>NC_080789.1:10476363-15476363 GCF_028018385.1 Neofelis nebulosa
AACAGCAGGTGCTACAAAGGTCGGCAAGTGGACAACGAAGTTCACGAGAAGGTGGGGGGACATCAAACTCATGCTGGGGGGTTAGGAAGGCTGTCCAGAGACGAAACAAGCAACTCCAGAAGGAGTAGGAGCTGCCAAGCCAACGAGAAAGAGGAGGGCATTCCAGGTAGGCTGAGTTGCAGGCACAAAAGCACAGCGGTGGGAGACAATGTATGAGTTGTGAAGTATGATTAGAGCAAAAGGCGTGCAAAGGGTTGTAGGCAGGAGAATAAATTCTATAATAAATAAAGAATTAGGGGCGCCTGGCTAGTTCAGTGGATACAGCATGTGAGTCTTGATCTCGAGGTTATGAGCTCGAGCCTCGTGTTGGGTGTAGAGATTACTAAAATAAACATAAACAAAAGAATTAAATCAACAAATATTTATTGAGCGCTTACTACGTGTCAGTGTTCTAAGTGCCCGAAATAGAAGAGTGAGACAGATAAAAATTCTTTCCCCTACAGACCTTATATTGCAAGAGATAACAAAATTAACAAGTCAACTACGTGGTATAAAAACTAAAGAGGGGCGCCCGGGTGACTCAGTCAGTTAAGCGTCTGACTCTCGATTTCAGCTCAGGTCATGATCTCCCGGTTCAGGGGATCGAGCTTTGTGTGAGCTCTGCGCTGACAGCATGGAGCCTGCTTGGGATTCTCTCCCCCGCCCGCCCCCCCCCCGACCAAGTAGATAAATACACTTAAAAAAAAAATGTAAAGGTATCCTTACAGATGCTCTGTTGAGCATACTCTGTAGAGGGTAAGGGCAGAAGCAGACCACAGAGGAAGACGAGCAGTAAGCAATCAGGTAGGCAGGTAAGAGAAACTGTGGCAGCAGAATGGCCAATCCAGCAGGGTGGTGGGAGACTGACGGCAGGAAGAGCAGTAACATTTCCGCAGCAAAGTGAGTGAAGCGGAATAAAGACCTCAGCCAGCCTGAAGCACTGAGAACGGAGAAGCAGAAACAGGGCCGGACCATGTGTAGGAGGCAAAATCAACCGAACAGGGATGGGAGGGGACCAGGACAGAGGAGGACGTTTCTGACTCGGCGAATAGGTACCCGAGAGTGCCGTGCAGAAGAAAGAGAAAATCCAAAAATGGGGGCTTCAGCTTCCAAGCCTAAAATAACTGAGGGATCACTCCCTTTCCAGGAGCCATAAAGCACTTCCTCCATCAGTCATGGCACAGAAAGCCCAATGTCATTCATGAAATTCGTAACCCATCCACCTGGTGACACAAGTCAGAAACCTGGGGGCCACCCTTGTCACCTCCCACTTTCTTAGTTCCATCTCCAAGCCACCAAAAATACCTCTTTTGTCCGTTTTCTTATCACTTACATTACCAGCACCCAAGTCCGAGCCACGGGTCTCTCGCCTAGATGGAGAGACCCTCAAGGTCTCTGTCTTTAACTCCCGCTCCTCCCCAACTCACTCGTCACTCTGACGCCAGAATGCCCTTTCTAAAGTGTACACGGGATAGGGCCACTCCCCGGCTCAACACTTGTCGGTGGGAGCGCCTGGCTGGCTCAGTCCGTAGAGAGTACAACTCTTGATCTCAAGGTTGTGGGTTTGAGCCCCACAGCCCCACACTGGGTGTAGGGATTACTTTAAAAAAATAAATTTAGGGGCGCCTGGGTGGCTCGGTCGGTTGGGCGTCCGACTTCGGCTCAGGTCGTGATCTCGCGGTCTGTGAGTTCGAGCCCCGCATCAGGCTCTGTGCTGACGGCTCAGAGCCTGCAGCCTGTTTCGGATTCTGTGTCTCCCTCTCTCTCTGCCCCTCCCCTGTTCATGCTCTGTCTCTCTCTGTCTCAAAAATAAATAAACGTTAAAAAAAATAATAATAATTAAAAAAAATAATAATAATAAATTTAAAAATATTTTTAAAAACCACAATACGTGGTGGCTTCTAAGTGCCTTTAGGCTATAAAATCCTGCCTGATGTGGGCCCTTACCTCTCCAGCTTTATCCCAGATCACTCTCCCCAGGGCTCCTTAAGGAAACCCTGCCCATACGGCACCTAACACATAACAAACAATCAACACACGCTTGCTGAATGAATGAAGGTGATATTTCACGCATCAGTAAACCAACTGCCCCCAAAGCCACAGGCTATGGCCCACCCTGTAGGACTTTTCCTCCACCCAGGACTGGAACACTGCTCACTCTAACTGGGGGTGCTTGGGGCAGGGGATGTGACCCGCAAGAGGCAGATTCATTCAGGCGATTATCACCGGCCGGGTTATTTGGCAGCTTGGACTGCAGAAAAGGGGAGTCCACAGCTAAATACTGACCTCCTCGGCATTCTCCAAGTCACCTAGCCCTTCATCCTCCTCCACATCATCAAAGTCGTCACCATCAAAACTGTACAAGAAGAAGAGGGCAGTTAGTTGGAGCATCACTTACTAGAATCAAAGGCAGCAGAGGGGCGCCTGGGTGGCTCAGTCGGTTAAGCATCCGACTTCGACTCAGGTCATGATCTCACGGCTTGTGAGGTTAAGCCCTGCATCAGGCTCTGTGATGACAGCTCAGAGCCTGGAGCCTGCTTCAGATCTTGTCTGTCTGTCTCTCTCTCTCCCCCTCCCCCGCTCAGACTCTGTCTCTCAAAAATAAATAAATGTTAAAAAAAAAATTTTTTTTTCCAACGTTTTTTATTTATTTTTGGGACAGAGAGAGACATAGCATGAACGGGGGAGGGGCAGAGAGAGAGGGAGACACAGAATCGGAAACAGGCTCCAGGCTCTGAGCCATCAGCCCAGAGCCTGACGCGGGGCTCGAACTCACGGACCGCGAGATCGTGACCTGGCTGAAGTCGGACGCTTAACCGACTGCGCCACCCAGGCGCCCCAAAAAAAAAAAAAATTTTTTAAAGACAGCAGATACCCGTATCTCACTCAGTATGTAGAATTGACTCAATAAATAACTACTTAATGAGTGAATCAAACTTCTTTTCCATTTTACTTCCATCCTTACCCCCATCAGCCCCCAAATTTTGCTAGGACTCACTCATCATCACTGTTTCTCTACTGGATCATTCCCATCAACATATAAACATGTAGTTATGTTCCCATCTCAAAAAATAAACAAAACTTATTTCTCTTGTACCCCCCACCGAGCTCTATGTCCATGCTCCTCTTTGGGAGCCAAATTCATGAAAGCTGTCCACCTTCTGTCTCCAGTTGTGTCATAATCTCACGCCAGCAAGGCTTTTACCTCCACAGTTCTAGCAAAACCAGCCTTCTCAAGTTCATTAATGGCTGCCACGTTGCTAAATCCAATGGACAAGTCTTGTTCTCCTTTAGCTGAATCTATCAGTTGGCACACCAGACCACCACCACCACCACCCCCCCCCCCACACACACACACACTCCCCAGCTCAATACTCTGCCCTCACTTAACTACAAGGCCACCTCTCTCTTGGGGATCCCCCACCTCACTGGCTGTCCCATCTCAGTCTCCTATGCTGGTTTCCCCCTCTCTTCCCTACAGGCACTCAATGCTGGAATGTGCTAACAGTCCCCAGCCATCTCTTCTTCTCTACCGACACTCCCCTGAGGTTTTCACCTGATTCTTAGTTTTGACTAAAATACAGTATACTTTATTTCATATACACACTGCTGATGACTCCACTATTTTTTTTTAACATTTATTTATTTTTAAGACAGAGAGAGACAGAGCATGAACGGGGGAGGGTCAGAGAGAGAGGGAGACACAGAATCCGAAACAGGCTCCAGGCTCTGAGCCATCAGCCCAGAGCCTGACGCGGGGCTCGAACTCACATACCGCGAGATCGTGACCTGAGCCGCAGTCGAACGCTTAACCGACTGAGCCACCCAGGCGCCCCGGACTCCACTATTTTTATCTTCATAAGACGCATCTCCTCCGACCCCACGTGTCAGGAAATCTTTGGGCTCCACCTTCAACATCGATCCAGAATTCAAAACCACCTGCCGTCACCACCTCTCCTAGTGCCACCCCAGTCCAAGCCACTACCTTCTCACCGAGATTCCTGCAACCCTTCCAGACCTCTACCACCCCTCGAGTCTCGCCAGACTCTCCCCTGGACTCCTTCTCTACTACGTACGTCTACCACGTACTCTCACACGACCCTGCATTATCTGTTTATGGGCCTGTCCCCTCTTCTAGAAAGGGCGCCCCCGGGGACGAGAGACTATGCCTAGTTCACCTCAATACTCTCATTACAAGACACGGAGCCCGGCTCGCTGGAAGTCGGCCGAAAGACCTTTTTCACTGCTCCTCGAGCCGGGCCTCTGGATGGATCTTTCCTCCCGGCCCCCCGCCCTTCTCCCCCGCAGCTCCGCGGGCCCCTCAAGACACTGCCCCTCGAGCCTGGCTCCTCGGCCTCCTTCGACCCAGGCTCCCGCTTCACCCGCCCCTTCCCAAGCTCCCGCACTCACTTGTCCTCGTTATCTGACATGACGCCGGCGCCGCAGCGACCCCACTCCGCGCCAGGGACCCGCGCGGAGACCCGAAAACAGCGCGCCTCCGCCTCGAGCGGCGCCACGCGTGCTCTGCGCCTGCGCCGTGACCCAGAGGCAAGTACTTCCGGTAGGCAGGCCGAAGCCGTAACTGTGCGCACGCGCCGGGAGGCGTGGGCCCGTTCCCATGGTAGCCGGAGCCGCTGGGGGCGGGCTCTAGTCGCTGAGATCAAGAGGGTTTTGCGCGGGGTCCAGGCGCCGCACAACCGCCGCGGGGCCGTGGTTACGGTCTCCCGAGCCCAGCTGCTCCCTGTGGGGAGGAGGCACCAGCGGGGTCTTACTTTAGGGTGAGGTTTCCATTTTGGTTTATCCCCCAACGGGCTCTGTCCGGACCACGGCTTATCCTAACCGCCCCTTTCCGCCAGAGAGGGCTTCCCTGCCACAGGCGTCGGGTCAGGATGAGGTCTCCGTTCATGTGTGAGGATCTGCCTGTGTATCTGTTCGGGGTAGGGGGGGAAAGGGCACTATCGCGATACTGACGGCAACGAGTCACGTTTTTGCTGAGACTCGACCCCCGCTCCCGGACTTTGGGTGGCGTCGAGGAGGTTGGGGGCGCGGGAGCAGAAATTGGGCCTGGGAGACAGGGGTTATCATTGCGTTTTTCCCTCCTCAGGGCCCTTCCATGGCTTCCCAGGAAAGGGTGGAGGCAGTGACCAAAGGAACAGGGTTCTGGCGCTGCTCCAAGCCAGCCACTTACACGCCCGGGACCTGCAAGCTGCTCAGAGGTCAGTGTGTTTAAAGGACCGGAGAAGAGTGGTGGTAGCAGGTGCCCTCTGTCACTCAGTTATCCCTTACATGATCTGTGCTTAGCAATTGCTATTTTTATTTTACAGATAAGAAGCCTGGGGTTCAGAAAGGTTTGGGGATCCTACAACTTGCAAGTGGCCAAAAGTCAAAGAAATAAGAATTTTGAAGTGATTAACTCCTGCGCATCCCTTAGATCACGCTTTCAACTTCCCCAGGGAAGCCTGATCTCCTCCCCACCCACCACCACAGTGGAACCAACAGTTCCGTGCTTTCACACTACCAAATACCCTTTCCTTCAATGGACAACACAACCTGGAGTCAGATATTTAGTTGTCTCCCACTGGATTAATATTCATCTACCCCTCTAGATCACGAACTCCATTAGGGCAGGGATTGTGCCTGTTTGGGCTCACGATTGTAGCTCCAGCACCTGGCACATGCTTAATAAAATACGGTCCATTGGTTCACTCACTCAACAGCAAAAAAAATTTTAAACCTGCTTAATGTGCTTTAGACGTTGTTCTAAGTGCCAGAGACACAGCAGTTGAAAAGGAAAGAAAAGAAAAATGGAGCGCTTGGGTGGCTCAGTCGGTTAAGCGTCCGACTTCGGCTCAGGTCATGATCTCACGGTCCGTGAGTTCGAGCCCCGCGTCGGGCTCTGTGCTGACAGCTCGGAGCCTGGAGCCTGTTTCAGAATCTGTGTCTCCCTCTCTCTCTCTGACCCTCCCCCATTCATGCTCTGTCTCTCTCTGTCTCAAAAATAAATAAACGTTAAAAAAATTTAAATTGGGGCGCCTGGGTGGCGCAGTCGGTTAAGCGTCCGACTTCAGCCAGGTCACCATCTTGCGGTCTGTGAGTTCGAGCCCCGCGTCAGGCTCTGGGCTGATGGCTCGGAGCCTGGAGCCTGTTTCCAATTCTGTGTGTCTCCCTCTCTCTCTGCCCCTTCCCCGTTCATGCTCTGTCTCCCTCTGTCCCAAAAATAAATAAAAAACGTTGAAAAAAAAATTTTTTTTTTAAATTTAAATTAATAATAAAAGAAATGAAAAGAAAAAAACAGCAAAAAATCTTGCTCTCTCATGAGCTCATATTCTAGTAGGAGTGACAGTGTATAGAATTTCAATGATAGTAAGTGTTACAGAAAAAACAATGAAGCAGGAAAGGGAGGGAAGGAGTACTGAGGTGCGGAATGGGGTTAGGAGGGGATACAATTTTACACTAGAATAAGGTGAGATGAAGGGCTGTGTCTGCCGTCCGGGAGACCTCATAGCGGTGCTTTATCTTTGCAGTGATGATGAAGGAATCCAAACTGACAAACTTCCAACAGCGACACATCATGGACACCATGAAAAGTAAGAGGCAATCCACAGAGGCTTCCTGGGCGGAGGGACTCTGGACCACACTTTTAATGCTCCTCCATATTCAGGGGTTGGGAATCTTGTTTAAAAGGACCAGGGGCACCTGGGTGGCTCAGTGGGTTGAGCGCCTGACTTCGGCTCAGGTCATGATCTCACGGTTCATGAGTTTAAGCCCCACATCAGACTTACTGCTGTCAGCGCAGAGCCCCCTTCAGAGCCTCTGTCCCTCTCTCTCTGCCCCTTCCCTGCTTGGGCTCTCAGAAAGAAAAAAAAAAATCTCTTAAAGACCACAAAAAGGGTTACCTGGGTGACTAGGTTGGTTAAGCGACTGACTCTTGGTTTCAGCTCAGGTCCATCAGGTACCATGCTGATGGCCTGGAGTCTGCTTGGGATTCTCTCTCTCCCTCTCTCTCTCTCTGCCCCTCCCTGGCTCGCTTGCTCACTCTCGCTCTCTCTCTCTCTCTCTCTCTCTCAAAATAAATAAATAAGCTTTTTAAAATTCTATTAAAAAAAAAAAAAAGACCAAAACAATTGAATAGTATTTTTCACCCTCGCTCCTGGGGAACTGATCGTTCAGGGCCTTTGTTTCTTTCTGGGACACGGGTCCTAGCACAACAACAAGCCTCTTGCCATCTGTCCCCAGCCATCCTTCCAAGAGATCACAGCCCAGCTGGGACGTCCTGCCCGACCAAAATAGTCTCCACGTGGTCATGTCTGCAGTCTGTTACACACATACCCTATGAGCTCTCCAGAGGAAAGGACTGTGTGTCTTACTCCTACTTTTACTCATTCACAGCTTAGCTAGTGGACGCAAGACAAGTGGCAGGATTCCAACATAGGAGGAGTATGCAAAGGCCTCCCACCGCTCACCTCTGACTACCCATTGTATTAGTTATTTTTAAGGAAAGCAACAAAGTGTAAGTACATGGGCACGGTAGCAAGGTGCGCCCTGAGATCTTGAAAACTACCCTGCTTTCTGAGGTTTCACTGAATCAGCATTTAATGGATTGGAACAGAGACCTGTGAGGTTGCCTCTGAGAGAGAGAACGTCAGAACCTTCTCTACTGAACCTACCAGAAGTGATTGCCTTACGTACGGAAGAGGGTGCCCGTGGGAGGGCGCCTGAGCAGCCACGGAAGCGAAGGGAAGAGAGTGTCAGAGAGGCGAATATTAGCAGTGCCGGTCCAGCAGTGGCCAGGGGACTTATTGGGGACAAGGACAGCCCAGGCTGTCAGAGCCCGGTGCCTTCACACAACTGCATCATGTAACTCTGTCTCCGCACTCAGCGATGCACTAATAATCTGGTGGCCCCTCTAGCAGGACTGCAAAGAGAATGTGCTAGAAATTCCAATAAATTCCAGGAAACGAAGGACTATGTCCGCCTTGTTCACCGCAGGACCCCCAGCACCTAGGTGCTCGATATTTACTGAAGGACTGATTTCATTAGGCAAGTAACTGGTTCGCCTGACAGTTTTACTCTCCTAAGTTTTCTTTTCAAAAACTTGTCTCCAGACATTCATTTGTGTTGGGTCTGCTTTCTTCTGGAATCCCGTCTCTTTTTCTCTCCTCTTAACCAAATCCTACTTGTGTTGAGGCTTCATTCAAATTCTGTTGCTAGCCACAAATTCCTCTCCTTCACCTGACCTCCCAGAATTACTCAGGCCATGATCATCTGCTGAGGGTAGGCCGGGGGATGGGACGGCACACCACACCGGGCAGGCAGGCGGAAGGAGGGAGCAGAGGGAGCAGAGGGAGCAGGAGGGACATTCTGGGAAGCACCGCGTCTCTCCAGAGAAGAGCAGGAAGGCCATGGTGTGGCTCTGGGTAGAGGGTGTGAGAAGGGGCTGGTTTGTGGGGAGAAATGGCAACTCCATCTTCCAGGCCTATGGGACAGACACGTCAGAATCATCCCTGACTCCTCGTCTTTCTCCCCGACCCCCCATCCAACCTATCAGTGTGGGTCTGCTTGACCTTCAAACCATATCCTGACTCTGACCACCTCTGCCCCGGGCCCCCCCCACACGGTACTTTCAGCAGCAACCAAAGGGTCATGTAACTCCTCTGCTCCAAACCCTCCGATGGTTTCCCACCTCAAAGTAAAAGCCAGTTGATTTTGGCTCAGGTCACGATCTCACGGTTCGTGAGCTCGAGCCCAGAGGCGGGCTCTGCGCGGACGGCACGGAGCCTGCTTGGGATTCTCTCCTGTCTCCCTTCCTCTCTGCCTCTCCCCTGCTCTCATGTGCTCACTCTCTCTCAAAAAGAAGTAAACATTAAAAATAAACAAACATTAAAAAAGAAAAAGTATGGGGCGCCTGGGTGGCTCCGTCGGTTGGGCGGCCGACTTCGGCTCGGGTCATGATCTCGCGGTCCGTGAGTTCCAGCCCCGCGTCGGGCTCTGGGCTGACAGCTCAGAGCCTGGAGCCTGTTTCGGATTCTGTGTCTCCCTCTCTCTGTGACCCTCCCCCGTTCATGCTCTGTCTCTCTCTGTCTCAAAAATAAATAAACGTTAAAAAAAAAAAAAAGTAAAAAAAAGAAAAAGTAAAAGCTGGTCTTTCCGGAAGCCTACAGGTCCCTGAACTTCTCTTGCCCTCCCTGACCTCTGACCTCTGCTCCCACTATATTCCTGCCTTGCTCGCTCCATTCCTGCCCCCCTAGCCTCTGGCTGTTGCTCAGACATTCCAGGCGCGTGACCACCTCACGGCCTTTGCTCGAGCTTTTCTTTCTGCCCGAAACGCTCTTCCCCAAAATATCTGCACAACAGAGCAACTCGCCATTTTGGGGGCCGACCTCATCATGAGGCCTTCCCTGCCTCCCCTCTTTAAAATTGTAAATTCTGCTCTGACATCCTCTGTTCCATCCCTGCACCGTCACTAACCAACCATGTATTTTACTTACTCATCGTCCACACTCCTCCGACCCCAAATGTAAGTGCCGTGAGGGGACTTTGTCCTACTTAGCACTTTACCCCCAGTGTCCTAGGCCTGGCACAGAGCAGATACTCCGTACGTATTTGCTGGGTGGGTGATAGAAGGCTGGAAAAGGTGGAAGAGGTAGATGGGGGGGCCAGATCAAAACAATGCAGGGGAGGGGCTGCTCCGAGCTGGGCTTTGGGGCAATTGAGAGCAGGGGCCAGTCAACCAGGTAGGAGGTGATACACTTGGCTGGCCTGGAGGGGGATCTCCAGATCCGTGGGTTCGGACCTTAGTTCTTTTGGCCCTTCCCCCTCCCGCCTGTCTGGACAGGACAAACTCAGGGGTTCCCGGGGTTCAAGGTGCCGGGACCCCGGAACAAGCGTGCCCAACCAGGAGCTCAGACCATGAGTGGGGTGCCTCGCCTGCCTTAACTAGGCCGAGACAGCAGGGAAGGACAGTCAGGGGGACTGGTGTGTATCACCATCGAAACCATCCCTCCCTGCCTAGAGACC
Source organism: Neofelis nebulosa (assembly GCF_028018385.1). Classification (NCBI taxonomy): domain Eukaryota; kingdom Metazoa; phylum Chordata; class Mammalia; order Carnivora; family Felidae; genus Neofelis; species Neofelis nebulosa. The sequence continues at coordinate 10,486,420 of NC_080789.1, forward strand.
AAGCAGGTTTTAGGAATCCGCCTATAGAAATAAAAGCAGCAGTCTAGAAGCTTGATGCACAAGAATGTTTATTGCAGCATTGTTTGAAGTAGTAGGAAAAAAAAAGAAAAGGAAACAGCCTGAGTTTCTGAAATTAAAAGACTAGCTGAATAAATAATGTATCCATTCTACAAACTAGTATATAGCTATAAAAAATAAGTTCTATATAAATGAAGTGATCTGGAAAAGTGTCCATGATCAATTGTTAAGTGAAGAGCCAATTACTGAATATAATACAGTATGATCCAGTGTTTGAAAAACGAAGCTCATATATGCACACATATCTTTGAACATGTTTGTATTAACATCAAAAAGTTTGGAACGAGACCACCAGATTATAAGTTATGGGGTAGGGGTGGGGGCCTGGAGGGGAGAAGGGAAGACTTCTATACTGTTTAACTGCTTGTAACAGGCAGGTATGACTTTTATAAATTAAAAACAAAACAAAACAAAAAGCCAGGTGGGTCCCCCTCCACCTCGAACCTTCCTTTCCCAGGAGGAGACACACTGCCCCTCCAGTGCAGCCCAACATCCAGCCAGAGGGTCTTGCCTCCCAAACAGCCAGCCTCGGCCATCTACCTGCCTCCCATCCTGGTGGCCCGGCCCCACCTCCGGCCTGCCAGTGTGTGCCAAGCCGGCGGGGCCTATAGCCGGGAACCATTCAAGCCTCAAGCCACCCGTAAGTGAGAGGGCCTCGAGAGCCCCTCTTCCACCTCCCTCCCCGAGGGGGCCGGGGGCCAAGCGGCCCGTAGGGCAGGGCAAGTGTCTAACCAAATTCTCTCACTGTTTGTACTAATGTACTTGAGCCTGGGCACCTGTTAGCTTGGGGGTGTTCAGGGTGTAGAGGAAACCAGTGAACTGGTCCTTTTTCATTTTTTTAGAATTCTGTAATGATTAACTAGAGTCCACCAGTCCCTGATGAGTGTTTGGCTGTCAGATCTCAGGGCCCCTGCTCTCTTAAGGTCACACAGTCCCACACAGTAGGCATGCCAACCTACTTCCTGGAGCCTTTTGCCTCGCTCCCTACCTGGCATCCGGTGTAGCTCTTGGCCCAGACCTGCCGACAGCTCCACGTGGTCTCTACACGCAGGCCGCCTCCACGGTGACCACAGTTTTCTTAGCCTCGCTCTGCACCAGAGCGTGTGGGTTCTGCCCTTAGTTCTTTTGGCCCTTCCCCCTCCCGCCTGTCTGGACAGGACAAACTCAGGGGTTCCCGGGGTTCAAGGCGCCGGGACCCCGGAACAAGCGTGCCCAACCAGGAGCTCAGACCACGGGCGGGGTGCCTCGCCTGCCTTAACTAGGCCATTTCTGGGCCCTGTAGGAGATCTGGAGAAGGAGAAGCGAAGACTCCAAAACATTTTTGCCACTGGGAAGGACTCCGAGGAACGGAAAAGGAAGCCCCCTCCGGTGCGACAGGAGGACCCAGCCCCTGAGCTGGACCGGTTTGAAGAATGTAAGCCACCGATGGGCCACCTAGGCCGGGAAGGTGGGCAGAGGGGTCCACAATCAGGGGGGATGGAGAGTAACCCTGAGGGCCAACGAGTGGGGAACATGGACCGCAGAAACGCTTCCTCTCCCCAAGGGAGCAACCCGTTGTCCCCGCCACCCCTCCCAGGAGCCTGGCGGCCCCCGTTGCCCTGTACACTGACGGCCCTTCTCCTCTGTCCAGTGGTAAAGGAAATCCAGGACAGGAAAGAATTCCTGGCTGACATGGAGGCGCTGGGACAGGGCAGACAGTACCGAGGGATCATCCTTGCAGAGATCTCCCAGGTAGAAGCCACAGGGAAGGGGGGAGAGGGTCTGCTGTGTGTGCGCAGCATGAGACGTGAGTGGACAGGGCACCTGTGGCCCAGGTTTGGGGCTCCTCAGGTCCCGGCCCTGAATCCCAGCTTTGCCCGATGCCCTTTGCAGAAACTGCGCGAAATGGAAGACATTGACCACAAGAGGAGTGAGGAACTTAGGAAGGCTCTTGCCACCCCTTGATCTGCCTCCAGAGACAGGAGCAGAGTAGCCCAACGTGGACCACTGGAGCCCCACCCCATCGCCAAGCAGGCTCCCACGCTCCCCCCCCCCCCCCCCCCCCCCCGCCATCAGCCCACCTACCCTGGCCTTCAGCCACGTCAAAAGGCCACACGGCACTGCCCTGGCCCGGGGAACCCCGGGCACACACAGCACCCTAGAAAATGGCCCAATCTCCGAGAATGAGCTGATTCTCCTCAAGGCTCTGCCCAGGGAGCCTGGGTCGGCTGAGCCACTGAGACCGACAGTCACAGTCACAGACATGCACGAGTGAAGGCGAGGCCCAATCGCACCCTCTTGGCCACGTGTCAGAGGGCATCCCACGGGCCCCTTCCTCCCCACCCAGCACCCACTGTGTGCCCTTCGCATTTGCTTTTCAGAACCCAGGAATGAATGGGAGTCCTTTCGACCTACCTGTCTTGGGACCTACTTATTTGACTTCTTACAGCCTCGGGCAGATGTTTAACGACTACCATTAACGGGCCAGTAAGACACCTCTACCCTAGGTCATCACACGCACTGTTTTGTTTTCAGAGGGAAGGCTGATGTGTTCCAGGAGTTGGGACTTTTCAAGCCCGGATGGTTTTTAGCCATTTGCACGTCTCAAGTGGAAATGAGAACCAACCCCTCTTGAACACCCCATGGCCGGGCACCATGGCAGGTGCTGAATTTCACTTGGTCCGTTTGCTCAATAAAGCCCTGGGACGGTTTGCTACCCACTGTGTGAAATCTGAGGCTCCCCAGGACACCGTAACCAAGGTCATTCGACTCAAGTAGCCCACTAAGGGTTAGAAGTTAGTTCTCGCTCTTTCCGCTAAACCCGCGGCCCACAGAGACACAAGGGTGGAGACAGCTAGACCAAAAGAGCCCGGCTTTGGAGCTCCGATCCCAGCCTGTGCCCTGCGAGCCTGGGCAGCACCCCAGACTCCACTCCGACTACTCATCGGCGAAGCCAGACCTCCGACCACAAGAACAGCCCCCCAGGCTTGGCACACAGTACATGGACGTCCCCATTTCTTCTCACAGCCACGAGCCCTACACTCTCCGGCATTCTGACACTTTCCTCTCCCTACACGTCAAAATATTTTGGAAATTTAGGCCACTCTTCCTACCCACGGGTCCCGTCCCCGTGCTTTAACAAAATCCCCCTTCTCACCCCCCAAAAATTTTTTTGGCGATTTCAACCAACACTCCCACCTGGAGGGATGCCTTTCATCCTACAGGCCACATACATGACCCGAGCTTTGGGTCGCAGAACAAACATGGCCCCGTAGCCCCAAACAGGTAAGTGGAAGAGGCCAGATGAAGGGCTGGCTCAGGAACATTTCCATGGGAGGCCTGTGTCCACACACCCTCCAGAACCTGAGGGCAGAGGGTATAATATGACAAGGACGGTTGTCCTCCACCTCAAAGGCCCCCTCACGTAGCCCAGAGGCAGCAAACTGGAGAACGCCAGGACAAATTTGGCCACCCGTGACAATACAGCCTACCCTGGATTTAAATTCAGATTCGTTGCCAACGTTTACAACACACGCACACGCAATCTGGATTTCTAGCTTCTTTTGAGAAATGGAAGAGTCTGGCAACACTGGGCCCACGTTCCCACAAACTACAGTTGACTTAAGTAACGAAGAACTTCCCCCTTTAGCTGGGGGCATAGACACCCCAGTTCGCCCCAGTCCCCACCACCTGAGTCTCCAGACACCCAAACAGCCTGCCAGAGCCACTCCTCAGGTTATACCCCGCCTGGTCATGCGTGTGACCTGCCTGGCCCCTGAAAGCCTTTGTGGAGTTGGTGACCAGCTCCAGGTCAATAGGCACGTCTGGAAGGAGACCGCCAGGGGCTGTGCAGGTGCCGGAGCCACCTCTCCCAGCTGCAGAAGAGTCCTGCCCACTGGCAGGCACTGAGGACCAAGGCTCCCTGGCAGGGACGGCCCCACAGGTCCTGCCCAGGTGACCAGAGATGTCCAGCCACGGCATGCGGCGGACGCAGGGAAGTAGGCAGACCTGGCTAAGGGCAAAGCACCCAAGGCTCCAGGGCACCGGCAGCTGAGGTTGTCTCTGTTTATTGTTGGCGAGGAAAATCCTCGTGAGTTAATACAGTGCGTACTTTCCCCAGAGGTGTGCTGAGGGGGGTGCCCTGGAGCACCCCAGAGATAGCTTATAGCAACAGTGCTTTGACCGAGAGCTGCTGGACACATTCCCTGGGGAAAAGGCCATTGTCCCCATCGGCTCCTCCTCTCCCCTGGCCATCTCAGTGGGGTCAGTGGCCATCAGTCCTTCAGGGGAACAAGTTAGGAGAGAACGGACAACAGTCGAGTGTGAGTAGACAGACTGGTGACGGCCACACGCAGGAACAGGCCCACCATCCCCAGCCCTGGGGGAGGTGGGGGGAGGTCTAAGTAAGGGGTCAGACTACAATGTGTTAAGGAACCAGGATTAGCACCTCTGTGAAACATCCTCCCTCGGCTGATGATCAGGGACCGGAACTGCCACGGGGCCTGCCTCGCAGAGACCCTCATCCACCCGGCGTGGCCGCCCAGCCCCGTGGCTCCGGGGGGTGAGGTTTCCTATGGAACCAGGGGAAATGAGAGAGGCCCCTCCTAGAACTCTGAGGGACAGAGGGAGGGATTTGTCCATCAGGCCCGTTTGTGTCTGAGGACACAGTAATGAGCTCAAACCTAATTAGACTTCATAAATAGAGCTCCTGAGTGAGGAGAAACAGATTCAGGGCCACCTGCACTGGAAAGGAAAACGGGGACGCAGAGCCAGGGCTGGGGCAGGAAGAAGCCAGGGCCACCAAGCCCTGAGTGCTGGCCTGCCAACAGCAGCAGAGGCCTGAAGGCAGGAGACCCCGGCCGGAGGTCCGCCATGGGCGGACCACGCGGGCGGAAGGACCTCCAGGTCAGGACTGTGACAGCTAAGAATCCCATCTGGACACAGTACAGAAGGGAACAGGAGAGACCAAGGGGCTGCCCGTCACAGCAGGGGCTGGGTGGTGGGCAAGGCGGGTGTGCTGGGCCGTGGCCCCTCCCTGGATCCTGGACCTAGGACCCTGCTGGCTCCGTGGGTCAGTCCCAGCATCTGGAAGCACCAGAACCAGACTGGGCAGAGCTGAGCCACAGCTGCCTATGGCTCAGAGAAGGGGGAAGAAAACTCTTTGGCCCAGACCAGCAACAGGACCCTGAGGAGGGAGAGGCTGTCACCGAGAGGCCCCCTCCCCTTGCATCATCTTTCCTCAGGACTGATCCTGATGGGAAGCAGGGAGCCCCCCACCCCCCCGCCGCCCTCGAGTGGAGCACAGCCCAGGGGCTGAGCTAGGAGGGGTGAAAGTCCCAGCTGGCTGCCCTCGCTGTTAGCTCTTGTCCCCCGGGGACTTGCTCTTGGTATCACGCTTGTTCCCTAGCAGCTTCAGCACCTTCATGGTCTTGAACTTCCCCTTTTTCTTGCCCTCGGGTTCAGCCTCCCTCTGGAACTCTGCAGAAGAGAAAGGGGGAGTACGTCGGGAGAGGCCAGGGGCCGTGACGGAGGCCCAGCTCCGCCCCTCCACCTCATGTGGAACCTTGGGCAGGTCACTTCACCTTTCTGGGCCTACAGGATGGGGTTTCTGGCAAGGATCCGGAAATAAACGAATGTGAAAACAGTCTGGAACTCTGAAGCGTGGCCAAGATTTATCATGAAAAGGCCCGACCCCTAGGCTGGTGCTCAGCTCTGTGGGTTACAACGCAAACACGGACAGAGCTGGAAGGAACCTCAGAAATCATCTGCCTATAGACAACGAGAATGTGGGCCTTTGAAATGAACTAACACCAACAGAGCTCTTTGTAGTTGCCAGGCCCGGGGCTAAGTGCTTTATTTACATGCATTATCTGAATAGCTCTCCCGTGAAGGGGTGCCCCTATCACCCCCAATCTGCAGACAAGGAGGGGGAGGCCTACAGGGCTGAAACGGCTGGGGCTCCAAGTCACCCAGCTAGTAAGTTCCAGATCTGGGACTGGAACCCAAGCAGCCTGACTAGAGTCCAGACCCAACCACAAAGCCCCAGAATGAGTCACTGGTGGAACCAAGATTAAACCCAGGTCTCCTGACTCCGCGGCCAGTGCCCTTTCCACCATTCCGGGCACCGTCTCATCTCTGGTAGGCACTGGTGTGTGAGGCCGCCAACTCCTCCAAGATCAGCTCCAGATGTCAAGGAGGAATGCCTGGCTTCAGGCAGCCACCCTAGGAAAGTGCCCCTTGCCCACCACAGCCCTCCCTGTAGCCCCCCACTCCCAGCCCAGGCCATAGCCCTTCTCGCCACACACGGCCCTCCCGGCAAGAGAGACGCTGGGAGTCTGCACACGCCGTCCCTGTAGCATCCGCTCCGACCCTCTGTCCAACCTGCCCGCCAACCGTTCTGGGGAACCAGAGCCCCAGGAGGGCCTCACCTTTCCTCCTGATCATGGCTTCCAACATCTTGTCTTCCTCTTCCTCCCTGAAACGAGAAAGGGAAGCCGAGGGTCGCACAGGAGGAAGGCCCGGATATTCTCAGTCCCTTCCAGCCTCTGAGTCCCTCCGACAGGGTTGAGCAAGGGTGCGCTGGGATCACTGGCAGTGAGGACAGGGCTGGCCCGGCCTGCTCCGGACCCCTCCGGCAAGGAACCCCAGGGGGTAGCCCTTCCCCAGCCACGTCACCTCTGCCGGTCCTCATCCAGGCAGTTGACGATGGCGTTGCGCTGCTCGATGAGGGTCACGAGCTCCTGCATCAGCACCTTCTCTCGGCCCCGGTCCTCCTCTGTCCAGTCCTTTTCTGCCCAGGGAGAAAGGTCGGGGGCATGAGTCGGGGGAAACCCGCCTGCCTTCCCAGGAAGCCAGGAACCAATGCGTAAGTGCTGAGGTGGCTGCGGGCTGCCCCCATGCTGGATCCTATGAGGACAGAAAGGAGGGGCCCAGCCGGGTGGGGATGACAAGTTCTGGGGGAAACGAAGGTGGTTCTGGCAGAGACAAAGCATACCAGGATGCCTACCAAAAAACCTTTCGAGGGGGCTCCAGGAGGGCAAGTACAACACACGTTCTGAGAACAGAGACCAGCTCTTGCCGAAGCATTCCTGCTTCTGTTCCACAAATGTTCACTAGGTGGTTTCTTAGAAGAGCCAGGATGCAGGCTGGGCCTGCTAAGAGTCTCCAAAGGTGGGCTGGCCAGAGTGGGGCCGGGGGGTGGGGGTGGGGGGGCAGACAACAGGGGACTCCTAGGTCCTTGCACAGTAGAAGCAGTGTGTGGCAGTGTGTGGACCCAAGTGGCACATCGGGACCTTAACACAATGCCATGAAGGAGGGCAGATTAGAGGGGACAGGAACTTAGGGGCGGGGAGCCCAGCCAGGAGGTGTCCCTGAGGTCTCACGTACCTACTGCCCCACCAGCCTCCTCCCAAGAACCCGAGCCATCCCACAGGACCACCCAGGGGCCCACCTGTGCCTTTTTACCTCTCATCCAGCCCATAGCTTCCCAGGGGAAGGGTGCCCACACTTAGCCTTCCCTCCACGACACCTGGCACCACAGGCCTCCCTGTCTCGAAAGAAACATCCTGAGGCCCCCTAGTCCTGTCCCAATGTCCTAACACCTCATCTGGCCAAAGCTCAGGAGCAGGTGGCCCAGCACAGTTCTGGGGACAGCACGGGCTTCTGAGTCACGGCCCAAATCAAATCTTACTCTGACGCTTCCCAAACCTTGGGCCCAGGGGGGTTATGTCCCTAACCTACATGTGGGGAAACTGAGGCTCAGGGAAGTTAAGTCCTTGACCAGTATCACACAGCAAGGGGAGAGCCAGGATTGGAGCCCAGGGAACCTGACACCCCCAAGCCACAGCCCTTTTGGTGTTTTGTGGGTCCCTACCTCATCTGGGGCCTTATAAACCAAAGGCAACATCTCTGCAAAGGCAACATCTGGGACAGGATGACAAGCCCAGGACGTGCTGCCATCACACAGAAGGCTGGAGAAGCAACACAATATGCCCAGGCCCAGGTTGGCCTGGGGGTGCAGGTGCTGCGCCCACCCCAGCCACAGAATGTCACTGTGGCTCCCTCTGCATGGTGGGAGGGGGCGGGGATGGGGGCCGTGCCCCAGCCTCCAGGAGATTTGGGAATGACTCACAGATAGCAGGGGAGTGGCTTCCAGAGACACTCCTGCCTTGGGTCTCACCCAGCCCCCCAAGTTCCTCAGTCAGTGGAGAGGCAGGGCCACTGTCCCAGCAGACAGGAAGGGCTGTGTGTCCAGGAACAGGCCAGGGTCAGAGACCTGGATTAGAAGCCCAGCCCCCCCACCAGTGGGCAAGACTCTCAACCTCCAGCTTTCCATTGCCTCATCTGTGAAATGGGAACAGTGAGGTCCACTGCCTGGACCAAGAAGTGGTCAAGAGCCCTGATACCTCTGATCTCTCTGCCTAGCTGTGGCTCAACTACACATCATGGCCAAAGACCCCAACTCGGCCACATATAATAACCATCAACCATCAGCCCCTCAGAGGGCACGGAGTGTTTCCCTACCCACTGTCTCCTGGTCCCAGGAATATCCTACGAGGTGGGTACCTTTATCCTGTCTTACACTTGAAGCTACTAAGACTCAGAGAGACTAAGAAACCTGCCTAACCAGCGCCCTCCCCCCACACCCCCCATCCTCTGCTTTCAGCATGTTTTTTTAAATTTTTTTAAATGTTTATATTTGAGAGAGAGAGAGAGAAAGCGCACAGGCAGAGAAGGGACAGAGAGTTGGAGATGGAATCCGAAGCAGGCTCCAAGCTCTGAGCTGTCAGCCCAGAGCCCGATACGGGGCTCGAACCCATGAGCCGTGAGATCATGACCTGAGCCCAAGTGGGACTGCTCCCAGCCTGTTAGTGGCAGAACACAGGACCATGTGACTCCACACACACCCGATCCCTCCCGCTGCCCTTCCACCCTTCTAGGCCCTTCCTGCCTCTCCCAGAGCCACTCCCAGGGTCCCGCTGAGCCACACTGTGCAGGGGACCCACCTTCCCTCCCACCGCTGGTGCAATCTTGCCATGCTCTAGCCTGATGGCCAGGCATCTGCTGTCACCCACTCACCTGGGGCAGCCCCAGGCCCTGGAGCCTGAAGGCCCTCCCCAGTGGGTGCCGCTCTACCCACAAGTTCCAGGAGAGGGAGCAGCCCAAACAGGCCAGCCTGCTCCCAGGCCTGGTGCTGCCTGAGAGCCTTGTCACCCCTGATGCCACATGAGTCCACAACCCCACACCGGCCATGCCGTTCCCTGTCCTGCCATCGCTCGAGCCCGTGTACCACCTGTTACGTGACCCAGACGACACCCCCCGGCGCTCTCCTCCTCTGGCCCTGCTCCCGGTGTCCGCCTATCCCCAGTCTGGAGGGTCAGCACCCAGCCCACTCCTAAATGTCGCCAGGCCCCCCCGGGCGGGTGCCAGAGGAGCACGTGTCCCCATACCCACCGGGCTTGTTGAGAAGGCACCGCAGCTCGTACTCCACATCCGCCTGGCGCTGCTCTAGGTTCTGCTGCTTGAAACTAGAAGGCAGGAACAATGACTGTTAACCCTGCCCCTTGCATGGCTGCCCTGCCCTGTGCTGTCAGCGACGAGGGAACATAGGGAAGATTCTCCGTTGTAAACTCTGCGGATTCTGGGGACCGGAGCAGGGGGCCAAGTGGGGGGGGGGGGGGGGCGGGGGGGACTCACACATAGATGAGCTCAGACTCCCGCCGCACAAGCAGATGTTTCTCATGGATGAGCTTGAACCAGTCCACCAGCATGTCGTCCTCACGGCCCTCTGGAAGCCAGATGCCCACTGAGGCCAGGGCTGGCGGCGCTTCCAGCCCCCGAAGAAGCCATCGGGGCTTGCCCCCAGGGAGAGAGCCTCCCGTCACCCCTAAGTCCCACCCGCCAGGCCCTCCCAGCAGCCCCCGCACCATGTACTCCGCCACGAAGCTTCTCCTCCAGCAGGACCCCACGGTGTTCCAGGGCATCCAGCTGGCGCTCAATAGTGTCCATCTCTCCGTGGATGTCCTCCTCGGGGATGTACTGGTCAGCCTGGACCTGCCCGACAATGCCCCGGTGACCTGAAGGACAGCCCATTCCTCCCACCTGCCCGCTTCCAGGAGCTTTAGCCACTTCTGGCCAGCGTTGGCCACCACAGACTCGGGCCCTAGGCTGTGTGCCACCCCCCAGCGTGGCCAGGTACAGGATCCCGGTGCAGGGAAGGGTGGCTGTGGGGACAGCCACAGCCCCTTGATGCCCCTGGCCCTAGCCAGCGCCAACAGGCACACCCAGAGGGAGGCACAACTTCCTGCCTCTCGTGGCAACCCTCCCCCCACTTCTCTGCCCCTCCAGAAATGATACCACAATGTGAGAGAGTGACCCTAGTGGACAGATAAACTCGAGAACGCTCTAATCTGTTTAACGACAAGTATATCATGTGAGTGCTTTGATCCTTGAACTATTATTAGTAACAAGTTAAATGCATCACTCATTGCGCCCGGTTGAGAACAGCTGGTCTGCTCAAAATCCCCCTGGCTGCAAGCTAAACCTCCCGACCAGGCCACCCTCGGGCATCCGAGGGCAGCTGCCCAGACAGGCAGCCTCTGAGAGAGCCCCAGGGGATGCCTGAGGCGGCCAAGGGAGGGGGTCCCCAGGGCTCAGGCAGCCGAGTGGCTGGTACCTTGCGCTTGATGAGTGGGAAGCCGTGTCCTGGGGCAGGTGGCCTGGCTGGCTTGGATCCCTTGGTGGCCTTCTTTGTGGTTGGGGATGCTGTGGGTGATGCCTTCCGGTTAAAGGGATTCTCCTTGCAGGAAGACTAAAGGCGGGAGAATGGCAGAGGATAAGTCTGGGGAAGAGGCAGTAAGACAAGCCCTGCCCCCCTCTGCCGCCCCCTGCTGTAGCCTGATCACTATGGGACTATGGGACCATGGCCTGGAGCCTGGGAGGAGGCAGCCCGGGCAGAGAGAGATTCCCAGCATTCAGTCTCAGATGCACTGAGGCATTCAACAAACATTTCCACTTCCAAGCACCTGCCACACGTAGTTGCTGCCCTGGATGCCTTTCTACACTCTTGTTCTCACAACCTCTCTGCGAAATGGGTATTGGAAGGCCGATTTTATAGCGGAGGACGCTCAAGTTCAGAGAGGTTAATTAATTGGCTCAAGGTCATGCACTTCCCAAGGGCCCAAGCTAGGGCCAGGACAGCTGTCGAGCACCGGGGCAGTGGTCAGGACATGAAGTGTAGGGCCAGACAGCTCACTCAGGCCTCACAACCACCCTTTTCTAACAGGCACTCGGGCTCAGAGAGGTAAACGAAGCTCCTTGCCCAGCACCGCCCGGCCAGGAAGTGTGAAAGCAGAGATCCCACCTTCCACCTGGCCAGTAGATGGAGGAAAAGAGTGGCTTCCTCCCTGTCCAGGAAAGACCCCTACCCTCTCTCTGCTGCACCCCCCTCCACGTATCCACAGCCCTGCATCTGTCTGACCCTCTGCGGAGACCCCTGCCCCCTCCGAGGCCAGCACAGCCAGGCCGCCCCAGCACTGGGACAGGGCCTCGCCTGCCAATACGAGCGACGCCAGCGTCTTCCAACTGCTCTCCCCAGCTCATCGGAAACAGAGGGGTCATCGTGGGCCCCACGGAAAGGTCTCACTTGAGGCCTGCAGTGCTCCCAGGAGTGTTTACCCAACTTTCTCCACGCAGCTCAGGGAGGCTGGAGGGAGCCCTGCTCCTCTCACTTGTGCCAGCCCAGGGATTCGTTTGGACTGGCAGTTGCCAGTCTAAAGCAGGGAAAGTACCAGGGCCTGAGTCCAGGCATGGCAAGGAGACAGGGTTTGGTTCCCACAGGGCAGCGCCCGCAGGGGCCCAGCAGGACCAAACAGCCCGAGGCCCCCAAGCTCCTCAGGGTTCTCAGCCTTTCAGCACCAACTGTCAAGCCAACCTTACACACACCCCAGGATGGGAAGAAGACGTTTAAAAGGAGCTGCCTGAAGGGGGAGGTGTCCAAAGTTGACCTCTTCCCCTACCTGCCCCTCCTAAGGAACCCTGGGCCTCCCCAGAGCAGTCCGAGGCCCACAGAAGGGGCAGGGCCTTCTCAAGGTCACACAGCAGGCGGGTGGCAGAGCTGGCTAGGACACCGTTGCCCAGGCCGGGGCAGGTTAAATTGTCTGGACCGAAAGCTCAGCCCTCTCCCCCGACTTATCCTCTGTCAGGTCCATCAGACCATGACTACGGCCACCACCCCCCACCCCCATGAGCTGTCCTGCCACCCTGCCCCCGGGGGCTGCACGAGCCTTGGGCCCCAGCGGGCTACAGAGAGTGCGCAGATGTGGACCATCAGAACCTGGTGGCCCAAAAGGACTGTGGCTACAAGAGAGGTGCCCTCAGGAACTAGACGCCTAGAGGAAGTGTCCTGATCCCTAATGACCCCCTGGTCCTTGGCACGGGACTGAGAAACAGTTACACAAACAGGCACGAAGGTCACCTGGAAAACGAGCCCCCTGCCCACTCTACCCCCAAGAGGAGACAGAGCCTGGGGTGAGCCAGGGAGGGGGCCTCTGGCAGAAGCAGGGCCTCAGAGAATGGAGAGGTGGACGGAAGGATGCGAAGACAGACGGTGGCTGGGTGAAGGGGTCCCGATGGGACAACTACACGGGACAGGCAAGTAGCCAGGGGCCTGGACGCATCACTACATGAAGGGCCAGGCATGGGGACAGGGGAACGGATGCACGGGTGGACGGGTGGATGAATCCGTGCCTCCGCAAATACAGTCGTGAATGGGCCGAGGGACACATCCGGGTCAGTAAATAAGTCAGACCACTGGACAGATCCATCGGACAGGACAGCAGCTCTTAGCAGGCGGGGAGAACTCACCTTTACCTGGAGCTGCGGGGATGAGGTTCCAGGAGAAGGCACGGGGCTCTTGTCTCCAACCAGTAAGAGAGGCGTGGGGGCAGCGCCACCGCAGGGCTTGGCTGGCTGGGGGCCCGGGCTGCCCCTAGTGTTGGGAGCGAGGCCAGGGCTGGCTTGGGGTATCCGGTCTGTGCTGGGCTGCACCAGTTCCCCAGAGGAGGAGAGGGAGGAGGAGTTGGCGAAGAGGCTGGCAGAGGTCGCGGGGGTGCCAGGGGCGTGGACTGCAGGCTCTGAGGAGCTCTTGGGCACGACCGGTGGCTCCAGAAGCTCCCCAGGCGGGGTCTGGCTGGGGCCCTCGGAGGACAGGCTCTCCACGCTGAGGGCTGGCGACGGGGTAGCCGAGGGAGGCTCCGAGTGTGAGAGGCGGGAGGTGTGGAGAGCTGGGCAAACAAACGAGCACGTGAGCACCACACGAGGAGGTACAGCCTCACCTCACGCCCCCCACTCTCCACAGGGCTGGGGGTGGCCCTGGAAACCCAAGTCCTCCCGCGTCCAGTCGAGGCCGGGGCCCAGAGAACAGCAACGTGCTAGGACCCAGGTCAGGAGGGGCCAAATCATCCGCGTTCATCCCCCACACTCTGGGATGCGCTGTGCCACCTCATGGCACACCTGTCGTCCCGGGTTTCCACATTGTTCCCCGCTTCCTCGTGCACATGGCGGCTGCCTCTACTTCCCCGCCCACGTCCGATCTGACCCAAGGCAAAGCCCAATGGAAGGGGCAGATCTGCCAGAGGAGGGGAGGGCAGACGGAATCAAGGCTGGCCTCTCCTCTGCCTCGACCAGCAGGAGAGGGAAGGAGCCCGCAGCCCTCGCAGCGGCCGGCCCTGGCCAGGCACCGCCCCGTGTCGTGCTAGTCCTCACGTGGATGATGGACACCGTGCTTCGAAGTACCACCATCTGTGCTTTCCAGACGAGGCCACAGACCCAGAGAGAAGGCACTTGCCCGGGAAGGGCTGGGATTGACACAGCTATGTGGGACTCAGCACTCATCCCGCCCGAAGCATCCGGAAGCTGCCAGCCACCCTTAATTCCAGGGTCCCAGGGCTCCAGCAGGGGCCGGAGCAGGGAACCGAGCACGTGCTCTCAGTCCCACCGTCTAAGGGGCTCCCGCTGAGGTCCTGAGGGCCACCCCCCAGCCGCGGTGGAAGGTGACCAGGCCCAAGGCCTGAGAAAGCCCGCAAGACGGTGAGCGACAAAAACCACGACGTGCCTGGACGCGAGAGGGCGCAATGGGCGGAGGGGGCACAGCGCCCTGGGGCCGGCCCGCCACCTCCATCTCCCAGACGGGGAGACTGAAGACGGACACAGGGAAGGAACTGCTCAAGGTCATTACGCATGTGCCACACACAGCCAGGTCAGAGTCCCAGGTGCCCGGCAACTGGAGGGTGGTGACCAGACAGGCAGACTCAAGCCAACCCCTGCCGCACGCTCTCCGTGAGCCGGGCTGCGCTGAACCCCTGGCTGGGGCGCACATATAACCCTCACGACACCTCACCTGCGGGCGCACTACGAAGGGTTAGGAGTACAGAGTCTGGAGCCTCCTGCCTGACACATCCTGTCTCTGCTGCTTACGTGCTATGAGGCCTTGGGTAAATCACTTACCCTCTCTGTGCCCCAGCTCCCTCACCTGCAGAATGGGAGTGTGACCACCCACCTCACCGGTTTGCTCTCGAATTAAATGAGAGGACACACGTGGCCCCTGGCCCGGCGGGGATCCCACCGCACCACACACCCTTCCCCAGCCCTGGGCTGACCCAGGCAGCCGAGCCCCGAGTTTTGTCCGGGGGGCTCCCAGAGATGGCACTCACCGTGTGGGGAGGCGCTGGGCGCTCGGGGGGCAGGGCGCTTCTTTGTCTTGGGGCTGCTGGTGGGGGTGATGCCATACCAGGGGTGCAGGGACTTGGGTGTGGACTCCGAGTGGGCCAGGGCGGGGCCTGTGGCCAGGCCGGGTGCAGCTGAGGACACCTCCTGCTCCTCCTCCTCCTCCTCCTCCTCCTCCTCGAAGGGGTTGTAGGGCTTGGGCTCCAGGCCAGCTGTCACCTGAGTCTGCTGGGTCACCTCCGCCACGCCTCCGTTCTCCACCCGCCTGCTGTCCCGGCTTGGAGGTCCGGGGCTGCTGCTCGGGGGGAGGGGGGCTGGCTTCTTCTTTGGCTCTGCCTGCACCAGTGTGATCCATGGGGGATCCTTCCTGGGGGCTGGTGTCCTGGACGGAGGTGGGGAAGAGGCAGAAACCATTAGGGGGCGGGGGGACAGCAGCCTCCTCTCTCTTGACAGTTCCTTCCAAGGAGGTAGATGAGAGACCGCACCCTTCTCTCCCAGCCCAGGGGGGGCCAGTCTGGGTCCAAGGCCGAAATGCACTGTTACAGTCACACGTCGGCTGGGCCCCTTAAGGCCCAGAGAGCGTAAACCTTCACATCACACAGCCTCCATGAGCCCAGCCCAGGAAAGGACCCACAGCGGCTCTCTGCATGAGGCTGAGAAAGTCACCCAGCCTCTCTCCACAGTCGCCCACCTATGAAAGGGGGACAACAGTCTTCACTTCACAAGGTTATTGTAAGGATCCAATGGGCAGAGTGCCTTGTATACAGCAAGCGCTCACTGGGTGCACTCCCATTTCAGCTGGGGCCCACCCTCTCCCTCACAGACCACACAGGGGAAGCACAGCTCCAAAGAACAGTTGGAAATAGATGCCCGCACACAGGACGCAGGGTCCCGGGGTGGAGGGCCTGAGCCAGGGACAGAGCTGAGCTTTTCTGGGTCTTTCTGTACTCAGCTGCCAATTCTCACAACAGCTCTCTGAGTGAGGCCTCGCTCTCCCACGTTCACAGGGCAGCAGAGGCTTGGAGAGGTAAAGGGGCCCCAGGGGCACTGTCTCCATCAGACTACTGCCCCAAAGTGGGGACCCCGGGGGGAGCCTCAGGGAAGGAGAGGCGGGCACAGCCCTCCTACCCCACCCAGAGTGAGCCTTGCGCGTCCTCGGGAGCGTGTGCTGGTGAGTCATGTGCCCACGGGAGGCCTCGCCCCCCCCCCCCCAGGCCCCAGGAACACCCCCATTCCCACCACCAGGGCCTCCGATGCAGGAAAGCCTCTCAGAGCCAGCGTACCTCTCAGACAGCTTGGGGGTCCCTCTCGGCTTGGGGACGGGGGGTTCGTGCAGCCTTCCTAGATGGGAAAGGAGAGTGAGACAGGCCTCCACGGGCGGCTGTGGGCAAGGCGGCAGAGTCGGGCACTGGGGAACCTGGGGCGCCCTCCCTTTCTACCTGGCAGATCTGGGACTCCAGGTAGCCATGGAGACCTCACCTGCAACCTTGCACCTCCAAGGCCCGGCACTCAGGGACATTAGATAAGCACCAAAGGTGACAGGTAAAGAATGGTCATAGGGGCCAGGCCAGGGTACCCGGAAACCCCATCTGCATTTCAGCTGAGAAGGGGGAACCCGAGTGGCCCGCGGACACGTCCCCAGTGCGGACAGGAAACACTGCCTCAACTCAGGCCCAGCATCACCTTCTCCTCAAAGCTCTCCCTGACCCCCAAGTGGCCTCCATGCAACCCACAACAGCCCCCCCTCCCCCATCGTGACAGGCTCCCACATTCTCCGGAAACCCCTCCGTCTGTGCCCATCTCCCCCTTGACACTGGCAGTGCCTCGAAGGCACAGATCGGCCTCAGCAGGACATCCGGCCCCAGGGCCCAGCTCAGGTCTCCACGAGTGCTCCCAGTGCACACGCACAGTCAAACCCCAGACACACCCCTGCAAGCACCCGGCCCCCCCTGAACCCTCGCTCACCATTTACTAAGCCGCTGCCACCACCCGGCTCCCCCAGGGCCTCATGCTGCAGACTGGACCGGGGCCGGGGCGTGGGGGGCGTCGGGGCCGTGTTCTCAGATGCCTTCCTCGGGGCAGGCGTGGGGCGGCCGGCCGGAGAGCTGCCCAGCTCCTGCGGTTTGCTTGGAACCCGGGGCTTGGTGGGGATCTGGGGCCGGGCCTCGGGGCCGGCCTTGGGCACATCCACCTCAGCCCCGACAGGTGCACCAGGGCCGGGGCCGCCTCCGTCCACATCCTCGGCTCCTTCTGCAAGTTGCTGCTGCTTCGGCTGCAGAGGCGGCCCGGCCTTGGTCCCCGACCGCCCACCCGGGCCCAGCCTGGCACAGTGCTCCGCACACACGAAGGTGCCTTCCTCGGGCCCACTTCGGTAAGCTCCAGGGAGCAGCGTGCTGGAGCACCGCCGACACCTGCCGGGGAGAAGGTGGGGTGGGCACGTCGACTTAGCCGGGCACCCAGCCCGGGACCCCGGCCACTCCTCCCCCAGTAGCCAAGGCCGTTCCCTCCCTCCCCTCCTCCCACCTGCCAGCCTGGATTCTGTCTCAATACGCTGGGCTTCCAGGCAACGTGGGTTTTGTTGCCGGTGTTGTTTTATGAAATACGACGCATCAGAGTGTATCGCACAAGCGAGACTATATTGTTTTAGGGAACTCTAATGCCAGTTGCGCAACTGTTTACACAGGTTTTTATTCAGGCACGTGTCAGAACTCTCAGTGTCAAACGTGTTTTCCACTGGAAGACACTGTGAAAAGTCTTTAAAACACCGCGCTCGTGGCCAAAGGTGATTGTGCTGGTGTAACGATGGGCCTGCTTGAGACTTTTCCCTCGTGACACCTCAGTTCTGCCATCAGGCCCCTGGGGTTCCAGGCCCGGCCATCATGAGACCACACACACGCACGCGCACACACACACACACACACACACACACACACAGACTCACATAGACACAAACTCACCCAGAGTCAAATGCATGTTGTGTAACTCAGTCACTGGCCTCTCGACTATTTTCTAATTGCTTTTTCGCAACATATAAAATGTTTTCCCGGGGCGACTGGTGGCTCAGTCAGTTAAGTTATCTGACTTTGGCTCCGGTCATGATCTCGCAGTTCATGGGTTCGAGCCCCGCACTGGGCTCTGTGCTGACAGCTCGGAGCCTGGAACCTGCTTCGGATTCTGTGTCTCCCTCTCTCTCTACCCCTCTCA
The DNA here is from genome assembly GCF_028018385.1 of Neofelis nebulosa. NCBI lineage: Eukaryota > Metazoa > Chordata > Mammalia > Carnivora > Felidae > Neofelis > Neofelis nebulosa. The sequence continues at coordinate 10,504,405 of NC_080789.1, forward strand.
CACTCGTACTCTGTCTCTGTCTCTCAAAAATAAATAAAACACTAAATAAATACAAATTGGGGCACCTGGGTGGCTCAGTCGGTTAAGGCTCAGATCATGATCTCACGGTTTGTGAGCTCAAGCCCCACACTGGGCTCTGTGCTGACACCTCAGAGCCTGGAGCCTGCTTCGGATTCTGTGTCTCCCTCTCTCTCTCTCTCTCTCTCTGCCCCTCCCCTGTCTACACTCTGTCTCTCTCTCTCTCTCTCTTTCTCTCAAAAAATAAATAAGCATTAAAAAAATTAAGAATAAATAAACTGTTCTTCTACGTTTTCTAAGTTATCTGTCTTTTCCTTGTCTCTTATTCCATTTTCTTTAAACTTGACTTCCCCTGGGAGCCACACATTGAAAACAAGTCGTGATTTTTTAAAAATCCTTTCTGTTTTTCTCAAGGGCGTTTAAGGCAGCTCCTGAATTGTCAGGAGGTCGTTAGCCTCAGAGAGCTTTGGCGCTGGAGGCAGAACCCCTGAGCTCAGCTCCTTCTCTAACTCCGTGCCGGAGCGAGGCTTTTCCCCTCCCTAAGCCTTAGTGTGCTCATCGGTAAAATGGGGATAAGGAAGATGTTCTGGCACGAAGAGCCCCACAATGTGCCTGGCCCCATGAGGTGCTGAATCCATGGAATCTCCCTCCCTGGAAATGGGGTGCTGGGGGGGGAGTGAAGCCCACTGCCCCCCAGGCTCCCCCCGCCACTCACCGGAAGCAGTGCCTGTGGTATAGTTTGCCTTCAGCCAAGTAACGCTGCACCAAATGCACGTGCTGCTGGCAGGCTGCGCATGTGCTGCTGGGGGTCCGGTGGGCGCCCTGCTCTGACAGACTGCCGGAGGAGAGCTCCTCACCCTGCAGGGACAGGGTGGGCACATGGGGGGGGGGGGGGGGGGTAGAGGTGTGGTCACCAGTCACCCCGTTTAAGAAAAGCCCCCTTCCGGGGCGCCGGGGGGGCTCAGCCGGTTGAGCGTCCACCTTCGGCCCAGGTCATGATCTCACGGTTCGTGGGTTCAAACCCCGCGTCGGGCTCTGGGCTGACAGCTCAGAGCCTGGAGCCTGCTTCGGATTCTGTCTCTCTCTCTCTCTCTCTCTCTCTCTCTCTCTGCACCTCCCCTGCTTGCACTATGTCTCTTTCTCTCTCTCTCTCTCAAAAAAAATTTTTTTAAAGAATAGTCCCCTCCCCTCCAAAAGCCACTGCCCCCCCCCCCCACGTCCGCATCAGCTTTGCAGTAGTAATGTACTTCATCAGAGCCCCGGAGGAGCAGAGGGAGACAGTCACCACTTTGCAGATGAGGAAACTGAAGCCCCGAGAGGGGGAGAGACTGGCTCAAGGTCACCGGGTCAGAATGGAAACAAAACTCCTGACTTCCGGTTTCTGGGGCCCTCCCGGCCAGAAAGACGGCTCCTGGCTGTATTACCCCTTCCTCTCTCTCATCCCTGCAGGTTGGCCCCTGACGGGTGACTGTCCTTGTAGGCCCACCTCGTCTGCCTTCTCTGCCTCCCCTCCTGGGGCTGCAGATGTAAATCCGGGTTTCTCCGCTTCCAAGCACTGTGACCTTGAGGTTGCTTCTCATACCCTCTGTGCCTTGGGTTCCCTCCTGCAGACGGAATCCTAGAACCCCTGACTGTCTCAGCCCCAGCTCACCGGGCTGCACCAGCTCCCCGTCCCTCAGGAGCCCCTCCAGCAAGGGGAAGCTGGGAAGGGGGAAAAGCCCTTTGCACACCGGGAAGTGCTATCCACATTTGAAGTGTGGCTCCTCTAAACATCTGGGAGCAGGGGACCGGCCTTGGACAGGTGACGAAACCTCTCGGAGCCTCAGTTTTCTCAACACATAATACCGACGTCCCAGAGGTGTGGAGAGGATACGATGCAATCATGCTGGGAAGCTAAAACCCTGTCTCAACAGGAATCTGGGGAGTATTTGCTCTATGATAACGTGTAAATCCTGCCAGCGCCACGAGGGCAAAGTCAGTGTTGCAGACTGTCCTATGCCCCCTTCCCAGGCCTGGCAGCTCCTGATTCTACCCCAAGCCCTGGAGAAAGCACCCACCCTGGCCTATGAGGCTCTACGGCCAAAGCCAATGGGACAAGCCCCAAGAATGAACCCCACAGTGGCCCCAGCCCGCCCACCCCAGGCATCTGCCTACCTGAGCCCTGTCTCCTGGTTGTGCTGGAGTAGGTGCTCCGGACGGCGGGGAGGAGGGTGCCTGGGCCTTTCTAGGTGATGAGACACTAGCTGCCAAGAGACAGGAGGGAGACCCTGAGGCAGGTAGAGACCCTGAAGTCCTAGGAGGCCCCCACCTGGCCTACAACTTGAGCTCCACAGCTATCGCCTTTGGGCAGACCACCCAACACAGCTGGACCAGAGCAGGCCCCGACTTCACACTGGCCAGCGGACACCTCCTCTTCCGAGCCAAGGGCAAGGGCAAGCTAGTTAACCTCCCTGAGCCTCCACTAAGTGGGACAGTGACTCCTACCGCTCAGGGGCAGCGTAAACGCTAAGGCAACAGTAGGATCACAGATTCAGCAGCGCCCAGTATGTGGCAGGACCAGTGGCTTCCTTCCCACCGGGGGAAGGGGGTTGGAGGGAAGGAAAAGAGAGGAGCCACGTGGCATTGGTCTGAAGATTCAGGAAAATGGGCTGGTGTGGCCCAGAACCCTGCTTGCACTCCCTCAAGCAAAAAAAAAAAAGACGCCACCATACCCCACCAGCCCCCTCTGAGACTCCACCCCTTTATGATTTCAGCAAATATCCACTGAGCGCCTACTCTGTACTTCCTTGATTCAAATAAAAACCTGGGGCACCTGGGTGGCTCAGTGGGTTAAGCGTCTGACTCTTGATTTCAGCGCAGGTCACGATCTCAGGTTTGTGAGATCGAGCCCCATGTCGGGCTCTGTGCTGACAGCACAGACCCTAGTTGAGATTCTCTCTCTCTTTCCCTCTCTCTCTCTGCCCCTCTCCCTGCTCACGCTGTGCGCAAGCTCTCTCTCTCTCTCTCTCTCAAAATAAATAAATAAATAAACATGTAAAAATAAAATAAAATAAAATAAAATAAAATAAAATAAAATAAAATAAAATAAAAATCTAAAATTCAGAAAACCATACACCCCAACAAGTCAATTTTACGGTTTGATAATTTTCAGAATAAAACCCAAGTTCCTTACTGTAGTCTAAAATATCATTTGACAAACTTTATTTTTTTTTAAGAATTATTTTAAGTTTGTTTATTTATTTGGAGAGAGACAGAGAGGGAATCCCAAGCGGCCTCCACACCATCAACACAGAGCCTGACACGGGGCTCAAACTCACAAACTCTGAGGTCATGACCTGAGCTGAAATCAAGAGCCGCCCCGGCGCCACGGCCGTGGTGGTGTTTTTTAAGTACTCGCCACGTCCATCGTGGGGCTTGAACTGACAACCCTGAGATCCAGAGGCACATGTTCTACCTAATGAGCCAGCCAGGCGCCCCTGCATGTATCACATGTCATTAAGGGGAAGAATCGTTTCCTGAAACTTGGTTCAGTGACACACACATGCGTGAACTTGGACTGTGATGGGAACGTGTGTGATGAGTCACTGTCAGAGAGTCTGGAAGCGGGGCAGCCTAATCGAGGAGCACCCTCCATCATCCCCCTCTGTCCTCATCCCCTCTGTCCCGCCCACTCCCCGCTGAAGCACACAGGCCCCTGTGCTGCCCCTTGCCTGGAACATTCCTCCCCAGATCTTCAAATGCCCTCCTTCTTCTCTCTGCCCAACGCTCAGCTCAGATGCCAGCTCCTCAGGGAGACCCTCCGTGACCACTCGTCTAGGAGCCTCTTCATCCTCCCACTGGTTTTTACCCCAGTTCCGTGATTTGTCTCCTTCATCAGACTTCTTTGCAGTTAAACTACCTACTGTTAACCTGTGCTCTCTCTCCCTCCCTCCCGTTCTCGGCTCTCTCCCCAGCACCTGGCACACCCCCTAGGGGGCTCGGTAAATATTTGTTAAATGAGGGGCGCCTGGGTGGCTCAGTCGGTGAAGCATCCGAAGCATCCGACTTCGGCTCAGGTCACAGGTCACGATCTCGCGGTCCGTGAGTTCGAGCCCCGCGTCGGGCTCTGTGCTGACCGCTCAGAGCCCGGAGCCTGTTTCAGATTCTGTGTCTCCCTCTCTCTGACCCTCCCCCGTTCATGCTCTGTCTCTCTCTGTCTCAAAAATAAATAAACGTTAAAAAAAAATTTTGTTAAATGAATGATCAAGTGCCAGGTGTTGGGGCTACGTAGCCGTGAACCGGACAGAGATGGTCTGCAGGGGAAGAGGGAGGAGTGATCAAAATATTATGACCAGAGTCTGATGTGTTCACCACAGGGCAGGGAGCCATAAGAGCACCGGGGGGGTGGGGGGTGGGGGGTAAATCAGGGCAGGCTGCTTAGAGGAGGCAAAATGTGAAGATGGGAAGGTGGGTAGGAAAGAACATCGTGGGTGGGAAAAATGGAACAGAAGATGGCGTTTGGGGCTGGGGGATCACCACGAAGAAAGGCTTAGCAGAGAAGGGATGTGATGGACTCAAAACACAAAACAATACACTATGACTATGGCTGGGGCAGCGAGCGGCTCAAACTGAGCTACGGGAGAGACCCTCAGGGGCCCCACTAAGAAGGATGACCCTCACCCGTGCCACCCTGGGACTGCCCATTTCGCACAGCCACCGGGCTTCCTTCACTCACACTCTGGTTCCAGACCACGCCGTGGTTGCTGGAGGGCAGGGGTCAGCTGCCGTGCCCAGGGTCACTGGCACCACGGAGCCTGGTGCAGGGGGGAACATTCGGCACGGTGCTGTGGTGTCTTAGCCAGGGCCAGGTTCCAAAGCTACCCAGTCCAGCGAAAGTCAAGTCTAGTCAAAATCGCCCTTGAAATCCTTCCACTTGCCCAGGAAGTACAGTACAGGACCATCTGGGGAAGTCTGACAGCCAGCTTTGCCCCCAGGGTGGGGACACATTGCTGTTGCTTCCGTGGGCTGAACATCAGGTGGGATAAAAATGGTTTGCATTTAGGGGCCAAGTTGTATGAAAAGCACCAACTGTGCCTTTAGCAATAAGAACGGGGGTGATCCCACCCAGACGCAGCGAGGGGAGCTGGGCCCACCAGGGTCGCCCAGTGAGGACCCAAGAATACAGAGGGCACGAGCAACAGTATCGTGGAAGGCCCTTCCCCGCCCCTCCCACCTCACAGGGCCTCGGAAGGGTGGCCCTCCAGAAAAGAGCTCAGTTGAAAGAGATGAGGGTTTGGAAACAAGGGACCTTCCAGAAGGTAACACTGGATTGTAATTCTGGGTAAACAGGCTAAAACTCTAACCAACGAAATAAAGAAGTCACAGTATCAACCTTGAGTCCTAAATAAGGACCAGACAGGTTCACAGGTCCTCGCTCCTCACATCAATCCTAAGAGACGGGTGCTATTCTTATCCCCATCGCAAAGGAGAAACTGAGGCAGGCAGAGGGCCATGGTGGCCCACTGTCATCCAGAGAGTCAATGGCAAAGCTGAAGTTCTAAGTCCGTGCTCTTAATGCCCACCCTACTGCCTCTCACCAAGGACTCAATGCTCAGGAAATACTTTCATTTTGATTTCTACCAAAACAAACATAATGGTATCTGTTCAATTACACTATCGATCTCTATGGCTGGGTGGGTAACAGGTTATTTTCATCTTTATGCTCTTCTCTATGTTCTCCCTTTTCTATAGAAAGTATGTTTTACTCTTAGCAAGAAAAAAAAAATCTGTCTTTATAGAACACTTTTTTTTTTTTAAAGAGGTTGTCTGGGATGGTCCACATGGAGAGCGGAGGCAAGTCCCCCGGGGACCCAGCACAGGTGTCAGGACAGCTGGATTCTTGTCCAGCCATTCAGCTTTCCTGTTACGTGACTTTGAGCTCCTCGCTTCCCCTCTGGGCCCCTGGGCGCATTTCTTCTCAGCAGAAGGAGAGGCCCAGCTGTCCTCAAGGGCGGTTTCTGCAGGAGGATGCCCCGGGGCAGGGGGCTCAGCAGCCAGTAACCTCAGGGCAGAGAAGTACCCTGTAGCTCCCCCAAGTTCCCCAGCCCCACCCCCAGTTCCCCAGCCTCTCAGCGTTCAGACCTTGAAGGTCTCGCTGGCTGGGGAGGAAAAACCCCAGGGAAGTATCGGCAAACAGGAAGTGAGGGCGAGTGCCGGAGAGGTGAACTCACAGGCAGCGAATGAACTCGCCCTGCTTTGTCTCTCTACCTTCATTTTGTTCGGCGATTGGTTTGGGTGTTTTTTGCCCAGGAGACTTGTGAGCTGCACGAGGGCAGTGATCGTGAACGGCTGCACCCCCGGGGGCCCAGCGCGGTGCTGTTGTACTCGGTCCATATGTCAGTGCCTGAATGAATCATCTGGTGAATAAATGATGTGCTGCCTCCCCGGCTGCCCCTTTGAACGCTCAGAAAAACAGTCCTGCACATCCCCGGCCCCACCCCCAGGACCAGCCTCCCTGTAGGGCTGGTCCCCTCTCACCTTGGCCCGGGCTGGAGAAGTGGTTGTAATACTGGGACACGTAGGTCATGATGCTGAGGCAGTCAGGGACACTCATGGAGACCATGTCATTGGGGTCCAGGAGAGCAGGGATCCCCAGCTCTTTCTCGGCCACTTCAAAGGCCTGGGGTGAGGGCAGGTGTGGAGTGGGGGGTAGAGGGGAGGGTGCAAGGGTAGGAGTGGGGGCGGGGGTGGGGGAAGGCGGAGTGGTAAGGCAGTGGGGGGAGCGGGGGCAGGTGCACGAGTGGGTATGAAAGCAGCCACAACAGGAAGAGGAGGAGGAGGCAGGGTTAGTGGGTGGCCCTCAGCCTAGGCCCAGCTCCCCTCAGTGGGATGAAGGGTCCGAGACTATAGGCTCCCCTCTGGCCCCACATGATGGTCTGGAGGAGGACCGGCTGGTAATCCAGACACAGGGGGGCCAGAAGGAAGAAGGGGGCGGGGAGAGGAGCAGGCAGGGCCCCAGTGCAAAGCAGCTTCTCAGGGAGCTGGTCCAGGACCCCCTTGCCTCAGCTCCTGCCCTGCAACACCCCTGCCCACTCCCACCCCGCTCCACACGCCCACAGCCTCCACAAGCCCACAGAGCTTCCACCCGCTTGGGGACTCACCAAACGGTTGTTCTCGAAGACATTGTCCTTGGAAAGCGCATCAAAATCTCTGCAAAAGGTAAAGGGGAGGAGGAGCGTTGAGGAGGTGACTGGGGCAGGGGTATGGAGTCTGGAAGGAACAGTGGCCCCGACCTCATCCCACCCAGTGGGGGCCTCAGCAGGGTTGGGGGAGGGGTCTGTGGACAGTCAAGGAGGAAACCAAGGCAACGAGCACATGCTCACAAAGCCAGGTCTGCCAGGAGGGGGCAGAGGATGAGCTCATGGCCCCCTCCGGCATCCAAGCAGAGGCTGGAAATCACTCTGAAGGGGCGGGGCTCAAGTCCAAGCTTTCAAGTTTAAGATCCCTCCTCTCACTGTACCAGAAAGCCGAGTCCTGAGTCAGTGGCAAAGACAAAACTAAGGGGCGCCTGGGTGGCTCAGTCTGTTAAGCGTCTGACTCTTGATCTCCACTCAGGTCATGATCTCATGGCTCGTGAGATCGAGCCCCGAGTTGGGCTGTGGACTGACAGTGCTGTGCCTGCTTGAGATTCTCTCTCTCTCTCTCTCTCTCTCTCTCTCTCTCTCTCTCTCTCTCTCTCTCCCCCCCCCCCTCCCTTTCTCAAAACAAATAAGCTTTAAAAAAAAAAAAGACAACACTAAGACCAGGACTAATGTTTGTAATGACAGGAACAGCCACAGATGGCTGACCTGTGCCTAGTTCCTGTCTGGAATTTATTTTTGTAGCAACTCTATTTGGCAGGTATTTATCCCATTTTACGGTTGAGGACCCTGAGACCCAGAGAGGGGAAGCCACTCGGCCTCGAGAAGCCACATTTCTGGACTTTTCCTCTGCATATCACAAACCCAGAGAGGCCACACCAACTCGCACAGCCTTCCTGCGCGTCAGCCTCCCGGGTGCCCCCGCCAAAAGCCTTGCCCTTCTATGGATGAAAAGTGCCGCCTTGACTCTCCCAGACAGTGGGCCCAGAGGCCAGAGCAGGCAGCACCTCCTCCAAGGTCAGGGTCCCAGGCTCTGCTCTTCCGGGCCTGGCTGTGTGGCCTTGGGCAGGTCACCAGTCGTCTCGGCCTCCCTTTTCCCATCTGTATGTTGGGGGAGCTCTAAGACCACCTCCCAGGTTGGTGGGGAGGGTTAGGGTTGAGTCTGGGCGGGGTGAAGGGCGGGCCTCGGTGATACAAGGGAGCGGGAAGGCATGCCTTTCTCCTCCTGCCCCAGACAATGAACCGTGGGCAGAGGCAGGAAAGGGGAGCCTGAGAACCCCAGAGGGAGGTGCCCCAAGGCTGGGTGGACTAGGACAGGGGAGCTGACTACGTATGAGCCTCAGCCCTTTTGCCACATCTGGCCGGGTCGCTTCCCTCTCCCCCGACCCCAAAGCCGGGTGCCTAGGTCCTCTTGCTTTGCCACTGCCTGAGAGTCTGGCCATAAGCAAGCTATTTCACATCCCTAAACCTCAGCCTCTTGCTCTGTGACTAGGTGAGCAGTCGCCAGCCCAGCCCCAGCAAAGGCTTGTTCAGAGACCCAATGAGACAAAGGCAACTAGTCTTGGCAGTTTATTTCAGCCTCCCTGGCAGTGTTCCTAGAAGGCTGGGGTCACATTTTGTTCACCCTGTGCCCTCCATGCCCTGTGTCATTCCCGGTACTTCATAAGTGCTCGATAAATGTTCACTGAATGAATAAATTCCGGAAACAGTATGAAAATTATAAGGGCCCCTGAGATACTAATTTTTCCTCCAGCTTCTTCCCCCACCCCCATCTCTGTCCCTCATCAACATCTGGACTTTAGTAACACAGATATTCTCTAAGAGTTTTCAAAAACCCTGGGAAGTTCTATTTGGCTCTGGGGGAGACGAAGGACCGAAAAATGAAACCCACATGGTCTCTGTCCTCAAGGGACGGGGGCAGGGGTGGGGAACAATGAACCAGCCCCTTCAGGAGGGCAAACCCCACCCCCTAGTGGAGGCAGGGCCCACAGCTCCAAGAGCTTGAACCTTTCAGATGATTCTTGCCCTCGGCCCTTACCCTGCCCCTACTCTCATGGAGATCCTCCTTACGCCTCATGTGGCAGCTGGGCCTCAGTTTCTCTGCTGCGCAATGGGCTGGTAGCCCGGGCACTGGCCTGCTCTACAAATGAATGTTTAGACAGGATTCCGGATCTCTTCGCAGAAGGGGAGCTGCCCTCCCCTGCTTAAAACCCACAAAGCTAGGGGCGCCTGGGTGGCGCAGTCGGTTAAGCGTCCGACTTCAGCCAGGTCACGATCTCGCGGTCCGTGAGTTCGAGCCCCGCGTCAGGCTCTGGGCCGATGGCTCGGAGCCTGGAGCCTGTTTCCGATTCTGTGTCTCCCTCTCTCTCTGCCCCTCCCCCGTTCATGCTCTGTCTCTCTCTGTCCAAAAATAAATAAAAAAAAAAAAAAAAAAAAAAAAAAAACCCACAAAGCCCCCCGTGGCTCCATCCACCCTCCTGAGCCAGCAAGCCTGGCGCTCCGGGCCAGCTGTATCTCGGGTCCCCCCTGCCACGCGTTCCAGGTCCCAGCAGTGCTCCCTCCCCTGGTCTCTGCTCAGGTGGCCCCCTCTGGCTGGCACCTGCCATCACCTGGCTCCTGCCATCTCCGTCACCAGGCAGGGCCCAGCACAGAGTGGTGACTCTGTAACACTTGTTGAGTAAAGGAAGGAATAACACACCCTCATCACACAACTTACAATAACTACTGTTAATTGCACGCTCGTTGCCTCACACCAATCCTGTGACGTCGGTCCTATTATCAACCCCACTTTACAGACGAGGGAACTGATGCCCGGAGGGGGGGGGGGGGGTCTAGTGATTTACCCAAGGTCACACACTTAGAACACGTGGGAGCTGAACAAAACCCAACAGCCTGCACTTTGATACTGGTAAGCTCAGGCCCAACAAGCTTAGCCTGACTCTCAGATCCCTTCACACACTGGCCCTGTCCCCTGCCTCCCGCCTCGAGGCCCGCCCCCAGCCCAAACAGAAGATCCCGTGAGCCCTCTTTTCCAACACACGGGTCCAATGTGGGTGCCCCTCTCCTCCCTCCTTCCAAGCCCCACTCCTGAGCTCACCCACCCTGTGTCTGTGTTACTGCAGCTGTCACATGTCCCACGGCAGGCAGAAGCCCGTGTGCGTCTCCACCTCAACTGCTTCGCTTCCGCGTCCACGTCCCCCCAAACCCTCCGCTCCAGGGTCCAACACAGGGCCCCACGGCACACAGACGTTGTACCCCCCCGGTACAGAGTGAACCAAGCGCATCTGCACCATGGAATCCTTGTGGCATTCCTCTCCTCCCTTCTCTCCCTCATCAGAGCCCTCCCAGATGCTCCAGGGGGAGCACAGGTCGGCCGTGGAACAGACACGGAAAGACTGCAGAGCCTGCCTCGCTCGGGGAGCCCTGTCGGGGGCGCCGTCCACCAGAGAGGCAAGGACCTCTTGGTCTCAAGCTGCAGATGAGACAGGAAGCCCCAGAAGGGGCGGGCCCCAGCTTAATTTTCACTTGGTGTCTTATGAATGAGTGAATGAATGAATGGAAGAGGTTCCAGGGCCCAAGGCAGGACCAGCTGAGGTCAAAGCCCCAAGTTGCCAACTGCTCCGGGGGAGAGGGGGGGTCGGAATAAATTTTTCCATGAGAACCCCACTGGGCAGCTGGGGGTAAGAAGGGGCCGTTTCCCACCCTGGAGCAGCCCCGTGGTGGCTGTCAGACAGACCTTATGAGCCTTCACTCAGCCACCCTGCCCCACTGAGGACAGCAGGGCTGTGGGGCACACACTTGGGAGGCAGATGTGTGTCCTAACTGCGGTGGGAGGTAGGGGGTGTATATCCATCCGTCCAACCACTCTTAACGGGGGTCTCCTCTGTGCCCGGCTGGAGACAAGACGGCATGGGGGAACCACAGAAGTGAGCAAGGGGAACCCCTCACAGAGGGAACGGGCCTCAATGCCTCCCTCTCCGGGACGGAGGTGCTCAGTGCGCCTGTTGGAGAGCACTGTGGTGCGGGGAAAGGCCCAGGGTCCCCAAGGAGAGCTCGGTTCCCCTTCAGAGAGAGTCAAGGCCTACGGGGGCTCAGCGTCCCTTTGGCGGAAATCAGTGCCCTATGGGCGGGGTCGGTGCCCCTAGGCCACGGACCAGTATGGGGGACAGGTTCGGTGTCCCAGTGGGCGGGGCGGGGCCTCGTGGGGAAGGGGGGGGGGGCGCCCCCTGGGTGGCGGGTGCTCAGTGCCTCCAAAGTCTTTCGGGGCCGTCGGCAGGGTCGGCGTCTCGGTCTCCGGGGGGCGGCGCCTGCCACCGCCCGGGCTCCGCGTCACTGAGGGGGGCGGGGGTCCCCAGCTCGGGCCCGCGCCGCCCTACTCCCCGGCCCGCCCGCCTCCCCCCACCCCGGCACTCACAGCAGGTCGGGCCGGTGCCGGTGCAGGATGGCGCAGAAGGCCAGGCCGTCCCGGAAGGAGCTGCTCAGGTCGCGGATGTCCACGCCGCGGTAGCCCTCGCACTGGCGGCGGCACCAGGCCAGCAGCGCGCCCCGCGGCCCCGCCATGAGCTCCGGGCGCCGCCGGGATCAGGCTTCACCCCCGGGCCCCGCTCGGGCCGGTTTCCGGCGGCGGCTCCAGCTCCCGCTCCGGCGCCGCTCCGAGCTGCGGGCGGCGGGCGCAGGGCGGGGAGGAGGCGGGGCCGCGGCCTGGGTGTCCGCGCTCCGGCTCCGGCTCCGGCGCGGGGTGCCGGCTCGGCTCGCTGCTCCCTGCCCGGCCCTGCCCGGACCTGCCCGAGCAGCCGCCGCCCGCGTGGCCCGGCCCGGCCGGCCGCCGCCTACTCACCGCCGCCCGCCCCCCCTCGCTGTGGGCCGGGCGCGGGCGCGGGCGTCCCGCTGGCCTCGGTCCCCGCCCGCGGCCGCCGGGAGCGGGGGGCCTGGCGCCCCACCCAGCGGCGGCTCCGCCCCCAGACGCGCCCCCGCCCGCCCGAGGGCCCGACTGCCCACAGCCCCCCTCGGCTGCGCGGTCCCGGTCACCGCTTCCCCTCGGGAAGCCCTCAAGACAACTCCGGGACAGCCCCGTCACCTCCTGGAGACTCGCCCGGCCCACAATGACTTCTTCCATCCCACTACCTCCGCCACGATGCCCCCCTGGAATTCTCCTTTCTGCTCTCTTCCCACGCTTTGGCCTAAGGACCTGCAGATCCCCTACACTGATTCGCCTCAACCCGCTCAGCTCTCCTGGCCCGAAACTTTGCGCCGGCATTACCCCCACGTCAGGTCCGTCGGGTCGTTCCCCTGCTGGCTGCAAAGCGCCCCCCAGATGGCCACCAGCTTCCCCGACCCTGTCTCACCACTCCCAAACACCCCTGACCTCCACAGCCCTGTCTGCCACCGTCCCCTCCCCCCATTGCCTGCCCGGGAGCCTCCATGCCCCCCCCACCCCTCCTCCCACCACCACCCCCACCCCCACCCATCAGCCTAGGTGTCCACTCAGCGATGTTTTGAGCCTAGCCACGGGTCCTCCAGGGTTCTCTCCCCCTGTGTAGGCTCAGGGATCTCCTCCTCGCCAGCCCGGATTACAGTGGTGGCGGGTGGGGCCCCCGTGGGCCGGACCTGTGGGAAGCAGGCCCTTGTCAAGCCGGGCTCTGGGCCTCAGCCCCAAGCCATATTCTGCTCCCCTCTCCAAGACCCGGGTCAGGGACTCCTCCCCAGAGGCCCATCCAGACCTCAGATGAATCAGCCTCCCACTCAGCTGCCATGGTGGTGATGTCACCCTGACCAATGTAATAGTTAGCTGGGATGGGTCTGTCGCTCCACCTCCCAAGGGAAGGGGCAGGGTCTTAGTCACCTCTGCCACCCCTCAGTCCTTGGAGGTTGGAAAGAAGGGGACTTTGGGGGTCCTATCCACCCGGGCTTGGAATCCTGGCTTTCCCCCCACTCACTCGGCCCAGTGATGGGCCTCCCTGAACTTCAGTTTCCACATCTTAAAAACAGGGACAGGGGCACCTGGGTGGCTCAGTCCATTAAGCAGCGACTCTTGATTTCGCCTCAGGTCCTGAGCTCACAGTTGGTGAGTTTGAGCCCCGAGTCAGGCCATTCGCTGATAGCATGGAGCCTGCTTGGGATTCTCCCTCTCCCTCAAATAAAAAAACATTAAAAATTTTTTTAGGGGCTCCTGGGTGGCTCAGTCGGTTAAGCGGCCGACTTCGGCTCAGGTCACGATCTCGCGGTCCGTGAGTTCGAGCCCCGCGTCGGGCTCTGGGCTGATGGCTCAGAGCCTGGAGCCTGCTTCCGATTCTGTGTCTCCCTCTCTCTCTGCCCCTCCCCCATTCATGCTCTGTCTCTGTCTCAGAAATAAACGTTAAAAAAAAAATTTTTTTTAAATAAGGATAATTCCTGAGTAATGTACAGAATTGTCGAATCATTATATCGTGCGCCTGAAACTAATGTAACACCGCGTGTTAATTATTCTCCAATGGAAAAAAACATAGGGATAATTCTTGCTTTACAAAGTGGCTGAGAGGATTAAGACATAATGTGCCAGACCTTTCAGTCATCACTCATAAATTCTAATTATTGTTATCTCTGGTACGCGGTAAACATGAGGTAAAATGGATTAGAAACAGTTTGTATCCAGTTTCTTACCTGGGCCTTTTGGTAAATCGTGGAGAAGAGAAGCCCACTTGGGGATTCCCACCTCCTCAAGGACTTTCGGAGCCCCAGCCCAGAATGCCATTATGACCCCAACCGGGGCCAGCCTCACATCTTAGATCTGTTCAAGGCCGGAAGGCACATTCTTGGCCCAGAATGGGGACTCTCAGGCCACGTAGGAAGTGGCTGCCATGGGCCAGCCTGCCTAGCCAGACCTCTTTGCCCCTCGCCAGCCCTGCGCTCCGTACATCCTGCCCTTTCCCCTGTGGGAAAGCAACTCCAGGAAAGGAAGGTTCCTTCACTAAATCAGAGACTTGGCCTCAGGACCCACCCTGGCCCTCAAAGGCCGCCAGGACTCTGTCTTTAATACCCAAGAGGGCTTTTTTTTTTTTTTTTAATTTTTTTTAACGTTTATTTATTTTTGAGACAGAGAGAGATAGAGCATGAATGGGGGAGGGTCAGAGAGAGAGGGAGACACAGAATCCGAAACAGGCTCCAGGCTCTGAGCTGTCAGCACAGAGCCCGACGCGGGGCTCAAACCCACGAACTGCGAGATCGTGACCTGAGCTGAAGTCGGACGCTTAGCCGACTGAGCCACCCAGGCGCCCCCCAAGAGGGCTTATATCCCTGTACTCACCAGCCTCAGGGGCTCCCTTCAAGTCCCTGAAGACAGCCCCAGATCAGACCTTGATCCGGTTGCCATAATAATAACTTATACGGCACAGCCCTCTGGGCCCCCATTAGTCCATCTGTGGGTAGCCCATTTATAAGCTCGTTATCTGAGTCAGCTCACCACGATAGGAAATAAGGACCTGCATGACCACAGCAGTGTGACGCAGCCCAGACGACTCACCGCCACGAGCCCCAGTTTCCTACCCTGTAACATAGGGATAATAAACTTTGCCTTCCCTGAGTCCCAGGGTGGTGGGTAATCAGGTGAGATAATGGATAAAAACCTGCTGTGCATGGGGTGCCTGGCTGGCTCAGTCAGTGGAGTATACGACATTTGATCTTCAGGGTTGTGAGTTCAAGCCCCATGTTGGGGGTAGAGATTGCTTTAAAAAAACGAAGAAAGAGGAGCGGGGCGCCTGGGTGGCTCGGTGGGCTGAGCCTCTGACTTCAGCTCAGGTCATGATCTCACAGTTTGTGGGTTCAAGCCCCGCGTCGGGCTCTGTGCTGACTGCTCAGAGCCTGGAGACTGCTCTGGATTCTGTGTCCCCTTCTCTCTGACCCTCCCCTGCTCATGCTCTGTCTCTCAAAAAATACAAACATTACAAAAAACTTTTTTATTTAAAAATAAAAGCTAACGTTCCTATTTGTCTCCCTCAATCCCGGCCCCAGTTGTCAGTTTGAAACGGACCCTTTCAGACCTTATACATGCATTTGTTTGGTTTTTTTTTTAATTTTTTTTCAACGTTTTTTATTTATTTTTGGGACAGAGAGAGACAGAGCATGAACGGGGGAGGGGCAGAGAGAGAGGGAGACACAGAATCGGAAACAGGCTCCAGGCTCCGAGCCATCAGCCCAGAGCCTGACGCGGGGCTCGAACTCACGGACCGCGAGATCGTGACCTGGCTGAAGTCAGACGCTTAACCGACTGCGCCACCCAGGCGCCCCTAGACCTTATACATGCATTTGTATGCAAACATGGACTCAAGGAACACCTGGGTGGTTCAGTCAGTTAAGCGTCTGATGTCAGCTCAGGTCATGATCTCGCAGTCCGTGGGTTCGAGCCCCGCAACAGACTCTGTGCTCCAGCTCAGAGCCTGGAGCCTGCTTCAGATTTTGTGTGTGTCTCTCTCTCTGCTCCTCCCCTGCTCACGCTCTGTCTCTCTCTCAAAATAATAAACATTTTTTAAAAACTAAAAAAAAAAAAAAAAAAAAAAAAAAAAAAAAAGAACTGAAAGCGTTCTACTTCTAAAACCCCATTAAAAAAAACAAAAACAAAAACCCACCCATGGTTTCAACAAATATTTACTGAGCACCTGCTTCCCAGCTTGAGCGCTCAAGGGGAGATAGGAGTAACAAGACAGGATTCCTGCCTTGATGGAGCTAACTTTCTAGCAGGGAAGGCAGGCAGGGGACAAGAAAACAAATCAACAAAGCTAATTCCAGATGGTGAGTGGTGCTGGGAAAAAAAATACGGCAAGACACCGTGATAGAGCCATGGAGACAGATGGGGCAGCCAGGGAAGGCATCTTTGAGCTGGGGATGCCAGCTGAATGACACCCGTCCCCCCAGAAAGCAAGGTGCATACAAGCCAGTGAGAGAGGTCATTGCAGGTAGAGTTGGAAACTTTTTTAGTTTATTCCAGAGTAACAGCTGCAGGGGTCCCAGGAGCAGGGCAGGGGCTGGCTAGTCTGGTGCGTGAGACAGACTCCTGGATAATCTTTGTCTAGCAAGATAAAGGGCAGGGGAAGGGAAGCCAGGAGTCCAGAGGAGCTCCCAGACCACTTTGGGAATGGCCACGCCATTCCCACTGGCCATTCTTCCTGCCAACACGTTTCGCAGAAGGGCTGCGGAGGAGGCAGAGGCAAAGACAGGATGCCAAAAACAGAACCAGGTTAGGTAGAAGAAGCCAACATAGGGGCGCCTGGATGGCTCAGGCGGTTGAGTGTCCAAATTCGGCTCAGGTCATGATTTCAGGTCATGGATTTGAGTCCCGCATCAGACTCTGTGCTGACAGCTGAGCCTGGAGCCTGTTTTGGATTCTGTGTCTCCCTCTCCCCTGCTCACTCTCTCTCGTTCTCTCTCTCTCTCTCTCTCTCTCTCAAAAGTAAACAAACATTAAAAGAAGCTAAGATAGAATGAACACTGGTGGGAATGAAAGAGCGAGTGAATGAGCAGGACCTCGTTTAGATCACACAGATCACAAGGTACCTTTTGGAAAGATAAAAAGGGAGAGGGCTTGGAGGCACCTGGCTGGTTTAGACTCTTGATCTCCAGGTCAAGAGTGGAGCCCCATGTTGGGTGCAGAGATTAAGAAAAGGGGAAGGCGGAGGGGCGCCTGGGTGGCTCAGTAGGTTAAGCATCAGGCTCTGGTCATAATCTCATAGTTTGTGAGCTGGAGCCCCGCATCGGGCTCTGTGCTGACAGCTCAGAGCGCGCTTCTGATCCTGTCACCCTCTCTCTCTCCAAAATAAACATTAAAAAAAAAAAAAAAAAAAACAACGGGGGTGGGGGGGGTGGGGGGTGGGGAGGATTGCCCTGGAGGGGACGTGGAGAAGCTATGGGGAGAAAGAATTTCATCATTGCCCCCGGGCATCTCTGCCTATTGAGTTCACCTGATTCTGAGTCGGTTTGGAGGCTGGTGGATTGCTTCTCAAAGCCAGTGGTCCAAGGTGTGTGTATGTATGTGCGTTCCTGGGTGTGGGAGGGGATGCCTGCTGGCCCCATTTCACCCACCACCTCTCTCCCCTGCAGCCTTGCCAGAAGACCCTGGACAAAGATGTCATCTAAGGTTCAATGTCAACACCTATAACACGTGGAGAGGATTCTGTCCTCCAAAATACTATCCCCGGGGCCCTGGGATGCACGTACAAATATGTTCTTTGCTGACAGCAAAGCACTGGAAACAACCTAAACGCTCATTAGGAAGGGACTGGGTAATTACGTTTCAGCACAGCTTGAACAACAGAAAAGCACATAACTGTTGACAAGAATGTCATGGAAATACATCTTCAAATGAAGTGAACAAAGCAAACTGCTCGAGGTATATAATAGGATCCCATTTTTGCAAAACAAAATGTATATATATATATATATATATATATATATATATATATATATATGATAGATCTAGCACATACATTTCTGCATCTAAACATTTACATGAGCATACATATGGAATTTCTTTTTTCATAGGGAATTTTTAAACATCGGGAAGAAAGGATGCCTGCCCAAATGCTGTGGGTGGTTAATTTGGGGCGTAAGACTGGGGACGTGGCAAGACTCACTTTTTAGAAGTCATTATGGTTTGAATTTGTAACAGCAGGTATAGTTTTTTAAAATAACAGCTTTGGGAGAGAATTCACATATCGTGAAGTCCACTCTGTTAAAGGGTACAGTTCAGTGGTTTTTAATATATTCACAGAGTTGTGCAACCGTCACCGCTATTTAGTTTGGAACGTTTTCGTCCATCCCCAAAACTCTGTACCCATTGGCACTCACTGCCAACTTCCTCTCCTGCTCCTCCCAGCCCCAGGCAGTCACCATTTTACTTTCTGACCTTCATATAAGTGGAATCACACAGTATTTGTTAAGTGCTAAACTCTTATTCTGCTCATAGCATTAACCAGTCATCGAAAACCAATCACTTTAACTTTCTCCTACCAACACAACATCGTTTACAACGTAATCGGCATTGCTAGAAGAAAATCGGGCTCTCGTTCTAAAACAAAACTGGCCTCGGGGCACCCGCGTGGCTCAGTTGGTTGGCTCAGGTTCAGATCTCATGGTTCACGAGTTCCAGCCCTCAGACGGCCTCTGTGCGGACAGCTCAGAGCCTGGAGCCTGCTTCAGATTCTGTGTCTCCCTCTCTCTCTGCCCCTCTCCCGCTCGTGCTCTCTCAAAAATAAATTTAAAAAACATTAAAAGAAACTTACAATTTTTTTTTAATAAAACAAAATTGGCCCCAAGGGAAGAAATTCGTCCACAAGGCACCAGGGGAACAAGGCGGATCACTGGAAAGATGAGAAATCTGGGTAGATCCGGGGAAGCAAGTACAACTCTATAACGAAAAAATTGAAATAAGCCAAGGGAGCGGGATGTTGGAGCTGGGCCATCCCTCCCGTCTGCACTGCCTGGAGCCTCAGTACCCGTGGTTTTCTCATCGTACGCTTTCCTCCTTCTAAGCTTCTCCGCGTGCCGGATTCTACGGTTCTCCAAGTTCCATGGAGGCCTGACGGCTGTGCTTTTCTGCCCAGGCTGTGCCCCCAGGAATCAGGGCCCTGCCCAGGCCCTTGGCTCGGAGCTGCTCCCTGGGGGAGCCTGGCAGAGGTGTGGACAATAGGAGCATTGTGGGACCTCAGAGCTGGGGCCAGGGTGAGCTCGGGGCCCTGGAATCCCAGCTATCCCAAGCCTTTCTTCAAAGGCCATGCTGCTCCCCACATATACACATTCAGGGAAAGCCCTCTGGGACTAGGCACGAGGGCTTGTATCTTTACCCTAAAACCAAACAACCTTCCAACTAAACTCTCCAGAACAGAGAAGACCACGTGCTGCCTGTCATTGGGAGGGTGCTCTCTGAGCCAGAAAATACTCCTACTTTGCCATCAAAGTAGGAGGCGAGGCGGGTCAAAGAAGCCATTAAATATCCAAGCTGGCAAGGACCATCAGGACTAAATATCCACCTAGCAAAGCCCCCTCCTAATACTGACAGGGGAAGCTAGAGCCCAGGGAGGGGACGTGCTTGCCCAGAGTGGTGGAGGCACTTAGAGGGGACACTGGGACTGTACCCCATCCCCCTGACCCTCGCTCTCTGTGCTACAGGCTGCTAGCGTGCCCCTCCACCCCTTCTGGATGCCCCTGAAACGCCTATGGCTGCTGTTCTAAACCTGCACAGGCTTCAAGGCCCAGCTCTGACATCACCTCCTCCCTGAAGCCACAACTCCAGGCCCTCTCACAGAATCTCACCCTTACAATTAGATGGAACCTAGAGGGGACACGCTTGCTGATTTCAGTAAGGAATTTCCACACGCCTCCCCTGGAGGCACTGGCAGACCAGTGTGGAAGACAGGTATGTAAACAATTGCAATAAACATTCACAGAAAGACAAGGGATACGATGGAGAAATAAGAAACAAGCAAAGGGCAACAGGGCTTCCAGAAGGAGCCTCTCATCTCCTGCCTGGGGACTGAAGGTATATCCCGGACGGCTGCATGGAGAAGGCGGTATTTGGATGGTTGTTCACACTGTGTGGCATTTATTTGTGCATAGATGTCTCTTCCCAGTAAAATGTGAGATCCTCAGTAATACTGACAGCTCACCTTTACTCAGCACACATCACATATGGCAGACATTGCGTGTGTGTGTGTGTGTGTGTGTGCGTGTGTTGTTTTTGTTGTTAAAGTGCATTACCTCCTTGATTCCCCGAGACAACTCTGTAGGCTTGGGACCATCACATGATCCCCATTTACTGAAAAAAAGGGTAAGGTTTTGAGAGTTTGAAGCCACACTGCCTGGCTCTAACTCCACAAAGAACTTTCACCACGAAGGTGTGTCACTGGTGTACTGGGGCAGGCAATGTGTCCAGTTCACCACGGCACAACTAAGTTTGCGCCTCAATTCACTCCTTGTTACCTACCCATGAGCTTGGTGAGCAAGAACCCTTCCCAGATCCCCAGCTCCAAGCCTCCAGAGGCCCCGTCCACAACGCCAGAGGCCAACCCTGGACAGGGAGCCCCCGAGGCCTCCAGCCCAGGCGTTTTTGCGACTTTCCATCTCGCCTCCGAGTGCAATAAACATGATTCTTCTAGCAGGGTTCCTGCTCGGATGCTGATCTAGCATTCAAGACCCTAACAGCTGGGCTCCTGCTGCTCCCCAGGAGGGACTCTGGGGCAGAAATTTGACAGGAAGGAGCAGCAGGGAGACTGGAAGGCCTGACTTGGAGCGGAGTCGGTCAGCAAAGTGGCCCTGCTAATGCTTGGGCTCTTCGGCAGCAACTGGGGGGTTATGGTGGAGACTGGGAAGGCTGCAGCCCTCCTAGCTGCACCTCGTTACCCACCTGGCCAGCTCTGCGGGTGAAAAGCAACGCAAGCAGAGTAGAAAATGGTTTCGGAGCCTTTCTGACACAGAAAGGCCACCTCTCCCCCAAGGACCAGTTGACAGGGAAGGGGACTGTCAGAGCCTGGAAAAGGGCTGCTTGTCTCCCACTTACCTATCTACATGGAACTGCAAGCAAGGCAGCTCTTCCTGCCTGAAACAGAAAGTGACACTTTTCTGTGGAAGCTCTGAAAGTTGCTTCTTCCTCTAAACAGAGGTTAGAGAGGGTACGCCTCACCTCCAGGTGACACAGTACAATGCAGCTGGGGACAGATGTGACACTATACACCCTCCAGCTTTATATGCTAAGGCCGAGAGGGCCCAGGGAGGCAGGTGGGGGAGAATTACTCTGAGGACAGAATTACTCCCCACTTCTGAGGACAGAAGCAGAGGCTCGGAGAAGTTGAGCAACGCACCGGAAATGTCCCTGCTTACCAGGGGGGCGGTGTCGGGCCTGGAACCGAGGCTCCCTGCCCCATCCTAACCAAGGCTAGAGGGGAGCCCACTGGCCCCCGGGGGACATAAGGGGTGGGGGGTGAGGGCAGAAGGGAGGTACCTTGATCTTGATCAAGCTGCTGCATAAGGGATGGGTGGGGCCAGAAGTAAGGAAAAGCTGGGAATTTCAGCTGCAGGCTTGACAGGAATGTGGAGCCACCGGAACCAGGATCATTTGCAGCTTCCCATAGCCCCTTCCCTCCGGAAAACCTCAGGAAATTGCTGGTCAGGCTATGGACCTTCAGGTTGCCACCCCCCTCCCCCACCCCAGCCTTTTCCTGATGCCCTTCCCCCACAGTGAAGGCTGGCTCCCGGCTCCCGACCAGAGCAACAGCTCCCTCCAGCCCATCCCCAGGCTGCAGGGCAGGCTGGGGGTGGGGATGAAAGGCCACTGTCAGGAGCCAGTGCAGGCACGGCCACAACTTCCATTGGCCAAAGACTGCTGGATAGTACAGACATTCATCCTTTATTCGTTCTATGCCCCTGCGCTCTAGAAAGGATCACTTATTCATACTTACATTATTTCATTCAATCCCCTCACTCCCTCAGGCACTCACCGTACATGCAACGAATTCTCATTATGCAAAGGCCACTGCTAAGCCCTGTCTTTCCTCATGTGTTCTTGGGACTCCTGGCCCATCCGAATCCTAGTATGTTACCCAGAATGCTGCAGCCCTGGGGACAATAGCTGGTCTCACTGCCTCATTTTGCAGACGAGGAGGCGATCGGTAGCCACCCAAGGTCACGGCCGTATTGGGAAGAGAAGCCCCATCTTGGGCTCGCAGCCCAGTGTATGAGGAAGCCAGAGACACCGTAGAAAGGAAGCCAGGGCCTCCAGAGGCTGGTCTATGTACTGAGAAACGGGCTGTAGCATCGGGGCCTGAAGAACGGGGTTCCAGCCCCAGCTCTTCACTGCCCGAATCCTTACACCCTGGTCATCTCCACCTGGATGCCCCACAGGACCCTCGAACTCGTGTCCAAACCCAGTTCTCCACCCATGCCTCCTGCTCCTAACCTGCTCCACCCACCCCCCATCTGAGTCCACGATCTTCCCAGCTGCAAAAGCCAGAGGACTGGGCATCTGTCTCCCCTCCACACCCACCCATCTACCAAGTCCTGTCCTCTGTAACCTCCCCACATCGCTCCTGAATTCTTCCGCTTCCCCCCATGCCTGCTGCTGCCACCACACGAGGCCCAGCTCCTCTGTGGCTGGGCTACTCTAGACAAGTGTCTCAGCCTTTCTGTGAACTGGTCTCTTCAGCGTCTCTACACACACCTGCTTTCGGGGCACGGAGAACAAGGAACGGAGGAAGCCCCTGGGTGAATCTGGAGGCCGGGGGTCCCAGCTCCACCATGAACCAGCCATGTTGATCCACACGTGACTTCCAAGGTCACAGCCAGCTAATAATGGCCTTCACTGCCTAATCACACAATGGCCAGGCGCTAAGAGCTTTGTGTAATTTAACCAACAAACAATCCTGAGGCAGGTGCGTGAGATAGTGAGGCGCTAAGTAACTTGGCCCACGATTACAGTTTGCGGAGTCGGGATTCACACCCAGATCTGACCGAACCCAAGCCCACACACTTTGCCATGCTGCCTTCTCTCACCGGCGCACAACCTTGGTAACTGGCACCACCCGGCGCTCTCCATCGCCTAACAAAACCTGTGCTCCCCTTATGTGTGGGAGGATTATAACCCTGCTTCTTCCATTCTGGGCAAGCTGGACTAAAACTCCTGCAACTTGGCTGCAGCTGCCGAATGCCCTGCATTCCTCGCGCGGTACCAGGCGGAGTTCAGCTGTGCCTGCCCCCTCCCGAGGGCTGCTGGCTGTCCAGCACGGCTGCTGGGCCCGGACCAAGCTACTGGGAAGTGGCCCCGCGCCAGGCGCTCACACTGGGTCTGTGTGACCTTGAGCTCCTGAAATGGCCCGTCTCCTGGCACAGTAAGAAGAGTGCTGACAGGCTGTGTCAGACACAGCACACCTTGACCTGGCACCATTTTAATGATGGAGACCGGAGACTCTGACATGAGCCACAAGAGACTCTGGAAACTCCTGAGCCACCACAGCCAACAACAGGACTGGCGGTGGGGAAACGGCCTCAGAGGTGGTGCTGGGCAGGCCTTTCTTCAGGAGGCCAGGGCACCAGAGGCAGGCACTGCAGTGGGGGGAAGGGCCTGGCTGGCACCGGCCTGGCAATCACGACGCGCGGCAGGATCCTGACTCTGCCACTTGTTAGGATCCAGCAAGGTTAACAGATGAAGAAGTGCTTGCAAAGCAAGCAGGAGCTCCGTGAATGTTTGGACTTATTACATATTAACAGAGAGGCGGCTTTGGGTTTTTTTTCCCTCTTTGGGAGTGGGGCCAAGTTGTCGGCTGGCTGTCCCAGAGACGGTGCAGGCTGTAGAACTGGGCTGACCCGGGTTCAATCCTTGGCTCCACTCTAGCTCCGGCCTGGTGAAAACCTCCCCCTCTCACTCAGTCTCAGTCACCGTCCTCGTAGCCTATACCTGACCGGGACCCTCAGCCGCCCCCGGCCTCCCTTCCTCCGGCTCCCTGGCTCACCCTGCTCCAACCGGCCTTTTCACCACATTCTCTCAACACACAAAACACGCTCTGGCCTCGTGGCCTGTGCGCTCGCAGCTTCCTCTTCCTGGTACACTCCTCCCACAGGTGGCTCAACGTTTGCCTCCTCGCCCCCTTCAGGTCTCTGCCCAAATGACACCCGGCAGCGGGATCTTTTCTAAAGAATCCTATTCAAAACGCCAACTCCTATCTTTGACTCTCAAGGAGGGGCTTCCGCCCTGAAGGCCATACTGGTGCCCACCTCAGGGTGACATGGCACTCCCACGGCCGTTCCATCCCACGACCTGGGAAGACAGCTTCATTTCCAGACAAGGCTACCGGCCCAGAGGGGTCACACAGCATACCAAGGACACAATTCACACTTGAACCCAGGTGTCAATGGCTCTTTCCATGTTAAGCTCCCTCACAATCTGAAAACTCAAACAGAACCAATCACACACCAGGTGAGTGCAGCCTAGCTCGAGAATTCCTAGCAACCCAGTGACCAGATACACAGAGCAGCCTCACTGTGTCCTTCCAAGTTCCAGGAAATACGCCTTCACTTTAGGGCTTATGCGCCATGTAGATTTTTATGGCTGGTCTATTGCTGTTTCAGACCTCTCCCTGCCGGCCTCAGGGTAGGACTTTCTAAAGTCAGAGTAGGTGTGTGACACAAAAGATCTGTTTTCACTACCCAAACTATTTAGTTTGGACAAACTATCTTGGACATACTATTTAGTTTGGACTGATCTTGGACAAACTATTTAGTTACCCCAAGTCTCTTTCCTCAACAATAAAATCAAGATACCTGGCTCCAGAAAAAGTAAGATAATGCATCAATTTTATACAGACCTCCCTGAGGATTTACTCATGAATACACAGTTTCTGCAGCAACAAGAACCCCTGATCTTTTGGGGCGCCTGGGTGGCTCAGTCGGTTAAGTGTCTGACTCTTGATTTAGGCTCCGGTCATGATCTCATGGTCATAAGATCGAGCCGCGTGTAGAGCTCTGCACAAGTCTGCTTGGGATTCCCTCTCCCTCTCTGCTTCTCTCCAACGCGTGCGTGCTCTCTCTCTCTCTCAAAATAAATAAACAAACATTTAAAAAAAAAAAAAGACTTAAAGGGGCGCCTGGGTGGCGCAGTCGGTTAAGCGTCCGACTTCAGCCAGGTCACGATCTCGCGGTCCGTGAGTTCGAGCCCCGCATCGGGCTCTGGGCTGACGGCTCGGAGCCTGGAGCCTGTTTCCGATTCTGTGTCTCCCTCTCTCTCTGCCCCTCCCCCGTTCATGCTCTGTCTCTCTCTGTCCCAAAAATAAATTAAAAACGTTGAAAAAAAAAAAAAAAAAAAAAAAGACTTAAAGCACATCTGATCTTTGACGACTAGGTCAGGTGAGATGCCAGAGATAACCATCTTCAGTGAAATTTTCAATAATCATAGATCTGTACTGTCTGTGCTCTGTTAGAAGATTAGAAATTGGTTCTGAAAACAGTGTAGACCGCTAGGTTTGGACGTGGCTCTTCTCAGAGAAGCCCCCAAGACGGCAGATCCCATGTGGGCGTGTAAGGAAGAAATGGCAGAGAGAGTGAAAAACAGACCCAACTCAGTGGTGACTGGCCACAAAGGTGCTGACAGGCAGCCGTTTCAAACTCACGGAGGGTAGGAGAGGCTGCGCACAACACAGGTCAAGGTTTTCAGTGGGAGGAATCAAAGACATGGCAGAAGATGGCAGAAAAAAGTAGTCTGGAGCCGGGTCTTGGCTTTTTTATAACTATATGACCTTGATCAAGGCACTTTACAACCCAAGTCTGTTTCCTCACCAGCGAAGTGAGGATACTATTGCTGAACCCGCGCTGTAAGGCGTGAGCAGCACACACAGCTTCCTCTTAGCACGGTTCAGGTTCAGGACAGTACGAGGGGTCCAAGTTTCTCCCCAAGACGCAGCACTTCAGCTTTCATGCATGCGAATTGTGACAGGTCACTAATGCTCACAGGATTCTTGAGAGGGGTCAATCAGATACCAACCGTGAAAATGTCCCACAAACTGTGAGTTCAATTTAAACACCAGTAACTGACGCATCAGGAGAAAATCAGAGGAAATCACATACTGTTGCCCTCAACCACAGATTCCCCCCAACAATGATTAGATGACAAATCTGGCTCCAAAGAAGATCTTTTACTGAGGCCTATTTAAAACATTTCAGTCCTTAATTCAAATAAACTTCAACTCAGCTGAACAGCTGATGGCCGATCCAGGTAAAGGCTTCACGGTGACAAAAATACACCCCACCTACAAAGACATCAGAATAGGTTCCTGACTAAGAACAGTGTGAAAGTACTCAGGGTCTCTGTCCCATCTTCTTCAGAGTTCGATTGAGCTAGAAGAAAGAGAAAAGCAAAGTTAGCTATGGAGATTTCACCAACCCTGTTCCTGCAGGCACACGACCACCAGGCCCAACCCCTGGGCCGCCCTTCTGAAGTCAGGGAGGGCGTCTCTGATGCGGGCGTAGGTGTCCGCTGTGTGTGTATACAGCCTCAGTTAGGGGCTCCAATCCTGACACCTGTGGCCGTGCGCAATTAATTCATGCAGACTGGGGGCTCCCGGGTGGCTCAGCCGGTTCAGCGTCCGGCTGGCTTTCAGCTCAGGTCGTATCTCATGTTTCGTGAGTTCGAGTCCCACATCAGGCTCTAAGCTGACAGCACGGAGCCTGCTTGGGTTTCTCTCTCCCTCTCTCTCTGTCCCTCCCCTGCTTCTGCTATCTCTCAAAATAAGTAAATAAACTTAAAAAAATTTCACACAGACTGTTCTTCTACCTGTCCTTCACACAGAATGTGCGTGCGCGCGCACACACACACACACACACACACACACCCCCTACATGGCTTGGCCCATTTTCTAGGCCTCAGAGAGGCTAAGCCTGCCAGGGCCTCCTGCAGGAGGAGCCAGGTGCCACGGACCGGAGCGTTTAACAGTGACCTCTGCTGGAGGACTCAGAACACCAGGACGAAGTGGCTCCAGCTATGGCCACAAAGAGACCCCCATGCCATTGCACCCTGCACCCTCCTAGTGTTTGGCCTGACCCACAAGACCTCTCCCAGGGCAAGATGTGGAATGCGCCCAGTCTGTCAAACACAGCTTCCTGTTCCCTGCCTGCAGAAACTGGCCAGACCTGTCTAAGAGAGTGACTGGCACATGGGGAGGGATGGGTAAGAGCAGGCAGTGAATCCGCCCATATTAGGAAATACCAGGGAGGCAGAGAGAGGAGAGCCGGCCACCCGCAGAGAGGGATCTTGGAAAGAGATGCTCTGGAGAAGGCTGACGCAGCAACTGCTACAGGCCCAGCCCCACTCCCCAAACCCCAAGCAGCCAGCCAGTCTAGCTCAGAAACTTCAAGGGCCAACTTGGGGCTTTGTTGAAACGAAAAATGTAAAAACTTCCTAACCCCCCAACCAAGTTCCCAACCTCGGTCCCTAGCCCACACACCACACACTCTCTCAGATTTCTCACCTCCTCAAACTTGTGAATCTGCCGGATGAAGAAATCCCCATAGCGCCTGGCAACCTTGGTGTCTGCGATGTGGATCATGTCCTGTGGAAAAAGTAGAATCAGAGGGGCAGTGAGGTAGAGCCACTAACGGACTTGCAAGTAACCATGCTGCTAAATAACGCCCTACAGTGCTTTTCAAAAGCAAATAGGTGTGTGTTGTTTTGGGGGGGGCGGGAGCCTATAGGGGAGCGTAACCAGTTGGTGGCGGCTTTCTTTCTTTCTAAGCGGTTGATTTTTATTTTCTTCCTGTTAATTCATTTACTTTTATTTTCTCCTTTTTAATTTTTTTTATTTCAGAGAGAGAGAGAGAGTGTGAGAGAGGGCCTGCGCACCCATGAGCTGGGAGTGGGGTGGGGAGGGGAGAGGGAAAGGAGAGCAAGAGCCAGAGAGAGGGAGACCGACAGGGACAGAATTCTAGGCGGGCTCCATACTCAGCACGCAGGGCTCAATCCCACAACGCTAGGATCATGACCTGAGCCAAAATCAAGAGTTGGACACTCAAATGACTGAGCCACCCAGGCACCCCATTTATTTTTACTTTCAAGGTTTTTTAGATTTTATTTTTAGCGTTTATTTATTTTTTTTTTTATTTATTTTTTTTTTTAAATTTTTTTTTTTTCAACATTTTTTATTTATTTTTTTGGGACAGAGAGAGACAGAGCATGAACGGGGGAGGGGCAGAGAGAGAGGGAGACACAGAATCGGAAACAGGCTCCAGGCTCCGAGCCATCAGCCCAGAGCCTGACGCGGGGCTCGAACTCACGGACCGCGAGATCGTGACCTGGCTGAAGTCGGACGCTTAACCGACTGCGCCACCCAGGCGCCCCGCGTTTATTTATTTTTGAGACAGAGAGAGACAGAGCATGCATGAACGGGGGAGGGGCAGAGAGAGGGAGACACAGAATCTGAAACAGGCTCCAGGCTCTGAGCGGTCAGCACAGAGCCCGACGCGGGGCTCGAACTCACGGACCGTGAGATCATGACCTGAGCCGAAGTCGGACGCTTAACCGACCGAGCCACCCAGGCGCCCCTAGATTTTATTTTTATTTATTGTTTTTATTTTTTTAACGAATAGGACTCTTTCGGCAATAAAAACATTTAAGACAGTATTTTATTCTTTTTTTTTTTTTTTTTTTTAAGATTTTTGTTATTTTAGTAATCTCTATACCCAACAAGGGCTTGAACCTACAAGCCTGATATGAAGAGTCCCATGCTCCACTGACTGACCCAGCCAGGCATCCTCAACATTTTATTCTCAACACTGTTTGGGAGTGTAATGTTTCAAATTAGCCC
Organism: Neofelis nebulosa; assembly: GCF_028018385.1. Taxonomy (NCBI): domain Eukaryota; kingdom Metazoa; phylum Chordata; class Mammalia; order Carnivora; family Felidae; genus Neofelis; species Neofelis nebulosa. The sequence continues at coordinate 10,532,846 of NC_080789.1, forward strand.
AGATTTTAAATTGTGTGTTTTAGCTCAAATGTGGTTGAACACCAATTTACTTGTAAATTACTACATAATCTAGGTTAAGACCCAAGAACCTTCTGAATCTCTTTGAGAGGACTTTTTCAAGTCAAGGATGAAAAAAGAAAAGCCAGAAAAACAGAAAGCAGGGGTGCCTCACTGGTTCAGTCAGTGGAACATGCAACTCTTGATCCTGTGCTAGGAGTTTGGGCCCCAGGCCGGGTGTAGAGATTACTCAAAAAAAAATCTTTACTGAGAACAAAACAAAACAGAAAGCAGCATTTTGCCAAAGATGAACCTGAACCAGTAAGAGGAACAGTAATAAAAGAAAAATATCCCCGAAATTTTTTTCACATACGGACTTATTAATCAGTATTAACTTACAATATGAATATTACAAATCATGACAAAATTTTATCTGTAATAACTAAATGGCTAATTCTTGGGAGAAGCATTTACTTGCATCTGCGTATGTATATATATACATTACCATATATATCTACATACATATATTTCTTTACACACACACACACACACACACACACACACACACACACACACACATTTTTAAAGAAAAGAAATCTCCATGCCCTACGTGGAACTTGAACTCACAACCCTGAGCCCAAGAGTTGTATATTCTACTGACTGAGCCAGCCAGACGCCCCGGGAGAAGTATTTTATTAAAGACCATCCAGATAGTTGGGACTAGTTCAGCTGGGTCACAAAGAGATGACAGAGGGATGGACCAGGTTACTGACATTGCCAAAGAATGTGTGTATGTCAGGTACTGGGAATACACTCAAAAAGGACTTTAGGTAGTTGATGTAATGCTGCAAGGGACAGTTTTGACTTTTAAAAGCACGAATAAAACATTGGAAAACTTCCACTTCCGATGTTTCTACTTTTGGTTCGCGTCAGAGATAGCTAAGTTCTGCCAAACACTAAGTCTTGCAAAAGTCATAAACTCCGAATGACACGGTTTGTTTAGCAAGATGAGCTTTCAAAACAAACTACCCAAACTGACCCAGCAATTCCACAAGTAGGTATACACCCAAGAGATTATGTGCTCACAAAAACTCACAGCAGTGCTATATCCACAATACCCAAAAGGCGAAAACGATTCAATGTCCATCAACCGATGAGTGGATGAATAAAGCGGTATATCCATACGGTGGAGGATTTTTCGGCCTTGAAAAGGAATAAAGCACTAATACATGCTACAACTGGAGGCAACTTGAAAGCACATCCAATGAAACAAGGCAAACACAAAAGGCCACATATTTTATGATTCCATGTATAGGAAATGTCGAAAAATAGACAAATCCAGGGGCACCTGGGGGGCTCGGTTGGCTGGGCACCCGTGATTCTCTCTCCCTCTCTTTGACCCTCCCTTGTTCGCATGCGTGCTCTCTCACGCTCAAATAAACTTAAAAAAAAAAAAAAAAAGAGTGAGAGAGAGATAAATCCACAGAGACAGAAAGCAGACTACTGGTTTCCCGGGGACTAGGGTACAAGGGGAACTGGGAATGACCACTAATGAGTAGAAGCTTCTTTCGGGGATGTGGGAAATGTTGCAGAATTAGACAGTGGAAATGGTTGTGTGACACTATGAATATACTAACAACCATGGAATTATACCCTTTTTTAAAAAAAAGTTTATTTGAGAGAGAGAGAGAGAGAGAGAGAGAGACAGACAGAGTGCAAGCTCGTACACATGAGCAAATGGAAGGACAGAGACAGAGGGAGAGAGAATCCCAGGCAGACTCCATGCTGTCAGTGCAGAGCCAGACACGGGACTCGAGCTCAAAGTTCCAAACTGTGAGATCGTGGCCTGAACCAAAATCAAGAGCCACGCAGGCACCCTTGGGATTATACCCTTTAAAACAGTGAAGTTTGGGGCGCCTGGGTGGCTCAGTCGGTTAAGCGTCCGACTTCGGCTCAGGTCATGATCTCTCGGTTTGTGAGTTCGAGCCCCGTGTCAGGCTCTGTGCTGACAGCTCAGAGCCTGGAGCCTGCTTCGGATTCTGTGTCTCCCTCTCTCTCTGCCTCAACCCGCTTGCGTGCTCTCAAAAACGAGTAAATGTTAAACAAAAAAAATTTTTTAAACCTCCTCATAACATCAAAGAGCTGACAAGAGAATACAGAGCTACTTAAGAGAAAATAAACCATCCTGAGTAAAACACAGAAGCCCCCTCTGCACTGAAGACATTCGCTAATCAATCCTAGAAGACCTGCACAGAGAGGACAAACCAAGGCTGGGGCGTCTTACAGAAACCCCTCCCTGCACTGCTGGGACCCTGAAGGGCTACACCCTGAAGCTAAAGGCGGACACGGACACAACTGCCTGCTCCAGACATCAAGCAAAGCTCACCAAATTGGCCAAGGAGCATAACAGAAAGAGACCCATCCCCAACATACTATAAGCACGAGGTGATTCTTCTGACAATCCGCAGCTGCAGCCTGGGCCTGCTACCTGGTCCCACCCAGAAAACCTGAGGCTTTGGTCTATGGTGGTCCCGGACCAGTAATCTCCCCAGGCACCTTGAAGAGGCAAAAGCAAATCCCCTCTAGGAGAATGAACGGTCGTCCTAGGTTTAAAAAACAAAAAAGGCATCTGAGGAAACACTGAACCGTGAAAAAAAAAAAAAAAATCAGAGAAAGCAAAAGCAGAGCTGAAGACACGAACAGGGACAGAACAATATATCCAAAGGAAATTAAGCAGAACAGAGGGGAAAAAAAGATGGAAGATGTGACACAGCACCCACCCTCTTCCCTCTCCAGCCTTCCCTCGGCCACGGCCTCCTCTCACGGGCCGCTCCAGCCACACCAAAGCTGTCCCCTCGCTCCTGCCCAGGGCCTCTGCTCCCTCTACGTGGACGGCTGTTCCCCCGGATGTGCGTTTGGCTAATGTCTTTACCTCCCTCAAGTCTTAGCTTTGATTTCCCTTCCTCAGCACGGGCTGTCCCGAGCACCTTATTCAGTCCCGCGACCCCTGCCTCCCACCACCACTACCACCGGTAACTGGGTAGCACCTGATGATTCTAACCTACCACAAAATGAAGGAAAAATTTCACCTCTCCGTGTTTGTGGGCCCTGCTCCTGGGCTCTCAGGGAAGCTATACTTTAACCCTTACCTAAGGTCAAAATGACCTGGCAAAACCTCAAAGCACGGGTTCTATTTCTGCCCCAAGCAAACTCTGTACATCTACTTCATTTAAAAAAAAAAAAAAAAAAGAGAGAGAGAGAGAGAGAGAGAGAGAGAAGCATTCCAAACATAAAGATAAGAAATAGAAAAAAAATAGTTAAAAAAAAAAAAAAAAGAATGTGGGCTGAAGAAACAGAAAAACAACTCCCGGATTCCCGTAAGATTAAAGTCATACAGTCCTGCACGTGCCATAAAGCCTGTAACTCTCTGGAAGGTCATTCACTGCGACTTACAAGTCAACAAAACAAAACCATATAGAACTCTCACACCAAACGTTCGTTCCCTGGAGCATTCTCTACGTTGTGGGGACCATGCCTCTCGGGCAGCTGTCTTAACGCGGACTCGAACAGAACTTTTTTTCTTAAAAAATTAAGCGGGTCTGCTCGTTTCGCATCGACACCTGCTACCTGATTCGCGGCATCGGAACGCTCCGTGTCTATTTTCTTACATTAGTACCTCGGCGCTGGGGCAGAAAGCTTTGTGGATTTTGTTCACCGCCAAGTCCCAGATGCTCGGCGCGGCGGGCGCCCGGTCGGTGTTTGTCGCGGGGGGCGTGAACACGGGGCCCCAGAGGCCCAGGCCGGGGGCCAGCCGTACCTTATCGATGTAGAAGTCCACCTCAGACGCCGACTGAAACTCGCCGTCCAGGGCAGAGACGCCGCTGGTCCACACCAGGTTCTTCATCTTGTGTTTGAAGACGAGGAGCTGGATGCGGAACTCCTGCTCCGTGAGGTCCAGGAAGCCAGCCAGCTTGGCCACAGGCATGGTGGTGTAGAGCTTGAGGAAGCTGCGGATGGTCGAGAGCTGGGCCTGCTGCTGCACTTCATCGGCGAACACCTTCAGCTGCTGCAGGAAGGGCTCCTTGTGGTAGTTAGGGTGCACGTTGTCGTAGTTGGGCACCACGGGCGACAGGAATTTGGGGCACGAGTAGCTGAAGAGCTCCTCGTAGACCTGCGGGTCCCCTTTCTGCATGCGCAGCATCTTGTCCCCGTATTTCTCCCGCAGCTGGAGGTGAATGCTCTCGTCGATTCGCATGGGGTACATGGTGAGTGCGATGGCCAGCAGCGCGTGCATCTGCTCGTTCTGCTTGTTAATCTGGGGGCGGGAGAGAAGCCGCCGCAGGGTCAAATGCCACGGACTTTCGCGAGTCCCTGCCGCCGTCGCCCCGACACCCTCCCGGGGCCGCTCGCCCTCCCACAGTCTCTCCCAATGTGCCCTCTAGCTCTAGTGAACCTCCCCAGCCCACTTCCGGGTCCTCCTTGGCCGGCTCCTGCATGCTCTACCGGGGCCTCCTCCTCCTCCCCGGACCACCCCACACTCCACCAGATCGATGCTCCCACGCCACTTACGACCGAGTCACCCAGAAACTCGGATGGCGCCGTGACGCCCGTGACGATCAAACAGCCTAGCTGGGTGGTGAAGGCCACTCCAGAACCTGACGCCCCCAATCTGACTACTCTCCTGCCTCCGCCCCGACAAGAGAGTCCATCGTGGTGCTACATCACCATACTTCTAAGTCCCGACACCTTTTCTCTGCCTAGAAACCTCAATGCTGGGGCGCCTGGGTGGCGCAGTCGGTTAAGCGTATGACTTCAGCCAGGTCACGATCTCGCGAACTCCGTGAGTTCGAGCCCCGCATCGGGCTCTGGGCTGATGGCTCGGAGCCTGGAGCCTGTTTCCGATTCTGTGTCTCCCTCTCTCTCTGCCCCTCCCCCGTTCAGCTCTGTCTCTCTCTGTCCCAAAAATAAATAAAAAACGTTGAAAAAAAAAAAAATTAAAAAAAAAAAAAGAAACCTCAATGCTGTGCACGTCTTGGACCCACCCTCCTCCACGGCAAACTGCGTGAGGGCGGTACCCACATCTAACTCATTTTTTTTTAAACACATTTTTTTTTTTTTTTCAACGTTTTTTATTTATTTTTGGGACAGAGAGAGAGACAGAGCATGAACGGGGGAGGGGCAGAGAGAGAGGGAGACACAGAATCGGAAACAGGCTCCAGGCTCCGAGCCATCAGCCCAGAGCCTGACGCGGGGCTCGAACTCACGGACCGCGAGATCGTGACCTGGCTGAAGTCGGACGCTTAACCGACTGCGCCACCCAGGCGCCCCCCACATCTAACTCATTTTTAAACACCGACAGCCCAGTGAACGCTCAGCAAACGGTTTTTGAATACATCTAGGCACTGTCGTGGGACAAAAGTAAAATGGAAGATACTGTCCCTATTGTTAAGGAGTTAATGTTATCTGAGATAAGAGACACAAAGAAAAGAAACTTAGAGCATGCCAGCTTGAAAAGGCATACAAAGAGCAACATTTTGGATGGCGTTTCCCCAAAACTGATGGCCTAGGTGCCAAGGGGTCAGGCCGGTCGGAGGCTTCCTCACCATCTCATACTTGTATGTGGTCCTCTGGAACATGCTCTTGGTCCTCTGGATGTAGAGGAGGATGTTGGCAAAGACCCGGATGGCATCCTGGTAGCGACGCATCATCAAATAGGCAAAACCGACGTAGTAGTAAGTGGTCACCTGGCACTCGGGCACACGAGAGTACATGCTCTGCGGAAGAAGGGAGAAGCACCCATGAGTCCCAGAACCGATCCACCCCAGAGAGAGTCTGGAGGTTGGCAGGGCCCAGTGTCAGCTGAGGCAGAAGCCCTGGACCACCCAGGGGAAGCCCTGGCTCGAGTCAGAGGTTCTGAGTACAGACCATACCATTCACCGATTAAGTTCTAGGACCTGAGAACCTCATTTTGTTAGATATTTTAAGGGGGGGGGGCCTGAATCAGGTAACCTTAAAATTTCTTTCAGATCCAAATCCCTCTATACCTCAGTCACATACTCCTCCTTGCTTTCTACTCCTTGCTTTTCCAGATAAACTTGATAAAGGAACAGATAAACAAAGACTGGAAGATACACACATGTCAAAAAGGCACCAATTTTTCTGTGGCTAAGAAAAACCACCACAGCTAATAACCATTATCTAACCATCTTAGAACTAAATCTTCTGTTAATTCCTTAACAAGTGAAACCTGAATGGTAAAAATCTACCCATCTACCATTGTCATTCTGTTTTGAAAACAGAATCAGAGACTGCTGAATAGTTCAAGTGTTACTAACTAACATGGACAAAGCACCTTGCCCAGGCTCAGATTTTCATTACAGTGGTTCCCCCAGTTTTCAGTTTTCAACTGGCCTGGGGGTGAATCCTTTCTTCTCCCTGAAATGTATCCTAATAGATCAGAGTGTCTCTTGAAGCAGACCCTCTGGCTCCGGAAGGGGGTGGGGGGAGGGGTGGGGAGGGGAGGGAGGTGCAGGTAATCACCTTCTTATTCAGTTCGATATTCTCCAGCACCTTGATGGCCTGGTAGTAATCCCCCAACAGGGAGTGCAGACGCAGGAGCCCCACCAGGCTGAAATACCCAAGCATCTTGTAAAGGGAGTGCCGTCCATACTCCCCGGCCACACTCTCGGGGTCACCTGAGAGAAACAGATACCGTGAACGCTTCCGCAGGGGCAGGTGAAAGAAGGTAAGCCTGAGCCCTGAACGTCCCTCGGTGACCTCTTCACCTACCGGCAGCCTCTAAAGCTTCCGGCAACAGAGATTCACTGCCCTCAAAGAAATACCAAGAAGCAGCACACTTGACCTGACGCTAACCTTTTCTTTTTTAAAGGAATCCCTATGCCCAACGTGGGCTCGAACTCATGACTTTGAGATCAAGAATCACATGCTCCACCGAACGAGCCAGCGAGGCCTCCCTGGCCTTAAACTAATCTTAAATTTACCAACAAGAGTTGCCTGAGTGGGGTGACAGTTTTTTGGTGGTTTTTTTTTGGTCCCAAGACACCTGAGAATACCAAGATGGCCCCTTTTATCAGGAGCAGTTTACTCACCAAGGCCGCCGCTTTCAGGAAGTTCTTGAGGTCAAAGCTATTTTCCTAATAACACTAAGATGCGATTTGTCTTTCTCACTGAACTGACACTTGCCCCGAACACCCGAGAACAACATGGGTAAAACTACCAACAACTCAGCATAAATCAGGCAGTGGCACTGCAACTACTGTATCTTTCCCACCACATGCAGGAAAAGAACCAGCCACTTTTTTCACAAAATACTATTTTTACTTGAAAGAATGGCCCATAAATTCAGATTGGGGTGTTTAGCAGACACGTTCCAAAACTGAACGAAGCGAACCTGTTACATTTAAACAACAAAATGGACAGTGCTCACTTCACTGCCAATGAAAATGTGAGCTTTTAAGCAAAAACTGTAGTCTTAAAGAACTTGTATCTGCCACTATGAGTTCAACGCCTTCCATATCAAGACTTGTCTGATGGGACTGTGACAAAAGTAACAGATGTGGTCTTTAAAAACTGTCTAATAAAAGGGCGCCTGGATGGCTCAGTCCGTTAAGCATCTGACTTCAGCTCAGATCATGATCTCACGGTTTGTGAGTTCGAGTCCCGCGCTGGGCTCTGTGCTGACAGCTCAGAGCCTGGAGCCCGCTTCGGATTGTGTCTCCCTCTCTCTCTGCCCCTCCCCAGCTTGCACTCTGTCTCCTTCTTTCTCAAAAATAAACATTTAAAAATATTTTTTTAATTATATAATAAAATCTGTCAACAGAGAATCTTTATAACTCCATGAACCAGTATTCTACAAAACCATGCAGCAGTAAAAAAAAAAAAAAAAAAAGAAAAGAAAAGAAAAAAAAAGATCCATTCAAGCTGCAGGATAAACCTATGAACTTTAACATAAGAAAGTAAAAGTTCACTGCTAACGTTTTCAGAATCCTCATCCAATGAACGGGTATGAACCCCTCGCTGTCAAGTTTTGATGTAGCAGCAAAGAACGCAAAGACTGAAAAGGCTGCTGAGATACTCCTCCCTTTCCCGACTCCATGTCTGGATGAGGCCCGGTCTCCCTCATCTACTGCAACTAAAACAGACTGTAACTGCAACAGACAGAAGGCAGAAGCACACGGAGCTCTCTTCCATGAAACCCGGTGCCAAAGTGATTTGAGAAAATGATACTCTTCTCACAGGGGCAAAATTTATACGGCTCAACTTGCTGATTCCCAATCTTTAAAGACTGCAAAGCAGTCCCGACACCAAAAACTTGGGAGAATCGCTGATCTAAACAAAGGCCCCGGAGACAGTACAAGTGCCTGCGAATGCTGGTCTCACGAGTGCCGGTTCAGTCTGTCGGCGACAGGCTGCCAAGCCGCACAGCCCCCGACATCAGCACTTGGCTACTGCCCACGTCCAACACCAAACGGGAGCAGCCGGTTCCCTAAGCCGCAGCGACCCCTCTGTGGCCTCTCTTCCACGGGAACAGATGGCAAGCAGCACTCACCTCCGCTCGTGTACACCTCCAGCTGCCGGTTAATGTTCGACTTGTCTACTAGGGAGTGAAGGACATTGAGGACGCTGTGCACGTTCCAGATTTTGGGATTGGAACGAAGGAAGTCAATCTCCTCCTCTGACTTCTTGGCGGTCTTACAGCGGTACTGACTGAACGACTGAAACTGTCGGGAAGAAGGGAGAGAGACCGAGTGGCGCCCGGTGCAGAACACGAGGCCGTGGGGGGGCTGTGGACTGGGAGGGGAGGGCCGGGGCTACTGCCGCTCATGCCAAACTGTTCTGCACGCTACCTGTTTTTGCAAAGCCATCTTGGTTTAAATTGAACTTTGTTCATTACTGAGCACGTTAGTTCTTCCTCGGCTAGCTAGATCTCTAAGAGGAAAGTTAGGTTGTAAAACAAAAAAACACATTCAGTTTGGTATTTGACTCCAGACTTCAGTGTAAAGTCTATGAGCTTTGCAATGCAGTCAACCTGGCTATCAGAAGCAGGTGGCTTGGAACAGATCTACTCCTAGACGGCTGTGCCGTGCCCGAGTCAGGATTATGAATGCGGTGGAGACAGGGCAGGTGTCTGTACGTGTGTCTTCCCTACTGGAGTTCACCATCAATTCACCTAGGACAGGAACCCACTCTGAGTCGCCTCTGTACCAACCACAGACCCTAACCACCCAGCGTAAGGCACATATAGAGCCCATACCACAGGTATTTTTTGAGGCAGTGGTTCCATCTGGGACCAGCAATGGGCTGGGGCTCCATCAGTCACCCAGAAAATAGCACAAGAGACCTACGCAGTCAATTAGTTTGTAAAAGCTCCTTGGTTGATTCTGGTGCACACCACGTTTGGAAACCAGTGACCTAGAATCTAGGTCCTAGATGACCCAAGAATGTTCAACTCCAAAATATCATCTTCCTCTAAGAATGTAGGAAAATGTTTCCAGATTTACAATTAACAGAAGAGTATCCAGAATACTGAACAGATTCTATGTCAGTAAGAACAAGACAATCCAATGGAACAATGGACAAAGGACACTGATGATCACTTCAAAGAAAAATAAGATTGGTCAATTAACAGGGAAAACGCTTGATCTCTTCAGATACCAGAGAAATGCAAATTAAAATGAGATCACCATTTCTTTCCCATCAAACAGACAAAAATTAGACCAGTAACATCCACAGCATAGAAATTCTCAAATACTGCTGACAGCAGTGTAATTTGACACAGCCCTCGGGGAGGGCAAGATGTTACTATTTCTTAAAATCCCAAGGGACTGCATGTTCTAGATCTCTACAGTGGCGGTGTACACATTTGTCAAATCTCATCAACAGTGCACTTAAAATTGGTATTTTACTGTATGCAAATTTTGACTCTATAAAGCTGATTTAAAAAAACATAAAAAGCAAATATCCTTCAACCAACAATTCTACCTCTAGTGATCTCTAGAGACGACGAACCTATGTGTAACATAAATGAGGATATTTACTAACTCACTGTTTGTAGCAGTAGAAACTGAAAACCTAAATGTTCATCACCAAAAAGGTAGTTTACACAGATCTTGTAGTAAGCAGAAAAAAACCAAGCTGTCTCTATGTAGACATGTTAAGTGTTCCACATCATAACAAATTACATAAATATATTATTGAACCATTTCTAAATGGAGTTATTTTTGTATGTATGTAACCCTGAGAAACATTAACATGGTATCTATCTTTCCAGACAATAACTGATGCCTCCACAAAGGCGAGGAAGACACTTTTATCTGCAACGTGAAATAGACGAAGTTTTTAAACAGTAACGATACATAGATGTAATACTTGTACTGATAAAAGTAAATAAAAGCAGAGTGGCGGGAAAGAGCCACTTACCCGTGTGACATCTACCTGGCCAGGCAGAATCCCACCTGGCCCTCACTGGCCAGGCTCTGTTACAGGTGAGAGCGCTTTAAGCCCCTTAAGAGAGCACCAGCTAAGCCCAAGGGATTATGATAATCTTAAGAAGGATGAAGAACCTTAGCACAGATGATCCTCCTTGACCTGCTGTGAGTCAACAGGACCACCAACCTTCTAAAATATGCCAAAGAAGGGGCTGACACAAGCCAAGACGCCAGAAAGGGCAAACCAGGCCAGTGTGGTTTGTGGCCCTCACTGCACAAAAGGCACCAAAGCCTCATCTTAAGCAGAAAGCCTCTCCCAAAGGGCCCTGGGAGGGCTTTCTCAGCCCACCAATCACAACTTGCCAACACTTTCTAAGTCTCTGGTCTGTGCAGCTCAAATAACAGCTTTATTAAGAATCTGATTTCTCCGGAAATTCCCAGTGAGAGTTATCCAGTCCTCATAAAACTCACAGGAAACAAGTATCTCCAAATTCAATTATTCTGTGTTTTTTAAGTCTATATTCTATTTTTAAAGAATAAAACTGACCTAAAAGAAGGTGGAAAAGAATAATGATAGTATTGACCATCACAACAACCAGGCCACATCTACTGAGTAATTCTTCTGTGACAGGCACTGCACTAAGCACTTTAGATGTCATTTCCAGTAATCACCCCCCAAATCCCGCTTTTACAGAAACCAAGGCAATGTGGTTAAGTAATTTGCCCAGGGTCCCAGGTTAGTGAACAGCAAGACTTGAAAAGTGTACCCCTGGGCTACACAGCTGCTGTACTTGACATCTGACCCAGTTCTTGGTGGAGCCTCCGTAGGAGCACTCCAAGACAGGCAATGTTTCCGCCTTGATGCTAATGTTCTACTTTATTCTTATCTAGCATATAACCACTATCACAGTCAAGGGATACAACATTTCTGTTTCCTAGGAGACGAAAGTGAAACTTGGGAGAGCTTAAACAACATGTCCACCTTACAGACTACCAGGTGGGAGCCCCCACACCAGCACCCACTCACTTCTACCTGACTCCAAAGCCTAGGAAGCCTTTATTCTCCCTATCAGACCAACTCTCAAGGTCAGGTAAGAGCTTGGTGCAACTCAGCTCGACTACCAAATTGATACCCAGAGCTCTTATGCGTCACTGACTCTTCAGAAAACCATGACACTGAGGACCGCCACCAGGGGAGATCCCCAACCACGATGGGGACATTTTTATCCCAAGCATCTTTTTAACAATGCAAACAATGGTAACTGTTGCTCCCTTGTTGGACTAGTTATTTCAAATGAGATCACGGCTAGCCAGATACCTGATAGATGAACTCATCAATGATATCCCAGAGCCACTGGTTGGGTAGTTCAAGGGGAGCAGGACCATCGGCATCTGCGTGGGAGATCACAGCAAAGTCAGATGCAAACTATGCCCACTTGGTAAGGCTATATATAGAATACATTTTCTAATTTTTCCCTTAAAAAGACCATGAATGACAGGACATCCCCCCTTCCACTTGCATATTAAAATTCTGCTAACAAAAAGCTAGAGGCCAGCACTGGGCCTCATCACAGCCTCACACCCTTAACCAAACTCAAACTCACTAAGAATGTAGTTGAAGAGATTGCAGTAGTTGTAGTAGGATTCAAATCTCTGCTCCAAGGAGGGTCCTCCCTGTAAAAAGAAAGGAGACATCAGCACAGATGTTTAATCTAAATGTGTTTTACTCGGGGCCCCTGGGTGGCTCAGTTGCTTTACATTCAGACTCTTGATTTCAGCTCAGGTCATGATCTCACGGGGAGTTTGAGCCCTACACTGGGCTCAGTGTTGACAGTATGGAATCTACTTGGGATTCCCTCCCTCCCTCCCTCCCTCCCTCCCTCCCTCCCTTTCTCTGTGCCCCTCTGCCTCCCTGACATGAGTGCTTTCTCTCAAAATAAATATTAAGAAATAAAATATATGTTTAAAAAAAAAAAAGAAAGAAAAGAAATAAAATCTATGTATTTTACTCATGGTCTACCATGACGGCTAAAGACCCATGAGAACTGACGGTGACTCTCTCCTTCTGAGGACGCAAAGAGCACTCAAGTCAGAGGGAAGACCGTAAGAGCAGTTCAAAGGGGCATTGAATATCAGACCGTAATGTTCAGGTTTTACGGCAACAACCCCAACTGACCATTAAAGAACCAGCATGCAGATCCAGTGAAGCAGAAAGACAGGAGTACTGGGGCGCCTGGGTGGCTCAGTTGGTTGAACGTCCCAACTTTGGCTCAGGTCGTGATCTCACAGTTCATGAGTTTGAGCCCGGCGTCAGGCTCTGTGCTGGTAGCTCAGAGCCTAGATAAAGCCTGCTACAGATTCTGTGTCTCCATCTCTCCCTCTCAAAAACAAACATTAAAAAAAAAGAAGGAAAGAAAGACAGAAGTACTAACAAAAGCAAAAAGGTAAGATCACAGCGCTCAAAGAATGGTGAGAGCAGATAACGCTACACTAGGCTACACGAGACTAGAAGAGGCCAGGAATGTAGAGGTCTTTCAGGTCAACAGAAATCTAGGCCAGAGGGGTCAGTAAATCCACCATCACCTGTTTTTGTCAATAAAAAGTTCAGCTGGAACAGAGCCCTGCACTCACTGTCTACGGCTGTTACAAAGGCAGTGCTGAACACATTCAACAGAGACCATGATGGCCTCAAAGCCAAAAAAAAACCTATCTGGCCCTTCATAGTGAAGGCTGCTGACCCCCAATCTAGACTTCATGTTGCTGGGAACGGAGAACCACTGAAGGCTTCTGAGCTGGGGAATAACACGATGCTATCTGTAATGGGGGAGAAAGAACACAGCCCTGGAGTTTTAGCCCCACTGCTTACTGAGCTTCTGACAAGGTACTCAATGTCTATGTAGAATGAGACTATGTCGTAAAAGTGCCCAATATAGTTAAGTGTTCTTTCAATGAAACGGCCCCACAAGATTTAACACTGGCCATATATATGAATGTACCCCATGTGGTACCTAATGAAGAGGTTACAAGATCAATAAGCTTCTGCTGAATCTTTATTACAGACCAAAGGTAAGATTGGACGTGGTAGAACCACTTGCACTGTGGGTTCTGATGCCACGGTCTTCCCAAGAAAGCCGTGTTATATAGGCTAGCTAGACTCAGCATGGCTCACATAGTACCTGAGCCAAAGCATCAAGTGTAGGAGGGAATCTTCACTTTCTCTCACATAAAGTAGTGAGAGCTCTCACTGGGACGCCAGAAAAGCACGGCCCCTGCAGTACTCGGACAACGGGAACGCCTCCAGCCGGCACTCACGGTGGCTCCCACGGCAAAGCAAGAGCTCGCTAGTCAGGTCAAGCTGACCCCTCAGGGGGACGAGACCCGAGTTAGCTGTGAGCAGGCAGAAATATTCTAAGGAGAGATCATGGTGCCAGTTTCCTTCATTTACACATGCACACGCACGCTCCAACAATCAGCCTGTCACCATCAGTGACGAGGCACGGGATTACACCCGTGAACAAGATCAAGTCCGTGCCCTGGCGGAGTTTTACCCTCTAGCGGGGGTAGCAAACAAAAACCTAGTAAACAAATAATACGATGTCAGCTAGTGATGCACATACGCTCTGAAGCGTGGCCAGGAGGCTGGCCCGAGGATGGCCAGGAGCCCAGGAAAGGAGGGGAAGCCAGATCAAGCAGAACTATGACTAAGACTTGGGATTTTATTCTAAGTATAAGAGCAAGTCACGGTAGGATTGGGAGGCAGGGTGTGACTTGGTGAGACTATGTTTCAAAAGGATCACGCTGGTTACCAGACTGAGGATAAACTCTAGTAGAAGAGTGGAAATGGACACCAGGTAAGCAGCTACACAGTCCAGGCAAGAGACGATAATGCGTTGAACTAGGATAGCAGCAGTGGTGGCAGTGATAAGTGGGTGGTTTCAAGAAGTATGTTGAAGATAGAGCTGAACAGGATTTGCTGCAAGGCTAGAAGTCAAGTGAGACAAAAGTCAAGAAAGAGGCCAAGGTTTTCAGTCCAAGTCACCTGGATGCACGGTGGTATTATCTGCGAGTTGGCTGACATGGGAAGAACAGGTTTACAGGGAAAAGAAAACTTCAGTTTGGGGTATGTTACACTTGAGATGAGATGACCAGAAAGACAACCAACTGGAGACGTGGAATAGGTAGCTGGATATGCAAGTATGGATTTAGAGACACTGGGGCTAATAATAGAGATTTTCAGTCATCATGTGTATAAATAGTACAGATCGTATTTTAAGAGACTTAGGTCATTCTAAAATTCAGAAATCAGAGAAGAATCAAACAGGTGCCCAAAGTAGGGGGAGTGTGGAGGAAAGAACACTGGTACTCCAATAAGACAGGCCTGAGTTCAAGGAGTCTGGCCACTTACTAGTTGTATGAATTTAGTTGTATGAATTTGAGAAAAACCACCTCAATTTGCCTGCTCTGCAGGATTACGGTAAGGATTAGAATATAGATGCATGTCAAGTGCCAAGCATTATGCTTGACACACGGTGACAATTTCATGTATGTTTCAGAGTCGAAGACGCCACGGCAATGCACTGGAGTTAAAAAAGCAAGGACATCACAGGCAGAGACAAAAGAAGGTGCTCAGGGGGCCCCAGGGTGGCTCAGTCGGTTAAGCATCCAACTTCAGCTCAGGTCACGATCTCACAGCTCATGAGTATGAGCCCTATGTCAGGCTCTGTGCTGACAGCTCAGAGCCTGGAACCTGCTTCAGCTTCTGTGCCTCCCTCTCTCTTTGCCCCTCCCCTGCTTGTGCGCGCGCGCGCGCTCTCTCTCTCTCTCTCAAAAATAAACAAACATAAAAAAAAAAAATTAAGGCAGCACTCAGGAACACACTATTAGGATGGCATCCTACAACCCAATCAATGTGATGAGTGGAAGTCAGAAACTGTGGGGACGGAGACATTAAAACGGACAGCAAAGCTATCACCTATTACAGTTTGTCTGGAATAGATACCCAGCTTGCTAGATTCAATCATTCCCTCTGTTGTTATTATTACTATTTTTTTAGCGTTTATTTTTTTTTGAGAGACAGAGAGAGACAGAGCTCGTGAACAAGGGGAAGGGCAAAGGGAGAGGGAGACAGAATCCGAAGCAGGCTCCAGACTGTGACGCGGGGCTCGAACCCACGTACTGTGAGATCAGGACCTGAAGCCGAAGTCAGACGTTAACTTACTCAACCACCTAGGGCGCCCCCCCCCCCCCCTCCCCCCCCCCCCCCCCCCGTTATGTCTTAAAAGAACACTGAGAACACATGCCAACCACTCTCGGACACCGAACCAGTATAAACCAGTGGTTGTGTTCCAAACACAAAAACGACACACAGTTTAAAACAACGCCACCAACACTTAGATACTCACACTGACTTTGGCATATATGTGCCTGTAGTATAATTCTTTGTACAAAATCAGGAAGACAGCATCTGAAAGAGATGGCAAGGGGGTGCTTTAGTAATCCACAAACAACCAGGGTCTTCAGGCACTTCTAGCCCCTTTGAAGGGAGTAAAGGAATAAACATGATTTAAAAGACTAAACGACAGCTACATTTTAAATTTTAACACTTACACCCCAAGAATACCTGCAACAAGAAAATTCACCTTGTTTTATCTTTCAACCTCATCTTCATCTCATTCATACTCATTTCCCGTCATTGAAGATATTTTGCCATCCAGTTGTTTAATAAACCAACACATAAATAAATAGCAACAGCTCCCAAGAAAGCAATGTCATGTTATCAAAATCGGAAATATATGGGTATCTTTTATTTAGAAATCCTATTTAATTCTTTTATATTTTTTTTTTTTGAAAGAAAGAGAACACATGGAGAGGGGGGAGGAGAAGGAGACAAAGAAAAAGGGGGTCAGGGGGGAATCCCAAGCAGGCTCCACGCCCAGTGCAGAGCCTGACTCAGGGCTCAATCCCATGACCGAGAGATTGTGACCTGAGCCAAAATCAAGAGTTGGATGCTTAACTGACTGAGCCACAAATCCTATTTTAAAGAACTTATCCTATTAATACGATACAACCACTAGGTAGGTAGGTAGGTAGGTAGGTAGGTAGGTAGGTAGGTAGGAAGGAAGGAAGGAAGGAAGGAAGGAAGGAAGGAAGGAAGGAAGGAAGGAAGGAAGGGTTCTTTGGATACTGACACTGAGCAGAAAAGAGCTAACAAAGCAGGCGTGAGACTTCTACCCTTTGGCAAGTAAAGTTGGTCCTTGGCTGGCATCTGGGAACCTGGATCTCAGGAAGGTCCTCACCACCCTGATAAGAGTGGTCTGCTATGCCTAAACTGTGCAACAGTGGTTCATGCTGAACTCCCGCTTTCCTTCTGGGGTCTGGAATTTTGGTACGTGCTGGGCAGAGGATGTGACCACATAACCAACACCCAATAAAATCCTTGGACACCAAGTCTGTAAGTAGTCTCTCTGACAGACAACTTTTCACACGTCACAATTCCCTGCTTGCTCGAGGAACAGCACATCCCATGTGACTCCACGGGAAGGGACTGCTGGCAACAAGCACCTGGTTTCCGTTAGATTCCTGTCTATGTCTTCTTTCCCCTTGCTGATTTTGCTCTGTATCCATTTGCTGTAAACCTTCACAGCTGTGGATACAACTATACCAACCACCAAACCCGGGGGTGGTCTTATAAATCCTGGAGATACAGGGGCGCCTGGGTAGCTCAGTCGGTTAAGCGGCCGACTTCAGCTCAGGTCACGATCTCGTGGTCTGTGAGTTCGAGCCCCGTGTCGGGCTCTGTACCGACAGCTCGGAGCCTGGAACCTGCTTCGGATTCTGTGTCTCCCTCTCTCTCTGCCCCTCTCAAAAATAAACATTAAAAAAAAAAAAAAATTAAAGGAAAAAAAAAAAAAGAAATCCTGGAGATACAGAATACACTCCAAAAATATAATTAACTTTAAAAAGGAAAAAAGGGGCTCCTGGGTGGCTCAGGCAGTTAAGCATCCAACTTCAGCTCAGGTCACGGATCTCGTGGTTCATGAGTTCAAGCCCTGCACTGAGCTCTCTGCTATCAGCACAGAGCCTGCTTCTGATCCTCTGTCTACACCTCTCTCTGCCCCTCCCCCACTCACACACACATTCTCTCTCAAAAATAAATAAACATTTAAAAAAAAAAAGGGGAGAGGCACCTGGGTGGTTTAGTGGGTTAAGCATCTGACTCTTGGTTTCGGCTCAGGTCATGATCTCACGGTTTGTGAGTTCAAGCCCCGTGTCGGGCTCCAAACTGACAGTGCAGAGCCTGCCTGGGATTCTCTCTTTCCTTCCCTCTGCACTTCCCCCACTCATTCTCATTCTCTCTCTCAAAAAAAAAAAAAAAAAAAAAAAAAACTAAGAAGATGATTTAAAAAAATTTTTTCGGGGCGCCTGGGTGGCTCAGTCGGTTAAGCAGCCAACTTCGGCTCGGGTCACGATCTCACGATCCGTGAGTTCGAGCCCCGCGTCGGGCTCTGTGCTGACAGCTCGGAGCCTGGAGCCTGTTTCAGATTCTGTGTCTCCCTCTCTCTGACCCTCCCCCGTTCATGCTCTGTCTCTCTCTGTCTCAAAACTAAACGTTAAAAAAAAAAATTTTTCTTTTTTAAATTTTTTTTCAAGGGAAAGAAATGGCATTTAGTCTATGTAAAAAAGAAACAAAAGAGGTATTCCTATTTGCTTCTGTATGCATGGACCACCATGGGAAGGATAAGAAAAGAAAGTGGTAGCACTAGACGGCTCTAGAGAAACTGAAGACTTGAGGATGGAAGGGGAGGGGGGTGATTTTTATACCAAATCTCTTTTTTCACTATTAGGTCCTGTGATTACTTTCCTATAAAATTATACACAGCTGACCGTTAAACAATGTAGGGGTTAGGGGCAAGAACCGCCCCCTGCACAGTCAAAAGCCCACACAAATAACTTCTGACTCCTCAGATATTTGACTGTTGAACTTTAATAACCTACTGCTGACTGGGAGCCTTACCAATAACACAAACTGTCAATTAACACATATTTTGTATGCTATGTGTATTAGATCCTGTATTCTTATAATAAAGTAAGCTGTGTGGAGACTATAGATGCTGGAGAGGATGTGGAGAGACGGGAACCCTCTTGCACTGTTGGTGGGAATGCAAATTGGTGCAGCCGCTCTGGAAAGCAGTGTGGAGGTTCCTCAGAAAATTAAAAATAGACCTACCCTATGACCCAGCAATAGCACTGCTAGGAATTTATCCAAGGGATACAGGAGTACTGATGCCTAGGGGCACTTGTACCCCAATGTTTATAGCAGCACTCTCAACAATCGCCAAATTATGGAAAGAGCCTAAATGTCCATCAACTGATGAATGGATAAAGAAATTGTGGTTTATATACACAATGGAATACTACGTGGCAATGAGAAAGAATGAAATATGGCCTTTTGTAGCAACGTGGATGGAACTGGAGAGTGTGATGCTAAGTGAAATAAGCCATACAGAGAAAGACAGATACCATATGGTTTCACTCTTATGTGGATCCTGAGAAACGTAACAGAAACCCATGGGGGAGGGGAAGGGAAAAAAAAAAAAAAAAAGAGGTTAGAGTGGGAGAGAGCCAAAGCATAAGAGACTGTTAAAAACTGAGAACAAACTGAGGGTTGATGGGGGGTGGGAGGGAGGGCAGGGTGGGTGATGGGTATTGAGGAGGGCACCTTTTGGGATGAGCACTGGGTGTTGTATGGAAACCAATTTGACAGTAAATTTCATATATTAAAAAATAAATAAATAAATAAATAAATAAATAAATAAATAAAAATAAAAAAAAATAAAAAAAAAAATAATAAAGTAAGCTGTAGAGGAGAAAACATTAAGAAAACTGTAAGAGAAAATACATTCACAGTACTGTATGGGAGCGAAAATAATCCATGTATAGGCAGACTCACCTAGTACAAACCCATGTTGTTCAAGGGTCAACTGTATTATAGGACTTTGGAGTTAAGACACACAATGTTACGTTCTTATAGGCAATATATTAAAGAAAGAGGTCTGAGCACCACAGAAAATAAACTCTCCGAGAGCGACTTCTAAACTGAGCTGAGTAAATGAAAAGACACTACATGTCCATAAATTAGAAGACTTAAATATAAAAGCAACATACCCCTAATTCTATTTTCAGAGTCAACACCATCCTTATCAAAATCCCAGCTGGCTTTTTGCCAAAACTGACCGGCTGATCCTAAAACTCATACGGAAACCCAAGGGACTCAGAAGAACCAAAACAATCTTGAAAAAGAACATAGTTGAAGGACTTACACTTCTGGTTTCAAAACTTACCACAAAGCTACAATAATCAAGACAGTGTGGTCCAAGCATAAGGAAAGACATATAGATCAATGGAGTTAAAATGAGAGTCTAGGGGCGCTGGGGTGGCCCAGTCGGTTAAGTGTCCAACTCCTGATTTCGGGCCAGGTCATGATCTCACGGTTCATGAATTCGAGCCCCGCGTCGGGCTCTGCACTGACAGTGTGGAGCCTGCTTGGGATTCCCTCCCCCAACCCTCAAAATAAATAAACCAAAAAAAAAAAAAAAAAAAAAAAAAAAGGCTGAGAAGGGCACCTGGGTGGCTCAGTGGGTTAAGCATCCAACTTCGGCTCAGTTCATGGGTTCTAGCCCCACATCAGGCTCTATGCTGACAGCTTAAGAGACTGGAGCCTGTTTCAGATTCATTCTCTCTCTCTCCCCCTCTCTCTCTGTCCCTTCCCTGCTCGTGCTCGCTCGCTCTCTCAAAAAATAAAACATTAAAAAAAACCAAAAAGCCTGAGAGTCCAGACATAAACCCTTACATTTACATGATAACCAATTTCAACAAAGGTGCCAAGACAATTTAATGGAAAAACAGTCTTTTCGAAAACTAGTGCTAGGACAGCTAGTTATCGACATGTAAAAATGTGGAGATGGATCTTCCACCATATATAAAAAAACCACCATAAAGTGAAAGGTGGAAGGAAGGTGCCAGAGCGCCCATTCCCAAGCGACTATAGTGACCTCCAAAATTACAGAGGGAAATGGAAACAAGTCAGGACAAAGATCTCAGTTTCAGCTTCACCACACTTGAGAGGTCTCTGCCCCCTCTTCGTTTATTCGGCCTTCATTCAACAAGTTCTTTACTAAGGGTCTATTGTGTACGAAGTCCTGGGGAAACAAAACAGTGAGTGAAAGACACAGATCATTTGAGCCTCCTAGTGACCCCTGAGTCGCAGGATCCCACCCAGCGCGCACACCACAAAGAGCTCATACCTACCGTTTCCAACCTGTGGAGCGATGGCTTCAGCCTCAGGCCAGGGTGTATTCTTGAAGAATCTTTCAGTCAACTTGGTCCAGCTGAAAACCAAGCACAAAAATTCTACGAGTCCAAAACAGGAAGGACCTGAGAAGAAGAAACCTTCACATTTTACAGATAAGGACCCAGGCTCACAAAGGGGAAGGTGTCACAGCAACGAAGCCAGGGCCAAAGCCCTCCAAGTCTACAACTTTCCTATACCCAACTCTGCACCTCAACTTTTCTCAATACGGTAAACACTCCTTTTTATCGCTTATGGGGCAGCTGGGTGGCTCAGTCAGTGGGGCTCCAACTTCGGATCAGGTCACGATCTCAGAGTACATGCGTTTGAATCCTGCACTGGGTTCTGCGCTGACAGCTCAGAGCCTGAAGCCTGCTTCAGATTCTGAGTCTCCCTCCCTCTCTGCCCCTTCCCCACTCACGCTGTGTCTCTCTTTCAGAAATAAACGCTAAAAAAAATTATCAGTCAGGCAAGCACCGTGCTCTTCAGGATCATTTCCGGCCTCCGTGCCAGGAACTCCAGTCATACTTAACAGCTCGCTGTCCCCTGATCTGATAACCTGTTTTAGATACTCCCACCCTTCTCCCTTAGCAATATTTTTCCTACTCTCCTGGAGCGCCGTGTCTCCTCCTCCTTTCCAAACTTGGAAGCAAATCTGTCTGTCTGTTGTGGTCTGATGCCATCACAGACCTGCAGCATCCCACCCAAACACCGCTGCCCACGATGCTTCCCAGCCCTACAAGAGGCTTCCGTTCCATTTCCCTCCTGATCCCCTTAGGAGCTACTTCAACTTTCTCCCACTCTCCTCAACTCCCACCTCTCTCTCTTCTCCGGATCTTTCGGTTCAGCACAGAAATATGCTCGAGTTCCTGCTTCAAGACATGCGACAAAACACAAAGCATCTCAACAACACTTCATGTCCTCTACACTTGCTACCTCTCCTTTGTCATCCTCCATTTCTCACCCTCTGCCATCTGGCTCCTGCCTCCACCGCTGCACTGAAACGGACCTTGCTGGTGATCAAAGGACTTCTCAATTGCCAAAATCAACCCGCTCCTTCCTTGACTCAATCTCATCAGAACACTTAACGTTTGTTGACCCTTCCCTTCTTCAAAGTCTCTTCTCTCTGGTTTCCTGGGCCACTTCTCTCTGCTGACTTACTACCTATTTTCCTGACACTACTCTCTACGTCTATACTATCTAGATTTTCTTTCTGCCCTGTCTATTTACCACTTCCTCCATTTGCCCACTCATCTGCAAAGGAACATACTTTGCAAGGCGCCAGACATTCTCCTCACCACACATTCTCCTATGGAAATGTGTACCCCACGCGTGGCTCCAACTCTAACTGCCACATGTGATTACTGTGCAAAGAAATGAATGTCAAATTTTAATTTTATTTTTTATCTTTTTTAACGTTTACTTATTTTTGAGACAGAGAGAGACAGAGCATAAACGGGGGGAGGGTCAGAGAGACAGGGAGACACAGAATCGGAAACAGGCTCCAGGCTCTGAACCGTCAGCACAGAGCCTGACGCGGGGCTCGAACTCACGGATGGCGCGATCATGACCTGAGCTGAAGTCAGATGCTTAACCGACTGAGCCACCCAGGTGCCCCTCAAATTTTAATTTTAATTAAGAAAACCAATACTTAACTCAGTTTCTGGAAAACTTTCAAGTATATTTAGAATTATTTAAGTATGTGAATCTGATGTTTCAACTGTAAATGTTATGAAATCTAAATAGAAGGAAACCTGGGTGGCTCAGTTAAAACATCCAACTTCGGCTCAGGTCATGATCTTGCCGTCTGTGAGTTCGAGCCCTGCGTCGGGCTCTGTGCTGACAGCTCAGAGCCTGGAGCCTGTTTCAGATTCTGTGTCTCCCTCTCCCTCTGCTCCTCCCCAAATCATACCCGGTCTCTCTCTCAAAAATAAACATTAAAAAAAGAAAATTTAAATAGAGATCAAGTATTTCCAACATATACAAATTGAGTTGTGCTATAAATACAAAATATAGGATTTAGAATGCATAATACTAAAAAAAGTAAAATAAGTCATTAACGGTTTAATTCTGATTATGAGTGGTAATATTGTAGATGTTGAAATAAATTATTAAAATTAATTTCCCATCTTTTTACTTATTTTTTAAGTCTTATTTATTATTATTATTTTTATATATTTTTATTCATTTTGAGAGACGAAAGAGAGAGAGAGAGAGAGAGAGAGAGAGAGAGAGAGACACAGATTCCAAAGCAGGCTCCAGGCTCTGAGCTGTCAGCACACATCCCGATGCAGGGCTCGAACCCACAGACCATGAAATCACAACCTGAGCTGAAGTCAGACACTTAACTGACTGAGCCACCCAGGTGCCCCTAAAGTTTTATTTTTAAGTGATCTCTACACCCAACGTGGGGCTCAAGCTCACAACCCTGAGACCAAGAGTCATAAGCTCCACCAACTGAGCCAGCCAGATGCCCCTCTTTTTATATTTTTTAAACATAGCTGATGAAAAAAACTGTTACACGTGTGGCTAGCATTATTATTTCTATGGGACAGCACCGAGCTACACACTTTTAACTAGGAAGATGTGAGGAGGAAGGAAAAAACAGTTCAGGGATTAATTCTGTTCACTGATCCAATAAGCCTCTGGCTATTAGTTTTGTCCATCCCTCCTCTCAGTAATGGTTTAAATTCTGCTTCCTTGGTGAAGTCATTCCTGACTATCCTGACCCTGACTGACCTGTCTCATCTCTAATGCCAATTACACAAGGGCAATCCCCTCAAAGCCAGTCAAAGCGTGGCTCACCCTGTTATGCATTAAGTTGTGCAGTAATGTGGGGCATCTTGCGGGGCTCAGCTGGGTGAGTGTCCAATTCATGATTTCCGCTCAGGTCACGATCTCTCAATTCCTGAGACAGAGCCCCATGTCTTCACGCCAACAGCGCAGAGCCTGCCTGGGATTCTCTATCTCCCTCCCAAGCTTGCGTGTTGCACACGCGCACTCTCTCTCTCTCTCTCTCGGTAAATACACGTTAGGAAAAAAGTCGTGCAGTAATTTATTTTTTTTTTTTAAATTTTTTTTTCAACATTTTTTATTTTATTTTTGGGACAGAGAGAGACAGAGCATGAACGGGGGAGGGGCAGAGAGAGAGGGAGACACAGAATCGGAAACAGGCTCCAGGCTCTGAGCCATCGGCCCAGAGCCTGACGCGGGGCTCGAACTCACGGACCGCGAGATCGTGACCTGGCTGAAGTCGGACGCTTAACCGACTGCGCCACCCAGGCGCCCCAGTCGTGCAGTAATTTAAAAATTAGGCTCTGCTGTCAGAATGTGCAGGTTCAAAACTCAAGTAGCCATGTGACTCACCCTTTCTGTGCTTTGTTTCCCTTATCCGTAAGATGAGGAAAACAATACTACCTACTTCATGGGGTTACTGTGAAGCGTAATGAGTAAAACACAGGAAAAGCATTCTGAACGTTGCCTGATTTACACTGGTCGGACATACTTCTGTAACTGCTGCTATAATTACTGATCACGGTGTTATTATTTTAGACCCTGTATGAGTTGTGTTTTTTTGTTTTGTTTTGTTTTATTTAATGTTTTTATTTATTTTTGAGACAGAGAGAGACAGAGTATGAACAGGGGAGAGTCAGAGAGAGGGAGACACAGAAACTGAAACAGGCTCCAGGCTCTGAGCTGTCAGCACAGAGCCCGATGCGGGGCTCGAACCCACAAGCTGTGACATCATGACCTGAGCCAAAGTCAGAGGCTTAACTGACTGAGCCACCCAGGCGCCCCAGACCCTGTATGAGTTTGGGCAATACAGTCCAACAAAGTAACATGTCTCCCCCAAGGAATCACAGAAACCCCTCGGGCTCTCTCTTTACAGAGAAGTGATTAGACAGCACCCTTTTCAGGGGCTGCGTCACTAAACCAGTCCACCTAGAAAGAGGGTCATTTCAGCCAGCCGTCTGTACCTGTTCTCATAGATGTCTTGGATCTCATACACCTTCTGGTCAATGACGTCGCTGGACACACGACTGGCCTGCAGCTCATACACCTTCTGGTCAATCAAATCTGAGACGGTTTTGTGGAAATACTGGATGAAGTTTTTGATCACTTCAGGAATCACCTGATAGGTCTGCTGTTCATACTGACGTTCATAAGCCAGATCCTGCTTTGGATCTCCTAAAGGTTGGACAGAACAAATACTTTACCAAGTGCTTTCAAACCCACGTATATTACAAAACAAAAGGGCAAGACCATCCTCTAAATTAAACTAAAGGCTACAAATCAGGTATAATTCCCTTTTAAGCACTCAGAAATATAACTGTCCCCAACTCACTCTCAATCCCGGTACGCGGTTTCTTCAAAAAACGCACCACTACTTAAAATTATATGGTTGTTCATAATCTCTTTCCTCCACTAGAACCTGAAGCCTAAGAGGGCAAGAACCTTGTACTCAGTGTACCTTCAGGTGTACCCATGTGGTTATATGTGTGTTAGAAGACAGAAGACGACTGTGGGAAGGGAAAGTAAGTAGTAGGCGCTTAATATTTTTTGGATGAACGAATGACTGCCATTTTCGACCAATACAACAGTGCAAGTTACCAAACTTCTCTGCTCTGTTCTCTCATCTGCCAAATGGAGACAACTTTAATTTAGGTACTTTATAGAACTGTTTTAAGGACTAAATGAAACGCTTTGGACAAAGTACCTGCAACCATGCACGGCACTTACTAAGTCAAACCAACTCACTACATTTCAGGAAACCCCAAAACCTTCCAAAAATACTTCACTTGGGCTTGGTTTGAATTTCTTTAATTTTCCCCAAGATTTTCTTCTTCAGCGAATAGTCTGACAAGGAAACCACATCCAGGATAGTAAGCTTTCTCTTCTGAGACTCGGAGGTGGAACATGAAAAAGACCTGGTTTATTAGGCTCTATACCACCCTCCTTCTGAAAACTAATAACTGACTCCACACCAGGACCACGAAGAAACAGCGTTTAACAGATGCCCGTCAAAGCTGTTCTGAGACCTTCAAAAAGGTGCCAAACCCTCGAAGCGCCTAGCTAGCCAGACAAGTCCGTGGTCTCACCTGTGTGCATGTCATAGTCGCCTGGGTAAGCATAGGGATCATAAGCAGCCTATTAAGGAAAGAGACGGAAACGGTCACCAATTCGTGAACCCAAAACGTTCGTTCGACAATGTTTAGGATAAGCAGGGTACTAAGAATACGCAAGTGGGTAAAACACAGTCCCTGTCTTGGAGAAACTCACACGCTTGTGAGAGAAGGGAGAATAAACCAGACAGCAATACAACGTTACGGATGCAAATAAGGTAGAGCAAAGCCCAAGAGGCTGCGGGAACCAACGGAGTTTTACAAGGGGCAGCCCAAACCGTACGAGCTAAGTTACAGACAGAAACACAGAATCCTTATGGGATTCCACAAGCAGCCTCCGTCTCCGGTCTCGCAAAAGGAGAGAACGAGGAGACCGGACATGCGAAGTGGGCGGGCCGAGACGGGGCTGGTGAGTAGCAGCCAGCCGTGGGAACAGCATGAGGGCCGCGCCCGCAGGGAGGCAGGCCGGAGGCGGTCGCGGCCCGCAAGGGCTCCCAGAGAGGCCCGGACGCCGTCTCGCCGCGGGGCCCAACATCCAAAGAACTCTGCCTCCTTCGCGGAGCTCAGTTCACGCGCAGGGCCAGCCTTACCTCGGACTCGTAATCATCAGCGGGATAAGACATGGCTGCGGCACTCGCAAACACAGCCAGAGAGAGCGAAAACTGCGGCCCGCGCCTGCGTCGTGAGGCCGGAAGTTCAGCCCCTACCGGGCCTGCCGGGAAACCGGAAGTCTTCAGGGAGCCGCCACGTCAAGAAGGGCGGAAGCGGCAAACACTTGAATTTTTCTTCCTTCTTCAAATAGAGGCTGTATAAGGAAGGGGGAGTCTGTAGTGCTTGCGCAAATTCAGAAGGAAGAGTGAACTGCTTCGGCATGACAAAGAATGCGCAAAGAGAAACCAGGAATGATGCCACACAAAAGATGGCTGACAGCTTCCTCTGGCGACTTCTCGCAAGAAAGGAAGTTCGGGTATGGGGGCCTGATGTTGGATTTAGGTGTAAGCAGTTTGCCTGCAGCAAGGAATGTTTTCAAATGTTTGGCTTCGAAAGACTAAACGTACTGGTTTAGAAGTTGAGACTTGGTCCCATGCAGCTAGAGGTCATTGACACAAGGCGCCTGCCAACTTTGGACAATAAGGTTGGAGCAGGCAATGGGAGGCCCACTGTGATGTGGGGCCCTAGAGGCGGCCCTGCGACCCACCCCTGCAGCTTCCAAGCTCGGGCTGTGGTCTTTTTCCAATCGGGAGGTAGGGTGGGTGCGCCTCCTGGAGAAGTCCTCGAGTTAGAGATGGGGTTCTAAAACAAACCAGCGAAAACCGGCATGTGGGCCAAGGGCCTTAGCGTGGTCATCTACCCAGCCACGACACCTAACAGAAATCTGGATTCCAGTCCCTGCTCAACTGCGGATATGCTGTGTGACTAGGAGTGTTCCTCACCCTCCTTAGGCCCCAGCCTCTTCTTCCTCTTTTAAAACAGCTACTCCAGCTTTTTCCCTGCCAGGCACAGTCCACCTCGGGTTTTTCGCATTCACATTTAACCTGGTGTCGCTTATAGAATGCAGTCCTCCCAGATAGGTGCAAGTTTCACTCTGGTTCTACCTTCCGTTCTATGAGCATCCTATTTAGAATGGCGATGCCCTGCCCCATCCCAGCTCTTTGTGTCAGGTTTTTGCTTTGCCTTCCCTTGGAACTATCACCAAGAGGTGATAACCATCACGGTGAGACAGGGAAACTGAAGGGACTCCATTTTTAGAAAGACGGCTTCTCTGCTATTTTTCTGCTAGGCCACATTTACTTTGGTTTGTATTGCACCTTGCGTCTCAATAAACCAAAGAAGCTATGTTCCCACTCCAAGGGGAAAGCAAGAAAGTTAATCATTCGCTGAGTTTCTTCTTAGACCCCCAAACACCTGATAACATCTGAGCAGATGAGGATCCCAAACATGTTCCAGGACATCAGCTTCAAACAAACCTCAGCCAAAGCTGGCATCAGTCCCTCCTACCTAAAGTGATTCATGAAATAACACCCGTTGTTCACCTGTCACTCGCCTTTGTCATTCTTTTCCTGGGCCCTTTTCTGATATAATAAACAGATAACCCCAAGCAACAGAGACTCACTCTCCTTTCCTTTCCAGTCTCCCAGATACTCCATCTACTATACTCTATCTCGTACACTTTCCAGTGAACTGTTTTCATTTCCTCCTTGCTCATGTTTCATGTTTCCTCCTGGCTCTTGGTTTCATGTTTGGATCATGCCCCAAGCCAAGGACCCTCTTGGCTGGTCCTGCAGGGCCCCATCTGGGTCCTCAGACCCAGCTGGCCAACAGCAGTAGAATTAAAGCTTAAAATTTAGGGACCTTTGGTTCCCCAAGACTCTTCTGTGGCTTGAGGAGGGTCTCAGCAATGTGCTCATATGGTCCTTTGCTTCTGTAGATTTTCTTTTTTAAAAAAATTATGTATTTAAGTAGTCTCTACACCCAACGTGGGGCTCGAACTCACAACTCCGAGATCAAGAGCCACGTGCTCTACCAACTGAGCCAGTTAGACACCCCTGTTTCTGTAAAATTTGCAAAAGTACTGTTTTTACAGCAATTGCTTAAACCTCTCCGTCTAATCTGATTTCTCCTGTGTCATACTTCCCTGTGTCATATTTAGTGGCGTTTGGGACTCAGCTAGAGGAAATCCAGCTGGGAATCTCTGAGTTTAGTAGAATATGTTTATGTGATACTCTTCTGTGTGTGAAGTTTTTGCTGGCCTTCCAGTGTGTAAGATATACCCACCACTCACTGTAATCAATGAGTGTCTTCAATGAAAGGATTATGTAAGGTTAATCAGGGCACTAGGAAGCTTGAAATTACCTGAAAAATTACATTTCATATGACAAAAATTTGATACAGCTTGCCCCCAATTTTGACAATTCTCAAAATGTTCATGACATTACTGAAAAGGAATTGTGGCATCGGAAGTAGTTTTCCTAAATTATCAATAATAAAAATGTTTACACCTGAAACTAATGTCACACTGCATGTTAACTGTACTGGAACTTAAAATGAAAATTAAAAGTAATTAAAAATTTTTTGATCTAACATGCTAGAGGAAAAATTAAATTATTTTTCCATTCTCATTATCGAAAGTGACCATACAAAATTGTTATCTAAAGAGGTGACCAAAGCATATTCAGCTTAAAAAGGAAAAAGAACTATGGCGGTGTTTAAGAAAACTAACAAATATGTTTCTTTTCTGGATTTTGTGATGTTTGTGTTATTTGCCAGATTTAAAAAATGTATTTCTTTTGAGAGAGACAGAGAAAGTGCGAGCAGAAGAGGGGCAGAAAAAGAGAGAGAATCCCAAGCAGGCTCCACGCTGTCAGTGCAGAGCCCATATGGGGCTCGAACTCACAAATCCATGAAATCGTGACCCGCGCCGAAATCAATTGTTGGACCTCAACGGACTGAGCCACCCAGGCGCCCCCATTTGTCAGGTTTTTAAGGTCACAAATTGCAATCTATAATGGCATGATTTCTTGCACAATTTGTGTTGTGATTGCTCATTCTAAATAAATAGTTTCAGGGTGCCTGGGTGGCTCAGTGGGTTGAGCATCCAACTGTTGGTTTCGGCTCAGACCGTGAACTCAGGGTTTGGAGTTTGAGCCCCGGTGGGACTCTCCCAGTGTGGAACCTGCTTGAGATGATCTCGCTCCCCTCCCCCACTCGTGCTCTCTCTTTCTCCCTCAAAATAAAAATGAACTTAAAAAAAATAAAATAGGTCTCTTTCCTACCTAGTTTTGTTTTTGTAATTCCCTATTATTTTTAAAATTATTTATTTATTTATTTATCTTAAGTAGGCTCCACGCCCAGTATGGGGCTCGAACTCACAACCATGAAATCAAGAGTCACACACTCTACGGGTTCTCTATCTATATCTCTATCTATATAGTGTATGTCTTAACATGTCCCAATGGAGCTTCTGACTTTCTGCCTCAACCTTGTTCCTCCCTCGGTATTTCCCATCTTGGTTAGGGGCAACTTTAATTTGTTTGTATGCTGAGGCCAAAGTCTTCAGAATCACCCTTGACTTGACTCTTGTAACACACGTTCAATGCATCTGCATTGTTAATGGAAAATCAGTACTCCAAAGCCAAAGAAACGGCGGACAGACCAAAGCTCCTGGAACAATTTTACCCGGGGGAGTCGTCGAGAGGGTTCAGCCACTGAGAAGCTGCCCCGATTCTCTTGATCTTCTTTTGCCTGGGATTTGACACCGGAAATTCTCTGACTCAGAAGGGCCATGACTTATATTTTGCAGTTGGCCTGGTCTCTTCAACAGGATTCCTTTCGAGCGCCACTCCCCGAGAACCCCGCATTTGTCTGTAGATCACTCACTGTTTCATTCTCCGGGGCATGGTCTCACAAGCCCCTGTCACCCACATTTACTGCAGTGGTATGTGGGCCCTGGGAGAGCAGTAGCTCTCAGAACTAGAGGCTCCTTAGTACATGGAGTCCGCTAGACAGAATAACACAACACAAAACAAAACAGTGAAGCATCAGGCTGTTTCCTGACATGTTAAGTTGTATCCCTTCTATCACCATGAACATCAAGACAATTGTTCTTGCCCACTGTTCCCAACAAAAATTGACCTGAGTAAATTTAAAGATCAAATTGACTTTATTCAACAATTCATCAATGGGGCGGTAGCCCATCTGGCAATAGAAAAGAGCTTCGCTGGGCTGCAGGCAAGGAAAGGTTTTAAAAGGTGGAGAGGAAATCATTAGCAAAGAATGCACACTTTGGGGGCACCTGGGTGGTTCAGTCGATCAGGCATCCGACTCTTGGCTTCAGCTCCGTTCATGATCTCACAGTTTGTGGGTTCGAGCCCCGCATCAGGCTCTGCTCTGACAGCGTGGAGCCGGCTTGGGATTCTCTCTCTTCCCTCTCTCTGTGCCCCTCCCCTGCACTCTCTCTCTCTCAAATAAATAAGCTTAAAAAAAAAAAAAAAAGAATGCACACTTCAGGCAAGGTCTCCTTGTTAAGGGGAGCGGCAGATTATCTCACTAATCCTGACCAGGTAACTGGATAAAGGCTACGTTCCTGGGGCAGGGAGTGGGGGGTTGAAGCTGCAATTAGCTTGGGTGTTGAGCCTTGGTTTCCCAACGTAGGGCTTAGCACAAGTGACTCCCTTTGGGGCCTGTCGTCTCTTTTTTAACACCAGAAATAAGTAACCACGTTTCTGAAAACACAGGGCCCCCTCTCTGTAGCCTAAAAGAAAAATTCTCAAATTGTTGAAAATATCATTGTCACGTCTCTCTCTCGATTGGGGTGGTTGTCACACGAGTATACGCACTTGTCAAAAATCATCAGCCTTGCACGCTTCGTATGTGGGAATTCTACTGTAGGTCGTTCATCCCTCAAAATTTTTGATTTTTATATTATAAGTAACATTCGTAACAAATAGCTAACCAAACAATTTTGGAACTTATGTGATGACAAAACGTTAGCACCTTTAAGAAATTAAAAATACGATTCTCCAAACTTTGTAATAAATTATCAGTTGTTAAAAAAATGATTATAATACCCATAAAGAGTAAGCTTACTTAATCGTTAATGAAGGAACCAACACTATGACAGAACTGGTTTGGAAAGAGTTTGAGAAGAGTTAAAGGAATACTGAATTATGATTGCCAATCATATTTCATACCCTATAGGATAATAAAACTGTAACCTTTGGGATTATTTTCTCCATCAGGTATGCAAAAATGATTGCATCTCATCTGTTTCCTCCAAGCGAACTTCTAACTTTACAGAATTGGAAAACATCATTGGATCCTCATCAATCGTTAGGGTTAAATTTCCCCAGAGTCAGATGGCCCTTCTGTGGGTTTGCGAGCAATTCTCTAGCATGATATTGGAAAGGCACACAATCACCATATGACGTATTTCCAGGTACAGAGGAGGGCTTGAACTCATGACTTGAACTCATGAAATCGAGACCCAAGTTGAGATCAAAAGTTGGGGAGGCTTAACCGACTGAGCCACCCAGGCACCCCATATCTTCCCATGTTTTAAAGACTCTGGAAATAAAAAAATGTTATGTGCAACTTTCAACTTTTAAATGTTGGCAATCAGTTCAAATGGCTCTAAGATACTGTGAAGGCCAACAGGGGGAGAGAAAGAATGAAAGGAAAATCCTACTGAATCTGGCCCGAGCTACTGTCAATATCTGACCTATAACAATACCTTCTTATGGAAAGACTGAGGCCCAAAGAAAGGAGATGCTTAACCCCACATCACAAGGTGAGTTTGGGCCAGACAGGACTTAGAGCCCAAGTCCCTGGATTCCCAGGTAGAAGCTTTTCCCACAAGGCAAACATTATTGGTATTTTCTTTGTCTCCCACCAAGCGTTTCGTATTTTTATTTGCTGATTAACCAAATAAAAACGACGAGTGTGAATGCTTGCAGTACCCTTAGGTTAAGTTCAAGCCAGTGTGATGGGCCCACTGTTGCACACGATTCGTATGGCCCTAGCCTGCATCCTACCCGTATTTATTATAATGGCAATCCCTACCATTTTTTTGAGCATTAACTCTGTGCCAAGCTCTGTGCTTTACTCACATTATATCATTTAGTCTTGTGATGACCACATGCTGTAGGTACTACTATTACCTTCTCTTTATAGGTGGGAAACTGAGGTTCAGAAAGGCTCAAAGCCATGGCCCCACATATTCATGGCTCCAGAGTTGACGGTTTTAACCACTGGGCTATACTATCTATATTCATTCATTTATTCATTCAGTCAGCCAGTCAGTCCGTCAAATACCTACAATGCGGTGTTGCCAGTTGCTGAGCCAGGCAGCATGGGAGACTACAGCTCAAGTTCAAGTGTAAAGCCCTGAGGCTATGGCTAACTGGATCCACATTCAACCCACATCCCATTGTTCTAATCCAAAATAACAAATGGCTTTCAAACACACAGAAGGGTGGGCTATGTAATTTATACTTCAACAACGTTGATTTAAAAAGGACAAGTAACAATCACCTCTAAATGTGGAGAGATCCTGCTCCGATTAAAAGATTGTGACAGTGCACACGTATTTCGTGGACTAGATTGCTTGAGGACCAGGCTCGTAGGAGGAAGACAATGGCTGTCTGCTAGGATAAAGGGTTTGCACTTTAGTCTGAACTCAGTGGGTAGGCAGATCCTACAGGCAAGAAAAGAATTGTGTGTTAGCCAGCATGTGCACCTTGAATTCTACAAAGAGAGACTAGAGGGAAGGAGACTACCTTGGAGGTTATTACACGGAAAAAGAGAAGGAATGAATAGTAAAGTTATTTCCAGATACATTCAGCAGGAGTGAGATATAAATACCCAGATGTCACTTAAACTCTCTGGAGCCAGGTTTTTCTTCATTACAGAAAACTGTGTGATAGAGAGGGCTGTTCTGGCCCCAAATCCTAGTTCTTCAACTTTCTAACCCAGTACCCTTGGAAAATTCATATAACATCTCAGGATTTCAATTTCTTGGTCTGCAAAGTGGGTGTAACATTACCTACCTGCTAAGACTCTTGTAGGGGAGAAATAAATGGTGCAATATATTTCAAGCACTTCGTAAATGACACATGTTCAGTGTTTATCTCTTTTCTAGGTTTCCTTCTAGCTACAAGTGGATTTGGCATATATGTACTTATCAGCTAAGGGGCAGAGGAGAGCAAACAAACAGTATTTTTCTCCATTACAGTACCATGAGAAACCTCACAATGTTGTTCTGAGAGCACTACAAATTCTGAAAGTGCTTTTCAACTGTCCGAGAAAGGTTACCTTCAGTGGGAAGGAAGAACTTTTGTCTGGACCAAAGCCCTTGTCCAAAGACAGCTGGGCATCCATAAACAAGTCCCTTGTCTCTCTGGCTTCAACTCGTCGTTTGTGAAATAGGGATGGTCCTCCTTGTCCACCTTATAGGAGTGTCTATGGGATACTGGGTTGTGCGAGGGGGTTGCCAAGCTCATTCACTGCGCGCGGAGCCCGTCCGTGTTTTCCGGCTCCATCCACCCGCGGGGCTGTGAGCATCTCATCGAGCAGCGACTCTGATCTTGGGTCCGAAACTGAACACAGAGTTACCTGGCTCCTAGCGACGGGCTCACGGACTGCAGTGTCGCTGTGGGGCAATTACGTTAAATTACAATTCTTTGTAAATCAGTGATCAACGCCGGGGTTACGAGAGAACCCAGACTAAAGGGATCTTTCGCATTTGGAAGCTATTACTCCTCAGTTTGCGGTAATAGCCCCCAATTTTAACACATTCTCATTTTCCTACTTGCACTAGGCACTTCCCACCAGGAAGTCCTTTTTTTTTTTTTTTTTTAACTTCATTGCTTTGAAATGCAACCGTATGCATCCCCATAGTTCGGCTTCTTAATTTTCCTTAGAGAGTGGTTGCAGATCGTCTTAACGGGATTGGTTAAAGCTTCTGCCCGTCATCTTTCCCTCACCCGATGGGGGTAACGGAGGGGGGAAAAATAAGGGTGTCTTAAACTTAGCTGTTTTACTGGCTCCGGCGGCGACGTACGGCGAGGGCGTAGGCCGTTCAAATTTGTGATTGGTAGTTATGTCCGTCAATCGCGCTGCCGGAAACCAGTTCTACTGCCCCGACCGTGCCCGGTTGGCTGCTCGCGACAGGAGCCCGCCCCCCCGTCCCTTCGGTTGCCGTGGTTGCAGGCCGGACCCGCCCGCTCGCCCGCTGACAGCGAGGCTTAGGGCGGAGGAAGCGGGTCGGTTGGTGGGTCGGGAACGAGGCTCCGGCGGCCAGGCCCCGCGCAGAGCCGTTGCCATGGCAGCCGCCGCCGGGGGCGCGGACGACGAGCCGCGCTCCGGCCGCTCGAGCTCGGATGGGGAGTGCGCCGTGGCCCCGGAGCCGCTGACGGGCCCCGAGGGCCTCTTCTCCTTCGCGGACTTCGGGTCGGCTTTGGGCGGCGGCGCGGGCCTCCCCGGCCGGGCGTCTGGCGGGGCCCAGTCCCCGCTGCGCTACCTGCACGTCCTGTGGCAGCAGGACGCGGAGCCCCGCGATGAGCTGCGCTGTAAGATCCCTGCCGGCCGGCTCAGACGCGCCGCCAGGCCCCACCGCCGGCTCGGGCCCACTGGCAAAGAGGTGCACGGTGAGGAGCGCGGACACCCCGGGGCCCTGACCTCCCCCGATCCCTCCGGACGGGGTCCTCGGACGGCTGAGCCCAGGGCCCCGAGCGACCCCTCCCGAGTCGAGTCTCCTTTC
This sequence comes from Neofelis nebulosa, assembly GCF_028018385.1. Classification (NCBI taxonomy): domain Eukaryota; kingdom Metazoa; phylum Chordata; class Mammalia; order Carnivora; family Felidae; genus Neofelis; species Neofelis nebulosa. The sequence continues at coordinate 10,568,018 of NC_080789.1, forward strand.
AGTAGGAATCAGGATGTTAGCGCCGCTAAGGACCGTGAAGGTGAAAGAGACTGTCTTTAAGCGCCTGGTAATTCCTGAACGGAAACTTTTCATGACTCCAGGCGGTTATCAGTAAGTAGGTGATAAAATGGAGCACTGGAGACTACTTTTAGTATCGGAGAGGGGAGGCAAGTTTTACCAACTCGTTTAAACGCACAGACCGGGTGTGGACCCCTGTACCTCGTTTAAGCCTTAGGCGAACTATAGAAGCTTTAAGGAGCCTTAGTTTTCTCGTCTGTAAAGTGAGTACAGTACTTGCTTTGTGGGGATGTTTGGTGAATTGAGGAAGGTGATGAACCTGCGGCGATCACTCTGCTTTTGTTGTGTGCCAGAGCCTGTGGGGCGGTATGTGATCATTTCTGATCCTCACAATGACTCCAAGCGATGCAGAAACCGTTCCCATTATGTGGAAGGGGAAACTGAGGCTCAGAGAGATTGCCTTGCTCCAAGTCACATACCTTTCAGAAAGTGGCCGTGTTGGAATGAGAACCCATGTCTGCCAGACTCAAACTCCTACTCTGATATGTCCATTGTATTTTTTACATTGTGTGGGTGACTTGGAGAGCCAGGAGCTGACTCCAAAGGCCTTGAAGGATTGGCGACACAATGTGCCTTTCGCATTTGCCGTGCCGCATTTCAAGTTTTTTCCTTGTTCCCAGGGTAGTGTCTCTTGTATCCCGGTGCCTTTCTGTCCCTTTAGATGCTATCGTGGGTGAATGGTGGATTAGCTAGGAAGCCATCCACTTTCGGCTTCATCATGACTTGTTTTGTTTTGAACTGGAACTCTCTTACTCTCTTCACAGCTCTGAAGAGGCTGAGGGACTCGGCCAATGCCAACGACGTGGAAACAGGTGAGTGTGCAAAGCAGGGCTAGCTCTCTGGGCTAGGGGAAGAAAACTCGAGGCAACCAGTTCCTGGGAAGACAGTGCTTGAATTCAGTATGCCAGCTCACCCCTTGGACCAAACTCATAGTATATATTGTATAACTGTAATTCACTTGCAAGAGACAAGTCTGGCTTACATGCTTCCTCTTCCCATGCATCCCTGTCACCCTGAACTTCCCGATGTCCTAGCGTTCATCGCTCTGTGGGCTCCCTGAGGTTGGGACCAGGTCTGCTTTTGTATCCTTGGCACCTGGCAACAAGAGTAGGAGCTTTTTAGAATTTCTGACTAACAGGAACGAACAGTCAGCTTTAACTGCCAGGAGGGCCGCCGTCTGAACAGAGCTGAGGCTTTGCGGTAGTTGGGTCAGTGGTTCTCAGACTTGTTTCGTTGACTTGTGAAGGGAGTGGGAGGGGCTCCTAGCAGGACACCACTCCGGGTTTTTTTTTTCTTTTTTTTTTATTAAGAAAATGTTTTTTTAATGTTTATTTATTTTTTAGATTGAGAGAGACAGAGCATGAATGGGAGAGGGGCAGTGAGAGAGGGAGACACAGAATCCTACGCAGGCTCCAGGCCCTGCGCTGTCAGCACAGAGCCTGACGCGGGGCTCGAACCCACAAACTGTGAGATCGTGACCTGAGCCGAAGTCAGACGCTTAACCAGCTGAGCCACCCAGGGGCCCCACCACTCTGGTTTTTTCTTGTTGCTGTCCAGCGTTCATTGGCCGACAGGGCAGTGGCAGCATCAGAGGTAGACGGGCAATTTCTAGAGGAAAAAAAATCAAGGTTTATCCATATGTTCGTTGTCCACGGCTGCTGCAACAAATTACCACAAACATAGTGATTTAAAACAACACAAATTTCCTTTTTTTTTTTTTTTAAAGTTATTTTACTTGGGGAGGGGAGGGGCAGAGAGTGAGGGAGAGAGGATCCCAGCGCAGAGCCCAACAGGGGGGGGTCGAACTCAGAAACCGCGAGACCATGACCTGAGCGGAAGTCGACAGAGCCACCCAGGCGCCCCAACCCAAGTTCCTTCGCATACAATTCTGGGGGTCAGAAATCCAACACAGATCTCACCGTGCTGAAAGCAGGGTATCCGCAGGGCTACATTTCTTTCTGGAGTCTCCAGAGGAAACTCGGTCTCCCTCTGCCTTTTCAACGTATAGGGGCCACCCACATCCCTTGGCCTGGAGTCTTCTCCCTCTAACTTCAAGGTCAGCGACAGTAGAGGAACCCTCACGCTGTTGTCTCTCTGTGCTGCCAGCTCGGAGCCTGGAGCCTGTTTCCGATTCTGTGTCTCCCTCTCTCTCTGCCCCTCCCCCGCCCATGCTCTGTCTCTCTCTGTCTCAAAAAGAAATAAAAACATTAAAAAAAATTTTTTTTAAACCACGGGCCTTGAAATGGTTCCATTACCCCTGGCGTAGCCTAGTGAACAGGCCTGGAAACTGGAGGCCTTTTCAGCTCTCTTTGCTTTGGTCCCCCTTTCCATGAACTTGAATATTTGGGAATATTTCAGCAGCAGCCCAGATAGCTTTACTTTTTTCTTTTTTTTTTTTTTAATTTTTTTTTTTTTAACGTTTATTTATTTTTGAGACAGAGAGAGACAGAGCGTGAACGGGGGAGGGCCAGAGAGAGAGGGAGACACAGAACCGGAAGCAGGCTCCAGGCTCCGAGCCGTCAGCCCAGAGCCCGACGCGGGGCTCGAACCCATGGACCGCGAGATCGTGACCTGAGCCGAAGTCGGCCACTCAACCGACTGAGCCACCCAGGCGCCCCCCAGATAGCTTTTCAAGGAAAAAAATGATGTGTTCTCTTTTTAAGATCGCTAGTGTGTGGCCAGAGGCTATTTGAATTACGCTTCCCTTCCACAGAAAGTCTAGTTCATCTCGAACCAGGTACTCACATGGTTGGTGGTTTCATTATACTGAGAGAAATGCTGTAATTTTTGTAATTTTCCAGTCTCTGACACACTCATCTTCAAATCTAAATGGCTCTTAGGTTTACCAGGCTCTTGCAAGGCTCCGACGGTGACTCTGTAGGATGAGCCTCTGTATTGCTTTTCTCTCTATGGTCAGCATTTCCTTTTCCTTCTCCGCATGTTTATTGGGTTCTTGCTGCAGTTTAGCAATTACCGTGGGCATAAAATTGATGTCCTGCTATTGTTAACTAATAACATATTTTCACATATATGAAAATTATATACACAGTTAAAATATTTGAGAGCTTAGGGAAATAGACAAGAAAAACATCCATAAGCAGCAAAGGAAATAATCTCTGTTGATATTTTGGTGACACTGTCCCTTCCCATCCTTTGTCCTACGCAGAGAATTTTTTTCTTTATGGGCTTGCAAACTGTGCTGTATACCCAATTTTGTAGGCTGGGTGATTTTTCACGGTCTCTGTCGCCATTTGTTTTCTCAAAATGGAAATGTCATTTTCCCCCTCTTTGTAGAGTGAATACATGGCTGTATGGGTTGTTTTTTTTTTTTTTTTTTTTTAAGCTTACAAGGTAAAAACCAAAAATTACTGTAGCATTCCATTCTCCAATCAAAACCACAATTTTTCAAAAGCTCTTTTTTTTAATGTCTATTTATTTTTGAGACAGAGCATGAGCAGGGAGGGAGAGAGAGGGAGACAGAGAATCCAAAGCAGGCTCCGTGCCGTCGGCGCAAAGCCTGATGTGGGGCTTGAACCCAAGAACCGCGAGATCGTGGCCTGAGCCAAAGTCGACGCTTAACCGACTAAGCCACCCAGGCGCCCCACCACAATTTTTAAAAGATGCCCGTCATGCCTTCAGAGGGACAAAGCAAGGGCTATTTAGTTAGTCATATATTTGCACAACGGTTTTTCATTTTTAAGATAATTTCCCAGGTATGGGGTTATCACATCAAAAGATATGCATATTTTTTTTGTTGTTATTTTTTAATATATTTTTTTAACGTTTATTTATTTTTGAGACAGGGAGAGACAGCATGAACAGGGGAGGGTCAGAGAGAGAGGGAGACACAGAATCTGAAACAGGCTCCAGGCTCTGAGCTGTCAGCACAGAGCCTGACGCGGGGTTGAACTCACGGACTGCGAGATCATGACCTGAGCCGAAGTCGGATGCTTAACCGACTGAGCCACCCAGGCGCCCCAAGATAGGCATATTTTGATGGCTTCTGGTAGATACTGCTGTAGTGCTCTCCAAAAAGACTGGACTTGCCCAGGGCACCTACGTGGCTCAGTCGGTTGGTTAGTTGAGCATCTGACTCTTGATTTCCGTCCAGGTCATGATCCTAGGGTCATGGAATCGAGCCCCACATGGGGCTCCCCGCTGAGCGTGGAGCCTGCTTGAGACTCCCTTCCTTTCTCTTTCTCTCTCTCTCTCTCTCTCTCTCTTCCTCTCCCTCTTCCTCTGCCTCCTCCCCCCTTGCATTCTCTCTCTCTCTCTCCCTCTCTCTCTCTCTCTCTCCCTCAAAAGAAAGAAAGAAACCAACCAACCAACCAAAAAGACCATACCTGCACAAATCACAAAAGAGAATGGACTCTTTTAGCTTTGTCTTATCTCTTTGATGCGGGTTGTCTTTTGGTGAATGTACTGAGATGGCCTGAAGCCCTTACTTCTCTTCCACTCTCCTAATCCTTTTCCTACCACTTTCATTCAGTTAGTCAACAGCGATCCTGGAGCTGCACAAATCCCGTCTCGATCCTCAGTATTAAGTAAGATGCACGAAACAAAAAACCTACAATATAATTCAAGAAAAAGAATGTAAAGTGATCCCCTTTCGAAAATAAACCTCTCCCCCCCCCCCCCAAAAAAAAAAGAAAAACCTGAGGTGATGTGTTTAGTTGGAGAGGTCTAAGTTCTGGAGAGACCAGAGAAGTCTGGGCTTGTGTCGCAGCCTTGCCCCCTGATAGCCGGGTGAATGTACCCGGGGCACATCACATAGTGGGGCGCTTCTCCTGGTTTGTAAGATGGACATGATACCTGGCTGGGGGGGGGGGGGGGTGGTCACCGGGCTTAGCAGTCAGGTACCTGGCGCCAGGCTGGTGCTCGGCGTAGGGGGACGATATCCAAAACCAGCGCGGCGTTTGAAGGTTAGAGCAGCGAGGTGAACTGGGCACTGAGGACCCGCGGATGATGGAGTGGCTACCTGAGCTTGAAGGGAAGGAGGAGGAGGAGATTCCGGGCTTCGTCCGGAGTCCTTGAGAGGTTCGCTGGCGGAGACTAAAAATGTCAGTTGCTCTAAAATGATGTTTGGTAGGGGCGCCTGGGTGGCTCGGTCGGTTAAGCGTCTGACTTGGGCTCAGGTCATGATCTCGCAGTCCGTGAGTTTGAGCCCCGCGTCGGGCTCTGTGCTGACAGCTCGGAGCCTGGAGCCTGTTTCAGATTCTGTGTCTCCCTCTCTCTCTGCCCCTCCCCCGTTCATGCTCTGTCTCTCTCTGTCTCAAAAATAAATAAACGTTAAAAAAAATTTAAAAAAAAAAAGAATTCTTGGGGCGCCTGGGTGGCTCAGTCAGTTAAGCGCCCGACTTCGGCTCAGGTCATGATCTCGCGGTCCGTGAGTTTGAGCCCCGCGTCGGGCTCTGTGCTGACAGCTCGGAGCCTGGAGCCTGTTTCAGATTCTGTGTCTCCCTCTCTCTCTGCCCCTCCCCCGTTCATGCTCTGTCTCTCTCTGTCTCAAAAATAAATAAACGTTAAAAAACAAAAAAAGTTTAAAATGATGTTTGGCAGCAATTTGTCCATTTCAGCTGGACACACACATGTGTCACATAATGCCTCACATTCTATAATGGCTCCATACTTTGCAACGAAGAAATTTCACATCCATTATCGTTATTACAGCAGCTCTGGAGATCGGCAGGGTGGAGATTATTCCCGTTTGCCGGTGAACTGGGACCCAGATTCAGGCCTTCCTGCTCTGAGCCCCGCTCTTTCCACTGCCCCGTGCCGTTGGCCACGTACTCCTTTCTTCGTTACTCAGCTTAGCCTGGGACTTAGTCTTTGTGGCTCCAAACCTGTGCTCTGGCCGCTCACTCTAAAAGGCCACCTCCCAGGAGCAAAGTGAGCGCTGCCCCGCAGCTTGGGCTGCTGTGTCCAACCGGAAAGGGTGTGTATCCAAATGGATGCGGGGCCAAAGTCTGTGTGCCGGGGATTTCTGTGATTCAAGAACTCCTGACGCTGAGGGCCAAGATCCTTCTAGGATGTTCTAACCCTAGACGTAGTTTGAGCAGCCCGAATCGGGGGTTCCCAGTTGTGCCCTCAGGAGAGTGAGTCCCTTGTCATGACATTCCCTGTTAAGGCCGGCATCCAGGAGGAGCTCGCTCTCCCGTGGCTGATCGGTGCCTTACCTGCAGGGTCCCCTGAGCATCCGTGTTCACCCCCGGGGGCTGCAGCATAACTAACACTACCTCTCTGTCGCCCTCCCTCCCTCTGTCTTGGCGATGTCAGTGCAGCAGCTGCTGGAAGATGGCACAGATCCCTGTGCAGCTGATGACAAGGGCCGCACAGCTCTGCACTTTGCCTCCTGCAATGGCAACGACCGGATCGGTGAGTCCCGGGGAGGGAGGGGAGAGGGGAGCTGGGCAAGCAACCTCTCTCTAGAGGTGCTGGGGGTGGGTGGGGGGGGCCTCCTTACTCCCTCGGCCTGTGGAACTAGCACTGCCAGAAAGGGGAAAGAACACGATCGACTCTGTGGTTGGGGCCAGGCCTCCGAGACGTTCAGGCAACATTTACTCAGCGCCAAGCGCAGCAGCAGGGGAGCCCCTCCCTCCCCCTTTTAAGAGTCATTTTTGGATGTGGTTTAACTCATGAATGGTGAGCTTTCTGTATGTATGCACCACCCAGATCAAGCTAAAGAAGATTAACACGGGTGCCTGCCTGGCTCAGTGAGTAGCGCGCGTGACTCTTGATCACATGATCAAGGTCGTGATCCTTCGAGCCCTACAGGGTCGTGAGTTTGAGCCCCACGCTGGGTGTAGAGCCTACTTGAAAAAAAAGGAAAGAAAAGAATATTTTCAGCACCCTGGCAGCCTACCTTTCTGCTCCTTAGCCCCACGTAGACCTTGAGTACCATAGGTTCGTTTTCCTGTTTTGTTTTGTTTTTTAAATTTTTTAGTGTTTATTTATTTTTAAGAGAGAGAGACAGAACACGAGCAGGGGAGGGACAGACAGCGAGGGAGACAAAGAATCCGAGGCAGGCTCTGAGCTGTCAGCACAGAGCTGGACCTGGGGCCCAAACCCATGAGCCACGAGGTCATGACTTGAGCCGAAGTCGGAGACAGGGTGTGAGTGGGGGAGGGGCAGAGAGAGAGGGAGTCATAGAATCCAAACCAGGCTCCAGGCTCTGGGCCGTCAGCACAGAGCCCGATGCGGGGCCCAAACCCACGAACTGTGAGATCGTGACCTGAGCCGAAGTCGGACGCTTAACCGACCGAGCCACCCAGGCACCCCAGTGAACCCAAGTTCTTAATTTTAATGAACCCAATTTATCGATCTTTTCTTTTTAATGGTTAGCATTTCTTTGACCTATTTAAGGATTTCTGTGACCTTGCCTATCCCAAGGTCGTAGAGATACTCTCTTGTTTTCTTCTACCAGCCTTTCAAAAGACTTTCAGCTTTTACATTTAGGTCTAAGGTACATTTAGGTCTAAAATGCCTCTTGCATTGGTTTCTGTATGTGGCATGCGGCTCAACCTGGCCTTGTCACATGAGTTAAGTCTGCCTGCACATCCATCTGGGTAACTGATAAGCCCTCAATACCACAACCCACCTTTGAGAGGGCATAGAGACTCTCAGGGAGGGGGATGTTCAGCATCTTCTATTGGCCTAATTCCCACTATGGCACTTGACTGTGGAAAGAGCAAAAAATGTCCTTGAGAGCCCTTACTAGTAGCCACTGCTGTTGGAAGAACTTTCTTTTTTTATTTTCTTTTATTATTTTTTTAAATGTTTATTTATTTTTGACAGAGAGAGAGAGAGAGAGAGAGCGAGCATGAGCAGGGAAGGGGCAGAGAGAGAGGGAGACACAGAATCCAAAGCAGGCTCCAGGCTCTGAGCTCTCAGCACAGAGCCCGATGTGGGGCTCGAACCCACGAACTGTGAGATCATGACCCGAGCCGAAGTTGGACACTCAACCGACTGAGCCACCCAGGCGCCCCATCTTTTTTTTTAAATGTTTATTTTTGAGAGAGAGAGAGAGTGAGCAAGCAGGAGAGAATCCCAAGCAGGGTCCGCGCTATCAGCACAGAGCCCCAGGCAGGGTTTGAGCTCAAAAAACGTGAACCGTGAGATCGTGACCTGAGCCGAACCAAGGTTGGACACTTAACCAACTGAGGCGGCCGGGAAGAACATTCTCTAACCCTTAAAAATCTCAGTCTTTTCTGGGTGCCTGAGCAGCTCAGTCAGGTAAGCGTCTGACTTTGGCTCAGATCATGATCTCATGGTTCATGGGTCTGAGCCTGGCGTCGGGCTCTGTGCTGACAGCTCAGAGCCTGGAGCCCGCGTCAGATTCTGTGTCCCTGTCTCTGTGTTCCTCCCCAGCCCGTGCTGTCTCTCTCTCAATAAATAAATTTGAAAAATTAAAAAAAAAATCTCAGTCTTTTCAAACCTGCATGGGCCAGGAGGCTCTCCCAGAATCCGTAGTTCCTGGCCCTCAGAATCCTGCACGTGAACCCTGTGAGTAAGTGGATGAATGAATGAACGAATGAACGAACAAACGAACGGATGTATGAAACAACCTAGAGAACCGTATTTGCTTTCAATATTCCACACTTTGAAGAAGCCTCTTTAGCTAGGTAGGGGTGGCGGTTAGAGTCCTTGTGGGTTTTCCTATTTCCAGTACAGCTGCTCCTGGACCACGGGGCTGATCCCAACCAGCGAGATGGGCTGGGGAACACACCGCTGCACCTGGGTAAGCCTCCAGGACACCTTTCTCTGCGGCACAGATAGGCTCCTTTGATGGAGAGCCCGGGGGCCTGCCTGTAAGTTCCCAGCAGGATCTCCTATCATCTGGGGAGAGCTCGAGCCCCCGGGGCCACCACCACCCCCCCAGTCTGCCTCTCATGGACTCCCCCTTGGGTCACCGGTTGGCTGGGTCCTGAGCACAGCTGCTTTAGCAACCTCAATGGCTCAGCAGAGCTCTGCTAGGGAAGGTGAGACCTGAAGCCTGTTCCTGCCCCGTGGCCGACCCACACTATGGCTCGCGGTGCAGCAGGTCCCATCCCCAAGCCTCGGTCTCCCTAGCTGAACGGGGAGGGAGTTGGACCCGCCCCGTTGCTGCCTTGGTGCAGGCACACCTGGAGGCACAGTCCCAGCGACTGCAGCCAAGCTGGCACACAGGGCCAAGCCCTGGTGTCCCGGACTCTCAGGTCCCTGTTCTTCTTCCTCAGCGGCCTGCACCAACCATGTCCCCGTCATCACTACACTGCTGCGAGGAGGTACGTGCTCCCCGCCCCCTCGCCCTCCTCTCTCGCCCTCACCCCCGGCGCGCTCACCTCCGCCTGCTCCCGCAGGGGCCCGTGTGGATGCCTTGGACCGAGCTGGCCGCACGCCCCTGCACCTGGCCAAGTCAAAGCTGAACATCCTGCAGGAGGGCCACTCCCAGTGCCTGGAGGCTGTGCGGCTGGAGGTGAAGCAGGTGAGTGCCCTTCACGCTGGGCCAACGGCACAAACAAGCGCCGGACAGGTGCCGCCCGGACCACAGACAGACACGCCTCTGCCCCCAGCACCCGGGCGCCTGGGTTGCTTCACACCGACCCCATCCGGCCACCGCTCCACTGGGCATCGCGGCGGCGGCGGCGGCAGCTCTCTCTCTCCGCCACCTAGCGAGACCCCCAGCAACTCAGCCCGGCCCCTTGTTCCAGATCATCCAGATGCTGAGGGAGTACCTGGAGCGCCTGGGGCGGCACGAGCAGCGGGAACGGCTGGACGACCTCTGCACCCGCCTGCAGATGACGAGCACCAGAGAGCAGGTGAGCTGCGGCGGCAGGGCCAGACCCAGGGCCTGGCGGGAGCCTCGGGGCCGGTGCCGCTCTGCTGTGCTACAGCTAGACGTTCAGAGTAGAAAGAGGCCGCGGCTGGGGGGCTGTAGCCCCCTGTGGACCTCGGAGCGCCTGTCTGCGTCCTTTGACGCCACTTGTGGCCCTTCTCTCTGGGACAGTGTGAGACCAGCTGGAGTCCAGGACTATCGATCGGACAGCTGCTCCACAGTCAGTGAAACCACCACGTGCCCCAGGAGACAACGCCTACCCTCCCGAGTCTGGGGCATCAGGGTGGAGATCGGGGGCCGAGACAGCTGGGCCCGTCGTGGCACCCGTGACAGAGCCGTGGTTTTGTCCCACAGGTGGATGAGGTGACCGACCTCCTGGCCAGCTTCACGTCCCTCAGCTTGCAGATGCAGAACACGGAGAAGAGGTAGCAAGAGAGGCTCCCCGCCTTCCTGCTCTGCCGCCGCTGCCCTCCCCCTGCCCCCGCTGCTCTCTCATCACAAAGGAAAAGCCCGAACCTGGGACTTTGGAGCCACACACGTGTCTGGTGAGGCCTTGCCCCCAGATGCTACGGGGCAGAGATGCACTCTCACAGAGGCTCCGTGACTTCGGCGCCGCTCCCAGCCACGGTCTCTGTCATCTCTGTGGGCGGGGACCACAGCCCCCAGCTTCCCCCTCCGCTCCCACAGCACAGCAGCCACGCCTGAGCTCCGGCCGACACGCGCTGTCCTAGCGGGCCTCACTCGTCTCGCGGCCTCCCTGCCCCCCCGCGGCAGGCCCCAGAGCCTTCTCTGTGTCCCTTCCGGGCCGTGGGCTTGTCACAGCCAGCGGGGTTTGGGCTTAAGGCCGGCACCCTCGGGGGCTTCTTGGCTGGCCCTGAACCCCTCACCAGCAGTTAGATTTCGACTTGCCACCTGACTTTCAAGGAGACATTGCAGTGAGTGTCTCCGGTTGGAAGGGAGGGTTGGTGAAGCCCAGACCTTAGAAATACAAGGCTTGGAAGGACCCTGCTGAACCCAAGGCAGAAAAGGCCCCCCCTTTTTCTCCCAGTCTTTGAAATACCAGCAGGGCGGAGTGGTCCCTTCTGCAGCCTAGTTGTAGTGGGCTGAATAGAGGTCCCCTCCCCCGCCCCAGATGGCCGCGTTCTTATCCCCAGGGACCAGTGAACATGACTTTATCGGGCAAAAGGGACTTTGCAGACATAGTTAAATTAACGGTCTTTGGGCAAGGCGACCCTCCTGGGTTACCCAGGTGGGCTTGATGCAATCGCAGGGACCCGAGTGACAGGAAAGCAGGTCAGAGAGTGCGGAGGAGACACAGCGGGAAGGGGTCAGAGCTGAGGAACGCAGGCGCCCACGGAAGCGAGAAAAGGCAAGGAAATGAGATTCTCTCCCCTCAGATCTCCCTGAGGGAACCAGCCCTACTGACACTTTGACCTTAGCCCAGTGAGTCTGACTTGAGAATTCTGATCGCCAGAACTGTAAGAGAATAAATGTGTGTTGTTTTAAGCCACCAAGTTTGTGGACGTCTCTCTGTGGCTGCAGCCTCGGGAGACTGAGGCACTCGAGGAGGCGCAGGACTCACTGTAAGGGAGGTACCCCACTCCTGCCCCTGCGGGAGCAGACTCTGCCCGCGTTGTGGGCAGTGGACACGCCGAAGGCAGGGTGCCTCACGGCAGGGGTCCGCCACAAGAGGGGGGACGCGGGGTGGGGGGCGGGGGAGGCACCGCCTGGCCCTCTCCAAGGCGCTGACTGCGGAGTAAAGACAGACTCCCCCCCGCCCCCCGACTCCCGTCACCATCCACGTCCACCCTGGCTCTGCCCCGCTTGCCCTCTCACCTCATCGGGGCCCTGGCTACTTTTCAGAAGGGAGCTTGTCCCCCAAAGCCCAGCTTGATCAGATCGGAATTGAACCCGCGGAGCCCAGCTGCTCCCCAGGCCCCGAAGAGAAAAGATCTGTGTGGGTAGGAGATACCGGCTGGGGGCCGCCCTCAGGACCCTGTGAGAGGAGAAGCCCCACCAGGACGGCAGGGGTGGGGAAGGGAAAGCGTGCTAGGCCCGACACTGGGGAGAGCGAGGGGCCGAAGAAGCAAACGAGTTTCCCCGGAACTCAAGCTGCTGCCGCGGAGTAAACGGACTGCCTGTCTACGTGGCTGAGGGAGGGGAGGAGCGCGCTGAGAGGAGGAGCCCCGTGAGGGAGGTGTGCGCTGAGGGGAGGGGTGCCGGGGGGAGGGGGGCGGTGCTGAGGGGGAGGGGCGCGCGGGGGGGCGGGGCGCCGTGAGGGAGGGAGGTGCTGAGGGGAGGGGAGCCGGGAGGGAGGGAGGTGCCGAGGGGCGGGGCGCCGTGGGGGTGGGCGGTGCCGACGGGAGGGGCGCGCCGAGGGGCGGGGCGCCGTGGGGAAGGGCGGTGCTGAGGGGAACTGTAGTGCTGAGGGGAGGGGCGCGCTGTGAAAGGCAAGGAGTGAGGGGCGGAGTGAGGAGAGGGGAGTGCGAGAAGTACAAGGGTGGGGGCTTTTCTGCTCACTCAGGTCCAGGAGCACGTTTGACTTTGCCCTCACTAGAGGCTCTGCTGGAGCTGGTGCCTACACACAAGCCCCTTGGCCCATGACCCCGGGGGTGGGGCTGGGCAGGAGAGGGTCAAGGCAAAAGGGGACGCAAGGGTGGGAGGGCATGGACCTGAAACTCAGTGGGCCCATTCTCTTGGGACCCGCCCCTCTGGGCCTCCATACCACACCCTACCCCTGGGGCGATCACCCTGGAGAGAGTTGAAGCTGTTTCTCAGCTTCAGGGCTAAGGGGTTCAATAAATGGGCTCTCGGAGAGGCACGAACCCCCAGAAACTGTGCAAGATTTTGTGTGAAGGGTGTGCATGTGTGTTTCCGATAAAAGTGGCCATAGCTTTCATTCGCAGCGGGGTCCACACTCAGAAAAAGTTAGGAACCCTTGCTACAGAACTTCGGGAGCAGGGGCGCCTGGGTGGCTCCGCGGGTCCAGTGTGCCGCTTCGCCTCAGGTCACGATCTCGAGGTTAATAGGTTGGTGCCTCCTGCTGGGCTCTGCGCTGACAGCTAGGAAGGAGCCTGGAGTCTGCTTCCGATTCTGTGTCTCCTTCTCTCTCTACCCCTCCCCTGCTGGCACTCTGTCCTGCTGGGCTCTGCGCTGACAGCTAGGAAGGAGCCTGGAGCCTGCTTCCGATTCTGTGTCTCCTCTCTCTACCCCTCCCCTGCTGGCACTCTGTCTCTCTCTCTCTCAAAGGTGGCGCAGTCGGTTAAGCGTCCGACTTCAGCCAGGTCACGATCTCGCGGTCCGTGAGTTCGAGCCCCGCGTCAGGCTCTGGGCTGATGGCTCGGAGCCTGGAGCCTGTTTCCGATTCTGTGTCTCCCTCTCTCTCTGCCCCTCCCCCGTTCATGCTCTGTCTCTCTCTGTCCCAAAAATAAAATAAAAAATGTTGAAAAAAAAAATTAAAAAAAAACAAAAAAAACAAATAAACATTAAAAAAAAAAAAAAAAACACTTAGGGGCGCCAGGGTGGCTCAGTCAGTTGGGCGGCTGAGTACAGCTCAGGTCATGATCTCGCAGTCTGTGAGTTCGAGCCCCGCGTGGGGCTCTGTCCTGAGCGCTCAGAGCCTGGAGCCTGCTTCCGATTCTGTGTCTCCTTCTCTCTCTACCCCTCCCCTGCTGGCACTCAGTCTCTCTCTCTCTCTCTCTCTCTCTCAAAAATAATAAACAAAAAAATTATAAAAATAAATACATACAATAAACACTTAAAAATTTAAAAAGAATTAAAAAAAGAACTTAGGGAGCAAAGGGGTAGGAGCCCTGCCAAGGGCATCCTAGGTACTCGGGTACCTAGGTACTTCTGAGACCAGCCATCTCCCAGGGCAGCCTGCTTTGCACTGGCAGAGCTGAGAGGGTGGAGGGTTCTGGGACTTTATGAAATTGCCCTGAGATGACTTCAGGTGTTTCTAGAACAGCCTGACAGAGACTCACTGGCTGACTCCTAAAAAGTCCTTGGCCTGGACCAAGCCATCCCCACCTGGAGAGCAGGATGCATCCCTCCAGCCTCCTCCTGGCCTCACCCACCCACTCCTGGCCCTGTAGCCACAAAACCAGGAGAATGGGTCACTGGGACAAGTGAAGGGGCTATGGTCCACTCCCTCCCCAGCCCGATAGGCCAGTCATCAAACACTTGCCAGACCGCTAGGCAGTCAGCCAATCTGCCTCACCCCATTTCCAGCCAGGAAATGTCTGCAGCCCCAAGTCTGTCTGAAGAGGCAGCCAGTTAAAGTCAGCGCCAGACATTGGCGTGAGTCAGAAAGCACACAAGTGGGCCCTAAGTTGGCTGAGCTGGGCAGGGGGGGTAGGATGGAGAACTCTGCAGAGGTTACGGGCACAGGCGTTAATTCTATTACCGGCTGCTCTGGGAGTTACTGAGTTGCAGGCAGGGGCGGGGTGGGGGGTTGTGGAGCAGGAAGAGGGGAGGATATGGGGGCAGGCAGAAAGAAGAAATCCGCGTCCTTTGATGTCACCTTCGGGGTTGGGTCCTTTGCTTTATACCTCACGTTTCATTCACATTAGAAATATTTACTGCCGGGTGCCTGGGTGGCTCAGTCAGTTGAGCGTCCGACTTCAGCTCAGGTCATGATCTCACAGTTTATGGGTTCGAGCCCTGCATCAGGCTCTGTGCTGACCGCTTGTCCAGAGCCTGGAGCCTGCTTCGGATTCTATGTCTCTTTCGCTCTCTGCCTCTCCCCCGCTCACGCTTTGTCTCTCTTTCTCAAAAATAAATACATGTAAAAAATAAAATAAAATAAATACTTATTGAACACTGGCTATGGTCTAGGCAATGTTCTAGGTGGGAATACAGCAGTGAACAAAAGGACAAAAACCCTGGCAAACAGAGGTTAAGTACTGACCACCAAGTGCTATCCTCCCAGGCTTTCGGAGTGGAAGAGAGTCACCAGGCTGGCATGGACCAATCACAGGGACAAGAGGACACCCTGGTGCCTGGGCTGGGGCTTCGGGAAAGATGCCTTTGCTTCCCTGAGCCTGTTTCTTTATGTATAAAACGAGTTGATCATACCTCCCTGAAACGCTGAGGCGTTGGAGAAGAATATTCACACGTTCTCACAACCATCCGTCGAGATAACTAGCCTTGCTACTGCTTTTGATGGCGAGGAAAAAATACGGCTTTGCCAGAGGGATCCAACTGGGCAGCTGGGCTCGAACCTGGGCCCACCCCCAACGCTCCCGCTGTTTCCACCATGCCTGAAATTAGAGCCTTCTCGGAAGCAGAGTTTCCTAAAACTGAGGGCGAGGACATTGGCTGAGCTCCTACTACGTGCCAGGAGGCCCTTTATACAAGTCCTTTGATTTAGTGTTTGCTAGAAAATGTAAGATAGCCAACATATTGCTGCCGCCATTTTCTAGATGCACAAAATTGAGGCTCAGAGAGAGAAAGTAGCTTGCCGGGGCCCAGCCCAGGTCTAACATAATCTCTGCCAAGATTTCCAAAGTGCCAATGTCCACCCATGTCCCCCGGGACTCAGTCGGGACGAACGGACGATGGTCCCTACTAGGGGACATCTCAGTCTCCGTGACCAGTCTCGGGTGTAGGGAGGGTCTGGCCCTTTTCTTGCCAGGCACGTGATACGGCATGCTTGGTGGACGAAGCAGGCATCTGGTCACCTGGGGGTAAGAGAAAGGACAGTATGAGGTGGCAGGGCTCCGGAGGGGTCCTTGGTGACCTTTGGTGGTTGCCTCAATTACTACAAGCCTTCCAGGGTGGTTGCAGAGCTGGGTGGGTGGCCGAAGCAGCGTGAGCCAGGCCTGGGGGCTGGAGGACAGGCGTGAGCTGGTTGTGGGACCGGGAGACTGCCTGGAAAGTGCTGGGCCGAGGAAGGCGAGAGGCCGGCCAGAGGGGGAGGTGGCTGCAGAGGTCTGCAGATGTGTTCTGGTGGCAGAAGCCAGGCGAGGCAGGCTGTCACCTCCTGGAGGTCAGGTGCATTCCTACCCAGAGCGGGCACCATGAGCTATCAGTCTGCTTCCCAGACTGCTTCAGCTATGGAGCCCAAGGCAAGGTTAGGAGGTCAGGAAGCTGGACCGATGCCCGGGCAATCCCAACAAAGTCCCTGGCTCCCCGCCCCCGTCCCAGCTCTGCCTCCCAAGGGGGAATCACACACAGCCCCAACCCCCCCTCCCCCCACCCCACCCCGGACACTGGCTCGCTCTCAAGTGAACACTGAGGCCTCAGCGTTTCAGGGAGGTATGATCAACTTGTTTTATACATAAAGAAACAGGCTCAGGGAAGCAAAGGCATCTTTCCCGAAGCCCCAGCCCAGGCACCAGGGTGTCCTCTTGTCCCCGTGATTGGTGCATGCCAGCCTGGTGACTCTCTTCCACTCCGAAAGCCTGGGAGGATAGCACTTGGGGGTCAGCGCGCCCAGAGGGGCACAGGTGGGTAAGTCGTGCCCCCTCAGCTCGATTGTGAGGGGCGTGCTGGAGACGGGGACCTGCCTGGGAAGCCCTGACAATGTCGCACACAGTGGGTAGCAGCCAGTGAGCACCCCAGGGTGGTCTGCCTCGATTGGGACCTGGCTCAGACAGAGCTCAGTCCTGCGGGTTACCGAGGCATAGAGAGGTCAGAGACGTGAAGTGCAGGAGGCAGGATTCAAACCTGACAGTGTGGCTCAAAGTCCGGGCCTTTTTTTTTTTTTTTTTTTTAACGTTTATTTATTTTTGAGACAGAGAGAGACAGAGCACGAACGGGGGAGGGGCAGAGAGAGGGAGACACAGAATCCGAAACAGGCTGCAGGTTCTGAGCTGTCAGCACAGAGCCCAACGCGGGGCTCGAACTCACGAACCGCGAGATCATGACCTGAGCCGAAGTCGGACACTTAACCGACTGAGCCACCCAGGCGCCCCTCGAAGTCCGGGCCTTGACCCCTGCGCTGTGCCACCTCTCTGATTGGACCTGGCAGGTCCATGAGATGCTCGGGCCGGCACCCTCCCCAGCATCCCCTACCATACCCCCCAATGGCCCCTAAGTCTCAGGTACTCCAAGCTGGTACCCTTGTCCCCCCCCCCCCATCCCTCCACGCTACCCCTCCTCCTGCTTCGGTATCACTCCTACACAGAGCCTGAGCCCCTAAAACAACCTGGCGGCAAGCAGATGCCTCCATAAATCAGAGTCTTGTCCTCTCACCCCGGACCCAATCCCACCCCTGCACCGCCTGTTTCTCTGGCCTCGTGCCTCCTTGGATCTAGCCAGCGGCTCACAAATGAGCCCTGCGTCAGGGCTGAGGAACTGATGTTCATTAACAGGAAGTCTCGGAGCGATTAATTGGCATTTATGTCCCCAGGCACACACCTCGAAGTTGATAGATGAGGCTGTTCCCGCCAGCCTGAAGCCGGGTGAGGGGTTCAGTAGCTGTGCCAGGGCCCTCACCTCGCCCACCCTCCCCAGGACCGAGTTTTAGCCCTGGCTACAGTTGTTACACAGGGCGGGGTGAGGCTGGGGGTCACCTTTGCACATTCAAGTTCCTCCCTCTGCTTCAGCCAACCCCTTCCTGCCTCTTCTCTCTAAAGACCGTGGAACCGAAATCAGGCCCAAGGTAGACCCAGCTCTGTTTGGGGCTGGCTCTGTGATCTCGGGCAAGTTACTTAATCTCTCTGAGCCTCAGTTTCTCCATCTCCAAATTCTAAAGCAGATGAGACACAATCCAGGGCCAAGTACAAGGCCTGAGCGTAGCAGGTGCCCTGTGGACACCCCCTACCATACCCCCCCATGGCCCTGAAGTCTCAGCACGTTTCCCCCTCAAGCCTGTGCCCCTGTTATCCCCACTGCCACCCCCAGTAGCCCAAGCCAGAAGTCCGGGATGTCATCTGGGACACCCCCCAACATTTAGTCACCAAGTCCCAATGACTGTACCTCGTAAGTGGTTGTCCTGTCTGTCCGTACCTCCTTACCCACTGTCAACATCTTGGATGCGTTCATCGATGCAGATTCTCACGCCAGTCTCCTCACTGGTCTCCCTGCCCCACCCCCCCTTCTGCCCCCACCCCCTGAAAGCCTGCCTTGCAGCCAGAAAGTTCCCTAAAGGGTAAATCTGGTAAATTTACCCTTTTGTTTACAAGCTTTCGGTGGCTCCCTGTTGCCCTCAGGACAAAGGGCAGCCTCAGTTTCAGACAACATTTACAGAATCCTTTGCAACCGTCCCCACCTCTCCCACCTCCCTTCCTGCTGAGGCTCCCCCGTACCCTGTCCCAGGCCCCTGGCCCCTCACGCTGTGCCTGACTCCGGGTGGCCCGTGCACATGTGTGTTCTTCCGTCTTTCCCTTTGCCATCTGCCCTAATTAACTCCCACTTCAGGACTTGGCCTGGGCACCAGCTCCTCTGGGAAGACTTCTCTGCTTGCCCAAGCCGGGTTACGGTCTTCCGGGCTCCCCCCTACCCCCATGCTTCTGCCTTTTTTTTTCTGGCAGAAGAAGTCTGTGCCTAGCAGGCGCTAAGGCATGAGCGCTGCGGGCCCATCCCTAAGAGGTTTGCACAAATAGGAAGGGAAGGAGACTGCAGAGTTCGAACCTCCCTCCAACTAAGCTCCTGCCAGGACCCCCAGGCTGCCTCAGGCTCAGCCTGAGATCCTACAGGGGGCTCGGGTTGGTGGATTCTTCTGGGCCTCGGAGAATAGCCAGGGCTCATTCAGCCTGTCCTCTAGCCCCCGGCGCCTGCCTGTGGCCCTACAGGACTCACAGCTCTCTCCTAACCGAAATCCTACGACTATCTTCCAAGCATTTCATTAGCCCCCTGAAGCAGACCCAGGAGCCTCCGAGGCCAGGCCCGAGCCCAGCAGCAGGCCACCAATCTTCCTGCCAAATCCAGGGCAAAACAATTTCCCAGCCGTAGGCCAGGCCCTTGGCGGCAACCTCCCCGGCCAGGGGCTCGCGGAGCACCCCCCGGATTGTGCTCTTTGCTGCCAGCCTGGCATCTCTAGTCCAGCCTCTGCACAGAAATGCTGGGGGCTATTTGACCACATGCTTGACGGGGCCCGTCCTGAAACCCTTCAATGGCATCACCACCTGTCTGAAGGTTCTTGCCCCCCAGCTGGCCCAGGAGGCTGCGGGATCTCACTGCACCCAGCTTCCAGGCCTCCCAGGCCTCACCCTGCCCTGCTTCGGCTGCGCAAGCCCGCGACCGCTCCCAGCCTTGGCATGGGCTGCTGCTCCACCTGGCAGGCCCTTTTCACCTTTCTTTTAGGAAAATGCATATGACATGGGATAATTAAATGCGTATTAACTCCTGTGGGACTCCTACTTGGCTTGCTCAGGAAGGCAGGAGTTTCCTCCTCTGCGCCCGTTCAGAACTGTGGGTGTTCTCCTGTTCTGGCCCCATCACACGGTGCTCTCTCGTTTCTTCTTTTGATATTCGGCTCTCCAGCTAGACTGAGAACTCCTGGAAGGCAGGGACCAGGTCAAAGTCCTGCCCTCTCTGTCTCCCCCTTGTGGCACAGCTTTAGGCAAAGCACTTAAATGTTTGGGGGGTAAAGGAAAGAAGGAAGGAAAGGGTCATCTCCATCTCCAAGTATCCAAATACCTGCTCTGTGCCTGCTCTGGTCCGGGCTATACTGTCCTCCATTAGTTGGGGTTTCTGGGCTTCCTCTTCTATTGATTGATAGAGAGAGAGAGAGAGAGAGAGAGCAAGCGAACCGGGTAAGGGTCAGAGAGAGAAGGGGAGAGATAATCCCGAGCGCCGAGTCCGACGTGGGACTCCAACAGCGAGATCATGACCCGAGTGGAAGTCACTTTTTTTTTTTAATTTCTTTTTAATCTTTGTTTATTTTTGAGAGAGAGAGAGAGAGAGAGAGAGAGCGTGAGCAGGGGAGGAACAGAGAGAAAAGGAGACACAGAATCTGAAGCAGGCTCCAAGCTGTCAGCACAGAGCCCGAGGCGGGGCTCGAACCCACGAACTGCGAGATCATGACCTGAGCCAAAGTCGGTCGCCTAACCGACTGAGCCACCCAGGCGCCCCTCTCCCCGTTCTCCTCCGTAGGCACTCACCATTGTCACGCAGCGAACTTCAGATAGTCTTAGATGTTCTCCCAGTGCCTGGCCTGCCATGAGAGCCTTCTGTCAGGCCCAGTTAGGATCCCAGCTCTGCCGCGCATTTGCCATTTGACTTTGACCAAGCTACCTCGTCTCCTGGAGCCTCAGTTTTCCCTTCTGAAGAGGGAGGTAATATCTCTTGTCTGCGAGGCACAGGCGAGCCAGCGGAGCTGTGAGTGAGGGCCTCAGGGAGGTAGAGGCCGTGCTGGGTGCTGCAGAAGCGGGCAGCATTGCGCCCCTGCCGTCCCGGAAACACTCCCACTGCTGTGGCCTGAGTCAGCCGTGGGAACCTTAGCAGACATGTGCGAGAAGGGACGCTGGCCCAGGTGTCAGGCCCCTGCGATTGGGCCCTTGGAGCAGCCACTTCCCCAGCTGGTCTCAGCCTCCCCGTGTGAAGGGTGACCGACACTGACCCCTGGGTCTGCGGCAGGTGGCAGGCAGCGAGGAGGACTCAGCAGCCGCCTACTGTCAGTGAGGGACCTTCCCAGGGTGCCCGGCAGCCGGGAGGTGTGCCAGGGGGACGAGGAGGCCGTTAAGATCTTAGGCCTCAGCCTGAAGCTAATATATATTATTGGCGTGTGGTGAGGCGGCGGGGGAGGGAGGGAACTGGGTAGTTCTGCAACCGTCAGGACTGATTTATTGGTTAATTAGGAGGTTTCCACAGTCACCGACTACCCTGCTGTGTGCATGGACGGGAGGGTGGGGGCCACAGGGCAGCCGGGACTGCCGGGAGGCCAGCTGGGACCCGAGTGGGGCTCGGTTTCTCACCTGATCTGGGAGCACCAAATGGCTGAAAGAAATAATCCAAGGGGCTTGGGTCAGGCCGTGGACCTGGGACTCGGTAGCTGGGACAAGCCCATCAGGACTTGCCGGCCCGAGTACTGAACAGAACTGTCCCAAAGAAGAGGACTGGGAACTCTCTGAGATTTCCAGACATCGAGTCAGACGTGGGAGCTGCTGGTTTAGGGAAGAGGGCCGATGCAGGATCAGGAGTCAGGAAGAACCAAGGAAAACCTTGGAAACCTTGGAAACTGAGAGCCGAGGCCCCCAAAGTGGAGAAGGCGGTTCCACTGAGTAGAAAAAGTTAAATAGTGGTGGGTTTGAATCCAACTTCTGCCAAACACTAGCTATGTGAGCTTGGACAAATCACTAAACCTTTTTTTCTTTCTTTCTTTCTTTCTTTCTTTCTTTCTTTCTTTCTTTCTTTCTTTCTTTTTCCTCTTCTTCTTCTTCTTTTTTTTTTTTTTTGATTTTATTTTTAAGTAATTGCTACACCCAGCATGGGGCTCCACCCCACAATCCCGAGATCAAGAGTCACACACTCCACCGACTCAGACAGGCCCCCCAAATTACTAAACCTGTCTGATTCTTGGTTTCTACATCTGCAGAAAGGGAACTAATTATGTATCTACCTTGCAAAGCTGCTTCGATAAGGAGATTGAAGAACGTAGCACCGCGTAAGATGCACAGTAAATGCTTCACGACTCTTTGCTAAATCAGCTGCTAGGGTTACATGACCCAGGCCACACAGCCTGGAAGGGAGAAGCGGCTTCGCAAAGGGTGGTTGAGGAAGCAGGGCCTAGAAGGTGTTGAGCGGGTTGGAAGGGCGGGCAGAGGAACGGCCCTCCCGCCAGACCGGCTGTGGACAGAGTCTGGGGGCTGCCTGGCCAGGGGGCTGCGCTTCGCGGGGGTGACCCAATTTCACCGCCCAGGGGCATCCACGGGGGCTGGGGCCCCAGCTCGGCCAGTGCGTCTCAGAGGACCCCCCGGCGTTGGCGCGTCCCCTCGTCGCCGTCGTGCCCTGGGGGGAAGCGGAATGACGGAAAAGACGGTCATCCGGCAGAGTGGAGGCGGACCGGGTTTATTCCGGTCCCGGGGCCGACGAGGCTCGCCCGGCCTCTCCGACGCGGGCGGGCTCCTCCCCGGGCCCCCCGCCCCGGCCGCCGCCCGCCGGCTGCCTCCCGCGAGGCCGGGCGTCCCCGGGGCAACCGGCAGGGCCCGCGGTGGCGGGGCGGACGCGGCGGTGGGCGCGGCGGGCGCCCGGGGGGCAGCGGGCGTGGCGGCAGCGGCGGCGGCGGCGGCGGCCGCAGGGCCACAGGCGGCGGAGGCGCGCGCGGAAGTGGCGCGAGGCGAGCGCGTAGACGAGCGGGTTGAGGCAGGAGTTGGCGTAGGCGAGGCAGTGCGAGGCCAGGCGGCAGGCGTAGGTGGCCGGGCTGAAGGCGAAGCGGCCGAACCAGAAGCAGAGGATGAGCGCGTGGTGCGGGCCCCAGCAGAGGGCGTAGAGCGCGGCCACCGCCAGCATGGTCCGCCCCGCGCGGCCCGTGGCTCTGCGCCGGGCCTCCGCCGCCGCCGCGCCCGCGGGGCCCACGGCCGCCCACAGGAAGCGCAGCGTGCGCGCGTAGGCCAGGCTCACCACGGCCACGGGCAGCAGGTAGCCGGCGGCGAAGGTGGCCACGTCGAGGGCGCGCCGGCGCGCGTCCTCCCAGGCGGGCACGCAGAGCTCCAGCGCGCCGTAGCGCACGGTGCCGTAGTAGCTGAGATAGGGCGCCGAGAAGAGCGCCGCCAGCAGCCAGACGAGCCCCACGGCGGCGCGGGCGTTGCGCGGCGTGCGCAGGGCCCGCGAGCGCAGCGGGTGCCGCACGGCCAGGTACCTGCGGGCGGGCGCCGGGTCAGCGGGGCAGGCGGGAGGGCGGGCGGCCCACACCCGCGCCCTCGCCCCCGCGTGGACGCTGCGGCCGCACCTCTGGGCCGGCGGCCTGGCCTTCCGCGTCCGGGCAGCCGGAGCGACGGCGCGACCAGCCCGGCAGGGTGGACTGCGGGGGTGAGGGGAACCCACACGCCAGGCGCTTAGAGCGGTGCCTGGCCCCTAGCCGGGTTGGCTTAGAGGCTCGGAGGGAAGGCGCTTGCCCCGGGGGGTCGTCAGCTCGAGAGTGAGCCTGGGTTGCACCCCAAGTGTCGAGCCGCGAAAGCAGGTGGGACCGCACCCTGGCCGGGTGTGCGCCTTCCTAAGAGATCTGCTCAGCCCACCCGAGCCGGGCCCCCAGATAGAGCGCACCTGTCCACCGAGACCGCGGCCAGCGTGAAGCTGCTGGCGTACATGGTGAGGTAGATGAGCAGGTGCACCGTCTTACAAACGAGGGCCCCGAAGAGCCAGGCGTCCAGTGTGTAGATGGCGGCCTGGAAAGGCACGCAGCACAGGATGAAGCAGAGGTCGGCCACCGCTAGGTTGAGGATGAACAGGTCCGTAGTGCTGCCCGGCTCCTGCCAGGCACGGGGGCCGGGCTGCAACAGCACGGCCAGCACTAGCCCGTTGCCCACTGTGCCCAGCAGGAAGATGATGGCAAAGACCACAGGCACGGCCACGGCCCCCACACTCCCCGGGCCGTCCAGCGAGACGTTCTGCGCATCAGCCATCTTTCCCTCCGATGGGCACCTGGGGAGAAGAAGCTGGAGTGCTCAGGCAGGAGCCCCCAGCTCTGGTCACGTGACCCCGGGGTCTCGATCGATCGATCGATCGATCGATCCCGGCCCCTAGCTTGGGCCTGGCCAGGTCTCCGGGGGGGACGGGGGGACGGGGATGGGAGTGGGGAGACAGAGCCAAGAGTGACCACTGAGACCCACGGGGCAAGCCTGGCAGTCACGTAGGCGTCTGAGGTGGGTTTCTCCGTTTGCTCGGGAACACCCCCAGGGCTCAGGGCACAAAGGTGATTACTAGGTGGGCGCCTCCAGGCAGAATGCGGTGAGGACACGGCGGATGGGGGAGGGGCCGCTCCAACCCAAGGTGCTTGTATATCTACTACCTTATTTCCCCGTGGGGATTTGAAGCGCAGGGGGGACTCTTGGACGTGGGTCAAAGGCAGCAGAGCATGGGTGGTATCCCTGAGTCATTGCAAAGTCCGCTTTGGTGAGAGCCCCACAGTGGCACAGCTGGGAAAACCGTACAGGTCACTGCCCCCTCTTTGCACAAGAGGCAATTGAGGCTCACTCGGAGAGGGGACACGGGAGGCTGAATAGCACCCTTGGCGTGGCAGATCGGGGCTGTTGCCACCGTGGTGCCCTGGCTCCCAGGCTGGAGTGCCGACAGCCTGTAACAGGTGGTGCCTCTGACCGCGTGCAAGTATTCGTGCGTGCCTGTATGCGAGCTGTGCCCGCTCTCACCCTTGCCCCACCCCGCGGCCCACATCGGCTACTACCTGTGGATCCCCCTGCGTGCCTGGGGCTTCCGGGATGGTGGGACAAATTAAGGGCGTGGGGTGGCGGGGGGGCGGGCGGCAGGGAGGAGGGAAGAAAGGGAATACCTGCGCCCCCAGTCCCCAGCAAGCAGCAAGCCCCCCGAAGGTCAGAACAGGCAACACCCACCTCAGTTCTGGGCACCGGGCCCTGCTTGATCCTGGGTGGACGGGTCAGGCTGAGGCTGCCTCTTGGCTCAGTGGCTGCCCCTTGGCGCCTCCCTGCAGGTGCAGGTCTGCCTCCCACTTCTCTCTTCTCCTTCAAGGCACCTCCTCTGCTGAGCCAGACTTGAGCACTCCCTCCGGAGTAGCCACTAGCCGCTGCCTGCCGCTGCCTCCTCCCCCTCCTCCTCCGGCTCCTCCTCCTCCGTCCCTGATTTCCCCCAGGTGGCATGCTCTTCTGCCCGGTTCTTTTCTGCCTCTTTCTGCAGTGAGTAACCCATCGATTCTCTGAGAGTCGCTCTGGGGTTAACCCCTCCGTGTCCAGGGCCCAGCCCATTCGTTGCTGGTACTCTCACCTCCTGCCTGAAGGACTCCGTCTTCCCTCCCTGCTCCAAGTAGAGCTCTAACCCAAGCTCAGAAAGGATTCCTCATCTTGAATGGAGTGCCCTAGGCTAGGAACCAGAACGGGAGTCTCTCTTCTGGAGACCAGACGGGACTCCTCTCCCAGGCCCTTGGAATCCCGGGGCCCATCAGCATTCCTAAGCTCGGTCCAGAGATTCAGTCTGGCTGAAGACGAAGGAGTTTTGTGCCCATGCGGAGTTTGGCTTTAGCCTGGGGGCAATGAGGACCCAGTGAAAATTTTAGAGTGGGGACAGGATCTGCGCGGTTTCGTTCATAATGAGTTTATTATGGCCTGGGGTGAAAAGGATGGGTGGAAGGGGGAATGATTTAATGCCTGATCCGTTAGGAGCCTCTTGTCGGGGCAAAAGGCAGAGAGGTTAATTGGTCTTGGTAAATGGCTGGGTAATTCAGTCAGTCACGCGTGGGCTTCTGCTTGGAACTCTTGGAGGAGTAGGCCACATGGCCAAATGCTTCCAGAAGGTTAGAGAGACGAGCCCCTTGGAGGGACGAGGCACACTGGATTTCACGACAATGAGGTGGTGGGTAAACTGGACACGTGTAGTGGGGGCAGAAGGCAATTTGCAATAAGTGAAGGGAGAGGAGAGGCGGCAGGGACTGAATGTCTTTCTGGAAGCTGGGAGGTTGGGGGGAGGGGATGTCAATAGGAAGTCTGTGGAAGCGGACAGAAAACAGAGGGGACCTGATGGAGTAGGGACTTGCATTCAAGGCCCAAGGAGCTGGGGAAGAGACTCTTCAGGCTAGCTCCTCCCACACCCCTGGGATTTTCACCAGTGCTCAGAGGTTGTTTCTTGAAAGCCTGATGTCACTTACCCCAGAAGCAGAGCATCCCCGAATCTTTGGAAGCAGACATTCACTAACCAGAAGATATTGGGGATCATACCTAGACTGTCCGGAATTCAGAGCTATCAGAATTGAATGAAGGAATTAGAAGTGTAGAATGTGGGGCGCCTGGGTGGCTCAGTTGGTTAGGCATCTGACTGATGATTGCCGCTCAGGTCATGATCTCACAGTTCGTGGGTTCAAGCCAGGGCTCTGCACTGACATTCTGTCTCTCTCTCTCTCTCTCTCTGCCCCTCCTCTGCTTGTGCGTGTGCTCTCTCCCAATAAATAAATAAACTTTAAAACTTAAAAAAAAAGGGGGGGGGGCGCCTGGGTGGCTCAATCGGTTTAGCTTCCTACTTTGGCTGCAGTCGTGATTTCACAGTTTCTTGGTTCGAGCCCCACGTCGGGCTCTGCGCTGACAGTTCCGAGCCTGGAGCCTGCTTTGGATACCTTGTCTCCTTCTCTCTGCCCTTCCTCTGCTCACACTGTCTCTCTCTCTCAAAAATAAAAACATTAGGGGCGCCTGGGTGGCTCGGTCGGTTAAGCGTCCGTCTTCGGCTCAGGTCATGATCTCATGGTCTGTGAGTTCGAGCCCTGCGTCGGGCTCTGTGCTGACAGCTCAGAGCCTGGAGCCTGCTTCGGATTCTGTGTCTCCCTCTCTCTCTGACCTCCCCCCCACCCCCCGTTCATGCTCTGTCTCTCTCTGTCTCAAAAATAAACAAACATTAAAAATAAATAATAGGGGCGCCTGGGTGGCGCAGTCGGTTAAGCGTCTGACTTCAGCCAGGTCACGATCTCGCGGTCCGTGAGTTCGAGCCCCGCGTCAGGCTCTGGGCTGACGGCTCGGAGCCTGGAGCCTGTTTCCGATTCTGTGTCTCCCTCTCTCTCTGCCCCTTCCCCGTTCATGCTCTGTCTCTCTCTGTCCCAAAAATAAATAAAAAACGTTGAAAAAAAATTAAAATAAATAAATAAATAAATAAATAAATAATAGGGGCGCCTGGGTGGCGCAGTCGGTTAAGCGTCCGACTTCAGCCAGGTCACGATCTCCGGTCCGTGAATTCGAGCCCCGCGTCAGGCTCTGGGCTGATGGCTCGGAGCCTGGAGCCGGTTTCCGATTCTGTGTCTCCCTCTCTCTCTGCCCCTCCCCGGTTCATGCTCTGTCTCTCTCTGTCCCAAAAATAAATAAAAAACGTTGAAAAAAAAATTAAAAAAAAATAATAAAAATATTTTTATAAAAATATAAAAAAAGTTTATAAAAAAATAAAAATAAATGAATAAAAATAAAAACATTAAATGAAAAAAAATTTTACTGTTTATTTTTGAGGAGACAGAGACAGAGTGTGAACAGGAGAGGGGCAGAGATAGAGGGGGAGAGAAGCAGGCTCTGAGCTGTCAGCACAGAGCCCGACGCGGGGCTCGAACTCACAGACCGTGAGATCATGACCTGAGCCGAAGTCGGACGCTTCACCGACTGAGCCACCCAGGCGCGCCCCGTAAATTTTTTTAATTAAAAAAAAAAAAAAGTGTAGAATGTCATGATCACCGAAAGGCAGCATTGTAGGATCCTAGCCTCAGTGTGCTGAAGTTTTAGAATCCTTGACTGTCAGAGGTCTACATCCACCCTGAACCCGGAAAGCCCTCAAGAGCCCTGACACACTACCCCCCCCTCCCCCCGCCATCCCCTCAGGACCCTCCAGCCTGGAAGGCTCCCCCCCCGGCCCAGGGCAGGGGTCTGGACGGGCTGCTGCAGAACTAGGGCAAGAGCTCCCAGCAGGTCAAGGCCGAGCCGCTGACAGAGCCAGAGCGAAGGAAGGAAAGCGGGAGGACCCAGGGAACCACAGAGGGCCGGCCACGGGGCAGGCCGGAAGTACGCGAGGTCATGGCCGAGCCCCGCGCACCCCTGGCGCCACCTCTAACCTTGCTCCAGGCGGCCGGAGCCTTGAACCTGGAGTCCAACGCGGAGGACGTGTACAGCGCGCGGTGAGAGTGGTCTCTCAAGCTCCCCGCCCGCAGGAGGCAGAAGTGTGGCTGATCCTTGGCCGGCCTTCCGGCCCTGCGCCGCCTGTCGCTGGCATCGGGCCGCCACCAGTGGGCCTTAACACGTGAGCCCAGAGCTGCTGCTGCTGCTTCCTACCAGCCCTTCTGGACGGCGGCGGACGGGAGCCGGCGCAGCCCCGCGAGCTGTCTGACGCCAGGGCGCGTTACTTCGGCAAAACGGCTTAGGGTGTTGCGGCCGCGCCGCTGCCTCCGCCGGCCGCCGGGGGGCGCAATGGCAGCGGGGGGGCGCCCGGGAGCCCCTGGAAGAGGCGGCGCGTGCTCTGCGCCACTGGCGGGTGGGCCCGGGCCCCGCGTTCTGGCCTCGCTGGATACGCCACACCTGCTGCCGGGACGCGTCGCCCCGCGGCCGGCTGTGGCCACCCGGTCTCATCCGCTGGCCTATGCAGATCGCGCACATCAAGCTGCTGGCTTGGCCCGGGGCTGGCGCCAGGGCTCCGCTGTATGCGCCCGCGCCAGGTCCACTACCCTGTGGCAGCGGCTTGCAAATATCCCAGCTGCTGATGTGGCCACAGCAGTCCTCTTCTCTGCACTGCCGTCTCCCAGCCCCTGGAGCTCCTGATTCCCAGCCTCAAGCTCCTCTAGACCACAAGCTAGGAGTCCCAGAATCCCAGGGAATTGGCCGCAGCTCCCCCAGATCGTTCGTTCTGACATCCAGGCTGAGGGCTGGGACGGAGGTGCGAGGGGACAGACAACTTCCCTGTTGTTAATGAAGGTCCTTTTTCACCCTCCCTGCCCTACCCGCAGCGAGGTGCGTGCTTCCCGAGGCCACACCACGCCGAGGCTGGCGCTGCCGTGAATCAGCCCCCATCCTCCCCGGCGCCCGACACCGCGCCCATAAAGCTGAGTGGGGAGGCCAATGGAGAGGCAAGGACCAGGGACAGCGACTGCGGGAAGGGGGTTGTCATCACGTCCACTAGGGGAGCAGCGAGCCTTTGTTGGGGACAAGGGTGGACGCAGCAAATCGGCTCTCCCGGGCTGCCCAAACAATTGGGAGGCCAAGCCCTGGATGGTGGAGGGGGCGGGGCGGTAGCAGCCGGAGCCTGAGTTCGCTGCGCCCCCTGCTGGCCGATCAGCAGGCCAGTAGTCCTCGGAAGGAGCGCTATGGAAGGACCCCGAGAGTCATCGACTAACATCCGCTCTCGGTACACTGGGACTGACGCATACACAGGTGAAAGGCTGGCCGAAGGCCACAGAGTCAAAGTGGGCTAGAATACATGGTTCCAGACTATCAGGGGCCTTTCCTATAGTGACCCACATTCTCTCCTTTGGGGCTAAATCCTCTGCCCCTCCTTCCACACATGGGGTGGGGTGCCCGGCCCCTTCTGATCTGGGCAGCTGGCAGCCATCCTTTGGACAGGGAGCAGAAAACGAAGTGTCCACCAGGGCTAAACTCTGGAGGCTGCGGAGTAAGTAGGGTGGGTGGGGCGGGAAAGGGCCTGCAGGGCTGGGGCTCAGCCAGCCTTTAGAGCAGCACAGAATCCAATTGTGTCACATGGTGACCCCTGCCTGCATTATCCCAGCTGCCTGGGTCTCATCTTAACTTGGGGCAGGTGGTCAGCTCTGAGATCTACCCAGGAGCCTGCCCTCAGAAGCCCAGCTCCTGCCTGATTCTTCAGCTGGTCACAGGCCTGGGCCTGCTCAGAGAGAATAAAGCACACCAACGTGTCAGCCCAGTTTCACACTGTTGTTTGACACAAGATCACGAGCACCGGCCATGCCCCAGCCCAGTCCTAGGACTCTGACAGGGTTCAGAGCGTCTGGCCTGGGCTGACCAAAGGCCCCTTTCGTTAATGCAGAGGGAGGGGGACCTTGGCTGTGCCTGTCACCGCCCAGGTCAGGGTAGTGCCCCATGCAGCCTCCCCACCTCCACGAAGGCCTCCACACAGCGGTCGATGTCCTCCTCGCTGTGCACTGCTGAGATCTGCACCCGGATCCGGGCCTTGTTCTTGGGGACCACCGGATAGCTGAACCCGATGACAAAGATGCCTGGTAAGGCAGAAAGGGTCAGCCTGGGGCTCAGCGGAGCCAGGCAGGCTTTGAGGGACATGACACACGGGTCCTACTTTCTTGACGGTCACAGAGGGCAAGGGAGGTGCTCAAGGTCTCGCAGACATGCGACCGCGTCACGGCCTGGGATTTTCAGCTTGGACAGACAGCAGGTTTAAAACGGGCAGTAGGGTGAAGGTATGGGGGAGCGTTCACAGTTTCGGGGTTCCCTTCTCTTTTCTCTTAGGACCCCTGGCTGGTCCTCTTGTCCCAGTTTCCTTACCTCTCTTTAGCATGTCATCTGCCATGCAAGAAGCCAGCCGGGCATCACCCAGCATCACAGGGCAGATGGGGTGATTGGCTCCCAAGACGGTGAAGCCAGCAGCCTTCATCTTTCTGCGGAAGCTGTGGGGCACAGCTGGGTGTCACAGGTAGCCAGGGGGCTGTGGGGCGTTCACACCCACTCCTGCTGGGCATGTGATCCAAGATCTGTGCCCAAGTCTGCAGGATGGACCAAGAGAGACAGATGCAGACCCAGAGAGGCAGATGGAGAGACGGGCAGAGAGACAGGCAGACCAAAACGGCGGGCAAAAAGACAGGACTGACAGGGCGGGGAGACACAGCATCGTTCTCAGAGAAATGCACCAGGAAATGGAAGGAAAAGGCAGAGGCAGAAGAGGGAGGGGGGCGGGCGGGCAGCTTTTGGCTAAAAGGGCTGAATCCCGGTGCAATCTGCTGGGGACACGCTAGGGGCAGAGGCAGAACCCGTAGGCGTGGAGCTATGGGCCCGGGGGGCACACAGGGGCAGCTCACCGACCCCAACCTGCCCCACCCCTGCCAGGGACCGCACCGCTGGGTCTTGGCCGCCATAGACTGGACGATGGCATTGCTCTCCATGAGCAGGTCCAGGGCCTTGGAGGCACAGCCGGCGACAGCGGGGGGCAGGCTGTTGGAGAAGAGGTAGGGCCGAGCGCGCTGCCGGAGCAGGGACACCAGGGGTTCAGGCCCTGTTGTGTAGCCCCCTGAGGACAAGGGCAGGGACGGAGGTGGGAGTCAGAGGCCAGGTGCCAGAGCCTACCCTCCTGAGAGGGTGGTCCATGCTGCTCTCTTCCCCAAGTCTCTCCTCACCACCTTCC
The DNA here is from genome assembly GCF_028018385.1 of Neofelis nebulosa. NCBI lineage: Eukaryota > Metazoa > Chordata > Mammalia > Carnivora > Felidae > Neofelis > Neofelis nebulosa. The sequence continues at coordinate 10,598,820 of NC_080789.1, forward strand.
CGGAGACCCCTCCAGGGCTCTGCATGTGGATAAGGGGACCTCAGAGGCACAAGCCGACAGGTACCTGAGGCTCCACCCAGTGCCTTCCCCAGCGTGGAGTTGATGATGGTGACCTGGTCCGTCACACCCAGCAGCTCATCCGTGCCCCTGCAAGGGAAGCTACCACTGTCACCACTGGCTGCCTGAGTGCCCGGGGATCACGGGTTAGGGGCTGGCTTCCTGGTTTCCCACCCGCCCTTAGAAGCCTGACCCAAGGCCCCAGGTGATGCATGCTCCCACCGTCCTGTGGCCCCCAGGAAGCCGGTAGCGTGGCATTCATCCACAAAGACCAGGGCACCATATCGAGAGGCAAGGTGGCAGATCTCCTGCAGGGGTGCGATGTCACCATCCATGGAGAAGGCCCCATCCGTGGCCACCAGGCGCAGTCGATGCTTCTGCAGGGAAGAAGACGTGGACAGGTGATGGCTAGTGTCTCACGTTGTGCCAGTCTAGCCATTCTCTGCGCTGCTTCAGGCTCTAAGAGCTCACCTTGCCCGGTGTCTGGGACAGAGGTAGGCACATAAGCATACTGTGCTGGGGCTGGAACATCCCGTCCCTCCCCTGTGCCTCTCCGAGCCTTGCCCACCTCTTCAGGGGCAGTCCTGGTCAGCGAGAACAGCTCAGTCTCCTCTCCGAGAGGGAGGGTGGGGTAGGGCAATTTCTATCCCTGAGCTCATCTCACCTATATGCCTAGCAGGCCCTGCCACACATAAGGTGCCAAAAGTCAAGGCAGCATGGTACAATGGAGTAAAGCCTTGGGGCCAAGGGATTTGGGTTCGGATCTTAATTCACCGGTGGGGAGGCTGAAGAGCTGGGCAAGAGCCCAGTTCTTGCCTCTGTCATCCCCGGGCCTTGCCCCACCTGGGCCTCATCCCACCTGGGCCTCCTGCAGCTTGGCCTCCAAATCAGCCATGTCCAGGTGGCGGTAGCGGTACTTATGGGCCTTGCAGAGACGGATGCCATCAATAATGGAGGCATGGTTCAGCTCGTCCGACAGGACTGCATCCTGGGGGGTCAGCAGGGCCTGGAAGAAGGCAGTTGGAGGACAGCTATCACCCAACCACCTAGGGGCTCTCCCTCCCCATGTCTACCTGAGTCAAGATTTCATTGCCATCCAGGGCATTCCTCCGGACAGGGAGGCAAGGAGCCCCCATCTGCCTCTATCTGGGTCCCCGGGGCCCCACGACTGGGCCAGACCAGGGCCCTGCTCCAGTGAGGGCAGGGGAGAACATGTTCGGTGGGTCCCTGGCCCCTGCTGCCCCCAGCCTTCCTGCTGATGTAGGTTATCCCCCCAGTGCCCTGCAAGCTGGCCCCACGAAGGCCCCAGGATTCCTCCTAGAGCACCTACCTGGCCCAACCTTAACCTCCGTAAGAAATGGGCACTGGAGCTGTAGGCATGGCGCTGGCATCCTGCCAGGTTCTGCCTGTCCACTCCCAAGCCTTCCACAGCCTAGCAGTCCTCACCAACTCCCACCTGCGGCCCCCTCACACCTCAAAGAGGCCAGCGTTGGCATCAAAACAGCTAGGGTAGAGGATGGCATCCTCCCGCTGGTGGAAGCGGGCTATCTTTGCTTCTAGATCCTTGTGGATGCTCTAAAGAAACAGAGCGAAACAGGTGTTAATGCCCGCGGGGTCGCACGCAACAAGTTCTGGGCTCCCTTCACTGCGAGGGTTCCCCCAGAGCCGACAGGACTCTGGCGGATGGTTCTCACTGAGGAATCGGGGACTCCCTAGGTGTCCCTTCCTGGTTGGATCGTTGTAACCGGGGTCTCATGTGGAATTATGGGTGATATTGGCAAGGGAAGAGGTCTTCCCGACCTCAAGCTAAGTGCCTTTTTTGGCTGCTTAATGGCAAAGAAAAGGATTACATAGGTTCATGTGGGCCTCAGCTTTTTATATTTGAAAGCTGTCCAGTCTGGGTGAGGGTTTTGTTGGAAAGTGCCCTGGCTGGGAGTTAGGAGTTCTGCCTCTGATAATTGATTTCACTTCACCCTCCCCTTGCTCAGGAGATGGGTAATAATAATCAATAATCTTGAGCCCAGCCACGTGGGTTAAAATCCCATTTTAACAGGTGTGTGCCCTCGGGGTAAGTCATTTAACTTCTCTGGGCCTTAGCGTCCTCATCTCTGTAACAGAGACAAGAATATCACCCGTCACTTAACGACTGTCAGGAGTATTGATAACGAGTGAACACCTAAGGGCTGTTTCGCATTTACGTATGTTTATTTTGTAACATTCACAAAATAAAATAGTCCACATTTAGGGAGCATTGGTACGGGCCGGGCACTGTTCCAGGCATTTTTACACGCAGGTGGGAAAAGGGATGTTCAGAGAGGTCAAGTTGCTTTTGCAACAGAACAGAAGCCCGAGCCCGGCCTCTCTGGTGTAGGGCACCAGGCTACGAGTGGGCCCAGGGCCCTGGGATGAGCTGAGCTGGCTAAACGGGCCCTGCTGACTGTGGGAAGCAGACAGTCGGGGTCAGTGCCCAGCGCTGGGGACAAGGTACCCTCCAACCCCCGCAACAGCCACTGGGTACCTGGGTCCCGCAGATGAAGCGAGTGGAGCTAAGGCCGGCTCCAAACTCCTCCAGGGCCTGCAGACCTGCCTGGATCACCTCGGGATGGCTGCTCAGGCCCAGATAGTTGTTGGCACAGAAGTTAAGGAGTCCTGAGGTGGAAGAAGGTATGGACACAGCAGCTCAGGGCAAGAAAGGGCTTTGAAAAGTGTCAGTGCCAGGCCCTGGGGACTCAGGAAACGAACATGGATTCACCCTTGAGGAGGCAACAACCACACAGTACGATCCATTCTGGGGCAGGACGGGAACTAGGGGCCTCTAGGAAGTACCAATAGCCACAGGACAGGGAGGGTCAGGAAAGGACTCTCAGAGTGGTGCCTTGAAGGGTAAGAAGTTGAAACTCTGGTTCTGAATCACATTCCACCCAAGGAGGAATGTAGCCCTACCTCACTGGCTTCTCCTGTCCCTGAAAACTACCAGCAACCCCCTCATCTGGGCCTTGGTTCCCTCGTGGGTAAAAAAGGGCTGGGTCAGGTGCCCTCTGTGGACCTCAGACTCTACACAGTTGACTTTGCTGCCTGGTAAGAATCACATGCCTAAAGTGTGTGTGTTGGGGTGGGGGGCGAGGGGGGGGTGTTTCTGAGACATCAACTCCTGAATTATAAACCCGGAAGTGAACACAGCTGGCATGAGGGGGACACTGAGGCCCATAGGGGGCGAGGTTCATTCAGCTTAGGAGATGAGAACCTGTGCCTCGTAACTTTCCCATGTTTGGACCTGCCCCAAGCTTCCCCTGAGGGGAAGGCACAGATCTGGGGGGACCTCGGTCTACAAATGAGTACAACAGCACCAAGGATCCAGGCCGATTTCCTGAGCAGAAGGCAGGCTTGGGAAATTATTTGTAACCAGCACCCACCTGGGTCCTGGCACAGACAAGATAGATAGCGACTACCGGTTAGACAGAAATGAGGGAGGTGCCTGGGTGGCTCAGTTGGGTGAGCGTCCAAGGCTCTTGATTTCGGCTCAGGTCATGATCTCACAGTTCATGTGAGCCCCGCACTGGCTGGGATTCTCTCTCTCCCTCTCTCTGCCCCTCCCCGACTCGAGCACACTCTCTCAAAATAAATAAATTAAAAAAGAAAAAAGGAAATGAGGAAGTCCCAGTGGACGAATTCATGGTGTGGCTTCTGCAGCAGCCCTCAGGCCCCTTGCTCGCTGTGACTCTGGCCAGGCATTTGGCTTCTCTGACCCATTAGGTGACCTTCCAGCTCCAATGTACCAGAGGACCTGGACCAAAGCCCAGCTCTGCCTGCAGCTAGCAAGGGCTTTGGGGCAAAGCCATGTCCTATCTCTGAGCTTCAGCTTCTTTGTCTGTAAAATGGGATTCGTTATCCCCTGTATCGGGGTTTGCAGGAGCCCACGTGCTGAGCAGTTGGTAGAGGCCAGCACAGGACAGCAGCCCCAGAAACGCAGGGCTTCTGGCCCCACCTTCCCTCCACCCTTCCTTGAAGCAGCCAGCTGGGAACCAGCTAAGTGTCTCTCTTTTTTTTCTCACGTTCTCACAGGACTGGGCCTCACTCCAGTCCCACCGTCTGAGTCAAAAAGGTGCTCAAGGGCAAACCACCCTCCTCCGCGTAAACAGGCTTAACTGGGTTAACACCTACCACTGGGAAGCCGTAAAGTCCGCCTGATAGGAAAGGCGCCAGTGGCTACGTGTGCAAATACTCCCACCCGCCCACTGCCTTCAGGCCCTCCATTCCAGCGCTGGCCTCGCAAGGGCCTTCGAACACCCAGCCGGGTCCGAAGACTCGCAGGCCGGTGGGGGGGGCGGGGGGTTACCTCCGGAGACACCGTCCACGTGGATGCGCGGCCCCTGACGGGACGTAATGACCCGCTCGCTCTTCCAGGTGCCAGCCCCGCGGATCGCTTCCAGCTCCTCCTCCAGGACGCCACGCAGCTGGGTCAGCGCCGACTGCGCGCGGCGGCCGCGGGGGGCTGCGGAGAGACCAGCGTGGAGGAGGCGACAGGCCCACATCGTGCCTGCTTCACCCCAGCACCCCAGCCCGTCCAAGAGCGGCGCGTAGCGCTGGCGCCGCCTGGTCACGTGCCCGGGGGCTGGGCCACACCAACCAACCGGAGCAAGAAGGCTGTTAAAGGGGCGGGGAGACGGGCCCAGGGATGGGTGGGGGCGGGGCCTGGCGGGATCCGCAGAGGATGAAAATGGATTGATGTGTAAGTTGAGACTGGAGCGCTCCTTGTGGGGGAAGGGGAGGCGCCTCCGCGGAGGGTGGCGCGTCAGAGCCCAGCCCACCAGACCCCCCCCCCCCCCCCGCCAATTCCCATTCCCTGCCTACACACCCACCGCTTGGAAGGAAAGGGGGGTGCACTCTGGACCCCAAAGGCAAGAGCCTAGAAGCAGGCTGAGGCACGCTCTGTACTCTGCAGCCCAGTCCCCCGGTCCCTGTCGAACTCTTGGAACCCTCTCCCATTCTCAGGTGCAAACGTCCCCGGATTTCACCCCTGCTCGCCCGCCCCATTGCTCCTCATTCGCCTCCAGCCTTAAAAAGGAGGAAAAACGCACCCACGAGGTGTTTTCATTTTTCGATTTTATTTTAAAGTTTTAAAATTACAAAGACAGCAAATTCTTCCCGGCACAAATAACACTTGTTTAAAAAAGGGGGGGGGGGGAGGGCGTTTGACCACGCGCAAGGACGCGTTTTCCTATTTTATTAAAAATAAAAGAAGACTGTACAGGTTTTTTTCTCCCAGCTCCCGGGTGTGAAACGTTAAGTACTAGCCCTAGATATGTATATATACATATACACACATACACACAGACCTAGCTCTGTGAAGCTACTTAGCAATTCAAAATTGACTGCAGTATGTCTTACTGTCCACTCCCCGCCCACTCCCCCCCCTCCCCCATCTACAACTACTTACAAAAGACTCCAAAGTAAAGAGGTCACGAGGTTTTTAAGTGGCGGGTGGCAGGGTTGGAGCCCCACCAGGCCACCAAGCAAAACCACCTCTTGTACAGGAGGAACCAAAAACCAGGGGGAAAGAAAAAAAAAAAAAAAAAAAGTCCTATGATACAATCCAATGGTGTGGAAAAACCCAAGTTTTAACAGGGCACACTGAGGCACTTGGCTGACTGAGTCCCCACCCTTCCCCTAAAGTTTCCACTCCATTTTAACATGAGACTTTCTGAAGCCACAAAGACCCCCCAATGACTAGTTTCCAGCTGACTGAGAGAAGCCACAGCTTCTCAGACCAGCTGTCACATGGACCCCCCCCCCCTTCCCTAGGACAATAGGAAGGCCACAGGGGCAGACCAACAGTGAGAAGGAAACTGGATTTGGACCCCCCCCCCCCCCACTGCTCACTATTGCAAGATGGAAGTCAGCCCAGAGAGGGTCCCCCCCCCCCTCCTTTGCCATCCAGCTGCTGCCACCCCTCCCTTCTCCCCACCGAGATTCGGAAACTCTTCACAGGGGTGAGCAACCTAGAGAAAGCTAGCTCACCTCAAAGATACTCCTACAAACCTTAACAATTTCTGGGCTCCCCCTCATCTAGTCAGAACAAGCTGCCTTGCCCATTCTCTCCCGCCCCTCTACCTTCATAGTGAACAAACCATCCAAACAAAACACACAGACCCATCCAAATCCCCAAACCCATTAAGTAGATTAATAACAAGTCAACAGAACAAAAGTACATTCTCATCATTACAGAGAGATTTGTTGTTGCTGTCTTTGCACGATTGGTTAAGGAAAAATGAATTATTCCCTAATGTCTGAGGAATCCAAATTCTGTCTCTTATACAGTCAGGATAGAAAGGGGCAAAGGATTGCAGGTGAAGATCAAGAGAAAAGAAAGGAGAAAAGTATTTACAGGAAACAGGAGACAGGCAGGAGTGTCCACAAGAAAAGCCTCATTGTCACTTCTTCTTGCCGGCCCTCTTGGCACTGGACTTGGCTTTGGGCTTCACTGGTTTGGCCTTCTTAGGCTTTGATGCTTTGACTGGCTTGGCTTTGACAGTCTTGGGTTTTTTGGTTTTCTTGGGCGTGGCAGCCGGCTTCTTCTTGGCCTTCTTGACTGGGGTGGCTTTGGGCTTCTTGCTGGGAGCTTTGGAGGCAGCCTTCTTGGGCTTGGCTGCCTTCTTTGGGGTGGCCACCTTCTTGACTTCCTTCTTCGTCTTCTTGAAGGCCACCGACCTCTTGGGCTCATCGCTTTTGGCCAGCCGGAAAGACCCCGAGGCACCCACCCCTTTGGTCTGCTTGAGGACCCCAGTGGTGACCAGGCGCTTGATGGACAACTTGATCTGCGAGTCGGCATTCTCACCCACCTTGTAGTGGCTCTTGATGTACTTCTGGATGGACTGGCGCGAGGAGCCAGCGCGGTTCTTCTCCGCCTGGATGGCAGCCACGATCATATCTGAATACTTGGGGTGGTCTGTGGACTTCTTGGACGCCTTGGCCCGCTTGGGCTTGGCCGCAGGGGTGGACGTGGAGTTCTCGGTCATGGTGGCCTGTCTGGTCCTGCGGTCGAAGGAGGCGCCTTCAAAAGGGCCAGCCCTCGTCGGAGGCCGAGGAAAGCCTTACTCGGGATCTGCTCTGGCGCTCCCGAGTCCCCGGCCAGTCCGGGCCCCGGCTCTCAGGGACCTGGCTCGGGTCGCGGGAGGACTCGCCGGGCCGGGTCTGCGTGGCCCAGCCCCGCCGGTCTGTCTGTCGGTCGGTCGGTCTCGGCGCCGGGCTCTGGCTCGGGCTCGGGCTCGGTCTCTGGCTCGCGCTCTGCCTCCGCCTCCGCCTCCTCTGCCTCCCTTTTCCCAGCTCCGCGTCTGGCGCTCGGGCGGCGCATCCGGGTATTTAGCGGCGGCGGGCGGACCGCGGTGAGGACAGGGCTGCTGGCTGCCTGCTCCCGGCCCGGAATGGCGCCGCGCCGCCGCCATCTGTGTTTCTTCCGCCGAGCAAATCCGACCTTTCCCCCCGGCCCGGGCCTCCCCGCTCCCCGCCGCCGCCCGGGACCGCTGCCTGGCTCCCTGGGCTCCCCCGCCGGGCATCCCGCCGGCCCGGCCGCCGCCCCCCGCGCCCGCCACGCGCCCCAAACGGCGCCGAGGACGGCTGGTGCGCCTGCACATTTCCCCTTTGCGGGGGGCTGGCCCTGCGGGGCCTTAGAGCCCCGGTGCGGGAAACCCCCCGTAGCAAAGCTCCCCCCCGGGGCTACCAGGGATCCCGCTCCCGGGCCGCGGCGGTGCCCCCCGGCCCGGCGGAGCGGCTGGAAAGCGGCCCCAACTAACACACGCTGCCCCGAGCTGGGCGACTCCCAGCCGGGCCGAGCCGGGACAGGGGGGAGGGGTCGCTCCCCCAGGGTCCGGTCACCTCTCGGGGGTCATCCCACCATCGGGCCCCCCGCACCTCTACCTCTTCTCAGTCCTTGGGGCCCCCAGAGCAAACTTTCCCTGGAAGAGTTGGAAGGGCACTTTCAAACTTTGTCCCTTCCCCCTCCTCTGCCTGCTCTCCCCCAGCGCGACCCCTGACCTCTGCGTGGAGGTTCCCTCCTGAGGCCGGACCCCCGGTGCTGCTCGGGACCCCTGAGGGGATGAGGAGAGGTCTCCCGAGTCTTCTGCTCTCCTCAAAGACCCCCACATCGCCCGTATATCCCAATCGGGGATTCATTTATATGCCTCTCTCAGCCTGGGAGTTTCGGGGTCTCAGAGGCGGAACCTTGCTGTCCCTACCCCTGAGGCACATCCGGGGGTCCAGTCCCCCTCCCAGGGCCCCTTGAAGGCAGTGGGGGGGTGGGGTGGGGGGGTCTGCAATGGAGGAGCTGTCCCAAAGACTCCAGCAAGAGACTGTCCCCGGGGCCCCTGGGGTGAAGAGAGGCGCTGAGTGCTTTGGGAACTTGCGAGCATGGGGACTCCGGGGGAGAGGGGGAGGAAGGGGTCATGTTCCTGGGGTCCCGAAGAATCCTCAGAAAGTGTGCAGTTGTTCGGGGAGCGGTGGCCGGGGCCACCGCCATTTTGCCGGGAGGATGCGAGGTCTTTGTTAAAATGTATACATCTTTTCCGTGCTGCTTGGCAGGTAAAGATGAAGCGACCGGGGGCGTCACCGTCTGAAGGGAGTCTTGAGGGGCTCTGAGGGGCTTTAGGGGCCCAGAGGCCAGCAGAAGGGACGCCAGAGTTCCTGGGACCCCTTGTCTATGACACACAGCCTAATCACGTGCAGGGCCCGCTTGGCAGGGGCCCTGGGTTGAGATTCTGGGATGCTCTCTCCCTGAGCCCCCACCCACAACAAACCCGCTTTTATTCCCTAAGCAAAGAGGCCCGGCACTCTTCACGTAAACAATGCCCTGGGAGTGGGGGGTTTATAGCTGGTCAAAATGATGAACGCGCCTCTGGTATGGTCGGGAGCTGTTTGCAGGCACTGGCTGTTGGGGAGGGGAGAGGGGGATGATTGGAGTATTTAGATGGGGGATGGGGGGGCTCGTAGCTGCTCTTGGGGGGAAGGGCTCTTACTGGACCTGGGGAGTCTCTGAGGCCAGGGAAATTAATAGGTTTCCCCCACATACACCAAGGGATGGATTAATCCAAATGATTGGGAGGCGGGAGAGGGAGGCCTGAGACTCGGTATCAGATGCCTTCTCCCGGGCTTATCTTGGTGGCACAGGCAGGGGAAGGAAGCCACCAAGGGCCAGGTTAGTTCAAAAGGTCAAGGTTCTTATTTGGATGATGTCAATTACCGCCGAAGTTTCCTGATTTGAAAACACAACATTCTGGTGGGTTCGTTTTGGTTATTTACAAAGACAATTCTCCTGGTTCCCACTATGATCTGGACGGGGAAATAGGCAAATCAAATAGCCAACCCCGGGTGCGAGATGTTGTACGCCCCCCCCCCCCCCGCCACGTCCCTCGCGTCTTAGAATAAGGACTAGCTGAATCCTTTGGCACGATGATGAAATAATTTTATTTACACAGCGCCTTACAGTTTGCAAAGTGCTTGCTCTCGTTTCTTGATCCTTTGAGCCTCCAGCCTGGGGAGGCGGCCAACGTGATCACTCCCCCCCCTCCCCCCCCCCCCCCCCCCCCCCCCGACTACTCCCATTTTACCGTGGAGACCGCCGGATTCGGAAGGGTGGATATGGGGGTGCACTGTGAGGCTCAGCTCCCGGTGCCCCCAGGCCTTCCCTTCATTTTGTGGCTCTCACATCCCACATCCCCTGCCCATCCCAGAGACCTGTAAATTATCTCCCGGAACCGAAGCCAGAAATGGAGAGAAGGGTCACCTCGGAGTCGCCCGGGCTTCCCGATAGCCCACGTTCCCGCCCCGGGGCTGCGAGGTTCACCGCCCCCCTCCTCCTCCCCACCCCCGCCCCCCGTCCCAGTTAGAACTGGAGGGGAAGCGAGGGGGCCGGGAGTTGGGCGCAGAGTCCGAGGCAGAGGGGGACAAGATGAGGAAACGCCGCCTCCAGATTGGCTTGGCCTCACCTCGCCCGGCTGGTACTGCAGGGTCTGGGGGCTTCTTGACTCTGGCGGGGCACCCCCCGCAGGCCGCTCTCGGGTCCCTACCAAGCGCAGAGCAGAGCGGTTTTCTGGCCGGCGGGCGGCGGAACTCCCCCCGCCCCCTTTAACGCGAGCCCTTTAAAAAACCGGGAGCCACAGAGCTGCGGGCAACTCCTCCTGGGAAATGTAGTCCCCCGGCGCCCGCCGAGCCCCACTCTGTCACCCCCACCCCCCTTTCCCCTCGCCCGGGGACCCTCTAGAGCATCGGAATCGCCGGTCAGCCACGGCGTGGGGAGGGGTCAGACATCATCTGCCCAGACCTCCTGGCTGTTTTTCCACCTGCCATTGTTTCCACCTGTAAAAAGGTGAAAGGCCGCGGATGATCTGTCCTACCTACCTCTGGGGCTCTTGCCAGGGGGAAAGAACGAGAAATCCTGTATGGAAAAGTGTAGATTGCGTTAGAACGCCAGGGGTCAAGTTTTCCTAGTGTTCATGTGTTTGCACGTGCCAGCCTTTATTAAGCCCTAGGTACAGCTATAACGTCTCCGTTTTCCAGAGAGGTGGTCTAGAATGGCTGAATGGCTTGTCCAAGGTGGGTCAGCCTGAAGGAGGGTGGCAGGGTGACATTCCCAAGCCAGTGACTCCCACTGCGCCACCTGCGGTCTCATGAGACCTTGCACTGCACGCGCTCATTCTGGGCTTTGAAGCCCAGATAAGTGCCAGGCACTGGGGTAGGCAGTGGGATACAGCTGTGAACGAGAGATAAGAGATTCCTGCCCTTGTGGAGCTGACATTCTAGTTGAAAAGATAGATAAGCAACAGACCAAATAAAGAAGTCAATTACACAGTGTGTTGGAAGGCCATAATTGCAAAGACAAAACTGGAGAAGGGTAAGGGGGAGGTGATGGGCAGTGCTGAGAGGCGGTGGTTTACAGTTTTCAACAGGGTGGTCAGAGGAAGCCTCATTAAGCCGATGTGTGGGGCGCCTGGGTGGCTCGGTCAGTTAAGCGTCTGACTCCGGCTCAGGTCATGATCTCACGGTCCGTGAGTTCGAGCCCCGCGTCGGGCTCTGCGCTGACAGCTCAGAGCCTGGAGCCTGCTTCGGATTCTGTGTCTCCCTCTCTCTCTCTCTCTCTCTCTGCCCCTTCCCCACTCATGCTGTCTCTCTCAAAAATAACCAAACATTTTAAAAATTTTAAAAAAAGAAAAAGCAGCCGCCACGTGAGCAAAGATTCAAAGGAGGTGACGGAAGGAGCCGTTCTTTTTCTTGGAGGAAGAATCTTCTAAGCAAAGGAGACAGCCAGTGCAAGGGCCCTGGGGTAGGAGTGTATGGGGTGGCTGAATTAAGGAGGACAACAGGAGGAGATGAATTTTAAAAAGCTAAGAGCTGCCGAAGTGAAGGAGGCACAGGCCAGATGGGGTTTTACGGAACTTTGGCTCTTCCCTGAATGAGATGGGAGCCATTGGAGAGTTTTGAGCAGAGGAGGGACATTCTGGGATCCACAGTCAAAAATCAACCCCGGTTAACTCTGGTCGCTGTGCGGGGAAGAGGCTGCGGAGGGCAAAGACAGAAGCGGGGCTAGGAGGTTGTTGAGATAGCCCAGGTGAGAGAGAATGGTACTCTGGCCCAGGTGCCAGCAGTGGAGGGGATAGGAAGGGATCAGGTCGCAGGGGCACCCCAAGGACGCTGGCTGGAACACTGGGAGATGGAGCGGTGGTGAACTGAGGCAGGGAAGACTGAAGGCGGAGCGGGTCTGAGGGGTCTGGCTGTGGGTTGGGTTTGAGATGTCTCCCAGGTGTGTGCGTGGAGATGCTGAGAAGGCAGGTGAGTAGGAGAATCCTGAGTCTGCGGTTCAGGGAGAGAGTGTGAGGTATATCAGATGCCCATTTGGGGGCAGGCAGCTGGCGTTTCAAGCCGTGGGCTGATCGGAGGGAGAGCACATCAGAAGAGGACAAAGGCCTGGCCCTGGGGACACTGACCTGGGGAGGTGGGAGTGAGGAGGAGACACCGGCAGCGGGGGCCAAGAAGGAGCAGCCAGGGAGGTAAGAGGCAGATCTGGGGAGGAGGGGTGTCCTGGAGGCCAGTGAGGAAGGAGAGCGTGTCAAGGTGGGGCGGGGGAGAGGCCAACCTCTCAGGTGCCACCAGCCAGGGCAGCAAAGGCCGTCATCTGCCCTCATGGAACCGGAGACCCTCGTGGAACCCTCGTCTGGAGAATGAAGACGTTTGACCGGAGAATCTCGAAGAGGCTTTCCAGCTCTCTGGGACTCAGGCAGGGCTTGGCGAGAGGGGGGGGGGGGGCTGGGGGGGGGTAGTGCAGGAGTGCAGCAGGAGTGAAGGCTGGGCATGGGAAGGTAGGTGACTTTACAGGCGGAAGGGAGGTGACTGAGTGACTCAGGCAGAGATCCGAAAGGAGTGGGACCCAGGCCTTGCAGCTGGGCAGAAGGGGCATGGGATGTTTTTGTGCCCCATGGGATGTTTTGTGTTTTTGTGCAGGGGAGTGTGTGTGACATGATCAGGTTGGCATTTATTTTTTTATTTTTTTAAGTGAGCTCTAGACCCCACGTGGGGCTTGAACCCATAACCCCAAGATCAAGAGTCGCATGCTCTGCCGGCTGAGCCAGCCAGGCGCCCCCAGGGTTGGCGTCTTAGAAGGAGCTCCGGCTGCAGTGTGATGGTGGCCTGGAGGGCAAGTCTCCTATGACACCAGTTTGTGGGGATGGAGGGGAGGGGCTGGATGTCAGTGACATTTAAGAGATCACACCAACAAGTCTCAGAGGGGGACGAGGGGGAGAAAGCTGAGGGGGTCCACACGGAGGCCAAGATATGGGCTGTGCTGGGGAGGGGAGAGGACTGCTCTGGCCACATGGGGCCTGCAGAGCCTGGAGGGCTCCGGGTGGAGGTGTCTAGAGGCACCTGGACAAAGAGTCAAGGGCTCTGGAGAGAGACGGGGGCTGGAGACGGGGAATTGGAAGGGTTTGCAGCAAAGTGCCGCCCTTCTCAAGGGAGAGGTGGAGAGAGAAGGGGAAGGGGCCATGGAGGTGAGATCCCAGCATGTCAGGATCCGGTGGAGGAAGACGAGCCAGCCAAAAATGTTGGGGGTGGTGGTGGGAGTGAGCGCCAGGGCAGAACGATGACCCCACTCCTCTGGAGTCTCAGCCAGAGTCAAGGTGCAGCCCCTGGAGCGCCTCCTCCAGGAGGCTCGCCTGACTTCCCAGTCTCCAGAGCTGCATGTCTCAGCTCAGTGATTCTCAAGTGGAGGCAATTTTGCGTTCCCCAAGGACATTTGGCAATGCTGGGACACATTAAAAAAATATTTTTTTAAAGTTTATTTATTTGGAGAGAGAGAGAGAAGCAGGGGGGGGGGGGGCAGAGAGAGAGGGAGACACAGAATCTGAAACAGGCTCCAGGCCCTGAGCGGTCAGCACAGAGCCCGACGCGGGGCTCGAACTCACGGACCATGAGATCATGACCTGAGCCGAAGTCGGACGCTTAACCGACCAAGCCGCCCAGGCGCCCCATCTGCTGCTTTTTCAAACGCAGTGGATGAGGTCCTCGGGCCAGGCTGATGGCTCAGGGGACGGGGTCCCTTTAACATCACCGGTGGCCATCCTTCCATCTCTTAGAAACTCACCAAGGTCATAGATTCTCGCCGTTGTCCTTAAGTAAGCGACCCCTCACTTCATTGCATCGAATAAGCGAATGACTGCGTGTGTCCCTTCCTTTTAAACCGATTATACCTACCATGAGGGGAGAGAAAGGTCTGCAGATTTTTCTTCCCAGTGAGAAATCCTTCTTCCTTTAAGGTGATGCTCACTTCTTTCCACGTTTGTTTTGCTTTTGTTATTTTTGTTTTGTTTTTGTTTTTGTTTCGAGAGAGAGAGAGAGAGAGAGAGAGAAAGAGAGAGAGAGAGAGTGAGGGTGAGGCAGGGAGAAGCGCAGAGGGAGAGAATCCCAAGTAGGATCTCGGGGTTGATCCCACAACCCCGAGATCATGACCTGAGCTGAAATCATGGGTCGGACGCTTCACCGACTGAGCCACCCAGGCACCCCTCCATCTTCATAATTTCTAAGGGTCCAGTTCAGTAGGTGTTAAGTATATTCACACTCTTGTGCAGCCCATCGCCAGAACCCTGCATCTTGCAAAATCAAAGCCCTGGCCCCGTGAGACAACTCCCTGCAGCAAAGTACTCCAAACACGGAGGTTTAAAACAACACGAAGGAGGGGCGCCTGGGTGGCGCAGTCGGTTAAGCGTCCGACTTCAGCCAGGTCACGATCTCGCGGTCCGTGAGTTCGAGCCCCGCGTCAGGCTCTGGGGCTGACGGCTCGGAGCCTGGAGCCTGTTTCCGATTCTGTGTCTCCCTCTCTCTCTGCCCCTCCCCCGTTCATGCTCTGTCTCTCTCTGTCCCAAAAATAAATAAAAAACGTTGAAAAAAAAAATTAAAACAACACGAAGGAGCGATGCCATCTCTCTGGTTCAGACTCCGCCCCCTCCCTCTTCCCCCATTTAAGAACCCCTGTGATGACATCAGACCCCCTGGATAATCCGGGCTCATATCCGTCTCAAGATCAGTTTAATCCCCCATTGGCGCGCAGCATAGACATATTCACAGTTTGTGGGGATCAGGCCTTGGACATCTTTGGGAAGCCATTGGTCTCCCCCCCCCCCCGCCCCCACAGTTACCCACGCGCCTATGGGGTACAGAGGATGGGGGGATGGGAGCAACATCCCTCCACATCTACGTGGCACGAAGTGCGTCCCAGCTCCCTTCCAGGGCTATTCCGTGTTCTAGAGGCAGGGCGGGCACCGTCTGGTCATCTCAACAGCGGTGTGACTGGTAGGGAAGGAGGGGACGTTTGTTGTTTTTCTTTTTCTAAAGTTTTTAATTGAAGGAGAGAGAGACAGAGGGCGAGTGGGGGAGGGGCAGAGAGAGACGGAGACACAGAATCTGAAACAGGCTCCAGGCTCCGAGCTGTCGGCACAGAGCCCGACGCGGGGCTCGAACTCACGAACTGCGAGATCATGACCTGAGCCGAAGTCGGACGCTTAACCGACTGAGCCACCCAGGCGCCCCAGGAAGGAGGGGGGCGTTTGTAAAGTCCCTGTTAGATTTCCGGTGCCCCCCAAAGTCAGTTGGTTTTCAGTTTAAAAGGTCTAAGCGACACCTAGCTCACGTGGGGGGGTGGGGGGTAGGGGCAGCTCTTATTTCCGGCAGGTTCCCAAAGAGTTACCCCAGAACCTTGTTGACAGGCGGGAACCCTGCCCTCCCGGGTGTAGTGGCCAGCCCTCCTGAGTGAGGGGACCACCGTCCACTGACCCCTTCTCCTCCCCCACCCCCTTCCCTCCGGGCCTTGTTTGCTGTTCTTCTGGAGACTTCTTCTGTCTCGTGCAGCTCAGAGTCTGAGACCGTACAAGTTAAAACCCTTCAGGAGTCGGGGAGCCCCAGGGGGTGCCAGAACAGACCCTGCGCTTGGCCTCTTGAGGCTCAGAGTCCAGTGACGGGGCAGGGGGCAGGGGGAGTGGCATCGGTAACATCGCGAATTGGGATGGTCAGACTCCACGCAGGAAAACAACAGGGGCCGGTGAAAGGGGGCGACGGGCGCGTTTACGCAGAACAGGTGCCGGGGAGGACTGTGCGACTGGATAGAGACGGTGCCCGTGTGGGGGGATGTGAGATGCCATCAGAGGTGAGCAGGCCGGGACACGTGGCGTTTTGGGTCACAGCAAGGGGCGTGGATTTGGTTCTAAGCAAGAAGCCACGGCAGAGTTTTCCAGCTTAAAATTTGAAGTTGTTTTAAAAAGGTAATCCAGTTGTTTTATTTTATTGCATTTTTTTTTACTCTGTTTTTTTCTTGAAGTTTATTTATCTGTTTTGAGAGACAGGGAGAGTGAGTAGGGGAGGGGCAGAGAGACGGGGAGGGAGGATCCCAAGCAGGCTTCTCGCGGTCAGCGCAGAGCCCGACTCGGGGCTCGAACCCACAAACCGTGAGATCAGGAGCGGAGCGGAAACCAAGAGTCGGGCGCTCAGCTGGCCGAGCCACCCGGGCGCCCCGTTCCAGTTATTTTATTTTATTTATTTATTTTTTTTTTTTATTTTTTTTTATTTATTTTTGGGACAGAGAGAGACAGAGCATGAACGGGGGAGGGGCAGAGAGAGAGGGAGACACAGAATCGGAAACAGGCTCCAGGCTCCGAGCCATCAGCCCAGAGCCCGACGCGGGGCTCGAACTCACGGACCGCGAGATCGTGACCTGGCTGAAGTCGGACGCTTAACCGACTGCGCCACCCAGGCGCCCCTCCAGTTATTTTAAAACAAAAATTTGAATTCTAACGACCATCACTCATGCAAGAAAGTATGCGACATATATGCAATTCTAGAGGTAATACGGGAATAAAAATCTGTGTTTCACCACTCAGGTTCACACGTCACGCGTCTCCTGTCCCTCAGGAGCCCCCTCTGTACTCCTCCTTGATCACATCTCTGTGGCCTCTATCCTGAATTATGTAAAGAATTCTCTCGTTTTCTCTTTATAGTTTTCCCATATGTGTGTGCATCCATGTACACGATACAGCTTACTTTTTTTTTTTTTACTTTTTTACTTTTACTTTTTGCCTGGGTTGGGGCCACAGACAAATGTTGTCTTCTGTGACTTGCTTCTGTGACACACAAGTATTGTCTTCTGTGACTTGCTTCTTTTCACTCGGTGTATGTTGGAAGGTCGTCCACGTTGGTGCAAATAGTTTTCGCTGCTGTGGTTGGAGCACATTCTGGGTTTGTAGGGCTTGGGGTTTATACAATCTGGGAGGTTCTTTTAAAAGTGTATAAAGTGGGGGGGGGGGGCGCCTGGGTGGCTCAGTCCGTTAGGCGTCACCTTCAGCTCAGGTCACGATCTCGCGGCTCATGAGTTCGAGCCCCACCTCGGGCTCTCTGCTGTCGGCACAGGGCCTGCTTCAGATCTTCTGTCCCCCTCTCTCCATGCCCTTTCCTGGCTCACGCTCTCTCTCTCAAAAATAAATGAACATTAAAAAAAAAAAAGCATACAAAGTTAGAGGGGCGCCTGGGTGGCTCAGCTGATTGAGCTTTGACTCTTGGTTTTCCTCTCAGGTCATGATCTCGCGGTCAGGAGATCAAGCCCCGCCTCGGGCTCTGTGCTGTCAGCAGGGAGCCTGCTTGGGATTCTCTCCCTCTCTCTCTGTCCCTCGCCAGCTCATGCTCACTCTCTCTCTCTCTCAAAATAAGTAAATACACTTTTTAAAAGGCATATAAAGTTATACTACAAGAGGTAAAATTAGGTAAAAACTTTATTTAGAATGAAAAGAGAGTTCACAACAGATTACAGATTTTTTTTTTAAGCTGGTAAATCGCACAAGCATCACAAAATCCACAAATGTATTCTTACTAATGAACCATCTGACCCACATTGCTGGTATCCCTCTCAGGCCTTGCAAGGGACCTGGGGACACCTCACGGGACCACGTCGGGGGGTTTGGGCAAGGAAGTCTTCAGTGAGGTCCGCTGCCCAGGGCAACCGTCCCAGGGCGACTGTTTGGTCTGTTCTACTAGAGGAAAAGGCCACAGTTTGTCTCCGTTCTCCTTGTGATAGAATGACTCCCGAAGACATCCATATCCTAGTCCCTGGAACCTGTGTACGTGTTCTGTTACATAGCAAGGAGGAATTAAGGTTGCTGATCTTGACATGGGAATTACCCTGGATTATCCAGGGGGTCCAGTGCCATCATAGGGGCTCTTAAATGGGAGAAGTGGGAGGGGGAAGAGCCTGAACCAGAGTCATGGCATCACGAAAGAGGGTTGACCCATCATTGCTGGCTTTTAAGATGGAAAGAGCCCACAAGCCTCCCTCCCTTTCTTCCTTCCTTCCTCCTTCCCTCCTTCCCTCCTTTCCTTCCTTCCTCCCTCCCTTCCTCCCTCCCTCCTTTCCTTCCTTCCTTCCCTTCCCTTTCCTTCCTTCCTTCTTTCCTCCCTTCCTCCCTCCCTCCCTCTCTCTTTTCCTTCCTTCCTTCCTTCCTTCCTTCCCTTCCCTTTCCTTCCTTCCTCCCTCCCTTCCTCCCTCCCTCCTTTCCTTCCTTCCTTCCTTCCTTCCTTCCCTTTCCTTCCTTCCTTCCTTCCTTCCTTCCTTCCTTCCTCCCTTCCTCCCTCCCTCCCTCCTTTCCTTCCTTCTTCCTTCTGCCTTCCTTCCTTCCTTCCTTCCTTCCCCTTTCTTTCTTTTCCAGAGATTAACATCTATTAGATGCTGGGTGTATACATCAGCTCTCATATTTAACTTACGCAACAATCTATATAATGGGTATTATTAGTGATTTGCAAAGGGAGAGGTTCAGTAGGAACCCTGGTCTGTCAGCCTCCCACACCTGTCCCATCTTCAAAATGTCCGATCCTGACAGAACACAGGGTTTCTGCGAGCCAGGGGTCCCTCGAGCTGCCCCTGTTGGAGTGTTTGGTTCCGGGAAGTCTCTGGAAGCCGGAAAAGGCAAAAACCAGATCCTCCCCTCAGGGCCTCCAGAAGGAACACACACCCGCTGACACCTTGACTTTAAGCCCAGTGAGACCCATTCTGGACTTATTAAACATTAAACAACACTTTTTTTCAATGTTTATTTATTTTTGAGAGACCGAGAGAGACAAAGCATGAGCTGGGGAGGGGCAGAGAGAGAGAGAGAGAGAGGAAGACACAGAATCTGAGGGAGGCTCCAGGTTCCACGCTGTCAGCACAGAGCCCCATTCGGTGCTCGATCTCACGAACCGTGAGATCATGACCTGAGTCAAAATCAGGACTCGGATGCTTAACCGACTGAGCCACCCAGGCGCCCCTGGACTTCCGACCTCCAGAACTGCGGGGCAACAAGTTGTGTTGTTTTAAGCCACCAAGCTGGGGACACTTGTTACGGCAGCCCCAGGAGACTAATACACCACCGTATTGGTTGGGCATTTGGGTTGTTTCCAGTTTCTGGTTTCTTGCTTTCCAGACCGGGTTGTTGTGACTCTTCTCCAGCAGGTGTCCTGGTGCAAACAGGAAGGAGTTGGCAAAAAGCGTAGCTGCAGCTTTTCCAGTGGTTCCAACTGCTTCTCACAGGCTTCAGTGTGGGTGATGGGTGAGGCAAGGGCAGAACGGAGGGGGGGTGGGCCATCTCAGTTGTGCGGGTACTGAACTAAAGAGGCAGCCCTGGAAGTGGAAAGAAGGAGCAGACGTGAGAAATAGTTAAGAGAACGAGCCCACAGGGCTTGCTAAAGGGTTTGTTGTTGGGGGTGAGGGAGGAACCAGAAAGACTCCCAGGTTCCTGGAGCGGAAGCGAGGATGGGGCGGGTCCCAAGATGGTCGTGGCCGGGGATTCTGACACCAGGATCCTTGCTTGGCCGGCCTTCCCCTTTCCTGCCCTAACAGACAGCTCTCCCGGTCCCTCCTCATGCGGTGGAAGCTGACCTCTCGCCCACTGCTCCCGTGGTGGGAACACATTTGCAATCCCCTGTGGACTGAGATCAAAGGATGGAGAGAAAGACAAACACTCCTGAGATGCAGGAATAAAAATGCAGGGGACAGCTTCACAGTCAAACTTGAACGAACTTCCTAAGATTTAATACAACGGGAGGCATCACCAAGGAAAAGACTAAGGCTTTTGACTTTACGGAGATGGCTTAATCTACTTCACGGACGCTATCCTTTGGAGGGCTCTGCGTCTCTTACACAGGTGAGGAGGCTGCATGAGGAGACGTGGGAAATGTCTCTGGAAGGCTGCTTGAGAAAAGCAAGCTAAGAAAAATGTGTGTGGGCGATCTCATTTTTACAAAATAGGGAAATTAGAGAGCTCCTATATGTGTTGGGTATAAAATAATAGTTCACACTTATTGAGCAGTTACTACGTGCGGGGGGCTGCGCCAAGTGCTCTGTCCATAGTCCTGATGTATTACCTCTTCTATTATTGTCCTTTAACAGATGGGGAAGGAACTTGCCTAAAGGGGTCTGGCCCCATGCTCTTCACTAACCGTCAAAGCTGACCCTCCCTTAATCTGGGAATGAAGCGGGCACACTTGTAGCTGGCCTGGGAGCCCCGGGAGGAGCGAGCTCGGGTGCCCAAGTTCTCCCTTGTGCCGGTCAGTGGGTCAGATTAGCTGCCGTCTGAATTGGGAGAGTCCTGACCGAGGTCAGCCGGCAAAGAGGACACCTATGCCCCCAGAGAGGGAATTCACTCTGTGGGAAAAGGGGTGTGGCCAGGTGACCCAAGTCCAAGGCATTTCACAATACCTCACGGTGGGTGGGGGTGGGGGGCAGACTCCATGTGCGTCTGGGGCTGGAAGCCATGCTGGACCCACCCAATTCTGGAGTCCTTCCCACTTCAGGGAGCGAGGACTAAGCTCCTGGTATAAACGAGAGGGCTGTAACCTCGGGGCTCAGGGGCAGGCAGGACGGGGCGTTGTGGAAGTGAGACCGGCCTCCTCTGGACTGCGTGATCCCCTGGGATTATCAGACTGTTCTGGAAGAAACCTCAAGAGGGAGACACTGGGCTTCTTACCAGTAAATGCGCGCCGGTGCCTGCGAGATCGGTTAAAGAGACAACCGCACAGCACTGTGGCCAGGGTCCGAGCTGGGCCGGGGGGGGGGGGGGGGGGGGGCCATGGATGTGTGCGCGCTTACCCCCCGAAGTATTCCTGCCCGTTTTCTCTGACAAGCCGACCTGCGTCATGATGGGCTCTGAGTTTTTACTTTGTACAGCTCTATTCTTTTAAGTTTTTATTTAAAATTGTTCTATATTGTTTTCAATTTGGTGAACAACACGCATGCATTTTGCAATGAAAACAGAGCCTTCAGGGATGGGCTAAATGGGCACGGGGCATTACGGAAGACGCTTGTTGGGGTGAGCGCTGGGTGCCGTACATAGGGGATTAATCACTGGAGTCTGCTCCTGAAATCATTATTGCACAATATGCCAACTAACTTGGATGCCAATTAAAAAACAAATAAAGGGAGGGGCGCCTGGGTGGCTCAGTGGGTTCAGCGTCCGACTTCGGCTCAGGTCACGATCTCGCGGTCTGTGAGTTCGAGCCCCGTGTCGGGCTCTGTGCTGACCGCTCAGAACCTGGAGCCCGCTTCGGATTCTGTGTCTCCCTCTCTCTCTGCCCCTCCCCTGCTCACGCTCAGTCTCTCAAGGATAAAGATTAAATAAATAAATAAATAAATAAAAATTAAAAAAAAAAAGCATAACCGAGGTTAATAGCGGCCTGTGACGACAGCACAAATTTACAAACCGCACAAAATAATTTTGGTGTCCTATGATTATTTTCTAAAAGAAATACTACTATTTATATATTTTATTTTATTTTTTTAAACACGTATTTATTTTCGGAAGACAGAGAGAGACAGAGCACGGGCAGGGGAGGGGCAGAGAGAGAGGGAGACACAGAATCTGAAGCAGGCTCCGTCCAGGTTCTGAGCCATCAGCACAGAGCCCGATGCGGGGCCTGAACTCACGAGCTGTGAGATTAGGACCTGAGCCCAGGTCGGGCGCTTAACCGGCTGAGCCCCCCGGGTGCCCCAATAATACTACTTTTTAAATGTGAGACTTTGACAAAAAAAAAAGAGAGAGAGAGAGAGAGAGACTTCATAATGTCCAAAAACATACACATGATGAAAAGGCAAAACATAATATGGAAAAGAAACCCTCCAGAGTAAATATGATGAACGGTAAATATCTGTCGCGTAGGGAATAGTGGTTACAAATCCTTAAGAGAAAAATGGTACCCGCCCCCCACCACCCCCCCACCCCACCCCGGCAGCGGGAGAAAAGACACGAACAAATCATTGATAGACAAGTAAATACCAGCAGCTCTTTGATCCCGCTGGGTGGGCACTTGTACCCCACAGAAATATCACCTTTGTCACCTTTGGGGTTACCTGAGACTTTTAGAAATGACGACAGTCCCGGAGCCGGGCGGGCACCCCTCCCCCAGGTCACAGGCACCCGACGTTAAGTCGACACGCCTGGATAACAGCTTCCCCCTAGGAGCCAGGAGCCTTAGACCGTTCAAACTCAGCCTGGATCCAATCATGAGAAAAGTACTGGACAGACCCAAACCGAGGGACGTTTTCCAAGATGACAGGCCTCGACCCTCCAAACACGTTAGGTCATGAGAGTCGGCAAAAGGCAGGAGGCGTGTTCCAGGTGAAAGGAGACAAAAGAAACTCCCCAACTAAACGCAACGCGCGATCCTTGATTGGAGCTCGGATTCTATTTTTATTTTTTTATACTATTTTATTTCATTTATTTTTTATTTGATGTTTATTTGTTTGGGGGAGACAGAGCGGGGGGAGGGGCAGAGAGCGAGAGGGAGGCACAGAATCCGAAGCAGGTTCCAGGCGCTGAGCACGTCAGCACGGAGCCCGACGCGGGGCTCGAACTCACAGACCGCGAGATCATGCCCTGAGCCGAAGTCAGACGCTTAACCGACGGAGCCCCCCAGGCGCCCCTGTTGTACGATTCTTGCAGCTCATCTATAGGTTTGAAAATGTACAGAGTAAGTTGGAGGACAAGTTTTCAAGGCCGAACGCGGCACCAAAGCCTGTTTTCGGCTCCACACCCGAGGGAGAGAGGCAGGGTGCCAGCCGAACGCCATCCCCACCTGCCCTTGCTCTTCCCAGTCCTGAGAACCCCACCCCTTGGCACCTCCAGGCCGGAGACCCCTTGCAGGCTCATGCCATGGGCTGTCCCCGCCCCCCCGGGCCCCCACTCCAGAACCCCTGAGCCAGCCCTCGTCCCACATCAATCTCAGGATGAGGCCAAACCCCAACCTTGTCCCGAGCTCGGCGGTCGCGCCTGGCTTCTATTAAGGACAGTGAGTCTCAGCTCTGCCTGTGGGCTTTGCCTGCGTCTCCCGCTTAGCCCTGCTCTGGGACCTCTTCCTTGCTGGACTCACCCACCCATCTTCCCTCGTGCTCAGGGTTTGGGTCTTTTCCAGCCATGGGCAAGCACTGGCCGGACAGGACAGTCACAGCCAGGAAGTTCACGGGAGGCCCTGGGGGTGGGGGTCTCCCAGAAGAGGCCCCGGAGCGCGCTGTCCTAAGCCTGGGGCCCTGCTTCTGTCACCCGGCGTACGGGTCCGGCCGTTGAAGCCCAGGGCACATGGATGGATCGTTCGCGTTTCTTTTCTTTTTGTTTTTTTTTTCAAAAACACCCAATGTCAGCACCAGCTTCCAAACCTCAGGATATGTGCTCTGCCTCACAGCGGGCAGCTGGGCTTGACCTTGGGACCCCTCACGCGAGCAAGAGCCCATCTGGAGGAGGAGATAAGGAGGGGTCCCTGGGTGGGGGGACTAGGGCATTTGAAAGTAACACACAAAACAAGCCCGGAGATTCCAGGACAAGTTGGCAAAAGGGTCACGGTCCCTCCCCCCTGAGAGGCCTCAACCAGCTACCTCCCAATGCTCCAGTGTCCTCCAGGCAGCCCGCTTCCTGGCTGCCCAGAGGAAGGAGCCATGACCTCCCTTAGCCCCAGCTTTTGGCAACGAAAGGCAAAGACTCCTCGAATCCAAGATTTCCAAATAATCAAATTAGGGAAGCCGAGAATTCTATACTCACTGTATGAGAGTTCTAAAATGTAAAATATTGGAGTCGCGATCTCTCACGGCGTAGAAAGTAGTCGCGCCTGGGTGGCTCAGTGGCTTAAGCGTCCGACTGCGGC
This sequence comes from Neofelis nebulosa, assembly GCF_028018385.1. Lineage (NCBI taxonomy): Eukaryota > Metazoa > Chordata > Mammalia > Carnivora > Felidae > Neofelis > Neofelis nebulosa. The sequence continues at coordinate 10,622,559 of NC_080789.1, forward strand.
TCAGGCCGTGATCTCACGGTTCGTGAGTTCGAGCCCCGCGTCGGGCTCTGTGCTGACAGCTCAGGGCCCGGGGCCTGCTTCGGATTCTGTGTCTCCCCGTCTCTCTGCCCCTCCCCTGCTCGTGCTCTGTCTCTCCAAAATAAACATTGAAAAGATAAATCAATAAAATGAACACTGTAGAAGGCAGTTCGGGTGGATGGAGCACCCAAATCTGCTGTGTGACCCAAAGTCGTTTTCTAACCCTCTCTGGGCCTGTGGGTTCTCTCCTCGAAACTCAGGGGACCTCATCCACCCACAAGAAATCCACAAAGTCTAGCATAGTGGTGAGTCCCAAGCACCACAGATCCATGTTGTCTGCGTTTAAATCCCAGCCTCACCACTTACAGGTATGAGGCTCTTGGCAAACTGACCCTTCCGTGCCTCAGTTTCTTTTCTTGTAAACTGGGGAGAATCATGGCACTTGCCTGAGAGAGTTTCCATGAAGACTAAATGTATACATACGTGTATACAGATATGTGTATGTAATAGGTATATAATGAACGATATATATCACGTGAAACATCAAATGATGTATATCATGTATATATCACTTAGAAGAGTGCCTGACATGTGATCAGTGCAGTTTATTTTTTTTTTTATTTTTTATTTTTTTTAACATTTATTTATTTTTGAGACAGAGAGAGACAGAGCATGAACGGGGGAGGGTCACAGAGAGGGAGACACAGAATCTGAAACAGGGTCCAGGCTCTGAGCTGTCAGCACAGAGCCCGACGCGGGGCTCGAACCCACGGACCGTGAGATCATGACCTGAGCCGAAGTCGGACGCTTAACCGACCGAGCCACCCAGGCGCCCCTGATCAGTGCGGTTTAAATGTCACCACTTGAGGGGCGCCTGGGTGGCGCAGTCGGTTAAGCGTCCGACTTCAGCCAGGTCACGATCTCGCGGTCCGTGAGTTCGAGCCCCGCGTCGGGCTCTGGGCTGACGGCTCGGAGCCTGGAGCCTGTTTCCGATTCTGTGTCTCCCTCTCTCTCTGCCCCTCCCCCATTCATGCTCTGTCTCTCTCTGTCCCAAAAATAAATTTAAAACGTTGAAAAAAAATAAAATAAAATAAATGTCACCACTTGTCCTCACTGTTGGTATTTCAGACACCTGGACAGAAATGATGTGTTTACCCACAAGAAGGCTGTAGAGACTCATAAGCGTGCTGAGTGTCTTTCCTTTTGGCTAAGATGTACATCAATTCAGTGTGGGAGCTGTGGATTTTCTCCCGCTCCTCCAAAGCTCTGACTGGCAGTTCCATATGGCTTTGCTTAATTTTTTTTTAATGTAGGAATTTCTTATTTCTGAACGTAGTTGGAGAGATCACAACTTTTTAAAAAAAATTTTTTTGATGTTTATTTATTATTGAGAGACAGAGAGAGACAGAGCATAAGCAGGGGAGGGGCAGAGAGAGAGAGACAGAATGGGAAGCAGGCTCCAGGCTCCGAGCTGTCAGCACAGGGCCCAACGCGGGGCTCGAACTCACGAACCGCGAGATCACGACCTGAGCCGAAGTCGGACGTTTAACCGACTGACCCAGGAGCTCCTAGAATTCGGGGTTTTTAAAATAGCCTACGTGTAGTGCGAGGCTATGAAGAGTATGTACATTTTCCACGAAAAGAACTATATAAGAATGGATAGCTATGTGTGTCCATAGGATCATAGAACAAACTGACAAGATAGTCGACAAAGTAATGAAGTTGAGCTCTAGGTGGTAGATTTATGACGATCCTTTTTTCTCTTTAGCTCATTTGCTCATTCTCGCTCTCAAAAATTCACGTAACTCACTTGTATGGTAAATAACGGTCTTTTTTTTTTTTTTTTTTTTTTTTTCCAGTAGGCTCCATGCCCGGCATGGAAACCAAAGCGGGCTTTGAACTCATGACCCTGAGATCAAGACCTGAGCTGAGATCGAGGATCGGATGCTCAACCGACTGAGCCACGCGGGCGCCCCCAAACAGTTTGGATTTTAAAGAGCATGCCTTTCACCATCACCCGGTCCTTCTCACTCTTCCGCTGAGCTCTGGGCAGCGGGAGTTACTGCCGGCCCCTCTCTGCACAGGCAGTACGGGCCGGGGTGCCACGAGAGTCCTTCCTTCTTTGGGTACAGGTGATGTGTCCCCAGCCCGACAAAGGCTTCCCGAAATGCTCTCTGCCTCTTAGACGGCTGGTGGAGCCAACACCCTGGGCCCCCTCGGAGCACGGTGACACAGCCTCTAGGCCCAGGCCCACCTGAAGCGGAGACTGCCTCTCCCAGCTTCTTTCCGGCTGGAGTGACCCTGTGACCAAGTTCTGGCCAAAGGAATATAAGTGGAAGTTTTGTGCTAGAACTTCCCCAAGAGAAAGCTGGCTTAGGCCCTTTGTCCCTTCTTCGCTTCACTTCTCCTACCTGCTGGCTGGGGTGCAGATGTGTTGGCTGGCACTAGGGCAGCCATCTTGGGCCATGAGGTGCATTTGTGAATGGAGGCTGTGCATGATGGAGCCTGCGTCCTAGATCTAACTATGTAAACAGTGGATCCCAGACGCTGTGGCTCAGCCTGGGATCCCTCCCTTCAAACTTAAAAAAAAAAAAGATGTTTATGTAATAGTTTTTTTTTTTTTTTTAATTTTTTTTCAACGTTTTTTATTTATTTTTGGGACAGAGAGAGACAGAGCATGAACGGGGGAGGGGCAGAGAGAGAGGGAGACACAGCATCGGAAACAGGCTCCAGGCTCTGAGCCATCAGCCCAGAGCCCGACGCGGGGCTCGAACTCACGGACCGCGAGATCGTGACCTGGCTGAAGTCGGACGCTTAACCGACTGCGCCACCCAGGCGCCCCTGTTTATGTAATAGTTTTGAGAGAGAGAGAGATGGTGCGTGAGCAGGGGAGAGGGGCAGAGAGAGAGAGAGAGAGAGAGAAGGGGGGGTGTGGAATCTTAAGCAGGCTCCATGCTCAGCGTGGAGCCAGACGTGGGGCTCAATCCCACAACCCTGGGATCATGACCTGAGCCAAATTCAAGAGTCAGCCATTCGACCGACTGAGCCACCCAGGCACCCTTCCCTTCAGACTTTTCTGCATAAAATAAATAAATATCTTTCTCTCTTATTGTCATTGCCACTCACAATCAAATACATCCTCACTAAGCTACTCACTGACGACCGCTCTGCCAAAAGCTGGTTCTGGGGACAAAGGCAAGTCACACGTGAGCCCCGTCTTCACGAAACGCACAGCTCAGAGGGGAGGGGAGGACGAACTGGCCAGCCCCCAAGGCAACTCTTCGGAATTCCACACGACTTTTGTCTACAGGAAGTCAACTCTTGCCACGAGCTGGGCCCCCTGCTCGGCACCAGGCTCCGTGCCGGGCGCAGGGACACCTGTGCCGACCCTCGAGGGGCTCCCAGGCCAAGAACACGCTCCGTGAGCCTGGAGGCTTCACGCCCTCCAGAGCAGCAGCCTCTGACTCAGTGGCTCTAGAGTGTGGCTCCTGGTCCCCCATCAGCCTGGGTCCATCCTTCTCAGCAGGTCTGCGAAGGCAGCTTCCAGAAAGAGAGAGCGTGAGCCGGGGAGGGGCAGAGAGAGAGGGAGACACAGAACCCGAAGCCGGCTCCAGGCTCCGAGCTGTCAGCCCCGAGCCGGACGCGGGGCTCGAACCCACGAACTGCGAGATGGTGACCCGAGCCGACGCTAGAAATCGTACCGGTGAACAGCCGTTGGACGGTACAGGAACTGCCTCATCGAATCCTCAGGTCTCCCCTATGAGGTCAGTGCTGTTATTGTCCCCCAGTGAGAGGGGAGGGAATGGAGGCACAGAGAGGTCCAGGGACCTGCCTGGGGTCACACAGGCAGTCCGCCGTGTGTCCCCAGCCCACACCCTGACCCCCACGCCTTCCTGCTTGGCGAGCACCTGCCTCCCGTCCAGGCCCGTGCAGGGCCGTGCACGGGAGCAGGGGAGGGTGGGCGAGAGCGTGTGTAGGACGGGCCGGGATTACGCACAGGCGCTCACGACCGCGCATCTGTTGCCGCTCGTGCGGTGTGGCTACAGGTGTGTCCAGCCTGGTCCCCCAGCCTGGACCCCCCTTCCCCCCCTCTGTCCCCTGCCGGGGCCTCCTTATCTTCGGAGACCCCGGGGGGCCGGCGTCCCTTCTGCCTGCCGCCCGCCCGGGATCCTGTAGCCCGGAAGGTTGTGCCATCAGCCCGCGCGGGCATTGTTGTCCCCAGGCGGGGCGAGGGTGTGTCCCTTCACTTCTGCGTCACCCGGGCACCCGGAACAGGCCCGACCAGGACATTAACAAGGATGCCAAGGGCTGCCGCTCAGCGGGCAGGCGTGTGCGGGCCCAGCGCCCTCGTGACCCCGCCCGATTCCATTTGTTAATCTCCTCTCAGGAGAGACGCAAATGAGTCAACAGGAGCAGGTCCGTGGCTGAACCAGGCTTCCCCCTCCCGGGCTCCCTTGGGGGCTATTCCATTTTTTTTTTTTTTTAACTGTCACTTATTTTTTTTTTTAAGGTTATCGATTGGCTTGGAGAGAGAAAGAGTGAGCGAGCGAGCAGGGGAGAGGCAGAGAGAGAGGGAGAGAGAATCCCAAACAGCCTCTGTACCGTCAGCGTGGAGCCCGACCCGGGGCTCGAACCCCCAGACCGCGAGATCACAACCGGAGCCGAAATCAAGAGTTGGATGCCGAACCGACTGAGCCACTCGGGCGCCCGGCTTTTATTTATTTGGGGACACGTGTCGCGTGCACCTGAAAAACAGTTCAGGCCAAATGAAGGCATATGATCTCGGAATGAGTGTCCTTCCACCTCTGTCCCCCCCCCCGCCCCCCGGCCTTCCCGCCCCCTCCCGGAGGCAAACACTGTCCAGGGGCCCCTTCGTGCTGGGTTTTCTCACTGTGGGCGGGGGGAGGGGGAGGGGGGCATGTGGGTGTGAAACTCCCCCGAGAGATTTTAAACATCGTGGCGCGCGTGGGGGTGACTTTCCTATTTCCGGTGCTGCAGTGCATGGTCCTGTGTAGACACGGACAGCCACGGAACGGAGGAAAAGAGGGAAGAGGCGAGAGACAGCACGCGGTCGGGGCCCGAGTTCTGAGGGGGGCCCTGGGCGTGGGGCTGGTGACACCGGCCACCTGTCTCCCCCTAAGGAATCGGGAGCACGTGAGAACCGGCTGGAGGCCAGGAGGTCACAGCTAGCTGCCCCCCCTCTGCAGGCTGGGGCCTCGCTCTGGAGACGCCTCGACCGACCGAGGGCACAGGGCCAGCGGGTGGCCAAGCCAGGACTCATGCTGGCCTTGGGGAGCCACAGGGGAGCTTGGAGGAGGCAGCCGACTGCCTGCGTCTAGGGCAGGGCGGCCAGAGCCGGGAGGGTCCGGCATGGGAGGGGAGGGAGCGGGGCCGTGGGTCTAGGCAGGGAACAACACGGAAGGGGCTTTGGCACCTCCCACGACACGTGGGGTGAGTCTGGAGCTGCGGGATGGTGAGGGGACGAGGGCCGGCCAGGGACGCGGGCACCTCTGGAACCCCCTCTTGTCCTTTCTGGGGCCCCCCAGCCTTCCTGGTCCCCGGAGGGAGGAAGCTCTTGCTCGGCTTTACTAGGGAAACTGAGGCAGGAGCGTGGAGCCCGTTCCAGTCATCCCAGCAGAGGTGCGCCCGGACCTCGCCTCACACCTATGCCCCCAGCTGGGGGACCCGGAGCACCTGTTCTCCGGGCAGCGTCCAATGGGACGCCCTCGGTCAGCTCAGGAAGCCCCCCCCCCGGGCGCGGAGGCCCCGGGGACGCAACCAGCTCTGTGACCGGGTGACTCGTTTTGCTGCCCTGAGTCTCGGGCCCCTCAACTCGAAAGTGGGGATGGTTGTGCCCCTGCCTCACCGGGCCGACCAAAGGCAGACGCTGTGACAGGTAGGGGGAGGCGCCGCTGGAGACAGATGGGCCAAGATGTGAGCCTCTGAATTATTGACCCGGGTGAGTCACGTCCCCCTTTTGAACCTCAGTTTCCTCTGGAAAATGGGGACAGCAGCAGGTGCTTACTTCAAAGGGTTGTTGTGAGCCTTAACAGGGATGCTGTCCAGAATGTTTGCTCGCGGCGGGAGCTCGGTCAAAGCCGGCCGCCCCTCCCCGCCTTGGCCTCCGAGCCTGCAGGGCCCTCATAAAGTCCAGATGGGACGCTGGGGTGACAAGGGTGACTCAGAGCTCCACCCCGGGCCCTGCGAGGTGCCAGAAGCTGCCGTCTGCTCCCAGCCCCTCGGGCCGGCTGCCAGGCGCCCCGGTCGGTTTGCGAGGAGACCCGGCCCGTTGCCAGCTGGTGCGCCGGCGAGGCCGAGGCCCTGGCTGTGCCCTGCCTAGAGGGTGCCTGGCTGGGTAGTTGCCCACTTCTGGTCTGCCGCTCAGTCGGTCAGTCAACACACGCGCATCCGGCGGAGGCTCCGTGTGCTCTGGGCTGGGCCCTGGGGAAGCGGAAGAGGACCAGAGCTGGTCTCACAGTCTGGGAGAGCCATGTGGAAAGAACACGTCCAGTGGAGGAGCTGTGGAAGCCGGAGCCGTCAGTCAGCCCCACTGGGGTATCTGGGAGGGCTTCCCGGAGGTGGCAGATGATGACTGATCCAAGTCCCGGCTCTACCAGGGGAGAGGCAGGGAGTGGGCAGGTAGGTGTGGAAGAGAGCAGGGAAGGCAGTCAAGGACATGGCTGGTCCCCCTCGGGGGCGGCAGGGGGCTTCCTGGGGAAGCCTGGGGCCCAGGGAGTCCAAAGGGGCAGGCGGAGGGGCTCGTGTGCCAAGACTTGAGGGGACTGGGCAGGGCTTCGTGAAGGGAAACGAGCGCCAGCTCTGTTTCAGAAAGCCCACGCTGGTGGGCGCCTCGGTGGCTCCTCTGGTTAAGCCTCTGACTCTGGTCCAAGTCATGATCTCACACTCCGTGGGTTCGAGCCCCGCCTCGAACTCCGCGCTAACAGCGTGGAGCTCTGCCTCGGATCCTTTGCCTCCCTCTCTCTCTGCCCCTCCCCAGCTCTCTCACTCGCAAATAAACATTAAAAAGAAAAAAAAAAAAAAAAAGAGGGGCGCCTGGGTGACTTCGGTTCGGGTCGTGATCTCATGGTCCGTGCATTCGAGCCCCGCGTCGGGCTCTGGGCTGACAGCTCAGAGCCTGGAGCCCGCTTTGGATTCTGGGTCTCCCCTGTCTCTCTGCCCCTCCCCCGCTCATGCTCTGTCTTGCTCTCCCTAAAATAAATGGATGTTAGGAAAAAAAAGAAAAAGTCCAGGCCAATGGGGCGCAGATCAGACGGGAGGGGAAGAGCTAGGCGTCTGGGGACGGGAGGAGGGGAGAATGAATAAGGGTAAACCGCCGCATCCAAGGGCGGGACGCAGTGGGGAGGAAGGGTCGCTACCCGCTGGCCAGGCCGGACTCCCCCCAGGCTGCCGGGTGCCCCCCCGACCTGCCAGCGGTGGTGATGGTGCGAGAGGCGAGACGTCGTGAGCTCCTCGACGGGACACTCTCCGAGACTGTTTTTTGCACTGAAGGGTCTGGCCTCGGACCTGGCAACACGTCCTGCCCTGAGAGAGAGGGAAGTGACAGGTGGGAACCGGGCAAAATGGAAGGAAGAGGTCTGGATGCTCGCGGGCCTTGGAACTGGGGTTTAGGCCAAGTTGAACCAGACCTCCTGGGGCGGGCGGGGGGCGGGGGCGTCCAGCTGACTTCTGACTGCAGACCGCGCAACAACGGCTGCGGTTTTCAAAACGCGCCCTGTACTCCGGGCCCCGGGCTGTACGTCTCACTCCTGTTGTCTCAGGGGGTCCCCATGACCCCCAGGAACGGTGGCAACCGTCACAGGGACAGCACCAGCCAATGCTTGCATGACGCCGCTAGGCCCTGCCACTCTTCTCGGCCTTTTACGTGGATTGGCTCATTTTGGTGCTTCACGATACTTCCGTGAGGCCCGCTCGGCTATCCGCAACTTGCAGGCGGGGAAACCGAGGCACGGAAAAGTTCTGTAACTGGCCGTGCATGGCAGAGCTAGGAGCGAGGAGGTGATGGAGGCTGGCGGCCCGTGGACGGGGACGTGGGCTTGAGATCTCCCCCCCCCCCCCCCCCCGGGTGTGCCTTCCGCAGGTGTGTGCAGGCTGACGGAGGGGCATCCGGGCTCAGAGCAGGGGAGAAGGGAGAAAAGGGAGGATGGGGGAGGGGGAGGGTCTGCAGGGGTAGCGCTTCCTGAGGCGGGGGGGCACTGTGGGGTGACATTGCCCCACCAGAGTGGCCGCAGGGCCCTGGAGCTGAGAGTGGGTGAGGGTCCCAAGGCCCCGAACGTGGTGGGGCCGGGTGATTGGAGGTCTAATAAAGGGAGCCTCGTGGCTGTCAAGGAAGTGACAGAACTCTGTCCTCCCTGAGAGCACCCCATACCCCACACAGCTTCCCACCTTCTGTGGCCTGACAAAAGTCGGTGGCCTCTTTGTGGGCCTTTATTTCGAGCCCCTGTTGGCCACTCCCTTCTGGAAGCATTCCCGCCCGTGCTCTGGCTGCTGTGAAAGTTCCGGCCTACGTTTTGCCCCAGGCTACATACCCCCCACCCCCCTCCCCCAGCCAACCCTCGGCCTTCCCTACCCTCCACGAGCTGAGGACACCCACACCCCCGTCTCCACCCAGGCAGCTGTCCTTGAGCCAGGGCACTGCCCGCCTAAAACTCCCTTGTGGCTCCCCACCGGGTTAAGAATGAAGTGAGAGCTTGGATCCATGGTCCCCACCGTCTACGCAGATCGGTATCTAGCTCCAGCCTGACCCTCTGGGCTCATTTCAGATCCCTCCGTGCCTGCCTCTAGCCAAACCCAGCTGCCCTGTCCCAGAATGGGCTTTACGTTCCTACGTGCCTTTGAACATGATGTTCACCCGACCTCCAATATGCTCTCCACCCTCCTAGCCTAGCTAGTTCCCGCTCAGCACCAGCACGGCCTCCTCCAAGAAGCCTCCCCTGACCTCTCAGCCTGGGTTTGCTGCATCCTCTGTGGTGATTGTGGCTCCCTGTAGCTAACTGAAGAGCCACAGATTGGAGGGAAGACAGGGCCTTGGCAGTGGCCTCGAGACTGAGGCTGCTCAGGTCTGGCGTTCCTGAGAAAGGTCTGGGCTGGAGACGGCCACGAGCCAACGATGAGCACTCAAGGAGAACAGGTGGACGGTGGCAGGAGAGCTGGGGACAGACTCTGGGGAACTCCAACATCGGAGGGCTGGGCGGAGGGACACAACTCCACAGAGTTCTCGGCAGGAGTGGGGAAGAAAGATGGTGCCCAGCATTCATGCCCTGGTGTTGTCCCCTCCTCTTGAATCTGGGCTGGCCCCGTGACCTGTCTTTGACCGATGTGATGGAAGCGACACCACAGCACTTTCGAGCCTCAGTCGTAAGAAGTTTGTAGATGGTACCTGGGTCTCCTGAAACTCTCTCTCGGGGAAGTCAACCACCATGAAAGAAGTCACATTGCAGACTTCCCTGAGACCGCCATCCCGTGAGCAAGCCCTAGCTGGCCATGTGAAGTGGCCACGTGGAGAAAAGGAGACAGCCGCCCAGGGGCTCCCTAGCTGTCACAGCCATCCCAGTTGAGGCAGCATATGAGTGAAGACGCCATCTTGGATGTCCAACCCAACTTAGCCTTCAGAGGACTCCGGCCCAGGGAGGGATGTGACTCAGGGAGGTTTACGTAGCCAGCAGGAGGCAGCAGTTGGGGTTTGAACCCAGGCAGGTATGATACCCCAGCCTGTGCTCTTTTCCATAGCACATCCCCGGCTGTCTGAGGCCAGACCTTGCCGCCACATCACGTGGTTTTGGCCAAATTCCCCCGTGTGACAGGTTACTGGGTTTTCCCCAGGGCAGCTCACCTGGGCACCTGCTGGAACCCTAGGTTTTTTGTTTTGGGGGTTTTTTTTGGGGGGGGGACACGATTCACACAAATGCACAAATCACCAAGTGCACGGCGTGGTACATTTTTACACGTGTATACACCCACGTGGCCACTACCCAGGTCAAGATCTCCAACATTGCCAGCACCCCAGAAAGTTCCCTCGTGATCACTGCTAGCCCATGTCCGTCCCCGGCCCAGAGGCACCCACTGTGCTGATGACCGTCACCATAGTAACAGTTCTGCCTTGAACTTCACATAAACGGAATCGTACCGCAGGTCTTCTTTAGTGTCTGGCTGCCTCACTCAACCTTGTCTGGAAGATTCACCCAAGTTTTTGCGTGTGGTATTCTAACGTATGAATGGACCACAATCTACTCGTTCATTCAGAGGTGGAGCACTTTTCCCACGTTGGCCCGATTGTCCAGCTTGTCCTGGAGGCCGAGGAGGGGGTGGGTGGGAGGCAGGCACCGAGAAGGATGTTGCCATGGCCCAGGTGCTAGATGGGGGGGGGGGGGGGGGCAGGGGCCCGGGTTGGGCTAAGGCGGTCCTGGAGGCAGAGGACGGAGTGGAGGGATGTCAGGGGGGCTGGTGGGAGGCAACAGAGTATGGTGAGTGCCGAGGCTGGACGATTTGATGGCTCGGGGGTCCCGGTTCTTCCTTCTTTCTACTCAGCCGTTTTTAGCATATAGATGAGGCAAAGTGGTGGCAACATGGGGACTTCACCCAACACCATCTGAAGGCGGGGAGAGAGAGGCCCTCCCTTTCTTGTACCCTTTTCTTAAGAGCAAGGAACACCTCCCAGATGACCCCCTCCAGCCCTCCACCCCCACTCAAGTCTCCCCCCCGCAACTCACTGGCTGGAATTGCCTCCCGGGCCCGTTCCTAAACCCATCACTGGCCAGGGAATGGGACGTCTTCCCCACAACCCACATGGTTGCTCCCCTGTGGGTCTTGCCCTGGACACACCAGGGATGTTCACAGGGCATTTGCTCATGCCGTTCCCTCACTTGGAATGCCCTTCCTGCTTTTTCCATCTGGAAAAGACATAGTTCAAAGCCACCTTCAAAAGCCCTCTCCGATCCGCAGGCTGGGTCGGGGTCCCCTCTGGGTGCCCACGACCTCCGGGACCCAACCTGTTTTTGTGCCCTCGGTGGGGGCAGGGTCAGTCCTTGTTCACCTCCCCTGGTGCCCGGCCCAGATTGATGGGGAAGGCCGTGGGGGGTGAGGCCAGCTCACCTGCCCTCCCACCTTAGCTACAGCCCTGCAGATGGGACAGCCGGGCTGGGCTCGAAGTGGCTGGCAACCGGGACCAGGGCTCGGGAGCCGCACAGCTGGCCGGCTGGGATGAGGCCTCCAGCCTGGTGGGCCTGGGGTGGCCGCGTCCACCACCCGCCCCCACCTTGCCCAGGGCTGGACGTGACCTCTGGGCACAGTCTCAATAGAGGACGGAGGCTGAAAGGCAACCATTTGACAGGAAAGCAAACTAAGGCTTAGAGAGGGGATGTGGCTGGCCCCAGGTCAGAGTCTCAGCTCCCCTCCTCTTTCCAAGGCCTAGACCTATAGCGCCCACTCCAGGGCGTCCCAGGCTTTGAGGTGCACATGAATCGCCGGGGGTCCGTGTCACAGTGCGGACTCTGACTCAGTAGGCAGGGGCGGGGCCCGGACTCGGGAGTTTCTAACCGGCTCCCTGGTGACGCGGCTGCGGCGGCTGGTCTGCAAACCCCACGTGGCGTGGCGCTGCAAAGCCGTGGCCCTGATGGAGGAACTCCGCCCTCAGAGCTCCCAGGCCGCCCTTCAGGAAGGAGTGCCAGTGGGGGGTGAGGGGGGTGGGGAGGGTGGTGAAGCCCCAACCTCCATAACCCGCCCTGCCCCAGCCATCCTAGACGCCAGAGCCGCGGGAATATTTTATTAAGTTAAGAAGGCTCATGGAGCAGAAGAGAAACGCCTTCATGGGGCGGCTCCAGTGGTTCCGTGCCCAGCACCCCCTCAGAGGAGGAGGTGAAGCCTTAGGGAGCTGCCGGCTCCCTCTGCCCATCTGTCCCTCTGTCCAGAGTCCCAAGGTGTGGGTCCCCAGGGGGCAGGAAGTAGTTAGTGGGAGGTAGGGTAGGAAGAGGGTGGCTGGCTGGCTCTCTGCCTCTCCCACCAGAGTCAACGCTGCCGTGGCCGCTGCTGCGCCCCTGCTGGACCCCCACCCCCACCCCCTGGGGCAGGGCCACGGGCCCAGAAGCCTGAGCCCCCCGTGGCTGGAGACAGAGGGGGAGCCAGCATCCAGGAATTGGTTTTTTCAAAGTATAAAGTGTTGGGGGGGGGGGGGGAAGGAAAAAAAATCTATATAAAAATCTCTTCACATATAAAATCCTGAAGAAGGTGCAAAAGGTAAGACCCAGTGCGAGGGGCGCGCTCAGATACGCAGAGTGTGTGTGTGTGTGTGTGTGTGTGTGTGTGTGTGCGCGCGCGTGTGTGTGTGCACCTGTGTGCGTGTGTGTGGTGGGGACGAGTGCACGTGCGGCCCACAGCGGGCGGGGAGAAAGCTTGGCTTCTGACTTCCATCCAGCAGGAAGGAGGGCGACTGACTGGTCCCCTCAGTCTGGGGGCGTCTGCTGCGGGGCTCGGCCACCAGGACCTGGAAGACAAGAGTCGGGGGAGCGGCAGGCTGAGGCCAGGCAAGGGCGGCGCTGGGCCTGGCCCACAGGGTGGCCTTTCCTGCGCGTCTCGGGAAGTCCACAAGGACTGGTCAGAAAGAAGCAGCTCCAAGGGCGCTTGGGTGGCTCAGTCGGTTGGGCGGCCGACTTCGGCTCGGGTCACGATCTCGCGGTTCGCGGGTTCGAGCCCCGCGTCGGGCTCCGTGTTGACGGCTCGGAGCCTGGAGCCCGCTTCAGATTCCGTGTCTCCCTCTGTCTGCCCTTCTGCTGCTTGCACTCTGTCTCGCTCTCAAAAATAAATACACACTAAAAAAAAACCTTTTTTAATTAAAAAAAAAAAAAGAAAAAAAAGAAAGAGAAAGCAGCAGCTCCACGTAGAGCCGGCCTTAGGAAAGCCACCGTAAAAATGCTCCGAAGCCTGGTAAGTCAGAGATGGCCGTAAGACTAAGTCGGGGGCCAGGCTCCATCCGTGATGTCGGAGGTGTGGAGCTGGGTGGAAGGAGCGCTGTGGCCGGTGAGGGATGCGCGCCACGCTGCCAGGCCTGAAGGTGGGGCCAGCGCCCGGCACCTGCCACCGCGGCCGACGCAGCTGAGCCAGCAGCGGGGAGGAGGGCCGCCGGCTGATGAGGCTGCGGGTGTGGCTGTGCCCATTCTAGAAAGGGGAACAGAGGCCACGAGAAGGAAGCGCCCTGGGCCCGCTGGCACGGTGAGTCGGGGGTGGATGAGCCTTGGGCTCGCCCCTCCAGGCCCAGTGCCCGACTGGGCCCTGCCCCCGCTCGGCCGTGCCCGCCCCTCGGCACCTACCTTTACTCGGCCAGGCTGTTGCGCATCGACTCCTTCTCCCGCAGCGCAGCCATGGCAAGGCGCAGGTGCTCCTTCAGCTGCTCGATCTCCCGCTCCGAGCGTGTCTTGATGTGGTTCAGCTCTACGTACACATCCTGGTACTTTCCCGAAGTGAAGCGCTCCTTGTCCTGGGAGGGCGTGGAGGGGCCGTGAGGCCATGGAGCCTCCCCGACCTGGCCCCGCCTACCCGGCCCAGGCCCACGGCGCTCTCTGCCGCCACAGAGCAGCCAGGCCCCTGCACAGCCCTACGGCCCTGTCCCTTGGGGCGCCCCCTCGGCAACCCCTAGCCCTGAGTACACCCTCCCAGCGCGGCCCAGTGAGCCTCCAGGATCATTTTCACCTCTCGAGACGGGAGCCGAGGTTCAGGGAGGCAAAGGCCACTCGGCAGTGAGCGGCCAGGATGTGAACCAGGTCGGCCTGGCCCAAGCCTTGGGCCCTTTCCATGAGTCTGACTCACACATGCTCACAGAGGATGTCCAAGACTTAGGGACGTGGCACCAGGCAGGCCAGGCTCACAACCCTGGACCCAAATCCGGGCCCTTCCCCACTGCCAGCCACGCAGCTTCCTCACTGGGACGCATGCTCCACCCCGCAGGGACTTGGGTCTTTTCTGTTCCCAGCTGTCTCCCCAGCGCCTAGCACGGTGCCCGGCACACAGCAGATGCTCAATAAAAATTTGCCGAATAAATAAAAGCAAGTGTGGCCGTGGGCAAGTCACTTATCCTCTCTTAGCCTGTTTCTTTGTCTCCAAATAGAGACAAGGACACCTTGTCCTCGGGAGAGGCCCGAGGAGAGCCGTGACACGAGGAGGCAAGGAGAGTGCCTGGCACAGAGCAGGCGCTCACAGGTGGGTCCAGAGGCTCCCTCCCCAGCGGCCCCCAGTCAGGCCCTACCTTCTGCAGCATCTGTAGCTCATCCCGGAGGCACTGCACCTCCTTCTTCAGGTACTGGAGCTCGTTCTCCTTCACCCGCAGCAGCACCTGGGGTCACGGGGGCCAGGCTGACCCAGGGCCAAAGGCCAGGGCTACCCCGGCCCACGGCACCCTGCAGCCTGGCTCTCTCTGCCTCAGGCCCCTATGATGCAACCCCCAACCTGCACCAAGACCCACCGCACCCCACGGGCAGGCTCCTCCAGGAAGCCCTCTCTGATTTCTCCTTGCTGGTTCGAAGATTCAAGAAGTTAACAGATACGAAGGACTTACAGAAGCCCCAGACAGAGTAGAGCCATATATAAATTTTCGTACAATAAAATAAAACACGAGGGTGATCCTAGGATCACACACGTTTTCTCACTCCAGCCTCATTCTACAGAGGAGATACCGGAGGGGGCAGGACCCGAAGGGGAGGGCTGGACTCTGGCTGTAGGGCTCTCCTCCCTGGGGCCCAGCCCCGCGGAGCGATGCCACTCCCTGCCGCAGGCCACAGCCGGCCTGTCGGGGCCCCGAGAACCAGCCAGGCTGCCCGGCACAGGGGTGGGCGCTCACCTCCAGCTCACAGGAGCTCCGCTCGCTGCTGCGTCCACAGCCGTCGCTGGTGCCCTGCGACGCAATGAAGCCGCGCAGCCGGTCGATCTCCTCTGACAGGCGGGCGTGCAGCTCCTGGGGGGCAGGGACGGTCAGCGCAGGGACGATGGACCGCCGGCCCCGGAGCCCCCCCACCCCGGGCCAGGCTCACCTGGTTGTGGCGCAGCAGCTCCTGGCCCTCCTGCTGGCAGCGCCGTAGCGTGTGCTCACGCTCCTCGGCCTGCCGCGTCAGGGCCCCGATCTCCAGGCACTTCTGCGAGTACTGCTCCGACAGCACCTGCAGCTCCCGCTTCAGCGCCGCCACGTCCGACCTGTGCGGGGCGGAGGGCGGCATCACCTCGCACCAGCAGGTGATGGAGGGCGGGCATGGGACTCGGGGCAAGATAGACTCAAAGCAGCTCCAGACTCCGGGTTCCCGCCCTAGTTTTGCCTTCAGCCCACTGTGGGGCTGTGACCTGGTGACAGCCTCTCTGGGCCGCAGGTGCCTCCTGTATGAGGGGCTGAGTTAAGCCTCAAAGGCCTCCCAGGTCCTAACATCCCAGAAGTGTGCTCCGTGGCCAGGAGGGACACCTACTGGCCGAGGGTGGTACTGCAGCCCAGCTCTAGGGGACACTAACCGGAAGAGGAGGTGGAGGCTGAAGAAGGGGTCTGAAGAGCTATCTCTGTGGACTGGCACGGGGGTCTGGCTGAGGCCCCACCGCTTCTGTTCCCTGTGCCAGGTGGCTGATCGGGAGTCTCAGCTGGGGGCAAAATGATGTGTCCTCTGCCGAGGGGCCTCGGCATAGGTTCCTGCCTCGTAAACACCAAGGTGGGCAGCTGGGCCCTTAGCTCAGAACGAGGCCCAGCCCACAGACCCCGGGGTCCGGATGCCAGCTTACTGGTGCTGCTTGCGAAGGCCATCTGGACCCTGTTGGAGACTCCGTGTCTTGCTCAGTTCCCGGCTCAGCTCCTCCTGGTAGGCCTTCTTCATGGCTTCGATGGCTGGAGGCAGGGCAGAGGCATGGGGGGATCTTGGGGAGGGGTCAGCAACAGTAAGCTCCACCTCCTCCAAGGCCCCACAGATACCATGCAGGCAGGAGCAAAGAACACTGGGCCAGGCTGTATCAGGAGCTGAGGGGCGTTGGGTAAGTTGCTAGACCTCTCTGAGCCCATCTATCAAGGGAGGGTGACAATCCCTGTCTGACGGGACAGTGCTGGGGAGAGGCCTCAGCATCTGACCACTGGTACGTCTTGTTGGTCATGTCCGGGTGAGGCCTCACACAGCCCGCCATCCCTGCAGAGCCTGGAGGGTTCTTTAACAAGGCCCAGCTCCCTTGCCCAGCCCGGCGGTCAGGAGTGCAGGGGCCGCAGCTGGTACAAATCTATGCAACTTTACGCAGGGCACTTGACCACTCTTTGCCTCCAGTCCCTTGTTGGAAAACGGGGTTACCAATAGCACCTTCTCTCGTGGGTTATTGGAAGATGCACGTAGAGCATTTAGAGCAATGCTTGGTCCAAAGTAAATGCCCAGGAAATGCTCCCGCTGGCTTATTTTTCGGGCTGTGAGCAACCAAGGACCAAGTGTTTCCACACTCACGCAGGGTTATTGGGAGGATTAAATGAGCCCTCACCCATAATCTTATCCATAATTCTCAAATCCGAAGGCTCTGAACACTGAGAGCTTTTCATAACTCTTTTGGTGGCAATCCCTGACCCGAACAGATGCAGGGCCACTTGCGGTCATTCTCAGCCCACGTTCAGCATGACTCTGAGAAATTTCACTGTAAAAACCTTAGTGCTAGATTCCAGGGGGAGAGTCCAGACTCTGCTGGGAAGGATATCTAACTGATGTACTAAGTTATCTTCCTAAAATGCAAAACACACTGGCCCCAGGCTGTTTGTGATGAGGGGCCAGCGGGCCGGGGGTGTGAAGCACGTGGCATAGCGCTGACAGGTGGGAAAGTTCTGGATCACGTGACTTCTCTCGTCCTTTCCTATCACTCTGCAAACCGCTCCGAAGTGCTTAGGATGTACCAGACCTACAGAGCAGGTGCGCAGTGAACACAGGGAGGGAGGGAGCTGCCCAACGTCTCGGGCATTCCTGTTTCCGGCTTGGGAGGGCAGGGGGTGGGGTTCAGGGCACGGCTTTGCAATCAGGGTGCTCTGAGCTCCATATCCGGCTCCGCCGTCTGGACAAGTCACCAACCTCTCTGTGCCTGTCTATTCATCTGTTAAATGGGGGGCCCTCGATCAGGCACTGCAAGGGCCAAAGGGTGCTCGCGTTCCCCAGAACGGGGCTTGGCAAAGGCTCACACCTTTCCTCCCGCTCTGCCCAGGGTCCGGCCCTCTCACCCGGGGAGATGGCACTTCTGTGGCTGAGCAGGCTCTACCCCAGCGCGCACCTGAGCACGGAGTTGGGGCTCCGTGCGTGTGTACGGCTTGGGGGCGAAACTCCCCGGTGGCCGCAGGCCCCTGAGGGAGAGGAGTCACAACCCAGGGGGACAGTAAGGGCGGGGGGGGGGGGAACCTTTTACTGCCTTGGTTTCCCTTTCTCAAGTAGGAGCAAAGGCCAGTTCTAGGGGCTCCAACCCCCCCCCCCGCCCTTATCGAAAGCCTTCTCCGATTCAGCCAGGGGCCGCAGCTGGGAGGCTCGTGGGGCGCAGGGTTCTCACCCGAGGCCGTGGCCGCCGTCTCCTCGGCCAGGAGCCACTCCTTCTCCTGCTGCAGCCGCTGTAGCTCCCGCTCGTGGTGCCGCTGCAGCTCCTCCATCACCTGCTGGTGCGAGGACTCCATCTCGGCCAGGCTGCGCTCGCACGCCTCCTGGGGGCGGGAGGCCGGCACGTCCCGGGGCTGCCCCCACCGCCCAGGACACGGGCCCCCTCCCCAGCCCGAGGCGGGGAGCCTCAGGGGCAGGCTTCTCCACCTCGCCTCCCTGGAGCCGGGAGCCACCGGCCGCACCTGCGCCTGCTCCCCCGGTCCACAAGCCTCACCCTGTCACTCTCCTGCTTCCAACCCTTCTGAGGCTCCTATCCTGTGGGGCCAGGTCCCTGCTCCCCTGTCCGACCCTCGTGGCCTCAGCCTGGGCCTTTCCCCACCAAGGAACGCCAGTCACGGCATGTTCACATCTCTGAGCTTTAGCTAAGGCTAAGCCCTCTGCCTGGAACGTTCTTCCGCTACTTTCTCTTCCGGGATAACTGACTTTGGCCTGCAGCCCAGCTCAGTGTCCTCCCTGCTCTGCCTCTGGACGGCCTCTCCCCTGCCTCCGAAGGCTCTGCTTCTGCTGGACTAGAAGTTCTCCCAAGCCAGGGAAGACCTGACCCAGCTCGGAGTCCCCGGCGTCTGGACCAGGGCCTGACATGGGGCAGGTGCTGAGTAAGTGAACTGAAATTGATGACATCACAACACAGGGCCTGCAGAGAAGACTGGCAAGTATTTAGAAGACTGCTAATCCCCACCGCTTGGGAGAGTCAGCTGTGACGGGTGTGCCGAGGGCAGTTGATGGCGTCACCACACTTTCAGTAACCCCATCCCTCGACCTAGCAGAAAGTCACATGTATCAAGACATGCGGACGAGGGTGAAACAGATGAAAACGGGCCACGGTCCGAGTCCCTAACGGGGGAGCCCTTAAATAAGGGATGGGATCGAGCCTTGCAAAAGAGGAGGCAGGAGGGCAGAGAGGGAGAAGTGACCACGGAAAGTCAATGGCGGGAAGCGAGGGGGACCAGACTCTCCGTTGCAGGCTTTGAAGATGAGGGAAGGAGCCAGGAGCCAAGGAGCACAGGTGGCCACAAGCCGCCGGGAAAGGTGAGGAAATGGGCCCCACCTGGAGCCCGGCGAGATCCGAGTTAGGTTACCGTCCTTCAAAACCCCGAGATGATAACTTTGGGTTATTTAAGGTTGTGGTAAGTTTCTTTCAAGAGCAACAGGAAACTATACGGATGTGCTCAAAGGTAACCAAGGTGACCCCTGGGGTGGGAGCAGGCAGGGGAAGGACAGCTCAGGTGTTTATTTCTAACCTTTTGATTTGTTTGAATTATTTTCGAAAATGTAAACATATTTCTTATGTATTTGAATTTAAGATCATTCAAAAGGGAAGGGCAAGAGCCCCAAGAAGAAATCGAAGCAGAGGGCCAGATGCGACGGTATACTCCACCCCCCCCCCCCCACCCGATACCATAGGGCACGGTGGGTGGGGACCAACCTCCACCTGTCCAGCAGCCACACCAGAGGGCTATAAGGGCCAGGCCTCCTGGGTCCAGGTGTTCTGAGTGGGGGGCAGGGAACATCTGTCCCTCTGCATGTGTCCTCCGTGTCCCTCCAGTGACAACAACAGAATATAGCTTTGGAGTTCCACACGCTGGGTCCAGAGCCTCGCTGTACCGGAGTGAACTTGAACGAGCCCCTTCCCCACTCTGAGCCTCAGTGTCCTCATCTATAAAAGACCCATAAGGCCAACTCATGAGGGTCCCTAAGATAAACCCACCTACAGAGATGGGAGCAGCACAGGGGGTGGGGACTGATGTTCTTAAAGGGCCAGATCAGGCAGGCGGACCCGGCAGTTAATAGGGGGTCAGAGGCAGGACCGAGACCAGGAGGAGGGGCTCCTAGAAGGCCAAGTGCTATTCTCTCTGACATATCTTCCCGAAGGCCGGCAGCCACCTCTGACAGGGATCAAAGTAGATGGGAGAAATGCCTGTAACCCCCCACCCCACATTAGGCTGGAGGGAGGCAAAGGAGGCACCAAAGCCCCAATGGGTGAAGCCCCAGAACCACCCCCCCCCCTGCCGCCCAGCTGCTGTCTATGGAAGCCCCACAAGCTAAAAGATTCCAGGACGAAGATACCAGGCTGGGGAATCTCTCCCCAGCCGTCCGCTCTCCAGGGTCTGCTGAATCCCCAGCCACCTCCTCCCGGGCTGGGGCTGGCGAGGGGACACAGATAGCTCAGCTCCTCTTGTCTGGCACCCTCCACATCTGGGGCCCCTCCTCCACTCCCGTCTTTGGCTCGTTTCCTTATCATTCCCCTTCTCACCTCCCCCAATTCCGTTTGTACCATTCCCATCCCAACCGAACAGGATGAAAACACCGACAGCCTCTGTGGTGTCCAATGGCCCCACGGGGACCAGGAAGCCTGGGATGCAGACACAGGGCTGCCTCCCGCTTGAGGGTCTCACCGCCTCTCTGGGCCTCGGTTTCCCCATCGAGAAGCTGAGAAGTCAGAGCAGTGCTTTTCGAACTTCGTTGGAGGGACAGAAATCTTTCCCCAAAGGAAACCTAATGCAGGTTCTAAGGGTAAAATTGAAGAGGCTGCTCGGATACCCCTGGCTATGAATAGACCCACCCAGAAAGGTAGCCCCTGGGGCGTCGAAGGGCTCCAAGTACAGTCTGAGGCCCTCCGGGTGGGGGTCTCTGAGGGTGTCCCAGCTGCCTCAGGCTGTGGTGTTAAGCCACACCCAGCCTGAAGACGCCCCACCCACTCTGTCCCCTGACCTCTAGAGAGCCTTTAACAACACTGGTCCCTCCCTCATCGCACCCCTCCCTATGTCAGGTGACCCCAAAGTCACGCCCCCTCCCCTACTCAGGTCCTAACTCCCCTTGGCCCGGGTCTCCCTTCAGTTGAATGCTTCACCCACCACTCAGCTCCAGACGGCTCCCTGGCCTTGCACAGCCGCCCAGCCTCAGGGCCCCTAGGGGCTCTCCTCTATCTGCTTTGGGCCCAGTCACCCAGTCCTAACCTCTCCTCTCCACACACCCTCCTACAGCCCTCTCTCCTTAGGTCACCGTCCTAGCTCCTGACGCTGGCCCTGTGCCCTCCCAAGCCCCCCTCCACCCCAACACCACTTTCCCCACGTCATTGTCAGACCCCAAATCTCCTCAGGTCTGCGGAATGAGATCCCAACTCCTTGGCTTGCTGGAGGTCTCCACTGTAGACACCCACCGGCCCTCCACCTCTGGCCCCAGCCCGTGCCCCCACCCCAAACCAGTGCTCTGCTCAATGCCCGCCCCCCGGAAGCCTGCCTGAGAGCCCCGCACATCATCGACCTCCAACCCTGGAGCTTCTAGAAGTCCCCGCCCACACAGAGCCTAGGATCCCAGCACTCTTTTCTACTTTAGGCAATGGCGGGCTGACTGCCGACAGCTGATGGTCATATATTTTGCAATTCTGTGACACGATTAAGCACAGCCATTTTAAAAGTTAAAGTATATACGTTTACAATTAACTACGTTAAAAACAAAGGTGATACTCATTCATCACTTCCTAATTATTTCACTGCATTTTATTATGGTTTATGCTCTTGAGGTTTTTTTCTTTGTTTTTAAAGATTTTATTTTTAAGTAATCTCTACACCCAACGTGGGGCTCGAACCCAAGACCCCGAGGTCAAGAGTCCCGCGCTCCACCGACTGAGCCAGCCAGGTGTTCCTGTGCTCTTGAGTTTATTTACATCTTCTGTATCTTGTATGGTGGAAACGCTCTATAATTCTGTGCACGTGTATCTTCCCGATTCGGTGTTCAGGGACATCAGCCACAGTGGGAGTATTTACACCACGGAAATTGGTGAACATTGCACGTCAGGGCTTGATTTAGTGTTTTGCTGACTTAAGCGAGGGATGAGAAAACGCTAACAATGCAGATTCAACTTCCCAGCGTGCCACATCTACGACCATCACATTGTCACTAGAACACGGACCTGAGAAAATAACTCTAAATGGAATATTCTCAAAAGGAAACTATTCTCCAATTCGGCCAAGAAGCTGCAAGTGACGTGGATCGACTAGAGTTTTGACAGATGTCTTTTTGTTTTACTCGTGAACACAAACCAAACTGTCAACCGACACGCACGGCAGAACGACACTCGCTTGTCAGTTAGCTGTGCATACAAGCGTTCGGAAAAACCTATGAAAGTCACAGTCAATTCCGAGAAAAGGCAATGTGCTATATATGTGGAATTCACAATAAAAGTTATATATTTTGTACTTGTACACTGTGTCCTACACATCCTTTCGGTCAGTAAAATTTATGGGAAACGTACGTTCATGTGTGTGTGTTTACATACACATGGGTTTTTCTGTCAAGCGGTTACCAGACCACTGTCCCAGGCAGACGGAGTGTCCCCTGGGGGCCACTGGAGGGTCCCACATCCCGCGGGCCTTGGCCTAGTAAACACGGGCAGGATTTCTCTGTGCTTAGGGAGTGACCCCGGGGGCCTGCCCATTGGGGATCCCATTCCCCACTGGCCCTCCTTCCCCAGGGTGGTGGGGGAGAAGGGGTCCACGTGCAGAATGTCACATGGGGGCTCACACACAGGCTCTGCAGTCAGCCGGAACCGAACTCAAATCCCACCTCTGACATCTGCAGCTCAGTTGACCTCGGGCAAGTCCCATAACCTCTCATAGCTCACTGGCTTGTCTGTAAAACGGGCACAGTGATCACGTCTACCCGCGGGGTACATGACATACGAGGACGCATATGAAATGCCTCGCACGGGTTCCGCTACGCTCCCAGAACATTAGCTGTTCTCTGAAGCCACGGCAACCAGAAACCTGCCCCGAGCCCCCCCACGAAACAGCCCCCCCGGCCTCACCTGCGAGATGTAGCCCGGGGGGATATGGCTGTCCTCCTGGGGCCTGGGTGCACTCTGAGGGGCCTCTCCTTGAAGGCGCCATGCCTCCAGCTGGGCGCGGAGAGACTGGACCTACAGGGGGAGGAGGCGAGGTCAGCGGGAACCCGGAAGCCGGCAACGGTCTGGTGGCAGGCAGTGAGGAGCTTTGGGTCTGGGAAAGGGAGGTGGCCTGCGGCCGAAATGCAGGCCAAGGGGACATTCCAGCACTTTCCTGGATGGCCAGGTCAGTGACCCAGGAGAACTTTGTCCCAGAGAAGACTAAACGGGGTTGGGAGCAGGACACTGTGATCACAGATATTTATCCCTGCAGGCGGCAGGGAAACGTCTGAGCCTCAGTTTCCCGCCAGGACAATCAGGACAAGGTCTACCCTCTGGGACCACGCGACCGCTGTGAGGGTTACATGAGCCAATGTAGGTAAAGGAGGCCTAGGACGAGGTATTCAGAAGATGCCTAATAAGTGCTCCCTCCCTCCTCTCCCCTTCTCTTTGGTTGCGGAGGACAAAACTAAGGAGGAAAAAAAAAAACAAAACAACACCCCAAAACGAGAAAACACCGAGGTCCAGGAAGCAAGATTCCGGTCCACGGGAGTCTGGGGCACCACACGGTGAATCAGGGGTGAGCTTCCCGTCACTTTAGGAATGCAAGATAAACGCCACAGCGCGACGGCAGGGACAGGCGGGGCGCTGGTGGGGCGAGGGGGCTCCCCGAGGCCGGCCGGGATGCCTACCTCCTTCTCCAGCGCCTCGTGGCTGTCACGCGGGGGCCCGCGGCGCTCCCCGCGGCTTTGGTTGAGCAGGGCGGTGAGAGGCACCCGCTTGTTCTCCCGCAGGGGCAGCTTCTCCAGCTCCTGCCACTTCTTCTCAATCTCCTCACTGAGGCGGTTCTGCTGGTCCTCGGTCAGGGGGGCCCCCAGGCCCCGGCGCGGCGCCTCGCCAGCCGGCGTCTCCACGGGCCTGCCGTCCGTGGCCTCAAACCACTTGCGACGCTCCTCGGAGCGCTGCGCCAGGTCCCGCTCCAGCTCCTCCTGCTTGGCCGGGCGGTCGGGAGCGCGGGCCGGGGTGCGGGCCCGCTGCGGGGAGCCCTGAGTCAGCGGGGAGAGCTCCACGTAGTCCAGGGACTGCCGCTGCCCGTCCGCCTTCCGCGGGCCGCCCCGACCGATGACCTCAGAGCCCACCCGCTGCTCCCCTGCCTTCAGGGAGCCCTTCTGGGTGCTGTGCGGCGTGTTCTCCTTATTGCAGTCCGAGAGCCTAGGGTGCCAGCAGAGCCCCGTCAGGAGGGACGCGTGACGCTCAGCCCCCAAGCCTGCGTTTCTGGAGCGCCACCCGTGTGCCAGGGCCCGGGGACAGACCCCAGTGGGGGAAGCAACCCAACCTAGAGGTTACAACTAGAGATTCATCATTAAAGGACCCTGGGAACCATCCCAGCTCCAACGCTTAGCAGCAGAGGGACCAGGAGAGCTGGCTTCCCTCCTTGACCCTCGGTGACCGCATCTGTAACATGGGACAACGGTGCCCCTCACAGGATGGACGTGAGCACTAGGCGAGTGAATGTGCCTAAAGCGACCGCGAGCCCTTTGCCAAGGCTGATCAAAGTGTTATTACAAAGGTGCGGTTTGAGGCAGGGTCCTGGGTTCAAGAGGCTCACAGTGGAAAGGGGAAGATGCCCACGGTCACGGTTGAGGGGGTGAACAGTGACCTCTGGGTGCACAGAGCATGAACGGCGGCAGTCGGCCCCTTCTTCCGTTACTTGCCCAGGCAAAAACTACGCCTCCCGGCGTCCCGTGCAGCTGTGGGGCCACGTGACTACATTCTGCCCAGTGGTGTGAGAGGCGGCACCCTTTCCGGGACCAAACGTGCCCTGGCCTGGCCCCTGGCTGGGACTCCGTGAGGACAGAGCCAAAGGCGGGAGTCGTGGGCCACGGAGCTGCCCCACCAGGCCTGGAGGGCACACCTCTGGATTGTTCTGGAGAGAGAAAGAAGTCTCTCCCTTATTTGTGCCACTGTGTTTGGGGCTTCTTTGTTACAGCAGCTGAGAGACTACAGGCTAAGTAACGGTCGGGCTGCATAGACCTGCAGAGTCTACGGTGGGCTCCTGGGCACATCCGTCACGTGAAGGAGGGGCCGCACTCAGCGTGACAGATACGGAATGTGAAAGTCAGACAAGCCAGTCACTGGCCGGACGCCAAATAGCCGAGGTATGGCCAGGTTGGGGGGCTCGTGCCGGGGGCCTCCCGATACAATACTCTGTTCCTGCTGTCCCACAGCTGCAATTCCCCGCCCCCCGCACAGGCGGCGTCACACTGTATGCCACCAGCTTACTCAGCCCTCCTACCCTCTAGTCACCTCCAGAGGGTGAGAGCTCCCCATCCAGACACCCTCTGCCTAACTGGCTTAGACGCAGCTCCCACGGTGCATAGACAATCAGCCACCTGGTGGTGGGGGGCGGGGGGGGTGGTGAGGGGGGTGTCTTTGACTCACTGGCATCTTCTCCAAAGAGTCAAAGCCCCTTCCCACCTTTCAGGCTGCCGCAGAATATAAAGGCATGGCAGTCAAACCTCAAAGTACCTTCAGGGGGGTGCCAAGAACGCTCACTGCCCTCTCTCCATTTTGTTGATGGAGAAACTGAGGCCCGGGAGGCACAGCCGCGGGGCCCTCTGGCGTGTGCCAGAACCCCACTCAGGGACGCGGGAGGAAGCGCCTCCCTCAAGGGCCCGCTCCAGCTCGGCACATACTTGGTGACATCCGGGGCGGAGGTTGGCCGCACGGTCTTCCTCAGAGCCTCGATCCAGTTTCGCCGGATACCCGAGGTCATGGCCGACAAGGTGTAGACAGCATCCTTGGTCTGCAAGTCCACCCCACGGGCAGGTTGCCACACGGCCAGCCCCACCGCTCCCTCGCCACCGTGCACCCCCAGGGAGGGTGGCCCGTCCCCCGCAGGAGGGCATCTGAGGTCCTGCGCCTGGGGATGAGCTCCCCTCCGCCAGCTGGCTCCAAGGTCTCCCCAACATTCAGCCCCAGTGACAGCCGGGGTCTCCCCCGACACGCAAAGTGCCGGCGGCAGAGCTTCTGACTGGCTCTGAGGACAGGGGCTCTAGGTGAACGAGGGAAGCCCATCACCCCCGATCAGCCCCCCCCCGCCCCCCCGCACAGAGTCTCACGTGGATCTGGAAGCCATAGTTGCGCTGCACCGCGTACTCGGTGACATCCGTGCAGGAGCGCAGGTCGATCTCGCCATCGAGCTCGTCTGCCTGCCGCGGGAAGGCCACGACGGTCCACGATTTCCACTTTCCCCACCTAGGCCCCCCAAGCCCCTCCCGGGGACACCCCCCTCCCCAGCACCTGATGGCGGCAGGGAGCCTCCCCACTTTGTCTCACCTCTTCTGCGGTGGAGTCCCTGTAGTACTTAAGGCTTGAATCTGTCAGCACAAACCAATGCTTCTTCCACTGTGAAGGAGACGTGGCGGTGAGCGAGGGGACGGGGCGGCAGGGAGGGTGGGACGAAAGGGTGTGTGCGTGCACCACTCTACAGCTGTCCTGGGTCTGGCCAGGTCGACCGTGGGGGCCCCGGCCCCCTCAGCCGCCCTGTTGGGGAGCCAGCGGGGGAGGGGGTCAGAGAAGAGTCAGAAAATCCAGATTTTGCAGCCTGGCCCTTCCAGGGGCAGCGTCTGTGAAAGGGGTTGGCTTTTCCTCAGTGACCACACCTTCCCTGTCCCCCTGGGAGCCCTTCTCTGACTTGCTGACAGCAACATAGCCCTCCGGACCCTCGGACCCTCTCCGTCAAGATCACCAAGGCTCCTACAAGTGCACGCCCCGCCCCCCGCCCCAGGGCAGACCAGGAAGGGGCTGTGACCTGTGTAAGGCCATTCACCTAGCAAGTCAGGGAGCGGAGCTTTGCGAGTCGTTTTCCCCATGGCCCTCTGGACCCCCTCAGTAACCAAGGACAAGTCTCCCAGAGTAAGACTGGAAGGTGGCCTGGGGCGGCGGGGGGGGAGGTAGATGTCTGAGCACTGGTCCTATTCCGTTTCTTGATCGGGTTGCTGGTTACACGCGTGTTTGGCTTGTGAGTGCGTTATCTGCACATTTATGATTTGGGCCCCTTTCTACAGTGCCGCTCTCTGCTCCGGCGGGCGCCGGGCTGGCAGGACGCACAGCGAAGGGTAGGGGCGCCACCGCAGCCTGATGTTCAATGTGCCAAGCTCAGCCCGCCTCTGGGCTTCTGGCCATTCACTGGAATGCCAGTCAAGGTCCGCCCACCACCAGGGTCAGCACATATCACCCAGTCCCCAGCCCTCCGGGGGCTCCCCCACATCACCAAGCTCCATCCGCGTTGTTATTTCAAGTATTTAGGCTTCTTTCCTCAAGAAATGGCAAGTTTTCAGGGGTGTGCTGGGATGACACTTTCAACTTCTGTCTACACGGCCTCCCCGAAGAAATAGGGGTTGAGCCTCCAAGAGACCTAGATTACAGCGATTTTATCCCTAGCTGTGTGTCTTTGGTCAAGTATCTCGGCCTCTCTGAGCTCCATTCTTGGCACTTGTGAAGGAGGGCTAATAAGAAGGTCGGAAGTGTCTATCCCTCCCTAGTCTATGACAGTTGAGGAGCTAGATGGAGTTCTATGGCCTTAGGCAGCCCAAGTTCTAGGCCTGGGTCTACCGAAGCGGTGACTAGGCCCAGAGGAGAAGTAAGCTTTGTGGGCCTGTCCCCTGTCCGTGCACCAAGGGGCTGGGCTGGCTGAACTCCCGGGGCCCTTCCAGCTCGGACATTCCAAAACCCTGTGAAAGAAGATGAGCAGTGGCCAGCTCTGGGTGGGGCCTGTAATCTCTGCCCTCCAGAGACCCTGGGTGGGGAGGCTGGGAAGGGTCACTGGCAGGGTGCCAGGCCTTGTGTGAGCCTGGAGCGTAGCCACCAGAGGACTGGCGAGCAGGCAGCAGGAACGGAAGGCTGTGGGCTGGAGGGAATAAAACATGTGGGGAGGAAACACAATGAGATTCCCTTTGGCTCCGGGCCCTCCCCGGCATGCGGGCTGCGTGCCGACCCGAGCCACGGGCGCATGCAGGACAGGGGTGGGGAGACGTCCCCTCCCAGGCTGAGCGGGCAGGAAGCCAGCTCCAGCTCCCAGACTCCATCAGCCTGGCAGCTGAAAGGGCAGAGCCAGCGCCAGGCCGCTGTCCCTCCTGGTTCTAAGGACGGACACGTTAGAGACAGGGAAGGGTCATTAGCTGAGCTATGGCAGAGACCCTACACGGCCCGACCTCTCTGACCCTGCTGTCTACCCTGGAAAGAATCCTCATTATCCATATGCCCATTGCATAGACGTGGACTTAACATCTTCACAGACTTCACGTACGTCCTTCACAGAGGACGTAACCAGGGGAGCCCCAGGTGGGTGAGACTTCCGAGCCTGCGCTCTGAGACCCACTTCTATGGGGAGGGAGAGGCTCCCGCATGGCTGAGTCTTGGGGGAATCTGTAATGTCTCAGGCCAGAGGATCTCTGTGAAACCCTCAGACCCAGTCAGGGTCATCAAGAGGGGAGAGGGCCCAGGGGCTCTCAGTGAGAGGAGGGGATAGGGCGTAGGGCGTGAGGGGCTAGGAGGCCTCTATCCCTGCCACCCTGTATGCCTGCAGACTGTCCCAGGGGGCCAAGATGACAGCAGCCTCTGCTTCCCACCCCCTCAGCCCAAGGCCCACCCTGACTGCACGAGAAATGCCCGCCCTCAGGGTGCCCACTCTGAGCCCACCTGCACCCCTCCGCTCAGAGGCCAGGCTCTCTAGAGGCCGAGACAAGCTGCGGAAGCAGCTCAGACTCCTGGGCTGCCCCCAAAGACCCCCTGGGGCACTGAAGCTGCACAGGCCAACCCCTCCCCTCTGACTGCAGCCCTCCTACCTCCCCAGGCTCGTCCAAGATCGACATCCATCCTTTCTTGAAGTTGAGCAGATCGGGCTATGGAGAGATAAGGAGGCACATAAGTTAGGCCCGGTGGAGAACCAACTGGGTCTGGGGAAGAAGGAGTGTTGTACCCATCCTGCCCCCTGAGTCCTGTGAGACTGAGGTCCTGGAAAGCCAGGAGAGGGGGCTGAGGGCCCAGGTAACCCCCAAATCCGGGCAGGCTCCCCAACCACTGAGATAGCCTTGGCCCCTGGCCCCGACAACCTCTGAGAGCCAAGACGGCAGGCAGGGTGACTGGCACATCTACCACAGGTGGCCAGGCTCCCCTCCTGCCAGCCTACTTCCTCACCAAAGACCGGGAGAGAGACCCCAGAGGGCTCCGAGAACAGCCTGAACCAGCAGGGCTGAGCAAACTGTCCAGTCGTTCTCACCGACGAGGCCAGGAGGCCCACCAGGAAAATCCCTTAAAGCCCCCGCTCATCCCCAACCCACTGACCCTCCTGTGGTCCAACCAGCCTTGCCCTGCCCTTCCCTTGTCCCCTGGAGACTCTGAAAGATGGAGCCAGGCCCAGGGTGGGGTCAGAGATCTCCGGAAGGGCCAGGAAGATAGCACTTCGGTGGAGGCAAGCCCTACCTGCCGGGTGCTGCCCAGGGGGGCGCGGCCCCGGGGTCGGGGGGCTCCCAGCCGCTGCATGTTCCAGAGGCCTGTGAGCTAGGTACCCCCTCCCACCCCCACCTAGATGAAACAGATGCTCATCCGGGTGGTTTCTCTGGCCACGCCCATCTCGTGGGCGCCAGCCACCTGACCCTCCCTGCCCACCGGCAGACTTTTCTCTCGTGTCTAAGGCCTGGTCCCTCAGCAGAGTGTCAGCTTCTGCCCGCTGGCAGGGGGGAGAGCAGGGCGGGCCAAGCTGCGGGCAGGGAGGAGGTGGCCACCTGTCGCTATGGCCCTGAGCCCACCTATCAGTACCGCCATCACAGCCTCACCAGGCCAAGGTGTCTGGTTGCCTGGGAAGGAGCTTGCAGCTCGGCTCCGTGGGGTGGGCAGCAGAGACAGCAGCTGGAAACCGGAGCCACCTGACCTGGCCACCTCCCCTGACCCGCCTTCCTCCCCATTCTCCTCTTCCTCAGGTGGAGGAAGTGGCCTAAGAGGGGCTTGGCCCCGGGGCCTGGACATCCACAGCCAGCCACAGCCCAGGCTGTACAGCCAGGGCCCCTGGATCTCAGCAGGCCAGCAGCCCCACCCCTGCAGGGCAGCCCCTCCCTGCATACCTGTCTGAGGGAGGGGACCCAGGCTCAGCTCAGAGCTGGGAAACCCTGGGGCTGTGTTTGCCCTGTCTCTCTCCATTCTTCCTCACCCTGTTCCCCACGAGTGCCAGACGCTGCCCGGGGTGGTCCCAAGCAAAGACTGAAGATTGGCAGCTACACTCGGGGCCACCGAGTCACCTGGGTAACCTCCCTTCAGACCGGGACCTCCAGTGACCCCCAAGGTCTGGCCCCCAAGGTCTAGGCCTCGGCAAAAACCTGCTGAATAAATATCACTCCCCACCCCACCCCCCTTTACCTTCCTGATCAAAATTCCTGTGCTTTGGGGGCAGTCTCCCCCCTCACCCCCTGGCTCTGAGAAGTCAGGCTATCTGGGATGGCCCACAGAGCTGGCCTTGCTGTCCAGGGGAAAGCCCCTGGGAAGGACGAGCAGACCACCGGGCCATTCAGACTGGGCCAGGGCTGAGGGATCAGCCATAGGCTTCCAGAGCTGAGCAAGGGCTCCCCAGCTAGAATGACAGGCTGGGACCCCAAGGGGTGCCTGGGAAGCAGGGGGGGGGGGGGGAGGAGGGGTTCCTGTGACCTTCCCCTCCCTGAGCCCTGGCTGCCTAATGTAGCAAATGATGCTGGGGGTAGGGGTGCGGGGGGTGGGGGTCCTGCCGTCCCCAAAGCTTTGTGAGAGGGCTGAATGAGCTATGTGTGGAGGAGCTCGGTGACCCTCTGGAAGCTGGTACAAACACACTACGAGCATGTCAGGTACGAGATGGGCACAGTGACCTTGGAGGGAGGAGGATGCCAGTGTGAGATTTTAAACCTGCTGGCGGGAGCGGGGCAGGGGGGACAGGTCCTGCAGTCACCTGGGAACCTCTGTCCAGGGTCAAGAGGTCTGCTAGTCTAAATCTCTCATGCCACACCTCCACTCAGGCCCAGCCACCCTCCCTCCACCCAAGGCAGCTCACTTTCCCTTTGTCCCTTCAGGAGTACCGGCCAGCTCTCACGGCCCGCCCTCTCCTTCCTTTGGCCATGGCCACGGCCGCGGCCACAGCTCAGCATTGCCTCCCACCCGCCTGGACCACTGACACGGCCTCCTCTAAGCACAGAGCCTCTCAAAAAGGCCTAGGGCCCCGAGTCGGCTCCGAACCTCCAGGGATGGCTCCAGGTGGTTTCAAACCAAGGTCCAGCTGCCTGATGGCACAGAGGCCGCAGCTCACCCTCCCAGCCCGGCCTCCCCTTCGTGTAGGGAACCCTGTTTTTACATCACCACGTATGCTCTCCGATTCCCGGCACAGCGGGACTCCAGGACCCTCCGCACCAGCCCAAGTGCTCCGCTTGAGTACCAGGCTTCCTCCTCCTCCATTGACCAGGCAAACCCCTACCCACGCCTTAAGACCCAACTTAATTGCCACCTCTGAGGTCCCTTTCCCTGCACACAACACACACCAATGGCAGCTGCCCTCCCACAGCCTCTGTTGCATTGGTGATTATCGTGAAGCCAGTTCCTTATCCCTCACAGCCTAGAGTAGAAGCAACTCCATTAGGGACATGCGCTGTTCACCCTCCAGGACCAAGGGGCTAAAGGAATGTTTGTTAAAAAAATTTAAAAAACAAACAACAAAAAAAAACCACATCAGGCACTGTTTTAGGCCAGGAAATCAGCTGCGATTGGGAGATGTGGCCCCTGCCCTGGTGGAACTCAGGAGACAGGCAATAAACAAGTGACAGGTATATAATCTGATGCCAGGCGGTGGCTTAGGGGGAATGAGGCTCCAAGGGCAGGGCTACACAGGGCTAAGGCAAAAAGAGGGGGAAGAGATCTTGACTCCAGGCCTTTAGGCATTTACCCATTCGCGGCCACTTTCCCATTTGCTTCCTGCAGCTCTCTGAGCTCAGGGCTAGAGGTCAGGAGAGAGGGAAAGGGTGTGAAGAGGCCCAGGAGGGACACCAGGCTGGGGCAGGCTCAGGCATGAAGGCAGCCATGATGAACCCAGAAAGCACCGTCAGTGGTGATCATGAGCCGCCTCTCTGCTCCAAAACCTTTCTTGGCTCCCCAGTGTCCCTGACCAAAGCCTAAACCGCTTCTCCTGGCCTTGGAGGCTTTCCTTCCCAGGTCCCCTTTCCATGTTGTCACCACTCCCCAAACACGACCACCAGCCTTTGTCTACACTGTTCCCTCCCTCCGTCCATTTCCACCTGATAAAGTCCTACAATCGCAGCTGGGCATCTTCCTTTGGAAAGCCCCTTCGCACCACAGGGATATGCTGTGCCTCCTTCAAGTGCCCCCACACGTTCAACATGGGCTTTCTCAAGAGAGGCGGCTGTGTACATTTCTTATCTAGCCCCAGCGAGAAAACTGGGGCAGACCTAGATACAAATGCTGGCTCAGCCCAGGCCGAGCTATGTCACTTGGGGCATGTTACTTCCCCTCTCTACACCTCAGTGCTCTAATCTGTTAGATGGGGAGTTACAATCATCCTTAAAGGATCAACTCGGGTAGCATGAAAGCACCCAATTCAGGATCTGGCAGGCACCCAGTAGGCAATGCAACCACCCTCCCCGGGCCAAGGGCTTGGGGCCTGGGGGTGGGCGGCCAGGACACTGACTCAGCTCCTCCCCCCACATCCCTCTGGCTCTCTGACCAAAGGGAGGCTGCTGACGACAGGAAGAGCCAGCAGGGAGGTGGCAGGATGTGCGGAGGCCGAGGAAGTCCAAGCAGCGGCCAGGTCATCATACTCTTAGGGGCAGGGGCCCTGAGGGCCCACCCCCAGCAGCTCAGCCCACTTCTTAGGGTCTCCACTAGCTTGGGGAAATGGGGATGTGCGCATGCGCAAACGCACCGTGCTCCACTCCATCACCCCACCCTCCAAGGCTGTCAGAGCCTCCCTAAGGCTCTAGCCAGAAACCAAAAGCAGCCCCGCCCCTCCCCTTCCAGAACAGCACGGTCAAGGGGCCAGACTGACCTGAAAACAGGCTACTCGTTCCTTTACGTTCTGGGTAAACTCGGGCAACTCACCACCGGCCCCCCCCCCAACAAGCCTCGGTTTATCTAACTGTAAAATGGGAATAAAGGCCCACTCGGTTGCGAGGCTCAGTATGATCATTAAGGCATAGGTATTGATGTAACCGGAGGAGTGCCTATCCCCAAGAGAAAGACAAATCTCTGCCATCGTGTCCCCCACCCCACTCGTGGGCTTGCTCCGAGCCAAGGCCCCAGTGCTGCTGCGAAGTGGCAAGCCGAGGAGAACACGGCGTCGTGCCACTTCGGAAATCCCAGGACGGGCTCCCGGACGGGGTGGGACGGGGCGGCCCCTTCTCACCCACTCAACCTCGGGCGCCCATGCGGGTAGGCAGTCCTCCCAGGCCTGGATCAGCGCGACCCATTCGAGCCGGGGAGCGCCCCTCTCCAGCCCTGGGCGAGACCCCAGACCCAGGCCAGGCCCTTCTCCGCTCCTCCCACTGCCCGGAGCCCTGTGAGTCCCTACGGGCCTGGCAGCTTGGGAGAATCAGGTCAGGTCTTCACCAAGGGGGCTGGAGGGGAGGTGGAAAAGGGCCATCAGAAATTGTCCGTGACTGGTCCCACAAAAGTAGGCGGAGAGGGGACTGCCCAGGATAGGGAGTTCCCGTTTCCTCGGGGTCGCCGGGGCTCCTAGTCCGGAAAGGTGAGGAGGAGGCTGGGGGAAGTCGAGGCAGAACAGCCAGCTGGGGCCGCTGGGGTCGCCCTGTCTTCCGGCCGAGACCTCCTCTCGCCTTCGGGAAGTGAAGGGGGTGCCCAGGAGGGAAGCGGCTCGGCTGGGGCTCGGGCGGTCACTCTCCTCCCGGCCTGGGGCGCAGAAGGGCTGGCCCGGGGGGCCGGGGGGGGGGGCACTCACCGTCATGGCGGCGCCCCGGGGCGGCGGGAGCAGGAGGCAGGGAAGTGGAGAGGGCTCTCGGGCCGGGCCCAGCGGCGCGGGAATCCCGCCGCCGCCGCCGCCCCTCTCGGCTGCCCGCCGCCGCTCCTCCGGCCCTTCCCTTCCCCGGCGCTGCCCCGGCCCCTTCCATCCGCCCATAAAACTTTTTTTTTTTTTTTTTCAAACTTCCTGGGAGGACCCGGGAGGGCCAATGGGCGGCGAGGCAGCCGGGACAAACAGCCGCGGGGGCCGCGGGCGGACCAATGGGAGCGCGGGACGGGACGGGGGCGGGGCCTGCCGCGACGGGACGGGCGCGCGAGGGCGGTCGCGGCCGGCGGATGGGGGCGGAGGGAGTCGAGGGCCGGGCTCCCGCCCCGGGCGCGCTGGGAGGAAGGAAGGACCCTGCGTGCAGGTGACTCGGTCGGGCCCCGGCGCGGGAGTGCTGGGCGGGGACAGCTGGGTGTGGCGCCCAGTCGCCCTGCGGTGGCTCCCGCGAGCCGCCGGACCGAGCGATGGCTCCACTCACTAAGGGCTCGGCGCCGCGGTTTGACGGAGACGTGGGCAATGCAGCCAGTACTAACAACTCAGCAGGTCCCACTCGCCGAGCCCCGCTCATGACCTGTGTAATCTAATGTCGCCCTCACCACAGACCTGACAGGGAGGTGTCCTTGTCCCCCTTTTACTAATGAGAAAACAGAGGCTCAGAGAGGTGAGCCGACTTGGCCAAGGTCACACAGTAAGAAGAGACGGGATTCCTAGCACGTAATCTAAGCACAAAGCGAGTTCTGGAATGGTAGGGCCTTCTCTAAATGGCCCCTCCGTACAAGCGGGTCTTCCTCGGCTTGAGAACCCCATTTTGGGTTCTTGGATGTGGGCGTACACCCTTTTCTCACATTCCCAGCGCTTGGCAGTTTGTGAGAGGCCTTTTCGCCCGCAGGAGCTCATCTGTCCTAGCAGAGGAGGGACCTTCGTGGAATTTGTTGAAAATGCAGTGGTTGCTTGTGTGGCATGGTGATTCAAACCCCGCAGTTAACCTGAAGCAAAGTATTACTTACCCTCTCTGGGCCTCAACTTCACCCTCTGTAAAAGGGGAGAATGCTACTATGGCCTGATGTTCCTGTAAGGATTAATTGTTAATTTAAGTCACCCCCCTAGAACGTCCCCTTTATCCTTAGCCAGCTATGTTTAGGTGGGGAGGCAAGGGGAGCTTGGAGTAACTGCCATTCCAATTTTCTGCCGTCTCAATTTGGGGTTCAGACATTATTGCTTTCATAGCTATAATTGCTCTCCCCATTTCCCAGATAAAGAAATGGAGGGCCAGGGGCTGAAGTTCTCTCCTAGCATTTCCCCCTGGGTGTCTCTCCTCCACCCTGAGGCAGGAGGCCAAGGATAAGCCTATCTTCCTCTAGACACCGGCCTTCCTGTCTCCACGTGCTGAGTTTTCCCGCTCTCCCCTCTACCTCACTTAGGCATTTGGTCCTTGGGAGAGTGAGCGAATGAACAGAAGACCTCACCTACCACCACCCGTGCCCTGGTCCGGTGGCTCCCGACCAGCCTCCTTGCTGGTTTCCTGGCCTCTCCTCTTTCAGTGCCCTCAACCCAGCGATCAGTTCACTCCCCTGCTCAAAGTTCAACAGTGCTAATAGATCAGCTCTGCATTCTTGTTGCAGAGGCGGTCAGCGGCCATCAGAATCTGACCCCTGCCTGTTGTCCTCCATCATTGCCCACACACGTTTTACATGCTAGGGATACATAACACTGGACTGCTGGGAATTCCCAGAATAAACCAGGTCCTTTGTACCTCAGATGGGACGGCACATGTTGTTCTCTGCAGGGTCTGGAACAGCTTCTCTTCCTGTCCTCTGTGCCCCGACACACACATACACTCCGCCCCCCCCCCTCCCGCCCCTCCTTCCCCTCTCTCCAAATGTTCGTTTGCCTGGAAAATTCCTTCTCACCCTCCAGGTCTCAGTCCAAAGGAAGCCGGGGTGCCCCCAGCCCAGAGGTAGAAACTCCTTGTCCGCTGCTCCCTGCATCTGGACATTCTGCCACTAAAATGATGACCGCACTGTGTTCTAACCAGTTACGTGTCAGTGTCCTCACCAAACTGAGCTTGTGGGCAGACACAGAGTGTTTTTGCCTATATCTCGGAGTCCACAGTAGGTCCTCAGTAAACATAGGTCAAATGAGTGAATGCACAAATGGAGAAATGACTCCCTTGCCACATCTTGTCCTAGTGGGACAGAGACGGGACAGACTCAGGGACCCAGGAGTGAGTTATTAAACAGAGCCACCAAACTTGGGGGTTATCCATCCATCCAACCGTTGTTAAACTTGACTCTACTGAGGATAGCAGCATGAGGCTCAGAGAGGGCCACAACGTCCCAAAGCCATACAACTTAGAGACAGAACTCAAGCCCAGGTTTCCTGGCTTTTGACCTTGGAGAGCGAGGTCACCCTCCGCCCCAAGAGATGTTTGAAGCTGCTCTAAGTAACCGTCTGGGAGACTCCGCTGGCAGTTCCGTCCCATAGCTCTTGATTTGCCTCATTCCCAGATGAGAAAACGGCTGCACACCCACTCAGCCTCAGTTACCGCATCTGTCTAACGGGGAAAACAATCTGTGGGGATTCTCGGGGCTGCAAGGAGGGCTTGGAGATCAGGATGCCCAGAGATGGGAGGGTTCACATCTCAGCTCTGCCCCTTGTGTGACCTAGAACAAGTCGTGTTTTTCCTCAGTGCCCTTCATTTCCTTCTGTAAGACGGACAACACGAACCATACTTCGTATGCCCGGTGGTGAGGATTAAACGCAATCAGGCAGGCCATGCACCGAACACCGAGCTGAGCACAAACTAGGTGCCAAATACATGCTGGTTATCATCACCAGCACCATTGTCCCAGGTGCCTTTCCCCGTTTCTCTCCCCTTCTCTCCACCAGGGACTTACCTGCTCCCTCCTGCCAGACCGGCTGCATGTTGGTGACCTTTAGTTAGTGTGACAAGGTAATTCCCGCCCATGGCTTGAAGGTACCACTCTGCCCAGATAACTGGGCATCACCCGAGTGCCCTAACCCCCAAAGAGCAGCAGAGAGGAAGTTAGGAAGCGGGTGGGAAAAGTTAGTGTTTGGACGCCCCCAACCGTCACACCTCTGTGCCTCCTGATCTCCCTGAGCCCTCTCTGCAGCCCTGAGCATCGCTATAGATTCTGCCCCATTAAACAGATGTGGCAACTGAGGCTTGGGGTGGGTTAGCTGCAGCCAGTCTCTCATCTAAGAATGAGGAAAATCAGCAGGAGACCGACTCCCCTCAACCCGAGCCGTGCAACTCCAGCTCACCTCCCTGAGCCTCGATCCCTTCATCTGCAAAATGGGTATACTGTCTGTAACGTGCCCAGCCTCGTGCTGGACCCAGAGCCAACGAGAGAGTACAGGAGTCATCCTGTCGACAAGAGAAGAGACCCCACGCGCCTGCCAGTGGCCCCTGGAGAGACCAGGCCCCTTCTCTCTGCTGCGAAGGGGGCAGGAGGAAGCGAGTCACAGCTGCCTGCCCTCCCTGCCCCTGAGGAAACCCTGAACCAGAGGCCTGAGTGTTTACAGCCCTCTCTGGGCAGGGGGTAGGTTACGTAATGCCAGATGTTTGTGAAACTGGCTGAGACCCAGGTCTGAGACACACTTTGCAATCCCAGAGCCCCCCCTCAGGCCATCCCTCCCTCCCTCCCCCCAACCTGGCTCCCCTTGGCTCAGTTGCTGCTTGGCCGCTTTCAGCTGTATAGATTATTCAACGCCCCCCTCACCCTGAAAACTGAAAACAGCCCCAGCCCCGTCCTGGAGGTGGGATTCTCCTTTCTCGTGTGGGAGCCCCAATTCCCTCCTCTCAGCCCCCACTTTCCCTCCTTTGACTAACGCCAACCTCCTTCCTCCCCTCCCCCTCTCTCCCACCCTCATCCCTCCCACCCCGCTGGAGCCAGCCTACCCTTTGCCACCTGAGGACCCCCAGAGACAGCAGGAACGGATTGAACAGCGTGGGAACGTCCCCGGGCATCCGCCATGAGGTCACCAGTCGGCCCTTGAGTGGGCTCCCAGCCTTGCCCTCCGCTGGCCTCTTGTCTGCCTGTCAAACAGGGTCCAGTGTTGGCCCCCAGGTCCCTTTGGTGGGATGGGGGGGGGTCTCTGACTACAGTCTCCCCTGCCTATTCTGCCATGCCTACCTGAAACACCCAGGCTCTCATGTTTCTTATCTCACAGAGCTGCCAAGAAAAAGAGCTTGCTAACTCATTCACACTACGGGGTGTTTGGCTGATAGGGCTCTTGGGGCTCAGCACCTTTGGGGACGTGCACTTCACCCCCTAAAGCCAAACCACAGGTGGCCAGTAGGAAGGAAGGGAGTACACACCCCAGATGTGCGTTCAGCCTGCATAGGGTTTTCAGATTGTTTTGCATTAGGTTCCGATGTTAAATAATCAAGAGACTGACGTATAACTACATATTTCCAGTTTCTCGAGGTAGAAAACCTCTGGGCCCATCTTCCCCATGGCGTCCACCCGTGTGGCACCAAGAGGTCACACAAGTGCCCCTAATCTCTATCCCGCGTCCGCCTACTCTCCCCATTTTATGGAAGGAAGGAATCACAGACTTCTGCAGCCACTCCCGGCAAGGTCCCCAAAGGCACCCCCTTTGCAGTCATCCTTGTTGGGGAAACAGGCCCCAAGAAAGCAGAAGCATTTACCCAAAGTCCCATAGCAGCTTACTGGCAGAGAGGTAGGCCAGAGCCCAGGGGTCCCCACTCTTCGGGGTCCAGAGCTTATCTGTCAGTGGGGTGTAAGGGCTTTGGGGAAAGGAGTCCGCTCCCCACCTTGCCACCACATTCCCCCAGCAGAGCCCCGGCCACTAGACCAGGAGCTCCACGCGCTCCAACTTACTTCTGGCCCAGGCAAGCAGAAAGCGCTCACTAAGTGTACGTGAATAAATGAATGAACGAATCGATGAACGAACGAACGAGCAAACGAACGAGGCAGTTACCAGCTCTGTCCAATCCAGGTCGCCTGGGGATGGACTGAGAGGTTTCCCCGCTGGTGGGATGGGCCCGTTTCGCGGAGATTGGAGGGGGATCCCTATATTGCTATTTCCGGTTCGTTCACGAAGCTCTGGCCCCAGGAAGTATGAAGAAATGACCCAGAAAGAGGAAGAAGCAAAGTTGCCAGAGCCCCTGTGAGAGCTGGAAGCGCCTTTAGTGACCAGTCCTCTGTCTCCTCCCCTTTCACCGACGGGGAGACTGGCCACCAAGCAATTAAGAGTCCTGCTGCTGCCTCAGGAGGCCACGCGGCAGGTCAGGACAGAGCCAGGAAGCAACATCCAGGCAGCACCGGGACTGCGGGGTGGGGGTCCTGAGCCCCAGGTTCTAATTTGAGGTCAGCCGCTGCCTGGCTTGTGTGACCTGGGATAATGCTCCTGCCCCTCGTTTCCTCCTCAGCAATGAGGGCCTGGGCAGAATCGCCCCAGCTCTGATTAGCGGCAGGGCCAGAATGGGGGTTCCAGGCTGCCAGGCAGATGCCCCCCTCTCACTCTCTTTTCTGGAGGCAGCACCCGGAAACAGCGGAACCAGAGCAGGATGAGGAAAGCATAGCCCCAAGCGGCCCGTCTCCTCCCTGCCTCCTGCCCCAGGCTGTCAGCTCTGACCTCACCTCTCTGGAGGCTGAGGGTGATGAGAACAGTCTGTTTGGCAGGTTGTGGGGAGGGGAGGGGGGGGGGGGCGCACAGCGCTGTGCTCCAGCTGCTGCCTGGCCTTCCAGCAGCCTCGCTGGGTCCCACCCCCTGCACACATCCCTCCCGCCCCGAGGATCCTGGAGACCGTCCAGGCTCAGCTGACTGCCGCACCTCTTCGGCCCTCTTCAGCGGTTCTCTGGCTCCAGCTCTTGGAATCCCTATGCTTTCTCCCGGCCTGCCCAGCCCTCCAGAACCAGAAGGACCTTACCTTCAGAGACCATCAGGGTCAAACTGCCATTTACCCAGAAAAACGGGAGCGACTTTTCAGGGCGTCCTAGCAGGTCAAAAGCAGAGCCCCAGGCTTCTGACCCCAGGATCATTTACCTGCCCCGGTCCCCAAGCCAAAAGGTGGCTCTGCGGCCCAGCCCCCCCGGAGCCCCTCTCTCAGGGCCCTACCACGCACACAGATGACCCCCATGGCAGAACCAACCCCGGTCTGGACGACCCTAGAGCGTATCAGAGGACCTCAGCCCGCCTCCAACCTGATTTCCCTTCCCCTTCACCTCCCTGTGTGCCCACACCCATGACCCAACTACCGAATCTGCCTGCTTCTGGTCGGTCAGTGAGTCTTGGCCTTTGCTTGGTTCTGATGCCTCAGGCTCCTCTGATCGGAACTGGAGGTAAGAAGGAACAAAGCTTAGCCCAGGTTATTCGCCAGGTTCCATTCACATATCCACCTCCTTACCCGTCCATCCAACATCTATCTAGCACCCAACATCAATAGATCCATGTATTGTCCATCCAACTGTCCAACGTCTACCTTACGTTCTCCACTCACTAACCCATCCAGCATCCATTATCCCACTCAT
Organism: Neofelis nebulosa; assembly: GCF_028018385.1. Classification (NCBI taxonomy): domain Eukaryota; kingdom Metazoa; phylum Chordata; class Mammalia; order Carnivora; family Felidae; genus Neofelis; species Neofelis nebulosa. Next base: position 10,662,666 of record NC_080789.1, read on the forward strand.
ACATCCAGCCTCTATGTACCCATGGTCTACCCATCCATCCCACAGCCAAGTATCCTTTCTCAACCCATACCACATCCATTCGCCACCCATCATCCGTATTCCACGTTTACCTATCCGCACACCATCCATCCATCCGTTCATGTTCCACTCGTGTTCATCCGTCAATCCATCCGTCGCCCCATCTATCATCCAAGCAAACATTATCTGTCCAACACCTGTTATCTGCTCCACCCCTCACCCGTCTAACTTTCCATCCAGCGTCTTTTTATCATTTATCATATCTGTGTATCTGTCCATCACCCATTTACACATCCGCCGTCCATCATTCATCCATCATCCCCCCCCCCCCCCCCCCCGCCGCCAACCCACCCATCCTCCATTTGTGTCTTGCAGGCACCGATCACTCATCCATTGGGGCTGAGCTCCTCCCGTGTGTCTGGCCAGGGGCTAGAAGTGCAGAGATAAAGTAGGCACAGCCCCGGCCCTCATGCAGCTCATCTCTCTTAAGGAGGAATGACGGCTGAGTGTGACCAGATGGAGGGCAGCAGGACCACCAAGCCCAGAAGAGGAACATTACCAACCCCGAGGTGGGGTGGCTGTTCGGGGAGGGGACCTCAGAACAGGGCACCTGATCTAAGACCTGAACGACGAGCAAGTGTCTGGTGAGTGAAGAGAGGGAAGGGAAGAGCATCGTAGGCAATGGGAACAGCATGTGCAAAGGCGGGGAGATGCCCCTGGAGAGCTCTGCAGCCGGCTCAGTAAAGTAGAGAGCAAATCTGGGCCAGAAGGAAGGCCAGGAGGAAGCCATGCCAAGGATTTTCATAGAGGGTGGCCAACTGGAGCCCCAGTGATAGCAGCTTCTTGGGTCGGGGGGCTCCAAGCCCCCCAGCCCCCCTTTGACCAGGAGGGTAGGACCAAGCTGGTTCATCTCTGCAAATCTCAGGTCTGTGCATTGAGTTGACTAGAGAATAGACTGATAAAAGCCTCAGGGAAATACAGGGGAGGGGGCTCCCCAGTATGGCCATGGGCTCAGAGGCTTCACCAACATGGCCGTTAAAAGCGCGGGCTCTGGAGTTAAAGGTTTGATCTGATTTCTCACAACGTATACATGTGTGACTTCCGGCAAATGGCGGACTAAGGCTGAGCCTCGGGTCAGGCTGAGGCACATAGACGGCAAAGCACGTCAAACACCAAGCCCAGGGCCCGGCACACTGGAAACCCTCCCCTGTCATCCAGGAGGGAGGCAGCATTGGGCTGCACATCAAGGAAGTGAGGGGGCTTGGATGAACGAGCAGGAGCCTCCATATGACGCCAGTGGGTACCTATGAGGGAAGAAGTTGGTCCCATTTTACAGGGTAAGACCGGGGCAAGAGAGGCCGGGTGCCCCAACCACACGCTGCATTCCCAGTGAGCTGAGGCCAGGTTGCCCGGCCTCGGCCTCCGGGACCCTCCCCACCGACCATCTTCAGGTAGACGCTCCGGGCAGCACCAGAGTACCACCGACCCTGTGACCCTGCCCCTAAGCCAAGGAGGCAGGCAAGGGACTTGGTGAGCTCCTACTATGTGCCAGGCCCCAGGCCTGCGCATAGTAGGCCCTCGTTTAGCCTGTCTTAGCACTCAACTCAACCCAATGAGCATTTGTACAACCTCTTCTCTGTGCCCGAGAGAAGCTGTAGGGGCCAGAAAGGGGTAAGCGAAGCTGTCCTAAATTTGAGGAACTTAGAATACAGAAGGGAGGGACGCCCGGGTGGCTCAGTCAGGTGAGTGTCCGACTTCAGCTCAGGTCATGATCTCACCACTCATGAGTTCGAGCCCCGCATCGGGCTGTGTGCTGACAGCTCAGAGCCTAGAGCCAGCTTTGGCTTCTGTCTCCCTCTCTCTCTCTCTCTGCCTCTCCCCCACTCGTGCTTTGTCTCTCTCTCTCTCTCAAAAATAAAGATTAAAAAAAAAAAAAAAGAATACAGCAGGAAAGTCAGGGGGACTCGACCACACTGGTTGCCGTCCCAGCCAGGGTCAGGTAAGAGCCATCAGAGGCAACACAAGCCAAGGACTGTGCAGCCAGGAAGGGAGAATGCCTGGTCAGAGCACCTTGCTTGAAGCGGTCCACCCCTGCCCCAGCCCTTACTAGCTGTGTGATCTTAAGTGGCTTAACCTCTCTGAGTATCAGTTTCCTTATCTGTAAATAAACAGTGCCTTTCGCATCAGGTTGCTATGGAAATTGAATGAGGAAAACACCCACAGAACATTCAGACCGGGGCTTAGCATCTAGTAAATGCTGGGCAGTATCACTGCGGGGCGGTTGGAAAAGTTTTGGTCGGGAGGAGGGATTAGGGCTGAGCCTCGGAAGGTGTGCACTTGTCCGGCTGAGGCTGACTTTCAGGCTGCCCCTTGGACGTGACACTGACTTACCTCCCACTCTGGCAAGCTGGGACCCTCTGCAGGGCTCCTGCTCCCCGGCTGGCCCATCTCCTCCAGACTAGCCATAGTCGAGGTCTCCGGTCCACGTGTCACTTTGGTCTTTGGCCACTGGGTGGAGACGTAGTCAGGGCTGGGTGGCTGGGCAGAGCTCTGGGGCCACAGCCCAGCTTTCTGTCCGTTGACTAGGGTGGCCTCCATCCAGCCGTCAGGCTGGCCCTGTCGCTCTCGCTCCAGGGTACCGTTTGTGGCTGGGGAACCCACCTCTGGCCCCGAAGCCGTGGCCAGGGTACCCCCGTGTCCAGCTGGGTCCTGGCGGGGCAGCCGGGCCTGCAGGAGCTCCAGGAGGCCTTCCCAGTCTAGCCTGGGAAGACGGGAGGCGAGCGTCGACGCCTCCATGCGGGCCCAGGCCCCCTCTCGGAGTGCCCCGAGGAGGCCCACGAGGTCCCTCCAGTCAAGCTCGGGTCGCCTCTCAGGGCTATGCTGGTGTGGGCATGTTCCCTCAGCACCCCGGCCCGTGGTGGTGGGGGTCTCGGGGCCTACCCTGGAGCTCTCCGGGGGGCTCGTAGGCTGGTGAGGACACAGCTCTGGCAGGCTGCCCCAGCCTCTCTCCAGGTATCTGTGAGGGCCCTGGGCACCTGGAGACTCCTCCTGACTCTGCCAGCCCCCCGGAGGCTGTCTTGGGCCTGCCCGGCCACTTTCCAGAGATCTTTCTGGCCGCCGCTCCCTCTCAGGGGTCCGGGCTGATGTCCTCGGGGGCAGCGAGGACCCCTGGAGCCTCCGGTCCCCTTCAGGCCGCCTCTCGGGGCTCCTGGGATGAGGGGGCTCCGCTTGGCTCCGTCGGGCCGGTTCTGCCTGCTTCGCAAGGGGCTTGGTTACCTGAGGATAAGTGAGGGGGTGCGTGACGCTCCAGAACCCTGACGGGGTGGTCTCTCTCCGGTACAGGAAACTGGGGAGAGGCAGGCTGTGTCCTCACAGCAGGCTGGATGAAAGCGGACCGCAAAGCACCTAGGGTCTTTCCTCCCTGGGGGTATGAGCTCTTCCCTTTCACCCAGTCTCCTCACTTTCAGAAAGAGATCTTCAAAATGCTTACTTTCCGGGCTCCCCCGTGCCCCCCTCCCCGAGATATTGATTCCACCCTGGGCTAGCAGGTGCCGGAACTCCCACCACCAACACCCCACGCCACTGGGTCAGGCCCTGCTCTCTAAGAGTTTCTTTAAAAATCCAAATCCCCAGCGAGGAAGAGATAGCCCTTAGAGCTGGACTGATGCGTCTGAGGCTTTCCCTGAAAACTTTTCGAGATAGCAGGTGTCTAATGAAGGAAGGGGCCAGCACGGAAGGGCCCTCTTTAAGACAGTAACTTGGGGTCCTTCTCAATTTTGCTAAGAGCTGCTGGCTCTTTGGTCGGGGGAAGCTGGACACCCGCGATTGGGACTCTGATCGTTTCACAAAGGACCTCCCTTCTCGAACCGCCTGCCTGCCACCTGGGGGAGGGAAGAAGTGGTGGCCCACCTCTTGGGGGGGTGCAGGGGCCCGGGGCAGACTGGCAGTGCTCACCTCCCTGCTGAGGGCAGGGCTGGACTGTCTTCGGAGAAGCTGGCTCTGACCTTGGCTGGGCCGCTGCGACCGCCCCTCGTCCCGGGCCTGGAAGGCCCCCGGCGCCTCGGACTTCCTATGAGCAAATGCAGCCGCCCCTCTGAGGGCCCTTGGGACTGTCCCAGCATCCCGGCTCCTCTACTCCCGCCCCCAAGGGCGGCAGGAGATGTGGGAGATCCAGGGACCCTCCAGGAGCTGGTTGAAGGGCCTTAAGTAAGGGATGATCCTCTCAGGTTCTCAGTTTCCCCTTCTGAAAAATGAGGACGGTCGACATCGCTCTAATCTACCCACCTCACGGAGTGAAGTGAGAAAAAGGGGTAAACACAGGTAAGGGGCTTCGCCTTGGTCTTGACTGCCTCCCGCCTCACTCAGGACCTCCTGTTTCTGACTCCCACCCCACCAGCAGTCCACCACTCACCCCTAGATAAAGGTTAGATGGGCCTTTGTGGGAATTAAGGTTTATTGAGCACCTACTGTGTACCAGGCACTGTGTGCACATGATCGGAACAGCAAACATTTATTGAGCACTTCCTATGTTCCAGGTGCCAAACACTTGACCACCCCACTTTGTCTCACACAACCCGTGAGGTGGGGGCGGGAGATACAGAGTGTAATGTGCCCCCACATCCCATCCTTTCTGCCCTTTTCCTGTCTACATGGTGAGTTTTGGATTTCCCAGACCCGTCTTTTTTTCCCCCTCCATAACCAAGAGGGTTCCGGCACTTAGCCTTGAACACTCCAGGCCATCTGAGCTGTCAGTAAAGGAGCTCTTAGCAAGGTCAGAAGGAAGAAACATCCTCTACAATTCCACAGAAGACCAACACAAACTGTCCACGCAAGTGGCACTTCTAAGGCACCTGGACTTCAGGCACGGTTGCCCAGTCCAATGAAGATAACCTCTAAGCTGTAAAAAGTCCCTGGTTTCAGTCCACCGTCTTGCTTAATAATTGGTAGCCATGGCTGTTAATATTTAACGTGACCTGAGAGGTAGGAACCAAACAGAATCTGGGCACACCTCTCCCCTCCCGTAGGTAAGGCCATCAAAACCAAAGACCCAACTACTCCGGTGGAACTTTATTTCAACAGGTCTGACTTCATCTAAATTGACCAAGGGAGCTGGGTCTCTAACGGCTGACGTGAGGGAAGCCTGAAAGAGACCACTCGGTGCTAGGCCTTCCCCGAGCCAGCCAAAAGGGAAGGAGGGGGGACCTCTGCGCAGCCAGGCCTGCCTTCGGCCTGCCTCTGGCTTGGGAACTGCGCGGAAACTCCACGGACACTTTGGAGAGTAGAAAAAAATACATATATATGAATTTGGCATTTTGGGGGTGGTCTTACAGCTTTTCCAATGTCATTAGAACCAGACCCATAAAGTCCGTTGAGATTTTAGCAGCTCTTAGAAGGAGACTGACTCGGGGCGCCTGGGTGGCTCAGTCGGTTAAGCGGCCGACTTCGGCTCGGGTCACGATGTCGCGGTCCGTGAGTTCGAGCCCCGTGTCGGGCTCTGTGCTGACAGCTCAGAGCCTGGAGCCTGTTTCAGATTCTATGTCTCCCTCTCTGTGACCCTCCCCTGTTCATGCTCTGTCTCTCCCTGTCTCAAAAATAAATAAAACGTTAAAAAAATTAAAAAAAAAAAAAAAAAAAAAGGAGACTGACTCACAGAAAACCAAAGTTCTCTTCCCTGGTGCAAGTGTTTCAGAGTTTGAGGGGTGCCTGGTCAGCTTCCATTTTTAATCTATTTGAGGCGACGGGAGTCCCTTGCTCTGTGAGATCTGAGGTCGCAGAGTGAGTGTTCCACAGAACCAGGCGCTGGAGGCTCCATGAAGCGAAAGCCCCAAATGTGACTGGGTTGGGGGGCATAACGGCGAAAAAAAAACTCAGGGCAGGGTGGACAGGTGGACCGGCCAATGTGCGCTTTCTCGAGTGGATGCACTGAATAAACTCCAGCGTGCTCCACAATGAGCCCTTCTGAGAAGTTTCCCCCCGTGTGGATTTGAGACATGGGAGGAAAGGACTCCAGAAGATTCCGAGAAGCCAACAGAGACCCAGCCTTTGCGATGCTGAAGCAACAGTGTCCCCTTGGGCCATCAGTGTTGATGTGCCTACCCCAAGGGAGAGGCAAAGGAAACACGTTTCCTTTGGAAGCTTGGATGGGCTCCACTCTATTTCCAGAGAGTAGTAAAGGACAGGAGCCATCAAGTCTAGCAAATTCCATGAAGACTCTTTTGAATTCAAGAGATTACAAAATGCTTACATGATGCTAAGATAAGGGATTCCAAAGGCATCTGAGGAGGGGCGGGTGTGTGTGAAGATATCAAGATATCAAGCCCAAACTCCTCATGTTTTAATGTGATAGCTTTTTTTTTTTTTTTTTTTTTTTTAACCAGTGCCAGACGATGTGGAAGATGTATAATAAGCAGAATGTGATAGCCCTTTAAGAGAAATCGTCCGGGCTCAGGTAGACAATGCTTGGACAGAATAGATGCTCAATAAATACATGTCGAGCATATGGGAGAAAATAGAAGTATGGCTCCATAGCTAGCCACTCCTAAATTTTGGTCTGTCCCTTACAGATACTGAAATAGGTTTTAAAGGCTCGTCTTCAGGGGACAAATGTTTTCCTATTTGGAAAAAGCGCCATACGAGAGGAAAAAATTAATTACGCAGTAGAGTTATAGAACGTTGATTAAAAAGCAAACAGTCTACTTCCCCAAAAGGTATACAATAAATATATGCAATTTTTTATATACCAACGATACTGCAATAAAGCCTTAAAAAGGTAAACAACTTCAAAGAGAGCAGAATAAAATGAATAGAAGTATCTGTGTAAAAATAATTGAGTGTCAACAAAAGTACAAACACCTTCCAGACTTCTATTCTGAACACTTTGTCTGTCTCAAAGTTATCCCTGGAAGGAGGAGGAGGAGGAGGAGGAGGAGGAGGAGGAGGAGGAGGAGGAGGAGAAGGAGAAAATTTAACTTTGGTTTAAAGACTTTAGTGTCCCTGCTGAGTTATCAGATCAAATCAAAGGTATGCAAAATGATATTGGACCAAAAACAGTCATCATAAGAAGACCAAAGACAAAGGGGGTTTTTAGGGCAGTTAAACTACTCTGTATATCACAATGGTGGATACACGCCGTTATACATTTGTCCAAATCCATAGAATATACACCATCGAAAGTGAGCCCTAATGTAAACTCTGGACTTTGGGTGATAATGATGTATCAATGTAGCTTCATGGTTTCTAACAAATATTTCATGCTGGTGGGGGATGTGGATAGTCCGGGAGGCTGTATATGGCGGGGGGCGGAGGGGGGGGGGGAGGGACAGGGGCTGAATGGGAAATCTCTGTACTTTCCACTCAATACCGTGAACTTAAAACCGCTCTAGGGGCGCCTGGGTGGCTCAGTCGGTGAAGTGTCCGACTCTTGGTTTCAGCTCAGGTCATGATCTCAGGGTTTATGAGATCGAGCCCCACATCGGGCTCCATGCTGACAGTGCAGAGCCTGCTTGGGATTCTCTCTCCCTCAAAAATAAATAAACTTAAAAAAAAAAAATTTTTTTTAAACTGCTCGAAAAAATTTCTTAATGTGTTTTTCAAAAAGGCCAAAGAAAGAATTACGCTAATGCCAGGGACCACAAACGCTGTCACCTGGGTACTAAATGGATAAAACTCACTGGAAAAGGAAATTTGAAGAGTAAGAGATACGGTTTCTCAAGTAGAGTCAAAGCTAAGAGACAATATTGCCTAAAGGAAAACAAAGAGGAATTCTGGAATGCAAAATATTACCTGCTCCTAGGGTGATGGAAAGGTTCTAAAATTAGGTCATGCGTGGCTGTGCAGCTCAGGCTTAGTTAAATACGCTGTAATTCATTGAATTATACGCTGTAAGTTTTGAGCCTCCCAGACCAACTTTTTGTTCTCTTGACCTTAACTAATGGCATTCCAGCCCCGATCCTTGAAAACTCGGAGGCTGGAACTGCTGGAGAAAGAAATCTCAGCCAGATCGGGAGGAAATGTTTCCTTTCCCCGCAGCTGTGGCAAAGCGGACGGTGTGGGGCCATAAACCGCCCGCGCAGCACTCGGGAGGAGGAGACTCATAAAATACTTGGACTTGAGGCATTGTCGCCACGTCCCAGGAAAGCGACCTTTAACTTCTAAAAAATTTGTAATGCTGTGCGTTCTCTTATTTAAAATGGGTGGCTTTGGCCATTCGTTTTAAATTGACATCTGTTTTCTGAAACGCATGGGGACCCATGAGTTTCCTTTGTTAAAGCAGAAAAGAACCATGGCTAGTTTCTTCTCCCTCATGTAAGAAGGAAAAAATAAAATAAACCTATGGTTCTGGATCAAGCAAAGGGTTTGAGAGTTAAACCTTATTTAAATTAAGGGTGCCCGGGTGGCTCAGTCAGTTAAGCGTCCAACTTTGGCAGGTCACGGGTTCGAGCCCCTCGTCAGGCTCTGTGCTGACAGCTCAGAGCCTGGAGCCTGCTTCTGATCCTGTGTCTCCCTCTCTCTCGGCCCCTCCCCTGCTCACGCTCTGTCTCTGTCTCTGTCTCTCTCTCTCTCAACAATAAAGAGAAACATTAAAAAAAAAAAAAAACCTTATTTAAATTAACATACTAACGTTCTCCCCATTTTACAGATGAGGAAACTGAGGCTCAGGTAGGTTAAATCACTTTACCAGATCCCATAGGCTGGGGAGTTAGATTTGACCCAGGATTTGACCCCCAGCCCGCCTGACCCTGGTCTATTGCTCTTAACCACTAGGCTACACATAGCATCACTTGGTTGTCACAAACACACACACACACACACACACACACACACACACACACCTCTGAAAATGTGGAAACAGAGATGAAGTGACTTGCCCAAGGTCACACAGCCAGTAAGTGGCAGGGTGGGGGGTCTGAACCCTTTCCATCTGCCAACCTAAGCCTGTGAACCTTCCACCTGTCCTGCTGCCGAGCCTCCTCCCCACCCCACCTGGCTGACCCCGCCCAGAGCTCACCTGCGCTCTTGCCCGAAGAGGCGCTCCACCTCTGCACGGCCAGGGCTGCGGGTACGGCCCCCGTTGCCGCACTGGGGGCCTGGCTCCCTCTGCGCCAGCCTCCTGGGCGGGGGCAGGTCGGCCAGCATGCTGTACTCCTCCCTCTCCAAGTTGTGCCTGGTCTCCCCAGGGGGCGCCGAGCCCCGGGAGCCCCCGGAGCTGCCCGGCGGAGGTGAGGATGCCAGGAGCGCTAGGTCACTGGGGGGGTGGCGGGGCGGGGAGGAGGCTCGAGGTGCATCCCGGTGTCCGATGCACACTTGCGGGGGCTGCACTGGGGAGCCATGCAGAGAGTCGGTGGAGGGGGCCAGGCTCTCCATACTAGTCCCTGGGGGATCCTGGAAGAAAAGGGAGGGCTCAGGGGCCTGGCGTGGTGGGGATGAGAAGGAGGGGGCATCCCGGTGCCCAATGCACACAGGGGTGGGGATGTGGGGGGGCTCGTGCAGAGAGTCTGTGGAGGGGACAAGGCTCTCAGTGCTGGCCCTGGGGAGATCCTGGAACAGGAGGGAGGGCTCTGGGGCCTGGCGCGGTGGGGAGGAGGCCCGGGGTGCATCACGGTACCCGATACATACAGGTGGGGGGAACTGAGGAGGATCATGCTGGGGGGACTGAGTCTCAGCATCTGATGTGTCTGGGAGGAAGGGAAAGGGATCAAACTGGGCGTGGCGGGGGGGTGAGGAGGCCCGGGGGGCATCCCGGTGTCCAATGCACACAGCTGGAGGTATATAGGGGGGGTTGTGGTGGGGTGATTCACTCTCAGATGCATGGGGGTCTGGGAAGAAAGGGAAGGGGTCATGTTGCAAATAGCGAGGAGGGGAAGAAGCTCGAGGAGCATCCCGATGCCCAATACACACAGAACATGGAGGCTGGGAGGGCTCAGAAGAGGTCTGGGGTGCCCCGCGGGTAGCAGGGTACAGAGGCGAAGAAGTCCGGGAGGCACTGTGGTGGCCCAGGTTATGGGAAGAGGAAGTGGCCCGGGGTGGCGGGCTATGCTGAGTAGATCCAGAGGAGGACAAGGGTGGGTCACGCTGAGCTGGCCTACTGGGAGATGAGGTCTGAGGCCTGTCCCCTTGGGTTGGCCGAAGGGCAATGGATGCCCAGGGGACCTCACTTTGCTTGGAGCGAGATGGGGAGGAGGTTCGGGGGCCTTCACTCTGGGTTGGGCGAAGGGGAAAGGAGGCCCAGGGGATATCTTTGTTAGTACGATGGGGAGAAGCATTCCGGGGATTGTTCCGTTGAGTGGAGCATCGAGGGGAGGAAGTTCCAGGGTTGTCCCGCCGAGAGGAAGATTGCGGGTAGTCTCGTTGACTAGAAGAGGTTCTGAGGTTGTTCCATTGGGTACAAGAGGTTTTAAGGTTGTCCTTTTGGGTAGAAGAGGTCCTGGGATTGTCCCGTTGGGCACAGGATGCCCTGGGGTTGTCCCGTGGAGTGGTTCTGTTGGGAGAGGAGGCTCTGGGGTTGTCCCGTTGGGTGGTTCTGTCGGGAGAGGAGGCTCTGGCGTTGTCCCGTTGGGCACAGGATGTTCTGGGGTTGTCCCGTGGAGTGGTTCTGTTGAGAGAGGAGGCTCTGGGATTGTCCCGTTGGGGACAGGATGTCCTGGGGTTGTCCCGTGGAGTGGTTCTGTTGGGAGAGGAGGCTCTGGGGTTGTCCCGTTGGGTGGTTCTGTTGGGAGAGGAGGCTCTGGGATTGTCCCGTTGGGCACACGATGTCCTGGGGTTGTCCCGTTGGGTGGTTCTGTTGGGAGAGGAGGCTCTGGGATTGTCCCGTTGGGCACACGATGTCCTGGGGTTGTCCCGTTGGGTGGTTCTGTTGGGAGAGGAGGCTCTGGGATTGTCCCGTTGGGCACACGATGTCCTGGGGTTGTCCCGTTGGGTGGTTCTGTTGGGAGAAGAGGCTCTGGGATTGTCCCGTTGGGCACACGATGTCCTGGGGTTGTCCCGTGGAGTGGTTCTGTTGGGAGAGGAGGCTCTGGGATTGTCCCGTTGGGCACACGATGTCCTGGGGTTGTCCCGTGGAGTGGTTCTGTTGGGAGAGGAGGCTCTGGGATTGTCCCGTTGGGCACACGATGTCCTGGGGTTGTCCCGTGGAGTGGTTCTGTTGGGAGAGGAGGCTCTGGGATTGTCCCGTTGGGCACAGGAGGTCCTGGGGTTGTCCCGTGGAGTGGTTCTGTTGGGAGAGGAGGCTCTGGGATTGTCCCGTTGGGCACAGGATGTCTTGGGGTTGTCCCGTGGAGTGGTTCTGTTGGGAGAGGACGCTCTGGCGTTGTCCCGTTGGGCACAGGATGTCCTGGGGTTGTCCCGTGGAGTGGTTCTGTTGGGAGAGGAGGCTCTGGGATTGTCCCGTTGGGCACAGGATGTCTTGGGGTTGTCCCGTGGAGTGGTTCTGTTGGGAGAGGACGCTCTGGCGTTGTCCCGTTGGGCACAGGATGTCCTGGGGTTGTCCCGTGGAGTGGTTCTGTTGGGAGAGGAGGCTCTGGGGTTATCCCGTTGGGCAAGTCTTGAAGGAGAGGATGCACTGGGGGTGTTTTGCTGTGTGAAAGAGGTCCTGGGGTTGTCCCGTTGGGTGATTTGTGGGGGAGAGGAGGCTCGGGGGTTAGTGAGCTGTGTGGAAGCAGTCTGGATAACGTCCCTTTGGGTAGAACGATGGAGAGAGGAAGCCTGGGGGGTGGCACTTCGAGGTCCGCTCTGTGGCGTTGCACAGGAAGGCTGGGTCAGCGCTGAGCGGTGCTGCTCCAAGAAGTATCCACCTTCTCCCCGGAGCTTGGCCCAGTGCTGACCAGCACTTCGGCTCCCGCTGCAGGTGTCTGGAGAGAGGAGATGATTTTTTTGTTTTTAACACTGATTTATTTTTGAGAGAGAGAGAGACAGAGCGTGAGCAGGGGAGGAGCAGGGAGAGAGGGAGACCCAGAATCAGAAGCGGGCTCCAGGCTCCAAGCAGTCCGCGCAGAGCCCGACGCAGGGCTGGAACTCGCCAACCGCGAGATCACGACCCAAGCGGGAGTCGGATGCTTAACAGACTGAGCCACGCAGGCGCCCCGAGAGGAAATGATGAAGGCAGAGCCCACAGCCCCTTCTTAGAGGCTCCACTGTCCATACGAGGTGACTCGACCCCTGTAAATAAGGCAGATTGGAGGGGGCTTAGTGGCCCCTCTCAAGCTGAGGCTGGGATTTGAAATTGAAAACCCAGCCTGACTCAGTCAATGGGAGGTAGGCTCCAGGGCTGGAAAGGCACATGGCCTGCGGGTCCCGGAACAAATTCATAGAGAGCAGTTTTGGCAACAGCCCATGTAACCCCCGAGAGGGAGGTGGCAGGGGGCGTCCAGCAGCAGCCATCTAGCAACTTCCCTTTCCCTGTTCTACTCCTGCGGTTGGGTTCTGAGAAATTCCCCCATCTCTTCTAATGAGCCTCTTTCACTGTGATCGTTCTAGAAAGCTCCCGTTCCTTACACCCAGAGAGGCCCTTGCCCTAGAAGCTTCTGTCAGAGCTGCCATGAGGATGGGCTGGCCTTTTGTGAACCTGCAGCATCAGCCTCACCAGGGAGTTTGCTAGAAACGCAGAATCTCAGCCCCCTCACCCCCGCCCCGACCCGCCCTGGGCACCCTGCCCCGAATCTACTTTTTTTTTTTTTTTTTTTTTTTTTAATTTTTTTTTTTCAACGTTTTTTATTTATTTTTGGGACAGAGAGAGACAAAGCATGAACGGGGCAGGGGCAGAGAGAGAGGGAGACACAGAATCGGAAACAGGCTCCAGGCTCCGAGCCATCAGCCCAGAGCCCGACGCGGGGCTCGAACTCACGACCGCGAGATCGTGACCTGGCTGAAGTCGGACGCTTAACCGACTGCGCCACCCAGGCGCCCCCCGAATCTACTTTTAATAAGATTCCCAGGTGATTTGCATGCACATTACTGCATAAGCAGCCCTGGTCTAAGAGATTATTGTAACTGCCCTAAGCAGGCACCTCTTCACAACTCCCGTCCTCATGAAGGGGCCGCCATGACCTTGGTGTCACCCACCAGCCCCCTTATCCTTTGGTCATCCGGCATGGGGTGGCCGCCGGCTCTGTGCGTGTCCCCGGGCCGCTGCTTCATCAGGAGAGAAGCAAAGGGTACTGTGGCCTCATCTCGAAGGAACCACAACTGCTTTCATTAAAGGCCGTGCTTAAGATTGCCTCTCCTCCTGCTTGGGAAACCTCTGTCTCTTTCCACACTTTCTGAGCTGCTGTCACCGAAGTCTGAATTTCCGGCGCCTAGCCAGGAGCCAGAACCACACAGAGAGCAGCACTTAAATTTTTCATTGTTGCCTGACGAACTGATGCCCCAACGTGTGTGCTGTGGGCCCCCAGGTTCATCGTCCCAATCAGGGAGATCCTTTCCAAAAGGAAACCTGGCTAGATCACTCACCCCTGCGTCCAAGGAGGGACCGAAAAGCCATCAGACTGGAGGAGACTGGGGAGACATGGAGACTAAATGCACTGTGGGTCCTGGATGGGACGGTAGGACCACAGAGGGACGGGAGTCGAAAAACAGGCGAATACAAATAAAGTCTATAGTTTTGACACTATAACGTCCCAATGTTGATTTCTTAATTTTGGTAACTATACTACGGCTCTAGAAGAATGTCAACATTAGGGGAACCAGGCAAGGGGTAGAACAGAAACTCTCTGTACGCTTTGCAACTCTTCTATAAATTTAAAATGATCTCAGGGGCGCCTGGGTGGCTCGGTGGGTTAAGCGTCCAACTTCGGCTCAGGTCATGATCTCGCGGTCTGTGAGTTCGAGCCCCGCGTCGGGCTCTGTGCTGACGGCTCAGAGCCTGGAGCCTGCTTCCGATTCTGTGTCTCCCTCTCTCTCTCTGTCCCTCCCCTGCTTGTGCGAACTTTCTCTCAAAAATAAATAAACATTTAAAAAAACAAAATTATCTGAGAATAAAAGACTGGAAAAACATCAGGGGCTCCCAACTGCATTTGAATTAAATTCCAGAGATTTCCCCTGGCTGGGCAAAGGCTCTGGCCCCCCCCACTGGCCTCCCAGTTCCATCTGGGGAGGGGCCTCGCCTTCTAGTTTTCCATTGTGTCTCCCGGGCTTAGGAAAAGTGCTAAGCACAGCAGAGGAGCTCAATGATACTGTGCTGCCACCCTCCAGCTCTGAGCGCCGCCTCCCACGCCGTGCCTGGGTGCTGGCTGAGATGGCGATTGTCACTCCTCTCGGTGCCTCCCAGCTGGGTCATCGCCCCCAACCTTGGCTTCTTCCCCTGCCCGCCCATCTCAAGAATCCCTTTCAGCCTGGCCCACCCGGGATCTGACTTCACTCCTGCAGCCCCACTCGTGCACACACAAGCCAAGCTCTACAGATGTCCTAGGGCACTGTGTCCTGTCTCTCAGCCAGCTGGGCGTTGGCTAATTCCTCCTGGGCCTCGGAGGGGGGGGGGGGGGGTCCTGCCTGCAGTTTGGGAGCCTGCCGCGGGGAGGACAGCGGTGACTGACTTGGACCGAGCAGGTCACACAGTGAGTTTCGCCCACTCCACTGCCTCTGTGTTAGAAGCAAGAAAGCAAGGGGCGCCTGGGTGGCTCAGTCGGTTGAGCGTCCGACTTCGGCTCAGGTCACGATCTCACGGTCCGTGAGTTCGAGCCCCGTGTCGGGCTCTGGGATGATGGCTCAGAGCCTGGAGTCTGCTTCCAATTCTGTGTCTCCCTCTCTCTCTGACCCTCCCCCGTTCATGCTCTGTCTCTGTCTCAAAAATAAATAAACGTTAAAAAAAAAAAAAAAAAGAAGCAAGAAAGCAGGTATTTCGTACAAAATCCCACTTGCCTATCAGGCCACTCACATTCCAGGGAGGCAGTTGGCTCCCTGTGTTCCCTGTGAGATTACTTCTTCCCATACACCCTCTCCCCAGTGCTGATAGGGCCAGGCAGTGGGGGTGGGGTGATGACAAGACCTGATTCATGTTTTTAAAAGATGGCTCCAGCTGCTGTGGGGAATGGGCGGAAGAGCGCTGGGCAGAAAAGCGGGGACTCTGGGGGGGCTCTGGCCACAGTCCCAGCGAGGGGCAGCGGTGGCTGGGCCAGCGAGTTGCGCAGAAGACAAGAAGGGGACAGATTTGAGAGGTGTGTTTTCCAGGTGGCGCTAACCAGAGCTGCTGAGGATTGAATATAAAGGGTAAAGAAAAGAGAGAAATCGGGAAAACACACGATTTGGGGCCTGAGCTTCCAGCATGCTGGGGACATGGAACAGACTGCAGGAAAACCAGGTTTGGAGGGAGGGGCAAGTTGTGGGTGGCCCCCCGCCCCCACGGGCTGCCTCTTCCCCCCATCTCCCATGCTCCACACGCTCCCATCACCCACACTGGGTTCACAAGTCAGCGAGATGCTAACCAGTGCCATGGGCATCTGGGGGCTTGGCCTGCCGGGTGGCCTTTTCCCTTTCTCTGCGCACAACGTCGCCCTGATTTCCTTTGGGCAATCTCTTCCCCTGCTCTTAGGCCATGAGGTGTGCACAGGGGTCTGACCCCATCCCTGATCACCAGGGCACGGGCACATGACCCATGCTGGGTCCCGGGGAGAACCCTTCCTGGGACATGAGCAACATCTATGGGAAGATTGCACCCTCTGTCTCGGGAGCTGATATACAGGTAGGCTACAGCCTGGTACTGATATTGCTGATTGTGCCCTGACTGCGGGAAGGTCTGGGGGAGAAGGAAGGCAGCGCGGAAGGAAACAGAGCAGAAACCAGATTTCTGATAGTATTTGAACATCTGGATCCAGCCATGCCTGAAGTCACAAACCCCTAAACTTTTTACTTATGTGAGTCATTCCGTTTATGTGCAGCCAGTTTCTGTCAATTGCAACCTGATCCTAACCAACAAGTCGTGAGATGATGTATTTAAAGCAGGTAGCATGGGGGCGCTTGGGTGGCTCGGTCGCTTAAGCGTCCGACTTCGGCTCAGGTCATGATCTCGCGGTCCGTGAGTTCGAGCCCCGCGTCAGGCACTGTGCTGACAGCTGAGAGCCTGGAGGCTGCTTCGGATTCTGTGTCGCCCTCTCTCTCTACCCCTCCCCTGCTCGCACTCTGTCTCTGTCTCTCTCTCTCTCAAAAATAAATAAACGTTTACAAATAATAATAAAAATAAATACAGCAGATGTATGGCACGCCATGGCCGCTCCTCAATTATATGGGAACTGTTACGATTACTCAGGTCACCAAAGTAAGCTGTGCCAGGGGACCCAGATGGCCAGGGAGATCTGGCCAGGCCTCAGGCCATCACCACACCTGTGGTCACGGGGACCAACCTGGCCTGGAAGGACTCACCTTCCTTTCTCTGGCCTGCGGTATCTCCTCCCGCAGGGGCCCGGGTGACGGGACATGGAACCCTTCGGGCACTGTCAGCTCTGGGCCCCTCCTGGGGCTTCCTTGGGATCATCACGGTGAGCTCGTCCCAGCTGGGAGCCTCTTCCTGCCTTTCAACAGTGTCCCAGTCCTGCCGGGGAAGGGAGGAAAAGCATATTTGGAGCCTTTGGGCCTGTGCCCCCAGCACGAGACAGGTAGAAGGAAGGGAAAGGCACCGACATTGAAACAGCACCTGCTGAATGCCCTGCACTGTGCTGGGCTCCTTAAGGCACGAACTTAGCTAACCTTCAATCAGCCCACGAGGTAGGCATGTATGTTGGTGCTCAGAACTCCGCCCAAAGTCACACAGTTGGGAAACAGTTGAGGTGGGAGGAGGACTTGAACCCAGGGCAGTTGGACTCCCTGCAGTGGCACAGCAGCCCCCAGTCCCCAGAGGCACTCCCAGGGTCCAGAGAGAAGAGAGGTCAAAGCCTCGCCCCTCCACTTCCCAGATAGGTAGCCTTAGGTAAGTTGCTTCCCTTCTCCAAGCCTCAGTTTTCTTGCCCCAAAATGGGGCCATAAAAGTCTCTACCTCTGAGCGGGTGGTGAGTCTTCTTGAGCCCACATCTGCCATCCCATTACTTCCCCTTGGAGGTCTCACAGATAGCCTGCCCTTTCTGCCCTGTGACAGCCCTTTGAGGGGTGAGTGCCCCCGGAAGCTCCCAGGCAGATGGCCCCCAGCCCTTCCCTGGGCCCCCCAGCCTGCTCCCTCTCCTCTGTCCCTCGGAGATCTATCCCAGGGCTGGTCATGGAGTTCAGTGGTGTGTGACCAGGACAGGGCTCAGGACCAGTTCTGTCCGAGGTCTAGACAGCACGCCCGACATCCCGGCCCTCTGTGACCTTGAGAGTTTTTGGAAGGCTGACCCGGTTGGTGTTTCACCTGAAACTCCTTCCGTCTTTTCGCAACCAAGCCCCAGCCCCCTGGGCCCGCCCTGCAGAGACCCCGCACCCCTCCCAGGCGGTTGGTCCAGCTGGCTAAATCTCCAGAGGACCTTGGCCCGGCTCCCTGGTGTGAGAGGCTCAGCCCTTGTCTGGAGTCGTGGGCGGGACCCCAGGGCTGGCACAGAGGGGCGATCGTGTCCCCAGCTTTTCATCCCCAGCTCACCACGGAGGACGAGTCGCTGGGATCATCAGGGGTGTCGCACTCAGGGCTGGAGCTGGTGTCGGAGTCGGGGCCTTCGTCGAAGCTGCCGCTCAGGGAGGAGGCCAGACCCTCCAGGTAGGGCACTGCCTCTTGTCCCTGGCTCCTGGGGGCGGCTGTGGGGCCCTCTGCAGAGGACCCTGCTGACGGGCCCCTGGGAGAAGAGACAGACCTATGACTTCTTCCCCCAAAAGTCATGGGAATTAGGGAGTGATACCCCCACCCAGGGACACACACACCTCGCATTAGAGCAAAGGAGGGAGCTAACACCAAGGGCTCTCTGTGCTGGGCTCTTCACATGGACCACCTCTTTCAGCTACAACAGTCTCCCTTTGAAACGTGTGTAATGATACCCATTGTACAGATGAAGACACTGAGGCTCAGAGAGGTCAAGGGACTGGCCAAGGTCACAGAGCTAGGAAGGGCTACAGCTGCATGGTGAAGTAAAGCCCTGGTTTAGGAAGCCAGTCAGGATAGCTACAGGCCCGGGTACGCTTACAGATGGCAGTCTCCCCAAAGAGTGACCCACAGATTGACCGATAAGATGGAAAGGGATAATGGCCGTGAAAAAGAGGTCTGTGGTCAAATGAGTCTGGGACATACCACACACTTCTCCTACCTCCCCTACCCCGAAGCCCAAGGCCCACTAGCAAACTAAAGGTGCTGACAAGTCTTGCAAGAGAGATATTCAAATCTGTTTATCCCAGCCTTTCTGAAACACATTTGATGGCAGAGCTGGTTTTTGCTTTGTTTTTAAAATAATACCTCCCTGTGAGGAATGCATGTTCCCCAAGCAAAGCCAATCTGATTCAATTCCTCTTATTTCCTAAACAGGGAAACTGAGGCATGGAGGAGGGGAAACATTTGCCCATGCTCCCTTTGCCCATCAGGGATGGAACTGAAGCTGGAACCCAGGTTTCCGGACCCTCAACCGTGACCTCCCAAGGCACCTTGGCCTAAAGAGGGACTTCAGCTCAGGCCTGGGCGTGGAGGGAATCCCAGAGCCTGGAGCAGGTAGGTGGGTAGTAACAGGTGCCGCGCCCCGCCCCCGCCTCCCTCCAATGCTGACACTGTTTAATCTTTTAAAGCTGTGCAAAGGGAACCAGGAAATGTGAGCGGTGGGGTGCCATGCCCCCTGGGGGGTGGGTGCCTGGCAGCTCCATTCCCCAGAGCAAACTGAGCTAGGGCCCCAGGAACATGCCCACTGGCTGCCTATGCCCAGGCCGTGTGACCTGACCATATGACCCACACCGGCAGCCAGCACAGACAGATCCTGCCATCGTGAAGGGGTGCAGGGTGGGGGCGGGTGAGGGCATCCTCCCCTCGGGAGCCCCTCCCCACGCCTGGGGCTCTACCCACCTCTCTGGCCCTGGCCCAAGGCCCAGGCCCACCACGGACTGGCAGCCGGAGGTCGAGGAACCGAGAGGACCCTCAGAGACAGGCAGGCGGCGAGGCAGGTCGCAGTAAGGCACCTCAGCACCTGGAGGGCTCCCCGGCTCCTGGGGCAGAGTTGGAGAGAGGAGGCAGCTCCTGGCCCACGTGGGGGTTCCCCTCCCCCCCCCACGCAGCCCCTCCCCCCACCAGGCCGGATGGAAGTGTCCAGGCATCTCCTCCTGGGATCTCAGGCTTCTCAAGGAGAGCTGTCCGTCAGGCTGGAAGCGCCTCTTGGGACCCAAGCCGGGGGGCTGGCGGAGATAGAGGGTGTGTGCATGCACATGTGTGTGGACAGGTATGTGTTTGCACAAAAGCCCGTGTGGGTGCAAGCGGGCCCACGTGCGTGCGTATGCAAGGCAGGGGAGTGGGTCCGCTAACACACGCGTTTGCGTTAAGTTCATTACTACATGCGTGTTGCTGCGCGCGGACGTGTGTGCCGGAAGGTGGGAGGTAAACAAAGGGACACAAAAGCAGGGTGGGGTCTTCCGTAGCTGGAAAACAAGGGTGAGGAGGGGAGGGTGAGGACAAGGACCAGCCCGGCCTGGGGACTGAAGGCAATGGGAGAAAAAGGAAGTCTGAGGTCTGAGGAAGACCTTGGAGGAAGGAGAGACTTTTGGGGCTAAAGGAGGGGCAGGGGGCTCCGTGGGAGGGGGGGGGCGGGCGGGAGGGTCCAGGCCCCAGGGGGGCGGGTGGGGCCCTGAGCCCAAGGCCCTTCTGTCCCTCCCTCGCCCTCAGCAGGGCCACACCTGCGAAGGCTGGTGCCGGGCTCACCCGGGGGGGGAACGGCCGCTCACCTCCGGGAAGGCCCCCCCATCCCTCCCCACCTCCCCGGGGTGGCGGGCCCTCCCTGGAGGTGGGAGACAGCGGCCACAGCACCCTGCACCCCGCCTCCTCTCAGGTTACCTGGGCGGCGGGCTCAGCGGTGGCGGCTGGCGGCTGTCAGCACCCTCGTCCCCGGGGGGCTCCGGCTCAGGCCCCCACGCTGCCGCCCTCCCAGGCCTTGACTCTGGGCCGTGGTGGTGGCGGCGGCGGAGGCAGCGAAACCTTAGAGGGGCCGGCTGCGAGCAGGGGCCCCTCATTACTCTTTCATAAGCCGGGGCCCAGCCAAGAACAATGCGGGACATGAAACCGCAGGAACCTGATCCCCGCCCGCTCACCTGAGAGCCGGGCGGGGCGGGGGCCTGGGCACGGGCTCCCCGGGGACCCCGGAGCTCAGCGCCCGGGGCCGAGGCCACAGCCTGGCCACGGTTCAGGGTGGGCAGAGACTGCCCCGGATTGCAAGAAAGCCACCCGCGGGCCCTGGGCAGCGCCCGGGAGTGCGGCCGGCGTATCTGTCGTGCCGTCCAAGCCAGAGGAGGCCCGTCTGGGTTCAGTTTCGCCCCCTGCCCCGGAGCCAGATTCTGATCAGAACTCAACAGCGGGAGGTGTCAGATCCACAGCCCAGCCTGGCGCCTTGGCCGCCCTGGGGACCTTGCCACATGAATGAGGAGGGAGCAGAAGCGCGGGGTACCAAAAAGGGGTCCAGCCCAGCTGGGCCCAAGCAGGACCCCCCCGCCTGTCATGGCACCTCCTCCCTGCTTTCACCCCCAGCCCCCGACACTACCCACTGTCCCCATGAGCAGTCCCAGTAGCCAGTCCCTGGCTCTGATTTCCTGTCTGGCGGGTCAGCCCGGGCTCTGGCCTCAGACAGACATCAGGCCCAATCCTGGCACCTCCATTTCCCAGCTGGGTGACCTCAGCTTGGTGGCTTCCCTCTCTGAGCCTGAGTTTCTCATCTCCAAAACCGGGGTGATAAAAGCACCCACCTCCTAGGGGTGTCACGAGAATTAAACGGGTTAATACTTGTAAAGGGCTTAGAACAGGACCTGGTCTGTACATCTTATGTATAATAAAAAATGTAAAACCATTAAAGAGAATTTCATTAGTGTTAAATCAATAGGATGTTAAACACATTTAAGAATAAATACGCTGAGAAGCGCCTGGCTGGCTCAGTCAGAGAAGCATGTGACTCTTGTTCTCGGGGTTGTGAGTTCGAGCCCCACATGGGGTGTAGAGGTTATTTAAATAAGTAAAGCTTAAAAAAAAAAAAAGAAAAGAATAGGGGCGCCTGAGTGGCTCAATCGGTTAAGCGTCTGACTTCAGCTCAGGTCATGATCTCGCGTTCATGAGTTTGAGCCCCGCATCAGGGTCTCTGCTGACAGCTCAAGAGCCTGGAGTCTGCTCTGGATTCTGTGTCTCCCTCTCTCTCTGCCCCTCCCCTGCTCACACTCTGTCTCTCGCGCGCGCTCTCAAAAATAAATAAACATAAAAAAAAAAAAAAGAATAAATCCATTGAAAGAGATGTGTGTGCCTGGCAGACAGCAGGACCCTCCCATCTCCCTCCGTGCAGACCCTGGCCTTGACCTGGTGGCCCATGTGATTTCCAGGGATAATCCCTCCCCCATCTCTCAGCCTATAGAAAGCTCAGCTGAGAGCAGAGCACAGAGGCATCCAGGACCCAGGTTCCTAGGGGAGCTACAGTAAGCTTCAGGGAGAGGGTTGCCCTGGGACCTGGGGCCACTTCTGCATACTCTCGGGTAGCATAACGCCTGGCACCTTTTAAGCACCCATTCAGTATGAACAGTGTGAACACGTGAGCTGGCCCCAGATCTCAGCCCAGAAGTGGCTGGATTGACTCTAGAATGCGGACCTGTCTGTATCTAAGCTTCTCCTCCTGTTCCCACACGTGCCATCTCCCCAGCCCCTGGGGAAGGGCATGTGCCTCAGAGACAGACCCACGGGGCTTTCAGGCATGTTCCCTGAACTTGGGGCTGAGGGTAGAGAGCTGTTATTGGTGGTGTCAAGACAGGTAGAAAAGAATCCTCCAGATTGACTTCTCGGGTCGGGAAGGCGGGAGAGAGGAAACTGATGTGTATTGAATTAACCACATGTGACTCGGGCTACACAGTGCCAGATGCCCTGAGTGAGAACGCCCTGTTGTCCCGCTTTACCCATTAGGACAGTGGAGCCAGAGAGGGTAAGTGGCCCCAGGCCACACAGCAGGTAAAGGGCAAACCCAGGTTTGGAACTCTGGCTTGCCTGCTTTCAAAGCTGAACGGCAACTCCCTTATAATGGCCACCTCGTGGAGCCTGACGCCCTGCATAAACCGGCTGCCAGGCTTAAGAGGAGCCTCAGGATCCTCTGGGAATGATGGAGCCATGGGGGCGGGGGGAGGGGGGCGGAGGCAGGCGGGGTCAAGGCTGGAGGGGTCCGTGGAGCTTCACAGGTCCCCTGCTTCTCCTAGGGCTCTGGGTTTACATGCAGCGGGGCTTGGCCTAAGACCACATGGATTGCCAAGTGAGAAAACACATTCCCTTTCGCTCCTTCAATACCTTCAAGGAGAAAGTCTCCTGTGGGTGCTGGGGTGCCTTTAATGTCTCCCTAACACCCGCCGATCTCCCTTTGTAACAGAGAGACAGCCAGCTTCGGGCTCAGAACCGGCCTTCAGCCGACAAGACTCTCTAGTTAGAATTTAAAGACGTTTCAGATTTTTTTTTTCATTCTTCCTTTTTAACCTTCTATATAAAGGATATGATCCTGGTTTTCTATTTATAGGGATGATATAAAGTTGTGTTTCAATATAAAGTTTAAAAGGGTGTTTTTTTAAAGAACAATAAAGTACTAGATTGTATGAGGCTATGGCAAAAAAAAAAAAAAATCATAAAAGCAGGAGGAGAGTGACTCACATTTGGGAAACGTACTGTGGTCCCAGCACCTCGTGGAACAGACGGCAGAACCGGGGTTCTGCCCAGGAGGAAGGCCAGTGTCTGGGTTCGGCCGCAAGTGAGTGGCCCAGCCAGGGGCAATCCGTCATGAACATCCCCATCCCAGAACACCACACCCGCTCAGGAAAGCTGGCCTACCTGGCTCCTCGCTCTGTGGGCCTCCTCGGGGTGAAAGCAGTTTTGACAGCAACCCTGGGCAAGCACGTTGGCCTCAAAGTGTTCACAGGGGACAGTCCCAGCACCCCCCTCCATATTGGCTGAGTCAGGCCACGGCAGCTCCTGCGATCCGATGGTGGCCACCGGGAAGAAAGGGGGGCAGGCAAGGGCCAGGTAATTGGCTGGTGGACCACCCGGAACCCGGCCTCAGCTGCCCCTAGACAGACAAGGACCGAGGAAATAAGGTCATCCATCCATTCATTTATTCACTCAATAAACACTCCCGGGGCGCCTACGCGGCTCAGTCGGTTAAGCGTCGGACTTCAGCTCAGGTCATGATCTCACGGTTCGTGGGTTGGAGCCCCGCGTCGGGCTCTGTGCTGACAGCTCAGAGCCTGGAGCCTGCTTCAGATTCTGTGTCTCCCTCTCTCTGCTCCTCCCCCACCCACGCTCTGTCTCCCTGTCTCAAAAATAAATAAACATTAAAAAAAATTTTTTTAAACACTCCTGAAGCACCCACTAAGCACCAGGCACTCTGCCAAGCATTTAGACATGTGATTTCTAGTCATTACCGCAGTGTTGCTCAAAGTCTGTTCTAAGGACCCTGCATTAGACTCAGCCGAGCTGCTCATAAAATGCATATTCCCGGGGCACCTGGCTGGCTCAATCAGTGGAGCATGTGACTCCTGATCTCCGGGTTGTGAGTTCGAGCCCCATGTTGGGCACAGAGCTTACTTAAAAAAAAAAAAAAAAAAAAAAAAAAAAAATATATATATATATATATATATATATATTTATAATATATATAAATTCTCAGTGCCTCCCCAGATCCACCCAGTCAGAATCTCTTGGAGGTGTGAGGCCTGGGGTTGTGCGTTGTTAAAAAGTCTCTTAGGAGATTCAGTGCACCCTAAAGTTCGAGTGCCTTTTCTCACGGTTATCTTACATTGTAGATAAAGCCAATGCCAATTTAAGATGAGGCATCGAAGACTCACCAAGGGTCCATACCTTGTTCTAGGTCCCAGGAGCTGAACTGGTGCTGGGACAGAGCTCTCCCATGACAGAGCTGGGAGAGAGCTGAGCACAGAGCTCTCCCATCTGGGGGAGGCCACTGAGAGCTCCAATGCCACGCCCTGGGAGGGGGGAAGGGGAGATGCCCCGACGAGAGTGACTTGAAGATCCCTTCCTCACGCACACAGAGCCCCAGGAGGAGGGTGGGACAGAAGAGGAATCCATCTCCCCAAATCCCATGCACCTTGCGGTGCCCCCAGGTCACCAGCCCACACACCTGTCCTCACCTGGCAAGTTTCCTGCAAAGCCTACCAGGGGATAAAGCCTTGGTTGCCAATCTCAGCTGAGGGCTGCGGAATTTCTCATCCTCCCCTGGGGCAGCCAGGGCGAAGGTTCCTGGCTTCTCCACCATCAGACCTGGGGAGGTGGCAGGGCCCGTTGTGTATGTGTGTTTTGGAGGGGGGTACCCACTTGCCCCTCCATCCTTCTTGGGCCATCATCTCCCGGAGACGTCCCTTGCCCCAGTGGTGGAGGGGGCGCGAACCGGTTCCGCCCAGCTTGGGCGGTTCTTTCCTGGTCTGGCCATATAAAGGAGCATCGCCTGAGAAGGAACACGCCGCTCATCTTCCTGGGGGCGGATGGGGGCTCTGTTCCGTGTGCCCCTCACTGCTCCCGCTTCCTCCTCCTCCTTATTCCCAACCAACTGGCAGAATGCTCAAAAATGCACATTAGGTGTGGCTGTAACAATGGGAAACCTTCAGCGGACACTCATGCCCCACCCGGAGAATGGACTCCTGGACCTCTCCAGCGGGTCAGCCAGTCCCTCTCCGTATGCCTCGCCCCTCTCTCCCTTACCCCACCGGCCTCCTCTCCCCGCTCCCCTCCCCCGCTTCCGCAGCGCAGTACTACTGACCTCGGCTCGGGTTTCCACGCACAGGAGGTGCCCGGGTGGGATGCCGGGGTCACAGCTCCTATTTTAACAATGAATCAGAACGTTGCCCGGGAGGTGGACGAAGACCACTCCCCTGCCGCTCGCGCATAGGTTCTCTCTAGGCGCCTCATTTACATAAGGGCTGTGAGATTGGACCACCCGAGGGCAAGGGGCGGGGCGGAAGGCGGGCGGCGCCCAGAAGCCTCCGAGCGCGGGACCGGCCGCACGTTTAGCCTGAGCTGCTGGGTCTGGGTTCCCAGGGGGCCCATCAGAGGGCTGGCACTTGGCAGGGCTGTCTCCCTCTGACCTCCTTCCCGTCGATGGATTCCCTCTACAGTTCCCTAGGCTGGTCTTGACCCAGATGTCGGGCTAGAAGACTTAAATTCTCTGTGCCTCACTTTTCTTACCTGTAAAATGGGAAGGGTAGTAGTACCTGTGGGGATGAAATGAAACGCCCAGGCGTTTTCAGCCTCCATCTGCTCGCTTCCACTGACGTAGAACTCACTTACAAAATGCACAACTCCCTCTTTTTTTTAATCTCCCCCCTCCCCTTTTAAGCTAATATTTATTTTGCACTATGTGCCAGCTCCTATTCCAGAATCTTTACATTCATCAGGACACAGTAACCCAAAGGGCTAAGTACCAAGATCCTCATTTCACAGCAACTAAGGACAATTAACTTACCAGTGTCACACGGCTAGGCAGAGGCAGAGCCAAGACTAAAACCCTGGTGTGCCTGACGTCCTGTGACACCACAGAACATCTTCATTCAGTAATTCACTCGGACATTCACATGTACCTGTGCTGGGCACTGGGGAGAGGGTAACATGAATAAAACGTGCCTCCTTCTGAGATGAGAAGCCCATTGACCCATGGAAGAGATAGCCCCTGAACTAGGGCATCCTGACCCAGGATGGAATGGGTGAAAACATAGTTTAGTAACAAGGATCACGAGTTTTCAGCTTGATCCCCATTACTGCGAGCAACACAGAGAGCAGGGAGACCGATGGTCAATATCCGACTCTAGTGACTCTTGGCTGTGTGCTCTTGAGAAAGTTACTTGACCACTCTGAGCCTGGGGTGGGTTAGACATCTGGTGTGAGTCTGAAGCTCAGGACAGGGCCCCGGGGTCTTTAGCCCCCCTCCGCCACCAAACAATAAAACCTGGAGCTAACTCAAGGTCGCACTCCTGACAATTCAATTCACGAAATACTCAACGGAGCCCCTACCTTGTAGGTAGGCGGTGCTGAGGGATACTTAGCAAAGAAAAGATTGAATCTTCTGCTTTCTTGGTGCTTTACACTGCAGTGGAGAGCAACAGACCCTAAACAAGATAAATAAACAATATATGGAGTAGGTAGGCTGGTGAGAGGTGCTAAGGAGAAAAATGAAGCCGGGAAGGGGCTGGTGTGGGAGGGCATTACATCTGAAATAAGGTGGTCAGGAAAGCCTCTCTGACCTGTGACATCTGAGCAAAGGCCTGGAAAAGAGAGAGTGAGCCTGCAGGCCCTGGGGAAGAACAGACTGGCTGAGGGGACAGAGTGTGGAGGCTAGAGTAGAGAGTAGAGCGAGGGAGGGAGGAGGGGAAAAGTGAGGGGAAAAGTCCTGGGGCAGGACGGGTTTGTCCCGAGCGCCCTCCCTAGCTCTGGAGCTGCCTGGCTGGGCCCCTGGAGGGCAGGAGAAGATGATAGGAGGGTGGGCAGAAGCCAGGGTCCTGAAGGAGAGAGAACTGGACAGGAGGCAGGAGGAGGAGGCCAGGGAACCCCGGGGACTCTTGAAAGAAGCCCCACTCTTGGAGGGGACCGTGGCTCTAAGAGTGATTGAGGCCCAAAGGGGGCTTTTAATCATCTAAGTAGTAACAGCCCCTCCTTTTCCCAAGGGGGCAAAGCTGACCTGTCTGCATACAGGATGGGGTTTCTCCCAGCACCTCCCTGTGATGAGAAGGGCAGCTGTCACCATCCCCGTTTCATAGGAGTCAAACTCAAGGCTGAAGCGGCTTAAGCAAGTTGCCCAAAGCCACTCAGTTACTTGACGACGGAGCCTGGTCTAAAAAACACAGTCCCAGAGTCCTGTGGGATGGCTCAGATGGCTCAGGGTTAAGGGCACAATGGCAGCCAGGGCAGCGCTCGTCCCCACTGTCACCATTATATCTCAGCCTCACATCCCCCTTTCTGCTCCCTGAAGAGTCTGTGCCTGTCTCTGTCTTTGCTCATGCTGTTCCCTGTGGCTGGGATCCACTCTCCCAGAGGTCTGGGGTAGCTGAACCACCCCTGACATTACTAGACCCACTCCACCCCTCTGACCTTGACCTTGGCTTCCTCACTCTCCTGTGGGAATGGTCATCCCAACCTCAGAGGATCATGTGCTCCGGGCAGGCGCGGTAGTGATGCAGGGGGCGTGGCCCAGTAGAGCAGAAGCAGGAAGGCCGCAGTCTCTAATGGGGTCATCAGGGCTGGCTCCAGCCCATGGCCACCTGGGAAGTGGTGATCAGGGCAGCCGGGCTTACTTTTCTCTTTTCTTTTTTTTAATTAAAATTTTTAAACTTTTTTTTTTTTAATGTTTATTTTTGAGAGAGAGAGAGAGAGAGAGAGAGAGAGAAAGTGAGTGGGGAAGGGGCAGAGAGAGAGAGGGAGACACAGAATCCGAGCAGGCTCCGAGCTGTCAGCCCAGAGCCTGATGTGGGGTTTGAACTCATGGACCGCGAGATCATGACCTGAGCTAAAATCAGACGCTTAACTGACTGAGCCACCCAGGCTCCTGCCCACCACCCCCCCCCCTTTTTTTTTTTTTTTTTTTTTTGTAAATTGCAGCCAGGCTTACTTTACTGAAGAAGCCAGAAACCTGAACTTCTGCATGAAATCTCAACATCTTAAAATATGGCTAAGTCAAATTGTTTTGGCTTTGGTTTGGTTTTTGCCTCAAAAAATTGGATAAACACTCAGATGTGTTCCTCTTCACAGAGATCTTTAGTCAAGGGCAAAAGACTTCTAGGATCTGAGGAGAGACCAGAGTATAAGTCAAATTGTTTGTTTCTTTAAGTCAAATTGTTTTTAAATACTCTGTGAGTCAGACCAAGCTAATATGCAGTGTTCCTGAACTGGTAAATCACAGATAGATTTTCCTTTAAGTGTATTTATTTTGAGAAAGAGAGGGTGGGGGGTGGGGGTAGGGGGAAACAAGTAGGGGAGGGGCACAGAGAGAGGGGAACAGAGAATCCAAAGGGGTTTCTATGCTGACCGCACAGAGCCTGATGTGGGGCTCAAACTCAGGAACCACGAGATCATGACCTGAAGTCAGACGTTTAACCAACCGAGCCTCCCGGGCACCCCTCACAGATAGATTTTTTTATTCCCTTAGTGATAGCTGAAAGAG
Source organism: Neofelis nebulosa (assembly GCF_028018385.1). Lineage (NCBI taxonomy): Eukaryota > Metazoa > Chordata > Mammalia > Carnivora > Felidae > Neofelis > Neofelis nebulosa. The sequence continues at coordinate 10,690,919 of NC_080789.1, forward strand.
CACGCCCTCCGGGAAGCCCTCCCGGCTTCCCCGGCCTTAAGAAAAGGGCTCACTGTGCTGAGCTGAGATCTCGTACAAGACTCACAGGGCTCCTAGGGTGTCTTTCGTGTTGTGGACCATGTGAGTGCGCCCCTGGAAGGGAAGACTCGGCTTGTTCAGCCAATGGGTCAGTATTCGTGTCTGTATCGAGAGTATGGCTTGCTTCACGAGGGGGCCGCCTCAGTGTGCCTCAACTGCAAAATGGGCTTAATGGCATTGCCTAGACCGTGGGGTTACTGTGAGAGCTCAGTGAGTGAAACCAGGTAGAGTGGCTGGTATACAGTGAGTGCTCAATAAATGCTACTAATACCTCTCCTCCAGTCTTCTCCATTCGGTCCCCACAGCTATAGCTTGTGAGCCGTGGGCAGGGACTGCCCTCTCCTGCTCACCAGTGGATCCCCAGTGGCTGGGACTTCTTAGCGCTTAGTAAATGCTTGGGGAGGGAGTGAATGGACACCTGCCTGAGAGGAGGGCCTCCCTGCCTCTCACGGAATGACAACAGGGTCCTGGAGCCTCCAGTACTCCCAGTGCACCATCCACGCTGCCACTGGGCTGGGGGGGGGGGGGATGTCTCTAAAACAATCACTGACCCCGACTTTCCCCTGCCAACCCCCCAACCCCACCTCAGGGGGGGTCCCAGTGTCCGCAAGCTAAGGGTCCAGATCCTTAGCTCAGTATTTGAGGCCCTTCAGGGGCTCCCTGGCTGCCCCCCACCTGCCAGCTCATCCCCTCCCGCAGCCGCCTGGCCAATCCAAATCGTCCCTCAAGATTCAGGTCAAGGGTCACCTGTCTCTGCTCTGTGCCCCTCTGGGCCCTCTAATACTTTGCTGAACCTCTGACCTCCAGAGGGACTCCCATGTGTCTGCCCCCTCCCTGGGATGCAGGGACTGTGTCTTCTTAGCCATGACGTGTAACCTCTGACATTATGTACCTGGAGACTCAGTTTTCTCACCCGTCAAATGGAGCTAATATCCGCTCACAGTGCTGTTCTGAGTTAATAATGTAACCGTCTGACACAAGAGAAGGGCTTGATAAATTGCTTTCCCAGCCTCTTTGTTTTTTGGTTGTTGTTTGGCAATCCTGCTGACTAGGGTGCAAGGGAGAGGGCAAAGTTCATTGGACGGGGAAGGTTTGTTTCACCCGGGGCCCCAGGAGAGATGGATGTGGCCATGGGAAGGAGGAAAACAGATTCAGAAGCTTGCAGACAGGCAAACAGAAACTTGCAAACTGGGGCCAGAAAATTCTAGAACAGACTGTTTCGAGAGTTACTGGGAGCACCTGTGGGGAGGGGGAATTGGGTCCCATGTGATGCAGCCAGGATTGGTTGAGGACCCACAGTGAGAGGGGCCCTGGGCCAGGAGGAGAAACATAGCAATTACGGACACAACTTCTCACTAGGGGGCTTATGGTCAGCCTGCGAGGGGGTTGGGAGACAGACATAACCAGGTTACAATGTGTTCAGTGTTTGAAAGGAGGCAACACCGGGGCGCCTGGGTGGCGCAGTCGGTTAAGCGTCCGACTTCAGCCAGGTCACGATCTCGCGGTCCGTGAGTTCGAGCCCCGCGTCGGGCTCTGGGCTGATGGCTCGGAGCCTGGAGCCTGTTTCCGATTCTGTGTCTCCCTCTCTCTCTCTGCGCCTCCCCGTTCATGCTCTGTCTCTCTCTGTCCCCAAAAAATAAATTAAAAAAAAAAAAAAAACGTTTTGAAAGGAGGCAACACCAAGTGTCACTGGAGCCCACGTGGGAAAAGGATTAATTCCTGGGGCTGGCGGAGGGGTCAGGGAAGGCTTCCCCGAGGAGGTGGCTCAGGACAGAGCAAGAGAGGCTGTGAGCAGTCCGTGAACTTCTAAAGGGCGCCTACCACATCTGGAAGAGGCAGATGTCGGCTCAAAACCCGGAGGACGTTTGTCACGCGGGACCCGCTCACAACTGAACAAGGCAGTGAGGTCTTCAGCTCAGAAGCTGGGAAGCCCCTGCCGGAGCCACTGACAGTCCAACCTGGGGGCTTCGAGCCTCTGAGGCTCCGGGGGGCTCTGGAGAGGATGAGATCAGAGGTTTCCCCCGCCCGGAACCGTCTCCTCCGTGGTTGCCCCCCAGGCAGGTAGCTCCACCAGGCCTGCCCACGCGTCCCCCTGGGGGGGGCTCAACCACCCCAAAACACAACCTACCGGGAGAGCACAACCTACCGGGAGAGCGGATGGCCTTGCTCCTCCTAGCACAGGCCTGACATGTCGGGGAAGCTCAGTGCAGTCGCCGAGGAACAGAAAAGCGTCTGCTGTGGCTTTAGTTCCATACGGTTGGATCCCCTCCCGACAGCCCTTTCCTCGTATGTTCAGCTCCCAGGGGAGACCCCACCGCTTGTACCCCAATACCGACTCTCCCCATAGTAGCACAAGCCTCAATTCTTATTTGGGAACATGGTTCTCCAGAAAGGACCGCAGTCCGCTCTCTTCCTCCTGCCCCGTCTCTGCCTTCTGCTGGACTAATGGCACTTGACAAGGGTCAAAGGTTCTTACGAGGAGGAGGGGCATGCTCCTCAATCCACCCTCCCACCTGCTGGCTGAAAGGCAGGTGTGATGGCTGAGGCTCAAGCAGCCATCTTGGACCACGAGGTGGAAGCCAGGTGTTAAAAACTGCACAAAACAGGGGCACCTGGGGGGCTCAGTCGGTTGAGCGTCCGACTTCGGCTCAGGTCACGATCTCGTGGTTCACGAGTTCGAGCCCCGCGTCGGGCTCTGTGCTGGCAGGTCGGAGCCTGGAGCCTGCTTCGGATTCTGTGTCTCCCTCTCTCTCTGCCCCTCCCCCACTTGTGCTCTGTCTCTCAAAAATAAACAAACATTAAAAAAAAAAAAAAAATAGCACAAAAGGCTAAAAAGTCTGCCATCCCGGCCCCCCGGCTCCAGGCTAGTTACTTCCCTGGTAAGCTCCTCTCAAGTAAGCCAGTTATTTTTAAATTTTGTTTCATATTATATGCAGCTAAACCCAATCCTTCTTTATAAAGCTCCCGGAAGCCCCAAGCCCGGGAGGCCACACAACGGGACGGCGGCAAGAGGAAAGAATCCAGGTGTGGAGGCTGGAGGGGCTCCGGGGAGAAAAGACAAGTTCTCCAGAGGGTTCTGATTCCACCACTTCTGGTCCCAAGACTGGCAAAATCGCTGACTCAATTTCCTCAGTCTGCTGGAGGAACCGATGTCACACACAGGAGAGAGTGGCTGAGAATTTAATACTCGTAAACGGCACAAACCGTAGATGTGGGTGGTGAGTGACCCCGTGTCTCTGGGGATGGGAGACGAGACGTGGGTCAGATGTCTCAGCGGCAGCCGTAGGCACCCTGCAGGTGCACCTGGGAAGTGGCTCCTTTCAGCCCCAGGGCAGCCCTAAGAGGTAGGTGTCTTGCCATCTTACGCATGGCGACAGACCCAGAGAGGTCAGCACGGCGAGGCTCACACGGAGGCCAAGGGGCCGAGCCAGGATCTGAACCCGAGCCCTGCTGTGTGCACAAATCCCTCGGACCCAGGGTGTTGTTCCGCTCCCGGAGGCCTGTGAGGGCCAGGCTCACGCTCGCTGCCCTGGGTTGAGCGCTAGAACCACCTGGAGAGCTGGCGGGCCCCACCCTCTGGCCAGGGTGGAGTCGGCCGGGCGGAGGGAGTCACCCCACCCCCGAGAACCGGGAAGCAGCAGAGAGCCAGGTCACAGGTCCTGTGCTCCGCGCCAGAATCCCAGGAGCCAGCGAGCGGCAGAGGGTGGTGGCGGCTCACGGGGTTCCTCGACAGGTGCTCCGGCGGTCCTCACCATGTATCTATCTACCTGCTGCAGGCAGGATTCCACCCTGCTCGGTCAGGGGACGGGGGGTCAGGCGGCTCACTCACAAGCGGGGACAAGGAAGGGACGGGGGGAGGGGGGGGGGCGTGAAAACCCGGCAGCCTTGCAGAACACCCGCTGGCCTCCTGAGGGGTCTGCCTGGGAACCGCCACGCTTTCGAGTGAGTCGAGACACATTCTCTTTAAAAGGGGTTAATCACGCCTTGATCGGTGTCTCTCCGCGAGCTGCTGGAAGCCTGGGGAGGACGCCCAAGTTTGGGGCTGGGGAATGCTCTGGAACTCATCTGCTTCCAGCACTTCCATTTCAGCTGAGGGGACCAAGGAGGCCACGGAGAAGGGACGGACCCACAGCCTCAGCCGGTAACAGGCAGAGGCTGGCAACGCTCAGCCACCTGCCTCGGCGGCCCGCTTCGCAGAGCAGCAGGACGACTCCGGACCCTAGCAGTGGTTATGCTGGCCTGGAGCCCGGGTGAGGGGGCCCAGACCCAACACGACCTTTTCACCCCCACGGGGAAGACCGCTGGACGGTGAGGACGGACCCACTTCCCCGACAGGTTCCACCCCCTCACAAGCCTGCCCTGGGCACGTGGCACCAGGGTCAGGGACAAACAGACCACAGGGGCACTTAGCTTCACAAATCCGAGGACGGCTCGGTGGGAAGCCTTCCCACTAAGGAAGATGCCCCCGACTTGGCTCTGAAGTCTCCTCCTGAGGGAAGCCAGCTCTCAGCTGCCTGCCCCCTTCCAGCGTCCAAGCTCTGGGCCACAGAGGAACTGCCTCCCAAGCCGGGGCCGCAGAGTCACCCCCGCAGTGCTGGGTTCCTGGGACCGCCAAGCGGAGACAGGACGGCCCCTGACAGCCCAGGCTGGGGCGTGGCCTGGTTCTCGGGGCTCACTCTCCGCTGTGCCGGGCTTTGCCCGTCAGCCGGCGGCGCTGGGTCTTGCTCGTACGGGTGGCACTCGGGGGCTTCTTGGTGGAGTCTTGGGCCCGTCGGGGATGTTTCCTCTTGCCCTTTTTGCGACTGTGTGCATGCAGCGAAGCCGTGAGAGCGGAGATCCTGTAGGAGGGTGCAAGGCTGGTGAGGCTGGGAACAAGGCATGGGTGGGAGGCCGGGTGGCGGGGTGACTGATTGCCCGGCTCACGGAGGACGTCGGAACAGGCCTTGAGTGCCGGGAGAACCACACGCATGCCAAAGGCAGCCGGCTCTGACCCCAGAGGCCCTGCCAGCTCCTCAGCTCATGAAAAGGCCTTTACCCCAGGCACCGAAGGCACCCAGGGCTGGCCATTCTCAAGGAGCGGAGGTGGGGGACAGTAAGGAGGGAGGGACTCCTCAACAGGCAAAGCAGAGCGGCTGCTCCAGGCTCCACACCTGCCCCGTGCCACCCGCCACAGGCCAGCGAGAGGCGACTCCACAGGCCCGGCCACCACTGTCAGCCATGATGGAGCAGTGTCATAGGGGAGGACAGGCCAGGGCTCACCGCTGGGACAGGAGGGGATCTCTGGACTTCCTGGGTAAGGCTCTGGTCACCTTCTCCGTGGATGACGCCTCTTCCTCGGACCCGTGCCCGGCCGCTTGCTAAAGAAGCACAGGACAAGGACTGTCACACAGAGTGGCAGGTTGGGAAGCCTGACCCCGAGCAGTCACGGCTCTGTCACGTGAGGGCATGGCCTGCCGCTTCGAGGCCTGGCTCAGGGGCTCGGAGAAGGCCGCGGGTGGAAAAGCCACGTGTGCCCCCAAAGCGGGGATCACACGGGGAAGAGCTGTGTCTCAGAGCCTCACCCCCAGTTTTCGAGTTCTTTCGCCCGTGAACGTCTGACCGTCCACCGTAAGCGGAGGCCGGGAGGACTGTGCGGAAGAATGAGCACAAAACAGAAGGTGAGGGCGAGACCACTGAGGGCGTGACAAGGCAGCAGCTCAGGACTTAAGGACACGTGAACCCGTGACAGGAAGTGTGGTTTGCCTCGTAACCATGTACTACAGGTATTTCCGGGAAAGGCCCACACAGCCAGGCAGACACAACTTCAGCCGGAAATAAACGTCTCAGATGACACTTAACTGGGAGGCTTTTTGATGTTTTCAATGACGTTCTGCTCTCTTTCCTTTTCTTTAATTGTTCACTTGTATTTATTTGTCGAGAGCTGGGGCCGGTCCGCCCGCGTAGCATTTCCTTGTCACTTCCCAAGCCTCTCCCTTCGCTCACACCCCCAGCAGTCGGTGCCCCCGCCCCTGCCGAGGCGAACAGCCTGTGACACCAACGGAAGTGGAACACGACACGCTGCCGCTTCACCCAAAAGCAGCGTTTTCAGTCCGCCCTTTAGCGACGGCTCGGTGCGTCATTAGTCAAGGCGCGCTGAGTGCTTTTAAAAGGGGGGGATCCTTTTTTTTTTTTTTGATGTTGGTCGCAACCTGCTAACACCTCCCAGCTCAAAGCCTGACAACTTCCGTGTGACTGCTACCGTGCAACGGAGTGACCACAATAAACGGCGATCTTAGGTGCTTCTCTCGGATTAACCGCTTTTACACTCACGGCAACCGCCACGAGACAGGCGCTATCACCAGTGACCCCCCCACCCCCACCCCCCGCCACTTACTGGGGCAGAAAGGAAAGCTGGCAAGGCAGACACCTGCCCACGCTCCCACAGCCGCTCAGACATGGAACTGGCTTCTGGAAGCCCCAGGGTCAGGGATTTGGTCCAGGCTCTAACGAGCACCCAGCAGGGAGAGAGCCCCCGGCATTGCAATCCCCAGGACATGGGCCAGCACTTAGAAACCCCGACAAGCCGGTCTGCACCTGGGCCCCTTCCCTCCTGGGGCCGGAAGTTACACCCACCTCGGGTGGGGGCAGTCCAAGCAGGCGGGCCCCCGAGAGGTCCAGGTCGCTGATGGTGGTCACGGTGACCGTGTGGTTGGGATGGTCATACTGCACCGACTCTGTCTTTGCTGTCACCAACCTGTCCAGTTCGTCTGCCTCCTCTGTGCAAGGTGGGCAGAGAAGCGGGTCACAGCCTCATAGCACAAGTGACCACATTCTAACCCCCCTCCCAGCCCTGGAGCGCAGCGGCCACCGCTACTCTATGGGAGAGTGTCCAGGGAAGTCACCGGCTCCAGAGCCTGGCCTGTGGACAAATGTAAGTGATTCAACTCCTCCCTTGATGCTCCAGAGGGACCTCAGACCATCTGGTTCTCATCTAGGACAAACCCGATGTGACCCCAGCAGCTGCTGCTGCCCATTCCCTCTACTCCTAGTCCACTCCTAGTCCCTCCAGGCCTCAGAAACTGGGCTTTCTGCTAAGGAATCGTTATACCAAGACGTCTGTCCTCCTCATCTCTGATCCACTCACATTTATTTATTTTATTATTTTTTTTTTAATTTTTTTTTTTTTTTAACGTTTATTTATTTTTGAGACAGAGAGAGAGACAGAGCATGAACTGGGGAGGGGCAGAGAGAGAGGGAGACACAGAATCGGAAGCAGGCTCCAGGCTCTGGGCCATCAGCCCAGAGCCCGACGCGGGGCTCGAACTCACGGACCGCGAGATCGTGACCTGAGCCGAAGTCGGACGCCCAACCGACTGAGCCACCCAGGCGCCTCTGATCCACTCACATTTAGACGTCCCTGAACACCACCCGTGACCCCCAGGTCACCACCAAGACGCCTAGAGCTAGGGCAGTTGGCTTCTGTGCAGCCCCCACACCTCTCCCCTTTCACCCACCAAAGGATTAAAAAAAAAAAAAAAAAAAAGCCTAGGCCTGTTAGCTCTTCTCCAGGTCCGGGCAAAGCTGGGACTTACCCAGAGCCTCCTCTCTCTCTGCCAGCATCTTCAAGTACTCCTGATGGCGCTACAGCCAAAAGGGAAGGGAACACAGTGAGTACGGCCTCTCCGGCCAACCCCGGGCAAGAGCACTGCTCCCCTCCAGGGTGAGTGAGACCATGTGTGGCTCGGGATGAAACACTAGGAGATTCCATCCTGAACCTTCCCCAGACCTGGGCCCACCATGATTCTACCTGTACAAACTGCTCCCCAGGCCTGCCCACACCTCCCCTCATTCCTGCAGATACCCCTATTAAGGCTAACCAAGGCTGTAAATCCCTTGGGAGTCAGATATAGATAGATATAGATATAGATATAGATATAGATATATAGATATAGATATATTCAGATATAGATATATTCAGATACATATATATTCAGATATATATATATTCAGATACATATATATTCAGATACATATATATTCAGATATATATATATATATATATATATACACACACACATACACACACACACACACACACACACACACACTCTCTCTCTCTCTCTGTCTCCCTAGTCCCCTTCCTCCTCCCCCTGCACCTCCTCCCGGAGTTTCTTCTGCTCCTCCTTGAGCCGATGCTTGATCTCCTCAATGGCTGCCTTCTTCCGCTCTACCTTCCGCTTATGGAAGCCGGTCAGGTACTCCCTACCGGAAAGAGGCAAGGGAGAGTCAGGAGGGGACACAAGGAAAGGAAGGCTCACTCCAGGGAGAGAAAAACCACTACTTCTGTACTGCTCCGAAAATTAACACGGGTTTAACTCACGTATTCCTCACAACTTGTAAGCAGGTACCAATTCCCAGTTTACAGATGGGGACACTGAGGCACAGAGAGGCTAGGTCACTTGCGAAAGGTCATAGAGAGTGTAAGTTTAGGAAGAAGAGGGAGATGCTGCCTGTTTCCACCCACCACCCTCCAAGGCTCTCGACTTCAAGCAACAGGGCCAGTGGGGGCCCTTCTACATTGCCAAATTCCATTACCCAGGGGATTAAGCCATTTCTAGCAAGGCCACTTTTAATTTTTTTGTTTTTGTTTTTGTTTATTCATTTTTGAGAGAGACAGACAGAGTGTGAATGGGGGAAGGGCAGAGAAAGAGGGAGACACAGAATCCGAAGCAGGCTCCAGGCTCGAGCTGTCGGCCCAGAGCCTGACGGGGGGGGGCTCAAACTCACGAACCGTGAGCTGAAGTCGGACACTTAACCGACTGAGCCACCCAGGCGCCCCCTTAGCAAGGCCACTTTTTTTTTTTTTAATTTTTTTTTTTTTAATGTTTTTTATTTATTTTTGGGACAGACAGAGACAGAGCATGAACGGGGGAGGGGCAGAGAGAGAGGGAGACACAGAATCGGAAACAGGCTCCAGGCTCCGAGCCATCAGCCCAGAGCCTGACGCGGGGCTCGAACTCACGGACCGCGAGATCGTGACCTGGCTGAAATCGGACGCTTAACCGACTGCGCCACCCAGGCGCCCCAGCAAGGCCACTTTTAAGGCCACCCTCATCCAGACATCTGCAAACTTTCCACCGGACTGGCGCATTTGCCCAGGACACCTGCCCCCTGGACCCAACTGTAGGGCCTGTTGACGCCACCCTGTGTATCCTGACGATGCTCCAGCATTCCCCTCTCCTATCTGATCTTGGCTCCTTCTCATCTCTCTAGTGCTGGCTGCACCATCCCCAAATGTTCCGGGGCCCAACACTAGGTTTTTCGCTGACCCGCTACCATATGCCAAAGTGGCACTCTGAATGGATAGCATCTGACGGACTGGACGCTGAGGCTCAGGGGTCCAACTGAGGGGTCCTGCGATCAGGCTGGCACACACACCGAAGGAGCTCAGCACACGTCTTGACGAGTGAATACGTGAACTTGAGCCACTCTCATCTCATTCACTCATCACTCATCACCAACAGCTGAGTCTACCGCGTGTGGGGCGGCTGGGCTGGGGCTAGGGAGGTCGAAGCCACCGCTACGAGCCGCCAGCTCCCAGCCGAAGCGCACACAGCAGGAGCAAGGTGCAAAGTGAGCAACGAGAGGGCGGGGCGGGCGGTTCCATTCCCCACGCTGGGGGCCGGTAGCGGCCGCTTCCATTCCGCAGTGGGGGTTGGTGTCGAAAGGGGGGGGGGTGGGGGGGGGCAACGGGCCACGCCAAGAGGGAGGGGCCGGAAGGGACCTCTGCGTGAGTGGAAGCCGCCCGGGCCAGGCCGTGGCCTTGGCCGGCAGCCCGAAGGAGATCCGCTCCAGGCTTGGCACTCACCGCCGCTTTTCTTCGTCGAAGCTGAGAACGAGCCTCGGCCTCCGGTCGTCGCCATCTCGCTTCTTCTTCTTGTTGCGGCCCATAGCGGTGAGGCCTCCGGCAGCGCGCCGCCCGCACGCCTAAGACACTTCCGGGTGTACCGTTTTTACCCTCTCGGGCGCGCCGCGCGCTTAGGCTCCGTCGTTCCGTTCCTCAGGCCCCGCCTTTTAAAGGGGCCGCGGGGTCGGCCTCCCCAGCCCTGCGTTTTGGGCGTTCCCCCTCCGTGATTCCTAACCCCAATCCGTCTCGTAGACTAGCAACAGTGAAAGCGAGGTTCCAGAGCCTAGCACGGTGGCCGGCGTGCAGTAGGTGCTCAGTACGGAGATATTAGTAAACGGGCCAAATATTTCTGATCTTACTTTTGATTCTGATGTCAACTCGTTGGTGGTCTCCCAAGAGCACACTTCTGGGGCCAAACTATCTGGATTAGAACCCTGGTCGTCCACGTACAGCTGTGGTTCTGGACCAATTGCCTTTGCTTTGCCCCAGTTGGCCTATTTGTAAAATGGGGATAATTACAGTGACTTTGTAGGGTTATTGCAAGGCAGTGGTTTTCAAACTTTGGCTTGCGTCAGAATCCCCCAGAGGACTTGCTGAAACACAAATGGCTTTGCACCCGCTTTGAGTTCCTGATTCAGCCGGTCTAGAATGAGCCCCATAATCTGCATCGCTAACACGTTCTCAGGGGTTGCTGGTCCACGGACCACGCTTTGAGAACCACGATTCTGAGGAAAGGTGAGTTATGTCACAGTGTGTGTAAGTAAGACATGCCTCGCACGTGTTTGCGACACAAGCCGTCTCCCCTGTCTGTGTGTCAGTTTCCCGGAGTGTGCCATGGGGGTGTAACAGCACATCCTCTACTGAAAATGAGGGCACGCATGTGAAGGCGTTCAGTAGAACACCACCTGCAGGGGCATTGTAGTAACTAGGATTGTATGCCTGAATCCCCTATCTCAGTTCATCTGTGCTGGGTGCCGCAGACAAGCTGCTACCCTTGCTTTTAAAGACTGGCCAGTCTGGCAGGGTCACAGTGCCGGGTCACAGTGAAGGGAGAAGCACAGGAGGCTGCAGGAGCTCAGTGTTGGCTCCTCCAGTGCAGAGGGCTTCTCAGAGGAGGTGACCCCAGAACTAGTTGAGAGTAGGGACATCAGAGGAATAAACGGCCCTTAAGACTCCGCCCCCTTCTCCTTTGACAAGTAACGGGAACCCAGAGAGCAAGTAAACACACGTGCATCGAGTGCCTACTGTGTGCCAGGCACACGGAGAAGAGACGTGTTCTTTCAGCAGACGCAACGTGTCCAAGGTTACAGGGCTACTCTGTGTCCAAGCTGGGACTTGAACCTGAGTCTGTGGCCTCGTGGTCCAGCTCCCTGGGGCACTGGCCTGAGGGATCCCTCCCCCAGGAGCTCGCGTGCCCGCTGTGGAGGGCAAGATGTGGACCCTGACCGTGGGTTTTGGAAGGAGCCAGACACACAGTGGGTACATCTCTCTGTGAATGTCGAACCCATTTCACAAGGGGGCTCTGCCTGAAGGGTTCCATGCTGGGTGCTGAGAGGAAGTTATCCTCGAACCCAGGGCACAGCAGGGGACTGCCCCAATGGTGGGGCTTCAGGGTGATGAACACTTGCCCTTCTGACTTTTTGCCCCTCAGTGGCCACACCCTAAAACATCCCTGGTACCCTCCCTCTGGGTAGAAGCATTGCCCTGGCTCCGGTGATGCCCCCAGCGATGCTGGGCTTCCTCCTGGATCCCCGGCACTGGGTCTCAGGGCTGCTGCCTGCTGTTTACCAGGTTCCGCTGCCCCAAGCAGACTGGCTATAGATGAAAAGTGCCGCAGGACTTGATAAATCATAAACTTCCCTGGGCTCCTTCCCTCTCCACGGTCCACCCGTTCAGTCTTCCTCTGTGCTGAGGAATGTTCTCGGGGCCTCCCGTGGATTATCTCAGTTGACCTTGCCAACCTCCCTGTGACTTGTTATTAAGTAATACATGCCTCGCACGCTGCTCTCGCCCCTATTATACAGGTGAGGAAACGGAAACTCAGGCAGGGGAAGTGCCTTGGCCAAAGTGGCTCAAATAGTAAGTGGGGTACAGAGCCATTCCCTGACTTCTGTCCTCCCCGAACTTCCAGCCTGACACAGAGACAGGGACCGAGGAAGGGGACAGCTGCTTCTGCAGGACCTTGTGTGGGGAGCTCTGGGTGGTTGGCTCTTGCAGCCCATCCAGCCCTTGCTGCCTGCCTGCCCCTGCGGAGCTCTGGGAGACCTCGGGTCCAGAAGCTTCCAGTGCAGAGCGAAGCCTGCCACCTCAGGCAGGCACCATTACTCCACACTTCCCAGGGCATTTCAGGTCCCCTTGCCCCAGGAGAGGAGACAAGGGCCTAGTACCCCACCCAGACTCCAAAACTTGAGAGCCCTTTATGGCAGCTCATGGTCTAAAACACCTACCCCTCTTTGGATGGGTTTCTCCTTTGAAATCATTTTTATGGTTACTGAGCACCTACTGGGTGCCGGGCACCATGCATTTCTCTACATTATTTCAGCTAATCTTTGCAACAATCCCACAGGGTGGATACGAGTATTTTTCCAATTCGGTAATGAGGCAACTGAGTTCAGAGAGGTCTAGCAACCGGTCCTAGGACACACAGTGATGGAACTGGGGTTTGAACACAGGTGTGTTTGACTCTGAACCCGGTTTCCTTCCTCCAAACCCAGTGGTTTCATTCCCTATCTGCCCCAGGGCTTTCCTCTGCCCCGTTGTAGTGCCTCCCAGACCTGGTGTATTGTGGGTGTTCAGCCCGCCTAAGGAGCATCAGTGGGGCTGAACCCCGAGGCCCGGGAAAAGACAGTCCAAGAGACACTTTCTCCGTTGTCCAGCAGAGGGCGCCCCACCACAGCCAGACTTCCAAAGCCGTTTCCCTTCAGGCGGCCACTCGGGTGCCCCAGGAGAGCCCGGAGATGGGGTGTGGCTCGTGGCAGACCCCAGCGTGTGCACTCCATCCTCCTGGGGCCGTCTTATAGGGATGTTCTCCCTAGGGGACCCACTGAGATGGGAATCAGCCACCCAAAAGGGCTCAGGTGCAAATACTCCCATTTTACAGATAGGGAAACTAAATCTCGGGGTGGAAAAGTGCCACTGTGAGTCCCACACCCTGCGCTACCCGGAGAATGAAATTTGCCAGCCTTCCCCCCACCCCCACCCCCCCCACCCCCGCCCCTCATACACAGCTCAGGAGATAGTGCCCTAGGGTTTGGGGGGAGCCCACACCGAGGTTCTGAGCCTGAGTCATCCAAAACATTGGCTCGGTTCTGGGGGCTGTTTCTCAGGGAGGTAGGGGCCTGCGGCAGGGAGCAGGAAGGAAGAGGTGCTGGGAAATGGTCGGTCTGCAGGGTGGCCCAGCCACCAGCTCAGATCCCATCACTTGTGACAAGTAAGTGTGATGGGCTGGGTTAAACACCGCCCTCTGGGGTGACAGAGCCTGGAGGGTCTTGAAGACGTGTCCTCTTTGGACACGTCTCTCCAATAAGAGGAGAGACACATGGACACCTCATCTCAGGCCGAGTGAGTTCCCCGAATTCCTCTGCCCTGCAGGAGGCCTCTGGGGGCCTGGAGGCTAAGCTGCAAGTCTGCGGGGGCGGGGGTGCTGGCATGGTCCCTCCACACCCCAGTTCCTCCTCTACAGAAACAGGCCAGCAGGGGCTGCCTGGCTGGCTCAGTCCGAAGAGCATGTGACTCTTGATCTCAGGGTCATGAGTTTAAGTCTCACATTGGGGGTAGCGATTACTAAAACTAAATAAACTTAGGAAAAAGAGAAGAAAAGAAAAGAAAAAAAAAAAGGCCAAGGCCCATTGCCCAAGCCCATCTTTCCCGGAGTCGGGATGAGGGTCCTGCCCCGGGGCCACGGAACCAGCAGTTTCCAGACTAGCACCCTGGCTGCCCTTACACTCCAGCATTGGGGTATGTGGCCTGGGCCCCACAAAGCTGGGATGCCTGGGGAGCCCCACAGGGCTCAGCTGGGCCCGGTGCAGGCCAAGGGGTCCTGTCATCATGCAGAAGCACTTTCCTCCCCTTCAAATTCGGGTAAGAATGTCTCGCGAGGTAGTGCAGCAGGGATGGGAAACTGCTCCCCACCTTGTGCCAGGCATTAAACTTGTCCTGCTTCACACATCATTTCATCTTCAGGACAGCCCTCCGATAGGCTCAGAGAGGTCAGTTAACATGCACGAGGCCACACAGCTCGTAGCCCCCACACTCTGAACCAGATCTCTTTCTGGCCCATGAAAGCCAATGAGGGGAGCCTCAGGGATTGTTCCCGCCACCTCCCCCTGTGCTATCAGATAACCATGGCACAGATCGGTCTGTCCACGCCTCTTTCCCCCCGGTTTCATTTATTCGGCATCTTTTGAGCACCTACTGTGTGCTGGGGCTCACTGGGTTGGGAGCTGTTTGAGGACTGTGACTGCGTGTCACTTAGCAGACACCAGTCCCCTCCTATGCACCGAGTTCCCTGTTTGGCCCTGGGGACCCAGGGGAAGATGTCCCTGCAGGGGAAGATGTCCCTGGCACTTAAGAGGTGTGCACCGAGGAGGTGAATGGAATCGAAGAAAGGAGCGGAGCCTGGGGGAATTGGTGGCAACCCTCTTTCCCGCACCCTCCCCCCTCCACACACACACACACACACACACACACACACACACACACACGAGGACACGAGGCTGGGCTAGGGAGAGGACAGGCAGCTGCCTTTATTAGGGGCCATGAGCCGGCTGGCTTCAGTCAAAGGCCATGCACTTGATCTTGAAGTCGCCATCGGCTGCCAGGTAGCTGATGGCCTCCAGGTTGAGGCGGTTGGGGAACTTGAATGTGTGTCCATCTGGCAGCTTGACGGTCAGGTCGGCCTGGTCGAAGGAGATGCACACCTGGCGGGGCAGAGAAGGGCAGTGAGTGGTGTGGAGCCCGGGCTGGGCAGTCATAGCCAGCAGGTCCTGGGCCCTCGGAGAGCTCCTTCCTCAAGGAGCCCTAACAGCAGCCCCACTTCCTGGGCGGGGCTGCTGAGGGGCTGGCGCTCAGCTCATTGGCCATCACGCAGCAAGTGAGGGGAGGGAGGGGACTGGGGCAGAGGAGGGAGGGGAGGGTGGGACCTAGGTGTCTAGCCAGTATACCCAGCTCCGCCCCAGCCCACTGCCCCCAGGCCCCAGCCCACCTCTGCGACCGTCCCCGGCTGGAAGGGGAAGGCGGACTCGCGCTGCTCGGCGCCCCAGGCCCCCGCGTCCTTGCTATTACACACGATGGTGTTGACGTCTCCGTGCGCTTCAAAGCGAGGGTTGAAGTGCAGGCACAGGTTGTCCTTGTCTTTGCCCAGGTTCAGCACGAAGCTGGGGGGGAGCAGGGGGCATTGAGGCCTTCTCGGCCAGCTGCAGCCCCCTCAGACTGACCAGTCGGGGCCACTCAGTGCACCATCACTGAGCGGGGAGGCAAGACACCTGGACTCTAGTTCTGGCCCTGCCACCTCCTTGCCGTGTGACCTTGAGCAAGTCCCTGGCCTTCTGTGGATTTCAGTCTCCTCATCTGCACAATGGGCGGCAGTACAAGAAGGATCGCTAAGGGTCTTGCTGTACTGACGGCCAAGACTCTCGCTCACCGACGTTAGTGTCCCTTTGGTCAAGGATGGGGACTCCTTCCAGAAGGTGACCTCTGGGAGGGCAAGTGTCCTGTCTGGTATATCTCTGCACTCCCGGTGCCCAGCATGATGACGCACAGTAGGTGCTCAATAACGATGGCGCAAATAAACACATAATAACAATAATGTGGGTTCCAGCCCCGCATCAGGTTCCGTGCTGACAGTGTAGAGCCTGCTTGGGATTCTCTCTCTCCCTCTCTCTCTCTCTCTCTCTCTCCTCCTCCCCACCCCAACCCCCCCCCCCCCCCGCTTGCATACACTGTTTCTCTCTCTCAAAATAAATAATCTTAAAAAAAAAATAATAATAGCAATAACACATTTGCTGAGTGGAGACAATAGCAATACCCCCGGGGGTGGGGGGTGGGGGGTGGGGGTAAGAATGAAATGGACAATGCACGTGAAATGTACGGCTCTTTCTAACGTCCGCTGGTCATCACCAGCATCGCTGAGAGAGAGAGAGCCAGCATCTCACCTCCTCCACACCACCACCTGCCCCCTCCGTGATAGGGTAAGACTGAAGCTCGGGCGGTTGGAGGACTGGTCCAAGGTCACATGGCTGCTGAGAAACTAGGCAGCTGGCCTCGTGAATGAATGAAGGAAGGACCGGAGGGACGAAAGGTTGAGTGAGTGAAGAGCGCGGGAAAGAAGGAACTCCGAGGGCCAAGGGCGGGGCGACACCCCTCGTTCCCTCTCCCGGGCCCCCCCACCCCCACCCGCGGCCTTGGCTCGCGCGCACAGTGGGGGCAGGGCCAGCCAAGGTAGATGACGAGGCCGCAGCTGGTTTAGTTTAAGAGTCTCCGGCAGGGAGGGAAGGGGGCGAGTATACAGGGGGCGTCCAGACCCCGCGCAGGAAGTGACTCACTCAGAAAACGCCACCGCCGACAACCCCCCTCGCAGCCGGAGGGAGGGGCGGGGCCTGGCCGGCCACGCCCCTGCCAGACGCGGGGCCGGACCCTCGGGCTCCAAGCCGCCTGCCCCCGCCCCCCAATCCGCACCCCCTCACCTCTTGGCTTCGGGGGCCACCTCGCCCCGCACTCTGAGGCACTCGCCAGGTTTGAGATTCAGGTTGCTGGCGACCAGACCCTGCAAAGACGAGACCACAACCAGCCGGGTTAGAGGACGCAGTGCCCGGGGGTGGGGCGGCGGGGTGGAGTCGTCCCCGCCCGGGATCCTCTGACCCGGTCTGCGGAAAGCCTGGGGAATCGGTAGCAAGTTCTAGACTCTTTCTCTGTGTGGTCCTGGGCAAGTGCCTGCTCCCAACCGGGTCCTTTTCCTATCTGTAACACGACTGAGGTCGTAGAAGCCAAGATCTGAAGTTTTTGCGGTTCGGCTTGAGGATTTTGGATTCAGAGTGGCTATGCTCCATCCCTTGGTTTAATAGATGGAGAGAATCTGACTCGGAGTGAGTGACACTGCGATTTGGTGGCAAAGGAAGGGGGATGGAGAGGTCCGCCCTTCGGCTGGAAAGGAAACAGCCCGGGGCTGGGCGGTCCCCCACCATCCCCTTCGAGCCCCTCGGTGCAGAGAGGGGCAGGGGCTGGAGAAGAGACCCCTAAGGGGCGCAGCCAGGCCCCTCTGCAGAAGGGAGAGTGGCCACCGGCCGGAGTCAGCAGCCTGGCTGGTTCAGCACTAGCAAGATCGAGCGCACAACTTAACCGGCATGAGTGGTTCCTTCTGCCAGAACCGTGAACCCTTTCCCTCGGGGCCTGTGGAAGAGGCTTGCCTCCTTCTCTCTCCCTTAGCACCCATCTCCCAGCATGGGGAGTGGCGGGGAGGGTTACCCAGCCCCCACCCGACTAGCCTGGACAGAACCACCCTCCACCCACTAACCCAGGCAGGCGCCCTCCCGGGCAGCCTGTCTCAGATCCTGGCGACTTTGCAGAGCTCTCTGGAGCAGAGGATGACTCTGCCCTGGCCCAGCGACTGGGGACAGCTGCAGGAGGGGGAGGGGACAGGAGGCTCTTTGGGGTGGAGGAGGGGGAAAGGGACAGCGGCTCGGGCGTCCTTCAAGTGCCTCCCTACCCCACCAGTTGGCCACACCCTTCTCACTCCCACTTATCAGGGAGCTGCAAAATGTCAAACCTTGGCAGAAATAACTGTGCTGTCAGACCCTGGAGGAATTCAGATAAGTCTGAAGCCAGAGAAGGCCTTTGGGGACCATGGCGCCCACCCCCATTTTACAGACGGGGCCACTGAGGCCCAGAAGAAAGAAGGCCCTTGTTCAAAGCCACACCCTGGGGACTAGAACCCAGATCATCTGCGCCTACTCTCCTCTGTCTGCCCCCACGCGATCCCTGGGCCTTGGAGCGGGGTCCCCGCACTCACGCAAGCCATGATTGAGGACAGGAGGATGTTCCTGCGGACTGCGGCACCAGTGGTCTCAAGACGCTAGGCGAGAGATGGGCCCCCGGGGCCGCTCCCACCCTTTTAGCTGGACCAGACTCCGGTGAGTCCCGCCCCCCTGGGCGCCCAACCAATTGTAAGTCAGGACAGAGAAGGGGGCCCCACTGGAGGCGGAGTCAATGGAATTTTGAAGCCCTTCGGGAGCAGAGGTGACCAATCGGAGCGGTAAACCCCCTTCTTCTTTAACCACTCCCCCGGGGTCCAGGCTCCACCTCCCATTCTCCTTCATCCCTCCCCACCCCCCACCCAAAAATTTGTGCTGTGGCAGGGATTGGGGGAAGCCAATGGAAAATAGTTTGAGGATGAGTTAGGCACGAGAGTTGGCGGGAAGGGGGCCTAGGGCCAGCAGGCCGAGCTCCGGGGGTAGCCAGAGAAGATGGCTGAGGGGATACAGGGTCCTTCAGGGAATTAGAATTGGGGTTCTTGAGGCTGCCCTGGCAGGGACCAGGGCGTGGCCGCGCTGCAAGGCCTCTGCA
Organism: Neofelis nebulosa; assembly: GCF_028018385.1. NCBI lineage: Eukaryota > Metazoa > Chordata > Mammalia > Carnivora > Felidae > Neofelis > Neofelis nebulosa. The sequence continues at coordinate 10,709,442 of NC_080789.1, forward strand.
GAGAGCCCAGGACCATTAACCACAAGGCCCTGGCCCCACCCGGGCCTCCCCCGGAAGCAGGGATTGTGGCTGCTGTTCAGGCTTCTCGCTAGCGCTAAAGAAAGGCTGGGCCGGGTGCCAGGCCTGACGCTGCTGCCTCCGGGGCTCAGGCCTCAGGCCTCAGGCCTCCTGAGGGGCCTGCTGGGGATCTTCCAAAAGCCCCTGCCTGACAGCCTCCGGCTTGAGAGTCAGGCCTGGGAGGCGGCCCGGGATGGGCCGAGCCCTGAAGGGTTGGGGTCCCCCCTCTGAACATCCCCCCCCCCCCTCCTGCTCGCTTCCCATCTGTCTCTCCAAGGCTAGGCACTGCCTTTTCTTTCTCTGGTCATTTAGCAGACATTTTACTGAGCATCTACTATACGCTGGCCTGTGAGGAGTCAGAGGTGAACTCCATCCAGCCCCTGCTTTCAGGTAGCACACTGCTGGGGCCGGACCTGGCCAGGAACCTGAGTAAGTAGCATGTTGCTGGCTCTAAGGGAAGTCATGAACAAGCACCGTGGTGCCGAGGAGAGTGTCCAGAGTGTGAAGAAGGTGGGTTTTGAAGGACGGATGAAGAAGGAGGGCCTGGCTTTCCAGCGTGAGCAAAGGCGCAGACCGGAACAGTGAACATCTGGGCATGGCTGGAGTTTGGGGTATGTTGGGGAAAGATGGGGCATGGGGCCGGGAGGCCAACAGTACGTGGATCATGAAGGGCTTCTTTAAGGGGCTTGGCCATTGTTTTAACTGAGGGTGCTGGGGAGCCATAGAAGGTTATAGGGAAGGTGAGTATTGAGGACAGACACGAGTTACAGGGAAGATCGCTGCAGCAAGAGTTGAGGGTGGATTGGAGGGGTGCTCGCCTCATACCCAGGAGCCAGGAGGAGAGAGGGGGATGGGGAGCACTAGGCAAGGTGGGGCACTTACTCGGAGAGCTGTCATTGGGACCTCCTTCTCCGCATTGCCATCTCCCTTCTGAAATTGCCAGCACCGAAGATGTGGACCAGGAGGGACTCACATCTGGAGGCCAGGCCCTCCGCTGCCCCCCCTCCACCCCACCTTCCTCCGGATGACTGAAGCCCACCCCTGGCACAGGAGGAGTGGGAAGAGGGGGGGCTCGTTGGGCCTCGACGCAGGCCGCCCCCTGTCTGAGCCCATCACCCCTCGGAGACCAAGCCTCCGAAACCAACCACAGCTGCTTCAGTTTTTCCTCCAGGGCCTCTCCTAAACCTCAACAAGGGAGGGGGTGGGCGGAGCCAGCTCCGAGGCCTTTCCTGTGTGCTTCCCCTCCAAGGGCCACGGACACCGCCTGATCAAGCAATAGGGGCATTTGAGGAGTCCTGGACCGAGGAGCAGAGGTGGTTCCGGCACAGTCCTTTCCTGGCTGCGTCACGTGGGTCTGGGCTGGCTGTCCCAGCCCAGCAGGTGGGCTCCCAGGGCATCAAGAGCTGCTTCCCCCGCTGCTTCCCCCAACTTGGAAGACAAGCCCAGCACCACGAAGCGTTTGCTGTTGGACGAGGGGCTGCTTTATTCTCCAGGGTCTGGCCAGCTGAGGGCTGGTAGAGAATCGGCATGGCGTGGGGAACGGGCCTCCGGAAAGGCCCCTCTGGGAGTCCGGGGAGTTGGAATCCGGTCCCAGCCCTGCCACGCCGTCCCCCAGGGCGGCCTGGCAAATCAGTCTGCCCATCTGTCAACTGGGGAGGTGAAACCCTGCTCTCCTACACAAGGTTACTATGGGGCGGAATTCATGTCTGTTTCACTAAATAGGTGATTCCGCCCCCACAATCTCAGAAGGTTTTAGCTTCCCTCTTGTCTCTTTCTAGGCTGAGCTTACCTTTCCGGGGTCAACACCTCTGGGAAGTCTCCCTCTTACCCCCACCTTACCCCCGACAGTCCCTGCCTGCCTATGCTGGAGCAGGGAGTCCCTCCAGATTCCAGTGTCCCCTGTAACACGGGTCATGGTTTTCCCGGGTGGGGGCAGGGACCAGGTGCACTGTGTGTGCCGAGCTCCCGCCCAGTCCTCGGGGCCTCCTGGCGATGGCACCCGCTTATCTGCCCGGCCCTGTGCCCGGCGCCTTGCTTTCATATATTATTTCATCTACACCTCCCCCCTGCCTGATGCTTGCCAGCTGGGATGTACCGCACAGGGAAGCCGCTCCGGGCCCTGAAATGAATGAAGGGGGTGTCAGAATCGGGAGAAGGGAGGCGAGTCCTAATTTGGGGGCTGCCTGGCTGGGACTGCGGCCAAGGACCTTACCCCCGCCGAACCTGTTTCCAGGCCTGGAAAGTGGGAACGTTACCATTCACTGACTGGCTGCAGGATTACAGAGGTGATGGGGGGGGGGGTGGGGCTCCACATTAGTTCTCTCTTCTGCACCCTCAAGGCCAAGGCTCCCCACCAGGGGGGATCTCCTTCTCCCTCACTGCTCTGCAGCAGGGGCAGCGAACTCTCTGGAATATTCCCCCATTCTACAGGCAGCTCTATAGGCTGGACCTTGGTCGCTGCTGTTAGAAATGAGCTCAGCACCTCTGGACAGGGGACCCAGGCCAGCGCGGCCCTTCCCAGCCTGCCGACTCCTGCCCTGTCCTGCCCGCTCCTGCCCTGCCCATGTGAAGCCAGTCCCTCCTCCAGCCGGCAGTGGCAGGGAGGGCTGCCAGACGCATTGAAACACCATCCACACCCCTCAGCCAACCTGACTGGCCCAGCCGGGGATGGTGGAGGTGACCAGAGCAGGCTCCGAAGTCCTAGAAGTCAGAGCAGGAAACGACCCCAGAGATTCTGCACCTGATCTGCTCCCTCATTTAAGGATGGAGCAGAAGCCACCCAAAGAGACCGGCTACTTGGCCAAGGTCACACAGGGAGCTAGGGCTGAAGTGACTTCCGTCTATGGAACCAAGGAAAGAATGTGATCCCGGGATACCTGGACCTCAAAAAGTGATCTTTTCCGGGGCGCCTGGGTGGCTCAGTCGGTTAAGCGGCCGACTTCGGCTCAGGTCATGATCTTGCGGGTTTGTTGGTTCGAGCCCCGCGTCGGGCTCTGTGCTGATGGCTCAGAGCCTGGAGCCTGCTTCGGGTTCCGTGTCTCCTTCGCTCTCAGCCCCTCCCCCACTTGTGCTCGGACTCTCTCTCTCAAAACTAAATAAATGTAAAAAACCAGTGATCGTTTCCTCCTGCTCCATGAAGGGAAGAAGGGATGGTGGCAGGGTGGGGGGATGCCCCCTAAGCTCAGGCACTCTCCCAGCCCCCACTTACCTTGCCCATCCGTCTTACCTCCCTGCCTTCGTCTGCTGCCCAGACAGCCACCTCCCCACACACAGTGGGCTCCTGTCACTTTTGCCTTCCCCCCCGTGTCTGTCCCCCTTCTGATTACAGGCCCTCACTCGTCTTTGGGGAACTACCTCTCCTCTCCCAGGAGGTCTGGGTGGGGTTGAGGCCCTGCCATTCATTAGCCTCTAGGGCTCAGGCATGAGTCTTTATTTTTGTAACGTTTTCTTTTGCCATAATTATAGACTCGCAGGAAGCGGAGAGCTCTTTAAGAGCTTAGAAAATATTTGAGACCTGAAGAGAAAAAATGTATTGGCTCTGGAATGGTAAAACTGCAAAGCTGAAATGAATCAACCTTTATTGTACTCCCGCTTCAAACCTGGTGGTGGTAAAAACAGAAACATTTGGAAACAATTTTCTTGGGTTGAATTTTCTTATTTCTTTTTTTTTTTAATTTTTTTTCAATGTTTTTTTTTTTTATTATTATTTATTTTTGGGACAGAGAGAGACAGAGCATGAACGGGGGAGGGGCAGAGAGAGAGGGAGACACAGAATCGGAAACAGGCTCCGAGCCATCAGCCCAGAGCCCGACGCGGGGCTCGAACTCACGGACCGCGAGATCGTGACCTGGCTGAAGTCGGACGCTCAACCGACTGCGCCACCCAGGCGCCCTGAATTTTCTTATTTCAAAATTGTGTCCAAGTCTTCCTAGAGGTTAGTCACTCCTACCTTAGATCCCTATGGCCAAATAATGTCTCAAACGTATAAAAATACTTTGGAAATGCATAGCAACCTCCCCGCCCCGCCTATATTTAATGTGGGACTTAAGGGAAGGGGGTGCATTTTAATGTTTTCTAGAATATGCCTGGGCCCTGCGTATCAGGAGAGGTTTTGGGTGGCAAGTAACAGAAAACTCAACAGAAATCATTCTAAAAACTATAAAAAAAAAGTTTATTAGAGAGAGAGAGAGAGCACAAGTGGGGGAGGGGAAGAGAGAGAGGGAGACACCGAATCCGAAGCGGGCTCCCAGCTCTGAGCTGTCCGCACAGAGTCCGACGCGGGGCTCGAACTCACAAACCGTGAGATCATGACCCGAGCTGAAGTCAGACGCTTAACTGACTGAGACACCCAGGTGCCCCATCAACAGAAATCATCTTAAAATTAAGGGAAACTTTCACATCACAAAAATCTGGACCAAGGAGGTTTCCGTGGCAGCTAATTCAGTGGCTCGATGAAATCATCCGGGATCTCGGTTCTTGTATGATTGTGGAGCATGGCTGCGGAGACAGTCCTAGCTTTTCTATGTGGCCATAATCCAGGATTAGTCCTTGCCCCTAGGAGAGGCCAGCTAAAGGATTTGGGATGAACAATGTTAACATCTGCTAAGTATTCTCAAATGAATCAGTGCAAAATATATACAAAGGGTGATTGAGCAAATTGGTCAAATATCGACAACTGGGGATCCAGGTTCATTATCCCACTGCTGCACCTTTTCTGCTGTTTTGAAACTTCTCTAAACTAAAACTTGGGAAGTTGGGGGCACCTGGGTGGCCCAGCACGGAGCCTGCTGGGGATTCAAGTCTGTCTCTCTCTCTCTCTCTCTCTCTCTCTCTCAAAATAAATAAATAAACATTAAAAAAACCCACAAACATTTTTTTCTGAATTAAAAGTTGGGGAAGGGGCACCTGCTTGGCTCCAGTAAGCATCTGACTTCAGCTCAGGTCATGATCTCCTGGTTTGTGAGTTCGAGCCCTGCATCAGACTCTCTGCTGTCAGCACAGAGCCTGCTTGGGATCCTCTGTTCCCCCCTCTCTCTCTCTGGCCCTCCCCAGCTTGTACTTCCTCTTTCTCAAAAATAACATTAAAAAAGGGGCGCCTGGGTGGCGCAGTCGGTTAAGCGTCCGACTTCAGCCAGGTCACGATCTCGCGGTCCGTGAGTTCGAGCCCCGCGTCAGGCTCTGGGCTGACGGCTCGGAGCCTGGAGCCTGTTTCCGATTCTGCGTCTCCCTCTCTCTCTGCCCCTCCCCCGTTCATGCTCTGTCTCTCTCTGTCCCAAAAATAAATAAAAAACGTTGAAAAAAAAAATTAAAAAAAAAATAACATTAAAAAAACAGTAAAAATAAAACTTGGGGGGTATGAGAAAATAAGAAATGTATATTTGGTCTCTGACCCCAGTTCCTAAGACCCTTGGGATTTCTTAAGTGACAAAAGAGGTGGGAAGGCCTTTTGTTTTAATGTTTGGTCTTTGACTCAGGTGCCGGACACAGAGCTCCTAAATCCCTTGGAAGTTCCTGGGTGATAGGTCTTTTGTTCTAATGATGATTGGTGGGCTGCTGGGTAGCTTCAGGATGGGGGGCTGGTCACCAGAAGGATCAGGCCGTGGTTAGAAGCTTTGAACTTTCAGCCCCACCCCTTATCCTCCAATGAGGGAACAGGGAGAGGCTGAAGACTGAGTTAGGATCAATCATGTTTACATAATGAAGACTCCGTTAAAAAAAAACAACAAAAAAACAAAAAAACATCCATCCCAGGGCGCCTGGGTGGCTCAGTCTGTCGAGCGTCCGACTTCAGCTCAGGTCGTGATCTCACAGCTCGTGAGTTTGAGCCCTGTGTCGGGCTCTGTGCGGACAGCTCAGAGCCTGGGAGCCTGCTTCAGATTCTGTGTGTCTCTCTCTCTCTCTGCCCCTAACCTGCTCACATTCTGTCTCTGTCTCTCTCAAAAATAAATAAACTTAAAAAAAAAATCCCTAAAATACAGAGTTTGAGTCTGGGTTGGTGAAGACATCTACAGGCATACATCATCCTAACTCCATGGGGAGAGAAGTTCCTGCACTTGGGACCCTTTTGGACCTTGCCCTGTGCATCTCTCCATCCAGCCGTTCATCTGTATCTTTACATATCATTTATTATACAATAAACCCAGTAAACATAAGTGTTTCCCTGAGTTTTGTGAGCTGTTACAGCATATGATTGAATCTGAGAAGGGGGCTTTGGGAACTTCCAATTTATAGCCAGTCGGTCAGAAGCTCAGGTGACACCCGGGACTTTCGAGTGGCATCTGACTGGGGTTGGGGGGGGGAGGAGGAAGGTGGAGGTGGGGGAAAGGGAGTCTCATGGGACTGGACCCTTAACCTGTGGACCTGTGGAGTCTTCACTAACTCTGGGTGGTGCCAGGATCGAATTCTAGGACACCCAGTTGTCCACAGAAGACTACAGACTTACTCGGTGCAGGAAAACCCATACATCTGGTGTCAGAAGTGTTCTGCGGGTAGAGGAAACAGCTTTCCCTTTTAGGTGGTGTCGGAGAAGTGGGATTTGCTAGAACCGCCCAGGCTCATGGAAACATGTGGTTTGGGAAGAGAAAGGAAGGGCAGGGATGAGGAACCTTCGGTTCCCGAGTAGCCAAGGCGCCACGTGGCAGCTGTGTGGTGCTGAGTTACTCATGGTAAAAGTTACCCATGGAATTTAGAGACGACTCCAACTTGCGGGGACTTGGTCTACTGGACATATAAGGAAATGCGGGAAAAGCCACAGGGACCATCCCTTGGTTGTGGTTCCTCTGAATAGTGAAAATGAAATCACCGGAGTGCTAGGCGGGAAGGTGATGCTAGGCCGAGCTCAGGTTTCAGTGAATCTGAGCTCCTGTCACTGGCCTCACAGCCACCTCCAAAGGGAAACATCATGCAGTCACCAGAAAGTCTCTCCAAGGCCTCTGGTCACCAAGAAGGTAGTGGATGGGGGTGGGGGTGGGGGTGGAGGAGGGAGACAAAACCGGAAATTATGGACACCAGAGAGCGTAGTGGGAAGGAGTTGTTTCATTTCGTGGATTGGGGTCATCAGCTTCCTGAGATATTGGTTTAAAACTTTTCTGGGGGTGCCTGGGTGGCTCAGTGGGTTAAGTGTCCGACTCTTGGTTTTGGCTCAGGTCATGATCTCCCTGTTCATGACATCAAACCCCGTGTGGGGCTTTGCGTGGACGGCACGGAGCCTGCTTGGGATTCTCTCCCTCCCTCTTGCTCTCCCCTCCTCTGCTTGTTCTCTCTCTCTCTCTCTCTCTCAATAAAGAAACATTAAACAACAAACCTTTTTTCTGAATTAAAAGTTGGGGAAGGGGCACCTGGCTGGCTCAGTTGGCAGAGCATGGGACTTCTGATCTCAGAATTGTGAGTTTGAAGCCCATGTTGGCTGTAGATTTCTTAAAAATAACATCCTTAGAATAAAATTAAAATCGGGACGCCTGGGTGGCTCAGTCAGTTGTGTCCAACTCTTGATTTCAGCTCAGGTCATGATCTCAGGGCTGGTGAGCTTGAGCCCCACATCAGGATCTGTGCTGACAGTGTGGAGCCTGCTTGGGATTCTCTCTTTCTCCCTCTCTCTGCCCCTCCCCCTCTTGCTGTCTGTCTGTCTGTCTGTCTCTCTCTCTTTCTCTCAAAAATAAATAAAATAAACTTAAAAAATTAAAATTAAAAAGTTGGGGGAAACAGCCAGCCCCAAGTTCTTCCCATCTTTCTGCTCTGCCACCTGAAGTGGAGAAGTCTGTTGGGTGGGTCTCATGATCACAGAACGGCTGCCAACAACTTCCGAACCCAAAGCCCAGAAGAGTGTTTCCCTCCTCCGGCCATGTTCTTCTTTTCAAAATATTTATTTTTGAGAGGGAGAGAGAGCATGAGCGGGGGAGGGGCAGAGAGAGAGGGAGACAGAGGATCTGAAGCAGGTTCTGAGCGGACAGCAGAGAGGTGGGCGTGGGGTTCGAGGACCCGGAGATCATGACCTGGGCCAAAGTCGGAAGCTTAACCGACTGAGCCACCCAGGCACCCCCAACCATGTCCTTCTTTGAAAGTGGGGCAAACATTCCCAGGATCTCCCAACAGCCCTCCCCTCATGTCTTGCGGGTCAGAAGTGTACCGCAAGTCCATGGCTAAACCAATCACTGGATAGCCGGGGAATCAAATAACCATGATTGGCTCAGACTCAAGCTTTAAACCAATCAAGAGTCACTTCCTGGGACTGGGCTGTCTCCCCCTTCTGATTCACAGGCCACCGTGTGCTCCGCTCAAGGAAGTCAGGTTTCTGTCCACAGGGACAGTGGGGAGGGGCCGCTAGGTCCCGAGCGGAGCCGGGAGGTGGGCACTCCTTGGGGACGTGGGGGGTGGGGTGGCGGGAACTTGTCCCAGGCTAGCCAAGAACTCTGCTCTATCCCCTCAGGCGCGGGTTCTGAGATGGGCATGTGGCCTCAGCCCTTGGATGTCGGTCGGATGAGCACAGCTAAAGGCGGGTGCACCTGGAGGGCTGGAGCACCTCGCAGGGGCCGACAGTGAACTCCTCATGCCTTAGCCAGGCCGAGCTGAGTTCCTGTCACAGCCAGAGGTCCCCGCGAGGGAAAATGGGCTCTGACTTCGTGATGCAGCCGGGCTCAGTCAGCACTTTCTCTTCCCCAGAAGAACCACCCTGGAGAACATCGCCCAGACCTCGCACCCCTCGCTTTACACAGGAGGGAACAGGCTGAGCGGGAAGGCCTTGTGCAAGCTCGCGACAAGCCAATCAGTGACAGTCAGGCCTGGAGCAATCGTGACACCTCCCCGCCCCTCAGCCAGCGCACTGCGGGGGGGGGGGGGGGGGGGGGAAGTCACAGGAGCATTCCAGGCGGGAGGGGAGCCCGAAGGTGGGTGGGATGGGGGTGTAGGAGCTCACCTGAGCTCCCAGAGAGCCAGGACCTCCTTCCTCTTGGGTCTCTGCAGAGAGGGCGCTGTAGCCCCCTGAAATCCGCTAACGGGAGTTCAAACCCTGTCTCAGGAGATCACGCTTTCTAGACGTGTGCTGCTGTGTAAGTTAACACCGCATTTCTGATCCTCATTCCCCAAGAGGCAAAAGGGGCCAAGCGATACAAACTGACTGAGTTTTCGGAAGGACTGAAACACATCAGGATGTAAAGACCCAGCGGGACATCAAGCGCTACTGGGCTGAGCGCACAGGAAAACACTCCGTGGGGGCGCCTGGCTGGCTAAGTGGGTTAAGACGCTCACCCTTGGTTTCACTGTGGCTCAGGTCATGATCTCACAGCTCGTGAGTTCCGGCCCCACGTCAGGCTCTGTGCCAACAGCCCAAAGCCTGCTTGGGATTCTCCCTTTCTCAGAACAAATCAATACATCTAGAAAAAGAAGAAAGCGCTCTGCGACCGGGGTGGGTCATTTCCTGCGGAGGAAGGTTGCCAAGCCGGCCAGTGCTGTGGAGACCCGGCTCAGGCAGAGTGGGGGGGGGGGGGGGGTCCTCCTCCCGCCCCGTGGCCCACACACACTCGAGGCCACATAGGCTTTCCCGCTCGCACTTTATTAAGTACGGGACGGCTGGTTACGACAGAGGCGGAAGTGGCGGGAAGGCCCAGCCCCCACCATCACTGACACACGAAAATAAATAAATAAATAAATAATAAATAAATAAATAAATAGCCGGAGGCGGGCACGGGGGAGAAGTGGCACAGCAAACACTGACAACACGGGGACACAAAAGCCCCTCCCCCACCCCCCCAGCTGTGGCCACCATCAACGCTGGACTGATACCAGTACCATGATCAGGGAAAGGTGGGGCTCTCGGCCACAGAAGCCCCCAGAGCCATTGGGTGGGCCCTCCCCGGATCACAACGTTTGTGGAGGGGTGGGTGTCTTCAGCACTTGACATGCGTGGACAGAAATCTGGACCCCTAGCTAGTCCAGTCAGATCCAGATTGTCAAGAGGCCACGCTATCTCAGACTTCTGGGTTGTTCTCTTTAGGATCGAAGAGACCAGTGAGTCATTATTACCTGGTGTTCTGATCGGTCTACCCAGGAGTGAGGACCTGAAAGGGTCATTGTCACTTTGCCTTCTGATTGGTCCACTCAGGGATCAGGACGATAGTGGCCGGTGGTTCCCTAGACCTCTCACTGGTCAGCAGGAACCCAAGGCCAGGACTGGAGGGAGGAAGGGCTCTAGAGGCCCCAGGGAAGGAGTTGGGGATTAAGTGCTCAGGGTTAGGGGAAATCTTCAGTGGGCACAAGGCCCAGATTTCAAAGAGGGGAGTTCATGAGGCAGGAAATAAGGCCACCTGGCTGGGTCAGGCCAGGGCGAACTGGTAGGGGTAGGGGGACAGCCTCCGGAACAGCAGAGAGTGCCCAGCCACCACTGGGAGGGGACGTGAGGGCCCTAACACCTTCCCTGGGTCCCAACCCCACCAGGCTGCAGAAAACGGGGCCCAGGGGCCGGCAGCTCTTGGCCCATCGCCTCCATCTACGGGATCGGGGTGGAGGGTTGCGGTTGCTGGTCAGGTGGGCTCAGTCCTCCAACCCCTCCATCAAGTCCGCGATGCTCTCCACATAGTAATGGGGCACGAGGTCGTGCTGGCCAGACGCCAGGTAGGCCTGGGCCTCCTCCAGGCGGGAGACGCCTGTGAGCGTGAGCACGGTGGTCATGCCACAGCGGTGGCCGAAGAGGATGTCGGTCTCCAGGCGGTCACCCACCATGAGCGTGCGGGTGGGGTCCACGCTGAAGTGCTCCGTGATACACTCGAACATGTAAGGGCTGGGCTTGCCCACCACCAGGGCCTGGCGGCCCGAGGCTGTCTCCACTGCAGCAGCCAGGCTCCCAGTGCCTGCAAGGAGATGGAGACGTGGTCAGTGCGGAGCGGTCGCAGGGGAGGCATGCAGGCTTGGAAACAGAATTCCAGGGACGCGGCGTGGCACGGGGGTTAAATTAGGCACTGCGATGGGTCAAAATCTTCCCAGTCTTCGTGTAGTGGTTAAAAGTACAGACTGCAACCAGATGCCTGGATTCAGGCTCCGTCAGCTCCACCCTCCTCGGGAAGGCCACTTAACCTCGCTGTGCCTCCGTTTTCCCATCTCTAACATGGCCCGGTAGGGGCTGAATGAGCCACTGCGTGTAACCGGGCCTGGCTCAGTCAGTCCCGTCTAGGGTTCACTGTTGGACCCTGGCAGCTGTGTGCCTTTGGGCAAGCCACGTGACCCTCTCTGAGTTTCCCTGGACTCACTGGAAAAGGAGGATCCAAGTGATAATTGCCCACCTTCAAGAGGTGCTGTGGGCTTCGCAGGGGCAAGCGGTTTGGAAAGCGGCAAGTACTTAATAGACAGCAGTGTGGTTACCGCCACAGGAATGTGGGCTCCTGGCATCAGAAACTGGCACAGCCCTTCTGGAACGCAGCAGGGCACAGAAACGTTCGCACCTCTGCCCCAGTCGGCCTCGGCCGGGAAGGCGATCACAGGCAGAGAAATTCAAACCGGAGACAAAAAGCTACATGCTTGAAGATGTCCGCGGCCCCAGTAACTATAATAAGCAAAACTGTGGACATGCCCAAGAATTTAACAATAGGAGGACTGTTTAGAAAAGGGCAGTCCTGACTCCCAGCCCCGTACCTTCCTGCCCCACACAATGAGTCCACTGTGCCCGTCCCACAGGCACATCTTTGTGCCAGACGGTTCTGCCTTCGCATTAATGTCCCTGAACAAACGATGATGATAATCACTATTTACTGAGCACATTCTAAAGTGGGCTGTGCTGGGTGCTCACGGAAGCCCATTTCACGGATGAGAAAGCTGACGCTCTGTGAACCCTGAGTAACTTATCCGGGGCTGCACAGCTTCGCGAGCAGCAGACAAAGGGTATGTGTTCGGGTGGGTCTGACCCAGTCATGCACTGGGCCGGCTCATCCTGGCTTGGGAGTGCTGAATGCTTCACTTTCAGGAATTTGGTGAACTGCTTGTTAAAGCCACGATGAAAAGTCAACTTACCGTCTAAACGTACAGTCAAATTAATTGTTGAAAACAAAGGCACTAAGTTCTCAAAACTCATTTCTTCCTAATTATGTTAGCATCATCTACGCTCTCGAGATTGCTTACATCTGTAATGATGGAAATACTGTATAATGGTGTGTGCACAAACCTTCCCAACTCCACAGTCAGTGTTATGCTGGTAGCTTGAAATTGGCCATGGTGGGAGTACTTGTGCCACAGAAATTGGGAAATGGTATCAGTTAAGCCCCCCTCCCCCCCAGTTATGAAACAATTGTCAGTACACCATTGGGTTGACCCCAAATGCTCTGGGCCTCTCTCCTTTCACAAACGATGACATTCTGAGCAGTCAAGCCAAAGTTACAGAACGATAAAGCAGGCTCGAAAGCAAGAAATCCTCAGGGCGCCTGGGTGGCTCAGTCGGTTAAGCATGCGACTTCAGCTTGGGTCATGATCTCACGGTCCGTGAGTTCGAGTTCCGCGTCGGGCTCTGTGCTGACAGCTCAGAGCCTGGAGCCTGCTTCCCATTCTGTCTCCCTCTCTCTCTCCCTGCCCCACCCCTCCCTACCCCTGTTCATGATCTGTCTCTCTCTCTCTCTCTCAAAAAAAAAAAAAAAAAAAAAAGACAAGAAATCCTCAGCCCAGCAAGTCCCCAGAGGAGGAGAGGGAGGAGGAGGAACTTCCCCAGTGTCACAGGACTAGGGCGGAGCTGACCCGGAGCAACACTCCTGGGAGGCTCTCCTTGACATCCGACCTAGAATGTGCTTGCTTTCTTGATAACTGGGTAGGGAAGAAAAGCCATTTGCCTCCTTGGTTAGAAATTCCTTCCGGGATGGGAAGGGCTCAACTGAGTCACCCCCAAAGTGTTTTTCTCGGCTCAAGATTGGTCTCGGCCGGGTCGGCAATCTCCTTTCCCGCCAGGACAGAGCTGATCGCCCTTAGCCCCCCACAGCCCACTTTATCCACTCAGCCAATAGTTACCAGGCTCTATGCTAGGCACTGGGCACAGAGCAGTGAATGCAACAGGGATCCCTACCGTAGGGGAGCGGGCATCCTGGCAGGGGCAACTGTGAAGAGAGCTCTGTCCTCAGACTACCATTATCCCACTTCATTTAACATCCTGTCATCCAAGGCTGTCACATGTTTTAGTGGTGACAAGAGTCCTCAGCAGCAGGCATTTCTATTTGCCAGTTCAAGTGACTGCCATGTGGGCAAGAGGGTAAACACACATTTAGGAGACCCACCAGGGGAGGGGAAAGGAGGGGGAAACGGGGGTGAGAGACCCCCGCTGCGTTAGTTCAGATTTTACGCACGACGGGACTTTTTTAGTACATTTCTATCCCACCGTTTCAAAGCCGCCTCCGTCCGTTGTGCACAAACACGGCTGAGCCTCTGCTTCCCCCTCTAGGTTGGGGGAACAATCAACAGGGCCAGTGACCCAATCAGGTGGGGCCAGAGATGAAAGGGGCAGGCAGGCGTAGGCAGGGCCTGGCCCCTCTCTCGGGGGCTCGTCCACACCACCCTTCCTGAGTCCTAGAGGGCCCCTTAAGCCAGTCTTAACCTGAACCGTGAGCCTCCAGGGAGAAACTCACTTTTCACAGCATGGCCCAGGTGACCGGCGAGGAGGGAATGATGGAGATCTGTCCCTACCTTCAGCCTCCTGACTCGGGTAGTGACTTGTCCACACACACTCACCACTGTCAGCTTCTGCCGTCTGCTCTTGACTGATTCAAACCCTCCAAGATGTAGGCGCCTCCACCTGCTCCCGCCTCCTCTGCAGGCCTGAACATCCAGATGACAGCAGCAAACAGAGCCTTGGATGGGGCTGGGGTGGGGGCTGGGGTGGCCACAAGAGCCAAGTTCAGGTCTTCCTGTTCTTGGGCAGCTCACTTCCCCTCTCTTAGCCTCAGTTTCTTTATCTGAGAAACGGGACAGTAACTCCCAGCTCCGGAGTAATTTAGAAACTAAGTCAGAACAAACAGCAAGGTACTTCACGAAGCTCTGTCCTAACAGGAGAGGGTTCTGGATACAACCCACACCATCTGAGCACCTACTATGTGCCAGGCACTCACCCTGATCACTCTCCCTCTGAGGAAACTGGCATGGTTAGCATTCCCATTCTACACCCAGGACAGAGATGCTCCGACGTTATGTAATTTAAGATTACAGGGCCCTGGGTCAAACTCCATCCACCTCTAAGGCTCCCCGCACACCCACCTACAATCTGCCGCGGGCCAATGGTGTTCCAACCGCTCGACGGGGGGACAATCCTTCCAGGCTTTGTTCCCAACTCTCCGACCTCACCCCGATGGCGGGTAGGACAAAATGACAGGAATCCCTGAGGCTGGTTCGGTAAGGCTAGGGCTGGGGGGTCGAGGACCTGGATTCCGCCTGCAACCCCCCTGAACCGCAACGGGCCTCAGTCTCCTCATCTGTTAAACGGAGATCCTACTATACTGACCCTCGAGTGGTGGTAGTTTCAAGAATTACCAGACGTGGCCATGAAAACGCTCCCCTGGGCTCCTGCAGGGTGGGAACCGCCCTCGCATCTCTCCGGTTCCCCACCTGTCACCTGGAGACACCCCTTCCTCGCCCCTCTCCCCTCGGCGCGGAGGTGAAGCGCAGGTTGCCACCCCACCTGCTTCCCCGCCAGCCCCGCGCTCACCGGGGGTCCGGCTGCCATCGCTGAGCGGGTGCCACGGGTCGCGGTCGGTGGCCACGAGCAGGCAGTCGGGGTCGCGCAGGTGCGCGCACGCCTCGCTCAGCTTGGCGAAGGAGAAGTGCTCGTCGTAGCCCACGAGCACGGCGCGCACGCGCGGGGCCGCGCCCGAGTCCTCGCCGGGGTCCCCCGCCAGGCGCAGCCCCGCGGCGCGCAGCTCGGCGCGCAGCCCCTCGCCGCCCAGCACGAACACGGCGCCCGGCACTTCCGGCGGCCCGAGCAGGCGCTGGCGCAGCAAACGCGCGGCGCACAGCGCGGAGCTGAAGAGCTGCTCGGCGCGCAGGCCCCCGAAGCCGAGGCGCGCGAAGCGGAGAGCCAGCTCGGGCCGCGCGCGCCGGCTGTTGTTGCTCACGAACAGCGCCGCCTTGCCCGCCCGCGCGAGCCGCTCCAGCAGCTCCGGGGCGCCCGGCACGGCGCGCTCGCCGTTCCACAGCACCCCGTCGCAGTCGAACAGGACCCCCTGCGTCCGGCCCAGCACGTCGCGCAGGGCCGCGCCGCGCAGCCGCTCGCAGCGCGCCATGCAGCCGGCCGGCCGCTCGCACGCCCGCACGCCGCGCGGCTCTCCCTCAGCGGGCACGGCGCGCTCGCCCGCAGCCCGCCCCCTTCCCCGCCGCTGCCAATCGACGCGCGGGAAGGGCCAGGGGGCGGAGTCACGGCCTGGCCCGCGGGCCAATGGGGGCAAGAACCTCGGAGAGGACCGAGGCCCCGAGCTAACAGAGCCTGGAGAGCACGGTGAATCGCGGCCGCGGCCGAGGGGCGGAGGCCAATAAAGACCGAGCCTAGCCCTTCGCCCCTCCCCCTAGCTCTGCTAGGCCAGTTGCCAACGAGTTTCAACCCCGACTAGCCTTTGAAAGGATAAACTGACGTTCTTCTTGGCCAGTAAAGAGTTACGAATAGAAAATCTGGAGCGGAGAGCCGCGCTTACGTTCCCCAGCCAATCAGAAGCTTAGTTGCTAGGAGGAAAACAGATGCCAAGGCAGATGTTGCCTTTGGGTCAGAACCCCTTGCCCTCTGAACCTTGGACGCTCCGGTTCTGAGCCAAATCCTGAGAAGCGTGTGGGTATGATTAGGAGAGAGGCGCATAGTGTCTTCTCGAGCGCTGGGGCCCTTGGCCTAGACCAGTCGTTCTCGACGCTGGCTGGTAGAGTCCCCCGGGGAACATGTATTTTGAGGTTTAATTTGCATACAAGTAAGATGTGCAGATCTTACATGTACAGTTCGGTGACTTTGACAAATGCTGTTTAAAAATACCAAAGCGACGCAGCACCCCAGAGATCCTGACTTAATTGGGCGGGGCCCGAGACTATTTATTTATTTGCTGTTTTTTAATGACATAGGGGTTGTACTGTGAGGCCAGGGTGGAGAGGCACTGGGTCACCAGGCTGCGAGAGGCAGCCTGTCACTAAGCACCCTGGGGAGGGAAGGAGCCAGAGCAACAGTAGTCAGTGGCTCAGGCAGCAGCGATAGCGTGACTTAGCTGCCTAAGTCCCTACTCGGGGAGGCATGTGTCAAAATTCCGAGTTGTCTGTGAGAAGGCTCTGAAGACCTGACCTCCAGGAGCAACCTGGGAAAAGCCACACCCTATCAACCCTCTCTGAGGCTCAGATAATTTCCGGTCCCCAATGCCCGCTGGCCTTTTGCTGCTGTAGTAGGTGGTCTCCTTAGCCTGGAATGTTCTTCCTTCTTCCCTGACTTTTTCACCTGGTCAACTCCTGAAAGACTCCTCTTTGAATCATCTCTTCCACGAAGCCTACCTGTGCCCTCCACACACAAAGACATGAGTCTGGGTTCGGTGGTCAGCCCCTAACTGGTTTCACATGGGCTCCCGGTGCCATTATACTTGATTCTGATTGTCAGCTCTCCTGCGTGTCTGTTCCCAGGAGCTCCCTGGGTGTTGGGCTGAGGCCGGGGTCTGGCTCAGGGTGCAGCACCCAGCAGCCTCAGCGGTTTGCAGGCAGATCCATCCCTGCTCTTCGAGGGAGCCTTCCCTGCCTACTCTGAGAACGCCAGGGGTTGGGGGGGATTGGCATTCACGGGAGCCAGTGCTTATAGGGCGCTTCTGTGTGCAAGGGTGATGCTTTGGTCTCTATAGGAATGTCCCGTTTCAGGGGCGCCTGGGTGGCGCAGTCGGTTAAGCATCCGACTTCAGCCAGGTCACGATCTCGCGGTCCGTGAGTTCGAGCCCTGCGTCGGGCTCTGGGCTGATGGCTCGGAGCCTGGAGCCTGTTTCCAATTCTGTGTCTCCCTCTCTCTCTGCCCCTCCCCCGTTCATGCTCTGTCTCTCTCTGTCCCAAAAATAAATAAAAAAACGTTGAAAAAAAAAAAATTAAAAGGAATGTCCCGTTTCACTCTCGGAACGACAGTCCTGGGGTGGAAACTGCTGTACTGTTTCCTGGATGAGGAAGGTGGAACACTAGGCAGTTAATTGCTCCGCATGTGAGGGACGGGCCCAGGCTCTGGAATCAGACCCGCGTCCTCTTTCCACGTCCATGCCTCCGTTGCTGTGTGTCTGGCAGGTCGCTTTCTGAGCCCCAGTCCCCTCAACCTGTAGGAAGGTGACGGGATCCACTTCCCAGGGAGAGGAGTCCCTGGAAACCACGCGTGGAAAAGCACGATATACAGCACAGAGTAAGAGCTAAAAATGCTGGCTCTTATCATTCCAGACAGTAAGAAAGAAAGGAGGCAAAGAACAGGAAAGATCTTCCCCTTTATGAAAGTGGCTTCTTTATTTGGAGGGCAGAAAAAACCAACTAGCATTTGGGCAGCTGCTCTGGTGTTGTCCAAAATAATTTATTTACCAGCCTTACAAAAAAATATGTTGGCAAGAGACAAATAAGAGTCCTGTAGGGGCGGGCAGGCCCCTCCTTCCTTCCGGCGGCTCCCCTGGGACCCTGCCAGAGAGCTGGGAGTCGGGTGAGGGGCCCCCAAGCCCAGTGTGGATTCAGGAGGAAAAGGTCTGGAAGTGGAGGACTAGCCTGAGTCCTCCTTGCCAGGGGGGCCGACCCAGCGGGCACCGAGGCACTTGTAGGCAGAGGCTGGAGGCCCCCAGCCCTGGGAAGGGCGAGGGCTGTGTCCCGGGTTGACCGGTGGGAGGGAGGAGATGCTGACTGTTGCAGGGGAAACCGCCAGCTCAGTCGGTCTCTGAGGCAAGGCTCCTGGGCCGGGGTTGAGGGGGGATGGCCGGGGGAGTGGAGGCCCTGCCTACAACCTCAGGGGCCCGTCCCTCCTCTGTGGCCACCCCTAGGTCCACCTGCACAGGCATGCTCAGAGACACTGCGCTAGGGGAGGCCGGCCCCGGGGAGGCCGGGCTGGGGGAGGCTGGCGAACGCCGGCTCTGGCGTCGGGCGGGCTGCGGGGGGTTGGGGGGCAAGGGGGGTGGCACCGTGGGGGCCCGGAGGCTGCTGCCGACCAGACGGCGGGGCAGGGCCTGGGGGGTCACAGGGCTGCCAGAGCCAGGGGGCGGGGGTGGGGCTGGAGGGGAGGAGCGCGGGCTGGAGACCTGGGGGGGCGGCATGGTGGGCCGGGCTGGCGCTGGGCGCTTAGCTGTGGAGGAAGGACAGGGGCAGTTAGGCATCCACATTGCCTGTGGCCAGTCTACCAAGCTCCATGCTACCGCAGGACCTTTGTACCTGCCATTCCTTCTGCCGGGAACACGGTTTCCGCGGCCGGCTCCCTGTCACTTAGGCCTCTCTCTCTCTGTGTCCCTTCCCCTGCCCTGCTCCAGTTACTGTCATATTTTCCTGTTGTATTTTCTTCACAGGACCTGCTGCCCTCTGAAATGACTATGCCCGTTTTTATTTTGCTTGAGTCCCCGGCTGGAACGTAAACTAAGCGAGGCCATCCCGTGCGGCGCTGGCTAGCACGGCGCAGGGCACGGATCGATACACAGTCGTTGAATGAAGAAACGCTCACCGTTCCTCTGGATTCTTGGGCCACTCTCACCTCTCAGGAGCCACCAGAGCCACCCACCCTGGTTTTCAGAGATCCTGCTACACCGTTCCGATCGTGTGAGGCAGCTGAGGAGCCAAGAGGCTTGGACACGGGTCCTAGCCCTGCCTCCACCCACTGTGGGCTTTGGGCAAATCGCTTGCCCCCCTGGGGCCTCAGTTTCCTCATCGTTAAGATGGGATGAGAGCCTGGACCTCCCAGGGCTGACACAAAGACCTTCAGGGGCTTGAGGTGCTGAGCTCCGGTGAACACCTATCCCACTTGCCCCCATCCAGGAATGGTGGCTGGACGCCTCCTCCTGCGGGAAGGCCCCTGTGTGACCTGTCAACCCCATGCTGGTCCGGAGGGTCCTGTAGCTCTACATTGTACCCCCAGGGAGAAAACTCCAGTGCCTCCTGGGCTGGCTGGGCCCTCCCAAGTGTCCTGGTCACTGGCAGTGACCCCTCATCTGAACCCTGCGCCTTCTCACCTGCTGGGCTTTAGGCCAAGTCAACAGGTGAGTGCACCAAAGGGGCTCAGAGGAGCCCCGAGTTTCTTTCCACCCCCAGCCCACCAGCCCTTTGAAGCCTCTATCCCATCTCTTCACTCTGATCTCTGGACTTCTTGAGGGGCCGGAATCCACAGCCCCGCTATGCTCAGGAGGAGGGCTAACCTTTATCGAGCACTTACTGGGTACCAGCTGCCAGCCAGGAGAGCACCGTTTAATTTGCCCAACAGCCCTACAAGGTAGGTGTGGTTATTGTTTCATTACACAGAGAAGGAAGCTGAGGGGGCAGACAGTGAAGTCACCTGCCCAAGGTCACAGCACCGGAATCTGAACCCAGAGCGTCAGGCAACAAACCTAGGCTCTTAGCCACCTGGATTCCTGGCCTCCCAGCTGTCCGAAAACACGAGATGGTCTGATCGCCCAGCTCCTCTCCTTGCCCACCCGCTTCCCCCCTTCCCTCCCCTGGCCAACTTACTCTTTCGAGCCATGTCCTCCCCTGGAGTGGCTGCCTCCGAGGGGCTCCTACTGACCTTGGGAGAGGCTGGTCTGGGGGGCGCCTCGGACTCTATCCTGTGAAAGAAGGAGAGGGTCAGGGTCCAGCTTGGCCATCTCCCAGCAGTCTGGAATCTTGGGGAGACTCCCAAGCCACCAGGCTAACCTTGGATCCTCCCAGGACTTGTCCCCTGCCTCTTGTCACTGGGCCTGGGATCTGTCCCCAGGCTGGGCCCCCCTCCCTCAAGAAGACACTCCTGGCATTGGCCAGAGTTTGGGTCCGCTGAACCCCTGGCTTCCATGTGACACTGTGACGGTGGGTCCCCATGGGCCAGGATGGCAGGTAGAAAGCAGGGCCTCGGCTCTTGGCCTCCGTGTGATCTCCACTGAATGTTCCAGCCACGAGAAGGCAGAGAACAGACAAGAAGCAGAAGGGGCGGCCATGGCTCCTTCTGGGTTTCCTCCAGGTCTCTGCTCGGTTCGCTCCTCTTTAGGGAGGCTTTCCTGATCCCCAGGCTAGAGCAGCTCCCCACTCCCTCCCCCTAACCTGCTCTCTTGTCCTGTAAGGGCACGTATCACTGCCTGCCATGACAGTACCCATTTATGGATGTACTTCTTGGCTCTCTCTCCCCGGCCCTACGAAAGCAAGCTCTAAGGCCAGCATCTGTCTGTTTTGTTCCTCCGAGAAAAGTCATGGTTTGCGCCCTGCCTGCGTGATGACAGAATAGTGCCTGTTTGGTATGGAGACGACATGTACGACGGAGCCCTTCGAGATCTGAAGGACCAAAGAGAACACTGAAAGGTGTTTACAAAATTCCAGCTGATCAGCTCCCTAGTTCCCTAAATCCCCAGGGCCTGAAACAGTGCCTGGAACATAGTGGGTGCTCAGTAAACAGCCATACGACGAGCGAGGAGGCACATTAGAGGCCGAGAGGAATACAGCCTCTGGGTCTCCACCCCGTCCACTCCAAATGGGGAATCCTGGTATTTGGGATGGAAAATACAATAATGACATTTCCCAAGATGCTGTTGGAAGCCCGGAGATCGTGCCTCAAGCTGGACATCTTGGGGCAAAGATGGAGGTCATTCATTTCCATCAGTCCTTACCTTTCCCTGGCAGCCGCTGAGGCCGGGGCAGGGGCTGGGGCTGGAGCGGGTGTGGACACAGCGATCGTTGGAAGCTCCTCAGAAGCTGGCCTGTTGCTGACCTTGTCCTGGGGGACAGGGGCTGAGAACAGGCCTGACACGTTGAAGTTGACGTCTGCAGACAGAAGGAAGCAGGTCTTAGCTTCCAGAACCTCCGCCAGCCTTCCCGCCTCGGCCAACATCAGGGCCTCTTTCCTTTTCCCCCGACGTTATCTGGACCACATAGCACCTCCCTACTCCCACGTGAGCCTCACGACAATCCTACGAGGCAGGCAGGATCATCCCCATTGTACAGGGGAGACAGTGAGGCTCACGGCAGAGAAGCAATTTGCTCCGGGCCTCATAATGAGGCCGCCAGGGACGGAAGCTAAGTCTGGAGGGCACCCAGCTGGGCAGATGAGGGCACAAGGGGACACGTTCACAAAGACGGGAACTTCACCTCCCGGGAAGAGGGTGTCCGCGTTCTGTATCAGAGCCTCGACCACGCCCACCACCTGGATGGAGGACACTGAGGCTGCGTCCAGCTGGGCCTGGTCCCTGGGGCAAAAAAAGGAACAGGGGTGAGCCATCCATTCTGCAACCTGTTAGCGACCCCAACTCTGTGTGGCCCAATCACACCAAGTGCCTGTTCTCAGAAAGCTCAGGGACCACCGGGGGATGACAAATGTGTCGCCCACGTGCCAAATGTTCGCCTTCCTTCACCCACAGCAGGCATCGCTCGCCAGGGACGGGACCCTCTTCCTCGTAGTTCTCGGCTCTAGGCTGCCTCGCCCAAGTAATCGTCCTCAGCAAACGAATGAAATCTTTGTGCCGTCTGTGGCCGGGTGAATTATAATGACCCCTCGCCCTTTACGGTGCATAAAACATTTCTCCATTTGCTCGTCTAATTCCCCACGCCAAACCCCTCAAAGCTGGTAATGATTTCTCTCCAATTTACAGAGGAAGCAGTGGGAGCTCCGGAGAGTGAGCTTCCTAAAGGCATTTCTGGAAGGTCGAGGGGCGGGGCTGGAACGAAATTGCTGGGCTCCCAGCCTTCCAGGCAGCCCACTACCAGTATCACCCAGAATGCCTATCTCCAAAGCCCCGTGGGGTCCACGCTCCCTTCGGCAGCCTGGAGAAGAGGAGCTGCTTGATCTACTCCAAGGATGGGGAAACTGAGGCCCGGGGGAACAAATAAGCAGCGGACGGGTGGGGTGGGGATTGCCGCCTTCCCCTGAGCTGCAGCCCCTCACCCTTCTTTCTCGGGAGGCCACAGCAGGTTGGGCCCCAGGACGATGGCAATGTTGCTGGGCGTCATTTTATTCACCTCCTGCTCCTCAGCCAGCCGTGCCAGGAACTTCATCAGGTACCTGGGGAGGCAGAAGGTGGGCTTGGCCAGGGACAGGGCGTCTTTGGCCATGAACACCCATTGACACCCTTGAGGCCTGAGAATTTCTCAGCCTGGGGTTTCCAAAGAGTGGCAAAGGTACCCCATCGGGTGGCTTAAAATTTGTTTTTGATTGCTTTTAACATTTACTTATTTATTTATTTATTAATTATTAAAAAAAAAAATTTTTTTTAACGTTTATTTATTATTGAGAGAGAGAGAGAGAGAGAGAGAACGAGACAGAGCGTGAGCAGGGAGGGCCAGAGAGACGGGGAGACACAGAATCCGATGGGGGCCCCAGGCTCCGAGCCGTCAGCCCGGAGCCCGACGCGGGGCTCGAACTCATGAACCGCGAGATCACGACCCGAGCCGAAGTCGGGCGCTCAGCCGACTGAGCCACCCAGGAGCCCCAACATTTATTTATTTATTTATTTATTTATTTATTTATTTATTTATTTATTTTAATTTTTTTTTTTTTAATGTTTGTTTATTTTTGAGACAGAGAGAGACAGAGCATGAACAGGGGAGGGGCAGAGAGAGAGGGAGACACAGAATCTGAAACGGGCTCCAGGCTCTGAGCTGTCAGCACAGAGCCCGACGCGAGGCTCGAACTCACAGACCGTGAGATCATGACCTGAGCTGAAGTCGGACGCTTAACCGACTGAGCCACCCAGGCGCCCCAACATGTATTTATTTTTGAGAGACAGAGCAAGACAGAGCATGAGCGGAGGAGGGGCGGGGGCGGGGGACACAGAATCCAAAGCAGGCTCCAGGCTCTGAGCCATCAGCACAGAGCCCGATGCGGGGCTCGATCCCCCGAACCGTTGCGATCACGACCTGAGCTGAGATCAAGAGTCAGATGCCCAACCGACTGAACCACCCCCTAAAATGTTTTAATAGTTAAATCGGCTGACCTGCTGAGCACCATATATGTGTCAGGCATTGAGCTAAGCTGAGACTCTCCCAGCCACCCTGCGGGGTAGGGACTGCTATGCTCTGTGTTTTCCAGATGAGGGCACTGAGGCACAGAGCGGTCAGTTCACCTGCCTCGGACCACAAGGTGGCAGAGGTGGGAATCTGAAGCCAGGTGGTGTGGCTTCAGAGATTCAAGGTCTAGGATGGAAGATAGGACTAGGCCATCTTAGCTGTGGTTTCAGAAATGCTCACCTGAGGTTGCTGAGGTTGTCCTGGGGGAGGCGGCTGCACACTTCCTGGAGGGCCTCCAGCCGGGCTCCTGGCTCCTTCAGACTGGGTGGCGGGGAGAGACCCGGTGAGCCAGGCCAGGGCCCTGGGGCCCCACCTCTGCAGCCCTGCCCTCCCCAGCATAAACTCACCTGGCTGCCCTCATCCAATCGTCATAGAGGTCAAAGGTCATCAAGGGCTCTGGCAGCTCCCGCAGATAGGACTTGAGGGCACCTGAAGCGGTGGCAGGGCGGGAGTGGGGGGGCGGGGCTTAGACACAGTCCCCCAAGCCCCCTACCTCCACGCCAGTGCCCAGCTCTCTCCATCTGTTGGGTACCAGGCCCTTGTTCCCACTAATGTGTCTAGATCTGATCATTTCTTTGGGCCATGGGCCTTTTGGAGAAAATGCCGAAGGCTGGTGGACCTGGTCCCAGAAAAATGTATGTACGCATCATGGGCCCCACTTTAAGGACCCCTATGTCTCCGGAGGTGTCTCCTCGGCAGATGATCAGGCCCTCAGCCAAACTATCACGGGAGCATTTCAGGCTGTTGAGGGGAAGGGATCTGGGGGGAAGGCCCTCCTCCCGGGGCTCCTCGGGGCAGGCACCTGCCACGGCGTGGGGGTCGGAGCAGAACTCCTGCAGGCCGCGCGGGTCCGAGGCCATGGTCTGCTTGAGACGTTTCAGCACCGAGGCCCCAGCGGCCAGGCGGAAGAGGCCCTGGGGTGCGAGAGGAAACGGGCAGGGGTCACGGAGGGCCGGCAGGGGAGAACGCCCTGGCCGGGAGGCCCTGGCTCGCTCAGGGTGGGTGCTCGGCCCTCACCGGGCCTGGGTCCCCACCCGGTCTGGCGGGCAGAGTGGGGACCACAGGATGCGTGGCCGCCCTCAACTCTCAAGGTCTAGGACTGGGCGCGAAGTGGGAAGTCTGGGGGCAGCGGGGAAAGCGGTGGGGGCACAGGTGTCTGGGTGGGCACGGAAGGGAGGAAGGAGGCCTGACAGCACTGTCTAGAAGCCCAGGTCGCTCTGCGAGTAGGCTCCGCGTCTAAGGGTCTGTCCTCGGGGCAGGAGCCGATAGACCAGTGCCGGCAAGGTGCACGGGACGGATGAGGGCAGCGCAAGTCAGTGACTGCATGGGGGTCCCTGGCTTTACTGACACCATCTCGTGTGCCACTGGGCCCGTGTTCCTCTTGGCCTCCGTCTCTCCCTCGTAAAATGGAGCTGGTGAAGGCTCCTTCCCAGGGTTTTGGGGATGACTAAACGGAGCAAGACGTGGAAAGGGTTTACGGCATAGCGGCTGCCCATGAACATCACTCAGTGGGCCGTGATGTCAGTTTGGCAACAGGAGGCCGTGGCCTCACAGGCACCTGTGCTCTAAGGATTCCGGCCCCCGTGTCCCTTCCCGACCTGCCCCCACGGGCCCCACCTCTTCCTTCATGCCCTCAGAAAGCAGCATCATGACGCAGGCCTCGATGGGCAGGGCGATGTCCCGGCCCAGCTCTTGCAAATGGGTTCCCAGTGACACCCCATACACCCTGAAGAAGGGGGCGGCCGTCATCGAGGGGGAGGGGTCTGCAGGGACGAGACAGATCAGTGGCCCGGGCTCCCCCCGTCCCTGGACAGCCAGCCCCCACCCCCCCCCGCCCCCAGACATCCTCAAGGGCTACTGCTTTGCCCAATTTCTCTCGAATCTACCCACCTCCACTGTGTCGCCCCTAGCCCAGGCCATCACCCCTTCCCTCCTGCCTCTTAAAGATCTCCCGACTCTTGTTCTGTTCCCCTTCATTCCATCACTCTGCACGGCAGAGTGACTTCTCAGTCACAAATCGAATCGGAACGCATCTGCTCAGAACTCATCCGGGGCTCCCTACTGCCTCCCAGGATGGAGTGCAAGCATCTCAACATGCCCTGAGCAGGGCTGGGGGCGGGGGGGGGGGGGGAGGGTCCCCTGGGTCCGCCTGGGTCCCCACCTGCTTGGCTGTGGTTCTCCCTCAGCTCAGCCAGGGCCGTGTCCAGTGAGCTCAGAGACTTGCGATGGTAATCAGCTTGGATCTCCATGAGCTGCGGGGACAAGGGGGTGGCCCCAGGGTGGGTGAGGGAAGCTGAGCCTCCCCCCTGGAGTCCCTAAGAACACACCCCTCCCTCCCACATCTTGAAGGGTGTCTCAGGGGGCCCCTGGCGTCCACCCCTGAGCTCCACTGGCCGGAGCCCACTCTCGGACTCACGTGGATGAAGTGGTTGGCATATGTGTCCTCCTTGGTGGCGAAGTGGTAAAGGTCGGCCAAGTACTCGTCCTTGGAGACAGAAAGGGGAAGGCTCACACCCCTTGCCAAGAGGGGAAGCTGAGGCCTAGAGGGGTTCATGACTTGTCCAAGCTATACGTGGAAGGCCCCGGCCAACTCTCCTCTCTCTGCCAAGGTTTGCACTTGGGGATGGCCCACAGGGACCCCCTTCGAACTCTTACATATATATTGTGTGTTTAGAGAGAGAGAGAGAGAGAGAGGGAAAGAGCGCACAAGCAGGTGAGGGGCACAGAGAGAGAGAATCCCAAGCAGGCTCTGCACTGTCAGGGCAGAGCCAGATGCGGGGCTTGGACCCACGAGCCGCGAGAGCATGACCTGAGTCGAAATCAAGAGTCAGACGCTTGACCGACTGAGCCACCCCGGCTCTTAAGGGACTTTTACGGCGTCTAGTCCTCATCTCTGTGCCTCATACCCTAAGCACGGTGGCTTGTATTAGTCACCATTCATTCATCTGCTCACTCAGCAAACACACCGAGACCGTGGTGAGTAGCCCAAGTCCCCGCCTCCCAGGAATGACGTGTACGGTGTAGACACAAGAGGCCACAAGATAGTGGCAGAGTGCACACAGCTTGGAGGCTGACGGCCTGGATTCAAATCCTGGCTCTGTTGCTTCCTAGCTGTGTGGCCTTGGGTGAGTCACATCACTTCTCTGAGCTTCACTTCCCTCCCCTGTGAAATTGGGTCAGTACCCGCCCTCACCACCCCCTCACGTCCAGGGAACTCCAAGTGCTCCCTCACCTTGCACTGTTCCACCTTCCTCTTCAGTTCCTCCTCCTCCTCCTTCAGCGTCTCCACTTTGGTGGCGGTGGCAGTGTGGCTGTAACTGCCGGGGCCACCGCCCAGGCCCTGACCGCCGCCCGAGTTCTTGGCTGCCTGAGTGAGCCTGGCAACGATCCCAAGGTGGGGGGGGGGGGGGGTCACTGTCCCCGTTGCATGTCCAGAGCCAAGTGTCCCTTCCACATGCCTGACCCCCCAAGGTTTCGGGATTTATGGATGAACATCCCAGAGCTCTGCTTGCCCTGGGCCTCTGCCAGGCCTGGGCCGTGAGTGCTCAGGGGCTCCCCCTGGCGGTGGGCTTGGTGATCGCGGCTACCGAGCTCCAGAGTGGAGGGTGGGGGCGTCCTGCAGTCCAGGGGTCTTGGGGGATCCCTGATAGCTACCCCAGGCTCTGGAGTCACCCCCGGCTGGCACGCGCACGCGCACACCCATGTTCAGAGAGGAACTCTCACATGTACCCTCACCACATGTGTTCCTAAAGACCAGATGAGTCCCCAAGTACGTACACTACCCAGTGGACCCTGTCCCCGCTGTTCTAGTGTGGGTTCTGTGGCCACCGTTATGGGCTGATCTAGGCATGGACACCCCCCCCAGGGACCATGGCTCCCACCTGCTCTTCAGGGTGTTCCAGTCAGACACCAGCTTCTGCAGGCTTTTCTTGTGCTTGAGGATGGCCGGCAGCTCCTCCTGGGGGCAGGTACACGGGGAGGGAGGGGGTCGGCAGGCTGGGGAGGTGGGAGCCGAGGCTGGGCAAGCTGGGCGGGGAGGGGGCAGGGGGCAGGTCACCTCACTCAGCCTGCTGAGCGGCTGCAGGACATCCCTCTCCAGGGTCATCTCAAACTCGGCCAGAATGCGGGCCAGCTGGTTCTGAATGGCACAGCTCATCTCTAAGGCCTTCCTGTGGATACAACACCGGTGGGCCCAGCCCCCACAGCTCCTCACTCCCGTCCGGAAACACGTGATGGGGCCTCCTCCCTCCCCGTCACCCCCTGCCCCTTCTATCTGTCCTTCAATCTTGGCTGAGCCAATACCTTCCCAGACCTGGCCGCCCTCACTGACCTGGACACCGCCCCCCCGCCCCCAGCTCAAGACACTAACTACCCCCATCCTGGTCACCCGTCCCTCACCCGGAACCCCTCCCAGCCCAGATCCCCCGCTTGGCACCCCGTTCCTGCTCACCCCATGCTGGAATCAGGGTCCAGCTCCTTGAAGCTCTCGGCCATTGTGGTGGACAGAGCCATGAGGGGGAGCTTCTTCTGCAGGAAGGGCAGGGCGGGCTGTGAGCAGGGGCCCCCAGTGAGCCTCCCTCCACCCCACCCAAGCACAAGGCAGGCTTCTCGGGGGCAGAGCCCCACTGAGGCACTGGGTGTGGACAGGGGAAGAGGGAAGCCAGGAGGGCCACAGTCTTAGGTAGGAGTGGAGACGGGATGATGACGAGGCCCGGAGGAGTGACATCTCCCTGTGGCCCCATCCCCTGACCCCACCCCACCTGGGGTGCCCTTTTCCCCTCCCAGAAACCAATCAACTGGGCAGGAAGGAATGACCAAGTACCCTCACACGCTAGAAACCCAAGAACAGAAGGCAAGGAGCTTGCCCAAGGTGACACAGTTGGAAGGAGAATGGAGGCACTGGGAACACCCTGGGAGCCGGGACCTTCCCCTGCCCCAGGGCATATGTGGCTGGACTGAGTCACTGCAGAGCTCAAAACCCTCCCACTGAGAGTTACTAGGAGCACCAGCTTGGGCCGGAAAGACCAGGGATCAAATCTCAGTTTTGCCACTTACTAGCTGTGTGACCTTAAGACTTTACCTCTCTGACTTCATTTCCTCCTCGGTACAAAGTGCTAATAAGGCAGCCTCCTCCTAGGGGGTGTCGTGGGCAATTAAGTGAGGCAACGCATTAACCTATCTTAGCATTAACCTATCTTAGCCGTAGACTAGCGGTAATCAGTCTACAAATGCTGTTGATTAATACCAGTGAGTATTAATATCTGCCCAACTGCCACTTCCTTCAGGAAGCCCTCCCCCACTGCCTCAGTGCAGGGGGCCTGCTCTGCTCTGGGTGCAGACTGCATCGAGAAGTTCAGGTGCTGTCCGAGGCCTGGCCTTGGCTCAGGGGGTTGGTGCAGATGGGGGCGGGGTCCAAAAGGGGATGGGGAAGAGGCAGAGCCTCATCAGTACATGGCCTGAGGGGTCTTGGGACAGAGCAGTCCGGACCCTCTTGGTGTCGGAGCCTCAGACTAGCAGGGGGACCCCAGCCCCGACCTCCCTCTCCCATTGGACAGAGGTGTTCGGTCCAGGCCCCTCCTTCCCGCCCCCCCCCCCCCCCCCCCCACTTACCACCCGCTTGTCCATGTCTGCCCCGCTCTGGCCCTGCAGACAGGCCTGCAGCCGTTTGTGGACATTGTGGGCCGCCCGCTTGGCTGGCTCCAACCGCTGCTCCACCTGCGAGGGGGGCTCTGGGTTTACACGGCGTGGCAGGTTGTCGCCCCTCACTCACCACCCCCCCCCACCGCCCTGTTCTTTCCCAGAGCAGGAACCACCTTTCTCTTCCCTCCTCCTGGAGACCCCATGGCCAACAGCTTGGGGAATGACTCAACCCGACCCCCCAAATGGCGTCCTCGTCCTCGCGGGGCCCTCTGCTGACAGCTTGCGCGGGCCTGCCCTGCCACCCGCCCGGGCACGTACCTGGTGCAGATCCTCCCCCAGGAACTCGGCAGTCTCCGGGGTGCTGTTGGGGGGGGCGGGGAGGGAGGAGCTTCTGCTGAGGCGGCCCGGGTTAGGAAACCCCCTGCCTCCCCCTGCCCCCTCAACAGGGCACCTGGACCCCGTTCCCAGTGCCCCTCCTTGTTGGAGGCCGCCCTGGGTGGCCCGCCTGCCTGCCTCATCCCAGTCGGAGCACATTCCGTGGGGGCGGGAATAGGATACATGACTTTTTCCTCCTCCACCCAGGGCTGTGTCCTGCGAGAGGGCAGATGAAACCCAAGGCAGTGGAGTTGAGAAGCCACCCCAGGGCCCAGCCTCTGTCTTCTGCTGACCCCGGGGAGAAGGAGGCCAGGGTGGCCCCAAGAACGGGAAGTGTGTGAGCTCACACACTCCTGGGCTGTCAGTCACGCAGGACTCTGGCCTGGGGTGGTCGGCAGGCCCTGGGTCCCTGCCCGGGGACACACGGGATGCTGAGGCCCGGAGCCAGGGGGCCTGACTGCCTAGGCTCACACAGGCATCTGTGTAGCTGAAGACTAGAGCCAGGTCTCTGGACACCCAGTCGCCTCCCCGGAGGCCCAGAGAACGGGGAAACTCGCAACACAGGGGGCAGAGGAGAGAAAACAGGCCCTGGGTGCTCCCCAAACTTCTGGCTTCCACCCCAGGGGCTCAGGCGCTGGCGGGGAGGTGGGGGGGGGGTGGGGGGAGGGAGAACAGAGACCCAGGGATGTTTCCACCTGAGGCTGGGAAAAGCAGAAGCAAGAGAGAGAAGCTGGAGGCCTCTGGGCTTGGTGGGGGGAAGAGGCACACAGCCGGACAAGGGAGGCCCCTCAGCCCTCCACGACGGGACCTAGTCTCCTCCCCTCCCCCAGGGTCTGGGGCCCTGATCGCCCCTCCCCCTCCCTCAGGCAACCAGAGATGGTCAGCTGTCCCCATTGTACAGAGGGGACAAGTGAGGCCAGGGAGGATCATCCACTCAAGAGGCGCATGGAGGCAGAGAAGACCCAGGTTCCTTGATCCTCCCTGCACTCCGCTCCAATCGGGGTGGGGGTGCCCCTTTCCCCCAAAGGGCCTAGCCCCTCCGGCCAGAGCCCCGGGAGGTGGGGGTGGCATCCCAGAGGGGAGGGAGAAAGAGAGGGGCTCCGGCCAGTCAGAGGGCGGCTGTCCAGCCGTCCCCGCCTCCCCCACCCCTCATCCCCTAGGGGCCGGGGCCGGGGGTGAGCTTGGGGCCGGGAAGGCGCGGGTTGACACTCACCGTCCCAAGCTGCCCGTCTGGGCCAGCTGCCGCATGCGATGCAGCTGCCTCTTCATCATCTTGGGCGCGGGCTGGGGGCCGCGGGGTCACGGTCGGGGGGCGGGGGGGGGGCGAGGGCCCGGCAGCCCCCGGCCCAGCCTGCCTGCGCCCGCAGTGCCGCTCTCTCCCCGGATGGGTGGGCGGCGCTCTCCGCTTCCTGGGCCAGCCGCGCTCCGGCGGCCGCTCGCTCCCTCCTCCTCCGCGCGCGACTCCGCCCCCAGCCCCCAGGTCACTCCTCTCTCCAAGTTTGTTTTCTCGCCCGTCCCCGGCTTCCGGGCCCCCCCTCCCCCGCAGGCCCCCCGGCCGGTCCCCGCGACCGTCGGGCCGGCGGCCGCCTGGTCGTCCACAGGTTGTGTGGCGGCCCCGCCCCCGGCCCCGCCCCGCCCAACCCCGGTGGCGGGAAGCAGGTAAGCCGGCTCCGGCCACCCGCGGTGGCCTCTGGGTTCCTGCCCCCCACGCAGGCCTGCCGGCCGTGGGTTTAAATAACTTTCACACACACACACCCCTTTTTTTTTTTTTTTTTAAGTTTCTTTATTTTTTTTTTTTTTTTTTTTTATTAACGTTTTTTTTTTTTTTTATTTATTTTTGAGACAGGGAGAGACAGAGCATGAACAGGGGAGGGTCAGAGAGAGGGAGACACAGAATCTGAAACAGGCTCCAGGCTCTGAGCTGTCAGCACAGAGCCCGACGCGGGGCTCGAACTCACGGACCGCAAGATCATGACCTGAGCCGAAGTCGGCCGCTTAACCGACTGAGCCACCCAGGCGCCCCTTAAGTTTCTTTATTTTGAGAGTCAGAGAAAGAGAGAGAGAAAGAGACAGCACGAGAGGGGGAGGAGCAGAGCGAGGGAGAGAGAGAGAAGAGAGAGAGAGAGGGAGAGAGAGATGGCTGATGGCGCAGAGCCTGAAGCAGGGGCTCGATGCCACAAACCCCGAGATCACGACCTGAGCCGAAATCAAGAGTCCAGCCCTCCGCCAACTGAGCCACCCAGGAGCCCACTTTCGCACCCCTTTTAAAGGAGAAAGAGAGTTCCACGCTTAGGAGGCAGAGGCCAAGGACAGGCCTCTCCAACCTGTACTGGCCCATGTGGGCCGGCCCAAGGATGCTGCCCCGGGGTTCCCTCTCCCAAGGATTCCCTGGCTACCTTGAGCTAAAGGTTACCCCTGCCTGCTTCCCGACTGGAGACTGGCTGGGGACTTTGGCTTCCTGGGGCCACCTTGCTGCTTTGTGCCCTTGGACAAGTCCCGGGAACTCTGGACTTGCCGTCTTTATTGGCCCGATGGGCCAGCTGTCCTGGCCCTGCCCATCCCGAGGAGTGGACAAGATAACCCTGCCTATTCCCGCTGCCCCTTTAAGGGGGGGTGCCCCACCCTCCAGAGGAGCTCCCTGACACCCTGCTCCCTCCATCGGTAAAGTCCCTTCTTCCAGCAAACTTCTCCAGTCCTTGCCCTTCCTCTCCGAAGGCAGTGATGTGTGGGTGCTGCTCTGATCCCCCAGACTCAGTAGGAGTGATTTCTTTGGCCCTCCACCCAAAACAAAGTTGCTCCATAACAAAGTGCTCCAGGGGCGCCTGGGTGGCTCAGTCGGTTAAGCGGCTGACTTCGGCTCAGGACATGATCTCGCGGTCCGTGAGTTCGGGCCCCGCCTCGGGCTCTGTGCTGACAGCTCAGAGCCTGGAGCCTGTTTTGGATTCTGTGTCTCCCTCTCTCTCTGACCCTCCCCCGTTCATGCTCTGCGTCTCTCTGTCTCCAAAATAAATAAACGTTAAAATTTTTTTTTTTTTTTTTTTTAAAGTGCTCCATAACTGTTAGTGAATACAACATGAGAGACTTTGGGCAACAGTAGGTTCTCCTTACTCTGAACCCCCACCCTCTCCGGCATCAGGGGCCCCAGGGCTGGGGGTAGAGGGCGGGGCATCAGGTAGAGTCCGGCCCCGCCCATTGCACTTTGCTTTGTTGCGAGTTTTAACTTAGTTTGAGGATTACTTGAGCCCCTACCGTGTGTGCGTGTGCGTGGGCAGACTGGGTACTTCACGAGGACGAGGATGAGGCCTGGCACACAGGGAGGACTCGCTGGACGCTGGCTGCTGCTCCTCCGGTCCCTAAAGGGAGAGCCAGACGGGCCCGCTGTGGGTGGGGGAGGGGCCGAGAAGGGAACGACCCTCCAGCTGCTGCTGCTGGAGTCAGAGCCCCCCAACTGCGAGCCCAGGGCTCAAGCTGGCCCAAGGAGATCCCAGACAAAGTTCCCTAGCCCACCTCCCCGTTCTCCCCTGGAAGACCGCTGGTGGGGATTCTAGCGAAAGGGCAGGCTTGAGGAATGCCTCGATGGAGGGAGAAATCAGAGTCCAGTGTAGACGTGGCTGCTTAAAATGTAGGGCTGTGGGGGAGGGGGGGGTGGCGCCTGGGTGGCTCAGTCGGTTGGGCGGCGGCTGACTTCGGCTCGGGTCATGATCTCCCGGTCCGTGAGTTCGGGCCCCGCGTCGGGCTCTGGGCTGACAGCTCAGAGCCTGGAGCCTGTTTCGGATTCTGTGTCTCCCTCTCTCTGACCCTCCCCCGTTCATGCTCTGTCTCTCTCTGTCTCAAAAATAAATACGCGTTAAAAAAAATATTAAAAAAAAAATGTAGGGCTCGGGTTTGCAATGCCTGGCTTCTAGTCCTGGCCTGTCCGTCCCCCTTCCTCTCCGACCGGATCCCGGAACACCGTGGTGGCTCCGTTTCCCCCATCTGTGCAGTGGGCACAACCTAATGGGTGCACAAATAGGAAACTGAAACCTCCTAAGCCAGCAGCCTGCCGCCAGGTACCACAGTTTTACCATCTGGGAAACCTCTGGGCTGTGTGGTGTCCCCGCCCTGTTTCAGCCCTGCCTCCAGCCTGGAACACACTGGGTCTGGGCTTGTCCACTTCCCCAGCTGTTCTGAAGGTCCCCGAGGGCAAGGTCTGGCTTCTCCCTTTTCCCCCCCTAGGCTTGCCCAGGCCTGAGCCCCAGCTCAGGCCTGCAGAGGGGTCAGGACATGTGGGGCTATAGCAGCAGCAGCTGGAAACAACCGGGGCCATATGATCCGCCCAGCGGAGGCCTGGGCCTCCCCACCGGGCGCCAGGCTCCCCTCCAGTCTGACCCTCTTTGTTTCGTCTGGGTGGGGCTGCTGTGCCTGTTGGCCGGGTGAGGGGTACATTTTAGGGTATACTTAAGCTCGAGCACACTTGGATGCCCAATCCTAAAGGGTCGGATGCCCCAAAGCTTGGATCATAGGCCGCCCCTCCGAAGGATGTGGTCATCAGAGACTTTTGGACCCCGCAGTGTCATCAGTGAAGGTCGAGATTGTAGTTTTAGAACTGCAAATGCACACGTGGGGGCTTCGGAGGTCACCGGCCAGCCCCTTCTCCGGTCACGAGACCTTTGCACGCTGCATCGCCGAGGGCTTGTTGACTTGGCTGGGTCTCCTCCGCTCGTGCCGAATCCTGTATGGCCTGGCAATGTGCCATGGTCACAGGAGCTCAAGAGACAGGGCTGGCTTGAATGGCAAGTGGAGGCATCGTATCAATGGACACTTATTTCCTCCCCAGAGACGGCTA
Source organism: Neofelis nebulosa (assembly GCF_028018385.1). Lineage (NCBI taxonomy): Eukaryota > Metazoa > Chordata > Mammalia > Carnivora > Felidae > Neofelis > Neofelis nebulosa. Next base: position 10,743,478 of record NC_080789.1, read on the forward strand.
GAACAGAGCTTGAGTGTGTGTGGACGAAGCCGGCCAGCTGGGCTCAGCCTCTCGCTAGCTGGGTGACCGTGGACGAGGTGGTTGACCTGAGCCTCCGTGTCCTTGGTGAAGTAAGAACGACAGCGGGTACCTGACAGGTTGTTGTGAGGGCTGGATGGGTTCACGTGCGAAATGCTTATCACCGGCCCTGCTTCCTCTTGTTCAGCCTGCGAAGTCTGGAATGAAGAGACCCTTGCCCCCATTTCCGCCTAAGTGCCCCCCCCCGCCCCCCGCCGTGTGTCCTGCCTTCTTGGGGACAGTAGCTCCTATTGTCGTGTGGTCCAGCACATCCTCCGGTGGAGTGGGTATCCTCGTCCCCATTTCACAGGTGAGGAGACCAGAGCCCCTGGCCCCGGGTCCCAAGCTGGTTAAGCGGTAGAGGCCAAGTTGGAAAGCAGATCTGACAGGCTCCAAAGCCCCCGTGTGCTCTCCTGACAGATGGCACTGCTTGGAGACTCCAGAAACGCTGGCCCCTGCCCCCTCCTTCGTCCCCGGGGCTGCTCCGGGGGCCCAGGGGCCTCTGTACAGACTGCGCAAGCCTGGGACGGTCTAGGAAGTGTCGGCTGCGCAGGGAGGCCGGTGGCTGGGCGCCGAGGCCGTGCTAGCAGGGGTCAGCCGTGGGGCTGCATTTCAGACACTTTGACAGGTTGCTCGTCTGTGGTCATATCCGTGCTGGGCTCCGAGTGGAGGCTTCTGCCCAGAGCAGCTAGGCGTGTGGTATGATCTCGGGGGCTCTGAAAACCCCCCTGCCTTCTCGAGCCGGAACGACTTTGCCAGAAGGAAACCCGGGGGTGGGGCCGGGGCAGGGGGACTTCATGATCCTGGCAGCCCCGGAGAGCCTGTGCCCTTAACCCTGACTGCAGGGAACAGTGGTCCAACGGAGGACTGGGGACGGCTTGGGAGACAGAGCGGCCCCTCCCAGGACTGCGGGTTGGACTCAGGGGCCCTAACGCGTGCCTTCGGGTCTCAGTTTCCCATCGCTACAGGCCGTTCTGAGGACGGCGGGAGAGGGTGCCTGCGGCGGGTCTGTGCCAGGCCGGGCCCCGGGCTGGCCCCCGTGCTCTCCGCCTGTGCAGACACTGGGGGCAGGGAGCGCCGGATGGCAGCAGAGACGGGCTTCTTGTGGCTGCCACAAACTTAAGCAGTGCGCTGCGGTTGCCAAAAAAGAAACCCAAACGAGTTGCCGTGTCCAGCCGCATGAATAGAAGTGGAAGTGTGGCTTCGAGGTCTGGGAAGTCCCACTGCTCCCGAGATGGGGGTGGGGGTGACCCTTCGAGAGACAGAACACTCCTTCCCTGTTCACCCCCGTCCAGCCCAAGCACCCCAGAGGCTCTGGGTCTCCTGGGCAGTGCTCCGGACCTCTGGTGGGATCCACTCACAAGCTGGGGGATGACTCCTCCAGACACTGGAGGCTGAGGGCCGCCTCCCATGATTAGACCCCACCCCCAGCCCTTTAGACAGATGCGGGGCTCCTGTGGCACCTCAGCCCCACCTCCCTCCCATCGCTCTGCCCTGACATGCTGAGCTCCCGGCTCGTAGGTTCCATGCCAGCCTGTGAGCTGACCGCAGGGCCAAGCCTGGCACGGGGCTGCTCAGCGGCACCTGTGGGATGGCCGACAGTTGGACGGATAGACCAGGAAAAAGGGAAGATGGAAAGGGGTATCCCTGTCCCTGGAGCATTTGGGTCACTCCAGGCCAAGAGCTTGGGGAACCCCTTTGCTCAAGGATGCTCCAGAAGGCCTCAGCGGGGGCTTGTAGCTCACTGGGCCCCTCCCCACTATCAAAAAGGAACCTAAAGGGGGCGCCTGGGTGGCCCAGCAGTTTGAGCGTCTGGCTCTTGGTTTCAGCTCAGGGCACGATCTCAGGGTTCATGGGTTCGAGCCCCACATCGGGCTCTGTGCTGACAGCACGGAGCCTGCTTGGAATTCTCTCTCCCTCTCTCTGACCCTTCCCAGCTTGTACTCTCTCTCTTGAAAAAGAAAGAAATCTAAAAAATTCTGTTAAAAAAAAAAAAAAAAAAAAAAAAAAGGAACCCAAAGGCCAGAAATGGAAGCACCTTGCTCAAAAATCACACAGCAAGCCAGGGACCCCGCTGAGAGCAGGCCCAGACTCCCAGCTCGAAGCTGCACACATTCCCACCCCAACCAGCAGCCCTTCCACAGCTGGTAAGAGGTGGTACTCCGGACCGTGCCCCTGGGATGGGGCGGCATTACAGGGAGTAAAGTTTTGTTTCATTTAGAAGAACCTTCCTACTAGACGCTGTCGTTCAGGGACCTCACAATTGTCCGCGCCGAGTCTGGCCTGGTGGGGAAGGATCAGAGGATCAGGAACCAGGCCCTGTGGCTGGGGGGGGGGGGGGGGGGGGGGGAAGGGTTGCGAGGAGGGGTCAGGGCATCTGGAAGCCTTGCTGCAGGAGGGCTGTGTTTGTGTGTGTGTGTGTGTGTGTGTGTGTGTGTGTGTTGGGTGGGGGGCGGGGGGCCACTCCATAGGGATCTGCGCCGATGGGAAGCTCTCACCCTGTGCGTCCAGTGAGGCCTGGCACAGAGAAACATGCCTCATTTGCTCAACGGAAAAAAGCGCCCAGGCTGTTCTCCAGTGCGTCCCGATGGTATCCATGGGCAAGAGGTTCAGCCCGGGAAGGACAAGGTTGGGCAAAGTGAAACCGGCTTGTTAAATGCAGGCCTTCCCATCATCTGCTAGGGAGGACAAACGGCAGGCAGCCTTGCCCAGACTTTTCGAAACGGGAACCCTCTCCTGCAGAGCAGCATGTGGGGCTGGCTCCACATCACGCAATCCCCGGGGCTAACTCCCCCTTGCTCTGCTCCGCGGTGGCCACGCCATTCCCCCCTGCGCCTGGACGGGGGCCTAAACTCCGCTCACACCAGGGGTAAGTGTGCTGCAGCTGGGGTTGGCGGGGGGCCCAGCGCAGCATCCCCGGGGCCTCTCTAGAAACCAGCTGCAATTAGCACCCTGCTTCCTGGGAGCAGTCTCTGGGGAAGCCGAGGCAAGGCCCTCCGGGGCGGCGCTGCGCCACGGTTGTGCGCGGAGGGCCGAGAAGCGGCCGGAGGAAGTTGTGAGCAACCGGGGGCCTCCCAGCCAGCGTCTGCAGCAGCTGGAGCTCCTGGCGGGTCTGAGCCGCTCACTTCCAGCTGGGACGGCTCTCTGGTGACTCAGCACCACGTCTTCCGGTGAAGGGCTCGGGGGTGGTGAGGACAGGAACCACGGCTTGATCGCCACAGACAGAGCCGGAGAGGTCTACAGGGCGGCCCCGGGGACCTCCCACTCCTGGCCCCCCATCAGCCTCCACCTCAGAAGGGCCAGGAGAGCAGCTGGTCCAGGAAAAAGGACGTTTTATTTCCATAAATACTCCCGCTCTCACTCACACGCGGACCCCACTCTGTCCAGACAGACGGACGGGCAGAGGTGAGCTGCCCACAGGAGGCCCCGGCAGAGGCCAGAGACTGAAGGGGACGCACCGGGAACCCCAGTGGCCCTGAGCCTCCAGCTGGGGCCACCTGGCTCTGGCGTGACCTTCGGAGGGCCAGCAGTCACAGCCCCCACAGCCCCGCAAGAAGCCTGATGGCCAAGGGGGCGGGCGGGTGGAGCGAAAGCCCCACGAGGAGTGGGGGACGGGTGGGGCTCCCCCAACCGGGCCCCCTGAGATGGTGACCACAGGGCCACTGAGAAAGAAAAGCAAAGAGAGTCAAACCACACAGCAGAGAGTGCAAAGAGCTGGGGGTGCAGGCGTCACCCCCCCGCCAGTCACCCGGTTCCTACGGAGGCAGCCTGAGCTGGTTCCCGCTCCAGCATGGCCCCCAAGTTATGGCTGGGCCTTCCCATAAGGCATAAGAGACGGGTGGGGATGACCCCACCCCAGCCATGCTTCTCCCCCATGACCCCAAGTCCTTCCAGGGCCAGACAGCCGTTCCCTGCTCTAGGCTCTCCCCTGTGGCCAAGGTCCCCAGCAGTGCAAACCCAGGCCCAGTCTTCGGCTGGGTCCATCTGCGCAGGGGAGGAGACGAGTAAGGAGAGGGCCGCAGGGGTGAGGGGAGAAGCACCAGGCCCAGGGGATGTCGCCGTGGGAACATAGGGTGTCCTAGGCCACCACAGCCTTCTCCCCGCAGGCTAGACAGCGGCCAGTCCTGTTCCCCCCTCCTGTCCCCCGCCCCTCCCTGTTCTAGAGGCTTCCCCAGGTCTCAGGTGGGGGGAACTGGTCCACATCCCCCATCTCGTTGTAGGTCTGGTCGCCCATGGTGAAGAGAAGCTTGTAGCGGAGGCGAACCTTCTCCTGGGGCAGAGACAGTAAACGCAGAGGGTCAGAGCGAGAGAAGGGGCCGCCCCACCCCCATGGCGGCGCGTCGTCACAGTCGGGCCCCTCACCTTCTGGGGGTTGGCGAGAAGCAGGACCTGGGTGATAGCCGAGGGGTGGACGATGGGGTTAAACGCCGGCAGCTCCGTGCCTGAGGGCGGCTGCAACTTTACTCTCATGACCTGTGGACAGCAGGGCGGGACGGGGCCCAGCTGAGCCCCCGGCTTCTTGTCCCCACCCTCTGAGGGACCAGGCCCAGTCTACCTGCCAGCTCCTCTAGGGGGCCAGGGGCTCTGTCCTTGGGTTCCCTTCCATCCCCTGCCCCCTGCCCCCCCACCGGCTGGCTCCCCGTCCAGCCCCGGGTCACCCTGCCTTGAGGAAGGAGGCACGCTCCTGTCACCTTGGGGACAGCCGACTGGAAAACGATGTTGCGAATGGGCTGGGGGGCGGTGCTCAGCATGGACACCACCACCACCAGCACGTCCGAGCGTCCGGGCAGCGGGTCGCGGGCAAAGTGGAAGAGGACCCGGAAGCCATGCTGGTCATACACCGTCACTGGCAAGATGCTGCCTGGCAGGGGAAAGGGGACAGGGCGATGTGGGGGGGGAGGGGTGCCACGCCCGAGCCCAAGCACGTCCAGCCGGCTCCCAGCAGGCACTCAAATCCACAAACTCAGGTCCTCGCCTTTACCCTGGAAGCAGTGGGGCCACGGGTACAGACCGGCACCCGGACGGGGCGGGCGAACTTCTACCGTGTCGGTGGAGGCAAGACACGCACGCCCCGGGCTGAGTGACGGCGGGGGATCCCCCAGGGCCGTGGGACTATGGCCCTGGAGTGCTGGAGTGCAGGCCTATGGGTGAGCTGGAGTCAAGCTCTCACCGTGTGACTCTAGCACAGTCACTCTGGTGTTCGGGGCCTTCCCTACTGGTAAGAGAGGGGCACCATCGGCCACTTCTTGGGGACACTGAAGGGGTGATGCCCTTGGTCAAGGTGCACCTACAAGACGGACAAGGCCGAGATGACCGGCCAGTCTTCATCCGTCTGACCTGGGCTGTGAGTGGTCCCCAGCTGCCCCTGGGCAGCAGAAGCTCGGACTTGGACCTACATCCTTATCCTGGCTCGGTTTCGTGACCTTGGAGAGACCTGGGACCTCTATGTCCTGGTCCTGCCTTCTTGGGGAGGGAGCACCCGGCAGCCAGCGTGAGGAGTCGTCTTGCCTGTGGAGGCCTGGACTGTGCAGAGCACGCTGCCCTCGCTCTGGGAAGGATGAAGCAGGGAGCCCGCGAAGGACAAGGGTCTTGCCCAGAGCTCCTCCCTGCATCACGCAGTGGCACGCGCTCCCAACGGGACAACGGGGGTGGGGGGTGGGGGTGCTGCTGGGCGGCGTGCTGACCCGGCCCAGCCTCGACCCGCTCGCACCCCCGGCCCACTCACTGGGTTTGATGGACTCCAGGGGCACAGTGATGTTGGCCAGCGACAGCTCGGTCGTCGTGGGCTGCTGCGGAGGCCCAGGGGGCTCGGGGGACGCCGCGTGGAGGAGGCCGGCGGCACTGGAGCTGGTTGAGCTGCAGTTGCTTTTATTCTGTAGGTCCCGGAGTGTGAGCCGGGGGGCTGGCTGCTGCTTCTCCCTTGTTGGGGGACGTGGCATTGGGGGGGGTGAATCTTCGGGGGCCGAGAGATCGGGGGCACAGGAGAGGCCGGGCTTCCCAGCTGTCCCCGGTGGCCGGCTCGGAGGCCTCCCTGTCTCTCTGGCCTTGGTCTCCTCACCTTGGAACAGGCAGCTCCTGTCCCCCGCCCCTGCCCGGTGGGATGCAGCTCTGTGCTCCGCGGGATGGGCCCTGCACCTGCCTCGGGCACCGCTGCCTCCCTCAAGACCGGTGCAGTGCTTGGCACGCGGTGGTCTGTTAGCCACGGCTGCTCACGGGAGCACGCGGGCACCGGGCCTCTGGCCACGGGGCCTGGGAGAGCCCGGAAGCAGATGCTTTTGGGGGCGGGGGACACTCCCACCCCACCCCAGCCAGGCTGTGCCCTCACCACCGCACTTGTTGGGACTCCGGGGGCAGGGACTGCTGCAGGAGGGTCTTCCCCAGGAGGTCCAGGTCGTCCAGACCGCTGCTCGCCGGCAGAGACATCGGTGCCGGGGGCTGGCTGTCTGCGCTGGGAACCCGAGGCGGGGCGGGGGGTTCTGCGCCATCAGATGACTGCTGGGCACACAAAGCACGCAGGTGGGTAGGGCGGTGCCGAAGAGGGGTCGGGGTCACCTGGTGCTGCCCTGAGGCCCCTGCCCCTCCCTGCGGGTGACATCTGGGGAAGCAGCAGCAGGGAAGGGGACGACACTCCTGCTGGCCTGCACCCGTCTCATGGGCCGGCCTGGTCGGGGGGTCTACTCTAGAAACCAGCACGTTCCAGGGACCTTAAAGTCACCACCAGGAGAAAAGGAACGGGAACCTCATCTCATCTCAACGCTGACTCGCAAGGAGAGAGTGTGGAGCTGAGGAGAGAATGCCTGCCCGGGGACCCCCAGGTCAGGACAGGAGCCTCAGCCCCGGGGACCCCCGCCCCAGGGCCCTCTTTCTGCACTGCCCGCTGCAGGCTGCCTGTCCCAGCCACCCTACCTCAGGATGGGTCGTGCTGGTTCCTGGCCCTCCTACCTGGAAGCTATTCCATCCAGCACCATCCAAGCCTGGGCCCGAAGGGGGTGTGGGATCGCTTAGGCCTGAAGGGAAGCAAGACAGAGGTAAAGGAGCTAGAGGTCTTCCGAAGCAAGGGAGCTGGGGGACTGCGTGCTGGCCTGGGGTCCCTGGCTCCCGCCCTCCCCCTTGTATCGCCCCAAGAGGCTTAGCTCAGACGAGAAAACCCACTTTCAGAGGGAACCGGCAGCAAAGCAAAAGCAGGAACCAAAGATCCTGAAGGCCCATTCCCCACGCCCACTTATGCTTCCACTCCTGCAGTCCGAAGCCACCTCAACTACGGACATCGGGACTTTTGTCTTTGCGGTCAGCTGGCTCCCAGAGCCCAGGGATGGTGGGAAGGGAGGACGGAGTGGGAGACGCTGGGGGAGGGTCCACGGGCAGGGGTCGGCATTCTGCCCCCACGCGGCCACGGCCTCCGAGCGCCAGGGGGCAGGCGGCGCCCCAGACTCCGAGCAGCCAGGCTGGGCTGGGCTGCCGCGTCCCCAGGGACACGGGTGCAGGGCTGAACGGGGGGCAGGCTCTAAAGACCCCATCTTCCCTGGCCGTGCCGACAAGGCTGGCCGGCTGGCGCCAAGGACAGCCGTGGGCCCTCTGGATGGCTCCGCTCATTAGCCTGCCGACTCGAAGAGGGCAGGGGGTCACCCACCCGGTCTGACCCGAAGCACACCCTGGGCCAAGTTCGCCACAGGCTTTACCTACAGAAGACAAGTTAGCCCGTTGCTAGCGAATCCCGAATCGGTGAGGTGTAGCCTGAAGAGCTGAGAGGCACCGGCAAGGCACCGGAGGCTCTGATTGCCGGGCCTCTTCCTCTGGGCACACCTCTCCGAGAGCAGGGACAACCGAGCGGTGACTGTTGTCACACGCCCGGAAGCGTCAGGCACCTCAGACGCGGGGCTCACTCGATCCTCAAACAATCCTGACGAGTGCGCGTGGGGCTGTCATCCCTCTTTCGGGGCTGACAAAGCGGACACTGAGGCTGGTGAGTAACCTGCCTGAGGCCACACAGCCGGCAAGTGGCAGCATCCGGCCCCGGACAGAACGTGGCCTCGCTGCTGGAGTCTGAACACAGCTCTGCCGCTTGGCCGTGTGACCTCGGGAGGGTGCCCACCTCCCTGGGCCTCATCTGTAAGACTTGAGGGGACCGTCGTGACTAATAAAGGAGGCCGATGTGATGAAGTGCCTCAACAGTGGCGGACGGGAAGTCCCTGCTGCCTGCCCCGCCCCCACCCTTCGCCCTTCCTGCCACAAAGAGCCGGTTAGGACGATACCCCCCCGACCCTGTGGTCCCAGGGCTTCCTCTATTCCCCCAGGCTGGGCGGGTGCTGCCCTGGCCCTTCTGGTTCCTGTTCCCACATTTCCTTTCCCTTTGAGTAGAAACCAACGGATGCTGGAGGCTCAGGGCTCCGCTGAAGCAACTTGGGGACAGGAAGTACGAAGCACACCTTGCTTCTCGTGAGAAGGTGGCTTTGCGGCAGCTGCTCGCTGGGGGCCGGGCCCAGTCGGGCAGCTGCCGCCCGGTCCCGGCTCTGCTGGGGAAGATGAGCCCGTGTGCGCTCTGTCACCGGACCATCCTTCCCTCTCTGTAAAACAGGTCAGGCCTCCCTCTCCCTGAGGCACCCCCAGCTCAGAACGGAAAGGGGGCAGGTGGATGGGATGCGTACGAGGGCCCACGGACACGCTGTGGGCAGACCCCCTTGGAGAGGGCGCCAGCCGCGGGGCCCAGAGGGGAGCTCGTCCTGCTCTGCCATCCCCTCATCCCTCACGATGCACTCCTGGTCCTTATGTCCCTTTCCTGGCCGCCGAGCAGAGTCAGAGCTGCAAAGAGGCTCAGAGGAAGGCGTCAGAATCCGAGTGCTTCGTCCTGACTCGCGTGCCCCCCTTTGGGCACGTCACCTAGCCTTCCTAAAGCCTTGGGAGCCGTCCTTTCGCGTCTGGAAAGCGGGGACGCTGGTGGCGCCCACTCCCGTGGTGGGAGGAGGGTGGTCTGCGATCGGACGGTGCGGCAGCAGGGGTGAGGGAAGCCACTCGCCCGGCATGCAGGCGCACCGACGCTTCTGGTCCGTCGGGTCTGGTTTTTACCTCAGAACTGGCTCACGGTCTGACTCCTGGTTTCCAAGTCAGTTCCCCAACGTAACTTTCGAGATTCTTTTGACAGACCTCAACCTCTCTCTTTTTTTTTTTTTTTAAGTAACTTCAGGGCCCTTGTGAAGAGGCTGTCACCGCGTCCTCCCGCTTCAAGCTCTCAGAGGGGGCTGTGCCGGAAGCTGGAATCCTGAGAACTGCCTGGCTGGCTGAGTGGCCCCTGCGTCCTCCCCAGGAGTGCGCCTGGTTCCCTGTGGCTCTGGAACCTGTAGTCCGGGACCGGCTGGAGGTGCGGGGCGCCTGGTGCTCTGGCACCGGCTTCCCTGGAGCTTCTGGAGCTACGGGGCCTGGCCTCTCCCTCTTTGCCCCTCTCCCTCTCAAGTAGGGGGTTGGGGGAAACCGTCTGCCGGGCGGCTCCCAATTCTAGGCTCTAACCTGCCGCGGAGACATCTCGCCGGCTTTCCCTCAGGCCACCAGAGCCGAGGTGTGGCGGGCTTGGCAGAGGTCGGTTTAGAGGCTGGCCGGTCTCACCCTCTGACTGGAAGACCTCGTGCCAACTCCTTAACTTCCCTGAGCCTCAGCCTCCTGGGCTGTGAAATGGGCCTAACGCCCACACCACCCTCCACGGGACTCGTGGGATCCAGGCTGCCTCACATGCTGCGGGCATCCCCCGCTTCCCCCGCCGCCTGCGGCCAGCCCGCCCTCCTCTGGGCCCGGCCCGGCCCCCTCCTCACCCAGAGACATGAGCTCATCGTCGAGCAGGGAAACGGAGGTGCTAGGCTGCTCGGGGCTGGCCAGGTCACCGGGGCGGGTGGGCATGACTGGGTAGGTGGTGCCCGCGGGAGGGAGATCCAGGCCTGAGAGGTCCAGCAGGGCCGAGGTGCTCCCTGGGAGGAAAGGAGAGTCAGGCCCGTCCTGCGTGGAGGACGCTCAGGCTCTTGGAGGCCAGCCTGCTGCCCCCCCCCCCCCCCCCCCCCCCCCCACCGCTCACAGCCCTCCTGCTTCTTTCCCCCTCCTTGGCCAGGCTGCCCTGCCCCCGAAATCTGCCACCAGGCCCTTTCTCTAGCACAGGGAGTTCCTTCTGTCCAGAACCTATTCGCTCCTTCTCTCCACTTGGCGAACTGCCTCCATCCTTTGAAGCCTCACTTACACGCGGCTGCTTCCGTGGTAGCGTCCACCCCCACTGCTCCCCAACTGGGCCCGTTCGAACCCTTTCTGTGCGTCCCCAGGGCTGTCGTTTTACCCTTACTGGGGTCGAGCCTGCCATGTTTAGGTGTCAACCCCTCCCTCGCACCTCGCGGTAAGGAAACTAAGCACGGAGGGTGCCATCCAGCCCCGCACAACAGGTGCCAGATTTATCAAGTGAAAGAAAGGCCTTCCTTCTTCTACTCGTCCTTGCCAAACCCTGCCTCCCTCCCCCTCTGCCCCATGTTCACTTCCTCCCCCCACAGCTGCAGCCCTGGCAGAGACTCCCCCCAAGCTCTGTCCCCGGGGGCCTTCCTCATCTTAAGGGGCCAGGGTCACCCTGGCACTCCCAGCCCCCCCAGCTCTGGGGCCAGTGCTCCGCCCTGGGCTCTGTGCCACTCCCGCCTGGCACCCCGCCCCCCGCCCCGGCTGTCTCCTCACCCGGAATGGAGCCCGCTGCGGCGTCACCGTTGACCTCCTCGCCCCTCACCAGCTGCTTGTACAGGTTGATGACCTGGGTGAGGTTGTCGTTGGCCTGCAGGATCTCGGCTGGAAGGGGCAGGAGGGGAGACACTAGGCTGAGGGAACACGGGGGCCTCTGGGGGGAGAGGAGGTCCCTGCGTCTACTGCAGCCCTGGCGAGGGGCTGGGGCTGGGAGCGTCCCGTCTGCTCGACTCACTCAGACCCTCTACCGCCCGTCCTCATCCACCGTCCCCACCACCCCGAACACGGCGGCATGCTCTGGCCTCAGCCTCCACACTGGCTCTGCCGTGCGGACGCCCCTCGCATCTCTGCGTGGCTTCGTTCCTTCCTGCCTTGGGGTCTTTGGAGGCCTTTCCTCACCCCCACTCCCCAGTCCCCTCCCTGCCGGCTGTTCTCCACGTCACTGACCACCATCTGACAAACGGTCACTGCCCACTGCCTCTCTCCTCTCGTTAGGCTACAAGCTCCATGGAGAATATGGCTTTTGCCGATTTTTGTTTAAAAGATTTTATTTTTAAGCAATCTCTACACCCACCGCAGGGCTCGAACTTACAACCCCGAGACCAAGAGTTGCATGCTCTACTGACTGAGCCAGCCAGACGCCCCTGGCGTTTGTTGATTTTAATCACTGCCGTGCCCCCAGGGCCTTCAATAGTGCCTGGCACAAACTAGGCCCTTACCAATGTTATCCCTTTAGGGGCCAAGGCTTAGAGGAGTCTGGGCAGCAAGTCGCCTGGGCAAGGACCAGGTGCCTGGCACCTGGGAGGCACTCAGTGAACTCCCACCGAATCAAGGGCTAATATGGTTCCCAGACTGCTGCCCCAGAGACTGGCTGACGTGGTAGCAGAGAATAAGGATGACAACCCGATATGTGGCTGTGACAGAGTCATGGGGCCCCACGCTGGAACCGTTGAGGCCTGTGGGATTTGCCTTCAGTGTCCAGCCCTTAGCAGGGAGGGAGGCAGTATCCGGAGAGAGTTCCTGGTCCACCCTGGCTCGGCCACTGTTATGCTCTGTGATCTGGGCAAGTCCCTTCCCTCCCAGAGCCCCAGCTGTGAAATGGGGACAATTCTTCCCCTTTCAGCTTGTTCAGCTCGTGGGCTTGAGTAGAGAGAGGCTTGGCCCGTAGGATCTTATGACCATATCAGCCCCTGCTCTCCGCTTCCTCGAGGTGGAGAGACCCAAGGTCGGGGCTGGAGGAGGGGGGCCCCCTGGTGGTGGGTCCTGCCAACTGCAGATAGTTAGCAAGTCCTGGGAAGGGAGCGGGGGAGGGGTCGGAGGGACAGGGCTGACCGCCCAGCGCTCACCTAGGGCCTCATCATTGTCTTCTGTGTCACTCGCCAGTCGGAAGAGCGTGGGCCGCATCCGCTCACAGCGCTGGTACAGCTCCTGGGGACAGGAGGGCGGGTGGGTCGAGCCGGCGGGGACCCGGAGAGGGTGGGGGCTGGGTGGCAGAGGCGGGGTACCTTCATGAGGTCCTCACTGCTGTGGGCAGAGGCGCCGCCCTGGCTGTGGCTCATCACCATCTCCGTCAGTAGCTTCACGTTGTTGTTCACCTCCTCGATGGCACTCACCCGCTTTGAGATCTTCTCCATCCGCTTCTGGTCCTAGGGAGGCATCAGCCCCAGAAAGCCCAGGTCATGCCTGCTCTCAGCCAGGCACTGCCTACAGCACTCCAGAGTCTCCTGGCTCGGTGTGAGATCAAACCCTGCCACGAGGCGCTCGTGCCCAGGCCAGGGCATTCCAGTCCAAGAAGCCCTCTGCTGACCCTGCGCTCACGTCCTCTCCTCCTGCCGACGCCCTCAGGTCCCAGGCCTCTGCACGGGCCTGTCAGAATCTCCAGGGCCCTCAGACACCATCTCCAGTGACCCCAGCGTCCCGTGCCCTGGGCTTACCATGCACGCCCCTCCCTCGCGGGACGAGAGGTGGGCTTGCGCTGTGCCATTGGACACAATCACCCTCCTCGAAAGGGGCCACCCTTGACTTTCCCTGTGCTATGAGGACACGCAGCTTGCCCTTCAGAACACCACCTAGGACTTCCTCCCTGTAGGTCTCTAGGCTGAAGCTTTGATGGCCTACCCTCATCAAATAAAAAAGTTTCAGCCCGCACCCACGACATACGCATACTTGCTTGGATATTAAGTGCGCAGCGTTCCCTCTTTACGATAAGTAAGCGCATATGCATACGTTTCACTTAGCAAGGCCTGATTTCTATTTCCTTATCACAGAAGAGGCAGTCAGCCTCGCAGAAGCCCAACCTGAGCAGGTCAGCTCAGCTGCTGGGACATTCTCCCCCCTACACCGGTCCTGGCTCTGTCCCCTGGGGTCCCCCAATCCGTCAGCTCTTTCTTGGCTGTGACAGCCCTCTGGCTGGGTCGCCGCAGGGTTCCCCGTAGGCGTACACACAACCCCGCCTCGGCGGCCCCGCTCCAGTCCCCACTCTGCCTCCTCCCTGCACCATGGGCTTGGCGATCACCTCCTGAACCATCTCCTTGATGAGTTTGTTGGCTGCTCGGAGGTCCTCGGGGTGGGAGCTCTTCAGCAAGCGGGCCAGCATCTGCAGGGACACGGGGGGCATGACAGTGACCCCAGTACCGGGCCTGGGGTCATGTGCCGGTTCCCCACTTCCTGGCCGAGGGACATAAAGCACTTATTAAGCTCTCCATGAAACAGTGAGCCTCCACCGACACCTGATGGGGTGGCCGTCAGGACAACTGAGGCATTGCACGCGAGCGCTCCCCAAACAAGTTCTTGATGGATGGCACCAGATGTGGGAGTACTATCGTGAGGGAATCTTTCTCAAAGGATGTGCCAGAAACTCAACGGCACGAGCCCTCTGGGGTACTGTTGGGACTAGGTGGATAGGAGCTTTTTTACTTTTTATCTTACCTCCTCTGGGCTGTTTAATTTCTTGCCCGTGAGCACATGATTTCTTTAACACAAAGTTAATAAAATTATCATTGAAAGGGTCAAAGACAAAAATACACAAACTCCTGCCCAGCCTATAAAATGCCCTCAGACCAATCCCAGGGACACCAGGCATGCTCTTGTGTTTATTAAATGCAAGGACACTGGACGGGAGGTACTCAGCACACAGAAGTGCTGGATAAACCGTGCCTGTCACCCGCTGCATGACTGTGCTCAGCACAAGCCTGCTTCAGGGAAGGGCCTGGAATTCATGGCCGGGCCTGGAATTCATGGCCAAGTGGGCCTGAGGGTCCTCATCTCCCCCTCCCTGGAAGCTCACCTTAGACTTCTCCTCATCTTCAAAGATCACATTCTTGGGTCGTGGAGGAGGAAGGGGAAAGGCAGCATCATCTGGAAGCTTGGGGTCTGACTTCACGATCCCTGGAGTAGACGGTGGTGGGAAGGCCGTCAACCGTGCCCAGGGCCAGAGTGTGGAATGGAACTGGGCGGGGGGCGGGGGGGAGCGGGGGTGGCCAGGGTAGAATGGAGGGTGGAGGACAGTCTCTCCTGCATGCTGGCTCTGGACTCCAGTGGGCCACGATCGGCTCCAGAACTACAATGTCAAACTGTGTGGTGGCATTTAGGCACCCACATTTTGAGGCCACTCCACGGGGGCCACTCTCTGAGGGGAAGTTTGACCCACACTCACCTTCTCTCCACCCAACCTAGCTTCAGACAGAGCCATAAAAAGGCCCCATAGCTCTATGTTCTTGAGAAGTTAAAGGGCAGAGCCATGACCTTGCTGCCAGAAGCTGCCGGAGCCCCAGCTCGGGTAGGAGGGAAGGGGGCGCTGGTCACAGCCCCCCCTCTGGTGCCTCACCCTGCTTCTTCAGCATCTGGTAGGCCTCTGCAATCTTCACCTCTTCGGGCAGGCCAACCGTCCAGCTGTAAAGGAGCTCCAAGATCTTGTTCTTCACCTTCTCTGACGTCCGAGAGCCCAGGTACTTCAGAGACCGAGGGGAGGGCAGGCCTTTGCCGTCGTCCGGCCCCACTCCCTGTCGCCCCAACCCCAGCCGCCACCTGGCTGCCTCCCCAGGACTCCCTTGGGAGCCTCGGCCTGCGGGGCCCTTCCGTCCCACACAACCAGCCTGGCGGACTGAGCTCACCTCCTAGCTCTGCCGCGCACTAGCCGGGCCAGCCCTGAGCGTCTGTTTCCCCACCTGTCAGGTGGGGATGACGGCGGTGGCATCACGGTAAGGACGCAGGGCTGACACAGGTAAGGTGCAGAGCCCAGCGCCTGCCTCCGGCCAGTCCGCTATGGCTTAACTCTGTGACCTCAGGAAGGAGCCACCTGGCTTGGGGCTGGCCGGGGAAGGGGCAGGTGTGGAACCGAGCTCAGCCCTGGGTCCCATGCACAGTCTCTCTCAGCAGCAAACTAGGCTGAGGGAACTGGATCTCACACTAGTCGCCTCCTGGGAAGAGAATGGGGGACCAGCGGGGACACTCAGCTGCTCTGGTCAGGAGAGGGGTGTGATGGAGGAAGGGCGTAGGGGTTGGGATCTCACCCAAGGGGCATCAAATACGCGCATGTCCTAAGGGAGCACGCCCCACCCTGAACGGCCAAAGCCATCAGCAGGCTCCCCACTCAGATTTGGGTCCTCAGCATCCAAGGCCTCAAGGAGGCCACTCTTGAGGGGTGGGGACAGGGAGACCCTCCAGTGGAGACCCAGGTGGGGAGAGGTCACAGGCAGAGTGGCCGTGCTGGGGAAGCTGGCCCAGCAGCTGCGCGTTATGTCCTACGGTCATTCCTCACTAAGCCTGAGCGGCCCCAAGAGTGGCTCCAGAGCCACCAGCCACCGGGTGGCCTGGGAGCCCTCCTTCTGGACACCCCGCTGTCCCGGACTCAAGGGTCTGTGTTTATGCCAGGCAGAGTTCCAACTGAGCAGAAGTGGGAACCCTAGTGGGAGCCCCCAGGATGAGGGCAGTCAGTTGCCTCCCACAGGGGGTCCTCCTTCCTCAACGCACCCCCACTGATGGCGCAGGCCTGAGCTCAGGGAGCACCCACCTTGGGAGACACGACCTTGATGAGCTCGTTGAGGAAGCGGAACTTGCCCACCTCATCGTGGAACCTCTTGCCGCAGCTCTTCATGCACGTTTCCAGCACCTGGGTGGGGGGGGAACCCCAGGGAGGGTCAGAGGAGGCAGCTCCCCTCTTATACCTCGACCAGGGCATGGAAGCCCAGGGATGGGCATTCGGAGGGCGAGAATGACTCCTGAGGACACGAGGCAGGGCGGGTGCCCTCGAGGGCCGGTGACAGCATCATCGAGGGGGCCCCTCCACAGCCTGGCCACATCTGAGCACCACTTGTGAATGATTTTCCTATTATTTTTCTTTGGTAGTTAAAAAAAAAAAAATTGTTTTTTTAACATTTATTCATTTTTGAAAGACAGAGGGAGACAGAGCGCAAATGGGGGAGGGCTAGAGAGAGAGGGAGACACAGAACCCGAAGAAGGCTCCAGGCTCTGAGCTGTCAGTACAGAGCCCGACGCAGGGCTAGAACTCACGGACCGTGAGATCATGACCTGAGCCAAGTCAGCCGCCCGAATGACTGAGCCACCCAGGTGCCCCTTTGGTAGTTTTCTAAACTTCAACAGGCACCATTTACCTTGCCTTACAGTACGTATTCGTGGAATCGTAGGACTAGCCCATAGTCGAGAAAACAAAAAACAAAAACAACAACCCTATCTTGTTAAAACAAATACATAACTACTAAAAGAAAAACGTTTACCCTCTGAGGTCGGCCTTGCTTTATGGTGAGCTGCTATGTGGCCCGTGCCTGGGGGCCACAGACAGCGCACCCTCCCCACCCCCCACCCGCCACCCTTCTGCTGACCTAGCTTCAAAAACTCTGGCCTGAGTCCAGCGTCAGCCCTTGAACCGCCTTTGGGGAGGACGGCACTGTCCTGGGTCTGGAGACCAGTGATGGGCTGAGTTAACTCTACAAGGCACCTGGGGAGCTTTACAGGCATGCAGATTCCTAAGGAACTCAGATTCAGCAGGCCTGGGCGGGTGGGGGGGGGGGCCCTCATTCAGTAGGTTAACTGGCCTCCCAGAGATCTGACACAGAGCTGGAGCAGGCAACCCGTGGGCCAGATGATCCTAAGGGGCTTCTTCCCCACGCAAGGCCTAACTGTGCAGGGCTGGGGTGGGAGGCTGTGAGCCCCTAGGGGCCATCCCAGACCCCCAATCTAGGCCATTTTGGCACCCTTCCCTTGGGCTCTACAGAAGAGCCTGATGTGGGGGCGCCTGGCTGGCTCAGTCAAGGGTGTCCGATTCTTGATTTCAGCTCAGGTCATGATCCCAGGGTTGTGGGACCGAGCCCTGTGTCGGGCTCCAACGCTCCGCGTGGAGTGCTTAAGATTCTCTCCCTCTCTCCGCACTCTCCCCCCCTCCCCTGCTCAAGCACTCTCTAAAAAAAAAACAAAAAACAAAAAAAACCAAACAAACCAAAAACCTCAGTCTTGGCCACCCTGGGGGGCCACCCACGTGGTCTGGGGACAGCCGGCACACCCTTTCTCCCCTTCTCACCGTCAGCGCCTGGATCGCTTCCCACTCCTGCGGTGACTGGATCTTGTGAGCCAACAGCCGGGTGGCAAGCGGGGGCCTGGGCGAGAGGAACAGCACAAAGCCCAAACGGCTGGAGCCCGAGGCAACCCAGGGGAGGGCGGCCACACCCCCCCTGCTGGGAGCACAGCCCTTGGTGGCTTTGGTGGGGTAGGTGCAAAGGCCCTGCTCCTTCTCCGACTGGAGAGGCCTGGAGGCTGTAGCAGGACAGGGCAGGGGCAGACAGGGAGTAGGGGCCAGGGACCCTCAAAAGGTACGAGCTCAGTCCCTCTCCTGGCGTTACCGAGAACTGTGAGCGGGAGAGGGGACCACGGCCTTCTCAAGGGTCCCGTCTGGGAGCACAACATGACAATGTGCCATGAAGGAAGGGCGGACATGGCTCCCTGGGAATTTGAGGGGGCACAGGACGTTCTGCCGGGAGAAATCAGAGAGCACCTTCGCGGTGAAGGTGGTGACATCGTCTGCTGGATCGTAAAAGGCCTGTCACCGGTGACGGCGACAACTAACACGGAGTGCTTATGACGTACGAGGTGCCTCACGTGCATTTTCGTGCCCGACCTTCATTCCGGCCCTCCAAAGCAGGCCGGACTATCGCCCCCACGTGACAGGAGAAGGCACGGAGGCTCGCCCAGCTGACCCAGCCAACGGAGGGGCGGGATTCGCACCCGGGCGGCTGCACTCTGGATCACACGTGGCGCACCGTATGCGTGGCCTCCCGGAGCGGAGCGCCCGCACTGGTGGCGGTGCGGTGGAGGGAAAGCCACGCTCCTCAAACTTCACCACCTGGGGAGCCTGCCAGCAAACCTACCCCAAGCCCCCTGCCAGTCTAGTCCCCATCTGCGCACAGCCCCCAAAGGGGCGTTCTTGACAAGTAATTCTAACGCAGGCGGTTCTCGTTCTTCCTGGAGCAAAGGGCCTACTGGCTTCCTCCCAGCTGGGGAGCACGTCCCAACAAAGCTTTGGCCGGGGCTCAGGGAGGTGTGGGCTTAAGCCCAGGACTACCGTTTTCTTTGTGGGGAACCCGAGTCCCCTGGGCCTCAGCTTCTTCACCTGGAAAATGGGTTCGGTTAGCGGGTGGCCCACAGGTGGTACAGAAAGGCCACTACCATCGTTAATTTGCGAGCACATCAGGAATGGAAGCAGAATCTCAACCCACTGAGGTCTCTGCCCCGGGGGCCAGGGTCTGGCGTGGGCCCGGCAGGTGCAGGGTGGATTCTTTTGCGTAGGTGAGCAAAAGAGGAGGCCACCTACCCCTCAAAGTCCTCGTTGAGCTGTTCGCAGAAGCCGTTGATGCTGGCCCAATTCAGCTCCTTGTTCAGGGGGTTTGTGGCTCTGTCTGTAGGAGAGAGGACCGTCGTGGCCTGGGGGAGGCGTCCCTGCCTCTCCCACTTCCTCCTCTGGCAAGACAGTTGGTCAATAGGGAATAGAGGGGATGACCGAACAGGCAAAAAGAGTCCCCTTGACCTCCTGCTCCGATAGCTTCAAGACCTGAGTGATGATGTTTCAGCGGCGTCAACGGACAGATGAGCTCCCGTCCACGGGCTTTTCCTTGCAGCCTCTCCCTGAATAGCCCCACTTTTAGAGATGGTGCTCAGGGGCTGTTCCCCTACTCCCTAGTGCCCCCGCCTCTGCAGCTGCACGTCTGTCTGCCTACCTGACCGCACCTCCTCTAGTTCTGCTCCTGAAAAGTATTCCCACAATTCTCAGGGAATTTACACTCAGATCCGGGGGGGGGGGGGGGGGGGTGAAGCCACAGTTTCGCTCTCAAGGAGCCATGTGGCTGGGAAGTGAGCCAAGGGAAGCTAGGTTCGCAATACAGCGTGACAGAGGGAGGCAAAGGAACCACGAGCAGGGGAGTCATTTGGGCTCGGGGCCAGGGAGGCTGCCCGGAAGAGGCAACACTCAAGCGGGAGCTAACCAGGCTGGGGGGATGGCATGCCTCGGAACAGCACGGGGCCGTGTGTGAGGAGAGATGCGGATCACTGAGCACAGGGCAGAGCACTGAGCACAGGGCAGAGCATGAAGGACCTTGGAAGGAGTGCGGCTCAGGTATCACCTCCTCCAAGAAGTCTTCCCTAACCCTGGCTCCTGCCCAGGGCGGCCCTGCTGGATCAGCTCTCTCTTCTTTGTCCCCCAGCTCTGACCTTCATCGTGGGCCCAAGCCTGCTGTCGCACCGCATCCCAGCCTCTTGTGCACACGCCCATTTCCCCTTGGCAAACAAATGAAGGAAGGAGGGCTCAGCGGCCGGCACAGGTTGTGGGGGAGTCTGAGTCCAGGGGTGGGTAGTGGCCGGGAAAGGGCAAACGGCTCGACAGGAGGGGGCAACACACAAGCCCAGTCGCCTCCCTGACACCCAATGCCGGTTAAAAAACAATCAAGTAGGTCAGGTAACTTCCCTGAACCTCTGTTTCCCCATCTGTAAAGCTGGAGCGAAAGGTGGACCGATTTAGATGACAAAATACTTTACGCAAGGTGAGAGCTGGATCTTCACCACCTACCTCCCCGCCGGTCTCTAAGCTTCACCCTATCTGGCCTGTTCTGCCTCAAGCCTGATACTGAGCAGGGGGTGTGGTGGAAACACAGCCTAGGAGGTGGGACGGAGAAGGATCTGTGGCCAGAAGGAGGCTGGGACCCAACATGTGGTGCCTGCCCGCTTGGGTCCTATGCTGTGGTGGGAGGTCGAGTTCTGGGATCCCGGAGCCTGGCAGTATTTATTCACTTCGTATTTATTCATAAATATTTTGAGTGCTGGGGCCACAGGAGTGAACAAGGCAAAATCCCTGCCCTCCTGGAGCTGGCAGCCCAGCAAGAGAAACACCAACTACTCAGATAAACAAACACATAACGCTGTATACTCTTGTGAAGTACCATAAAGAAACTCAAAGCAAGGAGAAGGTATAGAAAGTGTTTTGGGGGGGGGGGGAGGGGCGCTTCTCTCTCTGGGAGAGCTCTCAGAGGAGGTACAGCTGAGCAGAGATGTGAATGAAGCATTTTCTCTCTGGATAGAAACCTCTGTTCCAGGAGCCTTGCAAAGCCCTCTAGTCCCTCAGAGAAAGAAAGCCCCTGTTGACCACCCAGGAATAACCATCACCCCCCCACCAAGGGAAAGTGTGGCGGTCTACTCTGTCTCCCGGCCCCCCCAACATGGCCAGAGGCTGGGGAACACCAGTCTGGATTTAGAAAGATAGAATGGGGTTAGAGCTGGCCCTCTCAATGACATCTGCCTGGGGGACCCTAAAACAGGAAGTCTTTTAAAAATGGCAGACACATGAGTCTGAGTGAGGACAGAGAAGCTAGTTCTAGAAACTGTCCTGAGTCAGAAGCCAGTGAGGAAAAAGCGGTGGCATCATGAGACATCAGCTTTCTCCCTTGCATCTGGCTCCGAGTAAGAGCCGCTGGGTCCAAGGAGAGCTGGCCAACCTCGCTGGCCTGAGCCCCAAATCCCCAGCAGGCAGTAAGGGAGAACACCCAGGGAGGGCAAGGGGGAAGTGTTTCACAACAGAGCATGACTGTCCCCTGTCTCTACACAGCGGTGACAATATCGTCGTTTACCTACAAGAAGCTACTCTTTACCTCCAACCACTGCAAGGGAAGAGCTTGCAATTTTGCTAGTGCAGAAAGGGGAAGAAAAAGAGAAAACAATCTTGGCCTCAGTCTATTAGAGTCCAGCCCTACGGCCAAACCCAGGGGTCCTGGCTCCTGCTTCTCAGATCGGACTCTTTCTGGACTCTCGGAAAATCCCGTTCTTTGCTAAACATGAGACAGTTCTGCATGACCCTCAAGTCCTGAGATATGTCAGATCTGTCAGCCAGGGCCCTGCCCGTCCTCCCAAGTTGCTGCTGACACCTGGGCATTCTGGAACAGTCTCCATGGCCTCCGAGTGCCTCCTCTCCACGCCCTCCCCCTCCACTGGCCAGACGGGACTCCGAAACACGCCTGGAAATGTTGTTGTTCTGGGGCCAACCTCAGAGTTCAATTCTGCTCGAGACTGGCTCAAAAAGGGCTGGCCATGACCCCAAACCACCCTGTGCAGCTCCCTGGTGTGCTGGGGGCCGAGGGGCTGAGCTGAAGGCAGACCGAGGTCTCCCTGAGGCCCTGGCAGAGACGTAGCCCAAGGAGAGGAAAGACTTGGGAGGGAGCGGTCACTAGCCTAGGGAGAGAGAGTCCAGTAGGAAAGCTGTGAGAGCCGAGGAGCTCCATCAGCAGTGTGGGATAGGGAGGTCAGGTGGTTATGGAGATTCAGAAGCCTAAGTAATAGGAACCCGCGCCTGAGAAGCCACAGGTTCAGGGGCCTCTGGAGGAAGGTCAGCAAGAGCTGGGAAGAGTCTTGGGTGGAGGTACAGAATCTGAGGGGCTGGGCCGAGGCTAGTGATACAGAGCTTGATATTACTTCTGGAGTCTCAAACGGGACCCTGTCCAGCCTATAGGGTTTGAAGGTTTCTCATTGTACGGCCAGAGCTTGGAGGATCAGATGGGCCAGTGAGTCCTCCCCTCCTGGGCGAGGAAGCGAGCAAATCTGAGAGGAGCTGCAGACTCAAGGAACGGCTAGGAGGGAATCACGCCATGCAGAGCCAGAGTGGACGATCTGGGGCCCGCGGAGAGTAGGAGCCCTCCCGCCCCGGTCTGAGTTGCAGCCTTGGGGGCCGCTGGCTTGCTCCCTCCCGGGCCCAAGAGAATGGCTCGGAGGGCCCGCTCTTCAGGGGAGAAGTGTGGGCCTCGGGGCTTTGGGGACTACAGTCTCCGTCCTGGGGGTTCTACGGACAGAGCCGGGCGCAGCTCACTGCTCCCCGAGGGTCCCGGCCCGAGGATCGGATAGGTGGGCGGCGCCCGCTCCCAGCGACGGTCCACGCATCTGCCGGGGGTCTTCCTTCGCCCCAGAGTCGGAGGGACCGGCTCGGGGCGCCACCTCTCCTGGGCCGGAGGCGGAGCGTGGGGAGGGGGCGCCGCGTACCCCGCCCCCGCCGGGAAGGGGCCCGCCTCGTGCCCCCGGTTCCGGTTCCGGTCCGGCCCGCGCCCCTCCCGGACACTCACTGATTCGCGCCTCCAGAGTCTCCGGCTCCATCGCGGGCTCCATCCGCCACAGGCCCCCAGCCTCGGCACCGCCCCCCGCCCCCCGCCGCTCTCGCGGGACCTCCTCGGCACCGCCCTCCGCCGATTAAAGGGGCAACGTTCGCCCGGACTCGCGGGAGCGGCGCACAGGAGCGCTCGGCACCATAGAGACTCGTACGAGCTCGCCTAGAGCGTCACCTGCTCTCCCAACCCCTCCCCCCCCCCCCGTGGTGTTTACGTCGCGGGCGGGACCCGACGCCCGCCTTCCCGTTCCCGGCGCTCAGGCGGGAGAGGAAGCGGAGAGAATGGGGGCTGAGAGCTGCACCATGGTAACCCCACGGGACGCTCTAACTCGTTCTGCGTCACGAAGATGCCCGTGACGGCTTCCGGAAGAATGCTCTGCGGCCATGTTTCTGAGGGGCTCTAAGGTCACTTCCGGAACCCTCATGCGTACTTCCGCTTATATGGAAAGTGGGAGGGTCCCTTAAAAGGGCAATGACGGACGTTGGCCGCTGGGAAAAGAAGTCAAAGTTTGAGTGCTTACAATGTTCCAGGCATTTTCTAAGCACTTTTTATGCATTAGTGTATTTACCCACCCCCCCCCCCAACAAACCCACGAGCCAGATAGTGTGAGGTCACACGAGTGACAGAGCCTAAACCCCGTGCTATCTCTGCTTTGATTCTGCGATCGTTTAATGAACACTACGTTTGCTTTGCTCTGTGACGGGCGCTGGAGGAGAAAGGCAAGGCCGGATATTCATTACAGTGTGGTAGGGGAAGCCTATACGGTGGTGGCAACTCAGAAGGGGCCTCCGACTCCAAACTGAAGTTGAGGGGTAGAGGGGATGAGGGAGGGGCTCTTGTCTGGGAAGATGTCCCAGAGGTGACATGTAGCTGAAAGACAGACGTAGTTCTCCGTAAACCTGGTGCGAACAGTATTTCAGGTGGAGTGAACCATAGGTTTCAGGGTTCAAAGGGTAGAGAGAATGTGATGAATTTAGAGAACTGAAAGTATTTCAATAGGGCTCCAGGGGACGTTGACCTGGAATTAGGCCGCGGCAAGATCATGCAGGTCTGTGTTTAGATTTTTTTTTCTGTAAGCTATGTTGATGTCCTTAACAGTGCTTCATGGGTGGCGACAGTCAGGCTTTTGTTTTAGAGCTGTCCAGGCGGCAACAGTGGGAATCCGAAATCAGGGAAGGCCGAATGGACCGACGTCCTAGCCTCGGTGTCTTTTCTCTTGCCGTTTCTCCCTTCATCAGAAATCTCCCTCATCTGACTTTCGCATCCGCGGCCCGGGATCGCCAGATGACGTCACTCCCAGGGGGAGTCGGTCCCCGGCTCACCTAGGTCGGTTGCAGCCTATCGCCCCCTGGCGGTCCTCGGGGGAACCAGTCTATAGCGCCCTCTGGAGCCACCAAGTGCCCCGTACTGTTAAAGCGACAAAGACAGGGGAATCTGGTGTAGCCGGTTCGGCTTGGTGATCGCCTTGGTGAACGACCTCGAGTCACCTTGCCCAACTGCAGTGACCTCATCTGGGGGGATGAGGGGTTTGTGCTGAGTCAGTTTTTCCCCTAAACTCATCATTCAGCCGACTGAGATGCTTTTCTAAAATTCTCTCCCGCAGGCCATTAAAATTATACAGGAAAATGATATGTGTGTTTATTGCATTCCTCAATAAAAGCTGTAACGTAATGTGTACTTAGATCTCTTCTGTTTGTTTATTACTGAAAGAATTGTCCCAGAAATAAAAGGCAACTGTATTTACCGCACCGATTCAGAGGCATATACATTGTCAGGAATCACTTTTTAAAGATACCATAGGTTTGACCTAGATTCAAATTCTGACTTCACTGCTTTCCAAACTGCATGACCTTGGACAAATCACCTAGCTTCTCTAGATCTCAGGCTTCTCCACTGAAACGTGGTTGTGAGAATTCAAAGAAATTGTGTCTGCCAAGTGAACCCCCCCAACACATGCTCCCCACCCAACCACTTTCCTTGCTGAATGTTTCTATTATATTTTTTATTATATATTTTCTTTTTTTTTTCAGTGTGTGTGTGTGTGTGTGTGTGTGTGTGTGTGTCTTCCCCCACCAGAATGTAAGCTCCAGGAGAACAAGGAATTTCATCTGTTTGGTTCACCGACGTTATCTCCAAAGCTTAAAAGAATTGTGGCACATATCCACACAGATATGGATTGAAGAAATGAATGAGTAGGAACTATTATTCATAAGCTTCATGGACGGGGCGGGGGGGGTGCAGGAATGTGTCCCACATTGCAAAGTACATGTGTGGGGGGCTGGGGGGAGTCAGGCTGTGCTCTTAAGGAAAGCTCTAGGCTGTACCGCAGTGGGTCCCAAAGAATAGGGCTTGGTGAGGGAGACCCAGGAGCTGTGGCCACTGCAGGTAGGATCTGGCTGAGACTGGAGGTCATAGTAGGAGGTGCAGGAGGAAGAAAGCCTCGGGATGGTGAAAAGAAGGGGGGCCAGCACAGGAGACAGGGAATGCAGGAATTTGGCCTTTGAAAGCAGTTTCCATTTCCATGCCTTGCTCTGGGTGCCTTGGGAACCCTGGGCTCAGGGGTGGGGGAGGGGAGATGACAAGTAAAGCAGGGCTCTCCCTGAAGCACCTGTAATGAACCAACCCATGCTGACCTCCAAAGGCTTCATGCCTCATCTCCTTCCCAGGAAAACCCCTTCCAACCCTGGAAAGCCTGGTGAGGATGGGTGGGGCAGGGAAGAAAGAGGAAATGGGAGAGACCTTGGAGGGCAAGTAGGAGGGCACCCAATCGTTTCTTGGGGAAACTGTAGGAGGTCCAGGAACAAGCTGAGACATGGCCTTGTCTCTAGCCCTTGTGACTCCAGACAGATCCGGGATCACATCCGTCTCCCTTCCTGGCTGACCTCTGGGGGCGGAGGCACAAAGAACCGCAGGTGTCATTGTGTCCTGTAATCCTCACACAGACCTCAGGCCTGGGGATTTTTATCCCTCTTTTACAGATGAGATTTCTGAGGCCCCGTGTATGGACGTGACTGGCCAACATGCCCACACAGCCTCCATCACAAGAGCCTATGTAAGACCAAGCCCTTGCCTTCAAAGGACAGAAAACACAAAAGCAAACAGAATATGGTGCATTAATTATAAAAGTACTGAAATGAGCTGATGTGAGGAGTGGAGACCGTGTATGGAGAGGCCAGGCTGACCTTTCTGATGAGTTCATGTTTTAGCTGAGAAGGACCTAGCTGTAGGAAGGGTGTCCAAGAGAACAGCAAGTGCAAAGGTCCTGAGGTCTTCCAGCTAAGCACACCAGAGTCAGAATTTGAATGGAAGCTTGAGTCTCTGTGCCCAAAGTCTGTGCTTGGCTCCAGGAATCACGATTCCAGGTTCTACTGCTGACTGAGGAGAAAGCAGGAATCAGAAAGCTGATAGGGTACAGGCAACATATAGCATTCAACCTCTTATGTATGTGAAAATGACAAGGGATAGGGGCTCATATTTCCTGAATCAGTACTAGGCCATGTGGTATAAGGAAGATGATTGGACTGATGTATGAATTTACACCAGTGAAAAGCCTCATAAAGTATTAAAATTCAGCCCTGTTTCCCTGTACGTTTAGTGAATCATCTTTATGAAAAAGAATGACCTTTTAGCTAGAAGGAAAGATAAATTCGGTGCAAATATAAAGCCTATATTATGGAAAATGATCTAATTGGTTGTTTGTGATTAAAGCTTTCCCAGAAAATCTGGATTGCCTGAAACAGTAGGTCAGTAAACATAAGATGTGGTTCATGGGGGACTGGGTCATTTCTAGTGTGTAGAGGGAGAGGCCTGAGGCCACCAGGGCAAGGAACTTGTTCATTGAACTTTTCCATGTCCTGGGGGGGTTGGCCAGTGGATGAGCATCTCCTGTGTGACAGTTTGTTTCACTGTCTTTGCTTTGATTCCATGACAAAGATAATTTGGTACTAGTCATCGACTCACCTCTTGTGTGCCCTGACTTTTACATGTCTATATATCTTTGAGGTGGGGATTAGTCTCCCCGTTTTACAGAGGAGGAAACTGAGGCCCAGAGAGGTTAAAGAAAATCTTGACTGAGGCCGCAAGTTAATGGGGTGCTGCCACCAACTTCTGTTTGATTCCTTTTTTTTTTTTTTTTAATGTTTATTTATTTTTGAGAGAGAGAAAGAAAGAGAGCGAGCAGGGGAGGGGCAGAGCGAGAGATATAGACACAGAATCCAAAGCAGGCTCCAGGCTCTGAGCTGTCATCACGGAGCCCAACACCGGGCTCGAACTCACAAACCGCCAGATCATAACCTGAGCCGAAGGCGGATGCTTAACCCACTGAGCCACCCAGGCGCCTCTCTGCTGATTTTCTCTGAGGTGACTACTGTGTCAAAATCCCCCAGGGAGCTGATTAAGAACACAGGCTTCTGGACAACCTCGTATTCAGCTTGGACTCGCTGGGGGTGGGGGGTGGCCCAGGAATTTGCAGCCCATACCCTGAGCTTTACTCTGTGTACAGTCCACCCCATGCTCCCTGAGCCCTCCTGCACCTGCCCGATCTAGATCCCCAAGGATCCCCAGATCCGAGATGGTGTTACACAGACTCACCCCAAAGGTCTGACCCCACAATGTGGCCGATCTCTGCAGCATAGTAGGACCCTGGTTCCTGGCCTCCCTCTGCCCCAGCTCGTTGTAACATCAACCTTTCCCTGCTCTGGTTCTTAGATGTACCAAGTGAAGTCACCCTTTCCAGTGACTAGATTGTGTGCCAACCCCAGGGGTAGGGAGGAAGGAAAGGCTGGGGAATGAAGGGTCTTTCCCCCACCCCCACCAGCACCCTTTTCCAGTGGGTAGGAAGAACTGGTTTACAGGAAGTGTGGCCACAGATGCCGACCCTCTGACCCTCACCCTACTGGCTGGGAGGAAACTAGAAACGACGGGATTCACCAATCGGAAGGCAATATGCAAATATAGCCCTTTGTTAATTGCTGATGGACGGATGCATAGCGTTCATTCATGCGGCCCTGGTGGAATTTACATTCTACTAAACTGATAAACCCAGAAAAGAACAATAGAATTTCAAGCGGGGTGAGGCCAAGAGGACAATGCACCAGGGAGCTGTGAGCCCCCACTGTCAACATCCTCTGGGGGTATATTCTAAGTGCTGCAGGGGAGGGCAAGACCAATTATCCTGGTGGTGAACTGAGGGGTGAGAGAGAGGAGGTACCCGTGAACAGGAAACCAAAGTAGGAGCAGGAATTTCCTCCCCAAGAGAAGACAGTTATGTGGGAAGTAGGACTTGGCTGGAGGGAAGGGTGTGCAGGGCAGGAGAGAGCAGAGCCGGGCGACTTCGGGCAAGTCACTTCACCTCAAGTCCTGGCTGGCGGAGGATTAGAGATTACATGTACCACACCTAGCGTACCGTAGGCACTCAATAAATGCTAAATTAAAGAAAGCTCTAAATGGTAACTATTGCTGTTATATCGGGAGAGGCAGTTATATCAGTTCTCTACATTTAGGGTTTGGGTCTTATCCGTTTGTCCTTTCCTTCCCCCCAAAGCTTGGACCTTCAAGGTATCTGTCTTCACCTCTCCCTCCGGAGCTCTGCACACTCGTGTTTTTGTCTCCCTGCCGGAAATGGACTCCAAGTACAGCAGGAAAGACTCGGATAAGCTCCAAGACAGGACTTCCTTGTCTTTCTGTTGGAGTCGCAGCTGTTGGGAGGAGGGGGGCAGGGCACATTTCCCACAGAGAGAATTCTGGAGCTGGAAGAAATCTCTGAGGTCATTTATCTAATCCAGGCTTTTTCTTTTTCTCTTTTCTTTTCTCTTCTCTTCTCTTCTCTTCTCTTCTCTTCTCTTCTCTTCTCTTCTCTTCTCTTCTCTTCCTTCCTTTCTTTCTGGGACAGATACCCAAAGTAAGCAATGCATGTTACATCAGGACAGGGTGAACTCGAGTTTTATGGAGCCTGAAGTTTATAAAAATTTGGAGACCTCATTAAAATAAAAGAACATAAAATTAGGTATTCATTGAGACTGAAAAAACACATTCTTATAAATGACAAACTTTAAAAAGCTGACAAATACCATAATCGTAAAGCCAGAGCAATAAGCCATTTTTTCTTAACTGCCTGACATTCCATGTAATACTTTTTTTTCTTTTTCTTTTCTACAATTTGGGCTGCATCCTCTTCAGAGAGCAGTAACTTTATTATATTTTCTATAAGGAGAAAGTAAGGTCAGGCTTCCAGCATGTTTGATCGAAAAAAAGTTTTTCATTTTATTATGTTAGAAAAGTTTTTCTCAGGACGCCTGGGTGGCTCAGTCGGTTAAGCGTCTGACTTCCGCTTGGGCCATGATCTCACGGTTTGTGGGTCAAGCCCCGCATCAGGCTCTGTGCTGACAGCTCAGAGCCCGGAGCCTGCTTCGGATTCTGTGTCTCCCTCTCTCTCTCTGCCCCTCCCTGGCAGCTCGCACTCTGTCTCTCTGAAAAATAAATAAACGTTAAAGAAATTTAAAGAAAGATTTCCCAGCTTTATAATCTGTTATTGGTAATGTCACATAAATCTCAAAGTTTTTTTAAATTAAAAAAATTTTTAATGTTAATTTTTGAGAGAGAGTGCAAGCAGGGGAGGGGCAGAGAGGGGGGACAGAGGATCCGAAGGGCTCTGTGCTGACAGCAGCGAGCCCAAGGTGGGGCTCGAACCCACGAACCCCCAGATCATGACCTGAGCTGAAGTCAGACACTCAACCGACTGAGCCACCCAGGTGTCCCAAAAAGAGTTTTTTAAAAAAGGAATCTCTACACCCAGTGTGGGGCTCGAACTTACAACTCCGAGATCAAGAGTCGTATGCTCTGCCGACTAAGCCAGCCAGCGCCCCCACCCCCTCAAATCTTAAATTTTTAATATTGTCACATTTGGGGAGGCCAAATTTTCTGTGCTGTTTCATCGGGAGCTGCAAAATTTTGTTAGAACAAAATGTGTCCTGCTATAGAAAACGTCTGGCATGACGCACAGACGGTCGCTGTTTGCGCTGCTACGGGCGTGTGTCCTACGACAGAGGTGTTCTGATCCACTCTGTTCCGCGGGATTCCCAGCAAAGAAGAAAATCGTGCGTGGCACATTTACAGTTACATATGCTGTGTGGTCGACTGTCCTCCCAATGGTGCCGAGTTCTCTTGTAACCAGGCATCGGCGGGAACTGAATCCACCCCCCCCCTTGTGATTCCACCCATTTGAAAATTGGAAGTTTTCCATACACTTGCTTCTGGCTCTGCACAATGCAGACCTGGGTTCTCCTCCATTGTCCACCTTCTTCCCACATTGGGTGCCAAGGGTTCATATCGTGGTGACGTGGTGATAGGACCTCTTTCTCTGCCCCTTTGTGTCAGGACACCAGCTGAATCTGGAGCGTGGGTATGGGTGATAGGAGTGTTTCTGGAAACCGTTGTCTATACTAGGACAGCTAGCAATCACCTAACTCTTCCTAGAAGTGACTGTGAGCATTATAATTATAACCCACTAGGGGCGCCTGGGTGGCTCAGTCCGTTGGGCGGCCGACTTCGGCTCTGGTCATAACACGGTCCGTGAGTTTGAGCCCCGCGTCGGGCTCTGTGCTGATGGCTCAGAGCCTGGAGCCTGCTTCAGATTCTGTGTCTCCCTCTCTCTCTGCCCCTCCCCTGCTTGCACTCTCTCTCTCTCTCTCTCTCTCTCTCTCTCTCTCTATCTCTCTCTTTCTCTCTCTCAAAAATAAATAAACATCGAAAAAAATTAAAAAGAAAAAAGAATTTTAGTTACACGGAACAATCTCCAAGATATATTGTTAAGAGAATAAAACCAAAGTGTGGGACAGTATGTATGGCAGGCTTTCACCTGAGAGGCATGGAACATATTTCTGGAAGGAAGTAGGGGAATGGTATCCTCCTCTGGGTGGTTGTGGGAACTTGGGTAGGAGGAAGACTCGCTTTTCCCTGCACAACCCTCTCAAGCTCTATGAAGTATTTTATTTATTTATTTTTATTTTTGAGAGAGAGAGAAAACGCACGAGTCGGGGGAGGGACAGAGGGCAAGGGAGAGAGAGAGACTCTTAAGCGGGTTTCACCCTGAGCACAGACCCTAACTCGGGGCTCAATGTCAAGACCGAAATCAAGAGTCAGATGCTTAAGGGACCGAGCTACCTGGGCGCCTCTACGAAGTGTTTTTTCAATCACACGTATGTCTTAATTTTTCATTTTTCTGAGATAGACGCTTAACAATTGACAAGCTATTTTTCTTGGTAATTAAAAAAAATTTTTTTTAATGTTTATTTTTGAGAGAGAGAGAGAGAGAGAGAGAGAGAGAGCATGAATGGGGAAGGGGGGGGTGGAACACAAAATCCGAAGCAGGCTCCAGGCTCTGAGCTGTCATCGTAGAGCCTGACCTGGGGCTCAAACCCACAAACTGCGAGATCGTGACCTGAGTCAAAATTGGACATTCAACTGACTGAGCCACCCAGGCGCCCCTTTTGCTAATTTAGATTGTTCTTTTAGTGGCCAGCAGGAGGAGGCAAATTCTTTCTCTCCTGGAGAGAGGTTACCCCTCCCTTCCACAACCTCCTAAAAACACAGTGGCTGTGCCCTGTGGCTGGAGCTCAGACTCCAGGTGGGGCCTTAGGAGGCAAATAAATTAAATAAGTTGCCATTATGAAGTCCAGGGAAGCTCTGATTTTAAAATAACTCAATTGTGGGGCACTCTGCTGGCTCGGTTCGTGGAGCATGTGACTCTTGATCTCAGGGTCGTGAGTTTGAGCCCCACGTTGGATGTAGAGGTTACTTAAAAATAAAATCTTAAAAAAAATAGCTCTATCGATATATAATTCACATACCCTATGACTCAGCCATTTAAAATGTACAGTTCAAGGGGCGCCTGGGTGGCTCAGTTGGTTGAGTGTCCCATTCTTTTTAAAAAAAAAAAAAATTTTTTTAACGTTTATTTATTTTTGAGACAGAGAGACAGAGCATGAACGGGGGAGGGGCAGAGAGAGAGGGAGACACAGAATCCGAAGCAGGCTCCAGGCTCTGAGCCGTCAGCCCAGAGCCCGACGAGGGGCTCGAACTCACAGACCTCGAAATCGTGACCTGAGCTGAAGTCAGATGCTCAATCGACTGAGCCACCCAGGCGCCCCGAGTGTCCCAGTCTTGATGTCAGCTCAGGTCACGATCCCAGGGTTGTGGGATCGAGCTCGGTGTTGGGCCCCGTGCTGCATGTGGGGCCTGCTTAAGATTCTCTCTCTTCCTCTCTCCTTCTGCCCTTCTCCCCCACTCTCATGCTCTGTCTCTAAGATTAAAAAAAAGTGTACGGTTCAATGTTTTTTGGTATATTATTAATTTTTATTTATTTATTTTTTTAATGTTTATTTATTTTTGAGACAGAGACAGAGCATGAATGGGGGAGGGTCAGAGAGAGGGAGACACAGAATCTGAAACAGGCTCCAGGCTCCGAGCTGTCAGCACAGAGCCCGACGCGGGGCTCGAACTCACAGACCGTGAGATCATGACCTGAGCCGAAGTCGGCCGCTTAACTGACTGAGCCACCCAGGCACCCCAGTATATTATTAATTTTTAAAAGTTGTACCAACTCATGTATAACATAAAATTTCCATTGTAGCCATTTAAACATTTTTTTTAAGTTTATTTATTTATTTTGAGAGAGAGCAAGCATGAACGGGCGAGGGGCAGAGAGAGAGGGAGAGAGAGAATCCCAAGCAGGCTCTGCACTGTCAGCATGAGCCTGACGGAGGGTGGGGGGGGCTCACATTCACAAACCGTGAGATCACGACCTGAGCCCAAATCGAGAGTCAGACGCTTAACCTACTGAGCCACCCAGGTGCCCCGAAATCTGGATATTGAAAACCAGTGGGTTGGTTGTCTGCCTTTTGCCAGGAAACGGACAGACTCTGGTGAGCAATCCCTTATCCTCTTTGCAAATCAACTCCTGGGGGCTGGGCTGACCGTGACCTGGGGCCTGAAGGCTGGGGAGGGCGGGGCTGGGGGGGGCTCTAGATATCTGCAGGGGAGAAGGGCATGTGAGTCTACAGGCAGGCCCCTGGAATCTCCAGCTGACAGGTGGCCAGGGCAGGGAGGAGCAGCAGAGGGAGAAACCAAGACCCAGAGATCTCTGGACATTGAGCTGGAAGGTCATGGCTCCCAGCCCCTCCTGCCGCAGCTGGGGACACCGAGGTTGGGGGCTGTCCTGTGCTCACTGGAGAGGAGGGTTGTCTGCGGAGCTTCTGCCCTGTGAAGGCCCCTGAACACCTCACAGTGAATCTAATGATGTAGATGAGGGGCCCCGCAATGGCCCGAAGCATGGAAAACACTCAGTGAAATGCCAGCCATTAGCTATTAATTACAGAATCATAATAGCCGAGCTCCTCTGATGTGCCAGAGTCTGTATGTGAAGCCCACCCCATATGTCCTCTCGTTTAGCCCCGTGGCAATCCTGTGAAGTAGAAATCTTTAAAATGACTTCTTAGGAGCGCCCGGGTGGCTCAGTTGGTCCGAGTCCGACTCTTGGTTCCGGCTCAGGCCATCATCTCACGATTCGCGGGGTCGAGCCCCGTGTTGGGTTCCGCACTGACAGCACGGAGCCAGATTGGGATTCTCTCTCTCCCTCTCTCTCTCTCTCTTTGCCCCTTCCCTGCTCATGCTCTCTCTCTTTCTCTCAAAATAAATAGATAAACTTAAAAAAAATAAAATAAAATAACTTTCTAGGTGAGGAAGCCGAGGCCACCTGGCCAGCCCAAGATCACACTGTAAGAGGCAGGGTCAGGACTGGAGGGTGATGTCATCCCACTGCGGCCCCAGGACAGGGCAGCTGTTCTGCACTTGGGGCCACCGTCCCCGCTGGTGTCCCCAAGTGGTCTCCTCTAGCACCGTGCTGGCAGCTAGTGGTCCCCTGAGAGGCCTCTGGGAGTTGCACGAGGGCCCACGACTGCTCTGGGTGGTGCCTCTCTGAATTGTGAAGTTGACCGTAGACGTAGGATGGGGCCCAGGTTCTATACTCCTTCTGTCCCCCTGGGAGGCAGAGCATAGTGCCCGGGTGCCCAAGGGTCTCCATGGATTCTGACTAAGGGATGGGCACAGAGCCGAGCTCTCTGTCAAAGTAAATAAACATTAAAAAAAATTTTAATACAAAAAAAAAAAAAAAAGAAAAGAGCAGCGGTGGAAGTTAGGGCTGCTCCCCCTGGAGAGAAGCTGCAGGGGTGCCCCAGGCGTCCTGGAAGGACGGGCATTGTTAGGGTGGTTGAGCAGGTGTTCCTCATGGCCCGGGGCAGATCCGGGGCCAGCTGGGCATGGGGAGGAGATTGTCCCCGGGGAAGATGTTGACTCCACAGGAGGGAGGTCTGTCTAGCGGCTTCGTGGGTTCAAGGTGGACTGCAGGCCTTGGGAGGGGGTGAGCCTGCTCCGGTGGGGGGGCTTCCTCTGCCATTTACCACATCAGGGCAGATAAATGCCTGTCCCCCTTCCCTTACAGACACAAAGACTGCCCATCTGCCCTGAGGCAGATATCGTCCTGCCCTAGAGTTTGCCAGCAGCTCTGGAGCAGGCTGGGAATGCCAGGTTGGGGGTTATGATCCAGATGTTTCTGTCCCTCAGGGAGCTGCCCCATCAGCTGTGACCAGGAATCAGAGCGGACCAGACTCCATTGTCCACAGGAAGATTGAGTGGCCTCGGGGAAAAGGGGGGATGGGGCACAGGGCTGGGGTCTCCTCTCCCCCAGGAAGAGCCCTGCAGGACCACCCCAGGAACAGAAACAGTTTGATTTACTTGTTTAATTTCTAGAGAGACTTTCTGTATGGAAAATGTCCCTCTTGCTGCTTATATGAAGCCAAACACAGAACATTATGGCCTCTTCTGTAAATCCTTCCAGCCCCGTGTGTGCATAGGTGGGTGTGAGCCTGAGAAGGAGCCTCCCTGGTCCAAAGGGCCTGGGTAGTATTCTGGGTGTGTGTTGGGGGGGGGGGGGGGAGGGGAGGGAGGAGGTGATGGGGCCGCGCGCCACGAGATTGGAGCCCTTGCAAATACCCATTTGCTGATGATCCGCCATCCAGCCACCCATCCACCCAGCACCCCCCTCCCCACCTTTGAGCTGAGATGGACACGTTAAGGCCCATCCAAAAACTGGGGAGGAGTTCTAGGTGGAGGAAAAAGGCAAGGACAAACGCTTGAGGCTGGAATGAGCTTGGTGAATTCAACGGTCAGCCTGGCCAGGGGACGTGGGGGGTGACTCAAGGCAGCAAGGTGGACAGGACCAGGTCAGGTGGGCCTCATCGGCCAAGAGGCGAATTTGGATTTTGTTCTAAATGCCGGAAGAAGCCGCTGGAGGATTTAGAGCAGGAGAGTGGGGGTGTTTTCACTTCCATTTGTAAAGATCGCAGGGGATGGGAAAAGGGTTGTGGGGCAGGAGTGGAGGACAGGGGTGGGCGGGAGGGGTAGTTAAGTGGCTGCAGCCCATCCCCCACTTCGCCAAACTCCTTCCTCCTTCAAGGTCCCTCCCCAATTCCAGGTGAGGCAGGGATGAACCAAGGGCTCCAGTGGACCTAGGTGATCCTGGAGGGACGCCAGCTGGGCGTGTGGCCAGGAACAGCCAGCAGCTGGGGCTCAGAGTGGAGCTGGAGAAACTGGTGGTCAGGTTAAATAAAGAAGATCTCTGAGCCAGAGGAGGCAAGAGCTCTGTGGAAGTTTCTTGAAGGACAGATGGTCAGCTGGTCAGAACTGGAGAAGCAAGACTGGACATCCACTGGGGCAGAGCCCGAACGCCCCAGCAGGCCTAAAAACTAATATTTAATAACAGCAAATGCTTACTCAGCCCTGAACATGGCTCAGGACTGCGTTTAGCAATTTGCGTACATTCTCCCTTAAGGTTCACGTATGCCCTGTGAGGTGTGACAGTTCCCATACTACGGATGGACAAACAGAAGCCCAGAGAGGTTACGGGACTTGCCCAAAGTCACACAGCTCGAGAAAAGCTTCCCTGTGCCTGAGGCTAACGCATCCGAAGGAAGACTGATGGGGCACCTGGGTGGCTCAGTCGGTTGAGCGTCTGACTTCGGCTCAGGTCATGATCTCACGGTCCGTGGGTTCGAGCCCCGCATCGGGCTCTGTGCTGACCGCCTGGAGCCTGCTTCGGATTCTGTGTCTCCGTCTGTCTCTGTCCCTCCCCCACTCACACTTTGTCTGTCTCTCTCTCACAAATAAATAAAAATTAAAAAAAAAAAAAGAAAGAAAGAAAGACTGAGGCTAGGAGGGCTTTGATCTATATGGAGACCAGAAAGCATACATCATGAGCCCCCAGCTCTGTCCGGGAGATGGAACCCCTAACCTGGTGCCGTGAGCTCCTGGCCACCTGGTGGTGGTACATCGGGCTGTCACCAGCATCCTTCCCCTCACCCGCCACATGTTCCTGTCCAAGCTTCCCAGGCTCTGGGAGAAGGGACACTGGCTTCCCAGGGAGGGGTGTCCTCCCAAAGGGGCAGAGGAGGGAGTACGCTCACCAGCCACAATCCATGTTGTTCAGTGCTGTTCACTGCAAATTCACCCAAGCCTCTTCTCTGTCCTCTCTCCTCCTGGACACTGGGGTCGACAGCACAGGTGGAACTGTCACCCATTTAGGAAGTCTCCCAAGGGAAGGAAGACATCTGTTTATTTATCTTCTTAGCATCTATTATGTGCCCACATGCTACATAGGTTAAGGCTTTAAAACAATTTTTAATGTTTATTTATTTTTGAGAGACAGAGCACGAGCGGGGCAGGGGAAGAGAGAGAGAGAGAGAGACAGAATCTGAAGCAGGCTCCAGGCTCCGAGCTGTCAGCACAGAGCCTGACTCGGGGCTCGAACCCACAGACCGTGATATCATGACCTGAGCCGAGGTCGGACGCTCAACCGACTGAACCACCCAGGCGCCCCAGCATAGGATAAGTTTTTCAATTAAATTAAAAACACTTTCACGGTCACCCTGAGAAGAAGGTGCTATCAGCTCCCTTTCACAGATTAAGAAACTGCAGCTGAGAGTGATTTGCCATGGCGACTCAGCTTGTAGGTGACACAGCCAGGACACTTACCCATCTGATACCGGTGCCTCTGTGCCCCCACCCTGTTCTCTCTGCCATCTGAAGGAGGATGTTGGGGAGGGGGTAAGCAGGGAGGGAAGCAGGATGTGTTGGGCTGTTTGTTCTTTAGGAGGAGAAGGACAGGACAGGAGACAGACAGGGATCCCCACAGGCCTCGGGATCAGTCTCCCAACAGCAGAAGGGCCAGTGGGCAACAGTCACCAGAAACCGGGGGCTGACTCCCCATCAGGCACCCAACGCATTCCAGAGGCTCACCGAGAGGTTTTGATTTCTTATAAAATCGGAAGAAAATGAACTTTCGGGTAGAAAAAAGTGTGGGGTTTTTTGCTTTTGTTTTTGATTGAGGTATAATGGACGTGTCATATCATGTTAGTTTCAGGCATGCAACCTAACGATTTGATACTTGCGTATGTGGGGAAATGCCCACCATGGTTAAGTCCAGTGACCATCCAGCACTGTGCAGAGTCGCGCAATTTGTTTTTCTTTCTCTTTTCTTGCGTGAGGACTTTAAAGATCTACTCTGTTAGCAGCTCTCAAATATGCAAGAGTATTATTAAATATAGTTACCATGCTGTACCTCCCATAATTTATTTATTTTATAAGTGAAAGTTCATACCTTTTTTAATTAAAAAAAAATTTTTTTTAATGTTTATTTTTGAGAGAGAGAGAGACAGAGTGTGAACAGGGGAGGAGCAGGGAGACAGGGAGACACAGAGTCAGAAGCAGGCTCCAGGCTCCAAGCCGTCAGCACAGAGCCTGACGAAGGGCTCCAACTCACAAACTGTGAGATCATGACCTGAGCTGAAGTCCGACGCTCAACTGACTGAGCCACCTAGGTGCCCCTGAAAGTTCATACCTTTTGACCCCTTCACCCATCTCACCCACCCCTGAGAAAAAATGTTTAATATATAACATTTTTTAAAAGTTCCATTATAGCTAACATACAGTGTTATGGTAGTTTCAGGTATATTAATATATAATGTATAATTTATTATATAGGTAATATATAATATACAATATATTATACCTATATAATATATAACTTAAATATAATAATTATAATAGAATTTACATATTATTATAAATTAAATATAATATATTACATATTATACATTATATATAGGTATAATATATATTATATATAGGTACATTGATAGATTCATTCAGTGCAGTTGTAAAATATAATTATATATGTGTATATAAAAATATATGTGCATATATATATATTAATGTAAGAAGGGGCCCATGAAGGCAGAAGTGCCTTGAACCCGCAAAGGTCATAATGGGGCCCTGGGGGGTTGCCAGAACATTCCCACAGGCCTGGGGACTCAGATGCACCTGCCGGGTAGGGGCGAGCCACCTTCCTCACAGCCAACACAGGTGGGGCACTGGGCTCCTGGTCATAATAATAAATAATATCTGTTAACTATTAACAAAGCTCCAGGTTCTATCTCCCTTAATCCTTATAACACGTATGGTCTCATTTTACAGAGGAAGAGATCGATCTGAGAGGTTAAATAACTGCTCCCGAGGTCACATAGCTGGGAAGTGATGGCACCCAGATTCCAGTTCCAAATGATATCCGAGGACCTCTTCCTGCCCCAGGATCCTGGAACTTTCTGCAGCCTTTCATTGGTGGGGGTGGGGGGTGGTTTGTAATTAATCGTGTTTTGGTTGTTTCCCGTGCTCAAGCTCGTCTCCCCTCTTAGGCTTGGTCTCTTTAAGGCCTGGCTGTGTTTCTACTTTTCTTCTTGGAAGCTCTCAATCCCATGCATTGCACAAAGTCCTATGTACCCTGTGTGGCCAGCTCGGCGATGTCCTTCTTGGCACCCTGGAGGGGCGCACGCTGGCAGTTTTGCTGTGGCTGCTCCTCGCTGCTGCCTCTCACGGCAGCCTGATGGCCTCCTGCACAATTCAGTGAGGGCAGTTCTGTAAGGGCCATCGCATAGCCTGGGAACCTGCTTCCGTCGCCACTCTATTCACTTAACGCTGTACCACGAGCAACGGTGGTACATGGCCACCGTGGCCATGGAGGGTCTCCAAAAAGTGTGATTTAGAAACATTTTTTTTAAGTTCATTTATTTATATTGAGAGACACAGAGAGAGCATGTGAGCAGGGGAGGGGCAGAGAGAGAGAGAGAGAGAGAGAGAAGGAGAGAGAGAGAATCCCAAGCAGCCTCCATGCTGTTAGCGCAGAGCCCGGTGTGGGGCTTGAACTCACAAACTGTGAGATCATGTCCTGAGCAGAAATGAAGAGTCAGATGCTTCACTGACTGAGCCACCCAGGCACCCCCAAAAATGTGATTAAAAATTAAAAAAAAATTTTTTTTAATGTTTATTTATTTTTGAGACAGAGAGAGACAGAGCATGAATGGGGGAGGGTTAGAGAAAGGGAGACACAGAATCGGAAGAAGGCTCCAGGCTCTGAGCTGTCAGCACAGAGCCCGATGCGGGGCTCAAACCCACAAACTGTGAGATCATGACCTGAGCCGAAGTCGGATGCTTAACCGACTGAGCCACCCAGGCGCCCCCAAAATGCGATTTTTTTTAACTTTCTTTCTTTCTTTATTTTCAGAGAGAGACAGAGCACAAGTGGGGGAGAGTCAGAGGGAGAGGGAGACACAGAATCCAAAGTAGGCTCCAGGCTCTGAGCTGTCAGCACGGAGCCCGATGTGGGGCTCGAACTCACAAACCGTGAGATCATAACCTGAGCCAAAGTGGGACGCTGAACTGCCTAAGCCACGCAGGTGCCCTGGAAGGTAAGCAATTTTATTTTTTTAACGTTTATTGATTTTTGAGAGACAGAGAGAGACAGAGAACAAGCAGGGGAGGAACAGAGAGAGAGGGAGACAGAATCTGAGGCAGGCTCCAGGCTCTGAGCTGTCAGCACGGAGACCAACGCGGGGCTCGAACCCACGACCTGTGAGATCATGACTTGAGCCAAAGTCAGTTGCTTAACCGACTGAATTACCCAGGCACCCCAGGAAGGTAAGCGTTTTTAAGAGAACCGGGCTGGAGATACAAATGTGGGTGATTTTGATTTTTTGTTTCTTTTCTTTCTTTCCTTCTTTCCTCCCTCCCTTCCTTCCTCCCAGCCCCCCTTACTTTCCTTCTTTTTTTCTTTTAAAATATCTTTCACTCATATCACACACATACGCAGAAAAGAGTCCGATTCAGAATGGGGTTGTGTTCCCCCGCCTTTAAACATTCTCCCAAAACAAGCGAACGTGTCCGTTCTTTCTACTTTGTGCATTCTTCTGAAACCTTCCACAGTGAGCCAGGATGACCATTATAATCAGAAAAATACCACCTTTACAAGGGGTAGTTTCTGTTGATTAGGGAGTTTCCGTTTCCAAAGCACTTGGAGACTCCTTATCTCGCTTGGGCTTTTTACCGCAGCCCCCGGGAGAAAAGCGAAAAGCGAGAAGGGATTGATTTCCTTGTGGCTTAAGAGGAGGAAATCACCCTCCTCCAGGGGCAGGGAGGGGACTGGAGGTGGCGTCCCGTGTAAGCACTGGGCAGCAAGCCACCCATCAGCTCCTGGCACCAGAGGGTTCTGAGCAGGGCTCGCCTCCCCCCCACCCCTTCCAGAGTGGCCACTGCCAGCTCTGATGGAAACCGCTCTGGCTTGGCCAAACCAGGGCTCTAGAAAAATCCCGCTTCTGGGAATCCACCCTCAATAAGTTGTCAGGAGGCAGTCAGATTTTATACGCAAATAGATTTAATGCAGCAGGACTTTTAACGGCATCCGTTGAGAATTAATGTAAGTGTTCAGCGGGAGGAAATTGGGCCAATAAATTGAGTCATTGAAAAGTGGCATATTTCACTGCCATTAAAATCTAGTTCTGAAATATAGATTTGTGGGTTTAATGTTTCCTGAACGCAGCAGAATAAACAATTGCCCAGACAGAGGGATAAAAATCCACAGAAAACCATGAGGAGTGAAGTGTGCCATAAACAGAACAGGTGCCCTCCGGGCTGTAAGGTTATGAATGTTTGCTTCTTTTTTTTTTTTTTTTTTTAATTTTTAAAATGTTTTTTTATTTATTTTTTGACAGAGAGAGACAGAGCATGAGTGGGGGAGGGGCAGAGAAGAGGGAAGCACAGAATCCGAAGCAGGCGTCGCCGGCTCCAGGCTCCGAGCTGTTAGCCCAGAGCCCGACGGGGGGCTCGAACCCACAGACCGTGAGATCATGACCTGAGCTGAAGTCAGACGCTCAAGCGACTAAGCCACCCAGGTGCTCCTAAAAGAAAATTTTTTAATGCCTATTTAATCTTGAGAAAGAGAGACAGAGTGCAATTGGGGGAGGGGCAGAGAGAGACAGAGACACAGAATCGGAAGCAGGCTCCCGGCTCCCAGCTGTCAGCACAGAGCCCGACGGGGGGCTCGGACTCACAAACTGTGAGAACATGACCCGAGCTGAGGTCGGACGCTTAACCGACTGAGCCACCCAGGCACCCCTATTTTACTTTATTATTTTTTTTTTAATTTTTTTTTTCAACGTTTTTTATGTATTTTTGGGACAGAGAGAGACAGAGCATGAGCAGGGGAGGGGCAGAGAAGGAGACACAGACTCCGAAGCAGGCTCCCGGCTTTGAGCTGTCAGCACGGAGCCCGACGCGGGGCTCGAGAGCATGACCTGAGCCGAAGTCAGACGCCCAACCGACTGAGCCCCCCAGGCGCCCCAACCATGTATCGTTTTTAAGACTTACACGTACAATCAGAAAAACCATCGGGTGACGGGAGACGACAAAACAGAAGTCTCTCAAAACGAATCTCGACATCGCAGAGAACGAGAAGCTTCGAGCTTTTTAAAACAATTTTTTAATTATTGTTATTATTTTTAAATTTATTTTATTTATTACTTATTATTATTTTTTATTTTTAACATTTTATTTTTTTACAGCTTCGAGCTTTTTAAAATTTTTAATTATTATTGTTATTTTAAAATTTATTTTATTACTTATTGTTTTATTTATTTATGTATTTTTAAGATTTTATTTTATTTTATTTTATTTATTTTATTTTTTTTTTCTTCAACTTTTTTTTTTTTTTTTTTTTTTTTTTTTTTTTGGGACAGAGAGAGACAGAGCATGAACGGGGGAGGGGCAGAGAGAGAGGGAGACACAGAATCGGAAACAGGCTCCAGGCTCCGAGCCATCAGCCCAGAGCCCGACGCGGGGCTCGAACTCACGGACCGCGAGATCGTGACCTGGCTGAAGTCGGACGCTCAACCGACTGCGCCACCCAGGCGCCCCAAGATTTTATTTTTTAAAAAGCTTTGAGCTTTTGTAAAATTTTTAAATATTATTATTTTAAAATGTATTTTATTTACTTATTATTTTATTTATTTATTTTTAAGATTTTATTTTTTTTAAAGCTTCGAGCTTTTTTAAAATTTTTAATTATTATTGTTATTTTAAAAATTATTTTATTTATTACTTATTATTTATTTATTTATTTATTTTTAAGATTTTTTTTTTTAAAGCTTCGAGCTTTTTTAAATTTTTAATTATTATTTTAAAATTTATTTTATTACTTATTATTATTTTATTTATTTATTTATTTTTAAGATTTTTTTTAACGTTTATTTATTTTTGAGACAGAGAGAGACAGAGCATGAACGGGGGAGGGGCAGAGAGAGAGGGAGAGACAGAATCGGAAGCAGGCTCCATGCTCTGAGCCATCAGCCCAGAGCCCGACGCGGGGCTCGAACTCACGGACCGCGAGATCGTGACCTGAGCTGAAGTCGGACGCTTAACCGACTGAGCCACCCAGGCGCCCCAAAATTTTATTTTTTTTAAAAGCTTTGAGCTTTTGTAAAATTTTAAAATATTATCATTTTAAAATTTATTTTATTTACTTATTACTTATTTATTTATTTATTTTTAAGATTTTATTTTTTTTTAAAAGCTTTGAGCTTTTGTAAAATTTTTAATTATTATTGTTATTTTAACATTTATTTTATTTATTACTTATTATTTTATTTATTTACTTGTTTGTTTGTTTTTAAGATTTTATTTTTTTTAAAAGCTTCGAGCTTTTCGCACAGCAAGTCTCCCTGTTCCAGGATGAGGAAGTGGGGCTCAGGACCTTGGGTGGCTTGCCAAGCTCACCTGCTGGTTGTGCTGGCTTCCGATGCCCGGCTGGGCGCTGGTCCTGTGCTGGGCTGGGCACGGGGCAGGAGGCTCCGGGCTGGGCTGGGTGTGCCCGGACGAAGAGCGTCTCATCCGTCCTGGGAGATGTGAGGGGGGCAGACACCCGGGCAGGAGGGACCAAAGTCCTCATGTACGGCCTTGGGGGAGTTAATGTGTAATATTCTAGAATATAAACTGGGCTGTGAGGCGTGATCTTGAGCCCAGACCTCCAGGAGTCACCGGGAGCCGCACCGGGAGCTGCCACCATGTCGGTGAGGATGCCGGCTTGCCCACTGCCCACCTCCTCCATTTCCCACATCTGTGCTTCAGTGGGGCAGCTGGTGGGGGGCGGGGGGAGCGCAGCTGGAGGAAAGCCACTGCCCCTCTCCGGGCCTTGGTTTCCCTGTCCATAGACCGACCAAGTCGGACAGACGGTGTCCACAGCCCTCTAGGGTAGATGTTCTCCGCTCCCTCCACCACCACCCTGCTGGGGGAGCTGGAACCTACCTCTTCCCTTCTCTAGACTCCGTTTCTCATCCGTAATAATAATTGCCAACATCTACTGGGCTTTAACTTTTTTTTTTTAAACGTTTATTTGTTTTTGAGAGACAGAGAATGAACAGGGGAGGGCCAGAGAGAGAGGGAGACACAGAATCTGAAGGAGGCTCCAGGCTCTGAGCTGTCAGCACAGAGCCCAACGCGGGGCTCGAACTCACGGACCGTGAGATCATGACCGGAGCCGAAGTCAAGAGTTGGACGCTCAACGGACTGAGCCACCCAGGGGCCCCTCTCTTCCCTTTTCTTATGAGGATACCAGTCACACTGGATTGAAGGACCACCCTAAACAAATCTTAAGTTGATTACATCTGCAAAGACCCTGTTTCCAGATAGGTTGCATCCGTAAGTTTCAGGTGGACGTGACTTTTCGGGAGACGCTGTTCAAGCCAGTACCTGTAAGGTGCAGGATGTGACCGTGACTGGAGGGGTCAGTGTGGCAGGGATGATGCACTCCTCACCCCCTGCCTCCCAAGGGCAACTTTGTGGCCCAGAGACCTTCCCGTCTTTCCCCTTCTCTGGTCGTCCCATCCCTGCCCTCTCTTTCCTCCTTCTCCAGAGATCACCTAGTCCAAATATCCTACATTAATGATGGGAGAACCGAGGCCCAGAAAGGGAGGCAGCTGGCCCCAGGTCACTCAGCCAACCAGGGGCAGGGTCCGGACTCGATCCCTGACCACCGACTCCTGCCCCACTCCCCAAACTGGCTTTGCCCCCCGTTGTCTCTCTCAGACTTTGCTGAGTGAGGACAGGGATCCCGAGTCTGCACGCTCCCACTGGCACCCTTCTCTGTCCAGAGGCACCTGCTCCCTGGCCTTTCTGGTGCTCCCGTCCCGTAGCAACCCCCACCTCTATCCTTGGGGGCTTTGCTCCTTCTGTTTCAGCCAGGCAGCTCCCAGGAGGTGGTAAGGGAATGGGGGTGCTCTTCCCTACACGGGCCCCAGCCTGACTGGTCCAGGGTCCGGGGGGGGGGGTGGGTGGGCAACTGGGGGGAGACGAGAAGACTCAGCCCGCTCACGATGTCTGGTTGTAGCCGTGTGTGCGTCTCAGAGCGCCCATCTGTGACAGCTTGCTTTGTGGCAGGACATCTATGTTTCTGGTAACGTCTGAACATCTTTGGGAGGGACCGGATAACCTTGTCTCTGAGCGGCAAACTTGTCTATCTGTGAGACGCTGGAGGAGAATTTTAACCCAGCCTGTCTGGTTCTCAAGACGGCAATCCAGCT
Source organism: Neofelis nebulosa (assembly GCF_028018385.1). Classification (NCBI taxonomy): domain Eukaryota; kingdom Metazoa; phylum Chordata; class Mammalia; order Carnivora; family Felidae; genus Neofelis; species Neofelis nebulosa. Next base: position 10,787,885 of record NC_080789.1, read on the forward strand.
GTCACACCAAGCGTCCCTCTGACGGGTGAGGCTCTCCTGCCTCTAACCCCCGTTTTCTCAAGGGCAGGGAGATTTTTCCCACCAGGGGGCATTTGGCCACATCTGGGGACATTTGTGCTTGTCACAACTGGAGGGGAGGGTGCTACTGGCATCTGGTGGATACAGACTGCCAGTTCCACACCCTCGGATGCACGGGCCATCCCCACGACAAAGAGTCATCCCGCCTCACCGGTGTCGGGGCTGCTGGCTCCACTCCCCTGGGCTGCACACAGCCTCTTTTCAGACCTGCCTTTTGAAATGTCCCGCCCCTGGGACAGCCGGGCAAGCCCGCCGTGTGTGTGTGCACACTGGATCGCCTTCCCCCTTGGTAAAAAGAAGGCAGCTGCCAGTGGGGGAGCATTGACTATCCTCCCAAGGACGCTGTCAGCAAAGCGCCCCAGGCCTGTGAGTTTCAGGCGTGCGGGCTCCAGGAAAAAACCCAAAATCTGTGAACAGAAATTGCACAACGTAAACGTGTTCTCCCACGGGATGTTTGAGATCTTCGGTACCTGCTGCGTGTGCCCTCTCCCCCCCACCCCCAACCACACGCCTTCCGAGCATGGATGTGGAAAAAGGGACATTTTGTAAGTGTTGGGTAATGAGCTTTGCAAATAGCTTCAAGGGGCGCCTGGGTGGCTCCGTCGGTTGGGTGTCTGACTCCCGCTCAGGTCGAGATCTCACGGTCTGTGGGTCTGAGCAAACCCACCCCGCCCCCCCTCCCCGGGCTCTGCGCTGACAGCTCAGAGCCTGGAGCCTGCTTCGGATTCTGTGTCTCCCTCTCTGTCTCTGTCTCTCTGTCTCTCTCAAAAATAAATAAATAAGGGGCGCCTGGGTGGCGCAGTCGGTTAAGCGTCCGACTTCAGCCAGGTCACGATCTCGCGGTCCGTGAGTTCGAGCCCCGCGTCAGGCTCTGGGCTGATGGCTCGGAGCCTGGAGCCTGTTTCCGATTCTGTGTCTCCCTCTCTCTCTGCCCCTCCCCCGTTCATGCTCTGTCTCTCTCTGTCCCAAAAATAAATAAAAAACATTAAAAAAAAAAAAATTAAAAAAAAAAATAAATAAATAAGCATTTAAAAAAATAGCCATCCTCCCTCCCCATTAAAAAAAAAAAAGAGAGAGATAGCTTCAAGACCCTTCCTTTAACCACAGAGCAGCTGTGGGAAACTTGTGCTATATAGAAATCTAGGCGCTGTTAAGGTCCTATGGAAAAAGGAGTGAGTGAATGATAACAGCAAGTAATCATAATGGTATCCGTCCCTCGATTTGCCTGTAGTTCATGCCAGCCTCTATGTCTGGGGCTCTGCAAACGTGACCTTGCCCCTCCCAACGGCCTGAAGGTGGGTGCTATTAACCTCAGGGCCCCCGGCAGTGTCTGTCACAGAGGGGGCGGCTTAGCACTGGTTGTGAATGGATAAATCAAATGAGCCCATTTTATAGATGAGGAAAGTAAGGTCTGGAGAGGGACTTTGATAGGACATGTCAAGACATGTGACTTACAGAGCTTTATAGTTCCTGGTTTTGGATGGGCCAAGCCCTGCACGCCTCTGATACAATCACTTTCTGTTAGTAAAATGGCTCCAAGGTTTTGCAGAAGCTGAACACATCCTCATTTGGGGGGTTCTGCTAAGGGTGCCTTCATCACCTGAACCTATTTGGGAACTGTAAGGTCAGCACAGACCACAGTACCCACTTCACAGATGGGCGTACTGAGGATCCCCCAGCTGGGCCCCATGTGTCCACATTCAGCTGTTCTCATCAGGCTGGGTGGATGAGAGTGAAGCAAAGCAGGGAAGAGGGAGTTCTAGAAGGCTCTGACCAGCGCACTCTAGCTTTTTCCCTTCCCAGCTCAGTGCCCCGTGAGAAGGTGCCGGTGAATGGGGGCCGCCAGCAGAAGGGCTCTGGGCATGTGCGTGACGTGCTTCTCCGTTGGCACAGGGAAATTTTGAGATCGTGAACATGGACATGAAGTTGGGCTCAACCCTGAAGATCAAGGGCAAGATCGCCAGTGACGCCGTTGGGTGAGCAAGGGGAGAGGCCGGGTGGGCCCGACCCGGGGAGGGGGGGTGTCCACAGGCCTGGAAGTTGGGGGCAGGCAGGGCAGCCTTGTGAGATGGTCACAGGGGAGAGCGACCTCAGGGGCCTTTTTTTTTTTTTAAATCCTTTGCTCGTGCTCACATCCCTGCCATGCCCCCGGCTGGCTCCCCTCCTGTTAGGGGCCTGCCTTCACCTCCGAGGCTAGGTTTGGGGACCCCCAGAATTTCACAACTCGTGCTATTTGCTCAACTCCGTGGCCCCCAAAGACACTGAAGGGGGTAGGCAGAGAAGCCCCTAGAGATCTGCCCAGCCCCCTGTGGGTCAGGTGTCTCTAGGGAAAGCCAATTCCACCCCTCCCCCCACCGCCCTCCTCACCCAGCTGAATGGGCAGAGGCCAGCCTTTCACACACGTTACACCAGAGAGAGCCACCAGGGGGCGCCAAGTGGTCTCTTTTGTATCCTCTCCCTTAGAACTAGCCGCACTTCTAATTCCGTTGTTAACAGCTCGGCACTCTGGCTCTCCCGTGGGCAGAACACGGTTACAGAATTTCTTGGGACTGATCCGCAACCGCTTTTGGTTGAGGAGAGGCGGGCAGAGGCGTAGGGTAGGAGCCAAGAGGAAAATCGCTCCTTTCTCCTACTTGGATTTCCTAAGTATACGGTCATGGTCTGAGACCTCCCAGTGAAGGCACCCTATTCATGACTCAGAATGTTCTACTCTCAGGGACCTTGGCGGTCTGACCCAGGCTGTAGGGATCCTGTCAACAGGTCACACGGCCCCCTGATCGAATACCTGGAATGACAGGGAGCTCGCCACTTGAGGTTAGCCGTTCATGGCCACACTCAGCGGATCTTCAGATACCTAAGGACAATTCTCTCCCCCAAGGACAGGTACCCCGAACTCCTGAGATTGTCACTATCAGTCCCCCTCCTGTCGAGAGCCTTAGTCCCTGTGCCAAATGGAATGACGCTCCAGTGCTGAGTCGGAGCAGGTTGTCACCTCCTTTGTTTTAAGGCACAGGCCTCTGTTAACACTTTTCTTTTGGGATTTCTTTCAGCTTGTGGTCAACCAAGACCCCATGACCCAAGCAGCTTTACCCAGGGCCGGCCCCTAATCCTTGTTACCCCCTTTCCCTGCAGATTTGCCCTTAATCTGGGCCAGGGGTCATCTAAAGTGGACCTGCATTTCAACCCACGCTTCAGTGAATCTGTCATTGTCTGCAACTCACTGGATGGCACCTGGGGGGAGGAGCAGAAGGATGGTCACATGTGCTTCAGCCCAGGGTCAGAGGTCAAGGTGAGGTCAGAGGGGAGAGGCGCCCGAGGAGGATGTCAAAGAGAGAGCCCAGGTGGGGGCGGGGGGCACCCTGGCCTAGACCTGGGTTTGGCACTGTTGAGGCCAACCCCGGGGCTGCCGTGGCCCATTTTCCAGGGCCTCTGGCCTCCCTGACACCCTCCCTCCTGCCGCAGTTCACCGTGACCTTTGACAATGACGGATTCAAAGTGAAGTTGTCAGATGGGCACCAGTTGACCTTTCCCAACAGAATGGGCCACAGCCACCTGAGCTACCTGAGCATACAGGGTGGGTTGAGCATCACCTCCTTCAAGATCGACTGAGCGGAGAGCACCTCACCGGAGTCAAAGACCCCACTGCGGATTCCCCATCCTGAGCTCCCGCTCCGTCACAGATCAGCGGCCGCTGAGTCCCGGCTGCTGGCCAGCAGTTCCTGCCCCTGGGACCCTACTTCCCTCCCCTGAGCCTGAGACCAGACAAAAGAAGCCACCTTTACCTAGTCTTCCTGCATCAGTGCTTGTGGTCATTCCCATAGTGCTCCCAGCAGCCTCGTGCGACAGGGAAGGAAACTGAGGCATAAGGTCGGAGCGCTGCGAGGTGGGGGTTGGGACATTCTCCCAAACACCTCTAAGCACCCGCTGCAGCCTCTCGGTCCCCAGTTATCACCGGGACAAGTGATTAGTGATTACGGAGGGGGGATTGCGGGGCCGGTTCCAGGCACCTGGGCCAGGGGCTGTTCCAGGAACTGTAGATAAGGGCTCCCACCTGGGCCTCTTATCGCTGGAACATTCATTCCAGCCTGGTTACTCATTACCCCCTGCTTTGGCCCCTCCCCTCGCTGGGGGCCCTGGGGGTGTGGGTTGGGGGGGGGGGAGAGATTCTTTGGTTTTCCAAACCCCATACTGAAGGTATTTTAAGCAGGTGGAGCTGACTTTGTTCTCCCAAGTCCCCAAGCATCTTGCAGGACGCCTTTTATCAAAAAGCCTTTTTTAATCAGGACCCAGAAGCAGGTCTGGGGTGCACGGGAAGGTGGGATTCCTCCCCTGTGAGGTCGCACCTGACTTTTCTCTGGGGTTGGAATGTTGGGGAAGCAGCCTTAGCAAGGGCTGGGGCTCTGACGGGTGCAGGAGGGACCCTGCTGGGGGCAGCTCCAGGATGAGCTGGGGCAGGACGTCCCTTAGGGAGAGGAGACAAAGGCCCTGTGTGGTATGCTCCCCGTCCCCCCCCCCCCCCCCAAGCAAGGACAGCTTTTCCAGCACAAAGGCTATACTGTGAGGTTGGGCTCTCCAGCCAGTGGGGGTGGCAGAGGGTGGGGGGTGAGCCTAAGGAACGGCCCTGGGTCCAGAGTGGCAAGGGGCTAGGTAATGCAGCCCAGCAGGGCCCACGGGAACACCCAGGTCCCAGAACAAGCCTGGTCTCCTCCGGCCTCCCTCCCATGTCTGTCCTGCAGAGGCGTGGAGGGGCTTGGGGGCAACTGGGTTCTCCCATCTATCGTGGACAGGACGTAGCTATTCGGTGCTGGCTCTGCACTGTTCATGGGCAGTGCCCTGAGCCCTGGCAGGGTCCTGAGCCCACGGCCAGCTGGTCACACCTTGACTTCATCGTCCTCCTCAGCATCAGCAAACTCAAAGGTGTTTGCTTGCACCGTGCTGGGCACGGGGGCCCTGCTGCCCGCCTGGGGTGCCCCCCACTCTTCGTCCAGGCTCTCCCAAGAAGCCCGAGCCTGGGGCAGGACCCCCGCTAGCTCTCGCCGGGCATCGATCTCAGTATAGCGGTGGCTACCCTGGCTGCCCCCCCAGCCTGCTCCCCAGTGCCTGCTAGGGGCCGTGTCAGCAGGTATACGGGGACACTCTCCCACCACACTGGCCCTCACCTCAGCCAGAGGGCTCAACCCAGCAGTCACCCCATTGGGGCAGTGTCCACGTGGTTGGGGGTTTGAGGCAGGGGCTGGGGGTCTTGCGGCAGGGGCTGGGGTCGTCTCAGCTGCAGAGGCTTCTGAAAGGCTCATGACCCCCAGCAGCTCGCTGAGGAGAGATGGCCCCAGGTCGAGGTCCAGGCGGAAGGACAGGAGGGAGTCAGAGCGGCGAAGCTCGGGCTCGGAGGGGAAGGCACTATCACGTTCTCGGTCACGAGGCTTTTCCGGGCGAGGCAGGCGGGAGATAGTGCAGAACCCGGAGTCCGGGCCTAGAAGAATGGGGAGAAGGGTCATAGCTGGGGTCCCTAACCAGGAATCGGGGCGGGGAGGGCCAGGACCAACCCTAGCTTGCTGTGTGGCCTCTAACACGTCACTCTCTCATCCGGCCTCAGATTCTCCCATCTTTCCAATATAGCGAACCCTGAAGTTTCTCACGGGATCTTTCTATCAACCCAGAAGTTGAAAATGGACACAATTCTCATTCCCACTTTGCAGACGTAGAAAGGGAAGGCTCAGTCTGGGACAAGGGGAGAGGCTTGCCCAGGGTCATAGGGTCTGAAGGGGGCAGAGGCAAGCCTGGAGCTCAAAACGTCCTGGGCGCCTGGGTGGCGCAGTCGGTTAAGCGTCCGACTTCGGCCAGGTCACGATCTCGCGGTCCGTGAGTTCGAGCCCCGCGTCAGGCTCTGGGCTGATGGCTCGGAGCCTGGAGCCTGTTTCCGATTCTGTGTCTCCCTCTCTCTCTGCCCCTCCCCCGTTCATGCTCTGTCTCTCTCTGTCCCAAAAATAAATAAAAAACATTGAAAAAAAAAATTAAAAAAAAAAAAAAAAAAAAAAAAAAAGTCCTGACTCGCAGTCCCAACTGATGGCCACGGTCCTCTTGCATGACAGTGGCCGATGGCTGCCGGCGAACCCATAGCACGTGGACGGGTTTGTGGGCACGGGGACAGAACTAGCAAGCTGGGGTCTGACTGCACAGAAATCACAGACTCAAAGGACAGGCGGATGCCCTGCAAAGGACCTCTGGTCCAGCCTCTGGCTCCAAAACTACCATGCCCGAGGCACAGTGTGGTCACTGTGGACCAGCCCTCAGCAGAGTTTTGAGCTGTGTTGCTGGGGGCGGAGCACCCGAGGAAGTCCCTGGCAGTGGGGCAAAGCCACAGGGCAGAGAACGGCCACCAGGTGGCAGCAGGGGCCCTGCTTCCCAAGGCGAGCTGTCCAGCGGAGCTAAGGTTGCACCTGCCAGTCCCCCACCACGGCCGGGAGGGCCCCCTGGCTTCTGTCTGCGTGAGTGGTTTTTCTAAATTTGTCAGGTTCTGTGCAAATAACAAAAACACAGCAACAGCCCCGATGTCCTGTCGCTGAGTCTTAGCAATGACCCTAATGGACCCATTACACATACAGGCCAGGATTGAGCCTGCAGAGGTCAGCCGGCGTGCTGGACACCGGGTAGAACCAGGATTCTAATCCAGAGCCCGGACTCTCAGTCTCGCCACCGTGTCATTCTGACACGAGGGGGCTGCTTCCGTGGAAGGGGACGGGCTGGTTCAGCCATGGGCCCGGACACAGGGAGGCGAGTTAGAGTCGGGGAGAGCTGGACCGCCCTCCCCTCCCCTCTCAACCTCAGCGCGCTTTGCGGAGTGAGCTGGTTTGCGACCCTTGTCCCCGCCCCACCCCCCCACCAACCCCTTCCATGGTCTGGGGTTCGGGCCTGACCTCCGCGGTGGGACCAAACTAACGCGGGGCAAAGAGCTCACTTGGTGGCTCGGCCGGCCCACCGAACACCCTGGGCCTCGGCACCTGACGAACGAGTGGCCAGCCCAGGCCCTCACCGTAACCGGAGTGGCCGTCTGTGGAGCTGGCAGGGTTGCGGTCGAAGGTGAGTTTGCCGACCACGAGGCTGTCGTAGGCGGCCTGGTTGAGCTGGGGCAGGGAGATGGCGTTCTTGATGATGGGGGACACGGCGGGCGGAGCAGGCGAGGGTGCGGGCGGGGAAGCCATCCGCCGGGGCGGTGCCCCTACCCTCCGCACCTGCTGTAGCTTCTTGGCCAGGAAGCTGCGGGGTGAGCGGTGAGTGCTCCCCGAGCTGCCACCGTGGTTGCTGAGGAAGGACGTGTCGCCGAAGACGTCCCCGCCGCGGCCCACGTGCATGGTGTGGCGGAAGTCGCCGAGCGGGGGGCTGATCATGTCTGCCGTCAGCCGCCTCTTCCCCTGTGAGCCGGACACCCAGCCAACCGGCGAGAGCTTGCCCAGGCTCATGGCAGGGGCTCCTCCGGCCCCCTGGGGGCCTGGCATCAGCTCCCGCTCTTCACGGTGGATGGTCCGGGCCCCCCCCTCCCCGGGGCCGGGGCTCAGGATCCACTTCTCAGCTCCTTCCTTCCCAGAGGAAGGGGGGTGGACGGAGGCTGCTCCTGCGCGCTCCTGAGGTGCTGCCCCCTCGCGCGTCCCTGAGGCCTGGCTCTCGGCCCCGTGGAAACCGCTACGGATGCCTGTCCCGACACGGAGAAGGTACCAGATGCGCCTCAAGCGCCAGCCGCCCCTCTCTGCCCGGCGGTGGAGACCTGAAAGAAACACAACGATGGTAGGCCCCGTTGGGGATCCTGGGTCACACAGCGAAAGGGAACAAGTGATTATACCCACCAACCCCGAGGGGGGATACCGCCCACGTGCTGAGCGGGCGCGCAGACGACAGGCCGGACAATTCCGGGAGGAGGACGACGCTTAGGACCAGGCAAAGCAAACAATAGTGACCCAGTAGGAATTGTGGTTGTTGCCTGTGAACAGGTATGGACCAGAGGGGGGCACGAAACAATTCATCGGGCTGCACGCTTGAGACGTCTCTCTGTAAAAAGCATGAATGGTCTTTCTACGGAGGCCGTTTATGAAGCACCTACTAAGTGCCAAGAAATGACCTGTTACTCGTGTCATCCACACGACACCCCGGAGGGAGGCGCTATTTTATTTTGTATTCTTTCATTTTTTAAAGTTAACTTATTTTGAGAGCGAGCGAGCAGCGAGGAGCAGAGAGAGAGAGAGAGAGAGAGAGAGAGAGAGAATATCCCAAGCAGGCTCCACGCCATCAGTGCAGAGCCCGATGCGGGGCTCAAACTCACAAACCGCAAGATCGTAACCGGAGCCGGCGTCGGGCGCTTAACCGACTGAGCTACCCAGCCGTCCCGGGAGGCACTATTTTAGGGAGGAGAAACTGAGGCACAGAGAAGTGAAGTGACTTGCTTGAGGCTACATAGTAAAAATGGTGAGGCAGAGCCTTCCCGACCCCGAGTCCTCGAGCCCCAAGCTACATTCTCTTCTGCGGGCGCGTTGAGCAAATCACCTCCCTTCTCTGTGGGTGAAATTGTCTTTCACTAGGAGAGGCCAGGAGGGAGGAGGTGCCTTGCCACAGGCTTTGTGCACTGCTGTGTAAACAGCCTGCGCAGAGGTTCCTTAGAACCCTCCGCCTTCAAGGTGCTTCCTGGAAAAAGGATCCTGTGGTCAAAAGTGGCTTTTTCCAGCTGCCTGCTGCATGCCTGAGCATATTCAAGGCTCTGAGAAGGCCCGCAGGAAAGACCTTTACCATTAATTTTTCAAATTGACCTAGGAGCCTTGTTGTCAGGGAACAAGTTTTGGAAAGAGCTCAGCAGGTGCCAAAAGCGATTCCTTCCCCACTCCGTCCCCTCCTGATCTCCCCCACCTCCTCCCCAGCCCCAACCTTCTCTAAGCTTCTTCTGGTCTGACCCCATCCCTTCTAGCATCATAGAAAGTGCAGTCTGGAGGACACCTATGAGCCTACGGTCTGACCTCTGGTTTTCCTGTGGCCCACAACGGGTCCAAGTTTGCTCCAGGTCCTATCAAGAGAGCTAGTTGAGACTTGAACTCAGAGCCTCTGACTCATGGCCCTCTGATCGGCTCCTGGAGCCCCATCTTGTCTCCCTAGATTGGCAACACACTCTGAAGGTGGGGCGGCTGCCTGGATTTTCCTGCCTTCCTCCCTCCCAGCACCCAGCCTGGGCTCCGCACCAGATAGGTGCCAAATCAACAGGGGTTCAATCACAGGAGATCTTAGTGATGACCTTCATACCAAAGGATCACCCTTTGCCACCTTCCAAGTGAGGGTAGGTGGGGGATTCAAAGGCCTCGCAGGGTGACCTTGAGCAAGTCACTTACCTCCACAGGTGTGGGGCCTCAGCTGATAAAAGTTGATAAGACCTAGATGTGTGCCTCAACTTTTTTTTTTTCCGCTTGTTTTTAAATACCGCCGCCACCTCCAACATACAAAATCTCAATACTGCCCTTTGAATGTTATTTGAAATTCAAAATCGGTTAAATAACAAGATAAAAAACAAAGAAAGCAATAAAACAAAGCTAGCTTTGTTCTCGGACTGCATTCTGGTCCCTTCCCACCATCTGATCCACCCCCCAGCCCTAACTCCTCCCCCTTGGAGGGGGGGTGTCTGAATCATCCCTTTCCCTGGCACCCCCAGCACCAAGAAGTCCTCGTGGAATGTTTGCTGAAGTTAGGAAGCACTCTGCAGCTGGCCACCCATTACATGATGTCATCCGACTCCAAAGGCCCCGCTGTTGAGGTCACGAGGGTGAGCCCATTTTTACAAGCAGAGCCGAGGTTCCGAGGGAAGGGACTTGGCCAAGGTCACCTGGCAGGTGCATGGCACGGGCCAGGTTTCCTAGCTCTGCAGAGACGACAGATGAATCTCTGGGCGGGAAAGGAACGGGCCGGGGGTGGGGGCGTCACTCTGAATGCCACGTGAGGGGCCACTGTGTCTGCCGTGTGGCTCCACCCACCTCTCTCCCAGCGTCCACCTTGAAGGAGCCACTCTTCTCTCCACCGAGAGGACTCTGGCCCCCACCTAATCCCCATGGCCGCCTTAACTCTCGAGACCAGCTTCTGCTCCAATCTTGCGACGCTCCCACCTCCCCAGTGCCCCTGGGCACCTCTGAAAGGTCTCTCCTTACCTCTCCACCTTGCCCGCTGCGACAGAGAGACACTGCCGGGTGGTGGGGCCAAGGACAGGGCAGTGCTACTGGGGACCCGTTTTCCCACGTGGGAAACAGTAACAGCATCGAAATCTGGTTTTTTCCCAAAGGAGCGGAAAGAGCGGAAGGTGCTATAATTAAACCCCCCAGGTCCCGGAGTCAGGCGGCCCCGGTTCAAATCCAACATATGAACACGAACATCTCTGACTCTGGGCGTCCTTGGTGGGAGCTATTTGGCACCTGACACTGACTTCAGGGTATCGCTGGCAATCAAGTGTGTCCCATCTGGCCCTGGAGGAAGAAGGGCTCCAGGCGTCCTGGTGCAAAGCCTACCTCCCTGTTGATGCTCATGACACCCATTTTACAGGTGAAAACAATGAGGCGTAGAAAAGGGGACCGACTTGCCCCGAGTCACAGAGCAAGAAAAAAAAAAAGTGGTGTGGCTGGCAGCCTCCCCAGGATTCTGTCACCATCACTAGTAAATGCCAGGGGAGGGATAGGACCACAGCGGCGGGGCGAGGGGTGGGGGAACAGCTGTGGCAGGAGGCAATGCCCAGCTGCCGAGCTCCGGAAGGGCAGGCCTGGGAAGCAGGAGGCTGAGCTGTGCGGCTTCGGTGCCGGTGACCAGGCAAGAGTGGTCACCAAGCGGCCTGGGTGTCCTAGCAGTCCTCATATTTACCCTACAGAAGACAGTCAGGCGGGGGCACTTGGTAAGAGGTTACTCAATGGTGGTAATGACGCAAGGACAGGGTTTGAGGCCGAGGGCAGGGACCGCGCGTTAGGAGAGGCCGACAGGGGCCGCTGTGGAGGCACCTGTGGTTCAGAGGAGGCTGGGGGCTGTCTGACATTGGGGGAGGGGGCAGAGGCTGGGGCGGCTGCACCCCTGCGCTCACCTGGGGGTCACCCCAGGTACTGGTGCCTGCCAGCTCACCACCTGTCATCCAGGAGGCCACTCACACGCACACAGCCCCTTCCCCACCAGTGTCCAGCTGGTTAACATCCCAGACCGCTGGACAGCGTGACGGTGCCTGGATGAGGGCTGCTATGGCCCTGGAATAAAACGTCAAGTCCCTGGGGCCTCTCATACCCCTGGAAGGCACACCCCATCCCCCAACCCGGTCAAGGTGGAGACACGAGCAAAGTGAGGCCAGAAAGGGGCAGCAAGCTGTTTGCAGGGGCAGCGCGGACCCTGGGACAGGACTCTGAGGGGTTAGATGGGAGCACCAGGGCCATGGGGGAGTAAGAGGAAAGCAGGTTAGAGCCCAAGTCCTCCACTCGGTGAGGCGGGAGGGCCGCGGCCCAAGTGTCGCACAGTCCTGGGTTCCAGCCCCCCCCAACGCGTTTGCTGCGGCCTCGGGGGGTGGGGGGTAGTCCCGCCGCCTCTCTAGGCCTCAGTTTCCCGGGCTAGCAAATGGGCTTCAAGCTGGGCGGACCTTGCGTGGTCGAGGCAAGAACAGAACAATGTCGAGGCCGGTCGAGATTGGAAGTCCGGGAAAGACTTTGGCCAGAAAACGTTCCCTCTGGGAGGCAAGGAGTTCGGATGGGGAGGGTCGCTCCACGGGGGAGGGGAGAAGGGACAGCCGGCTGTCGTGGCCCGAGGGGAACCGGACGGGATGACCTCATCCCTGCTCGGCCTGGAATGCGGCGGTTGGGGAGGGGGCAGGGTGCCTGGTCCATCTCCCCTGCGGTCCCTCCCGCCCCCCACTTCCCGCTCTCCGCGCCGGCCTCGCCAAGGGGCCCGACATTCCGGCACTTTCGCCCCCTCCCCGTTCCTTCCCTTCCTTTCCCAGGGCAGGAAGGAGCGTAGACGGCCCTCCGCGCGCCCCCTCCTCCCGCAGCCGGCTTTACCGCTCGCCCGCTCAAGTGCTCTGCGCCCCTCCGCTCGCCCGGGACCTTGCAAAACCACCCCCAAACTCGGAGGGTCCCCGCGCCCTGCGCGACGGGCCTTCCTGTTGGCACCCGGGGCGCCTTGGGCAGGCTGGCCTCCTCCCTCCCTCCCCCCCCCTCCCCGCCCCGGTCCCCGAGAGCCTAAGAGGGTGCCGGGTCCCCCCCCCCCACCGTCCCGCCGGCGTCCACGCCCACCCGGGGGAGGGGGGCGCTGTTACCTTCGCTCCGCGAGCCCCGGGGGCCCGGGGCCGGGGGCCGAAGGGCGGGCGCGTCGGCCCGGGCGGCGGCGGCGCGTCCCGGCGCGCAGCCCGGGCGAGTGGCTGGGCCGGTCTGCGCCGCCCTGGCCGCGGGCTCCGCGGGCTGGCTCCGGGGGCGGGGGCGGGGTGTGGGCGCGCTCCCTCCCCGCGCCTCGCCCCTCCCGCCTGCGGGCGGGGCCGGGCCCCCTCCGGGGCACCGATCGGGCCGCCCCGAGTGGCGGCGGGAGCTGGAGGGGGGCGGCGGGGGCGCCGGGCTGGCGGGGCGGGGAGCCGCCGAACGTGCGGGGAAGCCCCGGCGAGGCGACTCGGGTCGTGTGCGGCCACCCCTCCCCCTACCGGCGCCCCGCGTGGCCTTGGGGCTCCGTGACCTGACAACTCCGGCTCCTGCGCTCTCCAGCCGCTCCCTGTGGGAGTTTGGGAGAACCCAGAAGCCCGCCCGGGGCCTTGAATGCCGGAAAGACTCGCCTGGACCCTGAGCTCTCCACGCTGGGATGCCCGCTGTCTTTCTCCCGGTCCACCTGGCTCTCAATCCTCTACAGGCCGCAGGGGTGTCGGGGGCGCAGACCACAGCAGGCTACGTGCGGAGTGGTGGGTGGTGTGGTGGTCAAGGACGGGGTGGGGGGGGCCTAGAACCCCACAGCCTGGTTTCCCAGCCTGCCCTAGCCCCTGCTTAGCCTTGCTGTGCCTCTGTTTCCCATCTGTTAATAACAGTAGGCATCGGAGGTCACGTTCTTAAGTGCTCTCTGCTCTGTCAGCACCTAGGAGGCTTGCGGAACAGGTAGATGAGACCACACCTCAGATGGATGGGTTTAGAAAGCATTATTGAGCACCCCCCCTCCCCGAAACCCCACCCAGGAGGGGCAGGGGGACAGCTATGCACGGGCATCTGTGTCACCCTCAAGGAGGGGAGACAGGGCTCTGATCCCTGCCTCATGTTTTTTTTTTGCCCTCCTCGGATATTCCCCTCAGACTGTGAGCTCCCTGGGGACAGGCAGAAAATCCTGGGGGCTGTCCTTGACCGGAGACACCCCTAACAGCCTGCAGGGGAGTGGAGGGGCCCAACAAGTTTTCCCAGAGAAGGTGATACCTGACTTAAGTTGTAAAGGACACATAGGCAGGGGGAGGGCCGTAGGAGTGCACATGCCTGTGTCGTGTGGGGAGCCAACCCAAGCAAAGATTCAGAGCTAAGGATCCACATGGAGGAGGCAAGCGCGGCTGGCGGAAAGCCTCTGAATGCTGTCCTGGCTGGAGACGAGGGCCATATTGACACACAGGGGGAGGAGACAAGGTTTGGCTGCTCACGGAGCGCTGGGCCTCTTTCAGTGGTTCCCTGAATGCTCATGCCACCCAGGGACGGGGTTATTTCCCCAGCTGGAGAGATGGACAGATGGGGAAACTGAGGCACAAAGAATTCCGGCACTTGTTCAAGTGGCACAGCTGTGGGACTGAGACGCCCGTTGGTCAGAGCTCAGGCTTGGAGGGGCTTTGTCCTGGAGAGAATTGGGGATGGTCTCAGGGGTGCTGCAGAGCATGGGTGAGGAAGAAGGGCAGGGATGGTGGGGAGCACAGTCAAGGGCTAGGAGAGAACTGGGCCAGGTGTTGGGGGCTTAACCTTGGGCCAGGTGTTCAGCCTCGCCCCGGCCGGGATGGGGAAGCCAGCAGGCGGCATGAGTCAGATGTGTATTTTTGTTTTTTGTTTTTTAACATTTATTTTTGAGAGAGCGAGACAGAGCGCGAGTGGGGGAGTGGCAGAGAGAGGTGGGGGGAGACACAGAATCCGAAGCAGGCTCCGGGCTCCGAGCTGTCAGCACAGCGCCCGACGCGGGGCTCGAACTCACGGACCGCCAGATCGTGACCCGAGCCGAAGTCGGTCGCTTAACCGACTGAGCCACCCAGGCACCCCTCAGATGTGTACTTGGAAGGTCTTACTCTCAGCCAAGAATGGACTGGAAGGGCAGTGATGGAGCCAGAGACCAGTGGCCACTGTCACTAACAGCGTTAGTAATAACCTGTCTTTATTGAACATCGAATGAACCCCGGGCCTTCCAGTCTCCTACCGGCACTGTGACATTTAGTCATTGTGAGAGCCCCATAGCGACAATCCCGCCCTCGTGTCCGCTTTGCAGAGAAGTGTAATGACTTGCCCAAAGCCTCCTGCTGTGGCAGGATGGCCATACTTCCCTGTTTGCCCAGGTCGGTCCCAGCATAATTATTAACAAGTCTTTCACTCTCGAAGGTGACCTGGTTAGATGATACATTACTTGGTGGTTCTAGTCAGAGGGTCCCCAGAACGGCTGGCCTTCGAGGAAGCAGTTTAGTGCCGTGGCAAAGGCCCTGACCTCAGATCTTGGCCCGGCGGCTTCCCAGGCATCGTGTGACTGTGGGCAAGTCACTTGGCTTCTCTGAGCCTCAAGTTTCTTCTGTCTGTAAAATGGGTATAATGCCAGTGCGGGCATCTGCTAGTTGCTGCCAGCCCGGAGATGGCTGAGAAAGCAGTCTGAGTGGAAACGGTTACCACCCACCGCACGCTGGCTCCTTCCTCTCCAACTCCCAGCCGGGGGCGGGGGACCAGTGCCTGAGACCCTTCCCGCAAGGTGCCAGGCACTCTGTCTCCACTAACTCACGGTGGAGCAATCCATGAGTCAGGAATTCTTTGCCCCATTTTACAGACGGGTAAATTGACGCTATGAGCAGCTCTCCCTTCATTCAAAGCCTCTCTCCAGACTGAAATACCCTCTCCACGGAGACTGATCCAGCTCAGTGTGTCCCTCTGGAGAATGGGAGGAGTGGAGGGGTCTTGGCACCCTTGTGAAGGCTGCAGGGATGGGCAGTCCCCCATTTCCCGTGCTTTGGTCCTCCACTGATTTCTCGTGGTCCCTTTCCCTTCCCTGTGGAGGGGCGGTGGCCAGGAGCGCAGGGGTTAACCCTGGGGAGCCATAATAACCGTGTAAAATGCAGAACAAATGTCTCCCAGCGAGTTACTGGGAGCCCCTAGCTCCTCCTCTGTCCTAGAGGAACCGGGCCCCTTCCTTCGGCCTAATCACAGAGCTCAGCTGCCCCCTCCACTCACCCCTGCAGACCGGGTGGGCTGAGGCTTAGGGCTTATGGGAAGGAGGCAGTTTCTGGGCAGGGAGACCTCTGTGGAGTTAGAGCAGGACACAGCTAGAGCGGGGCACCTCCCCCTTGGGGACTCAAGTAATGCTACCGGCTGTCCACCCGGCTCCAGGGAGGTCTGGAGTGGGATCCTGGAGCTGAGTGAGTTGGCTTGGACGTATCTGTCAGCCCTCATCCCGGCCTCTCCCTGGGGAGCGGAGCGGGTACCCTTTCCCTCCCGACGTCTGGGTGGGGGTCTGGGCAGTTTGAGCCGATGCTCACTGGCCCATTGATTGGTCTTCCCCGTCTTCTCTCTCCTGAGTGTTCAGGGGTCCGTCCACCCATGGATGCAATTACCAACCCGTCTTTCCACACACTACTCACACTCCTACTTCTGTGTCTACTCCCCCTCTACCCATCTATTTACCTACCCATTCGTTGACCTCCTACCCACGCCCATCCAATCACCTAACTACTTCTTACTTCCGTTGACCCACTGCCTACACCCCCGTCCGTTCATTCATCCACCCCTCCACCCGTCTGTCCTCACCCATGCATCCTTCCACCCCCGTCCATTTATACGCCTATGTGTCTACCCACCCATTCTACCCATCCAGCATCCTTTGACCCACACCCATTGGCTCATCCACCTGTCCCTTCATGCATTCACCCGTTCTTTTCCCTGTCCTTCCGATGAAGCGCTGGCCTTGACTCCCACCTGGCCTCTGTTGACCTTCACGGGTCTCTGGGCACGTCTTCCTTTCTCTCGCACTTACAGACCTCACTCACCTTCTTCAGCGGGTCACCCTTGGGCAAAACGTCCTTAAAGGCTCCTTTGAAATGTCCCCTCCTCCTGGAGATCCTCCTTCAGAGCGAGCCTCTCCTCTACACCTGCTCCATCCTCCATATTGGTGTCTGTGAATCCTCCCACGAGATGGTGATGTCCGTACTCCTGGCGCGTTTGGGGAATGAATGGTCACGGCGTAGGAGAGGAGTCCTTGTCTAGGATTGCCGCCACCATAAGGGCAGGTGCCCTCCTCCTGGGACCACTCTAGGGAGAGTCCCTGTGGGCTAGACCCCTGGCAGGGGCTCGGACACACACAGGCATTGCAGGGGAAGGGGACAGCATTGGGTTCTCGAGGGAGTTTGTGAGGCAGATTGGCTTGTCAGCTAGGGTAGACCGGCAATGGGGCCAAGGACACTGTCGCCCACGCGATACCTGTGCGACCCAGTGTGTATTTGCAAGTCACACAAACTGAGTCCAAATCCCGGCTTTGCCTCTCCCCAGCAGAGTGACCTTGGACAGGCCACTTTGCCCGGGCCTCATCTGTGTCGTCTCTGATGAGCCGTAAGTCTCACTGCCTGACCTGTAACTAATGGTCAAGAAAGGGTAGCGAGATCACTATTGTTAACCATCCTCCTTTCCCCTGGAGGTGATTTCATTGAACACGTATGAAGTAAATTCCCTCTGTGGGTCAGGCCCTAGGTTGAGGTACCTTGTGAGGAGGCAGCAGTGAGTAAGGAGTGTAGTTCCTACTCTCCAGAGTCTTCTGGTCTGGGAGGGAAGATATAGGCCAGGATCCTGGTGGGGATGAAGGGCCAAAACAGTGGTAGAAGGGGCCAGGGAGCCAGAGGACTAATGGAGGAGGTCTAGGGAGGCTTCCTGGAGGAGGTGCTATTTGAGCTGGGCTTTGTATCTTGGGGTAAGATTGCCCGCAGGTAAGCTGGGGAGAGGACAGGGCTCAGGAGGGTAGGGGATGAGCTGGGAAGGGTCTACTATGGAGGATGGGAGAGAGGCCTTGAACGCCGGGCCCTCTGTAGTGTGGCCTGGGCTAGCCCGGGCCACTGCTCTGCCCCCCCCGTGATGGCTGCCCTCAGGAGTGGGGTGCCTTGGGATCCCTGTTGGGGTTCCCTCATTAACAGACTAGATTGCAACCTAGCCCCAAGTTTTTCTCCCCTGGTTGACCTTGAGGACAGGAATGTGGTCTGAGGGAGCCAGGGGATGGAGACCCTTCTGGAAGGAAACTGCAGCCCTCCCATTCCTTCCTCTTTACAGCAGAGCCCCAAGAGTCAACACTGGTTGTGGAGTGTCAGGGCCTCAGAGGGCTGTGGAGACACTGAGGCCCAGAGAGGGCAGGCCTTGTCACAGGGCTGCACAGCCGGTCTGCCGGAGAGCTGGCAGTCCCCGCAGCCACACACCCCGTGGCCGCCTTCAGTGTGGGTGAGCATCTGTGGAGTACCTACTGTGTGCCGGCTCCCAGCCTGATATGATGAAACAGACAGGCTCACAGACAGACAAGGCTCAGACAGAGCACGGACCTGGCAGGGCTTCCAGGAAGGCTCCCTGGAAGAGGCGGACGGACGCGTGGAGCTGTGCGAAGCCGAAGGCAGGAGAGCCAGGCTGGGTGCAGCGAGTGTGTGTGCCCCACGGGGAGTCAGCTGGAGTGACAGCTGAGTAATGAGGGGAATCGGGGCCCGGCCCGGGGCTGGCGTGGGGCCGGAGGACAAGGTGATGGCAGATCAGTCCCTGGCCGCCCGGCCCCGGCTGTTTTCTGGGGGTGATGCCTGGGTGTGAGTGGGTTGTTGGGAGCAGTGGGGTCAGGATGGCAGTTAATCCCAAGGGTATTTTGGAGGGCGTGGCCGTGAGGCCCAGAGGGAGGCAGGCAGCTGTCAGGGCTGGAAACGCCTCTGGGGACGGGGCTGGCCGTATGGAACAGTTTTCTCAGCTGGACCCTTCCAGGCCAACTCAGCTCTGATTCCTTGTTCACTGCTCTACAGGGAAATGGGGGCGGGGAAGAGCCTCCCCCCCCCCGCCCCCCCCAGCCCCCCGCCCCCAGGCACGAGGCTCCCTTTCTCTGGGAGAACAGGACAAGAAGTTGCTTCGGGGACTAGGAAGGATGTAGGGTCAGTTCCTCCAGCCCCACCCCTGAGGAGGACAGTCAGGTGGATGGATGGAGGCGAGGGTGGGGGGGTCTGAGGCGTCTGTAGTTGCAGGAGGCGGGGAGGGACAGGGTCAGGGCCAGGTGACCCTGTCGTCCCAGGGGTGATGGAGCCAGGTTCTCCAGAGCTGGGCCAGGCGTCCAGGAGCCTGGATGGAAAGGCAGTGAGGAGGGGTCCTCCCGGAGACCTTTGTTCTCGATGTTGGGGGCTGGGTGTGGAGAGAGGAGGGGCCAGGGGGACAGGAAAAGTATTTGAGGAGCAGAGACAATAGCCCATTCTCTGCCGTCCAGCCTGGCCCGAGAGATAGGCCCATGGGCTGGAGGCCAGTGCTGCCTTGGCCTGACCATCTCCAGCATCCCCCCCCACCCCAGCCTAGCCCGGCCCTTGGGGCTTCGTGTGGCCCTGTCTGGATGGGGCTGGGGCTCCTTCCTCACCCTAGAGGCTCATTCCTGGGTGCATGGGTCCATCTATTTTCTTCTAGCAAAAGCTGGCCGCCTTTGGTTGATGAAGGGCGTTCACATCCGCGGTCTACAGAGGAGAGACAGGCAACTCGTTCGCGGCACCTGCCTGTTCCCATGGAGCTGGGAATCGAACCCGGCGGTCCTGGCTCTGAGTCTTGGGTTCACCCAATGATTCTCCTCCCTGCCGCTGCTTCTTAGCTCCTGGTTTCTTCCTGCCTCTCCTGGATGGATGGCCAGAGGGCGATCATCAGAAGCCAGGGGAATATTAATTAAGCACCTCCTAAATGTCAGACTCGAGTTGGAGCTCCGGGCTTGGTGCTTGTGTTTGCTGTGGTCCGCACAGCACCATTCCGCAGGCGAGGGAACAGGCCGAGGAGGTAAAGTTACTTCCTCAACCTCTCACAGCTTGGAAGTGTTCCCACTGGATTCGAGCCCATGCCTGCAGTGTCCCCAGTGCCCTGCTGCCTCGAGGGCAAAGGCTCTGAGCCCCCCAGGAGACCCTGTTCCGTCAGTCTCAGTATGTGGGAAGGAACCTCACGTGCCACACACGCATCCTCGTGGGGCTGGACATGCTCAGAAGCATCCCTGACTGATGGGTCGTACCCACTGCTTTTCTGGTCCCTGGGAGCTCACCCCAAGAGGACAGCTCTGCCGGTCAAGAACTTCTCTCTGAAACGGAACAGAAATCAACTCTCTGTAACCCCTGCTCACCGTTCCTCCTTCCACCTCCTGGTGCTATACCCAGATGCCCCCGGAGGTTCCCCCTTCCCAAATGTCTGCCTGGGAGTCAGAAGGCCTGGTTCCAATTAGTCCCAAGCTGCGGATCTTGGGCCAGTTCCTTGGCTTCCCCAGGCCTCAGTTTTCTCCTCTGTGAAATGGGAATAATAATGCCCGTGATCAAAGAAGATGCCTAGGGAAGGAGCTTTGCAAACACAGGCCGGGGGAGGGGGGGTGTCATGACGATCACAGATGTTTAGGCTTCTCGTACTTTCCTGAGTCATTCCACGGACTCAGTGGTCACATCACAGCAAGTACTCATTAAGCACCTGCTTGTTGGCCCTGGCAATGGGGCGCCACTCTTGCCTTTGAACCCAGGAATCCCTCCTCCAGCTCGCAGAGGAGAGACACAGTGGCTGGTACACTTTTATGTGCAGAATGACCTTTATTCATTCATAAAGATTCCAACAACATCCTCAGGGGTAAGCAGAGGATCTCATGGGTGAGGCCACTGGCCCAGAGAGGTGGAGTGACCTACCTGAGGTCCCACAGCACCTCCCTGCAGGGTGATCGATCAATTGATTCTTTTTAAGCTTTTTTTTTTTTTTAATGTTTATTTATTTTTGAGCCAGAGGGAGACAGAGCGCGAGTGGGGGAGGGGCAGGGAGAGAGGGAGACGCAGAATCCGAAGCAGGCTCCAGGCTCCGAGCGGTCAGCACAGAGCCCGACGCGGGGCTCGAACCCGCACACCGTGAGATCGTGACCTGAGCCGAAGTCGGACGCTTCACCGACTGAGCCGCCCAGGCGCCCCGATGGATTCTTACCACCAGGCCGTTCCTCTGTCAGGCCTGCAGGGGTTAACTGGGCTGGCTGGTGCCCAGACCAGGAGCAGGGCGGGTGGCATGGAGAGCGAGGGATGGGGTATGGGGTATGGGTATGTAGGTCTCTGACTCCACCTCGGTGGGCAGCTTGAGCCCCTGCCAACCTCTTGTTGACTCAGCCCGCCTCTCCTCTGCCAAGGCCTCTGGCCAGAGCTCCCACAGGGAGGGTCAGGCTGCATTCTTCTCTGGCTAGAGCCTGGGGGTGTGGGGGGGGGGAGGCTGGTACCTCCTGGTGGAGTCTGTGTGCTGCTCTGTGGGTGCCGGAATAGATGCTGGGGGGGGGAGGTAAGGAGATGGGGGAGGTGGTCAAGGTGGGGGACCCCAGGCGCCACTGCGGGGTGAATGGACTAGCCTGGGGACCAGGCTACTTGGGCGCATGGCTCAGTTTTGCCATTAATGAGCTAGGTGATCTCAGCAAGCCACCACCACCGTCCTGGGCCCACCCCCTGTCTCAATTTCCCCATCCATCAAATGGATACAGGGATAATAAACCCTGCCTGCCCTACCTCATAGCTGTTGGGAGGCTCAAAGGGGAAAACGAGTTGGGCCAGAGTGAACGCCCTTTGTAGTCCAAGGGCCCACGCACATCGGCCGGCCAGCCTGCCATTCTCTAGGTGGAGGAAGCCAAGGGGAAGGGATTCAGGGACAGCTATCAGCCTTGGCCTGAGTCTGCCTGACATTCCTGTCTCCTCCCCGTACTTGACATAATGACAATAACAATAGCACTCGGAAGGCCAAGTGCACAGCCCTCGAGAGTCTGCAAAGTCCTTCCCTACCCATTATCTCAGGTCATTCCCGCCCCAGGGCCTTTGCACCGCTATTCCTTCGGCCCAGAACCCTCTTCCCCAAGATGAGTGAAAATTTGCCTCCTTCTCAGCCCCCAGTCACCTCTTCCAAAGCCTACAAGACTGCTCCTCTAAATTCACTTCTGCCCCTGCCCCTGATCCCACCAGCACCCTCCTTTCTGTGCCTCTGCGTCATGTCTTGAGTGACTGCCGTGACCTTGTTCATACAGGGGCCCCACTCTGCCTCCTCCCCCCTCCCCCCCCGCCCCGCCCCAGGACATTAAGCTCCATGAGGACAGGTCCCATGACTGTCTTGGTGCGTGTGAGATGGCCCACAGCCTTTTGTGGTATCTATCATTGTCCCATCTTACGGGGGAGGAGCCTGATCTCAGAGAGGCTGAATAACTTGCCCAAGGCCACACAGCCTGGAGGGAGCTGGGGACTTCTTCCACAACTGCTTCACAACTGGCCCACCTGTCGCCCCCACAAGGTCGAGCCTGTGCCTCCTTCCTGACGCACAGTAGGTGCGGCACACACACACGTTTTTGGTGGAATTTGGGGAGACAAGATACGCTGTCTAGAAGAACATGCCCCTGGGCTTAACACACAAATCTGGTGGCTGCCCTAGGGGGCCTCTGGGCTGACACCTTGGGCCCAGGGTGGGGGCATCCCAGGGGCCTCCTTACTCTGCCCGGCAGGCTGGCTGGCCTAGAAGTCCTCCCGGAATTGCCTCGGCAGCTGCGGGGTGGCCGGATGCCCCACCCCCAGTGCCTCTGGGCCCTGAGCCCAGGCCGCAGGCGGATCTGTGGCTGGCACGGCTCCTTGGGTTTGGGGTGGGAACACCGCAGGGATTTTAAAAATAAAGGGCCTTGAGACAGTGGCCTGGCCCAGCCAGCGATGGGGTGGGGTGGGGGCCAGACAGGGACAATGGGATGCTGAGTCTTGGGGGCTGTCCACCCACAGGGCGCAGCCGGGCCGGGGGAGCCCCTTTGTCCCCTTCCCCCAGTAGTGCTGTCCCCCAAGAGCACCCCCTCCCTGCCTATCCGAAACATAGGTGTCACATACTTTCTGTGCACCTACTATGTGCTAGGCTTCAGTGAGGGCCGGGGTGGGAAGGTCCAGCCTCTCTCTAACTGTGCTGTTTTCCCCGGGGGCGGGGGGTCCCTCTCCTCCCTATCCAACCGCAGCCCAGGGCATGTTACTTCTCGAGTGCCTACTATGTGCTCTGACCCTTCAGCCTCACTGTGCTCCTCTCTGCTCTCACACTCCCTCAGGCCTCTCCCCATCTCAGGCCATTTCTGTCTCCCTCTCTCTCCTCTGGCCCAGCTAACAGGAAGCAGCCGGAGAGGTCAAGGGCCGCTGGGCCTTCAGAGCCCGGCCACGGTACACACAGGGGCCTGTCTGCGAGGGTGGGGGGGGGGACTTCCTGTTTATGAGAATCATAAGGACCCCTGGGGCGGTGCCTGGGACAGGACTCCCGGGCAGCAGCCCCTCTAGCCCAGACCTCAGTCCCTCCCCCGAGAGGCCCCACGCTGCTAGCTCAGACCCAGGCCACTGCCCTCCCCCTACACTGGGGAAGGCGAGAAGGGAGGAGGAGTGAGGAGTCTTTGGAATGGCCAGGAATGTGGGAGTCCAACGTCCCGAACGTCCGCAGGAAGCATCCGTGGCTCCAGGGCACAGCCCCCTCCAAGTCTGGACGACACGCCCCATTCTCTTCCCCCAACCGTAGGGCCCTCCCTTTGCTTGGATAGGGGAGGGCTGTGGGAGCCGGGAGGGAGGAGGCCAGACCCCATCCTGCCCCGCGGGGGCCACAAGACTTAAGCTCTGGCTTGACCAGCCTCTGGCAGCCACAGTCTCTCATCTGTGGGCAAGGGCCACGGGCCAGCAACTCCGTCAGCCTTCTTTTTCCTTCACCGTCTCCGGAGGGTGGGGCGGGGGCTGCCTGGAGGCTCAGGACCACTGGAGAGACCTCAGACCAAGACAAGTCTTCAACACCTCACAGAATCCCTCCATGTTCCAAGTCCCAGGTCCGAGCAGAGCACAGGTGCCGCCGGGGGTCAGGTGGAGGGGAGGAGCTGGCCAAAGTTGCCCCTCAGGAAGCAAACAGCCCTGCCCTCCTCCCCCACCAGTCAGCCTCTCCCAATCTGTCCTTTGGTTGCCCAACAGGTATTGACCCAGGGCCTGGAGGTCACGGCCAGGGGAAGAGGCAGGGCAGGGAGACTGGCCCTGTCCCTCTTGCCCTCCCTCCCTAACCCAGAAGGAGGTGAGCGACACCTGTCCTCTGTCTCTGCCAGACGCCCCCTTCCCGGCCAGCTTAGAATACCTGGAGATATGGATCCTTCAGCCACAAGGTCATGACTATTTGAGGCAGTCATCCTCTAGACAGTGGTGGGGGCACGGAGAAGCCAGCTAACCCAGAGCCGGCAGTCAGGAAGGGCTTCCTGGAGGAGGCTGCCTCTCAACATGGAAGTCTACCATCAGGCAGGAAACGGTGTGCCTGACCCAGGAACCAGCCTGGTCAAAGGCACTGCCCTTCTAGAGAGGTGCTAGCGACATGATGGGGCTGGAGAAAGGAGCAGGTGAGGGAGTGAGGGGAGATCGTGTGGGGTGGGGGGTGCCTCAAAGCTTGGACTTTCCTTGGCTCTGGAGCACCCGCTTTTGCCCTCGTCCAGGAGGCCAAGGGGAGTCTGGTAAAGGAACCAGCAGGATTCGGTGTGAGTACGTGGCCATGGTGAAGAGAAGGTCCTGGAGACTGGGACTGAGACCTTGGCCTCTAGCTCTGTGCAGCCACCCAGAGAGGCCGCAGGCTCCCGAGAGAATTGCCCCGGGGCATCTAGGCACCTTCTCAGAGGACCTGGGGCTATTGGCACGGGCCACACTGTGGCGGCGAATAGAGCCCTGGCTCTTCCAAGTTCCAGCTCTATGACCTTGGGACCTAGGTCTCTGGCCTCAGTGTCCGCCTCTGTAAAATGGGGCTAAAGAGAGAACCGGCCTCAGAAGGCCGTTGGTGGGTAGAATTAATTTAGCAAAGCACCTGGCCCGAGGGAGGGCTTAGACCAGTTTACGAATAGTGGTATTACGAATTGGGAACAAGAGAAAGTTGGTTTTCCCCCAAGGACAGTGTGACAGGTGGGAGGAAGGTGTGTTAACCAGAAGCATCTTCAAAAAGTGACTTGAATTCTCAACTCTTTTGGGATCCCAGACTTGGCTGATTCAAGGAACCCCTGGGGCCCTTATTAAAGATATCAGCTTCCCACCCCCGGACTCTGACCTGGCAGGTCGGGGGGGGGGGGGGGACGGGGGACAAGTCTCAGGATTTATAAGGAGGCCCCAGGCCTGAGCTTCTCCCAGACAGGTGTGGGGAGCATTCCTCTCTGATGACAAGGATTCACTCCACATGCTCATTCTTGGGAAGGGAGTCCTTCAAAAGACCCTTTAAAAAAACAGCTACAGGGGCGCCTGGGTGGCTTGGTCGGTTAAGCGTCCGACTTCGGCTCAGGTCATGATCTCACGGTCCGTGAGTTCGAGCCCCGCGTCGGGCTCTGTGCTGACAGCTCAGAGCCTGGAGCCTGTTTCAGATTCTGTGTCTCCCTCTCTCTCTGCCCCTCCCCTGCTCACATTCTGTCTCTCTCTCTCTCTCTCTCTCAAAAAAATAAAGATTAAAAAATTAAAAAATAAAATAAAAAAACAGCTACAGTTTGGAGAGTATCACATCACCGGCTCTAAACCCTTTCTATGTTATTCATAGGAGTCTCACAACAATCCTGTGAGGTGTAGGTACTTAGAATCGCTCCCATCTTATTGACCTGCCTCGAGCCCCTGGAACACTTGACAAGCGGCTTCTAGACTCTTGGAGCAGGAGCTGGGAACCCCTACTTTGTCCTTTTAAGAGTAGGACCTTTGAATCAAGAAATGGCTGGTCTTGCTTTAAACCCCTCTGGCAGGCGGAGAGCTGGAACGCAGCTTCCCATGTCCTCCTTACCTCCTATGGGTGCTCAGGAGTTCCTTCTCCCTGAGGTGGGTTCCCTACCTCTCAAATGGGGGTGCTGCACCTCCCTGGGTGTCATCAGTGAGTCGCCAGCCCCGGGATGGGAAACGGGTTTGCAAGCGTTCTGGTTGTAGGTTCCCTGGAACCTGGGAGTGGCCGAGCGGGGGTGAGGAGCAGGGACAGTCTAGGAACTGCTCAAAGTCACCTGCATCCAGGGCTAGGCCCTTTCCACCTGGTGTCGCCCAGGCTACAGAGGCTCAGGAGGCCACTCGCACAGTGATGACAGGGCTGGGGGTGGCAGGGGTAGGATTAGGGGAGGTGGATGGGGCACCTGGTTTCTCCCTTCCTGCCCGACACCCCAACAGGCCCTGGCTGGTGACTGTTAGTGATTCACCAGCTTTAAGCTCTAGTTTCTGTCTGTGATCAGGAAACGGGCCACTAGAGAGCCTGGGGCGTTTTCTGGAGAGCCCAGTGCCCTCCCAGAAACCAGGGGAGGGGGGTTGGAGGAGGGAGAGTGGGAGGGAGAAGGCAAAAGTTCTGGCTCCAGAGATTTGCATAA
Organism: Neofelis nebulosa; assembly: GCF_028018385.1. Classification (NCBI taxonomy): domain Eukaryota; kingdom Metazoa; phylum Chordata; class Mammalia; order Carnivora; family Felidae; genus Neofelis; species Neofelis nebulosa. Next base: position 10,813,721 of record NC_080789.1, read on the forward strand.
TTTATTCTTGTCTTTGAGGAGGCTGAAAAATTCCCAGGACCTGGAAACCATTCAGTGGTTCACTCCTCCCTTCTGGTTTATTCCCTAGGCCCGCACCGGTTACCGCGGGCCTAGGGAAGCAAAGAAGGTTTTTGGGTGCTTCCTGGTGGGGTGACCACCGCGTCATCGGGTCCCTCCCGCTCAGTGCAGTGAGGGGTGTGCGCACAAAGTCCAGAAGCCACGGAGGGGACAGCGATTAATCTGGGGTGGGGGGCCGCGGGGTGAATAAGGGGAGGCTTCAACAGTGTGTTCAACAGCTCTGAGGCCCCCACCGGGAGGAATGACAGCGCAGACCTCTGCCATTTCTGATCTCTTCTTCCGTCTGGGCCTCAGTTTTCCCACCTGTGACGTGGACACAGTAATGGTGCTTTTTCTCCCGGGGTTGTTATGAGAACTCCAAGGGTCCACACGTAGAAAGCACTTAGATGGGCACCTGGTGGGTGGTCAGTCAGTCCGAAGATGTTTTAGCTGTCGTCGCTGCAGACTGGTGGGTATTGCAGAGAACGTGGGTCAGAGCATGCCTGTTATACAGGGAGGGGGCCTCCCGGGGCACTGCTTATGCCAAGGCACAGAGGCATTGTAGCACAAGGGCATGTTAGACATCGCGGGGGTGGGGTGCGAGTTGGGGAGAGGCATGTGAGGTACCTTTTTCCCTTTGGACATCATCCTTAGGGCAGCGGGGAGCTATGGAAGGCTTTTGAGCAGCGGAGTGACAAGATAGGTCGAAGCACCAAGAGCGTTGATAGACTGGAGGACCCGCTTGGGGCAGGAAGACCAGCGAGGAGGTGGCACAAGGGTCTGGTAAGAGATGGGGAGGCCTGAGCTAGGGCAGTAGGTGGGAGGGGGGGTTGGAGAAGGCAGGAGGTGAAGGTGGGGGACCCAGAGCTGACTTGGCTGTGATGATACATGGGTGAGTAGGCACAGTGGCTGAGGGGAATGGAGGGGAGCCCAGCTGTGCTGGGAGTCAGGATACACGAATATACTTAGGAGAGGATGTTTGGGGAGGGCTTTGAAGGGTGTATAGGAGTTCTACAGGGGACCCATAGGGAAGGGCACCTTAGACAGAGCACCAGCGAAAGCAAAAGTGTAGAGGTATGAAAGAGCCCATGTTTGGAAAGCATTAGGTAGGTTGGAGTTGGGATCTGGGGAGCAAATAGTGGGGTCAGGAGGTGGGGGGCTCGGGTACCACCCTGTAGACTACTGGGGGTGGGATCTGCAGGCCGAGCAGGAGGGGGGGATTTTATTTTATTTAAAAAAAAAATTTTTTTTTTAACGTTTATTTATTTTTGAGACAGAGAGAGACAGAGCATGAACGGGGGAGGGCCAGAGAGAGAGGGAGACACAGAATCGGAAGCAGGCTCCAGGCTCTGAGCCATCAGCCCAGAGCCCGACGCGGGGCTCGAACTCACGGACCGCGAGATCGTGACCTGAGCTGAAGTCGGACGCTTAACTGACTGAGCCACCCAGGCGCCCCAAACGGGGGGATTTTAAACATCCGTGTTAATTTCCTGGGGCTGTTATAACAAATGGCCACAAACGAGGGTGGCTTGAAACAGAAATGAATCCTCTCACAGTTCTGGAGGCCAGAAGTCTAAAATCAAAATGCCGGCTGGGCTGTGCTCCCTCTGAAGGCGCCAGGGGAGAGTCCTTTCTTGCTTCTTCCAGCTCTGGCGGCCTCCTTGGCTAGTGGCCGCACCCCTCCAATCTCTGTTCCCATACAGTCGGTGTCTGCTCTCGCAAGGACGCTTGTCATTGGTTTTGGACAATCCAAGATAATCTCATCTCTAGATTCTTATCTTGATAACATCTGCCAAGATGCTTTCTCTAAATGAGGTCACAGTCACAGGTTCCAGGCGGGACCTATCTTTTCGGGGACCACCACTCAACCCGCGGGCAAAATCCTAAACAAGATCCAGATGGATCGTCTTTCCCCTTCTCCCTCCTTCCGGGGAGGCCAACCCCTCCCGCCCTGCCTCCTTGAGCAGAGCCACCCTCCGTCGCTCCCCCCTTCCACCCCCAGGGCCCAGAAGTGCGCGATCGCGTGAGTCCACGCGGATTCCCCCCCCCCCCCCACCCCCCCTGCTCTCCGTCCCTGCAGGAGCCAACGCCCTGGAGGCTGGGACCTCGCGGGACGCGCGGGGGGAGGGCGCCACCTTGTGCCACTTTCGGAGCAGTGCGGACGGAGGCTCCGGCCGAGTCCCCGCCCCGCCGTCGGCTAGTGGCGGCCACTTACAGAGCTCCTGCTGTCCGCGGCCGCTCCGCCCCCGTCCATCGGTTCTGCCCGCATCAGTAGGAAGTGGGGGTTGTTACCGCCACTTTTCAGGCTAGCGGACCCCGGCCCAGAGGTCACACAACCTTCCACCCCCGTCTGACTCCAAAGCCGCAGCCGCTATCCACAAGCGGAAGCTAAACCTGTGCTCGGGATGGGGGCGGGCGGGGCCGAGCTGGGCTGCCGCCTTCTCCTTGGGTCTCTGTTTCTCCATCCGCAAAGGGGGTCCGGGTTGCACGTGTGAGCCCCCCACCCCCCTCGGGCCTCAGGCGGCCCCCTGCAGTTCTCTGATCCCGACCGAATCCCCCCCCCAAAACTCAGAGCTCAGCCTTTCCCTGAGGTACCCTGTTGGGCTTTTCAACATTTTTTTTTTTTTTTAGGTGTCCATTTTTTTTTTTTTTCTGTAAATACTTCCAAGTGTGTGCGAACTAGCTTACTAGTTTTGAAAATACACTTGAGCAAACTTCACGCAGGCCTCCAGCCCCCCCCCTCCCCCCCCCCCCACGGAAAGGCAGTCTGCCGACGGCGGCTTCTTCCACACCCTTCGGGTGATTACAGAAGTGCCCGTAGACACGCCCATGCGCGTATATTCGCCGCCGCCCCTCCTGCTCTAAACGCACGGTGGCACGCAATATACCTTGTGCATTTACTTTTGTCCCTTAATTACATGTCTGCATTTGATCCATACTACTACGTAAAATCTGCTGTTTGGGGTATAATTTCCCTTTTTTTTTTTTTTTTTTTTGCTTTTAAGTTTATTTTGAGAGAGAGAGAGAGCTGGCGAGCAAGGGAGGGGCAGAGAGAGAGGAAGAGAGAATCCCAAGCGGGCTCTGCGCTGTCGGCACGGAGCCCGAGGTGGGGCTCGATCCCACCAACCGTGAGATCAGGACCTGAGCTGAAATCAAGGGTTGGACGCTCGGCCAGCTGAGCTCCCTCCCCTTCCCCCCCCCCCCCCCCCCCCCCCCCCGGCGCCCACTGGGTGTAATTTTCTATTGAAATGTAACTACCCACACGCATGTATCTTGTAAGCGCATATAGACAGAACACAAAATGCAGCCAGCGCCCGGATACGGCCATGGAACCCAAAGCCTCATGAACCCTCCCTGGGCCTCCTTCCAACTCCCCACAAAGGGAACCACGGTCTCGACCTGTCAAATTTTGATCTATTTTTGTTCCCTGTGTAAATGGGATCATACCCTCTTTCCTCTGCAGCGTCTTTTGCTCGACATCCTGTTTGTGGGGCCCCACGTTGTTGCCTGGAGTTGTACATTAATTTACTCTCATCGCTGTGTGATCCTCCAGTGTGGGAATACACCACACTTTATTTCTACTCTTGATATTCTACTCTTGATAGACACTTGGGTAGTTTACGGGTTTTTGCCTGTTACAAATAGTGTTGCTGTTTTTTTAAGTTTTTTAAAAATGTTTTTATTTATTTTTGAGACAGAGAGAGACAGAGCATGAGCCAGGGAGGAGCAGAGAGAGAGAGAGAGAGAGAGAGAGAGAGAGAGAGAGAATCTGAAGCAGGCTCCAGGCTCTGAGCTGTCAGCACAGAGCTTGATGTGGGGCTTGAACTCACCAACTGTGAGATCATGACCTGAGCTGAAGTTGACGCTTAGCCGACTGAGCCACCCAGGCACCCCACAAGTAGAAACTTTTTACTGTATATGTGGATTGCAAATATCCTCTCCCACTTTGTGGGTTGTCTTTTAACTCTTCTAAAGTATATTTTTTTATTGAACATATTTCTTCACTTTAATATAGTCTATATATCTATATTTAAATTTTTTGTTTTTTTAATTTTTTTTAATTTATTTTTGAGCGAGAGAGACAGAATACGAGTGGGGGAGGGGCAGAGAGGAGACACAGAATCCATGAAGCAAGCTCCAGGCTCCCAGCTGTCAGCACAGAGCCTGACGTGGGTCTCGAACCCATGAACCATGAGATCAAATGGCTCGAACCCATGAACCACGAGATCATGACCTGAGCCAAAGTCGATGTTAAACTGACTGAGCCACCCAGGTGCCCCTATATATATCTATATATTTTAATGGTTAGTGCTTTTGTGTTCGGTTTAAGAAACCTTTGCCTGTTCTAAGATCGTGAAGGTGTTCTCTTGTATTTTCTTCTAAGGCTTTATTGTTTGAATCTTTCTCACTTAGGTGTAGACTTTATTTCTGTTTATGGTGTGAGGTAGGGGTTGTGGTAGGCTTAAAAGTGGGCTCCCAAAGACGTGCACATCCTAACCCCTGCAACCTATTACCTTATATGACAAAGTGTTTGCAGACACGATTAAGTTAAGGATTTTGAGATAGGGAGATTATCCTGGATTATGTAGTGGGGCCCTAAATACAACCACATGTATCCTTATAAGAGGAGGGCAGAGGGAGATTTCACACACACACACACACACACACACACACACACACACATACACACAGTCACGTTTTCCCCAATTCTGTCCAGTTGACCCAGCACTGTTTACTGAAAAGATCATCTTTCTGCACTGCAGTGACATTTTGTCATAGATCAAGTGTGTGTTGTTTCTGGACTCTGTTCTGTTCCACTAGTCTGTTTGTTTGTTCTTGTACCAACACCACATGGCCTGAGTTTCTATACTTACAATAGTTCTTGTTATCTGGTATAGTAAGTTCTTCAGTTTTGTCCTTTCTTTTTTTTTTTCTTTTTTAGAGAAAGAGAGAGCAACAGGGGAGAAGGGCAGAGGGAGAGAGAGAGAGAGAGAGAGAGAGGGAGAATCTCAAGCAGACTCCTTGCTCAGCATGGAGCCCACTGTGGGGCTCGATCCCATGACCGCAAGATCATGAGCTGAGCTGGAAGAGTTGGCTGCTTAACTGAGTGAGCCATCCAGGTGTCCCTTGTTCTTTATTTTTGTATTTTAGGGAAAACATTTTTGCTTTGCATCTCCATATAAGTTTTGGAATCAGCTTGTTAATTTCGGGGGGGGGAACTGCTTGGGATTTTGACTGGGATTTCGTTGAAACTGTAATTTGTTTTTTTTTTTTTTTTTTTAATTTTTTTTTCAACGTTTTTTATTTATTTTTGGGACAGAGAGAGACAGAGCATGAACGGGGGAGGGGCAGAGACAGAGGGAGACACAGAATCGGAAACAGGCTCCAGGCTCCGAGCCATCAGCCCAGAGCCTGACGCGGGGCTCGAACTCACAGACCGCGAGATCGTGATCTGGCTGAAGTCGGACGCTTAACCGACTGCGCCACCCAGGCGCCCCTGAAACTGTAATTTGAAAAGAATCAATATGTTTACAATATTGAGTCTTCTCATCCATAAAAATGATATATCCCTCAATTTATTCAGGTCTTATTTTTTTTTAACTTTAATGTTTATTTATTTTTGAGAGAGAGAGAGAGGGGGAGAGAGAGAGAGAGTGATCAGGGGAGGGGCAGAGAGAGAGGGAGACACAGAATCCGAAGCAGGCTCCAGGCTCTGAGCTGTCAGCACAGAGCCCGACGCGGGGCTCGAACCCACGAACCGCGAGATCATGACCTGAGCCGAAGTCAGATGCTTAACTAACTGAGCCACCCAGGTGCCCCTATTTAGGTCTTATTTAATTCCGGTTCGTTTAGATCTTATGTAACGACACAAAATTGTTCTTTAAAAATGAGAAATTGAGATATAATTCACATACCATAAAACTCGCCATTTTCAAGTGTACAATTTTTAGTACATTTACGAAGTTATAAAGTCATCACCACCAATTCTCGAATATTACTAACACTCCCCAGAGAAACTGCATACCCAGTAATGGTCATTCCTTATTGTCCCCATCCCCCGCATTTGACAACCACTGGAACCTTCTGTCTCTATGGCTTTGCTTCTTCTGGACGTTTTGTATACACGGAATCAAACAACGAATGACCTTTTGCGTCTGGTTTCTTTCACTTAGCATAACGTCTTCAAGGTTCATTCACGCGGTAGCGTGCGTCAGGACTTCATTCCTTTTGGTGGCTGAATAATATTTAATTGTACGAATATACACATTTTGTTCATTCGCGAATCAGTTGATGGGCATTTAGGTTGTTTCCACTTTGGGGCGATTATAAATAGCGCTGCGGTGAACATCACGTGTAAACCTGTGTGTGGGCAGATCTTTTCAATTCTCCTGGGTATTTGATACCTGGGAGTGAAAATTCTTGGGTCATATGGTAACTCTACCTTAAATTTTAACTCTACCTTTAAATACCTGCTAAACTCTTTTCCAACGTGGCTGCCCCTTTTTGCCTTCAGCAGTGTGAGAGAGGGGGTTCTAATTTGTCCGCATCCTGGCCAACCCTTAGTACTGTTTGTCATTTTGATTACCGCTATCCTAGTGGCCGTGAAATGGAATCTCACTGTGTTTTTTTTTTTTTTTAGCATTCTGCGGTGGTTTTTCAAGGGGCCGTCACAGAGGCCGCATGCTCCCTAGGCAGCAAGAGGGGCCCCGCCAAGCTCCTGCCCCGAGAACCCCACTCAGCCTCAAGCCGCCGGAGCTTTGAACTGTGTCTGCGAATCGACGCTTGGTCTGGATTTATTTGGTTCGTCTATTAGCAAGATGTGTCCTAAGGTATCAGCAAAGCCTAAGAGAGGTTGTTTTTTGGGCCTGGGAATGCTAAAAAATGTTTCCATATAAACGAAGGGTAACTGTTGTTCGCTTTATAGCATTTCAGCTTATAATAGTTTCATAGGAACACTTGCGGATAGCAGGAACCTGTATTTCTAGGAAGTTGATGTTTTTGACGCTCCCATAGATGGTTTGGTTTAATTCTCTAACATAGATTTTATTTTCTGTAGAGCGGTTTCAGGCTCACAGCAAAACTGAGTGGAAAGTTCAGAGAGTTTCCACGTGTTTCTTACATGCAGAGCTCCCCCCCACTGTCAACATCCCGGCTTATCGAGCAAGGAAACTACGTTGACACATTGTTACCCAAAGTCCGCGGTTGACTTTAGGGTTTGCTCGTGGTGTTGAACGTTCTATGGGCTTGGACGAATGTGAGATGATATGTGTCCGCTATCACGTACCCCACAGAACAGTCCTCACTGTCGTAAAAATCCTCTGTGCTCGTCTATTGACCCCTCCTTCCCCTGCCCCCATCCCAGGAAACCACGGATCTTTTTGCCGTCCCCACAGTTTTGCTTTTTTCCAGAATGCCGTAGACTTAGAATCCTATAGTATGTAGTCTTTGGTTTCTTTCATCTAGTAATATACATTCGCGTTTTTCATGGCTCGATGGCTCGTTTGTGTTTGGCATTGAACAATATTCCATTGTGTGGCTATGCCACGGTTTATTTCCTCATTGACTTACCGAAGGGCATTTTGGTTGCTTCCAAGTTTTGGCAATGGTGAATGGAGCTGCCGCAGACGTCCACGCTCAGGTTTTCGTGTGGACTCACATTTTCAACTCCTCTCGGTAAATACCCAGGAGTGCGCCCGCTGGGTCTTATGGTAAAATTGTGTTTCATTTCCTTAGAAACGGCCAAACTGTGTTCCCAAGTAGCTGTAGCGTTTCGCGTTCCCACCAACCAACCGCGAAAGAGCGTTCCTGTTGCTCCACGTTCTCATCAACGTTTGATGTTGTCAGTGTTTTGGATTTTGGCCCTTCTAATGGGTGGGTGATCTCATTATTGTTTTAATGTGCTGTTCCGTGCTATATGCTGAGCATCTTTAAAAAAAATTTTTTTTTAACGTTTATTTATTTATTTATTTATTTATTTTTTTAATTTATTTTTGGGACAGAGAGAGACAGAGCATGAACGGGGGGAGGGGCAGAGAGAGAGGGAGACACAGAATCGGAAACAGGCTCCAGGCTCCGAGCCGTCAGCCCAGAGCCCGACGCGGGGCTCGAACTCACGGACCGCGAGATCGTGACCTGGCTGAAGTCGGATGCTTAACCGACTGTGCCACCCAGGCGCCCCTAACGTTTATTTATTTTTGAGAGACAGAGAGAGATTGAGAGCAGGGGAGGGGACAGAGAGAGAGAGGGAGACACAGAATCGGAAGCGGGCTCCAGGCTCCGAGCTGCCGGGGCAGAGCCCGACGTGGGGCTCGAACTCATGGACCGTGAGATCATGATCTGAGCTGAAGTTGGACGCTCGACCGACTGAGCCACCCAGGCACCCTGATGCGCATCTTTAAAAAAAAAATAGTTTTTTACTTCTTGTTTGTTTTTAAATATCTTGGAGTAATTAATATCCGTATTAATTAATTAATATATTAATCCATATCCACATCCATATTAATTAATTAAGCAATTAATATCCAACATCAGTATATATAGCTCTACTCCACCTTTAATTTTTTAAATGTTTATTATTTAAAAAATTATTTTGAGTTTATGTATTTATTTTGAGAGAGAGAGAGAGACAGAGAGAGAGACAGAGCACGAGTGGGGTAGGGGCTGAGAGAGAGGGAGAGAGAATCCCAAGCAGGCTCTGCACTGTCAGCAGAGATCCTGATGTGGGGCTCGAACTCACCAACCATGAGATCATGACCCCAGCCACAGTTGGACATTCAACTGACTGAGCCATGCAGGTGCCCCAAGTTTATTTATTTACTTAAATATTTATTTATTTATTTTGAGAGAGAGAGAGAGAGGGCGCGTGAGCAGGGGGAGGGGCAGAGAGAGAGGGAGAGAGAGAGAGAGAATCCCAAGCAGGCTCCGTGTCAGCGCTAAGCCTGATGTGGGGCTCGATCTCGTGAACCGTGAGATCATGACCTGAGCTGAAATCAAGGGTCAGACGCTTAACCGATTGAGCCACCCAGATACCCCAAGTTAATTAATTTTTTTTTTTAGTGACCTCTACACCCCACCTGGGGCTCGAACTCATGACCTAGAGATCAAGCGTCACATGCTCTTCCAACTGAGCCAGCCAGGCGCCCCAGGGACATCTTTTCATGCACTTCTTTGTCAGCTGTACGTCTTCTTTGGCAGTGTCTGTTCAGATCTTTTGTCCCTCCTCCCCCTCTCTTTTTTTTTTTTAGTTTTCATTTGAATAATCTCTACACCCAACGTGGGGCTGTAACTCATGACCCCAAGATCAAGAGTCCACCGACCGAGCTGACCAGGTGTCCCTGCCCCCCTTTTTAAGTTGGGCTGTCTGTTTTCTTTTTGTTGAGTTTTAAGAGTTTTGTATAGTTTGGATACCAGACTTTTATCGGATATGCCTTTAAGACTCTTTTCTCCCAGTTTGTGGCTTGTCTTCTGATTCTCTTGAGGTTGTCTTTTGCAGAGCACACGTTTTAAATTTTAATGAAGTAACACCTTGGAGTAATCACTTCTCTCATGGATTGTACCTTTGGTGTTGTATCTAAAAAGTCATCACCGAACCCAAGGCTGTCTAGATTTTCTCCTATCCTATCCTCTGGGCGTCTAATGGTTTCAGTTTAAAAATGTTTTATATTTGTGGCAAGTGGACAGAAATGTAAGGTGATTTTGTATACTGACCCCATATTAGTGACTTTGCTAAATTCACATAAAGTTGTTGAGAGATGTGTTGAACTCTCTTTCCATGACTAGTTCGTCTGGTCCTCCTGTTAGTGCCATTAAGGTTTTTTTTCTTTCTCTTTTTGAGTTGGTTTTTTATTTTGAGAGAGGGAGAGAGAGAGAGAGAGAGAGAGAGAGCGAGTGTAGCGGGGGAGGGGCAGAGAGAGAGAGGGAGAGAGAGAATCTCAAGCGGACTCTGCATTGTCAGCACAGAGCCGGATGCAGGGCTCGATCCCACAAACCGTGAGATCATGACCAGAGCCAAAATCAAGAGTCAGACCCTTAACCGACTGAGCCACCCACGTGCCCCAAGTTGTTGTTGTTTTTTTTTTTCCAACGAGGTCTTGTCTTTTTCTTTTCTTTTCTTTTCTTTTCTTTTTTTCTTTTCTTTTCTTTTCTTTTCTTTTCTTTTCTTTTCTTTTCTTTTCTTTTCTTTTCTTTTCTTTTCCTTTCTTTTCTTTTCTTTCTAAGTAATCTCTACAGCCAGCATGGGGCTGGAACTCACAACCCTGAGATCTAGAGTCGCACGTTCCACCCACTGAGCCCACCGGGCGCCCCAGTTCCGTTAAGTTTTGCTTCTATTTTGAAGCTCTGCCCCTGGGCGCATATAAATTCGAGATGATATCTTTCCTGACTGAGATGTCCCGTTTATCTCTAGTCATGATTCTTACCTAAATTTTTTTTTTTTTACTGTTTACTTATTTTTGAGAGGGACGGAGTGTGAGTGGGCGAGGGGCGGAAAGCGAGGGAGGCACAGAGTCTGAAGCAGGCTCCAGGCTCCGAGCCGTCCGCACAGAGCCCGACGCGGGGCTTAAGCTCACGGACCGGGAGATGACGACCTGAGCCGCAGTCGGACGCTCAACCGATGGAGCTACCCAGGGGCCCCTGTGTTCTTATGTTTAAATCGTATTTATTGTAAGTATGTATGTATGTCCTTATTTATAGCGCGAGCAGGGGAGGGGCAGAGACAGACAGGGAGAGAGAGAATCCCAAGCAGGTGCTGTGCTGTCCTTGCAGAGCCCAACGCGGGGCTCAATCCCCAAATCAAGAGTGGGACACTCAATAGCCCTGAAATTGTGTCTCTTGTAAGCAGCATGTCTTTGGGTGGGTTATTTGTATCCAGTCGGCCATTCTCATCTCTCCCTTGGAATATTTGGAGTGATGGGGAAAAAAACAAAAACAAAAAAAACTACATATTTCAATTTAATCAGAATGAACCGACTCTTTGAGGTGGAAGATGGAATGACCCTTGCCCTTGAACCCGCTCCCCTCCTTCCTGCTTCCCAGTTAATGTTGTTTATATTATTTTTGCTCTGTTGGCGTTTATAACACTTGAATTGTGTGTGTGTGTGTGTTTGTGTGTGTGTGTGTGTGTGTGTGTGTGTTTCCTCCGTAACCTCTTCCCTTGTTTAGTTTTAATTCTATACTGAAGTGCATTTCAGGCTGGCCCCAGTCCCCACAGCTTCTCCATTTCTGAGCTCATTTCTTTAGCGACATCCCTGGGGTGACTAGGGTCGCGATTGTCCGCAGCGTTTGCTTTCGCTTTACGTCCCCTTTCATTTGTCTTAGGAACTGGCTCGTGGTGAGACTTCACTCGAAAAAGTGGTTTCCACTTCACCTCCAGGGGGTTGGCTAGAATTCAACTTACTGCCGCCTGTGTTGGTGGGGATGTGGAACTCACTCGTGTGGCAAGACTGCCTGGTGGGTGGCCGGGGGCCGAACAGAGGCCCCCTCCCCCCCCCCCCCCCCGTGACCGAGCAAGCCCACCCTCGAGTAGGAATCCGGCAGAAGCGCCTGGATGCGTGTAGCGCGAGAAGTGGCCCCGAATGTCCACAGCAGCAGCCGTCGGACAGCGCCCCCAACGGGATCTACCGCGATGCGCGCTCGACGGTATAGTCCCCCGAGGGAATTCTCTTCCGGAGCAAGAACAATCTACAGGCGCATGTGCCCGCATGGAAGGTTCTCTCTGACACGCGGTGACTGAAAGACTCCAGGGACTAAAGAGCGGACGCCGGGTGCTTCCATTCGCGTGAAGGACAAAAATCGTTGGAACGAATCCCTGGTGATGAACGACGGAAGAGTTGTTGCCTCTGGAGGTGGTCTTGACCGGGCCATTGGAAACGCTCCGTCTCTTGGTTTGGGTCGTGGTCACCTGGGTGAACACCTAAGGAAAAAATCGACTGAGTGTTTGCTCAGGATCTGTGCCCCTTAGTGTGTTTTATGCCTCAGTAAGTAATCTCTGCCTCCATCGTGGGCTTTGAACTCACAACCCTGGGACCAAGAGCCGGATGCTCCTCTGAATGTTACCAGTCCTTCGTCGAGAGGTGCAGTCCGTGCTCTGTGCCCGTCCCCCCCACCGCCCCGTACCTGGGTGAACTTACGACTGCTCTGACCAGCGGAGGGTGACCGAAGGGACACTGGCTGACTTCCAAGGCTAGGTCGTAACGTGTGATGGTTTCCCCTGACTCTCTTTAGACATGCGTCTTTAGAACCACCATGTAGGAAGCTGGCTGTCCCGAAGCCACCGTGCCGTGGAGACAGACTGTGCAGGGAGACCGCAGGTGGAGGCGCCCGAGGGGCCCCAGCTGTCCAGCCTCTACCACCCTTTCATGGGTCCCAGCTGATGCCACGTGAGCAGAGACCAGCTATAGGTTCGCCAACTAAACAAGCTGGCTGCTGTTTATGTGGGGGTGGGTTGATATGCGCCAATAGGCGACTGGAACACCCAGTGACTTCATTCCCCAGGGCTCCCTCCAGGCCCTCTCTGCTCCACCCATGCCAGCTGCACCCGGGCACACTCAGTTCCTTGCTGCGGGAGCCAGCTCCCCGGTCTGTGCGCACAAATCTGCTCCACTCTCCCAGGCTCAGCCTCTGCCCTGCCTCCTCCGGGAAGCCTTCCTCTCTGCAGCGTTGGACGGTGTTGAAAAGCAAGCTGATGATAGCGGGGGGAGGTGGGGGGTATATGGGAAATCTCCGTACCTTCCAGTCAGTTAAAATTTTTTTTTTCTTTAAAAAAAAATTTTTTTTTCAACGTTTTTTATTTATTTTTGGACAGAGAGAGACAGAGCATGAACGGGGGAGGGGCAGAGAGAGAGGGAGACACAGAATCGGAAGCAGACTCCAGGCTCTGGGCCGTCAGCCCAGAGCCCGACGCGGGGCTCGAACTCACGGACCGCGAGATCGTGACCTGGCTGAAGTCGGACGCTTAACCGACTGCGCCACCCAGGCGCCCCCAAAATTTTTTTTTTTCTAATGTTTTTATTTATTTTTGAGACAGAGACAGAGCATGAGCAGGGGAGGGGCAGAGAGAGAGGGAGACACAGAATCCGAAGCGGGCTCCAGGCTCTGAGCCGTCGGTGCAGAGCCCGACGCGGGGCTCGAACCCGCAAACCGCGAGATTGTGACCTCAGCCGAAGCTGGACGCTTAACCGACTGAGCCACCCAGGTGCCCCAACCTTCCACTCAGTTTTACTGTGAACCTAAAACTGGTCTAAAAAACAAAATCCATTTTTTAAATGTTTATTTCTTTTTTTTTGAGAGAGAGGGGGGAGTGAGGGCGAGAGAGAGAAAATCCCAAGCAGGCCCCACCCTCGGCACAGAGCCCAACATGGGGCTGGAGCTCATGACCGTGAGATCATGAGCCGAAATCAAGAGTCAGACACTCACCCGATTGAGCCACCCAGGCGCCCCTAAAACAAAGTCTATGAAAAAGAAACTCGGGGCGCCTGGGTGGCTCAGTCGGTTAAGCGTTCAACTTCGACTCAGGTCACGATCTCACGGTTTGTGGGTTCGAGCCCCGCGTCGGGCTCTGTGCCGACAGCTCGGAGCCTGGAGCCCGCTTCGGATTCTGTGTCTCCCTCTCTCTCTGCTCCTCCCCTGCTTGTACTCTGTCTGTCTCTCTCTCTCAAAAATAAATATTTAAAAAAATTAAAAAAAAAAAAAAACCCAAGCAAACTCAAGCTGACTCCAGAATTAGACCCTGTCTAGGTTATATTCCCAGATCCCCTACGTCCCATTTGGGTGCCCTTAGGCAAGTTACTTAGCTTAGAGCCTCAGTTTCTCCATCCATCAAATGGGGTGGTAGGAGTGGCTTACTTCCCAGGTCGGTGGTGAGGACTGATCTATGGAAAGCGCTCAGAAGGACCCCAGCACGCAAGAAGCCTTCCACTATGTTGGCGAGTATGGGAGACGGAGACAGAAAGATGACGGCAGGGCCTCCTTTCCTCAGGGTGGGCAGGGAAACCTCTCTGAGGAGGGAGCATGTGAGCAGAGAATTGAAGGGTATGGAGGAGAAGGGAGGGAGAGCGTTCCCGGCGGAGGAGGAGTACTCCAGAGAGACTAGCGCGGAAGTTTCTTTGGAGCCCAAGTGTGCGCGCACTGAAGCCAGGAGGAGCGTGTCGGTGGGGTGGCCGGCTCTTGATCTTGGGGTCGTGAGTTTGAGCCCCATGTTGGGCGTAGAGATTACTTTATTACTTTTTAAAAAATGTTTAAATATTTATTTTTGAGAGAGAGAGAGAGAGAGACAGAGCAAGAGCAGGGGAGCGGCAGAGAGCACGGGGGAGACACAGAACCGGAAGCAGGTTCCAGGCTCTGAGCTGTCCGCACAGAGCCCCGTGCGGGGCTCGAACCCACGAACCGTGAGATCGTGACCTGAGCCAAAGTCGGGCTCTCAACCGACTGAGCCACCCAGGTGCCCCGAGATTACTTTAAAATAAAAAAAAGGGGGCTTTTGAAGGCAGTTAGTCAGCTTCCAGGGTCCACGCCATGGGACGGGTTCCTTTTGTTCAGGCCAGCCCCACCGCATGGGTAGGGAAAATGAGGCCAGGAAAGGAGGTTCCAGCTCCCCGGAGTCCAGTAACGAATGAGGGGCAGAGCATGGGTTTCAGCTGGGTTTCCTCGTCCACACGGAGACTGCTCCTTCTCCCCAGGGCCTGTTGACGTCATCGGTTTCCTGGTTGGGATGGGACAGTCTGCCCATAGCCTTACCTGAGCTCGGCTTCCTCATCCTGGGAGAGCGACAGGCCTCCCCTCTGGGTTTGCGTGAGATGGAATGAGTTCAGATGGCTGCACAGGGTCAGGGCTCCCTGGGTGAAGCCAGTGGGATGATTATTCACCAGCCTTCTGGGCAGGACCGCCCACTCACCTCATCTCTACCCCTGGGGGTTCTGAGTCACAGGGACTTTGGTGAGCAGGACCGATGGCTTGGAATGGCGCAAGTTGGAGCAAGTGAGGGGAACGAAGGGCCCTTGGGAACGTAAAGTGAGATTTCCCGCCCCTGGGCCTTTGCACCGGCTGTTCCTTCTGCACAACCGCCCTTTCCGGTCATGCCTCTTCCTCAGTTTTAGTTTTTCCCTATTCTCAGTGCTGCAAGCAATTTAATTTGCGGTGGTTAGCCCAGGGCACCGAACAGTGCTGCTTGCTCCAAGAGCCTGGGGAGGCACCTGTGCTGGCAGGTGGCGGGGTCTCCCGCAGGGCAGGGCAGACTCCCCCCCATCCCCCCAGGCTTCGCACGGGACCACCGGGATCACCCACGTGGCTCCCTATGTTTTCGCTGTTTCCTCACCTGGGAAATGGGGATAATAGGAGAAGCGACTTTGCGAGGTCGTTGATTTAAGGAGCTCGAGTCTGGAAAACGATGGGACACAAATACGTTCCATACATAATAAGAGCTCAAAACCGTTTGCTCTTGTTGCCACTGAGTGCCAGCTTCGTGCCAAACACTTTACAAAAATTCTTTTATTTACTGGTTTATTACCTCCGCTTCTCAGTCCCGCCCGGGATGATGACTTCCCCGAAGGGTCAGGGTTGGGATTTGCCCCGTCCTGGTCTTCCCTCCCAGCAGGCACCACGGGCAATTTCTAATTCGTGGAGAGATGATGGCACATGTGTCAGTAGATATGGGTATCGACTTTATCTTGGTAAGTGACCATGAGTTTCCCAAGGCGGGGGGGGGGGGGGGGAGGATGGCCGCAGTGTTTCTCAAATTTACTTGACTTTGACCACAGAACCACTCCCAGGAGTTTCTGAATCCAGCCTCTGGAAGCACACCCTTTGGGAAACATGGGGCCCCTGGCCCCCCGTGTTCTTCGATGAGACTTCATGCCTGGGACGGGCGTTAGCAGTGGTGTCCTGAGAGTTCAGACTCCCATCTCTGAGGCGGCCTTGACCTCTGTCCTTTGGTGCCCACCTAGGGGCTGCCCTGCAGCTTGAGGGAAGGTGCCAGAGCTGGCAGTCTCTTTGGGGACACTGAGGTACAAGAGGGCAAGCCCTTGCCCGCTTGAGCAGGAGGCGGTCAGAGAGGGACCCTGGTGGGAACCAGGAGGGAGTGCTCCCAGGCGGTGCTCCGGCACCGAGGGCCTCGGTGGCCCCACTCTAGACCCGGGAGGGCTCTGGGGCTAGGGGGCGGGGTTCTGTCGGCCCGCGAGCCCTCGCCCCACGCTTCACGCCCATGGCCACGGAGCACACAGGGATTGGGACTGGGCGCGCGGCGTCCGGACAGACAGAGCGGGTGCGCGGTGGAGGCTGGGTGGGACCGTGGCGCCGTGGGAGCCCCGGGACAGTATCCGCCGTGTGCGGGCGGGACGCGGGCCCGCGTGGCCGCGATGCGGGCTGCGAGCCAGGGGCGGCCGGTGCGGCGCGCCGCGGGGAAGGTGTGTCGCGGCGTGGGCGGGGGTGGGGGGGGTGGTGAGCGTGCGACGCCCGCCCCCGCCCCGCCCGGAGGCCGGGCAGGTGTGGGCGGGCCGCCCGGACCCCGCCGAGCCGGGGCCGGGAGCGCCGGCGGGAAACAGGAAGCGGGGGGGAGGCGCGCGGCCGGAGGGCCGGGAGGCAGGGCGTGCGGGCGGACGTGCGGGTGGCTGGCGGGCCGGACGCTCGGGCCCGGGCCGGGGCGGCGATGTGGGGGGGCCCGGGCAGCCCCGGCGGCCGCGGGGACGGGGGCGGGGCCCGGGGCGCCGCGGACGCCGCCCCCCTGCGCCGGCGGAGCCGCCGCCCGAGCGCGGAGCCGGGAGCCCGAGGCGGCTGCGGCGTGCGGGGTGAGTCCCGGGGGCGCGGGTCGGGCGGGCCGGGCGCCGGCGACGCCCCCGAGGCGGGGATCGGCCGGCGCACCCCGGCCCGTGGGCGACCCTGCTGATCGGCCCCCTCGCGCCTCCGGCCCGCAGACCCCGAGGACGCGGCCATGCCGGGCGGGGCCGAGGCTGGCGAGGCGGAGGACGAGGCCGGGGCCGGCTCGGGGTCCGAGGCGGAGGAGGACGCTCTGTGGGAGCGGATCGAGGGCGTCCGGCACCGGCTGACCCGCGCCCTCAACCCGGCCAAGCTGACGCCGTATCTGCGCCAGTGCCGGGTCATCGACGAGCAGGACGAGGAGGAGGTGCTGAGCACCTACCGCTTCCCGTGCCGCGTCAACCGCACCGGTGAGCCGCGGGGGGCGCGTGGGGTCGGGCCTCTCCCCCGGGGCTGACTGTCCTCCGAGCGCGGCGCACGGAGCCTTGGAGCCGCAGGCCAGGGGTTCTGGTGCCCCCCCCCCCCCCCCCATCCCGCCTCCGCCTGAACCACCATCACGACCCAGAGGATCTTTGGTGCCCAGACGGGCATCTGGGTTTTGTCTGCCTTGCAGTTGCCTCCCGCTTCCTGGGCCCACTCTGGAGCAGGGAACTTGGATTGTGGTTGTCAGCCGCAGTCTAGATCTGGGACCTAGCGGATGGACACGGCATCTTTCTTGTGCCCTTTGATCTCTTGGGTTCTCTCTGCCCTCTCCTGCCCATGTGCCACGCATTCCTTGGAGAGTTATTTTGCCCTAAGTGCTCAAGACCCGTCACAGCTTTGTGAGGGTGCCCTCTCCCGCAGGGTTGTGTCCTTGAACCAGAGCTGGCAAAGGGATGAGGGTCTAATGGTGGCATTTCAGGCCTTGGCGGGTGGGAGAAATACAGTGTATTACTTTGCGTTTGGGGAGGGAGGGGACTCCTCTGTGCCATTGAAAAGGCAGGGAGTGTTCGCTGGCCCTGTATCTGTGTGTGTGTGTGGGGGGGTGGGGGGGGTGGGGGTAGGCCGGGGGTTGGGAAGCTGTTGCAGCACAGGTACCCTGGCGGGAGGGTCCTGGCTTTCCTGGCTGTGGCAGACAGGCTCTCCCCACCGATGTGTCGAGACAGGCCCCTGTGTGTGTCACTGACTCAAAAATCTGGGGAAATAAAAAGTCTGGGGAACGTGGGCCCTGGAGCATTGGGGAGGGAAAGGGGAGGAAGTGGCTAGGCACTGGGGAAAGTCCTGACCTTGACCCCTGGGTATCCCCTGCCACTCCCCAGGGCGCCTGATGGACATCTTGCGCTGCCGCGGCAAGAGGGGATATGAGGCCTTTCTGGAAGCCTTGGAGTTCTATTACCCCGAGCACTTCACGCTGCTCACGGGCCGGGAACCTGCCCAGCGCTGCTCCATGATCCTCGGTGAGTGAGTCCACAACAGGTGCTGGTGCCTCAGACACTAGTAGAGTTTCCTTACTCCATCCCTGTCGGGAGGCACTCTCATTATTCCTGTTGAACAGATGGGGAAACTGAGGCATGGGGCGACCTGAAGCAGTTTGCCCAAGTTGGGATTCAAATCCATTTAGTCTGAACTCAAAGCCTGAATACTTTTATTTTTTATTTTTTTGAGAGAGCGTGCGAGTGGGGAAGGGTCAGAGAGAGAGGGAGAGAGAGGGAGAGAGAGGGAATCCCAAGCAGGCTCTGTGCAGTCAGTGCACGGAGCCTGACACGGGACTTGAGCTCCTGAAACCATCAGATTGTGACCTGAGCCGAAGTTGGATGCTTGACTGACTGAGCCACCCGGGTGCCCCCGGGAGCGTCTTTTCTGTGTGCACGTTTGTGCAAACGGGTGTCTCAGGAGGAGAGGATCTGGGAAGGAAAATTTCTCAGAGACTTCTATGTATTTTAAGTGTTAAATCAATGTTCATCCCGCCACCAGTGTATGAGTGCACGTTTTGCTCTAGTGTCACGAATCCTGGGGATCATGTAAAAACACTCTGGCCAATTCTGATCTGTCAGAAATAATACCTTACGATTTTAAACTTGTACTTCATTGAGACATGTAGTTCACAGCTTACTAGTTAGTAAACCTTGGGCAAATGACTTGACCTTTCTGTGCTTTGGTGTTTTTGTCTTTATTTTATTTTATTATTTTTTTTAATGTTTATTTATTTTTGAGACAGAGAAAGAGCATGAGCAGGGGAGGGTCAGAGAGAGGGAGACGCAGAATCCGAAGCAGGCTCCAGGCTCCGAGCGGTCAGCACAGAGCCCGACGCGGGGCTCGAACTCACGGAGTGTGAGATCGTGACCTGAGCCGAAGTCGGATGCTTAACCGACTGAGCCACCCAGGCGCCCCAGCGTTTTTGTCTTTAAAGTGGATGTAATAGCAGTACCTACCTCATGATGTTGTCATGCGGTTAACTAAATTAATTTCTTTAGCACAAAGAATGAAGCTAAATGTTAGTAGCTGTTACTGTCACCATTATGATTATTATTGCTGGTGAGTTGGAGCATATTTTCCTTTGTTTATGAACCGATTTTGTTTTGGAACTTGCCTCTTAATAGTTGTTCCTCATGTATTTGTTTGCTTTTTCTTATTGATTTGTAGGAGCTCTTTATATATCGTGGCTCCCAGTTCTCTGTTATATTTGTTACACTTTCTCCCGTTCTGCTGTCTGTCTTTTAACTTCTTTGTTACATCTTTCACTGTTCAGATCTTCAACAGACTTTTGTACGGACTTGTCCAATTTCTCTTTTCTAGGGTCTAGATTCTGTACCTTCTTTAGGAAGGCCTTCTCCACTCCAAAATTAGCAAACTACATGCCCGAATTTCCACCTAGTGTTTTTGTGGTTTGGGTTTTTCTGTGCAGGCTGCCATCCCGCTGGATTTTTATCTGCTTGCCCTGACTTTTCTCTCCCCCGTCCCTGGCAGATGAGGAGGGGCCCGAGGGCCTGACCCAGTTCCTGATGACGGAGGTGCGACGGCTGCGGGAGGCTCGCAAGAGCCAGCTGCAGCGGGAACAGCAACTGCAAGCTCGGGGTCGGATGCTGGAGGAGGAGCGGGCAGGACTGGAGCAGCGGCTGCGGGAGCAACAGCAGGCACAGGAGCGCTGCCAGCGGCTGCGGGAGGACTGGGAGGCGGGCAGCCTGGAGCTGCTGCGGCTCAAGGACGAGAACTACATGATCGCCATGCGCCTGGCACAGCTCAGCGAGGAGAAGAACTCAGCCGTGCTGCGCAGCCGTGACTTGCAGCTGGCGGTAGGCCCTGGGGAGGTGGGCAGGGTAGAGGGGGGAAGGGGCAACCTTTGCAAAACAATGACGGCACTCGGATCCCAGCGTGTGTCCCCGAGCCACCGTGTGCCAGCCGTCGGACAACGGGGCAGGTCCCTCCCCCGTCCTGTGCCTCCGTTTTCTCATCTGTGTCACGGGGATGTCGGTAGCGAGCGCTTCTTTCATTGGGTCATGGTGGTGGCTGTCAACCAGGGGTGATTTTGCCCTCCCCTGGAAACGTGTGGCTGCGTCCGGAAACGTTTTTGGTTGTCGCGACGAGGAGTGTGTTCGTGGAGCCCCGGGACGCTGCTAACCAGGACGGCCCCCACACCCGAGAATTATCTAGCCCCAGATATCGGCAAGTGCCGAGGTGAAGAAGCCTTGGTTAATGACGGTTCCGTGAGTTGAAGACCCAGGGTTCTAGACACATTGAGTGCCTGGTGCTGTTGGTGTTCCAACCCGTGTCGTCATCAGTCGCTGATGGCATGAAGCGCTGCTCTGCGCCACGCAGTTTACACGCGTCGCGTCACGTGACCCCGCTGCGCGCGATTTCATTTTGAAACATACACACTGAGGCTTGGAGCGTGGAGGCCCTTGCTCAAGGTCACCAAGCCCGGAAGCGGCACAGCCCGGCTTTGCACGGGTCCGCCTGGCACCGGGGCTGGCCTCCGGCCCCTAATGCTCTGCTTGCTGCCGGCTCCCGTCCAGGTGAGAGCTCACCAGTCCCCCCTGAGCGGCGGGTGAGGGGGCTGAGACACCAAGCCTCGCTTTCTTACTTCCTTCCTGGGGCTTAGCGGAGGGGGTAAAGCCGGTGTTTTATTGCTTCAGGGAGTTGTCCAGAGGACTTCCTGAGTTCGTGCTCATGGAGGCTTTAACAGGTGCCAACAGCACACGGTTCGCTCTCTCCCAACAGTCCTGTACGAGGTTCCCTGGGGTGGGTTCTGACTGTGTGATTTGAAGCCCCCCGATCTGTGAGCCTCAGCTGTCGCCATGATGCTGCAGGTGGTGGTTACCCGGGGACGGAGGGTGGCAGGTGGGAGGTGCCGGTGCCTTATTGCACCAGAGCCCGTGGCCATGCATGCTCGTGGGTGGACGTTTGGGGAAGAGAATCCTGATCGGAGGCATCGAGGCCACAGGTTGAAAGGCAGCCAGGCCCGCTTAAGGGTGCAGGTGGCCGATGGGAGGGTGTGAGGTGAGGTGGCTGGGAGGCGGTCGTCTGAGGGTCTGCTTGGTGTTTAGCACGAGATGGGCCAGCTGAGGCCTCTGACTGTCGGCAGATTGAGGAAAGGCTGGCACTTGCAAGGCGCCCCCGGTTGCCTTATCCTGGCGGGAGGTCAGGGACGAGGATGCCCTAGGAGTGGTTCGGCACCTCCAGTCTCCGGGCTCAGTCCTCAGCGTTGGCCCTGTACCAACTCCCTTACTTTTTCAGTTAACTCTCTTGGGACAGGGTGGGGGGCACGCCGCTCTTGTCCCCGTTTCTGGATGAGGAAACTGAGGCACAGAGAGGCTGGCTGGAGCATTTCCCAGGATCCGAGGAGTGAAGAGGGTGGCCTAGGCTCCCCCCACGCTTCACTGCGTCTGCTTCCTCTGACATGGACGTGGGGTTTGCTGTGAGGTTTTCCTAGAAGAAAGTTCTGCTTCTCAGAGAGAAAAGTGTGACGGCCACCGGTCCAGCAGCGTCAGGAGGGGCGTGGCCTGTGTCACCGTTGGGTTGGGTCCCCTGAAGTGGCAGACGTGTGCCTGCGACTGGGGCGGGGGGGGGGGGGGACGTCCTGTGTGTGCACAGCTGTCTGGGATCCCCTGGGGTGCGGTAGAGGGTTGGAGAAGAGGTTCAGTCCGTGTTATCTGCACGTTGGCTGGCCCCCTGGGGGGGGGGGCAGGTAATCTGCCACTTGCCAGATAGGGACTGCTTTTCCCTAGTTTAGGGGCCAGAGGGTCAGGGCTGAATTCCGATGAACAGATAAGATTTTCTTTAGACGTAGCTACCGTACATTTGCCTGAACTTTCTGGAGCTTTTCTGCCCCAGAATTAACAGAGGTGTTGCAGGTGGAAACGAACAGAACAGCTGAAGGTGCCTGTCTTGGCCGCTTGGGTCGCCTCCCCCTCCCTCCCCCCTCCCGGGGCAGGTGTGTGGCGGCCGGGATTTACTACTGTGTTTTATAAGGTGCAAATTTAATGAGCTGTTATTTCTGAACAACATCAACTTAAGGACCGAACACTGTAATTTTGTGCTAAGTGAGTTTGTACACCGGGATTAAATGTATCCCTGCTTCCTGGTGCTCGGGGAGGGGGTCGGGGGGGAGACTCCCCAGGGCCCCGTCCTCTGAGCTCATCAGGGGCGCCTGCTGG
The DNA here is from genome assembly GCF_028018385.1 of Neofelis nebulosa. Classification (NCBI taxonomy): domain Eukaryota; kingdom Metazoa; phylum Chordata; class Mammalia; order Carnivora; family Felidae; genus Neofelis; species Neofelis nebulosa. Next base: position 10,836,157 of record NC_080789.1, read on the forward strand.
CCGCGGGTCAGGCCGGAGGCCGCGGTGTGTGGCCGCAGTTCGCTGGAGAGGGTGTGACCACACTTGGCCCTTGGAACTAGCTGTCTTTCTCTGGCGGTTCACAAAGCGTGTTTTGTGAGGGGAAAGGAATGTGAGAGTCATGAATTTCTTTCTGAGTCCTTTGTGGAGGAGGAGTACAGCTGCTTGACCCGGCATCCAGACCCTCATGGGGTGTGTGTGTGTGTGTGTGTGTGTGTGTGTGTGTGTGTGTCTGTCTGTCTGTGGGGGGGGCGTGGCATTGCCTGGCGCTTGGGAAGGGGGGGGGCGGGGCTGCAAGCCATTTTCCAAGCGAGGCCGGGGCACTCCCGGGGCACCAGACGTTGACACGCCTGCGCAGGGGACCAGAGGTCATGGTGCCCTTACCCCAACAGTGACTTCCTTTTGCGGCTTGCCACCTGCTGCTGCTCTTGTCACCGTCCAGACGCCTCAGACCCCACGTGGAAAGGAGCTCTGGCCAAGTGCACCGATAATCCAGCAGGCTGCCCATGCAGCCCTCTCTGCCGGGCCACCACTCGGCCGTCTGCCGCCCACCCTGGGCCGGCTTCTGGCTGCACACACTAAACTGGTGGCAGGTTGGGGCTCCAGGATTTTACTTAAAGCTGTGAAGACAGCCACTGTCACACCCCTGGCAGCTCTGGAGGCAGCTTCTGCTGGTTTGAAGGCCTCTACCCACCTACCGTCTTGTTGAATTCTTTTTTTTTAGTGGGTTTTTTTTTGAACTTTTTAAAAATGTATTTACTTTTAAGAGAGAGAGAGAGGGAGAGAGAGCGCGCGCGAGCATGGGCAGAGCAGAGAGGGAGACACAGAATCTGAAGCAGGCTCCAGGTTCTGAGCTGTCAGCACAGAGCCTGACGCGGGGCTCGAACCCACAACGGTGAGATCGTGATCTGAGCCGAAGTTGGGCGCTTAACCTACTGAGCCACCCAGGCGTCCCATGAATGTTTTAAGTTTACTTTGAGAGGGAGAGAAAGAGAGAGCGAAGAGCGTGTGTGTGCCACACACACACAGAGACACACGCGGGGCTGTGCCAGTGGGGCAGGGGCAGAGAGAGGGAGAGAGAATCCCGAGCAGGCTCCACGCTGTCAGCAGGGTACGATGAGGGGCTCAAACTCAAGAACCGTGAGATCGTGACCTAAACTGAAATCAAGATCATGACTTAAACTGAGCCAGCCAGGTGCCTCCCCACCCCCTGCCTGCCTCCCCCTCCCCCCGCCCCATCTTTGTGGAGTTTTACAGTGACTTTGGGAGGTAGGATGTGGAACAGGGAGATCAAAGGGGCCCATCTTACTGGTGAGGAGATTGAGGCACTGAGAGGGGCCACGACTTGCCCAGGTCATGCTGGGATAGAGGCAGCGCCGGGCCTGGACCCCGGCTCCCCCGATTGCTGGTGTGGCCCTCCTCCTCCGTCGTGCTGGCACTGGGCTGAATTGCCTGTGCTCTGTGTCCCAGCTGTGGGGCAGACGAGCCAGATGGAGGACACCCACCCGAAAGTCCTGGCAGCAGATTCCCCGGGGACAGCCCAGCCCAGCCCCAGCTGCTCAGGGAACCCCAGAGGCACCAGGAGTCAAGAGAGCAGAGCCTCTCCCCATGGCCTTGCCGGTGGCCCCTCCCTGGGCCTTGTCCCTCCTTGGGCTGACCCATGTCTTGGGCCCCAGGTGGATCAGCTCAAGCTCAAGGTGAGCCGGCTGGAGGAGGAGTGCACCCTATTGCGGAGGGCCAGGGGGCCGCTCCCCGGGTCCGAGGACAAGGAGAAGGACAAGGAGCCAGACGGTGTGGACCTGGTCTCGGAGCTGCGTGCGGAAAACCAGCGACTGACGGCGTCGCTCCAGGAGCTCCAGGAGGGTCTGCCGCAGGTGTGAGGGGTGGCGAGGGGGAGTGGAGGGGGGGGGTCAGACCGCCTGCCGCTCACCCATCCTCCTGAGACCTGGAGAACGAGGATTCTAGAACCAGAGGCGGAACCCCGGCTAGCCTCTTGTCTCCAGCTCTGAGCGGAGGGCTCTCAGCGCTGGGCCCTCCCTGGGTGTTTGGTCTGGGGCCCATGGGTGACCCCAGAAGGTCTCCGAACTCCCTGAAACGGTGCACCTGATTTTGTGTGTGAACGTTTTTCTGGGGAGAGGCCCCCAGCTTTCCTCACATTTGTAGAGGAGCCTGTGACCCTGGAAAGATTCAGACCCCTGAGGTCTGGATGGCCCTGGGGCTGGCTTGGGTGGCCCCTGGCCAGTCAGCTGGCCTATTGCCTGGCCGGTGCTCCACACAGGAAGTGGGGGATGGGAGCCAGGACTCCCACAGGGTCGGGGTGCCCAGCTGGGGTGTGGCTCTGTGGGCTGGATCTCGGGCCCGTGGGCCACCTGCCTGGGCCAGGCTCAGCCCCCGTGAGGAACCAGTGTCAGAGGGGTGGGGCTAGGCTTTGGAAAAGGCACCCATCTGCTGCCCTGGGCGGTCTGGCCGGGGGGCCGGAGCGAGAGCGAGCGGGCCTGGTTCTTGTTTAGGAATAAGATCCGGGCCAACTTGGGCAGGCACGTCCTCATTCACTTCATTTCCACCCCAGATGTTCCCTCGAGGGTGCGGGGCTGTGGGACACACCTCCTCCACAGACTGGGACAGGGAGGTCCAGAGAGGTCAAGGCCCGTGGCCACGGTGGCAGAGCTAGTGGGGCGGGCCTGAGGGGGCGGGGGCGAGGGCTGTGTGTCCCCCTCCCTCCTGCCACAGTCAAGGTGGGCCCTGGGCCGGAGGTTGAGGCGGCCTCTGAACTATGACCCTCAGGAGGCCAGCAGGCTGGGGGCCCCAGGCTCGGAGCGCATCCTCCTGGACATCCTGGAGCATGACTGGCGGGAGGCACAGGACAGCAGGCAGGAGCTGTGTCAGAAGCTGCACGCCGTACAGGGGGAGCTGCAGTGGGCCGAGGAGCTGCGGGACAAGGTAGCGTCTACCTCACGCCCTACCCTACCCCTGCCCGGTCCCTGCCCGGTTCCCGCTTCCTCCTTGCTCACAGACCGGCTCCTGGGGAGAGCAGGGGGGAGGGTGGGCATCACCTTCTCTGACATCTACTGTGTGCCAGGTGCCTACCGGGCTAAGAAAGGCGCACTCGTCTGTTCTCAAATATTGAGGTCGTTAGCGAACAGAACAAAGGCTTCTGCTCCTGCGGAGGCTAAATCCTAGCAGGGGAGACCAACAGCACTCTGCTCACACGATCCGGGGTCCGTTACTTCACGTAGCAGAGGGTGATAAGTGCTGTGCATGAAGGAGAGCAGCAGGGGGAGGGGACAGATTGCAGTTTAAATGGGGAGGCCGAGGGGCACCTCGGTGGCTCAGTCGGTTGAGCATCCGACTTCGGCTCAGGTCATGATCTCACAGTTTGAGGGTTCGAGCCCCGCGTCAGGCTCTGTGCTGATGGCTCAGAGCCTGGAGCCTGCTTCGGATTCTCTCTCTCTCTCTCTCTGCTCCTCCCCGACTCACGCTCTATCTATCTCAAAAATAAATAAACGTTAAAAAAAAAAAAGATAAATGGGGAGGCCGAGGTTGGCTGGGGAGGTACCATTGTTATGGTCGCCCCCGTTTTACAGGTTGGGCAACTGAGGCCCGGGGTGGTGAAGTCGGTCGGTGGCCCAGGCCACTCAGCCAAGGGAGGTGGGGCGCTTGTTACTGAGGCTCAGGTCTCTCTCCCTGGACCTGCCGGGCACCTGCTGGTGAGCTTGCCCCGGGGGGGCCCCAGGCCTGTGGTCTGAGCCGGGCACGCCCCGCCCTGCCCCCTCCCGGCCCCGCAGTACTTGCAGGAGATGGAGGACCTGAGGCTGAAGCACCGCGCGCTGCAGAAGGACTGTGATCTGTACAAGCACCGCATGGCCACTGTCCTGGCCCAGCTGGAGGAGGTGGAGAAGGAGCGCGACCAGGTGAGGGTGGCCACTGCTTCTCCCACCGGGGAGACAGGGGGAGTGGGCGGGGCCAGAACCGTAGCCGGAGACTTCCGCCCGGCCCGGAGCGCTGATTGGTTTAGGCGGGGCGAGTGGGCCGAGGTACCGGAAGCACTCAGGCCAACCTTCCCCCCCCCCCCCCCCCCGCACCCCCCCAACACACCTGCCTCACCCCAGCTCCTGGTCGAGGAGAGGGGGTCCCGGCACCCATCGCCTCCGGAGCCCTTGTTCCCTTCACGTCGAGGGCAAGGCCTACACAGGGCGGTGCTTGCTAATATTTGCCGGTGAAGGAAATTCACCGAAGTTGTGGCTCGCGGGCCCTGGGTGCCATGGCCTTCACCTCCTGAGGCCACAGGGTGAGCTATTTCCTCCAGGTCACCAGCCCTCCTTGTACGGGGCTCCCTGCGCGGGGGGGAAGGGCGGGAGGCGCTGCCCTTGCACCAAGTTCGAATCCTACTAGAGGAGTGGAAGTCTACGTGTTAGAATGGGCCTCGGGGCCCCCTGCTGGGTCGGGTGAAGGTGCAGGTGACCCAGGTGGTCCGGAGGTGGGGGGGGGGGGGACCCAGGAATCTGCACCATCTCTGGCTCCCGCTCCTTTTGAGACATTGGGTGGCAGGTCCCGGCCATGGCCCAGCTCCCAGGGACCCTGGTCTTCCTGGTGGGGAAAAGCGCTTTGGGTGGAGTGGGCTGGGTTTGAACCCTGGTTCCCCCGGGAGCTGGGATGCTGTGAGTAAAGGCTGAGGCACACAGGACGTTTCCCAGAAGAGGCTTCCGTTGCTCTTGGGAAACAGTAAGAGCCTGGACCTGACTCTGGATCCCAGCTCTGTGCCCGCTGGCCGGGCTGTCTGTAAAATGAGGACAAAGAGAATCTCCACCGTGGAAAGCTGGTGCAAAGATTGAGCGGGTGGCCTGATACTTAGCACAGGGCCGGCGCCCAGGAAGTGCTTGATAAACGTTAGCGACTGGTCTTGTGCCGCCCCTGCCCGAGAGGGCAGGACGGTTGGGTCAGGGCGGCCCCTGCACCCTCCCTCTCTGGCCGCTCTCCCCAGGCCATCCAGAGCCGTGACCGGATCCAGCTGCAGTACTCACAGAGCCTCATCGAGAAGGACCAGTACCGCAAGCAGGTGCGGGGCCTGGAGGCCGAGCGCGACGAGCTGCTGACCGCGCTTACCAGCCTGGAGGGTGCCAAGGCCCTGCTGGAGGCGCAGCTGCAGCGGGTCCAGGGGGGCTCCTGCCTCAAGGTGAGCAGGGGGCAGGAGCACGAGAGTTCCGGTGGGAATGCTGGGATCCTGGCAGGAGCTCTTGGCCGGGGCTGGGAACAAGCAGGACCTGGTGGGAGACCTCAGTCTGGGGGGTGGGACCCCCTGGGATCCCTCAGCTGGGCTTGGGAAGATGCAGGTTCCAGGAGGCAATGTGTGGGTCCTGGCTGGAGCCCTCGCCCTGGGTCAAGAGCATGCCGGTCTTGGAGGGAGCTCTCGGGCAGGACGGAGAATATGCAGGCCTGGTGGAACTTTCAACTGGGGTGGGTGTGGGTCGGTGCGTCAGGGGACAGGAAAGGGTCTCCGGGTTTCTGGGGTTGCTCCTGGGGCACTAGGGATAGTTTGAAGTTAAAAAAAAAAAAAAAAGAAAAGAAAAGAAAAAAGAATGGTTTCAAGTTTGCTTTTGGATATTCTTGGAGAAGCCCGGCTGCATGAGGCCCAAAGGCCGCTCAGAGACCAGCTAGTTCAGTTCCCTCACTGTATAGTCAGAGAGTGTCAGGGGCTTGCCCGAGTTCATACAGCCAGCCAGCACCCCTTGTCAACCAGATAGGAGTCCTTGGACCTCTGTTAGGAGCTCTGCCTTTTCCTCTCTTGGGTTTGCTTGAAGATGATCCCTTGGCCAAGCATTTGATGCATGGAGCCTGGAGGAATAGAACAAAGGAAGCATGAATCTGTCATTTGTCACATTTTAAGATCCTCAGTGGCTTTTTTGCTCTTAGGTAAAGACCAGACCCCTTATCAGGCCCTGGAGGCCTGAAGGCTGGGCCCTTTCCTACCTCTAGCCTTGTTCTCTGGGTCACTGTCTTTTAATTCCTGGACTGTGTCACAGTCCTGCCTCAGGGCCTTTGCACATACCATTCCAGCTGCCTAGACCATCCTCCCCAACTTTATCTGCTTAACACCTACTTATCGTTGAGTCCTCAGCTCAAACCACACTTTCTCTGGAGAGCGCTCTGATGCCCCCAGGCTGGGTGGGCCCTTGGGAGTGCCTTCCGCACACTAGGCACCTTCCTTCCCTGGTCTCTTGGCAGTTTGGGGTTATTTCCTTAATCTGCCTGTGTGTTTACGGTCGGTCTCTGCTGGGCTGTGAGCTCCATGAGAGCAGGGATCCAGTCGTCTCATTCTCTGCCGGGTCCCCGGTGCTGGCCCTTGCCCTGCACCGCTCACCTCCTCCCTCCCCCTTCTGTTGCCAGGCTTGTGCCTCTTCCCATTCCCTGTGCTCCAACCTGAGCAGTACCTGGAGCCTCAGCGAGTTCCCCCCGCTGCTGGGAGGCCCGGAAGCAGCTGGGGAAGCAGCCGCCACGGGGGGATCTGAGCCCCACACCTCGGTAAGACACCTGCCCTCCCTGAGCGTGTCGGGGGTGGGGTGCGGATGCTGAGAGCATTCGTGTAATGTCATTACCGACCTGTGGGTGCTTTCCAGTTCGCCGGCAGTCCCATTTCTCATGTGAGGACACCGAGGCCCATGAAGGCCAAGTCCCCTACTTAAGCTCGCCCAGAGCCAGCTCCGCGCTAGGCCTGGGTGCCAGGAGCCACGGGATCCCCACTGTACTCGTGCAGAGCCCACGCCTCCACCCCGGGCCCTACTTGTCATCTGGGGAACGGGCACAAAGTAGGTGCGTTGAGGTGGGGGAGGCGGATCGGAGGTGACCCAGGCCCTGTCGTGGCGTTGGCAGGAGGAGGCCACAGATAGCGAGAAGGAGATCAATCGGCTCTCCATCCTGCCCTTTCCCCCGAGCGCCGGTTCCATCCTCCGCCGGCAGCGTGAGGAGGACCCCGCACCCCCTAAGAGGTAAGCAGGATGGGGAGACAGCAGTAGAGGCTCAGGGAGATGCTGTTGCCGTTTCTGAAAACAGCCACGTCCCTGAATCGCTAGCGCCAGCACCAGCATCGGACTCCCCTTACCGCCTTTAAATGGCCGGGGCTCCGGGGACCCGGGTCCGCAGAGTCATGGCCATGACCCAGGTCGGGGGCGGGGGGGGGGGGGGTGATGAAGTCACAGTCTGGTATGGGAGCAGACGTGGGAGCCACGAATGACAGAGGCAGAAAGAGGTGAGATGAGGGGTGAGAAGTCTAGGGAGGCTTCCAGGAGGGGGTGGCGTTCAGGGACAGGCCAGGGCATTCTAGGGGGAGGGGCGTGGGGCAGAGGTCGGACCGTTAGCTTCTCGCCCTGTGAGTTTAGGGGAGCTGGTTGGCCCGAGCGCCCAGTGCCTGGGACCCCTGCCTTGGCTGTAGCCTACCTGTGCTTGGGGGCGGCAGGACCTCTTGGTGGCCAGGCGGCAGGGGAGGAGGGATGGGGGCAGAATGCCCCCTGTGCCTCAGCTCCTGCCTCCCCTGCCCTCCTCCCCCCAGGTCCTTCAGCAGTATGTCGGACATCACAGGTAACGGCCCTCAGGGACTCCGTGGGGAGGGCTCATTGCCGGGGTGTCTTTTTAGCCCACTTGAGGTCTGTGCTGCCTGCTCTGCCCTTGCCTGCGCCCCCCCTTCCTGAGGCCCCCCACCCTGTGCCCTGACCGGGCGGGGCGGCTGTGCCCCGGAGGCCCCTGGGGAGTTGGGCCACGCCACTCACCCGTTGCCCCGGCCTGCTCCTCTCTCCTGGGCCTGGCTTCACTGTACCGGCTCCTCAGTCCCGGCCCTCCCTCCAACCCCTCCCAGGGAACCGAAGGGTCGCCTTGGCCCCGGCCCAGCCCCGAGCCCAGTGGGTGCAGTGTGTTCCTGGGGTGTCAAACCTGCCAAGGTCCTGGGAAGGCCCTGGGCTCGAGCACCTCGCCCCCTTCTCACGGGCCCCGGCTTGCCCTGGTTGCTTGGTCTGGAGCCCCGGAACCTCCTCCTTTCTCCCCACCCAGGGAGTGTGACGCTTAAGCCCTGGTCTCCTGGTCTCTCCTCGTCCTCGTCCTCTGATAGCGTGTGGCCTTTTGGGAAGTCGGATGGCCTCCTGGCCAGAGGCTGTGGCCTGGATCTCCTCAACAGGTACTGCGGCTGGGCCAGGCAGGGCTGGGTGGGCGTGGCGTCAGACCCCTGGAGCAGGGCGAGGGGGTGGGAGGGATCAGTAGCTCAGCTTTAGCCTCAGGCACCCGTAGAATATTCGGGCTTGTAGACACCTGGGATTCAAATCCTGTCACTGCTGCTTATCGTCTGGGTGACGGGCTGGTCACTTCCCCTCTCGGCGCCTCCGTATTTCCTCATCTGCTGAAGGTGGTCAGTGATCTCTTCTGCGTGGGGGTGTTTGGGGGTTCAGGACTCGTGTCAGTAAAGCACCCTGCTTTGCCAGCTGTTAAGTAGGTGCTCAGTAAACGGTAGTCGTTACTCGTACCCCCCTCTGCTTGCCGTCCTCCCGGCGCTGAGCCCCCAGCAGGACCGAGCCTCCCGGCAAGGCTTCGCGCTATGGGTGGGGTGGGAGCCCCGCCGCCGCCGGGCTGGCCACAAGCCCGTGACAGGAGTCGTGAAGCAGACGGGCCCAGCATGCGTTGCGGTTCTGTCAGTGTTGGTTGTCGAGTGACCTCCCCGGTCGGGCTCGCGGATGAGTCCCAGGAGGGCGGGCGATAGATGAGTCGAGAATGTGCACTTCGAACTCCAGATAGGGAGGGCAGCTGGGTGAGTGGGGAAGAGCAGAGGGCAGAGGCTGTCCAGGGATGGCCCGGAGCTTGGCGGTGACTGGAGCCGGAGGGGGAGGGGGCCAGGGCAGGCTTCATGAGTCAGGCTGGCCGTGTGAGTCAGGCGGGAGAGTGTGGACTTCGGCTTGTGCCCGCTGGGAAACATAGCAAGATGTGGCTGTTACTAAACGCGAGGCCGGCTGCTGGCTGCCTCACAGCGTTCTCTCCGTCCTGGGAGGCGGGTGTTATGATTATATCCCTGTTTTATAGAGGAGAAAGCTGAGGCTCAGAGAGGTTGAACGACTTGCCTGAGGTCACACGGCTGGAAAGTGCCAGGGCTAAGACCCACAGTGACCTCAGCAGGTTTGCGTTTGGGGAAGGGGCCTGGGGAGCACTGAATGTCAACAGCCGCAACGCGGGGGTGCTGGTTACAGAGGGCAGATCACCCGAGAAATAGGGGCAGAGCAGGACCAGGGGCCTGAAGCAGCTTGACCAGGCCCAGGTCCAGGCCCCTGCCCCCACTCTAGCCCTCCGGCAGCGGGGCCAGCACGACATTGTTTCTCCCTGTGCAGGACGTGCTTCTAGGGGAAGGGGTGGAGGCGCCTCCCTTCCTGCCTGCCTTGGCCCTTCCTCCAGCTCGGTTCAGCCTGCAGCAGGGGTCCTGGCTGCTGTCCAGGGGGCACCGGAGCAGGAGGTTCTGGCCCAGTCCCTGCCCCCCACTCCATGTGATCATGGGGCCACCTCTGCAGTTCCTGGGGAGGAGGGAGCTGAAGGGAGGACACACACTGGGGTGGGGGCAGGGACGGGGGACTGAGACAGCAAGATGTGGACAGATGCGGTGGGGGGGGGGGGGTAGGGAGAGCCTGGCTGGTGCGTGGGGTGGTGCCTGCGTGCGTCCTGGGGCAGTGTCCCCGCACAGAGCACAGTGGGAGAGAACAAGACACTGGAGCCCTGTCACTTGCTACAGAGGGGCTTGGGGCAAGTCACTAAATTCCCCAGGGCCTCGGTTTCCTGCTCTGTAAAATGGGGTTGTCACGGGCTTCCGGTGTCCCCCTTAGGGTGTTTTGAACAGTGCCCGGCTCAGAGTGAGCGGTAGTGTTAGCCCTTTGCTGTTTTTATCGCTGCTGTTGCTCAGGTTCCCCGAGTAGCCCGGCAAGGCTGGTGTTTTTAGCCTCATGATACAGATGACCAGAAGGAGGCCCAGGGAGAGTCGGGAATTTGTCCCAAGGCCACTGGGCGGTGGAGTTGGGGATTCCGATGGACCTTCCTTCTGGTTAAGCTGCTTTCAGCTCCCGGTCATGGTGCGACCTCACCGTGCGCTGGGCCTTTGCAGCGGTCCGGCCTCCCCTGCCCTTCTGGGCTCCTAGGGCCTTGGGGCAGGGCAGGGGTTGCTGGGGCAGGCTGAAGGCTGGACGGACAGACGGACAGGTGGGAGAGATAGTGAGGAAGGGCCAGGGAATGCAAGTGGGGCGCTCAGGGGCGAGTGCTGGGTGAGGGTCACTAGGGGAGGGTCAGTGTGAGCCTCCCTGGCAGGGCCTGCCCCCCGGTCAGTCAGACTGTGTTGCTAGAGACCCAGGAGTCCAGAGATTGGACTGCCCCCCCTCCCCGACCTTGTGTTCCTCTCTCTTCCCTCATCCACTTGTCTGCTGAGGCCTGGTGCTGAGAGGGACCCGACTGGACCTGGCCCCAAATGGACCTGGGAGCTGCCAGGCGGACTCTCCCCCCTTCCCCAGGGGCACTCTGGAGGCCCAGAGAAGTCATTGGGTCCCTCAGGAAGGTGGGCAAGGGTGTCCTGAAGGAGGCGGTGCCTGAGCCAGGTTGGCAGGGAGAGCCTGAAAACTTGGGGTGAATGGCGGAGCTGGGGGTGGGGCTGGTGTGCCAAGGCAGGGGATAGGGGGCAGGGGGCCGATCAGCTGGTACCAGGAAGGGCTGAGTGCAGGCTGCCTGCTGGGCTGCCTCCTGGGGGACCCCTGATGCTCGGTTGTCTGTGGCTTTGAAACAGGTGGGGGAACTGCCGGCCACGGAGAGGTGACTTTTCTGAGTCACCCCTGGTAACAGTAGCTGTGTAACCTCTCTCGGGCACCTAGTTAACGTGGCACCGTTCTAAGAGCGTCCCACGCTTAATTCCCTGAGTCGTACGTACGATGAGGGAGGCGGAGGCCGATGGGGCTCTTGAGGACCACAGGCTAAGCAGCCAGGCCGTCTGGCCCCGGAGTCCCTGCACGTGCCACTTTTCTCAGAGTCCCCTGACCGTACCCCACCTGACAGAAACCCAGGACACGTGCCCGGAACAAAAGGGTCACGAGACGATAGTTGGGTTTACTCGAGGGGAGGCTGGTGTGCGTTTTCTGTTCTGTTCCGATAAAACACTGCGTTGGCCGTGACCTTGTGAATTTCACAACCCTCTTAGGGGCCAGGCCTGCAGTTGGAGGTTTCCTGGAGGCCTCTGGTCTCCACCTCCCCTGCATCATCTTTATGTTGGTCCGACCCTCACACCCACGGTGGGAGCCAGTGTCCTCATCGTCCTGGCTTTATGGATGTGGTGACAGAATCAAGCGGCCAGCTCACTCGTCCACATCTAGGGCACAGTTAAGGCTGGGGTCTGGAGTGGGACTGTGTTTCTCCAGCCAGGGGGCAGCATGGCCAGACCCAGCTTCGGGCCTCCCATCTCTGCCCTGGCCCATCAACTCAGCCTGGACATTCCCAGGGCCGGGGGAGCCTACGAAGGTAGGCTGGCACCCGTGTCCGGTCACAGCCCCGTGGGCGTGGCTGTTTGTTTTGACTGAGAGGGTGGAAGCCGAGAAAGACTCCTGGGGCCAAAGATTCCCCCCCTCCACATGCGCGCAGACGGTGTTAAAGTCCTTATAGCCTTGCCCACCCTGGGCGGACAGCAGGGGGCAGTGTGGCTGCGTGGGCAGCAGTTGCCAGGGTGGGTGGGGAGGCGGGCGATGGTGGGGGACGCTTGGGCTGCTCCCCTGCGGACTCTGGCCTCCCCTCTTCCCTAATCCTCCGGCCAGGGGGGCTCACAGAAGGGAATTTCAGGCGGCTGTGTCTGCGCCGGCCGCAGGGCCTCACAGGTTCTCATCCAGGGACAGGAAGAACGCCGCCACGATGGGGATCTGGGTGACTCTTTGTCTTAACTGTCAGTGGTTTCCACTGCCCACAAGAGGAAGGCCAGACGCCTTCCTTGTGTGCCCTCCACAGGCTGGCTCCAGCTTGCCTTTTCTGGGAGCTGTTTCCCATGATGTTCAATTAGCTAATTAGGGCAAAGCGCTTAGCATGGTTTCTGGCACACGGGGAGCACTCGGTAAGCATTTGCTGCCGCTGTTATCACTGTTGTTGTTAAATCCTTCCGCACGTCCTGTATTCTGTCCTCCACACCTCTGCCCCTGCCAGCCCTTCAGCCTGGAGCACCACCTTCCTCTCTGTCTATTCCTGAAGCGCCTCTATTCGTCACCGCCGGGTAGCCCCGCTGCCTCTTCCTCTGGGAAGCCGCTCCCCTCGGTGCTCCCACGGCCGCCTGTAGCCATCTCTGGTCTGTGTTGTGTCCTAACGGTGACCTCCCCCGCTAAACTGTGAGCATAACGAGCTTTTACTTGTCGTCTGCCATGTGCCGGACGCTGTGTTTGGGGCTGGGGACCCAGAGCTGAGCACGATGGTGGGCTGGTCCTGAGGGTGTTCTTTCTGGGCAAGCGCAGAGGGTGCGATCCCGCAGGAAGCTTCGCCTCAACCTCGCGCGGGGGTCGGGGAGGGAGAGGTTGCTTTGGAACTGAGCTTTGAAGGATGAGCAGAATCTGCCAGGCAGAAGAGAGGGGGAAGGACATTCCGGGCAGCAGGCCCAGCGGGTGCAATGGCCCTGGGGTGAGTTGGGGGAGGGCTGGTGAGAGTCATGGCTCGGTTGGGGAATTGCTGTGGTTCTCCTGGGAATGTCGCACTGAGTCGAAATACTGACTGAACTCTAACTCCTGGTTCCCTTCTCTCTTCCCAGGTCTCTGGCCATCCGAGTGTCTTGCCGGAGCCCCCCGGGGGGGCCTGAGCCCCAGGACAAGGGACCAGACGGCCTGTCATTCCTTGGGGACAGCTGGTCTGGGGCCGTGGTGCGGAGGGTGCTCTCTGGACCAGGGTCTGCCAGGGGGGAGCCGAGAGAGGTGAGACCCCCGTCCCTCTGAGTTGGGGGTGGAGCCAGTACATTAGCTGGGGCTGGATGCCCTCTGATTGGCGGATCTAGGTCACTGGGCAGAGTTTCTGGGGGTTGACCCAGAGCAGAGGCCGGCTCAGAGATGTTACCCAGGTTGGCCTGCCTCAGCCAGCAGTAAATTAAATCTGACTGGGCAGGGGCTGGACGGATCCCCACCCTTAAGCACGGAAAAGAACAGACACCCTGGGGGAGGACGACGCCTGTTGATGGGGGAAGGATCTGATTGGCTAGGTGCCTTGTGAGGTGGGGTATCTGAATTACCGGGATATGTCACCACCACCCCAGTCTCCCTTCAGCCCCAGGGCTGCGGTGGCCTGGGAAGCTCACTTCCTTCCTTCCCTGCCTGCCTGGGTTTCTTTCCCAGCCAAGGGCAGAGGCTGGTGGCCTGGAGGGGGCAGGCCTGGAAGGTGAGGCCCAGCAGAGAACCTTGCTCTGGAGCCAGGCGTCCACACTCCCCTTCCTGATGGACTTCAAGGGTAAGTCTGGCCGAGGGCCGAGGGACTGGGGACTCCCGGGTCCCAGAAGGTCAGAGCTGAGAGCCCACAGGAGGGCTTGTCCAGCCTGTGATGCAGGTGGGACAACTGAGGCCTGGCTGCAGCCTGGCTGTCAGCAGTGCCCTTCCCTCGCCCACTGTTCGCCCTTGCTGGCTGTCCTTTGTCTCCTCCATAAGGAGCTTACCATGACAGGAGTCCAGAGACCCGGGTTCAAGGCCTGGTTCTGTTCCTAGTGGGCTTGGTAGCCTCGGGCAGGTCCCTGTCCTCTCTGGGCCTCAGACTCTCACTTTAAGAGGGGGGAGGTAGGGTTCTGGCAGCTCAGGCCTTGAAAGGGGCGTGATGGGGCCCGAGGCCGATCCCTGACTTACTTAATCCTCTTGCCCTCCCTCCTGCCCCCGCCCTGCCCACATCCAGCCTGTCAGTCCTTCCACGAGGCCCTAGATGCCTGGACAAAGGGGCTGAGCACTGAGCCCTTCTATATTCGAGCCAACCTCACCCTGCCCGAGCGTGCAGACCCTCATGCCCTGTGTGTGAAAGCCCAGGAGATCCTGCGGCTGGTGGACCCGGCATACAAGCGGCGGCAGGAGTGGTTCTGCACACGGGTTGACCCCCTTACGCTGCGGGACCTGGACCGGGGCACTGTGCCCAATTACCAGAGGTGACGCAGAACCGGGAGTCTGGGGGCGGGTCCCGCAGGGAGCCGGGACCAGGATAGGAGGCTTTTCCCCTCCCCCTGCAGTCCCTCACTATCCTCTGGGACAGGATAAGGGGGCTGGAGGAGAGGAGGTGAGGGGCTCCCTTTCTCCCTACAAATGCACCATGTGACCCCATCCCACCCCCATCCCTACCCCGCAGAGCCCAGCAGCTCCTAGAAGTTCAGGAGAAAGGGCTGCTCTCCAGCCGGCACCGAGGGCCCCGAAGTAACGTAAGCAATGCTGGGCGGGCTGGCAAGGGTCCGGGGAGAGGGCCTGCCAAGGGTGGGGTCCAAAGGGGGAGAGGCCAGGTTCCGTTGTCTGACAGCCCTGGGGGAGGAGAGGAGGGAGGCTCCCACCTCGCTCCTTCACCCGGACACGGTTGATCATCTCCTACATGCCCAGCAGACAGGACAACGGCAGGGCTCACTGTCCAGGGTAGTTGAGAGGATTAAACGAGGCAGCTCAGGAGCAGGCCTGGCCACGGCCAGCACTTGACAGAATGGCAGTCATACACCCTTTTCCAATCCCTGGGTAGGGGCTGGGCCGGGTGAGCCTCCCCCGGCCGCCCTACACACGGGCAAAGTGAGGCTCAGAGAAGTGAAATCACTCAGAAGGCCAGAGGGTCTGAGAACTTGGGCTCTGGAGCCAGACTGCCTGGGGTGGAATCCCAGCTCTGCCACGAGCCAGCCAGCCCACCGCGCCACCTTGGACAAGCACCTGACCCTCCCTTGAGGCTCTGTTTCCTCATCTGTAAAACTGGGGAAGTTACGTTGCCTGCCTCGTGGGTAGAAGGCTTCAGTGAGTTCGTGACATCTGGGGCTCAGTGTCTGTCACGTTCCCTGCTGGCCGCTGGTGTCATCGGTGCTGTCATTTGTCGGTGCTGTTTTTTTTTTTTTTTTTTTTCGTACCCGGGGTCACGTTGCTAATTCATTGGAAGAGGTTCCAAAGGTTGCCTCTCAGGCGACATTAGGTCGCTCTGGTCTCTGGGCCTCAGTTCCCCGTCTGTAGACCTGAGGCCCCTCTAGCTCTAACTGGCTCCCACAGGCTTGCTTCCCTGGGCCCATAGGGATGGTTACCCTCAGCTGCCTGGGGAGAGGGGGGCTGTGCTGGGCCGGGTGGGGGCAGAAGGCCTGGTGGGGAGGGGACCTCTCGGGCTGACCCAGGGGGCAGCCGGGCCCCCTCTGCCGGGGTTGGGGGGGGTCCCATTCATCTCCTCCCCGCTGAGGGTGGGATGGAGGCTGGGCCCTCAGGTGCTCCTCTCTCCGTGCCCCCCTCTCCCCTGCCAGCTGAAGAAGCGAGCCCTGGACCAACTCCGGCTGGTGAAGCCCAAGCACGTGGGAGGTTCTGCCGGAGATTGTCCGGAGCAGCTGCTGATGGAACCCTGCTCAGGTGAGCACACAGCTGCAGAGGCGCGTCCCGTGCTGGTGTCTGGGAGGGTGCACGTCTGGGTGTCCTTTGGCCCTGGCGGTCCATTCTGCCTGCAAGAGCCCATTGAAGGGCTTCCGGTGGGGAGCAGGGCGTCTGGGGCCTGAGACATGGGCTCCCCCTGGTGGGAGACGGGCCACCGGGGTTGAGGGAGCCAGTTGGGGGGAGGCACCGGTGTGCGAGTGTGACCGTGGGGGTGTAGGACCCCGGGGCTCGCGTGAGCCCGGGTCTGTTCTTGTCTGGCGGAGCAGTTGTAGTGGTGTTTCTCACGTGTGTGTGCCGGCCGGTGCCAGCAAGATCCCCGAGCCGGTGTCTGGAAGGCAGTAGGGGGGAGGCCTTGGGTCAGATCGGGGAGAGGGGTTGGCAGAGCCCGGAGGAGGGAGTCGGCAGTTCCGAGGGGCAAGAAGACGGTGGTGAGGGAAGACTTCCCGGAAGGGAAGTTGCCTGAGGTGGGGTTTTCGGGGATGAAGAGGAGTTCGTTCCCGGCACAAGGCGCAGCGGTGCAAAGGCACAGAGGTATGGCTGTGTGTGACGCGCGTGCAGAACGCCGGGTACAGCAAGTGCGAGCCAGACGCCAGGTCTGTCACAGAGTGTGCTTGGTCCAGGGGACACAGTGGTACCTCCCCTTGGAGCATATGGCCCCGGGGGGGCGGTCAGGGGGAGGCAGCTGCCCGCCAGTCAGATCATCGTACCCGTAAACATGATTTTGAAGTGTGACACGTGTAATAGAGGAGAGCTGGGTGCCTTGGAGCGCACGCCAGAGGCCCTGCACGTCTGGGGACCAGGGAAGGTGCAACCTGGGCTCTGAGGGGAGCGTGGGGTCTAACTGGGCCAAGAGCTGCCGGGCTGGGGCTCTGGCCTCCCCGAGTCATGCAGAGGCCCTGTGGTTGGAGGCAGTCGGTCCGTGTGCTGGGGCACGTGACTCGCTGCCCCTCTAGGCTCTGGCAGGGCTGGGTCACCCATGTGGGAGATGTGCCCTCTTTCCTGAGGGTCGCGGGAGGTCACTGGCACGTTGAAAGCAGGGGACTTACGGGATCTGACTGTAGGTTTAAAGCCTCTCTCTGGCTGTTGAGAGGCGAAGGACCTGGAATTGGGGTTGGGCAAAGGTGAGGTGGGCGGGGGATTGGGGGCAAAGCTCCTGCAGGGGGCTGCTGTGTGTGTGTGTGTGTGTGTGTGTGTGTGTGTGTGTGTGTGTGTCTGTGTGTACATGCGTGCATGTGCACAAAGGAACAGCAGCAGGTCTTAGGGGAAAAAAAGGGGGGGACTTGAGAAGAGCGGATGGGGTTTTGAGGCTGGAGGGGCTGGCCACCCTAGGACGGAGGAGCTGGGGCCCTGCCTGCACCCTCACCTACTCTGCCCCCCGCCCTGCCGTAGAGCCAGAGCGGAGCCTCAAACCCTACAGCCTGGTGCGGCCGCTGCTGGTGTCCGCCCTGCGGCCTGTGGTGCTCTTGCCTGAGTGCCTGGCACCCCGGCTCATCCGCAACCTGCTAGACCTGCCCAGCTCCCGGCTGGACTTCCAAGTGTGCCCGGCGGGTGAGCCTGGGTGCCCGGGGAGGGGAGGGCCGGGCGGCACCCACGGGAGGCCGGGCCCACGGGGCCCTTCACCCCTGCCTCTCGCCGCTCTGCAGAAAGCCTCTCTGGGGAGGAACAGTGCTCGTCCTCAGCACCGGGAGCCCCCAAGGCCCAGCCTGCCGCCCCTGGGCTGGGCAGCAGGATCCGCACCATCCAGGAGTCTGTCGGGAAGGTAGGTGCTGGGGCGGCGGGGAGCTGCTCCTCTGGGGTAGAGAGCTGGTCTGAGTGTGGGCCTGAGCCGCTCTCTTGCAGAGCCGCTCTCTTGCAGAGCCGCTGGGCGAGTCCCGTCCCTTCCACGGGCCTGTCTCCTCCCCTGCGGATGGGGGGGCCGGGGCGGTGGAACGCGGGTCCCCTTTGAGGTGTTGGGCTGGTACACCTCACCTGTCCGTCCCATCCCAGACTCGCTGCTACCTTGGGGGCCGGCTGGGGGCTGTCAGACATGGGAGCGCCGGTGGGGTCCGCTCCATCCCGTCGATGGCGAGGCTGAGGTCCAGAGCGGGCACGTGACTTGTGTCCCCAGGTCTCCCACCTTCCCCTGGGGTACTTTCCTCGTTGCCAGGGCCCTTCTGGTGGGGGACACGGGGCCCTGTAGGGGGCTGTGCCTGGAGGGCCTAGTGGGGGCAGGGAGGTCAGCGTCTCTGGGCTGAGAGTGAAATGTCGCCTCCGTGTCCTGAAAAGAAGCACTGCCTGTTGGAGCTGGGCGCACGGGGCGTGCGGGAGCTGGTCCAGCACGAGATCTACCCCATTGTCATCCACGTGGAGGTGACGGAGAAGAACGTCCGGGACGTCAGGTGAGGGAGGGTGAGGCCAGCGTTTCCTCCTCCTTGAGGAGGTCCCTGTCTCTCCGCCTCCGTCCGCCTCGGTGTCTGTCCCCTCCTCTGACCGCCGCCTGTCCCCTCTGCCGGCAGGGGTCTGCTGGGCCGGCCAGGCACCCGGGACTCGGAGCTGCTTCGGCAGTGCCGCAGCTCGGAGCAGGCGCTCTGGGAGCTGCCCTGCTCCTGGGTGCGGGTGCCGGCCCACGCGTGGGGCCACTCGGAGGAGCTAGCCAAGGTGGTGCGCGGCCGCATCCTGCAGGAGCAGGCCCGCCTCGTGTGGGTGGAGCAGGGCAGCGGCAGCAGCATCGGTGGGAGCAGCGAGGCCTGAGGGGCCCCTCCGGACGCCTGCTGCCTCCTGGCCCGCTTCAGAAGCCGTCGGCGGCGGGGACCCCGGTGTCCGCGGTGGAGCTGGGGCCCCGGCCCATCCCGAGCCCTCCTAGACCCTCGGACCCTCGCACGTGGGCTCTCACCCGAGTGGATCTGTGGGAGCCCTCAAGGCGGAGCCCCCCCCCCCCCATACTCGCTGCTCTGGGCCTCCCGAGTGCCCCCGTGTCCCCGCGATTCCACTCGCGGGCCCCACGCGCGGGCCCGCGTCCTCAGCCTATCGCTCACCCGGAGCTTCCGAGCTCTCACTCCTTCGCACAGGTTTACACGCCCAGGTTCTCAACGGCAGGCACCTGAGGACTCCTGGGTTCTCAGCCAGTTCTGCTCAAGGAGCCCCGAGCTCGTCCCGCGTGCCCCCACCCGCCGCCGGCCCCCCGCCCCTCTCGCCTTTCTGCTGTGTACTTCCACATGTGGGCGCCGCGGTGTCCCCGGCCCTCCGTGCCCCTCGCGTCTTCCCGTCACACGTGTGTCTGTGGTTCTCTCCCGTGTAAATGCCCCACCCCACCCCGTGACACTTGGGCACCGACACTCCTGTGTTCCTGGGGAGCACACCGAGGACCGTGTTCTCACAGCGCCAGCTCCCTGCGGTGACTCACCTCTCAGGGGCACGGGTGGGGAGGAGGGCCGCTGCTCCGTCACCAGAATGTACGGCTCGTTGAGTTCCGAGAAGCTGCACATGACGTAACATTAAACGGTTTGTCATACAAGCTGGTGGCCTTTTGCTTGCTTGCCTCCCTGGCCCCGGGGCCCCCTCTCCACGCTCCCGACTTGTCCCCACCCCCCGATCAGGCTGATAACCACCTCTCAGGCCCCTGCTTGCCCACGGGGAGGGTCAGATTTCGTTCCTGACTCATCCCAGAGCCGCCTGGCATCTGTGCTGGCATCACCTTACCTGCCCCCGAATGACCGGAGAAGGGCCCCACAGACGGGCCATCTCCATGCTCAGCCCTGCCAGTGTCTGATCATCAAAGGGGGTTCCCCTGGAGAGGGGACACCAAGGCTAGCAGGGTCCGGTCTTGGCTTAAGGGGCCCAGCTGCTGAGTGGAGGGGGCCAAGCGCCAACCCCCCCGTGCACAGCCAGGTCCCTGAGACAGTTGGACCAGAGAGGATGGTCTAAGCAGGATGACCACGGGGGCTGCCGCTTACGCCTAGGGTCTGGGATTCCTTTCTTCAAGAAGTACTTACCGGACCTGTGTGCCAAAGTGCTGTCCTTGGTCATCCTATGATCGTCCTCTGTCACAGTGATGAACTTGGGTCGGCCCCTGGAGATTTCAGGGGGAATGTTTACTAGGTGGAAGGAGCCTCCAGAGCAGAGTCTCAGAGGCCAAAAATGCATTGAGTGTGGCCCCCTGGGGAGTGGTAGGAACCGAGGCTGGGAAGTCCAAGTTCAGAGGTAGGGGCTGCCTAAATCGTAGTGTCCTTTGAGGTCTGGCTCAGACACCGTCTCCATGAAGGCCGCTTGATTATCCCAGGCCTTGGGGCTTCTCTGTCCTGCTGTGTTCTCTGCCTTGTGGCAGGACGGTGGGTGTCTGGGGCTCCCTGGGTGTGGAGACTGGGTAATGATGCTCATTTGGGTCAAGGAACCTCCCCACTTCCTTGCTGTGTGTCTGGCCCAGTGCTTGGTCTATGGACATAGGAATCTGGGTGACGTTGCAGGACCTCAGTAAGGCAGCTGCCTTTGCCTGGTCTCATGTTAGGTGTCCTTCCACTGGGGTGGAGAAGCCCACTAACCCCTTAATCCTCACCGGGTCTTATTTTTGTCCCCACTTTATAAATGATGAAATTAAAGTTCAGAGAGGTGAAGCAACTTGACCGAAGTCACATGGCTAGTAAATAGCCCCGTCAGGATTTGAACCTTGGTCTGTGTGGCCCAAAGCCTGGGATCAATCCCCCGGAGATGCTGTTCTGGGAAGATGGGCCACGAAAGGGGCTTGGCATGGGGCCAGCCCACAGGAGGGTGATTCCAAAGGGTTGGTTTTCTTTTCCTCTCCCTCAACAGCCACAGTGCAGGTGTGGGTCACAGCAGGCCCAGGCTAATTCACCAACCATCTGGTACTTTCTTGTGTTTAATGAATATTTCTTGAGCTCCTACTATGTGCCAGGCACTATTCTAGGCAGTGAGGATTCACTGAAGAAAAAAGAATTCCCTGTGTATACTCATGAGAAAGACAATAGAGAAGTAGAATATACAGGGTGTTGGGAGATGAAAAGTGCTGTGGAGGGAACATAGCAAAACAAGATAGGTCTGGGGGGCTATGAATGAGGGGAGAGAAAATATTGCAATTAAAAAAATTTTTTTTAACATTCATTTTTTTTTGAGAGAGTGTGAGCAGGGGAGGGGCAGAGAGAGAGGCAGACACAGATTCCAAAGCAGGCTCCAGGCTCTGAGCTGTCAGCACAGAGCCCCACACGGGGCTTGAACCCATGAACCGTGAAACCATGACCTAAGCCGAAGGTGGACACTTAACTGACTGAGCCACCCAGGTGCCCCAAACACTGCAATATTTTTTAATGTTTATTTATTTTTGAGAGAGAAAGAGCACGACTAGGAGGGGGCCAGAGAGAAAGGGAGACACAGAATCTGAAGCAGGCTCCAGGCTCTGAGCTGTCAGCACAGAGCCTGACGTGGGGCTTGAACTCACAAGCCGTGAGATCATGACCCAAGCTGAAGTTGGACGCTTAACCGACTGAGCCACCCAGGTGCCCCCTCAAACATTGCAATTTTTAAAAAAATGTTTATTATTTTGAGAGAGAAAACACATATGTGTGCAAGCAGAGGAGGGGCAGAGAGAGAAAGAGGGAGAGAGAATCCCAAGCAGGCTCCACACTCTCAGCACAGAGCCCGACGCAGGGCTTGAACTCACGAACCGTGAGATCATGAGGTCATGATCTGAAATCAAGGGACACTTAAGTGACTGAGCCACTCAGGTGCCCTGACGTCGCAGTTTTTAAAAAGTGGCCTGGGAATGCCTCATAGAGAACATGACATTTGTGTCAAGAAATGAAGGAGGTGAGGGAGTGAGACATGCAGACCTCTAGGGAAAGGTCCAGGCAGGAACAGCACATGTAAAGGTCCTGAGGTAGGTGTGCACCTGGACTGGCCAGAAGCCCAGTGGGTCTGGAGCGGAGGGAACAAGGAGAGAGTAGTAGGAGGTGGGGTTGGGGCCTGCAGGCTGCCGTATGATCTTTGGCTTGTGTTCTGAAGGAGATGGGGACTCCGTCAGAGGAAGGATGAGACGTGAGTGGCCTTGTGTCCAGCATGATGGAAAAGGTGGCTGAAGAAGGCCCTCTGTCCACAGCTGGCTGGGAGAAGGGCGGCAATACAGACTGCTGAGTGAGATGGGGTGCGGCAGACTACAGCAGGAGAGATACGCTTCGAGGCCTCCTGTGGCCCAGACGAGGCCCAGAGACCTGGGTTCCACTGGCTCTGTGGCTGAGCTGCTAGATCCTTCCACGCCTTTTGTGCTCAGCGATCAACTGGGAATAACTATCCTAGCGCCGGCGGCGTGAGGAGCAAAGGAACTGAGCCACCTACCGTAGGTGCCCCGGAGACGGGGAAGGGGGCAGCAGGGAAGGCTTTGTGGCGGAGGGGACCCTTCCTTGAGCCGGGCCTTGACGTCCAAACGGCATGAAGCTTGGCCAGAGGAACCTGGGTGACGACGGGGAGGATGGGGGAGAGCACGCAGGAGGAGGTGCATACAGCAAGAGGACACGCCGCCGGGAGGCTGGCGAGCGGGAGCCCCGAAAATAACGGGTGTTGAAGGGGCTCAGCCGACGGTCTCCGGGGAGTGGGGAGGCTGGGGCGGCCTCTCCCTTCCACGGGGCGTGGAGGGTTTGTTGTCGCCCCCACCCCCACTAGAGCAGCTGGCCGGGCCGGGGGCTGTCCCTTCCGCGGTGCCTGTGTCGTTTCCAGCCGCCTCGGGGACTCCCCAGGGCCGGCCCCGCCCCTCGGGCTGCGCTGGAGGCAGGGGCGGGGCCAGGCCCGAGCGCCGGGGCGGGAGCGCGGCGGGAGCAGGTGGAGTGGCCGCGGCGGCGGCGCTGCCATGGCTCCGCGTCCCGGCCCAGAGCACCAGCCCCCACCTCGGCCCTCCTCGCCTGCCCCTGGGGCCCACCAGACTTTGGCCTTTGCCGGCGCCCCAGCCTAACCAGCCTCCCCTCGCTGTCCGGTTGGGATTTGGGGGCTGAGCCGTCTGGGGTCCCGGGGCCAATGCAGTGCCGCCTCCTCCGGGGCCTGGCGGGAGCCCTCCTCACCCTTCTGTGCACGGGGCTCCTCTCCCTGCGGTACCACTCGAGCCTGTCCCCCGACGGCGCGCGGGAGGCCGCCGCGCTGGGCCCGCCAAGCCCTCTGTCCCCCGAGCTGCAGTTGCGCGATGTCTTCATCACGGTCAAGACGACCCGAGCCTTCCACCACTCGCGCCTGGAGCTGCTGCTGGACACGTGGGTCTCCAGGACCAGGGAACAGGTGACAAGTGGGCAACTGTAGGCCCCCAGAGTGGCCCCTGACCTGAGGGACTCGTGGAAGCCTTTCCATTGGGCTGGGGTCCCCGGCAGCCTCCAGGGAGAAGCTGCCTGCCCACCTGCCCTGTCTGGACTCCACTCCCGGCTCCTCCTTCCTCCCAGGATCAAGGGCTCCTGCGGCCCCTGCCTGTGCCCCTCACTGGCTCTGGAGCCAGGTGGTCCTCATGCCCACTCCTCAGTCCCTCCTGGGGCAGGGTGGGGGGTGTCCCTCTGTTCCCTGGCTGTTCTAGCACAGGCTTTGCTCCTGCCCACCTTGGCCCAAGCCCCGCGATGGGGACAATGCGGGGGGCGGGGTGGGGGTGGGGTGTTGGGCGGCTGGGGTAGAGGCCTCTGAGAGTCCTGACTCTGACATGTGCCCAGGCCAGGCTGCACCCAGTCCAGGCCCCGGGTGCTGTCCTACCGCCCTGGCTGGGAGAGTGGAGGACAGGGGCTGAGCTGCCGAGGACACGGGAAGGTCTAGGTGGGGCCTGTTTGGGAGGGAGAGGGGCGGGGGGCATCCTTTCAGAATTGACGACGACCCCTGTCCCCTTGCCTCTGCTGCCCAGGGTGTGTCCAGGGCAGCGGGCCCTCATCTCCTGTGCTCCTTTCCTGTGGGGCAGTTTCTGAGGGAGGGAGGGAGGGAGGGAGGGAGGGAGGTGTGCTGTGGGGGTGGTGGTTGAGGCTGCCGTTGGGGAGAGGTCAGAGCGGGGGCCAGCTGTGGGATCGTGTGTGTGTGTGTGTGTGTGTGTGTGTGTGTGTGTGTGTGTGGCGGGGGCATGTGGCTTATGTCTTTCCGGGCACAAGCTGAGTCCCTTCTGGCTCTTGCCCTCCCCAGACCTGGTGCCCTCCCCAAGCAAGGTCAGTGATTTGGGGTTGTTGGGGAACCATCTCTGGGAGAGGTGGAGGGGCACATTTACACACACACACACACACACACACACACACACACACACACACACTGTCCCTACGGCGGGCGGCTGGCTCAGTGGGAGGAAGTGACTGAGCCTTGGGAGGGGGTTGGGGGCTCCCGGGACACTGAAGAGCTGGGAAGGTGATGTCTGCAAGAGCCCAGGGCCTTCTGGGGAGAGGGCACCCCCACCCCTGACTTCCTGGCCGTGATGTCCTGGCACCCTATTTAAACCTTTCTCCACTGGGACCCCAGCACCCAGGTTCTTCCCTGGGGCGCCCCCACACACAGCTTCTCCTCTTGGGGAGAGTCTGGTTCCTCCTGCGGAAGCCGCTGAGCCTGGCCCTCCCCGCAGACCTTCCTGTTTATGGTGCTGTGTCTGTGTGTACCCGGGAGCGTGCCTCACGTGGTCTGAGGCCCTTTCCTGCCTTGTCTTGATCGCCATGGTGGTGCCCTTGCCCCGGATGAGGAAACTGAGGCCAGAGGGAGGAAGTGCTTGTCTGCAGCACCCTGAAGGCCTGGGGGCGCAGAGCCCTGGTCCCACCTCCCGGTTGGGACCCTTCCTTCTCTGTTGAGACCCGGGATCTCAGAGCTGCCTGGTCACTGGGCCCCAGGAGAGGGTCCTTGGGTGCCCAGCCTGGGTGGCTGGCCCTGGCAGGACCAGGTCTGCAAAGAGAGGAAGCAGCTGCCCACTCCCTGCCTCGAGCTCAATCCCAGATGCCAACTAGGCAGCCAGAGGGAGTACCTGCCGGGTAGCTCGGCAGCCAAGGGGCCGCACGTGCCTCACTCCGTTTAACCCTCACAACAGCCCCCGAGGGGCAGGCACTGAGGGTCCTGTTTTATAGGCCAGGAAACTGAGCACAGTTAAACAGAGGTAGGAGATGAGTTCACTCAGTTGCACACTCACCTTCCGCCCCCAGCACGAGGGGCAGAGGCTAGAAACCTCGTCCTTTGAGGCAGAGTTGAAAAAAGGCAGGATGCTCAAATTGAGGAAGAGGAAGGGAGACCGGGGGACACCCTGCCATCCCACTGCCTCTGGGTCCTCTTCGTCTCCACCCTTTGAGCCCTTTGGCTTATCTGTCTCTGTGATCTTGGCCAAGGCTCTCTCCCTCTCAGGCCTCAGTTTCCCCGTCTGCACAGGACAGGAGGGTCTCGGAGCCTCTCTCAGCTCTGCCAGCAGGAGCAGGCCTGAGCTGGTTAACTCTCCAGGGCTGGGCGCCCGCCCCAGCTGGTTAAGGGCGGCCGGGTGGCAGGTGGGCCTTTGTGGCAGCTCGCGTGCGGCCTTTGTCCCAGGGAGAGGGGGTGGGCTGGGGGAGGCCCTTTTTTGTGATCCATGGGGAGCCTTTCCCTTCCCCACAGTCCCCTTGAGGGCGGTGGGTGGGGGTGGGGGGAGCACTGTGGGCCCCACATCTCCCCTCCCCTGCAGCAGATGGCCCCCAGCCGCCCCCTCCCCTGACCCCAGCAGGCTGACTGTCCTTTTGTTTTCCTGTGAGGTTTTAACCATTGTCAGAGTCTCCTCCTTAAACAAATTAAATGCAACCCTTGGCCCAGAGGAAACTCTGCCCACTGCTCTGTGCCAATCTCCGGGTTCCCAGGGACGGGAACACGGGCCTCATGCGCCCCGCCCAGCCCCCCGGCCCTGCTGCGGGACCCTCTCCTTCCCCCTCCCCCCACCGATTCCGGCTTATTCATCCATCGGCAAACATCCCTGACCCATTTGGCCCATGCTCCCAACTCGAGAGAGTTCCACTATCTGGTGGAAAGTTTGCCAAGGAGCAGGGCAAGAAAAGCCTGATTTATTTTACTGGCTCTCTGGGGGCTGTGTGGAAAACAGGCTCCTGGTGGGGGCAGGACCAAGCAGGGAGACCAGGGGAAAGGTGACTGCAGCCAAGCAGGCAGGAGTGGGCTGGGCCGCTGCGTGGCCGTGGAGGCTGGTGAGGAGAGGTCGCATCCTGGGTAATTTGTAGGTTGGGTGAGCAGAATTTGCTGACACCACTGGATGTGGGGTGTGAAGGAAAGAGAGGAGGCATGGTGACCCCAAGGTGCTGGGTCCCAGCCAGATGGGGAGGGCCCAGAGGAACACAGGTGGGTGGGTGGGGGGGGCTCCGGCACTGAGTGTGAGGCACCTGCTAGGCCCCCCCCCCCCCCGAGAGGTCTTGGATGAGGTGGGATTTCATGGTTTCTTGATGGTGTTTAAAGCCAAGAGGCTCGATAGCATCCCCAAGGCAGCGGATGGGATAGAGAAGGGGACCAGCACCGACACTTTCTGCAGGGATATCCAGGGACCTACAGTGTCAGCTAAATCTGAAAAGGTGGGGGACAGACCCGAGGGAGAAGGGCTCAGAAGGTGGATGCCACCCAGGCCTCCCGGAGGTAAGCCAGTGCCGGGACAGGGGGGCGTAAATCAGACCAGGCCTGTGCCCTTCAGGGTGTCACTGTCTGGTGGGAGAGTCCAAAGGGTAGATTTCCATAACCGAGGGGCTGCTGTTACCATAAGGAGGGACAGGAGGCTGAGGGGCACATGGGAGGGGTGTCGGGCAAGAAGAGGGCACAGTATATGCAAAGGCTCAGAAGGGTGTGCGTGTATGTGGCACATTTGGGGAACTGAAAGGCCTTTGAATTTAAGAGAAGAGGTGGGGCAGGAAGTGATGAGATAGGCTGCATCAGGCACAGGGACTGGGTGGCCCCTCATGGCCGCACTTAGGACGCTGGCCTTTATCCCAGGGGCAGTAGGGAGCCACAGAAGGTACTAGGTAGGGTGGTGGGTAGGGGGTATTATCTGGTTTTGGTCCTGACAGGAAAAGAGATCTGACGGTCTTGCAATAATCCATTGAAAGATAATAGTGGCTCAGAACAAGGGCCACGGGTCCTGGGGAGATAGGACTGGTTCCCCCCTGCCCCTTCCTGTGCCCAACCCTGGCTTCTGGCCTCCTGTGCCTCAGTTCCCCCCTGAGATAAGAAGCTGAGCCTGACTTCATTGCCAACTCTTTCTCGTTCTTTCTCACGCTATTTCACTTTGCCCTCACAGCTACCACTACTCCCCATTTTCCGGCTGGGTAAACTGAGGCTCAAAGCAGGCGCTGATCTGATCTGAAGGGCTGGTTCCTGGAAAGCAGGGAGGTGTTTGTGGCTGAGCGGGGAGGGGCGTTGCGGTCAGAGGCCCTAAGTCTGGAGGGAGGGCAGGGCTAGCGTGGCCAGAGTGACAGATGGGGGTGTCGAGGCCCTTTAAACGGGTGAGATGCTTTCTCCTTGGTCCTCACTTGGAAAGAGTTCAAAGTTGTCAGGACCCTGGGCAGGGCCACCTAAGCGTCAGAGGAGGCCCTCGCTGTGCTGGGCGGGTGAGGGGACCTGCTGGAGCAGGGAGAGGCGCTCGTGCTCTGCTCGGTGTGGAATGGGGGTCAGACCAGTCCCCGGCCGCCGGTCTCTGTCTTGCCATCGGCTGCCCGTGGAGGGTTTGTCTCTGCAGCTCATTCGGTTTGTGTTCAGTTTCTTTGGGGGTTGAGTGGCTTCTACCTGCCTGGGAGGTGGGGAGGAGAGGTCCAAGGCCTGTGGGCTCGAATCCCAGCTCAGCAGTCGCCAACTGTCCGACCTTAGTCTGTCACTTAGCCTCAGTTTCGCCATCTGCGAGGGAGACAGATCACAACACCTGTCTTGAGGTTAAGTGAGGTCCTCAGGGACCAGGAGCGTGCAAGCTGCTGGTGGGGCGCCTCTCCAGTCTGGGAGAGAGCTGGACTGGATCACGATGTAAAATTTCTGAGCTGCGCAAGGGCCCTGTGGCCGCCCAGAGAGCTTCCGTGGCTCTGAAAGCCGTGACTGTCTCCCCAAGCAGTGCGGTGTCCCCGTGCGTGGGTCTGCACAGAGTCTGTCTCCTGTCAAAGCGTCTAGGGTTGTGCAAGTGTGGTTAGGGAGGGGCCACGTGGGACTGCAGTGTGTGCATGTGTGAGATAGAAGACGGTGTGGCTCCGGTAGGGTCCCCGTGGGTGCTGGTGTGCACCATGAAGTCGTGTGGCTTTGACAGCTGGGTTGTGTGTGTTGGGGGGGTGCGTAGCCGAGAAAGTCATGTTGTCTTAAAGGCACGTGTGATGGTGGGAGGGGGTGTGTCTGTCACTGATGGAGGACAGAGGTCTGGACAGGTGTTTTAGCAGGGGCTTGGCTGTGAGCGACCCCCGGGGCCTGCCCTTGGCTGACTCTAGTCCTGACTCCCCTTTCTCCTTCTTAGACCTTTGTCTTCACCGACAGCCCAGATGAAGGCCTCCAGGAGAGACTGGGTAATTCTGGGTGGGGTGGGGGCCCCTCAGCTGTTACCAGGGAAAGGTGGGGTGGCTGTCCCCTGGCCCGGGGCCCTCAGGAAACAGGGCTGCCCACCCTTAGCATGTGGGGATCCCCCTTTGCCCAGGATGAGGGGCAGGCTTCTTTGTTGGAGACGGGTATGGGTTTGGGGAGGGTCACCTCTCCTGGGCCTCAGTTTCCCCGTGTGTAGAATGAGAATGCTCCAGGCTGTCTGAGGTCTTGCTCTGTATTCTCACAGGGTGCGGGGCTGTGGGAAGGACCTGGGCAGGGTCCTCTGACTCGTCCCCACTTCTCCAGGGTCCCACCTCGTGGTCACCAACTGCTCCGCTGAGCACAGCCACCCCGCCCTGTCCTGCAAGATGGCTGCCGAGTTCGACACCTTCTTGGCCAGTGGGCTGAGGTGAGTGTGCCTGGGTCTCTGGGGACAGGTGTGGCCTGTGCCTCAGGCTGGTTCCTGAATAGGGTTTTGTGTCAAGAAAGTGAAGTTTGGCTGGGTCTTGTGAATTTCATCACGTAGGGCCTCCTGGGGTCTGTCTCTGGGCAGACTGTCTGGGTTCAAGTCGTGCCATTTACCGGCTGTGGGATCTTGGGCAAGTGTCTTAACCTTGCTGAGTCTTGGTCCCCACGCGTTAAGCGGGCACACTTTTCTCGGGAGCTCACACGAGATGCTGTCTGGCTCAGACCGTGTGCCTTAAATGTCAGCTACTCTCTCTGATTTTGTTGACT
Source organism: Neofelis nebulosa (assembly GCF_028018385.1). NCBI lineage: Eukaryota > Metazoa > Chordata > Mammalia > Carnivora > Felidae > Neofelis > Neofelis nebulosa. The sequence goes on from NC_080789.1 coordinate 10,864,962, forward strand.
TATGGGGGGGGGGCGCTCAAGGGGAGCCTGGTTGGCCAGCAGCCCTTGGGAACCCTCCTCCAAGCTTAGCATCCCCCCCTCGGATCCCCACAGGTGGTTCTGCCACGTGGATGACGACAACTATGTGAACCCAAGGGCACTGCTGAAGCTGCTAAAAACCTTCCCACAGACCCGCGACGTCTACCTAGGCCGGCCCAGCCTGAACCGGCCTATCCGCGCTTCGGAGCCCAGGCCGCACAACCGCACGGTGGGTCCCTCCCTTCCTCCTTGTGCAGCGGAGGCCACGGGTGTGGGCTGCGGCCAGGCCGGGGGCGGGGGGATGGGCAAGGGCAGGCAGGGGCAGGGCTCGGAGCCCCTGGTATCGTCATGTATTGTACCAGCTGTTCAAGTGCCCAGCGCCGCTGGGCCAGCTGGCCGATTGCGCTGCCCGCAGCCCCTGAGCCCCTCCCCTGCGCACCCCTCCTGTCCACAGACTAAAGAGGTGACACCTGGCCCAACGGGGTCCCCAGCTTCAGCTCCAGACCTAGATGGGCACTAACGAGGACTGTCAGATTTGGGGAAAAAACCAAGCCCCGAACCAGGATGAAAGTTACATTTGACTTTCAGATAAATAGGGACGCATTTTTTTATTTTTTATTTATTTATTTTTTTTAATTTTTTTTTTAATTTTTATTTTTTAATTTATTTTTGGGACAGAGAGAGACATAGCATGAACGGGGGAGGGGCAGAGAGAGAGGGAGACACAGAATAGGAAACAGGCTCCAGGCTCCGAGCCATCAGCCCAGAGCCCGACGCGGGGCTCGAACTCACGGACCGCGAGATCGTGACCTGGCTGAAGTCAGACGCTTAACCGACGGCGCCACCCAGGCGCCCCGGGACGCATTTTTTTAGTAGCCGTGCGTAGCATGGTTCTCTCCGGGTCCCCAGGCCCCGCCAGGCCCCTAGGGGGCTCCCTTGGCCCCAGGGAAAAGGCTAGTCAGGGGGTCCCCCTCCCTGGAGGCAGCGTGTGGAGCAGGAGCCCCAGGCTGTAGGGCTCTCTGCCTCCCCGGCTCACCATCTGCTTCATCAGGGAAACCAAGAGGAGGAAACACAAAACCTTAATTATCAGCGGCTAATGGGGCCTCTGAGCCCTAATTAAATCCTCCCGGGCCCTAGGGGTGTGTGTGTGTGTGTGTGTGTGTGTGTGTGAGAGAGAGTTGGCCCCGGGTGCCCCAGGAGGCCCCCGCACCACCTCACGCTTGGATGGAGGGGTTGAGAACTCTGCTCTGGAGTCCGACTCCCTGGGTTCACGGGCCACCTGTGCCGCCTCCTGGTTTCGTGACCTTCGCTGAAGTCGTCCCGCCTTTCTGTGCCTCAGTTTCCTCACCGGTGAAATGGGCGATCAGCGTCCCCACCTGACAGGGCGGTTGTGAGCAAGATAAGAAACAATTTAGCGAGGTCACCTATCCAAGTGCTTGGGATGGGACCCGACATGTGATGACACTAGTGAGTGTTAGCGACCAGCTCGGCCTTCCTCTCTGAGCCTCGTGCTTCCCGAGCAGGTTCACTACTGCTGGGCCCGCCCAGGCCCCGACTCCAGGACGTGCACGAATATTCTTCTCGCACAGACTCCTAGGCGGGATTCCCTAGACTCCGCCCCAAAGTGTCCCAGCCTGTTCGGATTCTGGGGTACCCTCTGGGTTGTGGGGGGGAGGACAGCAGAATCGGGCAAGAGCTCCGGCTTGGGCTCAGTCCCAGCTCGGGGACCTCGGTTCTCTGCACCTCACTTCTCTGTACCTCGTCGGCTCATCTGCAGCACAGGACCCCATATATCCGTGCGCAGGGTTAAGGCACGTATACAGTGACCTTCTGTTGTTACTTGAATTATCTGGGAGCAGAAGCCCTGAGCCCACAGTTCACCAAACAAGCATCAATTGGACACCTACTGTGTGCCAGGTCCTTAAGAACCTGTTTACCCTGCTTTATCTAAGAGGGCGGCATTTCCAGAAGTAGCTCATTGAGGTGGTCAGGAGGAGGGCACAGGGCCAGGAGAACCCTTGGGTTTCACAACCGGGGCAGATGCACTCACAGGTGACAAATCTGCGATCCAGAGGGGAGCGGTGACTTTCTCAAGGTTACACGGCTGTGCGGTGCAGGAGGCCGAGGCCCCAGACTCAGGCTTCCCGACTTCCTGCCCAGGGTTCTCACTGCTGCATCAAGAGGGATAACCCCCACCCAATGCCGCATGCATCAATTAAGCACCAACTGTGTACTCGGGAGAGGGTAACCTCAGGGAAGTTGTTAGTCACGAGCGGGTGTAGCCGAGAGGGTACGGTGCTTGCCGAAAGCCTTAGAGAAGCTCAGGAGTTCTGGCTTCACAAATCCTCACAGAGGAGGTGGGGGCAGAGAGTGGTTTACACCCCAAAGGTACACTCATGATTCCTGAGATTGCGATGTCAAGGGGTTTGCTGGTCCCGGGGGCTCGCGGGCCCGTCTGTCCTTCTCTCTTTCCTCCACGGGAGGCCCCCTTCTCTCCTCGTGCAGAAAAGCTTTCTCCCTCCCAGGAGCTGTAAGTGGCGAGGCCATTGGCCCTGGCCGGTGATCGTGGTGTCGTGTCGGGACTATCGCTCCCAAGCCTGGAGCCATGCTGGTTGGGGGTGAGGGGTGGTCTGGCCGTTGCCCCCACCCCCCAGGCTCACCCTGAACCTTGGCCCTCCCCTACCTCTCCCCCCAGAGGCTGGTACAGTTCTGGTTTGCCACTGGGGGCGCTGGCTTTTGCATCAACCGCAAACTGGCTTTGAAGATGGCCCCGTGGGCCAGGTAAGCAAAGCCCCAAGGTGGGGCGGGGGGAGGGGGCAGGGGGAGGCGGGGAGGGCCTGGTGCGGGCGGCCTTTGCAGCAGGAAGGGCTCGGGAGTGAGCGCCTGAGGAACTGTCTGGCATTCATGCTGTGTCACAGAGTTACACAGTTAGTGGTGAGCAAGCCACCTGCCTTCCTGCCCTCAGGGATACACTGCCTAGGGCACTGTGCCACTCACAGGCGAGTTGTGTCATCTCTGGGAGCCTCCATGCCCCCCTCTGTAAAACCTAATAATTTAATAGCTAAGGGCTGTTGTGGGGGCTAAATGGGGAAATGTTTGGGTCAGCACCTGGTCTGAGCCAGGCAAGTATTAAGTCCCATGTGCAGCCCTCTTCTTCCTGGTAAACGTCACAGGGGTGGGGGGGGGGGGTGAAGGCCAAGTTTAGGGGCATTCAGAGGAAGGAAGATGTAGGGCCTTCTGCCTGGAGACGGGAGGAGGGCTTCCTGGAAGAGGTGGTGTTTGGACTGGGATAGCCCTAGAGGCCCCCAGAGTGGGTTTTTGATGAGTACGTGGCAAAGGCCTGGCCTCTCGAGGTCTGCTTGGAGAGGCTGCTGAGAGAGGCTCTGAGCCAGGCCTGTGCTTCCCCAAGAGTAATCACAGCCCCTGGGAGGAAGGTGTGTTAGCCTCCTTTCCACAGCTGAGGAGACTGAGGCTGTGAGAGGCCGAATAAGTGACTAGTCCAAGGTCACTCAGCTGCTGGCTCTGGCTCCAAGGTCTGCACAACCCTGGCCTGCTCTGATCTGGATGGGCGGGGTCAGAGCGGTCCTCCAAGTGCGGCGGGGCGGGGGGGGGGGGGGGGGGGGAACTCAGGTCCCGGTTAGAGGTGGTAATGCTGTCCTCGGGCATGCCGATGGCAGATATGTACTCGTGACCAGGGGTCATCCCTGTGCCTGGTGCCCCCATCTGGGCTTCTGCCCACCTTTACGGGGTATTTGTGTGAATTGGGAAAGGTACCCCCTCCGGGCAGGTGCAACCCTCGGGCACGGGCTGGGATGGGGAGGGAAGGCTGGACCCTGTGCAGTGGGGCAGGCTGGCCCCCGGGGGAGCTCGCGGGGTATGCAGTCAGGTGGTGCCCTTAACCTGGGACACTGCTCCTCCCCTCCTCGACATCTGGCTGACTCCAGAATACCCTGTGCGACTCCGTTTAAAGACTGCCACTGTCAGAGTGACATAAAAAGCAGAGCAAAAGACTGCCACCTCCTCTGGGAAGCCCACCTTACCCTCCCGGTGTCTCCCAGGCCTCATGCTTCCCTCTTAGTGCCAGTCTTAGTCTGGAATGACCTGTCCCCCCGTCTCCCTTCAGAAGAGGGCAGCAAGCATTTCTTTCTCATCTCTGTATCCGCAGCCCTAGCATGGCACCTGGCACCAGCCAGATCCTTAAGCTCAACAAAGAATGAATGAATGAGTGAATGAATATAAAGAAAAGAAGGGACACATTTAGAAGGGGCTTCTTCTTACTCTTCCTCTTAATCTACACAATGGCCCAGTGAGGGCAGGGCCGTTATCACGCCCATTTCACAGAAGAGGACACTGAGGCTCCCCAGGTTGGTGGCTTGCCCAAGGTCACCCAGTGCACAGGAGGCAGATGAGGGAGGGCCTTCTGGGAGGCAGGGAGAGCTCTAGGTGCCGAGGGCCTGGGCCGGTGGCCACAGCACGGCTCTGTCTCTCAGTGGCTCCCGCTTCGTGGAAACAGCCGCGCTCATCCGGTTGCCCGACGACTGCACCGTGGGCTACATTGTCGAGTGCAAGCTGGGGGGCCACCTGCAGCCCAGCCCCCTCTTCCACTCCCACCTGGAGACCCTGCAGCTGCTGGGGGCCGCCCAGCTCCCAGAGCAGGTGAGCCGGCCTCGGGGCAGTGGGGGAAGGGTGCGGGTGGGGCTGTCCCCTACTGATGGGGAAACCGAGGCCCACGGCGGCAAAGGACCCTCAGAAGGGCACACAGCGACTCAGCCCTGTCCACCTCCAACCCTCAAGGGTTAACGTTTGTGATGCTCAAGTTCTTTGATCTGGTCCTTGAATGCCAGCTGGAAGGACCTGCACGGAGCAGAAGAAGCTTGCCTTCAGCTTCAGACCGCTCCCCTCGCTGCCCGCTCCCCCTTGTCCCTCTGCCCCTTCTTCAAACTTCCATCCTTCCGCATCCCTCCGAAGGGGCCAGGCCTGCCCTTTGCCACGTTGCCTGTTGGTCGTTCCCCCTTCATCAGAGGTTGCCTGCCCGCAGCCCCCTGCTTTCTTTCTCACCCAGACGTGGCTGGGAAAGCCCCTGGGGTCCTCCGCCCAACAGCTCGAGTCAGAGTCCTTTGGTGGCAGAGGACAGAAACGCAACCCAGGCTGGTCAAACAAACGAGTACGCTTATGGGCTCGCGTCCCCGAGAAGCCGCGGGCTGGCTTGCCAGGCGGGGCTGAGTCTGCCTGCTCACGCTGTGCCCGCTGTCACCTGTCTTCCCGACACTGGGCTCACCCTCAGGCAGGCTCGCCTCTCATGCTGGCGGGGTGGCAGCCCCAGGGTTCCACCGCACCCACCAGAGGAGAGCTCCCCCTTCCGCCCAGTCCCGGGGCTGGTGTTCATCAGTTGGAAGGCCTGCTTGGGTCACACCTGTCTCCTACCAGGGCCAAGAGTTAGTGTTAATTCTGCCGGCAGGGTTGGTCCCAATGGGACTGCAGGGCCTGAAGCCAGGAAAAGGGGGACAGATTTGGGACAACCGAAACCAGGTACCCTAACGGTTGGGATTTCCAGAATACTCACTGTGCCAGGCACCGGGCCGGTGGCTTTATCTGCTGTAACTCTCTGGTTCCTTACAACGTTCACACGAGGCCGGTACTGACATTCCCATTCTGTAGGTAGGGAAACTGAGGCCAGAGAGCTGAACTAACCATGGCACGGGGCATGAAGGGGATTTGAGCCCTGCCTGGATGGCCCCTAAGCCTACAGTCTTTAACCGCTGCGCTCTGCTGTCCCTCGACAAGGGGCATCATCTCATGTCCTCACTGCGAGTAGAGTGACCTGAAGCTCCTGGAGGAGAGGGAGGGCCATGGCCCCGCCGTGAGTCTCAGGAAACCTCTGTCCACGCATGGAATTTACTGGAACTCACTTCCCTTTTCGCGACTCAGTTTCCTAGTCTGTAGGCAAGGGACTCATTCCAGCCTCACAGGTAGGGTGGACTGTTGGGCACCCAAATGGAGTCCGGGCATGGCCGTGCCCTACAAGCTTGAAGAGCCTTGTGGAGTGGGGTGGGCTCCTCAGCGAAGCTCTCAGGGCTAAGGGTGGGATTTCAGGTACAGAGGCAGGCTCTGCGTGCCCCTCATGATGTCTTATGTGCTTTCCCTGCTTCTGCGCAAACACTGCCCCCTTGTGGGGTCCCCTGAGGGACACCTGGCCAACCTGCACTTCCGGCTCCGCTTTTCTCTGCCCAGGTCACCCTCAGCTATGGCGTCTTTGAGGGGAAGCTCAATGTCATTAAGCTAGAAGGCCCCTTCTCCCCTGAGGAGGACCCTTCCAGGTGAGTCCGGGGGCCCAAAGTGTAGGATTGGAAGACAGGGAGCTGAATCCAGGCGTCCAAAGATGGGAGAGCCCGAAGGGAAGGAGGACCCTGGCGGCTGAGAGCAGAGAACCGGGAGCCGAGGGGATGCATTTCAGTCCCTGCTCTGCCCCAGGGTTGCTGTGTGACCTTGGGCAAATACCTTGCTTTCTCTGGGCCTCGGTCTCCCCATTTGTAACACAGGGAGGCAGCGTGTTGTGGATCTGAAGGGCTCTCCCCGTCCTGATCCTCTGGGATTCTTCAGGAGCCCCTGGAAGACTGAAATGTCTTCGCTGAGCAGAGGAGATGCTCTAATGGAAGAACTTCAGGCCCCGATGGGAAATTTTTATTTGAGCTTTTGTAGGCTCTTTGTTTCCTTCCGTGGTTCTCTTCAGTGGGTAGATGGTTGGAAAGAGGGCTAAAATGCCCCCGAGGCACCTTCCGGTTCTGCTCTCAAACAGGCCACAGGAACATTAGGCCTGTCAGAGCACAGCCTGTGACTCGATGTGCTGGGAGGGCGGGCCTGCTCAAGGAAGCGGGTGTGGCTGACACGCAGAAGAAAGGGGAGAGAGTTGCCAATGTGGTTGGTTGGAGATGGGGCAGAGGATTCCCCAAGGCCTTGTAGGCTCGGTCTTGACTTTGGATTGACCTGAAATGGAACCCTTGGGGGAACCAGGCTGCCTGGCTCTGAACTTGTGCAGAGCGGTCTGCGTGGAGCAGAGGGCTCACAACCGTTCAAGGGCCCTGGGGCCAGGGCTGCATCGAACAAGTTGGCCATTACAAAGAGGCAGAGTTTGGCTCAACATAGGGAAAAAATTCAGATTTCTAAGATGAAGGGAGCTGCCTTCTAATGGGGGTGGGCTCCTCATCAGTGAGGGTGTACGTGCTGTGGCTATACTATCAAGAGGTTTAAGAATGGATGTTCAGTTCTCTCTAAGCCTGAAGATTCTAGAATCCAAAGGTTCCTGCCTGAAAGAGCTGGAGCTGACTGTGGACTCAGGTACATGTGATCGAATAGTCTAGCCTCGGCTGGGGTCTCCTCATGGCATCTCTGGCCCTTGAAGTCTCTCTAAACAGTTGGTTTTCTGTAGGGGCCGTCCCCCCAGGGACATCTGGCAATGTCTGGAGACATTACAAAAAACATTTTTTTAATGTTTATTTATTTTTGAGAGAGAGAGAGAGAGAGAGAGAGAGAGAGAGAGAGAGAGAGCAAGCATGAGCAGGGGAGGGGCAGAGAGAGAGAGGGAGACACGGAATCCGAAGCAGGCTCCAGGCTCTGAGCTGTCAGCATGGAGCCTGATGCGGGGCTTGAACTCACGAGTCTTGAGAGCATGACCTGAGCTGTAGTCGGACGCTTAACCGTCTGAGCCACCCAGGCGCCCCAAGGAGACATTAAAAAAAATTGTTTTCAATGTTTATTTATTTTTGAGAGAGACACAGAGAGAGAGAGAACGGGGGAGGGGCAGAGAGAGAGAGGGAGACACGGAATCCGAAGTAGGTTCCAGGCTCTGAGCTGTCAATGCAGAGCCTGATGTGGGGCTCAAATCCACAGACCGTGAGATCATGACCTGAGCCGAAGTCGGACGCTCAACCGACCGAGACACCCAGGCACCCCTCCAAGGAGACAGTTTTGATTGTTATGAGTCAGGGGGATTCTACTGGCTTCTAGCGGGTAGAGCCCAGGGGTGCTGCAAAACATCCTACCATGCACAGACCGCCCCACAACAAAGAATTATCTGGCCCTAAATTTTAATAGTGCCATGGTGGAGAAGTTCCTCTCCAAACCATCTCTGAGACGTGTACCCCCACCCACCCAGGAGCCCGTGGACTGAGCGTGGGGGTCAGGGTGACCATCTTGCCCACAGGTTTCTGGTCTCTCCACAGGTTTCGTTCCCTCCACTGTCTCCTCTACCCAGATACTCCTTGGTGCCCACAGCTGGTGGCCAGATGAACCCTGAACTGCTGGGCAAAGATTGGGCTGAGGCCTCTGGTTATCCTTCGCCTCCCCAGGCAGCCCTGGGGACCTGTGGCAAGTGCCCTTTGGTGGACAGTCCCTGGCATGGCCTCTGAGCGGTGGGCCAGCCCAGGGTTGGATGGTGGCTGGCAGTGAAGGCATGCTAGGCCCCCGGGAAGTGGATTGGACAGCCCGGGGAACAGGTGCACCAGGTGAGGCCAGAGAGGCCCCAGGGACTGGGCTTCTGTGGGTCTTGAGTGGCTGGATTGAATAAGCATGGGGGAGGGGGGGCCCTTGAGCTGGGCTGGGGCTCAGGGGTCCTAACCCTCTAGAGAATTACCTGGGCCCCTGGTGGGGTCTGGCCTTCCACCCCCAGCTCTGGTCTCTGTCGTTCCCCCTGGGGCCAAGCACTGGGCCGGCCTACTCCCGACTCCCTCGGCTGGATTCCCAGCCACGGAGGGGACCCGGGTGGAATAGTGGCAGAATCCAGGGTCTGTGGCAGATACGGGTGTTGCCGACCAGTCTCCAGCTCCTTGCTCCCACCCCTTGCTAACAGATCCCATTTTGTCTGGAGAATCAGCCTGCCCAGACTCAGATCCTGGCTCATGATGGACCCCAGCTGGTCGTGATGATCTTTTTGGTCATTTTCCCAGCCTCCCTTGCTCAGTCTATTAGTGTGAACTAAACGAAGCCAATAGGGAGGCTTCTGGAGAGGCTTCTGGGGAAGACCAGGCCCGTATCCCCTCTTCCTGCTGTGAATGTGGGTGCGATGTCTAGATCTGGAGTGGCTGCCTCGTTATCACGAAGGAAAGGCCATGACAATCATGCACGCTTGTCCCTTTTGGCATCTGGTTCTGTAAGAAAATTAAACCCTTATTTGTTTAAACCTCTCTTGGTCTAGTTTCCTGTTAGATCTGCAGCCACTGTGTTCCTGGCTGGGGCGGGGTCTTTGCTCTGCCTGTCACAGTGGGGATGGTGGTGTTGGTTTGGGTCCTGAGCTACATGTCTCTGCTCTGCCCTTGCCGGCTGTGTGACCTTGAGGAGCCCACTTGGTCTCTCTGGCCTGTTTGCCCATTTAATAAGAAAAGGAATACCTTCTTCATGGATTGACATCTGCGTGAAATGCACAGAGCCGGGCACGGGGAAGAAAGGGCTCAGTGAACAGTGAGCGGTGACCGTTACTAGCGTGTGCTTGGGTCACGGTCAGCCGGGGCGTGTGAGGGTGTGCATGCGCGTGCGAGGGTGTGCGTGCGGCACGTCCCCTCTCTACACAGGTCTGCGCAGAAGGACACGTGTGTGCCATGAGGTGCTGGTGTGCCGGGGGCTGCTCCTTCTCTCTGCCCTCAGAGCCTGGGTTGGGGGTAGCCAGAGAATTGGGAGAGGCAGAGAGGAGACTCAGCTGAGGGAGTCAGCCTCTGGTGTCAGACAAAGGGACAGTTTGACAGCCACGGTAGGAGATAAATCAATGCGAGCACCCTTAGGATTGCAGGTCCCAAAGAGGTTGCATGAGTGAACGAAAGCGATCACAGTGAAATTTCAGGAATGCCAGCGCAAAGGTTGGGGAGGCTTAAGGATGCGAGGCCTCTTCTCCCCGCACATCATTCCCGGTGATATCGGGCCACCATGGGGCTCTGGGCTGGGGGCAGGCGGGAAGACAGAGGAGAGATCCTGAGGCATGGAGGGGCCTTGAGCCAGACAGCCAGGGCTGGGGGCTCCTTGGAGCACACCCTCCAGCCCTTGAAGAACCTTGTCCCTGATGCAACTCCGTCTGGGGTCTTTGGAACCACTGCACGCCAGTTCAGTGCCTCAGCCCTGGTTTCCACGGAGGAGCTTGAGGCCCAGAGAGGGACTGCCATGTGCTTGTGGTCACATAGCAGGTCAAGTGCAGAGCTGGGCTGCTTGGGCTCTTCCAAGGCCTCCTTTCTTTCTGGGCTAACCAATGCTGGGTTTGTGGGACGTGAACCGAGTAGGGGTGGCCCTGGCCCTGCAGCCCTGGTGGGGGATGGAGGGATGTGCTCCGCAGCTGTTGTCCTCTTCACCCTGTATGTGGAAGGCTGCCGGCCGGCCTGCTTTTAGAAGCAGCAGCAGATTTGCGGGTTGTTCCCAGATCCTGGGGGTCGGTGGAGGGAACAGGGCTCGGGCCATCTGCTGCCTCCATTGTCCCAGAATAGCTGTGCTAGGGAGGGGGAGCAGAGTCAGCAAGGATCAGAATTGGGATGGAGGAAGGGGGTGGGTGTCTGGATTTAACCCTTTGTATGTCTGTGTGGGAGAGTATAAAGCTGCCTGCACTCTGGACTAAGGTGGCCCGCGGGCAGGATGGGCAGGATGGGGGAGAGGGGCAAGGTTGGACCACCCTGTACTGGTCTTGGGCAAGTATCATTCCCATTTTGTAGATTAGGAAACTGAGGCCCAGAGAGGAAGAAGGCCGTGGGTCCAGGTCCCAGGGCTTAGAGGTGCCAGAAGCAAGGTTTGGAGCAAAGTGCGGGACAACTCTGGAGACTCCTCTCCTTTCCGTCTCTGGCTCTGTGCCTTGGGCAGGTGACTTCACTATTCACTGGCCCCACCGGTGGGATAGACACAGTGACTTTTACATTGAGTGCGGAGCGGTTTTGAGAGGCTGCAGAGAAAGCTCCTCGCTCAAGTAATGCCTGCTCAAGAAACAACAGCTCCCTGCCCTGAGTTCGGTTGTTCTCGGCTGTGAAAGGGGACGGCAGGGGTGCTGGACCGGCCATCACCTCCACTCCGCCATCCGGGTCTGGGCCACTGTCAGTCTCGCCTGTGTTACCGCAGTGGCCTCCTCGTTTCCCCTGGTGGATGCCCAGGTGGTTTCACCCAGGTGGGTGATCAGCCTGGTGACGCTCATCATTTTTAGTATCACCCCAAGGGGGAAAATCTGACCTTCAGTGCTCCTGACAATGATGCCACAGGAAAGAAACAACACCACCCAGGAAGTCGGCTGGCCCAAATAATTGACCCTACACCAGCCAACCTTCTGGATCTAAATACCAGTTTGCAGGAAATGGGGGGACAGTGGAACGTGTTACATGACACCACGAGGGTTCAGCCCACCACAAAGGGGATTCTTCTCCAGGATGGACTTTGTTTCTTCAAGTAAAGATGGAATCAAAGGCAGAAGGAAGGACTGTTACGGATGATAAGAGATTGAAAAGGCATAGGAACCAAATGCAACGCATAGACTTTGTTAAGATTGTGGTTCAAATAAATGGACACTAAAAGGGTGTTTTTTAAAAAAAAATTTTTTTTAAACGTTTATTTTGGAGAGAGAGGCAGACAGACAGTGAGCCGGGGAGGGGCAGAGAAAGAGGGGGAGATACAGAATCCGAAGCAGGCTCCGAGCTCTGAGCTGTCAGCACAGAGCCTGAGGCGGGGCTGGAACTCACGGACTGTGTGTGAGATCATGACCTGAGCCGAAGTCGGCTGTTTAACTGACTGAGCCACCCAGGTGCCCCTAAAAAGGTGTTTTTGTGAAAAGTGAGGAAACTTGGACATGGGCTTTGTAGTAGATGGTATTAAGAAATTGTTAATTTTATTAGGTATGATCATGATATTGAGGTTCTTTTTTTTTTAAAGTTTATTTAAGTGATCTCTACACCCAACGTGGGGCTTGAACTCATGACCCCAAGATCAAGAGTTGCATGCTCTTCCAACGGAGCCAGCCAGGTGCCCTGAGGTTCTTTTTTATTTATTTATTTGTTTGTTTGTTTATTTATTTATTTATTTATTTTTTAACGTTTTATTTATTTTTGAGACAGAGAGAGACAGAGCATGAATGGGGGAGGGGCAGAGAGAGAGGGAGACACAGAATCGGAAGCAGGCTCCAGGCTCCGAGCCATCAGCCCAGAGCCCGACGCGGGGCTCGAACTCATGGACCGTGAGATCGTGACCTGAGCTGAAGTCGGACGCTCAACCGACTGAGCCACCCAGGTGCCCCGGGAATTTTCTTTAAAAAAGAGCTTGAGGGGAAGAATGAAATAAGAATGGCTAAATAGGGGTGGTCTTTGAAGTTGTGTGATGGGAACGTGGGGGTTCGTTATACTATTCTTTTTACTTTGGGGTGTGTTTGAAACTTTCCATAATAGAAAGTAAAATAAAGTGGGTCTGTGGATGTTCCATTTGTTGGCTCTGGATCTCCCCCCTCTCTTTCCCCCTTCCTTTCCGCCTCCCCCATGTCCCACATTCAGGGCCAGATAACATCTGTTCTCATCAGACACAGCCGTCCTGGTTCCACTTGCTGTTCTCCCCAAACACCCGGAGAAAGGAGAGGCAGACCTTGACCGGAAGCTGGCCCTGCCTGAATGGCATTTGGCCCATTGCCTGGTTTCCCCAAGGCCGACCCTGATTTCTTTTGGTTCTGAGCACTTGTTCCAGCTGCTGTGTAACCCAGTGGCTTTCTCCCTGAGCACAGCCATTGGGCACATCCCCCCACCCACTTACCCCTCCTCCTAGCCACCCATCCAATAAGAATTTACTGCTCACCTCCTCTAGGTGAGTAGGGGGAGGCATCCCTGTGTTAGAGGTTACACAGGGGAATCAGGTGCAAGCCCAACCCTTGAGAGGGAGCTCAGATCCTAGTTGGGACGTATTGAAACCATGGCACATCATGTAATGATGAGGAAACAAGACTGTGGAACACAAGGAGGAAGGACTCGGATTTGGGGGGCCTACAGGGCAACAGGGGTCAAGAAGACTTGATGTGCAAGGTGATGGTGGATCTGGGTCTCGAGCCATAAGATCAGAAGGAGGAGAATGTATCACACACCGCCTTTGCAGATAGGGCTAGGGAGACCCCAAGGAAGGACACAAATGTTGGTTATGGTTATGGGTACTACTGTTTTCTGGTGACTCCTTATCACACCTTGCAGGCTAAAGGTGAAGTATGGACCTACCACAGTGTCCACATAAGACAGAGGGAGTACTTTCCATCCTTGCCTCCATCATCTCCTCCGGAATGCATTGTAAGTTTCTCCCAGAGCAGAGATTCTGCTGGGTGCGTTTCTGTGCCTCACAGTATCTAGTGCAGCGCTGGGCACATAGCAAGTACTTCATCAGGGCCAACGACCATTTCAGCGAGTCAACTTTAGCCGGTATCAGAACGGCTGCATTAGAATCATGGGTACTTGGTGCAATGGGATTCCAGGGCCCCATCTAAGATCCTCAGAATCCCAGTCTCCAAAGAAGGGGCTCGGGAATCTGTACGTTCACCTGGTTCCCCAGGAGGCTGTAAGTTGCCGCTGGGCTAAAAAACGAGATGGGACCCGAGGTGAGTTCAGCACCATGGACAGAAACCTCGCTCTCCCCTCCGTCTATTCTTCCTGGGACTAGCTGGGGCGGAGCATTCTACGTGTGTATGTGTGGGGGCTCATGGTCTAACCCAGATGCGGAAGAGGCGACACCTGTGGCCTTGGCCTCCTTGTCACGCAACCCTCATATGTGCTTCAGCAGTGAGTTTCAGGGCAAGCGCTGGTCCTGCTGTCAGAGACAGCTCTGACTGCGCAGAGAGGGGTCATAGAATACATATCCCCTCCGTTTCGTGTATAAGATGTAAATGACCCCCATACTGTGCAAGCAGCAAAGCATGGAGCCTGAGCCCGTGTGAACAAATGAATCCCCCAAACATGGTTTGAGTGCCTACTGTGTTCAAGGGCCGTGCTGGTAGCCAAGGGGCACGTAGGGATGAGCAAGATGTAGCTGCCACCCCAAGGAACCCACAGCTTGTCAAACATGGTTCATCGATTGTTAGAAAGGAGAGCGGCCTTGAAGATAACCTTGAAGATAACGCCCTGATAACAAGTCAGCAAGTGTGTGTACTGGAGAGGCAGCCAGGGGAGTGGAAAGGACAGACATCTAGTAGCAGAGGCTTTCTGGGGCTAAGACCTGCCCCTGGCACAGGCTAGCTGCGTGGTCTTGTGCATGCTGCTTAGTTACCAGAGCCTCAGTTTCCCAATCTGAGAAACGGGAGTGATGACACCTCCCCCTCCCCCATCCCAGGGCATTTACAAGGAAAGTGCTCACTCAGTCCAAGGCCCATGACACAGCTCAAGCACCACTGATTTGCTGACAGACTCCAAATTTATGCCAGGCATGATGTCACATACCATGAGCTAGGTGGATGCGAGCTGGCATCCAAGGATCTTATACTGGGGGTGTAGGGCAGAGGGGGTACTTCTTATCTTTCTGGTCCCAAGATGGACTCCATTTCCAGCCTCCCTTGCAGTGAGAGCAGCCATGTGACTGACTTGGGCTGATGGATGTCCTCTACTTGTAACACCCTCCCACACAAGAGGTCTCTGTTCTCACTGCTGGCTGGCTAGGGAGGACCATGGGTTAGGGGAGGGCAGAACATGGAGATGGGAGGAACCCAGGTCCCAGGATCTCCCCGTGGAGGCCTGTCCACCCAAAGGGCTGCACTGAATTGTCAGAAGAACCAGAAATGAACTTGTGTTGAGTCGAGCTCTTGGGTTTGGGATGCTTATTACAGTGCTTAGCGGACCCTGACTAATACAGGGAGATAAAATAAACAGGTAAGCAAACAAGCAAGAGTTCCAGAACACGATGGTGTGATGAGGGACATACACAGGGATGGAAGAGTGGGGCACACACTATCCCTTTGTTTTTAACTTCTTCTAAGTTTACCTAATAAACCTTTTGCCCTTCAATGGTCCTGATCAGAAATTCTCTTGCTTTGGCCGTATAACTTCCATCTCAAGCTTCTCGAAACCCCACCTTGTGTGATACGTACATCACTCATATAACTTCTCCACCTTCTGTATTTTATTTCAAGGACCTGCTGGCCAGGTTTGTCTTTGTTTAATGTTTTATTTTATGAGAGAGAGAGAGAGAGAGCAAGTTGGGGAAAGGGGGCAGAGGGAGAGAGAATCTTAAACAGGCTCCACACTCAGCATGGAGCCCGACGCGGGGCTCAATCTTATGACCCTGGGATCACGACCTGAGCTGAAATCAAGAGTCGGACGCTCAACCAACGGAGCCATCCAGGTGCCCTCACCAAGTTTATTTTGAGTTTGGCCTTACCGAGTTGGAAACATATCCCTTCATACTATGTAGTTCCAGCAAACTTTGTCTTTCCCACCCATATCCTCGCCTTCTGGGGTAAAGATCCCAGCCCGAGTGTGTTCCTAGTCAGCTATGTCTCTGCAGCCCCTTGACTTCCCCGACTTCGTTCAGTATTCAGGTGAAAGTATCCTTGCACCTTTAATGGCTTTATAGATGCGGCATACAGACCATGAGAGAGAAAATACCCAATTTACCAGCTGGTTGGCATGAGGCATTTTATGCAGTCTAAATCTGTCGTATTTGTATCTGATTATTTTTAAATTAAATCGAAATAAACTCCAATACATAAGGAATATGTTTACTGTTCCATTTACTCAGCGCTGCGTAACAAAGTACCCCCAGCACTTAGTGGCTTAAAACAGCGACAGCACTTACTTCGCTCACGGATCTGCAGTTTGAACAGGATTCGCGGGACAGCTTGTCTCCCCTCCACTTGGTGCCAACCGGGGCGGCTCAGGGCTGAGGCTAGGGTCACCTGAAGGCTCTCTCACGTGGCTCACACCTGCTGGCCTTGTCCTCTATCTCTGTGAGGTCTCTCTGGCCTGACCTCACTGCGTAGCTGGGCTTCGTACAGGTTGGCTCAGGGCTCCCAGACAGGACCGCTAGGTAGATGCTGCTTTGCCTGTTACGACCTGGCCTAGGAAGTCGGGCAACATCGCTTCATTAGAAGCCAGTAACCAAGGCTGACCCCTAATCAAAGAGGAGGAGTTAGGTCCCTGCACCCCTTTACAAAAATGCCATCATCAATTGAAAACATTGCGTTAAAACCTACGTCACATAAAATTTGGCCTTTTAACCGTTTTATTTTCTTATTTTTTTTTACATTTTGCTTTAGAGAGAGGGTGGGGGAGAGGGGCAGAGAGAAAGAGAGAGAGCAGAGCCCACGACGGCGGGATCGTGGACCTGAGTGGAAATCGAGAGTCAGGGGCTCAGCTGACGAAGTCCCCCAGGTGCCCGTTAACCAGTTCAAATGTACGATTCAGTGACGTTCATCACGTTCACAACGTTGCGCGACCGTCACCAAAATTTTTTCATAATGTTTAAGTATACTGTGTTCAAGGCTCATCCGTGCCACAGCATGTATCAGACCGCCTTCCCTTTTACGGCTTCAGACTATTCTACTGTCGGTGTATGTCATTTTGTTTATTCATCCGTCCACCGACACTTGGGACTCTTTTCATCTTTTGGCTGCTGTGAATACAGGTGATGTTTGAACACAGGTGTCCAAATATCTGTTTGCATCCCTGCCTTTAATTCTTTTTGGGAATATGCTCGGGGTGGAATGGCTGGATCGTATGGTAATTCTACATTTAATCTTCTGGAGGAACTGCCATACTGTTTCCACGGTAGCTGTGGAATTTTCCATTCCCACTTGCAATTCACAAGTGTTTCATTTTCTCCACACCCTCGTCAACACTTGTTATTTCCTTCCTTCCTTCCTCCTTCCTTCCTTCCTTCCTTCCTTCCTTCCTTCCTCCTTTCTTCTTTCTTTCTTTTCTTTCTTTCTTTCTTTCTTCTTTCTTTCTTTCTCTCTTTCTCTCTCTTTTCTTTCTTTCTCTCTTTCTTTGTCTTTTCTTTCTTTGCCTCTCTCTTTTCTTTCTCTTTTCTTTCTTTCTTCTTTCTCTCTTTTCTTTCTTTCTTCTTTCTTTCTTTCTCTCTCTTTTCTTTCTTCCTCTCTCTTTCTCTCTTTTCTTTCTTTCTTTGTCTTTCTTTCTCTCTCTTCTTTCTTTCTCTCTCTCTTTCTTTCTTTCTCTCTCTCTTTTCTTCCTTTCTCTCTCTGTCTTCTTTCTTTCTCTCTCTTCTTTCTTTCTTTCTTTCTTTCTTTCTTTCTTTCTTTCTTTCGCTAATAGTCCTCCAAATGGGTGGGAGGTGGTAGCTCATGGTGGTTTTGATCTACATTTCCCTAATGGTTAGTGATGCTGAGCATCTTTTCATGTGTTTATTAGCCATTGTACATCTTCTTTGGAGAAATGTCTTCTCAAGTCCTTTGCCCCATTTTTAATTGGGTTATTTTTTGTTGCTGACGAGTCTTCATTCTTTTTTACAGCCACATAGTGTTTCAAAGCACGGCTATCCAGGTTTTTATTAACTGGCCCTCTGTTGATGGATATTCAGGTTGTCCCCAGTCACGTGCTCTGCAAATGACTGCTACAGTGAATTATCTTGTACACATGTTATTATGTTCAGGTGTTGAGGATTTTGGAGGATAATTTCCTAGCAGCAGGACTGGTGAATTAGAGAGAAGGTGCATTTATCATTTAGATAGATATTCTCCAATTGTCCTTGAGAGAGGATGTACCGATTTATATTCCCTGTAGCCATGTAAGAGAGCAAGGCACAGCTTTAAAGCTAACACGTATGTTTTCAGCCTTGTGCCAAAGATTTCTTCTTCCTTGGGGATGCTAATCTGACATTTCCTAATACCGATTAAAACATTGGCCCAACACCGCACTCTGTTAAGGGATTTGCAACTTAATTGCATTTGTTCATAAAACGGAATTAATATCGAATAACTTGCCATCAACAGGACTAATTTTTGACCCCGTGCTATGACAAATCTATTCACATTTTATGTTTTACAAATCCGTTCAAAGTTCAAAAAAAGGATAGGGGGTATCTGAATACCATTAAACTGATATAAAAAGTTAGACTCGGGGGCGCCTGGGTGGCGCAGTCGGTTGAGCGTCCGACTTCAGCCAGGTCACGATCTCGCGGTCCGTGAGTTCGAGCCCCGCGTCAGGCTCTGGGCTGATGGCTCGGAGCCTGGAGCCTGTTTCCGATTCTGTGTCTCCCTCTCTCTCTGCCCCTCCCCCGTTCATGCTCTGTCTCTCTCTGTCCCAAAAATAAATAAAAAAAAAAAAAAAAAAAAAAAAAAAGTTAGACTCAAATCTCAATGTGTATGTCAATCTTTGCAAATAATACAGAATTTATTGCTCTCAATTCTTTCCCAGAGGAATAGCCATGAAAATTCACGACTGGAAATTCTTTTTTCTTATTAATAGTATCTAACAAGATAACAACTCACACATCAAATATGAACTCAACCTGCATTTTCTAGACTATGTGTAGCTTTGGAAGGCTCTTTACAAAGCCCACCCCAAACCACTCGCTCCTTCAACTTCTACTCAACAAAGTAACTGAAAATTGTTATGAGGAAACCAGGATCCAGTTAAAACAGATAAACAGATTATAACTACATTAACTACCTTATGTTGATAATTAACTAGTCAACAGTTTTCAATAAGGGGTTTTTTTCTGTTTAAGGGGAGAATCTTCCAATAAATGAAAATTTCAATAAGTGAAGAGCTAACATGTCAATAAACTTAGGACAGAAAATTCTCTGTGTTCTGAATAGCAATTAATGTAACACTGACTGATAGTAAAGACACATGCTAAATAAAATATGATATGCAGGGTGAATAAATGAGAAATAATTAGCCATTATGTTACAATCATAGCAAATGCACATCAACTTTACACATTGTGTTAATTAGAAGTACTTTACATAAATATAAGCTCACTTCTCTTCCCTTGAGTGATAGCGTCAAGTTCCTTGGGGCCGACCGTTCACCCAGCGAGTGGATCCCAGGTCGCCAAATGTGGCTTGCTTCCTCTGATGGTGGCAGTTTCACACTCTCCAATGGCAGTGAAGTCAGGCTGCTCCTTAATACGGTGCCCCAAATGAGTGCCCAAACACACGGCTCCCTCCTCAGCCACCTGACGGTCAGAGACACATACCTGCCCAGAGATGCTTTTTAAAGCAGGTGATTCCAACATACAGCCGAGTTTGGGACCCATATACTGCTCTATAAGGCCACCCACAGTCTGCCTGGCCGTGTCTCCATTCATTAATCATTCATTATTTATTAATTTGTTAATCAAACACCTCTTTGCTGGGTCCTGAGGATACCCACATGTTTTTTACCTAAAGTTCTTTTTTTTTTTTTTTTTGCATTGGCCCTTTTGTACCTAAAGACATCTGTTTTATATTTGTTTGTTTATGGTTTTTTAGAGAGAGAGCACGGCTGGGGAGAGGGGTAGAGGGAGAGAGACAGAGAGAGAGAGAGAGAGAATCTTTTTTTTTTTTTTTTTTTAACATTTTTTATTTATTTTTGGGACAGAGAGAGACAGAGCATGAACGGGGGAGGGGCAGAGAGAGAGGGAGACACAGAATCGGAAACAGGCTCCAGGCTCCGAGCCATCAGCCCAGAGCCTGACGCGGGGCTCGAACTCACGGACCGCGAGATCGTGACCTGGCTGAAGTCGGACGCTTAACCGACTGCGCCACCCAGGCGCCCCGAGAGAGAGAGAATCTTAAGCAGGCTCCGTGCTGCATGGAGCCCAGTGCGGGGTTTGATCTCGCGACCCTAGGATCGTGACCTGAACTGAAATCAAAGGTTGGACGCTCAACCGACCGAACACCCAGGCGCTCCGAAAATACACTTGATACAATTAATCCGATGGGCCAGATATATAATAAGTAACACACGTAAAAAGAAGTACATCGCTTTTAAAGGAGTTAATTAATATTATCTAAACATCAGCTTGCGGGGCGCCTGGGTGGCTCAGTCGGTTAAGCGTCCGACTTCGGCTCAGGTCGTGATCTCGTAATCCGTGAGTTCGAGCCCCACATCAGGCTCTGTGCTGACAGCTCAGAGCCTGGAGCCCGTTTCAGATTCTGTGTCTCCCTCTCTCTGACCCTCCCCCATTTATGCTCTGTCTCTCTCTGTCTCAAAAATAAATAAAGGTAAAAAAAAATTTAAAAAAAAAAATAAACAACAAAAAAAATAAACATCAGCTTGCTTACTGATAGTGATATTCGCACTATCTTTTAGGAAACAACGAATTCATTTATTCACTCATCCGCTTATTCTTTTTTTCATCCATCCCACATCTCCCGAGCGCCTCTGATGGGCCACGCTGATGCTGAACATCTTTCCTGCCCTCTTTCTTGACTGTGCCTGGTATCCACCTGCCACCCAGGGGCCTTCGTGCTGCCAGCTGCTGGAACAGGGATGGAGCCATCCACAACTTTCCTCAGGCCTCGGGTCTTTGTGCTTCTTCCACAGATTCCCAGTCTTCCCTTCGCCCCGACAGGCAGGCAGTCCGGGAGGTGTGGGTGGGGAGTGAGGCTAGCTAGACCCCTGGCTGGAGTCCCAGTGGGCGGTACAGGCTATCACCACCAGGGGGCAATCCTGCATCACTGCTGGCTTCTTGCCCAGGCCAGGCTCAGGGCAAGGTGGGCCAGGCAGGAAGGTTAAGATGCTTGGGTGGGGGGAGCTGCCATGGGGGGACCAGGCCAGGCTTGGGAAAGGCCTAATAAGGGGGCATGAAAATGGACCACCCGCGCTCAGATGCTGAGAAAACCTGCACTGCTCCCTGCCAGGGAGGAAAAGCACACGGCACATTGACCGGGCTCGGCAAACCGTGACCAGCTGGGGACAGCAGCCATCGATGAAATAATTCTGTCGTTTGCTGCAAGGCAAGGTCACCCCCGTGCAGATGCCAAGCCCACCGCGAGCCCCAGACAGCATGCCCGTGTACCTCAACCCTTTGCCGATTATTTTCAGGGAGAGGAGAAGAGCAGAGAACGGGACGGAAAGCCATCGGGGACCTCTCCCGGGGACTGGGGCCACCCTGATCGCCGCCTTCAGCCGGGAAGATCCGGCCTGTGGCCTGGACGCGCTCTGCAACTGTTCTTCCCCATCCCCTGGGCCGCAGTCACTTCTTCTATAAAATGGGACTGAAATCACCTCCGCCCCGTCTGCCTCTCTTGGCCGCACTGATGTGAAAGCTGCCGCAAACAGCAGAGAGCAGGTTGAAACGGAAACAAGAGTCTCAAATGGAACTTGGCTCCCTCCTCCTGCCCCTCCCTTGCTTTGGAATTTGTGCAAATCTGTCATCTGTGTGAGTGAGTTGGTGCTTCACCCGTGTCTTGCCGGCCCTGGTAATTGGGTGTCGTGGTGGCTCCTGCCTTGCCCTCTGATGACTTTTCTCTAATTGCTCTAATCTCTGTTGTCACGCGCTCGCTGGAAAACGAGAGGAGCCGCCAGCGGCTCCCCAAGGGGGGGAGATGAGGGGGTGAGCCCTAGGCAGGGGGAGGGGAAGGTTGGGGCCCTGCACCTCCATGCGTAACCCTGTGGCGCAGCGGGGGGAGACGAGGGCAGACGTGGTTCTTATGCCTGGGTTCTTACAGTCTCAGGGCTAGGAGGGGGCGTTAATGGGGGAAGTGGGAGGGGGGGTGAAAAGATTCCTGGGGGGCCTTGAGTGCTGGGAAAGGGGATGACTGGGAAGGAGGACCCTGATTGGGCTTGGTTCCCGGGGAGAGGATATGGGGCTCCTGTGGAGGAGGGGAGCTGAGAACTTCTGGGGGTGCAATGCCTGACTAGGAGCAGGGATGGCGGGGAAAGATCTGGGTGGGAGCGGTCCTGTCTGTGCAGCTGCCTTGTTTCTGGGAGCACACAGACCAGAGCCTCCTCCCGGACAGGATGGTTCTGTGTGGCCTGTGCCCCTTTGTCACACCTTTGGGAGGACAGTTCGGTGCGCCGTGTCTCGCATGTTGCCTCCGACTGTGCGTCTGGGCATGACTGCGTGTGCGTGAGAGACAGAGACAGAGAGAGGCTGTGTGTTACTGGCAGCTGACTGGCTCTGTTGAAACCCCATCAGCCGCCAGCCCTGAAGATGTCCCTTGCTGAGCCTCTGGGAACCGAGCGCCTCGGGACAGAGGTGACTGGTGCAGCTGGGGGACGGTGGGGGGGGGGGGTGCTAGCCTACATAGCCGCTTAAGCCCCTACTGCTGGGGTAAAGCGATTATCAGTGTGTGTGTGTGTGTGTGTGTGCACTCGCGCGCCACGTGTAGGTGGGTGAGACTGAGCTCACAGCCTCTAGAGGCTGCAGGCTTCTCGCACTGCCCCGAGAAGATCCAAAAATTCGCCTGCGGCGTTGCCCTCCCTTTCCCTGCCGAGACTGCCTCCCCGACGTTGACCTGAGTACGTGCATTTACTCCAAGATGCTGTGCTTCTAAATGGCTTCTCCTCCTAGGGGTCCTCTGGCTCTAGTGTGGAACTTCAGTCGGTGTCGGAGGGGAGATCGTTTGGGATGGAGGGAGCTTCCTGACACTGCCTCAGTGGCACGGACGCGTTGAAGTTTCTGCCCTGGCGCTTGGCAAGTGAATCGCCTACAATCACGCTTGGGTTTTGCTCGCGTAAACCCAAGCAAGAGGAAAAGGTCTGGGGTCCACCTCCAGGGCCAGGAGGCTCTTCCCGGGGGTTGATTCCAATAAGGGCAGTGAGTATGAAGCGGGGTGGGGGATGAAATGTTCCAAAACTGGAGAGTAACTTCAGTTTCGTGTTACAAGCAGACGCAAAGAAAGAGAGTTCTAGGGGCCCCTGGGCGGCTCGGTCGGTTGGGCGTCCGACTTCGGCTCAGGTCACGATCTCGCGGTCCGTGGGTTCGAGCCCCGCGTCGGGCTCTGTGCTGACAGCTCGGAGCCTGGAGCCCGCTTCGGATTCTGGGTCTCCCTCTCTCTCTGCCCCTCCCCGACTTGTGTTCTGTTTCTGTCTCTCAAAAACAAATACATGTAAAAAAAAATTTTTTTTTAAAAGAAAGAAAGAAAGTTCTCAGCACGAACATGAGAACCGTGGCTGACAGTCTCGAGACCCTCCTATGCACCAGGCACCGCTCCAAGCTCTTCCCAGGTCGGGCTCTGTATTCCTCACCCCAGGGCGCCCATTTTACAGGCAAAGAAACCAAGGCACAAAGAGGGCCGCAGTTCGTGGAGCAGGGACCTGAACTCAGGCTGTCTGCTGCCCTTGCTGAGTTCCCAGCCCCCGGGCCCTGCATCGTAGGACGGTCATGTAGGGAGGTCACAGCGTGGCTGAACAGTGCCCCTTCTTGCGGGAGAACCGCAAGCCTCGGTTTCACCGGGGAGCTTCTTGCCAACTACTCCGCTTCACGTGGCAAAGCCAGAGGAAGACCCTTTTAAAGGAGGATTTTATCCCATCCGGCGAGCGTTTCGTTTGTTGGTTTGTTTGCTCTTTGTGATGTGCAAACGTTCCGGCTTCTCCCTGCGCTCCAGGCCAGGAATTGCAACCTTGCAGGGCTTCTGTGTATCAGTTCAGGGTTGCTTCCTGTTGCGGATAACAGAGAGTGGAAGTCATGGTGGCTTGAACCAGACTGAGGCTTACTTCTGTTTCACACAGAGGACGTCGGCAGGTAGGAGAGTCCAGAGGTGGTGGGGGACCCAGCAGTGTCGTCAGGGACCCAGGCTCCTTCTTTCTCTTAGTTTCACCAACTTTGGCACGCGGCTTCCGCCCTCAAAGTCGCCTCATGCTCCAAAGTGGCTGCTGGATCTCCATCGTCACATCTGCTCTCTGGGGTGGTGGGTATAGACTGGCTGAACGTTTCCCTCGGTCCCGCCTGACAACATATGTTTCCCTCACTGGCCTCGCCTCACTGCAGGGGAGGCTGGGAAGTGGAACCTTTCGGCCGGGCACGTTGCCACGTGAGTTCATGACTAACGTAAATGGGAGACAGGACACGAGAAGGGCACTTTGCCACCTCGGCCCCAGGGCACAGTAGTGTCCTATACACCCCAAAGTGAAGCCTGTGGCTTTTTTCAGGTGCTGTGACTGTTTCAGGCAAGACAGCTGGACAGGGTGAGGGGAAGGAGCCCTGCCTGCGAATGCCGGGACCCAGGCCCTTCGGGGCCTTGCTAGTTTGGGGGTTTTATCTCCCCCTCAGTGTCCTATGGTAGTTCCAGCTTTGGGGGAAGGGTTCTGCCAGGCAATGATGGCAGGGCAAGGGGGGAGAGAGGAGAAGGCCGTCAAGCAGGGGCTCTGTGCCTTGCAGGTATGTTCTGGAAGGAACCATGATGACAGCAGTGACGGTACCATTTAGCACTGGGCTGGAGGTCTGGATGGTCTACCTGGGAGGGCAGGATAGGAGTAGCCTGGAGTCTTGAGGATGTGGGTGGCCAGCAAATGGTAGCCTGTCTGGGAAGACCTCTTCACACTCCTCCAGGCCCATCCCCAGGCAGCCCAGGTCCAGGGATCAATTTCATGCACCCTACCCCACCAATTTCTGCCAGACCCTGAGAGGAGGTCACAAGGGTTGTGACAACCCAAGAGAACATTTCGCCTCTATTTTCACACGGATCCTCCCCACAGACTGGGGAGGTTATTGGAGATTCTTTCCTTTTCAGGGATGGGGAAACTGAGGCTGGGTCAAAGCCACGCTGTGGCAGAGCTGGGCTGGGTCCTGGGTCCTTTGAGCGCCAAAGGGGAGGGGGATGGTCTGAGTACATGTTTCAAATTTTTTTTTTCAACGTTTTTAATTTATTTTTGGGACAGAGAGAGACAGAGCATGAACGGGGGAGGGGCAGAGAGAGAGGGAGACACAGAATCGGAAACAGGTTCCAGGCTCCGAGCCATCAGCCCAGAGCCCGACGCGGGGCTCGAACTCACGGACCGCGAGATCGTGACCTGGCTGAAGTTGGACGCTTAAACGACTGCGCCACCCAGGCGCCCCGTACATGTTTCAAATATAGTGTCTTTTCGGGGCGCCTGGGTGGCGCAGTCGGTTAAGCGTCCGACTTCAGCCAGGTCACGATCTCGCGGTCCGTGAGTTCGAGCCCCGCGTCAGGCTCTGAGCTGATGGCTCGGAGCCTGGAGCCTGTTTCCGATTCTGTGTCTCCCTCTCTCTCTGCCCCTCCCCCGTTCATGCTCTGTCTCTCTCTGTCCCAAAAATAAATAAAAAACGTTGAAAAAAAAAATTAAAAAAAAAAAAATATAGTGTCTTTTCATTTCTTTTTTACCTGTTGCTGAAAAAATATTGAGGTATAATTTGCATCTAGGAAAGGAAAGTGCGGGTTTTACGTGTACAGTTCAGTGAATTTTTACCTATGTTTGTGGAACATTCCCGGCACCCCAGAAGCCTTCTTACGCCCTTCCTAGTCACTAACCTTTCCTCTCTCAAAGGGCAACCACGATCCTGACCTCTATCCCCAGAGACTGGCTTTGCCTGTACTTATATTTCATCTAAACAGAGTCATGCAGATGTTCTCTTGCTTTTGACTTCTTGGACTTAGTGTGATACTTGTGAGATTCGTCCAGATTGTGGTATGCATATCTATAGTTGATTTTTTAAAATTTTTTGATGTTTATTTATTTTTGAGAGAGAGAGAGAGACAGAAAGAGCACGAGTGGAGGAGGTGCAGAGAGAGAGGGTGACACAGAATCCGAAGCAGGCTCCAGGTCCTGAGCTGTCAGCACAGAGCCCAAAGCGGGGCTTGAACTCACAGACCATGAGATCATGACCTGAGCTGAAGTCGGATGCTTAACCAACTGAGCCACCCAGGAGCCCTGATTTTTTTTTTTTTTTAAGCGCTAGGTAATATTCCACTGTGGGCTATGCCATCATTTGTCTATTCATTTATTCTGTTGATGGACAATTGGGTGTTTTCCTGTCTGGAGCTATAACGAGTAAAGCTGCAGAAAGTATTCATGTTCAAGTCTTTGTGTAGACATATACATTCACTTCTTTTGGGCAGATACCCAGTTGTGGAATGGCTGGGTCATAGAATAGATATATGCACAACTTTGTAAGAAACTGTCAGACAGGTTGAACCATTGCTACTCCCACTAGTCGCATATGAGAGTTGATCCTCGTCTCTCCTATATTTGATATTTTCAGTTTTCAATTGTGGCTGTTCCTGTGGGTGTGAATGATAGCTTGTGGTGGTTTTAGTCTGCATATCTCTCATGGTTGATAACATTGAGTGTCTTTTCATGTGGGTATGGGTGATTCTGAGATTTTCTTTTGTGAAATCCCACTTCATATCTTTTGCCTATTAAAAAAAGTTTTTTTTTCTTATTAATTTGTAGGAGTTCTTTATATATGCTGTGTACTAGTCCTTTGTCAGATATATGTATTGAAATAGCTTTTCTGCATCTGTGGGTTGGCTTTTCTTTCTCTTAGTGGTGTCTTTTGATGACTATTACTCTTAATGGCAATGAACCACAACGTATCATTTCTCTTTTATGTTGTTTTGCAATGACAGCTTGGCTTCTCCAAGTGGAGACTTTTTAACATGTGATTCCAACCTAGCCTTACCCCATCCGTTTGCTCTCTTTGCCTCCTCATCTCCTATGCGGAGTGCGTCTCAGGAGCCAGGGGTGAGGAAGTCAGAGATGGGATAAAAGATCCGTGATGAAATGCAGGGTTAAAAGCCTGGATTACTCTCCTCGCCAGGACAGGAGATTTGTGTCCCTCCCTCCCCCTTCCTTCCCCCCCCCCCCCTGCGGATTTGGGTTTATGCTGCAAGATTAAAGCCAAAGAGATTAAAAGATTACCTCTGGCAGGGAAGGCAAATTCTGCCTCTTTGCTCCTGGAGTCAGTGGGGAAGGTTGGGGAGGAGGTCACACACACTCCCCTCCCCGGGCCTTAGTTCCCAAGCGGTAAAGGGGGTGGGGCAGCTGAGCTGGGTAGTGAGCACTGACATGGGCTTCAGTTGTTCTCACCAGACTAGCAGTCCCAGCCTTGGCTGGTGATGTGTTAGACATGCAAACTCCTGGCCCCTCCCAGACCTACCGAGGAAGAAACCAGAAACCCTAGGGAGTGGGGATGAGAGGGCAGCAGTGTGGGTTTTAAAAGCCCTCCAGGGCATTCTGATGCACTCTTGGGTCTGTGTACGAGCATCTTTAATTATGGTAACAGTTGCTAAGGTTTAGAGCATTTGACTGTGGTCCTCGGTGACTCTTCTTTTTAAGAAAAAAATTTTTTTAATTTATTTATTTTGAGAGAGAGAGAGGTGGGGAGGGGCAGAGGGGGGGGGAGAGAGAGAGAGAGAGAGAATCCCAAGCAGGCTCTGCACTGTCGGCGCGGAGCCCGGTGTGGGGCTCGAACTCACGAACCGTGAGATCGTGACCTGAGCTGAAACCCAGAGTCTAACCGACTAAGCCACCCAGGCGCCCTCACCAGTGACTCCTCTAAAGGGTACGTGCCCACTCACCTATGATGGAGGTACTATTCCTCACTCCACTTTACCCAGAAGGAAACTGAGGCACAGAGAGGTGAAGCAGCTTGCCCAGGATCACACAGCTACTCGGAGAGGCTGGCTCCAGAGGCTGAGCGGCTAACCACTGTTCGTGTGGTTTTGAATTCCCAGCGCTGTGCGCCCTGGACCTTTTCCGAAGTCCAGTGTCTTTATCAGCTGTTCCGAGGAGTGATAGCTCCAAAGGCCTGACCACCCGGGGGGGCCCCTGGCTCTCAAGGTTCTTTCCCGGGCTGCCCCCAGGGCCCGCTGAGTCTGCTTTGACCACGCAGGGGCACCTTCCCGCTTCCTCTTCCTGCGTCCTGGGGAGGTGGTGGCAGCTGGGAACCCCCTGGGCTGAGACCGAGGGAAGCGGGTGCTGTGAGCTGACCCCAGCTGCCCTGTCCGCCGGACCCAGAGACAGAGGGCCCACGGTGCGCTCGGTGAAACTCATTCATGTCTCGGGTCATTTCCTCATTTGGTATTTAGTGATCCCAACCGGAGAGAAGTAGAGGCCAGCGGAAGGCCAGGCGCAGAGAGAAAGGGGAAGACGGGAGGAGGAAACCCGTCCATTAATTTTACGAGTCTTCCTGTGAGTCCCCTCCTGCACGGGGGATGGTTGAAAATAACAATGCCAGAGCTGGCGAGGGATCAAGGAACAGCCAAGGCCCAGATGGGGAGGCTGATTTATGGGGGCAGCACTGGGGGGGTGAGCACGCCGGGTGGAGAGAGCAATCTATCACTGCTCCCTAGGAGAGCGGAAAGGCCCCCCACCGGCCTGGCCCTTACCGGGGTGCGGGGTGAGGGGTGCTGCAGGCCCGCCCTGCTCTCTGCCGGGTCATCAAGGCCCCTGCTCTCAGGGGGAGGCTTGGGGGCCCTCCTGCTCCCTCTCCCACTCCCCCCCCCCCCCAACTTTCTTGGGTCTAGAGCCCTTCAAACCTTTGGGTGGGTGGGGGCAAGGGTGGCTGCGAGGAGGAGGAAAGACGGCGGCCGGATGTAACCTCGGACAAGTCCCTTCTCTGAGACTCAGCTTGTCTGTAAAACGGGGGCCTCGGCCCAGCCGGGCCAGCCTCGCAGGGCTGCTGTGGGGGTCAAGCGGTGTGGGCCGTGAGCTGCAAAGCTCCGTCCCACCCGAGACGAGTGTGAGGTTGGAATGAGGACCTTGCCTCCTAACCACTGTGCTCCCGGGCGCGCTCTGGGCTCTGCGGGGGGGAGATACGTGCGGGGCACGCGCACACAGGGGCCGCGACAGCCCAGAGTCTGTGTGTGCAGGCACATCCACCTGTGTGCATCTATGAGGCTTCCAAAGCTATAGCTATATGCGTGGTGCCTGTGTGTGTGTGTGTGTGTGTGTGTGCGTGTGCTACACTGATGGCCTGAGCTGCCCGTAATCCCTTTACTCCTGCCAGCTTGGGAGGACCCCTCGGGGGTAGTGGTGGGGGTGTGGCCGGGTGCTTCTGCCCAGGCCCCATCCAGCTGGTTATTTATTGATTAATTCTGTTGCCAGCTGATGGATGCCAAGCCTGTGCCAGGCGCAGGCCCTGGGCTGATTTACATAATTAAAAACCATCAGTAACGGAGCCAGGCCTCACCCGCCAACTGCTTCCTCTAGCGTGACAACAGGCTGAGCCTCCCTCCTCCCACCCCCACCCTGTCCTCTGCACCCCCAGGCTTCCTCGCCTCCCTGACCACCCCCCCCCCCCCCCCCCGGCTCTCCTGGCCTGCCCTGTGTCAGCCCGCCAGCCTGGGCCGCTCTGCGACAGCAGCCACTGCCCGGTCCCTGATGGAGGGATGGTGGCGTGCCGGGATTCTCGAGTCACTGACTCCGAGATTCTCTTAGTCGATGGTCGTCAGGCGCTTTGATGGAGAGCCTCAGATTATAAGATTCAGCTGTGATCCTCCAAGTATGTGATTTTTCAAGAGTCTATTACTCTATGTGACAAAGGGGGAAAAAATGTTTGCTCTCGGCAGTCCTGCCTGCCCTCGAGGAGGTGGGGCCGCTCTGGGGAGAGCCGCCAGGCTTTCCGGGGAGGCCGCCGTGGGGGGTGGGGGGTGTCAGCCACTGCTTTCCAGAAGGAGCGGTTCATCACTGCCAAAGGCTCCGGGCAGGGGTGGGTGTTGAGGAGTCTGGGCAGAAGGACGGAGGACCCAGGGACACCTGGGGAAGGGTCGGGAAGCTACCCCCGGTAGACTCCGGCCCTCTGAGAGGGGCTTCGGAAAATACCGGATTCTGTGCCGTATGTGACATCCCCCTCCTTGCCGGTGTTGCTTTCGGTGTCTTCGGGGAAGGCTCTCGGATTTAGAGAGGCCGTTTGGGGCGACCGGCGTGGGCTCCTCCAGCTCTCAGCTGTGTGACGTTGGGCAGTGACACAGCCTCTCTGAGCTACAGTTACCTTCTCACCTGTAAAACGGGGGTTGTCGTCAGGATTGGGTGTGAATCCGTCTGACGCGCTTAGTAGGCCCGTGCTGAACTCTTCATGGACGGTGGCTGTTACTGCGTGGAGGTGCGTGTTTTGGGGGAGACCTTCAGCAGGCTGGTCGCACTTGGCGAGAGCAGAGACTCGTGGCAGGGCTGGGGACTCAACACAGGAGGGCTGGGTCTGCCTGTGTCTGCAGGCCGGCTCGCCGTGAGGCGGGTGTTCAGAGGACGTTTGTCGAATGAATGCATGATTTTCTCTTCTCTCGGCCCGTCCCAGGCACGGTGCCAGCCGTCTGTCAGTTTAGGCAGGGTACGCGGGATGCGTGGCTTCTCACAGGCGGGTCCCCGGGCCTTGCTCTCTCCTGTTCCGCCCGTCCTCATGCTGTTCCACCTGTCCCCACGCTGTTCCACCTATCTCCGCCTCTTCTCCATGCCCACGGCCCGGCCCCAGCCACTTCGCCTCCAGCTGCCCTTCCTCCGGAGCAGTTTGGGGGAGACACAGCAGACTGACCCCACGCCCAGCACCGTGGCCTGGACGTGCGCCCACAGACCCTCTCACACAGCGCCACACATCTTAGTCTGAGCACGACAGGACCTTAGAAGATCAGGTTTCTTTTTCTTTCTTAACATTTTTTAAATGTTTATTTATTTTTGAGACAGAGAGAGAGAGACAGAGACAGAGCCAGAGAGACAGAGAGACAGGGCGTGAGCTGGGGAGGGGCAGAGAGAGAGAGAGAGGGAGATACGGAATCCAAAGCCGATTCCAGGCTCCGAGCTGTTAGCACAGAGCCGGACGCGGGGCTCGAACCCGTGAACTGTGAGATCACGACCTGAGCCGAAATCAAGAGTCAGATGCTGACCCGACTGAGCCTCCCAGGCACCACCAGCAGCTGGGTTTTTCTGATCCAGACCCACAAAACTGAACACCCGCAGAGCAGTCTCGCTCCCCAGACTCCATAATGGCACAGGTGAACCACCAATCTTCGGTAATTAGGAAAAGATCTGTCGTAAATAAACAGAGCTAAATAAAATATGTTTATAGTTAACGGTAGAACGTAAGATCGGGCAGCGGCTGTGGAAAACAGTTGGGCGATGCCTCCGAAAGGCAAGTGTAGAATTACCATGGGATCTGGTGGTTCCGGTCCCGGGTGTAGACCCAAAGGAATTTGAAAGAACTCTGAAGGCCGAGACTCACATGTGTAAACGTATCAAGAGTATAAGATAAACAGGGTACCTGGGTGGCTCAGTCCGTTAAGCGTCCGACTTCGGCTCAGGTCGTGATCTCGCAGTTCGTGGGTTCGAGCCCCCGCTTCGGGGGTCTGTGCCGATGGCTTGGAGCCCGGAACCTGCTTCGGATTCTGTGTCCTCCCCCTCTCTCTGTTTCTCCCCTGCTTGCTCCTTGCCTCTGTCTCTCTCTCTCTCTCAGAAATAAACATTAAAAAAAATTTTTTTAAGTATAAGACAAACACATACAATGGAATATTATTCAGCCTTAAAAAAGGAATAAAGTTCGGATCCGTGTTATCACAGGGATGAACCCGGAAGACATGATGTTAAGTGAAAAAGAAGCCAGACCCCAAATGACAGATTCTGGAGGATTCCCCTTACGTGAGGCACCTAGAAAAAGGCCTTCGTGTCACTGGAAGGGATAAGTATGTTTGTAATTCTCCATCTTTTATTGTTTTTATTTTTTAATTTTTAAAGACAGAGAGAGAGGGAGGGAGAGAATCCCATACGATGCAAAGCTCGAACCCACAAAGCGTGAGATCATGACCTGAGCTGTTCCCATCCAGGCAGCTGTTGTCTCGACTTCACCATCGCTCGGCCACGGGTTGCGGGGCGGAAGGGCACAAGCGCCTGGTGGCGGTCAGGTGGTCCCGGACCTGTGAGGATTGGACACAGCCCCTGAGCGGACGAAGAAGCGATTTCACAGGGCAGCCTCTTCCCGGCGCCATCAGAAGAGAAGGTGCCGCATTCAGCCCACTCGAGGGCTGGGATGTTGTCGGGCCAGCCGCCCGGGCCCCACTTTGGTTGCATTTCACCCTGGAAACCATTCCTTCTTGTGCGGTGACAGCTCTTGGATGGGGCTTTTAATATGCTCGTTGCCGTGTCATCGATTTCTCCCCCTGAGCAGTGGAGAAAATCGCCCAGTGCTGGGACAGACTCAGGCCGTGGGGGAATCAAGAAATTTGCCCCACAGTCGGTCTTTCAAAACCCTGGTATCTTTTTATCAGATGTGAAAATGGGAATTTAGCCCCAAGGTGACAGAATCCGATTATCCCAGGCGCTGACTTGTATAGCCAACTCATGTTTCTAAAAATCAAAGGGATGGGTTACATTGGTTTTGTCGTGTCCACGGAGGAAGACTTTGAATCTTGTCCCCTATTTTAGTTTATTATCATTACTGAAAATACTAGTTATAAGATTATAAAAATATTGTACGATATAGAATTATAAAATTTTTTTCACGTTTATTTATTGTTGAGAGACAGGGACGGAGCACGAGTGGGGGAGGGGCAGAGAGAAAAGGAGACAGAATCCGAAGCAGGCTCCAGGCTCTGAGCTGTCAGCCCAGAGCCCGATGCGGGGCTCGAACCCACGGACCGTGAGATCACGACCTGAGCCGAAGTCAGATGGTTAATCGACCGAGCCACCCAGGCGCCCCATATTTTTATTATTTTTTAATGTTTATTTATTTTTGAGAGAGAGAACATGCGCATGAGCCGGGGGGTGGGGAGCAGAGAGAGAGGATCCAAAGCAGGCTCTGCATTGACAGCACGGAGCCCGACGCGGGGCTCGAACCCACGAACTGCGAGATCATGACCTGAGCCAAAGTCGGGCGCTTAACCGACTGAGCCCTCCAGGCCCCCCTTCTTGTCCCTCATTTAAAAAAAACTTGACGTGCACCTTCATTCGACAGTGAGAGTTGCTCAGGTTGGAAAGGCAGACTTTTGTTCGGCCCATCTCTGCTGACAGCTGGCTCAGAAGACGTCCACTCGGTGGCCTTGGCTTGATCGCACTTGTAATTTTCTCCATTTCTCTCGGCACCAAATGAAGACGAGGAAGCACGTTGTCGCCTGCCAGCCGTGCGGTGTGAATACGCTGTGAGCCAGCAGGTGCCTCCATCCACGTAGCTCGCACCCTTCCTTGCAGCCTATGTGGTGGCCGAGAGTCAGTCCTGATCTCAGCGGCCCCTTCCAGTCTGCACCGTGGCTCGCGAAGTTAGCATCGGCGTAACCAAAAAACGCCCTCCTCTGCAGCACCCGTGTTGAGTAATTTATTTGGGGCCCAAAGACATTATGGAGGACATTTCCCTCACATAGGGGCAGATCAGGCTGCGGGTGTTGGAAAGACTCGAGCCACAGATTTAATTTTGTAAATTAAAGATGCATTCCTGAGGACACAGGTGTGCTATAACAAAAGCCTGAATAACTGTGACTGAGATAAGATAGAAACGTACTTTTCTCTGAGATAACAGTCTGAGCACGATGGGACCCACGCTGATAGGTTGCAGCTTTTTATTATATTACCTGCCTTCCTCGACCTGCAGGTGGCTCGCCTACCTGGTTTAAGATGGCTGCTCCAGCTCCTGCCATTGCAACCACATTCCAGCCCCGGGGAAAAGGGCAGGAAAACAAAAGGAGGGGCACGCAGGAATAGGCAATGGCGCCGCTTGTCTCTGCTCTCATTTCCTTGGCTAGAATCCCGTCACGTGGCCACGCCCGTCGGCACGGTCGACTGGGAAATAAAATGTAGCCTTTATCTGGGCATGTATCCGGGAAAGTTTCTATCTCTGCAGAAGAAAAAGAGAGAAGGGGAATAACCACCAGCACGTATGTGCGAGAACTACCCATCTTCTCCATCGTTGGCCACTAACTGTCCCGACCACGCCCACACTCCCTAGAGTGTCACTGGATGAAAGATAACGTCATTGAACCTGTTCTCTCTGACTTGTCATTCACCGTGTGGCTGGGTCTGTAAATTTCCCGACAACAGAATAGCTTCTACCTGGCTTTTCCACGAGGCGAGCGTCTTTGAATAACGCCTCTGTGCTCCCGGTCCCTTCTCTGCCTTTAGTGACGGAAGTCATCAATTTTGTGCCGGAAATCTTTATTTTGGGCTTGCTCCGGAAACACCCCCGTGGGTTCCCAGAGCGACGCCTTGATTGCTTCGTGGGGAAAAAGATGTGCAAACTTCAGAGGCTCGCCCCTGGACACCTGGCCGGACAACGTGACATAAGAGACCCCACACTGGCTCGGGGTATGACGCAATCCCACGTGCAGGTATTTAAGGGCTGTGTTTCCTGTTTTTACTTTTCCTCTTTCCTTGTGCGAAATCCTACGCCTCCAAACCAGCACATTCCACAGGAGTAATCAAATTCCTGTTCACAACCGATGGTTACGCCTTATTCTGAAGTGGAGAATTTTTGTTAATACTTTCACCCCTACTTCAGTGTTTCAACAGACCATTTTGTACGACCGGCCCATTTTCGTTATGTGGGGCTATGATCCAACAGCAAACACGTTTAAGTTCTTCCTGGGTGCCCAGCGCTGTTCCAAGTGCTTTGTGTGTATTGTGACAGGGTTTTTTTTTTTTTAATGTTTATTTATTTTCGAGAGAGAGAGGGCATGCATCGGGGAGGGGCAGAGAGAGAGGGAGACACAGAATCGGAAGCGGGCTCCAGGCTCCGAGCCGTCAGCACCGAGCCCGACGTGGGGGCTCGAACTCACGCACCGCGAGATCGTGACCTGAGCCGAAGTGGGACGCTTCACCCAGCGAGCCACCCAGGTGCCCCGTATCGTGACGGTGTTGAAACCCGCTCCCAAGTTTCTGGACACTTTTATTTAAGGAGCAGCATCTGTGTCTTTTCCCCTTCAATCTGGGCCAGAGTGAAGGGACGCGCTCATCACCAACGGAAAGCCGTGGAAGTGATGGGCTGTGATTTCTAAAGCCAGGTACGAAAAGGCCGCGGAGCTGCTGGCTCCCAGGACACTCGTTCTGGAAAAAGCCCAGCTGCCGTGATGGCGGTAAGCGTATCGGTCACCGGCTCCAGCACGGCTGCCAAACTACGGCAGGCACCAGAGGCCAGCCGTGTGAGCCAGCCACCCCGGACACGCCACACAGCCCCGCTGTGACAGCGACGGCCGCCCCAGATGGCATCTGACTGCACCCACATCAAAACCCCAAGAGAGTTGCCCGGCTGAGCCCTTCCGGGCTTCCTGCCCCACAAAACTGGGAGCAGAGTCAGACAGTGGTGGGTTTTTTCCCCCACCGCTAGAAGTTTTAAGCCAGAGTAGTAACCAACGACACGGGGCTAATTCAGTCTCGAATGTTCGGATGAGGAAATTGAGCCCCAGAGAGATGCCGTGAGCTCCACGTGTTTTCCTGGCAGCGGTAAGAGATGCGTGCAGGCCGGCTGACGACTCTGATATCCTGCCTCTTGACCACAAAGGGGTTGGGGAAGCAAAGTTAACAAGTGAGCAGGAATGGGGGCGCCCGGGGGGCTGAGTCAGTTGGGCGTCTGACTTCGGCTCGGGTCAGGATCTCGCGGTCCGTGAGTTTGAGCCCCGCATCGGGTTCTGTCCTGAGCGCTCAGGAGCCTGGAGCCCGCTTCAGATTCTGGGTCTCCCTCTCTCTCTCTGCCCCTGCCCCGCTCACGCTGTCTCTCTCGCTCTCAAAAATAAACGTTAAAATAATAATAATAATAATAATAATAAAATAAATAAAATGACACCAAAGGAGGAGTAAGGCGCGAAATGTAAAACTGGGCCAGCCAGGCTGACGAGCACCCGGTTGAGGGAAGGTTGGGACCCTTCGGACCCACCGTCACAGACCGACGGGCTTTGGGAGACACGTGGCACTTTTCTAGAACCCAGCGATTCCCACAAAGATCCGCAGTTAATTTTGCGTTTCAAATTTGCAAAACCGTAAGTGACTGAAATCCTTGCCACAGTTACTTTGTCCTCTAATGCCTGCACCCTGCCTGGGGACGGCAGGGATTTCGACACCACACGAGGGAAGCCCTGACCCCACGACTCTTGGCATCTTAGACACGGGAGCTCGGAAGCTTCCTGACAGAAGATATTAAAGCCATAAAATTAAAGGACATCAGATCGAACGGTCGGGAGCACGTAGGAGTTCACCTCACCTAGCCTTCCGCCCAGGGCGAGACAAGGACAAATCACGTGAGGGCAGAACAGCCACGACGGCCCCAGCGGTGCCAGGGATTAATGGCCAAAAGACCGTAGAGAAAATACGGCCGTCAGATCGCCGGGTCAGGGTGGTCACTGAGGGCCGGGAACCGGCTCAGCTTCCTGGGCATGTGACCTGTGCCGTCACCCCCCACCTTGAAGGACCCTGCGCGTGCTGTCGGGTCCTGCCTCACCGTCCTGAAAGTCTTGATCGTTTTTGAACACGGGAAGGGGTTCCAGATTTTCGCTTGTCGCTGGGCCCTGCGAAGAATGTGGCTGGTCCAGCATGGAGTGGTCCGACGGCAGGTGCGGGAATGAGCATTTCGGGGGAGCAGGGCAGGCAGAGCCCGGGAGACAGAAAGCCCCAAAGCAGCTTGGGAGGTGGCCACTTGCCCAAGACCCCTCTTCAGGCGGCGATATGCAAGAGACTGAACCCAGTCTTGTTGGAGGCTACCGCCCATGGTTTTATAAACACTTTGCTCTCCCATCTCCCGCGATAGCCCTCGCACGTAAGCTGCCTTCACTGTTCTCAGCCTTCTCTTCCCTGGAGCCTTCCCGGATTGCTGTGGCCTGGTCATACTTACCATTCCCTCCCCCCTTCATTTTTCCTACCTGGCTGAGCCCCTGTCTTTGTGCCAGCCTGTCTCCTTTCTCTGCCCCTGCTGGCTAGAGTCTCCGGGGGTCTCCTAGGCCCGTCCGCACAGGGCCTCACACCTGCAAGAAGAATTTTTTGTTTTTGTTTTGAGTGAGAGAGAGAGTGCAAGCGGGGGAGAGGGGCAAAGGACCAGGAGGGAGAGAGAGAGAGAGAGAGAGAGAGAGAGGGAGGGAGAGAGAGAATCTCAAGCAGGCTCCATCCTGAGCAGGGCTCGATCCCACGACCCTGAGATCGCAACCTGAGGCGAAATCAGGGGTCAGATGCTCAACCGACTGAGCTACCCAGGTGCCCCGCAAGGAGAATTCTTGGTCTCTGTCTTCTTGCTGCAAAGCCTCAAGAAGATTCCGTGGTGAGCCCTTCTCACCTTCCCATGCCTAGAGCTGGGCTCCTGCCTCAGTTTCCCTGTCTAAAACTCCTGGGAACTGTGGGATAGTGGGAGCCAGACAGGACTGGTTCACAGTCTGTCTCACCACTCGTTCTAAAGCAAGCAAGCCGCTTAGCCCTCCCAAGCCTCAGTTTCCCCCTCTGTAAAATGGAGGTAAGGCCCCACCTTACCCAAGTGATCAAGGTTGGCATCGCCAGTCATGTGGATGTCACGGACCCCCCAATAGACAGCGGGTGACAAGGGCGTCACAGCTCTGTGCTCTTCTCCCCGCCCCATGACCCACGGTGCGAGAAAACATCAGATAAGCCCCAGGTGAGGGACCTGCGACAGAACACCTGATCGGCACCCTTCAAAACTGCCAAGGTCATGAAAAGCAAGGGAAGAATGGGAACCCGCCGGAGAGCAGAGAAGACTCCGGGGACGTGAGGACTGAATGCAGTGTGGTCTTGGGGTCGGGATGCTGGAACAGAAGAAGGACGTCAGCGGACAGACGGGCGAATCTACGTGAAGTCCGGAGTTGGGGCCGCAGCAACCTACCAGGGCTAATTTCTTAATTTTGACAAACGTGCTGTGGTTACGTAAGACGTTAACGTCATGAGAAGCGGGGGGGTGGGGGTGGGGGGGTGGGGGGAGAAGGTATACAGCAAAGCCCTCTGTGCTCCCTTTGCATTTTTCCCCCCTCTAACTCTAAAATTATTCCCCAATAAGATGTTTATTAAACACACACAAAACCGGCCCTGCTGCTCTCGCTTGTGTCCGCCCAGTGTCCCTCCCTCCTCCAATTCTTCTGCTGACGGGCCCTCCCCTGGTGACAAGGGTGCGGATGCCTGACCCAGGCTGGGCCATTAACTTGCCCTCCTCGTCCTGGCCACAGCGATTGGTCCACGGGGTAAGCAGGTGACCCACGCTGGGCCAATCAGAGTCCTCCCCTAGAATTGATCAGTTTGGAAGGGGAAGCGAGGCTCTCCCTGTCTCCCCGTGAATCTGGGAGGCTGTCAGCCCGGGGCTGGGGGGGACTCTGTCCCGAAAGAACTAAACGAGAGAGAGAGAGAGAGAGAGAGAGAGAGAGAGAGATGGAGAGAATACTGATGACATTCCAGATGGCCTCTCCCAGTCCTCCCCAGGCCGAGCCTCCCCAGCCTGCCCTGTTATGGGAGCCCATGTATCTCTACTTTCGAGTTTTAAGCCAGTGCAGCCTGGGCCCGGGGTTGGGTTTCTGTCACTGGCAACCAACGAGTCCTGACTAATCCCTTCGCTTCATAGTCGCTTTATAGCAGCCGTGCTATAAATGGTGGGGGGAGGGGGGGTGTTGGTACCCTCCCCAGGGATCCGGGGCCTGCCCGGAACCGCAGCCTGCTTGGCTGTGGCCTTGACACGTGCCTTGTTCCCCTCCCGGCTCCCACACGGCCCCCTGACTTCACACATACCTTCCCACCCCCAGGCCCAGCGCAGGGGGGCCTCTTTCTCTCGGTGCTGGGGGCCGAAGTGTGGTGCTGGGGGCCGAAGCGTGCCGCTGTTAGGGCTCTGCCCCCATCACCCCCAAGGCACCGGGGAGGAGGAAACGGAACGGGGCCTCTGGCAGAAAATTCCCTCCGCTGAAATTCCCCACGCCGGCCTGGTCAGACCCAGGGAAACCCGGTGTATTTGGTGACGGGGAGGCCAAGGCTTGTCTAGTGGTTGTGCTGGGGGTAAAATGAGGGCGCTGGGGGACCTGGTTCCACGGGTCCCAAGTGAGGAAGTGGTAGAGGGTCAGGGGGAAGCAAGAGATTTGGGGGAAGCTGGAGAGAAAGCACAGACAGAGCAATCCGAAGGATTTTCGTGGGTGAGCAAGGGCAGAAGACGCTCTTTTATCTGAGGTCTGGGCTGTGGTCCAGAAAGGGAGAGACACCAGCAGGGAAATCCGGGGCGCGCGCAGAGCTTATGCTGCCCGGGCGCCCGGACCTGGGCTGGGAAGGACCTTGCAGAGTCCCAGGAGGGACGAGACAGGGTCCTGGGTGGCCTTCCCGCGTCCCAGTTGTCCCCTGCCGTCCTGGCCATGTCACGCCTCTGTATCTTGTCCCTTCCAGGTGCCCTGCCTGCATGCCCCTGTGCCCCTGTCAGGCTGGCAGGGAGCGGGGACAGCTCTTCCTGTGTGCCAGTTTCCCCTAGCCCAGTGCCCCACCCCTGGGCCCCAGGGCAGAAGTGAATTCACTCACCTTCCTGTCCTCCCAGACAGCCGCTTTCCTCCTCTGATGACGCTTCCTTCCCACCTTCATTTGTGCCCTCAGCCATGAACTTGATCATTTTCTTTCCCAAACGTTTTGTGACGTGCCTCCCGCATGAGAGCTTCTGGGTGAACAGAGAGGAGAGACCCTCCCCTTGCTGTGTGGCAACGGTGGGGAGGGAAGGGGCTGGGTGTAGGATACACTTGGGAGGCAGAGCTGACAGGAGTTGTTGAAGGATCCGGTTTGCGGGGAGCCCAGGCGTCATCAAGGTGGCATCTGGGTTTGGGTCTGAGTAACTTGGTACATTCCATTTCCCACAGAGCCTTGGGGCCACACAGCTACTCTCTCACCCACAGGGACCTCGAGACACCCAGATTTTAGGCTGAGAGAACATCAAGTATAAAGGCTAAGAATGGGACTACCAGCCTAAAATCCGCCCCCCCCCCCAAATCCTGTGGCTGCAACACGGTTCCATCAGCAGGAAAACCTGGGTGAATTGTGGTGTTGCTTTTCCTTCTCCATGAAATCTTGGTCAAACTGCTTAGCATCTCTGAGCCTCATCAGTAAAATGGGCGTAATAACAGTAAGCACCTCATAGGATTGTTGTCGCTGCTCACTGAGACTTCAAACTTAAAAAAAAAAAAGTTTATGTATTTATTTTGAGACAGGGGGAGGGAGAGAGAGAGTGTGTGCACAAGTTGGGGAGGGGCAGAGAGAGAGAGAGAGAGAGAGAGAGAGAGAGAGAATCCCAAGCAGGTGCCACACTGTCGCTGCCGGCCTGATGCGGGGCTTGAACTCATGAACCGTGAGATCATGACCTGAGCCCAAGTCAGCCGCTTAACTGATTGAGCCCCCCCAGGTGCCCCCACGGACACTTGAATTCATGGGGAACACTTGGCATCGAGCCTGAAAACCGGAGTAAATTTCTTCCCCCCCCTCCCCCATTTTGAGCCACGATTCTGATTCTAGGTAGAATGTAGCCAGGTTGCGGAAAACTCCAGATGCTAGTGTAAGGAGTTGGCACTCTACCCCGCGGAATCAGAGCCGGGAAGTTGTCGAGCAGGGAAAGAACGCGAAGAAACCGGACAGTCAGCGCCTCTCCGGTCCCTGCAGCCTCCCGCACCTCGGAGCCCGGCGGCAGGTCAGTAGTGAGAAGCCTGGCCACGAGGCTGGTGACCTCCAGATCCCAGGGGCCTCCGGCTGCCCCAGTTCCGGACCCAGGCAGTGCCTGTGAGTCTACCCCCACCCCCAGCATCCCTCTGGGCAGAGCCAGATAGATGGCTTAATAATGCAGGCTGCCTGGCTGACCTGGTGGCCGCTGAGCCAGCTGAGACTCACATCCCTGCCCCCTTCCCCCCCCCCCCACCCCGCTCTGGCTGCAGGGCCCCGGCCTGAGGCTCCAGCAGAGACCCTGGATGGCAGAATTCTGAAGCCCCATATAAGGGTGCTGGGACCCAAATAGCACACACCTTGACAGTGTGGGGCTCCGCAGCCTCTGGCTAATGGGCAGCAGAAATCAGTTAGAGGCACAGAGCCTGAACCTCCCCTCATCCCCTTCCGGCTCTTCCTGGGGGCGGGGGGGGGGGTGTCTCAGAAATGACTCCTGGCACAGAAGGCTGGGGGGGAGGTGATCTGTCACATGCAAGCAGGCCCTACCTGGGGTGGAGCAGGCTGCCTGTCTGACCCTTGCACCACTGGGTGGGCCAGCTCAGGAGGGCCCTCCCAGAGCACTCTCCCTGTGCCTGGTAGGTGGCTGGGCACCCAGGGCACAGACCAGATGGGACACGGCTGAGCCAACCTCACTAGCCAGGAATGTCAGCTCCAAGGCAGGCAGGCAGGGTGCCACCAGCACCCTTAGTGAACTTCCCTGAGAGACCTCCCATAATTGGATCGCTGGGTCAAAGGGTCTCCCCGTGAATGCTTCAAAATATCCCGTGGAGTGTGGCCTTGGCCCTCACAGGCCCCCTCTCAAGGGGCCCACACATCCAGCCGGCCTCTAGTCTAGACTCATCGGGAACTGTGTGTACATTCTTCATGCCCCATTAGCTTTGAGCTGCCCTTGATTCATGGATATGAGGACTACAGACTCTCAGAACCATAGAATCCTATGGAATTCAGTCCCCCAGCTCTGATATCCACCTGCCAAATTCTGTTTTCACCTTTGCTAGTCTGGATGCAGAACTCTTTCCCTTTCCCCAAATAGGGCTGATTGATCTCAACCCCACTGGCCGCCAAGATGGCTGCCGCTGGTACCTTCCTCCTGACATTCATGCCCTGTGTGGTTCTCTCCCACAACGACCAGGGCAGACCTGTGTAACCGACAGGAAATTGCAAACATTGAGAACGCGTAACTTCTGAGTTTAGGTCATACAAGACATTGTGGCTTCCTCTTTGTTCTCGCTCTGGGGGGGGGGGGGGGCGGGAAGCAGCCGCCATGCTGGGAGAATGCTTGAGCAGTCCTGGCGAGAGGTCCATGGGACACAAACTGAGGCCTCCCGCCAACCGCCAGCACCAACTTGTCAGCCACAGGGATGACCCACCCTAGCCGCAGATCCCCCAGCCCCAGTCCAGCCTTCAGATGAGTGCAGCCCCAGCAATGATTCAATCTTCCAAGATTTCTCAAGCAAGAATCGCCCGGTCCCAAGTTCCTGACCATGGCTGCCGTGTGATAATAGCCGTTTCTTTTTTTCTTTTTCTTTTGCTGATGTAAGCCACTGAGTTTTGAGCCACTGAGTTGCACAGTAACAGATGACTAATATGATAAGTATGTAGACTTTTTTAAAAAAGTTTTTATTTATTTATTTGAGAGAGAGAGAGACAGACTGTGAACGAGGGAGGGGGAGAGAGAGAGGGAGAGGGAATCCCGCAGAGCCGGACGAGGGGCTCAAACCCACAAACCGTGAGATCATGACCTGAGCTGAAACCAAGAGTCAGTCGCTTAACTGACTGAGCCACCCAGGTGCCCCAAGCATGTAGACTTTTCTAAAGCAAGTATGGAAGGTGGTTGGGGAGGTTGAAGCGGGGAAAGGGGGATTATATTGCACACTCCACAGCGAAATGACTTAAAAATCCCTTTGGGAAATGTGTGTGTTCTCCCAAATTCCTTCACAACCAAGGCTTCTCTGGGGGCTCCCCTGTATCTCAACTCCTGACCTGCGATTCCCAACTCCCCGCCCCCCCCTCAGCTCCTGACCTGTCACAGCAAAACAAAACATCCTTATGTAAAGGACTCCCCCGGGGTGCCTGGGTGGCTCCCTCAGTTAAGCATCCGTCTTCGGCTCAGGTCATGATCTCACGGTTCGCGAGTTCGAGTCCCACATCAGGCTCTGTGCTGACAGCTCAGAGCATGGAGCCTGCTTCCCATTCTGTGTCTCCCTCTCTCTCTGCCCTTCCCCTGATCTCTCTCTCTTTCTCAAACATAAAGAAACATTGAAAAAAATTTTAAAAAAACCAAAAAGGACTCTCCTTCTTGAGAAGCTCGGTCTTCTTGTCTTCATAGCCATTGGGATGGCTCCATGGTGGGCAAGGGGCAGAGGTTTTGGGGGGGGGGGGAGCTTCAGTTTTTCCCTCCTGGGTTCTGTCTCTCATCACTGGTTCTTGTCTCTGGTGATGGTAGCCCCCGTTCTCGCCTCGGAGGCACAGCAGAAAATCTGATTTTTGGTCTGGATCCAAACCAGGAATGTGACACCCCATGCACACTCTGGTGTCCGCGTGTTTCTCTAAAAGAATTGCTTAACCTAATTTTCTTAATCAACTCAAAATGCCATGTAGACCGAGCGGAAAGCAATTCATCTAAGTCCAAAGGGGTAGATCTTGCCGTTCAACCCGAAACAGCGCAGGAAGCTTTTAGCCCGCGTGTGCTCCTAACTCTTACTGCTCTCTTCTCTAAGCCCTGCAATAAGGGAAGAGCTTCCGGGAGACACGTCCTCGCGGTGACGCGGCCCGGGCGTTGGGCTCATTTGAACGTGAGCCACATCTGGTCAACTCAGGGGGAAAAGGGGCCCTCGTTGGGGTGCGGTTAGAGGGCGCTTCCGACCACCTCTGGAAGATTCCAGAACAGGGATTCAGGGATTCAGGACAGGGGTCCAGTCAGCCGGAAGTACCTGCCTCTCGTCTGGCACTGAGGCTTCCGGCATGGTTCTGCTTTGCTCGTTTTCCCCGTCCACGGATCACTCCGCCGATGACTCAACGAGCCCTTGGGAGGCTGTCCGTGGTGGGAGGGAGGGAGGAAAATTCGATGTGGGTGGGAGGGGAGAGTGAGAAGGCTTAATAGTACGACGTGACGTGTGCTGTCATTCAGACCTACACACAGCGTTCCGGGAACCAGTGGAGGAAGAAGTAGCTTGGCCAGCTCCGCTTAGGGGTGGTCAGGGGAGGCTTCATAGAGGTGGCGGTCTTTGAGCAGCACCTGGTTAAAGACTGGAAGCAGACAGGTGGGGAGGCCATAGGAGAGGAGGAAAGGCTTCCAGGCTGAGGGAGGAACAGCATCAAAAGCACAAACGGCGTGGAAAGCATGGGGTGAGAGTTTCATGGAATGTTCTGGAAAGGGCGGGTATTGGTGTTGCCGGGACCCGGAGCGCGCGTGGGGTGATGCGGGAAGATGCTGGAGGGGGTCGGGAAAGGCCTGACTGCAGAGGGCTTTCTTTGGGCAAGTTAAGGAGTTTGGGTTTCAGTCCCTAGCAGGGAGGGCGCAAGGCTCGTCCTGTGTCTGCCCCTGAGGCAGACATCAC
This sequence comes from Neofelis nebulosa, assembly GCF_028018385.1. Taxonomy (NCBI): domain Eukaryota; kingdom Metazoa; phylum Chordata; class Mammalia; order Carnivora; family Felidae; genus Neofelis; species Neofelis nebulosa. The sequence goes on from NC_080789.1 coordinate 10,908,976, forward strand.
CAGTTGATCATGACACTTCCTGCAGAGGGAGGACCCGGGCAGCTGCTGCCAATCATTTGCACTGTCCTGAGAAGGGACCTGCATGGCATCATTGCATGAGAGCTATTGGAGGGTGAGGAGGTGGGTTGTTGCAGGTGTCCAGGTGAAAGATGGCAAGGCCTAACCTAGGACAGTGACCATGGGCACAGATGGGCATGTTGCTGCCCACATTTGTCTCAACCTTACCTGCCCACTTAGATTCTAGGCAGTCTCCTTATCATAACCCTGGCCAGGGGGCTCAGGGTGGTGTGTGTGTGTGTGTGTGTGTGTGTGTGTGTGTGTGAGAGAGAGAGAGAGAGAGAGAGAGAGAGAGAGAGGGAGAGAGAGAGAGGGAGAGAGAGCTCTCTATGGGCTCTATTTTAGCGAGGAGGTTGCTGTCTTTCTGGAGCTGCACTATCCAACATGGGTAGCCACTAACCACATACGGCTATTCAAATCTAACTTAATAAAACAAAAATTAAAAATGCGGCTCTTCAGCCACGGCAGCCACAAAACATGGTGGCCACTAGCCCCTAGAGTAATTTAAATCTAACTTAATAAAACAAAAATTAAAGATGCGGTTCTTCAGCCACAGCAGCCACAACCACAAGCACTCAATAGCCACATGTGGTTAGTGACCACTGTTTTGGACAATGCAGATATAACACTTCCACCATCCCAGAAAAGTCTATCAGACAGCGCTGGTCTGGAGAAGGCCCAATCGGGTGTCCAGATAGCGTAATCTGCCGCGACCCTCGCTTAGCCCAGGCCAACTCCGTCTTCTATTTAGTGGCAGTGACTCAGTTAAGAGTTTGAAAGGCTTTCCGGTTTATGTCTGCCTAGTGAGGGCAATCCCCAGGGGGGAGAGTCTTAGAACATTTTGGAGCTCAAAAGCACCAGAGCTAAACCAGGCAGACCTGGAGGTCCCCAGGGGAAAGGGGGTGCTCATGTGGTGAGCCCAGCGTCGTGCTGGGGACGGGGGGGGGGGGCGTTTGTCATTCTCATTTCATCAAAGGGAAGCTGAGGCCCAGAGGGGGCTGTGACCTGCCCCTCGGCAAATGGCTGGGAAAGTCACAAAAGCAGAGCCGGAAGAGGCCGTGTGGCCACCCGCTGCCTGGTATTCCTTGAGATCATGGCTCAGTCCCTTGAGCCCGGGCGGATTAGGTGGCCCTCGCCAGTGCCCACCTCTTGGGAAGTTTCTGCGCGTGAGAGCCACTGTCACAGAAGAGGGAGCTCTCTGCAGTTTCGCGCTCTATCCGCCAGAGGGCGCAAGGGCCATTGTGTCTGCTCCCGAGGTGGGCGGGGCGGTGGGGACAGATTCTTCCCCGGAGGACTTTGGGCTGGGACCCTGCTTGGTGCCCAGCCCTGTGGCGGGAACCTACGACGCGGTCCGTACAGCCCTTGCCCTCCAGGAGGGCTCAGTTTAGAGGGCACAGACAGCATAATGACTTATTTGGATCTGCAGTGAGGGGCCTTGAAGGGTGGATAGGAGTGTGCTAGGCGGCCTGGCGTGCAGTCGCAGAGGGCAGTGGTGGCGGAACACGGTGTTGTCTGGGAGATAACAGTGGCCTGCGTCCCAGCTCTGGTCCCCTCCTGGACCTGCTCTTGTGTTCTCAGTTGACAGGAGGGAGGAATTTCTGAACAGACGTTCTTTCTGCTCCAGTAATACCCAACTCCGTGGAGTTCCCTGCACACACACACACACACACACACACACACACACCCCAGACTGTTTCATGCCTCTGTGCCTTTGCACATGCTGTTCCCACGGCCTCTCTACCTTCTTCAGCTGACCAGCTACTACTCATCCGTCAAGATGCGGCGGAGGCAGTGGCTCCTTCCAGGGAGGTGCTGCCATTCCTGGCCTGGATGAGATGCTCCCGCTGCGCCTTCCTGCAGCCTGAACTTGACGTTCTGCTGTGCACCACCTGAGGACAGGCACTGGCGCATGCGGCCCCATAAAAGTGAGGGCGACGCAGAGCACCTGCTCCAGGCAGGGCTCCCGCGTGTGGGTTTGTGGCCCCTGGGGGTCGAGAGAAGGTGCCTGCGTTTTTGTGTACGCGGGCCACGAGCCGAGTCTCCCCACCAGCTGCCTGCGTGCCCAAGTGCAGGGGTACAGGCCCCGATGCCAGAGCTTGCTTTCTGCATCCGCAACCCCCTCCCTCTAGCTTCTACCCCTTGGCGGGTGGCACAGGTGTGCGGGGACATTGGCCGGGAAGGGGCCGGGGCCTAAGAAGCGTCTGGGGGTGGGGGCGTTGGGGGTGGGGTGAAGGGTAGTGAGCGGCCGCCAAAACCCTTGCACAAGGGTAGAGATCTGGAGTCTAACCTAACACCGTCTCTGGGGTCAAGCTCGCCGTGTGACCTTGGGCGAGTCGCTCCTTTCCCCGAGCCTCAGTTGGCCCGCCCATAAAATGGGAACGCGGCAGCGTCTCGGGTTGCCAGCCGTGGAGCACGGGGACGCGGCGGCCAGGACGAGGTGAGGAGGGGGGTCCGCCGGCGGAGGGGGAGTCGGGGCCGCGGGCGCCCTCGGGCTGGCGCTGGGGGGCGCTGCGCACCTCGGGCGGTCCGCCCCGCGGCAAGTTTGCCTCCAGCTGTTGAATGCGCTGGCGAAGGCGGCGGCGGGACCCGGAGCCGGCGGGGTGAGCGGGGCCCGGGGGCCCGGGGCGGGGCCGGGGGCCGGGGGCGCGCCGGGCAGGGGCCGGGCGCGGGGTGGGGTGGGGGGGGGCTCCGTGGTCCGCGCGCCGCCTCCCGGGGCGCTGCAGCTGCGGCGTTGCAGCCGGGCGCGGCCCCCGCCCCGCGGCCGTGTGTCTGTGCGTGTGCGTGTGTCCGTGGAAGGATCCAGCCGGGAGAGGGGGCGGGCGGGGTCTCGCTGCGGAAAGGCCTGCGGAGGGCGCCGGGCGCCGGGGCGGGCCAGGGCGGACGGACAGACTGCCGGCCGCGGCCCCTGACGCACGCTGCGCCCCGGCCCCCTCCCGGGCGGCGGGCCCCGCCGAGGCAGAGGCGCGGCGACGGGGAGGCGGGGGTGGCGGTGTCTGCGCGCACACGCCGGCTCGCAGACACACACACACACACACACGCACACGCACACGCGGGCCACGCCACAGACACACGACACGCACCGAGCCCCGGCCGGGCGCCGCGCACACTCGCACCCGCGCGCAGGCCCCGCAGCCGCCGCCGCCGCCGCCGGAAGCGGCGCTCGGCCCGGATCCCGGCTGGGCTGGAGGTGAGTGAATCCCTCCGGATCCGAGCGCCCGCGGCCGCCGGAGGCGGTGGGAGTGAGGGCTGGGACCGGAGGGCACCCTTCCTCCGCCGGTGGGGGTGGGGCTTGCTGGGGGGGGGGGGACCACAGCAGGGGGAGGATGAGACCGGGAAAGCCACCCCCAGGGGCTCCCGGGTCTGGGGATCGCCGTGAGACATTCCCCCGTCCCCCCCCCCGGGGGACCACCCTGTGCGGGCGAACTGGTGGTGGTGGACGGAGACGGGGTGGGAGGACGCGGAGGACGGTCGGTGAGGTGAGCATCTTTGGGGGGTGGTGCAGAGGCTTGATGGTGGACGGCTGTACCAGTCAGTGCCACACGGCACCTCTCTGCCTCCATCCTCGCGAATCGGGGACCCTAGCCCCCCTCTCTTACGGAGCGCCGCCGGGGTCGAGGGATTCGTCTTCGCAGCGGGTAAGGGGGGTTGGATTGGCGCTGCTCCAGGGGGAGGGGGACAGGGTGGGGCTTTACCCCCTTTACCCGCAGGAGGGCGGTGGATTTGGTAAGAGGACCAGGTTCGGGGAGTGGGGGTCCCCTGGGTGGGTGGGGACCCTTGCAAAAGCTTTGCCCCCTGTCTCCGCGGTGCTGGCGTGGGTCAAGCAGGGAGAGCAGGGAGCTGCCCCGGGGAAGCAGCAGAAATCCGCGTAGACTGCGCTCTGGCAGGGCTGGGGCCACTGCCGGGCTGCGTGTGTTTGTGAGTGTGTGTGTGTGTGTGTGTGTGTGTGTGTGTGTGTGGACTCCAGCAACTGGCAGAAGATGGGGGCGGGGGGGTGGGTGTGTTGGCTGGTGGGGCGGTGTGTGCACGTGGGGAGGGTGCTGCGTGCCCACAGGGCTGTGTGCAGGGATGGACCCTGCTCTGTCTGCACACACGCACACACACACACACACACACACACACACAGTCCATAGCCCCAGCAGGATTTTCTTGGAATGTCTGGAGGGCGCAGGCTGGCGTGTATGTGTGTGTGTGTGTGTGCGCGCGCGCGTGTGTGTGCGCGCACTCGGGAAGCGTGTGTCCAGGACAGGAGCGGCCACGGTGTGTCAGGCGTGCCCAAGGAGACAGACGAAAGACGGATGGTGGATCTGGCCCTCGGCTTAGCCCAGGAGGATCGTGGTACTTGAGGGCACTTTCTGTGCCCCTTCCATCCCCTTCCATCCCCCCCCCCCCACTCCTCCTGCCTCAGTGGCTACCTCTGGAGGGCACTGCCTCTTCCCCCTGCCGGGACACAGGTGTTGGACTGAGAGTGTGTGTGTCTGTGTGTGTGTGTGTGTCCGGGGTGCGGCTGTCACTGTCAGCAGGCCAGGTTGTTGGAGGAGGAAAGCTGGGGGGGGGGGGTGAGGAGGGGGGCTGCTAGCAACACCTGGAGGAATGTGGTGGAAGCTGCCAGCCCCTGGGCTGCCTGGTTTAGTTACTGAGGGACATTTTCATGTGGGGAGCCGCATCTTGGGGGGGGGTGCTGGGAGGATTTGCTTGTGGACGTGTGTGTGCATGGCTCACGCACCTGGTCCCGTGGCCTGTGGGCACCTGTGGGACATGCTGCGTCTAGGCCATCCGTAGGGCATGTGGGCCTGCACATGTGTGCAAATACGTGGGATTCCTACGAGGAATGTGCACGCACACAAACGCACACACACACACACACACACATGCACTGTCTGTAGGCGTCTGTCTGGAGTGAGCCGTGACCCTGGAGCTGGGTGCGTGGGCGAGGTCCCCTGGGCCATCTGCCCCTGGGCAGGAACAAAAAGGAGTGATCGAAGGGGGGGGGGTGTCAGGTAGAAGTGTGTGTGACGTCAGCACGGGCCTGTGGGTGTGACGTCAGTTCCAGGCTGCCAGTGACGTCACTGGGACAGCAGCATGAGGGGTCACCCCTGGCAGCCGGACTGTGTCATGTCAGCGGGAGGGTGTGTGGCTGAATGTGGTTATGTCCCTTGTGTTGTAGGAGGGGTGACAAGGGGAGGGGGAAAGAGTCTCTGAGTGAGCGGTCCCTTCCCAGGTGCCCCAAGTGGGTGTGGGGCCCCCTTTCCTTAAGGTGCCCTCCCCTCACAGAGGCATCGCCTCTGCCCCCACCCCCCCAATTTCATATGGGGCGCCTCTTCCCCTGTCCCCGCAGGCCCTGTTCTCCGTCAGCCCCGGCCAGGTCACAGAGCCAGGGTGTGTGTGCAAATGCATGTGACAACACAGCCAGGGGGACAGCGCCCGCTACATGGGGCTGCTCTGTGTTTTGTGATTTAGGCATTCCTGTCGCCCCTCTGGGCCTCAGTTTCTCATCTGTCACCTGGGGCGGGGGTGGCTAGAAAGGTAAGGGGTGCCACAGGACACCGGTGGGCCTCTGGGGGGGCGGGGGGCCTGGCACAGGGTGGGGGCTCGGCACACCAAGTCCCCTGGCCTCCCGCTCCGCCAGCTCGGAGCCGGTGCTCCTGTCTCCGTTCAAGTCTAACTTCATAGAGAACTTCTTTTTCTCTCCTTGGATCCTCATGGCAGTCCTGTGGGGCTGGCAGGCCGGCTGCTCTCGTGTGGACACTTGACAGATGACAGATGAGCACACGGAGGCCTGAAGGGGAGAGTAAGCTGGCTGGTGATTGAGTCCTTGGCGAGAGTTTGCCCCCATCTCGCTACTCCAGCTCCGCAGGTACAGGTGCAGGGAGACAGGCTGGGGCGGCAGGTCCCTTCCCGCGGGGCACTCTCATCCTTTATGGAGGGACAGGGAGCTCTGCGCAGTGGGGGTGGCGAATGCCCCGGGGCCGAGGGGTCCCCTTGTAGAGGCTGCTTCTGGATTCCTAGTCCGGTCTTGATTGTTCTACCCGAGATAGGCGGGGTGACAGAAATGGGTGCTTCTGGCCGAGCCGTTCTGAGCCTGCTCCAGTACGCGCCATGCCCGCTCCCCGGTGTGACTTCCCTGTCCCCTGAAGTCTGCAGCGTGCCTGCTCTGGAAGCAGAACTGGTTCCAGTGACACCTCCGCTGAGCGCTGAGTGGCTGTGTGTGACACGGGGGTCAGCCGCTCTCTCCCTGCGCCTGCCAGGCGGTGGCTGCCGTCTCGCAGGCTCAGTGAGCGAGCGTGAGAGTGTGGCGTCCGCGCGCAGGGCCAGGAGGTGCCCATCGCCGTTACCCTCGCCCGTGCCGGCTACGGTGCCCCCCACCTCCCGGGCCCAGGCCCGTCCTCTGCCCGCACCCCGCAGTCTGCCGGGCAGAGCAGAAAGCCAGGGAGCAGGATTGCCTGAAAGCTGCAGCCTCCTTCCTTAGCGAGTCAGGCCTCTTCAGGGACAGCATTAATAGTCCAGAAGGTTAACTCAATCCTCTGCCTCCCGCTGTCCTGGTCCAATCCCCTATTAAATTAACCTTCTCGTGGCTCAATTAGCACCTGGGGCAGAGTCACTGCCATTATTTCCGGGCGGCCCTTATTAGTCCAAGGTGTCCGGTGGGGGGGGGGTTGGAATAATAGAGCCCTTCCCCCTCTGCTCTGCAGACAGTCCCCCAGGAAGGCCCCAGAGACGCCCTGAGGGGGCAGAAAGGGTCTGGGGTCTCAGGCCCGGCCCACAAGCCTCCCGTGCTCCTCCCCTCAGGGTGGGTGACCTGTGACATCCCGAAGCCAGCAGCGTGCCTCTTGTTCTCCCCCCATGGCCTCGGCCGCGGTCCCCCTCGACCCCTGTGTCTCCCTCCGTCTCACTTGTGGAACGAGTAGGGGCCCGGGGGCCAAATTCTGCCTCTTTTTAACAGTGTGTGTCTTGGGCAAGTAGGTTCCCTTCCAGAAAGCCCTGCTTCCTCGATATAAAAGTGGGGATAATGATACCGGTTTCCTAACTTTTCCAGCGTGGTTACATAAGCGAATGTCAAGTGTGGAGCATTGTGTCTGGCACATAGTAGGTGTCGATTAGATGAGTTCCCTCCCCCTTCCCATCTGTCTTCCTTATTCATTCCTGGTTCTCTGGAGTGGGTCCTGGGCTGTGTATGTGTGTGTGTGTGTGTGTGTGTGTGTGTGTATGTGTGTGTGTGTGTATGTGTATCCTTCTCTCTCCTTTCAGCTTCCACGTTCACCCCCTGAAATACATAGAAACTGTTTCTGGAGCTGGGCCGGGGATGGGGGGGGCGGTGCCCGCAGAAGTATGAGAAGGGCCTGAGAGCTGCCTGCGCCCCAACCCCCCCCCCCCCCCGGAGCTGGGATGTGCAGAGGGGCTGGGAGGGGGCAGGGCGTATCTTGGTGTGTGCACATCCCTGTGCACGGATGTGCCTCTGAGTGTGACGCGGCATGTGCATGCGCACACGGGTCCCCACCTCTCCCAGGGGAAAGTGGGGAACAGTTCTGAGGGCCTCCCGACCAGGTTGCTCTGGGCGCAGCCCCGAGACTCAGGCCTGATTCATTTTCCTTCCTTGGCCTTGTCTTTGTCCTCTCCGCAGTTATCTTTGGATGGGGGAGAGACACAGGCAGTGGGGTCAGCATGGCCCATCTTCCCTGCTTCCTGCGCTTCTCATTACCTGGTGTGTGTGTGTGTGCGTGTGTGTGTGTGCATGCGGGGCGTTTGTGGTTCTGCGTGTTTAGCTAGTTCTTGTCTGTCTCCTACTATGTTGTCAGGTCCACACAGGGGGAGACTTGTAGGCCCTCAAAAATTACTTGTGGAACAGTTCCTCTTATCAACACGCTATTGAGGTTGGACTGTGCATTTTGCATTCAGCGCACGCACGCGCGCGCACGCACACACACACGCACAAGCATATCTGACTCAGGGATAGCTGCTGGGTCTGGGGCTCAGGCAGGAACCTACAGAGATGAGTTTCCGTCCCGGACGAGAGAGGGGACGCGTGGGGCATCAGCCGAGTGCCCAGTGTGGGGCCTGCGCACAGTAGGGCTTGTGTGCCAGGCGTTTCTTGGGTGTCTGTGACCCTCCCCCGAGGGGGCTGGCACTACAGGCTTGAAGGTCAGGTGCTCCCGCAGCCTGGGAGGCGGGAGGGGAAGAGGCTGGAGCCTCTTCTGCTCAGGGCAGTGCAGGATCCCCGGGATAGCGCACCTGCTATGTGCCAGGCACGGGGCAAAACACGGTCTATTATCTTGTTTAATTTTGGCTGGAGGATTGTGAAAGAGGTCCAGCCGGCCTCTGGGTGGGGGCAGGCCAGGTGGAGAGACCACGTGAGCCGAGGTCTGGAGGTCGGAAAGCCTGGAGTGGAGTTTGGGAAGATGAGTCTGGAATGTAGTTTGAGGATCAAATTACACAGGACCGCAAACTTTGGGCTCAGAAAGGGAGCCTTACCCGGTTGGTCCGGGAGTGCCTTTGTTAAAATGCAGGATCTTGGGCCGCTGCGGGGGAGATTTTGATTCAGTAGGGTCCATGGGGGGGGGGGGGGCCCCGGGGAACCTGCCTCGTGAGTGTGCTTCCAGGATATTAATTCACCCACGTTTGCCGGTTGGAAGGCGGCTGAGGGGGCTGCGTCTTCCAGACTCTTCCCACTCACCCTGGAGAGGCAACAAAGCCATCTGCATTTTTTCAAGGAGCCTGAGCTCAGAGAAGGGTGGCCGCTTCTCTGCAGCAAGGCCAGGCCAGTACTGACTAACGATTGCCATGTGCCCTGACTGCTGCTCTGAGCTTGTCCAGTGGCCCTCGTTCAATCCTCAGAACGGCCCTCGGCAGCGCTCCTGTTGCACACATGAGGAAACGGAGGCAGAGTCCGCGGTCCCGGGTTCGAGGCCGCCTCGCTGGTAAAGGCGTGACAGTGCGGCTGGGGATGAAGTGAGACTGGAGAGGGCCTGCCCGGCATCCTGGACGGGCCATGCCCTCCCTCTCCCTTCCTTTGGTTTCGGAGGCGGGGTGGGGGTGGGGGCGCGGGTGGAGCTCAGCCTTTGGTCGTGCAGAGGTCAGAGGCAGGCGGGCGGGCGTGGGGGTGGGAGCAGAGAAGCCAGAGGAGGGCGAAAGCCTGGCTGCGTAGCTGCGGGCCCAGGCCGGTCATCCGGTGGGCGCCCTGGCCGAGGCAGGTCCGGATCTGGCTGGCGGCGGGGTGTGCCCATCCCCGGGGGGGGGGGGCGCGTCCGGGGCGCAGCCCCCCGCGGGGCACCTGTTCCGTGGCGGGGCGGGCCGGGTGGCCGGGAGCGCGCGCACGGAGCCCCCGCCCCCCCCTCCCCCCGGGGCCGCCCGCTCTCCCGCCCGCGCCGCCTCCCGCTGCCCGCAGCCCGCCCGGTTTCTGCCTTACTTCCCTGTGCTTAGAATTTGCAGCCGCATCCCTTGACGCTCGCAGCCAATTTCACGGCCTCTGGGCTCGGCACGGCGTGCGGATCGTAAACCCGCGGGCTCCGGGCAGGGGCTGGCGGCAGGTCTCGTGCGGGCGTTGGGGGGGAGGGGTGGCGCGCGGGAGCCAGGACCCAGCGATGTGTGGGCCGGGGGGGGGGGGGGGGGGGTGTCAGGTGGGCGTGGATGGAATGGGGGCGTCGCCGAGAAGTGCCCTGGGCGTGCAGCGCGGGTGTGCAGGAGGGGCCGGTGCGCGCTGGCATCGGGGGAGGTGTTTCTGGGCGCGCCTGGGTCCTGGTGCGTTGCGTTGGCCGGTGAGTCCGGGTAGGGGCCCCTGTGCCCGTGGGCATGTTTGTCCGGGTGTGTATGGTGAAGCCTGCTGTGTGTGTGCGGGGCTGTCCCCGGTGAAGGGGGAGGGCCGTGCATTCCCAGAGGTGTGTCGGGGGTGGGTGTCGCCGCAGCGGCCCCAGGCGTGGGGGCACCCGTGTGGGTCTGCGTGTCGGGGTGGGCACCCCTATATCCGGGTCTGTGCGCACCCGCGGGTCTGAGGGAATGTGCAACTCTGGTGCCTTAGTTGCTGTCTGGCTGTCCTGTGGGTGCTGGTGCGTGTGCGAGGGGACGGAGTGCCATCCCCTTTCTGCTGGCCACTGGGCTCAGGGTCGAGTGAGAGGGGAAGTATCTCCCCCCCCACCCCTACCCCCACCCCCGGGGACCTGGGCCTGGGAGCCCTTTCCAGAAGCCAGCTGGTGCGTCCTTGTTCTCTGCCTTTGAGTGGGGGCGACCGAGTTGAGGCAGCGCGGGGCCCGCGTGTGTTTCTGGGCTGTGGCGCCAGCTGCCAGCGCTGGGTGGGTCTGCGTATGTTTATGAATGGCAGTCTCGAGGGGGGGGGCAAGGTGTGAGCCCCTGCCTGTGCCGGAGGACTGGAAGTGCCATCTGGGCTGCTGGGGGTGGGGGGTGGGGGGCCAGACAGGGAGGGGGGCCCGGGAGGAAGAGAATGAGCGCACGCGTGTGCACGTGCGCCCACAGAGGGAGGAAGGTTGGGTCGAGGCTCGTCTGTCTGGAAGCCTGTGCGTCTGCGCAGGTGGAGGTCAGGCAGGTACGTTACTCTTGGGGCGTGTGAGTGCCTATTGGCAGGGCACAGGCTGGGGGCGCCCTGGGGGGAAGGGCGTGTTCCAGTCTGGGCTGGGAGTTGTGAATGAAAACTGTGAGGCCGGGGCAGGGGGTGGGTGGGGGCGCTCGCTCCCTGCAGCGGAGGGGATGGGGCTCAGGCTGCAGAAGGAGTAGGCTGTGTTGATGTTGGGGTGACCGGCGGGAGGGTGGTGTGGTTGCACACGTGAGGAGGGAGGGTGTGTGTGTGTGTGTGTGTGTGTGTGTGTGTGTGGGCACCGGGCAGCAGGCAGTGGGAGGGGGTGGGGGCCAGCCCCACCTGGCTGTGCTGTGTGTGTGTCCATGACGAGTGGGGCGTCTGGCTGGGACTGTGGCTTGGGAAGAGTCTCCAGGCTCTGGGGCCCTGCAGGGAGGCGGGGACACGGGCTGGGGTTGGGTGGGGTGGTGGGAGGGGGGGGTCCCTTCGGCTCCCAGAAGAATCTTCCCATCTGTTGCTTGCCCCTCCTGTCCAGGAGCCACGGAGAGATTGAAAGATGTCCTGTGGCCCCTGGCCCCTTCCCTCCCCTTCCCTCCCAACCCGAGGGGATAGGATGGGGACCCAGCCTTCCATTTCTCTCGCTCCGTCATCTTTCTGTCCCCGTCTCCCAGCCTCCCTCTCCCTCCATCCCTCCCTTCTCTCTGCCTCCTCCCTCTCTCTCACACTGATATTCATTTGTGGTATATTCGGTTGCCATGGGAAACCTAAGAAAGAAGTGAGTGTACCCTTCAAGACTTCAGCATTTTCCCTCCTCCCTCCCTCCTGCTGCCCCCCTCCCCCTCCTTCTCTCCTCCTCTCCTCTCCCTCCCTCCCCTTTCTCCCCCTCGCTTCCTCTCGCAGGAGGAGAGGACCCGGGTGAGAAGCTGCTGTCGCCTGGACCGGGACCCGGGACCCGAGACTCCGTTGCTACTGCTGCTGTGGCCACCGCTGCCGTGGGGACTTCCCTGAGACCAGGCCAGGGATAGAGCCTCGCTGGCCGGAGGGGCCCCCTTTGCCTGCAGACATCGGTAAGGACAGGGTCCTTCTGACCGTGTGCCAGCGCGTGGCTGTGTGTGAGCAGAGCGCGGGTGACCCGCCATCGCGAACCGTGATGTGGTCCGGCCTGTCTCCTGTTTGTCCCCTCCTGCCCTGCCCGGCTCCCGCCCCCGGCCGTGGGCACCCCCACCCGCCCCTCCCCAGCTTCCCTTCCGCGGGGCCTGGGAGGCAGCTGGCGGAGTCGCAGGCCTTTGGGGGGGCTGGGACAGGTCCACCGTGGAGGGTGGGAGGAAGCCTCACCCCTGCCCCTTCGCCCAACTGAGAGGCCAGGCCGGGCCCGCCTGCACCCTGGCAGGGCAGGGGAATCTGTGCGAGGGCTGGGCTGGGGGCCAGCTTCCAGGGGTAAGAGAACGTGGTCTCTTCTCCCTCCGGTGGGGGGGCCTTCCCACTGTCGAGAGGGGCAGACCGAGGGGCCTGGAGTGAGCCGGGAGCAGAGAAACGCGGGGCAGAATCAATCCGGGCCTGATCCAGCGTCTGGGATTTTGGAGGCGGTAGGGAGAGCAGTCAGACAGTAGGAGGCCGCAGGCAGGCAGGCAGGCAGGCCAGCAGGCAGGAGCTGCTCCGTCTAGGCTGGGGCTGGTGGCCGCCCTGGAGAGGAGAGGCTGTCACTGTCACCGCGGCTGTGTTGGTGGTGGCCACGTGGAGAGAGCTGTGGTCCGGGCGGTGCTGAGTGATGGTGGTTGCCTTGGCGAGGGAGCCGCCTCTGTGGCATTGTGGTCTCCATGGAGAGAGGAGGAGACAGAGGGAGGAGGCTGGCTGTCTGGGCACGGTGTTGGTGGTTGCTAAGGAGAGGGAGATGCCGTCTCTAGGACGGGGTGGTCCCCACGTGGAGGGGCCGTGGCCGCCGAGGTGTTGCTGGCCCCGGGGACGGGCCCCGCGATGGGTGCTCTGGAGGGGCCCGGCGGGGAGAGAGCGGGGTGGTGGGGGCTCCCTGGGGGACGGTGGGGGTGCGGCGAGGGAAGGGCTGCTGCCGTGGACTTGGGCCGAAGCGGGGTTCTTCGCGGGGGAGCCAAGCGCAGTGGGGGGGGGGTCTGAGGGGTGCCCTTCCCTTCTGTGGCTCACCCTACCTGTCCGTGTGGCCCGCCTGGAGACCCCCTCTCTCGCCTGTTCTTCCCCCCCACTTCTGTGGCCACGTTCTCCCGCCTCTGTCTTCCTCGAGCCTTCTTCCTCCCCTGGGCCTTTGAGCATACACATCCGTCATCCGGATGCGTGTTCCCTCCTTGTCCCCCAGTGACTTTGTCCCCACCGGTCACGTTTGCCGTGCTCTGGGATACCGGGCATTGCTACCTGCCTTTCAGGTATCAGATAGGGCAAGTAACTTGCCCAAGGTCACACAGCAGGTGTGCGCTGGGGCTGGGATTTGACCCCCCCCCCCCCCCGGGCACCTGTGTCCCCAGACGTCCAGCTCACTAGACCTGACTCCTCCCCTGGGAACCTGTCCCTCCGTGAATACCTCGCCCACGGTTGTCTCTCTTCCCTCAGACCCCGGGGATTCCTCCGAAGCAAACCTTTCACTTAAATAGTTGGAGTCGGAAGCGGCGTGGAACAGCAGAGTCCTGGGTCTGCCTCCCGACTCTGGCACCCGCAGCCGAATGGTCCCTTGCCTCAGTTTCCCTCTCTGTAAACTGGAGGTGGTGCGCGCGCATCTTGGGATTGGTGCTGCTTGGGGTAACGTAGGTGACGCCCTGGTGTGGTTCGCGGCACACAATAGACCCTCAGGAAGTGTTAACCACCACCGTCGTCATAACGTCTTTTAAAAATGATCTAAAAACAATTTTCTGACGTGCCCGGCAAGGACAGAGGTGGCTTCTCACCGGAGACCTGCCTCCCTGTGCCCTTCACCATGGCCGTCGAGCGGTGGAGGCGATGAACTGACGTGGTGGGGGCTGGAGAGGAGAAGGGCCCCCTGACACTCACGTAGCACCTTGGTTGCTGAGCCAGCCCGGGACCAGGTGAGGCTCCCTGTCCTGTGCTACCTGCCCGTTTGCCCCAGGGGCCTGTGTGCGCGCTCGTCTGAGTCCCCTGCCTCCTGGCTTCCTTCACAGGGTGCGGGTGTCCTGAGCCTGCTCAGCCAGCCCCGGCCTGGGGCACAGCGTCTCAGGTGAGCTGTGGCCGGTGTGGTCGCGTCCCGGGAAGAGCAGATTCAGGGACAGTCTTTCCCGCCACCAGGGGACAGGCCAGGCAGCGGATGGAGAAGGATGTCCAAAGAGGGACATTTGGGGGATCTGGAGGGCGACGGACGGGATGACTGTCTGAGTGGCAAAGACCCGAGTTCAGGTCCTCTGCCACTTTCGAGATGGGTGGCCCTGGGCACCTTTCTTGCCCTGTGGGGCCTCAGCTCTCTCCTTCGGAACCCGTCAGCCCTTCTTTGCAGTTCAGGTGACCCACGGGGAGCGGGGAGAGGGCGTGGAGGCACCGACGACCCCAGTTCCTCCCAAGAGACTTTCTAACGGTCAGAGTGGTCTCGTCCCCAGGGGGGAGAGGCAGCGAGCGCTCCGCGACCAGTGAGGCCGCAGGAGGCTGGCAGGACAGAGGGTCTGGGATCACCGGACCTCGGTGCACATCCCCACGTTGCCATTTATGGGCCGTGGGGTCTCGGGAGCCTCGATTTCCCCACCTGCACGATGGGAGGAATAAAAAGGAATTCAGATGTGTGGGAGAGGCAGGCTCCCCTGGAATCTGCACAGCAGGCCGTTTTCCAGAAGAGGGAAACGAGGCCCAAGGGGCTCGCAGGGTTTATAGCGGCCACACCAACGGCTGCTCTTTCCTGAGCTTCTGCTCTGTGCTCCTTGCTTCCCCTGGGCTCCCGGTCTTACTGAGTTCCTCGGCCTTTGCGCTTGGCTGTTCTTTTTGCAGGAGTTGCCGTTCCTTCTGGGCTCGCTGCTGCCCTCCGGGCTGGGTACAGGGCTGTCTCTTCCGGTTCAGTGTCGCCCCCCGCCCCTCCCTTGGGAGGCCCTCCCTGACCACTCTGTTTGTGGCTCTGGGCTTCTTCCCTCTTTTGGTTTCCTTTAGCCCCTAATACAACCAGATGCTAATTTGCTTATTTGTCTATTTATTATCTACCCTTCCTCTCCCCCGTGGTGTCAGCTCACGAGGGCAGGGGCTTTTTCTGTCTTGTTCCCTGCGTTATCCCAAGGGCCTTGAATGGGGCCTGGCACAAAGTATATGTTCAATAAATACGTGGTGAATGCCCAGACGAGTAACCCTGCAGCCACCCTCGGATGCCTGTCTTGTCATTCCCATTTTCCCCCCAAGGAAAGTGAGGCTGGGGACGCCTGGTAAACCAGCTGTGGATACAGAGTAGGTGTAGATCTGACCCCAGATCGGGCTGACTCCAGGTCAAGTGTTTTATCTGCTACCTTGCTGGGGGCCTGACCTTTCAAGCTAGAGAGTGTGGGCTTTGCTCTGAATGCAGAGGCAAAAAAAAAAAAAAAAAAAAAAAAAAAAAAGAAAGAAAAAAATCACAGAAAGGCTGTTATGTAGGGAAGGCTCCTGCCGTAAGGAAGAGTTTTGGTAGCAGCCCGGATTGTCCAAAGCAATCAGGTCGGGTCAGCTGCTCACCAGCTGCGTGACCTTAGGCGAATTACTTAACCACTCTGTGTCTCAGTTTACTTGCCTGTAAAGTGGGGATGATACGTTGGCTGAGCTAGGCAGGCTTCTGGGAGGCTGGGGGCTTTGAGCTGCGATTTGCAGGCTTGACTCCAAGGGCCTCTCCCCAGGGTAGAAAAACAGCCTCTGTTCCATCACCCCAGTCCTGGGAGGCCTCACTGCTCATGCGTGAGGGATCTGAGCTTTTGACTTCTGAATAGGAGACATTTAAGGTGCTTGGAAAAGGCCATTTTTCTGCCCTGGTGTCCTGGGATCCCCCCCCTGCCCGTCCCCCCCCCCCCCCAGAAAAAAGAGGAAACCAAAGAAAGAAGGAAACTGGTTTTCTTCAAGCACTTACTATTCGCCAGGGATGTTCTGTCTGTATCCCTACTCACAGCCACAGCCCAGGCGGAGATGATTATGCCCATTTTACAGATGACCTAACTCAGGTTTGGGGAAGTTCTCCAGAGGGTGCGGAGCAGGGGTTTGGACCTCGGCGCAGAGGCTCCTGCCTACGCTATATCAGCTCAGGGGAGGGATGATGGAGGTGCTTGGAGTTGATCTGCTCTAGGGTTACCCGGGGGTGTGGGCTGTTGACCCTAGCCCCACCAGGATGGAGCTTTGAGAGCCCTGGCCCCCGATTTTGGAGGCAGGACCTCAAGGGGCTGTGGCGTGAACAGCCTGCTCTCCCCAGCCAGGCTGCCCCCGCCCCCCCAGCCCCCTGCTGGCAATGACAGTAGCCCAGGGAATAGATCTGGCCTTGTGTGCTGTCCCAGTGGCTCGCTCAAGACCCCATTTGTTTGGGGAGGAGAAAGGGGGGTCTGTGGTACCCAACAGAGGTGGGATTCATAGACAGGGCCCGGGGGAGGGGAGTGGGCTGCCTGGTACGGGCCAGGCCTGGAGGGGGGCCAGGAGGGAGAGAGAGGAGGAGGGGTCCCGCCTGTACCATTGGGGCAGAGTCTTCTACTCTGGGTGGGGGTCTGCGTGGGTGGAGGTGCAGGAAGAGGGAGGTGGGAGTCTTACCCTCATTACTTCCTCGTCTGTAGGAAGGAGAGTGTCGTGGCCCTGTCCTCAGGGAGTCCCTAGTCTTAGAGGAGAAGAGAGACTATGCCATCAGTCCCCCGTCTGGAGGGGATAGAGCCTTAACTCCCGGGAGCCCTAGTCTGAGGGTAAAGGTTCAATCTGCTTTATGAGTGTTGGAGTAAAGAACAGTCCCTCTGAGTGGAGGCCCCCTGAGATCTGGGAAGACTTCTTGGAAGAGGCAGTCCCTAGGGATGGGTAAGGGGTGAGATTTAGGGCAGGGGCGACTGGAGGGCCCTGTTCTGTGGTTGGAAATGAGGCAAAGTGCGTTGGATTCCGATTTGGAGTGGTCACGTGTACCCAAGTCTCTCTCTCTCCGTGTACTCGTCTGCGAAATGGGGACATCGCCTGTGGACGCTGCTGGGCTCCTACAGGGGATGGAACGAGACAGGGTTGCAGAGAGGAGTATCTGCACCCACTAGGCCCGTAGGGCTGCGGGGGGCTGCACGGTTGGTAAGGCCTGACCGGAAGCTGCTGAAAATCCCGCCCCCACCCCCCGACCCCCTGCCTCTACATGGGGTCACACACGGCTCGGCCATCCTTGCTTCTGAGCTGTGGAGCAGAGCCAGGGGCCATAGCTCTCCTTCCTGCCTCTGACTTGCTGTGTAACCCTGGCCAATCCCACACCCTTTCTGGGCCTCAGGCTGAGACCCAGCCCCTCTTCTTGAGAATTCCATCTGAAGTCTGTGGGGAGACTCAGACCTTCCCCTCCCCACTCAGGGCTGGGCTTTAAAGGGTGGAGGTGGGAGCTCTCCAAGGATCCTGAGCATCCTGGGAAGAGATGGGCCGCGGGGGGGCGGGGGTTTGGCAGTGGAGAGCGGGTACCCCAGATGATGGCGACCTGGGGGCTCTCGAGCTAAGCAGAGACTTGAGCAAGGAGGCCTTTCTTGCTTCTGCCAGTCACTCTGGGGTGTTGGCTTGGGGTCAGTGGGTCAGAGCAGAGAAACTCCTGGGGCTGTAGGATGGGGTGACACAGGCGCCTGGGTGGCTCAGTCGGCTGAGTGGCTGACTTGGGCTCAGGTCGCGATCTCGCGGTCCGTGAGTTCGAGCCCCGCGTCGGGCTCTGTGCTGACAGCTCGGAGCCTGGAGCCTGCTTCGGATTCTGTGTCTCCCTCTCTCTCTGCCCCTCTCCTGCTCCCTCCCTCTCCCTCTCTCTCTCTCAAATATACATAAACATTAAAGAAAATTTAATAAAAAAGATGGGGTGACACAGTGGTCAAGCGTGTGGGCTGAGGCCTGGGTTCAACTCCCGATTCTACCGTAACAAGTTGCTACATTTCTGTAAAATGGGAATAAAAATAGTCCCCGCCTCCGAGGATTGGTCCTCAAAAGTGCTCGGCGCTGCTCCTGAAATACAGAGGGCTCAAGAAATGCTAACTAACTCTACTTGCTGGGGGGGGCTCCTGGCGGCAGGTGCTGGTAGACAGGTCAGAGGCCATTCCAGCCACCGCCTCTCAGGCTGTTGGGGACCCGCTGTGGCCTGAGGCCTCCTGGGGTGCTGGGTTGGGAAATGGGGGGTGCCTGCCGGTCCGGCCCCTCCCACGCTCCCCAGTACCTGACAGACACGATGTGGAAACTGCTGAGTTCTGGAGTAGGCGGTATGGGGGTTCAGGGGGAGCTCCAGGGAAGAGGAACGGGGCTGTCCTCAGGCCTGGGGAGAGGTGGGAGCGGGGCCTCCGCAGGGGATCAGGCCCCCGGAGCGCTGGAGGGTCAGAGCCGGCAGGGTCTCCTCGGCCCGCACTCACGGGCGGGCTGATGCCCAGAGAGGCACGGGCCCAAGGTCACTGGGCGGTGAGAGGCCGGGCTGGGGCTAGAACCCACGTCCTGCGGCTGTCAACCTGGGTACTTTCACCTTCCATGGCCCCTGGGCCAGCCTGAAGCGGCTGCTTCTGAGCCGATCACCCCAGGGCCTGAATGGAGCTTTCTTGGCTCTGCGTCTGGCTCACTCCTTCGGTGTCTCCCCGGCTCCTGCCCGTCTCCCGTCTCTCCTCTCTGCCCATCTCCGTGGTGGCCTTCGTGTCCCTTCCTCGGGCCTCACAAGGGAGGTGGATGGCCGGCCGCAAGCTGGGCGTGCGCGTGTGTGCACTGGGTTGATTTTTGTGCGTTTGTGGCCCGTTGGAGAGCGTACGCATAAGGGAAGGTGTGCGTGTATACTCCCTCTTTCTCACTACAGAACTGACACGTGCCGTCTGTGTATAAAACAGAACGACGATGAGCTGGGGCCCCCTCCCCGTCCCGGGTCGGGCCCTGGCCCGTGTGTCTGGGCACCCGCAAACACATGTTCCCCTTCTGTCTCACCCGTGTGGGGTTTGCCTCGCCGCCTCTGCCCCTTCACCCTGGGCATCTCCCCTCGGGGGCACGGTGGGGGGCCTGGTCCTGATCTGCCTTGGCACGCGGTCCCCTTGCACGGCCCTTTCCCAGCTGTGGGTGGCTGGGTTGGTTGCACGTTTTCCACTCTCAACAACAGTCTGCGTGACTTCAGATATTGGCAGCCGTGACCCGGGCGGGCTGCCCTGTGATGCGGGTGGGCTCGTTAGCGGGGCTCTGCTCCTGAGGTTGAGTGTGGATGTCTGGGTTCCCCTTGCAGCTGTTGGCTGAGGGTTTGGGGGAGGACCCCCATCCTGGACGGGACTCCTGCCTGTGGGGCTCCCTGGGACCTGGGGAGGGGCGGAGCGGGGGGCCCAGGAGGCGCCGGGCTGTCCCTGGGGCAGAATGCTGGGGACTGCAATGCTGTAGCGGGTACGCTGTCCTTTAGTATTCCCTGCCTGCTGTGTCCCAGGACCAGCAGCCTCGGGCCCTCAGCACCTGGCTGCTCAGGGCCCCTTGGTGGCCATAGGCACGCCCGGGCCTTCTGGAGCTGGGGGGGTGGGGCAGGGAAGGTGGTACAAGGACCGGCTCCCAGCCTGTGCTCTCACCTCTGCCTCCCTCGAGCCTCTCCTTCCCTCCTGAGCCAGGGTCAGTCCCGGGACTTCTTCGTTCTCTTGGCCCAGGTGGAGATACCTCGGGGCTGTAGGAAGAAAGTACTGGGCAAGGAGTCCTCAGCTCTACCCCTTGTCCTCTGGGCGGTGGTGGTGGGGGGGACCCGATTCTCAGGCTGTCCACAGAATCAAAGGGAATCATGTCTCCCTTTCATTTAACAACACCCAAGTAAAGCTTACCGAGCGCCAGATGCTGTTCTAAGAACTTTACGGAAGTGAAATCCTCACCACAATCCAACAAAGTGTCATTATCCCCATCTTACAGATGGAGAAACTGAGGTGCAGAGAGGTTAAGGATCCCGCCCACGGTCGCGTAGCAAGTCAGTGGTGAGACTAGAATTTGAACCTGGGCCGTCTGGCTCCCGGGGCCCCACCGCCTAACCACCTTGCTGTGTTGAGCTCTCTCTCTCTTTTTTGTGTGTGTGTATTTTTAATTTTTTAAATTGACATCCACATTAGTTAGCATCTAGCACAACAGTGATTTCAGGAGTAGGTTCCTTAATGCCCCTTACCCAGTTAGCCCATCCCCTCGAGCCCTTGATAGCCTGCAGAGAGCAGTGCTCCCGCCAGCCTGGTCCCCTGGTCGGAGCCTTGAGGGCGGTCCAGGGAGGTGGTCTGGCAGTTTGGGGTCAGGCCAGATCGGAGTGCCTAGCTCATCGCTTACCGAGCAGGTCACTTGGCGTAGCTGATCCCGTTTCCCTGCGTGTCGGACAGGCTAACGGTACTTACCCGGCAGGGCTGTCGTGAGAATTCGGGGCAGTGAGGTACAGGGGGCGCTGGGTACACCGTGGGCACCCGGGACGTGGCGGCCAGCTGTGGGGGCTCCATGGCAAGGCGAGAGGGAGGCAGTTTAAGGGGTGGCCTGTGCCGGGAGAGGGGAATGTGCACCCTTGGGAGCCTTGACTGGGGAGAGGATGGGCCTCGGGGCGCACGGCGGCCCCTCTCATCACTGGGTGCACACCTGTCCATCCGATGTGTCCATCATCCTTCTGGATGCAGAGCTGGGACAGTCCGCTCTGTGTGTGTGCGTGTGTGTCGGGGTGGGGGGCATACCGCCACCCCTGATGTCACACGCGTACGCGCATATGCACACCCACGATGGGGACACAACCGAGAACCCTCACTTGCGAGGGCCGGATGAACCTTGGAGACCCCCTCACCCTGCTGCCTCATTGTTGTAGATGGGGAAACTGAAGCCCAGAGAGGGCAAGGGATTTGCACAGGGGCCCATAGGGAGTTGCGCCGATCTAAAGTTGCCTTACCGGGCAGGACCTTTCCCTAAGATACGCAGTGACAAGCCCTGCCTTCAGTAGCCCGCCCTGGCCCCACTGGCCCATCCCCCTGTGGGGTCAGCGCGTTCGGGATGCTTTTCTCCATCCCGCGCTGTGTTGATTGGACCAGTGGAAGCCGTGCGGACAGAAACCTTGTCTGTCTGCTCATAGATGAGCCTGTGTGCCCAGCACGGAGCCTGGTGTGTGCATAGTAGGTGCTGGTGTAGAAGGTGGTCAGTAAATCTTTGTTGAATAAGTGACCTTAGCAATCAGCCCCTCCTGGTCTCTCACGGCAAAGTCTGAATTTCAGAGGGACGGGGACTTGCCCAGGGTAGAGCAGGGAATTGAACCCAGACGTCCTGGCTCCCGGTCCCGGGCCCTCTCGTTTTGTGCACTCATGTACGCATGTAACGCGCACACACACACACACGCACGCCATGCGCTCACTCTGTGCCATGATCCAAAAGCCTCACTCTGATCATTGCTCAATTTTCTAGCTTAAAAGTATCCATCTGTCCATCCCTCTGCCAAAGCCGTGGGCTGGACACCTAATGGGATGCCTGTTCCGGGACCTCCCCCAAGTCTGTGGCTGTCCCCAGGATGGGGCAGGAGTCCCGGAATGGGGCTGTGGGAGGGTAGGGCCTGCCCAAGGGACACTGCCCCAGGCGCATTCCCTGCAGCGTCCCCCTCCTTCTGGCCACGTCCACCGAGTCCCACACTGAAATCACTGCTCAGGTGTTCCGGTCCCTTCCATTTCTGGGCCATCTCAGGCTTTTGGGGGAAGGGGGTATCATTCCTAGCGACCAGCCTCCCCCGCCTCCCCCAGGAAGCCTGCCCTAATGCCCGGGAGGATGGTGATTAGCGCGAGGCAGGCTGATTAGCTCAGAAATTAAGTCTTTGTTTCCCTAGCTCCCCAGTTTCCCTAATTGAGCAGATGCGGGGGGGGGGGGCGAGGGGAGGGGCTGCCAAGTTGGTCACGGGGCTGGGCGGGGGCCCCTGTGGCTGTGTGCCGGATGCAGGAGGTGGTGGGAGTGATGGGTGGGGGTGGGCACGGGGAGGGGCATGATCAGGGCACAGTTGGGGGTGGGTGGGTCGAGGAACACCGGGGTGGGGGTTGCACACGGGGCCAATCTGCAGGCTGCAGCCCTCTGGGGATATGCTTGGCTCGGGGATATGCTTGGCTCGGGGAGGGCATCCCTTCCGGGACCCCAGCGGAGGGCTTGTGGGCAATCATTCTTTCCTTCAGGTCCTCACATCCAATCAGTAATCATCACTGCTGTCATTTATTGAGCACCTGCTGTGGGCGGTCCCTGGGCTGAACACCTTTTGGGTATCTCCTTGTTCAGTCCTCAGACAATGGTGCCGGCGTAGGACCCCTCATGTTTTAGGGCAGGGACCTAAGGCTCAGAGAGGTGACGTGACTCGTCCAAGGTCATACAGCTCCGAGAGAGCCGTTTGGGCTGGGGAGGGGGGTTCCTGTCATCAGATGGCGGCCAGCCCAGGTCCTGGATGCTGGGGTGAGTGAGACCTTTGTCTTTTTCCTTTCTTGCCTGGAGGTCATTGCATGCACTTTCTCAGGTTGTTGGGAGGGACGTTGACAACAACCGTGACAGTGACCTGACCACGGTGATGATTTATTTAGCGCTTGCTGTGCGCCAGGCAGGTGACAGACGCCCCCAACCATCCCATGAGCCAGGGGCAGATACCCTCTTTTTTTTTTTTTTTTTTAAGTGGGTAAAATGTTTTATTTATTTTTGAGAGAAAGAGGGCGGGGGAGGGGGCGGAGAGAGAGGGAGACACAGAACGCGAAGCAGGCTCCAGGCTCCGAGCTGTCAGCTCAGAGCCCCGTGCGGGGCTCGAACCCATGGACCGTGAGATCGTGACCTGAGTGGAAGTCAGATGCTTAACCGACTGAGCCACCCAGGCGCCCCAGGGCCCTTCCTCCTTGATCGGCGCTCTGTGTGGTCTATAACACATGTAAGGGGCGCGGCTCACGCTAGGTGCTCAATCAAGCTTAGTGTCCAGCCCTCCTCCCTGAAGGAGCAGGCTCCTTGAGATCCTGCACCTCTGGGGGCCCCCGGGGGGAGGCCTTCCTCATAACAACCTGTGGGAGAGGGTTACTTTTATTTCCATTTTACAGATGGGGAAGTTGAGGCTTGCTCAGGAAACGACTCGCCCAACATCTCACAGCTGGTGAGGTATGGCCACCTGCTGAGTGGACATGGCCTTTGGTGGGTCCCTCTCGCTCCTGAAACTTCTTCCATCTTGGATTCCTGTTGCGTCCTGACCCATGTGTTCCTTCTCCGAGGCTCTCTGTTCTGGGGTGGACACTACCAGCCTTCAGCTGCACCCCCCCCCCCCGACCCTGGGAGTCATCCCGGAACACCAGGCTCAGCCTCTTGTCCTTGTCCTAAAGGCGACGTGTCGGTCATGGAGCACTGCCCTCACATCCTCCCATCTCCTGGTCACCCGGCCACCATTGAAGCAGCCCCTCAAAGGCTGCTGCCTCCACTCCTGCCCTTTCCATTCATCCTGCACCCTTCCATTGGCGGGACTCCCTAGCATGTCACTGGCTCCCCACTCTCCCTGGGCCAAGATTCAGAATCCTTACCCTGGTTTCTGAGACCTGCAGGGTCTTGGCCCAGCCTCGGCAGTCCTGCCTCGGGGCACCCTCTCCTCTCACGTGCCGCGATCGGTCGTCCTGGCCTCTTTCCAATTCCTCACGCTGCCTCCCCGCCCCCCCCCCCCCCAGTACTGCAGAGATGGTTCCATCACCAGGATCTCCCTCCGAAAAGCCTCCCTTGATCCCAGGATGGTGAGGTCTCCGGCTACACGGGGAGTGGTTTTGCCCATTTTGCAGATGGGGAAGCTGAGGCTCAGAAAGCGAAGCTGGCGTCTGGCCCCAAGTCTCTCTCGTGGTGGAACCGGTGTTGTCGGTGTGCGCAGGTGTGTGCGCTCGTGCGCACGCCGCAGGGGGCTGGGATGAGCCGCCCCCTTGGGAGAAGGGGTCTGGGATGGTCTCCAGGGGCAGAGCCTGCCTCTTCGTTTGCAGGGTGGGGAATGCTACGTGGGAACGTGGGGCGGCGCTTCAGGCCCTCACCAGCCCCCGCCCCCCAGAGCCTCCCAGCTCCTCCCAGTAATCTCCCCTTCTCTTCAAAACAAACACCCGCGAGCCCAAACCTCCCATCCAGCCAAGGCACAGATGGAGTCGGAATTAATTAGTCCGGTTGCCAGGGCAACTGGACCCAGGTCCCAGCCTTCTTCTCTCGGCCCGCCCCCCACCCCCGCCGGGCCCCGCCCCCGCCTTTCCTGGCCCCGCCCCTCACGCCCAAGGCCCCACCTTCGCCCCCTGCTACAGCTGGGGGTGCCTTGGGGACTTTTCCAAAACCGGGAGGCGGTGGCTAGGGATGTCCCAGAGCTGGGTTCGAGTCTTCCCTCGGCCGCTCTCGGCTTGGTGGCATCTTAGGCAAGACCTGCCAAGCCGGGAGCCACGCTTTGTTCGGTAGGAATGGACGATGGCTGCACCTGTCTGGGGAGGGGCATCGAGGGGGCCGTGTGAGACTGGTGAGAGAGGACCTGAACTTGAGATCCCGTCGAGACTAGGAGTGCGTCGGCAGGTATGCATGCCGCGATGTGGACTCTTAGGGGCAGCCAACCTCTGTGGTCCCCAACAGTTACGGGGCTGCCTCCCAGGTCACAGGCTCCGGACTCCTTTGTCCTCGTCCGTCCTGACCTTGTTCCTCTCATCCTCTGAGCCTCATCCGGGCACCTGTATCCAGGTTTGGGGTCTCCATCCTTGCTCATTGGTCTGCCCGTCAGTGCACCTGCTGTTTTCTTCCTGGGTAGCCTTGGGCAAATTATTTAGCTTCTCTGTGCTTCTGCTTCCTTGTCTGAAAAAAAAAAATGGGCATAATAGCACCCATCTAGCAGATTCTGCACCCACCTGGCCCCCGGCATGGTGTCTAGTCTTTGGTAGCTACTCGATTGTTCCTTGTGCCGCTATTGGATGCAGGCCAGGGGGTGCCCGGTGAGAGGGGCTCAGGGGAAGACAGAGGGGACGGAAACCCCCACCGCCCTCTCGGGGAAGTCGAGGCGCAGGCCGAGATGGCCGCATTGATGCGTGTTGAGGGCTCCCACCCCACCGTCTTCTCTCAGAACGGCTCACTGTGTCAGAGTCAGCCATGCTGCCGGTGGGGAAATCAAGGCCCGGAGAGGGTAGCTGGTGCAAGAGGGGTCTGGCCTCTCTGGTCTGGGCACTGTGTTTTGGGTCTCCCTGGCTGGTGCCGGCTGGAGGGCGGCACGAGACAGGTCTTGGAAGGCCAGTCTCCCTTTGGGTTCGCCGTAGGAAATCCATTCCTCCTCGTGCTGGGGCCTCAGTTTCCATTTCTGCGAGACGGGGGATCATGGGGATGTAGCTGGTGGCAACTCTGGCTGAAGCGGGTTGGGGCCACGGCTTGTTATGCCTTGTGCCCACAGAAGAGGGGCTAGTGTGGACAGACGAGCGGCAGTTTCTGGCCCAGACCGTTCCTGGAGGTGCACTCAAGGTGGAGGATATAGACGGACCCTGAGGGGAATAGGCCAGCTCTAGCCCCATCCCCTGTCCTTGGAGCCTCTGATGCTGGGCTCTGCCGGGGTGTGGCACGTAGGAGTGCCACCCTGGCTTGGCATACCCACGGCCGGGTTGGGATGAGGCTCGGGGGCCGGCCTTGGCTCCTGCTCCGTCACCCACCTGGTGCCGAACACTCCGAGCTCACCGAGGCCAGGCCCGTCTCTCCTGCCACCTGGCTAATGGGCCCATTTGCTCCTCCGTGTGCCAGGGAGGCGGGTCTCAAGCTGGCACAGTGGGGCAGGGGGTCAGGAGAGAAAACAGGCTCGGACTGACGACTGGGCTTCTCCTTGGCGCCACAGCGCCTCCCTCGGGGACTGTGGGCACCTGGCGGGCCCTCCGTGAGCCGTTTCTTCTGTCATCTGGGCCTGATGATGAGCTCAGAGCACCAGTTGGAAAAAGCTTTTGCGAGGCATGGGGGGGGGGGTGGGGGGTGGTGGCAAACTCAGGTGCCCACAGGGGCCAGATCACTTAAAGTTTTCGAATCCGGTCTGAGTGAGGCAATAGGGTGGGGTGGGGCCTGCGGGGGAAGCGCGCCAGCCCTCAGGCTCTGACTGATGGTATCCGACTCCGGATTTTTAATCAACCAACGGGGGGGGGGGGGGGGGGGGGCGGGCGACAAAACTGATCTGTCGGCTGCCTTTGGAGCTGCCAGCTTGCCCCAGAAGGCAGACTCTACAAATGGATTAACTGGGGGGTATTTAACTCTTCTTTACATAATAACAAGGGCTAACATTTAGCGAGGGCTTGTTCTGTGCCGGGGAGCGAACTAAGCACTTTACCGGGATTATCTGGTTTGATCCTTACACCAACCCCAAGGCGGTCTGGGTGCTATTGCATTGCGTACTTGATAGATGAGGCAATTACACCAGAGCCCAAGGTCACACAGCTGCGGGGGGGGGGGGGGGGGCTGGGGGGCGGGGGAGAGGGGTGCGGGATCCCCTGGGCCTTCGGATTCCTTCCGTGGAGGTTTTCTCCTTCTAGCCCGGAGGGTGGAGGGAAGAAAGGGCGAGACCCGCTTGGCTGGGAAACACCCGGATCCGCAGCTTTGGCTTCTCTCGCAGGGAGAGGCTGGGGGAGGGAGAAGACGCAAAATTAAACAAACGGAGGGTGTCGTGGAGCTGAGGAAGAATAACTTGTTTTTTATGAGCTTGTTAACATTTGTGAAGTTAAGTAAGCAGAAACGTATGCCCTTCATTTGCATGCATCAGAGGGAGGGCTGCTGGGGGCCCAGCGTAGTTACCCGGAAACCACACGCTTCCCAGGGCAGCTGCCCGCCCGCCCCCCCCTGCCCCCTGGCTCCTACTGACGGAGGGTTTGTTTTGGCTGTTGGTGGGGATTTCTCCGGATCCAGCGGTGGCCATAGGCTGATGGCCCACTGTGTGCTTTGTACCAGGCCCCTGAGACCCGTGGCTGTCCTTGCTGTGCCTGAGAGCCGCTGACCTGGCTGCCGTCACAGCAACTTGGCCCTTAGGTCAGAGGCTGGATGTTCTAGACGCTATTCCCAGCCTCCGCCGGGGCCTCGGGAGGTTCCGAAGGCCCAGAGACCACGAGTTTTGCTGCCCGATGTCAGTGATGACATCGGCTTGCGGGGTGGCTTGCCCTATTTGCTGGCTGCCCTGGCTCTTTGGGGACCCTTGATTGCCCACAGACCTGAGGGCTAGATCCTTCCTCTGGGAGCCCTGACTGGACACCCCGACCTGGCCTTGGCCACCTTGTCCTGCAGCCCCCTGGCTCCCCCCCGCCCACCTTGCAATGACTGGTCCCCTGTAACTACTACTCTCTTCCAGCTGTGAGATTCCTTAGGGCAGCGATTCGGGTGTTCTGATCACTGTGGGTGCCTCGTGCCTGCCCCAGGGCTTGAGAAATGGTAATGAAAGGAATGAGTGGATGAAATCTAGGACCTCAGCCTCGGTCTTCACTCTTTCTGAATTAGAAGTCCCTTCTAGGTGTGTGGTGATTTTACGGTCTTAAAAGCACTTTGGGGGATGCCTGGGTGACTCCGTCGGTCAAGCGACCGACTCTTGGTTTCGGCTCAGGTCAGGATCTCAGGGTCATGGGATCGAGCCCCGCGTTGGGCTTCGTGCTGGGTGCGGAGCCTGCTTAAGATTCTCTGCCTCTCTCTCCGTCCCTTTCCCCTGCTTGTGCTCAAGCGCTCTCTCTCACTCTCTCTCTAAAATAAATAAACTAACAAACACTTTCAGGCCAGTGCCCTCATTTGATCTCTGCCTTTTGATCTCCCTGCAAAGAAGACAAGTTACAGACGGGGGAACCAAGGCCCAGGTGGAGGTGTGCGGACTGGAATCCAGCCCTCACTCATTCATTTGTTCATTCAAGGAAACTTCTGAACTCCCGCTCTGGGCTAGGCCCTGGGGGTCTTGGGAAGAACAAGGTGGGATTCTGCCCTCCAGGGACTCAGGGGCAGGTAGAGCAGGTGTGGGAGGGAGCTGAGGAATGGAGGGGGGCAGGAGGGGGCGTGTCACTGCCACCTCTGTAGGCCCCAGACTGTCTCTCGTCTAACGGGTGACAGCTAAGAGGCTTGCAGCCTCTTCCGGTTCTGATGGGCTGAGATTCGCGGCAGTTCACTGGGGTTGTCGCCAGACACCTGCTAAGAGCCCTTAAGACCTCAGGACTGCCTGTCTCCCAGCCCCGTCCATGCAGCCCGTGCCTGTCCAGGGGGCTGAGGGGCCTTGTGGGCACGTGTGTCTGGGCCTCCGGGGCTGGAGGAAGTATATCCGCACTGTTGTCCCTGGGCCTGTGACAATGGGGTGGCTGCCTGCACACTGTGGGGGTCTGCCTTTGGACAGAAGGTGATGTCCGACTGGACCTAAAGGCAGGGGTGCGGGAAGGGAGCTAAGGGGCCGGAGGGCGGGTGGGGTGGGCGTAGATTTGTGAGGGGGGGTGGTCAGCTGCGGTGAATGAGGTTATTCCATTTCAGGGGGGGTCTCCCTGGGGTGGGGGGGCTGCCGCTGCAGAGGATGGGGATCGACTGCCCTGCCTTCCTTTCTCACCTTCTCCCTGCGGCCCCCGCCCACCCCCCCTCCCTTTCCCAGAGACCTGCTGGGTGGGCTGGGGACACAGAGGACTTGGCCTTCGGAGGCAGCGGGGAGCCTGGCTTCGGACATGCGTCTCCTCCCCTGTGTGCCTCGGTTTCTCTGTCTGCGCCTTGGCAATGGCGCTGGGTCACGCCCGGCCCCCCGGGGATTTAGTGAGGGTTCAATCAGCTGAGTGCCACAGGTGAGGGATTCGTCAAGTGCCTCCAGGTGCCCTCACCCTCCCGTGCACCGAGCAGGAGCCAGGCACCTCGGAAGGTGGGACCGGAGCCTGGCCAGCAAGGACAGAGGTGAAGAAATGAGGTCGGGAAGGCTGTGGATTTTATTCTGACCTGCCGGGAGTCAGCAGACAGGTGAGGTGAGAGAAAGGACAGGTGAGGGTGGCAGTTGGGAGGGAGGCGACAGACGGCCCCCGGAGTGAGTAGTTCAGGTGTGCGACTGGAGGCTGTTGGAGGTGGGGAGACGGGGGCCCCGGTCGTTGTTGGCCCGTGAACTTGTTCCCTCTGCTTCCTGGAGCTCAGGGAAGGTACAGGAGGGGAGTGCGTTGATTCAGCAGACGGTTCGCAAGCATCTGCTATGAGCCAGGCATGGTGCAAGGCGCTGAGGGTCTGGGGGTGGATGACCTCAAAGTCAAGGGGGGGAAGGCGGACTAGGGTGAGTGATGCCCCGGTGGGCTGGAGGGCTTCCTGTAGGAGGTGGCCTTGAGTGCTGCCCGAGTGTAGCATTCATAAGGTAGGGGTGAGGCAGAAGGGGTCGTGGGAGTTTCAAGGGGAAGGGCCGAGAGGTGTGAGAAAGACTCCGTGAGTTCAGAGGAGGGAGAGGAGCTCATGTACTAGGACCTGGGGTTTGGGAAGGGGGAGCCGGGAGTCTGGGGAGGAGGCAGGGCTCGTGAGCTCCTTCCGGGCCAGGAGAAGGAGCCTGGGCCGCGTCTTCCAGCAGCAAGGAGCATGCTGGGCACTTGGAAACAGGGCTGTGTGGGTGATGTGTTGCAGGGCAGAACACAGGGCGGGAAGAGCTAAGGAACGGGGGAGGGAACTTCTCGGCAGTGCCGTTCTGGGTGGTGGGATCAAGGCTGGAGGAGGGACCCGGGGAGGAGCCAAGGGGGCCGGGTGCACGGGCACGTGTGTGCGTGCGCGCGCGGGGCCTGTGCGTGTACGCGCGCACATGCAGCGGGCAGTGGTTTGTTCCGACAGCGCCCCCGCTGCAGGATGGCGTCCCGGGGCAGATTTGCCGAGACAGGGCCAAGCCAGATCGCGAGGGGTCTTTGAATGCTGGAATGAGGAAGGACTCGGGAGGCCTCAGAGGCTCCTGGGCAGGGCGGTGACCTCCCGGCCTGCTTATGCTTCAGGATGTTTCCTCTGGCAGCCGGGCAGAGGATGGGCCGGGGCAGGGGAGTCTGGGCGGGACCCATCCGGAGATTGCACCCGTCTGGGGAACTTTCCCGGGCGGTGTGGCAAGCCATGGCGAGGGCGGGGGCGCCTGGCATAGGGAGGGCTCAGTGGAACTGGCGGCATTTGATCAGGGCTGTAGAGGGCGAAAGAGGGGGGACGTGAGGAGCACCAACCCTCCCCCCGTGAGGCTTTCTCTCCTCCCCCCCCCCCCCCCCCCAAGCTCCACACTTAAATAGCTGCTTGGCTTGGGGCGGCTCCTTTGAACCCAGTACCTCTACTTCCTTGTCTGTAAAATGGGGAAACGGTTAGCACCTGCCTCTGTGGAGTCCTTGCGAGGATTAGGTGAGCTAATCCGCCGACAGACAGCCCGGGCCTTGGCGACGTTCCGTGGTTAAGTAGTTAATTGGCTGTGGTCATTCCAGCCTCATTGAACACAGCACGCCTGCCGGGCAGCCTGGCGGCCCTGGGACGGCTGAGGAATCAGCTCTGAGGAACGGTGCAGCCTGTCCGAGGCCACACAGCTGGCAGGGGTGTGGAGCAAGGGCCTGCGTCCGAGGTGTGTGGGACCCCAGACTCGGTGCCCTGTCCTCGGTGCCGGCGGCCTCCCAGACGTGGGCGGGCCAGTCCGCTGCCTGCTTCTGATCCATGCGTGGGTTGGCCCCCACCAGGCGTGAGACCTCACTCAGGTCAGCCGCTTGTTCTCCGAGCCTCAGTTTTCTCATCCGTTGATGGGGCCCCACGAGGTCAGTTCGCTCAGGCCCCTGTAGGGCTCTTTTCCCGGCTTCTGTGCCCCTGCCTGACTACACTGCCTTGAGTGGGAGCCGTAGTGTTGGCGGAGGCCCTAATGGTCGTAGCAATAATGGTAAGGAGCTGGGAGGCCCTCTCGTCCCCAGTAGTAATAACGGGCACACCTCAGCCTGTGGGGAGGTGGGTGGGTGGAGACAGAGACCAGCCGGTAATGACACCCGGCGGGGACTGGGGGTAGTGCTGTGCGGTCCTTTTGCTTTCTCAAGCCCCACACCCCAGGCGCCTCCTCTGTGCCAGGCCTCCTGCTGGCAGTGGGGACACAGAGGGGACACGGTGCTGTCTTGGCCCTCTGGAAGGGAGGTGGCGACTAGGGGGATGCCCCTCGGAGCTGGTGAGCATGGGGTTGCCGTGGAATGGTGAAGCCAGACTGAGGGTTCAGGGCGGGCTTCCTGGCGGAGGCGATGCCCGAGCAGGAAGACGGTAGGGGTTCACAGTGTTGGTGGCCGGTGCGGGGAGAGGGGGTGTCTGGGCCAGTGTGGGGTGGGGAGGGCGGGCAGGTGTGGGCTCGTTCCCGAAGGTGAGCTGGCCCGGCAAGTCTGGGGCATCCGAGGGCACTGGGAAGAGAAAGCAGCTGGGTGTAGGTAGGTCGAGGACAGAGCCTGGACGAGCAGGAGCGTTTCAGAGGCTGGGGTAGGAAGGGGCGCCCCGGAAGGAGGTGGGGTGTCACTTGGGACCTCGGTCTCCTTATGTGGGACACAACCGGGGCCTGGCCGTGCTAAGTGGAACTGCCAGCTCTGACCGTGTGTGGCGCACCCCGGAGGGTCAGAAAGTGGGAGGAGCGAAGTTCACGGGCGGGGGTGGGGGGGCACTCACAGTAGCTTTGATCCTGGACACGAGCGCACTGATGGAGTTCGCTTGGCTGGAATTTACTGAGTGCCTTCTGTGTGTCGGCTCCCGGGTTGGGGGCTGGGACAGAGCGGGGACTCGGCCAGGGCCCCACCCTCCGCACTCGCGCTGGCTGTGTGACGGGGAGCCCCCCAGAAGGCCAGGGTGGTACCCCACTTGAAGCAGCCCCCCCCACCTGTGTGTGAAAATTCAGATTGTTTTATATGCAAAATTAGAGGTCGGTTATTTATTTTACAAAACAACGTGTGGGAGGGCTTCTTTAAACAGCAAAAATCTCCAGTGTGTGCATGTGTGCGTGTGCGTGTGTGTGCGTGTGCGTGTGTGTGTGTGTGTGTGTGTGTGTGTTGGGTTTTCCGTTTGCCTGAGTCCCCGCTCTGGTCCTCGAGTTCGTCACTTTTTTCTTACTCCATGTGCCGGGCAAGCAGTAGGTGCTTATTAGGTGCTCTGCCCGGCTGGCAGAGTGCAGCCCCCTGCGGGGATCCCAGCCCCCTTGGGTGGCAACACATCCTCAAAGGCGCCAAGCCCTCCCAGTTAATATCAGCCTTGGCGCCTGGGGATCAGCCAGCCACACTGTCACCCCTCTCCGGCTGCCCGTCGGATTTGTGACGCGCTTGGTGAGAGCAGGCAGGGCCTCGCACCCTGCTTGTCCACGACTCAGTTTGCCTCAGGCTCTTCCGCTTCTTGGCTGTGCGCCCTTGGGCATGTGTGGCTTCACCACGCTGGGCCTCGGTTTTCCCATCTCTCAAATGGGTATAATTAACAGCGCGCCCCCCCCCCCCCCCGCCCCGGGGCTGGGGAGCGGGTTGGATGTGTTGATTCGCGTGAAGGGCTTATCAGGATCTGACGTGTAGGTGGGTGCTCGGGCCCGGGCAGGAAGGCGGGAGCCCCGCTTGCGAGCGGTGACCTGGGAGGCCGCGTTGTCTTTCTGAGCCTCGGTTTCCTCATTTGGGAAAGGGGGCTGATGAGCTTTGCCCTCTCCTCCTGTTGGGTGGGGGGGCTGTGAGCACAGCCCCAGTAAGGGTGGTGAGGTCTTTCTGGTCCACCAGCCTCCCTGTTGGCGTTGACCACAGCCCTGTGGGTTTGCTGTCTTGACTTGACAGAGGGGTTTGTTCAGGCCACAGGATCACCGCGCTGACCGCCGGGGCTGGAGCTGCAGCGGAGAACACGCTGTGCTTGCCAGGTGGCCCCGGTGGTGCGGGAGGGACAGACACCTGTCACGGACAAGAATGGGGAGTCACTGTGGGAGTGGGGAGAGCTGCCTCGGAGGAAAGCCAGAGGGAGGGTCTGGAGCGGACGGCCAGGCCAGGCCTCATGGCCGCTTCATCTTCAGGAGGACTTATGGCTTCAGCCTGGGAGTCGTGGAAGCTTCTGGAAGTGTCGGAAGAGAGGGTCTCTCCGTGGGGCCACGACAGACAGTATTTCGAGAGGCTCTCTGGCCGCTGAGCAGAGGGGAGGGGAGGATGCTGGCAGGCGGTTGTCGCCACCTAAATAAGAGCCATGGCGGGGGGGGCTCGGGGGTACGGGTGTGTGGCCTGGACGGGTGTCCGGATGGATTGGAGGTGAGGGATGGACCAGACGGAGGGTGGAGTCAGGCGCGATTCAGATGATGGGACTGAGCACAGAGAAGTTTGGTTCACGGGCCGCCAGCCACCCCCAGCCAGCAGGTCGGGGCGCGAAGCCTCAGGCCAGGGCTCGTAGGAGGCGGCCCTGCGCGGAGGGTGGGAGCGGGAGGCAGGTCAGAGCCCGCAGGGGAGGTGCGAGCGGCGGGGGCATCCTCAACGCTTTATTCTCGGGCTCCGCTCAGCTCCAGGCGTGATGGAGACAGATCAGGGCGTCCGCCAGGGAACGGCGGGGAGGGGGTCCGGTCTGCGTGGCCCCCAGCTCCATTAGCCGGAGCTCAGCACGTAGAGGAGCCAGTCGGGGAAGGTTGGAGGCAAGTGGTGGCCGAGCATCCCCGCTCCAGGTGGCGAGTGTCATGGTGAGGCGCTCAGGACTCGGAGCGCGAGAGAGACATGTCTGCAGCCGGCATCAGCGTTTCCCGGAGAGATGGCCTTGGCCGCGCTGGCCTCAGTTTTCCCATCTGGAAAGTGGAGGTGGTTCTCAGATGGCTGGCGCCACGCGGGGCTTGGCACGAGGCCTGGGGGGCGTGGCCCCTCCGACCGGGGACACATCATGGTCTGCCGAGCCAGCTTGGCTCAGGGACAGACCTTATCCCTGAGAAGATGGGTGGTGCCTGGCCCCGAGGCCCCCTGGCTGCAGAGTGCGAGCCCGGGCCCGGGTGGAAGGGAAGTACCGGGAAAACCGCGGAGAGGACAGGCTTCTGTTTGGTGGAGAACAGAGGGTTATGTGAGCCCAAGAGAGCCACGAAAGTGCGGGGAGGCGACAGAGGAGTCCGCGGAGGGGTGGTGTGGGCCCAACTTTGATGAGCCTGGGCGGTGCTCAGAGACTGACCTCTGCCTGGTTTTACCGGGTGAGCGTGCGAGAGAGCCAGAGAGGGTGAGGGCCTGGCTCAAGGTCGCACAGCAGCTGGCACTGGGAGCAGACCGGCTGGCTTGGGGGCCTGGACACCGCCCCCCGCGCTGTGAAGGAGGGACGTGATCATTTATCAGGGGAGTTTAATAATGAATAAAGCCGAAGTGTCTTTAATGCAGGCAGCAGGCCCGAAGTAATAAGGGGCCCTGTATTAATTCGGAAGTTAATGAATATGCAGGTGTGTCTGAATGATTAATGGGGCTCCCAAGGCTTTGGAGAGGGGTGCGTGAATATTGCACACGTCTGGGAAGTTGGATAAACCGGGGAGCGGGTGGGCATTCATGCACCGGGGAGGACTCTCATAGCCATGAAGGCTGAATTTACAGCCACGCGGGGGCAGGTATACAGTATCATGGCTAAGTGTGTGCGTTTTTTTTTACCGCGTGATCTTGAACAAGTCACTTAACCTCTCTGAGCCTCGGTTTCCTCATCTGCAGAAGGGGCATGAAAAGGGTACCTGGTTCCTAGGTCCTTAGCCCAGGGGCAGACACTGTGCCACAAACATCTGATAAAAAGCGTCATAGCCTTTTTAGAAAGGAGGGCAGAGGCGGCTGAGAAAGGCCAAGGAAAGTGTAACAGTAACAGTTAAATTCCCTGGAACGCGGACAGCACCTTACAGTTTGTAAGGGGGGGGGGCGTCTCTCGTTGGTCAACCCCGCTTTGCTCCTGGCAGCAGCCGCCTGGGGCACAGGAGCTGGGTCTTGGGGAAGCTGAGGGTTCAGAGGGGGCTGGTCACTGCCCAAGTCACCAGCCGGCAGGTGCAGTCGAGCCTCGGCCCGGGTCTACAGCCCTTGACCGTGAATCTCAGAGCAGGTGATGAGTGAGCAGAAGGGTCCCACGGTTGCCCTGACTGGGAAGGCCTGCGGAGTACTCGTCGGGCCTGGGGTTGGGGTCCCGCATCACCCCTCGGAGGCCTCGTTTCTCTACCTGGCATGGGAGGGTGTGTCTGTCCCCTGGTGCTGTTTTGAGGCTTTGACGAGAAAATGGGACATTGGCCCCTCGCCTGTCTGTGCCTGGCCTTTGAGGAGCCCCAGGCTCTGCAAACGTCATCTCTTGTTGCTGGAAACAGCTGTACTGGGAGTGTGCCGGCACTGGCCCTGTCTCGTATCGGGGGTGGGGCGGGGTGCTGTGGCTGCTGGGCCACTTTGTAGCTTTGGGTCACTGGGCACGCTCCTCAGTCTCTCTCAGCCTCCGTTTCCTCATCTTCCGAGTGGGCGCGACGACATGGCTGTGGGGTATTAAGTGTGCAAGGCCGGCACACGGTTGGTGCCGGGCGCAGTGAGCTCCCCTCTGCCTTCCCACCTGCCCCAGGCCCGTGTCACGGCCCTGTGCACGGGTACCCTTTTTATGCTCCCTTGGCACCTTATTCAGCCTTCGAGCCTGTGAACGTTTTGTTTTTTTTTTTCTAATGTTTATTTTTGAGAGCAAGAAAGAACCCGTGAGAGTGGGGGCAGGCAGAGAGAGAGGGGGGCACCGAGGATCCAAAGCAGGCTCTGTGCCGACAGCGGCGAGCCCGATGCGGGGCTCGAACTCACACACTGGGAGGTCATGGCCTGAAAAGTCAGATGCTTCCCCAGCTGAACCACCCAGGCGCCCCAGAGCCTGTGAACTTTTGTGGAGGGTCCCCTGGGCGCCCTGCCGGACCCTGGGTTTACAGGGTGAGTGAGACCCCCCCCCCCCCCGCCCCGTCCTTGACAAGGTCACGGTCTAGGCAGAAGGCAGGCGTGAAGCTAGTTTCCCCCGTGATGCAAGCTGGGATGGGGCATAGGAACCAGAGGATGGGGGCAGGGTCCGGGCCATCTCTCGGGCTTCTCCCGAGGCCTCCCACCCGAGGCTGTCTCTTGGCTGTGGGTCCTGGGCTCCCAGCAGGAGGAACCCGCAGGAAGGCTGGTGGAGTGAGTGGCGGAGTGAGTGAATGGCTGGTTGCTGTCTAGGCCCCTGCCCCGCCGCTCCCGGGCTCTAGGCCAGGGAACAGAGGCACAGCCAAACGGTCCCACGTGCGCTCAGGGGGAGGCTGTCTTGTGTCCTCCTCTTTTCCTTCCCGGGTCTCCGGTCTGGGCCCTGAAAGGCACAGCCCCCTGCCAGCCTGGCTGGGCCAGAGGACTGTAGTTTGTTGGGTAAAGAACCCGAGGCATCATGGTTATGGTATAGCCTGGGTTGACAGACGAGGAAACTGAGGCTCAACGGGGAGGAGGGGGGAGGGCTGTGGGGCAGGGTTGGGGTTAGAGCCCCCGCTGGGCCCCTCCCCGTGTGGCCCTGCAGTGCCTGGCCTGGCTGTGTATTTATAGTTCCTGCCGATCTATATTAACACCAAAAGAGGCCTTTGCCAGCCTCTGGATCTGAGGATGGCTTTGAACCCCCCGGGGGCTGTGGGATCAGAGCTCACCCCCATGGGAAGGGGGAGAACGTGGCTTCTCATCTTGCCCTTCACAGCCCTGGGGCTCGTGCTGGGCCTTTTGCCTGGAGAATCTTCGCCAGCCCCGGCCTGCGCTCCGGCCACCCCTTTGGCGGGTTCGAGATCTTTGGGCGTTGTTATGCCTCGCTTCCCTCCAGCTCTGCAGGGACACCCGGTACGCGGCCTGGGCTCGAGTGCCTGGGCCCTGTGGCCTCGGGCAGGCCGCCCCCCTCCTCTTGAGCCTCAGTCTCCTCGTCTGTGGAATCGGGCGTAATTCTCACCCGGCTTTGCGGGTCAGGCACTGAGCATTCCATGCTTGTGAGCTGGGAGTCCGTGTTTACGCTCCTCGTGTCTCTTCCGGTCCCCGCCACAAGTGGTCCTCAGAGCCCGTAGGGACTGGAGCGTCATCTCCCCCAGACACACGAGGTCGTCGAGGCCCTAGGGGTGGGATGACTTTGCCAGGGCCGCGCTGCCTGTTGGGGCAGAATTCAGACTCCTCTAAGTCCGGATGCTCAGCTTCCCAGACCCCATCTCCTTGTCAGGGCCCGCGGGGTCCTTGGGGCAGGCCGGACCCCTTACCCTACCGGCTTGGTTCCCACCCCCGTTGCCACGGGGACCATTCCACTAACTCTATGCTTCTCTTACAGAGCAGAGACGACTGGCCGCCCTGAGCGCAATTCAATTCAACAGACATTTACTGAGTGCCTACTATGTGCCAGGCCTTAGGCTAGGCACTGGGGTGGGGGAGCAGAGAGGAAGATGGGGTCCCGTCCTCAGGTAGCTCTGGGCTGGGGGGGCTTGGAGAAGACTGGCCAGGGCTGAAGAATGGCATGCGGGGCTGGAAGCAGCAAAGATACCTGGGTTCCAGTGCCTCCCTGGAGAGCTGCTGTCCCTCGCCTGTGCCTCAGTTTCCCTATCTATAAACTGGGGGGGGGGGGGGAGGCGAGGTGGGGTGAGATGATCTCTAGGATCCTTCCAGGATTCCATGGGGACGGAATCAGGGGGTGGGGGCCAGAGCAGGGAGACCACTACTCTCCCCGCACAGAGGCAACCCGAAGGCTTTCCGGAGGAAGAGGCGTGAGGTCTGGGCCACAGGAGGTGGGGAAGGGTGGGAATGGCACCCCAGGCTCAGGAACAGCACGAGCCAAGGCCCAGAGGACACGTAGTTGGGCAGCCATGCAACCGCATAGGTTACGAAGGGAGGACGTGGGGGGGGGGGGTCTCAGCTGGGGGGGAGGAGGGGAGGGGCCCAAGGGCTACACATCGGGGTG
Source organism: Neofelis nebulosa (assembly GCF_028018385.1). Taxonomy (NCBI): domain Eukaryota; kingdom Metazoa; phylum Chordata; class Mammalia; order Carnivora; family Felidae; genus Neofelis; species Neofelis nebulosa. The sequence continues at coordinate 10,946,465 of NC_080789.1, forward strand.
TGAGCTCTATTCTGTGGGCTGTGGAGGGTGGAGTCAGGGACAGACGGTCCTGCTTTGTCCTGCCCCCCACCCCCTTCTCCTCTCCTTCCCCCTGGGGTACGCTTCAGGGTCATGTTTCCGTAGAACCTTATGGCCACGGCTGCGTCTGCACCGTGCGGGGCACTTTGCAGCGTCAGGCCCCGTTGCACCCCTATAACGTGGGCGCTAGTGGACCCCGTTCACGCACGAGGACACGGAGGCTGAGAGAGGGAAGCTCCGCCCCCCAGGGTCATACCCTGAACCCCTGTGCTTCTCTCACCGGCTCTCACTGAAGAGGGTCTCTTTTCCGTATGATGCCCGCCATCGTAGGAGGCCCCTAAGCTCTGAGGAGTGCCTGCCACGGGCAGCGCGGTCGGGGCTTGGAGGTGAGGGTGGGAAGACGCCCAGATGTCATTAGGAGGGGCTTCCTCCAAGACCCGAGTGTCTGCCCCCCTCTTGAGAAGGGGGTGAGCCGGGCTTCCCTTCCCACTTTACAGATGAGCAGGCTGAGGCCCCGGGCGTCACGTGGCTAGTCCAAGGTCAGACTCGCGGAGGTGACAGTCTGAGCCGGGAGCTCTTGTCTTGTTGCCTCTGGCTGAGGCCGGAGGGAGAGTCAGTTTCCCTGAGATGCATGCGGAAGGCTGCCCCCTACAGCCCTCTCCAGGAAGCGCACTGGAGTCGCAGACCCGGGTGCGGATCCTGGTTTTGTCCTGCACGAATGGTCAGGATCTTGAGCAAGTCGTTAATTACTCTGAGCCTGGGTTTCCTTGTCCGTAAAGGGAGAGAGCAGGCCTCCTTCATTCGGTCATTAATAGGTATTTAGTGAGCACCCAGTGGGTGCCTGGCGCTGGGCCTTAATGGAGAATCTGGCCCTTCCTCAGAGAACTCAGTCCGGGGAGCGAAAGCAGCAGTTGTGTTTCTGGTGGTGATGGAAGAAACCTGAGGGCTGTGGGAACCCCGCAGGAGGGACCCCAACCAGACTGGTTTGCTGGGCTGAAGAGGCAGGAGGGCAGGAGAGGGGAGCTGGACCCAGCTCTGCAGGTCCCCGGGGCGGTGGGGTGGGGGTGGGGGGGGCTGGCTTTAGAGGCCTGCTATTGCAGTCTTCCCAGATCGGTAGGGAGCCAGCGAAGGCTTTTGAGGAGGGGAGTGCCACGCTCCGATTTATGCTTCAGGAGGCCCACCCTCCGCTGGGTGGAGGAAGGGTTGAAGGAGGCCGTAAGACTGGAGACAGAGAGACCAGTGAGGATGCTGATCGAGATTTTGGGCGAGGAAGGAGGCTGAGACAGCGCAGAGCAGTGGGAGGATGTACACAATAGCTTTCCAGGTGTGGAGGGGCCGGGCAGCTGCGGGCTTCTGGCTGGCTCGGGGCAGAAGCAGAGGCCGGGAGCGGGTGGGCAGTGGAGGGGTCCAGGAGGCAGCGGGGGTGGGGGTGGGGGGCTGGGCAAGGTCAGCACCTAGCAGGTAGCAGGAGCCTTGGGAGGGACCGGGATGCCGGGTGGGGGCGGGGAGCAGGTTTGGGGGGTGCAGGGGGCCAGGACCCGGACCTCAGGGGAGGCCCCTGCAGAAGAGCCTGTGGGGAGGGGGGCGGGAGGGGAAGTGAGGTGTAGGGACTTGAGGCTGCCCTGCCCGGCAGGGGGGGGATCGCAGAAGTCACATGCCGCAGGCTCTTTGCCCAGTGCCAGGCCCATGGGAGGGTGGGTTCCCTCCACTCTTTCACCAGAAAGCAGAATCTAGGCTGTCCCCTTGCCCTCCGGAGGAGGAAGGTGTTCGGGAAGGAGGAAAAGGGAAAAGCATTTGCATGCATAACAAGGCTGAAGTGAGGGAGAGGGAAAGAGAGAGCAGGGGGATGAAAAGAAATTACCATACGCCAGGATCTTGTTATTCAACCCAATTTTCAAAGGACCACAGCTGTCGCACTGAGATAATCCGTTAATTATAACAGCCATTGTGCTTTGGCAAGGGGAGAGAAACCGAGGCTGGGGAAGAGGCTGAGGGCGGGAGGGTGGGTGGGTGCAGGCCTTTGGGGGGCCCGGACCTGTGAGGGGGACAGGGGCAGGGACAGAGGGGGTGTGTTGCCCTCTGGGCTGAAAGGAAGACACTGTTGGGGGGGGGGGCGGGGGCAGGCCTCACCCGTTCCTGGTGACAAGGACCCGCTGTGTGCCGGGCACCGTGCCTCGCCCCGCGAGCCGGGCCGCCGGAACCAGACTAGCGGCAGCTGACTTTATTGAGCACTTACTACGTGCCGGCCTCTGCTCTGTAGCTGTCCGCTCACCACCCTTCGGAGGCCTTGCCCTTCTAGTCCCGTTTTTGCAGAAAAGGACACTGAGACTCAGAGGAAAGAAGTCGCTTGCCAGGGGCACGCTGTGGGTTCAGTGGCAGAGTCAGGATTGGAGCTGAATGTGGCTCATTCTTCCAGAACGTTAGAGGGTATGGGTCTCTGTGGCTCTCGCCCTTGAGTTTTAGGACCAGGGAATTATAGAGAGGTATTGGACTCTTGAGCCCCAGCCACACAATCTTGGGGACCCCCCAAGATGACAGGCCCATGTTCCTGGGCCACGGTTTCTGTGCAGCCGGCGGTCGTGGGGTGCCCCCCCCCCCGCATTTCCGGGGCTTTTCCAGCATGGACAGAGCCTCCTTGTTCTCCGATGCCACAGCTGCAGGCCCCTGGGGGCTCCCCCACCTGCTCCAGAGAAGCTAGTCTCAGGGCCAGGAGAGGGACCCCTTGCCACCGCCTGCGTCGGGGTCACGGTGGCCTGCGCCCCTGGGTGTGCTGGGGGGGCCTGTGACAGGCAGTGGGAGGCCAGGCAGGAGTTGCAGGTGGGCAGAGTGAGGGGAACCCGAAGTCTGGGGAGAGGCGTGGGTGCAAGGGGCCATTCCAGAAACTCCAGAGTCCTTTGCTGCAGGCCCTACGACGGGGTGACGTGACAGCTGTCCCTGGAGTGTGGCTTCGGGCAGCTGAGGCCTCAAGTCCTCCTGGTGTCCGCGGCAGCCTTGGCCAGTGGTGTTTTATGGGGTAGGAATTGTGTTTGGGGCTAGTAAACGTCAAGCCTTCAGTAGGAGCCCCAAACCTGACCCAGCAACCCAGGCACCGCCATTGGAGAGCCGGGGCTCCCATGGGGTGACAAGCGGATCTGGGAGACCGTCTGGGTGCCCCTCCGGTTTGGGTCCCCACCCCAGTGGGCCTGCTGGTGGGTCAGGGCCGCTTAGTAGAATTGGTGACCCACAGAGACCAGGACTCAGACCTTTAGGACCAAGGAGTTGTAGGTATATAGAGAATTCTGGAGCCCCAGACTCATTATCAGAGACACCCCACGATGACAGACTCATGCTGTGAGAGTGTCCCAGAGCTTGAGGACGCAGAGCCACAGAACAGGGAGGACAGGGGTCAGAGGAAGGCAGGGACTGTGGCACTCTGGGATCCCCTCACCCCAAGGCTGGGATTCTAACTGTTCCCACGCTGCTGGTCTCACAACCTCCAGGGCTCAGGGGTCAGCGGACAGTAGCCCTGTCCTTGCAGGGGAGGCGGCCAGGCTCTCCAGGTTTCTCTGGATCCACCGATTCCAGAGATGGGGGTTTTAAAAATAAAGCCACCCGAGTTTTCCCTATGGGAAACTAATTTAAAAAAAATGTCTTTAAAGCACCGTCCAGATGAAGCAAGATCCCACAGCATCTCCTGACCCGGAGCCTGGTGCCGTGGAGGGTCCGAGCCACTGTGTAACAGTTGTGAGACCTCGGTTTCCTCCTCTGTAAAGTGGGAATGATAATGGCACTGGCTGCTAAGGTTGTGCCAAGGATTCAGTGAGTTACCGTGAGAAGTGCACAGGCCCAGCCCACATGGGAGCCGGGACTCTGTTTTCACCTTGCCCCAGGCCACCCGTCCCTCCCCCGCCAGGCTGCCTCCCAGGGGGCCGCACTCTACGCCACCAGAGCCTCCACGTGTCCCCCCCCCCCCCCCCCCGCGGGCTCCCGATGTGCCGCCCCGCTTTGGGACAGCCCTGAGGATGTTGGAAGGCAGGGAAATGTTCACCCCTTGGGGCCCTGGAGGAGGAGCAGGCGGAGGAGGCAGAGCTGGGAGGGCAGGCCTAGCCAGTGCCTGGTACATAGTAGGTGCTCCATAAATGTTTATTGAATGAATGAATGGAGGCCATGCAGGCAGAGGCAGCCGCGCGTGCGCAGGCACTGGTGAAAAGCGGGTCCAGTGGAGACTGGTGAGTAGTGCCCGGGGTTGCAGCTGAGCGGGGCCTGGGGTGTGCTGGAGCCAAGGCCAAGAGGCCAGCAGGGACCAGGTGGGGGGTCAGGGGGTCAGGTGCGGGAGGCGGGGACCAGGTGGAGAGGTCAGGCGGGGACGCAGGGACCGCAGGGACCGAGTGAGGGAGTCAGGCTGGGGGATGGGTCAGGTGGGGGGGGCGGGGGCCAGGTGGGGGGTCAGGGGGTCAGGTGCGGGAGGCGGGGAACAGGTGGAGAGGTCAGGCGGGGACGCAGGGACCGAGTGAGGGAGTCAGGCTGGGGGATGGGTCAGGTGGGGGGGGGCGGGGGTCAAAGGGGGATGGCAGGGGTCAGCTGGGGAAGGCAGTCCTCTGAATAGCCTGGAGGATTCTGGGAAAGCCAGAGGTAACCCCGGGGGGGGGAACGAGGAGGTGAACTTTTTAATACAGGTCGCCCTTGGCTTTGGGCAGGAGGGTCACGCGCTCCCCCAAGGGCCCGGGCGGTGGGTGGGGTGGGGGCTGGGCAGCTTGGGGCTGGGGAGCAGGTGGCGGGGAGTGTGGGCCGTGTGAGCTGGGCCGTCTGTGAAGAGCCGTCCACAGAATCGATGTCGGGCCTGTCAGGTCAGCTGCTGGGTAGTTTTTCAAGACCAAAGCGTTTTGATAAAAACCTTTCCGTCTCCCCGCTCAGCTCCTTCCACCGAGGCCCAGACACTAGCAGGTGCTAATGACGGATGCAACACCCCTGGGGGGAGCAGTTGGGTTCGTGGGGGAGGGCGCGGTGGGCAGTTGACAGAGGGCCCTGGGGGTGGCCCCAGGCACACAGCTGTCCTCCCCCTGCACAGACAAGGAAACTGAGGCCCAGAGGGGTAAGGCGCTGACCCGCCCAAGGTCACACAGCGAGTTGTGACAGCCTAGAACACCGCAGATGAGCCCGAGACCCTTCCCTGGCCAAGGTCACCGGGCTGGGAGATGAGTGCTTATACACTGGGGCTGTGCGGTCCCAATTAACAACCCCCCGCCCGCCCCCGCCGCCCCGATAACCGTCAGCCTTTGCTGCTGTCGGTGTCATGGTGTTGTTAGTTGGCCCTTCCGGGCAAGCTGGCGGTTCCGTGAAGGCGTGGGTCCGCGACCGTGCCGGGCACCTAGTAGGTGCCCAGTAAATTCGTGCCAGCTGTGTCAGGAGCGTGGGCGAGCGTGCAGCTGGTTAGACAGCATGCCCTGCCTGCCCCGGGGAGGGGGGAGCGCCTCCCCCGCCGTTTTGCCGTGACACAGATATGAACGCAGCCATGGTCTGCTGGCCCGGCACGGGATGGCACAGAGCCGGGAGCGGGTGCCGAGGTACCGAGGGGCAGGAGCCAGTTCCCCCGGGAGGTGGGGCAGCTGCGCGGAGGGCTGAGCCTAACAAGACATGATTGAATGGGGGTGGACCGAGCGCAGCACTCAGGGTGAAGCCCAAACTGATACTGCCCAGAGCTCCCTGGGGACGTTCGGGGCACTGGGGTTCCCTGGCAGGATGTGTGAAGGGGCCCGGGGGGCGGGGGGGTTGGTTGACATCTAGGACAAGGTGAGGACACGCGGCTGGTGCACACTCGTACTGCTCTAACGGAAGGGTGGTTCCAGACCAAGGGAGGCAGAGGGCCCTGGTGCCCGTCACCGCGCAGACCACGTTTGGCATGATGCTGGGCTCCAGGGGACACATTCTAGGAGGGACACTGACAGCAGGCGTGACCTGGGGCAGCTGCACCCAAGAGTGGGGGGCTTGAAACCACGGCGCAGGAAGGGCAGTGGAGGATGTGGGGCTGTTTAGCCTGGATGAGCAGGTTGCAGGGGCAGGGAGACAGCAGATTAGCAGATATCGGAAGGGCCTTTAAGGGAGGGGGGCTGTCGGCCTCGTCCTCCGTGGCTCCAGACGGCACTCGGCCCCATGAACAGAGGCACGAGGAGTCAGGTTTGGTTTTGTAATACAGGAAGAAGTTTATAACCACCGGAGCTGTGCAAGAAGGGTAGAAACAGCTTCATACGGGTGCTGAGATCCCCGTCACCAAGGGTATGCAAGTTGGGGCAAGTTACCTCTGCGGGAATTCTGGAACGTCTTGTAGTGCTGAGAGCCCAGGCAGGCCCGGGTTCCCAGCTATGGGGTCTTGGGCAGATCACTGCACCTCTCTGAGCCTCAGCTTCCTCGTCGTTAAGTGAGAAGCATGAGGGGAGTCCACGAGGCTAAAAGGAAGGCTCAGAATGTGTCTTGCGCCCCGTGGGCACCCCAGCAGGGGTGATATTTAATATCCGAATTCAGTGGAGTCAGGGAGTCTCGGGTCTCCCCCTGTCCTCTGCTGCCATTCCTAGCCCTGGGCTTTTATTCTGCACATCATGTTCTCAGCACCTGCTACAGGTCTGACCTTGTTCCAGGCATGGAGGTTAATTACAGTCGTGAATAAACCAAAGTCTGTTTTGATTTCACGATGGGGGGCGGGGGGGGGGCAGCGCAGGTGGTAATAAAGAACTAAATGACACGTTTGGTATTGTTAGGTGCTCTGAAGGGACCAGAGGCAGGATCGAGAGAACAGTGAGTTAATCTCCGATTTGGTGTCAGGGAAGGTGGGGTTGCGGGGAGCAGTTGAGTAGAGAGTGGGGTAATGGCCTGGGCAGACACTGGGGTGGAGCATTCTAAGCAGGGAGGGTGGCATGTGCAAAGGACCTGAGGTAGGAGCCTGACCGGGAGGGTTTGCGGAGCATGGCTGGCGTGGACCACGTGCTTCCTAACGATGGAGACATGGAAGTCTCTCTGGGCTTGCGGGCCCTTTCCTGACAGGGAGGGAGGTGCCTACACGAGGGGTGGGAAGCCCACCAGGCAGCCGTGCATGTCCAGTCCCGGCCGTGAGCCCAGCTCCGGAGCGGAAGCTGGGGAAGGAGTTTTCTCATCTGTAAAATGAAGTTAATAGCACCAGCCGTGCAGGATTGATGGAAGATTCAAGGACTATGAAACGTCAGCCAAAGGGATAGTTACGACTCTCTTAACGGGCGAGGAGACTGAAGCCCAGAGAGGTTAAGTAACGTGCCCTAGGTCACACAGCTCAGCACTCAATCCAGGGACCCCTTTGCCTTCAGCATCGTGCTTCTTACTCTCTGCACTGCAGCTGGGGCTCATGGCACCTGAAACCCACCGACCGAACGGCAGTTCAGTCGTGAAGGTATAATCGTCCCATTTTACAGATGAGATACTGAGGCCCAGAGCGGCCTGCCTGAGGAACCCCGGTGAGGCGGAGGCAGTGACAGGATTCAGTGTCCCGCCCCCGGAGGTGGCAGGCTTGGTCTCAGAGGGCAGAGTGGTAGCAGCCCGTCTCTGGGATGCCCGGCCTGGTGCTGTCTTCCGGCAGAGAGAGGTGAGGCGACCGCTTGCCCCGTGAGTTCCGGCTGGGTCCCAGGAGTCCTCGGTCCTCCTCATCCTGGGTCATGGCATTGACACGGACAGTGACAATGGCACTTCGGGGAGCCTTGGCCAGCCTGGCCCAGGGAAGAGCCCATGCCAGGTCTCAGCAGCAGCAACAGATGACATTTCCCCAGCTAAGCCTTACGTCCCTGCTCCCGGGAGCTGGAACGTGGACGGCACGTCCCCTACCTGTTCCCCAGATTGCACCACCGTCCCCGCCACCGGCCTCCCCACGGGAGCCTCCTGCCCTGTACGGTGGATTTGTCCCCACGTCCTGGCGTTTCGTGGGAGCCCTGGGAGATAGACAGGGGGCACTCGCCTTGCATGCAGGTGGAGGAAGGAGGTTCAGGGTTGGCCAGCCCTGCTGACCCGGCTCCCCCATCCCTCAGCCGGGGGAACACTCCCGGCGGACCTCGTCCCGGCCACCCGCTCACCCGGGCCAGGCGAGTGCCGGACAATGTGCTGTGTGTCCCCAGCAGGCTCTGCCCGGTGTCCCGGGTGAGCTGAGCGGGGAGCCCATGCGGGGCGGTGAGCTCCCGGATCAAGATCTGCCCTGGGTCCTCCGCCGCTGGCACGTGAGACCCATCCCCGGGCCTGGCGTCCCTTTCCCCTCTGGGAAGGGCTGGGGTTGGGCGGAGCAAGGGCTCTTCATTCTCGGAGCCAACTCCGAGGCTCTAGGATCCTGAGTCCGTGGAGGCGCCCCGAGCCTCGTGGCACCCGGAGGGACGGGGCCTAGCAGCCAGCTGGGTCAACCAGTGGCTTCTGGGCAGGGGCGGGGAGGGGGGGGGGCGGAATTTGCTGAGAGCGACTCCCCTTCTGCGGCCGTGTGGCTCTGAACTGGCCCCTCAGACGCATCGGGTCTTGCCGCCTCTTCTCTCCCCTTCTAAGCGTGTCACCGTGACAGGGGACGGCTGCGGCCACAGCTAGACTGGGGGCCCGCCCCCAGGTCCCGCTACAGTGCCCTGCTCCCCAACTTTGCCGCGTTTCTTCTCCGTGCTGGTGGAACAGACGGGCCCTTGAGGCGGTGCCGTGGGACACTCTGGGCCTGCCGTTGCTCGGGCCAGAAGTGGCTAGTTCCTGCCCCACCTGCGTGCCCTGGGGCAGACCTAGTGCTGGGTGGAGGTGGGGGGCTGGGTGTATGGGGAGGGTCCCTTCAGGCTGGGTCAGCCCAGAGCGCCGCGCGCCTTCAGCCCAAACAGGCTGTTTCCCCGAGGGCCGGGCCTTCCCAGGTTGAACACCCCTGGTGCTAACACGGCCGTGCAGGCCTCTGCTTCCAACAGCTGCTTCCGGCCGCTTGCCCCTCCCTCTGCACTGGTCACTGGCTGCATTTCAGCGCCTGGGGAGTGGGCAGCAGGTTCGGTGCCCCTCATCGTCCCCCTGAGCTTCTCTGCCCATTGGCTCCTGTCTCAGATGCTCTCTTTCCATCCATCTCCATCCTCGGCCTCTCAGTGTTGTGCTTCCCCGTTCTTCTTAGCCCTGGCCTCCTGTCCGCAGCTCCCTCGCTCCTTCCTCTCCCTCCACCACCCCCCGGGAGTGCGGGGCAGAGGCCCTGGTCCTCCTGCTAATGCGCGGACGGGGGGACCTCCGTGACCACTGGGACCCCCCACTCCAGGTGCGAGCCGGCAGCCTCCCCCACACCTTGAGTGGGTGTGCAGCCGGGCCGGGGGCCAAGTGCCGTCAGCACCTCCTTCCCCTTGCTGTCCCCCTTCCCTGGCTGCGACAGGCCTCGAGCGGTGGTGGGCAGGCGGCCCAGGGACGGACACCGAGTGGCTGACGCACACGGGGCAGTGTGATGGGGCGTCTCCTCCCCTTTGGTCTGAGTCATGGGAAGGGTGGGAGGGTGAGGGGAGCTGGGCCCTCGCCCAGGCCATCCTGGGGACGGGAAAGAGCAGGAGAGAGGGCCGTGGGCAAGGTCACCTTGAGGGCTCGGCTGCACAGAGCTCAGAGGGGCTGGGGTGGGGGCTTCTGTCTACCCTGGACTGTTTGGGATGGGAAGAGGGGAGATGATAAGACTAGCCCCTGTCCCCAAGCCTGGGTGCCTTCTCCTGGTCCCCTTCCCCTCCCTCTCGACCTCTTCACATCCCCTCAGCATGGCCTTGGATCTCCAGAGGCTCGGCTCTGCCCTGAAGCCCTGGGCTTGGCTGGAGGGTGCTGGCGTGTGCAACTCAGATATGGGGACAGGTTATGGGGAAGGGGTGGGGGGGGTGTTCTGTGTGGCTAAAGTTGCACCTGTGCTCACATACATATACATGTGGAACGCACACGTGTGCTTGAACAGGTTGACACGTAAGCAGGTGCATCCCTAAGACACGCCTCCACGCACCCCTTCCCGCCCCCTGTGCACACGAGCGTGCTCACCTTCACCTACGGGGACTCCCGTGGCTGGCACGGGCACGCGTGCGCACACACGGCTGCCTGCACACCCGTCTCCTCGTACACGCCTACCCGCACGCCCCTGCACTGGCGTTCTGAGCCCGCGTGCACCTGCCTGCATGCAAATGCGGTCCCCAGACATCCCCAGGCGGAGGTGGTGCAGACAGAGGGTTCTCTGACAGGGCGGATGGACGCCTCAGCCTCCTCCAGCACAACCTTGTTGCCCGTGCGACGGAACCGGGAGGGAGGGGGGAACCTGAGGCCCTAAGGAGCCAGGAGCCATGTTAGACGGGAGCTTAGGCCTCCTGACTCCAGCCCCGAGACTGCGCGGCACAGCCGAGGACAGAAGTGCTCTGTGCCGCCTGGGCACCCCTTTCTGCCTGACCTCCTTGTCCCCCTCCCCCGTTCTCCTGGCTGTCCAGCCCAAACTGGCCCTGCAGGGGACCGGGAGGTCCTGACCGTCACAGGCGCGGTTGCCATGTCCGCCTTTAATCCAAGAGGTCATCGAACACCCCGTTCACCTGCCAGCTCCTCAACAAATACTGTCTGTCTGGACTTGTTTGGGGACTGTTTCCCTCCCTGCTTCCCCTTCCTCTGTTCCAGCCCTCTGGGGCTCAGAGCTGTAAATTGGTTTTGCTTTAACAGCCAAGGTTTGTATATATATATATATATATATATATATATATATATATATATACACATCCGGAGCCACATCTGGCTGAGCGGCCGGCCTTGCCTGGCTTTGCTGGGTGACTGAGGCCAGTCTCCCCTGGTCTGGGGCTCAGTTTCCCCACCTGTAAAGTGAGGATCTGCGGGCCGGGAACTCTGTGCCACTTGGGGCATGGGCAGCTTGGCTCACCTTACTTGTTCCGCATCGGATGGCCGGGCCTGGTCCTCGCTTTACAAGGTGGCACCAGCTTCAGAGATGGTCGCCTCCATCTGGCTAATAGGGCTGGGTAGAGGGGGCTCCAGGCCTCCTGTGTCTTCCTGCCTAGGGAACCTCCCTCCTGTGCTGCCCCTGTCTGGGCCCCTGACTCCAGCCGCAGAGGGGACCCGGGCTTCAGCCACACCCTTCCAGATGCCTTCTGGTTCATCATCCGCCCGAGGCCTTCTCACGCCAGGATCAGGGAACCTCTAATGGAAGGCACTTTGGGGGAAGTGATATTGGGGGTGTGTCTGGCTGCCCGGGCTCTTGCCCTCTCTCCCTCTGCTCTGCTCCTGCCTGTAGGATGAATTCTCCCCACGCCCTCCCCCTGCAGGAGACCCCGGCCTCTGCGTCCCCCTGCTTGGTGGGGGGGGGGGGCGCCCAAAGCCATGCCACTCTGCTCCCCCTCGCCCATGGAAGCTGAGACAAGGGAATTATTTTTGGAACAGGAGCAGTTACACAACAAATGAATTATTTATCTTTGGGCATGGAGGGGAGGAGGCATTTTGCCGGGCTTCTTAATTCCTTATCTGGATTGGAAGGTGCCCGCTTGGGTATATGGTCATGTGTATACGCGCCCATTTGTCAAACATGAGACTGTGGGCATGCTGTGGTGTTCTGGCTCAGGTGTGGGCATATGGGTCTTTGTGCGGGCAGGTGGACGAGTGTGGACAGGAGTGCTGGTGTGTGTGTGTGTGTGTGTGTGTGTGTGTGCACCCAACCTGTTACCGTCCAGTCTCCCTTCTCTGTCCACCGTCCGCAGATTCTGTCCCCCTCTCCCTACTCCTGGTTTCTTCTGTCTCCTTCCTTCCAGACCTCTGGGTCCCCGCCTCCCTCTCGTTGCCCACCCCCACCCCCGTTCTTCTATGTAACAGGGACCCTAGAGTGCTGCAAGCACCCGGGAGGCCCAGCGGGACGGGGTGGAGAAGGGACAGGGGCCTGTGCTGGAGCTTAGTGGGGCTGTTCTGAGCTTTCACTGATCTGTCCCCCCCGTCTCGGTGCTGCCTTTCAGGAGCCAGGTGACAGATGGGTCCTTTCCTTCCTGCCCCGTCTCTCGAGCTCCCTCCTCAGAGGCTCACTCTCCAGCCTCCCATGGGAATCGTGGGAATCGTCTGAAGTTCTGAGCCTGGAACCCGAGGAGGAGGAGTTGGAGGAAGAGGAAGAGGAGGAGGAGGAGGGAGAGGAAGTCGAGTCCTGAGAACCTGTGCACCTTCCCGGAAACAGGCGGAGGGGCGCGTCCCGGCCCGGTCACGGCGCCCGGCGCCTGCCGGTAGTGCCCCCGGCGGACCACCCCCCCCCCCCCCCCCCCCCCCCCCGCCGCGGTTGGCACGGGCCGCGTCTGCTTCGCCCGGGGCCCCCCCGTGCTGGGGGTCGCCCCCAAGATGGTGGCGGCCCCGGGGAGGACTGTGCCGCCAGCCCCAGCCTCCCGCTGCTAGGTCCCCCGCGCCCCGGCCCCTTCCCCCCCCCCCCGCCCCCCCAGCCCGGCCTTCCAGGGGGGCCGCGGCCGGCGCCATGCTGCGCCTGGGGCTGTGCGCAGCCGCGCTGCTGTGCGTGTGCCGGCCGGGCGCCGTGCGCGCCGACTGCTGGCTCATCGAGGGCGACAAGGGGTACGTGTGGCTGGCCATCTGCAGCCAGAACCAGCCGCCCTACGAGACCATCCCGCAGCACATCAACAGCACCGTGCACGACCTGCGGCTCAACGAGAACAAGCTCAAGGCCGTGCTCTACTCGTCGCTGAACCGCTTCGGGAACCTCACCGACCTCAACCTCACCAAGAACGAGATCTCCTACATCGAGGACGGCGCCTTCCTGGGCCAGTCGAGCCTGCAGGTGCTACAGCTCGGCTACAACAAGCTCAGCAACCTGACCGAGGGCATGCTGCGCGGCATGGGCCGCCTGCAGTTCCTGTTCGTGCAGCACAACCTCATCGAGGTGGTGACGCCCGCCGCCTTCTCCGAGTGCCCGAGCCTCATCAGCATCGACCTGTCCTCCAACCGCCTCAGCCGCCTGGACGGCGCCACCTTCGCCAGCCTGGCCAGCCTCATGGTGTGCGAGCTGGCCGGCAACCCCTTCAACTGCGAGTGCGACCTCTTCGGCTTCCTCGCCTGGCTGGTGGTCTTCAACAACGTCACCAAGAACTACGACCGCCTGCAGTGCGAGTCGCCGCGCGAGTTCGCCGGCTACCCGCTGCTGGTGCCCCGGCCCTACCACAGCCTCAACGCCATCACCGTGCTCCAGGCCAAGTGCCGCAACGGCTCGCTGCCCGCGCGGCCCGCGAGCCACCCCACGCCCTACTCCACCGACGCCCAGCGGGAGCCGGACGAGAACTCGGGCTTCAACCCCGACGAGATCCTGTCGGTGGAGCCGCCGGCCTCGTCCACCACGGATGCGTCTGCGGGGCCGGCCATCAAGCTGCACCACGTGGCCTTCACCTCGGCCACGCTGGTGGTCACCATCCCGCACCCCTACAGCAAGATGTACGTCCTGGTCCAGTACAACAACAGCTACTTCTCCGACGTCATGACGCTCAAGAACAAGAAGGAGATCGTGACGCTGGACAAGCTGCGGGCGCACACCGAGTACACGTTCTGCGTGACCTCGCTGCGCAACAGCCGCCGCTTCAACCACACCTGCCTGACCTTCGCCACGCGGGACCCCGTCCCCGGCGACCTGGCGCCCAGCACCTCCACCACCACCCACTACATCATGACCATCCTGGGCTGCCTCTTCGGCATGGTCATCGTGCTGGGCGCCGTCTACTACTGCCTGCGCAAACGGCGCATGCAGGAGGAGAAGCAGAAGTCCGTCAAGGTCAAGAAGACCATCCTGGAGATGCGCTACGGGGCCGACGTGGACGCCGGCTCCGTGGTCCACGCCGCCCAGAAGCTGGGCGAGCCCCCCGTGCTGCCCGTGCCCTGCATGCCTTCCATCCCTTCCGTGATCGGGGAGAAGCTTCCCGCCCCCAAGGGGCTGGAGGCCGGGCTGGACACGCCCAAGGTGGCCACCAAGGGCAACTACATCGAGGTGCGCACCGGCGCGGGCGGGGACGGCCTGGCGCGGCCCGAGGATGACCTCCCGGACCTGGAGAACGGCCAGGGCTCGGCCGCCGAGATCTCCACCATCGCCAAGGAGGTGGACAAGGTCAACCAGATCATTAACAACTGCATCGACGCCCTCAAGCTGGACGCGGCCTCGTTCCTCGGGGGAGGCGGCGGCGGCGGCGGGGACCCCGAGCTGGCCTTCGAGTGCCAGTCCCTCCCTGCGGCCGCCGCCGCCGCCGCCGCCGCCGCCTCCTCCTCGGCCGCCGCCCCCGGGGCGCTGGAGCGGCCCAGCTTCCTCTCGCCCCCCTACAAGGAGAGCGTGCACCACCCACTACAGCGCCAGCTGAGCGCCGATGCCGCCGTGGCGCGCAAGACCTGCAGCGTCTCGTCCAGCGGCTCCATCAAGAGCGCCAAGGTCTTCAGCCTGGACGTGCCCGACCACCCGGCCGCCGCGGGGCTGGCCAAGGGCGACTCCAAGTACATCGAGAAGGGCAGCCCCCTCAACAGCCCGCTGGACCGGCTCCCGCTGGTGCCCGCGGGCGGCGGCGGGGGCGGCGGCGGCGGCGGCGGCGGGGGCGGCGGGGTCCATCACCTGGAGGTGAAGCCCGCCTACCACTGCAGCGAGCACCGGCACAGCTTCCCGGCCCTGTACTACGAGGAGGGCGCCGACAGCCTGAGCCAGCGCGTGTCCTTCCTCAAGCCGCTGACCCGCTCCAAGCGGGACTCCGCCTACTCCCAGCTCTCCCCCAGACACTACTACTCAGGTTACTCCTCCAGCCCTGAGTACTCCTCCGAGAGCACGCACAAGATCTGGGAGCGCTTCCGGCCCTACAAGAAGCACCACCGGGAGGAGGTGTACGTGGCCGCCGGCCACGCCCTGCGCAAGAAGGTCCAGTTCGCCAAGGACGAGGACCTGCACGACATCCTCGATTACTGGAAAGGGGTCTCGGCCCAGCAGAAGCTGTGACCCTCTCCTTCCCGGTGAGGCCGGAGGGGGAGGGCCCCGGGGGGCCCCGGGCGGCCGGGCAGGGGGGAGGCCGGGGCAGGGGGGGGGGGGCGGGGGAGGGGGGGCCGGGGCCGAGGAGCGGACGCACACGCACACCCGCACGCACGCACCCACGCACACACCTGACCACCACCTGACTGTGAACAACCCCCACCCGACAATAACGGACAGGAAAACAAAGACACGTTCTCCTTAAAAGTTTACACACTGATACCGAAACCAGTCATCTTTACTGTGCTGCCCAGGGACTCTGCTGGGGTGTGCGGGGCTGGGAGGGGGCGCAGGCCAGGAAGCCAGAAGGGGGTGTGTGGGGGTCTGGGGGCTCTGGGACTCGGGACCGGTTTGGGGGCAGGGGAGTCTGGGGGCAGGAAGAGGGTCTCCCCATCTGGGGACAGGTCGCTTGGAGATCTGGCGCCAGGCAGATTCGGGGCATCATTGCCTTTCCTTGTGGTGGGGGAAACCGAGGCCCAGAGGAAAGGAAGGGATAGCCCCAGGGCCACGTGTCAGGTTAGGCAGTTTCCCAACTTTCAAGCCCAGTGCTGTCCCCCCCACCCCACCCCCACCACCACCCTTCGCCAGCCCGCCACCCCCTTCCAGAGCTGCGGTTTCCTGGGGCGGAGGGACTTGAGAATCAGGCTGGTGCTTTTCCTTTCTAGAAAGCCCCATGGCCGTGCCTCCTGGGCGTGGAGCCGTGATTCATCGTGCTGGGGGTCCTTTGCCCCCCCCCGCCCCCCCCACGCCACGCCAGCACCCAGGAGAGGCGGGAGGTCTCGCTTACGAGAAAGGAGCAGAGGCACGGGGCCATTTCACCAGCCCCCTTCAAGTGTCTTCCAAGTGGCCTGGGAGCTGCTTATGGGGGTCTGAGGAGAAAGCAGGGGGGACAGCCGCCGCCACCTCTCAGGTGCAGGGCCCCTTGCCCCAGCCCCCCAGCCTCTCTGGGCCTCCAGGACCCCTACTCATCCCAGAAGGGTGGCCCTGAACTGTGATGCCTGGGAGCAGGGGCGGAGGCAGGGTGTAATGGGGACCTTCCTGCCTGTGCCCCCACATCCTGGCCTCCCACCTGCCCGACTCCTCTTACGGGATCTCAGGGCAGCAGCTGGGCCTGCCCAGAGGAAGGAGGGCTTTCCTGGGCTTACCCACCCGCTCTTGGCTGTGCCCGTGCATCCCTGCCCCACCCCTCCCAACCCCCTGGCTGGAGGGGGTTCCCATGTTTCCATGGAAATGGCGGCTCCCCACCCCCCCCCTTGCTGACCCCCACCCAACATCGAACAAAGCACAAACAGTAAGCACTCCCCCCCTCACCCCCGGGGGCGGGGGGAGCAGGCAGGTTGGTGGGGCCCCTCCCTCTCCCTGCCAGCTTCTGTCGCCATGGCAACCGAGGACCTGGCAGTTGGGACTGTTGGGCTCCTGGGGGTTCTCTCTCAGTGGGGGCGGCAAAGGGTGGTAAGGGAAGGCAGGGCCAGGGGGGCTGCGGCCTTTTCTCAACAACTAGGGGCTTCCAGGGTTGAGTCTGGGTGGGGGCAGATCTAGGGTCCTGAGACTAGGGGGGCTTAAACACACTGTCCGGGTGCTTGAGGGGCCCTTCACCTTTGATTAGGATGTGGGCCACTGGGGTGGGGACAACTATAGCTCTGCCCACCTGCCAGTGTGCTCCTTGGCTCCCCGTCCGCCTCAAGATGAAGAGGGGCCCACTCAGCTCTCCCCACACCCCTGCTGGGGCCCCCCCTCCCCGGCCTCTGGCCTGTCACCCAGTTGGGTTTCTTGAGATTTGCAGAGTGTGGCTATGGGGTGAGGGTGGGCACTGGGATGGGACCAAGACCTGTACTGTTGGGGGTGGGGGTTCAGATCAGGAAAGTTAGTGCTATCTCCTGTGGTGGGGTGGGGGGAGCTCTAGCGATCTTCCTGCCGGGGGTAGAGTCCGGGGGAGGACTGTGGGGAGGACTAGGGCTCACCTGAGCACCTCTCTTACACCCACGTGGGGGACAGACCAAGCCCAGGGCTCACTTCGGGGGTGACGTTTGCAAAGAGAGGACCGTTCTTCTGGAGAGTGGAGGGGAGGGGCCGGCATGGATGTGCGGAGCAGACCTCCCTCAAGCCCCCAAAACCTGCCCCCCACCCCCACCCCTCCTCGCACCAGATTGGCAAAACTGAGAAGAGCGAGCCGGCGGAGCCAGTGGTGTGAGAAAGCAGATTCCCGTTAACATTTGCATGACGATTTTACTGTATTTTTCTGAGCAAACATCTGTCGTGTATGTGCCAGTTCGTCCGGACCCCCGGGCCCCCCTCCCTGCCACCCCCCTCTTGCCCCCACTCCCTCTGTTGTGATCTGACAAGCAGCTCTTGAAGCCTGGGGTGGGGCCACTTCTGCAAAAGACCCAAAGCAGGTGCCACCAAAACGCAGCCCCTGTCCCACACCCGTCTCCTGTCTTTCTGCGCGTGGGGCCCACAGGTGCCGCCTCGCCCCTTGGGTCCCCAGTTTCATGCCCTCGCCCCTGCCCCGCCTCCCTGCCGGGGAAGGGTAGCCCCAGGGAAGGGAGCGTGGGAGGACCTCTGTGTCCCACTTGCTGACATTTTTGGGGGGGTGAAAGAGTTGGGGGCCCCCGGAGAGGGAGGGGCTGGGTGATTTGGCCACCAGGTTGGGGGAGGGGGTCAGTCACACGGCTGAATGCAGGGGCCTAAGAGCTCGGGGGGCTTCATGGGTGGCTTCAGAGGAGGCTTGGGGCCCTGAGGGAGGGACCCAGGGGAGCAGCTGGGGCCCAGGGTTGGCCTGGCCTCCCTGGAGAGGGAGCATCCCACGGTGTGGGGCGGGGCGGGGCGGTGGTTCCCAGCAGGACCCCCACCCTCGCCATTCCCCCATCGTTCCTGGTTGAAGAGACCTGTAAAAACCTCAGACCATCTCACTTCAGGGACCTTAAGGATAGGTCCGCATCTTAACAGCAAGGGTCTTGCCCCTCCCTCCAGGAGGTAAACCAGCCTTCACGGTCTAGATGATACCCATCTTGGAGGCAGAAGAGGACTGGACTCAGGCCTCTGGCCTCCCAGCCAGGCTTGGGGCTTCAGCTGCTTTCCCTTGATCTGGGAAAGGGGCCAGTGCACTGTAGCCCCCCCTGGAGGCTCTCCTGCATCTGTGTCCTGTGTCCGGTTCAGGATAATTCTTCCCCAGCGGGGAGCAAAATAGCCACGGAAGACAAATGATCATTTATGTCAAAGAGTCCGGCCCGCTGACGCCCTGTGTTTGTAATGGCCATGAGCACAGTGCACCTGGGCCACAGCCCGGGGCCAGCGGCTAGCAGGGCGGGCAGCCAGGAGAGAAGGGAACGGGGCGGGCTACTGGGGAGACTGGCGGAGATGTGGGTGCTTAGCCCTGGACCTCCTGGGGGAGGCCCCCTTGCCTTGGGTCGTGCTTGGGCTTGCTGTCCCTGTCAGAGAATCTCCAGAGGAAATTCCTGGGTGCCTGTCCCTGGGGAGTGGTGTCAGTGGGTCTGTTTTCACCTGCAGGGCTGGCACCTTCTAGAGGCAAAAAGTGGAGATCTGGAGGGGCAAAGAAACCCTTAGTCTGGCGTGACCCCTCCTCAGGGGGCCCGGGGCCTGCCCCTGCCTGCTGGAGGCCCCTCACCTCCGCACCCCTCCTAGGGGCCAGTGCCGGAGGACTGTGGAGGCTGCCTGTGTGCAGGCCTGGGGGAGGTGATGGGGCTATCTGCAGGGTGGTGGGAGTGGAAAGACCCACTTCCGAAGAAGAGGAGGCCTGCGTTAGCCCCAGAGAGGCAGGGGAGAGCCTGGGCCTGGCCGCAGGTCTCTAAGGTTCCCAACTGGGAGTAAGTCACCCGTCCCCACTCCTGGAAATTTTCACAGAGTGGAAACAGAAGCTCAGGAAAGGGAAAGGAGGAAATCTTCTAGGGTCTCGAAACCAGTTAGGGACAGGCTGAGTCCAAGAAGGGGCCCAGGCATGGGGGGACGAGTCACAGGTCCCATCTTGTAAGGGGCTTACACGCAGAGAAGGGACAGCCACAAAACGTTCCCCGGGGCAAGGGATACTGTGAAGAGAATGAAAACAGGGTGATGGAATGGAGAGGGGGGGTTCGGGGCACCCCCGAGAGGCAAGCTCAGAGGACTAGTCCACCGTCTGTGAAGACGAGGCCAGAGGGAGAGGGGGAGGAGGGGCTGGATGTCCCCAAGCACCTCCTGGGGGGGGGGGGCCTCCACTATGGGTCCCACCCCTTCTGAGGGAGGCTACCCTTCAGCATCCCGCCCCGTTCCTGGCCAAGCGGGAGGTGGGGGCTGGGAGGGGGTCTTTCTGGGTGGAAGCAGTGGGGGGGTGTGTGACCCCCCAGGGGCAGGGCTGACTGATGCTGGCCCAGTGTGAAGGGTGGGGCTTGTCTGACCCCCAGTGCTCCTCCCCTCCCGCCCCCAGATTTCCTCTCCCCAGCGCCCCCACCCCCCAGGAGCTGCCGTGCTCCTTGTCTATTCTGACTCTGTGTCCTTCCCCCTTGAAGACAGAACCAGTATTTACAATTTTTGCCTCTCATGCCTGCCCCAAAGGCCTCACTAAAGGTCCCTCACTGCTGCTGAGCAGTAGGGAGGGGAAGAGGGGTGTCAAAGAGGGTGGGTGGGAAGCCTTGGGCCTCCCTTTCCTTTCCTTGCCCCTCGCCAAACAAGCACAGGGCTGGATGGGGGCAGGGGGATCCCTCCTCGCCGCCTGCCTCCCTCCTTCCCTCCCTCCCTCCCTCCGCAAGGAGCCGCCAGCCCCGTGGGCCCTGCGGCTTGGCACCTGGTTTGGGTACGGCAGGGGCTACCCTGGGCTACGAACCTGTGAACCCTAGCTGTGTGTGGACCTTTCCTTCCTCGGGGGGGGGGCCCGAAACCTCTCCTTTTCTTCTTTTAGGGGGGTACCTTCATTTACTTTCTCTTCCCTCTACCTGCCTCTCCCCCCTCCCCGATCTCCTGTTTTAAACTGAATGGCACGAAATTGTTTTCCTCAACTCGGAGATTCCTGTATGGAGAGAATCAATTTCTATATTTGCAATAAATTTCTTATTTAAAACGATGGGGCCAAGGTCTGTGTTGAATGGCGCCCCCCCCCCCCGCGCCCCCCGCTGCCCACTCCCCGCCCCCACCCCCCGCCAGGTTGGGAGTCCCAGAATGCCCGCTTTCTGGTGCCCCCGTGCCCCACTCTGGCTCTCACCAGAGCCTCACACACGGGGGTGAGGAAATGGGGCCCACTGGATGGGCAGTCACCACCCATGGCCAAGGACAAAAGTGTGTCTGCCGGAGGGCAGGGGCCAGCAGGAGACTAGAGGGTCACTGTCCCCCCCACACCCTGCACGCCTGGGGGGCTGGGGGCCTTGATGGCTTCTCTTCCTGAAAACCGGGGGGGGGCCCTCTGCCAGCTGCTGTCGTTCCCCTGGCTGGTGGCCCTCCATCGTCGGCTGCATTCAGTCAGACCTGAGAGATGGACAGGGCGTGGGCATTACTAAGTCTTGGCTGATGCCCGGGGATTATGGCCCCTAGCCAGTGGCCCAGGACCTCGATTTCCCATAGGCTTCTAGTTCCTCTGTGCCCTCAGGGTGGGGAGCTCTGCCAGCTCAGGCCTGCAGCTGGGGTGGCCCCAGGGTCCCCTGCCCAGCTCAGGCTCAGGGCCACCCTTCTAGTGTCTCTATCATCATGGGCCTTTCCTCTTGGAGGGTTCCTATTATTCCCGAGGATATGAAGCCATGACCGAAGGTGGGCTTGAGCCTGGGGGTCCCAGGACAGTCCAGGTCCTTCCATTTCTGCTATCCCGGGCTCCCCAGACCCCCGAGGGCCTTCCCTGGAGAATAAAGAGGGTAATCTGCCGTTGCTGGGAATTTGGAAGGTGTTCTCAAGGACAGCCCCTTACCTTTTCACTTCAGCCCAGAAGTTGTGCTATTTATAAATCTAGTAGATTTTGACATTCACATTTAAGGGGATTTGGGTTAATTTAGGTCCTGTTGACAAAGGCAATTAACCAAATGTCCTGAACGACCCCCAGATTTTATCCCGAAGTTCAGTATATCTGGTTTCCTTTTTAAATACTTCATTTATTTGAAGAACAAACAAAACCTTACATCCTGACAAATTTCTGGTTGCTCCTGGGGTGACTTTGGCTTCTTGTCATGTACCGATCTTCTTATCACATGAGTGGTGTTTCAAGGAAAATCACAATTCTGAGTTAATTCCTTGTACACAATCAATTTGAATTTCAAGGACACCGGTGCCTTGAAGAGCAAATGTCACAAATAGCCGCAACACTAAATATGCCCAGATATCTTTTTTTTTTAATATTTTATTTATTCTTGAGAGACAGAGAGAGACAGAGCATGAGTGGGGAGGGGCACAGAGAGAGGGAGACACAGCATCGGAAGCAGGCTCCAGACTCCGAGCTGTCAGCCCAGAGCCCGACGTGGGGCTCGAACTCATGAACCATGAGATCATGACCCGAGCCGAAGTCGGACGCCCAACCGACTGAGCCACCCAGGCGCCCCTAATATGCCCAGATATCTTAACACAAACGTTAGCTGTACAGATGTGACACGTTTTGTTTTATAGTGACATCGAATTCTCCTCGGGGTGAGGAAGTTGTCCTCCAGGAAGGAAACAAACATCATCCAGTGGGTCCGCCTTGTGGGCACCTCACTGGCTGAGCTGCGATGTAGTGGGGATTTCGGCCGGGGCCGGGGTCTGGGCGCTTCAGGCAGAGGAGACCCCACTTTTACGCTTTCTGGGCTGTCCCCTCTATAAGCGGGGGCTCTCTCAAGCCGGTGCCTGCAGGTGACCTGGCTCTTCTGTCTTCTCCAGGAAATCTGCAGCCCCATCCGATGCTCCCAGCCCTGAGCTGTCAGCTCAGGACTGCTACCGCCTCAAGACTCATGAACGCTCCTCCCACATACGCGGGCTCCCACTTTGCCAGGTGCTCCTAGGACGTCTCCCTGGGTTCCGTCCGGGCCTCGTTTGAAGGTGTTCACAGTCCCAAGGTTATTCTGTGACCCTGTCATCGCTGCTGGCCAGCGTTCAGTTGGCTTGGCTCAATTCCTCTCCCCCAGGCTCCCGCCTTCCCTTCGCAACAGCAGAACCTCTCCCTCTGGGGATGCCTGCACAATGAGCCCTTGTGCCCCAAGGGCACCGGGGACATCGCTGGGTCTCACCTGGTTCTCAGAGGCAAGTCTCTGAAGTCATGGTCCTGGCCACCCCAGCCCCTGGTGTGTGACCCCCCCCCCCCACGGGCTCACTTCTCCCAGGCCTGCCTGCCTGCCTCTTGACCTCTTGGGTGGTCAAGGCATCGGTGGGACCCAGAGGTCTCCTCCTGTAGGACAGCCAGGGCAGGAGCGGGCCTGGCAGACCCCTGACCTGGGCTCTGGCCCTGGGTCGGCAGTCCCTGGGGTCCTCGTGGCTCTTGGCCCATGGGTCTTTTGTGATCCCTTTCACCTCCCTGAGAGTGACCTGGTGTGGTCCCTGGTGCGGACCGCAGGATCCTTCTGGAAAAGCCCCTATCTGAGCCCCAACCGGCCTCCTGTCTCCCAGTTGCCCTCAAGCACCCTCAGTGCTGCTGTTTCAAGATCTCTGGAGACCTCTGTTTACTGGCTCTTCAAGCAGCCAATGTCTTGCTCCCTGGGGGGAGGTTCACTATGAACTTGCACCGTGGGATGGAAGGAGAGAGGGGCATGTCTGTGGGAGGGGCTCCGGGAGGGGCCAGAACTGGAGTCTGAGGAGCTCTGCCAGCTCAGGCCTGCAGCTGGGGTGGCCCCAGGGTCCCCTGCCCAGCTCAGGCTCAGGGCCAACTACCCCCCTCACCCCCACAGCTGCCTTCCCCCTCGCCCTGCCTGAGCCCTCCTTCTGCGTCATTTATAAGAATGGAACATAGCTATCTTTTCCTCCAGAAAAGCCCGGGAAGTCTGCTTCTTGGCAGTAGGGTACTGAAGGCAATTTCACAGCAGCTGAGGCGTTCTCAAAGTTTTAGATAATAAGGTTGGAGAATCCAGTTCTGGGTCTGGACTTTCTCTTGGCCCCAACTCACTTATGTCCTGGATTGCAGGTCCCAATCTGTAGCTTGGCAACTCCTGCATTTTCTGTCTTCCACATGGGTGAATGCTCAGCCCCCAGGAGCCACCTCCACAGGGCCTTTAACCTGCAAGAAAGGACACCCGGTGCCAGACGAGGCGGACGGGAAGGTTCTGGCCTTCTGCATTGTGTCCTCCTCCTCCTCCTCCTCCTCCTGTGGGTCTACCCCTGGACCCTGTTCCTGGCCCTGCTCCAGCCTTGCCTGCTGGAACTCAGCCGTGGGGTCTTTCCTCAGGCCCTGAGCTCTAGAAGTGTCTCTCCTTCTTGTTTGTCTTGGGTCCCAGGACATCCTGACGTGGGTCCCAGACAGCAGGGTCTCTGGCACTCGAGCCCCTGGCGGTGGTCCACTCAGGACCATCTGCCCCCCCTTCACTCCTGCCTGGAGAGTTTTGTGGCTTGATCGGCAGGGTACAATCTCTAGGTGACGCCCAGGGCTGGAGGCTGCCCCTCCTCCTTCCCTCGGCTCGGGGCCCCAGCCTGCTCTCTCTTCTCCCCTCTCTGCGGTGCCAAGTTCGCCGCACCCAGTCCTGCCCAGCTCCCCTCTCAATGGGAAGCCCTGTCGCCAATCCATCCTGGGCTAAAACAGCCCTTCCCCGCATCTCTTGACAGCTCGTCTCCGGTCCTCGTGGTTCTTGCCAAGCTGATAACTAAGCAAGATCACGTGTGAAGGGGCTTAAGCAATGACAGCGGTGGGGACGTGGGAAGTTGTAGCCTCGAAAAGTCCTTGACCTCAACACTCTTGCCTCCCGGGCCTTCCGGCAACCTCCCGAGACCCACCAGAATCTGTAACGGCCCAGGGCATAAAACTCACCCTCTGCCCCTTCCCCCCTCTTGCTTTGGCAAACAATACTCCCATCTCCTAGGCACGAGCGCCGTGGATGCGTCAACTTTGGTAACAGAATTGTCTAGAGCTAATTTCAACAGAAGGATTTACCAGCAGAGACCCAGCAGGTGTACAGAGGGCCCAGGCTCGAGCCTGTGCTTTCCAGATGGACTTTCCCCCAGGGCACCTGTGAGGCTACCAGGCAGATGCCCACAGGAGCTGCTAAGGGGCTGAGGGTTCCTTTGCTGAAGCGGCAAGGGCGGTGGGGGGGGGGGGGGGGGGGAGGGACGGGGGGGCGGGGCGCAGAAGCAGAACCACGCCCTCTGCCTCATTACCTGCTCCCACAGTTCTCTGAAGGGTATGTGACCTGCAGAGCGAAACCACCTGTGACCGTCCGCTTCAAGATGGTCTTGACGCAGGTGCTTTGCCGCTTCTGGCTCCACAGTGCCAGCAGGTGTCCTGCAGGGGGGCGGGCCCGTCCCTCCCGTCTGGCGTCTAGCGCGCACCCGGACCCAGTTGCCTTTAATTCCCATGGCAACTGTGCGAAGTATGTGCTTTAGCTCTGTTTTATGTTTGGGGGAACAGGATCTGAAATAGGAATTTCCCTGAGCTGGCACAGCTCACCCAGAGCGGGCTGGGGTGGAACCCCTTGCCCCCCGCCCCGGCCCAGTTTGCTCCCAAGCTTTGCTTGTTCCTCTAAACAGCATCTTCCAGACGGCCCCTCAGGTCAAGGTTCACTGGCCCAAGGCCAAGGTAGGGCACTGCGGGACCTCCCAACCTGTAGGCCAACGGAGGGTGGAGGGAGGACAGTTTTGAAAGAGGTCTAGAGCCTTGACGGTCCTGAGTCTTGAACTTAATGTGAAGACGTCCCAAGCCCCATCAGACCCTGTATTCTGATTCTTGCTGGCAAAATCCTGGTTACTGCCGAGCTCTCTGTTACGGATCCTTTATTTAAAGATGGGAAGGGTGTAGTCCAGTAAGCAGGGGATGGGGAGAGCCTTCTCAGGCCACAGGGAGCACGGCGCGTGTGACCTGGGAGGATGGAGGTCATGTGTGACCTGGGAGGATGGAGGTCAGGTCTTAACGATATTTTGGGCCCCAGGGATGGGAAGGGCGGAGGCAGATGGGTCCAAGGTCAGGAGGGGACCTGCCTTGGGCTGCGAACATCAGAGGGCCTGCTCTGGCCCTCTAGCCCCCAGCTTCTCCCCGTGGGCGACAAGTCTGCAGGGCCGATATGTACACGCCCAGGCCCTCCCCACTTCTAGACCCTGCTCGAAATAGCTGCGATTCCAGATTATCTTCCCAGTTGGCCCTAGACCCGCTTCCAGGCTCTGCCCTCCCAAGGGCGGACTGTGCCACCCGTGTGGGCACCCCAAGCAGGGAAGCTGTCGCATTGGGGCGTGTGGATTGAGCTTGGGCATGTGGGTTGGGGGGGCATCATACGAGATCCCTTAAGTTGTGGGGTAGTTCTGAGGGTGAGAAGGGAAGGGGGTGGGTGTGCTATGGACCAGGGAAAGGGGGTTCCCTCTCCCGGAGCTACCACGTACAAAAGCCCCAGGAATTTGAAATTCAAATCTATCGTAGGTCATCAGGAAGGTATATTTGCGTCAAGGCGAGAGCATGTCCTCACAGTTTGTTAGCTTGATTTATAACGGTTACATATTTAGATTACGGTCTCTGAGTTTCCCTCTGAGCTCTTGCCCAGGCCTCGCGAGCACCAGAGGCAGGCCTGGGTTCAGGGCTCCCGGAGCCCACCCAGGGCAGCATGTGGTGTGGGACGGGCCCGCCGTTTGGAGGAAAAGCCTCTATAAATGGTGTCGGATGCAGAAGCGGTTTTGCTTTTTCGTGTCTGGGCAGGAGCCGGGTGGGCTTGTGGAAGTTCAGTCACAGAGGAGGGAACAGCAGGTGCCAAGAAGGGCAGGCGTGGAAGCAAAGATGGCCCAGCCTGGGTCCGGGGTTGGGGGGGGCTGGATTTTGTCCCCTGGGGGGAAGGGGGGATGATGGAGCTGGCTTCTGAGCAAGGGAGGGGTGGGGTTAGGGTTAGGGAGATCAGAAAGGCAGTTTGCATTTGGGGTGTGGTCCCTCTCCTGCTGCTCGGCAGAATCCCACAGCCCACGGTTTACCTAGTTTCTTACTCCAGGGGTCAACCCATGAGCCTTGCTCTGTGCACCTCGTGGAGCACGGGTCCTGGCTGGCGTCTGCAAACGGAGAAGCATAAAGGAGACACAGCTTTGTCCCTTGGGAGCCAAGAGCTGCCTGGACAAGGACAGTGGCCCTGAGGGTGGCACCCTGGTGAGGGCCAGGTGTGGGGAACCGAAGCGCCTGGATGGGGCCATCCCTTAACCGTCTCGAAAGCTGCCTTCACGTTTTTTTGGTGAGGAGCAAAGGTGAAACATAACCCTAGTATCTAGTGGGCCTCATGGGGCTCAGTCTCTACTGAGTGAATGCTGTTCCAGAAAGCACAGGCCAGCCATCAAATAGCAACGAAAGGGGAACGCTACTCTTCTCCCGCTCTCTCGGAGAACATCTAGATTGCATTTAGGATTCATGGCGATCTTTTCCCTAAGCCCCTTCTTTAATCTGCTCATTGGGCTCATGCCCAGAAGTTCCCGGCAGCCCCCAGTTTTGGTCCATGCGTACCCCCCTTGTCCGACCCCTTCTGGCCTAAGAACCGTTCCAGCTTTGGACCGGAAGTCTCCCCATCAGTGCCCCGTTCAGTTGCCAACCAACTCCCACAGTTAGTCCCTGAGCTGTCACTGGGCCAGGCTGCTCTGGTGGGGGAGCAGGTGAGCGGTCCACCGCTCCGGTCCTGGAGGACCTCACTTAGGGACAGAGCGCCTACTATGTGTTGGCACTGTGTTTGCACACAACGCTAACTATTTAAGCCTCACAACAGCATCATGAGGGGGGCATCAGGTCATTAGATCTTTGTGGCATACCCGCGAGATAACACAGAGTTCTTTTGTTTTTTTTTTTTTTAATTACAGAATGAAAACAAATTTTTTTTAGTGTTACTATTTATTTTTGAGACAGAGAGAGACAGTGCAGCAGCGGGGGAGGGGCAGAGAGAGAGAGGGAGACACAGAATCTGAAGAACTACAGACTATCTTCGATGTTCCTGGAGACGGTCCTCTCGGGGGGGGGGGGGGGGGTTCATCCGGGCCTCGGGCTCCTCCCTTGGATCCCTGCAAAGAGCTGGAGAAACGCAGGCAGGCACCAAAAGGGTCCGCTCATCGATTCTCCACTGAATGCACCCTCCGGGCGCCCCAGGGCTTCAAATACCATCCATATGTTGATGACTCTCAGCTACCCGTCCGGCCCAGGCACCCCCGGCGGCCCCCACCCCCAAACCCCCCGTTTCCGTGTAAGTGGCACCACTCAGCTGCCCTCGTCGACGCCCTGGGCCGTCTTTCCTGAGCTATCCCCTCGCTCCTCCATCCGGTGCTGCAGCGCGTCCCACAGACGTCACCTGGAAAGACGATCCCCTCCAGTACCCCATTCCCCCCGCTGGGCCAAGCCCCGTCGCAGGACTGCAGCGGCCCCCAAACCAGCCTCCCTGCCTCTGCGAGCCCCAGTCACTGCCCCGCGCAGCCGCCGGAGGGACCTTGGTGGGCATGCACCTGATTGTGCCCCTCATGTGTCGAAAGGATCCCAGAGCCAGGCTGAGAAGGCTCGTCACCCCGGCACTGCCGCCGTTCCCTCCGCCGGGGTTGTCCTGCGAGACCTCGCTCTGTCCCGCGAAGAACCCTCCCCACCGCCTCCACCCCCAGGGCTGCATGCGGCCCCGCCCCCGGCCCGGATTGGGCTGCGGCAGTCACGTGGTCCCACCTCCCTTGCCAGTGATTGGCTTAGGGATGGCCATGTGCGCCGCCCCCCACCGGGGAGGGGAAACCTGTTGGTGGGCCTTCGGGAAGGGTCTCGGTCCTCCTCTGGGCCCCCTGTTGGAGCCACCTGGGCCGCGATACCTGGAACCGCTGCAGCCTCGTGGCCGCGAGGACCCTGTCTGTGAGCTAAGCTGACACCCTGGGAAGGGCCAACGGGAAGAGAAGAAAGCTTGCGTTTGGAGAGACGGCGGAGCCGAGGATCACCCTGGGCCTGCCTTGCCCCCCGCCTTCCCGTGAGATGGTTGTTTCTTTTGCCGGAATCCGCTCGAGGAGGGGCTTCGTGTTGTTTGGAGCCGCCTGCGGCTGTACCGCCTCAAGGGGTAACTCCTAGCCCTGGAGTGGTCAATGCGGGCTCCGTGTCAGGTCACAGAGTGGCAGGGCTGCTTCTGGGGCCGACCCGGGGCCACATGAGTAGAAGGAAGCACAGGGCCCAGGCTGGGAGAGGTTGAGGACTCTCAGCTACCCGTCCGGCCCAGGCTCTAGGCTCTTCTGTCCTGCCTGGACCCCGCCTGGGGAGACTGCTGCTAACCTACGGTCACCCCTCCAGGAGAGAGGTGGACCCACTGTGGTCGGCGAGGCGGGGCCTCCGAGCTCGGAGCATTCCAGGAGATTGTGATGTGCTCCAGCAGCGGGTGACCCTTGACTTAGAGCAAGGGAAGCCCACATTTGTGGGGCGTCTGAGACGTGTCTGGTGCTGAGCTGCACCCGCCTGACTCTGACCCACATCCTCAGGGCCAACCACTGCTGTTACAGGTTACGTTGGTGAGTAGTGAGCCCCCCGTAAGAAGCATAGCCACAACTAAGACAGGGAGAGCAAATGCACTGGCCGAATTGCAAAAAGGAGAGGACTGAGAAGAAATCTTAGGTTTGAACTGAAAGTGGCCGAGAAACCTGCGAAAGACGCTCCCCCCGGGGTGGCAGAGATCACTAGCTGTTCTGCAACACCCACCTTGCCTTCTTCCATAGGAGCAGGACCCGTGAATTTGGGCTGGCCACGCAGTCATCTAGAATGAAGACGCGCCCTAGCCTCCCATCTGGGTGAGGCCGTGTGCCCAACCTCCGGCCAGTGAGAAGGAACCTTCCTAAAAAGACAGCTGCTAGGTGGCCTTCGTCCCCTTTTACTTTATCTCTTGTTTCTTCTGGTGGCTGGAAGACGGGACGTGATGGCTGGACCTCCAGCAGCGATGCTGGACTTGTGAGGCCTTGGGAACAGGGGTCACACACAGCAGAGTAACAAAAGGAGGAGGCTGTGTGACTGACACCGTGGAGTAGAGACGTCATACCGGCTCTGGACCGCTAGCCTCGAGGTCTGACTTGAGCAATATGTTTCCGGCTTACGTCTCTGTTATTTGTACCCATGCCTAATTCTAACTGAGAAAATGGCCAGAGAAATGCACACTATGACGATGAACTGTCATTTTTCATTCGTGAGATTGGCGAGAATTAAAAGGCGGCTGCACCGTTAGAGACAGTGCAGCACTGTGGTCAATATCCCGCCTGGACTGGACTCCTGCCCTGAATTGACCAGCTATGGAAACTTGAATCAAATATGTAACTTCTGCACCGTGTGCCTTTTTCCCGCGTTTCCTCCCCTGAAAAAAAAAAAAAAAAAGAAGAAGAAGAAGGTTTGGAAAAAAGCAAACTAATCTGTAGAGTCTTTGTGAGAAATAAATTTTGAGAACTTATTTCAATAATTCAAGTTATTCAAGTTCAATAATTCAAGTTCAAGCGCCTGGTACAGGGCATGCATGAGAACGTCTGCCATGACCATTAACAGTGAGCTACTGTACTGTGTTGTGCGCAGGTGTAGATGCACCGTGTTTACACTTGGTCAGAGGGAGTGTAAAGTGTAAAGCCATTTCAGAGGGCTCTGGGCCATGTCAAAACTTCAGAGGTGCCGGGGCACCTGGGCGGCTCAGCCGGTTAAGCATCGGACTTTGGCTCAGGTCATGATCTGACACTTTGTGAGTTCGAGCCCCGCGTCGGGCTCTGGGCTGACAGCTCAGAGCCCGGAGCCTGCTTCGGATTCTGGGTCTCCCTCTCTCTCTGCCCCTCCCCCACTTGTGCTCTGTCTCTCTCTCTCTCTCTCTCCCTCTTAAGAATAAACTAAAAATAAATTAAAATTTATTTTAAAATTAAATTTTTTAAATAAATTTAAAAAAAAACTTCACAAGTACATACGAGACTCTTTTTCACGTGTCCGTTTGAACCCAGCAACCTGAAGCCTTTGGGGCCAGGTGTTTTGCAGATTTCTAGAAGGTCATTTGGTGCCTGTGGCACATTCGGTGTCATTCTCTCACGGGGTCTGGGGATGCTTCATGCTGAAGGCTCCTTGCGGTCTTCGGCCTTCTCTGATTTCAGAGGAGACAACGGTCCCCTTCCAGTGCGGCCGGGAGGTTCCGGTGAGTGAATGCCCCTCGGGCACCTGCGGCTGATAGGGCCCAGGAGCAGGCAGGTAAGTGCTCAGCTGCCTTCAGTTCTTAGGAGGCCCCAGAGGGGTCGATCTCTCCCCTCATCGCCCCATTGCCCGCTGCAGTCACCCCACCAATGATCGTTAGTTTGGCTTTTCCCCATCCCCCTCACTCTCCCCACTCCTGGCCTCCTGCTTCCTGGCCTCGCCTTCCAAGTAAACCACCTGCGCCCAAGTCCTATCTCTGCTTTTGGGGAAAGCCCAAGAGAGCCCCCCAGAAACACAGCATTTCATCAGCGAGCTGCATTCATATTCACAGTAAGATAAACCAAGACTTGAAATAGTCTCCTATCAATTCGGGTCACGTTTGCAGCCAAACAGGTAAAGAAAAGGGGCTTGGTTTTCTGAGTGTTTGCATTTCACAGCTGCGGGTAAGGGACTAGCCTGTACTCACCTGGTACACAGAGGTGCGTCCCCTCCTGCTTCAGTCAGGTGAGTGGAGAACTCCCTGTTGCCATGGACTGCTCCCAGAAGGCCCCAAGGACACAACAGTTACCAAGACCTAGAGGCTCCTGCCCTCCAGGAGCTGACATCCAAGCAGAAAGAGACAGTCGATAAACTTAGGTACAGAAGTTATTTGCTTGGCCTCTGGCTACACTGGGGAAGGAGATCCCAGGATGGGGAGATGGGGTGTTCAGGGGAGGCCTGTCACCAGGGTGATGTCCGAGCAGAGACCTGACTTGGGAGAGGGAGCCCAGGACACTGATCCAGGGACAGGGAACAGCAAGTGCAAAGGCCCTGAGGCAGAGAAGGGGGTCTGACTTATGTTGGGGGGGCAAGGAAGCCGCAGAGGCAGGAGAGCTGGTAGGTATAGGGGAGCAGCCCCGGAAGGGGCTGAAGGATTTAGGGGGAGGGGGACCCCACGATCTGACTTGGAAGAGCCGTCTGCTTGATGCTCGAGGAGCCGATGGGAGCGTGAGCCGCAACAGGGCGAATTCGGAACAAGCCCGGTGGTGTTCGTCGTCCACCCGGTCCTTTTCCAACCGTAGCCACGACTCCTCCACTCCTGCCACCACCATGGGTCTTCCTGATTGGTCTAAGGGGGGGAGGGGGAAAACCACAGCCTGCCAGTGATAGGTCAGGGGTCGGCACGTGACCAGTCCCCGCCAATGAAACGTCAGGAAAGATCAGCGGAGGTTCTGGGGAGGCCTCGGACACGACTGGCCTGGGGGTGACGCGCGCAGGGAGATGGGAGGTGGCGGCCCGAGAGAAGAGGCTGCTCCTGCACCCGGGAACCCCAGTCGCTCCCTGCTCTTTGCCACGCAGAACTGGGGGTGTGTTGGTGGCCCGCGAGGGACCGAACAGGTTTCAGCTCCTTGCGGCAGAAACCCCCAGACGGACAGCAAGCAACGTGTGTCCGTCGGCGGGGAGTGCTGCGCGACACGTGTGTGCGGCGGGATACAGCAGAGCCATGGCAAAGAATGGCCACGAGGTGACCTCGTGTCCTGAGAGACACCCAGCCGCGGGAGATGCTGTCGGTTCTCAATGATTCTGCCCCCGAGGTAAGTTGCCAGGTTCAGCAAAGAAAAATGCAGGGCGCCCAGTTAACTTTGAATTTCAGGTAAACAGTGAATCCTCTTTTTTTTTTTTTTTTTTTAGTAAAAAAGTCTCTTGGGGCGCCTGGGTGGCTCAGTCGGTTAAGCTTCTGACTTCGTCTGACTTTGGCTCAGGTCATGGTCTCGCGGTCCGTGGGTTCGAGCCCCGCGCTGACAGCTCGGAGCCTGGAGCCTGCTTCGGATTCCGTGTCTCCCTCTCTCTCTGCCTCTCCCCCCTCGTGCTCTGTCTCTCAAAAATAAATAAACGTTGAAACAATTTTTTTTTTTTTAAGTCTCAGCCGATGCATATTAACTGGATGCCTTGTATTTTATCTGGCAGCTGTCCCCCTCCCCGGGGACTCTTAGCAATGCCTGGAGACACTTCTGGAGGAACGCCACCAGCAGATAGAGGCCAGCGGCACTACCCAACATCCTGCAGTGCAGAAGACAGCCCCACAACAAAGAATTCTCCTGCCCAAAATGTCAGTGGTGCCAAGGTTGAGAACCTCTGTGTTATATGAGAAACAACAACCCGATAGGATATGGTAGAATTCCATTTGTGTGTGTGTGTGTGTGTGTGTGTGTGTGTGTGTGTGTGTAAATGCAACTAAGCTCTATAATTGCATAGGAAAAGATATGGAAGGTCACACAACCAGTCATGTGGGGGTAGGGAGTGGATACGACTTCTCCCTCTAAATACTTCTGCGGTGTTTTATTATCTTTTAAGTTAACATTTAAAAAAATTTTTTTTTATGTTTTTATTTCATTTTTGAGAGAGAGAGGCAGAGTGCAAGTAGGGGAGAGGTAGAGAGAGAGGGAGACACAGAATCGGAAGCAGGCTCCAGGCTCCGAACTGTCAGCGTGGAGCCCGACGCAGGCTTGAACCCACGCACTGCGAGATCATGACCTGAGCCGATCAAGACGCTCAGCCGACGCCCCATACGCGTCCCCCGACTTTGTATGAAAGTTCTGGTTGGGCCGCCTCCTTGCCAACCCATGATACGGTCCCGCTATTTCATTTTAGCCCCTGTGGTGGGTGTGTAAATTAGCAACCACTATGATTTTAATTTGCGTTTCCCTGACAGTGAAGTTAAGCACCTGTTCTTATCTGTTGACCCCGTGGCTCTCCTCTCTTGAGAAATGCTTGTTCAAGTGGCTTGTTCAAGTGGCTTGTCCGGTTTTCTATTAGGTCATCTCCTTTTCTCTCACTGATTTGTAACTGGGTCCCCTCTGCAAACATCTCTTCCCATTGTGTGGCTTGCCTTTTCCCTCGCTTCCAGCCTTTTCTCCAGGGGGCTCAGGTAGTAGAAGGAAGCTCCTGTGAAGTGACTCAAGGCAGGGGAGGTGACAGACGCTCTCTGCATAAGAAGGTACCGGAGAAGGAACAGCCGGAGGTTAACCTTCCAGCGTGAAAGTTCTGGTTGTCTTGTAGGTGTGCGGCTATTGGACTAGTTGGACTAGATGCCTGGTTGGGGGGCGGGGGGGGGGGAAGGCTTGGGGCTCTGCTCCTCCCCGCCCAGCTCCTGCGTTCCCCCCTGCCTCCCCCTGATTCCCCATCAGGGCAGTTGCAGAACTGGGCGAAGCTAAGGCTGAAGGCTGGCTATAAGAGGCAGGCCTTTGGTGGGAAGAAGGAGTGGGGGCAGAGGGTCCTGGGAAGGTGCTTGCCGCGCCCTCGTGGATGGGACAAGTTCAGGAGACCATGTGCCCCGCATACAGTGGGCACTAGATTCTTCCCCGAAGGCTGCTGGAGTCTGGATTGATCCACGGAGGTCCTCTGGGATCCCGTGTAGGCCCTACCGGCTGAAGGCTTGTGCGTTCTGGGGAGGATGCTAAGAGGCTACTTCGTTGGGGTTACTTATTACCTGGGTAATTCAACAGTCCTTACGAAAAGTAATATTAATTCCTAAAGAAAACCCCTGAGCTGTGTGAAGCATCAATGTCCTGCACTCTTGCCAAAGTCCGACATGCCTGAGGTCTGAGGAACACAAATGGGGCTGGGCCCATGACATGGGGGTTGGCTTTAGTGG
Source organism: Neofelis nebulosa (assembly GCF_028018385.1). NCBI lineage: Eukaryota > Metazoa > Chordata > Mammalia > Carnivora > Felidae > Neofelis > Neofelis nebulosa. Next base: position 10,980,272 of record NC_080789.1, read on the forward strand.
GAGCAGGTGGATGGAAGAAAGTCTCTTTCAGTTCCCGTCAGAGGAACCCTTCTGGGCTGCCTGAGGGGGAGGCTGGGGGTGGGGCTGGGGTTACCTGAGTGCCCCTCCCCTGCCCTGGATGACTGCCAGCTCAGCGTCAGGGAACCCAGGGGCCCCAGGAGGGCCAGAAACACTGTCTGCTCAGGGGCCAGGCAGGACCAAAGATCAATGACGGGGTCCCGGGGACGGAGGGGCGGAGGGGAGGTCTGTGAGGAGCCCAAACCCTGTGCCTGGCCCCAAACCATTCGTAGTAAAAACAAAAACCAAAAAAAAAAATAAATAAATAAAAATAAAAAAGGAGACCAGCCACCAGGCATGGAGCGAACCGATGGCAGCCTGTGGCTTCGGATGAAAAACTGAAAGCCACGCAGCCGGGCTCCACGGGGGAATCTCATTTTACAGATGGGCAAACAGAGGCCCAGAGGGGGACAGGCAGGAAGGCCACTCTCTGGACTGCCAGCCCAGTGCTCTTTCCTCCAAGCTCTGAATTCTGCTGATAGCCAGAACTATAGCAGAAGGGGGGACCGGGGGGGGGGGGGCGTGTGACAGAGCATGGTGGGAAGTGGGGGGTGGGGGTCCCGTGTGGGGAAGTGAAAGGTACCTGTGGGCCTCAGAAGTGGCGGGGATGGGGGGAGCAGCCAGGGAGTGGGATCATCCCCAGCAACCAGCCCTGAGAGGTGAGGGAGGAGGAGGAGGAGGAGGAGGAGGAGGAGGGCAGGGCCGGGGGCATTAGGATTCCAGGCAGCTGCCGCCACCCAATTTTCCAGCTGGGTGCCCTAGCCTGTTCTCTGAGCATCCTGCCAGAGCCGGTCTAATTGACAGGGAGACGGGAGGCTGCAGGGGTGGGAAAGGAAAGGGGGTGGGAGGCAGGGTGGGTTAGTAGAGGAGAGAGGGGAGGAGGGAAGGGGAGGAGGGGAGGAAGCCATGGGACAATGGGACCCGTGGGACCACGGGTGGACGCAGACCCTGTGGGAAGAGGGTTTGCAGGCCGGTGCAGCTGGAAGGCAGTCAATGCCACCCCCTGGTTTAAGGGGGGAAGAGACACCCATAGAAAAGAAGCAACTTACCTGGGGTCACACAGCCAACAGGAGGCAGAAGCAGGTTTCTTCAGGCAGGGGGGTGGCGGGGAGAGTCCTGGGAGGAGAGGGAGGGGCTTTTGGGGCAGTTGGAAGGGGTGAAAGGAAGACTCGGGGGTGGCCCTGGCCTCCGCCCCGGGGTCTCCGGGAAGTGCTTGGGCACCGGCTGCCTGCCTCCCGCCTCCCGCCTCCCACAGGCCTCCTGCCCGGGAGGGATAATTGGCATTCTGACACGTGGGTAGATGGCAGGGGTGGGTGCCAGAGCCGGCCCCTCCGGCTCCCCCCCCTACCCCGTGCTGACTAGAGTAATTAGTGCTAATGACAGGATTAGGGACTTGGGTATCACACACTCAGCCCCCGGGGCCTGCGATCACGGGAAGGCTGGCAGGTGGATGGAGGGGCCTGAGGTTGGTGGGGGGGGGGGGAGAGGAAAGCAGGGAGGGGAGGGGAGGCCCAGGGGTCCTGGGCCCGCCTCAGGATTCTCTCCAGCAGCCTGGGGTCGGTGGGCATTCCCTTGGCTGCTGGGCCCCGAGTGTCCACACTCCCCGCACCCCCAGCTGAGGTCACCGTGTCCCCCCCCGCTCCACCCCCCCTCCCCGGCACCGTCTGCTCACTGAGCTGCACACAGTGTCGTGGGGGCAGACTTCTCCAGGGGGCAGGTCCACCGTGGAGTTTGTAGGAACTAAATGTAACGTTTTTGCCTCGCCTCGCCCCACCCCGCCCCTGCTTTTTCTTCACTTCTGCGGCCTGGCCCTTTCTAGACAAGCAGGGCCCACGCAGGGACTTTCCTGGTGCATCGAGGTCTCCTTTGATCTGCCCTCCTGGCGGTGTGTCTGGGCCTGTGAGCTCCCGGAAGGAGAAGGGGACAGTGGCCCCATGGCAGGGGTGTCGCTGGTGGGCGCCGTGTCCTTCCCGAGGCTGCCCTCCCTGTCCCGTGGCCCAGGTGGCGCCCCACCAAGAGTGCCCTTGGCCGCTGGCCGCTGTCCCCAGGGGCAGAGCTGGGGGCTCTTCCCCTCCCCCTCGGATCCCAGAGCCCACAGGGGCGTCTCTCGGGGCAGAGCCCCCACTTAACTCTCAGCGGCCCCGTCCTCACCAGCCCCATCTGGTGTCTCAGGACGCGCTGGCCTCCTCTGTGCCCACCGACTGGGCGGGAATCTCCTTCCTCTCCGTGCTGCGCACAGACACAAGCTTCAGACTTTTATTTAGAAACTCAAAAGCTGAGCCTTAACTCCTGTGGGCATAATCACACCCTGAAGGTGGTGAGTCTGGAATGTTCCGGGCTGGAGAGAGCCGGCAGCATAAGTCGGTGGTGTGGAGAGGGGGATGTAGGCACGGCACGGGTTGACATGTTTTTCCACGCAGAGCCTCCCATACCTTGGTGACCCCCTCCCCCCCGCCAAATGCCGGGCGGTTCTCTGGTGGATGAGGGGGAGGGGGAGGGGAGTGAGGGATCCCAAGTTCCTGGGAGGGAGGAGGGCCCGTGGAGGGGGTCTCCCCTGCCCGGGCTTACCCTGAGCCAAGCTGGGAGTCGGGTGTGTGGGTCCAGGATGGGGTTGAGGCTGGAGGTGGAGGTGGACAGGGCCCCTGGGGAGCTTCTCTGGAACCTCCAGGCATCCTTGAGCAGAAGTAGGCCGGTCTGGGAATCTGGGGCAGGAGCAGGGAATCTGGGCCGAGGGCCGGGTTTGTCCCCAGGGCTCTGCCTCGTGCGCTGGCACCTTTCTGCTGCCCGCCGCTGCCGGGGCAGCCCAGGGCAGGGCCGTCTGTCCACTCACTGGTCCGTCCCTGGCCCTCACAAGTGCGGAGGCTTCTGCTGACCCCGGCTCCATCATAAGTAACCAAGGCCCCAGGAAGCGAAGCAGCCCGTCTCCAACCCCAGGACAGCTACGTGGCAGGGCTGGGGTCTGTACCCCGGCTTCCCGGATGGTAGGGCTTAGCCTTTTCTAGGCCATCACACTGCTGTGATGTTCACAGGGGAGGGGAGAGAGCAGGTGGGAGTGAGCTCTCTCGTCCGGGAGGTGTGCAAATATAGGCCCGGTAACCCTAGGCAAGGATGTCATCAGGGAGGTTTGAAAATGCGAGAGCTTGGATTGAGGGATTGTTCTGGCCCCGGACTAAAGGAGTTTAGGGGTTCTCTGCCTTACGGTATTGAACCTGCATCGTCAGAGGGAAATCTTAAAGATGCAAAAGAACGGATTGATAATGGTAGGCCGGAGGCCCAGCGACTAGCCTCTGTGTGTGTGTGTGTGTGTGTGTGTGTGTGCTGATGTCTGCCAGCTGGGCGACACTGGGTGAGTTCCTCAACCTCTCTGAGCTCCGTGTGCTCACTGATGTCACGGAGGCCGCCGCAGGCCCAGGCCCCGTTCCCGGGGACGGCCCGCCCAGTCGTCCGTCAGGGGCTGCGGGGGCAGATGTGATCTTGAGTACGGACGTGCCTCAGTGGCAGGAAGTAAGGGTTACTATTATGTCTGTGGTTTTGCTTGCGATCTCTGTCCGGCCAGGCAACAGGACGCCCATGAAAGCTAATGAATGAAACAGAGATGTCTGATTGTGAACATCTGCACCTTTGCGTCAAAGGGATAGACCTTTGGAAAAAGCGTGGAAGTCAACCCCTTCCAGAAATCATGAAGGTGAGCCTGGTCCCAGAGCAGGATGCATGGGGGTTTGGGAGTAGAGACAGAGAGCTGGGGGCAAGGCTGTTCGCAGCACCCCCTCCTGCACAGCTGAGGGGGCTGCAGAGAGGTGGCTGAGGACCCCGGAGGGGTGGGTAGGGGCTGTTCTCCAAGTGGGGGCCGGGTGTCTGTATGCAGCGTGCACACACGTATGCGGGTCAAGTGCGTGTGTCTATTGTGTGTGCATGCGGGGCGCACACGCGTGTTGGGGACGCGTGCCTCCCCCGCGCACACCCGTTTTCTCCTGGCTCGGGGAGAGCTGCACGCAGACCCCGCGGTCTCTGGCCAAGGGCAGAGGAATTCTTTATTTCCGTGGCCTTCCACGGTGATTAAGTCTCCAAACTTTTCCTTAACCATCATTTCTTCAAAATGAAAAATCAAATTACATCTCCAAGCAGCTTGGAAATCGATTGCTTTCAAAATGAACTTTTGGAGAAGCGATTCCAAAGAGAAATAGGAGGAAGAAGGTGGGAGGGGAGAGGGGCCCGGGGACGCAGCCCCTGCCAGGGCCTCCCAGGACCCGAGGTGGGGGGGTGCCCTGGCTGGGCCGGCGGCGGCCCTCTCCCCCCCACCCCGCACCCCCGCCCCCGCCCGGACAGTCTCACCGCCCCTGCCTCCGGCCCCCCGCCGGCCCTCAGTCCGCTGGCCCTCAGCTCTGACCCTTCACCGGGGACCTGGTGGCCTGGAAGGGGACACTCCGAGAAGTGCCCACCTCCCGCACAGGCCTGAGCCCTTCCGGGACAGAGACGGGTCTCAACAATAAACCCGGGAAGGCTGGGCTGTCGTGTCTGTGCAGGACTCCGGTGAGGGTAGATGTGAAACGCTCAGCACTGCACCTGGGGTCAGTATGGTGTCGATGGGAGGGACACCCACGTGCCACAGAAGAGTCACAGGCAGGTTCAGGATTGAAGAAAGGACCGGGTGGCCCTTCGTGGGGGAAGAAGTCAGTGTGCCTCAGGGTTCGTTGAGTGCCAGGGACTCTGGTATTTATTAATATGTTCTATACATAAGGAACTAAGGCTCAGAGAGGTGGGGCACCTTGCCTGAGGTCACACAGACAGGGAGAGAACCCAGATCATCCTGGGTCTAAAGCCCGTACACCAGCTAGGGTCACCACAAAGAGCCTCTGGGGAGGGCTTCCTGGAGGACGAGGCTAGTGAAGAAGATGGAGCGGGAACAGAGCAGAGAGGGTATTTCTGGCAGAGGAGACCGCACAGAGACAGGCAAAGAGGGCGGGAAGAGTGGGGATGGCCGGGAAGCAGCTCACTGACTGGTGGGGCAGAGAGGGGGGTGGGAACGGATAACGGGTCAACTCAACCCCTGTGAGGGGGCAGGGGGAGGGGCTGCCAGTGCTCCACAGGCTGAGAAGGTGAATGGGGAGGGCTGCCTGGCCGAGGGTACAGAGGTGGGGGTGGGGACGGTGATGATGGCTCACACTGAGCGCTTACCAGGCGCTAGGCACTCTTCTAAGGGCCTCATATGAACGGATCCAACAGTCCAGTGAGGCAGGTACCATGACCGTCCCACCTGACAGATGTGACAACTGAGATTCACAGAGGTTAAGCCAGAGCTTAGAAGCGGTCACGCTGGAGGGCGCCTGGGTGGCTCAGTGGGTTAAGCGTCCAACCTCGGCTCAGGTCCTGATCTCACGGTTCACGAGTTTAAGCCCCGCGTCGGGCTCTGTGCTGACGGCTTGGAGCCCCGGAGCCTGCTTTGGATTCTGTGTCTCCCTCTCTCTCTGCTCCTCCCCTGCTTACGCTCGGTCTCAAAAAGAAACAAACACTAAACAATTTTTTAAAATTAAAAAAGGAGAAGAAGAAGAGAAGTGAAGCTGGGACTCCCAGGCTGACCCTGGTCCCAGAGCAGGTGCCCCTGACCCCTGTTGCTCTGCTGGAGAGAGCAAGGGGAGGAGCGGGGAGGCGGGTGGGCACCGCTGAGCCGCTGGTGGTGGCCCCAAGGAGAAGGAGGGCAGCGGAGGCCTGCTCTTGAGCAGCCTTGAAGGCCGTGCTAAGGAGCTGGGGCTACCCCTGAAAGCTGAGGGCCTGTGGAATCTTCCAGGAGCCGGGTAGAGGGTGATGAGGAGAGGGTGATGGGACCTGGTGGCCGACCTGCCAGGCCACCGCAGTGTGGGAGCTCTCAGAGACCCTGGCCGGTCCCCCGTCCCCCTTCCCCACGTTGCTCCGCCCACCCTGTCGCTGACAGGCCTGCGAGGGAGGCCGAGGCTGGAAAGAGCTGGGGGACACTGGGGGTGTCTGGAGGAGGAGGGTTGGGGAGAGCTGGAGGGGCCTGGGGTCAGCAGAAGGTGGGGCCTGGAGGTCAGTGGGGGGCGGGGCAAGTTGCCCCGCCCCTCCCCCAAGAGAAGCACCAGCGAGCCTCCCCCCCCCCCCCCCCCAGCGTCTCCCGCGCCCCCTCCCTCCCTGGCTGGCGGCCTGGGTTTGGTCACCTTTTTCCAGGCCTGAGTGGCGGGAGCACTAACGAGCGAGCAACATGGCATAGCAGCCGCGAGGGAAGCTGGCCAGCGCGGAGGTGGAGGAGGCAGGAAACACAGGCAGCGAGCTGCGGGGGCTGAGAGACAGACAGAAACCTCAGACTGGAGGCAGCCTGGTGGGGCGGGGGGAGGTGGTGCCTCCTCCGTGCTGGGCCCTGGAGGGGGGGGAGGGGCTCGTCTTCAAGGCAGACCCAAACATGGGCTGGTGTGATGCCCAGTCTCCCTGGGGAAACTGAGGCTCAGCTTGTCATGTATGCCATGGATTACAGAGCCCACGGCTCTGCGGGGGGCGGGAGTCGGAGGGGGAGGGGGGAGGGGGTCTGTGTGGTCCAGACCTTGGGGGCCGGGGCTTCCTCCTGCCTGGGGATTTCTGGATGGAGGAGAGGCTGGCCCGCAGGCAGGAGGGCTTAGATCTAGTCTCCACCTTGTGAGACCTCATTGTGCGGTTCCTGGCCAGTCACTGCCTCACTGGGGGCCTCAGTCTCTGTGTCTGTGAAATGCAGGAGGCCTTGGACCAGATCATCTGCAGTGTTTCAGCTTTTGAGACTCGAACTCCGCGAGACCCACCTTGCTGGCACTGACGGGGAGCCGGTGGGCACAGCTAAGCTCCCGACCCAGGACTGTTCCTTAGCTGCTGGGGACCTTGGGCCACTGTCTCAAGCTCTCTGTGCCTCAGTCTCCCCCTGCTCTGATAGGGTATTGGGGCTCGAAACGCATCTGTCTGCCCGGGCCTGGCACAGACTAGCTGGAGGGATGCCTCCTGGTTCCCCTCCCCCTCCCCACACCTAGCTCCGGCTCGGCTCGCTCTGATGAAAGGTTCATTTTCCTTTCATTGTGCAGGTGACAAATTCTGCCGCCAATAATCATTTGTGAAAAATCAACAGTGAAGCCCAGCGGCTCCCAGGCCCCCCGGAGAAATTTGAGTGGATTTCCGGAGGAGCAGGGTGGAAAAAACCCAGGGGCAGCTGTGGGATCGGGGAGGGGAGGGGGTGCAGAAGGGGGAGGGACAGCCACACTCAACAGTGTGCGGCCAGGGCCACACTGACACCGCGAAGGCAGGGGCTGCCCTTCTCATCACATCGGGGAGCCTCTGCCCAGGCAGACCTTCCCTGTCCCCAGCTCCCGGAAGGACACAGGACAGACTTTGGGGGCAGCAGAGGAAGATGGGAAGGGAATACAGAGGAAGGTAGAGGATCCTGCTCTGATAGGGCCTGACAGCCCAGGAGAAGTTGGGCTCATTTGGAGGACACTAGGAGCCATGGAAGGTTTGGGAGCAGGAGAACCCCAGTTGGCACCAGAGGTCCTTCTCTGAGCTGGTGCCACCGTCAGAGAGCATGAAAGCCCCAGAAACAGAACCATCTGGGAACCGTTCAACCATCTCGGAAACACAGCCCAGAGAGGGAAAGCGATTTGTCCGAGGCCACACGGTGGCAGAGCAAGGATCGGAACCCAGGCGCTCAGACTCGGCCCCCAACGCTGAGGCCAGGCTGGTGGGCACTGTGGACGTAGCCCCGAGCTGGGCAGGAAGTGTGGGCACTTCCAAAGCTGAGCCCAGGATGGACGGGAAGAGAGGGCAAGGGTCATGGCCACCAGGCACGGTGATGGGGTAGCAGGCTGCAGAGCGGATGGCAGGGCAGTGAGAGGGATCGAGCCTCCTCGGCTCCCGGGTGGCCCCCTTGAGCGGCAGCCAGAGCTCTCAGTGGCAGTCAGGTCTCCTCGAGCCCTCAGCCCTCTGTCTCGGCCTCTTTGCAGCCCCTTTGACCTACTCAGCCCCTAATTTGCATTTATGTCATTGCCACGGCCCACTGGCCGCTGGTGAGAACAATGGATCTCTTTCGTCTTGACCCTTCTCTCTCTCTCTCTCTCTCTCTCTCTCTCTCTCTCGCCATCTGTCCTGATGTCTCTCAGACTTCAGCTTGAGACAGACGTAGTTTCAGAGGCAGGTATTTCTTGGCTGTTGTGACCTTTGTGGAGCCATATCCATTTATCCATTGCCTTCCCCGGGCCTCACTTTTCTCATCTGTACAATGGGCTTAGTATCACGGCGCCAGCTTCTCGAGGTTTAGGCATCGGCCGAGGCCCCCGAGCCTCCAGCAGGTGCTCCCTCTGCGGTAGCCGCCAGACAGTGATGGGGATTTGTGGTAGAAATCATTGGACTCCGAGCGCCTCACCACCCACTCGCCACCTGACAGCCGCCTTCCGGCTCTCCGTCGTCGCTGCGGGGGAGGCCGGGAAAGCTCCCCACTCCCTGCTTTCTCCTCTGAAGCCTCCCGGGAGGTTAATAGCAGCTTCTCACCGGGATAGTTGGCTTCTTCCCCAGTCTCCTCTGCCTCTTTCTTCTCTATGAGGACATTCTCAGGGTGAGAAGGGAAGGAGGGGAGGCATGTGGCAGTTAAGGGGGGTGCTTAGGGATGGGAGGGGGGCCTGGTCCGGGCAGGACCTTGGGCCTGTTGGGGCTCGAAGTGGACCTGGTGATCCACGGAAGAGAAAGAGGTCTGCGGAGCTACAGACGGACGGGAAGACCAGACGACATGCTGCGGGATGGGGGTGGCGGGCAGAACGCCCCGGGGTCTCCCTGGCTCATCACTGGAGCCTTGGGTTCCTCCTGCTCCCACACCCTTCCCAGTATGAGTCCCAGCCAGCCCTGTGGGGTAGGGGCTGACCGCTGTGTGTGTGTGTGTGTGCGCTTTAAAAACTGTAGTAACATAACATTTACTATCTTAACCTGTTTTAAGCGAACAATTCTGTGGCACTAAACACATTCACAGTGTTGCACAGCCCTCACTACGGTCCACCAAAGTCCAGAGCTTTCTCGGCTCCCAGACAGAAACTCTGCCAATTAGACGGTAACTCCCATCCCCTTCTCCCTCCCTCTGGCCCCTAGGAACTCCTTCTACGCTCTGTCTCTATGAATTTGCCCACTCTGGGCACCTCACAAAAGTGGCATAAAATAATACCTGTCCTTTTGGATCTGGCTCATTTCACTTAGCAAAATTGGATGGCCTCTTTCGACATATGAGGCAACTGAGGCACAGAGAGACCACGGGGCTTGCCCAAGCTGTGTGCCCCACCCCACATCCTTTCTATCTTGTCTCTTCTGTTTTCCATGTACCCGTGAGCATCCCAGTTCACCTGTCACACCTGTAGGCCCCCATTTCAGGGAGGAAGAGAGAGGGAGCTAAGGGCCCCTGGGTTGAAAGAATAGAGGAGCCCCTGTATTCCCCTTCAGGGGAATTTCCCGGCTCTGCCCGGAAGAGGTCCTGGCAGTTTCAAGGCTTGATGGGGAACATGCTGGAGACTGCTGTGCCCTTGGGGTCCCGGTGGCTCTCTTCTGATGCTGACCTGGTGACCAGACAGATCTTGCAGATTGCCTCTGGCTGTGCTGACATCACCCCTCCCCAGGGCTCTCTGGGTAAGGGAGGGGACAGGCTAGCCGCTAGCAACATGGCCTGAGGGGCCGCCAGAGGCAAAGAGCCTGATCCAGGGCTCTGGCCTCTGGGTGACCCACGAGGCCTAACAGCCTCCATGGCTTCCTCCTAGGCCTTCTAGGCTCAGTGTGTGTGTGTCTGAAGAGGGCCAGAGTGGCTGGGAAGCTCAGAGTTATTGGGGAACACTTTATTATGCTCTCAGTGTGGGTGTATGTGGGGGCGGGGGGCGGGACATAAAGCAAGTCAGGTGTCTGATGAGGGAAAAGAAGCTAGAAAGATTTCCCACATGCCCCACTCACCTTCTTAGTCTAACACGTAAGGCCTTTTGTGATCTGGCCCAGCCCATGTGGCTGTCTGCAAATTCCATAGATTCATTCATTCATTCAGCGAGTATCGACTGAGGCCGGCTAAGCCCCGGGCACACGGCGTCAGACACCGTGGCCGTGGCCGTGGCTAGGCAGAAGACAAACACACCCTGCTGGCCTCGAGTTCCTGAGCCTGTGGTCCAATAGCGACGCCCAACATTAAGCAAACCATCGGACGAAGTATAAGCACAGACAGTGCCCAGGGCTTTGAGCGGGACCCGGGGCCTTGTGAGCAAGTTGGATTCAGACTGGGAGCTCGAGGAAAGGATGGGCCAGCCAGGCAAAGAGCTTCGGGAGGAGCACCCCGGGCAGAGGGAATGGCCCAGGGGTGCAAAAGAGCTTGGCGAGATTGAATAACTTCAAGGGAGCGCGAGAACAGCGGCCTCGGAGAGTGAGAGTAGAGTGGGGGTAATGGGGCTTGAACCGGGACATCGAGGACTCACCACGGGGGACTGGATACACAGGGTGATTAGCGAGGGACAACGAGGAGAGGTCCCCTAGGCCAGGGGGACAGAGTGGGGGGTGGTGCTTGCCAGAGTCCAAGGACCGTGGAACCAGGCTGGGAGCTGGAGCCTTGGAGGAGCGGGAGCTGTGGGTACCACCCTCAGAGAGGGAGAATCGCCTGGCTTCTCCCTCCTGTCGCCCTGCAGGCTCCCAGTAGGGCCTCCCCTCGGCTGACTCGAGCCAAAAGACAGGTGATACGGAAGCTCAGGAAAGGTGGTCGGTGTGGCCTTGAGCCTCAGTTTCTTCATCTGTTAAAGGGACCAATCCCACGGACCTTGTGGGTCTTCGGTAAAGGCTGGAGGTAAAGGCAAGGGGACTGTTTCTCTGCCGGGCTCCAGTGGCACGAGGATGGCCACGACCCTGCTTGGCCCCGCTGTCTGTCGTTCCTCTGATCCTTCAGGGGTCACTCTGTCCCAGGGGTCCCGGAGACTCAGAGATGGGTCACGCCGCAGCCTGTACGCCCTCAGCTCAGGGCTGGGTGATGGTGGCAGAGAGCAGACTGGTCTCATGGGCACAAGTGAGCACTTGCCCCTTCGGAAAGACCTCCTCGGGGTAGAGGCTGTGCCTTGAAGGCCAGGGAGCATATGTCAAGCAGATGAAGCATAGGGCACATTCCAGGAACCGGGAAGAAGCTTGTTTGTGTGGTAACAGGGACCTTCCAGGTAGGACTAGGGATGGTGAAAGGGAGCCCAGTGGGGCCGGGTCTGAAGGGCCTTGAACCCCCAGTGGAGTTGTTTGACTTGCTCCTCGAGGCTGTGGAGTCACCGACAATGACAGAGAGACACAGAGACACAGAGACAGACAGACTAGGCAGATATGCACCGGGAAAGACCTGTAAAGCTCCAGCCCAGAATCAGGTCCCTTGACACCTGCATTTGTGGGTGGTGGCCTGGAGGGAGTGAGGCCAGAGACAGGGAGACTAGCGAGGAGGGTCTTTCTAGAGGGTCCCAAGACAGTCCCTTGGGTTCCCAGCCAGCCCCACCCCTTGGACTGGCTTTCTGGGGCTGCCAGGGTGATGCCTCACCCCTGCCCTGGACATCAGATGTCACTGCCTGGATTCTGAAAAGGTCCCCAGTTCCTGGGCCCGCCCCACCGTGTGCCCTGCATTGGGGCCACGCTGCCACACGGAGACTGGACCCAGGCACCCATCACCTGTTGCCTAGATCGGGAAGAGGAGAGCTGGAGGAGGCTGGGGAGGGAAGGGGAGGAGAGGGAGGAGGAGCCTACAGAGGAGAAGAGGGAGGGCAGCGTGCCTTGCGGTGGGGTCTTTCTGACGCTGGGACAGGCTGTGTGTGCGCACTGGGGACTTCTGTCTTGGAAAGGAGTCCACAGGGAATTCTATCCGTCCAGCGGTGCCTGCTGTTTCCCCCCCCCCACACCCTTTCTTGACCCATCAAAGATTAAATAGGGACCCCCCCCCCCCCCCCCCCCCCCCCCCCCCCCCCCCCCCCCCCGGCACCAGCCTCCAAGCTCCAAGAGACGATTAGCCCTGAAGTCAGGCTGGGAATCCCAAGCCAAGGGAAACCCTGTGGGCTGGTGGGAGGCACAGCCACCCCTCTTCCTTCCCCTTGGCGACACTGTAGCCCTGCTCCTTTGTCACACACCCTCACCAGCCTGCCGGGAGATAGGCTAGGGATGGGTGGCAAGGTGCTTCAGCACAGGGAGGGGCTGCAGGGAGAGGAAGAGGAGGAGGAGGGCGACTGAAGAGGTAGGGAGCTCAGAAGAGGCTGGGAGAAGGGGGAGGGGGGCGGGAGGAGGGGGAAGGGGACCGAAATTGAGAGCCGGCAAGAGACAGCTAGCAAGCCAGGGGTGACAATCAAAACAGGGGCGGTTTACTGAACCTTGCGTGTGGGTCTGGCTGCTTCACACACATTATCTCATTTAATCTTCTCAACACCCCCAGGTACTGGTTATTATTTCTAAAGTTTCCTTCTGTAAATGTGTGCGTTTTATTTAATCTATTCATCGGAATTGCTAATGCACTTACATATTTCAATATTTACAAAGACAAGGGTGCAACACCAGGTCTCCGCGTCTCCTGGTCCTTTCCTCCAGGGACCAGGCACCCCTCCCGGGAGACGCGCAGCTTCGCCAGCGACTTCCTTTCTCGGCCAGGGTTATCTGCGCAGAAACATGGAAACACATGCGTAGGAAAACAAATATGTACACAGACGTTCCCCCCGCCCTTTTTTTTAACCCATTGAAGGGTGGCATTCCATCCCTAGGCTCTTCCGATTTTTCCCCCCACTTCAATCTATTTTATGCCGAAGGCCGGTACTGAAGCTGGGCAGGAGGGGGAGGGGGAGTGCTTGAGACGTTGGTCTAGGGTCGCGCAGCAGGAGGTTGAGACAGTCGTCTAGGGTCGCGCAGCAGGGTTGGAGAGGCGGACAGCGACCAGTGGGAGAGGGGAGAGGATCAGTTTGGGGTGGGGGGAGGGGAGGAGCTCTCCAGGAGGGGGCAGCCGGAGGAGGCGCCACGGGAGAAGCGGTGGGGGGACAGCGGAGCGCGGAGGCGCCAGCCGGGGCGGGCGCGGGGGAGACGGCGGAGGCGCTGGGGCGGACGAGGCTCCGTCTCCTGCCGCCTCCGCTCGGGCGGAAGAGGGTGGTGGCGGCGGCTGGTGCGGGTGGGGGCGCCGTCCTGGATGTCCTCCTCTGCCCCCTTCCCAATTCCGCGGTCGGGTCCCCGCCCTCCCCGGCGAGAGCAACTTGGTTCTAGTCCCGCCCCGGCCGGCCGCCGTCTGACCTAGGACAAGCCACCTGCGAAGTGTGTGTGTGTGTGTGTGTGTGTGTGTGTGTGTGTGTGTGTGTCTGTGTGAGGCCAGGGTCGCGGTGAAAGGAAGACGGGAAGGGGACGAGGTTTTCCGCCCTGGGAGGTTCTGGGGCTCTCCTCTCTTCGTTGGCACCGTCCCTCCCCTATTTAGTGTCCCCCCCCCATCCCCCACTCCCCAGACTCGGAGGAGAGGCGGTCCCCCGGGCGTAGGGGGCCCTGCAGCCCGCCCCCCTGCCCAGCGTTTCTCCGCCGGACGGAGGGGGTCTGTGCCGGGAGCGCCCAGGCGGGGTCGCCACCGCCGGCAGCCTCCGCGTCGCTGAGCTTTGGGGAAGGCCCCCCGCGGCGCCGGCTGATGAGCGCTGAGCAACCCCCCCCCCCCCCCCCCCCCCCGCCTCCCCCGGCGTGCGCCGCCCCATCGGGTCCCCGGTGCACCGCCCGGTCCTGGAGCGTGGCCTCCGCTGACCCACCATGGGGTTCGAATCCCTAGAGCCGCGTCTCTCTGCTTGATCTCGGAGAGCTACCTCCCTGAGCCTCGCTTGGCTCCTCTGGAAGGGCTGGCGGTGCGGTGCGGAGGGAGAGTAAGATCTCAGGGTGTCTGAGAGGGTGGAAAAGAGCCATCCGTGGCGATTGCTTAGTTCAGTGCCTGACTCAGTGGATGCCCGGTAAGCGTCTGCCAGGTTGACGATGGTGATGAGAGTGATTCCAGAGGGCCTGGCTGGAGGATTCTGGAGCCGGAATGGACCTTAGAGAGGCCCCCATGCAAATCCCCAGCCACCTCTACATTCGAGAATAAAGGAGTAACTTTTTCCTCTCTACAACCGACACTCGGGGAGGGAGTGTGGTTCCCAAGTGGCAATTTGAGGACTCTTGGCCCTCCCCTGCCCTGCGACACTTACTCTCCCCCACAGTGTCCTGCCGCACCCGAGCCCCCCTTCGCTCTCTGTCCTTACTCCCTTCTTTGAAATAGCTAAACTGCAAGGGCTATTACATCATCCGGCCTAACCCTCTGGCTCCCTGTGTGTCCCTGAACTAGACACCTTCTCTGGGCCCATATTCACACCTGTCAACTGACGGGTTTAGGCTAGCCTAGCAGTTCCCAAACCCCAGCCACGTGTGAGAGTCATTTACAGAGCTTTAAAAAAAAAAACAACCGGCTAGACACCTTTGCAGACCTGGTGAGCCAGCTCCTCTGGGATCTGAACTGGGGAATCCACACCCAGCTGAGTCCTGGTCCCATACCTGTCCCTGGGAGGCCCAGGCCAAACAGCCTTTTAGCTCTTGACCCCGAACCCCTCTGCAGCCCCCTTTGGGACAGGTAAGGACCCTGAGACCCAGAGAGGGGAGGTCATCTGCTCCTCTCCCTGTCTGCTCTCACTGGGCTCCTGCCCAACCTCCACTGATTCTCTTGGGCTGAGACGAAGTGTCAGGGACCAGACTGACTTGGGAGAGTCCGGGAGGGGGGCGGGGGAGGGTAGCTGCCACCCTGCCTATGGCTGACCATCTTTGTGCCCTTGTCATCTGATTCTGACCCCAGCGCCAGGGGCTCTGCCTCCCTTTTCTGAGTCCGCAGTTGTAAGAATCTCTTGGGTGCTCCCTGAACACCTCAGGTGCCAACAGGCCCCCTCCTGCAGGGGCATCTGGGAAGGACAGAAGAGGAGGTGGGGGGAGGGAGGAGGGGGGAGGGGGAGCAGCCACGCAGGAAGTAGGCTCATCGGTCTTCCATCTTGAAGAGCCTGTGTTCTGGTCCCTCTTAGGAGGGATGGTTTGGGAGAGGAACTGATTGAAATGTACTTTACGTTTCAGGAAATTAAAGTCCTCAGTTTGAGAGCATGGCGGCAATTAGTGTTTAATCATGGGAGGGGAGAGCGTGGGGAAACGTTCCCAGTGCCTGGATGGGTGGGCTGATTATCAGCCTTGCTTCCTCCTGGGTGGGTGGGGGGGGGGCTGAGGTTCATCCCTCCCCTTCCCCAGGACAGATTAAAGGTATAATTTGATGAATCAATTTGTTTTCTGGAGGAGGGAAGAGGGAAAAGGGAAGCAGAAATATGATAATAGCTGCAATCAAGTTGTTCTGTCCTGTGCTACGGAGTCACGGAGGGGGGGCGGGGTGGCAACGAAAAGAGGCAGGTCCAGTAAAGGAGGCTCCAATGTCTTCCTTCAGGTATAGTGGCCTTGGAAGACTCAAAAACCTGAGTTCAAATCCTGGTCGTGGCCTCGATCAGGTGTGTGTGACCTCGAGAAACCTGCTTAGCCTCTCTGTGCCTCTCTGTCCTCACCTCAAAGAGAGGCACAGCCCAGCAGGGTGGCTGGGCCATTGGTAAATGTGTCTCATGTGGCGTCTGGCATATAGTAGGTGCTCAGTAAAGGTGACAGGAGAGAGAAGACTGGGTCTGGAGTCCGGTCGGCAGGGAGGAGAATGTAGTGGAGACCGTTGCCCTGCTGAGCTGGGCTTGGTGGGGTGCTGGGCCAGATGGTTCTCTGCGGAGCATCCCGTGGGTCCCAGCAGACAGGGCGCGGTAATGGAGTGACTGCGTGGCACCCGGGACCAAGCCTGAGGAGTGAAAATAACCTCTTCCTTCCTTCCAGAAGTCTCCCCATCACCCTGCCAGGTGGGGTGCCCCAGCGCCCTGCCAGCACCCCTGAGGCTGCATGTGGGGGTGGGTGCCTCGTACGCCAGGTAGGTCAGCCAGTGTTGAGCACTGCGAGGAGCTGGCCCGCGGTGGCACAGGGTGACAGGCTCTGGCTGCAGCTGCACTGGCCAGGAGAGGCTGTGCTGCAGCAGAGAGGGCTCGGGTCTGAATCAGACAGACCTGGGTTCAAATCCTGCCTCTCCTCGCTGTGTCTGGGGACAAGCTGCTGCCTCCTCGAAATCTCACCTATAACTTAACATTTTCCTGGGCTGGTTATTAATGATAGGAACATTTGCTCCTCTCTTCCTCCCTCCCTCCCAGCAAGGGTGCCCTAGAGAAGCCTTAGCTCAGCTCCAAGGGACGGTTTGGGGGCACTGAGGGGACAACAGGGATGGAGAGAGGGGCCTCTGTCTGTTTCTTGGCCAGGCTCTGTGCTAAGGTTTTTATGTCCTTTGATTCTGTCACTCCCCTCCAAGAGAGGGATAATTGTCCCCACTTCCAAACAGAAACTGAGGCTCAGAGAGGTTCCCTGGCTTGCCCAGGCACACCCGTGAGGAGCCGGTTTTTGAACTTGGGGCTCTCTGACTCAGAGTCTGGGCTCTGTCCAATCTGGCTGGCCCTGCAGGAAGACGGGGACTGGGGCTCGAGGCTGCAGCCAGCGTGGGTGGGGAGGCCCGTAGATCTTGCCTAACGGTTCCAAGTGGGCCCGAAGCTAATGGGCACTGTGAGTGTCGGACGCAGACCGAGTGGGAAAGTGGGTGCTGGGGGGAAATGGGGCCAAGAGCTCCGCCCACCCCCTTTCCTGCTCCCACTCCTCTAGCCAGGGAGGAAGGGGTGGGGGCTTGGGGAGGGGGGTCTGTGCCCAGCCTCCCTTCTCAGCTTCCCTCAGTTTTCCCTTCTGCCCAGTGGGCTAACGATCCCCACCTCTCAGGTCTGTTCTGAGCACTGAGGGCAGTAATGTACAGGGATGAAACTTGTAAAAATCAGGCCAGCTGGTCGCTCTCTCCAGCCCCAAGAAAATGTTTTTTCCTTGGGACCCCAGAAATCTTGGGCATGCAGGCAGGTGCCCCTAGATTCTGCCAGGTCTCCCCCTTTCCCACCCCCCTCACCGCACCCCCCCCCCCTCCGCAGCAGTCCTAGGTGAGAGACCCACACAGCCTGGCCTGCATGGGTGGGTGGGTGGGTGGGTGACGCTGGCATTGCCGAGAAGTGCCTGCCTCTGATTGGAGAGCTGGTTTCCATGGCGACCGATTGATTGCCCGAGTTGCAGACTCAAGGGGAATGAGCAATGGGCCTTTCTCCCAAGCTGGACAGCTCAGGTTCAGGCTGTGAGGCCCAGGCAGGGGAGGACACGTCTGACTCCTCTCAGGGCTTGAGGGGGTCGGCGGGGAACCGGAGGGCACCTCGGCTCAGCCCGGGAGCCATGGTTTGGAATCTCTGTGTCCTGAGCTACGATGCGATGGGGGAGGGGGCGCGGGGGGGGGGCGGCTGGCAGTTAGGAAGCACCTGCTGTATGAACATGAAGCTACTGGCCCAACAGAGTGCCAAGCTCATGGGCTTCCTGACTAGGCTGGATGTTTGCGAGGACCAAGCTCATTGGTGGGGGGGGCGTGCACCCCAGCACGCACCCTTGGACCACCGGGATGGAACCGGCAGCCTCAAGCCCTGAGGGTGAGGGAGAGAGCGGCCACTGCTGAGGAGGAGGTCAGGGCTGGAGGCCACTGCAAGAGTCAGGGAATGGATGGGCGATGAGTTGGGACGAAGGACGGTGTTCGGAGCAGGGGGGAATAAAGGCGTCCCTGGGGGGGGGGGTTGCTGAATAACCTCAGAGGGATGGCAGGGGGCTCTCTGCTTCGTTAGCCCCACCCCTCTCTTCCTCCTTCCTGCTCCCCTCCCTCCTGCCTCCTCTCTAGGTCTGGAGATAGGCTGCTTGAACTCTGAACCCCCTTTGCTGGGGTCTGGGTGAGCCCTTGTTCCTCTGGGGCCGCACTGATGCCACCTGCCGGAGGAGGGGGCTGGCGCAGGTGGGGTTGCCCCCAGGACTCAGGGGTAGGTGGCTCCTGCCTCTGTGCTCCCTGCTCACGCTTCCCTCTTGTACTCCTTCCTCTCCCCCTCCTCCTCAAGCTGCTTCCTTCTGTTCCCTGGCCCAGGAGGCCCTTTACTCTGTCACAGTCTTCTCCTGTCCCTTGGGATGATTTTGTCCTGATCCCCGCCACAGTCCTACCTGCATCCTAAACCCAGCCCTCCGATTCCTGCCCCACCCTGGCTCTCCCCACCAAGTGCTGGCCCCCATCCTGGGCTTCTGCCTGCCCCTGCCCCTGTCCAGCTCTGTCTTCATTCCCAGCCCTGTCCCAGCCTCAGCTTCCCAGATGGGCTTGCTGAGGTACTAGCCTCATTGTCATTCTATCCACAGCAGCATCAGTCGCTGGCTGCAGGCGCTGTCGGGGTGAGGGAGAGAACGAGAAAGAGAGAGGTCGGGGCTGCTGGTTGCGGGGAAGTCTAGGTCCACTCCCTGGGCGTCCTCTCTGGGCAGGGGGGGTGGGGTGGGGTGGGGGCTCCAAGCAGGATTGGAAATAGCCGCTCTTTATTGAACACCTACTATGTGCCAGAAACTTCAGACAACAGCGTCCCTGACTCCCGGCAGCCCTATGTGGCAGGTACTATTCTCCATTCTATTTCAAGAGGTGACCCGATGGCCCCCGGGGTGGACATTGACAGGATTCACCCTGGACCCAAGTCCTCCCGGTCAGAGCCCCTGCTGTGTGTGGGCTTTGGGGAATGCGAGAGTAGTTGGCCCCCTACTTTAGGCGCCCCTGGATCCCTGAAGCCCCGTGAGATCTCCAAGGATGGTCAGGGCTCCCATAGGCACAAAAGGGGTGAGTGGGGAAGACACATGGCTGGGGCAGGGGAGGCGAGCTGCATGAGCAGATACTTGGGAGAAGATAGGCCTGGGGCATGCGTCTTGGGACAAGGCTGGGCGGTGGATCGGAGCCACCTTATATAGGGCTTGAGGACTTGGAGACCAGCCTGGGGCGGCTGGGCCTCACAGAGGAGAACTGGAGAGCCACCGGAAGTTGTTGAGCAAGGGGACACCTTGCTCAACACCCGTCTGTATCGATTCCTTCCTTCCTTCCTTGGTTCATTTATAAAACATGCACTAAGTGCCTTCTCCGGCCAAGCCTTTGCTGGGACTGGTGAGACAGAAATACCAGTCACACTCTTGGCCCTCAAGGGGCTCACAGGCTCACCAGCAGAAAGCATATTCTTGCATTTATCTTCATGCATATTCATAACGCATTCAAGTCCCACTGGTGCCCTGGATAGCTTTGGTATACTGGGGGCAGTGGAGGTGGGTGAGAGATCTGGAAAGGTTTCATGGAGTCAGGGCCTGAACTGAGTCTTGGGTGGGGTGGGTGGGTCCAGTAGAGGATACCAGGCCCATTGGACTGGAGATAAAAAAGCAGATTCGGGGCCAGAGGCAACAGCATGAGCAGCTATCTGGAGGCTTGATCCATCCTTTTGGATTCAGGCAGTTGCGAGTGGTTTGGGTGTTTGGTAAGACTGAGGGAGGGTATAGGAGCTCAGCCCCTTGTGTGCTGCACTGGGGAGCACGGCCTGGATGGAGAGGGCAGTGAGGGGCTCGGGTGGGGGCACAGCACCCCGTCTGCAGGGTAGGAGCTAAAATGGAGACAGCTCCGGGGTGGTGGGTGGGGGGGGGGGCGGGGGGGAGGTGGGGAGAGACCCGGCAGGCCATGATGAAGGTCAGAGCAGAGGGAATGGATAAAAGGAAAAGACTGCAAAGTAGCCACCCCTCCATCCATCTAGGAGATGTTTGCTGAGCACCTACTCTGTCCCACGGACTGTGCTGGGCTCTGGAGGAGGAACCAGCCAGGCTTGGTCACTGACTGGGTAGGCGGCTGGGGGCTCAGCTGGTGAGCAGTGGAGTGAGGACAGTTAGGAGGGGTAGGTGATGGACACTTTGGGGTCAAGGAGCTGATTCCAGGATAGGGGAGACAGCGAAGGGCAGGGAGGGTAGAAAATAAAAGGTATTTCCCATGGGGGAGTAGAAAGGAGCTAACTGCCTGATGCTTTGCTGGTCTTTTAATTCAGCCCCCATTTAATATTGTTCCCATTTGTCCGGATCAGAAAACTGAGCCCGGGACACTTCACCCCCTTGTCCCATTAGTGTGGTGGTTGAGGGGCTGGTGGGACTTTTCCCGGAAAGTGATAGGTAGTAAATACTTCCGGCTTTGGGGGCCATACCTCTTTGTCAAACAGCCTCCCGTCTGCCACTGTCTGAGAAAGGCAGCCGTACCCAGCACCGAAAATGAATGAATGCGGGTGTGTGCTAATAAGACGCATGAGCAGTGGGATTTGAATTTCCTATAATTTGCTCGTGTCAGGAAACATTCTTCTTCTTTTGATTTCTTTTTTTTAATGTTCAAAGATGTGAAAACCATGCCGAGTTCCGGGTTGTACCCCAAGAGCTGTGGGCCTGCGGCCAGTTCTTTGCCCCGGTAGAGCTGGGTTTCGAACCCGCTTCCTCCGCGAGCCCATGGACTTCCGGCCAGATCAGCTCCCAAGTGCTGCGCAAACCCCGTCCTCCCTCCTGCAGTCTCTGTGCAGTCTGTCCCGTGGCCCGGTCATCTGGGATGCTCACGGGGCACCCTGCTCCCAGGAGGCCAGTCTTGGGGAAGAGGCGGGGTGGGTAGGCCATCCTGGACGGGCGGGGATCCCTGGCCGCCCGCTCAGCAGCTGGGAAGACGTGAAACCTCTCCGGGTCTCAGTTTCCCCATCTGTAAAGTGGGGCTTAGCAGAGAACCCACACTGTCGGGGCCGCTGTGAGGCCGCAGTGGGTGCAGGCGTGGAAACGTGCCTCCTCCCTCGGCGGCCTCAGTTTCCCTCCTCCGCTCCTGGTCTCCGAGCCTCGTTTCCACGGATGGCTCCGCGCCTCTCCGGGCCCCCGCCTCCCCGCAGCCCCGCCGCAGCCCCCCCTCCTTCACTCCGAGAACGACACTCCGGGTGTCTCCCAGCTGCCGCCAGCGCCGACGGTTTCCTGATAGCTTTTAAAAATGAGGCTCCCTCCGGGGCGGCGGGGGTGGTCGGGAGGGGGGGGGGGGCCGCCCGCGGGAGCTTCCCCGGCGGTGGTGGCTCCCGGCCTTTGGGAAGATCGGTGGCTTATTATTATGGAAATCGGGCCCGAGCGGCTTGCCCCCAGCGCGGGAGTCGGGGGTGGGGGTGGGAGGTAAGCGCCCGCTGGTGGCCGAGTCCTGCGGCCTGGGGGGGGGGGGGGCCGGGGAGGGGGAGGTGGGGGGGGGGGAGGGGGAGGTGGGGGGGGGGGATGTCCAGCCCCCCTCCCGGCTCCTGCCACAAGCCTACCCTATCCTAGCCCGGAGCTGTTCCCGCAGGGCTGAGGGGCAGCTGGAAGGTCTGGGCTTTGAGGAGCAGCGACTAGAGATCCTGATGCCGGTTATTTTCAGTCCAAAAGGAGGAAAAAGGCTGTGGGGCCTACCCTGGCCATGGGAACAGAATGGGGTAAAACCCCAAGTCCCTTTTACTGAGTGTGCACTTTGCACCCAGCGCTCTGCTAAGCCCACTGTGGCTGTTGGTCTGTTTCCAAGTTTCCATGGATGTGGGCGTTAGCACTCCCATTTTAGAGATGAGCAAAGCGAGACTCAGAGAGGCAGAGCCTGCAGGGCAGAGAGATCTGAACCCGAGGCTGCTAACAGCGGCGGCCGGTTCTTACACTCCTGGTCTTCCAGTCTCCCGTTGGAGGAGGGGCCACTTGAACTTCCAGGGGCCCCTCGCCAATTCCAACATCCCATGCCTCTCTGGAGGGGGCCCCTGCAGATGCGGAGACACACAATCTGCCCACGTCTGGGGCACAGCTGAGGGGGAGGGGGCCGCCTGTAGCGCTGAGGCCCTTGGTTCCTGGCTACGCCCATGACCAGAGGGTTTTGGGGTGAGCCAGAAGGACTCCCCTCCTCCCACTCTGCCAACCTTAGGTGCACAAAATCCTATCCTTCAAAATCCAATTCCTTTATATGTTTCACATGCTGCAGAAGGGAGACCATCTCGGCTTAAAAGTGATGGAGGAAATGAAAATGGGAACGTCAGATGGATGTGGCCACTCTGGAAGCCAGAAAAATGACCCCCAGTAGAAAGGCACGCAGCAGCCCTGGAAAAAACTCTTGTAGCAAACAAGACCGGCTATGGCGTCTGCTGTCTTTGCTCTATAACGAGCCAGAGAAACCGGCAGGTACGCGGGCAAAGGGCAAGCGCAGACAGTTCACACTAGAAAAGGAACACAGATGCTTAACCATCTCGTGGCAAACGAATCCGTTCCCACTCAGAGCCGTAGAAGGCGCGAAGACTGGAATACACACAGTTCCAATCAAATTAACAAATATTTTAAAACATGAAGTTATTTGATCTACTGCCGAATGAAAAAACTGTCTCTGACTGAACCTCCCGGGACACGCCTTTCGGAGCTCTGCAGCTGTTAGCGGCGCGGATCCCCACAATGGCTCCAACGCACAGATGAGGAAACTGAGGCTACGGGAGGTTAAGGGTGTAATTTGCCCGAGGTTCCACTCTGCGGAGTATGTGAGCAGAGTCACCTTTGCAATGTTGCAACGCAGGGGCCGTTTAACTGCGAGGCCAGTGGTTCTGACAGTGTGGTCCCACAGCAGGGGCATCGGTATCGCCTGGGGACTTGTTACAGAAGCTGATGGCGGGCCTCACCTCGGACCTCCTTGCTGAATTAAACTCTGGCAGTGGGACCCAGCTCTCTGTGTTTTTAACAAGCCCTCTGGGTGCCTCTGATGCTAAGCTTCCAGAATTACAACTCCCGACTCTGGGCTCCAGACTCCAGGTGGGTGGGCGAAAGTGGGCATTTGCTCACGTTATGGAAGTTACCCTGGCCCAACCCTTTTGAAATCCGAACGGACAGCAGGTATTCCGAGCCTGAAAATGGCCCAGAATAACCATCTGAAATTTTTGTCATGGACAGGTAGAGGTCTTCTTGATCTCAGGTTTTCCCTCCTGATCGTTGCATCGTCCAGTTTTCTATAATGAGCATGTTTTATTATTTTTTTTTCCACAGGGCACATTTCATTCAAAAAATATTTCCTTTGGGTCAAAGCTGGGTCCTCTCTGGCGCTTATCGATTACATGAAAATCCCTGGGAGGAGGAAGAGAAGGGAATTAAGGTTTCGCTTCAAAGGATCAGAGGGGCCGTAAGGGTCACGGGGTGAATCCTCCCGTGCAGCCGCAAACTCCCTGCTGGTTCCTGGGTCCTCCCGGCCTCAACAGCCCAGTGAAGACGAGGTGAGCAGATGCCACTTTCCGGCCTTGTGACCCTGGGCAAGTCACAACCGCGCTGGGCCTCCCACACCCTCGTCCGTTGCATGGGAATAACCCTGTGTACCTTGCGGGCTACGAGGAGGCGTGCTCAGTGGATGTCGGTGGCTTCCGCCTCGGTCTTCCTCATCTGGCGCCTCTGTGGCGGGGCACCCCTCGGACGCGTGTCTTAACCTCAGCGAGCCTCCGTGTCCTTGCGAGGAAGGAGAAGGACGGTTTTACAGGCCCAGGCATCCCTGGATGAGGCTGGAGGTCGCTGTGCGGATGCCAAGAGATGCGGAGCAGGAGGGGGCTTGGGGACTTCGGAGTCCAGGAGCAGAACCAAAGCCCATACCCCACCCCTGACCACGAGGCCAGCTCTCCAAACGTAAACACTGAAGATCAGGCCGACAGCGGGTGTGGGGCGTCCTTTGGAGGTTTGGAGACAGCACGCCTGTTTTCGTCTCTGGGGTCTTCGAGGGGCTGGGGTGGTCAGGAAGGGCTTCCTGGAGGAGGAGGGCTTCAGCTGGTCTTGGAAGGATGGCATGGGCAGCTCCTGGGACCTGTAGGAGTATCCTTGCTCTCGGCCCTGCAAGGAATCCCCCCCCCCCCCCCCCCCCCCGCCCCGCCAAGAAAGAATGGAGTAGTGACAGCTGACATCTGCGGAGGGCATTTGGTAGACTTGGCTCAGGGTCCTTGTGATCAGCCCACACACTAGCCTGGAGGCAGGACTGGAGGAAACTTACAAAGGGGAAGAGTTCGCTGGAACTGGCTTGCGGTAGGGGCCTGGGGCGCCATCCCTTCTGGATAAAACCACTGCTGCCCTTTGCTTCTCTGGGATTTAGCAGCCATAGGTCACATCCCTTCTGGCCCGCAGGGGGCGATCTGGACGTCCCCAGGCGGGCCCTCGTGGATACGACCCGTCTCTTGGGTAACGCCTGTGTCTCGGGGTACCCGGGGCAACCGGTTTGCTCCAGCGTCACCTCTAACCCAGCATTCTCCTAGGGTCCCATTTTGGGCGATGCTTTTGTGGCCACTCCGAATCCATATAGGTCTCAAGTCAGGTGGCCTTGGTTCCACGCTGGCTCAGCTCCTTCTGGCTGGGCCGCGGTGCCCCTGGGAAGTGGGGATCTGTAAAGTGGGGGTGATGGCGCTCACGTTGGAGGGTGTGGGGGAGGCTGGGAGGCACTGTGTTGGCAGAGGCCCTGATGCTATTTAGTGATTGGCGGCCCTGGCCCATGACTTGCTGATGCCCGGCCTGGCGGGGGGGGGGGGGGGGGGGGGGGGGGTGGCGGGGCCAGGTGTCTGGGTGGAATCTGGAACCTTGGGGTCTTTGTGGGCTGGGTTTGAGAGTCAACTAAGAACTCGACGGGGAATATAAAGGGAGACCCGCCTAAATACTGCCCGTGAGGGCAAAGGTGACAGAGGCCTTAGCCCCTGCCTGGCACAGTGGGGACAGGAGAAACCTGTCAAACGCCTCCGCTCTCCCCACCATCCCATACCTGTCCAGCCTCTACCTGTCCCTTTGCCCATTTCCTCCAGCCCCCTGCTGCCCTGTGCCCCCTTAATCCATCCCCGCAAGCAGCCAGAGGGACTGCCCACAAACAGCCCCCAGCCACAACCCTTTCCTGGCTCTAGGGCTCCAGCCCTGCACCAGCCAGGTGCGGCTCCCCTCTACGCCCACTGAGCACTTTGCTGCTCCCCAAAGGGGCCGTGCTGGAGCTGGGGCTCTATGCATTTCCCTGAGCGGTCCCGCACCTCAAGACTGTCCCCTCCCCACTGCCTGGCAGACGTCCCTCCCTTCCCCTACAGGCCCTTCTCCCCTGCTCCTCCCTGCAGGCCTCTTCCCCACGCCCCCTCCTACAAGCCCCCAGCGCTTTGCCCCTCAAGGAGCTCATTTGTCCCTCTTCCCTCTTCCCTGCCTCTGGCCTCAGACTCCGACTCCTCTATGTGTCTCCCTCAGCCCAGCGCTGGCCTGGAACCAGGTACCGGAAGAGCATATTCTCCCCCAAGGAGGCCCTCTGGAATCTGGCTTTTCTCCTGCAGGGAAGTTGGATTTTAGGAAGGGGAGGCTGTGCTCACAGCTGCCTAGAAGAAGCTGAATGGGGTGGGGAAAGACACTGCCAGGCAGCGTGGGGGAAGAGGGGGGGGGGGCTGTTGCTGGGGATGGGTCCTCTCTGGTGGATGTGGGTCCAGAGAGGGTCGGCCACTTGTCCAAGATCACGCAGAAATTTGGGGCAAGGCCAGGACTTTGGCCTAGATGTGTCTTACTTCTTCAGTCATTCTGGGGAGGTCTGGCGGGGGTGGAGGGGGGGTGCCCGCCCTGCTGGGTAGAAGGGCTGGTTCTCTGCTGCCCCTGGGGGAGACCAAGCCCTCAGGGCACTGGGCGGGGGGGGGGGGGGGGGGGAGGAGAAGGAGGGGCTCCGGGCTGGCAGCCAGGGTGGGAGGAGGCCTATCTTTGATTCTTTGATGCTCACACTTTGTGGACCCCCTGGGGAACGCCTGAGTCATCTCTGAGCCGGCAAACAGATTTAGCTTGTTTCATTGTCCCTAATAAATCAATTTCTCCAGGTCTCTCACACCTACCGCTGGACTCCTGGCTGCCCGCCCCCCATCTCCTGCCTCCTGGCATCGGTGGGCAGGGCCCCAGTGCCAGCTCCGGGCCACCGGGCGAGAAGTGCCCCCACTCCTCAGGCGCAGGGCAGGCCCCCCCCCCCCCCCCCCTGCTTCCCAGAGCTCCCCAGCTCTTTCCTACTCCATCCCAGGGCATCCTGTGCTAAGCCTGCCCTCCCTCGTTCTGTGATGGCCTCTGTTCAGCAGCCATGACGCTGGATCCCCAGTCCGAGCTTCATGAAAAGGGGCACTGTGGGCTCAGAGACTCGAGGGATTACAGCACTGTCCCCCCCTCCCCCCCCCCCCCAGCTCAGCCCCTGTCGGGGCCCAGCCTCCCTCAACCTCGTATCCACCTTGGCCCGCTGGGGCTTGTGTTTGGCGCCCAAGGGGGTCCTGGAAGTACCAGGCCGGGTCACGCATCCTTGTCCTGGCTCCTCCTGGCTCCATTGGCTGGAAGAGCCAGGCCTCCACTTGGCTTATCTTTCATGGGTACCTCTTCCAAGAAGCCTTCCAGAACCCTCTTGCCCCCATGAATCAATCTTTCCTCCTCCAGTGGCCCCAGCCCATTTTGTACCGTGAAAGCACATACACGGTTTGCTTTGCAATAATAATAATAATAAATAACAATGATAGCACTTAACATAACCGAGTAGGTACCCAACACGGTTCTAAGTGTTTTGCATATATTAAATCATTCCCGTTTTATAGATGGGAAAGCTGAGGCTCAGAGAGCTTAGGAAACTCGCTTAAGACCCAGGGTAGAGTGAAGCCTTGAACCGAGCCCCTCGGGGTGGCTCTCACTATTGCCACCCTGTGACCCTTCCCAGTGAGTGGCTTTTCTGGCACCCTCTCTTCTCCCCCCTCCCCTCCCCAACTGTTTCAATCCATTCTAGGGTGAGGGCTTCTTTTATACCCAATGTCTGGGACCTCCTTACACAGGGAAGGCCTCGTTAAAGGTTTGTGTCTTGGAACGCACTTGGCTCAGCCCATCGGGGCGGCAGATCACATCGGGAGGGGCTCGGCCACTAGTTCAGGGGTCCCACAGCCAGAGAGTGAGAGAGCCAGGGTATCTGACTCCTGGGCTGAGCAGGGGCTGCTGTGCCCAGCATGCGGAGAGCACAGACCTGAGCTCATCTGTGCTTGTGGGTGTCTCTCGAGCTGCTGGAGCCCGCAGATCCTAGTTGACCAGCTGCTTCCCCTTCCGGGATGCCCAGGTCAAGGCTCTTCTCCAGGCAGAGTTCCCCTGCCTGCAAGGGACAGCCGTCGGGGGCGCCTCCAGTCTGGCTAGGTCTCGGAACCTCTCATTCTTGTGTGGTGGGAGCCCCCTGCTGCCCATAGCGAGTAGTAGCAGAACGGTGGGGAGGTGGGCAGAGGCCAACCGGGGAGGAGCCTGGGCCAGCAAGTCACAGAGTCCTTCCTGGATTGTGATGTGGCCCTGCCTGCCCCCACCTAGAGCAGCACCAGCCCTCTCCCAGTCCCCAAGCCCCCACACGTCTGCGCCCGCTGAGGCTGAGGCCCAGAGGGCCTTTGCAATCGATTTGAGTCCAACCAAAGATTAATGTGCGCTTCCTGTGGGCCGGGCACTGAGCAGTGACCGTCAGGCCTGGGAGGAGTTCACAGCCAGTGTGTGTGTGTGGGCGGGGGGTGGAGGAGGGGGCAGCAGGCATGAGGTGACCCCACTGCAATATCAGGTGTGTGTCCTTTTCCCCGACCAGGCTGCCTACAGAGACTCACGCCCAGCTCCTCTGAGAAGCCTCTCTGCCCAGCCCAGCCCTCCACTGGCCCCTATGCCGCGCCCCCCGCCATCTACACAGCCTAGCCTGTGCCTAGGCTGTCGCTGCCCTTTCCCCCACCAGAACCGAGCTCTTTTTGAAGGCCACAGCCTTATCACCATCATCTTTGGATGCCCGGTCCTGAGTGAGGAGCCTGGTACCTGGGAAGGGCGCGGGCCGCAGGAAAGAACGGATGGAGACACTGATCAGTTCCGCACCTTAAGGTTTTCAAGGGGCAACTCAATGGTGGACTTTCAGGCCGGGGGCTGGGTTCGGGTGTCGGGGGGCGCTTTGGGGCCCTACACCTCCAGAGGGGGCTGCCCCACATCCTAGAATTCAGGATCGCCAGATCGTAAGCCCCCCTGTGGGCTCGTCCCCCCCAAGTGCCTGGAGCACTGTGGCTACTGAGTAAATATTGTGGGAAGTACCAATAAATGAAGGTTCCCACGTTCAAGCTCAGGAACACCCCAAGTGACTACTGCTTATCAGCCTGTACCTGCCTCCTTCCAGACACACGCTTCCTACCTACCTCCCGGGGTCGCCACTCATTGGGTCTTCAGACAGCACTGCCTTTGGGGGAGTTCTTTTGCCCTTTCCCGGCCCTGGCAGTGGCACCTCAGTTCTGCCCCTGCTCTGAGGGACCTGTGTCACAAATCCCACCTCTGGGGACATCTGTCCAGGGTGGCAGTCCTCGCGCCCTGAGGATGAGGGTCTGAGTCCCTCTGAGGGCCCGCTCTTCTCTGTCTGGCCCTCCTGCCTTCGGCCGGGGAAGGGATGAGAGGGAAGGGCCTGGGTGGGGTCAGAGGCAGCACCTCTGAGAGGACAGGTGACCTCCGAGGACAGGTGACCGAGAGGACAGGCCCCACTCACGGAGTGCGTCATGAGCTTTATTCTGTCTTCTGCGTGATTCCCAGAACAGCCACTCACGCCCGGAAAATCAACGATGAGAGAGGGGGCTGAGGACCAGAGAGGGAACTAGGGGGCCAGGGTCACACAGCCAGCGAATGCCGGTGGCGGGAGAGGACCTTGGAGCCCAGGACCCTGGGCCCAGTGCTCTTTCCAGGACCCCTGGCCCCCTGCATGGGGCGGCCGAGGTGGCATTCAGCTCCCGGCCTGACCCGGGCTCTGCGGAAGTCCTCGAATGTCCTCCAAGATCCCTTCCCCCCCGCCCCCGCAGGGGCCCGATCCACACCCACTTCAGGAGCATGTCGTTAGCAGGCACTTACACACCTCCAGAGACGAGCATCTCACCACTCAGAAGGCAGCTCGTCTATCCCGACTCCATGAAAGGTGGGCATGCGTCAGTGGGGGCGGGGGCAGGGGAGGTTGCCTCCCCTCCCCTGCAGACTCCCACCTTGCTCGGGCTCGCCCGCTCAGGCGGGGCGGTAGGGCAGAGAGAGTCCCTCTTATCTCCTGCTTTCCTGCCAGGGACCTTCCCTCCGGGGGCTCCCCCGGGGCCCGTGCGAGGGGGGTGAGAAAAGCTTCTGAGAAGGAGCCGGTTTGAGGACTCCTCCTCCAGGCAGCCCTCCTGGTCACCACGGTTCACAAAGCTCTCTCTTCTTGGCTTCTTGTGGCTGTACCACCGGCCCTGCTTGGATACACCCGCCTGGGATGCTCTCTGCCACTTTCTTGGCGAGTCCCACCTGCCCCGCCTCCAAAAGGGACATCCTCGAGATCGGAGTGCACGAGTGCACGCGGCTCTTGGCTTCCCGGTAGCCTTCGGTCCGAGCCCCTCCCACTCAGTCCGCAAGCAGGCACAGAAATCTCGGGCCAGAAGCTCCTTAGACGGATCCAGTACAATCTGGCCCTTCTGCTGAAAGGAAGGAGTCTGTGAGGAGGAAGGTGGGAGCTTGTGCACGGCTACGGTCGGCCCCCGGGGGCTGTTGTCATTGCTGGGGTGGGGGGGGGGCGGTCGGCACAGAGACAGAAGGGGGCAACGTGTTTCTATCCAAACCCTGCAGTTTTCCAAGAACCAGAGGACTTGGCAGACAGTACGGAGCAGGCTGGAGACGGAGCTGGGACTGTGACTTCGGGTGCTGGGTTCCTAGTGCAGTGCTCCTGGCGTCTCCTGTCTGTGGATCTGAGCGGTGTGTGTGTGTGTGTGTGTCCCTCTGGCAGGGACGGCCAAGCCACAGCCGGAGACAGGGGAGGGGGCTGGCTGAGAAGCCCCTGAGGAGGAAGAGGCGCTGCCATGGCCAAGGGCAGGGGGCACTCAGGAATCATACCGCTCCTCCTCCTTCGAGGGCCGACGGCATTTCAAGGACAGGAGATGTTTAACAGAAGCGGAAACTGAGGCCCACGGGGAGGGCAGGGTGGCGGGTGCTGGGGCTGGTTTTTCTCTTTGGCTGCTTTCCTCGTTCCCTGCTGCAGTGACCTGGGGCAGAGGGCGGGGGCCTTTCGTGGCAGGGGCTGGGGTGCCTCAGTGCCACCTCTGAGCCCTCGGGCTTTTCCAGCCACCCTCCCGAGCCCGGCCGCCCCCACTCCTGTTCGCCCAAAGTAATGGGTGGGCCAGGAAAGCGTGTCCTGGGGGGGGAGGTACGTCTCTAGGTACCACAGGTCGTGGGGTCCCCCGGCACCACCTCCCAGGAAGCTCAGTGCCTGTTGGCAATCTTCTTCTTCCGAGCAGACACCAGGTCGTAGAAGGGGACGCGGGTGATGCTGGCTCTGAAATGAGAGCAGGTGACAAGATGTCAGGGCTGGGCCGGTTCCCCCGGGGGCCTCGGCTCCTAGGGCTTGGAACAGAGCTGTGGGTCTCCCAGGGAGGGGACGGCCAGCCCTGCTGCGGGACAAAGGCCAGATGACCCCAACAAGGGCCAAGCTACGGTGGGTCAGCCGTGCTGGCCTGCCCCGGAG
Organism: Neofelis nebulosa; assembly: GCF_028018385.1. Taxonomy (NCBI): domain Eukaryota; kingdom Metazoa; phylum Chordata; class Mammalia; order Carnivora; family Felidae; genus Neofelis; species Neofelis nebulosa. The sequence goes on from NC_080789.1 coordinate 11,010,819, forward strand.
TCCCCCCCTGGGGGCAGGGCGGGAGAGGGTGAGGCCGAGAGCTGACAGCCTTGGGAATTCTGCCCCCAAAGGGCTCTGGACCCCTCTTCGGACCTGCTTGCCGGTCTGGCTCTGCCCTGCGCTGGCTGTGTGGCCGGGTGAGCCCCTTCCGTCAGGGCTTCAGGGCCTCATCTGTGAAATGGGGCTAAGAGCCGGTCTGGCCTGGCAGCTTCACAGGACCGCTACCAAGGCTTGAGGGGAAAGACCCCGCCAGTGCCTGGGACACAGCCCCTGGCCGAGTGACCACTCCTGTGTCTTCCTCTGGCTAACGCCACCCAGCCTCACCCGTGTCGCCCCATCGGCTGCCGCCCCTCCCCTGCCTGCCTTCCACCTGTCCCTCCACCGCCCACCTCAAAGTCAGCTCCTACACCATGGCTTTTCTTACCTGGCCACCCCCCTACTCTGTTTACCAGTCTGCGGCTCCACAGTGCCCCCAGGAGAAGCTAGTCGCCAGGGGGACCAAGGCCTTGCTATCCTGTGTAGCCTGGTCACCTCCTGGTGGGTCCTTGCAGGGCCAGACCCCTGCACTGCCCGGCACCAGCCACCCCGGGACTCCAGGGTGCTTGTCCAGGCAGGCCACACCCTGACTGGCCCCCCGGTCCTTGCCGGGACTGGTCCTTCTGCCTGGAAAGGCCTGCCCTCCATCTCTACCGGCTCTTTCCAGGGCCCCTTTTGGATCCTGATGCTAACGAGAGCGCCGTTCGAGGGCACTTGCCGCGTGCCGAGTGCCGGGCCAAGATCTTTTCGTGCAACAACGCACGGGATCCTCCCACCAGCCCGTGAAGTTGGGGCCTCCCTTCCCTGAGTCCCGGGGCCTGGCACTGTGCCCGCGACGGAGGGGGTGTTCACAGAATAGGGGCGGAAGGGATTTGCAAGCCGGAAACGAGAGGGAGATTCTGGATTTAGCCCCTCGTACAGACAAGGCTCGGAGAGGAGCAGGGGCTTCCGGAAGCGACAGGAACGGCCCCCCCTTACCGTATGGCCTTGATCCATTGGTCGCGCTCCTCGGCGCTGGAGGCGGAGATTCGATAAGACTCGTGCTTGCCCTCCACCACCTTGCCCTCGCCATCGGTCTTGCAGGCCTTGATCTTCTGGCCGCGGCAGCTGGGGTTGTAAAGCTCCAGGCAGAACTGTGGGGAGGTGGCCGGGTGAGGGCCGGGCAGGGGGCCGGGCAGGGGTGGGAGGAGAGGGCGGTTGGGCTGGGCTTTCCTGGGGGTCCTTCCAGGACTCGGCATGTGGGGTTCGGACCAGCAGCAGGCCACACCCGCCCCGGGCCCGCCTCCTGTGCCGGGAGGACGGGCAGGAGCGGTTTTTCCTCACATCGAGAACTTACCATGGGCCAGGACTGACCCAATAAACCCACCATTTCCCCGAAAAACCCCAGTTGGCAGCTGGGGAAACTGAGACTCAGACAAGGCACAGACTTACTCAAGGTCATCAGCCAGCGTCAGAGGCAGGCTCTGAGAGACGATGAGACCGTGCCCTTTTTGATGTTATGGACCTGCCCCCAGGATCCACAGTCTCAGGAGGGAGACCGAGGCAACCCTGAGCCCCGCAGAGGGCGCCCTGGAGTGACCAGCCCAGCCGCCCTCTCCCTGCACCCCATTTCAGAAATTCCCCCAGCCGCTCAGGTCTCAGGCGCCCCCTCCCCCCCTCCCCCCCCCCCCCCCCCCGCCACCCCAGGACACCTACTGGCTTCTTGGGATCGTCCACCTCCTGCACCGAGAGGTTCTCAAGGGGGATGATTCCCCGTGGCTCCTTGTCCTGCCAGTTGAACAGGAGGGAAAGGCCACGGGTTTGGCAAATGGAGCCTTGAGCCCCAGGCCAGGGAGTGAACTCGTGGGGCTCCCTAAACCCAAAGAGGCGTGCACCCATCTTCCCAGAGTCTGTCCAGTCCGGGAGAGGGAGGGAGTGGCAGGTGGAGGGGGGGGAGGGGCAGGGCTGGGAGTTCGGCAGCCAGACTATAACCTGGGCCCTGCCTTAGACCTTGGCCCGGCCCCTCCTCCCCTTTGCAACTCAGTGCCTGCCCCCTCCCCTCCCCACCCCCGTGAAACAGGTTCCGGGGGGCTGGATGATCTCAAAGGGGCCCCCAGCTCTGATAGCTGGATTCTGGGAGGGGGTGGGGAGGGGCTGGAACTGAGGCAGGCTCGGGAGCCCCCTGCTCACAGTGGTGAACTCGAAATAGTAGAGACAGTTGTCCGTCAGGATGAACCAGCGCCGTTTCCACGTCTTCACGCGGCCCCCTGCAAAAGGCCAAGAGCCAGGTCAGACTTCTCCCTGGGCCACAGACACTTCCTTCCATGGAAGAGCGGGGCCTTGAGTGCATTCCTCTGTCCCCTCCCCTCCAGCCTCCCAGCCCCTCGCCCACCACACTTTCCCCCAGACCCGTCGCTTTCTCACCCCCAAACCATAGTGGCTCCAGTCACCAACCCCCCGCCCCCCGGCTTGCCCTGAGCCGCTTGACCTTTGAGGCTCGCCCGGGACACGATCCCGGGAACAGCGGCTGGACACTCCCCGTGCTTTTTGGCCACCCTTCCCCCTCAGTTCATCCCTTGGCCTGCTTCCCGCCTGGCACCGTGCTAAGCATTTCATCTTTCATTTGCCAGGCAACGTTCTAGATGTGTTTAGAACATATTTGCTAATCCACCCCTAGAACGACCTATGAGGGGAGGCCCATCATTAACCCCATTTTACAGATGAAGAGACCAAGGCGAAGCTGTCAGCTCAAGGTCCTGCGGCCGAGCTGAGATTCGAACCCGGTGTCCTCGCTCCCGACCCCAAGGGCTTGGCCATTTTGCTGCGCGGTGAACCCGCCCAGTGACTGCGATTCCCATTTCACGGCTGGGGAAGCTGAGGCTGAGGGAACCTGACCGCCGGCACACGCGTGGAGGAGCTGGGATTTGAAACTTAAAGCCTCCTTGGGGCTGAGGACAGTCAGTGGGAATAGAGAGGACCAAGTGGTTTGCAGAAGGGCAGCTTGGCACGTGGGCACACAGAGGTGGAGGGCTCGGACGGGCACCCCCGGCCGAGGTCTCTGCTCCAGTGCGAGGTGTCTGTCCCTACCTGGCTCAGAACGCCACTGTCCCTGGCTGGGCTGCCCCCCGCGGTTCCCCTGCCAGATTCTGCACTTGCTGCTGTGGTCCCCGCACCCCTGCACCCACCCACGGCTCCTCTCTGCAGGCGGAAAGGCCTCCCTGCCCATAGTCATGTGGAAGGGAAGCTCCCCTGAGCCACATCCTGCCCACTCCCTCCCACACCCTTCAGGGACACCCAACCCTCTGCCCACCCAAAGCTGCCACTTTGTTGGCTGTGTGGCCTCAGATGGGTACCCTCACCTCTCTGGGCTGGGCTTCCTCAGAAGCCCTCCAGGAAGACAGACAGACCTGCCGCTGAAGGGTCTATGGACCTGTCGGCCTCTCATCCCCCCTTCCTGCTCGTCCTTCCCCTCCCCCACTGTCCCCTTCACTCCCAGGACACACGGAGGGAGGGCTGGGTCAGGCAGCCCACTGCCCTGGGGGTCACGAGACCTGGGGTTGCCCGACTCCACCCCCGAGGCCGTATGTCAACGTGCGGGTGTCACGCGTGTGCCCTGGGTGCCCGAGTGCGCGCCTCACCCAGTTTGAGCAGCCAGCCCTCGCGGTCGGGGTTGAAGAAGGTATGAGTGAGGTCATTGCCATCATCCTCGGGGATGGAGAAAGGCTCGCTCTTGATGCTGTCGAAGAGGTTCTGTCCCCGGAGAAGGGAGGGAGAGACCCGGCTGTGAGGTCCATCCTGCTCCAGGGCTCGGGCCCCTGCCTGGCCCGTGTGGCCTCGAGACCCTCCCCGCTCCCCCCAGGCCGCTGGTGTGAACCCCACCCGCACGTCAGGCCTCCCCTCTGTAGGTGGAACAGAGCCGGCGGAGGACCGTGTGGCGGCCCCGCCCATGGCCCTTGCCTAAGGCAGGTTGGCAACCCCTTGCTGACCAGGCGGGTGATGGTCCTCACCCCCCCCCCCCGACCCCCCCCTCCCAACCTTTGCTGGAATTCTAGCCAGCAGCATTTCAGTAAGAGCACTGGCTTTGGTGGAAGGCTGTCTGGGTTAAAATCTCAGCTTGAATTGATGGCTGTGTGACCCTGGGCAGGTTCCTTAACCTCTCTGAGCTGCCGGGCCTCATCAGCAAAAATGGCGAGAGAGATGCTAACCCCAGTAAATGGACTACGCAGGGCTCAGAGCTCCCCCCACCCCCCCACCCTAAGTCCAGGGGAAGGTGAAGGGGAAGGAGGAGTATAGCCCCTGCCTTCACCCAACCACCCAGAGCTGCTCTTACGGGTCAGATGAGGGAGTCAGGGACTCCCTCCTGAAGGTGGGGGATACAAGGACCCTCAGCTGGGACCTGTACGCCCGCACACATGTTCACCTGTGTGAACACACACACACACACGCACCCAGATATATACAGATACCCGCTAGGGCACAGCGGCCAGGGTCAGGGCCGTCTTGGGCAACATCCACGAGGGGAGGGGGCTCCCCTTTTGCTTAGTTGCAGTGACAGAGACTTCCAGGTGTACCCTGGGTAGGGGGACACAGAGGAGCCACCGGGGAGTTAGGGATTGACTGCCAATGTCGAGAGGCCTGGCCCAAGGAGAGACTCAAGGCGGGATGCCGAACTCGGCTCTCAAGGGCAGAGACCTGTTCTGGGTGGGCGGTGACCACGGGGGTGAGAGTTCTCAGAACACAGATTACAATCATCTCCAACCTTCTAGCAGTTAGAGCGGCTGAAATACGGATGGAGCGGCCTTGTGTGGTAATGAGTCCCCCGTCACTGGAGGTATGCAAGCCAGGGCTGCGACCTCGCTGTGGCTGAGCCGTGGAGGCCCACAGTGGGTCGTCCCTGCGTGTGCTGAAACCCCTGCCGTGGGCCACCGTGTTCCAGGATCAGCCATCCCATATTCCCAAGTGTTGGGGAAAACATTCTAAACCGTTTCTGCTGATTAAAACCAGACCCAATGCTGGATCTCCATCTCAAAGATGATGAAGTCATTTCCTTCTGTTACATTTCTAGACACTGTTGTCCAGAAGGCTTCCTTGAGATTTTCAGTGAAACATTTCCCCAGTCCTCTTTGCTTCCCCCGAAGTTTTAGAATCTAGAATCGTGTCTGCTGGGTTTTAAAGGTCTTTTCTGGCCTGACAGCTCAAGGGGCGGGGCATGGAGCGTTACAACCCCACGGGAAGCAGGTTTTCCTGGGTTTGGGGGAGATGTTTTCTGACTGACTCCAGGGTCCCTGGCTCGGCCTGGCTGTGGCCGGGTGGGTGTGGGTCTCTTTTTTGGAGCCCTTGCACCTCTAGCCAGCTGGGAAACCCTGTTGTCCCTCCTGCCCGGGCTCAGCCGGGCCCCCTGAGAATTCCCAAGGGGTGTTGACTGATTGAACAAAGGCCAGTGGCAGAAAGGCCCTGTCAGCAAAGCTGTCAGCACAAACAAGCATTTGGGAGGTCCAGGAGGCAGGCAGGGAGGCGGGTGGCCCCCGCCCCCCTCCGTGATGCCCACAAGGGGGCCCTTGGAAGCTTCTGCGGGTGGCATATCAGCTAGCACATGCTGCCCCCATAAAGGAAACCGCTCGGCTCACCCACATTTCCTGTACCTTGTAAACAACCAGCCCTCCCCCTTAAGTAGACACCCCTGTGCCCGAGCTGGTGACCACCGAACCTGGCTGGGTGGACGTGATTAGAAGGACAACGGCCACCTTCCAGTGGTTTTGCTGGTCTTGCGTCCGTCCCTCTCCACCCCTGTTTTCCTCTGGGGACCCACGTGCCCATACACTTTCTGTCCAGGCTGTGGGGAGGGGTTGACGCCCACTGCCCCCACCGCCCCAGGCTCCAGGAGGGAGGAAGCGACTCCCCTCTGGCCAATCAGGACACTTCCTTCTGCTGGCCACAGGGACTGGGTCAGGGAGGACACGTGACCCATGCCAGCCAATAAGACTTCGCTCTGGGACTTTAGTTTTAACTGCTGAGTGAGAATGAGCCCCGCCGAAGCTGCCTGGGCCATCTCTGCTGCAACCTGAAGAGAGTCTTTTTAAGAGGGTAACTGATGGGGGGAGAAGGTTGCTGAGAGATGGACAGACCAGTCCTGACCTCATTGAGCACCTGGATCTAGCTGAACCTGAAGCCGACATATCTGAAGCCAAATCAATCCCGGATCTTTTCTATCACATGAGTTGAGAGATTCCTTTAGCCAGGAAGCAACTGGTCCCCAAATCTGGCTTTCTGGTCTCTGCAGAAGGAAGGACCCTGGAGCCAGACAGACATGGGTTCAAATCCGGTCTCCTCACGAACTAGGAGACCCTTGGCCAGCTACCTCTCTTGGATGTCAGATTCCTTTGCTACAAAGTGGGAATGGCACCCACTGCTTCAGGCCGTCAGGAGACCTTACTGAGAACATAGAGTGGCGAGGATTGGGCCCGGCAGATGGTCAGTTCTGATGGAGATGTTTGGACAAGGACCCACGAGGTCCAGGCCTGCCCACAGCAGAACATACCCTGAACTGGGAGACTATTCCCCTGCCTGAGCCTCAGTTTCTCCACCTGTAACCCTGGAGGGCTGGAGGCTAGCGAGCACCCCTTCTTGGCCTCTCTCCTTCCCCTCCTCCACCTGAGCTCCCGCTCGGGGCAGCTTTCCCTGGAGGTGAGAGGTTCCCGTCTCGGCATTTCTTGGATGCCTGCCAAGTGCCAGGAGCTTGGAGTGCATTAACTCTGCTTCTCGGGAGAACAACCTGGGTCGGCAGCAGCATCTGCCCACTTCGCAGATGAAGAAACTGAGGCTCACCGGCCAGGTCACACAGCCATAGGGCAGAGCTGGGATTTGATCTCCTATCCCGAGTCCACACCCCGTACCTTTGCTCTGAGTCTCTCGGGCATTGTCCCCCATTCCTATCAGGATGGCCAGGACAAGATGGGCTCAACCCGCCCGCCCCCGGCCTCCCGCAGTGCACCTCTCCAAAGCCTTGTCCAGCTGTGCACCCTCGTGGTCTGTGTGCCCTCGCTTCAGGTAATGTGTCTGTGTTAATTTAATTTCACAGATCGGGTCACTTAAAAGCGTGACGTGACGGTGTCCTCAGCAGGGCCCAAGCTCCAGTACCGTCGTGGGGGATCCTTCCTCAAAGTGGTAAACTTTGAATATCTGAAAGGTCCTTAAAGCTGAGCTCTTGCTTTACATACGGGGAAGAGGAGGCCCAGAGAGAAGGCAAATGCACCCCCCCCCCCCCCCCCCCCCCCCCCGTCCACACAGCACCCTCAACTTCTGCCCTAAAAGCCCCGAACAGCAAGGACCAGGCCCGCGTGGCTCTCTTTGCACCCCGGGAAGCTTCTGGATTAGTCAGCCACTCTAACTACACAGGCACTTTGCTAAATACCTTACATGTCTACGCTAATCCTACGAGCTGGTTGCTCAGAGAGGTCAAGCGGCTTCTCAAATGTCACACAACCAGAGAGTGGGGGAGTCAGGACTTGGATGTGGCTGTGACTCTAACGCTCTGTTTCCCCCCTCCCAGCCCCCCCCACCTCCACCCCTCCTCTGTGCCCGCCTCTCTTGGCGGCCAAGGAGGCTAATAAACCCTTCCCCAACCTCCCAGGCAGAGTGTAAGCTAAATTGGCATAATAGACCCCTAAAGCCCTAAGAGAAGAAAGTTACAAGCTTTATGCAAATGTAGCGCCTTGTTATTAACAAAAGGCTTGAGTTGGGGGGGAAATACTTAAGGAGCGAGGTGCTGCGCTGAGCTCACTGGGGGCTCCGCAGTAGCGGGGGGGCTGTCTGGGAGATCGGGGAGCGGGTGCCTGCGTGTCATTAACTCATCACCTGCCAGACAAGGCGTGCTCAGCTTCCTGCCACACGAGTGCCGCAATGAGATGAGTTACCGATTTCCAAACGCATTTCACATTCCGGGCATTCTACTAAGTGGTGGTTTTTTGTTTTTTTTTTGTTTTTTAAATTATGGTTAATTATTCTTAATAGTGACATAAACCACCATTTAGAGCCTGAGCTGCGTACCTGGCATGGGCTATGCCCTTTACGTTTTTATAAATTGCTACTCACAGCAGCTCTGTGACGCAGGCGTCATTATCCCTGTTCTCCTGGTTCAGAGAATGGTGGCTTGGAGAGGGTGAGTCATTCCCCAAGGTCACCGGCAGGCAAACGGGAGGCGGGAATTGACTCGAGCTCCAACCAGCTCGCGGAGCCCTCATTCTGTGTTGCGGCTCTCCCTTTCCTCGTGATAAACTTTCTCCTCTGGGGACCAAGGAGGGTGGTGGGTTAAGGGCGTGGCGGTTCTCGAACACGGAGGGGCACCAGGGTCCTTCCAGACCCAGGCTTCCCTCCAGACTTCTGCGGCTGGAGGTTTGCAGGGTGCTGAGCTGGGAGGGTGAGGTTCGCACCCTTTCCTCCCCTCCTGCCAGCCTCTCACAGGGAGGTGACTGAGGCTTTATTGAGCTCTGGGGCATCTTGAGTCCTGGAAATGAACTGCCAATTCACTTTTGCTGCACCAGGCTCTGAATCCCACTCCCGTGTTTACAAAACCGTTCCTAGCTCCGTGTTACCCACAGCAAACAGGTTGTCATGCAAAGCCTTGGATGCTCTGACCCCACCCAGCCACTCTGGACATTTCTGCCTTTCCCAGCTAGGCCGGGCTTGGGTTTTGGCTGCTTCCCCTTTGTGCAATGTCCTTTCTCTGCTCCCCTCCGCGAAAACTCCTATTCAACCGTCAAGGCCCAGTTCAAAAGTCATCTCCTCTGTGAAGTCTTCCAAGATGGCACCCTTCCTTCCCCTGCCCCCAGGAGACTGACAGGAGTGTCCTCTGTGTTTCTGTGGCTATGTTCCCACCGTTAGGACAGCACGAATCACACAGGGCTACAATTCACTTATGTATCGTCTTCCCACCAGACCCTGAACTTGGCCTGGCAGGGCCTGTGGTTGACGCATCCGTGGGTGCCCCATGCCGAGCATAGGGCCCGGTGTCATACGGCAGGAATGGGGGGCTGCTTGATGGAGAGACGGGAGGCTTGGGTTCTGCTTGGCTCTCAAGTTGCCTTGCGGAAGACCTCGGTTTCCTCCTCTCTGAAGGAGGGAAGGGTCTTAGCAGAGTCTGAGGATTTTCAGCTCTGACATGCTGAGAGTCTAAGAATCCGGGATTCCAGGCAATACGCCTGAGTTGCGTGAGGCACCCTTGCTGGAAGGTGCGAATGATGGGTGCCCAGAATCCTCCAAACGATGAAGTCTGGGGGGGATCTCGTGGGTGGTCTCTATCAGACTTCGCCCTTAAGATGGGGACCACTCAGGAACGCCCATCTCACGACAGCCACCAACCTGGGGTGGGGTCCCTCCCAGCAGAGAATCCCCCTGCAGAGGTCTGTCTCACAGGAGCCCCCCTTGGGGCTGTCCACCTAAGGACGAACCCCTCCCAGATGCCTGGGGACCAGGTGAGTCGGGCCGTGCCCCTCTTACCCGCAGCTGCTCCTCAGGCAGGTCACCGCCACCATTGATGCCACGGTTCATGGACACAAAGCGCTCGAAGGGTGGCCTGTCCCGGACATTGGGGTTGTGGAGGCTGGTGTTGAGCATGATGATGGAGAAGGACAGGACGTAGCAGGTATCTGCGAGATGGCACAGGGGTCACGGGCCTGGCGCTGGTCACTCTCGCCTCCTCTACCCCGACCCCTTCGAGGGGCCCATCATCACCCGTCTCAGTCCCCGAAGGCCCAGCTGTCCTGGCTTGGCATTCGAGGCCCCTCCCCCTCCCCACTCTTCTGGCCTTCCCGCTCCCTTTAGCTGCCTTCCCACCTCTGCACTTCTGCTCCTGCTGGGCCCCCTGCCTTTCCCCTTCCCTTTGCTGCGCATTTCAATCCTCATCTCTCAGCTCCAGCCTCTTCCGGACCCCTTCCAGCCTCCCTGCCCACTCTGTTCCCTGCCTCCGCGGAACACCTATTGTTGGCCACACTGTTCAGGGCTTAGTCACATTCTGCTCGGCAATCTTGTTGGCATTGCGGGGCTCCTGGGGGCCCGAGTTCCTGTTCTGTTATTCAGACTTTCATGGGCTTGGGGGAGAGGCTGGGCTGGGCACTGGGGAGGGAAGTGATGCTCCTCTGGGGCGTTTTTGGGCCCCGGGTTCCAGAGTCAGGGAAGTCCGGCTGTGTGTCCCCGGCTGGTCTGGTGGACCTTGGGAAGGCACCTGACCTCCTGGAGCCTCAGCTCCCCCCACTGGTGACGTGAGGAGGTCTAACCTGAAGTATCCTCATGTTCCAGAACACCGGCGACTCTACCTCCGAAAACTGCGGCACCTAACAGAACCTGGTAGTTGCCGGTGGTTGCCCTGTGCTAAGCTCTACATCCCTATAACAACCCTGCGAGGCGAGTAACCCCATTTTACAGAGCAAGACACTGAGGCACAAGGGAGTTAAGTTACAGCCCCAAGGTCACAAAATTGCGTACTTAGACTGGGACTCAGATCTGGTGCTTTAAAATCCCTTCCTTTCCGTTGAAAAAAAAAAAATTAAAAAAAAAAAAAGGGGCGCCTGGGTGGCGCAGTCAGTTAAGCGTCCGACTTCAGCCAGGTCACGATCTCGCGGTCCGTGAGTTCGAGCCCCGCGTCAGGCTCTGGGTTGACGGCTCAGAGCCTGGAGCCTGTTTCCGATTCTGTGTCTCCCTCTCTCTCTGCCCCTCCCCCATTCATGCTCTGTCTCTCTCTGTCCCAAAAATAAATAAACGTTGAAAAAAAAATTTTTTTAAATCCCTTCCTTTCCAGAAATCTTTACTGCGTACCCACAGAGTGCTGCGGACTGGGGAATTTATCGGCGAATACATTCAATACAGTTCCCGCCCTGCGGGATGTTTAGACTAGTGGAGGGGGGGGGACAGATAAACCAGCACCCCCTCCCCCCCAGTTCTGTATAACTACAAGGTAGGACAAGTGATTGGTAGGACCTGACTATGGCCACACGGCCAAGAAGCGTTGTGTCCGTGGACAAGTCACATCACTTCTCGGAGTCTCTGCTATATGCAGAGGGGGGGGATGTTCCTGGCCTCAGACAGCGGGTGCAAGGACCAGATGACTTTGCACAGGTCGTCCTCAACTAACGGAATTGGTTCTTGTTGTTATGGTAACTTCAGGAACAGAGAAGGAGGGCAGGACAAGCTTGCCCTGATGATTTCTTACCCAGCCCGCGGTGAGGGGAAGGGTGGCGGTGGGGGTACGGAGTTCTGATCTCCGTGGAGATCTTTCTATACACCTGTGCTCCCTACGTCCCACACAGGGTGTTTCATGCTTCTGGCCTTTACTCAGATGAAAACTCCTGCCCCAAAAGGTCCTCTCTCCCCTTGACCTTGGGCAGAACTCCTCTTCATCCTTTAAAGCCCTGTTCAGACACCGTGGGAAACCGGAAGGGGTGGGGCGACCCTGGTGCCTCGGGAGGAGGATCTGGGCCTGCAGCTCCGAAGGGGTCCTGGAGCCCCGGGTCCCATCCCACACCGGCACCTGTGGACTGGAAGACGCCTGGGTTGCAGAGGCAGTAGCGGGTGGCAAAAGTCTCCATCATCCGGTCGATCTTCTGGGCCTCGCCCGGCAGCCGGAAGCTCCACAGGAACTGTCTGGGGGAGGGATGGGGCTGTGGGCGATGGGGTGGGCGGGGATCTCGGGGGCACGGTGTCGGGGGGACCCCGGACAAACTGCTCTGTCTGTCTAAGCCTTAGAGTCTTCATCCTGTCGGTGGGAGCGTCTGTCCCCATCAAGTAGGGTCACGGGAAGGTGCCTTTTCTTTCAAAGTATCAGAGCTCGGTGGGCGCTCCCCTCGGCCCGTCTGGGGTCCAGAACCATCTGTGGCCCCTCCGCCTCAGCCCAGGGAGGGGGGGGGCTCTGTCTGCCCTGGGGTCTGGCTGGGGACCCTTCCGCAAGTGCCTTCCCCTGGCTGGGCTTCCTGCTCTTGGGACTTAGTTCCTCGAGGGGCGCCTGGGTGGCTCAGTGGGTTAAGCGTCCGACTTTGGCTCAGGTCATGGTCCACGAGTTGGAGCCCCGCGTCGGGCTCCGTGCTGACAGCTCAGAGCCTAGAGCCTGCTTCTGATTCTGGGTCTCCCTCCCTCTGCTCCTCCCCTGTTTGTACTCTCTCTCTCTCTCTCACTCTCAAAAATAAATAAACATTAACAGAAAATTAAAAAAAAAAAAACTGCGTTCCTCCAGGGCGAGGACCGTCTGTGGCTGGTCCCCTCACCTCTCCTGCTGGGCCTCACGCAGGCTCGGGAAACCCCGGGACTGCCCGGTAAGGAGTGAAAGAGTGAATGAATGAACAAATGAATGAATATGGGAGCCTCCCGACCACCGACCCTTCTCCCTTAAAGAACAGGGGAACTGGAGGGAAGGCCACACTGCTTCGATGGTGATGGCTTCTTCCTTCTCTGCGTTACATACAAACTCCCGATCATCCTCCAGGGTCCGGATCAAATACCCTCACGGGGAGCCGATTGTTCAGGCAGCGAGACTTACTAAGCCCATAGTAAGTACCTCTTCCTTTACTCGTCACAACCTTATGACTTTGGTACTGTTATTGTTCCCTTTTACAGATGAAGACACTGAGGCACGGGGAGTTTTGAGTGTGTGTGTGTGTGTGTGTGTGTGTGTAGCAGAGCTGGGCTATGACCTGGGCAGCTTGGCTCCACAGTTCAATATGTCATAACAAAGGGACTGCCCACTACCCTGCACTAATCAAATGAATAAAACCCTGATCTCAAAAGTAGTGGGAATGGCAGGGGTAACAGCAACCATGGGGGCCGTGATTAACTATCGCTCTAATCGTGGAGTTAACACCGGGAGCGCTCGCTGTGATAAGCCAGACGCTTGTCCCCGCTGTCCCCGGAGCGGGGGCGAGCTGATGACCCCACCTGGCCTCTGCTCCAGGAGGTGGTAACTGTCAGTAATTCATTTCGGCTCCTTAGGTCCTCCCGTCCTCCTCGTCGCTCCCCTTGCTGTGTTTGTGCCGTAAGCTATGTGGCTCCTCGTCCCGCCCAGGCTCCGTCACCCCTGAGGGCTGTCCCCCTCCACCCCCCGCCCCCTCACCTGAGGGCCTGCACGAGGTTGAGGTTGGCAAACTCATGGCAGTCCACGAAGGCCTGGAGGACCTGCAGGTTGAAGGAATCCCTGCAGGGGACAGGGAGGAGGGCACACGCTTGGGAACTTGCTGGCACCCGCCTCCTCGAAGGGGTTGAGGTGGGGGAGGGAGAGGAGGGGAGCCGCGTGTCCTCCTTCCGGATCCAGCCACCTTCCGGTCTGCTCCCATCTGTCTGAGCCACGTCTGAGCCCCTCCCCCCGAACGTGCACACGTATTCCTCACACTGGAGCAGACCCACCCCCCTCCACCCCTGCAACTCCCCCACGGCTCACCGGCGCTGTTCTCACCCGGGAGGGGAGGGGGCGCTCTCTGTCACTTCCTGCCTGGGTGACCCTACTCAAGCCACTGGACCTCCCGGAGTCCCAGTGTCCTCCTCTGTGAAATGAAGAGAGCCGGGCCTACCCCTATTTCTCCCTTCTTCCCAGCTCAAATCGGGAAGCTCTGTTTTTCTTGCACCAGCATCCCCTGCCCTCTCGGGGGAAGGAACGTGTCCCCTGCGGAGCCTGGGAGAAGGGCTGCTGGTCTGGCTGCTGCCTCGTCCCTTACAGCCCGCCTGCCTCTCCCAACAGCCCAGAGGGGTCCTTTCTCACCCCTTCTGTGCCCAGACCCTCCCATGGAGCCCACCTCATCACCTGCCACTTCTTCCCTCCCTTGGTCTCTTCTGATCTCACCAGCCTGCCATTCCTTGAGCATGCTTCTGCCCCAGGGCCTTTGCACAGGCTGTTCCCGTTGGCATGCTCTTCCCCCAGATGTCCTCACTGCTCACCTCCTTTATGTGTCAAGCATCACTTTCTCGACGAGACCCTTCCTACTCACAGTATTTAAAGTCACGGCCCTTGACCCATGATTCCCAACGCTTCTCATCTCCCTTCCCTGCTTTCTTTGCAGTCCAAAGAACTTAACATTTTCTAATATATTTTGCATATTTGGGGATCTGTCTTTCCCACTAGAACGTACCTCTCCGAGGGCAGGGGTTTGGTTTTGTTTATCTTGGTCACTAGTATAAGTCCGGGGATTTGACACTGCTTGGCACACAGTGGAGACTAAAACATATCTATCTGTTGACCAAATAAGTGAATGAAGGCAGGCAGGAAGGCAGGCATTGGTTCAGAAGGTGGAGGGGAGTGATCAGTTAGCTGTCTCAAGCCCCAAGAGTTAGGACTTCCCTAACATAATTCGCTCACTCACTTACCTGCACACGCACACACACGCACACACACACACACACACACACACACCTGCGCACACCCTCGTTCCCTATCTCCCTGAGGCCACTCACCGCCTTACCTCTCCCCCAAGTACGTGCCGATGGCCGTCTTGTTGAGGCCCTCGCCCTTGTACAGGAACTGCGCGATGTCCTGGACGTCGGGTGTCAGCAGTTTGTGCTCAATGAGATACTGGACGCCCTGGAGGGGGTACACGGAGCCCATGATCAGCACCCCCCCAGCAGCTGGCCTCAGTGGAGGAAGGGAGGGGCCCCCCGTGGCCAGACTGTGGGGCAGGCTGTGGGGGGACCTGGCATTCTGACATTGGCACAGACTGTTCGGGGAAGTTGTGTCCCTCCTTAACAGAAGCTGCCATTGGAAGGTGGTGAGGTCCCCATCAGTGGAGGCATGCGAAGAGAGAGAGCATCCTGCAGCGGGCCAGGCTCATGCCAGGGGCTCCCCGGGTCCCCTTCAGGCTCACACTGATTACATGCTTCAGTGATTCTATGAATTTATAATTTTAAGATTCAACGATTCAGCCCTTTCTTTTGTCCCCTTCATATTCATACATTTAAAAATAGCGTTTCATGTTTTTTTCCTCACAAGCAATCTATGTCCATTGTGTAAAAAATTAGAAAAAAATCCGGCTAAATCAAAAGGAGAGGAGATGGCCACGTCCCAGCATTCAGAGGGAGAGAGTTTCCATCGTGGCGACTTTCCTTCCCTTTCTACATGAAACCTGCTTCTGATGTGACAATTATCACGCATACCTCACGACCCAGGCGCTCAGAATCTGTCCTTCTAACTTTGGGAGTTTGGGGAAGAGGTTGCTGGAAGGTGGGGGGGGGGTGCCGGTTGTGAGGGGCTCTCAGTGACAGGCAGAGGGTCCTGGGGACCCCTCAGTGGCCCCTCCCAGGTGCTCTGTGTGTATGTGCAACTGTGTGTGAGCACACGTCTGTATGCCCGAGTGTGTGCGTGTCTGTGTGTGTGTTCTGTGCGGTTGGGGCAGGGGTCCGATTCCCGTGGCTGTGGAAGGCAAATGGGTGTGTGACAAATGGGTGAGTCTGTGTCACTGTGATGGGAGGCAACTCTCTCAGCCAGAGCAGTCAATTTCCAGGGACCCCTTGAGTGCCCTGACCCTACCCCCGTATGTCAGCTTGTGGCTTCCTCCTGTCTTTGTTCAAGCAGGAAGGGACCCGGCTGCCACCTAGCTAGGTGAGAGGTTGCTCTGAGGCCAGGGGAGGGGAGGGTGGGGTGGAGGTGGGGGGTGGGGAGGTGGTGTGGGTGGGTGGGGGGGGCGGGGGTGGGGGGAGGGACAAGAGTCGTAGCAGCCTGAGCCCCAGTGCTCCATGCCTGGCCCTCCCCCAGCAGAGAGGCTGGGAGAAACTTCTGGAGACTGAGCCCCAGAATCTAAGGGCCCCAGTGTCCAAAGACCTACTAAAAAGGAGGAAGCAGAGACTCGGCTTCATAAAATGTCACCACCTCCTCCCGGCTCCTACCTCATGCTCTGCTATGGGGTGACAGGGCACTTAAGCCATGGCAGGCTGTGGGCCACCGGACAAGGTCCTGAGCTCCGCTGGGCCTCAGTTTTCTCACCTCTAAGGTGGGCAATCGTCAGTCGAGGGGAACGAGAGGACATCGTGAAGGTGTCCAGCATGCGGAACGCCCGCCCCCACGACCACCCAAGCCCCCCACGACTGCCCTACCTTCATGGGGTCCATGTTGAACTTCTTACGCCCAATGCATAGCTCCTTCTCTTTCTGGGCCATCCGGCTGCAGACAAGGAGATGTCAGCCTGGACCGCCCCAGAACCCCAGGACCCCCCCGCCCCCAGTCCCCAAGGATGCTTTTTCCGCAGCTACAGCCAATATTCCCCAAGGGCCCCCAAGGGCCTCCAAGTGGGGTCCTCACATCCCGCATTGGAATCGCCTCGGAGAGACCCTAGAAATGCAGGGTCTGGGCCCCTCCCAGAGCTACCAGTGGGCCCAGCTCCAGCATTCTAACCGGTTCTGCAGCCGTGGCCCTGGAAGCCCAGAGTCGCTCTAGGGAGAGCATTTAGGGGGGCCCTGGGCTCGAAGTGGGGGCAGGATGACAGGGAGGCCGGGGGTGAGGGCACGGCCCCCCGGGGCCCGACTCCTGGTGCAAATGTCTCTCTGCTGCTTTGCTGGCTGAGCCACACGAGGGGAATCACTTCACCTCTCTGGGACTCAGTTTCCCCAGCATGGTTGAGAGGCTAAAGAGTTTAAAGCAGCTTGGTGGTAGGCGCTCTGTAAATGTTATGCTGGTGTCGGGGCTGGAGCAGGACACCTGGAGACACGGGGCAACCACGTGTGGGCCCATGTGCACTTGTGGTGGGGCTAGAAAGGTGATCGGAGATCAAGGGACGGCAGGGGCCGGGTGGCGACTTCCTGAGACGAATGTGTAGCCGTCGGTACCTGGGGCCTCAGGGGATTATGTAGGGAGCAACCTTCTTATTCCCCACAAGGGGGGAAACTGAGGCCCAGGGAGGGGCGGGGACAAGCCCCAGGTCACAGAGCTGAGCGCTCCTTTTCCTAGCCCATCCCGTGATGCTCCTGGCCGGCAAATGATCAGGGCCTGGGTCAGTGCGGGTTAGGAGGGACTTTGGGTGGAGGGGGTGGGGATGGGGAGTGTCTCTCAAAAGAGGGGGCTGTTGGCAGTAAGGACCAGACCAGACCACGAGATGGGCCCTCAGGCCCTCCCTGCTGCCTCTTCTTCCAGGTCGATCCCTGATTTCACCAGGGCCCCAGGCCCAGGAAGGGCCCCTGCTCCCTCCTGCTCATTCCTGGTGTGGGACATCCTCGGGAAGCCACCATGGCAGCTTCCCAGGGGCCCCTGGCCTGGCCCCTCCTCACCTCTCCTCTGCGATCTCGAAGCAATCAATCTGGGCAAACACATCTGCGATCTCATCCTTCAGCTTCTGCGGGGCGGTTTGGGGGGGGGGGTGGGTGGTGCAACAGGGAGGGAAAGTCAGGGACAGACTTCAACAACCACTTCCACCCCTGGGCGTGACCCCAGACCTCCAGTGAGCTGTCACTGCTCGCCTACCTTCGAGAGATCCCTTTCCCGGATGTTTCTCCCTCCCACTCTCTCTTGTTTTTAATTTTTTAATGTTATTTAGCGGGCACAAGTCAGGGAGGGGTAGAGAGAAGGAGAGACAGAAGAATCCCGAGCAGGCTCCGCACCATCAGCGCAGACCCCGACGCGGGGCTCGAACTCACAGACCGCGAGATCATGACCTGAGCCGAGAGTCAGACGCTTAACCCGCCCGCCGGCGCCCCCCTCCCTTTCCCAGATGTTTCTTATCCTCAAAATCCCGAGCCAGCCTATTGCCGGTTGATACGCAATTCTCCATGCGCTCCTGTCTCGGGGGACGCGGTCCTCAAGTCCCCACCCTTCGCCCTCCCACCTCCCCTCTGCAGCTGTGGAGTCTCCTGCCCTTTAGCCAAGCCTACCCGCCAAGCCCTCCTGCGCCCAGCTGCCAGCTTCCTGAAGCACAGCTTGGTGCCTGCCCTTCCCCAGCTCCTTCCATGGCTCCCTACTGCCTCCCCAGCCACGAGGAATGAATTCCCACCCTAGGACCAGGCCCCAACTCCTCTCTGGCTTCCCTCCCCCATCCATTTACTCTGCCGCTCACCCTTCACTCAGTGCCTACTATGTGCCCAGTATTATGGGGACCCCCCCCCCCCCCCCGGGTACAAGATCGCGCAGGCTGTCTTTTCAGGGACCTTGTCACCCCAGTGGAATGTACAGAAGGGGTCGCTGAAGTGCAGAGAGCTAAGGGGACGTGTCGGAGGCCCGATTCCAAGTCTGCGCTTTCGCCACCCCCGTCAAGCCTTTTTTATTCTTATTTTTGTCTTGACCCTGCAGGAGGCGCCCAGGGGCAGAGGACCCCCTAATTATGCCAGCCACGACCGCTGGGCGGACAGGAGAGTCATGCTTTGACTCTGGAGCTGGGGCTATGGTGATGGGCAAGACAGACCCAGTGGGGGTGGGATCACGGTGGTCATGGGCAAATGAAATGACCAGAGTAGCTACCCTGTCGTGGGCGCAGCGTAAGGGATCGCCTTGTCCAGGCACCATGGGGGACACCTGAAACCAATGGAACGTGGGGTGTCAACCGTACTCCAATAAAAAGAGAACGATCTCTGATCATTAATGTCGTGTCATGGTACAGGAAGATCCTGGCCACCTAGGGGGTCTCAACAAAGCACTTGCTCAGTGAGTGATTTTGTATCTTCAACTTTCTTAGGTACACGTGTGTTGGCGTGGGGTGGGGCCCCAGCCACCACAGCCAGAGCGGTCAGGGCATCGTTTGAGCCAAGAACGAAATAGTGAGAAGGAGGTGCCCCGACGAGAGCTGCGGAGAGTCCCGGGGACCACGGGAACGGTGAGTGCAAAGGCCCGGGGGCAGGACTGAGCTCCGCACGCTCCAGGAACAGAACGAGGACCCGCCTTCGAAGGCTGCTAAGAGTCAAATGGGTGAACGTCTGAGAAACTGTGTTGGCAAGGGCCAGGCACACGTTGGTGTTATCTTGATGAAATGGGTGACATTTTTGAGGGGCTGAAACTGGGGCCCAGGGTGGAGATGCGACCGGATCGGGGCCACACAGGCGGGACTGGAACCCGCCAAGCCATCCAGTGCAGACAGCACCAGGCAGGGCTTGGCACACAGTAGGTGCTTAACCGATCTCCCCCCACCCTCCTAGCTCTCTCTGGGCCCCGGCAGCTGAGCCCGGCAACGGGGAGAGCCCCCCCCCCCCGGAATTCCATTCTTCCCACTCCGGGGGCGGAGGGGGGGCCGCTGGATGGGGTCTGGCCCTGCTCTCTGACCAGGCCCGGGGGGGGGGGGCCGGAGTGAGTGCGGGGCTGCGTGAGCGCGTATGGGGGTTTGCTCGTGGGAGGGCGTGTCGGCTCGAACACGCGTGTGGACAGGAGCCCGTGCGTTTGTGAGTGTGCACGCACCTGGATGTCTTCCAGAAGCTGCCTCCGGTGCCATTTGATCTGCTGTAGTTCCTCTGTCTCCCCACTGCTCAGCTCCGCTGGGTCTGGAGAGAGAAGAACGGGGATGGGCCGGGGGCGGGGGGGGGAGTCCCTGGCTTGCTCCCTTCCTCTCCCCTCCCCTTCCCGCCCAGCTTTGCACCCTCTGGGGACATTCCCCTCCCCCCCACCCCCACCATCTTGTTGATTTGCGCCTTTCCTGCTCTACGCGTTATACTCTCAGCACCTCTACGCGTTATACTCTCAGCACCGTGACAGCAGGAACTTCAAGAATTTTCCTCAGCGCTGCATCCTCCGCCCCCTAGAAAGAGCTGACGCGTAGCAGGTACTCAAAATACCTGCGGACGGCATTCATCCTTCCTGGGCATTTTCATCTGCTATTTCCCCAGATCGCTTGGTTAGCTCACTTGGCCGCGTATTTATTTGCACAACCAGGGAGTGGGGTATCATTTTTGCCTCCCGGGCCATTGGTCAGACAGAGTCACATGACCACACCTAGCTGCAAGGGAGGCGGGGAAATGAGCCCTTAGCATGGCGGCCCTGATACCATTGCGACCGTGTAAGATGGGGAGACTGGCTTTGGGGGTGGGGGGACAATTTGCAGCTCCCGCTCCAGACACCGAGGCTCAGAGAGATGAGGTGAGCCGGCCAGGGCTCCACAGGGACAAGCTACCTCAGCCCGGGTGGGGCTTGGATTGGGCTGGCTACAAAGCCTGGGCTCTTTTCTCGTTACCCGGAGTGAAAGGAGACGCGTGTGTGCTGGCATTCTGTGCAAGTTGCTGTGACAATTCCCGCACTGGGGTCGGCTGGCTCACCTCTAACCCCTCGCACTTCCTCTTGCATCCACAACACTCGCTTGGCCGAAATCTCCACGGGCTCCCTGTTGCTTAGAGGGGAAGAGTTCTCCTCCTGGTCCTCCACAGTCCCGGTGTCTTTAGCCAGCCTTGTCTTCCACCATTCTCAGTAAGAGCCTGGCAGTCTAGCCTGCCGGCTCCTCACTCCCCCCACACTGTCTCTGTCTTCCTTTCCCACTTTTGCCCATGCTGTTCCTCGACCCTGGGATGCCTTCTCCCGTCTGTCTGTCCATACTCTCCCCAACTCTTTAAGTCCTAGCTTTAGGGAATACCTGGTCACCTTTCTTTAAGGTTTTGCAAGGACAGCCCTTATATCTCCCAAATGAAAGCAGAGGGAAAATTAAAGGCTCCCTGTCCCTACCTTTCCCTCCCGCTGACCGAGCTGCCATCTTGGGTTGGGGATGGAAACTGGGTGTTGAGACGGCGAGGCACCAAGCAAGTATTCTACCCGTGGGAAGTGTCCAACGCACGTATAATGGATGCTGCTTTGTGCCATCAGCTGTCCCCTTCAGGATCAAGGCACCCATTTCTTTCAGTGGCTGGGGGTAGGGTTGGGGGCAGCCTGCTGATGGCACAGATGAATTTCCTCCTCCCCAGGAACTTAACTCAGCCGAATGGAACTGCCTCACCTGAGGACATGGCCCTCCCCAAGGACAGCCACTGCATCAAAAGCCAAGACCTTTCGCCCAGTTTCTGGACCTGAGCCAGTGCTCACACCCAGGCTCTGTTGACTGAAGGAGAAGCTGGGTGCCCAGGAAGAAGGGTCCTGAAATGTGACGACAACTGTATACGATGATTCCCTTGGTCAAGCAGTCAAGATGGCTCTGGGTGACCCACCAGGTCATAAAGTCAAGTGAGCACAACGACAGTCCTTCACAAGTGGCTCACTGAGGAGGAACAAGTGCGAATAAAACCAGAAAGGTTCCAGTAAGCTCCGTGAACACATCACCCAGGCCCCTATGCCATCCACTGCTGTCGCACCAGGTCCCTTGGCTCCCACTATGTCTGCGTGGGTAGGTCCCTTGTGATCTCTCTGGCAAAGGAGCAAAGCACCCCAACCTGGTTCCAGAATGGGTGGCTTCGTGTTTGGGGACACGTAAACGCTGGGTAGCTGTTGAACCCTGCCCAAAGGTGTCCTGGAGAGACAGGGGTGAGAAAGGCTCCCAGTGAGGAGGACTCTGGGGAGGGTGCCTGGCCACCCATTTCATGTGCAAAGAGCAGCGGCCCCCAGCAAGAACACGTCTGCATTTATGGTGTGCAAATTGAGGAAAGGAAATCTCCTTTAAGCAGGGGGGGCTCTCACACCGACCACTCCTCCTCAATTGCAGACCCTACAGGAGCAGACACACCTTGCAAGTGGCAAAGATTGTAGCTACTAAGTTACTCTCCCTGCAGCCGGAAGGAAGCTTTCCTCCTCCCTGCGCAACAGCCCAGCCAATGAGAAAGTCACAACTCAGCCCATGAAAAGCCACTACGCCTGGAGCCCCCAGTTAACTCCGATGGACTTGCTGTTTATCGCCCAGCCTTTCCGACTCCCTTTCCTAACAGCGACTCCTCTCTCTGTCCTTCGGACTTGCCGGGGGTTTTGCCACAGCTTGCTTGTCTTGGATGGCGGTTCTAATACTCTTCTGGAATAAACCCCTCCTTGGCCGGGAAAATAGCTGGCAGTTTTTTTTTTTTTTTTTTTTTTTTTTTTTTTTTTAATTTTTTTTTCAACATTTTTTATTTATTTTTGGGACAGAGAGAGACAGAGCATGAACGGGGGAGAGGCAGAGAGAGAGGGAGACACAGAATCGGAAACAGGCTCCAGGCTCCGAGCCATCAGCCCGGAGCCTGACACGGGGCTCGAACTCACGGACCGCGAGATCGTGACCTGGCTGAAGTCGGACGCTTAACCGACTGCGCCACCCAGGCGCCCCCAGTTTTGTTTTTTTTTAAGGTTAACAGTGAACAGGAGAGGGTGGCTTGACTTCTCGGAGGCTGGGAAGGAGGAAGATCAGAAGATCGGGAGTAGGGGGCTCTGGGGAGGAGGCAAGTGGGTGTCCCCTCGGAGTGGACCCGGGGGATGAAGATTTTTGTGACGCCCACCAATGCTGCCCAGCAACCATCCAGCACTGACCTCAGCCAGGCTCTGACCGGCAGCCCAGTGCTGGTACAACTGTCCACGAGTGCAGTAGCCACGTGGCCCGGGTGGAGGCTACATGAGAAGCCACCCACCCGAGCTTCCCGAGCTATCGCCACCTCTGAATCTCTGAGCTGCCGGCAACAGAGACCCACTGTTTCCTCTCGAAGACCCATCAGCCAACTCGGGAGGCAATGGGATTGCAAAGGATCCCTTCCACTCCTAAAGGCCAGCGATCCATCTTGACCGGAAGCCATACGTGGTCCGGACGTGCGGGGGGGCCCTTCCTTCCCACAGAGCCTCGGCCAGTGCCACTGTCCAGGGGTCGTCAGATGTCGAGTACTGCACAACATCACGCTGGACCAAGGGGCTCTCTTCCCAGGAAGGCAGGCGTGGGAGGAGCATCCGGCCAGGGGATCCGCTGGTCCTCTGGGACCACTTCGCCCCCCGGAAGCTGCCAGCCTGGTGGAACAAAGCGTCAGCTTGGAGCTGATGTCCTGCTTGGATGGGGCACCGTCCTCCAGGATGCAGGATGCAACCTAACCCAGCAGCCATCAGGTGGTGTTCTGGCCCCCGCAGGTCACTGACACGGACCCAGGAGGGACGAGGAGTGGCTCCATGTGCCCTCCTCCTGGTGGCCCTCTTGGGAGTCTTGCTTTCTGTCCCTGCAACACTGGGCTCCGCAGGCCCAGAGAGCCCCGTTTCCAGGGAGGAGGTGGGGGGTGGCGAAGGAAGAGTCTCCCATTGACCTTCGGCTCAAAAACACCTGCTTTGTGCCAGCGGCTCGGTGTAAATTATGTCACTCGATCTCACAGCTCTTTGAGGCACACTGACATGCACCCCTCTCTCACCCTCGTGTCTCCCCCGCGCCACGCCCCGTCCATCTCCTTTCCGTTTCCACGGCCCCACCCCCATCCCCACCCCGACCTCGGCGTGTCCCTGGACCCCGTGTCTCCCGGCCTCCACTCGGCACCTCCCATCCAGTCTCCCGCGGCGTCCCGTTGTCCTGGGGGTGACACCCCGAGTCTTCCGGGCCCCCCGGTTGGGCAGGCAGGGCCCCATCTTCCACTGACATTGTGCCACCCCCGCCCCCGGCTTGAGGCCTCCTGGACGTCCTCCACTTGCTCCCACGTGCGCCCTCTCCACAGGCTTCCGCACGCACAGGCTGTTCCCCGTGTCTCGAATGCCTTTCCTTCCGCCCTCTGCCTCGTCACCCCCGCTCAGCGTCTCCCCTCTCAGGTGCCCTCCTGTTCTGTGTCCGAGGTGACACAGCTGGAAGGTGCTGGAGCTGGCGGTCACACCCAGGCCCATCCAGGACTCCTGAGGCCACAACCCTGATGTTGATCTTCCGACGGCAGATATCTTCGCGCAAATCATCAAAACCCCACCAGGTACTATCTCCTGGTTGTTCTGACCGGAAGTGCTGACCGTGGCTCCTGTTTGAGAATGAAGGCCAGATACAGAATGATGCCTTGTTTTTTTGGCGGGAGGTGGGGGGAAGAGAGAAAACAAAGCCAACTCTCCAGAGCTGGGGAAACTGAGGCATAAGCGTGCGTGGCGAGTTTTCTCAGGACAGTGGGAGGGCGTGGGGACGGGGCTGTCTGCAGTTTGTCTTCACAGAGCTTCTTTTGTGGTTTGGCAGGCATGTTCATGGACCCCCTGGATCCCCTGTCCCCTTCTGGAGGGATTCTGACCACCCCCCCCCCCCAACAGGTGGCCCCTGTCACGTGAAGCCCAGGGCCTTCCACCCCTTCACCTGTCTGTTTCAAAGCGGGGATTTCTCCCCATTTCAGAGCTGAGGACACTGAGGTTCAGGGAGGGCGACAAGGACGCAGGGTCAGAGTGGCCACTTCTGAGTCTGAGCCTGGTGACGCTGGGGTTTCAAGCACCGAAGCAGCTCGTGGGAGTTGGATTTAATTAAAAAAAATTTTTTTTTAAATGTTTGTTTACTTTTGAGAAAGAGAGAGAGAGAGAGAGCGCAAATGGGGCAGAGAGAGGGGGACAGAGGACCCGAAGCAGGCTCTGTCCTGATAGCCGCGAGCCCGACGTGGGGCCCGAACTCACAAACCGCGAGATCATGACCTGAGCTGAAGTCAGGGGCTCCACCGACGGAGCCACCCAGGCGCCCGCCCCGTGGAGCCGGGTTTTAGTAATAGTGCTCATGAAACACGCAAAATAACAACACGATAATGATAACCGTGAACTCTGTTGACTCCGCCCTGGGCTCGGTGATTTTCCCGCCTCGCGAAGGCTGCTTTTGGACGCCCCCCCTCCCCCCCACGCTGTAGGCTGCGGCTGCCCTCTGCACGGTGCCCAGGCCAGCTGTCAGTGCCCTGGTGCCCACCCCGGCCATCCACCTCCCCAGCTCCTCCCTACTTCCCCTTTGTCCTTCCTCTTTCCCATCATATTTTTAGAAATCTTTCTGCTCGCAGGCCCGTTTCCAGGACAGCTGGCCCAGCTTCCCCTTTCCAGGGCGGGAGGAGGGCGTTATCCTGGCGGCCCGAGGGCAGAGGTTCCTCAGAGTCTGGGGGGGGGGGGGGGCTGGGGGCAGGAGGGGGTGTCTGGCGAAGCTGTTCCTCACCCCGGCCCCCCCCCCCCCGAGGCTCTGTGGGCGGTGTGTGGCTTCCTCCCCGCCCCCAGAGCCAAGCTGCCTCTATTTTTAACTACTCCCCGGCCTCCCTGCACCAGCCCAAAGGTGCTGTCTTTGGTCACACAGAGGCTTTGTTGCCTGGGCTGCTCACCTTCCCGGCAGGCCCTGGGGGGAGGAGGCCTGAACACAGGAGGCAGGTGGGGAGGCCGCCCTGGGGGACCCGACTCCTCCAGGAAGTTTTCCAAGATCTCCCCCTCTCCCATGTGGAAGGAGTCGCTTCCTCGTTTGCTCTGGGTCATCGTCCTGCAGGACCTGAGGGTCTGTCTCCCACTCCCCCATGTCCTGGACCAGCAGCCTCCCCCAGGGCTGGGCCTGCTGTCCCCAGCACTGCCCAGCACAGACCCTGCACGCCGGAGGACTGCTTATAACACGAATGAATGAATGAATGAATGAACCAATCCGTGGAGATCTGAAATCTCCCAACAGACCGCCTGCGTTGACTTCACTCAATCCCTTCCCTCCCAGGGCCAGCCCAAAGCAAAGCAGCAGCCCGCCTTCTGGGCTGCACCTTCCGCAGCCCGGGCTCACCCGTGGCTCTCTCTCCTCTCAGGTTCTTGTCCCTGCCCTGCCACTTACTGGCCCCCTGACTTCAAGTAAGTCAGTCCTCTCCCACAGTTCACCTCCGTGAGCCTCGGTGTCCTCGTGATGGGGACAACCATCCCTCTTCTTAAGGACCCATCCATCACCTCTTATCTGCTGGGTAATCTTAAGCCAGGTGCTGTTCCCCGCTGGGTCCCCGCCTTATCATCTGGTCTCCACCTAAGACCTATTCACGGAGCCTGTACGGTCTGGGAGCCACCTGCCATCCAAAGCCCAAAAGCTGTTGAAAGGGAAGGGTAGTTCTCTAACCATGTTCCCCAGAGCCCGTGGGGTCAGGGGAGGCGCGGTGGGCGGGGTCAGACTGCTCGGTGTTAGGTTTTGTTTGAAGAAAGGGTTCTGTTGCTAACGGGCTTGACGTCATCTGAACTTGGGGAACTGGACAGCTCCTGGAAGCCCTCATCTTCTGGATTTCCAGGCAATGCTGGGACATTCTTTTTTTTTTTTTTTTTTTAACGTTTATTTATTTGTAGGAGAGAGACAGAGTGCGAGTGTAGGAGGGGCAGAGAGGGGGTGGTGGGGGAGACACAGAATCCGAAGCAGGCTCCAGGGCTCCGAGCTGTCCGCACAGAGCCCGATGCGGAGCTCGAACCCACAAACTGTGAGATCATGACCTGAGCAGAAGTTGGACGCTTAACCGACTAAGCCACCCAGGCGCCCTGATGCTGGGACATTCCGATTGCAGGGCACAGAGACTTTGTCCCTCTTTTTCCCTCTGCCTTGCAGAAATGCAGTTCTCTTCCCTACCAACCATACACATGTCTCTCCTCTTTCCTCCAGACACGCGGTCCTGCTCACTGGGGAGGGGCTCAGCCATGGTTCTCTGCTGCTCCTCTCTGGCCCCCTCCACTGGCACTCTAGGTGGTGTCCTCAGCCTCCCCACAGGCCACCCTCATCCCCCACCCTTAAAGTCCAAACAGGAGCTTCAGGGCCCCTGTGCCACCCAGACGGCCATTATCACCAACGTCATCATCTTCAACTCAAGCAACCTTCCTTGCACTGGTCATTCCTTCCCCAGCACCCCCCCCCCCCCGACTATTCTTTCCCCAGAAACCAACAGGGATCACTCCCTCCTTCCTTCAGGTCTCTGCCCAAATGGTGTCTCCTTCTGAGGTCTCCTCGACCACCCCCTCCCATGTCCCTTATCCTACGTGACTGTCCTTCATCCTGCCTGTCACCCCCTGACATATTACATTAATACCTTTATGTCTGTCTCCCCCTGTAGAGCGTGAGCTCAGGAGGGCAGGGACAGGGCCTGCTTTGTTCCCTGTTCTCCCAGCACCTGGGCCACAGCTTGGCACTTAGCCTGAGCTCGTAAACATTTGTTGCATGCTTCTGCATTTCCACCCTGTCTTACATCTATTTACATATGAATTCCGTCCAGGATCCTGTGAGGCAGGCACTATTGTCCCCATTTTACAGAGGAGGAAACTGAGGCCCGGAGAGGTCGGCCCTGGGTGCTTACCTGGGTGGCACAAGTCCATCCTGAAGCCCCGGGGAAGGGTGGCCTCCGATCCCGTCGCCTGCTGACCCAACTGCTGCTCAAGCTGACCAGGCAGAGATGTGTCACTGAGGCTACACCAGGCCCCTTCCGGGTGGCCCCGCCCAGCCCCGCGTGGGGAGGAAGTTCTGTCTGCCGGGACCTGGTGAGCAGGCTCTTGAAGCAACAACACTTCCTAAAACCAGCAGAGTTTCGTGTGGCAGGGACTCTTTGCATTTTTGGGTGTGGGCTGGGGAGATTTAGAGGCAAAAGAGACAAACAGAGGGAGGGGTTGGGGGGTAAAAAGAGAAAGTGAGAGCGAGAAACACGTACGTGCGCGTACACACACACACACACACACACCCGCACGCGTGCACACACAGAGGATGATGGCTGCTGGAGGGCACAGTCTTCCCTAGGGGATAATGTGGGATGATGGGCCATTTGCTTAGCAACCTCCCCAGATAAAACCTCTGGACAGCGGGGCCCCAAAGAGTCCACCCTACCCACAAGCTATCTTTCATCTACTTGGGGAAAAGGAAAATGCATTCAGTGCCAGGAAAGGCTTTGCTTCCCCTCCGTGACATGTCTGGCTTTTTCCTGTCTAGTGACCACTCGGCCATATGTTTAGTGTCCCTTTTCCCTCAGGCTGCTAGGAAGCTCCTAGTCAAATGTGAAGCTCCTTTGCAGCTGTTCCATTGTCGCCTATCGACTTGGGGGCCAGATGCGGCCGTGGGACTCTCAGCTCTGCCACTCGGGACCCGTGAGAGGTTGGACAAGCCGCTTCTCTGCAAGGAGCCTCAGTGTGCTTACCTATAAAAGGGGAATAATACTACTCACCTCCGGTTATAGAGAAGACGAGGGGGAGGGGCGCCTGGGTGGCTCAGTCGGTTGGGCGGCCGACTTTGGCTCAGGTCATGATCTCACGGTCCGTGGGTTCGAGCCCCGCGTCGGGCTCTGTGCTGACAGCTCAGAGCCTGGAGCCTGTTTCAGATTCTGTGTCTCCCTCTCTCTGACCCTCCCCCGTTCATGCTTTGTCTCTCTCTGTCTCAAAAAATAAATAAACGTTAAAAAAAAAATTTAAAAAAAATAAATAAAAAAAAAAAAAAAAAGAAAAAACGAGAGGGGAGAGTGTCCGTAAGATGCTTGGGACATAGTGGGTACTCAATAAACCCTACCTTCTTTCCCCTTTTGTTTTTAATTTTCTTCCTGGTTAAAATTCCCAATTTCATTGCTTGTGCCTTTTCTGGCCGATCGAGCCAATGTCTTCATGGGGAAAAAAGTATCGTGTGAAGAAATTTCTAGGGCTGCCCGGGTGGCTCCGTGGGTTAAGCGCCCCACCCTTGATTTAGGCTCAGCTTATGATCTCATGGTGTGTGAGTTCGAGCCCCGCGTTGGGCTCTGTGCTGACAGCGTGAAGCCTGTTCAGGATTCTCTCTCTGCCTCTCTCTCTGCCCCTCCTCCGCTTGCGCTCTCTCTTTCTCTCAAAATAAATAAAGTTAAAAAAAATCTATAAAAATAAATAGAAATGCTTCCTCGGTGAAACTTTGCAGCCCACCTTGATTTATTCATCTGTTTCCCCACTAGTCTGGAGGCTCCATGAGGACAGGGTCACCTCTGTGTCTCTGTGTCTGGTAAAAGCAATGAATGAATGAATGAGTGAATGAATGAATGAAAGGAACATGGGGGGGATAATTTGGTTGCTGCCAAAGTTGGCTGCACCTTCCACCCTTCCCCGTGTGCACACCCCTCTGCACGGCTACGCTGCCTCTCCTCCCATCTGGAGGGAGAGTCTGTCACTTCCCCTCGAAGCTGGCCACCTGCCATGAGAACCAGCCTGCGGGCTCGCCTGCTGGAGGACGGGAGGCCGTGTGGAGAAAGGGCCCAGCTGTCCTGACCGCCACCCGGTTGCAGCCTCCTGAGTGAGCCCGGGCGACACCGGAAGAAGGACCCCTAAGCGGAGCCCAACCCACATGGCTGTCCCACGGCACTGTGAGATGTGACAAATGTCTGCTGTTTTCAGCCACCGGCTTTCGGTGTGTGTGTGTGGGAGGCTTGTTATGCAGTGAAAGCTCACTGATACAGGGTGCAATCCAAAGCCTTCATTTCATGGAAGCGAACACTTGCGTGAGGCTCATCTCTGGGACATGCTTGACAGAGTTGGAACTTGAGTCAGTGGCCAGCTCAGGGCCAGGGGCCAGGCCCACCCCCTGCCAGCCTTGTGCTCTCAGGACTCCTGGAAGCGGCCCCCTTCCCGCCTTTGGCTCTTCGGCGACGCAACGTGATTCTCTGGGAAAACTTGTCGAAGTGATCTGCGTAGTAAACTAGACTTTTTTTTCTCTGCAAATCTGGGTCTGAGGCACAAAACACCATTTCCTGGGTCACCTCAAAACCAGAAATGCGGAGGAAGGCGTCATACCCTGTGTAGAAAAATGAACGCGGCAGGTCCGGGACTGACATCCTTTACAAAAGCATGCTTGCAAGTCTGGCTTTGGGCTGGCTTCTGGCAACTTGGGCTTCCGGTGGGTTCCTGCCGTTCCCTGAGAAGCGTGGCTCGCCGAGCCTAAACCGTGCAAACAACGTGGGTTATGCTGACCACCTGCTTTCCTTCTGGGGGTCTAGAAGTTTGGTGTATGCTGGGCAGGGGCTGCCTACGTGACCAGCCCCCAGTAAAAGCCCTGAGCAGAGTCTTTTCCTGCGCATTCCTGGTTAACAGCACCTCGCGTGATTGATAGTCTCTCGTTCTCTGAAGATTCAGCTCAAACACCACTTTCTCTGTGAAGCCTTCTCGTGATTACACCTTCCTTCCCTCCGTCCCGACAGCCCTGGTCATGTCTAATCGCATAGAGGCAGGTAACCTGGGAGGGAGGGACCCTCTCATTGTGGGCGGCAACGCGTTTGGTAGAATCCATAGTAGGTAAACCGTAGAGACCACGAGTCAATCCGACTCAACACTTGCCAGCTGTGTCGACTTCTCCTAACTAAGCTTTGCTTTTTGTCGTCTGCAAAATGGGGACAGATAAAATTGGGTCTGTTTATATGAAACAGAAAACCCAAATAACAATGGTTTAAAGAAATTAGAGGCATATTCCTCCCTTATGAGAAAGAAGCCTGAAGGAGGTAATGTAGGACTGTTCTCAGAGAAGCCTGGTAACGTTTTGCTTCTGCCCCGAAGGTCTCATGGCCCCAAATGGCTGCCTGATCTCCAGCCATTGTGCCTGAATTTCAGGTAGGGAGAAGAACGCAGATGGGAAGGGCTCCCCTTACAGGCCTATTCCTGAGGTTCTGTGCGGCCTGGGGTCAGCGCTTTTTCCCAAAACGGGGCTCTGCTTCCTCCATGTGAACTATGTGGCTGTCCATAGTTGGTCCCTAGTTGGTGATGGGACACCTCACAGCAGTCTCCAAACACGGAGTTTGGGAAGTCTTCAGATGGCCACCACTACCATTTATGGAGTGCTCACCTCAAGCCAGGAACTGTGCCAAGTGCTTGTATATCCTCCCATTTAAGCTTTTCCACAACCCAACAAAGCATATTACTATCCCTGTTTTATAGGGGTGAAAACTGAGTTAAGTTACTTGCTCAAGGTCACACAGCCAGGAAGAGGCAAGCTCGGATTCAAGCCCTGTGCTGACCTCATTGCCACTCTGAACTTACCCAAGCATCTCTTCGAACATTTAGAAAGAAGTTTAGTGGCCTGCCCTCCCCTCAGGGGAGAGATAGGAAAGGTCCAGCCCTTGAATCCAATTGTAGCAAAACCATGTAGGTGACGCTTTCTGTGGCCCCAAAGGTCAGAATTCCTCACCTGTTGGGCACAGCTGGTTTGAAGGCGAGAGAGCTGGAAGGAGCCTAGAGATGGTCTAATTCAATGACCTCATTTATATGTGGGGTCACTGAGACCTGGAGGAAGCAGGGCTAATGAGTGAGTAAGGGGCAGAACTTACCCTTGAACCCATTTGGGCTGCACAGTTAGAGTAATCCATCCATCCATCCATCCATCCATCCATCCATCCACCCATCTATCCATCCATCCATCTGTCTGTATGTCCATCCATCCATCCATCCATCCATCCATCCATCCGCCTGTACGTCTGTCCATCCATCCATCCATCCATCCATCCATCCATCCGCCTGTACGTCCATCCATCCATCCATCCATCCATCCATCCATCCATCCATCTGTCTGTACATCTGTCCATCCATCCATCCATCCATCCATCCACCCATCCATATGTCCATCCATCCATCCATCTATCCACCCATCCATATGCCCGTCCATCCATCCATCCGTCTGTCC
Source organism: Neofelis nebulosa (assembly GCF_028018385.1). NCBI lineage: Eukaryota > Metazoa > Chordata > Mammalia > Carnivora > Felidae > Neofelis > Neofelis nebulosa. The sequence goes on from NC_080789.1 coordinate 11,042,201, forward strand.
ATCTGTCCATCTGTCTGTCCATTCACCCATCCATCCATCTGTCCATCCATCCATCCATCTGTCCATCCACCCATCCATCCATCCATTCGTATCCATTCAGTAGATGTTTACTGAAGGCCTACTATGTGGTCCATCCATCCATCCATCCACTCATCCATCCATCCATCCATCCATCCATCCATCCATCCACCTGTACGTCTATCCATCCATCCATCCATATGTCCGTCCATCCATCCATCCGTCTGTCTGTCTGTCCATCTGTCTGTCCATTTACCCATCCATCCATCTGTCCATCCATCCATCCATCCATCTGTCTGTCCGTCTGTCCATCCATCCATCCATCCATCCATCCATCCATCCACTCATCCATCCACCCATCTATCCATCCATCCATCTGTCTGTACATCTGTCCGTCCATCCATCCATCTATCCACTCATCCATCCACCCATCTATCCATCCATCCATCCATCCATCCATCCATCCATCCATCCATCTGTTTGTACGTCTGTCCATCCATCCATCCATCCATCTATTCATCCATCCACCCATCTATCCATCCATCCATCCGCCTGTATGTCTGTCCGTCTATCCATCCATCCATCCATCCATCCATCCATCCATTCACCTGTATGTCTGTCCATCCATCCATCCATCCATCCATCCACCCATCCATATGTCCATCCATCCATCCATCCATCCATCCATCCACCCATCCATATGTCCGTCCATCCATCCATCCGTCTGTCCATCTGTCCATCTGTCTGTCCATTCATCCATCCATCCATCTGTCCGTCCATCCATCCATCTGTCCATCCACCCATCCATCCGCATCCATTCAGTAGATGTTTACTGAAGGCCTACTATGTGCCATGCAGTCTTCTTTGCATTGGCACAAGGCAGACAAAAATCCTGGTCCATGCAGGGCACGTGGTTGAGTCCGCTGGGCCAAGTGGGACATGGCAGGTGGTGGGTAGGGTGTGTGTCTGGGATTAGTCCTCTCTGAGGCCCCTCCCTTTCATAATTTTCTCTGATTTCTCATGGCTTGGAACTGGAGGCAGGCTCTGTCTGGCAGATGGGCCACCCCTGAATCTTGGGACTGCTGAGGCTCTGGCCTGTGAGACCCCTGCTGCAAGTGAGTCTTCCAAATGTGCCCAGTATCCCTCAGACCTGTCCTTCCTTGTCCAGGTTTGGCCACTTACTGGGAGCCTGTAGCACAGAGGGACAGGAGGAAGCTGGGCCTGGGGGATGGTCCATGACTTAGTAAGTCAAAGGCAGGGATGGGGGTCAAGGGCAGCAGAGCACCCTTTGACGTTAAAGTTCATGTCTAGAAATTGCCCCTAATGAGATAATTGCACACATGTGGAAAAGGATGGGTACACAAAGGATCTTCTCCACATCGTTGGTGGCGGGGGAATTTGGGAACTTGGTGGCAGTCGAATGCTCATCGGGGACTGAATGGTTAATAAATTATGCTGAGCCCATATGATGGGCCAGTGTGAGTCATTAAAGAGAATAATGAGGATGTTGAATTCAAGCATCTTTTGGTTTTAAGTAAATATAACTCAGTCTAGCTCAAGCTGGAATTTACTGGCTCAGTTCCTGGAGAGTCAGAGATGTGGTTGGCCTTGGGGACATGGATATCAGAGGCTCAAAATCTCCCTCCCTCTCTCTCTTTCTCATTTTCTCAGTCTGTCTGAGCTGTTTCTTTCTCTGGCTTAGATGGGTTTTCTCCATAGGACAGCCAGCCCGGCCACACAGACAGGGACAGGCTCACATCAGATCGCCTTTGACCTTGGAAAGATAGCCTACCAAAAAAAATTCTCAGGGAAAGACTCTGATTGGCTAGGCCTGGGTCATGTGCCCACCTCTGGACCAATCCCCTGCAACATCACGGGAGGAATGCCATGATTGGTCAGGACCGGGTCACATGTCCAGCCTCCTGGTCAAGGAGGAGGTGGAGAGAGGGGCTGGGGGACAGCCACACCAGAACCGCCAGGAGAAGGGCTGTTCCTTAAAGGAAGGAACACTGGGTGGATAAAAGCAACAAATGTCTACTCTTGCTTTGTTTTTTGTTTTGTTTTATTTTGTTTTTATTTTTATTATTTATTTATTATTATTATTTATTATTTAGATGATCCTAGACTATATTGATTGGTACGGAACATTACCCTCAATCCGGAGCTGAGTGTGGGGTGCGTCTTTGCATACAGGAAGGAGGCAGACTCTGGAGCCAGACTGCCCGGGGTTCCAAGGCCGACTTTGCCGCTTTCTGACTGTGGTCTTGGGCAGTTGATATAGCCTCCGTGAGCCCCAGTTTCCCCATCTGTAAAATGGGCCTAACAATAGTGCTTATTCCACATCACTACTTTGAGAATGAAAGAAGTTAACCCACGTCCGGCACGTTTGAGTGGTGGTTGTGTGCTGTAGCTTTTCGACAGATCTTGGCTCTCATAGATGCCTAGAGCAGAGGTTGTCAGCCTGACGGGGGTCAGGGAGGTAAGTGAGTGAGGCCAGTGGACCTACTTGGGGGCACAATAGGGAAAGGTGGGGACTGTGGCAAAATAGAGGGGTCTGTCCCGTGCGAAGTGGTCCTCAGCTCCAGCTGACGATTGCCTCGAAATGACAAGAGCCCAAGAAGGCCAGATCTCTGTTTTTCAAGGATTGCTGGATTTATAAATTTGTGTGTGATATTAACGAGCAATTCGCTTAATTGCGGCTGGAGAACAGCACGAAAGCCAACAAAAATGGGTGGATCCGGCTCACGGTTCATCCATTTGAAGCCTCGGAGGGAAACACACGTTGGAAGGATGTTCACCAAAATGTTAACAGATATTGTCTCTGGCTTGTGGGATTTAAGGTCATTTGAACGTTCTTTGTATTTTAAAATTTAGTTTTGTTAAAAAAATGTTTTTTTAATGTTCGTTTATCTTTGAGAGAGAGGGAGAGACAGAGCGGGAGTAGGGGAGGGGCGGAGAGAGAGGGAGACACAGAATCTGAAGCAGGTTCCGGGCTCTGAGCTGTCCGCACAGAGCCCGACGCGGGACTCGAACTCACAAACCTGAGCCAAAGTTGGACACTTAACCGACTGAGCCACCCACGTGCCCCAAATTTATTTTTATTTTTATTTTTTAAAATATTTATTTATTTATTTATTTATTTGAAGTGGGGGGAGGCACAAGTGAGTGAGGGGCAGAGAGAGAGGAAGAGGGAGAGAGAGAGAGAGAGAGAGAAACGGGGCTCACCCAGAGCTTGTGTTTTACTCGAAGCAGGGCTCATGCTCACCCGATGTGGGACTCGAACTCACGAACTGTGAGATCGTGAGCTGAGCCAAAGTCAGAGGCTTAATGACAGAGCCACCCAGGTGCCTCTCTGAGTTTTTTAAAAATGTTTATTTTGAGAGAGACAGACAGAGAGAGACAACGAGCGAGCACGAGCAGGGGAGGGGCAGAGAGAGAGAGGGAGAGAGAGAATCCCAAGCAGGCTCCACGCCGTCAGCACGGAGCCCGATGTGGGACTCAGTCTCACGAGATCATGACCTGAGCCGAAGCCGAGAGTTGGATGCTTACCCGACTGAGCCACCCAGGCAGCCGCCTCCTTTGCATTTTCTATGTTAGTCTGAGCCTTGGGCTCACATCCCATCTCTACCCATGTGGCCTGGGGCGCGTGACTCGACCCTGTGAGTCGGTTTCCTTGTTGCCAAAGGGCAGATAAGAAAGCCTCCTTCGCTCCTGGGGGGGAGGAGGAGATCGCCAAAGCAAAACACGCGAAGGTCGTGGTTCAGTACTTAAAAAAAAAAAAAAAAAATTTTTTTTAACGTTTATTGTTTTTGAGAGAGCGAGAGCCAGAGAGCAAGGAGGGAAGGGGCAGAGACAGAGGGAGATACAGAGTCGGAAGCAGGCTCCAGGCTCCGAACTGCCAGCACAGAGCCCGATGCGGGGCTTGAACTCGCAGACCGCGAGATCATGACCTGAGCTGAAGTCGGTCACCTGCCCGACTGAGCCACCCAGGCGCCCTGGTCGTAGTGTATATGGTAGATGCAGCCGGTACCTAAGGGTGCCGCCCGGCTCAGACGTCCGAGAACGTGGCCCTTCGGTGCTGGAGATGTGTGTGTTTCCAGGGTCCCCAAGTGTTTTGATCTGAGCCTAGGACTCGAAAGGTGGAATGTCGAGGGGAGGGGAGACATGAGGTGAGGGTTGTCATTCCACACCGAGTGGGTGGCCGGGAGCTCCTGAGTGCAAACCCGAACGCCACCACCAATGCTCAGTGATAAGCCTGGGGCTGGGGGGGGGGGGCTCTTAGCCCACTCAGTGGGGGCTTCCCAGGGCAGGGATGCCCGGCCAGAGCCTTGGCTATTTGTACGAGAAAGGAGAGAACGCTACGGAAGGTCAGGCAGGAGTTTGTGCTTCAGAGAAGGTGGTGGTGGAGCTGTTCCAGGTTCGCGGAACAGCGCGAACAAAAGCTCAGAGGCTGTGATGGGGCGGAGGGTGGGATTAGTTCTGTCTCAGGTCTCTCCCTCCCCCCACGCCTCCTCCCAGGCCTCCACCCTCCACTCAGCGGCTGGCTCCCGGACTTCCACTTCCGCTTTCCGACACAGGTGGTAGGAGTTTGGGAACAGCAGCTTCTGCTGGGGACAGGAACACACATTTGCCCATCAAGCATATGCAGGCAGATCGTGTGCACGCAGGGGGCTCTGTCCCTTCTGGAAAGCTCACCGGAGTGGGGCCTGGAAGGAGCAGAAGCCTCCAGGGAGCCTGAGTGGCCGTGTTGTGGGGTGGGCTGGGGCTGAGGTCTGGCGGAAGCCAGAGGCAGTGTCTCCCTGCGGTGGTCGCTAGATGGCTTCGGCCGACTCGGGTGCCTGTACCCGTATGACCACACGCGCCAGGGCTCTGCTCACCCTTTTTGGCCCAGGCGGGCCCGTGCTCACACTGGATCCTGGGAAAGAGCACCAGGCATTTGCAGCTTGAGGGTGGGACGGGGGTGGGAGGGGGCTGCAGGTGGGAGCCAAGGTGTTAGCCTGGGGGGGCCCTGCAGGGGCGGGGGGGGGGGGGGGAGGATGCTACTACAGCCATGGGGGTGGGGAGGAGGGAGCAGGTGAGACCCGGAGGAAATCCAGGCATAGTCAGCGACCCTGAGATGAGGGCCTTTGAAGAAGCGGTCAGCTGTGTCTCTGGTGGGTGTTGGGGAAGTGAAGGTCTCTGAGCGCCCAGTGGGTTAGCAGCTCAGGGTGGGAGGTGGTGAGGCGGGGTCAGGGGGGCCGCAGGCAGGGGGAGCCGAGGAAGTGGAGGCAGTGAGGTGGGGTGCCCAGAACAGATCAAGAGGTGGGGGTCCCCCCCCCCCCGGGCCTGGGGTGGGGGTGGGCAGGGTGTTTTTAAGAAGGAGCGACTCTACCTGAGTTAGGCCACCAGAGACACGGGCATTTGTGGCAGGAAGGGACCCATACCCTCCCCCACATCCCCCCCCCCCCCCACACACACACCCCGGGAGGGGAGGAGGACCCAGAGGGGAAGGCAGCTGGAGGGGGAAAGGCCAGAGGATTCCCCTGGCCCAGGCGCGTCCCGCCTGCCCTCGCTGCTTTACAGACCAGGAACCAGAGGCTCAGCGCGTGCCGTTGCCAATATGCAGGGATTCCGGCCCAGAGTTTGGTTCTGACTTTTGTGATCTTGTGGTTGAGACTGAGTCATATTTCTGGGACATCAGTTCTAGTTATTTTGGAGGCCACTCCTCTAGAGTTTTTGTCGGTTCTTCAAAAGATTGAAACCTGATACCGGACGCCTTAAACTTGTATCAGGTGCAGTGGATCCTGGGGTCTCTGCCTTTTTTGTTTTTGTTTTTGCTCGAAAGTGTAATTTATAGACTTTAACAGAATGATCTGTTTACACATGGCCTCATGGGTCTCCTTTCTGCCGTTTTGGTCTCTCCTCTTCAGCTCTCGGGTTCAGGGGCGCAGTGGTGGGGGGGGGAAGGCCGGGGCTACCCAGCTGCTCCTTGTGGGTTGACAGAATCACCCCCACCCCACGGCCGTGACCTCCTGCTTTGAAAGCCAATTGGTCACATCATTCTTCCCTTAAAAACCATCAGGGGCTGGACCTCCAGATGGCATGGAGACTCCATAACATGACCCAGGAGACCCTCTGGAAGCTGGCCACCGCCTGTCACTCTTCCCTCTGCCCTAGGCTACAGCACGAAGGGCGATCCTTCTTTGTCTTGAGCAGTCCGTGTTCTCTCCTGCCCCAGGTGACCGGCCCGTGACTGCAGTGAACTTGTGATCCCTGAAGCTTCTGCTGGAAGGATCCTCGGGGCTGTCTGGGGTCTCTCCCCTTAAGGAAGAGAACGGCCGTGGCAGGGGCGGGAGGCTGGGGCCCAAGTGCCCTGGGTCTCGTTTCCATTCTCTTTTCCTACTGTCTTTTCTGTTCCCTCAGCTGCCGCCCAGGCTCTGTGGCTCAGCCCACACCGGGGAGTGTGCCGGGGAGGAGGCCGCGTCTGGTTTCTCCGCGTGGCCTTGGATCCACGGGGTCCTGAGACAACCCTGGCACAGATGGGGGATGCGTCTTGGCTGAAGTCAGCACAGGGTGGGAGGGACAAAGGGCTCCTGACTCCCACCTTCTAGAACTTTCTATCTGGACCCGAGTCTGCAGGCCGGGACCCCTGACAGGTGGGGGTCACACGGGGTGGCACGAGGGTACAGGAGGGCACAGAAAGAGCACGGGGCCCGCACTGAGGCCAACCCGGGCTTCGCCTGCTGGCTCTGTCCCTCCTGGCCGTGCGACAGGAGCTGAGTCACTCAGCCGTGCTCAGCCTTGGTCTCCAACTCCACAAGATGGGACTGTGTGCTCACTTCACCCTTAGACACGCCCAGAAGGCATATATCCTCCCTCTCTGGGCCTCGGTTTCCCTTTCCATAAAAGCAGGGATAATGACGGCACCTCCCATGAAGGAAGGCGTGGGGGTTTGCCTGGAAGGGGCCACAAAAGACAGCTAGCGCTGGGCACTGCGGCCTTGGGGCAGTGAGAGGGGCCGGCCGGGGTCATCAGCTCCTGGGAGCCTGGGTTTTGAGGAGGAACCAGACAGGGAGGCACCGGAGGGTCTGGCCCCTTGGTTCCCTCTTCCTGGGTTTCCCCTGAGACCAAAGCCGGCCCGCGGGCTCCGCCCTGTGGTGGCCGCAGGGATGCCACTCAGAGAAGCCACAGCCTGGGGCTTTCCAGGGGTCTTGGGCATTGACTGCAGGCTGAGCTGGGCCTGGAAACTCGGAAACTCCGTCTCTGTCCTCCCGTTCCCTCTCGGCTCTGTCGCTCCTGACCCTCCATTGCTGGCCTCAGGTGGCGGAGGGGGACAGGGAGGTGCCAGGAGGTGCCAGGAGGACAGGTAGGTAGGGCCTGGACCAAGGTGAGGGGGCTGGGGTCGTACAAGGGCTGGCCCAGGTCCTATCTTTATGTGAGTTGTCGATGTTTTGTTCACCATGATTTATTGCCCGGATTTTGATTTATGAAGACAGCACAAAGCAGTATTTACGCTGATTGGTGAATTTTTGGGTTCCGTCAGATTCTGTGCCCGAGGTGATGCCCTACTTGCCTCCCCCTAGCCCGGCCCTGTTGGGGGGACAGGTGGGGAGGGGCTGGGCTGCCCTCCCACGGAATCCCCCTCCCGACTGTTCATTTGTCCCCCCTCTCGGCCTCCCTCCACCTCCTGCCATCCACTTTCCATCCATCCCTTCATCATCTGTCCATCTGTCCAGCTGTCTGTAGCTAAGAACCGGCATTTGCGTTTAGATGGTCCGAGTTCGCCTCCTCGCCACCCATCCCGGGCGAGCCATGACAATTAAAAATATTGTGAGTCAAAACCCACCATCAACACAGTAAAAACCCCACAGAATGGGAGGAAATATTTATTTTAAGTCTATATATCTGATAAGGAATGAACGCCCAGAACCTACAGAGAACTCCCCGAACGCCCTCAATAAAAAAGCAGGGGGGCCTGCATGGCTCAGCCGGCTGAGGGTCTGACTCTTGATTTCGGCTCAGGTCATGAGCTCACGGTTCGTGAGTTCAAGGTCTGCACTGACAGCCCAGAGCCGCTTGGGATTCGGTCTCTCCCTCTCTCTGCCCCTCCCCTGCTCGTGTTCTCTCTCTGAATAGATAAATAAACAAACAAACAAACAAATAGACATTAAAAAAAAAAGCAAACAACCAGATTCAAAAACAGGCAAAGGACTTGAACAGACACCTCTCCAGGGAAGACGCACTAAAGGCCGATGGCACACACGGGGACGCTCAGCCTCCCTCGCCACTGGGGAGAGGCCAGTCCAAACTGCGATGAGATAGCACCTCACGCCCGTCAGGATAACTTTTCTCACACACACAAAAAACAAAAAATAAACGTTGGCGAGGACGTGAAGCGATCGGAACCCACGGGCACTGTTGGGGGGAAGGTGAAAATAGTGGGGCGGCCGTGGAAAACAGCTCCTCCAACTTCTGGGGATACACCCACCGTGTGATTTATGAGGCCGACGCCATCCCCAGACCCAGGAAGGGGGCGGAGAAGGCAAGACCGACGACCGGCTCACGACATTCGGTCTCCTGGCCGCGTTGACAGGTTCAAGAGTGAGCCTGTGACCAAAATAGGGCCAGCGGGGTTCAGCCGTGGGATTTTTGCCGGGACAACCAGGAGAACGAAACCCGCTTTCAGCTGTGAGTTGTAGCCGGGAGGATGACGCCCATCTGGAGCTGTTGGTGCCACCAGAAGGACCCTGGCGGGAAGCGAGCGCGCAGACGGAGGGCAAGAGATGAAGTCTGGATGATACGCTTTGAGCTTCTGGATCCGCCACTGCCCGGAGCCCGGACGCCGCAGGGGTGCGGCTCCAGGCCTGGGCTGCCTCTTCCTGACATCTTGCCGTTGCCCGCAATGGAGAGGGTCCCCTGAGACGCAGAGCCAGGAAAAGGAGCCCAAGGCAATGCAGGCTGAGGGTTTGAAAAGTACTTAAAAGGGGACCAGGAGCCACCAGGCCAGAGATACAGGGAGAACGGGGTCTGCTCACTGTGTCCGCCCTGGATCTTTCCCCTTGTTCCAGACTCATCGTGCAACCGCACACTTGGCATGCCCCTGTCCGACAGGGTTCTCGACCGAAAGGTCCAGAACGGAAGCCTGGATTCCTGACCCGGCAAACCCTCCCCTCCAGGTCACCCCCTCCTGGTTAAATGGCACTTTCGTCTGCGAGATCGCTAAGAACGAAGCTGGTCCCATCCTTGACTGCGTCAGCAAATCCTGTGGACCCCGCAGCATAGGTCCTGGGTCCGGCCCCTTCTCCCGTCCTCCACCATCATCTCCCTGGTCCCAGCCTCTGTCGCTGGGGCCTGGACACCTCAGTGAGGGCGGGGTGTCCCAGCCTCTGAACTTGGTCCCCCTTGGGTCTCTTCCTCACACGGCCGCCAGGGGGCGTCTTCTCGATGCAGATGGGGTTTCCCTGCTCGCGGACGGAAGGCAAAGCGGTCTGGAGGGCCTGGCCTCCCGCCCGGTGTGCTCTTACGCGTCACTGAGCCCCACCGGCCTTCTGGCCTTCTGGAATGTTCTGCGCTCCTTCCCACCTTTGCCCTTGGCTGGCCCTCCCGCCCGCAGGGCCCTCCCCCCCCCATCTTTGCCCAGCTCAGTCTGGCTTCTAATGAAGCTGTCTTCTTCCCCTCTCTTTCTCTTCTCTTTGTGACACTTTTCGCCACCTTTATTATCATTACACTATGTCCCTACCAGCATGTGAACCCCCGGGGGGGGGGGGGGGGGGGGAGGGGCAGGGACGTTTGCTTTCCCCAGGGCCTAGCACCCAGGACGAGCTTGTTAAAGAGGCGCTGCATGATGAGCACGATGTGAGTCAACCTAACACTGGCCCCAGGGGATGTGCAGGCAGGAGGCTGACCTCCCCACCCACCCTGAGGTTGAAAGTGTCTCCCCTCCCTGCTCAGCATCAGAATCCCCTGGTTCCCCCCCCCCCCCCCCCCCCCAAACAGTGGAGCCAGTGAACCCAGAGGGCTGGCATCCCAAGGCCAGGACACAAAGAGAAAGGCAGGGGTGAAGGGGTTAAATGGCCTGGGGGTCCATGGAAGAGGAAGGGGACTTTGAGGGTCAAAACCCAAGACGTGCCCATTGGACAAGATGCCGAGGAGGCATCGCATGGAGTGAGGTTGCCCCAAGACCCCTTGTCTCTGTCTGGTCAGAGCAGAGGTGTGGCCAGACCTCGGCTTGTGCTTGCCTGAAGGTCCGACAGCTCAGAGCCTGGAGCCTGCTTCAGATTCTGGGTCTCCCTCTCCTTCTGCCCCTCCCCCCATGCTCTCTCTCTCTCTCTCTCTCTCTCTCTCAAAAAAAAAAAAATAAATAAAAATAAGAGAGTTGGAGGGTTAACTGACGGAGCCACCCAGGCGCTCCTCACCTATCTGCGTTCTTGACTAAAGCTGCTGGGTGGAAAGTGAGAGACGGAGCCCAAGTGGAGAAAGAATCCGAGGCAGGAAGCCCAGTGCCCTGAAGGGGCCCGTGCTGGGACCCAGCAGAGGGAAGGCACCGGGAACCTGGAAAAAAAAAAATAAAGTAGCATCTGCCATGTGAGATGCAGCCAAAAACCACATGTAAGAAGCTAAACCATAACACTCCAAGCAGAAGCCATAGAAGAATGTTCGAAAAATGGGATTTCGGAGGTGCCTGGGTGGGTCGGGCTCATCGGGCCCCACATCGGGCTCTGCGCTGACAGCTGGGGAGCCTGCTCAGGATTCTCTCTCTCCCTCTCGCTGCCCCTCCCCTGCTCGTGCTCTCTCTCCCCTCCTCTCTCTCTCTCTCTCTTTCAAAATAAATAACCATTAAAGCAACTTAAAAAAAAATTAAACAATGAAAAAACATGTGATTTCAGTCAGAGTGGCCGAGGCCTTTCTAAGACTCACAAAGAACGGGGAGCCGTAAGAGAAAAGGCTGATGGGCCGAACGGGATAAATCTGAAAAAAAACCCAAAAGAACAAAAAAAACCAAACCCAACTTCGGGGCTCAAGCCACCATGGGGAAAGCCGGCGACAAACTGGGAAAACGTGGTCCCTTGTGTGACCAACAGCTCATTTCCCTACTATGGAAATCGATGAAAGACACCAGCACCGGCTAAGAACCTGGGCAAAGGGTTCTGGAAACACAGTTCACAGAAAAGGGAAGTACGAAGGGCTTTTAACCCTCCGAGGCTCATTCACGCGAAGAGAAATGCAAATGGAAAAGAAATGCAAATGAACTCTCCCCTGAAGTATCATTTTTTGCCTCCTGGAGGGTCAGAGATAAGAGAGTCTGCAAGTCTGCTGGGGGGAGACCCTGGGGGATGAGCTTCCCCCCCCCCCCCCCACGCTGCTGGTGGGAGGGTGACTGGGCACAGTCCCCGGGGACGGGATTTGACACAAACGACCCGCTGATCTACAGCAACCCCCCTCCCCAGAGAGAGGGTCCTTCGGATACTGGCCCCCGGCGTAGCTGCGCATGCGCACTGTTGTACGTGGCCTGGGCAGGGGGACGCAAAAGTTGGGGTGCGGGGAACGGGGTGGGGGGGTGGGGACCGAACGGTCCTTTAATGAGAACTGATCAGATGAGTTCTGGGACGCCTGCACAACGGAATTCTGTTCATCTGCAAAAATGAAGGAGGCAGCTCTTTCTCCAAGAATACGGAACAAGCTTCAAGGGAAATAGTGAATGCAAACCAGCAAGGGGCAACCCGCCAGCAATCGTGGGGTCCTTTTTTGGGGGGAAGATGCTTGTTTCCCCTGGAAGATCCCCGGAAGGACACGCAAGAAACTGGCAACGGAGGTGGCTCCCTAGGAGGGACGGGGTGGCCGGGTGGTGGGCCAGAAGGCTGACTTCTCATAGTCCGATCTTTCATATCTTTTGAATTTGGGGCCGTGTGAATGTATTACTCATTCAAAGGTAATGTGAAAACACTAAAACGTGACAACAACCACCACCACAACAAAAAAACAACTTAAATGTTTGTGTCCAGGTCCCAGGTTAGGAGAGTGGGATGGTTGTGTTGTCCTGGGAGGGGGGCTGGGGGGAGACGTGGAGTTGGAGGGGTCAGTGGGCTTCCGAGGTCGGGTGAGGGCGTCTCCAGCAGGTCTCCGGGATGGCGATGGGAGCCATGGAGTGTCTGGGATGCCCCCGAGGGTGTGAAGAGAAAGGCCAAGAAAGCGTCCTAGGTGCAGATGTATGAAGTAGACCAGAAGGGACCTGCAAGGCACCAGAAGGAGCTGCACTGTCTACCTAGAAGTTGCAGGAGGGTGGCCTAGGGGTGCTCCCTGAGGTCTGGGGCAGGGGGCCGTGGGAGCCTGGCTGCCTCTGGGTGTGTCCGGGGCACAGAACCTGAACTGGGGGCAGAAGGAAAGCCCCTGATGAAGAGAGGGGTCTGCACCCTGCATCTAGGGCTTGGTGAGGATCTCCGAGGAGAAAATCCCCTTCTCAGACCCCAAATTTGTCCCACGGAGCCCTTGGGCCCAAATATGGCTCCTCTACCAGGAAGGAGAGAGATGACCGGAAATGGGGAGTGGCCCGAGGTGGTCAGTCCAGGAAGCTCGGTTGGGGGTGGGCGTGGAGGGAAAGAGGGGGTGGGAAACGATCATCTGCTTCTGTCTGAATCCACCCTCCAGTAATTTGATCCCAGAGCCCAGTGACTCTGGGAGGACCCTGCCAGGCTGGGGACCAGACTCCAGCCACTGGGGGCTGTTAGAACTGGCCCCCCCCTCTTCTGCCACCTCTTTTGGTTGTGACACGAACATGCAGCTGATCCAAGGCAGAGCAGACCTCCATCCAAATGGGCTCTCCATTTGGGCTCATCCAAATGGCACCCCTCCAGGGGGCGTGCCAGGGACACTCAGGGCACCCCCACCCCTCAGGAATTTCCTCGTTTTTGAAAAGCTTTTATTTATTTATTTATGTGTTGTTTTAATGTGTTATTTATTTTTGAGAAAGAGAGGCAGAGAGAACGAGCAGGGGAGGGGCAGAGAGAGAGAGGGAGACACAGAATCTGAAGCGGGCAACAGGCTCTGAGCTGTCAGCGCAGAGTCCGACGCGGGGCTTGAACCCATGGACCGCGAGACCGTGACCTGAGCCGAAGCTGGATGCCCAACAGACTGAGCCACCCAGGTGCCCCAAATGGGGCTTTTATTTCTATAATAATTTGTAAGTACTGGCTTAAAATATAGCATAATAAATATAATAAAGACTTTTAAAATGCTGGCTGCTATTTTAATAAAAGGTTAACAAAATTTTCATAAGATAAAATAATTCTAAAGTTGTATGCATTTGATGGCACAGCCTAAACATTTATAAAGCAAAAGTAAAAGGATTACAAGGAGAATTGACAAATTGACCGTCATGGTGGAAGAGTTGACATACCTTTCTAGTAGCTGATAGATCAAGCAAAACAAATGAAAACAACTTGTAATAATATAAAAGATTTGAGCAGTGCAATTAACACCTTTGTTTTATTAGACACATATAGAACGCTGACTATCTACACATTTCTGGAAAAATGAGCTTCATATTAGCTCATACATAAAGCAAGCCTCAACTAATTTAAAAGAACCAGTGTGATGCAGTCCATGTTCTTTGACCACAAGACCACTAAGAACACAGTAGCCAAAAAGAGAACGATCCTTTCCCCTAGCATCTGAAAATTAACAGTTTCAAATAACTCATTGATCAAAAAAGAAAATCATAATGAAAATCTTCAGATATGTAGAACTAAAACATAAGAAAGTTTTATATACCGAAGTCATAAGTTGTGACAAATTTTATGTGTATTTTACCCCAATTAAGAAAGAATTGTAGGTTGCAGCTAATGTAGTATTTGAGGAAAATTTATAGCCTTTAAAGCTTCTATTCTGAACAAAACAAGGCTGAAAATTCATGAACTAAGCATTCAAAACTGGGAAGTAAAAAAAGAATAATGCAATAAACCCAAAGAAAAAATAAAGGAAAAAAGAAAGGAAAGACCAGATATTAGTTAGGTGGGAAAAAAATTGCATAATAGAAAGGATTAAAAAGGCCAAAAGTTGGTTCTTTGGAAAGCATAATAAAACTAATTTGGGGAGCAATTCAGAATGGATGGAAGCGAAAGAATATAGAATGAAAAGAAGGGATGTAGCAGATTGAAAAGGAGATGTTGAACGTTTATAAGATGATGCTATGAATAGCTTTCTATCAATAACTTTGAGAACCCAAACAAAATAGAAAACTATCTAAACTGTTTCTAGAAACATATAGAAAAGATGGTTCTAGGAGTAGTAGAAATTCCAAGGAGTCCCATATCCATCCACTAAATAAACCGAATTAGCCATTGAAGAGCTACCACTTTTTTCTCTCACATTAATTCCAAAACCAGGCCCAGATGGCTTTGTAAATGTTACAGAGTATTCAAGGTAGAGATAATTTTGTATAATCCAAACGTCTCTAAAAATAGAAAAAGGGATAATGTCACTCACTCAGCTCGTGAAATTAGCATAACCTTGGTTACCCCCCCTGCCCCCCCCCAAAGGCAACATGAGAAAGGAACACGACTGGCCAATTGCACTGGTGAAGGAGGGACCTCCCCCCTGATATTGACGATTTGAAGCCCGCTATATATACAAGACAATCATTGCGACCACATTCCATAGGGTATAGTTTAAGTTGTGACAACAGAAACCCCGTAAAGCACAGTGCCTTAAAGAAGACACAGTGTATTTCTCTCTCACATCCCTCCGGGGTGACTCATCCTGATTCACCATCCCCTGCATGTCCAGGATTGTGCCAGCATTTCTATTTTCTAGGCGGTGGGGAGAGGAGCAAAAAAGATGGACAGGACAAATGGTTTAAGCCTTCAAGGAGATGATGACTCATAAGTTGCACACATGAATTCCACGCACACCCTTCCTCCCCAACCCCCAACCTATCCCTCCACTTAATCACAAGGCCACACCTCGCTGCAGGGGACACTGAGAAGTTTGATCTTGAGCGGGGGCGAGCATGTGGCTGGCTGTAAGTCCTGGAGGCTTGTTACCAAAAAGAAGAAGGGGACAGTGGCCACTGAGGGACCGTCAGCTGCGTTCCCCAGAGTGACTAGGTTAGGTTTATGCAGGAATGCATGGGTGACTGAGTACTAGGAACTGTATTAGTGTTATTCACATCTCCACAGCCACAGGGGGAAAAAAAGCATTCAATTAAATTAAACACGATAAGAACAGAACAAGACGGCCGTTACTAACAATAACAGGGAAACTTCTTTAACTGATAAGAGTATCTGCCAAGAGCCTACATCATCTTTAATGGTGAAACACTAGAAGAACCCTTTTAAAATTCAGAAGTAAGGGGCACCCGGATGGCTCAGTCGCTAAGCGTCTGACTTGGGCTCAGGTCATGATCTCGCTGTTTGTGAGTTCGAGCCCCACATCGGGCTCTGTGCTGACAGCTCGGGGCCTGGATCCTGCTTCGGATTCCGTGTCTCCCTCTCTCTCTGCTTGTGCTCTGTCTTTCTCTCTCTCAAAAATAAATAGACATTCAAAAAAATAAAATGGGAGATAAGACAAAGCTGCCCACCATCACCGATTCTATTCGATACAGCAGGAAGCGCTCCAGACTATCCAAGAAATTAATATTATAAAAACTGGGAAGGAGGAAGTAAAAGTGTCATTTGCCACCAATGAAGGCTGTCTACAAAGACCATCTTAGACTTGTTAGTAGCAAAAGCTCTCGATAAATTATAATAAGAATTTCCATCCATATGGCCATATATATAAGTATAATATATATATATATATGTCCAATATGCAAAATTTGACATTTTCCCTGCATATAGGCGACAAACAGAAAATGCAATTTTAAAAGGTGTTAGTTCCGAGGGCACTAAAAGTAATAACGTATCAAGGAACAAATCTGATGGAAAAACATGCATGACCTTTCTGGGGGGAAATTATAAAACTTTATTGAAAGCTATAAAGGAGAAATATAACAGGTTAATGGGTAGGAAGACTGAATATTACCAAGATGTCCATTCTCCCCCAAATTCTTCCATAAATTGAACTGAATTCTAATTAGAATCCTGACATAGTTTTTCTCGGAACTTGACAAGCTGATTCTCAAATTGATAAGAGGTCAGTGCTAACCATTTCGAAAACATTCGAGAGGGGGGAATTTGTCTTGCCAGCTATAAAAAGCTGGCATGGGGTTTTGGCAATTAAGGAGCGCTGTGCTGGTTTCGGGGAGGACAGACAGACCAACAGCCAGAGGGGCTGGGAAGACTCACGCAGTACAGACACCTGCCGGGAGACGCCGGGCTGCAGCTCACTGGGGTAAAGTCAGGCAGGGCGCCTCAGCAAATTGTGCCGGAGAAGTTGGTCATGGAAACGATGAAATTAAACCCATATGTCATCATACCCTAAAACCCGTCCCAGCTGTATAAAGGCCTGAATATAAAAGCAATACCTTAAAAGCTTTAGAAGAAAACGTAGGAGAACATCGTTTATGAAATGGGGCATAGGAAAGGATTTCTTTTTTCTTTTTCTTCTTTCTTTTAAAAAAAATTACTTTAGAGAAAAAGAGAGGGAGTGGGGGGGAGGGGCAGAAGGAGAGAGAGAATCCCAAGCAGGCTCTACGTTCAGCATGGGTCCCATGACTGTGGGATCATAACCTGAGTCAAAATCAAGGGTGGGACATTCAACCAACTGAGCCACCTGGGTGCTCCTGAGTGTCTGTCTTCCTTCCCTTCCCTTCCCTTCCCTTCCCTTCCCTTCCCTTCCCTTCCCTTCCCTTCCCTTCCCTTCCCTTCCCTTCCCTTCCCTCCTTCCTTCTCTTTCTTTTCTTTCTTTCTCTTCCTTCCTTCCTTCTTTTTTTTCTTTCTTTCTTTCTCCCTTTCTTTCTTTTTCTTTCTTTCCCTCTCTCTCACTCTCTTTCTTTCCTTCCTTCTTTCTTCTTTCTTTCTTTCTTTCTTTCTTTCTTTCTTTCTTTCTTTCCCTCTCTCTCACTCTCTTCCTTTCTTTCCCTCTTTCCTTCCTTCTTTCTTTCTTGCTTGCTTGCTTGCTTTTCTTTCTTTCCTTCTTTCTTCCTTTGGGAAGGATTTCTTTAAACTCACTCCAAAAGCAACGCCATCAGGGAAGAAGTTTACAGGAGACTACATTCAAATAAAACCTGGTCATTCAAAGTCACAACCGATTAAAAGACAACCCAAACCCAAAGGTCTGAAAAAAGATAGGCAATTTAAGTTTGGAAATCAGATTATACAAAGAACTTCTCCAAATAAATACAGAAGAATAGAGGAATGGACAAAAAAAAAAAATACGAAGAGGCAATTTAGGGAACACGAAACACGAATGCCCGATCAATACTTGCAAAGATGCTCAACAACACCAGAAGTAAGTTAATATAAATTAAAACCGCAATGAGATGTCAGTTCACATCCACAAGGTTGACCAAAGTATAAAGGCCACAAGGGCAAGTGTAGGCGAGGGTGTGGACCATGGGCGCCCCTGAAGCATGACTTCTCTCTTGATTGAGGGAAAATACGGACATGGCCTCCAGTTCTGCCCCCCCACTTCTAGAGAAATCTCACACGCCAGCTCCAGGAGTCCGCACATGATCATAGCAGAGCTGTTTATAAAGCAGGCTTTGCAAACTCATATATATCCACTAACAGGAGATTGGAGAAATACATTTTGAGACATTCATATCATGGAAGATTGCATACCAGCAAAAATAACTGAACTAGAGGAAGAAGTCAACCATTTACCAGCACATTGCTGGGTGGAGGCTGCGATTCCCAAATCCTCAGGCTTGTGGTGAGAAGGAGGCTGGGAACTGATCTGAGTGGCCTCAGAATAAGAGTTAGGACCTCTGTGGGGACAATCTAGGGAGGTGGATTGGGCTGAAATGAGGAAGGCTTTCGTAACAGGCCCGGTTGCCCGAGGGTGGAAGAGACGGTCTCCTAATGAAATGAGTTCCCCGTCATCGGAGGTATGTGAGCAGGGGCCATCCCTCTACGCATGCCCAGAGGCCCCGCGTATCTGTGAGTCGTGAGTCTGCGAAGTGTGGTTAAAAGAGTACAGGACTGAATGAGTAACCAGACGGTGACACATCCCCGTGACGGACCTGCTCGCTAATGAGAGGGGAAGGACCACAGCACACGCAGCGACCCGGATGTCTCTCCGAAACACGCCGAGTGAGAGAAGCCTTTTGCAAAAGGTCACGTACTGTGTGATTCCATTTATGTGAAATTCTAGGAAAGGCAAAGTCATCTAGGAAGACAGAAAGCAGATCGGAGCTTCTGCGTGTGGTGGGGGGAGGGCGGGAACGTCCCGCAGTGATGGGAGCGTTCTGGAATGTTCCGTACCTTGATTTGGGGGAAGGTTTCATGGGTGTATATATCTGTCAAAATGAATGGAACGGCGTACTTTAAGTGGATCCATTTAGGGGTGCCCGGGTGGCTCAGTCCATTGAGTGTCCGACTTCAGCTCAGGTCATGATCTCGCGGTCTATGAGTTCGAGCCCCGCGTCGGGCTCTGTGCTGACAGCTGGGAGCCTGGAGCCGGCTCCAGACTCTGTGTCTTCACAGAGGGAAGGAGGGAGAACCTATAAGGAGAACCTAAATTCGCTTCCAGACGACTACAAGTGTATCATCCCTGGCAAGCTAGCGAGCCTCTCTGTGCCTTGGTTTTCTCATCTGTAAAGTGGGGGAGCAGGAGAGGCCCCGCCAGTCGTGTGTCAGAGCAGTGAACTCACGCTGGAAGCACACAGCCCTTCCCACTGTCCTCCCAGCCCTGCGTCCACCTGGATGCTGCCGTCCGGGCTGCTCCCCTCCCATCTTGTTTCTCTCCCAACCCTGGCCTGTCCACATAGCCTCAGGGCCACCTGCAGATCGGGACAACCCAAGAGAGGGGTTTCAGGATCCCCAGGTCCCTCTCAGTACAGATCACAAGTCATTCAGGGCCAGCTTCCTCTCTTTCTTTTTTTAGAAGTTTATTTATTTGTTTTGAGAGAGAGGGAGGGAGAGCGGGAGGGGCAGAGATAGAGGGAGAGAGAGAGAATCCCAAAGCAGGCTCTGCACGGTCAGCGTGGGAGCCAGACGCGGGGCTCGAACTCACCAACTGTGAGATCGTGACCTGAGCCGAAATCAAGAGTCGGACGCTTAACTGACTGAGCCACCCAGGTGCCCCTTGCGGCCAATGTTCTAATCTGTGTTTTGTATTCCTTGCAGAGCTGAGCCCAGTGCTGGGTATTCAGGTGGTGTGTAATCGAATGCATGCAGCACAAAGGAGGGAGTTGGGTGGCCCTAAGTCAGGGTGACTTTTGCTTGGATTGTCTTGGAGAAGTGGCTTTCTCAGGATGGAGGGCAGGGGCCATCTGAGGGCCGTGCGGGCCATGTATGGTTGGGCAGGCTGTTCACTGTGTAAGGAAGCTCCTCCCTAGAGGGGCAAATGGGAGATAAAATCCAGTACCCTTTCCAAGTCATGTGGCCTCACTCATTGGCTGTGTCTTCCCAAAGAAGTGCATTCTTCCTTTTTCTTTTCTTTTTTTTTTTTTTAAATAAACATTTTTATTCTGGAACGAGTTTAGCTTTACAGAAAAGTTCCAAACATAGTCAGAGAATTCACCTATACCCGTCACCCGGTTTCGCCTTACGTGAACATCATAACCAGGGCACGCTTGTCAAAACTAAGAAATTAACGTCGGCACAAACGGAGTCCGCTCAGTTTCAGACTTGATTTGCATTTTACTACGTTTCCCCACTAACGTTGTTTTTCGGTTCTAGGATCCAATCCAGGACCCCGCAGTGCATTTAGGTTTTTTGTTTGTTGTTTAGATTCACAGAGGTTGCCCTAGGGGCTAGCGGTGGATGGGAAAAGAACCTGGGTCCAGGGGGAGCATGTAGAATAAAGACCTTAGGTGGTTTGTGAGGCAGGAAGCCCAGGGTGGGTCATGGGGGGCCTTCCTGACTCCGTCTGAGCCCCGCGAACTATTTTCCACCGTCTCAGCTCAGCTAATGCCAAGGACAGAAGAAAGTATCAAAGTTTGTTGGCTGGTTTGAATCCCCGACGGGCCAAGTTTTGGAGCAGGCCACTGTCCTGGGGTCTCCTCGTTCGTCCTAAGTGACAGTCCAGGGTGGGTGACTGGCGGCTCTGCCTCCTTCTTCCCCCGGGTGTGTGTGGGGGGGTGGGCAGTGGCCATGAACAGTTAGAGCCAGGTGAACTTGGAGTTGCCTGGCGCTGGGTATGATTTCAGGCTGGGCGGTCCTAGCGAGTCCGCTGCCTTCTCAGACCCTCCCTTTCCCCCTCGTTACAACGGGTCACGGATCCTTGTTCCAGGGTGCCTGGTCCCCCAGGGTGGCCTCGAGCACCGGACTGGCTCGTGTGGAGCACTGCCCGTAACTTCCTTTTTATTTCTCCTTCTCCATCAGCGGCCCCCCACCTCCCTTCCTGCCCACCCCCCCCGCGCCCCTCCCCTCCTTCCGCACTCTGGGATCCCCGTGCTTGGGGGAGCCTTGTGTATCGCTCATGCAATCCCCCGGCCTGGAGTGTCCTCTCTCCGGCACCACCTTTCAAGTGCTGGCTCACATGTCACCTCCCCGGCCCCGGTTCTCCCTTCGTGTAGCCCCGAGGTCCCCTCCCTGGAGATCCCTCTTGGCCCCATCACTTCCTGCCTTGTTTTATAGACACACGTGCGAGGTCTTATCTTCCCCAGGGATGGGCTATACCTTTTGCGCCCTGGACTCACCGGCACCTGAATACCGTGCAGGGCACACACTTTCAGCTCATTGAGTGTTTACCACTTAGACCCGAGGGGGACTGAGCTCCTCAGGAAGCCCTAAGCCTTTGGAGAACTGCTCCAGCCCGGCGCCGTGCGCAACAGGTCAGGCCCCAGCCCAGAGGGTACCCGGGTCTCCTGTCGGTGCCCCAGCCGGCACCTGAGGGGCCCCGGGCTGATCTGCCAGACCGCATGCTCCGCCCTCTGCAATCGGCTGTTGGGGCAGCAGCTTGGGTAAGTTCCCCTTCCGCTTCCTCCTGCCTCCCGTCCTACTGAGCTGCTCTTCCGTCGGGGGGGACCTCGCCAGGCTCTCCAAACCCTTGGAGCCCGCAGAAACGCTCCGTGCCCCGAGCTGTCACCAGCGCCGCCTCCCAGGCCCCGGACGCGATGCAGGCCATCAAGTGCGTGGTGGTGGGAGATGGGTAGGTACCTGGCTGAACCTCTCACCTGGCCGGAGCCGCCCGACTGGGTTACCCCTGAGACCCTCCCGCCCTGCAGATGTAGGAGTCCCTGGGAAGCAGCTGGGAGGGGCTGCTCCCTTCTTGTCCCCGGGGCCCAGAGAAAGCCCCCCCCCCCCCCAGGTGGGCAGAGGACAGCTCCACTCTCTTTGCCCACTTCCCTCCGGAAGCTGCCTGGGGGGAGGTGGTGGAGGGTGTGGGGCTGGGGGTAGATGTGCCCGGGGCCTCTCACCTACACCCTGAGAGCTGGGACAGGTCTCTTATGGGACCTGTCTTCCACTCTGTGGAGGCAGATGGGGCGGGGGTGGAGAACCAAGAACCTGGCCTTTCGTCCGCAGGCTGACCTGGGCTCTGGTCACTGGCTTGCTCTGCTGTGTGTCCTCAGGCAAGCTGCAGAGCCTCTCTGAACCTCAGCTTGCCCATCCGGGGAGAGGCCACGCCCCTGGGGTTGATGTGTGGGGGTCACCTGACATATTTCGAGGGGCTGTCCTGTGCTCAGGGCGCTCAATAAATATTACCCTCCTTCCCCTCCTCCCTCCCTGACTCTCCCCTCCCCCTCAGCCTGCCTGGTTGGGGAGGACACGCGTGGGGGATGTGGGCAAAGAGCAGAAGGGGGAGGGGAACATGAAGGGAAGGGAGAGGGCAGGAGGGGTGGGAGGGTGATTGGGAGGGCCCGTGCCAGGTAGGCTGGGCCGAGGGGCCTTCTCAGCCGTGGGCCTCAGTCTCCTCATCTGTACAACGACTGGTCCGAGATGCCGATCTCTGACGCCGGCCGTAACAGCGTCTCAGGGTCCAGCCCACAGGGGCATCCTGGGTGCAGTCCAGCCTACCCCAGCATTTCTGGCTGGGCAGCCCTCCGTTCCCACCCTCCCGTTCTGCAGAGGGGCAGCCTGAGGCTGCTTAGAGGCTCAGCTCTTTCCTGCCCTGGGTCGCAGTGGCCCTGACACGACGGACCGACTTTGGCTCCGATGGGTCTCCTGGGAGCGGGTCGGTTTATCAGAGGGCCCTCGGCTGATTCGGATGTGCTGGCTGGCCTTATCTGCCCGCCTCTCTGCCCAGCCCTGCTCACTTCCGCTTTGTACCTAATCTGAGGCGGGGAGGGCAGAAGCCAAGGGCAACGTTCCAGTCATTCAAAGTTACCTTGGTGGCAGGCCCTGGGGAGGGCGGCGGTGGGGGAGGAGAAGGCGGTCAGCCTTCTCAGAACAGGAAGTGACGAAACGAGGGCCCAGGGGCCGCCCCTTTGGCCCCGGGCTTCCCATGGCGCTACCTGTACCCCCTCCCGGCCCAGCCGACTCGCAGACCCAGGGAAGAGGGCCCGAATCGTGGCCATCACTCTTCAGCGCTCACTGTGGGTCAGGCGCCGGGTTCTGCCCTCTCTCCAATCTTCCCACCCACCTAACATTAGGCCCATTTTACAGGTGGGGAAGCTGAAGCTCAGACAAGTTAAGCAATTTGGCCCAGACCTCATGGGGTTTGAGGCCAGGCCTCTCTGACCCCCAAAGTCTGTGTTCTTAACTGTTACTCTCTCCGGTGAGGTTGGGAGGGACAGGCTTTCCCTAACACGGACAAGCTGCTATGCTGTGTCACACGTGGTGCTGGCCTCTTTTACAAGCTTCGTGCTAATTTACTACTCAGCACACTCCTGGGAGGATAGACGCATCGCCGTTTTCTAGATGGGGAGACTGGGGCCCAGAGAGGTGGGCCCCAGTCTCCCCCCCCCGCCCCCCGAGGGCTGGGCCAGGGGATAGCGCAGGTGCTCAGAAACCTCCGTGTCTCGGGCAGGGCCCGTGACCGCTGTCCTCTCGAACTTTCTGCCTTTCAGAGCCGTGGGCAAGACCTGCCTTCTTATCAGCTATACCACCAACGCCTTCCCTGGAGAGTACATCCCCACCGTGTGAGTCCCCGGGGCGGGGAGGGCCGGGGCGCTGGGAGGCTGGGGAGAGTGGCATCCTCGAGCCCACCCCCTTTTCAGGCACTTCCTGTGTGGCGGCCCATTGGGCACCTGGGGGTCTCTGCCTGGCAGGGGTGCCTCATGATCCAGCCAGGAAGCAGCGATCGGCGTCGAGATGGGCATTGAGGGCGGGGGCCGGGGCCCCAGGGTGGGAGAGAGCCGCTGTCCAGCTGGGCCTCGGCAGGAGGTGGGATGTGGGGCTGTGTCCCAGAAGAGGGGCTGGGATGGGGTGGTTGGAGGACGGGGCAGTCGGGGGCCTTGACACGGGGGAGCAGATAGCAGACGCACGCACGCACGCACGCACGCACGCACGCTGTTAGGGGGGAGGGCAGTGCCCTCTGGAGGCCAGTGGGGAGCCCTGCCCTGTTGCGGGATGTGGAGGCGGGTATGTAGGAGTTCATGGGTGGCAGCCTCGGGAGGGGGGGTAAGGGGGGAAGAGCCTGCCCCAGCCCCACCAACCCTCAGCGGGTCCCTCCCTCCGCAGGAGAAGTCCCCAACCCTTAGCACTGCATTCAAGGCTCTGCAGGGCCTTCTCCCCACCTCGCCTTCCGGCATCGTGGCCCATCACTTTGCTTCGTGTTCTGCCTGCTTGTGCCCACCAAACGCTCCCTGGGCATTCTGGCCTCAGGGCCTTTGCTCAAGCCGTTCCTTCTGCCCGGAGTGCCTTTCCTTCCCAAGCGTCTAAGACCCTCAGGCCAGCTCCGGTGCCCCCCACCCCCCACTTCCAGGAATCTTTCTCATGCAGCCTGAAGGGACCTCTCACTCCCTCGAGTGACTGTATCTGATCCTTCCTGTGACTGTGTCTCTGGAGGGCAGGGAGCCTTGTACTCTACGATCACCCCGTTATCTCATGCACATCGTCTTATACCTGAGAGACGTGTTCCGTGTTGGCCTGAATTGAACTCCATGGAGAGGCCCTCGGAGGATCCATCAGAACACGGGCCTACCGTGTCCTGCATGAAATGTCACACATGTGTGCCCTCCCTCGGTCCTCAGCAGAGGTGGCCGTTATACCCAGGCCACTCACGGGGGAAGCTGCGAGCCTCACGGCGCCCAAGGGGCCTGCCCCCCAGGGTGCCAAGCAGCCGGCCGGGCCAAGGCAGAGAAGCCTGGGTAGGGACCCTGGAAAACGGGCTTCAGCACCAGCTTGGCTTCTGAGTCCCCAGATGGCCTGGTGCCAGTGTCCAACTGTCTCTGCACCTGCCGTATCCGTCCGTTTGCCATGGATCATCAAGTGTTTATCAGGCATCTCCTAATGCAGAGGCAGGACTGGCTCTAAGCCTGAGAGGGCACAGCTCCTGCAAAAGGCCGTTGTCGCCGGCGGTGCCCTGGCCCGGCCTGCCTTCCTGCCTCTCTGCCTGTCCCAGCTGGGGGGGCCCGTTCGCTGAAGGACCTTAGACCAATCATTTCTCCTCTCTGAGCCTCCGTTTCCCTTTTTTATAAGGTCAGAGCTGGGCTGGGAAATCCCAGGCTCACCGCCGGGGCACTTCTCCTGGGCAGGGAGATGAAAGGCATGCTCTCTGCTGCGAGACGGTGGGACCAGCAGAGGCCAGGCTAGGGCCAGTGGTTGCCAACGACTTGGAGAACCCGGGCTCCTGGTGGCCCTTGGTGGGCTTGGGACACCGGACGCCCCTTGCAGACCGACAGATAAGAACGAACCAGGCAAGGTCTACCTTCCCAGGACTCTGGGGAGTTTGGGTCAGACCCTAGGGCCATCTTGAAATTCTTAACTTTTGAACAAGGGGTCTTGCGTTTTCATTTTGCATTGGACGCTGCAAAGTATGTGGCCAGTCCTGCATGCCATGCTCCTTTGTCGTCCGGGACAAGAGTCGCTCAGCTCTGGACAAGCCCTCTGAGAGGCTCCTACTACACGCCTGTTCCTCTGTGATGGGGAGGGAGAGATGAGTCATGCCGAGCCCTTGACGTTGGAGGGCGGGGGCAGCCGGGGGGAGTGGGGTTAGGGAAAACAGGAGATCCCTGTTTTCCCGGGGGGGATCCCCCTCCTCTGGGGACAGTCGGGTTTGCTGAGGCTGGGACACGTGTGCGGCCAGCACGTGGTCAGATGAGCAGGTGAGCTGAGCACAGTCATTGCCAGGCGTGGGGGGTTGACAGCTCAGGGTCCAACAGATGGGGAGACTGAAACTCATGACCATGTCGCTGGCGCTCTGTAGTGACTGGGCGCTCTGGCTGCTTCGAGAAGGTGCCAGAACTCAGCCACCGCCGGGCGGCTCAGCTGGTGGGAGAAAAGAACACCCGGTTAATTTCGGTCAGCTTGGCCAGGACTCGGTTTTCGTTTTCATTTCACCTCCTGGCAAGCCAAGTGTGGAATTCTGTGCACAGCATGGTGTCCAGCCCCTTCTGGGCTTTCGCTGCCCCCCGCCCACCCTCCTGCCGCCGAGGGTGTGGTTCCCTCGCTGGCCCCAGCTACCCTTCTCCAGACTTCTCCACCTCGTGGCTCCTCTTAGCCAAGATGATCACGTCCACCCCCCTCACCCCCCCACCCCCCGCCTGGTGAAGCCCCTCAGCGGTGCCCCATTGTCCTCAGGACCAAGACCCGAGTCCTAACGGTGGTCCACACCCTGCCTGACCTGGTCGATCCTCCCTGGTCCCCACATCACCAGCCACGCATGCCCCCTGGTCTCTGCGTTCCTTTCTGAAGGTGGGCTTGGGTGGGGGTCAGGTGATGCTGGGGGCTGAGCCCCCTTCCTCCTGCCCCCAATCCCCTCCTCCACTCCGTTGCAGGTGTAGGGCTGGGACCAAAGCCCCATGTAACCTGGGGCAGGTCCCTCCGAGCCTCCCTGAGTGTGTGTCCCTCGTGTGTGAAATGGGGACAATGGTAGCAGCTGCTTCCTGGGCCCACTGAAGTGGCCCAAGTACGAAGGGCCTGGAACAGTCATTGACGGCTCTGGGTGCTCAGCAGACGTGAGTTCCCTGCCTTCCCCTCAGCTCAGGGATGCCCCAGGCCCGGGCTCAAACCTCCGAGTCTCAAGCCCTGAAGTGGCCTCAGAGTTTCCCAGGTGGGGATTTTCTGAATCTAGTCCTGGCTCTGCCGCCGACTGACTGTGAGATCTTGGGCAAGTGCCTTCCTGTCTGTGGGCCTCAGTTTCCTCATCTGGGTAAGGGAGTGAGGGCTGGCCAGAGCGGTTCCTCTGGTGCTGGCTGCCTGTGGATCTCAAGGAAGGGGGCCCCCCCAGGAGGTGTAGACCGCTGATGCATCCTTGCAATAATCCCTCCGGCTCTGGCAGCTGGGCCTCTGGGGAGGGACAAGTGTGTGTGTGTGTGTGTGTGTATGGTGCAAGGAATCTTGGGAGGCTTTCTGGCACCAGAATTTCAGGCTGGACACTAGAGAGGAGAGTGTCCCTCCGTCCTCAGCGTGTCCCAAAGGAATGTTTCCGACCGAAGCCGAAGACACCAGAGGCGCGTCTTTTCCCGTGATGCCCCGCGGTGTCTCCCTGGACGGCGCCTTCTTCCTGAAATCCCACAGGGCATGGTTGGTAGCTAGAGTTGGTACACAGAGCCCCTACTATGTGACAAAGGCCTCAGGGGCCTCAGCGTGCAGTAAGGAACAAGCCAGGCGTGGTGTCTGTTGTTTGGGCAAAGATTGCTGGGTTGGGGCCTGGATGGGCGGGCTGGGGGGCAGGAAAGGCTTCCTGCGGGAGATGACCTTGACATGGGGCTAGAGGGGAGATGACCTTGACACGGGGCTAGAGGCGGCTGAGTAAGAGTCAGCTGGGCACTGGGGAGGTGGAGCGAGGGAGGAAGCAGAGTGGAGAGTCAGAGAAGTGTTTGTGGCAGCTTCCAGGCAGTAGGGAGCGGGGCTCTCTGAGGAACCGAGAAGTGACCGGAACACTCCATGGATGAATAAGTATGGGGTGCTAAAAATAGCAGGCTGCCCACTTTTGGGGGGTGCGTGCATGGGTCTTTCTCAGAACAGTTGTTTCGGGAGGCACCCTGAAGCACTGGGGCTTCTGCAGCCGGTCACCAAGCAGCATTCTGGGGCGGCTTCCTGGAGGAGGTGGCGTTCCAAGGGCTTCAGTTCAGTCGGCTTTAGTTCCCATCTACCTGCATGTATTGGGTGCCAGGCCTGGGAAGCAGCCAGGGCCCTGTGGAGCCCTGACCCCCAGCAAGATAGAGACACACGGATTGCCTCTTCAAGGTCAAGATAAAGCGGTTGCCTAAGGGAGGGCACAGTGAGCTCTTTCCAGGTGGAGGCTAGGGGAAGGGGGTGGCCCCCTCCCCCTCCCCACCGCAGTGGAGGAACTGCCTGGGCAGGAACTTGACTCTTGAACTGGAGGTGGCGTCTGGGTGGGAGGCACGGCCATGATCAAGCTCAGGGAGGTGGGCAGCGTGAGCCTTGCCCGGGAAAGAGCTTGGCTGGTGTATGAGGAGAGAAGGAGGAGGATCCTGAGGTCTCAGTGGGCCAGGCCAGGGGACAAGGAGCGGGTGGCTTTTGTGGAGAGGGACAAGGTGATGATCCTTAGCCCTCGTGGGCGGGAGGTGAGGGCATCTGTGGTAACCCAGCTGGGGCACAGGGCAGTGAGCGTCAGACGTGAGCGCTGGGACCCCACGCAACTGGCTTATAACTTAGTTCGGTCCCTCGCTGGCTGTGGGGCCTTGGGCAGACGGCTATACCTCTCTGATCCCAGTTTTCTTTTCTATAGGCTGAAAAATCAGCACTTTCCTTTCAGGGGTATGTGTAGTGAGAAATAGTGTTGGGTTGGATTAAAACAAAAAAAGAAAAAAGAAAAAAGAAAAGTCTGGAAGCTTGTGTGATGGCCCTGGAGGCCTCCCTGGTGCTGGTGGGAGATTTTAGCTGTCGCTATTGACATCCCCCTATCAACAACGCCCCCCCCCCCCCCGCCCAACCCTTTGGCACATGTCTTTCCTATATGTGCTGGTGGCATTTCTCAAAAGTGTCACCCCCCCCCCCCCCCCACTCCAAGCCCCCTGCCACCAGCCTGGAAGACCAGGAATTTAGCGCCCCCGGAGGTCCTTCTGCCAATGCAAGATAAGGATGCTGGACAAATACCTCGCTTCCTGTCCCTCAGGGGTCAGGGGGCGCCCTGTCTCCCAGCTGCCTCTGCTGGGACCCCTCAATAGCACCCCCCGGAACAGCTGGTGTCCCTTCTTTGCCTCTTCCTCACTCCCCTCCCGAGGCTGCCACTTCCTCCGCTCAGGGTTTGTTTCAGGGGAGGACCCCATCCGCAACAGGGTGACCCACATCAGTGCAGCACAGGAAGTGGGTAAATTTGATGCGGGTCGAGCCTTAGGGGGGGATGCTCTGCGACGCTCCCCCCCCCCCCCCCAAAGTCACTTCTTCAAAAGATAGGCCAAGGGCAGAAAAGGGACGGAGAGACCATGTCTTTCTCTGGAGGTTTACCTGCATTTAACACTTTTTTTAAGGTAATGAATCAGTAATGGGGAAAAAAACAGCAAAACCCAGAGGGAAAGCCGACTGCACAGGGCCATGCGAGTCTGACGGTGGCCGCCCCTCCCTGGGCCTCCGCACCAAGCAACGGGAGGCCGGAAGGAGGGCCCGGGGTCCGGGGCGTGGAGACTGACCCTCCTGTGTTGCCTGCTCCCCGCAGGTTCGACAACTATTCAGCCAATGTGATGGTGGACAGCAAGCCCGTGAACCTGGGGCTGTGGGACACCGCGGGGCAGGAGGACTATGACCGCCTCCGGCCGCTCTCCTACCCACAGACGGTGTGCTTCCCTGTCCTCCTATCCCCAGCCTGAGCTCTTCCCGCTCCCTCTGGGGGCGACGCCCTGGGGCCAGGGCCGGGCAACCCTGCCCCTGTCAGTAATGACCCTGCTGGCCAGAGCGGGGCCTCCTCCCCTCCCCGCCTGCCTTCAGCTACCCTGCTCTCACTGTGCCCATCTCCCCGGCCCCCCTGCCTCATGGGCTCTGGCACCCCCCGGGGCTGCCCAAGGGTGGGGCAGGAAGATCCTGGACGGGGCCCAAATAGGGAGCCCAGGACTCTGAGTCCCAGGGGTGCTGGGGAGGGGAGGAGAGATGGGGGCGAGCCTACAGGCTCTCCCTCCGGGCTGGCCGGGAAAGGGCTGGTGACCAGAGGGTAGGTAGTGAGTGCCCGGTGAGGACTACGGGTTCTGGAATCCCGGGTGACAAACCCCGGGCTTCCGTGAGCCTCACTCTCCCCACCTGTAGAATGGGGCAGCCTGTCGTGTGAGGATTAGTCCCTTAGAAAAGCCTGGATCAACAAACAGCTCAGTGGCTGCCCAGGTGTGGGAAGGGCCCAGGTGATGCCTCCAGGCCTCTCACGGGTGACCGTTGCCTGCTCTGTCCCCAGGACGTCTTTCTCATCTGCTTCTCCCTTGTGAGCCCTGCCTCCTACGAGAATGTCCGTGCCAAGGTGAGCAAGACAGAGTGGGGCCTTGGGGGCTTGGGGCGGGTGACCGGGGGGGGGGGGGGAGGGGGGGCGGGGTTGCTGATGACTTTAGGGCAGGGGCAGGGGCAGCGGAGGGTCCCCAGTGCCAACCAGGGCTGTGAGTCTCCGGGGGTGAGACTCAGAGGGGGCTCCGAGGGGGCTGGGGTGGTTAGCTTTACTCCCCACCCTCTGTAACCTCGTCCCCTCTCCTCCCCACACCCCCTCCTCCCCGCCTCGCCGCCTCTCTTCTCTCCTCACATTCGGTGCCCCTCCTCTCCCCGTTCCCGTGCCCCCTCCTGCCCGCACCGCCTCTCACCCCCCCCCGCCCGCCCGCCCAGTGGTTCCCTGAGGTGCGGCACCACTGCCCCAGCACGCCCATCATCCTGGTGGGCACCAAGCTGGATCTGCGGGACGACAAGGACACCATCGAGAGGCTGAAGGAGAAGAAGCTGACGCCTATTACCTACCCGCAGGGCCTGGCACTGGCCAAGGAGATCGGTACGGGGCTCGGGGCTCGGGCTCAGAGAGGGGAGCCAGCTGTTGGGGGGAGCCTGCCTCAGCCTCATGCGGGATTAAAGGGGCTCCAGGGCCAGGCCTGGGGGGGGGGGGCTGGCTGTCTGGGGACGAGCAGCCAAGTCGAGCTTGAGTTTTCCAGGAAGGCTTCCCGGAGGAGGTGCTTTGCCTCAGGTCTGAAGGGGTGATTTCCCTTCTGCCTCCTTCTCACTTCCCTTTCCCCAGGCTCCCTCCTCAGGCCAACTCCTCTTTGCCTCCCGATTACTGGCCCAGAGAAGTAAAGTCACCTCTCAAGGTCACAAGGCCAGCAGGTGACGGCACTGGGAGTGGAATGCAAGAGAGCACGTTGCTGGCTCGGCGGCCTCCTCGTGGCGGCTCAGGGCTGCCTGCACCGGGGAGGCCGGCACCGATGGGTCCAGCCTCTGCCCTGGCACCTGGGCCTGCTGTCCCTGGTCAAGGCCTGACCTGCCTGCGGCCTGGGGGTGGGGCTCTTGCCCGAGAGCCAAGCGTCCCCAGCCGAGTTTGGCCACTACGAGCAGTGACCCAGCTGCCCGGGGTGCTCTGCCTCGACACAGGGTCCTGAAGGCCCAGGGTTTGGTCCCTGAGGAGGCTGGGGCCCCCCTCCCCGCCACCCCCCGCCCCGGCCCTGCCTCAGCCCCACACTCTTCCTTCCGCCGGAACTGGGAGGGCTCCGGGGACTCACATCTCTACAGGAAGAGAAACCGCAGCTGCCCCCCCACCCCCACCCCCTTCCTGTGACTAGTCCACTGACATGGCCATCTTTCTCGGGGGGCCTGTGGCTGCCTCTTAAGCCTGGGTTCCGGACCCCATCCTGGGGTCTTTGGCTCCTAGGCCTGCTGGCTTTCCTCGCAAATACCGGGCCTGCCCCCTTGCCCTCTCTTGTTTTCTGACCAGCCTGTCCCCCACCTCCTCCTGCCCGGGGCTGACTCCCCAGCCTGCCTGTGAGCCCTTCCCTTCTAAAGCCTGTGCTTTGGGACAAGGAGAAGGGGGCCCCCCTCTCTGGGCCTCAGTCTCTCCGTTCACATGGGCCAGCCTGCACACGCCCCAAAGGTCCTTCCTCCTCTATAGGGAGATGGCTCCGGATCCTGCCTTGGTCTCTAGCCTCTCCCTCCTGGAGCTGATCCTGAGTGGGGTGTGGGGCAGGGGCAGTGACTTTGAACTTGACTCGGACCAGCCTAGGCCAGAGGGGAGGCCGGAGAGGAGGCCTGGGGGACCTGCTGGTGTGATGAGAAGGCCGGAGGCCGCCTCAGCCCCCAGCCTGTGGTGGCGAGTTGGGGAGGCAGCTGAGGTCCCGGCTGGTATAATCGCGGCTGGCTGATGGAGACTGAGCACCTCCTGGGCGCTGGGCCATATACCTCCCCTCCTTGTTCCCACGGCGACCATGAGGGAGGGTCTCTGGTTGACCCCACTTTACAGAAGAGGAGAGTGAAGCTCGGGGAGAAGTCGCCGGCTCAAGGCCACCCAGCCAGGCTAGGGCAGAGCTCAGATCCAAAGCTGGCAACCTGGCTCCATTAGTCATGGAGATCAAGGGCATCTGCAGCCCCCCTGACCTGCCCCCACGCCCTCGGCGCTCCTCTACCCCACCTGCCTCCGCTCGATACGCGTCCTGAGTCACCACGTCCTAGACAGATGGGACACTGAGGCACAGAGAGGGGGACTGGCCAGAGTCCTAGGGTGATCAGAGGCAGAGCTGAAGGGAGCCCAGCACCCTCCCCCCACCCCCCTCTACCTCCACTCAGGGCCGTTGCTCTGGATGCCACTCAGCCGAGAGGAAGCAAGGGGGTGGCAGGTGCCAGGGAGGAGGCAGTTGGTGGGTGCGGAAGAAGTCGACGCTGGCTGTGGTCCCTCGCAGGGAGACAGTGGCCAATGCCCGGCGACACCCTTCTAGGCACAAAAGGGTTATAAGATGATGACACTCCGGAACCTGAACCTGAACCTGAACCAAGGGAGTCTGGCCTCTGGCAGCCAGGCCCTGGGAGCACTCTGTGCTCTCCCTGCTGGGAATATGCTCCCGAATACAGGGGACACAGCCAGCATGTGACTTTGTGCAAGTGACACACTCTCTGAACCTCGGTTTCCTTGTCACTGCCCTTTCTTTCTTCCCAACCCCAGGGCATCTGTGGGCTTCCTCCTTCCAGGGGCAGTCCCTCTTGAGGTCCTGGCTCTCCTCTCCCCAGCTGTGTGTCTCTGGGGCCCAGGCTTCCCCTCTCTGGGCCTGTTTCCTCATCTGGGAAGTGGGGAATCACAGTATTTCTTCACAGGGTTTTTGGAAGCCCCCAGCTCAGTGCTTGGCAGGGGCACCTATCGGCCTTGGTCTGCTTCCTTCCTCCTAGAAGGGCAGACTCCAGGGGGACAAAGTTCCCCTTCCTGCCCCTGCCTTTCCTCTGGTTCCTGAGGTCAGCCCCAGCCCTCTCAAAGAAGGGGCTTTGTGGTTCCTTACTTCAGGGAAACAATCTGTGTTGTAGCAGAAGTGGGAACTCAGGCAGGTTCCTTCCAGAAGGGCATGAACGCGGCCCCCTGGGAGTAAGGGCTCAGCCTGACCATCTGTGCCCCGGGCTCCCGCGCTGAGCGGTCAGGTGGGAGAAGGCTGGTCCCCTCAGCAGGGAGGGAAAACTCTCTACTCCCGTTCCCCTCACTGACAGTCCCCAGCCGCCCCAAGGTGGACGAGAAGCACCCAGCATGTGACTTTGGACAAATGATTTCCCACCTACGAGCCTCAGTTTCCGAATCTGTCAAATGGGACGATGTTAAGGAGTGGTCAGGTGGCACTTGGAAGGTCCTGGTGACCGGGCTGTGAGCACCTCAGGCCTCCCGAGGGGAAGCGTGGAGGCAGGTGTGCGGCTAGTTTTTCGGAGAAACTGAGACGTGGAGAGATTCAGTCACTGTCGCTAGAGCCCTTGTTTCCTTTAGGAATGTGTCAAAATTCCTGCCTGCCTTCCCTAAGGGCTTACGTGTCTAAGGAAGATACAGACCTGCTCTTGTGGGTCTTAGCCTCTCTTTTGGAAACCAAGCTCCCCATTTCAGGCATGGGGAAACCGAGGCACAGAGTTGTGGATACTCTCCTCTGAGTGGCACAGCCCAGGTGGCCCCCACAGCCTGGCACAGTTGTGTGGCTTGGGAGAGGTTTCTGCCCAGGGCCGGCCCCTGACCGGGCCCTGCCCTCTTGCCACCCCACCCTAGACTCGGTCAAATACCTGGAGTGCTCAGCCCTCACCCAGCGAGGCCTGAAAACCGTCTTCGATGAGGCGATCCGGGCCGTCCTGTGCCCCCAGCCCACGCGGCCACAGAAGCGCCCCTGCAGCATCCTTTAGGGTAAGAGCGCCTCCTTCCCCGCTTCGTGACCCGTCCTCCACCTGCACACAGCAGGCTCCGGCTGGGGGGCGGCGGGGTTGGGGGGGGGGGGTTGTCTAGCCACTGCTCAGTGGCCTTGCGTTTCACCGGGAATGGCATTTCGGCCAAGACAGAAGGGCAAGCATCGCAGTGGCCTCAGTTTCCCTATTTGCCTGAGCCGGTCCAGCTCAGTGGAGCCCAGTTCCCAGCAGGAAGGTGCCAGAGCCAAGGCATGGGTGTCGCTAGGCTCCCACCCTGCCGACCCTGCCGGAGGCCAGGGATGGGGACCGGGATGGGAAGATGCGTTGGCCCCACCCCCCAGGAGAGGGGGGAGGAGCCAGCACCACACATAAGAGTGAGACTCCAGTGGGGGCAGAAGGGGGACCAGTGTGGGTTGGAGGCAGCCTGGAGACGTGGGACTAGAAGGGTGGAGAGGCCTTGGTGTGGTGGGCAAGCGGGGGGTGG
Source organism: Neofelis nebulosa (assembly GCF_028018385.1). Classification (NCBI taxonomy): domain Eukaryota; kingdom Metazoa; phylum Chordata; class Mammalia; order Carnivora; family Felidae; genus Neofelis; species Neofelis nebulosa. The sequence goes on from NC_080789.1 coordinate 11,076,095, forward strand.
GGGGTGGTGGCGGGGGACTGGTGGGAGGGCCAACCTGGAGCCAAAGCCAGGAGGCGGCCGTGAGCCTTGAGCTGGGAAAGCGGCGAGGGAGCAGGCCGTTCTGCTTTGCCATCAGATTCTCACCCCATGCGTGTCTGCATTCCAGGTTGCACCCAGCCCTCCCAGCCAGATGGTTCTGACCTCCAGGGCCCTCCCATAAAGCCCAATGGCACCCCGGCTGGCCACGCTGTCCCCTCCCCGCCCGTGGTGTTTCCTAGCAGAGGGCTGCAGAGCTTGGTTGATGGGCTTCTCTGGGCTGGAAGGGTGTGAATTCGCAGGCTCTGTTCCCAACCCCTGCTGCTCCTGCCCTCCTCCCCCCTCCCCGGGGGCCAGAGGGGAGCCCCCTTTGCATTAGTGCTGTTCGTGCCCGCTGCCACACAATGGCAGCGTCTACCCCTTTGCCCCAGTCCCACCCGACGCCTGAATCCCCTCTGGAAATTTCGGGCCAGATTGTCTCCAGTATGCCTTCAAGGACGGGTCTCTCGCTCCCTCCTGAGGCCGGCTACTACTCCAATATTGGTGGTCTTGCTTGTCTGAAAGTTCTCCTTCTCCTGAGCCAAAGTGAGTGTCTCAGAAGTTTGCTCCTCTGGTCTGAGCGCTCTTCTTTGGGGCAACATGAAATAAACCAAATTCTCTGACTGTCGGCGGGCACCTGCAACCGCCCGTCAAAACCCTGGGTCCCGCGGACTCCTGCCACCCCTCGAGGCTTTCTCCACCGCTCACAGGACCTTGAGCTACATTTGCCCGTAGGAGTCTTAAAACTTTCAGACGCTGCCAGCCAGGACTTTTGCTATTGCAAATGGAAAACCTAATTCAACCTGCTTAAGCAGAAAATAAATTTACTGATTCAAATTTGGAAAGATCGTGTCTTCAGGTGCAGCTTGATCAAGGAGGGAGGGGGAAGCTCAAATTATGTCATCAGGGCTTGCTTTCCTGTACCTCTTTGCTCTGCCTCCTGCTGTCTGGTTCATTTTCTGGCAGGTGTCTCTCAGGAGCATTCTTCCGGGTTCAAGTTGGGCAAAAAAAAAAAAAAAAAACCACCAAAAAAAAAAAAAACAAAAAACCCAACCCACAAGTATCTGCCCCAGGCAAAGTTCTAATTAAGGTTTACTCTGAATGGACCAGCTTACTTGCGGGTCATATTCAACCAATCGTATTTGGTGGGGGGAGGGTGCTGAGCTCTGATTGGCCAGGCCTGGACCACACCCCATCTTGGAGCGAGGGGTGGTTCCAAGCCAATGATAAGAACCTTATCTACTTAAGGTGGAGGGGTTATCTCCCCAAGGAGGACTCAGACCTTGTTGGAGTTCGGGATTATGGGTGTCGAGCAGCCAGAACTCCCCAACCACCCTTATTGCGGGTCACCGAAAGGGTCCCCACGGGGTAAGGAAGCAATGCCCGTCCCTGGAGGCACGAAGCAAGAGCGAGTTTCTTTAAGAGAGAGAGGGGACTGTGCTCCCACCTTAGAGTTTCCTAATTGACAAGTGCCAGCCTTTGCGCTCCTGTGGATGGTTGCTCTCCTCTGTCCAAGCTTCATGCACGCTCCAGTGCATGTTTATGGCGCGCCTTCTCCCTCTGTTCCAGGTGCGGGGTCCAGTGCTGCACGTGAGCTCCTGCCCTCGGGGGCTGGCACTCTGGAGAAGCTACATGGAAGCTACAAGGCAGGAATAAAAAAAGAGAGGTCTAAGACCCCGTCCCCCACGGCACAGAAGTCCCCCCGGTTGCCAGCCCGCGAAATGCTTTGGGTTTCTGTTCTCTGCGATTCTCTGCTCACCGCCCCCGCCCCCACCCCCCCAGCTGCCCCCATAAGTCCTGATGTTGGGAGAGGCAGGGCCCTCCACCTCACCGGCCTCCCAGGAACCCCCACCCCCTTGAAAGGAACTGGGTTTAGCCGGGGAAACCCCATGGCGCCTCTCAGCCTCCGCTCAGACAAGGCCTTTCTGTTTTTAAGGTGACTTCACCACGGAAACAAGCCACCCCCCTGAAAACCCCACGCCTGCTCTCGCTAGCATGTGGCGAACACAGACCCATCACCCCCCCATAACCGGACACGCTGGTTGTTTGGAAGCCCTGGGGCGCCCCCTCCAGTCGTCCAGAGTCTGAAGCGAACCTCATTTGCTCCCTGCTTTTCCGGGGCCTCCAGATAAATCTGGGACCCCTTCCCTTGACTCCGGAGGCCTGGCCACACCCGGCCTCCAGCCTCAGACCGAACTCTCATTTCCTCAAAGACCTCTCTTTCGTCTTAGCCTTTGGCACACCCTGGTCTGGTCCTCTTTCCTCGAAGAATTTCCTTTGCGCCTCTAACTTCCCTAGATGCCAAGGGCGCGCGCGGGGGTGGGGGTGGGGGTCTCTGCTACGTGCCTCTTCCCCCGAGCCTGCCCCAGTGGGCACAGCCCTTGCTTTATGCCAACAGCAACGCCAGGAAATAAATTCTCTCACCACCGTGCGTTCTCACCTAGCCGATATTATCTCATTTAACCCCCCTGGGGGCCGCCCAGTGTAGGTGTTAGCAGCTTGGTTTTGCGGAGAAGGAAACAGGGGCACAGGAGGGCACGGGAGTCGTCCTGGAGCTCAACTCACTACGGCAGACACTCTCCTTTCCCATCTCCTCCCACTGCTCGCATCCTTCCTGCTGACAGAAACCTAGTTTTCGGGGAGAGCCGCGAGGTCCCTCGCCCCAGACCAAAACACTTGTTCTCCCGGCCTGCTTTGCCGCTGGGGTCCCACGGGGGCACAGTTCTGGCGAGCAAGGCAGGTGTAAGTCAGCTGGAGAGGTGGCTTCTGGGGAAGTTTGTGTTTTCTTCCGCAACCCCCCCCCCCCAAAAAAAAAACCCCAAACGGCCACTGCCCTTTGTCCTGTCCTCTTCCCCAATGAATAATGATGCGATGTCTGGAGCTGCAGCAGCCATCTTATACACATGAAACCACAAGCACGCAGCCACAAGCTGACAGGCTGAGAGTGGAGGAGCAGAGGGACGCAAAGAGGCTGGATCCTTGACAACTTCGGGTGGCCGCAGAACCGGCGCCCCGAGCTCTCAGGAGCTCGCTCGCAGCCCAGTGGGGACAGCTGAGTCCGCAGGGAGCCCCGGGCAATGGCCCCTCTGCTTGGATGGCTCACCATGACCCTAGCAGGTGTCTGGGACCTAGTCCACGCTGGATACGTGTGTGTTGTTGATGTAAACAAACAAGCAGACGGAAGAATAGACTTTACTGGAGAGAGAGAGAGAGACCCAGCCCTTCCAGTGACCCAGCTGAACCCAGCCTCCCAGCCATCCCGGCCAAGGCGCCAGTCGTGCGCGTCAGCCATCTTGGATGTGCCAGCCCAGTCGAGTCCCCGGATGACGGCGGCCCCGGGCAAAATCATGTGGAGCAGACGAGCATCCCACTGAGTCCGGCCACCTCGTAAAATCATGGGAAATAATACCGTGGTATGCCGAAACGGCGACTTTTCTGGGGCCGAGAAAGTTTCTTCCTTTGCTGTTTCACTTCTCCGCCCTCCCCTCTTTTTTTTTTTTTTTTTTTTAATTTTTTTTTTTTTTTAATGTTTTTTATTTATTTTTGGGACAGACAGAGACAGAGCATGAACGGGGGAGGGGCAGAGAGAGAGGGAGACACAGAATCGGAAACAGGCTCCAGGCTCCGAGCCATCAGCCCAGAGCCTGACGCGGGGCTCGAACTCACGGACCGCGAGATCGTGACCTGGCTGAAGTCGGATGCTTAACCGACTGCGCCACCCAGGCGCCCCCGCCCTCCCCTCTTAACAACCCCCCCACCCCCCGCCCCCCAACCTGCAACCAGAGAAAGAGTCGCCTCTGGGGACCTCTGACTCCATCCAGGCCTCATGGGATGTGAGAGGCAGGGCAGGCTAGGCTCTGGGGAGGGCGACGGAGATCTAGGATGGTTCTAGAAGACTTCTGAAGGCCCTAAACTAGGTGAAACGATGAGCAGTCATCCATGTCACTTGAAGTTCGTTCACTTCAGTTCTCATGGAGCCAGGGGCTCCGTGCCAAGCTGCGTGGGAGCTGGAGGTGCCGCGAGGGTGACGTCCGGCCCCGCGCTCCCCAGGGGGCTCAGGGGCCGGTGAGACGGACCGACCAGCAACTCAACACCTGCCGTGTGGTCGATCCACATACCACAGAAGTGTATGCAACAGAGCAAAGAGGAGGGTCTTGTCTCGGGGTGCTGGGCCACAGCTGCTTCTGGCCCCTCCCCCTTGCTGAAAAGCAGCCACCACGACGACGACGATACGGGGAACACGAAACAGAAACACAAACTCTCATCTTCAAGGAAACCAGGAGACACCTGTGAACCCAGACCAGCCAGCGCCCAGCACACAAGTACGGAGAGCAGATGGAGGGGTGGTAAATGATTTAACAGAGGCCCGGGGAAGGCAAACCCAAGCGCCTGCTGTGCTGCGGGAGGGGCGGCGGGGGTGGGGGGTGGGGGGAGGATTTGCAGGTGGAAGAGACGCAACCCACCGGGCCTTGCAGAATCCCAGGGCAGCTTCCAAGTGGGGGATTCAGCCACCGCAGATGGCCAGGCGGGAGGCTGAAAACTGGCGGGTTATTTAGAAGTTTGTTTAAGGGGCAATTAGACCCCCAGAGCCCCTCCCCCCTCCCCCCCACCCTGCACGATGCAGCCAGGCAACCATCCCTCCCTAGCCTGGGCAGGAAAATCCAACCAGACATTTCTGGACCCAAGGACACCAGCTACAGGGCAGGCGGGGGTGAGCCCCCAGACTGATGGTGTGAGGTGCAGTAGGTCTGATTATGCCTGGTGGGTGATTACTCCCTCCATGCCCCCCTCCAGGGTAAGAGCACACTTCCCCTCCCTGCCCCACTGACTAGCTTTGGCCTTCGGCCTTGCCTTTTGCCAGCGGGATGTTAGCATATGCATCGTAAGGAGAGACTCGATGTGCTTGCACCCTTGGACATGCTCTCTTGTGCTGACAAAAGAACATGCCTTGGTAAGCCCAGTGGTTCCAAGAATGGGACGGCAGAGGTACCCAGGTGCCTGCAGCTCAGAGCCGACCTGCCTAGATTAACCCACTCCAGATGACCTGAAGGTGTGAGGTACAATAAATGCTTATTCTCGTGCACCAAAGCCATGTGCGTGGTTGTTTGTTACACAGCAGTAGCTGACTGATACAGGGGGATTCAGTGGAAGTCAGAATACCGAACAGGGTGACCCTAGCCCGCCTCCTCTCCCTGGCTTAGTTCAGGAATGCTAGCACCCAGGCATACAGATAGGAGTCGGTGGATAGGATCTGACCACCCCAGAGAGAAGTCTCACAGGTGCTGACCTCTGGTCCCATCTAGGTATGCTTGACGAAAGAGCCAGCTGTCCCTATAGCGATGTTCATTGCCTCGCAAGCCCTGTCCTCCTACATGGAGCGGCCAATCTGAGTGTTAAGGCTTCATTCCGAAAAATGAATGGGAAACAGAAGATGAATGGACGATTGAAGAAAACTCAATCAAACAGAGAAAAGAATTAGCAAGAAATAGAGACAAGGCAGCGATCAGAAGAAAACTTTGAAGAAACTACCACGGCTATCCTTGGAGAGAGAAGGAAACATAGCATAGCCATAAACAAAACCAGAATACCATAATAAAGGAACAATCAGAAAACCAAGAGGAGCTCTTAGAAATGAAAAATACTATGTTTATTAAAATTTTAAAAACGTACGGGGCACTTGGGTGGCCCAGTCGGTTAAGTGTCCGACTCTTGGTTTCAGCTCAGGTCGTGATCTCACAGTTCATTTGTTCAAGCCCTGCATCGGGATCTACACCGACAGTGTGGAGCCTGCTTGAGATTCTCTCTCTCTCCCTCTCTCTCTGCCCCTCCTGTGTTCTCTCTCTCTCTCTCTCTCTCAAAATAAATAAATAAACTTTAGAAAATACATTTTTTAGGCGGTGTCTGGGTGGCTGAGTGTCCAGCTTTTGGTTTTGGCTCAGGTCCTGATCTCAAGGTTTTGTGGGTTTGGGCCCCACATGGGGCTCTGTGCTGGCAGCTCAGAGCCGGCTTGGGGTTCTCTCTCTCCTTCTCTCGCCCTCTCTCTCTGTCCCTCCCCCACCCGTGCTATCACTGTGTCTCTCAAAATAAATAAATAAACTTAAAAAAATAAAATAAAATAGTTTTTAAAAAAAAATGTTTGGAAGAAAAAACAGAGGGAACAACAACAATAATAGAAACAACTCTCAGAAGGTAGAATAAGATGGTAAAAGTAAACAACAAGAAAATTACAGGGTTAATCCAGGAGGCCAATAGTCAAATAACAGGAGTTCCAAAAGAAAATAATAGAGAAATCTTACCCAGAACTGAAGAACACAAATCTTTAGGTTAACACAGTGCGCTAAATGCCCCAAACACTTGTTGTTGGGGTAGGGTGGGTGGCATGACCCACGCATTAGGAAACCTCTGAAATTTAGGGATACAGCAAACATCCTAGAAGCTTCCATGATAAAGAACAAAATGACCTAAGCTTACCCACAATTGACTGAGAATAAGAACAGTACTGGGAGGTAGAGACATGGACAGATGCCTCCCACCACTGAGTCAAAGTAATTCTCAACCTAGAATTCTATACCCAGCCAGGCTATCCATGCGCACGCGAGGAGAATAAACTATTTTCACATGTGCACACCGGCTCAGGGAGTTAGTAGAGGTTTCGCACTGGCAAAATAAGGGAGTAAACCATTATGGAGGAAGATTCAAGAAACAGGACCTAACAGGGAAAAAGCTGAAAGGGATCGCTGAGAGAGCAGTGAAGAGAGCATCTCAGGGTGGTAGCCACTCTCAGGCACAGAGGATAGCCAGGACAGATGGGCAGAGTTGAGACGTCTCCACACAGAAATCCTGACCGGGCTCACATTCCCCTGTGAGGTTTTTCCTGAGCTGTAGGTCGGAGCTTATGCAAATACGGAGTCCTAGAAAACTGAGATATTAAAAAAACAAAAAACAAGCAAATGAAAAAAAAAAATGAAGCCGTTATGAACTCCAGGCTGGGCAGGAAATAACATGTACGGTACATTCCTAGTGAAAACACTGAACGTGCACTTAACCGAAAACGCCGTTCGGTGGAGAGGGTGGAGAGAAGGAGCCAGAGTGTGTAAGAAATCTAGAATCCTCACGTAGCATAGTAGGAAGTCAGTAGATAATGGGTCAGATTGGAGGCTCAAAAGATGGAGAAAGAAACCCAATAATTAGCAAGACGGAGGCAAATACAAGGAGAAAGAGCTAGAAATTGCCTCTGGCATAAGGGTGGGGGCAGGGCTGTGGGAGGACTGCCGTTTTCTGCTGTTATAAGCCCTTTTCATCACTTTGGTTTGTAAAATTTACCGGCAAGCAGTGCTTTGATTAAAAAAAAAAAAAAAGAGCAGATATAAAATAATTGCCTGATGGATAAAAGAGAAGCCAGAAGAGGGAGCGTCAGAGAATGGGAAGGCTTCAGGGTGGCTGGTACCCCAACCTGCTGAAGGATTAAGAGAGCGACAGGGAACAGCCTGTGCAAAGGGCTTGGGGCCCGCACGGGGTTCAGACTGAAGGCCTCAGCGCTGCAGAAAGAGAGCCAGGCTGCCGGCCCATCTGCCCCTGCCGCAGACGAGGACAGGGGAGGCTCACGCTACGTGTAGCTTCTCGGTGTCCCTGGGACCTGCGGATGTGTACAGGGATTGACGCATTCTATCGTCGCGGCAACCCAGCGCGGCAGGTGTTGAAGATGAGGGGCTGAGGCTCAGAGAGGCTAAGTCACGTATCCGAGGTCACACAGCCGGTGAGTACAGAAGCTGAGATTCAACCCCAGCAGCAAACAGCAGGGCTGATGAGCCACTTTATAGGTGTCCACACTCTCGTGACAGCCCCAGGGGCCAGGCGGGGGAGGTATTTTGGCTCACTTCATCTTATTTGAAGGACGGACCTCAGCGTCAGTAGCTGAGGCCTCCACCCTACACTGTGGTCAGCTCTGGCGTTGGCGTTGTGGGGGAGAGGAAGGAGGGGACAGCACGCTCCTGGCTGCCAGGAATGGGAGGAGCCTGGGCCCCAGCCTCTCTGGAAAACCACCGGTCTGATGGTAGAGGCACAGCCCCTGGTCTCAGGGAGCCCTCTAGTCTGAGGGTGGAGACACGGCCCTGGTTCTGAGGAGGTCAGGGTCTGATGGGGGACACATAGCATTGTCCTCTTTCGGCAGGCGCTCGGGGCAGCCCCTCCGGGATTCCAGGCAGGCATGACAGCACCGAGGGACCAGATGGGGGCCTGAGGCTAGAGGTTCTCATGTCCCAGGACCTCCGTGCCAGGCAAGGTGGGGCCGCCTCACGGCTCCGACACAGCATCCCTAGCTTCCCAGAGCTCGAGGGTGTGGAGTTGCACTTCCTCTCTCTGCCCTGCCCTCCCTGCAGAAGGAGAGGCTGGTCCGGGATCCCTGGGTCACTTCTGCTCGGGGAAGGCCCCTCAGTGTCCCACTGGGGCCACCCCTGCCCGCAGCCTGGCGCCCGGGACCCGTCACCACCACTCGGCCTCCATCCTCCACCCCCACCCCTGCCGCCCGCTCGCCCTCCATCTATCTTCTTGTCTTCGGTAAACATGTGGCAAACACTTACTGCGTGCTAGGCGCTTCCAGGCCTGGGGACACAGTGAGGCTGGGGTCTCTGGGAAGCCTAGAGGAGAGGCCTCGCCGATCCAGGCCAGGGACAGCTCCGGGGGGACTTCGTCTCACACGTACAGGTGGGGTGCGGGCACAGCCTGTGCAAAGGCCCTGAGGAAAACCAGCGCCGTCACCGGTGCCTGACTGGTGAGCCTTTGAAGAACATAAATTAGGTCAAGAGACTCCTCTGCTCCCACCTGTGAAGCCCCCAAGCCACCCAGACTGAGCCGAGGCCCTGCGTGGTCTGGCCTCGGAGGCCTCCCCCTGCCTCCCTCCTCTCCAGCCACCCTGCTCTCCTCCTGGTCACCCGAACGCACAAGCTTGTCTCCACCTGAGCACCCCGGCAGGGCCCTGCTCCCCACTGGAGGCTTCTTCCCTAGATGGTGCTGTATCCCTCTCACTGTCTCACAGAGGCCTTCTGAGCTCGCTGGTCAGAGCCAATGAATGAGTGAACGAATGAATGAATGAATGAATGGATGAGACTGGGTGTGTCTGGAGCACAGGCAGGCAGGAAATCGGCAGAGGAAGAGCCGGAGGGGGAAGGCAGGGGGAGGAAAGACTAGGGCGGTGTAAAGTCTGGGGGGCTCCGGAGGGTGGGCTTAATTCTGGGGGTGATGAGAAGCCAGGTGAGGGCCCCGAGCAGGGCAGGGAGACCCCTTCCTCACCTCCGGGAGCTTCCTAGAGCCCATCTACTCCTCAGGAACTTGGCCAGACAGACGAGAGGCTGAGGCTGGAAGGAGGGGCTTGCCCAGGACCCACGGCAAGTGCAAGGACAGCAACAGGGGGCCGGTGGCTCCAGAAGCCGACGTGGGCATTTGTTTTCTCCTGTATAATAGCTTTGATTTTGCCCTTGACCCCCTACCCCCCAAAGCCTGAAATATGTATTCTTTAACCCTGTCAGCCTGCCCTGGGCCCTCCGGACTCAGTCGGTCTCAGGACGGCTGCCCCCACCTGGCTTTCCTCTGGCTGGTGTCCAGCCGGTGGCCAGGACTGTGGACTCCCACCGCAGTGCTCCCTCGCGCTGCCCGCCCTCGCAGCACTGCCCAACCCCTCACCTGCCTGGGATCGGGAACCAGCTGTCGTCCCCGGGGGGGACATGTGCCACAGCGGCCTGGGGGACGTCCAGCTCCCCTGGGCACCACGCTCCTCTCTCCTCCCCTCTGAGGGAGCCAAGGCCAGCGTGGGTGGCCAAATCTCCCCGGTAACAGGGTCTGTGCCCCCCCCCCCCCCCACCGCCGCCCCAGCCTCCTCTCCTAACCTGCCGCCCCTCCCCTCTCCTGCACCTGCTCTCCGGCCCCTCCCGCACCCCCCACTCCTGCCCCCTCCTTCCCCGGCTCTCCGTGTCACCATCTGTGGCACAATCCTTCTCTGTCACTCTGCCTGCCACCCCCTCCTTCTCCTTCCTCCTTCCTTGCTCTCCATCCCTGCCTCTCTCCGCATCTCCTCTCGCCCCTTCTTTCCTCCCTGCCACGCATTTCACATCACTCTCCCTCATTCTGGCTTTCCACCCACTCACTGTCTTCTCCCTCTCCCTCTCTCTCCACCTCCGACCAACCCCCCTTTCCCCTCTATTCCTATTGGCTTCCCACAGTCCCTGCTCCCCTTTGCTTCTCCGTCCACCCCCACCCTGCGCTCCTGCCCGCAGAACCCCCTCTGTGCCCCTACCCGCCCCCTCCTCCAGGACGTGTCCTGGAGATGGGGGGGTGACGCACAAGGCACCCGTGGGAAGTCAGGGCCGCAGACCAGATGGGAGAGGCTCTGTGGGCAGCTGTGGCCGCCGCGGGCCTAGGAGGGGGATCGGGCCGTAAGCCCTGTAGAAGTGGGCACCGCGTGGGGACCCCAGCTAAGGGTGCTCTGGGAGCTTGGGGACTGGGCAGGGAGGGGGGCAGCAGGATGATAACCAGCCTGGCGGCAAGCAGGGGAGCCCTCACCCCATGGGCAGGTAAGGAGGCTGGGGCATGGGTGGGGTCCCAGAGGGTGGGGTGCCGGGGCCCACCCTCTGCCCAGGGTGAACTTGAGAGGCTGGGGGCTGGGCGCTGGGAGACGGTGGGAAGGCCCAGGGAGGAAGGAGGCCTTCCTGTGCCCTCCTGGTGGGCTGCAGAGGGTGGGGGCAGGTTAATCTCGGACTCTCGTGCCATGGTTCTAGAATACTGGGATCGCACAACAGCAGAGTGTCAGAGCTGGAAGAAAGCAGATGCATCATGTCGGTTGGCCTCCTTGGCTCACGTGCCAGCTTCTCTGAGCTCCCCCTCCACGCCGGGCGCTGTGCTCACGGCACGCTCCCATTTAATCTTTACAACAAGCCCGGGAGGTACGTCTACCTGTCTTCACTTGAACGGGAGGAAACTGAGGCCCGGAGCTAGGCAGTGACCTGCCCAAGTTCACACAGTAGCCTGGTGCCATCATTCTGTGGCAGAGACCAAGCCCCCAACCCGGGGCCTGCGGGGCGTGTTCCTGGGGGTCGGGCCCCGGGCCTGGAATGGGATGAGTGAGTGAGTCGGCAGTGATCAGCACAGTCCGGGTCTTTTGGGGGAAGGCCCAGTGTTGCAGAGGGCGGGCAGAAGGCAGTCGGCCAAGGGCATCAGCCTGCGGCATTCAAGGCCGTCCTGGCTCTTGGTTCCTCTCAGCCCGGGGCCTTCAGGGAAGCCAGCAGGGCCAGAACGCACTGGTGATTCAGGCGTAGACCAAACTGGGTTTTAATTCCCGTCTTCCGCTCACCAGCTAGGCGAACTTGTGCAAATTACTGACCTTCTCTGAGCCTCAACGTGCTCCCCTTTAAAAATCCTCCCTCCTGGGCTTGGTGAGGATTTCACGATGTGGGTCTGTGCCCAGGAGCAATGCCCCCACTTTGCTCGGAGCTCTGGCTGCTCAACTGCTCGGTCTGTTCACGTTTCCCAGGGCTCGGTGCTGTGTCAGGGGCTGGGGCTGAAGAAACAAATGACTCAAGGTCCCTGCGACCCAGAGCCTGCGGGTAAGCGGATGGGGGCAGACGAATGGAAGGTGATGGGGGTATCTGGCATCTCTGAGGGGCTCTCCTGAATTGCTGTGTGGCTCGGAGCAGCCCCTTGCCCTCTCTGGGCCTCTGTCCCCGCCCTCCCAGAGCAGTCCTGTGAGGAGTCCGCCCCCGGCTTTCAGGCGAGCTTGTGCCAAAGATAAACCAGACAGGGAGGAAAAGTCCCTCCTCCCTGAGGATGAACCAGATCATGCACAGGATCCCAGCTCCTTAAAGAAAAGGAGGCACCTAAATTGTAGGGGCAGAAAGCTGTAATTTTCCTGCTCCTGGCACCCAGCCTCTTAAACTTTGACAGGGAAGATGGGCCCAGATGGGGGGTGGAGGCAGGGAGTCTTCCAGGGAGGGCAGGGGCTCTGGGAGGGGGTATTGCACCCCCGGGGTACAAAGACAGGGCCTGGCCGGCCGCGCGCGCCTGTGTGTGCGTGTGTGTGTGTGTGTGTGTGTGTGCATGCGCGCGCCTGAGAAGGAGGTGGGAGGGGGGTGTCCTCAGGGCTCACCTCCAGGCTTCCCTGGGGGCATCTGTCCCTGCAGCCTGGAAATTAGGTTTGCCCAGCTCCCAGGCTGTCTCAGGAGCCTGGCGCTTTCCTGCCTCCTGCAGCCCCGGGCTGTGATTGGCTGCCCCATGGGGATGCTGTAAAGAGAATGTGCGCGGGGCCGCAAGGTGGATGGATGGGTGACGCAGGGCTCCGGGGCTGAGGAAGCCAGAACTCCAAGGTCTCAGATTCCACGTTTCCAGGTTGAACAAGGGCCGATTCTGGCATTCAGGAATTCTGACATTCGGACTCAAGGACGCGGAATCTAAAAATCTATGACTCTGCAACTCAGGCCTAAGAATCTAAAATTCTGGTTTTAGGATCTTACGATTCCAGGGGTTTGCGCCCACGATCCTAAGAGTTCAAGAGCCCGAAGAACAGCGAGGGAAGCTCTAAATAGGTTGGTGGGAGAGTGGGATGCAGGCTGGGTGCCTCCCCAAGGCCCAGCCTCAGTCTGCCAGCCTGTGAAATGGACACACGTGCGTGTGTGTGTTGGGGGTGGGGGGGGAGGATGATCTTAAGGGTCCTCCCAGGTCTGCCCCTTCTTAGCTGTGTGACCGGGGCTAATGTGTCCAATGGTGGGGACAACACTCGTCCTTCCCCCATCAGATCCCTAGGATGCTGCATTTCACTAGCTTCGCCTGGAACCTGGCAGCTGGGGTCAGGGACAAGGAGCCAGAAGCGCTGTTAGGATCCTATGAACCCAGTGTCCAGATAGCCCCTCCCTTAATGCCGCCGTCCCAGAGTCAGGAGAGCTGATGGGGTCCCGGGGTGATGATGGGGCACCCCCTGGGGTTGGAGGAGCAGGGAGGGGTGCTCTGAGCCCAACCAGCCTAGGGCATCATCAGGAGCAACCAAGGTCAAGGGGTTCTTTGCTATTCTAGGCAGTGCCCGGCCTGGTGCTCAGAGAGACTTTAGAAACCGAGACGTTTGTTCCTAGTTAAGGTGCTTCCCTTTTCCAGAAGCTTTGCATCTTTTTTTTTTTAATGTTTATTTATTTTTGAGAGAGAGAGAGAGAGAGAGAGAGAGCGAGTGGGGGAAGGGCAGAGAGAGAGGGAGACACAGAGCCAGAAGCAGGCTCCAGGCTCCGAGCCGTCTGCACAGAGCCCGACGCAGGGTTCGAATTCACGAACCGCCGGATCATGGCCGGAGCCGAAGTCGGACGCTCAACCGACTGAGCCACCCAGGCGCCCCCAGAAGCTTTGCATCTTAAAAATAGTGTCCAGATAGGGCAATGCAGGTGGCAGGTTCCACTGACAGTGTTGGGTCAGAAGGGGGATATCAGAGGCTTTCCTTCTCTCTCAGGGTTTCCTGTAGGGACAGGCAGAAGCCAAGGGATGGTGGGGGGAGGTCATTAGGAAGAAGGGGTGGGGAGCCTTGGCCTCCACCTGGGCCTCCTGAGAGCCAGAGGTAGGCTAGCAAGTTCTGAGGTGGGCGGCCTTTCCTAGCGGGTCTTGAATTTCCACTGTCGGTAATTCCCACCCCCTTTGCATTAAGAATTGTCCACTCCGGGTTCCTCTGATTCATCCGATGCCTCCAGCACCGATGCAGAGCCTGTGCTGTATGAAGGACGAGGAGACGCTTCAAAGCGGAGTGAGAGGGTCTCCACACTTAGGGAGAGTCAGTCTAGCGGGGAAGCCGGGAAGAGTCTAGCTCCTTGCAACACACGTGAGGCACGATAAGAAAGGTACTAACCTTAGTGAACGGGCATGCTGCGTGGTGCCCACCGTGTCGCTGGGCAGACTCTCATTCATGCTTCAGGACCCGTCTGGAACCTTCTCTTCCCTGGGAAGCCTGCCCCACCGGTGCAGAGAGGTGTGGCTGTTCTTGTACCTCCTTTCCGGTGTGAATTTCTCACCGTAGGGGGAGAAGGGGCCCCACAGGCCCCCCCCCCCTCGTCCAGGTTCACAGCTGGCCATCCCAGGCAGGGCCTCTGTGGGAGCGCAGCGGGACGGGCTAGGCTTGGGGGGGGGGGGGCCCGAGCACTCTGGTTCCAGGACAGGGGACATCACTCTGCCTGTGGTTCCTAACTCCATTCAGAATCTGAGGAATCTGATACAAGCTCTGGGCTCTGCCCAGACAAGACATAGACGCATGAACTTTCGCCAGAGTTTTGGGGGGCTCACGGATCCTCTGAAGTTCATAGAGAGACCCAGGTTCAAGGTTAAAAACCCGGGATATGCAGCACCGTTTTTTTTTTTTTCATTTTGTTTAATGTTTATTTATTTTGGAGAGAGAGAGGGAGAGAGAGAGAAGGGCAGAGAGAGAGAGGGAGGCACAGAATCCAAAGCAGGCTCCGGGCTCCGAGCTGCCGGCACAGAGCCCGACGCGGGGCTCGAACTCACGAACCGCGAGATCATGACCTGAGCCGAATGTCGGACACTCAACCGACGGAGCCACCCAGGCGCCCCCCCCCCCCCCAGCACTGTTTTTCCAATGTGAGGGCTGAGACCTGTGGGTGGCTGTCTCGGTCCGTTCTGGCTGCTATAACAGACTACCACGGGCTTACGAACCACATTTCCTTCTCCCAGTTCTGGAGGCTGGAAAAGCAAGATCAAGGTGCTGGCAGATTCTGTGTCTGGCGACGCCCGCTTCCTGGTTCGTGGTTAGTCCTCTCCTTGCCGTGTCCTCACAGGGCAGAAGGAGTGAGGGGCTCCCTGGGGTCTTTTCTGGCCCAGACCCCATTCATGAGGGCTCCACCCCGAAGACCTAATCACGCCCCAAAGGCCACACCTCCTAAGACCGTTACTGGGGGGTGAGGGTTTCCACACGTGAATTTGGGAGAGGGGGACACGTTCGGTCTATCGCAGGGGGTGATGCCCTCGGGCTTGGGCTTCTGCCAGCCGAGGCATCCTGTACAGAAAGGGCAAGTATTGCTTTCCGAAACAGTGTGACCTCGCTGAGTCACAATGTAAAATGGGCCGGCGTCAAAGACGGCTGATAAACTCTGGTCTAGAAGGAAGGGCCTGTGTTGTCACAGGCCAGTGGACTGATCCGTTCGCTCCTCCGTTAGACACCTGTGGAGGACCCACAGGGGCACGGGTGCCAAGGGGAAGGGGACCCTGCGAGGCACAGGCCAGCGCAGGCCCCCGCCCTTTGCAGCCAGGCAAGCCCGCGTCCCCCGCCACACCCTGGCCATGTGACAGACGTCACCTCTCTGAGACTCAGTGTCCTCGTCTGACAGGCGGGGATGCCTTGGCGGCCCGTGCAGAGTAAAATGGCTGGGGCCTGTCCGGCTCTGGCCGGGCGGGCGCCCTCGGCGTCTCCAAGTTCGGAGTGACGGGGGGGAGGGGCGGTGGAGGGACCGCCATTGCCCACGGTGACCCGGCCGTGTCCTTCCCCCTCCAGGCCAGTAGCTGCCCGTTGACCGCCGCCACCCCCCCCCCCCTCCTCGGCCATGGACACCCCTGGTTTTCCTTCGTCGGCCCCCACCGCCTTGGAGCCTGGGAATGCCTCCTCGGCCTGGCCCCCGGATGTCGCCCTGGGGAACGCGTCCGCGGCCCCGAGCGTGGCGGGGCTGGCCGTCAGCGGTGTTCTGATCCCTCTGGTCTACCTGGTGGTGTGCGTGGTGGGCCTGCTGGGCAACTCGCTGGTCATCTACGTGGTCCTGCGGCACACGGCCAGCCCATCGGTCACCAACGTCTACATCCTCAACCTGGCGCTGGCTGACGAGCTCTTCATGCTGGGGCTGCCCTTCCTGGCGGCCCAGAACGCCCTGTCCTACTGGCCCTTCGGCTCCCTCATGTGCCGCCTGGTCATGGCCGTGGACGCCATCAACCAGTTCACCAGCATCTTCTGCCTCACGGTCATGAGCGTGGATCGCTACCTCGCGGTGGCCCGTCCCGCCTGCTCCGCCCGCTGGCGCACGGCGCCCGTGGCCCGCACGGTGAGCGTGGCCGTCTGGGTGGCCGCGGCCGTGGTGGTGCTGCCCGTGGTGGTCTTCTCGGGTGTGCCCCACGGCATGAGCACCTGCCACATGCAGTGGCCCGAGCCGGCGGCCGCCTGGCGCGCGGGCTTCATCATCTACACGGCCGCGCTCGGCTTCTTCGGGCCGCTGCTGGTCATCTGCCTCTGCTACCTGCTCATCGTGGTCAAGGTGCGCTCGGCCGGGCGGCGGGTGCGGGCGCCCTCGTGCCAGCGGCGGCGGCGCTCGGAGCGCAGGGTCACGCGCATGGTGGTGGCCGTCGTGGCGCTCTTCGTCCTCTGCTGGATGCCCTTCTACGTGCTCAACATCGTCAACGTGGTGCGCCCGCTGCCCGAGGAGCCCGCCTTCTTCGGCCTCTATTTCCTGGTGGTGGCGTTGCCCTATGCCAACAGCTGTGCCAACCCCATCCTCTACGGCTTCCTCTCCTACCGCTTCAAGCAGGGCTTCCGCAGGGTCCTGCTGCGGCCTTCCCGCCGCGTGCGCAGTCAGGAGCCTTCTGCCGGGCCTCCGGAGAAGACCGGGGAGGACGAGGGGGAGGAGGACGGCGAGGAGGCGGCAGGGGGGCGGGGGCAGGGGAAGGAGATGAACGGCCGGGTCAGCCTCATCGCACGGCCTGGCACCGGCGGGCAGGAGCGGCCGCCCAGCGGCACGGCCAGCGAGCAGAGGCAGTTCCTGCCCCGAGAGCCCACAGCCGGGGGCAAGCCGGGCGCACTGCACGCCAGCTGTCTGTAGGGGCCCGCGGGGAGGCCAGCGTGGTCCAAGCACGGGGCCGAAGCTGCGGGGACGCCTCGGGCGGGCCACCCACGGTGCCCAGGGCCCCGTGACGGGCTGTGTGGAGGCCTGGGCTCCCATCCTGTGGCTGCTGAGACTCGCGGTGTGACCCTCGCGTAGGTCACTTTCCTTCCCCGCGCCTGGTGTTCTCTTCTGTGACTCAGGGATGGGAGGACTGAGCCTGGCCCGGCTCTGCTGGACGAGAAGTCTGGAGGGGCATTGCCGCGGGCCGACCTGCCTGAGTGGGGCCCAGAGAGCTGTGCCCCGGCCTTCCCCCTCAAAGACAGAGCATCCTGGCAGATGGGCCCGGACCTTGGCCCTCGGAGGGACGGACCGAGGTCTGGATCGCCCGGGGCTCAGAGTCAGGCTCCCAGGAGAGGGCCTGGGACCCCAAATAGAAGAAAGTCTTACCCAGTGCAGGGAGGGGTACACACTGCTCAGGCCCCACATCAGCTCTCCCCCACTCGCTGCAAGGCCTGGGCGGGCTCTTCTCTCTGGGCCTCAGGCCTCCCTTGCTGAACAACCCAGGAACCTCCAGGCCCTCTCGGCCCGGGCGGCCAGCGCTGGGACTCCCGTGCTCCTGGACAGGAGAATTGTCCGGGATTTTGCAGGACAGTCAGGCAGTTCAGCTTCAGGGCCCCTTACCGCTTGGGCCCTTCCGAGGCCCTGTATCTTATTTTGTACTTGTAATTTCGTATTCTTTTTCATAAAGAGGGACCCCACACTGCATACATTTAGGCCACCTAAAGCCTGGCTCAGCTCCCGTTGAGGGCCGCTGACCTATCCCCAAAGCGGCTCACTCTGCGTCCCGTGGCTGGAGTGGGGGTGTCTCTGGGCGTCTGCGGGCTCCAGGAGCCTCCCCTTAGCAGCTACCCCCTGGCGTTCCTCCCCTCGCGGAGACCAAGGCAGGATCCGGGCCAGGCAGACTGGCAGGGAAGCGCAGCGTCTTCAACAGGGTGGTGGAGAGAAGGAGGGAGAGGAGGAGAGAGAAGGGAGGGAAGGAGGAGGAGGTGGGTGGAGGACAGATCTGCTCCGTGACCTTGGAGCGATCCTTGGCCCCTCTGGGCCGGGCTCAGGTGCAGCGTCCCTGAAGGCAGGCTGTGGATGCCCGGCCTGATCAATCTCAAGAAAACGATGCAGTGAGGACGGGAAAGCAAATGGTCTGGAAGGCACAGCGCTGGCTGCCCAGAGGGCCTGTCTGTGCTGGTTAGGAGGGGCCGTGTGTTGATGGAAGCCCCTCATTCTCTGGGGCTACAGTTTGAGGAGGCCCAGGGAAGACAAGCCAGCGGGGTCTGGACAGGGACCACAGGGAGGGGCCGCCATGCAAGGACTCTCTTCCGGAGATAACCGTTTAGAGCCACAGTGAGGGCGGCCCTGGGGAGGGTGGTACTCAGGCTAAGTCCCTCAATCCTCCCTCCCCCGCCCCCCCGCGGAGGGCAGGGGGCTCCTCAGGGAAAGTATGCGAAACCACAATGTGGGGAGACCTAGGTCTCTAACCCACCTCAGGATCCTGCCTAGCCTTGACCTCTCTGGGCCTCAGTGTCTCCAGCATAAAATGGAGGTTGTCCCGGCTTGCCTACCTGCTCAGATCTGGGGAAGAAAATGAGTCATGCTGGGCAAGCCGCCAAGCACAGCGCGATGGGTGGGGGTGGGGGTGGGCGTGTCACGTTATAAAGTGGAAGCGACCCCCATGCCATGCCAGGCTTGGCCGACACCTGCTCCTTCCCCCAGCGGCCTCTCTGGCTCTGGCTCTTGGAGGTAAGAATACTGCGGGGCCCAAGACAGGAGGAAGGCTCCGGAGAGTCAGAGGCCAAAGACAGGCAGGGCTTGGGGAACGCGGCCCCCTCAGGTCACCGAAACAGACTTCGTACGCGTGTTGGCGCTGGAGGCCCGGCCCCCCGTCTGGGATTCCCCTGATGAGGATCTGGGGGTCTGAGGGAAGAAGGGCCCCGGCATTTCGGCATCCCCTGGCTGGCCCCGCCTTCCTGAGCCCTGGGACAGGTGCGCCTGTTCTCCAAGGGCAGCTGGAAGGCCCTTTAGGGAAATCCTGTGCGGCTCCTGCCCCTAGCTCTTGTCAATAAAGACAGTGACCCCCGACAAGAGCCGTGACCTGGGCCAATTCCTCTGCCAGGTGCTGTGCATCTAGACTGGTGTGCATGGATGGGTGTGTGTGTGTGCGTGTGTGTGTGTGCCACACCAGCCGTGTCTCTCTCGGCATGGGCTGTGTTCCCGGAGTCACGTAAATATGAACACTTGGAATAAATGAACGAATAGGGAGATTCCATTTCCCAAGCTGCAGGGGGGCAATTTTCACACCGGGACTCTAGCCTCCTTTGCATTTGTGTCACGAAGGGACCCTGAATAAATGTGGGGAGGGCCGGGGTGGGGGTGGGGTGCTGGAAGGAGCTTGTGTAGGGGTTTGGGCCTGGAATCTGTGGGTTATTGGAAAGGCGGGGGCCACAGGGTGAGGAGAGACCTGGGATTGTGAGTCTGAGCAGGAAGGAAAGAGTGGTGATGGCCCTCCCTGCCTGGTTCCTCCTCTCCAGACGGTCAAGTTGCTCAGAGTCAGGGCCTTACCTTCAACTTCTCTCTCAGAGGCGGTTGCCAGGCAACAGCCCATGGCCATCAGGCTCTGGACCCGGACTTCATGCATCGGCATCGGCATCGGCGGTGAGGATCTGGGAGTCTGCAGGGCCTGGAGTAGGGGGAGCCGAGGGCCCAAGGCTGCAGGTGTCCTCGCCTACAAGGGGTGGGGAAGATGGAGGTCACTGTCCCATGGGGAGGTGACAGCTGGGCTCCACAGGACTCTAAACACAGAAGGAAATACTCTAAAGGTGGCAAGAACCCCAGGCTGGGGTGCGAGGGGCATTCCCCAGAGTAGTGCGAGGTCGCAGTCCTGCCAACGCCGCCGTGTCACTGGCGGGCCCTGGTGACGTTCTCAGTGACACCGCTGGCAGGCTGGCCTGAAGGCACGGGGGAGGAAGACACACAGTCTCCGTGCTCTTTGTGGGAACCACGGAAGCGCACGAATCACTACCTGGTGGGGGAGGGGGAGGGGGAGGGGGGAGCGTGGTGGGGGGGCCGGCCAGCCGTGGGTGGGGGCTGAGCCTGGAGCAGAGGGAACCTGGTGTGCTAAGGCCCTGAGGCTGGAGAGCTGCAGGGAATAAAAGGAAGAGAGGTGGGGGGGGGGGTGTCAGGCCCAACTGAGGGACAGAAGTGGTGTCAGACAGGGCCTCTGGATGCGACCTTATTTGGAAGTAAGCTCCTTTCAGATGCAAGGAGTTAAGATGAGGTCATGCCAGGGTGGGGGGCGGCCCCTCCCCCCAATCCTACCGTGACTGGTGTTCTTAATGGAAGGGGAGATCTGGACGGACAGGGGCACAGGAAGAATGCCCGGTGATGCTTCTCCAAGCCACGGAATAGCAAAGGTTGCCAGCCCGCTGCCAGAAGCTGGGCGAGAGGCCCTCAGAGCCCTCAGAAGGAAACAACCATGCTGACTCTTTGATTTCAGACTTCCAGACTCCCGAACCGGGAGAAAATTAATTTCTGTTGGAAGCCACCTAGTTTGGGGCCCTCGGTTACGGCAGCCCCAGTGCACGGGCTAACAGATCCCCACCTGCGAGACAGAGATAATCGTCCCTCTTCTCCGGGATCTCTGGGGGCGTGTGTGTGTGTGTGTGTGTGTGTGTGTGTAACCGTGGCACCGACCCGTTTGCTCTTTCATTCAGTGAGCGTTTATTAGGCAACTGTCAGCTGCAAAAGGCTGAAGGCAGAGAAGTGCAAGGTCCGTCTTTCAGGAGCAAAGGAAGTCACAGCAGAGAGGAGAGAGAAAGAAGCCAGTTCTTAAGCATGCGGACTCTGGAGCTGCCTGGGTTTGAGTCCCGGCTCCTCCCTTCCCTAGCTGTTGGGCCCTGAACCGCTTAACTTAACCTTCCTGTGCCTCTGTTTCCTCCGCTCTGAGATCGGGGGAGGGAAGGCAGATTTCTCTACCGTTAGGAGGTTTAAATGAGTTAATATTTGTACACAGTTTAGACTCGTGCCTGATGCGTTAGGTGCTGTGTTGACATGGGAAGTGCTTTAACAGAAGCAAGAGTCCCTCTGCCGGTGGAGGGTGGACGTCTTCTCCCCGGGAGGCGTTAGGGCCCAGCTGAGCCGAAAGAGGAACCTAGAGTCGATGGCACAGGGAAAGAGGCCCAGGTACCCAGAGCGGCTCCGATACCCATTCCCAGCTGAGGACGGTGAGGCCTGGGATGCTCATGCGACTTGCTCAGGGTCACGGCTCCAGAAGCAGGGACCAAGAGCCCTGTTTTCTGAGTCCCCAGTCCCCCAGTCCAGTGTCTCTAGTTTTTAACAATCGTGAAAACGGGGGACAGGGTGGCAGGAGCAACGCTGGCGGGGGAGAGAGGGCCCCGAGGCCGCAGGTGGCCCCTGGGTAGTCAGGTGATGCCCTCAGGGAAGACCCGACAGGCAAGAGGCCCGCCAGGGCCCCACAGGGGACCTCCGTCGCCTCCTAGAGGCTCAGCCCCCCCTCCGGTGAGCCCTGCGGCCTCAGCACAGGCCTGGCTGGCAGGTCACGGTGGTGTGCACACAAGGGTAAGTGAAGGGGACGCACTTGTGCACGTGTGTGTGTGTGTGTGCGCGCGCGCACGTGTGGAGGGCAAAGCCAGCCCTCACTTTTTCACAGGCTCAAAGAAAATGCCCAGGCCACACCTGGCATCTCCAGGGTTCCGGACACCTCCCGGTTCACACATCCCAGGAACATAGTCCTGGGTCACACAACCCCGGGAATACGGTCAGTAGGCAGCTAGGAGCCCGTGTCCTCTATGGTCGGCTTGCTACCGGGGGTGGGGGGGGGGAGTGGGGAGGACAGGGGGAGTGGGGAGGAGCCGGGGGGGGGGTAGTGGGGAGGACAGGGGTAGTGGGGAGGACCCGGGGGAGTGGGGAGGACTGAAGAGGGATGGGGAGGACGGGGGGAGGGGAGTTGGGAGGGACCAGGGGGAGTGGGGAGGCTGGAGGGGAGTGGGGAGGATGGGGGGAGTAGGGAGGGTGGGGGGGAGTGGGGAGGACTGGAGGGGAGTGGGGAGGATGGGGGGAGTAGGGAGAGTGGGGGGGAGTGGGGAGGACTGAAGGGGAGTGGGGAGGATGGGGGAGTGGGAAGGATGGGGGGAGTGGGGAGGACCTGGGGGGAGTGGGGAGGACTGAAGAGGGGTGGGGAGGACGAAAGGGAGTGGGGAGGACCGGAGGAGGGGAGTTGGGGGGGACCAGGGGGAGTGGGGAGGCTGGAGGGGTGTGGGGAGGCTGGGGGGGGGAGTGGGGAGGACTGGAGGGGAGTGGGGAGGATGGGGGGAGTGGGGAGGACGAAGGGAGTGGGAAGGATGGAGGGGAGTGGGGAGGACCTGGGGGGAGTGGGGAGGACTGCAGAGGGGTGGGGAGGACGAAAGGGTGTGGGGAGGACCGAGAGAGGGGAGTTGGGGGGGACCAGAGGGAGTGGGGAGGATGGGGGGGTGTGGGGAAGACAGGGGAGTAGGGAGGATGGGGGGAGTGAGGAGGACCTGGGGGAAATGGGGAGGACGGAGGGGGGGAGTGGGGAGGACGATGGAGTGGGGAGGACCAGGGGGGAGTAGGGAGGACTAAGGGGGAGTGGGGAGGATGGGGGAGGGGGGAAGAGGCCCAGGGTGGGATGCGGCCTCTCGGGCCTGCTGTCTGCTTTAATTGCCAGAAAATGTGTCAATATTTGCACACGGGAACTGGTGGCCGGCTGCCGCACTTGGTCAACACGGCCCAGACCCGGTTTCTCCATCTGTAAGGAGGGGTCGTCGCCTTCCCTCTGCTCCTCAGGGCGGGTTTCTCCTCTCGGGACATCAAATGGCAGCGGTTACACAGAGAACGAAGCGAACCGTCAATGCCTGTTCATGCGGGTGGCAGTCAGCTGAGCGGTCAGCCACACCATCGGGCTCCGACCCCAGCCGCCACCACGTCTTAGCGCTGCGGGACTCCGGGCTGGCTTCGAGCCTCGGTGTCCTCATCCGTAAAACGGGCTCCTACCCGCATCTCACAGGACTGTCGCAGGACCCGAGGGCTGCGCCACGGGCTCCGGCCCAGGCCAGCGCTGTGCGCTGTGTCCGGCAGGGGGCGCCGCGGCACCTCCGCCTGGTCGCGGCTCCGCTCGGCTGGACTCGGCTCTCTTCGGCTCGGACCCGCTTTTTCAGACTCGGCTGTGTTCGGCCGCACCCGCTAAGGCCCGGCCAGACTCGGCTCTTGCTCGGTTGTCCTCGGCAGCGGTCGGCGAGAGTCGGCTATGTCCGGCCTGGCTCGTGCCCGCTCGACGCCGCCGGGCCCTAGACTGCCAAGTCCCCTCCCTGGCGCCGCGGTGGCTCCTCCCTGCTGCCTGGGGTTGGGCTTCCCGGGTGGAGGCCCCGAGGTCACTGCAGAGTGGCCCTGAGGCTCCGCAGCCGGTGGGCGGTGGCGCGGTGGGGTCCGGTATGGCCGAGACCTGGGCCGTGCCGAGGGTGCCGTGAACGTGCCCGCGGCCGGTGGCAGGCTTTTCCCAGTGCTCGAGGCCGAAGCGGGTGGGCCTGGGTCGGGGAGTCGCCCCCACCCCCACCTCTACCCAGAGGAGGCCAAGGTTGGCTGCTGGATTCCCTCCCACGCGCCTTGGCGGGCTCCTCATCCCGGTTCTGCCGCCAGCCGCCCCGTGGGGAGGGAACCGTTGCCGCACCTGTTTCCTTTAGCCTCAGTTTCCCCCTCTAACAGTTAACGAACGGGGTTCTTGTGTGGCGGGGCAGGGGGGCCGGCGACGGGCAGGCGTCCTGAGACCTGCGGGCCCTTTCCTTCGCTGGGCCTCTTGGGCGTTCAGTTTCCCCTTTGGTTAAAATGAGATTAAACGCGCCCAACTCGGATTAACATCCTTGGGATCAGCGAGTCCAGGATGGAAACAGTCCAGAGGTGGACGTTCCCCCAGGACCAGCCAGTGGAAGGGCTCGGTACAACCAAGTCTGGGGTTCTCCACGCAGGGGGGAAGCTGGACGAACTGCTGGGGAGAGGGAGGGTCCCGTTGGACCCTCCGTCCACTGTGGAGAATGGGGTTTGGGAAAAGTGCATGGGCTCCAGGGCCACCCCTTAGCGCGTCGCAGTGGGCCCTTCATCTTCCTCGTCCCCTCCTCTGCCCCATTATCTCCTGAAGAAGGGGGCGGGTCGCGTGGGGAGGGTCACAAGCCGCGGGTGGGATGGGACACACACAAGCTACCCGGGACGCCCGGCCCTGCCCGGCAGGCGGCGCTCCCGGTTTCCTTTGTTTAGTTTCTTAATTGGTTACTGACCTTGAGCGGTCAGATCGGTGACTTGTCATTCGCAATTTGCAAAGCTGACTCCAGGAATCATGTGTTCTCTTCTATCTCATTTTTGAGAGGCACACGTCTTATTTTTTAAATTACAAGACGTTTCCTGGCGCTTTGTAAGCACTGACCGAATGTCACTATTTTTATACCTGTTCCCTAATCCTGGGCAATAACCTAGGCGTGGCTAGGAGCTTGGTTCTGAGAGTGAGTCTGTGCCTCATTTTCCTCATCTGTAAAATGGGGATAATACTCAGAGATTTGCCGAGGGATTCGATGAGTTAATACGCGTAAAAAAAAACCCTTAGGACAGAGCCAGGTAGGGAATAAAAGCCGTCTTTTGTAAGCAGGGGGAGAAGAGGGTGGTTGGGGAACACACAGCTCTGCCCTGGGTTTCTGACCTTGGCGACGAAGGTTTTGGCCTTCTGCCTTGGGGTTACACCCTTGCTGTTGGGGGTTGTCGCAGAGTGACGAGAGGTATCCCAAGCCAGCTTCTCTGGACATGCGGTCTTTTGGGTCCCAGGGCTTCTGACTCGGGTGTGCATGAGAATGGGCTCATGCCCTTGCCATATTCACGGTGTAACCATGGAGAAGCACTGATGGGTGGCCCACACAGGGTACCCCACTGGGTGTCCCACAAGCTGTTCAGACGCCCTTGGTCTCGCCGTGTCCCTCTGGCCCAGGGACTCCTGGGCTCAGATGTAGGGAAGCGTGCCCAAGGTCACGCAGCTAGGAGGAGCGGAGACCTGACACTTTTCTCTGCCCCAGAGCTGGAACTCTGTCTCTAAGCTATCTGGCCAGCTGGGGAGATCCTCCGAATGGCTGGGAGACCCGGGGATGGTGCATAGATGAAGGCATTTTAGGCACAGTGGGAGAGAGCGAGAGGAAAAATATTGAAGTATAATACATCTGAGTCTTGCCTTCTTGTCTGCCCTGCCTCCAGCTGTTCTGGACAGAATGAAAGAGGGGCTTTTTTTTTCTGGGGCATCGGCCTGGCTGGGGGCCAAAGGAGCCGGCCTTAGAACCGGGCAAGCCCAGTCCCTTTCCTGGCCCCGGCCTTCTCATCTGTTAAATGGGATGAGCAGCCTTTGGCAGGGGGCTGCACGGAGTACAGTGTGGGCACACGAGAGGATAAACTATTCCTGTGTCCCCGAGCTGAGCTTCCCATCCCGTCGGGTCCATCTTCCCTTCCCTTCCCCCTTTCCTAAGCCAGAGGGCTCAGAGACAGCCAGGAGCTGTCTCCCCCTCTGGTGCTGCTGACTCAGCCCTTTTCTGGTGGCAGCAGCTCGGGGAGGGTGGGGAGGGTGGCTCCCCTTGGCTCCCTCCCTCTGCAGCCTTGGCTCAGTGCCCTGGGAATGCTGCCTGGGGCAGGGCCACGGAGAGGGCATGGCCAACGTGGACTTGGAGTTTTCTCAGCGGCCATAGTCCTTCAGTCTGCTTCCTATGGGGCCCCCTTGGACCCCAAAATAGGCCTGGCAGGGTGGGGGTGTGCTCCACGTGGGCTTGGGAGGTGAAAGCAACACAAGGCTAGAAGCTGGGTGAGTCTGACCCTCATTCCAGCTTGGACTCCAGTTTCGCTGTGACCTTGAGCCAAAGCCCTGGGTCTTTTCTGGGTCACAGAGTCCCTGCTGGTCAGATTAAGTCATCGAGTTAGGTCACCTCGAAGAGTCCTCCCAGGCCTGATATTCTGCTGTTTGATTAGCCCCCAAGCTGATAGAAAAAACGGAGGCCCAGAGAGGAGAGGCGATCAAGGACACACAGCCCCGGGGCTATCCTCTCCTCCAACCTTGCCCAGCTGAGCGGAGCCTGGGGTTTGGGGTCTGAAGCCCCAGATTGAAATCCGATCACCCTCGGGTCTCTACATTTCTGTGCCTCCCGAGGGCAGTAATGTCACCACCTCCGTCTTCCCGGGGCACAGACCCTGAACGACAGCCTTTGCCCCTCAGCGATGCCCAGGCGTGTTCATGGAACTCTAGTGGGGGGGGAGCCCTTCTTTTCTGTGGGGTTCTGGTTCTTCATTTGCCTGTGACCCTGGGAAAGCCCAAGGCTGGCGGGGGGGGGGGGGGGAGGGGGAGGGGGGGTTTGTTGAGATAACAAATGGCAACACCTTTAGGTGTTCACCCTGCAAAGATGAGGTCCAGCCCAGGCAGTGAGTCCTCAACAAATGCAGAATCAGAGGGTGCTGGAGGGTGAGGGACATCTGAGCCTGCCTTTGGCGGGTTCTCTGACCCCAGAGGCTACAGCCTTTGCAAATATTCCGCGGCCCCCCTCCCCCACCAAGCCCAGGCCCACCCCAGATTCTAGCGCTGCCTCCCCCTTCCTGAGCAACTGGGGGGGGGGCTCCTGCCCCATCCCTTCCCTGGCCTTGATTTTCCAGCCTGCACATCAGGGGGCCTCACTCAGGCCCCTTCCAGCTCCAGCTCTATCGGGCCTCTGAATCAAACCAGACCCCACTGGATCGCCAAAGAGTTAAGCGAAGGAAATCCCCAGCTCCCTAGGCTCCCTTTATCTCCACGCGGATCCCAGAGGCTGGAGAGGAGCAGGCAGGGAGGAGGGGAAGTGGGAAGCCAGCTCAGCCTGCTCCCTCCGCCTTCCCTCCGCCTCCCTCCCTCCCTTCATCCCTCCCTCTTCAGCTTGCTTGCTTGCTTGGCCTGGGGGTCCGGGCCAGCAACAGGCAGACATGGGCCAAGGAGCCAGAGGCTGCCCAGAGGCTGGGGGTCTGTGAGCCGCTGTGGAGGCCGCTGGACACAGGGTGAGTGATGAAAGGTCCTGTAACTCCCTCCAGCAGGGCCCAGGGGGCTGGGGTCAGAGCCCAGAATTCCCTTCCTCCCCCACCCTGTCTTCCTAGGCACATCTTGGGTTCTGCTGTCTCCCTCTGACCCTGGCCAGCCCCTCTCCCTCATTCTCTGGCTGACTGAGATCTCAGCACCCCTCACCCCCAGAAGGGCTGCCCCTGCCTGGACACTCACCGGCTCAACTCCGCAGGCCCGGCTCCCTCCTTCCCCAGAGAGCTCCCAGCTCCTGAGTGGAGGCAGCAGGGACCCCCGATCACCCCCGCCCCCCTCCCCAACCACAACAGGGTCCCTCACCCTTGATCCCTGCCAGGCACCCTCCCCCAGGGCCAGTCAATGATCACGGCTGTGGTTATTATTACTCTAGTTCAAGGCTGCCTTGCTTCCTGCTTCCTGCTTCCCAGGTTACAGTTCTCTGTGTCTCCGAGCTTTTGACTCCCGGCTGGCCCGGGGCCCACAGAAAGATCCCCGACCGTGCCAGTCCTCTGGGAGAGACTCTGCTCGTCCCATCCTGTGCAGGCCCTGGGAAGACGTCTTGTCGGTTGCAGAAGGAACACGTTGTTTTATTTTATTTGCTTATTATGGAAGGGTAATTGACATGCAGTGTTAGTTTCAGGCGTAGACGACTACATCCCAGTCATTTGGCAATTCTGTACATTACTCAGTGCTCACCGCGATTAGCATAGTCACTGTTGGGTGTTATTGCAATGTTATTAACGGTCTTCCCTCTGCTGTCTTCTTTTCCTTCTTTTTGTCAGAGTCCTTTACAAGTCAGGCACTTTCCCTGCCTTTGGATCCTCCAAACAACCTGGGAGGCGGGTGGTGGTTTCTTCTGCTTCTACGTGTCAAGGAGTGGGAAGCCCAGAGAGGTTAAGCCGCTAGCCCAGAGGTCACACAACTTGTAAACTCTCCCGGGATCTCAGGTCCAACCCCGAGGCCTCCCCTGTCCCCAGAAAGCCACGTCTCTCTCTATGACCAGGGGGGAAAAAGAGGGGGTTTTTGCTCTTCTCAAAAATCACTGGGATGTGACATTTACAAATACAAAATGAGGGTGATAATCTTGGACAGAGATTAGGCTGATCTCTGAGAAACTGATCTGCCTGATTGAGCAGAACCAGGAAGCCAGAGCAGGTGGAGCTTAGGAATGGTCACCTCTAAGGAGAGGGGTGGTGTCTCCGGGGACTGCCTGCCCCTCCCCCCCCCCAACTCACTGCTGTCCCCCAGCCCCCAGAGCTGCTCTTCTAAAACCTCTCTCTTACCTCAGTGCTCAGGGGAGACAAAGTAGCATTTAAAAATAATAATAATTTTACCTTCTCTACACGTATTAACCGCACAAAAAAATATTTTTGAATCGTACTAAATGTTAAAGTAGAACGAAGAGGAAATAAACAAAGAAACGCCAGAAGTGTCAAAGCCAATCTGGTTTCAAGAGCTGAGTTTCTGATCCTGCGATAAGGTGCCAGCCCCCAAACACCGCTATCACCTCAAAGGCTCTCTGCCTGGCTTCCTGCCCACCCGGCGCCAGCCTGTCCCCGGTGTCTGCTGTCCCGGCCACTTCCTGCCCCTCTCCTGGAACCCTGGATCGTCTCTTGGCCAAGGCCAGAGACCGGTCTTCATAGCCCCTTGGGCTTCTCTGAGCCTTTTGAATTTTCCGGACCTCCTCAGCCTGCTCCTTAATTCCAATTTACCCCCTTGGCAGCGGATTGGCAGATCTGTGATGACTGACGCAACCGCCGTCCAATGAATTAACTCCGGAGCCTTCCCTGCAGGGCTTCTGTGTGAGGTCGCGCGGGTTGTTGACGGCGCAAAGGTGCCGAGAGGGAAGGTGGGCTGACGCCAGCCCTTGCCAAGCCACGCGCCCTCAGTGCCGCATTCCTCCCAAAATGACGTCTTCTCTGTATTTGTGTCTAACGCGTCCGGCCAGAGAGTCACCTCCTTTTGCCTGGCACCCAGGCAATTGTATCTCAAAGGTACAAGGGCAGCATCATGGGGCACAGCCCCGTGCATTTTCTCTGACTGATGTCACTGTCTGGCTGCTAGAGTAAATGAACTTTCCTGGCCCCTTTGGCAGGACCACGGTGCCCCTGTGCCAGACCGTGGGCTCAGCCACGCGTCCCCCCTCCCGGAGAACAAGCCTGCAGAATCTTTTGTGTTTGTCCCAAGGGTCCACCGACCTCCCTTGTGCTGCCGGGGGCATGTGCTCCCCGGACACGGAGGAGTGGGTGACAAGAAAACAAGCCCCGGGGAGGCGGGTCGGGGGGGGGGGGGCAGAAACAGCATTTCACCGTCTTCCGGGTGATGACTCTTGGGTGGCTGGGACATCTTCCTCACCCTCCTCAGCAGAGGCCTCCAGGGACCCTTGTCCGTTCCTGGCCCGTGGCTCCCTAAAGGGGTTTCCCTCCCAGGCCCTGGGTTTCTGGGGCCTCGGCCTGTGGGCCATGCATCGCCGCCAGTCTCTTCGTGACCTTGGAGAAGTTGCTTCTCTGTGTGGGTCTCAATCTTCTCATCCTTTAAGTGGGGGCACAATCGCTCCCTCCCCGAGTTATGTCAGGTGGGCAGACGCTGGGCAGGCAGCCTCCAGGCCGGCATCGGGGCGGTGTAGATGTTAAGTTAAATATAGTCCCTGCCCCTCCTTCCTTGTTCCAGGTCGCCATGGGGATAGCTGCCCTGGGCCTCCTCTGCGCGGTGGTTCTGTTCCCTCTCTTGGTGCTTGGGGTCCCCACCCAGGAGCCCACCTCTGGGGAAGCTGTGGCCTCCGGTCCCCCTGGGTACTGTCGCCGGTGCTGTGACCCTGAGGACTCCCTGACCCCCGCCGACGAAGCAGATGTGTCCTCAGCCTCTCCATCTGCCCTCCCGTACATGCTGCCTGAGGTCAGGCCCTACATTAACATCACCATCCTGAAGGGTGAGTGCCCACACGTGGCTCAGGCTAGATGGGTCCGCTTGGGGATGGGGAGGGCCTGGGGGTCTCTTCCCGGGCTGGGGCCAGTGAGGTGGAGGGAGCAGGAAACACCAGGACGGAAGGCTGTCCGAGACCCTTTCTTTCATTCGCACGTTTATTGAGCACCTGCTATGTGCCAGGACTGTTCTGGATTCTGAGGACGGAGCGTGAACAAACCAGACAGAGAAGCCCACTGCCACGGAGCTCCCGTTCTAGTCGGGGAGGCAGACAGTGAGCAATAAATATATTACCGTGTTAGGGAGACAGAACGTTGGATGGTGAGAAATGCTATGGCAGTGGTGAGTAGAGCAGGGCAAGGGGCATCAGGAGTGCAGGTAAAGGGGGGGGTAGGTTGCATATTAAATGGGGGTGGTCAGTGTAGTTTCAACGAGAAGGTGAGGGAGAAGCCATGTGGATATCCGGGGAAGAGTGGGCCAAGGTGAACAGCAGGTGCAAAGGCCCTGGGGCAGGAGTGGGTCTGGTGTGTTTCAGGGGCAGGGGACAAAAGGAGGAGCTGAAGTTGGAAGCGAAGCAAGGACCCGATCAGACTTGGGCTTCCCCTCTGAGTGAGATGGGGAGCAGGGGAGGGCTCAAGCGGAGGGACCTGATCCCACTTGGGTTTCAAATGGATCCCTCTAGTGTCGCACGGTGAATAGCCAGCAGGGGACTAGGGTGGAAGCAGGGAGACCCGTGGGCAGCCCCTGGGGCTGTCCAGGTCGGAGCTGGCTCCCTGTCCTCTAAAATCAGGAAGAGGCTTCTGCTGCTGGGGGCCGCGGGCAGCCGGGCTGGGGCCAGGCCCTAGACCCCCGTCACCTCTGCCTGCGCTGACAACCACCCCAACAGCTCGGAATTTTGTCATTCCTCCCCCCCCCCCCCCGCCCCACTTTGCAGATGGGGAAACTGAGCCCCCGAGAGGGGAGGAGCTGTGCTAGGAGCACACAGCTGTCAGGAGCAGAACCAGGGTCTGGCCCGAGGTCTCCGGAGGGCCAGGGCTCGGCTGGCCTCTGAGACCCTCCGGCCTTTGAGATCTCATGGGTGAGGACGCCTCCCTTCCTCCACATGGCCCTCTGAAAACCCTGAGTCGAGGAGGACACGCCTGGGCCAGACTTAGTTGCGGAGGGGGCGGGGGGCGGGGTGGACCCTTGACCGTGTTGCAAGGCGCCTGGCTGGCGTCAGGGCTCCCGGGTCCCAGCCCCGGCTGCTGGGCACCTCTGTCCTGTGGGTCAGGCTCGGCTCTCCCTCCCTGGCTTGCTGCCTCACTTGTAAAGTGAGACCCCCTCCTCCCTCGGGGCGAAGAGGTGCTCCGCAAACTGTAAAGTGCTGGGCACGTGATGAGACCGTTCTCCGTGGAGGCCGTGGAGCCAGAGAGCTGCGGACCCCTTTGTCCCTGCATCTCTCCAGGCCTCTCCTCCCAGGGGCTGGGCCCCCCTCCG
This sequence comes from Neofelis nebulosa, assembly GCF_028018385.1. NCBI lineage: Eukaryota > Metazoa > Chordata > Mammalia > Carnivora > Felidae > Neofelis > Neofelis nebulosa. The sequence goes on from NC_080789.1 coordinate 11,107,514, forward strand.
CCCTTCCCAGGGGTGTGGCCACGGTCCTAGGAGACCTTGGGAAACCACAGGGCCTTGCGGCTCTCTCAAAGGGGAGGGGCTGATGGTGCGATCATCAAATATGTGGGGTCAGGTACCTGGAGACACAGGCGGTCACCTGCGTCTCCTGAGTTCAGGGTCGGCCTGGAACAAAGGCTGGGCAGAGGCGTGCATGCCCGAGGACCAGGTTAGACGCTGCCGGGCCCCAGGGCAGGCAGGGACGGGCCGAGCCTCGCTGGGTGGGCCTTCCCACCTCGCGAGTGCGGGCTGTGGCACACTGTCCCCTAGGACATTTTGTTGAGGGCCCAGGAGCACCCCTGCGAGGTGGACGCGATCCTTCTCAAGATATAGACAAGGTGGGGCGCCTGGGTGGCGCAGTCGGTTAAGCGTCCGACTTCAGCCAGGTCACGATCTCGCGGTCCGTGAGTTCGAGCCCCGCGTCAGGCTCTGGGCCGATGGCTCGGAGCCTGGAGCCTGTTTCCGATTCTGTGTCTCCCTCTCTCTCTGCCCCTCCCCTGTTCATGCTCTGTCTCTCTCTGTCCCAAAAATAAATAAAAAACGTTGAAAAAAAAATTAAAAAAAAAAAAAAAGATATAGACAAGGTAACCAAGACCCTGACCGGGAAACGCCCCGGTGGGACATAATCCCCACCCAGGCCGCCTGGCTCCTACCCAGGGCTTTTCCCTTCGGGGAGGCAGAGGTGTTTTTCTTGGGTTCCTTCTCTGGGTCAGAAACGCAAAGCGTATCCTGCACGTAGCCCAGGTCTCCACTGCAGTCTGGCTGGGGGTTTGGGCCTGGCCTCCCAGGGGCCACACCACGCCTTCGCTGTAGGGGGGAGGGGAACAGGCAGGGGGAAGACAGACCCTCCTGAGTCTTGCGTTACCTGCTTCCCCTGAGCTGTGTGACCCTGGGTGAGTCCCTCAACCTTCCTGGGACCGGAGACGGTCATGGTATCTTCCTTAGACGGGCATTCAGGGAGGTGAGGGCTGGCATGCACCAAGGGGCTCTGTAAACGCTGGCTCCCTCTCTGGCCTCCTTTTCGCGTCTTCCGCAAACCCACGGAGGGGCTCCCTTGGCGCAGGCCTGGGCGCCTGCCCTGACTTTCCCCTTCTTGTCCCCACAGGTGACAAAGGGGACCGAGGCCTGCTGGGCACCCCCGGGAAGCTGGGCAGGGAGGGTCCCCGGGGGGAGCGCGGCCCGCAGGGCACCAAGGGCGCCAAGGGGCAGGCGGGCAGCCCCGGGGGCCCGTGCCGGACGCGCTTCTCCGCCTTTTCCGTGGGCCGCAAGACGGCCCTGCACAGCAGCGAGGGGTTCCAGCCGCTGCTCTTCGACACCGTCTTCGTGAACCCGGACGGCCACTTCGACCTGGCCACCGGCCACTTTGTCGCCCCCCTGCGTGGCCTCTACTTCTTCAGCCTCAACGTGCACAGCTGGAACTTCAAGGAGACATACGTGCACGTCGTGCACAACGAGGAGGCGGCCGTCATCCTGTACGCGCAGCCCAGCGACCGTAGCATCATGCAGAGTCAGAGCGTGATGCTGGCCCTGGGGCCCGGGGACCGCGTCTGGGTGCGGCTCTTCAAGCGCGAGCGGGAGAATGCCGTCTACAGCGACGATGTCGACACCTACATCACCTTCAGCGGCCACCTCATCAAGCCGGAGGAGGACTAGCGCCTCCAGAGAGGGCCGCTCCGGCCGGGGGGTGGGCTGGGGGCAGGGCGGTCCCCTGCGAGGCCTCAGTTTGCACCTCCGTAAAGTGGGCCCCCGGGATCTGGCGTTCTGGATGGTCTTCCTCTTCTTTTCTCCCCTCCATCACCCCTTTCTCTCCTCTCTTGGACCTATCTTAAGAAGCCCTCTGACCTAAACGTTCTAGAATTTTCCCAGCCTTTTAAACCAGCACGTCCCGGACTTGAACGTGCATCTGAATGACTTTGGGGGCTGTGCCAAAATGCAGATTTCGATTCGGATTCTGGAAGGGGGCCCATGATTCTGCATTTCTAAGACGTTCCTGGGTGGTGCTGATGGGGCTGGGCTGTGGACCCCGCTTGAGCCACCAGATTCTAGAACTTTCACACGCTTCTACTTTCGGAACATTCTGGAAGCCTCCAGAACATTCTCTTCCCAACATCCTCCCATTCTCACATCCCTCTGGGGCTCCCCCTCCTCTGTTCTCTTGCCCCTCCCGGCCCACCCTCCCGAAGGTGCCTGGCTCCCAGGTGCTTGCTGACCCTCCTTGGCCTCTCTCGCCAGCCCAGCGTCCCTGGCTTTCCAGGCTTGGTTAAGGTGCTAAAGCCCTGGTGGGCGTCTCCTGCCCAGCAGCGCCTCCTCTGGCCCGATGCCGCCTTTACAAATGCCACCGGGGAGTGGGCCGGGCTTTGGACCCCTCAGCAGGTCTAGGGAACTGAAGCGGCCAACATTCCGGGTCAGTCAGGGGGAGGCTCCTGAGCCATGAAGCCAAGACAGGCACCGGGAGAGGCCAAGGTCAAGTAAGGGGACATCAGGTCTTCTGTCCTTTCTCCCCCTCCCAGGGTGGGCCGGCATGGCCGCGTCCAGCCTTCCCCTCCCCCCATCCTGGGTGGCCTGAACCTCTCTCCAGAGGGAGATGGCCTCCGCCCATTGGTGCTTACACAGACCCCGGGGCAGAGGTGGCCCCAGTGGTGGTTTCTGGTGCTCACTCATAGCCAACGGACCCATGGCTACGTGGCTGGGGGCTGGCAGCGGGACCTGAGCAGGTGCCGTCGAGGCTGGTGCTCTCCCAGCTGCCCCCCCAGCCTGACTTCCGCCCCTGCCCTGCTTGTCCAGAGTGATTAAAGCTCGTGTGTCTCTTTGGCAATGTGGGCTGGTTCTTTCCGCTCGGCTTCCTCTGCCCACCTTGGGAGAGCGGCCCGTCCCGGTGCTGCCGGTGCCCCCCGGGGAAGGCTCGAGAGACGGAGCAGCCCAGGGCTCCTCTCCATGTGCTTCCCACCCACCAAGACAAACACCGGCCCCCTCTGTCACTCATCCGCCAGGGCGCCCGGGGGCGGCCAAGCTAGCGCGTGGTGGCCACTCACGTAAATGTAGTTACAGTTGACGTAACCCACACAGGCTCCCCTCACAGACTCGACGGGACATCCTGCACCCCTGGGCCTCCCTGTTGCTGTGTGAGATGGCTTCCTGGGTACTGTGTGCAAGAGAGAGCTCTGCAGAAGGAACAGCCCCCCGGACTCAGCCTAGCCCAGCCCGGTGGCCCACCCAGGCAGGGGGTAGACGCAAGTCTTCGAGTCTTTGGAACCTATACGGCCACGGAAGTTTTCCCACTGGACCTGAACTCCCTGCGGCTCTCACCCAAGGGGCTCCTAACAGGTCAGGGGCTACTCAGGGGGAGGCGATCCCAGGGCCTGCTTTCCGTCCAGGCTCTGTTCATGCGCCATTGGCCTCACCAGCACTCCCTCTCAGCATCCCCTCACCCCTGGCGGTAAAGGTTGCCCCCCACCCCCCCCCCCCCCCGCCCCACACCAGGAGCCTTTTGTCATGGTCACGTCACAAGGACAAGCCAGTTTGCTGATTGATAAGGCAGCAAAGCTTTATTTTTCCTTTTTTTTTCCCTGGCAGCAAAGCTTTTGAAACTTCTCACCAAGCACCCGCAGGAGGATTGAAGCTTGTCCTTTGCAAGCTGAGGTCAAAGGTCCCCAGGCATTTCCGGGCCACGTTAGTTCAGGGCTCCCAGAGAGCATCTCCCCCAGTGTCTCAGCGGACCTGTGGCAGATGCCGCCTCTATCCGTGGTTCAGAGTGGCCTCTGATGCTGGGCCAGGTTTCCCCACAGGAGCCCAGTTCCTGGCTTGGTGGCTTCTCTCCAATGGGTGGTAAGAGATCTTTGTGATGGGGGCTCTCCCGGAAGGCAACGTCTTGGCGGGGGCTGGGTGAGGGGCCCGGAAAACTGGAGGCCCCCCAAACCTGCTGCCAGGAATGTGGGGGGGGGCAGTGTCCCCCCGGAGATCTGCAATGCTTAGTCCTGGTGACTCTGGCGAGCCCATGTAGTTACCTCCCCATCCCGGGGGCAATCCCTTTCAGTTACATATTTTGAAAAGAATATTTCCCTCCGAAGTGTTAGTGACCCAGGAAGGGAAGAGAGAGGAGGGCCAGGGGGCGAAGAGGCTCATGAAATGGAAAACAGCCTGGACGAGGAGTCAGGGGACCTCACCTCAGCTTGGCCATTGCTTGGTCGGGTGGTGTGGGGGGCGGGGAGAAAGGTGATCGGACAGGGATCTGAGTTGAAACCAGGAACAGAGCTGGTGCAGGCAGCTGAACCCAGCTGTGTCCCTGGGGGCCTGCTACCCAGACGGGTGGGTTGGATCCATCCCATGGGTTTGAGTAGGGTGTGCCCGGAAGTCACACAGGAGGAAGGACCTTCCTCTGTTGCACTGGAGTATGGGGAAGAGTGTGGAGAATTCTCGAGAGGGTGATCTAGGAAAGCTTCTTAGTGGAGGGGGCATTTGAGCCGGGCCTCGGAGGACAAATAGGAGTTTGAAAGACATCATGATCTGGGGGCAAAGGGACAGTGGGGTGCAAGGGGTGGCCATGGGCCAGTGCGGTCTATGCTCTGGGCACTTGGAGAGGGCAGCACGCTATGGAAATGTTTGGAAAAGTGCAAGAGACAAGGGCAGGATGAGATTTGAGGCTGGAAAGGTGAGGAGGGGCCAAGTCATAAAAGGTCTCGAATGTCTGCCTTCGTCTGGACTTGACCCCCCACGCGCTGGGGCATTGCTGGAGGGTTCTGAGCCGCGTGGTCACTGGTTAGAGCTAACTAAAGGGGCAGACCGCTCTCGTGGCCAGGTGGAGTGTGGATCGTACAGGGTGGGACCAGAGGCGGTCAGCGGTGCTGTGGGCCCGGGAAGGGCACGGTGTGGACCCAGGACGCCATCCGGCGGGAGAGGGCCGTATTCCCACCGGACTTCAAAGGAGGCAAGAGATTTAATAGCAGAGGGGGGCGGGCGGAGGGCAGCCAGATGGGGGGCGGGTTCAGCTTGGGCAACGGGTCTACCAGGCTCTATTGCCCCTACTAGACTTTTCTATGGCAGTGAGAAGAGGGCAGGCCTGGGTGCCAGTAGTTGGGCTCCCGTGCCGGCTCTGCCCCGGGGAGCTCCCTGAGTCAGCTGAGGACTAGAAGGTGCTGAGTAACGCATCTAGTCTCTCTGGATCCCCCCATTGTCCTTGTCTGTCACGTCGGGTTCAAAGCCCCTCCTCTCTTGGCCCACGGAGGCCTTTGCGGGTGCCCAAGGCTATACGGGGTGACTTTCAGAACTCCAGATCAGGACCCCTGGACTGACGATGGGAAGGAACGTGAAACCAATGCTGATCGTCCCAGAAAATAGAAAGTGCCAAGTGACAGGGCTTGAGAAATTTCAGAGAAGCGGTGAGCGCTCGGATTCCAGAGCGTGTGGGCTCTGGAGCCCGGCCAGGGGGGGCTCTGATCCCGGGTCCCTGTTTCCTTAGAACAGCTCCTGGCTCAGCGCCGACACCACTGTTTCTCCTGTGCCCGCGAACCGGGCCTGTCACCTCGTCCCCGTGAGTCTCAGTTCTGTTTCAAATGAGGACCGAACGTGATGGTGTTTCGCGCATTCGCGGGGGTTGGCGCCCGGCCCGCGCTCCAAGGCCATTTTGCTGGATGGGTGACGTGTACTGAGCAGGAGGGGAGAGGAGCCGCGGGAGGCAAGGTCCAGGAGTCCTGGCCCGGGGGTGGCGGAGGGGGGGTGGTGGTGTTGGAATCTGTGCAGCGCCCTCCACTGCTTCTTCCTCCTCCCACCAGCTCCGCGGCCCGGGGCCCGGTAGCCACAGGCTGCCACGTGTGCATCTGGAGGAAGGGAAAACATAGGCAGAGACTCAACACGACCAGAGACAGATGTCAAGAACACTCGGGGTGGGGCCCGGCAGGGCAGAGCTGCTTCCAGAAGGCAGGCTGCGGGAGCCAGAGAGGAAGGAAGGAGGGATTTCCAGGACAGGAGTCAAGAGTGCGAGGCTAAGCCCCCGTGGCCGGGAGCAGCTGGCTTGCACACCCAGCAGGAAGGGAGGCTGGGGCGGGCGGGGGGGGGGGGGGGTGCGCCGTGCAAGGGTCGGGCTGGGGTGTGAAGTTGCTGCCTGGAGGTGAGGGTGTGGGCGGGAGGAACTAGTAACCGAGGTCCGGGCCCACGGAGGAAACAGGGGACCCACTGCAAGGCAGCAGCGCAGTGAGAGTGTGGGTGTGGGCGGCCGTCCCTGTCCTTCCTCTGGCCAACTGCTGTTCCCCGCTGGGGGCGGGGGATGCATTGGTGTCACAAACACAGAGGTGCGCGAACTAGAACTTGCTTTCCACCGCTCTGGGCTCCTGGGTCCCCCCCACATACCCGCTGAGCCGCGCGCTCACTCCTGCGGAGCCTTCCTGGGTTCTCATCCCTCTTGGGGCGCTCTGCACGGGGGGCTTGTCTCACAGGTTCTGCGTCGCTCCGGGAGCTGTCTGAGCCCGGGATCCTGTGCCTGAATACACCGCGTGGCCGTTTCTTGTCCGGGTTCTCAGCTGCCTCCCCAGGGTTCAGCCTGGGAGAGTGCCATGGCCCCTCTGAGTCTCAGCTGCCCCACACCTGTTGGGGATCTCCTCTGTGCCCCACCTCCAGGCTCAGCTGGGGAGGAGGGGCGACGGTCCCCTTCAGCCAGGAACCCCAAGACCGACACATTCTTTCCTTCCCCTCTGCCCGCCTCCCCCCAGGGGTAGCCGGGAGCTCAGATCTACTCAGTGTCTGCTCAGGGCACCCTCTCCCAAAGCTCTCGGCGGGGCAGACAGGCTCTTTCCTTCCCGTTTTAAAACATAAAAACCTAGGGGCGCCTGGGTGGCTCAGTCGGTTAAAGCGTCCGACTTTCGGCTCAGGTCACGATCTCACAGTTCGTGGGTTCGAGCGCCGCATCGGGCTCTGGGCTGACAGCTCAGAGCCTGGAGCCTGCTTTGGATTCTGTGTCTCCTTCTCTCTCTGCCCCTCCCTGCTCACACTCTGTGTATATCTTTCTCTCTCTTAAAAATAAATAAAGATAAAAAAAAAACGCATAAGAACCTAGAAAAGAATCCTTTCCTCCCTCTGCTTTTCGTGGCATGTCCCTTCGGTATCTGTTAGGATGCTTTTGACGGCACAGAATGCTTCTAGAACATAAGGCGTCAGAAATGACAAATAACCCGAAATCCCAGGGCTGGTTTGTTCAGCAGCCCAGCAGCTTCGCTAAGGATCACGGGTTGTCCCAGGGTGCCACTGGGCACTCTTAACGCCACAGCTTTGTGCTCAGGCCAGCTTCCCTCAGGGCCACAGGACGGCAGCCACAAGCTGGTGGCCACACGTTTGCTGTCCCAGATCCCCGGCGTGTCACATCGGGCATGACGAGGACGGGTGAGATGACCAGTCTTCCCTCCTGCAGCCTCTCCCTACTTCTCCTTGGCCAGAGCTGGTCACATGACCGCAGCCAACCCAGCCTCTGGGAAGAACAGAACTGTGGGAAGCAAGATTTACCTCTGAGCCCTGAGAGTCCGGGCCGAACCCCCAAGCGGGATAAGAGGGGCTGTGGGGGAGACATGGTCAAAGGTACAGCTGGCACATCGTCACCAAAGCTCTCTGGCCACATTGTCAGATGTGGCCATCTGATTCAGCCAGGTATCTTGGTTCTAGGGAGCCTTCCCAGACTTGGGGGGGGGCAGCATCGGCCCTGAGGGTCCCCCAGCGCTTATCAGTTGTCAGCCCTGCCCCTTGGCCTTCATCCCCCAGGGGGCACCAAGGTCACCATGTCTTGGAGCCCCGCCCCCACGCTCCCAAGAAGAGTCGCACTTCCCTGAGCTCAGTCGAGGTTGCTGGTTCACCCAGGCGCCCCAAGATGTTAAATATTATTGTAAGGTAGGACGTTGGGTTATACTGTGTTTTTTTTTTTAAGTTTATTTATTTATTTTGAGAGAGAGAGCACGCACGAGCAGGGGAGGGGCAGAGACAGAGGGAGACTATGAGAATCCCAAGCAGGCTCCACCCCATCAGCGCAGAGCACGACTTGGGGCTCGATCTCCCGAACCGTGAGATCTTGACCTGAGCTGAGATCAAGAGTCAGAGGCTTAACCGGCTGAGCCACCAGGGCGCCCCTACTTTTTTACAGAGGAAGAAAGAGACCAGGTAAGTGCCTTTGGGTACCACGTGCACATCCATTCGACAATTACGGAGTCACTGCCTTTTCCAGGCTCTGCGCCGTGCTAGGCCCCAGGGGACGATGCCGTGAACACAAAATCCACACGGGTCCTGCCCTCGTGTGACTGACAGTCTATAAGCAAAGGCCCTGGGGTAGGAAACTGCTCAGCCCTTCCCGGGAACTGAAAAAAGCCAGGAGGCGGGAAGGAGCCGGCTTTGCGGGTCCTGGGATTTTGAACCTTGTCCAGTGGGCACTTGAAGGAGTCAAACCCAGGCCTTGCTGACGAGTATCTAGGACCCGAGCTAGGATTTTTCAGAGGGTGTCTGGACGGGGCAACACCTCCTCGAGCTAGGGCCGGCCGGGCTCCTCACGGGGAGTCTCGGGGGAGCTCGTGCCCTTGAACCTGGACCCCCGCAGCCAGGGGCATGCTGGAGCCGGCTCGCACCAGCTGGCCAGGGCCAATGGTGTGAATCTGTTCCCAACTCTGAGTTCAGGGACATCACAACGTTAGCTTGAAGTTGGCCACGGTGGGAGTCCTTTTGCGACAGAAGTTGGCAAATGTTCCGATGGTAAGTTGGGGAAAACAAAGCCTTTGTTAAAAAAAAAAATGCAGCCGCCTGGGAGGGAAAGGGTGTCCCCAGAGCTTTTGCCTCCAACACCCCTACCCTTCAAATAAGGCCAGAGTCCCGGGCCTCTCACACAGGAAGCGTAGGGCAGGTTTGAGTGAGGCAGCGCCCCCGGAAGGAGGCTCTCTGGGTGTTTGGTCCCCAGGCTCAGTGACCTGCTCTTTATCTGGGACCCTTCACCACCCCACCAGCCCCCACCCCACCCAGGGCCCAGGCTGTCTACTTCACCCTGCCCCCTGGTGGTCAGGGTAGTTGGTGGCTCCAAGGGAGGCCTCCACCCCAGCAGGGCCAGCCTGAGTCCGGCTCCTGGGATGAGGGAAGCAAAGCCCCGGCCAGAGCTGATGGAGCTGGGCACATTCAGGTGGGGCTCCAGTCAGGGAGCCCAGGCATGGCACGTGCCAAGGTCCTGGGGCTCTGGGTTTTTCCCACCTTGAGCTTTGGCTGGGGCTCAAGCCCTCATCTTCAACATCACTTTTTTTTGTTTGTTTTTCAACTTTAAAACTAGCAAAAGTTGAATTATCTTGCTCACATCCCAAAGGACCTCAGCTCTGGCACCCCAGGCCCCCAGAAATGCAAACCACTTCTCTGAGAGGGGGCGCTGAAGGGACAGCAGGTCATTTCAACTCGGCTACCATTAACCAAGCATCTCCAGGAGGCTCCAGGGGTCCAGAAGTCAGATCCCCTTGAGGGCTCCCAGTGCAGGGAAGGACCTTCAGGAAAAGAAGGGAAATACAGTGCATCGGGGGCTATGAAAGAAGCTTGTATAAGGTGCAAAGCTTGCATAAATAAGGGTGGGTAGCTCCAAGGAGAGAGCAACCAACTCTGTCCTTATGTGTTTGGGTCTTGAAGGATGAGTAGGAGTTCGTGCGGAAGAAGGCATAGAAGGAGGCTGCCGGGAGCATTCCATTCTGTACGAATCAGCCCACAAATCCCATAGATACTTTTTGAGGGCAAGTCAAGCCACCTCATGCCGTGTAGGACCTACAGGTACAGGCTGGCATGGGGCGAGGGCACGGATCGGGGGTCCCGGGGCACATTTCGGGGAGCATGGCAGTTGTCCCGCAAATTCGGAAGACAGTCCCCGCTTGTCATCCCTCCTCTGGTTCCTCCCGGATCCCCTTTCCTTTCAGATTTTCACATCACCTCCTCTGACCACCTGATTTGAAATGGTGCCCCTGCACCCCGTGTCTTGTTTTCTCTTTTCCCCATAGCGTTTGTCTTCGAACTCCTATGGCGTTTGCTTTGTTGTTTTATTCATTGTTGGTGTCTCCCCCTCCCCCATTGCTGGACTGTGACTTCTGTAAGAGCAGGGATCTCGGTTTCGTTCACTGCTGGTGGCGCAGAGCTTGGCACATAGCAGGCACTCGATAAATATTTGTTTACTGGATGAATATGCGTTCTAGAACTGGCCGAGGTTAAGGGTGGGTGTGGGGAAGCTCTCCTTGGTTGCCCCAGCCAATGTCTTCTGCCTGCGTTTTGTTAAAACGGGGCACACTCTATGTGTCTCACACTCATCAGGACCACTTTTTCTAAAGGCACAATTGCCTATATAGACTGAACAGTTCTTTTTTCTGTCTTGCTAACTGATTTAGATAAGACCTTAAAAGGCCTAGAATCAAATCAGAGGAGCTTATTCTTATCACTCGATTCTGGGATTGTCCTGAAATTTCAAGCCAGTGGTCATTGTACTGACACGGTCCCTTAGTTACAATTATTTGTGTATTGTCCTGCCCCCATCCAGAGAGAAGGTGCCTTGAATTATGCAGATGGTAGGTGCCAGGTGTTCTTGTAACCTCTGTAGTGGCCAGCATGGGGCTGTCAACAGGATCCCCGTAAATCCCTGTTGAATTAAAGAAAGCATGAACAGACACCTCCTCAATCTGATATCAAGACTCCCCTTCCATCCATCCATCTGTCCGTCCATCCATCCATCCATCCATCCATCCATCCACCCATTCATCCATCCATCCTTCCATCCATCCATCCATCCATCCATCCATCCATCCATCTTTCTATCCTTCCATCCATCCATCCATCCATCCATCCATCCTTCCTTCCATCCATCCGTCCATCCATATATCCATCCTTCCATCCATCCTTCCATTCATACATCCATCCTTTCTTCCATCCATCTTTCCTTCCTTCCATCCATCCTTCCATCCATCCATCCTTCCATCCATCCTTCCATCCATTCATCCTTCCATCCATCCTTCCATCCATCCATCTATCCATCCATCCATCTATCCATCCATCCATCTTTCCTTCCATCCATCCATCCATCCATCCTTCCTTCCATCCATCCATCCATCCATATATCCATCCTTCCATCCATCCTTCCATTCATACATCCATCCTTTCTTCCATCCATCTTTCCTTCCTTCCATCCATCCTTCCATCCATCCATCCTTCCATTCATCCTTCCATCCATTCATCCTTCCATCCATCCTTCCATCCATCCATCTATCCATCCATCCATCTATCCATCCATCCATCTTTCCTTCCATCCATCCATCCATCCATCTATCCATCCATCCCTCCTTCCATCGATCCATCTGTCCGTCTGTCCATCCATCCTTCCATCCATCCGTCCTTCTGTCTGTCCATCCATCCTTCTATCCATCTGTCCTTCCTTCCTTCCTTCCTTCCTTCCTTCCTTCCATCCTTCCATCCACCCTTCCATCCATCCATCCTTTCAACAAATACAGTGTGAGTGTCTATCTGAGTCACACATGGCTTTAGGGACCAGAGAATCCCTGAGACCTTGAGGTGCCACAGTCCAGCCAGGAAGACAGCCACCAAGCAGATCTTCCACCGATGCCCAACAGTTAAATGAGAACAAATGCTCGGGAAAGAATGGCAAGAGCCAGGACAGAATAGGCCAGCGTCTGCCTTAGCCGGGGTGGAGCTGGCCAGGGAGGGCCTCCCTCGGAGAGTGACCACTGGCTGAAGCCCGTGGTGGTAAGAGCCCAAGGCAGGAAAGAGCTCTGAGCCTTCCAGGAACGACAGGCGCCCAGGGTGTGGTGGTAAGGATGAGAAAGAGTCTTAAGATTTTTGTCTTCAGAAGCAGCTGGGGCTGAGGGCATGACGGTGGTACTTGGGAGGGAGGGAGGAGGAAGGAGGGCTGAGGATGTGGGTCGGGGCTGCAGGGGCAGAACTGTGAATCCTTGGCACTCAGGGGCAGTCAGGGCCAGAGGTGGGGGGTGATGCCATCACCAGGGCTAAGGGAAAGAGATACAAGGGGAAGAGAGCTGTGTCAGGAACCCTAACAGTCAGGGCCTGGAGAAGGAGGTGACTCTGTTTCTGATCTGTACCAAGTAAAGAAAGATGAGGCCCCTCCTGGGTTAAGTTCCCTGCTCTGTCCCAGGACTGAACGGGACGGAGGGATCTGGAGGGCTGCAGGCCAGAGTTCAAGGTTCACTCTGCTGTGTGACCTAAGGCTGATAGCTGCTCTCTCTGAGCTCAGACTCATCATCAGAGCCTCCAGATCCCTTTGTAGGTCACTGGTCTTGGCTTTCTCCTTCCTTGGGCTCCCCTCACGCCGTCTTCCTGGAATCCAGGGCCCTGCCTGCTTCCCCATCTTATCTTGCGGGGGCATGCCCCCCCCCCCCAGAACTCCCAGGTAGGAAACTGGGTACTGATCCATCTGGGTCATTCACCTTGCCTTTGCGTCCTCTCTAGCAGCACGAGCGCTGTGTAGAGGCCGGGGAGGAGCAAGCACCGCCCTCTGGTGGCGACGTCTGGGACCACATGTCCCAGTGCCCTGTTGCATTTTCACCTAAGTATTCCTCAGAAGCAATTATCGAGTGCCTTTTGTGTGCAATATTCCGAGCCAGGCATGAAGGAGTGGCAGCGAGGTTAAAGACGGAAGGGATTCTGTATGGGTCAGGTTGTGGGGGCCCGTCCAGTGCAGTGGGGACCTTGGGCCTGGGAGGCATCTCTCGCTCCCCCGTTAGCCGCCGGGCCGGCTGGCTCTGCCTGGCTCAGGTGTGCCTGGAGGAGGCCCACCTGTACACAGGTGTGCTGCCTGGAGCACACCTGGGTGCACACCTGAGCCGGAATGGGCTTGCTCCTCCGGGAGGGAGTGATCGCTGCATCCCAGGAGGAAATCAAGGGAGCCTGGGCACTCGCCCTGGAGGAGCCTTGCACTTGGGATGTTTCAAGCTCCAGGCGTCTGCTTCAGCCACACAGGCCCCGTTACACCCGTGTCCATTCCCACCTGTGCCCCTGTGCTCAGGCCGGTCTCTGTCCCTGGCTCTGTGTTGGCCATTATTCTGCCTTCGAGGCCTGGCTCAAAGCCGCCTCCTCCGTGAAGTCTGCCCTGAAGAGGCAGCTGCCCAGGGAGTGTCTGAACACCTCGAACAAACTCTGGTTATTTTTACTACATTTGCACACGTGCCTGTTCCCTGGCTCCTTAACGCGGCCCTGGAGTCCTCGAGGCCGGGTTGTCTGGAAGGTCTTCGGCGGGTACCATAATTCCCAGCCCGGAGCCGGGCTGATACGGGTGCCTGAAAAATGCTCCATGCTGACAGTGTAGCGTTTTTATCTTGGACACCTGGGGACACCATTCAGACTCTCCCGAGAGAGGTCGGGGTCAGAGAAACGGTGGGAGGGCCAGCCTGGGTTCTGGAGGGCCGGGGTGGCACAGACAGGGTAGGCACAGAACCATCAGCAGGGCTTTGAGTTCCCAGGGCTCCTCGTGCCAAAGGCAGTAGCGGCCTAGCCGTTGGGAGCATGTCCTCTAGAGCCCAACGGCCTGGGTTCAAGTCCCAGCCCCGGCACTTACCGCCTGGGTGGCCTTGGGCAAGATACTTAACCTCTCTGTGCCTTAGTTTCCCCGGCCATAAAATAGGATCCCGAAGAGTACCAACCTGAAAGTGTTGTCAGGATTAAATGAGTTAATAGGCTGCTTCTCAAACCTCCACGTGCCCGGGAATTGCCGTAGGGATGTGCTTAAAATGCAGAGTCTGGGGGCGCCTGGGTGGCGCAGTCGGTTAAGCGTCCGACTTCAGCCAGGTCACGATCTCGCGGTCCGTGAGTTCGAGCCCCGCGTCAGGCTCTGGGCTGATGGCTCGGAGCCTGGAGCCTGTTTCCGATTCTGTGTCTCCCTCTCTCTCTGACCCTCCCCCGTTCATGCTCTGTCTCTCTCTGTCCCAAAAATAAATTAAAAAAAAAAAAAAAACGTTGAGAAAAAAAAAAAATAAATAAAAATAAAAAAAAATAAAATGCAGAGTCTGGGGCGCCTGGGTGGCTCAGTCGGCTAAGCGTCCGACTTTGGCTCAGGTCACGATCTCGCCGTTCGTGGGTTCGAGCCCCGCGTCGGGCTCTGTGCCGACCGCTCGGAGCCTGGAGCCCGCTTCAGATTCTGTGTCTCCCTCTCTCTACCTGACCCTTCCCTGCTCACACTCCGTCGGTTTCTCTCTCTCAAAAATAAACAAGCATTCAAATGCAGATTCTGACTCAGCAGGTCTGCCTCGGGGCCTGGGATGCTGCATTTCCAACAACGAGCTCCTGGGGACGCCCGTGCTGTTGGAACTCAAACCGCATTTGGCAGTATTCAGCAATTAATGCCTCAAGTGTTTAGAACAGGGCCTGGCCCAGAGTAAGGGCTGGGAGGTGTTCCTGGCTGCTTTTACCTGGCACCTCTCAGGGAAGCGGATGGCTTCTGGCAGCTTCTGCCTTCCCCGTCCTTCATGCCGCTCTGCTCTCCAGATCCTTGGCCGTGCTGTAGTTTCTGATATCTTTGGGCTATTCTGAACCTCCTCCGGGGTCTGTGCTCGGGGCCCTGAAGAGCGACAGATGTTGGGGGGGAGGTGGGCCGGCAGAGGACGATCTCAGGAGAGAATTGAGAAGGGAAACAGGAAGGGGGGGGGGCTGTGGAAAGCAGCGGCTCTCGAGGCCCACTCACCTGAGTGTCCGGGCTTGCTCTGATGTGAGCTTCACAGCCCAAACCACACTCCTCGCAGCTTCCCCCCGCCCCTCCCGCCTCCCTGCCACCTCCGCTCCCGCCACCTCTGCTTCCGGCGGGAAAGACACAGGTGACCTCAGCCAGGGTGCCAGCAGCACTTCTGGGCTGGAACCGCAGGCCTGAAGGCATTGGCCACATCCTCCTGATCGCAGCACCCCACAGCCCTTCCCTCACCCTGACCCCAACCCCCTCCCCCGCTCCTGGCCTCTGGCCACCAGGCCTGGTGTGATCCCTCGCCCTGGCTGGGGGAAGGGTGAGGCTGGGGATCCTAGGTGCTTCTGGAAAGGTGGAGGAGGCTGGGGGGTGGGCGGCCGCCGGGGCTGGGGATCAGGGGGTGTAGAGGGAGGTCGGGGGTGGGCGGCTGCAGGGGCTGGGGGGCAGGGGTGTAGAGGGAGGTCGGGGGTGGGCAGCTGCAGGGGCTGGGGGGCAGGGGGTGTAGAGAGAGGCCAGAGGTGCGTGGCCGCAGGGGCTGGGGGGCAGGGGTGTAGAGGGAGGTCGGGGGTGGGCGGCTGCAGGGGCTGGGGTCAGGGGGTGTAGAGGGAGGCCGGGAGTTGGGTGGCCGCAGGGGCTGGGGGGCAGGGGGTGTAGAGGGAGGTCAGGGTGGACGGCTGCAGGGGCTGGTGGCAGGGGGTGTAGAGGGAGGTGGGATGACCGAGTGTGGGACACGAGCTGTCTCTTCCAGCACACCCTCGCTCATGGTCTCTATCTTTCATCTTCCAGCCTGTTTCGATGGGTCCCCCTCGACACCCTGTGACGAGTGTCTGGGAACACAAATCACTCATCGCTTAGGAGCTGGTGGGGGCCTCCCAGCCCGTGCAGCTGGCTGCCTCGGCTCTGTTTTGAAGCTCCTTCCCGGGGAGCAGGGCCCTGAGGACCTGAGCTAATCACGCGCTCCTCGGGCCTCCCCCCCGACAAAGAGCGGTGCAGTCCGGGGCCCTTACCCTCTGCTGCTTTCAGGTTGGCTCGTGAGCTCCTGGAGGCCCATGAGATCAAGGTCACTGGTTCAAGCCTCACGTAGGGGGTCGAAGCGAGCTTCCCTCCTCTCCACTGAGGCAGCTCTGCCCCTGCCCGGTTGTGTCCTAAATAGGGGGCCTCCGGGTGGGGCATGAGAAGCTCCCTCACCCCAGAGGCTGCCCCTGAGGGCTGAAGAGAGTCCCATTTCCCCCGAGGGCGACAAGGTGCCCAGGTCAGAGTGCTCCAACTAGAGGCTGCCTCTCCTGGAAGAGCTTTCAGGATCATAGGACCCCATCCCATCCCTGTGGGGTGGGGAAGGCTGAGCCCAAAGAGGGGATGCCGGGTACTTTTGGCTTCTGCTTATCCAGCCTCTGTCTGGTCCCCCGTTTCTGGTAGCCGTGCCCCATTTCTCTTTGGAAATCTACCTTCCTGCATTAGGTGAGGTCGCGGTCAAGCTGTCGGTCAAAGGACCCCATCCTCTCCAGCCAAGGGGTGGGTGTTTGAGCTCATTTAGCCAGTGAGGCTCTCTGAATCCTACTGGAACGAGCCAGGAAACAGCTGGGGGTGGGGTGGGGGGGGAGCCTGAAGGGGGTCTTTGTAGCGCTACTCCTCCGAGCTCCCTCTGCTCCCCCCTGAGGCCTGAGTCTCCCGCTCTTTCCAGAACCTGTAAGCCACTCTAGATTCTTCTGGCTAGCTCTGTGTGGCTCAAGTTGGCCACAGCCTCTTCCTCTGGCCTGCAGCCTTCGCACCTGTGACTGGTGAGCTGGTGGCCCTGCGGGGACCAGAAGTCAGGTGTCCAGATTCCCAGCCAGCGCTCTCGTCCCCCGGGAGGACTGAAATGCAGTGGAACGGAAGAGAAGAAATGAATATTCTCGCCCGTGGCCCCGTGGTGGGCAGGGGAGGTCGGTGGCTCACCTACGCTGGGACACTGGGCAGGTGGGGTCGGCCAGCAAGGCTCCCTGCCCAGCACTGCCCCCCCCCCCACCCCCGGCAGGTGGTAGGAGCTCCGCAAGCATTTGGTAAACAGAGCATGTGCTGACCTGGCTGAGACGAGCCAGGGTGGGTTTGTGACTCCGTGTGGTGGGAGAACCCACAATGGGGCCGCGTCTAACTCACTCTGAAAGCGAAACTAGCCACCCACCAAATACTCGGGCCTCTGCTAGTTCTGAGAGCTCTTTCTTAACCAGCACCCAAAAGTGGAAACAAGTCAGTGGGACAGATTCAAGGTCAGCCAGCCAACTGGGGTGGGTACCTGGGTCTCACTAAGACCTTGAAAGTGAGGCCTTCAACCATGGAGCCAGCCAGGAAGACATCGCGCTGTAAACCCCCTTTTTAGGGTCACTTACCGCTTGATTTCACCAGGCAGTAGGAGGTGTTTCTTAGGCCCTCTTGGATTGTCCCCTCAGACACCTGGCTTCCAGCCCTGCGTCACACTGCCAATCCTATTCCAGTGGCCCCAGCAGGGAAAACCGCGGGCCAGGCAAACCTCTCTCTTTGGCTTAATGTTTATTTATTAGACAGAGCGAGAACGAGAGAGAGAGAGAGAGAAACAGAGGGGATGAGTTGGGGAGGGGCAGAGAGAGAGGGAGACACAGATTCCCAAGCAGGCTCCAGGCTCTGAGCCGTCAGCACAGAGCCCGACGCGGGGCTTGAACTCACAGATTGTGAGATCATGACCTCAGCCAAAGTCCCATGCTTAATGGACTGAGCCACCCAGGAGCCCCAGGCACACTTCTCTTGTGCTTTCACTGGCTCCTCACCTTGCTGCCTGCCCCCCTCCCCTCGCCCTGGGCTGGTCAGCCATTGCCGAAGGATGGGGGGGGGGGGGCTGGGGGGGGCAATTAAAGACAAGTTTAAATCTTAAACCTGTGCGCTGAGATCTGAAATCTTAAATCCGTGCGTGTGGCAAAGGCACCTGCCTCGGAAATTCCAGTTGCAAGCCACAGAACCCAGCCTGCCTTCTTCCATTGGAAGAGGAATTTATTTAGGATATTCTGATGTGGGGGCATCTCCGGCAGGACCCGCAAATCGGGCTCAGGGGGGTGTGGCATCTGGGATGTGATGTTCTTTTTTTTTTTTTTTTTCCCTAAGTGTATTTATTTTGAGAGAAACAAAGACAGCGCGAGTGGGGGAGGGACAGAGAGAGAGAGAATCCCAAGCAGGCTCCGAAATGCCAGCTGCGGAGCCCGACGCGGGGCTCGAACCGACGAACCGTGCGACCTGAGCCGCGACCAAGAGTTGGATGCTCAGCCGACTGAGCCACCCAGGCGCCCCTGGGACGTGACGCTCTGATGCCGCCCTCCTCGGCCTCCTTGCCAGTCTCGCCGGCTCCCAGACTGAGGTCTGCGAGGGAGACGTCAGGGTAGAGGAGCCTGGTCATGTGCTCACCTGCCCCCGCTGCAAAGGAGTCTGGGAAAGTAGTGCTTCGGCTCGTTGCTTGGGACACCAGGCTCCCGCCGAGAGAAGCAAACACGTCAAACACAGGAAAGGTTTGCAAAGCTCCGCGACCACGACGGAAGATAAATATCTGGCCGGCGCCCGACAAGAGGCATTTGCAACAGAGGGTCCTTTGTCGGCCCTGGACCTCAGCCACCCACGCCCTCCCACCCCCTCGCCCGATGCCCCTTCCTGTGTTGTCTTCTGAGGCAGGCCTGGTCGCGGGGGAGTGTCGTGTATTTGTTAGAATTTATGGCCAGGGTTTTAAGCGGGAGGATTTCACGTGTTTTGAAATCCGGACGTTCGGCGTCTCTTGGAAATCAGCCTTTTGTGGCAGGCCCGAGCCACCTCTGCTGTCAGTGGAGTCTCTCTCTACGTGATGCAGGGCCACGCGTGACCCGCCTCGCGCCTGCCCACTGCCGGAAGCTGGCATCCTCACTGCTCGGGGGTCCCCTGTTCTCTGGGGGCCCGGGGCTCCTGGCCCTGGAGCCAGGCTTGACTGAGAGGCATCGTTCCAGAGCTCGGGCCGATTCCTGACCCCATCTAACTGCTGTCCTCCAAGCAGATGTTGTAGGCAGTGGTGACAGCCAGACACAAGCTCCATAGAGGGGCCTCTACATTTTTTTTTTTTCTTCCGATTCCTTAATAAAAACACCTAGAAAAACAGGCGAGCAAGCATGAGTTCTAGATGGAGAGGAACTTCTCACAGACACATCGCAAACATCACACGTTCTCTTTCGCCGGTGCGACACCTAGATTGTCTTCTGAGAAAGATGACAGATCTTGGTGAAACCCGCTTAAGAAAAAGCGAAAGGATTCTTTTCTACCTGTTTCCCACGGGAAAGGGGGCAACCGGTTGAAGGTGTTGGTAGAGGGTCTCTGGCGCTCTCCGGACTGTCCCCGTCACGGGACTCTGGCCCGGTAGTCAGGAGACGGGGGTCCGGAGTCGAGATGGCCGTGGACAGAAAGCTTCTCTCCCTGGGCTCCTTCGGCGCAGGGGCGGGGGTGGTCCCAGGGGCCCGGGGACCGGAGGGTTTTCAGGTTCCTTGGGAGACGCGGGACGTGATCAGGAGCCCTCAGGGGAATGCCACCCCCACAAAGGGTCCTCCACTTTTGTTTCCTATTTCGTTCTAATTTTACTCACTTTCTTTTTTTTTTTTAATTTTTTTTTCAACGTTTTTTTTTTTTAATTTATTTTTGGGACAGAGAGAGACAGAGCATGAACGGGGGAGGGGCAGAGAGAGAGGGAGACACAGAATCGGAAACAGGCTCCAGGCTCCGAGCCATCGGCCCAGAGCCTGACGCGGGGCTCGAACTCACGGACCGCGAGATCGTGACCTGGCTGAAGTCGGACGCTTAACCGACTGCGCCACCCAGGCGCCCCTTTACTCACTTTCTTAAGTGGATACTCTGTTCCCAGGAAAGAAAGGTCAAATTGCACACAAGACTCTTCCAGAGAGTTCCTCCCCCTCCTCTCCCTCCTGGGTCTCCCAGCTGGAAAATCTCTAGGGATTCCTTCCACTTGGTGCCCGTGCTAGTTCACAGCCATGCTCACACACACGCGTGCACGCACGCACGCACACACATTCGCACGCACGCCCAGTTAGCCTGACACACGCACAGCAACCCCTTCACCAATGCCCACCCTCGCACACCTCCACGCTCCCCGCCCCCTCCCACGCAGGTGCACCTTCACACCCAACACACGCTCCTGGCACGGGTGCTCACACCTACTCACCATCACACCCTCACGTGCACCCTGACACACGGACTCCTGCCCACGTAACGCACATATACGAAGAGGCGCGTGCACACACCCACACGCGTGCACACACCTTCTCACATTTACACACTCACTCGCATCGGCCCCTCCCGCACGGGGCGGAGCATGTTACACACTTCGTTCTGAACTCGGCTTTTGCTGGTTCCTCCACACACCCTGGGGATGGTGCCGGGTCAGGCGCGGAGAATTGCCTGCTTGGGTTTGTCGCGGCTGTGTCGCCTTGCATGGTCCTTTCTCCGCGTACCCGGCGTCCTCCGTCGATGCCCATTCTGGCTGCTTCCCGTCTTGGCGCACACGTCTCCTGCGCGGGCCTGCCTCTGTCTGCAGGATGAACTTGGGACACGGCGCCGCTGGGTCACGGGCCGGAGCGACGGATGGATGTCGTCACATTGCGCCCCCAGAGAGGTCGTGCCGCTCGGAGCTCACACCAGCGACGGGAGCCACCCTTTAAAACCACGCCGATGGCGAGCCTTTGGAACCTTCGATACATTCCTCCCCGAGTCGTTTTTTAATTTGTATCTGCTGGAATCTTCGTTGTATCTGATGCGGAACACTTGAGTCTTTCTCTTTTCCTTCCTTCCATGTGTCTTGACACCTTCGGTATGCTGGGTCATTGCTAAGCTCTGGAGCTGTCTGGATTGAGTCACACACGGTTCCTGCTGCCAGGGGGGTCCTAGTGTAGACTCATAAACAGTCATGACACGAGATGGGGTAACCGGCGTGTGCATAGGATCCGACCTGGCTGGGTGGGGGGTCAGGGAAGGACTGGCTTTAAATCGGGGAGCTGAGTTAGTCCAGGACGAGTGCGATGGGAATGGTGTGACCGACTTTTCTGCCCGCCCCTCCGCTCCCTGCAGGCGTGAGTACTCAAAGTCCCATGTCCCGCAACCCCTTCAGGCCCAGGCAAGGCGGGACAGCCAGTCCCCCTGGAGCAGTCCTGGCGAGTGGAAGGCATGGTTTATGCAAGATGGGAGCTGCTTGGGGTGCTGGTGTTCGAGGGGCTGGTGAACCAGCCACTCACGGGAACACGGAAACGCGCGGGTATCGGATCTGGAGGCCGGGAGGCTGGCGAAGTGACTGCGGAGACTGGGGAGGGTGGCGGCTTACGTGGGGGGCGAGGAAGAGGAAGCCAGGAGCCCCCACATGTGCTTGGCCCGTGGCGCCTACAGAAGTGGGGTCCCCGGGCAGTGGCAGTTGAGCTGCTGGGGCTTTCTATGAAAGCTGAGGGTGCAGGGGTGAGGTGTCGTTGTTTCGCAACGGGCACTATGTGGACACATTGGGGGGGGACGGTGGAGGCGTGGAGGGCACAGGAGAGGCCGTCGTAGGAGTCAGGGTTTAATGCACTTGGCCGTTCCGGTGCTGGGAGGGGAGGAGGCTAAGTCCAACCCCCAGAATCCCTGAGATAAAGGTCTGGGCAAGTCTCAGTGAGCTCTGTCAGGCCTCTGGCATTGGAGAAGCTTCTGGATTCCTCTTCGGGTTACCTCAGAGAATCTGATGTCCTCCATCAGACGCACCTGGTTCTAATCCTGGCTCTGCTACGTTTTGTCAGATGACCCCTGAGCCTCGATTTCCTGGCCTGAAAATGGGAAAGGGGCTGGCGCTGTAGAGAGCGGGGCGGGCAGGGATCTGGGCGCACGGCCCCGAGGTGTGGGGACAGGCCTGACAGCCGCAGCGCCTGAGCCGGAGGAAAGTTCAGAGACGATGGCCAGGCTGCTCCCGCGGGGCTTGGAGGCCGAGATTCAGAGTCTGATTTGTATTATGAATGCACTGGAAACTACTGGAAGGTTTCAGCGGGGTTGCTGCAGTGAAATGGGCTGATCTGGCTCAGGGGAAGCTTGCTCTGGCTGCTGAGTGGAGAACGGACCGGCAGGGTCAGGAGTGGAAACAGGGACACCTGTAAGGGGGCTTCTGCGGGCCTGGCCCCGGGGGCCGGATGGAGCAACCTGTTCCCCACCTGTTCTGTGCACCCCTTGGGCCCCCAGCCTGGCCTGCGCCCTCGCCCCCCTACCCGGCTTTAACATCCAGCTCAGGCACCCGTGGCCTCTTCTGTATCAGCCGGGGCAAAGCCCCCCGACTGCTGGTGGACAATGTGGATCGTGCAGGGTCGAAGCTCTCCGGGTTCCCTAGCCACCCCTGCCTCTCCACCTCAGGGGTCCTGGCCGGAGCCCCTTGGCCAAAGCAGGACCCTCCTCACTACGCTATTCAAGTCGCCTTGGTGGGTGGAGGCCACGTGGTGCTGCACCCGCCCCCCAACTCCCAGGGCCCCAGCTGGTTAGAGCCACCCCCCTCCCTCCCCTGGACCCACGCCAGCCTGGGGCCTGCTGCTGGTCCCTGCCCTTGCTGCGGGGACATCTCAGTGCTCAATGTTTGCCGAACTTGAATGAGAGAAGGGAAGAAGGAAAGGGGGTTGGGGGAGGTGAGGAGTCTCAGGCAGGCCACGCAGGGCAGGCCAATGCCGTCCCCGTGGACGAAAGTGCCAGCTCCTTATTACAAGATGCGTTTGTGATTTTCTGGCTTCGCCCGGGGATGTCTTTTCTCTTTATATGTGTTTTTATTTTGATTTTATTTAAAAAAAAAAAGTTTCTTTATTTACTCGCTGGGGGAGGGGGCAGAGGGAGGAGAGAGCGAATCCCAAGCAGGCTCCGCACTGGTCGGAGCAGACTCAGCACAGAGCCCGACCCGGGGCTCGATCCCGCGAACTGTGAGATCCCGACCTGAGCCGAAATCGAGAGTCAGAAGCTTCACCGACTGAGCCACGGAGGCGCCGCTCTTTTCATATGTTTTTTTAAAAAAGTTTTAACCGAGTTCATTTATTTTGGGGCAGGACGTACGTGCCGGTGGTACAAGTGGGGTCTACAGTGAAAAAACATTCTCCCTGCCCCTTCCTGACCTGGCTTTCCTTCCTGGGAGGACCAACGTTCCTGGTTTCTTGAGAAGCTCCCAGAAACATTCTGGGCTCCAGACATCCTGGCCATCTTCTCTTCTTTGTGGGGGGTGGTTCACTACCCGCTCCTGCAGCCAGAAAGCTTTGCTCGAGGGGGAGAGGAGAGGAGGGAATATTGCGAGTTCATTAAACGTGCGGTGGACGGTGAGTGCTTCGGGCACGTATATCCTGCAGGAACCACCACGCCTCCTTCCCCCTGGGAAGGCAGGGTGGCTCTGTGGGCAGGCCCCAAAGAAGGTCGTCCTCTTCTCAAGGATGCCGCCCTGTTGCTTCTGCTTCGACTCGGAAGGGAGCTGGGTCTGCCTCTCTTCTCGGGGTCGTCAGTTCTGCTCTCCCTTCTGTGCAGACAGCCGGGTCTCTGGAGCTGCCTGACCCCTCTCCTGCTTGCCCCGTCCCTTTCTTTGAAAGAGAGAGCAGCTTATGAGAAAGTCCCCCACCCGAGGCAGGGGCATTAAGGTCAGGACAACGAGAGAACACAGAACTGCTTCTTCTGGAGGCTGGATGGAACCTCACAGGTCCCCGGGCCTGGGACGCTGCACGTGAATAGATGTGCGCCTTTCTAAAGAGGGGTCCTGCGGCTTCTCATCATTTGAAAAAAAAAAAAGAAAAAAAGCCGTGAGCTGATCCAAAGAGCAGGGGGTTGGGGGGGGGGGGGCGGGGAAGGAGGAGTAGGAAGCATGACCTGAGCGGGAAGGGAAGGTTCTAGAATGTCCAATAAGTGGCCCTCAAATTGCTTGCAAAGCCCTGGAAAATAGTTCCCTCTGGATGCTAAACTAAGGAAGGGGCTCCCTGGAAGCCTGGGCGAAAAGGGAGGTCTCGGAGAGGTGGGTGGGATAAGAGGAGAAGCGCCGGGAACACCGAAAAGGACACCTGTGTGTGTGTAAGGCCTGAGTGTGTGTGTGGGGGGGGGGGAGGGGGGCTGGGTGAAGGTGTCAGAGGCTTGCAGTGACCTGTGTGAGATGGGGTGGGGTGGGTGTAGGAGGGAGAAGGAGGGCTGCACCCCCTGGGGCTCCTGTGTGCACCAAGGCGCCTTGGCGAGGGCGATTGTGTGTGTGTGTGTCTGTCTGTCTGTGCGTCTGTCTGTCTGTTGCCAAGACACCCACGGTGCCCCCCCCCCCCCACCCCGCAGCGGGGGAGGGAGATCTTTATCTGGCCTCTAGGTGCTTTAGGAGTTTCAGAGTTTCTCACCAGCTTGATCTCTCCCTGCCCCCCCCCGCCCCCCACCCCCCTGTCCCCACCCCAGGCCTTGCCCCCTCCATCCTCTCTGCACAGGAAGTGGGCTGGCCCTGGGGTTTTACTTCGCTGGCCTCATCAGCCAGCTGCTACCTGGGCGGCTGGGAGTCTGAGTCGGAGCAGGGCCCTGGGGAGATGGCTGTGGACCCAGCAGCGGAGAGATCCCGAGAGAGTGCACCGCAACCCCATGCCTCAGCCAGGTGACTTTGCCCTCGCCCCTGCCCCCCTTCGGTCCCCGGGCACCCAGGGGCTCCCTCCTGGCCCTGCCGCCAGCCCCGGCTGGAAGTGAAGGTCTTGGGACAGCTTTCAGCTCTCACCTAGATGCCCAGGACGTCATCTGCCCGGACTTCCTTCTCCCAGCCCTCCCAGCCATCCCTCCCACCCCCAGCTTTATCTTGAAATCCCTCAGGAATGAGGCAGGTCCTGAGCTCATGGCTTTTGGCTTGAGGGAAAAAAAATGCTGGTCCCTAGTGCTGGGACCTCCCTCTCCTGCCCGGCCCATCCCTGGGGACGCTGGGGCTGCTCTGGGGCCAGGGGCCTTCCAACCCAGAGGGGTGAAGGAAGAGGCGGGAGGACTGGGAGAGGGGAGGCCTGCTGAGCCCCAGACAGAGGACAGTGGGATGTGGGGTGGGGGGGACAGGCGAGCCCCCTCCTCACAGCTATGGAAAGGCGTCCCCCGGGTGAAGTGCTCCCGAGGAGGCTGAGGGGCAGGAGAGGAGAGAGGGGGGCCTCTCTGAGACCTGGCCCTGAAGCGGGGTGGCCAGGGAAGCCCTGGGCGGGAGGCCAGACCTGCAGGTTTGAGTCCGGATCTGTCCCGCCCTTGGCCGTGTGAGGGGGCAGCTCAGTAGTGTCTCCGGGCACCTCTGGAGGGGCGGGCACCTCTCTCCTGCCTTGGGGAACGAGGCGTCCTGCCCTGAACTGTATTCGGAGCACCTCGGGGGTGGGGGAGCTGAGGGGCAGAGCCAGCTCTGAGGGTCCCCTTCCTAGCCCCACAGCCGGGGTCTAGAGCACCCTGGGGTTAAACAGCAAGAGGCAAGCCCCCTCCCCTCCCCCCCCGCCCCCCCCCCCGTGTGTGTGTGTGTGTGTGTGTGTGTGTGTGTGTGTGTGTATGTGTGGCCAGGAGGACAAGGGAAGACAGAGCCCATCAAGGTCAGTGGTCTGGCTACTGAACTCCTTCCTCACATCCTCCCCCTCCCCCACGCACCCCAAGTCCCGCAGCGTCAGCCCTGCGGGAACTCGGGCGGTAATGACCCATTCAACCCCTGGCTTCCCCCCCCCCCCCCACCCCCGCCACTCTGGCCTCGGCCTCCTCGTCTGAGAAAAGGAGTCATAATGGTACCTTCTCCCGGGGTTGCTGTAAGGGCTAAATGAAGTGTCATCTGCTGAGTGCTGAGGACTGGGGCACAGAGTGAGAGCCGAGTATTAGTC
The DNA here is from genome assembly GCF_028018385.1 of Neofelis nebulosa. Lineage (NCBI taxonomy): Eukaryota > Metazoa > Chordata > Mammalia > Carnivora > Felidae > Neofelis > Neofelis nebulosa. The sequence goes on from NC_080789.1 coordinate 11,133,065, forward strand.
ACCATCGCCATCACCATCCCTGTCACCATCAGGACCATCATCACCATCACTGTCACCGTCATTATCATCTCCTCGCCTGAAATCAGAGGACTGGCTTTGAGTCCAGCCCCTTGGGCAGTGCGGAGCTCAGTCTTGGCATCCATCAAAGGGGCGGGTGACGACAGCCACCTTCCCGGGCTGTGGTGGGGACCTATGAGTCAGTGTGGGTGTGGACAGCTTTGCAGTTGGGAAGGGCATGGTGCGTGGGTGTGCGTGGGAACCTAAGGCTAAGGGCGCTTGGGGCTCAGAGGTCCTACTTGCTTGCTCTCCCTGAGGCTGGGCCCGTGACCTTGAGCAGGTTCCTTAACCTCCCCGAGGCTCCTTTGAGTGGGCTAGGAGCCCTCCCAGCCCCAAGCCCCTCTGGTGCCCCCCACGCATCCCCCACCCGTGTGCTTTGCAACCTTGGAGAGTACACGCGCCCTTTCTGATGGGAGCGGTGGGGAGCTCATTCTAGATAATGCTTCTGCTCCTGCCGGCTCACCCCTGCTGGGGCTGTGGTTTGGCCTTGACCTTCCTGTGATCTTGTATGCCTTTGCCCTGACCCTCCTCCCCTCACCCTGGGGCTCTGTGCCAGGTCCTGTCTTGGGCATGGGGTTGCCTTGCTGGCTGGCGCTGGCCAAGGGTGACACCCTCCAGGGGACTGACAGGGCCTGTGCCCAAGGCCACGATCGAGAGACTAGGGGGCACAGCAGGGCTTGCTGGACCCCCTTAGGGCCCCAACCCTGTGCCCTGTGCTGTCGGGGTTCCCAAGGAAAGAAGTAACCAGCCCCCACCCCCACTCCAGCTGGGAAGCCCACCCCACTAAGGGGACGGTGGGCCAAGCAAGGAGGAGCCTGTGGGCACCTCTCTGGACTCCTTTTTGAACCCAGGCCGGAGACCTGACTGTGGGCCTGGGCCCCTGCCGGACCTGGACTCCAGGGCAGGGAGGCTGTTGGCCTTACCTCTGGGACCAGTGCCCCGGACAGGGTCTGGGCAGGGACAGAGGATGTGAGAGAACAGGTCTTGGGGGTGAACGTGGCCTTCTGCGCCTGTGACCTTGGCGGGTTGAGGACCCGGAGCCTTAGTTTCCTCATCTGTGGGAGGGGCTAAGACAAGCACCCACCCCCAAGCTGCTGGGCAGATAAGATTATCTGATGTATGTAAAGCGCTCGGTCCACGAGTATTGTGAGGTCATCAGTACGTGTCTTCGGTCGTGTGAACGGTCTCGGTGGGTGGGACAAGTTACCTGAGTCCCTGCCTGGGCCCTGTCCTGGCTCAGATTCCACAGCTGCCTCTTTTCCACTCTATGGCCTTGGGCAAGCTGCTTCACCTCTCTGTGCCTCAGTTTCCTCACCTGAAAATGGAGATAATAAGGGTATCATCTGGTAGATGGCCTTATTGCTTCATTTAAAGAGTTGAAAACAGCCCAGCCTACAGGAGCCTCCCGATGAACGGGTTTTGGTGTGATTAAGGGGCAGCGGGGCACAGAGGGTGGGGGGGGCTCTAATCCCAGCTCTGTGCTGGCCTCGCTGTGTGGACTGGAGCAAGTCTTCCCTTTTTTTTTTTTTTTTTTTTTTTTGAGTCTCAGTTCCTCCAGCTTTTGAACAAGGGGTTGGGTTCGCTCAGAGGGCCCTTTCAGCTCTGACAACGTGTGGGGCTCTAAATCTCGGAAGGAAGGGAGTGTGTGGGCAGGGCCGAGGTACCGGCAGGTGCAAAGGCCCTGAGGCCGGACGGTGCTGGCTTGGTAGGGCCCAGCCTGCCGCCCGGAGGGGGCGGGTGTTCACTTGTGCCTTCTCTTCTTCCTCCCTCCAGGGCTCCCTTCCCTAGCTCCCACGCATGGCTGTGATGGCGGCTCCTGGTCTGCCCTGGTGTCTGTCCCTCCTTGTCCTCTTCCTGTCCCTGGCCATCCCTCAGGCATCCACAGCGGTGAACGGTGAGGACCCTGGCATCTGGATAGCCGTGCTTTTCTTGGGAAGGTGGCCAACAGCCGTCTAGAAGCCCTTTCAGCACTCCCACTTCTCAGCGGGGGCAGGAGGCTGGGAGGGAGGAAGGCGAAGGCGATGGGACCAGAGATCAGGCGTCCACCTTCTCCCTCGGTCCTTCTGTCCTGCTGTATCCACACGTCTCCCCACGCCAAAGGAAGACACTGGCTTTTCGTCCCTGCTCTGCCTCGGCCTGCCTCTGGGACCTTGCAGGCTCTGGGGCTCAGTTTTGTCCTCTCTGAAATGGATCCGCCCAGATCTTTTCTGCCCAGCAGGGTCGCCTACCTGCCCATCTGGTGGGCACAGGGTGCAGGGCGCAGGGTGGTAGGCCGGCCCCGGAGGGCACCCTGCAGCCGGCCACTCACGCCTCTTTTTGTCGGCAGATCCCTCCAAGCTCGCGTGCTTCTACAACTCAAAAGCCAACATCTCCTGTGTCTGGAGCTGGGATGGGGACCTACAGGCCACATCCTGCAGGATCCACGCTAAGCCGGATCAACGGTGAGTGTCCCGCGAAACCACAGCATCTCGAGACAGGGGCGGGGGGCGGGGCAGGGTGGGTCTTCTAATCATTGCCATTTAGACTCTTGGAATGCCTTCCTTGTAGACGCCAAGATGTTACGCTTTGGGCATTTGGACTGATGGGACCCCCAGACCCCTGGCAGCACATCAGGCTGGAAAAGCTAGGAGGCAGATGTTTAGACGCCTGAGACCAGGGCGGGCGTGAGGAACAGGGGTCCAGGCTGCGGTGGAGGGGCCAGGGATGGGCTGGACAACGTAGTCTGGGGACACAGACCTGTTATGCCAAGGTTACACTGGACTTGAGAAGCCAAGGGGGAGAAGGAAGGGGGCTCCCCAGGAGGAGTCAGCGAGGGGTTTCTGTGACCCAAACGTTCTGGGTGCCCGTGGCAAAGGTGACTCTGAGTGGGTGGTGATTCTACGGGGTTCCAAAGGCTCCATCAAGCCCCACAGGAAGATTCTGGAGGGCTTTCGGTGTGGAGGCCACCTGCCCTAGAAGGTCACTGTGGCTACTGCGGGGCCGGGCTGGGGAGGGCTGGGGAAGGTGTCTACGACGGGAGGCAGAGCAGAATTCTGCCTCTGCCGAGGTTGGCACAGAGCCCCGCGCCGACCGGCCCTGCTGGATGGGGGACCGTCCCCGGGGCCGGCTCTGGGGGGCCCTCCTTCTGTCCTAAGGAGGTTCTTTTGCCTTGGAAGGTCTTGGAACAAATCCTGTGAGCTGCTTCCGATGGGACCGGCCTCCTGGGCCTGTTACCTGATCCTTGGATCCCCAGATGTGAGTAGTGGGAGCTGAGAAGAGAGCCCGTGGGGAGGGCAGGTGCCCTCCCCGTTTTCCAAGCACCAGCAGGTTATATCCACTCTTAAGGGGCAGGAGAACGTGGAGATGGGCTCGCACAGCACACAGGCTCTGGGTGCAGAGGTGTGGGTTTGAATCCGGACGCCCCTGCTGACCAGATGCATGACTTTGGGTTTCTTACCTGCAGCAAGAATCCACCGGAGGAGTGGCCAAGGAACCTGAGCATTTGCCTGCCCGCAGGGGATACTCACTACCTGGCCATTTCCTTCCCCAAAAGTCAGGGTGTGGGGGTGGGGAGAAATGGAGGAAGGGAGGCTTTCATACTCAAAGCTATTGTTCCAGATCTATGTTTCCGGGGGCGTTGGTGGGGGGGGGGTTGGTTAACCTGCTTGCACACCTCTTGTGATGGGGAACTCCCCCCCCCACCGAGGCAGCCCACCCCGCTTTAGATCATGGATCAAATTCATGCCTGTTTTCTGTAAGTTAAGATTCACTGGCACAGAGCCACGCCCGTTCTCCTGCAGGCTGTCTCTGGCTGCTGTCGCAGGACAGCGACAGAGCTGGGTAGTCGTGAACGAGACCGCTTGACCCGCAAAGCTAGAAAGAGTTCCTGTCTGTACCTTTGCGGAGAAAGTTGGCCGACCCCCTGCTTTAGCTGGGGGGGCTTGCGGAGGGGCTCCACTTTTACTGGGGTATCGATCTTCCCCCTCCTCTATCCCCCCCCCCCTTGCAGACTCAGAGTCTGACTTCGGCTGACACCGTGGGCATGAGGGTGATGTGCCGCGAAGGGGAGAGGTGGAGGGTGCTGATGACCCAGAAATTCAAGCCCTTTGAGAACCGTGAGTGAAGAATCTGGAAGCAGGGGCAGGGGCGGGTACTGGGGCCCACTGGGAACCTCCTTCCCTGTCTTTCCCTTGGGGGATCCTGCCTGTCCCAATCTCTCTCCACACCCGCGTGCGAGCTGTCACTGCCTGCTGCCCTCGGGATGCAGTCCCGATTCCTTGCCCTGCTATTCGAGGCTCAGGATCTGGCCCTGGTTTCCCAATCTAGGACTCCTCGTCTTGTGGCTTGTGTTCCTGCCACGACCAAAGTCCAGCTCTCCGAATTCAGCGTGCCCCTCCGTGCCTCTGAGCCCTTGCACGTGCGGGTGCCACAGCCCGCAAGGCTCTTCCCACCAGGAAAGCTCCCACTCACCCTTCAGGGCTCAGGGGAGAGTCACCTCTTCCAGGAGGCCTTCCCAGACTCTCCCAGCCCTTTGTGCCTCCTCCTTCAGGGTGTTTAGGTCCTGGGTCCTCACTGCCTCATCAGGGGACTGTTCCCCTCACTGGGCTGTGAGCTCCTGAGGGCGGAGTGTTTGTGGTCCCTCTGTCTTTACTCCAATTACTCAGCACCAGGCCTCATCTGGGCAGTGCTCTGGGAAGGTTTGTTGAATGACTGGGTGTCCAACTCCAGCCGCAGACCATGGAGGGGCCACCTCTAAGAAACAGAGGGCGAGAGCTAGGCAGCTCTCTCTTTTTTAATGTTTATTTTTGAGACAGAGAGAGAGAGCGCGCATGAGTGGGGGGCGGGTAGAGGGAGAGGGCGACCACGGAATCCCAGCACGTCTCGGTTTTATCACCTCAGCATCGTGTCCCAGCGTCCCCCAAGCCCACTCTCCCTTCCTGTCTCCCTCTGTCCCTCTCTTGCTTCCAGTTCGCCTGATGGCCCCCGACTCCCTCCAAGTCACCCACGTAGGGACCCACAGATGCAACATAACCTGGAAAGTTCGCCAGTCCTCCCACTACATTGAAAGATACCTGGAGTTTGAGGCCCGGAAAAGGTCCCCAGGCCACAGCTGGGAGGTGAGTGCCCTGCCCTGATTCCTCCTTCCTGCCCCGGTCACCCTGTCCATCCTTCATCTCAGCCAAGCCACGGCGGCCCCGAGGCTATTGCCAGCTCCGATCCCCACCCCCTCCGCCCCCCCCCCCGCCTCCATGTGCCCCCTGACGATCCAGAGCTTCCAGCTGGTGGCAGATGCCAGGCTGGCACCAGGACAAGGTCTTACCTAGCCAAGAGGCCGGTGACTGTCCTCTCCGGGAGATTTCAGAGACCCCGGGAAGCCACCTTTCCGTTCTTCAAATCCGGTGTGGTCAGCATCCACTGGGGTCGGTCGCCTATCCATTCACTTACCCGCTCCCTCATTTGCTCGCTCACTCAGCAAACACTGAGCACCTACTATGTGCTCCCGGGGGGGGGGCAAAGAGGGTGGAGGACGAAACTGACCAGATCCCCCCACGGTCAGGAAACTCACATGGAGGGTGGGGAGACTGTCTGCAAACAGGACCCTGGAGACTATGAGATATTGATCAGTGCTACCCAGGAAATTAAATGGGATGACATCATTTGAGAGGGCCTAGAGCAAGCCCTCAGGTCAGGTGCCCACAGAAGGCTGCTTGTGGGCTCTGAGGGCCAAGGAGGAGCAGACCCTGCAAAGGTTTGGGGAGGGCTTTCCAAGCAGAGGAAAGAGACACCGCAAAGACAAGACCCTGTGTGTCTGAGGGCTGGCGGAGGGTGGGGTGGGGAGGGAGCGGGGAGGAGCAAAGAGGGATCCAGAGGTGGGTGGGGTCCCTGGGAAAATCCTCTTTCTGGGCGCGCGTGGAAAATAGACTGCAGCAGAGTTTGGGTGGGAGCAGGGAGACCAGCCCCTGCCTGAGATGGGGGAAGGAGAGGAGAGAAGGGGAAGGGTCCAGAATAGGTTCCGCAGGGGGAACCATGTGATGGGTGGCAGGCTTTGTGTGTGGAGGCTGAGTGAGAGGAAGGGGTTCGAGATGAGCTTGGGGTTGGGGCCTCAGCACTGGGGAGTCAGGGAGCCTTCTGGTAGGACTGGGTGAGGGGGCATGGAGGCTGGAGGCGAGGAAGGAAGGAGCTCCTTGCTCAGCCTCCCAGGCAGCCCTTGCCGTGGGAGGTGAGGAGGGCTGTGGGGACCCCTCTGCTCTGACAGCCCCCACCCCTGCCTGTCTCTGCCCCAGGAGGCCTCCCTGCTGACCCTCGCGCAGAACCAGCAATGGATTTGCCTGGAGACCCTCACTCCAGACACCCAGTATGAACTTCAAGTGCGGGTCAGGCCCCAGCTGGGCAAAAACGAGGCTTGGAGCCCCTGGAGCCAGCCCCTGGCCTTCAAGACGAGGCCCGCAGGTACCAGTGGGCAGAAGGGGTGGGACAGAGCTCAGGCAGGAGAGGGGCTGGCTGGGGTGTGATCCGAGGGCAGCTGGCGGGGGAGGCCTGGGGACGGGGTCCAGGGCTCGGCCCCAGCAATGGCAGGGGGATGCTGGAGGGACCTGGGCGACGGGGGCCCTTCTCTAACCCCTCTCCCTGCTTCTCCTCCCACCCCCGGGCAGCCCCAGGGAAGGAGGCCGTGCCCTTTCCTTGGCTGGGCCACATCACCATGGGCATCAGCAGTGCCTTTGGCTTCATCATCTCGGTCTGCTTGCTGGCCAACTGCCGGTACATCGGGCCATGGTAAGCGCCCTCCCTTCCTGCTCCTTCGTGCTCTCCTCTGACACACGCACCCCTTGCCGGGTTAGGCTCTAGGCTGAGCCCCCCACCCTGCTCCGACACGCTGGTGCTCCCTCTGCCCTCCCGAGAGTCCCCCCTGCCTAACACCTGGCTTTGCCCTGCCACCCACCCCCAAAGATGGAACCCTGTGGAACCGGCCTCAGGGGATCTGAGGAAGGAGAGCCCCATGGCAACCCTGCCCCGAGCGTTACTCTCAGGAGCTGAGTGTGTGTGTGTGTGTGTGTGTGCACATGCCGGCTGTCTGCGCGTGTGTCCTCACGGGTCTCTCTAGGTCCGGGCACGCGTTGGTGTATTTCTTTATTTCTTGAGCCCCAGCTCAGTGCCAGGCCTGGGGCGGAGTGCTGGGAATGCAGGGGCAGGCCACACGCATGCAATCTGGAGCCCACAGACCCATGGGAGAAGGCAGATGTTTATTTATTTATTTTTTTTACTTTTTTTTTTCAACGTTTTTAATTTATTTTTGGGACAGAGAGAGACAGAGCATGAACGGGGGAGGGGCGGAGAGAGAGGGAGACACAGAATCGGAAGCAGGCTCCAGGCTCCGAGCCATAGGCCCAGAGCCTGACGCGGGGCTCGAACTCACGGACCGCGAGATCGTGACCTGGCTGAAGTCGGACGCTTAACCGACTGCGCCACCCAGGCGCCCCATGGCAGACGTTTATTAATCACACACGAGTACAATGACACGCCACGAGGAGGATGGCAAAGGAAGATGTTCGATGTGTTGGAAACAGACAACAGGGAGAGGAACCTTGGCTGAGGGGTGGCTGGCAGAAGCTTCTCCAAGGAAGTGATGGGTCCCTTGAAATCTGAAGGAGGAGCTAAGCAGGCAGGGTGGAGGGGGTTGGGGAGCGCATCCCAAACAGAAGAAACCGGGTGCGCAGAGACCCTACGTGAAGGGGGTGGAGGAGAGGGCTGACCCGACATCTGCGGGGCAGACGGGCTTTCTGGGGCCTTGGGGCTCTGACTACATTTTGAAGCACGTGCCTACAGATACTGGGGCATTCTGCTTGGCAGGCCGAGCACGGGCTGGAAGTCAGCCCCCACTCACTACCCTCCTACAACCGGGTGCCCTTGGGCAGTGCACAACCTGAACCACCATCCATGACAGCCTGGACTAAGAGACCCACGATCTGACCTCTCTCCTGCCTCCTTCCTCCTGGTTCACTCTACTCCAGACGCCTGGCTGTGTGTGGTCCCTGACCAGTCTGGCTCACATGCCCCCCCCCCACCCCCGCCAGCCCTACATTTTCTCTTTCACAGTCTGCTGCTTTCTGTTTGCATAGAATGCATGATAATGTTGCACACTTGGTTCGTGTCTGTCTCTTCTTAAGATCGGGGGCCTTCTCTGTTTGCCATTCTTGTGTCCCCTCCCTTACTGGGCATTCCCTTGATCCTGACCAAATGAATGAATGTGGAGGGGTTCGGTACCCTACTTTCAGGGCCGTGGGGGGCTGGCCGGACACCATGGCCCCCTTCCCTTCTCATCCACCTTCCCTCCCTCCCTCTCTCCTGTTCAGGCTGAAGAAGGTTCTGAAATGTCACATCCCAGATCCCTCAGAATTCTTCTCCCAGCTGAAGTCAGTGCATGGAGGAGATTTCCAGGTAGGACTCTGGAGGTGGAGGCCAGAAGCAGGCACAGCCGGCTTGGGCTGGCCAGAGAGCGGGCAGAGGTGTGAGTGGGTTTGCGCTTTGCGAAAGGAGACAAAATAAGGAAGGGAGTAGCCTCCAGGGTGGGGGTGGGCCCCTTTCCCCAGCTCTGGCACCAGCCTTCTCAGGCTGAATGGCACCTCCCGTCTGAGCCAGACTTACTGGGTTCTAATCCCGGCTCCGCCCCTTCTTGGCTGGGTGATGTTTGGTAAGTTAGAGAACTTCTCTGTGCTCCGTTTCCTCGCCTGTAAAAAGGGGAGGGAAATAGTGTTACCAGGCGTATGGACCCACTGCCTGGGATACAGTAAGTGCTCGAGGGGCCCTAGTGGGAGTTACTGTCACCAGTCTGTCCACCGAGCGGGGCTTGCCAGGTACAAATTCTCCCGACCCCACCACTTGCGCAGACCTTCTTCGTGGGCGCAGGGCTTCCTCGGACCCTGCGCAAAGCCCCGAGCGGGCGCCCTGCCTCGTCCCCGGTGCTAACAAGTCCTCCAGCCACACCTCGTCACTCGACACAGATTCACGGTCAAAGCGCGGGCCCCCGAGAGTAGTAACACTCTGAACCCCATTTCAACCTCAGTCGCCTCCCCTCCCCGAGCCCACACTTGCTTCAGGAAGGAAGTGTCAAGGGAGGTGGGGGATGCGGTGGGCTGCTTCTCTCACCCTCCCCTCCCCAGGCTCTCTAGATTCCGTGCGGGTGGGGGTGGGGGTGGAAGGAGATCCGGAGGAGCCCTGAGGGGCCGGGAAGCCACGCTGGGCCCGAGCTATCAAGAGCCAGAGTTCTCTGTTACCGAGGATCAGGGCCCCTTCTGGAATTCTTTGGAAAACTCCCAAGACTGGGGATCGCTAACCTAAGGTTCTCTTGATGTGCAGGAATGCATCTCCTTAAAATTCTTCCTAAAGCCCTAAGGGTCGTGAGGTCCCCGTCAACAGAGGCATTCATGAAAGCCTTGGCTGACTATCTAGGTTCTAAGGGACTAGGACCTTCCGGGTGGGAGTGAGCTCCTTCCCGGAGGGGTGCAAACCACCCCATCTTCCCATGAGGGCATCCCCAGGCCTAGATGCCTGCCCCCCCGCCCTCGGGTGTGGAAGGGGGGTATCCCAAGGAGGCCCTGGGGAGGCACGATGTGCTCGGGGGTTGGGGCTGGCCAAGAGGGACCCCATCCTCTCCTCTGTGTCGGGGTGGGAGGCCTGCTCCTCTCTGTCTACCCCAGGACCTCCGGCGACAGGGCCACAAGGCCCGCTGCCCTGTCCACGGGATCTGGGAGTGTGCGTGCCAGTGTGTGAGCGTGCGAGAGGGGGAGAGAAGCTTCTCCTTGCGCCCTCCCCCCCCACCCCCCCGCTTCAGGGCACTGTGGACGGAGGCCCTGGGCCCAGGAAGTGGCTGACCACACACACCTCCGAGGGGGGCCGGCCAGGCCCTGGCACACGGGTGCTGGTCACGGGACTGGCCTCTCCTTCTTCTGGCTGCCGGCTGCCGGGCCCTAGCCTCCTCCACTGCCTCTTCTCGCGACAGACCCTGCCCAGCCTCCCCCCACCCCCCGCCCCGCCCTGCACTCTTTCCCTCTACCCAGACCTGCTGGGCACAGGGCTATCAGAGGAACCCATCTGGCCCTGTACTCAGGGGACCACAGTCCGGCTGCTGAGGGCTCCCAGGACAAAGGGCTTGTTGAGGTTCTCAAAAAACCCACTTGAAGCCCCCATCACGCCCGCCCCCCCCCCCCCCCCCCCAGGGATCTGTTGTCCCTCACACCCCGGGTGGTGGCCTGCATTTCACTCTGTGCTAGGAATTCCCACCTTCATTTTCTTCTTTGACAACTTCCTGCCACCACCCCCCCCCCGACTCCCCCCACCCCCGCCAAGGAAGTTGGGAAAGAGGTGGCTCACTGTTGTGGAATTGAGGCTCAGAGAGGTGCAGTGACCCGCCCCCGGGGTCGCCGGGGCCCCGGACTGGAACGTGGCTCTCCCTGCTCTTGCCAGGGCCCTCCGGATCCCAGAGCCAAGTGGGAAGTGCTCAGGCGGGCACTTTCTTCTCTCCGTGGATGGAGGGCACGGGAGGTGGGGGCTCCACGGCGGCGCTGGGAGGGAGAGGAGAATTGCGGGACCATCAGGTCCCCGCCAGAGAGTTTTATTTATTTATTTTTTCACGGCGCCCGGGGCCACTGGCTGTGTGATCGGCCCCGGGGCACGTCCCCTCTCCGTGCATCTGTGAAGTGAACGAGAGTGTGCTCCAGGGCCCTTTCCGCTTCCAACACGGGTTGGTGGATTCTCACACCGGTGCCAGCCCCCACCAGACACACGGAAGATTTTATACCCTGTGCCCGGTGCCTAGATCAGCGCCAGGCTTCACAGCAGGTGCCCCAGAGACAGTCGCGCGCGGAGACAACGCATCCCCCGGGCACCTACAGCAAGCACACTCCCTGAGCTGGCCCAGAGCGTTCCCCAAGCCAGTTGGCGGGCGGGCAGTCAGGGAGGCCTTCCTGGAGGTGGCCGCCCCGCGTGGCCGGTAGTTAGGAGCTGTGGCTGAGAGTCTGGAGGAGGCGTCCCACTCACCTCCCCGCTGCTCTTTCTCCCGGCAGAAGTGGCTCTCCTCTCCCTTCCCCTCGTCGTCCTTCAGCCCCAACACGCCGGCACCCGAGATCTCCCCGCTGGAGGTGCTGGACAGGGACGCCAAGGCCACACAGTTGCTCCTGCTACAGCAGGAGAAGGTGCCCTCCTCGTCCTCAGCCGAGACCAGCGGCCACTCGCTGACCAGCTGCTTCACCAATCAGGGCTATTTCTTCTTCCACCTCCCGGACGCTCTGGAGATCGAAGCCTGCCAGGTGTACTTCACCTATGACCCCTGCACGGAAGAGCCCGATGAGGCTGGGCCCGGGGCGCCTGCGGGGTCTCTCCTGCCACCCCTGCTGCCTCCGCCCGGGGAGGAAGACGCCTACTGCACCTTCCTCCTCGGCGGCCCGGGCCCCCCAAACACGGCCCCGGGGGGCACTGGAGCTCATGACAAGAAGCTGGCCCCCTCCCCGCAGGAGGGAGCTCCCAGAGACTGGGCCCCCCGGCCCCCGATGTCTCCCCCGCCAGGTGCACCTGAGCCGGTGGACATCCAGCCACCCCTGGAGGGCTCCGTGGAAGGAGCAAGAGAGGAGGGCCCGGGCCCGGGCCCGGGCCCTGGCCCTGGGGAGGGGGTCAGGGTCAGCTTCCCCTGGGCCAGCCCTCCTGGGCAAGGCCAGCTCAGAGCCCCTGCCTCCTGCCTGACCCTGAACACCGATGCCTACCTGTCCCTCCAGGAGCTGCAGGATCAGGACCCAGCTTGCTCGGGGTAGACGGACGACCCGGCGGGTCACTGCCCACTGTGGTACCAGGCCCAGTTGAGGGCTCGCTGTCCTCAAGGCTTGTCCACTGCCGAGTCACTCGGTTTCTAGCCGTGCCCCGGACATCTCTGCCCAGAGGGCCCCCACCCAACTTAGCACACTTGGCCGTTCACTTCTAAAGACCTCAGTTGCTGCTTCCTGGTCCTACGGCCCAAGTGCAGAGTGGGGGGGTGGGGGCACCGTGACTCCCCCACTCCCTCATCAGTCACGGAGCCCCATGGCTTTTGTCCCTGAAGCATCCCTCCTCTTCAGCCCTGCAAGCACTCTTGGGGGAGGGTTCTCGGGGCTCTCCAGGGGTCTTCTCCGCAGGCTTCCTGCCCCATCTCCCCCCCCTCCCCCCCTCCCCCGCAGGACAATGAGAACAATGAGAACGCTCTTTTCAGGACATAAATATGGTTAAGCTGCTTCCCCCGGTTAAATCCCTGCCATGCCTCCTCACTGCCCTCCGCTTCACTTCTTGGCCTGGCCCCTGCCCCTCCAGCATCGTGTTGGGACATTCCCTTCTGGAACCCTCCTACTGAGCCACTAGAAGCTCCCTGCTGCCCCCACACCTTGGCACATGCTGTTCCCCGGTGCCTGCAGTGCCTCCCTCATGTAGGGGACAAACCCCCCTTATCCCTCAAGTGTCAGGTCCGCTTCCCTTGGAAGGAAACACTGCTTCCATTCATGTGCCCAGGCTTCACGATTCAGTGCTGGAGGGACAGTTCTCGGGGTCACGGGATGGCTAGACCCAGCGGCTCTGTCACTTCGCCCTTGGGATCTCTCATGACCTCAGCCTGCTTTGCTGCTGTGTCCTTACCACAGTATGGACACAAATACCCCGGGGCGGGGTGGGGGAGAGGAGGGGACACTGGCTGGATGTTTCCATGGAGGTTTCACAGACTCCTAGGGCATGCTGCTGGAAAGTGAACCTCCTGTCAGTGGCAGGTTCCGATGCTGTCCCAGGGAGCCCAGATCTGGGCCCCTGCCACTCCACCCTCTACTGGAAGGACCTCTTCCGTGGCTCCGGGGCTGGCACACCGCCTCCAGAAGAGCAACTCCGTTCACCGCACTTGACACGGGGTACCTGGCATTCCACCGTATCCCCCGGATGAGATAATGAACCGTCTGGAACTGTCTTGCTCGGACTCCCTGTGCCCGGCTGCCTTCACATAGGGGGCATCATCCAACGCACCGAGCACCCCCGGCGCCTTGACCCGTGTGAGGTCAAGACTCAGAGAGGCAAAGCCCCATGCCCGCTAGGCTCCAGCACGCCCATTCCAGCAAGAGGCTCATCCCCTTTACAGTGGCAATCCTCCCCACCAACGCAAACACACAGACACACACAGAGCCGGCCCCTTCCTTCTTGGTGCTCCCCACCACCTCTCCATCTCTCTTCCCTTCTGTCTCTGGCACTGGTCACACCTGCGATGTCTGTCACAATCTTGCTCCCATACTACCCACCTCAGTCAAGAAAGGACTGCGTCCAAGCTCAGCGGGGCACCAGACAGGTCCTCCAGTTATAGGCCCTGCTCCTCCCTGATTGGGCACTTGACACAAGCCCACCCATAGGCTGACAAGCAGCCTATGAGCTGGCTCAGAAAATAAGCTCTGCCCAATCAGAGAGGCGGGGCCCGAACCGGCCAATCAGGTTACTCTCCGTCTCGAGAGGGTGCACTCAGGGAGGGAGCACGTCCTTGCGGAAAAGGCGCCCTCGGAGAAGGCAGCGGAGGACTTTCGTCCCGTGTAGAGGACAGCGCCGGGCTCTGTTAACAGAGACTTTTGCTGCCAAGGAGGCTGCTGACTGTTCACTCAAGATTCTTGTTTTCCTTATGTCCAGAATAAACTCCCCTTTCCTGAGGTTGTCTGAGTCTTGGATCCTTCCCACGGAAGAGCTTCGTTACCTGGCCAGCTCACGTCCCACCTCCTGCCATGTGATGCCATGTGTTCTGGGCCACAGAGCTCCTTGGTCCTGATCTGAGCCTCAGACCCGAGCTCCGTGCCCAGAGCCTTGCGCTGTGTCCCGGGACCAACCGAGAGGCCGCTCTGCAAGTCAGGTTCCACTTTGAAGCGTTCTTGGGACGGTTACATTTCTCATTTGTAATGTATTTATTTTCAGTGATCTGTGTGTGTCATCTCTGTTGCTGTGTACTTGATATTTTCCTGTAACTCCATTCACTATTTTGTTTACTTGTATTTAAAGAAAAATCGTCGTGTTGCTTCCGTGAATGGAGACACCGATATTCTCTGTAAATAAAAGGGAACTCTAAAAAGTAAATACAATAAAACAAAATGTCTCCATCTGTTGCCAGCTGGAAATTCGCTTTCTTAGTTTAAAGAGGAGATTAGCGGGCCGCCTGGGTGGCTCAGTCAGTTGAGCGACGGACTTCACCTCAGGTCATGATCTCGCGGTTCACGAGTTTGAGCCCCCGAGTCCCGCATGGGGCTCTGTGCCGACAGCTCGGAGCCTGGACCCTCCTTGGGGCTCTGTGTTTCTCTCTCTCTCTCTCTCTCTCTCTCTCTCTCTCTCTCTCTCTGCCTCTCCCCCACTCACGCTCTATCAAAAATAAATTAAAAAAACAAAAACACTAAAAAACTTTTTTAAAGAGGAGATTGGCAAGTGTTGGGAGGCTGTTGAAGACATGCCAGCACCAAACAGTGAGAAAGCAAAAGATTATAAGAGGAATATCATTTTCACTAATAGGAGTCAGGTTTCTCTTATTCTGTGCCTAGGCACCTTCTGACATGGTCTCATGGGAAAATAAAAATAAAATATCATAAATATATGACTAATATGTACATTTAATATAACATAAAGTAATATAATATAAACTGAATATAATAAATGTAAATAAGGTTATATATATATATATATATATATATATATATATATATATATAATTTTTTTCCCCTTTCAGTGCCTTTGACTCTGAACAGTTGGACCAGATCACAGATAGCGATAGCTGGCGTTCACAAAGCTGCACCCATGGCAGACATTGCTAATCAATTGCACCCACTCATACCAGACATCGCTAACCGATCACAGCTCTCCTTCCCGCGAAGTTTGGGTACGGCTTTAGACTCCGCAGGCAGGTCCCAAATGATCATAGCTGGCACCTGGTGACCTATCTGGACCAGATAATCCCCCTGAGATTCCTTCCACAGTGGAAGGTCTTATCTTCCCAGGCCCGATTTTCCAGGCAGGGGTGGGGGCTGGAAAGCAGAGAGGGGCCAATTAGCAGACATGCCCAGGGAACATGCCCAGGGTCCCCACCGTGGTCTGATGAGAAGTTTGAGCTGGTGGTGAGCAGAAATGAGGGGCCACCTTACACCAGATGGACTGATGGGGCCGAAGCCACCATGTGACATGTCCTGGGTGGGTCAGAGTCTGTGCCTCTGGGGACGGGGCAAGGAGGAAGCAGCTGGTAGGGGCAGGAAGGGCGAGGCAGAGACAGGCCTGCCTGGGTCAGATCGCAGGGAGAGGAGCGGCACCAGCTGGGACGCAGGCGGCCGAGAGCCCCGGGAGACCTGTCAGGTGCGGAGCGGGAAGCAGGAGGCAGCCGGGCAGACTGGGGGATCAGAGAAAAGGAGGGAGAGGTGGGCAGGCCTTCCAGCCTCTCAGACCTCCAATTTCTCGAACTATATTTGTTCCTCACCTCCCCAGTCCATCTGGTATCCCTGCTCTCTCCCCGCTTCCCAGATCCCACCCCAAGCAACTTCCAGCGTCCATGGCCACCGAGCAAATTACGGAGGAAACAGTCCATCCTGGGGTGAATACCTACCCCTGCCCTCTCAATTACTGGCATCCTGGATGACTTCAGAAAAGATTAAGAGGCACATTTGGCCACTGCTTACCAAGCGTTACCCTCATCGCCTGAAAAGACCCAGCAAAGCAGGTGTTTTGTCCCCCATTTTGCAGATTAGGAAACTGAGGCTCAGGGAAGTTTAAAAGTTTAAAAGTTCCCGGCAACGGATTAAAAAGTGACAACAGCAGCCCCCTTTTCACGATTGTAATTGTAGTTGAGACCGTCCCCACCCTTGTGAGGCGGCAGCATCGCCTTGAGCTCGGGTCCCTGCTCAGCCTCCTCCTTGGTCCGCCTGTCCCCTGCCACCTGCTTCTCTAATTCTTCCACGTCCTCGACCAACTGTATCCCAAACCAGCTGAAGGGTGGCTGAGCTTCTCTGGCTACAGCCCCGTGCAACTGGTCCCTCTCCCTCCCCAATTCAGGAGACTGGTCCAGAAGCTTCCCATGCAGCCCATTTCCAATAAAGGCTCAGGTTCCGCAGAGGAGGGTGTGGCTGTCCCTCTACTCCTCTCTGTGTTCTCCACGGTCGCTCCCCCACCCAGGGCTGGGGACTCTGCAGAAGGACAGTAGCCAGCCTCCTCTCTGTGGCCCAGCGCGTGGCACGAGGCCAGGTGCACAGAGGAAGATGATGCGTCTCCCGCCAGCTCCTCCCTCCCTCTGCGTCCTGGCTTCCTGGAATTGTAGACGGGGAACCTCTCCCCCCAACCTGTATCTCTCTCCCCACTCAGAACTTCCGGCCTTGCTTTCCCACAGCCCTTCGCCACCCACCCACCCCGCCGGGCCCTGTGATGGGAGCCTCGAGTGTGTCATATCATGGTGGTGGAAAATGTCTCTGAACAAGCCAGCCAAGGGGATGTCCCAGCTGTCACAGTGGCCAGGCCCAGGCACCCGTGCTGAGCTAAGTTTAATCAACAACCCAACCGCTTACCCCCCAACCCCCAACAACAGTGGCCTTGAGATAGGAGAACGCAGGGGTGAGGGCCCAGGGTTCCGGCGCACCACACCCCCCTCCTGCCCCACCCCCCCAGCCAAACTCCCTGGGGGACGTGTGCCGTCCTCTCAGAACCTCTTGTCCTCCCCTGTGACGCGGAACTCAGAAACTCCGTCATTCCTGTTTCACTGGATGGCTGAGAGACTGGGTAAGACAGATGTGCACGCACTTGAGAATCAGTGAAAAAAAACTTGCCCGGGTGAGTGCTAAAGTCCTCCCGGTTCAAATCCTTGCGTCCCTGCGTTCTAGCTGTGTGGCCTTGGGCAAGTCACTGGCCACTCCGTGCCTTGGTCATCTCAGCCCTAAAATGGGCCCAGAGGGGCGCCTGGGGGGCTCAGTCGGTTAAGCGGCCGACTCCGGCTCAGGTCACGATCTCGCGGTCCGTGAGTTCGAGCCCCGCGTCGGGCTCTGGGCTGACAGCTCAGAGCCTGGAGCCCGTTTCAGATTCTGTGTCTCCCTCTCTCTGACCCTCCCCTGTTCATGCTCTGTCTCTCTCTGTCTCAAAAATAAATAAACATTAAAAAAAATTAAAAATAAATAAATAAATAAAATGGGCTCAGAATAGTACCTCGTTCTTTCCCTCATGGTGTTGTTGTGGAGACCAAGTGAGTTAATAACATCGTGTGCTTAGCACAGAGGCTCAGGCGTGCTAAGTGCTTAATGAAGGCAGCTCTTGAAGGGACACTAAAGGATCCTCGCAGGCCCTTGTCCCCACCGCTGTCCCTCCCAGCGCCTGCCACAGGGTGTTCATTGAGTGAATGTGCGTATTGCTGGATGGGTGAGAGAAGGAAGGAAGGGAAGGAGGGAAGGACACACAAGGTCCAAGAACCTGAACTTGTATATAAACTGGAACCAACGTGGACGGCAGAAAGGACAGAGCCCACAGGCCGTCACGACCACATCTGGGTTGACAGCTGCCCTGATGACACAAGGCATCCAGAGGAGAGAGGCACTCGGAGGGGGCGGGGGACCCGAGCCAGCGCTGGCTGCTTCCTCCAAGGCAGCCAGAAAGCCGCTCCTTGGAGAAGCTTCTATGCCTCCAGCCTTTGGATCTAGGCCCTCAAACCAAACTGCCTGCAGGGGAGGAGCCCTGGCTGTGACAGCATTTTGAGAACCAGAAAAAACGTACACGTATCTGTTGAAACTTGGACTTCTGTGTGCCTTGGAAGTTTTTTATTGCCTGATGGTTTTTAGTCTTAAAAACTTATCTTTGGGCAGAGCCCTGGGAAGAGCACAGGACTGGGAAGCAGGTAAGCTGGGTTCCAGTCCCAGGCCTGCTGGTGACCTCCCCCCACCAGCGTGTTCCGGGACCCCCCGCCGCCAGGAGGGACCGCACAGTGGAGGAGGGCAGGCTGGGTGATGCATGAGGAGTTTCCATTCTGTGTCCCTGACTGTGGCCTCAACCCCCGAACCCCTGATCAGAAGCCACTCCCCTGACCTCTGGCTGGGAAAATGTCAAGGGGCCAGGCCAGAACCTTCTGAGTCCTCCTCTAACTGTGCCTGCAGACAGAGGCCAGAGGCCAGAGGCCAGGACCCAGAGCTGGGACAGAAGGGGTGAGGGGCCCCAAGGGGGAGGGACACAGACACAGAAGGGGGGTGGTCACTGGGGGAATCTGACATCAGGGGGGTCCTGGGGTTGAATCCCAGCACTTCCCGGCTGTGTGATGTTGACAGGTGACATCTGCACTTTGTCACCTGCAAAATGGAGTGAAATGGCCATTTTTCTTCTGTTTGGGGGGGGGGGGGGATGAGGCCAGCCCATGTCTGGTTAACTGTATCACAAAGTCACAGAGTTTTGTTTTTTTGTTTTTTGTTTTTTTTTTTTAACATTTCTTCATCTTTGAGAGACAGAGAGAGACACAGCATGAGCAGGGGAGGGGCAGAGAGAGGGAGACACAGACTCCGAAGCGGGCTCCAGGCTCCGAGCCGTCAGCACGGAGCCCGACGCAGGGCTCGAACTCACGGACTGCGAGATCATGACCCGAGCCGGAGTCGGACGCTTAACCTACTGAGCCACCCGGGCGCCCCACAAAACCGCAGAGCCTTAGGGCCTCCATGAGGGTACCGGAAGCCCTTACGAGCCTCGAATCCCTCTATAGGCGAGGGAAGTAGGGTCACTGAGGCAGTGATTCCTGAGAGGTCTCACACTTGAGTCGATGACAGGCCATCCTGATGGATTCTCATTCCTAAGGAGTGTCCCTAAGTGCTGCTGAGGGCCTCGTTCTCTGCCTGCTGCTGAGAGAACAGTCTGGCATCTGTCGCACTCTCTGTCTTCCCCCGGCTGAGCTGCGTCCCTCAAGGACCGGGACTGAGCCTTGTTTGTTTCTGCGGCCCTGGGGCCCAGCACAGGCCGGCACCCTGTTGGTGCTGACACGAGTGAGTTGCTCTACGTTCACCGTGTGCTGGGCAGAGGTGACAGAGGTGGCCTCCGGGGCCCCTACCGGGGCAGCCCCTAAAGGCTTGGTCAAGGCAACTGGAAAGATGTGCGCAGCTCACGGAGCTTCCTTTCCTCCCAGCCGTGAGACGGCTCCCAGAGGCCACAAGGAGGGGGAAGTGACAGGTTACATCTGTGTTTGTGAGGGGGCAGACCAAGGCAGGAGTAGCAGCTCAGGCGTGCAGAGGGAACGTGCTTCTGAAGCAGGGAGGGCGCCCGGGTGGCCCCGTCGGTTCGGCGTCCGACTCCGGCTCAGGTCATGATCTCGCGGTCCGCGAGTTCGAGCCCCGCGTCGGGCTCCGTGCTGACGGCTCGGAGCCTGGAGCCCGCTTCGGAGTCTGCGTCTCCCACTCTCTCTGCCCCTCCCCTGCTCACGCTCTGCCTCTCTCTCTCAAAAGTAAAATAAAAGAAATGCTTTTTAATTAAAAAAAAAAAAGAAAAAGAAGCGACTTGAGGACTCAGGGTCACTTGGACCTTTGGAACAGTAGTCCGCGGCATTGCCGATAAACAGCCTGTTCCCACCCCTCTCCCCCTGCCCGGCAGGGGTTGACCTTGTGTCCCCTAAAAGATATGTCGCAGTCCTAACTCCTGATAGCTATGAATGTGACCTTCTTTGGAGACAGGGCTCTTCACAGATGTACATCAGATGAGGTCATCATGTGGGTCCTGATCCAGCACGCCTGGCGTCCTTATAAGAAAGAAGGGATCCAGAGACAGACACATGACATGCGACAATGGAGGCGGAGATTGAATGAATGCCAAGGATGACCAACAACCTCTAACGCTGGGAAGAGGCAGGAAGCATCCTCCCTTAGAGCCTTCGGAGGGAGCTTAGTCCTGCCGACACGTTGATCACGAACTTCTAGCCTCCCGAGCGGTGAGAGAATAAATTTCTGTCGTTCGACACCACTCCATCGGCCGTACCTTATTAGGACAGTTCTAGAAAATGAAGACACCGCCTTGGAGCCTAGGGGAGCTCGGTCGTCCCCATTGCCTGTCTAGACAGTATCTGGGTGGCACACAAGGGGCCCGCCCCCGCGGCCCCCACCGCAGCCCCTGGACCTCAGAAATGCCAAGGGTTGCTAGCCATGCCCAAAAGCTAGGACGAGGCAGGGAAGGAATCTTCCCTAGAGTCTCCAGAGAGAGCCTAGACCTCTGACGCTTGATCTTGACCTCCAGAACGGTGATAGAATGCATTTTCTGTTGTTTCCAGCCCCGGGGACGGTAATTCTTCGTGGCAGCCCAGAAAAATGACACCGCTCCCAACAAAGGGATCGGGCCAGAGCCCCTGAGACGGGCGGTGGGACCCGGGGCAAGTCAGCCTCTCGTCCCCGGAACCTCCGTCTCCTCCTCAGCTGAGCAGAGTCACAGATTCCCACTCCCGAGCCTGGACTTGAGGCATCACCGGGAGGGGCCCAGCTCGCGGCCCAGAGCTCAAAACACCCACCGGATCGTCATCGAAAGAAATGACAGTAACCATCATTTGCTCGCTCGGCGAGCGTGTGTGTGTCCCGTGAGCCCGGCTGGGATCCAGCGGGGTCAGGACAGACCAAGCCTTTGTCTTCATGGGGTTCCTAGCAGGCCCCACGCTGTCAGCACAGAGCCCGACGCGGGGCTTGAACCCACGGACCGTGAGATCATGACCTGAGTCGGAGTCGGACGCTCAGCCGACTGAGCCACCCGGGCGCCCCTGCCCGTCCGCACCTCTAATTTCACTCCCACCTCGGATGAAAAGAAAGGCCTCCCGTGTAGAGGGCACAGCACCCGCGAATTCTACCCCCTTCCATGTTCCCGAGTCCAGATGATTCTTTATCATCTCCCTTCCATAGCTGACGACCTGGGCAGGTGACATGACTCGCCAGGTCACTAAGAGGTAGAGCTAGGACTCCAGTCAGGTTCTCGAACTCTCCAACGTCTGGCTGGATCCTCGGCACCTGAGTGTGGTGGGCCCACTGAGGTCTGTCCCTCCCTGTCCTGATGGATCAAGCCTGCCGTGTCCCCTGGCCTCCAAGCATCACTGGCCAGGCCTCCAGGTGGCTTCTCCGTCCCTAGAGACCAAGGGGACCCAGTGTGAACGTGAAATGCAGATACCCTGGGAACACTGAGGCTCTTATCCCGTCTGTGTGGGACTGTGTCCCCCTGCCACGGGACAAGGGTGTCCAGGGCACATGGCTGCCCTGTGGACCGAGAGGACTCCGGGGCAGGCTGTCCCCCGCCCGTGGTGGCTCTCTGAGCTCTTGGGGAGTTGACATCCTTGCACTTTTGCTTTCAAACGCCCCGCTCAGCAATTTGCTGCCCCCCCAACCCCCCAGTCCCAGCCCCTCCCCATGGGCTGTGGCCAATCAATGGCCGGGTGGCCGCCAAGTACAGAGGATGCCGATTGAACGAGGCCTGCTTTTCAGACCGTCCGGCTACGGTCTGGGGCCACCTTGCCTTCTGAGCGACAGGATGCGGCTCAGACGCAAGTCTCTGTCTCTCCACCCCGCGCCCGCCCGAGAACCCCCTTCCCCTCGGAAAGTTTGCAGCGGGGGGGGGGGGGGGGGGCAGGAGGAGGGGAAGAGGGGAGGCTGGAGGGAGGAGGGAAGGTTTCCCGGGGGCTGCGGTGACAGGAGGTGGAGCAAGGCTGGGGGTTTCAGTCCCAGGGTCCCGGCGGGGGCAGGGAAGGTGCCCCCCACCCCCCACCCCCCACCCCCAGCCAGAGTTCCCAGCCAGCCCCCTGCAGCCAGTGCGCGGTGTAGAGCTGTGCCCTTCACCCCGACCCTCCTCACTCACACCTCCCCCTCCTTGCGACACGGCTTCTTCGGACTCCACTCGGGTCAGCCCCTCCGCGTCTGCCTGGCCATCGTGACTTCAGTGTTAACGGCCACATCACACAACACACACATCACAAAGCAGGTGAGATGAATTGCGATAAGTTGTTGTTTAACCCAATACAGCCGTCGTGTAATCAATGTGGAAACTTCTCACTGAGGTGTCGGACATTCTTTGTTCGCCCTGAGGCTTGGATCTCACCACCAGCGCGTCTCAGGTCGACTGGCCGCACCTCAGGGGCTCAGGGGCCACCTGTGGCCAGTGGCCGCCTCAATGGAGAGCACCCCTCTATAGAATCAGGGAGGAGTTGAAATCATGTCCAGCTGAACGGAAAGTAGCATCAGACCCCGCTTTCCCCCTTTCTGTCCCCGGACCACAGGGGCCCAGCCTCCTGCTCTCTCTCGGGCCACTGGCTCCTCCAGTGTCCCCAGTCTAGGTAAGGAGACCCGCACGAGCCCCTGCCCCCGCCGCCTAGGCCTCTGCACAGCCCCCCATCCTCAGTCCCTTCCTCCCCCCCAACCTCATGCTCTAGGGGACCGGGGGCTGTAACCAGGCAGGAACGTCACCAGGCAACAGGCCTCAGGGGAGAGCTCGGATCTCCTGCACCTGCCCGCCAGCCTCCGGGGTGCCCACGGGGCGGGGTGGGGTGGGGCGGGCGCTGCCTGTCTCCTGCCTCTGGCCTGTTTACCTGGGCTCAGTCACCGTGCTGACCTGAACCCGGCAGAAGGCCCATGGAGCCTGGGGCCACAGGCCACAGGGGACAAGGGCCAGACAGCCCGGCCATGGCTCTGGGCCATTGATCCAGCCCAGGCTGGCTGGTGGGGGTAGGGAGACCTTGGCCTGGACAAACAGAGGCTCTGGGGCCTGCGTGCAGGCCCGGCACCCACCTGCTACTCCCAGAGGTAAGCGGGGGCCTCCAGGACGGGGGACCAGGATCTAAGAATGGCCCGGTGACAGTGTCCGTTCTGAGAGCCAGGCCTGGCTCTCTGGGGCTGGAGCCTCCGGCCCTGCTCTGAGAACAGGTCTTCAGGGCCCCGTCGGCCAGACAGCAACTGGGTAAGCAGAGGGCGAGGGGTCCCCAGAGCCGGGGTGGGGGCGAGACGGGGCAGAGTGAGGCCAGGTATATGGGCAGGCACGGGGGCAGTGGGGACACTGCGGGCTCCGGGGGCTGGGAGGCCTGGGTTCCGGTGGGGCCGGTGGACCCTGGGCCAGGGACTGGGCGGAGGAGGGGCCCCGTTTGCTAGGCCGAGCTCCCCACCCACACTCCGCAACACTGGATGTGCCCTGCTCTCTACCTACGCACCCACCTGGGCTCTCGGGTGTGGGAGACGGGCCCCAAGCCTCACGCTGCGCCGAACGGGGGAACCTTAGGTCCCAGGCCCGGAGCTGCATGCAGCCGGCTCTGTGCGTGTGTGCGCGTGTGTGAAGTTTGAGGAATGCACCCGTGAGTTTGTGTGTCACAGACGGATGTGTGTGTACCTGAACGTGTGTCCACCTGTGTGATCTGTGTGTGGGTTTATCACATATTTATACCGTATTCGCGTGCGTGTGGAAGGGACTTTCACGCGCTCCCCCCACCCTCGGGCACACGCCACGTGGCTCGTAGCAGGGATCTGCTCCAGGCCCGGGTCCTCCTCGCTGGAAGGTGCCTTCCATGGCTCTAGATGAGATTTCTGGTCTGTTCCTCCCCGCTCTGCCCTGCAGTGGCTCAGTGACCTTGGGCAAGTCGTTTTCTCTCCCCGTACTTCATTTCCCCCAACTATTAGATAGAGATAACAAAGCAGAACACTCCAGGCTGCTGGAGGCTGAGATACAATGTGATTCACAACATGGTCCAGTAAAGGGCTGGCAGGCAGGGGGGTGGCCCGGCCCTGCCCCCCCCCCCCCCCCCGGGGAGCTCAGCTTCCGGTGGGCCGACTGAGGACGCTCCGATGGTCAGGGAGAGCTGGAGGGCAGAGGGGCAGGTGCCAGGGAAGGGGCCAGGTGCTCAGATCAGAGAAGAAGCCAGTGTCAGTTGGGGCACACCCAGCCCTCCTTTCAGGGGCTCACCCTCAGGGGACAGAGAATGTCCCAAGGTGAACTGTGCGTTGATGGGGGAGGCCCGGGATGCTCCAGAGAAGCAGCCACCCCTCATGAGGCACCCTGGGAGAACTGCCAAGAGGAGGTGGGAGGCGCACAGGGGTCAGCTGGGCGCTGGCCAAGTCAGAGGAGGGCAGCCCAGGCAGAGGGAAAGCCAGGTGACGAGCAAAAACTTTCAGGGTTCCCGAAATGACCCAAGTGACGCTTTTCATGCAGAGCGAGCTCAGGGCCCTTGACCTGTATACCTCTTCTAGCATCTTTGTTGTTAGAACTGATGGCCGAGAAGTCCAGCGTCAAGGGGAAAAAGAAAGCAGAGAGAAAGGAAGGCAGGAGAAGTCGGCCGGGCCACGCGTGCCCAAAGCGCCCTCCAGCTATCGGGAAGGAGCTGGGATCCCAGCATTCCCTCGCTTGACGACAATTACTGGGGGGTCGAGCTCTGCCCTGGGAGCAGGGCACACAGCGGTGGGCAGAATAAAGCCCCTGTCCCGGTGCCGCTTTCAGCCAGAGAGGAGACAGACAAAGGACACTCAGCATCATGCAGTGTAGGTCACCAGAAGGGCTGTGAAGACATTCGAGCAAAAGACCTGGAGGGCGAGGAGCAGTTTTTGGGGCGAACTGAAGGAAAAGCGTTCCTGGCAGAGGAAACAGCATGTGCAAAGGCCCTGAGGTGCCGCGTACTTGATAGTGGAAGGTCTGGCAAGGAGCTGGGTGTGGCTGCAGCAGAGGGTGGGAGAGGACAGAAAGACACTCCAGGGCCATGTCCCATAGGCTCTTGTGGGCTGTGATCTGGGCTTCGGGCTCTGCTGTAGGTGGAGGAGAGCGATGTGAGGCCCACGAGTGGGGCCCACGGTGAAAAGCCCGCTCTGGCGGTTGTGTGGGAATTCGCTAGTGGCGGTGACCACACAGCTGGCTACTACAGGAGTCAAGGTGACGGATGATACTGACCTGGATGACGGTGGGAGCCCTAGAGGTTCCAGGAAGGGGCCGGGTTCTAGAAGCAGCTGGAGGGTAGAACCACAGACCCTTCTGAACGACTGAACCCTGGAAGCAACCAGGGAGGGGGGCACTGTATCATAGTAAAAGACAGGAGTCGTGGGTCATCTTCCCAGCTGTCACTTGTCACACCTGCCCATCTCCTGCTGGGCTGTCAGCCCCAAGAGGACGGGAGACAGGGCTCATATTCACCAGCGCGCGTCCCCCCCTTCCCCGTGCCCAGTGCAGAGCCCGACACCAAGCAGGTGCCCGACAAAAATGGAGTGGTTTGGGGGCACCTGGGTGGCCCAGTCGGTTAAGCGTCCAATTTCGGCTCAGGTCACGATCTCACAGTGTGTGGGTTCGAGCCCCACATCAGGCTCTGTGCTGACAGCTCAGGGCCTGGAGCCCGCTTCCCATTCTGTGTCCCCCTCTCTCTCTGCCCCTCCCCAGCTCATGCTCTGTCTCTCAAAAAATGAATACAGGTTAAAAAAAAATTTTTTTTTAAATGGAGTCGTTCAGGGGGACACGGCAGGCAAGCCCCAGGTTCCGCCTCCTGGAGGCAGCAAGATATAGGAGAGAGCACCGTACCAGGGGTCTGGAGACCTGGGGGCTCTCACCATTCATTTTCTCATTCACGTAGCAGGGCCTGTGGGTTCTGCGGGGAAGCAGGGGTGAGGAGGACGCGGGCCCGTCTCTCCTGTGGGGGGAAGAGACGAAGCCAAAAGCCAGGCATCTTGGGGATCTGACCGCCCAGGAGAGGAGGCGGCCTACTACCCAGGGCCTGGGGACCCATCGCCAGGCTGGTGGCCTTGCACGGGGCCTTTAGGGATCCCTGCAGTCCTCAGATGGAGGGCGTGGCTGCACAAAGGTGTGGCTTTGTGGGCCTGCGGGGCGATGTGCAGGATGGGAGTTAGGGTTACGGGAGAAGGTGGGCATGGAGGGTCTTGGGCGCTGCAGCAAGGGTTCGGAGGTGGCCACGAGGGCGTTCTGAGCAGGCGAGCGGTTGGAGGTGGGCAGGGAGTGCTGCCCGGTGACAGTGTGACGGCACGTTGGAGGAGACGGGAGATGGGGACCCCAGGGAGGAGTCCTCCCAGGGAGGAGTCTGCCCCAGGAGCCCAGGTGGGAGGCGATGGGGAGGTCCCGATGAATTGCCCCCCCCCCCTTTCAACTTGGGCTGGATCCAACTTGGGCCAATCTTACCTTGGGTTTCTGCCCAGTGGCTTTGCTAATACTGGGCTCCTCTGTGATGCTCACTGTCCCCCCCCAGATGTGAGTGAGGGACACTTAGGAAGAAGTTGAAATCCGTGGAGTGAAGGTCTGGTCTCGGGGGTGGGGAGAAGGGAGGGGAGGCCTGCTGAGCATCCCACCCTGGACTGCTCCCCTAGGCGCCTCCCCTAATAGACCTCTGACCTTCTCCGGGCCTCGTCTCCCCCCACCCCCGCCTCGGTACCCCGATGATGCGTGAGCCAGCAGAGCATAGGGGTCGGGGCGCTACTCTGCTTGGGTTTATTTACAGTCTGGTTCTGTTGCTCTAACCAACTGTGAGACCCCGGCCAAGCCGCTCAACCTCACCTCTGTGCCCCCAAGTCCCCATGGCAGTGCGAGAAATCCCGCAATAGCTCCTTGGTGATCCAGGCTCAAGAGTATATAACCAGGGGTGTGGCCGCCTCTGGCAGAAGCCGTGGACCTGGGCCGAGAGAGGACCAGGACCCGGCCCGTCACCTGGGCTCTCCTCGAGTCAGCCTGTCGGGACGGCCAGTTTGTCACCAGGGTTGCTGCGGACGCTTTGGGAGGCGGGTGAGGCTGCCCCGACCTTCGCAGGATGTGCACCGGCCATCCTCGGCTGCGGCCCCGTGGGTACTGATGGCTTCTGGAAGAGCCTCAGCTCGGCTGAGGGTTGCCAACAGTCCCTCCTCCCTTGCACTCCGGGGGGGGGGGGGCGGCGGGACACTGTAAGGGTCACTGTGGCTGGGAGCCAGAGACTTAACAATGCCAAGAGGAGCAACGGGGAGCAGGGACGCAGGGAGGAGGGCCAGGAGGCCCCTTGAATCCAGTCGGGAGAGCTTCGAGCTTCGCTGGGGAGCCCCATTTTTCAGAAAACCCACCGTATGAAAACCTAAGACGCAGCCCCAAGGAAAGCCCTCCCACCCCCTCATACACACCTGGGGATGTATTTTAAAGCCACAGTGGCATTTATGGATGCAGTGAGACACTTCTCGAGGGTCCAGCATCCTGACCCTGCCGGTGGGTGGATGGCTAAAGGGCCTTCTCTGAAAAGCCAAATAACATCCAGAAGTTTCCTTGGAGGTTCCGAAGATACAGCCGCAGACCCAGGGCACTGAGAGTGGCAACATCCGGTTGTGATTAAGTCATGATCTGTTAATGAACAGCTCATTTACAGGAAGCAGCCCAGGGTCCTGGCAGGAGCGGGGAGACAGAACCTACCCCCCCACCCCCCGCCCACCCCCGGGCTTGATCCCCACCTTCCTGCTGTGTGACCCTGGGCCAGTGTGGCTTAGCCTCTAGGGCGTCGGGTTTTTCATCTGTCAAACGGGGCTGATCGCGAGTGACAGATCCTCAAACCGCATTGGGAAAATGAGCCTAGGAAAATCCCGGACTGAGCTGTTGCTGTAATGCTCTGGCCGTCGGTTTCCTCCTCTGCCCAATGGGTGCGGAACCTCGAACGGTGTTTGGAGGTTTGAGCCAGACACGTAAAGTGTCCACACAGCGCGGGCCCGAGGAAGGGGAACGCAGAGGGACAACGAGCCCCACGCCCCTGGGTGAGCACATGAAATGAAAAGCGTTCCCGAGACGCTCGATGAAATTTAGTTTGTGCCTCCTCTGGCCCCAAGACCCTCTCGGCTGGGGGGCGGAGACCAGAGGGGACGCACTTCTGGAAGGGCAGGGGTCTGGCCCAGCATTATACTGGCTCAGGGGCTGCCGGGGGAGGGTTTACGGGAATGGAAGGCAGCGGTATTTCGGGACGCTGTGCCACGGAGAACCGAGAGGAAGGAAATCGCCTGAGCGGACAGAAGGCCAAGGGCGCGAGGAGCTGGTTGATAGAAATTTGCACTCCGGGCACTCCGGCTGCGGGTACCATCGCGGGGCGGTGGGGGGCTTGGGAACCGAAGCCCCTCTCTGTCCTCGGACCCCAGAGAGGCCGGTGCGGCCGCAAAGGTGGCGTTTCCAGAGCCCGACTGAGTCCAGTTCTGCTTGCCCTCTGGAGCGAGCGGCCCCAAGACCCTAGGAGGTGGCTCGTGCCCTCTCTCAATCACCGCCTTCCAGAGTCGCGGACTTCCCATCCCAAAGGCAGGGCTGCTGTCTTCCGTGCACCCTTGGTATTGGGCAAAATCTCCTTTGCCGACGCCGGGTCGTTTCCAACCCGGGTCTGTTTCTCCACCAGGATGCCCATGGCCGAGGCCCCCCAGGCAGCTGGCGGACAGGGCGATGGAGGTGATGGCGAGGAGGCAGAGCCGGAGGGGATGTTCAAGGCCCCCAAGGACTCCGAGAGAAAAGTCCGGGACTACCTCCGCCTGGCGCCCCTGTGGCTGGCCCTTGTCGTGCTGGCTTCGGTGGGGGTCCTGCTCTGGTATTTCCTAGGTAACCTGTGGGCCCGTCTGGGAGAGGCGCCTGGGGAGGACTTGGGATGGCCGTCGGGGGCGTACCAGGAGAGACCGGAAGTCCAGGCTCGGGGAATGCGGAGTTCACTGCGTGAACGTGGGCAAGGCACTTCTTCTCTGAGTCTTTCTGCCATCCCGTGAGATGGGAGAGCTCCTGCACCTATGTTCTAGGTCCCGGGCTCAGGTCAAGGGCAAGTTCCTTGCTGGAGTCAAGCGCCCCCAGCTCCCTCCAGCGGGGGAAGGCGTATTCTCACAGCACCCAATTCCCGTGAACCGACAAGCAGGAGTGTAAACATTGCCTCCACTTGCCTGAAGTCCTCCTGGGTTGCCCCTGGGCTCAGAGCCAGTTGGCTCTGCGGGAGGAGGCCCAGCGGCACAGGAGGTACCTGGCACCTGGGGTGGGGACCACAGCTCTGTCGCCTCTGGGTCTCCAGGACCCAGCATGAGTGGGGATGAAGGGGAGGGAGACACAGGACTCAGACGCCCGGGGGAGTGTCCTTGCACAGAGATGGCTTTCACACCCCAGCTCGGGCACGCTTACAATTCAACACACGGGGAAGGGGGATCTGGAGTGTCCAGAGCAGGCGGCCAGAGGACGCTGGCCTTGGTCTGAAGTTTCGCTTCCCCCTCTGGTATCACAGCCCTCAACTGGTCCCCGGGAGACCCAGGAGCAATGGGCCCATGTTCTTGGGTCCATCTGTCTATCCTTCCATTCATTCATTCACGCATGCATGGCTTCATTCATTCATTCATCCACTCACTCCCTTATTCAGTACCAAGCACTTTCTGTGCCCCAGGCTCTGTGCCAGGCTCTGAAGATAGCCCCCTGCCCTCACCAGAAAGCACGGCATGGGCTAGGGCAGAGGAAGGTGACCGGCCAAGGAACCAGAGTGGAGACAATGCACCTTGCCCAAGCGATCAGAGACTTCCCATAAACACTCTGCGGAAGTTAGATAGTCTCCTCACTGGCTGAGTCTCATGGTGAATGTCAGGCCCTGTGAAGGGAACGGGGACCCACTACGGAGCAGGCATCAGAGACATCAGCCTAGGCCCAGCTCCAGCGGGCGTCGGGGTAGGGATTGTCTGGAGCCGGCCCCTGGGCCATGCTGTTAGGAAGCCTAGGCCTGATGCACCTGCTGGCCATGACTTAGACTGAATCCGCTCAGAGCCAAGTGATGCAGGCAGGCCGGGGGGTGGGGGTGGAAGCTGTGTGCATTTCACCACTGGCAGGAACCCAGTACCCCAAATAGCACAGAGCTGCCGAGGCCTCGGGATGATTAGTCTTCGGGGTAAACTGCGGTGTCGGGCTGGAGGGCCAGGAACCCAAGGGCCAATCGGCTTTCTTTGAGGAGTCTAACTGCTCCTGATTCTGCTCTGGGAGTACATTCACCCCTCGGGGAGGGGCTGCTCCCTGGGGCTGAGGACCCAGCGGGGGGGGGGGGGTGCTCCAAAGCCCCCAAAGGGATTTAAGGGTAAAAGGAGGCACTTCCAGGAGCTATTTGAAGGATTCTTCCCGCCCAGGCTCACGCTGTGCTCCGGGTGCTGGGCGAGGCGAAGAATCTAGAAGGGGAGACAGACAGGGGGCCTACTGGAGCAGGAGAAGCCCAAAGTGACAAGCCAATGACTGGTTAAGTGGCAGTCGGACTCTAGAAAGGGGCCCGGGGGAGAGGAGAGGCAGGGGTAGGGGCTGGCTCCCCAGGCGGGCAGGTCCTGGGCCCTGGGGTGCCTCCTACTTACACTGGGGGCCCTCATGACTGCCCAGCTCTGTCTTCCTCCTACTTACCCTCCCCTGCTCTCCTGGGTGACCGTTCATGCTTTCTTCTTCCCAGCACCAAACCCCGCGGGCACCCCCCCCCCATTTCTCTGCTCCCCCCCTTTGCAGCAAACTCCTCGAAAGACCCATCTCTACTTCTGCACCCCCCGCCTCTCCGGTACCTTCTCCAATCTGGCTCCCCGCCCCCCGCCCCCAACAGCGCTTGCCAAAGTCACCAGTCATCACGTCGCTATATCCAACGTCCGGCCCTCTGTCCGCCTTGCACCTGAGCCACCGGCAGCATCTGACCAGGCCCCTCACTCCCTCCTCCTCGAAACCCTCTCCTCACGTGGCTTCCAGGGCGCCCCACGTTTCCTTTTCCCCCAGCTCACACTGTTTGCTTCTCCCGCGTGTCCTTCGCTGGTCGAGGGCTCCCCTTCTCCCTAGTCCACCTTCTTCTTTCAGGGTCTCATCCGGTGCCCCTGGCCTTAAATGTCCTTTATACCCGGGTGACTCCCAAATCCATCCAGCCTGGGCCCCTCTGTCGCCGGGGCTTGCCCTCCACCAGGATGCCTAAGGGCATCTCGGACCGCAGCCCACGGCTCTCCCTCGTTTCCTCTGGACCCGCACCCCCCCAGCCCACTCAGTGGCCATCCCGACCCTCCAGCCGTGCCCCCCTTTGCCCCCCTCTTTTATACCCCGGCCCCAATTAGCCAGCAGGCCTGGTCGCCCCTCGCCTGGCCACTGTCACTGGACGACTGTAGGAGACCCCCTCCCCTGACGGCCGCAGGGCTCCCTGCTTCCGCCCTTGTCCCCTTACAGCCCGTTCACACAACACCAGGGGGACCGATTTAGAAAGCAGATCAAAGCACCTAACCTCTCCCCTTTTTTTTTTATTTTTTTTTTTATTTTTTATTTATTTATTTATTTAAAAAAAATTTTTTTTTCAACGTTTTTTATTTATTTTTGGGACAGAGAGAGACAGAGCATGAACAGGGAAGGGGCAGAGAGAGAGGGAGACACAGAATCGGAAACAGGCTCCAGGCTCCGAGCCATCAACCCAGAGCCTGACGCGGGGCTCGAACTCACGGACCGCGAGATCGTGACCTGGTTGAAGTCGGACGCTTAACCGACTGTGCCACCCAGGCGCCCCGACCTAACCTCTCCCCTTAAACCTCCCCCGGCTCCCACCTCATGGTAAAACCCAAGTCCCCCCCCCCCCCGTCCCTCCCCCCTCCCATCTCTTCCTACTCTCCCCTCCTTCCCTCCTTGTGTTCCTCAAGTACACCACATGAGCTCCTGCCTCAGGACCTTTGGGCTTGCTGGTCCCTCTGCCTGGATTAATCCTGTAGATTAACATCCGCCTTCTTCCCTGGCCGCCAGGTCGCGGCCTGCCCTCACCCCTGATCTCCGAGGCACTGACGCCTCTAACTGCTCGTTTATTGTCTGCCTTTCTGGCTCAACAAACCATTAAGGGCAGGGTGTTGTTTTCTTCACTGTTATACCACGAGCGCGAACACAGTAGGGTTCTCAAGTACCATTTGCTGACTGAGTGAATAAACGAATGGACGGGGCTAGAGACCCAGGGCTGTGACTCCGGCGAGGGGAAGGATGCACGGAGGCGCTAACCCGCAAACCTGACCTTCTCGGCCACGCGGGTCCCCTGGCTTTCGTGTGGTCTGCATCCTGGACCGATTCTTGTGTCCGAGCTTCTGCCTGGGAGCCTTCGGGACCTCCCGTCTATGGGCTTCTTTCCTCCCTGTCGCCGAACAGACCGGACGACGCGACGGCCACGGCAATGGTGATGACGGCGGAGGGGCCTTGGAGGCCCGGGATGCCGGCCGCTGAGCTAAGGGTTTGGGTGGCAGGAGAAGGCGTCGGGGAGACCGGAGGCTCCCTCGGCTGACCTTGTTGGTTCTTCCCGGGCAGGGTACAAGGCGGAGGTCACGGTCAACCAGGTGTACTCGGGGAGCCTCCGCGTGCTCAATCGCCACTTCTCCCAGGACCTCGCCCGCCGGGAGTCCAGTGCCTTCCGCGGCGAAGCGGCCAAAGCCCAGAGGATGGTAAGGAAAGGGCTGCAGGGAAGGGAGGGAACGGACGAGGGGTGGGGAGGGACTCAGAGGGCCCCGGTCAGGCCGAGCCCACCGGTCAGTCGCTTCAGAGCCCTCGCTGGGAGCCGGGTCCTCTTCCAGGCACGACGGGAGGGGAACGGAGGACGGGGGGTGGGAAAGTCAGTGGACTCGGGAGTGAAACGCACTTGGGTTAAGTCCCGATGGTCACTTCCCAGCAGCCTCACCTTGGGGGAGGTCAGGGTCGGGCAGGGGTGCTGTCCGGGCCCACCCACATCCCCTCCCCTCCAGGGCGATGGTTTCCTGCCCTGGGGATGGTCTCGGGCTGCCCGTACGTCCTACCCTCCGGCTGTGGGATGGCACCCCACCCGGGAGGGCAGGCCGGAAGTGCTGAGGAGCAGTGCTTCCTGGGAGTAACCTTCAGCCACGACACAGGGCGCGGGTAGATAAGTACCCCAGCTCCCTTGGCCTTGGTGAGGCGCCAGCTCTGAGGATGCCCCCACCGCCTCCCAGGGCTCCGTGTTGGACAGTGCCTCAGCTGCCCACGGCCCTGTCCTCCTTCACAGCCGCACTGGCCGTCCCCCTGCTGGCCTGTCCTCCTCGCCCCCCCCCTCCCGGTGCTCTCCAGAATCACCCCCAAAGAAGCCACTCTCCCCACACCCTTGTCCCGGGGCTTGCTTCTGGGGGACCCGCCCGAGGCTCTCTTTCCTCCTCTGTAGCGCGGATAATCCAGAGGGGCGCGGGGTCGAAAGGGGATGGTGGGGACGTTGTTCAAGGTGTCCGAGATGCTCTGCAAATGCACCTCCTGCCGTCGGCGCCGGGCTGCGAACACGCGCGCAAACCGACCAGCTCAGCCCCCGTGGCTGGTGGCTGGGGGGCAGTGAGGACCCAACTCGGGAGCCGAACGGGGCTCTCCGGAGTGGAGGGGCGACTTTTGACGAGGAGGGACGGAAGCCATCGGTGGTCTGGCGTAGGCGACAGCGTTGAGGGGCAAGGCCTAGGTATGGGGGGAGGGGAAAGGAACGGGGGTCAAGTTTGTTTTCCGCCGCTCGTCCGCTGGGTGACCTCGGGCAAGCCTCTCCACCCCGTGGGTTCCTGTCAAGCAGGCCCACCGACAAGGGCAAAGGACACGCGCAGGTGGGAGGGGGTTTCCGCAGAGGGTCCCCAGGGTGCTGCTGTCTCCTCTCCTTTTAGCTCAAGGAGCTCATTGCTAGCACCCGCCTGGGGCCTTACTACAACTCCAGCTCAGTCTATTCGTTTGGGTGAGTCGTCGCGGGCCCCACCCCCAGCCCTCACTAGAACCTGAGACTCAGAGACAAGGAGGGGGTGCTGGCGGCTTCCGATGCGATGGCCTTGTTTTTAAAAATGGGGACACCCAGACATGGGCCTTCCCTTCGCGGAGCTCGGTTTCCTCACCTGTAGAATGGGCACAAGGCCGCGGTGGGGCTCACGCCAGACCGTGGCTGTGCGGCGCGCGTACGCCGCACGGGAGTCGGGGTGGCGGGAGTCGGGGTGGCCCAGCTGTCCCGTGAATGTCCGGCTCCGGCCGGTGGCACACCCCTGAACCCCGCCCGCGCGCGGCCGGGAGGTAGAGAGCGCCTCGCTCCGGGTTTGTCGGGAGGAGGTTTCCACGTGAAGGGGGAGGACAGCGCGGGGGGGGGGGGGGGTGGGGGGGTGGGGAGTGGGCACGAGCCACGCTTGGCTGTCTCCCCCACCGGAGCCGGATTTCGGGCCCCTTCCCACCCGCCTCGCCTTCTGCCTGCCTTAGGGAGGGGCCTCTCACCTGCTTCTTCTGGTTCATCCTCCAAATCCCCGAGCACCGCCGGCCGATGCTGAGCCCCGAGGTGGTGCGGGCGTTGCTGGCGGAGGAGATACAGTCCACGGCCAACGGCTCGGCCCCCGCCCCCTACAGGGCCGACTACGAGGTGGACCCCGAGGGCCTGGTGATCCTGGGTCAGTACTGGGGAGGGGGGGTGTGGGGCGGGCCGGTGAGGGCTCCGCAGGCCTGGATGCTCTCAGGGTGGGGGTGGGGTGGTCTCCGAGCGGACCCCCCCCCCCCCCTCCCCCCAGGAGCCAGGACCACTGCGGGGCGGTAGGGGGTCGGCACTCAGGGTCAATCTCAGGCAGGCTGGCTCTGATGGTGGCCGCAATTTTTACTTGCACTTTTTAATTTCGTTTTATTTATTTACCTTTGGTCTTTGTTGATTTGTCTGTTCGTTTCCTTTTAACAGAGGCCAGCGTGAAAGACATAGTTGCCCTGAACGCCACGCTGGGTACGCGCCTGGGGTTTTTCTTTCCCCTCCGCTTCGTTTTGAGTCGCTGTTGCTCTTGGCTTTGGTCGAGTGTCGGGGGGCCGCGTGGCTTCCGGTGGGTGCGGGGAGCAGTGGCCTGGAGGGACCCGGGGGGGCTGCCGTGGTGGGCTTGGTGATGAGTCCCGAGCGAGGCTTGGGCCCGCAGGGGACGGGAGGGATGGTGCCCGCGTGTGTGCGTGCGTGCGTGCGCGTGCGTGTGCGCGCGCGCGCGTTGCCTGTGCGGGGTGTCGGAGTGAGTAGCCGGGTTAATTGCACGTAAACGTGACTCTCCTTTTTTTTATCGCCAAACTCCCAAGCTACGGTTTCCACTAATGGTAGAAAATACTCCTGCCAATTCCAAGCGTTATCAGCCGCTTTGCATTTAAACCTTGGTCTCTTGGAGATCTTTCTGTCACGTTCAAGGATACTCCCTTCACATTTTCCTTCCGCTTCTTAGCCAGGCTCATCTGCCCTGTCTTCCTCCCCCACTCCCATGCCCTGTTGCCAGAGTCGCTTTGCTTTTCTCCAAGAGGCTCCGTAGTCCTCCTCCTGCACCCTGGGAACAAAGTACCAGCAGGGCCACCATGCCAAACAGCGCCAGGCGGCACTGTCCACGTCGGAGTCTGCGTGACTGGAGACTCCTGCGGTTGTGCAGTGCACAACCTGTGCTGCTGTGCCCTGTGGTTCCCGAGCAGAAGCTCCTAAATTCCCAGCTCCTTCTTACATTACCTAGAGTGTCTACCCAGAGCTGAGGCCAGGCTGAGGGCATCAGCCCCCTCTCAGTGGGGCAGGCAGGGTTGAAATCATCGTCATACCCTCTCTTATCTTCTGGCCGGTCAAATGCTCACTTCTTCGGGGGATGGAGGTGATGAGGTCAAAGTGCGACTTCCAAGTAGCTGCAATCACGGTTCTCGAAAACTATAGTGAGCACACATCAAAGATGTATTTAACTTCTTAACGAGGGGACCAGTAGAATATTGCAAAACTGGTTCAAAGGAGAATGTGAAGGACGGACGGATGGAGGGATCGATCGATCGATCTCCCTCTGTAGCTCCCTATCATCTTCCTCTGCACCGGTACTCACACCGCCGTGACCCTTGGTCTTGGATGGGCTTCTCTGCCACCCTTGCCTGAGCTGGCTGTCCACGCGTCCTCAGTTTCTGGCGGTTCCTTCGTAATTATCTTTATTTGGTTCAGTGCACGTCTGGAGTCCCTGCTCCCCGACAGCACGGTGTCTAATGGGGTGAGGATGACAATTCAAACCCTTCGTACAGGCTTTTTCGAGCATTTCCCCCATGCCAGGCCCCATGCCTGCTCTGGGGACATCAGATGACCGTGTCCTCACCCCTGCCCTCAGAGGAGCTCTGAGCCCAGGAGAGAGACAGACAAATAAACGGAATCTCATAACACCAAGTGCCAGCGCCAGAGCAGAGGTCCCAGGGGCGGCGGAAGGGGGGGGATCGTTCCACCCTGGGGGCGGAGGGACACCAGGGGCCACAATCCAAAGCAGAAGAAGGGACCCTGCCTCTAGAGGGACGGAAAAGTTGCTCCTGCCCGGGAGGGCGGGGGGTCCTGGATGCCTTCATGGGGGGGGGGGGGGGAGGTAGGCAGCAGACTCAGGCGTGGGAGATGGGTAGGGGTCTGTCAGGCTGCGAAGAGGAAGGGACACTCTGGGCAGAGGGAACAGTGTGAGCAAAGGCCAGGCAAGGAGAATGCATGTTCGTTTACTCTCTCCCAATGACTGGAGGTGACAGGGTTCCCAAACATATTTCTGATGATCAACAGAGACCAGCAGATACTTCTCTACTTAATAAGCCTCAAAAAAAAGTGGGGGGGGGGGGTGTGCCTGGGTGGCTCAGTCGGTTAAGCATCCGACTTCGGCTCAGGTCGTGATCTCACGGTCCGTGAGCTCGAGCCCCACGTCGGGCTCTGGGTGGACGGCTCGGAGCCTGGAGTCTGCTTTGGATTCTGTGTCTCCCTCTCTCTGCCCCGTCCCCGCTCGTGCTCTATCTCTCTCTGCCTCTCCAAAACAAAGAAAACTAATTAAAAAAGAGAGAAATTATTAAAATGGCAAAAGCAAAACCTCAACTTGGGGCAAGATTTGAAGAAAAGAGACTACCAGGAAGAGCCAGGCGGCCTTCCCCAGGTGCTGGCTCAGGCAGATCAGAGGCCCTGTCTCTTCCCTGTCACTGGTGCCCCGTCCCCCCCCTCCCCGCACCCCTCCTCCCCCCCGCCTCTCCCCCGAGGAAATCAACTCCCCGGACGAGGGGGTTGAGGCAACAGTATCTGAGCAAAGCATCCTCCCCTCCGTTCCCTTACTGGTGCTCAGAACCCCCCAGAGAAGGAGGTGGGAAATGGGCGACCATAGCGTGCGTTCGCCAAAACGGAGTGGCGAAGCGACCGAGTCACGCGGCTGATGAGAAGGTGGCGCTGGGACTGCAGGGCAGGGGGCGAGCCCCTCACCCACCAGGCTGCCTCCCACCTACCGGGGCGCCTCCCCTCATCCCTGCTGCTCCCCGGGCTACCCTAGCGTGAGGCTTCGAGGAGGGACTCGGGCTCCAGGGGAGAAACTGTTTGTTGGCTGCTGGTCCCTGGGGCCTGAATCAAACACACAGTAGGGCCCCCACCGACCGTGCCGAGGGAGTGAGCGCAGGAAGATGCTAGAACGATGCAGGGGGGCCTGCCGCGCACGTCCTGACATTGCCCGCAAGGCTCATGGATTCAGTCAGGCGGCAGGTGCAGCGGGGTGCGGACGCAGGAGGGGAGCCCGTGAGGGAGAAGGGGCTGCAGAGTGAGGGCAGCCGGGAGGGACTGGCTGTGTCTGAGCCTCCAGCGGGGAGGGGGGGGGGGGTGGCCGGCTGGAGGCTGACAAGTCACAGGGCTCTCTGCCCCAGCTCCCCCTTCTCCCCCTCCCCCCACTCACCTAGGGAACCCTCGCCCCGCGTACGGAGCACCTGCTTTGTGCCAGGCCCCGTGGTGGGCGCGCAAACGCACATCAGCCCTAAGCATGTGACAAGGCCTGCAGGGCGGTGTCGTGGCCCCCATCCGGCCCGGGTCTGTAAAGGGGGACGCTGACAGCAACTGCTTCACGGGGCTGTTAAGTGAGGTGGTGAGTGGAGGGCGCTTAGCCGCCCTCCCCGCAGCCCTGCATCAAATGCTTAATCAGTGCGATCTGTGTCCTCATCATTAGCTCGAGGCCACTTTCTCGACCCAGCGCTGCCTCTCGGCCCCACCGGAGCGCGCGCCCTTCTCTCCACCTGAAATGAAACCCTCACCCTAGTCCCCCCTTTTTGCAAAAAAATTTTTTTAGAAGTTCATTAGTGCGAGACAGCGCATGAGCGGGGGAGGGGCAGACACAGACTCGGAAGCGGGCTCCAGGCGGGCTCCGAGCTGTTCGCTCAGAGCCCGACGCGGGGCTCGAACTCGCGAACCGCGAGATCACGAGATCGCGACCTGAGCTGAAGTCGGACACTTAACCGACAGAGCCCCCCGGGAGCCCCTCGCCCTTCTCCCCTTATTGCACAGCCACCTTGCAGGTCGCTCGGCCTCCTCGAAGCCGCTCCCAGCAGTCAGAGGGGTCTGTGATCCGAGACCCGCCACGCCCCAGCGCTGCCTAACCTTCCATGGCTCCCCGTGGCCACGGGGGAAAGGGTCTCCGCTCCAGGGCGTGATCTGGGCCCTGCCTCCCTTCTCCGGCTTGCTCTCTTGCCTCAAAGTCCCCTGGCCCCCTCTGGCCACCGGCCGTTTGTTCGCGCTGTGACCCTGCCTCCCCCCACCCCCCCACCCCCACCCCAGGTCTCCCCAGCCCTACAGCCGGCTGGGCTTAGAGCCCTCGCTTCCTGAGCTGTTACTTACTGCTGGGCTCTGTATTTGTCCTTGCTGTTCTTGGTGCTCCCAGGCGGTGACCGGACCTTTCTCTGGCACTCGCCGGGCACGGAGAGGTCAGTGAGCGCTTAAGCGAATGAACGAATGGACCCATGAGTGAATGCGTGGATGGGGAGAGATGGGAACCAGCAGGGAGACAGAAAGAAGGGACATGGCACATCTGGGCTGATCCCCATCCAGCTGCTGTCCCCGGGCCACCCCCGCCCAGGTGAGGACCGGCTGGCCCCCCGGGGTCTCTCCTCCTGGCTAACAGGGGTCAGGGGGCCTGTGCCTCTCCCTCCTCCAGGCTGCTACCGCTACAGCTACGTGGGCCAGGGCCAGGTCCAACGGCTGAAGGGGCCCGACCACCTGGTCTCCAGCTGCCTGTGGCACCTGCAGGGCCCCAAGGATCTCATGCTCAAACTGCGGCTCGAGTGGACGCTGGCCGAGTGCCGGGACCGGCTGGCCATGTACGACGTGGCCGGGCCCCTGGAGAGGAGGCTCATCACCTCGTGAGTCCTGGGAAGGGGGCGGTGATGTGGGGGCCAAATCGCACCCCGTTCCGAGATCAGGGGCTGTGTGACCCTGCTCCTCGGCGTGTGGTCTCTGAGAGGCAGCGGGGCTAGCCCACGGAGAAAGGAAAAAGAGGCTGAAAGGGGCTGCGTCTTGTGGGCCGTCCCCTTTCCCTCCCTGAGCCTCGGTTTCCCCACCTGTAACAAAGCGGTTGTACGAGATGACCCCGAACCTCAGCTCGACAGGGCTTGTCAGGATGCTTCAGAGTCTGGCAGCCCCAGACCTCCCCCACCCACACACCCTCTGGTGCTTCTCAGGGGTGTGTCCTAAGGCAAGTCACTTTGCCTCTCTGAGCCTCAGTTTCCTCACTTGTAAAATGGGGGCAGAATCACGCCCACCTTGCCGGGTTATTGCGAGGATTTAATCAGTGCCACGCTTCTCACACATCGTAATGCTATCCATTATTGCTACGTGTTCAGTGTATCCATCAAATATCCAGTAACTGCTGTCCGTTACTACTCTCGTTGTATATAGTCTAGTGGGATTGGGTCACGAGGGGCATTGAATGCCAGGAGCAGTTTGAGCTGTAACACTTGGTAAGTGGCCCCCACTTACCAGCCCCCCCCCAAAAGTTCTTGAGCAGAGGAGCGGGGCTTTAGGACATCGGATAGGATGACGAGGGCAGGAAGCAGGCAAGTGGCGGTGGGGGTGGTGGGGGGAGACCACGAGGGGGCTGGAAATGGCCTCGGCCTCCAGGAGATGTGGCCACCTCCGCAGCGTGGGGGAGGGGCTCTGTGAGCCCAGGTGTCACGTGGCTCTGTGACAGGTAGAGGGGCTCGGCTGGGAGGGCAGGGGGGTGCCCCAGGCTGCTGCCTCCTCTGTCTCGCTCGGGCTGGCCCAGCTTCCAGGCGGGAGTGGGGGCGAGAGCCGCGTGTTCAGATCAAGGGCAATCCTGGAGGCTGGGCAGGGCCGAGGTTCTCTCCCAGATCCCTCCCCTCCCCCCCTCCCCGGGCCTCTCTGAATATCCTGGCTCTGAGGCGGCACACTCATTTGCGACACCGCCCCCCACATGGTGACCTCAATCTGGGGTGTGCGTGGGCTGGGTTCCTGGAGGGCTCTGGGAAGGCGGAGAAGTCAGACACCATCTGATTTCCAGCCCCGATGAGGGTGGGGACACTTGCGGGCTTCCCCTGGGGCTTCTTCAAGCCCTACCCCCCACACGGCCTGCCCAGAGGGAGGGGACCCGGCTCGGCCTCGCCCCTGCCCGCTGTGGTACCCAGGCAGCTCGGACATCCCACCTCAGAGCCTTGCAGTCTCCAATGATGGGTCGGATAAGGTCAGGGGGTCCCCAGACTTGCACCCCAGAGCCGTGAGAGGGTCTTGCGCGGTGATAAAGAGGACAGAGCAGGAGGGTCCCCGCCCTACTTGAACCCCGTGGTTTGTCTTATGGGTTTCACACCCTGGGAGACGGCGACACATTTTTGTCTCTGCTGCTAAGCAGATAAAAGAAAAGAACCCCCAACGTTAAAGGCTGAGGCGCCCACTACAGGTGACCTCGGGCCCCTCAACCCTGAAACCTGGGCTCCCTGCGGGGTACCGGCCAGGCACTCAGAGGTCACAGGGCTTCTGAGGGGACAGGGGCTGAGGGACGGGAGGCAACCTCCTGGCCTCTCTCACCTGAGGAGCTGGCCTGACCCTCACAGGGCCTCCAGTCGGCCTCCTGGGCCAGAGAGGGTCAGAAACCTGCCCAAGGACACACAGCAGGCTGGCCACAGCTGTGCTGCTCTTAGACCGCCCTCCCGGGCCCCTCCCGCCCCAGTCACCTTTCTCTGTCCTTCCAGGGTCTACGGCTGCAGTCGCCAGGAGCCCGTGGTGGAAGTCCTGGCATCCGGCGCCGTCATGGCTGTGGTCTGGAAGAAAGGCCTGCACAGCTACTACGACCCCTTTGTACTCTCGGTGCAGCCTGTGGCCTTCCAGGGTGAGGGGTCGGGTCCCTAGGGATGGGGGTGGGTGGGGCATTGCTGTGAGAAACCCAGGGCACAGGCCAGCAGGACTTTCACCTTCCTGTTGGAGTTGGGAGTGGGACGGGGGCAGAGGGAAGGTTCTGGAAGCTCCTCTGCTCTCCACCCTCCTGTGCCCTCGGCTCCTCTCTTCTGTCCTCTATTCTCACTCCATTTCCCTACCTTTCACCTGGCTCTCCGGCCCTCCCTGTCCCTGTCCCCCGTCTCCCTCATTCTCTCTCCCGCCCTCTTTCTGTTTATTGTCTGTTCTGTCCCCACCCTGGACCTGTGTCTCCTCTCCAGGCTCCTCCCCTGGCCCTTTCCGCTCCCCCCCACCCCGGCCGCCCCCCTCCCGCCCCTGCACCTGCCTGAGGCTAGAGGGTGGGTCTGTGGTCAGGAGGCCCCGAGAACCTCAGATTCACCCCCAGACCACCCTCGCATACCTAGGGTGAGCCCCACATCTCTCTGGAGAAGGCGTTCAGCTCAGGGAGAGCTATCCACACCATTTCCGGGAAGGGCTCCCCAGGCTGCCCGCGGGTCTCCCCGCTGTCCTCCTGCTCTGGATCTCCCTCGCTGACACCCCCTTTCCCAGGAAGAGCTCACCCTGCCCTTCGTGTCCTGGCTGTCGTTAGGCCTGGATCAGCGAGGCCCCTCTAGTTTCTGGAGCAGGTGGAAGAGAGGGTTGGAGACAGGAGACCACGAGACGCTGCCCCCACCTCTCCTGGCAGTCTGCCTCTTCCCGCCCCTGGTGTTGGCCCCAGAGGTCTCCTGGCAGTGACCCAGGTCCCCAGCGGCCCCGGCTGGGTTCCGGCAGCCCTGTGGGGGGTGCCTGGGGCCGAGGAGCTGCCGGAGCCCGCGCTGGTTCCAGGGAGTCACTGACATAGCTCAGGGGAGAGGGGGACAAGGTGACCCTGGCTCCGGGGAGAGGTGGCGGGGCCCCTGGGAACCCTCCTGATCCCTCGCCCTCTCACTGTGTGACCTCAGCCAGGTCCCTCCTCCTCTCGGAATCTCAGCTTTGCAAAGGGGAATGATTCTCCCTCCCCCGATGCCCAGAACCGCGAGGCTTGCACAGTGGTGACCACGTGTAGTAAACGTTCAAGGGCAACACAATTCGTGCCGATAGGTAACATTTATTTGAGGACTCACCACCGATCAGGCTCTCTGTGCGTTGCGTGTCTATTTAATCGGCTTAGCTGCCCTGTGAGGTAGGTGCTACTATGGCCCCCGTGTTGCAGATGGGGAAACTGAGGCCCAAGGCCACACATTCACACTCGACCACTGAGCTCGACAGTTTAATGGCA
Organism: Neofelis nebulosa; assembly: GCF_028018385.1. Lineage (NCBI taxonomy): Eukaryota > Metazoa > Chordata > Mammalia > Carnivora > Felidae > Neofelis > Neofelis nebulosa. Next base: position 11,175,436 of record NC_080789.1, read on the forward strand.
GGATGCGGGTGGGGTTGCGGCTGCCTCTCACCTGCTGGGAGGCGCAGCGAGCTGGGGCCGGGGGGACCCTGTGTAACAGCTGTTCTCGGGGCCCAGCTTGCGAGGTGAACCTGACCCTGGAGGGCCGTCTGGAGCCGCAGGGCGTCCTCAGCACGCCTTACTTCCCCAGCTACTACTCGCCCAGCACCCACTGCTCCTGGCACCTCATGGTGAGCCCCGTGCCCTGCCACCCATCTGCCCTCTGCCCAGGGCACCCTATGGACCTCAGGAAGCCCCGGCGGGGAGGGGACCGCTGTCCTGCCCCTGCTGGAGCAGCCACAAGCTGGGCCCTGGGTGCACATCTCCCCGGGAGGGGGTGGACAAGTGTGGCCAAGGTCTGCCTCCCTTGGCCGCAGTGGTGCCTGTGTGTTGAGTGACAGACAAACCTCAGCCCCGGCAGGCCCTCTGTGTCGACAGGCCTCCTCCCTTTGCGGGGCTGGGAAGTAGGGCCACCAGCCCAACCACAGCCCACGGGCCGCGTGGTGACCACTCCTCTGTCACAGGTGCCCTCCCTGGACTACGGCTTAGCCCTCTGGTTTGACGCCTATGCTCTGCGGAGGCAGAGGTATGACCTGCCGTGCACCCAGGGACAGTGGACGATCCAGAACCGGAGGTACCCACCCCCTGGGGCCCCCTTCCTCTCCCCACAGTCACCCGCCTGGGGAGCCCACATCCCGGACCTCAGAGGGGCAGCGCAGGAAGAGGGCACAGGGCACAGGCCAGGCTATTAGGCCCGCCGCCCCGGCCCCAGCCTCCCGTCCTGCCACCCGAAGGTCTCAGATACCTTGGCTGTTGATTCTGGTTCGGGCGGGATGGCTTCGCTTCCTTGGCTGCTGCCACCCCACTGTCTGGTCCCCTGAATTCTCAAATGAGACGATTCTGGAGCCACAGGACTCCACGTGCACCCGGGGACCCCTCTTCCCTTACCCCACGCCCTGCTGTTGGCCAAAGTCGAGTGGCTTCCGGGCTGGAAAGCTGCATGGCCAGGGCCAAGTCCGCTCTGGCTAATGTGACCAAGGGTGGCCGATCGCCAGGGTCGCTCCGTATCACCCACATCACCCACGGGACGCTTGCCCTGCTGTCTGTCCTGACTTGGGCCCCCGGGGGACAAAGTTTCAGAGGAAGAAGTGAGCCCTCGGGGAGGTGGGACAGGACACAGCAGGGCCACCCGTGGGTCATCTGGGGTTGCAGTTTGATCAGTAGGAGGAGGACTGGTAAATGGCCACTGGGGCAGGCAACCTGGGGTCCCCGGTGGCCCTGACAGCTGCAAGGAGTGAGGTGGGAGGGTGGTGGGGAAGGGAGGCAGTGTAGACACGCTCTCCCCAGTCTGGGAAGAGGTGGGTGACCTGGGACATTTGGGGGAGGGGATACTTATGATGGGAGGGGCCCCATGCCTAAGCCCTGAGTGAGAGCGGCCCCCAGAGGGAGAGGGGAAGGTTCGGGCACCTGTAGCGGTGAGATGATGACGTAAGTTACAGGCAGGGCTGCGGGGGTAGGGGGAGTAGGAGGCCCTCCCGGGGTCCCATTGTTGGGCGGCAGACGTTTGGGGAGAGAAGAGGGATCTTGAAGTAGCCTCGCTGGCCGGGGTGGGGTCCAAGGACGTTGGAGAGAAGCTTCTGCACCTAGTAGGGTCGGGCCTCTGCCCTCCCTTTCAATCCCAGGATTCTGGTCTCAGAGGCTGGGATGCTCATGTGCAAAGTTCCTGACTTCTTGGCTTCACGGAGTTTGAGTGTCTGAGATTCCAGGACAGAAAATGCAAAAAGGTTCCAGGACTCTGGAAGCCTCGGATTCTGGGACTGGTGTCCACGTTCGCCAACACGGGCTTTGTCGGTCGATGCTATTCAGACACAAGGTGACAGGGTTGACGATGCTCCTTGACTCGTCGTCATCCTTTCCGGGGCCCTGGCAATTCATCAGGGACTGTGGTTAAAGGGAAAAAAGGCGAAATGCCTGTGGTGCGACCTCAGGCCCGTGCTGTTCGGGAAACAAAAGGCACCCTGTCCCATGGGTCCCAGCGTGCGGGTGTCATTTCTGGGCACCTCCACGTTTATCCTCAGGGAGCTCCCTGGGGACCCAGGGGAGTCACTCTTGCAACCGGAGTCGGGCGAGGCGGTTGGATCCAAAGCGTGTGTGGGTGTGCATACGCATGCCCATGGGCGTGAGTCCACGCATGTTCGCCTGCACCCGTAAGTGCCCACCCGAGTGCGGATTCTCCTGCAGAGCCTCTGAGCAGCTGTGCTGGCTGTTCACTCTCTTGGCCACGGCGCTCCTGACCAGCCCGCCGGCACCCGGGTGAGAGGACTGCCGGCCTCTGTGGCCCTCGCCAGTTCCGAGAACGGCCTGGGAAGTCCCACCTCTATCTCCTGAGACCTTCGGGAAGGATCCAGGGTCCCCAGGTGGAGACTCACGCCCCAGGCCGGCCCCCCCGGGGTTCCTGCCCATGTCTGAGTGTGGAAGGGAAGGCAGACGTGTGTCTCCAAATCATAAGCACAGGACAAACATTTCCTCTAGTTTCGCTCTTTTTTGATAATGATCATCCAGTGTAGACGCTGAGAAACTCTTTGAATGAGCATTTGTTGGAAAATTTGCTTGTGTGGGTGGCAAAGATATGAGAGGTCCGGGGAAGGGTGTTGATTTGCAGGCACAGGGTGTATAGGGAGGGGGAGGGGACGGACCCGGACCCAGAATGGCCACGGACGAGGAGCGATAGAGGGCGGGTTGGGGGCAAAGGGGCCTTGCCCTTCAGGTGGCGATGTAGCGATGAGGAAAGGCTGGGCATCCTCGGCTTTGTGGCCTCCCTCCCCTGGGCCCTTTCTGCCTTTCCCCACCTCCCTCCTTTCTACCCGGCTTCTCCCGGCGCCCACGGCCAAGGCCTCACGCCCTTTGAGTGGCCCGGAGGCGGCGGGGAGGGACGTGGCCTAGTGAGCCTGGCCACCGGCGGCTTGATTTCACAGAACCCGCTCTGGCTGGGCGTCACCACAGCATAGGTTTCCCCTTTACCGGGAATCTGCCTCCTGCCAGCTTCCTCTCCTGTGATGTCACTTTTCTCGTGATCTGCCCGATCGTTTCCCCTTCCCGCCTGCTGACGGGAGAGGCAGAAGCACCGGCTCCCTGGGCCCGCGGGAGCCCCCTGTGGCTGACCCGGCTCCGGGTGGCCCTCCTAGCCCTCTGTGCCGCTGGGTGGCCGCACTGCCTGCAGCCACGGGGGCTCCCGGTCAGACTGAGGTCAGCCCGACCCCAGGGCTGGGTGCTGGCCGTGTGCAGGCCCGGCTGCAGCTGCTGCCCTAGACGAGCTCACAGCCTGACGGCATCAGCAGCTGGCCTTCCGGGAAGTCGTTTTCTCATGTGTTCCTTAAAATACCCTGCAAGGGAGATATTATCACCCCCATTTTATAGCCGTGAACACTGACGCTTGCTGAGGTCGATGTGCCCGAGGTCGCGCAGCTGCTTCACGTGGCAAAGCTGGCCTCCAGCTCGGCTCTGCGGCTCTGGGTCCGGAGCTCTGGCCGCCACGCCAGACGCTGCTATCCTCCCTCCTTTAGTGCTTGCGACTTCTGACCCGCCTTCGCACGTAATCTGTCCTCAGGGAAGGGAGTGTGTGCGTGCATGCAGCTATCCTGGATCCTTCCTTCCTTCCTTCCTTCCTTCCTTCCTTCCTTCCTTCCTTCCTTCCATTCATCCATCCATCCACCTACCCACCCACTTTTCCTTCCTTCTGTCCACCCACCCTTCCATCCATTCACCCATCCACCCATCCTTCCTTCCATCCATCTACCCTTCCTTCCTTCCTTCCTTCCTTCCATTCATCCATCCGTCCACCTACCCACCCACTTTTCCTTCCTTCTATCCACCCACCCTTCCATCCATTCACCCATCTATCCATCCACCCATCCTTCCTTCCATCCATCTACCCTTCCTTCCTTCCTTCCTTCCTTCCTTCCTTCCTTCCTTCCCTCTTTCCTTCCATTCATCCATCCATCCACCTACCCACCCACTTTTCCTTCCTTCTGTCCACCCACCCTTCCATCCATTTACCCATCTATCCATCCACCCATCCTTCCTTCCATCCATCTACCCTTCCTTCCTTCCTTCCTTCCTTCCTTCCTTCCATTCATCCATCCGTCCACCTACCCACCCACTTTTCCTTCCTTCTGTCCACCCACCCTTCCATCCATTCACCCATCTATCCATCCACCCATCCTTCCTTCCATCCATCTACCCTTCCTTCCTTCCTTCCTTCCTTCCTTCCTTCCATCCATCTACCCTTCCTTCCTTCCTTCCTTCCATTCATCCATCCGTCCACCTACCCACCCACTTTTCCTTCCTTCTATCCACCCACCCTTCCATCCATTTACCCATCTATCCATCCACCCATCCTTCCTTCCATCCATCTACCCTTCCTTCCTTCCTTCCTTCCTTCCTTCCTTCCTTCCTTCCTTCTTTCCTTCCTTCATTCCATTCATCCATCCATCCACCTACCCACCCACTTTTCTTTCCTTCTATCCACCCACCCTTCCATCCATTCACCCATCTATCCATCCACCCATCCTTCCTTCCATCCATCTACCCTTCCTTCCTTCCTTCCTTCCTTCCTTCTTTCCTTCCTTCATTCCATTCATCCATCCATCCACCTACCCACCCACTTTTCTTTCCTTCTATCCACCCACCCTTCCATCCATTCACCCATCTATCCATCCACCCATCCTTCCTTCCATCCATCTACCCTTCCTTCCTTCCTTCCTTCCTTCCTTCCTTCCTTCCTTCCATTCATCCATCCGTCCACCTACCCACCCACTTTTCCTTCCTTCTGTCCACCCACCCTTCCATCCATTCACCCATCTATCCATCCACCCATCCTTCCTTCCATCCATCTACCCTTCCTTCCTTCCTTCCTTCCTTCCTTCCATCCATCTACCCTTCCTTCCTTCCTTCCTTCCTTCCTTCCTTCCTTCCTTCCATTCATCCATCCGTCCACCTACCCACCCACTTTTCCTTCCTTCTATCCACCCACCCTTCCATCCATTTACCCATCTATCCATCCACCCATCCTTCCTTCCATCCATCTTTCCTTCCTTCCTTCCTTCCTTCCTTCCTTCTTTCCTTCCTTCATTCCATTCATCCATCCATCCACCTACCCACCCACTTTTCTTTCCTTCTATCCACCCACCCTTCCATCCATTCACCCATCTATCCATCCACCCATCCTTCCTTCCATCCATCTACCCTTCCTTCCTTCCTTCCTTCCTTCCTTCCTTCCTTCCTTCCATTCATCCATCCGTCCACCTACCCACCCACTTTTCCTTCCTTCTGTCCACCCACCCTTCCATCCATTCACCCATCTATCCATCCACCCATCCTTCCTTCCATCCATCTACCCTTCCTTCCTTCCTTCCTTCCTTCCTTCCTTCCTTCCTTCCACCCACCCAATCTTTCTTGAATTCCTCCCGGTGTGGAGTTGCTGATGTGCAAGAAGGTTGATAGGGTCTCTTCTGACAGTCTGGGTGAGGCAAGAAGGAAAAACCCCCAACCCAGAGAGGTGAGAAAGCAAACCGGCCACTGCGCAAACATGTGCCTCCAGACCCCCACACTTTGCAGCTGAGCTGGGTTCCACGGACTTTAGACTCCTGGCGCCTCCTGAAGAGGGCTGATGGGGGAGGAGGTGACGCTTGGATGGGGAGGAATTAGGGAGCCAGAGGGGGTACATGCCCTTCCCCAGAAGGCTCTGCAGCAGGATCCAGACATGCAGATGCGCACAGGGGCCCAGCTGGTGCATCACTCCGTGAGGCAGGCTGCGTCAGGGAGAGCGGGAGAGGGAGGCGCGGGCTGCAGCCCTACACATGCCTCTGATTATTCCCAGCCAGTGTTCCTGGGGCTTCCTTTCCAGAAGAGGAATCTAGATTATTATGTGAAATTAGCGGCTGACTGAACTTGAAAAAAAATTATTTTAACATTGCATCGACGAAAAAGACCGTCTTTAACTTGGGTGAGTCAGCCTGAGTCCCTAGATTGTGGCCTCTGCCTTGAATTCTTATGGAGAGACTTGCCCCAGGAAGGCTGTCGCCAGCCCCTGCCCCAGCCCTCCAGGGTGAGCCCCAGATGCTGCCCAGACAGGTCCCGGGGGCACCAGGCTGAGCCACGGGCTGATTCTGGAATTTCTTCTCTCAGATGCCAGTAGGGAAAATGTCCGGTCAGCACGCACCGGTACATGAGAGAGCCAGAGCTCAGGGTGACCACGTGGCCCTCAGATTCTTCTGGATTGAAATGTTCCACTCCTCTCCCACCTGGCTCTGGTTCCTTCCCTGTCTCTCCACAGTCTGTCCCTGACTGTGTGGGGACAGTGCCTCACGCCCCTGAGCCTTAATTAAACACGTTCAGGGTTGTGCTGTGACACTTTTCCCCTGGCCCCGTATTTCCCACCTCCTACCTCCCCTGTCCCTGCTCCTCAGGGAAAATCTCCGGGCATAATAAGCCATGATAACATTTGTCCACGTTGGAAACAGTCCGATGGACGAGCCAGCCAGCCAGCCCAAACCCGCTTTGCTTCCTTAGTTTTAAAAGGACAAGGGCCAGGACTGCTCGAAGGCGCCCCCTAGTGGCGTTTCCTCCCTGTCTTGTCCCCTTGGACTGGAGGAGCCGGGCTTCTCCAAATTTTCCACCTTTACACCTTTTAAAATTATTGAGCGCCCCAAAGCGTTCTTATGCGGGTCATATCATCTACGTTTACAGCATTAGAAATTAGAGGTACGAAAATTTAAAAACACTTACCAATTCATTTAAAATAACGAGCCCGGGGGTGCCTGGGTGGCTCAGTTGGTCAAGCGTCCGACTTCGGCTCAGGTCATGATCTCACGGTTCGTGGGTTCGAGCCCCACGTCAGGCTTTGTGCTGACAGCTCAACCTGGAGCCTGTTTCCGATTCTGTGTCTCCCTCTCTCTCTCTGCCCCTCCCCTGTTCATGCTCTGTCTCTGTCTCAAGAATAAATAAACATTAAAAAAATTTTTTTAAATAAAAACAAAAAAAAATAAAATAACGAGCCTGTTACATTTTAACATAAATAACGTATTTTGCAAAAAAAAAAAAATTATATTTTCCCAAACCAAAAACAGTTGGTGGGAAAAAATATCGTTTCACGTTTTTGCAACTCTCTCCTAAACTGGATTAGTAGACCAGAACTGGATACACACATCTGCTTCCACATTCAACCGGCTGCCATTATCGCTAACACATCGTGTAGTCTCTGGAAAATTCCCCCGCATCCTTGTTGAGAGAATGTGGGTGAATGCAGCAGGTATCATCCGAGCATTATTATGAACATAATTTTTACTTTGGACCCCCCGCCCTGAGGTTCCCCGGACCACACTTTGAGAACTGCCTGTTGGTCTGGAGGCAAGGAGAGGATTCACTGTGACTAGACAGCAGGAGGAGGCCGGACCTTAAGCTGGGTCGGTGGCGGAACCCGGGAAGTGGGGCTCACGTTGCAGTGACAGCCAGGGTGCCCATCTGCCCCACCCCCACCCCCAGAGCGGGCTGAGCACGTCCTCCTAGGTCCTGAGCAGCCTGGATTCTGGTTTGCCTCGATGGTTCCCTACGCGAGCCTCATCTAGAAAATGGGACGAGAACAATCCCTGTGTCACAAGATGGAGTTGTTGCAAGAACCTCGAAATCTCTGGGCAGTGAGGCCTTGTGATGTTGCTGTCGATGTGGGAGGCCGGACAAGACAACCCTACATCTTCCTCGGGTGTTTGCTGATGAACTCATTGCTTAGTTGAACTGTGGAGGGCTTGCCATGTTCTAGAAGTTCCGGGGAGGTACCCGGCGTCTGCAAATCAGGGGACCTGCTCTGTGGGCTGCATCTGCTGTGGGATGCTCCCATCATGCTTTGGGGCATTCCCGCCTGCTGTCTTGACTTCCTCCTGTCCTCTCTGCTGGGAGGGGGCACTTTCCCTTCCGTCTGCATGTTTTCTGACCTGTGTTCTGGGTGTTTCCTGCGTCTGTAAAGCATCCCTATTTGCTCTGTGAGGGTGCTCCCTTCCCTGTGGGGGGCGTTCCTATGAGCTGTTCAGGGAGGGGATCCCACCCGCGAAGGGAGGGAACCCCAGGCTGCTGTCTGGGTAGCGACCCCGTCACTCTGGGGGGGGGGGTGGGCTGCCCCCCCTTGGTGAATGCGTGCCCACGTGCTCTGGGAGGCAAGGTATTCCCAGGTGTAGGGTGGGATGAGCTCCCCCATACCTCCATCCCTGGAGATGGGAAGATTCCTCCCTGCTCTCTGGGCAGAACTTCACCCCTCTGTGGAAGTTCTCCCACCTGCTCTGTGGGGATGAGGGCATCCTCTTGGGGTGGGGGAGTCCCGGAGGGATGTGATGGCCCTCCTGTGGCCGGGGAAACGGTCGCCCCTTCGTGGGACAGAGAAGCTGATGGCCGTCAGCGTTACTCTATTGTATTGGTCCTGGGAGCAGAACTGGTGTCTCCCTCAGGTCCAGAGAGAGTCACAGGGAGACCCCCCAGGGCTATGGAGGCTTCTCAGTGGGCAGGACGGTGCCCGAAGCGGGCACACGGCTGCCTTCCCCCTGCCCCCCTCCACACTGAGCACAAGGGGAGTGTCGTCTCCTGTCTACACCCAGTAGACCAGTCAAGGACTCCTCCCTCTACTGACACACTGAAGTTTTGTCGGCTTTGGAGTCAACGGGGATGACCATTTCCCTTATTTTCTAAGGCAGGAAAGCATGCAGCTCAGAGAAGGCCACGGGCTTGCTAGGGAGCCAGGCTTTGAATTTTATCCCGCAGGGAATGGGGAGCCACTGAAGGGTTTTGAGCAGGGGGATGACGGAGGCTGATTTCCAGAAGATGACTGTGGGGGTGAGCGTTCATCCAAGGGAGAAGTCAAGACAGATGAGGTGGACGATGGGGGAGCAGCTCCCCTTTCCTCTCCGGCTGCTCTGCCCTTGCCCTGTCTGTGCGCGGGGACCTAAGCTGTCCCTTCCCTCGGGCCGGCCTGTGTGGCCCTGAGCCTCTCTCGGTCGCCCCCAGGCTGTGTGGCCTGCGCACCCTGCAGCCCTATGCCGAGAGGATCCCCGTGGTGGCCAGCGCCAGCATCACTGTGAACTTCACCTCCCAGATCCCGCTCACCGGGCCCGGCGTGCAGGTGCACTACGGGTTATACAACCAGTCAGATCGTGAGTAGGGGCAGCCTGGGGGGCAGGGCGGGCACCCCCCGACGCCCCTGCAGCTTCTTCCCGCCTGCCTCCCATCCCCAGAGGCTGGACAAAAGGACCGTGTGTGTGTGTGTGTGTGTGCGCGTGCGTTCACTAGGCACACCCTCTCATACACGCCTGTGCATGTGCTGGGTCCGTGTGCCTGGCCACGTATGTCCTCATGGACTGTGCATACCGGCGCGTGCGTGAGCACACGAATGCAGCGTGTCCATCTGCCCGTGTCTGCACGATGACACGTGTCCTGACGGCGCCCTCCCCGTCCAGCCTGCCCTGGAGAGTTCCTCTGCTCTGTGAATGGCCTGTGTGTGCCAGCCTGTGATGGGGTCAAGGACTGCCCCAACGGCCTGGACGAGCGGAACTGCGGTGAGCCGCCCACCCGTCGCACCCCTCCTCTCTTCTCTATGCTGAGCCGAGCCCCCTTCTTCAAGTCACGCACGGTCCCCCTTCTCAGCATCCGGGAAGTGGGCTCCCTTCGCTGTGCTAGGTGGCAAAATGGAAGCAGAGAGTGGGAAAGTGGGCTCCCCCGGACCGCCATGTGGGGCAGGAGCAGGGATAAGGTGGGACCCCAGGTCTCCTGACTCCCAGCTCAGGGCTTCTCTCCATCAGATCACAGCCCCCAGCCGGCTGTCCGAGAAGGAACAGAGTGGCTGGAGGACCAGGAAGGGGAAGGCTGTTGTGCAGGGACAGGCGAGGCGTGGGCGGCCAAGGAGATAATCCTGTGTCTCCCTCCCTCGCATGCGGTCTTCACTCCTCTACTCAGGGGTTCGGACTGCAGCTGCCATCTTCTTGGAGTTATGTTCCCCACTGCCCGGCCCTGGTGGTCTCTTGGAATAATGCCTCTCCCTCTGAGTTCTGGCTCCTGGGCCCCCAGATTCACCACCGGGGCAGCCTTTTCTTGTGTGACCTCCCCAGGCCTCCCCCAACCCCGTCCCACCCAAGTTTTACATCCTTGGGGAGAGAAGCGGGAGGGAAGGGAGATGTGCTGGGGAAGGTGCCTCATTTTTGGAACCAGAGCACCTGGCTGCAAGTTCTGGCTCAGCCAGGTGACCTTGGACAAGTCACTTCCTTTCTCTTTCCACTGGTGAAACGGGGTACCTCACAGTACCTCACAGGGTTGCTGTGAAACTCGGTGGGTAGAGTAGCTAAGAAAGACATCTGGGATCATAACACATGTTCTGCAGGCAGCACAGGGTCCCGGCCTGGCTTCTCTGGCTTCTCTCACCTGCCTCCTTTGTGTGTCCCCACACAGTCTGCAGAGCCACATTCCAGTGCCAAGAAGACAGCACGTGCATTTCACTGTCCAGGATCTGTGACCGGCAGCCTGACTGTCTCAACGGGAGTGATGAGGAGCAGTGCCAGGGAGGTAGGGGTGGGGGGTGACCAGCTGTCCAGAGGAAAACCAAACAATGGGCTTAGCCAGACAGCCCAGCCCTTCTGCATGCTTCTTCAGCAAGGGCTTCTGCCTTCTTGTCCAAACACTTACCAACCCATCTATATGGACGCTGATATGTCCATTCATCCATCCAACCATCCATCCAACCATCTGTCCAACAACCTGCCTCCCAATCCACTGAACCATTAATCTACTCATCTATGAGTTCAATTAACTACCTGTGTGTCCATCATTCCATCCTCCGTCCACGTATCTATGAATGCATGTATGCACGCATCCAACCATTGGTCTCTTTACCTACCTATTTGCCTATTGGACCTTACATCCACTCATTTCTCATTTATCCATCCTTCTAGCTGTTTGTCAGTCTCCCTACTGGACCATCAATCCACTCGTTTGTTGGTCTGCCCAGTCTCCTGTCTGTATTCATTGTTTACCCATCCATCCATCCATGCATCCATCCATCTATCCATCCATGCACCCATCCATCTATCCATCCATGCATCCATGCATCCATGCATCCATCCATCCATCCATCCATCCGTCTATCCATCCATGCATCATCCATCCATGCATAGATGTATCCATCTATCTACCCATGCATCCATGCATCCATCCATCCATCCAAACATCCATCTATCCATCCATGCATGCATCCATCCAACCATCTATCCATCTATGCATCCATGCATCCATGCATCCATGCATCCACCCATCCATCCATCTATCCATCCATCCATGCATCCATCCATCCATGCATCCATCCATGCATCCATCTATCCATGCATGCATGCATCCATCCATCCATCCATGCATCCATCCATGCATCCATCTATCCATGCATGCATGCATCCATCCATCCATCCATGCATGCATCCATCCAACCATCTATCCATCCATGCATCCATGCATCCATGCATCCATGCATCCACCCATCCATCCATCTATCCATCCATCCATGCATCCATCCATCCATGCATCCATCCATGCATCCATCTATCCATGCATGCATGCATCCATCCATCCATCCATGCATCCATCCATCCAACCATCTATCCATCCATGCATCCATGCATCCATCCATCCATGCATCCACCCATCCATCCATCTATCCATCCATCCATCTGTCCATCCATCCATCTGTCCATCCATGCATCCATGCACCCATGCATCCATCTATCCATGCATGCATGCATCCATCCATCCATCCATCCATCCATCCATCTATCCATCTATGCATCCATGCATGCATCCATCCATCAATCCATCCATCCATCCATCCATCCATCCATCCATCCATGCATCCATCCATCCATCCATGCATCCATCCATCCATCTATCCATCCATCCATCCATGCATCCATGCATGCATGCATGCATCCATCCATCCATCTACCCATCCATCCATCCATCCATTCATCCATCCATCTACCCATCCATCCATCCATCCATTCATCCATCCATCTATCCATCCATCCATCCATCCATCCATCCATCCATCTATCGATCCATGCATCCATCCATCCATCCATCTATCCATCCATCCATCCATCTATCCATCCATCCATCCATCGATCCATGCATCCATCCATCCATCCATCTATCCATCCATCCATCCATCCATCCATGCATCCATGCATCCATCCATACATCCATACATACATCCATCCATCCATCCAAACATGCATCCAACCATCCATCCATCCATCCATCCATGCATCAATCCATCCAACCATCCAACCACCCATGCATCCATCCATCCATCCATCCAAACATGCATCAATCCATCCAACCATCCAACCACCCATGCATCCATCCATCCATCCATCCATCCATCCAAACATGCATCCATCCATCCATCCATCCATCCATCCGCCCATCCATCCATCCGCCCATCCATCCATGCATCCATCCATCCATGCATCCATGCATCTATCCATCTATCTATCCATCCATCCATCATTCTGTCCATCTATGCATTCATGCATCCATCCATCTATCCATCCATGCATCCATCCATCCATGCATCCATCCATCCATCCATGCATCCATCTATCCATCCATCCGTCCATCCATGCATCCATCCATGCATCCATGCATCCATCCATGCATCCATCCATCTATCCATCCATCCATCTGTCCATCCATGCATCCATGCATCCATCCGTGCATTCATCTATCCATCCATCCATCCATCCATGCATCCATCCATCCATGCATCCATCCATCCATGCATCCATCTATCCATCCATCTGTCCATCCATGCATCCATCCAAGCATCCATCTATCCATCCATGCATCCATCCATGCATCCATCTATCCATCCATGCATCCATGCATCCATGCATCCATGCATCCATCCATCCATCCATTCATCCATGCATCCATCCATCCATCTATTCATCCATCCATGCATCCATCTATCCATCCATGCATCCATCCATGCATCCATCTATCCATCCATGCATCCATCTATCCATCCATGCATCCATCCATCCATCCGTGCATCCATCCATGCATCCATGCATCCATCCATCCATCCATGCATCCATGCATCCATGCATCCATCTATCCATCCATCCATCTGTCCATCTATGCGTTCATGCATCCATCTATCCATCCATCCATCCATCCATCCATCCATGCATCCATGCATCCATCCGTGCATTCATCTATCCATCCATGCATCCATCCATCCATGCATCCATCCATCCATGCATCCATCTGTCCATCCATGCATCCATCCATGCATGCATCTATCCATCCATGCATCCATCCATGCATCCATCTATCCATCCATGCATCCATCCATCCATCCATCTACCCATCCGTCCATGCATCCATCCATGCATCCATCCATCCATCCATCCATCCATCCATCCATTTGTCCATCTATGCATTCATGCATCCATCCATCCATCTATCCATCCATCCATCCATCCATCCATCCATCCATGCATCCATCCATGCACCCATCCATCTATCCATCCATACATCTGTCCATCCATACATCCATGCATCCATCCATGCAGCCATCTATCCATCCATGCATCCATCCATCCATTCATCTATCCATCCATCCATCCATCTGTCCATCCATGCATGCATGCAGCCATCCATGCATCCATCTATCCATCCATCCGTCCATCCATCCATCCATCCATCCAACCATCCATCCATCCAACCACCCATGCATCCATCCATCCATCCATCCAACCATCCAACCATCGAACCATCCAACTACCCATGCATCCATCCATTCATCCAACCAGCCAACCAACACCTGCAGACAACCCAGGGATAGGTGAGGCAGAGTGAGGGACTGGGAATAAAAGTCCCCTGCCCTCTGGGATTGTCCATTAGTAGGAAGACATGATGGGTGACTGGCCCATCGCCTTCTGGACATCATGTCCAGGAGCACGGGAAGTCTGGACTGCGGGAGGAGATCAGGCAGGGAAAGTTTCCTAGAGGAGGTGGGCTTTGAACATGGCCTTGAAGAGAGGTAAAATGTAAATAGGCGGGAGGAAAGGAGAGCAGGCCAAGACCAGGTGGTGGCACAGAAAGGTCTTCACGGCGAAGACGGTGAGGAGCAGGCAGGTGGCTGGCTGGGGCCGGGGTCTGGAGGCAGGCTGGGCTAGGCGGGGAGCCTCAGAATGCCAGGAGAGGCACAACCCAGTTCTTGGAAGCTAGTCTGAAAGCAGAGGCATAGTTCTGCCTCCCGGTACACCTGGAGTGGCAGGCACGACCTCGGGAGTCACAGCCTGCTAAGGAGACACAGCCTTGCTCTCAACACACCAGTCTGAAGGGGGTGAAGGGTGGGGAGGGGACACGGCCTGCCTTTAGGACACGCTGCGGGAGCCCCAGGGACCCCTTCAGTGTGGTCGAGGGATCACTCCGCAGTCTCCTCCGGCCTCTTCCAGGCTCCATATTCCCTGGGCCTTTTTCAGAGGCTCCCTTGGGCTCTGGCACCTACTCTCGGTGACCCATCCCCACCCCTTCTCCCGCAGGGGTGCCTTGTGGGACATTCACCTTCCAGTGTGAGGACCGCAGCTGCGTGAAGAAGCCCAACCCGCAGTGTGACGGGCTGCCGGACTGCAGGGACGGCTCAGACGAGCAGCACTGTGGTAAGCCTGGCCTGCGGCTGCCTGGGGCCCTTCAACGGGGCAGACGGGCGGAGAGAAGGCTCTCTCCAGCAGCTGGGCCCTGGAGTGTGGCGGGGAGGGAGGTGCCCACACGGGGAAGCTGAAGGAGAGCTCACTTTGTCTCTTTCTGTCCTGCCTCTGCACCTGCTCTGGGTCCATCCTCTCCTTTATTCTTTTTCCCGCCTCCTTCCATCTGTCCTCTGCCTTTCCTCGATGCCTCCCCTTCTCCGGCTCTCTCTGCCTGTTTCTCACTGGCTTCTGGCCCTGCCCCTCCCCCACGCACCCAGACTGCGGCCTCCAGGGCCCCTCCGGCCGCATAGTGGGCGGCGCCGTGTCTTCAGAGGGCGAGTGGCCCTGGCAGGCCAGCCTCCAGGTTCGAGGCCGACACATCTGTGGGGGGGCGCTGATCGCTGACCGCTGGGTGATAACAGCCGCTCACTGCTTCCAGGAGGACAGGTGAGTGGGGGGCATGGGCACCTAGACCACAAGAGATGGGGTAGAGAAGGCCATGGCCGGGGTGGGGGGGGGGCCGGTGGACAGCGGGTCTGAGATCCAGGCAGGAAGGAAGGGTGGTGGAAGCCCAACAGACGGGCTGTTCTGACCCTTGGGTTCAGTCCTGGCTCCACCATGAACATAGTCTGCGGCCCCAGAAAGGATGCTCAGCCTCTCTGCTCTACTCCCCTATGTCGATTCAAGCTGGGTCAGTGATTCATTCCCCACTCACTCATTTACTCATTCATTCAGAAATATTTCTTGCGCTCCTGCCAGGGAGCTGGGCCGGAAACTAGGGGTACCAGCAGAGAACAGAACTGCCCGACCTGGCCATAGGCCATGCCCCCCCTCTGCCAGGTTGCCCCCTGATCTGGTGAGTGGGACCCAAAGAAGCCAAGAAGGGGCATGTCACCCAGCCCCACAGAGGTCTTCTCCATCTGCACGATGGGCTCTCAACACCTTCTCCCCCCCCCACCCCATCTCCTGCCCATCATCCCCCCCCCGCCCCGCCTCACCCCCAGGACAGCCAGTTCTGGACTCCCCTCCCACACCTCCTCTTCTGTCCTGGGTCTACACAGCCCCCAGCCAAAGGCCAGGAGCCATCAGGGCACCCCACTCCCTGCTCTTTACATCCAGAGCCAGAGACCAAGTTCTCTCGGTGCGCCCGGCCAACGCTCAGCCGTGGCCTGTCCACGCTATCGCCAGCGCCTCGGGCCACCCCAGGCAGCCCAGAGCCCAGCTCCGCTTTGCATTCCCTGCCCAGGTGCCTGGGGGCTCTTTCTGGGTGCAGTCTGACCACCTCATTCTCTCACTGCCTCCCTGGCTCCCCGCAGCCCACGAGGTAAAGAAAGATTTGGACGCTGACCTGACATCGGGGGCGGGGGGGGGTGGGGAGGGGGTCTTCACTGCCCCTTCTCTGCTGACTGCTCCACACTCCGAGCCCCCTCCCCTCCCCAGTGAGGACTAGGCAGGTCTCAGCGAGCTCACAGCAGCCCCATCTGCAAAGCGCAGGGACAAAGAGGAGAGAAATGTTCGTCACTGCCTGGCACTGTGCTAATTTTTTTTACACGCACAGCCTCACTGAATCCCCCCAGTAACGTAGGAGTAGAAGGTGCTATTCCCATTTCACAGACGGGGAGACTGAGGGCTAGAGAGGCGCACACACACGGAGGCAGGGGTGAAGCTGGGACTGGAACCCAGGCAGGTGGATTCCGGCGCCAGCACCCACGCTGTACCCCCACCACCAGCTACCCGGGGCGGGGGGGGGGGGGAGGGGGGAAAGGAGGGTGTGGTGGCCCGCGGCCCACGTGGGGAAGCTGGCTGGCTCTCCTCAGGGGCTGGGACCGGAGAGGCCGCGGCTGAGCGAGGACGCGCCCCCTCCCCACCCCCAGCATGGCCTCCCCGGCGCTGTGGACCGTGTTCCTGGGCAAGGTGTGGCAGAGCTCGCGCTGGCCGGGCGAGGTGTCCTTCAAGGTGAGCCGCCTGCTCCTGCACCCTTACCACGAGGAGGACAGCCATGACTACGACGTGGCCCTGCTGCAGCTCGACCACCCCGTGGTGCGCTCGCCCGCCGTGCGCCCCGTCTGCCTGCCCGCGCGCTCCCACTTCTTCGAGCCCGGCCTGCACTGCTGGATCACGGGCTGGGGCGCCCTGCGCGAGGGCGGTGAGCCGGCTTCGGGGGGGGGGGGTGGCGGGGGTGGGGGGCAGGTCTAGGGAGTCGGGGTGCGGGCAAAGGGCCCCAGGGCTCCACCCCAGCGGCCCTCTGGTCCCGGGGTGAACCGGGGCTGCTTGTCACAGAAGCGGGTGGCTCCTGCCTTCCAAGCCTTTCCCTCCTGGCATGACATATTTAAAGGGAACGAAGGTCGCGGGGGGATGTTCCCTTGGGGGATATGGGTGAGGTGGTGGGGCAGGCTAGGAACCCAACAGCCCCACGGGCAAGCTCCGACCTCCGCTCCTGGGACAGAGGTGGGGCAGAGGGGGCCTGGGGAGCGCTCTTAATTGTTACCACTTTCTACATCGAGGTTGGGTTTTAGGGAACGTGGTCTCATGTATTCCGTCGGACACCCCGAAGGGTGGCTATTACGGTCCATTTTATGGATGGGGAAACTGAGGCACAGAGACATTTTTAGCAGCTGCTCAAAGTCACACAGCCAGAGAGGGTTGGAACCTAGGACCGCCTGACCCCAGACCCCCTGCTGTTCCTGCTACAGCCTCTCAGCAGCAGGGGGGTTTCTCCCCTTCCCACCTAAACTGACCATCCCTGGAGGCTACTTCTGTTCCGTGAATATAGGCCCAGGCTGGCATAACCACAGCCATGCCCAGCACCCCTTAAAGGTGGTGGCTTTAAAGACGGGGACATGATTTACAATCTGGAGGCAGGCCAGCAGGACCATGCGGATAATTTAAAGATGGGGAAGCTGACGCTCAGATGGAAAGTGACTGGATGGAGGGGATGATGGAGAAGAGTAAATCAAGGGTTGGTTCATTTGCTCCTTCATTCATTCATTCATTCATTCATCCAAGGGCACATTTATGAGCACCTACTATATGCGAGGCATTGAGTTGGGCAAAGGGACTATAAAGATGAGAAGAGAACATTCTGGGGGGAGACGTTGCTAAGAGCCGACATGGGTGGGGAGGCACAGCGGCGGTGGCAGCCCAGAGGAGACGCCTAGCCAGGCACGGTCTGGGAGGCGTCCAGAGGAGGGGCTATGTCTAAGCTGGGGCTAGGAGGACAGGTGAGCAGTAACAAAAGGGAGGACAAAGGTGTTCCGGTTAAGCGCACAGGAAGCTGCCCAGGGAGCCCTGAGAACGGCCGGCACCAGGGGGGAGCTGGGGGCAGGTGGGTCTGGGTGAGGACCGGCAGGAAGGACAGGGGTCTCATAGGCCACTGTGAGGAGGTTGGACCAGGAGTTCACCCAACCCGCACTTTATTTATTTATTTATTTTTTAATTTTTTTAAATATGTGAGATTTATTGTCAGATTGATTTCCATACAACACCCAGTGCTCATCCCAAAAGGTGCCCTCCTCACTACCCATCACCCACCCTCCCCTTCCTGCCACTCCCCATCAGCCCTCATCAGTTCTGTTTTTAAGAGTCTCTTATGCTTTGGCTCTCTCCCACTCTAACCTCTCTTTTTTTTTTTTTCCCTTCCCCTCCCCCATGGGTTCCTGTTAAGTTTCTCAGGATCCACATAAGAGTGAAAAAATATGGTACCTGTCTTTCTCGGTGTGACTTATTTCACTTAGCATCACACTCTCCAGTTCCATCCACGTTGCTACAAAGGGCCATAGTTCATTCTTTCTCATTGCCACGTAGTACTCCATTGTGTATATAAACCACAGTTTCTTTATCCATTCATCAGTTGATGGACATTTAGGCTCTTTCCATCATTTGGCTATTGTTGAGAGTGCTGCTATAAACATTGGGGTACAAGGGCCCCTATGCATCAGTCCTCCCGTATCCCTTGGGTCAATTCCTAGCAGTGCTACTGCTGGGTCATAGGGTAGGTCTATTTTTAATTTTTTGAGGAAACTCCACACTGTCTTCCAGAGCGGCTGCACCAATTTGCATTCCCACCGACAGTGCAAGAGGGTTCCCGTTTCTCCACATCCTCGCCAGCATCTATAGTCTCCTGATTTGTTCATTTTAGCCACTCTGAGTGATGTGAGGTGGTATCTCAGTGTGGTTTTGATTTGTATTTCCCTAATGAGGAGCGATGTTGAGCATCTTTTCCTGTGCCTGTTGGCCATCCGGATGTCTTCTTTAGAGAAGTGTCTATTCATGTTTTCTGCCCATTTCTTCACTGGGTTATTTGTTTTTCGGGTGTGGAGTTTGGTGAGCTCTTTATAGATTTTGGATACTAGCCCTTTGTCTGATATGTCATTTGCAAATATCTCTTCCCATTCCGTTGGTTGCCTTTTAGTTTTGCTGATTGTTTCCTTTGCTGTGCAGAAGCTTTTGATCTTCATGAGGTCCCAATAGTTCACTTTTGCTTTTAATTCCCTTGCCTTTGGGGATGTGTCAAGTAAGAAATTGCTACGGCTGAGGTCAGAGAGGTCTTTTCCTGCTTTCTCCTCTAGGGTTTTGATGGTTTCCTGTCTCACATTCAGGTCCTTTATCCATTTTGAGTTTATTTTTGTGAATGGTGTGAGAAAGTGGTCTAGTTTCAACCTTCTGCATGTTGCTGTCCAGTTGTCCCAGCACCATTTGTTAAAGAGACTGTCTTTTTTCCATTGGATGTTCTTTCCTGCTTTGTCACCGACCCACACTTTAAAACCACCTGAGGGGGGTCGCCTGGGTGGCTCAGTCGGTTAAGCATCCAACTTTGGCTCAGGTCATGATCTCACGGTCCGTGAGTTCAAGCCCTGCGTCGGGCTCTGTGCTGACAGCTCAGAGCCTGGAGCCTGTTTCAGATTCTGTGTCTCCCTCTCTCTCTGACCCTCCCCTGTTCATGCTCTGTCTCTCTCTGTCTCAAAAATAAATAAATGTTAAAAAAAAAAATTTAAAACCACCTGAGGGCTGGGGTGCCTGGGTGGCTCGGGTAGGTGTCCGACTTCGGCTCGGATCATGATCTCACAGCTCTTGAGTTCGAGCCTCACATTGGGCTCTGTGCCAACAGCTCGGGGCCTGGGGCCCGTTTGGGATTCTGTCTCCCAATCTCTCTCTCTCTCTCTCTCTCTCTCTCTGCCCCTCCCTGGCTCGCACTGTCTCTCTCCCTCAAAAATAAATAAACATTAAAAAAAAAAACAAACCCAACCACCTGAGGGCTTCCAGAAAGACACCGATGTTGAGCCCCCCGCTGGCCAAACAGACCAGATCTCAGGGTGGGACCAGGCACAGTGCCGACGGAGGCTCCCTGCGGGGGTCTTACGTGAAGCACTCGTGGAAAAGCAGCGGGCTGGACGCTGGGGTAGCACTGATGACTTTTAGGGGAAGAGTGTAGGGGTCAGGTGTGCGCTCTGGAAAGATCTCCCCAGGAGCCGTCACCGAGCAGAGCAGGCAAGAGGCCGCCAGCAGGAGGGGCTGGGGGGTGGGGAGAGGGACACTGGTCCTGATAGGCTTTGGGGGGGGGGGGCTGTGTCCCCAGGGGCTGCGAGGAGCCAGAGCCGAGCGATGGTGAGGTGGAGGGGTAGGGGGTGAGCAGAGCAGATGAAGGGGGGCTCCTGAGAACAAGGGGAAGGGCGGGAGGAAGAGTCAGGTCTCATGTCTGCCTTCCGCCCTCGGCCGCACGGGGCAGGCCCCACCAGCAACGGTCTGCAGAAAGTCGACGTGCAGCTGATCCCACAGGATCTGTGCAGCGAGGCCTATCGCTACCAGGTGACGCCCCGCATGCTGTGTGCCGGCTACCGCAAGGGCAAGAAGGACGCCTGTCAGGTGACTCGGGGGGAGGCGGGGGTGGGGGAGAGGAGGGAGGGAGGGAGGGAGGGTGGCCCTCCCGCCACCCGCGGCCTGGCCCTCTGCTCGCACCGGCCTGCCGAGGCCCCGCAGCCTCCCAGCGACGCGGGGCTGGCCAGCCCCAACTTCATTGATGAGGAAACTGAGGCTCGGGGTGGGGGTGGGGTGGAGGGACTTGCCCCAAGTTGTCCCAGGTCACAAGAGAACCGTGGGGGGCAGGTCTAAGGCTCAAACCCGGTTCCGCCCCCTGCCCCTGCAAGGCACTTTGCCCGAGGGGACACAGTGGCAAGGGATGGGAGCCCACAGAAGGGAGGCAGAGGTGAGTGGGGCGTGGGGACACCCGCGGATGCTTCCGCGATGGCCAGGACCCGCGGAAGCATGGGCAGGGCTGCTTTGGGCTCTCTCCACTTACCAGGAGAGGGGAAAGTAGAGGCTTCAGAAGGTGGTGTAACTTTCTTGTCGGCTGGAAAATTCCCAGCGGCCAGGACCCTCGCCTTACCCTGACGCGGCCCTGTCTCTTCTCTCCCCCTTGCAGGGCGACTCGGGAGGCCCGCTTGTGTGTAAGGAGCCCAGTGGCCGCTGGTTCCTGGCGGGGCTGGTCAGCTGGGGCCTGGGCTGTGGCCGACCCAATTACTTTGGTGTCTACACCCGCATCACAGGAGTGATTGGCTGGATCCAGCAGGTGCTGAGTTGAGGAGCTGCCCTCCCTGCGGAGCTGGGGCCCACCTCCCGGACTCAAGTGGCCAGGGCACCCACTAGGGAGGGGAGCGAGTTTTCTGGGGGCAAGCAGGGCCCCGCAGAGGCAGGGGGTGGCGTCCCGTGGTCCCCGACCTGCTCCCTGACATCTGCCCAGGGGAGGGCAACAGGAGGAGGAGGAGGGCCAGCAGCTGGTGGTCGACTCCCCCTGCACCCCAGGGCCGGGATGGTCAGCAGGCCCGGCTGAGGGGGTTCACATCCAGCCCTGTCGCCTTCTGATTCCCTCTCCCCCTCCCCCTTCCTCTACTGCTGACTCTGGTGGGGGGGAATGGTTCAGCAGCACCAACGGGGCTTCCGGGTCCCAGGAGAGGTGTCTGGGCTCCCCTCCGCTAATGCTGAGCAGATCCCAGCCCGTGAACTTGGGCGGGGGGGGGGGGGGTTGTGGATGGAAGGCACCCTCAAGGAGGGACCCGCAGAGCCCCGGAGACAGCCAGCTGGGCCAGCTGCCACCGTAAGCCAAAGGGTGGGGGAGCCCCGGGTGTAGGGTTCTCCCCCCACCCCTACCTGTCCCCCGGGCCTCCACTGCTCACTCTCACCTGGAAGTGAGCTCCGCCGCCCTGTGGAATAAAGCCGTTTGATCTGAGGCTCTGCTCTGGGGGTTAAACAGGGCCCCGGAGCACTGACCTCACGCTCTCGACTGTGCGAGACTCCGCTTCCTGCCCGGTCTGTTCATCAAATGTCTGGAAGGCCAAGGTTAGGTCAGTGGGGGCAGGAGAGTGACCTCCCGGGCAGTTGTCCGGGTCCCAGGACCAACCCCAGGAAGGCAGGGGTTTGGTGAACCGGAGAGCAGAGCGAAGGATGGGACAAGTGATGGGCTCCTTCTGGAAGCCTGGGAGGACACTGAGGCAGAGAGGAGCAGAGCCGTCCTCATTGGGACACCCGCGTTTGGGGGTGAAGCCTGGCGTGGAAGCCTCACCTCCTGGTTCCCAGTCCTCCACTTCTCCGGCACAACACTCCCTTTGCATTCTTGGCATCATTTACCCGGCAAGCTCTCCTGCTGTGTGTCAACTCCTGCAGTGGGGCCACGGAGATGCACAGAGCTCAGCTCCTGATCTCAGGAGGCCTGGGGATGGCAATCCAGCATGAAGGGGCTCTGGGGTAGCCGAGAACTCGGGAAGTCAGGGAAGGCTGCCTGGAGGAGGTGAGGCTTGAGTTGTATGGCCCGAAGATGGCCAAGGTGGGGAAGGGCATTCCAGACAGGGGAACAGCACGTGCAAAGGCAGAGTCCCACCAGAACGGGACATATTGGTAAGCTGTTTTGAGCGAAACAGAGGTTGAGTGGGAAGGAATGAAAAGGAGTGTTGGGGGGGCGGGGGGGACTCAGAGCAGCTGACAAAGAGTTTGGAGTTGAGCTTAGGACTTGACCCTGCATGCTCTGGGTAGCCACGCAAGCCTTTATGACAGGAGAGTGACACGTGAGTGGATTCACATTGTGGAATGGACCACCAGCAGCAGTGTGGACAGAGTGGGAGGCAGGGAGGCCTTGAGGAGGCCACTGCAGGACTCCAGGAGGGAGAGGGTAGGCTCTAATGAGCGGGGCAGCAAGGATGGACTTGAAGGACCCTCAGTGTCCTCCAGGTGCCTCCATGGATTGGGGTTGGGTGACAGAGAAATCACCCAGGGACCATTCCAAGGGGTCTGTTCTGATCCCCTGTTGCCTGGCCTGGGACACCTGGCTGCAGGGGGGTGGGGGGTGGGGGAAGACTCTGAGAAAGTGCCAGAACTTGGGATTTCCTCTAGGAGGGAGGTGTGCAAGAGGTAGGTAGGGGCTTGAGGTCTGGAAGATTTCAGAGCCCCTCCTCAGAAGACATGCTGCCGGGGAGGCTGAGGAGGCGGGGAGATAGACGCTCCAGAGGGGGGGGCTCCTGGGGGAGGCTGAGAGGCGTGGCCAGAGCTGAAAGGGTGCTGGGAGGGCAGAGCCTTAGCGACCAAGCGGCAGCGGTCAGGGAGGACCTCTGGTGCTTTGGCTACGGCCTGCTAGTCCAGAGGCCCGTGCAGGCGATCTCTTGCCTGCTGGGCCCGCCTGCAGGACGAGAGGGCAGAGCAGACCCTAGGCGGACAGCTCCAGGTCCGGGGGGGGGGGTGGGGGTGTGGAGGATGTTAAAGCATTCCAGCCCCTAGCCTCTCAGGCTTCCCACAGGCCCGGCCAGACACAGTGTTGGGGGCCCTGCTGAAATAGACATTTGTGGGTCCCACCCCGGTCTTAGAATGGGGATGGGGGCGGGCTGGACGGTCTGTTCTTTTAACAAGCCTCCTGGGGACGGTTCTGCAAAGCAGGACACAAAATGTGAGGTCAGTTCGGCTAGCCAGGTGCCCCAAGGGGAGTGGTGAGGGCCCCCCCTGGCCTGAGTGGAGGTGGGTGGGGGGAGCCTCGCCTGGCCCCAGGCAAGGCCTCTGCCTAGGGGCCCCCTGTTTTGCAAGGATTTGCAGGGATGCCGGGGCAGGGGAGCAAGGTGGAGACTTAGCAGGGCTTGGCCAGGGCGGGGCAGGGTGGGGTGGGAGGCCCTGCTGGGCAGGAAAGAGAAGCCCAGGGTCCTGCGGGCGGGCGGGCTCAGAGCAGGTGCCCGGGTGTTTATATTTTCTGAGACTGGCAACAGAAGGGTGACAGCAATGGCGAGGTGTGGAGGGGACCAAGAGAAGTCACAGCAGGATGCAGAGGGGGCACCCTGGGGGTTAGGACGCAGCAGAGGCTGTGAAGCAAAGGGCCATGGGAACGGTAGGGTGAGGCTGGGAAGTGGAGGGGGGGGGGCTGCTATCCTGATTTCAGCAACCCCCTGCCCCCTCAGCATCCCTAGCTGGAGGCAGGAAGAGACCTGCCTGGCTCCAGGGGCTGGGCCTTTCGAGTCACCTGGTCCAACCCTTTACCTTACAGATGAGGAAACTGAGGCCCAGAGAGGGGCAGGCACGTGCCAACGTTCTCCCAGCAAGGCAGAGCTGGTGACCTTGCCGTTGGGCCACCGGGCGGAGGATGCAGCCCTGACCTCCCTCCCCCACTCCCCATACACACAGAAGAGTGACCACAGGGCAGGGCCCGTTAAGAAAAAGCCCCGTTACCTTTGAGTCATTTATCCGACCTTGAGGTTAGCCCCATCCCCAAAAGCGGCCCAGAGGAAGAGAGGGAGGCAGCCCCGTGGCTGTTTCTTCAGGTTTTATTACATGGTGGGGTTGGGCACAGCCTGGGAGATCATCAACGCAGGAGGGGCCCCTTGCTCAGCCCCTGCTGCCCCCAGACTCTCCCCAGGGCAAAGGGAGGAGCGGCCCCCTTTCCCTTCTCACTGGTTCCTGCCGGCTGCACTGCCCCTGCCTGCACTGCCCCTGCGGAGCCCCTGCCCGCCCCCTCCTGGCGGGGGTGGGGGGCCCTCGGCACCCAGCAGGGCACAGGGCGGTGGGAGCAGCCAGGGAGGAGGCTGAGTCCCCCTCCCCCTTCCTTCGACAGGGCCGACCCCCACCCCCTTCGTTCCACCAATACCTGAATCTCCATGTGGGGCTGAGCAGATCCTTCCCTCTCTGAGGGAAGGGCGAAGGGAGGGCCACCCTCTGCCTGGTGCTTTGTACACTCCCCGAGGGCTTTCTGGGACCCTGCTCCTCTTTGTCAACCTCACAACAACCCTGTGAGGTAGGTGGCGGTGGGGAGAGAGAACCCACTGGACAGATGGGGAAACTAAGGCTCAGGGAGGAGATGTGACTGGGTCAGGAGGGAGGGTCTCATTCATGCAGCTGGGGGACCCGGGGGAGGGACCATGGCGGCGTGGGAAACACGGCTGGACAGCGCCACACTTTGGCCACAGGCCAGTGGCTCTGCCCAGGGGTCCCAGGGCCCACCTCAGGCCTTGAGAGGCTCCAGCAGGCCCCCACCCGGCCCCCAGAGGCAGGGGTAGATCACAGCCCCGCAGGTGTAGACAGAAGTGGCAGGGGGGAGAGTGCTTCCTCCGCCTGGAGCCGGGGCCCCACCCCGTGGTACAAAAATAAAGGATTTCAGATCGGAACCCCAAGTCCCTGGAGGTGATCTGGGGCCTCACATCCGGGTGCCTCTGGCTTGTAACAGCTAGAAAATAAGAGGGGGAAGGGGCAGGGGGACGGGTGGGGGGGTGGTCAGAACACCAGGAGAGGAATGACAGGGTGGGGCCAGTGAGGAGGGGTGAGGCGAGGCCAGGGGAGGGCAGAGAGGAGATTGAAATGGAGGGAGGGGAGGGGAAGAGAGGGAGAGAGAAAGAGGTAGGTGAGTTACAGGGTCCCTTCTCAGAAGAGGGGGGGTGGGGGCTGAGGCCCAGAGAAGGTGAATTCAGAGCCGAGGAGGGGGAGCAGGAAGGGGACCCAGCTCGCCCATCCGGGAGCCCCACGCCCCATCCTGGGCTGGGTGGTGGCTGCCGTGGAAGCCAGAGCCTTGGTGACTCCGGCTGGGGAAGGGTGGGGCGGTCAAGGTCAGGTCCCTGCCGGCTCAGGCAAAAGGTGACAGACAGCAGCTGCCTATCCCCATTTTAGAGGCAACTGTGGCCGAGACAGGGACAGTGACCTGCCCAAGGTCACAGAGCAGGCGGCTAGGACTGAGTGGGGGCTTGGAGGCACCCGGCCAGGGCTTTTTCCGCGACGCCCTGATCCCCAGCCAGCTCTGGCTGACTCCTCGTAGGCCAAAGGAGCCCCGGTGCGGCCGGCTGTCCTTCCCACCCCGGAAGAGACGGGGAACCCAGTGCCGCGAGGCTGTGATGCAGGGGCTCCTGGATGGGCAGGGGTGAGGCCAAGGCGTCTGGCTGCCGTCCCCCCTCCCTCCTTCCCAGCCCGGCTCTGGGGCTGAGGGACAGATGGCAAAGAGGCCCCGCCCCCTAAGGCTCTTCTCTCCGCGCCTCACACCCAAGGCCAAAACAGGTGAGGGGAGAAAGTCGGCTGAAAAGTCCGGCTCAGGTCCGGGGACAGGAGACGCGCCCCCTCCTGGCTGCCGCCCTCCCTCCAGCTCCGCCAAGCTACAAACCAGGGATGGCGGCTCTGGGGGGGCGGGCGAGGGGCCCCGAGGAGGAGAAGCCCTCGCTGCAAGCGCAGCCTCAGCCCTGAGGGGTGCAGACGGGGACCTGCAAGGAGGAAACGTGAGGCGGCGGCGGCGGCGGCGGCGGCGAGGACGGGAGGCGCTGGGCGGGGCGGCCCGGCCTCAGGGGTGCCCGGCGGGGCTGGCGGGCGCCAAGGAGACGCGGCCACGACCCTCGTCCCCAGGCCGGGAGGCGGCAGGCGCCAGAGGGGGCGCGGGAGGCGGCAGGCGGGAGGCTCTGGGATGCGGGGGGGCCGGGGCGCCTGGGTGGAGGGCGCGGGAGGCGGGGGCCGGGGCGGCCCGGGGATGGAGGCGTGAGCAGGCAGAGAGGAAACCCGGACAGGGGCAGAGAGGGAAGAGGCAGGGTGCAGATGAGATCCAGGAGGAGGAAGAGGTGGATGAAGATGAGGCGGGGCCTCCCGCGGGAAGCGGAGGAGGCGGCGGTGGCGGGAGGGAGAAAAGGTTAGCGGGCTCCTGGGAGGACTGGGCTGTAAAGAGAAAGCGAGAGAAGGGATGGTTATGCAGGCGAGGCGCCGGGCGCGCGGCTGAGCTGACCCTGGTGGCCCGTCCCCGCCCGCAGGCCCCGGCCCCCCGGTTCGGCGGCTGGCTCCAGCGGGGCAGTGGGCGGGAGGCTCTGGCTTTTATGCGCAATCATTCTCCTCGGGGGGCGGCTGCACCTTTCTCCTGTGTACCTGCCTCCACCTGCACCTGTTCCACCTCCTGCCGCCGCTCGTCCTCCAGCTGCTCCTCCGTGCTCTGTGGACCAGCCGGCGGACCCAGGGAAGAAAGAGTGGAGAACTAACGAGGGGCCAGGGCCCGCGGGCGGCTGTCCCCGTGGGCCCCCTCTCGGGGCGGGCGAGATGCGGGGGCTGGCGGGGGGGGGGGGGGGGGCGGGACCTTAAGGAGGGAGAAGCTGGGGCGTCTTGTCCCGTCCCCTGGGGGCTCTGGAAGGGCCTGGAGGAAGGGCACGGGACGGGGCCCCCGCTGGGGGATGCTCACGGAGCAGTCCGGCCGCTACTACGGGGCGCAAGGCCGGGTGAGGGCTGGAAGAGGAACGGGTGGGTGCGTGGCCGGGGGAGCCTGGGAAGGCCTCACTTCAGGAGGGCTGACCCAGAGTAGACACGAGGCCAGGGAAAGCCCAGGGATGTCATGGACAGGTTCCGACGCCCCAAGCTCCCAGGCTTTGGCGCAGAGAGGCAGGAGCAGCGGGCTTGCTCTGCACCCTCGCAAGGCAGTGCCAGCCACTGACCCTGATGGTGGTGGGGTGGGCAGGGGGAGTCGCAGGACGGGGAGGCAGACAGACAGACAGGAAGCCTGGGTTCGAAAGTCTCCGACGCACTGGGACAGACCCCCCCCCCTTCCTCCCCAGAGGGAACGGTCTCCCTCTTTCCCCGGCCTGGCTTGCTGCCCTGCTCCATTGGCCCCACCAAAGGCCCTCGAGGCTTCTGACCGGCTCTGGGTTCGAGGCGGCAGGACCTGTGCTCAGCCCCCTTCCCCACAGCCGGCTTTGCTGCCTCAGAGGCCAGGGCAGGAACACGTGGCTGGGCCCCCCCGGGGTTGCTGACCTCTCCCCTGCAGAGCACCTGAGGAAGGGGCCCGGGGAAGGGGCAGGATGCACAGATTTGGCTTCCCTGCCCCGGCCCCGGCCAGCTGGGAACATTTACCCACCTCTGGGAAATAAACTGGCCATTTTGGATCCCAGAAGCCCTAAGCGTGGCGGCACCAGAGAGGACGTAGTCTACCCTCACTTCTCAGAGAACACACCGGAGGGCCGGGGCTTGTCCAAGGTCACGCAGGGCGCGGCACACCGTGCCCAAACCCCTAGTTCGGTACGCCCTGTGGCCGCCGTGCGAACGGCATCCAGGCCCCCTCTGGCCGTGCCCTTGGGACGATCCTAGCTCCTTTCTCCCCCTGCCTGGGCCTGGGTAACCGGCGTGAGCAGAAGGGACCGTGGGTGGCATGGGATGGATGGCATTGGCTGTGACCAGGTGGTTGGTTATGTGTGTGCGGCAGGAGGGAGAGAGAAGCAGGGATGGCTGGGTGGAGGGCAGGGAGAGGATGGAGGAAAAGGGGGGGGGAAGCTGAGGCGGTGGGGGGGCTCACCTTGGTTTTGCGGCTGGACTCAGAGCTCAGCCCGTGCGGGGAGGTGTAGAGCTCCTTGGACACCACGCACAGGAACTCAGCCTGGTCCTCGTTGCCATAGTTGTAGGAGGAGCCGATGTTCACCAGCTGGGGGGCGGAGCGTGGGGACAAAGAGGACAGGTTGGGAGGCTGGGTTAAAGGCAGCCCCACAGACACCCGGCCGGGCCTGACCCCTGGAGGACGCCACCTTCTCTCTGCGGTTCCCCACCCCTCACCCCGGCCCCAGATCTAGAGGCCGCTGCCTAAAAGCAGGCGGAGGCCACGATGGGCGGATCATCGTCCACCTCCGTCCCAGGCGTGGCTGAAGCAGCCCCAGAACCAAGCTGTAGGGTAGGGTTGGCATGGTGGGGCCCCACAGACTATTCTGTTCATTCTCAGAAGCAGAGGCTGTCCCCTCCTTAGGCCAGAGGGCAAACAATTGGTGCCCCCTGAGCTGCCTGCTCAGCCTCTGGGAGCCCATGTGATTGCCAGAGGCTCCCGTGGGCTCCACGGAGCCCCACCTTTGTCCCGGGGTCCTTGGAAGAACCACAACCATGAGGCCCTGCACATGACATTCGGTCCCCCAGGACCCTCGCCCAACAGGCAGAGTGAAAATCAGCCCCTCTGGCAAACGGGGCTTGAAGAGACAGTAACCTGCAGGAAGTCCCCCAGCCAGGAAGAGTTGAACAGGGGTTAGACCCCGGGATCCTGAGTCATCGTCGGAGTCTTGGAGACTTACATGCTGATAATCTGTGTGATCCTGCCTGGCTCCAGTGTCTGGAGTTCTACTCTAGGCCAGGGACTTTACCCATGGTCCTTCTTTTTTTTCTTTTTCAATATTTATTTTTGAGAGAGAGAGGGAGACAGAGTGCAAGCAGGGGAGGGGCAGAGAGAGAGAGAGGGAGGCACGGAATCTGGAAGCAGGCTCCAGGCTCCGAGCTGTCCGCACAGAGCCCGACGCGGGGCTCGAACTCACGGACCGCGAGATCGTGACCTGAGCCGAAGTCGGTCGCTCAACCGACTGAGCCCCCCAGGCGCCCCTGTCCACGGCGCTTCTAATCTTCCCAACAGTCTTGCAAAGGGAGCACGACTGGCCCACGCCACAGGATGGGAAACTGAGGCCCAGAGGGGAGATGTGACTCGCTCAGGGTCACATGGCCTGCATGTGGCAGATCCGGGCCTCTGGCTCCTGGACGGAGCTATTCCTCCGTACCGCCCGGCCATCCGGGGAGCCCTGGCCTTCTCCCTTCTTCGACCTCCACGTCCCAGGCGCCGTGGGCAGGTGCGGCTACAGAGCCAGCCAAACCCTCTTCCTTCTTGAAGGACAAATGTGACGTGGGGTTAACTTGCTGGCTCTGTTCCTCTGGAAACCTGAGCCGCGTGATGTGAGCTGCGTGGCCTGGATGGCACCACTCACGACCAGTTGCTCCTGACTGCATCGGTCCCTGTGAGTCCTCGTGGGAAGTCACCGCTTGGGCTTCCCGGGCGTGGCAAGGCTGTGACCCGGCAGGTCCCGGGCAGGGACCCGGAAGCTGCGCCTGTGGCCTTGTCACGAGAGGCGTTGACCCCAGGTGGGGTCCGCTCACCTACGGGGGGGATCGCGTCCCCTTGCTCCTGAGCTGTCGCCTGGGGGCCAGAGACCCACCCGTGCCCCTGCGGAGACCACGCCCCGGGGGCTGGGAGAACCCCCACCGAAGCCGCCCGGGTCTTCTGTCTCTCTCCTTCTGGTCACTCCGCGGCCGAGCGTGGCCTTTCCTACTCTTGTTCAGCGTGATGGCTGGGGGCCGTGCCGGGGAACCCCAGCCTGGGGCTTCCCCGTGACGCCGGGTGGTTCCATGGGTGGCCCCGTGGCCCCTACCCACCTGCTCGAAGCGCCAGCCGTCTGACATGGTGGAGACCATCTGCGTCAACTCCTCCTCCTGGCACTGCAGCACACGGTACACGTGCTTGGGGGGGACCTGCAGGCAGAGAGGTGACCTGGAGGGCAGCCGGGGGAGGGGCGAGCACCTGTCACCCCCGCAGCTTCTTCTCCCCCCGCCCACCGCACACCCCTAAGGAGACAAGGAGGGGCAGGTACAAGGTGGGGAGGCGGCAGCCACGTCCTGAGGACCCCCCGTGCGCCCAGCCCTCGACACGCACGGTCTCACTTCATCCTTCCCCACACGCCACGAGCTACGGGATCTTCACAGAGGCTCTGACTTGCCCAAGGTCACGGAGCCGAAGCGTGGCAGAGCGGGAGCACAGGTGGTACGAGGGGGAAGAGAGGCCATGGAGCTAACCCCCTTCAATCTCCGGGGCCACCCGTCCGCCTGCCCCCACCCACGTCTCCTCCAGGGTGGCCAGAGGGCCCCCCACCCCCAGCCCCGCCTCCAGACCAGGCCCAGGGCGCTCAGAAGCATAAGCCCCAGCACCTCGCGCTCTGCCCCCAGGGGTCTGCCCGATGTCACGAAATGGACAATTTACTAATCCCGCGTTGCCCCCACAAGGCCCCCTGTGCCTCCACACTGACCCCGTTTTGCCGTGGGGAAGGGAAGAGGGGGCAGGTCTCAGTGGGGGGCCCACTCATACCGCAAACAGAGGCGAGTCAGGGACAGAACCCAGCGTCCTTCTCCCCGTCTGGGGCTTTGCTGGGCAGTCTGGGAGCTGGACAACCCCTCGCGTCACAGGCCGGCTGGGCCTCCCCACGTCTCCCGACCCTCCTCCCGCCTCCCCCAGCTCTGGCTCTCCCGCCACAGCCTGCTCTGGCTCCCTGCTGCCTTGCTGCTCCTGACCTGTGTGACGGGATAGTCCTTCTCCTCCATCCGGTCTTTGATGATGCGGATCAGCGGGCCGATGTTGTAGAACTCGGCTTCCTCCAGGACCCCTGGCACAGACAGAGCGGCCCCCGGGTCACTCGGGCTGCCCCCGTGCCCTCCTCTCCCCGTGTCCCTTCTGCCCCACACCCACCCACACCCGCCAGCGCCCCCATCTGGGGGCTGCTTCAGGGCTGGCAAGAGGCAGCAGACTCACTGGGGCCGGAACCTAGAACATCACAACGAGAAGGACCTCGGCTGACCCCCCATCACACACTCCC
This sequence comes from Neofelis nebulosa, assembly GCF_028018385.1. Classification (NCBI taxonomy): domain Eukaryota; kingdom Metazoa; phylum Chordata; class Mammalia; order Carnivora; family Felidae; genus Neofelis; species Neofelis nebulosa. The sequence goes on from NC_080789.1 coordinate 11,207,081, forward strand.
ATCGATGAAGCCCGTGCTAAGTGCCGGCTACTGTGCTAAGCATGTTACGTTCTCTACTGCAGTTAATTCTTAGCTCTAGAAGTAGGTACTGTCATTGCCCCCACTGAACGATGGGGGAAACCGAGGCCCGGAAAGAGAAGCAGCTGCCCAAGGCTCTACCGCCGGTAAGCGGCAGAGCTGGGATCCAAATTCAAGTTCTTCTGACTTCAGAACCCACTACAGATGCATCATCTTTGTACACGTCCGTCCCAACTACCAAATCCTTTACAAAGCCCCCTCAGGCACTCAGCAAGAGCCCTGGGGAACACGGGGAAGCAGGCATTATTGTCCCCACACAGCTGAGGGAACTGAGAGTCTCACCGACAAGCGGAATGGCCCCAGGCCTTTGGAGTCTCCTGAGTGCCTACAGGGCAAGGATCCCTCTGGTTCTTTCCTTGACTGGCCTCCGGCTCCCCCCCCCACCCCCCCCCACCCCCCCCCCCCCCAGGACCGGGTCATGTCTGATCTAGCCTCTGTCCCAGGTTGCTTACACAGCACCTAATACCAAGTAGGCGGCCCACGAGTGTCGCTGCCTGAGTGCGCCTTGGGGAGCCCTGCCCATGACAGATGACGAACACGGCGTCAGTGACCCTTGGTGCCAGGTGCTGCGCTAAAGGACATACTTGTATTCCTTCCCTCCGCCCTCACAGCAGCTCAGGAAAGCGGGTGCTCTCACCACGCCACTCCACAGACACGGGCATGGAGGCACAGAGAGATAAGTGACTTTCTGGGTGTCCCGCAGCTAGAAACATCTCGTCCCAGATCCTCTGGGGCCCTCGATGGGGGCCCCAGCCCTGTCTCAGGTGCGGGGAGTAGCAGAACTGGCAGAAACCCAGCACCTGTAAACAGATGTCGGCGGTGATGCAGTGTTTACGTCCCCTCCCCGCGGGCCCTGTTCCTGGGCCCCAGCCGTGCCCGGGTACCTGTGCTCCCCTGAGGGGCTGCCCGAAAGCCGAGGGGCTGGTGCCTACCGTGGGCTCCGAGTTTGAAACCCCAGCCCACTGGGGAGCTACGTGGCCTTTAGATCGCCATGTCCCACGGGGGTCAGCAGGGGAGACCGTTGGCCCCGCGTGAGGAAGGATGGGCTGTTCTAAACACCCACAGGGTACAAACACTGAGATTCATGACACTTGCTGTCCCCAAACATGCTCTCCCCGATGTAGATCGCCGCCCCTAATTGATATAGACATGTGGAGGCTCAGAAAGGAGAAGTGACATGTCCAAGCTGGCCCGGCTGGGTCAGCTGACCCGGAGCCACGCCTTGTGCCCCAAGGAAGAGTTGACTTGGAGCTGTTTATAGTTCTTGCCCCCCCCGCCCCCCCCCCCCGGCTGAGGCTTTGCCCAGAGGATATTCTCTCGGGCATGGCTTCCCCGCCATCTGCTGGAGCCGGACATGGGCATCTACAGGGCCTGAGCCCTAGGCCCCCGGAAGAACCAAACCCCTGCTGGGGAACCGGCTCCCCCTCCCCCACCTCCACCCACAACCAGCTGTGCCACAGAGGCCGCTGGATTTGCAGAAGAGTCACCTGCTCCACCCGCCTGCTGACTGTCAGCCCTTGCCAGGCATCTCAGATACCGGATCACCCGCAGAAAGAGAGCCCATGCCTCCTCCGGTGCCTGTCTCCACCCTATTCACACCTGCCTTCCCAGGAGGTCAGGAGAAAGGGCATCCCTGCCCACAACACACACTGCCGGCCTCACTGTCGCCCTCTGTCTTCTGCCTCTCCGCCTCCGTCACCTCCCCAACAGCGCTGGGCCAAAGCTCAGGCCGGTCAGCTTGGTGCAGCCCCCAGGCTCAGTCCAGGCAGAGGCTTTGCGATTCAGTCTTGTCAGGGACGAGGAAGTGGGAAACATGGAAGGAATCAAATGTCCCCCCAGCCCTGACTGGGAGAAATGGCTTTGGACTTCCATGGAAGGCTCTGGCCGACTGCAGAGGGCAGGCCTAGGTAGGATGCAATCCCCCCGGCCAGCCCCCTGGACCAACTCACCCTCCTCGGCCATGTCCTTGTCCAGCACCAGCTTGCCATGCCGGAGGAAGTTCAGGATGGGCCCAAAGTAGGTGGGGTCACGGTCAATGAGGTAGGCCCCAGTCTCATCCTAAGGAGATAAGGGGCACAGGCAGTGAGAGGAGAGGCCTCCCCCAACCCACCCGCTTACTTCAGGCCCAGCAATGGTTGGAGGGAGGGAGGGAGGGAGGGAGCGTTGAGTCTGCTCTTCCCTGGAATGAAGTGGCATGATGGGACAGAAAGGCTTTGCTGTCAGACCCACGTAGGTTCAAGTCCTGCCTCTGCCATTTCCTCACTATGTGACCTGGGGCCAGTGACTGGGCCTCTCTGAGCCTCACTCCGCTCCCCCATAACCAGGGGTCATGGTGAGCATCCGGTGAGTTCTGAGCAGCACCTGCCGCAGAGTAGGGGTCGGTGATTGTCCCTCTCAGAGGTTGTTCCCCTGAAGCCAGCCCTACACTATCTCCATCAGATCCCCAGTCATTCTGGGGATGTTGGATGTTTACAAGTTTCCAAAGGAGTCGCTATCTCATTGGACAGGCTCGGCCTGCAGGGAGGCAGGGCGGGCATCTGGACAACTCTACGGAGGGAAAGCTTGCACGTCAAAGGGTGAGGAGACTTGCCCAAGGTCACAGCATCAGAGGGTCAGGGAATGAGGGAGACGGGGCCCTTCAGGTCACCTGCAGACCAGCCTCCTCTGGTTACAGACAGGAGGAAGCTGATCCTGGAGCAGGGAGGGGTCCGACCCAAGGTCATGCAGGCAGTTTGCAGCAGAGCAGGGATGGGAGCCCAGAAATGGTGGCCGACAGGCCAGGGCTCCTCCCTGATGAAACCCAGCTCGGGAGGCACCCCAGGACTTCTCTACCCAGCGCGCAGCACTCCTAGGCCACCCACACCGCAAAGGGCCCTGGGGAGGCCACCGCAGCCAACTCCTTCCCCGGTGCGGGAGTCCCGTTTGGGAAGGAGGGAAGGCCCCAAAGGAGGGCGAGGGTCCCGATCCACCAGCCTCCTGGGGTGGGAGCCCAGGGCGGTGGTCCGAATGCCCTAAATGGCCGCGGCCCGGCGTTGTCCCGTTGCCACGACAATGGGCACATCCCGCGCTCTCCCTCCTCCCTTCCTCCGACCAGCTCTTCCTGCCTCGGGCCCTGGGGAAATCAAAGCAGCCGACTTCCCGGCCAGGCCGGCCCGGATTCGGGCGGGCAGAGGACCCCGCCCGACGGCCGCCCCCCGCGCGGGCCTCACCCGGTCCGACTGCAGCTCTTCCCCCTGGCACAGGCGGCTGAGGAAGGACTTCTGCTCCCGGCACAGCGTCTGCCGGGTGGTCAGGAACACCGTGCCCCCCACGTTGAGCCGCACCCACTTGCCCCAGCCGCCCGGCGCGCGGCCGCCCGCCCCCGCCGGCGGCGCTGCCTCCCCGGCCTCCATCCTCCCCGCTCGCCCCGGCGTCTGCATCCTCCGGGCGCGGCGGCTGGGGGCGGGCAGGTACCGCGCGCCGGGCATGCCGGGAGCTGTAGTCCGCGCCCGGGGCGGGGCGGGGCGGGGCGAGGCGAACGGGGCGGGGCGAGGCGGCCGGGGTGGCGGTCCGCGGGGCCCGCGCTCCCAATCCCGCCCCGCCTGGGTGCTTCCTGGGCGGCCGGCAGACCCGGCCTCCAGAAGAAGCCCTTTGGCCAAATCACCGTGTTTGGGGAAGGTCAAGTTCGAGGTCAGTGGGGCAATAGTGAGTGCCACCCCAAATCGGTGCTCCTTCCTCCTGCGTGTTCTCCCGATAACTGTTTTCTCTTGCTCCAGTTTAGTTTATTAAACAATTGGTACCGGGAGAAACGTTTGCTCTCAGGATTCTGTAGCACTCACCTGTATCTGTTTTCCAAGATTCTTTCATACTGCCCTTTGGGTTGGAGGGGCGGGGATGAAGCGGGGGATGAAGGGGGGGAGGCTGGGTTCTTTGCCAACGTAAGTTGAGGACAGCATAGTTGGGCTTAAAGTCGACTGACCACCCACTACATTCCAGATGCTTTGTATGTCTGTATTTGGCCCTGAAGCTCTCAGCAGCCCTGTGAGGTTGGTATTACTGTACCCATTGTACGGATGAGGACACTGATGTGAAGTGACCCCTCTGACTCACACGGCTGGTGAGTGGCAGGCCAGCAAGGACCCAGGTGGGCTCCAGGTGCCTTTCTGCCACCAAGGCCCCTTTCCTGCTCCCCTGCCTTGGGCTGTCAGTGCTCCTTGGGAAAGGTTTCTAGGGAAGAGGGTGGAAGGGGCACTGGATCAAAGTCGAGAGAACTGGGTTTTCATCTTGGCTTTTGTGGGACGAGGTACTGGGCAAGGTCTCAGCTTTCCCATCTGTAATTTGGGAGGGAGAGAGGGACTGGTTGTGTGCGCCCCCTTCTAAGCCAGACAGCTTGGAGTTGGGACTGTTGCCATCATGGGGACTGCAGGGTGGGGAGGGGAGGGGACTGCAGGGTGGTCCTCTGGGACCAGGGAGGGACAAGGGCTGAAGGGGAAGCTGTCCTTAACTTTCTCACCTTCTGGATGCTTGAGTCTTTTTTTTTTTTTTTAATGTTTTTAATGTTTATTTTGAGAAAGAGAGACAGAGCATGAGCAGGGGAGGGGCAGAGAGAGAGAGAGAGAGGGAGACACAGAATCGGAAGCAGGCTCCAGGCTCTGAGCTGTCAGCATAGAGCCGATGTGGGGCTCAAACTCACGAACCGTGAGATCATGACCTGGGCCAAAGTCAGACGCTTAACCGATGGAGCCACCCAGGCGCCCCAGTGGATGCTCGAGTCTTGATCCCGGATTAAGGGAGAGGGGTCTGAGGCTCCCCTCAGTGATCCCAGTGTCCCCCTCCTCCCAGGGCTCCCCACACTGGGCAGCCTGGCTTCGTGCTGAGAGGAAATCTCCTCCCCTGGGCAGGGAATCGGTCACTGCTGCTACAATGCATGCTCTTGAGCAACTTCCTCTCTGAGCCTGTTTTTCCTTTTGCAAAATGGGAACTCTGATAGTTGCCACCGTAGAGCGTTGCCGTGAAGATTAAATCATATAATGTCTATTAAACACCCGGCCTAGGATTAAATCGTAGAATGTCTATTAAACACCCGGCATAGTCCCTGGTCTTTAGCCTATTGAGTTGAGCAGGGGGCTGAGAGGTCAGTCTGGGGCCAACCTGTGTTTGCCGTGCCTGTGGGGCAAGTGACAGTTGTCCCTCCAGGTGTGGCGCTCTGGAGGATTACTTGGACTGGAGAGGGGAGGAGACCGCCCACCAAAGAGGACAGGAAAAGCCCCATGCGTGGGCCAGTTGGAAACAAGTTCATATGAGGAGTAGGTTGAGAAAGCTGAGGCTCAGCATGATGATGCCTCAGGAGCCCAGGGCTGGCCAGACCCAAACTGCTCCCACAGACCTGCCCCAGGACTGGAGGCACAGAGTGACTTGCACAGGGTCACTCAGCAGGACGCGATCCGTTCCCACCTCCGTCCTCCAGAAGACGAGACCGTGGCTCCCAGACCGTGAGCCTTCACAGGTCGTGCTGGAACTGGCTGCCGAGCGCAAGGCAGCCTCCAAACCTGGTCTCGTCGTGGGTTCTGGAGCCCAAGCCAATAACCACCCTGCTATCCTGCCTCCCGCGGAGTCCCGAAGCCGTGCCCTTAACCCCGTCATCAGATGAGGACACCGTACTGCGGTCACAGGGCTGACACCCTTCGCTCCCACCAACCATCACTCGGTGCCTTACTGTTTGTTGAATGCCAGCCACGTGCCAGACATTGAAACACGGAGGTGAAGACGTCAGTCGTGGTCCCTGCTTTAGAGGGGACCTCGGGTCGGGGAGGTGAATTGGAGTGGCTTTGACAAAACATGGAAGCCCAGACGGTCCTGTTTCTGATTATGGACTGGCACTCTTCCTAGGTGTGTGTGTGTGTGTGTGTGTGTGTGTCTTTCCCGTTTAGAGGACAAAACCACAAACGCCCCTTAGACAGTTTCTCAGGATGATGGTTACCCAGGACGCGAGCCAAACTTCAAATGCTTGCTGGTTACACCGCCCCCTGCTGTCCCCTTCTGGGAAGAGCAACTTTCAGGTGCTTTTTAATAAGGCTCTAAACTGGGCTTCTGAAGGCAAGCCAGAGAGGAGGAGAGGTGATTGATTAAGGGGCACAGGCTCCCAGACAAGGATGCCAGCCAGCCTTTGTGGCTTGCTAGTCAGGGGACCCTGGCAGAGTCGCTTAACCTCTCTGCACCTCAGTTTCCCCACTTCTAAACTGAGAATAATAATAATATCTGGCTCATGCTGTTGTGAGGGGTCGTGTTAGCAGCATCCCTGGCTTGTCTCACATCAGCCATCAGTTCCGTGGCTAAGATCTCACTCAGCCCTGCGGGGATTTGGATTTGGGGTTCAGCCCTCCCCTCCCCACGTTCAGATGTCAGAACATTCTGATCAGCCTCGACTCTTTGTTGTTGTGTTTACATCACATCCAATCCAGTCGCTGCCTTGGCCATCAGTTCTGGCTCCTGCGTCTGAGTCACCTTTTCAGGTCACCTGAGGAGAGAAACAAGGCATATTCGATCAGGGGGAGTGTGTCCTGACCAGCCAGAAATATTCGGACAGACTTTCAGAGGCCAGTGGTCCAGGGGGTGGACTCCCCGGCTCCCTGGCTGTGAGACACGGTGGCCAGTTACACAACCTCTCCAACCCCCTACTTTACGGCTTTTGCAATATTTACATCATAATGTTATTCATACTTCTTAGCACTCTTTCATGCACTAAATGTTAGCTATTATAACTGACCACTTACTGGGACTAGAAGTATCACTCCAGCCTAGGTCAGTATTATTGTGCCCATTTTTACAGATGGGGCTCAGAGAGTCGGCACAACTGATCCGTAAACTTGAATATTTATTAGAGAGCAAAGATGCCTCGATGTTTTTACCTAGACCTTCCTCTGATGGGCAACATTCACCAAGCCAGCACCCCCCAACCCCCTCCCCCCCCCCCCCCCCCCCCCCCCCGCTGCCAGCGCTGGACTGTAAAGTTTCCAGAATCAAGGAGCCCCAGACCTTCGCCAGGAAGAGCTCACACAGCCGGCCCATAATTTCTGCAGGCTCCAGGGGGCGCCATTCGCACCGCGCAAAGGCCGTCGAGTGTGTGGAGGAAGGGGCGCCTTTCTCTCCAGTTTGCACCAAAGGGCCGCCGGGCCTGGCCGCGACACTGCCCTCCCGCCTCCTCCCCTCCCCTCTCCTCCCTTCCTCCCCTCTCTTCCCCTCCTCTCCTCCCCTCCCCCGGGTCCTCAAGCCTGGGCTCTGCCCTCTTCAGCCAGGGGTCTGGACCTCGTCCCGGGGGCCGGTGGCAGGGGGCGCGCCACCCCGCCCGGGTCCGTGGAGCCCCATCCCGCCTCCACCGGCGGCGCGCCCCCAACCACCAGGCAGGCCCACGCGGTCCGTCTGCTGCTGCTGGTTCTCTTTGCAGCTCAGCTCCCGGGAACTGGGGCCCTGACAGTCGGTGGGCTCAGTCTTAGCGGCCTTCTCCAGGGACCTCTCTTGCCTGCAAACGGCGCTCTGGCTCCTGCTGATGTCCTTTCACGGCTTGAATTAGGACTCACAAGGAACCAGGAATCTACTGCCCATCCCCCTGCCCCCCTCGGCTGCCCCAGGGACATTTATGAGCACGTCCATGGGCCCACCTCTGCGCCATGCACTTTCACGGATTATCTCTTTTCATCTCAACCCAACAGGGAGCTGCGATGGTGATTGCCGTTTTACACAGGGGGGACCCCCTCGGGGCGTTCTGTGCGCCCCCAGAGTCCCCTGCTCCTCCCTCTCCTCTCCTCGGTGGCTGGTGGGGAATGAAGATGGGAAAAGAAAGGGAAGATTTCCCTCGCCTGGGGCGCACGTCCTCTGGTGGCTTGGCTCTCGCCAGAGCAACGACCCAAGCTGGCTAGGTTTTTTTTTTTTTTTTTCCTGAAGGACTGTTTCGAGGGTTCTTTGGAGCCCCCACTGCTAGGAGAGGCTCACACTGTACTTTCCTTCCTGGGCAGGGGCTCCTCTGGGACACCGTACTCAAGGACCACCTCCCACCTGGTGCCACTGCCCACTCCCCTTGTGTCCTGGCCCTGCATAAAGTCTCTTCTGGGCACAGCAGCAAGTCACGGCTCCTGACCCAGGTCCTCAGCTGGCCCCTGGAAGCCAAAGCCCGGGACTGACGGGGTTCACCCCGTACATCCCATTCCACCACGGACCAGCCTGCCGGCTCCGCTTCCCACCTGCAGGCTTTCCCAGGCTGGGGTCCCGCCTAGCCTCTGAGCGCCACCGCCACCCCTGTGCCCCCACCCCCCAATCCAGGGCACAAAGGCCAGGCTCTGCAGATGGCCTCGTGGAAAACCCTCTTACTCAGCCTTCAGGGAGGGGAGCACCACCCCCCCCCCTACACGGGGCGGGAGAAGTAAAGACCCACAGCACCCCAACACCTCCCTGTGGAGAGAGCCCCCCTCTGCCTGCCAGCCGCTCCGATGGCGTCTGTCTCCGCCGTAGGTGGGAGGCACGGTCTCCCGAGGCTTCTAAAACTAGTTCCCAGCCACCTGCTTTAGAAGGTCTAGCACCTCGTTTTGGAACGTGGGTGCCGTTGGCAGCCCTGGCTGGAACCGGATCAGAAGAGAGCCTGCGTTTAAAAAATAGCATTTTATTTTGCAGCACTCTCAGACTTTGAGCAAAGCCGCAAAAATAATACCAGACTGGCGGAGGCTTCACTCAAGAGTCACCAAACGTTCACATTTTTTTTTTTTTTTTTTTTTTTACTACATGTGCTCTTTCATTCTTTGTCCCTCCTTTTCTCGTTTTTCTGAACCGTTGGCGAGGAAGTCATGGAGTTAGTGGCCTTTCGCTCTTAAACTCTTCAGGGTGATCTACAAATGGGGACCGAGGTACAATTACCCGCGTCAGGAAACGAGTTGTCCTGCTAATGTCCTTTGCCGCCAAAGGGGGGCGGGGAGTACTTGAGGCTCCCCTCCAGAAAGGGTTCCATTCCGCTGGCCGGTCGCTTTAGTCTTCTGATGTGGAATGATTCCTTGGTCTTGCTCCATCTCCCATTCTTGGGGCGAAGACGCTGTGTATTTCGTAGAATGCCTTCAGTTTGGGTTTGTCTGAGATTTCCTGGCGATTACACTCATTGTGTGCCTGTTTGGCAGGAATATCAGAGCGGCGAGGCTGTGCGCTCAGGGCCCCCCCGGCACGAGGTACACCTGTCAGTTTATGCCATCACTGGTAAGGTGAACTGATCACTTAGTCAAGCCGCTGATCGATACAGTTCCTCTCTCATGCTTTGAGTGTTTCAGCATCTTGGTGGGGAGATACACTGAGGCTCTATTAATATCCTATTTTCCAGCAAACACATTTATCTCATCCTTAATTTTAATATTCGTGGATGGTTCTTTTTTTCTTTTAGGTTTACTTATTTATTTGGAGAGAGAGAGCGCACAAGCAGGGGAGGGGCAGAGAGGGACAGAGAGAGAGAGAGAGAGAGAGAGAGAGAGAGAGAGAATCCCAAGCAGGCTCTGCGCTGTCAGCCCAGAGCCCAACATGCAGGCCTCGAACCCAAGATCATGACCTGAACCAAAATCAAGAGTTGGACGTTTAAACGACTGAGCCACCCAGGCGCCCCCATTGATGATTCTTGCTATAATAAGTACTATGGAGATTGCCGAATTGTGATTTTTTTTTCGAATTCCGTCATTTCCTCTATATTCTCAAAAAATTTTTTTTGATGTTTTATTTATTCTTGAGAGAGAGAGACAGAGTACAAGCAGGGGAGGGGCAGAGAGAGAGAGAGAGAGAGACACAGAATCCGAAGCAGGCTTCAGGCTCTGAGCGGTCAGCACAGAGCCCAACACGGGGCTCGAACCCACGAAGCGCGGGATCGTGACCCGAGCTGAAGTCGGATGCTCAACCAGCTGAACCACCCAGGCGCCCCTCTTCTGCATTTCTTAGTGGCATTCTCTTGTCAGATGGGAGCTGCCAGAGCAGACCCCACAGCGAGTCAGGCCAAGGGCCAAGTCAAGAAGGCGGAGGCCGGACGTGAGTACCAGGCCCATGAAGGGCAAACAGGCACCTGAGAAGTTGCTCAGGGCCAGGCGAGCGAGGAGCCAGCGGGGAGTGAGGGTGGGCAAGCCTGAGGTCACATACCTCCCCAGGGGACCTCTCCAGCTCTGCTCCCAGCGGTGCCCAGAGCAGCTCCTGGTGGCCGGAAGTTCTTGCCTGGCCCACTGCGGTCTCTAGCTGTTTCTGTCTGTCCCTGCCCATCACATCCCGCACCTCACCTCTCCCAGAATCGTGTGAAGCCACAGGCACCGCGTTTGCAGCCGCGGGCTGTCGGAAGAGCTGTCATGGGTCTGGTACCGAACTCCTACCCTAACCGGCCCTCCACAGGTGGGGGTGGGGGGAGCGCTTACCTACCACGTTGCACCCCAACCCTCTTGGAGAGGAGAGAAAGGGGTGCTTCCCGGAACCCTAGGGAAAGAAAGAAACCCAGGTGAGCAAAACTCATTACCTACCTGCTTTCTTGCTTTCTTTTTTTTAGAGTCAACCGGGCAGCATTAGAAACGTACCCACCCTGGGGTGAGGTTTCCTCTTTTCGTGATCTAGCCCGGGGGTTACACGAGCATCAAAAGCCCATGCCTTTCACCCACAACGGAAACTCTTGGGCCGTTTACTTGATTTGCTCTCTTCAAGGGCTTGTAACTGTGTTTCAAACCTTTCATGGTTCGGAAATGGGGAAAGTCTGTGCCAGGAAGCAGAAGCTGGCAAGGGAAGAGGAAAGAGCAGACACAGCCAGCCTCGGTGGGGGAATAAATCCCCACGCACCAGCCCCGGGAAGCCTCCCTGATACCTTGGCCTGGGGACTCCTGCGGGCCCCTCCTGCCTCGTTCTGGGCCACACATTCTGGAGCGTGGCTCGTGTCTTCAGCGAACTATTACGGCCGTATACTCATTGCCTCCAGGACTCCGATCCTCGCCCTAACCGTCCTGCCCCCTCTCTAAGGCCCGACGCTCCTTCTCTGTAAAATGGGGGAGAAGAACACGAGTTCTCAGGGTTACGGATCCAATGAATACAAAAACACTTAGCATCTTCCCTGGCAAGGAAGGTGCTGGATAAATAGGAGGGATTATTAGGGTCTCTCTCAGCCCCGCCAGGGTATGGATGCGATGGCAAACATTCACAAAGACCTGTGCACGCCAGTCACGGTGCTAGGGCCAGGAGGAGAACCATAGATAAGATAGGCACCGTGAGGGTGTATAGGCCGTCACAGGGAGGCAGGAGTGAGGGGCAGCACAGCATGTCAGTTACAGTAATAACGCATCTATGTGGTGCTCCCTGGGCTGGGCTTTGTTCCCAGTTCTTTGTGTAAATCTGATCCTGTGAGGCAGGTACTGGGTTAGACCCACGGAGGTAGAATCTGGAGACTCACTGCCAGGTCTGGGCACGGGCGACCCCGGGGCGGTGGCCTCGCGTCCTGAGACAGGGAACATGGACAGGGGAGCGGCGTTAGGGTACCAGCAGGCAGCGGACACGGGGGTCTGAAATAAATAGGGATCCGGGCCCAGCGAGCTGCTGGGGGCCCAGATTTGAGAGCGACTGGTTGAGCAAAGTGGGTTAAGCCACCAAAATGGCTTATCCGTTATCCAGAGAGCATGGGCCCACCTAGAAGCAGGCGGAGACTCTGGAGAACATGCCAGTAACCGGGAAGGACAGTCAGCAAGAATAATCCAGACTTGCGAGGACCTGGAGAGTCACACGGCAGTTGGGGCCATTTAGTTTAGGGGCAAAGCGCCCCCAGAAGGTATCAGTAAAGCCGCTGAGTGCTCAGGTGCCCCCGGTACAGCATGCTCCCCCTCCAATATGTTAAACCTTTCGGTGCTTAAAATGATAAAGCTTCGGTAACCTAAAAATCTCATCTCTTCCTGAATGACTCATTCCCCACGAGTTAAGAATAAACCTCTATTGTGCTCGTATAGCTGGGTTATTCCAGTGGGAGTGACACCTGATATTGTTGTGAACTTTACCTTACCTGACATCACATCTAGAATTTGCTCTCATTTCTCAGCCTGGGCGACTTGAGCCCCGCCCCGGCCTGAAGGATCTGGAAGGCAGACCTTTCGGGGGCCACGTGCAGCCCTGCTTCCACGGCCCCGGGACCGATTCATTGTTCAGTCCGCCGTGTGCGGGGTGGGGGCTTCGGGCCCTGATCCCTCGTGGCAACGATCCAAGGAGTGAACACGTCCCAGTGCAGCCGGTTAGACGAGGCCGGGAAACTTCTGACTGTCCCTGACACAGGAGGGGTGTTCCGGCAAATATTTGCCAAGCGGATGAAAATTTCATCATCCTTGTTATCCATAACAAGGGCGGCAAGTTCCTGCCGGGAACACAGCCGGTGGGTAGGATGGGCTCTGGCAGATGCTAGGACCCTGCAGTGAGTGGTTAATTATTCTGGGAGTTCACACTTGAAGGGGCTGAGGGCGGAGCCCGGCCAACTCCTCAAAACGGCGGCTCCGGGAATCCTAGAAAGGCGAGGCTCAATTTCCTTTCTCCCGCCTCTGGGCCCTTCTCTGAACCTGTCCAGACCCATCCAGGACCTTCCCAGGAGGAAAAGCCTCAGCTCGGATCAGCCTGGGTTCCTTCCTGGGAGGAGGACCCAGGGAAGGGAAGGGGGGCCTAGCTGAACCCCTGGCTCAGAACCCCACAGCTCAGAGGGTCTCCTCGTGGAGCTAGGAGACACGTGGCCGTCCTCCCTGAGCTTGTCACTGGTGCGTCCAAACCCTGCGTTACACTCCATTCTCCCTTAATCGTGAAATCTGGAAAACCACCACGGGCAAGACCCACTGGAGGGGCGTCTCCCCTGCAATTTCTAACTGCGGGTGAGGCCCCGCTCTCACACTAGCTGTGTGCCCTTGGGCAAATCGCTCAACCTCTCCGATCTTGTTTTTCTCACTTCTAACAGGAGTCTGTCATCACTTCACGGCACTACTCCCTTCCTTCTGGAAATATGGTAGCACCGGCCAGTTTTACTCCCTGGCTGGGAAGCTTTACCAGGGCAGGAACATAATTCTCACATTCATTGTCCCCTCTCCCTGAACGCAGATGTACAGGAGACACTCAACATGCTGCATAAGTAAAAGTCCCTTAAAAAGAACAACAACAGGGGGCGGGGCACTTGGGTGGCTCAGCTCAGGTGGAGATCTCAGGGTTTGTGAGTTCGAGCCCCAAGTCGGGCTCTGTGCTCACGGCTCAGAGCCTGGAGCCTGCTTCAGATTCCGTGTCCCCCTCTCTCTCTGCCTTGCTGCCGCTCTCTCAAAAATAAACGTTAAAAAAAAAAAAACAAAACAAAAACCAGGGGGGCACCTGGGTGGCTCAGTCAGTTAAGCTTCCTACTCTTGATTTCGCCTCAGGTCATGATCTTATGGTTCGTGAGTGCGAGCCCCAAGCTGGGCTCTGCGCTGACAGTGTGGGGCCTGCGTGGGACGCCTTGCCAACATCTCTCTCTGCCCCTCCCCTGCTCTCGCTCTCTCAAAATAAATTTTAAAAAATTTAAAAAATAATAAAATAAAATTAAAAAATAACAGGAACACCTGATATTTACTCTGATATTTACCTGATATTTACACCAGCACCTGATATTTACTGTGTGCCCAGCACCAAGCTAAGCCGTTTCAGTGCATTCTCTCATCTAATCCCCGTATTTCTCAAGGAAAGTATGATGACTCCCTTTTTAACGATGAAGAAACTGAGGCCCAGAGAGGCTCAGCCGTGTCCAAGGTCAGGCAGCCTCGTACGGGGCAGCTGAGACAGAAGCCAGATCTGAACTCACATGCATCTGTAGACGAAGCCCTCTCCCTGAAGCAAAGAGGCGGGGACGCTTCCAGGAGAGAAAACGAGGCTTGGAAGCATAAAAAGGAAGTATAAAAGGAAGGAGCTTTCTGGACTGCTAAACTCAGCCTCCAGGGGGAGGGGTCGCGATGAAGGATCCCCTCCACCTTGGGAGTCCTTGTCTACACTGTTTCTGACTGCTGTGCTCAACTGTTATTTGCTCCTAAAGCAGTGGGTCTCAATCGAGGGTGATTTTTGCCTCCCGGGGGATACTTGGTGATGCCTGGAGACGTTTGTTGGTTGTCACAACCGGTCCGTACTACTGGCTGGGGGCCAGACATGCTGCTAAACGTCCTACATTGCACAGGACAGCCTCGGCAACAAAGAATTATCCCGCCCGAACGTCAGGAGCGCTGAGGTTGTGAAACCCTGAGCTCGAGAAATGGGACTCCGCAATGCCGAAACCTTTGTCTGACATCCTCCTCCTGAGCTACGCATTATTTCCCTTTTACAGGTGAGGAAACAGACTCAGAGAGGTTGGGACTTAATTTAGAGCTCTCATTCAGAAAACCCGATCCTATCCTATCGGCTCCCTCTTGCCCGTGGACTTGGGAGGTGACTCAGTGTCAGAGGAAATGGGATGGGCGGGGGGGATCGCAGGTACAAAGAAGAGTAAGTTCGGAGTTTGGGAAATCTGGGTCTGGTCCAGCTCTGTTGTAATCCATCGTGTGACCCTGGGTAAGTCAATGCCCCCTCTGGTTTCATTCTTCTAGGGTTTTCCCCAGTATCGACTGATGCGGCCCGTCTACTACTGAGGGGTTCTTTGGGGGCTTGGAGACGGGGAGGGGTGACCTGGCTGCAGGCAGCGGCCATCTGGGGCCTTCTCAGACACCATTTCCATCTCTGCACAAAGGACAAATACAGAAGGAAGAAGATAGAGCCTCGACCCTTGGGCCTGGGGTGGGGGGTTTGGGGGGGAGGCAGAGGTTTTCCTTATCACAGCAAGATTCACCTTTCAGTAGCCCAGAAGCCAGAAGGGGAGACTCCCAGCATTATGGGGTGGAGGATGGTTGGCTGGGGGCATTCTGCTCACAGGACTAGAAGGGCTCTGGGGCTCCAGCCCTGCTCGGAAGGCAGGGGCAGGATCCCCCAGACCCTCAGGCTCCACCGAGCTCCCTTTGCTGGGCATTCTGGAACCACCGGCTCCTTAGGAAAACCAGGCAGCCCCACAGTTGGCAGCATTTAGCACTGTGCTGTTTTATTTCTTCAACAGGGAAAACAGAAGGGAGGCAGGACCCCCGCTCAGCACGTGGGGCGCTGCCTCCCTCTGTCCCACCACCACCTTCTCTCCGGCCTCGGCTGGGAGCCCGCAGGTCGACAGAACTCCTGGCCTCTGGGATGTTGCCCTCTGCGCCACCTGACTTGCAGGAAGAAACACTCTCTCGGTCGAGGCAGAGTCAGAACAACCAGGCCGGGCGCTGCCTCCCGTGTCCTGACCCTCCCCTCAGTGGGTCTTGCCCCGGCCCTGGGAGATGACTTCCTCTGGCTGGGCTCGCATATACCACTCTACCCAGGAGCCATCATAGATGGCCACGTCGGGCTTGCCGCAGACGTAGGCCCCCAGTGCCACGTGGCAGGCTGTGACGCCGGAGCCGCACGTGGCCACCAATGGCTGGGACAAATCCACCTTCTTGTCCTGGAACAGACGGCGGATCTCCTCGGGGCTCTTCTCCAGGCCCTCCTGGGTCAGGAAGTCCGTGAAGGGGATGTTCACAGTGCCGGGGATGTGGCCAGGTTCGATGCCTGCAGCAGGAGGGCAGGAAGGAGGGAACACATACAAAGGGGGTATGAATGGCCCCTGGGTACTGAGAGCCTCCCATGCGCCCACGGCGCTAACCCTCTATGTGCATCATCTCGTGTAGTCCTTACAGCCAGGCAACCCAGGCGCTATTCACAGGCATTCCCGTTTTACGGACAGAGATGCTGAGGTTCCGTACTGCCCAAGGTCCCGCATCCAGCAAATTGCTGGCTAGAATTGGAACCCAAGACTCAGACCCCACCAGAGCCTCACTCTGCCCCCAGTTTCCCGATCACCTATGCGCCCTGGGGGCAACAAAGATAAGTAAGCCCTCCGCCTGGCCAGGAGTCATTGCACTTGTCCTACAGAAATTGATCTGGCAGGGCAGACAGGCAATAACTGAGCCATTATGAGTATGAGGGTGTTACACCCTGCGGGGGGTTATGGGGGCATATTATAAGAGGTATTAACAGTAATCATGATGGCTCGTGTTACTGAGCGCTTACTTTGTGCCGGGCACTGTGCGGAGCCCCTCTGCTGTATTTTCTCCCCCCCGGACTCTAGGGGGCAGAAATGATCATCCTCCCTTTTACACAGACGAGGAGCGTGAGGCACACAGACTAACTTGCCCGAGTCAGAGGGGCCCCAGAGGGTGAGCAGGGTTCTATCAGGTAGAGAGGTCTGGGCAGTGGGGGCTGAGGGCACGCCAGGCTGGGGAAGGGGAGTCTTTAGAGGGGGTAAAAGTCATTGGGCCAAAGCCCAGACATGGGGGGAGGTCGAGGCCCAAGAGGAACCAGGAGGCACGGGAACACCGTAGCAGGCCTGGATTAAGACGTAGGGCTTTGGGGCACCCGAGTGGCTCAGTGGGTTGAGCGTTTAACTTCGGCTCAGGTCATGATCTCTCAGTTCATGGGTTCGAGCCCCATGTCGGGCACTGTGCTGACAGCTCAGAGCCTGGAGCCAGCTTCAGATTCTTTGTCTCCGCTCTCTGCCCCTCTCCCACTCATATTCTGTCTCTTTCTCTCTTTCCCAAAAATAAACATTAAAAAAAAAAAAAAAGATGTAGGGCTTTGACCTGACTGCAGGGGGAAACCAGACTTCCGTTTTCAAAAGATCATTTTGATCCTAGCACAAGAACCCTAGAGGGCAAGGCTAGAACGCTGTTCATAAAGAGGGTCATTCCCCTAAACCCGGTCATTTTGGTTTCACCACCCTCTGAGGGGCAGGTGTTAGTAATATTCCCATTTTCACGCCAAGGACTGAGACTCGCAACAAAATAAACCCTCGCAGCCCATGATTCAAAAATCCCGGCCATTCAGACTCTAGGGTGAGGCTCTAGCCTCGTGGCTTCTGCCTCGATTTCCCCCTGCAGCGGGTGACACTCCTACAGAGAGCTGCGGACCCGTGTCGACAGTTACTGCTAGACCTCAGCACCCAGCCAGCGCTCTGAGCCCCCTGGTGAGGTTGGAATGCGCCCTGCACCCCCAGTTAGGTGCAGCAAAGGCTCACTGAGAGACATCACGTAGAGACCAAACTGGAGCAAGGAAGGAGAGCAAGCTCTCGACCCAGGTTGGCCGCTGTCCGAGCAGGGCTGTCCCCGCGCCTCGAACCCCGCCAAGCAAAGCAGGCTTCCCCCACCCCACTGAACGACGGCAACGACGTGATGCCCTCCACTGATCTAGATCCAGTTTTTACGCGCACTGGCTCGGTCGGTCTCTACAACAAGCGTGCTAGGTGTGTGCCATCATCTCTTCCTTTACAGGTGAGCAAGCAGGAGGGGTGAGCATTTAAGCGCCTCTGTAAAGCGCCAGGAGCACGGACGAAGCACACAGGAATTACGTCACCCTCCTTGAGGGCACCTTATGTGTGCTGAGCGCTCTATACGTTTCTTCTCGTTTGACGCTCACCGCATCCTTACCAAGCCCTGTTTCTCCTCTGATTTTGCACGCGCAAACGCTGCAGTTCAGAGATTAGATTAGGTGACCCGCCAAGTGGCTCACTGCCCCCACCCCCTCCCCCGAAGGGCTGAGCTGAAGGACCTAACAGGTTCAAGGTGGAACCACATAAAATTGTCACCTATGCGGGTTCCAAAATGGCTGGCTATCAGCAGTGCCCTACGGTTGGGTCTCAGGTCAACACTGCTCTGCACGGTTCCATGTAGCGGGGTCCTTCTCGAGTCCCCAGATCTCTCTAGGACGTTGATCCCATGCCAGCTGTTGGGTCAGTCTTCGGGGATGCACAGGGAGCAGGGCCGACCCTTACCCTGGGGCCATGCGGAACAGTGAGAGGACGGGATGGGCCCAAGCTGCTTTGTAAGCACTGAACAGAAGCCCCACCCTCATTCAGGGGCGTTAGGGAGGCGGATGCCATTCAAGGACAGACTCCCAAGACCAAGTAGCAACTTCCTTGCATCCCCCCTGAAAAAGGCACGAGAGACAAAAGGCTGAGTAATGACTGCTTGCTCACTGCAGTTAAATGTACCGCCCCAGCGCCTGGCCGGGCTGCTTCCTGACCTCCAGCAAGGTAGCCATTCTGAGACTCCATTTCCTCCTGGGTACAATGACAGCACCCATCTGTCGGGGTCATTGAAAGGCTCACACGACCGTGGCCATTGGCCTACCCGTTTGCGGGGAGCCCTGCCCATGTCATCCAGGGCTTCCCTGTGGTCTCCTTGCCTGGAGAATTCAGCTCCCAGACACAGGGCTCTGCTCCAACCCAGGCCAGCAGCCACCTCTATTCAGTTTCTCTCCAACCTGGGGCCGGTGATCCCGCGGCGCGCGCGCGCACGGCCCCTCTCTCGTGCCCTCTGCAAGCCATGACCCCTCTTAGGGGCTTTTCATCCACTCCCCTACCCCAGACTCCTCCCCCTCCTCCTCCTCCAGTCTGCCTCCATCAACAGCGGGGGTGGGTACACCCGATCAGGCCCCATCCCTTTGGGGGCTTTTCCTGCCGCCCCTCCTGTTCCGCAGAGACCGCCCTACATCCGCAGAATTGGGGTGGGGCTGTTTGGCTTCTCACCCTGATACAGGGCGCCCTGGGTTCCCAATGAGTTTGGGGGCAAAGCAAGTATTCGTGTCCACTTTTAAGGAATAAACCCAGGGAGGCTCAGAGAGTGAGACGACTGGAAACCACATCTCACGTCCCCGCCCCATGCGGCGTCCTTCAAACGCGAGGCCGAGGCAGGGCTCAGCGCGCCCCTGACCCCGCGCCCCAGGTGACCTCCCGCCCCTTTGCGCGTGTTTGTTACCGTCTCGGGGCTCGGGCTCGGTGCCGCGGAACCGGCCGGCGGCGCGGGCGTCCACCACCTGGAAGCGCCGGGATTCAAGGTTCTCCTTCATGTCCTCGTACGTCTTGACGAAGGCGGGGTCAAGCGAGGCTCGGAACTCGGCGGGCGCCGGGCGGCTCTTCCCCGAGCTCAGCGGGAGACCCAGGCGGAGCCAGTGGCGGAAGCCGCCGTCGAGCAGCGACACGGTGCGGTGGCCGAAGGCGCGGAACATCCACCAGACGCGCGGCGCAGAGTAGAGGCCCTGGTCGCTGGCGTCGTAGATCACGACGTGGGTGGCGGCGCCCACGCCCAGGTGGCCCGCGTACTCCGCGAAGTGCGCCGCGCTGGGCAGCATGTGGTCGTAGGGGGACGTGCGGTCGCTGCACTGGTCGATGTCGAAGAAGGCGGCGCCGGGGATGTGGCGCTCCTCGAACTCGCGGCGCGCGTCGCGGCCCAGCTTGGGCAGGTACCAGGAGGCGTCTAGCAGCTGCAGGGGCTGTCCCGCGCGCGGGGTCCGCAGCGCGTCGGCCACCCACTGCGCCGACACGAGCGCGCGGAAGAGCTGCTGTGGGGGCATGGTGGCGACACCGGGGCTGCAAGCCTGGGCGACAGGGAGGATGTCAGGAGGGAATCGAGGAAGAGGCCGGCCAGGTCGCTGCAGATGCCCGCACCGCTGGGTCTGGCACTAGCCCGCAGGGGCGGTGGAGCCCCGGGAGGGCAGAGTCCAGGGAACACAGAAAACCGGCAGAGGCAACCCCAGGGGCAGACTTCCGTCACCGGGGCCTCCCCTCCCCCCCTCCCTCCCACCCAGGGCACCTACACGGGGAAGAGCAACGGAATGACCCTGACCCCTTGGAGGGGGCCAGGCGGACCCTTCATCGCCGCTTGCCGGGGTCAGGGGGGGCGGTAGGGACAGGTTCAAGCACAGGAAGACAAGCAGAGGGCAAAGTCTCAGCCCCTCCCCAAGGTCCCTGGTGGAATTTGTAAACTTCTTCATCAAACGTTTATATAAGCAGCCTCACGGGAAATAGTAGCTGAATTTACTGACTCCTTGCTATGTATCATTTCATCTCACAATACCTCGGAACCCTGCAGGACACAGAGTAGGCTCTCAATTATTCGCCGGACAAGTAGCCTCCGGAAGGTTGGTAGGGGATATTCTCACTGTCACGGAGGGTGGCACTGAGGTTCAAAGGCTCCGGCGGCCAAGGTCAACAGCTAAAGTGGCGGCAACACCAGAATCCTGACTCTCGCTGGCCAGTGCCGTGCAGGCCCTGGGGGTCCAGCCAGGTCAGATTTTGCCCCTTGGGCCTGAACTGAGTCTCTGAAACTCGGGGCAGCAGCAGCAACAGGGACAGCGCCTCCCCGCCCCCCCCCCCCCCCAGTCCCTTCCACTCCCCTGCGGGCCAGCCACTGAGAGTACACACAGCCCACGACATGACACGCAGGCCACAGCCTGCCAGGGCCAGGATGCCCTGAATGTGTTGGGCGCCTGTGCAGACAGCCCCCAGTTCGTCAGGTGCCTCCCCGAGCGGGTTAGGGAAAGGTGCCCCCTCCCTCAGGGCATGTGACTGGGTGGGTGGAGCCTGAGCCGCAGGTCAACCCCCATACCCCGTTGGCAGGGCGTGGCTTTACCATCCATTCCAGGCCGTCCTGCCACAGAGAAGGGGTGGGGAGAGAACAGGTGCTTCGTGGGCCAGGCCACACGCTAAGCCCCGTGGCCTTTAGTGGTGGGCATATGACGATGTCTGCCTTCTGCGCGAGGCAACTAGAGATGTGCTTTGGCCTTGCTCACACAGCTGGTCAGCTCCAGAGGCTGGACCTCTTCCCCAGCCGCGGGTCGGTGATGACCAGGGCCTAATCAGTCCACAGTGTTACGCCTCGTACCCAGCCTCTCCCAGTCTGGCTTTTAGGAACTCAACTCCACCCACGCGGCCAGGCCTTGTGCTGGACACTGAGAAACTCTTAACGTTGCCAGGCCCCGGAGGACGGGGGGCTGTGGCGGGTAAAGACAGGCCACGGGCCTGCCCAAAGGACAGCAGCATTGAAGAAAGTCTGGGGTTCAGTGCAAGCACCAGGGACCGATACCTCAGCCTAGGGTGGGAGCAGAGGAAGTGGGAAGTCTTCCTGGAGGAGGAGGAAGTGCGTGCAAACTGATTTGACTTTTCCAGGGGCCCAGGAAACTGCGGCTTGACCTTCAGGATGAGGAGGCTGCCCCGAGGTGGCTTTTTTTTGGCTAAGGGGCGATCTCAGTGCCCGTGGGTCCTACCACAGCTGAATAGTGTTGGCGGATGCTGCGGGTCCCTTCTTGAAGAACCCATCTGGGAACCACAGTGGCTCCTGCCCCCTGGGATTCTTGGGGCTCCTGGTTTTTTCTATCCAAGGATCCATTTAGAGTAGAAAGAACCCTGGACTGGGAATCAGAGCCCTGGCTTCAAGTCAGTGCAAATCACTCGGCTCCTTAACTAGCCGTGCGAGGGCGGGCATGGTAGGCTCCCCGGCCATTTTCACTTCTTATAATGGAGCTTCCAACCTTCAGCTCTTACGGTGGAGATTAATGAACAGTTAATGACTGTCGAGGGGCCATCACGATGCACTACAAATGGCCGGTGTCAATAATCATTAAAAACGGCTTAATAAAAACCCAATGATTTCTGAAAAGTTATTCCCATAGGTGGCCTTTCAACAACAACAACAACAACACATCTAGAATCTTAAGAATTTCAGCAGCCCCCCCCCAACCCCTGCTTGATGGTCAGTTCTCACAAAGGACTGCAGGAGGCAGGGGAGGGTCCGGGGAGCAGGCTGTTGTCACCGAAAGGCGGGGCCCAGGTCCTGGCCCACTCGCCAAGCCTGGATCACCTCAGGTGGGGGTGCTCTGGGTGGGGGTGCTCTGGGAGTGAAGGACTCCAGGACCCACAGGACAGCCCTAGCTGTATCTCGCGAGTGTCTATACCCACTAGGGGAAGTGTGAGCCCCAGGCTGCCATCTAGGGGGGGGGCCCTGGAAGAAGAGGGGCTCCAGGCAGACTGGGCTATCCTCAAGGACTTCCCCCTAGTCTGCTCCTTCCTGGTACCCCCCCCCCCCCCCCCCGCACGTCAGGGCCAAGCACAAAGTTCGGAAGATTCTGGAGGCCAAATGCTTGTCAAAGTATGAATTTCTCAACTTCCTGTGAGACTAGTATTATTTCAGAATAAAAAAGAGCCTTTCCAAGGGCGAGGAGAAAAAGCATTCGGGACATATGTAACACGAATGCAAAAGCAGCTCAGGAGAGCAGGGGTGAGCCACCAGCTTGCAAGGACCAGTTGTTAAGATTTTTCAGGAATGATGTCGCCTGGTTGTTAAACGCGGCCCATTGTTAAAAATCAAACGCTATAACCTTATAATTAAATAGGTTAATTAAAAACAAAGGCAATTATTTTGAAAAGCATGAGGCTTTGGGGTGGAGCCAGGTAAACCAAGGCAGATCCGATGGGCCTCAATTGCTTGGTGTGCCCGTGGGGTAACCAGCTAGGCCTGTCTGTCTGCTCTCGAAATGTAAAGTTTCTGGCCTACTCCGTAGGGTTGTTGTGAGAAGTCAGTAAGGCCCTAGGAGCGAAGTATCTCACCGAGCAGGCCTTGGCCAATGTTAGTTTCGTTTTGCTCCGGCAAGTTCTTTGCCAGTTTCTCCTCTTGGAGCCTCGGCCTTGTCTCCCTGGCCTCTCTGTGGGGTTTCATTGGTCCTCTTCCCTCCCTCTTACCCTCTATGGTGGCACCAGGTGACCCCCCCCACTCCACCCCTACCCGCCCCCCCCACCTCCCCACCCGCCACTCACTCGGACGTCACCCAGCAGGCCGCCCCGAGCGGCGGCGGACAGCCATCCTTAGGGCGAACTCCGGGGCGCGTCTTCCCTCCTAGACTGCAGCCCCCTACTCCGCTCTGGCCCCGCGGGGGAGCCCCGCGCCGCGCACCCCGATGATCGACCTCCCCCCAGAGAAAGGCAAGCGCGACGCCGCAGCAGTTACCCCGGTCTCGGGCTCCGCGCTTCCGGGCTCGGTCATGGCCCCAGAGCAGGGCGCCCCCTCCCCGCGCCCGAAGTCGTCCCCTCCTCCCGCCACCAACCTGACGCCGGCCGAAGGGAGGAGACTCGAGCACTGCCCACCGCCGCGGCCACTCGGAGCCGCGGCGGCTCGCGCCTTCCACTCTCTGGGCCAGGGGGACACCCGCGCCGCCGCGTCCCGCCCCGCGCCGCCCCCGCGCCCCCCGCGCCCTCCCGGCGGGTCCCCGGGGTCCGAGTGGCGCTGCGCGCGGTGGGACGGCGCGCGGGGGGCGGCCGCGGCGGGACTGCACGAGGCGGGGGCGTGGCGGGCGGCGCGCCGTTCCCCCCTCCGGCGGCGGCGCGATGGTGCGGGCCGGCCGGGGAGTTGTGAGCTCTGGGTTTGAACCGGCCAACTTCTCCGGCGGTCGGGGGCGAGCGCCAGGGCTGCGGCGAGGGCGAGTGAGTGCGGCCGGGTGGGGCGGCGGCCAGGCACCCCGGCCGCTCGGGATTGGGCCTCCGATCTGGCCCCGGCAACCCAGGGGAGGGTCCCCCTGGCGAAAGCGGGACGGGGTGCCCTGGGAGCCTCCGACCCAGCTAGGGTACCGAGCCCGGGCGAGTCTGGAGGCGGGCGAGTCCGCCCAGGCTGCCGAGATTGGCCGCGGGCGCGCTTGCCGGGGGCGCGAGCGAGGGCCTCTGCGGGCTCCAGCGACCCCTCCCCCCAGGCGCCCACTCCCCTACCCTCCCAACAAAGGGGGCTCCTCCGCTCCACATGTCATTTCCTCCCACCTCCTGGCCATCTTTTCGCCTCTCTCTTCTGGCAGGACCTCCAACGCCTGTATGGTAGCTTCCGGAGCCAGATGCCCTCCGGGCCAGCTCCCCCAGTGGGGCTCCGGGGAGCTCTCGCCCCGCCCCCTTCGGCCCGGGGCCCCAGGGAGGGGCGGAGCAGCCCTTCCTTAGGGAATGCAAACCTTCCCACTGCGTGCCCGGGCCCTGCCGGGTGGCTGGGCCGCTGCAAACACGCAGCCCTGCGGGGAGCGCGGTGGGAAAAAGCTCCTCCCAGGTCCCGCTCCCCTGCACGCACGGCCCTCACACGCTGCTCTCTTTTCCTGGTTTCCACCCGCGCCAGGTGATGCGCAGAGCTGAAACCATGGTCCATCAGGTGCTCTACCGGGCGCTGGTCTCCACCAAGTGGCTGGCGGAGTCGGTTCGGGCTGGCAAGCTGGGGCCTGGCCTGCGGGTGCTGGACGCGTCCTGGTACTCGCCGGGCACCCGCGAGGCCCGCAAGGAGTACCTGGAGCGCCATGTGCCCGGCGCCTCCTTCTTTGATATAGAGGAGTGCCGGAACGCGGCGTCGCCCTACGAGATGATGCTGCCCAGCGAGGCCGACTTCGCCCACTACGTGGGCCGCCTGGGCATCAGCAACCAGACCCACGTGGTGGTTTACGATGGTGACCACCTGGGCTCCTTCTATGCGCCGCGGGTCTGGTGGATGTTCCGTGTGTTCGGCCACCGCACCGTGTCGGTGCTCAACGGCGGCTTCCGGAACTGGCTGAAGGAGGGCCACCCGGTGACATCTGAGCCCTCACGCCCAGAGCCGGCTAACTTCGAAGCCACACTGGACCGCTCCCTGCTCAAGACCTACGAGCAGGTGCTGGAGAACCTTGAGTCTAAGAGGTTCCAGTTGGTGGATGCCCGGTCCCAAGGACGGTACCTGGGCACTGAGCCAGAGCCAGATGCAGTAGGTACGTGTCCTGCTGGGTGGGTGATCCCTGGGGGGGGGGGGGGGGGGGGGGTACTGCCCAATGAAACGATGGAGAGCAGGGATGTCTGGGACCCTCTCCAGCTTTTGCCCTCAGTTTCCCCATACGTGGGCCCCAGTCTGCATCTGTGAAATGAGAGAATAGAGCCAAATCCAAAAGCTTTTTTCAGCTGTGATGCATGAGGACCTACATACGTGTTCCCATAGCCACGTGCTAACTAGCAACCTGGTATCCGCATGGGGTGGCATCAGCAGAGGTGACTGGTGACATCTCCACCCACGTCCCTGCCCAGGCGCTCCTCCCCCACATGCCCAAAGGTATGCCCATGAGCCAACACGTGCATCTCTGTGCAAAGCTCCCAAGCACACCTAGCTTGTTGGGGCCGCTCCGGTTCCCCGGAAACCCCCACAGACATCAACCCTGCCCTTCCCGCAGCACCCCCTCCCTCCTTCCAGCCCTCCCGGACCCCCTGACCTTTCCAAACAGCTGCAGCCTGTTTGCAGAGCTATTAAGAGTAGCTGTCATTTCGTGCTGAGTAGTTCACATTGCGTTGTCTCATCCTGTCCTTCATCCGAGAAGGCCTAATATCCCCATTTTAGAGAGGGGGAAACTGAGAAGTGAGGACATTAAGTTACTGGCTCTGTTAAGTGGCAGAGTCAGGAATTCTGCCCAGGGCCGACTGGTTTCAAACCAGTGCTCTAAGCCAGACATCCGCAGGGAGGTGGCTCGTGAATCCTCTGCTGCGGACAAAGGGCAGGCCTGGGGGGTTCTACATTGCTGGAGGTGGGGGGAGTCTCAGGAGAGGACATGCTGAGTTCTAGAGCCTCCTAACAGAGAACCATAGCAGTCTCACCATCACCCTGCTAGGTTTCCTCCGGCCCCTGCCTGGGCACCTCTGGTGGCCCCGGCTTTGGGGGTCTCTGGTGGCCCCGGCTGGCCTGAGCCCTCAGAATGATCGGCACCTCCTGGCTCTGGGCTCTGTCCTCGGGCAGGGTCTGCAGAATCTAACTCCCGTGCAACATTTTTCCTAACTTTCTGTGCCTCTGAGGGGAGAGGACTCTGTGACAACAGTTTTGGACACTCTCCGGGCTGGAGGTCCTGAAAGATCACCTCATGGGACAGAGGGGAGACTGAGGCACACAGAGGCAGGGGCAGGTCAAGGCCACATGGCCAGTTAGTGGCAAAGTCCTGGACTTCTTCCAGGTCCCATGTCCCCCCGCCCCTTGCTCTCTGAAGGTCTGGAGTTGAAGATTCAGAGACTTCTGGCCCGGCCCTTCCAGCAGCCCCACCCTTGCCTGGGTTCCTTGCCTTCTCTCCTTAGAACTTCCGGTGCCCCTTGGGAGATGAATGGTAGGGTTGATTCCCTTGCTGCCTCCGGGCTTGCCCTGAAGCAAGCTGGAAATAGAAGAGGTGTCAGATCCAATCTCCTCACTCCCATTTTAGAGATGAGGACACTGAGGCTCAGAGAAGAGTCCCTCCCCATTCTCCCTCCTCCCACCGCCTCCAGATCCCAGGGAGCATGGATCCTCAGGAGAGGTCAGCCCCCCCTGTGTGGGGGGATCTCAACCCGATGTCTTGGCCTCTCTGGGTTCCCTCATTGTAAAACGAGAAGAGGAAAGCCCAGCCCTCCCCACCTGGCTGGAGAGGTATTTTGAAAAGGGGAGGGGGGGGGGAGCTCTGCAAAGCCCAGGGCCACCCAGAAAGCATGGAGTGGCACTCCCCTCCCTCATTCCCTAAGAGGCTTTGCTGGCCTCCCAGGCAACATAGTTTGGGGGCGCAAAGGCACATGAGGCTCCCTGAGTTCACGGTCCCCAGCTTGGGGTGGGCTCAGGGAGGCAGCCCGTGAGCTCCGGGGTCCAGATGCAACACCCAGAAGGAGGGTCCTGAAGCAGGAGCTGGGAGCAGGGCCTTGGACACCCCATGAGCTTGCATGATACCCTATGCAGCCTCGCGGAGTCCTTGGCCTCTGAACCCTTCCCTCCTTAATGAAAGGAACGGGCTCACCTTATAGAGCGCCGGGGAAAGCCAGCGAAGGAGGGGACGGTCAATCCAGCCCAGTTATCTTCATAAACCTTGAGGGCAGTGAGGGTGAAGAGGGTATTGACCCCCTAGTAGGCATTTTTATCAGCCCAGTGTTTTATACATGTTCTCTCCTGGTGGAAGGTGGGGGTTAGGACTGATCCCAGTTTACAGGTGGGAAAGGGAGAAGTGGGTTCTCTAAGGAGGCAGAGTGGCCAAGGTTGACCCCAGGCTGCAGGCCTCAGGGTGGGGCTGTTTCCCAAGGCCACTGCTGTGTCAACAAACACAGGGACTGGGGGAGAGGGGAGGCCGGGGGAGGGGAAGTCACAGCCTCACGGTATAGTGTTGCTTCATGGGATCCTGTGTTAGTTCACAGCCTCCTCAGGAGCTGGGAGCCTCCCACCGCCCCCCCCCCCCCCAGGGGTAATCTGAAACCTACCCCCAGATGCAGAGGGCAGGGCAAAGCCTAAGAAAGACCAGGCCACTTCAGGTGGGTAGGTGGCCGTTTTCATATGCAGGGGAACTTACAAGGCTTGTCTTGGCTGGCCGGCCGCAAGACGGGTAGATGTCCGCACCCGCCTGCCAAATCTTGAAAGTTTATAGAGGCATTAACTGGGTTGAGTCACATACACACGGTCCAGCTGGTCTCAACACCGCATCGCTATCTCAATGCCATGTCCTTGGAGCAGCCTCTGGGAGCCCAGAGGTCAAGCAGAACGCACATCCCAAGGACGGGAGGGGGAGAGGCATCTCTAGCTGTCCCGGTCCAGCTCATGGGTCAACTGGTGCTCTCCATGACCTCCCCCGACTTTCTACCCCTCACGTCAGCTCTCACCACCTCACACGCATGCCCCCTCTTCTGCACTGTGCCCTGAGGCGTCAGCAAGGGGTTTCACGGGGCCTGGTGGTGGCTCCTTTGGAGGCTATGAGGCTGCATTGGAGGCAGGTGCCATAGCGACAATATACAGGGACATGCAAGAGAAAATACAGAATTAAGACAATGAACCCCCAAGTCAGGGATGGCATTTTCCATCAAGAGCCCCGTCATCTGAACCATTGGTTTATTAAGTCCCCTGGGCTGGGGTTCAGATAATTCAGGGCATTTACTTGTATTCTCACGTGATGCAGTGAAGGTGATGCCTAATAGACGCACCAGATATGAACACACAGCATTCTGTTTGGATAATGGCCTCCTTGCAAGGCAGCGCCACCGTCTAAGTCCATCCTGTTTCGGGGGGTAGCTTTTCTCGTTAAAGACATTTCAGGGTTCAGCAAGGACAGGTTTTGGTGACTATCATTCAAGGCTGGCTGGGTGAATTTCGTAAGGGCTGGCGCGTGTGCTAGAACATCCGCCAGGATGGGGAGCGAGACAGCAGCCCAGTGATGTACCAGCGGGAAACGGCATGTGCCCACCTAGCCTCAAGGAGACGGAAATTGTCAGCTTTAGGACCTCTGTCTGGTTGTGTGCACCACGTGTAGGGGCCAGGGGGCGGGGGCGGGATGCCCACTCATGGTCATCCACCCCTCTGCAACCCCAGTAGGGTTGATCCCTTTAAAATAGGCCAGCTGTCGGTGCAAAAAGGGCAAAAGTCCAGGGTGCAGGGGGACTCTCAGCCCTCTGAGTTCAGCCCACTGGCTGCCGTGGCTTACTCCTCCCCGAGAGTCTCCATCCGGAGGAGCCCTGTGGACCCACTGCCAGGAGCTGGTGCTCTGTGGGGGTGACCAGAGGTTTTGCCCCCTTTCCAGAGCTGCGACTAAAATCCTAGGGGGACTCTCTGTGTAATTAATTCTTATTCAGGTCAGTGGTATGATCTTAGTTATCAGAAACCTCTATTTCTCCGTCTTTTCCATGAATCTCCCCGAAGGTGGAACACCTGAGGGGGACGGAACGCTTTTGCAAAAGCATCCGAAGTGAAGCAGTAACTCCGGGTAAGAGTTCATGCTAATGCAATTGACAAGGGGATTCGGTTATTTTGAGGGTATATATTTTAAAGTAATCACTAAGGTTGTGATCAATTGATGCTGTTATACCACGACATACCAGAGTTTTAGGAATATTTTTTAGGGTTTTTTTCATTTTATTTTGAGAGGGAGAACAGTACAAGCGGGGGAGGGGCAGAGAGCGAGGGAGCCCCAGAATCCGAAGCAGGCTCCAGGCTCTGGCTGACAGCTCAGAGCCTGACGCGGGGCTCCAACCCGGGAACTGCCAGGTCATGACCTGAGCAGCAGTTGGACGTTTAACCGACTGAGCCACCCAGGCACCCCCCCTTTTTAGGAATTTTATATACTTTCTGGAACACTTCTATCAACAGCTTCCATATACATATTTCCTAAGGAAAATGTAGTTAGCATTTCTTCCTACTTGACTTCCCATGTAATTTAACATGTGAAATGAGTCTAATTAGTTTCATATTTCTCTTTTACAAGGAGGAAAAAACCCAAATCTTTTGAGATGGTCCAGGAAAATCCCCAAGTTAGTCCAGGGTAGGTAAGGTTTCATTGAGAATTTGATTTAGGGGAATTTTGTCTAAAATATCAAAAGGTTTTATTTATTTATTTATATTAGTTCGTAGATTTATATAGAAGAGTTTTAGATTCGCAGAAAGAATTGCAAAGAAAGGACAGTTCCCATATACCCCCACACCCAGTTTCCCGTATTATTAACATCTTATATTAATTAGTGTGGTACATTTGTTACAGTTAATGAATACAGGTACAGTACATCCATTCATTTAATATAAAAAAAAAAAGTCAGAGCCAAGAGAATTCTAAGGAGACAGGAAGATTAAATATAATGTGGTCTCCTACACGGGGTCCTGGAACAGAAAAGGCATTTCATAAAAGTAAGGAAATGTGAATAAAATATAGACTTCAGTCAAAAGGTTTTAAAATACACGGTCGCGTAGGATCGCGGGTCGTCGTGAAACAATATTCACTTATCCGTTTAACCAAAATGACAATTAAAGGCCTCAAAGGCAGGTATAGAAGTTGCATGCTTGTAGAAAAAAAACAAAAACAGAAACAAAACTGAAAACCAAAAACATAGCTCTTTTAATAGAGAAGACTCTGCTTTTTTCTTAAGTAATCAAAGACCTGATCAAGACTATATGAAGTATAGGAAATTATTATTTTATTGTTTTTTAAATGTTTATTTTTAGAGAGAGAGAGAGAGAGACAGAGCAGGGGAGGGGCAGAGAAAGAGGGAGACACAGAATCCAAAGCAGTCTCCAGGCTCTAAGCTGTCCGCACAGACCCCGACGCAGGGCTCGAACTCATGAACTGTGAGATCATGACTTGAGCCGAAGTCGGACACTTCACCAACTCAGCTACCCAGATGCCCTGAAATTATTTCGATAAAACACAGTATCTTTGTTTGACCATCCCGTCAAGAACGGACTGATAGTTCAAGAAACTGTTATCCTTTATGGCGGGTGAGAGCAAATGAAATTTCAATTTTACCTAAGTGCACTTTGATATATAGCTTATTTTTAAGCTGATTAAATAGAGCTCTTGTACAAATTAATTTTGGTAATACCTTCAGAAGGTAGAAAAAGATATATACTTAGCCCATATCCATAGACATATGTAAACGTAGAAACAGACAGAGACCCTGTAACTTAGCCTTTGATGAGTAATCTTAGGAAGGCTGTGGGCCAGGCTTTGGACAAGGGAACTTCTAGAGCAATCTGTACGCTTCCCCCCGCCCTCGCCCAGATTTTGTCCTCCAGTCTCTGTGGATAGTGTTTTGGTTAACTCCTGGGGTGTTTACGTATCAAAGACGTGATAAAATTTACGACTGTGACTTTCCAGAGAAAGAATGTCGATTATCCCCCAGGTTTGGGGGCAATTGCTATTTATTTATTTATTTATTTATTTATTTATTTATTTAAAAAGGCTTATTTCTCTATTTTTGAGAGAGAGAGAGAGGGCAAGCAGGGGAGGGGCCGGGAGAGAGGGAGAGAGAGAATCCCAAGCAGGCTCCGCGCGGTCAGCACAGAGCCGGACGTGGGGCTTGAACTCATGAACCTGGAGATCGTGACCTGAGCCGAAGTCAAGAGTCAGACGCTTAACCGACTGAGCCACCCAGGCGCCCCACAAGTGCTATTTAAGGTTCTGCTTTGCATTTGGGGTGGGAAGGCAGGGGGGCATTTCCACTTTCTCCTCCACCGCAACATCCTCGATTCTGGTCGCTTGCTCAAGGATTCCCCTCTCAGCGCCCTAATCAGGCTTTGTCACAGGCTCCTGAATCTCAATCCACAGCATCTCGTGCCTTCCTCACCTTGCACAAGGGCACGCTAACCTCCGATGGACTGCCCTGCTCTCCCACCTTGGCTGCCGGCCCCGAAGCCGGCAAGGTAGGAGACGCCCGCTCGTCCTTCTCAAACCTCAGCTCTTCCCACTTTCCAACTTGACTTTCAGCCAGCCCCAGATGCAGAGAGCAGGGGGAGACTGAAGAAAGGGGCAGACGGCTCCAGATACGTGGGTGGCAGGTTTAAGAAGCAAGGGAAGTTACTTACAAGGCTTGTCTTGACCGGCTGCAAGATGAGTAGATTTCTGCATGCACCTGCCAAGCCTTAAAAGTTTATACGGAGGCCTTGACTGGGTTGAGTCCCATACACGTCATGCAGCTGGTCTCAACGCCGCATGACTATCTCCAGGCCATGTCCTTGGGGCAGCTTCTGGGAGCAGGGAAGGCAAGCAGAATGCACATTCCCAGCGCAGGGGTGGGGACGAGGGGCGTCCGAGGGCCAGGGTCCAGCTCGTGGGGCAACCAGCGGTCACACCCTCTCGATGCCCCCCCCCCCCCCCCCCCCCCAGTGACTGGCCTCCTCCTGGCCAAAGCTGGAACCCAAAGTCCCAGGCCTCTGAGCAGCTGAGGAATATGAGGGGTCATCTCATCTTTCCCCCTGCCTCCTCTCCCTTTCCAAGAAAGGTTCAGGGTGGTCCAAGAACACAGGATTTTAGGGTCGGACACGCCTGACTCCACAGGCTTGTGTGTCCTGAGGTAAGCCACCTCACCTCTCTGAGCCTGGGCTCCCCATCATCTCCTGGCTTTGTGAGGATTTGGGAGGTTCTGGAGCGAACCCACTGCCTGACGCCTGGGGCCAGAGGTGTCGGCCTGGCGGCAGGCCCGCTGGGGGGAGGAAAGCCACGGGCCTGCAGTGGAAGCTAGGCTTAGGAGAAAAGGCCCCTGCTTCTGGGTCCTTCTGCCGGCTGTTCTCCAAGGCTCTCTGGGCTGGGTTCGTCCCGGCCCTTGCCATGCACAGGCGGTCAGCACCTGCTCATTTAAATTCCTCGGACAGGCCCTGAGCCCTTGCTGGCAGAGACGAGGGGGACCCCCGCCTCCTGGGGCTGGCCCAGTTTGGGAAGCCAGAGTCACGGAAACCCCCAGACTTCTCTACTCCCAAGAGGTGCCTTTTATGCAACCAAGAAAGCCGGGGCGCTGTTGGCATCGGGGACCAGAGGAAAGAAACAAGACGGCATTCAGAACGCCACAGACACTTCCATTCAGCCCACTGCCTGGATGCCCAAAGATTTCTAAGTTGGATTTCTTGGCACAGGAGGCCCTTGAAGCCAACAGATCCATTGGCTTCTCCCTGGTAGGGGCGGCAGGCGTCCAGCCTCCAATGAAAATTTCCAGACGAAAAGACAAAATTCCCACAGGAAAGACTCCCTGGAATGTATAAGTGGAGACCTCTATTCGGTCAAAGGAACCCCTGACTCATGCCGGTGGATTTTTGGAATCTTCTTTGGCTTCAGGGGATGGGGGTTGGGACATTGCTGGCATGACTGTGCACCTACTGTGTGCCCGGGGTCACTAGGGGCTTCTGCCTACAGTGGCTAATCTTCCCCATGAGCCTGTGACATAGGCGGGGTTATCTGTCCATTTCACGGGTGGGGAGGCTGAGGCTTCGGGATGCAGGGCCTCCTGGCTGCACCCTGCCCCAGTGTGTGTCTTCGTCCAGTCCCCTCCCTCCCCCTGCTGCCCACCTTGGTCCTGCTCTGTCCCACAGGCCAGGTTAAGGGGGTGGGGTGGGGGATTTTGGAGGAAAGGGAGCTCCAAGAGGCGCCCAGACCTGCCTTGGGCCCCGCTCCCAGCATCCAAAGACTGTCAGGGTGTGGGGTGTTTGAGGAAGAGAGGAGTGGCCTTTGGCATGCTAAGGGTGGGACCAAGGCCTCCGCCCAGACCCCTTTGCCCCACTTGCTGGCTATTCTGAAAGCACATTTGGTCTCAGACTCACTGGGAGGGGAGACTGTTCCGGAAGGGACCTCGACCAGCTCAAACCTCCCACTGTGCTCCTAGCCAAGCCTCTCAGGGTTGCTAGGACGGCCCTGCAGGGACCACCCCTCGCTGTCCTCACCTGCCCCCAAGGGAGGCGGTGAGGTGGCGAGAGCATCGGCCTCTGAGGGTGGGTGGGCCGGCCTCAGTAGTCGGGGCCTTACCCCTGACAACAGCCCCTGCCCGTGAGTACTCTCATTCCCGTTCAAGCCCTGGGGGAAACTGGGGCCCAGAGAAGTGACGGGACTTACTTAAGGGGTCACCCTGCTGGTAAGTGGCAGAGCTGGGATTCAAGTGTACGTCTAGCACCAGGTCACATGTGCTTAACGGGAACCTCAGGGGACTCAGTGGAATCCCGGGTCTGCCTTTGCCTCTCTGTGTGGCCTCAGCTGAGCCATTGCGCGTGGCCAAGCCTCAGCGTATTCATCTGTAAAATGGAGCGACATTATGTGTAACGAATCACGGGGTTATCCGTTTAGCGTCTGTCTTCCCCGCCTGGCTGTGATCTCCCCGAGAGCCGGCCCATCTCTCCCACCGCTGTGTTCTTCACCATCAGCACAGCTCGTAGCGTTCGCTTCTCAGCAACCCTACGAGACAGCTGTGTGCCATTGGGCCCATTTTACAGACGAGCAAACCGATTCAGAGAAGTGAAGCGTTGTCCGAGGTAAAACGGTAGTGTAAAAGGTTGGTGAGCAGCAGAGGTGAGACTCACCCCTGTCCCCTCAAGCAGGTATGACTTCGGACATCCCTGCTTCAAGGCAGGGTTTGGGGGCAGAGCGCCCTTTGGCTTCTGTCTCAAGCATTGACTGTAGGTTGGGCCAGGAGGAAATTGAGCTCCAAGTTGGGCAAAAGCCTTACGTTCCTTCGTGTAGCTCCTATCCTTATAGCCTCAGCGGGTTTGGGCCCCCAGGCTGCCCTTAACCCTGTCCTTCCCCCCCCTTTGCCTTCTGCTGCGCCCAGGACTGGATCCGGGCCACATCCGAGGCTCAGTCAACATGCCGTTCGTGGACTTCTTGACTGAGGACGGCTTCGAGAAGAGCCCAGAGGAGCTGCGTGCTCTGTTCGAGGCCAAGAAGGTGAATCTGGCCCAGCCCCTCATTGCCACCTGCCGGAAGGGAGTCACCGCCTGCCACATTGCCCTGGCCGCCTACCTCTGCGGCAAGCCCGACGTGGCCATCTACGACGGCTCCTGGTTCGAGTGGTTCCACCGGGCCCCCCCGGAGACCCGCGTGTCCCAGTGGCAGCGCGGGAAGGCCTGAGCGGTGGGCCTCCTCAGTGGCCAGAAGCTCCCGTCTGTTCAGTGACCGCAGTCTGACACACAGCGTGTACCTCGTCGGCAAAGGAGACCGACTAGGTTTGAGAACTGCCGGGCAAAGCTCTCCTTTCCTCCCAGACACTGGAATAAACCGCTTTTTCTGAGGAGCTGTGTTTGCCTGCCTCTCTCTGGCTTCCACCCCGGCCCCCTGTGCCCGTCTCCTCTGGACTCCCTAGAGCCCATCGGGGCAAGAATCCTCCGGAGCAGCCCCTAGCTGGGGAGGCCGCCCTGAGGGTGCCACTCTATTATTTAGTTCTGGCAGAAGAAGTCGCCTGTTGTCGTCCCATGTCCGGTGGAGCACGCGGGGACCCACTGGGAAGGGGCCCCAGGAGGTGGAGAGAAGTGAAAGCAAGGACAGCCAGGCACCAGCCCCCTCCCCCTTCCTTTGTAGGCCCAGCCCTCTGGGGGGCGGGGGGAGGAATGGTGGAGGAGGCATCTGGCCTTCCAAAGAAGGGATCGAATGGGCGTCACACAACACAGGCCCTAGGGCCTCTCAGAGGAGGCGATGCTCAGGGGCGCCTGGGTGGCTCAGTGGGTTGAGCGTCTGACTTTGGCTCAGGTTATGATCTCACGGTTTGTGAGTTCGAGTCTCGCGTCGGGCTCTGTGCGGACGGCTCGGAGCCTGGAGCCTGCCTCGGATTCTGTGTCTCCCTCTCTCTCTGCCCCTCCCCTGCTGACGCTAATAAATACACATTAAAAAATTAAAAGAATAATCAGACTTGCTGAACGAGGGGGGCACAGGCCACCCCCACAAGGTCAACCGGTAGCCCCCTTGGCGTCTGAGCCCCCTCTTGGAAAAGTGAAAGAAAACCCTGTGGTCCTTTTGACTAAAGGCGGTTTCAGCGCACCCACACAGAGGAAATCAAGTCGCAAGATTGATTACTTCCAGATCCCAGCCATGGGTGGGGTGGGGGCGGTGATGAGCCAGGGGAAGGGCAGGTCCTCTGTCCCAGGTCCTGCGTGGGCAGGAGAGACGAGCAGGGCAGCGAGTTCCCATTAACTCACAGGGTGGTTGGGGCGGAGGGTCCTCACTTTTCACGGGCTCAGCTCTAAGTGGTTATTTCAATATGTGCCCCGGGAAAGGCAAAGGCGGAATTTGACACGGGAATCCTAAGCTCAGGTCATTATCTAAATGTCCAGACTCGGGCTGTGAGGAGGGCTGTCATATTGTCAGCTGTCTTACTATCTTGGTAGTGCTTCAGGGTGGCTGTTTCCTCCTTCCTTCCTTCCTTCCTTTCTTTCTTTCTTTCTTTCTTTCTTTCTTTCTTTCTTTCTTTCTTTCTTCATTTCTTCCTTCCTTCCTCTTTCTTCCTTCCTTCCTTTCTCTCTTCCTTCCTTCCCTTCTTCTTCCTTCCTTCCCTCCCTTCCTTCCTTCCTTCCCTCCCTCCCTTCCTCTTTCTTCCTTCCTTCCTTCCCTCCCTCCCTTCCTCTTCCTTCCTTCCTTCCTTCCCTTCCTCTTTCTTCCTTTCTTTCTTCCTTCCTTCTTCCTTCCCTCCCTCTTTCTTCCTTCCTTCCCTCCCTTCCTCTTTCTTCCTTCCTTTCTTCCTTCCTTCCTTTCTTCCTTCCTTCCTTCCTTCCCTTCCTTTCTTTCTTCCTTCCTTCCCTTCCTCTTTCTTCCTTTCTTTCTTCCTTCCTTCCTTCTTCCTTCCCTCCCTCTTTCTTCCTTCCTTCCCTCCCTACCTCTTTCTTCCTTTCTTTCTTCCTTCCTTCCCCTCCTCTTCCTTCCTTCCTTCCTTCCTTCCTTCCCTCTTTCCTTCCTTCCTTTCTTCCTTTCTTCCTTTCTTCCTTCCTTCTTTCCTTCCTTCCTTTCTTCCTTCCCTCCCTCTTTCTTCCTTATTTTCTTTTTCTTTCTTCCTTTCTTCCTTCCTTCCTTCCTTCCTTCCTTCCTTCCTTTCTTTCTTCCTTTCTTCCTTCCTTCCCTCCCTTTATTCCTTCCTTCCTTTCTTCCTTCCTTCCCTCTCTTCTTCCTTTCTTCCTTTCTTTCTTCCTTTCTTCCTTCCTTCCCTCCCTCCCTTCCTTCCTTCGCTCCTTTCTTTCTTTCTTTCAAAGTAGGCTTCGTACCCAGTGCAGAGCCCAGCATGGGGCTTGAACTCACAACCCTGAGATCAGGACCTGAGCTGAGATCAAGAGTCCAACACTTAACTAACCAAACCACAGGAGGTCTGTTTTCTCCTCACAGCCTCATGAGCCTAGGCCTCACCTCCTGGAGGTTCCCTGTTGCCACTGTGCAGCCTTCCTGGGCAAAGACAGGGTCATGGAGGGCCAGGGGACCAAGTCTGTCAGTGACCTACCCCAGGCCCTAGCCTGACGTTGAGGCAGGTGGGTGCTCAGTAAACGCTGAGGACACTGGGGTGTCACGCTGGGTCAGGCTGAATGCCTGCGGAGTCTGCGCGGAAGAGGGCTGGGACTGACCCCTCCCCCCTCCGTGCTGTCGTCCTTGTCATGCTAGCTTTAGGTCCTTTATTGGAGCCTCGAGTGACCAGAGAATCCTGCTAAGCCATGGCAGGTGCCCTGACCCACAGCAGCTGCCATAATAAATGTGTGCAAAGCGGCTAAGTTTGTGGTAATACTGTTATGCAGCCATAGAAAATTATGGGGCGCCTGGGGGGGCTCAGTCGGTGGAGCCACTGACTTCGGCTCAGGTCATGATCTCACTGTTCGTGAGTTCGAGCCCCGCGTCAGGCTCAGAGCCTGGAGCCTGCTTCGGATTCTGTGTGTCTCTCTCTCAGCCCCTCCCCTGCCTGCGCTCTCTGTCTCTCTCTCTCAAAAATAACATTAAAAAAAAAAAAAAGAAAAGAAAATTAATACAGGCAGGAGAGCAAACCCAGGAGGCGAGGGAGGAGGCAAGAGGTCTGGACTGGGGGCAGGGAGAGATGTGGAGGTGGTTAAGGGCGTGCGAGTCTGGTGTACTTGGAAGGCCTTGCTGATGAGTGGCTTATGAGGTTAACACCCGGCTATAGGCGACGTCTCTCTGTGGCGGGCAATGCGCCAGGCATTTCCCGAAAGCGACTTCGCTCAATCCTCACCCTTGCCCTTGGCGGTGAGCTGTCTCTGTTTCACACGCGAGGAAAGTTCAGCCAAAGAACTTGACCAAAGTCACGCTCTTTTTTTTTTTTCTTTTTTTAATATGTATTATTTATTTTTGAGAGAGAAACAGAGAGAGACAGAGCATGGGCGGGGGAGGGGCCGAGAGAGAGAGAGAGGGAGACACAGAATCCGAGGCAGGCTCCAGGCTCGGAGCTGTCAGCACAGAGCCCGACTCGGGGCTTGAACTCATGGAGATCATGACCTGAGCTGAAGTCGGACGCTCAACCAACGGAGCCACCCAGGTGCCCCACATTCACGCCTTTAGTATTCAAGTCCTTCTAAACTGTCAAACTCCTATACATCCCTCAGAGGCCAGCTCAGATGGCCCCTCCGAGAGCCCTGACTCCTTTCTCCAGACAACACTGATCGCTCTACTTAATCCACTGTGGCTCCGAGAACTTTCTTTCCACCTGATGGCATCCGAGCCCTCCGTGTGTCACATGTGCAGGGCTCGGGAAACATTTTGAGTGGAGACAGAGCAAT
Source organism: Neofelis nebulosa (assembly GCF_028018385.1). Taxonomy (NCBI): domain Eukaryota; kingdom Metazoa; phylum Chordata; class Mammalia; order Carnivora; family Felidae; genus Neofelis; species Neofelis nebulosa. Next base: position 11,244,994 of record NC_080789.1, read on the forward strand.
GCTTGAAGGCCCCTCCTTCCCCTTCAGTACCGGCTTCCCCCCGGCCTCTGTTCCCCGGTGGGGGTGCAGGGGGGCGGGGGGTGCGGGCCCTCTGAGGTAACAGAGCCCTATGTATAGCGGTCACCATGGCGACTTCAGGGAACAGTGGGGGAGGGGAGCGCCCTGGCACCCAGCCAGTTGTCTTCAGGAGCAGGTCTGCCCTGTGGATCTGCGCTCCTGAACTTCAGCTGACATGAGAGAGAGCAGAGAGGTGAGGCAGGGGCCTGTGAGGTGGGCCGGGGGTCTCCCGGGACCCAGGATTTCGCCATCCCTCTCTCTATTCAAGGCCGCTCGTGAGGGAAGAGTGCCCGGGCCCAACCGGACCTCCTTCCCCGTCCTCCTCGACTGACGTCTCTTGGGACCTTTCTTTCCAGATCAGAAACCGGCAGTGAGTCCACACTTCTGTTCCAGCCGGTCCAGGCTGCTATGGACTGGGGGTGTCGCTGGGGCAGATAGGACACTGCTGTGGGCAGTGGGGGGGGACTGGGATGGGGGGGTGGGGACGGGAGCAGACGGCTCACTCGAAGGAGGCAGACGAGGTCGGGCTTGGGTTCGGTCCCACTTGGCTGAGGTCCTATTTCTTTTCTGAGCCTCAGTGTCTCCATCTGGGAAAGAGGGTGAGTTAATTCTTTCCCTGAACACCTGCTTCCTTATGAAGAAGGATTAATCTACTAAATGTAAGAGTGCGTAGCAGATGAGCTGTATTAGTTATCCCTTGCTGTGTAACAAATCACCCCAAAACTTAGTGGCTTAAGAACATTTTTTTTACAAACATTTTTTTTTTTAACATTTATTTATTGTTGAGAGACAGAGAGGGACAGAGCACGAGCAGGGGAGGGGCAGAGAGAGAGGGAGACCCAGAATCCGAAGCAGGCTCCAGGCTCCGAGCCGTCAGCACAGAGCCCAACGCGGGGCTCGAACTCACGGGCCGCGAGATCGTGATCTGAGTTGAAGCCGGACGCTTCACCGACTGAGCCACCCAGGCGCCCCCATGTCTTCTTTTTAAAAAAAAAATTTTTTTTTTTTTTATTTTTTTTTTATTTTTTTTTTATTTTTTATTTATTTATTTTTTTAATTTTTTTTTTCAACGTTTTTTATTTATTTTGGGGACAGAGAGAGACAAAGCATGAACGGGGCAGGGGCAGAGAGAGAGGGAGACACAGAATCAGAAACAGGCTCCAGGCTCCGAGCCATCAGCCCAGAGCCTGACGCGGGGCTCGAACTCACGGACCGCGAGATCGTGACCTGGCTGAAGTCGGACGCTTAACCGACTGCGCCACCCAGGCGCCCCAAAAAAATTTTTTTTTAATGTTTATTTATTTTTGAGACAGAGAGAGACAGAGTGCGAGTGGGGGAGGGGCAGAGACAGAGGGAGACCCAGAATCCGAAACAGGCTCCGGGCTCCGAGCCGTCCGCACAGAGCCCGACGCATGGGCTCGAACCCACGAACCGCGAGGTCGTGACCTGAGCCGAAGTTGGACGCTTCACCGGCTGAGCCACCCGGGTGTCTTCTGAATTTTGGCATCTTTTGGCACCTGAAGAGGATGAGGTTTTGCAAAACCATCAAGTTCTGCCTCTTTTGTGTTTAACGGTGCTTCCTTCAGTGTTTCTTTCCCCTATGATACTTCGCTGCAAGCAGCAGCAAGAAACCGGGAGGCACCTTCCGTGCCTTTGCTTGGAAATCTCCCTTGCTACCTCTCCTGGCGCATCAGTCACATGTCCTGCTTCCCACCTAGCTGTCAAGGACAGTGTCACTAAGTTTCCTTCGCTACCTAACGAGGACACGTCTTCCTCCGGGTTCGAAGAACACGTTCCTCACATCCTTTCGTACATCCTCCAAGCCCAGGTTTCTACTCATTACCCGTTTCAGGCAATTGAGGCCTTTTTCCATCCCGTGCCTCAAACTCTACCCACGCCCCCACCACCGCTTGGTTCCGAAGCCACTCCCACAGTTTTAGGTTGTCACAGCAGCGGCCCATTCTCGGTACTGGAATCCATGCTGGCTATCTATTGCTGCGTGACAAATGACCACAAGGCATAGTCACTTAAGACCGTGTACTTGACGAAAGTACAAATTTATTCTCTCACAGCTTCTGGGGGTCTGGATCTGGAGTGTGGCCGGGCTGGGGCCTCTGGCTCAGGGTCTCCCACGAGCTATAATGAACGTGTCCGCTGGGCTGTGTTCTCATATGAAGGCTCAACCAGGGAAGGATTCACGGCCATGCTCATTCAGGTGAAGGGTCAGGTGGTTCTTTGAGGACCATTGGACCAAGGGTCTCCATTCCTCATGAGCTGTTGGCCTCTCCCCGGGGCAGCTCAAAACATGGCAGCTGTTTGCGGCAGAACAAGGAAGTCGAGAAGAGCCAGAGAGAGAGTGTGAACAAGACAGAAAACACTAGGGGCACCTGGGTGGCCCAGTCTGTTGAGTGTCCGACTTTGGCTCAGGTCACGATCTCACGGTCTGTGAGTTTGAGCCCCACGTCGGGCTCTGTGCTGGCAGCTTGGAGCCTGGAGCCTGCTTCGGATTCTGTGTCTCCCCCTCTCTCTGCCCTTCTCCCACTTGTGCTCTGTCTGTCTGTCTCTCTCTGTCAAAAATAAATAAACATTAAAAAAAATAAACATTAAAAAAATAAAAGACAGAAGGCATTAATCTAACATCTGCTCTCGGCTCTCCTGTGTTGGCCAAGCCGGTTTCCTTCGCTCAGGCTTGAACGACCGGCTGTTAAAATGGACACGTTGTAGGGAGGCAGATGGTCACCAGGATGGGGGGACCTGGGGCAAGACACCCCGCAACCAGGGGCCCGCTGGGGGCTCCCAGGGGAGCACAGGGTGCTGCAGATTGGGGAGAAGTGAAGGAAAAGGCAGCAAAAGGCAAGAGCAAGGCTCAGGGCCTCCAGGCTCTTTGAGAAACGTCTTTGGGGCCCCGGCATTGGAAGTGACTGGGCTTTCCAGAGAGGGCAGAGTGGGCAGGGGTCCAGGAGGCAGGCCAGCGGGGATAGGGGGCTCACTGAATACCAGAGAGCACTGGAAACAGCATGGAGGGGCCCCTGGGTGGGGGCCGGACAGACGACCATGGGCCTTCGTGTTCAGCTCCAGCTCACCCGTCTCTGCAGAGACTGTGTGTCATCTGAGACGACCACGTGTTTCTTGGTCAACAGGACGAAGCTTGGAATTACTTGTCCCAGAACAAGAGTCCATGGACCTGAGCCGCCGAGCAGGTAGGACAGGCTGGCCTGGGATGAGCTCCGCTCGGGCACCCCAGGGGCAGCAGGGAACAGCCCCTTCTCCCCCTCCCTGGGTCTGGGTCTCTGTCTTGCTTGGGTCTCCAGACCCACGGTGGGGCCCTGACTCCCTCTGCATTCTGTTTGAAGACAGAAATCAAAGGCAGGGGAGGAATATCGCTGGCCCCTCCCATCCACCCCTCTGCCGTGTCCTGTCTGCAGGGCTTGGGGGGGGGGGGGTGGTGAGGGGAAGCGTGCGCCCAAGGGCAGGGCTGAGGGACAACCCAGCAGGGGCCCGGCTGGGTGTCCGGAAAGTACATGTAGGTCCTGAGCGAGCCCCGTCCAGGGAGTGGTGTGGCCCAAGGAGGCGAGAAGGGAGTATCCAGGCATGGCGAACAGTGTGGGCAAAAGTCTAGAAGTCAGAAGGCTGGTGCTTTGGTGGAACCTAGAGAAGTCGATATGGCTGGAGAGGCAGAGTGGGGGCCTGACCCCTGCATTGGGGGCTCTGCCCTCAGGACAAGAGGAGGGCTTTCAATGCAGGCGTGACTGGGTCGGGTCAGCTCTGAGAGGGGCCCCATGGTGAGTGGCCTTCCAGTGAGATCGGGGAGGACCCACCTGCTGGAAGCTGTCTCCAAAAATCCAAGGACCCCGGCCTTGTTCAGTCTGGCTCGGATTCCAGCCTCTCCCAGCGAGGTTCTGATGCAGGCGCCGGGAGGGCCCTGGAATCCGCAGATGTGTAAGGAGCGGGGGCGCGATTCTGATCGAGGGCCAAGCTGGGGAAATGAACCACTGACCATATGACCCTTACTCTGCCCATTTTACAGCTGAAGGGATGGAAGGCTCGTAGAGTTGCAGTGAGGTTCCTGAAATGCCAGCGACATTCATTCATTCATTCATTCCTTCGTTCATTTGTTCATTCATTCGTTCATTCATTCATTCCACAAATATGTAGCTCCAAGAGGACAGGGGTTGGCCCTTTAGTTCACTGCTGTGTCCCCAGCACCTGACCTAGCACCTGACGCGGTCCGTGCTCCCTCGGTGGATGGTTAGTGAATACGGGCTCTCTGAACCAGGGTCCGGCGAGTGAAGCTCTTGTCACCCCAAAGGGCTGGCAGAGGGTGGGCGGGCAGTTCCGCTGTAACTTGCGGATAGATGAGGCAGTCGGGCTCATCCTGGGAGAAACGGGGAGCCCTGCCCCTTGAGTCCTGAGCTCAGCATCCTGTGCTCAGCCCCAGGTCCCCCACGGGCAGGAGGAGGGACCGTGGTTGATGAGGTGGGCGCTGAGCGCACCCCATACTCTGCCTCCGCTCTGTTGAGAAGGGTGCCCGTCCCCATCCTCGGCCGTCCCCAGAGGCGCGCCCATTTGTTCGCTGGGGCGGAAGCAGGACTGGATGGAGGGAAGGCCATCTGGTCCGGCCTCAGGAACAGGTTCTCCCTCTGCCTTTTGTGTGGATGACAAAGGAGCAAGAATGGAAGGGCATCTGATTTCATCGGTGGGGGGCAGGAAGGAAGGCAAGCTTTTTCTAAAGGCGCTGCGGCCCCCCCCCGCCCCCCCCCCCCCGCCCCAGCCCCGGGGAAGGGTCTACAGCTCCTCATGGTGGGGGGGGGGGGCGAGAGGGGCTTACACAGAGCACCACCACCCCTTGGTGACGGCGCCCCGCGAGAGTGAAATGAAACCCCCAGTGACCGGGAGTCAAAACCCGCTGCTGTCCAGCGGCCTTCTCTGGAAAAGAAGCCTGGAACATTCTGAATGCCCACCCGCGGGGCAGCTGCGAAGTCCTGCCCAGTTAGGTCTGTGTCTGCCGCCGTAAGTCAATCCCCGAGGCACAGTGGTGCGTTTTTTACCAGCAAGTTAACAAAGCAACAGGTAGAATCCCATCTCCTTTGTAAACAAAAGCGAAGCAAAACTATGTATCCTTCAGGAGGGCTGGAGGAGCCGTGTAGAATGCTTTGGAGGGAAGCTCCCCAAACGCATTTGCAGCCGTAACCTGGGATTGAAGACTGGGGAGCAGGGGTGAGGCTGAGGCTGTGTGGAGAAAGGGAAAAGCCCAGGGTGGTGAGACGTGTGTGCAGCCTGCGGCCAGGCCAGCCTGGGGTGGGTGTCAGGGAGGATTCTTGGTGAGACAGCATTTGAAGGAACCGAAGGGTAGGGTTTTGACTCCGGGAGAAGGAAGGGCAGGACTTCCAGGTGGCGGAACCAGCCTGGGGGGGGGGGGGCGCCCACCGAGCTGGGTGGTGGGGTATTACAAGGTGGGGGTGGGGCAGGGGCTGCCGTTTGGTGGGAGCCAGGGGTGGGTGAAGAGAATGCGGCCAGCGGGCTGGGACTCGAAGTCCGGGCCAGAATGCGCGGCTGCTGGTGGGAGAGCCTGAGATGGCTGGGGTGATGCCACCTGCAGAGTGAAAACAGCAGAAGGAAGCGGGGGTTGGGGGGGCAGCTCTGAATGGGGAGCAAGGACCTGGCCCCTCCAGCTCCATGACCGGGCCAAGCCAAGGAAGCCCTCTGCCAACTTCCCTCTGCCAAGCTGCTGGCTTTCTTCACTGGATCACGGTGGGGTTCAAAGCCGGGAAGAGAACTAATCAAACGGAGCTAGGTTCACCAAAGCACCACGGAGAGGTCAAGGTCACACGCGGCCAGGCCTCAGGGCTGCAGCTCCTGTTGTCAAAACCAGGGTGGGTTGAGCCTGTCCCGTGGGAGGCCTGGCCAACGGAGCCACCGTCTTCCTCGGTCTCTCCTGATTTCTCACCTGTGCTTCCGCTGGCTGCTGTGACCGCTCTCTGTCCCCGTCCTTTTGACCGTCCCTTTGACGCGGGCTGGCTAGGTCCGAGGACCCGGAGAGGTCCCGCCGGACCAGCCAAGAGGGCCCTCGGCTCTGCACGGGATGGAAATGAAACGCAAGCCGAGAGGAAGTGAGAGCAGAGTTTGTTGAAGGTGCAGAGAGAGATGCAGAGGCAGACAGAATGTCCGGGAGGCTCGGGAGGCTTGGAAAGGAGAGGAGAGGGAGTGTCGTTGCCCCATTGCCGTCTCCCTCCCTGTCCCCCACTCTGCATTTATCTGTCTCCTTCCCTCCCTCCCCTCCCTCTCTCCCCCTGTTCAGGTACCACCACTTTGACCAGGGCCCATCTGAACCACGAGGGAGGCCAGCAGGACATGGACCCCTGGAGAACTGCCTGCAGCCCTGTGGGCACCTCCAAGTTCAAGTACCAGGCCCCAGTCTCCCCACAGCAGAGTCTGTACCAGGGAGGCAGCCCCCTAAGGCAGATCCACTTGGAGGAGATCCGACCTCCACCCCCAACGGCCATCAGTAGGGACTCTCTGTCCTCGGGGTTGGACCCACAGTGTGTGTCTCCGAGGAAGGCAGATTACAGACCCTCCTCGAGGGAGAGCAGGGCTTCTATCCGAGAGGGGGCTCCGCTGTGCCAGGGACTGAAGGAAGGTCCCAACGCGGGAGCCCAGGACCAGGAGAGCAGCGTCATTCCTGACAACATTCGTCACAAGTTTGGGAGCAACATGGAGGACGAGCTGGTCTCTGAGGAGCAGGTATCAGAGCGGGCACAGGAGGCTGAGGGCGGCAGGTGGGTTCAGCGTGGAGACTTAGGGGGACCCCCAAGGAGCCTGCCCTCAAGTACAGAGTCTCTATGATAGTATCATTGACGAGTGCTGGCTGTGCACTTGCCTCTTCTGGCCCTTACGGACTTTTCAGCGTTAAGTCTGGTGTTCGGATTAGAGGCTTTTAACTGGGACCAGTCTCCTGAAGGAGACCGCGTTGAGTGGATGGAGAGCACTGGCTGGGACTCAGAAGATTTGGGCTTGAGCCCTGGCTCTGCCCCTGAATGCTGGGTGACTTTGGACAAGTTACTTCCCCTCTCGGGGCTCCGGTCCCTACATCTGTAAAGGGAGGCAGCTGGACGACATCGGGCTGGCAAACACGTGACACGCATACCACCCCGTTCCTATCCTGCACACGGCAGACATCGCTAGTCGATGCCGGCACTGTTCCCCACCTGATAGGTCATTCAGTGGAGTCCCTACTGATCAACTGAAAAGTTGACATAAAACTGCTCTTTCTGGTCAAACGCTAAGAGCTCTCCTGGTCTGGCGTTTTGAGACATATTTTCTTTTCTTTTTTTAACGTTTATTTTTGAGACAGAGAGAGAGAGAGAGACGGAGCATGAGCGGGGGAGGGTCAGAGAGAGAGAGGGAGACACAGAATCCGAAGCAGGCTCCAGGCTCTGAGCTGTCAGCACAGAGCCCGCCGCGGGGCTCGAACTCACGGACCGCGAGATCATGACCGGAGCCGAAGTCGGACGCTTCACCGACTGAACCACCCAGGCGTCCCTTGAGAGATGTTTTTCAAAGCCATCATCTCGACCCTCACATGGTGCGAGTTATGGCTTCTTTTTTGAACAGATGGTACAAGAGAAGTTCAGAGAGGTGCCGTGAGCCACTTGGGGTCACAATGAGCAAGAGGGGTTGCAAGGATCACAAAGGCTGTGGGCCAGGCCCCCCTCTGCTTTGTCATCACAAGGTGTGGTACCCACACCCACCTGCTAGTCTGGGAAGTCACAATCCCAAGCGTCTTGAGGACCTTGCCCCAACCTGAGGTTGGCTCTGTGATCACTACCTGTCACTGCCCCTCTCGGCCTCAGAAAGGTGTCATTTCGCCCTTTGGTCATCATTGTCCTGGGCCTGAATAGGGACCTGGCTTTTCTGTCTAGCTTTGACACAACACAGATGTCACCGAGCCAGCAAATATCAGAGCTGGAAGCTACTTCAATGACCATCCAGTTTGGCCCCCACCCCCATTTTTTACAAGTAGGGAAACTGAGGCCCAGAGAGGGGCAGGGACTCGCCCGATGTCAACAGCTGGGTTATGGCAGAACTGGGACTCCCACCCCGGTTTCCTGGTTCCTCAGCCAGTCTGAGCCTCGGTTCCGCGCCACAGGAGGGGGTTGGCCCTGATGAAATCTGAGGGGCCACCCAGAGCTGACCTGGGTGATGCCTCGGTTCTCGGGGCTCTGTGGTTCACCAACTGTGACAGCAGGGCGAGTCCTGCCCCGAGGCTCGAGTTCCTCATGTATAAAAGGGCAGGAAGAATATTACCTTATGAAGACCTCTCCTGATGGTGTATACATTAGGTGCTCAAAACAAGGAAGAGGCTCTATGATCATTACCGTCTCCGATGCCCATGTGGCACGTGGGGACGTGTGAGTGGTGGAGGGCCTTCAGGTCTCCCAGTCCCTGGTCCCGGGCCTGGTTGAAGGCTGCAGGGTAGGGGTGGGGTAGGAGGTGGCGAGGGCAGGGTGAGAGGGAGGAGGAGTTGGAGGGGAGCTAGGGGGCTGACCCTGCTTCCCTGGTCTCTTCCTCACTCGCCGCGCAGGCTCAAAGGGCCATCGGTGAAGGCTCTGAGGGCCAGAAGAGGGCCACCTCGTGGCCCAGCAGGACCCAGAGTCCCATGGGAATCAACGCCATCTTCTCAGACTACTATGATCTGGGCTACAACATGCGGTCCAACTTGTTTCAAGGTCAGGCCAAAGGGCAAGGGCGGAGGTTGCCAGGCATAGTGGCAGGGGTATTCACCCCTTCCCGGACCCCTATGGGGTCTGAGACCTAGGACTCATTCCCAGGGACACTCATTTCACAGCCACCAAGGGCCCTCTCTGGACCAGGCCCTGTGCCGCGTGCTGGGAATGTCCAGGCTCCAGGCACATCTGTCCTCCCCATGCAGACGACCCATCCCAGTTGGCAAACAGTCCCTCACTCCCTCCGACGCCTCCGGTGTCCTAATCTGGTCACAGTGCCGACAATATCGGGCTTCCTAGGTTCAAAGCTCAGCTCTGCCACTCCCTGGGTGTGGCCTCAGGCAAGATCCTTCACCTCTCTCGGCCTCAGTCACCTCCTTGGCACCGTGGGGATAATAATGATGCTGTGGCCCTCAGTGGGTCAGTGACGGGATTCTGAAGTGCCGCGTGAAGCCGCTTGGCCTGGGGCTCCAAGTGAGTAGCTGGCCGGCCATTAGTTTTCCTTCCCAGCACGGGTGGTGGCAGCACCAGGGGGACCGGGCCGGTTGGAGATCTGGACATCTTACAGGGCTGCTAAGGGACAGCCACAGTCAGGTCTGTTTGGGGGCAGAACTATTAGCTCATTTCACAGGTGCATTGGAAAGTTTGCCCAAGACCTCTCAGTAACAGGAGCTACATCAGAGCTCACACCCATGGTTTTCTTCTGCCTCCAAAGCCCCAGTCTTTCAGGTCCCCTCCCCACCGGGACCCTGTTCCCAAGGGCTAACGGATTGCTCAGACGAGGGTCCGCTCCGCGGCCATCGTGCAGGGGGCTTCTCTCTGCCCCCACGTTCGAGTTCGGCCTCACTGCCACATATGACCTCTGTCTGGCCCTCTTCTTTCCTCCCTCTGTCACACCAGGCCCTCTCCAGCATCCCCAGGGCCGGGCAGACCTCCTCACTTGGCTCCGATCCCCGTCACCCAAGGAACCAGACAGCCACTGGAAGCCTTCCTGGCTTTTTCTTTGAGCCTGGAAGAGGGGTGGTGCTGGGGGAGGGAGAGAGAATACAGCTCAGCTTGTCCTCTGCTCCAGATCTCAGGGGCCCTGCCTTCCACTCGTCTCTGTAACAGTAATCACCCATTGGCACACACACCCTTGTGGGGTAATGTCCACACAAAGGGAAAAGAATAGTATCAAAAGCCTCCGGGCGCCCATCACCAGCCAGAGAGACACAGCCTTGGCAGGGCTGGTGCTGGAGCCACTCCCACCAGCTTGCACCAGCTCACAAGAGTCCCTTGTTAAATTTCCCTTAACTGATGGGCATCGCAGTGCTATTTTACTAGTACCTGTACTCTGGAAATTGGCAAGGGCCGTCCACTTGGGCTTCACCTTCAGCACCAACTCCCGGTGAGCTTTGCCCGTGTGTCCCTTTCGTTTCCACTCACTCTGTCTGCCTTACGCTAGCTGTTTCAGGTTGTGGTTGAACAAGAGCGAGGGAGAGGAGGGGGCGCCCGGCTGGCTCGTTCAGTTAAGCGCCCGGCTCTTGATTTCAGCTCAGGTCATGATCTCACGGTTCGTGGGTTCAAGCCCCGCATCGAGCTCTGTGCCGACTGTGAGGAGCCTGCTTGGGATTCTCTCTCTCTGTCCCTCCACCACTCATGCTTTCTCTCTCAAAATAAATAAATAAACTTGAGAGAGAGAGAGAGAGAGAGAGAGAGAGAACGTCAGAAAGGCAAAGAGCTGGGTGGGGAAAGCCGCCAGAAAGTCTTTCCTCTTGAGGGGTTGGGAAGCCAGGGGAGGGTCTCAAGCAGGAGAATGGCATGTTTTTGACTTAGGTTGAAGGACCATTCTAGCTGCCGTTGAGAACTGTGGCAGGGTTGCTGGGGCAGAAACAGGGAGACCGGTGAGGGATTGACTATAAAGATCCAGGTGGGGCAGATGATGGAGGCTTGGTCTAGGGAGCAGGGCTGGGACCCTGCACAACTCGGGAGGCACCAGTGTGCAATATGGCGGCCCAGGGAGGCCAGGCTGAACGTGGCCTGATGTACTAGGTGCCTGGGTATCTGTGCAAGCTAGAGCACGCGGGATATGTCAATAAATGGATTTGGGGTGTAGGAGAGAGGAATGAAGGTGGATTCCAAGGTTTTTGATCTGAAAAGCTGGGAGGATGGAATTACTATTTCCTGAGAAAGAAAGTTCCAGAAAGACTGGGTTGAAGACATCCTACCCCGTGTGAGTCTTAAAGAAAATCTCTTACAGAGTCTTCTAAAATATTTAGTTTTGCTTTTCACACTTGGGTCCCTAATCCCCCTGGAGTTGATTTCTGTTGTCAGTGAGAAGTAGGGATTCCTGTTTAATTCTTCCTTTATGTGGATTACCAACTCTCCCAATACCTTTTACTGAATAGTCCCGCCTTTCCCCCCCAGTGACCCACAGTGGTTCCACTGGTGTCCACCAAGCTTCCACATGTGCAGGGGTCAGTTTCCAGGCCCTCCGTCCTGCCCACTGTCCAATGTTATGCTTTTAATGACCAAGTATGAGAGGTAGTCCAGTATCTGGTTGGGCAGGTATCAGCCCCCCTCTCCATCACGACTACCAGCATTAAAGCCTTGGCTAGTCTAGGTCCTTGATTCCTCCACAGAGATTTTAGAAGCAGCTTGTCTATTTCTACAAAAAACAAACGAAACAAAAGCCCTTTTGAGATCTTAGCTGGAAGTATGTCGAATCTATAGCCTCAAATTAGGGGCAACCATCTGCTTTATGATAAGGTTCCCCCTCTCTGTGCTGCATTCTAGTTAATTTCCTTGTCTATATCTTCCCGCTGGCCATTTTTTCTTAGCTGCATTTAATCTACTATTTTCCCTGTCCCCTGAATGTGCCTTTAAACATTCAGATGCTAATTTTCAAATTTAGAAGAAGAGAGAACAATGAAATGGCTACATGTCGCACTCAGAACCCAGCTTTGACAATTCTTAACACGTGACCAATCTTGTTCCATTGTTTCTCCCACCCACCCGTTGGCCTGCCCTGTGTTATTTCAAAGCTAATCCCAGACCTCTTGTCATCCACTGAACTTAATTTTCAATTACTATATGTTTCATTTTCTGAGGTCCCATTTGCTTCTTTTCCTAATCTATTCTTTCTGGGTAGTTTCTTATTCTTTGCTTATTCTTTTTGTCTCTCGTGACTTGAAACATTAAATTCATTTGTTTCCCATTCTGTGACCGATCATTTGAATCCTTGCTATCTTTGGGGATTTGGTCCTCTGTTTGGTGTTTCTGCTGACTTTTGATCATGGTAACTTATTTCTTTTGTGTGTGTGTGTGTGGTTTAACTGTACGCATAGAAATACATTTTCTGAAAAATGGACATATTGATTGCCCCATGCCAGATGCTCCAATGAATCTCCAGTAATGTGATCTTCCCAGTCTTGCAAGAAAATGTTATTCCTTTGGATAGAGGAAGAGGCCAAAGCTCTGAGAGGTTAAACACTGGCCTGAAGTCACACTCCATGAATGGCAGAGCTGGTGTTTGAACCCAGGCCCACCTCCTCACACCCTTACCTTCCACAGTCCACCATCCATTGGGGAAATTGACATCCAGGTATGAAACCCTGAGTGCCTGACCTTCGTGGACTTGAGGCTTCTGGGGATTTCTTTATGGGGTTCCACAGGGGCCTCCGAGGAGACAACGAGCCTTATGAAGGCCTCCTACACCCCAGAGGTGATTGAGAAATCAGTGAGGGACATAGATCACTGGCATGGCAGGAAGACGGATGATCTGGGTATGTTCAGGGCTGCGGTGAGGGAGGCGGGCGCTCCCCTACCCGGGCAGGGTGTGTTGGCCCCAAGGTTGGGAAAGAAGCCACAGCAACAGGTAAAGCTCTGGGGCGGGCCTGGAAGAGGCATGGATCACTGCTGGGGCCCCGGGGCACTCCAGAGATCCTCTGGATGATCTGAGCTGGCTCCTTCCCTGCTCTCTGCAGGCCGGTGGCACCAGAAAAGTGCTATGAATATGAACTTACAGAAAGCACTGGATGAGAAATACGGAGAGAAGGGCAAAAGCAGAAACTCAAAGTACTAGATACGACCGAGAAGAGGTGCCTTCCACTCCAAGAAATGGCAAAGAATAAAGAAAGGCACCCGTCTGAATGTTCTCTTTGTGATGCCTCCCTTTCATGTTGGGGTGGGGGCTGATGTGAGGTGCTGGAGAGGCCAGCTGAGGGAGGAGAGAAGCCCGGAGGGGCCAAACTCACCCCAGACCTTCCCCTTAGACACGCACCCCTTCCCTCATAATTCCCGGGCAGGATGTGGGAGCCGAGGGGTAGGCACCCATACCCTGTGGGAGGGGCCTCACAGTGGTCCCTGCGGGAACTGAACCTTGGATGACTTCCCTAGCTGAACCCCAATTACTTCCAGACACCCATTCCTCCCCCAGGAGCCCCTGGACTTGAGAAGAATCAAACATGCCCCTCCTCCAAGGCAGGGGTGGGTTTGATTGGTCTCAGGGTAAGTTTTACCCCTCCCCCCCCACACAAACTGATTGGTTCAGAAATGGGCGTATGACTCAGTTTGGGCCAATGAGAAGCAAGGAGAGGTGGGAGCGCGGAGCCCTCTGGGAAATTCTTTTCTCCGCCCCGCCCCGGGAGAGCTGGGGGAGCATCTCTCTCCCGCGCCGCTGCCGCCGCCGTGTAGAGGGAGGAAGACGCAGGGCAGACCGCAGCTGGCAGACAGTCTGGGAGCGGGGTGGGGGGGAATCGAAGACGCCGCGGCACAATGTGGGTTGTCCGCGACCTCGCTGAGCTGCCCCATCCCCCTGGCCGGAAGCCGCCGCCTCTGGGCTTCTTATCGTTGGAGCCTGGGCAACTTTGCATTGTTTAAGCCAAAGTCATCCTTAACCAGTCACGATCCCCGGAGGACCTGGGAATTGGGTTCCCAGGGAAGAGTCCCCCCCCCCCCCCGAGATGGGGTTGCAGGTTAGACAGTCACGTCTACCAGCTGATCCTGAAGTTCTTTTTTTGTTTGTTTGTTTTTTGTTTTGTTTTTTTACCTGGTGGGTCCCCAAGCCAGCAGCTCACCCCACCCCGCATGCCACTGACGTGCACTCTCTACACCTGTCCCACTGGGCCATTACTTGCTGTGTTCCAGACCACCCTCAAACCTAGAGGCTTAAAACGACAAAGCTCATCTGTTTGCTTGGGATTGTGCAGTTTGGCTCATTTCTGCTCCGCGTGGCACCTGCTGCAAGATGGCGGTTTCTCTCACGAGCCTGGGGCCTCAGCAGGGATGGGCGCCGTCGCTGGGGGCCACCCTCCTTGTGGCCAGCTTCGGCTTCTTCTTGACATGGTGACTGCGTTCCAAGCAGCAGCCTTCCAAGAAGACAAGACCCTGATGTGTAAGAGCTTATCGCGTCTTGCACAGGCTTGTTAAGGTCCCTGTGGTCAAAAGGACATATGGTCCAGCCCAGACTCGTAGTAGGAGACTGTGCAGGAGTATTGGTATAGACAGGAGAGGTTCAGGGGGATTCACCACGATACCAGACTGCCTCAGTGATCGTCATGCTTTGGACGAATGCAAAGCAGATCCCTGCCAGGAGGAGCGGGGCCGCAAAAGGGAGAGACTTCTTCAAGATCAGATTGGACCAAGGTGACGTACCGGAAGTGAACTTGACTTGATTTAATATCGATTGGGTACCTAATGATGTGCGCGGTGCTGGGTTCGGCTCAACCTCTTTGCCGGGTACCGAATTTCTACAAGGCACTGCTCTCGTGCTGGAAAACCAGACTTCGTTTTTACTGAGTCGCGACTATCTGCCCACCACATGTGGCAGCTGAAAAACACGAGCCATCCCGAGTGTTGCGATGATAGTGGACCCCATACTATTTTGACAGAGAAATTATAACGTGCCCGGTGCCTATGATTATATGTCAAGTGTTTTACACACATGATCTTTTTCATCCCGACACCAGTCCTCAGAGCGATCATCTTTATGAAGAGGAGAAAAATGAGGCTTGGAGAGGCCAAGTAAATTGTCTGAGCTCAACAGGAAGCTGGAGACAGACACGTTAGTATATGGACGCTCAGCAGTTTTACACAGGGCAGCAAGAAGTCCATACGGGGCAGAGGAAGCACAAAGGAGAGCTTGGGATGGGATGGGGCTGGTGGTCACGGAGGGCTTCACAGAGGAGGTAGCTCTTTAGTCTTGGCACATGAACAGGTACGTTAAGGTGGACTGGAAGAGGGGCGCCTGGGTGGCTCAGTCGGTTGGGCGGCTGACCGCTCAGGTCATGATCTCGTGGTTTGTGAGTTCGAGCCCGGCGTTGGGCTCTGTGCTGACAGCTTGGAGCCTGGAGCCTGCTTCGCAGTCTGTGTCTTCCTCTCTCTCTCTCTGCCCCTCCCCTACTCATGTTCTGTCTGTCTGTCTGTCTCTCTCTCTCAAAAATAAACATTTAAAAAAATTTTTTTTAATAAAAAAAAAAGGTGGACTGGAAGAACCACAGGGTTTGAGACGGAGGGCACAGTGTGAATAGAAACCCAGCACGGCGTACTGGGTCGCCCACACACCCTGGGTGTCTTATTACCCTTGGACAGTAGGGCTCCCAAGGTGGGGCACAGAGGCCAGATGGGAAAAGCAGACGGAGAAATCTGTGCCTGGATGGGGTTGCGCCCTGGGGAGAGGGGGGCTCAGATGTGAGACCCAGCCCCTTCCTCCAGAAGCTCACAGTCTAGCCAGATCAGAAGGGTTAATAATGACTAAAGAAACCAGACAGAAGAGTATCGCCAGGGATCAGAGAGATACGCACAAAAAGTCCTTGGGTTGGCAAATATTAAAAAGCAAGTGTAGGGGCGCCTGGGTGTCTCGGTTGGTTGAGTGACCGACTGACTCTTGATTTGGGCCCAGGTCATGATCCGAGGGTTGTGGGATTGAGCCCCGCATTGGGCGCCACACTGAGTGTGGAGCCTGCTTGAGATTCTCACTCTCTCTCTCTCTCTCTCTCTCTCTCTCTCTCTCTTCCTCTGCCCTTCTCCCCTGCTTGCACTCTCTCTCTCTCTCCCATAAATAAATAAAGTAAAATAAAATAAAATAAAAAACAAGTGTAGGTGAGGTGGGACCCCTCATACACGCAATGAATTGTGAGCACAGAACAGCAAGGAAGAATTTAGCAACATTGAAGTTCTATCTTACAGCCTAGAAACTCCCATTTCTGTGTAGCCTGGAGAAGCTCTTACATGCACACAAGGAGCCCCACACAAAGACACCCATTGCTGCGTTGTGTGCACATTACACGTCCGCCAGCAGGAGAAATGGACAGATGGGGGGATCTATAGCAGGGGAAAGACATGGCCCAGGTCGTCATACGCCAGCGTGGAAAGATCTCCCCGTATGTCTCCGTGGGTTTTGGAAACGACGGTCTGCAGGACGAGCCCTTCAGTATGACACACATCATTTGTGTGACCTTCAAAAGGCACACGCGGAGCCGTGTGAGTCCTTTGCTGACGGACTCAGCGAAGAGCAGGGGAGGTGGGTTGGAAGGATGCTGTGACTTTCAGCTTCACATGGTGTTGATTCAGCGCTTTTCAGATGCTTCGCTTTCTGGATAGCTTAACATTTTTTAAACTTATTTTTCAGTAATCTCGACACCTGAGATGGGGCTCGAACTCACAACCCTGCGATCAAGGGTCGGGTGCCCTTCCAACTGAGCCGGCCAGGCGCCCAGTTTTGCCTTCTGTAATTGCAAGAGACACCCTCCAAGAGAACGCACACGCTAGAAAGGGTGGCGGAGTAACTGAATGCTGGGGAGCTGATTTAAAGGCAAGCTGGCAACTTCAGTTTGGACACAAGCGAGACATTGTAACAGATTTCATGCCTTAGCCTCAGTTAAAGATTTCACCTCAGATCATGAAGAGGAACTCTTTGAAATTAAACATGGAATATTCTGGAGACAGAGAAGCTGTAATACCGGCAAGATAAGACAAGCATGGGTTTTCTTAATTTTTTAAAAATTTATTTTTTACTTAAGGCATTTATCCCACTGGTGCTGTTTCCAACACTGCTCTTTGTGCTTCTGAGGCCCCTAGACGGTGGGATTCACAGTGATTCTTTAAAAAAGATTTTTTTTTAATGTTTATTTATTTTTTGAGAGAGAGAGAGAGAGAGACGGAGACGGAGCGTGAGCAGGGGAGGGGCAGAGAGAGAGGGAGACACAGAATCGGAAACAGGCTCCAGGCTCTGATGTCTCAGCACAGAGCCCGACGCGGGGCTCAAACCCATGAACTGTGAGATCATGACCCGAGCGAAGTTGGATGCTTAACCGACTGAGCCACCCAGCCAATGCCCCCCATTCACAGTGATTTTTAAGTTTCAAGGAGGTACGGGGACCAGGACTTACGTTGCATTAATTCACATGGCGGAAAAGTTATCCATTCTCTAATCCATGCCGTCTCATTTGCTCAGAGGGATTCAGAACCATCTTTATAATTTCTGTTCTATCCAAGTGCAACCTGAAGGAGGACCTAAAAAAGCAAATTCTGAGGCTCTTCACTCCAGAGCCAGTGCAAGACCTCGTAGAGCTATTTTCTTAGTCCCGCCCGCCCCCTGGTGGCAGTTTCTCTAAATTGCAAGCCGAGTCCTTAGGCTTCATAAATCCAGGACCCTAGAGATCATCAGGTTCCTTCCATCTTTCTAACCACGCCTCTTTTGCCCCTACCCAGAGCTCCATTCGCAGATGAGGAAACTGAGGCCCCGTTGAGTGGATATATGTCCAATCTGAAAGCGAACCGTCCATGTGGCCAGCTTTGCAAATCCTAACCGTCAGAGGCGGCGCGGGGTGGCAGACAGAACCTTTCCCTTTCTCCCTCCGGGATTCACGGCCTCTGCGGTAAAGGAGGAGCCAGCAGGGACTGCGGCAAATGCAGAGGAAAATCCAAATGCGGGTTTGTAGTCCAGAGGCGACAAGAGACTTTGCAGCCGAGGTCTGTGTGAAGATCACCCGAGAAAATGCACGCCCCGGACGTGGCGTGTAATCAATGCTCGCTCCTTTCTTTCCATCAGGTTCAGGTTTCGGGGAACACAGCACCATGCTGATAGGTGTTCTGTAAAAAGTGTCCCCTTGTCACATGAGTTTGGGTTATGCTGGTTTAAATAACGCTAAACAGGTTTCTTTTGTGCAAGACTTCTTAGAACCTCGAATATGCTAGAATTCATTGCATCGCTCCAAATTACTGCAGGCAGGGTTCCCTGTTCCCCCCGGTGCCTGGCACAGAAGGAGCAAGCCACCGACACCTGTGACGATAATAATGATTTTATTAAAATTGCAGGTTCAGAAAACTGGGAAGTCAGCCCGGAAAGAGTAGCCCTGTTTTGCGGGGGGTGGTGGCGGTAAATGGACCGATGTGTGAACCGAGACGCTCATTGTCAAGGTTCCTGGAGAACTGTGGCCACCGAAGGGCCTGGCCGCCTGTTCTGTCTGGCCAACCTTGCAGGCATCCGACCTGTCATCAGGTAATCAGAGTGAGCCTGTCCTCGAGACAAGGGGGACGAGTTTTACGACCGGTGCTGCACAAGGCGGCTGAGTGAGGGCCGTCCCAGCCTTCTGCTCACTGCTCTGTATTGCTGTCTTCCCTGGTTTACAAGCAAAAGGATTGTCCACCGCAGGCAATGGCCGGGAGGCAGGCCTGGGCCTCTCCTATTCCCAATCTCCTTGCAGTGGGCTGGTATTTGCTGAACACCTACTATGTGTCAGGTGTGTGGCGCCATGGGAGAAATGGCTATGAGTTGTCCTTCTGTGCAGAGGGCTCCCAGGCTGAGGTGTGATAATGGGGGACACAGATGAACCTATCAGCAGGGAGGGAGAGGGTCAGGACAGGACGAGGGGAGAAGGCGCAGCTCGGGCAGGCCCCCAGGGGCTGTGATGTCCTGCTCCAGGCCACGGGACACTTAGGGTGAATATCGCTGGAGCCCTGGAGGAGGGGGTGAGGGTCCTGGTGGGGCAGAACATTCCAGATCTGAGGGAAGGGGATTTGTGACTGCCGGCCTGGCGGAGGTCTGAAGTGAAGGGCTCCACCGAAAACCCCAGGCCCAAAATGGAGTCACTTACGCCAAGTCACCAAGGAGGGGGGGAGGGGACGCTTCATACTTCACCTCACGCCGTTCCAGCCTCCCCCGGGAGCTCTTCTGGTCAGCACCGATGAGGTCATCAGTCGTAGGGCCTCTCCATCCCCCGGAAGGAAGATGTCATCTGCGCACCTGCTCTGCTCCCTCAGGGAAGGTGACCTTGTCTGAACTTTTCTTTCTTTTTTGCTGATTGCCCCCGCCCTGTTTCCGCCTATAAAACCCTTCCATTTTGTACAGCTCGCCAGAGCTCCCCTCCATCCGGGATGCCGGCTGATCTGTGAATAAAGCCAATGAGATCTTGAGATTTACTCAGCTGAAATTTTGTGAGGTTTATTTATTTATTTTTGAGAGAGAAAGAGAGAGCAGGGGAGGGGCAGAGAGAGAGGGAGACAGAGGATCTGAAGCAGGCTCCGGGCTGTCAGCACAGAGTCCGACGCGGGGCTTGAACTCACGAACCGTGAGAGCATGACCTCTTCAGACGCTTGCCTGGCCGAGCCATCCAGGCGTCCCTCATTTTGTTTTTTTAACGGGCCCCGGCTCAGTCCCAGAGCTCGTTCCCTCCGGTTCTCTAGGCTCTCAAGCCCTTGTGATTGTACGGTTCTTCCTTCGCTTTCTCTCCACCTCTGGCTCCTAACGGATTTCCCCTAGGTTCTGTTTTGCCTTTCAGTTGGGTCTGTTTCACCCCAGTACCCAGGGTAACTCCCCATTCCCCGGCCCCTTTGCAAATGTCCAGCACAGAGAAGTTGAGTCACGGGGGAGACCGTATCTCCCTCACGGCACCCCTGCAGCCTACGTAGGGGCCTTTACTGTCCCCATTTTACAGATCCAGAAGTGGAGGCACAGAGAGGTCCAGTGATTCGCCCCAGGTCACACAGCGAGTAAGTGCCAGAGCTGAGATTTGAATCTGGGTGGTCTAAGCCTGAAGTCGATGCCCTTGGCCACTAGGGCACTGGGCCCGACTCACTGTTCTGAGCAAGGGTAAACAGTGGCTTTCTCAGAATGAGTACGAGGCTTCTGGAGTGTGCGTATAAGGAATCCAGACGAGGAAGTTCACGCAGAGATTTTTAGTATTTGCTGCTGGTCTCTCAATTCTTCCCGACGGTGACGCGCCAGCGATGTTTTAAAGCTGGGGAAGGAGGAGGAAAACCTGAAGAGCCTTTGGTTTGAGCGAGCGCCAGGCAGTGTCTGCGAAGAAAACTCACCCCGGGGGGGCGTTTGGGGGCGACCAGATTGTGAACTGGGAGTCTCTAGATCACGGGCTCCCTCCCTAAACAAGAGCACGGGGCACGAAGTCTGGAAGCCGTCGAGGGACTCCGTGCCTTCTTATTTAACGCATGGGGAAACTGAGGCACACAATAGCCAGTGAAGTGGTATCTCAGTGACCTTGTGACTCTTGCCCGCTCGGCTCGGGTCTGGCAGCGCTGGGACCCGGGTCTCAGGGGTCTCCCTCCAGGTGCCGGCTCAGCCATCGAATGGCTGTGAGGTGCTGGGCAAGCTACTTAAACCTGCTCCCGGCCTTGGGGTCCTCATCTGTGATGGGTCAGAGAGCCTCCCGCCCAGGGCGGCTGTAAGGGCCAGAAGTGTCCCTGAGTGTGGCGCCCTGTGGTCACGCCTGGCACAGAGGAGGCGCCCGATAAATGCTGTTGTCTTATTCTTGCCCACATGCCCTTGCTCCCCAGAAATCATTAAAGACGAAAGAAGCGGGGCCCCTGGGTGTCTCGGTCGGTTAGGCGTCTGACTCCTGCTCAGGTCATGATCTCGCAGTCCGTGAGTTCAAGCCCTGCGTCGGGCTCTGTGCTGACAGCTCAGAGCCTGGAGCCTGTTCCAGATTCTGTGTCTCCCTCTCTCTCTGCCCCTCCCCTGCTCGCCCTCTGTCTCTGTCTCTCTCTCTCTGAAAAATAAAGAAACATTAAAAAAATTTTTTTTTTAAAAAAAGAAAGAAGCAAAGAAGGGAGAAAAGGAAGAAACCCTTTCAGTTGAGAAGCAGAAAAGCCGAGAGAGAGGACGGGAAGGATGCCCGTAGGGTCAGAAATCGGATCCCCAGGCCCCCTTTCTCTGACGTGTGAGCCAGGCTTTGCCTGCAGGAGACACATAAACACATTACCCACATACCGGGCAGGCCTCGTCCGTCGTCAGCTGGCTGAGCAGAGAGACATTGGAAACAAACAAAAAACCCAACACAAAACACCTCAAGAACAGTCCCTGGGAGCAGAGCCCTGATGGCGGGCATGAGCCTTGGAGGCGGCCTCAGAGATTGGGGCGAGGATCCTACGAAGCCCCTTCCCGGGAGAGGCCGGTGGGGAAGGGAGAGAGAAGGAAGCCAGTGAACGAAGTGTATGTTATCTGGTAAGTTACGGCTCCGACGACTGGAAGGAGCTTCGTTCTCCCCAAGGAGCTCTGGATGCCGTGTGGACCCTAGACGTCAGAATCATCCCACCAGAGGTCGTGGGATGGGAGCCCCTCCCAGGGCGCAGGCTCCCTGGCACTTGTAGCCTTCGGCAGGTCCCTGGGAGGCCACGCAGACCTGGGGGCGGAAGTCGGGTCAAGGGCCCGGAATGGGGAAGGGGGCGGGGGTGTGGCGTCAGAGGTGAACAAAGCCAGACATCAGTTAACAGGGGAAAACACAGACTTTGAAAGGGAGATCGGGGGTGTAGGGAGGAGCTCAAGTGACAAGTTACAAAAGGCTGGTCAGCGTAAATGCCACCAGGCCAGCTTGTCTGCTGGGAAGGTGGGATCCGGTCCTCCCACAGAGACTCGGGGGACAGAGGCTTCTCCTTCCAGATGACTGCATTTCAAAGGAATGGCTTTCAGGTCCCAGAGAAAGACACTGTTGGGCCATAAGAGATCCAGAGAGGTATCCCAGGGGCCACAGAAAGATCTACAAGTCCAAGTTCTTTTTAGTGAATGCCCCGAGAAAATGAGCGGAGGGCCCTATGGTCAGCTGTTGGCTAGAACAGTAAGTTCTGGCAGCCCTGAGCTTGCCCGGGCTGGCATCTCGGTGGGAGCCTGGGCTCATCCTGGGGACACGGACTGATGCTGCTATTAGCCACGTGAGAGCTTGGTCAGGTCTCCTAGTGCAGGGGTTTGGATGGAGTTGTTATATGCTGCGAGTTCTTTCCGTTCCAGAACACCTGTTAGGGGTCGTGTCATGGATGCCATTTGCCATATTCCCCCGGCAGCCTCAGCTGGAGACCTGAGGCTCTCGTGACCCAGAACACAAAATCCTGCTCTCTCTCTCTCTCTCTCTCTCTCTGTCACACACACACACACACCATGCTCAAACATACACAAAATCACCTAAGAAAACGCGTACTCGCATCACACACACGCTTGTATAGGCAGGTACCCATCAACACGACGGATAGTGCAAATATACATAGTTGTGCACACACACACGCAAATGCACGGCATACGAAAGCATCGCTAACATGCGCACATCCAAATACAAGTGTGCAAGCAGGGGTGGCTTCTTGGGGACACAACCTAGAATCGGAAGGGCCCCACCCCTGGGGTAGGGCTCCACGGGTCTGGTTTTGAAACGCTTTACCAATGCACACACAGGCGTTCTGTCTTGCTCCGTCCTCCGGTCTGGCCTTTTCACAGGAATTTCCCACAAAGTTCCATCCTCAGCCCCGAAACCAGTTGTCATAAAATGAAACCCGAACACTGAAGCTGGAGGGGCCGTCCCCACAGATCTGGGTTGAAGTGATGTCCACCATTGGCCTCAGGGTGGCAGCACCGAGCTGTCAGGAAGGAAGAGGTGTCTGTGTGGGGGTGGTGGGGACAGCAAGGGAGCGGGGTGTCCCTGGGGACGCTCCCAGCATCTGCCCTTTTCCAGAGAGCATGGACGGTTCCCGAAGCAACCCATGTTTTCATCCAATTCACGTCTTCCCCTTGATTGTAAAGATTTTTTTCTTCTTTTGTGGTCCCTCCAAACTTTCTGATTACAAATGCAACACGTTTTATTACAGAAAATAACACACACGCAAAAGCAAACATCACGCATAGCCTGAAACCCTTTGGTTCTTCCTGTTTTAAGGCCGTGAAAGGAAGTGACAGTAACTCATGACCTGTGAGATCGTGGCCTGAGCCGAAAGCATGAGTCGGACCCTTAACCCACTGAGCCGCCCGGGGGGCCCCATGAGGCGGATTTATTTTCTCCCATGGTGGCATCCTCACTCAGCTATGTGGTCTCTCCCCTTCACATCCCTTAATGACGTCTTGGGCAAATTCTCTAGACCGCTGTCTGTTATTTAAAAAATTGTTTTTAACGTTTATTTATTTTTGAGACAGAGACAGAGCATGAGCAGGGGAGGGGCAGAGAGGGAGGGAGGCACAGAATCCAAAGCAGGCTCCAGGCTCCGAGCTGTCAGCACAGAGCCCGACGTGGGGCTTGAACTCACGGACCGGGAGATCATGACCTGAGCCGAAGTTGGATGCTTAACCGACTGAGTCACCCAGGCGCCCCGCGCTGTCTGTTATTTAAAGGCCCACGTCCGCCCAGTCTCATTCTTGCTGCCTGAAGGCTCGAACCCTTGCAGGGAGAACCAGACAGGGAGGGTCTTGGTCCCTTGGTTCCCCTCACCGCTCTCCTCACGCTTCCAGCTTCTCTGACCTCTTAGGGTGGGAGGGCCGGAGAAGGGTGTACCTCTTTACCGGTGTCTGGGGTACACAGACGGATGCTTGGTCTCTGGGACTCGTGGCTGCTTCTCGGGCCGGCTCTGACCCGCTGTCGGGGCCCTCTCTTGGAGAAGGGGTGCATGCTCTGTGGGTACATCTCCACGACACGGGGTCCCGCCGAGAGGGTGCAAGGGACTCAGTGAGTCCCCATCCCACCTCTGGTCCCGTTCCTCTTTCTTAGAATACCCCAGGGCCTCTGCCTGCTGGGGCGTCCTCACCCAGTGGTCTGCCCCCTTGGGTGGGTTCTGGGTGGCCACCTCAATCCCTTCCTAGAGTCTAGGTGGACGTTATCCACCAGACGGGGGGTACAGACAGCCCCACTGCACCCACCACCGTCTCCGGTTCTCTTTCCTCCTTGTTGGCGGTTCAGAAGGCAGAGCCGCAAGGTCCCCACCATCTAACTGGGGTGCAACACGTCAGTCCTGCAGGCTGACCTGTCCTGCAGGCACCCCCAGCCTCAACCAGTGGCTCTCCTGGAGGCATCCTCAGCCGGCTTGCGGTGGTGGGGAGCAACCCCCCTTCCCCACAGGGAGACAGGGGGGAAGAACCACAGCTTTTCCAGGTGGCCAAGCACTCCCCCCATGACGATCTTTCCATCTCTTCCCCCGGCGTTTCTGGGATAAGGGCGGCAGGCGGGGGAGGGGATGCCAGAGTGCGACGCGTCGCGGATGATTTGGAGTTGCAGAACCCAGAGAGGACGTCTGGCCGCCATCGCTGGTGACTCTTTTCGGATGTGGGGTCCTTGATATCTCTCTGTCTGCATTTGGGGGAACGAGATTGGATCATATACGAGAGTCAACTTGAAACAGACTGAAGACTTAAATGTGAGACCTGAAATTAGAAAACTGGAAGAAAACATAAAAGAAAAGCGCTTGACGTCGGTTTTGGCGATCGTTTTTTGGATCTGATACCAGAAGCACAGGAAACAGAAGCAAAACTAAACAGGTGGGGGTGCCCGGGGGGCTCAGTTGGTGGAGAGCCTGACTCAGGTCATGATCTCACCCCACTGAGCATAGAAGCTGCTTCAGATTCCCTCTCTCTCTCTGCTTCTCTCCCTCTCCCCCTCTCGTGCACTCTCTCTAAAATAAAATAAATACAAAATAAAATAAATAAAAATAAACAGGTGGGACTACATCAAACTGAAAAGCTTCTGCACAGCAAAGGAAACCATCAGCAGAATGAAAACACAACCCACAAACGGGAGAGGATGTTTGCAAATTTTGTAGCTGATAAGGGACTAATATCCAACATATATAAGGAACTGTTACAACTCGGGAGCAAAGTCAAACAAACAAAAAACCAAAACACCCTCCCCCCCCCCCAAATAACCCAATATAAATAACAAAAACCAATATATAGATTTCACTCCATATATGTTCCAATAAGTAATTATACATGTGAGTGTGTGTGAAAAGGACAAAGAAGGAAACAAAAAGAAGGAAATTCTGCCATTTTTGACAGCAGGGATTATGCTGCCAGGAAGACATTATGCTATGCGACATAAGCCAGAAGACGCAGAAAGACAAGTATTCTATGATCTTGCTCATATGTGGAGTCTACAAGAGTGGAACTTCTAGAACCAGAGGGGAGAGCGGTGGCCAGGAGCTGAGGGGTCGGGGCGGGGAGTGGGGGGGAACGAAGAGAGATACAAACTTGTCAAAGAGTACAAACTTTCAGTTAGAAGAGGACTAAGGTCTGGGCACCCAATGAATAGCATGGTGATTGTAGTTAGTAACACTTTCTTGTAGACTTGAAATTTGCTAAGAGAGTAAATCACAGTGTTCTCACCATAGGCGCGCGCACCCACACACAGTAACTACACGAGGCCACGGATGTGTTAACGAACCCGATTGTGGTGATCATTCCATCATGGGCACACATATTCAAGCATCATTATTTGCACACCTTAAAGATCACCGTGTGCAAGCTGATTCGGTGCGTTTCTTATTTGTCAGTCATAGGTTAATAAAGCTGGGGCAGGACGCAGACGTTGGTGTGATGAGACGCGGCGAGGCTTCCTGAGGATGGAAAAGCCCGCTCCCGGCAGTCATCTGGGGGCACGGAGCTGTAGCGCGGCTGTGCAGCTGCACCAGACGAAAATATTATCTCATGAGCACGCAGAGTGCTCAGAGAGGAGACGTCTTTAGAACAAGTTCCTAACAGGACGTAATTTGCGATGATGTGCCGCACTTGGGAACTGACAACACCAGCTGGAGCTTTCAGGTGACCCCTCCCCCCCCCCCACCTCCCGCAACCTCCGTAGAGACGCTCGGTGGGGGTGGGGGGGGGGCAGGGGCAATTCACCGTTGGAGGACAGAAGCTACCAGACGCTTGGCATCAGCAGCCCCAGAACTCCTTGTTCTCTTTCGTCTGTCTCTGTCGTTTTCCATCAAACAAACCACATGCTGTAGGGACCCCTGGAAATGTCATTCCTGCTTCGGTGGTGAGAGGGACCCCAGCCTCCTTGAAAGGCTCTGTAGTGGTTCTTCTTTGCAGGCCGGGGACCACAGTGGAAGATGCCGTCTTGGAGATACGCTCCCTGCATTCAGTAGGGGTGGGGGCGGGGAGGGACGGTGGGACTCAGGTGCAGTGGAGGCCGAGAGAAAGAACTTGAAAGGTGGCCGTGGTCAGCACGATGGGAAGCGGAGACGAAACATGAAAAGCATGGCGTGGCCTAAGCGGTCTTTAGCAGGAGTTAATGGGTCATGGTGCACTTAGGACTGAGACAGCTGGGCGACTCTCAGGGTTTTCGTCTGCATAAGTGACAAAATTCTTAGCGGACAGAGATGGCACGTGGGCCACGTCTCTAGGATGTTCTGCTCCTTTGACCAGTTCCTAGAAGCGAGCCAGCTCACGGACCCAGAGCCCCTCGAGGAAGGACTCTGCTACATTGCCAAAAATGCATATGGTGAGAGCTTTTCCTTGCCTTCTCCACAGGCACTGTGCGCTGGGGAAAGGGAGGTACCCAGACATTCTGAAGGTTACCTGCTCCAGAAACAAGGCTACAGTTGGGGCTGCCCTGTCGTGCTGGCCCCAAAATTCCGTTCCTGTCCCTGCAACGTTGGGCTTTGCTGGCTTAGAGATCGTAGTTCCCAAGAGAAGAATGGTTCTAACGGGAAATCAAACAGGGGTTCTGTCGACCCAGAAGCAGAGACTGCCACCTGGCCTTTCGGGGGAATTCCATACCAACTGAACCCACAGGCAAGAAGGCAGGCACTGTCCCGTCGGAGTGACTGGTGGTGATATCAGGGGGAAGAAGATTGTTATCACACAATGCAGACCGGAAGAGGAGGGACCCAGGGTATTGTCCGCAATGCCCCTTAATGGTACACGCCCAGTGGCAAAGGTTAGTTTAAAAACTATAGCAACGTGGGGCGCCAGGGTGGCTCAGTCGGTTAAGTGTCCGACTTCGGCTCAGGCCACGATCTCACGGTCTGTGAGTTCGAGCCCCGCATCGGGCTCTGGGCTGACGGCTCGGAGCCTGGAGCCTACTTGGGATTCGGTGTCTCCCCTTCTCTCTGCCCCTCCCTGCTCACGCTCTGTCTCTCTCTGTCTCTCAATAATAAATAAACGTTAAAAAATTAAAAAAAAAAAAAAAAGGGAGAGAGAGAATGGCTTGGGGTCACCCTGCTAGGTGAAGAACCGTGTGCCCAAAGGGCTGGCCGAGAGCAAGGAAAACACAGAATGGGTGATGGAAAAACAAACAGACATTACTAATTCCCGTTATGCTCACATGGCCAGTTGCAGAAAGGAGGACTGTGCAGCCGTTTTTCAGTCCCCCCTCCCCCTTTTTTAAAGGAAACGATACTTCATTTTATTGCTCATGGAAATACTAAGACAGAGTGTTCTGACGCACCTGCAGGCACAAATGCAAGTCAGTTTTGATTGACATGCATTTCTTTTTAAGGGATTCCCCAGAGACAGCTTCAGTTCCAACGAAACACTTGCCTCGTTCAGGGGGAGGCGGCTCTTAAAACACTGTTGCCTTGCTGTTGGAAGTGTTTTTCTCTTTAAAAAAAAAAAAAATCTTTCCTTTTTCCGCTCCTCTCTGTCTAACACAAAGTATTTTTGATCCCACATTTATGTGATTGGATATTTAAGGGAGTTGTGACTGAGCTAAGAAAGGATCTGGGATAAATGGGACTTTGGGGGAGAGAGTGAGCGCGGCTCCGTTGGATCGACAGACCGTTGGCTCCGGTTACGTGGAGGCATGACGTCCTCACTGCCTGTTTTTGGAAGTGAAACACGGGTAAAAAGGATACGTGTGGACCCAGGCGGACTGTGCCCGGCCGTCTGAATCACCTTGGCGTCACCTCCAATGCCA
Source organism: Neofelis nebulosa (assembly GCF_028018385.1). Classification (NCBI taxonomy): domain Eukaryota; kingdom Metazoa; phylum Chordata; class Mammalia; order Carnivora; family Felidae; genus Neofelis; species Neofelis nebulosa. Next base: position 11,272,871 of record NC_080789.1, read on the forward strand.
CTGAGGTGTCTTGCACCGGCTAGAGAGGTCAGGAACTACAACTCCCAGAATCCCTTTCTCGGGGGTGGGGTCCAGGATTAACGTTTGCCCCTGAGCCACACGAGATTGAAGACAAGGCCTTGCTCTTTGGAAGCAGATGTGAGTCACAGTTTCCGGGAGAACTCTCAGAAGCCATCCCCTTGGTGTTTGAGGCTGGGATCTTTGGTTATAGCTTCTGTGACCATCGCTGCCTCTGCTCTTGCATAAAGTATAAAAGCCTCCAATTCTTGTATTTAATCTTTCACGCTCAAAATGCATATTTTGGGTTCCGTTTTCCTGACTGGACCCCGGAAAGCTTGCTCGTACTGAATACCTACCATAGCATAACTTCGTGTGCTTTTATGCTAAAGATAATCTTTTTTTTTCAAGTTTTTTTTAAAATGTTTTATTTATTTTTGAGAGAGAAAAAGAGACAGAGTGAGAGCAGGGGAGGGGCAGAGAGAGAGGGAGACACAGACTCGGAAGCAGGCTCCACTTTCCTAACCATCAGCTCAGAGCCCGATGCGGGGCTCGAACCCACGAACTACGAGACAGTGACCTGAGCTGAAGTCTGATGCTTAACCGACTGAGCCACCCAGGCGCCCCTTTGCTAAAGATATTCTTTGATTGGCTGCAAATCTTCTCCTCCCTAGCAGTGAGGTGGTCAAGGAAAGAAGGTGAGGCAGGGGAAAAAAACCCAAAAAACCTCTCGATCTGCTACGTCTTTATCAGCCTTTTGTATTTCTTCCGTAAATTGCCTGCTCATCTATTGTCTTCTAGATTTTTGCCCTTAAAAAAAAGATTTTATTTTTAAGTAATCTCTACACACAACTCAGGACTCGAATTCAGATCCCTGAGATCAAGAGTCATTCGCTCTACCGACTGAGCCAGCCGGGCGCTCCTAGATTTTTTTTCCCCTTTTGTTTTTAAATTTATTTTGTATTCTTTTATTAAGACATTTTTAACCTTATTTATTTATTTTGAGAGAGTGAGAGAGAGAGAAAGAGAGAGTGTTAGGGAAGGGCAGAGAGAGAGGGAGACAGAATCCCAAGCAAGTTCCGCATTGTCGATACAGAGCCTGGTGCAGGGCTCGAACTCAAAAACCGTGAGATCGTGACCTGAGCAGGAAGTCAGGAGTCAGACGCTTAACCAACGGAGCCACTGGGGCTCCCTGATGGTTTTCCTTTTTAATTTTATATTGCTCCTTTGTTGTTTTGTGGGGATCCTTTCGATAAAGTAATTGTGATCTTTTGTGGGCCACATCTATCGTGCAACATCGGGAAGGGGGATCCCCCCTCCCCCAACACACACACACGCACACCCACTCTCTCACACACCCGCTCTCATCCACTGACACACTCACACCCATACTCTCACACTCATCCACTCACACAGGCACACTCACCTTCACTCACACACTGTCACTCTCTCGCACACTCTAATTCACTCTCATGCTCACACACTCGCTCTCATCCCCTCACGCTCACTCGCACACTCACTCGCTGTCTTACACACATCTCGCTCACACATATACACTCCCTGATGTCCAGGGAGGAGAGGAATCCTAACCCCTCTCCCCGTCATCTCCCTCTATTCGCTCTGTCTTTTTCCCTGGGGAAGAAACGACACAGAGTTCAGGGGAGCCCACGGGGGCCTCCAGTTCCCTGGGGACACCTGAAGCCCCCAACTCCCCCAGGGATCTGTTCACGCGGCACAGAGTCCGGGTTCAGGGAAAGAGACGACTAGACCTCCCTTTCTACCTACCGTGTGTCATCAGAAGTTTTCCCATTTGCGTTATTGACCAGCTTCCGGTCCTTCGCAAGGCTAACGCTTTGCTCTCCACTTGTCCGGATTCTTCATGCTGTCTTTGCTTTTCGATTTTGTTTTAACTTCCTTCTCAGTGTCCTCCCCCACGACACACGATCGCGTTGGGGCAAAACTGGCCCAAAGCTGTTTTCTCTTAGGGTTTGGGGTTTTTTTTCCTTCAGCCTTTTTTCAACAAGCATTATTTAACCATTCGCAACATGTCGGAGAGAGTTTCTAGCACTGGGATACAATCATATAACACCCCCAGGGATTCCCTTCCCTCATGAACTGGACACACCAGTCATATTTAGAAGGACATCCCCATCAGAGGTTATAAAAACAGTTGCCCAGGGGCGCCTGGGTGGCCCGGTCGGTGAAGCGTCTGACTTCAGCTCAGGTCATGATCTCGGGGTTCGTGAGTTCCAGCCCCGCGTCGGGCTCCGGGCTGACAGCTCGGAGCCTGGAGCGTGCTTCCGATTCTGGGTCTCCCTCTCTCTCTGACCCTCTTGCGCGCGCTCTCTCTCTCTCAAAAAGATAAGTAAAGATTAAAAATTAAAAAACAAATAAAAACAGTTGTCTGTATTTTCTTCTAGTATTTTCATGGGGTTCCATATTTTTAGATTTTTAGCCGATTTGGAAATTATTTTTGTGGCTGCTGAGGCAGGGAACCTAACTTCCAAATGAGAGCTGACCATCTCAACAATTTGTGTGTGTGTGTGTGTGTGTGTACAATCGGTCTTTTCACTAGGATATGAAATGACATCCATTGTCTTACAGTCACTCCCCACATACGCCTGGTTCTATTCCAGACTCTGGCGGGAGGTGGCCTTCTAAAACGGTTCCCCCGGGATGCCTGCCTCCTGCTGTTCCTGCCCTTGTGTGACCCCCTCCCCTGGAGGCTGGGCGGGGCCTGGGGACTTGCTTCCCACTCACAGAACACTGCACAAGTGGACAGGGTGTCCCTTCCGAGATTAGGTGATAAAAGGCCGCGACTTCCTCCCACTGTCTCTCTCTTGTTCTCTCTCAACTTGATAACTGGTGAAGCCGGCTAAGAAACAAATAGGTGGCCGGGTGGCCGGGTTCTGGCCGACAGTCCGGCAGGAATGGGGGCTCTGGGTCCAACAGTCCGCGGGGAGCTGAATTCCACCAGCAACCACTGAGTGACTTTGAAGGAAATCCTGGCTCGGTTAAATCTTAAGGTGACTGTGACCCCAGCTGACGCTTGACTGTGACCTTGCCCGAGCTGGAGGGTCTGGCTGAGCCATATCTGGTCTGACTCCGAGACCATGAGATAACAAATAACGCTGTCATAAGCCAGACATCCCCAGACTGTCCCCTGTCCTCTGCTCTAAGGTTGGGGGGGGGGGTCTTCACTATCCGGGGCAGTCTTAGAGCCTGACTTTGTACCCCTTCTCCTTGGGATGATAGCAGCACCTGGGGTGGGCCCAGGAGACCCCCTGAGACAGCCAGATGGCGCAGTTCCCAGGCCCCATGTGACAGGCAATCACAAATTTCTGCCATCTCACTTGAGATAATGACGTCAGCACTTCCCTTGTTTTTTTTTCCTCAGTTTTTAAAAAAAAATTTTTTTTAAGTTTATTTATTTTTGAGAGAGTGAGAGAGACAGAGCATGAGCAAAGGAGGGGCAGAGAGAGGGAGACACAGAATCAGAAGCGGCCTCCAGGCTCCGAACTGTCAGCACAGAGCCCGACGCGGGGCTTGAACCCACGAACCGTGAGATCATGACCTGAGGCGAAGTCGGATGCCCATCTGCCTGAGCCACCCAGGCGCCCCCCTACTTAATTATGTTTTATGTGCCCTCTTTCCCTCATGCGCGATCAATTATTAACTTTGCCTTTTTACCCTTACTTTCTGTTTGCCCACTGCTGGTAGAAACCTAATGGGGACAGGGCTGTAACATTTGTCTTGATCTATTGGATCCTAGCAGGTCCCCAATAGAGCCTCACTGTCTGGAAGAATACTTACATCCAGACTATTTCAAGCCCCCCCACCGGAGTTTCAAGAAACCCTCCTCTTGAGTAGTCACCTCCCTCTCCAAACATACATAAGCTGTCCTTCGGTTCAACAGGGCAAGGTGGCTTCTCACTGGGCGGCCCTTCGGGTAATAAAGCTTTCTTTGCTTCAGAACAGGTGTCTCAGCTATTGGCTTCCTGCACATCTGAGTTCTGTAACCCTTCCTTCTTTCCTTCCCTCCTTCCCTTCCCTTCCTTCCTTTGCTTTTCTTTCTTTAGCCGTTGTCTGTTTTTCTTAAGCGGCCGATGCCACGGGCTTCGCGTTCTTCCAGGAAGAGCTTGCTCATTTCCAAAGAAGGAGTTGTTACATCCTGTCTGCAAGTTGCTCACAGTTGTTTTCTCAAAATGATGTTTCAAGAGACTCTCTGTGGTGGAATTCTGCTTACTTGCTGTTTCTATATGTGTATGCTTCTCCTAACCGTGAGCGGTATAAGAAAGTTAAGAGAGAAGATCCTAAGAGTTCTCATCACAAGGAGAATTTCCCCCCTTGTTTCTTTCCTTCTTCCTTCTTATTGTATCTGTATAAGAAATGGGTGTTCGCCGACCCTACTACCATGGTGATCTTTTCACGCTATGTGTAAATCAAGCCATCCTGTCGTTCACCTTAAACTTACATGGTGAAGTGTGTCAATTATTTCTTCTTAAAACTGGGGAAAACTGGGGAAAGGGGTGCCTGGGTGGCTTAGTCAGTTGAGCGTCCGATTATAAAAATAACCTATAAAAAATCTTTTAAAAAAAAACATAAGTAGGGAACAAAACACAACATGGAGGTAAGTTAATAATGCAACCAACACAACTATAGTTCTGTTTCAAAAATATGTCCAGGAACCAACTGTCTTGCCTTGGAAGGAAGAAGGATTCACCTCTTCCCACCAAAAGAACAGAATCCTGATACTTCAGTATCATGAAGTCTTCTTAGGTTCCATGCAGAGAGTTTTCCCAAGAAAACCTGGAAATGATCCACAAGATGGAATGTTAATGTGGATGAAGTCGTAACTAGGACTCTTTCGGCTTCCATCTTAGACAACATTTTGCACTGAGGATATGAATGATTTCATGTATCACATAAAGATTATATCAATCATTTTATCCCGAGTGTTTAGAAGCTTTCGTGCTGATCTTGCCCATTTCACGTTTTTAAAAGAGAAAACGACAGCATCTAATGTCCAAATGAGAAAAGTAGATGCCATCATGGGGATAGATAGAGAGAAAATTAATAGAATTATAAGAAATATTATGTGCAAATTTATGCCAATAGTTTGGAAAATCTCGCCGAAAGGCACAGCTATCGTGTAAAATATACCACAACCAAGGGCGCTTGGGTGGCTCAGTCTGTTAAGCATCCGACTTTGGGCTCAGGTCATGATCTCATGGTTCGTGGGTTCGAGCCCCGTGTCGGGCACTGTGCCGACAGCCCAGAGCCTGGAGCCTGCTTTGGATTCTGTGTCTCCCTCTCTCTCTGCCCCTCCCCCACTCTGCTCTGTTTCTCTCTGTCTCAAAAATAAATAAACATAAAAAAACAATTTTTGAAAAATAAAATATACCACAACCGATTCAAGGAGAAATAGAAATGCTAGTGGAAAAGAGAAAAGAGAAAAATCTTTCTGATGCTCGTGTTCACTAGATGCTTGAATTCATACTCTGTTGCAGAAGCAGAAAACGTTAATACTCTGCCACAGAAGACAGAGACAGCTTTTGCTCTGGACACAGTTGCTTGAGACATGAATGCCAGGTGTCATGCAGGGAAAGAATGTATTTTTGAGGCACCTGGGTGGCTCCGTCAATTGAACATCCAACTCTCTCTTTTTTTTTTTAGTTTTTTTTTTTTTTAATGTTTACGTATTTACTTTTGAGAGAGAGAGAGAGAACACAAGCAGGGGAGGGACAGACAGAGGGAGGGAGATACAGAATCAGAAGCAGCCTCCAGGCTCTGAGCTGTCGGCACAGAGCCAGCGCGGGGCTCGAACCCATGAACCGTGAGATCATGACCTGAGCCGAAGTCAGACGCTGAACCGACTGAGCCACCCATGCCCCTTCAGGTCATGATCTCAGGGTTGTGGGATCAAGCCCCGTGTTGGGGTCAGTGCTGAGGGTGGAGCCTGCTTAAGATTCTCTCTCTCTCTCTCTCTGTCTCTCTGTCTCTCAAAAAAAAGTATTTGTCAAAAACCAACATCTTTTAAATGGTAAGGTACTAAAAAACAGAATCATGGTAGGAAAAAAGGGAAAAGCACACTTAATAATGAACCACGTATAAATCCATCAGCCCAGACACTTCAACACCCAAGTTCATTTGCGTTTTTAAGTTCTTTTAAGGCAAGTCACTTGTAAGCAATGGTTGATCCTTATGTTATTTAGCTGATCCTGGAGGAAGGGGCAAAGATAGAATGAACGCGTCCCCATTCATTCGGAGAAACTATCACATTCTTAAAATGTGGGGAGAGACCATACAAGCCCCACTTTGGACACCACACCTCAGATGGAGGAAGATCCTTTTCAGAATGCAGGTCTGTTAACCGTTAATCAAGAACAGGCTGGCAGGCCAGGGTTTAAAACCAAGGAAAAACCCTCAAAGCCATTTTTGCTCTCCCTGAACTCAGTCCTGCCTCCCAGGAACAAATGAGAGCCTCTGAGGCCAATAAGCATGTTCATTTACTCTTTGTTCTTCATATTCAGCCCCTCTGAATAATTTCACTCTTTCTGATGCTGGTGAAACATTGCTCAGGCTAAATTATATAATTCCTGAAAATTGATGATGATCCAAAAATTATGTCGGTAGGCATAAAGGATTCAACTTCAGGCTCAGCAAATTTCTTAAAGAAGCACGAAATTCAGAGACTATGGAGCCTCAATGGATGATTGCAGCATTAAGGGAGACATCCCTCCATTCCCTTTCTCCTGCCACAGAATTTTAAACTATGTGCTATTTGACAGCTTTTTTTATACTGAAATCCAAAGTTTAAAGCCATGCTTGTTCATTACTATCCTTTAAAACTTTTTCTTCCATGTCCCCGGAATCTGATAAAGCCAGCACAAAAAGAGATCTGTAGATTAGCCTCACTTATAAATGCAGACACAAAATCATCAATAAGATATCGGCATATCAGGTATAGAAATGTTTTAAAGGAATATCTGACCGAGCAGAATTCATTCCAATAAAGCAGTGACAGTGCCCATCAGAAATCAATCAGCACAAAAAATTAAAGCAGGGACCCAAGTGAGTCCTGTGACACTAGAAGTTAGCCCATAATCCAGGGCCATCGTCTCCCTGGTGGGTTTGGGGTTCTGAGGAACTGTCCCACCACTGTGGCTCCCACGTCACCAAGCTGGGAATTGTCAAAGCAAAAATTGTACCAGGCAAGGTTAAACAGACACGGGCGACTTTATTCAAGATTGTTGTAATAGGGAGGAGAGACTAACACTGAGTCAGCACTGGACTCTACTGAACCAAGAGCAGTGGTAGTTGGGGGGGTGGGCTGTGTATTAGTGCTGGTGGGAGAGGGAGACCATTAGGTCATCTGTGCTTGCCAATTGGCTTTACCCAAAGGAAAAGCAGACTTGCTTCTATCTTGGCTTACAACTCAGAGCAAGGCGCCCGCCCAAGGTAGGCTCCTACCTTCAACAGAGATGGTGAGAGTGAGACGCCATCTTCCTTGATGATTACCCTTCAAGGCATAATCTCCCAGGCCCTTAAGAAAGACAGTTCTATGCTGTAAAACTGGAGTCTTTTCAAAAAGATCTACATATATCTCAGAGGGGCAGACAAAGCATTTCCACGTTTCCTAGAGAAAACTCTCTAAGGAAAGGAAGGCGAGAGCCTAGAGTCAAGAAGAAGCCAGTCTAGGGTTTAGTTGAGACGAGGGGAATGATGAAGAGTTCTCTAATCTGGAAGCGAAAAGAGTGCTAGCCATGACTTTATCCACATTAACATTCCACCCTGGCGGGTCATTATCAGGTTCTCTTGGGAAACCTCTACATGGAACCTAAGACCTCAGGATACCAAAGTATCAAGACATTCTCTTCTGGTGGGAAGAGGCCAATCTCTCTCCCTCTCTCCCTTCCTTTTTGTCCTTCTGTCCTTCTTTCAACTGTTGTCTGCTTTTCTTAAGCAGCCCCTGCCCAGGGCTCCACATCCTTCCAAGGAAAGCTTGCTCATCTCTAATAAGGAGGCATGATATCATATCTATGGGTTCCCTGTTCAGAGCTGCTCTCTCAAAACTATGTTTAAAACCCTCTGTGTTTGGAATCCCGCCTGCTTGCATATGTGTCCCTTAAGAATTAGAGAAAAGTGATTGCATCATTACCCAAGTGAGACGAAAGGAGCTTGCGATTGCCTGTCACACGGGCCCCGAGAACTGCTCCATCTGGCTGTCGCAGGGGGTCTCCCGGGACACGGGCGAATCCCACTGGTGCTGCCACCATCCCCAGGAGAAGGGGTGTAAAGCCAGGCTTCCCCAGAGGTTGGAGAACCCCACCTTCGAGCAGAAGACTGGGAATGGCACCGGGGTGCCTGGATCGTGCCTGGCAACATAACAAATGGGAAATGAGGAGGAACATTCTTTGCTCGATCCCAGTTTTTTGGTGTTGGGTAACTGCTGCTAGTTCATGGAGATCACCAAGAATCAAAGTCCAGAGAGGGCAGGCGTTCCCAACCACGGCCAGCCCCACGGCACCCAGGAACAACAGAGGCTGCCCACCTTGGCCTCCAGCCCTCTTTGCAAAGGCACATCCTGGCCGGGGGGGTGTCTGCCTGCCTCTGGTCATGGAGCAACCAGCCCTTGTTCCGATCAGAGCCTGGTGCCACCCACACCTGGCTGCCCAGCCCCTCACCGTGTGGCGTGACACGGAATGATATCCTGCTCTTTTTAAGTGGCCGTCCAGCAAGGTTTCCACGGACTGTGGGTGAGCTGGACAGTCCAGCTCAGCACTCGGTCTAGTTTGCCTCTGGACTTGCTCACGACAAACTGACATGTTTCTGTGACTTTCATAAATCGGATCTGACTTCCTGGAGTCCGGTCAGCTTCGGGGCCCCCGGAAACAGATGTTCTGGGCCCAGGGAGCGACGGCCAGATATGGATCACGCCCGTGAAGTCACCGAGATAAACACCGCTCTGTAAGACCTCTCGGGAGTGACACTAGCAGTTTCCATTTGTGACTGTGGCTAGAGTGGGTCCCTACCTCTCAGTCAAAAACTTATCAGGCCAGGATACAGAACACTGTGGTGGCCAAGGCAGGTTCCCAAAGTCATTGTAGCAACCAAGATTGGTCCGGGATGAAGTTTTCTGCTGTCCTTTGCTGGAATAAGAAACCCACAGAAAATGAGGGAAATGTAAGGGCCACCTGTCTTGTGGAAATGGACCATCCTGTTATCGGCGATGAGAAACATGCCTACTTCCTTTGTATTAAAAAAAAATTTTTTTTTAATGTTTATTTATTTTTGACAGAGAGAGAGACAGAGCATGAGAGGGGGAGGGGCAGAGAGAGAGGGAGACACAGAATCCGAAGGAGGCTCTGGGCTCTGAGCTGTCAGCACAGAGCCCGACGCGGGGCTCGAACTCACAGACTGAGAGATCGCGCCCTGAGCCGAGGCCGGACGCTCAACCGACTGAGCCACCCAGGCGCCCTTCTACTTCCTTTGTATTAAAAAGACCTTTTCAAAAATACAAAATGATGGGGGTGGTAAAAATTGTTGATTTAAAAATAAAAAGTTAATGTTCTTCTTTTCTTGGTTCCCCCCTCCCCCCTTCACTCATTGATATCGATGAAAATTCAGTGTCTCAAAACCGCACACACAGGGGTTGGAGGCTAAGCAGTGAACAGCAACAGAGGGGAAGGATGTGTGTCCAATGGTGAATTGGGGGCACCGAGGGGAGGCCTCTGGTAGGAAGGGGGGTCCCACATCCAGCACGCGGGGTGTGAGACAGGAAGTGCATTTGGGAGAAGGGGCAGAACAAGACAGGTCTGTCTCTGGAGGTTTTTAGAACAGAGGTTCCAGCGTGGGGAAGAAGGCAGGAGTTCAGCCGTCGCGGGCTGACACAAGGTGGCCCTAGATCTCAGGAAGAAGACAGGACCCCGAATGAGAACAGACGCTCATGGACACCGGGAACGGCCGTGTCCCTCTGCATTGCCCCTGCTTTGGGCCAGGGCTGGTTCTGGGGCTCAGGATGGATCTCAGCCTCCAGCTGGGCAGTCGGGGAGGGACCCAGGTGGCTCAGTCAGGGGACAGGTGGACCCAGGAGCAGGAGACAGACAGGTCACCACTGAGCATGAGAGGGACCTGGACAGACAGATACTGTGAATGTGGCTCAGGGCATGTTGCTGCTTGTGATCCAGGGACGGCGAGCAGAGGTGCCGACAGAGGAGGCAGGAGAGGCGGGTGTGGAGCGCCAGGCTCGGAGAAGGTGGCCTGAGCTGGGGCCCTGCACGGTCGCGGGGAGCCTGGGGGTTGGCCCTGGTCAGGGGAGCTGGCAGAGGGATGGGAGGAAGCCTGAGGCCAGGGCGAGCTCCTTCCCCATCCTGGAAACCGCGCCCCCTCCCTCCCCCCCCCCCCCGGCCCAGATCACCACCATGGCAGGGACCTATCCTGGCCCCACGGGGTGCCCAGCCTCTGTACCCCAAATTCCTAGTTTCAGACTCATAGACCTGGGGGGCCAGCGTGAGAACCCAGCTTTCCCTGGACTGTGGTGAGTCCAGACTCTGTTCCCTCTCCTTGATGTAATTTGGTTCTTTGGAGTTAATAGTTTTGAACGAGGCACAGGAAATGGTAAGCGTGTGGCTTGAGAGATTAGAGGGGGGGTTGCTTGCACCTCAGGGCTGCCCCAGGCGAAGAGGGGCCTGGGGAGATAAGGGGTTGGGGTTTGGTGTGGACGTGGGGGCGTCGAGTGGGTCCAAGATGTAGGGAGCCGTCAGGTCCTGGCCTGCCCGATCCCCACGATCAAGGCAGTGGACAAACCTGTCACCCCAACTGTCTCCTTCCTGACGGAAGAGCCAATGCTGACCCACTACCGGGTCTTTTCGAGGCTCCCGAGGAGGGAGGGGCTCTGGGTTGAGGGCTGTGGCGGGCATAGTGGACCCCCAGCCGGGATAAAAGCCCATCAGTGTGATGCCTGGACCACTTCCCTGGGCGTGATCGACTTTGGGGGCCTTTGCCTCGATGCCACAAGTCGCATCACTCTTTTTCTATGTGTGGTCCTCCATTTAACAGTCTTTTCATCTTAAAAGGGGATAAAATTGGGGCGCCTGGCTGGCTCAGTCGGCTGGGCGTCCGACTTCGGCTCGGGTCATGATCTCGCGGTTCGTGAGTTCGAGCCCCGCGTCGGGCCCTGTGCCGACAGCTCGGAGCCTGGAGCCTGCTTCGGATTCTGGGTCTCCCTCTCTCTCTGCCCCTCCCCGGCCCGCCCTCTGTCTCTGTCTGCTTCTCAAAAATGAATAAACGTTAAAAAAAAATTTTTTTTTTAAAAAAGAGGATAAAATCACGCAGGAGTAAAATGAACACACGTGAAGGGTTTTATGCAACTCGTCATCAATGAGGACACCAAGCAAATGTCACGCTCAGTTCATCGCATCCGGTTAAAGCTGATGCAGTATTCTAGCAAGCCGGGGGCAAGAAATAAATTGGACTATAGCCATTCATTCATAAACCAGATGTATCAGGCCCCGGTTTTCACTCTGCCTCCTGGGCTGTCTGTCTCTTTTATATGAAGGTGGGAGGGTTGTATAAATATATGCCGAAGGACTGTCAGAGCCTTACTGGCAATCTCTACTGCCCAACTCTATGTTTCTTTTTTTTTTTTTTTTTTTTTTTTTTTTTTTAATTTTTTTTTCAACGTTTTTAATTTATTTTTGGGACAGAGAGAGACAGAGCATGAACGGGGGAGGGGCAGAGAGAGAGGGAGACACAGAATCGGAAACAGGCTCCAGGCTCCGAGCCATCAGCCCAGAGCCTGACGCGGGGCTCGAACTCACGGACCGCGAGATCGTGACCTGGCTGAAGTCGGACGCTTAACCGACTGCGCCACCCAGGCGCCCCCCAACTCTATGTTTCAAGATGATGGCGTGGCTCTTACCCCTTCATTCCCAGCTCAGGGTGGAGGGGTTTGGGGAGGTATGTCTCCATCTGGCCCACTGGGTGAGGGTTTGCTGGTCTATTTGGGGCTTCCGGATGTCCTGGGTGTCGTGGGGAGGCGGTGACCCCACTTGGGAACCGGACCGTCGCCACGGAAGCCTCCAGGCACAGGTGACAGGTGAACCCCTCTCCTGGGCAGGCGAGGCTGGGGGTCTGGGGTAGCACAGCTCCCTCCTTGGGTCCCCAGCCCTGGCCCCTCCTAAGCACCACGTTCAAGGACAGGCTTGGGCTTCCAGACCCCAACTCAGGACCTCTTCCCCGGGCTCCCACCACACCCCCTAGGGTCTACAGACACGAAAGCCCTTTTCTCCCTGGGCTTCTCCTCGCCTTCAAGGTTGCCCCACATCCGCAGAAACAGCCCAAGGCCTCTGGGCCGTGTGAGCACCCTCATCTCACCTGAATCCTCACCATCGCATTATGAGGTAGGGCAACAGCTAGGAATGTTCCCATTTTACGGATGAGACGTTGAGACTCAGAAGGGGTGAAGTGACTTGTTCAGTGCCACACGGCTCTGTACAGAGCAGGAGTCGTCGCCCTCCCCGCCGCGTGACTGCAAAGCCAGCTCCCCTGCCCCGGGTCCAGGTATGATTACAGTCATGGGCTCCCACGGGGCTGGTTTTCATAAGCGCAATCCCCCCACCGGAGAGGGAGGTTGTCAGTCTTCTGAGCCCGACCGACCCCTCCCTCTGTCTTCTCATCTGCCTTTGAGCGGAACGAGTGTATGAGGTCTTCCCTTCCCGTGACCACCGTTTGGGTCCCGGTGTCCCCTCTGCCCCATGACCCCCCTCTCCCTTGATGAAAGGCATGTGGCTTGGGGGAGGGGTGGCGGGGCCTCCTGTCTGGCTCCCCATTTGGGGCTCCGGCCATCCCTGCCCACGAGTTGTCAGGTGTCCTGCTCTTCTCTGGCCTTAGCGGGGCCCGTGGCCGTGGGCAAGGCCTCGAATTAAAGGGCGTCGGGGCTGAGGGATGCTAACTTCAAGGCATCTCTGGAACGCCTGAGGGGGAGGTGTCTTGTAGGCAGCTGGCTCCGGGGCTGTGGGGTTTGGAGGAAGGAAGTGATCTGGAGGAACACGTGGGAGAGATAAGAGATGTGGGAAGGCCCGAGAACCCGGAGACGAGCACGACGCGGGAGGGGGCTGCGAAAGGGGAGCACAACCCTGCGCCGTAGGGAGGATCGACAATGGCCAGTCGGAGGGGACGCTGGGGAGCTGAGAGGTGGAAGAGAGGGAGAGGTGTCTACAGCTCCGGGACAGGCCGAGTCTGGCTGCCGCGTCTGAGGATCAAAGTGAGTCCAGGGGCAGGCTGGCCAGCGACGCGAGGTCCCCGGGTGACGCTGGCGAGAGATGATGCTGGGGCGTGGTGGGCGGGAGCCAGACTATGGCGACAGGAAGTGGGCTCTTGGGCAAAGCGTGGCTGCAGGAGGAAAGTGGCCCCGGCTGGGTGAGGGCGGGCACAGTTTCAAAGGTGGAAGAGAGTCGACTGTGTCTTCAGGTCTGAGGAAGCAGACCAGACGAAGAGGAGATCTGCCGATGGGCTGGGGGATACGGGAAGGGGGGGCGCTGGTGTCCTAAGAGGGTCCCATCGTGAGAAACAAGGGTGCCCTGAGGTTGGGCCTGGAGAGGCCCTGCGGAGAAGGTTCCAGCATTGCTTAGGTGTGACCAACCATATGACCGCCCCAGAGCTGACTTCCCCTCCACCCAGCAAAGCGATGTGTCTGAAGAACCCGCGGCCCCTCGGCCGGGAAAAAACCACCCGTGTTTGTGCCCGAAAGCAGCAAGCACTTGTCAGCAGCTGTCAAGTCGGGTGGGTGGCTCTGCTCCACGAAGCCGAGGGGGGATGTCTCTGTGGCGGCAGTTAGCTGGGAGCTGGGCTGGGGCAGGAACGCCGGGGATGGCCGTGCTGGTGTCACAGGGACGCCTCCTTCCCCTCTGCGTGGCCGCTCATCCTCCAGGCCTTCTGTCCCCGCAAGACCTCGATGGCTGGACAGCCTGGGCTGCTTGCCTGTGGGCTGACCGGGGGAGCCAGCAAGCTCCAGCCCTGGCCTGCCTGCCCTTCCCACGCCTCACACGGCTGCATTCTGCTGGCTGACCAAAGTCTCAGGGGAGAAGAAATACCTCCCCCCTCTTAATAAGAGGTTCCACAAAGTCACACCCCAGAGGGGCATTGGCTGGGAGGGACAGTGGCCATCATCTTTGGAAACAACTGGCCACGGCATTCATTCTCTCTCTCTCTCTCTCTTTTTAAATGTTTATTTATTTTTGAGAGAGAGAGAGAGAGAGAGAGAGAATCCCAAGCAGGCTCCACGCTGTCAGCGTAGAACCCAATGTGGGCTCAATCTCGCGAACCATGAGATCATGAGACCTGAGCTGAAATCCAGAGTCAGGGGCGCCTGGGTGGCTCGGTTGGTTAAGTGTCCGACTTCGGCTCAGGTCATGATCTCACAGTCCGTGAGTTCGAGCCCCACGTCCGGCTCTGTGCTGATGGCTCAGAGCCTGGAGCCTGCTTTGGATTCTGTGTCTCCCTCTCTCTCTCTGCCCCTCCCCTGTTCATGCTCTGTCTCTCTCTGTCTCAAAATCAAATACACGTTTAAAAAAAAAAAAACTAAAAAAAAAAAAAAAAAAAAGAAAGAAATCGAGAGTCAGATGCTTCACTGACTGAGCCACCCAGGTGCCCCAGCATTTGGTATTTCTTATTTCCAGATTGGCACTTTATCCTGTTTTTTTTTTTTTTTTTTTTCTTACAACTCGTTTTCTAGCACAAGTACCCCAAGCCACATGAAACGGTTTAGCTTAATAAATTGTCACAAGGTGAATATCCTTATCATTGCCCCCCAACCCGCGGACAGGAGAGACATCTCACCAGCCACGCAGGGCCCTCCACATACTGCTCCCAGGCCAGCCACCCCCCCACCCACTCACCGCAACCAGCACCCTGACTTCTCGGGCACCACCCATCAGCCACGGTGTGTCTGAACAGCAGCATAGTTTGCCTCTTTTAACCTGTGTTCCTACCTACCTGCTTCTCTCTTCCCTCCTTGCAACGTATTTCCTTACGCGGTTCTCATGCTGGAACTGAATCCGTCCGTTGAAGTATAAATATGTATTTATTATTTTGAGAGCAAAACGCCGCACTAATTAATGATTGTGAAAGCTATTAATTTTACGAAGAAAATCGCAACTAAGAGCTTTACAAGTTAAAAAGGGACATAGACAGATGGTTTGTACAAGTGTTAAGACAGCGTGTTTGGGGTGCGTGGGTGGCTCAGTCGGTGAAGCGTCCGACTTCGGCTCGGGTCATGATCTCGTGGTCGGTGAGTTCGAGCCCCGTGTCGGGCTCCGTGCTGACAGCTCAGAGCCTGGAGCCGGCTTCGGATTCTGTGTCTCCCTCTCTCTCTACCCCTCCCCTGCTCACGCTCTGTCTCTCTCTGTCTCAAAAATAAATAAACACATTTTAAAAAGTTAAAAAAGAAAAGACAGCGTGTTTGCTTGATAATTTCAGGAGGACTATTAGAGACAGAGCTTATTAGATTTAAATAACAGTAAAAGGCGGAAAATAGAGATTTCGTCCTATTACAATTCTAATCTCTGTAGAAATTCGAGAGTATTAGCATTCTTCACACAGGACAGAATCTCTTTGAAGGATGTGGTTTCTTTTTTGAATTCCTTTTAGGCCACAGATCCTTCAAGCAAAGAACCTGTTGGAGATTTGCTCACATCTTGGGAGAGCAAATTAGAAGCCAAATGCCAACTTCCACCATGCCCAGATTTCCCAGAGGGTGAAGTTCAAAATGCAGCGCGAGCGGGTGTCTTTGAGGCAGATGACGTAAAGGGGAAGAAGAGGGCGGGGAGGACGGAGAGCTGGGATTACAGGGACTCCAGGCACAGCTGGTTCTATTCTTTCACTCTCAACACAGGAGGCTTGATGCGAATCCCTTAGGATGCTACTCCTCGGTCAGTCGTTTTGAGTCTTTGGAGGCTAAGATTGAAACAGAAATCTTGCGGAAACCACGGCCCCGGGGCGCCGGCCCAGAAGTTGCAGATGAGGCTTTCAGGATAAGCCTAAGCCATCAATCCTGAGTACGGAGTTCTTTTTGGAAACAGATTGCCAGGAACTTTCACCTGACCTGTGTTCTCCTGTGCACCGGAAGTTCAGGGGTCACCTCCTTACGGCTGGTTGAACAGGAATGTGCGTTGAGGATCGTGGGGCATCAGAGGGGACACCCAGAGTGACCTGACATCAGCAGTGTTGAGGGCCTGTTGTTAATGCCTAGCACTTAAAGCTTGGAGACTCACATTTATAATAATAAAGTTGTAGTGAGGTTTGGCTTCTGGTGAATGGCTTTTCAGTTTCTTCTTGGATCCCAGAAACTTATTCTACCACGGCAATGCTCGACTCGGACCTTGGGGGTCCTCAGGACCCTGGGCTCTGCTTCTGGGGAACGTCAGCAGAGCGGCGAGGGCAGGAGGGAACCCCAGGCCCGCAGGGGCCAGGCTCAGGGCACAGACTGGCAGATGCCACCTGGTCCCCACATTTTACAGCCTGGGAGGCTTCAAAGTGAGGCTAAAGACAGCAAGAGGCACCCCAGGGTGACACGGCCAGGTGGAGGCCCAGTCAAGGTGGGAGCTCTCGAGCTCGGCTCTGGTCCCGGTGAGGGTTTCCTGGGGCGAGGGCGGCCACCCAACGGCCCAAGTTCGCACTCCGGCCTTGGGGCCCAGCGAACAGATCACGGCCCCTTCCTGCGACACATCGGGTCCTGTTTCCAACCATCATTCTTTTGGCTCGGCATCTACTGTGAGCTCATTATCTGTGAATCCACCCGGACTCACCTCCACGCACCTGCTCGACTATAAGGAGACCCCAGGTTGGCTTTCGTGCATGGGGATTGCTCCATCTCTGTGTCCCGCCCAAGCGTTCAAACGCTCAATCCTTTCCCCCGTTTCCATCCGGTTCCCCTTCCTGACGTGTCATATTCTACCAAGGACGGTGCGTGTTCTGATATGGGGCAGCTCCCCGCCTGACCCCAACCCCACCGAAACCAGGACTGCACTTTCTCAGAGAGAAACTGAGAGAGACATCGAAAGCCAGCCAGGCAAATGGGAGCGTGATGAAGTTGGGTTAGAGAGTCACCCACTCCAGAGCGGTAAATGGATTCCACCCCGAATCCACTTCCTGGAGTTTAAATGTTTTTTTTTTTTTTTTTAATGTTTATTTATTTATTTTTGAGAGAGAGAGAGAGAGAGAAAGAGAGAGAAAGAGAAAGCAGGGGAGGGGCACGGAGAGAGGGAGAGAGAGAATCCCAAGCAGGCTCCACGCTGTCAGCACGGAGCCCGATGTGGGGCTCAAACCCACAAACCAGGAGATCGTGACCTGAGGCGAAGCGAAGAGTCGGACGCTTCATCCACTGAGCCAGCCTGGCGCCCCTCACGGAGTTTATTAGGATAAGTAGCCGGGAGGTCTCTCCCCTCCGGGCTGGCTCGCAACAGTTCTGGGGACAGGAGGTCTCGGCTTAGAGCCCAGCTCCCTCCGGGGCTGTCCGAGGACCTCCACCCTGCTGGCACTGCATTCATGGTCTGTCTACACTGTCCCCAAACTCGCCGTGGTGTCTCAAAGACCCACGGCCCTTCTGTTTCACAGAATTTACCCTCGTTAATGCAACTGTGGTTTCAAACCGCACCCCTCCCCTGACAATTCCAACACATACGCACGAGCGAAGGGTTTTGGTTTACAGCGAACACATTTTATTGCAATTTTTTTTTTCAGCTAACAGTATCTGCGCATCTCGAAATTCACATCTTGGACTTCTTTCTAACCCACGTAGGCCTGACTGCCCTATCCATCTGTTGCACAGGATTCCGCGTTAGAATATCCTGAAGTCTTGTTAATTTCACCATTGGTGAATTATATACGCTGTTTAGAATTCCTTTCCCCCTGACCACAAACACTTTTGTGATGAACAGGGATTTGGGAACAAAGGTTACAAGGACATCGGGTTGGCCGCTTGTTTAAAAAACATTATGAAGCTGGAACATTCCAAGTATCTCAGGCACTTTCTAGATCATAAAAGTAGCATTTCGGTTGGATGGGCGAAGAATGGGTGTTTCAGCAAACGATGGGAAAACACCCAGGCCACTCGTTTGGTGCAAACATATAGGCAGTTCTCCCCTTCGCACGCATCCACTCCAAAGTCATTATGATTTGACGCGAAAAGACTCCAAAGTGGATTTTCGCATCATTACGATTTGACGCGAAAAGCTTGAAACTCAGAAAGTACTGGTGAAAATATAAATTAGGACAAACGTGATTTCGAAGTGGCGAAGGCTTTTGTAAATTTGACATCAAAAGTGGAGCCGGCGACTCTAACCCGAAATGCGGAAAAGTCGACATCGTGTACGTCTACGGGCCTCACGTACGAAATGAAAAGACACACTACAAACTAGGGGGAAAAAATGTGCACCGTCCGTGAAAGATCGCATGTAAACAGTTTTAAAAACTTAATCAGAAAAGGATGAACACCCAACAGAGCAAAGTCCTTAGTGGGATTAGCCCCGTAAAACAAAATAGGAGTGCCCAAGAAATACGAAACCATGTGCAACCTGATAGCTATCAAATAATGCAAATTTAAATGATTTAATGCCTTTTTTTGTTTTTGCATATCAGAAAGGCACAGATTTTTAAGAAGCCATAATCCTCCATGGAGGCCCAGACATAGATCAAAAGCCCCTCGTCCATGGCCAGCGGGGGTGGGGGCTGTAAGGTCTTTCTGGAGGGAGGGCAGGAGGGCCACGTTGACTATAAGCCCCAAAGTGTACAAGGCTTTGATCATTTTCCTTTTTTTCCTTTGTTGAACAGTTTTTCCCAACATTTCTAGAGTGTATGTGGGTTCAGGACTCCCCTCTGCTTCTGAATTTCTGCAGGCCCCACCAGCCCGGGTGTAGAAGGGAGACCGCTGTGGCCAGCAGGCAGCTGGGACATTCCTCACTTGGGCAGGTGGCCTCTACCCGAGGCAGGGGCCTGCAGTCCTGACCTCCCCAGTCATAGCGGTGGGCCCAGCAGGGGCTCCCACGGGCTCAGAACAACTCTTCTCTTGCCCCATGGCTTGGTGTGACCGTCGTCAACGCTGGCATTTTGCCACAGTGCCTGGGGCTGCAGTGCCAGCCATAAGCAGGCCGGTCCTACACTGCTCTTCCCCGCCTCACCCCTCCCCCACGACCCTCACGGGGTGGGGGGGTCTCTTCCCTCCCCACGCGGGAAATGCATTCGCACCTACCAGGGCCAGGCTGCAGACACGAGTCCTTAACACAACCGGACATGTCAACGTCAGAACAGGCTCTGACCGAGACGTGTCCTCTCAGGATGGGCTTAGCTCGGACCTCAAGCTCACTCGAATGATAAGTCAGTGGAAAGAGAAAGAAGACAGTGGCAAAAGCAAGGAAATCTGGGGGAAAAAAAAAGTGGGCAAACGGAATGAGGATAGAGAGAGCGCTAACAGTCTGTAACTTAAGATTAAGTTAACAGGACAGAAAAATGTGTGTGTGTGAGAGAGAGAGAGAGAGAGAGATCGGGAGGCGGTGGGGGCAGCATTCCTTGGCCGAAGGTCAAGTGAGAAGGGAGGAGGTCGACTAACTTCCGGGTCATCTGTTCCAGCACGAAAGCTTCTCCTGGGCTTTGCGGAAGGGACTGTGAGAGGGGCCGGGAGGTGGCGGGAGGGCAGGTGGACCACCCCCCCGGGATCTGGGGTGGCTCAGCACACCTCCCCCGGCCTGCTGACATCCCAGGGGGGCAGCGACAAGTAGTCCTGCTGTTTTAGGGCTTTGAAATGCCTGACGGCTGGCACTTGGGGAATGGCGGGGCGCATGGCCTTCTTGGCCTGGAACATGTGGTCGTGGTCCCCGATCTCAGGACACGGTCCTGGGGAAGCGGGTGAGAGAGGGCCAGGTCCCAGGCCAGGCAGGAAGCAGTAGTCGCCCACTTGCTGCAGGACCAGGAGCCCCTCGGGGTGTGGGGGGCTGGGGGCTGCCTCCCCTGGGCTCAGGATGGGGCTGCTGGCTGCAGGAGGGGCAGGACTGCCCAGAGGGGACTTGGGGGACTGGCCTGGGGTCAGAGGGATGTCCACATAGCCCTCGATTTCTGGCTTCGTGGGGGCCGGGACGCTACAGAGCCTACGGGCCGGTCCAAGACTGAGGCCGTGGTTCTGGTCTGAGGGCAGGTTCAGGGGGTGGACCTTGGAGGCAGACGGCAGCCCCGGGGGCCAGGGAAGTGCCAGGTCTGCGGTGGTGACGTAGCCAGAGGCCGTGACGCCGTCCCCAGGGTCCCCAGAGCCAGTGGGCAGAGCCATGAGGGCCCTGTCCTTTGGGCCCTGACCGCCCACCATCAGCCTGTATACAGGAGAGGCAAGGCCTGCCCCTGACTCCGGTGAGGGGTTCCCTTCAGCCTCCGGGCCGGGGTTCCTCTCCAAAACCTTGGCCCGGCCCTGTGCCATCACCTGGGCCAGTGGAACCAGCTGCACCTGTCCTCCCGCGGGCAGACACAGGTACTCCAGGGACCCCGGAGGCTGTGGCTTCTGGCTCATGCCCCTCTGTGGGGGCTCCGGGGGGCCCATCACGTCAGGCAGGGAGTGGCTGCGGGGTAGGCCCAGGTAGGGGCCGTTGAAGTCGAAGCCGGAGACCCGGCTCTCGGGCCTGCCCGCGGGGGCCGACGGGCCTGGATGGGGGCTGGGGGGCTGCTCCGTGCACGGGTCCGAAGTGGCTGAGGCTGTGTCAGGCTCACATGGTGATTTGTGCACATCTTTCGGGTCCTCTGTGGTGAGAGGTGACACTTCGCTGTGCCTACAGTCTGCGGGAAACACCCTGCGGGGAGAACGGGCACAGGGACGTTGGGGTCCCCTGGGCAGCCACTTCAGCTCATGCCGGGGCTAGGGGCCGGGGGCAGGGGGAGGTCTGGCCCCACCCGGAGCTCAGGGAGAGCACAGAGCAGGGCAAGGTCAGGGAGTGGGCCCGGAGAGGACATCGGGTGGCCCTTGTGGGTCTCGCCCGCCAGCCTCCATGTTCTTGTTCAAGCTCTTCCCCTGCCAGGTGTGGTCCCCTCACCCCAGGTTCCTTGATATCCACCCAGCTTCGGGGACCAGGGCTCGGTCATGCCCTCGTCCCTTCATCCCCCACCGTGCCATCGGCACCCCAGTGTGGGGTCTGCCTGGCCAGTAGGGCAGGGAGAGGTCATTGCTCCAGTCTTCCGCGTCTGGTCAAGTCCATGGTATGGCCCTCCCTAACCTGGGAACCAGGAAGGTCTTCCGGATGTCTGACAGGTATGCCTTTTGCTTTAGAGCCACCAACCCCCACGGATCTCTCTATACTGAGCCACAGGCCAGAGGCCACCTCCTCTGAGCCTCCAGTGTGCACAATGGGGCCACCCTCCCACATCCTAGGGACCCCGTGCCCAGACACTCACCCCTCCAGCTCAGGGAAGTAGCTGCCTCTCGGCCCCTTGTGCAAGGGGCTCCTGATGGTGAGTACCGCCATGCTGCCTGGGAGCCCGAGCCCGGCACTCCCGTTCTGGAAAGAGAAAGGACCCTTGTGCCGTGGCTGTGTGGGAGCCCGAGAAGCTGAAGGTGGGGGGTGGGGGTGGGGCGAGGAGGCCAGGGCATGACAGGGGATACAGCGAGCCCCCCAGACACGGAAGGAGTCTCAGCAAGGTCAGGACCCGCCAGGGCCCCCTGACACCAGGGAGGAGAAGCCCAGAGAGGGGCTGGGACTTCCCATGGGCCCTCGAGCATCTGAGGATGGGGACCCTCTTCTTGCAAGTTCACTAATCTGGGGGTGTCACTGCCTCCACACTCACACCCTACTTTCCCCCACAGTAGCCATGAGGACCCCCCCGCCACCGGGCAAGCTGGCCCTGCTGGACCAAAGGGCTCCTGTGACCCATGTGCCACCGCCTGCCTTGCGTCCATCTCAGCATCTGGGATGCTGCCAGCCTCGC
Source organism: Neofelis nebulosa (assembly GCF_028018385.1). Classification (NCBI taxonomy): domain Eukaryota; kingdom Metazoa; phylum Chordata; class Mammalia; order Carnivora; family Felidae; genus Neofelis; species Neofelis nebulosa. The sequence continues at coordinate 11,294,825 of NC_080789.1, forward strand.
TGCCTGCCCCCCCTCGGCTCCTTTTATGAGGGGGGTCCCGTGCCCATCCTCCACAGGCCTTCTGTCTGCGGTGGCCTTTCCCACCTGGCCCCACCCTGGCTCCTTCAAAGCTCAGCTCTGCTGTCCCATCCTCAGGGAAGCCATTCTGCCTCTTGTGAGCCCACCTGCCCCCGCGGAACTGAGCCCCTCCCCGAGGCCACCCCGACTCCCGCCTTCGGCTCCGGCTCCGAGGGAGCCCTGCACCCTGGGCCAGCCCTGGGAGCCTGCAGGTGCCCAGAGGATTGCAGAGCTGAACCTGCCGGGGCTGGCCTGCCTCTTAGAGCTTCCTGGCACCTTCCCGGGCCACCTCTGCTTCACACTCAAAGCCACGGGAAGGCGGGGAAGACATAGGGACGGGGACGTGGCTGCAAGAGTGAGGCGCCCCTACCACCCTGGCCGCCTTCGCGGTCCGCTCCTACCTGGAACAGGTGGCTCTTGCTGGGGTTTGGGATTTTCTCCTCCCACTTCCGGTTCAGCCTAGAGAGACACCAGGGAGGTGACCGTGAGCCAGAGGCCCCATGCTCACGTGCAAAGAGGAAACTGAGGCCCAGGGAGAAGGTGAGAGGTGGCCAAGGCTTCCCAGGGAGCGGGTGCGGAGCGGGGACTAGAGGGAGCCAGTTGTGGGGTCCCTGGCACCCCCTGGGTTCCTGAGTACCCCCCCTACCCGTCATAGAGTCCCCTTACCTGTACCCATAGATGCCACAGAAGCGCAGGACAGGGAGCAAGGCCAGCGTGGTGAACACCAGGATGAGAGCCAGGACCCACGTGGGCAGGACTTCCGGGAAGGAAAAAGGAACATTAGCATCTGGGGAGGGACAGAACTGGAGGCTTAGGAGGTGGGGAGGAGCTGAGGCCAGGTCAGTGCCCCCAGACCCTGCTCTGTGCAGGCGCGGCACTCCAGAAACTCACTGGCTTGGCGTGCAGCGTGGCGGGGTGGGGAGGCCAGACATAGGCGAAGAAGAGGGCATTGGTCTGACCTCCCCCACCCCCATGTTCAAGTGCTGGGAAGGACACAGAGGGTTAGATTCTTTCCAGTAGCAGAAGGAATTATGGGGGTGGGGGGCAGGGCCATGACTCCAGCCCATGGCAATCACAGGGGACTTCCTGTAGGAGGCAGCATATAAGCTTGAGCATCGAGGCACAGGGAGGCTTGGAGAGGCGGAGATGGGGAAGGCCATGCTAGTATAGGAACCAGCAGGTACAAAGGCCCATCGGGAGCCCCAACTTCCTGCCTGCCCAGCAGCCTTGAGCCCTTCACAGGCTGGGCCCCTCCAGGACTTTCTTGGTCTCTTCCCTTAGGCGTGGTGTCCAGTCCTCCTTTCCGCTTGATTGTGGCCCTCTCCCTGCGACTCCCCCCCCCTGCAAGGCTGGCTGGGGCTGGGGTCCCTGCTGCTAATACCTCCTCGGTCCTCTCTCTGCCACCACGTCCTGGACCTAGTCTGGTACTTGTCTTCTGGTGGCCACTATGGCCAATGGTGAGAGACATTGGAAGCAGCAATGGGGGAGATTAAGAAATCAGACCGAACCCTTCCAATCCCAGGCCCCAGCCCATCGCTCCTGATGTTTGCTACCATGGTAACCAGAAACGCATGCTGAGTGGTCACTAGGTGATGGCTGTCACCAAGGCTAAAGGAACAAACCGTGGGTCATATCAATAGAGGGCTAAGCTCCAGTCCGAGGGAGGACCCCTCTTCTCTGCTCTCAGGACCTCACCTGCCACATAGGTGTCGCTTTGCAGTGACTAGTGACACGTGGAGGAAAGGACACTCGGGTGGAGTGGGGTCACACCCCTGTGTTCACATCACGCTTGTCCTCTGCCCAGCTGGGCTGTACCCGGAAGGGGGGGTGGCTGGGACACCTACCCCACTCCGTGTCCCAGAAGGTCTCCTCACTCCACTGGCTCCAGACCCCGTTGTAGCCGCTGGGGGTGGGCCTGACCCTCACTCTCGCCTGGTACCTGGTGAAGGGCTCCAGCTGTGGCAGTGACATGACGTGGGAGTTCTGGAGGGTCTCCGTCTTGCTCTCCTGTGGACACAGGCGAGTGAGCAGGTCTGCTGAGGCTGAGGCTACTTGCCTGGTGCGGGGGGGGGGGGGGGGTGGCGCGGGGAGGCACAGCCGCAAGCCCCTCCCACCTCAACGCCCCAGCCTTTCTGTCCCGTCAGGCCCGGGCTGCAGCCGCATCCCCAGATCTGAGTCCTCCCTGCCCCCCATGGAGGGCCCTGCCCCAGGGCGCACAGAGGCAGAGCACTCTGGATGGGACGGGGGGCTGCACCCCTGCGACATAGGACAACACCGAGGCCCAGAAATCCTGAGGACACAGCGTGTGCCACCCTCACTCTAAACCGCCCCGCCCACTCCCGAGCTCCTCGGGGATGGCCTGGACCCCGATTATGGCCTGCCCAGGAACGCAAGGCAGCATCACTGGACCCCAAGACGGGGTTTGCGAGCCGGGGCCCCACTCCCAGCTCCACCGCTGATGGCGCCCCTCCTGGCTTCCGTTTCCCCGCTTCCGGACCTGAAGGTCTGGGGCGGGCTCTGAGGTTGCCAACTAGGGCTGCGGGGAGCCCGGGTGCTACACACACAGCCCGGGGGCCGTCTGGGGGTGGGGACCAGAGACCGAACCCTGGGCCGGGGCCCTGCCTGCTTTATCAGAGCAGCTCCGCTCTCAGCAGCTGCACATCTGCGTTCCAGAGATTTCTCTGAAGAAGAATCCCCTCCTGACTTTTGAAAACCCTTCACCCAGCTGCCTCTCAGCCCTCCGAGTCCCGACGTCTACATCCCCTTGGCAAGTCAGGGTCCCATCGTCAATCTGGGCCATGTCACATCACCCCTGTGAACTTTAGCACCTCCGCCAAGTGATAGGACAAGACCAGTTGACCACACAGGGCCGTGACCGCGAAGTCTCAGCGGCTTCCTCTGACCGGTCACCTGCTGGGAGCCAGGCCCCTGGCAGGTCGGCGCCCCCCTGCGTGTTTTCTCCCATCCCCCTACCCCAATCCAGGCCCCTTCCCGGGCATAGGCCCTCACCTTCCATGAGTCTGCGTCTTTCTTGTACTGGATCTGGAAGGTGTGACCTATGTGTTTGTAAAGCATCTCCTCTGTTGTCCAGGACAGGGCATAGCCGTCTCTGCTCTTGGTCACATTGAGGGTCGGGGGAGCCATCTGGACTGGAGGGAGGGAAACCTTTAGGGAACGCTGTTCCTAGCATTCCTCCGATGGAACGTCCTTTTCATCCCATGCTCGTCACAGGCGCTCTCTCTCCCGGTCCACCCCTTCTCGGGGTCCTTGCACCTCACTTTGCCACACTATCCACTTTGATCCGAGCGGCCCTCCTCTTGGGAGATGCTGAGATAGGCTCGTTTTGTAGGGAGGTGAGCCAAAGCACGGGCTACGCCCAGCATTTACGTAAAAATAGAAACACTATTAATTCGTCCTAGTCTACAGAATTAACTATGTCGCAGGTATCGTCATGCATGCTCAGTCTGCGTGAATCTCTCACTCGATTCTAACAGCAGCCCAACATGGTAGGTACTATTAACTCGTCACATTTCACAGGCGGGGAAACTGAGCCCCGGAACGGTTAAGTAACTTGCCAAGGCCAGGCAGCTAACGAGTGGTAGAGGAAAAGGTGGCAACCCGGCATCCCCGGAGTGAGCGGTGGATTCCAACCTGGGTGAGCAAGACAGATTGGCTGTGGCCTCCCCCCCCCACTGAAGTCTGGATGGGAGAGCCGGGGTCCTCAGGAAGCAACGCAGGAGGTTCCTTTGCATGGGATTCTTGCTGCATAAGAGGAGTCAGGGATATTGACCCGCAAGAAGCTACCATTTATTTGCACATGTTCCAGCCCCCCGATTGAAGAAGTAACTCACAGCTCAACTATTTTGAAGCCTGAAAATATCAGTGCGCAGAGGACTTTGGAAATCGGAGAGCGAAAAACCTAATCAGGGGACGAAGGGGAGAGCCTGGGGGGGTACAGTTGGCAGAAGGGGCTTCAGAGGAGCTGCGGGGTTGGACAGGAATGCAGAGCTCAAGAAATCGGAGAACACAGGCTTTAGAGATGTGCTCCTGGGAACTATCAGTGGAAGCTTCCTTCGTGTTATTTGCCCTTGTCATCGCAGTGTCCTTGCTTCTTGAGAACATCAAGGTTAGAATGACTTTTGTTCACTTGGCTCGCTGGGCCGCGTTTGGTGGACAGTGACCAACGTGAAGACTGGGCCACAGGGAGTCCTGACTTTGCGTGGGTTACGCGACGAGACAGGACTGTGGCAAGGGGGCCTGCGCGCAAGGCTGGGGGCGAACTCACTGTGGTCTGAGCTCTTTATAAACTTCTCCTCCTCCTTCACCCGAACAGAGATGGCGTACTGGCTGTGGTTCCTGGGGTCAGGCACGGGAATCTGGCATCGGTGCTGGACCAAGAGGCCGGGGAGCTGTTCCTTCAGCACCGGGGAGCACTCCTCCTCCCTGAGGATCACGGTGCAGGTGAGGGCGAGGGAGGCAGGGGCCATGGGAGGGAGGCAACCTCGGGATGAGCCATGGCCTCCACTGGGGCATTTCAGGGTCAGGGGGAGGTCTGAAGGACACAGGTGGTGACGAGGGGAGGGAAGGGCGGGTGGGGGCGGGGAGGAGAGGACGCTCACCTTGCACTGGCGCTGGGCTTGTAGAAGAGGGTGAAGGAGACTGAGCTGGCCACCTCGGACCACACTTCCCAGGAGCAGCTGAGCACGGCGACCCCATCGAACAAGCACTGGAGGTTCTGGGGCTGGGCCTTGTCCCCTGGGAAGGGAGACACTTCCTTTTATCCTCCCTTCCTCCATTCCTTCCTTCGCTCTCAAGTTACGTGAGCCTCATCTCAGAGAGATTGTGGGGCTTTGGGACCAGAAAAACTAGGGCTTAGCATTAGCCTGAACCTGCCCGCGGTGTGTCCGCAGGTCAGAGAGTGAATTCTGTGAACCCTCTTACCCCCTTGTGCACCCTCGGGAGAGCGTCTGGTTTCAGTGTTGGTGGGGGGGGGGGACGCAACACGATGATGTTGACGTGTCCACACCCAGCATAGCGCTCACAGCTGCTCAGAATGCCACGGCCACCGCCCGTGATGCTTATCCCTGTAACGTGGGCGCAGAAAGTGCGCAGAAGAGGCTGGGGCCCAGCCGTGGGTGGGACGCAGCCCCTGTGTCTGGAGAGCCACAGTAGGGATGGAGTCCGCCCTGGGTATCGATCTTGAACACAGGCTACAGAAGATCTGTGGAATCCCGCAGGACGGACCCCTGGACTCTTTCTGTCCGGAAGCTGAATGAGCCACCCTCCCCTCAGAAGGGCATTGCCCCAATTTTGGCTTTGTTACCTGTCTGGGAGTGCCAGAGAAGCTCCGGGCTCCACTGGCTGGGCCGCCCCGAGAGCCCTGAGCTGGGGGCCAGGCGGGCGCGCACTCGGGCCACATACGTGCTGCTGGGAAGGAGGTGCTCTGGCCCCAGGACAGCCTGGGAGGAGTTGCAGTAGAGGGTAGGGGCATCCTGCGGGGAGGGAGGGGTTAATGGAACAGGTGCCAGCTGGGCCAGGTCCCTCGGCTGGGGCAGAGCCGGCCATGGCCCCTACCTCCCAGGAGTCCTGAAGCCTCTTGTAGACCACCTCGTACTCCAGGTTTGACAGCCAGTGGCTCTGGGAACCCGGAGGGGCCACCCTCCAGGTCAGCAGGAAACTGTCCCCGACAGCGGTGATCTGGAGGTCCTTGGGTGCAGGGGCCTGCACTGGAGGAAGGGGAGGTCAAGGGCTCAGAAGGGGCTGGATAACTATAGGGCGGCAGGTTTTGCGTGGGCAGACTGGGGCCCCAGGCTGAGTGCCGTCCTACCCGCTGAGCAGCCTTGGACAAGACCCCTTTCCTCTGTGGGCCTCAGGCCCTTCACCTGCCAAACTGTGGGGGTTCACTGTGAACATGAATGAAAGCCGCACAGATTTCTGGGCGTATATCACACAAGCTCCGTGAAAGGTGCTGCCAGTGAAGTTCCTCCGAATGGAGCCTCCGGTCCCCTCTGCCCACCTCGCGGCCTGTTCGGCCTCTTCCCAGCAGAGGGCGCTGTGGCTCACGTTACGCCCCACGATGCTGTCCATCCTCCTCCTCTTTCCACCTGCCCAGGATCCTGCTCCTCTCAGAGCCCAGTATAAATGTCTCCTTTTCTAGAACTTTCTTGGATGTCCCTGTCCCCTTGGGCAGAATCCCTTGCCCCTCTTCCTGTCTCACCACAGCCCATTGTATGGGCCTTAGAGCCCTGGGGCATTTATGTGTCTCCTTTTCTGCCTTTCCAAGGAGTCAGGAGCTTATGGGCGGCCGGGTTCGGCCCTCCACACCCTTCCCTACCCCCATGGCCTGAGATTAGTGGTTCAGTGAATTTAGGGGACAAAGTGAATGGAGGATGAATGAATCCACGAAGAAATACATGTAGGCAACCTTCACAGACTTTTCAAGAAGGCATTCCGTCAACCAACAGCAAACGTGTGTCCGTTGGGCGACCATAGTCATTAACGAATGACACGGCTCCCGCCTTCCTGAAGCTTCTGTGCCTGAATGCTGAGGGATGACCTTGAAACACAATCCAATGTGTCCGACCGGGACGTGGCATGTGAGAGCATGTCCGAGCTGGAGCCTCTAGAAAATCTTAAGCCCCGAGTGGCAGATACAGGGCGCCCCCTCTCCACAGCCACAGCAGACATCACTAATCAATCACTGCACTCCTAGCCCCTGAGCCCCCCGGGGAGTGGGAATCCCTTTCAGCACAGAGCTCTAGAAGCTGCTTCCAACTGAAACGACTGGGAGCCTGAGCGCAAACCTGTTCCTCCAACCTGAGAGATTGTAGTAGTCCACTAGCTCATTTCACAGATGGAGAAACGGACAGAGGAAGGAAAATACCCCAGATCTCCACTCGTGGGAGCCTCAGAGCAGCTCCAACGCACACACCTGTCCCTCCTCAGCACCAGAAGCTTCCCTGATCCATTGCCAAAATGGCTTGGGGCTGGAGCTGAGCTCCCTGCTGAACACAGGCTCTAGGAGACAAACGTCACACTCCCCTCCCTTTTTCTAAGTTGTCCCCGTGTCCAGCATATCACCTTCCCTGTGACCAGGCCATATGCTTCACAGGGGCGGGGACACTGACCGGCTTGTTCACTGCTGTGCTGGTGGATGTGGGTGCTCAGTGAGGGAGCAGATGAACGAGTGAAGGGCACGTGTGTCCTAAGTATAATTTGTATGCCCCCCTGCCGCCCGCTCCCATGCCCTGGCCGCGTTCCAGTAGAATGCTCGTCATTTCTCCGTGGGACGAGCGCCTCAGGTTGCATCCCGGGCCCCAGCCTCCTGCCCCCTCCTGCCCCCTGCCGTCTACCCTGTGCGTCACCCACCTCGGGCGTCCTCACATCTGATCAAGTCATTCGCCTTCGATGGCTCTCCATCACCTAGACGTTGGCCCCTAAGCCCCTTTGCAGGGCCCAGCAGCGTCCTCAGGTCAGGCCCCTGCCTGCACCTGCCCCTCTCCGTCTTCCTCACGCTGTCCGGCCCTTTTGATGGTGATGCTTCTGGGCTACAGTTTCTCGCGGTTGCCCCAACCCGCCTTGCCCTCCCCAGTCTCCCAGCCTTGGCACACGCTGTTTCCTCTAGGAATGTTCTTCCTGCTCTGTCCTCTTACCCACCCTTCAGCTCTCCCTGCCAGGCTCTTGCCGCCCCCCCTCCCCCCCGCCCCGGGGAAGCCTGTCCTGACCCCCTGGCCCCCAGGCTCCTTGCCCACTGCCCCTCAGCATGTGGCACACGGCACCCACTTCTGGTTCAACCTCCGGTATTTCCTGGCCTCTCAACCTGCTTGCTCTGAGCCCCACCGGGATGGGGACCTTTCTCATCCATCAAACGCGTTTAGAGACACTGTTGCAAAGGTATCGGCCATGGCCTAACCAATCCCCTCCTCCGGGCACCGGCTTTGTGCTGCCGTGATGAGAACAGGCAGGAAGCGAAGGCGGGAGTCCCCTCTCTGTGTGACGCTTGCACCTACAGTGGGGCCTGCCCAGCGTTCGGAACCCCGGATGCTAAAGTCACACACATGTATCTGAGGGGCCTTGGGCAAGTTCCTGTTCTCCGAGCCTCGGTTTCAACATCAGTGACATGGGGTGAAAAAGAAAACAGGGGTGTGCGACACCACACGTCGTCGTAATGGTTACGTAATATTGGGCAGTGTTTCCTAAAAGCCAGCCATCCGTAGGGTTCTTACTGCATCAATTTCAACTTTAAAAGGTGATCCCCTCGAACATGTCTCGTGTAGGTTCATTGTGAGTACAGATAAAAATTGAATTAATGAGGCTGAAGCGTTGGTTATGTTTCTGGGTAACACACAGTCGAACGAAGCCTAGCTAGGTCACCGACACCCACCCAGGACCATTGGCTTTTTGGGGCCGCTGTGGACACGCGGGCCGCGCTCGCTGGAAGCCGCTCAGGGAGGGCAGGGAGGTGATGACCTCCATCTCCAGGGCAGGAAGCCCTGGGCAGAGCTGATCCATCACTGGCTTGATTGTTCAGGGCTGGCGCTTTGGAAAAGTCATGTGGCCTCTCTGGGCTTTAACTGCCTCATCTATAAAATGGGTCGTTGCAGACTTTGGATGAGGCTATATCGGTGATGGGTGTTCTCAAGCTAGGAAGTTTCTACCCGAATAGGGAGGCTGGTTCTCCTAGAAGGGCAGCCTTCACTGCTGGAAGGCAGTATCTTGGCGGGTGCTGGAGCAGTCAGGGCCCAGGGAGGTGCCACCGGCCGGGGGCTCTGCCCCTTGGACCTGCTCCAATGCCTCGGTTGTCGGGAGGCCACACCCTCCTCTCTCAAGAGACCAGAGCCACCCCCTCCCCCCCTTGAAGACTCTCGCTTCCTGGCCCTTCTGCCGTCTCGCCACCCCCGGGGTCCACTGTCCTCCCGGGACCACTGCCATCCGGGAACCCCAGAACTTACCATTCTGGTCCAGAGTCACGGTGAGCTGGGCGCCCAGAGGCCTGTCTGGTCGGAATGAGAAGTAGTCTTTGTCGGCGAGGACAAAAATCTTGTAGGGAATGACACATCTTCTGGGCACGCAGCCGGCACAGGGGTGGTCCAATGACAAGCCCGTGTCATTACTGAGATCACAGGACACTGGCACTGGAGGGTTCCTGCCAGCAGAGAACATGGTGAGCCCAGAGTGAAGAAGCATCACGCGTTCAACAAAGGTCCTGAGCGGTCACCATGTGCGAGGCTCTGTCCAGGGCCAGGGTGCTGCCGTCCTGATGGAGGGGGACACGCATGGAAGAACTGGATAAAATACGTCACGTGTCAGATGGAGCAAACTTTACACGGACAGATACAGCAGGGAGATGCGGAAGCCAGAAGGGGTGGGGTGGGGGGTGCAATCTGAAACAGGGGAGACAGGGAAGGCCTCATGGCAAAGGCGACTTTTGGGCAGAGACTTGAAGGAAGTCAGGGAGGGAGCCATGCAAATTCTGGGGGAAAAGGTGAGTTCAGGTAAAGGGAACAGCTGGTGCAAAGGCCCTGGGGCGGGCACGGGCTTGGAGTGTTGTATGATTAAAAAAAATTTTTTTTTACATTTTTATTTATTTTTGAGAGACAGAGACAGCACAAGTGGGGGAGGGGCAGAGAGAAGAGGAGACACAGAATCGGAAGCAGGCTCCAGGCTCCAAGCTGTCAGCACAGAGCCCGATGCGGGGCTCGAACCCACAAACCGTGAGATCGTGACCTGAGCCGAAGTCGCAAGCTTAACCGACCGAGCCACCCAGGCGCCCCTGGAGTGTTGTAGGATTAGGCGGTCACCCAGAGTTCATGGAGTGGCATCTGTGAGGGTGGGAGGTGAGGGAGACCAGTAGAGCAAGGTGACACAGCGCTTAAAAGGAAACCGAGGAATTCGGATGTCACTGAGCGTGGAGATAATTGAGTTATGAGCAGAGGGGTGACATGTCGTGACCCAAAGGCCTCCTCTGGCCGCTGGGCCGTGGATAGATAGGGGTGGATGGGGGCGGTAGTCTCGGAAGCTGAGAGACCAGATAGGAGGCTCCAGAAATAGCCAAGTGACGGGCCGTAGTTCGCACCAGGGTGGTGGTGTTAGCCTCGGCCAGATTCGCGTCCTGTTCGAAGATCGAGTCTGCAGCATTTGCTGACGGATTAGAGGCACCGATGGGGAAGGGAAGGTGCTAAAGGAGGGAAGACAACAACGAATCTCCCAGCTGGTCAGCAGGAGCCTCTGGGAGCTCCCATTCAGTGAAGCGGGAGGTGGGGGGTGGGGTGAGCGGAATTTGGTTTAAATCGCTGGGGGTGGAAGACACCTTCGTCTACAGGCCACGTGGGGGGGGGCAAGTGCACCTGTAGGCCTGGAGCTGGGGGAGGGGGGGCGCGGGGCTGGAGAGCACGTGAGAGTCACCAGCATGCAGCCTGGGGCTGGGTCTCTGCCACTGGGTCAGTTATGAAAGAGCGGAGATCCAAGGAGGAACCCCAGGGCATCTCACCCTTCAAGTTAGAGACGAAAGAAGGGAGCGAACAGGGAGACAGAGAAGGCGAGCTGGGGAGACACAGGAGAGGGGGGGTTGTGGCGACCAGGAGAGGCAGGTGCTTTCACCACGGTCCGTGGGGCCGGTGTGTGTCAGGTGCCGCCCACGGTCAAGGAGGGAGGAGGCTGAGACCGAGCATTGGGTTTAACAGCAGGGAGGGCTTGGTAGCCTTGGGCCTGAGCGGTCTGGGTGGCCCGGTGGGGCCAGTCATTCCAGGTTCAGAATAACCGGAAAGACCTTGGACGCTGCGGGTCTAGCCAACTCTTTGGGGGAGGGTGGCCTCCAAGGGGAAGCAGAGGGTGGGCTCCACCGGAGGAGGTGGGGGTCTGGAGGCACCCCAGGGCTTCAGCCCTTGCTGGCGTCTGGGTGATGGCCATTTAATCATCCCCAGAATGGTGGGTCAGACTGTCACCAGCCCCCAGAACGCGGTGCAGAATCTTCCCAAACGGCACGTCCCCCCGGAGACCATGTGAGGGCAACAGAGAAAACCCACACTCCGGAGGCCGCAGGGCCCCGGCTCCCATTCAGCCCCACAGCTGCCCCGTGGACCGTGCCACCGCAGCCTCGGTTGGCTCACCTGTGAACTGGGCATCACACGCCTGCCCTGCCCACCTCGCAGCGAAGATAATCTAAAACTGACCTTTGCAGGGCGACTCTGTTAAACAGTGATGGAGGACGAGTATCACCACCTCTGTCGTCCACAGCGATGTTCACGTAGGAGCCTCTTCCCCTCTCCAAACCCCGACGCCAGCCATCAGCACCCGGACCTGGCTGGCCGCCTAATGGGGCAGGAGCTCCTGGGCAGGGGCCTCCCTGTCCCTGCCCTCTGGCCAGCCCCCACCGGGGCACAGCCCCACTCAGCAGCCTCCCTGTGGGCCCTCTGACCCCTGAGCCCTGGTGGCACTTACTCATTCAGCCTCCGGAAGAGAGTCAGGTTGATGAACTTCTGGGCATCCTGAGTGTCTGCCCACCTGCAGGTGATGTGGCTGTGGTAGTCATTATAACACTGTAGGGTCTGCAGTGGGACGGTCTCTGCCCGGGGAGAGGCAGAAAGGGGGTCACATCTGGATGTCCCTTGTCACCCCCCCCATCCCCTCTGGAGTGCCGAGAGCTAGGGAGGGGTCCAGAGTCCTGTAGGGGCCCCTGGCTGCTAGACAGAGCTCCCTAGGGACCCTGGGCAGTGCGGGGAGGACGGGGTTCTGCGGGTGTGAGGGCCCTAGCCATGGGCCCCGCTGCCTGGGTAGAAACACAACATTCTAGGGGCGCCTGGGTGGCTCAGTCGGTGAAGCGTCCAACTTAGGCTCAGGTCATGATCTCGCGGTCTGCGGGTCCGAGACCTGCGTCGGGCTCTGGGTCAACAGCCCGGAGCCTGGAGCCAGTTTCGGATTCTGGGTCTCCCTCTCTCTCGGCCCCTCCCCTGCTCAGGCTCTGTCTCTCAAAAATAAATGTAAAAAACAAATTTAGAAACACAATATTCTCGTAGGGTCACAGCACATTTCCTGAGCCCCTGCTGTGCCCTTGCTCCTGGCGCAGGGTCTCTCTCCCACCCCAGGAGGGATGCTTGCATCGGGCATGGGCCCGGCCCCTGGATCCCTTTTGGGACAGCCTGGGAAGAGTGGCAGCATGGCAGAGCCCTCTGGGACCTCCCTGTCCTGGTCTCTTGGTCAGCTGCAGGGCCTGATGGTGGGAAGAGAGAATGTGGTTCTCGGGGTTATCAGAGAAGCCATGCTCTCTGGGAGCCCTTGGGGAGCGGGGGTTCGTGCGCCTTAAGAGCCAGAGGAACATCCCAGCAGGGGCTTCCGAGCAGGAGGAGGGTGCTGGGGCCGAAGCAGGGAGAGACCGCCAGTCTGAGGGGCCCCAGGAAGAAAGGCACCGAGGAGGGGACCGGTCAAAGCCACCCGAGGCACAGAGTATCTGGGGGGTCGGAATTAAGGCTGGAACGACCGGCCCAGAGGGGAGACGCCTGGGATGCCACACTGAGAAGGTGGGCAGAGAAGCCACACGAGCAGAGATGGCTGTTCAGGAGGCTGGAGAAGAGGGAGAATCCAGGAGGGGGCGCGGGGCTCCAGAGAGGATAGGGAGGGGGAGAATGAGGGAGGGCGGGAGGGGTCTGGGGCTTTCTGGGCACACGTGGGCGTGGCCTTGCTCAAGGGCCAGCTGTGAGGAGGGTCACAGGGAAGGGGAGGCATCAACAGAGCTCACCTTGGGCCCCCGCCACGCCGGGCCCCCAGAACAGAGCCAGCAAGGCAACAGGGAGGAGCCCCCGGGTCAGCACCATCTCTGGGTCAGCTCTGGATGAACGGGTGGCCGGCTCAGGTGGGCCCGGGCCTGGGCAGGGGCTGGGGTCCTCAGTGACCCAGAGTCGTGTATGCTTGCTCAGCTGGAGGCCAGGCCAGACCCATGTCCCCGGCTCCTGTGAGCCCTCTCGCCTGCGAAGGGACTCTGCCTGCGGAAGAGAGATCAGCTGAGAGTGAGTGACCCCCTTCCGTCCTGCACTCCCTGGACTTGACCCACGTTGCAGGGTGAAGCCAGGAGTGATGCACGGCCTCTGGCGCCCCCTGCCACCTCAGCCTGGCACCCAGGACAGTCCTTTCCCCTTAGCCTCAGTGCCTGGGGCGTGACTTGGAGGGAGATACATTTAGTGGCTTCTGAAGAAGTGAGATTTTTCCCACCTCCACCCCCACCCCTCAGTCGTGCATCAGAAGCTCCTATGCAGTCCCCTGGCGATGGAAAAACCTCACAGGGAGGCCTGGTATCTGACTTGTTCTGAGCTCCCTGCCGGCCTCTGACCCGATCCGCTTTAGAGGGGTGGCAGGGTGTGGGGGCCACAGTGTCCTCCCCTGGGCGTGATCACAGCACACGCTCACTTACACTGCGCGCACACACACTCCATTTACTGTCAACCCTCCCACACCACCCTCAGAATGCCTGTTCCCTTTTCTCTGTAGAAGGCCGGGGATTTCCTCTTTTCATTCTGTCTGGCCCTGGGAAGTACCCAGGAGAGCAGAACAGGGGACAGTGGTTCCTTTTCTCCCCCTAAGATTGTCTGAAATTTCACTCAAGAGGCACATGTGCACACACACGAAGCAGCAACTTTCTTACTGGGAAAAGCACGGCTCTGGGCTCAGCAGACCTGACCTTCAGCCCAGGCTCTGCTTCTCCCCCCGCCAGCGGCCTGTGCTGACCCACCAGTGCTCCCTGAACCTTGTTCTCTGCGTCGGTAATGTGGGCACAAATACACGTATCTCACGCGAGAAGAACCCAATGCGGTGATGTTCATAGACAGGTTAGTCAGATAAAGGCTCCAGAAAGACGAGCAGGCTTGCTTGGAGCTGGTGGGGGGGGGGCGGGGGGGGGGGACGTATTCATCCCCTTCAGCTTCTGTAGCTGGAGGCCATGCCCTGCGGTAAGGGCTTGAGTCTATGTGTTTGCCTACCTGGGACTAGCCTAAACTTCCAGAGCTTTTATTTGGGTCTTACCACACGAAGAATACTACGTGTGCTAAGAGAGCGATTCCTCCTAAGGTAAGTTATAGGTTTAACACAATTCCAAACAAAATTTACCAACATGGCTTTTTGTAGGACGTCAGGAAAAAAAAATCGCTCTGAGGACAGTTACTGAGATTGTTTAGCAATAAGGAGGCTCTCCCCAGTAGCAAAATTTATTGTAAAGATCTGATAAGTAAGCGTGTTGCACACATACACAATATGTCAATGGACGTCCTGACCAGGCAATTCTATCCTGCCCAAGAACGTCCTACGTGAGGAAGGAGGAGTCGTGAATCAACGTGAAGGGATAGATAATAATAATTAAAAAAAACAAGGGCTAAGAGACAATGAATAACACTGTAAAACGTGTCCACCTAAATCGGTGTCCCACACCACACCCAAATATGGGGGTCATTAAACATTTCAATGTAAGACGTTAAATCGTATTAAGGTTGCAAAGCAAGTGGCAGACGGTGTGTGCACCGCCCCCTGTTCCCTTGGTCACAGAAGCTCAGGCTTCAGCGGGGCTTTGGAGCTACACAGAATAAAAGATTTTATTTCCTACACTCTTCTGTTGCTAGGTGTGGTCATGTCACTAAGTTGTCCAAGGAGAAGTGAGCGGAAGCATCGGGTGTGCCTTCCAAAAAAAGGCTTCTTAAAGGGAGTTGGCCAGGGGAGGAGGGGCCCATTTCTTCCTTCTTCCAGCCCACAACTTGGAAGTGATGGCTGGAGCTCCAGAAGCCATTTTGGACCGTGAGGTTACCTTGAGGATGGAACCATATACAACAGAAAGAGGGAAGCCTGGGTCCTTCTTGTCACTCTGGAGCAACCACACCGGCCTGGGAGCGCCTGCCTCCGGACATCTTTTATGTGAGGACAAAGATAAACCTCCATATTGTTAAGCCACTGTTGTTTAAAGATTTTCCATGCAACCAAAAAGATACAAATGGAAATAGAAGAAAACTTCACAGGGCTTAAAGGAGACAACGGGAAGGACAAACTTAATTTTTTTTTTAATTTTTTTTAATTTATTTATTTTTTTTATTTATTTTTGGGACAGAGAGAGATAGAGCATGAACGGGGGAGGGCCAGAGAGAGAGGGAGACGCAGAACCAGAAACAGGCTCCAGGCTCCGAGCCGTCAGCCCAGAGCCCGACGCGGGGCTCGAACTCACGGACCGCGAGATCGTGACCCAGCTGAAGTCGGACGCCCAACCGATGGCACCACCCAGGCGCCCCCAAACTTAATTTTTAACAGTGCCATACTGAGTCACGTGCTGGTAAATTCTCGGTCATCCAAGAATAAAAGAATGCTCCCAAAAGGTTCCAGTAGGAAACAAACATTATTTTCAGTGGAACAAGGGTCAGGTTGGCCAGATTTTCTTACAAGTGACCTTGAACTCTAAGTAGATAGCGATGTCTTGAAAACACTGAGGGAAAATATGTTTAAACCTAGAATCGTTAAAAGTCAAGCTTCCTTTGATGCTCATGGACAGAAAAACGCAACATTTGGAAATGGAGTAAAGACAAAGAAAATTTTCAGATCTTTTCTAAGAAACACAATCGGCTCTGGGATATATTTCAGGGGGAAAAAAAAAGAGTTCAAGAAAGATAGCATATAATACGGGAATCAGTGGTGAGAAAAGAAACCAAATAAGACTTATACTAAGTAGAGAAGAATTGTTACTTATAAAGTGAAAGTGAGTTAATTATGTCATAACAATGCAGATAGATGGTTGGAAGGTGGGAGCTGGCTGTGAGGTGAGGGGCAGAAAGCGGAGGAGAACTGAAAGCTTGTTAGGGTTCGTGTCTTGTTTTGGAGGCACAGACGTGTGTTAATTACGCCCAAATGTTGATGGAAAATACACATTATGTACATGTGTTAAAAAGGTAAGGGTTAAAAGCCACTAAGAGTGAGGGGTAAGCACAGGAGCAAAAGGTGGACAGGGAGAGGGAAGGGAGAAGGAGGAAGAGGGGAAAAAAGAGAAGAGAAAAACCAAACACCTTTTTACTCGAAACAAACATGCACACCAAAATTCCCAAACTCATGAAGAAATTTACTGGTAGGAATAAAAACTGGAAATGAAAAAACAAACAAACAAGCAAAGCAAACCATAAATTCATTCCAGACAAAAAGAATGTCATAGGGCAATCTGACAAAGACTTCTAGAAGAAGAATGTATCATGGCCACCTGGGGATTATTCCAGAAACAGACAAAGAGCCATGAAGCAATCTCTTCATGATTAAAAGAAACAGACCAACAGATTAAAGGGGGAAAGAAGGATCAGCTTATCTTGACAGATGCTTCTCAATATTCAGTAACACAAAAGCCATTCCCAATTAAACACCCTGACAGGTGAACCTCGACAAATGAGGCGTTGAAGGGAACGCTGGTGTTTCTGGGCATCTACTGCCAGTCTGTAGTGACGTCAGCGTCGAAGGAGAATGTGCGTGTCGTCCCCGTCAAGGGCACAAGCGGGGGAAGGCCACCCACTACTGCCATCTCCCCCAAATAATCTCTAAATTCAACGCAATCTCAGTCAAAACTCCAAAAGGGGTTTTAACAGGCTTGACAAACCGGCTCTAGATTATAACAAGCCGAACATGAGAGACGGGTTCTATTAGCCAGAAAAATGACGAGGAGTATGATCGCAGACAGATGGACTAGAAAACAATAAGGAAAACAACCAAATAGGAATTTGGGAAGAAATCGCGGCATTTCTAATCACAGAGGAAAGGATGGGCCACATGCTCATAATTATGATGTTGAGACAATTAGCTGATAATTTTTTAAAGCTAGATAATTACTTTACAAATTGCCTACCCCTCCAAATTCTGGGTGGATTAAAGTTCTAAAAGTCAAAACTAAAATGATAAAAAGCATTACAGGTACTTCCTTAACCTCAGGGGTTAACAAGACACCAAACCCAAATTGAACTTGGAAGGCAATTAACATGCTTTTGTATGAAAGTATCTTCCACATGGTAAAGAAAAAGGACAAGTGATGATCTGGAAACATAATTTAAACGTTATGCAAATAAATTGTTAGTGTGCTTAATAAATGAGCTACTCCTACAGTAAATATGTAAAAGACAAAAAACCCGGGATGTGGACAAAACATTCTTTTTTTTTTTTTTTAATTTTTTTTAATGTTTTTTATTTATTTTTGGGACAGAGAGAGACAGAGCATGAACGGGGGAGGGGCAGAGAGAGAGGGAGACACAGAATCGGAAACAGGCTCCAGGCTCCGAGCCATCGGCCCAGAGACTGACGCGGGGCTCGAACTCACGGACCGCGAGATCGTGACCTGGCTGAAGTCGGATGCTTAACCGACTGCGCCACCCAGGCGCCCCTGGACAAAACATTCTTATATGTATCATAAAAGGAGCCCAGGTGGCCAATGAACATATGGAAGAGGAGTAACTTCATCCATAATCAGGGAAAGGAAAACTCCAAGCAAGAATCAGATAATTTTCCTCCATCCATTGGACACAGTTTCTAAATTTTTTTTAATGTTTTTTTTTTTTAATTTATTTTTGAGACAGAGAGAGACAGACCATGAGCAGGGGAGGGGCAGAAAGAGAGGGAGACACAGAATCCAAAGCAGGCTCCAGGCTCTGAGCCATCAGCACAGAGCCTGATGCGGGGCTCAAACTCACAGACCGTGAGTTCATGACCTGAGCTGAAATTGGTGCTCAACCGACTGAGCCACCCAGGCGCCCCGGATACAGTCTAAAGACTGATCATTTTCCTAAAGAGAAATGAGCCTTTTATACACCCCTGTGGGGGTGTATGTTAATTCAGCTGCTTTGAGGATGATCTGACAATATTTATTACATTTTTGGATGCACAATCTCCTGCTCAGTAATTCTTCTAGGCATCTGGGCCACAGAAACACCTCCACGGGTGTGGAAAAAATGGGGGGAAGAAAAACCCCAACAAAAAACAACGAAATGTCTATCAGTATGGGATTGGGTAACTTGTGGTGTGGCCCCTACTAATACATGCTGCCTTATTTTGTAGGGCTAATAAACGACTTAAATCGATATGTGTTATTGTGGAATGTCCCAAATGTAATATTAGGTGAAAATATAAGTCATAGAACAATATGTATATATATATATGTATATGTATATATTTAATTTTTAAATGTTTATTTTTGAGAGAGACAGAGCACGAGGGGGGAGGGGCAGAGAGAGAGGGAGACCCAGAATCCGAAGCAGGCTCCAGGCTCTGAGCTGTCAGCAGGGAGCCCGACGCTCGAACCCACAGACCGCGAGATCACGACCTGAGCCAAAGTGGGACGCTTCACCGACTGAGCCACGCGGGCGCCCTGAGCAATACGTCTGCTTATACTCCTGTTTATGTACAAAGGAAAGCTATATACTTGCATCACACTTAGAAAATGATTTGGAAGGACACATATGGTATAGAGTAGGATGTGAGGCCGGGAGATAGGGATAGCTGGCGCTTTGTGTCTTACGCTATACAATTCCGGATCATTCTAACGGCTGATAAAGCAGATAGCCACGTATTCGCTTAGTACGAAACACGCTCATTAAACAAGTGAGGGACTATTCTGTAGTGTTTGGTGCGTATCACACGACATGAGTGAAACTGGCGAATGAAAAAAAGGAGGGGCCGAGAGCTAACGGGAAAGGTTTCACTCGTTATAAAACTATTAGGAAGCACGAAAGGCGAGAGGTAGAGAAAATCAGGACCCGGTGATACAAAATTGCAGCAGGATCCCTAAGACTCAAAACTGTACATTTGCAACTTGTTGCCGGGAACCGTCTGGCGGGGCCACACAGGCTGCCACCCCGGTGGGGACCTTGGAAGCCCTCGCGCTCCCATCCACAGGGCAAGTGCACGCACCTGCACACATCCTGAGGTAGATACCCCCTTAGACGCAACCCCCCCATCCCCCACCAGCTCACAGACTTGGGTGCGGAACACCCACACCTGTGCCTGAACCCAACTGAACAACGGAGGCTCAGGGTGGGGTGTTGAGAGTAAAACCACATTCTTCGAGGGGGGAAAACACATTCTTCGAGAGAGACCGAGCCCTTTCTCGTCTTCCAAAGGGAGCTTCCAAAGCCACACCAAGCTCTGGGGCAGAGCATGACAAAGTTCCAGGTTCCCCCCTCGCCTCCCAGTCTCTCTGCACCCCTGCATCCCCACGGACACCCATGGAAACGCACACACGCCCTCACTCTCCAGCTCTCCTTTTCTAAACCAGGATGGCAGAGGGGCGCCTGGGTGGCTCCGTTGGCTAAGCGTCCGGCTTCGGCTCAGGTCATGATCTCGCGGTTGGCGGGTTCGAGCCCCGCGTCGGGCTCTGGGGCCGACAGCCCGGAGCCTGGAGCCTGCTTCGGATTCTGGGTCTCCCTCTCTCTCGGCCCCTCCCCTGCTCACTCACTCTCTCTCAAAAATAAATAAACATTAAAAAAATATATACGAAACCAGGATGCCAGGGACTATTGATGTGTTCTTGCCGCTCCAGAGACAAGGAGGCAGAAACCGGTTCACTGCCACTAACACCTCGGCGACACTTTAGCGGCAAAGCCAAGAGGGACGCCACGCAGGTGGGTGTGTGACCGCCGCCTCCCCGGGAGTCCTCCCTGCCAGGACGGCTGGATCCCGAACAGGAGGCCCTCGCCCTGTTCGCACAACACTCAAGGAAGCAGGCACCGCTGGCTGTCTGCTCACGCCCCGGCTGCCCAAGGAGCCTGGCCAATCTTCCCAAGAGACCAAGCCCTGACCCCCCCCCCCCGAGTCCCCGAGCGCGCCCGCCCACCCCACACCCCCCGCCTCTCCCCGTTCTCCGTCCACAGCCTGGGCCTCCCCCACCGCTCCCCAGCCCGCCCCTGAAAGCCAGGCCGTACCTCTTCGTGGTGGGACGGCAAAGCCTTCTGCTGGAGTGTCCAGGCGACAGGGAGCCTGTCACGCTTCCTATATATGCTGACGTCGTCGTTAGGAAACAGAAGCAGAAAGAGGAAGCGACACCGGCCAGGCCTGTGTCTGCACAAGTGACTCCTCACAACATTGCCCAGCTTCTTAGAACTGTGGACACCGAGATACCGATTTTTTGTTTCCTCTGGGCCTCGCTGACTTTGTCAATGCTGTTCCCTGTGCCAGCAGCGCCCCCCCCCCCCCCCGGACACACCCGCGCATCCTCGGTCAGCTCAGCGACCAGTGGCTTCGTGCCGCCCCCGGGGGAGGCGGGGGGGGGGGGCGGTGGCTGCGATAACCAGGGCAGGGGACAGCCCAGAGCCAGACGGAGCTGGGCCGGCTCCCACCTGTACTCCTGCTCAGAGTGTAACTTTATGCGAGTTACTGGCGTGTGACCTTGCTGGGTCTCGGGACTGCCCCCCCAGCAACCCCGTTACTCTCCCCGTGAGCATCTACAAACACTCAAGGGCTGTGGAGATAACCAAATGAGGTGCTGCAGACAACCCCCGAGGGTTATAGCCCGTATTGTTTTGATTCCCCTGGTGACCTGTTTTGCACCTCCCCATCCTGTCCCGCAGTCCTCAGTGCGCAGGGCGGTCTTTCCCCGCGCCCCCCCCCCCTTACAATCCTACGTGTGGCCCGCATTTCTCTCCCCGTCGCCCGGCAGTTGCCCCCGGGGCACAGAAGAGGGTCTTGGCGACTGTACGTGGGCTAAACGGACGAACAACCCTGAGCACAGCAGCGTTGGGGCAAAGGCACAGTGAGCGAGGCACGTCCCCGGGCACAAAATTTTAAGGAGCACCCAAACACTCAGTAGCTACGACGAATAACATTTTTGTGCGACGTTGTGAAAAACTGGGGCAAAAAACCCGCAACAAAGTGTGAGATTTTAGTTTGTTTATTTGAGAGAGAGAGAGCGGGGGGAGCGGGGCCGAGAGAGAGGGCAGGACGCCCGTGGTGAGGACCCGGGCTCCTGGTTGACGAGCCGTGGGCAGTTAGGACGGCTTCCCTGGCAGGCCTGTGGGGAAAGCCACCATTGCACACCAGACTCGGGGTATACACTGTTTCTTCTCTGAGGGGGCCTCTGGGGGAGCTGCGGTCAAGGACTCAGGGCCCCTGGCGGGCCGCGATCTTTCACATATCTGCATCGGAGGCCTCTGGGAGAGGCCCTCTTCAAAGGGGCACACCCGGAGGACACGTTTCCCTCCCTCCCGCTCTGACTCAACACCCCATTCTTTCCACTCTGAGCCCTCGCCCTCCCCCAACCCCAGGCTAGGGGAAAATGGCCAGAGCCTTTTTTTTTTGTTCTGGCCTCCTCGACGGTGAGAGGATCCACGCACCCTCCATTCCACCCTATGGGGGGGGGGGGGAATGGAAAAGGTGCTGTCTGCAGGTGCAACGTCCGGCTTCTTCCAGCCATTAGTGGTTAAGGCTCAACCCTTTCCCTGCGGCCGGTGGCTGTAACTGGCTACTCTGGTACCTGCCGCTGCGTTCCCTCTCCCAGCTCGGCTGAGCTCCTAACAGCAAGCCGGTCAAACCCCTTCCTCCGGTGGGCCAAGCGCCCCCCAGCCTCTGGGCTCCCTGTGTGACAAGCGCCGATCAGGGTGAGGGAGTGTGTGACCGGGACGCAGCAGGCCTGAATACAGGACATCAGAATTTAACAGGCTGCACCTTTTAATTTTTTTTTAAATGTTTATTTATTTTTGAAAGAGAGAGAGAGAGCACAAGTGCGGGAGGGGCAGAGAGAGAGAGAGAGAGAGGGAGAGGGAGACACAGGCTCCAGGCTCCAAGCTGTCAGCCCAGAGCCCGAGGCGGGGCTCGCACTCTCGAACCCGCGGGATCGTGAGCTGAGCCAAAGTCGGACGCTCAACCAGCTGAGCTGCCCAGGCGCCCCAACAGCCTGCAGCTTTTAAAAGAAAGTTGCCAATGGTACAAAACCAGGCAACAAGAACGAGATAAGGAAATAGAACAAGAAAAGCTCGATGATGTTCTTGAGGGGCGCCTCTAAACTAAAGGAAATAAACTAAAATTTGACACCTTGTTGCGGGTTTTTCACAACATCGCGCTAAAATGTTATTTATCTTAGCTACTGAGTGTTTGGGTGCCCCTTAAATTTTGCGTCCGGGGATGTGCCTCGCTCACTGTGCCTTTGCCCCGACCCTGCTGTGCTCAGAGTTATTCGTTCGTTTATTCCACATACAGTCGCCAAGACCTTCCTCTGTGCCGGGGGCACGTGCTGGGTGATGGGGAGAGAAATGCGGGCCACACGCAGGATTGTGGGAGGTCCCACAAGGCGAGATGGGGTGTGTGGTCACTCAGTGTGGCTCTGACGAGAGGGGTAGGTAATGCACGGATCCCACCTAGCTCCCGGGAAGCTTGCTTTCCGCCTTGGACAACTGCCTAGCTCCTTTCTGCCCGGGAGTTAGGAAGGTTGGCTCATATAATAATAAAAAAAAAATTCTCTACTGTTTGTGCGTTTGAAATATCTTCAAGTTCCATATGCTGAAGTGCACCAGTCCTAAGTGTCCAGAGCAATGCATATTTATAAACCTACACAGTCGTATAACCGCTAGATCAACTATAGAACGTTCCGAGACCCCAGGAGGTCCCTCTGTGCCCTTTCCCCATCACAACCCCTCAAAGGTAACTGTTACTCTGGTTTCTCTCACTGTAAACTGACTGCCTGCTTGTTTTTACAACTGTGGTAAAAGATACATAACATCAAATCTGCCGTGTTGACCACTTTGAAGTGCACGGTTCAGCGGCCGTTCAGTACATTTCACACTGTTGGGCGAATTGGGTGAATTCCCTTTGACCACCGTCCATCTCCGGAACTCATTCGTCATCTCAAAAACCAGGAGTCGGTACCCATGAAACAGTAACTCCCCACTCTCCCTCCTCCTAGCCCCTGGCGACCATCATTCTACTCCTTGCCTTTACGAAGCTGAATCATATGAATCTTTATGAATCTCTGGGCGCTTCGTATAAGTGTAATCCTACGATATGCGTCCTGTGGTGACTGGCCTATTTCACTCACTGTCATGTCTTCATGTCTTCATGGTTCATTTACATTGTTGCATGAGTCAGATTGTTGCACGTCCTTCTTTTAAAGGCTGAATAATATTCCACGGTATGGTGAAACCCCATTTTGTTTATCCATTCATCTGTTGATGGCCATTTGGGCTGTTCAGCTGTCGTGAGCAAAGCTGCTGTGAACAGGAGTATACCAACATTTGCCCAAGTCCCTGCTTTCGATTCTTTTAAGAACGTACCCAGATGTAGGGGCGCCTGGGTGGCTCAGTCAGTTGAGCGTCCAACTTCGGCCCCGGTCGTGATCTCGCGGTTCATGAGTCCGAGCTCCGCGTCGGGCTCTGCGCTGACGGCTCGGAGCCTGGAGCCTGCTTCGGATTCTGTGTCTTCCTCTCTCTCTGCCCCTCCCCACCTCGCGCTCTGTCTGTCTGTCTCTCTCTCTGAAAAATAAATAAAAACATTAAAAAAAAAAAAAAGAACGTATCCGGAAGCAGAATTGCTGATCGTATGGTACTTCTGTTGAAATAGTTAGAATTGCCGAATCATTACACTGTATGCCTAAAACTAATATTAACACTGTGTGCTAATTATTCTGCAACAACAACAAAAAAACTAAACAGCTCTTCCAATAAATATTAAACACTGTACATGAGAAGAATCACTTTGTCGGCTTAACTGGGCATGTTGTTAATTTCCCGGTGGCTTGTAAAATGAGAACGCATCTTACCATTGGTGACATCTTAGAGTCTGTGAAATTCGGGACAATGCTGACAAGAACACGACACTGGCAATGGTCCTGGGCTGAGCCTTTTCCCGAGGTGGCCAGACAGTGGACCCCGTGCTTCACTCACACGATCTCTTCTATTCCTGACAATATCCTTTAAGTAGCCATTATTATTTTCATGTTACAGATGAAGAAACTGAGACATAAAAAGTGAAGTAACGTGTCAAAGGGAACATAGGTCGTCTATGGTAACACTGTAGTTACTATGGTCAATTTTTTTCTTTTTGCTTTAATTCCAAAGCAATTTCAAAATACAGAAAACGTTAAGGGTGGCACAAAACACCTCAATACTCCCTTTGAGTGACGTCACGACGCCATTCAAGCCTCAGTGTCTCAGTCACGCCTTTTATAACAAAGGATCCAACCCAGGATCCAATACGTCTCCGTGTATAGATGTCACGCCTCTACAGGCTCCTTCAACCTGGAACGGCTGCCCCTCTCCTCCATCTGCCATCTGTGAAGTCTGCAGGCCAGGCATTTTGCAGAACGTTCCCTGTTTAGGCTGGTCTGGGGTTTTCCTCAGGATTCAACCCAGGTTATAATTTTTGGTCAGGATCACAGAGAAGCGATGCTGGATTCTTCTCAGGGCATCCTGTCAGCTTTCAAGTTTGCTCTGTCCGGTTGCTGGGGAGGTTCACTCTGCTCACGTGATGAAGATGATGTTGCCCAAACTTCTCCATTGTCAAGTTAGTCCCTCCTGCCCCCCCCCCCCACTCCCCCGACCTTTAGTTTTCAATTAGCAATAATCGCCCCTCGGATAAACCTCATTGGCTACGATACTGCCACTGCGCAAAGCTCCCCCGACCTTTTGAATTAACCAATGAGTATTTTGTGGAGAGGTTTTTGGAGACTGTGTGAAATCCCATCATCCCCCTCCTTCCACCCGCTGATTTAGCAAGGAGTGATGCTCCTTAACTCAATTGCAAACTATCATAACGATTGCCCCTTTTGAGTGTATCCTTCCTTCTACATTTGTTCGTTGGCACTAACTAACTAAAGAAAGAACTTTATTTTCTTCCCATGTTTTTAGCCCCTTATTTAATCAATGTAAACCCATGGCTTCCTGCTTTATTAAATGGATACCATCGATCACTATGATTATTTGTTTGGATGTTTTGATCAGCCCAGGTTTGGCCAGTAGGAGCTCCTTCAAAGTGGCTCCTGTGGCCTTTGGACATATCTCCCTTAGTCCTCAAGGCCTTCCTGATGTTCGGGCACCGTAAGATACGCCCGTCTTATCTTGGACTTCTCCTGCCCCAGCCTTAGGCTCCGGCATTTCTCCAAGGAATTCTAGTTGTTTCTTTCTTTGGTGTTGTGTTGTGTTGTGTTGTGTTGTGTTGTGTTTAGTTAGTGGAGAATGGTAGGTAGTTAGGGCTCACTGCTGCTCAGGCCCTCACGGTGGACAGAGCCAGGAAGTGGATGAATGGATGTATGCACGCATGAACCCTGTTTTCACACCTCTCGTTATGTGTAGATCTATCAGTTTTTGAAAATCCCAAGTTCACATCGACACTCCTTTCCAATGGAACGACACAGAGTCCATTCCAGCCTGCACCTCGCCTCTTGGCTGTGAGAAACCACACTGTTGTTGTCCTCACTATGTTTACTCGGTTGCTCGCCCACCTGCACGCAGCCCCCTTCCCTGCTGGGCTGCTGCCCTGCTCTGATACCCAAATTGCGCCCCCTTCCGCGGAAAAGATATGTTGATGTCCTAACCAACCCCCGTTATCGTACTATAGAGCCTGACTTTACTTAGAAGCAGAGGCTCTACAGAGATAACTAAGTGGAAATGAGGTCACAAGGGTGGACCCTAATCCAATATGACCGGTGCCTTATAAAAAGGAAATTTGGATACAGAGACATGTGCAGAGGGAAGAAGATGTGTAGACGCACAGGGAGTGGTACCTGTATAAGCCAAGAAGCACCAAGGATTGTGGGCCGACACCAGAAGCTAGAAGGAACAAGCAAGGATTCTCCCCTAGAGCGGTCAGAGAGGGCGTGGCCCCACTGACACCTTGATCTTGGATTTCTAGTCTCCAGAACTGTGAGGCAGTCAGTGCATTTCTGTTGTTTTGAGTGCCCTGTTCTGGCATGTTCTGGCAACCCTAGGAAAGGGATGTACCCCCCTCGTAGGAGTTCTGGCATCTTCCTGCCATTATCAGGCCACCCTCATGACTGACTGAAAAGGAAGGAAGGGAAGGGAAGGAGTCTGGAATCAGAATTAGAATATAGGCCCAGCCATCTCCAAAGGCTGTGTTCTTACTTAGTTTACTCTTTTCATAGAATAATGGGAGACACCAAAATAAGCCTGTGAGCAAGCAGATCTAAATAAGTTCGATGGTAGGTGTTGGCACACGCTGGCCTGCAGGCCAAATCTGGATTACAGCCTGTTTTTGTTCAGCACATGGGCTAAAAATGGTTTCACATTTTCTAAGTGGTTGGAAAAAAATCAACAGGAAAATAATATTTTGTGGCATATGGAAATTACATGAAATTCAAATTTCAGGGTCCATAAATAGTTTTGCTGGGATGCAGCCATGCTCCCTCACTCATGTTTTGTCCCTGGCTGCTCTATGTTTTACCATGATTGTTGAAACAGAGACCTGTAGCCTGCAAAGCCATATTTAGCGTCTGGTCTTTTATAGAAAGTGGTTGCCGGTTCCTGTTCTGTAGTAGATATTCAGAGCCCTTGATGACAGCATGAGGAAAGAGGGTGACTTTTACCTAGGGTGGCAAGGGAGGGTGACGTTGGCTCCGGGTGGTGAGGGAGGATATAAAATGTTGACGTTCAATCATTTATTTATCCATTCAATAAGCATTGAGCGCCTGCCATTATCTAACACATGAGGAGGAGTAAACCCCAGTGCCTGGCCACGTGGAATTCACATTCTAGGGAGGGTGATGTGCAAACCTCTCCCTCTTACACACTGAGACCACCACCCCCCCCCCCCCCGCCACAACTACCACAGTGGAAGCATCTCCTGGGAGGTCAGAGAAGGCTCCACAATGGAGGCCCTCCTAGAGCTGGATCTTGGAGTTTACAGAGACTCTTGCCAGACAGAGGAAAAGGGATATCTGGGCCACCTTCTTGGAGGTGAGGGTTTTTGCACAGAACTCATCATCCCTGGGGTCTACTCATTGACATGGCTAGCTAAGGAAGGCACCAGGCAGTCAAGAGGGCCTTCACATAGAACTAGACCCACACCCTCGCTTCTAGGCTCACAGTTAGCGAGAACACCCCAAGGTCACAGCCAGTTAGTGGTTGGGTTGAGTCCAATGCTACCTCTATGACTTTGAGTGCAGTAAGAGATCCTAGGAGCAAATGTGAATTCCTGAGCTTCCTGTACTCTTTCCTGCCCCTGCACACCCCAGCTCCTGGGGCTTGGGGAAGAAAGATGACCAAGGAAAGCTCATCTGTGCCTCATCTCCATAGGAAAGTTGGGGAGATAAAGAGCCTTAACCCTCCCAAACGTCTGCTTCTGGCCTCCCTCAATCCCCTGCAGAAACTTCAGTGTCACATCTTCCACATTCTGTTGTAGTTGCTTTTCTCTCTCCCTTTTTAGCCTGACAGCCAGTCAGGAGCAGGGACCATCCCATTTATTCCTTGTTTCTGACGCTGGGAAGTTGTAGATGCTCAACTGATGTCTGTTGAATGGAATGAAACATGGTTGGATTGAATGGAGTGGACAGGATGCAATTGGAGCCCGTGGCACCAAAGATGATCTCGGTAGGACACAGGTGGCCTCCCTACCTCAATCTCAAACGTCACTGACTCTTCCAATAGCCCCCCAAAGATGATCTCGGTAGGACACAGGTGGCCTCCCTACCTCAATCTCAAACGTCACTGACTCTTCCAATAGCCCCCCAAAGATGATCTCAGTAGGACACAGGTGACCAATCTCAAACGTCACTGACTCTTCCAATAGCCCCCTTTTTGGGACAAAGTACTGAATTCCCTTTAGGGGTCTTCTCTGGTAATTTATCTATAATCACACTTTAAAAATTGAAGATATCTAAGTGGACTTCCTTCTTTCTTGAGTAACTGCAACTACCAAAACCTCAGGTCATTATCTGCCCAGCACAGCCGTCCCGTCCCCGAGGTCTTTCCATAAACAACCTATGTTCAGTACTTCTCACCCTCTTACCTTCCAACCTGCTATTAGATCTGGATTTGTGTGAATTCTGCTCTGGCAGAAACTCGGCCTCTCTGACTCTTGACCCATCCCCTGTGCCACTCCCTCGTCAGGCCTTATTGTGTCTCTAAGAGCTTCCCATCAGACAGTCCTGCCTTGCACCCCTCTCAGTGCCAGCCTTTTCTCACGGGGCTGCCGTGTTGCACGACTTCCAAGGACACCATTCACGTTGTGCTCTACGGGGTTGTGAGTGATGTCTCCTGAGCCGTGCAACACAGAGACCCTGAGCGGTCACCACAGTGATCTGTCACTCCTTTGTTCAAAAAGACCATCGGCGCTGGGATTTCCAGCTGACATGAACTCAGGCTGGCAGATTTGCTTAGGACACTCAATGAACCTACCCTCCCATCATCACAACTTCCCCAAACCAGATCATTCTCTCCAAGTATTCTCTGAAATTCATCATTTCCAAGACCTTGAGACATTAATTCCCATTACTCTCTCCTTTGTTTTCAAACTTGAGAGTTTGCCCAAGCCATACACACAATCTGGCTGCCGCCATCTTTAAACACAAAACCCTCCTTTGCCTGGGCTTTCTTCTCAATCCCATCTTTATATTCATTCATTCTTTCATTCAACCAATATTTTTGAACGCGTCCTGGGTGCCAACTCTTTGTTCTAGGCACTTAGGATTTATCGGTGAATAAAACAGACAAGGGTCTCTGTTTTCAGGACTCTTACAGTCTTGCAAGGGAGATACACACTCAACAAGGAACATAATAAATTAACAAAGGATAGAATGCATATAGTATTTTGGAAGGAGGTGAGTGCTATGGAAGAAAGAAGTAGATCTGGACAAGGAATTGGGCGGGCGAGCAGAGGGCAGATTGCATTATTAAATGGGACGATCAGGGTACATCTCCTTGGGCAGAGGAGATACCATTTATAAAGAGCCTTGTCTACACTCACTGTCACCACTTCTTACCTCCCACTTGTTCCTTAGCCCAGAGAAATCTGCTCCCTAAACCTTCCTTTTGACAAGGCCAATAAGGACCTCCATATGGCCAGATCTGGAGTCACCTTCCAGCTCTGTGGAAACAGAGCTCAATGCTATTGAACGTTCTATGCTCGACACATGTTTGTGCCTCCAGGACACGACACTTCTCTGTGTTCTTCTATTTCTCCTTTATCACTTCCTTTTTCTCTGCCCATCCCTTAAGTGATGGTGTTTCCAAGGCCCACCTGTACCCTTGGCTCATCTCAAGCTGTGTTTCCCCTAGAGAGTTTCATTCGCACACATGCTGTGAAGCCCAAATCTGTTTCAGCCCTGACCTCTGGAGAGATCCACAGGCTCCTTTTTGTTCACGAAAGGTGAGGCCTTTACCCTCCTACCAGAAACTTGCTCAGCATAACTAAGGTTCAGGAATCTGGAGGGTCCCTGGGCATAGCAGGAAGAAGGCAGTGGAGGGTTTGGGTTAGGGCCCAAGGTCTGGGGTAAGAGAAGGAACAGAAGGCTTGTGGTGGGTGCAGAGACCCTGGAAATACGGTCACAAGCCCAAGGAAAGACACCATCAGTGAGAGCTCCTTGGGCTGAGAATGGCCATTTTTGATGATGCTGGCCTGTTCTGTGCGGACTCGATCTTGGAATTGTGGCAAAGGCAGGATGCCTATATTGTCTTGAGCCCCAGGACAAGATGTTAGGAGAAAGAACACCTTTCTCTGCTTATCCTAGGTTCCTGCCTTCCATGATTTCCCTTGGGAAGCCATCTGGTAGAAGGAGCACATGTGACAGAACAGACATGGAACCACGTGACTTATTACAAACACCAACATGACCAATCATCAGGAGGCACAACGAATCAGCTCAGCCCCAAGTGTGTCTTGGGCCCCAAGCTCTAGTTAGACGTTTGTAGAAAACACTGTTGTCTTTGGCCAAATCATGTTGATTTTCTACATATCCTTCGATACACAAGCCCATAACTAATTATCACCTAATTCACAAGAAAACAAGCCACCGTGGGAGACAGCAAACAGAAACAACAAACAATAGCCATAAATCCCCAAGAACCAAGACTGTGGATCAACCAGATCTTGGATATAAGATACATTCCTGTTCCCAGTCCCAAGAAGGCAGAACTTGATTGGTTTAAACTACTCATGATAATTCTCCTCTTGTCAGCGATTGGCTTAGAAAGGGGCATATGTGGTCAGTCTGCCCAATGAGGCATGTGGGTAAACCTTTCCTTGTGAGGAAAAATATCATTCTTGCATCTGGACATGCCCCCAGGCCTCTGCTAGTGACATCTGGGGCCACCCTAGCCACCATCACCCACATTCTGAGCCGTTAGAGCAGGAGGAGGGGAAGCACATGAGTTCATAATGAGGTTGAGGCCCTGAGACCTGTTGAGATTCACAGGGTGCTGCCCAACCCCCAGGCTCTTTATCTTAAGCTTAGCTACTTTCAGTGGTTTTTTTTTTTTTTTTTTTTTTTGGTTGCTTGCAGCTGACCGGGCCTCACTGCACTCCCTTTACATACTATATATTCTTTTCCCTTTGTGACGTCTTTGCTCCACAAACCCTCCCAGGTCTTCTCCTAGGGTGATGTCAACCAGGCCTTTTCTGCTCAAAGTGTGGTTCCTGGACAACCCCCAGCAGCACCACCTGGCATCTGGTCAGAAAAGCAGGATCTCAGGCCCCACTGCAGACCCAGGGAACCAGAATCCACATTCTAACGAGATCCTCGGGGGATGCGTGGGCACATGAAAGCTAGAGGAGCAAAGGCTGATGCCACATATTGCCTCACCTTGACAACGGTCTCTCTCATCTGTATTTGACTTTTCTCCCTAAAACGCATTTACCCCAGGGCAGCCAGAGTGGAGCATGTGCAGGGTGGCCCTGAGTAAGTTTGTTGATTCTACCTGGCCAGGCTGGAGCTCTGTTCCAGGGCCCCTCACTCCCAAAGGTAGGAGAATGTAAGCCAATCCTCAATTATTGCCTTGTTTTCTGGCCTCACTGTGTCTTTTTTCTCCAAATGAGATCTGTCTGAAGAGCCAGGCATGACTGAAACTACTACACTTAACCTACTTAAATTAAAATCTTGAGTTTATCTGCTTAACTCTTTGATGTTTTCCTTCCTTTCCTATCACAGATTGCTCCCTCTGATCAATACTTGAAACCTGCCCCAGCATTTCAGTGTTTCCTGCCTGGGGCTCAGATGCAACCCCTCTGCCCTGAGACCTCCAGTAGTTCTGCCCCCAACACAGCCTTGTGCAAAGGGGGCCGTGGAGGCACTACTGCCGGCCCGTGTCCATCCCAGGGACATAATTTCTCCAGGCTCACTTTCCCCCAAGGATAGAGCACTGGGTTGCAAATTGGTCTTTCCCACCTTGGAAGCCAGCACAGCCTTGTGGCTGGTGTCATGGAGGCACAGACCATGGTTGCAGGTTTCCATGCCTCTAAAGCAGATGCGAAACAAACTCTCTCTCCCCAATCCACTTCAAACTCATTTCATTCCTCTGTCCTTAATTCCCCACCCAGATATCTTTTCCCATCATTAACCCTCACAGAAATGTATAAGACGTGGATCCTGGGAATAACATGTTGACATCTGCCCTACATTGGGCTCTACCTTGGAAGTCTCAGATTTAGAACGTTGCCCACCAGTGACATTCCCCACCCCACATTTCTCCAAATTATTACAATGACCAGTGGGGGGATGTCAACATCTGTGTGGAGGGGTGGTGCTAGGTAAGAACATTTTCAAAAGCAACTACAGGCCAGTCAGTTCCCTCCTGGGTCAAGGCTGCTCACTTAACTTGCTATCAATTCCTGGTTCTTAAATCAGGGTTGGTATTTCTTCTTCTAGTTCCCTTCCTGGAATGTTTGGTAAATACAAGGAACTATGGGATGAAAAGTCAAAAGCAGTCACCACTCCATCTACCACTGTTGGTCTCACCAGAGAAAGAATGTTGCTGTTTTCAGTGAAGTATATAACTTCAGAATAAAGAATAGTCCTGGGGCACCTGGGTGCCTCAGTAGGTTAAGCATCCGACTTCAGCTCAGGTCATGATCTTATGGTTCATGAGTTTGAGCCCTGCATGGGGCTCCACACTGGTGGTGCAGAGCCTGCTTGGGATTCTCGCTCTCTCCTCTCTCTCTGCCCCTCCTGCACTCATGCTTTCTCTCTCTCTCAAAATAAAGAAACAAGGTTAAAATTTTTTTAATTAAAAGAAATAGAGACATTTGTCATTAGATTCAGGGCCCACTTGGATAATCCAGGGTGATCTCATCTCAAAATCCTTAATTACATCTGCAAAAACTCTTTTTCCAAATAAGGTCGCATTCACATGTTTTGGGAGTTAGGATGTAAACATATCTTTTGGGGGGCCACCATTTAACCCACCACACTATGTATCCAGCACAAATTCTTTTATTAGGAATAAGTAAGTACAGACACTTCGGGGGCAATGATGGGTGTTCTTGGGAACCCACAGAGCCAAGCGTTACCGAACTGGGGAGCTGCAGGTGGTTGAAAGTCTGAGCAGACTCTGGTTTCACTGCCAGCCACTCAGCAGCAGCACCTACCACCACAGTGACCACTCCTTCCTTATCTCTGTCCCTATTCCTCCTGTCAGTGCCCATGAGCACCCCCCACCTGATTCCCTGAACTATATTATTCATGGTGTCCCACAGGCTCTTCCATCTGAGTCTCTGCTGCCTCGCTGTTTGTGTCACAGTTTGGGCTCCTCGACAGCCAGATTCTCAGACAGAGTTTGGTGTTTTGCAGGGTGTTTATTAAGATGTGCCCTTGGTGGGGTGCCTGGGTGGCTCAGCGGTTAAGCGTCTGCCTTCCGCTCAGGTCATGATCTCGCGGTTCATGAGTTCAAGCCCCACATCAGGCTCTCTGACTCTCTGCTGTCTGTGCAAAGCCCACTTCAGATCCTCTGTCCCCTCTCTCTCTGCCCCTACCCTACTTCCGCGCTCTCTCTCTCTCTCTCTTCCACCCTCTCTCTCTCAAAGACAAGGAAGTAAAAACTTTAAAAACAAGATGTGCTCTTGGGATCAAAACCTGTAAGAAGGAAGGAGAAGAAGCAGGGGCTGGCAGCAGCAGCTGAGCTGTGATTCCTGATCTAATCATAGCCTTGCCCGTAAGTCTATATTTATTCTACTTTTCTTGCAAAGGAAGTGGTCAAATCCTTTGCCCAAAACTCTGCCCACTGGAGGATTTTTCCTTGCCACTGTTTCCAAGACCATTCCTATGTGGGGCTGCAGTACAGCCACAATTTCCTTTCTGCTGGCACCCACATATCCTCTGACCTATATATGAATCAAGCTTAGTGTTTTCTTCCTCTGTTGGCTTGTCCAACAGGGACCTTCCCACCCTATGCAGTCTTAGCATGAGCTAAGAGAGGAGCATTGGTGCTGACAGACAACCTGTTCATGCAGCTTGCTGATTTTATGCCTCCCAGCCCTGTTCATGCTTGATCCCAGATGGACTGCTTCCATCTGATGATATAATGCCCTGGGCCTGCCCCAGGTGTGCAGGTGTGACTTGGTGTGTTTGACAGAACCCAATTCGTGAAGGCCAGTTGTGGCCACATGGCCATGGGGTGTCCCATAATCAAGCAATGTCTCTGCTAGGGCCCCACAGTGTGCAAAAGAGTATTTTTCAAAAAACATACAATTCTTCACTGTAGATGGCATAGCCTTGCCCAGGACTCCAGGGGTTGCCATTATGATACTCTCATTGGGGCTTGCCACATGCACCTTTCCCCACCATGGATACCTCCAGTATCATACTTTTTGCTGAAATGTCCCTAAAGGGGCTGCCAGTTGAGCCAACAGCATCCCCAGCCCCTGGGGTATGAGTCAATTGACAGGGCATCTCAGTGGTATATCAGTGTCCACCGTGGAGTGGTTTTCAGCTTCTGCCTCACAACCAGATCCTCACTCTCTCACTATGCTTCTTTTGTTCAAGGTCATGAAAGAGAATCAAACAGACTCAGTTAATCCAAATATCACAGCTAGATAGCCAGCTGTGGGTTAGGTTGGCTTTTGAGTGTCACCTGTAGAGAAGGCATGCTGAGGTTTGACCCCCCTCATGCTCTCATCTGGACAATGGCGACATCACCACCTATTTGCTATAGCACTGTTGGGAAAAGTCAGTGAAATTACCTATATAGCATGGCTAGCATATAGCAGACATGAAATGAGCCTAAGCTTTTTCAATTTGTTCCTTCTCTTCCCCTCGAAAACAGGAACACTTCATTCCAACTCATTTCCTTCCTTTCAGTGCAGTTCTACTCAACAAACACACACCGTGGCAACCAAGGTCTGTTGTATTGTCTACAGGTTTGCCTTAGCTGCTTTCATGATCACCCCAATGATGCCCATCTCCTGAATATTATATTCACGTAGTCCCATCCCACGCTGCAGCAAGGCTGGTCTGTCTGACTGATGGAAGAGAGCAGGAAATGGTGTGTCATTTCTGATATAATAGACACTGCGGTTTCCATCTTGGCTCACTCGTTCTCTCTCACTCTCTCTCCATCTCTCTCCTTATACACTTCCAACCCCCACCTTGATAGATCACTTTGGAGAAGCCAGCTGCCATGTTATGAACAGCCCTATGGAGAAGCCCGCATGACAAAGAGCTGAAGTCGTGCCAGCAAACATATGAACCAACTTCCAAGTGGATCCTGTAGCCCCAGTCCAGCCTTCAGGCGAGTGTAGCCCCAGCCAACTGCTTAAGAGATCCTGAGCCAGAACCACACAACTAAGTTGCTCTCAAATTTCTGACTCATAGAAACTTTGAGACTATGTTCATTGCTTTAAGTTGCTAAACACAATAGATAATATCTATATTGTTTTCACCCTATTTCTTCTCTTCTAACAGAACCATTATTTTTTTAGGTCTCTAAGAGGATCTCTTGTGCTCAAGGAAGGTGGTTCTTTATTGCAACCCTTAAGAAGAACCTTCATTTTAAAAATAAAATAACGAAGAAGAAAAACGATTTCATAAAGCAGTTCTGGAAGTCTCCTTCTATTTGGGAAGTGATTAGCTTAAGGATGAGTATTTGCCCTGTTTTGACCCAAAACAAAAAGGATGGTCTGTGGAGGAGAGCTCCTCTTTACAAATAAAAAGATCAATTTACAAGGAGATGATCTTTTGCCTTTCTCTTCTTCCCCCTCCTTCCATCATTGAACTTGGACTTGAAGCCTGGAGCGTAGCTATCTTCCAACCGTAGAGCAACAGGAATGAGGGAAAAGCCAAGAGAACCATTCACACACTGGCCCTGACATTACCAAGGTACTGGACCAACACTGGTATCCAGATTCATTCTGTATACATTCTGAAAAAAAAAAAAATATATATATATATATATATATATATATATATTCTGATTTATTATGAAAACAAAAAAATTAAGCCATTGCAAACTAATACAACCCTAACTGAACAATATATTAAACTCCTACAACTTTCTGGGCACTGTGCAGGACACTGAGAACAGAACACCGAATAAACAGCCATGATCCTGCCTTTGTGAAGCCCAAAGTTTTGTTAAAGACAGAGATAATGAGCAAAAGGATGATGAACATTTCAAAGCTTTGAAAAACAAAAAGCATAGCTGCTATGAGAAGCAGATAGCAGGGCTGTCTGGAGATTTAGGGAAGGCACCCTGAAGGAGGTTTCATTTAAACTGAGGGTGGGCAGGAGTTGTTTGGCGAGTGGGGGAAAGTGTTGGATAAGAGTCTCTGAGAAGAGACATTTGAGGAATTGGGAAGAGCAGGGAGTGGAGCCCAGAGAGGGAGAGGGGAAGAATGGGGAGTCAGGAGATGGAGATATGGTGGCAACTCAGGTTCTGAGGGACTTTGGAACCACACTAGGAATTTGGAGCTTTATCTTATAGGCACTGAGAAGCTATGCGAATTTCAGGCAGAGATTAATATGATCAGATTTGATTTTTGAGCAGGTGACTCAGGTTGCCATGCTGAGAATAAACTGGGGATGGGGACATCACTGAGCAGGCGATCGCCAGGAGGAAAATGATGCTGGTTGGGACTTTGATGGTGACAATGAAGAGAGAAGAGTGAGTAGATTTGTGGCATATTTAAAGGATAGAACCACAGTGTCTGGTGATGGTAGTCCCACATTTCTGGGAGGGGTGGCTATCAGCCAGGTGGATGGAAGGAGGGCAGCAAGTCTAGGAGAGACGCAGCCTCAGAGGGCAGTTGCTATTGGCCAGTGCTGAGCCCTAAACATGGAAGATGGTCTTTCAGGACTTGTGGAAGGAATTGGCTTTCCTGGCAGGAGAAGCTGGTCTGACATCCTGTAGCTGGAGAATTTACCTCCTCCCTGCCCATGCCCCTCAATGGACAATCTCGGTGGCTTTGCCCTGCACCACTCTTCCAAGGCCAGAAAAGCACCCAACGTACATTTCCTCACCAGCAGGGCATTCTGAGCCCAAGATCGGGAACTGGAGATGAAACCCAAATCTCTGCCCTGAAACCACCTGCTGTTTTTCAAGGGTGGGCAAGGTGGTAAAGGAGATACCAGGAACTGAACCGTGTGGTTTGAAGTCATGAGGAAGATAAGGGCCCATCAGCATTTCATCTGTGCAGAGACAGATAAAACAACCGCCCTCGAGTGCGGAGTTGCAGGAAAATCCCTGCCTGATAAGCCATGCTCCCTTCTGAACGATGGGTCTGTTTTTCCGGATAGAAGTGTGCAAAGCTAAGAGATTTCAGGCAATTACCGGTGGCAGGCAGTAATAGCGGCCCAAGAAGAGGGGTGTCCCCACCTCAGGCTG
This sequence comes from Neofelis nebulosa, assembly GCF_028018385.1. Classification (NCBI taxonomy): domain Eukaryota; kingdom Metazoa; phylum Chordata; class Mammalia; order Carnivora; family Felidae; genus Neofelis; species Neofelis nebulosa. The sequence goes on from NC_080789.1 coordinate 11,331,613, forward strand.
ATTACAGTGACAGGGAAAGCAGGTTTGTTCTGAGGGACAACAAGGGAGTCAACAAGGGGGATGGGACCCATGCCTCTGGGCTGGGGCCTAGAAGCAGCAGGATTATGGGGGCCAGTTGGGGAGGGGCAGGACAAGGCAGGCCTCCATCTTGAGCTTAAAAAATTTTTTTTTTAAGATTTTTTTTTAGAGCAATCTCAGGTTCACATGAAGATTGGGAAAATGCAGAGATTTACCATTACCCCCATACCCCACTCCCACCTCCTCTCCCCACTATCAACATCTTCCACCAGAGTGATACGCTTGTTACAACTGAGGAACGAACTTACAGTGACACATCATTATCACCCAGAGTCCACAGTTTACATTGGGGTTCACCCTTGGTGTTTTACATCCTACGGGTTTGAATAAATGTATAATGATATGCATCTGCTATTACTGTATCATAGAGAATAGTCTCCCTGCCCTAAAAATCCTCTGTGCTCCACATATCATCCCTCTCCCAACCCCTTGCAGCCACTGACCTTTTTACTGTCCCCATAGTTTGGTCTTTCTTTCTTTCTTTTTTTTTTTTTTGGAGAAGTTTTTATACCCCTTGTCTCCTTTTAATTTTGCCAGAATGTCCCATAGCTGGAGTCATACAGTATGTAAACTTTCCAAATGGGCTTGGCTCACTTAGTTTAAGTTTTCCCATGTCTTTTCATGCCTTGATAGGGCATTTCTTTCTAGAACTGAATGATATTCCATTTGTCTGGATTACCACAGTTTATTTATCCACTACTGAAGGACATCTTGGTTGCTCCCGAGTTTGGGCATTTATGAATAAAGCTGCCACAAACAACTGTTTGCAGGTTTCTGTATGAGCATACATTTTTTTTTTTTTTTTACTCCTTTAGAAGAAATCTTCAGACTGCTTGGTGAGCGGCTGCACCATTCTGCGTTCCCACCAGCAATGAGTGAGCATTCCTGTTGCTGCACAACCTCACCAGCATTTGGTGTTATCAGTGGTCTGGATTAGGGTCATTCTAATAGGTGCGTGGTAATACCTCATTGTTGTTTTAATTTGTGTTTCCCTGATGCTATATGATGCAGGCCATTTTTTTCAACGTTTTTTTTTTTTTTTTATTTATTTTTGGGACAGAGAGAGACAGAGCATGAACGGGGGAGGGGCAGAGAGAGAGGGAGACACAGAATCGGAAACAGGCTCCAGGCTCCGAGCCATCAGCCCAGAGCCTGACGCGGGGCTCGAACTCACGGACCGCGAGATCGTGACCTGGCTGAAGTCGGACGCTTAACCGACTGCGCCACCCAGGCGCCCCAATGCAGGCCATTTTTAATATGCTTCCTTGCCATTTGTATATCTTTGGTGAAGTCTGTTAAGGACTTTGGCCCATTTTTAAAATCAGATTGTTCACTTGCTTATGGTTGAGTTTTAAGAATTCTTTAAATATTTTGGATAACAGTCCTTTACCAGAGGTGTCTTTTGTAAGTACTTTCTCCCAGTCTGTGGCTTGTCTTCTCGTTCTCTTGACACTGTGTTTTGCAGAGCAGAAGTTTTTAATTTGAATGAAGTCCAGCTTTCAATTATTTCTTTCATGGATCGTGCCTTTGGTGTACCTAAAAAGTCATCATCAAACCCAAGGTCATCTAGATTTTCTCCTATGTTAACTTACAGGACTTTCTTAGTTTTCCTTTTAACATCTAGGTCTATAATCTATTTTGACTTAATGTTTGTGAAGAGTGTAAGTGTAAGGTCTGTGTCTAGATGATTCTTCTTCTTCTCCTCCTCCTCCCCCTCCTCCTCCTCCTCCCAGAATGTAAATGTCCAGCCGTTCCAGCACTATTGGTTGAAAAGACTGTCTTTGCTTCGTTGTATTGCCTTTGTTCCTTGTCAAATATCTGTTGACTATATTTATGTGGGTTTTTTCTGGGCTCTCTATTCTATTCCATCAATCTATTTGAATATTTTTCCATTGATACCACACTATCCTGATTTCTGTAGCTTTCAAGAAGTCTTGAAATCAGCTACTGTCAGTACCTTAACTCGTTCTTCAATATTGTGTTGGCTATTCTGGGGTTTTTGTTTCTCCATATAAACTTTAAAATCAGCTTATTGATATCTACAAAATAACATCCTGAGATTTTGATTGATATTGAATTGAATTCATAGATCAATTGAAAAGAATTGATATAGTGACAATATTGAGTCTTCCTATCCATGAACATAGAATATCTCTCTCCATTTGTTTAGTTATTGTTTGATTTTGTTCATCAGAAGTTTGTAGTTTTCCTCATACAGATTCTATATATATTTTGTTAGATTTACACCTAAATATTCATTTTTATAGGTTCTAATGTAAATGGTACTATGTTTTTTATTTTAAATTCTACTAGTTCATTGCTAGTTATAGGAAAATGATTGACTTTTATATATTAACCTTGTATCCTGAAACCTGTTTAATCACTTATTTCCAGGAGATTAAAAAAATTCTTTCAGATTTTCTACATAGATGATCATGCCATCTGCAAACAAAACAGTTTTATTTCTCCCCTCCCAATCTATATACCATTTATTTCCTTTTCTTGTCTTATTGCATTACCTAGAACTTCCAGTACAATCTTGAAAAGGGGTAGTGAGCAGAGACATTCTTGCCTTGTACCTGAGAAACTTCAAGTTTCTCGTCATTAAGTATTATGTCAATGGTAGGTTTTTGTAGCTATTCTTTATAAAGTTGAGAATCATCTAGAGCTTTTTAGGAAAGGGACTCTGGCATGGAGAGGTATGTGGGAATTCAGCTACCAGGCATAAGTGGGCCCTTGCTCTCAAAAACAAGGCTAGACCCAGGGGTGAGAACAGAGTCTCAAGGAGGGTTAAGGAACAGCTGTGACCCTGTGAATCCCTCCTGTCTTATATCAGCTCTAGTCCTAGGGCTGATAATGGATCTGAGCCTCCAGCTGGGGAATGAGCTCCAGTGGCTCAGCCATGGGAAAGGAGGACCTAGGAACATTACTGAGAACTCTGTTCTGAGGGGTTGAAGGCCACACCCCAGGCAAGAATGCAAGGACCTCTGGGAGGCATCTCAGAGAGAGACCTAGACAGACAGATCCTCCTAGTGTGACTCAAGGCCTAAAACTGCCTCTGACTGAGCACAGTCTGAGGGTGGAGGTGTGGATAGAGGAACCAGAAGAGGTGGGTTTAGAGTGCTGGGTTCAGAGAAGGCAGGCTGGGATAAGAACTTGCACAGTCATGGTGAACCTAGAGCACTAGCCCTGGTTGGGGGAGCTGACAGAGAGATGAGAGGGAGCTTGAGGCCCACATGGCCCCTTTCTCCACCCTGGGAATTGCTACCCCACCTGACCGTTGCAGGGATTTGTCTGCAACTCATGGAGTTCTCAGACTCTGTTCTCAATTTCAAATGCATCTTCCTTGCATGAGATTTTCCTCCTCTCTAGACTGCTCCCCCCACTTCTTGTGTAACTGTTTCCTTTGAATTGACACATTCTTGAGTATGACAGAGGAAGTGGTGAACATGTGTCTTGGGGTGATTAGTATGTAAGTGGGGGTGCTGACTGGACACACGCATTCTCTCACACCGGACAGTCTCAAGTGACGAAGCAGGGAGAGGTCGGGATTTGGTGGGGAGGTAGATGAGGACAGCTGAGTAGATTCAGTCTGTATGGGGTCAACAGCCCTGGGGTCCAGGGCCATCCGTCAGCCCTTGTGTTCAAGGCAATCAGGGTCTCCCCCATCTGGGAGCTGCCCCAGAAACCTGACCCCAAGCATCGCTCCTTCCTTCTAGCCCAGTCTTCTCTGCAAGTGCTTCTTTTGTAGGTTCCTACTCCCTCTGCAGCCTCAGGGGTTCCTGTTTCCCCAACACCCACTAAGTCAGGATGCTTCAAAACTTCCATGATGACATTCTACATTCTTAAGATTTTTGTTTTCCTGATTGTAAGAGAAACATGGGTAATAATTCTGGTTCATTGAGGGAAGTCACAAAGGTTCCAGAACTTACATACACCCTGCCCTTACCCTGCACAGAATGGTCAGTGGTGCCCAGTGATGCTGATTCTGCTTTGATGGCCTTGGGGGAGAACTCCTGTTCTTTTGTTTCCATGAGGAGGAAACCCACTCACCTTAATGAGTCTTGAGAGAGCAAGCTACTAAGGAGGCTTTCCCTCCCCACTTGGCACTGAACTACGGAGAGTGGAAGAAGGGGTGGCTGTCTGGTGGTCCTAGGCTAGTTGGAACTGGTTACCACCTTCCCCAAGAGACCATTAGGGTAAGCCCAACACATCAACTTCCTGGGTCACCTCAGTCATTGCCAGAAGTCCAAGCCTTTATCTCAAAGGGCTCTGTATACTTCCTAATCATACGTCTGTCTGACCCCTCAGCTTTTCTAAACACCTCCCTGTATCCATGGGAACTCATGGTCTAGCAAGGGCCCACTGTCTCTTGGTCTCTTTGTTGACTGTTCTCTTTACTCTTGTTATGGGTTGGATTGCATCCCCTCAAAATTCATATGTTGGAGTCCTAACCCCCAGAACCTGAGAATGCGACCTCATTTGGAGATAGAATCCATACAGAGTTAGGAAAGTTAGACTGGGGTAATTATGGGTCAAATGGGCCTCTAATCCAATATGACTGGTGTCCTTATCAAAAGAGGAAATTTGGAGACAGACACGCATACAGAAAGCACCATTGTGAACATGAAACATGGCCTTCTGCAAGCCAAGAAGAAGAGAGAACAGACGCTTCCCTCACAGCCTTCAGAAAGAAGCAACCTTGTTGACACCTTGATTTTCAACTTCTGACCTCCAAAACTGAGACAATAAATTTTAGTTGGCTAAGCTGCCCATGCTGTGGTACTTTGTTGGGTCAGCCCCAGGGAACTACTATAGCTTGACCTCTGACTCGAACCTCTGACTCCTCCCCTGAGGACATGGTAGCTCTCTCCAGCGGGGGATGGTTTCTCCCCATTCCTTCCACAATCCCAGTTCATTTGAAGTTCATGACACAGAGTCTTCTGTGCCCTTCTGTGTTGCTGGCATCGCCAGTGCTCCAGTCAACCCCCACCAATCACTGCTGACTCGAGCACGTGGCTCACTCCTGCCCCCACTGCCTCAGGTCACCATTTCACAAGATGGAACCATCCACTCCTTGGCTCCCTGGCCATTCCTTCCTTTGGTGGCAGAGCTGTGACTCAGAGCCTGTTTCTTTCCACAACACTGCAGCCAACAGTTGAAGCACATGGATTCTGGAGTCACCAACTAGGGAGTTGATTTCTGGCCCTACCACCTAGAGCTCCGAGTCCTTGGACAAGTCTTTTAACCTCTCTGAGTGGGTTTCAGTGTTTGTCTATAAAGTGAAGGTGATACCCATATCTATTTTATGGCGTTGTTTTGAAGACTAAATGAGAAGTGCAAATAAGGAGTGACATGGTACCTAATACACTCATAATATGTGCTATCTTCATTGTTATTATTTCCTGGAAATAAGGGCAGTTGAGCACAGAGCACTTTGTAACCCAAGAGGATGGGAGCAGAACAAGAGAGGACAATCCATGGGATTGTCTACTTGATCACTTTGTATGTTAGTGGTAGACTTCGGTCTGGAATACTGACCCTCTAAGTGCCAGACAATGACTTCTAGGTCTTATACAGTAAATGTAATTAATATAATTGTTATAGATTATAGTAATTATAATCCAGAGACAGAGATTACACCAGTTATTTGACCTGAGAGATCTAAACATAAACAATTGTTAATTAAGCATCTGGCTTTATCTGGTTTCATCCTTGGATCACCCCTGACAGGGGAGAAGGCTAGCAGTCATGGTGCCTACCAGATGGCCTCCTTCTTCCCGGGACATAGGGACAAGTGGCGCTGCTTCTGGGCTTTCCCAGGTGTCTTTCTACTTCAGGCTTCAGAAATGCTCTGTCCTGTTGTGAGACTTTGGTCTCTCCATCCCACATTGGTTTTGCTTTGATATTCTCTGCCCTCCTCTTACCCAACACACACACACACACACAGACACACACTGATCTCCAAAGTTTCTATGATTTGGTCATGGGGATTCTAGGATTCCAACTGCCTAGGTGATAGAGGTTATAAAACTTAAAGATCTGCAAGAACAAACGTTGCTTCTCAAAGGCCCCAATTTCCAGGCAGGAAGGACCTAAGGCCCAAACCAAACATCCCAACTGGTGCTATTTGGGTCCAAGTGTACATTGTTTAAATGTCATATGGGTGAACAAGTCAATCTTGTCTTACAGGAAACTCATGAGTTCTCGTCAGTCATGGGAGGGAAAGCACATAGCTTGTAAAAACCCAGTTAACAATAATAACAGTGCCTCAGCATGGTCCCTGGATGGTCTTTGTGTTCCCTTACAGGAACTGTTATGGGACAGGTTGGGCAGGGGGTGCTGGGAGAGTGTGATCTGGCCCCAGCGTCTGGGATTGCCTCCAGCTCCAGCCAGCTCTCCCTGTGCCCCTATTCCCTGCCTTGCCAGTCCCCACCTCAAAAACTTTGTTTCTCGTTAAATTTCTTTTTAGGTGGTCTTTTTATTAGGTCTGCATTTATTTGGTGGCTGCTATGTGCCAAGCAAATGAACAAGATATATCTCCTTATTCTTTTTTTTTTAATGTTCATTCATTTTTTGAGAGATGGAGAGAGACAGAGCACGAGTGGGGCAGGAGCAGAGAGAGAGAGGGAGACACAGAATCTGAAGTAGGCTCAAGGCTCTGAGCTGTAAGCACAGAGCCTGATGCAGGGTACAAACCCCCAGACCAGACTGCAAGATCAAGACCTGAGCCAAAGTCGGAAGCTTAACTGACTGAGCCACCCAGGCACCCCAATATATCTCCTTATTCTCACAAAACCCTGTGACAAAGGAAGATACTATTATTATTAGCCCATTTCACAATGAGGAAACTGAGTCTCTTACCCAAGTTACCCAGCTAGGAAGTGATAGAGAGGGGACCCATGCTTTCACCCACATACCACAGGGTCCCCCTCGCTTTCCTACTCTTCACAGAGGCCTCCAGGCAGAGAGCTGCCTCCCTTTCCTTTTTAGCATGAACTTCCCTTCCCCCACCCCCACGGTGCCCAGCAGCACCCGCCCTTCCTTCCTCTACTCCCATTCATCTTTGCCCCTAAAGACAAACCTCTAAGCTGAGGCCATGGTCAGGGTTTACTGCGCTTGCTTGCAGGGAAATGGAACATTGACCAGAACTGCAAAGGTGGAAAGTCCCAAAGTTTTCAGCTTGGGAAGAGCTTTGAATCCCTCCCAGACACCAGTGCTGACTTGGACTCCTGCCCGGCCTTTCTTCTCCAAGGCCAGCCTCCCCAGTCTACAGCCTCCCCCTGCCCTATCTTTCAGAAAAGCCTCCACTCTGTCACACCTGTCAGCTGGAATGTGGAGGAAACATACTGTCGTTCAATATGTTCTTAGATGGCTTATTGCAGCCTTGGGCACTCCCTCTGGGAAATACTGGCATCATCCAACCATTGCAGAGAAGGGAAATGCCATCCTCCCTCCTGACCCATCGGGAGCCAGGAAAGAAAGAACTGATCAGTGTCACGTAACATCTAAAAAGGTACAAAGTGACCCAAGGCAGGGAAGGAGTGAATGCTCTTAAAATAATTTAATTCACACAAGATGAAGCTTAAGTTCTGAAAGCTGCAGAATATGAACTTCCCATGGAAACCAATTTTTAAACTTTTAATCTAAATTATATCTTTAATGTCATACTTGATGCATAGATAAGAATATGTGTAATGTTTATGTAAGCTATAAAGTATAATATGACAAACAGCTGAGAATGCATTGCTCAAACCCAAGTACTAGAATGCAGTAACAGTCATTTGCATGTTTCTGTCTTCTTCCCTCCCAGAAGTAACCACTCTCCTGAATTTTGTGTTTGCTATTTGTGGTTCATAGGTTTTGAGCTTTATGAAAATAGAATCATATCTTTGGAGACTAGATTTCTTCTTTCAATTATGTTTCTGAACATCATTCACGTATTTAACGTGTGTTTCACCATGGTGTTGTAATTAATGGATGAAGCTACTGTGCTACTGTTCTCTCTGGACTGGCGTTTGGGTTGTTTACATTTGTGGGGGTGGTTTGCAAAGTCATCTTGCTTATGTCTCCTGATCACATGCAACAGATCCTTTTGGGATCACAAAGCACATGAATGTTCAACGTTACAAACTAATGGCAAACAGTTTTCCAAAGTGATCGGATTGATTTCCATTCCTCCTATTTCTACTCAGTGTCTTTTCATATATGTATTGACTATTTATTTTCTCTTTAGTGGAATACTTATTTATGTTTTTGCCCATTTTAAAATATACTTGTCTGTATTTTTCTTATCGATATGTGGGAAGTCTTTATATATTCTGAACACTAATCTTTTGTCAGTTATATGTCTTGCAAATGTTTTCTAGAATTTGGCTTATGTTTTCCCTTGTGTTTTTGATGAGCAGAACTTCCTAAGTTTAATGTAGTCAAATGTATTAATATTTATTTATTTTTGTTCTGCTTAAGAAATCCTTCCCTACCCCAAGATTAGGTAAATAGTATCCTATATATCTTCTCAAAGTATTGCTTTTCCCTCTTATGATTTAATACATCAAGAATTGCCTTTTGGGATACTTTGAATTAGGGATTTAATCTCTTTTGTGTTGGGTTTCTATATGGTTGAGCAATTTGTCTATGCACCATTTCAAAATTTTGTTCCTGGTTTCCCCCACTGATTTGCAAAAGTACCTCTTTCACATATCAAATACCATATGTGCATGGTATTTCTGGGCTCTCTATTTTGTTCCACCGCTAAACTGTAAATTCCTGCACTAATATCACACTGTTTTACATTTCCATTGCTTTATAAGAAGTCTTGCTCTGTGGAGGGCATGTCTCATCACTTTATTCTTCTTCAGGAGTACATGGGCTATTACAAGTCCCTTACTTTTCTGCATAAATTTTAGAATAAATTTATGAAACTTTAAACAAACCAACAAAAACAAACAAAATAATTATTGGAGTGTTTTTTCTAATTGCATTCAACCCATGAGTATCTGTGGGTCAATGAGAAGAAATGACATCTTTGTACGCTATTAGCTTCCTATCCATGAACATGGGCTGTCTTTCCACTTATTTTAGTCTTTAATCTTTCAGTTGAGTTTTGTAATCTTATGCATACAGGTCTTGTATACCTTTAGATTTATTTCCAAGTAGCTGAAAGATTTGGTTGATGTTGTGAAATTCTTTTCAGATTGTTTATTGTTGATATGTAAAAAGGCAATTAACTTTAGTATTACTATAATCTACCACATAGATAAACTCTATTATCAGATCTAATAATTTGCCTATACATTTTATTGGGTTGTCTATAAAGACAATTATATCAAATGTGAATAATGACAGATATGCTTTTGCCATCCAGTCCTTATACTTTAATTTCTTTTTATTGCCCTACTGAGTTGGCTAAGACTTCTAGTGTTGCATAGATGGGCAGCAATGGGTGTTCTTGCCTTCTTTCTGTCTTTTGAAGAAACTGCTGCTAATATTCCAATATTTTCATATTAAGAATGATGTTTGCTGTAGGTTTTCTTGAAGACAGGCTTATGAGTTTAAGAAAGTCTCTTTATTCCCAGTATACTAAGAGTTGTGCAAATATGTGAATACTCGTGTGATTTAAATCGTGAATGGATCTCCAATAGTTTCAGTTTCTTTTTCCCACATCTGTTGGGGTGACCATACAGTTTTTGTCCATTAATGTTAGGCAGTGGTGAACATGTATAGAGATTTAAATGCTAGACCTCCTTCATATGCCTGACTTAAACCTAATGTAGCCATTTGTGTTCTCTTTTTTTTCTTTTTTGCACCCTGCTGAATTTCATTGCTAAAATGTTTATCTATATTCATATATGTGATTGGCTTATACTTTTTACTATTTGTACTATCTTTGTCTGTTTGGACACCAAGATAATTCTGGCTGCATAGATGAATGGGGAGGTATTTTATCTTTTATTTCCTGGAAGGTTTTTTTTTTTTCCAAGTAGCATGATCTGCTCCTTGAATGTTTGGTAGAATTTGCCCATTAGCCTGGAGTATATACCTAGTGAGGCACAATACTTCTGCTTCAATTTATTTAACAGTTTTAAGGGAAAATTCAGGCTTCTAGTTCTCCTGAAAAAAATTTTTTTTGCCAAGATATACTATTCTAAGTATTTGTTTTGTCTAAAATTTAAAAATTAGGATTATGGTTTTTGATGGATTTCCGTACGTTTCTTTTAAATTTTTTTTTTTTTAATTTTTTTTTTTTCAACGTTTTATTTATTTTTGGGACAGAGAGAGACAGAGCATGAACGGGGGAGGGGCAGAGAGAGGGAGACACAGAATCGGAAACAGGCTCCAGGCTCTGAGCCATCAGCCCAGAGCCTGACGCGGGGCTCGAACTCACGGACCGCGAGATCGTGACCTGGCTGAAGTCGGACGCCCAACCGACTGCGCCACCCAGGTGCCCCCCGTACGTTTCTTTTAAATCTCTGTTTTATTTGTCATTGTGGTTCTTTTTTATTCCTAACAGTTTTCTTTTATCCCTTCTTTTGCTTTTTATCAGTCTTGCCAGTCTTTCCAAAGAACCCATTTTTAGAATCTTTTTTATCTTTTTTCCCCATCTTTTTTTTTTTTATATTTGCTGTTGCTGTTGACGTTGACTTCTGTGCTTATCTTTGTTATTTCTTCCTTTTCTCACAGTAATTCTGTTGTTCCTTTTTTAACTTCTGCTATTGGTAGCTTAGCTTATTAATTTCCAGGTATTTTTCTTTTTCTGCACTTTCTGTATTATTATATTTGACCATTAACATATTTTTAGAGCTCCACATATTTAGAAATTTAAAAACACACTTCTGAGTCACTGATAGCTCAAAGAATAGAATCATAGTTGAATTTAAAGAACATTTACAATTGAGTAACAATGGGGGTATTGAAACTTGGGGGTTATGGTAAAGTCACATTTTTATTTTTTTTTAATTTTTTTTTTTTAGCGTTTATTTATTTTTGAGACAGAGACAAAGCATGAACGGGGGAGGGTCAGAGAGAGGGAGACACAGAATCTGAAACAGGGTCCAGGCTCTGAGCTGTCAGCACAGAGCCCGACGCGGGGCTCAAACTCACAGACCGCGAGATCATGACCTGGGCTGAAGTCAGCCGCTTAACCGACTGAGCCACCCAGGCGCCCCATAAAGTCACATTTTTAAAAACCAGAGCCATTTGGGGCTCCTTGTGCCAGTGAGCCAACAGGCAGAGAAAGGAGTCACTGTAATGAGTGGGGCTATTGATGCCTATTGCCTGAGGGGAGATTAAGTTGTTTCTACACAAAGGAGGTGATATCTGGAACTACAGTGATTCATGTGTGTGCTTATATTATTTCCTTACCCTCTAGTCTTGGACAGTGGAATACTGAGGCAACTCAATAAAGACAAGACTTCCAAGAACTCAGATCCCATAGAATGAAGTGTTGGGTCATTCCACCAAATAAAGGCCCCTATCTGGCCAGTGTGCTGGCAGAGAGTAAGGGAACAATGAAATGAATAGTGGAAGGAAATAGTTTGAGCTACCAGTTTAGAACCTATGACCTATGACTGTAACAACCACATGTGTGTTATTTAAATCAACACCTCTCCCCCCCCCCATTTTATATAAAGAATACTTGTGTCAGTGAATGTTTTAGGTTTCAGTTGGGTGTATGTCTGTGTTGATATTGCCCTACAGTGATATTGTGGCTGATGAAACTTTCCACATTCCCCATCCAGGGAGCATGGAATTTTCACTTGGGTGAAGGAAAAGAGAGGCAAAATAGGTAGATTGTGCCAGACATCTTCATTTGCCCATTCCTCTCTACTCTGTGTTCTTCTCTACCCTGCTTTCTGCCCTAGGGACCTTACCTGAGTGGATGATAATAGCCTAGTACTCTGGCTTCCAGGTAGTTCTGGCCATGGGGAAACACTCTTTCTGGGGGAGATCAGAGGGAGGGAGGCAGGAGGAAGAGGATAGGGTATTTATTTCTCTCATTCTTTCCCTGAAGGGTTACTGTGGGTTATGTCCACCAAGCAAAGGTCACTGTGCCTCTCAAGGTGGCCCTCTGCACACAACTCTCTCCTTCCAAGTTTTATAAACACTTCCTCCTTTTATTCCTATGGACCCAGGAATGTAACAGGTCTGTAGTCCTATCTCCGGGATACTGAGCCATTCTTTCTGGTTTCCCACATGCTGCATCTACCTTTGCAAGTAGTTTCTTTATTAAACACTCCTTGGATCATCCTAATTTGAGGATGCCATCATTTTCCTATTGGATACTTGATGAGTCAGGAATAGGATTCTCAAATGAAGAAGCAGCATTGCAATTGATGCTCTTTTTAGTGAGTATCCGTTAACTTCGATTTCTTCCTAAGAAGTCTATTTTTAGTTGGGCAGTTTGCCATTTTACCTTCTCCACATTACTAATTGCAGAATGTTCAAGGCTATTCCCCGATCACAAATATTCACCACCTTGGCACAAGGGGCATGATTTCATCTGTGTCCCTCATATCATCAGCACCTTCATGGTCACAGTCAACTCTTATCTGTATGTAACACCACTTCAGGAATTTCCCCATCACGCCAAGAATGAATGATAGATGAACCATAGAGTTTACCATTTCTTTGACATCACCTCCTCGTTACTTCCATTTTAGGCTGATAAACTTCTTGTGCAGGTACGAAGTCTGATATTACTATCTTCTCATCAGTCACATAAAAAGTCTCCCAAGCCCTTATAGGCAGGTTCATTTTTCAAATACCGCTGTAGACAGCAGTTCTGTCGAGTGTCTGGGAATTGTTGATTTGTGATCATCATTGCAAGCACGGGCAACTGTGTAAATAACATTCTTAAGAGTAAATTCTTTTTAAGAAGTCATGGAGTCTTAGGCTCTGTGATTATAACAAGCGCACAGCACAGTCTGAAAACAAAAAGTGTTTATCTTTGCTCTAAAATTCTTTGTACTCGGGCACATCTCACTGGGGAGACATAAAAGCTGAAACAGTGGTTTTCGTGAGAAGCTCAGGAAGGAGGCGTGCAGAGCAGTTTTCCAGAAATGATGATAACATCTTATAATTCTTTTTTTCCAATCCAGAATGCCTGCAGTGAGTTTGCACCCCTGGTGCAAAGCCATTACTAGTCAATCAGAAAACAATTCTTTGGTTACCCGTGTTGCCTTGTTTGCATGATAATGAACAGCAAGTTGTATATACTTTTCCAAGATGGCACATGTTGGCTTTTTCCCGGTTAGTTCCAAAAGTATCCTGTGTGTACCTGCAGCCCTTTGCATACCAACAAAAGTCCATAGGGTGTAACCAACTGGTGGGTCGTCATCAGTTTCCTCCCCACTGTCAACTGATCAGTGTCAAAGTTCCAGTCAGTCAATATCATAGCAACCCCCCTAATGCAGTTTTCAGCAGCTTGGGTATCAGCAAAAGTTTTTTTACCTCCGATTTTGACATTTTGGTACTTCAGTTAACATAAAGTCAAAAATAAAGGAAAAAAATCACACCTCCTCTCCAAAGCAACAAAGTATACCAGTGTGGCTGGTAAGCGTAGCTATCTGTTTAGGGTCAAGGGCTGTCACTAAATTTATGCAAAAAAAGACTGTGGGTCTGTAGAGACATCCCCTTCCTGACACTAAGCTGTCTTTGGCTTGGCAATTGTCAGGAATATCTTCTTGTATGCTTTTGCTTTCGACATTTCCACATCCTTAGATTTTATGTGAGTCTCTCATGTGTATGACACTTACATGGACTTAGTTTTTAAAAACTCTAATCTGACAATCTCTTAATTGGTGCATTGAGTCCATACACGTTTCAAGTATCAAAACGATGTATTTGGACAAGTGGCTTTTGAAATCTACCTCTTTTTTTTCTCTTTCTTGTCTCGCTTTTTTTTTTTTTAAGGTTTTCTTTTTAAGTTATCTCTACACCCAACATGGGGCTTGAAGTCACAACCCCGAGATCAAGAGTCCCACGATCCCCTGACTGAGCCGGCCAGGCGCCCCATTTCTTGCCTCTTTTAAATTGATTTCCTTTTTTCTTATTCATTTTGATGTAAATGAAATACATACGTTCTCTTTCCAGTCTTTGGATAATTTTCATTGAAATTTTACCATGCACGCTTAATTTGGCAAAGCCTAATGTTAAACAAATTTTAACTCTGGTTATGGAGAGCGTAAGCACCTTGGAACGCTTTAATTCCACCTCTCCCAGTACATGTATGATTATTATCATCCAGTATTTTAATTCTGTCCTTTTTTAACCATGGAAATGAGAAGTTATTATTCACTTATATTGAGAATATTTATTTGAATTTATATGCATGTGTACCTCAGGATTCCATCAGAGAAGCAGGACCACTAGGAAAAGGGTACGAGAGATTTACCTTGAGGATTTAATCTTCTTCAATCATGGGAGCTGGTTAAACCTTAAATTTGTTTTATTTTTAATTTTTTTAACGTTTATTCATTTTTGAGAGACAGAGAGAGACAGAGCATGAGAGGAAGAGGGGTAGAGAGAGGGAGACACAGAATCAGAAGCAGGCTCCAGGCTCTGAGCTGTCAGCACAGAGCCCAACGCAGGGCTCGAACTCACAAACCGCGAGATTGTGACCTGACGAATTCGGACGCTCAACCGAGAGAGTCAGCCAGGTGACCCTGGTCAAACCTTCTATATGATGCTGCTGTATCTGTGTCCGGTCGAGTGATGAGGGCTGTCAAAGACAGAAGATGCATGTGCCGTGAGAGAAGCAAGGACAAACAGGAACCCAAAGAAACTGGTGCCCTGTGGCAGGGAGCTAAACACACACCCAGCCCGGGATCGAGAACCTGACACTGAGCGTGTTACCGAGAAGCCTGCTATCGTTTTCAGTGTTGTTCTTTTGTGGCCATTGCAACATTCTCTCACTGCTTCCGGGATCTTCTCTTTGACTTCTGTGTTCTGAATTTCCAAAGCGTGAAGCAGCACAGAAGGACCCGTGTGCATGAACTGCAGTGGCATCTCTGGACTAAAAAGAAGTTCCTGCTGCTTTGCGCTCCCCTTCTGAATCTCTTGCGCCACATGTCTTAGGGGCCGCACCATCTGGATCCACACGGGGAAGGACATTCTGGGAAACACAGTTTCAGCTTGGCTCAGTCAATGCAAGACGAATCCACGATACTGACCGCTGCTTTTGCTTATCATGTGTTCATGCAGCTCAGCCCGTCCCTCGAGGATCCGCTGTCTTCTTCCTGAGGAATGTACTTGAAAGATACTTTGAGGGGCGCCTGGGTGGCTCGGTCGGTAACGCGTCCAACTCTTGATCTTGGTTCAGGTCATGGTCTCGCGGTTCCTGGGTTCGAGCCCCGTGTTGAGCTCCGTGCTGATAGTGCAGAGCCTGCTTGGGTCTCTCTCTCTCTCTCTCTCTCTGCCCCTCCCCCACTTGCTCTCTCTCTCTCTTTCCCCAAAATAAATAAAGATACTTGTATTTATTTTTAAAGTTTATTTATTTATTTATTTATTTATTATTTGTTTAGTCCCCATCAGCTCAGGGGGCAGTGTTGTAGACTTTGTAGTCATCCTTCTGGGTGACATGTAGCTTCCAGGAAAAGAGATGCTTCTGGGAGGGGAGACCTCGGGCCTGTCTCACCATGAGTGCCACATCCTCATCTGAAAGCAGCCGAACGAGGTCCCCCTCGGCATCCCGGTAATTGAGGGCGATGTCCTCCCTCTGGAACTCCTGCCTGGGTGGGAATGGTCACGGTTAATAAGAGGTCCAGGGGCCTTAGGCCGAAGCGTAGGGACAGAGAGAGGGGGCTGACGGAGGCTTAAAGCCAGGATCTAAGAATCCGAAGGGGTCAGAGGTTGGCACAGGCCTTATCATCCATGGGGTCCAACCTCCCACTGCACAGATGGGGACACTGAGACCTACAGGGGAGAAGAGGCTTTCGCCACAAATTCGTGGCACGGCCTGAAGTGCCTTGTGTATAAATATGAAGAGTTAAGAACCGACGTGAGGCTGAGGGGTGGGTTTGGCCAGGCACACAGTAGAGAGCATAAAGCCCCCAAGAGCTGTGTGCCGCCCTGGAGGAAGGTCTCTTGAGGGACTGGGACTGTCTGACGTGGGGTGGACCTGGCTGGCGAAAGTGACAAGTGATGTAACCTTTACAAAAATATTTTTAATGTTTATTTAGTTTTGAGAGAGAGACAGACAGCAGAGTGTGAGCAGGGGAGGGGCAGAGAGAGACAGGGAGACACAGAACAACCCGAAGCAGGCTCCAGGCTCCGAGCTGTCAGCACAGAGCCCGACGCGAGGCTCGAACTCACGTGATATAACCTTCCTATGGGGAATACGACAAAGGGATGGGAGACCTAACAGACTTGCCAACACCTTAATTCCGAAATTCCACCCCTAGACACTCATCCTGAGGGGACTATCGGGCAGATCACCAAACGCAAGAACCACAGCATGATTTGTGGGCGTAAGGAAGCGGGGGTAACATAAACAGCCGAGGAGGGGTGGCTGCATTCATTCTGGCGCACCCCCAGAATGACACCACGTGGCCAGCTAACGCCACATTTAGGGGGTGGCGATGTGCCCTGGAAACATCTGAATGCGCGCCTAATGATGAGCGGAGCGATGCTCGAGGTGATTCTGCTTCTTTATACCCTCCTGCCATTTCTGACGTTAATTACATGTATATGTATATATATATATATATATATATATATATATATGTATACATACACATATGTGTATGTATATGTATACATACACATATGTGTATGTATATAAATACATATACATGTAATTAACAGGAATGACTCTCATGGTCGGGAATCGACCAATGTTATTTCCATTGTGTAAAAGAAGGGTCCGTGGACACACTGGACCTTGGGAGGTGGTGGTCCTCTCTGCTGGCGGAGGCCCCAAGCCCCCAGGTCTTTTGCCAGCTGGCTCTAGCCGCAAATCTGCACTCACAGGCCGTGTGACCTCGTCTAAGGCCCCGTACGTCTCTGCGGACCCCCGCTCGGCTCTGTCATGGGGAGCTGACATCTGCCCTGCGGGGCTGGGCTGGGGCCGAAACAAGAAGGCAAAGCAGATGAACCTTAACACACTGCATTTGCCCCTCTGTTCTCTCCTCCGGGGTCTCTGACGCACCGCCTCCCGCCACCCCGTCCCCCTGCAGCCACTCACCTCATGAGCCGCAGCAAGTCCTTGAATAGCGGAGTGCTGCTGAGGTCTTCCTCCACCGCGATGTCCCTAAGGGGACAACCAACAGGCAGCTGTGAGAGGGCATCAGGCCGGAAGAGGGACATGGGAACGAGGCTGGCGGGACCCCTGTTACTGAGTCATGGCTTATCTGGAGCCCCTGGAGGCTTTCAGTTGGGTGAGGGGAGGGTGCAATGCGGGGGGGCTGGGGTGGCGGTGGGGAGGGGCAGGGAGGGTGGACAGGCCACGAACTTGGTGGTGCTGATGGTGTCCTCATAGTAGAAACAGCGGAGCCAGTTGGTGGGGTCGTCTTCCTCCGGGAAGTCCTTGAGGATCTTCACAAACGACTGTGGGAAGATGCCCGTGGCTCCCCGGACGGTGCCCTGAGGAGGGAAGAAGGGGCCGCCTTGACAGTGGGAAGGGAGACAGCAGCGCCCAACTTCGAGCCCCCTTCCCCCACCCGGCACCCTTGTCATTATGCAGACGAGGTCATATGCAAAGGTAGGAGAATAAGTGACCCAGGTCACCGTGCTGTTGACCCCAAGAAGACTACTATTTCTGTCCCAGAATAGAACAATAGTCAAGATCTTGCTTCATCTGGAAAGCCGCTTTCACCTAATTCGGTCATTGGTTCACAGACGTCACCAGCACCAGCCAGGTGGCACACTCTGGGCACTCAGGATGGATGGCGGGTTCGGGGCGCCTGGGTGGCTCCGTCGGTTGAGCGACCGACTTCGGCTCAGGTCATGGTCTCACGGTTCGTGAGTTCGAGCCCCGCGTCGGGCTCTGTGCTGATGGCTCAGAACCTGGAGCCTGCTCTCTCTCTGCCCCTCCCCCACTCATGCTCTGTCTCTCTCTGTCTCAGAAATAAATAAACAGTAAAAAAAACTTAAAAAAAAGAATGGACGGTGGGTGCTTACCCTCCCTCTGGGAGCCACATTATAATGGGGGGTGACAGTCAATGGGCAGGGAGCTTGGTGAGCTCCACGCTGAGCCAATGGCCACGGGTGTTAAGGAGGAAAACAGAACAAAGGAGGGAGATCAAGGGGTGTGTGTGGCTCTCTTCGCTCATTCCTGCACTGAGCGCCTGCTCTAGATCAGACTTCCAGAACACTCTCTCCGGCCCAGGTTTCTCTCCTGAGCTCCAGGCCAAGACCCAGCCACTGCCACATGTTCTCTTAATCTTGACAAGCCTTTGGAAGAGACATCATCCACATCCCGTTTCACAGACATGTAAACTGAGGCTCCAAGTAGTCCCCCTTGCTCCTCCCCTGACCCTCCCCTTGACCTGAGGCCAGAAGTCGGCCAGCATACTCACACACAGAACTTTTCAGAAAACAGGAAGGCAACAGACATTTTCTGGGTCTGGAGAGTGGCCAGCAATGCCCAACAGCTGTAAGAGCCGCTGAGTCCCGAGACACGGCTCCAGGACGGGGGCTAAGATCAAAGCTGCCAAGTCGGCCAGACCAACGGTCCTTGCCCCTGTCTAGCTCCTGGACACCAGTGACCCTCCCCTCCCCCTCGAGAACCCCCGGGGCCCGTTCCACAATCTCCTTCAGACGCCCCCCGGCCTCAGGAGCCTCGACCAAAGGGAACTTTGTTTAAGGGCAGCGGGATCCAACCGGAATGGCCAGAAGCAGGCCAGGACCTCCCATCTCCATCCACCAATCACCCCTGGGGGGGCCCCACATGCCACCTGCGGGGACGAAGCAACAGTCAAGACGGACTCTGGCGTCAGAGTCTCATTTCACTTTCCCAGCAGCCCCGGCACCGGCCAGATGCCACACGCGGAGGCCCTCTGCGGGCCAAGCCCCGAACAGCTGCGCCGTGGCCGGCCCTCCCAGGACCGCTAGGAAGAAATTGCCAGCTCTCTCCATTTACGGAAAAGGAAACCACAGGGTTGAGCAAGGTTCCCAGGGACGCAAAGCTAGTTAAAAACAACTAGGAAAGGACACCAGGCAGGCCGACCCCGGAGCTTACGCTCTGTATCACTCTCTCTTCTTGCCGCACGACGGTTAGGACAATTCTCCCAGATGACCCACTAGCGTGTCCCAGTTGCGGCTGATTTTGCAACCTCCCCCACCCCGAGCCAAATGTCTGGAGGGATCTGACTGTCATCTGCAGGGGTGCTGCCGGCATCTGGTGAGCGGAGGCCAAGGATGCGGCGGAACACCCTGCAGGGCACAGGATGGCCCCACGCCAATCTGGCCCCAAATGTCAACAGCGCCACCGGGGAGAAACCCTGCGATAGACCAAGACAGTCGGTTCAGTAGGTCAACCGACTGGCCTGGAGCAACTGTCCTTTGGGGTCAGAACCGAAGGCAGGTGTGGTCTCCGGGATCTTCTGTTGCGCTCACACACCTGCCTCCCCGTGGCGGTGTTCCTCAGGCTGCCTCCACCCAGCTGCTGGGACTTCCCGGGTGACCCTCAGACGGCATCTCTTTCTTCCCTGGGGCCTTCCCTGACCCTGCCTCCTCTGACCCCCACCAGGAGACCCGAAACAACATCATCTCCAGCCTCACCCCCAACCTCACCCCCAGCCTCTGCTCCAGCCTCACCTCCAACCTCACCTCCAACCTCACCCCTGTCTCACCTCCAATCTCACCCCTGCCTCACCTCCAACCTCACCTCCAGCCTCACCCACAGCCTCTCCTCCCACCTCACCTCCAACCTCACCCACAGTCTCTCCTCCAATCTCACCTCCAACCTCATCCTACCCTCACCTCCAACCTCATCCCATCCTCACCCCCAGCCTCACCCCTATCCTCTCCTCCAACCTTACCTCCAACCTCACCTCCAACCTCACCTCCAGCCTCATCGCATCTTCACCTCAACCTCACCTCCAACCTCACCTCCAACCTCACCCCAGCCTCACCTCCAGCCTCATCCCATCTTCACCTCAACCTCACCTCCGACCTCACCCCAACTTCACTTCCAACCTCTCCTCCAGCCTCACCTCCAGCCTCACCTCCAACCTCACCTCCAACCTTACCTCCAGCCTCAACCCCAGCCTCACCTCCAGCCTCACCCCCAGCCTCTCCTCCAACCTCACCTCCAGCCTCATCTCCAACCTCACCCCAGCCTCACCTCCAGCCTCATCCCATCTTCACCTCAACCTCACCTCCAACCTCACCCCCAGCCTCTCCTCCAACTTCACCCCCAGCCTCACCTCCAGCCTCATCCCATCTTCACCTCAACCTCACCTCCAACCTCACCCCCAGCCTCTCCTCCAACCTCACCCCCAGCCTCACCTCCAGCCTCATCCCATCTTCACCTCAACCTCACCTCCGACCTCACCCCAACCTCACCTCCAACCTCTCCTCCAGCCTCACCTCCAGCCTCACCTCCAACCTCACTTCCAACCTCACCTCCAGCCTCACCCACAGCCTCACCCTTATCCTCTCCTCCAACCTCACCTCCAACCTCACCCCCAGCCTCTCCTCCAACCTCACCTCCAACCTCATCCCATCCTCACCCCAACCTCACCTCCAGCCAGTCTTTATTGATCCGACTGAGAAGGATGATCACATCTCCAGCTTTGAAATTCAGCTCCAGTTTGCTGTTCCCAGTGAAGTCAAACAGGGCCTGGGAGAAGAGTGGAGTAAGGCAGGACGGAGGAAGCACTCCATGAATTCCTACTACCGTGCCCCACATGCCTCAGGGTCCCCATTAATGGTTGAGGAGACTGGCTCAAGGAGGATAAGTGACTTGTCTGAGACCACTCATTTGTTCATGGAGGAACCAGGATTAGAAGCCAGGTCTCTCTGACTCCAGAACGTGCTCCTTCCAGACCTGGTGGGATGAGCGCAGACAGGCAAGCATCCAAACTCCCGGGGTTGAGCACCTTCCTCGGCCCCCCAGTGTGGGCCCCAGTCCACACTGTTTCCACACGTGTGTCATCAGGGAGCTGTGAGCTCCTTGAGGGCAGGGCCTTGTGTGAGTCATTTCTGAGGCTTTAGTCCCCACCCCAGACCAGGGTGGGGCTGGTCTGGAGGAGGTCAGGAAAGCTTGCTGAATGGATGATGGATGGCCGCATTCCCCTCATGCTCCCCACACCAGCTCCTGTCAGCTGGGCTGGGCGCCCTCGGGGCTAAGGCCGAATCCCCTCCTGCTCCCAGCACCCAGCCCCGTCCTAAGCACACAAAGGGCACCCAGAGTGGGGGCACAGTGGCCAAAGGTGGAGCCCAGAGGTGAGATGGGAGGCCTGACCCCGGGGTTGGGTCGGGGGGGTTACCTCTGCTCTCGGAGCAGCCATGCGGTCAAAGAGGGCGCCTGGTGGAGACTCACTCTTGCTGTGGAGAGAGAAGGGAGGCCTGTCAGCCTTCCTGGTTCTCTCAGGGCCTGGATCCCTCCTTCTGTGCCCAGAGGAGCCCCTCATCAGGGGTGGGAAAGGCGGGGGAGGGGGAGGATGTCAAAAATGCAGCTACAATTGCTCCTCTGACCATCACACTCACTCCCTGGTTCCCGCTGTCGCTGGGGGAGGGATCGTATCTCCTTTCGTGGGCCAGGAAACAGAGGCTCAGCAAGGAGGTGGGGAGGAAGACACACATTTGCTTAGTGCTCTAACTTACCAACCCTTTCACATCTGTTCTTCCTACTACTCCCCACCCCCAACCTCTAATTTTTCAACCAAGGAAATGGGTTGGAGACGTGCACTGCTCCAGGGCTCTGGGGGCAGGGCCGCGCGGCTCAGGTGACATTGAGACCATGCCTGCCTGCGTGCGTGGGGAGATGGCCAGGCACCAAGAGGACACTCAGAGATACTGGCCTGAGGAGGGAGGGAGGAGCTGGGAGGGAGGCCAGGGCTCAGGAGCCCTGTCCCTGGAATTCTTAGCAGCAGAAGAAGCCTGGCTTTCGAAACCCAGCCTTATTTCAGTGGCTTGCATTCTCCATGATTATTTCCTGCTGAGGAGGGGGCTGGAAGGGAGTATCGGGCTGTTTGGAATCAGAGAGGGAGCAGCAGCGCCCCCCTGGGGACCAGTGTGATACACCGGGAGCTGCAGCGGAGTGCATGTGTGTGTGTGTGGGGGGGGGGGGGGGGGGGCAGGGCATCCCAGGAAAGGCTCTGAGAAGGTCTGCAGAGAGAGCAGCGCCTCCCTTCCCTCCCTCTCCCCACTCTCTCCAGGCACCCAGAGCCCTGCAGCATCCCCCCATGGGTGCTGTGGCTCCAAACTCTCCCTGTCAGTGGTCCAGCCCCTGTCCCCCAGTCCGCCCTGTCAAACACATCAAAATGCACCCGCCTCCTATCCCTCCAGGCCCTGCGCTTGGTTTTCCAGGCTCATCTAACCACCTGAACATCCTGGGGTGTTCAGGGATAGAACTGATCTCTGGTTCTTCTCTTCCTCCAGGGAAAAGAAGTACCTTTGCAGCAGGGGCATCTGGGGCAGAGATCCTGGTTAAGAGGAGGTGGCCCAGGGCTCTGGCCCAGAGGGCACAGGGGCCGGTCACTTACACTTTCCGGGTGCGTGGCCGGAGCCTGCGCAGCGCCTGGGGTACCTGCTCCGCGTCATAGGATGACCGGTAGAAGAAGATCCGGACGTCCTCGTCCATCAGCGCCCAGATGGGAAGGCTGAGGAGGCTCTGTGTTGGAGAGAGGAGACAGCACAGGTGGGTGGTCAGCAGAAAGGTCTGGACATCCCAGCCCATCTGCCCCATCCCCGTCCCCCACACTGGTCCCCGCCCCCCCCTCTACTAACGCTGGCTCTGCCCAAGCACGGCCACAGGACACATTTCATTTCGTCCAAGACGTGTAACATCTCATAAGCTTTACTCCTGGGCTTGAGATCAGGAGGGGACCAGCTGGCCTGAGAACAGTTCATTCGGAAAGACCTTAAAGGCCTCCAGACACAACAATGGTGACGACAGGTACGATGACGTGGCGGTGACTGTCCAGGAACTGCACTCAGCGCCACACCACGTGGCTTTGTCCCATCTCATAAAAAGCCTGAAAGTTAGTGTCAGGGAGGTTAGGGGACCTGCCCAAGGCCCCCTGGCCTGGCAAGCGACAGAGCTGGGGCCCCCAGAGCCATCTGCCACCGACGCCCATCCTTGAGATGAAAATGAGACGATAGTGGGAGGAAGGATGCCTCAAATGACCCAAACCAACCACAGTTGGTGGCATTACGGCCTAAAAAATGCTTTCTGATACTTCATCTCATATCAGCGTTGGGGAAACTGAGGTTTGGAGAAGCAAAGTGCCCGACCCAGTTGGCAGGGCTGGGAAGGCGAGGAGTCAGGACTCTCACTCCATGTGATGCTGGGTACACTGGCCACAACGCAAAGGTCCTAAGGCTGTGAGGACGCAGAGGACCCAGAATCTGGCAGGGTCATCCCCCCCGCCTCAAGCTGGACAATGCATAGGTCCCCAGGAGCTCTGTGGTCAGCTTTGGGTGCCATGGCTCCAGAGGCACCCAGCCCCCTCCCGAGAATCCCATTGAGGCAGCAGGATGGGGAGGGGCCAGGAGGAACCAGGAACCAGGTTCCAGAGGAACCAGGACTGCAGAGCGTAGACAGGACACAGCTGTCACATGGGGAGGGCTGGGAGGCAGCCCAGAGATGGGTTTAAGGGTACAGACTGAGCCAGGCCACCCCTGGGATCAAGTCCCACTCACCAGCTGGGTGACCCTGGCCAAGCGTGCCTCCATATGCTCATGCATAAAAGGCGGATGCTAATAGCACCTGCCTTGTGGGGGGATGGTGTAAGGATTAAAGAAGTGAACAGGTGCACAACGCTTACAACACGACCGGGCATCTAGCAAGAGCCCCATCAAAGTTGGACATGATCATCGCTGCTGTTACTTCTATCACAACGTAGCACGGAGGGCGAAAGCACAGCCCTGGCATCCCAGAGACGTGAGTTCAAATCTCAGCCCTCCTCTCTGGCTGCTCTATGGCACCCAATGCGTGGCTCCACCTCTCGGTGCCTCCACTCCCCCGTCTGTAAATAGGGATAATAGCATCCAACTCACAAGTAACTGAGGGAAGTAAATCAGCCTGTTCGTCTACCCTACAAACATATATCAAGAGCCTCCTGGCAAAGCGCCCCACAGCCTTCCAGGCAGGTGTCATTATCACATGATCCATATTCTCCACGCGGACAGTGGTGAGACAGCGGTGCAAGTTACAAGGAATCGGATTTTTCTAGTAACTGTCCAAGGAGATGAGCAGGGAAGAGTGGTAGTGAGCTCCCCGTAGCAGAGATTCCTGCACTGATGGGCCCCTGGGCTCTAAGGAACCAAATCACACAGAGATAGACAGAGAGGGGACCCTCCAGCCCAGGTGTGCGACCAAGAGGCCCAGGTCCACAGCTTCATCCCTCCCCCCCCCAGAGCTCACCCCTCTCCTACCCTGCAGGAAGACAGGAGCCTCCAGCCACCCTGAGGGAGCAGGCGTCACAGCGCCCCCTTGAGGGCAGATGCCTCCGGTGCGGCAGCCGAGGGGCTTCCCACCCTCCCTCTTCTCTGCCCAGAGCCCAGGATTCCTGCAGCCACTGGAGAGGGCAGGGGTCACCTCCTCCTGCCTCCCACCTCCTCTGCGCTCCTCCTGCCGCTCACTCCGCTAGGAGTTATGATCTCTCACATTCTGGAAGCTCCCAACATCACTCCTCCCCCAGGAGACCAGAGAGCTGGAGGCACCGCCGCATTTCACAGGTGAGGAAACCCAGGCCCAGAGAGGATGAGTTACTTGGCCTAAATCACCCAAACGGTCAATGTCAGAGCGAAGACTGAAGACGCCTAGTTCCGTGCTCTTCAGCCATGAGAGCAGAAGAGGAGGGGGAGGCCTCACTGACTGTGAGGGGTCCTCTGTGCTAGGAAGAGGGCTCCCCTCTGGAGTTTCCTAAGGTTGCCATCAAGCCGTGGCTTGGATGCCTTTAGTGACAGGGTGCTCACTACCTCATGAGGAAACCCGCCGCTTTCTTGCACAGCCCTGATTGGTAGAAGGGCTTTCCTAACCAGCCTGGTCTCAGCCTTCAAGATGTTTCTTTCTCTTTGCTTCCATCTCCTAGGGATGCAGACAATTTAAAGGTTGGGGAGTATCCAAGGGCACCTCGGCAAGGCTCATGAATGCAGCTAACACAAGCCCGTGCCTTGGCAAGGGAGGGCCTTTCTCCAGTTCATACAAAGGGGTCATGTGAGAGAGCTGGGGCCCCGTCCCTCACGCCTCTGTTACACAGGCCACGGTTCTGTGCTTTTGTGACCCACCTCTCCGTGTCCCCCACTGGGCAGCAGGTACCTCGGGGGCACACACTCGATCCTATTCAGCTCGCTATCAGGACACTTGGCACAGACATCAGATTGGTTGATACACAGTGTGGTTCCTGTACCTTCTCCACTGCCTCTGCCCCACCCCCTGGAGCTCTGAGAACACAACCTATTTCTCCCCCCAGGCCAGGCCTTTAAGGATTGAAGATGGGGGCCATTGGAGCAGGAGAAGCAACCCCACAGCTGTGCTCAGGGATGGTACATGGGCTACTTCCCTCTCTGTGCCCTTCCAGATGCTCTCCCAGGTGCCCTCCCAGGTGCCCTCCCTGATGCCCTCCCAGGTGCCCTCCCTGATGCCCTCCTAGGTGCCCTCCCAGGTGCCTTTCCAGATGCCCTCCCAGGTGCCCTCCTTGATACCCTCCCAGGTGCCCTTCCAGATGCCCTCCCAGGTGCCCTCCCTGATGCCCTCCCAGGTGCCCTTCCAAGATGCCCTCCCAGGTGCCCTTCCAGATGCCCTCCCAGGTGTCCTTCCAAATGCCCTCCCAGGTGCCCTTCCAGATGCTCTCTCAGGTGCCCTCCCTGATTCCCTCCCTGATGCCCTCCCAGGTGCCCTTCCTGATGCCCTCCCAGGTGCCCTCCCTGATGCCCTCCCAGGTGTCCTCCCTGATACCCTCTGAGGTGTCTTCCCAGATGCCCTCCCAGGTGCCCTTCCAGATGCCCTCCCAGGTCCTCCCAGGTGCCCTCCCAGATGCTCTCTCAGGTGCCCTCCCTGATTCCCTCCCTGATGCCCTCCCAGGTGCCCTCCCTGATGCCCTCCCAGGTGCCCTTCCAGATGCCCTCCCAGGTGCCCTCCCTGATGCCCTCCCAGGTGCCCTCCCTGATACCCTCCCAGGTGCCCTTCCAGATGCCCTCCCAGGTGCCCTCCCTGATGCCCTCCCAGGTGCCCTCCTGATACCCTCCCAGGTGCCCTTCCAGATGCCCTCCCAGGTGCCCTCCCTGATGCCCTCCCAGGTGCCCTCCCTGATGCCCTCCCAGGTGCCCTCCTGATACCCTCCCAGGTGCCCAGGCGGCACGGCCCCACGGTTACCTTCATGTAGGCGTTGAGGGCAGGAATCCGCATCTCAGCGATCTCCTGTTTCACACCCACGTACACTTTGGCTGAGGAAGTGCAAAGAGCTGTCCTGGGAGCCTGGCCCGAGCACATGGTCTCTGGGCCCCGAGCTGCACCGCCCCCCCCCCGAGGCCAGGAACCCTCCCCACTGTCTCAGCGGCGCTCAAGAGGCCCCTCCAGTCCACACCGCCTTTCAGCTTGCTTTCAGCTGGGTTGCACTGTTTCCAGCTGATATTTTACTTGTTTCTTTACTGCCTGTTCCTACACACACACACACACACACACACACACACACAATTCCTGGCTCCAAGAGAAGGGGAACTTTGCTTAGTTCTCAACTGGATCCCACGACCTAACACAGGGGTCCTCAACCCAGGCTACATATCGAAGTCACCCGAGGAGCATTTAAGAATCTCACTGTCATAGGACTCACCCGGGATTATTAAATCAGGGGCTCCGGGGGTGGGACTTGGGCATCAAAATTCTTGAACTTTTAGGGGGCTCCTAAGATGCCAACGAGGCCCAAATCAATCAATATTTGTTGGGTAGATGAAGGGGTCTTTCCTCAAAAGCAAGGCAGCGTGTTTAGGGGGATCGGGAAACAGATGATGGCTGACCCAAGACACATGTCCTCTCCAGGTGCCTTAGGCGGGGCCCCCCGGTTGAACCGTCTACCGGAAGAACTCCCACCAGAAGGTGAATGTCTGGCTCCTGCCACCCGTGAGATGGGCAGGAGCTGGTGTCCAGCTAGTAGTAGGGGGGACAGTGACTGAGGTCTGGGGTCGGGAGGCGGCTGGGACTCAGCAGCAAGAAGGGAGCAGTTAAGGTCAGAGTTCAGATTACCTGGTTCAGGGGAGGGTGTCTGGAGGGGAGGTGGCACCGCACAGAAGGCCCACCTTTCAAGGGGCAGCAGGGGGGACAGATTCTGTAAGGAGCTGGAGGAGCAGGGGTGAGGTTGGAAGTGAACTGGGAGAAGGCGAGAGTACCAGGAGGCCACGGATATGCTGTCAGGGGAAAGCCACACACAGAGAGGGGGACAAAGCGTGCTGGAGCCTGGGGGGGGGGGGGGGGCGGGAGCAGGAGGGTCCCTGTCCCTGGCAGCCCCAGAGAAGTGATGGGCCAGGCGTGAGCAGAACTGGCTCTGAAGGAGGAAGAGAGAAGCCGGGGGCCCCTGGGGGACAGCACCCGGCACCCTACACCCCTGCAGGGCTCAAGAGGGCAGGTGCTCCGTGGCCGGAGATTTGCGCCTGTCCGGGGTGCGGGGTACGGAGCCGGAGCCGGGGAGAAAGGCCAGGAGGCGAGGGGGGAGGGAACTGTCCAGAAACAGCGATGAGGCGCCCACGGCCTCCGGCCTCCGGGGAGGAGAGGGGAGGAGGAGGGAGCGGAAGCTCCGGGAAACCGGCCCCAGAAGGGGCCTGCGGTCAGAGGGCAGCTCTCGGACCGGGAGAGAGGGGGCGCTCGCGAGTCCGTGGGATGGACAAGGCGGGGATGGCTGAAACAGGGTGGCCGGAAGTCATCGGAGCACAGGAGGGCGAGGGCCGTGAGGCCGGAGGGGGCAGCCCGCGACTGCCGGGAGGGGCCTCGGACTGAAGGGTTTGCGTGGGGGCTAAATGGAGCTGGAGGGATCGGCGGAGGGTGGCGGCTGTGTCGCGGGCCTGGGCTCCCAGCTCCGCAGCCAGGGGCCTACCCGGAAGTGTGGGCAGGCTGCAGGTGAACGGGCTGGTCTTGTTCTCGGGCCCAAAGCGCTCCTCCAGCTTGCTCTGCAAGGCGTAAAACTGGCGGTAGCGGCGGTAGATGAGATACTTGGATCCTCCTTTAGTCTTCACCTCGATGACAAAAACCTGGAGAGGACACAGGCCAGGGTGGAGGGCGGCCAGGGCCAGATTGGGGGGGAAGGGGGGCGGGGTTCGAAGGTGCTAGGATCAGAGCAGCGTTGCTCAACCTCGGTATCACACTGGGGGCCACCCTTCTCTGGGGGGGGGGGGGGCTGTGCTGTGCACCCCAGGGTGCTGAGAGGCCTCTCTGGGCTCCGTCCCGCCGGTGGCACCCCCCCCCCCCACAAGTGGTAATCATCAAAAATGTCTCCAGGTATTTACTACCAGGGGCGCCCGGGTGGCTCAGTCGGTTAAGCGATCGACTCTGGGTTTCGGCTCAGGTCACGATCTCAAGGTTTGTGGGATCGAGCCCCGTCCCCGGCTTTGCGCGGACAGCGAGGAGCCTGCTTAGGATTCTCTCTGTCCCTCTCTTTCTCTCTGCTCCTCCCCTGCTCGCGTGTGTGCACGTGATTTCTCTCCCCTTCTCTCTCTCTCTCTGTGTATGTTTCTCTCTCAAAGTAAATAAACTTGAAAAAAAAAAAAAAAAAACTAGTCTTACAAAAAGACATTTACTACCAAATGTCCCCTGGAGGCAAATCACCCTGTTGCAAAGCCCAGGGCTAGAAGTTAAGGGATGAGAGTTGGAGGTTTAGAGGTCAGAGGCCGAAGGTCAGGGTCTCTCTTACAAAGTAGCTGGTGAAGCCCCTCTTCTCCTCGATGTCGGCAATGTTGGCCGAGACGGCTACGTCATCGGGAAGCTGTTCAAAGTCGCTGAGGGAGGCGGGAGGGAAAGAAAGCCTGGTTACCACCTGCAACCCGCCAGCCCGTCGCCTGTGTCAACACCCCTTCCGGGACCCGACCTTGAGAGTGAACCCGTTTGGAGAGGGGACCATATGCCAGCAGCCGTATCATAGTCTAGCAAATTGCTCTGTGGCTGCGCTATTCATCCAGGAGCCGCACATCGAGTCACGTCCTCCGGGTCTAGGCCCCGGGTCACGGGAGTAAACAAAGTCAGCACGTGTCCCACAGGGAGAATGGTTCATCCTGCCCAGCCTGGGGAGGAGGTGACGTTTGAGCCAGGTCCAGAAGGTCGTTGAAGAGAAGGTCGAAGGGGAATCCACCAGGGGAGGGCCTTCCAGGCAGTGGGAACAGCATATGCGAAGGTTTCAAGGCCCGAGGAGTGGGCTCAGGGCTTCTGTGGGTGGAGTCAGCTGTGTGGAGAGGAAAAGGACAGAGGCCGGAGGGACAGAGCACCACTGTGAGGCCCTGCAGTGCCTCGGTGCAATGGAGAGACGATGGCGACAGAGCCAGACAGCGGGGACAGGCGGAAAGAACAGTCGCAGAGACACGACCCTCAGCAGACGCCGTCTCATTGCTGTGTCCCTTGCTTCCTCCTGCTAATCAAGCCCCAATTCTTTAGGGTGGCGGTGGGCCTGGCCTCAAGGTGACAGACCATGATTGGTCTGAGCCGCACCTCATAACCTCCTTCCTATTTTCCCAGCCTCCCTTGCAGCTGAGACCAGCCACGGGACCATTTCTGGCCAATGAGACCTAAGAGAAAATCTGGGGCAGGGGCCTCTCAGAGAGCATTCACTTTCCTGATCCAGAGGAAGGGACGGGCCGGCAGGGATTCCTCTCCTTTCCCCTTTGGCCTGCCCTAAACACAGATGTGCCGTCTGGACCCACAGCAGCCATATTGCATCCATGAGGCAGAGACCCGAGGAGACCAAAGGAATTCTGGGATGCTGGTGCTGGGTCACCGAGCAGCTGTGGCCTACCTCTGGACGTCTTGTCATGTGAAAAAAAATAAGCCCCTGTGTGTTTAAGCTACCCTCAGTTTCTCTGTGCCCAGCAGCCTCATACATTTCTAACAGACACACTACCAACTCGTGAGTCATTCCTGGCATACGGCCAGCAGGGTTTGGGGACTATTTGGATGCAGAGGTGAACGAAAGGGCAGGGTCAAGAGTGACGCCCACGTGTCACCCATATTCTGACGAGGATGAATGGGAGGGGAGCAGGGTTGCTGGACTCAGTTCCGGGCACGCTAATGCGGGACTCTCTTGGGCTCCCAGGTCAAGGCCTGGCAAGAGCCACTGTGGTTCCGGAGCTCAGAGGGCTTGAGCGTGGGTCTCTCTCTGCTGCAGCGGGAGAGGTTAAGAACCGCGTGCCCGTGACTCGCGGTAAAGATCCCCCTGGAAGAGCAAACCGTGAGCAGAGGGGGCCGAGAGGGACGTTGGAGGAAGAGAAAACAGCCAGCCAAGGGGACAGAGAAAGCAGCCAGGGGTCACAGAGTTCAGAGCAGCTGGGAGACAGGGTGGGAGGGGGGGCGGGGCGACCACTTCCGACGCCCTCAGAGGAGGTCAGTTTCTCAGTCTGCACACCCAGTGGCAGCTGCTGCTGGTCCCCATGGGGCCTGGGCTGCGTGGGACCTCCGGCTACCTCGGGACGCTGGTGGCTGCCATCGGGGATGGGGGGGGGGGTGACTCAGGGTGACAATGGGCAGACAGAGGAAATCCCCGCCACTCTCTGAGCAGCTCAGTGACCACTGGCAGCCCCTCCCCCCCACTCACTTTCCACACATGCCCCCCCCCCCGCCCCCGCGGCCAACACCCTTGGGAGAAGCTGCTTCCTCTACTTTCTCCCTTGAGGCTGTGTTCTTCACGGGTAATTCATCTGCGATGCAATGGCAGGGGGACAGGAAGGAACCAGAGCGTAGAAATGGCTCTGGGCAGCGAATCGGGAAGGTTGGGTAACAGTTACTACACTTAACTGTTTCCTGAGCGTGTGCTACGTGCCAGATGCTCTCCTGACACCTTTTTACAGACAGGGAAACTGAGGCACACACAGAGGCTACGGAACCTGCCCAAGGAAATCGAGAGGCTGGGATTTGAGCCTAAGCGGTGTGGCTCTAGAATTCTGTTCCCAAATGCCGCCACCCTGCCCCTCATTTGCTGCCCCCGCAGCTCGCTGCAGGCACTTCGATAAATCCCAGCCCTCCTCCCAGCCTCAGTTTCCCCGTCTGAGGTACTAATTCACAACAACAGCAACAGCAACGATAATAACAGCACACCCTTGTCGGCACCTAGGGGAGCTCAGACACTGTCCTAAGCACGTTAGGACGTGGCTTCTGGCTTCTGGGTCTCATGGACCCAGAGTTGGACGCGGAACGAGTGATGATGTCATTTCAATGGTCAGAGAGGCCGGGAAGGAAAAGCACAAGGTGTTTTGAGCTGTAACAGAGCCGGCCATTATTATAGTCCCTCCGAGAATCGGCAGGGAAGCAGGCAAGAGAGCTTGGCAAGCAGGTTCTTCGAAGATGGGACTTATGTCCACCAGAGAGAAGAGCAGGGCGCTCTACCCGTCGGAGGGCTCGGCTCGCACAGACCGAGGGTAGTCAGGGAGGGCTTCCCAGAAGAAGTGGGGCTGGGCCAGCGGGAGACGAAGACCACAGGCAAGCTACAGGACCACAGGCAAGGGAAACTGAGTGCAAAGGCTCTAGGCAGGCAGGAGGGGGCAAGTTCAAGGAACTTCGGGGCAAGGGGCAG
Organism: Neofelis nebulosa; assembly: GCF_028018385.1. NCBI lineage: Eukaryota > Metazoa > Chordata > Mammalia > Carnivora > Felidae > Neofelis > Neofelis nebulosa. The sequence continues at coordinate 11,363,565 of NC_080789.1, forward strand.
TTTGAGCACCGTTGGAACGCACAGCGAGAGGCAGAAAGGAAGGAGAGACGGAGCGAGGGAGACAGGCAGGGCCCATCACGAAGGCCCTGTGCCTTGCGCTGGGGGCGGGGCGGTGGGGGCGAGGAAGGGGTTACACTGGGACAGCATGGGCATCAGAGCGGGAAGGCGCGGGGTGGGGGGGGAAGGTGACCCCCGAGTCCCTGTTCGGCCATTGCCAGCGGGACCTTGGGAAGACTCCCCTCTGTGCCTGGGCTCCTTCCTCCCTCTGTTAAACGGCGACCCCTGGAGGGTCAGGAGGTCTCATCCATGACGAGCCCAGCCTGAGAGTCCCCACGAAAGCAGGGACCCTACTTGCTGCTGCACAGGGCCGCTCCCGTGTCTGTGTTTTAGCAAGTGCCCTGGGGGTCAGCATGGGAGTGACCCTACTGTGTGCGGGGGGCTGAGCCAGGAAGCTGTGCACCAGGGCAGAGTGAGGGGGGGGCGGGGAGCAGCGATCCTGACTGGGAGTCACCTTAGAAAACCTGCTCCCCCGGAGACCTCAGCCGGGACCCCTCAGAGCCGAAGTCAACCCAGGGCCTTCTGGGGCCGGGGGATGCTCTGGGTTCATACGCACTCGTGTTGTTCGCGAAAAGTCCACTTTGGATCCCGGATGGGAGGGGGCTGAGGCCTGGACAGACCTTCAGGGGGCAGCTAGCTCGGGTTTTGTGGCTCCCGCACTCAGGAAGTGGTTAAAACATGTTTGTTGGGACCCATCTCACTACCCCAAGGCAGTCCTCTCCAACTTTGGATGTCTCAGGTCTTAGAAAGCCCAGCTGTACCCTTGCTTTCGCTTTGTGTCCTCTGCTCTGGCCTCAGGCACAGCACGTCCAGGGCATCCGAGGGGCAGGGAGGCCCAGGACCTGGCTCCATGGCCCCGAGAAGGGAGGGAGGCGGGCGCCCCTTCGTCCTCTGGGGAGGGTAAGGGTGGCTGGACAGAAACAGAGGATGGGAGGAAGGGAGCACCGTCTGGGGGGACCAGCTCTTTGGGGGGCGTCCTGTCTTCTGACACACGTACCCCAAGAAACAGGAAGTGCCACGAGCTTCATGCTGCAGCCACTTCCTGTGTGTTCAGCTTCCTCTCCAGCGAGAGCCGTGGAGGAAGAATCTGGAATCCGGTGGGAAAACCCAGCCCTGGCACCACCCTCCAAGCCCTTGCTTCTGCGACCCCTCCTTCAGCGCACACACAGACAAGCTTTCTTCTGACCTTCAGCCTTTGGAAATTCCACCTGTAACCCCAGACGCCTCCGTGGACCCTTTGCTGCCCGCTTTGACCCCAAATAAGCCCGCCCCATCACCGCCACCCAGCGTGCTTTTTTTCTGATGTCACCTGCTGCTCCCATCGAGGGCAGGAGCCACGCCCTGTGTCCTCGGGTCCCCCACAGCTCAGAGCACAGGCTTGCTGAGAGATGAAGCTAAGCCCTGATGAGGCCGGGCTCCATGTGACCCTGAGTAAGTGCTTTATCCTCCTTAGTCCTCATCTTTTCTCATCTGTGCAATGACAGCACCCGGACCCGAAGGATCCCGGGACATTCTCCAGCTCAAAGGTGGTACATGCTGGGGATAGGGCAGTGACCAGGGGACTAATACTGTCACGGAGCCTGCTTCTAATGGGGATGCCAGGGAGACAGAAGCAAATGAGTGAGTGTAGAATGTCCTGCAAGCAGTTTAAGGACTGTGCGGAAAAAGGAAACCAGGCCGGCGGTCCGAGAGCAACGAGGGGGCTGTCAGAGAAGGCTTCTGGCATTTGAGCCAGGCCCTGGGTAAAGAGGAAGAAGCCAGATTCTGTGATTCTGTTTGAACACAAGATGAAAAGCCATGCAAAGCAGTGAGCCCGGCCTGGGCCCCAGGACACCTGATCCTGTCCAGATGCGACCCTCCTGTGTGACCCTGGGAAAGTCACTTCCCCTCTCTGGGCCTCGGCGTCTTCATCTGCGCCTGAGGGAAGTGAGCAAAAACTGGAAGTTTCCTTGAAAAACACTTCTAAGAATCTGCGTGGCCGAGCACTTGGGTTCTGACTCAGTTCCAGCCTCCTAACTTTTGACCTTGGTAATAAAGGGCTGCAGGAGGGTCGGCCTCTGTCCCCCAAGGCCCGCAAGGAACAGCGAGGAGGCCCGGGGAGGGCTCTGCCCCTGCACTCACCTCTCAGCCCGCAGTTGCTGGGCCACGGCCATGGCCGCCAGTGTTCCCGGGGCGTGAGTGGCAAGGGTCTCTCACCCAGGCAGGCACAGGCCGCGTTCACCTCTCTCGCCTCTAGCCACCCTGCGTCTCTGCTGTGGTCCCAGGCGGTCCCAGGAGACGGCCCTGGGGAGGCCTCGCCCCTGCTTCTGTCACTCAGAAGAGGCTCCGCCTCTGGGCTCTCTAGGTCTGGCCTGGGGCCCACACTTCCTCTTCCCCGCCCCATAGCTTCACTGCAGTTGGGGAAGTGCCCACCCTTGGATGCTGCGTTCTCAGGAACCCACTGACTCTGGGGCTTTGAGAACTTTCTTGATAGGATTTCTTGGTGCCAGGCCTCCATGGGGCACCGGAGCGCTCCCTTCCATCAGAGACAGGGTCCCGGCGCTGACTCAACCACCAAGGGGCCTCATGAACTCGGAGAGTGACTTCTCCTCCTCTGGCGCGTCACGCCCAACCCTCTCACCCTCACTGCCAACCCTTTGCCCAAACTATTCCTTAGGCCTGGGATGCTGGCTTCCACCTTGCCTGCCATCCCTCAGGCCCAGGGCAAATGCCACCCCCTCCAGGAAGCCTCCCTGGGTTCCCCCGCAGAGCACACACTCACAGTTACCTGTCCTCTAGAGGGTGAGTGTCGGTTTATGCTTCTGTCCTCTCCTTCCCCGGGGAGCTCTGGGCTATCCTTCCCTCATCCCTGGATCCCCGGGCCTGCCACAGCCAGCCAGTCCTTTCTGGATCTGCCAGCCATAGTGTGATTTATGTTACCTGATCACGTCTTTCCCTGCTTAAACTCTTCAACTCCTTCATCTTGCGCTTGAGGAGAAAGTCTGGACTCCTGGCCCGCTCTGCCTCCCAATCTCTGAAGGCCTTGCTGGCTTCCCAGTCCCCGCTCCCTGGCTCTCTCCTTCCCACACCCCCACGCTGGAGCATCTAGAATGCTCCATGGTGGCTGCCCCTCAGGGCCTTCGTGCATGCTGTTCCCCTCCTGGAATGTTCTTCCCGGCCTCCTTTGGAACTTGCCTTGGAAGCCACCTCTTCAGCGAGCGTTTCCCTGACTCTTCACCTAAATTAAGCCCCTCGCATCATATTCTTTCCTACACCCCTGTCCTTTTACTTCAGAGCATTTGGAACGATTACGATTTCGTATTTACTTGCGTGTTTATGCATTTAACGACCGCGTTCCCGGCTAGCACGGCACCAAGCACATGGCAAGCACTCAGCGGATATTCAGGGGACGAATGGAAAGCTTCCAGTTGGTGATTCTGTGGCTCCTCTAACAGGTGTGGCTACCGGAGTCTGAGGGGAGCTCTCTGAGAACCCCAGCCTGTCCCATACACACACACTCGCATTCACGCCCAACGTTCCCTCATGTGCTGCCGACACAAAGCAGAAAGACAGCAGAGAGGGGGTGTAGATGGGAAAGGGACCATGCCTGGCCATCCACGGGCATCACAGAATGGGCCCTTCTGACTCCATGCCCACATGTCCCAAACCCATGCCACATCAGGGCCCCTAGGACTGCGACAGGGGTCTGTGGGGGCAGAGCCATCTGCGTGGAGCCCAGAGCCAGGATCGTCTACAACAGCCCCTTTGTTACCTCCCAGACAAAGGGACCGGGGACAGGAGCCCTTCTCAGGATCCCAAGTGCTGTCTGGCTGCTGCAAGGGAGGGCAGCTGGTAGCCTCGAGCCTTCCTCTGAACCTTGTCCCTGCCCCACCCAGCCACCCCAAGGGACCTTCTGCCCCAAACAGAGCTCAGGGCGGAACCAGAGTCCCCAGGAGGGAACATGCTTTGGGCCCAGCTCCACAGCCCTGCCTCAGTGAGAATCTGCCTCCCTTCATCCAGCCAAGAGCTCTTCTGAAACCAAGGTCCCTTATGGACCGCTTGGGAGGCAGGGGCAGTTGGAGGATGACAGAGGAGAGGACAAGAGAGGGAAAAAAATAGAGACGATCAACAACGATTTATTGAGCGAGGCATTTGGAATAGAGATAAGATCGCAGAATGAAACCAAGTTGAAATTTCCCATCCTACTCCAGACATATGAAAAAGGCTGGGGAATACTTTTTTTTTTTTTTTTTTTTTTTTTTTTTTTTTTTTAGTATTTTAAACATATGGAGCCCAGCTCAAAAGCAAGAAGGTGTAATGTTCAGGTTCTAAGAGAGGAAGTAGCTACGTCAGAGAGAGGGGCTGGTGCCTCCCACTCCATGGGAAAACTAAGAGTGGATATGGGTTATCGGGGCGGAGATTTTAATGCCTGATCTGGGATGAGGTCTGGGCTACATTTCCTGCTGTTACCAAGAAGTCAAATCTGACTAGTGTGAAACCAGGTGTCAGAACTGATTCGAGGAACAGAATTGCTCAGCTCTCAGGGGCACCGGGTTAAGCATCGGTTGAGCGTCCGACTTCGGCTCAGGTCATGATCTCATGGTTCGTGAGTTCAAGCCCCACGTCGGGCTCTGTGCTGACGGCTCAGAGCCTGGAGCCTGCTTCGGATTCTGTGTCCCCCTCGCTCTCCGCCCCTCCCCCACTCACGCTCTGTCTCCTTCTCTCTCAAAACATAAAATAAGAAACATTAAAAAGAAAAAAAGAATGTCTCCGCTATCAGCCTGGGGTCACCCTAGGAATAGAGGTACTCTCCCAGGTCATGGGTCGAACGAGGGATACGTTCGCCAGATCAGAGCCTCAAGCCGGAAACGTGCACCGGCGTGAGGCCCAGAGCCAAACTCCCCACCCGGCGTGGAAATCCCAAGCTGAGGCGTTACATCATAATATTCTGGAGCCCGTGAACCTGTAGGACCAACAACAAAACTGCCTGTGAGCTCACAGATCAAAAGTACAAATTATGTAAAGAACACCTACACTGCGAAAGACAGCTTACAGACTCAACACACGGAAGAATTCACACCTGCGGAACTAGAAATAATATAAACAATGACTTCGACCCAGGCACTGATGTCTTAGGGCTCCTGGTCCGCGGGGTACAACAACTAAATGTGAAGTGGGAGCCGGGACGGGTGTCTGTAAGCACCAAGAGCTGTAAGCATTCAGCCATGGCTGAGGTCAGGAGGAAGCTGGCCAGGAGAGATGGGAAGGGGACCATTTTAGCAAGAAAGTGCGACACGACACTGGCACGATGCCTGTAGGTATCATCACGTGTGCGTGATGGGAGACACACAGCGTTGCCTATGAATGTGTATGTAAACGCACCCAACTCCGTGTAGGGAAGTGTGAGTGCGTTTATGTCGTGTCCACACAAAAGCACGCAGTGTTGTGGTGCCTGGGTGGCTCGGTCGGTTAAGCGACGGGCTCTTGATTTCAGTTCAGGTCATGATCTCACGGTGGGTGTGTGAGTTCGAGCCCCACGTCAGGCTCTGCGCTCACAGCCCGCAGCCTGTTGCGGATCCTCTGTCTCCCTTTCTCTCTGAGCCTCCCCCACATGCTCTCTCTCTCTCTCTCTCTCTCTCTCTCAAAACTAAATAAATTCAAAAAAAATTTTTTTAAAGCATGCAGTGTAGAGCATAGTAGGGAGATTATATGAGAGGCTACATCAAGATGATGGGATCTAAGTGGGCACATAATGAGCATAGACATGAGTGCATTTGTAACACATGAACTTGGGCAACGAATATGTCCTTTTGATCTTCTTTACCCATCTGTAAAACAGCCTTACTGAACAGGGTGGCATTAAGTATTAATGAGAAACATGTATGAAAAGTACCTAGACACATGGGAATTTCTTATTCTCGTTCATAGTTTTCAGCGTGTGTGTGTGTGTGTGTGTGTGTGTGTATGTTTGGGTGGGGGGTGTGTTTCAGGAAAGGCAAGCCCCTCAAGTTCACTTTCCCAGGTTTCTCAAGGTCTTGGCTTCCCATGCCCCACTCCCTCCACCCCAAGAAGCCTTCTGTGGTCCTGACTCAGCCACTGGGCAGCAGCCTCTGCAGTGGGGGGGGGGGGGGGGGGTGGCGGGGAGAGGGAGGGCAGTGGAGTGGCGGTGGGGGGGGGGTGGGAGATTGTCCAGGGAAGGCCCCGGGGCTGTGGGGGGCCAGCTCTTCCCGTGGTTCTGCTGAATGTGGGTATTTCTCTGGCTCCTCATACATTAGCTGCTGCTAATTTTATGCCCGAGCTCTGATCCGGTGTAATTTGAGGCCAGACATTCTGTCAGCACTAGGCTCCCGTCCTGCTGCAGGGGTGGAGAGGGGAGAACGAGGCAGAGGAGTAGCCAGGAAGAGGGAGCCAAATGCTTCACACATTCCATTAAGCAAGTATTTATGGAACCTTGCTGGGGAGGTACAAAGAAACGCCTGACCGTGACCTCTCGCGTATCCACAACTGACTTCTGATAACCTCCGCTCCCCCCACAGCCCGTGCGTAAACAAACCAGAGTCATTGAACCATCCAGATTGGTAGCCTCCCTCCCCGGGCACCGAAGCTCAGATATTTCATTCCTAGAAGAAAGCAGCCACGGGCCTTCCCTCCCTCAGGTTACTCTGGGAGCAAACCCAAACCTAAACAGCCCCGAGATTCTGATCGGGAAGAAAATTGCTGGGGGCGGTGGGAAGCAAATGACAGTCAGGTGACCGTCTGACAGTGACAAAGAGGGCGAAATAAATGCTGGAAGAAAGCAGCTTCAAGAACTCAAAAACAAACGGCCGGGGCCACTCCAGAAGGGGTGTCGCTGCCTTACGAAAGACGGCCAGGGTTCTCTTCAGATCCGCATCTCCAAGGAAGGGTTCGAGACACTCAGGCCACCCCCGAGGGATTCCCAGAGGACTGGATGGGACCCAGGGCTGGCTCTAAAAGTCCCAAAAAGCACAGCACTCCCAACCATGACGGATTCAAGTGCTGGCGTCTACAGGATAAAGCATAGCCCTCGGCTTAGAGACGAGGCACGCCTCCTCCGAGGAGCCGTGGTCAGGCCTGAGAGCTCTGGGCGGTGGGAAATGGGGCACAGTGACAGCCAGGGGCTGGGGAGGAGGCAGGACCAGGAGCTCTTGAGGGGAGCTCCGCAAATGCCCGCTGCCTGAGTCAGCGGCGCTCCTAGGGAGGACAAGGAAAATCCCAGATTAGACTGAGCGAGATTCCTGGGGATCCCTCACGCACTGAATTCCCCACTCTTGACCCACATGTGTCTCTCCTTGTAATTTATGAGGGGAGCTTCACTGGCCCTCCTCCCTGAGCCACGAATAGCCACCCCTGGCAGGCCCCGGGGAGAGGTATTTGAAGACAGAGGGTGTAGGTGAAACCAATCAGACAGCAAGCTCCCTGAAGGCAGAGGGTTCTGCCTTCTCTTTGGCGCAAAAGGGCTGGGTCTGGAGCTCAGGTGCCCTGGCTCTGGCCTGTGGCTGGCTGGCAGTTCATTTTCCTAAGTGGAGACGACACCGGCTTCCTAGGATTGCTTCGTTAATCATTTTTTTTCCGAACGGAGTGAGCCCCTCTTCCGCGCCAGACTCCTAGCGCGTGCCTGGCTCCAGATAAAAGTAATTGTTCTCGTGATACACGCTCTCTGGAGGTGTGTTCCATAAGATCACGAATGCCAAGTGCTTAGTCCAATGCCGGCACGTAGGAGGTAAATCCGTAAAGTAACGACTGTTAATGTTGTTATTATTGGTGACAATGTGCTTGGTACGGATTGGACCCCTCTTGGTCTAGCTCTCCGTGCGCACCTTTGCTCCTTTGTGTCTCAAAACTTATCACACTGAATTCTAGTTTCCCGCCCCCCACGTTCATCTAACCCACACCCTCGCTGCGCTTGACTTTAGGGAAACGGCTTTGCAAGTTAGTCGAAGTGTTGACGGAAACGGACCACCAGGGGGCGCCGCGACCCAACATCCCGGTTCCCGCTCTGCAGCGCCACCTACAGGAGAAACGTCCAAGGCAGCAGTAGAGGGAACCGAAGGTCAAATTGTGAGCGAGCCGCGCGAGCAGCGCGCGCTGCGCGCCGGGTCCCGCAACCTTCGCCGGAGGGACCCATGGGTAGGAATCTGAGCAGGACTCAGGAGAAGAAACCCCCGGAGGCTAAGGATCCGGAACCTCCTCTCCACTGATCAGGAATATGCACTGAGATGCCCCGAGTTTACGGTTTACCCCTCCGTCCACCCTAAAATTGCAGGACATGGGTTAGCCCTTGCGAAGCACCTGGCCCGAAGTCCGGCTCGGGACACATCAGCTCCGGTTATCTCTACTTAATCCTCACACCCACCCCCATAAAATAGGTCATATTTTTATGCCTGGTCTGGAGATGTGGAAACCGAGGTTTCTGAATTAGGAGACTGAACCAAAGTGACTTTGTGAGTGGCTGGCAGGGTGAGATTTTGACCTCAAATCTGGATGACTCCAAAACATACTGTTATTCGCCGCCCCCCCCCCCCCCCCCCCCCCGGGTGGCTCAGTCGGTTAAGCTCCCACTTCGGCTCAGGTCATGATCTCGTGGTTCCTGAGTCGAGCGCCCTGGTCTGGCTCTGTGCTGACAGCTCAGAACCCGGAACCTGCTTCGGATTCTGTGTCTCCCTCTCTCTCTGTCTCTCTGCCCCTCCCCTGCTCGTGCTCTGTCTCTGTCCCTCAAAGATAAACATTATAAAATTTTTAAGAAACAGAACACACTGTTATTAACTGTGTTACACTGGGCAGTCTTTGTTCATTCCATGGGCATTCAGTTAGCATCCACTTTGCACAGGTGTAAAGGATACAAAGAGGAATCTGGTGCAGTTGCTACCCTCAGGGAGCTCACGCCGCTGTTGAAATGCACACATAAACACGTATGCATGCCTACACACGTGCTCACACACAGGCACGCACACACACGCAGGCACGTGCACACACACACGCGTACGCGGACACAGGCATGCATACAGGCACATGCCCACACACGCACACACGCCCACACACATACATGCCTGCAGATCAAAGCACAATTTGGGGAGAAGCTGGGAGATACAGAAGAATCCAGTTTCCCTGGCTCCGTGCCCAGCGCTGTTTTCAGCCCCCAGGGGGTTACAAACGCAAATGTCCCCAGAGGCCTAGCAGGGACCCTTACAGGTTCAGATGGAGCGGGGAGGTGGGGGGCGAAAGAAGGAGGGGAGACTGTGGCTCAGGGTTGGCCTCTCCATGCCATCCCCTCGGGCACAGAACTCCAAGGACCCCATGAAATTTTAAATTTGAACCTGGCCTTCCAGCTTTTCATGAGACTGTGCCTGTCAAGGTAGGACGGGACTTGTTGTAGTGGCGTTTGTTGGCTTGATCTCAGCTTTAGGCGTTTAGAGACACCGTACATGGGCCTCCATTTGTCCCGTGGCTCTGGTCCCTGCAAGTGTTGGGGTCCGTAAGGAGGGCGGAGGGACGCGGGGCCCACAGTAATCCTCTGGAATCCGTTCAAAGAGGAGAGAATCCATTTACAGTGTTTAAATAAAGAGTGTGGTAATCTGATTAACCTTTTTTAAAGATCTCTTTGCTGCTTGGGCCGTGGTTCACGGGAGGTAGCATTGGGGGTAAATAGACTAAGTGCCCCCTACTAAAGCTTTCTGATTCAATTTTTTTTTAAATGTTTATTTATTTTTGAGAGAGACAAACAGAGCACAAGTAGGGGAAGGCAGAGAGAGAGAGGGAGACACAGAATCAGAACCAGGCTCCAGGCTCTGAGCCTTCAGCACAGAGCCCGATGTGGGGCCTAAACCCATGAACCGTGAGATCACAACCTGAGCCGAAGTCGGACGTTCAACCGACTGAGTCACCCAGGGGCCCCTCTGATTCAGTTTTTAAGAATCAGCTTTATCAAGTGTCATTTGCCCATGCTAAAACTCACCAACTTATGGTGTACACGTCAGTGGGTCTTGACCATGATGTAGCCACCACACCTTGATGTAGGTCACTTCCGTTATTCCCACGGGGACACGATTCGCGCCCCTTGCAACATTCACTCTCCTCCCTTCCCTGCCCTGGGCTCTGGCAACTACCGATCTGCCTTCTGTCATTCTGTGTGTCATTTCCAAAATTTCATACAGAGGGAACCAGACAATGTGGTGTTCTGAGTCTGGCTTTTTTCACATAGTAGAAGGCAGTTGAAATTCATCGATGTTTGATGGGTACATCAGCAATTTATTCTTTTCAGTGCCAAGCAGTGTTCTATTCTATGGCTATGCCACAGTTTCTTGTCCTTTTCACAAGCTGGTAGACATTAGGGCTGCTTCCAGCTTCAGGTTATTAAAAACAGAGCTACCACGGGGACGCCTGGGTGGCTCGGGCAGTTAAGCGTCCGACTCTTGACTTCCGCTCAGGTCACGATCTCACAGCGCTCGTGGGATCGAGCCCCGCATGGGGCTCTGCGCCGACAGCTCGGGGTACTGCTCGGGGTTCTGTCTCCCTCTCTCTCTGCCCCTCCCCGACTTGCTCTCTCGAAATAAATTTTAAAAATAGACTTAAAAAAAAAACCACTCGGGGCGCCTGGGTGGCGCAGTCGGTTAAGCGTCCGACTTCAGCCAGGTCACGATCTCGCGGTCCGTGAGTTCGAGCCCCGCGTCAGGCTCTGGGCTGATGGCTCGGAGCCTGGAGCCTGTTTCCGATTCTGTGTCTCCCTCTCTCTCTGCCCCTCCCCCGTTCATGCTCTGTCTCTCTCTGTCCCAAAAATAAATAAAAAACGTTGAAAAAAAATTAAAAAAAAAAAAAAACACTCAAGCCTTAAGGCTTGTGTGGACGCGCGTTTCATTTCTCTTGGGCAAAGATCTAAGAGTGGGGTGCTGAATCATATGGTAGGTATGTATTTGACTTTATAAAGAAAACTCTTTTGCAAAGTGGATGTACCGTTTTACGTTCCCACCAGCAGCTGTGCCTAGTTTCTAGGTCTACACTGGCTCAGAGACGGTGGCTCCAGGTCTGTAAACACTGGGGGTCAAAATGCAGTCATGGCCTCTGGGCTGGTTATTAAACTATCTCGTCTCAGCTCCGGACCTTCCGTGCTCAGCTTCCTGGTGCTGGCGTTGGGCCTCCAAATGACATTTCTGCTTTATCGACTGATTCCCATTCATTCCTGCCAATCGTGGCCACTACCCGGAGACCAGAAGGATGGAGAGGAGGGAGGCATTCGCTCCTTTCTATTTGCTCACCGTACCCAACAGCACTGCCCTGGAAGCCACAGTGGGTTCCAGTAACAATTCTTTTTCCACATCCCCAGGATGAGCTCGCCCCACCCCTTCCTCAGAGGGCGGAAGTTCTGAGTCCCAACTCCGTGAGGGCCCTTCTCCAAACTTCTGAGGCACCCATGCCAACTGAGCAACAGCCTCTCCATCTGCTCTTCCTTCAAGCTTCTAGGTTGTGATAACCCCACTCTCTTCCTTCTGTTCTCATGGCCATAGGAAGCTGTTACTGTCTCTGGTGACCTCAATATCCCCTTTTTCTTCTCAGTCCTTCAAGATCTATTCAACCAATCCCCTCTATTAAATTCTCACTGCTAAAATAACCTGTGCGCTTTCTGTCTCCCCAACACCCAGCCAGCCTAGCTGGACACAAGGCCAGCTCTGGGCTGGGGCGTCCCGAGGGCAGCAGGACCACCAGGCAGGAGGAGCCCATGCTGGGAACAGAAGGATGGGCCCTTGGGCAACTCACCCAACCACTCTGACTGGCAGTATCTTTCTCTGTAAAAGGCATCCAGCTAGAGCCTGATATAATTGAGGACTCAGTAAATATTTACAGAAGGAACTGAGAGAAGGAAGCATGCTATTACTGACACCCGCTCATTTGGGACATGTTGCAAATTTTATTCCCAGAGGGAGTGCAAATTCCTCCCCCTCCTCACTCCATGCTTTTGTTCTTCTTGACCAGAGACTGTTAAACACCCCCTAGAATTCATGCTCGCCATGTTCTTTTGATGATAGAGTCCCAGAGTGGTGGTGGATTTGTGGGCACCCAGCTAAAGGTAATATTTCCCGATCTACCTTGCAACTCCATGTTGCAGCTCCATGACTGCATGACCAAGTGCTGGCCAGTGGGATGCGAGGGGACGCTGTGGACCCAACTTCCTGGCTGCATCCTCAAAGAGAGAGGGCATGTTCTCCATCCTTTGGTTTCTTTTCTGCTGACTGCAGAGGCCAAGGATGGAGGACAGTGAAAACAACAAAATAGAGGAACTCTGACCCAACCCCGGATGACTTACATTCAGGTTGTTCGTGAAAAAGAGAGAAATATCTTTCGTGTTCAAGCCGCTGGTATGTTGACCTTTGTTACAGCAGCTGAAACTGTGCCCTCGTCCATACAGTAGAGCACGGGTTGACAAATGTTTCCTCTAAGGAGCCAGATAGTAAATATTTTAAGCTTTGCAGGGCATTGGTCTCAGTCAAAGCTACTGAATTCTGCTTTGTAGCAAGAACGCAGCTGTAAACAATAGATAAGTGAATGGGTATGGCTGTGTTCCAATAAAACTTTATTTATAAAAATAGGCAGCAGATGTGGCCCTCAGCCCGTAGTTTGCAGACCCCTGAACAAGAGTTAAGAGCCAAGAGTCCCCCCGGTAACAATTCACAGAGACTGTGGGTAAGAGAGTCTGTGAGGAGCTCAGGAGGGTGACTCCTTGGTGGGGACGACACTGAGCCACTGGCCCAAGGTTATCTTCTCCTTGGGTGGGTCTACCCCTACTTCTTAATGCTACTATGATGCCACTGCCTCTAAAACTCTGCCCTGGGAAAGGAGCCCATCCACCCCCCCCCCACCCCCCGACTGCAGTTTGCACAGCCTAGACTTGTCAGAACTTGACTTTCCTGAAGGCACCAAAAGTGGGAGGTTGCGGGGTAGGGGGTGGGACGGGGATGGAACCAGCAGAAAAGCCGTGGCTCCAGGGGCCCCGTGTCTGCAAAGGGCTCTCTTTGGAAACCAGTTCTGCCTCCATGTAGGAACTAAAAGGGAATGACAACCTTCCCTTCTCATAACCCCCTTCTCCTCCCCCCTCCTCGCCACCCTGCAGCCCCTCCACACTCTCCCTCTAACCTCGGCCCCCAGGGCATGACTTCCTCCTCTCTCCTGCCTGTTCTTGATCCCATAGATCAATGTGGCCTCTCTCTCTCTCTCTCTCTCCTCTCTCTGCATCTCAGTGCTTTCTCCCTGCTGTCTCCCCACTTTCACGATTCTATGGGCTTTCTTCACCTTTTGGATTCTCTGCACCACCTAACATGCGGAACTGGTCAATGGCTCTTTGAAGGCTGGGGTTGGCCTCTAGATTGTATGGGTTGGGAGTCCCCATCAGAGCGTCTTCTAGACTTTCTACCCCTTCCTGCTAAAGGATTATGTACCATGAGCACTTGTGAGTCAAGGACTGCTACTTTCGTCTATGAATCTCCAGTGTCCAAAATGGGACCAACGAGTGTTGGTGGGGGCGGAGAAAGGACGCAGAGAAGGGGGCAAAGCAGGTGAGTGGGCTTGTAGACTGCATTTCCTCCTCAGGGGCTCTGCCCCTCCCAGGTAAGGAAAGAGCTTTCTCTCTCCCAGACCACAATGAGCAGTAATTACCTAGAACGCCCCATAGCCACGGAATTGCACACCCAGGAACCAGAGAGCTTTGCAACATGAGATCCTGGAAATTCTGTAATTTCCTTTCCATCCTGTCATCCTTTGGCAATCTGCTCCCACCCCCGAGGCTCTGAGACCTCCTGCCCTCCATGCACCCGGCCCCAGCCCGCCCCTGGGGGACCTTCTCCAGCTCCAAGCTCCACTGATGGCTTCAGTTCCCCCACACCACTTGCTCCCCCGTTCCCCCTCCACATCTGGGAGCCCCTTCCTGGGCTCCTCTTTATCTACTTCCTCACCCCCCTTTCCCGTCCCCCGCCCCTACACTCTCCGTGGCTGCGTGTTTCATCCACTCCTATGTCTCCATTACCAGCTGCACCCCAATGCTCTCCCAGGCCCGTATGTCCAGCCGCCTCCGGGCCCCCCACTGCACCTATATGCTCCCCAGCTCTGCAGAGCACCCCTCCTTCTGCGTTTGCTGTCTCCACCATCATCAGAGTCAGAGACCTGGGAGTCACTGCGGTCTTCTCACCCTCAGGAATGTGTTTCACCTCCAAATGCTCCCCCCCCCCCCCCGCCTCCAGCTGCCCCCTCTCTCCATCCCTACAGCCTGGTCATAATTCAGGCTTCCCTCCTCTTTTGCCTTCCCTGCTCCAGCAGCCGCCTAACGGGTCTTCCCGTCCCACCTCAGCCCTGCAGGCTGTCTCGCACACATTTTTAGGCCCTCCTAAAAATAACCAACTCTGAGGCCTCTAACCCTCCAGGCCACCAGAGAACCAGAGTCCAGATCGTTCTCATTTAAGCCAGGATCCAGGCTGACCCCGATCCCGGTCCTCTCCTCTTCCAACTCCAGCCCATGTTGCAGGCCATGATGCCCACCTTGTTTGTTTGACCAACTCCTATTTGCTCCTAAAAGACCACCTATCACCCCCTGGAAAGGTGTCACAGGATTGAAATATGTTATCTGCCTGGCACACAGTAGGTGCTTAAGACCAGCAGGTTATGTGGGAGCCCCTAGAGCCCCAGGGGACACCAGCCATGATCAACGTGTTGCTTTCATGCAGGCCTCAGGGTGGGCTTTACCCTCATGATGGCATTTGGTGCTCAGATCACTCAGACCAGTGTAGCAATGAGAGGAAGGGACATCCTGTCCCATTTCACTTAATAGAAGGATCTAGACTCTCTCCAGCATCCTCTTTCCTCTTGTAAGAGGAGGAAGAGGGGTCCTCTCTCCTCTGCAGCCATACCCTCCCACTGGAACCCCCCGGCTTCCCTGAGTCAGGCAGCATGCCACAGGGGGCATGGCCCCACCCCTCAGTCCCCCCAGATCACATTTACAGACTTTAGGGGAGGAGGAAGGAAGGTGGAAGCAAAAGGGTTCTACCCACTCTGGCTGCAGGAAACTGCTCTACAGGGGCACCTGAGTGGCTCAATCGGTTAAGCGTCCGACCCTTGGTTTGGGCTCAGGTCATGATCTCATGGTTTGTGAGTTTGAGCCCCGCATCTGACAGTGCAGAGCCCTTGGGCTTCTCTCTCCCTCTCTCTCTGCTCCCTCCCCCTCCCACCACCTCAAAATAAATAAATACACTTTAAAAAATTCTAAAATAAAAAAAAGAAACTACTCACCAGCTTTGGACTCAAAGCACGGCTCATTACACGACCCTTCCTTTCCAACTCTTCACCCTATCCAATGGTTTCAACTACACCTGGTACTTCTGTTTGCTGACTTGTCCAGGTTTGAATAAAAGGTGTGGCATTTGGTTCGCAGCAAGGAAGAGGAGTATTGGAAAGCTCCCACCCCAAGGGAACTACTTAAACCCCTTTCATTATTTCCTCTAAATTCATCTGTATTTCGGGGCACCTGGGTGGCTCAGTCAGTTAAGCATCCAACTTCAGCTCAGGTCATGATTTGACAGTCCGTGAGTTTGAGCCCTGTTTTGAGCTCTGTGCTGACAGCTCAGAGCCTGGAGCCTGCTTTGGATTCTGTGTCTCCCTCTGTCTCTGCCCCTCCCCTGCTCATGCTCTGTCTCTTTCTGTCTCAAAAATAAATTAAAATTTTTAAAAAAAAATTAAAAAAAATAAATTCCTCTGTAATTTCAAAACAAAAAACTTATATTGCTATATTTGATTGATTCATTGATTGTTAGACATGCATTGGTTTCCTCTTATTGTAAATGAGAATTCAGCATTCTTATTTTTGTTGCATTGTATTAAATCTTTTTTCTTCTTTGGAAGGCGTTGGAACCCTCTCTATCTCCGGTCTTCCGGGGTTACATGATGATGTGTATTTTGTGGATTATGTCTTGTTCATTTTACATGGACAGTCATGACCTTCAGTTTGGGGAAGTTTTCTTGAATTTTTTTTTTTTTGAGTAATTTTCTCTGTTTCCTCTCTTTTGAAAAATTTTCTAAGTCAGATGTGAGACCTCCTGGATGGTTGTTCTGTTTCTTCTCTTCGTATTTTCCTTCTTCATTTCTTCCTATTAGATCCTTGAAGATATTTCTGTGACGTATTTTTCAAATCTGCTGCTGAAATTCCTATTTTAACTACCTTATATTAAATTTCCAAGACCTCTCTCTTGTTTTCTGATTATTCAGTTGTCATAGTGCCTTATTTTTGTTTTTGTATTATATCAGTCAGCTTTTGCTGTGTAACAAATCACAGAAATCTCCAGTGGTGCACAACAGGCAATTTGGTTTTGCCCATGTATCTGTGGCTTGAATAGAGTCATTGGGCTCTAAACCCAGGTGATTCATTCTTGAGTCCAGTCGAGAGGGACAGTGTTTCTTCCAGGCTCTTCATTTATCTTTTTAGTTTGGCATCTCTGTTCCACACTGGCAGCTTTCCTTATGTGTCCAATGCTCATTGGTTGTTCACTAGTATTTAAGACATATGTACAAAAAAGGCTGATCAGATGCTCTGCAAGTGTGGGTGAGGGCTTGTGGATTGACAGGTGTCCATTTAAGTGTTGGGACAGAAAAGCAGCTATGGTGTTGGGAACTCCCAGAAAGGATAGCAGGCATAAGTCTTTTTCTCTAGTAAATTCTCCAGTAACTTATCTGGCAGCTCCCATTCTCTGCTCGGGATGTAGGAGCAGGCTAGGGGGCACTGAGCGCAGGAGGGCCAGGAAGATGTTCTGACCATTTGGGATGCCGACTTCTTAATTTTTTTTTTTTTTTCAACGTTTTTTATTTATTTTTGGACAGAGAGAGACAGAGCATGAACGGGGGAGGGGCAGAGAGAGAGGGAGACACAGAATCGGAAACAGGCTCCAGGCTCCGAGCCATCCGCCCAGAGCCTGACGCGGGGCTCGAACTCACGGACCGCGAGATCGTGACCTGGCTGAAGTCGGACGCTTAACCGACTGCGCCACCCAGGCGCCCCAAGGGGATGCCGACTTCTAATTAATACCCTGTGTTCAGCCCCATGTCTAGAGGCTCACTCTGTTCCCATCTCCTCTGTGTGCCCCTTTGCCTTTGGAGACAGTCTTCCTGTCTGACCTTGTGGACACCCACAGGCTGGTGCAAGGTCACCCAGCTCCCAGTCAACCCAGGACTCTCTCAATCCTTGCAACCTGGGCAGCAACACCCTTTGTTGTCTAAGGTGGTTACGAAACTCGTCTCAAAGGCCAATGCAAATTGCAAGCCTATTTAGATGAAGGTCTTGGGTGTCAAATTGCTGTGCATGCTGCCCCTGTTCTTTGTGTAGTGTGTGCTGGGAAAGATGAGAAGAGCGGGCTGAGTGCTCCCTGTCCTCACCCTGAGTGTGCACCCCCGGGATGAAGGATCTTTAAGCTAAAGAACCAGGCCAGATGGGTGTCCACAGTGCCATGTGGGGAGGGAGCCTTTCCAAGCCCTGTGGACAAATTCTGGGAAAAACGGGTCACCCGGACCCTGAGCAGGCTTCAAAATAAAAGCCTCTGAATAGTGATGTGTGGTGGGTTGGGGGGGGGGGGTGGGCAGAGCCATAAGACAAGGCCAGGGAGGCTGCAGAGAGGGGAGGGAACAGGGCCCGGGGATGGGGAAGGAGCTTTCTGGAGAAACAGGCACAGCTGTACCTTTGCTGAAATATTGAGATGTTTCTACCAGTATCTTAAAAAACCCTGCTCCTTGGTGCCTGTGCCTCCCCCCCTCCCCCTGGACCCCCAGATCCTCCTCACAGTCCATCAACTGAAGGGTTAATGCCTGGTACATCAGGAGGCCTGCAGGACACTACTCACAAACCCAACAATTGTGGTTACGGATTTTGAATATGACCCCTGGAAAAAATAATGACATGAACTGACACGGATGCCAGGCTGGCTTACTGAGAACTCACTTGATAGGCTATCCCAACGTATGTATCAACCAGAGCTCAACAGCGCCCCTGCTGGGTACCAGGCCTTGTGCTAGGCCCTGGGGTGGCAGGCAGGAGGCAGGTAGGCTCAAAGTCAGGTGAGGCGCAGAGATCTGGGAGTTGGTTCATTTTGCTGAAAATGGAGTGAGAAGGGGGACAGGAGAGGAGAAGCGGATAGGTCAGTAAGGGACAGATCGAGGAGAGCCTGGCAGCCCAAGAGCAGCCCGGGAGGATCTGAGCAGGGGAGGGACCAGATCAGGTTTGTGTTTCCCTGAGAACAACATGGAAGCCAAGGGGAAGATGGGTTGGAGCAGAGCAAGACTAGAAGTTGGCAGATTGGGTAGTGGGGTGAGTATGTATCCAGGGGAGGGTTGATAGGGTCTGAAGAGTCGGGCAGTGGAGACAGACAGAGGGCAGGATCACAAAATGCTTGGCCGTTTCCATAGAACCACACTGTGCACTGAGCAAGGTTCAATATCACCCCCATCTGGAAGACTGGGGGTATTAAGGCTGCAAAACAACAACAGTAGCCCACCTTTATGGAGAGTGTGTTCAGCACTGCTCCAAGGGGCTTTGCATGTAAAGTACCCAATGAGGTCTACATTCCTATGATTCCCATTTTACAGATGAGGAGACAGAGGCAAAGAGTAGGTATGTAACCGTCCAAGGTCATGCTGCTTGGAGGTGGTAGCTCCGGATGATCCCAGACAATATGAGAGAACTCAGAAAGAGACTCATGCTGGTTTTGAAGAAACATAGATTCCTTCTATGTGTCTTTAAAAGGAAATCCCAAGAGCAAAAGGTGGAAGTGACTAGAAGCAAATGCCAGCCCAATGTAAGGAATTTTCCAACAATCTAAGCAGCCTTGTGAAGAAGTAAGCTTTTGGTCAATGGCAGCTTGCAAGGGTGAGGCTGTGCCCCTGCACGGTGAACCACCTGGAAAAGAAGGGCATCCTTAAGAGAAGAACTAAGAGGTTTGGATAGGAGGGGGGCTCTGGAGCCAGACTAATTGGAGCCACATCTCAGATGGCTACTTACCAGCAGAGTAAGTAAGCAGAGTGACATGGGGATAGTCACTTAGCCTCCCTGTGGCTCGGTGTTGCCATCTGCAAGATAGGGTTAAGAATAGTGTCTATCTCATAGGGTGGCTAAATGAGTTAACACATGAACTTACCATTATCAGCATCTTTGTCACATACCTGGAGGCAGGTGACAAATGGCACTGACTCCATGGAAACAGGCCAAGAGCTAATCAATGAGGAAAAACAGTCTTTCTCTGGGTTCTCTGGAGGGGCAGGCTGCAAGCACGTTCCAAATCCTAGATGGTGAGCCGTGCAAGGCTTGCTTAAATTCATGCCCTCTTTGTGCAAATTCTAAGCTGCCCTCTTTTAGGGTTTATGAAAGTCTTTTGACAGTTTCAGGTTGATTCTACCACTCTAAGGATAAATGTAGGAAGGAGTTGGTGGCTTTGGTTGGGAACATCAAAAGGAAAGCAGTGACCCCTTCCCAGCCCTTGAGGCCAGAGTGGAGGTGCTGGGAGGGGTCAAATCCAGACCCCAGGGAAAGTCTGTCCATTGCCTACTGGGACACTGCACTTTCCAGGCTCTACCTTTGCCTCATTATGCTCACATCCTTACCTGTCAGGGTGGCAAAAACAGAAAACCAAAACCAAGAGGTGGGAAATAGCTCAGCAAGTCATATGAGAACATCCATCTCATTTCTTCCTGGTGAAGCCTTATATCTGGTGCAAAATGCAAAAGTTAAACAACCTGATCCTTCTCTTTTCTTCCCCAAGACTGGAGTCTAAAGAATAGTTCCTGCCCCAAATCAACTTTACCTTGTGCATCAGCCAGGGTCCAGCCCCAAATAAGAAAACACACCAGTGATTTTAATAGAGAAAGTTTGCTATAGGTGGACAGGTGTTGGAATCTAGAAGTTCAGAGATGGGACCCCACAGAGTTGGGATCTGGACTTCTTGAGGAGGGGACACTACCCAACTGACTCTGGGACATTGAGGGAATGCAGTGGGGCTTGGGGGGTGCTGGAAAAAATTGAAGATGGTTACCAGGTGCTGCCACCAAGGTGAAAGGTCATTGCTAAGGTGAAGAAGTGAGGCTGGGTGCTGCTCAGGAGAACCGCAAGCGGGAGGGAAAGGGGAAGGCCCCCTTCCCCCCTCCAACCTCACGGTCTCCCTCTAGTGCCCACTAGTGGCAGAACCTAACAAGAGGCAGCTGGCAGCACAGAAATGGATTTGCAGAGTCCCAGCCCCGGTGCCACATCATAGAAAAGGGGAGTCTTAAGGAGTCTTGGCACCAAAAAGATATTCAAGGTTACATGTTCAAATGTTGGCTCTTTATCAAGAAAAAAGATTACAGGCCCAGTGCTGGCTTGATCATTGCCTGGAGGGTGGCCTCAGGTGAGTCACAATTCTCACTTCTATTTCCTTGATCATAAAATGCACACAAGTGGTCACCTTATGTGTAGACCTCATGGCATAATTAGAACAACTGCATGAGCTAAGGAATATAAAGTACCTGCATATAGTGGTCTCCAGCCGGTCCTCCCTTTCCTCCTCCTTTTCGTTCTCCCCATCTTGGTCCCTCCTCTGCTCCTGGTCTTCCCTCTTTTCCTCCTCTTCTACCAATATCTTCTCTTCTCTCACCATCACCATCATCATCATCATCACCATTATCATCATCACCATCATCACCATCATCATCACCACCATCATCATCATCACCATCATCACCATCACCACCAACATCACCATCATCATCACCAACACCACCATCATCATCACCAACATCACCATCATCATCACCATGATCACCATCATCATCACCATCACCAACATCACCAACATCACCATCACCAACATCACCATCATCACCATCATCATCATCATCACCATCATACCATCACCATCACCATCACCACCAACATCACCATCATCACCATTATCATCACCAACATTACCATCATCATCATCACCATCATCATCATCATCACCATCACCATCACCACCAACATCACCATGATCATCACCAACATCACTATCATCATTACCAACATCACCAACACCACCATCATCATCACCAACATCACCATCATCATCACTATCACCATCATCATCATCACCATCACCACCATCATCATCACCATCACCATCACCATCATCATCACCATCATCATCACCATCATCATTATTTGGCACCTCTTACTTAGATGGCTGTGTTAAATACTTTACATGCATTATTTTTATTTACTCCTCATAACAATCCTATAAAGTGAGTAAATTATTATCCATATTTTACAGATTAAAAGCCCGAGTCTCAGAGAGTAAAGTCACTCATGCAAAATCATTACAGAGCAGGAACAGTCCTCCCATTTTACAAATGAACACACTGAGGTCCAAAGAAATGATACGTCTTACCCCAAATCATCACACAACCTAGCATGGCAAACTCATTCAGATGCAATCTTCAGACTGCTTGTCTGGAATTTGGCTTGCCCCAAGCCAGTTGCACGTTTTTGTATTGTTTTGTATTATACATAATAGGGTGTTTTTAAAGTCAGAAAATAACGTGGGTTAATCACCCTGTGACTTAGGTTAACCTCATAAACATTTTTAATAAAAATAATTTACATATATGGTAAAAAAGAAACAACTCCACAGTATATATTGTGGTATCCATAAGTGTCTCCCACTAATGGAAATTTAAGTTGTTTATGGTTTGTTTTTGCTATTACCAAAATATTCTGAAAGAAATATTCCTTTTGGAGCATATTCATAAAAATCCATAGGGTAACCACCCAGTGGTAGAATTTCTGGATCAAAGGGCTTACGCATTTTTAATTTGCATGGAAATCACCAAATATCCCTCCCAACAGGGAAATTTATGTTTCCTGTTCTCATTGCCATCAATGGATATGATCACACTTTTAAGATTTTTGCCAGTCTGACATGTAAAGTATTTCATTTTGATTTGTGTTTCCTCGCCGCTGGATGAGGCTGAGCATAGTCTTATACGTTTATTGACCCCGTGTATTTCTTTTCCTTTTACCCTCCTGTTATGTCCTGGCACCCTTGTTTTCTATTGGATTGTTCCTCATTTTCTCATCGATTATGAGCACTTTATAAACCAAGGACAGCTGGCACTTTTCTATGGTGTGTGTGGCAAATACGTTTCTTTCCATTTTGTTGTTCGCTTTGGACTCTTCTGATGGATTTTTTTTTCCTAGCAGAAGTTTTACATTTTCATAGGGTCACATTTGGTGATCTATTTATTTATGATGTTTGGGCAGCCCCATGGCTTGAAAGCCGTCCCTCTCCTTGTCAGCGGGTTGAAGGGATTGCTCTGGGTTGCTGGGCCCCTCAGGAACGGGCTGTGTCCCTGGGTTCGCCCTCATCACCCTTCAGGCATGGGGAGATGCCAGCCCCTCAGGAGGTTCAGCACGCGTGACCTTGTGCTCTGCTCCACAAACAGTGCCTCCCCTTTCAAGGCCAACTTCAGGATGCGCCCAGCTTTCCTTCTCCCCTGACATCCAGCTCCTTTTAAGGAGCTATGCATCTTATACGTTCCCTAATCCTCCAACTAAATTTACCAGCTCTGGCTTGCAGCCAAGACATCAGCTAAATTAAACTCAGTGTATCAGATGCACCTCTTTGAGGAGCGGTGGGAGCAGTCACGCCCCGTCTGTCCTGAGGGCTGGGGGTCAAGTTCTCCCTGTCCTTCCCAGCATCTCCCTTCCGTCAGAAACGCCAGGATGCCACTGACGCTGAGTTCCTCCCACCCATCTCAAGGATTCATCCGTCCAGCAAACATTTACTGAGTGCTCCATTTGCAAGGCACTGTGTTGGGCGTGGGGGAACCGTTGAGGTTTTCTTTCTGGTGGGGGAGACGACTGATGGACAGGTAAGTATGTGATCCCCCCGCTGAGCCGCAGAAAAGCCTTGAAGGGAGCAGAGCAAGGAAAGGGAAAGACAGAAGTGGAGAGGAGGAGGCCTCGATACCGCTGAAGATGTGGAGGCCAGGAAGGCCTCTCCCAAGAGTCAATCTTTGCATGGAGCAGTAGAGACAACCAGGAGCCTAGATATCTGGGGGAAGGGGGTTCTGGGAGGAGGGGAGAGCTAGAGCCAAGGCCCGGATGTCAGAACACGTACGGTGTGTGGTGGGATCCCCAGGCCGTCAGGGCAGAGCGCGGTGAAGGAGGAAGCGTGGGGTGGGCAGTGAGGTCAGAGGGAAGGTGGCTGGGACGCCCGGAGACTTGTAGGTGCAGGTCGTGGGAGAGAACGGCCATTTCCTTCCACATGTGACAGGGAGTCGCGGAGCGTTGAAAATTAGGAGCAAAGTGGTCTAATTTCCATCTTCATGGGGTTTGGCCTGCATTCCCCCTCTGTGGCAGCCTGCGTGCAGGAAAGGCCAGGGATGGATTCTTGCTAAGGGGACTCTGGTAGCTACACGCAAGCTCTGATGGCGGTTTTGCAGGTGCCTACCGCCACCCCCATTCTGTCTTGGGGATGTGCATGAGGCCCTCCCTGCTCTGAGCACAGTCACATGCAACAGGGTGCACCCGGCCTAAACCCGCATCCTCTCTCAACTGCAAGGAAGAAGTCCCTCCATTGCAACCGGGGACTCGGGCCCAGCAAGCTCCTTGCATGGGCCCTGCTGCGAACTTGCACCCTGGTGCTAGGCCCCAGCCCCGGTGCCTAGCCTCTGAGGACAGGGCGGGAGTGGCGGGTGGGGGGAGGGGGTGTGACTGTCTGGTGCAGACACCACAGATTGGGCCTGGCCCTCAGGGCTGGAAGGCTCCAGAAGTGGAATGATCGATCGGCACCCCCAGAGCTGAGCCAAACGTGCAGGCCAGTGTCGGCTTGCTAGGCTCACAGGAGGAGGGATTATAAAGTATCATAGCACACCTGCCCCCTCCCAGCTGTCTCTGCAGTCATGACAGGTGAGGCACACAGACCCCTCTTGGGACGGCTGAGACAGGAGTGTCGGGACCAGCCCAGGAGCGCGACTGTAGCTCACCAACTCGACAACCTCACGCACACGCACACACGCACAGAGTCCCCTCCATAGAAATAGGTCCCATCGTCCCTTTCTGCAGAGGGAGGGCCCCCAGACCAGGTATCACCCCAAGGATTCCACTGTTAAGCCTCACATTCCACTAGGACATCCCACCTGGACCACCACGCTGTGCACATATGTAACCACGGCCAAGCCTCACGCAGTGTGGCTTTCTTTGAACCTACGGAGCAGCGTTTGCCGTTCAAACTGCCTCCCAGTCACTCACAGTGTTCCGATGAATCAGGGGTAGAAATTTGGTGCCAGTTTTGGAAACTACTGCTTCCTGGGGGTAAATCGTGGAAGATTTCCGTGTCTAGGTCCTACTTGTGAAGCATCTGGAAGTGCCATCTGTGCAAATGCACCTCTTCGTCGATCCAAACATAAACACAACCCCGGCTTCTTTCGACGAGTTCTTTTATCTTCCTGCAGAAATCTTCCTCCACGCAAAATGAGCTTCGCAAGGAGAAAAAGAGCATCCGTCTCCCGTGTCCGCCGTGGGCTCATTCTTTTTAGTTACCGGGATGATGGCAAACATGAGAGAAAAGCTCTCGGAAGCCGAAATGATGGCTCAGGACTGCCGGGGCCTTTTGAATGTAATCAAAGGAAGAAGCTGGAAGTTAACACATCCCTTGACAGAGGATCCTGTCATGTCAGGGGAATAGGCAGCAAGTCTGTGCAGGTTCATTTCTTCCTGGCATAAAATATTCCTTCTGATCATAAAGAAATCTGCTCGGAAGGAACTCCAGACAATCAGAGAACAGTTACAGGACAGGTGCTGAGTGACAAGTCACAACTTTGATGGTGACAAAACAGAGAAAGAGTGAGCGTCTCTGGATTCAACTTTGTCCTTCCCTGTCATCCTTCAAAAGCTAAATCCCCAACCCTCCCCCCATCTCCGCCAAAGAACTGTAAGTCTCTCACAACCTGGTATGAATTAAACTATTTGCGACCAGAAATCATTCCAAGAGACCCTTCTAGAAGAGCCCTCATAGTATTGAAAAAACAAAAGCTTTACGAAACACCTGAAACACTAAGATGAAAATATTTCCATTCTAATTTTTAGCTGATGGTCCCAGACAAGAGCTGCCACCTGTTTGTCATGTTCCAAAGTGGGATTTTAGATTGTCAGTATTCTTCTTGAAGGGCCAGATAGTAAATACTTTAGGCTTTGTGAGCCATAGCTCACAATCTTTTTACTTATTTTTAAAAATTTTTTAGAGGTAGTTGGCTGGATTTAGGCTATAGTTTGCCAACCCCTGTACTAGACCCCTTAGGCTGGTCTTACAGACATGAGAGAGTCAACAGACAGTTTTGTGGTTCCTGGCTTATCCCCTGGAAGCTCTAAAATGGTTAAAGTCAGAGAGACAGAGAAGTCGAAGCTTGTGGATTTCTTTTTAGGGGAAGTTGTTGGAGGGCCTCATGCCCCAGCCCCAAAGAGTAATTGTTGAGGTGTGTTTTTGATAACCCATGACTGTGGAAAAAAACCATCTCAAAACTTAACCTTCAACGATATGCTATTTCTAATGAGTCTTTGGGTTGGGTAGTTGGTAGGTTTTTTTGTTCCATGTGGTGTCATCTGGGGTCACTCATATGGCTACACTCAACTGGGATTATGGCTGCAACTACAAGCCCAAGGAGACTTCACCCACAAGTCTGGGGTGGATGGATATGCTGGGCCTCCATCCTTCTTTCTCTCCATATGGGCTCTCATCATTCACTGGTTTGACTCAAGCTCTATTACGTGGTGGCTGGATCCCAAGAAAGCAGAGGTGGAAACTGCAACATATCTTGTTGCCTAGGCTCTGAAACTCACAGAGTGTGTAGCTTCTGCCCATTCTGTTGGTTGATGCAAGTCGCAAGGACATCCCAGAGTCAAGGGGATGGAGAAATAGATTCCTTTTGATGGGAGGAGTGATGCACACATGCAAAGATGGGGGAATTGTTGGTGGCCATCTCTGGAGATAATCTACTACAGTCTTCCCTCTGGAAGCTTACAATTCTCCAGCAGGCAAAGTACACCCACTCTCTCCCAAGATCCCCCCAAAGTATCATCCAATCTGGGGCATCCACTCAAGGCCCAGGTACAGATGAGTCTCCTTAGATACATCTCTTCTTGATCTGGTGACTGAAGAACTCAGTGGATCATTTATCTGCACCCATCTTGTATCTACACACACCCAACACAGAATGGTAACACGGGAATGAGATGGTTGCGATGGACAGTTTCATTAAAAAGTGAGAAGAGGGGCACCTGGGTGGCTCAGTCGGTTAAGGGGCCGACTTCGGCTCAGGTCATGATCTCGCGGTCCGTGAGTTCGAGCCCCGCGTCGGGCTCTGTGCTGACAGCTCAGAGCCTGGAGCCTGTTTTAGATTCTGTGTCTCCCTCTCTCTGACCCTCCCCCGTTCATGCTCTGTCTCTCTCTGTCTCAAAAATAAATAAACGTTAAAAAAATTTTTAAAAAAGTGAGAAGAGAATAAACAGAGGGTGCATGGCAGCCAATGGGCCATGGTGGTTTGAAATCCCACTAGGCACGTGTTGCCAGCAGAACCAATATTCACCTGAGTTCACATCCCACTTCTGGTACCAACCTCTGTGTCAGTTTTCTATTGCTGAATAAGCAATAAACCCAATAAGCCCAACATCTAGTGTGTTAAAACAACAGCAACTACTCACATGTTCATGATTCTGCAACTGGGCAAGGCTTGGGGGGAACAGTTCATCTCCGCCCTGTGGGGTACTGACTAAGTAGCTTCGGCAAGGGCTACTGGTTCCAGAGTGGTTTTGATAGCACGTCTGGCACCACAAAGAGAGATGGTTGGGGGCTAGCTGGGCATCTCTCTCCCCCTTGATGTCTCTCACCCTCCAGGGTCTCTCACTGCATCCAGCAGGGTGGTCAGATGTCTACACGTGGTGATGGGCTTTTGGCTGCATTGTGTTGGTCAAAGCAAGTCATAGAACAGCCCAGATTCAAAGAGAGGGGAAAAAGACTCTACTTCTTGAGGAAAGGAGATGCAAAGAATTATTGACTATCTTAATCCATCCTAGTCTGACCTTTGGCCAGAAATATCCACATGCGAGGCACGCTCCCTCTCTCCCTGGACCCCAAATTCTCAGCTCATTTTGACATCAGGCTTTCAGCCCAGGTTCTCATGGTCTCAGTCAGGTCCAAGGATAGATGAAGGGCCTCAGAAACCGCTCCTCAAGTTCAGTTTCCTCTTGATTCAGAGACTTGTGAACCAAAACAAAACAACTTTCCTGCCTCCCCTCCCCCTACGCAGCATACAATAGTGAGACAGCAATGAAATAACCACAGTAAACACCCTCATTCAAAATGGGGAGGAAAGGGAAGCACACAGCAGTCACTAGTTCATAGAAAATCTGGAAATCCAGCTGGGCACATGCTACCACCTTCCCCTAACCCAAGGCAGGAAAGGCTACCTCACTAGGGACGAATTCCCTAATCCACCTTTTCATTGGCTCTCGGTCTACCCTCTGGGCTCTTAGCTCTACTCTCTGAGTCATCTTTCCTTTTCTAGACGAAATGGACCACATCTGCAGCAAAGTAGCTTTCTCAGTTTGCTTCCCAACTATGGAAAGTTGAGATTCCAAAGACCTCTTTTCCACTGGAACTGTGTCTCTGAGTTCAGGCTACTGATTCTCTCACCAAGCACTTTCCCTGAAAACGTTGTACGTTTCCCATGAATCGTATTGGCATTTACTCTGCGCCTGTGAAAGATTCAGCCATAGTTCCTCCCAAGACAGAGTTCTTCTACTTTGAACATGGTGGGCTGTGTGGGAAAGCGCCCTTAAGATTTTTAAAACCCTTTGTCTACTTGAGAGGGTCTCTGAAGAACAACTTTAAACATTTCAAAACATCTTAAAAGAGGTCTTACAGCCTTGATATGATCTCTATCCTATGGCCGTATTTTACTGGCAGGAACCCCCTGTGTTTTATCTTTGTCCTGAGACTATTTCTTACTTTGAGAAGTTTTTGCAGAGACTATCCTGGGTCCTCAGTTGCCTCAAAATTCTACTGGAAAACTGGTCAGTTTCTTCTTTAACTTATCCCTCTCTTGCAATCCCTTGTTGTATATCGCTAAAAGAAGCCAGCTGTCCCTTTCAACATTCTGCCTGGAAATCTCCTTAGAGGATCCATGCATTCATGAGTTATGTGTTCATCATCTGTATTATTGGAGGGAACAGGGCTGCTGTAACTTTTGCTGGTACATAAAAGGATCTCCTTTCTGCAGCCTCCAGGAGCAAGTTTCTCTCTGATCCTGTAGTTTCCTCCCCGCCCTCCCAGCTCCACCTGCCACAGAGTCGCAAAGCCAATGTCATGTCTTTGAGGCTTTGTTTCACCCACTTCTAGGTAACTAACTTCTGTGTCAGTTTTCTAATAATTAGTGCCTTAAAACAGCAATGTATGATGTCTCATGATTCTGTGAGTCAGCCGAGCTTTGCTGGGCAGTTCTGTTCCACAGGGCGTCAGCCCCCCATGCCCACCCTGAGAGCTGGGGTAGTTGGCATGACAGGGGGGCAGCTGGGCCTCCCTTTTGTCATGTGGTGTCTCATCACTCAATAGTCTAGCCTGAACTTCTGTACATGGTGACTGGATCCCCAAAGAGCAAAGGTGAAGCCACACGGTGTCCTCAGGACCAGGCTCCAAAACTTGCACAATTTTTCCAAAAAGTTTATTTATTTATTTTGAGAGAGAGTGAGAGAGACGGTGCATGTCAGACGGGTAGAGAGAGAGGGAGAGGGAGAACCCAAGCAGGCTCCAGGCTTTCGGCGCAGAGCCCGATGCAGGGCTCGATCTCACAAAATGTGAGGTCATGACCTGAGCTGAAATCAAGAGTCAGGTGCTTAACCAACTGAGCCACCCAGGCACCCCCAAAATGTATATAAATTGTGTGTACCGTCTCAACTGGTCAAAGGAAGTCACCTGCTCATCTCCACACGTCAAAGGAGCAGAGGAACAAACTATCTCTTGCTGAGATCAACAGTGTGCAGGTACAGATGGGAGGAATTATTTGTGGTTGTCTTTGCAGATTAACCCACCATGGACGTCTTGAGAAGCTCCTAGCAGACCAATGTGAAAGGATGATCCAAGTATCCTGGTTACGTATGGCCCTGTGGATTGCTGTCTGACGTACTAAAAAGGTCAGGGGTAGAGAGCACAGGACTCTGATTGGGAAGTCACTGTGCTCCCAATCAGAAAGGCTTATGCTGTCCAGGGAGTTTATTTCCTACAGAAGTGGCCACATAGGAGAGTGAGCCAGCATGAGATCATCTTAGATCCTGCCATTGGCCACAGCCTGGAGGGGTGAAGAGGCCGCAGCAGAAAACGGCTGGAGAGGTCGAGCCAAAGGCCCAGGGATCAGGAGGGGACTGTCCTTCCTGAGAGGCCTCACCCGCATAAGGGGGAGCATCACTAGCAGTGAGCACAGCCAAAGAGCCCACATACGGGTCTCCTGAAAGACAGCTTTGAACACCTGCCAAACTCAGAAATAGCCACTTCCCAAGAGGGCCAGAGAGGTAAGAAGTTCCCTGCCCCCTCCCCTTCAATGCTTGGCAAGCTGGGGATGAGTGGTAAAGGTGAACAGCGGGGAACCAGAAAAAAGTGGGCCCTGTCCCTCCGCCCTCTCCCCCCTGCGCCTTTCCCACGGCACACTCTAGTTGGAGGAGGGACAAAACTTTCCCTCCGAGTCAAGCTTGGAGTTTTGATTATTAAGTAAAACTGGATATGCTAGTTACTGAACTGGCAGATTGGAGGTGACCACCAGTCAGAGAGAGCTTTTTGTCACCTATGAGTGGGACGATGTCCTCTAGGAGCAGGGCAGGAACTAGTCCTGTGGCATCAGGTTGGGGTGGGGGGGGCAGAAAAAATTGCTTTCTGGTTATACCTGCTCAGTTGACGTGACTGTTATAAATCTGTTTCCATCCCAGGAGACACTGCTTGGGAAAGAATCTTCATGATAACCAACAGGACACCCTGGAACCCCATTAACACCAGCAGGTCCTGGTTCACAGGGGGATAGACGTGCTTATTTCTGGATTCACTTCGGACACTATCCACCCTGTCCCGTGGACAAGGTACCGGAACACCTCATCGATCCTACATGGCTCTGACGCAATGTGGTGTCTCATAGCACAAGATTTGGGGGGTCAGAAAAACCTGGGTTTAAATCCTAATGGTGGGGCGTCTGGGTGGCTCCATCAGTTAAGTGTCCAACTCTTGATCTCAACTCAGGTCTTGATCTCAGAGTCGTGAGTTCAAGCCCTGCCTTGGGTTCTACGCTGGGTATAAAGTCCACTTAAAAGAAAAAATCCTAATGCTGCCTTTTATTAGTCACGGGATTTGGAATAGTTCACTTAATTTCTCTGCACTTGAGTGTTCTCATTCATAAGACAGGGGTCAAACGCTTCCTTGACAAGGTCATTCATAAGAATGAAACAAGGTTATACATGCCAGGCATTTAGCTGGAAGTCCCCAGCTTAGAGGAAGTCCCCAAGGTGTGTTTGTATGTACAATGAACACCCTGCCCCCCCCCCATTAACAAAAATCGGGAAAGACTCCATCTGTCTGAAACTGCTGTTGCATAGACACAAAATATCTCATGAAGGACAATGCAAGAAGGTGGTGACACTATTTGCCTCCAGAGAGGGGACTGGGTGTCTTGGACAGGGAAGAAGTTACATTTACACTGTGTTAAAGCGTCTGTACCTTCTGAATTTGGAAGTATGGGAAGGTAATAACTATTCCAAAAGTAGATTTAGATTTAAATTTTTCCAACATTTTACTGTGAAAATTCGCAAACGTACAGAAAAGCAGAAGGAATTTTACAGGGAACACGGTGTACCCACAGCTGAGAATCTACCCTTCCCATTTTGCTACGTTAGCTTTCTCTCTTACCTGTGACATTGTTTGAATACAAATGAATCCATCTCGGGTGCCTGGGTGGCTCTGTCGGGTAAGGGTCCGACTTCGGCTCAGGTCACCATCTCGTGGTTCGCGAGTTCGAGCCCTGCGTCGGGCTCTGTGCTGATGGCTCGGAGCCTGGAGCCTGCTTCGGATTCTGTGTCTCCCTCTTTCCCCTCCCCTGCTCTCACTCTCTCTTTCTCTCTCTCAAAAATAAATAAACATAAACAAATGTTTTCATCAAAAATAAATAAACATTAAAAAATGTTTAATGAGAAGCATGGGGTATTCACTGTTATTCACAATGCCCAGAGCTTACCTGAGAGGTACAGCTCTTAGCCATCTTGCCTGTATGTCATAGGCGTTTAGTGCGGGAAGCTCCCTGACCTTGAGAACACTCTGCTGTCACACATGTGACCCTCCAGTGGCCCTATGGGTACATGGCCCTGCCCCTCTGGGATGAGCGGCCGAGGAATGAAAGAGGAGATACCCTTACTACTCACTAGCATTTCTGATTCTCCTCTCCTTTCAATGAAATGTAAGTGTGTCCCTTTTACGGGAAAGAGTTTAAGAGCCATGGTAGTATTCTCCACACCCCGTGGTCCTCTCATGTGCCAACCAATAAACCTGTGTTCTGGATGGTGCAGCCACGGGGTGGTGGGACCTCCCCCAGCCTGAGTCGCTGAGTTTCTTCAAGGAGATTTATGTGCCCTAGAAAGTTGTCTGGCCCTCAGTGGCCCCTAGACCCTTT
Source organism: Neofelis nebulosa (assembly GCF_028018385.1). Lineage (NCBI taxonomy): Eukaryota > Metazoa > Chordata > Mammalia > Carnivora > Felidae > Neofelis > Neofelis nebulosa. The sequence continues at coordinate 11,395,338 of NC_080789.1, forward strand.
GGATTGAATGCTATTTGAAGTATGTTCAGATCAAACAACACAGACTAAGGGCAAACTGTGCATAAGACTCTGGGCTTGGCACTTTCCAAATGCCTCCCCTTGACATCCATTCATGCCTTCATCGAAACCGACATATGCCAGGTCTTGTGCTGGTTCCTGGGGAGACAGCAATGCAGACAATGCACTCGTTGCCCTCGGTGAGCTCATGATCTAATCTGGGCAACAACCATGTAATCATAACAAGAAGGAAAAAAAGAGTTGATACTTAATAAGCATTTCGCACGGTGCTGAGCAATTTACACGCACTGTCTTGCCTTATTTCTGACAATAACCCTGTGAAGTAGAGGGTTAGTCAGCCCTTTGTTTATCTGTTGCTGTGTCACAAGTTCCTCCCAAATACAGTGGCTTAACATAACCTTCATTTTTTCACCTCTCCAAAGGCTGTCATCTGAATGGGACTCAACCGTATGGTTCTTCTGCTCTTGCCTGGGGTCAGGCCGTGTGGCTGCAGTCAGCTGAAAGGGGCACCGGGGGCTGGACTCTGCTAGGACACCAAGAAGCTGAGTTTCCGTCTCTCTACGTGGTGGCTGGACCTCTCCCTCGTCGTGTGGCACCTTGACATGCTCTCTCCGACGGGGTACGTGAACTTACAGGGCAGCTCAGGGCTTACAAGAGTGCAGAAACCATCAAGCCTTCTTCAAGCTTAAGCCCAGAACTGGTAGAGCGTTACTTCCATCCCATTCCACAGATTAAAAGCAAGCTGCAAGCCCCGCCCTGTTGTCAAGGGGGATGACAAGACAAGGACATGAATAGTAAAAAGCGTGGTTCGTCAGGAACCATTCATACGACAGAGCATCGCGATGCTTTCTGGCCCAAGCAAAACCAGCTTGGCTTATGCTAACTCAAGTTTAAAAGAAAAGGTGGGGGTGGGGGGATTTATTGGCTTTTGGAACTGGAGGCCCAGGTGCACCTCTCTCTTCAGGCACAATTGGACCAAGGGACACGTATGATATAATCAAGGCTTCCTTTTTCTCTCTATTCCTCAGACAGACTCTCTCTATGCAGTGGCTAAGACAGCTGCCTACCTTCTAGAACTATACCCAACATGCTTAGCAACCCCTGCGTGGAGAGAAAATCTCTTTCCATTTTGCTGCACAAAGTTCCAGACAGGTCTGGATTAGCATGACAGGAGCCTCATGCCCATCTTTAAAACCCAGGGAATGGAGCACTGTTATTGTCCAGGTCCGGACACAGGGCCACTGCTGAGGCCCTTTCAAACCACATGGAATAGATTCCTTAGTTAAAGACACGGGGAGGGGAAGGAAGGGAGGGAGGAAGGGAGGGAAAGGGGGAGGGAGGAGAACGGAAAGAGACAGAGAAGAAAAAAAGAAAGAAAGAAAGAAGAAAGAGAAAGAAAGGAAGGAAGGAAGAGAGGGAGAAAGGGAGGGAGGGAGAGAGGGAGGAAGGAAGGAAGGAAGAAGGAGGGAGGGAGGAAGGAAAGAAGAGGGAGGGAGGAAGGAAGGAACGAATGAATGAAGGAACGAAGGAAGGAAGAGAGAGAACGCATGGGAAGAAAAGGAAGGCTCTATTATCAGAAAGAGTTAGGTAATGCTGGGAAGACAGGTGGTATGAGAATTCTGATGTTCAAAACTAGTGAAGGGATCGGTCCAAGTTCATAAAACCAGAAGATGCTACAGCCACGACCGGAATCTAGGTCTCGTAGATGTTCCTGGGCTCTGTGGCCAAATTCTACAACAGCGCTTGCAAACAAACAATGACAAGACCGTGTAACGTGACCCATGATCGAGCACCAGCCATGGTGCGGAAACGATGGAGCAGAGCTATTTGCTGAGCGGTGGTGGGGTGATGAGTCAGGGAGGACCTCCCAGGGGAAGCGACGCTTGAGCCGGGTCCTTAGGGCAGGGCAGGTCACTCCAGGACAAGGGGTCAGCATGCTCAAACATGCCTCAGGAACCTGTAAGATCTTGGAAGAGTGGGAGAAAAATGATTTCTGAGCTGAAGGCTAAAGATCTTTGCGTCCATGGATGTATCATAAGAAGTCTGGGAATTTATCCTCGAATCCAGCCTGGTTTATAAACTGGATATATATATATATATATATATATATATATATATATATATAATGATTTATCAATATCAATATAATATCACATATAACAATTTATCAAATATATTTCAAAGCACTGCTGAATTCATGGTAGCTTGTTGTTAGATGTCTCCTCGATGAGGGGGGAACTAAAAGTAGACCCGTCACCCTGCTTGGTTCAGGAATTACTTTGATGTTGTAAAGGAGGCTTTATACTAAAAAACACCGAGAGACATCGATCGCAAATGCGAGTTACGAAGGGGCCACTTCTACAAACGAGGCAGGGGAGGGCAGCAGAACCTGCCCAGGGGGGTTCACAGCCACCCCAAAGGCAACTGGAGACCCCTGGAGGGGTTTGAGTGGGGAAGGAAGGGTTGATTCAGACCAAGCAAAGGTTGGGGCTGGAGGGGCTGATTTTGGGGCTGGAGGGGCTGATTTTGCGGGTACATGTGATTCTGCGCGTCAGAGGCGGCTGTGGTGAGGGTCGAGAGAGTAGAAGATATAAAGCACGCACTCTGGGGCCGACTCCCTGGGTTCAAATCCCAGCTCTGCCACTTAACTGCTGTGTGACTTGGGGCAAGATACTTAGCCTCTCTGGTGCCTTCGCATGCCTATGTATAAAAAGGGAATGAGGATGGTTTTAGAGGATAAACGAGTTGAAACACGCAAAGTGGTTGGGATCGTGTCCGGGGTTCACACCACGGGAGAATATTGTCACCTCACACGTGTGCACGTGACTATGTGGATATTTACTCTTGTGGCCTAAGAAAGACGGGGCAGCGGCCTGGACTGCGGAGCGTAGAGAAAAGAGTTAGAGGTATGTACATGTTTACATCTGTGTGCAGCGTTACACGCGTCCACATCCGTTCCAGATCCCACGTACGATGGTCTGTACATTCCCTGAAGGCAGAAACCCCGTCACAGGTGTCTCGCTCAGTGAATGCCTGAGACCCCCAGACTCCTCTCGGGGACAGAAAGGCCCTGGGGTCTGTCTTGTCTAACGCCGTAGATGAGAATCAGGACAAACACCAAGAAGATTCCTTTCTTCGGCCCAGGACGGGTGGGCGGCTCGTGGACCTCTGAGGGTCTGTCACGGGAGACAGGTGAGATCCGAGCTGGGCTCGGATCTCCTATTTTCTCAGAGCCCGAGAGTCGAGGAAAACCGGGAACAGACCGGGAGGGCTGCCGAGGGAGGCCTGAATGTTCTCCAGAGCCGGGTCAGCTCCCCTCGGCCTCCGACTCAGCGCCTGTGGGGCTCGGGGGACCGAGGGGTCCCACCTCTGCCTTTACAGTTTCTCTCAGCAGGATGCTCCCCCGTTTTCCAGATAAGGAAACTGAGGTCTGGAGAGGTGACTGCACGGGGTGCGAGGGAGAAGTAAGAGCGTGCATGAGGCAGGCCCCGTACTAGGGACTGAACTGAGTATCTCAGACGGGAATCTGCTCACGTGGGTGGACTGGGCCCATTTGACAGGTACAGAGCCCGAGCTCGGATAGCTGGAGCCATTCCCTTGGGTTCTGGGGTACACCTAAGACTTTCATTTCACTCCTGCTCTGAAATTTGGAGTCTGGGGAGCCTCTTGTTCCGGCCTCCTCGGCTGGAGAGGGGGTCCCTGCCAACCTCGGCTCACCCGCAGAGCAGAGGGGTCTCGGCCCACACCTGCAATCTGACCGAATTCAAGTAGGGGCATCACAGGGCGCCTGGGTGGTTCAGTCGGTTAAGCTTCCAACGTCGGCTCAGGTCACGATCTCGCGGTTCGTGGGTTCGAGCCCCGCGTCGGGCTCGCTGCTGACAGCTCGGAGCCTGGAGGCTGCTTCAGATTCTGTGTCTCCCTCTCTCTCTGACCTTCCCCTGCTCACGCTCTCTCTCTCTCTCTCTCTCTCTCAAATATAAATAAACTTAAAAAAATTTTTTTTTAAAGTAGGGGCATCACTTCCTGTCTCTGGCCTCTCCTGCCCCTGGCCTGCTCACCCTTCCGCCAGCCAAGACTGGGCACCAGCCGTGCCAATAGGAATGGAAGCCTCCTTATCTGCTTGTCTGCAAATCTTCGTAAGAATGTGGGTAGGAGACTGGGGTCCTCGAAAGCTCTCCTACTAAAGACTCTGTGCAGAATCCAGCAAAGAGTTGAGAATATTTCTATTCTGTTGCCCGGTGTCATTCTCCCCGTAGCACGCGAATTACACAAGCCGGAAGTCATGCGGATAAGCTTCGTACCTGCGGTTGACTGTTACCTCCTACGACCTAGTCTCTCCATCAGGCCAACCAATCAGCGCGTTCATTCTGTCCTCACCCCACTTGAGGGAAAAACTCCCACGACTCTCCCTTTACAGTGGAGGAGGAGGCTCAGAGAGGGTGAGTGTTTGGGCCACAACACACAGCTAGAGTCAGCAGCTCCACCTAAATGTCCTTTCCTGTCGACCAGGCGGCAGCAGCCGTCATCACTGTCCCCACGCCCTCGGCCGGCCACACGCCTCCTCGCTGCCTCAGCAACCCGGGCTCACCTCCTCCTGTGCCACTGCCGTCCCCCCTCCTGGACGTCATGCTGCCCTTTCTATTGTCCATATGGTAGTGAGATGGCTTGGAAATATTCAGAAAAGGCTGAAACTTCGGGAGGGTCTACAGCAATCTAATAATAAGGAGGAGGAGGGGACGTTAAAAGTCTCACCAGACCTCTTGGCACAACCCTCCAAAGAAAACATCATCTCCGTTGTTTGGATGTGAAAGGGATGTTCCTGAAGGTTAAGCATCTTGTCCCAAGGTCCCCGAGTCAGGCTTTGAACCCAGGTCGATGTGGCACCAAGACCGACGATGTAATTTTCTAGCCATGTGGGTGGCAGGAAATCAGGGAGAAGGAATCAAGGAGGGCTTCTGGAAAGAAGGGATGCCTGAGCCGAGTCACGAGGGCTGAGCCTGCAAGAGAGAAAAAGCAAGAAAATGCCCAGAGAAGGGAACACGGTTACTTCCAGCCATTTCTACCAGCCCTGGTGATGGTGGGGGTCGGGGTCATCCCTCAAGGCACAATGAAGGTAATGTCTCCCTGAGTGTGCTTCGCGCGACTCAATCAGTAAAAACAACTATCATCTGATACTTTGTCACCTACAAGACTCACTTAATAATCTTGTGAAAACATGTTTTTTTAACTGAGGTAACGCACACATAACAGAAATTAACCATGTTAAAGCGAACAGTTCAGCAATATTTAATAACCACCGCCTCCGGCTAGCTCCAAAACATGTTGTAACCTGGTATTAAAACCACTTACCATCGGGGCGCCTAGGTGGCTCCGTCAGTTAAACGGCAGACTTCGGCTCAGGTCATGATCTTACAGTTCGTGGGTTCAAGCCCCGCGTTGGGCTCTGTGCTGACAGCTCGGAGCCTGGAACCTGCTTCGGATTCTGTGTCTCCCTCTCTCTGCCCTTCCCCCCACTCGCACTCTGTCTCTCTCTCTGTCTCTCAAAAAGGAATAAACATTAAAAAAACAACAACACTTAACCCGTTAAGCAGACACTCCCTACGCCTGCCTCTGGCAACCACCAACCCAATTTCTGTCCCGGTGGATTTTGGGTATTTCATATGAACGCAATCATACAATATGTGAACTCTGGTGCCTGGCTTCTTCCCTTAGTGTCACGTTTTCAGGGTTTCATTTCACATTTCACAACCCTTCTAGGTGAGAAGGAGCCAGCAGAGCTTAGACTACGATCTAAATATGACCCGGCATCTCCTGCCCAAGCCTGGCTCTTCCCTTAGACGTGTCCTACCCTCCTCCAGGGGCCCAGAAGGCGATCACAGGCCCAAGTGTGAGTCCTCACTCAGCCATCTCCCTGACTCAGTCTGCCCCTCTGAGCCTCGGGTTTCCATCTATACACCAGATGGTTGACCCCGCAATGGGAATATACTTAACTCTCCCAGACAGTAGGCTGTTAAAGGGCTAAAATGGCACGTTTTGTTATGGGCTCTTATCACAACTTTTCAAAAAAAAGCATGATGAGGGAAAACAAACAAACAAAATGAGACGGTTGAATCCATCAACGGATCACCCAGGACGCTTCGATCCTAAAGAACTGAGAATTGAGAATCAGGGAGAAGAAAGGCCAGACAAAGAAACAGAAAGGAAAGGAGGAATCTGGCCAAGGAAGGGACAGGGGGTGGGGAGGAGGGAAGGAGGGAAACAGAGGGAGGGGAAAGGAGAGGGAGAGAAAAAGGGAGAAGGGAGGAAGTGGGAAGAAGAGCGAGGGGAGACGGAGGGGGAGGGAGAGAAAGGAGGAGGGGAGAGAGATAGAGGGAGATGGGGAGAGGAGGAGGGAGAGATGGAGAGAGGGGCAGGGGAGGGGGAGGGGGAAGGAAAGGGGGAGGGAGAGGGAAGGAGAGATAAAGGGAGGCGCAGGGGAGTGGGAAGGAGGGGGAAAGAAAGGGAGGGGGAGGGGAAGGGGAAAGGAGCGAGAAAGGGAGAGGAGAAGGGACAGGAGAGAGGAGGGGGAAGAAGAAGGAGGGGAGAGGGAGAAAGGAAGGGGAGAGGAGGGCTGGGAGGAGGAGGGGGATGAAGGAGGGAGAGGGAGGACCCTCCCGTAGTCCCGACCAGCGGTCCTTCTCTGTTCTAACCTCCAGCGTCATCTGCGGGGGAGTCTACGCTCCTGGAGCAAGATGGCTACCGTCTGGTTTCCAAACTGACTCAGCTTCTGTCACGTAAACTTTTTTTTTTTTTTCCCCAAGAGAATTCGACCCAGAATCGGGATGAAAGCAATAAATATTTGATAAGAAAAAGCAACGCTTCAGCCACGTCCTTAAAACACATCAGTCGCGTCGCCAAGGACTTTCGCACCAGGGGTCAATGTCAAGCCACCGCCCCCCCATTAGCTGAAGGGACACCAAGACATGTGGGGACCACACATTCTAGATTTGCTTCACCTGGTTTCACATCTCCAGTGCCCCGTTCCCCAGAGCACCTGCTCTCGTCAGAACACGAGCCGCAATTTCAGGTCAGGAGGAAGTCTGGAACCCCAAGGGGAGGCCACAGTTCCTGAAAGACTAATTATACACCGGCAGTGGCCCCTAAAACGCAGGTGAATAAATGGATTTAGACAGCGTTATAAGTAGCAGTCCAAAAATGGTTTTGAGAACAACCACTGTCCACATACAACCAAAAATAAAAACATCAGCTTGATTTATTCTCCTCGGAGGCTCTCGGAGACGGAGGCTGGATGCCCGTCTTCATGCCTCCAAGTCCCAGCTGGAAAGGCGGCTGGAAACAGAGTATACACAGAATGATGGGGCCGTTACTGAGGCAGGGGTGCAGGTAAACACAAGGGCTAGGAGGGGTGTGAGGCCAGGGGGAAGAAACCCAGGAGGGCTTCCGGTAAGCGGGGGGCACCCAAGCTGAGTCATCGAGGGTGACCCCCGGGAGGTGGGTCCACGGGAGGAAGAAGGCACAAGCCTCCGGAAATGATGACATTACCTGGCTGTGCTTGGGGAGTGATAGATTATTGGTGACTCTCTCTCCCTTTTAGACCCTCTATTTCCATCGCTTCCCTAAGCCGTATATGTCACTTAAGAAAATTCTTTTTTGTGTGTGTATTTATTTTCGAGACAGAGCGTGAGCAGGGCAGGGGCAGAGAGAGAGAGGGAGACATGGAATCCGAAACAGGCTCCGGGCTCCGAGCTGTCAGCACAGAGCCCGACGCCGGGCTCGAACCCACGAAACCGCGAGATCGTGACCTGAGCCGAAGTCGGACGCTCAACCGACTGAGCCACCCAGGCGCCCCTATGTCACTTTTTAAATAAAAGTTTCTTGTTTACATTTTTTTCCATTTCACTTTATACTTACAACTGACAGTAGGAGTTTTCAATATTTTGACAGATTTTTAAAGGTCGCTTTCCCCATCGATTGTTGAGAGTGTTTTTTAAATGGCCATTTTTAGGGTCTGACGCTACTGGGCAAGGCAAGGACCGCCTGCAGCTGGGAACAGTGCCAACTTTGGGGAAAATTAGCTTCGATAAAACTGGGCAGTTGAGTGTTAAACTATTCTGGAAATAATCCACGTACCTCGGTGCTAAAATGCTCCTTCTCCCTACTTACCCTCAAAAGAAAAAAAAGTTAAATAAAAAAATTTTTAAAGAGAGGAAAGGGAACCATTTCAAGGGACCTGGAGAGTTGTCCCAAGAACGTGGTCCAGCCTCTGAGTCGGTGGGGGGAGGCTTAGACGACAGACATTTACTTCCTCACAGCTCTGGGGGCTGGAAGTTCGAGACTGCTTCTGAGGCCTGGCTCTTGAACTTGCAGATGACTGCCCTCCCTCCCCCGCCCCACCCCATGTGTTCACGTGTCTCCCTCCGTACGTGCCTGTGTCCTTTCCCTCTAAGGACACCAGTCACGTCGGATTAGGCCCACCCTGCTGAGCTCGTGTTACCTTCACCACCTCTGCAGAGGCCCTATCTCCAAATACAGTCCCATTCCGAGGCCCTGCGGGGTAGGATTCCGACAGATGAATTTGGGGGCCACACTCGGTCCACGATACTGGGGTACAGATACATGTCTCCAGATGAGTCCCTTGTTTCTCCCGCTGGCTACGAGAGAGTTCCGGACATTCGTATTTGGCTGATTTGGCCGCAAAATCAGGATGCTGGAGAGCACGTGTGTGCATTGTCAGAGCCCCTCGGCCACCCAAGGCAGCGCTGGGCAGTGGCCATCCCGAGAGGCAGGAAGCAAGAAGGGCTGGTCCGGGGTCCCACACCAACACACGGGGACTCATCACCCGCCCCCTGCAGCTACCGACGTGCCCATGTGCACGCGCACACACATACACATGCAACCACACACATAAACACACACATCACAGGCACACACACCCCTCCGACAGTCATTCTTTTTTTTTTTTTTTTTTTTTAATTTTTTTTTTCAACGTTTTTTATTTATTTTTGGGACAGAGAGAGACCGAGCATGAACGGGGGAGGGGCAGAGAGAGAGGGAGACGCAGAATCGGAAACAGGCTCCAGGCTCCGAGCCATCAGCCCAGAGCCTGACGCGGGGCTCGAACTCACGGACCGCGAGATCGTGACCTGGCTGATGTCGGACGCTTAACCGACTGCGCCACCCAGGCGCCCCCCTCCGACAGTCATTCTGACTCTGCTGTGGGATGTGGGTTGTGATGGAGCCAGGAGCCAGGAGAAGCTGAGGAAGAGACGATACTGTGAGAAAGCCCACTGCCTGTCTCATCTCGGGCCGCCTTACTGATCTGAGCTGGGCGCAAGGCTCCATGCCGTCTGCTCCCCTGATACCAGCGGGTATCTGGGAGCCAAGAGAACCCTAACAACCTCGGTAGACCATCCTCTGTCTGCTTCTCCGTGCACGTCACCCGGCACAGTGCGAGAAGGGAGAATCCCAGAGTCCGCCCATCACGTATTTCCCCCAACTCTTCCAATTTCCACAGCCATGGCCACGGGGTGTCCTGCTCCCCTTAATAGCTCCAGCCCACACAGGGACCAAACTGTTCGCTGGTTTCCCCTGAGCACCACTGAGACGGGATGGGGTTTTCAAGAAAAGGAACCAAAGCCAGGTGGCCAAGAGCCACAACCTCCTCGGCTCATGGGCTCAACCCTGGCTCACGTTCAGATCCTGGCCTCATCCAAGATGGCACTGGGGGGGGGGGACACCCCGCTCGCAGCCCCTCCCGCCCTCCCACTCTGCGTTCTCCCCCTCCTCCGAGCATCTGTGGCTCCCGACTTCCCCAGCAAGGCCCTGCATCCCCAGGGTCAGAGACCGTCCCGGGAAAACCAGGGAGGGGTGGTCAGGGGCTGGTTTCTTTCCATAAGGCCACTCCAGGGTCCCATCATCCAGCGGCAGGACAGGATCAAGGGTACGTTCCTCACAACGATAACCACCCTGATTATCATTGGTGTAGGATATTGTAGCCGCCGAAGCCCTACTCCGGCGTGATCTCATTTAACACTTCCTCTTCGGCGTCATTTTACCCACGAAGGAACTGAGGCCCAGAGAGGTGAGGCAGCTGGCTGATGGTCACACAGTGGGTAAAGTGGCAGTGCCACTGTCGGGACCCTAAGTGCCCTTACGACCCTTAGGACCCCCTACCGCTTGGCCTCCGTCTCGGTGGCGAAACTGCTTAAATACAGGCGAGAGGCAGGAGGGGAACAAGGCCACAGGCACAGGAACGGGGCCGAGATTCCTCCGAGTTAATACACGTCATATCACAGGGCTGACCTCATAAATATGATTAGATCCTGCCGCGTCCACCCAGCCCGCCAGGGCCCTGGATATGACGAACTCTGTATCCTGTTCCCGGCCACAGCAGGTGGAAATAGTGTGAACGAATGAAATATCACCAGCGAAGCGAACAGCTGAATACTTCGTCTCCTGGCAGACAGCAGCCAAGAGACTGCTGACCCACGCGCACGGGGCCTCCTGCCCTCCACCAGCTAGGAGGCCAGAGCAGGCTTGGGGGAGAGCACTGGACACTGGACGGGCGTGGAGACAGACAGACCAGGCTCTGGCCCTGGTGTGCCTTGGGACCTATCTCTGAACCTCAGTTTTGCCATCTGTAAAAAGAGGATCATGGGATCCGCTTCGGAAACCTATACGGGGACGGGTCCAGCTAAAGGCCCCGCACAGTACTGGGTCCCAGAGGATAGAAGTGGAATCAGCATGGGGATATGACAGCCACCTATCCATCGGGCTGCCTCATGGCTGTTCACAGTAGGAAACAGCAGCTAGGGGGAAATTCCACTGGGTGGGGTGGCTGTCTCTAAGCAGATGCCCAAGGGGATGGGAGTGGCGGCCTGTCAGTCCTCGATGAGGGGCAGGGGATCTCAAGGCCAGGAAGGCCACTTTGGGCCCCAGAGTGAGTCATTACAGAAGGTTACTGCATACTGTTATCAAACTCACCGAGGACTTAGGGCCCAACCTTCCCTTGCGCCTGGCTTACTTGGTCGCCTCAGAGACTCACCCAGTGAACAGTTCATGGGCTTTGACCACCTGAATCCCTTGCCCCTCGGTCCAGGGACAGGCCCCCTCCTCTCGTAGGTCCAATGGTGTTGACATTCTGCGCCCTCCAGGCTGCTGCTTGGACTGCTTCAGGGACGGTGTTTGACCAAACCAAGATAACCATAGCCACTGACACTCAGTGCTGGGACTTTCGACCAAGATCTTGGGGCAGCGGACTCCCCTGTCCCCGAGGGACTTGGACTGCAAGTTTATAGCACCGCAGGGGAGGGCCATCTTGTAACCCTCAGGGGACACAGTCAGCCTGGGAAGGTGGCCAAGTCGTAGCGCAAGGCATTGCTGGGAAAATAGACCTCGCTGTGTGATCTGGGAGAAGTCACTAAAGTTCTCTCAGCGTCTATCTCTTCAAACCTCTGAGGATCATAATGAGGGTAACATAGAACAGCACGCATATAGCACCGAGCTCCCCGTAGGTTCTCAACAAATGAACCCCCACACGATGGTCCACCCCACGTAGATCTGCTTGATTACAGGCACATGAAAAAGACACGTGGGGATAGAGAGGAAGGCCATCCTGGCTCCCAAGCATTCAGCCGTGACGGGCTCTGACCCCAGCACGTACCTTCTGTTAGTCTTTTCAAGGAGCAAGATGGTAGACGGGCGCCTGGGTGGCTCAGTTGGGTGAAGCGTCCGACTCTTGATTTCGGCTCGGGTCACGATCTCACGGTTGGTGGGATGGAGTCCCGTGTCGGGCTCTGTGCTGGCAGCGTGGAGCCTGCTTGGGATTCTGTCTCCCGCTCTCTTTGCCCCTCCCCTGTGCTCTAAATAAATAAATAAATATTATTTTTTTAAAAAGGAAGATGGAGGAGTAGAAAGGAGCAAGGGCTTTGGGGTTAGAGACACCTGGGCTTAAGTCCTAGCTCCTCTGTGTGACCTTAGGCAAGTCACCTAACCTTTCTTAGCCTTGTTCCCTCATTAGTAAAACAGGGAAGGCAAAGCCAAGGGTAAGACCAGGTTGCCATGCACACCGTGATCAACGTGGTGCTCAACAAATGAGGGTGATGATTTTCCTAGACCCCAGCGAGGGATCTCCCTCAACATTCAGTCCTTAAGACTCTGTCTCATTCCTGCCTTGCTGAGCTCAGCCATGCCTGTGACCTCAAGCCCTTGACCGCCCCTCCCCCCCCCCGCCGCCTTTGATGACCACCAAAGCCCTGTGACCAGCCCCGACCTCTCTCCGGAATGCGGACCTCTGGGCATCTCCACCAGAATGTCCCCCAGGCATCCCAGATCCAACGCGAGGTCCTGGCTTGTCCACCGCTCTCCGCGTGATTTGGGTCTCTCGCCTTGGCTTTGGCTTCTTCACTTTCCCGTGAGCAGGTCGGAGTAGATCACTACGGAGCCTCCCTCAGCCCTCACATACTAAGATTCTCAACTCCGCGTCATCTCCCCAGACTAGCCACCTTCCTAGGCCGCACCTCCATCGCCCGATGAACCCCCGGCCTGCAAACTTGGGTTTGTCCGTCTTGTTCGACACGGCCACCAAGTCGGGGAGAGTCTCCTCCAAGCTGTTCCCTATCTCCTCGCTCCTCCCCACTGCCATTACTGTCATGCTAGGCCAGAGTCCAGACCCCTCCATCAGGACATGCTGGATGGACTCCATATCCAGGCTCTAGCACCGGCTTCCCCAGTCAGTCCAGCCTCTGCTCCAGTGATCAGTGACGGTCAGCCTCTCTCCCAAACAGACTTTGCATAGAGGCCAGCCCTCCTCCCATCACTGTTAAGAACGGAACTTCCCTGTGGATGATGTCAGGGCCCTGGAGATTCTTTTCAGGTCGGGGATGAGGAAAGGAAACTTTTATGGTGTTCACACTAGATACTCAATCAGTAATTTGCTAAATTCATTCATTCACCCATTCATTCATTCGTGCTTTTCAAAACACACCCCGTAGATGGTCATCTCCGATGCCAGACAGATCATGCCAGAGATCCCTTTGACCGTCTCATAAAAGCTGTGGGCCTTCGTTTCACAAGAACATACCTGCATGTGACTTTCCTCGTATAATCTCAGGGCAGTTCCTAGACCCGCCCCCTCCCAAGCCCATCTACAGAGTGAAGTTGGCACCTACTTGAGCTCATTTTCCAGATGGGGAGACAGGAATGCAAAGAGAAGAAGGGGCTTGTCAGAAAACACCCAGAACACACATCTCCAGGCACTGGATCGTGTCCCGAAAGTGCTGGGCCCCACTCCGGGATCCGGGGCCCCAGGTTCACGGCTTTGGGTAGTGACTTCCCTAACACCTGACGTCTTTGTGCCATTTCCTCGTCCACGCAGACGTGACCAGGCCTGGACAGCAAGTCTGTGATGCGGAGATGATGTATATACAAGAACCGAGCCCCGCCCTGTGCACAGAGACTGTTCCTGTTTCTTCATCTGCCCACTTCTTCTCTTCCTTTCCTGCAGGATTCTGGAGGGTCGAGACAGGGCTTCCATCTAAAGTGGTCGCGGATGGGGCGCCTGGGTGGCGCAGTCGGTTAAGCGTCCGACTTCAGCCAGGTCACGATCTCGCGGTCCGTGAGTTCGAGCCCCGCGTCAGGCTCTGGGCTGATGGCTCGGAGCCTGGAGCCTGTTTCCGATTCTGTGTCTCCCTCTCTCTCTGCCCCTCCCCCGTTCATGCTCTGTCTCTCTCTGTCCCAAAAATAAATTAAAAAATGTTGAAAAAAAAATTTTTAAAAAATAATAAAGTGGTCGCGGAAGTCTTCACGGAGGAGGCGAGCCCTGCCCGGGCCTCGATTGTGGGTGCTGGAGGGAGGCAGGGGCCAAGGGTTATTAATAGGCCTGGCTTGATGGAACCAGGGAGGGTGAATGTGATACAGACACCCAGCACCGTAGTTGGGAAGTACCTGACACCGGAAGGGGAGGGGGCCGAGGGCTGGGGGTAGCGCCACCTCCCAAAATAGCCAGAGCAGAAGCCTATATAGGTGGCCACCCCCCCCCCCCCCACCAGGCTCACTTCCCTGCAGGACCTCCCACCGGCCCAGCCTTTCAGCGAAGGTTCCAGCCCTCCACCCCCACCCGAGGTGAGTGGCAGGGACTGAGGTTGGAGGAGGACGGGGGGGGGGGGGGGGGCTACCGTGGGGAGGAAGCCAGCTGGACGGGACAGCCACATTGCCCCTTCCCACAGCCACACGGGGCTGGGAGGGGGGTGCTGGAAGGTCCGCCGCTGTGGGGTCCAGGGCTGAGAGTACGAATTCCTGGGCTCTCCAGCTTAATGCCTGGTGTGGCCTGGGGCAGAGCCCTCCCCGTGGCCGGGCCTCGGGCTCCCCACCTGTGGGATGAAATGGGTGGAGCCAGACGTCTGTGGACTCCGGTGATGCCATCAGAGGAGGCCCATGAGTGGGCAGTGGAAGCAGGAGGAAGGGGATGGAGGGCTGGCAGGCCGACCCAATAACATCCGGTGCTCTGGCGGGTGGGCTCCGGCCCAGAGAGGGTGCCAAGTTGTTGGAAGGCTTGTCTAGCAGGCAGAGATAGGGGAAAGGAGGGAGGATGGGCCTGCCCAGTGGCTCCAGCCTTTGCCACAGGGGTCAGTGTTTGGGCGTGGTCTGTGGCACACTCGTGGGACTTGACAGGGCTGGGTCCTGGGCAACGGCGGGGGGGGGGGCTCCAAGGACAAGGGTCACTGAATTCCAAGCCAGCAGATCCGGGAGGGGCTCCCTCTCTGCCACTGCCTTGCTGTGCGTCCTTCGGCCATTCACTGACTTGCTCTGGCCTCAGTTTCCCCACCAGCATAGCACGAGGCTCCCTCAGCTAGGGAAACAGACTCTCCAAATAGGCCCCTGGAGTGAGCTGAGCCTGAGGGCTGAAATGATAGCACAGAAGCCCAGCACATCCACGTTAACAGCTCGTCTGGGGGCAGGGATGGCGGGGGCAGTTGAGGGGTCTGCGGAAGACCCGGCGGCAAGAGACAGCATGTCGGGAACTGCAGCCTCTGCTCCTGGGAAGCCGGCAGGAGGGCTGTCGACTGAAGGAGCTGACTCACAGGCAGGGGGCAACCGGAGCGGTGTTGTCCTAAGGTTTCCAGGAAGGGCAGCCGTCCAGGGCTGAGCCGAGGGAGACGGTGTTGACAGCCAGCGTGCCAGAACTCCAGCAGCTGGACAGCTCTCCCCGGCCGCCCACCAAGTGTCACCAGCCTCAGCCTCTGAACACCCGCCCACACCTTCCGCCAGAGTCTAAAGATCCCACCACAAGGGACCATCAATACCACCAACACAGGGAGACAGAAGACCAGAAAAGGGGAAGGTCACTGCCCAAGGTCACACAGGCACTCAGCACAGCCGCAGATCCGGAACCCAGGCATCCTGACTCCCCGTCCAGCATTCCTCACACTTTAGAGGCAGCTGGTTGCAGCCCGAATCCTTGGGAGACTGTGGGAAAGAATGCAACTGGTCTCTGGCTGTCTACGATTGGGAAGTGTCCACATTTCCCAGAGGTGAAGTTCAAGCCATAAAACCTGCTTCGCTTGTCTCCAAAGTGTGGTCTGAAGGTAACCACCTTCTCCCCAAATGTGAGTCTTCTGGTCTCCAAGTGGGGACAGGGGACATAAAGATTTCAAGTAGCCTCTCCCCGCCCCACCCTCTCCCAAAGGGTTTGCGGGGGCAGCAGTCTGAGCCCCCACTGTACTCCCATGTTCAGTGGCTCAGGAGACCAGAGAAGCCTAGTAGTTAGTGGAGATCTGAAAACAGTTCTTTGGAAAGTCGGACTAGGAAAGAAAGAAGAAGAAGGTTTCAGGGCATCCCTGGCCAGATGTGGGATGGGGCACCGGGAGGAGGGCCTGAGCAGCCCCGCCCATCCCTGCCACCTCCTCCCGGCCATCCCCTGTGGGGTCAGATTTCCAGACCTCAGCGCTCAGATTTTGCAGCATAAATTTGCATCCAGGACAGACAAGAGCAGAGGCTGAGGTAGGAGCGGAGAGAGAATGGGAGCAGGGCCGAGGGACCCACCGGGGTTTGGGCTCGGCCCCCCACCCCCGACAGTCCCGTATCCTCCCCGAGGTGGCGGGACAGCCTCCGAGGTGCACCGACCCGAGACGCTGCGCTGCACCAGGCTGGCGCCTCCTGCGCGCCCTTGACGGCAGGCGAACCCTCCAGCCCCATAAATTCCAGAGGTCGCCCCCTCCCCGGGCACCCTGGCCGCGCGGCCCTCTGGGATCGCGAGGACCCCGGCGGGGGCGGTGCGGGAGCGACAGCGGGTCCGCGCGTCTGCCCGGCCAGCGCGGCGGCGGGACTGAGCGGCTCTGGCGGCGCGCCCAGCCCCGCGCCCCCTGGCTCTGCGCCAGGCCGGCGGGCGTGCGCCCGGCGCGCAGCACTGCAGCGCTGGTCATATGAGCAGAAATGATAAGAAAAGCACTTTTTAATCTTCTCGCACTTGCTCTGCCCGCTCCAACAGTTGCAGGATGTCGATGACAGACTTGCTCGACGCTGAGGACATCAAGAAGGCGGTGGAGGCCTTTACCGGTGAGCAAGCGCGCTCCCCTCCCCAGACTTCTCCCCGGATCCACCACCCTGGCCCCGGCACCCCCGCGGAGGGCCAGTGCTCCCGCGTGCTCCTCTGCCCACGCTTCCTGCGGGGCGCTGGCAGGACGGAGCAGGGGGCTCCTCGCCATTTCCCAAACTCCTCTCGGGCGAGACTTGGCGCAGGGAGCGGGTGGGGAGGCCCAGCGAAACTTGCCGGGTGGCCGCGCTGCTGCGAGGACTCGGGATCCGGGACCAAGGGCAAAGACCGGGGTGGAAAGCGGGACCTTCGGGTCCTTGTGGGCGCTCGATACCTCCCGTTAAGGCACTTGGAGGGGTTGCAGGTGCGCCCGCCTTCTCTCCAAGCAGCCCCTTTCGGAGACACCCCCCCCCACCCCCCGTTTAGAACAGGACTCTTCCGGCTTGCGGTTGTTGGCTCCCTGACTGTCCAAGCCCCTCTCTGGGAGTCAGAGCACCCCCCCAACAGCTCCCCCCAGCCACCTCCACTGTCCCGCGAGCGGGGTGACCTTCCCGCAGCTGGCGCTCTGCTCTGCCCAGCCCTGCGCACAGCATCCTCAGCGCTTCCAACTTCCAGCCTCCTTAGGCGGCCAAGGGCGGGGAGCAGGCAGGCATCCCCACCTCTCTGAGCTGCCCTGGGCTTTTGAGCTCTTAGCTGCTACCTGCCTCCTCTCTCCCCTCACCCAGGTGGAGAAACTGAGGCTGGGAGAGGGCCAGAAACTTGCCCAAGGTCACCTAGCAGGGCAGGAGGGGGATTAGAACTAAGGTCACCTTCCGGTCTCAGTCCCCTACTGGAGTGGCAGAGGTGGACAGAGCAACTTCCCTCGGCCAAAGGCTGCGGGGAGAACGTGGCTCTCAGCAGGACCCCTCCCTGCCACACCCCCAAATTACCCTCTCTAGGGTCCTGAAAGGGAGCACAGGACATAGAAAATTGGGGAGGGGGCCTCTCGTTTCCTTTCTGCTTGGTGTCCCTTCCTCAGGGTAAGAAGCTCTGGGAGACCACACTCCTGGGGTACTGCGATAGCCCACCCTCTTCTCCTTGACCCACCTTCCCCCTCTGAGCAGGAACTTAACTGGGAATTCCCAGGGAGACTTCTAACACGCCCCCAACTCCCGCTGGGATGGATATCTGCAGCAAAGCCACCATTTCTGGGGCCTCCCCCCTTCCTCCTCCTCCTCCCGCTGGGTGACCTTGAGAAAAACTTGTCCTCCCTCTGTCGATTTTCTGGCAACACCATCTGTGGCCGAAAAAAAAGGCTGACCACCGCCCCCCCACCAAGATACACCACACCGTGTTCACAACGCCTCCCATTCCCCTGCCCGCCCCCGTTCGGCCACCACCCAAAAGCCTTCATGGAACCCGGGACGCCCCGCTGCCTTCAAAGTCTACCTCTCCCATCGGCGAAGGGTAGGGCGGAGCGTGGGGGCAAATCCACCTCTTCCACCTCCAGCCGCGTGACCTTGGGCAAAGGCCCTCCCACCCAGGTACACCCCTCTATCCCCCCCAGCACCAGCACAGGGAGATCAGTCGGCAAATGCTGTGGCACCCCCATTCTCCTGCCCTTCCCTACCGCCCCTTCTTTGTCATTTAACCCGCTGCTCTCCACCCCCCACAGCTGTCGACTCCTTCGACTACAAAAAGTTCTTCCAAATGGTCGGCCTGAAGAAGAAGAGCCCGGATGACATAAAGAGGGTGTTCCGCATCCTGGATAAAGACAAGAGCGGCTTCATCGAGGAGGAGGAGCTGGGGTAAACTGAGGCCTGCGGGGACGGCCCCGGCTGAGGGGGCGTGGGGGGCTGGGATTCTTACTGCCGAGTTCCCATCAGGGCTGCCCTTGTCTCTGCACCGTTGGCAGAAAATAACTCTGCCTGACGGCCGTTGCTTCCGGAGGAATAAAATCCGCAGCAGAAAGTGCAACTAACTAGGTTAAATTATAGCCACTTAATATGGCTAACGGAAGGGTGCTACTTAATAATTTAATACACATGAAGAGGCAGGTTTTCTGGATGCTTCACACCACACGCAAGACAGGGAGCGCTACCCCGAGTAGTTAGTTCGTTGATTGTCATTTGCCTAAAAGGCACCCTCCACCAACCCGCAGACCCGCCCCACCCCGCCCCCTGCACTTCTGTAACAGTGCAGCTAAAGCAGTGTCCGGGCAAGGTGGGGATGCAGAACCAACTTTGGGGGTCAGGAGTCCTGGGAGCAAAGCGGAGGAGGGGAAGGTCATCACTAGGAAAACGCACCCGGCTCGTCGCTGCCCATCAGGCTCGTCTTACGTCACTCTCTGGCCAAGACTGCCTTGGATTTCGTCTTCAAGAGAAGGGGGATGGTGTGGAGAGAGGCCTCGCAATAGGGACTTCCCTGTCCATCCAGTCTCAGTCTCACCCCAGATCATCCCACAAGGGTACGCTTTGCCTAGAACCTTCCCCTTCTACCCACCCTCCTCCCCCCCCCCCGCCGCCCTCCCCCCCCTCCAGGTGACATCTGCTTGTTCTCCAGATGTCACCTTCTCCCGGAAGCCTCCCTGACTCTCCCCCTCACCCCAGGTGGGATGGATGCGTCCTCTGAGCACCCTTCTCTAGTTCCTCACCATTGCACCCATCACACCGTGCGGTCTTGACCTCCGCCTCATTTTTTTAGGTGCCTTCCTCCTCTGTGCTCCCACTTTCCAGCACAGCCCTGGCACAGAGAAGACACTTTTGCGTTTGTGGTGTTGGCCGAATAAATAAACAAATGCAGGTGCCCTGCCTGGCGTGGGGTCCACATTTTGCGGAGGACAGCCTGTCCTTCTCTGCACACCCACCCGTGACGCCCAGCCCAGCTGCATACGTGTCCCCCGCTTGCTGCCTAGCCCGGTGGCCCGTACCTGTCCTTGCAAGGTGACCTCCACCTGACTCCCTCCCTGGCTTTTCTCCCCAGATTCATCCTAAAGGGCTTCCACCCAGATGCCAGAGAACTGTCTACGAAAGAAACCAAGATGCTGATGACCGCTGGCGATACGAATGGGGACGGCAAGATTGATGTCGATGGTGAGTAACCATGACCTGGGGCCTGAACACATCATGGATCTTGGGATGTTTGGATGCTAAAAGCTTGGAGCTATCGCTGTCCCGTGAAGGAGAGAGGAGAGGTAGTCCTGTACTCCCTGGGATTAGAAGGAAATGCATTGGGTCTGAGAGCTCTGTCATGTAAGCCAGGCACACACACACACACACACACACACACACACACACAACTGGTACATTTTTTCTAAATTTGAACAACCCGAAAGGAACGGATTCTCTTTTTTTTCTCCCTGCTGCATAGGGAATCAAGGATGATTTGGGATTTTGTTTTTCCCCTGACTTTGGCCTGCAACTTTTGCCTGAGTTCCGGTCCCGGCTCTGCCCCAACTGGCTGTGTGACCTTGGGCCGTCTCTCTCCTTCTCTGGGTCTCAGTCTCCCATCTGTAATCCGAGGAGATGAGGCCAACTGATCCCCAAGGGCCCTGTGGGCCCTCCTGTTCTCAAATTCCAGAGATGGAAATTCCTTATTTTCCATCCTCCTCAACATCTTGTCCTGGTATCCTGTAACTTCAGGTTTCAAGACCTGTTCTGGCTTTGCCCAAACATACCGTTCTGGCCCTGAAGGGGAGCCAGGAAAAAGAGCCAGCCAGCAATCAGCTAGGAATTAGGAAAAGGGATGTCTGGGCCATGCTTTTCAAGCTTTGCTTTCAGAACAGGCTTCCAGAGAGGCTGGTGGTCCCTGCATGCTTCTCCGCTGAGGTGTAACGAGCACCCCCAGAGCACCCCCAGAGCACCCCCAGCAGCGTTTCCTTCCTTAGCATCCCAACAGCCTTGAGAATGATCTTCGTTTTGCAGATGGGCAAACTGAGGCTGAAGGTGCTTAGCCTGTTCAAAGAGCTAGGACATAAGTGGGGGAACAAGGCTTTGGAAGAACTCTTTCCCACAAGCTGTGCCCGCAGCTCGTAACGGTCCAAGCGAGGTGCGTAGTTTCATCCTAGGACCTGCTCGGGCTCGTTGTGAAAATTAAGTGGCTGTCAACACGAAACTGCTCTGGGAAAGTTAAAACGCTTCCGAATGTGCATGTAGTGTATTAAAGTTTTCTGTCCGCGACCAAAATGGAGACAGGGTCAGACGCAGCCGGGCGCCTGGCCTTCTAGTCCCAGCTGTCTCTCCCGTGGCTGCAAAGGAGGGAGGTGACTTGAAAGGAGCCTGAGCCGAAAGTGCGGGAGAGAAATGGGTGACTGGTCTTGGTGCGTTCCGGTGAGTGGCACCTGTCCCCACACCCCCTCCTCAGCAAGCCACTTAGCTCCACCTTGAGCCAGCGTTCCCGCCCTGACCCCAACCCAAACCGCCACACCTGTCTCCTGTTTTTATCTGCAGCCAGTAGGCCACCGCTCAGAAGCCACCGTAGGTGGGGGCGGGGGCCCCAGGGTTGGCTGTTCTGGAAGAACCTACATGAAAAAGAAAAACCAGGCCAGATCCTAGGCTGCTTCCCTGCCTGCCTCCCTCCCTCTCTCCCTCCCTGCCGAACTCATATTTTAAAGAGATAACTCAACTTTTGCAACTGATCTAACAGACATTTCCCGAGTGCTAAGCCTGTGCCAGGCTATCAGGGAGGCAAAGATGAATTAGACCCTACTCCCAGCGGCGCTATTTGCTGGCTGGGTGCCCCGGAGCAGTGGCTCAGCCACCCGGAGCCCCAGCTGCCCATTGATAAACTGGGCACGGACAACGCATGGGTCACTGGCATTTGTGAGGATTCCGTGACACCGTGCACGTTGAGTGCGGGGCCCAGAGCATTGTGAGTACTCGGCAAACGGTGGCCGTGACACTATTTCCCTTCCATCCACACGTCGCTTACAGCTCTAGGTACAGGCGCACGAAAGAACGGCGACACCAGGGAGGTGCAGAGAAGCCTTTTGGAGAGGGAGGAACGGAGGCGTTTCGGCAGATTGGAGGCTGTGGGCAGGAAGCCACAGGCTGGAGTCTGGGGTGGGGGGCCGTCCCTGCGGAGCCCCGGGCAAGGCGTCGGGTTTAGCAAAGGCGTAAGGCTGGGAAGTTTAGGGATGTTTAGAAAGGGGCAAGAAGGTTGGTTTGCTGGGGGTAGGAAGAGCGAATCGTCACCAAGGTGGCAATGTGTGCCCGGCCCAGTGCTGGACTCTGAGCACACGTCACCTGTGACAGAGGATGGAGGTACAGATGTGGAAAGAGAAGGGCCAGTGCCTAACTGCCCACACAGTTCAAGCTCAGGACGAACTGGTGGAGGCCCGACCCCCAGAGCTCCTGAGTCCTTTGGCCTGGAGTGGGGCCCAGGTGTGGGCCTTTCCACCAAGTTCCCAGGTGGCACTCCTGCTCCGGGGACCGTACTTTGAGAACCACTGCCTTACAAAAATCCTAGAAGGCAGGTGCTCTCACACTTCCCCCTTCTACAAATGAGGAGACAGAGGCACGGGGAGGTTACGTGTCCGGGGTCGCTCAGTAGCAGGGGCAGGACTGAAGCTCAGAGGTCCAGCCAGGACCCCTCCCCGCCCCTCCCCCCGCCGCCACCCTGCCTCTCACGAGGACACGTCCCCGGCCTGGGCTCTCCACTCCCAATGCCTGCCCGTGTGGACCGTGCAGGCTGACAGGACGAGTGGTTATCACCCACACAACACCCACCCACACACACACACACACACACACACGCCATCTAGTTACCGGTTCCCTGAAACCCGACACTGTGATGGGTCCTGTTTCCTATGCTTCCAGGCTATTCCAGCTCAAGAGCCTGTGGTTTGCTTTTTTGCTTCGGTGGCTGAAAAATTTAGTCTTAATTATCCCTGGACCACTGCAGTCTGCTCCACTCATGTGCCCTGAGGCATCTGCCTTTTCTGCTTCCTTCTGGCGAAATCTGTTCTCATCCGTAAGCAGCCCATTTGACGTGGTGAGCAGGCGGGCGCCCTTGGGCCGAAACACCTAAAGTCAGGCAGAAAATACGACCTGCGCACCCCACTAGCAGTGTGGACGGCCAAGCCTTTTTCTCTCCCTGGCCATCTATCTCCTCCTCCCAGAGTGGGGATAAAAATACCCATCTCAAAGGGCCGTTGCTTGAATTAAGTGAGTGTTCTGGAAACGACCCCTTCCCTCCTATTTTGTATGTGTGCTTTCTCTCGGAAGCCTCCTCGAAACCCTTGCGGAACGAACACCAGCCCTCAAAGAAGACGAAATGGGGTCTAAGACGGGAGGAAAGTGAGAGGGACGGAAGGAGAGGTCGGGATTTGATTTCCAGGCAAGGCCGGATGAGCACCTCAGGGCCAGCCGCAGTCCTGGTGGCAGAGCCCTAAGGCGTGTGGCGTTTTGTCCCGTCTCCCTGCGTCGTCACATCAGCCCTATAAGGGGGCGGGGGAGACAGAGTCTGTGATTCCCCCACTGAGAGTTGTGGAAACTGAGGCCCAGTGGGCGTTAAGCGCCAAAGTCACACAGAAATCCGTGGCGGTAGGGAACCCGAGTCCCCTGACTCTGTCACTCCCTCCGCCAGGCTGGGCCGAGACATGCCAGTTATAAATGGTTTCTGGGCTTAGCGAGATGCTTGCTTTAATTCCCCAGCGGATGCCGGGTGGGAAAGTGATCCCTGTTTGCAATACCGATTTATAAGCAACCTAGCCCGGGAGCTATTTAGAGGCGAGGTGATAAACCAAGAGGCCGGTCCCTCCATCCCGGTGGTCACGACAGAGGGAAGGAAAGAGGCTTCCAAGAGCTGACTCAAGGTCCATCTCAGTTTCTCTCTGGGCTGTCAGCATGTGCTGGTCTCACCTGTCAATAGCTTCTAAATTTGTCCAATCCCCACGGCCCTGGGACTGGGACCGACCTAATTAGGCTAACTGCAGTTTCCTATGAGAAAGGAGAAGGCTGAGCCCTCTCACCCTCTGAGCCTCCCCGTCGCCACCCCCTCGTTCTTTTCTAAGTGGATGAGGAAGAAACTACAGGCTGGCCCTTGGGGATCTCCAGGGAGGACTCAGGGGACAGAGGTGGGGCTCTGCGTCCTTCCAGAGGGATGCTCTCCCTCCCATCTGGATTTAGAGGTGCTCCCTCGGTGTGCCGGGCACCAACACAGCAGACGCGTCTCACCCATTATCTCATGTAGTCCTCACCAGAAACCCTATGAGGAGATGCTCTCGGTATCCCCATTTCACAGACGTGGAAACTGAGGGCCAGAGCCCGAGTGTCCTCAGATGGGCGTGCTGGAGGGGGGCTCCTAACTCGGATGGCGTAGGTGGTGCGGGCAAGTTGCCGTAGGTCGGGTCTCGATCTTTTGGACCGCCCCCCTGCCCTCTGCTGCCCACCCCCTCCTTGTCTTTGCCTCAGGATTTTTGTTGACATTTCGAAGCTCCAACCTGTGTCGGATGGAGAGGAGACCCAAGGGAGGTGGAATTAACCTGTATACAGCCTACCAAATGCTGCGCGCCGGCTACGGATCAGGCCGGTGACAGGGGCTTTAGCGCCGGTTCCTCTAAAGGAGCCAAGGAGCTCCCTTTTACAGATGGGGAAACTGAGGCACAGTAAGGCGACGTGTCCGGCCCAAGGTCACGGAAGCAAGAATGAGTGGGAGGCAGGAGTTGCCTCCCCGATCCCTTGCTCGAGGCTCTCTGCGAGAGCTGGAAAGGCGTCTCCTCGACCTGACATTGCACACAGGAGCAAACTGAGACCTGGAGGGGTGAGGGCGCGGGGGCGGGGGCGGGAGCAGGAGGCAGGACCAAGGTCAGAACCTCCTCCCCATCCGTCGTCCCAACATCCCTCCGCCAAATCAATTGACCTAGACTTCCGCAAGGCTTTGGATATTTTGCTCATTTGTTTTTCCTTAAGGGGAAACCTGGACATTTTAGAGGAGACTTTTTTTTTTTTTCCTTTTGATAAGAGGGCTGTTCGTTAATTGGCTGATTCCTAAGAACTCTGCCCTGAGGCACAAACGAAAGGTACGGAAGAGGTGACCTCTGCCCTCAATTTGTCTACAAAATGCCCTGCTAGCTTCTGGGAGGATAAAATTAGAATCTAGTGTTCTCTGCAAAAAGCCGGGGCGTGTGGCCTTCGTGCCGTGCTGGCTGCTTCAGAGTGGATCCCAGGGTGGGCAAAGGAGTCTGTTTTCAGAAGCTTTTGAAAACCCCGCAGGTCCAAGATATATCCCAGTCCAAGTGGCCTGACTGCCACGGGAGAGACCCGTGGTTGGCATTCCTTGGTCGCCCTCATGCTGACCCCACCAAATGCCACTCCGGGTGAAGGCATTCACTGGCTCCTTGCGGATGAGCGGTCCCAGGACCCGTGATTTCTTTTTTTTTTTTTTATGTTTTATTTTTTATATTTAGAAGAGCGTGAGTGGGGGGAGGGGCAGAGAGAGCCGCAGACTGAATCCCAAGCCGGCTCCAGGCTCCGAGCTGTCAGCACAGAGCCCGATGCAGGGACTCCAACTCATGAGCCGTGAGATCATGACCTGAGCCGAAGTCAGACGCTCAACCAACTGAGCCACCCAGGCGCCCCTTGATTTCTAGGGTGAGGGTTGGGGGGGGTCAGTGGGGGTCGGGAAACTGTTAAGGACCAGCTTCCCCTTTGAACAGCCTCTCCATGAGCTGGTATTGGCAGACGGACTCATGTCTCCTTTTAGTCTAGCGCAGAGCAAACTTAGTGCCCGAGGACAGGATATATGGGCTCTGGCCAGCTTTCCAGATTAAATGGCAGGTTGAGGGAGTCCCTGCTTCCGCCCGATCTGGGACGCTAGCCCAAGCAGGAATGGCCTCTCCGCACTCATGGAGAGGGTGTTCCTGGGACCACAGGCCAAATCCTGCCTCTGCCTCTTATTTGCTGCATGGCCTTGACACTTCACTTCTCCGGGCCTCCGGTTCCCCGTCTATAAAGTGGGAATCACCCCCACTCAGCTCCCAGGGCTGTTGTGAAAACTAGACATGAGGCAAGTCAGAATTTGTTGGACCCTAAGGAGGACTCGTGACCCATCCATCCATCCCTCCATCTTTCCATCCATCCATCCTTCCATCTGTCCATCTCTCCATCAGTCCACCCATTTGGCATTTGTTCATTAGCACCTGCTGTGGGCCGGTGGGCACACTGTATGCTAGGAGGCTGGTAGACAAGCCTGGAGCTTACACTCTAGTAGGGGGAGACCGACAAAAATAAGTAAGTACATAAATAAGTTCATTTCGGAGAGTGCTAAGCACCAGGAAGTAAATAAAAAGGGGCTGATATGACAGAGTCACGGGGGTGGCAATATCTGAGCTGGCTCTTGTGTCACTCTATGCCTAGGTCAAAGTAGGTCGGAAAGCTCCGGGGTTCAGAAAGGAGCCTAAAAGCAGTAGCTTGACTCACGTGTGCTGTGTGATCTCGGCCAAGCTAATTACCTCTGGGGCCTCCGTTTCCCCATCTATAAAATGCAGACAGAAGCATCCTTGCCATGCAGTAGTTGTGAGAATCCAATGACATAATATATATAGAATGCTTTGCATTTTGCATTCCATGCATAATAATTTTTTTTAACGTTTTATTTATTTTTGAGACAGGGAGAGACAGAGCATGAACAGGGGAGAGTCAGAGAGAGGGAAACACAGAATCTGAAACAGGCTCCAGGCTCTGAGCTGTCAGCACAGAGCCTGATGCGGGGCTCGAACCCACGGAACAAGAGATCATGACCTGAGCCAAAGTCGGCTGCTTAACCGACTGAGCCACCCAGGCGCCCCAAGAATTCTTTTTTTTTTTAAATTTTTTTAACGTTTATTTATTTTTGAGACAGAGAGAGACAGAGCATGAACAGGTGAGGAGCAGAGAGAGAGGGAGACACAGAACCCGAAACAGGCTCCAGGCTCCGAGCTGTCAGCACAGAGCCTGACGTGGGGCTCGAACTCACGGACCGTGAGATCATGACCTGAGCCGAAGTCGGACGCTTAACCGACCAAGCCACCCAGGCGCCCCAAGAATTCTTAAATCCTATAAAAACAGACAATGCTGATCACAGCACTGACGATAAGCACCACCTGTCTCCCGAGGTGCTGTCACAGGGTCACAGGAGCTCCTGGCTGAGGAAGCAGACGCATTGGTCCCCACCCACAGGAGGGATTTTTAGAGTACCTGGTGCTCCGGGTCCATCCCGGCCAGTCGCTGTCATCGCTCAGCCTGCAGCCCCGGGGGTTTTCAGGACCAGTTAGAGAACCCCCCCCCCCCCCCCCGCTCTCTCCCACCTCCAGTCGATACCTACACGCCCACACCCAGGTCCCTTGCCTTCCCTGTCCTCGAGGACAGCCTGGGGACAGGAGAGGGTGGCGTCCACTTCCCAGCTCAAACCCCAGAAAGGCAAGGAGCCCAGGCACGTGTCCCTCCGCGGGGCAGGGATCAGTTTTTTCGTTATTTTATCTGAACATAATGCTGGCTTTACAGAAGAGCTGCGACAGTAGCATGGTGAGTTCTATACACCCCTCCCCCAGCGTCCCCGAGGGCTGACATTCCAAGTGACCGTGGGGGCACAGGATGCAAACTAAGAGATTGCATGGTGGGGGTTGACGTACGTGCCTTGTACAAGGTCTGGGGAGGGGGGGACGCGCCCCGAGGAGCCCCACGTACTTCTGATACCCTGAAGCCATGTTTTCACAAGAAATCATTAGTGTCCCCTACCTTCACACACCGACAGATCGACACCCGGACCGACACCCAGAGAGGCACGTTTCCCAGCAAACGCGCCAGGCTGGGCCTGGAACCCTAACTCTCAATCCTTTCTAGACGTGATGGGGACGGCCCTGGGGCCCCACACGCTGGCAGGCTGGGGACGCAGCATCTCAGAGACGTCTCGTGGCAGAGGGTGGCAAACTCCTTCCTGTCTCCTCTCTTGTCTCCCGGAGAGAAAAAACAACCGGGCAGACATCCCCTGGGCCCCCCTTTATTCCAAATAAAGGTCTCAGAAGACCTGGCCGCGGGGCAGTAGTCCCTAGGACTGCCGCAGCAAGGACGCCCCAGGTGAGGGGCATGGAGAACCAGGGGCAGGGGAGCTCCTGGGGGTGGGGGGCAGAGATTTGCTGGCTCTTCTCGCCTTCTCCCAACTGAAGAAGCGCGCTGACTTCTCTTCCTTTTATGGATGATGACAGGGAGGCTCAGAGAGGCCAAGCGCTTTGTCTGAGGTCACACAGCCCATAAGCGGCAGAGCCAGATTTAGGGGGTGCCAGCCCAGAAATGGCTACTGGGCGTCCCCCAAATCCAGCCCATTGTTTCCTGCCTTCTGAGCCCCTGCCTGCCAAAGGCCCCTGCCTGTTGGTCCCTTCCCCGCCATCTGCTTTCTCCTGTAGGAACCCCACATCTTCTCGCAGGACTCTATCAGAAGCCACATGCCCTCTGAAGTTTTGCTGATGCCTTAAACAGAAGACACCTCTTCTCCCGGTGACAGGGAAGTCTCTGGGCCCGCCATCCATCGGCAAACTGTTCACAAACCCGTGCGGCCTCTCAGGGTCAGGCTCGGAGGCAGGTGGTGGGTGGGGCAGGAAACAAGGTGGGCGGGCCCTGGAGCTTTCTGTTCCAGCGGGAGAGGCAGATCACAAGGGACTAAGCAGGAACGTACTCCAAAGTGTTTCAAGAGGGGTAAGCGCTGTGCGCAGGGCAAGAAATGGTGATGGCAAAGAGGACCACGGTAGGGGAGGGTCACCACCGTCACCAGAATGGCCAGAGAAGGCCCCAGGAGGAGGGACAGCTGAATTGGGAACACAGCCGTGAGGAAGTCTGAGCGCCCACCAGGCAGAGAGAACGGCAGGTGCAAAGGTCCTGTGGTGGGAATGCCCCCAGCGAGCTTGAGATTCAGAAAAGAGGCCAGCAGCATGGAGCATGTCCTGCCAGGTACTGTTTCTTCCCTGACCAGACCAGAAGCTCCTTCAGGGCAAGAATCATCTCTGGCTCCCTTGTGCCTCCCCTCACCTGGTCGGAGACACCCCTTTGTTTATTTAGGCGGGGATGGATTCAGTGGGGGACACTGGATCTCCTCCCAGTGCTGACACCAATCTCTGACATCATTACTTAGTGTTCGGCGAAGCTGGGCAGGTAGATGTTCCTGGGGCGGGAGGGCACGTGACCCCACCGTGGACTCGACCGCAAGTCACGTGGAGGGAGCTGGACCCCCGGTCTTAAGTCCCAGCTCAGCCCCTTACAGCCCTGGAGGCTCTGAAAAGCCACGTCTCTCTGGGCCTCAGTTTCCCCTTCTGTAAAGTGGGAATCACTCCCAGTTTCCTGCGTGATGGTCAGTTAAATGAGGAGCTGTGGGAGACAGGGCCCAGCTCATTCTGAGCACCTGTACGCACTCATCCGTCTGAGCGGCACGGAGATGTCACCTCCTCCAGTCTCCTCCATGGTCTTGTTGAGCCCCCTGAGGAGGAAAAACACACAATGGCTCTTGAATCAGGTTGCTCACTGGAATCACCTTTTACTTTCTTTTCTTTTCTTTTCTTTTTCTTTCTTTCTTTCTTTCTTTCTTTCTTTCTTTCTTTTTTTTTTTTTTTGAAAGAGAGTATAGATGAGCAGAAAACTTACGGAAGAAATACAAAAGGCTGATAAAGACATAGCAGATCGAGAGGTTTTTTGGTTTTTTTTTTTTCCCTGCCTCACCTTCTTTCCTTGACCACCTCACTGCTGGGGAGGAGAAGATTTGCAGCCAATCAAAGAATATCTCTAGCAAAGGGGCGCCTGGATGGCTCAGTCGGTTAAGCCTCAGACTTCCGCTCAGGTCACGGTCTCGTAGTTCGTGGGTTCGAGCCCCGCATCAGGGTCTGTGCTGATGGCTCGGAACCTGGAGCCTGCTTCGGAGTCTGTGTCTCCCTCTCTCTCTGCCTCTCCCCCACTCGTGCTCTGTCTCTCTGTCTCAAAAATAAAATAAACATTAAAAGAAAAAGAGTATACTGACCCAGATGAGCACTGAGTACTATACGAAAGTGTTGAATCACTTTATTGTACCCCCTGAAACGAATAGACCTACACCGTATGGCAATGACACTGGAAGTAAAACTTTTTTCTAAGTAAAACAAACAAAAGAGAGATGATGATAGGCTCGCCGTTTCTCATTGACTTCATTCATTCATTCATTTGTGCCCACACTCACTCATTCCATCACTCCAGGCCTGCAGCAGAGGGGAGAGCCAGGAGAAAGCACCGTGCAGGGCCCGGCGGTCAGGCCATGGCGAGTCCTTCCACACCGTCCCCCTCTGACTCACCTCTCTTTCCTCTTCTTTTGCAGAATTCTTCTCTCTGGTGGCCAAATGCTAAGAGGCTGTGACTACCCCAGGCCTTCCCCTTCTCTGCCCCAAACACCCAATCTCAGCCCCTCGAGCTGCCCTCCTGCGTTTCTGTTCAGTGTGTTTATGTTATTTTTTACTCCCCCCACCCCCTGCGGCCCTCAAACGACATCATTCTTCTGGAAAATGCTGGAGAAACAATAAAGGCTGTACCAATCAGATTCTACTGCTCCGGAGGCTGTGGACCTGCTGGGGTGTGGATCCTGCCTTGGCTCTCCAGACACACCTGTGCAGGGGTGGGGCAGGATTTAGACAGAAAAGGGGATCGGAGGGAAATTTACTGAGCCCTCCTCTGCCTTGGGTACGAGAATGGTACTCTGCATGGGTTGCCCATTAGTCCTTGAAACTGCCCATAAGGTAGGTGATGAAACTCCCATTTTACAGATGCAGAGACTGAGTCTTAGGAAAGTGATGTGTCAACCCCGCACAGCTAGGACTTCTAGATGGATGGATGGATGGATGGATACCCATTAAGACTCTTTGTTACAAATGACAAAAACCCAACACAGAATAACTTAAGTAAAAAAGGAAGGAAAAAAAAAATCTGGTTATGCCTGAATGGTCCAGGGATAGGTCTTCAGGAACAGCTGGATCAAGGGACCCGAGTGCTATCATCAGAATTAAGTCCTTCTTCCCTCTGAGCACTGTGTTCCATTTTGCTGGATGCATTATCAGGCAGGCCCTCCCTCATGGTGGCAAGATTCGTCCAGCATCTCAATGCCGGTGAGAAAAGAGCTTCTCTTTCCCAGTCACCCCATCAGGAGATTCCAAATTTAGTCCCATTAATACCAGTGGCTAACGGTTATTGAGCACTTACTTTGGACGGAACCCTTTACGCGATTCCATCTGTACAACAACCCTATGAATGAGTACTATCATTATCTCATGTTTGCCCCAAGTTACACTACGAATAAGTAGTGAAGCCAGGGCAAGGCCGGGCCAGGCAACCCCGTCGGGATTCAGGCTGAGCAGCAGGTACGGACAGGCCACCTTCCCTGGTGGCCTCCGGGCAGCGTCAGCTGACCCAGGCTTAGCAGGGGACTTGGGATCAGACCCAGGAAGCAGCAGCTCGGAAGGGCCTCACTGGCCCGAGGCGGCTTTCGGTGCCTGTCACCCCACCCCCAAATGACAGCGCACACATCACAGTTCAGACTCAGGGCAGCACGTGGCCCGGCAGCAAAGCGCCTTTGAAAGCAGGGCTGTTCGACCTCTCAGGGGACACAGGACATGGGCTGCGGGGCGCTCAACTCGGAAAGGATTTGTCTGGAGCACGAGCGGGACAAGGAGAAAAGGCTTCCTCGAGGGCAGGACGCCTTTCGGGGGACTGGGGAGTACAGCGGTGTTGGGGGTGGGGGGTGGGAACGACAAGTAACCCCACAGCGGCCATCCCTCACCAAGCCTCCTCCTGCCTCCTACCCCGTAGTTTTTGATTCAGTTCACTCCGCCACCCTCCCCACCCCCACCTGATCCAGGCCCAATCACAGGTAGGGGTGGGGAGGGCGGGGTAGGGGTCCGCCTCCACAGAGCCCTGCCACCAGGGTCTCACATGCGTGAAGAGCCTCCAGTTCAGACTTTCCGAGGAGGCCAGACTTCCAGTCGCTGGCTGTAACTCAGGTTTGGCATTGCTCTATACTGGGACCCATGCCACGCGGAAGTCTGCGGGCTCCAAGCCGGCTCTGAGAGCCGCTGGTGGCAGCTTCCCGGGCCTCTGGACCGCCCCGGTGGCCTCCTAGCCGGGGTCCCGGGCCTCCCCCACCTCCCCGATCTGCTCTCCACCCAGAGGCCCTGAGGGCTCTTTCCAAAACAGATCAGGTCACATTGCTCTGCTTAAAACTGTCCTGTGACTGCCCCATCCACAGTAGAGCCCTGAATCAAAGCACAGCCTTCCCTGCCCACAGGCGCCCAGTCCCCCTCTCCACCCCGTCCCCCCACATCTCTGCCTTCTACCCCCAGCCCCCCTCGCTCCCAACTAAGCTGTTCCCTCAGCCTCGACCATCCTGCCCTCCCCACCGCTTTCCCTGCCTCAGTCCTTTTCCTTCTCCGGACTCCCCCAGCCAGGGTTAGAGCTTCTGAACTTCCCCGCAGGTAAGCACTGATCTGTCGTGGGTGAAATGGGGAATTAGGTGTGACAACCTAATTCATGCCCATGTCTCCGATCATAAGGTTCCCAAGGTCATGTCTGGGGGTGGGGGGTCCCCTGCTGGATCCCGGGGACCTGGCTCACAAAAAGGTGCCATGGTGCGGATGTGGCCACAGAGGCCAAACGTGGCCAATCACTGGCTCAAGGCCACAAGTGCAGAACAGAATGGGGACCTGACCCCAGTCTCCCGCTTTCCCACCCAGCCGCCGTGCCTCGCCCTCGGACACCTTCCACCTCGGCAAGGAGTGGGGCACAAGGGAAGTCCTCTGAGCCCAGCATCCTGCAGACTCCAGCCGGAGTCACCCGAGGACCTTGTCACCACCCTCTTCAATTGTTCATCGGCTGAACACAACTCAGTTTCTTCCTTGTTAGGCTCACTCATCATCTCCATTTCCCTTGTGTCCTGGAGAGGCTGGGGACCAGGAGGGAGGGAGCCCAGGGCGGGGAGGAGGAGCATGAGTGGCCTTTGATAAGAGCAGGGAGCAGCCTGCCTGTGTGGACAGAGGACTGAGTGATGGATTGAACGTCCCGGAGTGCGGAGAGGACGCTGAAAAGTGAGAGAAGAGGGAGCGAAGAAGGATCGGAGGGGGGAAGGATGGATGGGACAAGTCGGGGCTGCGGACTCTCCCTTCTTGCAGCCACGGGTGTGGAGAACACGAGTGTAAAGGGCTCCAGATTTGAGGCTGGACAGAACTGCCCTCCAAACCTGCCTCTGTCTCCTTCGAACACCTACTGTGTGCCAGACATTTTGTATATCCCACGTCTGGATCCCCACCGCAACCCTCCAAGGAAGGGAACAGTCTCTATTTTTACGAATGAAAAAGAAAAAAAAAGAAAGAAAGAAAGAAAGAAAGAAAGGTTCAGAGAGGTGAGAGAACTTGCCCAAATGACACAGCCAAGGAAAAGGAAAATAGCCAACATTTATTCAGACGCTCAACAAATGATTTTTTTTTATTTTTTTTTTTTAGTTTTTTTTTTAGTTTTTTTTTTTTTAGGGTTTTTTGTTTTTTTGTTGTTGTTGTTGTTGTTTTTTATCCAACAGGTAATTTTTGAGCGCCTGCTTGTGCCCGACACAGCTAAGCGTTTGAGAAGCATTACCCCATCGGGTCATCACAGTAATGGCAAGACCTCTCTCCAAAGTATGGCCTCCGTCTGGCTCTGCTTCCCCTGCCGAAGATCCCCCACCTCCCGTGCCTCTGCGGCCGTTCTACGGGGGACAATTGTCCTAGAAAGATTTGGAGCGGTTGACGCTGATATTCAGGCTTATATAAGCATCAGAAAGCCGTCGGCAAGGGGCAGCTCAGCGTGCGGGACGGAAGCCCGGTGCTCTCGGACCACTCTGCCTCCTCCTTTATCGGTCCAGCCAGAGAAGGGCCTGGGCAGCCGGCCTGGAACCCAAACTATGTCACAAAGGGCTCTCACCCAACATTTTTTTTTTTTTTTTGGTCTTTATGTTTATTTATTTATTTCTATTGATTTATTTTTGAATTAACACCCAAGTTAGTTCGCATCTAGCGCAATAACGATTTCAGAAGCGGGTTCTGGTGATTCATCCCCTATGTATGACACCCAGTGCTCATCCCAGCAAGCGTCTTCCTCAATGCCCCTTGCCCATTTAGCCATCCCCCCCCCGTAGCCCCTCCAGCAACCCTCAGTTTGTCCTCCATGTTTTGTTCCCCTCCCTGTTTTTATATCATTTTTGCTTCCCTTCCCTATGTCTCTTAAAGTCCTCATAGGAGTGAAGTCATATGATATTTGTCTTTCTCTGATGGACTAATTTCGTTTAACATAAGACCCTCCAGTTCCATCCACGTAGTTGCAAATGGCAAGATTTCATTCTTTTTGATTGCCGAGTAATACTCCATTGTGTGTGTGTGTGTGTGTGTGTGTGTGTGTGTGTATACACACCCCACATCTTCTTTATCCATTCATCCATCGATGGGCATTTGGGCTCTTTCCAGACTCTGGCTCTTGTCGATCGTGCTGCTCTAAACACAGGGGTGCACGTGCCGCTTCGAAACAGCACCCCTGTGTCCCTCAAATACCTAGTAGTTCAATCGCTGGGTCATAGGGTAGTTGTCTTTTTAATTTTTGAGGAACCTCCATGCCGTTTTCCAGAGTGGCTGCACCAGCTCGCATTCCCAAGAGGCCTTCACCCAACTTACCTCTCTTTCTTCTTTCCTAGGTCTCCGCAGGGAAGTATAGAAGTACCCACATTTAGGGCTCTATGAAGGGCCAAAGGAAGGGGCTCCTGAGGGCCAAAGGAAGGTTCCCATGGGTGGTGGCACTCAAGCCAGGGTACCCTCATCATTGCCATTCTGCAGATGAGAAAATGGAGTGTAAGTGGCTTGGCTGACGCTCCAGATCCCATTTGCTTGACCCCACTCTGCCCGATGGGGGACAAGGCCAGGATTCAAACTATGAGGAGCCTGGATTCAGAGCCCACCTTCTTCTCCTACCTCCCCTACATCCTCAGCCTGAAGAATTCTCTCTTACTCGGCGAGGACTGCCTTTTCATTCCATGCAGGCCTTCAACTGATTGGATGAGGCCCATCCATATTAGGGAGGGCGATCTGTTTTACTCAGTCCACTGATTTAAATGTACTCTCATTCAAGGCTGTCTGGATTGCTCAGTTGGCTGAGCCTCCAACTCTTGATTTCAGCTCAGGTCATGATCCCAGGGTCGTGGGATCAAGCCCTGTGTTGGGCTCCACATGAACTTTCTGCTCCTCAGAAAGTTCAACATAGACTTTCGATAGCCCCAGAAATCCACTCCGAGGTGTATAGCCAAAAGAAGTGAAAACATGGAGAATGGGTACGGGGTGTTCTTCTGGAACAATGGGAAAGTTCTGAGGCTAGAGGCGGGTGTGGTGGTGCGAGATGGCCACTGAACTGTTCCCTGGAAAATGGTTCTTTGTATGTGATGCGAATTTCCCCTCGATCGTCATCATCTAGGCCCCCATTCGGTTGCCAGGTCTCCTGAGAGCTGGAGCCACGCGGACTTGACTCACCATTGTAACCCCAGCACCTACACGGTTCCTGGCACAATCGAGGGGCTTAATATACCTTTGGGGAGTAAATACACACAGAGATCCGCATTCCACAGGCACAAAATCAGGACCAAGTGGATTCATGAAACGGCAGCTCTCGCCTAAATGTAACAAAGCCCATCTGCTCTTTGAGCTCCTGGGCACTGCAAGGCAGTGAGCATCCCGTCATGAGAGGCATGCAAATAGAGACGAGGGAACTTGTTGAAAGAACTCGTGCATCAGCAGGAAGACAGCGGGTTCCCTCCAACTCTGAGATGCATTGGTCTTACGGGCCCCTACAAATGCATTGAACCTCCCCTGGCTGCTTGCTACCTTATCGAATCACTCACTCACCAGATATCCACTGAGCACCTTGGTCATCCAAAGACGGACCCCAAGAGGGTGTCATGTCCTAAAAGTTTCTAGATCATTCTTTTTACTTTCTCCCCCCTGACCCGACCCAGTGTTCAGAACGCCACCTGGGCAAAGCCGTGGGCTGGGGTTGCCACGCTCAAAGGAGATTGGTTCGCACTTAATGTCCCTCCCGCAGGTTTCTGCTGTCCCTTAGGTGTGCTAACTACCTCCTGGTCCCCTCGCTGACTCGCTCCAGCAGCATCACCACAAGCTGCTGTTCCTGCCGTGCCTTATGCTGCTCTACTCCGCTGGGCTCAGCTGAACCCCCACATCCTGGCCCTGCTCTCCCTCGGGGCCACTGTGTCCAGAAAAGGGGCTGCGGTCCACTGGGAGGGACAGGCTGAAGAAAGTATGGGCACCCACAAATAAACTATTTGTTTATTTAAGCCAAACATGTGGATATTCTATAATAACGTGGGGAAGATCTGTGATGTGAATTTTGTTTAAAGGTGACACATTTATATGATATGATATGATATGATATGATATGATATGATATATGATATGATATGATACCAAACTATACTATATTTTAATTTGTCTATTTATCCCTAATTCACCTCCTTCTTTCTACCACAATCCCCCCTGGGGACGCGATAGCAATGTGCCCTGAGAAAGACACCTGGCCGGGAATACATTTTTGGTCTATGAGATGTAAACATATATCCCTGGGTGGGCCTTGTAGGGAAGCTTCCGGAGAAGCAGACCCCTTCGTCTTTGGCTTTCACCTTCCTCCTTCGCCCTGTCTACGCTTCTTACAGCCATAGAGAGGAAAGTCATGGCTGGTGATGGGACACTTGGGAGTCCCCGAGGGCCCCTGGGAGCTGCCAAACTTGAGAGGTTCTGACAACAGCACAGCAAGTCCCTGTTGGGTCGAGTTTTGCTGTAGTTAGTACATAAAACAAACATAATTCTTTTTTTTTTTTTTTTTAATTTTTTTTTTAATGTTTTTTATTTATTTTTTTTGGGACAGAGAGAGACAGAGCATGAACGGGGGAGGGGCAGAGAGAGAGGGAGACACAGAATCGGAAACAGGCTCCAGGCTCCGAGCCATCAGCCCAGAGCCTGACGCGGGGCTCGAACTCACGGACCGCGAGATCGTGACCTGGCTGAAGTCGGACGCTTAACCGACTGCGCCACCCAGGCGCCCCAAAACAAACATAATTCTAACCCACCGGCAGGAACTAAAGAAAGCTTAGAAAACGTAGTGTAGTGGGTTGAACGGGCATGTCCAATAGGAGCCTGAGAATGTGACCTTACTTGGAATGAAGGTCTTTGCAAATGTAATGAAGGTGAGGATCTCAAGATGAGACCATCCCGGATTAGCGTGGGCCCTAAATCCAGCAACAGGTGTCATCAGAAGAGACAGAAAAGGTCACGTGAAGAAGGAGACAGAGGTTGGAGCGACGCAGCCACAAGCCAGTGAGCACCCAGAGCCACGGGAAGCTGGAAAAGGCAAGGAAGGATTCTTTCCCGGAGCTACAGAAGGAGCATGGCCTGCCGACACCTTGATTTCAGACTCTGGCTTCCGGAAACGTGAGAGAATAAATTCCTACCATTTTAAGTCACTAGATTTGTGGCCATTTGTTACAGTAGCCCCAGGACAGTAATATATGCAGAAAAGTAGAAGACGTAACATCTAAGCTGGGCATCTGAAGGATAAACAGGAATTCTTTGGTTAAGAGGAGAAGGATCTTCCAGAAACATGAAGAAATAGCAAACTGTAATAATAACAACAATGCTTGTCGGGCATGTCTTCTGCCTTGTGCTTTAAATTTTTTTTAAAATGCTATTTATTTTTGAGAGAGAGAGACAGAGCGTGAGAGGGGGAGGGGCAGAGAGAGAGGGAGACATAGAATCCGCAGCAGGCTCCAGGCTCCGAGCTGTCAGCACAGAGCCCCACACGGGGCTTGAACCCATGAACCGTGAGATCATGACCTGAGCCGAAGTTGGATGCTTAACCGACTGAGCCACCCAGGTGCGCCCCTGCCTTATACTTTATATCCTCTCTCCCCTAATCCTTATGCCAAGCCCCAGTAATGGTATCACTGTCCCTTTTTCACAGCCTGGGAGACTGAGGCACAGAGAGGTTAGATGTGCTGGGGGAGTGATCACAGCAGATGCTGCGGTGACCCCAGTCCTCACTCTGAAGACCCGAGACTCACTGTTCAAGGGGTTTTTGTTCCTGGCTGTGGACTTCCAGCCCTCCCCCCCCCACCTCAGGGCAAGGCTGATGTGCAAGGGGACCAGCTGCACAGCCCTCAGAGCTGGCCGGCGAGTCAGATAAGAACTCACCAGCGCCCTCGGCTGGGGTGACTCCAGGCGTGCCCCACGCAGTCTCCCCGAGTCCCCAGCAGGGCTGAGCGGCCCACAGCGGGGGTGGGCTTAGTGGCATCCCCTCCTTTCCCCTGCCTGTCTCACATCCCCACACCGCAAGTGAGGCTTCCAGGAACCAGCTCACAACAAACCACTGTACTCAAGTCCTTGCTTGGGGTGTGCTTCTGGGAGAATCCCAAACCCAAACGGTGTTGGAGTCCGGGCCCATCTCTGGTGGAGCGGACCCCAGAGCCCGAGCTCGGACCCACAAAACTCCTCTGTTCTGTGGGGTTAGAGGCATAACAGCCCCAGGCGCATCCACATTTAGGGGTGCAAATAACAAGTAGCCGGCTACCTGCTGCCCCAGAGCGGGACACGGCAGGGAGGTGGCAGCTGAGGGACCGGCTCTTGAACATTCTCACGTTCTCTGTGCTCACCGCAGTGTGTGCGGCGCCGACCTGGACGCGCCCCGGCAAGACGCCCGCGCCTCTTTACCACTCCAGCTTCTGCAGATCGTGGGCCACTTGTCACCCAGTGCTCACATCTGTTCACTCTGGAGCAACGAGCAGAGGGCCATCGGCTCAGCAGAGTGCTTCCCAGACAATTCTGGGGTGGCTGTGACGCTTGCCGGGCGAGCCGGAGCCAGATGAGAAATTGCTGTGCCCCAGCAGTTCTTGCAAAATTCAAAGCTTTTTGCTGGAGCAGAGGGTCAGTTATTGGAAGGTTTCTTGCATAATCATCACAAAACGCCACCTTGTCAGCGTTGCCAAAAAGACCGGTCGCGGATGGATGGTCTGCTCCGGGAGCCAGTCCTTTCTCTGCGTTGGGAAAGATCATCCAGAATGTGAATAACACGGAGGAAGTGGTGGCCGATTCTGCCAATATCAACTGCCTCCGTGGGCACTTTATTTGCATCTAAAGGAAATTGCCTTCATTTCTTGGGCTTCTTGCAAGGAAGGCTTGCTTTCTTTTTTTTTTTTTTTAATTTAAAATTTTTATTTAATTCCAAGTTAGTTAATGTGTAGGGTAATAATGGTGTCAGGAACAGAATTTAGTGATTCATCACTTACAACAACACCCAGGGCTCATCCCAACAGGTGCCCTCCTTAATGCCCACCTCCCATTTAGCCCATCCCCCTACCCCACACCCCACCAGCAGCCCTCAGTTTGTTCTCTATTTAAGAGTCTCTTAGAGTTTGCCTCCCTCTCTGTTATCTTTGTTTTTCCTTCCCATCCCCTATGTTCTTCTGCTCGTATGTTCTTAAATTCCACATATGAGTGAAATCATGTGATATTTATCTTTCTCTGACTTATTTCACTTAGCATAATACCCTCCAGTTCCATCCATGTTGCTGCAAATGGCAAGATTTCATTCTTATTGGTGCCGAGTAATACTCCATTGTGTGTGTGTATTATATATCATATAATATATGTATAATATTATATATATAATATATGTATATAGTATAGTATAGTATATAGTATAATATATATGTATATAGTATATATAATATATGGTATATAGTATATATAATATATGGTATATAGTATATATAATATATATTATATATCATATATTGTATATGATTGATATATGATATGACATGATATATTATATATTTTGCATTACATAATATATATTATGTATTATATATATTATATATGTATGCCACATCTTTTTTATCATCAGTCGATGGACATTTGGGCTCTTTCCATACTTTGGCTATTGTCGATAGTGCTGCTATAAACATGGGGGTGCATGTGCCCCTTCGAATCAGCATTTTTGCATCCTTTGGATAAATACCTAGCAGTGCAATTGCTGGGCCATAGGGTAGCTCTATTTCTAATATTTTGAGGCACCTCCATACTGTTTTCCAGAGCGGCTGCACCAGCTTGCGTTCCCACCAGCAGTGCAGAAGGGTTCTTCTTTCTCCGCATCCTCGCCAGCATCTGTGTGCAAGGAAGGCTCTCACCACCACCACCCCCCCCCCCCACAGAGGGTAGGAGCACACCCAAGTCATTCTCTCACTCACTCATTCATTCCATAACAGCGTGCTCTAGAGTAGCCACAGGCCCCCGCATTTGCTGAGGGTTCACGCTGTGGCTGGATCACGTGTTTCACGTGCATCACCTCATTTAATCCCCCCAGCTGTCAGAGGTGGGTCATTTGTCCCGTTTTGCAAAGAGGCTCGGCCAAGTTCGTTAGCTCTCCCAAAGCCAGCCAGACAGCAGTCGGAGGAGTGAGATTTGGAGAAAAGAGATGTGAATTCTAATCCCACTCTCCCCGCCTATTAGTCATGTGGAATCAGACGCGTCATTGACTTCATTTAACTGAGCCTCGGCTTCCTCACCTGGAAAATGGACGTGCCAACTGCTGAAGTTTGAGAGAACAGGACAGAGCCAGCAGACAGGTGAGGTGTCCGTGCTTTGAGGAACCACTGGACACAACCTGGTATATTTGCAGTTCGCACGTCCCAGAACTGGTTTGTTTTCCCCCCTCCCCCCGACAAAGATTAAATTT
This sequence comes from Neofelis nebulosa, assembly GCF_028018385.1. Lineage (NCBI taxonomy): Eukaryota > Metazoa > Chordata > Mammalia > Carnivora > Felidae > Neofelis > Neofelis nebulosa. Next base: position 11,435,652 of record NC_080789.1, read on the forward strand.
GTGAGATTTTAAGAATCTTTCCCAGGAAGCAGGATGTCTAACTCTCTCTGGGGATGCTGAGGGTCATATCAGTGGACCAGAGACATTTTTTTATTCAGAGTCACACTCTGAATCCTGATCTGCTGACTTAAAAATCTGTCCTCCTGTCCCTCTGGCACCTGCGAGAGCCAGGTGCTTGTACCCTTGGGCACACGGCCCACGGTGGTTGATAAGTCGAGGGGCTCTGTGCTGCTGTATCTCACCAGCTCCTTTTTTCTAGGGTGGAGGAGGCCTGCGCCTCAAGCAATCATGCCCATTTACAGCCACCAGAGGCTCGGGAGGTGGCCCGGAAGCGGCCCGGCCAGGTGACGTGCTTGGCCAGCCTGTGTTTATCTCTGTGGCTCCATTTGGAAAAGGCCTCTCAACTGTTTCACTCGGAATGGCTATCGGGTATTTTCACAGCCTAGTCGCAGGCTGTCATTCAGGGGCTGACAAACTCCAAGACTACTCGGAGCAGGGGACCGGGATCCAACCTCTGGATGGAGCCCATCATGGTAATGGTGCCAGCCCTGACCTTTGCCCTGTACTTCACAGTTTGCAAAGCAACACTTGGACCCTCACAGTCGCTCTCTGAGAGAGCGAGTAGGGGTGTTTTTATCCCCAAGTCCGGCTGTGTCAGGCCGCCTCTGTTGCGGGAGGGAAGTCACAGCCTGAGTGCAGTCACCAGGGAGCACCGGGAGGGAAGGGAGGCAGAAGAGGAAGCCCTAGGGGACTGCTATTCCAGGAGGAGGGAGCAGAGAAATGGACGAAATGCACTGGAGAGAAACCACTCATGAGGCAGGGCGGGGCACAGAAGAACCAGGAAGAAGGGCCCCGCGGAGCAAGGCAGAGGCTGGCCATGCCAACTTGGCAGAGAGGCTCCCTCAGAGATGGTGTGGCCAAATGACCAGGACTGTGGCTCACGGAACCGTCCTGCCTGGGTTTGAATCCTGCCCCGCTGCTTCAAGCATATGATCCCAGGCATGTTGCTAAACTTGTCTGTGTCTCCGTTTGCTTGTCTGCAGGAGGAGGCTCGCAACGGTCCGCCCTTCGCCAGGCTACCATGAGGCCCGAGTGCTTACCGTGGGCCTGGCACGCAGGAAGTGCAGGGTCCCGCGTTCCCGCAGCCTGGCATGGGAGCCAACCGCCTGTCCGTGAGTGACTCCGGACAGGGGGGAAGACTGCAGCAGACTGCAGAGCAGGGGGGAGGCGACGGAAGGAAAGCAGGACGGGAAGCTTTGCAGGGAGGTGTGGGGAGTGCAGCAGACCAACGGTCTCCTTCTGCAAGCAAGCGGGCGGACAGGATAGCAGGGGACCCAGACCCAGGTGAAGGGCTTGGCTGCCTCCCCTCTCTGAGGGCCCAGAGGCAGATCAGGACACGAACTGCTGGGCTGGAGGAAGGAGCCGGTGTTTGAGTCGAGTCTCCAAACCGGCCCAGAACTGAAGCAGGCAGAGAGGGACGGGACGGGTGCCCCTGAGCACAGCCCCCTCTCAATCACGGATATAACCGGCTCGGATTTAGGACGATGTGTTTCAGATGTTTATCGTTTCCTACAAAGCTTCCTGGATTTGACCACCGGCCTCTGCTCCCGTGTGGCCTCTGGCAAGTTACTTGATTTCGCTGTGCCTCAGTTTCCTCCCCTGGGAAACAGGGATAACGATGTTACCCACCTGTCGAGGCTGTTGTGAGGATCACCTAAGGATGGGCCTGGCACCAGGGCCGATGACTCTCGGCAGTTATTATCTGTGCCAGTATCACAGGGGGCACAGTTAAAAAGCCGCCGGGTTCCTACGATGATTCCTCCAGACACTCTTTCTAATCTGTAAATGTGCCCTGTAGATTTGGCCCATATTTATAGAACACCTGCTCTATACTAGGCACTGGGATGTGATGCTGCAAAGATATGGTCCCTGCCCTCCGGGGTTTGCACCCAGTGGGTGAGAGATGTGCCCCTGTCACCACGGGCATGGAGGCGTGCTCTGTGCTTACTCATCCAGTCACTGAATCCTCAACGCCAAAGCCTCGGGATGAAGGATCTATTACTGTTCCCATTCCACTGCCACAGGTGTGGCAAGCTGCCCAAGGTCACATAACTACAGAGTGCCCAAGCTGAGATTTGAACCCCAGGACTGTGGCCTAGGGCCTATGACTCTTTCTTTTTTAATACTTATTTTTGAGAGAGAGAGAGAGGGAGAGGAGCAGAGAGAGAGGTGAACAGAGGATCTGAAGCGGGCTCTGTGCTAACGGCAGAGCCCGGTATGGGGCTCAAACCCACAAACCATGAGATCATGACCTGAGCCAAAGTCTGATACTTGACTGACTAAGCCACCCAGGTGCCGCTAGAGCCTATGACTTAATCATTGTGCTACAAACAGTGGTCAACGCTGCTATGGAAGGTACAGGACATGGGGAGTAAGTAAATGTTTGAGCTACGAAAAGCACAGCGGGAGCAAACTAGGTTAGGAGGGGACAGCAGGGGCAAAGGCCCTGGGGCAGGAGAGGCAGGTCAAGTTTGAGGACGGATTAAGCCAGGCTGCCCTAGACACAAAAAGGGAGCTAGGCAGGCAAAGACCTGCTCACCAGGCTTGGCAGCTCTTTGGGGGAAAGCAGTAGGAAGCATTTGAGGAGGTTGCATTGGAAATATGACAAGATTTCGAAAGACCACTCTCTGCAAGCGAATAGGACACAAGCACTAAAAAAAAAAAAAAAAAAAGAAAGAGGGGCACTTTGGGTGTTGACACGGAGCCTCTCCAAAGTATATTATCAGACGGAAAACTCAAAGTGCAGAAGAGTGCGTGTGACAGCTTGTATTCATAAGGGAAAGGATAAGCAAGAATGTTCGTGGGCTGCAGGTACGTAAAATATCTGAAAGGTATACAAGAATCTGGTAAGAGCAGTAGCCCCTGGGGACGGGGACTGCAGGCCTGTGGTCAAGGGTAGGAGGCAATGCTCTCTGTATATCCTCTTCCACCATTTACATTTTAAACCCAGGGAAGAGGCTGTCTGTTCAAAACTGTAAAGATGTCCCCGGCTGCTGGGGAGGAAATGCAAGGGAGGGGGTCAAAGTGAAATCCGAGAAATGGAGAGAATGAGACGCTGGAATGCTGTTTTTATGAGGGAGATGGCGCCTGAGCACGGGGTGCAGCTGCTTGGGATGCTACCTGGACAAGGCACTGTGTCACTCAGGCAAGCGGGCAGGATGGGGCGGCCTGAGCAGAGCGGGGAAGGAACACGGAGCAACAGGAACCAGCCTAACTTTGCCGGTAGCACAATTTGGCCTGGGTTCAGACTGAGCCATCTGGAAACGGACAGAAATGCTAAGTGTGGAATGTTCTAGAAAAGCAGCCCTTGGCTCCCACAGAGGAGCTATCACGGGCTGTTAAAGGAGGCCGCCGTGGCTCTGGAGGGTTGATTTGCTCCACTTTAAATGCGCGCAGCGGCTAAGTCAATCCAAACTGGAGGCAGCCCTTGGCTCCCTCCCCGCCGAGGGCCTTTTCCCAGCTGCTGCTGCCCCCTGCTGGGGGACTCGGGACATCGCAGCCTCCGTGCGATTCTGAGGCCGCTGCTTAGGACTCCCACTTGGCATTCGGGGCGCGCATAAGACGAGTCACATTTCCTCCGCCCTTTTTGGAGATGGCCACCGCCAAGCACTGCTTCGGTGCTGGCGTAAACAACCAGGTCCACGTGAACAAGTCGCAAAGCGAACAGCAAAGGTCATTACCATCAGAAGGCAGTGCGCCAGAAGGCAGATGCGACACAGTGCGATACAGGAAGTTCTAGAGCACTGTTCTAGACCCCTCGTGTGCGTTAACTCAGCTGATCCTTGTGGCACCCACAGGGGCAGGGATGACGAAACAGAACTGGAGAAGCAAAGCAGGACTCAAACCCAGAGTCTGAGTACCAGCCCTTGCAGATTTCAACTTAACAATCAATATTCCCTGCTCACTGGGTTCACACATCAGCGGTCCTCACCCATGGATGATCTGGGCCACCAGGGGACATTTGGCAATATCTGGAGGCATTTTTCGTTGGGAGAGGGAGCGGATTCTGGCACCTGGTGGGTAGAGGCCAGAGATGCTGCCACACCACACACCCTATAATGCACAGCACAGCCCCCTGCAACAAATACACAATGTCAAAAGTGCCAAAGGGTTGACAAGCCCTGATCGAAATACGTAAAATTCTCCCAAATCTTCGAGCCCTCTCTTTTGCACTGCCCCCTGACATGAGGAGGGCATTAGAGCAAACCTGCTGTATTGTACCAAAGGTATTCTTCTCGAAGATTCATGCTGAGTAACTCTCCAGAGGATTTCCCGTGAAGTCTCTTATTTACCCAAAGGGATTATGTTGCATTCAGCAACCCTGCTAATAAGAACACTTTGCGAGGAATGAGGCTCTCAGAAGTGGCCCCAGCAAAGGAGAACCCCCTGGGGCAGCGGCAGAGGGGCTTGGGCCACGCAGCGGGCACGTGCGTGTGGAATGTCGTGGCTGCCCCTGGCACTGAGCCGCAGCTGCGGCACACGCTGTTTGTCCGGGCTGTCGGGAAGCATCCAGAATGATGGCCCAGTCCCTGGGAACAACTTGTCAGCAGCCGCGTCGCCCAAAGCCCTCGCTTCCAAATCAGCCCAAACAGCCCAGTCCCTGGCTTTGGGGTGGGGGTGGGGGGGCAGCGCTCTTAACCCCTTCGCCTCCACAAAGCCTACGTGTCTAGAGGCTCTGGGGGTTCTACTGGTCTAGAGCTGTACGACGGGGCGGGAGGCAGCCGAGGACCTGGCACCCCTTCCAGCAATAAGCCTATTGCCTGCACAGGAACTGTGTTGCTCAAGGGTCAGTGCTTGTAGAATGAATGAACGACCAGAAGGGTAAACTCTACAAGATTCCTTCCTTCATTCAACAATATTTACCAAGCATCTGACCAGGCTGGGCACCGTCCCAGATCTTGGGAGGACAAAAGAGACCAAGTCCCCATTCCCATGAAGCTTACCTTCTAGGGGAGGGAGAAAGATACTACACAAATAAGCAAGTAAGTATAGGATATAATATCAGGGAGTGGGGAGCGCTCTGAAGAAAGTAAAGGCAAAGAGATGGGACACTGACAGATTGGGGTGACTCTTTAAACTGGGTGCTCGGGGAGGGCCTCTCCAAGGAGACGACATTTGGACAAAGATCTGAAGGTTGTGAGGGAAAGAGTCATGCAGCCACGTTGAGAACAGTAAGTAGAGAGGCCCCGGGGTAGAAAGGGTCTTAGGGAGTTTTAGAAGCAGTAAAGCAGAGAAAACGGATAAAGGTGGGTTCTGGCATGACCCAAGAGCAGAGGTTCTCAAACAGTAGCATGCAGCAGAATCACCAAAAAGGCTGCCAGAAACAGATCGTGGTTCCAACCCACAGTGCCCAGTTGGCCTGGGGCCTAGGAATGAGCATTTCCAACAAGTCACTGTGTGGTGCTGATGATGTTGCTGGTCCAGGGACCATAGCAAAGAGTATTTGTTCTTTTCTTCTTCGTTTTTAATGTTTATTTATTTGTTTCGAGAGAGAGAGAGAGAGAAAGAGAGTGTGTGTGTGTGTGTGTGTGTGTGTGTGTGTGTGCGTGCACGCACGTGCACAGGGGAGAGGGGTAGAGAGAGAGAGGAAGAGAGAATCTTAAGCAGGCTCCATGCTCAGCATGGAGCCTGATGTGGGGCTCGATCCCACGAACCAGGACATCATGACCAGAGCCGAAATCAAGAGTCAGACGCTTAACCGACTGAGCCACCCAGGCGCCCCCAAAGAGTATTTTTTCTTAATGCAACAAGTCCTTTCCTCCCCAACACTTAACCCCAAGCAGTCACGGATCGTCGTTGCTTGATCGCCTGCCTCCACGCTGGGTAGAGGAGGTTTTCTACTGAGGCCGCAGTGTTTTGTTTAAGCGCATTGCCAACATTTAAGAGTCAGGGGGACTTCACACAAAATCCAGATTCCTGCCTCCTCTAGAAAACAGGTCTGCAGCACTGGCCGCCCCTCCCACAGGGCCACAATGCAACAGAACCGCCTGGGGCTCTGTCACCTTGACTTCGTAACCCCAGCCACCGGCACAGCATCTGGCCTCGGGTAGGCACTCAAAGAGAGCTTATTAATGAAACTGGTAAGACCGCACCTAGGAAACGCACGAGGACATCAGTTTCAAGAGCTAGGAGACCTGAGGCCAGTTCTGACTCCCGCTGACGTGTTACATGACCTTGGGCTGTCCATGGACCTCAGTGATCACTCCTTCTTCCCAGAGTCACTGCATCGAACAAGAGAGAGGATGTGAAGGGTTTAGCACATGCCTGGCATACGGTACTCCACTCTCACTGAGAGGAACTCAATAAATATTTACTCTCTAGGATGGGAGAAAGTGTGAGAGGTCTTGGAGGCTGGACAGCTCCCTGTTGGGGCCAAAGGGGTCGACAGTCTACTTGCGTTCAGTCCCCAGTGCTGCCATTCACTAGCTTTGTGACTCTGGGCATTAGACTTTCCCTTATTTGGGCCTCAGTTTCCCCACCACAAACAGGGATGATACAAGTCCCACAGGGGTTATTGTGCATATCAGATAGGAACATGAATATTAAGCCAATTAATCCTTTAAAGTGCTTCCAATAAGGCCAGTACGTGCTCAACATATGCCAGCCCTAGCTGTTACAGCTGCTCAGGGAGGGGTTAGACTAGAATTTCTCAGGGGCCCTCATGGCTCCAAAATTCTCTGACCTCTTTGAACCCAGTGACAGTCAGGCAGCTGTCATTAGTCATCAAGAATATAGAGAAGGCCCTTGGTATCGTGGAGGCAGTGGAGTAGAATTCGCTGTACGGGGTTTAGCACCTCACTGGAAAAATCCAAAATGCTCTTACAATGGTGCTGACCAAAATCAGAGTAGCAACCACGAGAGGAGGAGTGGATGTGGTGCAGAGGACAACAGCCTACGAGAGAGGCACCATTACCCCCTCGCAGACGAGAAAATGGAGGCTCCAGAAGGCTACCCCTGGATGTGTCTCTGTGTCTCAGCTCCACGCACCTGCCTCAGGAGGGTGACTCAGTCAAGGGGTCCTCTGAGGGATTAACCAGGTCATGATGGACAGCACAGCCTGGAGGGGGAAGCAGAAAGGCCAGGCAGGGGCATTCTGACTCCCTATGAAGGCCGAAACCTTCACAGCAGTTGGGTGAGTGTGTGTGTGTTCACTGCCCTGCACGCGGCTGGCGGCCACACAAAGTCACAGGGCAGCTGAGAAAAGTGCCTGGTCACTGAACGGTAAGTGATGGGAATACCCGTTGCGCAGGCGTCTTCACCCAGGGGCTTCTCCTCCCTCTCAGCCAGCCAGCCATCCCAGATTGGGGAGGGGCAGCAGGAGTGACAACGGGGGTACATCTAGCCATGATGTCATCACCATGATGGTGATAAGCCAAATATGTCCTGATAAATTTCTTCTCTTTCATCCATTCAACACTCACTGTTGAGCACCTAACACACTTCCCTCTTTGACTCCTCAGGACAACCCCAGAGGCGGGTTCTGCTAGCCCGTCTTTAAAGGGGAGCGAAGAGGCCGGGACGACGGCCGTGATTTCAGCCTGGTTTCCGGACCACAGAGCAAGAGGGGCCTCCCCGGAAAGTCAGCGGAGATGGGTGCACCCTCCCCGTGTGTTGGGGAACGTCCTGGAGGCCGGCTTTCATTCATTATGTGCAAGCTCATAGGTTCTCCGTTTTACAAGCGAGGAAACGGGTTTGGCGGAAAGCACTTCGAAGTCCCGAGTCCAACCCCTTCCCCCCCCCCCCCCATCAAAGTTTCCTTGTTCTCCCTTCTTTTCACAGACATCACTAGAAATACTTTCACATTTTAGATTTTGCAGGGCATAATATCGTTGGGCTTTAAAACAAGACTTCCCTGAGGGATGCGGGGCAAGAATCGGATTTCCTGATGCACGACACAGCCTTGCTCCCAGGAGCCGGCGACCTGGAACCAAAAAAACCTCTGCGAAGTCAAACCAGCTCACAGCTCCGCTCCGGCAGCGGCGGCCACGTTACTGCGCAGGCGCCGCTGCAAACTCCCGCGCGCCAGACGCGCCCCTCCTGGGCGAACTCACTTCCGGAAGGGCGGGGGGAGCGACGAATCCCCCTTCCTCCCGAAGATGGTCCGAGCCAGCCTCTGGCCAATCAGAAAGCTTCTCTTTTCACCGCTTCTGGCTGGAGGAGGCTGGGAGTTTCATTTCCGTGAACTTTTCGGCGGCGCGGGGGCGGGAGGTGGAAATGATTGATATCTCCAGTAGCCATTCGTCTAGCGGAGTGAGCTTGACGGGCAGACACCACTAAGAAGTGTCTGGCCGGGGGGGAGCTATGGGCCCCGCCCCCTCCTCCCACTGGCCTCCGAGAGCCGGGGTGGGGTGGGAGCTTTTGGCCGCAGCCAATCGAGGGTCAGCAAGGAGGAGGAGGAGGCGGGGTAGGTGGGCAGTGGTTGCCCCGGGAGCGCGTCTGGCGCCGTGCTGGGGTTGGGGTCGGATGGCTGCGGCGTCGCGCTTCCCGATCCCCACTGCCAGGAGCTAGGCTGGGAACGAGCGGGAGCCCCGTCGCCACGCTCGCACCTTCCAGGCTGCCTTCTGAGGCCTGAAGCCGGGCCCCGTCTGGCGCTCCTCTGCGCCTCCGCCCCGACCCTCGCGCGCGATAGCCGCCCCCAGCCCAGAGGGTCCGGACCCCACTGTCCCTGTCCGCACCGCGGCCCCAGGCCCCTTGAGTGTCTGCCGTCCCCACTTCCCTTCCCAGGCAGTCCCCCCCCCACCCCCCCACCCGACGCTTCTAGCAGCCGCTTTTCCCCTGTCTGGTCCGCGGAGGTGGTTGGTTACCATGGTGAAGCTGGCGGCCAAATGCATCCTGGCAGGTGAGTTTGAAATTTAGTCTCCAGAATCCAGAGACTTCGTAAGTTACTGAGAGCTTCTGTTCGCGTAATTGCCTACCCTCTTTTCCTTTCTCTCTTCCAAAGACGAGTTAATGCGATTACTGATAGAGTAAATGCCACTAGGGGTGGAAGAATTCTCTTCCAGGGCACATTTGTAGCTCCAGCAGATATCCCCGCTCCCTGTCATACCCTGAGACCACCTTCACCAGTTTAAACTATATTCAGGAGGAGTAGACTCCTTAAAAAAAAAAAAAAAATCAGGCTAAGCACGCCATAAATGCTTCATCCAAACCATGTGGTGTATCCCAGTGTTAGGCATCGGTAACTTTGGTAGTCAGTAGTTGTGGGATTTTTTTTGTCCTGATTGCACCCCCTCTGGTAACAGGGATGGGAAACCGTAATGTACAGTCGACCAGAGTTTGCAAAAGGGCCATGTGTGTTGTCTTTAAGAGCCAGACTTCCCATGCTACCCTGCACTCAGGAGGTTATAAATGTTGAATCCCCCAAAGACAGGAATCTCTGTTTGGTTGACTCCGACGTCCCAAGCATCCTGAACAATATCTGGAACCCAGGAGGTACTCAGTAACTAGTTGTGGAATGAATGCCAATGTGGCATTCACATTTGTATTATTTGTATTGTTCCCTTTGTATGTCAGCACATTCAGGAAAATATTTGCCAGGATTTCGACCTGGGGCCCCTGAACACAGATGTGCTTTACTGAGTCCTTAGTGCATGCCGGACACAGGCACTTCATTCAGTCCCCTCACCGTAGCACACTGGGGTCGGTGCTGTATTGTTTGATCTTACCGAGGCACTGAGAGGTCAAGTCTCTTGCCCAGGGTCACCCCCTCGTGAAGGAAAGTCCTAGGCAGGATCTCAGCCCCCCAAACCTGCCCAGCTGCAAAACTCTTCACTTGTGTTACCGTTGAACCCCGAGATCTCTCTAGGGTTCCCTGACCAGCTCATGAAAGAAATGATATAGAGGGGGAAAAAAATTCCCCTTTTGATTCCTCTCTTCCAGACTGACATTGATGATATTTTTAATGGCCTTTCTAATCTGAAAAGAAAAGGGTGACACAGAAAGATGCCTGACAGTACTAACTCAGATCACACTGGAGGAAAAAAAATTGGTGGTTCTCAAGAGAGATCTGTAGTTTCCAGAGTGCCAGGAGAGGCAGTATTGTGTAACAAAAGTAATTCTGACTGTTCCTTTGAAGGGCTGTGTCATCTTGGGCACAGCATTTCTCTAAGCCTCAGTTTCCTTGCGGATGAGGTAAGAACGTTTTTATTTTCTGAAGTTGTGTATTTTTTTAAATGGGCTTCTCTGACTGTTCTCTCATTTCCTTTTTAATTCAATTTCCATCCCGCGGGGCTAACTTACAGAGCACCTTCTGTGTGCCAACACTGCACTCGAACCCTCAACACAGGTGTCTCACTGAGTCCTCACAAGAACCCTGAGGGACTGGTATTATTTGGCATCCTATTTACAGGTGGGGCATCTGAGGCCCAGAGAGGGTAAGACACTTGCCCTGGGTCACACAGCTGGATGCAGCAGAGCTGGCCTCCAGACCCAGGTGATCTGGTTTCCAGGGCTTTGTGTTTAGCCTCCGGCTATACTGTCCTCAAGCCTCAATGCTAGACTCTTTGCCCCTCTTGACACCGAGCCCCCAGGTACGATTTCACCTGATTTCAGCCACTGCCTGAGTGATTCTTGAACTCCAATCTAGTCCTCAACTTCAGCCTCCTTTCAGGGCCTTGAGGGCATTTCCTCTTGGAAGTTTCCCGGACCCGAAAGACCTCAGCACAGCGAATCAGGCCCCCCTACCCCACCACCCACCAGAGTCTCATTCTCTACACTGGCCCCACCACATACACCACCCCCCCTCCCCACTGGTTTTATTTTTTTCCTCTCCCCTCCCAGGCCTACTCTTTAAATTGAGTTTATCTGTCTTTTTTTCCCTCTCTTATAACTAGTCAGTGAGGGACCTGATACTCAGTTCAAGTGCTTTTATTCATTCAACAGATATTTAGTGAGCACCTGTGTGTGAATCATCGTGCAAGGTACAGTGGGACTACGGGGGTGAACCAGGGCAGCCCCCACACTCACGGAAAGGCTGAGACGTGCATAATACTTTATAATCAAGCAAACACAAAGAGAGTGCCGGTTGTGTCCCAGATACCAGAGAAATCCCTCAGAGCACAGCTGCTCCTTGTTCTGGCTCAGATGAGGAGAGGGGACAACCCTTGACATTTATCTGTTGTAGTTACCTAAAAACCACTTAAATATGACTTGAAGTATGTCAGGCACTGCCCATATGAGCTCATTACGTCCTCCTAACGATTCTACGAGATAGGTGCTTATTGTCCGCCTTTTATAGAAATGGCAACCGAGGCCCGGAGAGATCGCTGACCCAAGGTCACACAGCTGGAGTGGGGACTTGGGTTTACTGCCCCTTGGTAGCAGTGGGGATGAGAATAGCACCTCACCAGAAGGTGGCTCGGAAAAGTCTCATGCTGCCAGCCGTGAGCCTCACGGGTGACGACAAGAGGGAGACCTGGAGGGAGGTTCCCTCTCAGGGCTTCTCGAAGGTCAAGAGCGCAGGGGCGTGGAGCCCAGATGCGGCGTAAGGGACAGCTGGGGAACAAGTGGGATGTGAGCGTTGCCTGTGGTATGTCCATCAAACAGGTCCTGGAAGGATGAAGGGACAGGAAGGCAGCACCTAGAGCAGCTACAGGAAGGGTCCCCCCCCGCCCCGGGCTGAGGGAGGCAGGGAGGCAGACAGGTCGTCGGAAGCTCAGGAAGAGAGCTCCCCGAGGAGCTGAGATGCACAGCTGAGAAGAGGGCACTGTCCCCCCGCTGCTGGTGTCTCCCGAGCGGGAGTAAAAAGGCTGGTCCAGTAATAAACTGGAGAGAAGTAAAAAGGCCATTGCCAACGCGCTGCTTAGACAGCAGGCACGTGGGAAAGGGGCAAGTCCATCCGCCCTCCCCCACCTGCCAGTCTTTCTCTAGAACGTGCACTGGCAGAGCCGGACAGGAAGGCCCTGGCAGAGGAGACCCCCGTTAGCAGAGTCCCGGCTCCCACGACCCGGGGCGGGACACAGAGCCCGGGCTGAGGCCTGAGGCAACCAGTGCGCTGTCCTCAGGGACGACAAAGGTAACGCGGGCTTGAGATAGAGCGGAGGCAATTGCAGATAGAGACGGCAGTTGCCGGAGCCTGGGTACAGCTGGGAGGCGTGAGCACCTGGTGACATGGGCACAACAAGGGGGTTAGGTCGGCAAGACCCCTTGGGACCTGGGGGTGCGACGCAAGCCTGGCTGTCGACAGATAGATCGGCTGAAGGCCCAGCATTCTAGTGCAAACATCCACGGGTTGTTGGAGATAGAGACCAAGCATGGGAGAGAGAAGTGACAGGGGAAAGAGAGTAAACGGGACAGACTAACTGGGAGCAGACAGACCCACAGGAGTGCCCACGTTCGGAGGCAGGAGAACCAGGCCAGTGGAAGGACACGGGGGCCAGGCGGGAGGGGACTGCTTCGGGCTGACTCAACCTTCAGAGACACCAAGGAGCATGGGAGCCGAGAAAAAGCCATTGGACTTGGCAGTGACCTCGCATGGTGCCTTTGCAGGCGTCCCTCCCTCTGTCCCCCAGGCTCAGCCCCCTCCCCCCTACCACCCCGAGGAAGTCGGCCTCGCTGCCGGAAACTGCTCATTCGTTCCTTTCCTCGACGCACCCTCAGATGCTTTGGTTCTCAGCTTGCGCTGTTTGCCTTTGCACTTGTCATCGTGTTGCTCTGCAGATGTGTTTATCAGTTACTTCCCTTCCTTGTGCCGGATCCCTCCTCAGCCGACGCTCGAGGTTTTCCATAAGTGTGGGTGACTCTGACTGACAGTCGGAAGGAAGATTTATGAAATTAACTAGAACAAATCTGTGGGGGATTTCACGAGCAGGAAGAGCCAATTTCCAACTGGATTCAGACGCAAAATTGGAGTCAAGCGGGTGGAGACAGAGCGCAAGAGGGAGAGTGATATGCTCTGTTTGTTCGGAGATGGATGGGTACCCGGCCACCGTGCAGCCCGTGGCCGCCTCTGATGTCAGGCAAGGCTGCGGCGATGGGGGCCTGCAGAGGCAGTGTTAGAAACGGGTCAGGAGTGTCCCTGAGCGCTAGGAGAGGAGTGGGGTCCGGCGGGAAGAGTGAGATGTAGGAATCCTGCGCCCGATTACCCAGCTTTCCCTGAGCCTCGGAAGCTTCATCTGGCAAGTGAGGCTGACGGTCACGGTAGGGGGTGGGGGCTGGGAAGGAGGGAACAGGACCGTGGGAACGGTTCCCTTCTAAGACGCGGTGGTAAACAGAAAAGCAAGACTGAGTAGCTCACTCAGCCCTGGATGGGTGCACAGGAGAAATGCCACAAGTAGGCAAGTAATGGCCTCGCAAGAGAAGATTATATAGGTGGGAAAAGTCCAAACGGAAAAGCGAACAGAGCAGTGGGCTGCGGAGAAGTCAAGAGGCACCTGGAAGCCGACTGTAAAACAGAGCGAAAGCAGGGCGATCGCCCCAGAGGGCACAAGACAGACGGACACGAACGCACTGGTGGCTTTGCTGAGGAGCCTGGGCCGGAAGGAGAATCTGTAACACTCAAGGCCCAGAAGATCTCACGAATGAGAACAAGGCTGGCATGGCCAGAGGCAGAGCAGGGTCATGGGGAAGCGGTTGGGGGTGGGACAGGGGGACTAGGGGTGGGCATGGAGAGCCTCCAGATTAAATTGCTCCCCATAGGGGTGCCTGGGGGACTCAGTCGGTTAAGCATCCAACTTCGGCCCAGGCCATGATCCCACGCTTCGTGGGTTCGAGCCCCGAGTCGGGCTCTGCGCTGAAAGCTCAGAGCCTGGAGCCTGCTTCCGATTCTGTGTCTCCCTCTATCTCTCTCTGCCCCTCCCCTGCTTGCACTCTGTCTCGCTGTCTCCCAAAAATAAATATTTAAAAAAAAAAATTTGCTCCCCACAGTCTTGTGAAAGGTCCAGATCTCAAACTGAAACTATGACATAAACCTTTAGTTTGGAGATACCGATTCATGAGGCTGTCGACCCACGAAGGCAGGCGGGGAGGTAAACCCCGGGAGGTGTAAAGCAAGCTCGGGGGAAACGGTGGCTGTTGTAGATAGACTGTAGACAGACGTGGGGAGGCCCCTGGGATGATGGATCCACAGTGCTGCTGGGCACGCCGAGGCCGGAGTGGAACGTGTCACTTGGAAATGGATTTCAGGTTGGCCGACGTAGCAGGCAGACTCCTTGCTTCCCGTAAATGCAGAAACCCTCCCAGCTCTCGCCACCCCCCCCCCCGAAAGAAGCACGCAGGGTCCTAAGTATGGGAGCTCTGAACTCAGATTGGTTCCGTTAGGCAGGTGAGCCTATGAGACTGAGCCCTTTACCTTCGAGACTTCAAAGTACGTTCAAGTTTGAAAGTGACAGCTTTTCCCCATGGGGTGTGTGCAGTGAAACAGTGTGTCAGCTCTGTTCCGAGTGCTCTGAAGCCTTCCTTAAGCTCTGTTACCTTCTGGGTCAGTTCTTTTGGATGAAAGGATTACCCTTGAAGAAATGCAACGGGGCTTTGAAGACTGGTCTCCCGGACCCGTGGCCCTGCCGGCCACCTCCCAAGTCCCCTTGAGAGCCAAGTACGTCTTCTCTGAAAACTCATTGAAGTTTCTGGTTTCTAACTTAGCGCTCTGGAGTGGGGGGGGGGGGGGGGGCAGGGGGCGGTTCTCAAGCCAGATCAGGACAGAAATGATGATTTTCTCCTCCTCTGACCTCACAGGAGACCCGGCAGTGGGCAAGACCGCCCTGGCACAGATCTTCCGCAGCGATGGAGCCCATTTCCAGAAGAACTACACCCTGGTGAGACGTGGGAATCGTAGGCTGGCCAAGGCTTAAAGAGAAACGATTGGGGGCGCCTGGGTGGCTCAGTCAGTTAAGCACCCGACTCTTGTTTTTGTGAGTTTGAGTCCCGCGCCGGGCTCTGTACTGACAATGCAGACCCTGCTTGGGTATCTCTCTCTCCCCTCCCACCTCTCTGCCCCTCCCCTGCTCATACTGTCTCTCTCTCAAAATAAATAAATAAACTTAAAAAAGAATTTAAAGAGAAATGATCGTCCTTCAGCCCTGAGGGAGTGACTTTCCAGAATTCCTTAAGAAGCCCTACAATCTGATGGGAGGCTGCTTGAGTGGCCACGTGGAGATCACTTTTCCACGAGCCACAGGGCGTGAGGCTGCCTGTGGCGCAGACGGGCCGGTGGCCCACTGGGTGACCATATACACCTCCTTGTGAGCCAGGAGTGGGAGGAGCCTAGTTGGTCCTGTCTGACTTCTACAGCAGTGAATCCAGAACATAGCACTTCTGCCTCCTGGGCATCAGATGTTCATCATGTCCTGTAACACGCCTCTTGGGAGCCTCTGACGCGCATATTCTTGGTTTTCCTCGGCAGACGACAGGGGTGGATTTGGTGGTGAAGACAGTGCCAGTCCCTGACACGGGGGACAGCGTGGTAAGTGGTGCCCTTGACCTGAGAGAGCTCACCGCTCCTCCAGCTGGGCCCAGAGTCCCTGTGGTCACTGTCTTCCTCCCTGAGAGGGAATACTGTACCAGCACTTGGCCTAGGCTTGTCTGAGCACTTGGGAAGACTCGCTGATACGGGCTGGGAGGACTGGGATATGGGCCCTGCCCTCACAGAACTTACTGGAGTATCAGGGTCCTTAACCCGGGTCCCTGTATGGGAGTCCACAGCTCTGGAAATTGAATCGCAAGGCATTATGTTTGCACGTGCTTTCCTGGAGAGAAGGTTTAAGAATCCCCACCTTCCACGGGGCACCTGGGTGGCTCAGTCAGTTAAGCGTCCGGCTTCCCCTCAGGTCATGGTCTCGCGGTCTGTGGGTTCATGCCCCGTGTCGGGCTCTGTGCTGACAGCTCGGAGCCTGGAACCTGCTTCAGATTCTGTGTCTCCCTCTCTCTCTCTGCCCCTCCCCTGCTGGCGCTCTGTCTCTGTCTCTGTCTCTGTCTCTCTTTCTCGCTCTCTCAAAAATAAACATTAACAACAAAAGAATCACCGCCTTCTTAAAGAGATCCATGAGAAAACACAATTTTAGGTACCCCCGAGGCAGTGAGAAAGCATGAAACGCAGATTACAGCACTGACCTTCAGACCCTGTGCCGGGGTCAGAAGCCAGCCAGGGGGCATCAGTGCCCAGGGGAGCCGAAGGGGGAGACTTCCCAGAGCAGCAGCATCGGGGAGGGGCTCTCGCCTGGGCTGGCCGAGGTTCGGTCAGGGGCAGGAAGGGTCATCCTCCGTCTTCTGTCTGAATCCCACCATCGGAGACCGATGGCAGGCTGTCCTACTTTAAGCGCCTTCCCCAGGCCTACTCGGTGACCTGCTTTAAAAAAGAATTGTCTTAAGATCTGAAAATCAATTTGGTTAACAAAGTGCAGAATGACCTTTTGGAAACCAGAGCACGTGTCAGCCTGTTTAGCACTCCTGGGATTTTTGGGTTCGGGGTGAGGAGAGGTGAGCCGCCACACAGAAAGTGCTGGTTGTGCCGGTTGTCTCAGGTCTGCGGTGAGCCCAGCGTCGTCTCGGGGACTTGCGGCCAGCGACTTCCCTTCTACATGCAGACTTTCTTGGGACTTGCCTTTCTGGTTCTAGGAACTCTTCATTTTTGACTCTGCCGGCAAGGAGCTGTTTTCGGAAATGCTGGATAAATTGGCAAGTAGCCTGCGACCTTTTCCCTAACCCCCGCCCCTGCCCCCTTCCACCAGAAAGTTGACCCCTTCGCTGCTCTCCCGGCAGTGTCACTGCAACCTGGCTGCCTGGAGGACAATGCTACCAAGGCAGAGTTCTTCAAGGGCCATTCCTCCCAGCCTTGGGACTTGGCGGCTTCTTGGCCAGCGGGACTGGCTCATGCACGTGATTCCCCCGCCCCCAGCTCTGGAATGGCCAGGTTCAGAATGTGCCGGAGCCGTGTGACTCAGTCCCTGCAGCACTGTGGGCCCCCCTTCTTTAGACAGCCCCCGCTGGTGATGCCAGGAGCAAATATTTCCTTCTCCCTGTAGCGAGAGACTCACCTTGGCCCAGTCCCCGGGGTTTGCTCTGGGCCCTGTGCCTCCTGCCGCCCCAGGCTTATCGTGCCCACCCGCCCATCCTCTCAGGATCCCACTTGCCATACCTTCCAAGGTAACAGTTCTGCTAATCTGGGCCAGTGAGCTAATTACAAGGTTTGAGCTCTCCAGAGCCCTCCCCTGCCTTTCCAAGAATGGCCACATTTTAATAGAAATCGTTTTCTGCCCCTTTTTTGTTGTCTAAAAGAAAGAGATCTGATGATTGTCATTTCTCATGGGCTTGGCTTCATGCATCAATCCGTGGTGTTTACGGCATGCCTGCTGTGGGCACGGCCTCTCCCTGGGTGCTGGCCTGTTGGGCAAAGGGAGGATGTGTCTGGGCAAGTCAGGGCCACCTGGTACCCACCGGCTCAAACCCTGACTCGGGGCTCCTATGCTGGCTCCAGCTCGATCCCAGGCCTATCCTGGGTCACCTCACTGAGGCCTAGAGGAAAGAGGTGTCTCCCTCATGCACAAAAGGGGAGATCAAGCAAGACTTCTTGAGTTAGTCTGCAGAGTGAAGGTGTGAGGGGTTCATCCGCTTAGTCCAAGTGGCAGTCTAGCCTTGGGAAGGAGTGAGCCCTCTAGAGCCAATCTTGGGCTGGCCTTGCCAGGACAACTGAAGGGAGGAAGGATTCTTCCCCACACCCTGGAGGTTACAGACACACCAGAAATAAACTGTAATTGTGCAGGATGGGGGTGCCCAGAGGGGAGGGCAGGGTAAGAGAGCCTCACACACCAGGACGGGCATCACAGCCTGAGCAGGGCTGTCCTGTGCCCTTGTGCCGGGCAGCAGGACGTCCCAGGACTCCGAGCGGCCCCTGAAGGCGACGGCCCTTGCGGGCACGGCCCTGGTTCTTAACTGGGACAGTGAGCCCTGTCCAGTTGTTGGTCTGGTTTGGACTGGGGCTGGCACACTGCAGGAGAAGCAGAAAGTGCCCTTTGCATTGGGAACAGCCAGCCCTTATTAGGAAGATGCGAGACAAACAGGTTTCCTGTGGCTGGCTAATGGAAGAAAGGATGCCTATTAGGCCTGCAAAGCAGAAAAACCTAGTAAGTTGCATGAGAGCGGGCCCTCCATAGGAATGCGACCAAGTACGAATGAATGAAACCAGTGGCAGGCCAGAGCTTTTCTGGGTAGAAAAAAACCTCAGTCCTACCCCAGTCATTAAAGCATGTCTGATCTAGGCAAGTCAGTTACCCTCTCTGAACCCAGTGTCTTTAGCTAGGCAGCAGGGATATTGAGACCGGCTCTGCAGGGTCGGGAGGTTTCTCAGCCATGCACAGAACGCGCCCAGCAGGCAGCCTGGTGCGGAGGTGAGCCCGTGCCCTCCCCTTCGTTCCTTTGGGTGAATTGTTTTCTCCCGCGGGGTGGCTCAGTTTTCTGACTCTCATCCCTATTAGAGGTTGTCTCCCTACCCCCTGTCCCTTCCCTCGGAAGGCCAGATTTTTCTCCCGGCCTAGAAATCGCTGTCACCGTTACTGACGTGCACTCATCCGGCCCGTCCCGCACAGTGGGAGAGTCCCAACGTCTTGTGTCTCGTCTATGACGTGACCAACGAGCAGTCCTTCACCAACTGCAGCAAGTGGCTGGAGAAGGCCCGGTCCCAGATCCCCGGCACGTCCCTCCCAGGTAGGAGCTGCGGCCATCTGCGTTTTCCAGCAGCACCTCCGTCCCTCAAGTCCACGAGCGCGAGGTCCTTGCAGGGGTGGCTACGGGTGTAAAACAGGGTGCCCCCGGCTTTGAGTATGGTGGTCTGGATTGAACAGTGGCTCTGCCTCTTGGCGCAGTCACCACCTACCTCCGTGAGTCCGTAACACGGGCAGATGACGCCCCCCGCCCCCCACCCCCCACCCCCAGCCTTGCAGGGTGACGGAGAGGAGACTCAAGATAACACGGGGAAGGTGCAGTGATAGGAATGAGATTTTATTTCTGAAAGCCAGCCCTGGGGATGAATTCCTCATTTTCTCCTGTATGTGGGGCGCAAGTAAACATTCAAGTCCTATTGTCACTTCTGAATGCTTTAAATCAGTTTATTTTTCATCCCTATGTGCGATCAACAAATTCCCCTCATTAGAGACCAGGGAAAGCGATCTCCAGAGACGGGCTCAGAAATTAGTCGCAGCTGATACAGCTGGGAATGGAACTAAATTACCTCTGAGTCCCTGACTCTGAGCCCAGCCCTGAGATTAGTATTAATGACCATTTTTAACGTTTGTTCCATGTGCTAGGAATTATCACAAATGCTCACATAAATTTGGCCCTCGCCTTGCAGCCTTAAGGAGACAAGGCAGACAGATCCACGTGAAGTCTAGAAGAAGGGCTGAACAAGAGCTGTGTGGGAAAAGCAAAGCCCGCCTCCTGTCCTGGGGCCCTCGGGGGCCAGCCCTGGACCCTCTCTCTCTCCCGGTGCTCGCCACCTCGAATCAGGCAGCCCCCCCCCCCCCCAGTGTTTCAGACCCCTCAAAATCCGTGTGCTTTGCTCTTTTCTCTCTCCAGCTGTCCTCCCAGGCTGCCACAGTTCATTGTGATGCTTTGGTTGTTTCTTTCGAGTAGGTGTGTTAGTGGGGAACAAGACAGACCTGGCCGGCAGACGGGCGGTGGATTCGGCTCAGGCCCGGGCGTGGGCCCTGGGCCAAGGCCTGGAATGTTTTGAAACATCCGCGGTAAGTACCTCCGCCTGCTCCGTGGCCACGTCTGGACTGGGCCCCTGCTGGGTGTGGTTTCTCACGTGACCTCGTAGGCATGGAGTCCGTATGCTCCCATACCCAGGTTCTCATTCGGAGCTGATGTTCCCATTCCTAGTCCAGGATCTTTTCTCAGGAGCCACTCGTGCGCTACGGTAAAGCAGATCGGCCGGCCGGCCCTGGAAAAAGTTGTATCTCAGTTTAATAAGAAACACAAGCGCGTTGGGTTCAATCGTAGCGACCGTTGGCATTTGCGTGAGACGGGATGGATCACGGTGCCGGCACATTATCTCACGGTCCTCACGGTCCCGTGGGCCTGGGAGCCGGGCCCTTAATAAGCCCCACTTCCGTGTTGAGGAGGTGAAGGGACTCGCCCAAGGTCCCATGACTGTTCAGTTGCCGTGCGGATGTGAACCTTTTAAATCCCCCCAAGCGGCCTGCTTCCTTGGCGGGTAAAGGCCAGCTCTCTGCCCACCGATGGCGAAGCAGCAGGACTGAACCGTGGGACCCTTGGCGGGTCCGTTAGTTTCTTGGTGCCTCAGGCTCCTCACCTGTAAAATGGGGATAATAAACTCCCATTCCTCATTGAGTGACAAATAGGAGAATTAAGTCAGATGGCGAATACGAAAACATTGGCACAAAGCCTAGTGCATAACACACACTCGATCAATATTTGCTTTTTCACATGGAATTATTCCCCCTAGTCATCTTCTGGATAGTGTTGTTGCCTCAAGGTTTTGCAATCCTAGATTCTACAAAGATAAGTGTCCCTCTTACCTTCTGGCCCGATCATTGCAAATGCTCAACTAATGAAATTCAAATTCGTGAGCTTTTGAGGATAGGGGTTTCTCATCTTTGGTGCCCTTGAGCCACCCACATCAGGCCATACGATAGGAGCTTGGATTGCGAGTAACTTGTTCTGCGAATGTTCCGCAAGGCGAGCAGACGTTGTTTTTTTCTTTTTTTTTTTTTTAAGTTTATTTATCTCGAGAGAAACAGGGACAGCGCAAGCAGGGGTGGGGTGGAGAGAGAGAGAATCCCAAGCAGGCTCCACGCCATCAGCGCAGAGCCCCACACGGGGCCCGACCCCACGAAACCGTGAGGTCATGACCTGAGCTGAAACTGAGAGTCGGATGCTTAACCGACTGGGCCACCCAGGCACCCCGAGCAAATGTTTGTAATAAATTTCAACTTGATAAAGGAGCGATGTCTTTGATGCCAGTAGGACGGGACGCCAACCGTCACGTGATCACAATTGAGCCAGTGGTTCTTGCAATTCGCTCTGATCTAGGAGTGTTCTGGATGACAAGCATGTTTCCGGAATGAATTATGCTCGCAGACGAAGCTTTTGCTGTATTTTAGTATTCCCTCCGCCTCCATTCACATCTATGGCCTCCTCACCCCGGTGTCCCGTAGTCCCCAGAACTCTTGGTGGGGCTCAAAACTGGACACCCACCCCCAACACATTAGCCGTCACAGACCCCTGGGCTGCGGGTTTAAGCTCTGTGTGTGCGTTGTGCTGCTGTTGAATCGTGTGGGTATAAATTAGGCTCGAGGAGGCCGCAGTTAAGCACTTGGTATTAACTGTGTAAGTTAACTAGTCCCCCGAGTTGATGCTAACAGAAGCACCCCTGGCAGCTCGGTTAAGAAAGCTGTCATTAAACAGGAAGTACAAGCCAGTGCTGCTTGAGACGCAGCTGAGCCTTGGCACCTAGAGCCCATCTCCGCTCTCCTTAACTGCACGCGGCAGTGACGTCCCACAGACCCAGAGGAGGGACCCACGAGGCGGTTGGACTCCCTTTCTTCGTTTCTCATTCCATCTCCAGAACTCACTCATCTTTTTTTTTTTTTTTTTTTTAAGTTTATTTATTTCATTTTGAGAGAGACAGGGCACAAGTCGGGGGCGGGGGGCAGAGAGAGAGGAAGAGAGGATCCCAAGCAGGCTCCGCACCGCCAGCACAGAGCCCGACGCAGGGCTTGAACCCACGAACCGTGAGGTCATGGCCTGAGCCGAAGCCGGACGCTTAACTGACTGAGCCACCCAGGCGCCCCTGCTCTTTTCATTTTGTTGTTTCTTTTACTGCACAGAAGCTTTTCAGTTTGATGTAGTCCCAGTTATGGATTTTTGCTTCCGCTGCTTGTGCTTTGCTGTTATATCCATAAAATCATTGCCAAGTTCCGTGTCCAAGAGCTTTTTCCCGATGTTTTCTTCTAGGACTTTTATGGTTTTCGGTCTTAAGTTCAGACCTCGAGTCCATTCCGAGTTAATTTTTGTGAATGCTGTAAAAGCTTCGTTCTCTTGCATGTGAATATCTGGTTTTCCCAGCATCATTTATCACAGAGACTATCGCCCACGTATGCAGGGCTTTATTTCTGGGATCTCAGTTCTGTTCCGTTGGTCTTTGTATCTGTTTCTATGCCAGGGCCATCCTGTTTTGATTGCCGCTGCTTCATAATATAGTTTGAAATCAGGACACGTTGACCCCTCCAACTTGGTTCTTCTTTCTCGGGATGGCTTTGGACATTTGGGGTCTTTTGCAGTTCCTCTTAGACTTTCTAACACCCCTCAGTATTTGACGTTAAGCGTTGTGTTAAGCACGTTAAAATAGAAAAATAAAGTGTCCATCAGTGTAGGACAGTATGAAATGCAAGCAAGTTCAAGAAGGATCCCCTCCTTCTTGAGGAGGGTTCCTCTTGCAGGAAGGGGAGGGAGAGAACCGACGTTTGCTGAGGGCCTGCTATGGGCTAGGTGTTTGCACACGTTCTCTGCCGACACTTCTGGAAGCCCTGGCCGACAGCCAGTGCTGTCCCTGTCTTACAGATGCCGAGCAGACTCCGAAAGGTCACATAGCTCTCCCTGGTTGCCCAGCTTATGAGCAGTCGGACCAGGACTAGAACGCAGGCCTGTCTAGCATGAGGACCTTCTAGAAGGAGCTCTGGCCTGCCACAGAACCAACTTTGGGACTCTCAGGGGCAGAACTATAGGCCAGATTGAGCACTGGTCTGAGAGCCTGTTCTAAGGATCTTTCACACAAAGCGGACATCCTCTGGGGTATGTCAGTGACACTGTGATCGGTTAACAGAAGGGTTCCAGGGTTCTTGTCATTGGCAAACCCTCTTAATGCCTTCGGAAAATGGTTCCGTCTACATCTGCTACTTCAGGAGTGCTCCCTGGTACACAGAGAGGCTCATCTCCACTGTATTTCTTAACTTTTTAATATTATTTATAATATTATATATAAATATTATATTTAAATAAATATTATATTTAAATAAATATTATAAATAAATATATATTATATATTAATATAAATAAATATGCATTATATATTATATATTATGTTAATAAATATATATGTTTATGTTAATAAATTTATATATATAAACTTATATAAATATTTATATAATATATAATATATAGATAATATTTATATAATATATAATATGTAAATAATATTTATATAAATATATATATTTATATAACTGTTTATATTTTATATATATATATTATATTATTATTTAATATTGTGTTTTCCCCACATGTTGCTTCTGGGAGCTTTCAGATTCATTTGGAAATCCCTGTGTGTGTCCTGTGTAGGCCTCGTTCTCTTTCCGCTTCTTACTTAATGATGCTTTCAGCCGGTGTAACATTTTACTATTTAACATTGGCGTTGCCCGGAACACACATCTGCCTTGCCGATGTGACTGAGTTCTTTCTCTCCTGTCTGACTGGAGGGCTGCTGGTCCTTGACAGTGGGGATTCTCATCTCGCCTACAGACGGCCCCCCTCGTTCCTCAGCACCGCCCCCTCTGTGTCGGCTCTTGGCCAACTTGTCTCCTTCACCTTGGAATGTCCCTTGCTAGAAAGTCTGGGTAACACGCTCCGTGAGAACTGGTTTCCGTTGTGCATTTCTGTCGCCCCAGCTGGCGGAGCGGAAAGGCCGCTCTTTTCCCGTTGGGGACTTCGAATCCCCGGCCCGGCTCTGCACACACCAGCTGAGCCACCGCACCCGCCCTGGGCCGCAGACCGCTCCCCTACAAGACGAGGGCAGTGGGCTCGATGACTTCGGAACATTCTTCAGTTTGGAAATCCTTCCCTTTCGTTGGGGAGGTATCGTTGCCTCTTGTCAAGGCTACACTTGTGGCAGCTGCCTAGGATTGTTTGAAAACAGGTTCTCAGGCGTTCACAGCTTGAGCTTCTGCCCCGAAAGGAGCGGGCTCTTTCTTCTGGCAACTTATTTTGCAAAACAGTCGGTAAGTCACAGATGCACACGTGCACACAGAGTGCAAGGGCGGTAGCTACGTTGAGAGGCTACCATTTTCTTTCCCCGAGAGCTCGTCCGCATTCACCCTGGAGGGCCGACTCTTCCCACCCCGTAGAGAGAAGTCTAGGGCCACCTCCGGAACTTTCCTCATCTCTCCGAGAACAAAAAGTCCTTTGGGCACCGTCAGTCACAAAATACTCACTTCAGTGATGAAAATGCACAGCGCTGTGCCGGGTTCTGTAGGTTCCTGATGACTTAGCGTCCATGCCTCCCGCCACACCTGCCGTGGGAGGCCGGGCCGCTGGTCCGAGGTCCTACACTTGTGCTTCCTCGCAAGCCCGCAGCCTGCGGGAGAGGCGGCTCAGGTGGCCCTGCTGGGACCTGCTACAGTCCCTCTGGACTTGCCGGGTGTCTCAGGCTGGCGCCTTGGGAGCACCGCCGTGATGCCCCCTCCCGGGCCCACTGGCAGAACCCCCCCCCCACCACCACCTGCAGATCACAGGTGACGCCCCCTCACCCTGCCGCAGCCTGGCTCCCTCTGTTCTTGTTGGGGCCATCGCCCTCCTGGAGCACGTCCGTGCAGAGTCCCTTCAAGGCCACACCAGGCCGGCTCCCCGCTCAGGCCACCGCTGGTCCAGGGCAGGGCTGCTGCGACCCTCTCCTGGCTGGGCCATCAAAGCAGCCAGCCCCAGTTGGACCTCGATGCTTCCCAGGCCTGGCCCCGGCACTGGCCTGAGCCCCCCGGGCCTCGGTCTTCATCTCGGAACCTCCCACTGGGCTCGGGGTGAGGGAGAGGCACCCCAGGGGTCAGTGCCACGGCCTTGCCTGACTCAAGGTGACTGTGGGCATCCTTGCCCGTCTGTGATTTTGCTTTGGCCTTCGGGGCCCCAGTCAAACCTAAGGGAGGACGCGTCTCAGTCTCATCTCCCGTCACACACGTGGTGAGCGTGGCCGAAAGTACAGGCTTTGTAGAAACGTCCGGTACAGACCGAGCTTCACCACTGACAGGCGTGTGGCTTTTGCAAGTTCCCATAACCTGTCGGCATCTCCGTTTCCTTCCTATACAGAGGGTGCAGTTGTCGCCAGCCCTGCCGGTGAGGTGAACGGCAGTGATCTGGTAACACCACCGGCTTCTTGTCTCTACAGAAGGAGCTGGAGAACTGTGAAGCCCCCTTCCGCTGCCTGGCCAAGCAGTTCCACCACCTGTACCGGGAGAAGGTGGAGGTGTTCCACGCGCTGCTGTGAGGGCCGGGGTGGGCTGTGCCTCACCAGGCGCCGTGCTGCTGGGGAGCCACCAGCGGCCGCGGCTCCTCGGGGCCAAGGGACCCTGGAACTGCCCCGGCCCTCCCACAGCTTCATGACGGCTTTAAATAAAAGAAGGTAAAGAGGCATCATCTTCCGTTCTTGGCCAGGGCAGCCCCGGTTCCAGACCAGCCTGGGGAGCGGCGTTCAGAACCTTGGTGGCCCCTCACTGGAGGCAGCTGGCACTTGCCCGAGTCGGCGGTCCCGCCCGCCCTGGAGGGTCTGCACCGAGCGCAGCCCGCAGTGGGATGACAGCTCGGAACTGGCCACACGGCTGAGGGGCCGGTGGCCGTCTCATTCTCACGTATTCACTTTGCTGCCTCTTCTGGGCAGGCGCCAGAGGTCCCTTGCAGTGGCTACTGTCGCTGACCACACGGTGCCCTCTGCCGGCCCCCTCGGGGCCCCCAGCCCTTCCCGGCTGCCGGGAACCCTGGGTGCCCAGGGAGCCGAGAACCAGGCCGTTTTCCTTCACTGACCTGCCTCTCGGAGCCTGGCAGCCGTCATAATTCTCTGTACTAAGCTTGACTCTTTTTCCACCCTGTGCCTGCTGCCAGATTAATCTTCCTAAAACCCCATATTCACCCTTGTACTCCCCTGATTAAAGACCCACAGAGGTTCCTCATAGCCTCTTACATCAGGGCTGTGGGCCGCAGTCTGGCTTGGAAAGCCGCCTGTCACCGCGCCCCCCCCCCCCCGGGGGCCCTCGGCTTCATCACCCTCCCTCAGCCCGCACCCACCCCCCCACCCCCACCCCCGCTTCGTGCAGAGGGCCAGCTTCAGGGTGGACAGACCTGGGTTTGTCCCAATGGCCGCGATGATCACGAAAATTACTCTGGGTGCTGTTGACGGCCGGCCATGTCTCTGCCTGGGCTAAGCACGTTACGTATATTAGCTAATTTAATCCTTGCCGTGCAGTCTTCTCGTCCCACTTCTACGGATTGAGGAGCCGGAGTCAGAATTAAGTAACTTAGCCAAGGGGTGTTAGAGCCAGGATCGTGGACTCCAGAGCCCTGCTCACAGCTGCTGCCCCTTCCACCTCCCTCTCCTCCCCCCCCACTCACCCCTGCCCCACCCCCCACCCCACCCCCCCCCAGTTTGGCCTGGCCCGGAGCAGGTGGAAGCCTTCCCATCTGCAAAGGGGGTCGGCGAGGCTGCCCCTCGAGGTGACCACGAGAAGTGAAATAACAGGTGAAAGGCATCGGGCACGTGGAGGCACCATGCCAGGCCCCGCCCGGCCCCAGCCCCTTCCTCTAAGGGTCATTTCACATGAACCCAAAGCAGCCACCGCAGGCTTCCGACTGAGTCATTCCTTCCAAAGGTGGTCGTGGAGGACCTACGACGCGTGGGGCTTTTTTTCTAGCAACGCCAAGCTGCTGATCTCGGGCCACGTGGCCCGGAAGGGAAACCTACCAAAAACAACCAAGGAGCCATGGAGGGGACGTTTCCAGCTGCTCCAGGGCTGGTTATGGGGACCCTCAGCTGGGGATAAAGAGGTGTTAAGAGAGGACAAAAGGCTGGGGCCAGACGCTTTCCCCAGGGCACAATGGGAAGTGGCAGAACTGGCCCTGCTGTTGGGAACCCGCCGCCCCCCCTGCCAACCTCTGTGCGCCTCGCCTTTCCCTGCTGGTAGAAGAAAGCTGAGCGGCCAGCGAGGGTAGATGTGGTGTTGGCACGCGGGTACCGCCCCCAGAGAACCCTCCCGAGGCAGAGGGCACCGCCGGCAAGAGGCTGGAACCTCGCTCCCCCCTGCTGGATGCCCGCTGAGCTGTAGGAACCTAGTGCCAGCTGCAGGCACGGGGTGCTGGGGGTGTCCTTGGGGGAGCTCGACACGCACGTTCCGGAGCTGCGCCTGCTCAGGGGGACTTGGTGGGGAGAAGCCTGTGCTTCTCCCGACTCAGTTGCGCACGACCCCCAGAGGGCTCTTAGAGGCAGAGTCGGCGGGCCCCTTCTGGACAGATCCTGGGCAAAGGGCGCTGCTTCCCACCCGGAAAAGGCTGGGGCCTGGCCTGCTGGCAGGGCTGGAGGGGGAGACGGCTGCTCCCTCCCGAGGAGGGGCCGCCGCGGAGGAGGTCGTTTACGACCAGGCACCCGTCTCCACGGAGACCGCAGCAGATGGAAACAGATCGAGACCAGGCAGGGGAGACAGAAGCCGCCCTCCCCTGACCCCTCTGCTCCCAGTCCCCCCGGAGAGAGGACAAGAGAAAGCTCTTGCTCCCCACTTCCCGCCCCTTCTGTAGAGAAGCTCGGAGCCCAGACCGAGTTTTGAACCGGTCCGGTCTGAGTTCCGATCACCAAGAGCCCCTGAGAGGTGTGGGATCGCCCTGCGTGGAGCCCCAGCGGGAAGGGAAGCTCAACAGAGCGCGACAGAATAAAGCAGTTAGGAGCAGTAAGATGGTCAAGATTCTCCAAGAAACGGGTAGCACGAGTAAATAAATGATCGAGATGGTTTCACACCTTGCTAAGTGCTAGGCAGACAATAAAGAAGCAGCTGTGACCCGTGGTGGGGTAACTGGGTTGGGGGGCGGGGGGGGGCAGGAAGGACTCTAAGGAAAAGGGACATTTGAGCTGAGGCCCCACAGCCATGGGACCGTCTGAGGGACGAGGCAGCAAGGACAGCAAGTGCAAAGGCCTTGAGGTGTGCACGAGCTCGGAGCGTCCAGGAACTTAAGGCTTGTGAGGTGTAGTCCGGTGTGTGCCGGGAAGAGCGGAAGGAGGTACAAAGACAGAGGCCATACTGGAAAGAACTTGGATTTTATTGCAAAGGCAACAGGAAGCCAGTGGAAACCAGCATACCTGTTATGGACTCCCAGTGCCCCCCCACACACACACACACACTATTTGGGGGGAATCTCGTCAGTGGTTATCAATTTCTTCACTTGCCTGGAGAGCCCATTCTCAGCAAACATTAAGGAGATGCACACCAGGTCTGCAGATTTAGTCCGTCAACACTTGCTGAACACCTACTATGTTCCGGTGCCTGTTCTGCGAACCGGGGATCAGTCACTGAGTACAAGAAAAACCCCTTCCTTCCCTCTAGCAGCGTGAGGGAAAGCGGTCCAGTTATGCGGGGAAATCACCGTCTGACAAATGGCCATAGAGCAGGAGAGAGCAGAGGGCGAGCCAGGGAGGGAGAAAAAGCACCCCTGCCAGGTCCTACTGCTTGCGGACCTGGCTGGGGTTCACCCACCAAGAGGGCAGGGGAAGGCCAGGCCAGTGGGAGGCTGGGGACCCACGGGCCAGTAGAGTTTGGGAGTCAGTGTTCAGAAACATAAACGCGATGTCTCCGTGACACTCAGGCACCTCCCCTGCTGAGTCCTTTGCTGGGGACCCACCACGAAAGGTTCCCCGTTCTGAGGCGGACGGTGTGGGAGGCAGCCCCCGGGCGGGTGGCCCCCAGACTCCGCGGTTCACCATGGAGACACTTCCGCCATGAGAACCAGCCCTGTGGTTTTCCAGGCTGAGATAGGTGATTTGGTTAGGTCACCTTCTGCAAGGACTCAGGGGCAGGAGGTAACCTGCAGCGTCCACGTAAAAATACATTCGTTTTGGTGATAAAACGTTGGCTTTTGACACGGAGACTATTGAACAGCGTCCCGTCCCAAACTGTGGTGGCAGTAAGCACAGAGTCACCGTATCCCGGGAATAGAAGCAATTCTAACCGTAGGGCGCCTGGGTGGCTCAGTCGGTTAAGCGTCCGACTTCGGCTCAGGTCATGATCTCGTGGTTCGTGAGTTTGAGCCCCATGTCGGGCTCTGTGCTGACAGCTCAACCTGGAGCCTGTTTCCGATTCTGTGTCTCCCTCTCTCTGCCCCTCCCCTGCTCATGCTCTGTCTTTCTCTCTGTCAAAAATAAATAAACATTAAAAAAAATTTTTTTAAAAAGCAGCAATTCTAACCCAGATCTATTAGACACGTTTTGCCCATCCTGGAGATACAGAGAGAAGATTTTGGTTTTGCCCTCGCCTGCCCCTTTCCTGCGTCCGCCTCTGTGCAGAGCCCGGCTGCATACTGGAGATAACTGAGGTTGTGCCCTTGAGGAGCTCAGCTTGGGTGAGCAGGGAGAGTTTCCAGGGACCTTGCAGGAAAATACCTGACGCTAGCTGGGGAAGAGAATTCTAGACAAAGGGGACTGCATGTGCAAAGGCCCTGAGGCATGACGCTGGGGCCCCTCTTGGAAACTGCATGCAGGGTAGGGCAAGGACTGAGGGGTGGCCGGCAGGGGAGAGCTGGGGAGAAGGACAAACAAACCACGGAGCTTGGAGACCAGGTAAGAGATGTCACTGTACCCCAGCTGAGGTCTGATGGGGTGGGGTGGGGTGGAGACGGCTTTGTCCACATCCACCACTGACAAAACCTTGGGAAACATTGTATTTTCGGCCCAACTTGGAGAATCTATGCCCCCTCCTTTCCTCAGAACGCCAATTGATTTCTTCTAATGGATTATCCTTTATTTACTTTTAGAGACAGAGAAAACAGAGAGAGAGTGACTTCTTTGGGTTGCAGATTGTTAGCGATGGAGCCTGGATTAAGAACTCAGGCCCGCGCCAGCCCTCTGTGGATTTTATGATATTTATGTATACAATGCCCGTTCACTCTTCCGCTCTGCCAGTAAAGCAAGCTGATAAATATGAAGCAGATAGCAGAGGGCTTGTTTCCACCCTAAAAAGGCAAGAAGCCCGGGAAGGCTCATTAGGAGAAAATATCAAAGGGGCAGCGTTCAAGTTTCACCTGGGAGGTGCGCGGCGGTGGGGGGGATGCGTCCTTGGGAAAGCTGCTATGTCACTGGTTCTCGGGGCAGAGGCAGGTGACTCAAGAGCACAGCATGGAAGCAGGAGACTAGGGGTCAAGACAGTGTCGGTCCCTGGAGGGCAGGGCTCCCGCCTGATACTCCTTCAATTCCTCTAGAAGAAGCTGGGCTTCTGTGGCAAGAGCACCGGCTTCCCATCAGAAGAGTGGAATTAGAAATCCAAGTGCGCGAGGGGGCGCCTGGGTGGCTCAGTCGGCTAAGCATCCGACTTGGGCTCAGGTCATAATCTCAGTTTGAGATTTGACCCCCTGAGTTTGAGCCCCGCGTCAGGGTCTGTGCTGATGGCTCAGAGCCCGGAGCCTGCTTTCTTTGGTCTCTGTGTCTCCCTCTCTCTCTGCCCCTCCTCCACTCACACTCTGCCTCTCTCTCTCTCTCTCAGAAATAAAGGTTAAAAAAATTATTTTCGAGAAATGCAGCTGTGTGTCCATAGGCAAAGCACTTACCCTCCCTGGTGGTCAGCTGCCCATCTATCTAACGGGCGTCCTAGCATCAACCTGGCCAATCACCGCGTGTGAATTAAGATATGTCAAACCTCCTTTTGCGAGGCCTGGTGTATAATAATGCCCAATGTATAGCAGGTGATTTCCAAATTTTCTCTAGTAACTGTGGCTTTTTTTTTTATAAGCGTAATAATGTATGCGTGCTGCAAAAGGAAAAGCAAGTCAGAAACGCTCAAGAAGTATAAAGAAGAAAGTGAAAATTATTCATATCCTCCCACCGGAAATGGCCACCATTAACATTCCGGTGGGTGTGCTCCCTCCTTTTTCTTCTGCATATAACGTTCCATGTATATTTGTGAAACCAAAAATATCGGATAATGCCACGTATGCTCTTGGGGATGTTTTCTCTTCCCACTTAGCAGTATCTTGTGGACGTCACTTCAGGTCAAAAAAAAAAAAAATAGGGTTTTACATGGCCATTTTCTTTCTTTTTAGAATCATGAAAATTTTAAACCGTGCCCAAAATTAGAAGAGTGTGGTGGGGACTCACTAACCTGGCAGCCGGATTCAGAACTTGCCAGATTTGGCCAGAATTGCTTCTTCCTATCTCCCTTCCCCGATCCTGTTGTTACAACAGCTTAAACCAGACACCGACCCTCCTGTCACGTGTCTCTAAACCAATACCGAGGCCATTATCACACCTGATAAAATTAATAAGTCGTTCCTTAGGAGCCACTGATAGTCAACATCTCAGATTTCTGCGATCAGCTCCAAAAGGTTCTTTTATGGTTGGTTTATCACATGGTCATTGTTCACGGCCCCCTGGAGAGGAGTTCCAGGTTTCCAAGTTGTCACTCATGAAAAGCACTGAGGGCAACAGCCTTTTGCACAGATTTGTGGACCCCTGTCCAATTATTATATTCTAGCACAAATTCCTAGAAGGGGCCTCTCCAGGTCAGAGCCTATGCATTTTTTTTAAGGCTTTTAATAGCATTTGACAAATTGCCCTCCACGGCAATTGTACCAATTTGCACTCCCACCAGCGGGGACTTGGCACCCTGGACAGCCTTGGGTTGTTAATGAAAGGAAATTCAAGGGAGAGAAAGCAGGTGTGGAGAAAAATAGAGCAGAAAAGGAAGCTGGAAGGAGAGGTGCAGGGGTGTGATGCAGAGCTCTTGGGCCCCCCACTCCGGGTGCCAGCAGGGTACCCCCCCCCCACCTCCAGGTGCCAGCTTGCCTGAGCCTGAGAGGCAGCCCAGAGAGCCAAGGGTCCTAGCCCACCAGCGACTGCAGCAGATTAAGTCCTAAAGCAACGATTCAATCGAGACTGAGAACAAAGCTGGAGTAAAGACTCTTCGATCCATTCTAATTAGGAGCTGCCTTTCCAGAGAAATCAGGAGCAAGCTGCCACAGCTGAAGGGGGGTGGGGGGTGGAAAAAAAGATGCTACAGCCCGGCTGTGCTCAAAGCTTATCTGTTTTCCTCAAATCCCAAGAGCTTCGTCCACTGTACTCACAGCCCAGGGGACCCTGTTCTGAAGGTTATAGGTTGGACTTGGGCAAGACTTTCCACCATCAAAAGTCAGGGGATGCTCGGGGTGGGGGTGGGGGTGGGGATGGGGGAGGGCGGGAGGAGGCCCACACTCCCCACGTGGCAGGTACCTCCCTTGCACCTGCTGCTTTTCCGTTGTGGCTTAAAAACTCAAATGTTGTTTCAGGGCGCCTGGGTGGCTCGGTTGAGCGTCTGACTTCGGCTCGGGTCGTGATCTCACGGTTCGTGGGTTCGAGCCCCGCGTCGGGCTCTGGGCTGACAGCTAGGAGCCTGGAGCCCGCTTCGGATTCTCTGTCTCCCCCTCTCTCTGCCCCTCCCCTGCTCACGCTCTGTCTCTCAAAAATGAATAAACGTTAAAAAAAAAAAAAACAACTAAAATGTATTTCCGGTTTGGGGGGAGTAAATAAAATCAAGATAGGCTGAGGCCTGGCCCTACACACAGAACTGGAGGACCGGCCGGCTCTGGTTCCCGCAGGCTGGGTAAAGTCGGGGCTTCAGTCTGTAGGTGGACATCGCGACACTTGGCTTGCCTCTGACTCACCCCTGCCCCCCACCCTGATGTCCGTATGCAGAGTACGAGCCTTCAGAGAAGAGCTGTCCGAGGATCAAACTTACCCAATCCTCGGTTGGCAGCGTGTTCCATTTGGAAGCACCGACTATGGCAGCCCAGGACTAGGGCGAGTTCGCGGGCTCAGAACGAGTCCAGAACTTTCTTGGGCGTGGTATCATTTGCAAGGTGGTATTCAAACCAGGAGCACGCAAGACCCGGGTCATGGTGGATCCCTGCCGGTGCAAAAGAAAGCTCTCAAGCGAAGTTCAAGAAACAGCACCAGGAGCCATGTATCGGCAATTCACACACGGGTTCCCAATGTCACTTTGTACATCGAGTTGGACGCTTTGCGCCCAACGTCACGCAAGAGGCAAGTGAAGCCCAGCCGGTGAGGTGACTCACCTGGCCGGTAAGTCAGGACTCCAACCTGGGGTCCCTCCGACTCAGGCCTTTTTCTGTGACCTCAGGCCACCTTCTCGACATCTGGGAGCC
Organism: Neofelis nebulosa; assembly: GCF_028018385.1. NCBI lineage: Eukaryota > Metazoa > Chordata > Mammalia > Carnivora > Felidae > Neofelis > Neofelis nebulosa. Next base: position 11,468,805 of record NC_080789.1, read on the forward strand.
TTTTGTGTCCCCAGCCCTTTGAGTCCTCAATGGATCCAACAGGGGCTCCCTTTCCCGGGGGGTGTCGGGGCTCTGGAGCCAAAGTGGAAGAGGGCACAGCAGGAGCACTTGGCCCTGAGAGCCCCACTTTGTGCCAGGTTGGCCCTTTCGCATCAGCCGCCCTTCAGCCCCTGCCTGCTCTCCAGGCAGAAGGCAGCAACAGCCCCGAGACCAACCTTCTAGGCTCTGGAGTCAGACAGCTCTGGGTTCAGATCTCTGCTCAGGCGCGTCCTCGCTGAATGGCCTTGCGCAAGTCACCTCACTGCTCTGGGCCTTAATATCACCTCCCCCGATTGGCCAGGATTCATGACCTGGCCATCCGTACCGGACGAACCCTCAGCCACGCTGGAACAGTCGCCGCTGGCGTTACTGCCACGATTGTGTTTGCTCTCGGCCCATCCTGTACGCTCCCCAGGGTCCGAGTCTGCTGCCCCCCACCTTTCATCCGAAGGAGCTCTGGGGCTGGGAGGCCTGAGTCCCCCCACAAGTGAGCCCTGGGATGTGGCCCACCGTGGTCCAGAGAAGACTAGGGGGACCCGACTGGGGGCTGGGAGACCTGGGTTCGAGCCTACCTCTTGCCTCCTGGGGAGGGCCCAAGCCTCAGGGGCCTCTGTAATTGTAAGGTTGGACTAACGCACGGCCCGCGGGCAAGAGGGCTTAGTGAACAGCACCAGGCATGGGGACAGTGTGTCTCCACGGACCTTGGCCTTTTGAGCACCAGCCACGTGCCAGGCCCTGTTTTACGGGCAGGATCTTCTGGGCCGAACAGGATTGGAGAGGCCCCTCGCCTTGCCTCATGGAGCGTACGGTTCACAAAGACAGTAAGCAGGTTCACAAACACACGTATAACCAGGTTGTAAAAGCAGCTCGAGGGGGTATAAGATTTCAAAGCCCTCTGAATAAGATTTTCAAGGAGGCCTGGTTTACCTTGGGGAGGAGGCTGTCTAGCAAAAGCCTCTCTGCTGAGGTGTGAACAAGCAGGAGCCCCGCAGCGAAACAGGGAAATGGCTTATCAACCAGCAGACACAGCACGTTCAAAGGTCCTGAGGCAGAGAGGAGCAGCAGCCCTGATTCCACAGAGCCTCCTCCCCTGCCCTCACTCTCCCGGGGTTTCCACCTGCCCTTCTCTGCCGAGCACTGGGACCACCGCCCCTGAAAGGGTCGCAGATACAACGCATTGGTGAACAGGTGCTCAGAGATGAGCCTTGAGGGGCGCCTGGGTGGCTCAGTAGGTTGAGCGTCCGACTTCAGTCACAGCAGGGGCAGCCCCGAGGGCCCCACGCAGGACTGACCCAGCACCGGACCCATCAGTGGGCTGCAAAATCAGAGCCAGGGCCTGAGGGAGGCTTCCACTGACCCTTGGAAATGAGAGACAGAGGGTGCGAGAGCCACGTGGGGCAGGAGAGGCTCTTAAGACCCCAGACTGCAGCTGGGCCGGGGTGGGGAGGCACCTTCATCTACCCAAACCTCTCATCGCGAGATGTCCCAGTGCATAGCCCCTGCAGCTAACACGCCAATGCCTTCCCTTCCCTCCCCGCCCCTTCCCCAGACAGGGCAGGCCAAGCCCATTTTACAGCCGAGGGAGCTGAGGCCCAGGGAGGTGGACCTACCCCAGCCACTTGGCTAACAAGGAGGGAAGGCTTGTTCTTTTCTGTGCTCAGCATTCACAACCCACGTCTCAAGCCTCAGAGCCTTGCCGGGGGTGGGGGGGGCATGATTTTCCCCACTTTCCAGATGAGGAGACTGAGGCTTAACTGAAGCCCACCACTCAACTTCAGTCATGGACTAGAATCCACCTGGAACCCGTGCTCTTTTGGTCGCTGAGACACAGCCCGGGGGGGCAGGCCCAGGAAGGACATCACAGCTGGGAATGTTCGAGAACGGGCCTGCAGGGAAGTGGCTGTCCTTGACGGTGTGCAAGGGACGACCGCATAGTAAACACTGGACTTTAGGGACTAGAACCCACAGGAAGGGGGGGGGCTGGGGAAAGGTCCCCCAGGAAGGATGGACGCAGGGGTTATGACAGGGTGGTGAGGGGCGGGTAATAGCCCGAGGTAACCCTTAACTGACGACGAGGCTCTCAGCAAGCGTGAGTTCCCTTGACTCCCTCCGGTGGGGACCTCCACTGGGGTCCACAAGCCACCCAGTGAGGGGCTATCTCCCTGAGGCATCCGCAGGGTGGCCCGCAGCCCTTGCCACCCTCCAGCCACCCTCCCACCCTCCAGTCCCGCCACGGCTGCACCAAAGCCCCCAGGAGGCACGGCCCCCGGGCCCGGCACTCCTGGACGCCTGGGCCGCGTCACGTTACCCCTCACCGTGCTGTGCAGTGTGCCCCAGGCCAGCTGAGCTCGTTGGCCTCTCCAGGACAGTGGCAAGGGCAGAGGCGCCCGCAGAGACAGAGCAGGAGATGGGCCAACGGACCCTCCTGACCCGGATCAGTCCGCGCTCCCTTCCGAGACCATCTGCTCAGGCGGTGGCGGGCCGCAGAGGGCACTGGGACAGAAACAGCCGGCACCCGGCCGGCCACGTGCTGGCCTCTGGGGCCTGCCCGGTCAGGAGGCCCGGCTGGCCTTCCCCCTGCAGCCGCCAGCCCCCAGCTGGGCTGCGGGGGGTGCCGGGCTCCGGGCACAGACCCTCCTTAATGGAGGTCCCGGGGCAGGGGGCAGGCGTGGGGGACCCTGGGACCTAAGAGGGCAGGAAAGGGGCATGGGGAGGGGGGCGCTTAGACACCAAGTGTGCGTCCCCCTTTCTGAGATGAACACTGTGGGCCGGGTGCAGGGAACCCGGCCCCTCTGACGCCCAGTTCCTCCCTGGCCTTCGTGGTGCCCTCCCAGAGCTCCAGAGACCTGTGAGTGAGCTCCGTGGCAGGTCCCCAGGGCACCCCCAGCAACTGCCAGCCGTCCTCCTCCTGTGCCCCGAAGCCAATGACCCGAAAACCTCATCCTGGCCGCGCACACGCCTCCCCGGCCTCCGCTGTGGTGTCGCACCCACACAGGCCCACGCACGCACGCGCATACACACGTACACACAGTGGGTGCTCTGGCTTCAGAGACCCTCCATCCGTTCTGTGTTTACTTAACTCTTCATCTATTAGATGGGATCCTTAACAGTGTCTTAGTTTCGGGGCGCCTGGGTGGCTCGGTCGGTTGAGCCTCCGACTTCGGCTCAGGTCACGATCTCATGGTCCGTGGGTTCGAGCCCTGCGTCGGGCTCGGTGCGGGTCGCTCAGGGCCTGGAGCCTGCTTCGGATTCTGAGTCTCCCTCTCTCCCTGCCCCTCCCCCACTCGCATTCTGTCTCAAAAGTAAATAAACGTTTACAAAATTTATATATATATAAAACAAACCAGTGCTCAGCTCTGCTTACTCCACAAACAGCCCCGGAGACAAATGTTCAGGAGCAAGTAATTTTGGAGGTGACCCCAGGAGCACAGCGGGGAGGGAACAAAAGCCAATGAAGTGTGGCTTGAGGGGGGAGCTACTCCTGTGGGCAACAGGGCCGACCTATCAGCCGAGCACCTCTGCTGTTGGGGCTGCAGAATCCCCCACCCAGGGGCGAGGTAGCTGGGATATCTGCCCCCCAGTTCTCATGTGTCATTGCCAAGGGCACTCCTGGGAAGTAGTGTGCACCCCCCCCCCCCAGCCCTTCCAGCCCGCCCCTCGCAGGCGGCAGACAAGAAGGAGACCTGTGCCCGGGGCACCTCTGGGGCAGACAGAACGAGTGTGGGCTGGACGTTAACAGCCCGGGCTCCGGTGAGTGCCTCTCTCATAGCATCATGCAGATTAACTGACATAATACATGTAAAGAGCTTAATCCGCGGTCCGTCACATACCAAGCGCTTTGTGGTCTGAGCCATAATAACATTAATGATGTTGCCGTTGTCCTGGGTGGGGTTATGGTCTCCCTGACCACTGGGCCTTTGCTTAGGCTGCTCCCCCTGCCCGTCTTCCCTCCACCCGGTTCACGTCGGCGTGTGCAACAGGTTACAGCCCAAACGTCACCTCCTCAGGGGAGCCCTCCCTGAATCACGGATTCGCTCATCTCTCCTTGGATGCGCTCGGAGCAGCTACTCAGGCCCTTTCTTTCAGAGCATGTGATCACCGAGGTCGTTTTAAATTTATTTGCACGATCGTGTGATTCTCTGCCCGTTGGCCATCTCTCCCACTGGACCGTAAGCCCCCTGAGGACGCGGCTTTGTTCCCAAAGACATGCCCAGGGCCTGGCATGCTGTCACCACACAGGCAACACCTGGAAAGAAACTGGTGGCACAGAGACCAGGATCTGGCAATGGGGAAAACAGGCACAGAATGAGTGTAATACAGTGAGGTCAGTGCCAGATCCGAGGTATTTACAAAGGGCACCGGGAGCAGACAGGACAGAAACAATTCATTCCTTTCTTCAATACAATTTCTAGAACACCTATTCTGCGCCGAGCCTGGGGCAGACAACGATAAACAAGACAGGCACGGTCTCAGCCTTCGTGGACACAGGGCTACCCATCCCTTGGGGGCAGGTGTGCAGGGAGCAGGGGGAGAAGAGGCTCAAAGCCAAGGAGGAGGGGTATGGAGGGACGAGGCTATGTGTTCACCAGACCCTGCTTCCTCTTCGTCCCAAGCACCAGGAAGAACACAGGTCCCAGCTGCCTGCAGCACGGTGGGGTCACGTGGTCAGCTGTCACCAGTGGAATGTGGGCCCAAAGGACACCCAGCCTGGCCCATAGAAACTTCCCCGCTCTCTCTCCCTAGGCCTCCAGAGCCCCACAGCAAGGATTAGCAAATGTTTTCCAGAGAGGCCAGAGGGCAAATATTCTTGTTTTACGGCCACAGTTCTCTGTCTCAGCTTTTTTTAAATATATTTATTTATTTTTGACAGAGAGAGAGACACAGAGCATGAGCGGGGGAGGGGCAGGGAGAGAGGGAGACCCAGAATCCCAAGCAGGCTCCAGGCTCTGAGCCATCAGCACAGAGCCCGATGCGGGGCTCGAACTCACAGACCGCGAGACCGTGACCTGAGCCGAAGTCAGACGCCGAACCGACTAAACCACCCAGGCGCCCCTGTCTCAGCTTCTTAATGCTGCTGCCATAGCAGCACTAAAGCAGCCTTAGAGGATATGTTTACTAGGTGGGCGTGGCTGTGTCCCAATAAAACTTTATTTACAAGCCCCGGTCATAGTTTGCCAACCTCTGTCCTAGAGAATGATGGAGCCGCTGCCCAGGAGGAACCCGAGCCCCCATGTAACCGTGGAGCAGAGCCCGCCCACCTCACCCCAGCCAGCTTTCACTCACCTGCCGCTCTGAGCGAGAAAGAAACTTCCTTTGTGAAGCTGCTGGGGCCCTGGAGTGCTTTGCTAGCAGTTAGCATAGCCTAACTAACTATGGAAGTCTTCCTGGAGGAGGCGACCTTCTTCCTGGGCCCTGGCAGATAAGTAAGGCACTTTCCAGGTGGGCAAGATGAGGAAAGGCCTTCGTAGGGAGGGCGGGAGCTCTGTGAGCCGCCTGACTGAGGAGTGGAAGGTAGTGTGGAAGATTCTAGAAGGGCTGCTGCTACAAAAGGGACAGAAAAGGTGGTGCTGAGCGGCAGGGAGGGAGGAACGGATAAGGCACAAGATAAGACACGGGACAGGGATCGAAAGTGCTGCACCCCGCACAGCTGCCTTTCCCTCCATTTTCCATTTCCGTGTGGTCCATACAGCAGGCCCGCCTGGACGCCCTCCCTCCCCACTCCTGCTTCAGCAACCCCACCCTCTTTCAGGACTGGCTGAAATCCCCAGTCGCTCCACTGTAGAGGCAATGTTGGGGGGGGGGGGGCCCTCAGTAAGAGCCGGGGCTTGGAGAACACAGAGTCCCGGGTGCAAATCCTGCCTCTGTCAGTAAGAGAAGTCAAAGAACAGACCATCAAACATAACGGAGCCCGGACTTGCTGGGCTTGAAGAGTTTTCTGGAAAACTCTGGGAGAAATGACACCCCGGCAAAGATAAAAGCTGGGCCCCCTTTCAGGGCAACGACCTCCCACTTCAAGGTGAACTTGCTTCCTGTCTTGCCGCCCACCCCCCCCCCCCCCCCCCCAATCTGCAGCCTTCAGGCTGGTCGCCTCCTGGACTCTCTCACGTCCGCGGTGTCTGTTTTCCACAAACGGCCCGGTCCGATGTCCCGGGAGCTCAGTTTCGGCCATTGGCGCATCTTCTGCGCCCTTCTCCCGTCCGGCCCTTCCCTTCCACGGATTCTCTTCCAGGACCGCCGCCCTTTCTGGGGCTCCACTGGCTCTGGGTGGCATCTGAGCCCCCAACCTTGTTACCCTGGGGTCCCTGCGACTTCTCACCCCTTTCGGTGTCTCCCCTTCCCCTTGGCCTTCCCCCTCTGTCTTCCGCTTCCGCATCCACCCGCCCCCGCGAGCCCGGGTGAGTACCTTCCTCTCCCCTCCCCTCCCCACGCCCCCCTGCCTTGGGTCCTCTTCCCCGGCTGCAAACTGGGTTGCGAAGGCCACGCCCCGCCGCGGAGCAGGACGTACCGTACCGTAAAGCCAAGGTTCCCCGAGGGCCAGGTTGTGATCGTTTTATTTTTACAACGTCCTTGGAGGGACGGGAGTGTTTGGGCAGGGTGGGGTTGCGTGCTGGGCGGGAGGCGACAAAGACGGCAAATAAGTGGAGCGGAATATGGGTCAGTCGGCGAGCGGTGTCCCAGTGGTCCCGGGGAGAGGAGACCTGGTCCCCTGGGGCTGGCTCTGCGGAGGTGGCCGCGGTCCCGTCTCGGGAGGCTGCAAGGAGGGGACTTGGGACGGAGGCAGGAGAGAGAGATGCTCCAGCTGCTCTTCCGAGACCAGAGGCCGGGGTATGAGAGACGCGTCCGGCTTCTCCTCGGGGCCGGGAGCACAGGAGCTTCTTCTCTGCACCTGCTCCTGCAGGGAGGATCCTGGAGCCGGTGCTGTCGCCTGGCAGGTGGACGAGGCAGGCTGATCGCACGCAGAATGCGGGGGACCCCGTCTCGTGCCCAGCTCTGCCGCTGTGCCCTTGGGCTAACTGCTCAACTTCTCTGGGCCTCGGCATCCCCACCCGCAAAATGGGCGAAACACCAGTCCCGGAGGGACCGAGGACGTTGGTAAAATGGGGACAGAGCAGCGTTTTTAAAATACCCTCACGGCGCCGGATGCTTCTATCCCTTATCACGTCGGACTTTCCAACCCAGCTCTCCGTTTCACGAACGAAGAAATCGAGGCTTACATGTCACGAGGGTGAAATGAGATCTGGGGTGGGGGGGGGTGGGGGTGGGAAGAGCTCTGGGCTGCCTGTCGGCCGCCGCATCTGGGCCAGACTCGTGCTCACTCTCACACTTTCTAGCCCAGGACGGGGAACAGCCGCTGCGGGCGGCCTGGGAAAACAGCAGGAAGCAGTTCCGTTCGTTCAAGTGCCCTTCAGTGCCAGGCATCATGGTGGCGGGCAGAGGGGAGGAGGCGCCTGTCCCCATGGAGTTCACATTCTGAGAGGGAGACAGACATCAACACAAAAACCGCGGGCACGAGTAAAACTCCGATGATGGATTGTGCAAGGTGAAAGAAGCATACCGAGTGTGACAAGAGAAGAAAACCAGGGGACCTCATTTAGATAAAGGCAGCAAGAAAGAAACCGCCCTGAGCATAAGGTTTCTGCAGCAATCCAAAAGAGGTGTGGTGCTGCCCAGGCAAAGAGCGAGGGAAGCGCACGTTCCAGGGAGCGCGGTGAGCAGGTACAAAGGCCCTGGGGCGGGAGAGAGCATAGTGCGGTGAAACAACAGAAAGGAGGCCAAGGGGGGCTGAAGAGACAGACAGCTAAAGGCAGAGCCAGATTATTCAGGGTACCTGGCACACATGTGAACCCACTTAAAGACTTTAAGCAAGGATGTGACGTGAATTGATTCTGTGTCCCCCCAGAAAGTCCCTCTGGCTGCCGTGCAGAGAAGAGGCTGCCGAGGAAGGAGCCAGAGCAAACAGGAGAAGCCCCTAAGAAGCGTCTGAGCAGGAGACGACAGCTTACATGACAGACCTTGACGGTTTGCTAAAAAGCTCTCTGACTCGCCCCTCAGAGAGCAGCATAGCTGTGCCCATTTGACAGATGAGAAAACTGAGACTTCGAGAGGCAGAAGTGGCTGGTACAACACGGCTCAGCTGGCCAGTGCCGGACTCGAGGCGGTAAGCCCAGGTGTTCCTGTTCCCAAGTCCGTGCCTCTTGCCTTTCTGTCTTGTGGTCCTAAGAGAGTCGACGATGTGGGTCAGCGGAGAGCTCAAAACTAAGCCACTGCGCCTTGGAAACATTCGCTCTCTGGGAAGCCTCCTTGTTGCCGTGCTTTTCCTGCAATTCCCAAGTCCTGGTGCCCGGGTCTGTGGATGGGGGTGATGACCCACCCCTCTTTCCAGGGCTATCGTGAGAGTTCAGGGAGTGTGGATGTCAAACACTTAGGAGAATGTCTGGCCCCCAGTAGGTGCTCCATCAATGTCAGCGCCCCTTTCCTTAAAGAGGACAGAAGGGTCCAGCCTGTCTGACTTCAAGAGCCAGTGACATATGCCCACTGTCATGCCATTGACCGAGGGTGATGGATTTGACAATCGGCATAGGCTCTGAGTGCTGGCCGGAAGGCTGACTCGGTCCCCTGGGTGAGTCCCCACACTCGGCCATGAATTTATAAAGGAGGAGACAGGCACACAGCTGCCCTCCGGCCGGGATGTCCCCGCACAGTCCCCAGCAGCAAGCCACCCACGGCTGGATCTTGACTCCTTCTTCCAACCGTGTGCCCGACTCCTGGGTTCAGCCGACTGGGAGGGGTCTCCTGGACCCAAGAAACGTGCGAATGTGGGAGCAGGGAGCTTGTCCCCGCCCACGGAGGACTTCCCTATCAGCACAGGGTGAGTCCGTGCTTTCATGGGGCCTCGTAACAGTCTAAAGGTGAGGGGCACATTCCCCTCGGGACAGAGAAAAAGGGTGTTCAGAGACACAGGCTGACTGTGCCCGGTGGTGGGGACACCAAGCAGACAGGCTGAGTCAGGGACTCAGGGCCACCTGACTCGCCCTGTGCTCTCCCCCACAGTCTTGTCCACAACACAGCCTCATCCACCTGTCCTTGTCCAGAGGCATATTCCTCCCGCAGCACAGAGCCAGGGTCAATGGCAGGCAAGTGGAAGGGGCCTAGGTGACCAGAGAGAGCAGAGCCCCCTTCCCTCCCCTTGCTGCCGAATGGCCTTTATGTAAGTGGGAAAGAAACACTGTGCTCAGCCACTGAGGTTGGGGCAGGGGCGGGCGGGGGGGGGGGGGTCATCTGTTTCTAGAATGACCCTAACGAATCCCAGGGGTAACCGCACTCATTGGAACATTGGAAATATGTAGGAGAGGGGCCCGGGAGCGGGGGGACCTGGGACGGACAGAGGAAGGCCACCTACAAGGGGGGATGGGGAGGAGAAGCCGAGCCATAGAAGGAAAGGTCGAGAGTGTGGCGACCTGAGAGCCAGGGAAAACAAGGGGCCGGAGAAGGGGAGAGATATGGCGAGGGGTCTGGTCCCACCAGAGCTCTGTGTCCACTATAGTCACAGAGGTAGCCGCTGACCTAGGGGCTGGTCACGTGACAGGTGAGCAAGTGAGGCAGGGGGCAGCGGAGGGTGGGGGCAGGCATCGGAGGCCCGGCTTGAGAGGCTGGCCGCACAGGGACAGAGACCTGAGGACAGTTGGGGTGCTTTTTAGGAGAACAGAGACCCGGGCCTGTTCATAGGCCAAGGAGGAAGAGCCAGTCGCGGAAAAGAGAGAAGGCGTTCGAGACACGGGGTTTTGTTTTTGCCACATCTGTGCCTTTTATTCCGGGCCGCCTCGAATCCTACTCGAAAACAGAGTATAAATAAATGATCACATAATAAGACATTGTTCATTCCCTGCCAGCCGGTGACCTTGAAAGGGTCTTCAGCATAGTCTTTGTTCTGTCCTGGCTCGTGTCAGATTTGCTCTGTCTGCAAACAAGCACACACTTGGCTAGGCGGCTGCTGTGTCCCAGGGACACAGAGCCCAGCCTCTCCCTTCAAGGAGCTCACAGTCTGATGACGGAATGCACATGCAGACGAGCCCCAGTGAGACGGGGGCCCCACACGCTGAGAAACGCACACGAGGCACGGAAGTCACTCGGAGGAAGGAGGGGAGGAGTCTCTCAGGACTTTGGGGGGTGGGAGTATCATGGAGGACCCCAGGGAAGAGGTAACTCCTAACCAGGGCTTTGAATGACACCCGGGAGTCCACGGGGTGAAAAGAGACGTAGCACGTGCAAAGGCCCAGAGGTATGACAGCGCAGGGGCCTGGGAGGGCTTTAAGGATGATAGAGCTTAAAGGTGAGGACAAGATTAAGAGTGAGCCTAGAAGTGGGGACAGAGACCAGGTCAGCAACCTACCCCCCCCCCCCCGGGTCATTTTGTCTCCTGGGGATTCGAACAATACCTAGTACAGTGGGAGTTTCAGGGAGAAAGTCGAGGCTCAGGGGGAAGCTATAAGGAAGGCATTCGTAGAGTATACACTCGATGGCAGGCAGGGTACCAGAAGCCTGTCACACGTGGGTGAGCAACACAGGCAAAGAGCTTGGCCCCTGAAGAGCCAACATGTTGGTGTCAGGAGTGGGACAATAAACAGCAGAGCTAACTCTCCTTAAGTCAAGTGTAGAAGATGCCAGAAGGCGATCCATTCTTTGGAACAAACAAACAAAGAAACAAAGTAGGACAGGGTGAGGGGCTCGGGAGTTTTGGGGGTGGGGTCTGGGTGATGCAATCTGAGTGTGGCTGGGGAGGAAGGAGCCTGCCTGTTGAGCAGGGACTCAAAGGAAGTGAGGGAGTGAGCTGTGCGTTTAGCCGGGATCAGAGGGAGCGGCCAGTGCAAAGGCCCTGAGGCCGGAGTGTGCCTGGTGTGCTGGGGGATGGCCAGGCGACCAGTGTGGGCAGAGGAGAGCTGGGAGATACGAGGCCAGGTCAGGAAGGGCCCCAGAGGCTACCTTACACCTTTGATTTTTACCTGGGGTGAAATGGGGAGCCACCACCCAGGCTCAGGCAGAGAGGGGAGAAGGTCTGACTTCACGTCTTAAGAGGATCATTTCAGTCTTTGCAGTGGGAACGGATGGAGGGGGAGGAGGGAGAGCGGCAGGAGGACCGATTAGGAAGCCAGTGGGATAAGCCGGGGGATTGCGGTTCAAACCAGGACAAAAGCAGAGAGAAATGATCGATGGCGAATATAGGATTTCCTCATGGGTTAGATACGGGGTAAAGGGGGGGAGGGGAGAGGAGCCAACGATGATTCCAGGGCTCCGGGACGGAGCGTGAGAGGAGTGGAGAACCCAGTAATCAAAGTGGAAGGAGCTACAGGAGAAGTAGGACCGGAGGATGGAGAAGACCAGGGGGCCGAGGGCCGTGGAGTTTGAGCTGTCCACCCACGTGCAGCTGCAGGGGTGAAGCTGGCCGGAGGCGTGAGTCTGGAGTTCGGGACAGGGGCCCGACGGGAGGTAGGAACCTGGGAGTCACCGATGCCTAGAGAGTGTTGGTGAGGATAGTGCCACTCGTCCCCAGGATGCGGGCTTGACCCCGGGGGAGGCGGGGACTTTCCCTCTAGAATCACAGGGCCAGGATGATTTTTACAAGGAGCAGGATCCAAACCACCTCACCAGGAGGAGCGTGTGTGTGTCTCCTGTGGGTCAAACTGCGGTCCCTGCGAGGATCAAATACTTCCGTGTCTGCCTGGAAGTATAAACCGGGAGAAAGCAGCCGCTGCCACCGCTGAAGGGACCACACCGAGTGGAACCCGAGGACTCCTCACGCATGCCCAGCAAAAGTCCCCCGCCTCAACTGACTCATCCGTGAAATGGGCACACGCCTCTCCCCGCGGGTTCCGGGAAGAGTAACCCTGGCAACGTGCATAGCTATTGCTTTCGTGATTAGGGGGCTCCTCACTGTCACAAAGGGCCTGGCCCACTCCGGGTGCTCAGAACAGTAAGGATGGTCATTCTTAACAGCAACGGCTGAGGGTGACAACGGTGACAAAGAGGGTGGTGAGTCCAGGCTTTCCCTGCCGAGGCCCCAGTTCTGCAGAACCGCAGGACGAGACGGTCTGCCCCGGGGCCGGGGCCCCCAGAACACGGCGCAGACAGCCCCCCTCCCCCCCATGCCCCTACCCCACTGACTTCGCCGGCCGCCGGGCCATGATACGGTCAGTTCGCACCGGCTGGGGCGAGCGGCCATCTGATGCGACACGAGCATCTGCCCCATAGGAACTGAACCAGAGCCTGTCAGCTGAGGCCGCATGAGGATCCCCCACAGCCTGAGGCCCGGGAGGCCCAGGGCTGGCCACACGCCCCACCTGGACCCTGACGTGACCCAGAGCCCAAGAAGAGAACAGTGGGAATAGTGGCGACCCCCGACAAAGACCCCCGACAAAGCAAAGAGCAGGACCCCCGACATCCTGCTTAGGGTACCAGACAGGGCTGTTTGGTGGGGAAGAGGTAACTGCTCCCTAAAGACATCAGGGTGCTGTGACCAGAGAACGAGGACTCGATTCTGGGCGGCCACAGGCAACCCACACCCGTCGCTTCGGGCTTGGAAGACAGGTGGACGCAGGTTCACGTTCGCTTCTGCCACGGGCTGTCCAGGCCACTTCTGACAAGCCAGCCTATGTGTGAGCCTCGAAACCCGCCGTGCCAGTGCCCCTGAAGCCCCCGGCAGTGCCCGGTGCCGTCCACGACCTCGTGGAACTGGATGCCGTGAGGTCTGGGCCTTACCCATCCCGCCCTCCCGCTGAAGAGGGAGGGAGGGTTCACCATAGAGGACAAAGTCGCTACGTTCTCCAGGACCATCTCAAAGGTCTGAATCTTGGAGTCCTGGGACTTCCCACGGCGCCAGGGGCAGGAACGCCAGCCTGGCAGACAGCATTTACGCGTGGGATGTGCAAGTCTGGGGACAAACGCAGAACGTGGCACCAGCTGCCCTTCCAGAAGATCTGGAATGCCCCGTACCACCCCTCCCCTGCCCTCTCCCACAGTCAGGAAGATTTCCAGGATGTGAGCAGACATCCAAGTAGAAATCCGGGGCTTGGGGCGCCTGGGTGGCTCAGTCGATTGAGCGTCCGACTTCGGCTCAGATCATGATCTCGCGGTCTGTGAGTTCCAGCCCCGCGTAGGGCTCCGTGCTGACGGCTCAGAGGCTGGAGCCTGCTTCGGATGCTGGGTCTCCCTCCCTCTCTCTGCTTCTCCCCCACTCATGTTCTGTCTCTCAAAAAATGAATAAACGTTAAAAAATTTTTCAAAAAAAAAAGTCTTTAAGAAACTCAGGGCTTAAGTCAATGTCCTGGCCCACTGCCAAGATCCGGGTCCCTAGGAGTCGGAGGTGTGGGCAGACCCCCACTTGCCCGTGAGCTGAGAAGGAGACGGAGTTTGAGTCTGAGCCACATCGACCAGCACCTCCTCCGAGAGAGCCTGCCTTCAGGCACCGGCCTCACAGAGGGTGCCAGCAGCTACGGTGTGGGGGGCCAGAAATACAGAAAAAAACCATGGGGCACACGCGTAGCAAACCCGCCATCGCGGACACAGGACTGTCTGCAGAGGGGACGGCGGGTCTGAACCGCCCAGACGGGCAAAGCCCGCCCGTAGGATGCAGTCACGTGAGGACGCAACTTTCTCCCGGCCCCGACTTCCAGAAGAGGCACACACCCGAGCACATCTGCACGGGCGCACGCACGTAGGCCCGTGCATGAGAACGCACGCACGAGCACGCACGCACGCAACCCCAGACGGGGGAGCTCCGCGTTCCGTGGGAGAGCGACGTTTTAAAATGAACCGGGCTGAGTCTTAATAACGAAGATGAGATTATTCTCTTTAATAAGCGAAAGTGATGGGAGGGTTATGGAAGGGGCCTGGGGTGTCGTCCCGAAGGAGCCAGCAAGAGAGGCGGAGCCCAACAGAGCACGGTGGGGGCGGTGATTAGGAAAAATAAAATACAGTGTCCCCTTTTCCTGGTTACCCCGAAAGCCGAGGCCCTTTGTGCAAACCGGCTTCGTTAATTGCCCTCGTTTTCCCGTTTCAGGCCGGGGAGTTTCCTTGCCCACAGAGGAAGTCTCCGTCCACCTGGGAAACTGACAGGTACCCCAAATATTGGGGGACGGGGAGGCCCCACCCGCTCTCCTATCAAAGAGTTTGTTTGCAGGGGCTCCTGCGTGGCCCCGTCGGTGGGACGTCGGACTCTTGGTCTCAGCTCGGGCCCTGATCTGGCGGTTGGTGGGAATCGAGCCCCACGTCGGGCTCTGCCCGGAGAGTGCAGAGTTTGCTTGGGATTCTCTCTCTCCCAGTCTCTCTCTGCCCCTCCCCCGCTCAGGCTCACTGTCTCTCTCTCTCTCTCTCTCTCTCTCTCTCTCTCTCTCTCTCTCACTCTCAAAAATAAATTAACTAGGGGCGCCTGGGTGGCGCAGTCGGTTAAGCGTCCGACTTCAGCCAGGTCACGATCTCGCGGTCCGTGAGTTCGAGCCCCGCGTCAGGCTCTGGGCTGATGGCTCGGAGCCTGGAGCCTGTTTCCGATTCTGTGTCTCCCTCTCTCTCTGCCCCTCCCCCGTTCATGCTCTGTCTCTCTCTGTCCCAAAAATAAAAATTAAAAAAAAACGTTGAAAAAAAAAATTAAAAAAAAAAATAAATAAATAAACTAAAAAAAAAAAAATTTTTTTTTTTAGAAAGGGTCCCTTTGCAGAGAAGTTCACCAGGGTCAAAGAAACTTCTAGAAGTAGTCAAGGTACAATAATACTCTCCTTCTTACACTGGAATGTTGTCCCCCCACCCCCACCCCCACCGCCCCCACCCCCACCCCCACCCCCGCCCCCACCCCCGCCCCCACCCCCGCTGCATCATGCATTTCGATCTCCTCCCAGATGAAGGTAAAGGAGCTGGGGATTGGAGGCCCAGTTCTGCCATCTACCAGCTGTGTGACCTGGGACAAATCCCTGCCCCTCTCTGATCCCTGAATCCTCACCTGTACTGTGATAGTAGTGCCCACACACACTAGAGACCGGATCCGAGAGTGTAAAAATTAACTCATTCGTGCATTCAAGACCAGTGGCGGCAGGGACGCCTGGGTGGCTCAGTGGGTTAAGCGTCCGGCTCCGGTTATGATCTCACCGTTTGTGAGTTCGAGCCCGAGTCAGGCTCTGGGCTGACAGCTCGGAGCCTGGAGCCTACTTCGGAGTCTGTGTCTCCCTCTCTCTGCTCCTCCCCTTCCCTGCTCACTCACTCTCGCGCTCTCTCTCTAAAAACAATTTAAAAATAAAAATAAGAGTTTTCAAGTGTTTTTCTTTGGTGAGCCCCTGTTATGTGCCTGGCTCCTACCCTGGGGGAGCCCTGTGATCCCCAGTACCTGCCCCCCTCCCGTACCCCCCTGCACTTCACCGATGGGGCTCACCAGGCTTGCTCTGACAGCAGTGCTCCCTCGCCTCCCCTATCAGGCTCCGACGCTAACCGAGGCCTCCGCTAACCTGACCTTCCTCTCCCGGGGAGAGACTCCGCTGGAAGGATGTGCCACTCAGGCATTTCCTCTATTACTGGAGGCCGTCTTCCCCATTCACTGATCCTCCTGCCCATGAATCAAAGCTTGTCTTTTTCTTTCTTTCTTTTTTTTTTTTTTTTTTTTTTTTTGCCTCTGCTACCAGCCCTTGAGTTTCCGATTTCGCCATTAGCTCATTGAACGGTGGCAGCGTTCCCGACCTTCATTCAGGAAGGCTCTATCTTCTGCAGGATACAGAGGGAGGGCTAGGAGGGAGAGCCCAGGGCACTGGGGCAGAGTCGGATTCCGACCTCTTCCCCGCCCCCCCCCAACCTCTCCTCCTAGGGCCACCCCAGAGGCAGGGCCTTGGGCCCGCGTGTGACTCCCTCGGCCTACATGTTCTCATCTGTGAGTCCTGGGCCGGCGTCCCTGCTTCCCCGGCAGACACTTTGTGATGTTATCAACTGTAAAACGCCAGAGGTAAGAGAGGTGCAAAGAGGAAGGGCTTTGTAGGCTGTGAAATGCTACCCCACCCCCACCCTGGGCCAGGCGTTGGTGCTTTTGAAACACCAGGGACCTGCTGGGCTGTACCTTTCACGATGTCAAGAGAATGCCCCCCTCCCCCCCCCCCACCGGAGTGTGGACAAGCCACTGGGCCCGGAGGGGGAGCGTGAGACAAAGGGGTAATACAACTATTCCCGCCTGGAGGCCAAAGGCACCAGGGGGTGTTTTCAGGCTCCCTGGGATCTCCAGCTTTAAGGGTTAGAATTAAACGAGGTAATAATGATGACCCTGAGTGCCATTGGCCTGCTAAGGTGCCTCATGTGTTTTATCTCCTTCTGTCTGTGCAACAGCACTGCTCTGATCAAGATTCCTTCACCCCTCCATTGACAAGATGCGTGAACGGAGACCTGGCAGACGAGGGGACTTTGCCAAAGGTCTCACAACTAGGGTGGGGCGATCCCAGGACTCACAGTGGCCCTCTGGCCTGCCACCTGGTGTGGCGAGCCTGGAGCACAGCACCCACAGCCCAGGGCAGGGGTGGGGGGGGGCCGGGGGAGGGGGGAGGTGGGGCAAGGCATGTGGCTTCTCTACGACTCCCACCGCCACCACGCTTAGCCACGTGCAGAGGCACTGAGCCGTACTAGACCCAGCCAGGGTGCGTCTGAGGGCAGGTGACCCTCACGCCATCCTCGGGGTAAGCTGGGAGCCAAAGTAGGGTTCTCTCATCTGTAAATGGGGCCGTAGACTCCCCTGTCCTCCAGAGCGCCTTCCCAGGGAGTCACATGCCCCAGGACCGTGGGACTGCTCAACTGCAAGCCCGTGTCCTTTTTGCAAATATATTTATCAAGCACCTACTCTGTGTCCTCCTGTACCCGGGTAACCTCAGTTCAACCCAGTGAAAGAGAAATAGAAGCATCCCATAAGACAGAGAGGGAAGTTTCGGTTTTCAGGCCTATAGTCACTTGCCCTTTGTCTCACAACTGAGATCCAAACCCAGGCTCCAGGTGGGAGCTCTTTCCATGACAGTCCACGGCCTCCCCGCCACGAAAGGGCACAGAGCGGAGAGAGCAAAGGCCACTTCTCCCTCCATGTGGCGTCCTGCGAGCTGCTGCAGTCACGATTCCTGTTTCGCAGAGCAGGACACCGAGGCCCAGACAGGTGTCCACAGTTACAAACGCCCACCCTCTGGAGACAAGCCACAGGGCTACATGGCAGTCCCCACTCTAGCGCCCTCTCAAGAGGCCGGGAAGGGGACAGCAGGAAGCATGCGGGTGCCAGGAAGTACCATCAAGTATGAGAGAGGCTCCCTGCGGAGGCCAGGAGGAGTGAAAAAGGGGCCCCCATCCCAGACCAGCACTGCAGGAGGCATCCGGGAGGGGGAAGAGAACTGGCAAGGCAAAGGAGGAGAGAAGAGGTCCCCGCACCATGCGCAAGGGGGGGACAGTATATGGCTCAAAGGACATGAGTTTTGGAAAGCTGATTCTATTTCCCCTGGGGCTGGGCTGGAGACGAGGGACGGGGCGATAGCAGCCGGCAAGGGGGGGTCATGCCTGCAGCAGACAGTGGAGAGGAAGATGCACGCAAGGGACGTGTTAAGAAGAGTCTGCGGTCACAGGAGACTCAACACCCGCAGTCATCCCTCAAGGCGCACGAGGGTAGGCAAAGCTCCAGGTCCCACGGCCACGGAACCCGTTGAGTGCTCTCCAATTCTGGTTCCCAAACTTGATTTGCCGTCACATTGTCATTTTTGTTTAGACACCCTAGTTAACATCCAGGGGGACTGATGTCCGTAGAATTTACAATGACGAAGCGAATTGTGGGAACGGACTGATGGAGCCGAGGAACTCCTGGCACGCGGTAGGTACTTAACGAATGTTTTAGGGGTGGACCAGCGGACACAGCTGAAGCAGAGCCCACAGGCTGGCAAGGGTCAGGACTCCGTGGGAGACTTCCTGCCACCACTCTCTCCTCCACTCCAGAACTTTTCCACCATGGGCATTTATTGACCTTACTATGTGCCAGGCACCTTATCATCACATGCTTTACTTACAATATCTTCTCATGTTCACACAACAACCCTATGAGTCACTGAGAAGGTAAGAAACCAGTCCACGGCCACTCAACAAAAAAGTGGCCAAGCAGGAACTATGACCCAAATTTGACTAATTCTGGAACCCCTTTTTCTCAGCTGCTCGATCTCACCGATCGTCAAAAGTCCCTGTCTAGGCATTCGCCCCTTTGGCTTAAACATCTGCTGTTCGAGATAAACATTTGAGGTCTGTGTCACGCTATCGTATCAGACATTTACACTGTAGTACGAATGTGTATTTGGAAGAGTATCTGATACTAACCCACACCCCGATATTAATATCACCCCTCGTATTGAAATTCACGGCAGTGTAATTGTCATTGAACACATTTACATGCCAAGCGTTGTTGTAAGCACTTAAAAGTTATTATCCCTTTTACGGGTGCCTGGGTGGTTCCATCGGTCAAGCGTCCAACCGGATTTCGGCTCAGGTCATGATCTCATGGTTCTTTGTGAGTCTGAGCCCCGCACTGGGCTCTGTGCTACATATGGAAAAACAGGGGTACCGGGAGATTCAGTAACTCAGATATGTTCACATAGCTAGTCAATGAGAGAGCCGAAAATTTAAACCCAGGGAGTCTGGTTTCAGAGCCCTATGAGCACAGAGGAAGGCGTGGGAATCTTGAAGGGTAAGTTCTCAAAGCTCGTTCACCAAATAAACCCAGAGAGGTAAGTGACCACTAGCTTTCAATGCAGAGTCAACAGAAGGTAGCACCTCCAGGCAAGAGTCTGAACACGGCAGGGACACCCCAAGACTAAAGAGACATGAAGGAGGGGAGTTTTGCCCTTATTAGAGCCTCGGGGGCTCCTCTCAAAGAAGGGGTGCTGGCTCTGGCCAGTGGGTTCCATGGACAGGAGCTCGGGGCATATCGGTGTTAACAGTCGCTGAACATTGATGAAGTTAGCGGCCACCCCCAGGGAGGATGTCACTCACAGGGTGGATCCTCCTCCAGCGCCCCCTGAGGAGGAGGGAGGGAACCAATGGGCCAGAGGGGACAGGAGAGCAAGAAAAGGAGAAGTCTGCGTACAAGGGATGGTGTGGAAGGAGACTCCATGCTCCGGACCATAGAATTCTTTTATTAAAAAAGCTTCACGAGCATCACTTTGTGGCCCCCTAAGTCTCTTTTAGTCTCCTTGCTGAGCCAACAGAGTGATTGAGGCACACAGGAGGGATGTGACTTGCTTGAGATGAAATAGTGAGTAGTTTTCTCAGTCGGTAGGAATCTGGATCTCTCTCGCAAGTCCTGGACAAAGCACGGTTTGAAGATGCCACTAGATGTATGAATGTGAGAGCCAGAAAGGTTCTTTTCATTCCTGGGATCCACGTTCTGAGGTGGGGAAATGGAAACCCAGAAGGGCCAGTGACTTGGACAAAGTCACAGGGCAAGACCCGCCGGGTTACTCTCCCACTGAAACTCCCTGTGATCCCTACTTGTAGGAATCTACCCTATAGCCGACTGCAGAAACCATTTAATGCATTAAGATGTTCATCTCAGGGAGCCTGAGTGGCTCAGTTGGTTAAGTGTCCGACTTGGGCTTGGGTCATGATCTCATGGTTCGTGAGTTCGAGCCCCGCGTCGGGCTCTGTGCTGACGGCTCGGAGCCTGGAGCCTGCTTCGGATTCTGTGTCTCCCTCTCTCTCGGCCCTTCCCCTGCTTGTGCTCTGTCTCTCTGTCTCTCTCTGTCTCTCTCTCTTGCAAAAATAAACAAACATTTAAAAAAAGATGTTCATCTCAGCATTATTTATAATCATGAAAAATAGAAACATCTTTAACGCCAACAGTAGGGAAATCAATCACATATTTTCCCAACCGCACATACTCTAGATCTGAGGTCCATTAAACTTCTCTCTGCTTTTGGAAGATATGCCTTTGTAAACCTTCATGTCTTTGCACATGCACATCCCTCTGCCTCAAATTCCCTTCCCTCCACTGTCTGTCTGTAAACTCTCGCCCACCCTTCACAACGGAGCACAAAATTACCCAGAAAGATGAACACTGGACCTTTACATGCCCAGCACCTAACTAGGGGCTGGAATTATAGAACTGCTCACCCAGTAATCTACGGAATGCAGGAAGGGCCCATCTGGTGAAGCAAGGACGAATATGTAGGTCTCTTGACCCCGTATCTAGAGCTGTTTATTTCTTTTGGCTTTTTTTACCTAGCGCCTGAAACCAAAAGACACCTGTCTAACGTCTAAGCTGTATAGTTTGGCATGAACTTTCACCAAATCGGTAGCCAATCTACCATTTTACCTGAGAAGCTTCCCTTACATCCTGGCCTTGGCTCACTGTAGCCTTGCACATGGCCCCATGGCCCATGTGGTCCAGTCCACAAGGAGCTGTAATAGTCAAAGAATCTATCCAACCACCGAAACACTCACGATCATGCAAGCTCCCTAATTATGTTGCTCCAACACCACAAAGAGACAGGCTGCAGCCAAATTTCTTTTTTTTTTTTTAATTTTTTAAATCTTTGTTTATTTTTGAGAGAGAGAGAGAGAGAGAGAGAGAGCGCATGAGTGGGGGAGGAACAGAGAGAGAGGGAGACACAGAATCTGAGGCAGGCTCCAGGCTCCGAGCCGTCAGCACAGAGCCCGACATGGGGCTCGAACTCATGGACTGTGAGATTGTGACCCGAGCTGAAGTCGGACGCCTAACCGTCTGAGCCACCCAGGCACCCCTGCCAAATTTCTTAAAGTCCACTTTTCCATTCATTCCCAACGCCTGTCTCATCTCCCCTACAGCTGCTTCTCCAGGGTTCCCTCCAACACCCCGAAAAACTCCCCCTGAGCCTGCAGTGGAAGCCTTTTTGTCCATTTCCTTCCGCCCCTGTCCTCTTGATTCTGTATCCCCCTAACTGCCCCCTCCAAATAAACTAGTCAAGAATCAGCAAAAAAAAAAAAAAAAAAAAAAAGGTGGGGGGCACCTGGGTGGCTCAGTTGGTTAAGCATCAGACTCTTGATTTCAGCTCAGGTCGTGATCCCACCGTTCCTGAATTTGAGCTCCGTGTTGGGCTCTGGGCTGTCAGTGCGGAGCCTGCTTGGGATTCTCTCTCTCTCTCTCTCTCTCTCTCTCGGACAATTGAAAATTGTTCTTTTCAATGGCATCCTGTTACCCCAAGAATAAGTTTTATAGTCTCTCCTTTTTGTCCGTTTAATGGTCTATCCTTGGCCTCTTTTCTTCCAACTGGCAACATCACAGGTGATCCCACCATCTATGCCCTGAACCTCGCTCGTCCACGGTTGACACTCTCCAGGCTCGAGTCAAAACGGCAGTGTGAAGGCTACACGACAAACATCTGTGTATTGCCAGCCATTTTTTTTCAAGGGAAACATTGTGCTTGGACACATTTTACCTACAGAATCCATTGAACTGGACATTGTCGGATGCTTACTTAGAACAAACACAAACTATCAAGGACCGTGTGAAATATTAAAGCACAAGCAAGGTGAGTCTGATGCAAGCAGGAACCTCCACCTGCACCTTTGACAACCTGCCTCGTGGATGCTCCTCTGACGCTTGGACGGCTCAACCACAGGTCAGTTCAACTCATCAGAGGTCGGCCGTGCCTGGCCCCCAGCCTCTCACGCACCACTTTCTGTCCACACCGGCTTTCAGGATTCACTAACCACTTGCTTCCTATGCTTCCAGTTGATTTGGCGTTTTATAAGCAGCAGAGATCAATTGGAAAGTGAATTATCCCTGCTAGGGACTAATAATAAGATAATAACGTTATAACCACCTCAAAAAGTGTGTAGGAGATGGAGAAAATGGGGCAAGAGCGGAAAAATTGAATCGAGTTATTCAAAAAAAAAAAAATTAAGGCAGGTGACCTTGCAAGAAGGCAAAGAGCAGTTAATTTGGCTTCGGAATTAAATTATTCCTCTGTTACAGATGAGTTTAGCACAGCAAGATGTAGGAAAATGTATTTAAATGATCCATTTGGCTTACATGGCCATCATCCCTCTCGGCCGGCCATGCTCCAGCCCCACGCAGCCTCCTGTTTCTATCTCGGGGTCTTTGCACCTGTCAGTCCTCTGCTTAAACATCTTTCCCAGACCTCCACACAGCCTCCCCATCTTCACTCAGGTCTTAGTTCCTCAGAGGGTCCTTCTCTGGTCACACTTGCTGAACGAGGACCCTGCCCACGCCGACCCCCCAACCCCCGCAGCCTCAGTCCCTCCTCCCATGACGGGTCTTCTTTTTCTCTCTCTCTCACAATCCTATTTTTTTTTAATCTTTCGTAGCCTTTCCTGCCATCCTGCCATACGAAATTATTTCGTTGTATACAAATTATAGCACAGATTATTCCAGATTACACATATCACTCTTTGTGTGTAGGTTCGTTGGAACAAATAGGCGTCAAAGTAGAAACAGTGCTTGACAACAGGACCTCGGGGCCAGACAGTGCTGCTCCTACCAGCTGTGATCCTGGGCAAGTCCCCCCTGAATCTTGGGGGGACTTGTTTTTTTCAACTGGGATGACAATAGCCACTGGGGAGACCTTACTATGGACTGAACTGTGTCCCCAACCATCACCACCACCACCAAATCCGTGGGTTGAAGCCCTAACCCCCATATGTGACAGTATTTGGAGGTGACAGTATTTGGAGGGGCTCTCATGATGAGATCACTGCCCTTATAAGAAGATGTCAGAGAGCTCGCTTGCTCACTCGCTCACTCGCTCTCTTCATGGTGAGGACACAGCACGAAGGTGGCCGTATGCAAGCCGGGAAGAAAGCTCCCACCGGGAACCAAGTCAGCTGGCACCTTAATCTTGGACTTCCCGGCCTCCAGTGCTTTGAGAAATAAATGTGTGCTGTGTAAGCACCCCCGTCTATGGTATTCTGTCGTAGGAGCCCCAGGTGACTAAGACAGGGCTTCTGTGAGGACTTGATGAATTCCTGGATGTTAAGGCAATTGGAATGATGCCTGAAACATAATAACCTCTGTATGCATTTTTAAAACTTTTTCATTATGGAATATTTCAAACATAGACAAAAGTAGAGAGAATCATATAATAAATATTACCCCATGAAATCATCACCAAGCTCCCATAATGATCAGTTCAATCTCGTTTCACCTGTACTTCCATTCAGTTCTCCCACCCGCAGCTTATTTAAAAACAGATTCCAGACTTCATGTAATTGGATCTGTAAATATTTCAGTATGTGTCCCTAAAATACGGGGACCCTCTGTTTTAAATATAACCACAATATCGTCATCACACTGGAAAATAATGAAAATAATGAACACAGTAGCATCGTCACACCCCAAGAATCAAACTTTTGCCTTGGCCTTGGCTACCACTATGTCCCCAGACCTAGAATAAGTCTACTGGCATACAGTAGGTGTCTAATAAACAGAGGTGGGAAAAAAATCAATGCTTCTCTCTCTTTGCTTCCAGTGTCTCAAACAAAACAATGCACTGAGAGTTTCAGCATCTCGGAAGCTTTCTCTGGTTCGAGCCGTCTACTCTGCACACGTTTTCATGTTAACTTACTTTTGGCTTGAATATTGCTCTTTAATACCTTTTGTAGACCTAGAGGTAGAGGGATGGGGCCAATTGGGGAAGGAGAAGAGCCTCAAAACATTCAACAAATATCTTCTGTTTCCCCAATTGAATGCTTGACCCCAGGTAAGTCACTGGGATCCAGTGGTGACCAACACGCCATTGAATAGAATAATTCAAAGTTCACATAGAAGAAGGGAGACCTAATCACAACCAGATCCTACGAAAGAGAAAACATCGGGGAGAAATGTGGCTTTACTAGAGGTGAGACCATATTGAGGCCCCTGTTGCCAAATTCAGGTGATGCTGGCAGGGAAGTGAGGCACAGATCAGCGGAACAGCCCAAGAGAGCAGGACTAGGTCAACATATTCACAGGAATCCAATATGGCGCAGAGATAGTATTTCAGTTCAGTTGGAAAATGAAGAATTGTTAAATTAATGAAACTTGAAAAGCTCTCTTTTGCAAAAAAGTTGAAACCTCATCTGATATCACATACATGAATAGCCGCTGGATGGATTGAAGAGTTAACATCCAAAAATACACTACAACAATAAGTATCTTGGGAGAAAATGTGGAAGATGACAGGGTCAGTCTCAGTGCATAAGAAAACAAGAAAGTTGTACATAAAAAGACATCCTACCCGCCCCCCCCCCAACATTACTTGGTAGCCACAGAGCCCCCTCACAAAGTCAATATGAAAATGAGGAATGCAAGTCTAAAACCACTTGCCATTTTGCAATGTATACAAATACCGAATCGAAAAATAATACTAGCACCTATGGCTGGAGTGGATGCGGGGAAAGAGACTCGTGAAGTTGTTGGAGGAAAGGTGACAAGTTACAGCACTGTTGGAAAGCGATCTGGCAACATCGGCCTGAAATAAAAAATAGATACCCTTCCGCTGAGCAATCCCGCCCCTGGGGATCTAGTCCATCAAAATAAAAGCACCGGGTGAGCGGATGTATGTAGAAGGGTGTGTGCTTCAGGACCGCTTACAGCCTCAGGGTGCGGGGAGAGGACAGGAAATAAGGAGAATGTGTGCCAGTAAAAGACTGGATGAAGAAATGATCGCGATTCCTCACTGTGACATACAACAGTACCATGAAAAGAATGAATTAGGGCTGTTGCAACTGACGCAGACAGAGCCTCACAGGGGTTGTTGTTTGGCTGATAAAGCAAGATGCGGAAGGGGTGCCTCCTATGGCCCCACTTTGCGACAAGGTGGCCAAGCCCCACAAGTCTGTGTGCACAGGACTAGACGAAGGCATGTGTTTGTGTGTGAACATTAGCCACAGGTATATTCTGTTCACGGTTGTGTGAACCTGTAGAAAGACACAGGTTGTTGGGGCGCCTGGGTGGCTCAGTCGGTTGGGCATCTGACTCCCCATCTTGAGTCAGGTCGTGATCTCACGGTTCGTGAGATCGAGCCCCACATCGAGCTGGGCACTGACAGCACGGAGCCTGCTTGGCATTCTGTCTCTCCCTCTCTGTCTGCCCCTCCCTGACTAGTGCGCGCTCTGAATGAATGAAGGAAGGAATGAATACACATTAAAAAAGAAAAGAAATACACAGGTTTTTGATACGGGGGTGAACGGGATGGGAGAGAGGAATGTGTAAGGACGAGGGAGACGAGCAAAAGAGAAAAGGAAAGACCGAGAAGGAGCTGACGGGTATGTCCTTGTCCCGGTTATGCCCTTCCGCAGATTATCTCCACCGGGATGCAGGTGGACACGTGAAAGCAGATAGGGGAGAACGGGTAGCACCAAAGAGCCTGGCTTGTCCAGAGAAGGAAGGGGAGCGGGGCCGGAGCTCAGTGTAGACGTGGGGATCAGGGGTGACGGAGGGAATAAGACGGACGAGATTGGAGGAGACGGGGTCCGGCCTTCCAGTGTGCAGACTTCACCGAAGTTTCTACCCAGGGAGATGCTACCGTTTCCACACGTTTCCCAAGCACCGTCTGTGCAGCACGCAGTCCTAGGTGTGCGATCTAAATTAACTCATACTATACTGTACTGGGGGAGTCATGTTATTTTTCCCATTTCCAAGCTAAAGACATTGAGGCTCTGAGTGAGGAAGCACCTTCCCCAAGGTCCCTGGGATTCAACCCAGTCTTCTAGCTCCAGACTCCGGGTTCTTTCCACTACCCCATTCAGTGTGGCCTCCACAGCTGAGTGGAGGCAGGGGCAAGCCTAGGTGAGAGGCCAGAAAGAAGGCCTTCCCGTCACTGACACAGGGCAGGGGAGGGATAGTTGACCCGCAGGACCTCTCCCCACTCTGGGGCCCTCATTACTACGGGCACAAACTTTACAGACAGGCAGAGCGCCGTGTGCAAACCATGGTGAATCTGCCCATTGGCCTGACACGTTCACCTCCCTGAGCCTCAGTGTCCCCAAGGTTCCCGCGATATTAAAGGACAAAGAGGCGGGCACACAGCAGGCAATCGGCAAATAGGAGGCTCTTCCGCACGAGAGCCTGAGGGCTGGAATCTTGCTTCTATCACTTATTGGCTGAGTAACCTTGGGCAAGCGGCTTGACCTCTCTGTGCCCCAGATTCCCCATCTGCAAAATGAGAACCATAACTGAACTTCTCTGGAGGCCTTGCTGTGAGGATCACGCGAGTTCACACGATGTGAAGCCCCACCCGGCACACAGGCCACACTCAACAAAGGTGGGGGCTGGGTGGTCAACGGGACTCCCCTGCCATGGAAAAACATATGCTGTTATCACTCCTGCCCCTCTCCTCTCTCCTCCCACCCACCCCCACCCCGTTTATCAACAAACACATATGGAGAGCCTGTTTCGTGCCAAACTCTATGCGCGATGCAAAGGACACAGTGGTGGGCACGAGGGACAAGGATCCAGCCTCTCGGGACTCAGGACTTCTCAGGAAAAGACGAGAAACAGCATTTGCAGCACAAGGACGTGAGGCGCTAGGGCAGGTGGCTCAGAAGAGCCTGGCCAGGACACTGAGCCTAGCCTGGTCTCGGGGCACGGCTACAGCCCAGCTTCCAGAAGCAGCCCCATGTCCCTCTGGGAGACAGTCCCTCTATCCAAACGGGCCCTTGGAGTGAGCTGGGGTGTTATCACGCAGTGAGTTACCTGGCTCAGATAACAGGCTGCCCACATTCTGACCATCCCTACAAGGAGCCAGGTCAGCCACACTTAGAGAATCGGTGGCACATTTGGCAGGGTATAATAGCAAATCGTTCGTAATTAAAACTTACCAAGGGGGAGACACACACTCAATCATCGTGATGGCAACAGCTCCATAAAGCCACCATGATGCCCATTTTACAGATAAGCACACAGAGGCGGAGAGGTAGAATAACCTGCCTCAAGCTCACATAGCGCATGAGGGAGGGTGGAGCTGGGACTTCTAGCCCTTGGCCCTCGAGCCACCAGGGCGTAGCAGCAGCCCATCGGTGCTCCCCACATTCTGGTCTTTGGGTCGATGTCTCAGTATGATGCCAACTCCTCCTTCCCTTACATCCAAGGCCTAGAGAAGGAACTCTGCCAGGCGCAGAACGCATTGCTCTTGAGTCATTCTTGGGTGTGATTAGTGCCCCTCTAAGCCTGCAGGTTCGGAAGTCCCGCCGGAAAGGCAGGACAGTCAGCTTTGGGACTGCCATTCATTTGGAAAAAGAGGCAAATGTCACCTCCTCTATGAAGCCTTCCCTCGCTGTCGCTTCCCATGCTGTGCTCCTGTCATACCACGGACTTCCCTCCAGCACTCCACATTCGGTCATTGGTTCCTGCCAACGAAGGACCCGGTCTTGTTCCCCTTTGTATCCATCGCACAGAGCTGTCACCTAGTAAGTGCTGTGCGTGATTCAAGGCCCTCCCTAACCTGGCCCACCTCCCCTTCCAGCCTGATCTCTGCCAGTTCCTCCAGGCACTTTGGCAAAACAGAATGACCTGCAGCGCCCGCAAACGCGCCTGATTGCAATTAACCGATTTATAATCAATCAATTACATAGAGTCGGCCTCCTGGGCGTGTGTGATCCCGGGACGGGGACCAGGCCAGTCTTGACACCCAGTAGGGGTTCAACCCATTGTTTTCTTAGACAACATAGTTTTTAACACGTAGTTTGCAAAAATCACGAAAACCTCTTCTGTTAAAAATAATTAAGGGGTGCCTGCATGGCTCAGTGGGTTAAGCCTCTGACTTCAGCTCAGGTCATGGTCTCAGGTCACGGTCTCACAGGGTCTCACAGTTCGTGGGTTCAAGCCCTTCAGGGAGCTTGCTCGGGACTCTCTCTCCCTCTCTCTCTGTCCCTCCCTCCCCCACCCTCTCAAAACTAACTAACTAAATAAACTTTTTAAATTTTTTTTTTAAAGTTTGTATTTTTTCAACACATTGGTGTTGAGTGAGCGTTTCACATCCCCTGTCTTTGGACCTTCCGAAAACTTTGCCTGGCCCTCTCTGCTCCTGACCTTCTACTCACCCTTCAAGACCCAGCCCAGCAGCCACCAACTTCTGATGTCCACGCTGAATGTCCTTGCCCTCTTGGTGGTGCCCGCGTGGCCACCTCCACCTTCCATCCACACCAAACTGCTACCGGCAGGCCTCTCTCCCCCACTCTCTCCACTCGACTGAGCAGGGACCACATCTTTTTCATTTTTGTGTTCAAGTCAAAGCACGTAACGCCCAACAGAAGCTCAACGTGGAGCTAATATTTATTTAGGGCTTACCGTGGAGGCGGGGCTGGAAGTACTTTTTTATTTCATTTCATTATCAGACTAGCACCTTGAGGCAGGCAACGCTGCCCCATTTTCCAGACCGGCCGGCTGAGATTCGGGAGCGTCTGATCGCTCGCTCGAGGCCACGCTGCCGGGAAGCCTGAACCTGGGCCCCCAGCTCCCTGCCGACCGGCCCGTGTCTGTCCTGCCCTGACTCTCAGTCTCTGCAGCCCCTCCTTCTTGACCTTCCTGAAATCTGCACGGAGAGGAGTGCCCTCCCTTGCCCTTGCGGCTTCAGTCACCTCTCCAAATTCTACTTTGCCCTGGAACCTTGGAAGACCACCCCTACCCCCACCCGCGCCTCCCAGAAACCTCCAGCATCTTCTCCTGAAGACACAGTTGGCTTCCCCGCGCACAGTTCCAGGCCAGCTCTTCCGGGATATTCCCATTTCCTGCCTCCTCTTGCGGGCTGGGGTTTCTGCTTCTCTCCCTACTGGCCCAGGGGGGTCATTTTTGGTGAGTACCTGCTATGTGCAGGACGCTGTGAGAGAGGCAGGGGGAATAATAATAACGTGACCAGACCCCGACCCTTACACTATAACCCAGAAAATAAATGGCAGAGTGAACTTTGCCAAGGTGGGGGGATGGGGGTGGCTGTTAAGGGTTAAGGAGAAAATTCAGCAGGCAAAGAATGGACAGTGACAGAGGAAGGGCAGGCAGGCATCTCTATCGGGTGGTCAGTTGGGCCTCTGAGCAGACAGCTGCGGGAAGGAGGGATTGAATCAGCCGCCAGGAGACCGGCATCCCAGACACCAAAACTGTGACGCAAAGGCCCTGGGGTAGGCTTGGGGCCGTGGGATCCAGGCACGGGAATCTGGTTTGACTGGAGGAGGGGAGGTTGAGAGGGAAATGGAAGACGAGGGGCCGCAGGGTGGCCGAACCTGGTCATGAAGGACACCCAGGATCCCTTCTCGGTCCCCTCCCAAACTCGCTCATCCACCCCTGGATTCCTTCTCCCTGAAAAGTCACTGGAAGTCACCTCTTCTGCCTGCCCTTCTGTCCTTTAACATTCGATTTCTTGCTTCGCCTCTGCATCTTTATGTGTCCTCTTTATTGTATTATTTTTTGTTCTACTCTGTAACTTTCTTATTGATTTTCTATCATAATATTCTTTACTGTGACTCAGTTCCTGGTGAAATCCCACACCAGCCGGGGGTTGGGGGTGGGGTGGGGCAGAGCTTTGGTGATTCAGAGTGCAGAATGGGGCTGTGAGTCCCGGGTGTGGGCAAGCCACTTGTGGGCAAGTCTGGGGGAATTGTGGCCGTGGACACCTCCACATGTGGATTTTCAGCTCCTGGTTGTCACCAGACTCAGAAGGAACCACATCCCCCCACGACGAGCTGGGCTGACCCCACTCTGCCAGCCCCCTCTGGCAGCAAACTCTTGGGGTTCCCTGAGGCTTTCTCAACTGTTCTCAGGGCTGCAAGGTAAGAAACCCCAAGTCTCCTAGCATCTCGATTCCTCCCGGCCCCATCGGGGCCTCTCTGGAGCACCTGCTCCAGCATGGGGCTCAACAGCTGTCCAGGCTAGAAGTCTCTGGTCACCGTGATGGCCTGTGTGGGACCAATAGAGCAGAGCAGGCCCGGGAGGAGCGGTGTGGACAAGCCAGGCCAGTGCTGCCTCCCCAAGTCTGACCCGGGGAGGTACTGCCTCCCCACCACGTGCTCTCAGTCTTCCCATCGCACCTCGGGGACACCTTCACCTTTCCCACCCACCCCCACCTGCCGAGTGTCAGGGCCTTCCGGAGGCCTGCTCCGACTGTCTCCCGAATTCTTATATCTGGTCCCTGTTGCTTATCCCCCATAGCCTGAACCTTATCCACTCATTCAAAAAAAAAGCAAATTCTCTGAGCACTTCAGGCACTTTCTAGGCATTGGGGAGACTGGAATGAATAAGACCGAGGAGGTCTGGTGGCCTGGGGGGGCGGCCAGCGGGGGTGGGGGAGAGACTTCAGATAATAAACAAGAAATGTCAAGTTGCACTATGATGTAAACAAAACGGGCCGATGTCACACAGAGTGCCTTCCCTGGGCTTCCATAGCGTGTGTCTTCATTTTGTCCCTTCCTTCCTTCATCAGACGGGCCTCGTGGACCTACTGTGCGCTGGCCATTAAACAGAAATTCCAAACCACAAGAGGAGAAGCACCGGGAGGCTGTGGGAGCACACAGTAGGGGATGCCACACACCCCAGATCTTCCCTGGGCTGGACCACACTGCCCAGTCTCTTGGAATTAGCTGTCTGCTTGCCAGTCTCCCTGGTTTGGGTATTTTCCATCTCATCTGCCTCCCCAGCACCTCAGCTCATGGCCTGAAACAGAGAAGGTATGCATCTGGATGCATGCATTTAGATTTTTAGACCAATAAAGGAACTTGTTCTTTATAGAGCACCTACTGTGTGCCGGGCACTGTTCTAAGTATTGGAAATACAACGTGAACACAAAATCTCTGCCTTTGTGAGGCTTACTTCCGGGAGGCGGCGGGGTGGGGGGCAGGGTAGAACGTAATTGAATGAATGATTTACAGTCCTAATTAATTAATGGCCAGGAGGAGAAGAGAAAGGATAGGGGCAGGGAGTGCAGAGGCAATAAAATGTAGCAAAATCCCACCCGTGACCGAAGCAGGAGTCTCAGTTTCCCCACGCTTTGCCCCCCCACCCCCCTCCAGCCTGCTTCTCCCTCAGAGCGGCTGTCTCTATAATGCGCACCAATATTCATCAATTTTCTCCCTGATACCCCCAAGAATCTCCACTTCTTTCCATGCCCAATGTCACCACGGATCCAGGCCACCCCTGTCTATTGCTTGGAGCCCCCCCACAACTGCCCTGCTGTCTCCCTGCCCCACCAGCCTCCTCCGGGAGGCTCCTTACGCTCCAACCTCCTTTCCGAGGCCTCCAGGTTCTTAGCCTAAAACGTTTCCCCGCCCCTGTCTTTAGATCGGCCATACTTAGCCTGAGTTCCCTAAAACTCGCCAATCGTCTTTTCCCACCCGTGTGTACTTTCAAACCTCGGCACGTGCCTGTTCCCCCTCAGCCTAGAAGGCTCTTCGCCTTCTCAGCCACCCCCGTCCTGGCCTAGCTAACTCTGATTCCTACATCTCAGCTTAAATGCCTTGTCCTCTGGGAGGATGTCCTGTACGCCCCAGGTTGGGTTCCGTCTCCCTACTCCAAGGCCCGGTAGTCTCCATCTCCTACTGTCCTCCTCACCTTTGATGTGGCTATTCCTTACCTGTCTGCTCCTCCTGCATATCTTCAGGTCCTTGGAGGAAGGGACCGTGTCTGCCTGCCCAACATCCTCAGGAAGTAATACAGTGCCTGACGCCTAGTAGGTGCTTGGTGTTTTGAACGAATAAATGAACAGGCGAATAAACTTTGGGATGTGGAGCCTGCAGAGCTTGAAGCAGTGCGAAGTATTCAAGCCTCTGCTGTTCCGGTCAACTGGCTATATGACCTTGGGACTTGATATGTGACCTCTCTGGGCCTCTTCTTACTCGCCCGTAGGATAAGGTAGTAATACCTATTTGTAGGGTTGTTGGGAAGGTAAGTGTAAGAATGTCTGTAAAAACAGCAAGCACCTAGAAGTCACTCCCTTAAATGCTCACCAAGTCAGATGAGAAGTCAACACACTTGGGTGTAATACCCTTATTCAGGAAGTCCGTATCTCGGGTCAAGGCACAGTGGTTCTGAAGCTCGGCCGCTGGATTTGACTCCCAGTTCTGCCACTCACTAACTGGGCAGCCTTAGGCCGGATACTTAACCTGCTACGAGTCCTCATCTGTAAAATGGGAACAAGGATCGTCCGTATCCCGCAGCGTTATTGTGGGATTCGCCCTCGACCGCTGTCTGGCCCGTTGGCTTTTGTTCCTGCTATTAACGTGTAATAGTGACAGCCACACTGTAAGGTTCCTCCACGATCCTCCATCTACTGGGACAGATGAAGAGAGGCTTCCAGAAAGGTTAAGAGACTGCCCAAGGTCAAAACTGAGGAGAAGGCAGCTTTGTGCCTCCAGGCCAGGTCTGCTGTGCCCAAATCCCATGTGATTTCCACTCCATCAAAGAAGGAGCTCAAAATAGGCCTGTGGCATTTCAGCTAATTTCCTCTAAGCCCTTCCCAAGTAACCAACTGCAGGCACACAAAGCTGTTCCCCTCAGAGCACCCATTCAGCAGCTGCTAAGTTTGTGTGCCTGGTGGGTCCAAGCCATCGAATGGGACTCAACCAAGCCAGTTCTTCCCAGGCAGCCTCATCTGGGCCGCAGGGGTGGGTTCGGTTGGCGAGGGGGGCGGGGAGCAGAACCGGAGTTAAATCAAGGAAGCCAGAGACCAAACTGGATGTAAAAGTGGGGAGGAGAGGGAGGAAAGCCACGTTCACTGAGGGCCTACTGTGTGCCAGGCACATCACCTGTCTCCTACCATTTAATCCTCACTGTAATCACTCAGCCGTTGTTATCAAGCACCGGCCACGTACCAAGGCCTGCACGCGAGGTCCCAGGACATCATGGTGAACCAGATACGGGCGCTGACCTCAAGGGCTCACAAGTGAGTGAGGGCGACGATGCAGGCACAAGTAAGCGCTAGAAATGGGATGAAGAAGCCCGGGCCCGGTGGCGGTGGCAGCGGTGAGAAGCAGGGACAAGTCAGGAACAAGTTCAGAAAAGGAAGAGGCAGGTACCCGTGTGCTCATTTTACATACGGTAAAACCAAGGCTCTAGGAAACCCACTTGTCTGGAGCGTGTTTGCAGCAGAGGCAACCCGTGGTCCCAGGCCTGTTCTGTCCCCAGAAGTCTGCTCCGTCCACACTGATAGGCCAAAGCTGTTACATTCCCCTAAGCCCCCTTTCCTTTTCTCCATGATTATCTGGCCAGGAGATTAATCAAATGCTGCAGATCTGCAGCTACGGTCAGTGGCTAAGATGTTAGCAGCCTCCGTGGACAAACAGAAGTTTCTGAGCCTCTGTTACTGATTCCATTTGAGCAAAAGATTCCGGGGTCGGTCTGAAATGTGATGAGAGGGGAGAAGGAGGGCTCTACCTCCAGTGTGAAGGGACTTCTTGGATAGGTCAGAGGCGACCAAGGGGACAGGCAGGAGTGAGGGCAAGCTTCTCAGTCTCATGTGGCTTCAGACAAGCCTGTCTCCACTCCCCCCAAAAGACCCAGCCCATCTAAGAGGCCTTCTCGTCTGCCCTTCACTTTTGCCTTATGGGCCGGAGCCAAGAAAATCACGCACCTGAACCCCTGGCGGGACTTGCTAAGCTCCCTGCCCAGTGCATCAGCACTTCAGCCCCTCTCCCACCTCAATTCCCATCCCCGTCCTCACAGGACAAGACACAACACTGGAGAAATCCTCAGTCTGCAAATGTCTTGCTATACCCTCAAGGTACCTTAGCAGAGGTTGCCGAAACTGTGGTTCTGTTCTCTGGACACCAGGACCCTCTCCCGGGTGCCAGGAGCACAGCAATCGCCCCTCGTAAGGGTCCTTCCCTTCTGAGAAAGGAACAGAGAGTGAGAAAAGGAAGTTTTATGCAGGGTGGAGAAACAGGTCGTTTTTCTACATCAAAAAGTACGCACCGATTACCCCTACAGACCAGCTCTCAGCTAAGGGAAAGAAGTTAGACAACACTAAAAAAAAAAAAAAAAGTCTGTTTTTAATCTAGTCATCTATCATATACTCTTTGGTAATCACCAAATCACCGAGAAATTGTGAGACAAATTATCTCAAGACAAAAACGGAGGGAAAGAGAAGAAAGTACGGAATAACCAAGTTAGGAAATTCAAACACCTCTAACCCCCAACGGACCCACCAGACTCACCCCTCTCTCTAGGGCGCTCCCCCCAAAAATGAAAAACAGGACACCCACATCATGCCTCATGCGCTCTCACTTAACTCCGAAACTGATCAGAGAAAAATGTAATCAATATCAGCAGGAATCTGATGGGCTCCTTTCTCCAGGAGTCACATTAAGGAAAAGTTGCACATATAGGAATGAGAGGTAACGCTGTAATTAACCCAGCATAACGATTCTGCTGAGGAAGAGGGGAGGGCTGTGATGTGTTTCAGTGTTCACAGCAGGGAGATTTTTTATCTCTTCCAATCCAGTTTATGAATGACACGGAAACTTAGAAGGATTCCATTTCACCCA
Source organism: Neofelis nebulosa (assembly GCF_028018385.1). NCBI lineage: Eukaryota > Metazoa > Chordata > Mammalia > Carnivora > Felidae > Neofelis > Neofelis nebulosa. The sequence continues at coordinate 11,503,317 of NC_080789.1, forward strand.
CTTCCCCTGCAAACAGGTTTATCCTTGAGATGAAAATCACTGCCCAAGCCCCAGCTACCAGCCACCCTTTTGCACCCTTTTCCATGAATAATCTTTCCAAAATGTCTGCTTGTGGGAGCAGAGTCGGAATTTCACGGAAAACTACAGAGAAACACACACGGTGCACTGCACACCCCGTTAGCCGGAAAGAGAGACAAAGAGACGGAGAGAGGAACGACTAAAAGGAGACGCGGCTAACGTGCCAGTAACAGAACACAAAACAAATCCCCCCAAGACAGCAAAGTGAAAACGATGATTGGAAAAACACAGATAGACCGTGTTTGTAATTACCCATCCAGGCTATATTTTCACCGCTTCCAGGCAGAGAAACGGCTGCTTGAAGTTTTGTGCCCATCTGATTGCGATGGGAGGGTTGTATTTGAAGCTCTGGGCACGTAGAGATGGAATGAGAAGGAGGCTGAGCTGGAAGAAACACCAAGGGGGGAGGGCAGGGGAGAGAGAGTGAGAGAGAGAGAGAGAGAGAGAGAGAGGGAGGGAGAGGGAGAGGGAGCAAGCTATCTCTAGCTACGCCTTCCTCCGAGCTCCGGGAGCCCAGAAGAGCGCTCATTTTAGGATTTGGGGAGAGGGGTAAAAAGAGGGAAGGCAGCCCCCGGCTCTGCCCCGGCCCTGCCGCCCCCGGAGGGAGGGAGGACTCCGGCCCGCGCCCCCCTCCTGGCGGGCCGCCCAGCGAGCCGGGGCGCGCGCGGAGCTGGCGGCGCAGGGAGCTGTCCAGTTCAGCACCACCCGGTAATGCAGTAGGTGGGAGCGCCTCCGCCGGGGGCCGAGCCGGCAGCGAGTGGGGGGGCAGGCGGGCGGCCCATCCTGCAGCAAGACGCCGGCTCCCTTGTTTCCAGGAGCTTTGCAGATAGGGGGAGGGAAACCCGCCTCGATTCTCCGGGAGAAACCCCCTCCCTCCCCCACTTCGCCAACACTACCCCCGCCACCAACAACAATAACCGCCGCCGCTGCTCGTCCTGCCGCCGCCGCCGCCGCCGCCGCCGCCGCCGTGCCTGCCCGCCCTGCTGCCGCCGCCGCTGCCGCTGCCGGGGCAAAACCATGGAAGGCGAGACCCCCGCACCTGTTCAGCTGAGATCAAGGGCTTACAGAATACTGGGAAGTCTGGTCTGAAACGAAAGCGCCCGAGACCCCCCCCCCCCCCCCCAAGGAAGAGAACTGGCGAAGCAAAGGATTTTCATGGCGCAGGCCGCAGAGCCGAGAACGAAGACGGAAGGTTGCATCCCGGCTTTTACAATCTCTAACTGTCTAGGTCCCGACCATGAGAGATTGTGTTGAGAATGCGGCTGTTCCCTGGTTCACTGTGGAAGCCATCTCCAAATTAGCTATCACATATGGAAACTGGAGACCAGAATTTTAGGAAAAGAGATTAAGGCATCTCACTTGGGGGGGTGGGGGGTGTCTTTTTATTTTTTTTTTTCCTCCTTTTTTAAAAAAAAAATTTACTGCAACTGGAACAGTTTCTGATCTCAAAAGGCAAGCCTCTCTTCCCGTGTGATCTTTATAATTTACACTCTTTTCCGTGAGCTTTTCTTACCTCCCTGGTTTTATATCTCTCCATATTCTCTATTCACACACAGATCCATTATATTAGTAGTGGAATTATTTTTATTTTTTTGCTTTAGTACTCGCACCCTCACACACACTCTCCCGAGAACCAGAAGTCGGTTGGGTGTTTATATAATGAAGAATTATGGGGCTGTTTGATCGAGGAGTTCAAATGCTTTTAACCACCGTTGGTGCTTTCGCTGCCTTCAGTCTGATGACCATAGCTGTGGGAACCGACTATTGGCTCTACTCCAGAGGGGTTTGCAAGACCAAAAGTGTCAGTGAGAATGAAACCAGCAAAAAGAACGAGGAAGTTATGACCCATTCTGGATTATGGAGAACCTGCTGTCTAGAAGGTATTTGATTTCCCATCTCCTCCCCCTCGCCACCTCACCCCTCCCCTTTTCACTCCCCCTCCCCACCCTCCTCCAAAGAAGTCCCCTTCACATTCCACCATTTTCTTACTTCACTCCTTCCTACCACAGATCAAGGTTGGTTGGGTTAGTTTCAGAGGAAAGAAAATCAATAAGCAAAAGCCATACTCAACTCTCAAGCCTCCACCACCACCCCCCCCCTTCCCCTAAACCTTTTCATTGGAATGATCTGTGATGTGATGAAAACAACAAGAGATTGTCTTTTAAAGTCAAATGAGCTCTGCCTGCTTTGGAATCATTAGGATTTGCCATTTGGTGTAGCATTGCCATCTACAAGGGGGGGGAAATAGCTGTTTCTGTCAACACTGCTCCTCTTTTCGCAATGAAGAATTCAAAAATGTGCTTCCTTTCCCCCCTCTGCCTCCCCTTACTCCCCAAAAGTCCCAGACACATCTTCATCTGCAAATCTCCTTTTTTAAAAAAAAAAAAAAATCTGTTGTTTCTAAGAATCCTTATTTGGTAAATCCTAATTATTCCAGGATCGCAAGCTGAGTTCAAGAGCATTTCGTAATGTCTACGAACCCACACATATCTTTCGGGGCGACTGGCTGCGTGTGTGTATGTGTGTGTTTTAACGTTTACAAAGTCCAAAAATACATACGTCTCTCACAGGAAACAAGCCCAAGTTCTGATAAACAGCAGTTCACTTGCGGGTTAGGCTGAGAACCGGTTCGCTTCCACGCAGTGACATGTCTGTTATCCAGAAGCGAGTACGGTCAGCAATGCAGCCAGCTTGAGCATCAGACATTGTGCAGGGAGGCCGGGAGAGAGAGGCGAGGGCTTGGGGAGCTTGAGGGAGGGAGTGGAGGGGGGGCAGTGGACTGGGGGTGTCAGCTGTTTGCCTTGATCTTGCAGGGTCACTGAGACGTGTGTGCCCGTGCATGTGCTGTGGCCAAAGGGGTCCCCACCGTGAGAAGCCTGGGAGCTCGGGGTACCGCTAAAGGCATGTGCTTCTGAGCCACGTTCATAAGCACAGAAAAAAACTCCTGCAGGTCATACAACCTGCATTTAGCAACAGACTTTAATACGAGGGACCGCATTTGAATGGCCATGTGTGTATATATACATACATAGAGATATCCGTATGTACAAGCTACAGCTACCCGTAGAAGGATGTGCACAGAGAGATACGTGTTTCTGCGTGGAGAGAAAGGCTTATGTGTTCTGCTTCTGACATGAACCAATACCGGAGGCCGTTTGAGGCAGCGCTGGGAAGCGGGGACTGCAGAATTGTTTGTTAAGCTCACCATGGGATGGTGATGCAAGGACTTGAAGCCAGGAGATGGGGGAGAAGAGAGGGAAACAGACAGCAGAGGGAGAAACTGATGTGGCCCCAGGGTCTAACCCAAACTGAGCCAAAGCCGCTCTTTGGGAAACGATTATGTCTGGGAAAGAGCACCAGTTTCGTGCCCCCCTCCCAACATTCTTGGTGCAAGCGGTTGAGTGATGGCTGAACATGTTTTGAATAGCTAAGTGACTTCATTGAGCGATGGTCTATTTGACGCATACTGCATTTGGTGCCCTTTCTCAATCCAAACCGCTGCCTTGAACATAGTCTGCAGGAGAGCTGTAGGCTGAATACTCTATGCTCTTCCCCAGCCAGAGAATCAATATCAGGAAATTAATAGGGACCGTTTTAAACACACCCGTCCTTAAAGAATGAAAAGCCTTTCGAGCAGCTTGTCATTAACAGTGGAAAGGCTTCCATTTAATTAAACATTTATGGCAGACTTTTATTCCAAAAGGGAAGAAAAGCAAAGTGAATGAGAGTTGCTTTAGGGAAATGATCATAGGAGCAATTTGCCTTCCTTGGATGTTAGTCGGATGGAGACAGGCAGCCAAGAAATTAGAGGAAAGACGGAACGTTATTTTAGGAGAAATATACTCAGAAATTGGTAAGTTGGTATAAACATACTTTCTTATCAGGGCTTTACTTGCAAATTCTTCATGTACTGGGATCTTTGAAACATTTTATAATTCCCAGAAGGCAAGTGGACTAGAGGTGGCTTTGGATCACTTGTGTATTAAAAGGCTTAAGTATTTTCATTTAAATTCCATCTGTTTGGTATCTGCGTCCCCAAATGTGCCGCCCACCCCCCTCGCTTTCTCGCCACACGGCACCCCACCCCCCCACCCCCGAAACATCTCCCAGAAAGGGTTAGGATTACAACACCTCCCAAGGGTTGTGTGGTGCGCACCAGAGCTGTGGGTTTGGCCCTTCTCCCAGGCCTGGGGCCTCCGGGCAGTGAGGGGGGGCTGGGCCAGGCTCCCTCCAGGATGCTATTCCTTTTCCACTTGTGGCCAAGGCCTAGGCGGGAAGGGTGGGTGTGCAACCTCGCCTGCATTTTCCAACGCATCCGTCCATATGGGGCTTCGCGGACCTGGGACTGCCCCCAGGAAGTCGGGCCTTGGCCACTTAGGAAGTGGCTGGAAGATTTGAACCCACTTATTTTGGAAGAATGTACTGATTTCCACAGACTGGAAAAGCACTTGTCTCTGCAGGTTAGCATAGACGGCTCTTGTGAGGTGTTTCTGTGCTTGCTTTTTGGAGCATTCAAAATAGGGTCAGCCTTTATGGAGATCCAGTTGTCGGCACTTTACATTTCCCCCAATCTATGTTTTTTTGTGTGTGGAAACTTGGACCTTCAGGAAAGATTCCCCCGTCGCCTCTTTATTGTGTTTCCTGCCCATACCCCAAAAGTTTGTGAACAGACTTCAAATCTCCCCAAGATGCTCCTGATGACTCCAGAGGGAAAGACAACCCTGTCTGCTTCTGATCTCTGCGGCTTTTCGGGTTTTCACTCGGGCTTTTTGTCTCCTGATGTGCTTTCCCCCCGCCATTCCCCCACCCCCGTTCCCTTCTTGATGAAAATAAGAATCAGCAAATATTTGCCTGCCTCCATTGCTGCTTTTGAAGTGAATCAGTCTGCTGAAGAATGAGGAGGGACAGGGCCACCTGTTAGGGGTAGACACACAGCGGGAGACAAGGGAAATCAAGAAGTTACAACCTTTTAATTTTTTTTTCCCCTTGTGCAGGGTAAATAGGAGTGTCTGTGCGAACTTGAAATTCCTAGGAGACTGGGGTCTTTACTGGGATCGAGGGGGCGGGACAGTCTGTGCGTGGATACAGACAGGTGGAGCGTGATAGGAGAAGTCCTTGAACTTTTCAGGAAAGCTGCGCTAAGAGCCTCCAGATGGAGAGAGGGATTGGCCCTTTCAGGGAATATAGTTCACTAAAACCCATGACAGGACACTAAAACAGCTGCTCCGAGCGAGGTGTCTCTGGGCCGAGCGGTGGCTTGCTGCTCAGGATATTAACCTCTGCTGTCACCGAAAGGAATCATGGTCTCCAGGGGCAGCAAGAAATTCACACTGTGTTTATCCTCCCCTGCGCCTTCCTCACCTTCCTCCCCTCTGTGCGGGGGCCCCCCGCATCTCCCCCAGAGGATTTCCAGCCCTGCAGAGGAGGAACCAACAGCTGGGCAACGTGGTCTAGAGCAGAGACCGCCCTCCCTTCTCTCGCGCGCGTCCCTTTCCTTGCTGTGAGGCAGCACAGAAGTCTTTCTGTCTGGACTAACATTCTCTCTGCTGAATCTCTGAGCTCCTCTTCCATCCACGGCTCCTCCTGTCTTTGCTTCCACGTGCTGCCTGCTCACGGTGACTCTGCCACTCGTTCTACGTCCCTGCTCTCTTTGAGCAAGAAGTGTCTCGCTTTGCCCGAACTGGCTTTGCCCACCTCCCGGTCGCGTACCCTTTGCCCGGCCTGACAGGTGGTGAGGGCTCCAGGCTGGGTTCAGCCATGGCTGCCTTGCGTCTCCAGAAGGAAAGTATGTATCTTTTATTTTAGGAAGGCCAACAGCCTTTCCCAGATCATCTTACTTTTTTGCGTGTCGGGCGAGCTGATTGTGGAAGTTGCTTCGCACCCTGGACCCATCACTCCAGAATTCCCAAGTCAGATTCCCCGTTCGACTCTCCTTGGGTGCTTTGCGCACAATGGGGGGGGGGGGGCATAAACATAGTGATGGGTGCATTGATTCCGAAATCCTTAAGATTATTTAACTTAACTCAAACACCATAAGGACGTGTGACAGTCGAGTAATCGAGAAAGAAGGAGGCGAGGAAGTCGGGATGGTCTGTTTGTTCTTCCTGGTGCTTCTTTTTTACAAGAATAGTAATGAGTCATGGAACTCATCATCACAAACTAAGAGGATTCAGAAGGAGTCCGTGTTTAGGGTCGTGCCGCTCCTAACTGGCCAACGGAAAATTGTCAGTAAACTCAGTCTCTGCAAGCAAGGGAAAAATAAATAAATAACCCGTTGGTTTTCTTCCCTTTCCTGCTTTTAAAGTACATCCAAGCCCAGGTGGGTTGTAAGAGGCACCAGAAGAGACACTGTGGGTAGAGAGCAGGCTTTAGGGACTGTCCCCATTTAGTTACCCCAGAAGCTTCTATGCTTTAGCAAACCTCCCCACCCAGTCCCCAGGATCCTGAGAACAGTCCTCGAGGTCTTAGGTGCTGACCAGTTTTCCACAGGGCCAAGACCTAAGCATCCTCACCCGGGAAGGCAAACCTGAGTGCTTTACTGAGGCACAAACTCTGAAGCCCTTGCCCACCCGTGCTGCCCTTCCAGCCCCCGTGTCCCTCTACATCTGAGCAGAACCAGGCACACAGGGGTGACACCACCCACCAAGGCCACGTGGACAGAGCCAGAACTTGAATCCAGGGCCCCGTTTCCACCCCGCAAGCCTCCAGAGGGCTCTATGCACATACCCTGGCCTACTGTGGCCCTATGCTCATATTCACTGCCAGCACTGGGTTTTATTCTGTCTGTGTCCCTTGAAGTGTCCCCCAGCCAGGGCCCAGCCTGAGCCTGTTCTGGCCCACCGGACCCGCACCTCGCAGCGTGACAGTTCTGCCGTAATTCCCTCACTCCCATGAGGCTGAGGGAACGCGACCCTGAGCTTCAGGCCAGACCCGCCACGCGCCTCTCTGGGTTTGCCCTTCCAGTTTGGAAGCCTGGAAGTGTCCTCAGCTTTATAGTTGCAAGCATCTTTCAGAAAAATAGCAAACGTATGTCCCCTGTACATTTTCAGATGGAGCTTTGTGGCATGTCGTGTAGCTGAAAGACTTTTGCAGCCACTCGGGCCTGGGTTCGTTCCAAGCACTGCAGCCGGCGAGATTCGGGGCACGGCATTTAACCTCTCCGAGCCTCAGTTTCCTTTTCTGTAAAAGGAAAGCAAAACAGCTTTCTCACAGGGCGGCTTCCTTGACCATCTTATTGGTGGTCAAGATCGACAAGCCCAACCTGTACCCCTCCTACAATCCTCCTTACTCCGCCTTCTTTTCCTTTACGGAGTCCTTACCACCTTCTAGCACAGTCCATAGCTTACTCGGGATAGTTGCCGTCTGTCTCCCCCGCCGGCCAGTCAGCTCCACGAGGGCAGGGATTTCTGTCTGGTTTGCTCGTTGCTGCAGCCACAGCGGTTACAACGTGCCCGACGTCAACCCACCTTCGCTGGTGAATGAGCAAACCGCGACTGCCTGCTTAGCGGGGCGGGGATTCGAGCCTGTGGTCCTTTCATACCGGCAAAGGATCGTTCTCGAACTGATCTACGGTGAGCGGTGGTGGCAAAAGCATCCTCTTTCTGACGTTCCAGAAAATGGAGAACTCAACACAGAGGAAGGCGACAGGGAGCGAGGGGGAGAGAGACAAGGGAGGGTGGTGTTCCACACGCAAGGGACGAGAATAAGGAAAGGTAATAAAGAGTTGGAAGAACAACCGAATGCCTGGGAAGGAAGTGCCGGGCGGTGAGCGTCCTCTAAATAGACGGTGGCTGTGTTTTCCTGCCTCCACATCACCCACAGCGGCTGTCACCGAGATCCTTGGGGAGGGCTTCCCACGAGCGTTCGCTTTCAGGTCAGTGGGGAGGAGAAGGCACAAATCCAAACTAATAACGCAAGAGATGTTTTAGACTGTGCAAAATCCAATGGTTCCCTTTTGCCTCAGGTATGAGTATTTTGGCCAAAATACCCGTATTCAAGTGAAATACGCATTTAAAGCTTCTGGGTTGGTTGACAGTCACGGGTCAGGCAACTCCTTCACTCATTTATTTGTTAAACCTTTGGTGAAGTTCGGCAAAGAGCCAGGGGTTGGGCCAGGGGTTGAGGTGGTGCCTTCAGGGTCACGGCCCCCGGTCCTCAGAGACCCTAATTCAAAGAATATATGTACAGGGGCGCCTGGGTGGCTCAGTCAGTTGGGCGTCCGACTTTGGGCTCAGGTCACAATCTCGCGGTCCATGAGTTCGAGCCCCGCGTCAGGCTCTGTGCTGATGGTTCAGAGCCCGGAGCCTGTTTCAGATTCTGTGTCTCCTTCTCTCTCTGCCCCTCCCCTGCTCATGCTCTGTCTCTCTCTGTCTCAAAAATAAATAAACGTTAAAAAAAATAAAAAAAAATATATGTACATTACAACTAAGATAGTGCTCTCCAGGGAGGTCACATGGGGCTGTGAGTTCGCAATATTGAGGTGGTATCTAATCCGGGAAGGCTTCCCTGAGGAGGTGAGGTGAGAACGATTATCTGAAGGAGGAGTAGGGGTTCATGGGGTGAAGAGAGGAAAAAAGATCATTCCAGTTCAGAGGGCAGCAAGTGCAGAGATCAGTGAGGAAGAACGAGACAGGGGCCTGGGTGAGGCCGGTGGCTGGGGGAGGGGGGGGGCAGGTAGAGAGTTTGGGGGGGGGCAGTGCTGGACGGTGTGGGGAGAGGGCTTCAGAGGTAGTTAAGACTCAAAGGTGCGAGGCCTTGTTAGTCTTGCAGAGTTTTGCTCTCTGACTTCTGGCTTCTTGCTTATAAGCTGTGTGACGCTGAACTAGTGAATTCTGTCTCTGTGCCTCCCTTGTGCCATCCATGTGGTGGAGGTGACAGTGCCTGCCCCTAAGGTTGTTGCGAGGTTTCGGGCGCCGTTCTCCTCTCTTCTCGGCGTGTTCCCCCCCGTCTCTATCCCAATGCCATCAAGGCCTCCAAACTTCCCGTGACAGCTCAGAGAAGGACGGAAGTAGATAATACTCCACTCCAATCAACTAAATTCAAAATACACTCAGTGGAGGTGTTGACGGCAGGTGCCAGCCCTGTGCCAACATAAGAAGGCAGTGGCGGGGTGCCTGGTGCCTGGGTGGCTCAGTCGGTTGGGCGGCCGGCTTCGGCTCAGGTCACAATCTTGCAGTTTGTGAGTTCGAGCCCCGCGTCGGGCTCTGTGCTGACAGCTCAGAGCCCGGAGCCTGCTTCGGATTCTGTGTCTCCCTCTCTCTCTGCCCCTCCCCTGCTTGCTCTCAATCTCTCTCTCTCCCCCTCTCTCTCCTTCTCTCTCAAAAATAAATTAAAAAAACGTTTTAAAAGATTAAAAAAAGAAAAGAAAGCAGTGGTGAGCAAGCCCCCACCTGCCTGAGGGCCATCCCGGTGAGACCCCGTGGGGGATCCTGAGGAACAGGCATGTCACAGGGTGGCCCCGCTCCGTACAAGCTATGTGACATGGCCCTGTTGCTGCCTTCGTCACCCTCCCGCAAGTTCAGAGGGATTCCTGGCGCCCCTTACAATCAGTTAGGACCGTGGAGAATTTGAGCTGGAGTTTGAATGCGGCTCAGTCCTATCCAGCAGACTTTTGGAAAAGAGGAACGAGAGAGAAGAGGGACGTTAAGCGTGCTCCCCGACCCCCCAGAAATGCAGGTCGACCACTGTGCGGTCGTCGCTGAGTCGCATGACCTCACGGCATCCCGGTCCTCTCTCCCGGCTACGAAAGGTGCCGTATTCTCCCGGTCCCGTCTTCCCTCACTTCCCGGGCACTGTTAGTTTACGAAGCGGACCATCCTCTTAAAAATAGCTTTTGGGGGCGGGGGGCGGGGAGGACAAATTTGATGGACACATCAATTGTCAAACGCGCTCTAATTTCAGAAACGTTGCAACCTGAATTACGTGCCTTCGAACCAAAGGAAGGTGGTGAGCTTTCTGGCCTGCGGGCAGGGTGCCGAGAGAGCCCAAGGGATTCTGCCCGCAGGCAGCTGGTGCCTGTCCCGTGACTCCGGGAGCAGCAGAGGGCGGAACAGTGTGGTCCTACCGACACCTTTCTCGACAAGGGAGAGGGCGATAGTTGATCTCTGTTCAGTAGCTGTTCCCGGAGCACTAGCGGGTACGAGCTTTGAGGACAGAGTCAAAGGCTCAGTCTCTGCCCTTGGGGCAGAGGGACTTCTCATCTGGCAGGGGAGACACAACGGTGAACACACAAAGATGACGGCACAGCAGGAAGCATAAGCACAGGGGATTCTGGGAGCGCAGAGACCGGGGAGGGGTGGATGCCGGGGGAGACCGGGTTCTGAAGGATGCGTAGGGGTGAGCAAGCTGGGGAGAGGGTGAGCACCTCAGACCGAGGGAAGGGCCGTGGGCAGAAACAGACGCCCGAGCCACCGTGCAGAGGGTCCCACGCGGCTGGAAGGTAGATGGCAAGGAGGGGTGAGTCTGGGGGGCGGCGGGACCGCCTTCCAGAGGGACAGAAATGGCTCACGGGGCGGTGTGTGTTTCCCCCTGGGAGAAAGGGAGGCCCAGAAAGGCAGAAGCAAGGGCAGCAACCGGCTTGGCCCCCCAGTGAGCTCCCCGGAGTCTGAGTCTCTCACGGGGGGGGGGGGGGCAGGGGGGTGGCAGGCATCAGGGGCCAGAGGTGGTGAGCTCTCTCCCGGGAAAGGGAGTGAGCACGTAAGTTGTGCGGAGCTGGTTGTAGTAAACAGACAGAAGAGAGAAGATCCTAGGGAATGCACAAAACAGGTGCATCGAGATCCGCCCCCCTTCTCTTTTGACTTCCGGCTGTATTTCCCCTGGAGCCCCCAGGCCTGTGAGCCTCTTTCCTTTCCCTTTTCTGCCTTTCACGTTGACTTTTTCCTTTTTAGTGTTCACTTGCCTGTGATCCGTGTGCCCCTTTAGGGGCTGTATGCTCCGTGCCGGCGGGGCCGTGTCTGCCTCGGCACGGAGACAATGCTGAGGAGCCAGCGTTGGGTGAACCGCTAAGCAGCACCTGCCCTCCAGGAGCTCCCACGGAGGGAGGGACCTGGCTTCCAAAGAAAAACCCGGAGCATCCTCTAGACCGCGCTTTTCTCCTAGGCTCGGCTGGAACCACTTGGTGAAAGACCCGAGAAGAGGCAGGTGTCTCCCTGGCACCCAGCACCCCCCCCTCCCCAGGGCAATAGCTTTGCCATAAATGAGCTTCAGGAAGCCGATAAGGCCACCGCCAGCCTTTTCTCTTAATCTAAATCCTGGTCCTTATCACCCGGCCCAGAGGTACTGACTTAGCAGCCCTGAGCCTGCCTCTGAGGAGTCACCACTCCTTTCCCTTCCTGACGCTGTATTTATTCACTCTTCCCTGAACTTCCTTGACCTTGGGTAGTCTTCCAGCTGCTAACAAGAGTGCCAAGCATTAGCTCTGAGATCCCAGGTGCACGGTTGCTGTGGCCTCGTTGTATGGGGAATCAGAGCCTTGCTTTGCTCTACAGCATCCACCGTGCAGTTTCGGTGCCAGCCTCTCTCTGCCCTGGCTGTGGGGCACAATCCACTGGTGACTGGCTCTAGCCTTTCTTCCAGTCTCGCCCCCGTGGCTTTCCTCTGTCGCTTTCTCTGCCTAAAGGATCATTCACTCTTTTCTGTCACTTCTCTGCCCCCAGCCCTCTGTCTGTACGAGTCTTATCCCTCATCCTTCTTGAAGTCTCCCTAAGGGTGGAAACTCTTCTCCCCAGGTTTTCCTCCAATGTGTTTGGCAAAGAAGGTAGCCTTGACATCACATCAACAGTAATGATAACATAAATAATAATAGCTGATCATTCGTGGAGTGCCTCCTTCGCGCTAAGCACTCTTTAGATGCTTTTCAGAGGCTAGCTCTTGCGTAACTTTCACAATTCTGAAGGTACATGCGGTGATGCCCGTTATCTCCATCTTAAGAGGCTCAGACAAGTTAAGTAACTCGTCCGAGGGCACAAAGCAAGTCGCAGAGCTGGGATTCCAGCCCAAGTCTGTCCGTCCCCCAAACCAGTGCACAGCCTTCCTAGTGCACTGTTATATTTCCCATCATCCCCTAGCCCCCAAGTCTATACATAAATCTCTTGGAGAACTCCATGCATGATGCAGTCTTCAGAACTTTGAAGCTTACATTAGGAATATGCTCCTTACACAGGAGTGGGGGGGGGCAGAGTGGGGGGACGTGGAGGGACTGCCAGTTTCTTTCGTTGCTTTGAAGACAGAAGAATGCCTCAAAACGCATGGACATCGTGCTAGCTACAGTTTCTGGAGGGGGAAAGGGGTGAAAAAATATATATATATATATATATATTTATTTATTTATTCCCTCTCCCCCACCCTCTGCCAAAAGGGCCTGTTCCCTACCACATTCCACCTGTCTCCAGGATTCAGCTAACTTGTCACTTCCCCGACACCTCAGCTACCTCCCACTAGGTTACAACCCCTCCCTCTTTCCTTCCACAGCATCCACATGTGTCTCTAACACACCTTCCCTCTTCCCGTTGCTTGTTCCCAGTTCTGTCTCCGCTTCTAGACCGTGAGTTCCCTAATCCTTTTCATCAACAAAATTCACCCGGTCACTATGTGCCAAGTTCCATCCCAGGCTCCAGATTTTAAAAAGGTGAAAAGATGGGGCCGCTGCCCTCCAGGAGCTTCTGCTCTAGTGGGGGATAGAGGGACACAAGCAGCCACGCTCCGGGTGGGGACCCTGCTCCAGGAAGAGGCGTGAGACAGCATGGAGTGTTCAGGGGAGCACAAGAGGTTTCTGGTATTGCTGGGCGCCAGGTGTGGGTGGGGAGGTAGGGGAAGGTATTAGTACCCGGGGGACAAGATTGGACAGAGCCCACATCGTGGAGGGATGGCTGTGCTGTCCAAAGAGCCCAGAGAGGAGAATGTAGGGAAAGGAAGGGACATGGTCAAACTCGCACTTTGGAAGGATTGTTCGGGAAGTAATGATGGGGACAGGACAGGAAGGACAGAGCGGAGACTCCAGGAAGGAGGGGACTGCATGGTCTGGGAAGTGATGAAGCAGCTGGCCCAGGGCAAGGGACTGACCCTAGAGGATCCACAGGACCTGGGGACTGTCATTGTGTCAAGTAAGGTGTGACAGTGAGTGACCTTGTCTGAGTCGGTGCGAGCAAACAGGAGACATCTGCAGGGAGAAGAAGAGACCTTTCGTCTTGGATAGAGTGATTCCCACCTGCGTCCCCTTGGCCTCGCCCAGTGCCGGGCTTATAGTAGGAGCTCAGTCAGTGTTTGTTGAATGAATGAATGGATGGATGGATGGATAGATGAATGACTATAGAAAAAGGACATAGAACGTAGCTTTGCATCTGAGATTAGGATACATATTTAATCTCAGATTTTTCTCCCAGCACCATCGTAATCCCAGGATATTCCAACCAGGCCTGGAGCTCCAGTCAGCTCTGGCATTTGCCGGCCTGGGTTCAAGCCCCAAACCTATCACTTATCAGCGAGGTGACCTTGGATGAGGAGTGTCACCTCTCTGACTCGATTTTCTCATGTGTCAATGGGAAACGTTGTATCTCACTCATGAGTTGGTCATGAGATTTTAGTAAAATGCTCGTGTAAAGTGCTCGGCGAGATGCTGATACATAGTAAGTGCCACTGTCCTTATCCGTAGTGTGGCGATTGTGGTCACCCTAGCAGTTGCAGACGGTGGCCTGCCAGCGAGTTGTGTTTAGCCCTCGAATCTTCCGCAAACGAAGAACTTTCCTATAAAAATTCCTAGTCGTGGCTTCACTTGGGAGAAAAACAAAACAAATCGGTTTTTTTGTGACCCCGGGACCCCATTCCTGTTTGGCCACCGATGGCAGGGGCCGGGCGGACAGTAGGTGGCCCCTTCAGGTGTGGCAGGTGCTCTGCAGTCCCCCGGGGTCCCCGCCGCTCCCACGTGTCTTCCGTGGCCGCTTCGCCCCTGTGGCCTCCCTCCGGCCTCCCTCCGCAGCGCATCTGAATTTGCAGCCGCTCCTCTAAGGCCAACGGCAAATTGCAGGCAGCGTCTCTGTCTCCTGGTGGCCCAAAATGCTGAGAATGTAAGCAAAACAGCAGCCCGGGCAGGGCAGAGCCACTCGACGAAGCAGGCGGCGCCTCCGTGAACAGATGCGTGAATATCTCCCATCCCCGGGCAGCGCTTGCTGATGAGATCCGGGTGGAGGGCCAGCCGGGCCGGCTCCCTCCACACGGCATCCCATCCGTGTGCTAAACGCTGCCGCCTTTAAAGAGAGCCTCTCACCCATATGCCGCCACCCCCACAGCGTCTCTTTCAGAGGCTGACATTTTCTGACCTTGACCCCGGTTCGGGAAGCGCACCCTGTCGTGCAGGCCATGTGGTCTGCTTTATTCAATAACTAAATGGCAGGCACCAGGGACACAACCCATGTTGTCGGCCTGGCCGAGAAGGGAGGGGAGGGGGCGTTGCTGGAGCACGGGGGGTTCTCTTCTTTTTTTGCCCAGCGAGCTCCGGAGAGAAGAGGGAAATTTCTAGAGGGTTTTTTTTTTTTTTTTTTTTTTTTTTTGCAGGGTGGGGAGGGTGGACAGGAGGTGCCCGGCAATTGCTCAGAAAGGATATGAACTTCTAGACGTGCAGTTTGATCTGGGAGGATGGTCACATGATCCACCATGACACGTGTTGGGTGTTTGGCATGCCAGGCTCTGTGCTCACGCGCGGGGCTCAGAAACAAGTCAGCTCCGGCGGAAGGGGGTCTGCCCTGACCCCCCCTGCCGGCATCACCCATCCTCCTCCCAACCTCCCCCTGCCCGTTTTATTTTCTCCATCGAGCCTCCTGCTCTCTGAATTTGTTTGGAGGGCATATTATTTCTCTCCCAACAAGAATAGAAACTCTGGGAGACCAGGGTCCTTTGCCACTAATGTTGTTATTGATGGTCGAAGGTGGTGTCCACAGGTGTGATGGGAATGGTTGGTGTTCCCTGAGAGTGGACGGTGTTTGAGGGTCTCCTGTGTGTTGGGTCGCGTCCTATGGACCCATCTTCCTTAGGCCACACAGCACTTTCTAGCGAGGGGGTTATGATCTTATCTTCCCAGGAGGAAACAGAGAGAGTGTATTAGTTTCCTACGGCCTGCTGTGACCAATCACTACAAACTCAATGGCTTAAGATAACACCAACTTATCACCTTACAGCTCTGGAGGTCGGGAGTCTGAAATTGGTCTCACTGGGTTAAAATCAAGGTTGTCAACGGGGCCGTGTTCCTTCTGGAGGCTCGGGGGGCGCGGGGTGACTCTCTCCTGGCCTTTTCCGGCTTCTAGAGACTGGCCGCGTTCCAGTGGGGCAGAAAGATTTCCTCCATTTTCAAAGCCCAGCAGGTGCCAGACAAAGTCCTTCTCGTGCTGCATCTGTCTGATTCTGGCTCTCCTGCCTCTCTCCTCCACATGTAAGGACCCTCGTGATTACACTCGGCCTGCCTGGATAATCCAGGATAATCTCCCTCTCTTAAGATCAACTGATTAGCAAACTTAATTCCATCTACAACCTTAATTCCCCTTTGGCATGCAACATAGCATATTCACAGGTTACAGGAATTGGGATGGGGGACATCTGCAGCCGGCCGTTATTCTGCCTAGCACGGGAAGCAAGTGTTTAAAGATGCCCTAACGTCACAGCCTCAGAATGGTACTCCTGGAAGGGATTTTAGGGCTTGTACCAGGAGGGATCAGATTTGACAAGTAACAGAAACAGAAAATTAACAGAGGCTTAAATGAGACAAAAGTTTTTCCTCTCTTAAGTAAACCAATCTGGAGACAAGTTTGGTCTGGAGGCACCACAAGCAGGTTAGCGACGCAGGTGCCTACCTGCTCACCATCCCTGTGGTGTGGCCTTCAACCCCACAGTCTATAATGGCTGCCAGAGCTCCAGCCACTGTCTTCAGATTCCAGGCTTCAAGGCAGAGAATGGCACGAAGAGACAAAGGCAAAAGGGCACCTGTCCCATGGTTCTTAAGGAAGTGTCCTAAAAGATATCACACAACATTTTTGTTTTGGTCTCATTGGCCACAAGTTTGTCACCTGACCATACACTGGCTGTAAGGAAGTCTGGAAAACATAATCTTTATTCCAGATTGAAGGAGGGTATCTAGCAGTGCATCCAGGGAGCTCATCTGGTCCAGACCCTCACTTTGGGCCCCAAGAACTTGAGGCCCAGAGAGGGAGGGGATTCCGCCAGCGACGTGGAACCAGCCAGCAATGGTGCTGGGACCAGCATCCATGTGACCCCGGTCCCATCCCAGCATCAGTGCAGAACCTCATGCACCCAGTAGGGCGCTTAGCACACAGCAGGAGCTCAGTAATGCTCAGTGGAACCAGAGGGACAATTCCCTGGGGACCACGTGCTCCACCTCTCTCTGGGCAGGACCACCAGCACTCATGGATCTCTTTAGCCCCCTCCTCCCGCTTACACCCCTGCACACCCTTGGGTGAGCTCCAGGCTTCTCCACCTGTCCCACAAAGTCACATGGGAGGGCGGTAGGATCTGGCCAACGAGAGCCTTCAGATGGCAATGAGAAACAGAGGGACGGGGACATCTACTTGGAGATGGGGTGTTATGTCTGGCATTCACAGTGGTGGTGTTCACGCTGACACAGCGAAGCGGGGGATGGAGGCTGATCGAAACGCGAAGCCTTTTCCCCACGGGCTGCAAAAGCCAGAGGTGTGGCGTTTCCTGTCCTTGCCAGTTCCGACGTGCACAAAGATTTTCTACTTTCCCAGACTTCTCTGTTTTCAAGTCTCTGTCTCCTCAGCCAGGCAGGAAGGCTCTTGAGACAGGGGGCTGTCAGATTTGCCTGTGTGTCTCATTGCCTGGCAGGGTGCTTGGCACACGATGGGCATTTGGTCAATAAGTGGGAAATCGGTTATTCGGTCTGATGAAATAGCTAAGCCAGGGTCTGGCACATAGTCGACTCTCAGCAAAAAAAAAAAAAAATTAAGGAAAGAAGAGGGGGAAAGGAGGAAAGGAAAGAAGGATGGAAAGACAGAAGGAGGAAGGGAGGGATACATTGGTTTGAGTCGTGGCTTGCCATGGAAGCAGCAGCTCAGAGAACAGGCCGCTCTCCCGGCCTCAGCCCTGGAATAGCAGAATCCCTCCCCCAGGACTGAGTTCACAGGAGAACACAAGAACCTGGCCGGGAAGGTCTGTTTCAAAGGACCTCCCCTCTAGCTTGAGAACACTGTGCCTTTCAGGCTTCCCCGTGGGCCTCGGTAGATGGCACCAGGGTTACAAGGACATGGCCTGAGGCAGAATGGGTGGGGTGGCTGATGGGAGGGAACCGGGAACACTAACGCAGGGATAGGAAGCCGCACCCCCCCCCCCCCCACCGCACCCCATGCCAAGGCTAAGACAGTGGCTTAAAAAGGGAGAGCTGGGGAGAGCAGGAGGCCGGACCAGAAGCTCAGCAAAATGAGGTTGGTGTTGGGGGAGGGGGACGTGGAAAGGGTGGGCAGAGGCCGCTGGGAGGGAGGGAAGACGGCTGAGCACGGGAGGGGGCCATCCCCTCTCAGAGCAGCCGCAACCTACACCCCCTTCCAGCCCCGAAAACACTGCGGGAGGAGAACTCACCGAGACCCAGAGATCGCAGCGAACAACCAGGCGGGAGAGGTGTATTTGTGGACTGAGCGATGAAGCCGCAAAGCCTGTGGCCCGGACTCGGGCTAAAATTACAGACCGGGAGACAGGACCGCACACCCGAGCAGCCTGGGACCGTAGATCCTCCCTAGAACCCAACCACATCCTACCCTAGTTTTCCCTGACTGACTAAGCGCCATCCAACAGAAAGAGCCCCGCTGGGGCATCAGACGGGCGTGGGTTTGAGTCCCCCTACTTGTGTAACCTCAGGGAGAGGGGGGTCATCTCTGCTGTTTCTTATCTGCCACAGGACACCGGAATGATGATGCCTGTCATGCAGTGGGTTATAAATTGTAAAATAATCTCTATAAAGGGCTTGTACACAGAGAAGGCGCTCAAAAGATCGGTGATGTTGTAAATCAAGATTTCCCACCCTTCAGCCATTTTGGGTTCTGCCTTCATTATGTCTGCCGTGTCCAGATGCCACCTGTATTGTTATTAACTTAACACTTATCTTTAATTGGCCCTGTTTCCGCCTCATCCTAAGCAATAATAGCCAAGGAATCACTGGCTTAATGCACTAGTTAAAATTTTAACACATATTAAAAATACTCCACTTAAGTCTGCTTAAATGTTCACCCCTCTACCAACTAAATTCATCTCAGATACCACAATAGCCCATCATTCACTTTGCAAACGCACCATTCTGACCTATAAACCTTCCCCCCAGGTTTGAAAAAGATGGAGAGACAGGTGTCCCTTTACCCCCATTACTCACAGCTTTTTCTTTCTTTAGTGATAAAGGGGCGGAAAGTGAAGAGAAGGTCAGAGGGTCAATCCACAGAAATTGCTTGGACTCCAAGAGCCTTTCTATGGCGTCAGGAACACTCAGCTCTTAGTTAAGATGTGACCCATTCTTACATCTATAGAAGGACAGGGGCGCCTGGGTGGCTCAGTCGGTTGGGTGGCCGACTTCGTCTCAGGTCATGATCTCGCGGTCCGTGAGTTCGAGCCCCGCGTCGGGCTCTTTGCTGACAGCTCAGAGCCTGAAGCCTGTTTCAGATTCTGTGTCTCCCTCTTTCTGACCCTCCCCCGTTCATGCTCTGTCTCTCTCTGTCTCAAAAATAAATAAACGTTAAAAAAAAATATATATATATATATAGAAGGACAATGATGCGGACTATCGCCCAGAGAGAGGTCGTGAGCCTAACTCCCTTGTTGACACACTGGCTTGAGCTGGAGAACCTTCCCTCTGTTTTCCTGCAGGGTCTTGAGGAGCTGTCCCTCCCAGGACCACCTGGGTGAGAGGAATTAGCCCTTTCCTCTGCATCTCCCAGAAGTGAAGGGATTTCTTTCTAGAGTCTCTCCAACATTGAGGGATTTGCCCCTAGTGTGAAGAGGTGCTATGAGATTTCTCAGTAATGATTGTCCTTGGTGGGGGGCGGGGGGGGGCGCGCTGAGGCCAGCCTTGTAATAATGGTAATGACTGTCTTGCATGACCATCACAGGAGAAAGGATCTAGAGGGACATAGGACAGGTTGGGAATAATGTCGGTTAGGACACCAGGTGTTGGATCAGAGCAGAGGGACACAGGTATTTCCTTCCCTACCTTTGATCCTGACTCAACCACTTAGTTTCACAGGCTCATCTATAGAGCATGGTCTTGAAATCGTAGCGTTGAACTTCACCCCAAGCGTGTTTATCCTGAACATCCAGCACTGTCTCGTTACAGCCTAGCCTGCTGAGAAGAGACAGTTACTTCTTAAACAGTTGAACAAATCAACACATTATCAAAGGTATAAACTGATTGCTGGGTATTACTGTGGGGGCCTGGAAATAAATCACCGTCTATGCAGCCGTGTACGGAGAGGCCAGGGAAGAAAGGATGCCTCAAAGGACGAGTTGAGAGCAGCATGCTTTTCCTTTGGAGGGGCCTGAGCTGTCGTGAACTAGTTGGCTCTAAGAGCCCCCTTTGGGATGGCAGGCGTGGGGGAAGTAAGCGTTCTCGCAATGAAGCTGATGGGATTTTAATAGCCAGACAGATGGCCTGAGAAAAAAAGGAAGATTTTTTTCAAATGAGGGAAAACACTT
Organism: Neofelis nebulosa; assembly: GCF_028018385.1. Classification (NCBI taxonomy): domain Eukaryota; kingdom Metazoa; phylum Chordata; class Mammalia; order Carnivora; family Felidae; genus Neofelis; species Neofelis nebulosa. The sequence continues at coordinate 11,523,087 of NC_080789.1, forward strand.
CCATAGCTTCCCTTCAATTAAAACAAAGTGAGAGCCCTCCACGTCAGGAAGATTTATCACCATTATTAGTATTGTCAGCTTGGAGGTCTTCTTTTTAATAATTGCGTGATTAAGCATCAATAACAAAGTAGGGTAGTATTTTCAAACAAATTAGAGGGTGTAGCTGTCCACTGACTTTCAGTGCAATTATTATCACTTTGGCTTCATTTGATTTCACAATTTAATAATGATCCCAAATAATTATGTTGTTGCCATTCTTATTTATACAAACAAATACTTATTGTTTATTCGATTTCTTAGTGTCCACCCTCCTAATAACTGTAGGGTTCCATACAAGCCACCGGTGAGCAGTCAGCATTTCTCAAAATCTGGTATCACAAAACCTCGGATGAAAAGGAAATGCAAACAAAAGAATGTCTTCGAAAAGAAAGGGAAGATAGAAGGAAGAGAGGAAAACAACATCTACTGAGGACACTCCTAGGTGCCAAGTGTTTTTATCGTTCCCTCAGAACAATACACAGCATCTGTTTTAGGAGCCCCCGTAGCAGGAAGGAGAGATTAAGGAGCTGAGAGATTAAGTCACACAGCTAACAGGTGCACTGGTGGGAGTCAGGTTCAGGGTTCCCTCCTCACCCTCTTCACTCCAACAGGGGGGCTTCCCACCCTGCAGCTCCTTCTCAAGCATCACCACGCTGTGGGAACCATTCCTGTCCATGGTGATGCGCTGTCTCAGAGTGTTCCTGCGGCGGGTAAAAAGGCAGTGAGTTCACAGGGAAATCCTGCCCCCTGGTCTGCCTATGTTACACTTCCCTAATTCAACGATCAGGTTCTCCTAAGGGCTGAGGATTGTAAGGACAAGCTGATGGCAGAAGGAGAGCTGATCCCTAAGAGCATGCAGCCCAGGCATCCTTTGGCTGTACCAGAAATGGACAGAGAGGAGGACGTGATATTCCACAGGAAATGTACATGTACCATGCACATGCCTACCATGAGCTGGGTGCTTTGGGAGTTACAACCGTATGGACCTTCCTTCTTTCATTCAATTCCTACTGTGTTTCCTATATGGCATTGATTCCCATTGCACAGATGAGAGAACTGAGGCCAAAAGAAAAATGACCTTTTCAGGCTAGTTGTTGGAAGAATTGGGACTTAAATCCTGTATACCCAATGGATTCCAGACATTAATAATCAATTTTACTTCAGCATCAGGGTCATGAATTTTGATAAGGGACAAAAGGAAAGACTGGGAAAGATTAGGGATGTGACCCAAAAAGAGACTGAGAATAAAGGTGGTGGCCCAAGGGACTATGGGTTTAATTCCTTTGTGGTCCAAAAGCTGACACTCGAATCCAATTCAACAAGCACTCACCGGATGTCAACAATGTGCACATCATGGCCCTAACGCACTGGCTACGAACCAAAGGTTCGGATTTGCTGACTTCTTCCATTTTAGAAACTTTTGATGCTGAATAAAGACATGTACTCTTTTTTCCCACAGAAAGATAAAATAGTGTAGTTTCTCTTCATCATTCTCTTTCTAAATAAGAAAGTTCTGGTCTCTGTACTAGGGTGTTTGGAAGCATTCTCTATGTGCTAAGTTGCCGTACTGGTTCGCTTTAGGTTTTGAGCTCCAAACAAGCTGCAGGTGAGCGTAGAGGTCTGAAGAAAAAGGAGAAAGTCCTAGAAATACAACCAAAAAGAGAAAGAAAAAGATGATGATGATAGATGATAGATAGATAGATAGATAGATGATAGATGATAGATGGATGATGGATGGATGGACAGTTAGATGGGTGGGTGGATAGACTGATGGATGGATGGATAGATTGATCAATCAATCAATGAGATATACATCGGCAGATCTTGAGCTTCTAACTTATTTATGAATAAAGCAGATAAAAATTTGTAAATAAAAAACATAGAAAGTGATTTTTCCATGTTCATTCCTATTAATAAAAATACAAATAAATATATAAAGAGGTTGACAGGAGTGAGGTACCTGGGTGGCTCAGGTGGTGAAGCATCTGACTCTTGATTTTGAATCAGCTCATGATCTCCCCGTTGTGAGATTGAGCCCCATGTGGGGCTCCATGCTTGGCATGGAACCTGCTTAAGATTGTCTCTCTCCCTCTCTCTCTACTTCTCCTTCTCCCTCTCTCTCTAGATAAATTAATTAATTAATTAAAGGTTCTTTCTCTAGATAAATAAATAAATAAATAAATAAATAAAGGTTGACAGGAGACAAAGAATGGAATGGTGCAGGACAGAATCAGAGTTATCAGGTGTGGTGGTGATGGTGGTAACAATGAAGATAGTGGTGAAGGAAGGTGGCGCTGATGGTGGTGGTGATGAGATGATCACGATGATGGTGGCCGTAGTGGTGATGGTGGTGGTGATGATCATGATGGCAGCAATGGTGATGATGGTAATCGTGGTGATTATGTTAATGATGGTGGCGTCAGTGGTGGTGGTGATGATGTTAGTGGTGACGATGATGATGGCGGTGATGGTGGTGGTTGTGGGGATGGTGGTGGTGGTGATGGTGGTGATGACAGTAATGGTGGTGCTGATGATGATGTTAGTGATGACGATGATGACGGTGATGGTGGTGGCGATGGTGATGCTAATGGTGGAAGCAGCAGTGGTGGTGGTGATGATGTTAGTGATGTTGATGGTCATGATGGTGGTGGTGGTGGTGCCAGTGGGGGTCTAGTGGTGATGGTGGTGAAGACGTAGTGATGAAGGTGGTGATGATGGAGATGGTGACAACAGTGACAATCATAGGGATTGCCATCATGATAAGAACGTTCGGAACATTCTTTACAGTGCCCAAAGGCTTTGAACTCATGGTGCTTCATTTTAGAAGAGAAACCCTATTCACAGCAATATGCTGGATTTGTCAAAACAACAACTATTTCTCATTCTAGTTCCACCACGAGTGTCACCTCAGCTCAGAGTTCAGAGAAAAGGGAGGAGAGCCACGGGCTCTTCCTGCCTCAAACACAAGCGGACCACTGGACAGGGACAAAGGAACAGTTACAGAAGCCAGGGCGAGGCTGCAAAAGCCCTTTCCCCCCTTCCCTCAACCACCCGCCCCCAGGCCAAGGTCATTCACTCAAATCAGTCCCCGAAATTGATACTACCTAATACCCTTGTCATGTGACAGCTGTGTAGGGGCTTTTAACAAAATGCAAAAATGATTGTGGTCTGATTCCCGGTGGCTAAGTAAAAATCATTTGTGATCATTGAAACGTATTTACTTTTTAACTAGGTAGCGGCCGAGAATGAGGAATCCATGGAGAGCAATCTTCTGTAACCTCTTAAGGAGTCCCACGGACATAGCAAGGGGGGCGGTCCGTGGCTGGTGCCTTGGCTGTTTTCCACATCTTCCTGTAAAGGCCTTTAGCCCTGACTGCCCACCACAGTTCACCGGAACTGTTCCCACATCCTTTTTTTTTTTTTAAGAAAATTTAAAATGCTGACGGATACGCTGCCAACAAAATGATTTCTTCAAAAATAACCTAATAACTGAATATCAGATTAAGGCACGGGCAGCTGTACGGTTTCCTCTGGCCATGCCAGGTGCCAAAATAATTGCCTGCTCTGGTCGCGCCGAAAACTTTGGGGATGTTGGCTGTGTCGGAGGGCTGGACATTCCGGCAATGACACGAACCACATGTCCTTGGGAAGAGGGGGTGTGATGACGTCCCCAGCAGGGTTTGAGGAGTGGGAGAATCAGGTCAAATGCCTGGGGACGTACCTGGGGAGAGAAGAGGTTGCTGTCGGAGGTGCAGCTCTGTCTTGGGTATTAAAAGAAGGGGCTGGTGTCACCTGTAGAAAGGGAAGGTAGCCGTCTGGCTCCGGTCCAGTGGGGCGGGGGAGGGGAACAGGTGTGAATGACTAGCTTGGAGGTGGAAATTGGGTCAGATCTGTAGTGTGGGGAGGCGTAGGGGGAATGTTATCGCATGTGCATGGGGAAGGATGCAGCCAAATTGGGTCACGTCTTTGTGGAAATGACGAGAGAACTGGGTCAGAACTGTGGGGGAGAAGGCTCGAGAATTGGGTCGCGTCTTTGGATAGAAGGGGGAATTGGGTCAAACGTGAACGTGTGTGGAAAGAGGGTAGTAGAAGGTGATAGAGAGAGTGGGCTGATTCTCTAAGATCAGAGGGGAAGGGGGGTGAGGGGGCACCTTTGGTTCACACAAGGGTTAGAAACTGAGATTCTGACTGATGGCCATCTTCTCCCAGTTCTGGTGACTTGCTGGCCCCTGTCATGTGACATGGGACGAAGTCATGTGACATGGGACAAAGTCAGGCTTTCCTGCTCCTACCCCCCCCCCCCCCAAATCGCGTGTCATAAACCTCAGCCAGGACAGGGTGTGATTCATTCTTCAGCGCTTTGCAAGCCAACCCCAATTGGCACCTGGGGAGGTAACAATCCCATCACTTGATGTGGCCCCATTTGACCTGGGCTCTAAGCCTGGGGAGCAGCTGCCCTCCCCTCTGGGTTCCAGCACATCAATAGGTTCAACCCTAAGCCTCCCTCCGTCCCCACCCCTGGCATCACTGCGTGACCTGATGACTCAGAGCCTCAAAGTACATTTTGTAAATGACAGCTCAGTAACAAGTTCCTATTAGCGACCTCCAAACTGGCTTTGTTCAAATCCATGCGATCAAGGGCCGGTCAAGCCACAGCAGTACTTAAAAGGGATGTACTTTTATTAATTAACTGAGTTCCCATTGGCTACTTGGTTGACGAGACCTGTTCTCAAGGCAAAACCAGAACGTGCTATTCACAACTCCGTCGGCTGTGACACTCCACGGAGAAGATGTATTCAATCCACAGAACTTTATTACGATTGAATCGAGCCACAGGGTCAGCACACGCCAGCACATACTTCTCCAGTAATTTCAGCTTCGTTTATGCCCATGTGGGTTAAGGAGGGTTTCTAGTAAAGCGTTCAGCACACCCGTGACCAGCCATGTCCTCTTGGGACCGACGCAAGGAGTTATAATGAGCCTCCTCAGATAGGGCCTCATTGGTTGAATCTGCATTTCGCCTCCTTCTGAGAATTCCCTTCTATTGATACGGATCACCGTGATTAATGAGACAGGCTTCTGTGGCCTACGGGCCACTCTGATGCAGCCCCGAGGAAGATGCTCGTGTGGGCAGCACAGTGGTAGGGAAACCGTATCACTCCCTATGCCCCGGACGATGTTTAAGAAAGGACAGACCAAAGAACTAAATGCTTCCTATCCTTAAGGTGATACGGGCAGTATTTTGGAATGACGGGGAAAGATGCCTGACAAATACCCTCGTGGATCGAACAACGTGACTCTGGTTTTTCCCGGAGCCTTGGAATCTCCGAATGTAGAAGGATCTTGCAGAGTCTGAAAGCCTTCGCCAGGAGACGAAGAGAGGGAGAGGGACTGAAAGCGAGCCGTTCCCTCTGCAATTCAAATCAAACCTTCGTTTTCCTCCGCAGCGTTATTTTAAGTCATTCATTATTATTTTTCCTCTGAAGCGGAGGCCAGTTGATACCTGCAAGATTGTTAGAACCGAAGAGCGTAAAGAGGACACTGAAGTATTATGCCTGCTGCAATTTCAGATGAATTTGGTGCTGACCAAAGATTTTTAAAATACACACGCGTGCGCGCGCGCACACTTCATATTGCAAGAGGCAGAAAGGGAGACAAGCCTTCCGACCGGCAGCTGAGGGAAACGAGGCCCCCGCCGTTTTTCTAGGGCCCTCGCTGAGGCTGGCCGGCAGATGTTCCCACACCGTGGGGTAGAGGAAATGGCACCAGATGTGGGGGCAGAGGATCTGGGCTGGCGGCGGTCTGCTCTTCCACTTCTGGGCGGTGTGACCTTGACCGAGGCCCTTTCTTCACCCTCTGAGGCTGTGCGTCCCTCTGTGAAACAGAGGGCGGGTAATTCCTGCCTCCTCAGTGGTGAGCCATGGCAGGCAAAGGACCTTCTGGCAGATCGGCTCACTTCATGCCTCCTCCGAGCAGTCTCCCAGGAAAAGGGTGTTGACAAGGCCTGGGCTTCCAGGGTGGATCTGAGACTCCGGTGACTTAAAATAGGAGTCAGCTGGTGACCTGAGGCCAGTGGTTCAGCCTCTCTGGGCCTCAAGGTTCTCATTGGCAAAACGAGTGAAATCGTTATTCCGGCGAGCTCCTGACCTGGGTGGGGGGGGGGGGGGGCGGTGACTGACACACGGCAGGTGCACCGTCAGCGGTTACAGGTGGCAAAGACTCTTCCCCTAAAGAGAGGGCCGTGGTCTCAACCAGAGAAGGATCTTCCGCCGCCACTAAAGATTCAGGTTTGGAGCCACTTCCGAGACCGTGGTAGTTAAAGAAAGGTCAAGGTGCAGGCTGCTGGTGTGTGGTTTACAGCTGCTGGGAGGGCAAGATCAACCCTGTGAAGATTCACAGGTGGAAGCAGGTATCTCGGCTCTGGCCTCCCCAGAAGGTAGCGTGGGCCAAGCCCGCTCCGCAAGGGTTGGGGCGAGACCACAAGGGGGCTTAGTAGCCCACAGGGCAGGTGTGACTGGTAGGCACCCACCGCCTCCCCACTGCGTGGGCACGAATCCACTTCGGCTCTCTGCCTCCTAAAACGAGGGATGGCAGGCCCGCCTGCCTCCGAGGGTTGCCGTGAGGATCCAGCCCGATGGCGCAGACAGTGCTCTCAGTAAGGACGGTGACTGCTGCCACCATCATCATGCCTGTTGACCGTCACTGTGGTCGGCAGCAGTCACAGAAACTTCAAGCCAGCCCTTCTCTTCCTCCCTCTCTCTCTTTCTCAAACCTCTCCCTACGGAAAAGGAGGGAGCAGTGAGCGGGGCACTCGGGAGCCCTGACACTCCAGCGACAGCCGTGTCTTCAACTGGCAGGGTGACATCAGGAACTTAATGTAACCCAGCAGGCCCCGGGGGTTGTTTGATGGGACGTAATTCCTAGAGCCGTTATCCATACAAATGAGACTTGCCACCTTGGACGTACTCCCAGCTCTTTGAAAAAAAAGTCAACATAAAAAGACGCCCGTGTCACAGGATGGAATTCACTCCCACCCGGCTTCAGAAACTGACCGGAGCCTACCTGTTGGGTCGGAGGAGGAGAGGAGGGGAAAGGACTGAGACTTTCCGATCACTCACCTCCTAAGTCACTGTATTTTATCCCCCCCCCCCCACAAGCTGACAAATACCAAAAGCAAGAAGTACTTTATGCTGGGCACTGTTTTAGATGACCAGCTGCTATCACTTTATCTTGACCCTCACTCGCAACAACCCTTTGAGACGTTCCTATAATTAAACTTGTCATACAGATGAGGAAACAGGCTGAGGGAGACTCACAGAGCCCATCGGTAGTGAGCTGGGATGCAAGTCTGGCTCCGGAGTGCCCACCTGGAGCCTCTCCCTGCCTCTCCCCTGCAGCGCAGGGCACAGTGGGTCAGCACGTGGTGTAGGGACTCAAACTGCCCGCGTTCGATCCAGCTCTCTCAGGGGCCCGCCCTCGGCCTGGGCTTCCTCATCTGTAAAATGGGAATGAAGAGGGTCCCTATCTCAGGTGTGGTTTGAGCATTAAGAGTAAAATGAGTTCGTCCTGGGTCCAAGGTGAGGGAAGAGGTGAAGGAACTTTCCCGAGGTCGCCCCTCCCCTCCCCCGCTCAGAGATGCTAGAACCAAGATGGCGGCCTGGCCCCATGGCACCATCCGCCAGAACCGACGCCAGCCCGCAGCTGTCAGCCTCCGGGAGGGGCCCAGCCCCCCGAGCTCCTCAGTCGCCAGGGCTGACCTGGCCAAGCATGGGCACCACCAGGCCTTTCTTGATCCTGAGGGAGGGACAGCCACCAGCTGCCCAAGCCCCACAACCCACCAGCAGTCAAGTGCATTTGCCTCACTCCCCGGCACATCCCCTCCCCTCCCGAGCACACTGCCCTCTCCTCTCGCCTGGGTGTTGTCAGCTCCTGGAAGTGACAGGTAGAGACGACATCTGCTGAAACTCCAGTGCGGTAAACCATAAAGCACACTGCTCAGGTGAGTGCTTGGCATGGAGACTGGAACCTCTGGGTAGAGTCCAAAGCCCTTGGTCCCCTATCGGAGCTCACCTACTCGGCTTTCTCCAGCGCTGCGCGGCAGAAGGGTGCCAGCCCTCTCTGCTCTCCCCCCGGCTCTTGGGATCAAACCTCTCCTCCTTCGCTTCTTCCCTCGCCCGCCTCTTCTTCCGCACACAGTGCTCTTGCCTCTTGTTTCCACGTGGAGATGCCTGTTCCGCGGCATTGGAGAATCCATAAAAGAGATCCGTGTGTGTGCTGCAAGACGTTTTCTTCATGGGCGGACTGCTTTCCACGTGAAAGTTTTACCAATCATTCTGCCGTCAGTGGAGTTCAGAGAATGCCACTTCCGGTCTTTTCGACCTTCTCCGAACCCTTGCTGCCCACTCGGGCTGATCGATCGCCTTCTTTCCCATCCCTTTTCCCTCCCCACCCCCCACCGTCTTGGTGTCTGCGGAGATTCATTACTTCACTCCTTCAACACGTGTCTGTTAAGGTCCCAGGATGTGTCCGGCCCCATGCTCGGGGATCAAAGCAGTCAGCAAGGGAGAAGCCATCCACCGCCCACAAAGCCTACGGTCCTGGGGTCTGCTTCTCAGACATCAGTGTGCACAAGTCACCCAGGGTCTGGTTGAAATACAGACTCAGGTTCAGGGGGTCCCGGGCGGGCCTCTGCTATGCAGGGGTCCAGTGAGGTCTGATGGCGGTGATGATGTGGGAGGTACCATGTCTGCTGGATGCGTGGGGAAGGAGGACTGACCATGTGACCTAAGAGCTAGAAGGCAACCAAAACTGCTCCAGGGTTCAAGGTCACCCCAACAAGCTGGGGGAAATCTGACATCCTGAGACCCGGCTAATGGGAGCCGCTGCTCTCTTATCCGCACAGAGCGGCACTGAAGACGGCCTGGTGGGAGCCGCCTCTATGCTCGTGGTTTCTCGGCCTCCTCCAGCTGCCTGGCCCCTTCCCATCTGTGCAAAAGGTTGCCCCTCCCGGGCCCCTTCCTGGCCTCCCCTCCACACGTTCCCAGTGTGGCTCTAAGTAAGGTCCGTGTCCCCTTGCCTCTCCTATCGAGGAAAGGTTTCTAGCTTTTCTGCGAATTTCAGCTGCGTCCGTCTTCCCATGATTCCTTAGCGCCCTTCTTTCTTGCCTTTTGTTGGGGTTACGGCTGTCTTGCCCCTCTGAGCCCCGTCCGTACCCTCTTATCTCTGAATATACCTCTCTTCGCTTCAAAAAGGCTGGTCACTTTTCCCACTAGTGGAAGCTTCTTTCCTGGGTGAGAGGCTGGAAGAAACTCGAGTCCCCCCACCCTCCACAGCAGAAGCTCTGGGTTCCTGACGGCCTGGAAAAGAGACAAGAGCTTTGTCTTGCAGGACGTGGAGGCAGGGACTCCAGGCAGACCCTTGGAGCACACAGGCTCCAGTCACGTCTGCAACTTAGAGCACAAGTGTCCCAGGACACACGGCCAGCCCTCTCCCTTCGGCCCACAGGAAGGCTGGGAATGTACATGTGGTCAGAATATCCAAAAAAAAAAAAGCTGTCTGTTGGCCAGTCTGCACTTTACAGAGCAGTGAGGTCCTGATACACAGACTTGCCTTAAGACGCCGGGGTTGGGGGGTGGGGGTGGCAGCTCTGAGCCTGTCTCTGGAACATGTCAGCCTGTAATCGCCTGTCACTCACAGCCCTCATCAAGCAAATGCCAATTGCAAGCAACAGGCCTCACGAAAGGGTATGAATTATTTAAACCAATCAGCTGTCAATGAGCGCAACAATTACGGGGGTCGAATCCAAGGGGAAAGTGAAGTGGTATTTTTCAGCCTGCTTGCAGATTGTCAGAATGATTTTCACTTATTTATTTCTGACCTTACGGAAAACGTATTAGCACAAGGTCAAAACATTTCTTTCTTTCTCTATAATTTGAGAACGTCAGAAGCATAGACATAGAAACCTGTAAAGAACGGACACTTTTTGGACCTGGCTGGCGATTCCGGCCGCCCGGCCTGCCCTTTTCACAGCTGACTTAAACTTTGAGCCTCTGTTTCTCCTGCAGAGAAGTCGGTAGGAGAGGGCCTACCCTGAGAGTGTTCCGGACCCTGAACTCGTTGTAGGTAGAGCCTATTTTAAAAGCTCAATAATTTGGCCACTATGATCATCATTCTTTTCGATTATCAGGTTGTGAAGTACAAACTTAAAAATAGATCCCTCCAAACACACCCACTAGTCAGAAGATGTTACGCCTATAGAACCTGTATTTACATGTCAAGGTGAATGTTATTTGTAATTGATGTAACCTCGTATGTTAGGTCAAAAGTTGGGTTGTGGAGTTTTGAGCGCCAAATGATGAACTGCCCCGGATCGACTGGGTTTTTCCTTAAATTCTTTTTCCACGTTTGCCCTCCCATCGATAGTCAACCACCGTCTAGGCCAACACCCCGGTGCTGGTCACAGTACCTGGCACACGGTGGACTGTGTTTAATATAGGCTTATTATTGATTTTTTTTTTTTTTGGATGAATGAAGTGTGTAAGGAGAATCTTATAGTTAGATCAGTGTTCTATGGAGGCTGAGAGGCAGAGGGAGACCTGATCCCTGTATTCAAATGGTTTATAATCTAAGTATGGAAAGAACGTGATCACAGGAGCGTGCACGCACACGTACACTCATGCACACACACGTGCTTATACGTGCACACGCACACGCATGCTGGCGACCATTGGTCCGCCACAGAGTAAAGCAGGTGGTTTGGACTCCGAGTGCCACGGGAGTTCAGACAGAACTTTCTGGCAGAGTCGAGACTCCAGCCAGGCCTCAAAGGGTGCATGGGGGGGGGGGCGGGGTAAGGACCCGAGGCAGGCCGACGTCACCGGGTGGGTGGGGAGGCAGGGAGCTGGATCCCCGTGGAGCTCTGGCTTATACCGAGGAAGCCACGTGCCCCCGCGTAGCCAGGACAATTTGTGGAGTGGGCAGGGGGAGCCAGGGGCGAGGAAGAAGAGAGGGCCGGGAACCCAGCAGAGGTAGCAAAGGCCCCGGAAGCAGCGAGCAATCGTATCATCTTCCTCCTGATTGTGCAGAGACCTGAGACGTCCGTGCGCCCGAACCGCTTAGAACAGTGCCCGGCACCAGGCAGGCGCTGGGCGGGCTTTGCCACTTGGTGGCCGTGGTTAACATTACCCTTGAAGATCTTGACAAGTAGCCGCGTAGATGAACTGCTTTAGGAGGCCGAGTCTGGCAAAGCAAAAAAACCAAGATAATTACCAGATATTTAGGCCAGAAGAGAACTGATCAGCATAGCTCTGTAAGGCACACTTTAACAACACCCAGTGACCTAATTTCTCGAAGGAGAAACATGAACCCTCGCTTTATTCCTCCCTGATCCAGAGGCGATGTGATGGCAAAACACAGTATTCCCTCCCCAGGCTCTTCCTCTCAAAGGGTTTGGAACCAGGGAAATCATCTGAACAGCCTCTCAAGCTTCTGCGTGGACTTAACATTTCCCCCATCACCAGGCATGTGCTTATTTCATAAGAATAACTGGTCGCAAGCGCTCCTTCTGGCCTGCACTTTCTCCCCGTTAAATGGCCAAATTCACCCAGCAGCCACTGCCTGAGGCGCAGTGCTACATCCTGGACAGGACCCAGAGCTTAGAAACGAGGGCCAGGCCCTAACTGTCGAGTGAGGTCAAGGGCCACGGGAGCAGAACAATGAAATCAGTTCGAGGGACCAAACTCTACAGGGGGCTCAGCAGAGGCACAAAAGAGGGAGTCGTGAGTTCCAGGGCGGACAAAGGGGTCCTAAGCAGAGGCCAGATCACCAAAAGCCTTGACTGCCAGGCTGGGAAGTGTGGCTTTCCCCTGAGGGCAACGAACGAACGTTTTAGAAAAGGGAGGGGTATATGCAGCTTTAAAATAATGAGAGCAGCTCTTGTTAATTCAGCATCTACTAGGTGCCAGGTGCCGCTCTAAGTGCTTCAGGCACACGGGCTCATTCTAGCTTCATGACTTGTGGGTGAGGAAACGGATGTCCAGAAAATGGGCAAGTAATCTGCCTGGGGTCACACAGCGTGGGAAGGGGCACACCAGGCTTCGAACGTAGGCAGCCCCAGGACCCACATGCTCATCACCAGGCTCTACTCTTACTAGAAAAATCACTCTGTCTGCATGTGACGGTGGGCACTGGGAGGACAGGAGCGAGGAGGCGTTTGGAACAAACCCAGCAGGTCCCCAAGGCTTCTCTTGGCCAACACTTCTTCCCGATAAGGCGTCTCCTCCCACTGGCCCCTCCGCCCCGTCCCGGGGTCCTTCCGGTGGGACCTCCACCCCCAGCAGCCACCTGGGGGCATCCGCCAGGCCCTCCCCAAGGAGCCAGCCGCCCAGTGTACCCCCTCATCCGAGCTGAGTTGTAAAATCTGGAATCGATTTCTTCCGGGTCTATTCTCTTTACGTTTCAGCCTAAAACACATGCTTTTCTCCCTGGAAATTCCTATCTTAATTCTGCTTTCTTGTTCTGTAAACATTAGGAGATGATGCTTATGAGGAACTCCGTTTTATTACACTGCAGTCTAGCAAACATAATCGAATTAGGTGATGCTTTATTTGAGCACACTTCACCGGGTTCTTCCTCCCAGATAGCACTGGCCTCTCAGCTCGGGCTTCCTCGTGGCCTCTGAGCAGTGAGTAGAAAGAGAAAAGGCCTGGAAACCAAGCTCCCATCCTGGTCCCCCACCCTAGCGGGTGGCCTCAGACAGGCTGACCTCTGACCTGAGCTTAGATCCCGTGTCCGGAAAGTGAGGGTACAAATGGTGCCCGCCCCCTCTGTCTTGTAACGTGGCTTTTGAGATTAACCTGCACCATCCTGGCCACTGGAGAAACTCGCCCAAGAACACTGGGATGAACATAAGCTCTGGGGGAACAGGAACTTTGGCGGTCCTTCCCATCACTGGATCCCCAGTGCCCAGAACAGTGCTTAGCACCGAGTGGTTTTCGGAATTTTTGAATGAATGAATGTCAAAATATGCCTCTCGGTTTCTCAGCATGCGCGCACGTGAGTGTGTGTGTGTGTGTGTGTGAGAGAGAGAGAGAGAGATAGAGAGAGAGAGAGGAGAGAGAGAGAGACAGAGAGACCCTGCAACTTTCTTGGCTCTTCTATCCTTACTATAACACTTTTCAATTCTGTTGTGCGCTCCGAACCCGCCTTGCAATTCCTGACTCACTAGGTCTGTGGAATTAGGTCTGCACCGTGTCAAGTTACAGACCTTTTTGGCCCCCTGGTGCACAGCCCAGCCAGAGGGAAGGAGAGGCGGGAAAGAAGCGGTTGGCCAGGCAGTGCGGAGGAGAGCCCTTGGAAATGAGGGTGTTGGTTATTGGACGTGCTCCTTAATGGACTCAGGTGTGGCCCCTCCTAGGCATGATTTGTGCTCGTCCCTGCAACTGACAGCCTGGTTCCTTCTGAGCCTCTTCAGGGCATCGGTGCCCTTGGTTAGAAGCGGGCCCATGTGACTGAGGCCCGTGTCCTGAATTTCCCTTGTCATCCAGCCCCCCACAGATGGGAGCTGGGTTAGGGCTGCCTTGTTCTTGCCTGGGACACAGCGGGTCCCCGTGATGTGGCTTTGCTGCACTCTGAACAGTATCAGGCAGTCATCTGAGGCGCCCAGGGATGCTGAGGACCGCGAGCAAGCAAACTCGTTGCATGTCTGCTTCCCACAGCTTGTGGGAGAGGCCCCCCTGAGACACATTAATAAAGATTAAAGGTCCTCCAGGCCCTGTGATCTTCGCCATGTCAAAAGGAAGCAGTCACTTTTCCCTTCTCGCCGCCATTTATTAATATTACAGGGCTTTGCTCTAAAAAGAAAAAAACGCAGGATGCTGGAGAAGATGGGTATTCTGAAGGCTCTCACTCTTACATCGCTTTGTCATTTCTCTGTGTGCGTGAAGCACTCATCAAACCTCCAATTTCTCTGATTTGGGGGCGTGCAGGGATCACTCTTTCCTCTACGTACCCCTTGGCCGAAACCAAAGACCTTCAGATTTAGGGGCTCCAAAGCAGACTGGGTCCACAGAGAGCAGGGCCGTCCAAGATGTCACCCGCGAGGGGGAAATACATCTCCCTGTCACTTCGGACGTTCTGAGCACTTCCTCCAGCCAGACCCTGGGAATAGGCACGTGTTGACAGATGCACCCAGGGGTCTGCTCTCGCGGGGCTTCTGTTCCGATCAGGACTTGCCTGAACCAGCCGGGGGGGATGGGAACCTGGGGTCCTTGATTGAGGTCTTTTTGGTTTTTAGCCATTATTATTCTCGAGACACATCCTGAGGGCTCAGGATTCATTCGGCAGCTATTGTTTGAATCGCCACGTGGTGTAGGGCCCTGGGGCCATAGACACACCTAGGCCAGGGTCGCAGAACAGAGCCGAGTTAAAAAGGTTGCGAGTTAAAAGGGATGCGTTCCCAGCTGCCTCCTGGAGAGCGAACCTGAGTTCAGCTCCCGTCTCCCCAGCCACGAGGTGGAGAAAAGACCAACCCCACTGCAGAGGGGGCACGAACGGCCTTGCACATGCCCGGGAGAAAGAAAGTGCTCTGGAGATTGAATCCATTGTAACTGTGCAGGGGGTGTGAGCCTGCGTCGAGGGGATGCCAGGCTACAGGAGCACCTACCTCTAGTGCCCTGGCAGGAGGGCTTCCTGGAGGAGGAGACACTTGAGCTGGGCCTTGAAGGACACACCAGATTGAGTCAGGCAGAGGTGGGGAAACAGTCACTGCAGGCAGAAGGAACACAGAGGCCAAGAGGCGTGGGTTCGCCCGGCGAGTTTGGGGAAATGTGAGGAGAGTAGAGGAAGGAGCAGGGACCGCACCAGGAAATGGGATGAACGAGCGGCCCTGAGCAAGTTAGTGACCGCTCTGTGCCTCAGTTTCTCCAACTGTCAGGTGAAGATATTTATAGATGTGATGACCTCACAGGGTGGCTTAGAATAGTGCCTTAGACTATAATTAATAAGCTGCCATTAATTCTCTGGTCTCACAAAGAGGGATATCATCACACCCATTTTTCAGGTGAAGAAACCGAAGCTCAGAACAGTTAAGGAACTTGTCAAGGCCCCACTGGGAGTGAGCGTGGAAACACTGCTCAAATCCAGCCAGTCTGAGTCCCCGGCCCATTAGGCCACTTGGCCTCTCATCCCAGAGGTGCTCATCCTGTGACAAGTTCTGGGCCAGGTCTCCCCCCCACCTAGGGGGCCATCAGTTTTGACGCCCATTTCCCTCGGTGACATGCAGGGGGGCTAGTTCCCAAAACAGGTTTCCAGTGGGGATAACCCAGGCCTTCACAAGGGGGACCCTAGTTAAAATTTAGAGATTTGGGGACAGCAGCATCACTGGTGAAGGGGCAGCTGCTCTTAAGCACAGACCCCGGCCAAGCCCCTGACACTCGAGTCGGTGCCGAGCCCCCCCACCCGACATCCTTCATGGAGGGCAGTTATCAACCCCATTCGTAGACGAGGGCATCTTAGGCACGGGAGAGTCCTCTGTCCCAAGTCACTCAGTTCAGAAGTGGCAGAGGTGAGATGCCACACCTCTTCTTCCCTGGAGATCACATAATCTCTGACAAAGGGGGCGATAGGTTTCAGCCTAAGGGGTGTTCTCAGGAGGTCAGCATCTGAATTTTGCTCACCAGCCTGCAGGGAGGGGACTGGAGAGAGCCACACTCGAGCCAGGAATGGGCCTAATCGATGTGTCCACCCAGCTCCCTGTTCCATTTCTCGACACTGGATTTGGACGGGAGCCTCCACTCAATCCTGCTCTCACACGCAGTGCCTGGGAGCGCCGAGCACGAAAGCGATTGATCTCACGGTCACGGGGCTTATAGCCGAGGAACGCAAGGCCCCGCGAAGGCCTGAGCTCCGAGAACATGTGCTAACACCGACACAGGGCATCAGCATCGTGGCCAGCAGCTATTGAGCGCCCACTGTCTACCGAGCGCTGCACGGCACTTTCACTGTATCTCCCTTAATCCTCTAATCATCTTGTGCTGTGACCATCTCCATTTTCCAGATGAGAACACTGAGGCACAGAAAGAGTAGGGAATTGACTCCAAGGTGCACAGCTCAGTTAAACACTGGTAAGACATCTGATCCAGGAAACCCTGGGTGAGTGGGGAGTGGATAGGGCTCGGGATGCATTCCCTGGGCAGATGGCCTCTGTGTTTATTTCACCACCCACCGCCCAACTGTAGGTGCACCCACCATGGGGGGCCTTGTAGGTGAGAACCGGGCCGCATGCACTCTGCCCCTCTTGCCCGGGCAAGATGGGGGGCCCGGGCCGGCAGAAGGAAGGAAGCCACCGCGCTGAAAGTGGCAACGTCTTTGTTTGTGTGGGAATTCGGTGCCATGTGCTCCGTTCGGCTTGAATCACGCTGGCAAGAATTCCAGGAGCAAAACGTGGAGTTTCCTTGTGATTTTCCCAGACAGAGAGTGAGAATGGGCTGGAACGAAAGCACTAGGAGGAAACAATGCCGGAACGTGGCAGATGCCTTGTGCCCCTCGCATCCAAGGGCCGCGGCAGCGGGGTGAAGGTAGCAAACAGAAGCCGAGGCCACGGGACTCTGTCTCCCCCCACGGTGATCGTCCCCAGGCAAGGGCAGGGAAATTTCCTGTTCGATTAGGAAGGGAATTCGACAAATATTTGCTGAGCGGCCCGCGTGTTATGCCAGATCATGTCGTGGGCACCAGGGACGGGAGATGACTCAGGCTCATCCCTGCCCTGCAAGAGCTCACCGTCTGATGAGGGACAGTGACACATTAACACACAAGCACATACAATAAGGCAGCACAGCTGCGTGCTGGGTGATGAGAGGCAACTTGGGAGGCTGAGGCTTCCGCAGGTACCAGCCGCAGAGTCCCGAGGGGATTGTCCCCTTCTGGCTCCCAGAGGAGGCTGGGTAGTCAGACCACGCTAGAAGGTACGGGGCCACTGGGCCACTGTCCTCCCTGGAGCTCTGGTGGAAGGGAGCCAAGGCGAATGAGTCAGGCTCTTCTGGAGGACTGCTTACTCAGGCGGCCGCCGAGGCAAGAGGAGCTGTGGGGGCCTCCTCTTGGGGCGGCAGGCTGGGGGAGGGGCAGCACGGGGAATTGGGATAGTCAAGGTTTTCCCTCTACCTGCTAGGTATTAGCAAACCGGCACAGGGGGGATTTGAACCCAAGTCAGTCTGGCGCAGAAAGCAAAGCCCAGCCCAGTCCATCAGAGTTCCACCTGTGTCCCCTTGTCCCCTCACCGTCTCTCTCCCCCCACCCTGCCATCAACCCCCTCCCTACAGTGGCCCCTGGGTCCTGCCTCTCTGGTCTCACTCCCTCCCTCGCCTGACCAGTCTGCTGCTCCACAGGAAAGAGTGTAGCTTTTTGAGTCAGGAAGGCACAGCACACCCTTACTAGCTGAGTGACCTTGGGCAAGTTACTTTAACCTTTCTGAGCCTCAGTTTCTCCCTTGTAAGATGAAGACCTGGGGGGCCTCTAGGAAGTGAGGCTTGTGGAACGTCAGCATACAGTTCTCCGCAGAGAAGCCATCTGACCAGCGTTAACTCCCTTCCTCCTCTCCTTTTCTCCTCCTCGAGAAATGCCAGCGGGATCTCCATGGTAGATGGGCTTCTGCCCACGCCCTCTCCCACACGGCCCCACCCCGGCCTCTTTTCCGAGACAAGTCAGGTTGCTGTCTAGGACCTCCCCATCGAAAGGATGGAACCCTGCCTTCCCGTTTGCCTTAACAATGCGTTAGGAGTCTCTCAGTGGGACTCTGTCTACACCTACTGGGAAGCTGTGGGTATTTTCCGTCCCCCATCATCTCTTTCACTCCCAAAGGCCCGAAGTTTCCTACCCACCGGGCAGGGTGGTATTTCTTCTTCCAGACAGGAGCTCCTCTCTGGCAAAGCCACGCGCTAGGGCAGAAAGGGTGTGCATTTTGGAGAAACACCTTGCGACTCATTCTCCCCTCTGCTCACTCCTGTGACATGCAGACCCCTTCCCTCCCTGGCAGTCACTGCTGCTCCCCCAGCCCAGATGCATCCCCCACTCAGCCCTTCCCACGCTGGGCTCTATCTTATCTCTGTCCCTGACCGCGCCCCCTCCAGCCCAAGGAGAGCCCACCCCCAATTCTCTCCCCATCACTGCACCTTGACCACTTCCTCTGTGGCACTATCCCAGCTGTGATTATCAGCTCTGCTTTGTTCACTGTCAACGTCCGCCGTGGATCGGGAAGCTCCATGAGGGCAGAACATTCCTGCTTTGGCCACTGGCCGGGTACCCAGTACCCGGGCAGGGTCTGGCACATGGTAGGCCCTGGGTATGAATGTGCTAGAAGAAGGAAGGGACCAGATGAGAGATGGTTGATGAGGACAGGCTTCAGTCTGAACTCCGTCCCAACACTCGAAAGCTGCAAGATAGTAAATTATCTAGCTTCTGCGCTTCATTGTCCTCATCTGTAAAATGGGAACAGTAATAACCATTCCAAGTATTTTTCTTGTGCTCTCAGACATGAAATGCTCAGTACGTGGTGAATGTTTCTTTCTGCTTGGCTTACCTCCCCCCACCTCATTAACAGTCTGCCCAGTAGTGCCCACCCCTCCCCCGCTTTTTTGGCAAGGACAGCAGGTCCCCTCATGTTACGGGAGGGATCTGCCCTGACCGTGGTTCTTGTCCTGGTTTGAAATCCACAGCCCGGGGCCCGTCTTCCTCCCAATAAAGGTCAGAGTATTTTCCCTTTACACCTGCCCGCACTCAACTTCATGGGACATTTTTTTGGTTCGCTCCTGTGGCTTTGTGAAGTCTTTGTTCTTATTTGCTGCGTTTGTTCTGTAAGGATTCCCAGGGACCGTGCTGGCACCCTACTGCAAACCAGGACATGCTATAATACTCCATCATAATACACTTACATATGACAGCCCAAGCGGGACATCTGGACGGCCCCCTAGAAATGACAAGTCTATGGGCTCATTCCCCGCAGGCACAAAGTCCATGCCAGTCCCTGGTCTCACTGAATCTCTGTAGGGCCGTGGGCACTGAGAGCAGTTGGAAGAGGACAAGAATTTGAGAATTGCTTTGTGCCCCCGGGCACCAGAACCATACCAGGATTTCACCATCTGCCTGCTTCATTAGGGTCCCAGAGATCTCTGCGCCAGCTTGATATTCTGGAACCAGAAGCCTCGGCTCCCTGGGTCAGGGCAGAAGAAATACACAAACTTTAGGACATTCTTCCTTGTTACAGCACTGCCCATCCCCAGGCCACTCTTATCATCCAGTTAAAAAAAAAAAAAAAGGTCTAAGATTATGAAAATGAAAAACACTGTACAAGTTGAAAAAACATTCTAGGCACAGACTATAAATCCAATGTCTAGTACCATAAGCTCCTCAACCCAGGGACCATTCATACAACTGCAGGCAATTCCAGCCCAGCGTCCCCCAGCCTGACTTCTGGAGCAGCCTCCACACCCCTCTCCCCACCCCCATCCCCCCCCCCGCCCCCCAGCGGAGGCTTCCTGAACCCAGACTATGCTCCTCTGTCCTTGACACATGAGCCAAACGTGTTCTCCGGGACCAGAGTCTTTTGCTTTGAGGTTCTGTGTATCCCAAGGTCTAACCGCAAAGCATAACCTCCTTTCCGCACGCTGTCGGGACCCTAGACGTGGACGCCTGGGTTCTCTTTGCCCAAAGCTACTTGATCTCCCTTAAAGAAGGCACCAAGGCAAGAATTCAGCACTAATCCTCCACGACTAAGCCACAGACGTTCCACACACATACACATACACATACACGGTCATCTCGCCACGAGGTTCGTGCCACATGGTGCGGCCCCCGTTATCCACAGTCGCTGTCCGGCACTTCTCTGTGCCAGGCGCTGTGCCCCGCGCTGGGCTGCAGTGGTGGGCAGAGCAAATGAACGTCCTCCCCCTCGTGACGCGCCCTCATGCTACAGGAGATAGACAAGAAACAAACAAAAAAGCAGAATATAGGTCAGATGGAGGTAAGTGCTCTGGAGAATTCAATAGGGAAGAAGGCCGGGGACGGGCAGCCAGGGGAGGAGCAATCTGATTAGGGGAGGCCGGAGAAGGGAGGCCTCAGTGGGAAGAACATCAAGGAAGTGAGGAGAAGAGCCACATATCTGGGGCAGAGCCTCGTGTGGCAGGAGAAACAGGAATGTTCTCTGTGCATTTGAGGAAGTGCAAACAGGCCAGAGTTCCTGGAGTTAGGGGAGGCTAGGGAGGCAGCAGGGGCCGGACTGAAAGGACTTTCTTTGACTTTTGCCTTGAGCACAGTGGAAGCCTTTGGAGGGCTTTGAGTGGAGGAGGGTAGTGATCTGGTTGGTGGGTGGGGAACAGACCACAGGGGCCAGAGTGGAAGTAGGAAGGCCAGTCAGGAGGCCATTATACCAGTCCCAATGAGCGAGGACGCGGCTTACACTGGGGGATGGGGAGGGTGATGAGAAGTGGTTGGATTTGGGCTGTGTGTTTAAGGTAAAACCAACAAGATTTGCTGTGGATTGAATGTGGGTTATGAGAATAACACGAGTCAAGGATGAGTCTAAATTTGGGGGCCAGCTTAGAATCATGAGCACACACACCAGTATGCAGCCTTTCCAGTCCCTGAATCATTTATAAGAAAGTCAATTGCAAGAGCCCAGCACCATTTCCTGGGTACGTTCAGCTCCTAAGTTAAATTAGTTCCCAGAGGTAACAAGTTAAGAGTCTATCTGTCAGACTGTTCCATCCTATGCTGCTTGAATGTTTCCGGTAGCCCTTGGTGTGGACCTAGCTAAAGAGAGATCTGGAAGTCTTAAGTAAATCACGGCCATTGGTAAGCCTCCTTCATTTGTTCAAAAAACATGTACTGATTATGTGCCAGCAGGTATGGTCTTAGCTCTGGGCTGAATCTATAAAGAACAATAAAACATAGCTGGTCCCTATCCTCCAGAGTCTTCTGGCCAAGGAAGGGAGACAAAATGTAAACTGTGAATTACCACGTCGAGGGGAGTGGGGTACCAAAATAGGACCTAACCAAACTGATGGCCAGGACGTCAAGAAGCTAGCAATTGCTGAAGGGGTGGAGGAAAGCTTCACTTGGTCCAGACTTGAATTACTTAACCAAGACCTCGGGTAGGAGCGCCGAAATTGTCCTTACAGGAACTATTCTGTCATAAACGCATGCACTTGAGGAGTCCTAAAACATCATAAAGCTCCAAGTGGCTCAACTCTGCAAAAAAAAAAAAAAAAAAAAAAGTCACATCTTAGTCAAAGAGTAATTAAAAGAATTCTAATCCAATGTCTACTCCTGATCCCTAAAGAACACGAATCCCTAGAGACGACCCAATTCCTAACCCACAGAAACAGCTCTCACTTCTTTTGCCTCCTACACCAGACCCCAGAAGTCTCTGGCCCAGGCCCCAGCATTCTGGCCTCTCCTCTCCCCAGCCACAGCTGCCTTAAGTGGTGATGCACTCAGGTTCCCTCGCTATTCCTCCCCCCACTTTCTGCCTGCCTCTCCACTCCTCTCAACTGTTTCCTCGTCCTGCACAGTAAGGATCCACAGGCCAGTCTGGCAAAGGCTGGGTCTTTCAACTTTTCAAAAGAAGCCAAATATTCAGTTTTTCATGTGAAACCTCCCAATTTATCCATGTTAGCAACTCATCCACATTTTTAAAAGGAAAGAAATACCATGGGGACCAACTTTGTGTTTGCATAACAAAAGATTTCTGCAGACAGCCCAGCCCCCCTGCCCCGCAAGGGGGCAACTTTGCCTCCTGGCCCTACCGCTTGCTTAACTTAACGCCAGGAACATGGCCTGAGGCTTGTCTGCCTCCTCAGGACTCGAGTGAAAGTTAACTAGCCATTGAAGACCCGACCTAAATTAATTGCTCAGCAGGGCATCTTGCCCCACATTCACTCACTTGAGCAGCATTACTGAGCACCTGTCGTGTGCTTGCTGACTGCCCGCTGGGCAGAGACCTCAGAGGTGCAGTCCCTGCCCTTGTAACCCTACAATCCTGTGGTCGAAGGAGGGGAGAGGGGGAAATGGGTGATGGGCATTGAGGAAGGCACTTGCTGGGACGAGGACTGGGTGTTGTACGTAAGCAATGGATCATGGGAATCTACCCCCAAAACCAAGAGCACGCTACACAGTATGTTAGCCAACTTGACAATAAATTTTAAAAAGAGAGAGAGAGGGGCGCCTGGGTGGCTCAGTCGGTTGAGCGCCGACTTCGGCTCAGGTCACGATCTCGCGGCCCGTGAGTTCGAGCCCCGCATCGGGCCCCTGTGCTGACAGCTCAGAGCCCGGAGCCTGTTTCAATTCTGTGTCTCCCTCTCTCTGACCCTCCCCCATTCATGCTCTGTCTCTCTCTGTCTCAAAAATAAATAAACGTTAAAAAAAATTTTTTTTTAAAAAGAGAGAGAGAGAGAAAAAAAAAAACAATCAAGAAAACACATCCGGGTGCCTGGGTGGTTCAGTTGGTTGAGCTTCCAACTCTTGATATTGGCTCAGGTCAGGATCTCAGGGTCATGAATGGAGCCCCGAATTGGGCTCCACGCTGAGCACAGGGCTTGCTTGAGATTCTCTCTCCCGCCCTTTGCTCCTCTCCCATGCTCACGCTCTCAAGAAAAGAAAAGAAAAGAAAAGAAAAGAAAGCACACCAATCATTGTCCAGTTGCTGCTATTGTAAGACTTACAGAGAAGGGGTGTGTGGAGGGTGCCTCTGTGATAGCGAATAATGGGGAGATTTAACTCAGGGGTTCAGGAAAGGGATGAGAGTGAGCAAGAGCTGGAGGGAGTGAAAGGTGTTCTGGAAACAGGGGACAGAAGGGTTTGCATGCAAACAACAGTGTATTTGCAGGGCCAAAAGGAGGTCCAAGAGGCTGCATTGCCAAGACGGAGGGCAGGATATGGCAGAAGAGGCAGACAGGGCGAGCTCGAGCAGGCCCTTGAGGTCATGCCAGGGACTTTGACCTTCATCCTGGGCTCTACGGGTAGAAGGTAGCAACTGTGGGGAGTGGTTGGAGGGGACATATGGGGACGATGGAGACCAGTTAAGAAGCACATTACAAGGAAGCACCCAGGTAGTTTGGCTGGGGGTGGTCCTGAGAAAATGGAGAGGAGTAGACAGATCCAAAATATATTTAAGGAACAAAACGGATGGAACTTGCATGTGGGAGTCCAAGGAAGTTGGTAAGTGTCAAGGGTGACTGCCTTGATTTCTGGCTGGTGTAACCAGGACTCATTTACTCACAAATATTTCTCTCTTTTTTTTAATGTTTTTTTATTTCTTTCTGAAGGAGAGAGAGACAAAGCATGAGCAGGGGAGGGGCAGAGAGAGAGGAAGACACAGAACCCGAAACAGGCTCCAGGCTCTGAGCTGTCAGCACAGAGCCCGACGGGGGGCTTGAACCCATGAACTGTGAGATCATGACCTGAGCCGAAGTCGGACGCTCAACCGACCGAGCGACCCAGGCGTCCCACAAATATTTCTTGAGCATCTGTCCCATACATAGCTCTGTTCTAGGTCTAAGGTTACAGTGATGGACAAAAGAGGTGAGGACCCCTGCCCTTGTGGCTCACTCCCCAGTGGGGATTGATGCAACAAAAGAAGTCAAAGATACAGCATGTTGCTAAGACCAGCTACATAATTTGTGGGACCAAGGTCAAAATGAACTTGCAGCGTCCCTTGTTTAAAAAAAGATATCTTGGGGTGCCTGGGTGGCTCAGTTGGTTAAGTGTCCGACTCATCATCTCAGCTCAGGGCTGGATCTGAGGGTGGTGAGCTCAAGTCCCATGTTGGGGGTCCATGCAGGACGTGAAGCCTACTTAATTTAAAAAATTAGAAAGATACTAATGGAATCAGAGTCGGCAACACGGAGCACTAAGCCAAGCACAGACTCCTTCTAAGCACAGGGTGGACACCCATGAAGCGAGCCCTACACATTGCAGAGACAAGTTCTAAGGAGAAAAGTACACTGGGGACATGGGGTAGAGTGTTTCTGGGGAAGGGAATTTGCAATATTTCATAGAATAGACAGGGAAGGTCTTAGTGGGAAGGAATGTTTGAAAAACTACCTGAAGGAGACGAGAGACCAAATAATATCTAGGAAATAATAAATACATAAATAATAACTATCTAGGGAAGGTGTTTTTGGTAGAGGAAGCAGCTAGTGCAAAGGCCCTGAGGCAGGAGTGCGCCTGCTGTGTTGAGGAACAGCAGGAAGCCAGTGTGGCTGAAATGAAGCAAGCAAAGGAGAGAGGGCCCATTGGGAAACCTTTGCAGGGAAAATGGTGGTTAAGATCAGGAGGATGTGGTAGGAGGAAAGGACCAGATTTGCGTCAGGACTTGCTGGTAGATGGGATGCACCTGGGATTGAAGGGAGAAGAAAGGAGCAAGGACAATCCCCTGGATTCTGCCATGAGCTGATGGACGGTGTGGACGGACCATTTACCCAGACAACGAAGGAAACATTAAAATTTCAACTGGATAAGGAAATGTTGTTGGATAAGGGGTTAGTCGGACAGGGAAGTGATGAATGGATGTTTGCCCCGGGGTCCCAGAAATGGAAACGCAAAGAAGGTGATGGGAAAGGGAGGCAGTTTGAGCAGAAGGAACCACGTTCCCGGCATGGACTTGTGGGGGGCGCTCTGAGCAAGGTTGTGCTGGACAGAAGGTGTGAGGGGTGGACGGCAAGACAAACCAGAGACGCCAGCGGGAACCTAGTGAGGGAGGATGCTTGTTTCACATTCCCAAGAGCGCTGGGCCCTAGGACATTTCCACATGGATGGTTTCTGGGCTATTTATTTCACCGATACAGAATCATCACTGTACAATTGTACGGTACTGTTTTTTCTGTTGCTTAATTTGGAAATCATGTGCTCTTTTTTAATTATTTGCATTCAATTATGGACCTCTTGGACACCTGCCATGGTGTGCTGGAATTATTTTATAAAGGGCTGAACTTATACTGGGAAAAATATCGCATCATTTCTGAGGTTGATACCAAGGATTCGCCGAGAGTAGAGCTGGGTGATGCACACGTTCCCAGCAGCTGGAAAGCAGACATTTGAGCGTATAAATTTCTTCCTTGACTCCTACTTTATTAGACAAAGATCTTAAATTTATTCTAGAGTTACTCATTCATTCAACATTTTTTTTTCTAAATCCTTATGTTGTCCCAGGGGATTCTAAGCTCTGGGAATAGAGTGGGGAGCAAACAGCAGACCCAGCTCTTGCTCCCATGGAGCTTAGACATACACCCCCACGCACACACCCCTACAAACTATGTTGGGAGGAAGGTAAAAGGCCTGGGAGTTAGAAAGAGTGTGTAAGCAAAACTTTAGCTAGCCTGGGGAAGCTGGGCTTTAAGGGATGACATGGTAATCAGGTGAAAAGTGAGGAAGAAAAGAGTATTCCAGGCAATGGCAACTGCATGTGCAAGGGTCCTGAGGCAGGGTGGGGGTGGGGGGACAAATTGGGATAATTAAGAACCAGGAAGGCTAAAGACAGTGAAGCAAGACTTGTGGAGGGAGAGACAAAGGCAGATGGTTATTTCATTCCTTAAAGCAATGAGAGCCACTGAAGGGTCTTAAGGATCCCATAATCAAGATGATAAGACTTGCATTTTAAATGACCCCTCTGCTACAATGAAGATGAAGAGGTAAGAAGGAGAAAGAATGACTGCGGGCAGACCTGAGGGAGCCACCGCAGCTGTGCAGGTGAGAGACGGTGGTGGCCCAGGCTAGGATGGTCAGTAGGGAGGGAGAAAAGTAGAAGGATGTGAGAGGTAAATCAATAGGACTGAATGCAGTTAAGTAAGTGATGGCATCTCTAAGAATTTTAAATGAAGATCTGCCAGGATTATTTGACTTATTGATCATTTGCAACATGGCTAATCCTCTAGGAACAAAAGCCATCGTGAGCTGACGTGCACGGGACGGTTTGGATAAGTAGTGTCATTATCTGCCCCCTGCCATCAGCCCACCATCCCAAGGGCTACGAGCAAATATAAAATTAGAGTCCCTGCCCTCAAGAAGTAAGCCCCAGGTCATTCATTCATTCTTTTCTTTATGGATTAGTGTGTGAGAAATCTCATCACCTACAAGATACTAGGGGACCCTGGAGCAGAGAACGTCAGTGTCTGCAGCTGGCAAGGGTGGGGGCTAGGTAGCAGGACATGGCAGGGATTGTCGATGAGAATTCCAAACTCAGTTTAGAAATTCGCAAACGAGCAGAAAAGTAGAACATCCACGGGGTGTATGGTGTGGCTGGAGATCAAAGGGCCTTCTGAGGAATAAGAAAATGGCCATTAGTCCAGGTATGGATTTTACACTTTATTCATGTAAAAGAGGCAATTATTTGCTCCATTTTACAGACTAAAATAGGCTTCTTAGATTTTATGGGATTTTAAAAAACAAATATAACTGATTGCAAATCAATTTTTGTGAGGCTATAGATAAAACTTGGCTGAGGAGTCGCTAATGGCAGCATTGATAGCATTCTTATCTGATGCAGATTTCATCACCATGTAAACAGTTCGCAAACAAGGTCTTGGGCGCTGCCTCTATATAATGCTAACTTTTCATTCCAGTCAGCTTTTTCTTTTTAGTACGTCAAGATTGGTATCACTAATCTCACACCTGAGTTAGGAAACAGATACATTAGAGGAAGGTGGGTAGGTTTCATATAGTGGTCAATCATACCCATAAAATAGGTATTTCCCTATAAACTCGGGGAAAGTAGATAATAAAGAAAAAAAACAAGTGCATGTATAACCATGGAAAGACATTTCTCAGATGTGAGCTTGCTATTAGTCATTTCACACAATGTAACAAAATAAAGCCAAGCCAAGACTTAGAGGCGCCCAACACAAAATTTTAATTGTTGGAGCTTACATGTATCCCTAACTTTCTTCGTTTCTCCTTCAAAATTTTATTTCAACCTAATGTTGCTCAACCTTTAGCATAAATTAACGGGAGGAGTGTTCTAGGCAAAAAAAAAAAAAAAAAAAAAAAAAAAAAAAAAAAACCCACCTGGCTCTATGTAGGAAATTTTGTATAGAAATATGTACTGGGGTTTTTTAAGTTTGGATACACATGATTGCTTCTTACAATGTTTCTTTCTGTTCACATTAGTTTCACTGTGGAAATAAGGAGTTACAAGAGAGAGAGGCACAAAAGCAAAAGAAGAAATCCTCAATGTACATTTCCCATTATGAGATTCCTGTAGCTCTGAAGATACATCTCCATAAAGTGATTTGACATCCATAAATGCCAATTTACAAAGCATTATCCACTATCATCAAGGAAAAAAAAAAACTATATTCTCCCTCTCTCCCTGCCCAATAAGTAAACTTTGCAAACAATTACAAGTACATGTAATCATAATACAGCAACTTGCATTTCTATAGCAACTTTCACTAGAGAATTTCTCAATGTTCTACAAACAGTAATTAATTAGACCCCCTAACAACCCCGTGAGGAGCCGAGGGAGGTGGGTACGCGCTGAACATCCCCCAACACAGACTCACTGCCACCTCTGGGGTGGATGAACAGCTGTTGTTTAAAAACTGTAGAGCAAACAGAATTCAACATTTTAGAAAATCATTGGACTCAGAAGTCCAGGATGCAAGAGGCAGTTGCATCTGGTGCACAGGCCTTTCGTGTTTCATGTAAATGTGATAGAGAGGGATGAGAGCAAGGTACCATTTTCTGTGTCATCCGCCATCACCGCATCCCCTAAGGCTGGATTCACCCAACGGCATGAAGTGACTCTGCTGGGTTCATCATCCCAGAAATGACCCCATTACCAAGCAATTTTGCTGTAAGAGATGTTTCTTAACAAACACACATATCGATCTTATTATTTGCCAGGCACTTTTTACAATGCTTAGTGACTTATAACTTATTTGGTCCTCACAGCAAATCTTCCTGGGGTATTATTATTATTGTTACTACTACCACCATTTTACAGGTGAGGAAGTGAGGCATAGAAGGTTTAACAAATTGGCCCCACGTCCCTCAGCTAGTGAGTTGCTGAGCCAATGCAGTCTGGTTCCAGAACGCATGCTGTACCTTTACCCTATGCTACCTCTACATAGGTATCGCCTGTAAATAAACTTGAACGTTTACAAATTGGCACATTTCCTCAACTTGGTCATGCAGTTTGTCTCCTATTTTGAGGAAGGGTTGATTTTTGTTTGTTTGTTTGTTTGTTTGTTTGTTTGTTTTTTCCACTCATGTGGTTACCAGGAGTAGTGACTCAGAAGGCAAGCAGCCAATCTGGAAAGAAAAGGAAGAGCCTCT
This sequence comes from Neofelis nebulosa, assembly GCF_028018385.1. Taxonomy (NCBI): domain Eukaryota; kingdom Metazoa; phylum Chordata; class Mammalia; order Carnivora; family Felidae; genus Neofelis; species Neofelis nebulosa. Next base: position 11,551,446 of record NC_080789.1, read on the forward strand.
TGCTTCAGCACCTTGGAGAGCGCCCCCAACTGCTTACCCCAGCACTACAGCCCCTCTTTCAGACCTACTGAGGCTCTCTCGCAAGGCTGCAGCCTGAGAACAGGCAGAGCCAACCTAGCGGGGATTGTTTTTCACTTATTTCTGCCTTTATGACAACAGGAAATGGGTACAAGATTATCAGGTTAGTTTAGCCCGGGCCGTCTCGAACCTGGGACCTAACAACTCTGGTTTTCCCATTCTTGGGATGTCTTGGGTCTAGAAGCTGATGAATTTCATACCCACGGTTATTTTCCCACTTCACATGGATGTGCCTCTCTCTTTTTTTCCTCCCAGATCTCTGGCAGGAGACCATCTCCCAGGGCAATTAGGCTTTTGCTCAAGGGCCATTCATGTACTTTTTCAGTTTGCCCTGGGGGAGAGACAGTGAAGTGGTTGACCCTGAATAACACAGGTTTGGACTGTGTGGGTCCACTTACATACACACACACACACACACACACACACACACACAGTACATGTATGTATACACACATACACAGTACAGCATTGTAAGTGTATTTTCTCTTCCTTAGGATTTTCTTAACATTTTCTTTAACATTTTCATTTCTCTAACATATTCCTCTTCTAGGAATACAGTATATAATACATATGACATACAAACTGTGTTAATCAACTGTTTATGTTATCAGTGAGGCTTCCACTCAACAGTAGACTATTAGTCATTAAGTTTCTGGGGAGTCGAAAGGTATACTCAGATTTTTGACTGCGTGGTTCAAGGGCCAACCGTATGTGGTTAAGGGCACTGGTTCTGAAGTTAGACTGCCTGAAAATTCACCTCACCTCTGCCACTTCCCAGATAAGACCTTGGGAAAGGTACACAGCTTTTTAAGCCCCAGTTTTTTCCATCTGTACAATGGGGTTAAGATGAATGATAGTTGAGTCAAAGGATCGTCCTAAGGCTTAAATAAGGTCATATGATTAGATAATGGATTTTATTATAAGAAGAAATAGGGAAAGTACCGATATCCCTTTCTGAACAAATGAGACTCGTGTGACGGATATACTTTCCCTCTCTACCTTGGTCGTCAGGGAGCTTCAGACCAAAGCTCCCACTTGGCATTGGCAGCTCGATAGGACCCTATGAATTGCCTAGTGGTATTTCTTCTCCTCTGATGCTGACCTTCCCTTCTCATTGACATATTATTTGATCCTGATATTTTTTTCTTTTTGTAATTTTATTGTCTGTGTCATTTCAGGTCACTGCATAAGATAGACAAATGTGGATCGTTAGAATATAAGTCACAAGTGAGCAAAGAGTTTGGTCTGGTTTGTTTGTTGCTATACCCACAAAAGACTGGGACAGTACAAGTCAGTCGCATCTGTCCATAACTGATGCTTGGAGTAATCCCTTTACTTGGAGATACTACGGTGACTAACCGAGTAGCTTTGCATCGGCGCTGAGTTAGCTGGCTGCTACAAGTTCACTAATTATCTATGATTCCAAGAGCTCTTGCCAGGAGATGTTTCAGTGATGATGCTGTTTACAGTGCAGTCTATCTTTCTCGAGTTGTCTAAGGGCAGAAAATGAGGAAGCGGGATGGGAGGCTGGTCAGAGAAATTTCTCCTTATCAATATAACTAATCTTGGGATCTCAGCTGGTGCAGACCCCTTCCCAAAAAAAGCTAGCAGGGTTTGACCAATGGGATAGAAACAAGAGTAGTAAAATTAGTTGCAAAAACATGCCCTTCTGACTCAGAGACCCAGTGTGTGGGCAGAGCTGGGCCGGCTCCTGTGCCGGGGGAGATCCCCTGGGAAGGGCTGGATCCTTCCCTGTGACACAGTGAAAGGCTTCAGTGCTGTTGCTATTTGTGACAGATTATTAGACAATATGAATGCACCAGGGGGATGGGAGTGCGGGGAGAGACTTGGTCGAATCAGATCACAGCAGCTCACACTGCCTCCAAACCCTCATCAGCCAAATTCAACTCCAATTTAACTTACATTTCCTGAGTGCTTACTATGCGCTGCGGCCAGGGAATTGCCAGATGCCGCAGGTTTCCAGGCATTTGGCTGTAAGAAAACAGAAAAAAAAAAAAAATGGAAAAGATGCTCACACATTTCTCTCTCTCCTTCACTTTCTCCCCTCGGTCTGTTGGCCTTGCTCTTAAGATTTTAACACCCTCCCAAGTAGGAATCAGCTTCCCTTCTGATTTTTGGAAGGCATCCAGCCTGCTCTCTTCTCTCTCTCTGCAGGGCATCATACACACAGCAATTCCAGCCAGGCAGGGAGCGCTTTTCTTTCCCCCACTTCAGGAAATCTTCCAGCTCTGGTCTTGTTACAAGAATCCTGCATTTGAAGTCTCCCTGGGAATAAACACACGTTTCTGATAACTCTAAAGATTAAGCCAATGAAATAAAAATTCATTTTTGAGACATAAACTGTAAATGACCGGGATTTTCCATGGAAATATTGGCACTTTGGTGGAGGCACGGCGGCCCTCAAGTTGATGGTCGTTTGCTGCAACGTGCCAGGCAGTCCTGCAGTCGTTCAATAGACAAGACATCATCAAATACCACATCTGAATTCTGTTCAGATTATTAGAATGAAAAGGGTAATTCAATTCAATTGCCTGGAGAATCATCCTACACAGGCATAAACAAAGCTGGCCAGAGGCAGAACTGCTTAGCAAGGGAAGAGTGGCTGGGGCCCTCGGCCTGCCTTACCTCCCCACCCCCCAGCTTAGTCCTCCCCTCTGCAGGAATCCCGGGTGAATTGAAATCAGCGTGTTGCCCCTCCCAAGGGTATTTGCTTTTTCAGTGTTCTTTCTAGCTTGATAATGAAGGGATTAAAAACTCACCTTTATCAAACACCTACAATGGACCAGGCCCATTTTCACAATGTTAATCCCTGGACACACTCTGCACTTGTTCATTCAAAAACTACTATCTACACCCAGCCAGGCACTGTGCCGGGTGCCGGAGATCCAGCAGAGATCAAAGAGTCGGATCCTCCCCTCTCTGGGCTCTGCAGCCTGATGAGAAGAAAAAAAAAGCAATAGACTAACAAATACATAAACGTTTGTCAAGCCCTGATAAGTGCTGTGCAGAAATATCCAGCAGGGGAAGGGGACAGGGAGCGCCCAAAAGGAAATGCCGTGAGAGATAGAGTGGCCGCGCGGGGACTCTCAGAGGAGGGGACAGTTGGGCAGAATGAATGAGCTATGCTGCTATCTGGGGGAAACACATTCCAGGCTGAGGGCCCGGGAACAGCATGAGCAAAGGCCCTGGGGTGTTCCCAGCAGGAGGCACATGGGAGGGAGCCGAGTGAATGGGAGAGACATGCTTTGTAGGCCAGGATGAGAGTTACCCACTCGGGGATATTGGAAGCCACTGGAGGGTCTAAGGAAAGCAGCGACATTGGAAGTTCATTGACCTGGGTTTTCAGAGCAAGCTTCTGAAAGCTATATGGGGACAAACTATATGGGGAAAGCTATATGGTGCCTGTATGGGGACAAACAGGGAGACAGAGGCCCGTCAGGAGACAGCAGCAGTAACCAGTCACTGAGGTGGCCCGGACAAGAGCGAACCAGGGGACGTGATGCTGAGATGTCAGGTCCTACCCTCTCTTGTGGAGACGGGGGTCCCAGTCCGGCAAGTGAGGAAACAGAAGTGCAGCGAGGGTAGGTAATTACCCATGGCCGGGTGATTGCTGAGAGTCCCACAGGCTGCCCATTGCAGAGGCCTGGCTCTCTTTACTCTGCCACAAGCTTCTCTGTTGCCACGCAGTGAAAGGTACTGCTCCCTGGCGAAGGCATTTGAGTCCTCAGAGAGCAGAAAGAGGGATTTAGGGAGGTTGGCGATTTTTCTGGGCCCTTGTCATCTCACTCCAGCCCTTGCTTCGGCGGGGTTCCACCAAGTCTTAATCATAACGGTCAACACGTATCATGTTAGCACTCTGGACGTGGCAGTGTTCTAAGGGCTCCCCCTTGTTATTGCAGCGATCCCCATAATAGCTCCCGGGAAGGAAGGAAGTACCATTATCATTCCCATTTTACAGATCGGGAAACTGAGGCTGAGCTGTATTCATCAGTCCAAGATGACAGAGCTGGAATATAGATCCTGGCGGTGAGGTTCCCAGAGCCCCAACCCTTCAATATCCTGCCACTTCTTCCTTGAAGAGATGTTTACTTTGCAGTGTTTTTCTACTGAATCGTGGGCTTAGAGACTGAAGTTCACACCACTGATACACGTTGAAACTGGCCCCCACTGACATGACCTTGGGGCACATTGGAGAGAGTGTCCACCAAGGCCCCTCCTCAAGGGCACTGCCAGGATGGAGGCCACATGAGGTGGCCTCCGGGTCCCCATCCATCTCCAAGTCGTTGCTAAGTCTCATATCCCTGCCTTGTCCATCCTGGGTACAAGTCTCCCGGAGGTTGGGAGGGGAGAGTAGTGATCAATAGAACCACAACTGCCAACTCCTAATTTCATTGGATGGATGGCAGAGATGCTTCCAATCCTCCTTTCTTCCGAGTTTTGAGAGGAAAGGGGAAACAGAGGTATAGGCTTGGCAGCTGGGTCGGGGTGGGGGGGGGGGGGAAGGGGACAGCATGGGAACAGGGACAAGAGTGGGGGAGGCGTGGTGCATTCGGGCTTTCCAAAGACAAACTGAACTATTCTCAGAAGAAGGGAAGGTGGTGTGCGCCACCCCCCTCCACCCTCGGGAGAGAGACATGAGGAGATGCTCATTTTCAAAACACCGCAATCCAGATCCCCCCCAAAAGTCCCTCTGTTGTCACACAACAAGCCCCCACCTCTACCCACCCTGCCTCAAAGGCACTTCGTCATGTATTAGAGCCTCTCTAATTCCCCTCCCCCCCCAGGTAGATGACCTGGCTCCCCCTTTATGCCCCACCCAGCTAATAAAAATAAAAATAACATCTTCTCTTTATTGACCTCTGCTTTTACGCACTTTAGCTCATTCGTGCTCGCATCAGAATAGCCCTGCAAGATGTGTCTGCTTATCTCCATTTTACAGAGGAGCCGCCCGCACAGAGCTCAGAGAAGTGAAGTGACAAGTGACTTGCCCAAGGTCACACACTGAGTAACTGGAGGACCAGTCACCTACACCTGACTCAGCTCAGGCTCTGTCTCCACCGCCCCGCCTCACCCCCAAGTTACTAAGTTACTGGAGGGCTGGCAACTTTTCTTGTTCAGTTTTGCATCCCCAGCATCCAGTTGGTACTAAGTAAATATTGATGGAAATGACACATGGATGAATAAATGGATGAAAACTGCCTTAGAATGAACTGGCTGATATAAATATGCCACATGCACTTACATTGTCAGAGACAATGCCAACAGTTTTTGAGAACCATTTATTCATTCAACAAATACAAAATGTGCTTATTGGAAATGCACTGAGTGCCGGGCAATGTGTTTGATGCAGGGAGATTGTCGGAACAGAGCCATCCTGGTCCCTAACCTCCAGGAGCTCATAAAACAGAGGGAGAGAAAAGACCAAGACCAAAGCAAGCAGCCAGCAAAGTCACAGAAGAAAAAAATATTTGCAAATAATTAACAAGTGAAGAAGGGAGAGTGGGGACACTAAGGAGAGGGCTTTGGGAGACAGGAACGTCCTCTGAGGAAGAAACGTTCAAGGTTGACTAGAAGTCACCCAAGAAAAAGTCAGGGAAGAGTTTCGGACAGAATGAATGGCATATGTGAGGGCCCAAAGGCAGGATTAAGTGCCTAGAGCCTTCCAGAAAGTACAGGAAGACTATGTGGGTAGAGCCAAGGGTCCAGAGATGGAAGGAGACATGGGGTGGGGTGGGGGTGGGGAGGCCTTTCAGGCCTTGTTAAGTATTTTGGAATCCAGCCTCATGGCAATGGCAACCCTTCGAGGGATGGGAAGCATGCAAGTGACATCCTGAGATTTGTTCCTGCTCGGTAGGCAAAGGGGAGCAGAGGAGGAGCAGAAAAGCTGGTTAGGAGGCTGCAGTCATGCAGATAAGAGCCGCTTGGGCCAGAAGTGTTAGGAAGTAGATGCATTTGAGAGCTCTTTTGGAAGCAGGAAACTGAGCAAAGGAAACTATATGGACCTAACTGGGCCGTGTCCACAAATGCACCCATGATGTAGTCAGGGCAGTGGGGGCCTGAAAACAGATAAGATTCTAATCCACAATCTATCTTTTATGACTGTGTCATCAGGCCATCCAATCTGCTGGAGCCTCAGTTTCCTCATCCGGAAAACGAGGCGTCCCAGGAATGTTGTTGCTGAGACAATGCATGCCACGGTGTGGGGCATGGTGATCTTCTCCCTTTGCCACCTCCAGATACTGGTGGTCCGACTTCCCCACTGCCCTCCTGAATACTGGGCTCTACTGCCCCAGTAAACATTCTTCAAGAAAGAATTAATCTCCAAGTATTCCATGCCAAAGGAAAAGTGCAGAATAGCCTTGCAATAGTCTGCCAGCCTCACGCCACTAATACTTATCATGGCCACGGTGCCTCAGTACTTTACCAGTAACTCAATTACCAGTCCCTGGGCGCCTCCCAGCACAAAGCCCTTCCCGTGGGTTCTCATTGCCTTCCTGAGAAGCCCCAGACACAAGTCAATTCCTTGGCCCTAATGAGAGCTTTTCAACACCTGACAGTAGCCATGGAGCGTGTGCTAAGTACAGCCGTCAGGCCACCCCGGCTGCCTCCCAACCTCCCAAGACAGGGGGTCCTGGCCAGCCGGGAGGTGCCACGTGGGCTCTGGCATCAGGGCCTCACACAGCAGATGTTGCCGCCTTCAAAGCCGGGCCAATTATGATGTTAACGCCCTGGACATTAATCCCTGGGTCCTTGCCAGCCAGGACCTGCTCTGCTCTCTGGTTGAATAGCACAGGTCCTCTGGGGGTGGGGGTGGGGGGCGGCAGGGATGAAGGAAGGGTCTTGGGAAAGTCGCACTTTCAACTGCTCAGATTCAAAGCCCGACTTCTCCTCTGCATCACACCCAAGGCCTGAAGGTGTCCAAGTATGTTAGCAGCATGAACGCCAGCCCCCGTCACCACGGGGCACTCAGCAAGGACTGTTATTAAAACTGAGACCCAGAAAATGAAATGTCTTACTCAAGGAAATAAAACACATTCGTGGGAGTTCCCTGAAGACAGATTTGCTCTCCTGATACCCAGATTTCTGAAATGTGTTCAACAAATGGCAAGCTCCCGGGGAGCAGAGGAAACAGCACAGTGTCCAGCACGTGGTAAATATTTTTGGCACGAAATGACTAGCCCTGGTTCAAACTCGGTATCAGAACTACGTTCCATGGTCTCACACTCAGTTGTAGAAAGGGAGATACCCACGCTGCATCATCAGTGACAAATGTTTTTTAACACCTGGCTTCTCACCATCCAGAAGGCCCCTGAGCCATCTTTTCCTTGGCCCTGGCTGTGTGTAAGCTACAAAGCAGGTCCGAGAGGAACCTGACCTAGATGCAGAACCATGGACAGCTACCTTGAGGTGATGGGTCCAGGGCATCTGGAGGATATGCCAAAGGCGGGCCTGGCAATTGTGTGTTCGGAGGCGGGGGAGTGGGTTTGGACAGTGCATTCGGAGCAGAGAGAAGAGCTGAGCAATGGCCCGTGGCTGGATTGTGGGGAAGGAATTGAGAGGAACAGCAGGACAAGAAGGCGGAGAGACAGGCAAGGCTCAGACAAGGAGGTACGAGCGGCCCAAGTGAGGGATTTGGGTCTTTGTTCTAAAAGCAGTGGTGAGGGTGGGGGGCCACCTGGGTGGCTCAGTCAGTTAAGCAACTGACTCTTGATTTTTTCAGCTCAGGTCATGATCTCCCAGTTCTTCAGTTTGAGCCCTGCATCAGGCTCTGCACTGACAGTGCGGAGCCTGCTTGGGATTCTCTGTCTCTCTGCCCCACCTCCTTCCCTCTCTCTCAAAATAAATAAATAAACTTCAAAAAATAAAAGCAGTGGGAAGCCACTGAGGAGTTTCAGGGTGAGGAAATAGCTGGGGCAAATGCTCAGAGATGAGGTGGAAAAGACTGGAGAAGAGCTGAGGCTGCCTGCAGGAGGACAGGTGAGCCACAGTCCAGGCACATAGAAATGACAGCTCCGCCCGGGGGGTAGCGGGGGGGGGGGGGCAGCGGCAGAGATAAAGAGAAGAGGATGGCTTTAAAAGGCAGGAGATGCCGGACGGCAGAGGGGCCTGGCAGAGGGGTGGGGACAGTGTGTGACTCCTAAGCTTAGGCTAGAGACACTGAGTCTGAGATGTCTTGGAGACACCCAAATGGAGACACCCTGTGGGCAGCTAGAGATATGGGAGTGGAGTTGGGAGCAGTCAGGTCCAAAGTCATAGATGGAGTAGCCACCTATGCAGGCAGAAACGATGAAGTTTCACAGGGACAGAGTACATCAAAAGGAGGAGCCCTGATCTGCCTCAGCCGTTTCCCACTACTTCACATCTGGGTCGCTTCTGATCATTTGACATTTTAAGTGTCCCAGTAATGAACACCCTTGTCCTAATTTACAGCTTTTCCATATTCTAGGTTACTTTTCTAATAGCCTACCTTGCTAACATGGCTAGCAACGGATAAGTGTTAAAAGACTGAATATCTCATGTGTCTGAAATGAAACAGAAATTTTTTAGTCGACCACAATTTGTGGTGGCCCATGTAACCAATCTCTCCTGATATGTGCTGATTTGTTAAGTCTTCCCTAACGAGCCCAACCAAAGGGAACTTCTTCCTCTGAATTCTAATGGCTGATCCTAGAGACGCTCCATTCTTGTCCTTCAGAGGTCTGATATTTTAGGATCTACGTAGTCCCCCTTCCCTGTGGGGACACGTTCCGAGACACCCAGTAGATGCCTGAAACTGCAGACAGTACCGAACCCTCTATATACTATGTTTTTTCCTGTCCCTACATACCTATGATAAAGTTCAACTTATAAATTAGGCACCTAAGGGACACCCGGCTGGCTCAGTCGGTGGAGCGTGAGACTCTTGATCTTGGGGTGGTGAGCTCGAGCCCCAAGCTGGGCACAGAGGTTGCTCACAATAAATAAATATATATATTAAAACCTTTTTAAAATGTAAATAAATAAATTAGGCACCATAAGAGATTAACAGCAATGACTAATAATATAGAACAGTCATAGCAATCTACAATATATAGGACAGTAAGTTACACGAATGTGGTCTCTCTCTCTCTCTCAAAACATCTTATTGTCCTGTAGTCGCCCTTCTTTTTGTGATGATATGAGATGATAAATTGCCTACTTGATGAGGTGAAGTGCGGTGAAGGACGCAGGCATGTGACACAGCGTTAGGCTATCACTGACCTGACATGCTGTCCGTGTGCATAGAGGCCGAGGTCGACAGCGGGTCACAGAAACCGCAGAGAGCAAAACCGCGCATAAGGGGAGACTACTGTGTATATACTTGGAGCGTAACTGTTTTTCCTCGTCGTCCGTGCCTAGAATTCGAGAGCCGGGACTATGTTTTATACTTCTTGATACTCCCTCCAGGGCCAACAAAACCCTCTGAGGGCCAACGTGGGATGGCCACGATAGATTAACTAGGCAAGAGGATCGTAAGAACCAGTATCGATCCCTTGCTGCACATCAAGACGTGTTCTGGGAGCTTCAAACACAAAACGTATTTCACGTCTCCAAAAACAAAAATGTTTCTCCTCATTTATTAGGGAAGTAGTATCTGAGAGGACAACTGAACCCCCAAATCCCAGGGGCAGGAAACACAGAACTGTCTTTCTCGTTGACACCTGGTTTCTCGGTCACTCAAAGTCCCAGACAGGCGGCTCTCCTAGAGGCACTGATGCAGGGACCTATGCCTTCTGGTCTTGTGGCTCCACCGTCCCTGGCACATGGCTTCTGGAGTTCCCAGGCTCCTCTGCCTCAGGCCAGAAGGGCAAAGAGCATGACAGAGAGCCCTTGAGAGGTTCTTACGGGCTACGCTCAGAAGCAACACAAATGGCATTCATCACGTTCCTCGGCCCAGAGCTCAGGCACGCGATCATACCCAGCTGCGAGGAAGGCTCAGAAATGCAGTCGGGCTGAGTGCTGGGCTCCCGGGAAAACAGATGGGGTGGTTCATAGCAGTCTCTGCCACGTGACAGGAGAAACCAGAGCCCAGAGATGTTAAGTAACTTACCTGATGTCACACAGCAGAGCTAGGATACATACTCCGGTCTGTGTCACTCCAAAGTCCATGCTTTCTCCACTACACCCCACTGATCGACAACGGTCATGGGGGTGCTGTCCTTCGGGGCCTCTGAGATGCATCTGCCTGAATCACCTTGGCAATTGTTCGATTCCACTTATAACCTAACTTCATACTGCTAGCGAGCATGACAGGTTCACCCTAAAACTGACTTTCAGATATATTTTCCAGATACATCTTCTGTGTCTTCCAAAGATGCTCCCAGTGTCCTCCTTCAACAAGTCAATCAATTCGCTGACATGCCCTCACATTAGGCAGGCACATTCCTGTTCTGAAGTCTATGCCTTATAAACTTGACATATTCGGATGCCATGGCTTTTATCGTGAGTAAATTAAAGCTCTTAAAACGTCAGAATGTTTCTGTTTCATTTGACGCTCCCACCATAGGTCAGACGACTGCTTCCAAAACAGACATGTCTAAGTGGCTTTCTAACCATATCGCTCAGGATGGCTTTTTAGGAAGTACAGGATGCCCAGCAGTGCGGTGATCTGAGGCCCCTGAGCGTCAGTAATTCTGTTTGGATCTGTTCCCATGTAAGCCATTTACAGAGCATCCACTGGACTTGGAAAACCAAGAGGGATGTCGGGAAGTCAACTGGCGCCTCCCTCTTTGCACGCATATATAGTAGAATCTTAAAGTTGGGGAAAATAATGACATTGGTAATGGCTATAGCCATAATCCTCAGTGAACGCGTTCATTCAACAAAGATTTACTGAGAGCCCATTTTGTGCCACACACCATTTCAGAAGCTGGAGATTCTGTGCCTAAAACAAGATCTCTGACCTCAAGGAGGTGACATTCTAATGGGGGAGATGTACGAATAAATATATAATGCATTAAGCAGTGCTGAGCGCTGTGACAGCAGGTTCAGGAGAGAGGATGAAGCCTGACGATAGGTTATCCAGGGTGCTGGGGAGGGTTTCTCTGAAACAGTGACATTGGAACAAGGACCTGAGACAAGTGAGGTAGGGAGACGCCATGCCAGAGGGGACAGTAAGTGAGGAGACTTGAACAGAGAGGGTGCATGGCATTTTCCTGAAACGGCAAGGAGTTCTGGTGAGCCGGGGGACAATGGTAGGAGGCAGCAGAGGAAACTGGGAGGGGCAGATTGGCAGAGGCTGATGGCCCACGGTAAGGGCATTGGGCTTTCTGCTTCGGCTGAGATGAGACCACTTGAGGGGAGAGATGCTAGAGTTGGGGGCTTGAGGATTGAGTCCCAGGGCGCTCTACCTCTTAGCATCTAGAAGATGATGAGGAGCCGACAAGGACAGAAAGGAGTAGCCACAGGGGCAGGAAGAGAACCAAACTCGGGGTCGGGGATGCCAAAGGCAAGTGAGGAAATTCAAGGAGAGTGATGGGCCAGTTCAAGTGCCCAGTGATTGGTCGAGGAAGATGTGAACAAACTGTCAGATCTGACAAGGAGAGCTCACTGGTAACCACGTCCGTCAGCGGAGGATGCTGGAAATAAGGAGCTCTCCTTAGGAGAGCGGGGCACCTGGGTGGCTCAGTCGGTTAAGTGATCAACTCTTGGTTTCAGCTCAGGTCATGATCTCACGGTCCCGTGAGTTTGAGCCCTAAGACGGGCTCTGTGCTGACATCTTGGAGATTGCTTGGGATACTTTCTCCCTCTCTCTCTGCCCCTCCCCGCTCATACAGGCTCTCTCTCTCTCTCTCTCTCAAAAATAAATAAACATTTTTAGAAGTTATAATAGAATACTTTTTTTAAAAAAGCCTTATGGGAGACAGATGGAGAGAAAATGGAAAGAAGGGGGACCTCCCCTTCCTCCCTCTCCCCCTTCCCCGCCCCACTACTATTTTCCAGGCACAGTACAAGCTCGTTATAGGAGCTTCCAATTTAATTCACAGGACCACCTTGGGGGAGGGAGGGGGCTGATTTTCTGCGCTTCACAAAGAGGCTCAGGGAGAGAAAGAATTCAGCTCCTAAGTGTGAAATCTGGACTTGGCCTTTGTGGGTGCCAGACCCCAAAGCTCCCATCTTCTTTCCTCTGGGCTAGTCTCCATCTCTTAGAGGTCGTCTGGGGCAACAAACACAAAATGAATTTCCACTTTTAAAAAAATCTCAGAAAATAGGTCATTCAGCTTCTCTTTGAACAGTGTCTGAATCATTCTAATGATTAGCATCTCTCCTTCAGATTTTTAATTAAAGAGGTTCCATAAGCCACCCCTACACTACCACACCGCGGAGCACTCTTCAAGGAAGTTTTTCCTTCCACTACTCCACTTCTCTCCCCGTTAAAAAAAAAAATTTTTTTTTTAAGTCTTATTTGAATAGGAAAACAATCCTATTCACACCAACCCTCAGGAGTGCGAGCTAGAGTTCTTTTTCCACCTCAGACTCTACCCTGAGCTCCAGGCCCACACGGAATGCCCACGTGCCTGCTGGAAATCTCCACCGGATGTCCCACTGGCCCTTGTATCTGTCCAGATGCTCCGAGCTGCCAGTAAGGGAAATGCAAACGGGCTGCACGACATGCAAACAGCTTCCTCACATAACTGGGCAGCTCCAGCCTGTCTGCCTGGGTCTCAATATCCTCAGAGAGGTGGCTAGACAGCTGCAGTGATTTGGGACTGCACATCCAGGCGACCAGGCTGGGCTGCTTCCAGACACTCTCAGGTAAAAGCAATGAAGCTGCTTTCCCAAAGGCCCTCGGAAACCTGTCCCCCCATCCCATTGGCCGAAGTGAGTCACATGACCACTTTCATACTACTCATTGGCCGGGGGTGAGTTACCTGCCTACACAGGGGGACCACCCCTGGAGCTGGGCGCTGGGTCAGCTTCCCCTGAAGGACAGGACTGTGCTGAAGGAGGGGCAGGGAAGAAGGAGGAGCCAAATGGCTATGAGGGAAGCAACAGACATCTGCGAGTCTATACCTTGACTATAACACACATCTGCGAGTCTATAACTTAACTCCTCACCTCCTCAACCCTCCCCACACTCTGTGCATCGCAGTGAACAGAAACCATCCATGAACTCCATGGAACCCATAAAATGAGTGTTCACAATCTACCTCGCACGTCTAATGAGACACTGTGTCCCGCATCTTCTATGCGCTGAATAGCTCAAGAACCTGTCCCTTCTCTCCATCCCCCCTTACTTCACCTACCGCCGGCTCTGCCTGCGCTATTATGACAGCATCTTGACTAATCTCTGCTTCCTGCCACCTCCCCCCAAGTAAACACCTACACTGGAAGCTCATCATCTTTCAAACGATGAAACCAGACAGTGTTAAACCCACCCCCCTCCCCACCGCCCTGGTTGCAAAAGTCTTCATTGACTACCTGAGGCTTTGGTGTTCATGTGGTGCTCTCATGGGGCCAATGGGATCCTTCAAGACCTCTGCCTGCCCTTCCTGTCATCTCTCATCCCTGTCCATAAACGTGGGTTTATGCCATGCCTGCTGCTCCCCCTTCAAACAAAACAAACAAACTTCCTCTTCCCCACCTCTATAAATGGCCATCATCTACCCACTGCTCAGGTAAAAGCATCCCAGAAGGTATCCTTTATTCCTCTTTCCTTCTCCCCTCACTTTTCTAATCCTTCCATAGAAACTGTTGCTTCTACCTCCAGAACATAATCCCAAACTGTCATCTTCTGACCAAGTTCACAACTACAACCTCCACCCAGGCCACCATGGCTTCCCACCAGGGTCTATCACCATAGCTGACCAACTGGTCTACCTACCCACTCACACCCCTTACAAACAATTCTCAAAGTCCTCACAAGGGCCCACAGGCACTACATGGTCTGGCCCCTGCTTACCTCTCTGACCACAATACCCCCTTCCCCTTCCACTGTCCCCCTCATTCATTGCCCTTCTTCTGATCCTTGAAGACACCAAGTTCTAACCCTTACACTTGCTGTTCCCGCCTCCTTGGATATTCTTCCCTGGAGCTTTGGACTGATGACTCAAGGCACAGCATGGAAGGCAATCTCTCTGAGATGGTCCTTGGCCACCTTCAGGCCCACCACACCCTCAGATCACATTATACTTTCTTATATTTTCACAACATGTTACTCTTTGAAAGCCTCTTCTTTGCGGATTTGTTGCTTACCTGGTCCCTAGATTATAAGCACTCTGGTCCCTAGATTATAAGCAGTTCTTTGCCTGGTCCCTAGATTATAAGCACTCTGAAGGCAAGGGCATTGTCTGTCTTGTTCACTCAGTTCTTGGGAAAGTGCCTGGAACACAGTAGGAGCTCAACATGTGTCAAATGAATGAATGAACAAATGACTATTGTATCTTTCTTGGCTTATATACTTATCACCCGGCTCCCTTTACCTGCCTTTTTGTGTCTTTCAAATTCAGTTCTGCCAATCATCAGCTCACACACACAAACACACACACACACACACCACACAGTGTTGCTTCTCCTCTCTCTCCCACAATAACAGCCAGCATTTACCTCTGTATAGAACACCCTGCACGATAGCTATGGCTCCTCCCTCCATGTTCTGGGGTCCATGGAGATGGGTCTGTGTCCTTCCACTCTGCTTCTCCATCACCCAGTTCACAGCCTGTCCAGAGAAGGCACTCGGTGACTGCCAGGTGAACGAATGAAAGACTGTATTCTTCACTGATACTTAGAGCTTTGATTATTCCTTAGAGATAAAACTAGACCTGTATTACCCATTTCTCTCAATCAAATCTCCAAGTTTGAGATTCAGGAGACATCCTAAATTGCCTCCCAAGGTCCCTTTAAGTCTTTACTCTTGCTGTAACAGGCTAACACTTCTCTAAATTATTTGAGAACTGGAGCTTCCCTCAACGTTGTATTTCTGATTGGTTGCTATTTGTTTTGACAGTTGTCGGATTTTTTTATTTATACCAAGCTCTCTCTGGGGTTTAGTTTACTGGACCCTCTCAATATAACACCTAGAAAGAAGAGAAAATGACTTACCTGTAAATCTTTTTTATTGAAGGTGTGCCATAAAACAGACCTCCCTTCACCTCTCCACTCTCCCCTGAGATTTAAGGATTCTTGGTTTTTATTGTTGTCTTTACCACTCATTTGGAAAGGACAGAGCAATGGGAGGCTGGAGAAGCTTGTTAGCTCCACCCAGGAGGGATCTTTGGGCTCACAGTGTCCCTGCTGGTGGCCCCAAACAGTGGGCGCTATCGTGGGAGTTTTTGATAGTTTCATACCAGAAACATACACCAAGCTGTACATGACATACATCCATAGAGCCGAAATTACAGACTATTTTCTCCTACCTGTCCCTTTTGTTTGATTTCTGGCAGATGTCCAGGGGTAAAACCACCAGTCTCCCTGGGAAAGCAGAACCCTAACTCTAAATGAGGGCTTTCAGGGCTCCTACAGACAGAAACTGGCATTTCCATTGGAGATGGCTGCAGAAGAGAGGATTTGCAGGAAATGAATATTTCAGAAACTCAGATGAACATTCCCTCAGCCAGTTACTCCCACCTCTTTCTCCAACATCCATCCAGGCTAGAATGTTGATTAAGGTCAACAGGAAATTGCTTAATACCCTGCTTTATTTTGTCTCTGCACATACTAGTCACTGTGTATTTCAAAAACATCTTGTCCCCAAACATCTATCCTTTTTTAAAAATAGCATATTATTCTTTGACTGTATAAGCAAAACATGCCCCTTATAAAAACTAAAGTAATACATGGGGTGCCTGGGTGGCTCAGTCAGTTAAACATCTGACTTCGGCTCGGGTCCTGATCTCACAGCTCATGAGTTCCACCTCCAGAGTTCCACCCCCACATCAGGCTCTATGCTGACAGCTCAGAGCCTGGAGCCTGCTTCCGATTCTTTGCCTCCCTCTCTCTCTGCCCCTCCCCTGCTTGAGCGCTCTCTCTCTCTCTCTCTCAAAAATAAATAAACATTCAAAAAAAATTTTTTAAACTTCAGGAATACAGAAAAATATAAAGAAAACAAAATAATTCACATTGATAACATTTTAGGAGGTAACATTTTAAGAGAACTGCTGCAAATTCTTTTGTTTTTTCTGTGAATGTAGATATATGTCTTTTTTTTTCATTTTTATGCTTATTAATTTTTGAGAGAGAGGCACAGAGTGTGAGCAGGGGAGGAGCAGAGAGAGAGGGAGAGAGAGAGTCTGAAGCAGGCTCCGGGGCTCTGAGCTGTCAGCACAGAGCCCCAGAGCCTGCTGGGGGGGGCGTTGAACCCTTGAACGGTGAGATCATGCCCTGAGCTGAAGTCAGACGCTTAACTAAGCCACTCAGGTGCCCCTAGATACACAACTTAATCCAGGCTCAGATCACGTTGGATGCCCAATTTTACGTCCCCTTTTGTCTAAACATCATATCGAAATTTTTCTCATATGGTTCGTTTTTGAAAGCATGACTTTTAATGAGCTAACCATATTTTGCGAGTTTTAAAATTCATCTTAGAGAAAATAAACCCTAAAGGAATTATCAGGTGACATCAACCCAGCTACCCCTAAGTGAGTCCAAAATTCAAAAATCAGAGTTATTCATATTAGCCGTTTTTTTGGTGGTCTCCATGGAAACTCACCAACGGGCAAGACTGAGGTGAATTTAAGGTAGCTAAGCCCTGGAATTCAGAACTCAAAGCCTAGCTTCGGGTCATGGTTCTTTCTAGTCTGTGGAATTATAGGCTGGTTTCACTTCCTTTACTCTTCCTTTCTGTGCAGACTAAATTTGTTACCACCAGCATGCCTTGCTTTTAAAATCAGAAATAAATCATAACGCTATTTTCATTTTGGAAGCAAACACCTAGTTACATATTTATCCTGGTTCTATCATTCTCCCTCTCTCTCTCTCTCTCCACACACATACACCCCACAGGAGCCCCACCCTGAGCCCGTTGCCCCTCCCACTTTTCCAGGGGCACAGCCTCCACCCCCACTCATACCTACCCACCCCACCCCCACCCACCGGCCCTAGTCCCCGGGAAGGCAGCAGTGGGTGTTGAGGGGCTTTCACCCGATTCCCAGTCCCTTCCCATCCTGCGGCAATCAGCTCATCTCAAGCCTGATGCCAGGAGGCAGCACCACTGAGCCGAAAGGAGACTAACTGATGGAAACAGGCTTAGGATGTCAGAAGGGCTGGGTCACTTCCTATCTATGCGGCCCTGGTCAGGTCGTCTACCCTCTCTGAACCTCAGTTTCCCCATCTGTAAAAGGACACCAGCTTGCAGAATTATACCATAATTAAATGAAGTCATCTCTGACAAAAGCTTGCACCAAATAAATGCCTTCCTCACACACTCACGGGCCATCTTTGGGGCCAGTCCTCCCTCTGGCCAAGGCCGAGGCTGAGATGTCTTAGCTGTAGCTGCAGACTCTTAATCAACTGTAACTTTTCTGCTTGCACAAAGGGGCACCTTTTAACACCGGAGCCAGGAACTCTGGCAAAGGGCTGGGAATCTGGTTTCAAAAGCAAAATAGTGAGTAGATGAAAACCCGAGTGTTTCTGGAGCTCTTGAGAAAGCTCTCTCCTGATTGGTTACAGTTCTCAGCTCGCCTTTGCAGTGAAATCCACAAGATCTTCTGGACACATTGTCCTCATTGATGAAGAAGGAAACACACTAACAAAAGCCTGATGGTTTCTATCTTCCAACTCCACGTTTCATCCAATTAAAAAAAAAATAAGACAGAGGAATCGCGGGTAAAGATGGAAAAGGTGGAAGAAGAGAATAAAAATGGGCAAGAGTGATATGGCTCAGATGATTCCATAAAAAGACAAATAAAGGAAAAGAGAAACAAACAAGAGGCAAGAATGAAGTAGGTCGATGTTGTCATCCTTTGCCAGAGGAGCAAGCTTGGTTCTAGCATTTTAGTGATTCATTTCAGAGACCAAAACAAGTCAAGATCAGAAATAGGATTAGAATTTGGAGCTCTTGGTTGGTCTACAGTTGTCACCAATTGTAAAGCTGTCAGCGCAAATTTATAACCAGGTTTTCAGGGGCAGCTAGCTCACTCTGCTAAATTTTTCATGTCTGTCCCTTTAAATTCCCAAACAGCATTGCCTATTACTAAGTAGCCGCTTGTTTGCCTTTTTTGCTTTTCTCCAAGAAAACGACTAGAGGTAGAAAAACCCCTGTAGTCAAATTGCTTTCAGAAGGTTTTGCTTAAAAATTTTTTTCCTTAACTGTGGTTAAAGATAAACAAAAATTTCCCCAAAGCTGAGCTATGTTATCAAATCAGACAAAACATAATACGGTTTCTTTTAGGAACCGAGATTAGCTACGATCTTGGTGATTATCTGGATCTAATATGTTACAGTTTGCAGAATGGAGCAGCCCACTCAATGCTTAGGAGCGCCATTCACCCGTATTTATGGAGCACAGAGCTTGTGAGAGGTGCTCTGTAGACCTTAGGGACACCGATCGAGGCAAATGAGGGGTGCCAGTGCCCTGCCCTGAAGGATCCTGCCCTCCAGGCAGCGTGAAGGCAGAACGTGACCTCCAAACTATAGAGCCCAGAATCCTCTCATCCATGAGGTGCGGAGAGAGGACAGGGCTTGCCCAAGGTCACACAGTGAGTAATTGGGAGAGCCAGAATGCGTTTTCAGACTCCATATCCAGTGCTCTTTCTTCTGTATAAAGAACAGATTGGAGCTGCGTGGTTGAAATGTGCTGCAGCATCACACCCGGGACTTCCTCCAGCTAGTGGGGCTGCAGGAGTCCCTTCTGAACACATTTAGGATCCTAGCCTCAAAGAAGGTTAGATCCAGAAGGGACTGTGGTTTACAATCAAGAGGGCACATCACCCCAGATCTACCAAATCAGAGTGTGAGGGTTGGATGTCTTTACTGCTTCTTAGTACCTAGAAGGCACTTATCAGACCTTTCCAGGGACACTAGGAGCAGGTTGGGGGCGGGGGGGGGGGGTGAGTTGCAGAAGGAAGGAAGGACTAGGAATCAGGGGAAAGAGGAAGAAAGAGACCAGAGAGACAGTTTAGGGTGGTGGTCACTGGTAATGTGCTTGGGAAGCAGATAGGTCTGAATTCCAATCCTGACCCTGACCCTTGAGCTGGGTGACTTTGGGTGAGCAGCCTGACCTCTCTGGGCCTGTTTTCTCCTCTGTGAAAGGGAAACTCTGCACCTCCCGGGCTTGCTACCGGGCTCAGGAAGCTCAAGGGGAGGACACGTGGCACCGGGCCCGCAGTCAGTGCTGCATAAAGGACAGCGGTTGCCCCCACCACTGGAGGGGGTGGGGTGGGGGGGAGCTGACAAGGTGCCAAGAAGCCTCCTCCTGGTTCACAGCTTCACCTTGGGCCATCCCTGCCACCTCCCATACGGACGCCCAGCGTTGGAAGGAGCTGTATGGCAGATACGATTCGTGAGGTGTCTAGAATTCCAAATCACAAATTCCAGGGACTTTGTTCCTTTGATACCCAAGACGCAAAGGAGAGGAGCTCCCCACTCCGGGGATTGCCAAGGCTTTAAGAACTGATGTGTCCTAATGATTGGGGTGAGCAGTCACAGGAGCAGCATACCCCTTAGAGAACATCAAGGTCAATCCCATCTTGGAGGCCCAGAGAGGGTAGGCCAACCTGCCCAAGGTCACGCAGAGTGTTACGGGGATTAACCCCACAGACCTTCAGTCTCCCCATCCAGACAGCAGAAGTAACAACTGAGATTACTAAGAGAACTCAGTAGAATTTTGCATAGTGACTACCCACAAATGTCTCAATGAATAATACTAATAGCAATTATTATTACTACCATCATCATCATCATCGATATTATTATTAAATCAGTTTATAAACAGTTCCCTAGACTCTCAGTCCAGCTCCCTTTCATTGGCCTGAATCTCGCCCTTTCTGCGTTAACTAACAGTTGACAAAGTCATTGACAAGCTCTGGGCCAGACAGTGCTATTCTAACTCACTTGACCCTCACAATGAAAGTGATAAGGTAGATACTCCTGTTACCCCATTTCCCAAATTGGGAAACTAAGCACAAGGCAATTAAGTCACATGCCCGAGATCACACCCCCAGGAAGGGGCAGAACTGTAACTCTTACTGACAATCTGGTCCCAGCATATGAATGCCAAATGCTATACTCTTAACACCTCAAAACCTTCTCCAGGAGTGAGCCTCTGTTACTTCTCCAAATTGTGAAGACTGAGTGCGGAAGATGTCTTGCCTTGCCTTTTAAGTAATTTAGTGCCAGGGCAAGGCTGGCATATAGTAGGGGCCTAAAACGTGTTCCTTCTTCCCTCTGGAACTTCAGAGCTGAATTTCTGCTTTCACAGAGCATTTCTTGGGCACCCAGCCCCACTCATAGATGGCTTGTGTCTACATACCTTACTGAACTCGCTTTTCCTATTCTAAGGGTAAGGAAGTCAGACATGGGCCAACGGCTCTCAGACTGTGTCCCCAGACCGTCGGCACCTAGCTTTAGAAAGGCAGACTCTCTGGCTTCACTCAACACTCTGTCAATCAGAAACTGGCACCGTGGTCCAACAGTCTGTGTTTCAACAAGCCCTCCAAGACATTCTGGGATATGCTAACAAGGAGGAACTACCGACTGAGTGATTCAGGCAGCACCTGGTCTGGGCCCAGGGCTTCGTGGGGGGACTCTGGAAAAGTAGGCGGAGCCAACTGGCCAGGTCTGAATCCTGCCCCTCCACAGCTAAGCAACCTTGGGCAAGTCACTTAACCTCTCTGTGACTCAGTTTCCCGGTTTCTAAACAAGGAGGACGGTGCCTGTTTTGTAATCACGTCTGGAGGGTTAAACGAGATCACAGATGTAAAGCACTGAGGAGGGTGAACAGCAGATAGCGAGTACTCAGTAAATGTCACCTGCTGCTTGACTGCTGTTGTCATACGCAAAGACATGAACCAACGTGCATACTTAACACGGAAAACCGTGTGGCTTGCCTTGCAAAGCCACAAAGTTGTCTTTTTAACTCAGCTATTCAAGAAATATTCACGGAGCAGCTATTATTCGCCAGGGCCTTGTCGAGTCTGTGATGCCAGGATGAGTAAGACCATGTCCCAGCAGACAAGTGGGGAGGGGTGGGGAACAGGCCTGTGTCCCAGTACCTGTGTGTGCATGGAGTAGAAAGGAAAGGCTCCTGGAGAGAATGCGTGTGTGTGCGTGCACACACACAGACTCTACTTAATCACTGATTTATTTTTTTTTTTAATATGCAGCACATATGGGCATCAGGGATGGAATTCATTCTGTTCTCCTGACTTCCTTTTTATCAGTTTCAGGGATGAGCTCAATACCTATGCAATATCATTATTAGTCATTCATTCACACGCCACGTTTAATCCAAAAACAAAAGTCATCTTTGTCCTCAAATCACTCCCATCGCAGAAGATACGAAATTCTTCAAGACAAAATATACGACCGGAAAAGACAGGCTTGGGCTGGGAGGCCCATCCAGCAGCCAGGAGTGGGCTTGGTACAGGCAGTTCTCACTCTGAGCTCCTAGGAGTGGGGAAGGCTTCCCAGAGGAGGCACGACCCAAGTGGGCTTTCTTGAAGGATAAGGAGATGAGCCTTAAGGATAAGCCTTAAGGAGCCTTAAGGATAAGCCAGATGAAGGGATGCATAGGGCGAGGTCTGGGGAAAGGGTGTGGTGCTTCCATCCCCTCTCCAGGGACAACACTGTCCCCGCTCCCCTATGTGTTCACCAACCAGGGAGCTCCAGAACCTAGTCCTTTTGGGTTTTTCTGGAGGGTTCCTTGCACAGTCAAGACTAAGTCCCTGGTCTTTGGCTGATTCAACCTCCAGCCACTCTCATCTTCCCGGAGGTCCGGGAGGTGGGACCATAGGTTCCAACCCTCCAATCACATGGTTGGTTCTCTGGGCAGTCACTCCCACCCTTACCTTAGGGCTTTCCAAAGGTCGCCTCATTAACATAACAAAAGACTTTTTTTTTTTTTTTTCCCCTCACCCTTACCTTGGGCAATTCCCAGGGTATCAGGAGCCCAAAGCCAGAAACCCTGGACAAGACCAAATACACAGGAGAACTATATTGTGGTCATTTCAGCGACCAAATATATATTTCTTTTTTTTTTTTTTTTCAACTTTTTTTTTTTTTTGGGACAGAGAGACAGAGCTGAACGGGGGAGGGGCAGAGAGAGAGGGAGACACAGAATCGGAAACAGGCTCCAGGCTCCGAGCCATCAGCCCAGAGCCTGACGCGGGGCTCGAACTCACGGACAAATATATATTTCTTATCAATCGCACTATCGCAGAGGTGAAGTACCTGCCCAAGGTCACACAGCCAGTAAGCGGTGTTGCTGACGTTCGAATTTGGGGAGCCTCGCTCCTAAATCTATGCTCTTTAACGCTCCACCCCACAGAACAAATGAACTGGCAGAAGAGGCCAGAGAGGTTTTCTAGGTGGGACTGGTTATTTAAAGGAAAAGGAGAAAAATACAGTATCCTTTCTCTTGGAGTGTATCCATTGTGAACACATTTCTCCCTACACCGTGAGCCTCACTCCGGACTGAGGATTTTGCTATCACTCAGTTGAGAGTCATTCAGTTGCGTCCCAGAGGACCACCTGCCTTAAGTTATCATGCCAGGAAGGGAATGCTTCTCTGAGCTGCTCGTCCTCTGCAAACAGACCTGGAAGGCTTGTGCTGAAAGCGGAGTGTCCAATTACTTGTCTTTGCGGCGCTAATCTGAGCAAAGTCACAGAAGGCAGGGGAGGGTTTCCCAGAGTGGCGGTCTTCCTAGACTCACGGTCCAGGCACCGTGCGCGCATATGCACACACTGGGATGTGTCTTCCAGGGGATAATAATATTTTTAAAGCCACTTATGCATAACTGGCTTATGTGGATCTGTAGAGGCCCCTCTGAACACCACTTCGGCGCTGGGGCTTGCCTTTATACAAAGCAATGACCCTGAAGGGCACCTGGGTGGCTCAGTTGGTTAAGCGGCAGACTCTTGATTTCGGCTCAGGTCGTGATCTCACCGTTCGTGAGATCGAGCCCCGCGTCTGGCTCCATGCTGATAGCATGGGGTCTGCTTGGGATTCTCTTTCCCTCTCTCTCTGACCCTCCCCAGCTCGCTCATGCACTTGCTCTGTCTCTCTCTGTCTCTGTCTCTCTCTGTCTCTGTCTCTCTCTCTCTCAAAATAAATAAATAAACATTAAAAAAAAAAAAAAGCAATGACCTGAGTGATACCATTTAACTTGTAACAGGCTGATAAACACATCCAGCTGCCACTACAGTGGCAACTATGTCCAACACTGAAGTGACAACTTCAAATGAAATCACTTTCAAGTGATTTCGGTCCTCAGCTTGAAATCTTCTGCGTTGCAAACTTCTCTCTTGCCATCTGTTCAGTGGAAATATTCTGTTCGCAGAATATCGCTTTCACTTAAATTATCTGAGAAATGGAGACGTTGCGTTTACGTCACAAGAGCGGTATCATTGGGCAGGAAATTCACTGCCTTCGTTGTCACAGACTAGTGGGAAAAGAATAAAAGCAGACGTGGTTGATGGGCAACCGAGGTCCGGTGACACTGTGGTGGTCTTTGTGTCTCAGGTCCTTGAGATAAGTCACAGTGAACTCATTGGTAGGCAGAGTGATCACTTGGCACACACCGGCCAAGGCATAATGAACTCAAAAGAGGCTTGAGCAAAACAACGTCACCCATCACACTAAATCAGGGCTGTTGATTCAAATTCGATTAGTAACGGCAATTCTGTATTTCCCTGGTAATGCTGTCTCTATTTCACAAATGGTATGAGACCTGTAAACTCTTACGCCGTGCGCATAAGAAACATGCAACCTAGCAGTGTGCTTTTTCATTTTAAACATCAGAATTTTTAAAAATCTGACATCCCGCAGAGCCTTGGGAATTCCATTCACTTAACACAACCCCTACACTAGTCAAGTCTGAGAAACCTTAATGGAATGAGCACCGAACGGGGGGCCTGACCAAATAGAGGGTAAATCCTGGCTAGGCCGTGAAGCCACTGTGTCCTGGGTGATCCCTTATTCACCTTTCTGGGACTCGGTTTCCTCATCCGAATGGAAAGAGTAACACTGGCCTCCCAAGCGGGCCGTGAGAACTTTAAAGGATGTTTTGTGGAAAGTGCCAGGCATGTAGCTGACACTAGGAGTGAATTCCCTGCCCTTTTCTCTTAAGTTTTCATCCCATCCGCATGCCATTCTGTTGCTTCTCCCCTCTGAAAAATAGAGGCTGGGCCGGGGGTAGGAAGCATACCCACTGTCAGGGACAGGTCTTGTTTGTTAGGACCAGGGGCAGGCAGGCCCTGGTGGCCATCAGGGAGGCAGAGAGGTGGAGGGAGACCAAGCACATATAGCTGCCACCTGTCTCCCCAGGAAGGGGAAAGCCGGTCACTGGTGAGAGGGCGGTGAGCAGACCTGGCAGTGAATTGGGGCAGCCTCTGCAGCCTGGGATGTGACACAGGAGCAGCTGCCTCCGAGGGGCCCCTGCAGGCACACTTGGCCGCTCTCCTCTGGGTTCCGCCCGGGTTCCAGCCCAGCTGAAGACACGGCCATATGGCAGCAAGCTCTTTGGGAAGAAAAGGGAGGCCGGCCCTTCCAAAACCCAAGGGAACAAAGTCACAGAGGAGAGGCTGGCAGTGTCCCGGGCCCGGAGTCCCGGAACCCATCCAAGGGCCACAAGATGTCACTGGCACACAGCTCGGATTTCACTACCTGTCCCTCCCCTATGCCCTCCACCTCCACAGAGGATGGCTTCCAGCCACATAAAATCAGAGACAGTCATTTGGCGCATGTGTATTGGTCGGCTGCTGTGGCCAGAGAGACCTCGCGAGGCTCTCACGCTTATACCCGTGGCAAGCAGCCGAAACATATAGGGCTTCTAAATTTCAGATTGATGGCTAACAGCGTTACCAGACCCTACAATGCGGCAGGTGTTCAACATAAGTTATCTCAACGAATTTCAGAAATCCTCAAAAGCAGCAGCTATTATCCCATTCGACAGGTGAACGAATAGACTGAGAGAGGTGATGAAGGCTCAGCTCAGCCCTTGGACTGTCTGATTCCCAAGTCCATATGCCTCCCGCCGCACCATCGTATCACCATTTGCATTTAAGAGGGGAAAAGAGACTGGTGGGGTTTTTTTTTTAATGTTTTTATTTATTTTTGACAGAGAGAAAGAGAGACAGAGCATGAGCAGGGGAGGGGAAGAGAGAGAGGGAGGCACAGAATCTGAAGCAGGCTCCAGGCTCTGAGCTGTCAGCACAGAGCCAGACTCAGGGCTCGAACACACGAACTGTTGAGATCATGACCTGAGCCGAAGTTGGATGCTTAACAGACTGAGCCACCCAGGCACCCCATGGTGTTTTATTAAACACCTACTCAGTGCCAGGGTTTGGGATTTTACATGGATTTCTTCCTTTTAGCTCCATAATAAGTCTATGAGTTAGATGTCACTATACATCTTTTTTTTGGATGAGGAAACTAAGGCTTAAATGGATGGGGTAAGAGGCTCAACATGAACTAGTTGGTAAGTGACAAAGCCAAGGTTCAGGGTAGGTCTGTCTGCTTTCCAAAGCCCATGCACTCCCCCTCCCTCAAGTCCCTCCTCTGAGCAACTAGCCAGATTAAAGCATTTTCAACATAAAACATAGTATAATAACTCTATCCACCATCAAGGAACTCACATTGAATACCTATGTTGCTTCCAGCCTTGTGCTAGGCTCTGTAATCATTTTTTTAAATAGTTTCTACTCCTAGCCCCCCAGAAACACCCATCCAGACGGGCAGATAAGGCATGAAAACACGAAGAGAGAGTAGTAAATATGCCAGTGTTCTCAAGGACTAGACGATGGGGAAGCATCAGTCTCATCACTTCCCTGTCCTCTGCCTAGCTAGTTCCTGGTCATCCTGCAGATCTCCACCTCAATGCAGCTTCCTTAGGGAGGACTTCACTGAAAGCTCACCTTGGTTTAGCTTCTAGTAACACATCTCCAGGATTCTCAGAAACTTTCCTTCCCAGGACCCTACACATGCACCATAACCTGTTCAATGTCTGCATCCCCCACCAGACTGTGAATGTCTTGAGTGCAGAGGTGGCCCCTAATTCATGCACTCCCTCCCCAGTACTTAGCATCCCCGATGCCTGGCACCATGCCTGAAAGGAGTATAAAATAAATATATAGAGTATAAAGAAGAGTAGAAAATAAGTAAATCATGGTGCAATAACTGAATAATGAAATTGGTCGGGAAAGACTTCATGAAGGAGGAGGGATTTTAGTTGCGCCTTGAAGATCAGGGAAGGCTCAAATGGGTCATGAGAGGGGAGATGATAAGCCAGGGAGGGAGCCAAACTAGCAGGGCAAATGGGGCTGTGTCAACTGGATATCCCTATGGGGACAATGTATGTGTCAACCCCTACCTCACACCATACAGATAAAATGAATCCCTGATAGATTACAGATCTAAAGGAGAAAGGGAAGGCCACAAGGCTTCATCCAGACTTCTAGTAGCGACACCTCTCTCTCCCCTTTGGGGACTCACTGGGAAGACAGAGTGACATGAACCACTGGAGACAGTAATATCTAGTGAATCCTAAGGCCCTACTTTCTATGGTGCAGCCTCACCGGGATAAAATTCAACAGTAAAAGACAGCTATTTAATGTAAATCTCCAATGCAACTGCATGAAAAAGACATTAAAAATTCAAGGATGGAATTCTCCTATGGGGGAATTTCAATAAAAATTCAGTATTAGAATGACCCAACAATAATAACTGCATTTAAAGAGTTCTTAGTATGTGCCAGGCTCTTCTCTGAGCACTTAACCAAATTAGCTTCTCCCCGGCAATCCGAGAGGCATGTACTTTTCCCGTCTCCCTATCAGAGACGGGGAAACCAAGGTAACACGCATTTAAGTGATTCAAGGACATTGCCATTCAAGGGGTAGCAGCTTTGGAGCCAGGGCAGAGGACTATTTTTCTGAGCCCTGGGTGGGGGCAACGGGAAATGAAAATTCTATCAGCCACCTTGGTAGCTGTGCGGAATGAATAGGAGAACGAACATAAACACACCTTCTTACTTTTAAATGCAGTGTGCCAGTTGAGCCTTTTTTTTAAATATTTATTTATTTTGGGGAGAGTGTAAGCAGAGGAGGGGCACAGAGAGGGAGACAGAGAATTGGAAACGGGCTCGGTACTGACAGGCCGACAGCAGTGAGCCAGATGCAGGGCTTGAACTCACGCGAGATCACGACCTGAGCTGAAGCTGGGCGCTCAACTGACTGAGCCACCCAGGTGCCCCAAGTCTTTTTGTTGTGGTTGTTGTTTTTGAACTGATTTCTACTATGACATTGTTTCTTTAGAACATAGAAGGCTAGGGGCGCCTGGGTGGCTCAGTCTGTTCAAGCGCCCGATTTTGCCTCAGGTCGTGATCTTGCGGTTCATGAGTTCGAGCCCCGCATCAGGCTCTGTGCTGACAGTTCAGAGCCTGGAGCCTGCTTCCGATTCTGTGTCTCCCTCTCTCTCTGCCCCTGCCCTGCCACACTCTGTCTCTCTATCTCTCTCAAAAATAAATAAACATTTAAAAAAACTTAAAAAGAGAGAAAGTAGAAGGTTAAATCCGAGCATGTGAAAGACTTATTCCCACAATCCACAAGTATTTACTGAGCACCTGCTTACAAAATGAACAAAGTAAGGCCCTGCCCTCGTGGATCTTCCATTCCAACGAGAGAGTCAAGGAGTAAATGCATAATCCATAAAAATGCAATCAGACTTCAGCTAGTGATTAAATAAGAAGGGAAATCAATCCAGCTAAGGGAGTAGAAGGCGATGGTCGCGGTTTTTGTTCAGAGATCTGAGTGAAGTAAGAGAGGCAGCCATGTGGACAGAGGGCAAGGGCTCTGCAGGCAGGGAGCCCCGAGTGCAAGGGCCCTGAGTGGGGAGCCTGTTTGGTGTGGTTAGAGACCAACTGGCAGCCAGGCTGGCTGGAGTCAAGTGAATGGGGCAGAGAGGCAGCAGAGGGCAGCAGGCAATCCAGACTAAACCAGCTGGGGTCCTGTGGGCAGGGTACCCATGAGATACACAAAATGTATACAGCGGGCAGGAATTCACGCCGTTTGCTCACCGGCCTTCTCTGTGTGTGAGACTCCAGCCAGTCACTGCCAACCCTGCGCACGCACTTCCCCTCCTGAACAGTCAGGCGGGACTTACGTGCTGTAGTGGGCATATGGCTGTGAGCACATGCGTTCTATTCATTCATTCCTCAGACATTCGCTGAGCACCTGCTGTAAGCCAAGGCCCTTGCTGGGTGGCAGGGATACATCATGAATAAAACATGCAGAGTCCTTGCTTTGAAGCCAGGCATCCTCTAGTGAGGAAGACTGGAAGTAAACTGAGTCACCTTGCCTGGGGACAAAGGCCCTTGCCACGAGTCTGGCCCTGCCCAAGAGGTGAGAGAAGCTGGAGAAGGGGGAACCGGTTCTGCCCCCAGGCTCCTTCACAGCCGGTGATGGGCAAACGGAACCACTGCCAACCACAGAAAACCCCCAAACCTCACTGAGTCCATAGTTGGAATCACTGTCCTCTGCAAGCTTTCACAAGCTCCTCCAAACGCCTGGGCACCTGAGGTCACACTACCTGTAGCTCTCCACCCCTTGCTTTCTGGCAAGGGGGGGTGGGGCGGCGGTGCATACGCACATCTGGAGACACAGAAGGCGGACAGGCTATCTTTGGCCTATGGACATGATGATAAACGCAGCAGCCTGCACTGCCCTGGAGGGGGTGGGCAAGGACACAGGCCAATGCGCCGTCTCAGGGTGGTGTGGGCCAGGGTGGAGTGCTGGGCTGGGCTGGACAGAAGGGAAGAGGGGCCTGGGAGAAAGAGCAGACTTCAAGGAAGCCTTCCTAGAGGAAATTATGTGTCAGCCGAGAGCTGAAGCATGAATGGGAGGCATCCAGGGAGGTAGACAGAGAGGAGGGAGAGGTAGGGAAGTGGCAAAGGAAGGCCAGGCAGAAGGTGAGTTAGACAGTCCAAGACAGGGGGCCCCTGGGTGGCTCAGTCAGTTAAGCATCCAACTCTGGCTCGGGTCATGATCTAGCGGTTCACGGGTTCGAGCCCTGCGTCGGGCTCTGTGCTGACAACTCGGAGTCTGCTTGGGATTCTGTGTCTCCCTCTCTCTCTGCCCCTCCCACCCCCCCTCAAAAATAAATAAGCATTTTAAAAAAGAAGAGGAAAGGAAAAGAAAGAAAGTCCGAGATAGGAGTGACCATGGTGGGTGTGGCAGTCCGGGCAGCTCAGGATGGCTGATGAGTAGAGTCTGAAGAGCCATGAGCTAAGGGGCAGCAAATCCAGTGGATCCCACAGCAGGCCTTGCCACAGAGCCCCGATCCCATCCTGGAGGAATGGGGAGGCACTGAGGGTCCTGGAGCAGAGAAGAGGAAGCCCAGATTTTTGCCTTTTGCAAATCACAGTGGCTACAGAGTGGGGAATAGTTTGGAACTGGGTAAGAGGGAGTTAGAGAAGTCGGCTGGGGCTTGGAGGTGTTCTAATAATGCAGGGGAAGTTAGCAGTGGGCCAGACTAAGACGTGGGTGACTCCAGATTTGTTAAAGAATTGGCAATTAGACCAGACTGGGAATGGAGAAGTCAAAATCAAGGACGACTCCCAGATTTGCAGCTTAGGAAACCAGTTGGATGAAGGCCTGGCGTGTGAAGGGAGAGCAGCTGGGAAAAGGGTCTGTGGGGAAAACAGCTAAGTTCAGCCTGAAGTCCACGTATCTGTGGGATATTTAGGGGACCCAGTGCACCATGAAGTCAGGGGTAAGAGACAGGTCTGGGATAGAGTTAAGATTCTCGGGTCCTCCCCTGCAAGGATGAAAACTACAGCCACAGGTGAGGTTCTGCAAGGAATTCCCACAGAATGAAACATGAAGAGGCCAAGGGGAGAGCCCCAAAGACACCAAATTGACAAGACAAGCAGAAGAAGAGGGGTTTGCAAAGGAGTCTGAAAATGAGAAGAAAGAAGAGAGCAACAGGGCTGTCCCAGGTGCCAAGGGGAAAGGGCACATCAGGAGGCCCGAGTGCTGGGCTGGATCACATGATGCCCACAGGGCACGGCAGAGGCACGCAGACATGTGTAAAAATCCTCCCAGGCTAGCGCCCAAGGGGAGAAAAAGGTACTGGAAACCTCTGCACCCTACTTTTTCATTACCCTCTGCTCTCCGTGAAAGGACGGGTAGAAAAATCCCAGATCCATTTAGTGCAGTGTTTCCCAAAGGATGGTCTGAGGAACCCGGCCCCGTGAGATGAAATACACACGCACATCCACGTACACATGCTGTCTGTAGTGACTGAATGTTTAGAAGGTCGTGCACCACAGTCTCACATCAGGGTCCAATGATGCAATTAGGAGAGCAAACCCTCTGAACAGCCCAGTGGTGAAGAAACCTGTTTAATTTCGTTTGATCCAGCATTTCCCAAACCTCTTTGGCAATGGAACCCCATTACCTATTAATATCTCTTGCGCTGGAAATGGCAGCATTGATGGAAAGGGGCACGTCTAACTGATGAAATGTCTACAGCTGGTAACCCCCTGGCGAAAAGCATCCTCTCCCAAGCTTGGGATGAAAGGCGTCCTTGGTCTGGGTCCCCCTCATTCATTCACTGATTTAAATTTTTTTTTTCCAACGTTTTTTATTTATTTTTGGGACAGAGAGAGACAGAGCATGAACGGGGGAGGGGCAGAGAGAGAGGGAGACACAGAATCAGAAACAGGCTCCAGGCTCTGAGCCATCAGCCCAGAGCCTGACGCGGGGCTCGAACTCACGGACCGCGAGATCGTGACCTGGCTGAAGTCGGACGCTTAACCGACTGCGCCACCCAGGCGCCCCATTCATTCACTGATTTAAAACGTATTGGGTAGGGATGCCTGGGTGGCTCAGTCGGTTACGCATCCAACTCTTAATTTCAGCTCAGGTCATGATCTCACACATTGGGCTCTGTGCTCACAGCCCGGAGCCTGCTTGGGATTCTCTCCCTTTCTCTCTGTCCCTCCCCTGCTCTCGCAAGAACTTGTGCGTGCACTGCGCTCTCTCTCACTCTCTCAAGATAATTTTTTTTTTAAATAAAAATAAAGAAAACGTACTGGGCACCTAGTAGGTGGTGGCGTAGCCAGAAGGGCTGGCACATTTGGGGAGACGAAGATTGAGGAGACACGAGGCAGGCGTTCTTTGGATGTGCACGTTCTTGGTAGAGGATACGGCCAGCCAAATAACCAGGCAGACGCTGGCCAGCCAGCGTGGCAGGATGAGGGAAGGAACACCACCACTATCATTTATTAAGCACCTACTGTGTGCCAGGCACACTCCATAATAATGAACGAGCGGCTAACATTTATTGGATTCCTACTCTGCACTAGATAGTCTCCTAAGTCCATCAGCGTATTTATCCTTCCAACCACCTGGGAGATATTTATTATCTCCTTCACCAGATAAGGCCACTGAGACAGACAGACGTGACATTTCTCACCCAAGGCCAAGGTTAGCAGTGTCAGAGCAGGGATCTGAGCCTAGACAGTCTGCCCCAGATATTATACTCTTCAACTCTACATTCTACACCCTTTGGAAACATCCCGCTGATACTTGAACTTGGGTTGCTAGAGTCTGAATCTGAAGTGCCAACCGTTATACCCTGGAACCACCCACATTATTGACGTTCTTTGATCTTCATGACACTTTGCCGCACGTGTTAGAAACCGCATTCACAGAGGAGGCTCCAACTTTCACACAGCTCGTGGCAGGCAGCGCTGAGGCTCTTGAACTCAGGGGCGGGGGTCTGACTCCAAAGCTCACGCTCCTAGGTCTATCACGTCCTGCCGCCCAGACTGCTGTCATTTTTACAGGTTGGAATTGAGGTGATAGCATATTTCGCATCTACGGAGGCCTGGCAGCCTGACAAGGCAGAATGGACAGTGGCTATGATGAGACGGCCTCCTGGACACAACCCCGTGTCGGGCTCCAACCCCTTATTTGTTGGGGGGACGGGGGGGGCGGGGAGGGCGGTGTCCAGGAGGTCCTAGAGGAGGGGCCAGCATGGCCAGGGCAGAGGGAGAAGGGGAATTCGGCAGTGCTTGGACTGAAGTCATTTTACCGACCGGTATTTGACAGCCAGCGTGGCTATGTCAGGACATACCTGAGGAACGTCAGCCCAGGCTGGGACCAAAACCATGACTGTTTACCAATTTCCAGCAGCCTTGACCTTCAATGGCCAAGCAGGCTCACAGACAGTTCCCCTGGGCAAGTTTGGCCTCCTCTGAGGAGTCCTCCCTCCTTTGACCTGGAGTCATGGCCTTAAACCTGAGGTAGGTCAAGTTCATCTGCACCTTTCTACAGTCGCATGCTGCAGCCCCAATCCTGCAAATGCAGATTCCAAGCAGTGCCTCTGAACCAGAATCTGCAGACTGCAGGCCTGGAGGCTGGGAGATGCTATCCCACCCAGCCCACGCGGCCCCTCGGCGGCCCCAGACACACACACACACGCCAGACCCCGAAGGAGCTCCTAACCGAAAGCCCTCTGTGCGGTGTGGATCTAATTAAGTTCTGACATCATCTCAAATTGAATCCTTTTATTAAACATTTATCTTCAGATTCCGGAGTGTGTCACAACACCCCATTGTCTTAAGTGACAGAAAGGAAAACAGCGTTTGCCTTTCCCACAGCAACCAAAGTCCTGTTCTCAGCAGCCCGCGAGCGACAGCCAGGTCTTTCCAGAGCCCTCTCTTCCTCCACCTGCGCGGGGTCCTTGGCGGTCCCCCTGCCCCGAGCTTGCCTCCGGTTCCTCGACACACCCGCCTCCCTCATGATCTCCAGCCTCGCTGAGCTGTCTGGATCAGCTGCAACTTCTCTCAGTCATTTTCCTCAGCCTTCCAGAACCCCTTTCCTCCTGGGGATTGCACTGGAGAGACGGAAGGCGGCCTGGCTGTCTCGGCTGCTCCTCTCTGAGCACAGGCTGGCTCTGGGGGGCAGAGCTCACGGGGTCCCACCCCTGGCCTCCCTCCACCCCGCTCCCAGACTCTGAAGGCTTTGGAACAGATTCTAGTGTTTTCATCCTTCTCTGCTTCCCTAGCAGAGTGCCTAGCACAGAGAAGGCTGGCAAGGTGTCTTCATTGATCAGTGACTCAATAGTTAAAGACCAAGTGTTGTCCTCAGCTTTGTCGTTTGGAGAACTCTCTTTGGACGTTCCCCAAAGGTGATCGAATTCTAGCAGACTGATCCCTGCCAGTCAGACTCCTGGGAGACTCACCTTTCCCTCGTCTACAAGTGTCTCCTGGGCAGAACTCTCTTCTGGGGAGTAGATACTTCTGAGCAATGAGAAGCTCCCACCTGGGTGACCAGTCCAAGTCTTTTTAAACACCCGGGAATACTAAGGCTCGAGTTGCGATCGTTCCTTTCTCTAGGCATGACAAGACCCACCAATCCTGTGACAACAATAATTACAGATCATGTGTACCGACAGCTCACAGCACACACTGTTCTAAGAGCCTTACATGTGCATTAAACTTATGGAGCCCACACAAGGAACTCTGGAATAGGTAATGTTCCTTACCCCATTTTACAGAAAGGAAACTGAGGCCCAAAGTGGTTAAGCAACTTGCCCAAGGCTACATACACACCCAGGCATTCTGACGGATTCGGTCCTGAGTTTCTAGGAAACTAGGTAACATTTACCCAATAGTTACTATTTAGCAAGCCTTGCGAGCCTCTAGTAGAACGGGCTCTATCGATCATTGAATCGCAGGATATGAAAAATGCTGGAGCAGGATTTCTAGTGAATTTTAGAGAGTCTCCCGCACCCACCGAGTGAACAGAAAGTGTGCAGTTCGATCCCTGTCCTTGATGCATGTGGAACGCCGTTAGGACAATGACACAGAAACTCATGAAATCCGAAATAACAAGACAGGCCAGCTGTACGAGAGCTGTCACGAGGCAGCCTGCGGTGGACGGCCGGATGAGTGGTCTTGGAGGTAAAAACAGAGCTGGAAGGAAAGAGACGCAGTTCTGAGATGTACCATCAGGAAAGGCTCCTTAGATCCTAGCTTCCAAGGGTGGAAGGCAGAATCATCTAGTCCACCTCCCAGCCATTAAAGAAATGCTCTCTTCAGCATCCCTAAGACGCAGCTGACCACTTTCACCTTGAATGCCTCCAGTGACGGGTAGCTCACTACCTTAGGAGGCAATGCTGAAAACTACCACACTGGCTCGGGTACCCACCTGACATCCCCTGCCCTACACAGGACCAGGCAAGGTTGAGGTGCAAAACTGAAGAAGATGCTCGTTGCGCCTGCACGACCCTGAGAGCGAGTGCCTCTTTGATTTGGACCCTAGGCACCTCATCTACTCCTGGCCCTGCCAGAACATCCCCACCCATGGCTCCCAGCTGTCCCTCTGGAGTAAACCAGACACTGTTTTAGTGAAGGGGAGGAAAGAGTTTGATTCATCAGGGAGGGGAGTTGTAAGCAAAGGTGGGCACCGGGGCAAGGGCAAGATGCAAAGGCACAGCAGGGAGAGGAGAGTCAGGGCAGAGAAGGTGAAAAGCTTTGGGTCCCACTGAACATAGCTGGGATGTCTGGTTGTCCAGATGTCTGCCCTTTTTGCGACAGGCGCTGGGGGTCTTGAAGATTTCCAAGTCAGGGAGTGTGTTTGGCTTGAAAACAAGAGTGTGCTCGCATGAGCGGCATCCCCGGTCCTGTGGATCCTCATCACATGAAACGTTTCTGTCCTCTTGGGTCAGTGGTTTAGATGGCATTTGACCACTTTGGCCTGGATCTCTGCCATGAAATCGAATGTGCCAAAGCAGGGAAAAGGAACCATAGGGGGTTCGGAGAAAGCAGTTGTCAGAAAATGAAGGTGGATTATGCAAAGCAGAAAAGGCCGCTGGCATTTTCTCTCCAAGGAGGGATCTGAACAACATACTGGAGATCTTCGTGAGATGCTATCAGGAAGGAGCGTCCCGGGGCACCTGGGGGGCTCAGTCGGTTAAGTGCCTGACTTTGGCTCAGGTCATGATCTCACGGTCCATGAGTTCAAGCCCCGCGTCGGGCTCTGTGCTGACAGCTCAGAGCCCGGAGCCTACTTCGGATTCTGTGTCTCCCTCTCACTGCTACCCCCACCACCCACCCGCCTGCTCACACTCTGTCTCTCTCTCTCAAAAATAAAAAAAGGGAAGGAGCATCCCTCAGATGGCAACGTCCACGGGGCCTGGCCCCATGATCTTTGTGCACGAGGTAGGGGAAGGGATGCTATCTCTGCGGGAATTTTTATTTCCCTAGCATTTATTATGCGGCAGGCACGGTGTCCAGCCCTTTTTGACGTCTTGTTGGTGTTTACAACAACCTTACCCCATTTTTCACAGAAGGAGATAGGAGCTTGGGGGGTGGGGGGAGTGGGACGGAGCCACGTGCGTCATGCCCAGTCTCGTTCACTACAGGATGCCCGTGCTCACCAGCCTGCACCTCTGCACGGGGTTTGCAATTTCCCAGGTGGGCTTATTAGTTGTCGTTTCATCTATTCACTTCTACCATCAGGGAAGCAGGACTGCCCCCTGTTCCCACCTGGCAGATCAACAGACCTCCGCTGACTTCACGACCATCCCTTCTCTCCATCCCCACCGCCCCCACCCCGCCGGGGCCGCCACCATCTCTCCCCTGGACGCCTGCCACAGCCATCCAGGCAAGGGGTCCTGGTGGCTCCAATGGGGCTGGTGGCTTCCAGTCTCACCCTTCCCTCACATTCCCCACTTGGCCATCAGTACCAACATCCTAACATACAAGTCTGGTCACATGTCCCCCTTGCTTAAAACCCTTCATTGGCTCCCCACTGCTCCTAAATTCATACCTTAAATGGCTTATTAGGCCTTGAATAATCTGACTGCAGCCACTAACTCTCCCAACTGATTATACGCACGCACACACACACACACACACACACACACACTATATCCAGCACAACCATCTGTCCTTCAGACAGACAAAGGCTCTTGGCCTCAGGATCCCGTCCTCTGTCTCTGGTTAACCCTTGCTCCTCTCCCTGGCACCTTTCTTCCCTCCCCTCTGTCATCTGCCACCTTCTACTTACCCTTCAGGGCTCCTCTGAGATGAGGCTTCTTCCAGGAAGCCTTCCTGACAACCCACCACCACCCAGACTGAGCTATGCACGCTTCTGTGCACGCTCTGCTGTGACAATATCACACAGGGGTCACCTAGAAATCCACTGCCCGGAGTCAAGTCTCAGCTCTTTTGATCACACTGGCAGTAAATCCTTAGATGCATTCCTTTACCTCTGTGCCTCCGTTCCCATGCCTTTAAAAAGTGGAGAACATGGGGCGCCTGGGTGGCTCAGTCGGTTAGGCAGCCGACTTCGGCTCAGGTCATGATCTCTCGGTCCGTGAGTTCGAGTCCCGCGTCGGGCTCTGTGCTGACAGCTCAGAGCCCGGAGCCTGTTTCAGATTCTGCGTCTCCCTCTCTCTGACCCTCCCCCGTTCACGCTCTGTCTCTCCCTGTCTCAAAAATAAATAAAACGTTAAAAAAAATTTTTTTAAAGTGGAGAACGTAACAAAAGGAGTTTTTTGAGGATTAAATATAAAGTGCTAAGCCTGGCGCCTGGCTCATGGCGGCTTCTCCCAGAGGCCAGTGATCACCACCCCTGAGTCATACAAGTTAATTATTTGTCCTGGTGCCTCTTGGACTCAGTTGTTGGGGACAGAGAATCCTGCTGTATCAATGTCCCCTCTATTGCGGTGCCCAGTTCAAACCACCACACCTCGGAGGCTCTCAGTAAAAGTTGAGGACTGGCGGAAATACTGAATGCGTCAAAAAGCGTACAACTTGCCCAAGATCACATGGCTAACGGATGACAGAAAGAGGGACCAAATGTGAGTGCTCTCAGTGGCAAGGCCACCTTTCCACTACACCGTAAGGCCTCTCAAGATGAGGCAGAGCTGCTGACACATGACGGTATTTATTCATCACCCACCTGCTCCTGGGGCCCCGGGGGTTGACAGAGTCATTTGAACAATCCTGTTTTGTAGGATCTATGCGTATCCGCTCCCTATGCTCCCTGGGCATGCCTCCCCCAGGGAGCTCTCTTGACACAGCAGAGTAATCCCCATTCTCTTCAATGAGTCTGTGAGCTTCTCAAGCGCAGGAGCTGTGTGTGCTCCATCCGTGTCCCCCACCCCCACCCCCAATGGGCCCCAACAAACACAATAGCACCTACTAGGTACCAGGCACTGAACCGAGGCCTCTCAATACAGCGCTCTGGGAAATTCCCACAACTCTATGAGACAGGTCCCACTGCCTCCCCATTTTACAGATGAAGAGACTGAGGTTCAGAGGGCTTCAGCGGTGTAACGGTAATACAAACCCAGCTTGCCTCCAGACTTGGGCTAACCACTGACCTTCACGGCCTCCCTAATAGTAGGAGCTGCACTAATGGATCTGTAGTTCAGGAAGATTCCTTCACGGCCTATGACAACACCCAGGCCTACAGGTCGATGTCACAGGGTGCTTTTAGGTTGGCTCGTCACCTGAGCAGAGGGTCCTTAACCTCATCGGGAGCAGGCTTTCCATCACAACGTGGCATGAAGTGCGTCTGAGCTTTTCCCGTCTCCAGGGCCGCCTCCAGTGTCAACAATGGTGGGGGACGGGGGACAAAGTTGCAGTGAGGGCGCTTGATGTTCAGGACCCAGATCCTTCCACCTCCTCAGAAGTCAAGCCCATTTCCGTCCAGTGTAGGGTCCTGACCACCATCTCCAGCTTCCCCACCCCTGCCCAGTCCGTAAGCACCTCGGCCCGCTGGTCTTCGCCTGGATCCATTACACTCTTCCTGCCTGAGGTCGAACCCCCATTCTTGCCCCTCCTTCCCGGCTCCCTTTGTCCAAGGCCGACTTCCCCACGAGGCCCCGACTCCCCTCCTCCCCCGCCACAGCTGAAGACGTTGTAAGAAACACTGAGACGCCCCTTCATTCATTCCTTCCTTCAGTAACTCTACTTAGTGATATTTAGTGAGCACTTGCTATATGTAAGCACTGAGAGTTCAACCGGCTGTGTTTAGCATTAAATCCACACAAAAGACTATTTTAACACGTATGATTATGTTCATTAGGAATAGTCTTGGCTCCCGAGGCTTTTTTTTTTTTTTTTAGGTTTTTAAATTTATTTTTGAAAGAGAGACAGAGAGAGAGAGCACAGGGGAGGGGCAGAGAGAGAAGAGAGAGAATCCTAAGCAGGCTCCGCACGGTCAGCACCGAGCCCGATGTGGGGCTCGAATTCACAACCCGTGAGATCATGATCTGAGCCGAAACCAAGAGCTGGATGCTTAACGACTGGGCCACCCCGGCACCCTTTGAACTCCAATGTAAAGGATGCTTTACTCCCTCCTCATCACACAACCTTGGAGGTAAGAGGCCCAGGGCTGCTGCAGTGCCGTGGCGGCATTGCCCCCATGCCTTGAGCCCATTCTACCATCAATGCCGCTCTCCATCCGCAGGGTGGCTCCGTGGTTCAAGACCGCACCGGAGCTGCCCAAGCCAGGGGCCCACAGACGGCGCGTCCCACCCGCTGAGGGTTCTTTCTCAGAAGTGACTCCCACCCCCACTGCCGCTGCCATCCCATTGGCCAGAACTCGGTCACGTGGCCACCCGTGGCTGGGACAGCCGCGCAAACCCGCGGGGAAACGTCTGCGCGGGCAAAATATGGCAAGGCAAGGCAAACGCTGGGCTAGGGAACCCTGGCTGCGCCACCGCGAGGTGTCGAGAGGAACTGTAAAAAGAGCCCCTGTGCACTCAGCACCAGACTAGGAACTAGAACATCCAGTGCGTCGAAGCCGGTCCTGGGCCCTCCCTGCTGCCACCCGCCCCACTCCCCCACCTCCGGTCCACACCCTCTTGAATTCCGTGGTCGGGGTTGCCTTGCCTGGCGTTGCCGGTTCACCGCTTGTAAACGATCGTCAGCCTAGTTGTACAAGTTTTTACCTTTGTGAAAATAGAATCATACCATAAATATATATATTTATATATAACATCTATATGTTATACATATGTCATATGTATATATGTGTTATATATAAATATATATATATATATATATATATATATATATATATTTTTTTTTAAGCTTGATTTTCTGTTCAGTATTATGGGTGTGGGATTCACCGGTGTTGACACGGGTAGCTGTAATCCATTCGTTTTCACTGCTGTGTAGTATCCCGTTTTATCAACAGACTCCAAGGAGTTAGCATTCTTCCGACAACCGAACCGTGGGCTCTTCCCAGTGTTTTGCCCTTACAAGCAGGGCTGGGAGGAACATTTGCACGCCCATTTCCTCATGCCTACATGCAAGAATTTCTCCGAGGCAAATTTCTAAGAGAAACTGCTGGGTCGTGGGGGAATACACATATTTTCATATTGTCAAATAGGTTTTTAATAAGACAGGTGCAAAAGGTGGTGGCGATGCCCCAGGGGCTCTAATGGTTTGAGACAAGTGTTCATCCATTTAGGAGGATGGAAATGTGTAATACACTGCCTGCCCGCAGACCTGGGTGGGCACACATACGCACACACAGACTCATTCATTTATTGTCCGTTTGTTCAATAAACATTTGTCATGTAGCCATTCTCATCAATTATAAGCCACACCATCAGTGTAATGATGATTCTTCAGGAGGAAAGAAACACAGTGCAGTAAATGAATCCATCAATTATAAGACACATTCTAATTTCAGCAACACTGAAATGTGCGTGTGAGAGCATCTTAGAGTCAAGGGAAATATGGTACCTTCAGGCAATTCTCTAGAGGAAATTCCGCCCTTAGGAGCTTACAGACTTGAAGCTACTTGTTCCCAACAATACCCTAACAGAGGTCATGGTCAAAGCAGACACAAAGTGCTTGAAAGCCTTGCTACCCAATTCCAACTGTGGTCCACTTGGGAGCTTGTGAGAAATGGAGTCTCAGGCCCCGCCTCAGAACCACTGAGTCAGAATCTGGCTTAACATGAACCCGGGCGATTCCCATGCCCATTAAAATCTCAGAAGCAGGCAGAGACCCATAGGGAAGAGAAAGAGTCTTTCCAGTTGAGGGCAATCAAGAAAGGCTTCCTGAAAGAGGCATCATCTGAAGAGGAAAAACTACATCCGTTGAGAGCCTGCTCTGGGTGAGAAACCGCACCAGGAACCTCACTTCTGCTCTCTCCTTGAGTCCTCAGAATCGCCCCATGGGGCAGGGATTCATATCTCTGTTTTACAGCTAAGGAAACAGAGGCACAGAGCGGTCACATAATGAGCTCCAGGCCACACAGCTAATAGCTACCAGAACCAGGCTTAGAAAGCAGATCTTTCAGAGTCTGGAGTCCAGTCTCTTCTCCCGCATCACATGGAAAGAACTTAGGGAAGTAGCTGTAGAGACAAGAATCAGGACAGGATTCAAGTGGAGGCTACAGAAGCAAGTACTCCCTGCTGTGCTCAGGACCTCTGGGAGGTGAGCTGGCGGTCGGTGGGCCAGACACCTTACCGCCTTCTCATCCCGCCCCAGGGGAACCTGAACGGGACCTAGCCCATAGTGGGTGCCTGAAATAATCCAATGAATGCATGAACGAATGAGCGAGCTCACAGACAGCCACACAGGCTGCTTCAAACCCTCCGGCACCCGTTGCCGCTGGCGCTGTGCTGGCGGGTGGGGGTCCCAGCCAGGGAGGAGCCCGGCACTGCCCACCCACCCCAAGGTCTCCTGAATCCCCGCCGGCAGGGAGGGCCCAGCCAGCAAAGCGAAAAGCCAGGAGCAGAAAAGGTTGAAAACACAGAGAAAGCAGCTCCCACCAAACCCTTCATTTGCTTCACTTAAAAAATTACTTAGCCAGCCTCCTGCCGGTGCCTCCCCCCCCCTCCCTCCGAGCACCGGCCCCGCTCTCCTTCAGCTTCTCATGAATATGTGGGAAATAAAACGGCGTCTGTTCAGCCCCTAATGACCAGGTTTATGAAGAGCTTATTGTATCTCAAAGAAATGAGACAGCAGTTGGTGTTGTGAGATATTAATGTGCTTTTTACAAAAGCTGATGAAACCTCCTTTAAACTACTTAATACCTGCAAGCTGAAATTTCCAGTCTGAGAGTAAATTCCTGGAGGCAGAGCTGAGGCAGAGCCTCAGGCACAGCCCTTGGCCTTTCTGTCTCAGCTGGGCGGGCAGTCATTTGGCTCTGGGGTCGGTGGGGCGCTGCTGCCCTTTGGGGTGGGGGTCCAGTAGAGATTTCGTGATTGTTGGGGGCCTTGGCAGAATAATCCTTTCTAGTTCACAGTGGGAGAGTCTCTCCCACATCCTCCTGCTCTAAGAGCTCAAAGTCAATGCCTTTCTGGGGAGTGGGGAGTGAGATGCTCCCCTCTTCAGTTCAGCCTGGACCCCCAGCCCCCCTGGGGACGTGGCCCCTGTCCCCTCTTCTGCCCTCACCCCCACCCAGCCAGCCCTCTACATGGGACCCATCTTCTTGTAAGTCTCCAGTCCCGCTCTGATGTCACGCGTTCGCCCTGGCCGACCCCTCACACGGGTTGCCCTTCATCCAGCAGGTGTGCTGGTAAATGTCTAGCAACTGGCTCTCCGGGCAGGGAAAGGGGACCTCGATCTATTGTATGTGCCCATTCTCGGGGTGCAAATCCTCCCACCGTGGCTGCCCGTGTGAGTGACCAAGAGACTCTAACGAGCAGCCACCGGAAGCTAGTGCAAGCCTGCTCCCGCACACCTCTGCCTCCGGGCTCCCTTGTACCCCCAACTCTGGTCCAGGGGACCTTCCCCGACCCCCCGAGACAGTCTGTCCCCTCTTGTGCGCCCCGCACCTCCCTGCCTTTGCTCTTGCTGATCCCTGTCCTAGAAATCTCTTCTCACCAACCCCCCCTGACTTCTCCGACACACACATGCTCACTCTCACTCACACACTCACAGTCACATGTGCCCCTCCTGTGCGCCCCGAGACACGCTCTGCTTTGTCGCCGCACAGACCCTGCTACACCACAGCGTCTGGCATCCATCTCCCACCGCACACTACAAGTTCCGTGGGGACAGAAAGTATATGTTTTCCTCTGTGTCCCCAGCAGGTTACACTGAGCATAGCATACGGTCGGCACTACACAAATCTTAGCTGAACAACTAACTCTGCTGCCATAAGGCCTCATACATTTTGCTATAGAGTATGTGGGACATTACATTCTAGTAAATTCCGTGCTGTCTGTCTTCCCCCCCCCCAAGACTGAGAGCCCCCGAAAGGCAGGGAATCAGGTTAGATTTCCCTCCACCACCCCAGTGCCAGGCACATGGTCAGCCCTTAGTCCCTACCTTGGGGAGAGAGCCTGCCTAAGGATGAAGCCAACTGAGAGGAAAACCAGAGATGGGGAGAGAGACCCCAGATTTTTGAGCACCTGGATCCATCTGTGCCTGAAGCCGTCTCAGTCCCTGGGCTTGATGAGCACCAACCTGAAAAAAATACAGCAGGACCCTAGGCTGGCAACAGGAATGCCACTCTGCACTGACTGTTGTGACGTCTCGAAGATGTTCTACCACATTTCAACTCCAAACAGAGATGGCTGAGTGCTGCTGATGCCACCTCCCTTTCATGAACCTCAGCACCTCTTCGTTCGGACTG
The DNA here is from genome assembly GCF_028018385.1 of Neofelis nebulosa. Lineage (NCBI taxonomy): Eukaryota > Metazoa > Chordata > Mammalia > Carnivora > Felidae > Neofelis > Neofelis nebulosa. The sequence goes on from NC_080789.1 coordinate 11,594,280, forward strand.
AATCCGTGGCCGCAGAGCTTCAAGTGCTCCTGGAGACCCTTTACGCCTCCAGGCCACCCTCACCGCCTCACTGCACCATCAGCCTCTGGACTATTGGGACCCATCCCGTCATGGCCCGCGTCTCAGTTTACCTCCATTAGTCCTCACTACCAATCATTTGTCCCTCACTCTGTTCACCTCCCAATCTGCCCCAATCTCCCACCTCACCCCACCCCCCCAGCCTTTCAAATCCCTGCCCAGGGCTCCTCGGCATTTGGTCCAGAGGTCAGGAACCCCCGCTCCTAACCTCTTTTGTGCTCACTCATAGAAACCTGGCTGTCCCTTGAGGACATGACTCACAGGGCTGATAATTCACAGGGGGCGTTTTATTCTTCCCTATAGCCCTGTCTAAAACTCATCCAGTCTTCTCTTCCCCGACTCTCTCCTGCCCAGTCCCAACTTGGCATCCCCCCCCCCCCCCATTCTTTGAGGAGGTAAGCGCGGGCCCACCTCATTCTCCCAGGCCACCCTGCAGCCATCTTGGATTTCACAAGCTGTCAGACAGCCTTCCCAGTACCTAGCGTTGAACACCTTGCTTGGCGAGCACATCCCAGCCCCAGCTTGCTGGTTGTTAACTGCTGAAATCCTGTGTACCCAGGATTTCAAGCAGCCCCACTAAGTGCAGGAAGAGGGCTGTACAGGGGTGGCTCCCGGCTGTGACAGATAGGGCAAGGAGCAGCTGGGACTGAGGCCCCATCTCCTCTCCCCACTCGCCAAGAATTGGTGGAGGGTTGAGCTCTGTGCCCCGGGCCTGGCAGCTCTCCAAGCCCTGGGCCCAGTGAGGGCCCCAGAAGAACAGAATCTTCCTACAGCCGGAGTGGCTGGGCCAGGCTGGGCACACACCATCACCCATGAGAGCACTACCTCTGAGGTTTCCGCTCTTCTCCTCCCCGCCCCCCATTCCACCACCCACAGGGGCATCCCTCTGGGCCTCCTAGGTCGCCCAGCAAGAGGGCTACCTGCTTGGAGAAGGCCTCCAACACAATGGCATGGGACAGGGTAGGAGAAAATTCTGTATTTACTGAGACAAAGTAAGTCTTACTCTAACAGAGACATGTTGGAAGCAGCTGGTATGGTTCCCTGCGTCAAATCGTGGTCCAGACAGGACCATCATTTAGCTAGAAAGAGCCTCACACCAATAGTTTCTAAAAACAACCAATGATTTGGGGTTTACCAGAATAATGTGATGAATGCTTTGCATATCATCCTTAACTTGGTAGGCAGCTTCCTAATACATACTTAACTATGTATAGAAAATAAAAGTGAACGTTTAGTTTTGTCTTCTATATTTATTGGTATGACCTTTCCGACTGCTAGAGACTTTGAATGTCATCCCTACCTCCACCCGACCCGAGCCACCCAGTTCATGGTCTCATCCTTGACCGTGACATGACCAATAGCCACGTCCCCTCAATGATCTCAATCACTGGCCCCCACTTTCTGACTCTCATGCCCCAGTCTTCCAACTTACTCCCAGGAGCCCCCGGCTCTGGCAGTTCTTTGACCCCCACCCCACCCTAGGCTTCCAATGCATTGACCCCATCACCTCTTCACTGCCTCCTTCCCCAGCTTAGAGTCTGACCCATCTTCATAATCACTGCCTCCCCCACCCCTGCTCTTGGACTCATTCCACAGACCCCCACCCTGGTTAAAGGCAACCCTCCAGCCAGACTCAGCCACACCGTAAATGTAGCTGGGCCACCCTTGCACTTGTGTCCTGGGCCTCATCCCCTCTCACGTTGCTCCTGCATTGCTCCCTCGTCTCTCCAGCTATCACGCCTTCCCTCTCTTCTGGAACATTCCCACCAGGATCACTCATGCCTTAACATCTCCCCCAACACAGAATGGACAGCAGAGCAGCAGACACCCCACCAGCACAGTACAGGGGGGGCATAGGGGGGTTGAGGGAAAGAGACAACAAACGATATGTTGGAGGCTGGGGCAGCCAGACCAGCATGTGCAAAGGTCCTGTGGTAGGAGGGAGCATGCGTGACAGAAGGCTGAGATGGCATGTGCACAGAGAGGGAAGTGGGCAGGAAATAAGGCCAGACAGAGGTGGGGATCAGGCCGCTTTAAGATGCTGAGCTTTCCTTACAGGACTGGGAAGCTATTGAGCATTTCAAGCTAGAAGTGGTTTGATCAGATTTGCATTTTCAAAGGATCACCATGATTACTCTGTAGACAAGGATGAGAGTGAGTGCAAAATGACCAGTGGGGAGGCTGTCATGCAGAGAAGCCAGGATGGTGGCCTGGCTGTGGGTGTTGCTGCCAATGGAGAGAACTTGACAGTTTTGAGAGACACTGCGAGTGAATGCAGGCAGGACATCCTAAGGGAAGGGACCTGCAGTCAGGAAGAAGAAATGTAGGCAGTGACAACTGGGCTCAGGCTTGCATCGGCAGCGATGGAGAGGCATTCACTGAGCTGGTTGGTGCCTGCAGAAGACCAGGTTTGAGGGGAAATGATCATGAGTTCAGGTTTGGACCTTCTGAATACACAGTGCCTTTAAAACATCCACCAGGAGACATCAGATCGGCAGGTGGATACCAGGTCTGGCCCTCACGGGAGAGTCTGGGTTGCTGGTGACCTCACACAGCCGGTATACAGCATCTCTTGAGCCCTTCCTGTGTGCCAGGCACCGCGCTAGGAGCTCATGGTCTAAAGATCACTGGGGCACGGCCCGTGCAGAGAAACAGCCAGGTTGCAAGGGAAGCAGATATGGGTGCGGGCTGCTAGCATGAAATGTGGGGCCCTTAGAAGACAGGGTAGAGGCACCAGCCACAAGCCCTTAGTCTGGGATTGAGCAGTGTCCCCAGTTTGTTGTTGTTGTTGTTGTTGTTGTTTAATGTTTATTTTAGTTTTGAGAGAGAGAGAGAGAGAGAGTGAGCAGGCCAGGGGCAGAGAGAGAGGGAGACACAGAATCCGAAGCAGGCTCCAGGTTCCGAGCCATCAGCACAGAGCCCGATGCGGGGCTTGAACTCATGAACCGTGAGATCATGACCTGAGCCAACGTCAGCCCCTTACCCGACAGAGCCCCCCAGCCGCCCCGTGTCCCCAGTTTGTTAGGAGTCTCGGGGCCCACATCTCACCTCCTGCACGGATTGCTTACAAAGATGCCCGGCACCAGATTGGCACTGATGAGATATTTGCCAGCTTGAATTGAAAGCAAATGAAAGCACTTTGCAGAGCACTTTTCAAACGCACTGATCTGTAATTTTACCAATAGGGAGGAGATTTTATCCTCTTAGCAGCTAGACTCTCAGCAGTAGACTCTTCTCAGGTCCTAGAGGGAGTTGAGGCCTCCTGGGGATGCTTGAGGAGAGGGCGGAGAAGCAGGGTGGGTGGGCAAGAAGGGTTCTGCCCCAGGGGAGCATTTCAAGCGAAACGCTGTGCTCCTGAGTCCCCACAGAGCTTCAGTGAAGTTACCAGAAGCCTCCATATCCTCTGGGGAATCGTTTTTCTTGCAGAAGTCAGGAAAGGGGGTGAATATGTTACCGAGACAGTGATTGGGGCGGCCAACCATCTTCTCTGCAATATGTCGCATAAAATAATAGCCTTAGAAATGCCTAAAACGCTTCCCTTTATGGAAGTACACCTGTATCGTATAGAAGCAGGTGTACATGATATATACACAGGTCTATGTAAGAATGCCCTAAAATTCCTAAATCATATCCGTAGTACATGATAAAACCTACTTTATGGGACATGAAGGTTCAGCACCCCATAGGAAAACAGATTGCTAACACGGACTGAGAACTGTATTAATTAGGTTATATTAGCTACTGTCACAGAAAAATCCCAAATGTCAGTGGCTGAATATAGTCAGCATCCAATTCTCCCTCACAGCGATGCCCCCAAGCACTTTTACCGACGTGCCAGGCACTCGCTCTGAGCACTTTATATGTGTCAGCTCATTTAATCCGCGAAGGAAGAACTCCTTTGATCTCCACCTCTCAGGTGAGGAATGCCAGGCTGGACCCAGGCCACAGGAGCTGCCAGCATGGGTTTGCCTATTTATTCATTCAGAGAAAGTTCGTCTGCTGGTGCGGTGGGGGGGGAGGGGGGGGGGTACCACCATGTGTGAAACTGACCGAGGTTTCTACTGTGGCGGAGCAGACCCGCTTGGCAAGCTCCAGCCCACGCATCAGTCCTTCACGAAGACCACATTCACTTCACAGTCGTTGGTGGAGCCGGCTGGGACCTTGGGTTTTCATCTGAGCCTGTGTTCACCTTCTCGGCCATCTGCCAGAAAAGATTGAGTCAAAAGGCCTTCATTGGAGCCCTGGATCTATCGTGTCCTGACCACAAGTACTTACTCGGATCATTTAGCCTCCCTGAGCCTCAGTTTCTTCATCTGTGCAATGGAAGAGATAATAGCCCTCTCACAGGCCTACGGTAGAGCCAGAATGAGTTGTAGTTCAAGAGCCTGTCAGTGGGGCTCAGCCCCCACTGGGGGCTCAACCCCTTCCCATCATCCCCCCCATTATCCTCCTCCCCTGCCCAGAGCAGCTAGGGGCTGGGCACAGTGGATTCCAGGCCCTGCAGATGGGAAGGCACTTTGCAAGCTCATTTAAGGGCTGTGAGAACGTTTGTCGGCATCCGTGTGGGGTCTGTCTTCTTTGCAAAGCGATCTGCTCTCTGGCATGCAAAATGCGAGGTGACTCCCAGCGGAGCTGGGGCACAGAGGCGGGTGTACTGACGGGTTCATCAGCCTCCTCCTCGGCAGTCCCCAGCCCCGAGCCAAACCGCTGCTGCCCGCCAAGCTTCAGCTAATCCTCAGAAGCCTCGATGCAGGGACGGAAGGCTGGGTTTTGAAGTCTTAGGCCTTAGATCCTTTCCATTGCACCGCGGGTGTGTGTGTTTTGATTCACCAGGCAGATGTCCAAACAGACAAAGTGATACCTTCCTTCAGGGGCCGGGGAGAGGGCTGAGCCAGCTTCAGAAGAGCCAGAAGTCAGCAAGAGGCCAGTGGGTGCTGAGCCCCTGGAAACTCTGATGTTTCACGTGTCCTTTCTCCTCTTGTTTTCCAGGGAACTTCAAAGGTCTCTGCAAGCAAATCGATCACTTCCCAGAGGATGCAGATTACGAAGCTGACACAGCAGAATATTTCCTCCGTGAGTGCATGCAATTTTTTCTCCCTTCTGGTGGTGGGTCCAGTCCTTCTAACCTCCAGAGCACCAAAGGCCAGGACTATCCAGAGATCCCTGTATCAGCAGAGGGCAGGAAAAAGCTGAGCCTCGCTCCTTTCCTCCTGTCTGGAGGCCAAACCTTCATGCATGCTGTTCCCTCTGCCTGTAACCCTCTTCCCTCCCCTTTGTGTGGTAAACTCCTATTCATCCTCCAGGTCCCAGCCTGAAACATCACCTCCTCCAGGAAGTCCTCTGTGCCCCTAACGGGTTCCCAGAGCACAGCACATTTATCATGCTGTGGGGTCCTGATCTATTTGAGTAAACATCTCCCTGGCAGTCCCACCAATTATGTTAGGCCAGGCACCCACCCTATCTCGTTCATGTGTTCATATTCCCAGCCCAATGCCCTTCACATAATAAGCGCTCAGTAAATATTTCTTGACTAACTCAATGAAGAAACTCATCAGGCAGTTTCAGATTGGAACTTCAAGAACAATACATGAGATTTTTGTTTTCTTCCCCCACAATCAAATCACGGTTAAATCCTGAGGTACATGCTGTGACCTTAAATCCACCTGAGGCATATTGTCAAGAGAAAGCATTTTGAGTCCCAAAGAAAACTTCTCAAGAACCAACAAAAACTAACAAGGTAAAATGCTCCCTGAGAAAGGGATTTCCAGGAGAGGGGCTGAGGGTCCTTGACACCTGGGACAGCAAAGCCACCCAAGCAGAAGTGGGTGAAAGCTGTGCTCCACGCTCTCAAGAGGCTCTTCTAGAAGAGGTTTGCTCTCCACCAGGAGCGTCCCCACCTTCTGTCCCCGGTGACCTTCCCAGCCGCACGGAGGCCGCTAAAGCCTCCCTCCCATCCGCCTCCCCCCCGCCCCCAGCAGAATGGCTAGCATCACTCTCTGATCACTTTTATGGAAAATATAGGAGGCATTTCATTACATGGATCACCCTGTCTCTTTCAGTAACTACTCTTCACATCAAAGCCAACTCTCAGGTCAGCCTTAGAATCAACCTGGTTTCATTGAAAAGCCCATGGAACATGAAGTCAGCCCAGTGGCGAGGAAGAGAAAGGAAGGGAACACGATGTAATTTATAGATTTCTTTTGAAAGGGAGAAAAGTATCTTACAATGCTCATCATTTCCGTTTATGAACTCCCGAAAGGCACTGCTCTTAAATGGAAGTCCTAAAAGACGGGTTGGGCTATCGTTCCCCACTACCACGTCCGGGGCTCTTGCAGGAGCAGTGCGGTGGCATAAAAGCAGGCTGAGACCTAGGCCAGAGCCTGCGCTCGGTGCTGGGGAGATCAAGGTGAGAAAAACAGGCGCAGCTCGTGGCCCCAGGCAGCGCCCAGCCTGGCCAGGAGGCCCCTCAGAGAAACAGCTGGCCTCGGGAGACGCGGCGCGGGACGGATGCGGCCTGCTGGTGGCGGTGGGAGCGGGGGGACCACAGCCTAAGCCTCGTGCCAGGAGCCACCCTGGTTGAGCACAGTAAGGATGTGATAATCAGCTAGAGGGCTCAAAGGAGGAACTTTGTCTCCTTCATTGCTGTGCCTAGAACAGCTTCTGGAATAGAGCAGATACTCCATAAATGTTGTCTGTTACATAAAGGGCAGATATAGGAGTCTTCAGTGGCTGTTTCTTCCTACTCCATACCTCCATAGCCTCATTGTTTAAGCGAGAATCACATAACGTGTTTGGTTCACTGGGGTGTCCCCGGACAAAAGACCTGAATCGGGTAACTGCTGTTAACAGGGCAGGATTCCAAGGGTCTGATTTAAGCTTACTTAACCCAACACTATTTTTTGAGCATTGTAACAAGAGTCGGCAAACTTTTTCTATAAAGGGTCAGACAGCAAATATACCAGGCTTTGTGGGCCATACAGCCTCTGTCCCAACTACTCAATGCTGCCCATGGAGTCTAGACATAATGGAAGCCAATGAGTGTGGCTGTGCTCCCAGGAAACTTAACTTCATTTACAAAAACAGGCAGCAGGCTGCACTTGGCATAGTTTGCTGACCCCTGATCTAGACCACGCTAATCTTGGGCTAGGCAACAAAAGTAATTCTGGAAAGCCGGAAGACGGGAGTTCCTATCCTTATCAATAGATTCTAAATCCTAATACATTCTAACTAGATGGTCTCATTCTTAATAAGCTCTAGAGACGCTAGAAGCCAGGGATCGATCGTTCTTCTATTCCGATCCCCAGCCCCCCTGAAGTGGGGAGGGGGGCGGGGCTGTGTCTGGAGGTGGGCGGGGCTTCAGCCGGCTTCCGGTTCAGGTCGGTTACACCCATTCTCACAGCGCACCTGCCACGTGGGAGGCCGTGAGAGGGGCTGACGCCGCCCTTGTCCCTGAGGGCTCACTGTATAGAAACAGGCCCGTGAAGGTAGCATGAATGCCAAGACGCAGGCAGGGATAAAATGGAGTGTGTGGTGCTGAGGGAGCCTGGCCCCTAACCCCCAAACCGGAGATGATTCCAGAAGGGTCCCCTTGAGAAAGCGGCACCAAGGCTGAGACTGGGCCTCTAGAAGCATTCGCTCATTTACTCTTGAGACATTCACTGAGCACTCACTCCGTGCAGAGCCCTGTTGTCAGTACAGGGGATCCAAGGGTGAACAGAACAAAACCGGTGCCTCTGTGAAGGTGACATTCTCGCGGAGGAAAGAAGCAATGGGCAAGACCACAAATAGTCCCCTGAGACCGTTCCAGAGCTGGCTGTGAGGGGGTGGAGAGTGAGGCGGTGGGCGGAGGGCAGGTGGGGGGTGTTACTGAGGACAGGTAGTCGGGACAGCTTCTCTAAATGAGAAAAAGGACAGAGCCGAGAGGACTTGGGGGAAGTGCGTGCCTGAGGGGGGACTGGTGAGAGAGCAAGGGCCTTATTAAGGCGGGGGGGGGGGGGGAGGGGGCAGGGGGTGTGGGGGGTCAGAGAGGAGGCCCGGCTGGCTGAGCACAGTGCAGGAATGGAAGACATTCCACAGCACGAGGTCCAAGAGGCGGCGGAGGAGCCCAATCGGGTGTCATTCTAAGTGTGATGGGAACCGTGAGCAGGGGACACTGATGTGGAAGGTCCTTTCTGGCCGCCGGCCGGGGCGGGGGCAGGGAGGCCAGTTGGCCGCTGCTGCTGGCATCCTGGTGAGAGGCTATGGCGCCTGGACCAGAGCGATAGCTGTGGTGGCAGCCAGAAGTGAGGGGCTGTTTGGGAGACATGGCTGGGGGGGGGAGGGGAGCGTAGGCGCTTGGGGGTGGGTCCTGGGGCCGGACCCCAAGGGGTTTCCAAAGGACAGCAGAGAACTGGCAGGAGGGGCAGGGTGGGGGGCAGGAGACCTAGGAGGGTGGAAAGGGGCTCAGCCAAACATTCTGGCTTTGACTGTTCTTGCCCGGCCTGCCTCACACTCGGAGGGCAGCGGGGCGGGCAGGGTGGGCTCCAGAAAGGTGACAAGAGCTCCTGCTATTACCAAGGTCAGGGGCACAGTCTACTGGACTCTGTTCAACCTAAGGGCAGGATCTGTTCAGAGGCTGACACAGGGCCAGCACATTGCTGGCATGGACGGAAAGAGGCCTGACCATGTGTAACCATGGGGCTGTGGGCCTCTCCTGGCAGAGCTATAGCTCCCGAGAAACCCATTGAGTATCTTCTCCTTGGCTCTTTGGGCCTGAGGTCCCAGTACTCGGGAGGCCAGGAAAGATCTGAGCTACCCATGGGCCGTGGGTCCTTTTTGCCTGCAGACAAAATTAAGACGGGCCTTCATGGTGCTTGCAAGCTACAACAAACGAAATTCACAAGTTAATTATATGGTCTGTTAAACTATGAGGAGTGATATGGAGAAAAATCCAGCAGGAAAGGGGGATAGGAGATTCCGGGGAGAGGGGGTTGTCCATAAAATCCTTGTTGTGAAATCTGAGCAAAGACCTGAAGGAGGTGAGAGGGAGCCATGTGGAAATGTGAGGGGAGAATGTTCCAGGCAGAGGGAACAGCAAGTGAAAAGGCCCTGAGACTGGAGCCTGGAATGTTTGAGGCGCAGGAGTGAGGCCAGAAAGACAAGAGTGGAGTGAGCAAGGGGAAGCCAAGGAAGAGCCAGTGAAGAGAGGCCCGGGGGCCCCTGTGGGTCCTAGAAAGGGCTTGGGTGTTGCTCTGATTGAGGCAGGAAGCCATCAGAGGGTCTGAGCCGAGGAGTCCCACTATCTCACATTTTACAGGACCCTCTGGTTGCTCTGTTCACAAGAGACTGAAATAGGGTAAGGACAGAAGCAGGCAGAACAGTTAGGAACCTACTGCAATAAATCCAGACAAGAGACAGCGTCCTGAACCCAAGTAATAGCAGTGAAGGAGGTGGGAAGGGGTCGGAGCCTGAAAATATTCCCAAGGGATTACATGTAAGCTTTCCTGAGAGCCTACCTGTGGATTTCGCAGGAAAGGAAGGTGTCAAGGTTTGAGTCCAAGGCTGGGATTGGGAAGAATCGGAAGCTCAGTGTCGGCCACATTAAGTTAGAGAAACCTATGGGACTCCCTGGGGAGATGCCTTGGGGTCTGGGGCTCATGGGACAGGCCCTGGCCCCGACAGGAGTTTGCCAGTTGTCAGCTGGTGGATGACATTTATAGCCACGAGCCGATGAATGGCCCAAGGCGGTGGTGCAGAGAAGAGGTGCAGAGTCTGAGCCCCAGGATGCCAAGGTTTAGAGGCCAGGAAGAGGAGGAGGCCCCAGGGAAGGGGGCTGAGGGGGTGGCAAGTGGGTGGCCCGGGTCACCCCTACCATCCCTGCTCCACCAGCTGGATGGAGGACCTAGAACAGAGGAGGAGGAGAGAGCATGCCAGAAGGGCTGGACAGGAACGCAGAGCTCATCTCCTGGGATGGCAAGAGAGTGGGGCTCACTTGCTCTCAAGCCATCAGACCAAGCTTCAGGCCTCCTGGGGGGCCCAGCAGAAGGAAGGCGCCCCATAGATATCTAATGGGACGAATGAATGAATGAATGAATGAATGAATGAACATTTTTACCCCCAACCCCCATGGGTATTTAAGGAGTTCCAAAGCTTCTCCTGAACACAGAGTCCAGGGACTTTCTGGTGACAGGCCCTGGCCACCACCCTGAGCCTCCTGACATCTGGGCCCCACGAAGGTGTGGCCAGTGTGGCTCTAGCCCACCTGTCACTAGCTTGCCCAGGAACAAATGATGGCCAGACCTGTTTTGCCCAGCCAGCTCTGGGGGGCCATCGATGTGTCTGCCACGGTGCCCCAGCCCCCGCCCATCCTTATCCTTACCAAAGCTTGCGAGCGAGTGAGGAAGAGGCAGAGGTGGCCCAGGTGTGACTTCCTGTGACTGTCAGTGTGTCGGTCTTTGTGCACAAGTGTGTGAGTCTGCTGTGTTCTGTGTCTTTCGGTGCCCGTGTGTCCGCGCATCTGAGCGTCTATCTGAATGTGTGTTTGCTCGTGTCTGCTGCGTGTCTACGGGTCCCTGCAGGCTGTGTGTGTGTGTGTGTGTGTGTGTTGTGTCCAGGAGATGGGAGTTGGTATTTCCCAATGGTCGCAGTGTGATTGGGGCACATCCCAAGCCACCACCCCTAGTCACTCACATCCGTGCAGCCAGAACAAACATTTCTCAAAACGGCTCCGACCTCGTGCATTCCACGCACGCTGACACTTTGAATTCTGTCCCCCTTCATTTCTCTAAGTGCTGGTGGCACCCAGCACGCTGACTTCCCCACCTAGTCCTGACTCACAACCCGCACTGTGATCAACACCAACCCGGGGCCCGTGAGAAACAGCAACGGTGCCTTCTGCCAAGATGAGAAAACTAACATTTCCTGGTGCTTGGCGCGTACCAGGCGCTCTTCTAACTGCTTGAAACGTCTTTACTCCTTACTCTTCATCGCAGGCTATGAGCTGGGTGTGCTCGTGACCTCCCTCTGGCAGGGGGGACAACTGAGGCTCAGAAGGGCAGGGGGCATGGCCGGCGGAGGCACGCAGGGCGCCTCTCTCCTGGGTTGGTGCAGCTGATCACCAGCCCCGGAGACAACAGGGAATGGGACGGCATCTGGCACCACGCAGATGGCACTCCCCAAGGAAGCTCCGGGGCTTCTGGAACTCTTTTCCTTATGTCATTAGATAGAACACACCTGACAACTTTATATGTTACCTGTGTTCCCTTTCACAACACCCCGGGAGGTAGGTGCTGTTGGTGTCCCCATTACACAGGCAAGAAACTGGAGGCACGGAGGCCACACTGCTGGTGGGAAGGCTGGGACGGGGCTCCAAGGAGGCCCCGTGTGGAGCCCGGGCTCCCAAGCCACCGCTCTCAGCTTCTCTCTCTCCCCTCATCCATCGTCATCCGCTTCCTCCTTCCTTCTCCCTCGCTCTGTCCTTCCTCCTCTCTCTCCCCTTCCCCACCTCTCTCGAACCCACGCTCACACACACACTTGTGGTCCTGGCCACCCCATCCAGCACAGCGGGGAGGGGAGTGAGGGAGAAAAGCCCAAGAAGGGGAAAAAAAATCCCCCAGGTGGGATAACAGACATAAAGAGTTGAGCACTGCGCCCGGAAAATAGGGAGCCCGCCCTCCATATACCTGGTAAGACTACCGTTTTAATCAAAGGCCACAACTGGCACAGGGAACAGGTGAGACTGTGGCCTGGCTGGCTGAGTGGACCCTGCGGGGAGGTCTGGGGGACACAGGGCCATCAGAGACAGGCAAGACCCTAGAGATCACCTAATCCAGACAAGGAAGCGGAAGCCAGGCATACCACGTGATTTGCACGAGCCCCTGCTGAGCCATCACTTCACATCAGGGTGCCCGGAGCCTCAAAGTTAAGCCCTCTACTCTTCCACAGGCAGGTGCATCTGTGCCCCACCTCTGTGTCTACAACCCCCCCCCATTACAGCTTCAGCCCACCGCAGCTCTGTGCCCCAAGCCTGTACCTCGTGAGCCCCCCACCCTGGCCTGCCTCGTTCCCTTTAGGGCTCCCCAAGCTCTCCCGTGGCTCTCTGCGATCCAGAATCTTCCAGTTCCCTGAGCAAGGATGCTTCTCCAGCCCTGGAGCACACACGCTGCTTCCTCTCCCTGGAACACTCCACATCCCGCCTCTCTTGTGCCCTGTTAGCTTCTCCTTATCCTTCAGATGCCAGCCCCAGCATCACTCCCTGGGGGAAGCCCTCCTTGATGCCCACGTGAGCTCAGAGGATGCTCTGAGGGGCAAGACGTGCATGTCTGAAAGCAGGGGAGGGCGGTGGTCAAGACACACAGGCCCTCGAGGCTGACCTCCTGGGTTCACAACCCAGTTTCCCCACTTCCTCGCTGGGCGGACTCGGACAAATGGCTTAACCTCTCTGTGCCTCAAGTTTTAGCTGCCGCTTGATGGGGGCTAACCAAAGCACTTATCTCACAGAGCTGTAATGAGAACTAATGAGTTAATAGATACACAGTGCTTAGAACAGCCCTGGGGTACACAAACCACTCGATGAACATTGGCCATCTATATGTGACATCAGCCTGTCACATACCTTCATGGTGCCATATGGGTACCTTTCTTCCATAGCACTTTATCCTGGTTGATAATTACATATCTGTGTTATTACCTGATGACACGTATCTCTTTCATGAGAATGTAAGCCCCATAAAGACATGGCCCAGGCCTGTTTTTGAACCCCTGTGTCTTCCATGCCCAGCCTGGAAGTTGGTACAGCGGCGGGCACTCGACCTGTGTTTATTCATTGGACCCACAGCTAGTTAAAAGCGAAGCATCTCCCCACTCCGGGACCATGTGGCCCTTCCCCAGTACAGCATATTATGTTCTCAGCCAGGAAATGTCCAAACTGCAGCTCGCAGGCCAAATCTGCCCCCCCCCCCCACCACCACTGTTTTGGTAAATAAAGTTATTATTGAAATAGAAGCGCGCTCATTTGTTTACGTATTGCCTGTGGCTGTTTTCAAGCTACAACAGCTAAATTAGATAGTTGCAACAGAGAACATGTGGCCAGCAAAGCCAGAAATGATTATATTTACTACCTGTCCCTCTACAGAAAAAGTCTGCCAATACCTGCTTTAGGTATTTGTAACCTCCTTGAAGCCAAGGCCGTGGCTTCATGGGGCTGGTGTAAGGTTTAAATGGGTTAATCCATGTAAGGCACTTACGATGGTGTAGGGAGAGCTCCAGAATTGTTGGTAGGGACTGCAGAGTTCCATATGCTTGCTCACAGGAGATCGATAAATATTTGTTCATTGAATAAACCAGATACTTTCTGCTCCTCGCGATAGACTTTAGCACTAAAACCACCCCAGCTTCAGTGGGAATCAAGGCAATTCGTGGGGAAGAAGTGTCTGGATGGAGGGGGCAGGATGATAGAAATAATGATTGTACCATTTACTGTACCCTTTCTAGGGTAGAAACAGGACGGCCATGGTCCAATGTAACCTTGACAACAGTGCCTCTCGAACTTTCGCGTGCACGTGACTTGTGTTACGTGCTTTTGCAAAAATGTAGAATCTAACTCAGTAGCTGGCAGTGTAACACCCAAGAATCTGTAGGCTCTAACCAGCTCCCCCGCGATGCCCAGGCCCCCGGCCTTCCGACTGCCCTGTGAACAGCAAACCTTACATTCCTGGGAGCTGGGTATTAGGGTTACTTTTCCCATTCTCCAGGATGCAGAAACAGACTCAGCCAGGTAAAGACCCTTGGCCCAAGGACACATTGTTAGGGACAAGGCCCGCGTCTGAGCTCAGATGTGATGAACTCCCAAATCCCCACTCAGCCTATGACACTGCTTAGCGGGAAAGAACTCTTTCGAGAAACTTCTCCAATGTAAGAGTCCCTGCTTGCTCTAAAGCAGCTTCCTTGCCCAGCCTCCATCTGGGTCTCGCTCTGCTCATCTGAGCCACTGCCACTGCCCCCTTGGAAGTCACACCAACCTCTCCTTCTTCCTTCTTGCCGTCACCGCCTCCCCCCCCCCCCCCATTCCCAGCTGGTCAGGAATCGTATCCACACAGGGAGGGCAGAAGCGTGAGAAATCATCTGATGGTCCACACCCGCTTTGCACATGGGCAAACCAGAGAGGACGAGGCACCTGTCTCAGCCACACAGCAAGTGAGTGAAATAGTTGGGACCCTACACCCAGATCTCTGGACTCTGCAGCATCCCTCCCAGGCTCCTTGGAAGCCCCAGAGGGAGAGTACAGGATGGCCCAAAAGTTGGGCCGATCCGGACTTGAATCCTGACTCACTAGCTGGGCCGCCTTGGGCGAGTTACTATGCCTTTCTGAGCTTTAGTTTTCTTGTCTACAGACAGGGGCTAAAAAACACAGCCCGTGGGACTGTTATGAGGATTAAATTACAGAATGTATGTCATGTACTCGTTCAAGGCTCGACACAGAGTGGTGCTTATCACAGATTCTCTCCCCTCTCCCCTTGTGCTTGTGAAGATAAGGACTCAGGCAGCATTGACTGTGCAAGTCCAGGCACCTTGCAATCATGTGTGCGCGTGTGTAGGGATGTGCGGGAAGGGCGACCAGGTTGGGGACATAACAGTTCTCTTGAAATGACTTGCTGGGGGAGAACGCTCAGGTCTGGGGGGAGGTGGCCCATCCGTCAGCGGGAGAAGGGAAGCCCGATTGCCCAGGAACCCAACTGCACCCTCTGTGTGCCTCCTCCTCTGGCCCCGGCTCAGGTTCACCTTTCTTCAAGTCCCCCTAAAATAATCGACTCACCCAACAGCACCAGTAAGCAGTGTAGACTTCCTAAAGATCCATGGGGAAGAGAGAAGAGGGGTTTTATGCCACGCATCGCAGCACACTGCCTAAAATCCTCTTAGAAAAATGCCCCGAGTTCTATACAGAAAAACTCTCTTCGCCACACTGCCCCCCAAAGGGGTGGGGAGCCAGGGGAGGCTCGACCCCCGGCACCTTCCTCTCCAAGATGCACATCCCCAGCCAACCCTTACCCCCACCCCAGGGCTGAGCCAACAGGCCCTCTGATAGGACCCAACTTCCTCAGAAGCCATTTAAACAGCCCAAACACGTAAAGAAAACTTCCTTTTCTTCACACAAGCTTCCAGATGGCTCTGCCTGGCCCACAGCTCCGGGGACGAGCCATCAGGGTTCTGAGGTCACTCGCTGCCTATTTGAATCTGGAGAGAAAAGCTCTTTTCCTCTCCAGAGATCCTTTAGGGAGGACCTCATCCGGACACTGTCCCCCACGTACACAGCCTGCCTGCCTGGCCTGCCTCTCCCCCAGCTGCCTTCCCCTGCCCTCAGCCACCCTGCGTCCCTCTGTCCTCCTTCCTCTCACCTGCAGGTGGCAAATGTTCCTGAAGATACTCTTTTCTCTTGCCTGTTTATCGGTCCTTGCTTCTTATCTTATCCTGAAGGCATTTTGTTGTTGTTGTTGTTGTTCTTTTTTACTTTTTCTTTTCTTGGTAACATGTCTGCTGCTGCTTCTTTCTGGAAACCCTCCCCACACTTACTCACTCAGTGAGCCTTTATTGGGGACCTACTGGGTCTTTGGCACAGAGGTGCGGTGGGGACAGAGAGAATAAAAAGGAATAAAAAAAAAAAAAAAAAAAGGCCGCAGTCCTTGCCTTCATGGGACCCCACGGCTTATGGCAGCAGCATATGTAGAAACGAATTTTTCCTGTAATAACTATCATTTAACCAGTGTTTACCACATACGCTCCGAGTTTCATCCCAGTGCGTTATCAGAATCAACTCATCTAATCCTCACAGCAGTCTTGCAAGGTAGGCACTATTACCGTCCCCATTTTATAGATGAGAAAGTTGAGGCGCAAAGCGACAGCTTACCCAAATTTACACAGCTAACACATGGTAAAGCCGGATCCAGATCCAGGCTGTGCGGCTCCTTCACCACTGTAACACGCTGCCTCTCCTTGTGCCCCAAAGCACAGAGGAAGGGACAAATAACTTTGCCTAAGGAAGTCAGGGAAGGCTTGACAGAAGAGGCGAATTTGAGTTGAGGGGTTTTTTTTTAAATTTTTTTAATGTTTATTTATTTTTGAGAGAGAGAGAGAGAGAGAGAGGGGGGGGGGGGGGGAAGACACAGAATCTGAAGGAGGCTCCAGGCTCTGAGCTGTCAGCACAGAACCCGACGCGGGGCTCGAACTCACGAACTATGAGATCACGACCTGAGCCAAAGTCAGAGGCTTAACCGACTGAGCCACCCAGGCGCCCCTATAATGGATGAATAGAATTTGCTGAGTCAAAAGGAACAGGAGAAACATTCTAGTAAGAAAAGTCAGTGCGTCAAAAGTCAGAAGCATGCAATTACATGACATGGGAAGGGTGCTGTGGCTTGACAAGAGGAGACATGGGGACCAGGAGGCATGAAGCCTGAGGGGGGGCAGAGGTCAAGTCACACAGGGCCCTGTGGGCCTCATGAGGCCCTGGTTTGGTCCTGTAGGCAGAGAGGAGCCCCTGAAGGGCCACGAGCTGGGCAGTGGCTTGCGCCCGCTCCCCTTCCCCACTCCCACTCCCGTGGGCCGCTCTCTCCCCCTAGCGTCCCTCTGGCTCACAGCTGTGCCCTTCTCTCTCTCCCTGACCCTCTGTGTTCTGCAGGGGCCGTGAGGGCCTCAAGCATTTTCCCAATCCTGAGTGTGATTCTGCTTTTCATGGGTGGACTCTGCATCGCAGCCAGCGAGTTCTACAAGACTCGACACAACATCATCCTGAGTGCCGGCATCTTCTTCGTGTCTGCAGGTAATGGCCACGGAGCTGCGCGGGCCAGAGCCCAGGCCCACCTGGGGGGAAAAGGCTGAGGCTGGGGTGCTCGGCGACCGGGAGGACTCGACAGGGAGGGGGGAGGGGGAAGAGGGATCTCCAGGACTGGCAACAGGTCATGTCATAGGGCAGGTGGGTTGTGCTGGGGCTCCCGCCCCATAACAACGTCCAAGCCCCCCGCCGCCACAGAGTCCCCCGGGAACATCCCCAGACCCCGTCTCTCAGCCCAAATGGCCCATCTTCCTCCTACCTTTTAGAAAAGGGCCCAAATCCCGGGTCCCTCTCAGAATACTGGGCCTGTCCTCACTGCCCTGTCCCCTCACTGTCCCACTTGGGTGCAGGCAGGCACCTAAAACCACGTCCCTCAGCCCCATTACAGGACTAGTCACATTGCTACAGATGCCAGAGAAAGAACACGGCTGTGGGATGAGCCATTTAACAAGAATGAGGAACACTTAAGTAGTCCTTACCACACCCCGGCCCCCAAGAGCTTCACAGGTATTAAGTCATTTAATCAATCACTCCCACAAGAGCCAGTCCTATCCTTCTCCCCATTTCACAGATCTGGAAACTCTAAGGTTACCTTGCCAAGGGCTTTGATGCCAGGCAGTCTTGGCTCCAGGAGCCAGTCTGAACCTCCTGCAATCCCAGCTTCAAATCTCTGTGCGGCCTGGAGCAAGTTACCTAACCTCTCTGTGATCCCTTTCCTCAGTTTGCAACCCCCTTGAAAAGCGCTCAATAGTGAAGGCAGGTAGCAGACGCTCAATAAACAGTGTCCATTATCATGACTCAACGCGCCGTAGAATGCCTCTCTCTTCTCCCCCTCCACTCCCGCATCTTTGTCTCCAACTGCCCTCCCCTTTGTGGCTCTCTTCGGTGGCGTGACAAAAATATTAAGGTGATGCTTGCCCATGTCACTGTAGAGCACTGACCCTGAAAACTCCGGATCAGGGAGAGCCCGCCCAGCTGCCCCTGCCCTTCGGTTCCCCCCTCCCCAGGGCCTGATATCCTACTGGAAACTAACCCCCCCCCTCTGACTCCCACCCCTCCGCGCCCGTCCCTGTGCCCCGCAGGTCTGAGTAACATCATTGGCATCATCGTGTATATATCTGCCAATGCCGGAGACCCCTCCAAGAGCGACTCCAAAAAGAATAGTTACTCGTACGGCTGGTCCTTCTACTTCGGGGCCCTGTCCTTCATCATCGCCGAGATGGTTGGGGTGCTGGCGGTGCACATGTTTATCGACCGGCACAAACAGCTGCGGGCCACCGCCCGCGCCACGGACTACCTCCAGGCCTCCGCCATCACCCGCATCCCCAGCTACCGCTACCGCTACCAGCGCCGAAGCCGCTCGAGCTCCCGCTCCACCGAGCCCTCACACTCCAGGGACGCCTCCCCCGTGGGCATCAAGGGTTTCAACACCCTGCCGTCCACGGAGATCTCCATGTACACCCTCAGCAGGGACCCCCTGAAGGCCGCCACCACGCCCACCGCCACCTACAACTCCGACAGGGATAACAGCTTCCTCCAAGTCCACAACTGTATCCAGAAGGAGAACAAAGACTCTCTCCACTCCAACACAGCCAACCGCCGGACCACCCCCGTATGAAGCCCGCGGGAGAGGGTGGGGGAGGGGCCTGGCAGCGCCGCAGGAGGGGCGCGTGCGCCGGGAGGTGGGGCGAGCAGGGGAGGGGGCGGGAACCCGACCATCCAAGGGGAAGGGGAAACCTTCCAAGAGCAAAAAACAAAACAAAACAAAACAAAACAAAAACAAAAACAAAAAAACAAAAAAATAAAAAAACAAAAAAAACGAAAAAAAAAACAAAAAAAGAGAAAAACATAACAAGTAAATTTGAAAAAAAAAAAAAAGAACAAAATATAAGAGGAACACAGAAGCAAAACGACAGGAAATGTGAAAAAATATTAACCGAGGGAAAGAAAAACAAACTTTAAAAAAAAAAAGCGAGAGAGGATAAAAAATTTAAAATAGAAAATAAATCTAAAAGAAAATGCATGATTTCCCATGTACCATTATTTTAACATTTAATAAAAACCAATTTAAACGAAAAAATAAAAGGGAACCAAGATAACATTAAAGCAAAAAAATGAGAAGGAGCGGAAAGGAAGGGGGATGTTCTCTGCATTTATCAGGGGTTTATGTTACTTTTTGTTTTAATGCGGGAGAGTTAACTTTTCTGTTCTCTTTAACCCCAAGCGGGCTCTGCCTCCCTGGGCGAGTGGGGGGGTGGAGACTCAGGGGCCCCGGGGCCGGGTGAGCCCCTCGGTCACTGCCAGGTCCCTGGAGCCTCTGGATGGTTGCCCCAGGAACGCTGGGCAAGCTCCGAGGCTCGCGAGGCTTGCGAGCCGGCTCCACCCAGCATCGATGGGGCAATTGTAGGCCTCCAGGTGACCCTAGAGTCCTTGGTCCCTCCTGTCCGAAAGGTGCCTGGAGGGGGGTGCACTTGGGGCTTGCGTAGCGCCCAAGTTCCCAGTCCTTAATGGTCCTTAACCCACTGTGATGACTTCCTAGGCCTTGAGGGAGGGGAAGGAGAGGGGATGGCTGCCTTTGGCTTGCAAGATGCCCAGAAACCCTGGAATCCTCAGGGTGAGCTTTTGGGGTCACCACCCCAAGCTCCTGTCCCTAGGAGCGGGAGATGCTCACCCCCCGGGGGGTTATAAAGCAGCTCTCCCTCCTCACCTCTCACCTCAGGGCCACTTGATGACCCTGGGGCGATGGTGGACCCCCAGACTCATAGGCCCCCGGCCCCCTGGGAAGGGGGGGCTCTTTGACCCTTTGGGGGTCCTTGGACTCACTGAAGCCCCCCCTCCCGGGGGCCCAGCGAGTCCAACAACGACACTGCAAAAAGGTTTCTTTTTACAAAAGAAAAAGGAAAAACAAGTGGTGATTTTTTTTAATAAAAAAACCACAGACTATAAATAAATGTAAATATATAATAAGTGGATTTACTTGCAAGAAAATCAGATAGTATTTTTCTTTTAATTCTTTTCCAGCTTTAAACTGTGAAAACAAAACAATGGGGTGGGGTGGGGGACTTAAAATTTAGCAGGGAACTCGTAAAGAGAAAACAGAAAACAAATATACAAATCCATTAAAAAACAAAACAAAACCAAACTGCTGCAAGAGATAAGGGCTGGGCTCAGGGGGAGGGAGAGGAGGGGGGCCCTAGGGGGGAGAGACAGGGGGGTTCTGTGAGGAAAGATCTCTTCCTTATACCAGGAAGGTGCTGCTAATGTGGAAGAGAGAGAGAATCACGACGGAGAACCCGGTCTACACGAAGGAGATCGAATACCCACTCACACACACTCACATACGCACACGTACACACTCCTCCGGGCCCTGTGTTCCAATCACACACTGGGATACACTCTCAGCCTAAACCCTTTCCTTCCCATACATAGCCAGAGGCAGGGCTCAGAGAACACTGACTCAAGCCCTCCAAAGCCATTGACAACAACCACACACACACACAATCACACACACACTCACACTCACATGCATGGAAAGGGCCCCAGTCTAAAATCTAGCTCTGGATTTTGGAATCCCTTGCTGCGAGGGCCTCTCTGGGCCTCAGTTTTCCCCTATGTAAGCATAAGGATTGACCTACATGAGTTTCAAAGGCCCATTCTTATTCTTGGTGTCGATGACTTTTAAGATGTGCCACCTGCCCAGAGGAAGATGCCAGGGATGACCAAAATAGCTGCCATCCAGCCCCCAGACATTGAGAACATTCCCAAATCATCAGTCAGCCTCTCAGACACACACACACACCCCATATGCCTCCTCACTGTGCTCCCAAGCCCCTGCCCCCACATCCAATGTCAGAGCAAAAATACACACATGTGAGCAAACATATCCTGCCATTCAGACAGAGAGGGAAAAGGCACCAGAGGTCCCTAAAGTCACTCTTCATTTGGTGTCCCCTTTCTTTAGTGCCATAACCCAGTCACAGAGAGTGAAGGGGGCTTCTCTGAGAGAAGAGATTAACAACCGCCAGGCCTTCCCCACTGCCTTTGGGGGTCAGAGAAAAAGAGGATCCTCTGAGGTTTGCTGGGAGGGGTTAAGGTTGCGGGGACGGAGGGGATCGCAGGTTGAGGACCAACCCCCCAAATTAAGCTGACACCACGGACTAAAGTCTGGGGCGTCCCGTGTTGCTCCCCCGCCTTCTTCCCAGACCATCAAAGGCCAGTTCCGACTAACTAACGGAAACCCAACAGCTTTCTCAAGTGTGGATTTCAGCCCAGCCTGCCAGCCACTCTGCTCAAAGTGGGGGGCCCCTGCTGGCCCCCACTTGGTTTGCTTCGCACTGGCCTGGCCTGAAGTTCCTAAAGTTGAGCTCTGGAGAGTTGCGGGGAGTAGGAAAGGAAAGCCCTTTTTTCAAGTCAGCTGCAGCTGGAACCCTAAACTCAGCCTGAGCCACAAGGCAGAACATCTGCCGGTCCCCGAGCGCACAGAAGGCCACGCCCCCCCGGGGGCAGAGCCAAGGCGGCCAAGGTTAGCGCGGTGGCAACACAGCGCTTCTCGGTCTGGGCAGAAATCGCAGTCTCTCTCCCTCCCTCACCCCACCAGCTTCCAAACCTGAAAAAGATGAAGGACTAGAGAGAAGGAGAGGCCCCAGGAAAACAGCAGACAAACGGGTGCTGTCGGAAGAGGAAAATTGGCCCCAGTTCTCTGGGTTCTGGCAGTGTTTGTGGGATAGCAACTGGCGCTTCTTTCCAGGCTGGGGCCTGGGGCCTGGGTCCGCTTGAAGAAGGCCATCTGGGTGCAGGGTGAAGCCAGCACTGCGGAGAAAGGGCTAGGGGGCCCGAAGGGAGGGAGCGGGGAGGGGGGCTGTCAAGGGCACTGCTCGCCAGGGCAGCTGATTGCTCATGCCCAGCTCAAACCAGTTCAAGAAACCAACCTCCGATTTATTTTCTTGGTGGGTCCTTTTTTTTTTTTTTTTTTTCAGACTGTTAACAGAAAAAAAAATTTTAAAAAGCAGAAAACTTAAAAAAGAAAAAAAAAAGAAAAAAATCCTGGTACATGAAATAAAGATTTTTTTTTTATAGCTTGGTCCTCACGTCAGTGGATTTCTTTAATTGCTTTCCCAACTAAACAATCCTGAAGCTGTGCAGTCTCAGAGCTGGGGGATGGGAGGCTTAGAAGCCATGCAGTAGAATGTCCCCACTCCACAGGTCATGAGTCTCCTCGTAAGTATCCTTTAGGGATACTTGCACACCTCTGGCGACAGGGAGCTCATCCCCTCCATAGGCAGCCTAGCCTGGGCTGGGCAGCGTTCATTGGTCAAAGTCTCCTCTGCAAGATGAATTTCAATCCACTTCTTCCTTTGAATCCAGCAACAATGAACAAGTGCCTTCCCTTTCGAACACAATCGTCCTTTTGGATATTTGAAGATGGCAAGCATGATGTCCTTCAGTTCTTTGTTTTAGAACAAACCAGCCCCACTCAACATCCCAGTGACACTCCAGGGTTTCAATTTTTCCCCATGAAGGTGTACAGCCTGGAATGAACGTGACCCTGCAGGTGAACTCAGAGGGCTCCCTGCATGGAACTGCTCCTCCGAGGGGACTGTGGATTGGGAGGCAAATGAGGAGGGTCTAGCAGGAAGCCCTGGGTCTCTCCTAACAGGAGAGACAAAATGGGGAGTGTCCTAGTCTGCTCAGGCTGCTATCACAAGGCCAAGACTGGGAAGTTTAACAATAGACATTTACTTCTCCAGGTTCTGGAGGCTGGGAGGTCCAAGATCTAGGTGCTGGCAGGTTCTCTTCCCGGTAAGAACCCTCTTGCTGGCTTGCAGATGGTCACCTTCTCTCTGTGTGCTTACAGGGCACCAAGCTCTGGTCTCTCTTTCTCTTCCTATAAGATCACCAATCCCATTGGGGTGCCTGGGTGGCTCAGTCGGTTGAGCGTCCGACTTTGGCTCAGGTCATGATCTCACAGTTTGTGGGTTCGAGCCCCGCGTCGGGCTCTGTGCTGACAGCTCAGAGCCTGGAGCCTGTTTCAGATTCTGTGTCTCCTTCTCTCTCTGACCCTCCTGCATTCACGCTCTGTCTCTATCTCAAAAATAAATAAACGTTAAAAAAAATCTTTTTTTTAAAGATCACTAATCCCATCATGGAAGCCCCGCCCTCCTGACCTCATCTAACCCATTATCTCCTAAAGACCCCCACCTCCAAATAGCCTCCCACTGGAGGTTAGGGCTTCAATACATGTATTTCAGGAGGCCACAAACATTCAGCCCATAACAAGATGCCAACAGGAGAATTTGACCCTTGACATTGAAGAAAGGCCCCATTTGCAGGCAGCTAAAGAGCCAGCCTGCCGATGTCCAGCCCTGGTCTGGTCAAACTGCCAACATCAGCTATTTGAAAGAGCACTGTAAACACCTCTTAAAATCCATTAAACACATTTCATTTAGTTCCTTTTAACTTTGAGAAAAACTGTCATACTGAATAGGAGGGCAGGAAAGAAGGTCTTCCAAAATCAAATCAAGATTTAAAAAGCAAACAAAAAGGAACTCATCCGTTGGCAAGTTGTAAACCGCTTCCTTCCTCCTCCTTCTATTGCTTCTCTGGGCCCACTTGCCCATCACCACCTTGCTGAATTTATTATCCTTAATGAGGAAGGTCAGGTACAAACTCACAACCAAATGTGTGACAAACAGGAAAAGGGAAAGCTAACCAAAGCTCGTTTAAAATGAAAACATTATAACACATTGTTCTGAAAGGAGAAAAGAGCTTCATTCTGTCCTACTGATATCCAACATTGCAGACCAAAAAACAAACAAAATGAACAAACAAAACCCCACGGAAATCTCATTCGTTACAATAGCTGGGATTCACTGGTCTGGTTATTTGAATATTTTCATTTGGAAAGCCAGAAGAGTCACCTATATGTGATCTTCGACACAGCCATGATAATACACAGGGATGGGAACTGGGGAGGATCCCAGATGTCACGATGTCCCAGATGTCACGACCCCAGTCCTGACATAGATCAAGGATTCTTCATGAGCTCTGGAAGGCAGGGTCCCTGGGAGGGGAGACAGTGCATAAGACGTGGGGAGGAAGCATAGTCATTGTACAGGTCTCCTTGGGGTCCAAGAGAAAGGAGATGTACACAAAGGAGACCCAAGTGACCCAGACCTAAGAGAAGCCCATCCCCACACCATGAGGCCCCAGAAAACTCCACTCTGGAATTGGCCCATGTTCAGAACTCCCTGTTCCATTCAGCTCAGGTCCCGTCCGGCCACGCCACCAAGCCACCCCCTCCCCAAACATCTCTTCCCCCAAGATCACCCCTAACATCTGCAAGCCCCAGGGTAGGAGTAGACACAGAGCCCCCAAAGCATAAACTTGAATATTTAAAGGCTACAAATCAAACAAACAAAGTTTAAAATATGTTCCATCCTTCCATCCTGACAAACATCTCTTCGTGGTGACTTAAAATACTAGATTGGAATTTGGAATTCTCAGCCTGGTCTGGATGCTATACCCAAAAGTGGCAAGGGGCAAACCCAGCCTGGCTCCTAGCCCAAACCTGGCCCCCTTCCCTTCCCACCTCCAGCTCTGCTCAGCACAAAGCGGGTGTCCATCCCAGCCTGCACGCCCGAGTTCCAGCTACAGACACCCAAACAACAACTCCTTGACCATCCCTCACACCAACCCAACCTCAAGACAGATGGCAGCCAACCCTGGAGGTTGGCTTAGGATCCTTTGGGCAGAAGTTCTAGAGTAGCAGGCCCCAGAGAGAGAGTTCTGAGAGAGGGATGTGGGCTCAGGGTAAGCACATGCCCTTGGATTATGGACTCTTCCCCCTACGGAGGGGAGCATGGCCTAGAGGGCCACAGCTAGCTTCCCCGAAGCCCAATGCCCAAAACAGGGGCCCCTCTTGCCCAAGTCTGAGGTCAGCACAGACTCTCTCTGGCTTTTCAATGTAGATTTCAAATCCTCAGGTCCAGCCCTCAAGGCAAGAGGTCACAGAGCTCAGAAGACCTATCCTTTCGTGCAAAAGGGCACTGCTGAAGCCCAGAGAGGGCAAGCAACGTGTCCACACCTGCGCAGGGAACTCGCTTCCCGTAGGCTCCAGGCCCTGGTCTCCTGGCCTCTGCAGTCCCCAGCCACCCCTCCTGACGGAGGTTTGAAGGGCTCCTTCTCCTCCCTTCTCCATTCGTGCTCCAGGCTTAGAGTGCTGACCTCACCGAACTCTGAGGGCAGTGGAGGCAGGGGAGGGAAGGCTGCTGTCTCAGGAGACCTGACTAACCAGGAGGGTCAGTTTGGACTGGCTTCCAGGCCAATCACAGAGAGAGCTGGCTGGGTGCCAACGACCACTGGCTCCCCTGGTGCACGGGCTCTGGAAAGAGGCCTCTCTGGGCCACGTGCGGAGACTTCTCCCAGGCCCGAGGAACTTTGCCGGCTGCCTTCCCAGCCACAGGCTGTCACAGACGGACAGCCAGCAGCCAGTGGTGTGCTGGGACTGCCTCCTACAGGTGGGCCACGCGTATCCCCTCTCAGCTCTCCAGGAGGCCACCCTGGCACCTTGAAAAGGGAGTGGGCAAATGCTGTAAGTGGGGGATTTTTTTTTTTTCAGTTCATTTATCGTGAGAGAGAGAGCATGAGCCGGGAAGGGGCAGAGAAAGAGGGAGAGAGAATCCCAAGCAGGCTCTGCACTGTCAGCATGGAGCCCGGCACGGGGCTCAAAGTCACGACCCATGAGATCATGACCTAAAAGCTGAAGTCAACAGCAGGACGCTTAATCAACTGAGCCACCCGGGCGCCCCAGGGATTTTTTTCTTTTTTTTAACAAAGAGCTGATTATCAAACATTTGCCGGCGTATCAGTCCACAAATGTGTAGATATGGTGTGTGCATATAGGTTCACTCATGCACACCTTCAAGACACAACCCCACCCCCCTCGCCACACACAGCACGTGAGCCTATGTGTGTCCACATACGTATTTTTATGGGCGTGTGCACACACACGGCACGCGCTTCTGGAATTAGAACGACTCACACAAACATATTCGTTCGGTCTGTCAGGTTTATTGACCACGTCCACTCTACCAGTCCTTGATCTTGGTCCCGAGCGTACAGACAAGACAAGGACAGGTACTTTCCTGCAGGAAGCTTAAGTTATCTGTCTTACCACAGCAAACTGGCATTTATAGAGAGCCTACAATATGCTCTCTATTTGACAGTATGGCACTGTCAAATCATGTATCGTCACAGTCCTGTGAAGCAGGTGTTACTACCCCCTTTACAGATATGGAAACTGAGGCCCAGAGAGGCAGAAACGTATGCGGGTTAAGAGGGGAGGTCCTTGGGGCGCCTGGGTGGCGCAGTCGGTTAGGCGTCCGACTTCAGCCAGGTCACGATCTCGCGGTCTGTGAGTTCGAGCCCCGCGTCGGGCTCTGGGCTGATGGCTCGGAGCCTGGAGCCTGTTTCCGATTCTGTGTCTCCCTCTCTCTCTGCCCTTCCCCCGTTCGTGCTCTGTCTCTCTCTGTACCAAAAATAAAAATAAAAAACGTTGAAAAAAAAAAATTTAAAAAAAAAAAAAAAAAAAGAGGGGAGGTCCTGGATTCTCACTGCCAGGTTCAATCCACTGCCAGGCTCTAGACACTCGCAGCCTAACCTCGGGCAAATTACCTATGAGTCCGTTTCCTCATCTGTAAAAGGAAAATAATAATAACAGCACCTATCTGATAAGATTGCTAGGTGGCATAAATGAATTAAAAGCATTAGAACAGTGCCTGATACCCATAAACACGTAAGTGAACACTCAAAAAAATGTACCCATGGCACAAAGAGATACCACAGCGTGACAGAGCACGGGGTCAAACATCGGGGTCTCCGGGTCCAGAGTCCCACACCACACCGACTACTCTGTCCTGTCTGCATCGTCTACACACACAAAAGCACACAGAGTCGCAGGTGCCTTAATGGACGGCCCCACAGGGCACAGAAGAGCAAGGAGGAGGGAGGGGCAGTTCTCGCTGGCAGGGACCAGGGGGTCTGGGGTGCCAGGGTCGTGTCAGGAAAGGCTTCGCAGTTCTGAGTTGCAAAAGCCCTCCAGAGCTAAGGCTTGAGTCATACCCACCTCCTTCCTGGTGATGCCCCAGCCTGATTCCCAGAGGCATTAGAGGACCATCCTGATGCTTTCCAGTCATTCATTCATTCAGCTCCCATTACGTGCTGTTCTGTGCTCGATGCTGGAGATGGTGGTAATCAAGACAGACGCGGTCCCAACCTCCTGTAACTCCTGTTCCAGAGGGGAAGCAGGAAAATTAGCAAGAATCAAATAATTACATAATCACAAATTTTCATGAGGGCTCTGAAGTAAATGCATTGGGGCAATGATTTCTTTTTTCCAAGTTTATTTATCTATTTTTTAGAGAGAGTGTGTGTGCACGCATGCGTGTGTGAGCAGGAAACAAGCAGAGAGGGGGAGAAAGAGAGGGGGAGAGAGAGAGAGAGAGAGAGAGAATCCCAAGCAGGTTCCGTGCTGTCAGTGCAGAGTCTGACGGAGGCCCGATCCCATGACCCTAAGATCATGACCTGAGCTGAAATCAAGTGTTAGATGCTCAGCCAACCGAGCTACCCAGGTGGGGCAAGGATATAAAAAACAAAACAAAACAGGAGTTGACCTCTCCTTCAGTCATCTAAAACTTAGTGGCTTAAAATAATAACTATTTTATTATCCCTCAAAATTCGGAGGGCTCAGCTGGGTGGTTGTTCTGCTCCACAGGATGACGGCTGGGGATGCAATCATCCGACGGCTTGATTGGGCTGGGATGGGACGAACAAACGGGCTCACGCACAATACTGTTGTGGATGCTGACTGTTGGCTCGGAGCTCAGGGAAGCTGTCGACCCGAACCCCTCATCTCTGCCCCCTGCGGCCCCTCCAGGTGTCTTGGGCCTCTCCCAGCATGGCAGCTGGATTCCAAGTGGCAGAAACTGGAAGCTGCTGCCCATCTGAGGGCCTAGACTCAGAAGCCTCAGCAGGTCCCTCTGCTATAGTCTGGTGATCAGAGCGGGGCCACCTGGGTGGCTCAGTCGATTCAGCGTCAGACTTCAACTCAGGTCATGATCTGCAGATCATGAGTTCAAGCCCCACGTGGGGCTCCGTGCTGGCAGCTCAGAGCCTGGAGCTGCTTTGGATTCTGTGTCTCCCTCTCTCTCTGCCCCTCCCCCACTCATGCTCTGTCTCTCTCCATCTCTCAAAAATGAATAAACATGTTTAAAAAATGTTTAACAAAAAAGCAAATCCCCAAGGTTAGTTCCAGGGGGAGGAGAAACTGAGTCCACCTCCTGATGGGATTAGTAGAATGTAGCTGAGAGGTGAAGAAACATTAGGCACCATCTTTGAAGGTTAGATACTGCAAACCACTCCCCCCCCCTATTTTTTTTATTTTGAAAGCAGTGCTTTCATATTTTTTTTTAATTTTACTTAAATCCAAGTTAGTTAACACATAGTGTAATTGTGGTTTCAGAAACCGCAACCCCTTTAAATAGAGCGGTCAGTGAAGGCCTCTCACTGATACTTTCAGCTGAAATTTGCAGCATAAGGAGGGTGAGCCCGGCAAACACAGGGGATGGGAGAAGAGGGAACGTCCCAAGCAGAGGGAACAGAATGTGCAAAGCTCCTTTCACAGAAATTCACAGAAAAGAATTTGGCCTGTGAGTACACCTAAAAGATGGTCTTAGAGATAACTAAAAGATGGTTATCTCTGATAAACAAGGGACAAGTGACATGAGAAGAGTGGGAAGAGGTGGGCAGGGGTCAGTCCCCGGGGGACAGGACTTTGGATTTTATTCTAGTGCAAGGAGAGCTGCTGACCCACACATGCCAGGGAAAATCACCACTGAGCTTTCTGTGCAAAATTTACCATGCCAGAGCCAGGGCGAATAGAAGTAAGGTATGTCCCGTCAGAATGGCTAAAATGAACAGGTCAGGCAATGACAGATGCTGGTGAGGATGCGAAGAAAGAGGAACCCTTCTGCACTGCTGGTGGGAATGCAAGCTGGTGCAGCCGCTCTGGAAAACACTATGGAGGTGCCTCAAAAAACTAAAAATAGAACTACCCTGCGACCCAGCAATTGCACTACTAGGCATTTGTCCAGGGAATACAGGGGTGCTGTTCTGAAGGGACACATGCACCCCCATGTTTATAGCAGCACTATCGACAATAGCCAAAGTATGGAAAGGGCCCGAATGTCCATCGATGGATGAATGGATAAAGAAGATGTGGTACATAGATAGAATGGAGTATTACTCGGCAATCAAAAAGAATGAAATCTTGCATCTACAACAACATGGATAGAACTAGTGGGTATTATGCTAAGCAAAATTAGTTACTCAGAGACAGACGAATATCATAGGGCTTCGCTTATATGAGGAATTTAAGATACAAATGTTCCCTTATGTTTATAAGGGAAGGGAAGCAAAAAAACTATAAAAACAGGGAGAGGGACAAAACAAAAGAGATTCTTAGATATAGAGAACGCACTGAGGGCTGCTGGAGTGGTTGTGGGTGGGAGGATGGGCTAAATGGGCAAGGGGCACTAAGGAGGACACTTGTTGGGATGAGCACTGGGTGTTATATGTAGGCGATGAATCACTGGAATCCAGTCCTGAAGTCATCATTGCATACATGCTAACTAACTTGGATGTGAATTTTAAACATTTTTTAATGAAAAATAAATTAAAAAAAAAAGAAGGTACGTCCCTTTCCTAAAGCTCATAGTTTTACTTGAATTATGTACTTGGGATTTGCAATCTGCCCTTTTCCATTCAGTTAAGCTCTATTTACACAGCTCCTTCTATGAGTGGAACAGCTTTTAGTAAAAAACCCATAAGTAAAGACAATAGTAAAGGTAGAAAATGAAAACCCTGGAAGGGAGAAAGAAGCAGTAGGACAAAAAGTACAAGCTTCCTGGCAAGCAAGGCAAGAAGGGAAACACCACCAATTCTGTAGCTTTCATGGTCCAAGTCAACA
This sequence comes from Neofelis nebulosa, assembly GCF_028018385.1. NCBI lineage: Eukaryota > Metazoa > Chordata > Mammalia > Carnivora > Felidae > Neofelis > Neofelis nebulosa. The sequence goes on from NC_080789.1 coordinate 11,624,186, forward strand.
CTTCAGTTGCTAGAGAGAAGAAAAAATGTTTCTCGATCTCACGCTCTCTGAAGAAGAGAGAAAACACGCATGAAATAATAATTAACAACTCGAGGCTACAAGTAGAGAACTCCAGGGGAGCCTGGGTGGCTCAGTTGGTTGACTCTTGATTTCGGCTCAGGCCATGATCCCAGGGTCATGGGATAGAGCCCCATGTCAGGTTCCTTGCTGAGTGTGGATTCTGCTTAAGATTCTCTCTCTCTCTCTCTCTCTCTCTCTCTCTCCCCCCCCCACCACCGACCCTTGCGCTTCTCCCTGCTCACGAGCTCTCTTTCCCTCTAAAATAAAAAAAAAAATTACAATTAAAAGAATATATTAAAAAAAAATAAAAGTAGTTGGGGCGCCTGGGTGGCTTAATTGGTTAAGTGTCTGACTTTGGCTCAGGTCATGATCTCACAGCTCGTGGCTCCAAGCCCCGCATCGGGCTCTGTGCTGACAGCTCAGAGCTCAGAGCCTGGAGCCTGCTTTGGATTCTGTGTCTCCCTCTCTCTCTGCCCCTCCCCTGCTCATTCTCTCTCTCTCTCTCTCTCTCTCTCTCTCTCTCTCTCTCAAAAATAAAATAAACGTTAAAAAAAAAATAAAAAATAAAAAAATAAAAGTAGAGAAAGCCAAAAGAACACCCCAGCCAGAGCCGACATGGAAGTCTCAGCATCCTTGCCTCTCAGGGCGGACGTCCCTTGAGGGCAGCAGAAAAGGGCAGGTGGGAGAGCACGGACAGGAGAGTTAGAAAGGCCTGTGTTTGAAGCCCAGCCCTACCCTTTACCAGCTGGGTGATGCAAGCAAGAGATAGCCTCACAGAGCCTTCGTTTCTTCATCTGCAAAATGGGTTTAATAATCCCTACACGGGATTAGCAGCTGGAATGCTCCAAGGAGACCTTGAACGTGAAAGCTCCCAGTGTCGTGCCTGGATGTAGGTGGTGCTCAATGAAGAGTAATAATAATCACGACTGAAATCTATCCAGCCCCCCTCTTCGCGCCAGGCCATTAATGTAGACACTTTACATTCTAATGCTAACAGCAACGTTGTGAGGTAAGTCCTATTTATTAGCCCCATTTTACAAAAGAGGAAATGAGGATCAGAGAGGTTAAGATCAATGCCCAAAGTCACACAGCAGGAATATGGTGGAGCTGGGACAGTAAGCCGGGCAGTCTGTTGGCACCGCGATTCGAACCCCCATTCTAATCCACTTCTCTAACAGTGGTGTCTTGGCCCCCTTCACTTCATCTTCAGCCCCCAGTACATACCCACTCAGTCTGCTAGAGTGCTCACAGCTGAAAAGGAGCACTTACCATAGAACCAAATCCCTGACCCATTCGCTCAACTCACACCTCCTTCCCATGCTCGGTCTCTCTCCTTGTCTTAGCTGGAAAACCAGGCTAAACTTTTTCCCCAAGGACAGTCCTTTAGAGTCTATTGCTCTGCCTGAGAGACTGGCAAAGGGCTCACGGAGGTAAGACTCAAAGCTGGCCATGAAAGAGGACGATTCTTCCCACGGGCTCCTGGTAGGGAAATCTGGTAACTAAAGGTACAGAGGAATGTCCTTGGTGGGGGCAGAGGGCTCATACCAGGAGAAATAGAAAAAGAAATTCTCCCTCCTAAAGGGATAGATGGGGGTGCTGGGCGGGGGTGGGGGATGCTGTACAAGTCGTGCGCTCAGTGGCTGCTGGGGACGGAGGAGTTAACAGCGGGATGGCTCCCCCGCCAGCTGCGACCAGGGTGACACTGACAGATTACAGCGTGTCCTCCGCACTAATAACACTGCGGAGTCCTCTCCTGCCAGCTCCGGCTCCAGTGGATCAATACCAAAAGGCACACACTGAAAATCCTCAGCCAACTCCCTCCAAGGCTTGGACACTTTAAAGCCCAGAACCGCAGAGTAGGAGGGACCTTGGAGATCAGTTCATTCCCTGGACTGGGAGTTCCTTGGGCTAGGAATGGTATCCCGTTCACCTTGGCATCCCCTGTCCCATCACAGGGCTGGGCAAGGACCGGTAGGACTCCAAAAGTGTGCCGAGTGAATGGACCAACCTCCCGGCCGATGCAGGAGTCCTCAAAAGAACACTTCTCTGGCAATGGTCCCTCTCCCTCTACTTGTATACCTCCGGCAACAGGAGGCTCCCCACCTTCCCCAAGCAGACAGAACCTTCCTTTGTTGGACAGATCTGACCACTAAAATCACCTTCCCTGTTGTGAATGAACCTCCCCTCCCATTTATTTGTCCACAGACTTCTATTTCCCAATTTCTTCCTCTTCCCTTGTCCCTTTCCCAAATCATCCAGTAATCCAGTTCTCACCTCCTGGGATGCTGAAGTTACATGGCCGAGGAGGGATAAGAAGGGAATTCACATTCACTGAGTACCTGCTCTAGGCGACGTATGTCAGAAACCTAAACGCGTTGTCTCACATCATCCTCAAGCTGACATGAGGTGACTGCTACTGTCCCCGTCTGACAGATGAGGATGCCGTAGCTCAGAGAGGTTAAGTCACTTGCCCAGAGTCACTCAGCACACAGCAGCCGAGCTGGGGCGGAATCCAGGTCCGTGGGCTCCCACCATGCCATCGCAGCCCAGGGGTGCCCAGCACGAATATTTCCCATGTCTTGTTCTCGGCCTCGGATGAGTCTGGAAAGATGTAACTGGACCTCTAATCCCCCACCCCCAGGGGAGGAGGAGGGAGCTGCCAGACTGTAGGCTCCTGGCCCCGAGCTTGCTGCTTCCCACATCCCCCCGGCCCAGACTGGGGCCTCCAAATGGCATTTCTCATGGAAGGGAACCAGGGCCAGGGCTCCTTGGAGAAACGGCGGATTCCAGGACTTGGAAAGGGAAAGTACAAGATGAATCTGGAACATTTGTTCTTCCAGAAAGCCAGGAAGTTATCAAAGACTACTCAGGCTGGGTCACAGGGCCCAGTGGTCGACTTGAAGGGGCTCCCAGGGCCAGAGATGAGACCATCTCAGCACCGAAAAAGGGAGGACACCAGAGAACCTGCTTGTTATTTTGAAAACTGGTTTCAGGGGCGCCTGGGTAGCGCAGTCAGTTAAGCGTCCGACTTCAGCCGGGTCACGATCTCGCGGTCCGTGAGTTCGAGCCCCGCGTCAGGCTCTGGGCTGATGGCTCGGAGCCTGGAGCCTGTTTCCGATTCTGTGTCTCCCTCTCTCTCTCCCCCTCCCCCGTTCATGCTCTGTCTCTCTCTGTCCCAAAAATAAATAAAAAACGTTGAAAAAAAAAATTTTTTTTAAAAAAAAGAAAACTGGTTTCAAAACAGAAGCAGGGGACAGTCAAACAAAATAATGTATGTATTACATGTTATTGCACGCATTATACACATATTAGATCGAACATGTAAGACTGTATCTACGTACAGGCTCCCACCTGCCTGGGAGAACTCTGCACACTGTGAATGCTTGTTCAGATGCAGCCTGGAAACCTCTGGAGAAGGATCCTGTGCCCCCAGCCCATTCCAGCCAGGGCACTTCTGCTCCCCCCACCCCCCGCATCCCCCGCCACCAACTCTGGCTTTACTTCCACAGTGAGGAACAACGGGGCGATGAACCTCTGGGAAGCGCTCACTGGCACTGAAGCTTGGGGAGGGAAGTGGCTTGCCCAGTATTCCCTGCTGGCCACTCAGGCTGGACCTCCCGGACTCCTGAGTCCATGGCCTTGCTGTCAGCCCGGGGACCGAGGCCCAGCTCCGGGGTGCACCAGATGAGCTGGAACTCCTCCAGGTGTCAGCAGGAGACCTCAGACAGGGACTGTCCCAGACCCACGGGCCACCTGTCTCCCTCTCAGCGCACCTCCAGTCCTGCCAAACACCTACCTGTCGTGGCGGCCCCCCCACCCCACAGCCTGGCCCCCACCCAAGTCTCTCTCCAGGCCCCACTGGTCCTCATTCTCTCATCTCCATCCTGTCACCGCATCCTCCCCCACCAAGTCCAGCCCTCTGGCATGTCCCCCGCTCCCTCCAAGACCTCCTGACCCTTGCTCAAACCACAATTTAGTGGTAACACTCTTCAAGATCACCCAAAAGAGTCAGGACTCAATTCCCTGCAGGCTGTTCCCAAAGCCCATGCTTGTGATTGGCCACACACTTGTCTTTTCTTACCTTTTGGGCTTGGGTCTGCATAGAACCTCTCTAGAAGAAAACACCAGAAACCAGTAAGAGTGTTCACTTCTGGGGAGGGAGGGCTGGAAGCAGGGATGTGACCACAGGCGCCTTCACTGGGCACCTTCTGAATTTTGTACCACACGCACACAAAAAAATCCACATAAAATTAATGAATTAGTTTTAGCAAAGCTGAGCATTAAAAAGTAAAAAAGACGGGCGCCTGGGTGGCTTAGTCGGTTAAGTGTCTGACTCTTGGTTTCGGCTCAGGTGGTGATCTCACAGTTTCACGGGTTCAAGACCCACATCGGGCTCCGCACTGACAGCACGGAGCCTGCTTAGAATTCTCTCTCTCCCTCTCTCTCTGCCCTTCTCCCCACTGGCACTGCCTCCATCTCCCTCAACATAAATAAGCTTTAAAAAACAAAACAAAACAAAAAGCAAAAAAAAAAAGACACGTCCTCTTACTGCCACTAGTTCTATGACCTTGGACAACCTACTTAAGCACCTCAAGTCTCAGGCTTTTCAGCTAAAAAGTGGGGATGATAACAGCACCTGCCTTGCAAAGTAGGTAACCAGCCAACGCTCAGGAAGCAGTTGGCACGATGCTCGGCAAAGGGTCAGCGCTCAACAAATGCGACTGCGGGTCTTCTCTGTGGCCACGTTCTCCTTGAAATTCTGAACTCTGATGGCAAGAACCGCAGTGTTCAACTCCGGATCTCAAGCCTAGCGCAGCTCCTGGAGTGATCACTCAAAGTCTTGATGTGTTTTCTTCCATCTATGACACACAAATTCACTGTCCCCACAATGGCTTTCAAGGCCCGTCTCTGGCTGCCCCCCATCTTTCCGGCTGCCTCCCTGTCCCATCAAGTCCGCGATGACTTTTGACAGCTCTTGCTTCTGTACGCACATCGCCCCCGACTCTCCCCCCCGCCCCCACCCCACCCCACCCCACCCCACCCCACCCCACCCCACCTCCAGGCTCCTTTTGCCTGGTCATCTGCAAACTTGTCTTATCCTTCAAGATCCCGCCAAAGGCTTCCTCCTCTGCGTGGCCTGCTCCCCTGCCCTTGGTAGACTCACTCAACCCCATGACACTTAGACCTCCGAGAAACGCCTGCCAAACTGTATTGTTCGCTCTCTGCCCTCTGTCTCCCCCGCTGCTCTGAAAGTCCCAGGAGGACACGGGCTGTGCTTTTGGTCTCTGCGTCCCTAGTACTTAGCACACGGCGGGCACTTAGGAAGCGTTTGTTGAACGAATACATGAGTGAACGAATGAATGAATCATTCCTGGCCACTTGGTCACCCGGCAGCCTCCGGGGGCCAAATCACGGTGAGTCACTCACATCCTGCCCGAGCCTCGGAGTGAAAGCAGTGGCCTCTCTTTGAAGTCTCTTCACAGGCTCCAACCCAGACGCTGCACCTCTCAGCCTGAGTGCGTCCGGAGAGCGCTGGTGAGCTATTCGGCACTGCGGCTTCTAGAGGCTGAGTGGCCTGAGGGAGCCCGCCTGCCTCTCCCCTGCCCGCCACAGACGTCAGCTGAAGCCCTCAGTGAGGGGGACAGGAAGGAATGGGGGCAGAAAGGCAACTAAGATAGCCCCTGTCCTCACCGACAAGTACGGGCACGGAGGAAGCAGACGCCTGGTCTCCCCCATTCAATCTGCCGCCGGCCACTCTGCTCGGGGCCTTTACACAAGCCCTGTCACCTCGCTGAGCTTCAGTTTCCTCCTCAGACTCAGACTCAGATCAGGCTCGCCTCATCTCACGTACCAGGATTATTTAGCAAATGGAACCGGGTGATCTCTGTAAACTGCTCAAGAAACTGTGACAACCCGTACGGGTGTTACTGGTTTTGCTGCCGTCGTTTATATAACAATAATGGATAAGCGAAGCCCTCTCCTCAGCAACCGTAGTGACTTGCACATAGGAGCTGTTTAGATGTTTCCTACCTGGAAATGCAGTCCTGGTGAGGGGCTGGACATTTCATGCCTTGGGGAGCAGCGCCATCCTGTGGCCAGAACTCAGAACACATGGCTATTCTGGTAAACGGATCAGGGTGCGAGGGGGCAGCTGGAAACCCCCGCGGAGGTCATTTGGGGACAGACGCCAAGAAAGTCAGTCTGACACCAGGGCACAAGGACAAGTTTCTTCGCCCCCGGAGCTGGTATAGGCTCAGCGTATAAATAGGTACGACAAGGGTTTAAATAGGTAAACCCACTGGATTATTTCTCTATAAACGGGTCTTTGGAAGAACCAGAGTGCCCAAGGAGCAGCCCGACGGCACGTGCAGGTGGTCTGCCCGGCCCTGCGAATGACACTGCTCATCCTTCATCCAGGGAGACTTGAGCTTGGCTCTACCACTCACAAGCTGTGTGACCTTGAGCAGACTTCTGCCCTCCCTGGGCTCCGGTTTTCTCACCTGTGCAACGAGGTCATAATCCCTGCCCTGACCACCTCAAAGAGTTGTTGGGAATGTCAAATGGGCTAAGGAAAACACGACCAGTTCCTAAACGGTAAAACGCTGTACAAACATGATGTACGTTTCTTATTACCATTTCCAATAACAGCAATTCATATCCGGCATTTATTAAGCTGTTCACTATATGCTAAACCCTTCACCACGTAATGTCATTTAACTCCTACAAAGCTCTAAAAAAACAGGTACTTTTAAGAAGCCCATTTTGCAGATGAAGACATTGAGGTTTAGAGAAGTTTAAAGTTTGGTCCAAAGGCACACTCAGCTAATAAGGAGGAGTCAATATTTGCACTCAGGACAGCGGGACTCCCAAATCCAGTAGTCGACCACAACGCCATGTTGTCTCAATAGTTCCAGGCACTAAACGGGGAATTGAAGGTAGCCCCTGATGCGCAGCGGCAGGTGTCTTAAAGGAAACAAAGTAACTACCGACATTTCTCCTCTTTGCCAGGGAGGTCGGCTTCCTTCCCAGCTCTATCTCAGCATCTCCTTTTGATGTGGGAGCCTCGTGAAAGAGGGGAGCCCTTGGGCTCTGCGCCTGGAGTCCTGTTCACAGCCAAGGCCAAAACGTTCCCTTTCTGGGTCCACGCCTGGAAGAAGGCTGTGCACGCTCCTACATGCAAAGGAGAGAGAATGGCAAAAGCAGGTGGGGGACAAGGTCCCCGTAACATCGAAAAGATGCGCCAAATCTGTTCGAAGAAGGTGGCTATTTCTCCACCATCGTGATGCCTCTCACAGGCCTAGAGCGCTTCGGAGCTTATGAGTGTCCCCTACCCATTTTCTCACTATCTGGCCCCAGAGCACTCCCTTGAGGTCAGAATCCCCAGCCCTACCCTACAGATGAAGAAACCGAGGTTGAAGATGAAATGAGTTACCCATGGCCACGCCGCAGGAGGGTGGCAGAGAGGGAATCAAGATCCCAGAGTACAAACTGCAGACTCCCGAGGCCTACGGCTGCTTCTGATTGACAGCCTGGATGTGCCACGAGGTGGCTGTATGACCACACAAGCCACTGAGCCTTGGTTGCTTTATGGCAGAGATCCCGCCAGCTCGGAGGACTTTGTGTCCTCTATTCACATCCTTGAGCCATAAAGACAAGGATGTTCTGCAGCATTGGCGGGTATTACAGAGAGGCAACTGGGACTTCGGCTCCTTTGGGAAGCTCTTCCCGACTGCCCACGGATGAGTTATTATCCCTCATCGTGCTCCCGGTGCATTCACAGCATTGCATTGTAATCTGTCTGCAAATTCCCAAAGGGCCAGGCAGCAAGCACACTTGAACACGAATACGGGCGGACAGGATGCAGGAGGGAAGAGTGGGGACTGGGGCAAAGTAGAGAAACCCTGGCCTAGGCTACAACACTTATTCTGCTCCGGCTTCTTATCACCGTGCAGGAAAGCCAACCCAGTGTTGCTAGATCATAAGAGAAGCCACAAATCTGGATTTCCATGTGAAATCTGCTTTCTAAAAGTCTACTCAAAACATATTTCGTTAAGCACCCCTGCATCAGCCACATCTGCTTTCCCACTAGACTTTGAGCTACTTGAGCTCATGACTGGTTCTCTCTCTGAACTCTGAGTGGCCAACTCAGGGCCTGGGTCCCCACAAGTGGCCATCGATCGCTCCAGTCAAAGCCCCACAGGCTTCTGGTGACCATGCTAATTCAGCTGGCCTGGATTAAGGGCTTACTGCACACCAGGCACTCTCTCAAGCACTGTACATATTATCTGACTTAATTCTCACTACCTACTTCCTCTGATTCCACCCATTTAACAGACGAGGAAGCTGAGACTCAGTTGCCTGACTTGCCCAAGGCCATGAAGCTAGTGGTGACCTGGATTCAAATTCAGACAGTCTGTCCCCACGGATGTCTGTTTTTCATTGCCTCGAAGCCGTATCTCCCATGAGACCTCCTTAAATATCACCTGCAGTCACTTAGCCCCAACAAGTCTCTGCAGGCACCCACCAGGCACAGTTTCTAGTCCTAAGGCCAGCGGGAGCCAGGGCGGGCAGAAGGAAAGAGAACGACGTCCGTGTTGCAGAAAGTGGGCCTGAGGTCCCGGGAGGGGCGCCTAGTAGCTCAAGAGCCAGACTGAGCCAAAACCAGTGTGTGCCTTTGTCCCCACCACCTCCCAGCTTCCGGAAGAAGAGCAAGCACAGGGCAGAGAGAAGGAGCCAAGGAGAGACCTGGTTATCGCTCATTGCTCATCCCATTGAAACAATCAAGCACTCTCTCAACTAGCTAAATGGTTCCAAAGGAAATGGGAGTCTATTTTGTCTCCTGTCACCAGGGCTGCAAATCCTGATATATCTCAGGCCCCAGCAGAGAAGCGGATGGCTCAGCACTTGGAGAGATGCCCGCATGAGGCAGGAAGTGGGGTGGATGATTCAACAGGTACCTCTCTATTCTGAGAGCTGATCCTGTGATGGGTGAGTGTACATCCAGCTGAGATAAAAAAAAAAATAAATTTGAATGCAGACCATCAGAACATACGGCAAGCCTCCCTTTCCCGCGGGGGACTTGAAGCGTCCTTTGGGGCTTTAATCCCTCCAGGTTTTCTATTTTTACGAATTTGTTGGGGCCACAGGGCTCTTAGGAGGCTGGCGTGAGCTGGTGACTCAAGGCTTCCCTTCCTCCCAGCACACCGTCCGACAGGTTTGCCATCAGGTGCGTGCCCCGACCTTCGTGAAGAGGGTTTGCGGTTTGCCCGCGCACCTGGACCGCTGTCCCAACTGCACCTTTACCGGCGGCCTGACCGCGGGCAAAACGTGCCTCCTCACTGCACCTCGGCCTTCTCATCTAGAAAGTGGGGTGATAACCCCCGTGGTGGTTCACAGAAGGCACACGAGGAGGTGCAGGTGGATGCGCGCCGGAAAAAGCGCCGGCCACACGGACAGATCCCCACCAGCCGACCTTGGTGAATCCGTCAGAACAGTCTGGGATACGCCCGCGCGCCAGGCAGGGCCAGACTCCCCTTAGCCAATCTTGTGAGGCTGACACATCACCAGACGATCCATCTACTAACGGAGAGCACAAGAAATGTTAGCCTGACCAGCCTATGCTTCCCGGCAGCGAAAGCTGCGTACGGGTCCATGGTCTTGCGGGGCTGCTTGGTGGGAGGGAGTGGGAACAAATAACGGTATTATTCAGAAGAAGCATTTCTCAGCAGAGGCGGCTTGAGGGGACGGCCTTGCCCAGGGACATGGCGGGGGGCGGTGGCTGCTGCTCCGGCCAGTGCGGCCAAGAGCCCGCGCCCTGGACAACACCAGGCCTCTGGCTCTGTGACTCTCCCCTCCCCACAAGTTCATTCACTCCTCTGAGCAGATTTCCCTTGATAAACCACGATCACGGCCCAGGCCTCCTCCCGACCAGACTTCCTCCGAAACTCTGGCTTTTGCTCTGTCCTAAACTCTTCAGTCACACCTTTGCAGACAACCAACTGGTTACTCTTAGAAAAGGCCAGGTGCATCTGTAGCAGATTTTAGGCTCCTCAGACGGTCACGACAACGTCTCTCACTCCACGCGCTCTTCTAGAACCTTGCGCCTGTGACTCGCTGGTAGCCAACAGAAGGGCCGCCTGACTTCTGAGACCGGGTTGTAGAGGGCCATGCAGCTGCCAGCTTGTTAGTCAGAATACCTGTTCCGGACATCTTCGGCCCCCTTGTATGTCGTCTGACTGCCCCGGAGCCGCCATGTTGTGAGAAAGCTCAGCTCTCTGTGTGGACTCACCATATAGCGAGGCTCTAAGACTAAATGGAGACACAGACACAGAAAGAGAGAGAGAAGGTTCTAGCTAGCCTCCAGCTACTCCAGCCCCACCTGCACCTAACTAATATGGCCCGGGAGGCCCCAGGCTAGAACTAGACAACCCCTTCCCAAATTCCTGGCCTACAGAAGCCAACAGAGAAAACAAAAGGATTATTGTGGCTTATAGCTGCCAAATTTTGGAGGGAGGTGTTACCCAGTAATAGATAACCGGAACAGAGGGCATCTGATTTCCCTCCTGCCGAGGGTGACCAGACCTCCCAGTTGGCATAGGGCAGTCCCAATTTATACCTTCGGTCCGGTGCAATTTTCGATAGTGGCCCCTTTGTCTCCCCAGAGGGCCCCAACATGGATGGTAAATTATATGGTCACCCTACATCTAGTCGAGATCCAGGAGCACACCACGGATCCCTGACAACTCTTTCCCTCACAGTCTAGAATGATCGAAACACACAAGATGCTCGCGCGGAGGCAGCATTCAAGAAATCAATGGTTGTTCACTCGTCCCTTCCTCTTCTTCCAATTTCGTTCCATCTGGGTGCTCAGCAGTTTTGCAAAAGAGATGTCTTAGGGGGAAGCCCCTTCACAAGCTCCGGGGTGCCTTCCCCCGGTAAGTGTGCCTCAGTGAAAACGGGGCCTCTATGGTACAAACACAGCTTCCAGACCAGATCCCTGTTGCGCAGCCCCTCCTGTGGGGAACTTCTGGAGCCCTCACTGATCTTCAGCATAGGAAGGGTCTAAGTAAATTAGAGATCGCAGAGGCAAGAGACAGTGGGAGGGAGCGAGAAAGAGAACCTCCCAAACCTCAGGGAAGGTCTTCCCCACTACCCTGTAAGGGATGGGAAGTGGTGGTGGTTGTTGTTTTAATGTTTATTTATTTTTGAGAGAGACAGAGGCAGTGTGAGTGGGAGGGGGGCAGACAGAGGGGAGGAAAAGAATCCCCAGCAGGCTCTGCACTGTCAGTGCAGAGCCCAATGCGGGGTTTGAACCCGCAAACTGTTGAGATCATGACCTGAGCTGAAATCAAGAGTCGGATGCTTAACCGACTGAGCCACTCAGGTGCCCCAGGGATGGGAGCTTTTGAAGCCACAAAACTGCTCTCAAACAGTGGCTGTTACTCCTCGGACCAAGTATCCAACTGGGCAGAGCCTGCTTCTCCCTACCCACATTCATGGGAGGGCTGAACTCTTGGAAAGAATCAAAGAGATGATTAATTATGTAATTAATCATGGGTGCCTGCGTGGCTCAGTCAGTTCAGTGTCCGACTTTGGCTCAGGGCATGATCTCACGGTTCGTGGGTTCGAGCCCTGCATCGGGCTCTGTGCTGACAGCTGCCTCGGAGCCTGGAGCCTGCTTTGGATTCTGTGTCTCTCTCTCTGCCCCTCCCCCACTTGCACTCTGTCTCTCTCCCTCTCAAAAATAAATGGATATTAAAAAAATTTTTAATCTTGGGGCGCCTGGGTGGCGCAGTCGGTTAAGCGTCCGACTTCAGCCAGGTCACGATCTCGCGGTCCGTGAGTTCGAGCCCCGCGTCGGGCTCTGGGCTGATGGCTCGGAGCCTGGAGCCTGTTTCCGATTCTGTGTCTCCCTCTCTCTCTGCCCCTCCCCCGTTCATGCTCTGTCTCTCTCTGTCCCAAAAATAAATAAAAACGTTGAAAAAAAAATTAAAAAAAAAATTTTTAATCTTAAAAAAAATCATGTTAATTAATTACGTAAAGCTCTAACACAGCGCCTGGCATATACAGTCAACAGTCAAAAATACTACTTTCCTCTTTAAGATATTAGAGGTTCCTATTAGAAAATGCCTTTGTGGGGCCCCTGGGTGGCTCAGTCAGTTGGGCATCTGACTCAATTCCAGCTCAGGTCATGATCTCAGGATTATGGGATTGAGTCCCGTGTCTGTCTCCACACTGAGCATGGAGCCTGCTTAAGATTCTCTCTCTCTCTCTCTCTCCCTCTCCCTCTCCCTCTCCCTGTGCCTCTCTCCCTCTCTCTCCCTCTTTCAAATGAAAAAAAAGAAAGAAAGAAAATGCCTTTGCTTTATCTGGAAGGGACAGGGCAGGATAGCACAAAAGGCTGATCAGAAAACAGTAACAAGGGCGCCTCTCACTTCTAGACATGACATGGGGGCAGGTATATGGAGGGTCCAGCAGTCACCTACAGCTTTCCCTTTCTCCAGTCTAGAAATTGTTTTGCAGTCACTGACTCAGACCAGGAGACAAGAATCTCACTACCAATCATTACATACACAGGATCTTGCTGCAAAGGGGTGGCTCTCAGTGACACCCACTGAATGAATGGTCTCATACCAATTTTGACCCTCTTATCCACTGACTTAGTCAACAAATACTTATGGGCACCTACTCCATGTCAAGCCCTGTTCTAGCAACTGGGGATATGAGTCCTCTCTCCATCTTCTCGGGGTGCTCCATGTGATGGAAGAGACACGTGGATCAAATAGGTACATACATAATCACTTAATTATCATTGCTACAAGTGTTAAGGGGAAGCACAGGGTAGGAAGAGGAAGAAAGATGCCCCCGAAGAAGTGACATTTGACCCACAGCTGGAAACTCAGCAAAGAACATACATGCCTTCCAAGCAGGCCCTGAGGGGAGGCTCTGAGGAAGAAGGAATGGCAGAATCCAGAATTTCCAGAATCCAGACCCTGGAAAGAATGTGGGCTGGTCGACTCAAAGAAGATGCCCCAGCCAGCAGCTGAGAAGTAGCTCATCCGTCCTGGCTCCAAGAAGATGGGGCTGCCAGAGAGGTTAGAGGAGAGAGAATGTGTTCGCGTGAAGGGTGGGTGTGAACAGAAGGAGGTTTAGAAATCCCCAAAAAGGAGGGTGGAAACCAAGCAGGAATCAGAGAGGTCCCAGAGGAGAGGAGAAGAGCGATTCCGAAGTGGCCGTTTTGTTAGAATGCTGACAATGGGGAAACGAGGACCAAGTGGCACTTGAGGTGACGCCAAGAAATAGACAAAGGAGCTGAAAATGTTTACCACACAGAAGTCCATAGAGGGTAAAGTGGCATCGGCAGAGGAATGAGCTCCCCGTCACAGGGCACATCCAAGCAGAGAGAACGGCAATCAGCCAGACAAGGAGACACCTGGTCTGGAGTGAAGGCTGTAGCAGATGAATGACTGAGAGGTTCCCTTGATGCCCCAGCACACAAGAATGGGTCCTTCCTCCTCGGAAGGTCACATAAGGGAACAGAAAGGGCCTGTTCTCTCTGCCAGAAAGCTGTTCCCCTGCCTCTCCCCTGCCTGCTCCCTCTCATCCTCCAGCCTCTGCTCAAATGTCACCTCCCCAGAGGGGCCTCCCCGAACTCCCGCCTTGTAAGTGCTGCACCCCAGATCATTCTCTAACACAGATCCCTGGTGCGGTGTCTTCACCTACTTGTCACTTCTCCATACACCTGCCCAGCGTCTACCTTCCCCTGCTTAAAAGGTACCCTCCCTGAAAGCAAGACCCTCGGTCACTTTGCTCCCTGCCGCATCCTCCACACCTGGCCTATCCAAGGCACATGGAGGGTGCTCCACAAATGTCTGCTGAATGAGTAAATAAAATCCCAGCTTTGTCTCCCACTAGCTGTGTGACCTGTGTTAGTGCCTTAACCTCTCTGAGCTTCTTCATTCTACCAACGGCAAATTTCGTGTTAAAAGACCATAGTCGTGAGTCATGAATATACGTTTCATCTTCAAATGAAATTACGGACCTTGTCACTTATAAGCTGCAGTGCTAATGTTAGCCATCGTTAGTAATAATGAAAAATTAGTCACTCAGTTGCCCAAAGACAGTGTCTGTTTCTCTTCAAAGCGTGAAGAAGCTGTGAAATCTTTTGAGAAGTGGGCATCTGCCCCCAAACCTACATTTTTCCAGCAAGAATGTTAAGGTTTTTATTTCACAGCCTCTAAAAGCAGTATCCAGAGGCCATGAATACAATAAACATTTCCTGGGTACGCTCTGTGTACCCGGCACTGCGCTGGGCCATGAGGCCTCCTCAGAAATAACGCGACCCCACGCTAGAGGAACGCGGGGTCTGGAGTACCAGAGGCGGGGGACACTGGCACAGCCACGGAGGGTTCCACCAAGTGCTGCAGACACGTAAAGGGAAGGACCCATCTGCAGAGGTCCTTCGTGCTCCCAACCTTTTCCAAGCACCAACTATGTGGTAATTCGAGGTGCTGGGATACGACAGTGAACGAGACATGTAAGATCCCACCTGTCATGAGGCTTACATTCTAAAGAAGACAGTAAGGAAGCAAACAAACAGCAACGAAAACCCAAACAACTAGATAAACGAGGCAAATGTTAGTCATCCAGCAAAACACCAAAGCAGAAGCAAAGGAAGCAGGAGCCAGGCGGCCCCCTGAGTTCGAAACCCCAGTTTCACTATGCACTGTTGAGCCTAGAGCATTCCTCGATATCTTCATTTCTAAAACGGGAAGGACAGTAGGCTCGACCTCACACGGCTGTGGTGAGAATTCAGTGAGGTAATGCAAATACTTGGAATAGTGCCAGGCACGGGGCCACTGAGCAAGTCAATGAGGACAGGGTGAGGCAACACAGAGGGGCGATCAGGAAATGTCTGTCTGATGAAGACACAAGGGCATTAAGATCTAGGGGAGATGCATTCCAAGCCCCAGAGAACCGCAGGTAGAAAGGTCTCCAGGCAGTAATGAACCTGGGTATGACGCAGAAAGAGAACGCTGCCAATGAGAAGACGCATTAGAAACTTGCAGCCCACAGAACAGAGTGTGGGATTTTCTCCTCGGGCTAGAGATAAGCTACTAAACAGTTGGGGAGGGGGAGGCCAGGCATGCTCCGACTTAATGTAAAGGAGGGTCATTCCAGCTGCGTGTGGACAGCGGGGTGGAGAGAAAGAGAGGCAGCAAGGGTGTCCGTTGAAAGAAGGAATGAAGGCAAGATCTGCCACCCAAGGCCAGAGACCCACTGTGCACAGTGAGGCAGGACTCTCCAAACCCTCCTCCATCTGGGGACACGTTGAGGCCAAAATATGGGAAAGATGATTAAACTCTGACACAAGGAAGAGACTGCAGTAGATGGCCTGTGAACCCAAGTGAAAGAAAGAAAGAAAGGGGAAGAAAGAAAAGAAATGAAATGAAATTAAGCAATTGAGCAAAAATACATCTCCTTGGGGCGCCTGGATTGCTCAGTGACTTAAGCATCCCACTCTTGATTTTGGCTCAGGTCATGATCTCATGGGTTGCGGGTTCGAATCCCGCATCAGGCTCTGCACTGACAGTGTGGAGCCTGCTTGTGAGCCTCAGTCTCTCTCTCTCTCTCTCTCTCTCTCTCTCTGCCCCTCCCTTGCTTGTGCCCTCTCTAAATAAATAAACTTAAAAAAATACATCTCCCTTTACATTTAAAAATGTTTTAATGTTATTTTTGAGAGAGAGAGAGAGAGAGAGAGAGAGAATGAGCAGGGGAGGGGCAGAGAGAGAGGGAGACACAGAATCTAAAGCAGGCTCCAGGCTCTGAGTTGTCAGCACAGAGCCTCATGCGGGGCTCGAACTCACAAACCGTGAGCTCATGACCTGAGCCAAAGTCCAACACTTAACCAACTGAGCCACCCAGGCGCCCCACCCTTTACATTTTAGAACGTATTACAACTAATATTGATCTTCCCTACACTGACACTGAGTACTTACTTATGTGCCCAGGATAATCTACTGAATTTATTTTTTCATTCAATTCTCATAAAACCCCTATCCATTCATTCAACAATTCAACCAATATGTCTTACTGGCACTGCTCTAGGTAAGACAGACAAAACCTCTACTCTTATGCAGCTTATACGCTAGAGGCAGAGACAGAACCCAAACGAGGAAACAAAAAAATACTTCAGGGCATGATAAGAACTACAAAGAAGCAGAGTAAGAGGGTGAGGAGGGAGGAGGGAGGAGGGAGGAGGGAGGAGAAGCCTCTTTAGGAATGGTGGTCAGAGATCTCCTTGAAGAGAGAAGTCTGAACGGAGACGCGAATGATGAGCCAGCCACAGGCAAATCCGGGAAAGACTGTTCCAGGCAGGAGGCACAGAAAGTACAGAGGCCCTGCTGGGATAGATAAGAGGTGGATGTACTTAAGGCACAGAAAGATCATGGTACCTATAGCCGAGTCAGTATAGAAGTCAGGATGTAAAGTTGGAAGGTAACCAGGGACCAGACAGGCCACAGGAAGACATTCATGTTTCAACTCTAAGCACATATGGGAAGGGGTGCCTGGGTGGCTCAGTCGGTTGAGCGTCCGACTTCGGTTCAGGTCATGATCTCACAGTTCGTGGGTTCGAGCCCCGCATCGGGCTCTGGGCTGACAGCTCAGAGCCTGGAGCCTGCTTCGGATTCTGTGTCTCCCTCTCTCTCTCTCTGCCCCTGCCCTGCTCATTCTCTCTCTCTCTCTCTCTCTCTCTCCCTCAAAAATAAATAAACATTAAAAATTAAAAAAAAAAAAAATGGGAAGCTGCTAGAAGACTGAGCGATTGCTTTGGGCACCATGTGGAGAAGGAGCCCAAAGGAGCAGGAAATGGACGCTGGGAGTCTGAGCATGAGCCTGGATACATTGGGGCAAAGTGGTAGCACTCATGCTGGATTTTGAAAACAGAATCAAGAGGACTTAGTAAAGGACCAAATGTGGGAATGTGGTGGGAAACGGAAAAGGAATTACCAATGAGGACTACAAGGTTTCGGCTGAACACCATTACCTGGGTGCCATCAATAAAAATTAGGAAAACTCGAACAGGAGCAGATTGGGAGAAAAGTTATAGAAACAAACAAGGCTATTAATATTTTTTACTATTTTGAGAGAGAGAGAGAGAGAGAGAGAGAGAGAGCATGCGTGCACATGAGAGAGAAAAGGGGCAGACACAGAGATGGAGAGAATCACAAGTAGGCTCCCCGCTGTCAGCGAGGAGCCTGACTGGGGGGCTCGATCCCACAAACCGTTGAGATCATGACCTGAGCAAAAAACTAGAGTGGGACGCTTAACCAACTGAGCCACCCACGTGCCCCAACAGCTGTTAGTATTTTCAGTTCACAGATGAGTAAGCAGCTTCAGAGAGAGATCGAAGAGCCTGTCCCAAGTTCACGTAAGTGGAATTACTGTTCTCACATGAATGTATTTTTACCCTCATTGCACCCAATATAATTTTGAGGTTTGAATAAAAGCACGTCCTCGGATCCTCTTTCAACGCTTTGAAATCCCCCAATAAGATTTCAGGACAAACTCCGGAGACCCGACAGTCATTGAAAGGACAGCACGGTTGCCCTTCGTAGCAAAGCGGTCGCCACTTCAGAATCACAATCGCTAAGCTGCTGATTCCCGGCCTCCAGCTTAGACATAGTTAAATAACCCGTCCATGGAGGTGAGACCCGCAGTCTCCATCCTACACTTCGGCGCCCCAGAAATCTTTGCCCTACAAAATTTGAGAACCGTGGAGTGTGGCTTGAATCCTGGCGGCCGCCCTCTACACTAGCAACATGACCTCCCCCTCTGGGCCTGTTACCGAGACTAAAAGGCGGGGGGGGGGGGGGGGGGGGGGGGTACAGGGGGCGGGGGTAGGGGATGGTAACTATAACCTCTGCCCCGACTCTCGACCTGCCCCCAGCTGTGAGACTCGAGCCACACGACTAGCTGGAGACGACCGGAGCCCCGGTCACGGTGCGATACAGAGGGGCCGAAGCGTCCGCGAAACACGGGGGGACACAGAAGGGCGGTCACCGCTGCCCGCCCCCAGTCTCCACTGCCGGGCAGCCACGTTTCAATAATTCGGAACGCCCTCTCGGGGCCTCGCCGGAGGCGCCCGTGACGTAATTGTAAACACACCTCCGGCGTCTCGGCTCCTCAGAGACCCATCGGGCCACCTAGCAGAGAGTTGTGACGAACTTCCGGGTCTGCCGTCGCTTTACGACTCGTGCGTTCCGCCCTTGAGTCCGGAGGAAGCAAGAACGCAGTTTACGACAGCGCCGATTGTGTTTACGGCGCCGACCGCTGCGCGCGCACCTTCTCTCCTTTTCCCTCTCTGTTCCTCCGAGGGCTGTTGGGTGTGTGATCTTCGGCCTGGACCATCTCTCGCCATCGGGGCCGCCCGAGGCCTTTACAGGTGAGTGGAGTGTCCCTTAAGGTTCTCCGTATCTCTGGAGCCGGTTTGGGCTGGGCGCAGCCTTCGGGGGCCTTCCGGAAGAGGCCTCTCGTACGTCTCCGGCCACTTCTGCTCAGCTGGGCGGGGCACGAATCCGCCTCTCGGGGACCCCAGGCCCGACACACTTAGGGATGCGGGGCACGGCCTTATGGGTAAGGTTCTCTGACCTTGGGCTCCGCTTTGCGGCCACGGGCTGAGCGACTTTGATAATACCACGTAACCCCTTTGGGTCTCAGGGTCTTTTCAAAGCGATCAGAGGCTCTCTGAGCTGTCGTGGAAGGAGGTACTGACTGTACCAGGCTGAGCAGTGTTCGATCCTGCTCTGAGGAGTCCGCAGTCCGAAGGTTTTCTTTCCTTTTCTGTGAAATGGAAGGCTGTGGTGGAGCAGGTGTGATCTCTGATTTGAAACTCTCCCCCCAGGGACTGATGGCATATGATCTGTGGTGGCCACGGTAATCTGCACAATACCGTGCCCTGCCAGCCATGGGCCCCTTCTGACTGCCCTGTGGTGGCCTCCCCACCCTGTCCCTGTAGCCAGTACAGCTGTCACTTCGATATAACAGAGTGGCTCTTCCTGCTTCTGGTTCTGTTCTGCTCACTCTTATTTTGAATGGGTTGAAGCCAGGGGACTTCCTCCCCCTGGAGAAATGTATGCCAAGCCTTGGATCTGTTTCCTTCTTGAGCTGTGAGAGAGGACTCGATTTCTTAAACGTTTTGAGACATCATTACTGGGTTACTAGGTATAGTCTAAATCCCCATTTTTTCGGGGTGCCTGGGTGGCTCAGTTGGTTGAACATCGAACTTCCGCTCAGGTCATGATCTCACACCCCATGAGTTCGAGCCCTGCGTCGGGCTCTGTGCTGACAGCTCGGAGCCTGGAGCCTGCTTCAGATTGTATGTCTCCCTCTCTCTCTGCTCCTGCCCCACTCATGCTCTCTCTCAAAAATAAAACATTGTAAAAAGTAACACCCCATGTTTTCTCAGCCTGCTGCCCAGCTATAACGTAATGGCAAGAATGTTGGACTTGGTGCAGACAACCCTGGAAATCAAGTCTGTTTTTGAAACAATGGACGGATCGACAGCTGAGCTGCAAATTTTTAATTCAGCATAGTGTCTGACTTTGTAGGAGCTCCATAAATATGTATTTTAGTGTGAATGTCTTGAAACTGCCACGCCTGCCCTCAGTCCCCTTTCTGTAGTGTAGCTTAAGCTTAGAGTTGAAGGACGAAGGTCCCTGTTGCTGTCACCCAGGTGTCACTTCTGGAGGAAGCCTGAATCTCTCCCCGTCATGGGACACTGAGAACTTACTAAGGTCACTGTGCCTGTGTGCTTTGATGGCTGCCTCCAGAAATACTCGTGTGGTGAATGTTCCTCTGGGAGCTCACCTGAGGATTATGATGGATGATGAGGTTTTTGATAGAAACCGTCAGGCAGAGATGTGCTCTGTAGCCCCTGGCTTTTTCTCTCTCGAGAGGAGCTGTAGCCTCACACAGAGTGTGAATTCCAGCCAGACTGCTTCGGTTCAGATTTTTTCGTCAACTAGCATTGCAGATTTGAACAACTTCTTAGCTTCTCTGTGCCTCAATTTTCTTTTTTTTTTTTTTTTTTTCAAAGTTTTTTATTTATTTTTGGGACAGAGAGAGACAGAGCATGAACGGGGGAGGGGCAGAGAGAGAGGGAGACACAGAATCGGAAACAGGCCCCAGGCTCCGAGCCATCAGCCCAGAGCCCGACGCGGGGCTCGAACTCACGGACCGCGAGATCGTGACCTGGCTGAAGTCGGATGCTTAACCGACTGCGCCACCCAGGCGCCCCTGTGCCTCAATTTTCTTACCTGAAGAGTGGGGATGATCTAGCCGCTACGCCAGGATCGTTGGGAGGATTTACGGAATTGGTGCAGAGTAAACACTAAGAACAGTACCTGGTACTCGTAACATTATGAACATGTGATGATTGGCCACTTCTACGACCTAAGGTTCATGGTAACGTCAGCTTTCTGACAGGCTCTGTCCACTTGCTCTGCGTGAGGGTTTGCATTGATGGCAGAAAATTGGGAGAACGAGAAAGAAAAGTTGAATAGCGGGATATACTTACGGGACTCTTTCCCGGCACTCTGTGTAAATGTATTTTTGCAAGTCTAAGTAGTAATGGTGTGGCATTTTACAGCGAAGGCATTTTCATATGCGTAACTATTAAGTCTTTGACCCTGGTCTTGTGCTATGAATTGGACAAGGGTCTCACTCACTTTACAGATGAAAAGACTGAGGCTTAGGGACGCTACGGATTGTTTGCCTTGGTGAAGGTGTTTCTGGAAACTAGATCGTGGTTATTACGCTTGAGAAAAGGTTACTGCATTCCATCAAATCTAAGACCCCGCTGAGTTTAAGAAGCACCACTGTCGTATGTAGACTAAGAAAGAAAAACTGCCATTAAGGTGAGACAGTCCATCAAGCGGAAGATGCAGCCTTATTTCAAAGATATTATAATGGAAAAAGTGGGTGTCACAAGCAGCACAATACGGTAAATGAGTCTTCGTATTTGTCCTCTGAGTTTGAAGTACTCACAGTATTATCTGTGACTGTTCCATTTTGTGTGTCGCTTTTCTAATTTTATCATTCTGTCTTAGCTTACCTCGAATGGAAGGCTTTTTGTGCTTGGAGGCCTTTCTTCACAAAGCTCCTCACATTATTTGTATCTTTAAGATTCTAGAAGATGGCAAAGTTCATGACACCTGTGATCCAGGACAACCCCTCGGGTTGGGGTCCCTGTGCGGTTCCTGAGCAGTTTCGGGATATGCCCTACCAGCCGTTCAGCAAAGGAGATCGACTAGGAAAGGTACTTGGCCCGTCAGTGACGGTGACTCTTTCGAGCCGTGACCGCTGTCGTCCGTTAGATCGTTTTGATTTTATTCTCTCAAAAGAATTTTAACTCCTGTGCTCCTCACAGAGACGCTGGCTGGGAACAGCTATAGTGTCTAGGTCCTTCCAGTAGTCACGGGAGAGCTGGGCACTTGGCAGAGGCATCGTGAGCCAGTCCTTACACTTTCCCAGACTGCGTCTTCGCGTACAGGGGCTTCTGGGTCAGCAGAAACTTGCCTGATTGACCTGCGTGCTCTGTCTTCTCTTGTTGCCTCACAGGTTGCAGACTGGACAGGTGCCACATATCAAGATAAGAGGTACACGAGTAAGTGTTCAACTGACCGCCCAGATCAAGGCCTTGGGAGGATTGTTACTTTTTCCAGTGACCTCCATCCAAAAACATTCCAGGATGGGAACAAAATGCTAACGATAACACATAGTTTTTAGGGACAGGATCTGAACTGTAGACAATAACCACAGACATTTTTTTGAAACGGTCCCAAAACTAAAGACTGGTCATTAAAGACGTTTAACCTGTTACAGTGGGATTTTTTTTCCTTCCACGTTTAGGGAGCCATAAACCCTTTGGCAGATCTGTTGAACTCCTTCCCATTTGGTACCCTAGTGCCTGGGATTTACCGAACCTGTGAAGCCAATCGGTGGACTCCAGATCTACAACCCCTGATTTTAAGATCTTGTTACAGTAGATGGGTTGGTGGTGTTGGTGTTGTCGTCTCGTTTTTTTCCTGTGCCAGTTGAGATTGTTGGAAGTGGCTTAGTTGGAGTGAGTACCCAGTTAGGATGATCTGAGGCTAGGGTCAACAGTAAAGTATATCATAACCCACTAGACCTGTCTGCTTGGGGTACCAGATGATGTAAGTGGTTGCATATTTGCATAACGCATGCCCCATATTTGCCCTTTCTGGAGTAGTAAACCTTAATTCCGGTCCTCATAGAGTAAGGCAGGGTGTGAAATGGGTTTAAGGAACTCAAACTCTGTCTTGACTTAGAAAGTTCTTTAGACCAGAGCTTTTCAGACTGGAATGTGCACAAGAATCACCTGGGGATCTTCTGAAAACATTGATTCTGACGTAGTGGGGCTGGGCGGAGTCCATCAACGTGCACTTCCGTTAAGGGTCCTGAGAGCACACTCGAAATAGCAGGGCTTTAGGGGCGCCTGGGTGGCCCAGTCGGTTAAGCATCCGACTTCAGCTCCGGTCATGATCTCATGGTGCGTGAGTTCAAGCCTCACGTCGGGCTCAGTGCTGACAGCTCAGAGCCTGCTTCGGATTCTGTGTCTCTGTCTCTCTCTGCCCCTTTCCCAGTTGTGCTCTGTCTCTCAAAAATAACTAAAAACGTTTAAAAAAAAAAAGTTTTAAAAGAACTAGCAAGGCTTTAGAAGAGCAGGCGTGCAGTCTGTAGGTAGTATCTGTTACACGTCGTCCCCTTTGCCTGCAGATAAGTACTCCTCTCAGTTTGGTGGTGGAAGTCAGTATGCTTATTTCCACGAGGAGGATGAAACCAGTTTCCAGCTGGTGGACACAGCACGCACACAGAAAACCGCCTACCAGCGGAATCGGATGCGATTTGCCCAGGTAGGCCAAGAGCCGGCAATCTGACCGTCTTGGGGCCATTACCCGTGGCTGCCACCTGCTAAAAGTGCTTCCTTGCACATAGTGACGGAAAGAAAGTGTGTTCTCCTAGGTCTTCCAATGACTCCCAAGTAGCTGACCGGTGGCACGTTGCGCTAAAGTAAACGTGGGCTGGGTCCAGAGATGGTCTAAATAGTTTAGCTTTCTGCTGACCAGTGGCCAGGACCTCATGCCTCTGTGCTGAGAGTGGGGTGTTTGTGCCAGGTAAAAAGATGCCTGATGCCTCATTTAATTGCTGTGTGCATGCTTTATTAAGTAGATGGTCCGGTCGGGCTGCATCTTCCTATGTATAAAGAGGCAAACTACAACTCTGACAAGGGCCCATAAACCTACTTCAGTAAAAAATGTGTGAACGTCTAAGCCAATTCCAAGTACAGACTTACCCCTGGGCACTCCCTGCTGTTGCTCAGATCCCCAAGGTTTTAGCGTGGCTGTTTTTTCTTGATTCCCAGCGGAACCTCCGCAGAGACAAAGATCGACGGAACATGTTGCAATTCAACCTGCAGACCCTGCCTAAGAGCGCCAAGCAGAAGGAGAGGTGAGGTTTCCCACATCCTCCTGGATTGAGTTGTTCTTCCGGGACTGACCGTGCTCTGAAATCACTAGGCCAACGGTGGTCTTCCCCGTCACTGCCAAACAAGCAAAAATTCCTTCCTGAAGGCCGTTAAGCCACTGGTGTAGCCTGGCCTCATTCTCCAAGAGCCAGTTCTTGGCAGACAGCATGGTGGGAAGGTCCCTGGCAGTGGGCGTGTGCACTGGCCGGAAGCGAGGGTAGGTAAGATGAGCTGTGGGGCCCAGCTAGGCTCAGCTCTGCTGTGGCACAGGTCACTCTGGGCCCTGTGAGCTGTGCGGTGCGGCGGCCACACCCAGGCTGGTGCTGCCATCGGACCGTCCAGAGGGCGAGTAAAACCCAGCTGGTGGGTGCTGGGGGGCAGTATGCCTCCTGTAGCACTCTTAAGGTCTCCTCTTTTTCACGAAGTCCCTGTTTTCTTAGTTCAGACAAGTCACTAATGATGCTGAGGTTCAGCCGAAGAGAATGGCAGCTTTTCTGCCTTTTGAAAAGCCAGTGACTCACAGATCTGCACCAACAGCACAGTCTTCTTGTCTTTCTAGAGAACGCATACGACTGCAGAAAAAATTTCAGAAACAGTTCGGAGTGAGGCAGAAATGGGACCAGAAGTCACAGGTAGTGTATCCACACCAGAGTTCTGTCTAGAAATTCAGTTTCACGTATGTGTTTGGTTTTGTAACTGCTTTATTGAAACATAATTCACATATCACACCATCCACTCATTGAAAGTGTACAAGTCAGTGGCTCTTGGTATATTCACACATATGCGCCAGTCAGTTTCAGAACGTTTGACTCATTGTGAAAACAACACATACCCTTGGGCAGCCGGCCCCGGTTCTCCCCAGCCCGTGGCTGCCACCGGTCTTTTCTGTCTCTGGATGTGCCTCTTCTGGACATTTCACATAAATAGAATCCTACGACGTGTGGTCTTCTGTGTAGCTCCTTTCACAGTTCATCCCTGTCGTGGTGTGTGTCGTCACATTGCTGAATTTGTTGTGTGGACACACTGCGTTTTTGTGGCTGGTTTTTGGGTTGTTGTTTTTTTTTTTTTTTTTTTAACGTTATTTTTGAGAGAGAGGAGGCGACAGAACTTGAAGCAGGCTCCAGGCTCCGAGCCGTCAGCACAGAGCCCGATGCCGGGCTCGGACCCACAAAAGGCAAGATCATGACCTGAACTAAAGTCGGAAGCTTTAACCGACTGAGCCACCCAGGTGCCCCCACACTGCGTTTTGGGTACGCGTTCACCAGTACATGGCCGTCTGGGTGGTTTCCACCTGTTGCTATTATGAAAAACGCTGCCGTGAACATTCGCATACAAATGCTCGTGTGGACACTGTGATAATGGAAGAACACGTGAGGGCAAGTGAGGAGCTCCAGATTGCAGCGGTTAGATTTTGCCGGATGTGATGTTTCTATGTTAAGGGTAAATAGCTGACGTCCAGAGAGAAATAAAAGAAGCTGCCACGGCTTCTTTAGGAAGAACCCATACATATGTACCTTCCCTGGGCGCCGGCATTACATGGGAGTCAAGTTCCGGGTTGTTTTTGACCCCTTGACTTCTTCGGTACCCTTCGAGATTGTAAACTCTGAATTCGGGGTCAGGGATTCCGGCTCCTACAGCACCCAGCACGTGGTAAACGTTCTGGACACGTTTATTGGCTAAAAGCCCTTCGTGCTGCTAAGCTGCCTTTTGCTTATGCCTCGCACCGGCTGTAACTCTTCCCTCCCCTGGTTTTGCACTGCAGAAACCCCGAGACTCTTCAGTGGAAGTCCGTAGTGACTGGGAGGTGAAAGAGGAAATGGACTTTCCTCAGTTAATGAAGATGCGCTACTTGGAAGTGTCAGAGCCTCAGGACATGTAAGTGGCGTCTTTCGCTACCTTCCGCCATGCACTCGTGTGGACCAGCTGGCAGTGAATGTTTTCTCAAGCCTTAGTGTTTCCAAAAAGGATTGGCAGGCGCTTAAATACATTGTATAAGATTAACAGACACTTTTTTATTTTTTTTTTAAGTTTATTTTATTTTGAGAGAGAGGCAGCACAAGCAGGGAAAGGACAGAGAGAGAGAGAAACCCAAGCAGGTTCCACACTGCCAGCGCAGAGCCCGATGCGAGGCTCGAACTCATGAACAGTGAGATCACGACCTGAGCCCAGATCATGACCTGAGCCGAAATCGAGAGTCAGACGCCAGGCGCCCAACAGATACATTTTTTAAAACTCAGGGCCAAGAGGGGACCAGCAGAGAGTTCGCTGAAGTTAAACTTGAGATTTCTTTCCGCTTCCTGACCTCACGAGCAAAAGAGAAACTTAAGTTACGTAGCCCTTTCCGCGGGACGAGAAAGACCACAGGTCGTCCGCAGGAAAGCTTTCCCCGATGTTTCAAAGAGCTGCTTACCTGAAGCAGATTCAAACAAACAGCTGATCTCCTTCCCATTTGCTTTGCGTGTCTTCCCCGCCTGCCCTCAGTGAGTGCTGTGGGGCCCTGGAATACTACGACAAGGCCTTTGACCGCATCACCACGAGGAGTGAGAAGCCGCTGCGGAGCATCAAGCGCATCTTCCACACCGTCACCACCACGGACGACCCGGTTATCCGAAAGGTGGGCGCCCCCGCCGCTCGCCACCCCCCTGTGTGGGGAGTGCCGCCGGCCTCTACAGCTGAGGCCTCGGGAGGAACAGAGCCCGCGGGGACCTACGTGAATCATCTGAGCCTTGGAAAGCCCTTTATTTTATTTTTTATTTTTATTTATTTATTTATTTTTTTTTGATGTTTATTTATTTTTGAGACAGAGACAGCATGAACGGGGGAGGGTCAGAGAGAGAGGGAGACACAGAATCTGAATCAGGCTCCAGGCTTTGAGCTGTCAGCACAGAGCCTGACGTGGGGCTCGAACCCACGAACTGTGAGATCGTGACCTGAGCCGAAATCAGACGCTTAACCGACTGAGCCACCCAGGCACCCCCAGTTTCCATGTTTTTAGTTCTGCTTTTATTTATTTATTTATTTATTTAATGTTTATTTATTTTTGAGAGAGACAGAGACACAATGCGAGTGGGTTAGGGGCAGAGAGAGAGGGAGACACAGAATCTGAAACAGGCTCCAGGCTCTGAAGTGTCAGCACAGAGCCTGACGTGGGGCTTGAACTCACGGACCGCGAAATCATGACCTGAGCCCAAGTCGGCCGCTTAACCGACTGAGCCACCCAGGCGTCCCTCGGAAAGCCCTTTAGATGCGACGCTCCTGAATCAGACAGGATTAGGTGGAAGTACAGGCCCCTTGCTGGTTAGCCCCTGATGCTGGTAATAGAGCAGAGCCGGGCCCGCTTCCCAGCCCTGCCGCGCTTCCTGGCACCACCCCCTCGCATCTCCTACCTCTGAAGTGGGTCGGAGGCGCTTACCGCACACCATCGGGGTGAAGGGTGTGAGGTGCCATCCCGGAACACTGCGGGCGCTTGGAGAGCCGCGGGGTCCCTCGTACCCTAGGATGGGGACCGCCAGCAGGCAGACCTGCCGCACACACGCTCCTCACACGGCTAGAGGGCGTGTGCACGCGGGAGGGTGTGAGGGCCCCTTGCAAATGAGTCCTCTGTGCGAATGGGCAGTGAGACCGAAGTGTCTTCGCATCTTGCCCTCTGCCCTCTTTGCAGCTGGCAAAAACTCAGGGGAATGTGTTTGCCACCGATGCCATTCTGGCCACGCTGATGAGCTGCACCCGCTCTGTGTACTCCTGGGACATCGTTGTGCAGAGAGTCGGGTCCAAGCTCTTCTTCGACAAGAGGGACAACTCTGACTTTGGTAAGAAGCCTGTCTGGGAGCGAGGCGACGGGGTTGGGTGTTCTGAGGGCTCAGAGCAAGTCCCTGGTCCTGGAGCAGGGCTGGGAGGTGGCCTGTCTCCCCACGGGCAGTGACAGCTATGGTCAAAGCCCTCCCGGCCCCCTGAGAGGCCTGGCGGGGGGAAGGACGGTCCCTGCTGTCCCAGCTCGAGGTGCCAGCTTCCTGAGTCCTCCCGGGACCCCAGCGCTGTGCTGGCAAGCGTTACCCGTTTGAATGGCACTTTCCTGACTTCCAGCTCTCCGTAGCACCTTTAACGTTAACCTTCACTTTTTTTTAATGCTTTTTCTTCTTCACGTCAGTGTGTTTATACAGGGAAAAATACATTTGCCTGTATTTCACACGACACAGACGTGTACACGCGCGCCATGGGGGGAAACCAGGTCGCTGAGAACTAACGGCAGTGAGACAGAATGATACAATTACATTCTACGCCTGAGCCTTGGGTCCCTCTCTTTGTTAAAAAGCTAACAAGATCAGACAGGCTCTTGAAGAATCCAAACAGATTGAAATGGGGTAGGCTTCTTACAGCTCGCTCGACTGTGACATTAGAGGGGATCTAAAGTTACCCGGCAGCACTCCCCACTCCCTCCCCAGCCTGCCCGCACTTGACGGAGCCATGTGAGTAGGTGGCGGGTCTTGGAAGGACAGGCCTGCGTCGCTGGCCCCTCCCTGCGGTGCCCGGCACACCATGGGCGACCCGGTTTCACGGGTGCGTGACACGCCGCCGCTTTTGCAGACCTCCTGACGGTGAGTGAGACCGCCAACGAGCCCCCACAAGATGAAGGCAACTCCTTCAACTCGCCCCGCAACTTGGCCATGGAAGCGACCTACATCAACCACAACTTCTCCCAGCAGTGCTTGAGAATGGTGAGGCGGTGAGAGCGTCTGGGCATCGGCTTCTGTTTCGTCAGCTACCGTTTACTGAACGTCTGCTTTGTGGTAGGCTCCGGGGGTGTGGGACCGAGCAGGACAGACAGGGTCCCCGCCTGTCACAGAGGAGCTCCAGGCTGGGGCTTTGAGGTCAGGCTGCCTGACCGAACCTTAGATGCAGTGCTTTGGAGCTTTGGGGTGTGGGGTAGGTTTCTTGTCTGGAAAGTCAGGATACTAATAATACTTACCTTCCACTGATAGGCGTATAGATACCTTCAGTGTCGGACAGATGATGCTGATCTATACAAATACAGCGTTTAGGTGTTGAGGATATAGCGGTACACAAAGTTCCTGCCCTTAGGAGGCTGTGTTATCGTGGAGGAGGAACGACCGTAAACCTAGGTCGTGACAAACGGTGACGTGTGCTGTGAGGCAAAATGAAACAGGAGGGGCGTGGCCACTAATTAAATGAGATACTCGAAGCTCGCCGGCAACACGTATAAGCATTCAAAATCCATCGGGGTTCATGCTTAAGGTCAGGAGGGGTAAATAGCCACCCGCCACGCAGGGAACCCACAGCCCCCTCGAGGGCCCCGGGGGGCCGGCCACGGCTGTAACTAAGCAGAGCGCAGGGTCTGGCCGATGGGCTTGGAAGCAAGTACTTGCTGTCTGGTGACGCCTTAGTCTGTTGACAGGGAAAGGAGAGATACAACTTCCCCAACCCAAACCCGTTCGTGGAGGACGACATGGACAAGAATGAAGTCGCCTCCGTCGCATACCGGTATGTCAACCCACCTGCGTGGGGTGGCTTCTCTGAAACGGGGGGTCTCCAGTGACCAGATAAGCTCCTTTGCGTTGCAGTTACCGCAGGTGGAAGCTTGGGGACGATATCGACCTTATTGTCCGTTGTGAGCATGATGGTGTCATGACCGGAGCCAACGGGGAAGTGTCCTTCATCAACATCAAGACCCTCAACGAGTGGGATTCCCGGGTGAGGCATGCTTCGTCACCCTGTCTGTAGCTCCTGCGAGCGTGTTGTCCCCGGCTGGTGTTTGCGAACCTCAGTTTCGTTTCCGCGTGCGTTACTTACAGAGCTTCCAAGATTTTTTTTGTCTTCAGAGTTTTTCTCCACCTAGTTCCTCATTGAGAAAGAGAACGTGTGTGTGTGTGTGTGTGTGTGTGTGTGTAGAACAGAACATGCTTATGGTTGAAGAACTTTTCTGCTTACTTTGCACATGGGAGCCAGTAGGAACTACCTTCTGACAGGACTCTCTCCTTCTCTATTCCACGCTGACCTCCCATTGGCGTCTGCTCCCTGCAGGCGTCTGGTTTTGACCTCTCATCTGGGCTGGCGGGTTTCCTCTAAGCCTGGGAGCTCTTTGAGCTGTTCTTTCATTTACTGCAGCCACTACCTTCTTCAACCTTCTGATTCCTTTTTCCAACTCCTTCACTTACTGAACTCAGAGACTGTTAGGTTAGCTAAGATTTGGCTCTTCGGGAGGCATCTTGAAAGAAATGTGCTTCCTTCGTTTTTCCACTCTCTACTTCCCTCTCGTGCTGGTGCTCCGTGAGTTTTGGGCTGCTTCCCTTTCTGAAGTTGCCCAGGCTTCTGTGCCTGAACTGGCAGTGGGTGGCAGTGCTCCTGGGTGCTGCTATAGAACAAAGGGTCCTCAGAAGGAAGGACGGCTCGGGCTAAGCCAGTGTTGAACGAGGGTCTAATGAGATGGAGCCTGTGGGCCATTTCCTTCTGACTTCGTTAGACGCACGGGATTAACATTAACTGCTGCTGATTCCCACTCCCTGGGTGTTCCTTAGCCTCCGTCACCTGACGGAAGAGCACTCCAGAAGCATTTCTGCAGACCTAGCTCTGAGGCCAGTGGCCTCTTCTCCGACTGTCCTTCAGGCCTCCCTGTAGCGTTCAGCATCGCTGTAGCCGTGTGGCCTTGCCCTCTGTGCTGTTCCCTCACTCTAGTCCCGTACATTTCTTGGTTCCCTTCACTTGTTTTGACACCAGTGGAGCCTTCTTTCAGGGTCAGTTCCCAACGCGGCTGTTTTTGCCATAATGACTTCCTCATACAGCCTTGTATTAGTTTCCATTTGCTCCATAACAGATGACAGCAACCTAGAGGTTTAAAGTGAATCTGAAGGTTCTGGAAGAAACTTCCAAGCTCATTCTAGTTGGCAGAGTTCGGAGTTCCTTGCAGTTGTGGGACTGGGGTCCCTGTTCTCCTGCCACCGTCAGCTGGGGGCCTCTCGGCTCCTAGAGGTCACCACACCCCGTGCCCTGGGGGTCATCCACATCCCGCGCCATGGGTCCCCTCCGTCTTCCAGGCAGAAACAGCACGGCAGGTTCTTCCAGTCTTCGACTTCTCTGTGTCTGGCTTATGCCCAGATTTAAGAGATTCGGGGTTAGGTGAGGCCCACCCATAGTCTCCTTAAGGGACCTTAATTACGCGTGCAGAATCCCTGACGTAGAGGGAGCGTAAGCACCGGAGCAGGGTTTCCTCATCCATACGGCCTCCACCTGCACTCAGGTAGGCGCCGTAGGGGGCCACCGTAGAACTCGGCCTACCCCAGGCCTCAGCCTTGAACTCTTAATAGTGATTCCTCACATCTCTGGCTCGGCTGTGTACCAGCTTTGGGTCTCTCCTGCTCCCTTAGGCTCGGCCTCGAATGGTCTCCGCCGCGTCCCCCTCCCCCACACAGACTCTTCGGTCACCCTGGTTTCCGACGCTGTTGATCATGCCTGTTACTGTGCATTGACTCGTCTCCTAACTGACCCTCGTGCCCTCCTCCATCCCACCCCACCCCACCCCACCCCACCCGGTTGATCTCTGCCAATTAATTCTGTCGAGCAGCACAGATTTGTGGAGAGGCCCTTAAAATGCCACAGCAAACTCGCAAGGGTAATTTTGAAGAAACACATGTGTCCAAATACTGCTCCTGAATGGTTTTGGTCTAACTACTTGAACTCTAGTAGTTGTTTTTTTTTCGCCTGTGGTTGCCATGAACCGAGACAGGCTGAGCACGTTGTGCCACGTGAACTTCCAGCAGTCACTTCACTCTGGGCCTCGAGTTCGCACGTCTCAGAAAGAGGTGGCTGGGGAAGATGGTCCCTCCTTCGTGGGCACATGTATATCCACAAGGCCAGACTGACCTCTTCCCCCTCTGCAGCCTCCACCCCCCACCCAGGGCTGACCCGGCCTGTCTTTCCCTCTGTGTCTCTCAGGTCACGCCTCGCCCAGCCTCTGTCACTGGCCTCCCCTTGGTCAGCTAGCGCGTTCCCCCCACGAAGCCCTTCTTACCACACAACGCACGGTGAACCCTTGTCCCCGCCGTTCATCTGGCACTCGGTCGGCTTGTGCACGCGTTGTGTCCTTGTCTAGACAAGCTCTTGTGGAGAGAGGAGTTGCCGTCTGCCAGATGGCACGTCTCTGCCTTTACGGTGATGACAGTCCTACCCGTGATTTACGTGCAGACTCCCCCACTTGCAAGTCAAGCCCCCCAGGGAGTCCCTTCTCGGCCGGAGGAGGTTCCAGGCCTTGGGCGGTAGGAACCCACCCTCATTCTTGTGCCTGGGCTCTCCTCCTGCAGCACTGTAATGGCGTAGACTGGCGTCAGAAGCTGGACTCCCAGCGAGGGGCTGTCATTGCCACCGAGCTAAAGAACAACAGCTACAAGTTGGCCCGATGGACCTGCTGCGCCTTGCTGGCCGGGTCGGAGTATCTCAAGCTTGGGTGAGACTCTGTCTGGGGGCCGTGAAGTCTGCCAAGAGGAGGGGTGCGCACGGAGAGACCCGTGCCTGCCTTTCCCCCTCCCTTGGGAAGAACTGGCACTTGGCCCCAGGCATTGCTGTGTCTCAGTGCGGCCCCGCCCCCACGGCACTAACACCCCTTCCCCCCCCACCCCGCTAGTTACGTGTCCCGGTACCACGTGAAAGACTCCTCACGCCACGTCATCTTGGGCACCCAGCAGTTCAAGCCCAATGAGTTTGCCAGCCAGATCAACCTGAGCGTCGAGAACGCCTGGGGCATCCTACGCTGTGTCATCGACATCTGCATGAAGCTGGAGGAGGGCAAGTACCTCATCCTGAAGGACCCCAACAAGCAGGTCATCCGCGTCTACAGCCTGCCCGACGGCACGTTCAGCTCTGACGAGGACGAGGAGGAAGAGGAGGAGGAGGAGGAGGAGGAAGAAGGTGTGTGGCAGGCCTCGTTCTGAAGCCTAGAGTGAGCTGTAGGCTGGCTAGGGCCCGAGCCTTGTGGCCACCAATCTCTCTCTGTAGCCTTGATGTAAAACTTGCTGACGGTTCCGAGACCGGACTTTGGGGCAGCCTCCAGTCTGGCACCGGGAGCTGCTTTCAGGAGCCTTTAGATCCCAGGGGTCTGAGGAGGAGAGGTGGGCTCTGGGCTAGTCACGTGGGCCCAGAGCCGCCTCTCCCTGCTTCACCAGAAACGCGTTGGCCCCACGAGGAACCAAAAGGCTTCGGAGTGGAGGTGGTGACAATCCTAAGTAGCTCACCAGTACAGCACGGCTCATTTCTCTAACCTTTTTGTGTCTTTCAGAGGAAGAAACTTAAACCAGACGGTGACGCGGAGCTGGAGTTTGTCCCACTGAGCCTAGAAGGGCCTTGGATGCCTAGCAGGATGCTTGTTTCCTTGCTTGCTCTCTGCAGTTGAACAGGGAGAATAAAGCGTAACTGTTCAGTCTCTTACCTTCATCACGTGCTGACATTGTGACCGGCAGCCATTCCACCCCCCTCCCCCCATAGCCCTTGGAAGAGGGAGGTGAGATACAGCAGTTTTCTACCTGGAGTTCATAATCACGGCTCCTTCATTTGTTCTTGAGAGATATTCATGTCACACCGCTGTTAAAGGGTGAGCGCCCTAGGTATTTTCATTCCTGGACCCCCCCTGACACAAACCGTTGCTGGGGAGTGTCGTCAGTTGTGAGGGGCCTCCTGGAGGTCCCCGTAGGAGGTCCATTTCCACAGACGTGGGTGCCTGCTAGCTGTGCGCCAGACCCGTCTGTTGCCCCTGGGAGACATAACTCCCTAGTGAAAGGTAAAGCAGGGCACGGTCTTGGAAGGTCGAGGTGGGTGTGCTGTTTATGAAGAAGACTGCCCTACAAGATTCTGATGGATGTTCCAGTGGGTGATGCTCAATGGTTTGTAAATTATTTTCAAGTTTGGTTCGGGCAGGTGACAGTCTCAAGCTGGCACCCTCAAAGCAATGTGTCATAAATCTGCCACAGATGCTTAGGGTATGCAAACTTTTTTTTTTTTTTTTTTTTTAATGTTTATTTTGACAGCAAGAGCATGCGAGCTGGGGAGGGACAGAGAATCCCAAGCAGGTTCTGCCCTGTCAGTGCAGAGCCCAACACAGGACTCAGTCCCACGAACATGAGATGACCTGAGCTGAAATGAAGAGTCAGGAGTCAGACGCTTAACCAACTGAGCCACCCGGGCGTCCCTGTAAAGTTTTTATAAATGAATAGTGTTCTGTTCTGGACACTAGGAAGTAATTACCTTGCCAGGTATACTAAGCTTTCTATAAATACATCCTCTGAGCCTGAGCCCAAACTGTAATGCTGGTCGAAGTGACATCAGTGTACTGATGAGGAAACAGGCTCAGCTTTTGAGTAACCTTCCTGAAGTTACCATTTAACCAAAGTAATTGAGCCTCAGAAGGCAATGAAACATTTATTCCTGTTCACGTTAGCTAGTGCATGAAACATGCTTCCTGGGGAGTCTGTGAAATAGGCAGATTGTTAAAAGTGGTGTGACAAGTGCCGTGGGTGTTCAGACCTGGGCCTGGTACTCCCCCAAACTGCCTCTTGCGACCCCATGATCCAGTCCAGTGGGATTCACTGGGGGAGGGAGGCAGGTGGAAGTTCGTTCCAGCCCTGGTCTCTGAAACCTTGGCACCGGCTTCCACACGCTTTATTTATTTTCTCTATCCCCTACCTCTGTCCATCCTGCTTGGGGCCATCAAGCTGCACTGCTTCAGTCCCGACTCTGAAACCTTCCACTGCTGCCTGTAATTCAGGGTCAGCCTACTCTCAAGGCCCTGCCCTGCTTTATCAGGCCAGATTCCCCACCACTCCCCAAATAAGACCAGTAACTATTTCAGGTACTTCGTTACTTGCCAGCACATATTCTCAAGTCTTCACAACCACTAAGAAGCAGACCTTCCTACCTTAGTTTTGGTTAGGTACTTGGCATAGCCCGTCTGGTTTTGGTGTTTAGTCAACAAATGCTTACTGATGGCTCTCCGTTTGCCAGATACTGGAGAAAGCACTGAGGTCACCAGAGTGAATAAGATCATTTCTGCTCTATGGAACTTTTCTCTGATGTGGACACAACCTATAAATAGATGAGTGGCATTCCTTAGTGGATACGTTGTTCTGAGAGATGGAGGGAGACTTCTCTAGAGGACCCAGGGCCAATTTTTAACTAGAGGCTCCAGCCATGCGAAGCTAGACCGCAGAGTTCTTTCCACACTAGGCATGACTGCCCTAACCAGGAGCACTCTTGGCCCGTCTCACCGAACTGCTTAACGCCCCCTTGAAGGTTCCTGTATTCTCAAAACTGCGTATGTTCTGCCCTGTAAATCTAATGCAGGATCCACATTCCACCTCTGCAAAGCCAACTTCCATCAGCCAGTTCACCTGAAAAGCGGTTCTCCATCATCCCGCCATCCACGTTGCGTGCTTCAGCCACACCCAGTTGCTGTGAATTAGCAGTGGATTTGCGTCTATACTGGCCTATCACAGGCCCCTTTGTTTACAACATTACCAAGAACACAACACATGACTCATGAATTAGAAACTTTTTGGAAAGAGCTCATAATTTGGAGTAAAAGGGGAGGGATGAATTCCAGGTTCCACCTAACTGGGTGGTCTCAAGCAAATCGCTCCTAAACTTCCATTTTGGCCAGTGGCTACACAATGTAGGAAACAGAATCGCCTGCTTCTCCGGGTTGGTGGGACAGTCAGCCAATCACGGATGTTACTTTGCAAACAACGGACTGAAACCCTGTAGCAAACACGTTAATTTCTTTTTTCTGTCCTGACTTCACTAACCTGGCTTCCAGGCTCCCCAAACTGGGTAGCCAACAAGTCTTTGGCGACGTTAATAGCAGAGTGTAAGAACTGGGTTTATCTCCAAAAGTCACCTGCCCCTGTGCCTCACCTACACGTGGAGACGTACAGCTTTAAAAAGAGAGCCCGGCGCCACCA
This sequence comes from Neofelis nebulosa, assembly GCF_028018385.1. Lineage (NCBI taxonomy): Eukaryota > Metazoa > Chordata > Mammalia > Carnivora > Felidae > Neofelis > Neofelis nebulosa. Next base: position 11,659,751 of record NC_080789.1, read on the forward strand.
GCCTCTGGCGGCTCCAGCCCGCTGGCAGCACGTGCGCGCCCGTCCCGCGCCGCCGGGAGCCCGCGGCCCCCCCGCCCGTCCCGGCGTGCTGCGCGCCGCGCACGTGACCCCCGCCCTCTGCCATTGGCCGGGCGGGAGGGGCGGGGCCGCCGGGGCACCCGCGGGCAGAGCGCGGCCCCAGTCGACTGCGGGCTGCCTCCCGTGCGGCTGGGACGTTCGCGCTCCGTGCAGGGAAGTGGGTGCTGCAGACGTGGGCACCGCGCACGCGTGGGGAGCGGCCCCCGGGGAGCCCGCGCCGGCAGGACTGCGGCCTGGCGCCGCGTGGCGACAGGTGTTCTGGGGCATCTCTGTCACGTGACCGGGGAGCCCGGCGCGCCCGGCACCTGGAGGGGGCGGGGCTCGTGCAGGCCACACCTCCTCCGGTCCAGGACCTGAGGGCGGGGGCGTGGCCAAAGAAGCGTACCTCGAGGGTCTCAGCTGGGGAGGGCCCGGGAAGGGTGCTGGGCACCCTCAAATTAGGGGAGGAATGGGGGAACACCCGTCCTCGTACTACTATGGCAATAAGAAGGAGGGTGGCGCCCCTGGGAACCGAGGCCCTGGAGGAGATGGAGGCGTTAGGGATGCCTGGGGGGAGCCCCAGATTCGAGCTTGAAAGGATGAAGGCAGGCAAATGAGCTCAGAGGGTCTTTGCGTGTGGTCCTGGCCCGACTTCAGATTGCGGTGGGCGAGCCCCTGCCCCTCTCTCGGTCCCCTGCCCTTCGCCCATCTCCCCGGTCCTGGAGGGACCGACCAGGGTGCAAGGCCCCACATCCCTGGTCTGCCACAGGATGAGCCTCTTGGCCGCGGCCGGGCTGTGGGGCCCGCCCGGGCTGCTCCTGACCTTCGCCCTGCACCCGGCTCTGTGCCTGCGCCCAGCCCCGACCTCGGGGCCCCCGCACCGGGACTACTGCGTCCTGGGCGCCGGGCCCGCGGGCCTGCAGATGGCCTACTTCCTGCAGCGGGCCGGGAGGGACTACGCGGTGTTTGAGCGCGCCCCGCGGCCCGGCAGCTTCTTCATTCGCTACCCACGCCACCGCAAGCTCATCAGCATCAACAAGCGGCACACGGGCAAGGCCAACGCCGAGTTCAACCTCCGCCACGACTGGAACTCTCTGCTCAGCCACGACCCGCGGCTGCTCTTCAGACACTACTCCAGCGCCTACTTCCCCGATGCGGGCGACATGGTGCGCTACCTGGATGACTTCGCAGACAGGCTGGGGCTCCACGTGCTGTACAACACGACCATTGCCCACGTCACTCTGAACAAGGATCGGCAGGCCTGGAACGGCCATTTCTTCATCCTGACGGACCAGATGGGCCACGCACACCGGTGCAGGTAAGGAACCTGGCCCCGGAGCCGATCTGCTGCCACCCCTTGGTTGGCAGGTAAGTTTGGAAGAAATGAGAGAATACGCGCATTTCTGCCACTCCTTGCTCCCACTGAAATCCAGTGCTAAGAGGTTCAGCTCACCCAACGTTGCCCAAATGTGTCCAAAAAAATTATGATCAAATGTGCGTGGAAGATACTTACCAGCTCTTTCCTGCAGGATCTGTCAGTGTTTAAGACCTTCGTGTTCACTGTGGCACTCTGGCACTGGGCATTCAGCATTGCCTAAACATATGTACCCGCAAAGCTCTTTTGGCAGAGCATCTCCTAGAACTGGTGTTCCCCAAAATACATTGTGGGGAAAACATCCAGCAAGTGTTGGATGGGCCCGGTGGGATTTCAGGACTGAACAAGAGTGAGAGGTCCAACAGGCAGTGCCACCAGCATTCGGTGTTGGCTGGCTTTGGCTTGGGACAAAGCCCGATACTGTGTAGACAGCCCAAACTCGGGGTCACGCACCGCACTGCCCTTATTTAATCCCCGCAAGGACCCTGGCGGGGAGTTCTCTGGTCCCAGTTTTACAGATGAAGAATTGAGGCCCAGAGAAGTTGATTAACCGGCGCTGTGTCACACAGTTTATAAGCGATCCAGCTGCAGTCTGACCCAGGCTGTGTCTTCCTGACCCCAAAACCTGTGTTCTTTCTGCTGTACCAGACTGCCCCCTCCCTTCCTGGCCATTAGCCTGGCACCCGGCTCCAGGCAGGTGCCCAGAGTTCAAATTCTCATGCCTTTTGCCGGAGGCCCAGCCTTGCTCCTTGCTTGTTACAGCCCCGGAGAAAGAAGGGTAGTGCCAGCTTGGACCCTTGCACTTAGACAACCCAGCGACACCATGGGGGCGTCGGATCCGAGCTGCGTGAACAAGGGTCAGAAGTTCTGTTTTTGAAACCACCTGTTACCAAACCAACCTTCAGGCCCCGCAGGATCCCGCTCCCGGCTGTGCCCCTACTGGACTGTAATGCCCACCAGTATGAAGGGCAAGACTCGGGAATCAGGCTGATCTGGTTTCAGGTTCTGGCTCCGCTCTCATGGGCCTGCAGGGCCTGTGTCTCCTCACCTGGAAAGCAAGCCAGATGACCCCAACTCAGGGTTGGGTTAGGCAGTAAGTTGATGCACAGAACACTTAGTAGTTCCTGGGAACTACTGCATCTGCCAGGACAGTCAGAAAAGAGAAAGTAGGCCACCGAGTTTCATTGTCACCCCTGAGGGTGACAGTGGCCCTAACGGCTGTGTCCAAAATTAGGTGAACGATTCGATTTCTCACGTGTCACCTCAGGGAGTCAGGTTGATTCTCATGTCTGGGATCATCCCAGGAACATGGAAAGGAGACTGTCCGCTAGGGTGGGCTCAGTGAGGGTGGGGGTCACGTCTCTCAGATACTTGGGGATGGGTCCCTAAATGGATGAAGGAATGGACGTTCTCCTGTGTTCTTTTAGGAGCCAGCAGTCTGCGCGAGGCGGGTGAGCCAGGCAGCTAATCCAAGGAATGCTTTTCACGTGGTAGTCTTACAGCTGAGAGACTAAGCCATCTTCCCTCTGTCCCCTCCCTGCAGTGTCCTTCTGGTAGCCACCGGTTTGTCGGTCCCCAACCAGGTTGACTTCCCGGGCTCTGAATACACGGAGGGATACGAGTCTGTGTCCGTGGACCCCAAGGACTTCGAGGGTCAGAATGTGCTGATCCTGGGGCGGGGGAACTCTGCCTTTGAGACAGCAGAGAACATCTTGGGTGTCACCAACTTCATCCACATGCTGAGTCGCTCCCGCGTCCGGCTGTCCTGGGCCACCCACTATGTTGGAGACCTCAGGTATGCTGCGCGGCTGCTTGTGGATCGAAAGCCCTTCCTGACCCCACCGGACCAACCACCCCTTCCTCTGAGCCTCCTTGTCCCCCATACGGACTCCTTTCTCTCTCTTGGCATTTCCCTTGGGCCCCAGGGCCATCAACAACGGCCTGCTGGACACCTACCAGCTGAAGTCCTTGGACGGGTTGCTGGAGTCCGACCTGACGGATCTGGCCATCGTGAAGGACCGTGAGGGCAAGTTCCGCGTCACCCTGAAGTTCTTCCTGGAGGAAGGCAACCAGAGCGCCGACGCCATCGCCCTCCCCCAGGACGACAATGACAACTTCGCCATGCGCGTGGCCTACGACCGGGTCATCCGCTGCCTGGGCTGGAACTTCGACTTCTCCATTTTCGACAAGTGAGTCCAAACGGGGGAGGAGCTGGGATCACTTAGCAAATCCCTTCTGATATCTCCCCTTGGGGGGGGGGGGGTGGAGAGTCACCGTCCAGTGGGCCAGCGACAGCTTTCAGGACTGAGCCGTCACAGTGGATATAGCTGCTGCCTGATCTCCCACCCAGGACATGAGCTCTCTGTCCTCACAGGGACCGATGGCCCTGAGGCCCTCCATCGCGTAGCAGCAGCAACAGTGGGTCTTTTTCTGCGTTGTGATCTTCCACCGGAGAGAGGGGAAGATGAGCCGAGGCAGAATAAAATGGTGAATTTGCTGCAAGGTGGCTAAGGACACAGGCACTGGTGTCGGTCTGAGATTCTCCACTTAACAAATCTGTGGGCTCTGGGACAGTTACTTAACCGTGCTGTGTCCTGTCTCTTCATCACTAAAACGGGGATCATACTTTCTCACAGGACCACTGTGAGGATTAATCCAGAAAGTACTCGGCACATGTTCTATGCTTAACAGAATGGTAGCTGCCAACGTCACTTACGATTGTGAACTACCTTGCTTTAGACATCGCTGCCCCAGTACCTTGGCAAGGTTTGGTATTAAAGAATCCGTCCAGTGTCTCACTTTTCTCTGGCCAGAGCACTGGCGGACAAGGAGAAGCTGGAAGGCCTCAACCAGACTGCCATCCCATTAAGTCAGAGCCCAGAGCCTAAGCCTCCAGTCAGGCTTGAATCCTGGCCCCATCCCTGACCCGCCCCAACTTCAACCTGAGCCTCGGTTATCCTCGTCTGTTACGTGGAGATAATCATACCCACCTTCCAAGGTCATGGTGTGGTTTAAATGCAACAAGGGATACAAAGCGCTTAGACTTAGCTCAGGGCTGAGCGCAGCATACGTGTTTCATACACAGCAGTGATTTCTGTTAACCACACTTTCCGCTCACAGGTCCCTCCGACTGTCTTCTGGGGGTGAGTTCAGCAGGAAGTACCCGCTGGTGAAAGCTAGCTATGAGTCCAAAGGAAGCCGGGGTCTGTTTGTCCTGGGTACCGCCAGCCACTCGGTGGATTACCGGAAATCGGCCGGGGGCTTCATTCATGGATTCCGATACACAGGTGAGCCCGGCAGAGAGAATAAACCCCAGGGTTTATAAACATACTCCTGATTTCCAGCAGCCTCGATGAGATTGCTTATCAGTAGTCGATAGGTCGATCTGTCCGGGACAGATGGCAGCATGTTTTTGTGGTCTGAGTAATTTGTCCAGGAAAGTGTCAGATGAGGTATGAAAGTTAAGTACATTGGGAGTTGGCAAGTTACATGCTTGAGTCCCGTGCCAGCGAGGTACCAGTATTGGCAAGAAGGCCAAGCTTGGGGGGTGCTGATGTGGGTTCCTCCCCCGCTGGGTGGTCTGAGAGGTGAGGCTTTATGACCTCTCTAGAAGCCTCATCTGGACGACCTGACATCAGAGATGTAATCGAGGTGAACTTTCCGCCCTCGGGGCTGTTGTAAGGACTAAATAAGGCAATACCCGGGGACCTGTAGCTATGAAGCATTACACACAGATTCTCTGGGTACCAACAAATTTCAGTCAAAATTGCGGTCGAATTAAATCAGTCGTGAGCGTATAAATTCTCTGCACCTCAGGCGGGCTATTGGATGGGTACTTGGTTGCATGGTGAGTGTTATGTGGACCAGTTGACTTTGCCATAGACACCACGAGGCTTCCCGCATCCTGGCATTTCCGTGTTTAATTTGATGACTCCCAGTGGCTTAATGTTCATTTTTGCATTTGACTATCCTTCCTGTTTGGCAGGAAAAAATAACCATGTTTGATTTCCAGACAATGTATTTTATGGCCCACGGGTGATGGGTGCTGTCGGAGAAGGAAACCAGAGAGAGTGTTTGCCGTCTATAAGCCAAAATATCCGCAGATCGAATACAAACACACACACCCAGAAGGAGAAGCATCTGTCCCTTTAGCTGTGTCTCCCCGATAAGAAATCCTTGGGGCACCTGGGTGGCTCAGTCAGTTAAGTGTCTGACTTCGGCTCAGGTCATGATCTCACTTTGGCTCAGGTCCTGATCTCACGGTCTGTGGGTTCGAGCCCTACGTCGGGCTCGGTGCTGGTAGTTCAGATCCTGAAGCCTGCTTCAGATTCTGTGTCTCCTCTCTCTTCCCCTCCCCTGCTCGCTTTCTTTCTCTGTGTCAAAAATAAACGTTAAAAAAAATTTTCTTACAGGAAAAAAAAAACCTTCATCATTGTTCCCATGCATGTTACCCTCCCTGCACCTGCTCTCCTGACAGATCCTGCACCCCCCCCCACCTCCTTCCTTCGGTCCCCTGACCTTTCCCCAGCTCACATACTTAATCCTCACGGCACCCCTGTTATTTCTGCACCATTCTTCCAGATAAGGAAACTGGGGCACAGAGAACTTAAGTAACTTGCCCAGAGTCACCGAGCCAGTTGGAAGAAGGGTAATACGAATGCACACATGTCTGATTCTAAAGCTCACAGCCGACCACGAAGCTCCAGGCAAATGGGAAGCAGTCCTGGGTTGCTGTGTGGTCACTACTACCGGCTGAGGATCCTGCTGGGGGAGGGGTGACGTGGCCCACACATCCTGCTCAGACCCGAGAAACAGGTCCCACGGGAGACAGAAGCAAACAGTAAGGCAGAGGAAAGCAACAGAAGATAAAATGTGAACGGCACAGACCAATACCACACGGAAGGACAGGCCAGACGCCCGGCCTGGCCCCCTCCTGTATCTCTTCCAGCTGCCTGCCAAAACACCCTTTCTAGAAACAAACAAAAAAATCTTCTCTTTCCCCTGCTTACAGCTTAAGCCGCTCTTAGTGGCTCCCCTCCTCCCCCGGGGAAGGCTCCAGCTCTTTGGCGTGCCGTTCCAAGCTTTGCCAGGCCCCTGCCAGCTCACCTTTCCAGCCTGGTCCCTTGCCTGCTTTTCAGAACGTGCCAGGCTCTCCCAAGATTGTGGCCCCTTTTGTCAGGGCACCCTCCCCAGACCCCACTGGCTGCGCGGTTCCTCGACCTTGTGCAAAACTCAGCTTAGCCATCGTTTCCTCCAGAGCTGGGTGTCTGGGGAGGCCGAACAGCTTCTCCCGTGACTGTTGGCCAGCTGAGTCTCCCGTCACGCGCATGGTCTGTCTGTGTTCTTGCCTTTCTCGGATTTGGATATCGTGTTGATTTGTTTTGGAAGAGCAAGCCCAATTCCACAACTGTGCACGGCAGCCCCAGATATGTGGCAGAACATCTCCCTGTCATTTCAGACAGCTGTCACTGTGCTGTCCTTCCATCAGTAGAATTTAGGGACAGCTTGGATTTAGACTCTGGAGGACGGGAGGCACTGAAAGGTTTCCCAGCTGGGAGTCTCTGAGGGGAACAAAACCCCGGGAAGGGGAGCGGGGTCAGAGGGAGGCTCAGGGTCCGGGGTTCACCTAGCACCTGTGAGGGGTAGCATGGGACATCCACGTGCAGGGGCCCTAAAGCGGGGCCGGGCCCACTCTGGCCTGGAGCCGGATCCAGCCACTCCCATCCATTCAGGTACCCACTTGGGCTGTTTTCGCTCCAGAAGCAGAACTGAATAGTGCAGCCGACCGACCGGCTGTAGAGCCCAAAATACGGCCCATCTGGCCCTTGGTGGGAAACCTTGACTAACTCTGCTCCAAAGGCATGTTCTTTTGAGAGACAGAGTAAGAGCTGGGGAGGGCCAGCAAGAGAGGAGATGGAGAGAATCCCAAGCAGGCTCCAAGTTGCCAGCACGGAGCCCAGCACGGCCTTCAGACTCACAAACTGTGGGATCATGACGTGAGCCGAAGTCAACAGTCGGATGCTTAACCGACTGAGCCTCCCAGGCGCCCCGCCGGAGGCATTTTGGAGCCCCGCACACAAGCGTTATTGAGCCCCAAGAAGTTGGCAGGGGCCGTGCGTCCCTCTGGGTGGTGAAAGATGAAATCTGAAGTATGGCATGCTGTTCCTCCCTCTGGCCGTTTCAGCGCGTGCCGTCCACCGCCTGCTGGAGCATCGCCACCACGGCGTCGCCTGGCCCTCCACCGAGCACCCCGTCTCACAGCTAACGAGCTCCATCGTCCGGCGCATCAACGAGGCTTCTGGGCTCTACCAGATGTTCGGCGTGCTGGCCGATGTCGTCCTGCTGAAGGAGTGAGTAGCCCAGCTCCACCATTCACGGGTCGGAGCTCTTCTCTGCCTGTCCCTGGCATGGAGTGGCCCAGTGGTTCCCTCCTAAGTGAAGCCTTCAGGGGGCGGGGGCAGGGGCTGTGGGGGGAGGGTGGAAATCAATGAAATCAACACCACAAGCTCGACAGACAGACGGACCTGAGTGTGCCTCCCAGCTTTGCCGCCTTCTGCCTGTGTGACCTTGGGCAAGTCACTTAGCCTCTCTGAGCCTTTCTCACATCTGCGGAATGGGGATAATAACCCTTACGTTGCAGGCAGGAGTAAAGGTAACTGGTAGACCGCACTTGGCACTGAGCAGATGAGCAGTAAACCGCAGCGATGCGGATAAAGGGTCTCCCTCAGGCCAGGACCGTGTTGTCTCCTTATCAGTTAAGTGACAGGTGGCAGATCACAGACGACACACGGCAGAGCAGGGACGGAGAAGGGTGCTCAGAGGACAGGTCACATGCAGGGGGCATCTCTCAGAGGGAGCAGCCCGACCCAAAGCCAGGGAGGGTGACAGCTCGCCAAGTTCAAGGACACGCGAGGAATTCACCTATGCTCAGCACAAGATACCCCGCACCCTGACTCCCCTCTTCCATACCCGCTCTCCACACTCCGACTCGCCCCACACCCCATAAGCGCTGTCTTCAAATTCTGTCAAGAATCTGACCACCCCTCACCCGCCCCGGTGGCGCCGCCTTGGTCCAGCCCCCCAGCATCTCTCACCTGAACCACCTACAGCCTCGCACCTCTGCCCGTGGTCTGCTTTCAACACAGCGGCCGGGCGGTCCTCTTAAAACCTGAGTCACACACATTCGTCTCTGCGCAGCACTCTCTGGGGGCCGGTGGCCTTTACTTCTCAGGGAGAAAGCGAGTGGGAGAACCCACGTGAAACCGAGTGTTCCCGTCATGGCACCCACAAGCCCTCCTCGACCTGCCCCCAGCCCTTCTCCTGCCCCTCCGCTCAAGGCCGGCCTGCCTCCCGTCCCTCGAAGACACCCAGGCTCCCTCCCGGGGCTTTTCCGTGACTGGCCTCTCAGCCCGGGTCACCCTTTCCCCAGATACCTTTCAGGTTACTCAGAGTTTTCTGGAATCTGTCTCCTGTGTAAGTCGGGGTTCAGCTGTGACAGTAAGGCTCAAGTGAGGTGTGTGCAGAACAATCGGAGCCCGCAGGCAATTGCACGAGAGGCACGCGCGCGCCCGCCCCACCTCTGCCGCGGCACTGAGGGTCTTGGCGGCCCGCGCTGCCCTTATCCCCAGGAACGCCACGGCATTTGAGTACCTGGAGGAGCTCCCCGTGCAGATGCTGGCCCAGCTGGAGACCATCACAGGAAAGAGGGCCAGGCACGGGCTCTTCGTCATCAACATGGAGTATGGCAGAAATTTCTCTGGGCCCGACAAGGACGTCTTCTTTCATGACCGGTCCGTGGGGCACACGGAAGACGCGTGGCAGTCCAACTTCCTCCACCCCGTCATCTACTACTACAGGCACCTCCCCACCGGTGAGCCAGGCCTCTGCTGTCCCCCGACACCGCTCAGCCCCCGCTGCCCGTTACCTCGTCACCGCTAAGCCCTGACACAACACTTTCAGCTGACAGGAGGACACGGGGCGGGGAGGGCACTGGGGACTCCGCCCACAGAGCAAACGAGGCACAGGGTCCATGAATGAGAAACGACGTTCCCAGGTTCTGGCGCGTACTGTGACCTGCGCAGGCCACACGTGGAGTGTCGTGATCTCCAGGCGCCACGGTCTTGCTCTGTGTCTCCAAGGGAGGCTGAGCGTGGAGGGGGAGGGGACCTGGAGACTGACTCTCAGAGGGCGCAGGGAAAGGAGCTGGACGTGATTAACACAGGCGTGCAGCATAAAAAGCGCGGAAAAGCCGGGCAGCGTTCCCAGGCTGCCCTTTTCCTTGCTGTGTGTCCTTGGACCGTTACCTACACTCTCTGAGCCTCCGCTTCCTCATTTGTAAAGTGGGGCTAACAGTAGAATTGTGTGAAGATAAACGAGATTAAAAAAAAAAACAAAACACAGAACGTGGGGCACCCGGCTGGCTCACTCAGTAGAGCATCCGACTCTTGATCTTGAGGTTGTGAGTTCAAGCCCCCACACTGAGCGTAGAGATTACTTAAAATTAAATAGGGGTGCTTGGGTGTCTCAGTCGGTTAAGCGTCCGACTTCGGTTCAGGCCAGTGATCTCACAGCTCATGAGTTCGAGCCCTGTGTCGGGCTCTGTGCTGACAGCTCAGAGCCTGGAGCCTGTTTCAGATTCTGTGTCTGTCTCAATCTCTCGCTCTCTCTTGCTCTCTCACTCTCTCTGCCCCTCCCCTGCCCACGCTTTGTCTCTCTCTCAAAAACAAACATTAAAAAAAAATTTTTTTAAACAAAGTCTTGGGGCACCCAAGTGGCTCAGTCAGTTAAGCATCCGACTTCAGGTCAGGTCATGATCCCACAGTTCATGGGTTCAGTGCCTGCATCAGGCTCTGTGCTGACAGCTCAAAGCCTGGAGCCTGCTTCCGATTCTGTGGGTGTGTGTGTGTGTGTGTGTCCGTCTCTCTCTGCCTGCCCCTCCCCTGCTCATGCTTCGTCTCTCTGTCTCTCTCAAAAACAAGTAAATGTAAAAAAAAAAAAAAATTTTTTTTAATAAGATAAGGTCTTTAAAACAAAAACTGAAAACACAGAATGTCAGCACGGTGCTTGGCACAGAGTAGCTACCAACAGATGAACCCCCCCCTCCCCGCTAGGGAACGCGATTCCTGCTCCAGGAACTAAAGCGCTGTCCCTGGGAAGACGTATTCTAAAAACAGGCAGAGGTGGTATCAGCAGGTCAAAGTGACAGGAGCGCAGGCTTCTATTCAGAATCAGGAGTGACTCATACTCAAAGCTGCCCAGCAGTGGAACGGGGCGCCCCTGGACATCGAGTTTCCCAGTACGAGATTGGTCGAGTCGCGACTCAATGGCCGTCTGTCCGGGACACCACTGAAGGGAGTCCACACCAGGTAGGAGGCTGGACTAGATGAGCCCCCAGACCCTTGTCGCGGGGCCTCCGAGTCTCCTCAGAGAAAGAGCAGTTCTGAAGCAATCACCGTGGCCCTCAGTCCATGCGCGTCTTAGAAAAACGCCAAGTGCAAGGAATTAGTCTTGGTTCCGCTTTCCGATACCACAGGGAACAGATCCAGTCCCTCCCTCGTGCCAACCTTGCAAACACAGAGAGGGCCGTTGAACAGGCCGGCCGCTGCCCGGCGCAGAGTGTGGCCGGCGAGCTGAGCGTGAGGGAGCGCGGGAAGCACCTGGGATGGGTGGGAACCACGCTGTCAGCTCCAGGATGGGAGCCCGCCGGGCCCTGACGCGTCTCACCTCTCGTCCCCACAGAGCAGGAGGTGAGGTTCCGCCCTGCCGACTGGGCCCTGCCTCGGCCCACAGCCATCCACCACATCGTGGAAGATTTCTTGACGGACTGGACCGCCCCGGTGGGGCACATCTTACCTCTGAGGCGCTTCCTGGAGAACTGTTTGGACACCGATCTGCGAAGCTTCTATGCAGGTAACTTCAGTTCCTAGAAGGACAGAGTCGGTGAGCTGGAGGTTGAAAGAAGACCAGGTAGATCCGTTTCCCCTGAGGTTTCAGGATTCACATCTAGAAATCTAAACTTGAGAATTCGGTTATCCACGGCGTAGACTAGATGTCCGCAGAAATCTCTCCCAGGACAGCACACCTGAAGTTGCTGAATTGAATGTCATTTTGTTTAATTTTTTTTCATTTTATTTATTTTAGAGAGAAAGCTGGGGAGAGGGGCAGAGGGAGGGAGAAAGAGAGAGAGAGAGAATCCCAAGCAGGCTCTGTGCTCAGCGTGGAACCCGATGCAGGGTTCGATCCCATGACCTTGGGATCATGACCTGAGCTGAAATCAAGAGACACTCAACTGACTGAGCCCCAAATGTCACTTTTAAAGAACCGGCAGGAAAAAAAGGGAACTCTCCAGAGGCCGGATGCTAAGAAAAGCATAAGGCCATTGCTGGACATGGTCTGTCACCAATCATCAGTAGCCTAGAGCCCGGGTAACTGACAGCACTTGCGGGTGGGAAGGTAAAGCAGCAGGGTAGGAGGTCTGTTTAGAGACTCTCACATAAGCTTGGATCTCAGTGGATCCACTAGGAGGCACAAAACACTCCCAAGAGAAGATGATGGAGACTCATGCTTTTGGGCTCTGGGTAGAGTAAGGGAGAATCTCTCCTGAGAATTTCTTTTTTTTTTTTTTAATTTTTTTTTAATGTTTTATTTATTTTTGACAGAGAGAGAGAGACAGGAGCATGAGTGGGGGAGGGTCAGAGAGAGAGGGAGACACAGAATCCGAAGCAGGCTCCAGGCTCTGAGCCGTCAGCACAGAGCCTGATGCGGGGCTCGAAGTCACAGACCGCGAGATCATGACCTGAGCTGAAGTCGGACGCTCAACTGACTGAGCCACCCAGGCGCCCCTCTCCTGAGAGTTTCTAACCACTAAGCCTCGCTCATGTGAGTTTGGGGCCAAACTTCACACCATCGGTGTGCAAAAATCACAGAAGTAAATGCAAGTCTTCTGTGAAGAAACACACTTTAAAACTAGGACTCAAAAAAACATTCCCACAGATGAAGCTCCAGGTTAAGGTGAACCCGTGTCCCTCCCCCACCAAGCAAAAAGCATTTAACATATAAGGACACAAATAGCCATGAGGGAGCGTCAGTAGAAAAAACAAACTGTGGGATCAAACCAAAAAAAACTGTGGGAATTGGAACAGTTACAAACAGAGGAGACAAAGTCTGTCTAAAATATGTAAGAAAAATGGAGCGCCTGGGTGGCTCAGTCAGTTAAGCATCTGACTCTTGATTTCAGCTCAGGTCGTGATCTCACAGTTGGGGAGTTTGAGCCCCAAGTCAGACTCTGCACTGGCAGCATGGAGCCTGCTTGGGACTCTCTCTGTCTCTCTCTGCCCCTCCCCTGCTCATGCATGTGCACTCACTCTCACTCTCTCAAAATAGATAAACTTTAAGATAAATTTTAAAAAATTAAACATATAAGGAAACAAACAGATTCTTAAAAATATAATTGACTGGTCAGCTTTCAGAAAGATCCAAGTAAGACTTCTGGAAGTGAAAACAAATGTGTAATTAGAAACTCAACCTAAAGATAAAGTAGCACTTTAGACAGAGGTGAAGAGAGAATTGGTGAACTGGAAGATAGCATTGACAGAAGTCTGGTGATCCAGAGGGAGAACTGATTGAAACAAGCCAAATTTTTGTCTTCTTTTAAACCCCCCTGAATGCCTAGGACATCCACTCTTTTGTGTTCAGCAAACATCTTTTGAACATCAGTTGTATATCAGGCACTATTGCTATCAAATCAGGTTAGAGATGGTCGGTGTCCTCTCAACAGCCTCAGTCAACTTTGAAATCAAAATGCGTATATTAAGAGAGATGGCTTGGGGCGCCTGGGTGGCTCAGTCGGTTAAGCATCCAACTTCAGCTCAGGTCATGATCTCACAGTTCATGAGTTCCAGCCCCGCATTAGGCTCTGTGCTGACAGCTCAGAGCCTAGAGTCTGTTTCAGATTCTGTATCTCCCTCTCTCTCTGTCCACCCCCCACTCACAGTCTGTCTGTCTGTCTGTCTGTCTCTCTCTCTCTCAAAAATAAACATTAAAAAAACTTTTTTTAAAGAGAGGGATGGCTTGAAACAATAGTTTAAATTCATAGTCTAAATATACGTAGATGCTCAGAGGTAATTCGTAACGCAGGGCTAAGCAGCTTTGAAGGGCTGGCATCCGCAGACTGTCAACCGTGACCACGCGCTTGCACGGGAAATTACGTGATACAGGTCTAAAGATCTCAGCGACAAAACCCCTGCCTGTTTCTCGAGGTTTCGGGAGTACACGAAGACGACCGTGCCTGTTAGGGAGTGTATCCCACCCTGGGGCACGGCCACCACAGTGCCTCATCCGGGCCCTGCAGCCTCCTGGCTCCCACCCCCCAGATCCCGCTCAGCACTGCAAGCCCCTGAGCCTCACTGCCTTCACCTTGGCAGAGTCCTCCCGCCTCGGGGCCAGCTGGCAGGGAAGCGGGCTCTCCTCGACCCCCTTAGCTGATGTGCAGCTGCTAGCTTTGGCCCCAGATTCTGCTGGGCTCCTCCGCCCCCTGGCCCCTGCAGGAGGGGTGACGTATGTCACCGGAAGGTGGTACTTGCCAAAAGCCTGCCGCTCCGCCGTCCTCCCCTGCACCTGCGGTCTTCCCTGCTCGGGACCGTTCTCCCATGGGCCGTCCGTGCATAAGTCAGAAATAAAATAGGAAATACTATCCGTGCAGCTCCCTACAGCCTGTTCACCCATGCAAGCCTCACAACGTCCTTTGTAATGTGCCTGTTTGGGGTGGGCGGGGGAGGGGGGGAGGGAGGGGGTTGTTTTTTGTTTTTGAGATCTAAGCCTCAAGACAGTTTTGGACATTTGCTCCTTCTCATCTCGTCTCTAAATCCCTGAGAAGACTGAGCCCCTATCTGTTTCGCCTTTTCTGTTTTGTAAGTGAAAGTTACATAAGCGCTTAGCTAAAAGACTTCTCACTTACACCCTCGTTCCCCAGAAGGAACTACTTCTCGCTCTTCTGGTGGTTTCTTCATATCTCTGGATCATAAACATCCACAGCTGTTTCCTGATAGAGCAGACTGGATCTGTGTGCCAACTCTCTGCTGTGGTACAGACGAGGGTTTGCCAGTTTCCTCTGCCCGCCCCGCATGGTGCTTAGAACACCATGCTTCGCACAGTGCTTTACACACGGTATGTGCAACCCAGATATTGCTGAGGTGGATAAATCCTCGCAGGCAGCTCTGAGCTCAGAATAGGACTGACCGACCACCCAGCTCCTGGCCCCAGCCAGGCCAGCTTCTAGAAGAAAAGGCTGAGGGGTCTGCTTCAGGGTGGCCGAGCTCCCAGCTGGGGCTGGCTCCCTGCAGAGCACCATGTTGGGCCCAGACCCCTAGGAGCTGAGTCATATCTGTGGTTTTTGCTTTCCATTTGGAGCCTTGTTCTTCCAGAATGTCCGGGAAGCCTCCTATTCTTGGAACCTCGGGGAGGGACGAGATCCGTGGCTACTCAGACCAGATGGGAGGTACCCACAAAAGTGAGCTCCCAGCTCAAGGCCTGGGTGAGGCCCCGGGACGTCGGCAGCCCCTCCTCATCTTCCATCTTATTCATTTATCTCCTTTCGCTTCTGTGTAGAGTCCTGCTTCCTGTTTGCCCTAACACACCAGAAGCTGCCTCCCTTCTGCCAGCAGGGGTACCTGAGAACGCAGGGGCTCGTGGGAACTGAGAGCCTCCGGCGGCACGGAGCGGAGCGCAAGTTCCCGCAGGACTATGCCACCGTGGGCAGGCGCCGCGAGGACGGGGCCCAGGGGCCCGAGGGTGGCCCCCTGGCCCCAGGGCCTCCGCTGCTCCAGCCCCACGACAGCAACAAGGAAGAGTTGTGACAGCCAGCCTTCTCCCACCCAGGCCCACAGCTGCGCCTCTGTCCCACCATTGTGGTTGCCGAAGACCACTCAGATTGTCACAGTGACCAAGAGAACACGCAGGGGGCATGTCAAGGCTGAGGCAGGCCAGCCAGTGGTCTCCCCTCCGGTCTGGTGCCTGGGAGGCGGGGTCCAGAAAACAGCATCCTCTCCCAGAGGGGGTCGCCTCCCACAGCCAGGCCCATCCGCAAGTGGACTGTCCTTGAGCACCAGGCTGGCTCAGTTCTGTCCCCGTCAAGCACCCAGCGGTTCCATTTCCTTCTGGTCTTCTCTTCAGATGAACCAGGATCCCGCCTGCAGATCGTGTCACAGGCGGAACTGTCCTCATCTTCCTAAGGGTTTGTGGCAGGCACTTTATAAAGCAGACGCTCTATTGTCCTCAACCATCTCATGCAGGTGGGACTGTCACCCTTGGTGAAGATATCAGCCCAAAGAGGGTAGGTGACTCCCACGAGCCCCTGTCTGGGGTGGCCCTGAGGCCTCCACCCTGCCCACCTCACCACTGCCTCTCCCTGCCCCGGCCTCTGTTCCCAGAACCCAGGGGGGCCAGCCCGGTTTATCATCTTAGGCCCAGCCGCTGTCACCAGGCAGAGACGGGACAGCTCCTGCCAAGCCACCTTATCTAAACAGGTTTCTCCCTGAGCAGCTGTACTCAAGAGCTGCGCCCGCCCCAAGACTGCACTCCCCGACTTAATCTTCAACCTCTGCGTTCTCTTCTCCTCTCTCCTGCTCGGCACCGTGCCCTTGCCCTCTGGCATCCCGAACAACACTCTGCCTCTGGCCTGCCCGAGCACGTTTTGTAAAACTGTCACCATGCTATCTTTCAGAGAGGATTCTTTCTGAGGTGATTCACCTGCTGTTTGTACGGAGCCTGGCTCAGCAAGGAGGCATTTCCAACTGCATTTGTAAAATAAACAATGCGATTACTTTCTGGTTCTCTTACCTCTTCTCGCTCTTCTTCCTCCCCAGAGATCTGCTCCCTTCCTACACTCCTGTCAGGCATTTTCGTCCCATTTAGGAGTAGATCATGGAAAGGAAAGCATTTGTACATAAAATAATCATGGTGATTTTTCAAAGCTCAGGACCCTAAATGATTGCTTCTTCACTGGTTCTTACTGTCCACGTATGTGTTCAGAATTCAAGGGACACAGGCTTTCTGGATCCAGGGCCCTTTTCTGGGAACATCCTCTTCCTCTTTCAGCCTCCGCCCCCAGGCCCACTGCTTGTCTGCAGACCCCTCTCCCTCCAGTCGTGCAGTTACAGTAGTGACACTCGGCAGTCTGAGCCCGGAGGGGAGTACTTCCCTGGGACGATACTTGGCATCATTTGTCCAGGGCTGAGCCATCTAAGGATCTCTCTCTAACCCCAGGGGGCTGGGTTCGCCATAGTTCATACAAATTAACATGTAAACCAGATATGGGGCCCGTCAGCCTGGCCGCCCTTTTCCAAAACGTTTTGTAAAACAAATCCTTGAATTCAGACTGTCCCGTAAGGTCACACACATCACACACCTAACCAGTTACCAACGGCGGTAAGCTCCTTGTGCCAATAAAAGTTCAAGGTGCTTCAACAAATAATTCACTGACGCCTGTGTGACATCTGCTCCTATCATCTGCCAGATCGTGAATTCCATCAGAATTTCAGCCAGCCTTGTTTGTGTTTCATAAGACATGGTTTCATGGGTTAGCTGATTAGAGATGCCTTCCCTGGTATTTTCCTTGTAAAACTGATAAGTAATTTGGAAAAGGAAATAGGGGCGCTTGGGTGGCTCAGTGGGTTAAGCGTCCGACTTCGGCTCTGGTCATGATCTCGCAGTTCATGAGTTCTAGCCCCGCGTTGGGCTCTGTGCTGACAGCTCGGAGCCTGGAGCCTGCTTCGGATTCTATGTCTCCCTCTCTCTCTGACCCTACCCCGTTCATGCTGTCTCTGTCTCAAAAATAAATGTTAAAAAAAAAAAAAAATTCAAAAAGAAATCTCATTTCAAACCCCTAGTCCATGCTATACTTCGAAATTAATTCCTGAGGAATTTTTTAAAAGCCATACAGAAATTGGGGGCACCTGGGTGGCTCATTTGGTTAAGTATCCAAGTCCGGCTCAGGTCATGATCTCACGGTTCGTGAGTTCAAGCCCCGCGTTGGGCTCTGTGCCAGTGAGAAAAAGGACTAGCCAAGCAAACTATGGACATTCACCCAACAAAATACTACGCGGCTCTCAAAAACGCCCAGAGGTGAAGACCGTGCGGTAAAGATACACATGTGACAAAGTCCAGCGAAAAGAAGCAGGACATGAAATTATAGTTGTGAACTACTTAGAACCATATAAAACTAGAAAGCCACCCACAGGGGAGACTCTGGCAAGGACAGATCGCAAAATGTCAACAGTAGTGGTATTAGGCTTGTGGAGGCTTTTTTTTTTTTTTTCCCTTTCTCTTTTGTCCAAATTTGTGGTTACACTCTATAGTGAAATAAATACTTTCTTTCTTTTTAATCATCTCTGGGGGGATGCCTGAGTGGCTCAGTTGGTTAAGCAGCCGGCTCTCAATTTCAGCGCAGGTAGCAATTTCACGGGTCACGGGATTGAGCCCCGCGTTGGGTTCTGACCTGGCAATGCAGAGCCTGCCTGGGATTCTCTCTCACGCTCTCTCTCTCGTTTTTTTAAAAAATAAAAAATCATCTCTGCTTTTGGGATTTAAAATTGCTAGGGGTGAGAGGATGGGGGGGGGCGGTGACCCTCCCGGGGGACATGCTCTGCCCCTGGTCCCAGGGGTGCCCATGGTTTTATCCCTCTCCCAAGTTGGGAAACCCCTGCACCCAGTGTCAAGGGACTAGACATGGCCAGTCTAGAGAAGGGAATTTTAAGTGATGTGTATTCCTGCCCTGCAGTGTTTGGACTGACTGACCCAGCACAAGAGAGGAGATCTCTGGAAGCATCCCCCCTCCCCAAGTGGTAGAAAAGGAAAGAGAAAAATCCTCGTTTTCTTGTGGAGGTTCCCTGGGTGTAATCTCCAACCCACTGTGGAGCCCCCAAGTCCTTTGGTCTGATGAAAGTGAGGGCGTAGCCAATTGAGTCACCAAGACGTGACTTTGTCTGCTAAACCAATTCCAACTTCTAGTCATTTATTGAGTACTGACTGCGTCCCCAAAACTGTGTCGTGGTGGTTTTAAAGACAGGGTCACAAACTCTTTGATACATCCTCAGAGAGATGGACTAATTCCCCTCCTGTTGAGTGTGAGTGGAACTGAGTGATTCACTTCCAGCAAATAGAGAAGAGGTGACAGGACGTTGGGACACCTGGGTGGCTCAGTCGGTTAAGCCTCCGACTCTTGATCTTGGCTCAGGTCATGATCTCTGGGTTCGTGAGACCGAGCCCAGCATCGGACTCTGCAATGATAGCTCGGGGCCTGCTTGGGATTCTCTCTCTGCCCCTCCCCTGCTCGTGCGCTCGCTCTTTCTCTCTCTCTCTCTCTCAAAATAAATACATTTAGAAAAAGAAGTGACAGGATGTAATTTTCAAGGTTATGTTATAAAAAGACTGTAGCATTCACCCACCAAGAGACTGTTTTCTCTCTCTCTCTCTCTCTCTCTCTCTCTCTCTCTCTCTCTCTCTCTCTCTCTTTCCATCACTTGCTCAGGTTATGAAAAGACTAGAGCATTCACCCACCAAGAGGCTGTTCTCTCTCTCTCTCTCCCTCTCGAGTCGCTGGCTCAGGCCATCCAGGCACGGATGGAGAGGTCCACGTAAGGAACTGAGATCTGCCAAGAGCCATGTGCGTAAGCCTAGAAGCAGACCTACTCCCACCCAGCCCTTGGATGACTACAGTGATGGCCACCACCTTGAACGCAGCCTCATGAGACACCCTGAGTCAGAACCCCCCACCTAAACTGCTCCCAGATTCCTGACCCACAGAAACTTTGACGTAATGCCTGTCGTTTTAAGCTGCTAAGTTTCTGTGGGGGGTTTTGTGAGGGGGGCGTTTTGTTACACAGCGATAGATAATTAACACATGCACTAACCAGCTTTTACCTGTGTTAACTGTTGCCACAACCCTAAGGGGTAGATATTCCTATCCTAGCCTCCATTCTCAGGCTGAGAACAATCACACAGGTGATTTGCTTCGAAAATCCACCTCCTTCCAGCCGTCCTCTAAATATTAAGTCGTGAAAACAGCCATCTCATCACCTGTGGGCTTCCTTCTCATGAACACTGGGTGACAAGACATTAAGAGAGCAAACAATCCTTCAAACCTAAGACACGGTAAAGTGTGTGTGGTCCCACAGGATGGCAGAGAAGTGTCAAAGTGCCAGTTACACAAAACATACCCTCAGAAACAGTATTCAGCCACTCCATCAACCAGACGTCCTGTGATACAGGCGGGGCGGGATGGTTCAGATGGGGACCTGGAGTCTGGACTGTCCACCTTTCTCCAGGCTTCAGCCTCAGTTAGGATCCTCAGTTCTCTGACCAATTACAACATCATCCTCAAGAGCCAAATTGGATTCTTCCTGAGAAAAGAAACCGTAGGCTGCATCATTTCCCTGCAGATGCTTATTTTTTTAATACAGTAAAAATGCTGAGCGGGGCAAGGCTTTTGTCAGACTGCAGGCTTTAAAGAAGCATTTAATTCAATCTGGCACCCCAGACGGAATGTAAATCTGCCACAGAGTGAAGCTGATGGGCAAATATATGAGATGCTTTAGCCCAAGTATTTAATCCAAGTACATCACACGACCAATCCATCAACCCTGAAATAAAAAACAGCATGTAACAGATGTATTTAAGCAGGGAAGAAAAGACCAGCAGAATATCCTGTCTCGCTCCTTTCTCAGTTCTGCATAAGTAAAACTGATTTGCCTGCTCTTCTGGAGAAGGCCCCAAGTTTAGTGCTCCGTGCAAAATTCAGAAGTCTGTCACCTGTTTTTTTCATTCTCTTTGAGATGTCACCGTCTCAGACCAGTCTCTCGGGTCGTTCCAAATTATTATAAATTCATTAGATGCAGAAGAGTCTCGCCACCAGAAAAAAATTAATGGCAATGCAGTCTATCTTGAAATTTCAGTGTGTGGTAGTCTGTTGTTGTAGTTTAAAAATAGCAACTACGGAGGCACCTGGGTGGCTCAGTTGGTTAGGCTTCCGACTTCAGTCATAATGTCGCGGTTCTTGAGTTCAAGTGCCTCACCAGGGTCTCTGCTGCCAGTGCAGAGCCTGCTTCGGATCCTCTGTCCCCCTCTCCTGTCTGTTCCCCCTGCCCTGCTCTTTCTCTCTCTCTCTCTCTCTCAAAAATGAATAAACATTAAAAAAAAGAAAGAAAGAAAGCAACTACAAAAATGTATGAAATGAGCTCCTTAACACCAGCCATGTTTAAGTTTTAAATAAGTCAGTCTATCAGGAAAGGAAAAGGTGCCCAGAAGCCTGTGCTATGAAGCACTGTGGTAGGTTAAAGATGGCCAAAGACTTTATGACAATTCCTATCAAGATGTGAGGTCTCTGCTCCCTCCCCTTGAACTAGGGTGGCTTCTGGGACTTTTTGGACCAAAAGAACATGGTGGCAGTGATGCCCCACCAATTTCTGGGCACAGGCCCTTGGAGACTGGCAACTTCCACTACTTCTCTAGGAACCCAGCCAGCATACTGAGAGAGGCCCACGTAAAGACGAATTGAAGCATCTAGCCGAGCTTCCAGCTAATAGCCAGGACCAACTTGTGCCATATGGGTGCGCCATCTTGGAAATAGATCCTCCAGTCCCAGCTGGGCTCCCCATGTGGAGTGGAGATGAGCTATCCCTGCCGAGCCCCACCCAAATGTCATACTTGGGAGGAAAATGATCCCTGTGCTACGCCACTAAGTTTTGGGGTGGTTTGTTACACAGCAATAGATAACAGGGATAGTCACCCCAGGGTGGCTATGAGGTGGCTCCAGTGAAGGTACACTTATAAGAGCAGATACAATATTTGTAATAGCAACTTTGGTTTGTTTATGTTTATTTATTTTTGAGAGAGACAGAGACAGAATGCGAGTGGGTTTGGGGCAGAGAGACAGGGAGACACGGAATCTGAAGCGGGCTCCAGGCTCCGAGCCGTCAGCACAGAGCCCGACGCAGGGCTCGAACTCACGAGCTGTGAGATCACAACCTGAGCCGAAGTCGGACGCTCAACCGACTGAGCCACCCAGGCGCCCCTGTAATAGCAAGTGTTAATAAGCTTTTTGTAATTACAAAGATAATTACAAAGCACACTCATCGAAAAACTCTTGGTAAAATATAGCTATGGTATTGCACCATTTAATATGCATATGCTGAGGGATCGATGAAAAAGAAAAGTGGAGGGCACCCGGCTGACTCAGGCAGAAGAGCATGCAACTCTTGATCACAAGGTCATGAGTTCGAGCCCCACGTTGGGTGTAGAGAGTAAATAAATAAAAATAAGTAAATAAATAAAGAAATACTTTAAAAAATAATTGTAAGAAAATAAATAAAAGTGAAGGAAAGAGAAGCACGAGCCAGTTAAATAAAGGAAGCGAGTCCATGGAGACTCAGCCCTTGTTATGTGGTTGCCTGAAACTAACTGGTGGAAACTCAGGAGTCTGATGTCCGTCTTTGCCTCAGTAAAACCACAGGTAGCCTGCTAACTATCGTACATTTGTGCGCATCAGCAAGACAACCCAGTATTCCACTGAGATCAAACGCTCTGCACTTGAAAGGGACTTTCGCCTAGGCAAAACGAAACTGGCCCAGCACAACTTTTTTTGATCAAAGGACTCTCCTCCAGCATCAAAGTCTTCCCAACTTTGTCAGGCATGAATTGATCAAGAAGGGATATGGCAAATGGAAGGATTATTGGACTTGAGTCAAAGAGCCCTCGCTACCTACACGTTTGTGATCC
Source organism: Neofelis nebulosa (assembly GCF_028018385.1). Taxonomy (NCBI): domain Eukaryota; kingdom Metazoa; phylum Chordata; class Mammalia; order Carnivora; family Felidae; genus Neofelis; species Neofelis nebulosa. The sequence goes on from NC_080789.1 coordinate 11,681,952, forward strand.
ACACGCCTTCCTTTGGAGAACCCACTCAATGTCCACCCAACTCTATGGGACCACCCATCACGGTGGAGGCAGGGAGTGGGGGTGAGGGGTAGTCAGACACATAATGCAGACTGGCCAATCGGAAACTGCCCTACAGTCGGACATGTGACCCAAACAGGTCCAATCAGAGTCTTTCCTGAGACCTGACGGATGGACACTGGGAGGGAGAGGGACTTTCCTATTTTCAGACTGTCAACCCAAAGCTGGACTTCTTGTGACTGGTAGTAGGCATCTCTCCCACGACATGGAGAATGAAATCAACATGATGAGGAAATCAAAACAAGCAATGGAAAGCCCACAGAGCTCCCCAACATTATTTGGGTCCTGATCCCACTGTACCTAAGCTAGCTGCATCCCTGAACATGCCAGTTATGTGAGCTAATAAGTCCCTTTTCGTGAGCTGGTTTGAGTTGGTTCCTGACCTTGCTGGGTGAACTGTGGAGACGGAGCGGCCATGGGGCCTCGACCCAGCCCCTCCCAAAAGTCGCCAAAGGTTCTTGGTCTTGTCACAAGAAGAATTCAAAGACAGACACGCAGCACAACGGACACGCAACACAAGCAGGAAGGTTTATTAAAAGGAAAGTACGCTATTGAGATGTGAGCTCCAGCAAGCTCAAGAGAGAGAAAGACAGCTGTGTCCCTGGGGTTTGGGTTCCTATCTTTTATTGGCAGTTGGGAACGAGGGGGCAAAATATTCATTCCTTGCAGCAGAGAAACAGGGTTTCGCACTTTTTCTTCCTAATATGGTCAGAGGTTTCCTGTTACGGCGCACGCCTGCCATCTTGAGCCTGTCTGCTTTGATCTGGCTTCTTGTGGCATGCTGCCAGGACAGGGCCCTGACAGCTGGCCACAACTTCCTCCTTGCTGGCCTCCAGGTATCTTGTTTGAACCTAACTGCCTACTGTAACGCAGAAGAATCCTGACTAACCCAAGCCTCAAAGAGGGCCATTCTTGGGGACAGGGTTAAGGGACTTCCATTCATACACCAAAACTGAAGGACCTCTCACTCCATTCTTCTTTCTCTCTCTGTCTTTTAACACACATTTGCTGAATGCCAACCATGTTCAGGCTCAGGGCTAAGCGGAGCATGCAACTCTTGATCTCAGGGTTGTGAGTTCCAGCCCCATGTTGGGTGTAGGGATTACTTATAAATAAAATATATTTTTTTTAAGCAATACAGTAATAAAATCTTTAAAAAAAAAAAACTTTTACTGGGCATCTAGGGCTAAAATGGAGAATAAAAGAATCAGAATCCCTTTCCTCATGGAGTTCATCGTCCAACAGAGAAAACAGACCAGACACTTAAGCAGTAAGAGTCCTCAGGATACAGAACGTAGAGCGGGGCTGAGGGATTACATAAACTCCTTGCCCTGATCTATTTCCATTTCCACCTGTGATACTGTGACTTAAAATAAGAAAAACATATTTGGTTTTCATCTCCATTTCTGGCACAGAGCTCCTAAAACCCTTGGAATTTCCTAAGTGACAAGAGCAATAAAGGTATCTTTTGCTATTCAAACCAAGGCCCTATGAGCCACCCTGGAGTTTCTGTTTATGTGGGGACTTTTGGAAAACCCCTAAGGATGGGAGCTGGTTGCTGGGGGAACCATCCAGGTGATGGGAGGACTGGAACTTTTAGCCCCACCCCCTCACCTCCGGGGAAGGAGAGAGGGGCTGGAGATTGAGTACAACCACCAATAACCAGTGATTTCATCCATCATATCTTTGTGCTGAAAGTTCCATTGGGGCGCCTGGATGGCTCAGTCAGTTGAGCAGCCGGACTCTTGATCTCGGCCCAGGTCATGACCTCACAGTTCGTGACAGCGAGTGGAGCCTGCTTGGGACTCTTTGTCTCCCTCTCCCTGCCCTTCTCATGCACTCACTCTCTCTCTCTCTCATAAATAAAAAAACAAACATTTTTTAAAAAGAAATTTCTTATCAAATATATTCACTAGTATTTTTTTTATATGTACACAAGACATATATTAAATTTTCTTTAAATAAATCAAAAGGAGGGGCATCTGGCTGGCTCAGTAGGTAAAGCATGGGACTCTTGATCTTGGGGTAGTAAGTTCAAGTCCCATGTTGCATGTAGAGATTACTTAAAAATAAAATCTTTAAAGGGGCACCTGGGTGGCTCAGTCAGTTAAGCATCTAACTTTGGCTCAGGGCATTATCCCACAGTTTGTGGGTTAGAGTCCCCGCATCGGGCTCTGCGTTGACAGCATGGAGCCTGCTTGAGATGCTCTTTCTCTCCCTCTCTCTGCCCCTTCTGTGCACTCTCTCTCTTTCTCTCGAAATCGATAAGTAAACTTAAAAAAATAAATAAGATATTTAAAAATCAATCAATCAGTCAAAAAGAACTCTTTCAATAAGCATAAAATAAGAACTGTAAGTGATGAGAAAAATGGTTTCATTATTCCGGGGTCAATCAGAAAAACAAGCTACACAACGCATTTCAGATGAGGACAATTAATATAGAGAATTTGTTGGGGGCACCTGGGTGGCTCAGTTGGTTAAGCATCCGGCTTTGGCTCAGGTCAAGATCTCACAGTTCATGGGTTCGAGCCCTGCGTCGGGCTCTGTGCTGACAGCTTCAGAGCCTAGAGCCTGCTTCGGATTCTGTGTCTCCCTCTCTCTCTGCCCCTCCCCTGCTCATGCTCTCTCTCTCTCTCTCTCTCTCTCAAAAATAAATAAAACTATATATATATATATATATATATATATATATATATATATATATATATGGAGAGAGACAGATAATTTATAATATAGGCATTGAGGACCAAAAAGGCAAAGGGAACACAGAGATAACTCAGGGACAATATGTGCAAACCCAGCAGCATCCCTGCCACCTCGGGCCGGAACCCAGACCTCCGAAAAGGAGGCACGACTTGCCTAGTGTCGGTACCTCTCGAGGCATATGATGAATCCAGTTCTGAGGTCCCGAGGAAAGCTGGAGGCTGGAACCAACAGCTGCCGCCTGGGAGAGGAGCCAGTGCTCCGGACAGTAGTAAGAACGGGAAGCAAAGAGGAAGGAGCAAGTCCCTTCTCCCTCCTCCCGCCTTCTTGTTTCCCTCCAATGGCCCTGAGTGGCGGAAGCTGGCCAGCAGGCAAAGGCACCGTGTAGCTCACAGGTCTCCAGTGCTGTCATCACAAAGCACAATATGGCAGAGTGGATCTGGAGTGGAGAAACAAAGCTTAATAAGAGGCACAGCAGTGGTCTTGTTTCTTAGTGACACGTGAAATGATTGCGCAATGTGTATCTGATGGCCCCTTAGGGTCTCTGAAATAAGGGAGCTAAGCTATTAACATGGTGGCCATTGCAAGACCCAAACCACGAGTGATGGACAAAAGATGTGCTTAGTCCTCCCCAAACGCAACAGTCACGATGAGCAGTGCAGAGCGGGTATGTGGCTCCGCAGAGTGAGGGACTCAAACTCCTACCATTTTTCTCCACCATTTTCAACAAAGGACCTGAACACCGTGGTCCAAAGTAGTTACTCCAGCTCCAGCCGACACACCCACATTCCAACTAGAGAGAAAGGGATGGCGTGCCCCCATCCTTTTATTTACTGTTTTTTAATTACTTATTTATTTTAAGTAATCTCTACGCCCAACATGGAGCTCGAACTCACGACCCCCAAATCAGGAGTCGCACACTCCCCTGGCTGAGCCAGCCAGGTGGCCCCATGCCCCATCCTTTTAAAGCAGAGGCTGGCAAAGCAGAGGTTGGTAGTAACCCATGGGCCAAATCTGGCCTACTGCCTGTTTGTGTAAATAAAGTTTTATTGAGACCCAGACATGCTTATTCATCTACGCATTTGCCCATTTCTGCTTTTGCGCTTTCAACAACAGAGCTGAGGCGTTGCGGCAGAGACCTTAGGGCCTGCAAAGCCTAAAGTATTTACCATCTGGACATTTAAAGAAAAAGTGTGCTGACCCTTACTTTAAAGGAACAGCCTGGAAGTTGAACAAATGACTTCCATTCCCCCAACCTAGTTACACGGCCAGAGAGGTTGGGAAATGCAGTCTACAGCTAAAAAGCCGAGGCTCGATGTAAAATTTTATTACGGTGTAAGACCACAGTCTCCACCACCCTACCCTTCCATAAAGTTCTGCCCCTGGCTTTCCTCTCTCCTGACCTTCCCATCACCTGAACCACTGAGTGGTCTGAACTCATTTGCTGATACTAGGTATACTTTATTTTACTGCTTTCTAGAAGTTTCCAGCAACTTCAGCTAATTATGATAACACCAGCTACCTTCCTAGTAGCCATTCCCTCACTGCTTGCAGGCTAGCAGCTTCCTGATTTTGTTCAGAGTGTATACAGCTAGAAGGGCTCAGGGAAGGTGGGCCCAGCTCCAGAGAGTGAACCCTGCCATGGGTCTAATCCATATCCCTTGGCCAGTTACTGGTTTAGAAGAGGCCGTGTCATCCACTACTGGTCAGGCAGAAGTAAGGAGGGTTTCAGGGAAAGATTGTCCTGCCTGATTTTTAAAAGCCACGTCACGGGGGATGAGAAACCCACTTGCTTTGGGAGGATTTGATGGAAGGGTATGACGCTTGCAGCCAGGAGAGCCACACTGGAGGTGGGAGAAGGCCAAGAAAGTTGCAGAAAAGCTGACCCGGTGCCCTAACATCACTGAATCCTGAATTCATCACCTTAAACTACCTATGTTCAGACTTCTCATTTTATAGGGTAATAAATCTCTACCATTTAAGCCACTTTTGGGTAAGCATTCTGTTTCTTACAGCCAAACGCATCCTCTCTGAAATGTCCTTTAGTGTGCATGCCTAATGCACACAGTGTGGGCCTACTATGTGCCAAGAATATTGGCATTTTTTTAAAACAATGGTTCAGGGTTTTTTTTTTACCGTTTGTTTATTTTTGAGAGAGAGAGAGAGAGAGAGAGAGAGAGAGAAAGCGAGTGAGGGGTAGAAGGAGAGGGAGACACAGAATCCGAAGCAGCCTCCAGGCTCCAAGCTGTCAGCATAGAGCCCCACGCAGGCTGAAACCCACGAAGCGCAAGATCATGACCTGAGCTGAAGTTAGACACTCAACTGACTGAGCCACCCAGGCGCCCCAACAATGTTGGCATTTTAATGCTTACAGTTGCATAAGATTTCAATTTTATACTCATTCTACACATTTAAAGAAACAAGGTCTAGGGGCGCCTGGGTGGCTCAGTTGGTTAAGCGCCCGACTTCAGCTCACGTTATTATGATCTCATGGTCCGTGGGTTTGAGCCCCATGTCAGGCTCTGTGCTGACAGCTCAGAGCCTGGAGCCTGCTTCTGATTCTGTGTCTCCCTCTCTCTGCCCCTCCCCCACTCACTGTCTTTGTCTCTCTCAAAAAAAATAAACGTTTAAAAATTTAAAAAATATATATATAGGTATCATAGAGTTAGGATTTTTATTAAATCCAAAGGCTATTTTTACAGCATCGTATCCTGGCTCAAAAGAAGAAAAAAATATATATCTTCTTACTCTTGGCGGGTGTGTCAGTCAGCTCTGATGCCATTAACAAAATACCACAGACTGAGTGGCTTGCACAACAGACATTTAGGCCTCATAGTTATGGAGGCTGGAAATCCAAGATCAAGGGGCTGGTGGATTCAGTTCCTGGGGGAAGCCCTCTTTCTGACTTGTACATGGCCACCTTCTTGCTACCTTCTCATGTTCTCACATGGCAGAGAGAGAGAGAGCGAGAGCAAGCGAGCTCCGGTCTCTCTTCCTCTTCTTGTAAGTGTAAGGACACTGGTGCCATCATGGGGACCCGACTCTCATGACTGATCTAAATTTAATTATCCCTCAAAGGCCCCACCTCCAAACACCATCACACTGGGGGTTAAGGCTTCAACATATGAATTCGGGGAGGACACAAACGTTCAGCCCACAACGGTGGGCTCTCTGCTTTACATACACATCAGTGGACTTTTGTGGTGGCTGAGAAGAACTGGACCAGGCCCTGGACTCTAGAATACCTGTAAAATGGGGGCACTTGGGTGTCTCAGTCGGTTAGGTATACGGCTTCTGCTAAGTTCATGATTTCATGGTTCATGAGTTCGAGCCCCACGTCAGGCTCTGTGCTGACAGCTCAGAGCCTGGAACCTGCTTTGGATTCTGTGTCTCTCTCTCTCTGGCCCTCCCCCGCTCATGCTCTGTCTGTGTCTCGAAAATGAATAAACGTTTAAAAATTTCTTGAATAAAAAACGCACAAATTATCCTCAAGATGGAAACTGAAAACAAAGATACTCGAGGAGAAACACCTCTTGAAAACTCTATGAGCTTAGACTGTGGCCCGCTACCTCTCTCTTCGTTGACTTTTTTCTTAAGTGCCTCCCTCCAGCTATGAAATCCTCGGACATGTGGTCACTGAGATGCACCTGTCTCCCACACCTGTCCCCTGCCCAGTGGACCCGAGGGAGCTGGTGCGTCTGGGCCGTGCCCAGCTTGCCTGGTCCACTGAGGAGACTGTGTGAACCACACTGCCACCGTGTGGACACTTCTGCTGACAACGGCTGCTGAGAACCGTTGCTGCCCCGCTCGGCCACCAGCTGGGTTAGAAGAACCCCATGTTGCATTTCGATGGCCTAGACTAACTGGCTGGTCTGTAGGGATTGGTGGGTGGGAAGAAGAAGCAGTCTTGAGTCAGATCAGATCCTTGCTGGGGGCAATATAGCACTTGTAAGCTTCTATCTATCTCCTATTTGGGGGACCCTGGACAAACCACTTAGCCCCCATGTGCCTCATTAGGGGGCACAGACGGGGACTCACAGGGTTGTAGGATTGAGTGGATACGTGTAAGGTGTTTAGAACAGCATCAGGTGTTGGGTAACTCTTCAGTATATCAACAGCTTTCAAACCCTCTGACCACGACCCACAGTAAGAAACACATTGTATATCACAACCTAGGACACACAGACCTAGACATAACACCAACAACTGTTCCAGTCTTTCCTGCAATCTCCCGGCCCCCTATGGGGGAGGCATAATTCTTCCCATTTCTCAGATGAGAAGCCTGAGGCCAAGAGGTGAAGTCACTGTGGGATGAGGATAAACAGGACTGGTCCTCCTTCGGAATTCAAAATGTGAACTGAGCAGGGACATTGGCCTTTCAGAAAATGCAGCGGAAAGGAGGGATAGGATTAGTAGGCGACTGGAAGAGAAGGTGCTGGAGCTTCAGAAACAACAGAAGTGAAAACGGACGAGGGGGAAGCTCCCCAGCCAGACGGCATCTGAAACTAGCAAACAGAGCTGCACCAAGGGATGCTGACCTCAGGTGCTCCCACCGTGGATTACCACTGTTGGCTCCAGCCCTGGGCACGGGCAGAGGCAAAAGCAAGAGATCAGACAGGGCAGGGAGGGCCACGCCTGCCCGTGGCTCTCACCTGGCCCCCTGCCTGTGGTGGACAATCTATTGAAAGTGGAAGGCTGACACAGCTGGTGATGGCCAGGGGTTGTGGGTCTCTTCCAAAAATTCCCTCACCCACCCCAGAGGACGTGCACGCCACGGGAGTGAGGGAGCGAACCTGTCAACCGCACAGAGAACAAACAGCGTACTATGGCCAAGACGAAGGGGAAACAAACAAACAAACAAAAAACATGGCAGCGATTTGGGAAGGGTATAATGGAGCCACGTGATATGGTGGAGACAATGGGATTTGGGGTAAGAAGGTGTGATTTGTGCTCCTGCTGTCTGTTCATGGGACAAATAATCACGGAGCACCTGCTATCATGCACCAGGCCCGGAGATAAGCCATGGAGAGACAGATGGACCCTTTGGGAGCTGACAGTACAGTGAGGAGTGAGGAACAAAGAACAGACAATATTTTGTAGTTTCCGCACCAGTAGCCCGATCCCCACCGCTCTGGTCTGTGATCACTGCACTTTGGGGAACTGTGCATCCCCCTCGTAGCTTTGCTCAGTGTCCGTGGTATCTTTGCGGACTTCCCAACACCAGAGTAAGTTTTTCTGCCAAAATGAGAGGTTCTTGGTGCCTTCTAGACTTTCCACACCTCCCAACGTGGGAGGATTGTGAAACTTTCCACAAGACTGCTTCCCTGGCCTCTCCATCCTTCTGGTGTTGGTTTTTCTGGGTTTGACACAAGCCCACGAGATGTCCTCCAAAGCCTCTGACGGTCTACCCATCTCCTCTCCAGCCCACTTTAGTTAGACTGCATCACTGTGAGGCCACCAGCCCTTTTGTCTGAATTCTGTGAATCTCCACCCGGCCTGCCTGTGGGTGGAACCTGGACAGTACTGTCACCCTCCTGTCATCTCCCCCCACATCCCAGGCACTGGCTGTTTTCTGTGAAACTGGGAGTGAACACGTTCGGCTTTGAACTGGCCCTGAGGAAATGGGTCAGGAGTTGTGTGGGCAAGAGGGAAGGCTGAGAGCCATTGGAAAACTAAGAATGAATTTTGTTTTCGATTTTTTATTTTTAAGTAATCTCTATACCCATCTCTATCTCACAACCCTGTGATCTAGAGTCACCTGCTTCTCCAGCTGAGCCAGCAGGGTGTCCCGAATTTTTTTTCTTTTTAACATCTTTCTGTATTAGTAATAAATGCAGCGGAGACAAAACAGACAGTAACAATACAGAGTGCTGAGTGTGGTGGCTGATGTACAGAGGCACAGGGGCTGCGGAAGGTCGAAGAAGGGCATCTCCCCGGCTAGAGGAGGCTCAGGAAAGCGTCTCCAGAGATGATGCCTAGTCTCCCCCTTGGAGAGTAGAGGACAGTGCCTTCCGGTCGTAGAGCAACTACAAAATCCAGGGACGGGAGCGACATTTAAGCACACTCTGGAGCTGTATGGGATTCCCAGTGGCTGGACTAGACTGAAACGGAGGTGTAAGAAGGGGCTGTGCCAATTTACCTGCCTTGTGACCTTGGGCAAGTCACGTAACCTTTCTATAAACCGCTCCCTGAGATACCCAAAGACAGTGTTTAATAAACATCTATCGAACATCCTCGGAGTCAGGCACTGTATCAGATTGGTGGGCATATGGAGTCAAATAAAAGCTACAAATTCCTACTCTCAGGAAGCATAAAGTCTAGGGGGAGAGGCAGACACCCACAATGTGTTACATAAGAGTTTTGAACAAAGCACTACAGAGAAGGAAACAATTACTGCTGCTCAGAGAAGTGATGAGTAGGTGTTCCGCCAAGGGGAGAGAGAAAGGAGCATTTAAATTAAGCATAAGGCAAGGAGGAGGGAAAAGGCAGTGATGTATTCATAGACCCGCCAGGCCACGAGTGGTTGTAATGTAAGGTAGAGGGTGCAGGGGGGAGACAAGAGATGGCTGTGACTCCAGCCTGGGCCACACAGATACTTAGCCCCTGTTGTCCAGGCCAGCGACGGTGGGTGCGAAAGGAAGGCCCAGGCTCAAACAAGTTCACGGGTCCCCACACCTTACCCGGGGCCTCAAAAGCAGGCCGAGTACCACCACCACCTGACATCTTGTCCAAGCCCAGTTCTCCAGCAACTCCGGAGACAGGCTTGAACCACGCCAGCCTTTCATGTCACGTATTGTGAAACCGAAGCCCCCCCGGGCCAGGGTGACTTGTCCAAAACCACAAGTGGGTACAGTTGCGTGTGAAAGACAAGGGCCACAAAGCGTACTCTTTACTCCCAGTCGGGGTCTTTTGCCCCTAACCGGCACTTCCGCCTTCAAAGAGCTTAGCTGCCTCATCTGTAAAAAGGAGGAAAAGAATCTCCCGCACCTGTAATTTTCGGAAGACACTGAGGCAAAGGGGTGGCGGGTGGAGGAGTCTGCAAAACCCGGAACCACGCCTCCCTCCCGCCCTTTCGCCCTTGGGTAACTCCCTCAAGCTCCCACCTCCTTCCTCCTCCTCTTCTTCCGGACCCTCCTCGAAGGCCCGCCTGCCTTTTTCCGGCCCCTCCCCGAGGGCCGCCCCTCTTCCGGTCTTTCCTTAAGGACCCGCCCCCTCTTCCGGTCACTCCCCCCCCGAGGGCCCGCCCCTTCCCCCGGTTTTCCCTCCCAAGGACCAGCCCCCTCTTCCGTTGTCTCTTCCCGAGAACACCTCTCTTCCGGTCCCTAACTGAGGCTCCACCCCTTCCGCTGTGCCGTCGTCCGTCATCCCCATTGGTGGAAAATCCAAGCCGCCCTAGAGTTGCGGAGAGTCGTCCTCCAGGTTGTCTGTCCCCGGAAGTGATGCTCGAAAGGCCCTCCCCCGAGGAAGTGACGGCAGGAGTGCCCTTGACTGACGGGGAGGGCCGGGCCGTGCATCCCTCCGCTCGCGCTGCAGGGAGGTAGGAGGCTCGTGGGGGTGGCTCTAGGTGGTGTCGCGGCGGAGGCAAGCTCCGGGTCTGTTCCTGCGCTGGCCGGCGGCCGACCGGGCGAAGGCCCCGGGCGGGGGGACCTGTCCTCCGGAGGGCCGGGATCCCCGGCGGCGTCCGATTCCCCAGTCCCTCAACGCATGTCCCTTCTTTTTTATTCCCCCCCACACACTCCGGGTCCGGAACCTCTTGGTTCCCCCCACCTTGAATTGTTGCGATTCCTCTTTTCTGATCCTTTGATAACTCCCTTGTGCCTTAATTTCCCGTTAGAACACTCATTAAAATGAGTAATAAAGAATCTGCAGACGGCCTTGGGTTCCAGTGTTGACTCTCATTTAATAGGTTACTTTGGGCGTGTCACAATTTACCTGAGCTTCGGACTCCCTATCTGTAGTGTGAGCAGTACTGTAGAAACTTCCTCCTGGGTGATCTGGGAGAACTAAGGCCCCCTTGGCCCTTGGCAGGTTCTCCATGAATATATGTTCCTCCCTCCCTTCTGTTATAATTCTGAATATCCTGATTTCTCTTTTGTCATCAGCCCAATTTCCGAGTTGTGTTATGTGACTCCTGCTTTTTGATTTTCATTCTTCACTTACCTCTATTCCAGAAATCGTTTTTTTTTTTTTAGGTTTATTTATTTTGAGAAGGAGAGAGAGAGAGAGAAAGAGCATGCGCCCGCGAGCAGGGAAGGGGCAGAGAAAAAGAATCCCAAGCAGGCTCAGCACTGTCAGCCTCGAACCTGTCAGAACTTGAACCCATGAACCGTGAGATCATGACCTGAGCGGCAACCAAGAGAGTTGGTCACTTAAACACTGAGCCACCCAGGCGCCCCCTCCTCTAGAAATCTTATATACCATTTCCTGGAATTCTTCCGGCCCTGAATGTGGAGCCCCCCAGTTCTCCCCAAATACCTTTCTTTTCCTGCAGTGTTGACTTCTCGAACTGTTCCTGCCTCTTTCCCTCACAGATGGCTCAGCGACTTCTCCTGAGGAGGTTCCTGGCCTCCATCATCTCCAGGAAACCGCCTCAGGGTCGGTGGGCACCCCTCACCTCCAGGGCCGTGCGGTGCAGTCCTGGTGACCTCACAGTAACACCCAACCAAGCCCGGTCAATATACACCACCAGAGTCTGCACAACGACCTTTAATATCCAGGATGGACCTGACTTTCAAGACCGAGTTGTCAACAGTGAAACACCAGTGGTTGTGGATTTTCACGCACAGTGAGTCCCAGGGGTCAGCAGAAGACTGGGGTGTTGCTCGGTCAGGTATTTACTGAGTACCTGCTGTGTCTCGTACCATGTTCGATGCTTCTCAGATGTAGTCTCCTTACAAAGGCTGGTAAGACCCAGTCCCTGCCATCAAAGATTGAGTGCAGTCTGGTAACACACACACTAGTAAACAGTCCTCAAAGCTCCCTGTCATTGGTGCTGAGAAACACTCACATTCTGTATCTCGCTGCCCAAATGGCTGAGTCCCCTTCAGCTTGGACCAAAGCAGGAAAAATAGGGACCATCACATCATCTGGTTTGTGGGGTGTATATCAATTCCTGGCCCTGCGGATAGGTTGATGTTTAACATCTTGCCGCCCAAACCGGGAAGGGCTGGCAAAAAGTTATCAGTGTCCTCACAGTGATATCCCAGCACGCAGGGGACGGGCAGGGTTTTCTTTCCAGTGCTGTACAAGTGTGTTTTAGGGAGACTTAAATGCCTCTAGCCTTCTAATTGTTAGCTTGGCCTTCTCATTTCCAGACTTTGGGTCCTAAGCAGCCACCTGGCTACCAAAGAACTGGACAGACCTGGCATAGCCTGAGTTACAAGCTGGGAGGCCTTCCGGACAAACGTCAGACAGATTGTTTTGCCTTCTTTCCCACTCTCTCTGACTCACCACATTGCCTTGGTCAGGCCGTGTGACCTCCTTGTGCCTCCCTTTCTTCTCACAATAGGAGATAAGCTCTTGCAGACTGGGTTTTTAGGTGTTGTGAGTTCCTTAATTGAAATCTCTGAAGGGAAAGCGTTTTCAAGGCTGAGCATAAAATAGGGGTCATCAGCCAGGGGTTCGTGGAAGGCGGAGCTTTCTACCTCCCCTGTATAGTGAGCACTCCAGAGAGGACTTCCCAAATGAGTGATAAATGGGATGATGCCTCATTTCCTTTGACGAGGAAGTAAGACGGTGAGCTTGTTCATTTAGCGCCTGGCACTGTCCCTAGTGCTCCGGAGATGACAGCCTGTTCCCAAAGAGCTCACCACCCGAAGGGGAACAGCTGTGATCAGTACCGTGCTAGCACTTGACGCGGGGCCTGTGGGATCCCAGGATAACCAGGGCTGGAGGAAGACATTTGGAACACAACCTCGGGTTGCAGTTCCCGTGCGCCGCTCGCCAGATCTGGGGCCACGCACATGTTCCTTAGCTTGTGTGCTCCTCAGTTTCTTAGGAAGGCGTGTTCTTTTCCTTTGTGGGGCTGAGGGTTCTGGGCGGTAAACGCTGAGAAGGCCCTGGCGCAGTGACTAGCATGTCGTAGAAGCTCCCTAGCCACTGGTCTGTCCTCCCTGTAGTTGTGGGTCCGTGAAGCATCTAGAGTAACCCTGCAGCTTACAGAGTATGTTTATTCATGTTGCCTTAGTAGATTTCTTGTCGCTGCTTGGAGAGACATGGTCTCTCTTTCTCAAAAGAGGAAACCGAGGCCCCAGAACAGTGAGCTGATAGGTGAGGAGTCTTTGTTGGAACCCAAACCTTTTAACTTCACATCTCATATTTTTTTCTGTGACAGTGCAATTCTCTTATATCTATTGAAATAACCCTTATAAGAGTCTTCTGATGAAGACTGTGATTTAGAAGCCCCGGACCCCTGGAAATTCCCCCGCTGCAGAGTTCTGGCTTTATCATTTGATCTGTTGACATTACAAGTTAATGTCCAAACACTGTAAACGGAGCTAATAAGGGCAAAAGGCCCCTCAGAAAGATGTGGGTCAAGGGAAGTTTCTGGGGAGGCAGTAAATCGATTGCTGAGCACTCTTGTGACTGGATGCTTCCTTTCTCCCCTTCTGAGGTGGTGTGGCCCGTGCAAGATCCTGGGGCCAAGGTTAGAGAAGGTGGTGGCCAAGCAGCATGGAAAAGTGGTGATGGCCAAGGTGGATATTGACGACCACACAGACCTCGCCCTAGAATACGAGGTATGAATCGGCAGGGGATTGCCACAGTGCAGCTGGTGTGAGGGGTGCTTGGGCCCTAGGATAGCAGGTGCGGGACACATCTTGGGGACCACCAGGCAGCCAGGAAGAAGTGTCTCGGTTTTTCCTAGAGCTCTCAGGAATTCAGAGCCCTTTGCAGATGTGACTCTGTTGACCCTCTGAGCCGCTTGTCTGTCTACCCACCTTTAGGAAGTGGAGTGTATGATCCAAAACACCAGGTTATTGTCTGAGTCTTGGGGCACTGACGCACTCCTTCGTTCATGTTTTCATCCACGCACATATTCCGTCAGCCGTCGTTCGTGACCCGTGCAGTGAGCCAGGCATCCGTGATTCTGGCACAAAGAAGATGAATACCTTGTGTCCAGCACCCCTAGTCTAGTCTAGCAAGAAAACAACAGGTAGACAGGTCATTTCAGTGTACGGTGAGAGGTGCTGACAGCAGAGGTGCACAAAGGAAGAAGGGACTGATTGTTGGGGTCGGGGGAGGGAATGCTTCCGTTTTGGGGGACCTCTGACTGGGGCCATGAAGGATGCACAGAGAAGAAAGGCCAAGAGCACAGCACACACTGAGACAGGGTAGTCAGTCTAATGCATTTGGTTGGTCTCTGTGTGCATTTAACAGATGTGTGTTCAGAGTCTCTTACATGCCAGGTGCTGTTTGTTGGTTGTCGATATGACAATGAACAAAGCTAACCCCCTCCCCCCCCCCAAAAAAAAAGGGGATCGGCACACTTTTTCTCTAAAGGACCAGGTGGAACATACTCGAAGCTCTATAGGGCATTGGTCTCTATTGCAAAAACTCAACTGCCATTGAAAGCAGCCAGGGACAGTGTAGAAACAAATGGGCATACTTGTATGCCAGTGAAACTTTATTTACACAAACAGGCAGCAGGCTGGGTCTGGCCTATGGGATCCCTGCTTTAGGTAATAAGTGCTGTGGAAACAAATCAAGAAAATGAGGTGGGGCTGAACATGGGGCTGGGGAGGGTTTCTCTTTTTTTTCATGTTTACTCATCTGAGACAGAGTGTGAGTGGGGGAGGGGCAGGGAGAGAGGGAGACACGAAATCCAAAGCAGGCTCCAGGCTGCCATCTATCAGCACAGAGCCCAGTGCAGGGCTCGAACCCACAAGCTGTGAGATCATGACCTGAGCTGAAGTCGGACGCTTAACCGACTGAGCCACCCAGGCGCCCCATGGGAGGGTTTCATTTTGGAAAGGGTGTGGGGGCACCTGGCTCGATGGAATATGTGACCCTTGATCCTAGGGTCATGAGTCCAAGCCCCATGTCGGGTATGGAGCTTACTTTTTAAAAAATAAAAAAAGAAATAAGTAAATAAAAAATAAAAGGGTGGGTTAGGGAAGGTCTCTGAGAAGCTGACATCCGAGCAAAGACCTGGAGGGAGGAAGGAAATGAAGCAAGCAGCTCTTTGGAAGAGTAATCTGAGGCAGAGCAGACATCAAATGCAAAGGCCCTGGGGTCAGGGTGAGCACAGTTTGCTCACAGAATAGCAGTGCCTGTGTGCCCGGAGCAGGAAATGAGTGGGGTGTGGGGGCATCTTCTGGGCCTCGGAGACCATAACAGCTGGAGAAAGGGAAGAGATGTACTGCGGCTGGATGGCCAGCGTGGGGAACTGAGCAGAGAGTGAGAGCACAGGCCACTGGTGGAGTTGACTGTGGCCAGACGGGAAGGGGTGCTGATCGAGTTTGTAAGTCCAGGCTCAGCGCCCCCCCCCCCCCCCCCCCGCCCGAGCCCAGCTCAAGTCGAGATGCCACCTCCAGCCAGTCCCCAAGGGGATGGGGATGTGCATAGGCTGGCTGCCGGCTGCACTGGGGTGGCAGTGATCCCCCCGCCAGGAAATCAGGCTGCCCCAACCAGAAGGAAAGGAAATAGATGCTGGGCGGGCAAAGCCACCGATGGTCACTGCAGATGAGTGAGGGGGTGTGGGACTGCCTGTGGCGCTGAGTGACTGAGGACGCCTTACGAGGGCTGGCGCAGGGGAGAGGGATGAGTTACTACTTTGATGTTCTGTTTTGTCTTTTTTTTTTTTTTTTTTTTTTAAGTAAACGACGTCCCTATTTGGGGCCCGAACTCACAACCCTGAGATCAAGAGTGGCATGCTCTACTGACCGAGCCAGCCAGGCATCCCAAGTTGCTGTGTTTGAAAGCTCTCTCACTGAGCGTTCAGTCAAGGGGATACTTACTGGCCATTCAGATGCCCCTACCTTTCTCCTACTTGTCCGTCCCTCCCCCAAGCCCCGCGGCAGCTGTGGGGGTGAGCTGAGGGCTGGAGCTCCCAGGACATTCCCAGGGCGAGGGGCGGGCATAAGATGTCTTCGGCTAACTCCTGCCGCCATGCCAATCAGCCTCAGCCAGTAGAACTTTTTAGCAGACATGCCCTCAGCGCCAGCCATGTTCCAGGAACCGTGGTTAACCGGTACAGATGTGAAGAAGAATAATCCGGTTCCTGCCAACAGGGTGCCCCCCGGGTGGTGAGGTTCCCAAGACCACCCCCACCTGCATTCCAGGGAGCCTGGTGGTTAGGGCTGGGCACTGAGGTCCTGTGGTCAAGCCTGGAAAGTGTATGTGGTCTTGGGTCCTCTTGTAGGACCTTCTCGCTCCTCCGTCTGTCCACTGTCCGGATCTCGTGGGTCACATCAGCTGGTCCCAGCCTCCTTGTTTTGCCAAGCCCTGGGCAGAGGTCACTGCAGGGCTGAGGAAGCTCCAACAGGGACTTTCCTGACCCTCTTTCCTTCCTTCCTTCACACCTGTTCTTTTGGAGGAGAGCCAGAGGACGAAGACGTTTCAGCTGAGAGATCCAGGGTACCTCCTGGGACAGCTTCCTCCTTTTCCGAGTGTTGGATGAACATGTGGTAGAAACTGCTTTAAATGGTGTTCAGGGAGGGGCGCCTGGCTGCTCAGTCCACAGAGCATGTGGCTCTTAATCTCAGGGTCCTGAGTTCAAGTTCCACGTTGGGCTTGGAGCCTACTTTAAAAAAAGGGAAAAAAAATTGTTTTCAGGGAATTTGGTCCCTCTCTCCAGGCTTTCCTGAACCTCCCCTCGTGCCCAGCACATGCCCTCGGGGCAAGTCTCCTCCCTCAGGCACCACACTTCTGCTTCACTCAGCTGACCACCCTGGACCCCCACGGTCTCCCAAAGGACAGGGAAGGGAAAGACTCGGGGCTTCGGTAGTTTTAGGGTACCCCCCCCCCACCACCACCACCCGATCGTGCACTGCCCTGGCTTGGCCAGACGAAAAGCTCTCTGCTCTCCGTCTCCTCATCCCAGCTGCCTGGCTGGGCATTCCGTACAGACCTTGCCAGCTACTAGGGGCAGAGAGTGGATCCAGATGTGGACCCTCGAAGCTTTATGCTTTCCTCTGGCTTCACACTTGGAGCTGTTACTCTTTTATTTTCTCCTCGTATGGAGAAGGCCCTTTAAAAAGCATTAGGAAAACAGCCAAGCAGTTAATCAGGGGGAAAGTCAGCTGTCATCTTACTGCCCCAGATACAACCACTGTCACCATCTTGGGTGGTGTTTTAAACTCGTTTAAGGTTTCATTTGAATTATTTTTCCTTTTAATGTTTCGTATAACCCCATAGTTTACTGAGTATTACTATTTCATATTATTATGAATACGTAGCTAGAAGCGATCGTTACCGTATCTCCCCGCTTTGCAAGTATTCTAAATCAGTGCTTCGCAAACATGAATACGATCTGGGATGTTGCTTAAAAGCAGATTCTGATTCAGTAGGTGTAGGAAGAGCCCAAGATTCTGCTCTTCCGACCAGCTTCTAGGTGAGCACTGCCAGCAGCGTGGAAACAAACATTGAGAAGCAAAAGTTGGAAAGTCCTATGCTGACCTTCTGGGGGCGTGCAGGGGTCCCACCAGATGGTGTCCATCTCGTGGGTCTTGACAATGTACACGCATCCGCCATTACAGTTGTGTGCGGAATAGCGTCACCGTCTTACAAATCCCCTTGGGTTCCACCTTTTCCTTTTTTTTCCTCCTCCCCTGGTGCCCCTGACAACCACTGATCTTTTTTACTGTCCCCATAGTTTTGCCTTTTCCAGAACGTCATAGAGTTGGATTTGAGTTTTTCAATAATAGCTTTGTCCCAGAACCCTCCCGTGTCCAAAGGCTTCTCATTTGAAACGTGGAGTGTGACACCACCGGGAGCTTCCCAGGCTAGAGGCTGCCCAGCTGCCCGTTCATCCTCGCCCTGCTGGGACCCGGTAGCTCTTAGGCCAAGGGATGGCTCAGCTTGATCACAGACAGCAAAGTCAGACAGATCCCGCGACAGATCCCAGCTCCCGCCCTTCCTCATTCAGCGCTTGTGCGTCTGTCTTCTCTTCAGAGCGACCCCACCTCGAGGCAAGAATTTATGAGGTAGCCTACACAAGCGGTTGGTGTCATTCCTGACCCTTAAAGGAGCCCCCAGTAGGTAGCAGCCTCGGTGACAGTGGTCTTTTCCTTTGCATCAGTTCTGCAGTTAGCTGAGGAGGAGGTGGCCAGCCTCCTGTGACATCTAGCGCTGTGTCTGTCCCTCAGTAGGTCCTCACAGGTGGAGGAGGTTGGGGGGGAGAAGGGGGAGACTGAGCAGGGACACTGAGCTCAGTCGCACAGGGCGAGCCACTGGGCTGCAGGTTGGTGGGGACGGACCACACACACACACACACACACACACCCCACCCTACCCTGAATTCTCAGGGCATCGGGTCCAGCCTGGAAGGCTCCCGGTGGTGTCACAGAGCAGGAGGAGAAGCAGTGCGTCTTCGCACGTCTGTTCATCTCTCTCCTGGCCCCTCGGTCCCTTCAGAGCAGCCAGAGTTGGGAGGGAAGCAGCATTCTTGGTCCGCCACGGCCCCTCTTGCACTTGGATCACATTCTACAGGCGTGTGCCAAGGACCTGTGCACTTCCATTTAAGGCCGGGTTTACAAGCACCAGCCCCTCCTGATTTGTGAGCCAAACTCCGGATCCGCAAAGCCACCTCAGGGGAGGGAAGTCCCATCACACCCCAGGTACCACAGCAGTGTCCCGGAAAAACCAGCTTCCCGCAAGCCCGTTGCTCTGTGCGCCTGTGCGATTTGGACTCACGCTTGGAAGAATGCCCTTGGTCAGTAATGACCAGGCCTCGGAGTGTCTGCGGTACAGCTGACCGCAGTGTGGCTGTGCGCGTGCGTGCACGCATGTGAACACACAGGTTCACAGGTGTGATCGTGGTGGGACTCGTGAAGTTCTTGAAAACTGAGTCCCCTCCAGGCCCCACAGTGAGCGTCGTCCCGAGAGGACACGCGAAAGCAATCAGACTACTTCTCGTACAATGACACACAGCTTATTTATTTATTTAGAGAGTGAGAGAGTACACGCGGGCAGGGGAGAGGCAGCGAGCAGGAGACAGAATCCTAAGCAGGCTCTGAGCTGCCAGCACAGAGCCCGATGCGGGGCTTGAACGCTCAAACCGAGAGAGATCATGACCTAAGCCGAAACTGGGAGTCAGATGCTTAGCCCACTGAGCCACACTTAGCCCCTGACACACAGCTTTTACATTGGTTGAAGAAACGGGAGGGGAGGGGATCCAGTTAGTGAGGGCTTGAGCCTGGTGCCTCAGTTGAATGGCTGGATTTGAGGCACCCTAGCTGCCCTCACAGGCCACTAGAGGGCGCATAAGACCATAGCTCTGGGGGTGCGTGGCTGGCTCAGTCAGTGAAGTGTGGAACTTTTGATCTCTGGGGTTGTGAGTTCAAGCCCCCACGTTGGGTGTAGAGATTACTTACTTAAGATAAAATCTTGGGGCGCCTGGGTGGCTCAGTCATTGAGCGTTCCGACCTCAGCTCAGGTCACGATCCAGCAGTTCGTGAGTTTGAGCCCTGCGTCAGGCTCTCTGCTGTCCGCACGGGGCCCACTTCAGATCCTCCTCTGTCCCCCTCTGTCTGTCCCTCTCCTGCTCACCCTCTCTCAAAAATAAGCAAACGTTTAGAAATATATATTTTAAATTAAATTAAGTTAAAATTAAATCGTTTGGGGCACCTGGACGGCTCAGTCGGTTAAGCATCTGACTCCTGATCTCCGCTCAGGTGTTGATCTCAGGGTCGTGACTTGAGGCCCTGCGTTGGGCTCCAGTCTGGGGATGGAGCCTACGTGTTCCATGCGTGCACACGCGCACCCCAAATGACTGGTTTGCGGCCCGGCCGGAGCAAGTTTCTCTGGGCCCTGCCTGTGCCTAGAGACCATAAGAGCCACATTCCAGACCTTTGTACTTCATGCCACCTCCCCTGCCACAGTCGTGAACGACAAGGACGGGAGCCAGTGGTCGGGCCACGGGCAGTGGCACACGTGGTCAGCCCCCTGCCGGATGGGTCTGAGGAGCATATCAGCTGCCACCGCATCAGCCCCAGGACAGCCCTCAAAAGGGCCGGGAGGGACTAACCGGAATAGGGACTTTGTCATATTACCTGCCGCGTTTGTCCACCCAGAGCCAGTTAGCGGAGGTCAGGGCCTGCCACACAGTCGGGAGCGAGTGGTAGCACCGCCCGAGGTATGAGCTCGGGCTGCTGTGGCCTGCGGTTCTCTTGTAAGTGACCCGCGCACGGTGTGAACGTTCTAACCCCGAAGTCTGGTTTCCCAAGATGACTCACGGGCAGGATGCGCTCAGAATCCCGAAGACGGGGTGTGTTTGTGTAAATTGCTGTTGTTACTTTGTAGTTAACATGTGTAAGAAAAGTCTGTTTATCTTGTTCTGTGTATCCATTTTTTAAAAAAATGTCTACAAACGTCAGGCAGGGAGCCCAGGCGGCAGAAAATGCTAGATGCCAGAGTGCAGCGGGCCTCATTGACATGCCGTGTAATCTGCACAGGTCCCCCGAGGGAACTTGAGAAAATGCTTCACAGGCCAAGAATGTTGCTTGCCCCCGACCCCCCTAATAAGTAAACATCAGATCGTGTGTAGCCGAGCCCCTCCTCCCACGCTGTCCAGTCGGAGTCCGTGAGTTTCTGGACCCTGCTAACCGGCCACGGCAGCGAGCCGACGTGGCTCCTGCGGTAGACTTTTCTGCCATGCTCTCTGCAGCCACCGTTTGTTGAGCGCCACTGCATACCAGGCCCTCTGCCAGGTCCTAACACTCGATGTGCCTGCCAGGCGCAGGGCACCCTGTGCATTATCCCACGCAGCCCCCAAGCCCAGCACGAGTGCCGCCGGTGGCTCCGTTCTGCCGATGAGGACACGGAGACAGTGATGAAGTGGCTCCCCCAGAGTGGCCGCTTCCAGAGCCTGAGCTCCTGACCACTCAGCTTTGCATCTGGATCGTTTGTCCTAAACCTTCAAGGGAGATCCTTTGGTCCCCGTTTGACAGAAGAGGGCACCGGGGCCATGGAGGTGGCGCGGCCTACCCGCGAGGGGCCAAGCCAGGCCACGGACCCCAGTCTCTGGGTCTTCCCTCCTCGGGAAGCTTCTCCGGGCTCCTCAGCCACGCCCCGCCCCCAGCCCCGGCCTGCAGCTGCAGGACGGGTTATTTTCATCTCTCCTGTCATTGCAGCCAAACCACTGGGCCAGTGAGTCAGTCGTGCGGTTGGGGGAGGAAGGGGACCGCGGGGAGCCTGCAGTGGAAAAGTCTCCCCGGCGGGTGAACCTCCAGGCCCCGCAGGACCCCTGCACCAAGAGGAGGGGCCGCGCCCGCCGCCTGGGCCGTCAGTGCCCCGTGGGAGCCACCGGCCTTCTCCACAAAGGCTTGGGAGTGGCGGTCGAGAGGAGTTCACCTCCCCTTGTCTCCTGCACCCAGGTGTCCGCCGTGCCGACCGTGCTGGCCATCAAGAACGGGGATGTGGTGGACAAGTTCGTGGGCATCAAGGACGAGGACCAGCTGGAGGCCTTCCTGAAGAAGCTGATTGGCTGACACGCAGGGAAGAATCCTGGTGGCCCTTGCCCACCTGGGCCCCGGGGTTCCAGGAGGATCCCCGCTACAGCTCAGACCTTCTGTGCTGGCCCTTCCTGCCTCCTGCCTTCTGTCCAGCCCCTGTGGACCCGTGCTTTGGAGACCAGGCCCCCAAACCCTGGGAGCCTCCGGGGCTTCCGGGCCGGCTGACTGCCACTGACCTGGGGACAGCCGTCTTCCCGCCCACTCTCTCTTGTCTGCTCCCACCAGGGCTCGCCTCAGTTCCCCCAGGATGCTGGAGAGAGCCCCAGGCCAGCCAGCCCGCGGTGCGCCGGGCCAATGGCGGCCGCGTGTCCCTGGCCCCTTCCGATCTGCACCCCGGTGCCTGGCCCATCTGCCTCCTGCAGTTTTTCTTCCCTGCTGCTGTTTTGTAAAAAAGAAGAAGGAAAAAAGAAACCCAAACAAGTGAGAGTAATATATAATTCTCTCATTTTTTGTAGGTCTGTAATAAAGAACTTTATGTGATCCCTTCTACCTCCTACTGTGAAGAACAGACCCTGGGCCCCACACTAAATTACCCTGTAGCCACCGCCCCCCACCAAAGAGCCACCTTCCTTCCTTCCCGGGCACGAGGGCGGAGAACATGCACTGAGCAGAGGGAGGGGGGAGTCAGGCCTCTGGAAGCCTCACTGTGAACAAACCGGACCAATAAAGCCAGGGTTTGCTCTTGTGTCCCCTTCCCAGGCTGGCCTGCCGTCCCTGCTTCCTCTGACTCTCCGCCACCCTCTTGCCCTTGGCCAGCCTCTCCTGTTACTAACAGTGCTGTCAGTCGTGGCCGCTGTCCCGGTGCCACCTTCACACACAAGGCAAGAGGGCGCTTCCTGTCCCGTTATGCAGATAAGGACATGGGCTCATAGGGCGCAGAGCCCGGGTTTCTACCCAGGCGTGGTTGCCCCTGGAGCCTGGGCTCTTACAGCCGATCCCCTGGATGCTTCTAGCGCTTCCGTCTCTGCCAACGGGCACAGGGCCACTCCCGCGGCAAGCCTGGCCCCCTGAGGGAGCTGGGCTGGCTGTTCCCTGTGTGTGCCACAGGACCTCCTCCGCCTCGGCCAGCCTCTCCGCCCCTTCCTGTTCCCGGCTCCCCTCGGCCCGCGGAGCAAGGTGCCAGCCCAGAACGCCCGCCCTCTATCTCCCTCCTGGGGCCAAACAGCCCTGAGGCTCAGTTGCCCAGCCAAGGCGCCGGCATCCTGGGAGCCGTGGGCGCTCAACACCGGGGGTACCCTTGCCCTCGGCCGTGGGGTGCCGTGACCACTCCTGTGTGCTTTGTCCTCGATGGCTCTCGTGTGCCTATTGAAACCGTGTGAGCACCACCTGGGGAAGGCCGCTGTGGCGGAGGCAGGAGAGCCGGGCCGCCCCGGGAGCGGCCAGAACCACAGACCGGGACCTGTCACAGGAGTGCGGAGGCCAGATAAACCAGCACCTGGCAGTAGCAGAGGGAGGCCAAGGGCCGCGGGGCAATGGGCAGTAGCAGCCAGTGCCCGGAGGGCGCTCACGGGGCGCCGGGCCTCCTTCTGGGCTCCTGACCCCTCGGTGGCCGCACAGGGTTAGCGTCCTCGTCAACATTCCCTTCTACACGTGGGACCGACTCAGAGGTTGAGGCCCTTGTCCAAGATCACGAAGCCCACGGGCCCCTGGGGCAGGGATCGAGGCGGGGCAGGCTGCACCTGTACCTCTCCTGTCATCCTCCAGAATGTAGCGTATGATCTGAGTCCCACAGCCCACGGGGCAGACGGGCCGGGCGGCGGCTCACTTTACAGAAGAGGCGCTGATGCAGACATTGAATAACTTGCACAGACGCCCGGTGAGTAAGGTGGGGGCGGGCAGGGCTCGGAGTTCAGGGTCGGGGCGCCGTGACTCCTGCGCCCGGGCCCCTCCCCGCGTGCCCCGCTGCCACTCCTTAAAAGGCGCCCTCTGCCAAGCACTTTCCACACTCATTACCTCACTCCATTCCTCTCTCGTGAGGCAAGCACTATTCCCAAATTACAAGTGCAAAAGCCAGTTCGGAGAAATTGACTTACCCAAGGTCATGTCTAAAAAGTGATGATGCTGGGGCGCCTGGGTGGCGCAGTCGGTTAAGCGTCCGACTTCAGCTCAGGTCACGATCTCGCGGTCCGTGAGTTCGAGCCCCGCGTCGGGCTCTGGGCTGACGGCCCAGAGCCTGGAGCCTGCTTCCGATTCTGTGTCTCCCTCTCTCTCTGCCCCTCCCCTGTTCATGCTCTGTCTCTCTCTGTCTCAAAAATAAATAAAATGTTAAAAAAAAAAAAAAAAAAGTGATGATGCCACTTGTGAACCCGGGTGGGGGCCCGGCCTCTCCACCCCCGGCAGGTGTGAAAGGCTGGCGAAGGCCTCGGGGCCTGGGGGGCAAGGCCTCTGCACTGCCCCGAGCTCCCTCTCCTTAAAAGGTGTGCCTTGGCGGGAGGTGAGCCGGTGGCCTCGGCCATCCCAGGCTGGCAGGCTGTGCCGGTGCGGCTGTTCAGGCCATGAGTCACTGGCTGCGAGCACAGAACCCTCAGGGTGATCCCATTTGACTCATTCCACAGCGCTGACCTCACCGGGACGCTGCTGGCTCTGCATCATGGCCCCGCTCTTGCCCTTCTGGGCGCCTCCTCGGGCTCCCGGGCTCCGGGGATTGGCGGTGCAGCTACAGGGCCCGGTGGTCCCGCTGCGGGGCAGGGGGGGACCGGCACCCGCCCTCAGAAGCACACACGCCCTCCGGGAAGGCGGGCACGGCCACGTGCACTTGGGGCCCCCCAGACGTCCCAGGGGCGGCATCTATACATGCATCCTCCCGATGCCTGAGGTCAGGGACGGAAGCTCGTTTGTCGTGCTGTCTGCGTGTTCTCCGCTACAATCCCCTGCGCTCCCTGCCAGGCCGAGTTCTCCCCATTTCTCAGAGGAGGAGACTGAGGCCGGAGTGATGGCCGTGGAATGGCTGAGCCAGCAGGAGGGCGCGCCATCAGAGCGCGCACTTGGATGGGGAAGGAAACCGACCGTGCCCTCCAGAAGCTCGCAGAGCAAGGGGCTGCGGGCCACCCCGGAAGTCTCCCTCGGAGGGGCACCGGGAGGGTGACTTACCCAGGTCACAGCCCATTTGCGATAGGGACGTGAGGCCGAGGGCCCTGACCTCGGCCAGCCCTAACATGAAAATGAGTCACAGCCTTTCCTTCCCTCGGCTTCGGGAGAGGTGGGGAGCACGCCGTGGCTCTGAGGAGGCCAGTCTCTGGGGCCGGGACCAGTCGGGTCAAGGGGATGTTGACCGTGCTGCCGCTCTCTTCCCGGCAGTCCCTGCCCAGGGCGAGGGGCTCAGCCCCTGCCCCAGACCCCCCGGGGAAAGTTTCTCCGGAAGGTGAAGGCAGTTCTGGCCAGGCCGCCGGAAATCCCTGATGTGTGGGCCCTGACCTGGGAGGGCCCAGAGAACAATGTTGGGGCCTTGGTGGCCGGCAGGATGCTGTGCAGCCAGCGGGGCCTCCAGGCACACTGCCCCGGTTCCTCTCCGCGGCCTGGAACACCGGCCGCAGGCCTGACCCTGAACCCCGGGCGCCGGCGCTGGCTTCCGTGGCTCCGCCGGAAGCCAGGACCACGGGTGGTTCCAAGGAGCTTCACCTCTCCAGCCACCTTGGGAGCCGAGGGCTGGCAGCGGCCACCCCGCAGTGGTGTAAGGAGGGCAGGAAGAATCAGATCTGGGTTCAAGTCCTGACCCTGCCCACCTACTAGTCGCGTGGCCTGGGGCGCATCGCCGCCCCGTTCTGATGCCCAGCTGTGACATCAGTACAGTGAGGCGACGGTGGCTGGCTCTCTCTGAGGGCACATTAGCGTGCGTCACGTCACTGAGCCTTCTCCACGACCCCGGGACGCCCGGTCTTCTGTCACCACTTTACCGACGAGGAAGGCGAGGCCCAGAGCACTTGAGCCTCAACAGGTGTCGGGGCTCGGCTCTGAACTCGGGCGTGTCTGATCCCCAAGTCTCTGGGTCCTTAGCCATTGGCTCTACTGCTTTCCCTTGGGGACGAGGTGCGGCACCGTTTTGAGCCTCAGTGGCGCCTTCTGCAAGCTGGGCCGGTAACCACCACTCCAGAATGAGGTCACGGTGGGGCATGTAGAAGCATTCCGGTCCCTAGCTGGAGCCCAGAAAGTGTCCGTGGCTTTGCCTTCCCACTCCCCCCGCCCCACCCCTGCCCCACCCCTGCCGCACACCCCCCACCCCCAGTTCCATCTTAAACAGGAAGCACCAGGTTTCCTGAGATAAGGACCCAGCACCTCACCGTGGGTGGGGCCCGTCCTCGCATTAGGCTGTGGGCATTTGGCTCCCTGTCCTGGCCCCCACCCTGCCGCCACCCCCCTCCTGCTCCAGCGCTGGCTCAGCGGTGCCTGTGGCTCGGGCAGCCCCGAGGAGCTGGAGGTGGTGACCTCACCCTCGGAGAATGCCCACTGGAATTCGCCCTGAGTCTGGTCCCCTGCGCTCCGGGCCTCCCCTCTGGCTCCTGCCTCTAAGCCAGCCGGCCCCCCACCCCCACCCCCCCACCGCACGCGGCTGCCAACTATTAATTGGGGGTGAGCTGGTCCCCCGCCGCCTGCCTTCTGGGTAGCCCCAGGCAAGGAGCTGGCTCTCTCTCCTCTGCAGCCTTCCTCAACCTCCCAGCAAGGAGGCAGTCCAGCATTGATCCTTGCGCCACCCAAATCTAACCCGCCCAACGCCCACCCGGGGTCGCCACTGTTGTTCCCATTTCACATAGAAGGAAACTGAGACCCAGAGACATACCCTAGGAAATGGGCCCCGGGGTGGCCTGGCCTAATCCCCATCCTCCCCCTCTGCCACACCGCTGTCCCCAGGAGGACCAAAGGATCCCTCGTCTTATGCCAAGAGTGGGGATTTTGAGCCTCTCTCTTTTATCTGCCTCCCCCCCCCCGCCCCCCACCAACCCCTGGCCAGAGGCAGAAGATTCCCTTTCCTCAGGATCCACTCCTAAGGCCGGAATAGTCTCTCCAGTCCCAGCAGGGCAGCCTCCCCCGCTCCGACCTCAGCCCGCTGGTGTCTGTGAGCGCCTCGCTCAGCCTGGTGTGGATGCCCCAGAACATGCATGTCAGGAAGACAAGGTGTGGAGTGACTGCACATCCTCGTGGGGAGGAGGGGACATTCAGACAGGTTTTGTCTGGAAGAACGGAAGAGAAGTTAGCCTGAAGAGAGAGCAGTGGGAGGAGCAGAGGGGGTAGCATGTGCAAAGGTACGGAAGTGGGAAGGTAACTGATCTGTCCAAGGAGGGAGGCTGGGATGCAGGGGGCCGGGTGGGGCCTTGCAGATGGCCACCTTCCCGCTGTGCCCTCACATCGTCTTTGTGCCCATGGATTCCTCGGGTCTCTTTGTCCAAATTTCCCTTTCTTGTAAGGACACCAGTCCAAATGGGCTGCGGCCCGCCCTAACGGCCTCATTTTAAGTTTATCACCTCTGTAAAGACCCATCTCCAAATATAGTCACATTCTAAGGTCCTGGGGGTTAGAGCTTCAACAGGTGAAGTTTGGAGGGGACACACTCAGCCCATAAAAGCCCATTACATAGTTTGATAATAATGGACAGCATGGAGGTTCCAGGCCCTGTCCTAAACACAGTTATTAACTCCTTCAATGCTCACATAACCCTAGGGGGTAGGTTCCAGTTTGTGAGTGGGGAAATTGAGGCACAGAGGGCTTTAGTTACGATCCCAGGTCACACAGCTAGGAGGGTGCAGAGCCAGGATGTAGACCCCACAGTCTGACTGGGCGCCCCACTCTTCACTGTCCCCTAGATCCTTACCAGGACCTCAGAGCGGCAACTCACTGCATTCCTGCCACCCAGACCCCCGGAAGTCCCTCAGCTAAGGTCACATCATTAGCCTTTCCCCCACTGTCCCACACTTAGCTATTTTCCCGCTAGAATTTCCGTCCATTATTAACGAGGCTGGAATGAACGAGTTTGAGCGTAGAGCTTCTTTCTTGTTTTCAATTTTATAGGTGCAGGATCCCCAGGGCAGAGGGAGCCTCCTGCTGTAGCTGAGGGCCTGGGAGGCATGTCCCCAGGGCTGAAACGTGAGCCGGGTTCCCTCCATGCACCCGCACCTCCTAACTGCTGCTTTACTTTGGGGGAGGGGAGGCTGAGCCACAGGAATGTCAGCAGACCTGCCCCACCTCCAGCCCCCTTTTTGTCCAGCCACATCTGCCTTAGAAAGTTTCTGCCACCAGTTATACTCCAAGTAAAATAATAATAATAATAATTATTATTATTATTATTATTATTATACAGAAATTTCTAGGCCCCCAATTCTGGCATTCCTGAGAACTTGAGCCCTTCATATGAGGATCAGGTTGTGGTTATGCATCTAGGACGGGTCCTGGGTCTGGGGTGGGACTTGGGGATGTGCATTTTTAAAGCCCTAGTGATTTGGATGCAGCCGATCCTGGACTTTAAGAAAATGCCCTTGGGGCGCCTGGGTGGCGCAGTCGGTTAAGCGTCCGACTTCAGCCAGGTCACGATCTCGCGGTCTGTGAGTTCGAGCCCCGCGTCGGGCTCTGGGCTGATGGCTCGGAGCCTGGAGCCTGTTTCCGATTCTGTGTCTCCCTCTCTCTCTGCCCCTCCCCCGTTCATGTTCTGTCTCTCTCTGTCCCAAAAATTAAAAAAAAAAAAAAAATGCCCTTGCTGGGCACCTGGCTGGCTCAGTCGGTTAAATGTCTGACTTCGGCTCAGGTCGTGATGTCACGGTCCCTGAGTTCGAGCTCCTTGTGGGGCTCCGTGTGGACAGCTCAGAGCCTAGAGCCTGCTTCTGGATTCTGTGTGTGTGTCTCTCTTTCTCTGCACCTCCCTGGCTCACACTCTGTCTCTCTCTCTCTCTAAAAGAAGCATTAAAAAAAATAAAATAAAAAGAAAGGAAGAAAGAAAGAAAAAGGAGAATGTCCTTCCCGTGACCAGAGCCCTCTCCAAGCCCATTCTACTGCACCTCTTCCTTGAGCAGCCTTCCATGTCCCTTCCATGTCCCTTCCATGTCCCTTCTATGTCCCTTCCATGTCCCTTCTATGTCCCTTCCATGTCCCCCTTCCCATGGGGCCAGACACAGAGGAGGAGCACAGGAATCTGCAACGTGAATGAATGAATGAATGAATGAAGTATATAACCTTACCAAGGAGTTGTTCTATGCCAGGCCCTGTTCCTGGTCTGGTCCCCATCCTTATTCCATGGCCCAGACCCCATTGCCAGGGTCCCCCTCTCCACACCAAGGAGGCCTGGCGGCGCCCCAGCACCTCTGTCACCTGAGGCATCACTGAGTCTCTGAGCCACCAGTGCCCTCCCTCCCCATGAAGCAAGCATATTCATGACTCCCATGTTCTTTCCCATATTCACTTTTCCATGTAATGGGGGCCCGGTGGTGTTGAGAGAAGGGAGGAAGGGCCATCGCATCTGGATGAGGAGAGGAAAATGAAAGCCCAGAGAGGGCAGAGGCCTTGCCTGGGGGTCAACTATTTCTAAAAGAGGTGATGAAGGCAGGAAATAGTCCTCCAGGGGTCCCTTCCCCCTGCTCAGTCCCTGGACGCAGGAAAGACCCTCCTTCCTTCCAAGGCCAGCTCAGGAATAACTACACAGAACAAGTGGCCGCGGTGGGCCTGGCTGCCCAGAGGGCCTGGTGTTTGCTCAGTGCTGGCCCTGACCGCTGAGGCACAGCCAGGCCAAATTCAGGGCTGCAGGGCTCAGGCCACAAGAGCAAGTCTCTTCCCCAGCAAAGGCCTGGGGGACGCCGGGGGTGGGGGGCAGGCCCGGGCACCCCCTCTCCTGGTTTAGCACCCACAGACTCGGGGGACCCGGCAGAGAACTGGCTTCTCTGGACAGCGGCCCAGGGGGATGAGGCCGGCAGGGCCGGGCAGCCTGGGAAGGTGAAGCTATTTGTGCTTCATGAGGCCCAGGCTCCCGCCCTCATCACTCGGGCGGGTTTGGCCTCTGCTGCCTCCTCTCTGGAGGCTGCGTTTCCCAGAACTCTGCTCTCCCCATGTCATGAACCTCAGGGCTAGAAGCCCCCAGAGACCAGTTTCCACCCCCGGGTTTAGAGAGGAAGCCAGGCCCGGCAAGGGGAGGAGGTAGGGGCCGGAGAGGAGTGGCTGAATCAGGAGGAGGTCCTTCAGAACCCCCACTGAGTCATCCCTCCCTTCTCCAGCTGTCCGTCAACCAGCCTGTCGCTGTGTGTGAGCATCCTGTCATCCCCCAGGAGCAGGAGCCCTAGAGGGCGGGGTCGGCCTTCTCCATCTCCGGGCACAGGCGTGGCCATGAGCCTGTGTCAAAGCGAACTGAACTCCTAGCCCTGGATCTGTGTCCTTCTGATGCTCTCGTCCCCCACCCCCCTTGTGCTGGGAGTCTGGCTTTTGGGAAGTAAGAAAGAGAGTGATTTCTTTTTTTTTTTTTTTCTTTTTTAGCTGCCCAGAACTTCTGGCTGGAGAGCGTTGTCTCCTCAGGAGATTCACTAAAAAGCTTGGGGACAATGGGATGTCCCACAAGAAGGGGGGGGGGGGGTGTGGTCCTCAGAGACCTGGGTTTGGAATTTGATCCGAAGTGACCAACCATCCTGGTTTGCCTGCCACATAAGGGAGTTGCCTGCAGTCATGGGCTGTGAGGGCTAAAAGTGGGCCACATCTCGACTCTGCCACTCATTGGGTCACCGTGGCTAAGTCACTTCCCCTCTGCATGCCTCGGAAGTTTAGCTGGAAAGTGAGGTCAATAGCCAACCAACATCCCTCTCATGAAGCTCCCAGAAGATTGTGGAGGAAAAGGTGGAATGTGTTACCTCCCAGCAGATGTGGAGTTATTTTCTCACTGTTAGCGGTGGCTCCCCCTGGTGAGGGATCTCCTCCTCCCTCCCCCCACTTCCCGCTGCCTATTATTCACCCGTTCCCTGCCCCACGCTAATCAGCACCTACTACGTGCCAGGCCCTGGATGTGCAAGGGTGGAAAAGAAGAGCCCAGCCCTCACGGAACTCAGAGCGCATGCAGGCGTTAATTGAAACGCAGAAAGAGGAATTTGTTCGGCAACAACTTTTCATGAGCAGCTACTGTGTGCCAAGCATCGCCTTGAACGTTGTGCGGACATTATTAGCTCATTGGACCCCCGCAATAACCTGGTGAGGTGAAGATTATTCTATCCCCGTTTTGTACGTGAAGAAATTGAGGCTCGGGAAGGTGAAATAATCAGTAGAGAAGCCAGGGAGAGGACATTAAGAGGAATCTTCTTGAAGGAAGGGTTCATGTCTGTGTGTGCCAAGGGAAACAGCTTTCCAGGAGGGAGCAGCAGGTGCAAACGTTGGGAAGCAGGGACCAGCATGATGCCTCCAGGTACCTGCAAGTTCACCGAGGCCTGCGTATTGAGTGAAGGGTTCATACTTACCCTGCAGGGGCTGTGGAGTAGAGAGGACGTCTGTAGGGAGACAAGAGTGGAGGCCAGGTGACCAGTGGGCTGACTTATGCTGGACACTTCTTTTTTTTTTTTTTTAATTTTCAAAGTTTATTTATTTATTTTGAGAGAGGGAGAGAGAGCTGGGAGGGGCAGAAAGAAGGAGAGAGAATCTCAAGCAGACTCTGCACGGCCAGCACAAAGCCCCACCAGGCGCTCGAACTCACTAACCAACCGTGAGATCATGACCTGAGCCGAAATCAAGAGTCGGACGCTCGACCCACTGAGCCACCCGGACGCCCCTGGACACTTCCTATTAGTTTTAAAGTCTTGTCCCTCCAGGAAGGGTTCAGTCAACCATACACGGCCGATGATCAATGGCTAATGTTTAGCCAGGTCCTGGGCTGAGCCGGGGGTTACAGAGACTGTTTAGGGCCAGTCGGAAAAGGCGCCCAATTAGCGCAGGCCGGGCCCAGGAGGGCTCACCATCTGAGCGCAAGGGCTGAGCCCTCCAAATCGCAGTCGCTAAAGGTCCTCCTCCCCCAGCTGCCTACCTCCTGCACACCTGCCGCCAGTGGAGGGAAGATGGAAACCCGCCCACAGCCACAGAGCGAGGCGGTCAAGTTCAGCCCCTGTAGGGCGGGTCTCAGCCGAGAGGTGCGCGGCGGGGAACCCCAAAGGGCCTCGGGGGACCTAGGGGCATCCCTGGAGGGACCTCGCCCGAGCAAGAAAAGTCTACCCCGAGGTAGTCGGGCCTCTGGGCGGGGCCGGCAGGATGGGACGCCCCGCCCCCGCCCCTGCCGCGCCCGGCCCCGCCCCGCCGCGCGGAGCCTGGCCTTATAAGGTGAGAGCGGCGCCGCGCTCCCGTCTGGGCCGCTTGTCGTCACCTGCGTCCGCCCGCTGCGCGCCTAGGCCCGCCCGCCAGGGGCACTAGTCCAAGGCCGCGCCAGCCTGCGCCTTCGTACCCAGAAGCGTCGCCCTGCCCGCGCACCTGCGCGGTTCCCAGCCAGCCGTGCCGGAACCGGGTCCCCGCGCGGCGAGGCGCCGCGGGTTGGGGGCCCGGAAAGTTGGCGTGGGGGGAGGCAGCGCTGGGCTGGGCGCAAGCCGGGGTGGGGGTGGGAGGAAAATCGGCCCCTCTTCGGGACTCCCCAGCCCGCCGGGTGCCTACTAAACCCCGCATTGAACTCAACTCTGACAAAGTTAACCGCCCAGTCAACCTGCGCGGTGTGGCTTAGTAAGAGCCAAGACTCAGCAACCACACGACTCAGATTCCATTTACTAGGTTGCATACTGGCCTTGGTGGGCTGTGGGCAAGTTCAGCGGTTCTCCTGTGCCTCGGTTTTCTCATCTGTAAAGTGGAGATATATAATGGCTGCTTGCTCGGGGTTGGGGTTGAGCATCAAATGTGTTCATATAAGTGAGCAGTTTTCAGCAGGTTTTGGTGGAGTTGATAACACCCCAAAGGGCTGCTTCTCAGATGTTGAGACCCAAACGGCCAGAAGTTCAGCCTCGGTCCTGGTCTTTTTTTGCCAGTGTTAGGGGGTTTGGGAGCAGTTTTTAAAAACACGCAGGTATTGGGGGCGTCTGGGTGGGTCATTTGGGTGCGCCTATGACTTGATTTCAGCTCCGGTCGTGATCTCATGGTTTGTGGGATGCAGGCCTGTGTAGGGCTTTTCACTGACTGCACTGAGCCTGCGTGGGATTCTCTCTCTCTTTCTCTCTCTCTGTGTGTCTCTCTCTCCCCTCCCCTGTTCACACACGCTGTCTCTGTCCCAAAATGAATAGATAAACCTCAAACCCTGAGATTCTTATTTCTCACATTTCCTGAATCCTGGTTAGGGGCAAGGAGAATGCCTTTGGTTAGAATGTCTCTCACACCCCTTAGCAAAGGAGAGACAGGCCTGAGACTGGAAGACAGGAGCAGGAGATAGGAGCTGGGTAAGTTTCATAACATGGCTTTGTTTTGGTGACTTCAGAGTTTCCACTGAGAGTGTAGAATTACTGTTTATGGCACTTGGCTTTCCATACATGGTGGTGACATAATATTCACTTTAATGTTTTTTAGTATGAAAATGTGCAGAAATACACACAAGGGCATAGATCCTTCATAGATTCATGTAATGTTCGTAAATGAGTGCGTTAAAACAGGAGCTGATTTTCAAAAAAAATTTTTATAAGTTTTTTTTTTTTTTTTTTTTTTAATTTATTTTTGGGACAGAGAGAGACAGAGCATGAACGGGGGAGGGGCAGAGAGAGAGGGAGACACAGAATCGGAAACAGGCTCCAGGCTCCGAGCCATCAGCCCAGAGCCTGACGCGGGGCTCGAACTCACAGACCGCGAGATCGTGACCTGACTGAAGTCGGATGCTTAACCGACTGCGCCACCCAGGCGCCCCTTATAAGTTTTTTTAACGTTTATTTATCATTGAGAGACAAGAGTGTGAGCAGCAGGACGGGGGGGGCGGGGGGGGGGTGGAGACACAGAATCTGAAGCAGGCTCCAAGCTGTCAGCACAGAGCCCAACGCGGGGCTCGAACTCACAAACCGCGAGATCATGACCTGAGCCGAAGTCGGTCGCCTAACCAACCGAGCCACCCAGGCACCCAAAACAGGAGCTGATTTTTAATGAGAAGAATAAGATAAGGGTACAAAGAGTGCCAAGGCAAAGCTCTTGAGTTTGCTAGCAGTGGCTGACGTTTGGCAGGAACCTCCTGGGGACGGTGTGGCCGGAGGAGGTGGGATCTCAGAGCCTGACTGGCCAGCGTCCTCGCGTCGTAGCACACATCTACAGCACGCAAATGCCTCCACGCCAGCGCACCCCAGCCGGCTGCCTCTAGACGCAAGTCTCCTCGCCTGGGTTACTTCTGCATTTGCTTTCTCAGCTGCCCTCCTGGGCCACAGGCACCCACCCGGCACACCAGAGCCAAAGGAATTTTCTAGACCGCTGAAACTCCTCCATGGCTTCCCCAGTGCCTGCAGGAGAAAGACCCAGACCTTAGCAGGGCTGACGTGCCTTCCGCGGTCCGGGGCCCACAGACTGCTCAGCGCCTCTTCCTAGCACTTTCCTCCCACTTTCCTCTCAGGTCAACATGCACCATTTGCGGCTTCCTGAATATTCATTAAGTAAATATTGAATGCGTTAGTATGCGACACCAGAAAGAGAGCTCCACGGTGGTGATGTGCAATGCAGGCAGGGTCCAGCCATCTCTCCTGGAGTTCACTGGCTAGTGGGGGAGTTGTGATACAGTGTTCCCAGCAAGGTGGGGTCCTCTGGCCAAAGTCTTCATCTGGGGCTCTTATCTGGGTGGTAATTCACATGCCTGTCTCTTTCACCGGACTGTGAGCTCCTCGAGGGAAGCCATCCTATTCTGGTCGGTCTAGTGTCCCCCGGTCGCTGGCGTGCGTGGTGCCTAGTAGGTACACAGCAATCCTTGGATGACGATTCAAGCAGCGAGCCTCCGCACCAGGACCCCCGCCCCAGAGCAAGTCAACCTTCAGTCGATCATTCGTTCATTCATTTTAAGCGAACAGTTCCATCCGCCCACTAAATCAGAGGGTGGAGCAGTTGACTTGCAGGGTGAGAGTGCTGCGCTCCAGCAGACTGTGGGATGGCCAGCAGCGGAAGGGGACAGCCTGCCTGGCCCCCTGTGGGTTGATGGCCAGAGGAAGTGTCATTTCGACAGGGCCTCCCGGAGTGAAGGCAGGGTTGGGCGGGCGTGAGGCTGAAAGAAAAGGGAACCTGGAGGACGGAGAGGTGTGCTGGGCGCTGTGCGGTTGCCGGGGTGGGGGCCCCCAGCTGGGTGTGGCCCGAGCCTTTGGTCGGGGTGTGTGAGCAGGGAGCCCAGGCAGACAGGAAGCTCCTTCCGTGCCAGCTGTCTTGCCCCTGCTGGTGAACGAAGGGCACATCGTCGGAGGCAGCGGCTTTTCAAGGTTTTCTGACTGTGACCAGCACGAAGGCACACATTACATCACGACCTGGCACAAAACACAACATCCAAGCAAGCATTTCACGAGACCGTTTACTACCCGAGACTCACTCTGCTCTTTTCCCATCATTCTTATCCTCGTCCCCGTTATGAAATTCTGAGTCTGACTCACCAAATTAATTTCAAGAGCTACCTGCACTTTGACCTGCACGTTGAAAACCATTGATCCAAGCGTCCTTCCAAAGGGTCTGGTAGTGGCTGGGAGGCCTTTTTTAATGCACAAAGAATTTAAACGCTCAGCATCCTGAGTCCATTCCACAGCCACTTTCTTTGTTCTTACTTCCCTTTTTTTTTTTAAAAATGTTTATTTATTTTGGAGAGCGAGTGAGAGCAGAGGAGGGGCAGAGAGAGAGGGAGACACAGAATCCGAAGCAGGCTCCAGGTTCCGAGCCGTCAGCACAGGGCCCGATGCGGGGCTCGAACTCACGAACCGCGAGATCATGACCTGAGCTGAAGTCAGTCACTTAACCGACGGAGCCACCCAGGCGCCCCAACATGGCTCTTTTCACTTGTAAAGCAGCCCAAGAGGGTGGGGCGGGTCCCCCAAACCCCGACCCGTACCCCTACCCTCAGAAGTCTCCACTTGGCAGGGCACCCCGGGTGACTCAGTCAGTTAAGCGTCCGACTCGTGGTTTCAGCCCAGGTCATGATCTCACGGTGTGTGAGTTCGAGCCCCGCATCGGGGCTCTGCGCTGATAGCATGGAGCCTGCTTGGGATTCTCTCTCTCCCTTCTCGCTGCCCCTCCCCCACTCATGCCCCCCCCCCAAATAAATAAAATAAACTTAAAAAAAAAAAAGAAGTCTCCACTTGGCATCTAGTTCCCCTGGGGCAGGGGCATGGTCCCAACTCCAGATCCTTGGCCCTCAGGACACTGGAGCCAGAGGAGACCTTCGAGATGGAGTCCAACCCTCTGGTTTTATTTTTCTGGAAAGTGAGGCCCAGAGCGGGGAGGAGACTCAGCTGAGTTTCCTCCACAGGAGTCAGTCTCGGAGTGAGTACTGAGATTCGGGTCTCCCGGCTCCAAATCCAGGGATCTTTCTTTTCACTGTTGCAGGTGGAGAGTCTGTGGAAGGGGGAGGGGGGCTGGGGAAGGGGCTTGGGGGAAATGTCCTGCCTGGGAGAAGCTGGGCTGTGTGCTTGCAAGGCCCCCCGCCTGGGGGACCTGCGTCCTTGCTGTGATCCTGCCACCCTCTTTCTGTGGACCCCGGCCGAGGCACTGCCCTATAAGGAGGGGACAGGACCACAGGAGGTCTCAGAGCCCTTCCTGCTCTGAGCCTGAGCTGCCTGCCTTCTCCTCTCGTGTGCTGGAGGAGGGCCCTCCCTCCCCCAGCATGAGATAAGAGAACACCCTCTCTCCCTCCTGTCCCCAAGCCTGAGCTGCCTGGAGCAGTGACAGGGGAGGATAAAGCCTGTGGGAACCTGTCTTCTTCCGGGAACTTGCTCTTTCCCCCCTGGGGGCCTCTGGATTAGGATAGTGGCTTCTAGTCCTTTCTTTCTGGAGACATTGGATATGGTCTGAAATCCAGGCAGAGGGGCCCTCCTCCCCCTGGGCTTGCTGGCTCCTTGGGCTCGTGCATACGCATGATTTGCCTTCTCAGTTCACTCTCCTTTTCCATGTGGGCATCTCCTAACTGGACCCACGTGATTCTTAGGGCAGGATTTCAGACCCTGTATCTGCGATCAGGAGAGCTTACAGTGGGAGGGATTTGGACTTCTCTCCCTAGGGGAGGCAGCATGAGTACTGGGTAAGATCTGGGGTTCTCAAAGGAAAGTGCCTGGGTTCCAGCCCCAGTGCCCTGCTTGGGTAACCTTGGGCTTCATCTGCATTATCTCTATGTGCCCCATGGGGACCCTATCAGATAAATAATATTCATGACCTCCCTGAAGCTCAGGGAGCAAAGGGACTCGGTCAGGCACCACGCCAGAAGGGAAGGAATCTAACTCACGCTCACTGAGGCGACAGGTCTCTGGACCCTCCCTCCCATTCATTCCCCAACTGCCTCCACAACATCTCCACCGGACAGCCTCCCAGCCCCTGTGCCTTAGGGCAGGCTGCTGTACAGAATTCCACAGACTGGAGGGCTGGAAGTCCAAGATCAAGGTGCCAGCAATGTTGGGGCCTTGCTGAGGCCTTCTTCCTGGTTTACACATGGCTGTCTTCTCGTATCATCATTAGCGTTTCCCCTCTTGTTCAGGGGACACTAATCCCATCATGGGGGCTCGCCTCCCGAAGGCCCCACCTCCCATCCCATCCCATCCCATGCGGGCTTCAACACAGGAATCTGGGGGAACACCAACCTCTCTTTTCTCAAGTCTCCAACTAAAGAGACTTTCCCTAGTGGGACAGCAATGGTTCTTGGCCGGCTCCTCCTTCTAGAAAGACCATACAAGGAGGCTGGGATTCTTCAGTTTCAAGCCACAGAAACTGACTCTGCATAACTCAGCAGAATAAAAATGGAGGTGGAGGTGGTTATTGGGACACATTGGCCACGCCTCTGCAAAGCCGGAAAGGCTGGGTGCCTGCATCTCCTGGGGGTGCTTCTTGCCTGGTGGCTTCTGGGCCTTCTGGCTGGCCGTCCTGAAAGAGATGACTTTAAGGTTAGGAGCGTCTGAGTTCAGCCCCGGGAGTCTCAGACCAGGGTTCTGGCCCACTTCCTCTCCACGGGTTGAGTTCATGGACCACCTTTCCAGGATGTGGCCATCAGACGCTCTCTCCCCCCACCCCTACCCCCGTATTTCTCATTGGGGTTCAGATTGTCTTGCCTGGTTTGAGTCACAGGCCTGCCCCTGGAGAGGAGGGGCAGGACCTTGTGATTGGCCGTTCTGCCATCACCAGGTGGAACGAGGCAGGGGTGGATCCCCCCAAAGGAAGGGATTGCTATGAACAGAACAAGGAGGGGAATCAGAAGCTCTCCACCCTGGATTCTACCCACCGGCCCTCATCCTGGCCTCCTGAGAATAAATTCCTCTTCCCCTGCATCCCCTCCCCGCTTCTTCCCGCTTTCCCTCCCTCCTTCAAACACTGATTGAGTGTTTGCTTTGTTTCGGGCACATTGCTAGGCCCTGGGAATTAAAAGATAAGTCAGACCCAGGGCCAGCCCTAGGGAACCCATCTAATCCTGATCAGCATACACTGCTGATTAGCCACGGCAAGGCCAAGTCAGGCATTACCAATCGACCACAGCACACTTTCCCCGGGAGCCTGGGCTCAGCCTCAGGATGCTCTGCACAGAGCTCGGGGCAGCCAATTCTCATCAACTGGAATCCCATGATAGGGAAACCTTTTGCTGTGCCCGGCCCCAACCCCACCCCTTTCCCATAACAATTCCAACATTTAAAACCAGCAAAATTCCCCTCTGCTCACTCCCAGGGTCATTTCTTCGCCATGGTGGGGGTGGGGTGGGAGGGGGAGAGAATGGTATTGGTGTGTTCAGTTTCCGACCCCAGTTGGCTGTTGAGTCAACTTTGTGGTTAGGAGTCTGAGCGCAGTTCCTGTAGACAGAAAGACTACGTTTGGATCTTATCACTGTACCCTTCTGAGCCTCTGGTTCGGGATGAATTTTCTATGACTCCCACAACCAGTGACCACAAATTTCGTGGCCTAAAATAGGCCAAATTTGTTATCTCGCACTCACGGAGGTCAGAAACTCACAATGAATCTGATGGAGCTAACATCTAAGCGTTGGGGGCGCCTGGGTGGCTCGGCCCGTTGTGTCTGACTTCGGCTCAGGTCATGATCTCATGGTGCGTGAGTTCGAGTCCCGCATCAAACAGTGGGCTGTTAGCTAGAGCCCGCTTCGGATCCTCTGTCCCCTGTCTCTCGGCCCCTCCCCTGCTCGTTCCCTCTCTCTCTCTGGCTCTCAAAAATAAACATTAAAGAAAAAAAAAAGCGAAAATCAAAGCATCAGCGGAGTTGTAGTCTCTCTGGAGGCTCCGAGTGAGAGAATCAATTTCCTTGCCTTTTTCAGGCTCCTGGAGGCCATCCCCACACCTGGCTGGCAGTCCCACCCTCATCACCCCAAATCTCTGCTTCTGTCCCACCTCCTTTCTGACTCTCTGACTGCTGTGGTCTGCAGTTTCTGTCCCCCTCAAAATCATACGTTGCAATGCCAACCCCCAAAGATGACGGCTTCTGGAGGCGGGGCCTTTGCAAGGCGCTTAGGTCAGGAAGGCAGAGCCCTCACTAACCGAATCAGAGCCCTTATAAAAGAGGCTCCGGAGAGCTCCCTGGCTCCGTCCCTCCCACCAGGTGAGGACACCTGGAGAAAGTGTCAGCTGTGAATCCGGAAGAGGAACCGTAGCAGAAAGTGAAAGTGCCAGCACCTTGATCTTAGACTTCCTGCCTTCAGAACTGTGAGGGAAAAAAAAAAAAAAAAAAAAAAATTCCTGTCGTTTACAAGCCAGGCAGTGTGTGGGGTTTGGTTTTAACAGCCTGACTAGATGGCGACCTTGACCTTCTACTTCTCTGTTATTGGGGCCTTTGTGATTACTCCAGGCTAACTTGGATAATCCAGGATAGTGTCCCCACCTGGAGATCCATATCAAAACCACATCTACAAAGTCCCTCCTGCCATGTTGGGGAATGGTCATAGCTTCTGGGGCTTGGAATGTGGACACCCCTGGGGGCCGTTATTCTGTCTGCCACAGGTTCCTGTACCCGTAACATGGGGTATCGATAACCCACCTCAGAGACCTGTGGGGAGACCTATTATGTGAGACAATTCGTGAGAGGCGCTGGGCACAGTGCCCAGCAGTTGTCCCCGGGCGCTTAGAGGAAGACTTTGACATTCCCAGAAGCAGTCGTTGGAGAGAGCCCAGCATCCCGCTCCCTGACCTTGGCCCTATATCCCCCCTTTTCTCATCCTTCCGGGCACCCTCTGTCCAACCCTGACGACGGGGGCGTGAAATCCCTGCAAAATGTCAAGTTTGTACTTGTCTTTCCGAGGCTCTGCTCTGTATCACCGCCGCCCCCCACCCCCCCCGCCCCCAGCTCCCATCCCTAGGCTTTCATAGCGATCACCTGCTTTTTAAAAAAAATTTTTTTTAACGTTTATTTATTTTTGAGACAGAGAGAGACAGAGCCTGGACAGGGGAGGGTCAGAGAGAGAGAGAGGGAGACACAGAATCTGAAACAGACTCCGGGCTCCGAGCGGTCAGCACAGAGCCCGACGCGGGGCTCGAACTCACGGACCGCGAGATTGTGACCCGAGCCGAAGTCGGCCGCTTAACCGACTGAGCCCCCCAGGCGCCCCACGATCACCTGCTTTTTTTCTTTAATTTTTTTTCAACGTTTTTTATTTATTTTTGGGACAGAGAGAGACAGAGCATGAACGGGGGAGGGGCAGAGAGAGAGGGAGACACAGAAACCTGCTTTTTTTTTCTTTAAATTTTTTTTTCAACATTTTTTATTTATTTTTTGGGACAGAGAGAGACAGAGCATGAATGGGGGAGGGGCAGAGAGAGAGGGAGACACAGAATCGGAAACAGGCTCCAGGCTCCGAGCCATCAGCCCAGAGCCCGACGCGGGGCTCGAACTCACGGACCGCGAGATCGTGACCTGGCTGAAGTCGGACGCTCAACCGACTGCGCCACCCAGGCGCCCCAGAAACCTGCTTTTTATAGAGAAGCGGTACCAGCACAAGCAGCAGCAGAACCACGAAACTTGTCAGGGCAGTTAGTTAGTAGTTACTAGTTAGTTAGTAGTTAGTTAGTAAGTAGTTAGTTAGTGGTTAGTTAGTAGTTAGTTGGTTAGTAGTTAGTTAGTAGTAGTTAGTTAGTTAGTTAGTAGTTAGTTTCCCCCAAACAAAAGCAGAAGGTCTGGGATGGGGCCGTGCAGTCTGAGTTTTCGGGGGCCCTGCAAAGGATGCCAATGCCCCCTTAAGCTTGAGAACCCTGGGATAGAGCATCTCAAGCACCCGCACCTGCCCGGTGGACACAAGGTGGCCCTGAGGCACGGGCGTGGTTGTGAGGCTCAGGGAGGTGAGTGGGAGGCTCAGCCCGTGCAGGTAGGAGAAGGTAGAGCGCAGGTCGGAACCTGAGCGGGGCTGGTGTTCTTTCTACATCACCGTGCACCTCCACCCTTGGGCACCGCCCCCACAATGCCACCTGGACACGGGAGCCCGGCGCCCAAGCGCTCCAGGGGAAGCTCTACCCAGCCACTCCCAGGGCACAGCCCAAGCCCAGGGACCTCTCTCTCTTCACCTGTCGTGTGTCATTCTGGGCAGGGCCCTGCGTTCAGCCCCAGTCTGAGGCTCTGATAACTAACTTATACTCGAGTAGAAATGGCTGATAGCGCCGTCGGGGGTTACGTGCTCCTTTTCGGGGGCTGCCTGTGGTAAACAGGAAGGAAGAGAGTTCACGGTGGGATTTCACCTGGTCAGGCATGTCTGGAGGCATCATGTGCGTGTTTGGGTGGGAGGGCTACGGACTCCCCAAATGCAGGCAGAATGGTGTGGAAACAGTACGGGGCGCTGCTATGGCTAGGTCATGATCATCACTGCCTAGCGACCTCGGGTAAATCATTTCATTTCCCTAAGCCAGCATTTTCTTTCCTGGAAACGGGGATGATGCCTGCACAGGGTTCCACTGGGATAACCTTGAGCAGGTGGCCCTTTCCTCTCTAGATTGCTCTGGCAGGTTGCCGTGAGCTGAGCCCAACCGGGCAGAGTCGCCCCACCTTACAAAGTAGGCAGGTCCCTTCCTGGGACCACCTGCCAGAGGGGATGGCCGGGGTCAGAGTGCCTAGCATCCCTGCTTCTGGAAGGCTTCTCTGATGCGAGCCTGAGCCCTGAGCTCTGGTCGTGTAGAGAGCCCTGGACTGGCAGTCAGGGGCCCGGGGTCTGGTCCTGGCTTTGCAGCTGACTTACTGTGTGACCTGCCCGATTCCCTGTCCCTCTCTGGGCCTGTGGCCTTGCCTGGAGGATGAGTGAGATGTGCAAAGGCCCTTCCCACCCCAGCTTGGTCACCCTCCCCTGGATCCCTTGGCAGCCCTGCCTGTCCTCCTGGATATGGCAGCGAAGGCATCCCGCTGACTTGTTCCCACAGCCTCCTATGAGATGTGCCATGTTCTCCCCCGCATGAGGGAAGGGCCCTGTGTTTGTGCCTCCTCGTCCTGCCTTCAGCCTTGCACCAAGCACTGAGCTCTACGTACTGTTGTGCTCAAGAAAGACCTGCTGATACATTTCCAGCGACCTTGCCTTTGCCCAGGTTATTTCGAGAGAGAGAGACAGACAGCAAGCAGGGGAGGGGCAGGGAGAGAGGGAGAGAGAGAATCCCAAGCAGGCTCCGCACTGTCATCACAGAACCCCACGTGGGGCTCGAACCCATGAGCCGTGAGATGATGACCTGAGCCGAAATCAAGAGTCGGACACCTAACCGACCCGAGCCACCTGGGTGCCCCCAGGAGAGTATTTTTCTTTCAAGGTGCCATCTCCTCCAGGAAGCCTTCCCAGATGCCACCTCCCTGCAACACACCTACAACTGATCCTCCCATCCTTCTCCCCTGGCTCCAGCCATCCCTCCCTTTCAGATTCGCTCTTAGAACAGTGACTGGCACACCCAGTGGGGGGGGGGGGGGGTTGAATCCACTGGGATTATGGTCTAAGGGGAGAGACAGAAGAAAGAGAGAGAGAGATGAAGAGAGAGGCCAGTCTTTGCAGGGATGGGTGGGGGGAGGAGACACATCTGGAAGGGGCTCTGCCTCAGGAAGGCAGATGGCAAACAGCTGGCTGGGGGTGGCTGTGACTCACCCCACCCCTGCAGGCTGGGGGATGCTGACGACAGGCTGAGACGAGTCCAAAGGCCTAAAGGAATTTTGATAAGGGTAACACAAGCCCTGGAGTATTTCTAGAATGCAGGAGGTCAAGGGTGCGGGGAGCAGGGTCGGAGCAAAACTGCCGGCTTATGTTACTTATTTATTTATTATTATTATGTGGGTTTTTTTTTTTCCTGGATAAAAAATTCACATGGCACAAAATTCAAAAAGTGCAAAGGGGACACAGTGAAAAGTCTTTCCTCTTCCCCTTCCTGCCATCCAGTTCCTCTCCCCAGAAGGCCTGTGTTTCCAGGGGCTTCTGCATTCTTTTCTTTTCTTCTCTTTCTCATACAGGGACGCATAGTAGCCACACTTTTCCTCACTTTCCTTTTTCCCTTCACGTGTCCTTGAGAGCATGTCATATCGGCACCTAAAGAGCTTCCTCTTTTTTTTTTTTTTTTTTTTTTATTTAATTTGTCTGTGTTTAGGGTTGCCAGATAAAGTACAGGATTCTCGGTTGAATTTGAATTATTTGAACTTCCGATCAAGAAAAATTAACTTTTTAGTAGAAGTTTGTCTCATGTAACATTTGGGACATACTTACACTAAAAAACAAAAACAAAAACCCTACTTGTTTTCTAATCTGAAATTCACATTTAACCAGGCATCCCGTGGTTTCGTTTGTCCAATCTTGCAGTATTTCATGGGGATTCCTTATAACTAAGTCTTTGGGGGGCACCTGGGTGGCTCAGTTGGTTAAGCGACCGACTCCGGCCCAGGTCATGATCTCGCAGTTCGTGAGTTCGAACCCCGCGTCGGGCTGTGTGCGGACAGCTCAGAGCCTGGAGCCTGCTTTGAATTCTGTGTGTCTCTTTCTCTCTGCCCCTCCACTGCTCACGCTCTGTGTCTCTCTGTCTCTCAATAACAAATAAACGTTAAAAAAAAATTTTTTTTTTTTAAAGTCTTTGGAAGCTTCAGGAATCGGACACCTGGGACCTGGTGGGCATCCGCCCCCTGGACTTTGAAGGTCCAGCCCTAGATTTCCATCTCCAGGCCCCCATTGCCAAGATGAGAAATGAAAGCCTCTCCGAGTCATCTGATCCACCTCCCCTTGTCTGAGGCCCAGAGAGGGAAATGACTCACACAAGATCACACAGCCAGTCGGGGCAGAATGGGGCTAGGCCATTTCCGTCTCCCTTCTCCAGACGGTTTTTTTCTCAGGCTGCTTAGCGTGACATACTCATGGGGGTCATGAGTTGTAAGCCTAAGCTTTTGGAACATGCACAGACACTTGGGAAGCCAGAAACCAAGGGCTCCAAGTTCTGTGGGGAGAGGCGGGCCCACAAAACCTTGGGGAGCCCTGCTCCCTGGCAGGGGGGTTTCTAGTATGGGTCCAATCCCCACAACACCTGGCTAATGGCAACAATAATAATAATAATAATAGCTGTCACTGTCAGGTACCTACACTGTGTTGGGTGTTCAACTTGTCCCTTTTGAGTCCTATAGTGGTCCTGCATGAGTCAGAGCCGTCCTGTCCCCACAGCTGGACACTAAGGCCCGGAAAAGGTAACCGATCTCATCATTTGCCAAGATCCCCCAACCGTGAAGTGACAATGCTGGGGTTTTAACCCAGATATGTTTTGTTGTTGTCGTCGTTGTTGTGTTTTTTGTTTTTTATTTATTTTTTATGTTTTATTTATTTTTGAGAAAGAGACAGAGTGCGAGCGGGGGAGG
Organism: Neofelis nebulosa; assembly: GCF_028018385.1. Taxonomy (NCBI): domain Eukaryota; kingdom Metazoa; phylum Chordata; class Mammalia; order Carnivora; family Felidae; genus Neofelis; species Neofelis nebulosa. The sequence goes on from NC_080789.1 coordinate 11,726,291, forward strand.
GGCAGAGAGAGAGGGAGACACAGAATCGGAAACGGGCTCCGGGCTCCGGGCCGTCGGCCCAGAGCCCGACGCGGGGCTTGAACCCACGGACCGTGAGATCGTGACCTGAGTCGAAGTCGGACGCTTAACCGACTGAGCCACCCAGGTGCCCCAACCCAGATGCGTCTGACGCTAAGGCTCCAATCCTTTGCACCGGGATTATGAACACTTATCGATATACTTGTGCCAGTTTTTTTAGGTGGGAAAGCAGAGTACTTGTGACAAGCCCTCTCCCTGAGCCCACTTTGGTTTTGCAAGGGCCCAAAGCGGGAACAGACTTCTGGTCCCTGTGGTCCACAGGATGAAGGCCAAACTCTCACTGGTCCCTTCCTTGACCTTTGATGATGGCCATGAGTCTGCCCTGCCTGTTTCTCCAGGCTTGTCCCCTGCCTCTGGGCACCTCCCCTTCCTTGCCTCCAACTTCCACGCTTCGATGCTGCGGTCAAGTGGAAAAAGTCAGGTGGAAGAACTAGGGATTCCAGGGACAAGTAGTTACCTGCTGTGTGACCTTGGGCAAGTCACTGAACCTCTCTGAGTCTCCCTTTCCTCAGCTGTAAAGTGAAGTCATGTCTAAGTCTCAGCCTGGTGCCTGCCCACCTCACTGGAGACTAATTAATATGCATCGTTGGAAGGAAGGAAGAAAGGGGGTACTTCTGGTGTTCCCACCATACGCTAGACCCTGTAGGAGACACTGGGGACCCTGGTGAATGGGCCGGCCCAGTAGCTGCTTTCCTGGAGATCTTTTTCGAAGGGCTGCGGATGTGGTTAATTGCAGCAGGAGGTTAAGTGACTGGGGCTTTGTCACTTAGGGCAGGATTTTTCCCAAGCCTATGCCCTTTGACCAGGAACCAGGGCACGGAGTTACCCTAATCTGAGTTGTCCCCGGTCCACTCAGCTTCAATGGTCAGAGCCTGGCTTCGCCCCCAGGGTCTGCTTTTCCAGGCCACCTGGCTCTCCCTTGTGTCCCTAGCACCTAGCGGTCGGAGAGAGACCGAGACTGGGACACTTGGAGAAGGCGGGAGGTTGGGGGGCGGGGCGGGGGAGAAGGGGGGAGGCGGGGCCTAGGCCTCCACTTGGCTCCGCCCATGCTCAGGTGTGCGCCAGCCTGGTCGGGGAGAAGCTGGCTGGGCCTCTCTCCTCCCGGGTCCGGGTACACATCCCGGTAGCTGGTCCGACTCGAGCTCCGCCCTGCCAGCTTCTCAAACTCGCTACAGCGCCCGGCACAGCCGCCACCCTCCGGGAGCCAAAGCGGGAAGCTGGAAGGCGGCTCCGAGAACTGAACCGGAGGCCCGCCCAACGGTTCCTTCAAGCCTCCATTGTGTTCTTAAGAAACCTTGTGAATTTTGCATTCCACTCCCTAGCAGATCTGTGTTTGTTTTAATATAACGTGATTCCACCCCCCCCCCTCCCCGCCCCGGGAGGATTTTATATATGTATGTAAAATCATGATTCCCTCTCTTCCTGCCATGAAGGTCACAGTAAATCTGACTGCAGGACACTCTTATCCCTGAGTACCGCCTTCCCTTCCTCCCTTCTCAGATCTGACCCTTATCAAGTCACTATATCCCATCCATCTGTTTCTGTGGCTGCCTCAGCTTAGACAGCGGCCTCTGTGTCCCCAGGCCCCAGCCCAGGCTCGGGCCGGTCTGTTGACCACCTAGAAAACAGCTCATGAAGGAATGGGCAGGGTGGTGGCCGTGTGTGTGTGTGTGTGTGTGTGTGTGTGTGTGTGGAGGGGCTGTGGTGGGCAGAATACTGGCCTCCCAGTGAAGGCCACATCCTAATCCCGGACACCTGTGAATACATTACCTTAAATGGGCAAAAGGAACTTTCCAGGTGTGGGTGAGTTCAGGCTGGGGAGCTGGGGGAAGTTCCGCCTGCCCTTCCTGAAGGCCTGCCTTGCAGATTTCAGACTTGCCTTGCCTTACAGTCAGTTAATCAATCGTAAGTTCCTTACAGTCAACCAATCGTTCAGGATATATGTGCCCTACTGGTTCCCTTCCTCTGGTTGAGCCCCGAGGCCAACAGGACCCAAGGGAAATTGGCCTCTGGGGTCTGTATGTGGGAGACCACTCAGAATGGGGTCATGGTGGGCAGAGGAGAGCCAGCTCAGGAAGCGTCTAGAAGGTCGGGTGCCCCTCAGCTGGGGTCTGTCAGGCCCAGGTCCCCAGGGATGGGTGGAGATAGGGTGCAGTCCCCACAGGAGTTGGGGGGCGGGCGGCAGAGCTAGGGAGGGGCTGCGGGGACGAACAAGGCCTGGAACAGGCCTGGGAGGAGGGTGAGGTTTCCAGGGGGATGGGGAGAAAGCAGGCCTACAGGGGCTGGAAGAGAAAGGCCAGGCTGTGAGATCACACCCCGGGCCTGGGGACACAGCAGGAGGCCCACCCCTCCTCGGGCACACTGTCCCTCCCTGGGGATGCTGGCGAGCTGTCTGGCACCTAATAGTCACTGAACAAATCAGAGGAGACCAGGCCTGGCCAACAGGCATTTGACAACATCTGAGAACACAGAACGGGAGGCAAGGGGGGCAGGGCCGGGAGGTGGGTGCCTGGGGGGGAGGGGGGAAGCCCACCCACACGCCTGGTTCACACCCCTTGGGAGCCGCTGCGGGGGGGGGGGGGGGGGCCGTGGGAGGGAGAGTTCTGTTCCTGCCTCCCTCCCTCCATCCACCCCTTGGGTAACTTTCCTTTTTAAGAGCAGGCCCCTCCTCCCCATAGGGTAATCAGAGCCAGGATATCTGCCCCCAGTTCAGATTTCCATTTCCCCTCAGACCTCTCCTGGGCCGTGGTTTTAGCAAACAATTTGGATCCTTCTAGAGCCTGGGATAGGAGGCCTTGACCCCTTCCTTCTTAGTGGTGCTAAGAAATGCTCCGCATTCCTGAGTCAAGAGGCCGGGGGCCATTCTTCTCCCTTAGCACAGGGGCAGACCCAGAGGAGCAAAATGAAGTCTGAACCCAGACACCCCTCCCGGGCTCCCAGCTCCTTCTGCCAGTGCCCGCTGAGGTGCTGTCCCACAGCCACTCAAGTCCGCACAGAGCCATCTGGGGGCTGGTGAGCTGAAACCCAGTCCTTAGGCCCTGGGGCAGGAATGTGGGAGAACAAATTCCTGGGGCTTCCCGCCCTGGAGGCTGGGCTCCTGTCTTCAGAGCTGCCCAGAGGAGGGCCCTGCCTAATTCCTGTGAGTCTCCGCCCGATGCCCAGCCCAGCCTGGCACTGAGGAGGCTCTCCATATGAATTTATTGTTGAGGGAGGGAGAGCAGGACAGGTCAAGGGGGGGCGAGATCCTAATCGGCCACCAAGAAGCCATTGCTCCCACCCCTTCCCCTGTCTCTCCCGCCCTCCCTTCTCTGCTTTTGGGTGCGGTGCGCCCTGCCCCCTCCACTCCCCTAGATTAAAAATCCCCAAGAAGGTAGAGCTCACATCTAAACCCTCTGCATGTCCCTCCAGAGCACTAACTTCATGTTGGTGTGATCTTGACCTCAATCTCTTTATCTGTAAAATGGGTTCACAACACTACTCCCCCCCCCCCCCCCCCCCCCCGCGCCCTGGGTTGTTGGGGAGATTAAAATGAGATGGGGCATGTTAAAGCCCATGGTAAACAGAAAAATGGCCCCCTGAAGATGGTCATCCAGATGATCTAATCCCTGGAACCTGTAAATAGTTAGGCTTCCTGCAAAGGGGCATTCAAGTTGCAGAGGTAGTTAAGGTTTCGCATTAGTTGACCTTAAAACAGGGAGATTATCCTGGATTACCCGGTGTAATCCCTTAACGGAGGGGGAGAGGGAGAAGCGGAGGGAGGGGCCGTGAACCAAGGAGTGTGAGCAGCCTCCAGAAGCTGGAAAGTGCCGTCCCCTCCCTCAGAGCCTCCGGAAGGAACAGAGCCCTGCTGACACCCTTGATGTTGTGCAGAGAGGTCAGTGCTGGACTTCCGGCCCCCCGCGGCTGTGAGATAATCCGCGTGTGCGGTTTGAAGCCGGGCTCCTGGTCCTGTGCTGGCTCCTTTCCTGTCTCCAGGGCCTTTAGTCCCCCATCCTTTCTGCACCCCTGCAACAAGCAGGCCTTTTACCCCTATTTCATACATGATGAGACGGGCTGGGAGGGGTCACGTGACATGTCCAAGGTCACGCGTGCGGCAGGGTGGAAATGGAATCAGAAACCAGGCCTCTGACTCTGGCCCCTGGATGCTGACGTACCACAGGGCCTCTCCTAAGGGTCGCCCAGGGGGATGTAAAAGTATATTAATGGCTGTGCAAATCCACGGGGGTGGTTCCTTATCCTCCCTGGCTGGCCAGAAGCCCCTGCCTCTGCAGAGACCTCTCTCTTTCCCCCCCACCCCGAACTTCAGTTCTTGCCAACCCCCCATCCCCCAGCTCCTTGCCCTGTGTCCTTCTGTCTTTCCGGAAGGGAACTGGACTGTGGCCTTTGACACTTGTCTCCATCGCCCCCCCAACCTTTGCAGCGCTAACACCCAGGAACAGTGAACACGGGGTTCTCCTTTCCTGCTCACCAGGCCGCAGCCCAGCCCCCTACCCTCTACCCTCCCGGGAAAGGCTGTCCTCAGAGCTCCTCAAAAGGGAGATACTCTATCCCCGCACAGGCTGTCTGAGTGGACAGAATGGGAGGGAAGCTGGGTCCCCCGCGGCCAGCTGACAGGTCGGAGGGGAAACTGCACTTCCTGCTGGGCCCCCGGGGAGTCTTGTGTCTCCTAGAGGCCAGCTGGGTCCTTGCCTGAACTCCCGGAGGAGAGAGGGCAGGGAAAGGAGGAGGGAGGCAGGGAGAGGAGGAAGGACAGGGCAGAGGGGAGAGAGGCAGAGGGAGAGGAGAGAGAGAGCCAGAGACAGAAAGTAACAGAAGCGAGAGGGTCAGATGCAGAGAGAAAGAAGCAAGAGAAAAAGAGACAGAGAAACAGGGGAGGGAGAGCAAGTTAGACACCCAGAGACAGAACAGTAAGTATGAGAGTTCGAGAAAGAGGCCCAGACAAACGGAAACAGACCGGGCAGGCCAGGCCCAGACAGGCCACCTGGGATACCTGGACCTCGCAGACTTTCTCTGGGTTTTCTGTGTGTCTGTGCCCAGAAGCCGTAAAGCTCTGGAGAATTACTGGGACAGCCTGTTTGAAAGTTCCTGGCGTACCGTGGGGGCCAGTACAGGGCCGTGAACCTCATTCCTTTTATCCACCTCTTGACAACCTTGCATTTTGATCCAAAAGCGTTTTTTTTTGGATCAGTTTTGTTTAGTGTATACTATGTGCCAACAAGAGAGAGGTGTTTTGTTTTATTTTTGTTTTTTAGTTTATTTACTTATTTTGAGACACACACACACACAGAGAGAGAAAGAGAGAGAATGCATGAGGAGCAGAGAGAGGAAGAGAGAGTTCCAAGCAGGCTCCACACTGGCAGCATAGAGCCCGACGTGGGGCTCGAACACACACGCCGTATCATGACCTGAGCCGAAAACAAGAGACTCGTGCTTGACCGACTGAGCCACCCAGGCACCCCTGAAGCACTTTTTAAAAACCTTTCTCTTGGGGCGCCCCACGCAGGCCCAGGTCATGATCTCATGGTTCGTGAGTTTGAGCCCCGTGTCACTGACAGTGCAGAGCAGGCTTGGGATTCTCCCTCCCTCCTTCTGTCTCTGCCTCTCTCTCTCTCTCTCTCTCTCTCAATAAAGAAACTTAAACGTTTTATAAATAAATAAAGTGCGTCAAATCGTGCTCGAGTATCACAACTCACACTCAAGACGCTAAAGAACGCTGGAAGAGGATAAAACCAAAGGGTAAGTTGGGAGAGTGGTGTAGCGGGCAGAAGCCATCCGGTGTGGGTAGGGAAGGCTTCCTTGAGGAGAGAAGTTACTGAATTTTACCTGTAAAGATGAGTGTATTAATTGAGACTTTCTCTTTTGCAAGGGACAGGAACTGACTCAATTGGCTTAGAGAAATAATAAGATAAAATTTATTGACTCACATGAGTGGAACGTCCAGGGGTAGATGACCAGTTTCAGGCATGGCTGGATCCAGGTGCTCAAGTGAGCAGTATCACAAAGGCTTTGTCTCCGTCCACATCTACCTCTGCTTTCCTCCCACTGGCTCCATTCCAAAGTGTTTTTTTTTTTTTTTTCTGCACAGTGACAACGCACATTTATGGGGCACCTGGGTGGCTCAGTCGGTTAAGCGCCGATCTCGGGTCAGGTCACGATCTCGCGCTTCCTGAGTTCGAGCCCCACGTCGGGCTCTGTGCTGACAGCTCGGAGCCTGGAACCTGCTTTGGATTCTGTCTGTCTGTCTGTCTGTCTCTCTCTCTCTCTTTCTGCCCCTCCCCCACTCGCACTGTCTCTTTCTCTAAAATAAACATTAAAAAAAAAAAGAATAAAAAACAATTCTTAAAAAAAAACCCCACATATTTATGAACTTACAGTTTCTGTGGCTCGGGAATATGGGCTCGGCTTAAATACCAGCCCAGGGTCTCACAAGGTGACAAAGTGTTGGCTGGAGCTGTAGTCTCAGCTGAGGCTTGACTGGGGAAGAGTCTACTTCTAAGCTCCCACAATTGCTGGCAGAATTCAGTTCCTCGCTGTGATCAGACCAAGCGCCTCATTTCCCTGCTGGGTGTCGGGGGCGAGCCTCCCTCCGTTCCTTCCCCAGCATGGCTCTCTGCCTCGTCAAAGCCAGCAAGGGAGACGGAGCCTCTTCACGAGAAGGAGGTATATAACAGAGTCACATACGCGTGACTATGTACACCCCGTCCCGTTTGCCACAGTCGGTTGGTTAGAAGCAAATCGTAGCCCTGTCCGCACTCCAGGGGAGGGGATCACACAAGGGTGTGAACGCCAGGAGGAAGGATCGTGGGGCTGCCCTAGAGTTCAGAGTTCAGCCGCCGCAGACACTGAGCAGCGGCCCAGGGTTGAGAGTCAAGTTCAGTAGACGGGATACTCAGGAATACACACACGGGCCCTGACGACAGGTTGCTCTGCTCTTACACCATGAGCTCGGAAGGGTAAGAAATCCCGTCTTGCTATTTGTGAGTTTCCTCGGTGGCCTGCCCAGCTCCTGGCACGTAGTAGGCCCTTCGCGATACCACGTTGGATTGAATGGTTGAACTAGACGACATACCCAGACTCTCATTCATTCACTTGCCAACCCGTTAATCCAGCCGGCGTTTACTGAGCCCCTCACACGCACCAGGCCCTGTGCCGAGGGCTGGGACGCGGTGGGAAAAGGACAGAGCTTTGCCCCCACTGGAAGGATATGACTGGTTACGGTTTGTGGCCTCTGAAGACCGGGCACGTCTCCTGCCTGTGATCCTGGTGTGTGGATGTGGAAGAGACTGAAGTTCAGAAAGATACAGACTTTACAAAGATGGCCGCTGGACTCCCTCTCCAGTGCTCTCTCCTAGGAGGACCAGGCTACCTGGGTGCCGTTGGGCCCACTGCTCAGGACACATCCCTTCGTCGGGCTCAGAGTTTGAGAGGTGCCCAGTGGTGGCCTCCAGTGGGGCTAGGGTGTCTTCCCCGGAGAAGTGGCTTGGGGCCACAGCAGCTGGGGAAGGGTCTGACGTGTGTCCTCCACCCCCACCACAGGCCCGATAAGAGAGTGACCACAGTCCTTTTTGGGTCACTTTCTTGGTCAAAACAGGAACGTGGTCTTGAGTGAAAAGGCAAGATATGGAGAGAACTGCCACCAAGTGACTTGGTCAGCGCGGAGGATGGGGACAGCGAGTTATCATCTCAGGGTCCTTCCTAGGGCCTTGGTTCACGAGGTTTCCTCTCTAGTTGTGCTGCCCTATTGACTCCCTTCCTTTTCTTTTCTTTTCTTTTTTTTTAAATGTTAATTTGTTTTTGAGACAGAGAGAGACACAGCATGAACGGGGAAGGGTCAGAGAGAGAGAGGGAGACACAGAATCCGAAGCAGGCTCCGGGCTCCGAGCTGTCAGCACAGAGCCCGACACGGGGCTCGCAGAGGTTCTGAGACGATGATTTGAATACGAGTCATTTGTTTGGATAAAGTTCCCAGGCAAATCAGGTCAGGGAGAGGGGACGGTGAGACAAGGAAGGCGAGACAAGGACAAAGCATGTGGGTTTCCACTGGGGATCTCTGGGAGCCAGGGCAGAAGACACACAGCCCGGCCATTCTGCCCAAGGGGCGAAGGCGCCCGGACACTTGATGACCAGCTCCCGTCAGAGGACTTCCCTTTCTCGGCACTTCCGGCCTCCCCTGAGCTCAGGGAGAGCCCTCCAATGAGATGGTGCAGGTGCTGGCAGGAGAAGTCCCATGGGGGATCACAGCACCAGTGCCCATCATGTCTCCATCAGGATGTTTGGAACAAAATGTATCGCCGTGAAACATCAAACTGTGAAAACCTGTGACACGAGCCAAAACCCCCGTTTCACAGGGGGGCTGATAGAGTCCTAGTGGTGGCCAGGGATTTGCCGTCGACTTAAGGCGAGTTAAGGAAAGAACCAGAACTACAACCCAGGATCCAGATCTCCAGGCTGGGAGTCCGGCATTTTTTTTTTTTTTAAGTAATCTCTATACCGAACGTGGGGCTCGAACTCATAACCTGGAGATCGAGAGTTTCACGTTCCACCGACTAAGCCAGCCAGGTGCCCCCCACCCTGCTTTTTTTTTTTTTTACTTTTTTTTTTTAAGTTTATTTATTTATTTTGAGAGAGAGAGAGAGAGAGAGAGAGAGACCATGGCTGGGGAAGGGATGGAGAGAGAGGAAGAGACAGAATCCTAAGCCAGGTCTCACACTGTCAGTGCAGGGCCCAACACAGGGCTCAAATTCATGAATCATGAGATCGTGACCTGAGTCCAGATCAGGAGTCGGACGCCTAACCGACTGAGCCACCCAGGTGCCCCTTAACTTGTAATTAAAAAAAAATTTTTTTCAACGTTTATTAATCGTTGAGAGACAGAGAGAGACAAAGCGCGAGCAGGGGAGGAACAGAGAGAGAGGGAGACACAGAATCCAAAGCAGGCTCCAGGCTCTGAGCTGTCAGCACAGAGCCCGACGCGGGGCTTGAACTCAAGGCCTGCGAGATCACGACCTGAGCCGAAGTCGGACGCTCAGCCGACTGAGCCACCCAGGCGCCCCAACTTTTAATTTTTGAACTAACTTCCCCCATGGTAACATCTTGCCTAACTATCGTACAACATCAAAACTAGGAAATCAACATGAGTGGGATCCACAGAGCTTATCTGGATTTTACCAGTGATATGTGCACTCGTGTGCTGGTGCGTGGGGAGCTTTACACAATTTTATCACGTGGGGAGCTTCATGTAACCACCACCGTAATCAAGACACTTAACCACCATGAGATGCGTCGTTATATATAGCGACCCTCACTGGCCCTTGTAGCTTCTGGGCCCCACCTCTGTAACGATGTTCGCTCACGGGCGTCGTGTAAATGGAGTCACATGACGCGTAACCTCTTGAAATTTTTTTTTTTCCACTCAGACTAATTTTCCTGAGGTTTAACCGAGTTGCGTGTATTTATGGCTCATTTCTTTTTATTGCCAAGTAGTAGTCCATGGTGTGGATGTACTACAGTTTTCGGAACCATTCATCCATTAGAAGGATATTTGGCCATTTTTTTTTGTTTTGGCTACTATGGATAAAGCTGCTGTGAACATGCACGTACAAGCTACTGAGTTGTGGCGGACAGAATAATGGCCCCCGAAGGTGTCCACATCCTAATCCCTGGAACCTGTGGTTATATTACCTTATCTGGCAAAAGGGACTTTGCAGATGTGATTGAGTTGAGGACCCGAGTCACTGAAGTTTTAGCCCGGCACCTAGCCGCCCAACCAAAGACCGCATTTCCCAGACTCCCTTGCAGCTACACGTGGTCATGTGGCTGGGTTGAGGCCAATAGATGTGAACGACTCTGATGAGCGTGCCTTCTGAGGGTGACCTGTATTAGTTATCCAGTGTCGAGTAACAGATTTCCCACAACTTAGCAGCATAAAACAAACATAGGCATTTAGGGTCTCACCCAGTTCCAGTGGGTCAGGAGTTGAGGAAGGGCTTAGCTGGGTGGTTCTGGCTCAGCATCTCTCATGAAGTTGCTGTCAAGATGTCCGCTGGGTCTGCGATTATCTGAAGGCTGCGCTGTGGCCGGAAGGTCCGTTTCCAAAGTGGCTGCTTCACGTGGCGGGCAGGTTCACGCTGGCCGCTGGTGGGAGGCCTCTGCTCACTGTATGGACCTCTCCACAGGGCATGAGTGTTCTCATGACATGGCGGCTGGCTTCCCCCAGAGTGCGTGACCCAAGAGAGAGCAAGGTGGAAGCTCCAATGTCTTTTATGACCTAGCCTCAGAAGTCACACTCGGTCTTTTCCCAAATACCCTATCGGTTGTGCAGTCATCCCTGTTCAGTGTGGGAAGGGACAACACGGGGGCACGAATATGGGGGGTAGGGACAGGGCAGGGATCATCGGGGACAATCTTGGAGGCTGGCCACCCCATGTCCTTAATAGGAGAGGAGTGTGTCAGCCCTTTCTCTCTTTCTCTTCTCCCTCTGCCTGGAATGACAAGTGAATTGCAGTTTTGCGGCAGAAGGCACATGGATAAGAGGGAAGACAGCTACAAAATGGAAGGAGCCTGGGCGCCCAGCCCTGGGGAGTTGCCACGCCAGCTCTGGACCACCTCCCTGGACTGTCACGTGAGGGAGAAACTTGTCTCTGTGTCATTGAAGCAATGGTATTTTCCACACTGTTACAGCAACATTGCTTGCCCCCTAACCAATACTGTCCCCTTGCTGAAGCAGCAAGATTAAAACAAAAAATTTTTTTAATGTTTATTTATTTTTGAGAGAGAGAGAGACAGAGAGACAGAGAGACAGAGCCCAAGCAGGGGAGGGGCAGAGAGAGAGGGAGACACAGTATCCGAAGCAGGATTCAGGCACAGAACCCAACGCGGGGCTCAAACCCACAAACCACGAGATCATGACCTGAGCCAAAGTCGGGCGCTTAACCGACTGAGCCACCCCAGGAAGTGAGACTTTGAGCTTGGTGTCCCCACCCCTTCAGCACCTTGACCTCTGGGCGGCTAGGTGAGGGGAAGACAGCCATTGGATTTCATCTGCTTCTGTGCCCCACCCTCCCGTAGCTCAGGTCCTGGCCGTCTAGAAAGCAAGGTAAGCAACCAAATTTCAGCCCATCCCTCCCCTACCAACTGCCCCCATGTCTCTTCCTACTCAAAGGATGGGCTAAAGGCATCATTCCTTTATTTGAAAACTTCTTAAAACCGGAGGTTTTTACGTTGCCCTGGAACCCACTGACCATTAGCATCACTCCATGAGTGGGTCTCCGCTTTCCTAATATAGTCCTGGCCATCTGTTTAGATGCACTTGGCAGTCTAGAAAGTTCTTTCCCATCAATCCCTTTTCTCCCTTGAACATGAAAACAACCCTGTGAGTCTCATTTTGTAGGGAAAAAAGCAAGGCTCAAACAGAGCTGGAAGGGATAGCAAGGAGAGGATGTGTGTGCGGGGGGTGGGGGGGTGGGGGGGTGAAGGTCTGTCTTTCCCTCATCACAGCCTCACCTCAGTGCCTGCAGACCCCTTGAGGGTAGGGGCTGTGTCCTCGGTGCTGCTTTAGGAGTTTGTTGACTGACTGAATGAGGGTATGTAGAGACCCAAGTCACAAGAGAGTCTTCCGGGAACCAGAAAAGGGAGGTCATAGGAAGGCCCGGCTGCCTCTCCCTGACCATGCCCTGGCCCTCATTAGTCCCAAGCCCGTGAGAAAGTCAGTCAATGCCGGTGTTTGCCGAGTGCTTTCTACATGCTGGGCAGTGAGATGGGCACCGTCATTGTCCCCACCGTACAGATGAGGAAACTGAGGCTGCCGGCAGAAAAGCATCCCTCAGACCCTTGCCAGCCAGTGGTTCTGTGCAAACCCCACCGGGAGACTTTGGTCGGGATAGTTCAGAGGCACGTGGCTCTCATTTTATCCCAAATTCTAATAATCGTCACTAAAATAACATGTGAGCAAGGTCCGTTTGGTCCAACCACCTGGCAGCAGGAATTTTGTTCCCCTTTGATATTCAAGTCTCTGCCTCCGGGGATTCTGCCTGGCAGCCCCTGCCAGGGTCTTCCCGTATCTCAGCGCAGCCCTTTTTTTCTAGATGAACACAGACACCCGTCTGCAACCCAGTGGCTCTCCCTGGCTCTGTGGGAACATCCCCTCCTTTACATTCCCTCCAGCTGTGTCTGGAAGTCCCTAGGGAACTCCCCTTGGCCTTCTTCTTCTTCTTTTTCTTCTTTTTAAGTCTGTTTATTTATTTTGAGAGAGACAGAGAGTACGAGCGGGGGAGGGGCAGAGACAGTGTGGGGGAGGGGAGGGGAGAGACAGAGAATCCCAAGCAGGCTCTGCACTGTCAGAGCACAGCCCGATGGGGGGCTGGAACTCACGGACCGCGAGATCATGACCCGAGCCGACACCAAGAGTGGGACGCTTAACCGACTGAGCCACCCAGGCGCCCAGGCCGGTGTTTTTCTGAGGCTTTAGCGAATCAGCTCTTCCGTTTTTTGCTCACTCGTGGCTGTGCCTCTCCTCCCCAGGAGTCAAACTCGACCTCAGGAGCGGGGCTCTCGAGACTAATTCGTTCATCCCTTTGAAGGTACAGATTGAAATACCTGGTGTGGCAGGCACTGAGCAGAATGTTAAGGACACAGACGTGCCTTCTGCGTGGAACTGGCACCCTCATAGGCTCACAATCCAGCGGGGAAGACGGCCATTAACAGTGATGAAAACAGTGAGATACCACCTGACACCCATCACAGATTATTAGAAAGGTCAGTACTACCAAGAGCTGGTGACAAAATGTCACAGATCCATGCTAGGGACGCTGGAGCATCGACAAAGAATAAGAAGACGTCCATAGCAGCAGTGCAGAGAGGCAGATCTCAAAGCAGTAAGCAGAGTGAGATTTCAGTTTTGAAAATCAAAACCCATGCAAGAAATCCTTAAAAGAAACTTTACAAGATTCATGCGTGTTTGGGGAAGGCGAATGGGAACCAAGGAAGAAGGAAAGCATAAAGTCTTCACCCCCGTGCTTATAGCAGCATTATTTACAAGAGCCAAACTATGGAAGCAGCCCAAGTGTCCGTTGATAGATGAACAAAGAAGATGCGGTATATCTATGCAACGGAATATTAGCCACGAAAAAGAATGAAATCTTGCCATTTGCAAAGACATGGATGGAGCTAGAGAACATAATGCTAAGTGAAAGAAGTCAGAGAAAGACAAATGATTTCACTCGTGTGGAATTTAAGGGCCGAAACAAAGAGAAAGAGAGACAGACTGAAATACAGACTCTGAACTATAGAAACAAACTGATGGGTACCAGAAGGGAGGTGGGTGGGAGGTGGGTGAAAGAGGTGAAGGGGGTTAAGAGCACACTTATCCTGCTGAGCACCGAGTATTGTTTGGAAGTGTTGAATCACTATATTACACGACTGAAACTCATATAACACTGGATGTTAACTATACTGGCATTTAAATTTAAAAAATTAACAGGAAAGATCAATGTAAAAAAAAAAAAAGCCACACGAGACGGTTAGAATTGGGCTTGCCATTTCTCTGGCAGGAAAAGAAATTTAGCCAATTTAGGACTCAAAAGAAAAATGGGCATGCCACACATGTATCGAATGGAAAGTAAAAAAGAAATAAAGTAACAAGCCCGAGAATTTCAAAGGGGGCTCAGTGAAAAAAGAGGGAGAAAAGAGGGACAGATTAAAAACAAAAACAAGTTACTTTCTAACTCTTTCTCCCACTCTTCCCAAGGGCACTCCAGCCTTTTATCTGGGCGACTGTGCATTAGGGAAAGGACATAATCAGACTTTTCTGACTCTGAACTGACATGAACTATGAGAGACCCAGAATATCACGATGGCCCCGCCGGGTCAGAGCAAGGGCTTTTGGAGAGATCGGGGGATCAAAGGAGCGTCAGCTCAGGTCTGTCTGACACTTGGCCAAACGGGTCCCCCAAACCCAACCCGTGGTTATTTCCCCCATTCCAGAATGTATAATTGAGATAGACATACTCAGCAACTGACAGAATCCCCATAAGGCAGACGCTGTTACCGTCCCTATCTTGGGGGGGGGGGGGGGGATACTGAAGTATAGGAGATTCATTCATTCCCCCAAGGTCACACAGCTGGGAAGCCGGATTCAAACCAGGGCAGTCTGGCTCCAAATCCACATCCTTAACGGTATACAAGGGTTTGCAGCTTAGGGATGAGAAGCAAGGACACCGATACCTGATATTCCTCGTAGAATTGTAGTGATAGGCAAGACCGTAGAGGTTACGAGGGTCTGGGGGGTGGGGTGGGCTCAGCCAAGGGTTCCCAGCAGAGGTCGTGTCTAAACACAGCTTTGAAGGATGAGTCGAGGTTCGTGAGGCTAAGGGGGGGGGGGGGGCGGCAAGGGCCCTCCAGGTGGATGGAAGGGCCCCACAGAGGAGGCAGCAGAGACAGGAACGGCCAGTGGGTGGCCACAGGGGGCGGGCATATGGATGGTTCAGGCCGTGGGAGGTGAGGTGTGAGAGATCACGGAACCCTGGACGTGAAGGTGCCAGGGTACCCAGCAGGGCTGCCTCGGGGGTGGGGGGGGAGTGGTAGTCCTGGTCCTGCTTCCTGGACCCCAGCCCAGCCTGCCTCTCTCAAACCATCGGAGCTTGTGACATTCCAGAGCATCCCCGACATGTGGTTTCTGTACATCAGTCCTTGAGGTTAGTGTTTAGCAATGTATTTTCATCTCAGAGGCAACACTTTGGTTTTGTGTTTGCTTCCTCTTTATTTATCGCCCTGAGCATGTCTTGACCCCCATCTGAGGCCCTGAAAGGAAGGCAGAAGCTCTTCCCAACACCTTGGAGGGCTGGTGGCCTTTCGTTAATGACCCTCATCCTGGTTACATGGACCGAAGCAGCGGTCCTCGTCGACTACGCTCCTCGGGTCCTTTGCAAAGCAGCCACAGCCTGGGGACTGAGGGCGTACGCTGCGCTGGCCCCTGGCTGTGGCTCAGTGGCACAAGGAAGGGACGGATGTGTGTGGGCTGCCTGCGGGGGGCCGGACCCGCGCGCTTCCGTTCTTTCTCTGAATCCTCAAGTCTACCTGGGAGGTGGAGTAGTTCACCTGTTTCTTGGATGAGGAAATGCTGGCACAGGGAGTTAAGTGAACCGGCCCGAAGTTGTACAGCGGCACTTTTGGAGGGGCTGAGTGGAAGCCTCGCCCTGCGTGGCTGTGACACCCATCTTTTCCACAAGCCCACTCTGTGCCTTCACGCAGGGACAGTTCCGTCTCTTTAGGTTGCTGGAACTTAGGGAAAGAGACTGAGAAGCTAGAGGAGAAGGGCTCGTTAGTGTCTTTTTCTGGCTCCAAGTGACTAGTATGAAAATAATACAAGGCAACACTGGTGAGAACATATTTGGCTCTAGCCACTGTTCTGAGTGCGTTACTGGAGGCATCGAAACCTCGCCAGACTTCTACTGGCCTGGGTGCCGTTACTGTTTTCATTTCATTTTATTTTTTAAGTTTATTTTGTGACAGAGAGAGAGAGAGAGAGAGAGAGCAGGGGAGGGGCAGAGAGAGAGAGAGAGGGAGAGAGAGAATCCCAAGCAGGCTCTGCACCGTCAGCACAGAGCCCGACGCGGGGCTCGAACTCACCAACTGTGAGATCATGATCTGAGCTGAAGTCGGACGCTTGACCGACTGAGCCACCCATGTGCCCCCTACTATTTTCATTTTTATAAGTGAGGAAACTGACACACAGAAAGGCAAAGAAACTTGCCCAAGTTCACACAGCTCAGGAGTGGCAGAGCTAGGGTTTGAAATGAAGCTGTCTTTTTGGGGCACCTGGGTGGCTCAGTCGGTTAAGCATCTGACTTTGGCTCATGTCATGATCTCACAGTTTGAGGGTTCGAGCCCCGCATTGGGCTCTGTGCTGACAGCTCGGAGCCTGGAGCCTGCTTCGGATTCTGTGTGTCTCTCTCTGCCCCTCGCCTGCTCACCCTCTCTCCCTCTCTCTCAAAAATAAATAAGCAATTGAAAAAAATTTTTTTAAAGGACCAGTCTTTGTAATTAATTAATTTAAAAAATTTTAATGTTTATTTATTTTTGAGAGAGAAAGAGAGACAGAGTGCCAACAGAGGGGCAGAGAGAGAGGGAGACACAGAATCCCAAGCAGGCTCCAGGCTCTGAGCTGTCAGCACAGAGCCCGACGTGGGGCTCGAACTCACAGACCGCGAGATCGTGACCTGAGCCGAAGTCGGCTCAACCGACTGAGCCATCCAGGCGCCCCCAACCCGAGCCCAATTTAGATGCTTAACAGACAGAGCCACCCGGGCGCCCCTAATTAGTTAATTTTTAATGGTGGTGAAATACACATAACCTAAAATTTACCATTTTAGCCATCTTCAATGAATAGTTCTGCGGCCTTAAGCACGTTCATGCTGTGTACAGCCGTCACCACCGTCCATCTCCAGAACTTTCTTCCACCTGCAAAACAAACTCTGTCCCCTTTGAACACTGACGCCCCATTTGCCCTGCCCTGTAGCCCCTGGCAGGCGGCATCTCATTTCCTGTCTCTCCGAAGTCGACTCGTCGAAGTACCTCACGTAAGTGGAATCATAGAGTGTTTGTCCCCTTGTGAGTGGCGTAGTTCACTAAGTGGAACGTCTGTCTTCCAGGTTCATCTGTGCTATCGCCCGGGTCAGAATGTCCTTCGTCTTTAAGGCACTGGACGGCTTCCACCTTTTTGGCTAATGTGAATCTCGCGGCTATAAAAAGGGATGTGCCCACATCTCTTCGAGACCCTGCTTTCAGTTCCGTGGGGTGTGCAGGAGTCCAGAGAGCACTCCCAACCACATTTCCTACCTCTTTGCAGAAACCCCAGCTTTGCGGACTGTTCTGTGAGGCCTCCTTACAGCGACTCAGGCGGGGGGGCCATTTCTTGGAAGCCCGTGTGATCAGAGAGGGTGCTCCTGTCCACCGTGCGTCACCCCACACGGAGGCTGTAGAATTCCCCGGTAAGCTTGTTAAAAATGTAGATTCCCTGGCACCACCTTCGACTGTTCTGAGGCAGTAGTTCTGGGGTAGAACCAAGGATTCTGCATTTTTGACATCGACCCAAAGGTTCTGATATGTTTCTACCTTCAGAAGTCGCTGGATGAGATGACTCCCGGGGTCCCTCCCACCCTAATGTCCCCTGGCTCTAAAGTTAATTAATGTTGGGGACGCCTTGGTGGCTCAGTCTTAAGCGTCCGACTTCGGCTTGGGCCATGATCTCACGGTTCACGGGTTCGAGCCCCGCATCGGGCTCTGCGTGGACAGCTCGGAGCCTGGAGCCCGCTTCGGATTCTGTGTCTCCCTCTCGCTCTCTCTGCCCCTCCCCCACTCATGCTCTGTGTTTCTCTCTGCCTCAAAAATAAATAAACGTTAAAAATGTTTTCTAAAAAAAAAAATTAAAAAAAAAAATAGAAAAAAGGGGTGCCTGGGAAGCTCAGTTGGTTAAGCGGCCAACCTCGGCTCAGGCATGATCTCGTGGTCCATGAGTTCGAGCCCCGCATCGGGCTCTGTGCTGACAGCTCAGAGCCTGGAGCCTGTTTCAGATTCTGTGTCTCCCTCTGTCTGACCCTCCCCCGTTCATGCTCTGTCTCTCTCTGTCTCAAAAATAAATAAACATTAAAAAAATTTTTTTTTAATTTTTTTCCTTAAGTTAATTACTATTGGCCTAAAGGCTGAGCAGAAAGATTGTGGCAGACAGAGCAACATTCACCGAATATTCCAGTCACTCCCCAGCACCAGCCCACACCCTTTCACTGGGTCGGGGCCCACGACTACTTCTGGCCAATGAGATGTGAGCGAAAGTGGCATGCGTCCTTACCACGGGGAAGCAGGTAAAAGTCTGTGCCCTCTCTGCTGCCTTGACGAACAGTCTGAGAAACAGAATCTGAACTGCAAGGTCACTGCCATACACAGTAAAGATGTAACAGCGGACACTGGAGGGAAGGTGGCCTTGGGCCTTGGTGTTCTTCCTTCCTGCCTTCCTCCAGCTGAATGGGAGCTTCCAGACTAGAGTGGTGTCGGTCAGTTCAGGACTTGGCCTCCAGACGAGGAAGAACAGAAAGGCTGTCCAAGACCAGAGGCATCTCAGGACAGTTGGAGGAACCTGGGGGTGGATTGGCTGGACGGCCCATGGCTCGCTGATACCCATGTAAGGCCTTGGGGCCAGGGTAACACTAATACTGCGGAATGAGGTGTTCATCCTTATTGGGGTTGGAGGGCAAGCCCTCTGGGCAGGAGTGACTCACCCTGAGTCCTGAATACCTCTGATGTTGAGAGAAATCCAGCCCAGTCTTCCTAGTCCCGGTCATCTCCTTCCATAGAAAATGACTTCACAGTGGCTTCGAGAATGTTTACACCGATGGGTGGTCAGTCCTTGCAGAGGTGACCCCCTGTTGGGGTTTGGAAATTTTCCCATTGATCTTAGAAAAAAAGCAGGACTCTGCCTCTCCGTGGTAAACTCTGGCATTTGTGGACACTAGGCTATTCTTTGAATTTGGGCTGCTTCTTACCCCGGATAAGGCCTCTCTACCCATGAGATTAAACATTAGTTTGAGCGGTGCCTGGGTGGCCCAGTCGGTTAAGCATCTGGCCCTTGGAGCGTCCGACTTCAGCTCAGGTCATGATCTCACAGTTTATCAGTTCAAGCCCTGCTTCGGGCTCTGTGCTGCCAGCTCAGAGCCTGGAACCTCCTTCAGATTCTGTGTCTCCCCCTCTCTCTGCTCCTCCCCTGCTCATACTCTGTCTCTGTCTCAAAAACAAATAAAGATTGAAATTTTTTAAAATAAATAAATAAATAAACTATAAAAATTGAAAGTAATAAATATAAAATTAGTTTTAAATTTTATTGTTTTGATTTTTATTACTTATTATAGTTGCA
Source organism: Neofelis nebulosa (assembly GCF_028018385.1). Taxonomy (NCBI): domain Eukaryota; kingdom Metazoa; phylum Chordata; class Mammalia; order Carnivora; family Felidae; genus Neofelis; species Neofelis nebulosa. Next base: position 11,745,270 of record NC_080789.1, read on the forward strand.
TAATTAATTGTATTTCCATTTTTAATTTAAATTTTACGTCTTAGAAAAATAACACGTTCCCATAATACAAGTCAAAAGATACGGGAGGATGTACAGTGAGAAGCAAGTCTTGCTCTTGCCCTTCTCTCTCAATCCCTCTGTTCTGGAAATAGAATCTAGGGATATTTAAAGAAAAACTTGCTGGTAATAATAGGTACTGTTTATTAAAATTTGTCATGTGCTGGGCATAATGGAGGCATTTTCCACACACCATTTTATCAATGTCCACAATGGCCCTATATACTTGGTATATTACGAGAGGAAATTGACCCTTGGACAGAAAAAAAATAACATGTCCAAGGTCACACAGAGAATAAAAGGCAGAGTCAGGGCCAACATCACGCTCTTTCCAGTGTGCTGACTGCCTTGCATATCACTAATTAACATTGGTATAATGTTTTCCTATTTATAAACTGTGTCGCAAGACATTTAAGGCTCATGACTATCCTGTGGGGCAGGCAGGGAAGACATTATTGTTGTATCCAGAATACAGACGATGAGACTGAGGTTCCAGGAGGACCTACGGTTCTAGGCACATGTGGCTTGGCCCTGTGCCAAGTGCCCTATAAACCTTGACACATTGAATCCCAACAACAGCCACTGAAATGTTTTACTTAAGAGTTGAAGAAAGCAAGAGTCAGAGAGGTAAAGTGATCTGCCTAAGATCACACCACAAATAGTTGGGAACACCGGGAACGGGTCACCTGGTGTATCTAACTTCAAAGTGATCGTCTTTTAATTATCAAGTACTATAGCTTGCAGAGATCGAAGTCTGTGGCGTTTTCATCTGACTAGCCCATCGATCCCAGCATCGGAGCTAGGAGGGTAGTGTTATTATTCCCATTTTCCAGGTGGCAAAACCGAGGCCTTAGTAAGGGGGCGCCGATTGCCCAAAGTCACACAGCTAACAAGTGGTAGAGGCAGGATTTGAGGCTGCTTCGGATTCTCTCTGGGGTTTTCGCCCCACGCCCAGACCTCGGGTCGGTTTCTGCAGAAGCCACATCCGGTTTTCACTTCAGCCTGGCGGGCGCCTGCCGGTAGTGACTTCACCAGAGACGGTGTGAGCACCTGGCAGGGCGGGCGCGGAGGGAGGGAGAGGGTCAGCCCGGGGGCCAGGCGGGATGACCTCCAGCAGTCCTTCAAGCTTCAGTGTCCTCCCACCTCAGCATTCCCTTCACGCCCCCGTCCTCATTTCTCCAGCTCCCGCATTTGCCAACTTCTTTTTGCCCCTGAAAAGAATTTTTACAGACTTTGCGCAGAGTCAGAAGGGGAGCCCGGGGGAACCCGTTGTTGCACCTCCGCCACCATTGGTTGTAGCGCTATGAGACTCGATTTGCATGTCGTGTTCGATTGGCTCAAGCGACAGGAGTGGGCGGGCTCAAGCAAATCTACCTGTCAGAGGGTGGAGCACGCAGAGCTTCCGGGCTGGAGAAGGGGGAAGGGCCACCTGGCAGCGGTGAAGGAGGCCGGGCGTCCTACTGATGGACCCGAGGCAGGAACCCGTCCACACCCCACACAGCCGCTTCGCAAGCGCGGCCTGGTGCAAACGCGCATTTGCTGGGACAACACAGAGTACAGTGACATTGATTACTTCTGCGGGACTTCCTTGGGGAGGGGATGAGGCGGGGGAGGGCAGGAACTGGAGGGAGATCTTCATCGTAAAGTCTTTTATGCCCGAACTGTGAACCGTGGGAATTTATTAAAACATAATTTTTAAATATATATATAGTTATATATTTATATGTATAAAGTATATATATAAAGTATATATATAAAGTACATATGTAACTATATGTATATAAATATATATACACTATACACAAGTGTGTGTATATATATATATATATATATATATATATAGTGTCTCAGTCAGTAGAGCATGCGACCCTTGACTCTTGATCTTGGGATCCTAGTCCTAGCCCCACATTAGAGGGTAGAGATTACATAAAAAACAATTTAAAAATCCCAAAATTATATATAAAAAAATAAAAAAGTATATATTATTTTGCGTTGTATATTTAATTTTAATTTATAGTTAATTTAATATTGAATATTTAATTTATTTAATTTTTAAGTTTAATTTAAAATTTTACATATCTATAAATATTGATTTTTTTTTTTTTTTGAAAGAGAGAGAGAGCATGTGAGCAGGGGAAGGGGGCAGAGAGAGGGAGACAGAATCTTTAGCAGGCTTCGTGCTCAGCGCTGAGCCCAACTGAGGGTTCGATCCTGTGACCCTGGGATCATGACCTGAGCCAAGACCAAAGTCAGTTGCTCAACCGACTGAGCCACCCAGTGCCCCTGAATTTTATGTTCTAATAGGTTCTCATGGTGTGTGCATATATAAATGTGCTCCACATATGTGTGTAGATATAGATATATAGATATAGATAGATGGATGGATCTTCTTAGGACACTGTCAGAGAGTTATAAATGCCAAACTTTTCAGCCTGGCATTCAAAGCTCTCTGCATCCTGCTCTAGCCTCTTCCCACCTGCCCATCATCCCTGAACCCACAGCTACTGCCCCCGCAGATTGGTCTCTGCCCAACGCACATTTCTACCCTGACTTTGTCCTTGCCTTTGCCTCTACACAGACACTCTCTCTCCGTACAGCTACATCTTTGAGGTTCCGCCCAACCTCTGCGGTCCCTCAGCCCCCTCCCTGATCCAGAGTCAGAGTTGATTTCTGCCTCCTCTGTGCTTCCAGGCACTTGGTTTGTACTTGGCTGAGTGTATTTGTCACAAGGTCCACCCACACAGCTCCCCATGGCCCCCATTGTTTCATCAGCCCACCTCCCCAGCTTTGGCCTAGTGTCCTTTGTTGATTCGGCAAACATCCATTGAGCACCTACTCTGTGCCCCGCTGTTCTAGGTATTGGGCATAGAGCAGGGAACCAACCCTCCAAGTTCCTGCTCTCTTGGAGTTTATGTTTTAGTGAAGATGAAGAGTTAATGGATAACCCAACATGGTGTATAATTTGTCAGGTAGTAACAAACCGTGAAGAAAACTAAAGCAGGGAAAAGGGGTTACCCTAGACAGGGAGATTGATTCTCGTTTGGATTAGGGATTTAGGGATGGTTCTGTGGAGGTGACATTTTAGGAGCAATCTGAATGAAGTAAGGAGGGCACCGGGCAGTCTCTGGAGAGTTCCAGGCTGGGGAAGAGAAAGAGGGAATAGCCACGTGTCCAGTTCGTGCCCAGCAAGTGGACGGTGAGTTAAAGTGGACAATGGAGGAACGCTGGCTGGCTCAGTCGGTGAAGCAGGTGGCCCTTGGTCTCGGGGCTGTGGGTTCGAGCCTCATGATGAGTGTAGAGATCACTTAAAAATGGCACAAAATAAAATAAATTGAGCAATGGAGAGGGAGAGAGAAGATTGTCACTGGTGCAGGAGAGCATGAGGACAGCTTCTTACATTTTCCAGGAGTGGCGAACCTGGCCTCTACCCAAATGACTGAGCTGTAACCAGTAGCACAGCCTTGGGAAGCCACACCCGGCAAGTTTGGCTTCTCAGAGAAGCAGCTCGGAATTGTGGGAAGGAGAACCTGGCTCCAGGTTCAACCCTGGTTTGGGCCCTTATCAATGTTAAAGATCTGGTGTTAAACTTTTCACAGACCTTATCTCACTTACCATTCAGAACAACATTTTAAGGCCTGCCTGGTGGCTCACAGAGGTTCAGGGGCTTGCCCAAAGCTGCACTGTCAATAGAATTCCATGTCGTGCCAGGAAGTCAATGTCATGACCGGCATTAAAAAAAAATGAAATCGGGGCGCCTGGGTGGCTCAGTCGGTTAAGCGTCTGATTTCAGCTCAGGTCACCATCTGGCAGTTTGTGAGTTCGAGTCCTGCATCGGGCTCTGTGCTGACAGCTCAGAGCCTGGAGCCTGCTTTGGATTCTGTGTCTCCATCTCTTTCTGCCCCCTGCCCCGCTCGCACTCTCTCTCTCTCTCTCTCTCTCTCTCTCACTCTCAAAAATAAATAAACATTAAAATTTTTTCAAAAAAAAAGATCTAGATGAGAAGATATTAGAGTATTTGGGGTCACCTGTTTCATTTACGTGAGTGCATTTGTATGATAAAATACATTCCTTGCAGTTGTGTGAAGGTAAAAAGACCAAAAACTCTAAGAACACTGTTTTGGACACCGCCATGGATAAAGCACCTGTCACAGCACCCGGCGTCTACTGGTTTGCAATGAGGGCCGTTTTTGGAGCTTAACTAATCAGTCAGCACATGTGAAATTGCTAGTGACCCTGGTTCACCAGACCTCTGTGCCAGACTGATGCTAGGAACAGAAGTGCTGGATTAGTCGTCGTCGTCGTCCTCCTCCTCCTTCTAGTCCTAGAGGACCCCATCTAGCCCTGACCTCTCTGCTACATGGCTCTCAGGCCAGCCTCCAAATAACCACCTCCATCTCCAGGCTTAAAAAAAAAAAACAAAACAAAAAAAACCAGGAAAAGTAAAAACTTTTGTCCAAACCAAATTCTGCCCACGGATGTTCATAGCAGCTTTCTTCATAATTGCCAAAAGTTGGAAGCAACCAAGATGTCTTTTTTAAGAAAAAAAAATTTTTTTTACATGTATTCATTTTTGAGAGACAGAGATAGAGCACAAGTGGGGGAGGGGCAGAGAGAGGGGGAGACACAGAATCCGAAGCAGGCTCCGGGCTCTGAGCTGTCAGCGCAGACCCCGACGCGGGGCTCGAACCCACGAACTGCGAGATCATGACCTGAGGCGAAGTCAGACGCTTAACCGACTGAGCCACCCAGGCGCCCTGGAAGCAATGAAGATGTCTTTTAGTAGATGATGCACACTGTGGTGCATCCAGAGAACAGAATATTATTTAGCACTAAAAAAGAAATGTGCCGTGGGGGCACGCACCTGGGTGGCTCAGTCAGTTGAGTGTCTGACTCTTCGTTTCAGCTCAGGTCATGATCTCACGGTTCGTGAGTTTGAACCCTGCCTCAGACTCTGCGTTGGCAGCGTGGAGCCTGCTTGGGATTCTCTCTCTCCCTCTCTCTGTCCCTCCCTGCCCTCCCCATTCCCTCCTCAAATAAACATTTAAAACAAACAAACAAAAAAAAGAAATGTGCTATCAAGCCATGAAAAGCCATGGAAGAACTTGAAATGCATATTACTAAATCAAAGAGGCCAATCTGAAGAGGCGACATGCATTCCGTATGATCTGGCTCTATGACATCTTGAAAAGGCACAACTATGGAGACAGTAAAAAGGATCAGTGGTTGCAGGGGTAGGGGTGGGGGTGGAGGAGGAGGAGCTAAATAGGCAGAGCACACAGGATTTTTAAGGCAGTGAAAATACTCTGTATGATACTATAGTGATGGATTCACGTTGTTAGCCACTTGTCCAAACCCATAGAATGTACAACGCCAAGAGTGACCCCGTAATATAAACTATGGCCTTTGGATGATTATGATGTGTCAATGTAGGTTCATCCCTTGTAACAAATGTGCCACTAATAAGGGTTCGGGTCGTTAGTTCCTGTATGTGGTGGTGGGGACTAGGGGGGGGTGTCCCCACGCCAACAAGCAATGCTCCGGACACTAGCTGAGTGCCCTCCAGTTCAACTCAATTCAGACCCTTCTACCTGGAGATAGGGTCAGGTCCCACAGGTGAAGGGCTCAGTCCTACAAGGCTGTCCCCCCACCCCCCGCCCCACTTCAGATGCTGCTGGTTCACAAGGGCAGGTTGTCACCTGTCCTTCTGACCTATGCTATAGACCAGAGGTTCCAAAGACCCACCCCCTTGGGTCCATTAATTTCCTAAAGCTGTCCATAGAACTCAGGAAACCTGTTTATTCACTAGATCACTGGTTTATTATAAAAGGCTATAGCTCAGGAACAGCCAGACAGGAGAGACGCATGGGGCAAGGTGTGGGGAGAGGGCCTGGAGCTTTCATATCACTTTCAGGTGTTTACCAACAAGAAGTTTGGTTTTTTTTTAATTTTTTTTTAACGTTTATTTATTTTTGAGACAGAGAGAGACAGCATGAACAGGGGAGGGGCAGAAAGAGAGGGAGACACAGAATCTGAAACAGGTTCCAGGCTCTGAGCGGTCAGCACAGAGCCCAACGCGGGGCTCGAACTCACGGACCGTGAGATCGTGACCTGAGCCAAAGTCGGACGCTTAACCGACCGAGCCACCCAGGCGCCCCCCAACCAGAAGTTCTTTGAATCCCATCCTCTTGGGGTTTTATGGAGGCTTCATTACAAAGGCACAATTGATTACGTGATGAGCCATTAGCCATCCATTCAACCTCAAGGGCTCGTCACCTCCCTGGAGGTGGGGGGTGGGGTAAGATGGAAAGTTCCAAACTTCTCTGTTCTCAGTGGGTTCCACTGGCTACAAGCCCCCATCCTTAGGTACTTTCCAAAAGTCGCCTCATTAACGTAACAAAAGACACACTTTGCAAATACCAAGGGTTTTAGGAGCTCTGAGCTGGGAACCTTGACCAAGATCAAACACGAGAAACACATTTTGTAGTCTAGTTGCCCACGTGTATATTACAATGTATGTGTGTATAAATAACAATATCACACCCACTCTGTTGGGAGATGTTAGCGACGGGGAGACTGTGCGTCTACGGGGGCAGGGGATATAGGAGAAATGTCTCCAAGTTTTCTGTGAACCTAAAACGGCTCTAAAAAATAAAGGCTTTTTAAAAATGCTGAAGAAGCGTTGCTCTAGAAAGGGGCCCTGGAGCCAGATGTCCTGGGCTTGAAGCCTGGCCCTACCGCTTAATAGTTCTGAGGTGTTGGGGAAGTCACTCGACCTTTCTGTGTTCCAGTAGCCTCATTTGTACCATGGGGGATTGAAAGAGACCTACCTCTTGGGCCGATGTGAGGATTTGGGGAGTGAGTATATGGAACTGTTCTCGGAAAATGCGTGGCAGGTCCTATGTGCTGGCCACCAATAGAGGAGGCGTGAGTAGAGGAGGAATTTCCAGCCCTTTGAAGACCAGCTAAACCGGACGCAGGCATTTATGGGAGGGCTGGCTGGGTCCTCTGCACTCAAGGCTTCTGCAGCTTGATACCTTTGCCCTGTTTACCAGGAGCACCCCCCCCCCCCCCACCGCCACCGCCGTGAGCCTGTCCCTTCACCTTTGCCCAGACCTCCCTATCTTGCCTGAGGGCACTTTATGGTTTTTGGCCCCTTTGCCTTTAAACGACTTCAAGGTGGAGAGGGTTCTGGTAGGCTAGAGCAGCGCTTCCTCAGTCACTCGTCTCGGCTTGCCAGGGTCTTTGCCCCCTCTGTCTGATGCTTGGGCGGGTGCTTCAGGCCTTCTCTTATCTCCAGAATCTCGCCAGTCATTCTCTGTCCACATTGGCCAAGACAACCCTGAACACACACGGCCTTCGCCTTTTTAGAGCATTTTCCCACACGCTCTATCAGATGAACCTCATCAAACCGATCTTGTTAGCAGGGACATGGAGATACGAAGGCCGAGAGTGGTCAGGCGCCCAGCTTATGATCGCACAGCAGGGACCTCAGTCCAGCCCTCTTTGTAAATAACAAAAGAAACACCGTAACATCCGTGTGTGAAATCCTGTTGTGCCAGGTTTTCGCCTGCCTACCTCATTCTAGGTCTTTCCAGTGCTTCTCAAACTTTACTTTCTGTGAATCCCCTGGGCCTGATGTTAAGACGTAGATTCTGGGGGTGCCTGGGTGGCTCCGTTGGTTGAGCATTCATCTCTTGATTTCGGCTCAGGTCGTGATCTCGTGGTGGTGAGATTGAGCCCCCGCCCCCCCCCATCAGGCTCCCCGCTGAGCATGGAACCTGCTTGGGCTTCTCTTTCTGCCCTTCCCCCCACGCATGTTCTCAAAACTAAATTAAAAAAATAAAAATAAAAAAGAGGCCGACTCTGATTTCACGGGCCGAGGTCGGGGCCTGAGAGTCTGCATCTTTTTGTTTGTTTGTTTGTTTGTTTGAGAGTCTGCATTTTTAACAAGCTCCCAGGGGATGCTGAGGCTGCTGGACTCCACGGACTCCGGTTTGGATAGCCAGGAACCTTTCCGTGTCCTGTGAGGTTGAAATCATCACCGTCGTTTTTCAGGTGAGCGAATAGAGGCTCCAGGCGGTTCAAAGACTGCTCAAGACCTCTAAGCTAGTAAGGTGGTAGAACAGAGATTCAAACTCAGGTGTTGGGGGGGTCAGATCCTGGGTGATTGCCTTTCTCTTTCAGCGGCTTTAGCACTGGGGCTCCAAGCTGCATTTGCTCCAAAATGGCTGAAATCCTGTGACGTCACCCTGACTCCACCACCACCCATCTGGGCTGGGCTACTGAGACGGCAGAATGGATGTCACTCAGAAAGGGTACATTAACCATAAAGTCCTTTGCCACACAGAAGTGCTATGAGGCCAAATGTTAAAAACACACCCTGGAAGGGAAGACAGGCTGAGAGACACTCCTACAAGTCAAATATGCCAAGGTTGGCTGCTGGGGCCTTGGTTCCTGCTCAGAGGAGGCCATGCTCTGTCACCAAAGGGGCATGGGATGAGTGCACTGGCCGGTGGTCTCTCCTTCCAATACCCGTTTCCACGGAGCTGGAAAAGACAAAGGTCACTTCATTTTTATTTATTTATTTATTTATTTTTAATTAAAAAAAATTTTTTTTTAACGTTTATTTAATTTTGAGACAGAGAGAGACAGAGCATGAATGGGGGAGGGGCAGAGAGAGAGGGAGACACAGAATCCGAAGCAGGCTCCAGGCTCCGAGCCGTCAGCCCAGAGCCCGACGCGGGGCTCGAACTCACGGACCGCGAGATCGTGACCCGAGCCGAAGTCGGACGCTTAACCGACTGAGCCACCCAGGCGCCCCATATTTTTCTTTTTTTTAATAACAGCTTTATTGATCTATAATTCACATACCATAAGATTCACCCTTTTAAAGTGTACCTTTCAGTGGTTTTTAGCGTAGTCACAGAGTTGTGCACCTATCACCACTGTCAAATTCCAGAACCTTTTCATCATTCTGAAAAGAAACCCCATCCCCATTAACGGTCACTCCCCACTCCCTCCTCCCCTCTGACCACTGGTCTACCTTCTGACTCCATAGATTTGCCTATTCTGGACATTTCGTATAAATGGGATCATACAATAAGTGGCCTTTTTTTTTTTTTTTTTTTTTTTAATTTTTTTTTTTTTCAACGTTTTTTATTTATTTTTGGACAGAGAGAGACAGAGCATGAACGGGGGAGGGGCAGAGAGAGAGGGAGACACAGAATCGGAAACAGGCTCCAGGCTCCGAGCCATCAGCCCAGAGCCCGACGCGGGGCTCGAACTCACGGACCGCGAGATCGTGACCTGGCTGAAGTCGGACGCTTAACCGACTGCGCCACCCAGGCGCCCCAATAAGTGGCCTTTTGTGATGGGTTTCTTTCACTTACTGTAGTGTTTTCATTACGCTATGTTGTAACATGTACTATTTTTTTAATTTATTATTTTTTAAATTTACAGCCAAGTTAGTTAGCATATGGTGCAATAATGACTTCAGGAGTAGATTCCAGTGATTCATCCCCTACGTATAACACCCAGTGCTCCTCCCAGCAAGTGTCCTCCTTAATGTCCCTTGCCCATTTAGCCCTTCCCCCCACCCACAAACCCTCCAGCAACCCTGTTTGTTCTCTATATTTAAGAGATTCTCTATATTTAAGTGGTGATTTAAGAGTCTCTTCTGTTTTGTCCTCCTCCCTGTTTTTATATTATTTTTGTTTCCCTTCCCTTAGGCTCATCTGTTTTGTATCTTAAATTCCACGTATGAGTGAATTCATATGATATTTGTCTTTCTCTGACTAATTTTGCTTAGCATAATACCCTTTAGTTCCATCCACATTGTTGCAAATGTCAGGATTTCATTTTTTTTGATTGCTGAGTAATACTCCATTATATATATATATATATATATATATATATATATATATATATATGCGCCACATCTTCTTTATCCATTCAACTGTTGATGGACATTTGGGCTCTTTCTGTACTTTGCCTATTGTCAACAGTGCTGCTATAAACATTGGGGTGCATGTGCCCCTTCAAGACAGCACACCTGTATCCCGTGGATAAATGCCTAGTAATGCAATTGCTGGGTCATAGGGTAGTTCTATTTTTAGTTTTTTGAGGAACCTCCATCCTGTTTTCCAGAGTGGCTGCACCAGCTTGCATTCCCACCAGTAGTATAAAAGAGTTCCTCTTTCTCTGAATCCTCACCAACATTTGTTGTTGCCTGAGTTGTTAACTTTTAGCCATTCTGACAGATGTGAGGTGGTATCTCATTGTGGTTTTGATTTGTATTTCCCTGATGATGAGTGACATTAACCATTTTTTCATGTGTCGGGTGGCCATCTGGATATCTTCTTTGGAGAAGTGTCTGTTCATGTCTTTTGCCCATTTCTTCACTGGATTATTTGTTTTTTTGGGTATTGAGTTTGATAAGTTCTTTATAGATTTTGGATACTAACCCTTTATCTGATATGTGGTTTGCATATATCTTCTCCCATTCTGTCGGTTGCTTTTAGTTTTGCTGACTGTTTCCTTCACTATGCAGAAGGTTTTTATTTTGATAAGGTCCCAATAGTTCATTTTTGCTTTTGTTTCCCTTGTCCCCGGAGACACGTTGAGGAAGAAGCTGCTGTGACAGAGATCAAAGAGGTTTTCGCCTGCTTTCTCCTACAGAGTTTTGATGGCTTCCTGTCTTACATTGAGGTCTGTCATCCATTTTGAGTTTATTTTTGTGTACGGTGTAAGAAAGTGGTCCAGGTTCATTTTTCTGCATTTCCCTGTCCAATTTTCCCAACACAATTTGCTGAAGAGACTGTCTTTATTCCATTGGATATTCTTTCCTGCTTTGTCAAAGATTAGTTGGTCATATGTTTGTGGGTCCATTTCTGGATTCTCTATTCTGTTCCATTGATCTGAGTGTTTTTGTGCCAGTACCATACTGTCTTGATGGTTACAGCTTTGCAATACATCTTGAAGTCCAGGATTGTGATGCCTCCAGCTTTGGTTTTCCTTTTCAGAATTGCTTTGGCTATTCGGGGCCTTTCTGCTTCCATGCAAATTTCAGGATCGTTTGTTCTAGCTCTGTGAAGAGTGCTGGTGTTATTTTGATAGGGATTGCATTGAATATGTAGATTGTTTGGGTAGTATCGACATTTTAACAATATTCGTTCTTCCTATCCAGGAACATGGAATATTTTTCCATCCTTTTGTGTCTTCTTCAGTTTCTTTCACAAGCTTTCTATAATGTTCAGTGTATAGATTTTTCAACTCTTTGGTTAAGTTTATTCGTAGGTATTTTATGGCTTTTGGTGCAATTGTAAGTGGGATCGATTCCTTGATTTCTCTTTCTGCTGCTTCGGTACTGGTGTATAGAAATGCAACCGATTTCTGTGCATTGATTTTATTTCCCTGTGACTTTGCTGAATTCGTGGATCGATTCTAGCAGGCTTTTTTTTTTTTTTGTGGAATCTTTTGGGTTTTCCGTACAGAGTACCATGTCGTCTGCGAAGAGTTGGTAACACACACTATTGTCATGTAACATCCCACTGTATGGATGTGCCACATTTTGCTTATCCACTCATCAGTTCGTGGACATTTGAGTTGTTTCCTGTGTGTGTGTGTGTGTGTGTGTGTGTGTGTGGCTGTCATGAACGACGCTGCTCTGGACATTCAGGTCCATTCGTGTACAAATGTTTGTGTGGGCATATGTTTTCATTTCTCCTGGGCAGATACCTAGGAGTGGAGCTTCTAGATCAGATGGCAACTCTGTTACCAAACAGAGTTTGAGGAACTGCCACACCGTTTTGCAAAGCGGTTGCACCTTCTTACGATCCCACCAGCAATGTGGGAGGGTTCTGATTTCTCCAGGATTTGGGTGTAGTCATTTACTTTTAAAGCTGCTCAGTGGAAACCGAGACTTCCGCCTAAGCAATGACAAGTGGAATAAATATTCAGTGACTGTGGTATACTGATGCAAGCCTGCCCTTGGAAACAAGCAGGCCTAGCCTTGGGTGCTGTGTGTTTTTGGTAGCCACTTAACCTCTCTGGGCTGGTTTCTCTCTTGAGACCTGAAGTAGGAGCGCGTAATAGAGATCACAGGTGAGTAGAATTTGAGAAGCTTTGGGCAACAAGGTCCTCCTTTTGTTTTCTTTTTTAATTTTTTAAAATCATCCACTCCTGAAGGCCTGATTCTAAATTCCCACTTGTCCTATGAGGGGACCCGCTGGTGGTGAAGAACAGCATATTGGGAGACAAGTAGTCCCGGATTTAAATCCCAGGTCTGTTTCTTGCTATCTATGACCTTGGGCCAGTCAACTTTACCTTTTCGGTGAAAAGGAGATTAGATACCACATCAAAGTGTTGTTGTCAGGATAAAATGTCTTGTGGTAAGCATGCAATTGATCATAGGCACTATTATTATCACTGTCCTTAGTAATCTCTACACCAAACATGGGGCTCAAACTCACGACCCCGAGATCAAGAGTCCCATGCTCTACCAACTGAGCCAGCCCAGGGCCCCCTTGTAGGGCTATTATTGAAACATGGAAAGATCCATCCATTCCACCAATACTAGCTGAGTTCCTACTAAGGGTCAGTTTCTGTGATAGATGATTAATACCCTTTATGTCTGGAGCTCACAGGTTTGGGGGAGCAGACGTGAAACACATTGTGTCCCCCAGGTGATAAGTGCCGTTAAGGTTCTCTGTTGGGGAGGGAGGGGCGTGGCAAGCAGAAGGAAGTGGCCACTGGGAGGTCCGGGCAACCCCGGGGCAGGTGTGAGAGGCCCCTGTTGTGCAGGGTGGACAGCGAGGTCGAGGCCTCGTGGAGCACAGTCTCCCCTGACTATGTCCTCACCACCCACACCCACAACCTAGAAATGGCCTGTCTGCTCTGAGGCTGGAAAGAGTGCAGACTTTTGCCTTATAAACCCACATGAGAAAAAGGCTTAAACCCTCCCTGGGCTCACAACCAAAACTTCCGTGTGCCCAGGGCCTGGTGGCCATAGGGCACTGTGGACGCCACGAAGAGGGGGTTTATGAGGGGAAGAGAGACACGCGATAGAAACTGGATTGTGGGGGGGCCTGGGTGGCTCAGTCGGTTGAGTGTCCGACTTCAGCTCAGGTCATGATCTCGCGGTCCGTGAGTTCGAGCCCTGCGTCGGGCTCTGTGCTGACAGCTCAGAGCCTGGAGCCTGTTTCAGATTCTGTGTCTCCCTCTCTCTGACCCTCCCCCGTTCATACTCTGTCTCTCTCTGTCTCAAAAATAAATAAACGTTAAAAAATATATATATAAGAAACTGGATTGTGGAGGGAGACAGAACGGCGCAGAGAAAAAGGGCTTCGAGTTATGACTGCCATTTGATGGCCTGTGGCCTCTGGCAAGTCACAACTGCTCACTCTCGCCTCGTTTCAGTCATCTGCAAAATGGGAACAAACACCGCCCTTCTGAAATGGTGAAACGGTACATGTCAAGAGGCAGGGAGATAGCACGAAAACGTTGCAGCAGGAGCGAAATGCTACATACCTGCACGACGGTTGGTGACTGCGGTCTGACGAATGGAGAAACAAAGTGTGGCATGTCACTCACCAATAGGAAGGAACGGGGTACTGACTCATCCTGCAGCATGCATGAGCCTTGAAAACCCATGCTGAGTGAAAGAGGCCAGACACAAAAAAACCACAGGCTGTATGACTCCATGTGTATAAAATGTGCAGAACAGGCAAAGATACAAAGACAGACAGAGGATGCATGGTTGCCTAGGGCTGGGGGAGAAGGTAAGGGGGACATGGTGACTGACCTCTGATGGATATGGGGTTCCTTGGCAGTGAGGAAAATGTTCTGGAATTAAATAGTGGTGATGGTTGCACAGCTCTGTGAATATACGAAAAACCATTGAGCGAACCGTATACTTTCAATGAGTGAAATGTATGGGATGTGAATTATATCGCAGGAAAGCTGTCGGAAAAAACCAGAAGCGTGGTTCTTTATTCTCCAGCACCCATCTGTGCTGAGAAACCATGGGGCACGCACACACACACATGAATAATTGCATTTCCTAGCTTTGGTGTACTTCTTTGGCACGTGTCCTCATTTTCATTTTTATTAGCTTATGTGTGTGTTCATTCAGTCTACAAACATTTAACCACACCAGGTCCTGGGGAAATAAGCACAAACAGAGCACCGATCTGTCCTTCGGAAGCTCCTGGCCTCCTCGTCCGGAGACAGGCAAGCTTCACGGGGTGAAGTCACCATGACCCAGGGTAGGCCGGAGTGTGGTGGGAGCACCGTGGTTCCCAGCTGCACCAAGTGGTCTGGGAGGCCTCCTGAAGGACTCAACACACTCAAAGGCTCAAGAGAAAGGGGGCAGTGGGAATGTTTGAGTGATGGCCGGGAGACCCAGCGGTCCCGAGGTAGAAGGGGTAAATCGGGCCTGGGTGACATTGCACTAGATTCATGGAATAATGTCCGCTGGGTGCATATTAGAGAGAGGGCCCTGAGTGCCACTCCGGGGAAGCAGAAGGCATGGTCCTAGGGAGAGAGCACACATGGCTAGTGCTCAGTAATCATTCTCGGAATGAATAATGAATGCACAAAATAGAGGTGCTCAGGACGCTTCTCCTGAGACACTGATTTAATTAAAATCTCACCAGGGATTCTAACGTCTGATGCAGTGGAAACCCCTCAGGAGGACCACAGGACACCTCCTGATTGAGCCCAGTGTTTGTCACACTTCATTTTGTTTTAATGTTTATTTATTAGAGCGTGTGCATGCGCGGAAGGAGGGGCAGGAAGAGAGAGAAACCCAAGCAGGCTCCGCTCTGACAACACAGAGCCCGTCGCGAGGCTCGAACTCATGAACCATGAGGTCACAACCTGAGCTGAGATCGAGAGTCGGACGTTTAACCGACTGGAGCACCCAGGCGCCCCTGTCGCACTTTAAGATGACGTGAAACACCTGGGGAGCTTGTTAACATGCCGATTTGGGTTCGGTGGGTCTAGCCTGGGTGCTGCGACCCTGCATTTAACAAGCTCCCAGGGGCGCCTGGGTGGCTCAGTCGGTTGAGCGTCTGACTTCCGCTCGGGTCACGATCTCACAGTCCGTGGGTTCGAGCCCCGCATCGGACTCTGTGCTGACAGCTCAGAGCCTGGAAGCTGCTTCGGATTCTGCGTCTCCCTCTCCCTCTGCCCCTCCCCCGCTGGTGCTCTGTCTGTCTGTCTCTCTCTCTCAAAATAAATAAACATTAAAAAAAAAAATCAAGCTCCCAGATAAGGCCGATGCTGCCATCTTTCTGGTCCCAGAACCTTACTTTCTGCAGCCAGCCCCTTCTGACCCCTTCCGCCTCCTTGACTCTTCGCATCTCTGGGCTGCTCAGGGTCCTTCACAGTCTGTGTCTTCTCCCCGCTGGGCCTTGTGCCCAGTGTTTCTGCCTGGGACGAACTCCTCCCCCTTCCCCCCAGATGCCGCCCTTCGCCTCCCCAGCCCCCTACAGCGCTGTGTCTGCAGCACCCAAGCAGCCCGTTAGAACTTGTGTGAGCGGCACCCGAGCGGATCTGGGCCGGGTGTCAGCCGCCGACCCTGGAGCAGGGTCTGGCAAATAATAAGCCCTCAGGGAATCTCTGGGGAATGACAAAATGAACCTCCTGGAGGAGAGGAGGTACAAGGACACGCAATCATCATCATCGTACAAACCATTCCGGCGTCTTCGTTCTTGCAACAACCCAACTTTGCAGTGACTGTCATCACCTTCATTTTTTTTTAATGCTTATTTATTTTTGAGAGAGAGAGAGAGAGAGAGAGAGAGAGAGAGAAGGCACGAGCAGGGGAGGGGCAGGGAGAGAGAGAGACACAGAATCCGAAGCAGGCTCCAGGCCCCGAGCCGTCAGCACAGAGCCCGACGCGGGGCTCGAACTCGCAGACCACGAGATCACAACCTGAGCCGAAGTCGGACGCTCAACCGACTGAGCCACCCAGGTGCCCCTTTTATCGTCTTTATTTTACACCTGAGGACACTGAGGCACAGACAGGTTCCGTAAGTGGCAGAGTCTGGACTCTGATCTGGGCGGCTCAAGACAGACGCACGACAGAAAGGAAGCAGTAACCCCGCAGAGATGGAGGGAGAAGTCACTTTCCAGTGGAGGGTGGGGGTCCTGAAGGTGGGTAGGGGCCCAGGGGGCAGAACTGGCAGAAAAGGTATGAGAGCAGTGGCGTGACAGTGGCCGATTTGTAGAATGGGCAGGTTCAAAGTGCAGGGAACGGCCGCTGCTTGGGGTATAGGACCCTGCAGAAGGCCAGGGAGGGACAGGGCTTACCAGGATGCTGGAGACAATTGCAGGGGGCCTAGGCTACCAGGTTAGGAGTTTGTGCGGCACACAGAAAGCGCTAGAAACGTTCCTGGGCTGGAGAGAAGCAGGATGTGCTCGGGTCTTTGAGGGTCAGGGCAGAGTCCACCAACACAGCGCTGCAAAGTGAGAAGTTATGGATTTGGTGCCGCTAGGAGATCGGGGTTCAAATCCCAGCCTGCCTACCTATGGGCGCAAGGACTTTGATTAAGTTGCTTAACATTCTGGGCTTTGGTTTTGGCCTCTGTAAAATGAGGAGAGAAAAAAAGTCATAATAACAATTGGGTTGTTGACAGTAATTGACAAGTAATGATGATAATGTTTTTAGAAACTGAGAGCTCTACTATGATCTTAGGCAAATTATTTGACTCCTCCGTGCCTCAGTTTCCTCATCTGTGAAATGGGGGAGAATAATAGTACCCACATCAAAGCACGGAGACGGAGATGCAATAAGGCAATCTATGTGCCAAGTCCTTAGCCCCGAGCCTGCCTGTGCGTGCTCAGTAAATCTGTGCTGAGGGACACCTGGGTGGCTCAGATGGCTGCATGTCTGAATGTGGCTCAGGTCACGATCTCGTGGTTCGTGGGTTCAAGCCCCGCGTCAGGCTCTGTGCTGCCAGCTCAGAGCCTGGAGCCTGCTTTGGATTCTGTGTCTCCCTCTCTCTCACCCCCTCCCCCTCCCCTGCTCATGCTCTATCTCTCTGTCGCTCTCAAAAATAAATAAACGTTAAAAAAAAAATCTGTACTGAGCTGATGCTCATAGCCATACTTCAGGACAATCAACTCTGGAGGTGGAAAATACCAGGAAGGGGGGAAGAGGGAGGAGACAGTGGAGACGCTAAGATCCTTGTCTGGAGGGGAGGAGGAGAGGGTAAGGGACAGAATGCAGTGAGAATCCAGGGAAAAGGAAAGGAAGCCTGGGTAAGATGGTCTCAGCAAGAGTGAAGTCTCCCAGAGAAGGCCGAGGAGAGGGGAGGCTTCTGGGTTGAGTTGGTTGGCATGGAGAGGCTGGAAATGTGACCAGAGCTGGAAGTCAGGCGCACAGACAGGTTTGGCAAGACCCATGATGGTGGGAGTTCATCATTAGACGCTGAAAACAGGGAAACACATCAAGAATCCTGGGCAAGAGAACTATAGGTAATTTACATGTTTTCCATTTTTTTTTTCCTAATATTTTGGAACTTAAAAAATTTTTTGAGTTGGTATTGGGGCACCTGGGTGGTTCAGTCGATGGGGTGTCCAACCTGTCGGCTCAGGTCATGACTTTGCAATTCATGAGTTTGAGCCCCGCGTCGGGCTCTGTGATGACAGCTCGGAGCCTGGAGCCTGCTTTGGATTCTGTGTCTCCCTCTCTCTCTGCCCCTCCCCTGCTCATGCTCTCTCTCTCTCTCTCTCTCTCTCTCTCTCTCAAAATAAATGAATAAACTTTAAAAAAAAATAATGTTGACTGGGGTGCATGGGTGGCAAGGTCAGTAGAATATGTGACTCTTGATCTCAGGGCTGGGAGTTAGAGCCCTGTGTTGTGTATAGAGATTACTTACAAATAAAATCTTAAAAAAGTGCTGATTAAGAGAAAAAGACTGGAAAACACATGCAACAAAAAAATAGCCAAGTTAAATGTGATGAAAATAAAAGAACTTCTGTGCCTTCGCATCTATGATCAGTAAAGTAAAAAGGCAACCCACAGAATGGGAGAAAATGATCTGATGTGGGATTGATATGCCGAACATACAGAGAACTCTTAAAACTCAACACCAAAAAACAAACCACCCAAGTCAAAAATGGGCTAATGAGGCATTAAGGAATCTCCTCCTGAAATCATTGTTTCACTATATGCTAACTAATTTGGATGTAAATTTAAAAAAATAAACAATAAAATTTAAAAAAATGGGCTAACAACTCAGTAGATCACAAATCAATAAATTTTACCTGCGTGGACCCAGAGTAACCACCAACCAGGTCGAGATATAGAACATTCCAGTACTCTGGAAGGCTCCCCCCTCACATTCACAAACTCTTCAAAGGGAACCTCCATCCCAGCTTCTGCCACTAGAGACTGATTTTGCCTGTATTATACGGCTTCTACTTTTTTTTTTTTTTTTTGGTATCTAAACTCTTTCAAACAGTATGTCTGAGAGATTCATTCACTTCACACAGAACAAAACAACAGCTTAAGTGAGCTATGTCACATACCATATAGTTTCTCCTTTTTAAAGTATACAATTCCAAAAGAAGTTGGCGGTGGGAGGGAGTCCGCCTGGCTCAGTTGGTAGAACACATGACTCCTGATCTCTGGGTTGTGAGTTCGAGCCCCACGTTAGGCGCAGAGCTTACTTAAAAATAAATAAGTAAACACATAAATACATAAAGTAGACAGTTCCATAAGCTTTTAGCGTACTCACAGAGTCGCACAACCATCACCACAATCCAATTTTAGAACATTTTCGTTGCCTCAAAACAAAAACAAAAACAAAAACAAAAGAAAGCCCAACCCTCCTAGCCATTAGCACTAACTTCTCATTTCTTCCTTTCTTCCCAGCTTCCGGCAACCACTAATCTGTTTTCTGTCTCTATCGATTCGCCTATCCTGGAAATTTCATAGACGCGAAATTACACAATATGTGTGCTTTTTTGTGACCGGCCACTTCGACCTGGCATAATGTTTTTAAGGATCACCCGTGTTGTAGCTCGTGTCAATATTTCATTCCTTTTTACACCTGACTCATATTCTATTGTACGAAGATGCCACATTTTGTTTATTCATTCATCAGTTCACATTTAAGTCTTTGTGTGTGGGTTTTTTTTTTAAGTCTTTGTGTTTTTTTTTTTAATTTTTTTTTTAATTTTTTAAATGTTTATTTATTTTTGAGAGAGAGAGAGACAGAACATGAGCGGGGGAGGGGCAGAGAGAAAGGGAGACAGAAAACCCAAAGCAGGCTCCAGGCTCTGAGCTGTCAGCACAGAGCCTGACGCGGGGCTCGAACCTACAAGCCGTGAGATGATGACCTGAGCCAAAGTGGGACGCTTAACGGACTGAGCCACCCAGGCGCCCCAAGTCTTTGTGTTTTTTTATGTTAGCTCTAGTTTGTCCTTTTTCCTGTCTTTGTATCAGTCCACTGTATGGATATACTCCATGTATTCATTTTATCATCCATATACTTTTCTCCTCTTGGTTTTTGGCTACTTTAAATTGCTAAGAACATTTTTACACATGTTTGTTGGGCCCAAGCACTCATTTCTCTCGGGTACAGTATATACTTAAGAGTGGACTTGCTGGGGGCGCCTGGGCGGTTCAGTCCGTTAAGCGTCCGACTTCAGCTCAGGCGTGATCTCAGGATTCATGGGTTCGAGCCCCGCCTCAGGCTCTGTGCTGACAGCCCAGAGCCTGCAGCCTGCTTTTGAGTCTGTCTCTCTCTCTCTCTCTCTCTCTCTCTCTCTCTGTCTCTGCCCCTCCTCCGCTCATGCTGTGTCTCTGTCTCTCTCAAAAACGAATAAACATTAAAAAGAGTGGACTTGCTGGATCGTAGGGTATACATGTATGTTCAACTTTAGTAGACACGGCCGAACATTTTCTCAAAGTGGTTGTAGAAACTTGCACTCACTCCCACAAGTAACTCTTGAGAGTCCAGGACCTCCCGTTCTTGCCAACATTTCGTATCTTCATTTGAGTCGTGCGGGTTGGGGGTTAGTGCTCTCTCATTGTGGTTTTAATTTGCATTCTGTTATAACTAATGATGCTTAGCACCTTTTTATTTGTTTCCTGGATAATTAGATATCCTCTTTCATATTAGTGGCCATTCAGATCTTTGCCCATTTAGGAACAAATTGGGTTGTGTGTCTTTTCTTTCTTATTTTTTTATGTGAACTCTGCCCCCCAACGTGAGGCTCAAACTCATAACCCCAAGATCAAGAGTCATATGCTCTACCAGCTGAGTCAGCCAGATGCCCCATCTGTCTTTTTCTTAGCACAGATTTTTTTTTTTGAGAGAGAGAGAGAGAGAGAGAGAGAGAATCTTAAGCAAGCTCTACTCCACACCCAGTGCAGAGCCCAATGCAGAGCTCAATCTCATGACCTTGAGATCATGACCTGAACTGAAATCAAGAGTTGGAAGCTTAACCAACTGAGCCACCCAGGCACCCCTAGATGTTCTTGATAAATTTGGAATACAGCTCCTTTGACATATATATTGTTATTATTTTCTCCCAGTCTGTGATTTGATTTTTCACTCTTTTTTAAATTTTATTTTTTGCTCTCTTTAATGTGTCTTTCGGTGAACAGATGTTCTTAATTTTAATTAAATTCAGTCGAACGATCTTTTCTTATGGTTTATACTTTTTTGTCTTAAGAAATTTTTGTCAGGGTGCCTGGGTGGCTCAGTTGGTCGGGCATCCTACTTTGGCTCAGGTCATGATCTCACAGCTCATGAGTTCGAGCCCCGCGTCGGGCTCTGCACTGACAGCTCAGAGCCTGGAGCCTGCTTTGGATCCTGTGTCTCCTTCTGTCTCTATTCCTCCCTCACTTGCACTCTGTCTCTCTCTCAAAAATAAAGATTAAAAAAATAAATAAATAAAATTTTGCCTATTTCAAGGTCATGGGGATATTCTCCTATGCTTTCTTCTAGAAGTTTTATTGTCTACTTTTCATATTTAGGCCTCTGATTCCTCCTGAACTATTTCCCTAAATGGTGTGAGGGTAGGGATCAAGATTCACGGTTCCACGGGTGGGTATGCAATTGACCTGCACCATTTACTAAAAAGACCATCTTTTCTTCATTTATTTTCAGTGGCAATTTTGTGATATCTCAGACAACCATGTATATATGTGGCCCTCTCCATTTTATTCAAATATGTATGTGTGTGTCTAAACATTTGAAGGAAACAAGGTTTGTTAATAGTTGCTATATTGTGGTGGTAAGTTTATGGGTGCTTTTAATTTTCTTGCTTTTTAATATTTTCTATACCAACCATAATACTATTTTAATTCTCAGACCATATAGATGAAATATTTTCCGAAAAAATTTTCAAGTGTAGATTCTATATCAAGGATGCAGTTTCTTGGGAGACAGAGGAGGGGTTAGGCCAGATAGCGGGTGGGAGGGCTTCTTTATTCTTTTATTAAAAAAATTTTTTTAATGTGTATTATTTATTTTTTACATTTTATTATTATTATTAACATTTATTCATCTTTGAGAGACACAGCATGAGTGGGGGAGGAGCAGAGAGAGGGGGACAGAGAATCTGAAGCAGGCTCCGGGCTCCGAGCTGTCAGCACAGAGCCCGACGCGGGACTTGAACTCACTGACTGCGAGATCATGACCTGAGCCGAAGTCAGACACTTAACAGACTGAGTCAAGGAGGGCTTCTATAGTTAGGGAAGCATCTGGGCTAGTGGATGGGGATGAGAGAATTCAGGGCCTGGCCAACAGGCCCTTCCATTTGAGCGACCTCCGTTCTCTGGAGAGGGTGGTGCCAGGAGGCTGGGGCTATGAGGTAAATGGAAATGAACATTATCATTAATGCTCTATTGTAAGTGCATACTATTTAGCAGTTTAGAAAACACCTTGAGGCGTGGGTCTCCTGTCTTCTCGCCAGCCATCCTTGGGACCAAGCAAGACTCAGTGACTATACCCATTTTACAGATAAGGAAACAGATGCTGAGTCCTGCTCAAGCATTCACTAAGGACCATTTTATGCCGGGCTTTGTGTTAGTTCCAGGTCCACAGAGACAAACAAGGCACAGCCCCTATGTGTCCTCAGGCAGCTTCCAGCGGGGGCGGAGGAAACAGCCAGTAGACGGAGGGTTAAAATCCAGTGTGCAATGAGAGAGATAAGGGAAAGATGATGTGATGTGATTGTACAAAGGACACGCGTCCAAACTGGCCTGCAGGGTCGGGGAAGACATTTTAGAAGAGGTGACATCGAAGTGAGTCACTTTCTTCTACTTCGGATAAAATTATGCAAGTGATATGTGTGTTAGAAACACAGAGAAGCAAAAGAAAAAATCAGCCACAATCCTTCTATTAAGAGGTAACCCTTGGGGCACCTGGGTGGTTCAGTCAGCGAAGCCTCCAACTTGACTCAGGTCATGATCTCTCGGTTCGTGGGTTTGAGCCCCGCCTCGGGCTCTGTGCTGACAGCTCAGAGCCTGGAGCTGCTTCGGATTCTGTGTCTCCTTCTCTCTCTGTTCCTCTCCTGCTCACGCTCTGTCTCTGTCTCTGTCTCTCTCAAAAATAAACAAAGATTAAAAAGAAATTAAGAAAAAAAATTGTCTGACTTCCACTCGGGTCATGATCTCGCGGTTCGTGGGTTCGAGACCCGCATCGGGCTCTGTGCTGACAGCTGACAGCTCAGAGCCTGGAGCTGCTTCGGAGTCTGTGTCTCTCTCTGTGCCTCCTCCATGCACGCTCTCTGTCTCTGTCTCTCAATATAAACAATTCTTAAAAAAAAAAAAAAAAAAAAAAAGACACAACCCTTTTGGTGCCTGGCTGGCCCAGTCGGTTGAGTGTCTGATTTCAGCTCATGTCATGATCCCATGACTTGTGAGTTTGAGCCCTGCGTTGGGCTCACTGCTGTTGGTTCAGAGCCTGCTTCAAGATCCTCTGTCCCTCTTGCTCTGTACCCCTCCCCTGCTCATAGTCTATCTCTTAAAAATGAACATTTTTAAAATAAATAAATAAATAAATAAATAAATAAATAAATAAAACATTAGAAAAAAGACATAGCCCCTATTTACACGTTATTATTCCTTTTAAGCCTCATTCTCTCTTTCTGAGAACACACACATGCACACACACATTGGACAGACACACAAACACTGTGCAAAAATAAATGAGATCCTGCTATAACAACATTCTCTAACTTGCTTTTCTTTATTTAACATATCTTAAATCAGTAATTACAAATCTAAATAAAATTTTAGTGTCTGAGTATTTTGCAAGATATGGATGCATCAACATTTATTCAATCTCTTATACATTTATTTTTAATACTTAGTAACTATAAACAATGTTGGAAAGAATACCTTTTATTATTTATTTATTGGAAAGAATACTTTTGAAACCACTGGCTGCATTTTTCTTTCTTCCTCTAAATTTTTTTCATGTTTATTTATTTTTGAGAGAGAGAGAGAGAGAGAGAGAGAGAGAGAGAGAGAGAGAGGGGGAGGGGCACAGAGAGAGGGAGACACAGAATCCGAAGCAGACTCCAGGCTTTGAGCTGTCAGCACAGAGCCCGATGCTGGACTTGGACTCAGGAACCGCAAGTACATGACCTGATCATGACCTTTTAATTAATTAATTAATTAATTAATTTATTTTGAGAGAGAGAGAGAGAGCCCCTGCTTGCAGGAGGGGCAAAGAGGCTCCATGCTGTCTGGACAGAGCCTGATTGGGGCTGACCCCACCAACGGTGAGATCATGACCTGAGCCAAAATCCAGAGATGGACACTTAACCCACGGAGCCACCCAGGCGCCCCCCCTCCGCCCCTTTATTAAAATTTTATTTTTAAGTAATCTCTACACCTACCACGGGGCTTGAATTTATAACCTCAAGATCAAGAGTCTCACGCTCTACTGACCGTGCCAGCCAGATGCCCTTGTGCACTTTTCCAATTATTTTTTTACGGTGAATTTTCGGAGACAACTGATCGGTTTACTTTCCCGCCTATATCTCTAAACCTGTCTAAGAGTGGGTGTTTGTATCCTTTTATTATTTTTTTTAAAGTTTGTTAGGCGAAAAATGGCATCCCATGTTGTTCTGTCTGCATTTCTAATGACTCATTTTTTTTCATAATTAGTGGCCATTTATGTTTCTTCTTTCTTAGTTGCCCATTCCTTTTTTTGAACCATTTTTATTTTGGAGTACTTGGGGTTTGTTTGTTTTTTAATGTTTATTTTTGAGAGACAGAGAGAGAGAGAGAGAGAGAGAGAGAGAGAGCATGAGCAGGGGAGGGGCAGAGAGAGAGGGAGATAGAATCTGAAGCAGGCTCCAGGCTCTGAGCTGTCAGCACAGAGCCTGACTGGGGGCTCAAACTCATGGATTGGAGATCATGACCAAAGCTGACTTCAGCCACTTAAGCGACAGAGATACCCAGGCGCCCCTAGAGTACTTGGGGTTTTTCTTCATGACTGAGAAGAGCTCTTTGTATATTGTTGGTAGTAATTCTTAGGGTTGCATCATTTTTTTCCCTAGTGTTCTTTTGCCTTTACATCATAAATTTTTTCTGAAGTTACAATTTAATCATGATAGTATGAACATTCCAAAAGGAAAGAGTAATGAGAAATTTTCCCTCTTCGATATAAAATATATTATAAAGCTCCCATCATTAAAGTATTTTGGAACTAGCACAGAAAGGTCAATGGATACAACTCAGAAACAGGTCCCAGCATATATGTTAGAAAGGTGATGAATCAGTGGAGACAATGGTGTGTGGACAACTGGGCTTTTACGAAAATTGTTTTCGCTTTCCCCCTCATTCCACAACCAAACTGAATTCCAAATGGATTAAAAGATAAGTACAGGGGCGGCTGGGTGGCTCAGTTGGTTGAGCGTCCGACTTCGGCTCAGGTCATGATCTCGCTGTCCGTGAGTTCGAGCCCCACGACGGGCTCTGTGATGACAGCTCAGAGCCTGGAGCCTGTATCAGATGCTGTGTCTCCGTCTCTCTCTGCCCCTCCCCCACTCATCCTCTGTCTCTCTTTGTCAATAATAAATAAACATTTAAAAAAAAAGATAAGTACAATTTTTTTTATTAAAAAAATTTTTTAGTGGCCTCTACGTCCAACGTGGGGCTTGAACTCACAACCCCTAGATCAAGTCGCATGCTCTACCCACTAAGCCAGCCAGGCACCTCTAAAAAAATATTTTTTAATAACAAAGTTTTTATCCTCGTGTAGTGGGCAGTGACCAAAAAGAGCGGCGCTTTGCCTACCTGAGGAAAAGCGCGCACACACACAAATTCGTAACAAAAATCTGAAAGGGAATGTGCCAATTAATGGCGTGAAGGTAAAGAGGCCTGGAAGTGCACCCCAAGAACCTGTCTGAGCCAAGATCCGGAGGCCAGAAGACCGCAGCTGGGTCTAAAGACAGGGTCAGGAATCGAACTCACGGCGCCCGCAGCGGATCCCGGGCTGAGTCCACGCCCGCCCCCACCCCCCCACCCCCCCACCCCCCACGCCACCATAATTATGTAAAATAGCACTTTTCCCATATATGGTACTTAATATCTGTTCTTCTGGTAGGAGGGCACGGGACCGGGAAAACAGCTCGAGGGGCGGGGTGTCAGAGTCCGGGACCTCCCCAGCCGGCTCCCGCCCTGCCTCGCCCGGCCGCGGCAATGCACCAAAATCCCTGCCCGAGCCCTCTGCGAGCCTCCTCCTCCTGATTGGACTCTCTCCGTGTCTATCCCCCCCCTGGAACCTGGCTGTTCGTCGGGCCCGCCCTAGGGGGCGGGGCTCCCGCCTAGGAAGCGCGGAGGAAGGTGGAGCGGGCGGCGGTGGGGACGGGTGAGGAGGCTGAATAACCACGCCTTTGGTCTCAGAGGCTCCTCTCACCCCCTTCCCACGGGCCAAGGTGTCTGTCCATCATAACCGAGGTCGCACTGGAGTGGGCGACGCAGCTCAGGGGGCGGAGTCGTGCCCCAGGCTCCGCCCCGGAGCCGGCGCCGGGCTGGAATAGGCGGGCGGCTGCTTAGGGCGGGGCGGGAAGGCGGCGAGGAGCCGAGCTGGGTGCGGTGAGGCGCGCAGATCACCGCGGTTCCCGGGAAGGGTACGGAAGGCTGAGCGAGACTGACCTCCTGCAGCTCCCGCCTCGCGCGCTCGCCCCCCACCCCCGCCGTCGCCCGAGCGCTCGAGAAAGCCCTTTCGGGAGAAGCAGCGCCCGTTCCCCGGCGCAGATCCAGGTTCAGGTGAGCGAGCCCCACCGGCCGGTCCCGCCCCGGGCGGGGGCGGTGGCGACGGGACGCGCGGCGTCTGGGGCCAGCGGGCCGACGTGTGGCTCTCGGCCTCCGCGCGGCCGGCGACCGGCGCGAGCGGGCGCGAACGCCGCGGGGCCCGGCCGGGGCACCGCATCCTTCCGGGAGGGGCCCCGGGACCCCTGCGCGACGCTCGGGGACGGCGCCGCTGGAGGCGAGGCCTCGGGAGCCGGGAAGGCGGCGGGGCCGGCGCTCCCCGGAAACCCTCCGCCCCTCCCCCTGCCAGGCGCACTGCCCCGGCGGGGCACCGGGAGCCTCGACCTCCCCCTGCCGCCGGGGCACGCGCCCCGCCCTCGCCTCGCCAAGTGCCCGAGTTGGGCAAACTTTTTAACCCCTTCCGGGGAGCCGCTGTCCCTGGACCCGGACGGGTGAGCCGAGCTGGGGGGGCTTGGGGCAGCGGCTCCTTTGGAAGTTTTCCAGGCGTTCTCGCCACGGAGGTAACGGGCAGGCGGGGACCGTTTGGCAGCTGTCAGGGCGTCCTCCTGAGTCAGACTCGGACTGTCCTGCTGTAGACACTGCGCTCGGCTCAGTTTCCGCCCTCCGCTCCCGACTTCCTCATTCGCCCGGCTGCGATCGGTCGGGCGGAGGAGGGGGACCGGGAGAGGTGTGGGCGGGTGCGTGGGCACCGCGGATCTGCGGGGGCCGGACGAGGCAGGAAAGACTACCCCCCTCCTCTACAGCCCCTCAGCCGTTGGCTTCTGACTTCCGCTACCCCGGAGAGAAAGGCCCAGGAATGCCCGCAGCCATCTGCGCCCGCCCGGGAGCGCACCTGATTCCACCGCACCTGGGGGCCGCCCCACGCGGGCGGGGGCGGGGAGCCGGGCCCTGCGCCTTTAGGACCGGCCCGGGGCTATTGCATCGTCCCTGCTTGGGCCAAGAGTCGGGGTCTTTGCCCTGCCTCCCCCACTTCTCTGTACTGGGGGCCTCACTCCACCCTGTCCAGGGGCCACGGCGGGGGTGGGGGGCAGACTGCACCCCCGCATCCCTGCAGAGAGCCCAGTCGTTTATAACAAATTCCCGGACAAGGTGGCCGGCTGCCTTGATTTGGGGGCAGGGTGAGGGCCCAGCTGCAGTCTGTGGCCCCACCCAACCGGTGTGGGGAGAAAGATTCCCGGGAAATCCCAGGTCTTGGCAGGTCCTGGAGACAGGCGGCTCTCTTTGCTGGGCAGTTGAGAGGCCCGGCAGCTTCTCGGTTCACTGCATCCTTTTCTGGGTTTAACAGGATTTCAGAGTAACTGTTGAGTAACTGTTGAAGGGGAAGAGAGCAGCAGCTCCTTCCTGCGACACTGTGGCCATTTCTGACTCCTCCGATACCTGCCTCATAACCTCACCTGGTGGTTTATTCCCCTTTTGGTAAGGAGGGAGGTTGCTTTAAGGCCTGTTTAGACAATCACCCGATTAATATTAGTCAGTTTATATACAAGGCTGCTAGATGCGTGGGGGAGGGTACATAGATGTGTAATTGAGCAAATATTTAACTGCCTGCTGTGTGCCAAGGACTCTGCCAGGTGGTGGGGGGTGTGAGGTTGAGTAAGACCTGGCCCCTGCCCTCGGGCACTTACAGAGAGCCGAGACAAATCTGTAGATGACATGGCCCTCAGAAAGGTACTGTGAGTCATGGGGACTAGGAGAAAGGAGCCAGTCCACTCTGCTGACATCCCAGAGGCTCTTGGAGGAGACCTCTGCCCTCCAGGGGTTTACAGTCCTCAAGGGGAAATAGCATCTGAATGACTGAAATACAAAGGCAGCCTGTGATGAGTGTCCCAAGCACACCAGAGACAAAGGATTCGAGGAATTCCAAGAGGGAGCACTTCTGTCTGGAGCTAGGGGGACAAGGAGGGAGGCTGGCCCCGGAAGAGGGAGCCCGCTGCAGGGCTGCAGGCTGGGCAAACTGAGGCAAGCCCTCAGTGTTGGAAAGCGAGGCCTCCTATTAGTGCGTAATTGAGCAATCAAGAGATTGCTTAGTGTAATTTGAGAGTCACTGTGCCCCCCACTTGGCTGCAGGGTGACACCAAAATGCTCTGCTTTGGGCAGATCCAGGTGCCTGGATTGATTGGCAGGCCCTGTTCTGGGAAGGGCAGCTGGAGAGGGACATTCTGTGGGGCTGCTTACCTGGGGGGCACATGAAGGTCCAGGAGAGAGAGGATCAGGGTCCTGGCTTTCTGTTTGTTTTGTTTTTGTTTTTGTTTTTGTTTTTTAATTTTAAACTCTTTAACCTAAGGGGTTGGAGATAGGAGAACTTCCCTCTTGCAGGATGAAGGACGCATGTGAATCACAGGCTGCCTCTTGCCTGTTCTTGCTCCAGAAAAAACAAAACAAGGATCTGTTAGCTTTTTAGAAGGAGCAAAGCACACTCAGAAAATGCAGCATTGTTGTGCGGCCTGGTAGGGTATTGCTAGAAACCAGACTAGCTGTGTTTTCTTCACTTCCTCTTCTAGCTAATCCTTCAATAAAGTGCTTAAGACAGCCCTTACCAGCTTGACATCTTTATTTCAAAAGGAGAGGAGGGGTTGGCTGTTGTTTTCCCCTGAGCCTGGCCTTACCCTTCTCTTGAAGGGGGAGAAAGAAACCCAAAGCAAAGGGGAAAAAAAAAAAATCCATGCCTTGACAGCTTCCTCCCCAGCATCATGTTCCAAAAATATTTAGAATAACAAAATCTGTGTGTCGTCTTAATTAAACAAACGTCCTAATTTGCTGAGCATAAAACAGCATCTCTGCCCGCAGGGGCAGGAAGTGCATTTTCCCTTTGTGCAGCCCCAGAGAGTCACTGCCTCTCCGCCTTAACCCTTGGCGCGCTGAACTTCTGGGCTGAAGGCCTCTGGTGACAACAGAACGGAGTCCCGGCTGCCCCCTGGGGAGTGGTGGTGCTCCTGTGGCTTACAGAGTCCCATTCTTAGATCTGGGAAGAGTGGGGGCGTGAGCTTTGGAGCTAGGCAGAGTTCAGATCCTCACCCTGCCATTTAATTAGGTTTATGACCTTGGGCAAGTCGCATAACCTCCCTGCGTCTCAGTGTCCTTATCTGTAATATGGGAATGAGTACCTACCCTGAAGGTCTAGATGTGAGAACTAAAAGAAATAAGGTATGTAAAGGGCCTCATACATAGTGGCTATTTAAGTTTTAAAAAAAAAATATGTAGGGGCGCCTGGGTGGCGCAGTTGGTTAAGCGTCCGACTTCAGCCAGGTCAAGATCTCGCGGTCCGTGAGTTCGAGCCCCGCGTCAGGCTCTGGGCTGATGGCTCGGAGCCTGGAGCCTGTTTCCGATTCTGTGTCTCCCTCTCTTTCTGCCCCTCCCCCGTTCGTGCTCTGTCTCTCTCTGTCCCAAAAATAAATAAAAAACGTTGAAAAAAAAAATTTTAAAAATAAAAAAAAAAAATATGTAAACGGCCGGTCTCACCTCCCTGGGTCCTCAGGTGAGGAAACAAGGAAGGGAAGGGTAGATGGTTTTCCTGGCTCCTTCCTGCTCAGTGCTCTTCCTGCTTTCTAAAAATGTGTGTGTGTGTGTGTGTGTGTGTGTGTGTGTGTGTGCGTGCATGTGTGTGTGCATGCGTGCGCCTTGTGGACTGTAAAGCCCAGGTGGGTCTGGGACCTACCCGCTGATGCTTTTGGATGCACTTGGTAATGAGCTTGTGCTGCGTAGCCTGGTTTCAGGACTCTGGCCCAGGCACAAGGTGTGGAAACCATCTGCGATTTTAGTTCTAAAACATGGTTTCCTGTGATCTAGGAAGTCTAGGGTACAGCCAAGGGGTGACATGGAGCAGAGCATAGGACTCAAGGGCCTTGAGATCTGCCTTCTGGCTCTGGTCGGAGGAAAACTTGATTTTGATAGAAAGGGCCCTAACATCCTACAAAGACATCATGCCAGTTTATGTGCCCACCTATGAAACACAAGAGTGCCTGGGAAACTGGAAGATTCAGTAATCTTAATTTCTCGGAGATGCCCCAAGTGTTTAGAGCACAGCCTCATGCCCTACTGATGGGAGTGTAAGTTTTAACAACCCTCTTGTTAAAAGTACTTTGGCAGTGTCTGCAA
This sequence comes from Neofelis nebulosa, assembly GCF_028018385.1. Taxonomy (NCBI): domain Eukaryota; kingdom Metazoa; phylum Chordata; class Mammalia; order Carnivora; family Felidae; genus Neofelis; species Neofelis nebulosa. Next base: position 11,775,673 of record NC_080789.1, read on the forward strand.
AGCATAGTCCCTCTGACTAATTTCTAGGAGCTCAACCCACAGAAAAACTCAAATATGCAAAAGGAAATGTCGGAGCATATTCTTTACAGTATTGTCATTAAAAAAAAAGAAGAAGAAGGAAGCAAACTGTCCATCAAAAGGGTCAATTAATCATGGCACAGTGGGGATCCTTGTCGCCCTTAGAAGAATGAGGCTGATCTGTACATAGTCACAGGGCGTGCTCTCCAAGATACGTTGCAAATGGGAAAAACTAGGTGCATAGCAGGATATATGGTGCTCCTTTTTTTTTTTTTTTTTTTTTTTTTTGGGGAAAACATAGTATGTCACTTGGGCTCTGCATGGAAAGATTCTGAGATGCTGGCAATAGTGGCTGCCTCCAGAAAGGGAAGGAGGCCCAGGAAATGAGCATTACTCTTCAGTAAATGGTTTTTGGGTTTTATTACGTGTCAATATAAGGGGATCTTCTGGCCATTCTTGTAGGTTTCCGCTTCAAAGTGCATTGCTTTAGACTCCAAATTTCATATTGAGTGTCTATTGTGTGTACGGAAGGAGGAAGGATCCTAGAAATGCAATGGCTTGCTCTCATGGCTGGAACATTTTGGGTCCTGTTTTCTTCCCCCGTGATGTCATATTGCCAGAGTAACCCCTCAAACGAATGCCTATTCTGATCCACTCCCTCGTGTGCTGGGAAATGATAGATGATGGCTTTTTCTTCGTATGAGAAAAGGAAGCTCGCAGTGTGTGTCTGGAAAGTATTTGGGAGATACCCTTTTGCCGGGCTTCCCATGATTCCCCTGGCTCCACATCACATGTGGTTCTTTCCTGGGGAGCCCACTCTGGCCATTGGGCGAAACCAGACCTTTATTCACTTGGATTTTCTTCTCTTTTTAAGTTTTTTATATTTCTTTTTGAGAGAGAGAGAGAGGGAGGGGAGGGGCAGAGAGAGAGGGAGACACAGAATCCGAAGCAGGCTCCAGGCTCTGAGCTGTCAGCACAGAGCCCGACACGGGGCTTGAACTCAGAAGCCATGAGATCATGACCTGAGCCGGACGAAGTCGGGTGCTGAACTGACCGAGCCACCCAGGCGCCCCCAGATTCTCTTCTTTTTCATTTTTTATTTTTTAAATTTTTTTTAAGTTTATTTATTTTTGAGACAGAGACAGAGCATGAACGGGGGAGGGTCAGAGAGAGAGGGAGACACAGAATCAGAAGCAGGCTCCAGGCTCTGAGCCATCAGCCCAGAGCCCGACGCGGGGCTCGAACTCACGGACCGCGAGATCGTGACCTGAGCTGAAGTCGGACGCTTAACCGACTGCGCCACCCAGGCACCCCTCTTCTTTTTTAAAGTTGGAGTCACTGCAGCCACTAGCGTTCCCCTTCCCATGCTGTCCCCAGTTGTCCTTCAGACTTCTGGGTTTTTAATGCATTAATAACAGTGGAAAAGCCCAAATTCTTGAGAAAATGTGATCAAAAGGGGTGTTTTGAATTGGAGGGCCCTGATCGCCTTCCCAAGAGAGACTGTCTTAGCCTTGGATGACATGGGTACTGGAGAAGCCACCAACTCTGCTCACCGCTGAGTTGGCTTTTTTTTTTCCTGTGGCGCAGCCAGCCAAAGACCCCCCATCGGGGTCTCGGACAGGCCTGTGTCCCTGCCAGGCAGTCTCTGGGCCTCCTGGAGGAATGGCATGAGTCACACATGAGCACACAGAATGAGCCTGGGTCTAAAGTGGGCCTGCCACCACATGGCAGATGGTTTGAAGGCTGGAGGCTGGCTGGGATCTCCCCCGCCCCAGTCCCTACCTCCCCACCTCCCCACCTCCCCACCGTACATTTGGGAAGCCTGAGGGGAGCTGCCCTCTTGCACCTGATGTGTGTCCTTTTAAAAAGTAACTTAGGAGGGCTTCTGTTGGCATTTCTCAGGCCCCATTCTGCCCTCTAGGTGATTCAGCACCCAGAATGGGACACAGCACACGCCTGGGGCAGGTGGGCCCAGGGGAGGCTCTCGATGGCCTTTGGCTGAGGGCGAGGCCTTCTGGGGAGTGTCTGCAGCGGCCTTCAGCTGCTCTCTTCACCTCCAGTCTCTCCACCAGGAACCCTCCCCTCTGGCCGAGGGAGCCTCGCCTTGCTTGGGCCTTCCGGAAGTTGCCACCAAAGGGTGTGGCTTCCTGCTGAGGCAGGTTGGGCTGCGGCCTGGAGGGAAGAGGAAGGTGTAGCTTGTCTCCCCAGCCCTCACTTGCTTCCTTGGTGCCTCTAAGGTCCTCACAGGTCCTTACAGTCCTTCTTTCCCAGAAGAACAGGCCCCCCACCCCGGGGAGCGTTCTCTCACCTCCGTGGACATTCCCATTTTGGGAACTTATCACCTTCAAGACTTCTCCCTTTTCACTTGAACTGTAATTCCCAGTGTCGCCCTGCCCCAAAGGAAAATGAACAGCAATAAAACCCTCCCTGCTGAATTTACCTAGAATTAAAGAGTGTCTGAGCTGGATGGACAGTCACCCCACCTCCACCCCCCACCCCCACTAGAGGGGGGAGCGATTTACCCCAGCTCTTTCTTGCAAGGCGGTGGGAAGCTTTGGCTCCTGGTTTCCCTCAGAATCACTTAGCCTCCTTTAAGAGTGTTTTCAAAGTGTTATCTTCCCTTTCTCGGCTTTTATGCACTGTTTAGCCAAGGAACACACACTTAGCCCCTTTAATCTGTCCTCAGGAGTTTATTCTTCCACACCCTTCATCCTTTTCTTCTGGTGGGGAGGGGCACTATGGTTAAGAAATCGGGTGGGAAGTGTTCTCGGTTTCTCTGAACTTCTTCCAGCTGGACAGGGCCCCTTCAGCTGAAAGCTTGCATGGCCCAGAAATCAATATTTCACATGGGGGAGCGCCAGGCCGCAGGGTGGGCCATTCGGACGGCCACACTGGCTCTCTGCTGCCTGTTCGCAGGTCCTCATTTCTAGTCATTTCTAGTCATTTAAGCACTGAGCTGATCGGTTTCTTGTCTTTTCAGTAGAAGCCTGTGGTGGAGGGAGCAAAACAAGGGCTTTGGGATCAGGCAGAGCTGGGACCAGACCCCCGCCTGTGCTCCAGCTGTTAGACTGCGGCCTCAGTTTCCCCACCTGCAACACGGAGATGCCTGTTTTTTTCAGGCTGGTAATTACATGTAAAGATAAGTGAACTGGTCCAGTTCTTTCCTTCCCCTTCCTTCTTCCTCCTTTTTCATGGTCTCACCAATATCCTCTGTCCTCCGTGGGCAGTAGGAGATGTGTGGTCAGATTTTAAAGATTTTAAATGTGTCTGACAAGTCTGTCCCTCGATAACAAAATGTGAAGGCGAAGAAGGCTGAGGAACCTGCCAGGAGATCTCCTGGGTCGGATGCTGAGGTTTTCAGGGTCTCAACCTTTGCAACCTTCTTACCACACAGTACAGTTCATCTTGGCACATGGATCTGAGCTGGGTTAGGGATCTGAGCTGGGTTAGGGATCTTAGCTGGGTTAAGCATTTTTTAAAAAGGGCGTTATAAAAGCAGGAGAGGCCCCTTTATTTAGAGTTGCCTGTGTTCAAAAGCCACTGCACTTCCTGTGTTTTGCATGAAGTCACTGGGCTGGAGAAGGAGCTTCCTGTCTGATAAACATAAAGACAGGCATTGGAACTGGTTGGGGGTGACTTAATCTAACTGGTCTGGGATGGGGGAGAAGATCCTGGAACCCACCGGACTGAGGACCTGGAGGTCAGAGGCAGAGTCTTTCCTCAAGTCTGGATCCATAAGTCACCTCGTGCCTGGCACAGAGGCGGCTCCTGGTTAACACAGTGGAGTTCAGGGCTCACTGGTGACTTTGCCTGTAAGCCTGGGACGAGGAGGTCCAGGCAGCCACGGCTTTAAAATACCACTCACTGCTCTCTCCACTTTACAAAGCATGGGTGCCAGGCACTTGTCTGGAAATCTCCGGGCTAAGAAAAGTGGTGGCTGGGAGTCATCTTAAAGTTTTTGTCTATTTTTAATATTTAAGACCAGCTCTTGGGTATTGACGGTATTGACCCCAAATTTCTTTGGCAAATCTCAGTCGTCCGAAGACTCCTGGGGCTCCTGCTGCATGGCCTGCATCGTGCTGGGCTCGGTGGGGCTTCAGTAGAGGTGGAGGGCCGAGAGCCCAGCTCCGTCCTCAGCAGCCTTACCCTCTAACGGGGAGTTGGGACCCTGGGGGAGAGACTCGTCATGTCTGTGTACCAGGCACAGGGCTGGTGCTTTTACATGAATTATCTCATTTAATTTTTTACCCCAGTCTCAAGAGATAAGAAATTACCCCCATTTTACAGATGAGGAGACTGAGCAGGTATTCAGATTCTGGCACTCTGACTCCAGACCCCTGTGTGACCTTCACCCCTGAACTTGTGTTTCCTCACTTGAGGGTGGGCTGCTCCCCAAGAACTGCTCTTGCACAGGTGGCCAAAAATTCATGAAAGGAGCAGCGGTTTGGGCTGCTGCAGAAGGGGGCCTCCGTCCCGTGGGTGCGATTGTCTGCTCAGAGCAAGGTTGCTGGATCCCTAGCGTTGCCTTGGCTACTGACATCACCTTTAGCCTCAACTTGCCATTCCTCAGATGTGTGTGGTTGGTCCTAAGGGAGGGCAGGTGACAGACCATGGCAGCATAAGTCCTGGCTGCTGTTGGCTGGGCCCTGGCTGGTCTTCACTGGGGAGCCAGCCATCTTGACTAGTGGGCTCTTCTTGGCCTCAGCCCACTTGCAAACATGCATTTTTTCTTTCTTTTTTTTTTTTTTTTTTAATTTTTTAAAAAATGTTTATTTATTTTTGAGACAGAGAGAGACAGAGCATGAACGGGGGAGGGTCAGAGAGAGAGAGAGAGAGACACAGAATCTGAAACAGGCTCCAGGCTCTGAGCTGTCAGCACAGAGCCCGACGCGGGGCTCGAACTCACGGACCGTGAGATCATGACCTGAGCCGAAGTCGGACACTTAACCGACCAAGCCACCCAGGCGCCCCAAACATGCATTTTTTCTTTCCTTAGTTTGTTTATCTGCCCCTCATTGTGCCATTGTCATGCCTCAGAGCTTACTCTATATGCTAGGCACTGGGCTGGGTGGTGCTGGGACTGCAGAGGTGAAGGAAGTGGGGCCCTTGTTTCCAGGAGCTGACAGTTGTCCCAGGGGAGAGGGCCCAGGGGGCTCTGGGCAGGCTTCCAGGAGGAGGGGGCATCCAAGCCCATTGCAGGTAGGGATGTGGCCTGGAATGTGTCCAGGGAGCTTTGTTGTCCAGGCGCTAGAAGATTTCCTCTCGTCTTGAGGAGCGCCGGGCCCCAGCCCCTCTCTCAGCCCCCTACGTAGCCCATATGGCCCATTAAAGTCTAGTTCCTTGTGCCATTCCCTGGGAAACGTGGGAGTGCAGGATTCCCTTCCCAGGTCCTTAGCCTCCGGGTGGGAGTTCTGCCTGTGCCCTCTGGTTCTGTGGTCAGCACGCTGTTCCCAGCTGAAGGGCCGGGGGTGCGATTTTTCACAGAGTGTTGAGAGAGACGTAATTGTTACTGGAATTAGTTTGCTTTTTAAAGTAAAAAGGGGAGTGTTGTTTATAGCAAAACAATATAATAACAAAGCTGACAAGACGCAGATTTGCCCCTCAGCCCGTCCACGGTTTGCGTCTTTCTGGGTTTCCTGTCCACACACATGCCCGTTGTACAAACCTGTGAGCAGAACAGATACTGTGTGCTCTGACTCACCCAGCACTGCAACATAAAGTTTCCTGTGTCGCAACAGTCTCCACAATTATTATCTTAGTGGCTATGTTATGGTCCACAAAGGGGAAGAACCATTATTTCCATTGCCAGAAAGTTCCATGGGTTTTAGTGACTCTTGAGATTCATTCAGCAAATACATCCTGAGCATCTGTTCTAGGGCAAGAAACTGCTACGTGGCTGGGCTGTAGCCGAACGAGGCATCACAGGCCCTGCCCTCAAGGGGCTCAGGTCTAGACTCCAGGAAAAAGCACTTTACTCTGGTGTTGTGGGTTGTGTTAGAGGTGAGCCTAGGAGAAAATGGCGGCTTGAGCACCCAGTTTGAGTTGATGGAAGACCACTGTGTCTTCAGTGGTGAGACAGCTTAGGAGCAAGGACCTGGGAGATCTTTCTGGGCTCTTTGGAGTTAGATCTCCAGCTCCCGCACCCCCACCCACCCCCAGCTTCGCGGGCCTGGGCCAGAAAACAAACACCCTGGGAGGAAGGTTCCGAGGGGCCCTTGTCCCCTGGGGAAATCGCCCCCTGGCCCTACCGAGAGACCTCTCTGTACCTAGGTAAGGGACAGCACGGGATGGGCAGGGATGGTCTCTGAAAGGTCCCAAAGCTGCTGGCAGGCCGCTGGGCTCTGCTGAGGTTACTCCCCAGGGAAGATTCAGGATCGTAGCAGCAAGTTGCAACACTTTAGTTTTGTTGTGAAGAGAAAGTTTCAGAATCTTAGTGGCTGCTTTGGAGTAGATAGATGTTTACAATGGTAAGGGAGTCATTTGGGCCTGGGCTGGGCATGAGGGGAGAGGATGGGTGGCCAACGGTCTAGAAAGGAATGCAGTGGCTTTGTTCTAGTATTTTCTTTCATTTCACATCACTGGCTTCCTGCAGGTGTTCCTTTCTTTGTTCTCCCTGCCCTGCACTGTCCTGTCCCCGCAGCTCCTGGCTCGAGGGAGCCTACCCTGAATCCCGCCGCCTTCCTAGAGAGCAGGAGACAAGTCCTTTGCTGTTCTGAAAGGAGCTTGTCAACCCCACCTGGCGAGGGAGTGAGAGGGTGGGGGCAGCCCCAGATGTGGTCGCTGGGACATTTCCGGGCCCCGTTCACGTTTCAGGCTTTGTCCACCAACGCCAGCCCCCTCTGCAGCCTGCGGGCAGATCGGGGTCAGTACCAGGCTGCTCAGGGGTGACGTTTGACCAGGAGAGTTTCTGTCACTGTCCTCAGTGCCACCCATTGAACACACACACTCAAAAAAACCCCAAAACCGAACCAAACTTTATTTTTTTTTACGTATTGACTGAAAATTGCTAATAAGAATCAAACGTAAGCTGGGCATTTCAGCACTTGGTAGATTATCTCCTGTCACTTTGTTGACACTTCTGTTTGGTGGTGATTACAAGCTGGAGATTATCTGGGAATTTATACCATCTGTAATTATGGGCCAGCTCCTATATTGGAGGTGGGAACAGGGACTAAGAGAGTTTGATAAAGCAGGAGTCGGTGGTGGACCGTGGGCCAGGGAGCGGGTGACTCCAGAGGTAGCAGCTGGGTTTCCATCCCATTTTCACTCGGTTTATTTGTTCGTTAGATTTGCTGGTGGTGAGGTGGAGCCTGCGTAGGGGCCCGGGAGGCATGACTGGTTTACGACCCAGGTCTGTAGCTTACACTCTCGAGTGGCAAAGCAGATGGCGGCCGGGCGTACAGGCTCGCCGTGGCAGGTCAGGATGGTGGACCGCAGTGGTCAGACAAGGGCATGTACGGGGTCCCCCGGGTGGGCTGGCTTCGACCAGAGAAGTTTGTCTCTCAGCTCTGGAGGCTGGGAGTCCACGAGCAAGGCGCCTCTGGCAGCCCAGATCTCCTGAGGGCTCGCTCCCTGGTTTACAGACGGCTGTCTTCTGTGTGCTCACATCCATGGTGTCTCCTGCCTTCCTCCTCTTCCAGGGACACCAGTCAGATGGGGGAGGCCACCTTGACGCTCTCATTGTTACTTCCTCACCTAAGGGCCCGTTGTCAAACACAGTCACATCTGGAGGTCCTGGGGGTTAGAGCCTCGATGGGTGAATTTGGGGGTGTGTGGGACACAAGTCTGTCCATAATGGCAGAAGGGAGTGGGTGTGGTTGTCAGTGGTGGGGGGGTGCTCTCTAATAATCCAGCGGCATTCTTCCTATTCTTCCAGGTGTGAGGGGCTTTTCTTGATCTCCCCAGTTTATTTAAGTGCTTTGAGCCCCAGGTTCCTCCTCTGTAAAGTGTGGCTAATCTCAGTGTCCTTTGAGTGCCTCACCAACCCTTCTGTGAACTCTGCTCCTGGTGACTCCCAGTAGCTGTCAATCCCCATCCCCTTTCCTTCTGTGCTTCGTTCCCCAGAGCCCCTTTTCCTTCTATCCTGCTTCTTCCTCTCTGCTGCCCAGGACCACTGCAAAGTATCAGGGGGCTCGTGGAAGGACCGGGTTGTTCCCAGCTTGCTCTGCCTTCCTCACCGGGTCATCGCATCCCGCCCCCCCCCCCCCCCCCCCCCGCCGAGTTCTTGTCAACCAGTCATTCTTGGAGATGGCTTGTCCCCTCTGATGAGCCATAAACACTGGTTTTACACGAGTGACGGGTATCACTTAATAGAATGCCAGTGCGGGGAATTTAAACTTAAAACCCGAGTTGCTGCCCGATAATGCTTCCCCTCGGCACTTCTCTGTGCTGGCTGACCTACTTTCGGGTCTTGCTTCCTCCCATTCGAGGTGCTGCTCCTGAGACCCTTGTACCATGCCTCGCCCTTGGTGGGCACGTAAGGTCAGCTTGAGGAACCAGGAATATATATATTCACGCGGGGTGTGCGGTTTATCGTCGGCACCTCCGCTTAGCTCTGCAACACCTTGGGTGGAAGGAGGGGTCTCAGTCTTAACCACTGTAGGGTGTCTATGTCTGGTCCTTACGTAACAGGCAGGGGGCTCTGGGGTTAGACCCTTGGTCCTGATCCTGATCCTCTCACTTGCCAGCTCTTTGGTCTTGACAAGCCACGCCCCCTTTCCATGCCTGTTTTCCTCATGTGTGGAATGAGGTAAATAGAGTCGCCATAGAGGATTATGATGCTCAGTAAAGCTTGGCTCTATTGTTTATCTGTTTTATTGATACGCACATTTAATTTTTTTTTTTTTTCAATGTTTTTTATTTATTTTTGGGACAGAGAGAGACAGAGCATGAACGGGGGAGGGGCAGAGAGAGAGGGAGACACAGAATAGGAAGCAGGCTCCAGGCTCCGAGCCATCGGCCCAGAGCCCGACGCGGGGCTCGAACTCACGGACCGCGAGATCGTGACCTGGCTGAAGTCGGACGCTTAACCGACTGCGCCACCCAGGCGCCCCATCCATTTTCAAAACCCTATTTTAATCCGTTTTTTTGCTTTCGATATAAAGTTTGAAGTCACGCTCAGGCTGATGCAATGCAAGTCTCCCAGTCCCATGAAGGCGGCGGTGTAAATGTTCCTGCTTTATAGCTGGAAAAGCTGAGACCCAGAGAACCTGAGTGCCGGGCCCCAGGTAGCGGGTGAGAGAGCCCAGATCCTCCCCTGCTCCTTGACGTTGACCTGATGCCCGATTATTTTCTGTATCTGCTTTCGTTGCCTCCCCTGCCTTCTCATCCCAGTTCACACATTCAGTGGGCGGGGGATGTTTATGAACCTGGGGTCGGAGGCGGTCACGCTTTTGCACACAGCCTTAAAGCAGTGAGTTCTGGTGCCGCCCCGCTGGCTTATGGGCCCAGGTGTAAAATACAGCCCCTCCTGTCACTCTGAGACCCATCGGCGGGCAGCAGGTGGGGGTGGGCGGCCAGGTGTGTGAGGTCGGGTCAGCCCGGTTCCTGCAGGGCAACTAGCTTTTCTCCCGCAGCTTTCCAATGCCACTGCCTCCCGAGCGGCCTGCCAGCCGACAGTGCCCTGCTCTCAACCTGCCGTCTGCCCAGAGCCGGGCCTGCCGCCCGCCAACTGTTTCCTCCTTTTGCCAGATCGAGTTGGAGGTGGCTGTGTCGCGCCCAGTGCTCGTTAAAAATGCCTCATTATGGGATTAATTGCTCGGTGGCATTTACAGGCCCCCATCAGTGTTGTGACTTCTCGCCTCCGACCGGCTCCAACTCCTTCGTCCAAACCACCTGGAGTTGGTTCTGCTGACTTTCTGGCCGGCACCGCGAGCCTCGCGTCAGAGAAGGAATGGACAGTGGCCTCCGAGGGCGAGGCTGGGGATCTGGCGGCCTCCCCCCTCTGCCACTTACTAGTGCTGGAACTCGGGCGTCTTCAAAGTGAGGACCCTTCCAAGATGCAGAGCGCCCGGGTGCAGACTAGTGCAGTATCACACAGGGCAGACCAGTGTATTGCAGGGAGGCTGGGAAAGGACGGCCCTCTTCCCCTTTAAAACGAGTCGCGGGCTTTAATTAGCCTTAGGTTGAAATAGTGGATGCCCCTCCCCCTCCCCCCCTTCTGGCTTTCAAACAAGAATCTGAAGAATGTGATCCTCTGTGCGGACCCGAGCAAAGATCAGGGGCAGGATTCAAAGCTCTTCCGGGGGCTTTACCAGGCAGCCTTTGTGCTCCTGGACCGGGGGACATTCCGCATTGGTTGTGGTGGGAAGCCTCTGACAACTACAGGCGCTTTGAATTCCTGGCTCCGAAGGGGACAGCTGGGAGGGGTGGGGGGAGTCAGGTTAAAGAGTTTGCCAGGGAAACGCTTCTGACCGAGGGGCTTGGCGTCAGCCAGGAGGACCACCTCTGCGGTGCGTGACCGGGCAGATCGTGGGTCACCGGAGGCTCCTTCCCCTTCCTGATGATTCTGTCTGGTCTTTGCAGACCTCACGTGTTTGCTGCCTCACCAGGTGCTCAGAGGGCCAGCCGAGTGGTCAGGCACGAAAACCCTAGGGCCGCTAGTCAGACTTCCGGGACACAGACACCAGCTGCCACTACCTGCGTGCCCTTGAGCAAGTCACTTAGACATTCTGGGCCTCAGTTTCCTCATCTGCAGAACCGGATCCTAGAAGAACGTACCTCGCGGTTGTGTGGGCTGGGGAAGCTCTCCTACGAAAAGCACCCAGAACTCAGTGCTAGGGGTTTTATTTGTGGGGCGTGGGCCCGGTGACACCCGGTTTACGGATGAAGACAGGGAGGTTCAGGGCACTTAAATAACATTCCCGGAAGGGCGCTTGGGTGGCTTCATCGGTTAAGCATCCAATTCTTGGTTTCGGTTCAGGTCATGATCTCACATTTGCGTGGGTTCGAGGCCTGTGTCGGGTTCTGTGCTGGCAGCACGGAGCCTGCTTGGGATTCTCTCTCTCGCTCTATGCACCGTCCCCCCCCCCCCCCTTAAAATAACTAACTAACATTCCCAGAGATTCCCTCAAGCTCTGGGTAGAGACTCCCGCGCTCACCCCAGGCCAGCCCGACTCTAGAAGTGTCACATTTGGCCCTGATCCCACATCCCTGGAGTGTGCATACACGTGTCTGTGTGCACCTGCCTGTGTGTGTACAGGTTTGTGTGTGTGCACATGTCTGCGAGATGGGTTCGGTGCGAATCCGGCAGCTGTCTAGAGCAGGGGCCGCTGCTCCTTCCTTCTCTCCTGTGCGGCCTCGGCCTTGGCCCCTTCGGAACCAGACCCGGGCAAAGGGGCAGTTCTTGGCGGGTGGTTAAATAATCAGCAGCCGGGTTTCTGGTGAAGGATGTGGTGAGGTCATTGCTGCAGCCAGGCTCCTTGCTCAAGGACAGCTGGGGTGGCCAGCCTTTCAGACGGGGGCATCACCACAGCCTCCTCGAGGGATTAATTAGCCTTCTCTAGTAATCTAATTTCTCCGTAGCGTGGGAGATACACGGGTTTTATCTCCACTCTGCGACTAGTTCTTGGGTGATTTCCCCCAGGGAGGCCAAAGGCTCTGGGATGCGGCCTGCCCACCCTGGTTTCTCTGGGGAGCTCGGCCCCGTCCTCCAGGCAGCCTGTGTGCCCAGGTCTGGCACCTGCTGGCTCACTTGAGAATAGTCCCAAGTGATGGCAGTGTAGGGAGGAGGGACAGTTCGGCGTGCAGGTTTGGATTTCTTGTTTCTGCAGCTCAGGGTGATCTGGAGCAGCCCAGGGGAAGTGGCCTCCTGCCCCAACCATCCTGAGTCCTTCACTTCCCACGACAATGGTCACTGTTGGCTTGTCCTGACTGCAGAGTTTGTCTTTTGCTCCCTCTGACCTCTTTTGTGAGATCCTCATTACCCCTCTGGAGAGGAACGAAGGACAGGAATCCTCTCAAGTCTTTGTTCATACCGCCTTGGTGGAGAAGGAGGCCATTCCAGAGTCCTTTTGCCTTTGAAATTGGAACTGGGGACCTGGGTGTGTGTGTGTGTGGGGGGGGGGGGCTTCTAAAAGTCCATGGACTGTACTTGAGGGTCTCGGTGGGCCCCCTAAGGTGGTAGGCAAAAGGTTCACTGCCGTCAGCCAGTTCTCAAAGGGGTCCTTACTGGCTGAAAGCGTTCAGAACCAACGATCCAGAGAGAACGTTGGGTTTCCTGTTTATAGAGTCGTGCACGCGCGTGCACGTGCGTGTAAACAAGCCATCCACAGGCTATTTGCAGGCACGAGGGTCTGTTCATTAGGGTTAGGTTATGCCACCCCACGGGTGTAAGAACAGGGAGAGTAGCTTCTCTGAGCTCATGTCTGCAGGACAGTGGCCTTCCTCTCCCATCTGACCTGTCCCTCTCATGTCACTTTTGGGCGTCTCTTCGGCATGGGGCTGGGGCTGGGGCTTGGAGGGCTGATGTTCTGATCATAGTGGATTGGATCTGTTGTGATGCTGCACTGAGGAAACTCTGTCCTTGCCATCTTCCCCGCCCTGGGCTCCGGGTCCTCCAAGGATGTTTCCAAAGTGCCCAGATCCAGGCAGCGCGCTTTATCTCCCTGAGCCTCTGATTTTTTTATTTGCATTTTTATTTTAAAAATTTTTAATGTTTATTTTTGAGAGAGATTGACAGAGTGAGCAGGGGAGGGGCAGAGAGAGAGGGGGAGACACAGAATCCGAAGCAGGCTCCAGGCTCTGAGCCGTCAGCACAGAGCCTGACCCAGGACTCGAACTCTTGCACTGCGAGACCATGACCTGAGCCGAAGTCAGGTGTTCAGCCGCCTGAGCCACCTGGGCGCCCCCTTGGAGTCTTTTTTTTTTTTAAGGGGGAGGGTGGGGAGCAGGATGGCTACCAGGGCTTTATTGAGGTTGTCGCGATCAGGTGACGGAGCAGCAGGCCACGAACATGCCCAACACACGTCATGTGAGGCGGCTGCCATCCACAGAGCCTTGCTTTGGCTTTGGACTTGAGCTGCTCTTTGGCCCAACTTGTGGTCCGGGGGAGTCCCTGGACCAGCCCAAGCCTCATCTACCCAGTGACAGTTGAGTCAGATTGGTGTTTTATAGACCGTCAGCTGAGACCTCATTGGTGGGTCGTGAAATTACTTTCACGGGTGGCAACCAGGGTTTTTAGACATGAAATAAGATAGACTCGAATGGGAAATAATCAAGGTGAATAGTATGTACCTATCGTTTCATGAAGCTTTTCGTTTGACATGTTTGTGTGTATTATCTATTATCTAAATAGTCTTTATTTTATTTTACTTTTTTTTTTTTTTACCGTGGGTTGAAATTAAGAAAAAAAAAAATGTTGGCACTCCAGGGTGAGATGCTCCCGGGGCCTCTTTCAGTACTGACTTTGTGTGGTTCCCGCCTACAGGTCTGAGCTGAGCTGAGTCTCCTCCTCCACTGCAGCCGAGCCTATAAATGGAGTCCCTTGCAAGATCAAGCTCTTTAACTCGAGTTCTTCACAAAATTCTGGGAAATGAGCTACATTCCTGGGGTGGAATAAATCATGTTGAGTGAGGCTAGGCAGGATGTGACTTCAAACCCCCCGAAGTGGGCTGTGTGAGGGCAGTGCTGTGACTGACTCATTATGAGCTCAGTGGCGACACAGACTTCTTGAGAGAAGAGGCAAAAGATTGTGGCGAGGGGGGCCCGCAGGCCCCGGGGCGCCACCAAGCACCACACTCCTCCGTTAGCCTATTGTGATCCTCACAATTGTTCTGTGAGTTGCGCAGTGCGCTGACTACACTGCAGAGCTGGGACTGTCAGCTAGACCTGGTGGGGGCTGTACCCTCACATGCTCTCATGTACTCACAGCTGTCCTGAGGGGGAGCTGGTCGCACTTCCGTTTTGTAAATGGAGAAATTAGGGCCCAGGGGGCCGAGTCAACGAAGCAGAGTTTGTTCTGTTGGTTTAGTTAAGCGATGGGTCTGGAATTCCTGGGCCAGCCTGGCTGCCTCCTGAGTCGGGTTCCTTCTCAGATGCCTTCTGGGAAGGTCATGAATAAGTTATCACCACTTGGAAAGGTTTGTCTCCTTTCAGCGATGAAGCTCATTATCAGCGTCCCATTTGTATGAACGCTTGATCAATTCAGGAAGATTGTGTTGACCCCTGGTCAGTCATGTGTCTCTTAGAAACGGATGAATCAGATTTGACTGGAAGGGTGGGTGAGGAGGAGGAGGGCAGTGATATGATCCGGGAGGCCACCTGTCCCGAGCTTCTGCTGCCTTGCCTGCTAAAGGGGGAAACAACCACACCAGAGAAGGTGCAGGGTTATCGATCTTAGCGTCATGCCCTCTGAGAATGGATGGCAGAGAGTCTGGTGTTGGATGCCTGGACTTTGGACCTTTTGGGAGACTGCCACCTTCCCTATGACTCCGGGTCATCAGTATTTTGCTGCACTTCCCTGTGTCAAGCAGCGGGGACCCAGTGGTGACTGGGCCCCATCTGTGGCCTTAGAGCCCTTGGCTCAGCAGGAATAGGGTTCGGATGGCTGTTGGTGGTGGTGGTTACACTACTCAGTGCTTTTTTGGGTTTGCGTGCGTGCATGCATGTGTGTGTGTGTTATTTAAACAGCACTCAGAATAACAGGCTGCTGTAGGCCTGGTAGGCCCTGGACAGAGTGTTCTTCAAAAATTGTCTTTAGTTTCTCATCTCGGGTTGCATTTCTCAGCCGGCACGATGTGGACTCAGGAAACCAAGCACACTGCACTTTCCCGTTGAGACAGTGGCCGTGTAATTACATCTTTTCAGTACGGTTATTTTTCTGCATTGGGTTTCAGCAAACTGTGCTCACGTGCTCGAGGAAAGAAAAGCCATCCTCTCGGCACAACCAAAGGGAAGGAATAACCCCTCCGCCGCAGGAGTCCGAAGGGTTCAAGTTCCCCCTTGTGCACACGTGTGCCGCCTAGGCCTAGCAAGGTCTGGAAGGTGGGAGGGCAGGGTCAGTGTGTTCAGGGCGCATTCCTAAGGGGAGGGCAGCTAAGCAGTTCTGTCCACCTTGTCACACCTGGGGGCGAGGCTGGGGCTGATCTGTGCCCGGCAATTTGGGAGGAGACACTGGCCCAAGATATCTTGGTTCTCTTTGCGGTCTCTCCGGGTAGGCGAGGCACGTGTGTGGTCTCACTACGCAAATATTGAACAGTTCAATGCAAAGTCAAGGGTCCAGTGCAGGTGATGTAACTGTAGATTCGGCCAGGGGCCTGAGCAGAAGCTGCTGACGTGCTCCCCCCACCCCGACATCAGACAGGAGGGCTTGGGAGGGCTAACTTGGGAATGGTTGTTTTCTTGGACGGCCAGGCCCCCAGAAGACGCGACGTGAGCCTTGAACCCAAGTGTGTTGAACAGTTCAGTTCACTTCCACAAGCACTGAGCGAGGGCCCTCTCTGTGGACCCTGGGCTCGGTCAGCACCTGTGTATGGGGTCAGGGGGACAGCCCCTGACTTCAAGGTGTGTGAGGGCCAAATGGAAGGTGGGCAGAGAAGCAGTGTAGTTCTGGTATAAGGCTGGTTTTGCTGGAATTGGCCTGGGGAGGCAAGATGAATAATCTCCTGGGGTGTTAAGAAAGGCTGCTGGGCTGATGGGAGAGGAACGGGTCTAGACTGGAGAGTGTCTGGCAGGGGACAGGAGAGGGGGGACTGGCAGGACAGTTGGGAGACGTTGGGTGCAGGAGTTGGTTGGGCTTTAAAGGCCACGGGGACCTTTCTGTTTAGGCGGATGGGCATTCTCAATGGCAGAATTCTTGAATGGAACAACAGGGCCATCTTCTTCCTCTGCTCTCTGGTCCGATTGGTGGATTGATTCATTCATTAAGAATGGATCTTGTGGGGCGCCTGGGTGGCTCAGTCGGTTGAGCGTCCGACTTTGGCTCAGGTCATGATCCCGCGGTTTGTGAATTCGCGCCCCATATTGGGCTCTGTGCTGGCAGCTCAGAGCCTGGAGCCTGTTTCAGATTCTGTGCCTCCCTCTCTCTCTGACCCTCCCCCATTCATGCCCTGTCTCTCTCTGTGTCTCAAAAATAAATAAACATTTAAAAAATTAAAAAAAAAGAAGAATGTATCTTGTGGCCTGGAGGACAGGGACGGTATCGTAGAGGAGGTGACCCGTTTGGTCTGTGTGACATCATCATGCCCGAGATCCGTGCCCAAGGCGCTGTGGCTGGAGAGGCCCTGGAAAGCTGGGCTTCTTACTTAGGTGGAAATGGCTGCGGGGGGGCTTCGAGTCCTGCTTCTCCCCGGGCCAGGCTCTTTTGTCAGAGGGTGAGATCTGTGCCTTCATTTGCCCCTGTCTTGTGACGTTTTACCACTTTCTCCCTAGCCCTGTCCTGGGGTTCTTCCCTCTCTCTTAGATTGGAAACCCCCCTCCTGGCTAATCCAGGCCACTTTGCAACTGATCACTTCCCATGGCCCCTCCAAGTGAGGTCAGGGAGGGTGATCTCTTTAAAATACAAACCCAGTGATGTCACCCCCCCCCCCCCCCCCACGGTGGTAGCCTCCCCTTGTCCTTAGACTAAAACCCACATTCCTCAACATGGCTGATTAGATCCTAGGTAAGCCGCTGTGTTATCCCCTCTGCAGCTGCTCCCTCCACCTAGCCTCGCGCACCTTCCGTCCTTAACCTACCTAGGAGGACGGAACGTACGAAATGCTGGTGTCATTTTCGATGGTCTGGGTTTGTTGGACGCAGGGCAAAGTCAGAATGATCCCAGGCTCTGCCTTCCGTAGTCAGGCAAGTGTGAGCATTTGTCAGTGTTTCCTGGGCTCTGAGGGGTCCTGGGAAGCCCCTCCATGTGGCCTCTGAGGAAGGAAGGGTAAAGGGGGGTGGTCTGTGGGGCTCTGGTGCTAAATTCCTCTCTGGCCTGTCTCTAGTCTGGTTTTCTTATCTGCTAAGCATCAACACAGGCTTGGGTTGGAATACCGCTCATGGCAACAAGTCCCAGCTTCTTCTGTAAGCAAACAGCATTCCTGAGGCCGGGTGGGGGTGGGGGGGAGGGTAAGGGGGCCCATCCTTCCCAGTCCTCAACAGCTTCTGCCTCCTGGGCTCTGGGCCCCGGGAGGACCCTCCCTTCCCCCTCCCCCTCCCCGGGGAGACCGAGCACCTGTGGGTGGGCGGCTGCGGTAAGGTCTGCCCTCGGTTGGCAGAGTGACTGAGCCCTCCCTGCGGATGACTGTTCCGACAGCCCCGGCGTTTATGCAGGGCGGCTCCTGTGTCCATTATCTTGTTTGAGCCTGAGAGCCAAGCAGCTGCTCAGTGCCAAGCCGGACCCCAATTCAGCCCTTCTGCCGCGGCACATCCCACCCACCCAGCATTTCCCAGGCCGGCCCCGAGGAACGTTTCTCCTGCAGGATATCCCAGGGTACTTAGCCGGATTGGACACAGTGAAACGGGGATCCTTAACTGTGGGCTCCTCAGGGCACTCTGTGTGCATGGTGACTGCAGGAGGGCCACGGGGAGGCGGGTTTCCAACCGCGTTTGGCCACGAAACCCTCTTCCTTTGTGCGAAATTACCGGTTGGGAGACACTGCACTGTGCCATGTTGTTCTCGGACTGGTGGAGCCTGGAGAAAGAGTCACCAAACTTCTGGAAACTTCTCATAGGCCCCAGGTGTCCTTCTAGGGAAGGATTAGGGCTAATGAGGTCAGGAGGACAAGATCGGGAAGTTCTTACTCGGTGTCAGAGTCTTTCCTGGGAGCTTGAGTTGCAAGTCCTCTGATACAGAGTTTTTTCTTCTTCCTGTAGAACCTGGAAATTGAGGTGACAGCTTCAAGGTTACAGGAATTGGGGGCACCTGGGTGGCTCAGTCGGTTAAGCACCCGACTCTCAGTTTCAGCTCAGGTCATGATCTCGCGGTTTTGTGAGTTCGAGCCCGGCATTGGGGGGTGGGGTGGTCTGTGCTGACAGTATGGAGCCTCCTGGAGATTCTCTCTCTCTCCCTTCCCCCCCCCCCCGCCCCTCCCCCTCTCATGCTATCTGTATCTCTCTAAATGAATAAATATAAAAAATTAAACAAACAAAAAAAAGATTACAGGAATTGAGTGGGGGATTCAGAGCCAGGTCTGTGTGACTCCAGATCCGTGCCCATTCCATTCCATGACAGAGCATTACGGACTTGTCTCAGGATTCACAGAATGGGTGCTGCACGTCACAGTGGTTTTTTTCCAGTTCCATCTGTTCAGAATTGGTACCAAAGATCAGCATTTACAGCACTTGCTTAGCAGACCGAGTGCCCCAGGAGAGGCAGGAAGGGCAGCCCGAGGTGGCTTCACGGGTCCTGATTAGGGAAGAGGCCACGCCACACCAGCCAAGTCACTTCTGGTGTCTCTGGTGGTAGATGGTAGGTGCCTCCACCTTGGTTCATCAGGAAGCACTAGAAGGTTCCAGAAAACTGAGGTGGTTTATTCAACCTCCTGCAAAGCTTCTGGGGACCAATAAATTATTTTCACTCCTATTCTCATCGAGGATTGAAAGCCCTGGTGTGCTTTCTTTCGCTTCTCGTTTTGGGAATATAAGAACTGGCCCATTAATGGCTTGGTTTTTGCAGCAGTGAAGCAGCTGGGACCTGGGTGCCACCAGCTCGGGTCTCCTTCCTCATTCCCGTCAGCTCTCTAACCCTCTGGCCCTCCGCACAGCTCAGGGCGATTTCCCACCTTTTTAGAAACCTCCTCCGTGACTCCTTCCTCCTCTTTGCCTTGTTCCTCATACGTTCATTCTGGAAACCTTAACGGCACCTGCTGGGGTCAGGCATTGCGCGAGACGTTTGAAATCAGCCAAATGAGACCCGCCTCCTGTGCTCAGAGGCAACGGCAGATCCGACAGTTCAGGCGTGTGATGGCTTATGGGAAGTCCTTTCGTGGTGACAATCGGGAGGGCCCTGCAGAGGACGGAGCCTGCGCTGAGATTTGAGAGAGGAGGGCTTCTTGTGCAGAGGAGGGGGCAGGAGGAGAGCGAGCTGTGAACAGGACTTGGTTATGAGGAAGGGCTGGAGATGAATGGGTGTGATCACGAAGGGCCTACTCAGCCTGCAAAGATGATGAGATTTTATTCGGGAGGAGGTGTGGAGCCGTTGAACTGTTTCGAACTGGCGAGTGATTATCGATAGAAGAGGATATAGCACGCATAGAAGCGGGGCTGCTGAGTCATCCTGAAGGCGGCAGGGGTATGGATTGAAGGAGGTAGAAGCCCCCGTGGAAGGCTGGGAAGGAGGCTGCTGTGCAGCCTGGAAAGGAGGGGACGCAGTCCTGGAGCAGGGCGCTGGCCGTGGGATTGACAGAGGGCTTTACTAATCGGCCCGAGAGGAGTTTACAGTGATCGCCTTGGGCGACCAGGCTGACGGTGTCTTTCCCAGAGATGGAGACCCAGAAGGGAGTGTGGGTTTGGGGGGGTTCAGGTGTCCTAGTACCTGTGGGTTCTCCGGGTGGAGGCATCGACTGGTGGGCATTTGGACGTATTTGAGGGGGTTTGGAGGAGGCTTCTGGGCGGGATCCATTTATCTAGGTATCATCCTTGGGATTAATCCTGATTTGTTGAAACCTTTCAATAAATGGCATTTGATGCAGTTCCCAGGTGAGTCAGCACAGCCATGTGAACAGCCCCCCCAGAGCGTGGTTGCTGCCTGGCTTCTGTGAATCACCTGACCTCTTCCTGCCAGTGAACTTGATTGTGGAGCGGCTGCGCTGGAGGTCCTGGAGACTTGTGCCTTGCCTGGGGAGGCACAACAGCCTCCTTTGCCTGATTTCTTTCTTTCTTTCTCCTTTCTTTCTTTCTTTCTTTCTTTCTTTCTTTCTTTCTTTCTTTCTTTCTTTCTTTCTTTCTTTCTTTCTTTCTTTCTTTCTTTCTTTCTTTCTTCTTCCCTGTCCTTTCCTTTCTTTCCTTCCTTTCTTTTCTTCCTTTCTTCTTTCTTTGTCTTTCTGTCTTCCTTCCTTCTTTCCTTTCTTTCCTTCCTTTTTCTTTCTTTCTTTCTTTCTTTTCTTCTCTTTCTCTTTCTCTTTCTGTCTTTCTGTCTGTCTTTCTGTCTTCCTTCTTTCCTTCTTTCCTTTCCTGTCCTTTCCTTTCTTTCCTGTCCTTTCTTTCCTTCCTTTCCTTCCTTTTTTCCTTTCTTCCTTTCTTTTCTTTCTTCTTTCTTTGTCTTTCTGCCTTCCTTCCTTCTTTCCTTTCCTTCCTTTTCTTTCTTTATTTCTTCTTTCTATCTTTCTGTCTTTTTCTTTCTGTCTTCCTTCCTTTCGTCTTTCATTTCCTGTTCTTTCCTTTCTTTCCTGTCCTTTCCTTTCTTTCTTCCTTTTTTCCTTTCTTCTTTCTTTCTCTTTCTGTCTTCTTTCCTTTCCTTTCCTTTCTTTCCTTTCTTCCTTTTTTCCTTCCTTTCTTTCTTCCTTCTCTTTCTTTCTTTCTTTCTTTCTTTCTTTCTTTCTTTCTTTCTTTCTTTCTTTCTTTCCCTCTTTTTCTTGACATTCAGGAATCTTTAGAGTATAGTCCAGTAATGGGTTCAGTCAGGTCAGATCCCTTAAAATACAGTGTATTACAGGGGCAGTCACTCCTTGGTGACTGTGCCATCTGTAGTGGTCATCGTTTGGGTCCTGGGGATCACTTTTCACTAGGGACTTCTGTTTTAAGAAGTGTCCACTTCAGACTCCAGAGAGTATTTACAAAGCAGAACTTTGGCTTCTGTGCAACCTTTGCTCATGCAGCTTGCCCCTTAAATCAGTGGTTCTCGACTGGGGGCAGTTTTGCTCCCCCAGCCCCCATGCTAGGCAATGTCTGGAGACAGTTTTTGTTGTCACAACCGGGGACAGACTGCTACTGTCGTCTAGAAGGTAGAGGCCAGAGACTCTGCTAAACTGCAGTACACAGGACAGCCCCCACAACAAAGGCTTACGTGGCCCCAAATGCTCAGGGTGCTGAGGCTAGGGAGCCCTACCTTAACTGATCACATCGTTTTACGGTTGCCCCCTCTTCTCCCTGGGCTTGAATCCTTCTCTACCAACTCTTCCCCTCCCCCACCAATTCTCGTCCCCTCTCCTAAGACCCAGTTTACATGCCATCCCTTCCATGGAACTCCCTGGTGCTTTGGGTTTTCCGCTGAATGACCCCTTCCTCTCTGTTCCTGCAGCGAGTTACGTGTTCCTTCATCTTTCTCCACCGAGTCTCGTGTTGGAGCTGGCCGTTTGCATGGTCCCCCCCCTCCGCAGCAAATGTTCCACAGTGACAGACGTCCTGCCCCATTGTTGTGCACATTTAAGGAGTGTATGTTGAATTAAACAGCCTCGATAGATAGGGAAGACAGCATGCACAGTTGAGTCAGAGAGGTGGCATGTGCCCAAGGCCGAAGAACAAATGTTTCCTCGTCATCCATACGGCACATCTGTGTATCAGACGCCCGTCGTGCAGCAGCGTGCCCGACAGAAGGAAACCAGAGCGCTTGCTTTCTGTCCACTTGTGGTCCCCTTGTCCGGGCTGCATTGCCCAGGTTGGCTCTTTAACTAGTGGCATGGGTGTCTGTCCTGTCATCCCACTACACTACATTATAAACTCCCTGGGTCCTTTATACCTTTGTCGTGATATTTTTGCAAACAGACCCTCAGTATGTATTGTTTCATTGAATAACTAAATTTGCGGGGGTTGACGATTTCTCTCTTTTTTTGACGCTTATTTATTTTTGGGAGACAGGGGGAGATAGAGAATCCCAAGCACACTCTGCTCTGTCAGCACAGAGCCTGATCGATTGCAGGGCAATCGGGCAGTGCACGAACTGTGAGATGGTGACCTGAGCCCAAATCAAGAGTCGGGTGCTTAACCGACTGAGCCACCCAGGAGCCCTGGGGTTTGACAATTTCTCTATCATTTCAGCAGCTGCCTTCGTAGAGCCTTTTGGTAACAGTGGAACTAAGGCATCTTGATAGTTTCACTAACTCCAAAGCAATGGCTATAAAAACAAAGAAAAGGGACATGTTCACATGGGCCCTCTGGGGTGGGGGTGGGGACAAAGGATCAGAGGGGCCTCCTTGAAAACATCAGTGATGAACCTGGAACAGGCTTTCGGTGTTTGAGTTGAGCCCACCAGGTCTCTGAACTGGAACCTTGGCTCAGAGAACGGAAATAGCTCACCCAAGGTCAGACCCCTGACCCTTCTTTTAGTGCCAGCAGCTCAAGAGGGGAGTGTGACGCGTTCCCGCTTCAGACCAGCACCAGGAGGTGGGATTTGCAGCCTCGAGTTGGCAGGATCGGCGTCCGTGTCCCTGGTTTGCTTAACTGACCAGGGGGTTCTCAGTTTGTTTTCTCTCTAGCCAGCACCGGAGAGCTCACAGGCAAGGCAGTTGCGGTGGAAGCCGAGTGGGTCTGTGTTTGAACCTGGGTTTTGTGACTGGTGTGGGCCTCATTTCCCTCACCTGCGGGGATGGAGAAAATGGAGAGCTTATTCACAGGCCGTCACACAGGGTAGCTTTGAGACGGGTTGGGAGAACTTGAAGCCCTAGGCCTAGAACCTGGCCATGAAAGGCTTTACACAAACCCTGTTGTCGAGGAATCGAGACGCTCCCGGCAGAATAAATTTTGTCTTTTAGGGGCTAGCCCTTCCTTTCTTAAACAAGTACACAAGTAACTAAAAAGAGAACGAAGCAAAGGGCAGAAAGGTGGGGGAGAGAGGGGAGTCCTTGGGAAAACAGGAAAGAGTAAAAAGGTCCAAGTGGGTGTTCAGGGGAAAGGGGAGAAGGCAGATAGTCAAGGAATTCCACTTTGGGTTGAAAGCAGAGGTTTTTGGTCAACCTATTTACTTTCAGTTTCATCATTTCCTGTGAGTCCTAATTTAGCCTCTGGTCGTGTCCTCTCGATTATGGCCTAAAAAGGCAACTACTTGGGTTTCTTGGCGTTGTACTGGCACCCGCAGGAAGCCAGTGTGGAAAGGGCCGGCCTCTGCCGGATCTGATCTCCAATGGGGAAAGCTGCCTTCTTTTTCCTTAACTCCTTGCTGGCCTGCGAGTCCCACAGATTTCCAGAGTTTCCTGAGGTTCCCTAAGCCGAACCCCCGGCCTTACTCCTGCAGACAGTTTTCCCAGTGCTGGCTTGGTGGCCGCCGCATGGGGACGCTGTTCACGGGACTGAGCGCGCCGACCCTGGGGGAAAACATTTTGAGTCGTACCTGTCAGGGCCATAACAATGCCTGGATGTTCCCCTGTTCCAGTCACTCCACTTCTGGGAATTGATCTCAAGGTGGTCCACCAAAGAAGGAGAAAACCTAGTGCGTGGTGGTTTAAAAAAAAAAAAAAATCACTTTGGAATATCCTGCAGCCATGAACAGTGTTTCTCAAGGAGGCCCTGCAGCCAGCAGTCCTGAATTTGGGTCCTCGCTTCCCCAGCTGTGTATCCAAGTGGGATTACTTCCCTCTCAGAGCCTCTGCCTCATCACCTGGAAAATGAAGCGTTTGGAGAAAATGATCAACAAGGAAACTAATGGCCCAGCGGGGAAGTGGTTATAGTAAATGGGAAAAATCCACAACGTGAAACCCCGTGCTCTGCCTGTGATAATTAAAAGTCTCAAGTGTTTCTACGAACAAGGACCGGAAGGACCATAAAAGAGACAGAAAACTGGGGCACCTGGGTGGCTCAGGCGGTTGAGCGTCCGACTTCGGCTCAGGTCATGATCTCATGATTCATGAGTTCGAGCCCCGCGTCGGGCTCTGTGCTGACGGCTCGGAGCTCGGAGCCTGCTTCGGATTCTGTGTCTCCCTGTCTCTGCCCCTCCCTCGCTCACTCTGTCTGTCTCAAAAATAAACAAACATTAAAAAAAGAAAGGGCAAACTGATGGGGGGTGGGGGGCGGGGGGGGGTGGAGGATCTCAGGAATGTATGGGGATAGTTGTCTTTCATTTTCAAAACTTTTATATTTTGTATAGCTTTTACAAAAGGGGCCACTCAGCATGGTCCCAGGCTAGGAAGGGGAGAAGTGGCCACATGCCACCCTAGCATCCCTTCTTTGATGCCCCTTTTCATCCCTTCCTTCCTTCTGTTCATCCTCCCTCCCTTTCTCTCTCTCTCTCTCTCTCTCTCTCTCTCTCTCTCTCTCTCTCTACTTCTTTCCCCTCTTCATTTCTAACAGCTCTTGACTAACGGCTTAGTCCATCTGTGCCCTTAGAGTTGACCGTCCCCTGAGTGCGTCGCTGGCAGCCCTGTTGGGACGCGGGGGCACCTCCACCTGACTCAGGTGGGCACCGGAGCTCAGCTGCGGTCACCGAATATGGATATTCTTGTTTGCGCTGGTGGGAGGGCTTTAATAAACCCCATTGTTTGTGGTGACCTCTGCCCCCCACCGCCGCCATCCAACCCGCGTATTGACCTTGGCACTGCTGCTGACCCACATCACTCCAGCAGAGCAGTGACACCAAATAGCTCTGTCCCCGGCCTGGCCAAACAGGACTCAGCTGAGTTTCGTGAAAGTTCTGCTCAGAGAGGGGCACGGAGGCCCACCTACATATAGGGTGCCCACCTGTGTACTCGGCACCCCCAGAGGCAGAGAGGGGCAGCCCCCTGTGTTGGTCTAGCTCTGAGGCGGTCACAGTGTGCCCCCCTCTCTTATAGGAAGTGCGGCTTGGCCTCCAGGTCTCTGGTGGCCATTGGGGGTAGACAGTGCTGCCCCGTAAGCGCCCCCTTCCCTCCCACTGAGGCCTGAAGGTAGGGCAGAATGAGGGGCCAGGTGGAGTGGTCCCCTGCCAGCGGCTGCCATGTTCATGGCCGGCCAGTGCACACCCACCGGTGGAAGACCAGGAGGGCAAGAATGTAACAGTTCCAGTGCGCCCTGCTTTTGGACCGGTCACGTGGTCCACACAGGGAAGGCTCCCTCAGCCTCCCTGCCTTGCCTGGTAGAGCCCAGTAACTGTGTGTTGACCGCTGTGGAATGTATTCCCCCACACGCCCCGTGTCCCACTCAACTTACCGATTGATCCAGCTTCAACGCCAGCCCGACTTCTTCTGTGGGACCCTAGGCACAAGCGTGCTAAGGAGACCCCAGGCCGGGGGGCCTGGTGGACCCATGACTGGATGGGGTGACAGTAGGCAAGTCACTTGCCCTCTTGGAGCCTGTTTCCTCATTTATAAATTGGGGATAATAAAAGCTCTTTTGCAGAGGGATTGATGGTGACGCGAGGTTGATGTTGGTAGGTTAGGGACCTAATGACTGTCCCCCTTTCCCTTCTTCTCTTGGAGGGATCTCGTAAGAGGGCATGTGATAGATATCCTCGGGTGTCTTCCCTGGGCTGGGTTAGGAGAACTCTTAACCAGCAGCGGACTTAGGATTTGGGGGGACAGGGTTCAAGTGAATCCCTTCTTACGTATTGATAGGAGATTGTCTTGTCCATTTTTGGTTTGAACTTTGCAAAAAGGTTGGGACCCAGCAGCCCACGAAGCCGTGTGCTCTGTGGTCCTTGCCAGTCCTCGGGCAGGGCAGTGGCATGAGGGGGAGACTGGCTTCAGGAGCCTGGGTCCTGAGACTACCTGGCCAGTGGTCAGATGGATGGCACAGAGGGACAGGACAGCTGATATTTACTCTGGCAGAGGGAAGCCTTCGATTTGCCTGAATGGCCTGGCCAGTGTGGGAGCCAGGACAGCTGGAAGTAAGCTGGTGAGGCTGGGGCGTGCAGGCGGCCTAGACCCCAGCCCCTCATGGAAGATGAGGCCAGGCCGTCCCTTCCTGCCTTGTGGACTGCTGCCTGGCTCTGGGCCCTGCATTCTCTCAGGGGGTGGTCCTTGCAGGTGGATGATGCCCCTGGTCCCCCAAGAGGGGCCGCAGGGGTTTGCTTGGCTGGGAATGTAAACAAAGCCACCGGCTGGGTTTGCTGGGGGAGGCTGCCAGGCTCTGTTCCTTGGACTTGCCTTCCCTCCTGTGGGGGCTGGGGAGCGAGCAGATTTCCTGGAAAACAACCCTTTTCCTGGAGCGTGTCCAGGGGAGCCCCTTAGTCTTGATCTGGAAAGCATTTAACGAGCCCAGATAAGGCCTGGGCGGCCCAGACTTTTCCTTTTGTTCTCTCTGTCCCAAACCTCCAGCCTGGGGAGGGGGCCTTGACCTCACAAGGGAAAGGCCTTCCTGCGTTGTGAGCTGGGCAGTGAGCTTCTGGGCTGCTCCTTTGGTGGCTGTGGGCTGGCTCTATCTCGGACCACGGTTTCAGAGTCCTGCGTTCAGAGTCCTGAGGGCCCCAGCCTGAGCCCGTGAGCAGGAATAAGCACTGTGGTAACCGTGGAAAGGCCACGGGACCGGGAGTCCTGAGTCCTCCCTGGGCGACAAGCCCCTGAACCTCCAGGAAGCTCCCGGATCCTCATCTGTAAAACGGGCCGAAGCACATTTCCTACCCACTCTACAGCGTTATGACGAGGATCTTTGGAGACAGCAAAGGGCGTGCGAAAGCATTTCATAAACCATTAAGCCACACCGGTGTGAGGGGCTATTGTTTCATCTTTATTCTGCAAATGAGTTTAAAAAAAAAAAAAGACACACATGTGCTTCAGTTCCCCTGGACAGAAATGGTGAGGGGTGCTTTCCGCGTTAGTGCCCCGGGAGGGAGGTGCTCTCGCTGCTCATGATATTTCCTGGAGCCTGACTTTTCTTCTCCCCTGATATCTTTGGGCTGTATTATCAAGACGGAATCAACATCTCTTGGCCACATGTTTTTTGTTTTTTTGGGTTTTTTTTTTCCCTCTTGGTGGAACTCCGTGAAATAAAAAGTTTTTTGAACTGACAACTTCCATTACGTGCGGTCGTACTTTTTGCCTTTTTGGGGGGCTACTGGGTAACTTGTTTTCGTGGGAGGTCCTCTTGAGCTGCGTGGTCACTTTCTTGCCTCGGCAGGTATAGCACAGTGACTATGGTTGCATCTGCCTTTGAGACTCAAATTACACTCGTCATCCGGCATGGCGGTCGTTTATAGATTTGTTTGGTTGTGGCTGGATCCTAGGATATACCTTACCGTTCATTTCTCGCAAGATCTCTGACAACAACTCGTTTTTTCTGTCATGTACATCTTTCTCCCAGTGCCGCCCAGTTGCAGAAGTTTTGCTGTGCTCTAATGCCGTGCCGTTTGCAAAGCTAGGAGGTGCTCAGCGCTCCTCGTGTGGCTGATGTGGTTTGTACCTGACATTTTGTCCTTGTTTGTCCTGCAGGTCCTGGCTGTAAGTCACCATGGCGCAGCAAGCTGCTGATAAGTATCTCTATGTGGATAAAAACTTCATCAATAACCCGTTGGCCCAGGCCGACTGGGCGGCTAAGAAGCTGGTCTGGGTGCCTTCTGACAAGAGTGGCTTTGAGCCCGCCAGCCTCAAGGAAGAGGTGGGCGAGGAGGCCATCGTGGAGCTGGTGGAAAACGGGAAGAAGGTGAAAGTGAACAAGGATGACATCCAGAAGATGAACCCACCCAAGTTCTCCAAGGTGGAGGACATGGCCGAGCTCACGTGCCTCAACGAAGCATCGGTGCTGCATAATCTCAAGGAGCGTTACTACTCAGGGCTAATCTACGTGAGTGCGGGGCCGGGCCCAGGGCGCAGGGGGTGCGGGAGGCCCGGGTCTGTCCCGGAGCGTTGGGGGTCTTGAAGAAAGCTGCGGTGACATCCTCCAGCTTTGGCACGCGAACATCCTAACGGAATGTTGTCGCGGCATTATTTCACCTTTTCTCTGCATAGCCCGAAACACGACAGGAAGCCTGTTTGAGACCACACATAGGGAGAACACCATGATGTGTATGTGAGGGGGCCCGCCCACGGGCCTTGGTCCTCAGTCTCGGTGGGGACAGGAAGGATAGTTCCTTCTAAAGCAAGGGACTGCCGTGCCCTGGTTTCCCGCCTCGCTCCTTCCTCCTGCACCTCCTGGCCCCCTTCCCCCTCCCCATTTGCTCAGTCTCATTTCGGAACCTCCACCATCTTGTTCATTTTAGAGGCCTGTGGGTGTGGCTTAGTTCCCTGGGGAGTGTGCTTTGAGGGGAGATGAGGACTTGAGCCTTTGGTCCGTGCCGCTTGGCGGTGCCCCTGCCCTGCCAGGCTTAGCGTCCAGAGAACAGCACGTGTAAAGGGCCCGGGGTGTGCAGAGAAGGTGCGGTCCCTTCTCTCTCTCTTTTTTTTTTTTTTTAACGCTTATTTATTTTTGACAGACAGAGAGAGACAGAGAACTAGCAGGGGAGGAACAGAGAGAGGAGGAGACACAGAATCCCAAGCAGGCTCCAGGCTCCGAGCTGTCAGTTACAGAGCCTGACGCGGGGCTCAAACCCACAAACCGTGAGATCATGACCTGAGCCGAAGTCAGTTGCTTAACCAACTGAGCCACCCTCTTTCTTCTGGCTTAGCAGGGCTACCTGTGCACAGAGACAGCTCCTCGCCGTAGCGTTTTCCCGTCTCCTGTGTAATAGGCTGCAAGATCTTTCAGTCTTAGGGTCACAAAAGTTATTGCTAATTTCTTATTTCTTCTGTTCAGTGTCCCAGGTATTTCCTTCTAGTTTTGTCCCAGGTAGGGAAGAACTACCTGGCTCTTATTCCTAAAATAGCTCTTTGTTTAGGTATGTTGTTATGTTTACCTTGGCCTTCTTGGTCTTGGAGCTCAATGAAACAGTTCTCAAAACTTTGTTTGAATTGGAGGAAGAAAACATCTCGAGATGCTTACCACCCTCTCATTTCATAGATGGGAAGGTGAAGCCTCAGACCCAGGGGTTAGCTCATGATCACATACGCAATACAAGGAGGTGCTGGGCTCCTCCTGGCACACGGATGGCGAGTGGCCCCCACAGAGTCGGCCGTTTTGTTTTCTACACAGTTTCAGGGTGACCTCAGCACGTGTTTCCACAGGGCACTTGCCCTGCCATCCTGGACTGCTACTTCCGAGTGCCCTGCCATGTGCCAGAGTCCTCTGTGAAGTCCCAAACCTCTTGGATTGATTGCCCAGGAGTTCTGACCGGGCCAGCCTCGTGCCGGGGCTGTGTTACCTTGCCGATTGCTAAATCGGTCCATGACAATGAAGTTCTTATGTCCTGCCGTTGAAGACCACCCTTTGGGGATGGGCCTGATTAGTCAGGAGCTACCAGAAAGGAACTACACAGAACCGTCTTCTTGGAAAAGTCCTTTGTAGGCCAGCTTAGCCCAACCTGCTGATACGGCAGGTGAGGAGAACTGAGGCCTAGAGGGCGCAAGGGCCCAGTGCGGGATCATGCATCCTGAGACTGTAGCTCGGGGTTTTTTGACCCTCAGCCCAGCTATCTTTTCCTTGGTGAGAATGTCGTATGGACAGAATTAAAAGCCCCTGTCCCTAAGGATATTAACCACTGGAATTCAGAATTGGCGACTGGTAGAAAAACAAGGGGCCTCTGAGAAAGCATCGTTTGTCTGCTGGGGCAGCTGGGATCCAAGTCCTATTGTCTGAGAGTGGGACGCCCCCCAGGCAGGCTCCACAGCAGATCGTGCCCACTCTGCTGTGCCCCTAAGCTGACACAGGCTCTGCTTGGTGAAGCAGGGCGATGAAGGTCACGGCACTTGGGGCCTCCAGGTCCTGGTTCAGATCCCTTCCCCACCACACGCCGCGGCTACGAGGAACCCCACTTCCTCGCAGACGAGGACTCATGAGTGTGTGAACGCCAGCCAGCACCTGGCTCACGGCAGGGTCCAGACTGTGCAGCTGCTGCCGTTTGTTCTAAGTGAAGGTAGCTGTTCCTCTGCGTGGCCTTTGCTGGGGGTCTCTGTTCAGCTTGTGTCCCGCTAGGGATTTGCCGAGTGCGACACACGTCAGGGGGGCGGGGCCTGCGCTCGCCTGCCTTAGCTGGCTGCAGTCGTCTGTCCCACAAAGGGAAATATTATTAAAGCGGGTTCAATGATGGTTGCTTCATTTCTCCTCCGCTAGCGTGGGTTTCCCTCTGGAGGCAGGCAGGACTCTTTGGTTGGAGGCGTTCACTCCTGTTTCTGTCGCCTCCCGTGTGCCTCGGACCAGCCTCTCCCTAAGCATCCTCCCCGGAAGAGAAGTCGATTGTCTCCGCAGTCGCCCTAATGGGGACCCCAGCAGGTGCAGAGCTGGGGGGGGATTGGAGCCGCTGGGCAGGGGATGCCGCCTCATTCACAGTCAACCTCTCTGCACACGACGCTCCAAATTGCGACCGGGGAGCCTTTGTGCAGCGTGTTCGCCTGGCATTGTGGGCGGCGTGGCTAATCCTGTGCACAGCTGCTCTGTCTGTCTCCTTGGGGGGTGAGGCCCCGGGACAGGGGGCGGCTGGGCACAAAGAGCCTCTGTGGCCCGTGAATGGAGCAGCTTCCTGGCGTAGCCATTTGCAAGTGGGAGCAAAGCCACTTGCTCCGTGTCCGTGCCTCTGCAAGCATCGAGAGGGAGGCTCGCCATCAGGGCTCCTTCCTCCCACCTGAGCTGCTGGGCTCACGGCTGCTGGTTTGATGGGATTAGCCCAGAGAACTTTGAAGGTCTCCGGAGAGAACCGTCCACAGGACCATCTGCCCACCCAGCTGTCAGAAAGCCTTGTCCCGGGAACCCCCGGTCCCCTTCTGCTGTCACGACCAGCTGTTTGCAAACATCTGGCTCGGAGGCAGGCCCTAAAAGTGTGGCCATGTGTCCTTGGCTTTCATCGGGCCGAGTTCCTAGAGTGTGGGTTTTCTCAAACCCAGGAACAGAGCTCAATTGTTTCTGAGCTCCTGGGATGACCTCACTGCTCCCTGGCCTTATCTCATCCTGGCCCGACAGTCCCATGGAGGAAAAACCAGAAGTCCCCTGCTTTCCTCTTATCTTCCTGTGATACCCGCGCTGCAGGTGGCCCACACCACGTGTGGCCTTCTCTGCTTCGGAGCTTTCCTGGTCCCTTGTGAAAGAGTCGTTGGAGGGAAAACAAATGACTGATTATCCCAGGAAGAAAGAAAATTGAGGGCCCCGAGTCCCCGCCTCCAAACACAAGAGGCAGCCAGATGCACTTGGTCCTTTCCAAACTTGGCTGCTCTTCGGCCTGCAGACCACTGTGGGTTACTGGGTCCCTCTGGAGCTCTGCTTTTATTTCCGTCTTATTTTGGAGAGAGTGAGCCAGCATGTGCACCGGCAGGAGAGGAGCAGAGGCAGGGAGACTGAGAGTCTTAAGCAGACGCCATGCTCTGTGGGAGCCTGACACGGGGCTCGATCGATCCCGCGACCCTGGGATCATGACCTGAGCCGCAATCAAGAGGCGAAGGCTCAACCGACTGAGCCACCCAGGCTCTCCTGGAATTCTGCCTTGAGTCTTTAACTTCTGTTTGGAAAGTCCACGCGCCATAGCCCTTGGCCACAGCTGGAAAGGGCTTTGTCCTTGCGACTAGTTCCCGTGTGGAACCTGTCTTGGGGTTCAGCCACAAGACCCATCTTCCGTTTTGGCAGGAGCGGAGAGGGCAGGGCGGGATGGGGCTGGGTTGACACATAGCACAGTGCCCTGTGGGTGTTGGCTGCTATTGGACCGAGGGGCACAGCCGTGGACAGGGAGGGTGGAGGCCACTTGTAATGAGGAAAACAAAAAGATAGGAGTTCAGAGAACTGGCCTCTGACCAGGGAGGTCTGGCCTGGGGAGAGGGAGGGGGAGGGGGACACCAAGGGCTGCTCCCAGCTTTGCCGTTCACTGCTTCATGGCTTTCAGCTGTCACTCAACAGAGTCAGGGCTGCAGGTGTGTGTGAATCACAGCTTTGCATGGCTGCTTCTGGAACTCTGGTGTGTTGTCCTCGGAAGGGGGGGCTTGGGCTGCATCCCCCCGCCCCCCTATCTGAGCACCTACCACCTGGGTGGTTTCAGGAGTCATGCCCAACTTGTTCGGAGCCTGTCTTTTTTTTTTTTTTTTTTTTTTTTTTTTTTGGCCCGGGAGACAGATCTTGGAAGACAAAGGAGCAGGTTATTAGAAAAAGAATTAGTAGTCACAAGTTAACACAAATTTACCTTAAGCCCCTGAAGAAAGAGCTGTCTGGCCAGTTGCCACTGGACCCTGCTTTCCTGACCTTCTCAGAGCTCTTCTCCAAGGCTGTCCTGGGTGTGTGCCAATCCTGAAAACTGCTCAGGGAGGCATAGAGTCCAGCTGTCCCCACTTTACAGATTGAGAAATGGAGGGAGAGGGCGGTTAAGAAACTTGGCCCTTGCTGGGATTTGAACTCGGGACGGCTGACTCTGGGGTCGGATTTTAATCCCATCAGGTCAGACTTGGAGTATTGGGTGTATTTTTGGGTGCCTCACATGAAGGGTGTTGGCTAATCGGGCTCCCCCTTCTGAGAAGACTCGAGTCTTGGAGAAGGCTCACGGGGGACATGAAAATGATTGAGTTTTTGAGGGATGCTCATGTGAATGTCTCTAGATGATTCGAGAGGGAGAGCTGTCAGCGATATACTAGCCCACAAAAGCTCTGGTCGGGGTTTTCCCGATGCTGGAAAAGTGTAGGCTTGCCTGTCTCCCCGAGAGTCCTTGAGGGCGGAATACGTTGTGTTTCTGCACAGTTTGCTTTTGCTGCAGCCCGGTTCTTTTCTCTCTGTGCATCTCGTGACGGCAGACACATCTCTTATTGTCCCTGGATCTGAGTTTTGTCACTGGACTTGTACCGTCTGCGCAGCTTGCCATGGCTCTTGCCCAAGGCACCTGCTCGTTGGCGCACAGAGCTGGCAGCGGTCACGCCGTCGGGGGAGGACCCTTGCTGAGTGAGCAGAGACAGTGCCGGTGCCCGTGCCCCCGCAGCAGGCCTGGCAGGGCGTGGCACAGAGAGTTAGGGCGTCCCGGGGTGCCTTCCCAGCAGCCCGAATCCCGGCCCTTGGTGGCAGATAAGTTTGCCACCCAATTTGCACCCCCTTGAGAATCAAGACTGCCTAACCCTTTCCTGTTTGCTGCTCTTTTCTTTAGACCTATTCAGGCCTGTTCTGTGTGGTCATCAATCCTTATAAGAACCTGCCCATCTACTCCGAGGAGATCGTGGAAATGTACAAGGGCAAGAAGAGGCACGAGATGCCCCCCCACATCTATGCCATCACAGACACTGCCTACAGGAGTATGATGCAAGGTGAGTGCCTTGACCTTCCCTGTGGCTCAGTCTTCACGTGCAGCCTCGTGGACACCCTTGCAGGTGCTCATCCACATTCACGGTCACAGGGATTTAGGGCCTGGATTGGCATTGGTGATGGCGCAGTGCATCATGGAGGTCTCTGAGCCAGTGTGAGAGCCGAGGCCAGTGGCTATCAAAGGGCATGTTTATATGTTGAGAGAACCTTCTAGAAGCTCTAAAAAATAGAGTTCCTAGTTATCGCAATTTCTCATTCTTGTCAAGACCCTCTGTGCCAGTCTCCTCACTTACAGGTCCCTTCTACCAGGTACTCCTTTTTCCTCCTCGTTTTTCATGTCTTTTCTCTTGTTGCTTCCTCACAATCTGGAAACGCACTTGAGTTTTTCTTTTCTTTTCTTTTTTTTTAAAGTTTATTTATTTATTTTGACAGGGAGAGAGAGGAAGCATGAGCAGGGAAGGGGCAGAGAGAGAGGGAGAGAGAGAATCCCCAGCAGGCTCTATGCTGACAGCACGGAGCCCGACGTGGGGCTCGAACTCACGAACTGTGAGATCATGACCTGAGCCAAAGCCCAGAGTTGGATGCCTAACTGACCGAGCTACCCAGGTGCCCCTTAAGTTTTTCTTATCTTTAAGAAACAGGCACTAAATCTCTCTTGGATTCTGCACCCCCCCCCCCCCCCCGCCCCGCCAGCTTGTGTCCACTCTCTGTCTTCTCACACTGGAACTTGAGAGAGGAAGTACCACACCCCGCTGGCCCCAGCACTTCTCCACTCTGACAAAGGTTACCCTCCCTGTGTTGCTGTTTCCACAGCTCTCGCGTGTTTTCATCTTACCTAACCTCTCCCCAGTGTTGGACAATCTTGACCGCCCCTTGTGACAGCCCTTCCTTCCTGTGTGACCCTCTCTCTGCTTCTCCTGATCTCTGGCCACCCCTCCGCGCATCCGTGTTCCTCACGGTCTCACCGCTTGCTCAGCTGTTCCTCTGGATGACGGACCCATCCAGTTAAGCGCCTTGACCCGCACATTCTGGGGGAGGATCGGGACCGTCGCCTGATTGATGCTGGCCCTTTGCCCCTGGCTGCCATTTCTCCGTCTACCCAGCCACCCGGGCCCAGCGGTTCCTCTGCTCTCCTCTCTCTCTTTCTCCCTCCTTTTCTCAAGTCCATTAGCACTTTCTATGGGTTTTATCTCTTCATATTTACGGCCCCCTTTCCCCTCTTTCGTCCCTTGGCCCTGACCTCAGTTATGGCCTCTGCAGGGTTTTGCCTGCACTGTTGCTGTGACCTCTTAACCTTCACTCTTAATAGAGCCCTCCCTCTGCCTTTGACAGAGGGTCATCTTTCTAGAATGCAAATCTGATCAGACCCCCTGATTCAAAATCTTCAAAAATCTCGAAAAGGCTCCTCCGTGGCCCCAGAGGTAACTCTGCAACCCGCCAGCAGCATGCAGTGCCCTTTGTCATCGGCTTTCCACTGCCTCTGGCTTTCCTGCTACGGGGACCTCATCCGTTTCTCTACCAGGCCTTTCTGCTTCAGGCCGCCTGGCCTGTGCCAGCTGCCTGTAGTGCCTGGCAAGTCCCTACTCCCTTGTGAAAGACCAGACTGAGGCATTCCTGCCCTCCAGGGAGGATGTCTGGACTAGATTTGGTGATACTTCATTTGACTTAGGTGCTCACAGACTTGTTTTTCCCTCCTAGACACAGACAGGGCCCATGTTGCCTTTATATTCTTGAGCTTAGCCAGGTGCTTGGCCTATGGCGGCATGTCAATGTCATTCTGAGTCAAGCCCCACTTCCAGGCCGGGCTGTATTCCCAAACCTCATACTGATAGTGCTTTTCCAAATCCGAATACACGCGCCTGCTTGTTTCCTTTAAACTTGGCCACGAAGCTGGGCAGTGGTGATAGAGAACCTTGCTGTATTAGCAGCTTTATCTGTGGCATAGTGGTTTGAAGGGGCAGCCCGCGGGTCTGTCTCGCGTCGTACACATAGTTGTTGTGGGGAAGGCATTTCGTTGCCAAGCTCAATGAATTCTGCAGCATGTACGAGTTTGGCCTAGCCTTTGGCTTATGTTTACATCGATGAAAATTTCTTGGGGAAACCAGCCCATTACTTTTAAAGTGGGATGTCTGTTTTAAAGTGCTAACTAAAGCAGTCTGGTGGGAGAACATTCTGTGAGATTCCAGAAGAGCCTGAGTCTGTGTCTCTAGAGGTTATGAGTCAGTTTTCTCCTAGCTGTCTTAATTGGCCCAGTGCAAGTTCACCCCAGAGTCTTCCTGAGCTCTGCGTTGCTGAATTAGGGCACATTCCCACACTCGGATCCTGGATTTGAACGGTTTTCTAGCATGTGGCCTTCCTTTACTTTCGGGCAAGCCATTGTGGCAAGGGCAAGGTCATGATGTGGAACATGGCACCAGCAGCTGGGGGTCCTTAGAACTGGACTCCCAGCCTTTCTTCCCATGTCTTGCACGCAAGACTCCTTCCTAAAGAGATTTGCCCAATTTTTATCCAGCAATAAAAAAAATTTGAGGAGCACAAGTCAGCTCCATAGGTTGGAGATAATTGAAAAATGGAAAGGGATATCCAGAAGGCTGGAGCTTTCCTTCATGTTGACCGGGAAGCTTTGGCCCTAACGGAATGGTCTTGATAGGAAGCGAGGGGCTTCCCAAATTACGAGAGCAAGTGGGTGTGCGTTTCATCCTTTGGAGACCAGGGATGCCAATCCACTGCGGGCCCAGGAAGACAGGGGCCTTGGTGCTTCTTTTTAACGATCTGTGGGAGTTCAGGGCCCACGTAATTTCTAACCCTCCGTCTGAGAGGTTTTCCCTCACCTTCTGCATGATGCTGGAGTTGCTGCAGCCCTGAGCCCCCACGGTGACCGACTGAGAATATTTCCGAGTCCTTCTCGCTGGGCACAGCTGACCTGCCAAGCAGTTAGCCACAGGTCTCTTGTTCTTGGAGCAGAGAGGAAGTTACTTAACAGGACTTAATTATGGACAGTGGTACCTCGGGGTCAGCGGGCTCTGAGATGAGCTCCTTGGCACTGGCTTTGGGGGAAAACAGGGTTGTTCTCTGCTACTCACCTCTTAAAGGGCACAGCCGGATAGTTCCTTTTCTGCTTTTTCCCTAAACAGGAACTAGAAAAAGGTTTCCTCCCTGAGCTGCCTGTGGCTTATGACATACTAGCATTTATTCTGCCAAATAGGGTAGTTGGCGGCTTTGTCTGGGGACTTTTATGAGATGAGCTCTTTGCCTGTTCCCGGGACCTCCCTGCCTTTCATCTCTTAAACGCTCTGGTTTGCCTCAGTCCTAACGTATGCCTCTTGTCCCGCAGTTAATATTAGTGGTGTCCATTTTCACTTTCAAGAGCAGCCCAGTTTGGGTGATAAATCCTATGGTTACCCTACCTATTTGTCAGAGTGAGCCAGGGCTTCTCAAACTTGGCAACTCTTGACTTTGGGGCCGGATAATTCTCTGCTGGGGGTAGGGGGCTTGTTCTGTGCATTGTAGATGTCTAGCAGCAACCTGGCCCCTTTGTACTAAATGCCAGCGGCACCCTCCCTCTCCATTGTGACAACCAGAAACGTCCCCAGACTTTGCTACTAGATGTTCCCTGGGGGGCAAAACTGCCTGCACTTGGGAACCACCGGACTGAGCACTGCAGAGTGGTTTTATGGAGTGTCGGCTTCCATGGATCAGTAGTGCCTCCGCCTTGCCAAGGATCCAAGACTCAATGCCAAGGGATGCTGCTGGGATAGATTAGTGCTGTCTGCCGTGGGCACAGGATGGGGCATGGCAGCCTTTGGCACCCTGGATTAGTCTGTGGAGAGAGGAGGTGGAAAGTGCCGGAATACCAAGAGGTTTAGTGCATTACTCTGGCACTGGAGACCCTGGCAGTCCAGGCGGAGGGATGGGACGTGTTTGTACGCAGACATCTGGGGCCGTGGCTGTAGAAGAAGACAAGCTGCCACCGTGTCGATTGCGCGGCTGCAGCAGGTGTCCTGGGAGTTCAGGGGAAGGTGTGGCCACCCAGGCCTGGGGTGGTCGGGGAGGGACCGGGGAGGCCGGCTCCTGCGGAAAGGCTGGCAGGTGTGCGTCAACAAGTGGTTACACTGTAGCCCAGACGTGCCCGGCAGTTCTGTTTGTTTTAAGCCTCGACGTTGGGTTTAATTAAAGTTGCGGTGACTCGGTCGGTTCACCCTCCCAACCCTGGCTTCTTTTCTGCTTGGTTAATATGTTGCCGTGGCCATGAATGGGTTCTTCCTGCCTCAGGGATTGAGCCGGTCCTTGGTCCTCGGCGTTCCGTAAAGGGCCGCTGGAGGAGAGCGTGAGCCCCTTGCTGGGCAGGGGATAGCGCTGTGGGGCATGAGGGCACGTCCCGGGGCAGGAGCGGCACGCGGCCTGTTGAAGGCGCCATGGGGTTGGGAAATGGCACCCCGGGCTCCCGGCGGGACCTGGCGTTCCGGGCTCTCCCTCTGGGGGTCAGGCTGTGTGCGTGTTCTTAGGGGAGAACCGACCAGTGAAAGAATCTGACTTGAGCGCAGCTCTCTCCCCAGCGAAAGCAGAAAACCTCTCCTGTGCCGATTAGGTAGAATGCCAGGTCCCGTTCGCTTTCGGTGACTTCATGGTATTTTTTTTTTTAATTTTTTTTTTCAACGTTTTTAATTTATTTTTGGGACAGAGAGAGACAGAGCATGAATGGGGGAGGGGCAGAGAGAGAGGGAGACACAGAATCGGAAACAGGCTCCAGGCTCCGAGCCATCAGCCCAGAGCCTGACGCGGGGCTCGAACTCACGGACCGCGAGGTCGTGACCTGGCTGAAGTCGGACGCTTAACCGACTGCGCCACCCAGGCGCCCCGACTTCATGGTATTTTAATGAGCTCCCAGCGTGTCTGGGGGAGTGGCAGCGGGGTCTGCTTTCATTCCAGGCCTAAACTAATCTGAGAACTATTTAACCCTTTGCTCTGGGCTAATCCCACCTCTGCGTCTCAGCAGAAGCTGCCCAGAGAAGCGGCTGGTCCCCCAGCAGCTGCTCAGAGTGTCCAGCGGGTGTCCGGGCGCCCTCGGCGGCAGACTGACCTCCGGGCTGACCCAGGGGTGGAATTCTAGCGCTGTCTTCGTATGTGAGTGTGATCCCTGTAATTCACCGGTGAAGGGACAGGCCCAGAGATGAATGCTAACTGACTTGTCCAGTCAGCGCCAGAGACCAGGGCCTCCTGATTCTGTCCCCCCGTCCCGGTGCCTGTCCCCCAGGGGCACCATTGCCCCTCGCTCTCTGGCTGGCATTTGGAGGACTTCTGTGTGTCTGGCTGGCTGGAGGCCCTCGTTCCTTCTCCACACTCTCTCTGCCAACTGCTGCTGTTGAACTCTCTGCTTTCTGAGGCCTTTCTGAGGGAAAAAAGCGCCAAGCGGGGGGAGGCGCTGGGGAAGTGCTTCCCGGGGACGGGGAAACATGACCGTGAACACACGCACCAGGACAGGCGGCCGAGGAAACCACAGATGGGATGACTCCACTTAAGCAGGAACGTGCCGGCCAGGGGGCTCGGGCCCTGCCAGAGAAGCACTACCGTGCACGCAGAGGCCCCCGCCAGCCGCAGGGAGGTCTGGGGCCAGGCCCCGAGTGCCCACGTGTGGTTGCCTTCCCCACGGGGCATGCCCCCTGCCCGCAGGTGGTCTCTGTGCACCAGACTTGGGCCCACCTGGAAGAGGTCCCGAGAGGCAGGTGAATGAACTTGAGGAGGAGGGAGAGAGCCTAGCACAGAGCAGGGAGCCTCACTTCGCCTTAGGGCTGCGGGGCTGGTGGGAGCAGCTTTGACACAAGACGCGGCATAGGTCACCCACGCCAGCAGCCTCAGCTTTAGGAGGAACTTGTCTTGTGAGCCAGAGGTGTGGTGTGGAGAAGAGTGGCTGGGGTTGCCCTCGATTTGGGTTCCTGACTGATGGGGGACCGCTGTCGCTGAGCCTTCCTCCTCTTGTCTGCCTCTTGGCTCAACGGAAACGTACGTGGCGGGGGGTTTTGCGGGGATGAGACAAGGGGCCTGGCCTGCAATCAGTTTTTGACTTCACCGTCTCTGCCCTCCACGTCCTGCGTTCTTTCCCTCCACGCCCCCACTCTCGCTTAGCGGGGGTGATCGCCAAATGCTCGCTCCAGGGCAGGCTTCTTAATCTTCTCCGAGAGCAACTCGGGAGAGTTCAGGCTCTGGTAGCAGTGTGCATAGGAAGTGACTCGTCAAAGCCACCTTCCCAGCAGCGGCCGCAGAGCACACAGGCATGCGCGGGCAGATGCGGTCTCCGACTTGGCCCGTCTTGTCCGCGGCCCCCAGCGGGCAGCCGGAGGCCCGCGGGTCGACATGGCTTCGGCGGGGCTTCAGGAAAACGTGCACTCAGAGGTGGCTCTTTTGAGCAGCGCTGAAAGGGATCCTCTGTTGACATAAGGTGGGGACCCCAGGGGTGGGGCGTGCTGTGACAAGCGACCCTGGGTCCACCCGAGCCTGGACGGGGTGGGGGTGAGGTGCTGTCCTACAGCCCCTCGCAGGAGGCTGCTTGGTCGGGTCCCCCAGTAGGAGAGCCCGGTCCTCAGAGTGAGGCTGCTTAATTATAATGTGGTCGTGCCTATCCGTCCCATTTCTGTAAAATGTTCTTTCTAGAAGAGGAATCTGCGGTTCGTGGATCCTTTTCAAGGATTCGGCTTTATTTAGGCTTACTTTTTTGTTTGGCTTTGAATCCAACCCAGTGGGTCTGCTGGGGTTTGCTCTGGGCCATCTGCAGTGGGAGGCGAGAAGGAGGTGCCCTCCGGGAACCTGAAATTTTGAGGGTGGTCCAAAGCGTGGCTCAGTGTATCCATCACTACCCCTCTCCAGCCCACGGACAAACAACCAGAAGGCACCTGCAAAGTCTGTAATGGCCCAGGAGCTTTGTGCTTTTAGCCTCTCTGGACACGCCCCTCCTCTCGGCCTGTGAATGCCGCTTACCGGCCGTATTTCCTGTTCTGTCCAGTTCTGGCCCAGACTCCAGCAGAGTTGTGTTCCAATAGGTCAGGACTGATCGTCCGTGTGTTCAGAGGAATGGGTTGCTTTCCTTCCCCTGCCTGATTTCAGGAATGAAGCTGTCCGATGAGAACAAGACGAAATCTCTAAAACTAAAGAGTAAGAGAGCTGAAAGTGTGCCGGCGTGAAAGTCAGGATTCTCTAACTGGCTTCTGTCAAACTCCTTTGGTCTTGACCAAGGCTGTTGGCCCGGTGGCCACCTTTGCCACGAACTCTGAGGACCCTTGATGTTCTTTTGGCCAACAGGCAGCTCTGGCCGGGGCTGAGGCCGTCATTCCAGCCAGACTTGGGGACTCGATGAAGATCCGGTCCCCACCCTTTGCTGGTCCACAGACACGCTAAGCTGAAAGCCAAGGACAGAGGCCATGCCCCAGGAGCAAATTCTGGCCTAACAGTTACCAACATGCCTTTCATTTCGTTTGATGGCCCCTTCTCAAGGCGACCGGGGCCACTGGCTTCTTCGGGACGCAGCTCCACGTGTTAATAACCGCTTGCCTCCCGGCACCCGTGTTCCTGCTGTCCTCCGCCAAACCTGACGACACTCATCACGGGGGCATTTCTAAAAGCCAGGCCTGTTTGTGCTCTGATGTGGGGCCAAGTGGGTCCTGAGCTTTGTCTGGCCAAGTCCCTCTCATTCCTGGTGCCCCACTGTCCTTCCCTCCCATGCTTCCCTTCGTCCCTCCTGGACAGTGGAGCTGTGACCTGGGGCTCTAGTGGGCCTAGCCCAGCCCCCCTGCCTGTGTCTCCTTTGCCCTGAGGGGAACGTTGTTTAAGAGCAAGGCAGGCTGGCCTTCCAGCGTTTGGGACATGGTCTCTCTGAGCGTCCAGGTGGCATTTGCTGTGAGATGTCGGCACTCACGTGTGACGTTCGAATTTCCCTCCACCCTGACAGACCTGCCAGGGCTGTCTCAGCAGCCGCCCCACACTCCCAGCCCCGCCCAGGGACGAGGTGTCCCAGCGACCAGCGGTGGCTTCTGGAAGGTCTGCCCGCGCCCCGGGAGTCACCGGTGTGAGCAGCTAGGTGCCTTTCGGCTGAAAGAGGACTTGTTTGGGGCCTGGCCTGCCCTCTACCATGGTGAACGTTAAGTGCGGTCCCTGGGGCTTCTTTCTAATTATCGAAGGTGCCTGATGGGGGAGGCGCCCGTTCTCGGCCTCCCGCAACGACAGACCTGGGCCTACTTGGCGGGGGTTCGGACACAGCCGCGCCTGGGGGAGTGTGTGGGTGGAGACACTGGGCCGCAGCCAGCTGCTTTCTGGCCGAGGTTGCTGCTGACTGGCATCTTCCTGGTCTGGACCTACCCGCGTGCCTTGGCGAGACCGTTGGCACCTACCATGCTGCGTGCTTGGGAGTCCCTGGCTGCGGACGGCGAGGCGGGCGGTCTGTCAGAGGCTCCACGACACACGGGGCCTGAGGCTTAGCATCGGCCTGCCGCCCGTGTCGACGTGGAGCATCATTCTGCCTCTCTCACCTCTCTCCTTGCCTCCCAAGCACCTGCAACCCGGGTGAATGGGTCTGGCTTTGGAGAAAGTACCAGGTGGGTCTGTAAGGCCCCCGGAACCCTTCCTGAGAAAGCAGACGGCTCCTGCTCTGCAGCGTTGCTGGTGGCCGAGCGGCCTGCCCTGTTAGGAAGCGTCCACAGGGAAGAACCAGACTCCCGGAGGCCCGGCTTCGTGGCCCAGCTTGCGTGCCTTTGACAACGTAGGAGAGTTTCCGGGACTCGGTGTCCTGCCCTCTGAACGGATTTGTTTGAGCCAGATGTTCCCCGGGGCCTTCCCAGCCCCCAAGTTCTGAGCCTGAACCCACAGGTGTCTCCACGTTTCATACTTGGCGAAAGCTTTGCCCTGTGGCCCACAAGAGCCCGACACTCCACGGGGCTCTTGAGAGAACCGGCTCCGGAGTGCAGGCCTTTGCGCTTTGTTCCCGGGCGACACTCTGCAGGGTTCACACCGTGAGCCACCCTGGGGTCTGTCTGCCGTTTTCGTGACAGGCACATGCCTCGGTGGGGGAAAGTTTAGGCCTGCTTGTCACGGGTCGCCCCACACTGGTGTGCACCCGACCTGGGACTGCCCTTCGTTTTCCTTTTTCTTGGTCCATCTCCACTGCTCAAGAAGCCTGGTTGATCTGAAGACGGGTCCCGAGGGCAGGGCGTTCCTCAGGTGTGCCCCCCGAGAGCAACCGGCCCTCGGGAGCCCTTAGCTCAGTGAGCGTTTGATGAGTCAGTCCCGGCAGCGGCTGTTGGTGAAGCAGGCCCGTTCTCTTCCTTGTGTACTTCCTGTCGGGGCTGATGTCACCACTCTGCGAGCCTTGTGGCCTTTTATGGACAAGAATCGCAGCTCCTCTCAGTGAGGAAGTGAGCGATAAAGCCCCTAGCAGAAGTCTGTACCTGGGGTGAAATACCTGCGGTCAGGTTTCCCCTCCTCCCACCTGAGCTGGGCCTCCTGAGCCGGCTGGAAACACCTGTCCCGGGCTGGAGGCCTGTATCAGCTCTGAAAGGCCTCAGGGCATTTTGGGTTTCAAATAAAATCAGGAAAGGGAATGGCCTCATCAGTGAACATGTAACTTAAAACCTTTTTTGTGGTTGTTCTGTGGAGGGTGCACAGGGGAGGTGCAAAGGGCCTGGGGTTATTAAGGACAACGTTTCCAGGCATCTGTGCTGTACCACGTGCTTCAGGCACCCATGTCATTCAGTCCTTAGAGCAGCCCTGCTGGTGAGGCCCTGGCCTCCGATTCCGAGAGGTCAAGGGGCCAGGCATCTCTAGGGAGAGTACAGAGTGGAAATCAGAACGCTGTCCTCTCTCTTCTGTCAGTGCTCCAGACACACAGGTAGTGGTTGTCTAAGTGTGCTCTAAGGAGCCCTGTCTCTACCACCAAGGCAGCTCTGGTGTTTATCTCCTGTTCTTCAAGTTGGAAATTCAGGAGTTTATCTGAGAGAAAGTTGCTCTTAAAGAGTTGAAAACCACTAGAGAGAGGTTTTATAATCCCATCTCTACCCAGCCCCCACCAAGTTAGGGGCTGGGCAGGAGAGGTTAGCGGCCACAGTCAGGCTGATGCCTTCATCCCGGCAGGAAACCTGTTTCTCAGAACTGGATTGCCTCTGATGGGTGCTCTCGCCTGGTTCTGGGCAATAGGGTTCCTGTCGTCTTTCTGTCTGCCTGCCTCCTCCTGGTGTGGCAGAAGGAAGGGTGTTTTCAAATAAGCCTTCAGTCCCTATAGGCCCAAATAAGGACTTCAATCACAGCAGAGCGGCCTGAGGGTGCCTGGGTGGCTCAGTTGGTTAAGCGTCAGACTTCGGTTCAGGTCATGATCTCACGGTCTGTGAGTTCGAGCCCCGCGTCGGGCTCTGTGCTGACTGCTCAGAGCCTGGAGCCTGCTTTGGATTCTGTGCCTCCCTCCCTCTCTGCCCCTTCCTTGCTCGTGCTCTGTCTCTCAATCTCTCTCTCTCTCTCTCTCTGTCTCTCTCTCTCTCTCTCTCAAAAATAAATAAACAGTCACACAAAAACACAGCAGCCTGAATTCTGGAGTGTCTGTGTGCCACGAGGTTACCTTGTGGGGAAGGTCTTACGGAGTGGGTGTTAAGGAGGGACCCCGCTGGAATGCACGGGAGGTCTGGCCGAGTAAACTGAGTCAGGCAGAGAGCTTCCTGGTTGCTGAGAATTCTAACCATCCCCGTACCCAGAAGAGCTTCCGAGCTGAGGAACGAATCCAGAAGCACTATGAGAAGAAACACACGTAAACCAGGGACAGTGCCCGCCTTGTCCCCTGCCTCCTCCTGTGAGGCCGCAAGATAACAGACCCAAACCCACTGTAGGAACTGAAAA
The DNA here is from genome assembly GCF_028018385.1 of Neofelis nebulosa. Taxonomy (NCBI): domain Eukaryota; kingdom Metazoa; phylum Chordata; class Mammalia; order Carnivora; family Felidae; genus Neofelis; species Neofelis nebulosa. The sequence continues at coordinate 11,819,602 of NC_080789.1, forward strand.
GACCTTTCCAGACTTACGGGGCCATGGTGTCCTTTCACTGCAGGCAGGTGGGTTTGGGGCCCCACGGGGTAGAGACCAGAGCTGAGGAGACGAGAGAGGCCTCCATCAGTTTTTCTTTGCAAAAGCATTTGCCCAAAAGAGTATTCTGGCAAAGCGAATCCAGACTTCTTTATAAAATGAGAGCATTGGAGTGTGTCCTTGCAGGCCGTGTTGACAGTGGTGCTTCAGGGATTGGGGGTGAAGGGTCGGGAGAGGAAGGCCTGGAGGCGGTGAAGTGCATGGAGGCCGCCTAGCGTTTGGGTCCGGAATCGGGAATTGAAGCGTGTTCAGGCCTCTGTGCGTGCCACCCGTGTGCGCGTCTGCGTTCGTGTTCACGTGCACCCGCGTCCGTACCTGTGTGTCCACGGGCGTGGGTGTGCACGTGCTCGCGAGTGCATGGGCCCGCACGCAGCCTGTCCGCGGCTCTGCGCGGCTGTGTGTCTGCACACGTGTGTGTTTGTGGGCTCTGCTTCACAATCAGAGGAATTCTAGCCATCCCAGGGACGGGGCCTGGGCAGCCCTGGGAAAACGGTTCCTTCTGGAAGGGATGGGGATGTTTCCTTTTATGGTAGCGTCGGCCGCTGCTGCCTTACGACTTGCCAGCCCGCGCAGGTACATTCTTGCCCACTTGTGGAGCAGTGACTGAACGTGTCCGCGGTGGGGGCTGGCCCCACAGGGATGTGAGGGGGTGGGGGTGGGGGCGCCAGGGCCTGGGATCACAGCCGGGTTTGCTCAGACCTTGCTGGTGGCCACGCTGTCCTCAGGGGGCGGGTGCCGGGGACTGCCCTGTCCTCCCCAGCCCTTAGCCCCTGCTCCCTCCCTGCCCCCCTCTGTCTTCCGGAGACCCTGCAGAGGCTCCCTGGGCCCTTGCTGCGTGGTCTTGAGGTCGGTCTTGAAGGACCTTGTTTGGTGGGAAAGTTGAGACCAGGGGCTGCTCTGAGAAGGTGCCCAGTGGTGAGCAGGGTGTGGGGTGTGTGGGTGGAGGTGCCTGGCTGAGTTCCCTTGCACCCCCACACTGTTGATGTTTGCTAGGGGGCCGGAGGGAGGGCTGTGGGGGGGGGGGCGCGCTGCCGTTTGTGTTGGGTGGGAGGCTTATTCTTGCCTCTCTCTGTCTGGATGTCCTCTTTCCCTCCCGAGCGACCCACAGACAAGGGCTGGAGACGCGTGTAAACGCATACGCGCCGAGATTGGGCACGTTGGAGGCTCTCCTTGCCAGGAGGCAGGTGACCTAGCTGATCGGTGTCTGTTGGTGTTGAACAGCTAAAGCCGTCTCCTGAGGCCGTGAACACAGTGAGCCATGAGTCACTCTCCCGTTGTCCCATCCTGCAGGGCCCTGGCCGGGCAGTGGCAGCCAGTGAGCGTGTCCTTCCAGACCACCAGCGCTGGTTTCTGTGCAGCACCACGAATTCTGATTGTGGCCGGTCCTCCTCTGAGACTCCTCAGCCAGTGCTCTTCTACTGGGGCTTGACTAGCAGTCCTCTGTTCCTCCTCATTAAGGACTCCCGCTTCGCGTGGGGAAGTAGATAGCGGCCATTTGCGGAGCTCGTCCATCCGTTACGTGTGTTATTTCTGTTTTCCACGCTAATCCTGTCAGGGAGTTAGTAGCATAGTTACTCTATGGATAAGGAAACCGAGACTTGGGATTTACAGACCTCACGGCAGCTCAAATATCAGCAAGGAGCCTGGTCCCGGATTCAGAGGATTTGACCTCAGGGAGTTGAGGGGATTACGCAGGGTGGGGTGAAAAGGGGAAAAACATGAGTTTGTCTTCTCAGCCATTGCTTAGGATTGGACACCCCGCCCTGAACCAGGTCAGCCCAGACGCCTTCCAGCATTTCTGTCAGACTTCGCTTTCAAAGCGTGGTCGGTACTGTTCCTCCCGCACACAAGGGGCGCGAGCTGGTGTATCCTTACTTGCTAAGGGAGTCACAGCTGGGGACGGTCGTAGAAAGTTCCCGACGGCCAGGCCTAGAGGCCCAGGTTGTCCCAGACGCCGGTCAGAAGCTGTGATTCTGACATGTTTGCGTTCCTTCCGAGCTGCCCTTGAACCAGCTCGCTGAGCACTCCCACGTGCCAGACCCCGCACTGCTGCCTCCGTGCACGGGTGCTCGTCTCCCCGTCACGGGAGGAGGCGGGGCTCCGGGAGCCCGCGCACGGGTCGGAGGTCCCACACACCCCGCGGCAGAGGCGGCCCTGTGCCCTAGCCTGGTCTGCCCGGCCCGCACCCAGCCGCCTCACTGATGTTGCCGGGGCTTATTTCTACGGCCCCCGCCCCAAGGGTCAGCGTAACAGGGCAGGCCTCCCCTCCGCCCTTGGTGCAGCAGACTCCTGGGGAGCTCTCTGGAGATGGGCTTTCTTGGAGGTGGTTTCCTGGGGGGGGGGGGGCGGGGGCAGGCAGTGAGGGTGGGCAGGCTGAGCTCCCGGAGTGGTGGGGGGAGGGGAGGGGCAGACGCCCAGCGACACTGGCACCCGTCCGAGTGGGGCATCGGGCGGGTGGATGCCGGCCGGTGTGCGGGGCCCTCCGCAAGGGCTGCGGCCGAGACCTTCTGCTCCTGGGGAAGGGGCAGCTCTTCAGAAGCCTGACAGGGAGGCTTTTGTATCCGGCAGAAGTTAACCTGATGTCTTCTTTGTTTCAGACCGAGAGGACCAGTCCATTCTGTGCACGTAAGTGTTTCTGCCCGGGTGGCGGGGCCTCGTGTCACCCCCTGGGTTGTCCTCGCTGTGCGGACTCCTGCCGAGACCCAGGCTGCTGAGGTCCGCTCCCAGTCGGGCCCCCGCCCTTTCCCCAAGGGATGGGCCTCCAGGCCCCAGGTTAGCCGCTCGGCAGTCCCGCGGCACAGATAAGCTTGGTTTCGGGGCCAGACGTGGACTCTCCTTCTGCTTCCTTGTACCGTGCGGGGAGGTCCGTAGCAGAGAGAAGCAGGAATCTTCTCCACAGAGCACAGTTGGGAACTGGTGGGCGCCTCCAGAGCACATTCCTTCTAGCTCTGAACGGTGGCTTTCTTTACCTGCTTTGAAGCAGACACCGGGGCTGCTCGCCCTGGCCCCCGGCACTTACTGAGGAGATAAGTAAACCCCACTGTGGGGGGAGTTGATGGTACAGAACATTCCTTCAAGTGGTTTCGAAGGGACACGTGTGAGTGCCTTTGGCCCGTGAGACAACAGCTGCCCAGAGCCGATCCTGAGACTTTGTGACAGCAAGCCTCCCAGGTGACCAGGCCGGGCAGTGGGTCCGGGCGGTCTGCCGTCGGGCCTCCCGAGGCCCATGGGAAGCGGCCGGAGTGAGGATTCCAGAACTCAGCATTTATTCGCCTGTTCCCCCTCCTGCCGCAAGGGGTTGGGTCCCTCACTGACACCTAGCGGAACGGGAGGCGGTGGCCCGGGTGCGTTCCGCTTCAAGGTTTTGGCCACGTCCCCCCTGAGAACTTTCTTGGCTCTCTTGGCAGGGGTGAGTCTGGAGCCGGCAAGACGGAGAACACCAAGAAAGTCATTCAGTACCTGGCTCACGTGGCCTCCTCACACAAGAGCAAGAAGGACCAGGTGAGCGCGGGCCTTCCTCCCTGAGGAAGAGCATCTCACGATTCGTAGTTCGGAGCGTTTGGGGGATCGAAGCAGAGGCCGGACCCTCTTTCACGGGAGGCGGCCGCTCGGCCGTGTGGGGAGCGGGTCCAGTGGTAGCCAGCCCACTTCTCCCCCGGCCTCCTAACTTTCTGAGTGGCTGTGGACACCGGAGACCCCCAGGTTTGGCGAAGCAGCGCTCCCGGCGTTTACGGCTAATTAGAGATTCCCAAACTCGGTTCTCGAGTTGTCGGAGACTTGGAGCCTCTCGGGCAGGCCAGCTTTTGAGCCCCCGCCTCTTCACCCTGCTGTTGAAATGCCTCTGGGTGGACGGTCCCCCAGTGAAGAGAGAAAGGGCAACTAGAAAGTCATCTCACTTCCCTTTTTCTCCCCCTCCCTCTTGATGGATTATGGTCGAACCCAGCAGTGTCCTCGCTAGGTGAGCTTGCACGTTTACTGCACGTTCTGCACCAGGAATGCGTGTTCTGCCCATCGTGTGCCCTTGATTTATGTCTTTTCTCCTGAGCAGCTTTTCACTCCACACCGTTGTCACCTTCTGCGGCTAGACCTGTTCTCGTAGGCTCGGCTCACTGACTGTCTTGGGAGGAGGGGCTGGGTGTGACACGCGGTGACCTCTCGTGCACTCTGAAATGACAGCCCCCGCAGAGCGGGTACGGGCCCCATCGCCGGAGCCATTCTCGGAAACTCTGGTCGTGCCCAGAGCTCCCTGTGCCCACGGCAGCTGTAAGGCCCCGGTGCAGAACCCCGACCGAGGTCCGGTGGAATGGGAATCTGCTGTCCCGGAGCCCCACGTGCTCGGTGTCTGTGGACCGGATGGAGATGGCTGTCCCCCCTCTCCCCCCCCCGCCACCTGCCAGCACTGTGCCAGTCAGAAGCAGTGCCCGGAAGGCCCCACACTGGAGTGTCCCAGGGTTGGGGATGATCAGTCCTAAGCATGCCCGTGTGGTGCTCTCTCGCCTTTCTCTTAAGCACACACTCTTAGGCTTCCTTGTGAATTCCATGTGCCCGTGGTGTCCCCTCAAGCCATCAGGGGGGACTGCGCCGTCTCTCCGTGGCTGCCCCTTGCCCCACGGGGGGCTCACGGGGAGCCGTGAGCAGCGTGTGGAAGTAAGTAGCGGTGTGTGTCTGTTGCATGCAGACCCGGGGTGTGTCCTGAATGTCCTAATGGGTACAGTCTTCTGGAATCGAACCAAAAGTAACTTTTCATGTGCCAAACTGCTCAAGACATTCTAAATCTTTTTCCGTGGGGCGTCAGGAGTTATATTTAGAAACTAATAAAGTTTCTCTTGCTCCCTGTCTCCAACCCCCATTTTCCATTCTCTTTAGGAGGCCTATTTCAAAAACAGAGCCGCGAGGCTAGGAATCCTCTAGCTGTGGTTTTCCGTCTCTGAATTTGCCATAAAATCCATTTCCCAACTATTTATTGAATGTCTAGTATGTGCCTGGGTCTCTGGAGGGTGACCTTGGAGTCCCTGCCCTGGAGGATGGGGGACAGGACCGCAGTTACAGAGTCAGAACATAGACACGTGGCGCTTGTGTCTGGAACTCCAGCTGCAGAGGGGGGACGGCAGGCCCTGGGCACCCCACTCGGAGGAGACGGCCTGCTGGAGGGAGGGGTGATGAGGGGGAGCAAACTTGTCACATCCTATGTCTCCAGTCACAGTGTGTGACAGGCCACTCTGTCCCCAAGTGGAGAGATTGAATAGGTTGCCTCTGGCTTCCGATTGCTGCTCAGGCCCTCAGTTGTAAAGGCCGCTGACAGTTTAGTGGATTTCCTTGCCTAAAGCTGTACAGTGATTTTCCACACACAGCTGGGGCACGAGACACTTGAACTTGGTTTATGGCTCTCGTATTCCGGAGCCTGTCACGGCACACTCTGGGCGACAGCTCTCCCTCGCAGTGACCCAGATGCTTCTCCCAAGGCTGCCCACCGGAACGCCCCGACTTCACGAAGCCCACGGGAAGGCCGGGCTTCGGCCGGGGCTGCCGGTTGGCGAGGCACAGTGTGGGCGGGGGGGGGGGGGGGGGAGCCGTGATCTTCAGCCGTTCTTCCTCTTCCTCCCTCTGTTGTTTATATACTAGTTGGAGGCCACTGGCAGAAACACCAGCCAGTGAAGCCCTTCAGAAACCGGACGGGTTAATTCTAGACCTAGAGCATATGTTACCGACAGAACCTCATAAGGTCATGGTCACGTGCAGATTTTATTGAGAAATAAAGGTCCCTTCCGTGCCCGGGTATGGGTCAATAAGGAAAAACCCATAGGTTAGCCACCACCATTGTCTGCACGGAGTTCGGCTCCGGAATCTGAAGTGGCTGCCCCCTAGTTGGCCGAGTGGTCCCATGTTGCCACGGCAGCAGCGTGTGGTCCCACGACAGAGACCTTAGCGAGGCTCCCAAGCCAGGGCAGGCGGCAGGCTCTGGTGGGGACCGTGGTCCCATCGGTCTGCGGAAACAGGAGCGGGAGTGGCCCAGCCAGCCTAGTGGCCCGGCCTGTGCTCTGAGAGGAGCGTCTTAGTGGGTGGGGGGGCGGCGCTCCTCCAAATTGGACTCCGTGGTCTGCCTCCGCTGACTTCGCAGGCTCGCGCGAGCCCTGTGGGCAGGGGCCCGGTGTCCTGTGACGGCTGGTGCCCAGCACACATGTTCAGCCTGTGCAGTGGATTTGATCCCTGCTCCTCAGCGTGGCTCCACTGAACCTCCTTCACTTAATCCGTGCGGTGTGAAAACAGAAGACTCCCTGGCGTCCCGGGGTGCGGCGGGGGGGCGGGATCCCTGGCCGAGGATGGGCTGCTGGAGCAGGAGAGTCTGCCCCGGCCCCTTCCAGCCCCTGGCTCAGTGCTCTGCAGACGGGCCTCGTCAGCAGCAGGTGCGCCTGGAAGGCTGAACCTCACGACTCTCCCGGGAGCTCCTGCTACTTCCAGTTTTCCTCTTCATCATTCACAGGCAGCCGTTCCCGTAAAATCCTGGCCGGAGTCCAGCCTTGCTAATAAATACAAAAGCCGGCCTGGCCCCTGTGTGATGTTCTTTCCCCCTAGAGCGATCCCAGGTATTAAGGGCCGAATTTTCCGCAGCCCGAGTCCGTTACCGCCTGGCCTGCTGGGAAGGTGATGGCCGCTTCCAAAAGTGATCTAGGCCGGCGGGGTAGAGCCCCACGCAGGGCTGGGGGACAGGGCAGTGACTGACACCTGTCGGAGAAGACGCGAGTTGGCGGCTGCTTTGCCGGATGACCTCGGGGCCACCCTGTTTTGCCTATCCTGAGGATCCGGGGATAGGGAGGCTTAGGGTGTGTCAGCCACATGTGTGGCTTGGGACCACAAGTAGAGTTTATTGGTGTTGTCGATAAACAGTTTGGAACCCGTGGTGGGCCTCACTGATCCCCGGCTCACGCGCTGGACACTCTGGAAGCACGTCTGTGGGGGTGGGTAGGTGGCGGGACAGGGTCCACAGCAGGGAAAGTGCCGTGTCTATCAGGACACGGATGAAGTGAGCTGGTGTCTTTTATGGAGCTGATTCCTTCTCGCCTTGTCCTGTGAAAAGGAAAAAAATGTTGTCGGGTGTCGGGCAGAGAGGGCAGAGGGAAGCCGTTGTTCCGGGGGGCGGGGGGGGGGGGGGCTCTGCGCAGGGGGAGAAATGGTGCCGCTTCCTGACGCGTCCTCCAGAGTCGAGCTGGGGGAGCCACCCACCTTCCCTTCCTGGGGGTGCCGATCGGTCAGTCCGGCGACGTAAGTTCAACACCCGGCGGGAAGGTCGCTCCCGAGTGACACAGGGGCCAGGCTGCGGCTGGCGTGGCCGGAACGCCCTCTGTTCCTGGCACGCTGGGCGTGTAGGCACAGCTCTGCCACCGGCCCCCCTGCCTGGCAGAGCAGGTTCGACGACCCGAGCCACTGCCTGGCCTTCACCGCATCCCCGGGTTCCTTTCCAGGGCGAGTTGGAGCGACAGCTGCTGCAGGCCAACCCCATCCTGGAGGCCTTCGGGAACGCCAAGACTGTGAAGAACGACAACTCCTCCCGATTTGTGAGTAGTGGCCGGCCATGCCCAGCTCGCGGGGCTCAGGCTCCCACCCACGGCTTTGGCACACGTCGCCCTCCAGCTGCCGCTCTCACCTCAGAAAGTGAGGCAGCTTCGGACCTGGTTGCCTCCCGGCCTGTGGCGGGGAGTAGGCTGGGGTGAGCTCCAGCTGGTGGGGACCTGCACACGTGGCTGCTTCAGCCCAGGTGGCAGAGAACTGGGGGGAAAGGAGGGACAGTGGGGAGTTACCTGCCGGTCCCACTCCTTGTCCTGTTGTAGCCAACAGCCAGATGGAGGACCGAGGAGCACTCCTGCGCCTCAGCGGATGAACTTGGGCATCTCTGGATCTTGTCCTGGCCCAGGCTTTAAGCAGCACAGCGCTGAGTCCTGAGTACCCATGCAGTGCACTGCACGGGCCCCTGGCCTCCGACATGGGCACGGTCTCTTGATTTTCCCTCTTCGGGCTATACCGCAGGAGCTAGAAACTGGAGGACCGGGCTTCTGATTCTCTTTATCTGTCTCTCCTTAGGGCAAATTCATTCGCATTAACTTTGATGTCAATGGCTACATCGTGGGAGCCAACATTGAGACTTGTATCCTTGGTCTGGAAACGAGACCTTGTCTGGAGGGACGGGACCTTGATGGAGAGGAGTCCTGGGCCTGGAGTCCCGCGTCTAGAGGGGAGGGACAAGACTTTGATGGAGAGGAAGCTGCCTGCTGATTCCAGCAGCTTCCTCCTTACGGGCCTGTTAGGACACCTTACCTGTGGCTTCAGGAAGAGTACCCGGAGAAGCTCATGGAACACCCAACCCCGAGCTCAGGTTTTTCTTTACTGGCAGGACAGAGTTCTGCTTCGAAAGGGATGGGACGACAGAAGACCCTCCAGTGTGGTTCCCAGAGGGGCAGGGTTCGAGTGGATGCTCCTTCATTTCTCCCTGGCACAGGCATCGTAGCCTTGCTGGTGGGAACATTCTGTGCTCCAGCCCCTGGTGAGAGGGGGCTCATTACCCAGACAGGGCTCCCAAGTGCGAGAGCTGCTTTTGGACAGGCTGTGCCCCCGGAAGGAGCCGATTTGGTTTGCTTTTGTTCGATTTTGCCATTTTCTGCCTGGCAAAGTTCAGTCACTCTTGATGGGGGCGGGGCGGGTGGGAGTGGCCTTCCGTCCTGCTTGCTTGCGCAGTTCCTTAGCGTTTGCCAAGATCTTTTGGAGAAATCTCGTGCTATCCGCCAAGCCAAGGAGGAACGGACCTTCCACATCTTCTACTACCTCCTGTCTGGGGCCGGAGAGCACCTGAAGAGTGAGTAGTGGGCCGGCAGCCTGGCGCGCGGGCTGCGGGCCCTGGTCGGGCCACATGTTCTGCTTGGGAAACGAAAATGCCAGCCTTCCGAGGCCTCGGCCTTCTGATTTGAGCACGCCAGAGAAAAGTCAGGGCGGTCGAGTCTGCCTCTGTGAATCACGGGGCCCTGACGCTCTTGGGGGCTACGTGAATGTCAGTCTCACGCCGGGGAGAGGGCATTCCTGGCTGCTCTGTAGTCCTGGGGGGTACCTCGGGGCTTAGGGGTGCCTCCCATTCTCCCAAACCTCTGAGGCCCCAGTGCTGACTTGAACCCTGGTTACAGCCCCTCACTGACCCTCCTTACAGCTGATCTCCTGTTGGAGCCATACAACAAGTACCGCTTCCTGTCCAACGGGCACGTCACCATCCCGGGGCAGCAGGACAAGGACATGTTCCAGGAGACCATGGAGGCCATGAGGATTATGGGCATCCCAGAAGAGGAACAAATGGGTACAAGGCTGGCCCTCCTGTGGGGGAGGGAGGGGAGGCAGGAGGCTGGTCATCGCGCCCTAGGAGGCACGGGACAGCTGACGGGCCCGGGGAGCGCTTCCTGTTGGCTCTGGCTCTCAGGGAGTCCTGTGGAGGCTAGGAGGAGGCCTTGAGTGGGCATGAAGCAGTACCTCGTATCTGAGTGTCAGGGTTGTCTGTTCCCAGTGGTACCACGGACATTTCTGCACAGGAGGACAAAGGACGGGTGCTTACCTGCTCCGGTCCTTGCATTTGCTGAGAGGGGAATATTCCTGCTTCGTCCGAAAGGGGCCAGGATCTTTGCGTTGGTGGAGTGTGGAGCATGCCTGTGTCTTCCTGTTTCCCCAGAAAGAGGGCAAAGAGGCCTTCAGGCTTTGTTTTCGAAAGAGTGGGGGACAGGGAGAACACACCCTGTTCTCTAACGTGAGGGTCGGAGCCACCTTGGCTCAGCTACAGATAATATGCAAACGGTGGGTACAATGTTGTGCGATAAAACTTTACTTATAAAAACAGACAGTGGGCCCTTGGGCCAGAGGCACGTCCTTGGCCCAGAGTTAGAAGTTTTAGGAGTTTTAGCAGAGCTTGGATCTAAGCATAGGGCTGCCCAAGCCGAGGTCTGCCCGAGGCCCTGACCGTGAGCCCTGCAGGGGGGCTGTGCCCACCATGTGGCTTGTCCTGTCCACGCCCCCCCAGGGAGGGGAGCGGCTGCCTCCACCCAGGGGCTTATTCCAATCCCTGCCTGGTTCTGAGCTGCCTTTGGTTGCACCCCAAGGCTTGCTGAGGGTCATCTCGGGAGTTCTTCAGCTCGGCAACATCGTCTTCAAGAAGGAGCGTAACACCGACCAGGCATCCATGCCTGACAACACAGGTAACACCCGTGGGCGCCTCACCTGGAATGTGGGGCCTGGTGTCTGGGCTTGGATTTGCTCAGGAGAAGAAGTCTGGTAGAAATTCCAGACCGTCCTCCGTTTCTCGTCTCCTGTGTATCTCTGGCTGGCTATCACTTCGGGTTCTTTGTAAACTGTACGCGAACGTGACCCTAGTGCTTTTTCGGGGAGGCGGCATCAGAATGAGTTAGAAAACCCCTTGATCATATGGACCAGGGCTTCCCTCTTTTGTCGTGGAGGCCAAACCAGTTGTCCCAGTTAAAACAGCGATGTCGGCGGCCTCTCTGTCTCAGTGCGCGCCTTACCCGTGAACGCGTCAGGACCGTGAAACGCCTCGGCCACCGCTGTCCCCCTGAGTCCTGCAAATGGCCCCACTTAAGCGATCAGCCTTAATGTGCCCTTCTGAGGGGCTTCTGAAAAGACTGAACACGTGGGTGTCTGGGCGTAAAAGGCGTTCCCGTGGGATGTGTGTTGTTGTGCCCCTTAGTGGGATCAGGGCCGGCTCCTTGCAGTCCTGTCCCTGGGTGGGATGCACTCTTGCACTGTGTGGCTGAGGTTGTGCGGAGGAACCGGTGCTGGGCCCCCAGGCAGGATGGGAGCCTCCCGGCCGCTCGTGGCTGGTGAGGGTGCAGGTCGCCATGGCTGCTGGGTCTAACAGGGGAGCCGAGGACTCCGTGCCCTGCTGCGGAGGGGCCCTGAGCTGGTCGTCCCGGTGACGATTGTTCAGCCACCACCTTGTGCTCCAGCAGAGGGACCCGTTCTCTTGGGGTTAATTAAAACTTCTCTCTTGGGGCGCCTGGGTGGCTCAGTCGGTTAAGCGTCCGACTTCGGCTCAGGTCACGATCTCACGGTCTGTGAGTTCGAGCCCCGCGTCGGGCTCTGGGCTGATGGCTCAGAGCCTGGAGCCTGTTTCAGATTCTGTGTCTCCCTCTCTCTCTGACCCTCCCCTGTTCATGCTCTGTCTCTCTCTGTCTCAAAAATAAATAAACGTGTAAAAAAAAAAATTAAAAAAAAAAAAAAAAAAAAAAACAAACAAAAAAAAAAACTTCTCTCCCTTCCCTTCCTTACTCTTCGGAAAATACCAGCCGCCCAAAAAGTGTCCCACCTCCTGGGGATCAACGTGACAGATTTCACCAGAGGAATCCTCACCCCGCGCATCAAGGTGGGACGGGACTACGTCCAGAAGGCACAGACTAAGGAACAGGTACGCCCTCTGGCCGGGGGGGAGAAGGAGGTGGGGGGCCTTGGGGGGGTGGTTCATCCAGGAAGCTCAGACTGAGGAAGAGGTACGCCCCCTGGCTGGGGCGGGGGGGCTTGGGGGGGGAGTGGAGGGGGGGGCGCTTCCTTAGCAGGGTCATTGCGGTGGCCTCTCTGGGGCCTGCTCTGGGCCACTGTTGTGCCAGGCGCCTGGCCAGGTGCCTCATTCAGCCCTCACCGCAGCTCAGGGAGCAAGGTGGTGTTTACCCTCCGTGAGAACACGAGAAAACTGGCCTCCGGGTGTCCGTGTGCCGCCAGAGGCCCAGTGACCCGAGGCCCCTCGCTCAGGAAGGACCACCGTTACCAGTTGAGCCTCTTTGCGCCAGGGCGACCTCGAGACCATTCGGTCGGCGGGTGCGGGGGCAAGTCCCGTCCTGGTAGAGAGTGAAACGGGAACCTGCTGTGTCTCTAGCACAGCTCGCTCAGGTGCAGGACGGCGGCAGCCGCCCTCCAAGCCCGGGCCCAGAAGCTGGCTCTCCACCGCCTGCTGTCTTGTCGTGCGTGGTGAGAGACGGCAGCGATGTCCCTCAGCCGCAGCCTCCCCTGGGAGCCCAGCTCCCGGCCCGCCAGGCCCCTCTGTCGGCGTGGGTGGTGCCATCTCCCAAAAATGCGCTCAAGTTCACTCTTCCCTAAAGGTGCCGTCCGCTGTAGCCCCACTCTGGTGGCTCGCACCATCACTGGTACAGAGCCACCCCACCACAGCCAAGAACATTGTTCCGAAAAGACCACAGTTGTCACTAACTAACTGTTCATTTCCCTGATAATTAAAAAACATTTTTTAAATGTCTATTTATATTTGAGAGAGAGAGCACGTGCGCACACGCGAGGGAGAGGCAGGGACACAGAGACAGACTCAGCACGGAGCAGGCTCCAGGCTGCGAACTGCAAGCTGTCAGCACAGAGCCCGACGCGGGGCTTGAACTCACAGGCTGTGAGATCATGACCTGAGCCGGAGTTGGGCGCGCAACCGACTGAACCACCCAGGCACCCCTCTTCTTTTTTTTAATGTTTATTTATTTTGAGAGAGAGAGCACACTCACAAGCAGGGAAGGGACACGGACAGAGGGGGACAGAGGATCCAAAGCAGGCTCCGGGCTCCGTGCTGACAGCAGAGGGCCTGATGTGGGGCTAGACCCCACGAGCAGGGAGATCGTGACCTGAGCTGATGTCAGACGCTCAAGCGACTGAGCCATGCAGGTGCCCCCATTTCCGTAACAATTAAAGAACCTTTATTTTTCCATGATGAAACTACTGCATGAATACCGCAGATGCTGAAAATACAGAAAAGTCTAGAGGAAAGAAGAAACGATCACAGTCCTAGCCAGTGACAGTTATCGGGCAGCTCTTTATTTCCTGCAAGGCTTTTTTTCTTTCTAAAACTTAGCTGTCACCCTGTTCAAGCATTTGCACAATAGAATAGGGTACTGAGCCCCGTGTGCCCATTGCTCAGGCAGCGTCAAGTCACTGACTCCCGGCCAGTCTCGGCTCATCATTAACCTTATTCCCCCCATCCCCCCGCCTCGCACATTATTTGAAGGGAACCTCACACGTCTTATCATTTTTTTCTGTAGATACCTCAGTATGTCCCCACTTTTTATTTTATTTTTTATTTTAATGTTTTTTATTATTTATTTTCGGGAGAGAGCATAAGCAGGGAAGGGACAGAGGATCCAAAGCAGGCTCTGCACTGACAGCAGAGAGCCCAGGTGGGGCTCGAACGCACGAACCGTGAGATCATGACTTGAGCTGAAGTCGGGCGCTCAACTGACTGAGCCACCCAGGCGCCCCAATCCCCATCTATTTTAGAAAGGTTTTTGCAAATATCTAAGTACTTGATGCTGTGCCTCATTGCTGGGTACTAGGCTGTTTCAACTTTTTGTCATTATAAATAACATTGTAGCGAACATACTTGTGTGTGAAGCTTTTTTTGCATCCTGAGGGCTGTTTCTCTGGGGCAGATCCCTGCAGGTGGGTTTCCTGGAGCAAAGGGTTACCCAGGTTTAAAGGCTCCTGTACCTGACACTCTGTCCCCCGGGGTGTGTCCCCTCCCTTCCCCCACCAGGCTGACTTTGCCATTGAGGCCTTGGCCAAGGCCACCTACGAGCGAATGTTCCGCTGGCTGGTGCTACGGATCAACAAGGCTCTGGACAAGACCAAGAGGCAGGGCGCCTCTTTCATCGGGATCCTGGACATCGCTGGCTTCGAGATCTTTGATGTGAGCTCCTCCCTCGTGCCTCCTTGGCCACCTTCTCCCTGGCTGGGCGTCTTCTTTCCTGTGGCCCCAACGGGAGTCTGAGCGGGCCACCTCCTGCCTCACATGGAGGCAGGAGACATCAGTGGGGCGTATTTTAAGTTTAAGTAAGCATGCCCACTCCCAAGCAGCAGGGCTAGAGAGAGCGGGACCGTTTAGCTGCCCTTCTGTTCGTGGGCAGGTGCTTTCTGAGATTTTACTACTCTTCTGGCAACTATTTATTGGGCATTGGGACAAGACACCGTCTCTGCCCATGAAGACTGAAGTCTGGTAGGAAAAAAATGATAATTACAGTAGATCAGACGTTCTTAACCTGGGGTCCATGGCACATCTCGGAGAGGCCGTGAACTTTGGGAGGCGGGGGTGGGGAATTATCTCTTTATTTTTCACTAACGTGTCACTGAAGTGATGCATTTCTTTTTCATCGTGAGTTGAGCAACATATCGAAACCGCAGTTGCCTGAGCAGCGCTTGGGGTCTGTCTCCGGTGGAAATCAGATGTTTGCACATCACAGCAGTTGCTGTGGGGACGTTGTAACATCATTTATGTTCATCCACTTCCAAATGTTGCAAGTTAGGACGCCCACAGCCTGTGCTTGTTATGTATGTCATTAGTATGTCACGGTACTTGGGTAATTGCATTTTAACAGGACTTCTTCCCTTCGCAAACTGTTTTATTCATTTTCAAACGTTGTTCTGAGAGAGGTTCTGCCAGGCTGCCAGAAAGGTCCACAGGAGCCCCCGCTCTGGGTTTGATGAGGGAAGGCGCCCGCCCGTCCGGGCTCCCCGGGGCCAGCGCTGAGGCGCTCAACACCCGTCCCCTCCTTCCCGAGGCGCTGCGGCTCTGCGGCGGGCGGGCAGCCCTCTGACGTGGCCTCCTCCTTGCAGCTCAACTCGTTCGAGCAGCTGTGCATCAACTACACCAACGAGAAGCTGCAGCAGCTCTTCAACCACACGATGTTCATCCTGGAGCAGGAGGAGTACCAGCGCGAGGGCATCGAGTGGAACTTCATCGACTTCGGCCTCGACCTGCAGCCCTGCATCGACCTCATCGAGAAGCCAGTAAGAGCCAGACCTGCCCAGACCTCAGACCCGGCTGGTCCCTCGTCCCCTCACGAGGACACGCCGTGTTGGCCGTGGGGGCGGGGAGGGGGCGTGTCTGGTTCCTCTCCCTGGCGGTGTCACCTGCAAGAATAAGGTCACGGGCTCAGACCTGCGGCCTGGGAGCCTCGCCCAGCTGCCGACCAGGTGGGGATGCGGCTGGTGCTTCAGCCCCAGAAGACCACCCAGTGTTTACCTAAGGGGTGGGCGCGACAAGCCTTCGTCTTAAGGAAACAGGCTTGGTTTTGGGTCGTAACATCCTATCCCCGGATGCTTCTGTGGCAGCGTGGGTTGTGCAGACCCAGGGCGTGGAGTGCTGTTCCTCGGACAGGTGCTGAAGCGCCGTCTGCCCCCCTCAGGACTAGCTCAGCACCAGAGCTCCCGCCCCAGAGCGTTGGCTGCTGGCGGGTGGTGGTGACCAGAGAGCCGTCCCCTCTTCCTTCACTTCAGAGTGAAAGCTCTTGCCAGGTGCCCTTGGGGTCGAGGTTGGACAGGGTGTGCTGTTTCATGGAGCCTGAGCTGTTTCTTTGTCTGTATTCCCTCCTGATGGGGTTAAAGTGCTGAATGAACCCACATCTTCCTGGAGTCCTGGGCTACTGAAAATGTGTACACCAGAGTTACCCCGAACTGCTAAGTAGTTGGAAAAGCCTAGGAAGAAGTTGGTGCATTTGAAACTACTGGTCAAGGCGGGGAGCAGGGGTTAAAAGACCCCATCATCCTAACGTGAAGCAATTTACTTTTGTGATGAGTTGGGGTTTTTTTTGTTTTTTTGTTTTTGTTTTTCAAATCAGTCGAGTTTTCCAATGAACAAGATCCCATCTGGCTTTGAGTCTTGTCAGCCAGTCTCCATGGTGTTTGAGTCCGCTTTCTGATTTTATCAATTGAGTGTACTTGGGGCTTCCTCGAAGGACTTGACCTAAGTGTTGCATCTCCCCACATAGTGGTGCAGACACAGCATGTGGGCCGGTGTCTCAGGGTGACTCCAGGGGCAGAGGCACCTGTGAGGACAGCCTCTGGGCATGCGGTCATGGCACACGTCCATCAGACCTACCGGGGATTTCCAGCGCACTAGGTTGGAGAAACTCCGTGATGGATCATCTGGCTGAGATGTGTCAACCACAGACTAGACCCCAGAAGTTTCTTTTTAAATTAGAACTCTTTTTTTTTTTTTAGTGTTTATTTTTGAGAGACAGAGAGAGAGAGAGAGAGAGAGAGAGAGAGAGGAAGGGAGGGAGAGGGAGGAGAAGGGGCAGAGATAGAGGGAGACAGAGGATCCCAAGCGGGCTCTGTGCTGACAGCCAACAGTCTGATGCGGGGCTCCAACTCATAAACCGTGAGATCATGACCTGAGCTGAAGTCGGACACTTAACCGGCTGAGCCACCCAGGCGCCCCTAACCTAGAACTCTTTTTTTTTTTTTTTTTAATTTTTTTTCAACGTTTTTTATTTATTTTTGGGACAGAGAGGGACAGAGCATGAACGGGGGAGGGGCAGAGAGAGAGGGAGACAGAATCGGAAACAGGCTCCAGGCTCCGAGCCATCAGCCCAGAGCCTGACGCGGGGCTCGAACTCACGGACCGCGAGATCATGACCTGAGCCGAAGTCGGACACTTAACCGGCTGAGCCACCCAGGCGCCCCTAACCTAGAACTCTTGAATCGAGTTTCGCTAATGCTGCTTTTACCTGGAATGTGGGGGCGCACGCTGTCTACCTTCTATTGAGATTCTGGGGCTTTGAATACTGACCTTTGCCTTCCCGGGAGGGCAGGGGTAGGGGGCACTCGCCAGGTCAGGCTTCACCTGTGTGATGCTGTGCATTTTCCAGGCTGGTCCCCCTGGCATCCTGGCCCTGCTGGACGAGGAATGCTGGTTCCCCAAAGCCACCGACAAGAGCTTCGTGGAGAAGGTGGTACAGGAGCAGGGCACCCACCCCAAGTTCCAGAAGCCCAAGCAACTGAAGGACAAAGCTGATTTCTGCATCATCCACTACGCAGGCAAGGTGAGGGGAGCACCTGCACGGAAAGGTGCCGGACAGGTGGAGATGCTTCCGTCTAGGCTGAGGAGCTGGGCAGCCCAGGGAGTGGGTCGGGGGGCGGGGCGCACTGCTTGTCTAGTGACTCACCCAGCAGTGTGCCTCGACTCTGGAGTTTGAACTAGAACTCTGTCACTCGTTAAGTAGTGTGACTTTGGGCCAGTCAACATCTCTGAGCCTCATCTGGGAAATAGGTAACGGCTGCCGTGCACAGTGTCGTGTATTAAATGAGCTTGCGAAGCCCGGTGCTCGGCACAGGTCAGCGCTGTGGGGCAGGGCCACTCCGCCTCTGTGCTCCTGACCCTGTGGGCTGGACCACGTGCGTCGCCTGGGACCGTCATGTGCTTTGTGGGATGTTTAGCAGCACTCGTGGCTTCTGCCCACCAGGGGTCAGCAGCACTGTCCCTAGACGTGACGAAAACGTCTAGGCTTCGCCAAACACGGGGTGGACACAGTCGTCCTGGTTCAGGGCCACCACTGTAGGTGACGGCTTGGTCATCACCGAGCCTGCTCGGCCACAAAATGGCACAGCTGCCTTCATCCCTGACCGAAGAGGGTACCCTGAGTCCACAGGGGTCTGTGCGTAGAATAAAGCAAGTTTCGTGCCGCTTGCTCGACGCTCCTAATTAGTGATTGCAGCCTGAGCAGGTGGCGAATCAGGCGAGGAGAGCCACCAGCTCGCATAGCTCACCCTGAGCCACACCTGGTCCCCGCCTGCTGCCCCTGCCCGTGGCCCCACGCTGCCTGGCCGCTCCCACTCGGCCCGCCTGGTCCCTACAGCTGCTGAAGCGCGCAGCTCTTGCCTTTAAAAATACTCATTAAAAAAACCCTGTGTCTGTAGTCACCTAAGGTAATGTCCCTGAGCCTGCATTTCCACCTCTCCCTTTGTTAGAAATGCACGTGCAGTGATGCTCGCCGCGCTCTTGTTGCAGCATTATTTATTTTTAAAAAAAAAATTTTTTTTTTAACGTTTATTTATTTTTGAGACAGAGAGAGACAGAGCATGAACGGGGGAGGGTCAGAGAGAGGGAGACACAGAATCGGAAACGGGCTCCGGGCTCCGGGCCGTCGGCCCAGAGCCCGACGCGGGGCTTGAACCCACGGACCGCGAGATCATGACCTGAGCTGAAGTCGGCCGCTTAACCAACTGAGCCACCCAGGCGCCCCGTTGCAGCATTATTTATAACGCAAAATAGCGGGCTCCCCCGAAAGCCCGCTAGGGCGAGCCTGAGCGATGAAAGTGTCCACGTGTGTCTAACGGGACAAGCCTGCCGGCTGTGCCCAGGTGGCCACAACGCCGTCCCTGCGGCTTTTGTCATCTCCCAGGAGGTGACTGTGCTCCTAGGGAACAAGAAGCCAGGGTCACACACCTCATCGCCAGTGCGCGTGTGGGAGAACCTCCAGAAGGGGCCGTGCAGGAGCAGTGGCCCGAGAGCAGGGGTCACCTCTGTGCGGTGCCGTGTGTTGGGAAGCGGGAGGCCAAGGTGGCTCGCACGCCGTCTGTACTGTTCGGGGATCTTCACAGTGAAAGTACAGCGGATTGCCCATTCACGTATTTTGGAAAAGGCAACAATCGTGCAAGCTCAGAGAAAACTCGGGCATCCTGGAAAAAACAAAATAAGTAAATAGGTAGATCGCAAAAGTCCTTGTTCTGTTGCCAAAAAGAAACACTGGAACACTTTGGTCATGTCCTGCTAGGGTTGTTTTCTTTATGTTTGTATTAGAAAAAAATAATAATAATAATACAGACTGTTCTGTTACCTTGGCTGCAACATAGATCTCTTAGTCCCCCGTTGCTGGATGTCCGTGTGTGCAGCTTTTCGCCCTCCCGTGTCACACCGCCCTTGCCACGCCTCAGTTTCTTTCTTGGGCAAGGAAATACCAGCTCAGGGGGTGTTGGCGTTGTTAGGCTTCTCCCCAGCCCCTGCGGGGCCGGCTGGTTTTCGGGGCCCGCAGTGAGAGCTGGCGTCCCCAGAGCAGCCTGTGACCCGCGCGGCCCCGACCCTCGCAGGTGGATTACAAAGCCGACGAGTGGCTGATGAAGAACATGGACCCCCTGAATGACAACATCGCCACGCTTCTGCACCAGTCCTCCGACAAGTTCGTCTCAGAGCTGTGGAAGGACGGTACGCCCTTTGCGCCCCCTCTCCCTTCCCGCCTCCCCTGCGGTCCCAGGACACGGGGCGGGGGTCCGCCTGATGCAGGCCGGGTGGCCTCCACCCGTGGGAATGACAAGGAGGCCCAAAGCCTCGCCACACAGGTTCCCGCCCCCCCTGCACTTTACTGCGTTTCCGCCTCTCCTTGGCAGGCCGGTGGCTCTGGAGTTGTTTTCTTTCCTTGTTTCCGTCCGTTCCTCCTTTCCTCCTGCCTGGTTTTGCTTTAACCTCTCTGTTGCAGAGATGCAGAACACTCAGAGAGCCTATTTCTATCAGCACTTTCCCATTCTCCACCTAGAACCAGGTGACTGGCCACCCGGAGGGGTGACCCTTGTGTGTGCCGCATCCGGGGCTGTGTGAGACACGCTTCTGCTCAGATTTTCTTACCCCCCCGCCCTCCCCCGTTGGCTCTTCCTGCCTGACTGTCCTCTTCCCCAGTCCGGCCCCCGGCTCGCGGGCAGGCTGTCGATGTTGATCTATATGGATCTTGAAAGCGGAAAACAGCAAGTGTGAAAATTCATATGCTCCTCAGAAATGCACGTGCAGAGATGCTCGTGAGACGCTGCTTGAATGGCTGTGCTGTCTCAGCATGAGACGTAGATGTTGTGCGCCCCCTGCCCCGCGTACGTGCACCTGAAGGCTAAAATCGCATCTGTGCCTTCGTGCAGCGCTCTCAACCAGGGCCTGCCCCTTCTGGGCCGGGCCTCCAGGGGGCAGGACGTGCTCACATGAAACGGCCGGTTATTATGGGGCACATCCGACCTTCCTCCGGGCAACCTGAGTGGCCACAAGCCACCCGCTCACGGGAAACCCTCTGTAGCCGGTAAAACGGGCCCCGGGTTCCTAAGGTCAGAAATGCCTCCCATTTTAATTGACTGGATCATCGAGTCTGTCCTTGCTGCCCGCTTTGGTCTTGAGCACCTGTTCTTTCTGCCGTCTTCAAATAAATACTAGAGGTCTGGCCGCAAAGGAATAGGAAGCAGACTTTGGCACAGAAGCCTTAAGCTTTTACATCCCGTAGCAGAAGCCCTCAACGTTCATATTGGCTCTTGGCTTAAAACTGACCTCAAATCACTGGCCACTTTGGTGAGGTTTGCTGGTTACTTTGGTCTCACCTGGGAGGAAGCAGTTCCTTCATTGCTCTGGGCGTGTGCCCTGGCAGCAAGGGCTGCTTCCTTAGAGGGCGTCTTAGACGATGAAGACCCGTGAGCTGGGAGACCTGGCAAGATGCAAGGGCGGGAGGGGGTCTTCAGACTTCAGAATATGCGTTGTCAGCATTAGTTCCAGAGACCTCTCTGCTCCTGACGCCATATGCTGTCCCGGGGCCCTGGTTTAGGGAGCTCTGCACGGGAGGCTCCCGGACAGAGAGGGAATCATCCAGAGTCCTATAGACGATGGCAGGTAGCTTTACGGCAAAGCTCAGTGGGAATTCAGAATACTGATTGGTTTTTTTTTTTTTTTTGTCTGTTTGGTTGGGTTTAAAAAAAACTTTTTTGTAAGTTTATTTATGTATTTTGAGAGGAAGAGAGAACGTTAGTGGGGTAAGGGCAGAGAGAGAAGGAGAGAGAATTCTAAGCAGGCTCAGCACTGTTAGTGCAAGAGCCCGGTGAGGGGCTCGAGCTCATGAATCGTGAGGTCATGACCTGAAACCAAGAGTCAGATGCTTCATCGACTGAGCCACCCAGGTGCCCCTGTTTGTTTGTATTTTTTTTTTTTTTCAAGATTTTGTTTTTTTTTTTTTTAATTTATTTTTGGGACAGAGAGAGACAGAGCATGAACGGGGGAGGGGCAGAGAGAGAGGGAGACACAGAATCGGAAACAGGCTCCAGGCTCCGAGCCGTCAGCCCAGAGCCCGACGCGGGGCTCGAACTCACGGACCGCGAGATCGTGACCTGGCTGAAGTCGGACGCTTAACCGACTGCGCCACCCAGGCGCCCCTGTTTGTATTTTTAACGGGACCATGGGACTAGAGGATTCTGCAGGTCAGGTTTTAACACCTCCTTAGAACCAGCCTAGCGGCATAGCCTGGAAGCTTTATCACATCTCTCTGGGAATAGAAGCTTCCACAGTGGGCTGAAGATGGTTAATGTGAATGTGGGGTTGGCCAGTAGACCGTCCCCCTTAATGGCTTAGCCAGCTCTCTCAACCCTTTCCTGCTTCCTGTTCACAACATCAAGTTTGCTGAACGTTTGAGGTTGATCTCAGCTCTCTGTGTAGATTCTAAGTAGAAGTGGTCCCACTGTTCCGGAGTCTCCCCTCCTTCTGTCCAGGTGTCTGTCCGTCTCTTTCCTGTCACTCCACCCCCCCCCCTCCCCCCCGGCTAGGACCACTGGGTATTCATGTGCTGTTTGGGTGGTCTCCACAGTGGACCGTATCATCGGCCTGGACCAGGTGGCCGGCATGTCGGAGACGGCGCTGCCCGGGGCCTTCAAGACTCGGAAGGGCATGTTCCGCACCGTGGGGCAGCTCTACAAGGAGCAGCTGGCCAAGCTGATGGCCACGCTGCGGAACACCAACCCCAACTTCGTCCGCTGCATCATCCCCAACCACGAGAAGAAGGTGCGGGTGCTAGGCCCCTGTCTGTCTCCCCGGGCAGAACTGATTCCTCCCCACACACCCTGAGAGCCTCGGTGAAGGCCCCCCGCCCCCGCCCCGGCTGTGATCGTAGCCGCCTTCCTGCTTGGGCACACCGTCTCTCTGTGGCCTTTCCCAGACCTGGGTCGGGTAACATGGCTGTCCAAACCCACGGGCCGCAGCGATGCCCGTTCCCCGGGGCTGTTCTCCCGTTGAGTCCGGAGGGGGCCTTGCCCTGCCTTTCTCCATCAATCCTCCACACGGGGGCGAGACCACATGCACGTTATTTGTTTCTCCAGGCTGGCAAACTGGACCCCCACCTGGTGCTGGATCAGCTGCGCTGCAACGGGGTTCTGGAAGGCATCCGCATCTGCCGCCAGGGCTTTCCCAACAGGGTGGTCTTCCAGGAGTTCCGGCAGCGGTGAGCCTCGGCCGGGAGCCTGCGTCTCCGGGGGCAGGGCACCCGGGCGAGGGAGCGGTGTCCCCGTCCACGGAGAGCTGAGGTCCGGCCCGCTCCCGCTCCTTCTCTGTGCCGCCCTCTGTGTGAGAAGGGATTTTTATTCCTAGTGATTGGGAGGCTTTGCTGCTGTTGGAGGAACCGGGAAGAGAAATTCAAAAGGAATCAGCCGGAGACTGGGGTGTTAGAGGAACTTTGTAGAAAAATGGAGATTGCAGAGCGCTGCAGCCTCTGGCCGTGCGCACAGAGAGGGGCGTTGATGACACCGTCCTGTTTGCCTCACGACTGCGTTCAGTGCCAGCCCTGTTTCTGGGGCCATCCCACGCGTTCGAGGCCCTGCGGCACCCGGGGGGAGAAGGGGAGCGCGGCCTTCCCGGGTTAGAGATGCGGACAGTGGGCAGTTAGCCATCGGGGAGCCCAAGCTAAAGCTCGCCCTCGAGTGGCCGCAACAGTCCGACGTGAGTTTCCATTCACTTTCTGGAAAACACGCAGGTGGCCTTTCTGTGCCGTTCAGCCTAAGAAAAGAGCAGGGTGGGATTTGCCAAATGTCTTCCTTCCTCGGGAGCCCGTAGGGGAGAGAAGCCTAGCTGTGCTGCCCGTAGGGCCCGTCCTCCTCTCTCCGTGCACCCCAGGCCACGTGGAATCCAAGCAAGGGTCCAGTGCAAGCGTGGCTGACCAGGCTCCTCTTTTTTGCTCAGATACGAGATCCTGACACCAAACTCCATTCCTAAGGGCTTCATGGACGGGAAGCAGGCGTGTGTGCTCATGGTGAGTACGGCTGCCACCTGCGCCTCCCTCTGGGGGTGGGCCCTCGGGCGGGAGGGTGCCCGTGTGCCCGGACAAGTGCCCCTCTCACCCGATGACGCCTGTGCTCCGTGGTCCTGCTCTTGCTCTGGTCCTGATCCTGCCAGGCGCTCCGAGCGGGGGACCAGGGCGGTGTAGAGGACACCGGTGCTCCAGCCATGGCAGGGCTCTGACGTAGGAGGGGCTCTCCCTTCCTCTGGGGCACATTCTCGCGCTTTCTTGCTCATATCTCCTCTGATCGTCACGCCCAGTGTGGTCAGCAGAGGGCACTTCCCCACCAGGGGAGCAGGCCCGGAGCACTGCAGCTGTCCCAACCTGCGCAGTCCATGCTTCCGGACGTTTCCTCTCGGCCCCTAGAGCAGTGCCTGATGTGCATTGGGCACTCTGAACTCTGCCGGGATGAAGGACGGCCTGTGGCGATGCCAGCCAAGCCGGGGCCCGATCCCACTCTGTCGTACTTCCTACTTTGTGGGCGTCCTGTTGTGCCTGATGGTCCAGGGTTAGCGGCCACTGCCTTTGGTCTCCTTTACTGGGCATTCTTCCCAAAGAGGAGGGAGGATGGGCTAGGGCGTTGGCAGAAAGAGAAGAGGGAAGAAGGAATCCAACGCCGACTGTGTGGGAGACTCTGCGTCAGATGAGAGGGAGGTGGGGTAGGAGGGAGGAAACCGTTCCCCACTGTCCCGCGCTCACCAGCCCCACCCCGGGGGATAGAAGGCGTGATCGGTGGAGGGTGTCTGGGCCACCCTTTCTCCAGGAGACTCAGTTAGTGGCTGTCCAGGTTAAAGGCCCCTCCTTCAGGTGCAGGCAGGGAAGATACCCACGCTGGCTCTGGCCCAGCCTCCCCTTCCTCCGGGATGACCGGGGCGTCTGTGGGCCCCGAAGCTCCCTCGGACCTGACTCCGCCCACCGCAGGCTCTGCCTTTTCAGAGCTAGTGCAGAATCCTCCTCTCCCAGGAAGACAGGCGGCCCCTTGCCGGTGGGTTAACGAGAGAGCCTTGTGCCGCACCGAAACCACTCGGTGATGGTACTGGCCGCTGAGATCTGTTCCTTACCCCGTACGTGTGGCCCCAGGCTGAGCGCTTTGCTCTCCTTTCAGTTCCCGCAGCTGTCCTGGGGAGGAGGCACTATGACTTGCTTTCTTTGTTTACTGTTTAAAAAAAAAAAAAAAAAAAAAAAAAATTAAAGCCTTATTCCCATCTTCTAGCTGAGGGAGGGTGGGTTCCCAGAGGCTAAAGCCCCAGGCACCCAATCATCGTCTGGTGCTGGGCTTAGCCTGAACTGGAGCGTGTCCTAGTCCTGGGTGAGGAGGTTGACGACGCTCAGCCAGCTCTCTCTGAGGGCAGCGCGGCTGGGCATTGGTAGTCCGTGATCGCGGTGTGCGGGGGCGGGAGGTCGAAGGAGAGGTCTTCAGGTCCCTTTAACGTCCAGGTTCTGTGTCTTTCTGCCGTCTCATGCGTCACCGCGCCCTGTGTGGGAAGCCACCTGCCCCTCCTCCCGGCATCCTCCGAGCCCGCCTTCTCTGGCTCCGGGGCCGCACAGGCTGCCCAGCGGAGAAGCGGCCGCTGGCAGACAGCCTCTCGGGGACAGACCACTGGCTCTCCGCGTTGCTCTGAGGGCCCCGTGGTGGCACGTGGTGAACGGGCTGCTCTGCTCCCGTCTAGATCAAAGCCTTGGAGCTGGACAGCAACCTGTACCGCATCGGCCAGAGTAAGGTCTTCTTCCGGGCCGGCGTGCTGGCCCATCTGGAGGAGGAGCGGGACCTGAAGATCACCGACGTCATCATCGGGTTCCAGGCCTGCTGCAGAGGCTACCTGGCCAGGAAGTAAGTCCTTAGAGGGGCCCGCCTCCGCCCAGCCTGCCTGTGCGCGGGCCCTTCGCAGGCTTCCTGCCGCACAGGGGACTGTTGGGAACTGGTGGCCTGGGACGCCCTGACACCAGTCGGAGGTCCAAGGGACGCCCACGTGGAGCTCCCTGCTCCCTGCCTTCTGAGTTTATGTCTGAGGTTTTAGGTGACGGGCTGGGAAGGGGGTGACTCTGTGCTCGGATTTGCCTGTCCCAAACAGTCCTGTTTGCAAGTTCCTCGTGTGGGGATGATGCCCGGAACCTGGTCGTCCCCAGAGTCCCCTGTGCTCCCGGGGCCCAGAGACTGTCCTTGGGTCCAGAGCAGCTCCTTTGAGAGTCGGGCTCACGTGCTGCAGGACAGCGGGTGTGGGAGCTGCACGTTAGTCTCCTGACCGGGTCTGTGCTGAGGGACGTACATTCCACGTGAGCTGTGAGCACCGGGGGACAGAACAGGGGTTTGTGGTATCGGACCCACGGAGCCTTCATTTATCCAGAAGCCCCCGGTCGACACCTTGAGCCCCCCTTTGTAGGACGTCAGCTGCTGACGTTTTCCTGCCAATCAGAAGCCCCCGGTAGCAGGTGGCAGGAGGGTGGGATGCTAAAGTCAGTACATGTCCTCAGCCACCGGCCGTCACACTTGACTCGGACCTAGTTAGCTCGCGAGGGACTTTCACCCCTCGAACCCACTTCTCCCTTGGTGAAGGAGGGCGGTTGGGGTCCTTGTCGCCCTCTGTGGGGTCACCCACAGGACTCAGCGCCAAGGCCGGGCCTCTTTGCTACACCCCTGTCCGGAGGTCTGTGGTCACCCACCCTGACCGCGTCTCTCCACCCAGGGCCTTCGCCAAGCGGCAACAGCAGCTGACGGCCATGAAGGTCCTGCAGAGGAACTGCGCCGCCTACCTGAAGCTGCGGAACTGGCAGTGGTGGCGGCTCTTCACCAAGGTGGGTTCCGGAAGGCGGCCCCACCTCCCCGTGGCCCGGTGGGCGCTCTGCCGGCCCCAGCTGCAGCAGAGGGGGACAGCGACCTCACGCCGGCCTCTGTGCGGGACTCACAGCCCCCCGGGTGGCTCCCTGACTGTGTGAGCCTGAGGCGGCCCTGCCCCGCCCGGTCTGGAGTGTGCAAGCCGTGTCGTGCCTGGTGCACGCGGCCCAGCCTGCTGTCGGGCTCAGAGCAGCTCCCGAGGTGTGATGGCCCCGCGTGCTGCCCGCGCTGTGCCCCCAAGCGGCCGCGGGGCAGTGGGTCAGAATCCGCACGCAGTCGTTCACCGGCTTTGTTTGTTTTTAACGTTTTATTTATTTATTGGGGGGGGGGGCGGGATTGAGGGGCAGAGAGGGAGAGAGAATCCCAAGCAGGCTCTGTGACGCGGGGCTCAATCTCACAAACCATGAGATCATGACCTGACCCGAAATCAAGGGTCCAGCGACGCTCACTCAACGCAGCCACGCGGGGGCCCCTCAGCTCCTTTTGTTTGTAAAAAAATAGCCTAAAGAAGAGAATAAAAGCTCACGTGTAATCCATTCAACCCCAAGCCAACGTCAGTATTGAGTAGATGTCTCAATATTTATTCCCGCTATCTTTTCTCCCTTAAGTCTTTGCTCAGTAACCCATATGCATTTTTACCCAGCTGAGCTCTGATTTCTGTAGACAATTTTGTGTTTTATATTTTCCATTTAGAATTCCTTCACGAACACCATTTTTTAAAAGTTAGCATGTTGTGGGGTGCCTGGGTGGCTCAGTTGGTTGGGCGACCAACTTCGGCTCAGGTCACGATCTCATGGTCCATGAGTTCGAGCCCCGCATCAGGCTCTGTGCTGACGGCTCGGAGCCTGGAGCCTGCTTTGGATTCTGTGTCTCCCTCTCTCTCTCTGCCCATCCCCTGCCCATGCCCTGTCTCTCTCTGTCTCTTAAAGGTAAATGTTTAAAAAAATTTTTTTAAGTTAGCATGTTGTTCCCTGGAAATGTGTCGTATTTTACCTGGTTACTTTCCCCACGGTGTCTCTTCAGTTCATTCCTAGTTTCTCACCGTTGTAAACAATGCCGTCGTGAACATCTCCCTGCATACGTGGGGGCCGTTTCCCTGACGTGTAATTAGCGGGGCAGAGGCCTGTGGCACACAGCACCGAGTTGATCCCCAGAAAGCTCGTGTGTGTTTGCACCTCCTTCCCGTCAGTCTCGCCAGCCTGCGTGGGCGCAGGTGAGGGGAAGGCCTCATGTTTTGGCCGTGCCCCCGTCTCCCCTTCTAGGTCAAGCCGCTGCTGCAGGTGAGCCGGCAGGAGGAGGAGATGATGGCCAAGGAGGAGGAGTTGGTGAAGGTCCGCGAGAAGCAGCTGGCTGCTGAGAACAGGCTCACGGAGATGGAGACGCTCCAGTCCCAGGTCTGTATCTGCAGGCTTCACCCCGGCGGTTCCCGCAGCCGCTCCCGGTGCTGCCACCTGCTGGCCACCAGTAGGCGGGGCATGTTTGGGGTTTAAGGAGATGTCAAGGGTCACTGTCAAGCAGCGTTCGTCTTTCCACAGACCCCGTTCGGGGTCCTGTGAGGTAGGGAGGGCCCCCCCGCCAGATGGGAGGTTCCTGAGTGTTAGGTTAGCCTCTCTGAGCCTGCATCCTGGGGTTCGCCGTGGCCAGCTCATGGAGTAGCGGTGAAGGACAAAGAACACAATATTTAGGAAGCGCCCGGGAGCCGAAGCAGCCTCGCCCCCCCCCCCCCCCTGCCGCCCCGTGGGAGCCGAGCGAGACAGCACCTGGCCCCGAGTGGCCCGAGGAGGTCGCAGGGGGCTCACGTGTTCCGCGTGCTCCCCGCAGCTCATGGCGGAGAAGTTACAGCTGCAGGAGCAGCTCCAGGCGGAAACGGAACTGTGTGCCGAGGCGGAGGAGCTGCGGGCCCGCCTGACCGCCAAGAAGCAGGAGCTGGAAGAGATCTGCCATGACCTGGAGGCCAGGGTGGAGGAGGAGGAGGAGCGCTGCCAGCACCTGCAGGCCGAGAAGAAGAAAATGCAGCAGAACATCCAGGTAGAGGAGGGGGTGGGGCCGGGACCGGGGGCAACGCGGAGGCCGCCTGCGCTGCCCGCGGGGCCTCGGGCCCGTCTGGTTTCCCTGCCCCGGTCCTCGCCGCGGCCAGCCTGAGTGGCCGGGGCGATCGGCTCGGCCTCACTCATGGCGGCACCGCAGAACGAGGGGCCACGCGACCGGACCGGGCCTCTCGTCCCCGTACCCCCGTTTTACAGACGGGACCCCCACGAGCGGGGGGCGGGCCGCGCGGCCCGCCACCCCTCACGGTCTCCCCGGCTCCGCGGTAGGAACTGGAGGAGCAGCTGGAGGAGGAGGAGAGCGCCCGCCAGAAGCTGCAGCTGGAGAAGGTGACCACCGAGGCCAAGCTCAAGAAGCTGGAAGAAGACCAGATCATCATGGAGGACCAGAACTGCAAGCTGGCCAAGGTGAGGCCCCGAGCGTGGAGACGCGGGGCCGCGGAGAGCGAGCGGCCGGGCGCAGGCGGCTCGAGGCCCGCGGCCTCCTCCCCCTGCCTGGGGCGCTGCGGCTTCTGCTGGGTCACGGTCACAGCTCCTCTTCCGGGGTGTCCGCGTTCTCTGGGAGCCAGCGTCCTGTTCAAAGGGATGTTTCTCACAGCGGAGTGGGGCCCAAGGGGAAGGTTTGGCCTCTGTTCGCGGTAAGGCTCTTGGCCTTACTTACGAGTGAGGCTCGTATCTGAGCCATCTGTGGGGTTTCGCGCCTCAGTCACCAGCGGGCTCTCCGCACCTTGGTGGCTCAGTGTTGTGGGGCGGGTGCCCTCCTCCAGCCGTCTCCAGGGTGGTGGCTGTTTCTCTCAGAGCCAAGTCGGGTCCCTGTCAGAGTCTGCCAGTGAGCGGATCAAAGCCCAGAGGTGTGTCACAGAAGGAAGGACGGGGGGCAGAATGTCATCCTCGATCCCCAGAGCGGGGACTGAGGGGTTGAAGGGGCAGGACGCCTGCCTGCAAACTCTGACACGAGACCGAGATGTATGCTGAGCGATGGCGCTTGCTGGGTGGGTCACCCTCGTGGGGCACCTTGATGATGTTAGGACCCTAGTGGTGGCCACACAGCAGAAAGTCCGGACAGCAGCCAGGGCTGTGTGGGAACACAAGTAAGGGGGGGGGGGGGGGGCGAGTCACGGCCCACCTAGTGGATGAGTGTGGGGCACAGAGGGCGGTGTCACTGTGTGTGAATCCCCTTGGTGATGCTAGCTGCCACCTGGACGCCGTTCTAACCCAAGCCCAGAGGGGTGACACAGGTCCAGGAAGGCCTTGGGCACCCACATTTGTAGACCCTAAGGAAGCTTATCCGGCTCTTTCAGGGGCGCTAGTGACCTTTCAAAATTACCCTCTGATCCAGGAACTTCTGGTGAATCAAGTAGTTAAGGCCCGCCCCTTCGTCCAATTCTAAATTGCCGGGCGAGTCATAGTTTGAAGGAGAGCTGAAGCGTTCTGTGCTCAACTGACTTTAAGCTCTGACCCACCCTCGCCCCCGCAGGAAAAGAAGCTTCTGGAAGACAGAATAGCGGAATTTACCACCAACCTCATGGAAGAGGAGGAGAAATCCAAGAGCCTTGCCAAACTCAAGAACAAACACGAGGCGATGATCACTGACCTGGAAGGTGAGAGGGTGGTGGGCGGGAGCTGACGGACCCGGGGACCAGGCCCCCCGCCTCCAGGGCCAGCCTGGGCCTCACTCTTGTGCTGGTCTCACGTTCGTGTGTGCAGGCAGGCTCGCAGTCTGCAACTCCCAGCCACCGCTCTGAAAGCCTAGGGACAACTCTGTCTCTACGGGAGCCTGGGTCTCCAGGCACTGGCTGGGCTGGGGAGGGGTGTCCCCAACGTGAGGAGCTCTCGAGAGAACGATTCGGCGTCTCTCCGTTGCCGTGTGCCGTGAGCTACACAAGACTGACTTCCTACGAGGTTCTGGGTGCGACCCTCGCTCTGCCACTTTACCAGCTGTGTCACCCTGTTGGCCTCGTTTCTCTTCCTGCCAAGGGGGACACGGTGAACGGGCGGCCATGGGGACTGAACTCAACCACACAGAGACACGCTGTGTATGCTCTGCTGGACAGGTGCCGTGAGAGGCCGTTGCTTGACGTGGGGCAGGGTGACAATCGTGCCTTTGCCTCCCTGGGTCCCTGGAGGAGGACAGGGTAGATAGAACACAGGTCTGTGTCTGTCTGCGGACTTCTCACCCCTGTGTCTGGAGAGGTGTGGACGGCAGAGGGAGAGGGGAGAGGGCACCATGGGGGTGCTGTGAGCTTGTGCCAGAAACCCCAGCTCCCTTGGTGGAGACACAGGGCAGCCCGGCCTGTCTGGGGTGCTTGTTGATGCCCCCTGGATGTAGGGCCCACACCAGCCAGGTTGACCTGCAGGAGGGCTTTCCTGGCCCCCCCCCGGCCCTGTCACATTTGTATGGGACGAGGCGAGTCAGACCGGCAAGGGGAAGCGAGGTGCTGACAGAGGTCTCCCCCCACGGACTCCCTGCCTTGGCCCGGAACAGTCTGAAACACTCAGCCATCCAGGTGTAGGAGGGTACAGCCCCCAGGGCAGGTGCACACAGAGAGGGTCTGGTTAGTTTGACACACACACACACACACACACACACACACACACACACACATACACACACACACACGGCTGGTGGGAGCATAAACTGGTAGGCGGCCTTGATCCATCTGGCGTTGCCTGGTGAGGTAGAAGCTTCATGTGCCCACAACCAACCCAACGTTCCCGGCCCTGTGCGCTGGGGGTCCCGGGCAAGAGCGCTCCCGGCAGCACCATTCTGGGGGCACACAGGGAACAAACCCCGAATGCCCGTCAGTTGTAGGACAAATAGACGAGCTGTGGTATGTTCACACAACGGAACACTCTACTGGTCCATGTGGATCCATTGCAGTGACACTTCGCTTGCCAAATCTCAAGGTCACGATATCGAGTGACAAAGGCAAGTCGAGGAATAAAAGTCGCTAACCCTTAGTGAGCACTGACCCTGGGCTAGGAGCTGTCATAAGTGTAGAGACTGACGCTCACGAGCCTTGCAATGTAATGAGGCAGATTGTCTCATTGTCCTTATTATTCGGATGACACATGACAAAGCTGAGGGATTACCTGAGTGACGTCCTAGTGGAAATTGTAAAGCCAGACATTGGACTGCGAATCCCGTATACCGACTGTAAACTTCATACAGGACGTTCCCATGTAATTTAGGTTCATGAAAAATTAAACATTTTTTAGGGACACAAACGTGGTACAGTCTTAAAAACAAGGGAACTGTGAACACAGTCTTCAGGGAGAGTAGGTCCCCAGTGGGGAGGTCAGCAGGGTCGGGGGGGGGGGGCCTGGACCTGGCAGCTCGCGGTGTCTTCATCCAGGCGTTGAGTACGAGTGTCTGCGTGCGGTGATCCTTTAAGGTTCACGTATGGTACGGAACAAAAACTCGGTATTTTATATAAAAAATGGAAAACAAAGACGGAAAAATCAGCAGGCGCTGAGGGCTGTGTCGGGTCTCCCCGCGCTTCCTCCCCAGAGCGCCTCCGGAGGGAGGAGAAGCAGCGTCAGGAGCTGGAGAAGACCCGCCGGAAGCTGGAGGGAGACTCCACCGACCTCAACGACCAGATCGCCGAGCTGCAGGCCCAGATCGCCGAGCTCAAGATGCAGCTGGCCAAGAAAGAGGAGGAGCTACAGGCCGCGCTGGCCAGGTGAGGGCAGCGACCCCCCCCCCCCCCCCCCACCGCGCCTCCCAACCCTGTCATCTTGGAGCCACTGCACTCACTGCAAGACCTGTCCTGTCCGCTAAAAGTTACGAGTGTGGCCTCTAAAAGTCATCTGCTACGTCACACAACCACCACAGGCCTTCCCTGTCTTGCATTTTAAACTTACTGGCTACAAGCGTGCTTTTAAAAAAAAAAAAAAAAAAAAAAAAAAAAGCTTTGTTTTACAGCAGTTTTAGATTCACAACAAAATTGAGCAGAAGGTGCACAGAAATCCCATAGGCCCCTCCTCCCATGGCCTCCCCCACTGTCACGTCCCAGGCCAGGGTGGCACATTTGTTCCAGTTCTTGGAACCTGCACTGACATGTGATTATCCCTCACAGATTGTCTACGGCAGCCTTTGTGTTTTTACTCAGTTGCTGTCATGACGGGCTGTAACATTTTATTCCCTTTTCAAGTGTTTTCGTTTTAACACTTAATCTTTATTTATTTTTATGTTTGGAGCATTGAGTTATGTTTGGAAAATGAAGTGATTCTTCTGTGAGGTTTTCTAGGTCTCAAAGTGGTTTTGCTCCCAAACCTGCTGGAAGCTCCCGATGTTGTTTTTGCGGAGAGGAGTGCCTAAGAGCCATGGTTATGACTTCCAGAAGCGGCTTCCGCTGCTCCTCTCCAAAGCCTGTTCTGCAGACCCTGCTCCCCGAGGCAGAAGGGACCTCCTCCTGATGTCCGTGCTCTCTTTGGCAGAGTGGAGGAGGAAGCCACCCAGAAGAACATGGCCCTGAAGAAGATTCGGGAGCTGGAATCACAGATTTCCGAACTCCAGGAAGACCTGGAATCTGAGCGAGCTTCCAGGAATAAAGCTGAGAAGCAGAAGCGGGACCTCGGGGAGGAGCTGGAGGCTCTGAAAACGGAACTGGAGGACACTCTGGACTCCACGGCAGCCCAGCAGGAGCTCAGGTGTGCCACGAGGCCAAGGAGCCGAGTCACTGGGGGCAGGGGCGGGTGGCAGGGAGAGGGAGGCCGGGAAGCGGGGCGGGCGGCACTAGAAGGCAGAGAGGATAATGCCCCCTCGGCAGCTCCTCCCTAGGGTGTTGAAAAATCTGGCTTGGAGTTCAGGGCGGGCTTTAAGGCTGAAAGGGCACGGATTTCTCTACAAAATGGGACCGCGAGCCCGGGCTGGAAGATGCACAGCCGAGGAAGGAGGCGCCTGGGCAGCAAGGCTTGGGCGGCCGCCACCCCTTGTCGGCATATCTGCAACCAGGGAAGAAGAGCCCCGGGCGGCATGCCCAGGCCTGGCCTCCATCCTGAGGGTGCTTCTCTCCAGGTCCAAACGCGAACAGGAAGTGAACATCCTGAAGAAGACCCTCGAGGAAGAGGCCAAGACCCACGAGGCGCAGATCCAGGAGATGAGGCAGAAGCACTCACAGGCTGTGGAAGAGCTGGCTGAGCAGCTAGAGCAGACGAAGCGAGTGCGTGGGTGGTGCCAGGCTGCTGGCGGGGGCCAATCCGAGACTGAGGGCGGTGCCGGGCTGCTGGCGGGGGCCAATCCGAGACTGAGGGCGGTGCCGGGCTGCTGGTGGGGGCCAATCCGAGACTGAGGGCGGTGCCGGGCTGCTGGCGGGGTCCAATCCGAGACTGAGGGTGGTGCCGGGCTGCTGGCGGGGGCCATTCTGCGACTGAGGGCGGTGCCGGGGTGCTGGCCAGGGAGGCCATCCTGGAGACTGCTGCCGCCACTCGCTAGGGCCGAGCCTACAGAGAAGAGCCTGTTTGCCTCAGTTTCCCCATTTGTAACGATAGTCTGTCTCATGCAAATACATGACGGGTGGGGCTGACGGCGTGTAGAACAGGTGAACAATAAGGGGTCAGTAAGTTGTTCAAAAATTAGCATCACTGGTATTTTGTTCAGGACCCCATCAGGCCAGAAAGCCTCAAGGGATTGGAGTGGCCTGGTGCTGAAGCCTTAGGGTTTTCTGTGGAGCACCTTCAGCGGTCAGCTGGATCTTGGTGGGAAGCCCTGGGCTGCTCACCGCGCTAGTCTTGGGCAGGTGGCTGGGCCAGGCAGTTTGTCTAGACACGTTCTGAGTGCTGTGGCTCCCAGCGCCAAGCCACTCTTGCCGGCGGCCTGAGAATATTCTGAGGCCTGTGTGTTGTTCTCAGAAGCACGCCGTGTCCACCGGCATCCCTTCTGGGGGAGCCTTTCCCTGCCCTTCAGTTTTTCTCACCTGACACGCCTTCAAGTTCATACAGCTCCCCTTGAACTTGTCTGTGACCCTGCAGCCAGCTCAG
Source organism: Neofelis nebulosa (assembly GCF_028018385.1). Taxonomy (NCBI): domain Eukaryota; kingdom Metazoa; phylum Chordata; class Mammalia; order Carnivora; family Felidae; genus Neofelis; species Neofelis nebulosa. The sequence continues at coordinate 11,853,399 of NC_080789.1, forward strand.
CGCAGAGTAGAATGGCGTGTGCAGTTGAGTCTGTAAACGCCACTCTCGTATCTTTTAGAAGATGTTTACGTTATTACCCGGAAGATCAAATTTCAAAGAGGCTTTACCGGAAGCCTGACTGAGCAGTTATAATTTCCCTCATCTTATGATAACGTCGCCAAAGTCGTGGTAGATGAGCCGTGAAAACACCTCACGCTTGAACGTCCCCTCTGCCCGGTGAGGGAGGCTGGCAGGGAGGGGAGGGCACGTGCCAAACACCCCGTCCATCTGAGCAATGAGGATGGACCGGCTTGGCTTTCTGAGCCCACACCTCTTGCCTGCACGCCATCCCCTGAACTTGGCCCGTGTCTTTGCTGCAGGGGCGGCAGGTTCTGTCTCTGGACCTGGTGGTTCCCCCGGTGCCGTTAGGAAGACCAGCCTCACGCCGGGGCACCGACGCCCCTGGGCACATCTTTGCCTTTGTCCCCACCAGGTGAAAGCCAACCTGGAGAAGGCGAAGCAGACCCTGGAGAACGAGCGAGGGGAGCTGGCCAACGAGGTGAAGGTCCTGCTGCAGGGCAAAGGGGACTCCGAGCATAAGCGGAAGAAAGTGGAGGCCCAGCTGCAGGAGCTGCAGGTGAAGTTCAACGAGGGAGAGCGAGTGCGCACGGAGCTGGCCGACAAGGTCACCAAGCTGCAGGTGAGGCCTCCGCTGGGACCCGGGCCTGGGCAGGGGTGCCTTCGACAGCAGCTCAGGTCCACCTTGGCCCGAGAGCCGAGGTGGGGCCAGAGCAGTCACGGCCCCTGTCCCTTGTCTCTTCCGTCCCCGTGCAGGTTGAGCTGGACAACGTGACCGGTCTCCTCACCCAGTCCGACAGCAAGTCCAGCAAACTCACCAAGGACTTCTCTGCTCTGGAGTCACAGCTGCAGGACACACAGGTAAGGTGGCGGCCGGTCCCTGCCCCGGACCTTTCCTGGGAGGACGCTGAGCCCCTGCGGCATCGGCTGCCCCGGTTCGTCTGATGAGCCGCCCTCCCCTGTATCCGCGGGGTCTCTGGGTCCTCCTGGCGCCCCCAGCTGTCCCCCGAATCAGAGGGACCGGCTCCTCCATCCTGCCGAGGGTGTGGGGCCCGGGAGGCTCTGACTCGGTGCCTCCTGAGCCCGTGCCCCCCGCTCGTCCTCGGTGTAGGAGCTGCTGCAGGAGGAGAACCGGCAGAAGCTGGGCCTGAGCACCAAGCTGAAGCAGATGGAAGATGAGAAGAACTCCTTCAAGGAACAGCTGGAAGAGGAGGAGGAGGCCAAGCGGAACCTGGAGAAGCAGATCGCCACCCTGCACGCCCAGGTTCGGTGCCGGCTCCCCCTCCATGCCCCGGGCCGCACGGATGACCCAGGGAAACTGGCTGGATTCTGCAGGCTTTGGGGGGGGGGGGGTGGTTTCCAGCGGGGCACCCGCCTGCACATTTGGACCCTCAGGCCCGTCCCGAGCCGGGCGCCCTCCCTCGGGGAGCTCCCACCCTCCCCGGCCCGAGCTCTTAGCCAGGGGGACCCAGGCAGAACTCAGGGATCCGTGAACTTGGCTAGAGGCGACGTCACATCCGTCTGGCCACCAATCTGGCTGACGTTTAGCGTTTTCTTCCGTTAGGAACACAGGCAGTAAGCCATGACCGCAGCGGTGCTGGGGTTCGATAGAAACTGCCGGTCACCGCGTCGGAGCTGAGGCAGGGCTTTGGGGGTGTCCTCGTGCTCCCCGCCACTTCAGGAGCTGGTATTACACGTGCTACTAGGGCAGCACGTGGGTTACTGTATCATGGCTTAAAAAAGCACCCGGTAACCGCATTTTTCCGTATCGGTTTACTTGATGATCCTGTACGTCTTATGCGTGTTAAAGCATCGTTCTAAGAGGGACACCATAGTCTTTTTCTAGACTATCAAAGCGCCCACAACCAGAACTAGGTCAAGAGCCCCGTTCTACATCCTGTCTTGGGACTTCAGTGTGCTGGGCCAGGAGACCCGCCCCACCTCCTCGGGGTGGGCCCGGAGCCCGTGTGACAGTCTGGGTGGGAGCAGCTGTCACGTACGGGGCGGCAGCTGTGTCTCCCGGAGCAGGGAGGGGCTGTGGGACGGGTGTCTGTGGCACTCCTGCCTCCCGCAGACTGTGTCCGTGGGGAGAGGCCGATGGAGAAGCCTCCCCTCTGGTCCGTCTCTGTAAAATAAGGCTTGGTGTTCGTCACGACTGGGAGGCCTCCCCCTGGCCTGCCCACTCTAGGCAGAGGCCCTCTGCGGAAACCCCGTTTCTCTCGCCCCGGCGGAAGAGGGGCGTCCCCGTGCCTGGGCCTCCGTCCGTGAGGTAGCAGGCAAGCCGCCGTCCCGGGCACAGGGCGGCTACCTCCCTAAGTCTGTGCTCCCGTCCAGATGACGGACGTGAAGAAGAAAATGGAGGACGGCGTGGGGTGCCTGGAGATAGCGGAGGAAGCCAAGAGGAAGCTCCAGAAGGACCTAGAGGGGCTGAGCCAGCGCTACGAGGAGAAGGCGGCCGCCTATGACAAGCTGGAGAAGACGAAGACGCGGCTACAGCAGGAGCTGGACGACCTGCTCGTGGACCTGGATCACCAGCGCCAGACCGCCTCCAACCTGGAGAAGAAGCAGAAGAAGTTCGACCAGGTACGTGCCGCACGGCATGGCCTCGCGTGCGAGGGCCTCAGTGGTCCCCCTCGGGGAGGGCGTCTCTTCCCCTTTCCGGTTCCTTACATCTTTCAAATGGCCTATGATGAGCCCCTTTTACAATGAGTGGGGATGTTTTTTCTTTTTGAGTAAACTCTGCCCCCGACGTGGGGCTCGAACTCATGATCCCAAGATCAAGAGTCACGTGTCTTACCGACTGAGCCAGCCGGGTGCCCCTGTTGTTTAGGGTTTTTATTTATGTGTCATACCTCTGTCTTCTTCCAAATACTCTGAGGCAGCTTACAGAGACACAGACGGTGGGATAGGATAGGAAAACAGTAAGTCCGGCGTCGGCCCAACCGGCCGGGTACGGCCCTGCACTTGTTGCCGTGGGCAAAAGTGCGTTAGACCTTGCCACGTTCCCTCACGTGCCGGTGTCTCCGGCTGCTTTCGTGGTTTCACAGAGTCCTGCAGCGTCTCACGCATTCATCGTCTGGCCCTTTAAGGAGCGGGTCGGGGACAAAGAGGTGTCGGGGCAGAGGGAACAGGAAGGTGGGGAAATAAGGTCTGGCCGCGGGTGGGCCCACGTGGAGGGTGGACACCGGAAACTTGAACTTGCCCGGGCATCCTTCATGAGGGGCACAGGTGGGATCTGGGCCTCTCAGCGGCCAGACCGACATCCTTTTTAGGGGAAGCAGCGACCGGTTGTTGAGGAGGGCAGAGCCTTTTCTGGTTCTGAGAGGGGAAGGTGTCCCGTGGGTTCCCACGGAAGGGGCACCGTGGGACCTGCAGGACCACGATTAGTAAATGGTCAACGCTGCAAGCAGACTTCAGAGGTGATCTCTGCCCGCCTCTGGTTCCGAGGACACCCCGCATGGCACGCGCCACGCTCAGAAGCGGTGGCCTGTGCCTGCTCTTCGCAGTCCCCTCCCCTCGGACCAGCGCCTGGGGCCCTCATCCCCCGAGGAGTTCGGGTCCGTGTGCTTTGCCCGCCTGAGGTCCGCACGCTCACGGTGACCACCTCTCCCCCAGCTGCTGGCCGAGGAGAAGACCATCTCTGCCAAGTACGCGGAGGAGCGCGACCGGGCGGAGGCGGAGGCCCGGGAGAAGGAGACCAAGGCGCTGTCGCTGGCCCGGGCCCTGGAGGAGGCCGTGGAGCAGAAGGCAGAGCTGGAGCGGCTCAACAAGCAGTTCCGCACGGAGATGGAGGACCTCATGAGTTCCAAGGACGACGTCGGCAAGAGCGTGAGCACCGAGCTGGTGGCCGCAGCCTGTGGGGGGGTGGGAGGGGCTGAGCGGACACCGAGGCCGGAGGCCTCATCCCTCCGCTTCTGATGTGGTCCCCTTGGGGCGGGGGGCAGGTCCACGAGCTGGAGAAGTCCAAGCGGGCCCTGGAGCAGCAGGTGGAGGAGATGAAGACCCAGCTGGAGGAGCTGGAGGACGAGCTGCAGGCCACCGAGGACGCCAAGCTGCGGCTCGAGGTCAACCTGCAGGCCATGAAGGCCCAGTTCGAGCGGGACCTGCAGGGCCGCGACGAGCAGAGCGAGGAGAAGAAGAAGCAGCTGGTCAGACAGGTGCGGACGGCCCTCCCACTGCCCTTGCCCCCGGGCAGAGGTGGGCAGGGGCGCCCCCCTCGTCCCCCAGTTTCCGGTCGGCTTCCTTTCTCCTTCCTCTCCCCGGGCTGTCTTGGGCTCCTCGTCCACCCCTCCCACGTCCTTCCGTTCCAGCCCTCTGTCACCGGGGTCAGGGACCCTCTCGGTCAGTAATCGTCCTTGGCCCCAAGTAGCCCCCCCCCCCCGACCCCCCCCGGGCACGGAGTGGAGCAGGGCTTGGGGGCTGGTGCAGCCGCCCGAACCGCCCTCCCGTCCCCCAGGTGCGGGAGGTGGAGGCAGAGCTGGAGGACGAGAAGAAGCAGCGCTCGATGGCGGTGGCCGCTCGGAAGAAGCTGGAGATGGACCTGAAAGACCTGGAGGCCCACGTCGACTCAGCCAACAAGAACCGGGACGAGGCCATCAAGCAGCTGCGGAAGCTGCAGGTGAGGTCAGGCCGGGCCACGCTGGGCGCGGCTGCCCCTGCGGCTCTGGCCTCGCAGGGGTCTGGGACACTAGTGGGGCGCTGCTGAGTGCCGAGGGGCACCGCCTTCCCCTCTCTGAGGAAGGACCCGCGTGCCCTTAGCCCCATCTCACGGGTGGGGACTCAGACCCAGGGCTCAAGTGGAAGCAAAACAGAAGCAAACTTGCATTAAGATCGTAGGCTTTGCGCCCATTAAACAAAGAAACCCCCGTAAACCTGAAAACTCAATGACGTTAGGAAAGTAGTCGCCTGGTGGCAGATTTCCAGAGTAAACCAGATCTGGCCCACGTAACCACCCAATCCAGCCTTGGGGGATGGCGATGGGAGGTTCCGACCTGAGCACGGAACCCTACATGCAGCACAGAGCACAGAACACATACTTGGAGAGTTCTTACCAGTGATTAAAGTTCACAAGTTTTACTCGCTTACATGTTTTTCATTTTAATTTTATTCAAAAAAATTTTTTAATGTTTATTTTTGAGAGAGAGAGAGAGGGAGACACAGAATCTGAAGCATGCTCCCAGGCTCTGAGCTGTCAGCACAGAGCCCGACGCGGGGCTCGAACTCACGGACCGCGAGATCGTGACCTGAGCCGAAGTCGGACGCTTAACTGACTGAGCCAGCTGGGCGCCCCTTAATTTTATTCTTATGATAAATTCAGTGTGGTTAACGTACAGAGTTATGTTAGTTTCAGGTATATGATATAGTGATTCAGCACTTCTGTATGTAACTCAGTGTTGATCAAGATAAGTGTTAAAGAGGGGCGCCTGGGTGGCTCAGTCGGTTGGGCGTCCGACTTCAGCTCGGGTCACGATCTCGCGGTTTGTGGGTTCGAGCCCCGCATCGGGCTCTGTGCTGACAGCTCAGAGCCTGGAGCCTGCTTTGGATTCTGTGTCTCCTTCTCTCTCTGCCCCTCCCCCGCTCAAGCTTTGTCTCTGTCTCTCTCAAAAATAAACGTTAAAAAAAAATTTTTTTTAAATAAGTGTTAAAGATAATAAATCGTAAAAAACATCCTTGAGAAGCCACATCACACCCAGAAAACCAGCAACAGGAAGACCAAATTCGGTGTCGGTGGGCAAGGTCGTAGGGCCCAGATGCTCTCGTTGCTGGTGGTGGTTCCACCTGGTACCATCTGGCCTGGAGAATCCCAAATTGGGATTTATCTGCAGAAAGGGAAAAAGGAAACAGAAAAAAGACAAAACAAAACCCTATTTGACCAAGATCTTTAGAGTTTAAATCACAGGAGAAGAACAGAGGAAATGGGTTTCTACCTCTGGTCGGGGCTGACCTGGCAGGTGGGCATTGACCTAGAGCAGTGGGTGGCACGGGGGGACAGCTCCAGAGCGCCAGACTCGAGTCCACAGGAAGTCGTGGAAGGCGAAACCCAGACAGCAGCTCGAACTAATGTGTAACCAGTGACTAACACTGCCAAAACCATGCCCTGTAACCTTAGTGGTCACCAAAGTGTAAAAAGGACACAGGGTAAAGAGACATTTGTCCTTATCGCCTTGCCCTTTCGCTGTTGAGTTGGTTAAATGTGGCGTCAGGCCGAGAACCGGCCTCCGGTGCCTGTGGGTAGGGTGTCCGTGCGCGGGGTTGGGGGGACTGGCAGCTGTGGCGGTGGGTGCCAAGCCTCCCTTGCCCACCACAGGCCCAGATGAAGGACTACGTACGGGAGCTGGAAGACACGCGCACCTCCCGCGAGGAGATCCTGGCACAGGCCAAGGAGAACGAGAAGAAGCTAAAGAGTATGGAGGCCGAGATGATCCAGCTGCAGGAGGTGGGCAGGCCACGAGGATGGCACTGAGGGGTCGCTGCCCTCTGGCCAGCAGGGGGCAGCAGAGGGCCTCCGCCCAGACAGCCTGGGCACCCCCCCCCCCGCCCGCCGCCCCCCCCCCCCCCCCCCCCCCGGGCGCTGCTGGCCAGGAACTAGCCCAACTCTGGCAATGGGGTGGGGGTGGTTTTTGCTTTATGAAGGAAATCCCCGAGGGGTTTCGTTAAGCAGCAAGGCTCCCTCGTGTGAGTAAAACGTGCGTGTGAATTAAATTGTCACCATTTGGGGCCAGCTCCCTTGCATGAGATGAGGCTTGGTGGTAATCGTCGCCTCCTGCTGGGAGTTGGCACCTGGAAGGAGGGTCCTTCTCCAGCGCTGGTGCGCGGCATGCCCCCCACCCCCCAGCCTTGTCGGTCACACGCGAGGGGCATATTGTGAAAGCCTTCCATCGGCCCTAGGCAGTCTTCCTGTACCGTGAGCCGACTGGCTGCCCGGTGCCCCTACCCGGGCCCGGTGTCCAGTTTCACCTGAGGGCTGTGCTCTTCTGCCTGGGCCTGGGCTGATCCCTCCCTCTGAGGTCACGTGTGGGTCTCTGTTGAGGCTTTCAGAGCCCCCAGCTCACCTGGCATTCAGAGCCCCTATGCTCTCACCCTGATTAAATCCCTGCCTTATCCCCCCGACTTCCGGTCTCCCCAGAACACAGAGGAACCAGCGTATCCGTTAGGGCAGGACGGTTTTTTATTTCCATCCCCAGCATATGGCTTGGTTCCTAACACTTACACGTAGGGGCTTTGCAAACACGTGGTACCTAAGCTATGGTCTGAGAGGAAGGAATCAGCCCTGTGAGTTAGAGGGGCTCATGAGGAAGGGCTTCGTGGAGGAGGCAGGCCTGGGGGGTGAGGGGGGAGTCGAGAGGAAGGGCCAGGATTCCGGGAGCGTGGCGCTTGCAGAGTATCAGGAAAGGGAAGGGGGGCTCTCGGGGCTCTGGGCTGCCCCAGGGGGTCACCGTCTGGGTCCCCGTGGCAGGAACTGGCAGCGGCCGAGCGTGCGAAGCGCCAGGCCCAGCAGGAGCGGGACGAGCTGGCCGACGAGATTGCCAACAGCAGCGGCAAAGGGTGAGCCGTGGCATGGCGTGTTCGGCTGGGGGCTGGGGGTGTCCCGCCTCTGGGACAGGCCCCTTCTCACTCCTCCCTGCCCTCGCCCAGAGCCCTGGCCTTGGAGGAGAAGCGGCGCCTGGAGGCCCGCATCGCCCAGCTGGAGGAGGAGCTGGAGGAGGAGCAGGGCAACACGGAGCTGGTGAACGACCGGCTGAAGAAGGCGAACCTGCAGGTGGGCGGGGGCCGGGGCTGCGCGGGCACTCCTTCCAGACAAGGCTCCGCTCCTCCCAGACGGCGGCTGGCGGAAGCCGAGCGCTCGCGGTGCTTAGGGGAGCACGTCCTGGACCCTGGCTCTGGAGGAGCTCCCTTTCCTGGGAAGACCCAGAGCTTGCCGGCCCCAGGGCCTGGTGTTATCAGGGGCCCCTCGGGACCCAGCGGCCTCACGTGTGCCCCAGCCAGGGTCCCCAGCCTTCCTCGGGTCATCGGCCCTCCTTCCCACAGATCGACCAGATCAACACCGACCTGAACCTCGAGCGCAGCCACGCCCAGAAAAACGAGAATGCGCGGCAGCAGCTGGAGCGCCAGAACAAGGAGCTCAAGGTCAAGTTGCAGGAGATGGAGGGCACTGTCAAGTCCAAATACAAGGCTTCCATCGCCGCCCTCGAGGCCAAGATCGCACAGCTGGAGGAGCAGCTGGACAACGAGACCAAGTAGGTGCCCCTGCTCGGCTCCTGCAGCGACCCGCGGGGGCCTCACGGGGCCGGGGTCGGAGCCCGAGGGCCACCTCCACGGCGGGAGTTTTGACAGCTGTCTGGGGGCTGACTCAGACGCAGGTGGGGGGTCCTGTGGGCTCAGCAAGACTGAGGCTTCTTTGGAGGTACTGGGGGGGGGGTCACACTGGGCCCCACATCTCAATTCCCCTTTACTGCCTCCACATCTGCTTTTTGGACTATGTCACCTCCCTCCCTGAGCCTGTTTCCTCATCTGTGAAACGGGGCTGGTCACAGCGCCTCCCTTAGGGCACCTGGGGTGTTCGGTGGAGGTGGCCCGCCTCGGCCTCAGGGCCTCCCTGGGGAGGAAATGCCCACGAGGCCCCAGAACAGGTTGTCCAGCTGGTGGCGTGTGGCTGGACCCTTGAAGGGAGGGTCCCTGAGCCGCCGCGTCTGTGCCTCGCAGGGAGCGCCAGGCGGCCTGCAAGCAGGTGCGTCGGGCCGAGAAGAAGCTCAAGGACGTGTTGCTGCAGGTGGATGACGAGCGGAGGAACGCCGAGCAGTTCAAGGACCAGGTGTGTTTGCGCGCGGGGCCGCCCGGGTCGTGGCTGGCGAGGGGTCCCCCGGCCTCCCGCATCAGAGCCCCTAACCGGGGCCGCCGGCCACACGTCTCTGCAGGCTGACAAGGCATCCACCCGCCTGAAGCAGCTCAAGCGGCAGCTGGAGGAGGCGGAGGAGGAGGCCCAGCGGGCCAACGCCTCCCGCCGGAAACTGCAGCGCGAGCTGGAAGACGCCACCGAGACGGCCGACGCCATGAACCGCGAGGTCAGCTCCCTCAAGAACAAGCTCAGGTGAGCCCGGCCCCCTCGACACCCTTCCTTCTCCTCCCGAAAGTCAGTGCGCTCTGAAGAGCACGTTTCACCAAATTCGGCTCCTAGAAACTGGTTCCGTTCGTCAACTAGATGTCAGTGGGCAAGGCGCCCCGTGCTCCGCGCTGGCCCTGGGCCGGCTCTGCCCCCTGGGCCGTTGCCCGGCCTTTTGAGTAAACCGTGAAGTCTGGGTAATTCGTTCCCATCTCATCTGAAAAATCTGGTCACGTGGCTGCTCTAAACGCGACGAGGATGTTTCCGTGCTGCGTTTTTTGCATTAGAAGTTGCTGGAAGTGACCGGGCACGTCCCCGGCACGTGCTATGTGCCTTGTAAACATTTGCTGAGTGAGTCCTGGTGCCCAGTCACAAGGCCCGTGCCCACAAGGATGGCGGCCTTGCGTTTCTCGAGGAGCGTGTCCCTTCAAGAAGTATCAGATGGGTCTTTCCCCCAGGTCTCACTTCTTACCTCTTTTTCTTTTAATTTTTAAATTTAAGATTTTTTTAAGAAAAGTTTTTAATGTTTATTTATCTTTGAGAGAGAGAAGGAGAGCGCAAACAAGAAAAGGGCAGAGAGGGAAAGAGACACAGAATCGGAAGCAGGCTCCAGGCTCCCAGCTGTCTGCATAGAGCCCAACGCAGGGCTCGAACCCACGAACTGTGAGACCATAACCTCAGCCAAAGTCAGACGCTCAATCAACTGAGCCATCCAGGAGCCCCTCTCGTTACTTTTATGCCTAAAGAAGATAAGACGTGGTTGAGCGTCTGTCTGACTTTGCCCGGAGCCTGCTTCTCTCTCTCAAAAAGAAATAAATGTTAAAAAATGTGAAACAGCGACAAGAGCAGATGTTCTAGCCAGAACTTAATATTTTCTTGCACGTGATGGGAAGAGGGTGTTGGTATCTGTGTACCGTGTGGAGTTATTCTGTATCTCTTGGTTACACCGTGTGCTCGAAGTTTGAGCGAAGGGTGGCATTTTGCAGAAGGTGACTCTGCTTCTGGGCGTTCTCCCTCTCGATCAGTCCCAACTTGCTGATGTTTGTCTTCACCAGTGTCTCGGGTTAGAGCGGGAGGCTGTGTTCCCGAGGCTCCGTGTTACTTCTCTCCGTGCGATGTTGGGGCCTGGGGTCCCTCTAAAGCGGTTTGAAATGTGTGAGCTGAACTCAGTCACCCTGGCCGGCCCTGCTGACCCTGTGCCTCTGCCCCCAGGCGAGGAGACCTGCCGTTTGTTGTGCCCCGCCGGATGGCCCGGAAAGGTGCTGGTGACTGCTCGGACGAGGAGGTGGACGGCAAAGCCGACGGGGCCGAGGCCAAAGCTGCCGAGTAACCTCTCCTCCTGCTGCCCGAGATGGACGGACCGGCCAACAGACGACTCCGCCTCCCCTTCCTAGCCCCCGCAGCACCCCCTCCGCCTTCTTGGGACTGCTGTGATCGTGACCTCCCCACCCCATCCCACCAGGCCAGGGGACCTCAGGCCTGCACCCCACCCCCTGCCCACCCCCCAGGCCTTTTTGAGGGCGTTTGGCTTCCTCTGCTGCAGCCGCCTCCTGCTCCCCTCCCGCCCCCCAGAATCTGATACCAAAGAGTCAGAGTCTTGGGCCCCTGGCCTGGGAACAGAGCAACCAGCAGGATCTTTGGCCCTCTCTTGCCAAAAAGCACAAGATGGTGAGGCAAGGCGGGCAGGCCACCGGGGACGGGCAAGAGTTTTCTACGAATCTATTTTTCTCCAGACTAAGAAGTTTTGATAGCTCGACACCCCAGCAGAGTTGTCACCTTCCCCCTCCTCCGCCACCAGCTCCCCCTCCTTCTTTGCTGTTGGCAATCACACACGGTGACCTCACACCCTCCGCCCCGTCGGCCCCCCACTCCCGTGGGCCCTGGGCGATCGGGCAGGAGCAGGCCCAGGGATGCCACCTCTGTGCAGGGCACAGAATGCGGGGGGGTGGGGGGGTGGGGAAGGAGGATCGCTCCTCCCCACCCCCTCTGGGCAGCGCCACTGTCCTCTTCCTGATTCTACAGCGTCTCAAGTGCAATGACGGCCCCCCTCCCTCCTTTGCCGAGGGCAGCCTGCCCCCTGCCACAGCGAGGCTGTGGGGCCAAGCAGACCGGGCCCAGGGGCCAAGCTGGAAAGGCCCGCAGTGGCTTCTCCCGACATTCTTGGGGACCAAATATATTTAATGGTTAAGGGACTTGTCCCAAGTCTGACAGCCAGAGCATTCATTGCAAAGGGCCAGTGGCCCTCCCATGATCTCATACCTACTCTAGGACTGGGGCCCGAGGGCAGATTATCTGCAGCATTGACTGAGTACGGTTTGAATCTCTGCCATCTGCACAGATGTTTTTGAAAGGAAAAAAAAAAAAGTTTTCTTTTTTTTCCCCTTCTTGTAATAAATGATACAATTCCAAGTCTTTATCACTGCCTCTCCTTTGGAACCACGTTTAGAAGAGAATAGTTTGTCCTGCGCTGGTCTACACTGGCTGCTGAATTAATTCACCTGTGTTCCTGTTTTGTATATGCTGCATTTAGACTTACTTATGGCAAAGAAGGCATTTTTTTTTTCTTAAAGGAAACAAACTCAACAAATCATGAAGATACACGAAAGCTACATATGCCTAAAAAGCTCTGAATTCAGGTCCCAGTTGCTGTCACAAAGGAGTGAACGGAGCTCCCAGCCCCACCCCTTTTTTATATAATAAAAGTGCCTTAGCATGCGTTACGGCTGTCACCACTACAGTTAGCTGGTTTACAGATGTTTTCCACTGAGCGTCACAATAAAGAGTACCACGTGCTACGAGCCATGTGTCTGCCGGTGTCTGTCTTGCCAGAGCGGGCGGCCTTGGAAGGGACTGTGCTTTGCTTCCGCGGCGGGCACCTACTTTGCGCATCTTCTAGAAGTTTCCGGTAGCTCAGCATGGCGGAGGTTGGGCCAGTGGCCAGGGTCTCCTAGAAACCTCAGTCCGCCAAGAGGGACTTCTAGAAACCTCAGTCCGCTTCCGTTATTGAGGACCGACTGTGTGCTTGACTGGGGACAGGGACACAGACCGGGATGCTAAGTTCCAGGAGCTTCTGGAGTCATCAGACGAAGCAAAACCTGCCCTGTAGGGGTCCATCCCAAGTTGTGTATAAGCAGGACCCAGGGAGGCGGTGACTGGGCCTGTGTGTGTCATCGCGGGAGACTCCCGGGAGACTCCGCAGGACTGCTGGGGACCACTGAAGCTCTCATCTGCTCATTGGTTCATTCATTCTTTTAACGTAAGCTGAGCACAACCCCGGCCCCCTGCTGGGCACCTGGAGGGCAGTGAGAACAAGAGGGAGGGAGGGGGAGAAGGCCTTCCTTAGAGAAGGGCCATGGCACCCACCCCCTTGGTCAGCGTGTGGACCCAAGTGGCTGCCCCGCCCGCCAGCGTCCCGGGACCTCTGTTTGGCCACCTCGGTTGCTAAGGCTGTGAGCTTCCAGCGAGGACACTCGTGGGCCTGCCATATGACAGAGCTGGGGGGGGGGCGGGCACCACCCAAGGGCTGGGGGTGCTTTTCCTCCTTTTAGCTCTGCCCTTTCCTGGGGGCTCCAGGGGAGAGCTTGCCTCTCTGGCTCCAGGCGTCCCTCCAATCTCTGCCTCTGCCTGGGCCCTCCCCCCAGCTCCCTGTCGTCTCTCCTCCGTGTCTCTTGTAAGGACACTAGCCATCGGATTTAGGGCCCACCCGGACAACCTGCGACGATCTCAAGATCTTTAACTTAGAGGATTTGCAGAGACCTAAGGTCTTTCCACATAAAGTCACGGTTAGGGGTTGCAGAGATTAGATCATGGACACATCTTTTGAGGGGACCCCCCCCCCCCCACTCAACCCCCTGCAGCTACTCGGCAAATACCGGTTCTCCCCTCTGAGATCCGTGACTTGGCTGCACTTTGCACAGGGGTAGTGCTGGACCGGGTCCCCACCTCTGCCCACAAGGGCTGGGCAGTCCTGGGGTTGCCTGGCCCGCCCACCAGGCAGAGGGGGAAGGAGGTTCACAGAGTGCACTTTGGAAAAGGACAAGGAGGGAGTAAAGAGAGACAGACAGAGGGGCAGAGGCGAGGGAACCGTGCCCAGGACTCTCCCTGCAGAAGAGCAAAGCGATGTGGAAGGGCCACTGGCTCCTGGAGGTGAGACCTCCACACGTGGGGGTTCCGCGGGGGATCCCGGCACAGCGGAAGGAGGTTGGGAGGGGCCTCCGAGGTCCTGTCCCTCCTTTAGAGACCGGTTATTCAGCCACAGAAAGGAAAGAGCTATTTATATAGGCAGCAACCCGGATGGAGCTCCAGGGCATCACTCTGGGTGAATTGTTTGAAAGCCAGCCTTGAAGGGTTACATGCTGTACGAATCCGCTTGTGAAATATTCTCATAAGGCCCAAATTATGGAGGTGGGCAGCAGATCGGCGGTCGCCAGGAGTTAGGGACGTCCTGAGAAGGTGTCACCCTCGAGGGTCGGTCCTGTGGAGCGCCCCAGCAGCAACAGAAGGGTCTCGAGTGTTGCGATGGTCACCTGAACTGGACCGGTGGTAACACGTCGCAGGACCATCTTTATGTCTAAAACGAGCGTGTGCGGGAACGAGTGAAATTTGAGCGAGGTCTGCCAGCTAGTTCGCGGTGCTAGGGTCCGTTTGCTGGCCTTGGCAATGACTGCGGTTACGTGAGCTGTCCCCATCGGGGAAAGTTGGGTGTAAGGGACACGGGACCGTACTTTTTTGTCTTGTGAGTCTGTGGTTGTTTTCCTTTTGAAGTCTGTGACTAGGGGCGCCTGGGTGGCTCAGTCGGTTAAGCGTCCGACTTCGGCTCAGGTCACGATCTCACGGCTCATGGGTTCGAGCCCCGCGTCGGGCTCTGGGCTGACGGCTCAGAGCCTGGAGCCCGCTTCGGGTTCTGTGCCTCCCTCTCTCTCTGCCCCTCCTCCACCTGCGCTCTGTCGCTCTCTCTCAAAAATAAACATTACATAAAGAAAATATCAGTTCTTATTAACTGAGCACCTACTGTGTGCCGAGCACCATCCCTATTTTGCCTCTCGTCGTCCCCTCAGCACCCCTGTCAGGTATGTACTCTTCCCCAAAGCAAGGAAACTGAGTCACAGCGAAAATCGGGGAGGCAAACTCAGGCAGGGCTGTGCAGTGTCCCCACAGTGTGCGCAGGTCACGGACGGGAGACCCGGACACCGCTGAGTCTGGGCCACGGCGCGCCGATGGAAGCACGCCAGGGCCGCCTTCCTGACCCCCTGGAGGCGGAGCACTGGGTCAGGAGCCCGTGATGCCAAGTGGCAGCCGCCGTGTGTCATCGGGGGCTCAGACTGCTGGGCTCGCCCCCCTCCCCCACCAGCTGAGCTCTGAGATCGGTACGTGAAGTTTCGTGGACTTATCTCGAGCCAACAGGGAGAGTTTAGGGCCGGAAAGTACATTTCTGGAATACTTGAGGGTTTTAAGGATTTCTCTCCCTCTGGGCTGCCAGCCTTAAAAATCCAATAGCTCTGTCACCCGCGAAATGACTTCCTTCGGGAACAGCAGAGGAATCGCCCTTTGGGACAGACCATGGCAAACCACACACGAGTCTGGGGAGACAAAGGGAAGGCGCCTTTTCCTACCCGTCGGGAGGACACTGGGGAGGGTTGCTCTGAAGGCGAGTTCAGCGGGGAAGAAGAAGAGTTCAAGGGTGTGGCGGCTTCTCGTTGGCCGGGTGTGTCTGGGCAGGGAGGGAGCCTCCTCCTGTTTCTTAAAAGCAGAGGATGAATCTCCTACCTGGACAGTGTCCTCCCTCGTCCGGATAATGCTGATCTTTCTTCTTCCTGCCGGTGCCACAGGCTGCGTGGAGAGGGAGCCGCAGAGAGCGCCCCCTGCAGGGCCCGCCCCCCCTTTCTCCCGGGAAAGCCCAGGAGCCAGAAAAGAAAACAAGAAACCAGAGCAGGGAGGCCGCCCGCCTCCCCACTTCTTGAGCAAATCATCTCGCCCATCTGAACCATACTTTTCTGTGAGGCAAGAAGAAAGGTTTTCATCGCAGGGCTCTTGTAGCGAATACCGTCCTGGGTGCAGATGCCTTGCCAAGCTTATAAAGGGATCAGGCGCCCATGCATTACTCTCTTCCACGAAGGCGGGGCTTTTAAGAATTCATTCCTTTCGCTGGTTTGTTTTTTGTTTCATTTTATGTGTAGTCAAGTCTGGTTAATATACAGTGTCATACTCGTTCCAGGTGTCCGATGTGATTCGACAATTCACTGCATTTCTCAGGACTCATCACGGTAACTATACTCGTATTTCTTGCTTTAAAACAAAATTTTTTTTTTTACATTTATTTATTTTTGAGAGACAGAGAGAGACAGAGCACAAGTGGGGGAGGGGCAGAGAGAGAGAAGGAGACACAGAATCCCAAGCAGGCTGAGTACAAGCCAGCACCCACCCCCGCCCCCAGGTGGGATCTGTGTGATATTCCTCGGACACTCCTGGCTACCCAAGAACAAAGGAAAGGGGTTTAAGTGCTTGCCATGTGGGAAACTAAGGCAAGTGAAAAATTAACTTCCCTACTGCCTACAGCCCATTGCCAAGTCCTGGAAACCAGCAGAGTGACCTCCCTCTAGGAGCTCAGCTCCCTTGATGATGACACTTTGCTGGGGGCAAAAGAGAACCTTGGCTTAACATTGTCCCAGCCTCAAGGGTCCTGTAAGTCTACTTCTTTATGTCAACTGCCCCAGGATATATGCTGGCAATCACGCTCCAAGCTTATGCCCCCCCCCCATATGCATCTGAGGGGGGTCTCATGACTGAGGTTTTATTAAATGGTGATAAATGGTGTTTCCCTAGCAACAGCTAGCCCCTCAAGGTCCTGGAAACCTGGCTTCCAAAATTCCTTAGAAACATACTCTATCCCTGACCCCCTCCCAACCTGAGGGTATATAATGAGTTACCCTTCACAACCCCAGTGCAGCTCTTTCTGCCCAAGGGTCCTGCCCCCATGCTTTAATAAAGTCACCTTTTTGCAAAGACGTCTTCAAGAAGTTTTTCTTTTCCGTCTCCTGACTGCTGGGGGTAGAGGTTGGTTCTCGCCCCCCCACAACACACACACACACACACACACACACACACACACACCCTGGAATGTTTGGTGATGTGGCTCTCACAGCCCCATCCCCACGCCCACCATGGCTTACTCATCCTGTTTGGGGACCTGCTGAACTTGAAGCTGCTTCCTCTGGGCTGAAGTTTATTTGCAACACCCTGAGAACTTTCCAACTTGAAATCATTCATCTACATTGATTACGCAATTACCTGTTTTCAACTGGAATCCAAAAGCTGCTTTATTCACTCTGAGAATGCGTCCAATTCTCTTAAACCTCACACACACGTTAACATTAACCACACATCCCCCTGCCTTGGCTTCAACATACAATTATTACAATGCTTTTGAGTTTGTCGTCTATAATTAAAAAAAAAAATTCTTTTAGCATTTATTTCTGAGAGAGAGAGAGAGAGACAGAGAGAGCAAGCAGGGGAGGGGCAGAGAGAGAGGGAGACACAGCATCGGAAGCAGCCTCCAGGCTCCGAGCCGTCAGCACGGGGCCCGACGCGGGGCTCGAACCCACGAACCGCGAGATCACGACCTGAGCCGAAGTCGGCCGCTTAATGGACTGAGCCACCCAGGCGCCCTGAATTGTCATCTTCATACTTGGTTGTGAGCCTTCCTGAACTTGACAGTTGCTACTCGGCGCCCGATTTTACCACCGATGTGAGCAAAGGCAAATAGCATTTGTCCACTGCGTGGTCCTAACGGCCTTGCGACGTGTGACCCAGACCCGTGGCTCCCCTTCCACGTCCCCCGAGTGACCGGGTGCCCTCAGCATGGATGCATTCACCATGCTCTGAAATCCTAAGATGTCTGTCTCTGCCGGCCACCCTATGACTCCAGATGTCCCCATTGTCACATGCCCAGTTTACAGCTCCCCACTCCCCACCCCCCTGCCACTGTCCCTAGAGAAAGGGAGAACCAGGAGGTGGGGTCCCTGCTCTGAAACATACGAGTCAAGTGCTCGCTTCGGCAGCAGGTACACTGAAACATACAAGTCATAACGTCCAGCATGGCTGAGCCGAGCCCGCCTCCCCACGGGATGGAGAGACTGCGTGGGGGTGCTAGCTGTGTGCCCGCCTGCTGACTCCCCCAGCCTCCACCAGATGATGCTGGGGGACACCTCCCTCAGCAATGTTAGGGTCCCTTTCCTACTGAGTTGGGATTGCCTTCACAGTGGGCTGAAATTGCTTGCTGACCAACAATTTTGCCCCACCTCCCCCCCATCGCCCCCACTCTGGAACTGGAGTCATCCTGGGTGACTCTTCTTGTGATCTTGGGGGTCAAGTTGAGCCCTATTTTATAGTCACTAGATCTCTAGGGTCCCCAAGTTGGGGGAGGGGGCTCAGCGCATGTCCCTGGAGTCAAAAGATGCCTAATCCTCACCTGACGTGTCTGCAACCCCAGCCTGGCTGGTGGAGTCCATACGTGTCTGGAATCCATTCTGCGTCCTCAGTAGATAATCAGGCCACGGGTGTATGGATAGTTCATTGAATTCTGTACCTCACAGTGGATTTATCTGGCCGTCAAGCGGAAGAATCAGGAGGAAGGGGAATTACAGAAAAAATGACCAGAAGATCACGAAACAAGCAGAGGTGGACAAAACATAACTCGAAGCAAGTGTCAAGGGTCGAAGTGACAAAGTGCCTTTGAGCTTGGCTCCCTCCCCCCGCCCTGCCCTGAGCTGCTGCACGAAAGCCACCCCCTCTCCCCTCAGCCGCGTTTCCTCATCTGCAAACTCACACCCGTCCCGGGCCCACCGTCCAGCCCTGTGTCCATGCGTCCCCCCGGAACCACACAAGGGAGGAAGCCTAGCTTCCTGCTTTCCTTTTCCATTTCTTGACACTCGCCTTCCTGGACAAGTCCTGCGTTTAGAAAGAGGTCTCTGGTCAAGCAGAACTAAGCAGAGGTTAGAAAACAGCAGCCTGGCCCCAGCCCCGTCCTGCAAACAGCACCAGCCGCCAAGGACGGGCCTCCTCGGGCACTGGGGCTGTCCCTGCCATCAGCGACAGGTCTGGTGAGACCTGATTAGATCCAAAGAGGAGACACGGACACCGTGGTGGGGTGGCATGCGTGCCGCGGGTTTAGACTCCTCCCCCCGGTGCCACGGGAGCACGGTAGGGGACAGCGGACTCTGCCTGCGTGGAGGCTGGAGGGCTTCTCAGAGGAGGTGATGCTAGATTCGGGCCTTGAAGTATAGGCCTGATTTTTGCAGGTGGTAGAAGCAGGTGATCCTGGCGAAGGATCTGCCAACCCAAATGCCTAGAGGCCACGCGGGGATGGCATTGAAGGAGCCGCAAAACGGCAAATATGCAGCGAGCATCCGGGCATGTCTGGCGTCGTCCCAAGTGTGGGCGATAGGAAGGTGGATAATGCCAGAAGGGAGGTGGGTGGGGCGGAGAGGAGGGGCCTGGGAACAGACCCCCGTGGGGGCGGGGGCGAGGGGTCGTTGGCTGAGGGTTCCTCGGTCCCTCAGCGGCAGGTTTTCCTTCCAGAAGCCCGAGGCAGGAAGGGCTGGGGCCGGAAGGACCTGGAACGTCAGATCTGAGGTTCCTACTTGAGGGGGTGGGACGGGCCCCGTGCTTGTGTGTGTCCATCCTGGGTACTCGGCTCTGAAGTGGAGACTTGCAGTTTCCCTTTCAGTCCCATATATATTTGGGCCCGGAGTTGTGTGTTAATTACACACACCGCAGGTGACTGGGTCCACGCGGCTAAAGAAAAGCCAGATGGCGTTCAGCTCAGAAGATGATTCCTTGGTAAGTGTGGAGGGTGGGAACCCCTGCCCCTCTACTCACCCTCCAAACAGCTCTTGAAGGAAGAGGGATCCTAGCTCGGATTTCTAGCCCAAGGTCGTGCCCCAAAGAGCGGCATAGCCAGGATTTGAAGCCGGGTTTGTCTGACTTCTCCCCCTCCACCCCCGTGCCCCGAAACAGGGGGCACTGCTCATCCCAGGTTCCAGACTGCCTGCGACCTGAGCAGACCCCCGGAGGGAGGTGGATATCGGGGAGGGGGGAGGTGTGGGGAGTGGGCAGGGGTGCTCATCCCTTTGGGGAATTTGGAGGAAGCAGAGGAGGTGAAGGAGGGCAGGTGAGTGGGAGCCTCTCCCTGCGGTGACCTGACTGGCAAAGCATTTCTTCTGAGATGCAAACGATCAAGGACTCAAGGTCGTGTCACCCACAGTGTCTCTGAGCCACCTGCCCGGTGCCAGGCTCTGCGGGGAAACTGAGGGCCAGAAAGGGACCTTCTGGCCCAGGGTGCCTGGACCAGGAGACAGAGCAGGACGTCCGGGCTTCCCCCGCTGCCCCGCGCCGGGCTCTCTGTTCCGCGTGCCGTGGGGCAGTAAGAGAAGAAGCAGGCGTGGGTGCCCCTGTCAGCAAGAAGGGAGGCGGTGCCGGGGTGACAAGGGCCACATTGTGATACGGTCCCACCTTTGTACTCTTAAAACACCAAGCTGGGGACTCCTGGGGACGACTGGGGGGGGTGTGAACTTACCCCTGTGTGTTCACACAGGTCGAGTCAGACTTAATATGTGGCCGTTAAAATCTCATTTCTCCCCAAACATCTGGTGTTCCCTTCCACCCTGCCCACCGGGAGCCGTGTGACCCTGGGCGAGTCCCTTCCCCTGGCGACTGTTTGTTCACATCTTTTAAAAAATTGACTTCAGTGTTTTCATGTTGATTTGGAGGATCTCTTGCGTATCATGCCTGCCCCGCTCTTGTCTGTTCTCAGCATCCATCAGTCGTGTCTCCTAAGGTGTCCTCTGCAATTTTCCTTTTTTTTTTTTTTTTTATGTTTATTTACTTTGAGAAAGTCAGAGACCGTGTGGCGCTCAGGGGAGGGGCAGAGAGAGAGAGAGAGAGAGAGAGGGAGGGAAAGAGAGGATTCTAAGCAGGTTCCTTGTTGTCAGTGCAGAGCCTGATATGGGACTCGATTCCATGTATAGTGAGATCATGACTGAACTGAAACCAAGAGTGGGACGCTTAACAAACTGAGCCACCCAAGCGCCCCAGCAATTTTTAATTTTTAGCAGGTCAAATAGCTGTACCTTTCCCTTTATGGTCTGGGATTTCCATCTTGATTAGAAAAGTTAGCCCCGACTCAACATCATTATTGTTTTGTTTAACATTTCTTCCGGGATATTTGTAGCTTTTTCTTTCTAGCTTACGTATAGGTTCTGTTGGGACTGACCAATTGATTTTTAAAGAGGTTATTTTTTTTAAGTAATCTCTATGCCCAACGTGGGCCTTGCACTCACAAGCCCGAGAGCAAGAGTCGCACGCTTGTCACTGAGCCAGCCAGGCGTCCCATTGTTGGGGTTGATTGATTTTGTACAAGCTTTTTGGTTTTTTCCTTCTCTTCCTCCTACTCCCAGATGTTACTTCTCCCCCCCTTCCCCCTCCTCTCCCTCTTCCTCTTCCTCCTCCCCCCTCCTTCCTCCCACTCCTTCTCTTTCTTCAGAACGTCTTTAATGGCTGCCACTGCAATCCAAAGGAACACGGCTTTTTTTGTGTGATTTCCAAGGAGCAGTAAGGAAGCGGCCTCCACCCTTCTCCCCAACGGGCAGCAGTTAGTGAACAAATTTGGGCTAAGGCTGGAGGGAGCTGGGCCCGACATCCACACCTGGCCTGGCCACCCTGGGGGGAGGGGAGGCTTTGGAAGGCGCTTTCTGGGTCTCAGGCATCGGGACACCCATGTTTTTCTGCGGTTTCCTCTTCCTCTGTCTCCTCATATAAAAATATTATGGCTGGGGTACGGAGACACGAAGAAGTGAATGGAAACTCTCAGAAATCTGAGAGGCCTGTCAAAAGCGCACTAAATCAATAGGGTAATTTGTATCAAACCTGAGGCACAGTCTTATTTGTTCTCGGCCAGAAAGAGCTTCTCCTCAAGATAGACAAGAAAAACAAGGAAAATCACTCAGCGGTGAATGAAACTGGGGTGTGCCTTACTCCTACACCCCAGATCTTAGCCTGGCTGTGCCCTGGAGACCCCCGGGCAGAATAGGAAATGCGGCAGGGAACAGACAGGGCCTCTGCGTGCTCAGAGTGGAGGAAACAGAAGGCTGGAGAAAATACAGAGAACCACGGAGAGGACAGAGCACAGGCAAGGAGAGCCTGGAGAGTAACGGGGCGGGGGCCGGGGAGAAGCAGGCAGAGGAGGGAGCCTTTGAGCTGGGCATCTAAGCACAGATCAACGTTTACAAGTTGAGGGTGGGGAAGGGCTTTCCAGGGGGAGGGAGCAGCCTGAGTACAGGTGTGGAGGCTGAGGTTAATCAGAAGCAAGGGGCAGAACATTGGACCTGCTTGGGCAGTAGAGCAAACGACTCTTGATCTCGGGGTTGTGAGTTCAAGGTCCACCTTGGACGTGGAGTCTACGTAAAATAAAAATTTTAAAAGAGAAAGGAAAAAAAAAAAAAAAAAAGAAGCAAGGAAGCTCGGGGTCCGTGAGGGTGCCTGGACCGAGGCAACGAGGAAGACAGGAGGAGCAGCGACAGGGGGATGGGGCGCCAGGCTAAGGAGTTTGAACCTGGTGCTGTCTTCACCTCCCCTTTCCCTACCCGAGGAGGATATCCCGCAGCCACTTGCAGGGAGATGCTTTGGTGAGAACCTCTGCCCTACCGCATCTGGAGAGCTTAGAGCTGGTGAGGATGGGAGGGCTCCCAGTCTGGGCCACGTCGTGGCACGGGACAGGCCCCTCTCTTCTCCTCCTCCCAACAACCTGGCCGGGAACTGACCAGTCAGCAGGCTAGTGAGGACCCCCCCCCCCCCCCCCCCGCCACGTACGAACCAAGCAGGAGGGAGCAACGTCCAGGATCAAAACCCAGCAGACACCCCAGACAAGGGTCAGGGCCAGGCCAAGAACAGCACAGGACGGGCAGGATGAGCCCGAGGGTGCAGACACATCGGCAAACGTTTGGTGTCATCCAGGGTCTGGTTCTGTCTACCCACGCAGTCCTCCTGGTCTCTGGTGCTCATGCTTCATGATGTCACTTGGCGGCCTGGGCTCCCGGGGTCATGCAGCATTCAAAGCAGAAGGAGGAGAAGGCGGCCAGCCAGATCTCCTCTCCCGCCTGTCCCTTGCAGCAGGAAGGCCCCAGGCCCCCCCCAAGCCGACTTCCCCTTGTGTCTTGTTTTGGCCAAGTCCGGGCCGGACAGTCGCCCGTCGCTGCAGAGGCGCCCAGAAAACACATACCTGGTGTCCAGGCCCCAACATGAGAGGCAGCAGGGTGGAGGGGGAGGCAGGTGGCCTGGGAGGAGGTGGAGGTGCATGGGAACTGGCGGGCTGGAAAGCAGCAGAGGCCACGAGCATTGCTTTGTCGTTAACATCAAGGCTGAGAGCAAAGATCAGTAGCTAGAAATGGATCAGTGTCAGCAAATGACCAGGGCAGCAGTGGTTTGGACGGAGGAAGATACCTGCTGGTGGCCGGCCGCACCCTTGCTGGGCCTGCCTTCATCCCCTGACAGCTGCCTGTGTGCGTTCTTTCCTCCTCGGTAGAACCCATGATACCCACCGTGTAGGTCCACACCCTTACCTTCCGTGCCCTTCAGCCTGAAGCCACCAGGCACACTCCTGTGGTTGAGGAAGAGGGCGTTAGAACTGATTCTAGGATCTGGGCTTTGAGGGAGGCTTTAAGGAAACAGGGCCGCTCTAGATAGGGTGCTGTGCTGCCGAAAGGGGGGTCATTTCTATCAGTGGGTGTCTCAGTAATCTTATCTAGCCCAGGAGAGGACAGAGGGCGATGCCTGGCTCAGTCGATTAAGCTTAAGCGTCTGACTCTTTTTTTTTTTTTTAATTTACATCCAAGTTAGTTAGCATCTAGTGCAACAATGATTTCAGGAGTCGATTCCTTAGGGCCCCCTTCCTCATGGAGCCCCTCCCCCCTCCCACAACCCCTCCAGGAACCCTCAGTTTGTTCTCCATATTTATGAGTCTCTTCTGTTTTGTCCCCCTCCCTGTTTTTATATTATTTTTGCTTCCCTTCCCTTATGTTCATCTGTTCTGTGTCTTGAAGTCCTCATGAGTGAAGTCATAGGATATTTGTCTTTCTCTGACTAATTTCGCTTAGCATAATACCCCCCAGTTCCATCCACGTAGTTGCAAATGGCAAGATTTCATTCTTTCAGATTGCCAAGTAATACCCCATTGTCTATATACGCCACATCTTCTTTATCCATTCATCCATCGATGGACATTTGGGCTCTTTCCAGACTTTGGCTATTGTCGATAGTGCTGCTATAAACATGGGGGTGCATGTGTCCCTTCGGAACAGCACACCTGTATCCCGTGGGTAAATGCCTAGTAGTGCAATTGCTGGGTCGTAGGGTAGTTCTATCTTTAGTTTTTTGATGAACCTCCATCCTATTTTCCAGAGTGGCTGCACCAACTTGCACTCCTACCAACAGGGCAAAAGAGATCCTCTTTCTCTGCATCCTCGCCAACATCTGTTGTTGCCTGAGTTGTTGACTTTTAGCCATTCTGACAGGTGTGAGGTGGTATCTCATTGTGGTTGTGATTTGTATTTCCCTGATGAGGAGTGACGTTGAGCATTTTTTCCTGTGTCGGTTGGCCATCAGGATGTCTTCTTTGGAGAAGTGTCTATTCATGTCTTTTGCCCATTTCTTCACTGGATTATTTGGTTTTTGCGTGTTGAGTTTGATAAGTTCTTTACAGATTTTGGATACTCACCCTTTATCTGATATGTCGTTTGCAAATATCTTCTCCCATTCCATCGGTTGCCTTTTAGTTAAGCATCTGACTCTTGATTTCAGCTCAGGCCATGATGAATCTCATGGTTTATGAGACCCAGTCCCATGTTGGACTCTATGCTGAAACAAAAATGCGTAAAAAAAAAAAGGGACAGAACAGAACAAGGACACAACTTGCTAAAGAAGTAACAGTCATTCTTTTTAGCCAAGGGAGGGAATATTACCTGGAGGGAGTGCCAGGCTAGCCAGCCAATGTCAGGGCCTCTTGTGGTTTTCTTTCTCAGTCCCTTATCACAATCATATAATAAATAGAAGGGGGAAAATGCTCATAGGTATATACGCATTTTTTAAGTTTATTTATTTTGAGAGAGAAAGCTCTAATGGCAGAGGGGGCAGAGAGGAGGGATCAAGAGAGAGAATCCTATTCTGTGTCTCCCTCTCTCTCTGCCCCTCCCCCATTCATGCTCTGTCTCTCTCTGTCCCAAAAATAAATAAAAAACGTTGAAAAAAAAAATTAAAAAAATAAAAAAAATAAAAAAAAAAAAGAGAGAGAATCCTAAGCGGGCCGCACACTGTCAGTGCGGAGCCTGACGCGGGGCTCGAACTCATGAACCATGATCATGACCTGAGCCGAGATCAAGAGTCAGATGCTTAACTGACTGAGCCATGCAGGTGCCTCCTGGCCTTTCCTTCCTGAGCCAAAGTCAGCTGCTCAACCAGCTGACTGAGCCACCCAGATGCCCCCAAAATGCCCATATATATTAAGACTCCCTTTCTTATTAATTATAACTACCTTTTTTCACCTTTATAGCTACCTTTTTTTTGTATATTTTGTCTCATTTGCCCTCATTTGAATATTATTAGGAACTCATGGCTTTTCACTGACTCAGCCTGGCCCAATTAAACATGATCATAATGATCATTATCTATTATTATTATTATTATTAGATGTAATTTGTTGGGACTTCCCCATGGGTGCCCTGTTGAGCACGGCTCTGAACCTCCCTGAAAGCATCCTTGCCCCCTGGAGCGTGGACATTGCAGACCCGTGGAATCCAGGAATTCAGTTTCCCCCCAAGGAGTCTTACTACCTTTGAGTAAGAAACACCCATGGGTGCCTATGTGAGTGGGTGACATATTGCTAGGAAATATATCTGTTGAAGGTTAGAGTTCACTCTATTCTAGTTTAACTCATGTTATCATCCCACTTTTTTTTTTTAACGTTTTATTTATTTTTGAAAGAGAGAGAGATAAAGAGAGAGCACATGCATGTGAGCGGGGGAGGGGCAGAGAGAGAGGGAGACACAGAATCCAAAGCAAGGCTCCAGGCTCAGAGCCGTCAGCACAGAGCCCGATGCGGGGCTTGAACCCACAGACCGCGAGATCATGACCTGAGCCGAAGTCGGACGCTCAACAGACTGAGCCACCCAGGAGCCCCAAACCTTAAAATAAGATGGCAACCCCAAGAGCACCCACCTCATGGAGTGTGTGTGACTAATCAGTGAGGGAACCATAAGGAGCCCTGCCCCTCCTAGATACTTGATCCACATTAGCTATCGTCAGTTAATAAACACAGATGTGCCTGACCTCGAGTAACTTCTAGAACATTCCGTCCCATCTTTTCTTCTGTGTTTGGTTTTATTGCCTCTATAGCTTCTCAGATGGCAGTCTCCCTCTCTGATTGTCTTCTCCTTGTGCCCCAACAGGACAGCAGGACTGTGACCTGGCTTGGGAACAAGCTGGAGTGAGGTGAGTAACCTTCCTTAAATAGCAGCCAGTAGAGGCCAGGAGACAGACAGACATATCAGGTTAAGTCCATTTTGGCATTTGTGACCTTCCCAGAGGGAACCACCAGGGATCTGGCCCCTTGCTGCTCCCTGTGGTCACCGCTGGCTCACACTTGACCGCACAATTTGTTCTCTCTTTCTCAAGGGTGAAGCGACCCTTCCTTCCGACCGGGACGCAGACGCAAGCTGGGGGGAAAAGTCTGAGATCCCACTGCTGGGATCCCAAGATCCCACTCACATACCCAAGAAGCCCGTGGGCTCTGCCCAGGTAGTCACCTTCCAGATGATTCCCAGAATTGGGGGAGTGCCTCCAGCTGAGTTAACCCACAGAGGAATCAGTCCCTTGAAGGGGACTGATGAGTGTCCTGGGCCCTTCAAGAGGGACCAAGGGGGAGCCCCCACCCTTAGTCCGGGAGTCCATAGGGGCCCCTCCCTCCTGTCCTCTTCTCAGAGTCATGGCAAAGGTGCTCACTTCCTCCCTCCCCCTGCCGCCCATCCAATGACCCAGAAGTGAGGCCGGGACAGCCCACAGGAGGTGGGGGACAGCAGGGGGGAAGGAGAGAAGGAAGGAGTCCTGAACTAGTCACCTTGGAGGCTTCTCCTGCCCTCTTGACCTGTCCAGACCGGCTGGGGACTACTGTGGGGCTTTACCAAGCCATTCCCTCCAGCTCTCGCCCTGCGGCCGGCCTGACTGCTGGTCCGCGAGGGACGGTGGGCCACTGAACTGGACCCCAGGGTGGCCTTGGCCACCTCCCACCTGTGTGCCCCGGGGTGCCTTGCCTAACTTCACCTGTAAAATGAGAATATTCCCTTCTGTTGTTGTAACGATCAAATATAATGTGTGTATGTGATCTGGGCCGGGACCTGCCACACGGTATGCTGGCCCTGAGTCTCGTTGCTGTCCCCTCTACACGGACCCTGTCAGCTCCAGGTGGAAACCTCCCCTCCCCCAGCACCCCCAGGCTGCCACCTGCCCGTGTCTCAGGAATAAGCCCCCGACATATCAGATGTGAAAGCTGAGGCGAGGCCTGAGGGTATTCACCTCAATACCCCTGCCTAGGCCTGCTCGCAGTGAATACACAGATTTAGTGTTGTGGGTTCCCTCCAGCTAAGCCCTGGTTTCCTCTCTCCCTTAGCGAAGCAGGAAGAAGAAAAAACAAAACAACTCTTCACTTTTTTCTTTTTTTTCCCCATCCAGAGAGCGATATGGAGGATATCATTGAGTATTTCCAGGACTCAGTGAGCTGGGATGACCTACATCTCCTGCTGACTGACCATGAAGCCTGGGAGAGCTTCATGGCTGAGGCCAACTTGTCCAGGTAACCCCCCAGGGATGCCCCAAGGTGGTCCCCAGATCTCTGCGTGGCAGTATCCTCGGGCTGGGGTTGAGTGTGCTCCTTCTCAACAATCCGTGAGGAATATGTCTCCCATGGCATTCGCTGGCAGGGAATGGCCTCGGGTTGAGAAGAGATGAGACCTGCAGAGGGCAAGTTAGGTGACCTTGGGCCTGAACCTAAAGCAGACCTATCTCTGCCTTGGTTTCTTCATCTGTTCAATTTTATCGGGGAGCAACCAAGATAATGTACGTAAAGGGCTTGGCATCGTCACCAACACATAGTAGGTGCTCAATCAATGTTAACTTTTTATTTTTTTTAAGCTTGTTTATTTTGAGAGAGAGACAGAGACAGCACAACTGGGGAAGGGGCAGAGAAAACGAGGGAGAGAGAGAGAGAGAGAGAGGGAGAATCCCAAGCAGGCTCCACATTGTCAGCCCAGAGCCCGACTCAGGGCTCGAACTCATGAACCATGAAATCATGACCTGAGCCGAAATCAAGAGTTGGACACTCAACCGACTGAGCCACCCAGGGGCCTCAATGTTAACTTTTTAGAAGATTGCCACGAAGAGACAGGGGCCAAGGGTCTTCTTCCTGGAGATGAGGGACCAGTCCAAAGAACGCTGACGTAGCAGTCTGTGCCCCTGGGCATTTGGACTAAAGCCTTCCCTCCCCATCTAAGGAGTTGTATGAATACTGCAGGATCCTGCTGGCCCACGAGGTGGAGAGAGTGGAGTGGAGTTGGACCAAGCTGTGTTGGATCCAGACTCTATCTCTGTCCAGCCCTGTGTTTCTGGGTGTGTAGTCTATTAGTCATTTGTTCAATGTAAACAGTAACTCAACCTGATAAGATTATGGAGAAGGCCTTAGCATGAACTGCAAGGTCAAAGGTGGGCGCCCAAGGGCAATCGTCTTGTCCGAAGGCCGGGATGGACAAGAGGATGTGATGTCTAAGTTGGAGGACTAGGTAAACTTGGGCAGCAAGGCTAGGACTGAGTGAAGCTCTCGGCACAAAACTCGAGGTCCTGGGAGAGGGAGAGGGGACATTTGTT
The DNA here is from genome assembly GCF_028018385.1 of Neofelis nebulosa. NCBI lineage: Eukaryota > Metazoa > Chordata > Mammalia > Carnivora > Felidae > Neofelis > Neofelis nebulosa. Next base: position 11,881,516 of record NC_080789.1, read on the forward strand.
CCCTTCCTTCTTTAATCTCCTCACCACTAGGCATGCAGGGCCATGGCGGGGAGGGGTGTTGTCTCCTCCATACTTTGCCTGGGAGCTGGGGGGGTCTTGACCACCATTTGGAAGCCTCTCCTCTTCTTACAATTTTTTTTTAATGTTTACTTTTTTTTTTTTTTTTTTAACGTTTATTTATTTTTGAGACAGAGCATGAACGGGGGAGGGGCAGAGAGAGAGGGAGACACTGAATCTGAAGCAGGCTCCAGGCTCTGAGCCATCAGCCCAGAGCCGGACGCGGGGCTCGAACTCACAGACCGCGAGATCGTGACCTGAGTGAAGTCGGATGCTTAACCGACTGAGCCACCCAGGCGCCCCTTTAATGTTTACTTTTGAGAGACAGAATGACAGCATGAGCAGGGGAGGGCCAGAGAGATAGGGGGACACAGAATCCGAAGCAAGCTCCAGGCTCCGAGCTGTCAGCACAGAGCCCGACGTGGGGCTCGAACTCACGAACCGCGAGATCATGACCTGAGCCGAAGTCGGACACTTAACCGACTCAGCCACCCAGGCGCCCCTATCCTCTTCTACGTAGAGCAGCCCCAGACCAGTGGGAGCCAATGTGGCTCTGTGACAACTAGTGGCATCACAGGGGGCAGCTGCTAATTCTGTACTCAATTCTGGGGAGACGCACAAGTCCCCACCAGAGGGGAAAGTACTTCCTCCACCAGCTTGTCCAAATGCGGTCTTTTCAGGCTTAGGGTTTCACACAGATGGCTCTCCAAGTCTCTCGTATCTTTAAACAATTTCATAAAAGTTGCACATAGTGTTGGTGTGCATGCCGATGAAGCTGTCACCAGCTAAGGTGTGAGGCTGATGACACCTGAGAGGTTGGGGGTGCTGGGTGGTGGGTCGGGAGTCAACGATGTGAACTGGAAGAGTCTGGGGGGGAACCAGGGTAACGGACGTCCTGCTTCTCAGTCAGTTGGGGCAGTCACTGGGCCGTGGTCCTCAAACCGAGCTTCCACATCAGGGACGCCCGGGTGGCTCAGTCGGGAAAGCGTCCGACTCTTGATTTCAGCTCAGGTCACGATCTCGCGGTTCGCGAGATCGAGCCCCGTGCCGGGCTCTGCACTGACAGCGAGGCGCCCGCTTGAGATTCTCTCTCTCTCTTCCTCTCTCTCTTGCCCTCCTCTGCTCGTGCTCTCTCTCACACTCAAAGTAAATAAATAAACTTAAAAAAAAAAAAAAAGAGCTTCCACATCAAAGGTGGGATTCGATCAGATATCAAATGTGATCCGTTATCAAGAGTGGGAAGATTCTCATTAAACTGACCTAATAGGGTTCTTGCGAAGCCCGGGCACCATAGGCTGTCACGGACAGGACACAAAAGGCCAAGGTCGACAGGCTACACAGGGGCTGCACCATCTCCAACATCGTGGCCAGCTCCACCAGCATGGTGTCTGGGGTCCTGACCATCCTGGGCCTGGGTCTGGCACCTGTGACATCAGGGATCAGTCTGTCACTCTTGGCAACGGGGGTGGCGCTGGGAACAGCATCTGCTGTGACCACTGTGTCCAGCAGCATTGTGGAGCACTCGAGCACGTTGTCCACGGAAGCCAAAGCCCGTCGCCTGGCATCAGCTGGCGATAACAGAGGGGAGACCATTGCAAAGGCTCTGTGTCAGAACACACCCCGAATGTTTTCCGTAACAAACAGCTTCGTGCGAGTCCTGCGAAGCACTGGAAAGAACGTTCGTGCCATCAGGCTGGCCAAAGCCGGTCCTCACTTAGCAGCCTGTGCCAAGAGGTTCATGACAGCTGGGAGAGTCTCAGTTCGAAGTGACAAGCGAGTGAAGAAAGTTTTTGGAGGCATTGTTCTGGCAATGATCAGAGGAGCCCGGATCATGGATGTGGCCACCGTGAGCACCTCCCTTCTGGTGGATGTGGCCAACCTTGTGGAAGAATCAAAGCACTTGCATCAGGGGGCAAAGGCAGAGTCGGCTGAAAGGCTGAGACAGCAGGCCCAGTTGCTAGAGAGCAAGTTGAAGGAGCTCAACCGGATGTATGAAAGTCTAAAGTAGAGCCCGGCCCCATGACCTCCGAGCAGGGCAGGGAGCAGGGTCATGTGCGGGACAAAGGCATGGAGGTACCTCATGAGAGGGGAAGAGGGGGCCAAATAAAGTTTTTGAGGGGCGCTCGGGTGGCTCAGTCAGTTACGCATCTGACTCTTGGTTTCAGCCCAGGTCACCATCTCACAGTCCGCGGGTTCGATCCCTGACAGTGCGTTGGGGCTCCTCAATGACAGCGGAGGCTGCTTGGGATTCTCTCTCTCTCTCTCTCTCCCTCTCTCTCTCTGCCCCTGCCCTGCTCACTCTCTTTCTCTCTCTCTCTCTCTCAAAATAAATAAATAAACTTAAAAAAAATTAAAAATGTTTTGGAATGTGGTGTAAAGGAGTTTGGCATTTCTGTAGCTGCACACGGCGGGCCGGGGGGGGGGAGGGATTAATGCCAATGACAGGGGCGTCAAAGAGAAGGAAGGCAGGCGGAAGCTGGAAGAAGGAGGGAGGGGGCTAGAGAGTGAGGGGGATGGACCAAAGAGGACACGGAGGACATGGCTCAAGAGAGATGTGGAGGAACAAGCCGTGGGAAGGCCAGGAATACTACAGTTAGAATTGTTGGCGTAGGGAGAAGCGCCTCTCTGTTGACCCTCCCCCTGGTTTGAGGGACATGCCAGCGAGGACGGACTCCCCCCTTGCTGAGGGGACTCCAGCCCTACCTTTCCTGTCTCGACCCACCTTCATCTTCCAGCAGGCTCACCTTAGGTAGACGGCGACTTCCTCGTGGCGGTTGGTGGCCGCGACAAGGGTGCTGGCCGCAGTGCTGGCGGTGGGGACGATGGCAGTGGGGTGGGGGAAACGTTTGGCAAGTTGCTGCTGCTCTTAGGGACCAGGGCACACCAAGACACCGATGAAGGTCCAAAGGCTGAGTTGGAATAGTGGTTGATTTGGGGAAAAAACAAAAAACAGGGAAGAAAAGCAAAAGACGCCAGCAACAGGTCGAGGAATCTTGCCACAGGTCGAGGAGATCAAGCAGCTTGGGGCCAAGAGACATCGCCTCTCTGAGCCTCAGTTTCCTCATCGTCTGGGGGGGTGGGGGACAGTACTCGGCAAGGTGGTATTTCAAAAGATTTTTTTTTTAGTTTAGAGAGAGAGAGAGACAGAGTGTGAGCGGGGGAGGGGCAGAGATTGAGGGAGACACAGAATCCAAAGCAGGTTGTGGGCTCTGAGCTGTCACCACAGAGCCCGACACAGGGCTTGAACTCACAAACCACGGGATCATGACCTGAGCTGAAGTCGGATGCTTAACCGACTGAGCCACCCAGGCGCCCGGCAAGATGGAATTTCAGATTCATGTGGCTCTCCCAGTCTTGTGTTCTATAAGCTACTTCAATAAATGTGGACTGATACAGCAGGCCTCTGTTGTGTTCATCGAGGGGCTCGCCTGGGCTCTGGACTTCCCTTCCCCATGGGCTTGTCTTCTGGGCTCTCAGGGAGCAAGTCCTCCATTGCTTTTCCCTCAGACCTCAGCACGCTGCAGGCCCCACTGGGACACCCAGGGGGAGCTTGTCCACATCGGGCTTTGGACTGAGCACAGGCGTTTTCCTCAGCTGGTGTCCAGAACCTGGGATTGAGTGATGACCGTGTTTCTCTAGTGGGCAGGAGGAACGAGTCTTGAACCCCACCGACTTCCTCCTCCCTCCCTCCCTCATGGAATGTCAAGCATGTCAAGGCCTTCCCTTCCCCACCAAGGAATCATGGCGATTCTCTCTCTCTTCTTTCTTTCCCAGACCCCACCTGACATCCCTTCTTCCCAGAACTTCCTTGTTCCAGTTCTCTCCCAGCAGGGTGGAAGGGAGGAAACTCTGGCCATCCTTGTCGTGTGGCTGGTCGGATAAATGGCAGTCCTATGGGTTCACCAGCCCAGCCATCAGATTCTAGGGGAAGGTGCAGAACACTTCGCCGAGCATTCTGGTCTAGCTGTCAGCCAGGACTCATTACCAGTGATTTTCTGCACGGGGGTTAAAGAGAAGGATTCGCCGGGTATTTCCCCAACGTTAAGTAACCTAGCCCTTGATGTCTTTCCATGTGCCTGTTGTGCCTTGTCCAATTATCTAAGGCTCTACTCAAAACAAGTAGTATTGCTATTTCAGGCTTCCTAATCTTTGGCGAGTGGAATAATTCTTGGCTCGGCGGCCTGTTATTTTCCTCACCGCCCTTCATTCATCCCGTTACAGACCAGAACTGTGACGTGCAACCCCTCTGCTATGTTCCCCAAGAGATAGCACTCAAGGCGTGAGGTTTGACGCCTTCGGATGGTTAGCATTGGGTATGGCCAGGAGCAACAGATCAGCCACCGCAAATTCTGTTCTTGGTATTCTTTGAAAAAAATTTTTTATGAGTTTATTTATTTTTTGGAAGAGAGAACAAGGGAGGCGCAGAGAGGGAGGGAGGGAATCCCAAGCAGGCCCACACCGTCAGCACAGAGCCCGATGTGGGGCCCGAACTCACGAACCGTGAGATCATGGCCTGAGCTGAAACCAAGAGTCAGATGCTCAACCGACTGAGCTGAAACCAAGATCATGACTTGAGCTGAAACCAAGAGTCAGCTGCTCAACCCAGAGGCCCCTGTTCTTTGTTTTCATTGAATGTCATCTGCCAACAGGGAAGGAACTGGGTGGGGCCAGCCTCTGAGATGAAAGATCATAGGACACAGGGACTGTCCTTCCCCATCATACAGTGACCGTGGATGTGGAGAGTTCCTGGTGTCTGCCTCAGCCACAGGACGGTGGACCCCAGGGTTGTATCAGTGAACCAACCCTGGGGGCTGGGGGCCCTGATCCTTCAGATGCTGTGACGTCTCCACTATCCCTCAAGTAGCGAAAAAATCTCAGTGGGGTTGTTAAAAACCCAGCAGCTAAGAATTTGAAAGGCTCGTATGTAGGCATCTGGTGGCTCAGAGGGTCAGAAGACTGGTTTAGAAGACAGAGTTTGTACTTGTCGTCAGAATGTGAATGCTGGGAGCGTCTAATCCTGGCACATCGAAAGATGATGTGTTAATTGAGCTGAACCCGCGGGGAGAAAGGCCGAGGGGTACACAGCAGGCTGGACAGATGCAGCAGGCAGAAATCCAGCTGGCCCCTCGGAGGGCTCTTGAGCTGGGATCAGGAAAGACAGCGGTGTCAAATTGCTGCTAGATCTTGGAAGGGGCAGGGTCCAGAGAGGATGAAGGGGACACTAACCCCCACAAGGGAGACGAGATAGAGGAAATGGCCCCCAAGAGGGAGACGAGATAGAGAAAATGGCCCCCGCGAGGGAGACGAGATAGAGAAAATGGCCAAAGGCACTTTGCAAGGCTAGAGGTGAGGGTTTGATAAGAACCACGGAGGGAAGGCTAAGCTCCGAGCAGATTTGAGTAGGGAGATCAGAATGGAGTGTTTCAGAAGTGAATTCGTGAGTTTCGTGGTGACAAGGACAAAGCTGGGGAAGTGAGTCTGCACCTTGAGAAGCCAAGGCAGGGGGACGCCGGGATGTCAGAGGGACAGCGGTCAGGGAGGTTGGGACACACTCAAGGGGCTGGGCGTGGGAATCATGGGCGGTGTTTGGGTCCGAGTTGGGTGTTAGGCTGGTGGCAGATGAACTCACCGGCAGAATCGCCCGGCTCCGGAAAGTGAGGGGCCAGATTTGTTTCCATGACAGAAGCCAGGGGTAGATCCAGAACTTCTTGGCTTCCTGTCTCCAGTGTGGTGGGCCCTGTGTGGTGGATGCCAGAGGCATGTGAACAATGGGAAACCGGGGCCTACACCCTGAACTACAAGGAAGGAGGGCGCTCTGACCCAGAAAACAGGGCCGACACTACCCAGGCTTGAGAAGGAGCTGGACCACCTTAAGAAACCAGATAAGGTGATCCCTGGGCCTGTATGAAATGAGACCAGGGGCCAAAGAGGAGCCACGGAGGGTGTCCGAGGCTTGCCTCACCTCCACATGGAGGAGAGGTTACTGGAAGGAATGTTACCACAGCAGTCGCATGGGTCACCCAACGCCTGGAAACTCAAAGGCCCAAAGATGTGTGACTTGGGGAAAGGGCCGCCGATGGGGTGTGCTGGCCTCCTGACTAGAGTCCTACCCTCTCCCCCTTTGCTACACCTTGAATTTGAATTCCACAGCCTACTGGTCTCTTCTGAGTTATCCTCGTGTTCATCCAGTCTGCCGGAGCCTTAGCTCACGTGAATGTTGAAAAGGTGTCCCAATGGGGCCTGCACCCCTCCCATGGCCACATCTGTCCCCGGGGTTACAGAGCTGTCTAACCAATGACAGAAAGAATGAGGAGAGGGGACCTGGGTGGCGGTTGAGTGTCTGACTCTTGATTTCGGCTCAGGTCATTGATCCCAGGGTCGTGGGATTGAGCCCCACATCGGGCTCTGTGCTGAGTGTGGAACCTGCTTAAGATTCTCTCTCTCTCTCTCTCTCCCTCTGCCCTTCTCCCCCAATTGCACATGTGCTCTCTCTCTCAAATTTAATAAAAGAAAAGGAAAGGAAAGAAAGAAAAGGAAAGGAATGAGAAAAGGAAAGGAAAGGAAAAGAAAAGAAAAGAAAAAAAGAAAAGAACGAGGAGAAAGCATTGTCCCCAGTAGAACCTAAGGAGTGACCTTTGGTGTCAACGTTGGCAGGACTTTTTTGTTTGTTTGTTTTAATGTTTATTTATTTTTGAGAGAGAGAGAGAGAGGCATTGACCAGGGGAGGGGCAGAGAGACAGAGAATCTGAAGCAGGCTCCAAGTTGTCAGTGCAGAGCCTGACGTGGAGCTCGATCCCACAAATCGTGAAGTCATGACCCGAGCCGAAGTTGGATGCTCAACCGACTGAACCACCCAGGTGCCCCGGGCAGGACGTTTTTATGTGGCTGAAGAAGTGGACCTGAAAGGCCAGTCCCCCTGCCATTCATTCATTCATTCCTTCATTCCATCAGTCATTTGTTGAACACTCATTGATACCCTCCCCTTCTGTGCACCTGGCACTTGCAACGTTCTGGGGACATAAAGATCAGACAAGGTCCCATCCTCTCTGGAGCTCAGGAACCAATGGGGCACTCACGTGGGCACAGTGCAGGAGGGGGAGGGGGGCTCCCAGACATGGCCTCTCCGTGTTCATTCCGTCCCTGCCCCTCCCTCAGCCCTTGTGCTCCAGCACCCCTGAAATGCTGGTAGCTTCCCCCACATCTCCTGGGATGTTCCTCCTCTGTTCCTCGGCTAGTGCCCAACCGTCTGCCAGTTTACACGCCTGGTCCTCCTTCACCTGGCCGCCTCCTGCTTATCCTTCACGACTCCCTCAGCTCCTCAGACCCTCGGTGGGGATTCTAACGCTCCTCTTCTGGGCTCCCACAATCCCATGGGCTTCCTCTGGCATGACCTTGGCACAGCATATTCTCATCAGCTGCTCCATGAGCGTCCCTTCCTGCTGCAGGGACCTGGGCCGCCCTCTGCACTCCTCGGCTGCTGGAGATGTGGCCGTGGATGCTGTCGGACCCAAATGCAATGCGTGTAACAGAAAGAGGGCTGGGTCGGCTTGCTTCTTGTCAACAGAATCGAGGTAAATTTGTACATATGACAAACTACATCCAATTCAAGTGCACAACTCAAGAATTAAAAATAGAACTACCCTACAACCCAGCAATAGCACTGCTAGGAACTTATCCAAAGGATACAGGAGTGCTGATGCATAGGGGTACATGTACCCCAGTGTTTATAGCAGCGCTTTCAACAATAGCCAAATTATGGAAGAAGCCTAAATGTCCATCAACTGACGAATGGATAAAGAAGATGTGGTTTATATATAATGGAATACTACTTGGCAATGAGAAAGAATGAAATCCTGCCATTTGCAGCAACGTGGATGGAACTGGAGGGTATTATGCTGAGTGAAATAAGTCAGTCAGAGAAAGATAGATTTCATATGTTTTCACTCACATGTGGGTCTTGAGAAACTTAACAGAAGACCATGGGGGAAGGGAAGGGGAAAAATAGTTCCAAACGGAGAGGGAGGCAAACCATAAGAGGCTCTTTAAATACAGAGAACAAACTGAGGGTTGATGGGGGGGCGGGAAATGGGCGATGAGCATTGAGGAGGGCACTTGTTGGGATGAGCACTGGGTGTTGTATGTGAGCGATGAATCACGGGAATCTACCTCCAAAACCAAGAGCATACCGTAAACACCGTATGTTAGCCAACTCGACAATAAATTCCATTAAATAAATAAATACATACATACAATACAATAAAGGACAAATAAAAAATGATGGTTGAACTGAAAAAAAAAAGCGTATTATTCAGAAAATTAGAAAAAAAGAATTTTAACAGCTGAAGCTTTAAACACCATCACGATACAGAACACATGTATGATCCCAAAAGATTCCTATTTCCAGCCCATTTCTCTCCCAGCCCCAGGCAACCCCCGATTGGTATTTTGTCGTTATAGTGACACATATAAATTGCATGTACAGCGTGGAAATCCTATGCAGAGAGAATTTCCTAGAATTGTATATAAATAGAATTACATAGCGTTTCCTGGAATTGTATATAAATGGAATAATATAGTATATATTTGTACATATTCTCTTTCCCAGCGTAATGCTTTTGAGATTCACTCGCATCGTTGTGTGTATCGCAGTTCATGTTTTAAAACTGATGAGTGATGCGTATGGATACACCACATTTTGTTTACCCTGTTCACAGACATTTGCATTCTTTTCTTTTCTATTCAGTTCTGTTGTTCTTTTCAAAGTTCTCTTTTTAAATCATCTCTATGCCCAACGTGGGGCTCGAACTCACGACCCTGAGATCAAGAGTCACACACTCCGCCGAAAGAGCCAGCCAGGCGCCCCCCCCGCCCCCGGGGTTGTATCTAATATGAGGCCATTGTGAACAAGGCTGCTTTGTCCTACTCTTGGATGGGCATGCTTGCGTTTTTCCAGGGTACGTGCTAAGAGTGAAATGGCTGTGTCGTATGGTAGGTGAATGTTTACCTTTTGGAGAACGTGCCAAGTAGTTTTCCAAAGTGGTCGTACATCTCAGGCTCTCCTCAGTAGTTCATGACAGCGCGGGTTGCTCCATATCCTTGCCAGTCCTTGGGATTGGTAGTCTTTTCCATTTTAGCCGTTCTGATGGGAGTGTCGCGGTGCCTCCCTGATGTTTTCATCTGCATTTCCCTGATAATAATGATGTCGGTGATCTTATCATGTGCCTGTGAACCATTCATCTATCTTCTTTGGTGAAGTGTCTGTTTAAATCTATTGCCCGTTTTAAAACTCGAGTTGTATTGTTATTACTGAGTTCTCAGAATTTTTAGTATATTCTAGATACAAGTCCTTTGTCAGATGTTGCGCTGAGATGGTTTTCTCCTGTTCTGGGGCTTCTCTTCAACCTCTCTTATTGTTTTGTTGAAAAACGAAAGTCTTTAGTTTTTATAAAATACAATTTTTTATCAACTTTTGTCTTTTACGGTTCGTGCTCATTGAGTGTTTTCTAAGAAATCACCGCCTGGCCCCGAAGTTATGATTTTTTCTCCCACATTTTCTTCTACAACTATTAAGTTGAAGCTTATGCATTTAGCTTTTCTTCCTTAAGTTTCTTTATTTATTTTGAGAGAGAGAGAGAGAGTGCAAGCAAGCAGAAGAGAGGCAGAGAGAGAGAGAGAGAGGGAATCCCAAGCAGGCCCTGCACTGCCAGCATGGGACTTGAACCCACGAACGGTGAGATCATGACCTGAGCTGAAACCACGAGTCAGATGCTTAACTGAGCCACCCGGGTGCCCCCACTTTGTTGACCGTCTTGAAGAACTAGCTTTTGGCTTTGATAGTTTCCTCTGTGGTTGGTCTATTTTCTACCTTCATAGGTTTCTGCTCTCATCTTCATGATCTTCCTTCCGTCGGCTTACTTGGAGTTTACTTTGCTCTCTTCTTTCTCGCTTCTTGATGTATCTCTCTAGAGTTTGATCTAGCATCTTTGGTCATTGATTTTACATTTTTCATATTTTCCGACATAAACATTTCAAGCTGTTGCATCCTGCTACCTCTGTAACAAGTTACCACACACTTGATGGCTTCACACAGCAAATTTGTTCTCTTAGAGTTCTAGAGGACAGAAGCCTGAAATCAGTTTTGCCGGGCGAACGTCAAGGTGTCAGAGGGACCGGTTCTTTCTGGAGGCTCCAGATGTGAATATGCTTTCTTGCCTTTTCTAGCTCCTGGAGACACCTGCATTCCTTGGCTCAAGACCCCTTCCTTGCATGACCTCGACCTTTGATCATCATACCTCCTACTTTCTCTTCTATAGGCAAATCTCCTCCTTCCTCCCTCTTATTTTTTTTTTTTAAAGATTTTATTTTTAAGTAATCTCTATGCCCCAAGTGGGACTCAAACTCACAACCCCGAGATCAAGAGTCACGTGCTCTACTGACTGAGCCAGCCGGGTCCCCCCCTTCCTCCCTCTTACAAGGGCACTTGGGATTATATTTTGTGCCCACTCGTATAATTCAGGATCCTTGACTTCAGCACATCAGCAAAGTCCATTTTGCCATATAAAATAATAGTCACAGGTTCCAGGGATTAGGACACGGACATATCTGGGAGAGCCATCATTGAGGCTTTCACCACTGCAAACATTATTCTAAGTAATGCTTTTGAAGCATCCCGCCGATTGCTATACATTGTCTCTCTCTCTCTTGTTTTTTTTTTAAGGACATGAGAGAACCATAGTTATTTCACTTGGACAAGCATGATTCCTTTGCAGGCTGAACACGAAAGCTCACGTGAGGAAAGTACCCGTAACAGCAGAATTCATGTGCTTTTGTCCATGGGGAGCAGGGAGGGTCACAAAGTGATTTTCAAAGACGGTTACCCTTCAAGCAGAGTTGAGACCACGAGCTTTGAAATCTCTGATTTATTTCATTACATTGTCTCTTCATTTTAATTTAGTTCAGTATATATATTTTTAAGTTTCCCTTGAGAAATCCTCTTTGACCTACGGATTATTTAGAGGTATACCTTTTTATTCCCAAATGGTTGGGATTCTCCTAGATATCTTATTTTTTATTGATTTTGAATATAGCTCAGTCGTGGTCAGAGCACATTTTTTTGCATGATTTAAATCCTTTAAATTTATTGATACTTGCCTAATGACACAGCAAATGGTCTAGTTTGGTGACCATACCATGTGCCCCTGAAAAGAATGTGTATTCAGCAGTCTCTGTGTTCAGGGTTCTACGAATAGCACTTACTTCTAAATAATTAATAGTGTCGTTCAGATTCTCCATGACTTTATTGATTGATTGATTGATTGGTCTATTAATTCGTAAGAAGGAGGATGTTAAAATTTCCAGCTGTGAGTTTGTAACTTACTCCTTTACTTGTATGTATTTTTGCTTCATGTATTTTGAAGCTCTTTTACAGATGTGCACACATTTTTTGTTATTATGTTTCCCAAATGAATTGACCCTTTCATCATCATGAGATGTCCCTTGTTATGTTTGGTAATGTGCTTTGTCTTAAAGTCTATGTTACCTGATATTAAGAAAGCCATCCCTGCTTTCTTATGCTGATGGTTTGCATAGTATATATTTTTCTATCCATGTACTTTCAGACTGTCTCTTTATATTTAATTTTACATATGTTTGTTTATAATCTTTTAAAAAATGTTCATTTATTTTGAGAGAGAGAGAGAGAGAGAGAGAGCACATATGCCAACAGAGGAGGAGCAGGGAGAAAGGGTGAGAGAGAATCCTGACACAGGGCTCAGTCTCACAGACCATGAGATCATGACCTGAGCCAAAATCAAGGGTTGGATAATTAACTGACTGAGCTACCCAGGCGCCCCTGTTTGTTTATAATCTTTACATGTCTCTTATAGACAGCACATGGTTGCAAGTTGCTTTCTCATCTATGCTGATCATCTCTGCTTTTTATTGGAGTATTTAGCTTATTAACATTTAGTGTAGTTATTGATATGATTGGACTTAAGGTGACTATTTTATTACTTGTTTTCCCTCTTTTCCGTTCTTTGGCTCTCTCCTTTATCAATTTCCTGTCACTTTCCATCATTCATGATTACCCTGAGTTCTGTCCTCTGGTTTCCATTTTTCCAGAAAGATGGCAGGCCTTCTATCAGAGTTTCAGCCACTTGGAGTTGTGCCACAATCATACCCGCTTTCAAGGAAAAGCTGACAAAATGGAGAACTCACTCTTTGCCCATCACTTAATCCATATTGACTCCCCCTCAAAATCTGCCTGCTTTTGTTCATTCTCCTGAGCTCTGAAGTGGTCATTTTGTACGTTGTCCAAAGTGTATGGCTGTTATCTGCAGGTGGTTCCACTTGTTAGGAGTTGAATTGAAATTATTTTTTGGGCCTTAGGTCCTTTGCTGACTTGCTGTGTGCTCTTGAGCAAGCCACTGCCACTGCCTTTGTCTCAGTTCCCTTGTATACATAATGAGATAATTCTGTCCCTACTCAGAAATATATGATAAAGAAATAAATAAATTGCAAACTGTGTTGTGCTCTTCTGTGATAATAACATTCATCTTTCTTCTCTGTCTTCACAGGCTATTAAGGGTCCAGGGTGCCCCATGATGTTTATCCTGGCACAACAGTCTTTTATAGTGAGAGTGAACCTAGACCTCTGTATTCCCACCCACTCCCATCCATTTCCCCTTGGAGATAAATCAGAACAATTAAGACCACCAGCTTTGGAGTCAGACCTGGATTTTTACTTCTCTCTGTATCTCTGAGCTCTTGGGCAATTTGCTCTCCTCTCTGAGCCTTGATCTCTTCATTTATAAAATGTGTACCTCCCTCCCGGAGTGGATGTGGGAATTCAATGTGAAACTGCTTGTAAAGGGGCTCCCAGGTGGCTCAGTCGCTTAAGCGTCCGACTCTTGGTTTTGGCTCAGGTCGTGATCTCGCAGTTGGTGGGTTTGAGCCTCACATTGGACTCTGTGCTGGCAGTGCAGAGCCTGCTTGAGATCCCCTCACTCTCTCTCTCTCTTTCTTCCCCCTCCTCAAAATAAATAAATAAACGTAAAAAACAAAAACAAAAACAAAAACGAAACTGCCTGTAATGACCTTAGCCCACTAAGCCTTTAACAGCTGACTGCTGTTCTCCACAGCCATCGGGCAGAAACAGGTTCGCTTCCTTTGGTACCTTCTGAGTTACTGTAATACTTGCCACTCTCCCAGCTTCCTCTGTTTCAGGAGAAAGGATGTGTAGTCAAGCAGAGGTAAGCTGCTGCAGGAAATCCAGGTTCTCTGGACACAGGCTCCCACAGCCTTCTGTGGCCATCCACACATCATGGCCACCAACTCACGCTTTTCAATTTCTACTTTTATTCAAAAACTATTCACCTCTCCCTACTTGAGTCTAGGCCTTGCGTAGATGCTGGGGACATAGATGCACCAGAGAAAAACCACCGTGTAGTCACCAGAGTCTAGTAGAAGGAGACAGACAAGGAAAGAGGCATATGGCTGGATTTAAGCACCCACAGGTACCATGGAAACACCGAGCTGGTGACAGTCGACTCTGCGCGGAGGATTCCGGAGTTTCTCCAAGGAGGTTTTGTCTGCTTTAGGCTTTGGAGGATGACCTAGATCTTTCCAGGTGATGGAACCAAGTGTTCCCAGTGGAAGGAATGCCATGAACTCACACACCTGGATGCATGTCGCACACAGGTGGGCCTATGGCATTCACCACAGCAATCAGGCCAGCTGTTTCTTTTTTCTTTTAAGTTTTATTTATTTATTTTGAAGGGGTGAGTAGGGGAAGAGAGAGAGAGAGAGAGAGAGAGAGAGAGAGAGGGAGAGAATCCCAAGCAGGCTCCGCACGATCAGCGCAGAGCCCGAGGCGGGGCTCGATCCCACAGACTTCGAGATTGTGACCTGAGCCGAAATCAAGAGTCAAACGTCACCCAGGCGCCCCTCAGGACAGCTGTTTCTGATCTGACACCGCCCGGGTGGCAAGATCCTGAGCCACAGCTAATGGGGCTAATGAAAAAGCTGGGTTGTGAAAGACACCTCAAAGCTTACGGCACTTTGTACCTGGAGCACCGGCCCAAACCATACGGATCTTGATAAAAATTCCTCCCCAATTAAACCTCCACCAGCATTTAGACCTGTCATCACAGCCAGTCAATGCGTAGCAGCCTGAAGCCCCGGGGTTTCTGATCTTTCCATCAAGAGGGAAGTCCTGGGGAGCTTTTGCTTTTAAGAGAAACCATTTTCATCAAAATTAAAATCAGATCCAGGTGTAGCCTTCTCGATCAACCCATCATTCCACCACTGTGGGAAATGACTTCACAGCTTCCTCACCTGCGCTCAAGCTTCGCAGGAGAGTTAACGTCGTGGAGAGCTTGGAGGTCCTTGGACGCGCTAACCCAGCCCCAACCTGCACAGAAGGGGGCAACAGGGAGCTGTTCAGGTCTGGGGGCGACGGGAGAAGAAAAAGGTGGTCCTGTGTGTCCTGCGGATTGTCAGTGTTTGCTGTGTGTGTGTGTGTGTGTGTGTGATCGTGGGAAAACTTGCCCCGGATTTGTTCCAAAAGGTCAATTGCTGGAGAACCCTGCCTGATACTGACATCATTCCACTGGAGGTATTTGAGTGAAAACAAAGGCAAGAATTGCGTTCACTGAAGCCACGCGCTCAGAGCTGGGGGTGCCCTGGGTGTGGGGCTGCGGCCGGAGTGGCGGCGGGAGGGAACTAAGCCACACAGCCAGGTGGTGCCATGGCCTGTGTGGCCAGAGGAGAGGCCCCAGCAGGACTGGACGTGGCCTCTTCTGAGTTGGCCAGCCAAGGGGTGGAGCTGAAACTGACTTACTCCTGGGTGATCTGTTTCTTTTCCGGGTCATCTTGGACATTAGAAGGAGGGTGTGGTTATAACTCAGTCAACTGGGCCCTCAGATTGGCGACCAGAATCTACAGAGGCGGTAACAGCCACACCTCCCTGGTCAGTGATCCCTGAGGGTGTGGGGTCAGGCAGAGGAGGAGCATGGCCTCCCTCTCACCTCTTCCCTGAAATAACCCTTGGCAAACAGGATTATTGCCCCTGTTGACAAACGGAGAAGCTGAAACATGGGAAGTTTGGGCAATTGGTCCAAGTTAGCAGATCCTGGGTTCAAACCTCTGACCGCACTTTGCAAGTCTGCACGCCCCTGAAAGGGAGTTGGGGGAGACCGAGAGTTCTCTGGGCTCTGCACGGGATCCCGGACCACTTGGCGCATGGCCAGGTGATGCCCAGAAGGCAGCGGCTGTGGGCACATGCTTTTCTCTGGCCGCTAGGATCCCTGTTAAGAATGGATCCTCATCGGCCTACCTATTCCTGACAGGTGTAGGGCCACTGAGTTGCCTCGATTTTCTTTTACACGTTGGAGGCAGCGCTGGGTAGCAGCCGGCTCTTGAGGGAGGACTGGCCTCTTGGGAAACCGCCCTGTCTGGTCTGTTGGCTTCACCTTCCCTGGCCTCCAGTGAGGGCCAGAATGACACCGGCAAGGGTAGGCACAAGGAAGGAGTGTCATCTGTGGCAAATGGAGAACACAGAAGGTTCCTTTCCTAGCCACCCAGGCCAGCCTGCCCACTCAGCCACATCAGCCTGCTGGGGCAAACTGGAAGCCCACAGAAGTTTTCTCACCGAGGCCAAGGTGTCTGACAGGCCCTCATCCCTCCCCTGAAGGTCACAAAGGATGTGTGAGCAGCTGGTCAGGGGGGCAAGGTGTGAATTCACAAGAGCAGTAGGAAGAATTTGTTTGCTGTTTGGAAAGGCTTTGGGCCAGCGGGTCCGCCATCATTTCCTGCCGATCCCACATTAGGGGGAGCCTGATAGTGGGGTCTTGACTTAGTCTGAGGAGTCAAGGGTTGAGGAGGATGGGGAAGGAAGTGTAGTGAGAGTATTGGAGGCAGAGGACCCACACCTGCAAAGGCCTGTGGCTGGGACGGGGGACACAGGAAGACCTGAGGCCCAGAGTCTGAAAGGCAGCCGGCGTCGGCCGCTCAGGCTCCCCTGTGCCAGGACTCCTGCTGAATCTTCTGGCAAGGGCTCTTGCTCCAGATCTGGGGCACTGGGGGCACAGGACGCCACCGGCAGCCTCCGAAGGGACGGGAGGTGGCGCTGTTGGCAAAGGCACAGCTGCTATGGGAGCCAGAGGACAATGCTGGCGAGCCGCTGCCTTTGACGTCATCAGCACAATGAGGGGCACAAGTCAGAGCAGGAAGGGGCTGACGGCTGGCACAGGGAAGGGAAGAGAGCACACCAGAGATGCCGCCTGGCAGGGGGCGGGGGAGGGGCTCTCCCAACTATCAGGAGAACAGGCCTGGGATCCAACAGGGCAGGAGGGGTGGAGCCAAAGAAATACCCCTTTGTGACTGTTTTGCCCATGAACCAGAGAGCGGGGGAAACAGGCCACATGCAGCCTCACCACCCGTGTTGAGAGCCCGGGGTTTGCCTGCAGAACAGAATGGTCTGGGGGCTGTCCGGGTAGGTCTAGAAGAGAAAGGCGCTCGGCACTCCTCTGGCCTCAGCCCTGCACCTTGACCTATAATCAAACTCCCCCAAGGCCCCTGTGTCCCCCCCGCCCCCCACCTCCTGCACCCCTCCCACTGTCTAGCCATCCCTCTGGGCGAGGCAGGGGCTCTCGAGGGCATTGTGGTGGCTAGTAGGGTCATTGGCTACATTTTCCGGTTTCCCCCCTTCCAGGCGTGAGGTGGATTTACTCTTCCTGTCCTCCTTAGGGTGGGGCGGGAGGTGTAACCCGTTCTGGCCAGTGGAAACGATATGTGTCATCTCTAAGCCATGGCATTTGGTGTTGATATAAGAACCTTTTCCCCCATCACGATAACCAGCGGTGTCCAGAGACTGGCTGCCCCCTTCCTCAGGGCCCAGGAGGAAAAGGTCACAGGAGCAGACTTGCACCTGACCCCTGATGGACATGTGGCACGAGCAAGAAGCAAACTCTGTGCTTGTAAACCAGCGAGGTTTGGGGCTTGTCCCGCAGGATTGGCTCTGCTCTCCTGGCTGATGGATACAAGCAAAGGCCCTGGAAATCGCGGCGCTGTCCGTAAAGCAAGGTGCACACCTTTAATTTCTTATATAAACGAGAATGATGATTAACAGTAGTGAAAATCGCTTACTGAGCCCTAACTACGACTCAGGTATGATGCTAGGCTCTTTGGCAAATGTTTTCTAATGAATCCCCACCATAGCCCCAGAAATCGACATCGTCAGCTTGCTGGGTGTAATTAGTCTCATCGTAGAGATCAAGGGATTCAAGCTCTCGACTGAAGGTCAAGACCGTAGCTAGTAAGTGGTAGAATTGAGATGAAATGCAGGGTCCTCTGACCCCGTAACCCTTAATCTTTCATATATATATATATATATATATATAGTGTATATATATAGTATTGTATGTATGTGCATACATAAATATATGTACACAGATATATATATACACATATATATAAATTATATATATAAATAGAGAGAGAGTCTATAAAGTATACATATAAAGGAGACAAGGTCTGTCAAGAAAAAAACCCCATGCATTTTAAAAAGAAATTATCTCTTAACAGGAAAAACATGAGTATCTGCCTTTTTACTAAATTGAACATGAAAGACGATCTTGCCGCGCCGAACAAAGCCGCTGGCTCTCTGGTGTGATGTTTGACAAGGGGATCGCCGTTCATTTTCTCCTCTGATTGGGCTCCCTACCAGATAAGCAACGGCAGGCACCAAAGGTGAAGACGAATTTTAAGAGGACAATGTTGTCCGTCATTTCAAATTTTTATGTACAAGATAAGAAGCAGCTGGCCTCATGCGTGTTTGCAGTGGAGTGGTCTGAGTGCTTCCCGCAGGGGTGGCTGTGGGGAGAGAAGACCCAAGCATCCCACTTTCTCATCTGTTCTGCCTGCCTCCAATGTCCTTCCTCTCACCCCTGACCTGCTAACACATGAGGACCCAGCTCCATTGCGGCTGTTCTGGATGTCCTACTAGTCCTTCCGGGCTGAGCTCCATCACCCGGTTGTGACATGTGGAAGTGACCTCGGCATGCGAAGGGCGGGGGCGTGTCTCAGACCCTAGACACAAGCTCCTCAAAGGCAGAGGCATGCTTCATTCTTTAAAAAAATTAAAGCTTTGGGAGCCTGGATGGTTCATTCGGTTGAGCGTCCGACTTCAGCTCAGGTCATGATCTCACAGTTCGTGGGTTCGAGCCCTGCATTGGGCTCTGTGCTGATGGCTCAGAGCCTAGAGCCTGCTTTGGATTCTGTGTCTCCCTCTGCCCCTCCCCGCTTGCAATCTGTATCTCTTTCTCTCTCTCAAAAAGAAATGAACATTAAAAAATAAAAAAGAATAAATGCTATAAAAGCAAACACACACACAGATGCAGCACACAACCAGCCGGTTTTCGACTTGGAGGTTATAACTGCCAGTTGTATTTTATTGTACCCAGTGGGGTTTCTTCCTCCTCTTCAATATCCCACCCAGGATATTGACTTTGCTACAGTCAAGACGCAAAACGTTTCCACCCCCACAAGGATCCCTCCTGTTGCCCTTTTATAGCCATGCCCACCTCCCTCCCACCTCCGCCCCCTCTTTTTCCCTCGCATTACCGACCTATTCTTCGTTTCTAGAATTTTGTCCTTTCAAGATTGTTATATAAATGGAATAGCACAGTATGAAACTTCCAAGGATTGCTTTTTTATATTCAGTACGATTCACTGGAAAGTCATTTCGTTTGCTGCATGTATCAATAGACTGCCTGCTCCTTCTGACTGCCGAGCAGTTTTCAGGTATGGATTATCATTTACCTATGGAAAGCCTCCTTCATTTTTTAGGCACCAGCACCTCTTGGACAGACATTTGCAGGCAAAAAGAATCCTGAAGAGCAGCATCAGTTGTGATGACAAGTGTGGGCTCTGGAGTTTGAATCCTAGCTTCAGAATTTACTCTCCTTGAGAGCTGAAGCAAATTACAGTTTTCTCGTCTGTAAAATGGGAACAAAGGTAGTGCCCCTCTTCTAGAGTTATTGTGAAAATTGAAGGAATCAATGCTTGTTAGCCCAAATCCTGGCCGATGGTAGGAATTACCATCAATTAAAATTAATAATATGGGGCACCTGGGTGGCTCATTCAGTCAAGTGTCTGACTCTTGATCTCACCTCAGGTCATGATCTCACGGGTCGTGAGTTCCAGCCCCATGTCGGGCTCTCTGCGATCAGCGTGGAGCTTGCTTGGCTCTGGGTCCTTTGTCCCCGGCTCTCTCTGCCCCTCCCCCCTTGCTTCAAAAAATAAATAAAAAAATAATAAAGAAATAAATAAGATTGGTTCTCATCTTCCTGGCTTGACCTGGCGTGGGTTGAGGCCCTGGATAAACCATCTAGCCTTCTCCCCACCCCTGCCCCCCATATACCCCAGGCTTGTCCATGTGATTCGGAAACGAGCTGCACCGCAGTCACAAAGGGTAACTGGGACCTGGGATCCCAGGGGCTCCTACTCCAAGTGAAGATTTGTGGGAGCCAGCCTTGTTCTCATCATCCCCCGGGGCTGCCTGTGCCCAGTGACTGATGGGGGAGCTGCAGTCCGGCCGCAGAGCCACGGTTTTCTCCGCGAGCCGCTAACTGGCCCATGACCTTGGCCTCATTAGCTTGGCGCTCTCCACCTGAGCTGCCTGGATCGGGGCCAGCCAGGGAAACTAGCTCAGGCCCACAGGCCCCTGGGAGAGGTGTCGGCCAAAAATAGACCAGAGAGAGCCAGAGAATCCTCAAGCAGGACGGCCCGTGGAGGTCACTGGCTCCAGGATCATCCAAGCTCTACAGATGGAGGCCGAGGCCAGGGAGGGGAGGGGGCCTGGCCAAGATCATGCCGCAATTCACGCAGAGCTGAGGATGGGCATCACCTGACTCCCGAAGTCCCTCACCTGTGCCTCCCATCAGGCTGTGGTCGGGGAGGGATGCAAACAAACAAGAGATGCTAAGAATTACAGATTTTGCATCGTATTGTGCACCTGAAATAATATATAACACTGTATATTAACTCCCTGGAATTAAAAAAAAAAAGAATTACAGATGATGGAACAATTCATCATAGGGCATTTGTTTCTGTTTAAAACACACACACACACACACACACACGTAAAAAAAAATGACCTGAAACAAAGCTGGTATGAATTTTTCAAAGAGATAAAGAAGAATTCATTAAGAGACAGTGTGTCACCTACCAAGCGGGAACTCTGGAACCTCCCTGTCTGCGTTTGAATCTCAGCTCCACTCCTTATTTGCTGTGTCTTTCACAAGTTACTTAATGTCTCTGTGCCTTGCTTCATTCACCTGTAAAATGGAGACAGCAATGGAGCCTGCTGTGCGGCGGGGATATGATGTGGGGCCCATCCACGGAAAGCACGGTGACCCAGGGCCACCGCAGAACGGCACCGAATCTGTGTTGGTAGGGAGTGTCAGTTGCACAGAAAGAAAGAGGAGAAAGAAAACAAAACCCGGTCTGCTCCGCTGGGCCCTTTCCCCAAAAGGTATGTGTGTTACAGGAGATGGCCCGTGCATAGGCCAGCACATGTCTGTGCATGCAACCATGTGCGTTGAGCAATATTCTTTCTTTTTTTTTTTAAATGTTTATTTTTGAGAGAAAGAGAGAGAGACAGAGTGTGAACAGTGGGGGTGGGGGGCAGAGAGAGAGGGAGACACAGGATCCAAAGCAGGTTCCAGGCTCTGAGCTGTCAGCACAGAGCCCAACACCGGGCTCGAACTCACAGACTGTGAGATCATGACCTGAGCCGAAGTTGGACGCTTACCCGACTGAGTCACCCAGGCGCCCCACGTTGAGCAATATGCTTTCAAGTATGGCCTTAAAGCACCCTACTTTTCCACATGTTCTGATCTTGTCTCATCCAATTAGTAGCATATCTGGACAATGGTTTTTAATCAGTTGGTTCAGATGTACCCCCTTCCTTTTAACGGTGTTCCATCCTATGGATGGGCCATAATGTATTTAATCTGACCCCAAGATAGATGGTCACAACAGGAATGACTCGGTCTAGCAGAAATGGATGGAGTCACAGGAAATAAGGCCACCAAAACAGGTTGTGGGGAAATTGTCATGGGGTTGATTATCAGCTCTGTAGCTCCGTGCAAATAACTTTCATTTGCGCATTGAGTGCCAACTGTTTGCCTCATTACCCCCAGATCTCACAATAACCTGCTTGGGTAGATCACCATTAGAATCCCCTTTGCAGTGTATCCCAAGGGGGAGGTTGGTTTTCCGAGGTCATACCACTCACCAGTAGGGCGGCGCTAATGCTAACCCGGGCAGTGTGGTCCAGAGCCCATACTCTCAAAACACATGCAGTGGGAAGTCTGGGCTTCCTTTCATAGGAAGTGATGAGCCCCCTCCCACTGGTGTGTCTGTGACCTCCTCTTCTCATCAGACACTTAGTGCTCAGAGCTGCACTGCAGCCTAGAATGAGTTCAGGCCTAGGGCATGGCGGGGGGCTTTGTTGAGCCTGAGGGCCTGTAAGTCCAGGTAGTGCTAAGCTGGAGCAGGAGCAGGCAGGAGAGGGCTGGGGTCTCTGCTCAGACCCCTATGGTCCAGCCTGACTCCTGACTCCCTTTGGAGAGCAGTATAATTCCTCAACAACCTTGAGTGTCTATCAACCTAGGTCAACCTAGGTCAACCTAGGGCCACCATGGGATCACCATGGTTTACTGAAACCATATTTCTTCCAGCATGGGTCTTCCATTATGCACTCAGGTGCTCCTCCCTCCCAGGAACCTCACCTAAAGACCACCTCTGGCTTAGTAAAATTTACCATTTTGTATATGGTGGGAAGGTGTCATGCAGACACCTGAGCCTTTGCCTCAGGACCACTTCTTACGAGTTCTCCTCCTCGTTGCTGGAGCTCTGTGCTGGAGCCTGCCCTGGGTCGGTGTCTCCAGTATGAGTCTATTTCCCAGAAGGGTCTGCAAAATATCCAAAGAGTATCCAAAGGGGGGGGGGGGGGGAAATGAGAACAGATCCCTACCTCACACCATAACAAAATCAACTCCAGATGTAAATATGAAAGGCAAAACTTTAAGACCTTTAGAAAAAAAACAGAATAATATCTCTATGACCTTGGGGCAGGGAAGGAGTTCTTAAAGCATAAAAGGCACAAACCATTCAAGAAAGAAGATCCATAAATTTCACTACGTTAAAATTCATCAAAAGATACCATTAAAGGAGTGAAAACAAAACCAACCAACCAAAAACCCCATCAGCTAAGTGAAGATATTTTCAACACATAAATTACATAGGATTAATATCTAGAACGTGCAAGGGAGAATGATAGTATGATTTGTTTTTCCTCAAATCGTTAAGGAAAAAACAAACAGCCTAATAGATGGACACAAGGCATGAACAGCATTCAGAGAGGACAGCCAAAGAACATCACCAGAAAGTGGGAAATGCTCATTAAAACCACGACATGACCCTGTTCTGCCTGCCCCCCTGGCTGCAGTTGGGGACCCAGAGATGGATGTACTGAAGAGAGTTTCAGCACTGGGCTGGCTGGCCTCCTAGCTGGCTCACACCCCACAGCCTTCCTGGCATGTCACGCCTGCCTTGAGCAGCTGCCAACCACCCCAGCTTTTATTCCACTCCTGCTTTTTGCTGCCTGGGACTTAGCTTTCCTGGGTTCCTGGTTTCCTAAGCCTGGGTTCCTCTTGTTCTTTCCCCAAAATTTCATTCGGAAAAACTGCTCAAGCTTGCATAAAAGTTGAAAGAATGGTGCCATAGATCCTTGTACACCATTGCCCAAGAATCATCACTGGTTACCATTTTGTCACTCCTTATTATTAATTTTATTATTACCCTTAAAATATTTTTGCTGGACCATTTGAGGGCAAATCTCAGGCATTTTGACCCCGTGACTCTAAATGCTCCCTGCAGGTTCACCACACCTTCCATCAAGGAAGAAGACGGCCAGGAGGGACAATAGAATGCAGATCGAAGGGGTTACAATGTTTTTGTCTTCCCATTACACATAAAATCCAGATGTTCGCTGAGGCCTCTCTCCCTGAGGTAGCTTTGTCCCTCATCTTACAATCAAGCATGAAATACCTGCACAGTCACGGAGCATCTGTGGAAGGCGCAAGGAATTGGTATGCGATTGCCTCCGTGAAGGGAGACCGAGGGACCAGGGAACAAGTCTGGGAGAGAGATTTTTCATTTTATACACTTTTGACCTTTGTAGCATGGACTTTTATTACTTGGTCAAGAAAAAAAACCACATTTGGGCACCTGGGTGGCTCAGTCCATTGAGCGTCTGACTCTTGATCTCAGCTCAGGATCCTACCGTTTGTAAATTCAAGCCCCGCATTGGGCTCTACTCTGACAGTGAAGATCCTGCTTGGGATTGTCTCTCTCTCTCTATCTCTCTCTCTCTCTCCTTCTCTCTCTGCCCCTCCTCTGCTCGCTTGCTCTCTCGCTCTCAAAATAAAGGAATAAACATACAAAAAAAAACCCCACACATTTTGTAATTGACCTAACCAAGGTCACTGGGTACCAGGAGGCAAACACAGGACTCAAACCCAGCTCTGCAACCACGAGCCTAAGTTTGTTCTCAGCATCACAGGAAGTTATATAAATCCACCGTTTTAACCTAAATCGATCCACTTGGGCACTGCTGGGACAGAAAAGAGGTAGCCGAAATCCAAGGGAAGACACAGACGCCTGCACCTGCCACACAGAAGTGACATTCTCAGATGCCTGCTGGGATTTGAGCTGCTTTCAAAAGGCAACAAAATTCTAAGGTTGGAGCACGGTGGTATCCTCCTCCGAGAGACTTCCTGAGCTAGTGGGATGGACACAGTCCCTAAGGCGAAATGATATGGGTCCCCCCTCCCCCCATAAGCTATAATTGTGACCTTGGAGAGGTCATCCAGCCTCTCTGAGCTTTGATTCCTTCATCAGGAAAATGGGGGAGATAATATTGCCTATCGTATGGCTCCGCATTGTCGTTAGTCTAGCAAACTCCCCAAAGGTGAGGTGTCAGATCACAGCAAATGTGCTGAGGGACGGTGGCAGGTGGCTGGCGCTCTCTGTCCACAGGGGAACACAATGATGAGATTGGCTCTGGGTGGGGACTCTCCAGCATGGTGGAGCATGTGACCTCAGGTGGTCCTTTCTTCCTTTCTGGTAAAGTGGGTGGGCTGAACCGCGTGTTCTCCCTACTCTGGTGTTCCAGAATCCAGGGCACTTCTGGGCTGAGCCTTCACAGGTGAGCCCCTCTTAGGCACCCTAGCGTTGTCCTCGGTGGCAGGTCTGGTGAGGGGAGGAGAGGTGGTGGCCGCACAAGAGGACCCTGGGGACGGCTGCAGAGTTGGGCAGGGGTGCCTGGCGGTCATCTCCGCCCCCCCTCTGTTCCCTCCCTGCTTCCCACCAGAGACTGTGCAATCAGTCTGCCTCCTCTGTATCTGTCTCAAGGATATTGGTGACTGGAGATTCTTGACGCTGAACCTGGCTCTGAAAACATCCCCAAGCAGAAAAATTCCAGGGCAAAGCAATTTCCCAACCTGGCAAGAAGCTACCTGTCTGAGCAGAGGTGGGAGTGTGGTTTGGACCCAGAGACAGGTCCATAGGCTCTCCCAACTCCCCTCAGGCCTTGGTCCCAACCCCCTTCCCTCTAGGCCTTTCCTACCACTCCCTTCTCTGCCGAACCTTTGCTCTGGCTCCCAGCCGCTGGGGAGAGGGGCGCTTCCATCGGTTTAAACCCCCCTCCCTCCTGCCAAGGACCCCAGCCCTCCTCTCTGCACTGCCCCCTTCCCAGGCCCCTGGTCCGCCTTCTCCCCCCTCACTTTTCGCTCTGAGCAGTGAAGAGCTGTCCTGTCCCTACGGCGTCACGTCGCTCAATAGTCCTGGAAGGTAAGCGGTGCTATGGTCCCATTTCGCAGCACGGGGAACTGAGACAGACCTAGAGAAGTCCAGCCGGGGTCACAGAGCCAGGAAGCTATGGTGCCACGATTCCAGTGCTGGACAACAGCAGAAGTCATTGTCCTGCAGTCACGGCCCTGGCTCCTTGTGACCCAGACGCCCTGGGAGCCCCTGCTTCCAGCTTGTGCCCAGATTGGAGGTGTGATGTACCCACGCGGCTCCCTTGTCAGTGGCAAGGCCCTCAAGAACAGGGACGAGGCATTATTCGCCCTCCCCGGGGCCAGGCAAGGACCTGGGACACTCAGGAAAAAGCTAGCTGAAGGGACCTTCCGGTGTGGTCAGAAGGAACGTGGGGCAGGGAAGCTGCTAGGTCCCCCGGGGCCATCCTTCGCAGGGTCCTGGCCCCACAGCCAGTTGGGGAACAGAAGGTCAAGGCGTGCTCTGGACGCTGGCTCTCTAGCAACAGCAGGCTGCAGGTTACTGCTTATTTCCAGCTACATCTCTGTGAAAACACAAGCGTCCCGCAGTGTTCAGAACCGAGGTGGGCCCTTGCCTTGCTCTCTACCATTCGGCCTCCGTCCTTCCCTCCCGCCTACCCGACCTGACAGCCAGGTGATTGGAAAAAAGAGACGTAACGCATCTCAAACTTTCTGATGAGAAGGAGTGGAAGTCCCCCCCTCGTCATGGAAAATAAAAGTTGAGGGGCGCCTGGGTGCCTCAGTCGGTTAAGCGTCCGACTTCAGCTCAGCTCACGATCTCACGGTGTGTGAGTTCGAGCCCCGCATCGGGCTCTGGGCTGATGGCCCAGAGCCTGGAGCCTGCTTCCGATGCTGTGTCTCCCTCTCTCTCTGTCCCTCCCCCGTTCATGCTCTGTCTCTCTCTGTCTCAAAAATAAATAAACGTTAAAAAAAATTAAAAAAAAAAAAAAGAAAAGAAAAGTTGCTCCTGGTTTCCTGCTCCCTTCCCTCCCCTCCTCCCCTCCCTGCCCTGGGGGTCTCTGTTTCAAACTTGGATTGTTCGCAGAGGGGCAGCGGGCAGCTGCAGGGGCCGGGATGACTGGGTGTGAATGGGTGGAGGGGGAAATCCTTCCCTGTGGAACCCTCACCGGAAATGTTACTGGTCTTTGTCCAGGGGACAAACCGTAGGTAGATATATTAATAGAAATGACACGTTTTTATCACTGCAGAGACTCAGTTCACAAGTACTGCTTAAACACTGGCATTTTGTACCTCCACTTCGTACCTTACGCTCTAGTTATTTGTGCCTGGAGTCAGGTGGCTCTAGGGTTCAAGTGCCTGCTCTGCCATTCCTCGGCTGTGTGACCTTGAGCAAGTCACTTAACCTCTCGGAGCGTCAGACCTCTCATCTGTAAAAGGGCAAAAGTGTCAGCTGCGCTGACGGCTCGGAGCCTGGAGCCTGTTTCGGATTCTGTGTCTCCCTCTCTCTCTACCCCTCCCCTGCTCGCTCTCTCTCCCTCACTCTCTCTCTCTCTCAAAAATGCAGATTAAAATAAATTTTCTTTAAAGGGATGAGTCGCTTGAATCCTCTCTCCAGGCATTGCTGTCAGGATCGAGTGGAATGCGAAATGCACACGCACATACGCTGTGCAAACTACAACCACACGCACGTGTCACGTCACACATTACCACCCTGTGAGCGCCACACCTTCCAAACTCGTCTTCACTGGCTGTCTTGCATTAGCCCCAGTCCTAATCCTGCAGTTCTCCTCTGCTGTTCTCCCCTTGGTCCGTGTATGTCACACTCTTTTTTTTTTTTTTTTTAAGTTTCTTTACTTTGAGAGAGAGAGTGTGTGTGTGTGTACATGTGAGCAGGGGAGGGGCAGAGAGAGAGGGAGAGAGAAAATCCCGGGCAGGCTCCACGCGGACAGTGTGGAGCCCAACATGGGGCTCGAACCCACAAATCGCGAGGTCATGGCCTAAGCCGAAGTCAGCGGCTTAAACCCACTAAGCCACCGAGGCGCCCCTATCCGGCTCGTTTTTAAATCTCTGGGCATTTACCGGTGGGCAAAGGGCAGACACAGCAATGCCTTGGAAATTCATTACAGTTAAGAGCAAGACCGCCAAGGTAGAAACCGAAATCCAACTAGCAGCTGTGTGAGTCCTCGAGCAAACTACTTCCCCTCTCTGTGCCTTAGTTTCCCCATCTGAAAATAGGACAAATAATAGTTGTTATCCCATAGGATGGCCGCGAGAAGGGAAAACTCCTTAATCCACACGAAGGGCCTAGAACAGTGCATGGCACCTGGTGGGGTCTCGATAACCCCTCCAGCTCCTTGGCTCCCGGCGTGGATGGTATTGATCAGGAGGATGAGTACAGAACGCCCAGGGAAAGCACAGAGGTCGGCGAGCAATGGCTTGGGGAAAAGGCTGACGGGTAAGGGAAGGAAGAAATGGGTCTGGAAAGGCAGAGCGGGGGGGAGAATGAGAGCAGAGTGAGTTTTGAGAGGGTGTTTAGAGCAGTTCAGATGGGGAAGGAGCGCCTGGGAGCAGCGGATGCTGCACCATGAGAAAAGAGAGAGACTGATCTGTTCAAGATCAGTGAATATTGACTGACCAGGCACTGGCCACGGTCCTTGTTACTCAGTGTTTATAATCTAGGCAGGAAGGCCAAGCCAACCCGTGAGCCGCTGTGGGTTGCAGTGCAAGAGTGAAATGGTTTGCTCTGGCCCCTACACGCCATCTCTCGAGGCAGAGCACGCTCAATTGTCAAGGGAGTGGCCCGGGCGATTAATTAGAGAAGTCAGAGGCAGGCCAGGCTTCTGTGGGACCCACCGCAGCCCAGCCCGTGGACGTCCGAGTCGAGCAGAGTCCCCCGAGAACGGTCAGAGCTTGATTCCCCGCTTGCTGCACGGCAGACCTCGCTCTTGGATTCATTACCATGTTGACTGAAAGTGACTCTGGGTCCGGGCTCTGGCATGTTTATAAAGGTCTTTATGTTCCCCTCTCATATAAGTGATTTTTAGCCAGGCATAGGATTCTTCTTTCCAAATACTTTGCCACGGAACTCTGAAGGGATTGTCCCCGTGGTCTTCCAGCCCCCTCAGTACTGTAGACATCATTCTGGCCCTATCCAATCTCGTTTCTTTGTAGGTCATCTGCTTTTTACCTCTAAAAGCTTTTGTGGGGGGACGCCTGGGTGGCTCAGTCGGTCGAGCGTCCGACTGCGGCTCAGGTCGTGGTCTCGCGGTCTGTGGGTTCAAACCCCGCGTCGGGCTCTGTGCTGACAGCTCAGAGCCTGGAGCCTGCTTCGGATTCTGTGTCTCCCTCTCTCTCTCTGCTCCCCCCACCCCACTCATGCTCTGTCTCTCTCTGTCTCAGAAATAAATAAACGTTAAAAAATTAAATAAATAAATAAATAAATACAAGCTTTGGGAACTGGGGCACCTGGGTGGCTCAGTTGGTTAAGCATCCAACTCTTGATTTTGGCTCAGGTCATGATCTCACAGTTCGTGAGTTCGAGCCCCGTGTCAGGGTCTATGCTAACAGCCTCCTTGGGATTCTCTCTCTCCCTTTCTGTCTCTCTGACCCTCCCTGCTCACACAAATGCATGCTCATGCACTCTCTCTCCCTCTCTCTCAAAATAAATAATAAACAAAACTTTTTAAAAAAGGAAATAAAATAAAAGCTTCTGGAACTTTCCCTTGGTGCTGGCAAATTTCATCAGCATGGGTTGTTCTTCATTCATAGACCATTCAGTCTGAAGATTTGTGGGTTTTTTTCCAGCCTGGGGAGTTTTCCTATTATTTCTTGGATTATTTCTTCCTCTGAATTATTTCTATTCTTTAAGACAGGTATGGAAGTCTCTGGATCTACCATTCATGTCACAACTTTTTTTCGTATATTCTATATCCTCCTAATTCTTTGTCTTTCTATGCTCGTTCTGTTATCCAGCCCATCTCCCCCACTTTCTTTTTCATAACTGCCAGTTTCTCAGGCTTAGTTTGAATTCTCCAACAAGAAAAACCCTGAAAAAACGACTTGAGGGGCACCTACTCGGGTGGCTCCGTCGATTAAGCGTCTGACTTCAGCTCAGGTCATGATCTCACAGTTTGTAGGATTTGAGCCCCATGTCAGGGCCTGGAGCCTGCTTCAGTTTCTGTGTCTCCCTCTCCATCTGCCCCTCTTCCGCTCATGCTCTGTCTCTCTCTCTCAAAAAAATAAACATGAAAAAAATTGTGAAAAAAATGATTTGAGTTCAAGTGGCTGATTTGGGAGATGATACCAGAAACTCCTCGTAGGGGAATGGGGAGGTGAGGTGGGGAAGGGAAGGCAGGCCATGAGGGGTGAGCTAGGCACCCTGGAAGACACGTGTCTCCGGGGCACCTGGGTGGCTCAGTTGGTTGAGCGACCAACTTTACTCAGGTTTTCTCAGAAGACAGAAAAGCATGGGGGTATGTTCTAGAAGCTGTCTTTTGGGAGTAGGGGGGGCCTCAGATTGGTCCTAGGTTCTACCAACTGCATGGGGCTCTGCCGTGTCTCTTGCTTTTCCGACCCAAGTTCTGGACACATTGCTCTAGGTTGAGGCCAAGTGCCTTGGCTGCCTGATGTTGGGCAAAGGACTGGGTCCACTGCTTGCCGTTCTAAATACCTGTTCTCGAACAACCAAATGGCTGATGACCTCAAGACCTCATCCTGCTCCTCAAATCCATTGTCCATGACTTAGAACTCCCACTACTCACAGCCTTCCTCTTCCGCACGTGTTTTAGGCTGCGGTTCCCCCAACGGATCATCTGCCCCTTATCCATGCTTGCTCTCTGTCTCTCTCTCTCTCAAAATAAATATAAATAAACTTGAAAAAAAACCCAACCTTGTTACTTAAAAAAAAAAAAAAAGATCCCACAATAAGGATTTGGGTGTCAGACTAATGTTTCTTTTTTTTTTTTTTATGTTTATTTTACTTTTGAGACAGAGACACAGAGAGAGAGAGAGACAGAGCATGAGCAAGGGAGGGGCAGAGAGAGAGGGAGACACAGAATCCGAAGCAGGCTCCAGGCTCTGCGCTCTCAGCACAGAGTCCGACGTGGGGCTCGAACTCGTGAACCGCGAGATCACGACCTGAGCAGAAGTCGGACAATCAACTGACTGAGCCACCCTGAGGCGCCCCTAATGTTTCCTCTTAACAGGCCACATTGATAAGCGGCATTGAGACAGGTTGTACTTTTCAGGAATGGCTGCAACTTTATCTGCCATTTATCTGCACCTTTATGTAACTTTAACATTCCTTTCCCTGAATGGTAGGATCTGTCGTCTCCCCTTGAGCCCTCTGCTTCACGGCAGAAATCACCCGCTAGCTTCTGGGGCTGAATTCTTAAAGTGCCTCGCACTTTCCACCTTGCTCTTTTGGGACATTCACACTTGAAACACAGCCACCATGCCCCGAGGAAGCCCACACCGGCCCACATGGAGAGGCCACGTGCAGCTCCGCAGACCCCCCAGCAGACAGGCAGCTGCAGCTGCCATACATGTGAGTGAAGCCATATCTAGATAATTCCAGGCCTTACCTGCCAAGCACCCCCAGCTTTTGAATCTTCCCAGCTGAGGTCCCAAACACTGCGGGACAGACGCAAGCTGTCCCAGCTGTCCCCTGGCCAAATTCCCGACCCATAAAAATCCCTGAACATTGTAAAAAGGTTGTTTCACACTTCCAAACTCGAAGTTAAACAACCCCAAAGAATCGTTGGAACATGAACCACAGGGGGCTCACATGCACAGGCTCATTCTTGTGGTTATCCCTCCCTGGAGTGCCGTGTCTTTCCTCTTTTTACCTGGGTACTTCCTCCCCATTCTTCAAGAATTAGCTCGGTCGCCATAAAACCTTCTTTGACCCGTCCAACTCATGAGTATCTAATCCCTTCTTGGAGGCCAGTGAACATTCTAGTTCTCTAGAGAGAGGTAGGGTGGGGTAGTAAATGTGGAAATCTAGGGGCGCTTGGGTGGCTCAGTCGGTTAAGCATCTGACTTCGGTTCTGGTCATGATCTCGAGGTCCATGAGTTCCAAGCCCCGCGTCAGGCTCTGTGCTGACAGCGCGGAGCCTGGAGCCTGCTTTGGATTTATTATTCGGATAATAAATAATAAAAATAAATAAATAATAAAAATTTTAAATAATAAAAATTTTTAAATAAAAATAAATAAAATTAAAATAAAATTAAAAAAATAAAAATAAAATAAAAAATAAAATAAAATAAAAATAAAAATAAAATAAAAAATAAAATAAAATAAATAAAAATTTTAAATAATAAAAAGTAAATGTGGAAATCTAACTTTGACATCAGAAGTATTTGGGGGTCTACTCCCAGTACTACCCTTTACCAGCTGTATCGTCGTGGGAAAGTTGCTTCATCAACTGTATTGTTGAGAAGATTGAATGAGATGATGTGTGTTACCACAGATTGCCAACCACCGGGCAGCCAACAACTACTTATTGACTGCTGTCGTGAATAGCTGGTGCTATGTAACCTTCCACCCCAAAAGCCAGTGGTTTGAAATAACAACACCCACTTACTTGACTCTTGAAACTTCGACGTGAGCAGGGCTGAGCGGCGCAGTCCAATTCTGTTCCCTACACGTAGGGTGACTCAGGTGGGGCCGGAAGGGCTGCTTCCAAGATGGCGGACTCACATGGCCGGCAAGTCGACGTAGGCTGTTGACTGGGGCTACCTACTAGTGCCTCTACCTGTGGGCCTCTCCTTAAGGCTACTTGAGTTTCCTTCTTTTTTTTTTCAACGTTTTTTATTTATTTTTGGGACAGAGAGAGACAGAGCATGAACGGGGGAGGGGCAGAGAGAGAGGGAGACACAGAATCAGAAACAGGCTCCAGGCTCCGAGCCATCAGCCCAGAGCCTGACGCGGGGCTCGAACTCACGGACCGCGAGATCGTGACCTGGCTGAAGTCGGACGCTTAACCGACTGCGCCACCCAGGCGCCCCTTGAGTTTCCTTCTGACATGGAAGCTGGTTTTCAAGAGTGAGTGTTCCAAGAAACCCCAAGTGGAAACAGATGGTCTCTTAAGACTTGGGCCCAGAAACGAGCACAGTGTGACTTCGGCCTTCCGGTCAAGGCAGTCACAAGGCCCACCCAACCCAAGGGGAAAGAACATAGACCCCCACCTCTCAACAGAAGGAGTATAAAAGAAATAGCGGCCTTGTTTAATGGGCCACAGACGTCTTCTGGTATTAGGTGCTCTTGTGTGCTCCACGATTATCGTATAGCACGAGACAGACGTGCTGCCCATTCTTGTGGAAACTATACTACTTGTTTTGTTATATGGACGTGTATCTTGTGTCTCCAACCAGCCTGAAAATATCTTCCAGAGCAAGGTTCTGTCTTCTCTGTCTTTCTATCCTTCACACTTGACACACTGATTGACATGTCATTAACGAACAGGAAATCTTGCGGCATTTAAATTCTACCGTGTGGAATCAGATCATGAGAAAACAGTTTGTAAACTGCAAACCACAATTCAAATATAAGGACCATCGTTATTCATTTAAATGTTTAATGATTACTTACTCTGTACCAGCCGCTATCTTGGCCCTTATTCATACAGAGATGATGTGACGGAGGCCCTGCCCCCAAGCCCCACATTTCCCCTCTGACTGACCAACCAGGAAGTGGATGCGAAGGCAGTTAACTACCCGCTGAAGCATTAAGGGCACACCCCACAGACACAGCAGAGAGCCCTCAACAAAGGACGAGAGACTGGTATCTTAAAGCATTTAAGGAAATCTCTAATCATTAGCTGCCCACTTCTAACTACAAGGTTTACCTAGCAGAAACTTCAGTGGTTGCATATAACGAAGAATGCAGACTTTACAGAATTGGGCCAGGAAAGTCCCTAAACAACCAGCAGCAACTGCGACAAGCAGTAGCAACAGTAAACAGCAAATAGTAAACGTCCAGTTTTTGACAGAATAGTTATGAGACTTGTAAACCAACCAATGAACCAATGGGAAAGTCTAGCCCCTCCTGGAAAGAAAAGGCAGCCAATAGAAACTGTCCCTGGGGAAGCCCAGGGATTGGAGTCACTGTCAGTTTCAAATCAGCTATTATAAATCTGCTCGAAGAACTGAAGAAAACCATGCCCAAGGATTAAAGGGAAGTATAAGGGTAATGTCTGGCCAAATAGAGAATATCAGCTGAAGCGATAGAAATTATATATATTTTTTTTTTAATTTTTTTTTTTTCCAACGTTTTTTATTTATTTTTGGGACAGAGAGAGACAGAGCATGAACGGGGGAGGGGCAGAGAGAGAGGGAGACACAGAATCGGAAACAGGCTCCAGGCTCCGAGCCATCAGCCCAGAGCCTGACGCGGGGCTCGAACTCACGGACTGTGAGATCGTGACCTGGCTGAAGTCGGACGCTTAACCGACTGCGCCACCCAGGCGCCCCGATAGAAATTATATTTTTAAAGGGCGCCTGGCTGGCTCAGTCGGAAGAGCCTGCGACTCTCGACCTTGGGGTCGTGAGTTCGAGCCCCATGTTGGGTGTAGACATTATAAATAAATAAACTTTAAAAAAAGAAATTATATTTTCAAAAGAACTAAATACAGGAGTGCCTGTTTGACTCAGTCAGTTGAGCGTAATATTTTAAAAAAATTTTTTAATGTTTATTTATTTTTGACAGAGAGAGAGAGAGAGAGAGAGAGTGAGCGAGCATGAGTGGGGGAGGGGCAGAGAGAGAGGGAGACACAGAATCCGAAGCAGGCTCCAGGCTCTGAGCTGTCAGCACAGAGCCCGACGCGGGGCTCGAACTCACGGACCGCGAGATCATGACCTGAGCCGAAGTCAGATGCTCAACCGACTGAGCCACCCAGGAGCCCTGATCGTAATATTATTATTATTGATATAATAGTTATTATTATTATTATTTTGGATAGAGAGAGCCAGGGGAGGGGGAGGGTCAGAAGAAGAGAGAGAGAGAGAGAATCTTGAGCAGCTTCCATGCTCAGCAACTGAGCCCAACACAGGGCTCAACCCCACAAGGCTGGGATCATGACCTGAGTGGAAATCAGGAGTCAAACGCTCAACTGCCTGAGCCACCCACGTGCCCCTGTTTATTATTCTACTTCTATGGAGCACATATAATATTGATTGTATGAGTCCACTTCTACGGGGCCCGTGGAATAGTCAAAAACATAGATCAGGAAGTAGAACTGTGGTTACCAGGGGTTGGGGGACGCAGAGTGGGGAGTTATTATTTAAGGGGTACAGAGTTTCAGTATGAGACGATGCAAACGTTCTGGAGACAGGTGGTTGTGATGGTTGTGCCACAGCGTAAAGGCGCTTAATGCCACTGAAGTGTATTCTCAAAAATGTGGGGCGCCCGGATGGCTCAGTCGGTTGAGCATCAGACTTCAGCTCAGGTCATGATCTCGCAGTTCGTGAGTGCGAACCACACATCGGGCTAGCTACAGTCAGTGCACTGCTCAGCAGAGCCCGCTTCGGACCCTCTGTCCCCCTCTCTCTGCCCCTCCCCGACTTGTGCTCTCCCCCAGATAAATAAATATTGAAAAAACTAATAAATGAGCCGTACACATACAAATGGTGAAAATGGTGTCTTATGCACATTTTACCATAGTGTTACCATAGGCATAGTTTTACCATTAAGAAAAAATAAGCTTCAAGCACTACACAGAGACGAAAAAGAATGAAACACCCATGACCCCTTGAAAACGTTCTGCTCGGCGAAAGAAGCCAGGCGCAAAAGATCGCATGTTGTAAAACTCAATTTATACGGAACGTCCGGAACAGGCAGATCTTCAGAGACAGAAAACAGACTGGTGGAAAGACGCAGCTAACGGGCCCCAAGCTTCTTTCTGGGATGTTGGGAATGTTCTGAAGATAGAGCGGGTGACTGTCTCACAGCCCGGCGACTGTACTGAAACCAATGAATTGTACGCTTTAAAAGGACGAATTTTATGGTATGTGACTTATATCTCAACAAAGCCATTATTAAAATTTTATAGCCTGTCTTGATTGGCTCTACGTAACTTGCAACCAAGGATATCTGGTTAAAGGAAGCCAGGGAGACGGGAGATGAAAGGAGATAAGCTGAAAAAGACATCCCCAGACCAGATTTCACGACATACTTTTGAACTATAAGTGTAGTGTATGCTAATCAAAAATTACGAAGAGTATAGAGACATAACTTAAGAGTCTCTTCACTGTCGCTCCTCAGAGGTGACCCCTATGAAAATAGTGCGAGCCTCTGGATCCATGAGGGCATTTTGGTGGCAAGGGACCAGCCCCTGAGAAGGCGAGCAGGGATAGGTGTCATTGGAACGGTGCGAATTTGCTCAATTTGGAGATCCCAGGGGGTTCCAAGGTCAGAAGCAGCCTCAGGAGGGCGCCACAGCCGGAAGAGGCAGATCTGATCATTTCTCCTCCATCGCTGAGGCACTGCACCCCGGGGTCAGACCTCCCCACCCAAGATGGACTGCTTTGTAGTGCCTGCTCCAGGCCTGACTTGTGATGGGACGAGCTTGGTGGTCCAGAGCCAATCGCTGGGGCTGAGAAGAGCTGGTGCTCTTGTTGGCCAGGCCTGAGTCCCACGCTCCAGCCCTGGGAACGGTGGGAGGAATAGAATCTACCCCAAACCACCGGGATATAGAATATGGGGAAGATACAGTCCTCCAAAGAGGATCTGGGTACTACTTCCAGAAGAAGGTGGAATGAATGTCTCTGGATAAGCGGAAACAACAAATGTCTACCACGGTCTCCTTCTGGATGATAGATAGAGCTGCGGCTGGAGCTGGGTACAGGTGTAGATAGGGATGTATGGAGCTGGAACAAATACACCTGTATATATAGACACAGAAATAGATTTTATATTAATACACCGTTCTGTAACCCGCCTGGTTTCCCTCTACAACATATCGAGGACATATTGATATACGTGTCATGACTCAGTGGTCTTTCCTTATCTGTACACAGAGATCTTCATTCTTTTAAAATACCTTCATACTGGCGCCTGGGGGGGTTCAGTCAGTTAAGCATCCCACTCTTGACTTCAGCTCAGGTCATGATCTCCCGGTGTGTGAGTTCGAGCCCCGCCTCGGGCTCTGTGCTGACAGCTCGGAGCCTGGAGCCCACTTCGGATTCTGTGTCTCCCTCTCTCTCTATCGCTCCCCCACTCGTGCTCTGTCTCTCTCTCTCTCAAAAAAAAATGAATAAACATTAAAAAAAATTTTAATGAAATGTCATGAAATAAAATAAAATAAAATACCCCCATACTGTCCCACCGTGTAGATGTGCCCTAATTTATTGACTCCTTCTTCGATCGGTGGACACCTAGGTTGCCTTCAGATCACAAACACGACCGTGGTGTACAACCTTGCGGGTACATCCCGGCAAGTCCATGTGTGAGTGTTTGAGTAGGACGGATTCCTAGGAATGAAATTTCTGAGCCAAAGGGCATATTCCTATTTTTTTTTTCACTTCCATAATCTTCCTTGACCTTCATGCTGTTCCCCTCCTTCTTCCTGCCCTTCTGTCCCTCTCCAGAGCTTCCAAATGAGGCCAGGTTCCAGGGTACAGAAGGCAGCCTGAACTCTCAAGAACTCCAGCTTTCTATTTCTGTGCAACAAATGCCCCTCAAAACTCATGGACTTAAAACAGCCACCATTTTTCTTATATCTTATGGTATTTGGGGTCAGGAGTTGGGGCAGGGCTCAGCTCGGTGAGTCACCCGCTTCACGCCGCATCAACAGTGGTCATGTGCTGGTGTTCGGCTGGGGGCTGGGCTGGGCTGGGCTGGGCTGGAGAGGGTGGCATGGCTTCCTTCAAGTGTCTGGCGCCTTGATGAGGACGTCTGGATGGCCGGACTCAGTTGAGCTCTTTTTCCTCCCCATGTGGTCTTGGGGCCTCTCCATGTGGTCTCTCCCCGGCAGGGTAGTCAGACCTCAACATGGTGACTCATGCGTCACGAGAACGAGACAGAGCTGCAAGTCTTGCCATTTTTGCCATGTTCTATTCGCCAAGGCAGTCACGATCCAGCCCAGATTCAAGGGGAGGGGAGGTAAACCCCACTTCTGAATGGGAGGGGCACGGGGCATCTGGGTGGCTCAGCTGGTTAAGCCTCCGACTTCGGCTCAGGTCATAATCTTGTGGTTCACGAGTTCGAGCCCCGCGTCGGGCTCTGTGCTGACAGTCAGAGCCTGGAACCTGCTTCGGATTCTGTGTCTCCCTCTTTCTCTGCCCCACCCCCACTAACCCTCTGTCTGTCTCCCGCTCTCCCTCAAAACTAAATAAGACATTTTTTAAAAATGAGTGGGAGGGGCCGCGAGCACATACAGAGGGGGAGGAATTTATTCCACCCAGTGCGAATAGTTATTTGACTTGTTAGTCACATGTTGTGATTATTTATTATGGAATACATGGCGTGTATGCTAGGTTACCTTCCTACAGATGGAAACATTCTGAATTAGGGAGCGCATTTGGTCCCACTGGTTTTAGGTCAAAGGCTGTGGGTCCTTATTATTAGCCCCATTTACAGGATAAATATTTACAAATTAGGAAACAGAGGCTCAAAGAGGTAAAGTGAGTTGCTTGATGTCAGTTCACTTCTGGGACTTGAAGCTAAGAGAAAATGTCTCATTAGCATTATTCATGCCCTGGCACCTAGAATGGAGTCTAATAGCCCATTAATGGATTAGTATGTGACTTTAGAATGAGTGTCGTCCAGCCGGCAGGTCTCAGACCCATGCCCAGGGCTCCTTCCCCTGCAGTGCCCGGAGGGAGGGTCCAGAATCCCCTGCCAGCCCACCTGCCTGGGATGTCTGCGTCCATCCTCTGAGGAGCCTCTGATTGGCTTGATGCGTCCATGAAATCAAGGCAATGGGTGGGGCGTCTGGAACGCAGCCTTCAAGGTCAGAGAAGAGTTAACGTGCCGGCCCCCATCGCCAAAGACCACCAAGCCTGAGCGGAATTTAAACCTGGCTAAGAGTAAAAAAAAAACAAACAAACAAACAAAAAAAACAAATAAAAAACCTGGCTAAGAGTAACAAAGAGAGAATGCTTTCCCCCAGGCCCCATCCTGCCCTCACTCCCTGTCACGATTGTGCTTTAAGACCAAAGCGTTTCCATACATCCTATCAAATGTTCCTTGAGTAGGAGTGTAAATTCCTTTTTTTTTTTTTAACATTCATTAAAAATTTTTTTTAAATGTTTATTTATTTTTGAGAGAGAGAGAGAGAGAGAGAGACAGTGCGAGCAAGGGAGGGGCAGAGAGAGAGAGAGGGAGACACAGAATCTGGGGCAGGCTCCAGGCTGAGCCATCAGCACAGAGCCTGATGCAGGGCTCGAACCCACGAACTGTGAGATGTTGACCTGAACGGAAGTCGGAAGCTTAACCGACTGAGCCGTCCAGGTGGCCTGGGAGTATACATTCTAAGGAGAGGTCCATCAAGGTCGGAGAACATACCATCAGTCGGAAAGAGGGATTTCTGGTTAAAAAAATCATAGTCCATTGAACTTTAAGATACATTTGGTTCTTGATAGGAGCGAGCTTGTGCCCCTCCAGCCTTTCATGGGAATGCAATCACACCATGTTGTACTGTCACCCTATAAACAAAGCCTTTCACCAGATTTGTCAAAAACCAAACGGAACACAAAAACAACAAAAACCCATGATGCCCCATTACATTTGAGAATGTGAGAATTTCACACAAGCAACAAGTAACTTTTAGTATGAACATGTCCTTTTAGGACCTATTATTTAACTTCTTATTTATTATTTACGCTATTACTTAATATATCTTAAATATTGATCCGAAGATATTCATACTGGCAAATGACTTGTTGCTTTTCTGAATGTTGAAGTTAACCGGGCGTCCCATATTTTGTCCGGCAACCCTTCTGGTTGCTTGAGGGCTGATGGTTTCTTTGGTAGAGGCTCCGTGTTGCAGGATTCTGGCTTGTTTATTCAAAGAAAGGCCGCCAGCAGGTCCCTAGCACCTAATGCCTGCCACAGAGAGGGAGCTTGATAAATATTTACAGAATGTTTATCTGCCTGTGTGTCCTACCGGATGCCAGGACCTGCGACCATGGAAAATCAGAGGCTACGGTGAGTATGTCAGGGGCTGTGACTGGGGAAAGCCTGGATGATGGAGTCTGTGTGAGCTGGGATCTGGGAGGGGAGGTCAGGAAAGGCTTCTTAGAATGATGTCAGAGCTGACAGGAGTAGAACAGGAGCAGCAAAGGCCGCTTAAGCTTCTGGAATGAGATGAGAGCTGACCTAAATAGATCAGAAGCAGAAGAAGCGAAAGCGAAGGCAGGGAGGCTGGGGAGAGCTTTCTGAGCTGCACATAATGGGGCTGGCAGGAGGCAGTCAGGTCAGGAGGACGTCGGGAAGGGTATGTCCTCTGCAGGAGGTGTGGAACAGCACACGGAAGGAGGATGAGATAATAGTTTCACCCCAATACAGTGACTGTGATATGACGATGTTTTTTTCATACGCCCGCCCTGCCTAAAATCATCCTTGGCTATTACTAGACGCACATCTTTATCTGGTACCAACAAGGGGAGGTTAATACCCAATCTGACCACAGCTGCCACCTGGCGGTGATGCTTATGAGGACACCCTGAGGGAAAACCACCACGCCTACTTTGGATCACTAGTTTTGTTCTTGCCTCGGTGATGGTGATCATTTGAGATCCTACCACGTGTAGGATGCTTTACATACTCTCCGTTAGTGCGTTAAATTCCTGCAGCAATCTCTCAAGGTAGGTATTTTTGCTCCCAGTTAACAAAGAAAACCGAGCCTCAGAGAGGTCAAGTAACTTCTCAAGGTCACACAGCTGGGAAGACAAAGATCCAGGGTTTAAACTCCGATCATTCTAGCCACAAGGTCCATATATTTGCCAATACACAATGGTGCCCAATCCAACTGTGCCGCCTTACATTGAAAGTAATAATAATAATAATAATAATAATAATAAAACAGGATAATCATGACGTTTGTGATAGGCAGTCTTCTTTTTTTTTTTTTTTAATTTTTTTTTTCAACGTTTTTTAATTTATTTTTGGGACAGAGAGAGACAGAGCATGAACGGGGGAGGGGCAGAGAGAGAGGGAGACACAGAATCAGAAACAGGCTCCAGGCTCTGAGCCATCAGCCCAGAGCCTGACGCGGGGCTCGAACTCACGGACCGCGAGATCGTGACCTGGTTGAAGTCGGACGCTTAACCGACTGCGCCACCCAGGCGCCCCATGTGATAGGCAGTCTTCTAAAACAGCTCAGATGGGGGTGCCTGGGTGGCTCTGAACCTGCTACAATGTGGATGAACCATGAAGAAAGTATGCTAAGTGAAATAAGTCAGCCACAAAAAGGCAAGTATTGTATGGTTTCACTTGTAAGATTCCACATATATTTCACCACCTAGAGAAGTCAAATTCGTAGTGATGGAAAATAGAACAGAGCTGGCGGGAGGGGGGGGGTGGAGGGAGAAGGGAGGAATGGAAGTGAGTGTTTCATGGGGACAGAGTTTCTGTTTGAGGAGATGAAAATTGGGGGGATGGACGGTACGATGGTCGCACAACATTAGGAATGTGCTCAAGGCCACTAAATTGTTCAAATGGTAAATTTTGTGTCATGCCCATCTTAGCACAATAATAAAAATAATAATAATTTCTAAAAGTGTGACTTCTGTGTTGCTGGCACCTCTCTCTCTCTCTCTCTCCCCCTGCCTTAGATGAAGCCAACGGCTGTGTTGTGAGCTGCCGCAGGGAGAGGTCAACATGGCAAGGAATGGAAGCCCTCACTCCCAACCGAATCGTGCCCCTGAACGAGCTTAGGAGTGGATCCTGTTGCAGTTGATCTTGGGATGACCATGATCCCAGCGGACATGTTGACTGCTGGCTTGAGAGACACCCTGAGCTGGAGGGACCAGCTGAGCGGTGTCCAGGTTCCCGACCCACAGAAACCACGACATAATAAATGTTTGCTGTTTACAGTGATTTGTCGAGCAGCAAGAGAGAGCTAAGGCACTATTTTCGGCATGTCAGCTTCGCAGATTTCGTTAGTCAAATTAGATGGCGTTTACAAAGGTGCATGTAAATGTCAGGTGTGGTAGAAGGACTAAGACTGAGCTAAAGAGAGGCAGTATCTGGCGGTGAGAGCCCAGGCTTTGGGGCCAGACTGTTCCGTTTGTTTACAAGCTTTGCCATTTCCTGGTTATGTGACCTTGGGCAAGTTAGTTCATCTCTCTGTGCCTTGATTTCCCCCTGTAAAATGGAGCTGATGAGTACGTTCCCCATAGGTCATTGTAAAGATGATAATTTCAGGGCACCTGGGTGGCTCAGTCGGTTGAGTGTCCGACTGCGGCTCAGGTCATGATCTCGCGGTCTGTGAGTTCAAGCCCAGCATCGGGCTGTGTGCTGACAGCTCAGAGCCTGGAGCCTGCTTCGGATTCTGTGTCTCCTCTCTCTCTGCCACCCCCCCACCCACTCTGTCTCTCTCTCTCTCTCTCTCTCAAAAGTAAATAAACATTAAAAACATTTTTAAAAAGATTATAATCTCTTATAGAGCCCTTAGAACAGTGCCTGGTCTAGTTTATATGACAGGGTTATTTGGAGGATTAGTATGTGAAAAGAAATGGTTAAATATTTTAAGTGAAAATAAATGACCAAATAACACCATCCCGATTTTATTAAAAGAAATATATATATATATATATATATATATATATATATATATATGCTAAACGTGACTGCACAGAAAATACCTGAATCATCTAGAAGAGGATTTGGGGGCATAGTATGACAAAAAGCACACACTAACTAGAGCCCCCTAGTTATGCGGATGTGGGTAGATCACCTTCCTTCTCTGTGCCTCAGTTTCCTCAGCAGGAGCTTAGACATCATGATAACTACCTACCTACTGGCTATGGTTGCTGAGGAAATATGGGCAACACACACAATGCCCAGCACACAGTAGGCACTCAATAAATGCTAGCTACTGCACTCTGCGCGCAGTGCTCACAAATGATTTTAAGGTTTTCATTATGCTTTTGTGGAATTCGCCAAAGTTTCTATGTCGGTTATGTA
The DNA here is from genome assembly GCF_028018385.1 of Neofelis nebulosa. Classification (NCBI taxonomy): domain Eukaryota; kingdom Metazoa; phylum Chordata; class Mammalia; order Carnivora; family Felidae; genus Neofelis; species Neofelis nebulosa. Next base: position 11,923,567 of record NC_080789.1, read on the forward strand.
TCACTTCCACATCTCGGGACAGAGATGTTATAAGAGCACGTGGCAAGTTCCTGGCACAGAGGGACCTCCTGAGAGGTCACCTCCCCACCAGCAAGCTCCTTCCTCTCTGACGTCTTATGAGAAAGGCACCGAGGGTCTGGTCCCTGGTCACCACAGCAGGACACGGACATTTGTGCGGCCGGAGAGATGGCCGCGGACAGAAGAAGGAGTTTGGGGCAAGGAGGGTGCATGAAGCTGTGGGAGGAAGAAGGGGGTTCTCGCTGAACCCCACCAGGGTGGCCTCAGGGAGGTGTGTGTGGGGGGCCTTCTGCCTTAGCGGTCACCACGGAAACAAGCTAAGAGAACCAGGTGGAATCTCCAGGTGGGTATAAGGGAGCTCGCTGTAAAACGGTTTCAGATTTGCTGCTGGTTTGAAAATTCTCATAATAAGATGTTGGAAAAATTATTAGCTTGGTGGGTGGGGTGGGGAAAAAGAGAAAGAGAGATGGAGAGATGAAAGGGGAGAGAGAGAGAAAGAGAACGCCTAGGGACCGAGAGAGGCTGCAGAAACCGTCTGTGGATCAGGCATTACACCCAATTTAAGGCAGCTAAGTCACATGGGCATCACATGGGCCAGCGCCCCGGCTTTCCAGATGGGGAAAACCTGTTTTCTCATGTCACCTGGCCAAGGAGCAAGGGCAACATTTTTTGTCATGGTACCAAGCTGCCTCGTGTTTGGGATCCAAAACAACTGAGGATTTTTCCCAAGGCATCCTTCTCCTGCAGAGGTATGGCTCTGATTCTCCCAGATGGAAACAGGCCAGGATGGGGGGCAGAGGAGCTGTAGGCTGATCCCCCCCAAGGGGATGGGAGGGGGAGAAGCTGAAAACACTCAAGAAGGGTAGCTGACCCAAGGGACGGGCCAGCCCTGCTCTGAATAAGCTGCCGTGGGGAAGCCCCCATCACGTGTTCCGGCAGAAGGAGGGTGCGAGATGGCCTCTCCAGAAGGTGCTTCGAGCAGCTTTTGTCGGTCATCATCAGCCCATCTATATTTCAGAATCCCTCCCCATACTCAAGGGGCAACTCACAATGGAAATAAACCAGCATGAAGCCAGGCACTAGGCTTTAAAAAAAAAATTTTTTTTTTTAATGTTTATTTGTCTTTGGGAGAGAGAGAGAGAGAGAGAGACAGAGTGTGAGCAGGGAAGGGGCAGAGAGAGAGAGAGACAGAGACACAGAATCCGAAGCGGGCTCCAGGCTCTGAGCCGTCAGCACAGAGCCCGACGCAGGGCTCGAACTCGTGAACCATGAGACCATGGCCTGAGCCGAAGTCGGGAGCTCAACTGACTGAGCCACGCAGGTGCCCCTAGAGACTAGTGTTGGACACACTTAGCTTCCACCTCTGCTCTGTATCCTGTCAGCTGCCATCATCAGGCACCACACTTGGGTGCTTGGCTCTCGGGTTTCCTCGCCCACAAAATGGCGGACCGCCTCACCAGGCCTTTGGGAAGTGAGCCAAGATGACGGACCCAACAGGCTTAGCCCTGTGTCCTACGTGTGGAAAGTAAGTGACAAGTAGTGTCGCTGTTTTCGTGGTGCTGGTGTGTGTATTCATTAATTTTTATATTAAAGATTCATCCACTCAGCAGCTTTTACAGGGCGAGTAGCATCCTCTCTGAACCCCAGATTCCTCCTCTGGAAAATGAGACAAGTGACTCCCACCTCAGAGCTCGTAGGGAGAGCTTGGGGTTCATGAGGCAAGGCGCCCGGCTCCCGGCCAGAAGGGACTGACAGCTGACAGCTACTCTCATTACCGGTTGAGCTCAGACGCTGCCTCGGCGTTCCCGTCAATGCGCGAGTGAAGGGGAGGGTGGGTGGAGAGGAACTCGATCTGTCATCCTTGATGTTGTGCTCAATAAATATTAACTCCCAGGATTCTTCTGTATCACTTTTCTTTCCCAAATAGCTACTCTCCAGGTGCTGCCCTGTTCGGGGAGCATTTCGGCTCAGAAGAGGCTGTGCTCAGACTGTAGGTTCCGGTGAGGGACACAGGACTCCAAAGACAGCTTGATGCTGTGTCCCCTGCCATCTAGAAATCCTTGGGTTTCCCAGGAAAGAAAACATGCTAGCTAACGAAACGCCTCCCAGAGGGTCAGGGTTTCCTGTGAGTGTGGCTACGAGGATTGGGATTCCAGGGGCCCCGAGTCCCCCAAGTCCACCATCAGACCGAAAGTCCTCCTTTAAAGCTTTCCACCTCGGCCTCGACACGTTTTGCAGTTGAAAACACCTAGGAATACTCTGTAAGGTCTTTTAGTTACTCTGTTATCAGGAGCAGAGAACTGGCTTTGAAAGGCCTGACTATTCTAAGGATTGCAGAAAACTATGAGGAATGGAATTAATTCTGAAAATAAGATTTGACTATGGAATTCTAGAACAAGTGCTGAACTTAAAGGGAGGCAGAACTGAGTTCCCATCCAAGCCAGTACACGACGAACTGTGTCGACGTGGACAGGTCCCTTCACCTCTCTGAACCTAGATTTTCTCCTTTGCAAAATTTGAATAATAATACTTTTTATTTATTCTTTCATTAAAGCTTTCTCCTTACTCTAAAATCCGCTCTCAGGGGTGCCTGGGTGGCTCAGCCGGTTGGGCGGCTGATTTCAGCTCAGGTCATGATCTTGTGGTTTGCGGGTTTGAGCCCCAAGTCGAGCTCTGTACTGATGGTTCGGAGCCTGGAATTTGCTTCGAATCCTGTGTCTCCGTTTCTCTCTCTGTGCCCCTCCCCTGCTTGTGCTCTGTCTCTCTCTGTCTCCCCAAAATGAATAGATGTTCAAAAAAAATTTTTTAATCCACTATCAAATGAAATAATGGACAGAAAATGTTTCATAGTACATTTTCCCACTAGAGAGTGGGTGGTTTATCACAAAGACTCGGTTATGAGAGCAATCCAATTCCAACTAGCTGAAACTCTATAAAGGAACTTATTGGCTCATGTAATTAAAACCAGAGATTGAAAGGCTTCAGGCTTAGCTTGATCTGGGAGGTGAAACCATACTTTCCTGGCTGTCTCACCATCCCTCTGCAGAGGCAGAATTTTCTCCCACTGTATAGAGTTTCTTTCATGGGGCCAGGGAGGATGGCCCCAGGGCAAAAGAGAGCTTTTCCACCGCCCCTCCCCCCCCCCCAACACACATACATCACCCCATCAATCCCAGGGAAAATCTGCAATGGCATTATTCTGGTCATGAGCTTTCCTTGGGCCACTGTTGCTGCAAAATGGAATGCAGTGGTTAATCTGGTCTGAGTTACTTACCTACTCCATAACTAGGGGTGGGTGGGTGGATGGACTTTCTGCCTCATAGCCCCACGAGACCTACCTGTCTGGGGGCGGCGGGGGGGGGGGGCGGTTTAAAGGTTCTGGCCAGGTGGCCAGGCTGGGTATCTGCAGAAGTCCCAAGTTCCCTTCATGAGAGAGACAAGGTCAAATGAGCTAGGGCTGCCATATGGTCCTTCCAGCACTTGGGACATAATAGATGCTGTATCTGCTATTTGTCGTGTTGTCTGTATGCCCAGCACGTTTTCAACATTTTGTCATATTTGAGAAATTTCCATCTCCCCACGGTCGGGGGGGGGGGCGGGGCGGCACAAGAGCATTCGCTTTCCAGCCTTCCTTGCAGCCAAGGCACAGCATGTGACCCAGTTCCACCAATCAGATGCCCAGGGGAGACTTGGGTAAGGAAGTGAGAACTCCAGAGAAGGAGGCTCTGTGTGGTGAGGGTGGCCTCAGGCCCTTGGTTTAGGGCAAAGCTCTTGGTGCAGAAATGGCCTAGAGGAGAAACAGCCGAGGCGGTGTTCTGCTTATCCAGCTGTTTCTATGGTCGCTTCCGGGCATTGATCCTGGAGGCACAGCCCTCAACGATTCCGTGAGTGAATATCCTTTTAAGAAGTTCCTTTTCTGCTTCATCAGCCAGCGTGTTTCTGTTAGCTACAAGGAAAAACTCTAATGGGCACTCTAATCCACCCCCCCCCCCCCAAGCAGGTACCAGGTGGGAGAGCTCTCCCAGAGGGGCAGTTTTCCCCATTTGCCAAGGAAGACCCAGGGGAGCGGGCGGGGGGGATGACCGGAGGAGCAGGGGAACTTCGGGCAAACCAGGGCGATGCTGTCAGATCACCTGCTACCTTGGCCCCAGCCATAGGATCTGGAACCAAGTTCCTTAAGGAGAGGACGGCTGACCTGAAGACAAGTTAGTCGGATGAATAAGCCATATGACTGGTCGTACATGGATGACCTAGTATTTATTTATGGGGGGGGGGGGTTATTCTCATCGAGGTAGATTTCACATAACATGAATTTCACCATTTTCAAGATGCACAATTCAGTGGCGTTTAGTACATTCACAGGGTCGAGCAACCATCATCTGTGTCTAGTTCCAGAACATTTCCATCACCCCCCCAGAGGACACCCCATACCCATTAAGCAGTCACTCCCTATCTCCCCCTTCCCCCTAGCAACCGCTAATCTGGCTTCATTTCTCTATGGATTTGCCTTTCCTGGATATTTCATACAAACGGAAACTTACGATACATGACATTTTGTGTCTGGCCTCTTTCACTTAGAGTGACTTTTTAAAATATATAATTTATTGCCAAGTCAGCTTGACAGCTCTTGGCTTCGGAAGTAGGTTCCCATGATTCATCAGTTACATACAACACGCAGTGCTCATCCCAACAAGTGCCCTCCTCAATGGCCCATCACCCATCTTCCCCGCCCCCACCAACCTTCAGTTTGTTCTCTGAGTTTAAGAGTCTCCCATGGTTTGCCTCCCTCTCTGTAACTATCTAGCGTGATGTTTTTGAGGTTCACCTGTGTCGTAGCCTGTGTCAGCATCTCGTTCCTTTCTACGGTCGAATAATATTCCACTGTGGAATATACTGCATTTTCCCCATCCGTGCATCAGTTGATGGACATTTGGGTGCTCTCCGCCTTTTGGTGATTGAGAACATGCTCCTAGCCATGGGAGAATAAGGAAGGATGATGGTTGGGTAGGACTGTTGGAATCCAATGGGCGCAGTGACACAGCGACATCTTCAGCCTGGAGCAGAGAGAGCGACAGAGCCTGGGAGCCTCCTAGTGGGTTCTGGGGATGAGCAAAGAACACGAGACAAATGCCAGGGGGGAGAAGGGGGTCTGTTGCAGTAGCTGAGGAGCACAAATGCGTCTCTGGGAGCTTTGAAGGAGAGAAAGTGGGTCTGAATGGAGAGTTCCAGTCATTGGGCCAGAGACAAGGACAGCAGTCGTGAGAGCACAGCTCAAGAGGCAAATAGGCCAGGTCTTAAATCCTGACTCTTACTCACCAGCCCTGGTCATTTCATCTTTCCAGGTCTCGGTTCCTCTTGTAAATGGGGCTAATAACCACCCCTCCTTCACAAGGTCGCTGTGAGAACTAGGTTAGATCATGTAAGTAAAGCACAATACCAGATACCTGATAATCTCTTACTATAAAGGTAGTTATTACCCTTATTTTTATGGTTTGGCTAGTGTTATTGTGTCTCTGTTGCTCCCTGAGCAAGGTGTTAAAAATGTGTAGTAGGTGTGAATCTACGTAGCCCATAAACCTGGTAGCACAAAACGTCTCTTTCCTCGTTTTTCAATGTCAAACCCAAATCTCTTTATTGATTCTCCACTCCTGTCGATGATGGAAACTTATCTGAGTCAGTGTAGAGTCTTCTAATTCTCAACAGGGTATCAGCTAGCCCCTGGAGGGGACTTGCAATGAACCAAGTCCTGGGGAGGGGTGTCACCTGCCTGGACTTCGGGGACTGTATCTGTCAGTCGAGGTTCAACTGGAGAAGCAGAACTACTAGGATGTATTAAGGGATGTGTTGCAAGGCATCAGCTTATGCAATTGTGAGAGTCCGGAATCTGCCGTGCAGATTGGCAGAAGGGCTGGAACTCTCAAGCACAGGCGGAAACTGCTTTCCACAGGTGGAGTTTCTTCAGGGGACCTTCAGTTCTGCTCTTAAAGCCTATCAACGGGGGCGCCTGGGTGGCGCAGTCGGTTAAGCGTCCGACTTCAGCCAGGTCACGATCTCGCGGTCCGTGAGTTCGAGCCCCGCGTCAGGCTCCGGGCTGATGGCTCGGAGCCTGTTTTCCGATTCTGTGTCTCCCTCTCTCTGCCCCTCCCCCGTTCATGCTCTGTCTCTCTCTGTCCCAAAAATAAATAAAAAACGTTGAAAAAAAATTTTTTAAAAGCCTATCAACGCATTGAATCAGACTCACTCAGATTATCTAGAATAATCTCCCCTAGGGTGAACTGATTATAGACCAAGGCACAGCAACACCTAGCCTTTGACTGAGTAACTGGGGACCACCGCCCCCCCAAAATGACACGTGAAACTGCTCATCGCCATCACCGATCCCAATCTCTGCTGTCCTTCCCGCCCAGCCTCTTGGGGGTGTCTCAGGCCTGTGGGCCTCCTCGCAAGCCGGCACACCGTGGTGGACGGGAGCAGGGCCTGCCGGGCCAGGGAGCCTGGCGTGGAACATGCTCGGCCATCAGCAGCTGCGGGGCATTAGGCAAGTTACTTAATGTCTACACGTCTGACTGAAATAGGGAGAACAATAGCATCCGCCTTCTGGGGTCGTTGTGTGGATCAACTGGGCAAGAACAGGTAACAAGGACTTAGAACAGTGGCTGATACAGGTTGGGTAAATATTCTCTCTCTTCTCTTCCTGTGCCGGTCCCCTGCGGGATGCAGGAACTCTGGGGTCTCCTGGCCACCTCGGGATGCCTGCTCTCAGATCTCCAACCTGGGGAGAGGGTCGTCTTGAGCTACTCAAGGGCGGCCGGGAAAGGAGGCAGTGAAACCCTGGGGCCACCCGCCCCCAAAGCGGTCCCGCAGTGCGCGCGCGCGCCCCCTCGAGGAAGTGCGGGGACTAACACAGAGGACATAATCGTTCGGGACGCTGGCAGCTTTGCGGTGGGACGGAGAGCAACAATCGGGAGAAGTTCTCTTCCCTTCTGGCTTCAGCAGACACCCGTGAAGCTACCTGCTGGGCTACCGCCGCGTTCCAGACAGAGGTGGAAGCACGCCGCGTCCCCACTCAGGCGCGCAGGACCAGCAGCCGCGCGCCTCCAGGGGGCGCCACTGAGCTTCCCTGCGCCCCGCGCGGGCGGGACTCGGGCGCGCGTCCGCACCCTTGCGCGCTCTTGGAAAACACTGCGCTTCCCGTAGCCAGCTGGGTGGGGTCCTGGAGAGTTTGTGATTCAGGGTGTGGCTGTGGCGGTGACTTCATCTGCCCTGCCAGCCTGGGGGACGCCAGTCACGTGTCCCTGTCTGGTTTCCCGCTGGGAGGGGAGTGGCGGGGAGGGTTGTGTGTTCCTTGGAGGCGGGATGTGGTTACCTCTGCCCCCCTCGCTTGAGTCCCTAATAAGCATGTCTTTAGATGTGATGGTGCCAGTCTCCCTCTTCCCTGATGTGGCTGAGAGAGCTTTATTTAGCCTCTGCAGACCCCTCGGGTGCCTGATGGGAAAGCAGGCTCCGACCCTGCTGTTCCATTAACTGGGCATCGCCGGGCCTGGCCTTGCGCAAATAAGGCATCATTTGTGTCGTAGTGACTGACACTGGCCACAGCAGGCTGGAGGGAAAAGAGAGGATCAGGATAAAAAGTGGCACCTCGTGGGACTTTGTTGGAAATTCTTCCCCCTTGGGGGCGCCTGGGTGGCTCAGTCCATTAAATGTCTGACTTCGGCTCAGGTCATGATCTCCTAGTTTGTGAGTTTGAGCCCCAAATGGGGCTCTGTGCTGACAGCTCAGAGCCTGGAGCCTGCTTTGAATTCTGTGTCTCCCTCTCTCTCTGCCCCTCCCCTGCTCATACTCAGCCTCTCTCTCTCTCTCTCTCTCTCTCTCTGTCTCTCAAAAATAAACATTTAAAAAAGTAAAAAAAAAAAAAAAAAAATCTTCCCCCTTTACTAACTAACTCCCCAGCCAGGGTTGTCCCCTTGTCCCCTGAGCCTACAGGCCCCTCAACAAGTTCATCATTACCCCCCTCCATGCTTGAAGAGAGGCAGGCTGGGATCAGGGAAGGAGCTTGGGTTTGAGAAAAAAGCAGACCCAAGACCAGGGCTGGAATCCTGTTTCTGCTAATATCACCCTGACCCTGGTTAAGTTCTTTAAGATCTATGAACCTCCGTTTTCTCATACATAAGATGGACACTGTAACACCCACCTCTTAGGATTAAATAAAATGTTAAAAAGAAAAAAGGATTAAGGTATGTGTGAAGAGCCTAGCACACAACCTGGCATGTATCAATAAATAATTGTTGAATAAATATAAATATACATTTATTTCATTTATAATATACATTTATATCTAAATTAGGTAGTCAATTAATCAATGAAAATCGTAGGGGCGCCTGGGTGGCTCAGTCAGTTGAATGTTTCACTCTTGATTTCGGCTCAGGTCATGATCCCAGTGTTGTGGGATTGAGCCTCGAGTTGGGCTCCACACTGAGTGTGGAGCCTGCTTGGGATTCTCTCTCTCTCTCTCTCTCTCTCTGTCTCCCTCTGCCCCTCTCCCCTGCTCGTGCGCACTCTCTCTCTAAAATTTAAAAAAAAATTAATTAATTATTAAAAATTGTAGATAGATAGAATCTCAAGGTCATAGACCCACAGAACTGGAGACACTTTAGAGATCATGGCCTAACCCCTTCATGTGAGATATTTAGGGTTTTCCCAGATCCATTAAGCAAGGCAGAGTAGTCAAGAATGCGGACTGTAGGGCCAAGCCACTTAGTTCAACTCTTGCCCTGACATCTGAACTGGATGTGTGATCTTGGGAAATTTACTTAGCCTCTCTGCCTCAGTTTCCTCGTGTGTAAAATGAGGATAATGGTGTGTGCTTCATACGTTGCTGGCAAGATTAATGAGAAAACCTGAAAAATATTTAGGGCAGTATATAGTAAAGGGCTCAGCAAACATTAGTTATTGTATCAGGTACCATTAAGGAACGTGTCAGTCACGGGTCATCCAGAGATCAGTGGTGTCCAGACTTAAAAAATTTTTTTTTCAAACAAAAATTTATCTAGATGTCATATCATTCATTCATTCATTCATTCATTGCTTCAACAAATAAATACTGTCTACTCTGGGCCAGGCTTCGTTCTAGGTGTTGGGGATACAGACCTCAGGCTCTCAGAGAGTATGCATGCTATGGAAGGGAAGCATAAAATACACAAACGGGCAAACAAAAATAAATCCCTAACACACCAAGTGGTAATAAGGCTACCGAGGAGAGTAAGGCAGGGCACTTCTAGAGTCTGGGGACTTGATTCCTGCTCAGCGGCCAGTGGTTTTACTCAACATTGCTTTTGTCAATCACTGCCTATGTCAATAAGGCTTTAGAAAGCAAATAATGTGTTAGGAAATAACGTCCCCTCTCCCTCCAGTCTCTACCCACAGTACTTCGTACAAACTTCATTTACAGAACTTAATATGCTGCAGAGCCTCATGGCCTTATCAACAACTCAGAAATTCCCCCAACTGCAAACAGAACTTTGGTTTGTTAAATCATTTGGTTTTAAAACCTGCCTGGGAGGATCCGAGGCTATTTACAGTCTTTTTTTTTTTTTTTTTTAACTCTAATGTGCATATCCACACATGTCACTACAGCAATATAAATGTGTTTCATTCCCAAGTGTTGCCGCAGGCCCACGGGGGTGCAATGAGAATAATGGTATTATTCTCTTTCCAAAATCTGATGAATTCTGAGATCCAAAACCCATTGACCCCCAAGGATTTGGGGTGAGGGACCGTGGACTTGTATTTTGTTCTCCTGAGTACGTCCATTCTCTTCTGCTTCATCGGTATCCGTGATGACGGGTATCGTGTCCTCAACACATCTGTGTTCCCAGATTCCAGCAGAGGGCCTGGTGTGTCAGTGCAGCAAACTCTGCAGAATAAGTTATGAATTTTCCATAACTCTATGGAGAGCTCCCACACCAAATCTTGAGGAGAAGATTGGGTCTCGGAATTTTAGGGTAATGTTCAGGTTACAGTGCCAGATTGGACGTACGCATCTAATTTCACTCCTTCCCGAAACCCCACTAGAACTTCTGGAAGAGGGATTAAAACACACACACACACACACACACACACACACACAACCCCACAATGTTGAGAAAACAGGACGGGAAACCACAGCCACAGGAGGAGGTGCAGAGTGGTAACCAATTTGGCAGGCCTGGGAAAGCCGAGGAAAGCAGCCGCGGCTGAGCACAAACCTGATTTATACAGCAGACTCAGCCCAAGACAAAGCTACTGGAGGCACCAGGTCCCTCTGTGAGAGAAGGCGGGGGTCCGGGGGCGAGTGCTAAAGTCACAAGAACTGGGAGTGCTCTCTAGGAAGCAGTTAGGTCCTAGATCCCCTCTCTCACCCCACAATCCTCCCCACAACCCCCCTGCAACTGATCCTTCCCCGTGTTGGAAGAAGTCTGGAAGATTCTTCTCAGGAGAGGGTGGAACAGAGCTTCTCTGGACTGGGGGGCACTAGGCACAGGGTGGAAATGGCTGTTGCACAGAAAGTGGGGAATAAAGAAACCATGTGTGTGTTAATGCTGAGGGTGGAAACACCATACCCTCACTGCTCCACTCCTCACCCCTCAGCTTGGTTCCTCAAACTCTGGCAGCCAAACCCTTACCCTCCCGGGAGGGGGTTGGAAGATGTTTGGCTTAAAGGAAAGACTTAAAAATTAAAAACTCTGGATTTCCCAACAGATAACCCCCAGGTTACCCTGCTCTGAAACTCCGAGTGGACAGTCAGTCCCTCATGTACTCAAAGCTTCCAAGAAGTCTTTCCATATTCCGTTGACAGTGGGGCTGAGGAATACCTCACGTCTGAGGAAAACCTTGAACGTTGAAGAGAGCCACCAAAACAAACAGGATGAAAGCAACCTGGAGCAGACAGGCACGGGGATTTTTTGTTTTTGTTTTTGTTTTAGAAAGAGCATCATGTCTTCAGAGAGATAAGAAAAAATTATTGCATCCCCCCCGAACCGAGACAAAAACAGGAGACCTTTAGAAAACATTCAAAGATTTCAGAAGGGCTTTAGAAATTAAAGAGAAGTTGCTTGAGATAAAAATAGTAAAAGGGTTGGAACGAAGCCCACTTTAAAAAAAAATAAGGAAAACAAGAACTCTTTAAGGTGTCTGGGGCACCTGGGGGGCTCAGTCAGTTAAGCATTGGAATCTTGATCTCAGCTCAGGTCTTTATCTCCCGGTCGTGAGTTCAAGACCCGTGTTGGGTTCCACACTGTGCATGAAGCCTACTAAAAAAAAAAAACAAAAAACAAAAACAAAAACGAGTTAGAAGATCAAGTTGAAGAAACACCTTAGAGATCAGAGCAAGAAGACAAAAAGAAGGAAGAAGCCAGAAATGAAGAAAGGCAAATGGAAGTCCAGACTGGGAGATCCAATGTCAGAATAGCAGGGGCTTGCTCCCTGCCCCTGCTATTCTGAGCGCCTCAGTCAGTTAAGCGTCAGACTCTTAGTTTCGGCTCAGGTCAGATCTCACCGTTTGTGAGGTTGAGCCCCACGTTGGGCTCTGTGCTATCAGCTTGCGATTTCTCTCTCCCTCTCCCTCTGCCCAGCTTTCTCTCCCTCTCTCTCCCTCCCCAGCTCTCTCTCTCTCACTCTCTCTCTCTCAAAAACTAAGGGGCTCCAGGGGCGCCTGGGTGGCGCAGTCGGTTAAGCGTCCGACTTCAGCCAGGTCACGATCTCTCGGTCCGTGAGTTCGAGCCCCGCGTCAGGCTCTGGGCAGATGGCTCGGAGCCTGGAGCCTGTTTCCGATTCTGTGTCTCCCTCTTTCTTTGCCCCTCCCCCGTTCATGCTCTGTCTCTCTCTGTCCCAAAAATAAATAAAAAACGTTGAAAAAAAAAAAAATTAAAAAAAAAAAAAAAACTAAGGGGCTCCAGAATAAGGCTCCAGAAGGCTCCAGGGGCTCCAGAAGAAGAGGACAGAGAAAATGGAGAGAGGAAATCACTCGTGAAAATCCCAGGAAATTCTGCAGAATGTAAGTTTCCAAACTGAAAGGGCCGAAGGTCCCGTGGATGAACATAGACCCAAATCAAGTCACATCGCTGAAATTTCAGAATGCTGAGGAAAACAAGATTCTAGGGAAGGGGAAAAAACCAACAGCCAAAAACAAAAAGGAGAACAGCTTAGACTTTTCACAATAACCCCTAGGGCTAGAAGGTGACCCGGTGCCTTCAAAAGTCTGAATGCAAATAATCTTTAATCTGGAATTCTATTCTCGGTGAAGGTATAGACCAGTTATGAAGGTTTGACAAAAACATTTTCAGGTACCAAAACCCCAAAGCACTTTCCCATGCAGCGTTTCTCAGCAAGCTACGGAAGGATAAGCCCCACCCAGAGAATGTAAGCCACTAAGTAAGAAGATGTGAGTTCAGTAAACCAGAGACATATTATGTGAGAGTAACAGTTGTGCCCCAGACTCAGAGGGCCACAAGTTCAGCCCAGCCAGAGGGAGTCCTGGGCCTCAGCACATAGACAAATGTGTTTGGGGTATTATCACCAGGATCCTAGCTCAAAGAGAAGGTCTGGATAAGCAGAACTCTAAGTTTCTTCTGGATCGGACTCGCCTTGGCCAGATGCTAGCGACGTTGAATTGTTTCAACTCCACGTGAGTGTACCGCTTTGACCCATTCCCAAGGCCGAGACAGAGGTCACAGAGCTGAAAAAGCAAAACAAAAACAAAAACAAGACAGAGTGGCCCCCTCTGCGTGGAATGTATTTCTGCCATGGCTAACCCTACAGCCCTTTCAGACGCCCTGATAACACCCACTGACTTCCCTGGGAGCAGCCCTTGTAAGTAGCTGGAGTCTCGTTGCCGTCCTGCATGCTGTCCCGTTCATTTTCTGGGGGAAAATTAGTAGCAACCTACTAATCATCTGTTAGCAGCAATACTGCCCTTTCCTTACAATGGCTTGAGCTTTCTTCTCAGTTTCCCCCAAAGTAAACAATATGTGGTTTACGGATACACACATATCCGCAGGCCGATGGTAGGACGGCAAAGAAATGGGAGAGGATACTTCACTGAAGATTCAGACTAGGGCTTACCTTTGTGAGGACAGTGATGCTATCTTGGTGGGCGGGGGGGAGGGGAGTGGAATCTCAGGGTGGAATTTTTAAGCTACCAGAAATAATCTTCTTTCTGAACCAATTTCTTTAAATGGTATGCACATAATTATAGAATCTTATATATTTATGATTCAATTCACAATAGAATTTGAAAATTTAGGATAAGTGAGGAGGCTTTTGTTTTGTTTTGTCTGTTGGTTGGTTTGTTTGTTGAGAGAGAGAGAGAGAGAGAGAGAGAGAGAGAGAGAGAGATGTGAGCAGGGGAGAGGGGCAGAGGGAGGGAGAGAGAGAATCTCAAGCAGGCTCCACGGTCAGTGCGTAGCCCGACATGGGGCTGGATCCCACGACACTTGGATCATGACCTGAACCAAAATCAAAAGCCGGGTGCTGAACTGACTGAGCCACCCAGGCGCCCCTAAGTGAGAAGATTTTAAATGGCAACTCAGGGATATCAGATATTTGGTTTATAGGTTTATTTCGTAATTGTATCGCCTTATTTAATATTGTAAACTGCCCCGTCCTCTTCCCATCACCCCTTCCCTGCCGTCATCTCCTGCCCCCCACCTTCAGACTCCAATCCTCTTATTCTGCTTTTCTTTTTCTTTCTTTTCTTTTTTCTTTTCTTTTTTCTTTTCTTTTCTTTCCTTTTTTTTGTCCTGGTTCTTGAATTAGCTTCTCACATCTTCTAGGATAGTGGGTCTCAAAAGTTTTTGTCCCAAGGTCCATTTTACCCTCTTAAATATTACTGAAGACTTCAAAAAACTCTTGTGATGTGTGGGTTGTAGCTAGTGATACTTTCCATATCTGAAATTTAACCTGAGAAAATGTCAAAACACAAGAATCACAAGCACGCGTGTATGCTACACTGTCAGACATCAGGTAGCCTCTGGAAAACTCCATACACAGTCATGAGAGAGTAAGAGTGGAAAAGGTGAAGTCACACTCAGTATTGTTATGAAAGTAGTTTTGACCTAGGGAACCCCTGGAAAGGGCCTCAGGAGTACCTGGGACTCTACGTTGAAAACCGCTCTCTAGAACGATGTCGAGCATGTGGTAGGCCCTATTCAACAAATACGTGCTCAAGGTCCGCTATGCAGAAAGCCCTCTGCTAGGTGCTTCTGGTGGTACACACGTAGGGATGACCCAGCCTCTTCCCTGAAAACACATCTCCAGAATCCCAGAAGAATTTCTGCTAGTAGAATATTTGTGTTCACCCTAATTCTCTGTTTCTCTAGAAACCCTTCAGGACAGCAGTCTTGGTGTTCGTCCAGGAGTCTATAACCAGTCCACACTGTTAGCCAGTCTGGAAAGCTGTATGACACATGTGGATGTTTCTCCCAAAGGCCAGTTGCTGCCTTAGAAATGATGAGAGGGGTGCCTGGGTGGCTCAGTTGATTGGAGCGTCCAACTCTTTTTTTTTTTAATGTTTTTTTTTTGTTTTTTTGTTTTTTTTTTTTGAGAGAGAGAGACAGAGCATGAGCAGGGGAGGGGCAGAGAGAGAGAGAGAGGGAATCACAGAATCTGAAGCAGCTCCAGGCTCTGAGCTGTCAACACAGAGCCCGACGTGGGGCTCAAACCCACGGACCGCGAGATCATGACCTGAGCCGAAGTCGAATGCCCAACCTACTGAGACACCCAGGCGCCCCTGGAGTGTCCAACTTAATTTTGGCGCAGATCGTAGTCTCAGGGTCGTGGGATCGAGCCCTACATCGGGCTTTGTGCTGAACGTGAAGCCTGCCTAAGATTCTCTCTCTCTCTCCCCCTCTAGCCCTCTCCCCTGCTCGTGCTCTCTCTTTAAAAAAAAAAAAAAAAAAAAAGAAAGAATTAATTAAAAAAAATTGAAATGGTGAGAGTTGAGTATATATGGCTCCCTTCTGAGCTAAGCCAAAGCAAGCAGAGCAGGAAGGAGACATGACTCAGGGCCCCTGTCACATGACCCTGGGTGGGTCACTTTCCCAATTTCTTCCGCGGCTAATTAGGGCTATGCCACTAGAGGTTAGTCCCTGGGAGATGGCTGAGATTGCTTCCAATGTTAACCTTTCCTGGTTCTACTCATGTCAGTGCAATGTTTCTGGATTTTAAGTACTCAGTGGTGAGTTGTCTGTCTGAAGAGTGAACGAGCCCAGCTGAGCCACCTGTGGGAATTTGCCTGCTCTGAAGACATTTGATCTCCTGCCCAAAAAACCCCAGGGCCACCGGAGTCACGTGGGACAGTGAGGCTCTAGAGAAAACAGACTGCAATCCCGTGGCACGACGCAACAAAGAAAGTGAAGTGCGCCGTTTTCTTCCTCTGGAATCCAATTTTGGCTAAGCCAAGTGACGACAATTTAAGTCTTGGACGCCAATGAGAAGAGCCGATCGGATTAATTCCCGTTAAGTTTATTTCATTTATTCATTCATTCAACAAATATTATTGAGCAGCTCTGTCCTTTCTTATATGAGATACTGAGAATACCACTGTGAGCAAAATGCAGTCAGGATGCATTTTATTGTAAATGCACTTAAAATGCACTTGAGAGCTCATATAGCTTTTCCAAATAATTCGTTGGCAGCATCGAAATAAATGTCTGGGGATTTCGCCTACAAATCCAAATTTCCAACGTTGTAAGGAGAATAAGAGAAAGTAATAACCCAAAGGAAAATTAGTTTTCCTTTGATTCCCCAGCTGTCTTCTCTTGCTACTGTCCTACCTTCTGTCCCTGACTCTGCTGGGCATTTGTGTTGTTGCCTTGAGGTACAGCTGGAGGGGAAAAGAGACGAGTTAATAAGTAACAATGTGTTAAACTCTTCACTGGAGCCTCTGCTAAGTGCTAGAGCGTGCTTAGCACAACCACCCTGTGGCCTGCACCCTTCCAAAGGCTAGAGTAGGGGAGAGAGGGGGAGAGAGAGATTCCCGCTCCCCGAGAACCCCTGGTCCAGGAGGAAGGCCAGACGGCTGATGTCCAATTGCAGTGCCATGGTGGTGACAGGTGTGACAGTGCTCTGTCGTGGGGTCTCGAGGGAACAGTTCGTTTCGCTCAAGTTGGGAGCGGAGCGGATTGCGGAATCCAAGCTGTGTTGAGAGAGAATACGCTCGCGTAGGTGGGGAGTGAAGAAGAGTTGTGAGATCAGTCCCCAGTCCCTACTGACTCTTTGGGGGCACAGAGCCCCAGGGCACTTGCCTCTCACAGACGTTCACCAATGAAGGCGAGTGTTATTGTTAATACCCTCCCGGTTTTGTCGCAAGCTCTCAAGCCAGTATTCCCTGAGGACCTTCCCATATGCTGCTCTCTCTACGTGGAGTATTCTCCCTCCATATCTTTCCATGGCTGGCACCTTCTTGTCATTCAGCTCTTAGCTTAAAAGTGACCCTCAGAGGAACACGTGGGTGGCTCAGTCGGGTGAGCGTCCGACTTCAGCTCAGGTCATGATCTCACACTCTGTGAGTTCTAGCCCTGCGTCGGGCTCTGTGCTGACAGCTCAGAGCCTGGAGCCTGCTTCGGATTCTGTGTCTCCCTCTCTCTCTGCCCCTCTCCTGCTCATGCTCTGTCTCTCTCTGTCTCAAAAATAAATAAAAACATTAAAAAAAAAAAAAAAAGTGACCCTCAGAGAGGAGCAGCTTTCTCTGTTCTCCTAATGAAAAATGGCCACCCCCTCCCCCTCAATCCTGTCACCCTCTTCTGAGTCTCTGATTCTACCACTATCTAACATTTGCACTGTCTATTTTCTGTCTCTCCCCACTGGAAAATAAGCTGTATGAGAGCAGGAACCTGGTCTGTCTTCTTCATCATCCTGTCTCCTGCATCTACGATAATCCTGCCACTTAGGAGCCACTCAGCGTGCTTTGAATGTGAACAAACCGTGTATGAGACATGATGATGGATGCAGAGGGACAGTTGGGAAATCCTAAATTACAGGCTGGAAAGAAAGAGAGGCACCAGGATGTCTAAGGCAGAGGCTGGCTGACACCAGCCGAGATGGCCACAGAGGCAAGGTGGTTTGACAAGAAGCCAGAAGCCTCCCCACGAGTGCTAGGGGAGCTGGCACTGGATGGCCTGATGCATCAGTGCCTGGAGGAGACTCCTCTCTGAACCTCAAGTTTGCTCATCCACAAAATGGGGATGGTAATATACCATGCTGGGTGACAGCACGGACCTTTCTCACTTAGCCATGGTAACATGGGTTGGGCATTCTTTTCAAACAGTCCCCATTCCCTTGACATCTGAAACATCACCTTTCTTGCCGATTCACATGTACGTGGTGCGGGAAAAATTCCAAGTCTTCTAAAAGGTCTGGAGAGAACCTTTTAGAGTGGCGCCCTCTCCTCTTACCCTTGACGTTGGACATCTTGGTGCACGCTGGGAAGATGACCCTTCCGGCCGAAAGGAAGGCGTCAGTTACTACTCAAGATTAATTTTGCATCCACGCTATGTTTTGGGTCTAAATAGGCGGAAGAATTGCTGGAGAATCATGAGAGATTAGGAAATGGGTTTTTCATAGGAGAAACTTCCATCCTTGCTTTAGTTGGGCTTTTTCGAAATAGGTCCTGACCCAAGGACTTGGGTGCAGTGGTTTATTTGGATTGTGGTTCAAGGAAGCACAGGGAGGCAGTGGGGAAGGGAGAAAAGGAGGAAAAGGTACATTGATGAGCAAGTTAACATTTGTGAGCAACTGGGGGCTCACTGCCGTGGTGGATCCTTGGAGAGACTGGGTGGAAATACCTCAAAATTATTCTACCAAGAGGTGAGGAAGGGAGCGCCTGGGTGGCTCAGCCGGTTAAGCCTCCAACTCTTGATTTCAGCTCAGGTCACGGCCAAGGGGATATGTGTGTGGCAACAACAGCATCTACTATTTCCCCTTTGGTCTTTGGGGACAGATGGGGAAAAAGCAATCCCACGTCTTCATTTTCCCTTAGGGAGAAGGAGTGTAGTAATTGTATTCTCATTTAAAAAAAATACTCAGTGCCTCTCCCTTTGGAAGGATTAAACATCCCCACGCTCTTAAGGGCAGGCTTGGCCATGTAACTTGACTTTGGCCGATGGAATGAGAGAAGAAAACAGGTGTGCCCTTTCCTTCATGTGGCCCACCGCCCTTCCTCTTCTCCCTTCGCCACAGACCAGTCATGATCAAGACATGGCCCCGCCTGTCATCCTGGGTCCCAGAGCGAGAACAACATACAGCCAGCCCACAAATGGATATGTGAACAAGAAATCTTTGCGGTTGTTAAGCCACTGGGAACTTAGAGGTACTGCCTCCTGCCACATACCTTAGCTGACTGATAAGAAAGAGTGATTTATCTGATCGGGGATTTGGGACGAAAAACTGGACGTGGCTTGGCTCGGCTCCTTCCTTACTCTTTCTTCAGATCTGCTTGATCCTGAGAGTGGGGGTTTCTGGTTAGCTTTCCGCCATGCAGCAAGGCGCCTGTTCCTACAGGGGTAGCTTGTGGTTTGCCAGCTGTACCAGTGGCCTGGCTGTTGAGCGTGTCTCATTCAGAAGCGGAGATTCACAGCACATCCCTTTGGGTGCCCACTCAAACCTCGGGGTTATCAGTAATAAATCAGACATCTTTATTTCCTCCCTCTGTCTCTTGTGTCCGCCTCTAAATTGGTTCCTGACTTGACAGAGAAGAGAGGTGCTATCTAGCGAGCTCCTTCCAGCCCCCAAAGTCTTTCTGCAGGAGTCCAAGGATAAAACGGCTTTTTCCAACTTTGTGGCTTTTGCCTGCCTTGCCGCGTGGCATCTGGCTCAGCTTTATTTTGTATGTTCACGTCGATGACAGACAGCAACTGCAACTCGACTTGTGTGTGTTTGCGAGTGTGCAGAGGGCAACGTCCCAGGGGGTTCTGGCTGACAAGCACTGTGTTAAGTCACAAAAGTGGGAGCGGGGACAGGTACACACCTTCTAGAAGATGATTTCTACCTTGCCTTTCACTATTTATTTTTTTCCTTTTCCTCATCTTTACCTCCTTTGCTCTTCCCCATGAAACCTAAGAGAGTCAACGTCCTGGGTTTAACCAGAGTTGATAGGTTATTGGATTTTTCATTCATTCAGTCATTACTTATGAAGCATCTTTTATGGCAGGCATTCTGACAGGCTGGTCGAAAGAAGGGATTTGAGATGCCTTTCCTGTTTCAACGTCAGGCTTTGAATATTGTCCAAAGATAATACTTGGTATTTTCTTTGAATCGGTGTCATTTTATGCACTTTCAATTTCATAGGGTTTAATCCAAATGGTTAAGCTTCTGATTCCCAGTCTCTGATCTTTTTATATGTCGATTATGAGATAGGACAATATTTAGGTATTTTTCTCAGTCAGAGTAAGTAATATAACCTGCTCTAGAATACACACACACACACACACACACACACACACACACACACCTTAAACCTCAGTGACTTAACACGATTCGGTTTCATTTCTTGTCAGTTGCTGGTGGAGAAGCTTCTTATATAAGCAGCTCTCTTCCAGTTGACGACTCAGGCACCTGGGCTCCTTTCCTCTTCTGATGTCACTGTCTTTAGCTGGTGGCTTCCACAGCTGCAGCCGAGGGGAAAAGAGTAGGCTAGAGGATTGGCAGGAATGTCTTCAGGGGCCAGGCCTGTAAGTGGCCTCTGTCACCTTTACCCACATCCCATTGCCCAGAATGTTGTCACATGTCCCCATCCCAGTGACAGAGGAGGCTGAGAACCGTCTCCCTGGGTCAGCAGAGAGTTAACTCCTGTTCTCTCCTTCCCTCTTGCAGGTACCTTCCACTATTCCTCCCCACTCCCTTCCTTTCAGAATAAGGCTACTACGGTGGGATTGTAAAGACAGAGAAGAGTCAGGGCTAAGCTTTTCAATTTCAAAATAGACTTTTAAAACACATGGCTTGAGAAAGAAGTCTCTGGGTTTCGAAAGTCTGGTCTTTTGAACTCCCATACAGTCTAACCCCTGCATGATTCTGGTCATGCAATCTATGCCCCGTGAAACCTAGAGATTTTTCCCAGAATTAGAATCAGCCAGGACGAGTCTCGCGCCCCTATCCA
The DNA here is from genome assembly GCF_028018385.1 of Neofelis nebulosa. Taxonomy (NCBI): domain Eukaryota; kingdom Metazoa; phylum Chordata; class Mammalia; order Carnivora; family Felidae; genus Neofelis; species Neofelis nebulosa. Next base: position 11,943,713 of record NC_080789.1, read on the forward strand.
GAAGGGGGCAAATGTGACAAGGGCTGAGGAGAGAGAGACAGGAACACTGCAGACGGGGACAGAGCTGGGTCTCTGGAGGGTCCCTGTCTTCTGTGTCCTCCTAGAAGGAGATTCAGGGAGGAGACAGGGAGACACAGAGCTCCAGGTGGGTGTGACATCTGTAGGGAGAGGAGATCTGTGCCTCCCATCCCCATCAAGAGGCGTTGGAGGGGACACATTTGCAAGCGTTCCCCTCTAACAAGGGTATGAGGAGGAGTGATGCCTCCTCGGTGTGTCTACACAGCAAGGGCCAGAGACAGCTTCTCAGAGATTCCCAAGACCTCCTGGGAGCAGTTAGGGTTTTCCATGCCCTTGGCAGAGGTGTGAAGCCATGAGACAGAGTCTTTCCTGGAGAGACCCTGGGTAAACCACACTCTGGCTGAATCAAGGAGCAGACAGGACAGCTCAGTGAGGGCTGGCCGGGATCAACGTCAATGCCAGATGGGGACGCGGAGGAAGATAACTGAGCAGGTGCCAGCAGGGACAATGAAGACCCAATGTCTTTCTTAATGCAACAGAAGTCCAGGAGCTAATGCCCGGGTGGAATGCAGGGTTGAGACAGTTAAGTTGTGTTTCAGAGAACAAAAAGTTATCCCCCTCCCTAGAAGATTTGTACCCACCCAAACTAAACCACCGTAAAGGCCTTCACAAAGACACAGGGAAGCAAGGGAGGGGCCGTGGACTTGGAGTAGGGGGACCTTTCTCGGCAGCCACTCAGTGTGACCTTGAGTCTGTCATTTCACCTCTCCGGATCTCAGTTTTCTCATCCGTAAAAAGAGATGTATGGGGCGCCCGGGTGGCTCAGTCGGTTGAGGGTCCGACTTCGGCTCAGGTCATGAGCTCGCGGTCTGTGAGTTCGAGCCCCGCGTCGGGCTCTGGGCTGATGGCTCGGAGCCTGGAGCCTGCTTCGGATTCTGTGTCTCCCTCTCTCTCTGCCCCTCCCCCACTCATGCTCTGTCTCTCTCTCTCTGTCAAAAATAAATAAACATTAAAAAAAATTAAAAAAAAAAAGAGAGATGTAATACTACTTGCTTCGCGGATGTGTTGTGAGAATTAAATGAGAACAAAAATGCACCTAGTTCAGGGGCAGGTGCGTGTTAGGGGAGCTTAGTGGACATCCAGACCATCCCTGTGTTTCCCTTCTGAGGTCATTTCCAATCTCAAAACACCATAAGTCTCTGCGGGAAAGATGGATACACGAGGTTATGTATACCAGGGCCTGGAAGATAAAATAAAGTGCCTTCCCCCACTCTGTAAGGAAGCCATCAAAACCCAGTACGAGGCACAAAGCAGACAATGAAAGCCCGACTTGAGACCGGGGTGGGGGTAGGGGGCAGGGTGAGGGCGGTGGCTGCACTAAATGAAAAACAACAACTCAATACCCTGCTATCATCCTTCATCAAACTACAGAAATAGAAACCAGACAAACACATTATGTGAAGGGCAAAAGGGTTGGCAAGGTTCTGGCCTATAGGAAAAACCCAGGTTCAATAATGCCATGAGCCGAGGGAGGTAGGGAAGTGAGGTCAAAGTCAATAGCGAGGCTTGTGTTGGAAAGGCTGGTTTTATAGTCCTAATGAGGCTTAAACATCACACATCCCTCTTTTGCTGAACTCGGTTTCTCATTAGGCTCTGTATCTGCTCCCGGATCAGCCAGCCACATGGCAGGAGCTGTTTTCACTTCCTCTGGCCGATGAATTATCAAGGGTATTCTCCGCCTTTCTTTTTTGGGAAAAGAAAGCTTTGGAGTAGAAAATGCTCCCTTCTATTTATACCTCCCCTTCTCTGATTAGAGAGATGATAAATTTTAGGGAAGGACTCAGGCCCCAAGCGCTCTGTCTTTGTTTACAAGAGGGCATGGTTAAGACGGCACTTCTAAGCCCATCTGTTCTGCTCTGGGCCTTTATCTGCTCTTCCAGGGGGGATGTGAGAGCTAGGGCTGGGTTTTTGAATATTTTTGGGATTGATGGAAGAGCCACTTGTTTGTGCCAAGCTCCGTGCTCAGTGCTAGGGACACAGAAATCAAGGAAGGGATTAAGAAAGGGTTCATATTCTCGGTGTTTATAAATACAGAGATTGAGGGGCGCCTGGGTGGCTCAGTGGGTTAAGCGCCCGACTCTTGATTTCGGTTCAGGTCATGATCTCACAGGAGCCCTATGTCAGGCTCCATGCCTAGCATGGAGCTTGTCTGGGATTCTCTCTCTCTCTCTCTCTCTCTCTCTCTCTCCCTCTTTCTTCCTCTGCCCCTCCCCGCTCTCATGCATGCCTGTGTGCGCGCTCTCTAAAGAAGCAAACAAATAAATACAGAGATTTATACCACCAGCTTGTGTGATGGCTGTCGGTAAGCAGAGTGCTGGGTTAACAATAACGGGCATTTGATTAGACCTTTCATAAGGTGGATTACGGTAGTCCCCCTTTATCCGCCATGGATAGTTCCAAGACCCCCCGGTGGATGCTTGAAATCGTGGATAGTACTGAACCCTCTATATACTACGTTTTTTTCCCCTATGTGTACCCACCTATGACAAAGTTTAATTTATAAATTCGGCACAGAAATAACAAATAATAAAATAGAACAATTATAGCAATGACCGTAATGCAAGTTACATGAATGTAGTCCCTCTCTCTCTCAAAATATCTCGTTTTACTGTACTCACCCTTCTTGTGATGATGGGAGACAATAAAATGCCTACATAGTGAGACGAAGTGAGGTGAAGGACGCAGGTGTTGTGGTGTAGAATCAGGCTACTATGGCTTTCTGACAATTTGGCAGAAAGAGGATCATCTGCTTCCAGACCGTGGGTACCCGAAACGGCAGAAAGCAAAGCCACCGATAAAAGGGGACAATTGCGTCCCCTATGGCCCCACAATAGCCTGTGGTGAGGTGCACCCACTTCGCTCTTCCAGTCTCCAGTCTCAGTTTGAGGACCACAGCTGGTACTGACTCTGGTCCTAGTGATGGGACCCCAACTCCAGCACTCTTAACCCCCTAGCAGAATTTTTCTCTTGGTGAACAGTGCGGAATCCCTCCCAAGCCCTTGCAGGCACACGAGAATTTGCCCACTTTTTATCGGAACCCTTATCCTAGGAAACTCTTCCCCACTTTTATCTTATTTTTAAAGTTTATTTATTTATTTTGAGAGAGAGAGAGAGAGAGAGAGAGAGCGAACATGAGAGCAAGGGAGGGGCAGAGAGAGAGGAAAGAGCGAGAATCCCAAGCAGGCTCCACACAGTCAGTGCAGAGTCCGACACGGGGCTCGAACCCAGGAACCATGAGATCATGATCAGAGCCTAAGTCAGAGGCCCAACTGACTGAACCACCCAGGCGTCCCTACTCCTCACTTTTAAAGACCCACATGAAACATAACCTTCTCAGTGAAGCTTGTCCTGACTCCCCGAGACAGGACAAGTTGCATCTTCCTATATGCTCCTGGAGGTGCTGGCATATATAATAATCATATTAATAAGGATAATAGGAGTAATAATAGTAGTAAAAAGGTCTAAGTTATCATTTACTGAGTGTATCTATGAACCAGGTGTCGTGCTAAGTGTTTTGCATGCATTATTTAATGCTCAAAAGAACCCTAGGGGAGAGATACTGTTATTATCCTCAGTTTATAGATTATATGAATTAGGAGTTAAGTTTGGCTGCAGGTAGAAACCTGTTCACAGTGGCTGAACCAAACAGGACCTCATTTTGCTCAAATAATGAAAAATTAGAGGTAGATGGGCTAAGGCTGCTATGGTGGCTCCATAATATCATTCTTAGCATGTGGCTTCTGTCACTGTGGAGACAAGACATCTGCTGTTTTCCAATCTATGTTCCAGGCAGGAGGAAGGGTAAATGGTAAAGGGCAAAGAGGCTCTTCTTCTTGTGGTTTTGTCTGATTAGCTGGGAAGGGACGCTGTCCCATACTTACCTACGTCTTGCTGGCCAGAACTGTGTGATGTGGCCACCCTTAGCTACTAGGGAGCCCGATAATTCTACATTTTTTTTTTCTTTTTAAAGCTGGGCAGATTTCTGCCCTGAACAAAGCTGGGGGTCTGCTAGTAAGGAATAAGAGGAGGATGGATATTGGATTGGGAACTACCCAACCTTGTCATACAAATGAAAAACACGGGGCATCAGAGATGCTAAGGATCTTGCCCAAGGTCAGATATGTGGCCAAGTTAGATTCCAACCCATGTCTGTTTGACAACAGAGGCCATTTCCTTGACGGCTATGAGAGATGACCTCCTTATTTGTGATGCGTTACAATTGTCTTTTTTATTTGTTCCTCCCTTCCCCAGATCGTGAGCTCCTTGGTACCAGGAATCGATTTTACTCATCTTGGTATCCCAGACTCTTACCCATAGTTTGTTAAATGGATAAGTGAATAGGGGCGCCTGGGTGGCTCAGTTAAGCATCTGACTTTGGCTTAGGTCATGATCTTGTGGTTCATGAGCTTGAGCCCCATGTCAGGCTCTGTGCTGACAGTTCAGAGCCTGGAGCCTGCTTGTTTGTGATTCTGTGTCTCCCTCTCTCTCTGCCCCTCCCCCACTCATGCTAGGTCTCTCAATAAATAAACATTAAAAAAATAGATACATGAATAAATGTCAGGACTTCAGTAGTTCCTTCAGCTAAAAACTCTTTCTAGGAAAATATTCTTTAATTGTTCTCTTCCTCTGGAATGTTTTATAACCTGTTCCCAAACAAGTGGCTGTACATGTATGTGCAAGAAATAATCCTGTCTTTGTGCCACCATGAGTGCCTCTGGCCTCTTCTATGACTTACAGGCTCCTAGTCCTTCTTTCCTTACATGCTTAATGCTTATTTACAGAGTAGGGTCCAATTTCTCTTTGTTCTGCCTGGTCATTCAAACATTCCTATGATACATCATTGTATTTCTTAGGGACCTGTGTGCTACTTGAATAACACTAATTTGAGTCACAAGCAGCCCTGACCCCAAATCTAATTTCTTGCCGGGTCAAAGAGTAGGCTGGAAGGTATTTTGGCAAGGCAGATATGGAGGGGAGGAGAATTCTTTTTTTTTTTTTTTTAATTTTTTAAAAATATTTATTTATTTTTGAGACAGAGAGAGACAGAGCATGAACGGGGGAGGGTCAGAGAGAGAGGGAGACACAGAATCCGAAGCAGGCTCCAGGCTCTGAGCTGTCAGCACAGAGCCCGACGCAGGGCTAGAACTCACGGACCGTGAGATCATGACCTGAGCCGAAGTCGGACGCTTAACCGACTGAGCCACCCAGGCGCCCCTGAGAATTCTTAAGATACCAGTTTAGAAGGTAAAATTTTCGGAAAGCCAACCACTGGTGTCCTTAGGTTAAAAAAAAAAAAAAAAGTGATTATTGTTCCACAGGCCACCGGGAAACATCCTGATTTTTCCACAAAGTCATAACGTTTGGTTTGAGAGTTTCAAGCCCCATCCGCTGTGGGGTATTGACAACAGGGACCCCTGACTTAGGTTGGTGCTGCCTAATTCAGCTCAAGAATAGGCTTGCAGGCATCTAGACGTCCAACTTAATGGCCCACATAGCAATATACATATTTTTTAAACTTAGTTTTTTTTTTAAGAGGTGGGGGAAGGGTAAAGAAGAGACGGAGACAGAGGATCTGAAGCAGGCTCCGAGTTGAGAGCAGTGCGGTGCTCAAAACTCCTGAACCGTGAGATCATAACCTGAGCTGAAGTCGGAGGCTTAACCGACTGAGCCCCCCAGGAGCCCCCCAAGTAGCTGTATTAAGAGATGTCTGGGCTTCTTTTACCAGCTCCATGGGCCTCTAGCCAGTAGCTTACAATCACTAAACAAATTGGATGATAAATATTTACCCCTTGTTAAGCAGTCGCTATATGTTAGGCGCTGTGCTAAGTGCTTTATTTTTGTCTCATTTCATCCTTAGAACAACACTGTGACTATTATCGTCATCTTACAAAGAAGGAATATAAGGCTTAGTGAAAATAAGCACTTTGCCCAACAGAGCGGTTGCATGAAGGGGTGACTTGGGGAGCTCTGTCTGCTCGTCTTAATCTCTAGCAGCTGCACCAGTAGCCACCTTATGTAAATTTAAAAACCCACAGTAGTGATACTGATACTCTTTGATCTTGATAATGAACTTTTTTTTTTCACTCTCATTCAAAATGTGAATAAAATGATCACAGTAATAGTAATAATAACAGCTAACATTTATTGAGTGCTTACCATAGGCCAATCTGTTTGAAGTTCTACGTGTGATAACGCATTTAAGACTCACGGTAATCCCTTCAGGGAGGTGCTGTTATTATCTTAATTTTCAGATAAAGAAAGTGAGGCGTAGAGAGGCTAGGTAGCTTTTACAAGGCACCATGACTTATAAGTGGCAGAGCTAAAACTTGGCTATTTTTATTGATCTGTAATTTAGCTTAGGTTAAAAAAAAATGTGCTTGCTATGAAAACTTGGCTTCAAGGCAATTCTTTCAGTTTTTTCATCCGAGCAAGGTGCAGGCCCTAAACCCCTTCCAATAGAACTTCTTAAGTCATCACTGGGCCAACATCATATGGGTAGTGGGTGGTAAAGCTTGGATTCAAACTTGTGTTGGTCTGATTCCAAAGTAGGGATCTTTACCATTGTACTGTTCCAGCACTAGCCAGGTTAAACCCAAGTTCAAAGGACAAATCATAGACCCATCTGGAAATGCCCTTCGAAGGCATCTAACCAGGGTTTTTCAACCTCAGCTTATTGACGTTTGGGCTGGATAACTGTTGTGGGGACTATCCTGTTCATAGCAGGATACTGAACAACATTTCTGGCCTCTGCCCACCAGATACCAGAAACCCTTACCTCCCCCCTCCCCCCCCACCATGTAACAAACAAATATGTCTCCAGGCGTTGACAAGTGTCCTGAAAGAGGAAGGGGAAGGGGAAAAATCACCCTGTTCGCCAACCACTGATCTTAAACCATCACCTCGTTTCACAAATGATGGGGCAGGGGTCCAAAGAGATGAAGTAACTTGGTTAAGCTAGTTAGCAGAATCCAGGTCATTTCGCGAAACATCACTGTATCCCTATAATGTACACAGCATAGGTGGAACTCAGAGGAAGTAGATGCCCGCTTGGTCCTTAAAGTCTGGTAGGAGACAGAAGCTATTGCACATATATCTCTGATTGTACGACGCTGAGAAGCAATAAAGTGTCATACAGACAGCGAGGTGTAGAGAAAGAGAATAAATATGACCTGGTGTCCTGAGATCTGAATCTGCCACGTTTTACTTGTAGTACTTAACTAAGCTTCAGGTTCATCATCAGTGAAACGGAGATCATGGTATTTACTCTGCCTGTACCATCAGCTTCAAAAGGGGTCTGTGAACCCCTTGTGCAAGCTGTAAAGCTCTTACAAACATCAGGTATTATTAAGATGATCAGGAGTGTGATAATTATGATTAAAGTCTTCCAGAACTGGGGAGGGCCACGTAGTGGTGTCTTCATTCCTGGACCTTCCAACTCGAGATCCCCGTTCTTCTGCGGGAGGGGGAGCTGCCAAAGAGCCCTCTTCCACAGAGGGCCTCGTTCCTCGCCCGGAGCCAAGGCGGCCACCTGGGCGAACTCGGGTCACAGCTCCGCGAGACAAGCCCTCCCCGGCCCCTGGGCCTCTCAAGCTCCGCCCGCCCCGGATCGCGGCCCCGCCCCTAGAGCTCAGACCCCGCCCCCTCCGCGCGGGCTGGCGCTCCAGCGGCGCGGCGCCTCCAGGACAACCCCTCGCCCCGGCCGGAGATTCCCGAACTCCTCCGATCGCTTCCCGGCCTCCCTCGGACGCCCGCAGCGGAGGCGGCGGAGATTGCCGAGGGGCGCTGGCCCCGCCCCCGCCGCCGCCACCGCCCCCGTCCCGCCACAGCCTCCCGCGCGGGCTGGAGTCCCAGATCCCGGTCCCTCCCTCCTCCTTTCTCTCCGCCCGCCTTCCCGGGGCTGCCACAGTGGCGGGTCGGAGGCTCCCGGCCAGTCAGCTCGTTCCGGTCCCGAGCCCCTCCTCTCCCCCAAACAAACAGCCCTCCCCACGCCTCGGGAGCCCGGACCGCCCCCTTCCTCCCTCGGCCCGGCGTGTGGCGAGGGGCAGTGTGAAGGAGCGAGCGCGGGCCGGCGGGCGAGCTCCGTGAGTGCGAGAGGCGGGGCGCGCGGCGGGCCGGGCCGGGGTCGCGTGTGCGCGTGGGGGCGCGAGCGAGTGCCCGTCGCGACCCGCCGGCCGCCGCGAGCGAGCGAGCGAGTGAGCGAGCCGCCGGCGAGCGACGAGCGGCCACCGCCAGCCGCCGAGGGGCGCCGGGCCCGCGCGCGCGCACGCACGCACGCACGCGGGGGCGGGGGCAGGCGCGCGCCCGCCTGTCGCGACAGTCGGGGCCGAGGCCCAGGGGGAGGTGGCCTGTCGCGGGTCGCCCGGCTCCCGGAGGCGAGGGGGGCGCGGGCGGATGGCGGAAGGCGCCCAGCCGCAGCAGCCGCCTCAGCTCGGGCCCGGCGCCGCTGCCCGGGGGATGAAGCGGGAGTCGGAGCTGGAGCTGCCGGTGCCCGGAGGGGGAGGAGACGGAGCCGAGCCCGGCCTGAGCAAGCGGCCGCGCACCGAGGAGGCGGCGGCCGACGGCGGCGGCGGGATGCAGGTGACTGCGCGGGACGGCGCCCCGTTACGGCGGGGGTGCGGCGCGGGGGGCCGCGAGGGCGGCGGGGGCGCCGGGGTGGGCAGGGGGTGGGCCTCCGGGGGGTCTTGGCTTGGAGGTGGGAGGGGGCCGGTCGGGGCCTGTTTGGGAGGCGGGGCGGGCTCCTCGGGCTGGGAGGCGAAGGGTGCAGGAGGAGCCTGGTGTGTCCCAGAGGGTCTTGATTCCTGGGGGGTGGCGGCGGGGGGAGGGGGCGACGCGTGAATAGGTTTTGGGGGGAAATCGAACATGGTTGAGACGGATTCCATTTCTTCAGACCCTTCCTTAGTTCCCGGGGGTGGAGTGGAAGCCGGGAGATCCTGGGTCTGTTGCCCAGAGAGCCGCTGCACTGAGTGGGGGTGGGGGGCGACGGTGGGAAACCTCCCAAGAAGGAGTACCTTTTTGGCGTCTCCCGACCCACACGGGGATGGGGACGGGGAGCGGCATATAAAGAAGAGTGAAAAGGGAGAAAAGTCCTCGAGAGCCCAAAGGGGATGTGGCTTAGCTTGTGGGTTCAATCAGTTAGTTACACAAGGAGTGTGAGAAGTACGAGGAGTTTGGTGATGGTGTGGGGACCCCGTGGCGCTCGGTCTCATTAACTTTGTGGAGCACGCTGAGGAGTCTGGAGAGAGACACAGCACGTACCCCTCTTTACGTGGCGAGGGTACCGACCGGCTCTTAATGTCCTGGGGTATAAGTGTCCTGGGGTATAGGGCTTTTGGAAGACTGGATTCTGTGTTGCGGACTCCAAGATAAGCCGGTTGATTTGGGTAGAGAACGGAAAGGCAGTGATAATGTCAGTTGACTTTGTAGTTTGAGGAAGAGCTGAAACCTTCGTACCTTTCAGGATTTGGTCTCTGTTCAGAAAATACTTGCCGTGAAATGGTGGAGCTCACCTACCAGCAGTTGTTTAGAGATCTGCCTGATTCTCTTAGAATCATAGAATGTTACAGATAGAGGGGACCAGAGACATCATTTTTTTCCCCAGGGGTTCTTGGGTCTGGATAGACTTGGAAGATTCTTACGCAGAACAGTTTACTTGCGCTTTTTTGGTAGGAGGGGAGGCCACTACTTTTCCTCTTTGTTTTTTTCTGTCCCCCCCTCCCGACCCCCCCCCCCCCCCCAGGGGATTCAAGTCTCAAAATGCTTTGACCACCTCATTTTGTAGAGGAGGAGTCAAAAGTCCAGAGAAGACTAGTGACTTGGCTAAGGCCACCCAGTTAGCTGGGTAGCAAAACTAGAGCTCGAAGCCCAGTCTTCTAATTCCTATTCCTGTGCTCTCTCCATTACACCACTCTTGGAAATCCCTGCTAAAAGACTTCCTGTGCTCTGCTCCCCGCTTTTCAAGGCTCTGCCTGACTTCCTGTGTTAGAGACCGAGCTGTATTTAAGCCTGGCGTGGCTGCTGTGTGCTTCTTAGTCTCCTTTGCAGAAGCCACTCTGTTAACTTGTGTTGATTTGGCTAAAGGCACCCTCTTGATGTTTATTTGTGAATTCTTTTGTTTCCCTGCTTTTGTTCTCCATCAGAACTCTGTCAGGCAGAGGAATTGGGAGAAGTAAAAGCTCAGGGCCTTGGAAAAAGTAGCGAGGAGTAGGAAGAGACTTCAGCTGAGGTGGGGGTTGACGTTGGCTGACCCGAGAGAGATGACTGGATGTGGGTGCTGGTGAGCAGGGTCAGCTTGGTGGGTGCACGTATCTGTGTGTGTCTGTGTTCATTCATTGCTTCTGTCAGTCGCGGTCAGCAGTGAGACTCCCTCCCCTCCCTTTCCTCTCCTCTCCTCCTGGGGCTAATTATTTGCTGGTTGCCTTCAAATTGGCTAAGGATAGTAGTATTTGGAAATGGAGCAGTGTGCAGGGACTTTGGAGTGTGCAGAGGAAGGAGGGGATTAGGCCCTTTGGGTGCAAAATGGGCAACTTAGAACCATCCCACAGAGAATCTTTTTTTCACTCTGCGTGTTTGTGGATCTTTGTTTATTTTTCACATCATGCATTCTCATTGCTGTAGTTCTGACACACCGGGTCACACAGGTAGTCACATCTTCATTGATTTAGCCCCCTGCCTTCAACGAGCTGTATGCTTCTGGGAAAAGCCCTTCTTTGGGGACCTGTTTCCTTAGTTGTAAAATTTAGGGTTTGTACAGGATGATTTCTAAATTATCTTCTAAGAAACATATCAGGTTCCCTGACCTTAAGGTACTTGGTGCTTCCATCTGGGTGGAGAGACAAAATAGGTGAAAAATTAAGACAGAGAGAGAGAGAAAATGTGTGTGTGTGTGTGTGTGTGTGTGTGTGTGTGTGTGTGTGTGTGGTTTTGTGTGTGTGTAAGTCCCAGAGGAACAGGAGCAGAGATACCACAGGGTGGATGCATGATGTCACAAGTCATTGCATAATTTAGAGCCACAATACGCAGAGGATTTGTGCCACTGGGTCCAGAAGAAGGAGATGGTCATTCCTGCTGAAATGGTCAAGGAGGGCTTTATGGGAAGGTTGAAATCTGAGGCATAATCTGAGTAAAGGAGAAAAAAATGTTCATGAAAAGATAAAATTTAACCCTCGGTGACCTACAGCTCTGGTACTTTCCTATATCATTCTGATAATAATGGTAGGGTATTTAATATTCATTTAACTAATGTTTATTGAACAGCTGCTATGTGCCAGCCTCTGTTTTAGAGCCTAGGAGACATGGCAATAAAGAAAACAGACTCCGCTCTCATGAAACTAATAATCTGATGGAAAGAGACAGTAAAGAAATCAGCAACTGTTATTAGGGGGTGGTAAGTGCCAGGAAGAAACTTAAAGCAAGGAGAGGGCTAGCGAGTGAAGACGATGGTCAGGGAAGGCGTCTGATAGGCGATCCTAGGGTGAAGTGAAGTGAGAGGAATGGACCATTCAGGTATTTGAGGGAAAGGGGTTCAGGTAGAGGAACCGGGGGTGCAGAGGCATTGAGAAAGAGGTGCACTTGACGTGTGTGAGAACAAGAGGCCAGTGTAGCTGGAGCAAAAGGAGCAGGGGGAGACAGCCTTAGGAGATGATCGCGGCTGTGTAGAAATGCTTTGTAGGCCCTGTGTCATATGCACTTAAAAAAATCTAGAGTAGCCAGTCTTTTTAGCATACTAGTATATGGGTTAAAGCACATTTTTTTTTTGAAATTTATTTACTTTTAGTATTTATTTATTTTTGAGAGAGAGGGAGAGAGAGAGGCAAGGGCAGAGAGAGAGAGAGAGGCGGGGACAGGATCCAGAGCAGGCTCCACACTGACAGCAGAGAGCCCCCACGTAGGGCTTGAACTCACAAACCGTGCAGTCATGACCTGAGCTGAAGTCAGATGCTCAACCGACTGAGCCATCCAGGTGCCCCACATTTTTTTTTTTTTTTTAATCTTTACTTATTTTTGAGAGAGAGGCAGTGTGAGCAGGGGAGGAACAGAGAGAGAGGGAGATACAGAATCCGAAGCAGGCTCCAGGCTCTGAGCTGTCAGCACAGAGCCTGACGCGGGGCTTGAACTCACGAACTGCGAGATCATGACCTGAGCTGAAGTCGGCCGCTTAACCGACTGAGCCACCCAGGCGCCCCTTTTTTTCTTAAATCTTAACAAGTGGAGTTTTCTTGAGGTCATAGGTCCTTCTAGGAAGCCTTCCCTGATAACTGAGGTCACACCAGACTCTCGTCTTGCCTTCTGTTATTTTGGTGCTTAATTTTGCATCACCTTATGTTGTTCCTTGTCTTATTCTTGTTCTCCTAGTGAGACTGTGAGCTTCCAGAAGACAGGAACTATATTTTTTTGTTCTACCCTTTATAATATGTAACAGTTTTGGGTACATCGTAAGTGCTTAATGCCTGTGAAGTTAAAGTTTACTTTTTACAGATGATTAAGGGATGGAAAAGATCATGAAATTGAGAGTTCTTTTATGAAATTCCTCAATCTTCTGAGTGTCCAAGAATTAACCTTTTTTTTTTACAGAAAGAAATCGTTTACTGGGGTTAATGTCCCAAGACTGCTTTACTGAGAGGAACTACACCTCAGAGCTGTAGATTCCGAAGCTGAACCCTGTTGAGTTACTGCCAGTAAGCTTTTGGAGTAAATCATTTCCTTCCCAAAGTGGAGCATAGAGGACATGAGAGAGTCTGTGGTGCTTATGTTATATAATCCTTAGGCTAAGAAGGAACCATGGTGGGGAGAGGAAGGATGGTACTTTTCAAGGTCAGTTTCCAGAAGCTTAACGTGGACTGAAGAGGAGTGAGCACAGCTCTGGAAACAGTACAGAAGTAGAGAAGCTTGGGCGGGCGAGGAGGGAAGAGAACATTTCAACCTGAAAATTGAAATATGGTTTGAGAAATGTAGTTGGTTGTTAAAGAGGGTGATGGAAATACCGTACCCTCGCCTGGTGGAAAGTTAAAATGCGTTACATGTATAGGTACGGGAGGTTCATTTCACTGTAAGCCAAGTCTGCTATGTGTGAAACTTGGGCTTTATGAAACATGCTAGGGAAAGAATTCTTTCGGTCAGCTCTTGTGGTGAATATAAATGATTTGATGAACAAAGATTCAGTTTTTGTGCAACTTTATAGGAACTTAGCTGCTGTATAAAAAAGGCAAGGTGCACCCTAATTATTACTTACAACTTTTAGCAAAATTCTTTATAGCAGTGAAATGTTGGTATGTGATTATTATACGGCCAGCTAACTGCTTCTGACCATCAAGTCATAAATCCGGGTTAGTTAAGTGGGTTCAGCAGTTGTTCACGTTAGTGGTTGATTCTGGAAGTAGGAAAACTTTCTTGCTGGACTTAGGGCCAGGGTTCCCGCTAGCCTGTGATCGCTACGTGTATGCTGTATTTCTTGTAAGAGTTGATCTTCCCGTTTTCTTGTTCCTGGGTTTCTTTCCTCCTAGGTGGGTGTCTCTTTGGTCTCTTGTTTGGCTGTTTGGTGCTGATGCTGACCACGGTGCTACCATCGGAGTAGAGCTATAAAAATAATGTGCTTTCTTTCCAAGTAATTTCATGAACGATGTCTCACAAAAATTACCGAATTTTTCGTATCTATTTGTCTTAGTCTCCTCGAGCACTGTAACAAAATACCAGAGGCTGGATGGCTTGAACAGAAGTTTATTTCTCACAGTTCTGGAGGCTAGAAGTCCAAGATCAAGGTGCTGGCACCTTTTTGGTGTCTGCTGAGGGGCTCTCTTCCTGGCTTCTCGCTGTGCTCACATGGCCTTTTCTGCGTGTATGCTCCTGGAGAGAGAGAGAGAGAGAGACCTATCTCTGCCTTCTTACCAGGGTACTAATCCCATCATCGGAGTCCCGCCCTTATGACCTAAACTAAACCTAATCACTTCCCAAAGGCCCCACCTCCAAATACCACCACAACTGTGTGGGCTAGGGCTTTAACATACTAATTTTGGGGGTGGGGAACACAGACAATCAGCCCATAATACTACCAGAGCTGCAACCATTGATGGAGAAACTGAGGCACAGTCACTTTAAAAATTAGTGATTTTGGGGGCGCCTGGGTGGCTCAGTCGGTTGAGCATCTGACTTCAGCTCAGGTCATGATCTCGCGGTTCGTGAGATCAAGCCCCACGTCAGGCTCTGTGCCGACAGCTCGGAGCCTGGAGCCTCTTCAGATTCTGTCTTTCTCTCTCTCTCTGCCCCTCCCCGCTCACACTCTGTCTCTCAAAAATAAATAAACATTAATAAAAAAATTAAAAAAAATAAAAGTTAGTAATTTTTTTCAAGCCTCACAAGGAAGCCTGTGACTGTAACACTCGAAAGGTCTTTGAGAAGGAGAAAGATCTGAATTCAAAGTAGGACTGTTCTTTAGGGTGACTCACGGGATTAGCCTGAGTTGAATTTGTGTCCCACCTCCCTCCCATCTTCTAGCCACCTTGTCATTTTTTTCTCTCGCACACTGACATGTGAACACAACAGAAGCTAACTAGAGATTTAACTTTCATTTTGGTATAAAACAGACTGGTGCAGACAGGCCTCAAGATAACAGGATTGGGGAGAAAGACACTACACTACTTCGTGTAAACAAGAATGTTGCCAGCGCGGCTCCAATTTGACACCTCTCAGGCCGTCAGTTTGATGCCAGGCTTTCATAATTTGTAGAAACAGTAAAGGCAGTCATTTTGGTGAATGGCTTTGCTTGAATTTTTGTTGATATATGCATTTGTAGAGCATAGTAAACGCCTTTATTCTCGTGCCTATGTGCACTTCCCTCAAAGACCGGAGGGAAGAGCATTGGGGATGATGGGAAGGAAATGGCAGTAATTGGATGAACAAACAGATGGAGGAGGGACGGCGAGTGCATTTGGTGTTTTAGGTGGCCCCCGAGGAGTATTGAATTTCTTATTCTTCTCCCCTACAGCCCCAATACAAGCAGGCAGCTTACATGGCTAAGGTTTCATTATCTAATCCATCACAGATCAGCTTGAATAAACCCATTGGCTGGCGCTGATCTAGTTAGGAGGGCAGTGCAAAGCTGCTTGAGCCAGGATTGGGGCAAATCGGATCAGAACAGCCATGTGAATCTTGGACATATTTCTTTAATTTGGGTGGGTAAAGTAGTTTGGGAAATACTTGAGAGAGAGAGAGAGAGAGAGAGAGAGAGAGAGAGAGAGTGAGCGCGCGCGCACGAGTGAGCAATCAGCCATGAGTTTTTTTTCAGATATTGTAGGGACTCTGAGGGGCAAGTGTACGGACGATTTGATCTATTTCTCTGGAGTGTAGGCAGGTTGCTTTGATTTTTTGAGTCTGAACATTTTTGGGTCACTAATGCTCAGTAGTAATCTTTTGTAGCAGCATTTGGAGATTCCAGTTGCGATCACTTAATTATGACTACTCTGAGTGAACCCTTAATCCGAGACTGTACGATATGGGTCCTCGCTCAGTTTAAAAGGGGAGATACCGTGGCTATCGCTATTGTGATGACCAACCTTAATGTCTATAATTATGCTTGTTATCCATGTATACTTGAAGTATGGGGTAGTGAAAGAAACATGATTTAGAATTTCTCATTTTGGGTTTGACTCCTGGCTTTTCCACTTAGCAGATGAATGACCTTTGGCAAGATGTTTAGTGTCTGAGCTCCTGATTACACATCTGTGACCTGGGAAAATTAATACATACTGTAATGAGCGGCAGTAATGAGTAACTGAGATGATTTAGAGTGTCTATCATGGAGCCCAGCAGTAACTGTTTATTCCCTGCCTCCCTCATAGCCCGCTGCACGACACTCCCTGAGTTCCTGCTTAGTGCTTGATCAGCATGGAGTGGTTAATGCGTTTCCGATTGATTAAGTGTCAGAGTTGGGGACTACTAGAGATGAGCAGTGTGTTAAACTGAATTGCTTGTCATGTGGGTGGAGGACGTGAATGGGCCTGGTTGGTTACCACGGGCTCTCTGGTCAGAGGAGAAGGAGACATTTGCTTCTTTGCTAAGCACTAAAAGGGCTACTGAGGTATCACACTGCCTGCATTGAGCAGTGGACGTATCATGGAACCTGTGAGGTCCCGACTGGGAATGTGCGTGACAGATATGCTGGCCGTTTGGGTGGTGAAAATATCGTTTGTGTTTCCAGTGTTGTAAGGTTTGCTGGTCAGATATATGACCTCAAATAGATGGTGCTTTTTGTTCTTATTCTGGTTTGTGGAAATTGAGATGGAAAGCCTTTGTCTCTTGTGGTCTCTCTCTGGTCTCTTCAAGCCTGCCCTGCAGATTAGGAAGAGTCATCCACCTAAAAGAGCTGAACAACACTTGATGGTTTGTCTTTGTCTTCCGGATAGAGTCCGGTCTCTCATTTGGCCTCCTCCTGGCCTGACTTGTGCTGGTCTTTGTAAACTCGTCTCATTTTTACAGTCTACCTCTTGAGTCCTGTTAGGGGGCTTATAGTTTCCTGAGTGCCATGCGGGCTCCTTCGTTCTTCTGTGCTTTTGTTTCCGGTTTTCCCGGCTGAAATTCCTGCCTCAACATCTCTCTCTCATCTGTAAGGCTCAGTCTTCAAGAATCAGCTGGGCTATGGACTCCCCCTGGATGCTTTTTGTGTCTGCTCCCATCCCTCCCACATTCCTGCTGGTTTCTAAAACACTGTGTCCATAGCTGTGTGTGAGGATTTTTTTGCTTTACCATTTGTTTAAATGTCTGCTCCTGCACCCCTTCCCAGACTGTGAGACCAGGGGATCCTTTGGGATCCCTAGGATTTAGCGCTGGGCCTGGGCCCCAGTAGTCAAGAAACTGTGGTTCTTGGTGAATTGAACCTTGTCTCTCTGCTCCTCAGTGGGGCCTGCAGATGGCTTTAATTGTTTCTCCAGATTTTCCCTGGGGGGCCTGGCCCTCGGTCTGCTTTCCTGATCCTGTGAAGACTGGGTGTTGTGGGATTTGTGAATGGTACCTGATCTTTCCATTGATATCGGGGTTAAAGGTGAGAAAGGGGTCTTTGAAAACAGAAGCTGGGGTGGAATTTAACTGTTGAATGTGTTGGGTGGGCATGGCAACCAAATGTTTAGTTTCCTGTGCTCAGATATTAATTGAGTGCACGTGTGTATGTGTAAAAAGCGCCTTTGTGATGGTGTGGTGAACGAAAAGAGAGGAACCGCACAAGCAAGGGGCAGTTAGAGCTAACCTGTTCCAGTTCATTGGAGCAGTCTGTTGATCTGCCTTTTACAGTGCTGCCGAGAGATTCTGGAGTGTTGCAGTTCGCGGATATTACCACCATTTGGGACTAAGCCCATTTGATCAACTTTCCCTTCTCAACCAATGACTTTCATGAGCTGTTACAGCTTCTTTTGTGGATACGGGAAAAATACCAAGCTGAGACACCTCACAGAATATATGCTGTCTTTTCAGATCACGCACTGGATATGCTTGCAAACGAGGAAGCTTGATACAGTTCTTTTAAACCGCAGCCTTGGAAATAGATTCATAGATGTATTTTACAGGAATCCTCTCTCCTTGGCCTTTGTTCTCCCCACCTCCTTGCCTCTCGGCTAATGATTTGTGCTCCTATATAATCCTCGTCTGTTTTCCAGCCTCGAGACTTCCCTTACTAGTTTAGTTGGGGCCCCTTTAAAGGCGATTGGGTATATATACTTTGTAGTGCCTCTGGCTTCTGGATTCTGCTTCAATAAAGCAGATTCTAAGAAGGGAATGAGAGAGACAGAGCAGCCAGTAATATCACTTGCTTCTGACGTGTCCTGTACATACGTGGCATCTAGAAATTTTCAGCTGAGGATTCAAGGCACAGGACACATGGTAAATACCACTTCTGAAGCAGATGACAATTTTGAGTTGCCAAATGATAATGGTTGAGTAACTGCTTAAAAACCTATTTTCCCAAGGGTGGAAATGGCCTTTGAAGTTTGGGTTTCCACAAGGGTGTGTTCAACCATAATACTTGGGGGTTTTTTTGGGACCTGAGTCCTCAGATAATACCTTGGTATGTGGGATTTTTCCCATGTGAAGGCTGGCTCCTTGGTTTCTCCTTTGCTGAGGAAAAGAGATTTTGCACTGAGTATTGGATGTTTTATTCCAGGCATGTGGTTTCTGAGGAGGCATACTGTTTATTTTTCTTTTTTGGCTGAATCAATTTTCTTGAATCTTAATTTTTTTTTTTTTATTTAAAAAAATTTTTTTAAACATTTATTCTTGAGAGACAGAGAGAGAGAGACAGAGCGTGAGTGGAGGAGGGGCAGAGAGAGAAGGAGACACAGAGTCTGAAGCAGGCTCTAGGCTCTGAGCTGTCAGCACAGAGCCGGATGCAGGGCTCGAACCCACGAACTGTGAGATCATGACTGGAACTGTAGTCGCACACTTATCCAACTGAGCCACCCAGGCGCCCCAGATAAGTTTATGTATTTTTTTTTGAGAGAGAATGCATGCGTGGGAAGGGCAGAGAGAGAGAGAGAGAGAGAGAGAGAGAAAGAGAGAGAGAGAGAGAGAGGAGACAGAATCCCAAGCAGGCTCTGCATTGCTAGTGTGGAGCCCGTTGCTGGCCTCAAACTCCTGAGCCGTGAGATCATGACCCGAGCCGAAATCAAGAGTCGAACATTCAAGTGACCGAGCCACCCAGGCGCCCCTGTGGGATCATCATTGTAAATGTCACAGCAAAGCATGATTTATCATGAAGGATGGGCAGGGGGACTCTCGCAGTGATGGGGCTTTGTGTGGGCAGGGCAGACACGGTACCGGTCCAATTAGAGGAACCGCAGACCTGGTCTGGGGGCAGTGTGGGGGCTGGAATATGGGCTGTGGCTCCTGCTTCGGTTGGAACACTTTTGGAACAGAGACTCATGGGAAGTTCTTCCATTTGCTTTAGTTTGAGCAGCTTTTTCCTCTGCACATTGGCAGCTGTTTGGAGGAGGGGGCGTTAATTGCTGTCCTCCAGAATGATTTCCAAAACAGACCTATATAGATTTCATGTAGGGATTTATTTCAGGGGTAGGTGGTTTGTCCTGAGTCAGGAGGACTTTGGTTCCATTTTCCTGGAAGTTGGTGGGCTTCCATGAGCCTGCTCTATTTATCTTGGACTGTTAGGCGAGTAGAAAAGCAGCTGCATAGTTAGCCCTTGTGTGGAGCTTAGTTTCATAGGTCATTCTCTCTTGGGGATTTTTATACGGTCACATTTACAGCCTGAAGTTTTCTTTTCCTTTTCTTCCCTTCTGCAGCTCAGTGCTCTGCAGAAATTCTGAGGAGGGTGGATAATAATTTTGGGTAAAAAGCAAGAATTGTTTAGCTTCCTCCCTTCTTTTTGTTTCTTTACTAGCCCCCCCTCCTGCCGCCCATCCTTTGCAAAAGAGTCTGCAAATGAGGTCGCTTATGCCTTAATCGGACTGTCTTGTCCCCTAACACTCTGAATATGTGGCTTTGACAGCTTTCACCTGCTATTTGGTTTCCAGGGGATGGGATAGTAGGATTGTGTGATTTCAAAGCAAAAACTGGCAAAATTGGAAGATGTTTTGTGGTGGCTCCCAGCATCCACAAAGCGTAACTCATTGGTTTGCACCTCATACAAACTTGCAGGAGTACCGTCACCGTCAGTAGCTGGCACAATGGGTTTGAGGACTTTGTTGGAACTTCAGGAAGTCTCCACAATGGCTGCCTCTCACAGTGGGAGCTTTGGCACGGCTTACCGGGAGTTGGTAGTGCTTGTTTTGAAAGTAGGAGTCTGGTCCTATCCCGCTGGATGTCTCTGAGAAGGGCAGGGGCAGATTTGTTTGAAAAAGGGAGAGTGGGGCTCTGTAGCTGTCAGTTATGTGGTCCATTTTATAGATGTCTGTGTTTGCTCCACTGACACACGAATTTTACTGCATGTTTTGTATGTTGTATTCATACTTGAAGCCATAGTCTGACTTGTGACTTTCAATAAGCTGATTTGACTAATTTTGGTATTAAAAAATTTTTTTTTAATGTTTATTTTTGAGAGGGGGGGGAGGGGCAGAGAGAGAGAGGGAGACATAGAATCTGAAGCAGGCTCCAGGCTCTGAGCTGTCAGCCCAGAGCCGGACGACGATGACAGGGGCCTTGAACCCATAAACAGTGAGATCATGACCTGAACCAAAGTTGGACGTTTAACCGACTGAGCCACCCAGGTGTCCCCGATTTGGCTAATTTTGATATCATCTTGGACTTTAAAGTGAAGGTGGTCATATTTAAAAGTTCCATGTGGGGGCTTAGAAGTTAATATTTCTGTTGGCTCTTCCCTCCCCATCCCCAGCTGCTGCTGCTTTTATGCATCATAGACACTTTTTTTTTTTTTGTTTTTGTTTTTGTTTTGTTCCTCTGCTTGGTGTTATAGGCCTCTCGCCTCTTGTTGTGATTCCAAATAGATCTTTTTGCTGCAACATTGTGGCTTTGATCTGGCTGTTTTACCCTGTTGTAGATCAATTGGTTAACTTTGGCATTTTGCATACATACAACAGAAATCTTTTAGAAAGGTGCTTTTCACTGACCATAAGTGATTTTTGTCAGCTGTGTAAAAATGCTGTGATTAACAGATACACGTGTATCTGTGTGCTTGTGTGCTTTTCCTTTATGCTTACTTTGCATTTCTGTTTCTCTCTCTAGGAGTGGTTGGGACTGAGTGCTATCCTGTAGGCTTTGCTTTTTAATCCTGGCAAGCCCGTCTCAGGAAACCTTTGCATTTGATTTTCTTGGGCTGTGTGGGGATCATTTACCCCTATTGGATTTTAGCTTCACTGTGGATTCTTTTTTGCAGTGTTACTTTTAGGCAAATAGTAAATACTTGTTTGGTTTCACAGTATCCCAGAGTTTGAAGAAACCCACAACATTTGTCACACATACTTTGTTTAAAAAAAAAAAAATCAATTCTGATACAAGAAAA
Source organism: Neofelis nebulosa (assembly GCF_028018385.1). Lineage (NCBI taxonomy): Eukaryota > Metazoa > Chordata > Mammalia > Carnivora > Felidae > Neofelis > Neofelis nebulosa. The sequence goes on from NC_080789.1 coordinate 11,964,738, forward strand.
AATACCTCACTGGTCCAGCATCCTGTTTAGGCAAGGAAATTGTCGAATTCAGAGTATTCCAAGCTGTTTTCCATTGATTGCTCTTTGAGACATGGTAAGAGGTATCATTCTTCTGAGAACAGAAAAATCAAATAACTTTGGACTAGCGTTAAGCAAAATTTGAACTATTGCATTTTACATTTCACAAGCAGATGTAACTCTCAATTTATAAAAATGCACTTAATGAAGTGTCTCTTTCTCCTCTGGGTTCCCCAGGTACTCCGTACCCCTTCGCTAAACCTCTAATCCCCGATGTTCATCCCTTGCATTATTCGTCTCCTTTCTTCCCCCCAGATGTTAGCAAACTCTACACGCTTTTACATGCTACTGTTTTCAATGACTATATCAGCAGTTAATTTTTTTTAAAGATTTTTTTATTTTTAAGTAATCTCTACACCCAGTGTGGCTTGAACTCACAGCCCCGAGAGCAAGAGTTGCACGCTCTACCAACTGAGTATGGCTCTACCAGCCAGGTGCTCTAAGGTTACATTTTTTTTTTTTTTCTTTTAAAAATTTCATTATTTTGAGAGAGAGACCAAGAGAGAACGCATATGTGAGCAGGGGGGAGGAAGAGAGGGAAGGAGAGAGAGCATCCCAGCTCTGGGCTCTATCTCGTGAACTGCAAGATCATGACCTGAGCCGAAATCAAGATTTGGATGCTTAACCGATTGAGCTAGCCAGGCACCCCTATTTTTTGTTTGTTTGTTTAATGTAAACGAGGTCTACTAATGTTTTCGTGAATGGGTTCTGTGTGTGTGTGTGTGTGTGTGTGTGTGTGTGAGTGTGAGTGTGAGTGATGCTTTGAAAAGTTTTTCCCACCCCCAAGATTATTAAAAGTAGAGTGGGCTTGCAGACCGACAGAGCTGAGTTGGAGCCCTAGCTTTTCCATATCACAGCTGTATGATCTTGGCTAAATGACTTAACCTTTTCTTCCCGTGTGAAATATACTATAGGATTAGTGTAAGAATGAAAAGAGGTGATGTACATCATATGCTTTTTAGTTCAGGGCCGGACACATAATAGGTATTATATAATAGCCATTTTTATTATAATTACCAAGCCCTATTTTCTTGTACTCCAGTTGTGTTTTGACTTTCTTAAAAATCTTTAAAAAAATGTTTATTCGTTTTTGAGGGAGAAAGAGACCATGCACACCAGCGGGGGTGGGGCAGAGTGAGAGGAAGACAGAGGATCTGAAGCGGGCTCTGTGCTGATGGCAGAGAGCACAGCGCGGGGCTCGAACTCATGGACCGTGAGACCATGACCGGAGCCGAAGCTGGATGCTTAACCAACTGACCCACCCCGGTGCCCCTGTCTTTTGACTTCTTTAAAGGTCTCTTAATCTTTGTATCCTCGGCTTCTGCGTAAGTGTCTGAGAGATACTATAATAAGAACCTGGTAAATGTTTGTTGAAAAAATCAGCCGTTATGTGACTTGTTTGTAAAAATCTCTGTAATAATTTTGTTGCTACAAAATTATTGCCACAACAACCCCACAAGATAGGTGGTTCTTTTTCCTATTTTTCAGACGGTAAAAATACACTTCTGTAAGCCTCATGACTGGGAAGCAACAAAACTGGTGCTTCTACCCGATCTTGTGGCTCTTTATTCAGTGCCTTTTCCTTTGGGTCTCGTGCCCCTCAGGCCAAAGGGTATGACTGAGAAGGAATGGAGTGAATAGCGAACGTGAACTTCACGTGACGTGTATTTACTATTGAAAACGTTTTGTCAGGGCACCTGGCTGGCGCAGTCATTTACGCTCAGGTCACGATCTCACGCTTCGTGAATTCAGACCCGGAGACGGGCTCTCTGCTGTCCGCACAGGGCCGGCTTCAGATCCTCGGTGCCCCCCTCTCGCTGCCTCTTCCCCCTCGCATGTACTTGCTTGCTTGCTTGTTCTTTCTCTCTCAAAAGTAAACATTAAAAAAAATTTTTTGCCCATTACCTAACAGTTGATTCATGTAGAAGTCAACAGCGATCCCCGGTTTCTTTCTGCAATAATTTGGATCTAGCCAGTGTTTTGAATTGGGATTTTGCTAAAATTTAGTGTGTACTTTATACGCCAAGCATTGTATTACAGACTTTATGTGTTTATCTCACTTTCCTGTAGTTCATATTTGGAGGGGTTAAATGAGATTATTCGTTGCCGTATGTATGGTAGTTTGTTATTGTTGTTATTATTATTTTTTTGCCTCAAAGTTTCCCATCTCTAATTTTATTATTGATCTGATAGATCAGGAGTAGATAAATCAATGGATTGGTAATGGTGGGTAGTATGAAATGATGAGAGCTGAAGTCATCTAGAAGTTATCTGGCCAGCTCCCTGCTTAAATCAAGTAAGGGAGGTGATGTACTCGTTTTCAGGGACAAGTTATTTCTGTCTCCGAGAGCAGCTAGGAGGACAAGCAATAAACTCAAACTTTTGGCTTTAGGTCTAAGTAGAATCTTTCATTTCTTAGTCTTTTTTACTATTCTGGTATTTTCTCTGAGAGTTTCTTATATGGGGTTCCCCCGTCCCCCTGCTTTTCATTGATTTTTTAAAGCATGTGACATATTCACATGGTGAATGGTTCAAAATACGCAAAAGAGTAAAAAGTCTCTGCCTTCTCCCAACTTTCTAGTTTTCTCCTTGGAGGTAACCAGGATGGTTAGTTGTCTGGATATCCTTCCAGAGATTGTAGTTACATAATATTTTCTCTACCTTCTTCTAAAAAAAAAGCTCAGATGGTGATATTAATATGCCTACTATCTGTACATACTACATGTATTTTGCTTTTTTTCCTCTCTCTATTAGGAAATCATAGCAGTGTGTAGATATTTTTTGTTAGATTTCTGCAGTTAGGATTATTCTCTTGTGGGCTGCTGAGATAACTAAACCTAAATGTCTCTGGTAAGGATGACTCTGATTAGTACAGGATCTCATAAAATGTGAGTCTGTTCCATGGAGTCACAGGGTCAGAGACCTACTCTTTTTTTTTTTTTTTTTTTTTTTTTAATGTTTCATGTGTTTGTTTTCGGAGGCCTGATCTGCATCTGTGTTCTTTCACTTGAATACCCTACAAGTCCCTGGCCGATGATAGCATTTTAAAGATGTTTGAGTAAAAGGTAGGCCTCCTCAGCTCTCCACCTGCTCCAGTCAGCTGCTCCTGATCCCGTCTTTTTACACTCTAGAGGCCCTTTTTGGGTCAGATACCCCATTTGTCATTGAGTTAGTAATGATACTCAGGATCTGCCTTGAGTCATTGCACACAGAATCTAACTGCAGTGTGATTTTATTCAGTGTGACATCTTATGTACCAGGCATATCCAAAATGTCCAGTTTATCCTGATTGAATGTCATTGCTGTCAGGAGGCTGGTCAGTGAGCCAAGTTTGGTATGGAATTGGGAGAAAGGGAGGTTTGGTTCCTGGTAGGTGTTTGTGTCTCAGCAGTCACAATGGCCATTAGTTTCACTCAGCCCCTGTGTTTGTGGAAAGCCTGGGATTGAGTGAATGCTCTTCATCCTTAGGAGATGGCCACTCTGCCACTGAGACTTGATGGGAAGTAAATAGATATGGCTCAACAAACAGAGTATTTTTCTTTTGTTTACCAGACAGTGGATTCTGATTCAGACATAGCATCAAGGATTTCACGCTTAGGCTTGACTCTAGCTCAGTTGACCTTTAGAGACTTCTGCATTTAAGGCTAGGAAACTGTGCTTTTTTTCAGAGTTAGCTTCTGCGATGGACCTTTGTCTCCACAAGGGTGTTATTACAGAGGAGGTGGCGTTCTAGCTGTTGGGCGAACGAGGCCAGTGGAGACGTGTCTTGCACTCTAGGTGAATGCTGACGTCCAGTACATGGTGATGCTGCTCTCACCGCACAACCTTTATGGTCCCAGGGCTTTGCAGCGAGTGAGTTAGGCCCACTCGGTCTCTGGCCCCACGCAGTGAATGGAAGCAGGCAGGGCACCAGATGCTGTGTTGTTGCCCCTCTCGCTTCTTCCTTCACACCTGGTATAAGGTTTCCAGGCATTTGTGCAACCTGATAGCAGAAAGCGCCTGTCTTAGCAGTTGAGAGATGGGTTGGCAGGTGGCTCAAGTTACTCCACGTTCCTGATAAGAGCCACTGATCCATGCTGGTGGCTGCTGAGGGTGGGGGCCCGGGTAGGAGCTGTACTGCCGGTGCCCTGCCCAGCAGGAACGGTGGTGGGTTCCGTCTGGCGTGTCAGGACTCCCGTGAATGTGCCCAAAGCAGTTCGAGAGGTCTGGCCGGCATCTCTAGGGAAGCGGCAAACTATTGGAGAAGCAGATCTTGCCTTAGAGGACATGGGTCTTAGGGAATGGTGGCACACAGGGGCAGAAGAGGTACCAACCTTGAAAATATGAAATACAAGCCCAAGGAATAGAAATCACATTTTATTATTGGATCTCTTAAGTCGAAACCCAGCGAAAGACTTTATTGAGTGAGGTGGTGCCAGGCACAGTGATGGCTAAGACGTGACTTTGCAGTGGGGAAGAGGATGTGTACACAGATGCTTTTCACACCACGTGATCATTGCTCTGACAGAGGTATACGTGGAGTATGTGTCAAAGCCTAGTACTTGGTGGCACGTACTCCGTGTGCAACTCCATCAGAGCAGTTGTTATACCGTATTAAAATATCGGGTTAAAAGGAGCCATTCCGGTATCAGACTGCTTAGGTTCCGACTGTCTCTATGCCTGCTTACCTGTGTGTCCCTTGAGCAAGTTACGTACCTCCTCAGTGCTTCAGTCGTTCGTCTGTGAAATAGGAAAACTAGTTTGTACCTGGCGACGTGTGTGAATATCGAGGTGATAAAGGAAAACGTGTTTGGAGGGGCGCCTGGTCCATGGTAACCACTGTACGTGTTACCCGTTGTTACGGTGGTTGACGTAGCACCAGGCAGGGGCACCAGAGACCATGGCAGACACACGCTGACCCGTGGCAGTGCGGAGTCCGGTATTTATTGTGTTCCCTGAAAGATTGTTAGCATTAACTATGCCAGGTGCTGTACGGAAGAAAATGAGTGAAACGTTAACCATCTGTGTCGCTGTGTACGATACATGATGTTAGTCAAGGTTTTGGAAAGGTGTGTAAAAAAATATATATACTAACGCGAGAAGCTTCAGTGTCCCATGGCAGTTTCAGAGAGAGAATCTTCCTGGTCGTTTGGGAGTTGCATTGGAGGCCCTTCTGCTTTCTTGACACTTTGAAGATAGGCTGTCTATCTTTAAGGTGGGACAGTACTTTATTTCGGACAAGTATTTCTTGCTTTTTAAAAACCTCTAGGAGAAACCATTTTAGATCAGAATCCATCCATCTATCCATCCGTTCCTATCCCGCTTCCCCTTACAAAGGGGAAACATTACTAATGTTTAAACCCCTTCCTCATTCTTTTTTTTTTTTTTTTTAATTTTTTTTTTCAACGTTTTTTATTTATTTTTGGGACAGAGAGAAACAGAGCATGAACGGGGGAGGGGCAGAGAGAGAGGGAGACACAGAATCGGAAACAGGCTCCAGGCTCCGAGCCGTCAGCCCAGAGCCCGACGCGGGGCTCGAACTCACGGACCGCGAGATCGTGACCTGGCTGAAGTCGGACGCTTAACCGACTGCGCCACCCAGGCACCCCCCTCATTCTTTATATTAAAAGTAAACCTCTCATTGTGCAAAAGCCCCTACTTTTTTTTTTTTTTTAAAGTAATCTCTGTGTCCAACATGGGGCTCGAACTCACCACCCTGAGATCAAGAAGACTTGCACGCTCAACTGACTGAGCCAGCCAGGCGCCCCCAGAGCCCCTGCTCTTTTGCTTGGTCATTCATTCACCTCACAACATGTGAGTGCTTACAACATGCTAGACCCTGGGGGGTACAGAGTTAATCAAAGGGAAGGTATTATGGAATCTGTGAAGTTTATTGTGGGAGGTGTCTGGAACAGCTGTCCGTTGGAATAAAAGTTTGGTACACGATGTATCGCTAAGGGTGTGGGTAGAGAAATGGGTCCTCATGGTGCTGGTGCGGTGAAAAGCCGCATACCCTCCATGAAAAGCTGTCTAGCAATATCTACTGAACTGTAAAACGCACATATTCTTTGACTCAGCAGCTCCATTTCTAGGAATTCATCCGGTAGATATTTCTGCATCTGTGTGCAGGGAAATACATTACAACATCACTTGAACTGGCAAATGGTTGAACAAGGCAGAACACTCTTCGACAGGAAATCTGTGAACTAAAATAAGGTACATTCACGGGATGGAATATCACGCGGCCGTTACAAAGGGTCAGACAGCTCCATATGAACAAACAGAGAGGACTCTGAAATACATCAGGTGTGAAAATTCACGGTGCAGAAAAGTGGACAGTTTGCTGCCTGTGTGTCACAGAGAAAAGCATCTATGCAGGTGCACACAGACTCTTTGCCAGGAAACACAAGATTGCGGTAACGGGTTGCCTCTGGGGAGTGTTCCCGAGTGACAGAGAAGTAGGGGTGTAGGCGGAAGGCTTTTCGTCGTAGCCTTTGAGTTTTGTGTCATGTGCTTGTATTGTTTAAAAAAATCAAAGTAATATTATTAACATGACGTAGGGATAAGTACGGGAGCCATCTTACTCATCATAATGCTTGAATTTGTCAATTTTCATAGGAAAATGAATGAAGTCATGTGTTAGAGCAAATGTGCCGGTTCTGCTCACCACCAAGAAGAAAATGGTACTGGGGTGGCACGTGGCCATTTAAATTCTGTCACATTGTTCACTGGTACACAGGGTGTCGCCAGTGCTTATATTTATTATTTACTATGTTTTATTATATCTATTATTAACTGTGTCTTACTCCATAAGGCTAAAGCCTCTGATTATAACGAAAATTCTGATACGAAGGGGAGGATAAGTGTAGAGATGATTACAACCGGAAGTAACGTTAGAAATGACATACTGACCGTGTGTACGAGATGAATTGTGCAACGACGCAGACGATTATAACGGGTCGAGAGCAAATCATAAAGTGAGTTGAGAAGAAATGAGACGAGTTGGGACCATTACCGTAAGCCAGTTTGCTTAAATATTTCCTCACTAGATGCACATCTATGGGTTACTTGGATTTTTTCATGCTGGGATTTTATGAACTAGCGGACTTAGCAACAGCCTTTCCTCCCAGACCTAACCTGATGGTAATAGAGGAGCTTCTGTGCCCTGATAGGAATGAGTGCAGTGTTTCTATGGGAGCATAATAGAGGGATTCTTATCCGGTTGGGTGGCATGGGCCCAGGGAGACATTCTGCAGGAGCTGTTGCTGAGAATTGAGTGAGTGAGCGAGGGCTAGGCAGGGAAGGGAGAAGGGAGGGCAGGCCCGTCCAGGCAGACGTAGCAGTAGGTGCGAGGGCAAGGGACGATAGGAGCTGGGGGGGGGTGGGTATGGGGGGGTCGGAGGTATCAGTGGGGTCGGAAGAGAGGGCGCGCGGACATGAATTTCCCCGTGTCTTCGGTAGGTAGTTCGTCCACAGACTGCAGTCCCCTTGCAGTCTGTACCATTGTTCTTGACGTTGGCATAATGGTGATGGTGATTGGATTATCCTGCCACTCAAGGAACATGGCCCCCTAGCAGGGGGAGTAGTGACAAGTCTCTGTTCATCAAAGAAGAGTAAGAGAGAACAAAGAAAACCTGTATTTGCTTTTGCTGTATGTATGTAGTTGAGCTGTCTTCTAGCAGAATTCCTTATTTGTTTTCAGCTGTCTTTATCCTTGAAGAGGCTTTCTCTCTACTTGGAATCACAGTTTGAGTGCTGCATGGAAAACAACTTGAACCTGATGTTCCCTTACATTATATTTAAATTTGTGTGAAGCACTTTCGACCTCGCAGGCATGCATTTTGCTCTTGCTTGGAATGCTGTAACAACAATGTTTTGTCCATCAGAAGCGTTCCAAAAATTTTATGAATGTTAACGTGCTTAATCTCCCAGTATTCCAGGGTAGGTGGCAGGTAGGCAAGTGATTTTTTTTCTTTTTTTTTTACGTACCTTGTGTGTTAGCACATTTCGGTTGTTAATGCCTCTTAAGGAGAAAGTTTCTCCTTTGAAGCTGAAATATCCTATGCTTTGAATTCACTCAAAAGAAAAATTACTCCAGAAAGCTTGAACCAAACCTGGTTAGATGCTTCTGAGTTATGCGAGAGGGATTGAAATAAACTTTTTTAGCTAAAAATAATGTTGCTCCCAAGTTACCAAAAATGGCTGACTGAAATGCTTTTAAGATCCTGTGTAAGCCACCATAAGCTGAAGGTCAAGAAGAAAGTTTAGAACATGTCTTGAGAAACGATTGGCTGTATTTTGCCAAAGCTTTTGCCAAGCTTCTTATTCCATAATTATCTCATGGGACAAAAGCTGGTGGAAAGTGTTATGCCTTAGATTCGGTAGGGTTCTAGAGATTCTTTAAGTATGCCGCCTGTTTCTTCTGACGGTAACCTTGTACCTGTGGAAGGCATCAGGGTAGGTGAAAACCGGACATTGAATTCTAAAGATATTGTACAGCTGCTATGCTGATTAATTATTTAAAGCCCTTGTCTCCTGTCACAGAGCAGTTTTGCTCTCGGACAACATTGGCCATCTTTCACAGAGAGCCAGGTGTTGGGTCATTAGCGTGTGGAATCGCCACCAGCATTAGCCTTGTTTAATTCTAAAACCTCACTGTGCTTTAATGATTACCCAGAGGACCCCTCTGCGGCAGCGGTATGTGCCGTTGGTGGGGACAGCTTGAGGAACTGGAGAGGCATGTTGACTTTCCTCCTTGACGTTGCTTAGAATTGTAGAATATTGGGGCGCCTGGGTGGCTCATCCGGTTAAATGACCGACTCTTGATTTCGGCTCAGGTCATGATCTCATGGTCGTGAGATTGAGCCCCAGGTTGGGCCCTGTGCTGAGCGTGGAGCCTGCTTAAGATTCTCTCCCTCTCTCTCTGCCCCTCCCCTGCGTGCATGCTCTCTCTCAAAAAAAAAAAAAAAAAAAAATTGTAGAATAAAATGTTGAATTAGAATGAAATTTAGAGGTTTTTTTTTTTTTTCATAAAAATTACTTTTTTTTGGTAGAGCCAATATAAAGTCATGGCTTTTTCCTTCCTAAATATCACACCTATTTATTGAGCACTAGATGTGTATGAGAAGGCTAGGTAACTAAGCTCGTGTCCAAAGACCTCCTTCCTTCCGTTGGGGAAGAATGGTAGCCTGCAGGCAGCGTGTTGTTTACACTTTGAGGAGAGTAGAGAAATTTTAGAAGTAGCTGTTCCCATGTAGTAAGAACTCATCAAAAATTAGAATAAAAGGATCAGATGGCTCAGTTAAGTGCCAGCTTGGATTGAGGTGGTCCTACGGCTTCTTAACTTTATTAAACCACGCCCCAAAGCCCACAAGGGTAGCCAAGTGCGCATTACCCTGGGTGGGGCCCAGGGAAGTTGGAACAAACAGGTTCTAGTGCAGTAAAGGGTCGGAGAAGACCAAGGACAAAGGACGGGCTTGTGATATAAATTTGAGATCCTGCTGTTAGAAGAGATTGGGTAGTGAGGATTCCTAAGGAATAGTTATCAGATGGATGATTTGGGTGGAGAAAAGCCCGCCGGAAATAAATAGGTCGAAGTTGGAAGCTTGGGGAGGGTCGTCAGCTTGACTACTGACATCATTGAGGACTAAACCGGTGGACTCATTGGGCAGATTGAGAGAAAGTCATGGCAGTGGAGAAAGTGGAGAGAATGATCTATAAGGATTAACTTGGCTGTTCTTAACCGGGGGAGGTTTTGCCCATCACGCAACATTTGGTGACGTCTGGAGACGTTTTTGATTTTTGTAGCTGTGGAGGTGCTGCTGGCTCTGGTGGGTAGAGGCCGGAGGGTGCTGCTTCAACACCCTAAAACAGCCCCCTCACGAAGAATGATCCAATCCAAGATGTCAGTACAGTGATTCAGTCTGAGGTTGAGATGCCCTGGATTGTTTCTCCTCCCTTCCATTCTGCTCTGTAGAATTCTGCACATCTGTTCGTTCTTTTGCTCGGTGATCATTTATGGAGCTCCACCAATGTGCCAGGCACCGTGCTAGATAGGCATTAGGAACATCAAGATTGGTTAGACATCACCTCCTTTTTAAAGTTTATTTCAAATTATAAATTAATACGCGGATATATTCTTATAAGTAAAAAACAAAATCAGGAACAAACACGTAAAGCCAGTGGTGACTTTGACTACCACCTTCAGTCTCTGTTCCTTCTCCAGAGGTACCCAGAGCTGTTCGTTTGGCGTGTGTAGCTGATTATTAGGTCACTTCCCCTGCATCCATTTTCTTTCCTTGTCTTATATGCTACGCCAAGAGGTTTACTTTCGAACATTTGTACCAGGCTGCACCTTTCTTAAAATGGGGACCAGGTGTTAGGTTTCTCTTTTTGACTTCTCATTATAATATACGTGGTATGTAAAAAAATATATAAATATAAATATAAATGTAAATGTAGATGTAAATATATATATGTGGTATACAATAAATGTTTGATGAGTAAAGAATGAAATGAATTGATAGAAAAGCAGCAGTGGGGAGAGCAAAGAGAATGCCAAGTCCTAGTAATGGCCTTTTATAGGCTTGGGAAGGCTGTGGGGTATGTTTATGGGGAAAATGAACTTATGTTAGGATATAGAAATACTGAAAGAGTGAGGAGAAATTCAAAGCTGTACAGGTATGAAAGGGTTTCCTGGGGGCCCAGGTGCTGAGCTGGTACATAGGCGAAGGGGTTGAGAAGGACCAGAGAGCTTCAGTGTATAGGGTTCAAGAGTCAAGGAGGGGTAGTAGGGCACCGGTCTTTTGAAGGTTATTGCAAGTTAGCAGTGAAGAAGAACTTCCCAATGTAGGAGCTTTTCATAGAACTGGAAGAGTCCAGAAGTTCCTTTTGGAGTGTGATGTGATAGAAGCCTTCGTAGTTCTGTTACGTTCTAAAGGAATTCTGCTTGTACACGTGCTTAGAGATACGTACCTCTTTATATACCTAAAGGCCCTTCTTTGTTTTTCACTGAACAGAATGTCTTAGGGAACATTTTGTTTTAGTTTATGCAGATCAACCTCATTCTTTTGAAATGACCACATAGTATTCCATAGAAAGTTTTTTTTTTTTTTTTTAAATCATGATTTGTTTAAACATTCCTATTGCTAGACATTTAGGTTGTTCTCAGCGTTCTGCTACTCTAAGTGGTGCTGCTTGTGGCTGTGTCCTTGTGCACGTAGGTAAGTCCGTGAGGACAGATTCTGAGAAGTGGCATTGTCGGTTTCTACGGGCATGGACATTGACATTTTTGATAGGTATTGCCAGGCAGCCTCCAAAGTTGTACACTGCCGTGAACAGCAAAGATGCGATTCGTGAGTAGAAGATGACTTTTTCCTGTCGTTTTGGCAAATGTGTTTCCATACTTTAATTTTTAACAGTCTAAGTGAGAAACGGTACCTTGGTCTTTTGCATTTCTGTAATATAAAGTGATCTTTTTTTTTTTTTATATGTCTAAAATTCATTTGTATTCTTTGTCATCAACTCAGGCTTGAAACAGGTTTTTTTTTTTTTAATTGGCAAGAACTTTTATAAATTAAGGAAATTAGCTCTGTCATTCATGTTGCAAAAATTTCCCCGACAGTTTGTCATTTGTCCTTTGAATTTATTTATAGCATAGAAAGATGTGTATGTGTTTGTATATATTTTGGAATATGACTGAGTATATAAGGTATTTATTTTCAAGTTTTTGGATCTTTGGGTTTTTTTTTTTTTTTTTTTTTTGGTCTTGTTTTTTTCTGGGAAAGACTGTCTCCACTCGGAGATTTAAAAATAACTTTCTGTGCTTTCTTTTAGTACTTTAATTGGAAAAACCTGGATTTTAGTTTCATTTCTATCGTCTATTGGTTTTGTGACATTGGGCAAGTTGAGTAATCTGTCAGAGCCTCAGTTTCCTCAACTGGAAGGATTAGAGCAGATGATTTGTACCATTGTAAGGAACTTTCAATTATAAAATGTCTTGTTTGCTTTTCAGTGAAATTTGCTTTTGTTTTGTGCGGGGACCTGAAGTTGGGGGCAGGGTCAGGGAAAGAGGTAAAAAGACATGGAAGGAAGACAGACACATGCACAGAGGGTGGAGACAGAAACCAGGACTGTGAACAAAATCCAAAACTGCCCCAGAGAAGATGGAGGGAAAACAAAGGAAAACAGACTCAAGGAAGGTAGATACTGAGACCCCAAGTGGGATGCATTTTTCATATCATAGGAGGTAAAACACATGTTGGGTCCCTTTGTTCATTCCCTCTCCCTCTTTTCCTCCCTCTCCCTCCTCCCTCTGTTTTCCTTCCTTCTTAGAATAAAAAAGTTAAGTGTAATACAGAGGTTCTGAATTAGCACAAATCGTCAAGTGCAAAAGTTAAAGCTTCAGAGTCTTCCTCAGTGTGTATGTACATAGTACTTAAAGCCAAGTGCTTTGAACTCCTCAGACACAGTGTGTTGGAATTGTTACTACAATATTGATTTATCTATCGCCTGGCAGTCCCTTTCCAGGTCTAAAATTCTGTGTTTGAATGTAGTGTACATGTTTTAGTATTTCTGTAAGAACTGTATCTTCTGCATTTCCTGCTTTTGGGATATTAAATCTGTAAAGTTAATAATGGCTTCCTACGTGTTTTGTATTTTCACATCTAAGACTGAAGTTCTCCCCATAGATTATGCCTTTAAGAAGCCTAGCTTCAGTCTTTGGACACCTGTCTTCCGTGAAAATTTGGGCTGAGATATTCCACTGCTTCCCTGTTAGTCTCCCCGTCTGCTAAGCATGGGTAATAGTATTCAGCAATGTGTAGTTAACGAAAATTCTTACGTGACCAGACCCTCTAAAGTCTAATGTTCAGTTATTTCCATTGCTTATTAAAAAATTTTCTTTAAGTATTTATTTATTTTTGAAACAGAGAGAGAGCACAAGTGGGGGTGGGGCAGAGAGAGAGGGAGACACAGAATCCGAAGCAGGCTCCAGGCTCTGAACTGTCAGCACAGATCCCGACGTGGGGCTCGAACCTGCGAACCGTGAGATCATGACCTGAGCCAAAGTCAGATGCTCAACCGACTGAGCCACCCAGGTACCCCATCCATTGCTTATTTTTTAAAAGTCAATTTATATATTGTCCTTAGACCCCAATTTATGATTCTTTCTTGTTGCCTGGTTTGGGGGGAAAAAAATCCTTAAAGAAAATTGTATGCTTACCACCTTGGCGATATGTGAATTGAATACACTCTGACCTTTTAGCTGGTGGTAATTTCCTCTCACAAACTCTTTGTTGCCTTTTTAACCTCACGGACCCCCTGCCCCTCCGAATGGGCCTGGGACATTATTATCTGCTGGCTCCCCCAAGTTGCCCTTCAAAACAGACGGCCGGACTTCTTGAAATCCTTGCTGGTTATCATGGCAGCGGCTGCCGCCGTGGGCTGATTGGAAAGGAAGTCATTGCGGTTGTCAGAAACACGGTCTGGAGGAGACGGGGCTGAAAGTGCAAGTACGTGGCTTTGGCTTAATGGCTCCAAGACCGGCTGTTGTGAGCAGTTGCCGGGGCCTCGGATGTCCTCTTGTCCTAAGACTTGATAAAAACTTTCTCCTCCACTTCTGGAGGATGGCTTCCTTTGGAGAGACTCAACCTTTGCTGCTTCCTCATCGTGCGCATTTTAGATGCAGTCCCTCGTCTCATCCCTGCCCTCCTTTTACCTAAAGTAAAACCTAACCGAGAGGTGGTGTTTGAGGTTTCACTCTGCGTGCGGCAGTGTGGGCAGGAAGAGGAAGGTCCAGGGGGTGACCTGCGAAGGCCTTTGATATGGTTGGGTCGATGGTGTATAAACTGAGTTAAGTAACAGTCTAAGTTGATGAGGTAAAACATAGTGAAGGGTCATAAACCTTGCTAATTCGCTGGTGAGGAAGGTCGTATTTAGTACAGGAGTGCCCACAGTTGTTTTGCTGGGTTTGCTGGGCACTTGGAAAGGTGAGACATAAAAGGCGAAAAAATAAAAGGGATCCAGAATGTAAGCTCTGGCGATTGAAAACGTTTTTATGTGTGACTTTTACAAGTTGTCATTAATTATTGTAATCATAAGCCTGGGAGGCTAAGGGAAACTTTCCTCCGGCCGTGGAAGCTGACTCAGACTTTCCCCTGGGCTCCCTCCCCATCTCAGGATCTCCTGCCTCTGGCTTTGGAAATTAGTCGCAGGAGGTCCTGTGTGTGATGTAATATAGCAAATACTTAAATTCCGCGTCAGAAATAACTAAAGTTCTGCATTGGAAAACAGCACTGGAGAGAAGGGAGTGAACGGAGAGATGTTGAATCTTGGTCTCTCGTGGAACAGCGTCACTGATGGCAGGTGGGCAACAGGGGGAGCTGAGGGGAGTTTTCATTGGCTTCTAAAAATCTCTCTAGACCTCTCCTGAAGGTATCGGTGCTTCTTTTCCCCTGGGTTGGGGTGGCTGGTGAATTTGAGGAGTAGGGACTGCTTCTACGACGTGAGTGTCTGAAATGACCGAGGAACCCACACCTGCCCCCCCGCCCGAGCGCGTGTTGCTAGAAGCCACGTAAGCTGTGGGCACAGGGCTTTTGAAGGATGGCTGTGTGGGTGTGGCAGGGCGTGCGTACTGGTTCTCCACATCTCCTGTGACCAGAGCCCGTTGACGTTGGTTTACGTCAGAGGCCAGTAAGCCCCCATTCTTCCCTAAGGTGTCGCACTGTGCGGAGTCCTCGTGTAGGAAGGTTACCTGCTGTCTCGCTGCTCATTTTAGGACACTCGGCTGGACCGGGCGTCAGCCACCTTTTTCCTTCAGGACCTCAAGGCTGATGTGTGAAGACGGACACAGTTTCGGCCAGTAGGAAAGTGGAGTAGGAATCTGCAGGCTGGTCGCCTTCTGGTCATGCCGAGAAACACCCTTCTGGCCTGTCTTCCTGTTTCCTTAAGAGACAGTGTTACAGCGTCATCGTCGTCGTCGTCATCATCATCATCATCATCATGCGTGGAATGGGAGTGGAGCTCCTCTTGCCCTGGGACTATGTCTGTGCTAAATTTCAGCAGCCTCTTGTTTCCTGGTGATTTTTTTTTTTTTTTTTGAAGAGTTCTGTTCAAGTCAGAGGTGTCTGCCTTTCCAGCTACTCTTTAATAGTTTCTTCCTTACCTGGGGGGGGGGAGGGTTCCCGTTAGCCCACGCCACGGGAGACACACGGTGGGAGAGGTATCCCACCCCGGGTAATCGTCTCTGGGGGGCTTCAGTGGTGAGCCCGTGGTTGCTGCCTTCACTGGGAGAAGAACTTTTAAGTAAGAAGGGAGAAGAAACTTCTTGTTCGGGCGGCAAAATGAAAACCAGCTTTTCTGAGGCCACATTGGGATCGTGTGTAATCAACTATGAATTCATCCTCTTTTTCCTCCCCTCCCCGCCCCCCTGTTTGCAGTTGATCTCACGACAGCTGTTTCCAGCTGTCCTCTGGATTTTGCCCAGGCCCCTTGGGATGGATGGCTGCATGACTCACACAACTGGCTTGTTTCCACAGCGGTTCAAATCTAGCTTCTCGAGAAGTAGGGGCGAGAGGAGAGAGGGGGACTCTGGTGGCCCCGGAGTAGATGTTCCTGTGGAGATTACGGTCGGCTGACCGCTCTGGTTTCGATTGGTCCCCCTTCACGGCAGCGAGCTGAGAAGAGGACATTGCTGGGGGAGGGGAGGCCAGTGTGTTAGCTGGAGAAGTGGTTTTGGAGAAAGCCAGATGTTCTTGTTTTGTTTTGATTTTTTTCCTTTTTTTTTAATTAATTTTTTTTTTTTTTAATTTACATCCAAATTAGTTAGCATCTAGTGCAACAGTGATTTCAGGAGTCGATTCCTTAGTGCCCCTTCCCCATTAGCCCCTCCCCCCTCCCAGCACCCCTGCGGTAACCCTGTGTTTGTTCTCCGTATTTAAGAGTCTCTTCTGTGTTGTCCCCCTCCCTGTTTTTATATTATTTTTGTTTCCCTTCCCTTACGTTCATCTGTTTTGTCTCTTAAAGTCCTCATAGGAGTGAAGTCATACGGTATTTGTCTTTCTCTGACTGACTAATTTCACTTAGTATAATACCCTCCAGTCCCATCCACGTAGTTGCAAATGGCAAGATTTCATTCTTTCGGATTGCCGAGTAATACCCCATTGTCTCTATATACCACATCTTCTTTATCCATTCATCCATCCATGGACGTTTGAAGCCAAATGTTCTTTTACTTTTTTTTCTCTTTCCCCCTCCAGATCTGCTTCAGGGCAAACTGCAACTTTCCTTTTCAGTGGGACGTAGGGTTGTGTGTGAGATGGGTGGCTGAGTGAGAGCTGAGGGAAGTGTCGGTTAAAAATGCAGGTGATGCTAGGGGCGCCTGGGTGGCTCAGTCGGTTAAGCGTCTTGGGTCATGATCTCACGGTTTGTGAGTTCGAGCCCCTCGTTGGGCTCTGTGCTGACAGCTCAGAGCCTGGAGCCTGTTCGGATTCTGGGTCTTCATCTGTCTCTGCCCCCCCTGCTCGCTCGTGTGTGCTTGCTCTCTCTTTCTCTCTCTCTCAAAAATAAATAAACATTAAAAAAAATTAAAAAAAAATTCAGGTGATGCTCTCCGTACTCCAGCTGATTCTTGGTAGGAGGGTGTGTTCCTTTCTCTTCAAAGCGGTCCCTCCCTTTCCCAACAGTAAGCACTGCCCTTGCCCCCCCACCTTCCTTCCATGAAGGCCACTCCTTCCCAGCGTGGGAACCTATACAGTGATACAGCTTGGTAAAGAAAATTTTAAAAATTCTTTAGGCATTAGAAAAATTCTTCACTTTGATCTCTTTGAGCTCTACACTCACATTTCTTAAAGGGTAGCAAGCTGCAGAAAAAAATTCTCTAGACCTGCTCTGATACAGGAGCCATTAGCCACTTGTGGCTGTCGTGGTCTTGAAATATGGCTCGTCCAAACTGAGATGCTCTGTGAGTGTAAAACACGCACTAGATTTTATTTGCTTATTGTTTATGTATTTGTGTATTTATTTATTAAAGTTTATTTATTTATTTTGAGAGAGACAGAAGCATTGCAAGCGGGGAAGGGGCAGAGAGAGAGAGGGAGAGAGAGAATCCCAAGCAGGCACCTGATGTGAAACTCGAACTCACGAAACTGTGAGATCATGCCTGAACCGAAGGCAAGAGTCGGACGCTTAACCAACAGAGCTGCCCAGGCACCCCCTCAAATACCCACTAGATTTTAAAGACCAGTGCAAAAAATTTTCATTGAAAATTTACAAATCATTGACTATTGTTGAAATATTGACATGTTGAAACGCTAATATTTTGGATGTGTTGGATTCCCTAAATTATATTAAAATTTACCTTACCTGGTTTCTTTTTTAAATGCTGTTAACTAGAAAATTTTAAATTAAGTAAATGGCCCATATTTCTTGCTGTCATTATATTTCTGCTCTAAACAGAAGAAGTTACTGAACAACTGGTGTGCTCCTCTCTGGTAGTGTCCGTTTTCCAGAAGCCAAGTGATAGTTTGGGACTCACAAGCCGGTGTGCTACAACATGCCTGCTGTAATAGTTGTCTTTTGCCCCAGAACATATTACCCCTACACTTACTGACTTGAAACAACACACCTTTATTATGTCATAGTTTCTGTGGGTCGTAAATCTGAGAGCAACTTAGCTGTGCGGTTCAGGCTTAGGATCCCTCATGAAGTTTCAGTCAGGCAGTTGCTGGTGTCGCACTCATCTGAAGTCTGAACTGGGGCCGGAGGATTCCAAGATGGTTCGTTTCACGGCTCTTGGAATGTTGTCAGTTCCCCGCTGGCTTTAGTTCCTTCCAACACGGACTTCTTAGGCTTCTTGAGTGTCTTCCCTACCTTATGTTGACTTCCCCCTAGAGTGAGTGATCAAGTGAGAGATCGAGTAAGGGAGAGAGCAGGTGAAGGGGGGAGTTGCAGTGCTTTTAATGACCTAGTGCCTGCAGTATACGTTATCATTTCTGCTTTATTTTATTTGTTAGAAGCAAGTGTCTGAGTCTGATTCCTTCTCTCAAGGAGAGGAAAATTAGGCTCCAGTTTTTTAATTAGTTTTACTTTTTTTTTTTTTTTTTTAGGCTTCACTTCTTGAAGGGAGTACTATATAGGAATTTGTGGACACATTTAGAAACCGCTACACTTTCCTGTTTGTCTGCTGTTTTCCCCTGTTAGTGTACCTGGATTTCACTGACCGCCTCTGAAAATGGTCAGAGTTCAGTGGCTGAAGTCCATTTTACCCTCACCTGCTACCTCAGCAGTGTTGCTTGGAACAGTTTCACCCATTTTGAGACTGCCAACTCTGACCTGTAATCAAAATTGCCTTTTTTTGGTCGGGCGACGGGGAGGCCACGATGAATTTCAGCTTTGCGTGAGCCTTAAATACTGGTGTGTGCCTCAGTTGATTTTGAGTAGCAGAATAAGGCTGGATATTCCATGGTAAATGTGTTGTTATTATGTGGATATTATATTTCTCTTAATTAAGATTCGGAGCACTCAGGAACCATTCTGTATCTCATTCTGCCTCTGGGAGGTTTGAAAGTAAAGCAGGGCCTCCTTCTGTTTTCTGCTCCAAGTAGGGGCATGGAGGTGAATTCACTGGTGCAGGAGGCGGAGTGAAGGTGTTGTGAGGGATGGAGAGGTATGTCTGGCAGAGACATAAATGGTACGCTCTGGTAGCTTAAACCGGAACGTGGGAGCAAAGGTACTGTTAAATAAGAGTGTGTAAATAACACGCTGCCGAGTTTCCCAAGATGGATTCATCTACGCCTCCCCTCCCTATAGCTGTTTTAGTTTTGGCTCAGCCTCACACTTCCGGAGTGTAGACTGACACAGGAGGCAAGACCTACAGGGTAAGTGGCCCAGTGGACGTAATGAGGGTCAGTTTTTGTCTGGCCTCCATCAAAATGGGGCTTTAGTGCAAGGAAACGAGGTATGTATGGGAAAGTGGTTGGGTCAGAATAGGGCTCAAGATTCAGGACAGCAGGGATTCATTTAAAACCACTTGACTTCAGTTTTTTTCTGATGGCTTGGTGTGATTTACTCAGGTACTTCCTAGGGAATCGAGCGTGATCTTTTCCATTTGAGAAGTCTGAAGGCGTAGATGAATGGGTTGTATTAGAAAGTTTGTTGCCTTGGACAGAAAATCAAAAATCTATGGAGTCTGGCTGTCTTCTCAATCCTTGTTATCATTATCATAATCTTGGTACTTAAGTTTAATTTTGAATAGTTGCTTTCCTTTGTGTGTGTGTGTGTGGGGGGGGCGGTTTATCTCTTGTCTCTGTAACCAGACTTCGTTTTCTTCGCTTTCATGCTTTTTATTTCTTTGTGTTCTAATAACAACTTCTGCGTTGTATATTCAAGAGGATATGAACTGAGGCATGGTGGCGGGACCCACTGGGGCTGGGAGAGGCGTAGAGCGCAGTGGTTGAGAGTTCGGGGTTTAGAGTCCTACCGGCTCTGCTGCTTAGTACATTGATAACCTCGTACAACTTTTCTTAATTTCTCTGAGGCTAAGTTCCTTCATCTGTAAAATGTTAATGATAGTTTTTGCCTCATAGACTTGTGAAAACTAATGAGATATTACAAGTAAGGCACTTAGCACAGGAGCAGCTACATAAGTTAGATTTGTAAAAGTGTAATTGTCTAGCTTATTAATGCTTTTTATTAGAGGCATCCAAGTTCTTGAATCTTGAGCCTCTCATTACTTATTTGACGTTATTTATTGGTTCATCAGTCACTGATACCAGAAGCCTAAACCGGGTGTGTGTTCTGGTCAGCGTGAATGGGTCCACATCCTAACTGACTCTGCTCAGAGAGTGTTCTAGTCTGCCGGGCAAAAATAGGTGTTCTGGGCCATGGCTTTTTCCTTGCAGGGCCCAAGGGCGCCCCCTCTCTCGAGAGACCAGAGGCTGCCGTTGTTTTCTGTACGGTAGAGCCTGACTTGGCCTGCAGTTAAGGCTCTCCAGAAGGTCACTTAAACCCGGCTGATGTGAACTCCTCGCAAAAGGCCCAAGTCCTTCTGCCGCCGTCCAGTTTTCTATTAAGAAACTACTGGGACTTTTTTTTTTTTTTTCTTCTAAAGAAACTGCAGCAGCCAAACCAATCATTCCTTTCAACTCTGCACTCCTTGGTCAGCATCCAGGATGTAAGCAGCTCTGGCCATCTGTATATTCCTGTGACCTCGGGCCTGACTGATTTTTCTCTCCTGACCTGACCTTCATAGCTCCTCCCCTCATAGACTGTCCCGTTTTTCCTCTTGCATTCGTAAACAGTCCTCCCCATCCTCAGCCTTTTCACGGACTCCTATATCTAGTCTTTCCTCTTAGCTAAATCCCATTTCTTTCTGAGAACATCACCTCCCCCTCCTACTGGGTGTTTTTTGTTCTTCTGCTTTAGGGAGGTGGGTATCCTGGCGTCTCTCCTCTCCAGGATTCCTGTCTAATCTTCTTCCCTTGGGCGAAATTGAAATTCCCTGCTCCTTTAAAGCTCCTGTAATCTGGCTCATCTACCCACTTCCCTTACTCAGTGCTGTCATTTATCCATTGCCTTGCCTCTCTTCCTCATTAAAAAAGCCAAAAAAACCCCAAACTACCTAATGTTGGCACCGGTTATTGGGCTTTCTCTCGACCTTTATTGTCACCGAGGGATAGGAGACCCAGCGTGTGTGCGGATGACTGATCCGGCGCCTGCCTCTGAGTTCTTTGACTGAGGGGCTTCCCTGACTGGAACCGCGCAGGTACTTACTTGCACCGCCTGCTCTGAGGACACGCCCTCCGTCTTGTCCATCTGGAACTGCTTCGTTTCTGAAAATTGAAAGATGGACATCTCATCTCCTCGTTAACACCCTTCCATCTTCCAGTTCTCTCGTTCATGTTCATCAGCTACCGCTGCGTCTCATCTCCAGTGTCATTGAGAAGTCCATACACTGGCCCTCTCTGCGCTCTCTCCCTTCCTGTGAATCCCCCCACCCCCGACTTTGCTCCCCCCCGCCCCCATTTAGATTTCTCGGCCTTTTGCTTAAACCACGCTTTGGCCGGTATTCTCTCTTTATGTTCATTTTGTTTGACCTACTAGCAAAACCCAGGCCTAGATGGATGCGACTGTCTGCCTTCATGGTTTTCAGCGATTCCTGGATCCTTGACTCCTGCTGGCAGGCTTTGTGTTTTTGAGTGACCTCTCCTGGGGATTTGCCTCCAGAGCTGTCTCAGATGTTCCTCATGGTCCTACATTCACTTTCCCTTCACTTAAGCAAGAATTTTTGTCTCTCTCTCTCTCTTTTTTAAAAAGTAGTCTTCATGCCCAGTGCAGAGCCCAACATGGGGCTTGAAATCAGTACCCTGAGGTCAGGACCTGAGCTGAAGGATACCTGGGTGGCTCAGGTGGTTGAGTGTCCAGCTCTTGATTTCGGCTCTGGTAGTGATCCCAGGGTTGTGGGATCGAGCCCCGTGTTGGGCTCTGTGCTCAGCATGGAGCCTGCTTAAGATTCTCTGTCTCCCTCTACCCCTCCTCCCAGCTCGAGTGCACTCTCTCTCAAAAAAAAGACAAGAATTGAGATCAAGAGTTGGATGCCCGTCCCCAGAATTCTTGCCTCTTAATTTATAGATGAAATAGAAGATATCAAATTGAAACTCTTAATTTCCTGCCATCAAACCTACAAACTGTGTCTGTTACAGTGAAAGATGTATTGTTCTTCCTTTGGTGAATCCTGCTTGGATCTTTTTCCCGCATTTTTGTTTTTTATTTTTTATTAAATTAAAAAAATTTTTTTTAAGTTTATTTATTTTTGACACAGAGAGCAGGTGTGAGCTAGGGAGGGGCAGAGAGAGAGGGAGACACAGAATCCGAAGCAGGCTCCAGGCTCTGAGCCGTCAGCACAGAGCCTGATGTGGGGCTTGAACTCATGAACCATGAGATCACGACCTGGGCCGACGTTGGCCGCTTAACCCACTGAGCCACCCAGGCGCCCCTAAAATTTTTTTTAACGTTTTACTTTATTTTTTTGAGAGACAGAGAGAGAAGACAAACACGGGAGGGGCAGAGAGAGAGGGAGACACAGAACCCAAAGCAGGTTCCAGACTCTGAGCTGTCAGCACAGAGCCCGATGTGACGCTTGGACCCATGAACATGAGATCATGACCTGAGGTGAAGTCGGTCGCTCAACCGTCTGAGCCACCCAGGCGCCCCTTTCCTGGATTTTTAAATCTACCTTTTTGTATCTCTTCTTACCAACATTCTATATGCTTCCCTCATTAAATAAAATCTAGCATATTCAGTCCTCTGGTCTCCTCCGTCCTCCGGCTGCTCTTTACTCTTCTCCCTTCTACAAACTACAAAACCAGCTTCTTGACATAATTGTCTTTATCCTTTGAACACATTGAAGTCTGGTTTCTTCTTCGACTACAACGTTTAAACTCCGTTCCTCCAACGTCACCAGTAACAACCCCTGTGGCTGAACCCAGCGAATGTCCTTTCTGTCTTCCCTGTCCTTGAAATGCCCCTCTTCCCCCGGCTTCCTCTGGCCCCATCCTTTTTAACACGTTTCCCTCCCCCGCCACAGCCTTTTCCATGACCCTTCCTCAGCCCCCACTTACAGGTTGCTGTCACTCAGCATTCTGCTCTAGGCCTCTTCCTCTGTGACATGTGCTCTCCTTGGGTGAGCTCATCCACAGCGAAGGCTTTATTCATCATCTATATGCTGACAACTTCCAAATTGCTATCTGTAGCCTAGATCTGCCTCCTGCACTTCCGATGGCAGTTTCCACCTGCTCGTGTGCCCTGTAGGTACTGCAAAGCCAGCATGTCTATAACTCATCCCTCCCCGCCTGCCCTTTCTCCAGAACTCCACCCTTGTGTAGCTCTGTGGCCAGTGCCACTGCTTACCCAGGGGTCTTTTTGCCTTCACTTTTGTCCCTTCCAGCCCGTGTCACTGCATCTCAGTGGCCTTTCTTAGAAATGATTCATCTGAAACAGCTCTCATTGTATCAGTGCCCTTCAAGTGACTTCGGTGATCTAGCTCCTAGCTCATCTCCTAGACCCTTGACCCACTCATGCATGGACCGTACACCTCTACTTGAAGTTACTTCTACTTTTTTTTTGAATGTTTACTTATCTTTGAGAGATAGAGACAGAGACAGGGAGAGAGGGAGACAGAGGATCCGAGGCTGGCTCCGCACTGACAGCAGAGAGCCTGATGCAGGGCTTGAACTCACGAACCGTGAGATTCTGACCTGAGCCGAAGTCAGATGCTTAACTGACTAAGCCACCCAGGCTCCCCTGCTTGAAGTTACTGGTATAATACTTCTCTTTCCACCTTTTACACACTAACCCTCATCTTAAAGTTCGCGCTTTGGGAACCTTTTGCTGAGTATCTCCAGTGGGGTAACTTCCCTAACTGCTGTTATAATTCCTTGTACTTTTCCCTTCCTGACATTTATCTCACGGTATATGTAAGTGTCTACTTTGACCTCCTCCCAAACTGTAAGTTCCTTGAGGGTAGGGACAGTGGTTTGATCCTTTTTTTTTTTTTTTTAAATCCCATATCTAGCACAGTGACTGATATATAGTAGGCCCAATAGTTATTGGATAGTTAATGGTTGGATAGATTATAGGATTTTAGAACTGCAAGAATCTTATCTGTATAGAATACTTGTCCCAGATTTTCAGGGTAGATGATCACTTCTACCCAATGGCATTTGGTTCTTTTGCTAGAGATAGTAATTTCAAACAAAGTCACATTCTAAGGTCAAAACTTCCTTTGAATATATTACTCGATCTCACTAGTTAAGTACCTTATCCCTAGCTGGTTTATTTCACAAGAGGTAGACAGGGGCTCCTGGGTGGTTTAGTCAGGTTTCCGACTTTGGCTCAGATCAGGATCTCACCATTCGTGAGCTTGAGCCCTGCATCAAGCTCTCTGCTGTCACTGTGGAGCCCACCTTGGATCCTTTGTCCCCCACCCCTCTCTGCTTCCCTCCTGCTTGATGCTTTCTCTCTCTCTCTCAAAAATAAATGCTAAAAAAAAAAACAACAACACACACACAACAGGTAGATCCACATGTCTCAGTCCTAGCTGCCCATTAACATCATCTGGGGAGCTTTAACAACAAAAAAAGAAAAATCCTCATTACTCCACACTCACCAAATAAGAGAAGAAATTTTATGCTTATTCTGGGAGGATTGTCATCCATATGTAACTTGTTAAAGTTGATCAACAGCAGTCTTATTTGTTCTGTGACTAAAGAAATGGCAGGTAAGACTTTGTAACATCTAATTTCCAGAAGCTCCTGGCATTAAGCATTTGGAAATTAGAGGCCCCTTTCTGTCTGTGACCCTTGGAAGCTTGCCTTGTGAACTCTTGAATTGTGATCTGTAACATAGAATGTGGGCAGAAAGTCTCCATCTGATGTAGTCACTGTCTTCAGGAGGGTCTCTGGTTGGAGTCAGTGCTGTTACATCACAGGCTCTGTGATGGGATGATAGATTAATTGCCTAGGGGTTGACCTGAAGCAGCTAGGAAAATTTGGTTATCAGCATCAGAAGGAGCAGTTTAATTACCTCATTAAATGCCTTTTCTTTGCTTTTAGGGCTGAAACATCTCTTCAGCAGCCATTTGAATTTTGGAGACATTGTTGCTTTTGGTAACTTTGAGGCATCAGGTTAATTTTTAAAATGATTTTTCTTTTTTAAGTTTATTTTTGAGAGAGACAGAGAGTGAGCGAGGGAGATGCAGAGAGAGAAAGACACGTGGACAGAAGATCCAACGCAGGCACCGCGCTGATAGCACAGAGCCCGATGCAGGGCTAGAACTCGGGAACCGTGAGATCATGACCCGAGCCGAAGTCAGACGGTCAACCAGCTGAGCCACCCCCGCGCCCTAAAATGATTTCTCAAGTCGTGAGCTTACTCTAGACTACACTTTGTTGTGGTAGTAATTGCTTGATAAAATCTGTCTTCTGCTACTCAACTAGTATAATATGTAGGATCCATTTATTGCATAGAGACTCTTCATTTTCACCCCCTTGGAAGGATGTGAGCAGCGCCTCAGGTTTACTCTTTCCTTGATTTTGACAACAACACAGTGTTTAGTACTGGGGCCTCCAGGAGTTAACACATTCTTGGTGTGTTGTTTATGAGGAACATGTCACAGATGCGAGGCTGAAAGAATGGCTTGCGCCAGTGTGTACCATAGATTTGAGAGATTTAAATGCTGAATGATGAAAGGTATTTCACTCTTGTCATTAAAAACCAACACATGACTTTTAAAACCATTTAAAACCATCAAATAATAACACACCGAACCGATCACAGAGACACATGAAAACAAGTTGGGCTCTTTGCCTTTGTTTTTCTCCCTTGGGCCATTTGTGTAGCAGCTTTCTCTCTCTCTCTCTCTCTCTCTCTTTTTTAATATACATATATACAAAACCCTCGTTTCCAACAAACAGCTTATGAGGACTGACTAATATTCAGGATAGGTGATCTGTCTTCTTAACTAAATGAGATCTGGATCTCATTTCTTCACTTAGGTTAAGCAGTTGACAAATAGTTGGTAAATGGCTCACCATTGGTAGTTTAAAGGTGGTGTTGGTAACTTTCCTCAACCTCAGAAGGGGGATAGGACAGTAGGGGCCGGGAGAACCTCTGTGTACTTTTAACTGTTCTGGCTGATGCTTTCTCTTTTGCCTTTCCTGTTATCTTCTTTACTTTGGCTTTCTAGTCTAACGGAGGCCTTCTTAAAGAGGGTGGGCATAAATAAAATATGCATGCTCTTTTCCCTGCGCGAATGACAAGAAAACATCATCTGTTGTCAACTTTGGTTTTCAGTGATGCATTGGCTTTCAGAAAAATAAGTTGACTTATTCTAGGGGCAGGTCTGTCATTTCTTCCCTGTCCCACCCTCGGGGCAGGCTTATCCGTTTGGTTAGCTCAGGTTGCCTTTTCAGACCTTGGGTCTCAGCTTGTGCTTGACAGAACTTTGTTAAGTGACTCAGGGAGTCTGAATTATTCATTCTCCTTCCTCATCCTGCTGTTCATATCACATTCCTGCTGTGTCTTTGGGGCATCTTGCCAGTCTTCAGCATAATTGATTTCCTTGCTTTGTGGGGTGTGTGTGCGTGTGCGTGCATGTGAGTTGTGCTTCTGTTGAAGCATTCCTGATTGCCTAGGATAGGAATATTTATTGAGCACACGTGGGCAAAAGCACAACGGTTCACTCCAGATCACTAAAAATACAGCAGACTTACTGCTCTAAAGGAGAGGCTGGGATGGGTCTTTTTATTGTCCAGCACACAAAATATTCTTTCCGGGCAACGAGAATTTACTGCCTGATGAATTATGGAGAGTCTTCTGGGGCACCTGGGTGGCTCAGTCAGTTGAGCGTCTGACTTCAGCTCAGGTCCTATCTTCCGGTTCCTGGGTTCGAGCCCAGCATCGGGCTCTGTGCTGACAGCTCAGTCTGGAGCTGCTTTGGATTCTGTGTCTCCCTCTGTATAAACATTAAAAAAAAAAAAAAAAAAAAAAAAGAGTCTTCTGTGATCTGATTGGAACACTGGGGACAGAGACTGGGGGACCGTTCTTTTCTCTTTTTGTTCTTCAGTCTTATTGTCTCTTCTTCAGTGTTTTTCTTTAGGAAGATATCTCCTTGTAGAGCCCTGTCAAGACCAGAACGGTTTAGAATGGTCTAGTGCAGAGGTTGCTAACCAGAGATGTGTGGTCTGGCCCTTATACATGGGGTTTTGTTTGGCTTACACAATATTTTGAAGGCATGTGGATTTAATATTTAAGCACTGGGAGAACACACATGAAATCCAGATTTCTGGCTTTTCGAGGCACCAGTGGGCCCACATTCCTGCGGGGTACACTCTGGGAGCTGCATAGTGGCTGTTCCCCTTAGGAGTGCCTGTTCACTCTAGTCCTGTACAGTCTCTGCTTGTGTGCTTCACTTTTTATTTGCCTCTGGTGAGCATTATAATTCCAGTCTAATCCAGTCTACTTATTTTACAGATGAGAGGAAGAGATTTGCCCCAGATCTTGTAGGTAGTGGGAAAAATTTAGGTGAGGATTCATGCTTCTTGACTCTTTTTTTTTTCAATTAAAAATTTTTTTAAAAAGTATCTTTATTTTTGAGAGAGAGAGCGAGCGAGCGTGATCAGAGGAGGGGCAGAGAGAAAGAGGGAGGCACAGAATCCAAAGAAGTCTCCAGGCTCTTAGCCATCAGCACAGAGCCTGATGCAGACCTCGAGCTCATAGACCGCAAGATCGTGACTGGAGCTGAAGTCGGACGCTTAGCCCACTGAGCCACCCAGGTGTTCTACTTCTTGACTCTTAGTTGAAGTTGATTATCATGATTATTTCTACAGGTTTGTTTTTTTTTTTTTTTTTTTACTTTTACATTTTTTCTTCCCCTTACGTTTTGTATTCATTTAGAATATTCATTGTGTAGGTACTTAGAGTAAATGCTGGGAATGTAAAAGGAATACAGGAAAGCTCCCTGTTCTTGATTCAGTCTTAAAAGATCAAATAAGTCTGCCTCTGGGGAAAGTTACTACTACCCACCCCTACTCTGTCATGTTGTGTTGCTTTATCTTCTTCATGTCACTTAACCGCCATCTGGATTTATTTTAATTTGCCTTCTTGTTTACTATCTGGCTTCCCAAGTAGAATGTAAGCACTGTGAGACCAGTGACTATATCTAGTACAATGTTGTATCTCCATTGCCTGGAACAATTCCTGACACTGAGTAGATTTCTGGTTTTGGGGAATGAATGACTAAACCAGGCAATAGATAGAACTGGGCTTTGAAGGATGAATAGTTTTCCGTGCAGATAGGGGAAGGTTGTTCCAGACAGAAATATTGGTATGAACTGAGGCATGAAAATACATGGTATGTTCTTATGCTTCTTTAGGGATTGGCCACAAAAAGCTCTTTTTGTTCAGGTTCTTTTTTTAAGTGTAGGCTCCATGCCCAATGTGGGGCTTGAACTCACAACCCTGAGGTCAAGAGTCTCACATTCTGTCGACTGAGCCGGCCAGGTGCCCCACAAAAAGCTATTTTTGAGAACAGAAAGGCCATCTGGATTTGAAGGACTTGGGTCCTTGGTAAAAAAACAAAAACAAAAATTATAAACTAAATGTGTTTCTGAGTCAAAAAACTCCAGTACAGCTTTTCCCCCTCCTCTACAGTCTTTTAGTGGGATATTGGCCATTCATTATCATTAGTGATTTATAGAGCTTTATCGGCATATTTACTAAAGTAGTATTACATGACAGATGTGAATCAAGGGTGTGGTTCTAATGTGCCTTCAGCCTAATAGCTTGCAAATCCAGAACAACAGATTATATTTTGGGTATATAATGGACCACATAGTGAATTTCTGAGCGTGTATGGCAACATTAGTGAGCTGTACATTAGAATCACCTGGGGAACTTTTAAAAATTTCATTCCTTGGCCATACCCCGTCTTGGCCAGTTAGATCAGGAACTCTTGGAGTAGGACCCAGGAATTCATATTTTGTAAAACTTCCCCAGCTGATTCCAGTACATGGCCAAGGTTGAGAACCATTGGCTTCAGTGGGGGCACAGAGGAAGGGAGGTAGTTGTAGTTTGGGGTAAGTTGAAGTATAGGGAGGGAATCAAAGGGGACAGTCATTAAGAAAGTAATTGAAGATTAGAGAAAGACGTATATGATTTCACTCATATGTAGAATTTGAGAAACAAAACAAATGAACATGGTGGGGGGAAAAGAGAGGCAAACCAAGGAACAGACTTTTAACTGTAAAGAACACTGATGGTCACCAGATGGGAGGTGGGTGGGGGAAGGGCTACATAGGTGATGGGGATGAAGGAGGGCACTTGTGATGAGCACTGGGTGTTGTTTGGAAGTGATGGATCACTAAATTCTGCACCTGAAACTAATACTACACTGTGTGTTAACTAACTGGAATTTAAATGAAAACTTGGGAAAAAAAGAAAGTAAAGAGAATTATTAACAGGTTTTCTGAGTGGGAGTGCCTGGGTGGCTCAGTCGGTTGAGCGTCTGACTTTAGCTCAGGTCATGATCTCAACTGTTCGTGAGTTCGAGCCCCACGTCGGGTTCTGTGCTGCCGGCTTGGAGACGAGCCTGCTTTGGATTCTGTGTCTCCCTCTCTCTCTGCCTCTCCTCCATACCTCTCTCTCTCTCTCAAAAATAAATATTAAACAATAAAAAAATTGTATTAAAAATATTTTCTGGGGCGCCTGGGTGGCGCAGTCGGTTAAGCGTCCGACTTCAGCCAGGTCACGATCTCGCGGTCCGTGAGTTCGAGCCCCGCGTCAGGCTCTGGGCTGATGGCTCAGAGCCTGGAGCCTGTTTCCGCTTCTGTGTCTCCCTCTCTCTCTGCCCCTCCCCCGTTCATGCTCTGTCTCTCTCTGTCCCAAAAATAAATAAATAAAAAAAAAAAACGTTGAAAAAAAATATTTTCTGAGTGGAGGAGAAGGAGTATTTTAGGAAATCAGTTTAGAGACGTTTGATTTTTAAATCAGTTGGAACATAAAGGGGTTGGAAATGTTATAGGTGGTGTCGCTAAAGGAAGTGTACCTAGTTCTTTGAGGGAGAGTGTCTGAATTCCATGGGGTCTGCTGTACGCATGAATTATCCAGAGACTCCGGCTTTCTAGTCATCTAGAAAGGAAGAACACCTTTTTTTTTTTTTTAAGTTTATTTATTTTGAGCGAGAGAGGGAGAGTGCGCATGTGCAAGCATGAGAGCAGGGAGGGGGCAGCGAGAGGGACAGAGAATCCAAAGTAGGCTCCACGCCGTCAGCACAGAGCCCAATGTAGGCTCGACCCCACGAACCACGTGAGATCACAGCCTGAGCCGAGAGCAAGAGTCAGAGGCTCAACCGACTGAGCCCCCCCCCCTCCCCCGCCAAGACGCCCCGGAAAAACACTGTTCTTGAAGTACAACATTGTGGGTTACAGCCCTAGATTTCCCGCTAATTACTTGTGTTCATTTTAGTTCAGTTCAGCAACCATTTAGGAAGCGCGGAGCACGGTGTTGGGACTCTGGAGATGGATTAGGTGTAGCTCTTGCCATTTAGGATGTGACATTCTAGGGAATTCCTTTGTGTAACCGCAGTTAGGCAGTTTTTCTCTGGGCATTTCTCCATCTGTGGAACGTGGGGACCCGAAGAGTTTTTTCCCGAGGTTCCTTTCAGCTTTGACATCTCATTACAGTGATTGCAAATAAAATCTTAGCAAAAATCAGCACCTCTTCGCAGCAGTTCTGTGGTTTGCGCTTCCGTAGAAAAGAAAAACCAGGAAAAAGTACAGCTCAGGGTTTAATTCGAAACGCTCCCAGGACCTTACCAGACCCTTTCCCCAGCTTACCTTTCTGTCAGGTTCTGTTGGGTTTTGACAAGCGTACCTGGAAAGGAAGAGGGGAGAGTGGATGTCCCCAGCGGCGCAATTGGCTGCTGGGTTAGAGTCCAGGAAGAGCCTGCTAGAAGCCTGGCAGTTGTAGGGCTGCAGGCCGGTGGGGGAGTGTGTTACCAAAGTATGTTTTTGAGATCTCCCATTGTTCCCAGCGCCTCGCTGAGGACTTCCTGGCTCCATTCGTCCCCAGACGAAGCCTGTAATTGGGAACAAACCGCCAGCCCTTCTTGCCAGCGGCTCTCAGGATAAACTGAGGAGAACTGGGGAGATGTGTCTTCTGAAGATTCTTGGGTACTGCACATATTCGTTGTTTTCTCTGGTAGCTTGTTGGGAGAGTGGAGAGGGGAAAAGGCAGGGGGAGTGGGAGGCAGAAAAGTTTCCCCCGAAAGACAGAAATCAAAAAAAGGAGCCCCGAAGAGCTGTTTGTGTTGAGAACCGGCGCTGGGAGGGGGGAGGGCTGTGGTGGTCGTGCAGGCTGTTCTCGATACTGTACTGCTTCAGGGGACGTGGCACTGATGATTATGGTTAGTTGTTGTTGTTGTTCTTCCCGTGGGATTGGTAGCTTTTCCTATTGTTGCGAATCTGTTACCGACTGTTAAAGGGTGATTTTCTTTCTTTCTTTCTCTCAACATTTTAATTTTAGTTTTTGAGAGACAGAGACAGAGCAGTAGTTGGGGAGGGGCAGAGAGAGAGAGGGATGCACAGAATCTGAAGCAGGCTTCAGGCTCTGAGCTGTCAGCACAGAGCCCAACGTGGGGCTCGAACCCACGAACTGTGAGATCATGACCTGGGCTGAAGTCAGATGCTTAACTGACTGAGCCACCCAGGCGCCCCTAAAGGGTGATTTTCTTCTGTAAATGTTGCACTCAAAATATCGGTCCAGTGTAGAGACCGTACCATGATTTCTCTTTAGATATCCTGGATCTTCAGACCTCAGATTACTGTCCAACCATTTCCTTTTCCACTGCCCACTTCCCGTTTCGTTCCGCAGTTCTCGTATGTGCCGCGTGACCCTTCATTCAGAGCCTGCATGCCTAGCACCGTGCTGGCTGTTGAGGGTGTGGAAGGAGGCAGAGAGACATTCCCTGTCTTTGGGAGCTCAGTATAGAGGGGGAGGTGACTGACACCAGGCAGAGATGTAATGTGGGCTGTGCATTGAGAGCGTGAGTGAATGCTGAGATGGGGCAGAGGGTACCGAATCCAGCCGGGGCAGGGTGGGTGGCAGGGAACCGGGCCTGGGAGATGTAAGAGGAGTGACGTCACTGTGTGTTTAGACAGTAGAAGAAATAGGGAAATACTGGTTTAATGGATAGAACACAGGGTGGGGAGTTAGGACTCTCCCTTAGTGGTCTTTTTATGTGCAAAAAAAGTACAGCAGCTTTTGGGGCGCTTGGGTGGCTCAGTCGGTTGGGCGGTCGACTACAGCTCAGATCATGATCTCACAGTTTGTGAGTTCGAGCGCCGTGTCGGGCTCTGTGCTGACAGCTCAGAGCCTGGAGCCTGCTTCTGATTCTGTGTCTCCCCCTCTGGGCCCCTTCCCTGCTTGTGCTGTCTCTGTCTCTGTCTCTCTCTCTCAAAAATAATAAACATTAAAAAAAAAATTACAGCAGCTTTCTTTGTTCCCCACTCCTGGCAGTGGATTGTCTATTCCTTTGAAATTATGTGGGTTGGAAAAGAATGGAAAGGAGTGGGCCCACCTGCATGGGGGGAGAGGGAGGCATTAGGGATGTGGGTGTTTAAAAGCTCTCGGCATGACTGGCTATAAGCACAGATGGCTATTTGTGTTGCCATTATTGTAGCTCTTACGCCTGCATTTCCTTTCGCGTGGTGCTCTACAGGGATAATTGTGGGGTCCTAACTTCTGTCTCTTCCTGCTGCCAGCTAAAGTAGATGCTGATGTGTTGTGCATTACAGGGCGGACGACGACTTCTGTGTGGGCTGTCTTCTTAGCGCTGCCTTCAACTTTTGGGGCCCCTGCAGCATAAGGGGAAATCGTTGTTGTTGTTGTTGAAATCCACATTGGTGAACACACGAGTACAACCAGATTTTAGCGAGGAACCGGCTTCTAAATGGAGCTAAAATGAACTTTGGAGAGCGCTTGGATTTTGAAAGTGTTAAATTGCAAGGGTTGGCATATCCAGGGAAAAGGTGATTTGGGAATCTGAGGAACTGGTCCTGTTCTGGGTAAAACTGAGGGGGATGAAAAAGAAGGAGGATGGGTTTGATGGCCGACCTGCCATTTCTGTGTGGCGTGACCTTGTCCAGGCCACCTTTCTCATCAGTGAACTGGAGCTCCTAACGACGGCCATGGAGTTGTTGTGACAATGAAACATTTATTATTCCATTTCTGAAGGCCTTTCACAGGGTTCTTTCCTGGTATTTCTGTCCCAGCAACATAGAATCACTTGCTGTTTCTTTCCCCTCTTTGCCTTCAGACATATCTTTTCTTGTATGGTTTTCATCTGCCTGCTCAGGAAATCTTCCACCAAGTAAAACACACATGAGTACACAAACCTGGCAAATTTGGGTTAATTATGTCTCGTTACTTCGATATCGGCTAAATGGTGTTCCCCTTTCAAGGAAACTTTCCCCTTCCCACTCCTACCTGGAAGGTGTTCTTTCGATGATGTTCTGTAACACTCTTTTTGTTTATGTGTCTCCCTTGCCAAATTATGTGTTCTGAAGGCAATGATTATCATGCCTACTGTTGGGTTACCGCCGTGTAGCCCGTGCCCTCCTCCTTCCCTTCACTTAAATGATGTAGGATCTGAACCTGAGCTACTTGCAAAACTTAGGAGAACACCAGGAGGCACAGTATCCCCTCTGTCCCCAGTTGGTTTATAACTAGAAGAAAACC
The DNA here is from genome assembly GCF_028018385.1 of Neofelis nebulosa. Classification (NCBI taxonomy): domain Eukaryota; kingdom Metazoa; phylum Chordata; class Mammalia; order Carnivora; family Felidae; genus Neofelis; species Neofelis nebulosa. Next base: position 11,998,086 of record NC_080789.1, read on the forward strand.
ACTTAATTTACACATAATTGATGGTAAAACCCACTTCCTCTGGGAGTAAATTTGGCTTTCAGAGTCATCGAAGCAGGGAGCCTAGTAAACCTGATTCTTGGTGCTTTGGTAGAGCTTCAGACTTTTGCTGTTTTTCATACATAATAGTTGTTTTTCTGCTTTGAGTAGAAAACCACTAGAAATTAAGAGTATGATTTCTGGCAGTAGTCCAGAGTCAAAACTGGGCCAAACAGTTCTAATCTCACCGCAATCACTACTTGAGAAAAGGACCCCTTTAAACAAAATTTAGACTACCTCTGTGGATGATGCAAACCTAAGGAGAAGAATAGTTTGAGATTCCTCAAATATACTGGGATTACCCACGCCTCGTTTTTTTTCTTTAGGGCTGTTCAGCCCTTGGAGGAGTGTGTGTGTGTGTGTGTGTGTGTGTGTGTGTGTGTGTGTTCATATGTTCACGAGACACAGACCTTTCACTTCCATGACCTAAACGCATCCCATTGTAGCCACTGGTCTATTTGTCCTGTCCGTCGCAAAGTATGACCCTCTAAGGGGTCAGACAGAACTTAGGACAGAGTGAGGGCCAACATTCCCCGCGCAAGAAGGCCAACCGTGGCACCTTAATCCTTTATTACTTTACAAGGCTGGCTATCTCCGTCAGGCCGAATTCCTCGAGCTCAGGGCTGGTCTGATTCTTTTTTACATCCTCAGTGGTCAGCACACACGTTGGCCTGTCCCTCTGCAAACCGTGGTCACCTGTTTGGGGAACAAGGTGGCGTGGTGCCGTAGCAGAGATTGAAGGCCTTCAGGTTTGGCAGACCTCAGGGTGGGGCCAGCACTTGTTAGCTGGAGGACTTGGGGCCAGGTTTTCACTTTTCTGAGCTTCAGGATCAGCTTTTTTGTGAAGATAAACTCTGTCGTGTCCTGCATACTTCCTGGCATTGGAGGGCTATTATTTTTCATTTATTTTGAAATAACTTCACAATTAGAGAAAAGTTGCCCGAACAACAACTGAAAAAAACCAAAACCAAAACTCCCCAAAAGAGAAAAACTTTAAAAAGGCCTATGTTCCTTTACTCAGATCTCCCAGTTGTTAGTATTTTATTGCGTTTGCTCCATTGTCCGCTCTCTTTGTGTGTGTGTGTGTACATGCATACTATTTACCATTATTTTTTTAGTTTATTTATTTTGAGGAAGAGAGTGAGTGCGAGTGAACATGAGTAAGGGAGGGGCAGAGGGAGGAGAGAGAATCCCAAGCAGGCTCTGTGGTATCAATGTGGAGCCTGATGCGGGGCTCAGTCCCACAAACCGGGAGATGGTGACCTGAGCCGAAATCAAGAGCTGGATGCCTACCTGACTGAGCCACCCAGGCACCCCTCTCTGTTATTATTTTTCGAGTTTTGAGAGCAAGCTGTGGATGTGATATCCCTTCACTGTGAAACACTCCAGTGCATATTCCCCCTAATAAGACTGTCTTCTATAGCCGGATATGCTCTCCAAATCAGGAAAGTGGTCCTCACCGGACCTCAGGCTCACAGCCTTAGCTGTGACAACTCCTTCCTGGACCAGCCACTTCTGTGATAGTTGCCAAATGGTGATTCTCTGTCTGTATTTATTAGTTGACATTCTACTCTAAAGAAGAATTTTCCTGGGGCACCTGGGTGGCTCAGTCAGTTAAGTGTCTGACTTCAGCTCAGGTCATGATCTCACACTCCGTGAGTTTGAGCCCCGCGTCAGGCTCTGTGCTGACAGCTCAGAGCCTGAAGCCTGCTTCAGATTCTGTGTCTCCCCCTCTCTCTGCCCCTCCCCTGCTCATGTTCTGTCTCTCTCTGTCTCAAAAATAAATAAAAACATTAAAAAAAAATTTTAAAGAAGAATTTTCCCTTCTCATTTGTTTATTTCTGTCAGCAGAGACTCACGTATCCTGTTTTGTTCAGTAGGTTGTAATAGGTTGCAATTCTATATTCTGATCCTTCAGCTGTCCTCAGTTTAGCCAGTGGGACCTGCTTTATGCTGGCTCCTTTGTCCTGTTGGCTTGACCCTGTCATTCATGGGACATTTCTTGACATGAGATTTTCCAGGCTTATCTTGTTTTTTTTTTTTCCTGCTCTAGCCTTGGAATCAGCCATTTCCAAGGAGCCCTGCTTCTTTTCAATGGAGGATGGTAATTAGAAACCAAAATCTGGGTGCTGAGGTATACACATCGTTGCTGGGGTGTCACTGCCTCTAGGCTCTCTCAGCAGGCAGTCAGAAAATATATATATGTACACTCACATACCATATATGCATACATCTGTAACTTTATCTATTCCTATATGTGTGTGCAGATATATATATGATGTTTGTATGTGTGTGAATATATATGTGTGTATATTATAGGTTTTATACTGTAAAATCATGAGTGTTGTATCATAAAACCAGAGTTCGTATATTGATAAGCCCATCTTAAGTCCAGCTAACCTCTTTCCAGTTTTGCAGCTATATTCTCAAGTAGGGAAAAACTTGGCTCCTCTTATCCTCAGCACATTTACTTATTTCATTTTACTTACCTGCTCAGTGTAACCAGTTTTCCAGCCATGGAGGTTGTCTCTCCCACCTTTGTACCCCACTCCTCATGGCTTGGAATCCTCAGTCACTGGGCCCTCTGACCTGGCTTTTGAGATGGCCTCCCTGCCTCATCATAGTCCTTCAGCTCCCTGAAACGCTCTGTGACCGTAGGCTCTGGGCCTGCTGGCCTGTGCCTCTTTATAATTCCTCGTCCTCTGGCCCACCTGCATCTTCAGCTAACTCCTTTATGATGAAAGGAGAAGGCTGTTATTTTTTGAGGGAGACTTTTATGTTTTTTTGTTTCTTTATCAAAGTATAGTCTACGTGCAGTAAAGTTCATCCTTTGAAATACGCATACCTGTGAATTTTGACAAACACAGCACAGTCATGTAACGACTGTCACAGTCAAGACACAGAATACTTCGTTACCATAAAGAGTTCCCTTGGGTCCCCATCTAGTCAGGCCTTCTTCCCATCCCCAGCTGCTGGCAGTCACTTATCTGATTTCTATTCCTGTGGTGTTTTGCCTTTTCTAAAAGGTCATATAGATGGAATTACTGTGTAGCTTTTTGAGTCTAGCCTCTTCCACTTTGTGTTCTTTTGAGATTCATCCGTCCCATTTTACATATCAGTGATTTGTTCCTTTTTATTATTGGTAGTTCCTTGTCGATGCATGTGCCACAATTTATTTTTCCATTCACCAGTTGATGGTCACTTGGGTTTTCAGCTTAATTCAATCATGAATAAAGTTCCAATAAATATTTCTGTGTATATGGTTTTTGTGTGGACATTGATCTTCATTTCTTTGGGGTAGATACCTAGGGGCGGGGTTGCTGGTCATATCTTAAGCTTGTTTAAGAAACTTCGGGGCACCAGGGTGGCTCAGTCGGTTAAGCGTCCAACTCTTGATCTCAGCTCAGGTCTTAATCTCAGGTCTTGAGCCAGCATTGGGCTCTATGCTGGGCATGAAGCCTACTTAAAAAAAGAAAGAAAGAAATGGGAGGGGAGGGAAGAGAAGGGAAGGGAAGAGAAGAGAGGAAACTGCCCAAGTGTTTCCCAAAAGGCTTACCAGTTTTGCATTCCCGGCAGCACCGAATGTATGAGGCAGTCCCGGTTGCTCCACATCCTTTCCACTACCGGGTTTTGCCGATTTAAAAAAAAAAAAAAATCTTGAATGATTCCAATAGGTTTGTAATGGTATCTCTTATCGGTTTTCATGATTATTTCCCTAAATATTAATGGTGTTGAGCAGCTTTTCATTTGCATATTTGCCATCCATATCTCTTTGATGATGGGTCTGTTAAACCTTTTGCTCATTGTAAAAATCGGGTTATTTGTTGCCCTAATGAGTTTTGAGAGTTCTTTATGTATTCTTGTTACCAGTCCTTTATCAGTTAGATGTTTGCAAATATCTTTTCCCATTTCTGTAATTTTACATTGCAAATATAGCTTCTTTAGTGTGTAGAAAGGTTGGCCTGGATTCTTCAGGGTTTTCCATATAGCCTTAATGCTGTGAATACCAGGAGAAATCTTTGTAAGAGGATGAATGTAGGCTTGAGGGGGGAGGTGGAGATCCCGGAGGATCTGGTGGAATTAACTGCCTCCTCCCAGTGACTTACTGAGGGTACTTGTTGAGGAAAGAAAGGAAGGACAGACTGAAAAATAAGAGGTGTGATAGTAGTGGCCAGAGCCTTTGGTGAGAGAATGGCTGCTAGAATTGTCCAAGCTAGAAAGACAAGGAGGACGAGAGGAGCCAGGGGGCTTTGGCATGGATTGTGTTGAAACTGTTGAACCTAGGGGCACGCGGGTGGCTCTGTTGGTAGAGCATCTACCTCTTGATACCGGCTCTTGTCGTGGATCTCGAGGTTGTATTATAGAGCCATGTGCGTTGGGCTCTGCACTGAGCACGGAGCCTGCTTGGGATTCTCTCCCCTTCTTTCTCTGTCCTTTCCCTTCTTGTGTGCATGCTATAAATGAATGAATGAATGAATGAATGAATGAATAGAAGGAGAGAGGGGGAAGGAAGGAAGGAAAGAAAGAAAGAAAGGAAGGAAGGAAGAGTTGAACCTAGGTAAAGTCAAATGGGGAGCTTCACTGGGCAGGAAGAGAGAGGCTCAGCAAGAGAATGTGGCTTTCTGAAGATTATGGGGACTGTGAAGTGGCAGAGCTGGGACTTAAATTAAGATTTTTAAGAACAGTTGTGAAGGAGGGCCTTAGCGCCTAAGAAACTAGAGTTCAGACCAGGCTGGGGTGACAGGGTTTTGTCATTATGTGTGTCTTCTACATAATTTATAATCATTCTTCCTGGGGCGCCTGGGTGGCTCAGTCGGTTAAGCGTCCGACTTCAGCTCAGGTCATGATCTCGCGGTCTGTGAGTTCGAGCCCCGCGTCGGGCTCCGTGCCGACAGCTCAGAGCCTGGAGCCTGTTTCAGATTCCGTGTCTCCCTCTCTCTCTGACCTTCCCCCGTTCATGCTCTGTCTCTCTCTGTCTCAAAAATAAATAAACGTTAAAAAAAAAAAAATCATTCTTCCTGTGTGGTCTCAGTATTTAGTATAATATAGCAAAACTGGGTTTACAGCAGAATTGGTGGTTAGATTGGTAAGAAAGAGTTTGACTATACCTCCAGTTGAAATGTATTTTGAGTTAAACAGAAAACACTAGAAATCAAATAGGAATGCATTTTTTGGCACAAGAATGTTTGGTTCTGACACCAAAGGGGAAAAGATACTAAGGAGAGTAAGAGATCATAGATCTGGCTTTTGCTGTTAAAATTCGCTATGAAAATACTAACTCTCAAGGTTAAGATTTACTGGAATTGGAATTGCCTTTGTATAATAACACTTTTTTAATGTTTATTTATTATTATTGAGAGACAGAGCATGAGCAGGGGAGGGGTAGAGAGGGGTGGAGACACAGACTCTCAAGCAGGCTCCAGGCTCTGAGCTGTCAGCACAGAGCCCGAAGTGGAGCTGGAACTCACGAACCGAACCGTGAGGCCGTGACCTGATCCGAAGTCGGACGCTCAACCGACTGAGCCACCTAGGTGCCCTGGAATTGCCTTTGGATTAAAAGAGAATGATGAAAGGAAATCTCTGGAAAAACGTGATAAACATAGTTATTTTCATCGGATACCTAGTCTGATTCAGGCACTGTGCTGGGCTCCTTGGCATTACATTTTCCTGATCCTTCCATAACCTTGCAAGAGTGTTTGGTGATACTACATTCCTGTTTCACTGAGAGTCCGAGAAATTAAATAACATATCCAGAGTCATAACTAGTTAAGTGATTGAGCTGGGATTCATCTCTAGGCCTGGGTGGCACCAAAGCTTGGTCTGTTCTCACTGCCCTGGGACTAATTATGGTGCCCTCTGTAGACCAGCATTCTCCCACATGGTTTCTTACCAGTTCACTCATTACAAGAGAGGTATAGAAATTGCTTGTGAGCATTGAGAAACTTTGTAGCAATTTGATAGAGAAATTTTATGAGTATCGAACCTAATAATAACAAGTTTGGGCTTGTATTTTGTATGTTTTTGTTTCTTAAAATTTCCTTTTTTTTTTTTCTTTTTTTACCCCTAGTGATTCTTTTTCTTGCATTTTACAAAAGTACCATTCCATGATGGATTGGAAGCTTAAGAAGAACAGAATTGCTGCAGGTTGTTAGAGAAGCCCTCCCCGTCCCACGCTTTCTCTGGTTTTGAAATCCTTGAATCAGCGTGCAGTTTGCTGGAGCATTTCGGCTGACTCAGAGTTCCGAATGACAGGGGGGACTGGGTCAGAGAAAGGGAATAAGGCAGTAGGGAAAGGCGAGGATCTAGGGAAGGAATCTTCGGGAGAAGTCTCCAAACTTTGCCCTCCAGTGGCAGCTGTAAGGGTGAGTCCGGGTTCTCTCCTAAAATGAGGAGGCGTCCCGTGCCTCCTTTGGTCAAATGTAGTGTCCGGATTGTGGTCGTCTTTCTGTTGAGTCCTGACTTGCTATTCGTTACTCCCCGCGGCGATGCTGGTGTTGTAGAGGGGGACAAATATGGGAAAAGGAATTGATACGAGTAAAGTTAACTGGAGGTAGAAATTCCAAAAATACTCCTTTTCTCTGCTCACAACCACACACACAGGAACACGTACCTTGAAGCATTTTCCCTTTAAGGAAAAGCCTGCAGTTCTTTGGCAGGGCCAGGAGTTTTGATTGGCCCCCTCCACTGCTGTTTGCCATGAAGAATCCTGCCCGGTCCAGTTGTGTTTAGAGCTGGTCTGCGAGCGAGCTGAGCTGCCAAGTTCTCTGGGCCGAATTTGAAATATATTAGTGTTCAGGGAGCGGGCCGGGTGCCTCTGATGCGCCTCCTACAGTTCAGCTTGGCTGTTTCTGGAACCCCATGTGGGAGACTCTTACTTCTCTCTGAATGCCTTTGAAGTCTTGCCAGTTTAGGGAGGGGGGAGGTGTAACTCACTGAAGGGGCATGTTTTTAGGGAGCTTCCCCACATGGGACATGCCATGCAGTGGTGTGGGAGAAGCGCTAACCCGGATGGGAGACTAGGCAGAGCCGGCTCAGTTTTATAGGATTATTTGTCTCTCCACTTCTAACATGTGAAACGACACAACAGGCCCTCTAAGAACCAGACCCCTGCTTGACCAGTTTTAGTTATGGAGGAAACCTGACCTGAGATAAAGGCAGCTACCCCGCGCGGTGTGCGCCTCTTGCCAGAAACCTTACATGTGCTCGGAGCGAATTCCTGCCCTTCTGGTTGTGGCTGCGGGCGTGGCCCAAGGCAAGGCTTGCAACAGTTCTAGTCGCAAACCTTTTACTTGCTCAGCTGGTTCTTAATCCCTGCAACCCAGCCTCGGGTCAAGAATTTGTTCCATAGGTACAGCCAGTTGTGGTGGCTTGCATAGCTCCTGTGCCGGGGACAGCCTAGGCTGGGGGTGATTTGCGTAGATCTGCTTCTCGAAGCTCTGTAGATGTAAACTTACTTAACATTTATGGAGCCCTGTGATAAATTCAGGTGGTTTACAATGCCAGCCTTCAAATTTGAACTGCTCTGTGTCTTTCCAATAGATGAGACGTTTTCCTGAGGATAGGGTACTTTCTGATTCATTCTTTCTTCCTTCCTTCCTTCCTTCCTTCCTTCCTTCCTTCCTTCCTTCCTTCCTTCCTTCCTTCCTTCCTCTCTCTCTCTCTCTCTCTCTCTCTCTCTCTCTCTCTCTCTTTCTTTCTTTCTTTCTTTCTTTCTTTCTTTCTTTCTTTCTTTCTTTCTTTCTTTCTCCTTTCTTTCAATTCCCCAGAGAATCTAGCCTTCTTGGTAGATTCAATAAATATTGGTTGAGATCAGTTAAATAAAGAAGACGCTTCTGAGCGCAAAGAACACAGTTGTATTTCGGTGGTTTATTTGTGAATTGAACTTTCCCGGTCTCTGTGCCATATGTCTCTGATATCAGGTTGCCGGGCCCAGATGACCAGCCTGGTACTTGCCTTTGCCGTTTTACCCCCTGCCGTGGTTATGATGTCGCCAGGCAATAGGAGCACAGGGAAGGTGGCTTATAGAAGTGTGCTAGCTGGCAGGCCCTGCCCATTCTCCATGGGCCATCACACACCCAACACCTTTCTGTACGGTCTTTGCGGGCAAAAGAAAATTGCCTTCAAGTGCTGACTCCTAGGTGAAGCCGCTGGCTAGTTGTGGACGTAGGCTTATTTTTGTTAGGTGTGTGGAATTGGAGGGGGTAGTGGTGCTGGGAGTAATCTTACTGAGTCTGCCATACCCCCCCCCCCCCCCCCCCCCGCCCCATGTTTTGCCAGTGAAAAACAGAGACCCAGAAAGGTTACATGGTTTATTCTTAGCCACGTGGCTACTTCATGGCCATCAAGACTGTTCTCTTGGTCTCCCAGATCTTAGCTCTAGGCATTTACCACACTACTGGAGAAGTCTTAAGTCTTGGTTTTTGTAGAAAGCTTTGGTGAAAATCAGATTCCTGCAGAAGCAAATGTTGGCAATTTAACTTAGGAATGTGAGTAGGAAAACGTTGTCCCTTTTGAATCCTAGGAGAATTATCCCAGAGTTTGTCTTTCTACGCTTTGCATGATGTAGAAGACAGAACAGAACGAAAAAGTTTCATAAAGGATCCGCTTCGTTCAATGCAGAAAGAAGTAGGCCACTTTGAATTCCTAAAAATAACATTAAAAAAAAAAAAAATCCCAGAATTGTGTAAAGAGGTATTTCAGTTGCATGAACGCTGTAATTTTCTGGGGGTTCCTGGGCCCAGGGAGGATGTTAGCTCTCTGAATGCTTTATGACTCTTTTGTTTGAGGGGACCTCCGAATGGGAGATGGAGAAATGTGCTCCGAAGGGTGATTTGGGGGGAAGGGATGAGAAAGTTGCGGGCGGGAAAAGCTCAGCTCAGTGGTTTTAGGGAGTTTTCATTTCATTTTATGTTTTTAAAGGCAAGGCCTGCTAGGAACTTGGTCCTAACTGATTCCAGATGGGCCTGCTACAGTACAAAGGTTTTCAGTGTGTTTGGGATGGGGCAGACCAAGAGGGCCCCCCGAGCGCTTCCTGTGCAGCCCTGCGATTGTACTCACCTAATCAGAAACAGCCCTGCCTGCTGGAGCTTGGGGACAGCCATCTTGGCTTCTCTTTGTGCCCCGTTGTGCGAACTGCCCTTTCCTCCTGTTTGGTGCACCTCCGCATTCTCTTCTCCTTTCCTGTCTGATCTCTTCTCCATTTGTTCACAGGGAGCCGTGTGTGTGTGTGTGTGTGTGTGTGCGTGCGCGCGCGCGCGCGTGTGTGTGTGTTTCGTTCCTCCCTATTCCTTGTGGGGTAAGAGCTGGGAGGAGGGGAGAGGAGAAAAGGAGGGGGGAGGAAGGAGGAGGGTAGAAGGGCCAAATTAAAGGCAGATGCTGAAAGACTTTCTTCCTGGACCCGGGACGTATTTGCGGGAAATGGGTATTGGGAACATGAGAATGTGAAGCAGATTTGGAAGACCAAGCCACTATTCATTGATTCATTGATTCATTCATTCGTTCATTTTCTCCCCCCCCTTTCCTCACAATCCTGCACTCTTTCCAAAAGGTTCAGAACACTGCAGGTAGATGGTTTGTTCACATTATAAACCGAGTTATCACTGGCCCTTTCTGGTTAAAGGGCGGGTTTGGCAGTGATTTTCAACCCAGTAGGAATAGAAAGGTGTTTTGCACTCCGAGCCCAGCCTTGTTGCCAGGGGAGCATGCCTTCTGTGCCCTGATGGCTGTTGAACTTGGCCAGCTTCTCAGCTGTTGCAGGTGCTCTGCTGAGTGTAAGAGAGGATTTTCGTGATGCTCTGCTGCAGGGACAATGAATTGTTCTTACGGGCCTTCCAGACTCCACCAGTCTGGAAGGCCCGTATATTTTAGGTATATTTTATACCTAAATTTGATCTTCTGTTTTGGCACAGATGCCTCTTAGACTGAGGGTATGCTTGGTGTTTGAATCTCAGTCTTTTGGATCTAGCTGATGGTTGCAGAATGTGGTCCCGGGGTTTTGTGTGGGTCCCTATAGTTTTATTCTGATCCATTTGGCTATTGTATTCATGTGGTTGCATAAATGCGAATTTATTCAGATAGAATATGGACAAATACTATGTAGGCATAAAGTTCCCAGCGACATAGGTTTGTTTTGCTGACCTGTCTGTACTTTTCAGTGTCCCCTTTGCCCTCGTGTAAGTATGGTGATCGCACTTTTCCCGCCGAAACAAATGTGTGGAATATATTGTCCAATGAAAAATTTTTACGGTGTTTCTAGTCTTTTTTTTTTTAATGTTTATTTAGTTTTGAGACAGAGAGACAGAGTGCGAGTGGGGGAGGGGCAGAGAGCGAGGGAGACACAGAATCTGAAGCCGGCTCCAGGCTCCCGAGCCATCAGCACAGAGCCCAGCGCGGGGCTCAAACCCATGACCTGGGAGATCATGACCTGAGCCTAAGTCAGATGCTTAACCGAGTGAGCCGCCCAGGCGCCTCTTTATGCTGTTTCTAGATAGTGAGGTTGTCTGGGAGATACAGTTTGGAAATGGAAATAATATGAATTTCTGGGATAATCTGATGTTAGTGGGAATAATGGATGAGTGTTTAAAGTTGAGATTAAAAAAGATTTTTTTTTTCAAAGTTTATTTATTTTTGAGAGAGAGAAAGAGAGTGTGAGCAGGGGAGGGGCGAGAGAGAGAGGGAGACACAAAATCTGAAGCCGGCTCCAGGCTCCGTGCTGTCAGCACAGAGCCTGATAACGGGGCCTGAACCCATGAACTAACTGTGAGGTCATGACCTGAGCCAAAGTCGGACGCTTAACCGACTGAGCCACCCAGGAGCCCCTAAAATTGGGATTTCTTAAGCTAGGTCACACAGTTACCCTTCTTATGAGTGAGCCTTAGCAATATGACATTGAAGCTAACAGAGAATTACCTGATGTTTTTAACCATCAGCTGCTTGTAATAATGTTCTCAATTAACCAGTAGTGTCTTCCTTCTTCACTTTATTTTTTAAAATCCCCCTTTAGGCAGGAAGGGAAGGCAGCTAAGGTGTGTTTGTTTGTCTTTTGAGTGGCTATTATTTGCCAAGTATCAGACTCCTCCATTACCTCCCTTAATTTGTGGTGTGGTGGCCTTAATCTGGTTTGCAGAGGAGGAAACTGCACTGGCCCAGTGTCACACAGGCCAGTGTCATAGACGGCTTCAACCCATTATATTCTGGATCCAAAGGTGGTATATGTGCTCTCACACTCTGAGTTCCATAGAAGTCCTAAACTCTTCTCCGAAAAAGAATTTCTTTTCTAAGGGGAATGTAGTGGTTAAGCTTTTGTAAAGATCATGTAAAACTTACTGTCAACTTCCCTTTTTAGGCGTGCTGATTTTCTGCCTCAGACATATAAAAGCTGATACCGGAGAGAGGAAGGAGGTGAACCATTTAATTATAATGCCTGTTTATAGAGAGGCTTTGAGCCTCCAAAAGTTGCTTTCTTTAAAATGGAAATTTTTATTGGGATAATTATAGATTCCCATGCAGTTGTACAAGAGCCACTTGTGAAATGGTAGAAAGGCAGAGGTTCTGATTTAGACACCTTCGCTCATCCTCGAAGGCAGGGTGGAAGGAGAGGACAGGAGGCCCTCTAGAGACCTCCGCTCCACCTTAGCAGCTCTTTGTGGTCTTTGGGAGGCACTTTTGCTGTCAGCCCTGTACTGAGAGAGGCCCTCAGTTGTAGTTTCTAGTTCAGGGAGGCCATCCCATGAACTCTTGATTTGCTTGAGCCGAGGCAGCATTCACAATGCAGGGATAGATTGGAGGTAGAGGCGGCCTTAGAAATTGGAAGAGTGAGTTGGAATTGCTAGAGGGGAATCAACCAGACATCTTTGGTTGGGATCACCAGGAAGACTCCTTTCGTTGTTTTTCCAGTGGTTAGAAGTCATCTTCTGAAGGAGGCCTTCTTTAACCTAAAGTACATTCACCCAATTTTCTTTGACATTTATCATGATTTAGAACTACTTATTTATGTGGTACAATGTTTTTGTCTGCTATTTGACTACACTTCACGAGGGCAGGGACTGTGTCAGTTTTCCACACTGTATACGTGGTCCCTAGATTATGGGACCATAGTTAAATATACAGAACATAAAAGTTGGTTGAATGAATGAATACCATGGGAAATTGTGGTTCTTGTTAAAGAGCTTAGTTCTTGGCTGGTCAAGCCTTTGCCTATTATTTTGGGTCAGAGGAATGACTGAAAATTTTCTGGATAAAAGAATTTTAATCTCATAGATTTTTTTTTTTTTTAATCTTGTAAACAAGGTAGTAAACTATTTTAACTTGAGGTCTTCCCTTAAATGCGGCTGATGGATTTTGCATTATTTCAGAAAATATGCTTAAGGCCTAGAAGCCCAGCCTGTGAAGCATCTGGTCCACTTTGACCTCTAAAATGAGCAGACTTGTTCTTTTCCCTCCTGCTCTACATGTTTAGAAGAGTAGCACAATTCTATTTTGAGGCTCGTTACAAAATAGAATAAAGAAAACTCTGACTCTGGTTTAAAAACTCTCTGCTCATCTGAATTGGTTTAATGACTATTCTTTACTTTAACCCCTTCAACTTCTCATCCCAGAATCGACCTTCCTAAATTTACCTCTCATAAAGGGGTCATATATATTTGATTCCTAACTCACTGAGACTCTTTTTATTCTACTTCTTTTTGTTTAAAAAGAAATTTTTTTTTTGATGTTTGTTTATTTGTTGAAAGACAGAGACAGAGCACAAGCGGGGGAGGGGACAGAGGGAGAAGGAGTCACAGAATCCGAAGCAGGCTCCAGGCTCCGAGCTGTCCCGCACAGAGCCCGGCACGGGGCTCAAACTCACAAACCGCGAGGTCATGAGCTGAGCCCAGGTCAGACACTTAACCGTCTGAGCCACCCAGGTGCCCCTCTTTTTGGTTTTTAAAGGTAACCTTTCTCTCCAAGAGCAGGAGGAAAAGTAATTATGGGTAAGAAATTTGGAAAACATTGAGGGAAAAAAAATGTATGTTTGGGTGGGTGTGTGAGAATTTGTGTGTATACATATGTATTATTTTCCTTCTCTGCTCCACTCTTCTCTAGCTAGGATGAGATTTTTTTTATTTCAGGAAAAATTGCATAATTTCCAGACTCAGCTGTCTCTTTTAGGTAGTTAGGCTATAAAATACTGAATTTGTAGCTGTTATCTTATTAAGATCTTAGGTGTACTCTTAGGAAAATTGGTAAATGATGTGGTTTTTAGGTGTGTGTATTGAAGAGGCAGTAGCAGTAATAACGTAATGCCTTTGTCCTGCTGTTCCTTATTGAAATAGAAATTTGCTTGGAGAGCTCAGGATGGTGGAAGATGATTTATTATTTTTGAGCTCTGATGTCAGAATCCTCCCAGCTTATATTTGAGTGTCATTCACTTAGGACAGGGATCTCACATACCATTTTTCTCTCCTATAGCACCTGACTCAGTCCTGGGCAGCAGGAGGGCTTAATGAATTTAATTTAGTGTGATCTTGCTTAATTCATAGATTGTTTGAGTTGGTTGATCTGTTTGGTGGAAGAAAACCTCCCTTGTTTATATACACATACATGATGTGCCTGGGAATTTCAAAAAATACACATTTCAGATGCTACTTTATTAAAAGTTTCTAGAGGAAAACTGCGAGAATATATCTTCATGATATTCTGTACTTGAACCAGGACATAAATACTGTCTATCAAGGGAAAAAGTGATAGCTTGTCTACATTAAAGTTAGGAATACGTATTCATTAAAAGACACCATTAAGAAAGTAAAAAGGCAAACGTCAGAATTCAGGAAAAGATATTTGCAATATAGGTATCTGGCCGGTATCCAGAATATATAAATAACTCCTACAAATCAATATATAAAAGAAATCTTATCAGTCAGGCTTAGAACAACCCAGTAAAAAAAAATGCGCAGAAGATTTGAATAGGTACTTCACGAAAGATCATATCCAAGTGCCCAAAAAGTAGTCAGTATTATTAATCATCAGAGTAAAGCAAATAACCACAGTGCGATGCTACTATACTAACTCCAGAACGGTTAAAATGAAAAACGCGGACATCTCCAAGCATTAGTGAGGTTGTTCAGCATTAGGAACACTCACGTACTGCTAGTGGGAGTGTAAATTGGTACAACTTTGGAGAACTGGCATTTGGCAATATGTGCCAAAGCTGAACCAGTTGCCGGCAATTCCACTCGTTTTATACCCAACAGAAATGCGTACAAATGTGCACCAAAAGACATGTACAAGAATATACAGAGCAGCTTTTTTAGTAATAGCCTCAGGCTGGAAATAACACAAGTGCCTTTCAATATTACTGAAATGTTTTTCAATAAATGATGATACATTTATGCAATGGAGAACTTTACAGTGATGACAATGGATGGGACCATTGCTATACTCGACAGATGGATCAGTTTCACAAATATAATATGGGCTGAAAGAAGCCAGCAGAAGAGAGTATATGACGTGTGATTGACTCCATTTATACAAAGTTCAGAAACAGGCAGCGTAAATCTATGGTGTTAATTAAAGTCATCGTTGTGGCTGATGGGAGTGACTTTGCAAATGCGTGAGAGGGGCTTCTAGAGTGGTGGTAGTTTGTTGCCTAGATGCTGGTTACCTGGGTGGGTTCTCTTTGAGGAAATTCATGGCCCATTAGCCATTTCTGTGTATGTATAGTCACTTCACTAAAAGGTTTGCTTCAACATTAGATTCCACTTTTGTTCAGGGATTGCTGCAGCTGGTAGATAGCTTTTCCCTCATATGCATGCGAATCCTTTGCCCGGCAAAGCTGGTCGAATGTGGGTGTGCACCTACATTTAGGCGTTTCGTGTTAGGGCTGCTGTGTGGGCCATGAAAATTCTTTTGTTCGTCTCAGCTTGCTTGTCCCATATTCACAGTAAGTTTCAGACATCAGTGGGAAAGGGAAATTGGTGAATACACTGCACTGATGAGTTCTCAAACCAGTTCTCTGAGACGAATAAGGAAACTGCTTCATAGGGAAGCAAATTTGGATTTTGCTCTGTAGACAGAAGAACCTCTCCATTAAGGTTTCTCGGCCACTACAAGTGTCATTTTCAGAAGAATGCACCTCATTTGGACCTTTTTTTTTTTTATAATTGAGATATAGTTGATGTATAATATTAGCTTCAAGTGGACAGCCTAATGATTCAGTACCTGTGTATATTGTGAAATGGCCACTGCAGTAAGTCTGTTTAACATCCATGACCACATACAGTTATGCCTTTTTTTTCTTATGAGTGAGAACTTTTTTTTTTAAGTTTATATGTTTATTTTTAGAGAGAAAGAGAGAGAGTGGGAGGGGCAGAGAAAGAGGGAGAGAGAATCTTACGCAGGCTCTGCAATATCAGTGCAGAGCCCAGTGTGGGGCTTGAACTCATGAACCGTGAGATCATGACCTGAGCCGAAATCAGGGGTCTGATGCTTAACCAACTGAGCCACCCAAACAACCCCCCTCTCCCTACCCTTCTTTGAAAATTTATTTACGTGATGAGTGAGAAATTTTTAATGTTCCTTTATTTTTGAGACAATGCGAGAGACAGAGTGCAAGCAGCAGAGGGCAGACAGAGGGAGACACAGAATCTGAAGCGGGCTCCATGCTCTGAGCTGTCAGCCCAGAGCCTGACACGGGGCCCGAACTCACGAACTGTGAGTACATGACCTGAGCTGAAGTCGGACGCTCAACCGACTGAGCCACTCAGGTGCCCCGAGTGAGAACTTTTAAGATCTGTTCTCTTAGTGGGATACCAGGCTGGCTCAGTTGGTGGAGCCTGTGACTCTTGGTCTCGGGGTCATGAATGTGAGCCCCACATTGGGTATGGTTTACTTAAATAAACTTAAAAACAAACAGATCTACTCTCAGCAACTTTCAGATATACAGTACAGTATTATTAACTATTTTCCCTATGCTGTATATTACATTCTAATGCGTTACTTATTTTGTAACTGGAAGTTTGTGCCTTTTGACCACCTTCACCCATTTTGCCCACTCCCCATACCCCACTTCTGGCAACCAGTCTGCTCTCTGTATGTAACAGTTTTGCTTCTCCTCCACCCCACTTCTGGTTTCACATGTAAGTGAGATTATATGTGATTTGTCTTTCTCTGTCCAACTTATTTCACTTAGCTTAATGCCCTCAAGGTCCATTCATGTTGTCACTAACAGCAGGATTTCCTTCTTTTTATGACTGAATAATATTCCATTGTATATATACACACTTTCTTTGTCCGTTCATCTGTCAGTAGGTACTTAGATTATTTCTTTGTCTTGGCTGTTATAAATAATGCTGCAGTGAACATGGGCTTCATGGGCTTATTTTTATTAAAAATTTTTTTAAACACTTACTCATTTTTGAGAGACAGAGACCGAGCGTGAGTAGGGGAGGGGCAGAGAGAGAGGGAGACCCAGAATCCGAAGCAGGCTCCAGGCTCCGAGCTTTCAGGACAGAGCCCGACTCGGGGCTCGAACTCACAAACCGTGAGATCATGATCTGAGCTGAAGTCAGACGGACGATAACCGACTGAGCCACCCAGGCGCCCCTGCAGATATCTTTGAATCGGTGTTTTTGTTTTCTTTGGATAAATACCCCCAGAAGTGGAATTCCTGGATCATTTGGTGGTTTGATTTTTAATTTTTTGAGGAGCCTCCATACTGTTTTCCATAGTGGGTGAGCCAATTCAGATTCCTGCCAACAGTGCATGAGGGTTTCCTTTTCTCGTCATCCTTACCAACCCTTGTTATCTTTTTGATAATAGTCATTCTAGCAGATGTGAGGTGATATATCCTTGTGGTTTTGACTTGCATTTCCCTGATGGTTAGCAATATTGAGCACATTTTTATGTATCTGTTGGCCATCTGTATGTCTTTGAAAAAATGTCTGTTTACATCGTCTGCATATTTTGTAATTGGATTGTTTGTTTGGTTATTGAGTTGTATGAGTTCTTTATATATTTTGCATTAACCCCTCATCAGATATACAATTTGTAAATATTTTCTCCCATTCCGTAGGTTGCCTTTTCATTTTGTTGATGATTTTCTTTGCTGTGCAGACGCCTTAAAATTTTTTTTAAAAACTATTTATTTTTGGGAGAGCACAAGGGGGGGGGGCAGAGAGAGGGGGACAGAGGATCCGAAGCAGACTCTGTGCTGACAGGCTGACAGCAGCGAGCCCGACGTGGGGCTCGAACTCACAAAACATGAGATCGTGACCTGAGCTGAAGTCCGAGGCTCAACTTAATGAGGCACCAAGGTGCCCTGCTGTGCAGAAGCTTTTTATTGACCCTTATTTTTATCATGGAAACTATAAGGAGAAGAACTCTCCACATGGTATTAAACCAACCCCCATGGAAGTCTAACTCAAAGTAAGTGTTTTAGGAAAATCTAACCTGGATGAGGTAGAAAATCTAAAAGATGTTGCCTTGCCTTCTCTCAGCCGGCCGTATCTCTCAATTCTCAGCCTGGCCTTAGCAAAATACTTGAAAGTTCTCCTAAGTTTGCTTTGTTCTCTCATGACCATACCTTTGTAAATCTCTTCTCTCTCTTCCTGGAAGGCCCTGACCTGCCTCATTTACCTCAGCGAACTCCTGGGGCTCGTTCTTTATGGCACCTTCTAGAGTTAGCCATCTCGTCTCGTGGACCCTTAACCGTACCCGTATACACCTCTGCTGTGTCACATAATACACTTAACTCTGTTTATTTGTCCTCCAGTGCTAGCCTTTTGAGCTGGCGTGTGGTAGGTACACAGTAAATATTGAAAGAAAAGATGAACAATTGGGCATGTGTTCTGAAAGACAGTCGCTACTTTCGAAAGAATAAAAGCCAGTTATAATATTTGACATCAGTAGCTATATGCTCACAATTTCTTTTCAGGAGTGATACTTTGCATTAATTTCTCAGTAAAACCCGGGGTGTATATTTACAACAGGGTGCATATTGTGGCAAGAGGAGAGAGATGCTAACTGGTTCACATGGGTACCAGACACATGACCTTGGCCTCTTTAGCGTGGTTCTCTAATCAGCTGATTTAATTTTAGTGGAATCCCTGGAGAAATACTTTGAAATGCTCTGGTTCTATATGCAGAATTTAGAAATCATAAATCTAACGTATAGATCCTGACTGCATTAGGGTTTATGGATTAAAAACCAGCAGATGACACTGTGGGCATTAGGACATTATGACTGGACCAGTGTAGGCATTAGAAGAGTGATGATTTTGTTCATCTCAAATATTATAAAATTAAATTCTATAATATGTTATCTGAAGTTTTGTCATTTCTCTTCAGCATGTAATTTCTCAAGCCAATTTTAATTTAAAAAGATCTGAGTAGAATCATTGCCATTTGTCCAGAAGTTTAGAGTAATAGGATTAGAATAATAAATTAATAAGTATTGAGCGCCTGCTTAGGGTTTAATTGTCAGAAATATGTGAAAAGTATAATTTTGCTCTTGATGTCGAGCAACATATTGATGATACGTTTCATGGATGACATCAGAAACCACAGATACGAAATGATTTTTAAATGGCCCTTTCCAGCCTCAACTGTCTATAAATAGGAGGCCAAGTAGAAAAAACACAGGCTTTGGAGTCCAACAGATCTAGGTTAAAATCTTGGCTTTTTAAAACATTAAATAATGAGTTATATAATCTTGGTCATGCTGACGTCTCCGGAACTCTAGTTTCCTCATTTGCAAAGTGAGATAAGAAGGTATACCACTTGCAGATTTTCGGTTTTGAGAATGAATGACAACCCCTATAAAACTTCCCGGGCACGTCGTAAGGGCACCTAACGTCGGTATGAACGAAACGAGCAGGTAAATAAATAGAGCTGTGTTCACCGCAGTGGCCCACTTAGCCCGGACCCTTGTGGGTAGCTTTCCTGATGATAACTAACATAAACCAAGCTCAGTAATTGATTGGATGGGCGTCTTGGAAACTGTGCTGCACTCTTCCCGTTGTAGCGTAAGGTGACTGACCTTCTGTTTGATTTGAAGAGTGTTAAAAAGGTCTTTTAGAAGAGTGCTCATCGTAGCTCCTGGAGCCATCTGACCCCAGGAAGGTGTATAAGGAAGGGTTTCACCCACGGGTGGCTCGTTAGGAGTCCATAAGAGGTGAGCTAGGAGAGCACGTAGCTCAAGGATGGGCTAATGCGGCTGAGTTCCTTCTCCTCTCCTTCCCCCAGAATGTGGCTTTCCGTTTGTTAGCAAATACTGCATCCTTTTCCACAACAGTTGTAAAGCCTATTCTGGATGCCTGTGCATTAACTAGTGGGCATTTGGGACTTTGACTTGCCTAAATGTTCCAAATTGTTTAAATTCTGTTTAGGGTCAATGACTACTTATTTTACGAAATCATTTTCCTTTCATGTCTGTTTTTTTGGCTGCAGAATTGGTGCCCTGGAGCTGAGTCTTTGCCCTGCAAACCAAAAATATAATTTTCCTGGGTGTGTCTTATTTTAATCGACTCCCTTTCATACTACAGGGCTCTGACCTGCTTGGAGCCTTTCCTACTTGGTTACAATTGATGCTTTGTCCTTTGGAGTCATACAGGACGTAGCCACTGGGTTGATTCCGTGTTGAGCTGTCAAATGTGGCTCCGAAAAAAGATTACCTTCCTAGAATGGGCAGGGGGCAGCTGAGCTGGAAAATGGGGCCCTGGCTCATATATATAGTTGTCATTTAGGGAGAATGAGCAGCGGTTTCAAAATGAGACTTAGGGACTAAGCAGAGAAAAAGTAGGGGTAGCTCCCGGTGAGTACTAGTCAGAATTGGCTGGTGTGTGAGGGGAGTATAGCTGGGCTTTACCAGAAGTAGACGCTGTTTGGGGAACTCTCTGTGGCTCAAGAAATGATGCGTATTTTGTGGCATATCTGTGCTTCTGGAAGGACAGTTTTCTAGAAGTTCATGTTCTTCCTCTGGGGCTTATTAATTTCTGTTAATATCCACAGGAATTTCACTGCTAATGATGTCGGCTTACTCTCTATTTATTCAGTCTCTCTTCGGCCGAGGGACTTCCAACTACTTTACATTAATTTTGTCAGTAATTCTTATAACCTCCCTGTGTGGGAGCTGCTTGTAGATGAGGGATGTGAGAACTGGCTCCAGTTTACCTAGCAGGTCAGTCCCTGGGATGGAAAATTGGACCCAGGGTTTGTGGTTCCAGGCTTAGCGTGTTTCCTCCGGGGGAGGAAATAATACTGAGCAGACAGCAAGAGAATCTGGTTGTACGAGTTGAGAGATTTCTGCCTTTACGCACGGGGTTCCCAGTCCGTGGCTCGGGACGGAAGCAGGCAGCAGTCTGATGCTCGGTACATGAAATGTCTCAACTGTTTTTTTGACTGGTGCATACTTTTATTTTTGTTCTTTTTTTCCCCCCTCTCCTGGGAGGAGAGGCGGGTGTGAGAATTTTCTGTGTACCAACCTTAGGTGCGGGGGCAGTCTGGCCGTTTGAATGCTCAGCAGGAATTGCCATTTGCTTTTGGGTTGGGGGCCAGGAGGTCAAGCAGCCGCTTTAGGGTGGGGTTGAGAGGCTCGTGGACTGTAGGAAGAAGGACGTTTCTCTGTATTCTCTTAGTCATAGGACTCTGAATCCCAAGTAGCTAAATTTAGTTCAGGTTCCTGTTGAAAGCATCATTTTGGGGGGGGGGGGCGGGCGGTGGGGGGAAAACGGAAAACCTTTTTGTGTATCCTGCTCCATGAAGCCAATAGGGAAGCAGGAGGAGGTGAGGTTGCCATGGAGATGGTAGCTGTGTGCAAGGGGAGAGCAGCAGGGTTTAGAATTCCAGGAAGGAAGAGAGAGTGATGTCATCAGATTCCATGGACCAGCCCAGGAACCCCTGTGAGGTTGGTGGGGAGTTGGGTGTGCGTGGGGGGTGGTGGAGTGGGAGTTTGTGCAGGGGAATTGTGGCTTCAGTAAGGTGTGGGGAGTCCAGTTCAAGCAGAGAGGTTGGTTGTGTGGAATTGTGCTGATCTGCATTAATGCCTGCTTTTTAAAAATCTGTAAAGCATTCTGAATTTGCAGAATATTTTCTTTGTTGCAAAAGGACGTATCCGTTTAAAGAAGGAGCTAATCTAGATGTAGAAATGGTATCTTTCTGTAGTTCTGTTCCCTGTAGTTGTGTGTGCCTTTATTCCTTGTATGTGCGGCTGTTTGTGCACACATTTTGGATATGTAGTTGCCTTTGTATGATGCCTTTTATGGGGCTGCATGCAGCTAAATGCTTCATTAATGCCTGATTATCGTATTTATTTTTCTGTGGCTGGGTGTGTATAAATAAAACGTACTTCTTATGTAAAAAAAAAAAAAAATTGAAAGAGAATCAAAACAGTTGCTTTTGCAGCAGGAAGGAAAACTGCATGCTCCAAGACAGTCATTCTGAACATATGCTGCGCGTTCGCATTGCTAGTGAAGGGCAAACGTGTTTCTTTTGGAATGACTGAGAGGCTCTTTTTTTTTTTTTTTTTTTTTAAACACCTCTAACAGAATCTGTGCATCCAAACGAGCACCGCCCTTCAAAATAGTCGCTTTGGCTCTGGTGATACATACATTGCGCAAAACATAAAGAACTCTCATTTGGAATCAGCTTCAGAGATGAGAGAGAAGGAGAGCGCTCTCAATACCTAACACCGAATTTTTTATTTAAAAAAATAACCTAGTTGCTCAGATGAGGTTTCTTCACAACTGGCTTTTCCCCATGTGGGGTTGTCAAAAAATCAAATCTGTGTGCAAATGACAAGCTTTTATCCCAGTTAAAGATATTTCAAGCCCTAGATGTAGGTTCTGAAGGTATTTTCGGTTGCAGATAAAGAGCTCTTAGATTGTTTAGTTTAGCAGGTGGCAACGTTTTGAATGATGGCAGCATCTGAGGAATGAGAGCAGAGCCTTCCTAGGGCGACATCTTCTGAGGTGACCCATTTGGATTTATTTGTTCAAGAGTGTGTTAAAATCCGTGACGTTACCGTTGGGTAATGTGGGAAGCAGCATTCTGTGGCGCGTGTGAGAGCACAGACTCTTTGGAATCAGATTGGCTCAAGCCTTGAACAAACCCTGTTCTGCTGCTTCCCGACTGACCTTGGACAGATGACAAGTGACAGTCCCGTGGTGTGTTGGTTTCCTCATGTATAAATGGGAATAATAGTGCTAGAAGTACCCACCTGATAGTGTGGAGCTTAGGGGTAAGTAAGCTGATATTTAAAGCACTTAGACCTACTGGCTGCGTTCTCAGTCGATGCTTGCTCTAGTTATGGTCATTCGTAAGTATGCATTTCTTTGAACTACGGAGCGATGAGGTAGAAGGTCCCATACACCGCTGCATGGCGAGGAGTGGGGGGAGGGGCGGCAGCAATCTATAGTTTTTAAAGGATTCCCGGAGGATTCTGACGATCAGCCAGATTTGGGGACCGCCGTTTGGGTGTAATCTATTTTGAGTGTGGTCCAAACACCAGTAGCTTCATCATTTCCCCGGAGCTTGTTAGAAATGCAGACTTTTCAGACGCCACCCCAGCCCCGCTGCATCAGAATCTGCATTTTTAACCAGATAATCCGACAGTGACCTGTTTGCGCATTAAAATTTAAGAGACACTACTTCTACCAATGGGAGTAATTGGGCGATTACTGCATTTTAAAGGTGAATCTTCTCTCTCAGTTATTCCCATCGGTGGAAGAGAAGCAGTCCAGCCAGGCTGCTGTGTAGATGAGCGTGCGCTTTACCTCCCCTACTGCTCGGCCTAGGGATGAATGCTCTTCTGGGCTGAGTCACCGCGTACCCTACAAGGGAAGAGCAGAGTTAGAACTGTGGCTCTGGCCCTACCATTTACTAGCCGTTTGGCCTTGGTCCAGTCATTTACCCTCCGTGCGTCTCAGCCTCTTCACCCGGTAACGGAATCATCCCTAGACCACGAAATACTGTGTAGAGAGTATCTGGCACGTTACGGTGCCTGCGTGTGTTAGTGCCTTGCCCCCGCCCCCCCCTCGACCTTCCAGTGATGATCCGTGTGGTAGTTCTGTCCCTCGGAAAGGGCCACCAGTTGTGACCTAATTCCGTCCTCTCTTGTCCTCCCAGCTACCTCAAGCATCGAGTTGTATGACAGAAAACCGTAGGGATAGTTTTCTTTCCTACTTTGTTCTACAAAATACGTTTTACTTAACGGAGACTGTTACCCAAGAGGGCCGGAAGAAGAGCTATAGGAGGTCCTCTGAGTAGTTGAGCTGGTGCAGGAATCAAGGTATGATGAGATCTGATAGAGGCAGCTCTTTGATGAATTCTTAATAGTTGACCATATGTTTAAAACAATAACATTTGTGCTTAAAAAAAAAAAATGCCGTGTAGGGCTGTCTGGGGGGCTCAGTAGGTTAAACATCTGACTCTTGATTTTGGCTCAGCTCATGAGCTTGTTGTTGTGAGATCAAGCCCTGCGTTGGACTCTGTGCTGAGTGTGAAACCTGCTTGGGATTCTCTCTCTCTCTCTCTCTCTCTCTCTCTCTCTCTCTCTCTCCCTCTCTCTCCCCTCTCTCCCCTCTCTCCCCTCTCTCCCTCCCTCCCTCCCTCCCTCCCTCCCTCTCTCCCTCTCTCCCTATTTCTCTGCCCCTTCCCTGCTCCTGCTCTCTCTCTTTCTTCCCTCTCTCACTACCCCCCTCCCAATAAATACATTAATGAACATTAAAAAAAACCAAAAAATTGTATAGAAAAAAGTCCATAAATTCAGGTGGCTTCATTTGAGGTCCATTAGATCACTTCTAAGCAAGAATTAACATGGCGGTTATCAGAAGATCATTGAATTGAAAAGTAAGGAGAATCTTTTTTTTTTTTTTCCTAACTAGGGTATCCACACAGTAAGAGGAAGTTCAGGGACTTGCTCTGGGGATGCCAGAAATAGATGGCAGAGAGTTTAGGTCAGAGGATCGGCCGCTGTGGCCGATAAGGCATTGGAAGCAGGAGCAGGAGATAGATAGGTCCATTTTCACTCATTCATACAAACATTAGGGGGACTGAGGGATACAGCAGAATTGTGAACTCAAAGCCTGTCATGAAAATTGTTGTAATAGCTTTCATCTGAAGGGTAGGTAGGTACACTCCTAGGTGCTTTGTATACATTGTGCTTAATCTTAGCATCTGGGCAATGTATAGGCATAATTACATATATTCTACAGATCAGAAAGGTTGAGTAACTCGCCCTTGGTTACCTGCTAATAAGCAACAGAGCTGCTTTGACATCGTGTTGGATAGCAATGTGAGGGATGAGACTGTTAGAAAAGGGAAGTTGAAATAGCCAGTAGACACCAGTTAAATAAAATTTATTTTGTCTATGTTGACCTTTTTGGTGAAAGTGTTAATTTAAATTAAGACTATGATATTCAGCATGTTTGCTTATCTTAGAGGGATTTTTTTGAAAGCTGCCGAATTATCCTTTTGGGATAGATTTCCTTTATACTCGGAACTAATTAAGAGATCTCTTTTTTTAAATACCAAAGCTTGTGAAGTCTTCAGTTCATGGAAACACCAGTTTGAATTAAATACTGTAACACAGACTAATTTGTTGGTGGTTATCAATTGGCATATTTAGCCATAATAAGTATTTGCATAATCATGTCTATTATTTCATGCTGATCCAAATACAGATAATTATCAATGATTGCACAAAGTGAATTTCATGCTCCTAGATAGCTTTCTAAGTTTTAGTTGAAAGAACCCCAACCTTGCAATTGGAAGTCTTGGGTTGCATGCCCCTTTTTGTCGTTTATTGCCTTGGGGACCTTGTACGTGTCACTTCACCTTAGGAAGTCTAAACCTGAGTTTCCCTCATCAAACCATAATGTTCTCTGTTTAGCAGGATCGTTATGAATAAGAGGATGCGTTTGATACAAGTTCTGGTCCTCACTGACTATAACCATGAGAGAGTCATTTAAAACCTTGCACTGCTTTGGTTTTCTTATCTGTAAGGTCTGCCTGTGTGTGTGAGTATAGGGTGAGGGGAGTAGAGTGCAGATAAAGGAGCTGGATTAGAATTAGATGGCCTACGTGGTCCCCTCGAGACCTGTGATCTTATAATTGTCAGATCTGCCTATGGTTTGTAGGTGGTGAAGTGTTACACACAGATAAGGCTTTGTTTCTCGTTCTTGTAATTGTTCTTTAGCTGTGGTAGCCTATTAAGGAACAGGTACTGCCAGGTCACTTTGCATGTATTATCTCAGTTAACCTTTGTAACAACTCTAGGAGGTAGGTGGTGTTATTTAGAAGGGGCAGGAAGAATTTGAGGCTCCGAGATGATCAGGGAGCTAGTAAGTGTCAGGGACATAGGTCAGCGTGATACCAACAACTGTACTTTCCTTTCTGTACCTTACTGTGCATGGAATTATTTGTGACATGTTGACGCTAGGAAGTATTTGTGGGCTTATTATGTATGCCACAGACAAATTGCTTCTTAGGCCTATTATATACTAATGAGGAAATTCAATAAAATATTTTATTTTTGCAAACCTGTGACACATCTACTATCATTGGGAAGAATATATAAAGATGTATAAGATGTAGTTTGAGAGCTTATGATCTACTTGGAAAGAGAAGGCATAGGCATATACGTAATACATTTAGAAATCAGTCTGTGGGAGAATAAAGTCAAATGTGCAGTAAATGCTCTAGTAGTTACAAGAAAGGAGTAGTTAGTATGGGCTAGAGGATTGTTTTGCAAGCTTTTTTTGACCATGACCTATGAAAAGGAGATCCATTTTATGTGGCAGCCTAGTGTATAAGTACTTATATGTATATATGTGACTAAAACACGTTTCATGAAATAATCTTTACTCTTGCTAAATATGCTTGATTCTTTCTTGTTAAAAATTGTGTTGTAGTCTAGTGTGATGATTCTTAAAATGTGGCCCATGGACCCCTCAAGGCACTTTTTAAAGAGGGTCTTAAAGGTCAGAACTATTTTTATGATAGCATTAAGATACTATTTGCGTTTTTCACTGTGTTGATATTTGCACTGATACTGCATAAGCAATGATGGGTAGGACTACTGATGGCTCTGGCAAGAATCAAGGCAGTGTAACAAATTGTACGTATAGTCATGAAATTCTTCACTGCTACACACTTGCAGTTAAAGATGGAAAAAAAAGCCAATTTCACTTAAGAATGTCCTTGATGAAGCAGGAAAAATTATTGCTCTTATTAAATATCCACCTTGATTATGTATCTTTTTAATATTCTGTGTGACAGGGGCGCCTGGGTGGCGCAGTCGGTTAAGCGTCCGACATCAGCCAGGTCACGATCTCGCGGTCCGTGAGTTCGAGCCCCGCGTCAGGCTCTGGGCTGATGGCTCGGAGCCTGGAGCCTGTTTCCGATTCTGTGTCTCCCTCTCTCTCTGCCCCTCCCCCGTTCATGCTCTGTCTCTCTCTGTCCCAAAAATAAATAAAAAACGTTGAAAAAAAAAATTAAAAAAAAAATATTCTGTGTGACAAAGTGGGTTATACATGTAAGGCACTTTTACAGACTGAGTAGGAAGGTTATCTCGAGGAAACATTTTTGTGATTGTTTGAGTTACTAGCTGAACTAGCCACTTTTTTCGTGGAACACCATTTTTACTCAAAAATCAAAATGACTGGGGCGCCTGGGTGGTTCAGTCGGTTGAGCTTCTGACTATGGCTCAGGTCGTGATCTCACGGCTAGTGAGTTCAAGCCCTGCGTCAGGCTCTGTGCTGACAGCTCCAGGCTGGAGCCTGTTTCTGATTCTGTGTCTCCCTCTCTCTCTGCCCCTCCCCTGCTCATGCTCTCTCTCTCTCTCTCTGTCTCTCAAAGTAAATAAACATTAAAAAATAAAAATAAAAATGACTGAAGGGTCTCTTGGGTCGGTTAAGTGTCCAACTTCGGCTCAGGTCACGATCTCATGGTTCACAAGTTTAAGCCCCGCATTAGGCTCTGTGCTGACATCTCAGAGCCTGGAGCCTGCTTTGGATTTTGTGTTTCCCTCTCTCTATGCCCCTCTCCCCACTCATGCTTTCTCTCTCTCTCTCTCTCAAAAATAAGTGAACATTAAAAAATACTTAAAAAAATGACTGGCTATTGTTATTTAGACTTGCGTATTTGGCATAGATTTTATTAAAAATGAAGTAAAAAAATAGAAATAAAAATGAAGTGACCCGATTTTTCAAGGAAAACAATGACAGTATTTGTTATCAGTGATAACATTTGAGCTTTCAAGGAAAATTCTGGTTGAAATTAGAATTTCAAAAAACTTGTGTCCTGGACAGTGGGCTTGATAGCTCTAGTACTTAGACGTATTCTGATGATACTGATGGTGATATTAGTGAATGTAAATTTTTTTGGTGTTACATAATGGGATATGTCAACATATAGAAAATCTTATAATTTAATGAACCAGCATTTTATAAATGAACCATGCATAACGTTAAATAATCACAATAGGTAGAAATTCATTCAAAATGCAAGACAGACCAATGGATTTTGATATAATAGAGAATGAAGAAGACTATTATAATAGTCCTGCCTTTTCCAAATACATATCTGTGGAAGGCCAGATTTTCTTCTTATATTTCAACCAAAATAACCTATCATGACAGATTGAATGCAGGAGCAGATAGGAGATTCTAGCCATCTTCTGTTAAGTTGGACGTGAAAGGTATTTGCAAAAATGTAGGACAGTGCAACTGTTCTTACTAAATTTTGTTTTTGTTTTATAAAATGTGGTTCATTTTCATAAAATATTTTCATGGTAACATAATGTTTATTATTGGTATTTTAAAATGGATTGACAAATTTTCTAAAAATTACTCAGTTTTAATTTTTAATAGGCAAATACCAATTTATAGCCCACATAAACAAAAGTTCTTTGGAAGCTTTCATAATTTTTGAAGAAAGTAAAGAGATCCTAAGACCAAAAAGTTTGAGAATTGCCACCCTACCTTTTTTTTTTTCTTAATATATAATGGTTGAGATCTCTTAAATATGTCACAAATGGGTCTTGACCCAGAGCTTGAAAACGTACTGAGCTAGAGTTACAGGGATTGCCTTGTGAAGGGAGTTGGACTGTGCTAGATTTTACTTAGGTTGAATTGATGTGGGAGAACACCCTAAGGTGTGAAGTAAGTTGAGTAAAGTTGATACCTGGAGATAGCTGTTTGCAGTAATTCTCTGTAAACCCCATTTACATCTTGCCTTCTGTGAGTTCCCCTTGTGATTTCTTCATGCCTTTCTCACTCCATTATCACACCAAGTACACTTGTTCCCTCTGGGCCTTAACATTTTATTGCATGATTCATGCCGTATTTATTTACATGCCTCTCTCTCTTACTGGACCAGGCGTTCCTTAAGAGAAGAATTAGTGACCTATTTGTCTTTCTATTTCTACCATGGTACAAGACCCATGAAAATCCCTTAATAAATGTTTGTTGAAGAAATAAATAAATGGGGAGGAAAAAGGAATGACCAGGTAAGGCCAGATTTAGGGTGTTAGGAGCTTGAACATGGAAGCAGTGAAGGGCCATTAGCATGGGAGTGATATGGGTGATGTTTTATGAAATTAAACCTGGACTTCCTTGGTAAGAAAATTGGGAAGAGGTGGATGGTGGCTGCTGGATGAGCCAAAGAACTATTATTACGGTAACTTAGGCTTGACTCAGGTGATCCAGGCCTAGATTAGGTGAATGCTTTTGTCATAGATAATGAAAGACATGTATCCTGAGGAATATTTACAAAAACATAAACATAATCACACCCATGCTACCTAACATTTATTGAATACTTGTAATATCCTGAATACTGTGTTAAGGACTCAGTATGTATCATCTCATTTAATTTCCACAGCATCCTTGAGAGGTACAGTTGTTTCCATTTTTTTGATGATTAAGTAAAAATAATACATGTTCATTGTTGAAAAATTAGAAAATGCAGATAGGCAAAAGAAAAGTAGTGTGTATCATTGTAAATCGAAACTCGACACTGAGAGACATAATCACTGAATATTTTGGGATATATCCTTTTAGACTTAAGAAGAAAAAGGTGTGTGTGCTGATATATGACTGCATATAAGGAAACCCTGAATATCAGGCTTTATGCTGTTTCCCCATCGAAAGGATGGGCTAACCTAAATATATAAACTTTTAGGGATGTTGACGAAAGAGGCAAATGTCTTTAAGATGTTAATTTTATTCATGCATATCCAAAATAATATACAAAATTATGTAAGTAGAAACATTTTATCTTTTAGGGTTTTTTGAAGAAGATAAATACATACTCTACTATATCAGTGTCTGTATCTTTGCTTAGAACCATTTGAAGTCTTCAGACAGCTTTCTAGGCTATATGGTGAGATACAGCACTCATATCTGTTATAAGTCGCAGATGATTTTATTTCAAGCTCTAAGTATCCATTCAGATGACACCAGGAAGGTTGGTTTTCTTTATTTGTGTTATATTGTCTACTGCATTGCTCAAAAAAAGTTTTTTTTTTTCAATTGAGTTGAAACTCACCTAAAATTCAACCTTTTCAAATGAACAATTTGGTGGTATTTATTACGTTCACAGTGTTGTGCAGCAACCACTCCTATCCGTTTCCGAACATTTTCATCACCCCCAAAAGAACCCCACACCCACTCAGCAGTCACCCTCCATTTTCCCTTCTCTTCGGCCTCTGACAATCACCGGTCTGCTTTCTGCCTCTATGAATTTACTGTTCTGCATATTTCATATAAATGGAATCATACAATATGTGACTTTTTGTATCTGGCTTCTCTCATTTAGCATAATGTTTTCAAGGTTCATCCATATTGTTGCATATATCAGTACTCTGTTTTTCTTTATAGCTGAATATTCCTTTGTATACATATTGCCACAGTTTGCTTATCTGCTCTTTAGTTGATGCACATTTGTGTTGTTCCTGCCTTTTAGCTGTTGTGCATAGCACTTTGATGAACGTGTGTATAAGCATTTGTTTATCTGTTTTTGGTTCTTTGGGGAATATACCTAGGAGTGGAATTGCTGGACCATATGGTAATTCTATATTTAACTTTTTGAGGAACCACCGAACTGTTTTCTGTAGCAGCTGAACCATTTTATATTCCCACCAGCAGTGTACAAGGGTCGGTTTGTCAATTTATTTTTAATGAGGAACACAATAAGATGGGGGAAAGTAAAGAGAAAATATGTGTGGCCTTTGAGTTTATTAGAGCTTTGTATCTCAGATTTTGCCTGACGGACTTATTAAATATTTAACATCACTTCAGCGCTGAGAATGAAATTTAGCGTAGGGAAATGTATCTAATCTATTTTAAGTGGTAGCAGACTAAGAAGTGAAGATTGGAGAAGTGAAAGAAGGGAAATTTAAATAGACTTGAAATTCCTTGAAGGCAAAGGACCTATTCAACTTTGCGTCCTCTGTATTTAATAAAATGCTTGGCGTGTCATAGGTTGTGCTGGATTTCCCCAAGACTATCCTAGGTCCAGCGATTCACTGGGATGTACAGAACTCAACATGTAGTTCATATACATGGCTCATGTTCATTGTCATGGCTGTGAATAACATTGAAAGTGTAAAGCAGAATCAGCAGTGGGAAAGAGCGCCTGGGGGTGAAGTCCAGAAGAAATCAGCCTCAAGCTTCCAAGAGTTCTCTCCCAGGGGAGTCACACGGGATGCGCTTTGCTTCCTCCAGCAGCAAGTTGTGACAGTGTTGTCTATCAGGGAAGCTTATTGGAGACATAGTGCTGAGATTTTTCTTCTTTGAGGGTAAGTGGGAAGGGTTGTTCACAGAGGACCTCTGCCTACTACATACCACAAATCCAGACTTTTCCGAAGGAAATGTTCAGCATAAACCGTATTGTTTGCAGAATTCAGGCACGGTGGGCCGCTCTTATCAGTTCTGGGGACAGAACCCTCCCAGAATGAAATCTAAGTTCTCAGACACCGACCAAGACCAACCTCGCAAGCTGCCCTTTCTAAGGATGGCAGTCAAGCCTGCTATGTTCATTCTTTTCCTATGCTTAGGTGTTTTCGTTCCTTAAAAAGTGTTGCTAGGTTCTGTGAAAAAAAACTAAATACCATAGTAGAGAACCAGCAGGGACTTTAGTGTTAGACAGACCTGCATTTGTATTACTATAGGCAAATTGCATAGTTTTCTGAGCTTCAGTTTTCTTACTATAGAGAGAGACATTATGGAGTTTCATGAGAATACCAAGTGGTAACGTAAAGAACACTGATAACGTAAAGACGCTACGCATAGTGTCTGCCCTGTGTATAGTAAGTAGCTGTCAACATTTTGTTTCAGCTCACCCATATCAGGAAATAAAGAGAACTCGAAAGAGTAGCAGATGTACTCTAACAGCAAGTGTAATATAATGTAATAATCACATATATATATATCATGTATATATTACGTATATATGATTATTACATTATATTATACCTGCTATTATATTACATCTGCTACTGGAGTTTTCTTTACTTCCTGATACAATATTGATATAATTAATATCTAATAGCAATACCCCTGGGGCTGAGATAAGGCACCAAAGGAAGAGCCTACCTCCCCTACCCCAGCGGCTGAGATCTGGACTTGGTTGGAGAGGGCGTGGCTGTGGCTTTCTGAGTGGCAGAGAAGTAATTCCCCTGTGATGCCAGACCTGCAGAACTTGTTGGAACTCTGCCTTTTTAAAAGTTGCCCAAAATCTATCTTCTAGGGTACAGGTTTTCTCTGCTGTCTGAAAGTAAAGTGTTCCTGTGAAACCTTTTGTAATCCAAAATGGAGTAAAGTGAAGAAACGATTACTATTAATATATATGGAGAAATTTTTGAACATTTCTAGCCTCCCAAAACAACTTCTCTTAAGTGTTTTTGGTACCTTTGGACACGCGTTGCTAACGGATGTACAAAACAAAGATAAAGCACAGACGCTCACAAGCCAGATACTAATGTAGCTTTTTCTTTCAAGTGAAGTGGTGTAAGATAAATGTTCAGGAAGAGGGGGATGCGGGTCTTGAGGAAAGCTGTTGACAGGGAGTTGTCCTACCAGAGGTCCTGTGCCGTATACCAGCCCAAGGGGGGTTCCTAGGGGAAGCTGCTGATGGCGAGGTGCTGCTGCCTGCTATTTTGCACTGCAGGAGCTGGAAGGGAGGAAGAGTCCTTGTGGGAAACTGCTGAGAAAGCACCTTGGGACCTGGAAGCAAAACCCTTTCCGCTAAGATGCATTTCCTGTGCTCTCTACTGACACAGCTTGGCACCGTGCATGCTGTCGAAGGGAACCTGCTTAAAAGGCCCAGATCCACTTTCAGAGAGCAGGCAGAAAGGATGTATTTGGAGCTGGGAGTCAACTAATTGATAAGCAGCATATGGGTAGAACGCATATTTAATTCCAGATGCTCAGAAGCCAGGAAGAAGATGGCAAATAGAGATCTAAGGTACCCAAATGTCAGTAAGCCACATGCAAAAAAACAAAACAAAACAAAACAAAACAAAAAAAACCCAAAACAAACAAACAAACAAAACCAACTTGGACACTTATACCATACACAAAAATTAACTCAGAATGGATCTAAGACCTAAACACAAGAGCTGAAACTGTAAAACTCTTAGAAAAAAACACAGGGGTAAATCTTTCTGACCTTGGATTTGGCATCTTGGATATGACACTGAAAGTACAGATAAAAACAACAACAACAGGTAAATTGAACTTCAGGAAAATGAAAAACTTCTGTGGATCAAAGGATATATACCATCAACAGAATGGAAAGTAGCCCCAAATGGGAGAAAATATTTACAAATCATTTATCTAGTAAGGGATTACTATCCAAAATACTTAAAGAACTCCTTCCTACAACACGATAATAACAAAACAGGTCTAGGTGGTTTCACGATGGGTGTCTTGGCCACAAGCAGTTTTGCTCCATAACAAAATGGTTGTAAGGCAATTTTGTAGTAAAGGGGAAAAAATAACTGGTTGACAGTTTGGTTTGACAGTTGTTGGTTTCATTGAGTGGTGACAGTTTGGTTTCATTTCTCTGTCGACATAGTACTCCTGTCTTTATATTATTATATAAGTCTTAGGCCTCCTTGTCAAGGTCCATATGGTGGCGTAGTTTTGAACCCTTATCTCCCAAAGAACTTTGTAATGTCTGTTGGCAAACATGTGACAGGATGCCAAGAACAACAGTGTAGAAGGCTTTCATGATGCAGTACAGAGTCTAGTTATTAATAGAAACCCTAGTATTTGGAAACGGATACCTCTTCTAATGAAGTAAGAAGTTCTAGTGAAAGAAAAAGTGAGATGCCAAACAAGGAGACCAATCAGGAAGCAAAAAAAAAAAAGTAAAGTACTAAGCATAATACGATGAATGACAGACTTGGAAGACAAGTGCTAGGTATAATTTAAATATTAAACATAGAATTGCAAATAATCCAGCCATTCTGCTTCTGGATGTATACCCACAGAAGTGAAAGCAGGGACTCCATATTTGCACACCCACGTTCATAGTAGCCTTATTCAGTATAGCCAAAAGGTGGAAGCCACCCAGTGTATGTGAAGAGATAAATAGTTAAACAGAAGGGATATCTATACAATGCAATATTGGCCTTAAAAAGAAGGAAGTTCTGACTTAAGCTACAGCGTGGATGAACCTTGAATACATTATGGTTAAGTCAGAACTTCCTGAACACTGGTTTTTTGAACACTGGTTACAAAAGGTTATGGTTCCACTTACATGAGGGTCCTGGAGTCGTCGACTTTACAGAGACAAAGTAGAATGGGGGTTGCCAGGGATGGGGGAAGGGGAGAATGGGGAATCGAAGGAGTAGTGAGTTTCACTTGGAGACAGTTCTGGAGACAGTGGTGAAGGTTCTACAACAGTGTGCGTGTACTTAATGCCACAGAACTGTACACTTAAAAATGGTGGAAATGGCAAATTTTATATTATTTCTATGTAACAACGATTTTTTAGAAAAGGAAAAAATAGAAACTGCTGAAGAATATTTATAGTCTGATGTCAGACCTTGGTACCGGAAGGAGTAGATTGAAGGGGAATTTTATTTATTATGTATTTACTTGGAAATACAATTTGGTTATCATGATTGAATTTTAATTAAAAAAATAAGTTAGAACCGAATGGGTTTGTAAGGAAATTGAAGAACTGGGAGTGTTAGCCAGTCAGGAATTGATCCCAGCAGGGTGGATTGCTAGATTGTGTGGAGCATCCATACATCTGTCACAAGAGGCCGAGTTGCTTTGGTCACCTTAGAGCTAATCGCATTGATTTTTCTCTCGTTGAATGCTGGAATGGATTCATAACGTTACTAGTTGTTACCTCGTGTTTGAACACCTTCAGGTGATGCGGGATGGCCATTCGGCACGTATTTTTAAAGAACTGGCTTTAACATAAGCTAAGAAAAATCGATTGTTGTTGATTTGGAAATTTGTTACTTTGTAGGAATGAGTCCTCTAGACTGATTGAATTTCTGGTCATTTGCTACTGATAGACACGGGGGCGGGGAGGGAATTCTTGTGGAACTCCCTCACAGTGTGTTACATCCGAGAGATTAAGGAATTTGGCCAGTCACACCGTTAGAAGGTGGCACAGCCGGCTGTCTCACTCCCAGAGTCCATGATTTCTCTATTGCTCATGAGTGGAGCTCCTTACAGCGGCAGTGAGCAGAGTCTGAGGCGTCAACAGCTTCCATGATTTGAGAGTCCAGGGTTCTAGGCTGTAGGTTCTCTTTTCTGGCTGCTTTGTTGAATGACTGTGGGCAGAGTACTTCTCTTGCAGTGTCAGTTTCCTCAGCTGTAAGAAAAGGGTTTTGATTGGTTATCTCTTTGAAGTCTGTGGTTGTTCTTGAAAAGAGGACGTTTTAGTGTGTTCCAAAGGTGGGCTGCCAGGACCCAGTAAATCCCTGTGTCAGCTTTTAGCATGAACGTATTACTTACACTGGGGCATTTTTATCTTAACTTAGAAAAGAAAAAAAGAAGACGGTGTTTGGGGTGGGAGGTGGTGAGTATAACAAAGTACTATCATCAGTTGTCTTGACTGGGATGTAGAGTAAATTATGTCTTATTTTACTGGATCATGAAAGCTTGGTTTACCAGTTACCAGTTGCATTTATGTTGGGACCGTGTTGTTAGAAACAGCCAGATTCATATCCCTTCTAAGTCTTCATCTTGTCTCTGGGTACCTTGAATCCTATATGGCTTGGAAGCAGAATGATGCCCTGGGATTGCTTAGCAATCTGTCTTCCTGAGCCGAAGATTCTTGTTACTGGGATTGGTTTTTGCATGCCATAACATATGGAATTTAGGTACTAGTCTTCAGTTCCTGTGGTCTCCCCTCCCATGTCCATACTTGGAAAACAAGTTACTTTGGTTGCAAAACAAGGTAGTGAAATATCTTAGGAAACTCGACTCGCTTTTTCCAGCCAGTATGGTTTAAATCAATCTTCCTTCCATTGTTAAAAGTGCATAGGGTAATGTGAGCTTCATTTTCAGCCACAAATAAGTCTGTGAAAAATCTGGACTTGTTAGCATTGCCCAAGTTTTGTTTGTAGAGGACAGCCTTGTTTCTTTCCTTCGCTTCTTTTTACTTTTCCTCTCCCCAGATTGCCTGGTGGCAGGAATTTACTTTGTTCCATTCTCAATATTTTTCTTCCTCTTTCATTTGGTGAAATGGGTTTGATTTTGTGAGACACGAAAGACAACCAGGTGCGTTTTGACTTTTTTTTTTTTTTTTATTATTGCTTGATGTAACTTCATTGTGCATTTCCGGTTTTCTACACCCTGCCCCTAGACAGTCCTCATCAGTGATAGAAGCCAATGAGAAATACCCTTGTAATAAGTCTCTGGATGTTGAACACACAATCTGTTACGTAGGTGAAACCAGGGAAGTTTGGCAGAGGGTGTCCTTCATAGGCTCCTGTTAATATTTCATGGATCATTCCATTGCTTAGAGGTTATGGCTAAAGTACTCTATCACTACTATATTTGTGTATGATTGTAGGGATTTTTTTGATCTTCAGTGTTGTTAATTTCTCCTAACACTTCTTTTTTAACTGTATTTTAAAAATGCTTAAGGAAGGGCACCTGGGTGGCTCAGTTGGTTGAGTGTCCGACTCTTGGTTTCTGCTCAGGTCATGAACCCATGGTTGTGGATCAAGCCCTGTGTTGGGTTCCACGCCGAGTGTGGAGTCTGCTTGGGATTCTCTCTCTCTCCTCTGACTCTCTTCCCTGTGCTCTCTTCTGTTTCTGAAAAATAAAAGTAAATGCTTAAGGAAACAGCACCTTTTGCTTTTCAAAAAAGAAAAAAGCAGATATGGTGTCTTTCAGAAAAAAGAAATTTTTTTTTTTTTAGTTTATTTTTGAGACAGAGAGAGACAGAGCATGAATGGGGAGGAGCAGAGAGAGAGGGAGACACAGAATTGGAAGCAGACTCCAGGCTCTGAGCTGTCAGCACAGAGCCGGACGCGGGGCTCGAACTCATGGACCGTGAGATCATGACCTGAGCCGAAGTCGGAAGCTCAACTGACTGAGTCACCCAGGCGCCCCTGAAATACCGTGTCTTTTAAGCATGCATCGGTCAGTCACGGTGCTGAGGTGTGGTCCTCCAGTGAGCACCCCCCCCCCCATTCCCACACACACTGTTCTAGAAGATCTTCTGGAGGCCTGACTGTTGTTGGTTATGGGATCAGTCACATTCTCTTGTAATTATTATGAGTTTGAGCTCCTCCAGGCAAGGATACCAACGCTGTGCTTGTCATAAGGTGATTGTTCAATCACTCATACTGAATAAACGAAGGATTCTTTGGCTTAAGTGGATTTTTCAAACATAGGTGCATGTGGGAGCTTCTAAGCCACCTGTGAAAGAATACGAAAGTCAGCTGCTGTTTTTCTTCTCTCGGTGTCCACTCTACACGCATGATCCACTGCAGTTCTCTATTTGACCATTACTTAAGGAGCCTTCTGTTACAGGCCTGCTAACCAGAAGCTTCTAAACAGGTTTACTTGCTGACCTCTAGTCACTAAGGATTCTTGTGGTTTGTATTTTATTTCTTATATCTTCTTATTTTTGAGCAGCCTCTGTGCCTACGCAGAGTCCGTTTTGAACTCTTCCGGTCTTGCTCGGCCAGAACGTTTGCTTATGTAGGCCCACGCATAGCTGCTGAAGCCTATTCTCTTGGAGTTTAACACGTCCGATTTCTAGCCTGTCCGTTCCATTAGCCAGCCTTGTAATTCCATGTCTACTTTAAGTATCAGTTATTATTTTCACACTGATTAAGAACTCAGATCTGCACATCTTGGACTGTCAACATTGTCCCAGGGCCAGAGGAGTGTTCTTTACTGTGGTCACGAGGCAGCAGAGGTACTGGGTACAGAGTTAAGGCCTAAGTGTGAAGGTGTCTCAGCCACTGTCATTAGCTGTTTGGCCTCAAGCAAATCACTTAATCTTTCTGAGATTCAGTTTTGTTATCTGTAAAATGAGGGTTATAAAACCTATTTTCTGCATCATGAGGACTAAATAAGATTATATGAAGGTGTATTTGGAAGTTACAAAGCACTACGGAACACTGACAATGGTGACTTTTTTTAGTTCTTTATAATGTTCCAAGCAATATGTGGATTTTACATTTCGTCAAATTGAAACAATTCAGATAAAGCATGCCCTTTCAGCCTTCCACAGATCATACTCTTCTCCCTAGAGGTAACCCCTGTGTATTTATTTACTTTCTAATATGCATGTAGAAATACCTCTTAAAATGTTTTTTTTTTTTTAATATTTATTTTTGAGAGAGAGAGAGAGAGAAAGAGACAAAGTGTGAGAGGGGCAGGGAAAGAGAGAGAGGGAGACACAGAATCTGAGCTGTCAGCACAGAGCCCGATGCGGGGCCCAAACCCACAAACCATGAGATCATGACCTGAGCCGAAGTCGGATGCTTAACCAACTGAGCCACTCAGGCACTCCTGTAGAAATACCTCTTTTAAAAAACAGCACGCTATTCTGCTGTCATTTAGTATGACTTGAGATAGTTCATAGAGGTTTTATATTTTTAAAAGCTTGCACAGGGGTGTCGAAATAATAGAATAGCATTAGTTTCTCATTATTAACAGAGACTGAGGTTCTTTCCAGTTTTTCACTGTGAGAAACAGCACCGCGTTGAAAGTCTTTGCACACGATTCTTTGAGCACGTGTGCAAGTGATTATCTAGAGTGGCTGCACAGGTCAGAGATGTGAAATTACAGGAAGGTATGTGCATTTAGCATTTTAATGATTATTGTCAAATTGCTCTCCAAAGCAGTGGTCTCAATATACTTCTGTTCTTACTATTAGATGTGAAGGTGCCTGTTTACTCTTCTTGCTAACTCGTGATGTTTTCATGTTCATTTTTGCCAGTCTCAGGAGTGAAAAATTATACGTCAAATCCAAAAGAACGTTCATAGACAGCATGATTTGTGAGTGCAAACAGAAAGCATAACTGGAAACAGTTTAAAAATCTATTAACAGGAAAGTAAGGCTGGTCCATAAATTGCGGCATAGTCGTAAATAAGATAGGGTACCAAACAGTAATCCCCGTGAGTGAAATACAGTAACTTTTCATAAGGGGAGTTGAATCTCATGGTTTCGAGCAAAAAAAGGAAATTGCTGAAGAATGCGTACAATAAGATCCATTTTTATAAATTAAACAATATGCAAAGTTAATGCATTTTGGAGGGACAGATTTGTACATGATAAAGTTAGAAAGGTGAGCGAGCCTTTGTCATTAAGTGTAGGCCACTTTCAGAGAGACAGAGTTTCTGAGAGCTGGTGAGTTCCAAGGAGCCTGATCTGAGAGATGGGGGAGAGAAGAGCCTGACCTTGCTGAGAGGCCGGCGAAGGAGTGAATCCATTTCCTCTGACATATATCTGTGCCACGTATTATATTTGTCTTTGCTGTTAAAGTTTCTTTTCTTTTTTTTTGTTACTTATTTTGAGAGAGGTAGAGAGAGAGAGTGCGTGTGCGCAGGGGAGGGGCAGAGAGAGGGAGAGAAAGAATCCCAAGCAGGCTTGGCAGCCTGGAGTCCACCATGGGGCTTGACCAGAGATCCAGACCTGAGCTGAAATCAGGAGTCCGACGCTCAGCCAGCTAAGCCACCCAGGCGCCCTTTTGCTGTTAAAGTTTCTGACAATACCGGCTTCTAGGAATGTGACTTTTTTCCTTATAAAAAGTTCTCTGCATTGCTGAACTCAAGAATAGAATTTATATGTGGGATGTTCTCTGGGAGTGATGAATGTTAATTTTGCTTATTGGTGTTTTCCATTATTATCTTTTTTTTTTTTTTTTTTTTTTTTTTTTAAGTTTACTCATTTATTTTGAGGGAGAGAGAGGACAGCATGAGCGGGGGAGGGGCAGAGAGAGAGGGAGAGAGAATCCCAAGCAGGCTCCTTGCTGTCAGCACATGGAATGAGGCATGAGGCTCAATCCCACATTGACATTGTTACCTGAGCTGAAATCTAGAGTCAGGCACTCAACTGACTGAGCCACCCAGGCACCCTTCCATTGCTTTCTTAAATATTGTGGAGTGGTTATTACAAAAGAGAAGTTGATGAAATGGAAATAACAGGGGCTTTGGAATCCAGCAGACCTGGGTTGATAGTTTTTTCCCACTTAGTACCTATGCTTTATTATCTCCTCCTCTTTGTTGTTTTCTCTTCCTCTTCCCTTCCATCCTGAGACTATACCTGGATTTAATGTTCAATATCTAGCAGTTATCATCACCTTTATCATCATCACTGTTAATATTTATAGGGAATGATGTCGAATTGAATTATAGAATCTAGAACAAATAAGGCACTTGTAGATTTCAGAAGAGCCCTGTTCTTTTTGTCACAGTCTAAGCTGTATGTCTCCCCTGTAAAAATTAGTGTGAAAGTAGCTAGATTGCCTGTTATTACTATTATTAAATAACAGGTTGATTGACATAGAACTCACAGACCATGGGGCTCCTGGGTGGCTCAGGTGGTTGAAGGTCCAACTCCTGATTTTGGGTCAGGTCATGATCCCAGGACGCTGGGATTGAGCCCTGCATTGGGTTCTATGCTGAGTGTGGAGTCTGCTTAAGATTTCATTCATTCATTCTCTTTCTCTCTCTACCCCTCCCCCCACCACCCACCTGACCCCTTCCCCACTCTCACACTCTCTAAAATTAAAAAAAAAAAGGGGCACCTGGGTGGCTCAGTCAGTTAAGTGTCCGACTTTGGCTCAGGTCATGGTGTCACAGTTCGTGAGTTTGAGCCCCGTGTCAGGCTCAGAGCCTGGAGCCTGCTTCAGATTCTGTGTCTCCCTCTCTCTCTGCCCCTAACCCACTTGCACTGTTTCTCTCTCTCTCAAAAAAATAGATACACGCTAAAAAAAATATAAAAAAGAATTTGCAGACCATAAATCTCACCCTTTTAAATTGATTTTAGTAGTTTTTAGTGTTGTGGCAGTTTTTAGTATAATCATCAAGTTGTGCGTCTGTCATCACTAATTCAAGAACATTGTCACTACCGTAGACAAACTCAGTACCTGTTACCACTCATTCCCCATTCTGCCCTTTTATCCCCTAGAGCCGCTACTCTCTTTTCTTTATGGATTTGTCCATGCTGGATATTTCATATAAATGGAGTCATACAATTTGCTGCCTTTGTCTGTTTTTTTTCCCCCCACTTAGCATGGTGTTTTCAAGATTACCTGTTTGTCTCAGCACTTCATTCCTTTGTATTGCCCAGTAACATTGTTATGAATGTATCATACTTTACTTATGCATTCAGCAACTGGTGAACATTTGGATTGTTTCGACTTTTTGGCGATTATGGAATAAAGCTGCTTCGTGCATTTCTGAACAAGGTTTTATGTGGATATGTGTTTTCGGTTTTCTTTCTTACCCCAAGTGGAGTTGCCGGATCATATGGTAACTCTGTTTTAACATTTGGAGGAACTGCGGGCCTGTTTCCAGAGTGCCCGTACCATTTTACCTTCCTGCCAGCAGTGTGTGAGATTCCAGTTTCTCCACATCCTCACTGAAGTTTATCTTGTTCCCGTAACGGGTGTGAAGTATTTTCTCATTACGGTTTTGATTTGCATTTCACTAATGACTAAAGATATTGAGCATCTTTTCATGTACCTACTGGCCATTTGTACATCTTTGGAGAACTTCCTATGGAAATCCTCCGTTTTATTTTTATAGCTTTTTTTTTTTTTTAATGTTTATTTATTTTTGAGAGAGAGAGAGAGAGAGAGAGAGAGAGAGAGACAGAGTGTGAACAGGGGAGGAGCAGAGAGAAAGGGAGACACAGGATCCGAGCTGTCAGCACAGAGCCTGACGCGGGGCTCGAACTCATGAACCGTGAGATCAGGACCTGAGCCGAAGTTGGACGCTGAACCGACTGAGCCACCCAGGCGCCCCATTCTTTCCCCATTTTAAAGTTTGGGTTGTCTTTTTTTTTTTTTTTTTTCCAACGTTTTTTATTTATTTTTGGGACAGAGAGAGACAGAGCATGAACGGGGGAGGGGCAGAGAGAGAGGGAGACACAGAATCGGAAACAGGCTCCAGGCTCCGAGCCGTCAGCCCAGAGCCTGACGCGGGGCTCGAACTCACGGACCGCGAGATCGTGACCTGGCTGAAGTCGGACGCTTAACCGACTGCGCCACCCAGGCGCCCCTTGGGTTGTCTTTTTAAGAGTTCTGTATGTATTCTGAATACAGGCCTCTTACCAGACATATGACTTGCCGTATTTTCTCCCATTCTGTGAGTTGTCTTTTCATTTACTTGGTGGAGTCCCCCCTCACTTTATTGAAGTATAGTTGACCCATAACCATGTATAAGTTGAAGGTGTACAAACAAGGTTTTGATTTGGTACATTTATATATTGGGAAGTGACTGCCAGCACAGTGTTAGTTAACACCAGCCTCATGTCACAGAATTGCCATTTATTTTTTATGGTGAGAACATTTAAGATCTGTTTTTTTAGGAGCTTTTTTTTTTTTTTTTTTAATGTTTATTTATTTTAGAGACAGAGCACAAGTGGGGGAGGGGCAGGGAGAACCAGAGACAGACTCTGAAGCAGGCTGAAGGCTCCGAGCTGTCAGCACAGAGCCCAACGCGGAGCTTGAACCCACGAACCATGAGATCATGACCTGAGCCGAAGTCGGACACTCAACCGACTGAGCCACCCGGGTGCCCCCCCCCCTCCCTTTTAATGTTTATTTACTTTTGAGAGGGCGGGGAGGGGCAGAGAGAGAGGGAGACAGAAAATTTGAAGCAGGCTCTGCACGGTCAGCACAGAGCCCGATGCTGGGCTCAGATTCACAAACCGTGAGATCACGATGTGAGCTGAAGTCGACGCTTAACCGGCTGAGCCCACCCAGGCACCCCTTCTTTTTCTTTTTTAAAGTTTAGTTGTATTGAGTGGGGGAGGGGCAGAGAGCGAGAGGGAGAGAGAATATCCCAAGCGGGATCCCCGCTGCCAGCACGGAGCCAATGCGGGGCTCCGTCTCTCACAAACTGTGAGATTGTGACACGAGCCAAAACCAAGAGTTGGACGCTTCACCAGCTGAGCCACGCAGGCGCCCTGCAACTCTCAAGTATATAATACGGTATTGTTAACTATAATCACTATGTTAGGCGGGAGATTCCCAGAATTGATGGTGTCCTTTGAGCCCCAGAAATTTTTAATTTTGTTGAAGCCC
The DNA here is from genome assembly GCF_028018385.1 of Neofelis nebulosa. NCBI lineage: Eukaryota > Metazoa > Chordata > Mammalia > Carnivora > Felidae > Neofelis > Neofelis nebulosa. Next base: position 12,040,867 of record NC_080789.1, read on the forward strand.
AATTTATCTGTTGTTTCCTTTGTCACGGGTGTTTTTGGTGTCATACTGAAGAAGCTGTTGCCTAACGAGAAATCGTGAAGATTTACTTCTGTGTTTTCTTCTAAGAGTTTTGTGGTTTTAGGTGTGTGATCTGTTTTGAGTTAATTTTCTGTATGGGATGAGATAGCGTTCTAACTTCATTCTTTGATATGTGGGTATCCATTTGTTTCACCATTTGTTGAAGAGTGTTCTTTCTTGCTTCGATTTTCTTGGCATCCTCTTAAAAAATCAGTTGATTATAGTTTTAAGGGTTTGATTCTGGACTCTCAGTTGTAGCCCATTGATCTGTATGTCTATTCCTTAGGCCAGGATCACACTATGTTGATGACTGTAGCTTTGCAGGAAGCTTTGAAATCCAGAAACATGAATCCTTCTGCTTTACTCTTCCTCGGGATTGTTTTGGTACCTATAATTTTTTTTTTATTTTAAAAATTTTTTTTTTATTTTTTTTATTTATTTTTGGGACAGAGAGAGACAGAGCATGAACGGGGGAGGGGCAGAGAGAGAGGGAGACACAGAATGGGAAACAGGCTCCAGGCTTCGAGCCATCAGCCCAGAGCCTGACGCGGGGCTCGAACTCACGGACCGCGAGATCGTGACCTGGCTGAAGTCGGACGCTCAACCGACTGCGCCACCCAGGCGCCCCATGGTACCTATAATTTTTCAAGGCTGTTATCTTTGATGTGCTTTCTCTGCGGAGACTTCATTTATAAACATCCAGAACAGAGACTAAGGAATCAAAAAGGAGAACTTGGATTGTCTATGATTGAATCAGTGATGGATGGCAAAATAACTTTTGCTTGTTGAGCTCCATGTATGTATTTCTGCATCGTTTTGTGTGCCCACCACGTGTTAGACGCTGTGCTAGATTGCAGGGAAACCACGATGAACACACAAGGTGTCTCTGCAGTGGGCTTATGTTGGCTCCTTGCTTTCATGTTTTTGAAAACAGGGCGGGTATTTGATAACCAAAGGTAAGGATATAATCACAGCAGATGTACCATTGGTTGGAAAGCGCTCTCTTGCCATATGTGAACGTCCCATCCGTGAAAATTCTTACCTTGTTAATCTGCTAGTCTGAATGAAAATATAAATGGATGGAAGAAGAGGATGAGCGTCTTCCGGGGAGCGGTGTTGAGCACGTTGAAAAAAATTACAAAAGCATATTCTCATTTACACTCTTATGGGCACGTGTATCTCTTCCCATTTAAAAGTTCACTTGAAGACAAGGGCCTTGTGTCCCTTACCTTTCTTACTGATGACTATCAGTCATTTAACAGTACTTGAAAAATATTAGGTGTTCAGTACATGTTGACTGAATCATTGAATGGGTCAAGCCATGAATGAGTGCTCAGATCATATCACCTTATACTAATAGGGTTTGCATAGCTTTTATTGACTGTCATTCTTGCCCTTCAGGATTTTGATTTAGTGGTTAATGTGAAGATGAGACACTCACTATGGTATACTGTTACAAAAATCTGATTAAGGCATATGTCATATGAAAAGGAAATTGTACAAATAGCCTCAATGCATTTTAATTTATACATGTTCAGAGTCACTCGGGTCTCTAGAGTCATAGAGGGTGATAGAGGAAGGGATTTCATGTAGGTTTCAAAGAACTGAAGGAATGCATATTGACAGGGGGGTGTGGCTAAAACTTCCAGACCAAGTAGGGGTGGTACTGTTGAGCCAGGAGACTTCTGGAAATGTGTGAATGTTTTTGGTTGTCCTAGTGTTCAGGATTGCTGGTGGCTTTCAGTGGTTAAGGGCCAGGGATGCTAAAGTCTCACAGTTAGGAGTTGATTTGCCCCAGATCTCAGTTGGCTCCCCGTTTGAGGTACACTGAAAAGGAAACAATTAGCTGAACGAGGAAAATAGAGTTTATGAATGGTGTTTTGAAGCAAATACTATGTTTGCTTGGTTTCGTTTTTGCCATTGTAGAGGCTGCTGGCAGGGGTACAGTTAGAGTGGAATATAGTGATAGAACATCTTAAGGACTGTTGCAGGAATTTATATTTGATCAGTTTGGATGATTTGATGCTCCTTAACATTTTATTTTGTCTTATAGTTGATTTTCTTCTTTTTCTCTTAGAACGAGCCTCTGACTCCAGGTTATCATGGATTCCCAGCACGGGACAGCCAGGTTGGTATCTGCTGTGTCAGATGGGGTGTGTGTATGTGAGTGTGTTCGTTCTAAGGATGCTCTGGTAGAGAGCATTTCCAGAAAGTATTTTGGAGAGTGACGTGGTTAGTTTCAGCAGTGCATTTACATTTAAAGATACAAATAAAATACATGTCTTAATCCTAAAAGAATTGTAATCGCGTTTCTGAAATTGTGGGTGTTATGGGGGAAAAAAATCAGGCACGCACAGACATAACCGCTTTTGTTTTCTCTTCTCCAGGCTGTTACAATAATTTTGTAACCTGGTTTTCTTGGTGTTTCATAATTCTAAGTGCTGGACTTGTCTCTTAATTCTCTGCCACTTAGCTCCTGCCTGCACAGATTTTTTTGAGTCCTTGCAATAATCTGCAACAAAAAATTCCATTCTCCTTCCTGGGGGAATTCAACCTTACGGTTTTAATCAGGAAGACTAGCTTGAGAGAGGGAAGTTTCTGCTGCCTTTCTTTGTTACATTGGGAGCATGATTGGAAAAAAGCCCAGGCCCTAGTGTGGGTTAGAGCAGCACTGCTTCCTATGAGACGCCCTCTGGGTGATTTAGGTGAATGTATAAAATGCCTTCCTTGTGCTTCTGCTGTTTGAAACCTTGGGCAGGTGGGGCTGAAGATGAGTTAGGGTAGAAGAACAGGTAACTGCTGCCTCAGAGAAATGGTGTGGCCTGAGGTACCTACCCTCTGAAATTTACTCCTCGGAGCGCCTGGGTGGCTCAGTCGGTTAAGTGTCTGACTCTTGATATTGGCTCAGGTCAGGATCTCATGGTTCATGGGATCAAGCCCTGCACTGGACTCTGCGCTTACAGTGCAGAGCCTGCTTGGGATTCTCTCTCTCTCCCTGTCTCTCTGCCCCTCCCCCACTTGGTTGCACACTCTCCCTCTCAAAATAAATAAACATTAAAAAAAATTTTTTTTTTTTTTTTTTTTTTTTTTTTTGAAATTTGCCTCCTTGCTGTTTGGGCATATTGATATTCTCCAGGAGATTTGAAAGGTTACCTCTAGTGATTATCTTTGAATGTCTATCCAACTTCCTCATAGGGTTGTCCAAAAAAGCCCCCAGTTTTAGGCTTGTCCAAGGGACATTGTATCATCAGAGTGTTAAACTAAAGGGTTGACGTAGTTCCTGTTTCCAGAAATTAATTGAATCTCATCGGAGCCCCTGGAGCTGATCTTGAAAACTAGGTTGGCACCATAATCAGTGGTCATCTATTGAGTGGCCTTCAGTATTCCGAGTATTTGCCCCGTTCTTGCACTTTGGGTGCTGGGTTGGTGTCAGACTGACTGGCCCCAGTTAGGGTGGGGAGGAACAGGGGGAGGGAAGATGTTGTTCATCTCTGTGTTTATCTCCCAGGGGGATCGTCACTGTTGGGATCGAAGTTTGTCCCTAGGGAAGCTTTTGTAAAAAGATACAGTCGTTTACTTCAAATCTTTTTTTTTTTTCATTTATTTTTTGTTCATATTATTTTGAGAGAGAGAGTGCGCGAATGGGGGAGAGGGGCGGAGGGAGACAGAGAAAGAATCTTCAGCAGGCTCCGTGCTCAGTGCAGAGCCTGCCGTGGAGCTCAGTCCCGTGTCTCTGGGATCATGACCTGAGCCAAAATCATGAATCTGACGTTCAGCCGAGTGAGCCCCCCCAGCCGCCCCTCAAATCTAAAGTCAGAGGATTTTTTCTTTCTGGTTTGGGTCTGCTCTGGAGCTCTTGTAACAAGCTGTGAACTTTATGCCCTTTGATAGTAGTTCTAGAGCTTGGTCACATATCAGGGAAGGTACTACTGCCTAGAGATCTAGCCCCCAGAGACTCTGTAACCAGGGTCTAAAAGTGCATTTAGTCGTTCACCTATTTAGAAATACCTACAGGCGATGCTGCTTTGCAGCCACTGTCGAGAACTGCAGTCCTGTGGGCTACTTTAAAAGTAGTGACACGTTCCGTTTCATCCTGTACTTTTCACCTAGGACCCTTCGAATACAAAGGATCATGGTCAGTCTCTGTCTACCCTTGCATATCGACGCATATGTTTACTTATTTATAAAATGTTGCTTATTTTGGATTTAGATTTATTTTATTTTTTTTAATGTTTAGTTTTGAGAGAGAGAGACAGAGCATAAGCAGGGAAGGCACAGAGATAGAGAGGGAGACACAATCCCAAGGCAGGCTCCAGGCTCCAAGGTGTCAGCCCAGAGCCCGATGCGGGGCTCGAACCCACAAACTGCGAGGTCATGACCTGAGCCGAAGTCGGACGCCCAACCAACTGAGCCACCCAGGCACCCCTGGATGTCGGCTTATTTTAGATGTAGGAAGGTAAGACTAATTGAAGTAAAGCATGGGAATAGACGTACTGAGTTTAAAAGGATCTGAAAGGTACTGTATAATGCTGTGTTCTTCCTGTGAGGATTACAGATCAATAAAAAACTAAGCAAAAGGAATTAAGAGGAATTTGTTAAAGCGTAGAAGTAGTCTTGTTGCTTGGAACTACTTTATTTTTCCTTTCTCTTGCGGTAGGGCTGCACTTCTGTAACCTGCGCGTTTATCACTCAATACTGTCTCTGCTGTAGGCCTGCGCAGACCCTTTTGCCAAGGTTTAAAGCTGCTAATTTACTTTCAGGCACATTCCGATGGTGACAGGTTTATATTAGCTTATTTTCTTGGGCTTTATTTTGTTCTCTGACTGGATCTTTGAATTAGAGATCTTAGAGCAGTGCAAACAGGCAAATATTGAATGGCTGCTTGTTGTATTTGATGAATACAGAATCCAAATGAGTCCCGCTAATTAATGCGCCTAACCTTGTGAACTCTCACTTTGTGCACTGAGATTTGGGGGACATGTATCAGTGTGCAGCGCTGGTCACTGAGCGGTCTGAGCTGGGCAGAAACCGCACTTGTGATCTTTACATCTCCCCAGACTGGTCTGGCTCGGCAAATCCAGGGTGGGGGCGGGGGGGGGGTGGAGTGAAGGTGAATTTTAACTGTGTGTCTTTATTTGCCTTCCTTATTCTGTTGCCGTTCCTTTCTAAACAGATAGGAATCGTCCCCAGACAGGATTTGTATCAGCATCTCATGGTGATTTTAAGAGACAGTTACAATCCTGATCTTCCTAGAGCACGGTCATCCGTGTTTTCCCCCCTCGTCCTCACAGCCACCTTTTGAAGTAGATAAAACAGAGGCGGGAAACTGAGGTACCCAGAGGTAAAGTGACTTCTTCGAGGAAACCATACAAGGTAGTAGCTGCAAAAGAACTGAAATTTTCTTCTCTTTGTGAGGGCCCTTTCCTCTGTGCTGGGGAATCACTGACTCACACAGGCAAGAATGTGGTCGTGTGCACGAGCACCTGCTCACGCCTGTACCTCATTTGTCGCCTGGGGGCTTCGTAGGCCTCTTGGAGCTCAACCACAGATCTAGGAATCCATGATCCCTGCTTAAGGATTATTACCCCTGGCTTCCTTAACACTAAGTATACCAATATACCACTGTTCAGTGGTCCTTTTCATCCTGTTACGTAAGCTCCCGCCAACACATTTGAATTGGAAACCTGTGGAGGGGAGGAGGGGAAAAACCACCCGCCAGCTCGTAGAGGTTGTGCTTTCTTTTTTTTTTTTTTTTTTTTTTCAACGTTTTTTATTTTTATTTTTGGGACAGAGAGAGACAGAGCATGAACGGGGGAGGGGCAGAGAGAGAGGGAGACACAGAATCGGAAACAGGCTCCAGGCTCCGAGCCATCAGCCCAGAGCCTGACGCGGGGCTCGAACTCACGGACCGCGAGATCGTGACCTGGCTGAAGTCGGACGCTTAACCGACTGCGCCACCCAGGCGCCCCGAGGTTGTGCTTTCTTATGTGCCGTTCCCTCAGCCTTCTTTCCCAGTCAGTTAGCAAGTTTTATGGGGTGACAGTCCGCTGTGCTCATAGAGCTCTCCCGAGCACTTCACTGTGCTTGCTAACGAGCTCCGTGTGGGAGTGGAGGAGACAGACATTGTCCAGATTTGCAAAGTGAAAACCAGCTCAGAAAGTCTGACTGAGTGTCTCATCCGAGCCGTGCAGTTTGGGTTGATGATACGATACAGTGGTTTACATTCGTAGCTGTTTCTTTGTGGTTTAGGTATATGCGCAGATGCTTATTTGAGTATTGGTTCGGTCTGGAATATTTTGTGGGTTTGCGGTATTTTTAAATGAGAGAATATTTGTGTGTGTTAGCTCCAGGGTTTATGGATAGGAGGGGCTTAGGAATAGCAATCTGATTAGAGAGGGCCTCAGTTCTACACAGCAAGCTCACTGTTTTTGCTGACATTGTTCATTTATTTAGGACAGCTTTCAGGGAACTCCCGGAGAGCACAGTGTGAGTCCCGAGTCCATCCCCTCGCCATCACTTGGTGCCACAACTTTACATCTGCTACATCAGGGTGACCATATAAGTCGCCATTCTAGCTGGGACATTCTCGAGAGTGAAACGTGATGCTTATGTTGAAACAGCCCCGTGCAAACTGGGATGAGCGGAGGTGTGTAGCCACCTCAGCTGTAATTCAAGAACCATAGGGGCACCTGGGTGGCTTGGGTGGCTTAGCGTCCGACTCTTGATCTCGGCTCAGGTCATGATCCCACGGTTTGTGAGATCGAGCCCTGTGTCGGGCTCCGTGCTGACAGCTCAGGGCCTGCTTGGGATTCTCTCTCTCTCTCTCTCTCTCTCTCGCTCTCGCTCTCGCTCTCTTTCTCGCTATCTCTCTCTCTGTCCCTCCCCCACTGGTGCACTCGCTCTGTGTCTTTCTGTCTCCCTCTCAAAATAAATAAACTTAAGAAAAAATTAAGAACTCTGGCAAATGTCCTCTTTTTAAAAAAAAATTTTTTTTAATGTTTGTATGTATTTTTGCGACAGAGTGAGACAGAGCATTGGGGGAGGGGCAGAGAGAGAGGGAGACACAGCATCGGAAGCAGGCTCCAGGCTGTCAGCACAGGGCCCGCCGCGGGGCTCGAACTCTCAACCACGAGATCGTGACCTGAGCCGAAGTCAGGCGCTCATCCGACTGAGCCACCCAGGTGCCCCTAGCAAATGTCCTCTTAACTGATGTGATCGGGGTTTGAGATTATGGCACAGTGTATTGCCTCACATGTAGCCCGCGCAGGAGCGAAACCTTATCATTCGCTTTTGAGGTGAGAGAGGGAACAGACTCTTGGTTGGGTTTAGGTGTTGAGTCGGGTATGGAAGTGACAGTATTAAAATGTTAAAAAAACTAACGTTGTAAAGTACTTTACAGTGTGCTTCCATGTTTGCTGAGTTTTGGTCTTCACAATAGCTCTGCTAGGTAGGTTGGGTTTTATTATCTCTACAGATAAGAAAACCAGTGGAGAGATTAAAAATTATTTTTTGTATTTTTACTTTTTGAGAGCGAGCGAGCATGTGCTTGTGCATGTGTGGGAGAAGGGCAGGGGGAGGGAGTACCTTTTTTTTTTTTAAGTTTTTTTATCTTGAGAGCGAGACCAAGCATGTGAGCGGGGGAGGGGTAGAGAGAGAGAGAGGGAGACAGAGGATCCCAAGCAGGCTCTGCATTGTGAGTGCAGAGCCCATGGTGTGGCTTGAACCTGTGAACTGTGAAATTATGACCTGAGCCTAAGACTGACGCTTAACCAACTGAGCCACCCAGGTGGCCCAAGAGAGAGAGGATCCCAAGCCAGCCTCTCTGCTCAATGGGGAGCCCGTCATGGGCTTGATCTCATAATCGTGAGATCATGATGTGAGATCATGACCTGAGCCAAGGTCAAGAGTCAGAAGCTTAACTGAGCGAGCCACCCAGGCAACCCCCGGTGCAGAGATTTTTAAATGGATTTCCCAGTGTCACATAGAGGGGAGGTGGCAGAAATGGACTTGAACCCTGGATTTTCAGCCTCCATGTCTTTTGTTTCCCTTTTGTGTTCTTCTGTCAGTGTTTTCTCTTCTCTGAATGGGGATGTTCTCTTGCTAGTGTGACAAGATATTATGGAATCATTAGGGAATGGAGCCTCATGAAAAGGCTTCATGTGACTTGGAGGTCCCTTGAGTAATTTATTTCTGTCAAGTTTTCTTCCTGTCTTATTTGCTAAAATAGCTTCTGGTCCACAGTTTGTCTTTTTGTACTTATATAGTATTTTGTAAATATAAAGAAAAAATTAATGTCATGGTGTTAGGCTCTTTATTTTTAAAATGCTAGCCAGTGGCTTGCTAAAATTATTTTCCTTTGATTTTCTAAAATTCTGTTGAAAAGCCACTGTGTGGACATGTTCAGGTGATTCACAGAAACAAAGGGGGAGTATCAAAGGAGATGTTCAAAGATGTGACTTTGACCGTTAGAGATTTCAATTGGGAGTGGCAGCCATACTTTTAATTTAGAGGATAGATTAAAAATGACCTAGGGGATTTATTTTTCAAAAGCATTTTCTTTCTTAAGAATTTAATGACTTTTCCTTTTCTTCCTTTTATCCCCGGGATGAACTTGATTTTAGTAGAGGTTTTTATAAATGAACTTTCAGGGCTTTTAGGTATTGATTGGGAGCCATGGATGATAGCAAACACATTTTCTGTCATATTCATTTGTTTTCATGCAAAGAAATGGTGCTGCTCTTCCTCCTTTGGGAATAATTGGAACAGAGGACATGGGGAGAGTGTTCGAATTCTAGCTTGGTGCTGCTTTGAAGCTTCAAGACAGGAACCACTAGTAAAGTAATACTTTTTACATCATGACCCAGCACGTGCGTGCATGCGCGCGCACACACACACGGACACACAAATGTAACTTAGAATTAGTCTTCCAAATAGTACTTACCCTTACTGTACTGTAAGCATTTTCCGTTCTTTTCCATTCCATTAAAAAAATTGTTGGTTGTGACCAGCAATTGAGCAAAATTGATTTCCGGGGCCCACTAATAGATTGCAGTCTGTAGTTTTGAAAAACAAAATTCTCATGATTGTTGTCCTTAAAAATGCAACCTTAGGGGCACCTGGGTGGCTCAGTCGGTTAAGTGTCCGACTTCGGCTCAGTTCGTGATCTCGCGGTTCATGAGTTCAAGCCCTGCATCCGGCTCTGCTGACAGCTCAGAGCCTGGAGCCTGCTGTGCATTCTGTGTCTCCCTCTCTCTCTGCCCCTCCCCTGCTTGTGCGCTCTCTCTCTCTCTCTCTCTCTCTCTCTCTCTCTCTCTCTGTTAAAGATAAATAAACATTAAAAAAAAATGCAACCTTAAAGAACTCCATATACTTTAGCAGTCACTTCTCTATGCCCCATCCCCCTGTAACCACTCATCTGCTTTCTGTCTCTGGATTTGCCTGTTCTGGATATTTCACGGAAATGGAATCATATAACATCTGGTCTTTTGTGACTTGCTTCTTTCACTGAGCATAATGTTTTCAAGGTTCATCCATGTTGTAGCGCGTGTTAGTACTGCATTCCATTTTTGGTTGAATGACATCTCACTGTATGGCTAGAGGGAGTGTTCTTACGTGAGCCCACTGCCTGCCTCTGTGGTTCCGTCTCCTGAAGCTCTCTTATGTACACTTGGCCTTGGCCTCGCCGGGCATTCTTGAACAAGCTTGATTCCGGCTTCAGTGTGGAGCCACTGTCTCCTCTACCTTCAGACACGCAGTACTCTTCGCCCAGATGCTCACTGTCTTCTCATTCAGGCCACAGGTACAAAATTTACTCCTCGGGGAAGTCTTTCCTGACTATACTCGCCTAAAGATACCCAGATATACAACCTGACCTTCTTCAGATCTGTTGCCATCATCTGAAATTATGTAGTGCGCATACTTTATTGTGTATCTCTCCCACTAAAATGTGCTGTGCAAGCTGTGACTTTGCTTAGAGCAGAGCCTGATATGTAGGAGGAGATCAATAAATATTTGTTGAATGCATAAATTAAAATTATCTTGTTTGATGTTGACGATTTTGAAAGGTTTTAGGCAGGGAAGTGACGTGATTCATTATACATTTTTAAAAACAATATTCTGGCTGCTGTGAAGAATTGAATCTTAGGAGGAGCCACAAAAAAAGCAGCCTTAGAACTCTCTAGGCAATGGCTTTATTATTTGCTGTCTTTAATATCAGTTCTAACTAGGACTTATTTGTTGAATGAGAAATTTTACTCCCCCGGCCCCCTGCCCCGGCCCCAGCTGGAGACTGGGTTAAAATGACTGGTTTGGAAGTAAATTGTTTCATACCCCTTCTGTATCTCACAACCTATAATAATTTTCTTACTGGCCCCCCTTCTAATGAAAAATACTTCTGCTTTGCTCTTCAATTACGTCCGAAATCGCTTTTTTTCCCTTTCTGCTAGGTTGTACAGAACCCCACTGTCAGCCTTCATGCGAGGTACATTATAAAATGGTTGCTTCTCCCCAATATCTGACATCAGGTTGCCCATCGGTGATTAGGGCCTTCTGCGATGTTGCCTTACACCCTCTAGTGGAGGAAGGGCTGGGAAATGCTGCAGCATCTGGTGTTCTAGCATTTTTCTTGAACCATGTAATCAGCTTCAGACTTACTCTTGCATTTTAGATCATTTCATTCTGCACGTAGTTCATAAGATTTTTTCCTTCTGGGAAAGACCATTTCACTTCGTCTGCTGCTGACTGCCAGGTGTCTAAATAACATGCTTATTCTGCTCTTTCTTGATTTACCAATTTTAGACACCATATTTTGGCTGCCTGCTGTTGGAGAGGAGATATTAACAGTTTTTTAGACATGGTCTCCTTCCTTCTAATAAGGTCATTTAGAAAAATCAGTGTTTATTCCCGATTTATGGTTACATAATAATTACATTATTGTGACTAAATATAGCCAAATCATAAAACATGATTATATTCCCTTTCATAAATACTTTTCCATTTCCCCTGGAGTTACCAAATATATACATACATGTGTATAGAAAATATATATACATATATATTGAGTAAGAACTTAGAAAACACTATTGAGATATAATTTCCATACCATAAAAGTAATTCAATGTAAATATACTTGTTCAGGGGTCTTATACAGTTTGTAGAGCTATGCCATCACGGCCATAGTATGGTTATAGAATGTTGCCATATCCCCCCTGCCCCCAAATTTTCCTAAATTTTTTTTGCAGTTAGTCCCACTCTCACCTCAGTCCCAGGCAACCGCTGATCTGCTCTCTGACTCTATCCTTTCTGGACATTTCATGTACATGGAATCATATGATGTATATATGATCTTATTTAAAAAAAAAAAATTTAGGGGCGCCTGGGTGGCGCTGTCGGTTAAGCGTCCGACTTCAGCCAGGTCACGATCTCGCGGTCCGTGAGTTCGAGCCCCGCGTCAGGCTCTGGGCTGATGGCTCGGAGCCTGGAGCCTGTTTCCGATTCTGTGTCTCCCTCTCTCTCTGCCCCTCCCCCGTTCATGCTCTGTCTCTCTCTGTCCCAAAAATAAATTAAAAACGTTGAAAAAAAAAAATTAAAAAAAAATTTAAATGTTTATTAAAAAAATTTTTTTTAATGTTTATTTTTGACAGAGACAGGATGCGAGTGGCTTAGGGGCAGAGAGAGGGGGAGACACAGAATCCGAAGCAGGCTCCAGGCTCCGAGCTGTCAGCACAGAGCCCGATGCGGGGCTCAGACTCATGAGCTGTGAGATCATGACCTGAGCTGAAGTCGGACGCTCAACCGACTGAGCCACCCAAGCGCCCCTATCTGGTCTTCTGTGTGTGACTTCTGTCACTTAGCATAATGTTTTTGAGGTTCACCCATGTTGTAGTGTGTATCACTGTATCATTCCCTTTAGTTGCTAAATAGTATTGTTTTGTATGGATGGACTGCATTTTGTCAGTCCATTTACCAGGTGATGGGTATTTGGATTGTTTTCAGTTTGGTGATTATGAATAATGCTGTTATGAACATTTGCATGGAAGTCTTTGTGTGGACATATGTTTCAGTTTCTCTTGGGCACATTTCTAGGAGTGGAGTCGCTGGGTTTTGTGGTAAGTAAGCTCATGCTTCACTTGAAGAAACTACTACACTGTTTTCCAAAGTGGCTTGATTTTATCTACCTTTTTGATTATACTGAGTACGCATTGGTAGCTCGTTGTGGTTTTGATTTGTATTTCCTAATACTGAAAGATGTAGAGTTACCTTCTCGTTTGCTTATAGCCATTCGTTTTGTCTTCTTTGTTGAGATATGTGTTCAAGTCTCTTGCCTACTTTTTATTTGGTTCATTTATTCTCTTAAGTTGTAAGAGTTCTTTATATATTTTGGATACAAGTTCTTTGTGAGATTTTGCAAGACAACTCTTTCCCCTCCCCCCCAGTAAAGCAAAACTGTTTTCAACCTTATTTGCTAAATTTGGATAAACTCTATGTAGCTCTCTTAGGAAAGAGACGGTGGAAACAGGCATTTGACTGTCTTTGTTCAGGCCTGGTGATGGCTCCAAGGAGGACTGGCAGGTTTACAGTGGCTTTGTGTTTGGCTAACATAGCCTTCTCCAGATTTTTGGTGGCAGGCATGTTTGGGCAAGAAAGCTCTTTGTGTGGTGACAAGCGGTTATGCTGCTTTCTGCATGTCCAGAGGGACGTGATACGCTGAAGGATCGGCCATGTTCATTGGCCTTTTTTTTCCTTCTTTAACCAAGACACCGTCGCGTCTGTGTAAGGCTGGTTCGCGGAAATTCCTCTGGATACACACGCATAGACATACACACACACGCGCATGCGCAGACTGCGTCCTGGCTTCAGGCTCTGTGACTCTGGGCAGGCTTTTTTCCTTCTGTGAGCCTCAGTTTCTTCATCTATAATATAGGACTGGTATCTACTGTGAAAGGTTGTTGCAGGATCAGAGATAACATACATAAATTTCCTGGCATGTAATAGGGTCATTAAATCATTTTTCTCATTAGTTTTATGGGAAGGAGGCCTTAGGGAAGCTTTTATAAGGGAATATTTAGTTCCTACAGTCTCTGATTTAAGTCTTTCTCTCTCCTTTTTTTTTTTTTTTTTTTTAATTCACCATGTAAAATGAATTCTGGCTGTAGATTTGAAATTTCTACCTCAGGAACATAGCTTCACCTTACTTCCAAGAATAATACGCCTGTGTGAGGGGAGTGAAGCCTGCATAAGTTTGTTTACCTAACTCATTATGGATCTTGGCAGTATCAGTAGAAAGAGGGGGTCCGTTCTCAGACTGTCCTGACTGGAACGGAATCTGGCCAGACTGCGCCGACGTCCACGGCTCTCTACAGCCATCGTGCTCGCTCTTTGCCCCTTGCACGTATCTCTTCCATGCTGCATGGCTCTTCAGAGTCCTTCACATCTCGGTCCTGGATATTTATTTCTTCCTAGTGCCTTTTACTTGCAATATTTCTCCTGTTCCCAGCAGACTCCTAAGTATCCTTCAAGATCCCTGGTCATAATCTAACTGGGATGTATGAAACCTTTTCTTATCGCCTCTAATCGTTTCAGCTCCTCGAGCACGCCATCTGCCTGAGCATTTCTGTAAGTTTCGAATCAAGGGAGTTTGGGAAGTTTGGTGAAGACTGAGCAAAGTATTTAACTTCTCCAAGGCTCAGTGTCCTCATCAGTGGAAGTGAGGAGGGTAGTACTTACTTTTGTAAGCATTACATTTTAAAAAATTTCCTAGGTCAAGAGCGACTTACTGGTTGATGTGATGTTTCACTGCCTATACCTTCTGTTTTCCACGTAGGCTAGAAAGTCTTTTCTCATCCCTGGGCTCTGCTGGGTCTGATTTTGTGGTTGTTGGCGTATCCTGCTTCCTTGTGGAAATAGTGGGACTTTTTATCACGTAACTTCCTACCTCTGAGTCCAGCCATACTGCTCTGGATCTGTGGATGGATGAGTGATGTGAGCAGGGAGCGGGGAAATGGTGGCTGGCTGTCTTCTCACCCCTCTTCTGTACATGGTTTCTTTGTCACATCCTGGCAGTCATGGTTTGCCTGTTTGGACTCATTTTGAGCTTGCTGTGATTTTAGGCTGTCAGAACAGTTTGGATCTCTTGACCCAGATCCTTATTATTTTGCAGATGGAGGGATTATAACTTCTCTGCTTGGCTTTCCAGTAGATTGGCCTAATACTTTGTATGTAGGCAATTGATCTGTGTTGTAATGAGAAGTTTAATATGGCCTTCAAAAAGAATGAAGGATTATGAATCACTGGAACTATTTATAAATTCCTTTGTTAGTGGTTTTCAAAACCAGGTAATTCGTCTCTTTAGGGTTGTTTAGAGCAGCCAAGTAGTTAGTAAGCATAAGCAGCAGATAGTCTCACAGCCACAGTTGGCTACCATTTTGTGAGTTACTTTTAAGAAACGTTGGGGCGCCTGGGTGGGTCAGTCGGTTAGGCAACTGACTTCGGCTCAGGTCATGATCTCGCGGTTCGTGAGTTCAAGGCCCGCGTCGGGCTCTGTGCTGACCGCTCAGGGCCTGGAGCCTGCTTTGGATGCTGTGTCTCCCTTTCTCTCCGCCCCTCCCCTGCTCATGCTCTGTCTCTGTCTCAGAAATAAATAAAACATTTGAAAAAACTAAAAAAAAAAAAAAGAAGAAACATGGTAGAGCCCCTCAACCCTTCGTTCTTCAACAGATAACCCGTGGCAGATGGTTTAGAATGAAACCAACTAGTTACATATAAGATAAAGCAAAAGCCCCCATAGTTGGTGGCCAGTATGGTTATGTATTTCAGTTATAGATTAAATATTTCTATTTTCTTGATAGCATCAGCTTATGCCATTATGCTGAGCTGATTTAGGGTTGATTTAGAAAGGCGGGGGAACTAAGATCTTTGTGTTAGAAAATTTTGTGCCACCAGAAAATTTCAGTAAATTCTGGGTAATCATACACTTAAACAAAGGCACAGCTCTCATCTCACTGGGTAGCATTATTCTGTTTAGCTTTTATCTGTTGAGAACTCTTCAGGGGATACTGTTAAGTGAATACCGTGATTGGGCCCCAGTCTTTTTCTTTCTATGTTGGGTAAGGTATTCTGTGTTTTAGCCACACTATGGGATGGAGTAGTGTAGCTTTGAAATCAGATGTGGGTTTTAATTCCAATTTCTTTACTTATGGCATTTAATGTGTTGAAATACCACCCTTTGCCACCATTTATTTTTTAATTTTTTAAGTTAAAAAAATTATTTTTATAAGAGAGCGAGTGCACACATGTGTGAGTTGGAGAGATGGGCAGAGGGAGAAAGAGAATCTTTTTTTTTTTTCTAAGTTTATTTTTATTTATTTTGAGAGAGAGATAGAGAGCAAGGGGAGAGGGGCAGAGAGAGAGGGAGACAGAATCCCAAGCAGGCTCTGTGCCATCAGCACAGAGTCCAGTGGGGGGCTTGAACTCACGAAGGTGAGATCATGACCTGAGCCAAAGTCAGTAGGTGGATGCTTAACTGACTGAGCCACCCAGGTGCCCTGAGAGAGAGATTAAGAGAGAGAGACAGAGAGAGAGAGAGAGAGAAAGGGAGAGGGAGGGAAAGAGAATCTTAAGCAGGCTCCATGCTCAGTGCAGAACCCAATTCAGGGCTTGATCCCACAACTCTAGGATCATGACCTGAACCGAAATCAAGAGTTGGACGCTAAACCTACTGAGCCACCCAGATGCACCCCTTTACCACTATTTAAGTCCCGCTCCAAAGGCTGTCTCGTCCTTTAAGTCTTGCATGATGCATTTATTTGGGAACAGATTTTTAATGTCCTCTGAGCTCCCAAGCCATGTTATTTCCACTTTGTAATAGCATTTTATCACTGCCTATTATTTTATGATGACCCATAATGTTCTGTGAGAATAAGGATCCTGTCATACTTCTTTTTTAAAAAATTATTCGTTTATTTATTTACTTACTTTTATTTGCATTTATTTTATGCAGAATTTACTCCTTTTTCCCCCTTCTGTTTCTTCTGGGATATCTTTTTCTTCTGTGCAACTTCCTCTTCTGGTTTAGGACCACTCTGCTCCTTTTCTGTAAGGATCATCTCAGTGTGGCAGGGAGAGCTCACGTATGGCGGATTAATCCAGCCATGAGCCCTGCAAGTTCTCTGCCTCATCTTGGGGACTTTGTTCACCTGGATGTGCTCAATGACCAGAGCCTCTGCATCTAAACCCTTACGTTCAGCATTACTCTCTGCATTTTTAAGCAGGTGCAATAGCAATTCAGCAGTCTTTTTGGGCCACCGACCTTGTGTCCAGCCCCACTGTTTGGCCTTGGGCACACCTACCAACTCCACCATTGTAGCGACAGAATGGCACGTATTGCTTCTGCAAAGTGACGTCTTTCAGATATTTGGTGGCTTTTCGGATATGCACACCCTTGATGGCCTGGGTCGCTTCATGTGTGTTCTTAAAGTGAACACGGAGATTTGCACCTCTTAATTTGCATGATTTTGTCGAGTTTTCCGGGTCAAGTGAATAGCAAATTATTTTCAGAGATCACCTCAGGCCACTTATGGGAAGAGCACTTTTTTTTTTTTTTAATTGTTTATTTATTTATTTTGAGAGAGAGCGAGAGAGCAAGCAAGCAAGTGAGCAGGGGAGGGGCAGAGAGAGAGAGAGAGAAAGAGAATCCCAAACAGGCTCTGTGCTGTCAGTGCAGAGCCTGGTGTGGGATTTGATCCCATGAACTGTTGAGATCATGACCTGAGCTGAGATCAAGAGCTGCCCGCTTAACCGAGTCACCCAGGCACCCCTGTCTTACTTCTTGATATTCTCAAATACTTTGCTCAAAGTAAGTACTCAGTAGGAATTTGGTAAAGGGATAAATTAAACAGTAAACTTTTGCCTTCTTGAACTGTAGAGACTACTCTGTTGGGACTTTTTCCTGTGGAAGATTAAAAAAAAAACTTTGTTCGGGCTTTCATTAGGCTTTTTACCTTTGCCTTGCCAGAGCTATATAAAAAATTAATACTCAAGAAGGTAGATATCTGATCTACCTCTCCTGAGCAGGAGAGTGCCTCTTACAAGTTTAATGGTTTTGGTCAAGTGGATCTTAAATGTAAATCTGCCGTTTTGTGGAGCCATACAGAGCCCTTAAACCACTCAATAAACATCCTTATTGAATTAGTAGAACTTTGTGTATCTTTTATTCTTAGGATTTTTCATTGTTCCTTAGAGTACTTTCAGCCTGTCCTCTCGAAGCTTTGTGGTATCAGGTGGATCATAGAATCATCTAAGCTAAAGATGCTTTGAGTTCCTGAATTCTGTTATTTCCTTCCTGGTATGGGGAGCCCATGCATTAATTCTAGCAGGTGTGTCTTAATTTTAGAATAACAAGTGAGGGTTCCCAGGAAGAGAGAGCTAGCATGAATCGAACTTTGACTATGTGTCAAGGCCTGTATGAAGCATTTAGCAAGTTTTATTTTATTCCTCCCATTTGCAGGTGAGGAAGCCAAGGCTCAAAGAGATTTCAGTCATTGTCCAAGGCTTTGTAGCTGATAATGAGTAAAGTTGGGTTTTAAATCTAAATGTGTTAGATTGAAAAGTTTGTTATTTCCACTGGGAACATGTCTTTTCCTTATTTACTTTTCATTGAATGTTTGGGGGTTTTTGTTGTTGTTTTTCACATTTTACTTGCATGTTTGATTTTTCTTTAGTCAGTAGAAATGGTATTATTTCCCTACTGGTTCCCCTCCCCAGCCCTATACTGAGGGGGTGATAATTTGTATTATATATCTATAGTCCTGTATCCTTTACAGATCACTCTCCTGTCCATTTTCATTTGATCTTGGACGTGTGGGGACGGGGGGGGGGGGGGGGAGGAGGCCGGATCTTAATCTCCATTGGCAGATGAGGGAATTAAGGTGCCCGGTGTCGTGAGAGATTTGCCAAAGGTGGTAATAAGTGGCAGAGAGAGAAGAGCATAGCTTTTGTTTGGAAGAGGGGCGCTGACCTTCAGACTAAACTTTGTAGCCGCAAAGTCTTTTTCATCTGAAGTACGTGGACACAATATAGGAAAAATGGAAGTGGCGTGGTCCTCCTAGAAAAGATTTGGAGGACGTGGAGCCCCGCCCTCTGGGCTTCCTCTGGCCCCGAGGCCCCTCCGCTGGCTGGAACCCGGTTTGAAAACCCCTGGGGAATAATCAAAGAACCTTAGTGTCCGGCAGATCTGGGCTCACAGTTTTAGTTTGTGCCTGCTGTTTCATTTGTAACATGGGTAGGATTGCTGACGGATATTAACCAGAAACCATGCTGGAGCCTGGCACGGGGCCCCCTCGGCGTCTCTGGAGGAGAGCTCTGGGTGTCAGGGAGTATCAGCCCTCACCCTGTGTGGGGCGCCTGCCAGAGGGGGTGGGGAGCTCGCCCCTGAGGCCGGGCCCCCAGCAGCTGACGGCGCAGGGCTTCGTCCTCGACCCAGTGACGACATCCGTCAGTACTTTATTTATTTATTTACTTTTTAAATTTTATTTATTTTTGGGACAGAGAGAGACAGAGCATGAACGGGGGAGGGGCAGAGAGAGAGGGAGACACAGAATCGGAAACAGGCTCCAGGCTCCGAGCCATCGGCCCGGAGCCCGACGCGGGGCTCGAACTCACGGACCGCGAGATCGTGACCTGGCTGAAGTCGGACGCTTCACCGACTGCGCCACCCAGGCGCCCCTCGTCAGTACTTTAGAACAAGGGTGGACACACAGTTTTTGCGAAGGATCCAAGAGCAAATGTTGTGGGTGTTGGGGCCTCTGTTACAGCCATTCAGCTCTGTTGCTGTAGCTTGTGTGCAGCCTAGATAGCATGTAAATGAACAAATGGGGCCGTGTTCTAATAAAACTTTATTTGTGGGCTCTGAATTTCATGTAATTTCCACGTCCTGAAATACGCTGCTTCTGATTTGTTTGTCCCCCGCCATTTAAAAAATGTAAAGACCGCGTAAGTCATGGTCTGTATGCGGGTTATACAAAAACGAGTGACAGGCTGGATTTGGCCCATGGACCATAGCTTGCCGACTCCTTATTTAGACAACTGCTTGTTGATAGTAAGTGCAGTTTTTGACCCAGTGGGAATACTTTCATTTAAAACTGATTGCTAGTAAGGAAGTATTGATACCAGAAAAGGCTTAATTTTGCAGTCGAAAAAGGTAGGATTTTTTTTCCTCTCCCACTCCTGTCAGGAATTGTTCCATGCTCACTGCTTTCTTTATCCTCTACCACGTGGCTAAAATTAAGCAGCTGTCGTCCTGTTGGTAATGCCTGCGTGAAAAAGTTTCTGAATAAAGACCACAGTATAGTGGGAAGACCATGAGTCATGAGGAAATCAGGAAACTGGCTTTTCACTAACTTTGACTTTGGATATGTCACTTTACTTCTTTGGGCCTTCGGTTTCCCCGTATAAATGAGGAAATTGGAGACCATGATATCTGAGCTCTTGGCCTACTCTGACATGCTCTGATTCTACCTTTTTTTTTTTTTTTTTTTTTAATGTTTATTTATTTTTGAGAGAGACAGAACGTGAGGGGGCGAGCGGGAGAGAGAGAGGGAGACGCAGAATCCGAAGCAGGTTCCAGGCTCTGAGCTGTCAGCACAGAGCCCGAAGTGGGGCTCGAACCCACGAACCGCGAGATCATGACCTGAGCCGAAGTTGGACGCTTAACTGACTGAGCCACCCAGGCGCCCCTCATTCTACTTTTAGTTGTCTGGAAGGTGCTACTAGACAGTTTTCATGTGTGGAAACTTCAACACTCAGTATATATACTTTTAAAATTATTACACATTGTGCAGGGTTTCACATTGTATCAGGGAGTATTTACCAAAGCAGTTTATTCCCGCTGTGCTAATGCTAGCCATTTCTGAAGTGAAAGGCAACCGTGATTTAAATTCCACCTACGTTACCATCACTTCCTGTTCTGCCGTCCTGAGCTAGTTAACCTGTTTGGAGATAAGCTGCAAATGCAAAGTGAGGGGGACTGGGGACGTGGGAAGAAGAATATCCTGACTATGTAGGGGCTTAGGAAAAAATTCATAACTGGAAACCTTTTCCCCTCCGAACCTGAGTCACACCTGAAGGACTCTTGGCTCTCCTGGGGTGGGAGGAAAAAAGGGACAGAGCAGCAGAGCAAGTGGCTATGTCTGTTTTTGTCAACAGAGGGCACCCAGAGCAAAGCAAGTGCTTTGTGACCCAGGCTGGGCTCTGCTCTGCTCCCCAGGCAGGCACGGGGCAGCGTGCAGTGGACTCACTGTGCGTCTGTTTCTCGCAGCGTGTTTTATCTGTGCCCACAGTCTCAGATGTTTGTCCCCTGCTAAAGTCACGTATTTTACATGCAGTCATAATAATTGTTATTTGTTTTCGCCTTAAGTGGAAAACCAGTTCCTTCCATGTCTCGGAGTGAATTCACTCAAGTTGTAGAAGTGTGGGCTTTTGGGTGGATGTGCAGTCTCAGGTTCTAATGTAATTCAGTCTCTGGGGAACAGATAGTCCTGAAGGAGCACTCAGGATCTGTGTGGCATATTGAAAGGAGACTTTGTCCTGTGGTTTTCCAGACCAGCAGCATCAGCATCACCTGGGAACTTCCTCAGATTCGTGGTCTGCCCCCTCCCTCAGACCTACCAAAGTGGAAAGTCTGGGGAGGGGACCCAGCCTTCTGGTTCAACAGGCTCTCCAGGTGTCTCTGATGCACGCTTAAGCTGAGAACCACGGCCTGAGACTCCCTGAAGACTGCTAGAGTGTTCTTCATCATCGTCATTTTCCACATGAGAACACCAAGGCTAAAGGTTTTGTATATATAATAAGTGGTAGATTAGGGATGTGAGTCCTGGTCTGACCAGAGCCATGCTAACGTGTCTGCAAAGAAAATAGTGAAGAGACACTGTATTGTTTAAATTCATTAAAAAAAAAAAAAATCCTAAAATGTTTTTCTTAAAAGTAATATACAGGGGCGCCTGGGTGGCTCAGTCGGTTTGACGTCCGCCTTCGGCTCAGGTCACGATCTCGCGGTCTGTGGGTTCGAGCCCCGCGTCGGGCTCTGTGCTGACCGCTCAGAGCCTGGAGCCTGTTTCAGATTCTGTGTCTCCCTCTCTCTCTGACCCTCCCCTGTTCATGCTCTGTCTCTCTCTGTCTCAAAAATAAATAAATGTTAAAAAAAAAAAAATTAAAAAAAAAAAAGTAATACACGTTCGTCAAGGAAAATTGAGAAGATCCAGTAGGCCAAAAGAATAACATAAAAATCGTCTTAATATATGTAACTTTATCTTTTCATTGTTTGTTGGTCTACTCTGGTTTCTGTGCAGCAGTATTCGCATCTACACACATGTAATGTCATCATGCCGTACAGACTTTGTAGGATGCTTCCAGCTCCTTCCCACTCTATTGTAAATATCTTTTCATGCCAGTAGCTATTTTTTAAGTTTATTTATTTATTTTGGGGGGTAGGGGGCAGAGAGAGAGAGAGAGAGAGAGAGAGAGAGAGAATCCTAAGCAGGTTCTGTACGATCAACATGGAGCCTGACACGGGGCTCGAACTCATGAACCGTGAGATCGTGACCTGAGGCGAAATCAAGCATTGGATGCTTAACTGACTGAGCCACCCAGGCACCCTGCCATTAGCTATTTTTATAGCAACATTTTTCATGGCTGCCTAGGGTTCCATTTTAAGTTTCCATCCTAATTTTTTCTGAGGTTCATCTGAAGTTGTTTTGATGCTGTGGTAGTTAGGCTTTTAGGAGGAGCGGGATACCGGGTGCTGTGCTGCGAGTGGCTTACCATATTACAAGGAAGGCAGTAAATACAAATTATGGCTGAGGAGAGAGCATAGAGCTGAAAGGGCAATACTGAGCCTGAGGTTTGAAGTTAAAGTGAGTCCAAAAAAAGGGGGGAAAAAATTGAAGTAAAAAATTCAGAAGGATTAGGAATGGACTACGGATCTGTGCATGAGATGGGTTAGCAAAGTGAGAAAGATGACAAACAATTTGATGGCACCAAAGGCCTGCCTTTTTTGCCGCCTTTTTGATAGAGAGGCTGACCTGCTGGAGGACAGCATGAAAAAACTGGGCATAAGACTTCTATAAATAACAGTTATTATTTATTGAGTGCCTTCTGTGAGCCAGGCATCATATGAATCATTTACATAGATTTTCCCATTTAACTTTTATCACCACCGTGTGCATTAAACGCATTAGGTAGTGTTTCTCCATTTTGCAGAAGTGGAAACTGAGAGTGAGGCAGAGTCACGTGGTCACGCACTTTGATCGGAGCCCAGATTTGTTGCAGTTCCCAAACCTGTGCTTCCCCGTTATCATTTATCTTCATTCCTTTTCGTGGTGTTACAGGTCATTCATGAGCCACGGCTGCCCCTGCGGGGGTGGGGGGGTGTGGGGGGGGTGCGGTGTGCGGTGTGTGCTGGGAGGGGTGGGGGAGGTTTACTACCTTTTCAGGGACAGGGAAGCTAGATGTGGAAGGCAGGACGCTAAAGTCCAGACAGAGCGGGGGTGGCCTTTAAGGGCCCAAGCAGAGCTGCCATCGAGCCCAGTTATCTTGGGAAAGGCGTCAGCCTGTGCAAAAGGAGCAGTTGATAGGAAGGCTCCAGGGCTGGCGTTTGGAAACAAGGGGCGGCCAGAGAGTTAAACCCCCCTCCTTACGGTTCCCTTCCTAAAGGAGGTGGTGATTCTTTTGAGGCGTTTGAGAACAGCTTTATTGCATATAATTTGATGCTGTGCAATTCATCCATTTCAAGTGTGCAGTTCGGTGGCATCTTAGTTACGTTCACAGAGTTGTGCAGCCATCACCGAGGTCAATCTTAGAGCACTGTCGTCACTCCGAAAAGAAACTGTGTACCCCTAAGCCATCACGTCCCAATCCCTCTAAACCCCCTTACCGCGCACCCCCCCCCCCCACCCCCCCCACCCCTAGGCAACCACTCGTCTCTACTGTCTGTCTCTGCAGATGTGCCTTTTCTGGATGTTCCATATAAAATGGATCCCATATAACGTGATCCGATTGTGTCTAGCTTCTTTCCCTTGGCATGTTTCCAGGGTTCCTGCACGATGTGGCATGGATCAGTACCTCGTTCTTTTCTGTTGTTAAGTAATATTCCATTGTGTGGACAGACCACATCTTCTTCGTGTGTTTATGTTGGGAAGGGAAAGGTAAAGAGGAGGGGACAAAAAATAAGACTTCTTCCTCCGGATTTAAAATGGAGAGAATGGGCAACTGCCGTGAAAAACCACCCTCCCAGGCTCTCTTGAGGAGCGGCAGCGAAAGGCGTGGGGAGATAGGATGCGTGGCATCTGCCTCCCGGGTTGTTCGTGGCAGAGCAGTGGCTCGTCTGACCTGGACACGTGCGGCATTCAGGGAGCTCATTGTGTAAATCTTGTGTGTTGGCCGGTGCCGCTGTTCCCCACAATACCTCCCGTGGAACCGGAGCGGCCGTCGCTGATCTGATCTGGGTACATTTCCCTTGGTTGCCGCAGCCCTGGGTCCCCAGAGAGCCCTCTCTAAAGAGCTGCCGGTTTGTTGCGTGCTGGCAACAAGATTATTTCTGACCATACGAGTTGTTCATTGGAGAGAACACCCATCTTTCAGGCCCTGATCTGTTGGCCAGAAATACTAGCAGCTGCCCCTTCCTATTTGCCCTTCTGAGTGTCCCGTTTGGAGGGCTCCTCTTGCAAGCAAACGATGTGCCCTTCCAGGTGCCAGGTGACTTGACTGTTGCCCCGTTGCTTTCTTTTGCTGTCTTTCCTGGTTTAATGTCCAAGGAACAGAGAGTCCTGACCTTCATAAAATGAACAATCTGGACCAGGACTGCAAGTCCCCACACCTTCTAGTTTGTGTTCCAGAACGGTTGTGGCTGACTTTTTGCTGGGCCTGAACTTTCAGTCTAGTTGAGAGAATGAATTGTAATCGCGTGTCACAGTGTCCCGGCTCTTCGGTGGCACGTCTGCCACAATGCCGAGACAGGAATGCGGGGTGGGGGCATCTGCTTGGCCCTCGGGGCCCACTTGAATGTGAGGGCTGGATGTCGTCCCGTCGCCCGGGTTCTGTGGATGGGAAAACCGAGTCTAGGTCAGAGGGCTACCCAAAGCTGTAGTCGTATGTTCTTAGAGCTCTTGCTAGTGGCAGAGCTGGGTCTCTGGGCTGGAGCCTTCGTTGCCAGTTCAGTGCTTTTCCCCAAGTGTGATCTGTCTCCTGATGGACGTGTGCTGTCGTGACTAAGGAGTGGCCTAGCCCTGCTCCAGTCCGTCAGCAACGCGGGCTTTGAGGTGTGCGTGTGCCGGTTTGACAGACTGGGCTCTTGAGGATGAAAATTTGTAAGCGAGGAGGGAGCCAGAGCACTGGTTTCTGGGTTTAGTGCCACTGGCTGATGGAACCCAGCCCCTTCTGGCCTTCCCCAGTGCTTGGTTTTCAGTGAGAATTCATGTTTTCGATTGAATGAGTGTCATCCTTCGAGCGCCCCGTGCCTCTTTGCTAAAAAATGCACGTGCCGCTGCATCAGCGCTGCAAGCAGTGATCTTGCGGTGCCCGTCTGAAAATGTGTGCTCATGGCTGCTCCACGCTCGATGCAATTCGTTCCTGGTGTAGTGTGAAGCGAAAAGACCACGATACTTCTCCCCCAGCGTGTGGCCCCACTCCCCGTCCCCTCACTCTTGGCGCACAGAGCTCCAGAATGCACCCCGTTTTCCAGCGCCCCGCCAGCCTCCATGGTCCCGATAGATTTCTTCGACGTGACCCTCACTGCTGGGATCAGACTCAAAAGCAACCCTTTCACGGCGGAACACAAGCTGGGCGGTCCTTCCCTTTCTCCTCATCACGTCCTTTCCGTCCTGGTCCTGTCCTCCCCACAGCGTGAACTCCTTCACGGGGACAGGTTGTGGCCTTCACTCACTCTCTTCCCCTGGCACCCAGCACGTTGCTCAGTAGGTGGTCATGAAGTAATCCTTGGCTTTTTCCTGCTGTTTGCCAGTCTCCGATCTGAGGGGTAAGGTGCAGGGATGCTAATACACTTGTCAGCTGGCGGTGTTTTTTCTTCAGACAAGTTGTGTTATAGTCCTCGAGAATAATTCATAGTGACAGCTACTGTTTATTGAATGCTTTCTGTGCTAAGTACATGCACACACACACACACACACACACACACACACACACACACCCCTCAGTTCCCCATCATTCTCAGCAGCCTTCCCTTTGAGGTAGGCGTGGAAGCCATATTTGACAGATAAAGAAACCGAGCTTTGGAGAGATTTAGGAGAGTTCCACAGAGCTGGAAAGTAGTGGAACAGGTATTTAAACCAGGCCTGCCTGACACTGAAGCCTGTGTTTTTAATAGCCACGCAGAACCTCCTTGAGTAGTTAATTTGCTGAACATTCCTGTAAAAGAGGGCTGAGTCACTTCTGTTCCCTGGGATTTATAAATGAGACCTCTGTGCTAGCAAAGGGCATTCGTAGCATAGTTTGGATTAAGTTTGGCTTTGGGATTGTAGAGCAGAAACAAAGGGGAGACATAAGGAGCCTCTGCAGCTTCCTGAAGCTGATTTGCTTTGGCTCCAGGTTGAGGAATCTTCACCCTTTGGGTCAGGTCATTACTAGTCTACACAGTTCCTGAGGGATGGGTCTGCCCAGCCATTCGGGTTATTTTGGATGGGCCTTGGCCTGGTTCCTGGGGCCTCAATGAGGCAGGCTCACGTTTGTCCCTGGACTGACTTCAAGGGCCTCCCGTTTCCATCCTTCAGTAGGAGGCTTTCTCTTTGATTTTACTTTGGTGCACGTCCCCGTCCCCCACGTCAGTTACTGGGACTTAAAATTGAGTTGTTGAGTTGTGGCTGTAGGTAACGACACAGGGAATGCGGTTTCATTGGCTCTTCAGTGACCAGTCCTGTGGAGTCCCCATAGCATATTGGGGGTAGGGGTTGGCTCTCTGATTCTCTGCTCAGAGCTGAAGTATTTTGTGTATTCCCTTGAAATGGGAGAGAAGTTCTGAGGAATCAAGACTTGTCAGGGTCATAAGATTTTGAGGAGATAGGCCCTTCCTGTGCTCTCCCCTGGGGGAAAGGACGTAGCCAGGATTGAAGGGCATTGCCTCAACCAATTCAGTTAAGTGGCCCCGTCCTGGATTAATAACTTGGGCAGACTTCCCAATGGCTTTGGCAAGGTATTGGGTTTCTCTTTCCCCCAACCCTCCCTTCTCTCTGCCCTGCGCATGTGTGCTGACATAATTACGGAGTGGTTGCGTCTCACAATAAGATACCCTTTTTAAAAAGGAAGGGCCTCCTCTTAAAGAGGATGGAGAGGAATTCAGGGGAAGGGATGAGGTTGTGTAGTCTTGTCATGTTTTCGGAATGGCAGACTTTGAGCAAAATGGTAGCAGAGAGGCCAACAGGCTGGTTCCTGTCGCCATAAGGGCAAGGGGGCAGGCAGGATGGTGGCGGTGTTGATTTCAAGCACCTAGAGCAGAAGCCTTCCTTCCTAATTTGGGGCCAGAGCGATATTAAACTGCCTCTTTGCATTTGCTCCCTCCTCTAGATTGTATTACTAGGAATCTGGTCATTAAAGAACAAGCGCTCTCTTGTTCATGAAGGTCAGAGGTTACAGTCTTCTGAGTTTGGTGGTCAAGTGTTCAGAAATATTTTACAGATTTAGTCGAAAACCTGAGCAGATGCTCCTGCTCTCCTTTCCCTGTGGGGATCGGGTGACAATCCTCCCCCTTTCCTCTTCCCCACCCCTTTGGGAGCCGACCAATCACAGCAAGGAGTGGATTTCAGTGCCTCTCTGGCCTCCTCCCATAGGAGTCTGCCCAGCCCAGGCTCTCTGGAGCCTTGGCCCTGGCCGAGGGCTTAACTCTTGGGTGTCTAAACCATAGGGAGCTGCTGACCTTGCAGTTAGCTTGTTCTCTAGTTCACGTCGACCCTCTGAGCCCATTTAACGTTAAGCCAAGCTTGCTGTGTCCCCAAGGGAATGTTCCTAACGAGGCAAGGTGCGATGCATCCAGCTTGCAAAAGCTGATTTTAAGCCTTAGTTCTGCCAGTAACCAGCCGTGTAACCTTGGGAAAGTTCCTTTCCCTACTTGGACTTGAGTCCCTTTCTGCTAAGTTAGACGGAAAGGAAAGGGAGAGGACGGACATTTGTGACATATGCCAGCCGCCCGCGTTTTGCATATGGCTAGCCTGAGGTTTGAGGACAAACAACCTGTATTGCGTGCTTCTTGTGAAGCAGTTTGCTTTCTACAGTTTGCCTTCTGCAGGGCACACGCCATTCATCCGATTTTAGAGAGGAGAAGAGAGGAGGTTAGGGAGGCTGTCCGACTTGCCCAAGGTCAAAGTTAGGAAGGCCCATCTGGCTCCAATGCCCAGGCTTTCTTCCGTTCCACTGGGCTGGCTAAAAAAGCCTAGGAATTCCTTCCAGCATTTTTATTCTCATGCTCTGGAAGCTTTAACTCCTTAGTGGCTTTTAGCCCTGCCCTGTAGAAGACCAAACACTGCTATCTTCCGGTTCACAGCCATGTCTCTAGAGAAGGTGAGTGACTAAGACGATCCTGCCATCTCCTGAAAGCCACAGAAGAAGATGATTCAGCCATCAGTTTTCCCCTTTCGTACATAGAAACGTTCTCATCCTTTCTGGCCATCATCTCCCACTTTCTGAGCATCCCCCTTACCTCATGTAGGGCAGGTATTTCCTTTCCTGTTTGCCATTGTCAGATAAGTACAGTATGGCTGATTTAAGGGAGGGTGGAATTTGGAAGAGTTAAAACAAAACAAAACAAAGCAAATTCCTTTACTCAAAGCTTTTCTATGACATAGATACTGCAGTATTGGGTTTACCCCTACCCGGAATCCCTGACATCTATCCTCCCTTGTTGGAAGCTCCCCCCGCTGTGAAGAGCTTTGTTTCTCATGATACCACCTATAAATTCCCCTAGTCACGGGCTCTAATAGGGTCATCTTGCCCAACGGAACACTGTGTTTCTCTTCCTGCAGATTTTACTTTGAAATTCACAGAGAAAATAGATCTCTTTAGGTGAGTTCTTACTGATGTTATGTTGGTACGAATTTAATTTTTTTTTAACGTTTATTTATTGTTGAGAGACAGAGAACACAGCGTGAGCAGGGGAGGGGTAGAGAGAGGGGGAGATACAGAACCCCAACTAGGCTCCAGGCTCTGAGTCATCAGCACAGAGCTTGACGCGGGGCTCGAACTCACAGACTGCGAGATCATGACCTGAGCCGAAGTCGGTTGCCCAACCAACTGAGTCACCCAGGCGCCCTTTGTTGGTACCAATTTAAAAGAAATTATAACAGTGGCCCTAAAATGTCAAGGAGTCCTTTCCATTTTCTGTCTTTTATTGTGGGCTGAGAAAAAAAATGACAATAAGCACATCTATTAACAATTGTAATTTACTTAGCCGGGCACTAACCTACTAGATGTTTTAGGTACGTTATTTCTGATTTTCATGATAAATAGCCCTGCATTTACAGATGAAGAAACAGAGGTTGAGAGAGGTTAGGTTAGAGTCCTTGCTCAAGGTCATAGCTCGTGAGTGGTGATTTGGCAATTTGATTCTACTTACAAACCCAAGTTCTTTCTTTAGTATCATGCTGCCTCCAAAAAATGAGCTTGAGAGTTCATTTAATCATCCATGTCCACGCCTCAGCTCACCCCAGAAAATCCGTATGTCTTCTGTTAAAAAGGGAAGTACCATTTTACGTGATAAAGGTCAGAGTGGAAAACGGCTTTTTAAGAGGAGCATTTCTTGGTCTTTGCCAACTTTTACAATCAGGGAATTTTTAACTGATGTTTATTTTGAGTTATCTTTACTGAAATTTAAATCCATCCATTCTTGTTGTAAGTGAAAATGCTAAATCACGAGCTTTTTCCTGGAGATCCTGGAGAGTTGGGGATTTCACTGTGAATTGGAGGGGGGCAGGAAGAGGTGGGCATGAGAAGATGAGTGATGAACAGGTAGATGGAAAAAGCAGGTTGAATTTCCTTGGAGTGAGGAAATATTGTCATTTGCCCTGTCATTCGGTGTATCCTGTGTTCACCATGTCTTTGAACGCACGCGAATGGGGATGAGATCCCCCCAGTGGGAGGTGCCTGGGTGTCACCTTCATGGCCGTGTTCTTCTCCCTCCTTTCAGGAATTGCTTGCGATCCAGTGCCACTGCAGTCAGGTTGGCCCTTCCTAAGTTGTGTGCAGTGAGATTCGCATAAGAGAAGTATACTTTACTCCGTGGCCCCTGCCATCCGGATCAGCCTAACAAATATTTCAGCAATGAGTACCATGTGCCTGTTCTGTGCCAGCCGCCTGGCATGACGCGGATGATCCTGAGATGAATAAGACACGGCTTTTGCCCTTGAGGAGCTCATAATCGAACTTGCAGTCTCGTTCAGGATATAAGACCTATAGACATAAAATTAACAAAAGGCAGTTATATACTTAAGGTTGTAAAAAAAAAAAAAAAAAAAGTGAACCAGGGACAACGGATTTTACTGGGCTTCAGAGATCAAAGGGGTGAGGGTTTGCCAGAGCAGTAAAGACAGGGTTTATTTACAGTCTCGTCCAGGGGGTGGGGTGGGGCAGGGGCAGGGTGAGAGGGGGTATGGCTCCTGCCACTGCTAGGGAAAGGAGACCATGAACATGGCTCACTGGATGAGGGTAAGGCGCTTACCCTTCTGAAATCGTTGATGGAGGTCCGGCAGTTAGCATTTTAAGTGGGGATGTGTAGATGCAGGCGGCTGATGTAAAACAACATCAACAGCAGCTTGGGCCCTGAAGGAGACAGTCTTTAGGAGAAAGTTAATAAATCTCTTACATTTATCGTTTGGTTCCCTGGTTAGCTGTGGAGTACAACATCCTCCATATTGGAAACCTTGACATTTATTCTTGCTGGGTTTGTAAAAGATGGAAAACTTGAAGCAAAGTCATACACAGATGAAGACCTCTGTGGGGCCACTTGTCAGGAGCGTGGCTCGCTTGTGTGGCAGTGTTCTTGTGGACTAAGTATTTATTAGCTTCTCTCGCAAGCAGCTCACCGGATGAAGAACTCCTTTCTTCCTCGTTTTAGGTTCCTGAAACCCACCGAAACCCCTCCACTGGGAGAAGGCTTAGGTAGAGGAGATTCTTTCCTTCTCCCTTCCCTCCCCCACCCCCCAGCCCCGTGGTAGCTTAACTTAAGTGCCCTGTGAAGGTGAAGATAAATGTGAGAAACTTCAGGATGAAAAGAACATTAGAGAGGAGAGAAGTCAGGGGAGGTCATATCAGGCTTAAAGTGGAAACTATGTTACAGCCTAAGCAAGGAGCAACTGATAGGTCTATAAATAGGACTTTATCTCCTCATAGAAAATTTTTGGCATGGTTGTAGCTTCCCATGTGGGGGACTTTTATATTTACTAAAAATAAACTGTGTTTCAGAAATGATTAAAGTAAGTCCCACTGAACTCATGTATGTTATTAACAGCGTAGTCATGGCCTGAAAATAAGTTTATAGGGTTTGGGATGTACTATCTTTTGGGAGAACTTGGATATGGAAGACATCGCTTAGATCTGGGATGGAAGGGTCTGGTTCACTCTAGCATTAGACAGATTACCTTCTCAGGAGATCGTGTTATTTCGGTGTTTTTATTCTTCCTGCCGGCTCAGAAGACCGGCAAGCCCTCAGTCATACATCAGACTCACAAACAGCCATTATAAAAGAAGTGTCTCAAACAGGAAAGGTAGAATAGTTCCAATTCCCCAGAGACCATACTGCTTAATTAAAGCTGCTTGGATATGGCCGTTCAGCGGGGAAGGGTACATAAAAGGGCAGTGCCTCTGGTAGCCCTTCTGGGAACAAAAACCTTCAAGGTGTCTGACTTTGTCTCTCACACTCCTGTTATCCTGACTGTAGCCCTTTAAAATGTGCCGCAGACTCTTGGCATCTGTCTGCCTGTCGGCTCATCTCTGACACCCCTGGATGGCTCGTTTGCTGCCCGTGGGTATCTTTGAAACTTAGTAAAAAGCATCTCTTAATTTCGGTCTCCTCTTAGAAGATTCTGAAAAGCGGAAGTCTGGCAAAGAGTAAAATCGCTTCAAGCACGTGTCTCGGAGTTACATGACCATGGAATACTTTTCAAAACAGAATGAACTGAACAACGCAGTGCGACATGACTCCCGTGCAGTGTCTCCGTGGATTAAAGTAGCCCCCAGAAGCGGTTTCACGGGCGCGTTGATGGCTTCAACAAGGGAATTCATTTGCTTTTTTTCAGACTTCAAGACGCATTTTGGAGAAGTTAAATCATTCTTAAGTGTAAAAACGGAAGAGATGAAGCCATTTTTGTTTTAAATCTACTGCCTGTGCCTGAGTGCACAGGTTTAAAAAAAAAAATCCTTTTTTGTATCAGGGCACCTTCCCTTACTTCTCTCATACTGCATCCCACCTTTAATGATAAGTTGCTACATACTCTGTAGAAGCCGTATGCATGTATTCAGTCTTTTCTTTTGAGTGAATCAATTGTAGAAGTAAACCATTGCTAGCATCAATTTAAAAATGGCTGCACTACCTCCGGACAGTTTGTGAAACGCTAAAACAGGGTTATCTATTTCGGATGTGTCATATTCCCTAACTGCTTTCAACCTTTTACCACCGTTGCTCTTTTTTCCCCCTTATAACCACTCAACTCCTTCCACACCCCGCCCCTCCCCCTCTCCCCCCCCCCCCACACTTTAGAAAAGGAAACTGAGGTTGCTGATCTAGTATTTTCTGCAAAGTAAAAGAGATAAGAAAGTTAGTGAAGGAGGTTTGACAGGGTCACAGAATTCCTTGGGCTTGAAACCCAGGTTTCTGTTTTAATTGCTTTCATATACTTTTTGTTTTGTGACTGACACTTAACCAGTCAGCTAGTATAGTGGTAATGGCAATAGTAATGATGGATATAACGCTCTGTTTACAGACTAGTTAGCACAGTCTGTTTTATTTGAGTCTGACGGCATCCCTGTGATGTAGGCATTATTACCCGCTTTTTTCACGTGGTGAAAATGAAGGTGTATATGTATATACCGACACATACACACACACATTTGACTTTTTTCATATTGGAATTCAGGAGCTGCTACGCTAATACTGTATTTCTATCATTTTGGTTTCTGTCGTATCAAATTTCTATCATTTTGGTTTGTAAATTACAGTAAAATAATTTACTATGGAAAGGCTCACTTAGGATTACATTCACCTGCATACAATAGAACCTCCCTCTTCCCCCACCAAGCGGCTAAAATGAGAGTGAGTTTTTATTGTGTTTCAGGAAAAAGAAGCCTGAAAGTAGGTAGTCCAGAGCTGATGTGGTTCTCCGTGGTTATCACAGACCCAGGATCCTTACTGTTCTTTGCTTTTCTGTCTGTAGGATGTGGCCCAGATGGTTGCTACAGCTCTACTAATATTTCCTTGGCTAGAACTTAGTCTTATGGCTGCACCTTACTGCAGGGGAGGTTGGGAGATATAGTTTTTTTGTTTTGGTTTTTTTTGTAAGGTGTGTATGGTAATATCCTAGAATGAAAACCAAGTTTTGTTACTAAGGTAGAATGAAAGAAAAAATACTGGGAAGTCACCAGCATTCTCCCCTCAGGGACTATCAAAGTGACCTGACCTTGCCTCCCATATGGTACAGAAGACCATTCTGTAGCTTTCCTGGGAGGTTTTCAACCAATCTTTGCTGGATTATCCAGTAAGATGTTTTTATTCTTGAAAAGCGTACATCTTTCTGCAAGCATTTTTTTTTTTTTTTTCCAAAAGTTAATATGAGGTCATGGTAAGGATCATTGCACTTTCTGTAACAGTTCAGCTTTGAGTTTTTTGAAATCAATTCATTAATTGAGATTTCAAATAGTAGAGAGTGAACTTTTTAGTAAGAATAAAATATAAGTTAAATAGGTGTCTAGCCCTTCAGTTAAAAAAAAATTTTTTTTAATGTATGTTTATTTTTGAGAGACAGAGCGTGAGCAGGGGAGGGGTAGAGACAGAGAGAGGGAGACACAGAATCCAAAGCAGGCTCCAGGCTCTGAGCCTGACATGTGGCTCGAACCCACGAACCGTGAGATCATGACCTGAGCTGAAGTCGGACACTTAACCGACTGAGCCACTCAGGTGCCCTTTTTAAAAAAGATTTTTTTTTTTTTTTTTTTTTTAGTGTTTTAGCCCTTCAGTTTTTTGAAGCCTGGGTAAGCCACTAGATTATAGGTTTCTTGGGGATAGAGAACTTGCTTTAAAAAAAACAACAAACTTAGGTGACAGTACATGTATGTGGCTCAATATTCATAAGGTACAAAACAGTTGTATAGTGAAAAGTTGCTTCCCGATTCTGGTTTTGAGCCCTCCCAGTGCCTTTCGCCTTGAGACAATAGGCATTTTACCATTTTGTGTATAATTCCTCATCGCACCCTCCCCCTCATGATAATGTGCTATACATTATTCTGAACGTTTCTTTTATCACTTAAAAATATATAGTAGAGTATTCCAAGAACTTTCTCTACCCCCCGCCAAAGCTATATAGTGTTCTTTTGTATGGAGGAACCATAATTCCTTGAACAGAAGGATCTTGTCTTATTCTCGTATCTGTCCCTGCTCTGTAAACAACATTTGTTCATATTGGTTTAACTGAACATTCGTTCATGTTGGTTGAACTGAATTGAAAATTTGACCATACAGAATATTTTAGGAATGAGTTATTTTTGGTGGTGGTGTATTCCAGCTCGCTCAGAGGATTTTCCCTTCTCTAAAAACCAAGATGTTTAAGATTTCGTTATTTTGGAAATAAATCCTTGCAAAGTGTATTATATAACTATATAATTTATTTCTTTTTCATAGGATAATAGTAGACACTTTGTTAATGGCTTTAACACAGTTGTCAACATCAATTATACTTTATGACTAAAAGGATGGTGTTTCAGGAACATTTACTGGTGTGGCCTTACTATATGGCCCCATTTTGACATCTGTATGCATTTTAATACCTTACCTGCTTTTTAGTTTTTTTTTCCTCTTGGTCTCTCTGACTCCTGATGTGGCTGCCTCTAACATAATAGTCCCCTTTCCCCTGGTACTCGGTCCTTGCTGCTTCCTAGTTCCTTTTTCCTAATTTGCCTTTTAAATTTTCAGTGGGCAAGTAGCCAGGTAACCAGGACAGAAATGTATTTCTAAAACAAAAATAAATAGTTTCTGAGAGAAGGCCTGGTGGAGTTTCCCTGCCTGCTGATGAAAGTACATGAACATCTTGGTATTTTGGGTACTTGGAAGACCTTTTGCTTCCTAGTTACCATGTTCTAGAACAGCTCTGTCCAATAGAACTTTCTGTGACAATGGAAATGTTTTTTATCTGTTCTGTCCACTAGCCTCATGTGGTTCTTGAGCCCTTGAAATGTGGCTAGTGTGACTGAGGAATTAAAAATTCAATGTTAACTAGTTGAATTAAATTCAAATAGTGACTAGAGCTTACTGTGTTGGATGCATGATTTTATTTATTTATTTAAATATTTTTTAAGGTTTATTTATTTCTGAGACAGAGATGGAGCATGAGTGGGGGAGGGGCAGAGAGAGAGAGGGAGACACAGAATCCAAAGCAGGCTCCAGGCTCCGAGCTGTCAGCACAGAGCCTGATGCGGGGCT
Source organism: Neofelis nebulosa (assembly GCF_028018385.1). Lineage (NCBI taxonomy): Eukaryota > Metazoa > Chordata > Mammalia > Carnivora > Felidae > Neofelis > Neofelis nebulosa. Next base: position 12,075,599 of record NC_080789.1, read on the forward strand.
CGAACTCACAGACCGTGAGATCATGACCTGAGCTGAGGTCGGTCACTCAACCGACTGAGCCACCCAGGTGCCCCTGGACGCATGATTTTAGACTCTGGATAATTCTATACAGCAAGCTTGATTGTAGTGGAGCTTGGATTGGGATGCTATTTTACTGTGCTTAGCAGAACACATTTATAGTATTGGAAGGGAGGCAGTCAGGAAAGTTGGTGTTCAGTTTAGCTTAAAGTAAATGGATTGGAACTGCTTTTTCATACCAGTATTATGTTTATTGCAAACTAATATTCTAAAGCCATTGGTGCAGGCATGTATTTATGGTTTGTAGCTATCACAAAACTTTGAGCCCTTTTGGTTACTAGGGCAAAATTAGTAGCGCTCTAACTTTATTTATAGGACTTAGTTAGACAGTTGCCTGAGTGCCAGAAACTCCTACAAATAACTTTGACCTTCCTTAATAAAAAGTCAAGGGATAAAACGTTCCATAATAGAAGATCTCAGTTGTATGTGGTATATATAAAATACTGCTTTTTAATAGAGAAATTGAAAACAAATAAGAAACCAAAGGAATAAATAAATGATAGATTTTGATATCTACTAGGAGGAAAATAAAACGAGCACAGTAGTAGAGAGCAGGGGCTTGGGCGAAGGATCTCCAACTGGAGAGAGTGGTCTGGAGAGTTTTTTTATTTGAGGAGGTGTTTTTAAGTTGAGGTCTGAAAGATAAGAAGGAGCCAGCCTTGCAGAGGATAAAGCAGGATGAGGAGAGGTTTCAAGAAGAAAATCTTCGGCGGGGGGAGGGGGGGAGCTGAGGAGAGGGGTGGACTAGATCAGGAATTGGCGTGAGGCCAGTGCATTTAGAGCCTAGTGATTGAAGGCCAGGTAATGATGTGCACTGAGGTTGGAGAGGCAGGCACTTAGCAGGTCATCTAGGACCTTAAAGGCCAGTCTAAGGACTTCAGATAGAGGACATTGTTAAGTGTAAGGCGAAGCTATAGAATCATGGGAGTGATAGGATCTGATTTGTGTTTCAAAAACTCCCTCAGGCTGCTCTGTGATGAATGTTTTGAAGGGGAGCCACAGCGGAAGTGGAGGAACGGTGATGTCCAGGAAGGAACCGACAGTGGCTTGGCTTAAGGTGGTGGCAGAGGAGACAGGGAAGTCAGACACACAGAACCTGCTGATGGGTTTGATGTGAGCGGCGTGGGATAAGGGAAGGGACCCTGCCTTTCCTAATTGCCAGGTGGTCCCACGTATCGAGGTAGGGGAACACCAAGTGTATACTGGGTTTCCAGGGGGTGGTGGTGGCAGAGAACTAAGAGCCCGTAATGTGGGACTCGTCTGTGAGATGGCTGAAAGTCCCACTGGAGCGTGAGAAGAGGTCTAGGCTGGGTTATAACTTGGTAGTTATTAGCGTGTTGATGGTATTTGAAGCAATGGGAATGGATGAGACAATTCAGATAAAAGAGCGTGACCCAGGATTGAGCTGCAAGGAACGCTTTCTTTCTAGAGATCTGTTGAGGGAGAAGCCAGAAAAAGTCACTGAGAAGAAGTAATCTGTGATGTAGGGGGGTGATGGTGGGGGAACAGTCCCCGGACTATCGTATCTCAGAAGCTTAGAAAAAGAGAATGTCTGAGAAAGTTGGCAACTGGGTTGAATCCTGCGAAGAGATCAGATAAGTCGAGGACCACAAAATGCCCTTTGAATTAAGTAATATGGAAGTCGTTGACATCGACCATTTCAATGGAGTTCAGTGGAGTGAAGGGCTTGGAAGCCTTATTTTGAGTAGATTGAAGAAGAAATGAAGGGTGAAGTGGAGACAGGTGTTGTCAGCTTTTTGGGGAAGCATTACTGTGAAGTGGTGAGCAGGGTGGTAGGGAGGTAAGGGGTCAAAGGAGAAGTTTTTAAAAACCATGGTTCATTTTGTCATTTGCCTACTATAGGCCATTGGCGTTTTTTAAAGTTCTTTTGCTCTTACAGATTGCTGTAATGAACTTCCTTCTACAGTTGTGCGGCTTTTCTAAGCTAGGCTCCTTGGAGGTTGGAACTGCTGAGCCCTAGACCACGTGTGCTTCAGATTTTAATAGATCCTGCCAAACTGCCCCCCAGAGCGATGGCAGCAGTATGTGCTTTCCCCATCAGCGCGTGAAAGCGGAGGGAGGTTTTTCTGAGGGTGGGCGTGTGTTTATTTGCTGGCACGATAGTGATGAGTAAAGAGGTGATGAGGATACAAGAGGCAGGGTGATCAGCAGAGCAGCACAGTCCTTACAGGGGTGCCCGGGGAGGGGCGTGAGCACAAGCGGTGAAATGGGCCGTGACGCCAGGAATGCTTCCTCCGTTGTAGCAGAGCCTAAGGAAGAGGAGATTCCTGCGTTTCTAGGTAGGATTGTAGATTTGGTGGACAGAAGACGCTGTCTGAATGCTTCTCTTATTTGTTTGTTTGTTGGCTTGTTTATTCATTCATTCATTCATTCATTCATTCCTTCCTTCCAAAGATTTTATTTTTATTTATTTTTTTTCCATTCTTTTTTTTCAATTTTATTTTTTATTTTTTAAAATTTACATCCAAATTAGTTAGCACATCATGCAACAGCGATTTCAGGAGTAGATTCCTTCGTGCCCCTTACCCATTTAGCCCATCCCCCCTCCCACAGCCCCTAAGATTTTATTTTTAAATAGTCTCTGCACCCAACGTGGGGCTCAGACTCCCCACCCGGAGGTCAAGAGTCACCGACTGGGCCAGCCAACTGAGCCAGCCAGGCGTCCCTGAATGCTCCTCTCTTAAAATGAAATATTTGGGTACAGCAACAGCTGAAAGTCAGATGGTGGGGAGAGAATTGAAGGAGGTTTGAGGAGAAGGCAAGAGTCATTTTGGAGAGTAGGAAGCTTACAAGGGCAGCTTTGGTGGGATTGCTTGGCGTGGATGAGTGCCCCGTTGAGCTTTGTGATCATGAACTTCTAGTGAAGTCGGCCAGCTTGGTTATGTGATCTTTTTCCAGCAGCATTCAGTTGTGTGGGCACAAGCGCAGAGAACGCAGATAACTGTTTCACCAGGATTGGAGATTGGAGTTTTGCCACGTGGCAGGGATGGAGAGGACACGGGATTGAGGGTGTTTGCAAGGGTGCGATGCTAATTACGAACTGTGGAATCACAGTTGGACAGAGGACGGAGTGGAAGACGTGGCTGGAGCAGGTAGATAATGAAAAAGTGGTTGGGATACGGGCTTCCCAAGAGGGCAGGAATTGTACCGGAGGGGTAACAGAGCGAGTTACATGGAAGTATGGGAGCTTATTTAAGAGTACGATTGAAACATGGTAAAGGAAGAACAGAGCTCTTAAGATAATGTAAAGATAACGCATCTTCCTCTTTTAGGGCCGGTTGCTCTGGGTTCCCTAAACACTGCAGGGGTAAGAGCGCTAATACATCACCAATTTGCCTGTAGCTGTACTGAGAGGGGAGCTTTGAGATGCACCCTTTTCCCCCCTCCACCCATGCATCTAGAGCTCACTTTAGACTTCATAGAAGGTAACCGCAGTTCAGAAGAGGTTTCTGAAACCATGCTCTTGACGACATTGGTCGTGGGAATAGGAGTGGTACTTGACCGGCCCGAGCCGCAGTCTCTGGGAACTCACAGTGTGTGTCCCCTGAATTCCAAACCTCACCTGTATCATTGATTGCTGGCAGTCTTGGTAATGGGCAGAGGTGGCCTGCAGGGTTATATCCAGGGTAAAATTTCCGTTGATTTTGGCAGTCTTGATTGATTTTATCAGTGAGTAAGTATAGCGCAGTGGAAACTGTCTTGGAGCCCTACAAACTTGGGTTCAGCTTTTGGCTCCTTTGAGTCCCAAGGTCCTTTTACATGTGAAAAAAAAATAAAGCAGGGCCTCCCTTACAGAGACACTGTGAAGATGCATTGAGAAAACGCATGCATGGTTCAGGCACGTGGAATGTTCTTTGTACATAACAGCTGCTGGTGGTGTCCTGTCGAAGCCATCAAACGGGTGTGATACTCCCTCCTGGGTTTGTCTTGCAGGGGGTTGAGTCCCCTGACCAGAATGCAGCCACGTCTCCGCCTTTCTTCCTTGAGTCTCTGGCGCTTTGTGAGGACAGTGCTTTATCTGGACCAGCTTTTCAGACTTGAATGTGCCTGCAAACCACCTGGGGCATTTGTTGTGATGTTGATTTTGATTCTGTAGGTCTAGGGCGGGGCCTGAGAGTTTTCCTACTTAAGTAGCTCCCCGCTGATGCTCAGGCTGCTGATACTAGTCTATGGGTCATATTTTGAGTAGCAAAATTCTGTTAGAGAACTGCCCTGTGGGAATCCTTGCTATTTTAAGCTGAGAGGAAGCAAGGTTAAAAGAGCCCTATTCTTTGAACTTTTTTTTTTTTTCAACTCAAATTCAGTTGGCCCTCATACGGCCCATGTCTATAGCTCAGTGTTGTGGTGAGTCTGTGTTGTCTCTACCCGTCCCGAAGGCGAAAGGAATATAAATTATGTACAGAGGGTTGTCTTGGATTTCTTCTGGAAAAATCTTCAGTGCCTGATCTCCCAGGTATATTTTTACGAAATTTTGTTGGCTCCTCAGATGGACACGCTTCCCCAGCAGCCTTTTATACCCACAGAGAAACCTGCATAAAACATGCAGTCTCTTGAATTGTTAGACTTTGTGGCAGAGAATACGGAATGTGGCTCCAAACCCTTTCTGAGCGTCTGGCCCACCAGACTCTTCACATTACAAAATCCAGCACTTTCAGAAGTAGGAATTCGAGATGCATTATAGGGCTAGAATTACTGGCAGCACCCATATTGCTGTCCCCGATAATCTGATTTTTTTCTTTCTCAGAAGCAGGCTTGCCAGACTTCCTCTGTGGGCCCTCCCTCGGACATTTCCTTCTCTGATGCTCTGATTCACATGTTCTCTCCTCGGAGCTGATACTCAGCCGCTGAGTTTCAGAGTACAGTCACACAGCCTGATGAAATGTTCTAACAGAATGAAGTATGTGTGCATCCTGATCGTATGTACGAGAGAAGACCGTGATCCTTTTCAGAGTGTCTTCATGGTGTGGAATTGTTAACACCTTTGTGTCTCTTCACCGGCTATAAATCATAGGTTTCCTTATTTGACTTTGACGATTGGGGAGATTTTTTTCCCCCCTCTAATGTCTTTGTTTTCTTTCCTTCCCCCCCCCTTCCTTTTTTTTTAAGGTAGGAAAATGCGGACATGCAGGAGCATGAATAAAGAAGGTTCGCTTAGCTTGCCTGTGAATTTTTGGAGTTTTTTTGGTGTCTGTGACGAAAACACAGAAGAGTTTGATTTCCGACCAGACTGTTTACCCAGTTTTAAAAATCATGATCAGAAAAGGAGAAAAGGGAGAGAATCGTTTATAGGAATTTACAAACTCTCCCTGTGGTTCCAAAGTTTATAATGGATCCACTTAGGAGTGTTTTGGAGGTCGTTTTCGGGTTTTTGTGACATATCTGAACTTTTCTTATTTTGTGTCGGAGCTCTTTTCTCTACGCATTTTTCTTCTACTTGGCTCCAGGAGAGTAGGAATATCTTTATCCCATCCCAAACTTGACCAAAAGATAACACCATAAAGGGACAATACGCGAAATTCTATCGTATTTGTTTTTTTGATACTTGGTTGAGAATGAACGAGTCCGTTTTGTGTGTTCAAAGAGTTTGAAAAGACTGCAGTGGCTTAACAGTGTGATTTTAATGCAGATATTAAGAATGGAGTATAGAGAGGTCTGGTAACTTAAGATTTCCGGCATAGACTATGAAACTAGAGAGGAAAGTTGCATTTAAAAATTGATTATAGATGTAACCGTTTATAGGAAGTCAAGATTTATTTTCCCACTGAAAAAAAAAAGGCTGTCTCATGTTTAGATTTGGAAGTTCTTAGTCCTCTTTTGTACTGGAAATGAGGTAATCCTGCCTTCAGAGGAAGCAGAGAGGTTCTGCAGAAAGCAAAAGAAAAGGTGTGGGTGAGGCTGAGAATACTGGCCCCACCTCCAAGTTTAAATGAGCTGGGAGTTGAAGGTGGGAGGAGAGAAAAGGTATTTCTTATAAGCTCTCTGGCAGAAGGCAGGTAGTTGGTGGTGGAAGAAAAGGAAAAGTGACTTGTCTCCTACCCTAAGAGAACAAAGAATTCCACTGGAGCGGGCCCTAATACGGAAGCACTACAGCAGGAAAGATTAGGCGGGGAGAGCCAGCGGACCTGTACCTGTGCAGGGCCTGCCTTGAGGGTGAGGCTTGCAGACCTTACTTGGAGATTTTACAAGCAGGCGAGAGCCGTTTCAACATGTCTGAGGGGAACAGAACCCTGAGGCAGCTGCAAGGGGGTAGGCCTCTTGTTTTGGGTTTTTTTGTTTGTTTGTTTGGTTGGTTGGTTTGTTTGTCTCATTTTGTTTTTCCTTTAATTAAAGGAGTGAAATATTCCTCAAAACACAGAATGTATAGTGGACCTACTGTGTGCTAGGTACTATGCAAAAGATTCCATGGCCCGAAATAGATGGACTCTACCCTGAGAGGTGTGGCTACAGGAGTCAAGATTGGTAGGTACGGGAATGCAGTGGTAACTTAATGCAGAAATGGCAAGAGCCGCGTTACAAAGGCCAGGCTCGCAGCGGAGGGAGGGAATCATGCATAGCCAGGGTGGGCTTTTGGATGTGAACCTGCAGAAATGGGTAGGAAGTAAGGAAAGAGAGTGGGCATTGATGGATGAAGGAGTCGGCTATTTTCTGAGTAAGAACCAGCAGGACAGATGATTTGGTGATACCTGTTGTTCACTGTGGAACCTAATCGATCAAACTATGCCTGGCGAATTGGAGGAAATTTCTAAACGTTTGCGCTGCACTAAATTAGGAAACGTGTCACCAGGAACTTGACAGCTTACACATTTCTATCACTGGAGCTAATGACAATGACTCCACAAGGAATACTCCTACACACCGCTTTTGGTTGAGGAAACAAGGGCCTCATCGGGTTGAGTGATTTTCCCCAGGCCATGATGATAATCCTTGCAGACCCAGCTTCCAAACCCGTGCTCTGTCCCCTGCTCTGTCCCCATGTCTAGTAAATCTGCAACATGGTAGGCACTTAGAATCCATGTGACCCTTGTCTTTTCTCCCTTCAGAAGGGAGGCTGTGTTGATCTGAACTAGGGCAAGTGGTAAAAAAGATAAAAGCCCACTTGAGTTTTATATGGAAGTTTTCTTCTGTTTTAAATTCGGAATTATCCAGGAGAGTGGTGCAAGGCCAGCCTTTCGGGGGAATATAGGCTCTGAGCCGGTTCTGTGTTTATGCTTGGCTTCTGAGGGGGCTCCGGAAGAAATGGACAGGGGAGAAACTTGACTCAATTCCCCTTGATCTTCTTGGAGGGCAGAGTTTTTTGGTTGCTTCATTCATGTTTAAAGAACCCATCTTAAACTAGTTTATGTCCAGCATTAGAAACTGGTGCTGGTGGTTTATTGCTAGCCCCGCCCATCCCTGCCTTTTGCAATAATCCCTGCGAGTGATGATTGTGTTTCTAGAAGTAGAATGGCAGAGAGAGATTCCCTGAAGGCAAATAGAGAGAGAGAGCTGTACTCTCCAGTTCAGACACACGGGGCTGGGAACTCCCAGAGAGAGAGGGGGAGAGGGAGGGAGAGAGGGAGGAGAGAGCACAACAGAACAGTCAGCTGGAGAGGAGGGAGGAGGGGGGAGGAGACCGGTCGTTTCAGATTTTTAAGCTCAAGTGATTGGGGGGGGGGGGGTTTTCTCCCCACCCTGAGCCCTTGCCCCCCGCCCCGAGTCTGGCACCTCCTTTCCTCCAGTTCACTGAAGTGCCCTTTTGCAGTCCAGGATCAACTGACCGCTGAGTTTGAGCAGCCCGGTCTGACATGATGTACCTCTGGGTGAGTACAGAGTGCTGTGGGTGAGGGCTTGCACTTGAACATATAAGGAGTGGAAAGCTGCGAGATTGTGCTCTAGCACGAATGGCCTTCCCCTCCGAGCACAGACTGCCACATCCCCTTCTACTCCCAGGTGTTAGGTTCTTGAAGCCTCGCCGCCGTGATGGTGACACTGGTTGTTGTTGTTTTTTTTTTTTTTTTTTTAAAGTGTTGTTTATCTTGTTAGACTTAGGCGCAGGGGTGAGCTCCCAGTGCGGCGTCATCCCTTGGGCTTGGCAGGTCTGGAGAAGGCAGATGGGGGCGGGCGAGATGAGCCGGGCCGCCTGGGAGCTGCAGTCGTCCTCGCGTGCCAGGACCCACCTGGGTTTTGCTTTGGGGGGCACTGCGTTCGCTAACCAACCCATCTCTCTAGCTATCGAGAGCCAATAGGTGGCGTGGTTCTTGATGAGGAATAAGCTTTTAAAAGTTTTAAATAATTTTTATTGTCCTCCACAATCGTCTGATGAAGTAGGTCACTGTTGTTATGAAAATTTTATGAGGGAAGTAATTAAGTCACAAAGTGACTTGCCCATGGTCCGACACCAAGTCTGTAGCAGCTAGAATAGTAATTAATAACCAGACATTAGAAAGCATTTTACATTTGCCAAGAGCTTAATACCTTCACATTATTTGAATTTATTGTTCACTGTGGCGTTGTAACTTGGGATGGAGAGAAATCTACTGGGATTGGAGGGGTTTCTAAGTTGTGAAATGTGATAACTTTTAGGGGGATGACAGGGACAACGATACGAGAAAAAAAAAAACCCACGCTACTTGTAGTTGCGAAAATAAGAGCATCTGTAGCCCCTTGCAAAGATGGCGGCGCCCTCTCTTGAGCAGACAGCTGTTGTGTGTTGCTAAGGGAGCCTCCTGGATGTGATGCCCTTGGCCACGAGCCAGCTTTTGAAAGTTTCACTTTGCCCTTTGCCCTTCAGCCTAGATATCTGGAATTGCAGAAACCTACTTGGCTCAGACAGACTAAATTTATAAATATCAGAAGGCAGAATTTTAACTAGGTTTATGGAGACGGAGCTTGGCCACAGAGGGCGTGTGTGTGTGTGTGTGTGTGTGTGTGTGTGTGTGTGTGTGTTAGAGGGACTTCTTTTCCTCCTTCTCCCTTCGTATTCGAATATGACCTTGAAGTGTAATTTCCTCCCCTTATTGATTTATTTTTCTAGCGCTTGTGAGAAGTCAAAGAGCTCTGACACACTTTCCATCCTTTAAGTAGTTTTTAGCTCCCTCCCTGTGAGCTAGGTATCTGTGTCAAGGGTCCCTGCAGCCTTCTCGGTGGGACTGATCAGCTATCTGTTGACGAGAGGATGGGTTATTCTGTCTTGATGCGTTTGGAAGAGGAGTTATGAAAGGAAGCAAATTGCATTCATCTCATTTCTGCTCATTTATGTTTGACGAGAGCAGACAATGACGGTCTCCTCAGTTGCTTTCTTTGTGCTGCCAGTTATTTGTAAATTTCTCTCAGCCCCCTGTACTTTTCAGCCTTAGAATAGAGCTTCCGAACCAGAGTACCATATGTTGGATTGAGATACACACACCCCAAGATACCTGTTCCCCTCCGCCCTTGGAGCAGCCACGTGGGGCTAGGATTCCCCTGGTCACTTGGACACATGCATTCTCGTTTGCCACTTTGTGCCACAAAACCACTACAACTGTCTGTGTGTGCCGTGACATCTGAAAGTTTGCGCAGCACTGTCCGGAGGGTGAAATGTGTGTCAGCTCTGTTATTATCTGCATCATCTATCCCAGTGCCCCACACATTTGTTGAACTCCGTGAAAATGTCCAGAGGGAGCCATAGCTACGTAACACCCAGATATAGAGAGGGGCATCTAGGTGGTCAAGCATCAAGCGGGGAGGCATTGAGGAGGTCCTGTGGGGAAAATTTATTGGACAGGGAATGGGAGAGCAGAGTTTTGTCTAGGCCAGTGCCCAGCCGTGCAACGTTGGGCAGTCATGTAACTGATGTGAGCGTCAGTTTTTACATCCACGAGATAATAGAACCTCCTGTAATGCTCGGAGTCTGTGAAGTGAGTTTGTGTAGCAGTATACGTGCCAGAAGGACACCCGGGGGTGCAAGAACGCTTGGGTCCTGGTAAACTGAGAAATTTGTGAAAGGTAATCACCTCTGTTGCCTGCTTGGTTCGATACCAGTTGTGAGTTACAGGTGCTATTTCTCGGGATTCTGGAAAAATTCCTGAACCGTGTTCACTTGTCAATACCTCTGAGTGGCATGGACATTCTTAGAACCTGTAGAGCTGAAGAATAAAAGAGCTCATCCAAGCATTTGGGTTTGTGTAGTGAGACGCGGCTCCTCGTTTGCTTCTGTGTGTCTAGAACTCTGAGGTAGAATGCCGTCCTGTGCTCTCTGTACGTGTCTCTTGGCCAGATCTTCCCCCCACTTAACTGTTGAGTCACCTGCTTTTTAGAGAATTTGGTAGCCTCAGTGGACAACATGGTATGGCACCAAAATATGCATCTTAGAGACTCTACCGGGTTTAAATCCCACCTCTGCCATTTCTGGTCGCGTGGCCGTAAACAAATTACTTAACCTCTCTGAACCTCGGTGTCTTCATTTGTCCCGTGGGGAAAATAATACCTCTCATGCGGGATTAATGTCAGAATTTGAGATCATCTAAGAAGTGTGCTTAACGTGGTGTGTGGCACACAGTAGATGTTCAGTAAGTAACTGTTTGCTTTGCACATTTGCGTGGACGGGACCACTCACCACCCCAGAGCATTTCCCCCAGCATGTTAAGAACGCCTTTGAATTTGTGTAGGGAAAACGATGGTAAACACAAACTAGTTTCGTGTGAAGAGTCTCCCCTTCATCAGTATTTTAAGTACTTGTGACTAGAGAACCCTCATTAAAGTTGCCTCCTGATGGAGAACATCCCCGTTGTTTTTTCTCAACTTTTTTGTTCAGGTACGATCCTGTTAAGCTTTCCTTATGAGGACGATCCTTTATTCTGGGTCTCCTCTTCTTGGCCTAACACAGGAGGGAGGGTGGGGTGAAGGGGGAGGGGAGGGAAGAAGGGAGACACATAATTCCTGTAGTGAGGGAACTTACTTGTTTGATGAGCATACAATTTATATGCCGTGAACAAAACTATAGACCATTTACTTAAATTCCCAGAAATTAGGATGTGTTCTCCTGGTCTGAGCTGATCTTAGCTGGACTGGTCCCAGGCTCTCTCACCCATATTCTTCTTTTTTTAAATGTTTTATTTATTTTGGGGGCGCCTGGGTGGCTCAGTCGGTTGAGCGTCCGACTTCTGCTCAGGTCATGATCTCTCCGGGTTTGTGAGTTCGAGCCCTGCATCGGGCTCTGTGCTGATGGCTCAGAGCCCGGAGCCTGCTTCAGGTTCTGTGTCTCCTCCTCTCTCTGCCCCTGCCCTGCTCATGCTCTGTCTCTCTCTGTCTCTCAATAATAGATAAACGTTAAGAAAAAAAATTTTTTTTAATGTTTTATTTATTTTTGAGAGAGACAGAGAGAGAGAGCGAGCGAGCAAGCATGACAGTAAATGGCAGAGGTGGAAACTCAGTCCCATCTGTTTCCAACTCCGTGGCTGTCAGTTCTCTTTACACTATCCTTTTTTGGGAGAAGCTGATGTGTTTGGTTCGTTTACTTTAACTGTTTATTGAGCGGTAACATACATGTTAGGCATCTACCTCGCTCAGTCCCCAGCACACCTGGGAGCTGGCCATTGTTCATTTCACAGCTGGGAGAGCAGAAGCATTAGAAACTTGCTGAAGCCGCACAGCTGAGAGTCGGCAGAGGTGGCATTTATACTCCGGTCTGTCTGGCCTCGGAGCTTACTGCGCCGTGCTTCCCATCTTCTGTTTGTTCAGTGCCGTTCAGTTTATCACCACCACCGTCTAGCATGATCTGGGCTAGACTAGAGAAATGAAAATAAGTCCCCCTGAATTCTGTTTCCATGCCCATTAATTATTGGAGACAAGTTACTTACCTGCACATGCCTTGGTTTCCCAGGCTGTGAAAAGAAGGTGGTGGTTTGGGGAACCTTCATGGTGTCATCTCAGAAAAATGTACCCTCCATTTTAGAAGTAAAGTCTCAGTAACTGATGGCTTCATCCTAAAACATGGACATGACAGACTCAGTCAGAGGACAGAGTGTTTGGTCTCAATGAAGCCATCTGCCAGCGTCTGACCTTTCTAGCATTAGTTTTCTGGTCTTTGAAGTGGGACTGGTAATACCAGACAGATTAGGAAGTAATCTTTGCTAAAGGTTTTTAGAAACTATTACGTGCGAAGCAAATATAAGGTAATAATAACCAGTTATCGTTCAGGTGACGGTCAGGCTAACATTTTGATGCTCACTTTTGGTCACAACTTTGCCATTCTAATTGGTCTCCACAGTGAAAAAACAAGACTGGATGGTAAATTGAGTTATCACAAAATGTAGAAACAGCTCAGTTCAGATAACACTGGAGGCCAGATCCTGTGACTATATCCTTAGCAGTGAAAAGCCATTAAAAGATTTTAAGTAGGATTGAGAGTAGGCTGAAGTGGAGTCGATAATTAGATTTGTTTTTGAAGAGAGAGAGATTAGAGGGGAGTAAGAGTGCAGAGAGAGAAATGGGGTGATGGTGTGTAATCGTGTAAGTGGCCGAGAGCAGTAATGGTGGCCCGTGCTGGGACACCCAGACCTAAGGAGAGATGTGCTAAAGGTGAAATTGGCAGGTGTCATGATTTGGGGAGGAAGAGGTCAGGGATCGTGAGTTTGATTTGGAATTAGTATTTTGGGGTTCCTTGGAGACGTTCAAGGGGAAATTCTGTTTAGTTGGCCACCTAGGTCTGGAAATACAAGGGAAGAGAGAGGCTTAAGCTGTCAACTTGGGAGGAATCTGCAGGCGGTGGGTAGTTGAAGCTGTGTGCAGGTATGAGGATGGCTTCAGACGAGAATGGCCTAGAAAATGGGAGAAAATGTAGAAGCAAGAAGAGAAATTAATTCCTGGTAGGAGACGAACCAACCCTCGAAGCAGGGAACAAGGTTCTGGAGAGGAGAGCAGAACCTTGTTCTGCGGGAGGAAAACCAGCACTCTAGGAAATTAAGGGAAAAGAGTGGCAGGAAGAGAGAACTGAAATATGCTGACAGCATCTAGGAGCTGAAAGAAACCTTAAGCAGAGGAGGAAACAGGCAAGCAGAGTGGGTGAGGAGTAGAAAGGGTCACAGATTTTCTAAAAAGGGATAGATTGGTGAGAAAGTATGTATGTTTGGGAACCGCATGTAATTCCACGTGGCTTGTATGTGTGGAATGAGTGGAATAGTGGTGGGTGAAAATGTAAAATTGTAGAGACCAGATGATCTGAACAGTTTAAGACCTTTGTTGGTTTATGCCAGTAAGGAACCTTTGGTGGATTTTAAGCAGGATCAGATAGGATCAGATTTGTATATTAGGAAGGTAATTAGGGGCTTCTATTATTATTTTTTAAGCTTATTTATTTTGAAGGGGGGGCGGAGAGTGTGTGTGTGTGCATGGGAGCAGAGCAGAGACAGAATCCCAAGCAGGCTTCATGTTGTCAGCACAGAGCCTGACGCGGGGCTCGAGCTTACGAACTGGGAGATCGTGACCTGAGCTGAAATCAAGAGTCGAATGCTTGAATAGAAGCCAAGAGGCTTCTGTTATTGTTGGAGAATTTATATTTATGTTGTGGGTGAAATTGGCTTGATGCATATTTTAAATCTCAGCAAACTGTAAGAGGTTAAGCAAAAGATTATATTAATAATACGAGACTCCAGTAGTTAACACATTTATTGATGACAACTGTGTGCTGATGGCTTTCCCAGGGGTCGGGAAGGAGAATGAACAAGATAAAGTTCTTTCCCATAAAGAGTATTTTTTAACTGGGAAAATAAAACCGTAAACATGTGGGGCGCCTGGGTGGCTCAGTCAGTTGGGCATCCGACTTCGGCTCAGGTCACAATCTCACAATCAGTGAGTTCAAGCCCCGTGTCGGGCTCTGTGCTGACAGCTCAGAGCCTGGAGCCTGCTTTGGATTCTGTGTGTGTCTCTCTCTCTGCTGCTCCCCCCACTCGCACACTGTCTCTCTCTGTCTCTCAAAAATGAATAGACGTTACAAAATTTTTTTAAAACCCTGTAAACATGTAAGCAAATAAGACGTTGAATGTGTGAACTAGGGTGAAATAGACCAGTTTGGGGTATTCAAAGGACCGAAAGAGGGGGTGTGTGGTTGGAGTGCGGAGAACAAAGAGAAAAGAGAGTGTAGGAAGATAAGACTGAGAGGTAGGTGGGGCCAGATCATTCCCCAGGATAGAGATTTGGTTAAGTTGGGAAGGTAATGGGAGATTTTAAGCAGGAGGGCGGCTTCCTTTAGGGAAAGTGATAAGGGAAGTCTGGAAGCTGTTTGCTGTAGGTGGAAGCAAGAGGTGATAGCTTAGACTCTGGAGGGCCTGTCTGGGTGGTGAGAAAGGGGAAATCTGGGTTCTTCAGCTTTTGGGTTGAAGAATTAGGATGGATGGGCTGTATCCTTACAACAGAGCAGAGTCCACAGAAAAACAGTGTTTATGGTTTGGACTTGCTGAGTTTGAAATCTCTGTTAGACCATCCAAGTGGAGAAGTTCAGTGGCAATTTGATATGAGTCTGGAGCTCAGGGGAGAGGTGTGAGTTAGGGTGGTAAGGTTGTGATTCATCTCTGCATATTTAAAGCCTGGGAGAAAACATCACCAGAGAATCTGGCTGGTGCCGAAGCCCCAAGGCATTTCAGTAGAGATCTGAAGGGTACTAAGAACTGAGTAGGGTAGGAGGGAGACAGGGCAAGTGTGTGATAGCCTAGACTCTGGAGAGGAAAGTGCTGGGTTTGGATAGTTTAAGACCAAATAATTTGTCGTGGGCCTGGCAGGATGTTGGTTATTGGTGAACTTGGTAAGAGCTCTTTCAGTTGGAATGATGTGGATAAAAAAAGCCAGTGGGAATGGGCTGAGTTGTTAATTGGTAGGTGAGGCTGTTGAGACCGTGACTGTTTAGAGTGGGGCGAAGAATTGGGGCAGGGACTGGATGGGTACGTGGGTTCAAGGGAAGATTTTTTTAAAAGATAGGTGATATCCAGGCATGTTTTATGTCAGTAGAAAAGAGCCAGTAGAGGGGAGAAATTGAGGACGCTGAAAAGAAAAGCTAATCGCAGGACCAGAGTATGTTATACCCAGCACACAGAAGAGGGATTGGCCTTAGATAGGGCCAGAAGCAAGTTTTCCTTTTTAGTAGGAAGGGTGGCAGAGTGTGTGCGTTTAGAGCCGGGTAGGCTGGCAGCATTGTTTTCGGGCAGAAGAGGGAGTCCTAAGATTGTGCCTGCTTTCTTGATCGATAGAAGATGAACAAAGCTGAAAATGGCACTGTAGGGAGTGGAGAAGTGGGGCAGATTTGTGGAGAGAGGGCCTGGTGTGAAACAGTGGTCATCTCATAAAATGGGAAGTGAGTGTACCAGCGAGGTATGATGGGCTTAAGATCTGTGGTCATAAACCTGATGTGAGTGCTGGCAGGTCAGTTGGGTGATTTTTATCCAGCAGTCTTCCGTTTAGACGCAAGAGAGGAGTAAGCAAGTAGTTGCATTTGATCAGGAGTTGAGGTTTCATCAGATGAGTTAGACAGAGAGAAAAAGGGGCAAGGGAATTAAGACTTAAAAAAAGATTTTTTTTTTTTAATGTTTATTTATTTTTGAGAGAACGTGAGCAGGGGAGGGGCAGAGAGAGAAGGAGACACAGAATCCAAAGGAGGCTCCAGGCTCCGAGCTGTCAGCACAGAGCCCGACACAGGGCTCGAACCCGTGAACTGTGAGATCGTGACCTGAGCTGAAGTTGGACGCTTAACCGACGGAGCCACCCAGGCTCCCCAGGAATTAAGACTTTTGAAAAGGGCTGTGTATAGTGTTAGACCCTCGAATGTAAACTGGCTTAGGAGGGAAGTAAGAATGTGAGGAGGAGGAGGAGGAGGAGGAGGAGGAGGAGGAGGAGGAGGAGAAGGAGTGGAAAAGTAGTAGGTCCACTTGTAGATTTGAGGTCTCAAGGAGGTCGGAGTAATGCGGCGTGGGAGAGCTGCTGGAGTGAGCAGCCTCGAGAGGGTGAGGGTGGTGTCCTCCAAGTGTGCCCGACAGGTTCGGAGATGGTGCTGTTACTGGTGAAGACAGTGCCCGGATAGGATGCCAGGTGGGTGCTGAGGTGAAGTGGTGAAAAAAAATAGCTGGTGCTAAAGACATTGAAACAGTGACACAGCTAGGAGGCCGGAGTGTCGAGTGAGTCACCTTAGGCGGGTGTTGAAGTTGTCAAGAAGGATAAGGCTAGTAAAGGAGAGAAGAGAGGGAGCCGTGTGCCAGGGCTTGAGGAGGTGATCTCTGTTTCAAAGGACCTGTAGTTAGGGTGGTGGAAGAGAAATGGTTTGGGAAGTACTGTTGGGAAACGAGGAGGATACCTGTAAGGTCCGAGGGTGTATGGTGATGGGGCTCAAGGAGGCTACTTGCCCCCAATGAGGTATGTTAAGGGGTGGGAGAAAAGCTTTTGCCGCAGAAGAAGCAGTATTGTGAGGGGCAGTCAGGTTTCCTTTAGAGCAGAAAGGTGAACGGACCGTCACAGAGAAGAGAGCCAGTATACAGGAGAGTCTACTGAGGATCGCTCTTGACTTCTAGGACTTGACTAGGTCGCTCTTGACTTCTAGGGCTTGACTAGGTCGCTCTTGACTTCTAGGGCTTGACTAGGTCGCTCTTGACTTCTAGGGCTTGACTAGATCACTCTTGACTTTTAGGGTGGGCCGAGTGGGTGATAGGATCAGAGGAGCAGATGTGTGAAGCTCTCTGGAATGAGCCATCTGGAAGTCTTGACTTCTGATGATGGTTGAGGCGAATGAAGGTGTGAGCCAGGATGGAATCGTTCTGGAAACCTCTTGGAAAAACAGAGTAATTAGTTGAACCTTTAAGCCAGCATAGTAGTTCTCCAAATTTATAGTGCATCAGACTGCACAGATCACTGAGCCCACCTCCAGAGGTTTTTTGTTTTTTTTAATTAATTAATTTTTTTGAGAAAGAGCACTCACATGAGCAGGGGAGGGGCAGAGAGAGAGGGAGGGAGAGAATCCCAAACAGGCCTTGCGCTGTTATTGCGGAGCCCAGCTCAGGGCTCGATCTCACGAACCGTGAGATCATGACCTGAGCCAAAATCAAGAGTCAGACTCTTTACTGACTGAGCCACCCATGCGCCCTTAGAATTTTAGACGCATTATGTCTGGGGTTGGGAATTTACATTTGTAATAAATTCCCAGGTGATGCTGATGCTGCTGGTTCAGAAACTGTACTTTGAAAACCATTGGTCCAGAGAAACTATTGTGGCTCAGTAAGAAGCTGTTTAGAATTGTAGCTTGAGGTGAAGTGTGGCCTGGGTGATGGGCAGGGGTTTCCTTGGGACAGCTGTGTCAGGCATCTCTGACTTTGACAGTTTAAGCAGGAAGTGAGTGTATGGTAATTTCTCTAGAGGGATAGTAATTTCTAAATGATTCAGTTTGTTATCAGCAGACATTTATTGAATATTTTATGTAGCAAAATGAGGATCCCAAAAGTTGTATTTTCTTTCTTAAGGATAATGAGGTTAAAGAGACACAGAAGCTAAGTAGATACATAACTGTAGGAAAGACGACAGTCCGTGGGTGGTATGGAAAGTTGTCAATAGGAGTTGAGGAAAAGGGGCAGTCACTGAAGATGGGATTGACTGGGGGAAGGTTTCTTAGGAAGTGTAATTTACATTAGATCCTAGCAGACTAATGGAGACAAGCCAGATGGAAAGCTGGCATAAGGAAAGGTGTGGTGTCCACAATGAACATGAAGCTTGATGACTGCTCATGAGCCCCATTGTTTTCACCCAGGCCTAAGACATCGTGATGTCTTATCTATATTATTATAATAATTTTCTGACTGGCCTTCTGGCTTCTGTTCTCTCTCCCCAACCCTGTTCCTGAAGTCTGTCCTCAACACAGCCGTCAGCAGTCAGATCCCTTTAAATGTCACATTATATTGTTCCCATGCCCAAAACTCTCCACTAGCTTCCTATCTCACTCAGAGAAGTCAGATGCCCTTGGCTGGCCTACAAGGCCCTGTATGATTGGCTCCCCTGGCTAAGTCTTTGACTTTATGTTCTACACTCCTGGCCTGTCTTTGAACATATCAAGCACACCCTTGTCTCCGGGCCTTAGCACTTGCCTAAACCCCTGCTCTTTCTCCAGATAGCAGCAAGACTCCCTTGTTTGCATGAAGTTTCTACTCAGTTCCATGTTATCAGGAGCACCCCATATAAATGGTAATTCCTACCTCTCTGCCTAGCATTTCGCCTCCATTTTCCCATCTTTATTTTCCCCATAGCACCTACCACCGTCTCTTTGACTTGCTGTATGTTTGTTTATTTATTGTCTCTCTCCTCCATGAAGAATGCATACAGGAAGCTTGCAGTTGTATAAGGAAGCTGCCTGTTTTACTAGGTATGATTTATAAGACTCTTTGTTTTGATATGGCATTTGACCTTAAGTGTCTTTTGTCATGTTTCAAACCAGAGTATGGAATTGCGTGTGTTGTTAAAAAACTTCCATATTAAGGGAATAAATTTGGAACCAGTTAAGCAAATAATGTGTTTTTGCAGGTTTTAAGTTGTTTGTTTGCAGGCCTCGAAAATCACTGTGGTCAGAGCACACCTGTGAGGGAGGGAGGGGGTGAGCCTGCGACTCCCAGACGCTTTCTCAAGTCCCTTCGTTTCCTTGCTCAATGAATGAAGCACATTTTAGGAGTTATAATCTTCCTTCACTAGCTCCTTTTTTTCTCCTCTTGGTTCTGGAAGTGTGTGGCTTTTGAAACTCATGGTCTGGTTTCAAGCACTGCGTTGTTGTTTAGAATTAATGTCCTCCACTGCTCCCCTTCACACGTGCTTTTTCAGAATCCCTCACTTTTATTAAATGAGATAACATATAGTCCTTGTAACCGTGAGGCCATCAGAGAACAGGTAGTCTGCAATGCCGGTGGAAAGGTTAATTAGATAATCTTAGTATAATGAGCTGTGTATGCAGCAAAGTATCCGACTAAAATACTGGCTTTTGATTCCCCTTGAATCTGTAGAGTTCTGTACTCGTACTGTGAATGCACTCATTTGGTGTTTTACTTGCTTCTTTGCATCTAGATCATTAATTCAGACATTAAATAAATCAAAGCCTACCTTTCATTCTTTAAAATTACTGTCACTTCTCCTGAGTGCGAGATGAGCCCTTTACTCACTGACTGTTTTAGCCAGATGACCACATCCGTGACCATCAGAAATGAGTGATTGTAGCTTCATTGTGTGTTGCATCATATGCTGATTATGGTTCCATTCCTGGCTCAGCTGCTAACCTGCTGTGTGATCATAACAAATCACATGATCTTTATACCCCTTGTTGTCTCTGCTATAAAATGAGAATCCTATCACTTACCAGTCACATTGTTGAATGCTGTTTCTCAAAAGTGGGCATCTAAATAAGAACATTCTTTTTTTTTTTTTTTTTTAAGTTTCTTTATTTTGAAAGAGAGAGAAAGCGAGTGCACACAAGTGGGAGAGGGGCAGAGGGAGGCGGAGAGAATCCCAAGCAGGCTCCGCACTAGAACTCCTGAACTATGAGTTCGTGTCCTGAGCCAAAGTCAGATACTTAACTGACTGAGCCACCTAGTAGGTGCCCCTAAATAAGACATCCTTAATGCTTTATTCTCTTTATTGGACTTGTAGTTGCCAGTTAGATAAAAAGCGATCTATTTTTTGCTGAGGTTGGACTGAAAATCTCACAAACATTACAATTTAAAAGCAGATGCCAGGGTGGGGGGCACACGTATAGGGAGAGCAGTGGCTCTTTTGTAGATGCTCCCCTCTGCTGTCGCTCATTTATTCTGGGTGTTTATCCTTTTGTTTTCTTGTTTAGTTTATTTAGTTTATTGAAAATAAGTTTCCTGGACTCACTAAAAGTCAAATCTTATTTCTGCATGTTGCTCAATACCATGTTCTCTGGCGCTGGGTATCTACAGATCACATCCTATGCCAGAGACATTCTCAGGATTGTTAAAGACGGTTGGGATTGGAAGGGAGAAGCGAAAAGAAATTCCCGACTACCTCCTATGTATGAGGCCAGTCCTTTCGCAACTATAATTTCGTGTTCCTATTACACCTTCTGATGCGGAAGCAGGGGTCAGGCCCCGTGGCCAGGTACTTGTCACCAGCTAGTCTACGATCACCCAGGACGGTCTGCAGTGATTCTACACTTGATCTTAGCCAAAAGGCCGAGAAGCGATGGTCTGCAGCGATCCTGACCTCCTGGTAGTCATGCCCTCGTGTCAACCCTTGCCTTTCTGTGTAGGCTGAGCCTAGTGACTCGATTCGAACTACTAGAATATGGCAAGAGTGATGGGATGTCACTTCCAAGATTTGGTTACAGAACATTGTGGTTTTCACCTTGGATGCCAGCCCCTCTAGCCCTCTCTCTCGCAGAGCCCTTCCATCGGAAGGAACAAACTGCCGTGTTGAGCAGCCCTGCCGGGAGGCCCACGTGGCAAGGAGCTGGTGTCCAGGGCCAAGGCCTGGGCCTGCCAACAGCCCGGTGAGTGTGCTTGGCAGCCGAGCGGGGCCAGTCCAGCCTCGGAATGACTGCAGCCCCGGCCGACACCCTGCTCGCGGCCTGTGGGAGACCCCGAACCGGATGTACCCAGCCAGCTAAGCTTCGCCTGGCTTCCCTATACACAGAAACTTAGGAGATAATAAATGGGGTTTTTTTTAAGCCACTGTGTGGCGAGAGTTGATCTGTTTCACCAGAAATAGGTAACTGCCGACAGATTCTGGTACCACAAGTGGCGTGCTGCTCCCCTAGCAGAAATTAATTTGTGGGAGTGACTTGGGAACTGGGCAGTGGACTTCGAGAACCGTTAGTGAAAGATTAGGGTACCCGGCACATGTTACTTGTGAAGTTTGGGACTTTGAGGAGATGGCCTTGAGGGTTTAAAGGAAAGGGAACTGGAGAAAAGGAGATCTTCGTTCCGTTCGGGCAGAAAGTTGAGCAACACTATTGTTTGCAGTTATGTGGCAAGCAGCGTGTGTTCCTGCCCCACGAACCGGGAGATCTGGCTAAAGTACACTTCCAAGCAAAACCTTGGAGGTGCCCCATGGTTACGTCTTGCTGCTGCGGGTCAAGTGTGAGAGGAGAGAAACACGTTGAGGGAAGGACTGTTAACAAAAGGAGCCAGGGCTTGGTGGTTTTGGAGATTCTCAGGCATTACACCTGGCAAATGATGGGCAAATTTAAGACATGGGTTCCTGCAAAGGTCAGTTCAAGGGCACTCCCGGGAGGGAATGGTAGTCTAAAGATGAAGCTGCAGATGGGACCGTGAGACCTTTCATTAAGACCCCGGAAAAGTCAAAGGTGGTGCCTTTAGAGTCACACAGAAGATCCCTCAGTCACACAATAGGGCTTCTCGCCGTGTTAGCAGCAGCACAGGCAGAGAAGGGCTTATCTTGAAGATATTTGTGGATATAGCTTTTGTCTAATGCAGTGAATCTCATCGAGAGTCACAGGAGACCTACTGCAGCTGCAATGGAAAAGGAAAGGGAACAGAACAAAATGAAAAGAGGCTGTTGAGCCCCCCCCCCCCCCAAGTCTTCTGGCAGGAAGCGGGCCCAGCCAACCGCTAAGTTGCTAACGCACGCTGCCTCCCCTGGAAGGATGACTCTGACAAGCCATGGAGAACTGTGGCCCCCGACCTTGAGACCTAATAAAGGATTCCAGCTTTTGCCCAGCTAGATTTCTGAATCACCGTGGACCAGTGACTTCTTTGTGTCTCCCATTCCCCCCTTCCTTCTGAAGAAGTGGTTATGCCATTTGGAGATGACAAGCGGTACCACAGTAATGGAAACCAGAAGAGGGCAGGAGAGAAAGGTGCCTGGGTACCGTGCCATTTCTGCCAGGCTCCCCAGAAGGCCACGCCTGTTGCTGAACAATCAACTTTCGGCTTCTGTTTGCGGATCTTGGCGTTTCCAGAGGATATGTGAGAAAACTCAAGCCATCAGGAGAGTTCTCATCAGCACGCGTGCCCATCTCCTGTCCGTGGCAGTAAACCTGTGGTCTCTCCTGTCACTGTACACGAACCAGTCGCATTCCTCTATGAGGCTCACACCCGCTGTGCACTGGGTCCCATCTCTGCTGGCCCGGTTGGGACCTGGACCCTGCAATTCTGTCCCTTCTCTCTTAGGTCATCGGTTTTCTGTCTTTACTAGATGAGTCTCATTAACAATGCAACTAAGCTGTTCCTTCATCTGTTCAAAAATAATACTCCTGACCTCACTTTTCTGCCGGCTGCTGCTTAATTTCTTTTCCTTTAGAGGAAAACTCAGTAGAGTCATCTGTACTTGCTTACATCACTTCTTCTCCACTCATCCACCCTTACACCCACTCGGATTTTTATTGCCACTGTGCCACTGAACTGGCTCTTGTCAAGATTACCAGTAACTTCCATGCTGCTGAGTCCAGTGGCCAGGTCTCAGTCTTCATGTTCACTGACCTGTCTGCAGAACATACCGTCCCCGATCCTTCCCTCCCTCTCATGCACTTTTTTGGGTACTTGACTTCCAGGACATCACACTTGCCTAGTTTTCTTCTTACTTCTTTGGTGATTACTTCTCTGTCTTAAAGCCATAATACTCTGGGCTAGGTCTTTGGACTTTTTCCTTGATTCTCTCTCATTTAGTGATTTCATCTATCCTCATGGAATGAATGAGCTTTCACTTAAAACCAGGCCAGATAGCCAAAACCGTCGATCATCTGGGTCCAGGGGGCTCTCTGATCTTTCATATTGTTTAACTCTTATGATTAACTTAAGAAATAAGAATGATAGTGAAAAACAACTTTATTAGAAATAAGAAAAAA
Organism: Neofelis nebulosa; assembly: GCF_028018385.1. Classification (NCBI taxonomy): domain Eukaryota; kingdom Metazoa; phylum Chordata; class Mammalia; order Carnivora; family Felidae; genus Neofelis; species Neofelis nebulosa. The sequence goes on from NC_080789.1 coordinate 12,098,487, forward strand.
ATGCACTCATACAGCTAATTCTATATCACCCTTATAATGATGTACAAATCACATTTGGATGCTATTTGTGTTTGTTTTTTTTTAAATTTTTCGCCGTATGTTACGCTTTCCTTTTGTATCCTCTGTCTTTCTGTTCTCTGAGACCTGTGCTTATGGTCGAGGGTAGACATTCTCTCCTTAGTTCTGTATTCTTGCAAGCTCATTTCCTAGCTGTGTGAGGAGTTGTCTTAGTAATTTGCAGTCTTGTAATGGAAACTTTTCCTGTCAACTGAAAGCATTCACTGTACTAATATCAGTCACATCAAAGAAAATAGACACAGGCTATCCTGTAATCTTTGGCAAGCATAGATTTTAACTCTCTTATCAATGTGTCTACCACTTCTTTAGCCTTGTTAACAGTGTAGGATCATTTTAGGTGGTTTTGTTTCTGTTTTTAGACAAGGGCCTTCTGAATCTGTTAACATCTGAGAATACATTGAGCTGAGAACATCAACAGTTTTTTGGTGTTTTGTTTTGTAGGACAGAAAGAATCATCGAATCTCTTTGAAATCCAAATAATGTGCTCTTGATTCCTCTTCTTTTCCATCTGTGAAAATACATTGAAATTCAACCCTATTCTTCCTAACAAGAAAGCAAATTAAGGCAAGCGTTTTTGTTTTTGTTTTTTTTTTTTTAACCGAGTAGTACTCAAGCAAATCCCAAACCTATTCCAGAATTGTCTGGTTATATTTATGCCCTGAGATTTAAGTTCTCTGTCATGCTTGTACTGCCTTTGACCCTTTGTTCTGCCCTTGTTCCTTTTGTAGATCTCTACCTGTGTAGATCTGAATCTTCCAAATAGGTATTTCACGGATACGCACTGTCTCAATTTTTATCCCCTATTTTCCTGTTTTGAAAGCATGTATACCTCAAAAAGGCCACTTCCTTTGAGTGCAGTTTCATCGCTTATCAACTATCATGCCTCAACCTGGAACATATGCATCTTGTGAATTCTGAGTCCAGGTTCTAAATATATCTCAGATGGACTTCTGGTGCTTCTTATATTTTCATAGTCTAAATGCAATAGTTAAAGGTTTTTGTTTTTGCTTTCGTCTCTGATAATGCATAATTCTGTCGCTTGGGCCAGTGAAACCTTGGTCACCCTGGTTTCTTTTTCCCTCATTAGCTCAGCAAATCCCTTAAGCTCTGCCTTTCAAAAATAAGTTTGACTCCATCCCTTTTCATTAGCTCTACTGCTCCTATCAGTACATCTTCCTTTCTTGCCTAGTTTACCTGGTCTCCTGCTTTCTACCATGGGCTCAAAATAATTTATTCTTTAAAAAAAAATTTTTTTAATGTTTATTTTTGGGAGAGATACAGAGTTGGGGGGGGGCGGGGCAGAGAGAGGGGGAGACACCGAATCGAAAGCAGGCTCTAGGCTCTGAGCTGTCAGCACAGAGCCCGACGCGGGGCTCGAACCCATGAACCGTGAGATCATGACCTGAGCCGAAGTCGGATGCTCAACTGATTGAGCCACCCAGGTGCCCCAAAATAATTTATTCTGTACACAGCATTTGTCATGACCCTTTTAAAATATACATCTGATCACGCTCAAAATTCCACCAATGTGTTTCACTCAGAAGAAAAGCCAGAGTCCCTACAAGGCTCTGTTGAGCTGGCTCCCAGGTACCTCTCTGATCCCCGTCTCCCCCTGTGGTCCCCATTCTGTATTCTGTTCTCCCCGTCCGCCAGCCACGGGCTTTCTTGATGTGTTCCTGAAATGTGCCGGGCACTCTCTACTTGTTCCCATGCTTGTCATGCTCTCCTCCAGATCCCCTCATGTCTGTCGCCTTCGTCTCCCTCACATTTTTGCCCAAATACTAACCTCTTCAGTTTTTTTCTTTAAATTCTCCATGGCCCCTGCCATCTTCTAGCATGTCATAAAAACATCTTTTTTTTACTACTTGTCTCTCCTATAGAGATGTCTGGTTTATTTACTGCTGTGTATCCTTAGTGTCTGGAATAGTGAATGGCGTTCAATAAATATTTGTCAAATGGGTGTTAAATTCCGGAGGTTTTCTACTTGTTACTTTTTCATTAACAAGGGAATACTTAGTAACTATAGGAATTTGTGGGGTGGAACTCTCTTTGTATTTGTCATTCAGTCTTTTTCTCATTTAGTAGGGACCGTTTGTCCCTGTGTGTGTTTGGGGGTCTATACTGTACCATCAGTCGAGCTTCATGGTACCAGCCTTGGAGAGGTTTCAGATCGGCCTCTGCTGCATTCTGTCTTAATGATATTTGTATTGTGGAAAATGGAAATGTTGTAGGGGTTAAAGTAAAACAAATTACATTTTAGAAAGCCACATTAAAAAAAATTGCACCAGTCACTAAAACCCTTGAAAGTCTTACTTCTTCCCTAAATCTCCATGGGTGTCTCCACTGTCTTTGTCAGTGAATTAAATCTGTTCTCTCCTAAACAACATGCAAGATGATTTTGCATGTAAAAAATAAATCAAAAGTATTTCTTATTTAATTACATCGGCATTATTTGTAATTTGCTGCTGTTTTAACTGTCTTGTTTTCTGTTGATTTTTATTTCAGATGTATGGCATTTTAGATCTGTTACTGGTTGGTGTTACTCAAGCGTTCTTCCCCACCACCCCCGCTACGTCATCACTAAGTTCTTGTTACCTGGTCTGGAAATTCGGCCACCATTTAAATGTGTGTGCATTTCCTTTACTGGGGCGACGTGACCAGAGTTCTAAACAGTTGAAATAAAAATGCATTTTCAGAATACGACCCACTATGTAAATTTTAGACAGAGTGTATATTGGCTGTATTTTTTTTTTTTTTTTTCCAGAGCAGACAAGATGGACTGGATAGGCGTCCATTTAAAGAGGCTTTATTTTGAGACTCAGCGGGGCTTTCATCTGTAAGGTGTCGTGTAGTATTACCTAAGAGATGTTACATAAGAGAACAGAATTCCTTTTGCTCCCTTTTCTTGGTACGATCTTTTTTTCTGGGTACATTTCATTGACAAATTTAAGACATTAGAAATGCTAAGTGTCTCCCTTCATATTTATAAACTGAGTTCTTCTTATTCTTTTGTTTTTTATATATTTAGCCCACTCACTCATCAGTTTTCCAGTCCGTGGTAATTGCTGGCAACTGCTTTGGAAAAGGACACTACTAAAAGGCATAATTAAAAGTGCAACTTTTGTATATTGCTAATTTGCATTTTTCCAATAACTTTTATTTTCCTTTGAACCCTTAAGATGCACTGCTTTTCACTAAAAAGTAAACTAATTTTTTTAAGTATATTTATTCTGAGGGGCGCCTGGGTGGCTCAGTCGGTTAAGCGGCCGGCTTCGGCTCAGGTCATGATTTCACGGTCCGTGAGTTCGAGCCCCGAGTCGGGCTCTGTGCTGACAGCTCAGAGCCCGGAGCCTGTTTCAGATTCTGTGTCTCCCTCTCTCTGACCCTCCCCCATTCATGCTCTGTCTCTGTCTCAAAAATAAATAAACGTTAAAAAAAAATTTAAGTATATTCATTTTGAGAGAGAGAGAGAACACGAATGAGTGGGGGAGGGAGACAGAGAGGGAGACAGGGACAGAGTATCCGAATTGGCTTTGGATGGGGCTCGAACTCACAAAATGCAAGATCAAGTTGGCTGCTTAACTGACTGAGCCACTCACGTGCCCCAAAAGTAAACTAATTTTTAACCATAATAAAAAATGTATCAGAAAAACTTATTAACAAAAATTTAAAAAATTTTATTAACAAAAAAAATTGTGTTAGAGTTTACTTTGTTTTCTTTTTGTTTTTTTAAGTTTATTTTTTTATTTTGTGGGGGAGAGAGAGAGAGAGAGAGAGCGAGCGAGCCTAAGTGGGGAAGGGGCAGAGAGAGACAGAGAGAATCCCAAGCAGGCTCAGCGCTGTCAGCACAGAGGCCAGTGCAGGACTCCGTCTCACGACCATGAGATCATGACCTGAGCCAAAATCAAGAGTTGGACACTTAACCCACTGAGCCACCCAAGTGCCCCTAAAACTCTTTTATTTTTGCTGTTTAGCAAACAAAATATATTAGGCAGATTTCTTAAAAGCTGATAGTGAAAACTTCTTCTGTGTTTTGCCAGTATAACATAAAATTTAAAATGTCAAGGCCGAAAAAAAAAACCCAAACGTCAAGGCAAGGGGACAAGAAGGGGTTGGGGGAGAGTGGCCAAGTTGAAAGGGTGTTTGCGACTGGGTCAGATTTTTCTAAACGGCAGTCTACTTCTCTATGGTGGAGGCTGCAAGCACACACATTTTTAAGCACTTGTTATTTGCAGTTGGCGGGGCCTCGTTTGGGACTAGGTAAAGGATATGTTACTTTCCTGAGTACAGAATCAAGTTTTGGCCATTTATTAGTTGGTTGAAAGTTGACATAGGTAGATACCTTGTAGGGAAACTTTGCCTTTGGAAGTGTTACCTCCACCTAGCCAGTGGTTCCATTCTCATTCTCTAACGGAAAGAAAAGAAAAAGAAAAAGAAAAGAGGGTAAGGCGTGTATTTATTTTAGGCTCAACAAATAAGCTAAAACCTTTCCTTTTGAATACTTTGCCAAAGGACTTCAGTGCCTGTTGTCTTAGTCTGCTGGGCTGCTATAACAAATTACCACCGATCAGGTGGCTTAAACAACAGAAATCTCTCTCTCACAGTTCGGGAAGCTGGGAAGTCTAAGATCAAGGTGCCCGCAAAGTAGGTTTCATCCTGAGGCGGCTTCTCTTGGCTTGTAGTTGGCCACCATTTCCCTGTGTGCTCATACGACCTTCTCTCCTCTCCATGCATGTGATGAGGGAGAGAGCAAGAGTGAGAATGTGCGGGCGCATGTGTGGGCAAGCTCTCCTTGCCTCTTCTTCTAAGGACACTAATCTTATAAGATCAAGAACTTCCCTCATGACCTCTTTTAACCTTAAGTAAGTAGTTCCTTAGAGGCCTTGTGTTCTAATAACAGCCACAGTGGCGGGTTAGGGCTTTACCACAGAATTTTGGAGGGGAGGGATGCACAAACATTTAGACCATCACCCTTGCCTTTTTAATTCACCAAAAATTTGAGTATTTACTGTGTATTAACCACCTTTATAGACCTGCCATTATCTAGCTATGTAAACTCAAATTACCGCTCAACCGCACGTGGCCACAGTTTCTTCGTTGGTGAAGCAAAGGTGTTGAACTGGGCAGTAGTTATGATTCACTTGAACTCAACCAATATTAGTTCCATTTTCACTTTCTCCTCTTATTTTCCTCTTTCTCTGGTATATTTAGGGTTGGTCCTTGCTGTTTTTACCCTTCCTTTTCTCTCCTTTTGTTTCTTTGTATTTTTATGTCTCGTGTTCTGCCTTCTCTCCATTTACTCCTTCCTGAATTGGATGCATTTTCTAAGAACTTAAAGAGTTTACTAGAAGTTCAGCATGTGGATGGAGCGTCTTATTTTCTTTCTGTTAAACATACTGCAAGCCTTTAAACTAACCTTACTCTAAATTAAATGGCTTTTTGGTCACGTTAGAACATACCTGGTTTGCTTTTCTCTAGTCCGCTGCCCTTTGCTAGGCAAGTGTCCTCACAATGTTATTTCATACAATTTACCTGGGGAGGCTAGGGATATTGTTTTTCATGTATGCTTTTACTAAGGCCTCTAAGTGTTTATAGGAGTTGATGATGACAGTAATGTATTTATTTTTAAATTTTTCTTTATTTGAGAGAGCGAGCAGGGAAGGGGCGGGGCGGGGGGGGCGGAGAGAGAATCGTTAGCAGGTTCCACACTCAATGGGGATCCCAATGCAGGGCTCGATCCCACAGCCCTGGGTTCGTGACCTGAGCCGAAATCAAGAGTCGGACGCACAATTAACAGAGCCACGCAGGTGCCCCGACGGTGATGTATTTTTTATTCTTGAGGGAAGGAAGGGCCTTGTGCTGTCCCCCCCTGATTTCTCCCTTTTGATCTTTGGCATTTGAAAGTGGTTGCTCTGCAGTCTCAGTGGCTTTTCTCCTTTTGTGAATGTCAGCAACAAACTTTGAAGTGAGCTTCACAAGATGTAAAAAAAAAAAAAAAAAAAAAAAAATGGGTGACATGGGTGCGAGACTGTGTTGGTGCTAATGTTTCCATGACTGATGGAGAAAATTTGCCAGAAACAGTGTCAGTAAGACCTGTAGAAACTAGATCATGAGTTGGGGGAGGTCTTGTCCTACTTTTAATATAAATCCTCGGTCTGATGGGCACAGTCTCAAGAAACCATTTGGCAACAAATTATGCACATCTTAAAGCTGTTTCTTCTGGAATTTAAAAATCTATTATCCCTACAACCTGGTAATAGGTATTGTGATAATGGCAGTGATCATTATAAGGATGCTGATGAGCCACCGCCAATTTTTGAATGCCTACCATTTGCCAGGCTTTACATGAAACATTTTACGGGCGTTAACCCAGCAGATACTAACAGCAGCCCTATGGTAAATAGTCATGGGATGAATTCTCAGTGTTCCAGCACTTAGCGCAGAGCTGAATACATATCAGGTACTCATTAGTAGGTGTTGAAAGGATTTAAACTCAAGTGCACTGTCTTGCTTAAAATTGTCAGTCTCTGTCTGCCCTCACCCTGCCCAGCTATGGATACAGAAGGCGTGTGAGTTTATTTCTCTACTCTGAATCAGAAAGTTTAGTCTGGCCTTATGTTAAGGAGCTGCTTTCCCGTAGCACAGTCTTTACATAGTCCAGAGTCTCATTAGCCATGTGCCAGGGGTTAAACATCGCCCTCACTGGATTGGTTAGTCTCCTTGCCTATCTTTTTGTTCTGGTGCTTGGTGGCACTCTAGTTTTCCTTGGGACCAGAGCCCAACACTGAATCCCACTTCGGTTAACTGAGGAATCACTCAACCATTCCTTGCTAGTATCTTTTTACAAATTTATTGGATCTTGATTTTCTTTTTCTTTGAGTTTGATGATATTCCTTCTTATGAGACTGGGAAAAGTCAGGCTTTCCCTTGCCCTGTCCCATGGAACCTCTTGACTAAGAACAGCTCAGATTAGGCTAGTTCAGTATATCTTTATGACTTGATCATTTGGATCTTGACCTCTTCCTGCAGGAGGTCAGTCTTTGACCAGTCTCCACTTTGACCAGTCTTTATTTCAGTTGAATAATTCCTTGCTCCCAGGACTTCACCCCCTTCTGTGTTTCTGTTGCTGCCTGGTGACGTACGCTCAGTCTCGGGCTCCACTTAACTGCTGGTCAGAACTTCATTCCTTCTGCCCTGGGCCTTCGCAGCTTCCTCCCTTGTTTTTATTCCCTTATCTTACCTTCACAGTTCTCTTGTTCCTCCCTCTCCTCCAGCCATAGGACACACATTGCTTCGGGAAACCCAGTGATACTTTAGAGCATAGGTCCTGGAAACCTGTTTTTGCGCTGCCGAGGTTCAGTTTCCTTTCATCGGTCTCTCCCCAGGTACTTAGCACAAAGGAAAACAGCGACCTTTTAGAATAGCTTTCAAGGGAGGTAGCAACATACCAATTCCCCCAGGATACTGTCGAGTGGAAGCCCCCTGGCCTGAAGAAGTAAGAACAGGAAGGGTAAACCTTTGAAATGAACAGTTTGGAACTATGGAACTCATGGAAGCAAGACAAGCAAGAGATGGGGGAAGTGGTGCTGACTCTAATGTGGATAAAAGATTTTAAAAAATAATAATAAAGGCACTCTGGAATACACTGAGAGCCCCAGCGAATCGTTTTCTTTAAACTTCGTGTTCTCTGTAGCCATGTCTCTCATTGCGTTTGTAAGTGGACTAAATCACATGTCTTCACGCATCTCTGAGTAAAAGGTCAAAAGAATATAGTTCATTAGACTCCTTGTTGCCTCCGAACAAATCCTGAAAGTTCAAATACCTGGGAGTCACTGCCTATGAACATAAGATACCATACTGTTTTTGAGAAGAAATCGACACCTGCTTTCATCAGCCGTTTATCCAGAAGAGCGTATGTTCTGTGTAAATCTAGCCAAGTCTCCTTCACTGTCTGCACATACTCTACAATATGGGTGTTCATAATGTGATCCAGATATTTTCACTAGGGTTCTGTGTTATTTGAGTGATTCTCCCATATTACAGTTCTCAGTTAACCAGAAACTCCCATTGTTTTTTATTCACTTTTATTATTTGTCTTACATCAGAGAGGTTGTGGGAAACCTTTTCTGTTATCCTTATTTTGCATGTAGACTGCTATCTTGAACCTTTCGAAGGGAGCTTGCCCGCAAAAGTCTGTATTTACATTCTGTGTGCATAGAGCCACGATCTCAGGGATGAGAAGGAGGTGTAAATCAGAATCCAGAGTCGGGGTGAGAGAGACTATATTTAAACTTCTAAGTCCTAAATGAACATTTCAGAAAGTAAGGCTGTGTGTGCTCTTCTGGGCTGATGGCAGATTCCGAAGATAAAAGTAAGTGTTGTAGGACAAGGGTTTTAAACATGGTTAAGAGACACTCATTTCAAGTCTCTAATTTTCTCTGAATGACTCAAAGGATTTCTACTTCGTAAGTCTGCAATAGAAGAATGTCATTAAAGCTTGTTCCGACTGAAAGATGTAGGGCGTCCTGAGGAAGATTCAGGCATGGCCAGAAAGGGACAAAAGATTCTTGGCCCTAGATTTTCCCTTGAGGGTTTGAAGCCAGATTGGTTTAAACAACTGTTAAATAAAAAACAAAACACAACAGAGATCTCTCTCAGTGGACTAGCCCCCTAGTAAGACAGTTGGAATGTTGGAGCTGGACAGTTTCTTGTCAGTTGGTCACAGCCGTGGAAGAATACAGTGGGGCTAGGATTTGGGTCTCTGGCTTGGCCCTTAGAGGAGGAGGGGCTGGGGTTTTCTGAAAGGAGGAGAGGTTTAGAAATGAAAATAAAAGTCCCTTAATCAAAGGGCAACATTCAAAAGAGATAGGATTAGGATGTGAGCTTAGGGGAAATACCTAAACCAGAAATATTAGTTGTTCACCAAGGAAAAATAGGAGTGTTTGAATGGAACAGCTCCATAAAGAAGGAATTATCTCAAAACCCTGTTAATTTTCTGGCCTATTGGTTCTTAATCTTTATTTTCGGTCTTGAACCTCATTGAGAATCTAATGAAAGCTGTGGACCAGGTCCCCAGAACAATGTACATATTTACAACATTTTGCACACAATTTTCAGAGGATCATAGGCCCTGTGAAGCCCAACCATACTACGAATGTATTAACTCTTTTGTCATCTACCACTATCGAGACTTAGCCAAAATTTAGTGAACTTGGTGCCACAGGAAGGTTTTGGAGGCTCAGCGATGATTAATGTTGCTTGACATGCGGATGGACAATGGATTAAATTCAGGGTAAAGATACATGTAATTGAATCTTGATTTTAAAGAATTTTTTTATCTAGTACTTTAAAAAATTTTTAAGGTCATCGATACAGCTGAGATTTGAGATACGTTATTTAATGGGCTGGACCGAAGATACTGGAAAACCAGCTGCAACCCAAGCTTTGTCATTCACCATGACTCCAAAAAGGTCATTTATCGTGTTGTATAAAAGGATACATCGTAGAAAGATCCTGTGAGCAAACGAAATTGCACCATCCTGAAAAGTAACAAATACAGAATTGCTGAGTCACATCTTCCCCACGAAAAGCACAGGTGGAGTAGACGTACAGGCCAAGGAACCCGGATCACGAAGGCGAATGTGAAATGGGATGTTTTCTAGCTCTGGTAGTTTGTAGTTAAGGTGGAGGCAGCAGGCTGGATCCAGGTGATATATTTGGAGTGAGGGCGTGTATGTGTAAGAAAGTCGCAGCCAGAGTGTGGGCTTATTACTCACCCGGGTTGAGGAACGCCTGCTAGGTCAAACAGTAGTGAAGATCCACGAGCCAGTCCAAAATCCAAGGGTACTGATACTGCGGCAGATAGGCCCGGCGGGATTTTAGGGAGAGAATTCTTGGTGCCTGGGCACTAGGGGTGCAAGGCCACTCCATTAAATAGAGTTAGGACACTGTCTGTTCCTTTATTCGGTTTTCTTTTTTTTCAGTAAATACATTCATTGTGCATGCCTGTGGGCCGAGCACCACTGTGGGTGCTGGGGATACGCAGCGGGCCGGATTTGGACGCGGAGTCAATCCATTCATTGCGTCATCTCATATCTAATTACTTTTATGTGTTTTGGGTGAAGGTAGGAATGAATTCCTAAAATTGTTGGCCCAAAGCTTGATAGAGTGTGCATGAGACAGTCTGGCTGGACTGAAAGAGAAAGAGAGAGAGCAAATCAGTTATTCCTTCCTGTGCTCACAGATATTTTAGAACTTGGAGGACTGATTTTCCTAGATTCTCTTGATTCAGGTGGTGTGTAAGAGCATACTTTGGGGCACCGTTTCCTAAAAACCATAATTTTGATATTTTTTTTCCTAGGAACTTGTGCATGTTATCTTAGTTTTATAAGATGAATCCAAAGTATCTGTGATAGGTCCTTTCTCATTGTTTTAAGTGGCAAGTAACAAGTACTGTAGTATTAACCTAGACTTTCTAGAAGGATTCTACATAATCAGTATTGGTCCTTAATTAGATATTCAATTGGTAAAATAGCCATACCTAACAGTGTATCTTTTGTTTGATACTCATATTTTGGTTTTGGCTAAAGTGATTGAAGGGAATTACTCTGAAGATAATAAAAAATTTTTAACTCTGAAACCGATGATCAAATGGAATTTATCACCTTATTTTTTTCTTCATAAAGTAATTTTCAAAAAACCCTAATGAAAAAAAGCCAATCAAACATATTAATAGAGGCAACATCTCTTAAGTTCTAATAGCCCATACCAAAGCAACAGCCTTTAGTTAATTAATTTTTTAAAGTTTATTTCTCTGAGAGAGAGAGGGGCAAAGAGAGGAGAGAGAGAGAAAATCCCAAGCAGGCTCCACACTGTCAGGGGGGCCCGTCGGGCTTGAACTGACGAACCACAAGATCATGACCTGAGTTGAAATTGGACGCTTCACCAAACGAGCCACCCAGGTGCCCTTAGTTAATATATTTAAGGCACGTGAGTAACAAATAGAAAGGCTGTTATGAGGAGGCATCTGCATCTGATTGTGTCCTATGATGTAGGCAGCTATGTGTCTAGTAAACACAAAGAATACATTGTAAAGGCCATAAAACGTTTTGGTAACCCCATACATGATGTAATAAATGTAAACGTTAGGTGTAGTTGTTTTGTAGTGTTCTTGGTGACATCAACAGGTAAAGCTGCTGGCAGATGTCTTTAAATTATTCTGGATTTCAGGGCTAAGTAGTTTCTTCTTAATTAAACTTTTTATTTTGAGATGATTATGGATTCATTACACATATTTTATTATTTATTCATTTCTTTTTATTTTAGAGAGAGAGTGCAAGTGGGGGAGAGGGAAAGAAGGAAAAGAGAGAGAGAGAGAAAAAGAGAATCTTAAGCAGGCTCCAAGCCTAGCATGTGGCCCAACGCAGGGCTCCATCCCATGACCCTGGGATCACGACCTGAGCCAAAATCAAGAGTCAGACACTCAACCCCGACTGAGCCACCCAGGTGCCTCTCACTACCCATATTTTAAAGGGGCATTTCATGAGATTTTGACATAGGGAAATACCTGTGACACAGTCAAGGTAATGAATATATTCACCGCCCCAAAAGTTTTTATCATTTTACCACATTTGCTTTATTATACTCTTTTTATAATTTTTTTTTTTCCTGAGCCTTTCAAAGTAAACTTAAAAATACATATGTATGTGTGTGTGTATACACACATATATGTCATGTTCCTTTGGTCCAAAATATGTCCACGTTTACTTTCTAAAACCATAACCACAGTCCACTTAAAATAAATGCGGCATTTAGTATAGATATTGTTGTCTCATAGGCAGCCCACGTGCCAATTTTCTGGTTGTCCCAATCGCGTCCTTTATAGTACCAGATAGACTTGCCTTTTTACTAAACTTTTATTTTCAGATAACTGGAGCTGTAAGAAATCAGTTAGAGATACGCCACCATTGTTAGCATCTTGCAAAAGCCCGGTGTCACAACCAGGACATCGACATTTACACTGTCAAGACACAGAACACTTCTGTGACCACAAGCATCCCTCCTGTTGCCCATTTATAGCATTCCCACCTGCCCCTACTTCTCCTTAACTCATTGCAACTACCAATCTGTTCTCTGTTTCTGTAATTTTGTCATTGCAAGAACGTTTTAGAAATAAAATCGTACGGCGTAGAAGCTTTCGAGACCAAGTTCTTAAACAGCATAGTTCTCTGGAGATTCATCTGGGTCGTTGCATGTATCGGTCCATCCTTTTTATTGTTTCGTAGTATTCCATGGTTTGCGTAGTTTGTTTAAACGCATGTTGGGAGACATCGGCATCGTTTCCAGTTTTTGCCTATCGTGAATAAAGCCGCTGTAAGTGCTTGGGTATTGATTTTTGTGTAATCAGTTCTCGGGGCTCAATGCACAGGTGTGCCACGGCCAACCATCCCGTGGCGATGGCATACTTACTTTTTTAGGGAACTGTTAAATTGTTTTCCAGGGGCTGTGCCGTTTTACATCCCCAGCAGCAGTGGATGAGTTACGTAGTTTCTCTGCCTCCTCACCAGTATTTGATGGTGTTTAACTGTTCTCCCCTCGCAATTCTGCTGGATACACGAAGGGGATCCTGCCAAAGTTGTCATTTGCATTTCCCCAGTGGCTAATGACGTTAAGCATCTTTCTTTGTGCTGATCTAGTCTTTTAGATCCTCTTTGGTGAAATGTCAGTGCCTTACCCAGGTTCTAATTAGATTGTTTCCATACTGTTGACTTCTAAGAGTTCTTTCTGTATTCTGCGTAGTAGCCTCGTGGCAGATGTGTGGTTCCCAGCACCGCTCTCTCTCTAGCTTGTCTTTCCTTTTCATAGAACACAAGTTTTTTTTTAAACTTGGGTAAAGTCTCATCCATTTTTCCTTTTATGACTCATGTTTTTGGTGTCAGGTCAAAAAGAACTCTTTGGCTAGCCCTGGGTCTTTAAGATTTTCTTCTGGTGTTTCCTGAAAGTTACAGGTCTGTGAGGGTGAACATATGGGCTCCCTATTTCTCCTTCCCTAATGTTGCTTGGGCGGGGGGATTGGGATGCCTGGTGATAGCCTGGTAAGGGTGGAAATTTGGGGTTCCCACTAGGCCTCTGTCGCCGTGGGTGGGACGTGATCAGTGAGGTTGGGTTTGGCCGGATTGGGCCTCCCCTTTCCTTGTCCATTGATTGCAGAGAGCGGGCTTCTGTTGGGGCCTGTTCTGTCTGCACCCCCTGCCATTTCCAGGGTCTTCAGCTCCCCGAGTCCAGGCTCTGTGAGGCAAAAAGGAAACGCTGGGAAGGGGGTTCACCACCGTGTCCTGAGGTCCCAATCCAGTTGGCTTTCTTCTTTCCACCTGTAAGATCTTTATATTTGTTGAGCGTATCAAATGTCCAGGGTCTTCAACTGGGAGAAATAGGGGAGAGTGTACGTATTCCTTGTTTCTGGAAGCAGAAATCGGTAGTTTTATGTTCGTTGATAGTTTCTCTGTCAAAGAGAGATGCGTGTGTAAATTAACGTGTAAACATAAATGTGCCAAGAGGCATGGATGCCGTTACTTACGCCTACAGCAGACTTTTGAGAAGTTTTCCTTCAAATACACCGCCACTCTTAAGATGTCGTTATCAGTGTGCAGCACGTCTGGTTCCAGCTGTGTCTCTGTCTTCTAACTCACCCTCCGTGTGTGTCCACCTTGGACACACTGGCCGCACTTTGCTAGGTAATGATTGCACGTGTTGTCGCTCACCGCGTCAGCAATTGAAGTCTGTTTTCCTGATTTGCCATTATTCATGTCATGGTTACTTTTGTTTTAAGCTACAGAACTACACAGTTCCATGGTCTTTTTTCCGGAGCTCTTGGGCCAAATATTGTGTCATAATTTGGAACCTTCTGCATGTTGGAAAGGAAAGCCAGAGCATATACTAGGGTATACGCGGCCTGTAGTTGGCCGTGGGCAACACCCTGTAATCGCAGCCATTCATGTATCTGCAGCTAAATGATTCTGCATACTGGTGATATTAACGGTGTTGTCACACTTTGTCATCACATTTTATCCAGTGAACCTATCTCCCACCAGCACAAAAAAGGGGGGGTGGGGGAGGGAAGAAAGAAATGCAGTTTTCCAAGCCTTTTGGACTCGGAATTACACATAAAGGATTTTAGGCCCGTGGAAATAGGGCAGTCAGCAAGCCGAGCTGGAGTAAGGGCCCTATTTTTAGCCCTCCACTCCACGCTGTTTAACTGCTGAGGTGGTGCTCCAGGCCCTGGATTTGCCAACTGTGATTGTTTCCAGTATGAAAACAAAAGCGGCTATTGGTTTAATCCTGTTATATGGTGTTGATCTTAAAAATCGCTGGATTCATATTAGGATTTGGGGTTTAATCCTGTAAGGATCAGACTTTCATCTTATTTATCCTAAATCCCTCTTTAATCTTGTTAATTATGCCAGACCACTTTCCCAAGGGTCAGGGTGTGTGTGTGTGTGTATGTGTACATATACATATATAGTATGCAGTCATATAGTTCCTTTTTCCAAAGATATTTTTCTCTCTGAAAAAGGTCAGTTTTCTCACAAAGAGCCATAGAACCACATGTCCTTCTCCAGAGCGGCGTTAGCATTGCAAGGATGACATCAGTTCTGTATTCTTACACCTTAGATTATCGTAAATCTCTGCAAGGCCTCCTGAGAGGGAGTCTAGTGCTCGTCTTGGATTTCCTGACAAGGTGCACGGCACTCTTCTACAAGGGGAATGTTGTTAGAGTTTAGGGGCTCTTCGTCAAAAAAATACAGTTAAATTGGTTATAATTGAGATACCACTCTCCTATAGTAGAACAGAAAATCAGTTCTTAACTTTTGACCTTCACATTGAAATTGTGCTGTGTACCTTAGGGAAGGAAGATACACATGTGGTCTCAGATCTCTCTCTGCTTCCACTTCATGGAATGTAACTGCTTTGGGCCTGGTGCTGTTTCTTTCCTTCTTTTTCTTAAAGGATGTCTGTCAACAACTGTCCTTGCCAAGCAGTAAAAATAATAGATCCTAGCTAACCATAAGTCATTATTTTTTTCTTATTTCTATTTTTTAGGGGTGGGAAGTTTTGTAATTGGATTATAAGGTTTACTGATAGATAGGAACCAATCAACCTATACCAAATGATCTCTCTTGGAGCCCTACATCATTTTTCTTCTTCCTCTAGTTCTTGGGCGGTGGTTACTGTCGTTTTTAAATAATAATTGGGGTGCCTAATATAGATTCCTTAAGCTGCTAGAACATGGTGATTTTATAGGAAAAATACCCTGGTTGACTCTATTTTAATCTTTCTATGAGTATTTCACTTCCAACAATTACTCAAGGATTGCTAAATATAAAAGGTAAGGCAAACCATGGTATTGTGAATTAAAATAGCCTTTAGAACTATTGATATCTCATATTCAGCCAACCTTTATTTTTTCCAAATGAAGTAGGTACAGTCTTTTGATACATACATAGTTATACACAGCTATCAATGTCTACTTTGCATATTTATTTTAAAGAAAATAAATTATTTAAGGGAACTTATGTATTTATGTAAGGGAACTTTATTTAAGTTAAGGGAAGTGTATTTAAGGGAACTTCTTTGCAAAAATGCACGATGGCTTCATTATTGGCAGTGCTGACAGTGAGATTGTGGGAAGTGGGAAGAAGTTGTTACCAGGATCTAATTATATAAATGGGAAAAACTTAGGGTAAAGAACTCACTTTAGGTGATGGAGTGATTTTGTATGTGCATGCTTTGCCAGAAGTGAGGAGGGGCAACTTTGATTTCTAATCCGCTTTGGGGGAAGCTCCATATCAGGGCTGCGCAGAAACATTCAGTGAAGCAGCTCCTTTATCATAAAGAGAATTTTAATTAAAAAATGTTCTTGCATCGTGAGCAGAGTAAGCGACAGCCGGCTACACTGGGCATTTATCTCCTTCAAACCACATTACCAGTAATTGCTGCATTAAATCAAAGTCAGAAGAGATTACAGGTCTGAATCGAACAAGAGGCTGGTGCCAACCCAAGGATTCCCACACTGCTGCGTCGCTGCTCCCAGAGCCTTGTCCCAGGCCCCAGTGGGGACGAGAGTCAGGGGATGCCTGACAGTCCCTCTGTAAGGCACAAGCATGGTGAACACAATCCGAGAAGGGAGGCGGTTGCACGTTCAAGACCCCATGGCCTTGCCTTTTGGTTAGCTTTTGTTTTGAACACAAGGGGATGATTTCCCATTGTTTTGCAGTGCTCTTAGTGAAAAAGAGAGAGCATGTTACCTGCTTTGCACTTGAGGAGATCGCTTTGGGATAAAAATCACTTGTTCTTTCTCTGCTCCTTTACATAGTTGTATTGCCTTCCTGGTCAAGCGTGGTCCTCTCACTTGACTGAGTGATTCAACAGAAACGGCCCTGCCCAAACCACCTCTCTGTAGGGGTTTCCCCACCCTCCTTCCCCACTACTGCCTTTCCTCCTAACACAATTAACTTAGCTCTTTAAGTGCTTTCTGCTTCTTGTTGAGGCCATGTACTCCTCAGTTCTAGGTCTGGCTTCACAAATCAGATCATTCTGAAGCTCCTTTAAATGCCCTTCCTGAATTATTGGAGATGATGATGATGACAATGGCAGTGACGGTAAGAGCAGCTGTAATTTGATACTCACTCACCATATCCCGGCGCCTGTGCATGTGCTGCCCCCCATGAGGTAGGCATTCTCATCATCGTTCTTTTCCCAGATCCTAGGACCTGAGGCAGAGACATGTGAAAGAACTTTCTCGAAGTCACACAGCTGGGACATGGTGACCTGACTTCAGACCCCTGAACTCTTAAGAACTCTTACCGCACACCGTGTTGCTTCTGTACGCCCATCAGGCATTCTGCTAGGTGTTCAGGATGCTTCGAGGAATAAAACAGACTCTATAAGTCCCTGCCCTCCTGGGTTGGGAGAGGTGACAAGTTGAAAAGGATATGTGCTAGGGCCAAGGGGGTATGCAGGGGAGATGTAAACTAGACTGATCAGAAGTGATTTTCAGAAAAACCTGCTTTTATACTTCTGCTTAAATCTCATACCTAATTTGCCACCATACCCGTAATCTCCCTTTTCACGACTTTCTCCGTAATGTTGGAGGGCATGACGGTGACTTTCCCTATCTCCCTCTACCAGCCCACCCCCTCCCCAAAGAAAATAACTAGCTCTCCACAAACTCCTCGCAGTGAGTGGGGCAGGAATTAGTTTATTTTAATTTTTTAATAGCTCTGTTGAAGTTTAATTGCAGTACAATAAATTGCACATGTGTAAAGTTTATAATTTGGTAAGTTTCACATGTGTATATGCCCATGAAATCACCCCCATGACCAGATAACGAATATATTAGTCATCTCTGAAAGTTCCCTCATGCCCCTTGTAGTCCTTCCAGCTCTCTCCCTCCACCCTGCATGTTTGCAGGCAACCACTATATTCTTTGAGTCAGCATGGATTACTTTGCATTTTCTAGTATTTTGTAAAACTGGAATCACAATAAATTCTCTTTTTTTTTTGCCCGGTCTATTCCACTCGGCCTAAATATTTGGAGATTCATCCATGTGATTGCATATACCAATGGTTCATTCATTTTTCTTGCTAAATCATAGTCTGTCGGGCTGTACCATAACTGGGCCACCATTAATCTTCTGATGGTCATTTGGGTTACTTTCAGTTTTAGGCTTTGATCTATAAAGCTGCTATGCATATTCCTGAACAAGTCTTTATATGAATACATGCTTTCATTTCTCTTGGGTAAATACTTAGAAGTGCAGTGGATGGATCAAATGGTAGGTGTATGTTTAACTTTTTAAGAAATTGCTAAACTGTTTCCACACTGGCTGTACCATTTTAGACTCTCACCAGCAGTATTTGAAACTTTCTATTGTTCCGTTGCCTTGCCAGCATTTAGTATTACCAGTCTTTTAAACTTGAGTCATTCTAACAGGTATGTAGTGGTCTTGTGGTTTTCATTTCCAAATGAATAATGGCAGTGAATATCTTTTCACAGGCTCTGTTACCATCTCTGTATCTTCTCTGGTCAAGTGTCCAAATCCTTTGCCCATTAAAATATATATATATTGTGATTACTTGTTTTCTTGTGGTTGAGCTTGGAGAGTTCTTATATATCTTGGATACAAGTCCTTTATCAGATACATGCTTTGCAAATATTTTCTCTCAGCTGTGGCTTGTCTTTTTATTCTCCTTACAGTAGCTTTTGTAGAGCAGAAACTTTCAATGAAGAAGACATTTTATTAGTTTGTCCTTCTACAAACTGTGCCTTTGGTGTCATATCCTAGAAGTCTGCCTCATCCAAGGTCATGAAGGTTTTCTCCTAGGAGTTTTACAGTATCATTTTTTACCTTTTTATAGTCTGTGGTCCATTTTGACAACTAGATGTAATATATGGTATAAGGTTAGGATCTCGGTTCATTTTTATTGTGTGTGCATATCCAGTTGTCCTGATACCATTTGTTGAAAAGACTATTCTTTTTTCTTTTTTTTTTTTTTTTATGTTTATTTTTGAGAGGGAGACAGAGACAGAGTGTGACCAGGGGAGGGGCAGAGAGAGAGAGGGAAACACAGAATCCGAGGCAGGCTCCAGGCTCTGAGGTGACAGCACAGAGCCCAATGCAGGGCTCAAACCCACGAACCGCGAGATCATGACCTGAGCTGATGTCGGATGCTTAAACTGACAGAGCCAGCCAGGTGCCCTGAAAAGACTATTCTTTATCCACTGCCTTGCCTTTGTACCTGTGGATCTATTTTTCCATTTCCTATTCTGTTCTATTGATGCACTTTTCTGCCCTGATACCAATACCACACTGTCTTAAGGGATGTAAGTATTATGGGAACCAGTAGACTTCAGAAAAGTGACAGCAAACTGTCACAAACCTCAGGCATAGCCTGTGATTCCAGTCCACACCTGGCGAAAAGATCGTTCTAATCTTCAAAACCTATTTTTAAACAGTGGAACGAAATGGAGAGAACTACCATGGTCACGAGCCGGAAGACTTGATATTCCCGAGATACTAATTCTCCCCAAACTGATCTTTAGATTCAGTGTAATCCCAACCCAAATCTAAGCAAGTTTTTTTTTGGTAGTAGAAATTAACAAGCTAATTCTAAAATTCATATGGAAATGACAAGGGCCTCGAATAGCCAAAACAGTTTTGCAAAAGAAAAAGTTGGAGCACTAACACAGCTTGATTTCAAGTTACAGTAATTAAGACAGTGTGATACTGGTGTCAGTTTTGAGGTATATACATACCTCTTAATGTCATCCAATGAGATTGGGTCAGTTAGGTTTCGCTGCCTAACAAACCTCCCCAAGACGTAATGCCTTAAAACAGTGTTAGTCGTTTACCTGCTCTCAGTTCCACAGGTCAGGAATCTGGGTGGTTCTTCTTGTCGGGGTTGGCCGGGCCTGGGTGTCTGGGATGACCTCCCTGTCACATCTGGTGGT
This sequence comes from Neofelis nebulosa, assembly GCF_028018385.1. Taxonomy (NCBI): domain Eukaryota; kingdom Metazoa; phylum Chordata; class Mammalia; order Carnivora; family Felidae; genus Neofelis; species Neofelis nebulosa. Next base: position 12,118,075 of record NC_080789.1, read on the forward strand.
TGGCTAGCTGATTGGTCTGGGGAGCACAGCTGGAGCAGTTCCCCTCTATTCCACTTTGTTTTCCATCCGTCCTTACACGGTAGTCTCAGGGTTCCAGAGCGTAGCAAGGGAGGGCAAGTCCCAGTGAAGAAAACACCTGTCAGACCTCCGATTGCGTCACATTTGCTGCTGGCCCAATGGCGAACGCAAGTCACAAGGAAGGCTAAGACCAATTTCAAAGGGTGGAGGGAAAATCCCACCACTTCATGAAGAGGCTCTGAAATCGTCTGACGATTTTTGTAATCTATCACAGAGGTATTATGAATGAAGGAAGATAAAAGTTTCTGTGGAGGGTAAAAGGCTCTATTATGTAGCCTTATGTAGAATCATTTGTAGACATATTTCCCTAACAGCATTTGAATATCTGTAGTTATTTTCTGTTCTAAATGGTGTATCTTTGGTGCGCCTGGGTGGCTCAGTTGGTTAAGCGTCCAACTTGATTTTGGCTCCGGCCAGGATCTCACAGCTCATGAGTTCAAGCCCCATGTCAGGCTCTGCGCCGACAGCATGGAGCCTGCTTGGGATTCTCTCTCATTCCTCTGTCTGCTCCTCTCCTGCTCATGATCTCTCTCTTTCTCAAAATAAATGAACAGTAAAATAAAAAAATAATTAAAAATAAATAAAGGCATATCTTTACCCTTACCCTTTATGTACTGTCTGTCTTTCTGGATTTCCAGTGAATGTCTATTGGCCCATTTTTTATGGATACCTTTTACTTCTTAGTAGTACTGATGTAGCGAAAGAGTAATTAAAGACACTTCTGACAAAAATGTTCATTTCTGGCCTCACTGTTTGCATGCCTTGTCTCTCTCTCCAGATAGAATAACGCATTTCAGCCATAGCGTGGCTTATTCTGTTATTACCCATACTTCCTTGTGTACCGTGTGTCACGCAAAGGAGTCCTTTCTGTACACAACTTCTCCAGTAGGTATAATTTCAAGTGTTTCCATTGGTGTAGAAAATTCAACAATTCTCACAGCACCTTACAACCAACAGAACTTTTGCGTGAATATTTTTGAATAGGCTCTTGACTTCGTGCCATATATTTACCTGCCTGCTTTTCTTTACGCGTGCTACGTATGGCCCCGCCCCTTCCGTGCTGTTGTATGCGTTTGGAATGCTGTTCCACTGCCTCAGAGCCCCCCACCCCACCTGGAAAACTCTTTGCCACAGTTCATTTTAACTGCTCGTGAAATATTCCTGGCTTCCGTTGCTCTGGGGAGTTCGATGGTGGCAGCTGTGGCCTTTCTCCCAAGTCACAGTGTAACACGTGTGGCATCTGTCAAGTGGTATTTTGGTGTTTATTATTTTCCACTCTCTCTCCCTCGCTGCCAGCTCTTTGAGAGTTTTTTCAATTTCTAGGGCTTCATGCGATGTTGGGGATATCTTGGTTGAATGAATGGGTGTTGACTGAATGAGCAAATGAGAGATGGTCTGTTCCTGGTTCAGTCCATTTCGCTCCGATTTGTAGTTGCAGGTAATTGCAGACCTTCCCTTTTCACATGCTGATAGGCATGTGCTGTGTGAAAGGTATTGGCTTAAAAAAAAAAAAAAGGTATTGGCTTAATTCTTTTTTTTTTTTTTTTGAGTTTATTTATTTTTAGAGCGGGGGGGGGGGGGTGGGGGCAGAGGGAGAGAGAGAGAATCCCAAGCAAGCTCTGCACCGCCAGTGAGGAGCCCCCAATGTGGGGCTTGAACTCACCAACCACGAGATTATGACCTGAGCGGAGGTAGGACGCTTAACCGACGGAGCCGCCCAGGCGCCCCGGTATTGTCTTAATTATTTGAGAGAAATGCAGAGTTGAACAGACAGGTCCTGCCCTTAAAGAAGTTGCCTAAGAGATTAAACAAGCATTGCTAAAAACATACAAGGTGCTTAGTGTGCTATAAGTCAGCTAAAGGTAAAGTACCATGAAGTTCAAACAAAAGAGAAATGCCTTCTGGCTGGAAGTAATCAGGAAGAGCTTTGTGGAGCAGATTGCATTTAAGGGAGACCTCCAAGGGGTCTGTTTTAAGGTTTGGTCATTTTGAAATGGGTACGAAAACCATACAATCAAAGGCACAGAGCCAAAAAAACAAGCAAGGTAGCAGTCCAGTCCACCTTGATAGAGGCAATAGTAGGTGGTTGAATGTATCAGTAATTATTTTTGTACTTCACTGTCACTTGGAAGACGACGAAGTATTCCAAGATAGAAAGTTTTGTTCCGATTTACATGCAGGTATCGTGTCTATTGTCCATTCTGATCATGAATTTATTAATTTTGCTGCCATCCTTTTAGTGCTGTTACTAAAACAGCTCTCTCACACAAAACTTCTCGATCCCTATTTGCTAAATTCAGTTATCTTTCCTAAATTCTCATTTTTTAAACCTTTCTGTATTTCTGCCTGACATCGCTATATACTCAACTCTGGTATCAATTTATGAAATACTTTCCCTAGTGTAAGAGACACAAGATAGAAGAATAGTAACAGATGTCCTCTATGTCCTGGCTTTTGTGAACAGTACATGATCCTGCTTAATCTTTTTTATCCTTTGTTGCTATTTCTGCCTTCTAGAAGTGAGTATTCCTTAAGGTTCTATTTTCAGCCCTTTGCCTTGTATCCACTGCTCATTTATCTCTTTCTTTTCTTTCTTTCTTTCTTTCTCTTTCTTTCTTTCTTTCTTTCTTTCTTTCTTTCTTTCTTTCTTTCTTTCTTTCTTTCCTTCCTTCCTTCCTTCCTTCCTTCCTTCCTTCCTTCCTTCCTTCCTTCCTTCTTTCCTTCCTTCCTTCTTTCCTTCCTTCCTTCTTGCTTTTTTCTTTCTTTTTTAAAGTACATAGTGGTTCAGTAATGTTGTGGACTAAATCAGTGTGGGAGAACATTGCTCATTTTTAATCTCAACCACATTCTGCTGTTGGCTGTTCCTCCCATGCTCCTGTTGCCTCTTCATTTCTAACCCTGACCTCTCTTCTAGGGCTGCCACCTACACCTCTGAGCACTTGTTAGACATTTCCTGGTGGATGTCCTGCCATAACTTTAAACCAGTGTATGCTTCTGATTTTCCTGTTTTATCAGTGTGATACTTACTTGGCCAGTCAGCTCAACTTAGCACCTTAGTGTTAGATTTAATTACCTTTCTCTTCTACCCTGTATCCGAACAGTCTGCAATTCCCGTGGATGCTGCCCTTGTAATGTCTCCTACGTCTCTACCTTCATTATTCCTACTGCTGGCATGTGGTTTTGCATTAGTAATCTGTAGATGATTGCACTTGTGTAGCCTCTCCTCGGCCTCCCTGCCTTCAGCTTGTTCCTCCTTTCCATTCTTCCTATGGCCACCAGAGCTGTTTTCATGAAACAGTTTTGTAACAACACTCTTCCCTTCTCAAACTGTCTTTAAAGATGAGGTCTGAAATACATACATAGCTTGATGTCCTAGGCTTTCCACAGTGAATCCAACCTACTTTTCTTAGCATTTGCCACTATTTACCCACAGTTGTCTAGACTATTTACCCACTGGTCCATAAGTAGGTCTTGTGTATTTCTAACTACATATTTTACCTATATATATCTCTGTCTTTCTCTGCCTCGTCCCCTTCATCCCCATCTATCTCAAGCCCTGTCTGTTTTTGAACTGCTGTGTTATCCCTGTACACAGCAGTCATTGGAATCTTCTAATATTATTGTCACTAAAACTAATTTTATACCTTAGAGCGGAAGTCCTTGCAGTCTGTGTTAAGCATCCTACCGTGGACACTCTTGGTAGGATTGTGGCGTAGGCAGAAGGGAAGGAAAGAGAGAAGGAAAAAAGAACAAGAGAGTAGAAAAGAAGAATCTCCAATACTGTCTGGCTGTCCGGTACTTGGTAAGTCTTGAGATGCCTCCGAGACTTAAATTTCATGAATCTCAAGGTAGCTTCTAGATACCTCACTCTTAAATATTACTAGGTCCGTTTCTCTCTGATATCATTACATTCTATCTAACACATGTGTTATAGGTATGTCAGCTGTTGAACTGTGATCTGGGTGTCTTACTAATGAGATGCATGAAATATATATGAACAGCCATTTTCTGTATTTATAACTGATGAGTAAACAAAGACTTCAATACTATGAAAGCAGTCATAATATTGCAAAAAGTGTGTACTTTTTCAAATGGCATATATTTTAGAATTTTATTTTGACTATTACAATTTAAAATTTTTTACAAGAGGTGAGTCAACAGGCAAGAAATACAGGGAGTTATAATTGAGATGCTGAATTATTTTGTCATTTTTCTGAAGGGGGCTAATTATTTAAACTAATTATTAGTTTAAATAATTATTAAACTATTAATAGGCAGAATCTAGGTAAGACATGGTTAAGTTTGTTTATCATCCGTGTCCTCCAGAGAGTTTATAGTCAGGCCATCATGTAAAGTAAAGCAAATGTGATAGTATAGAGGCTGAGAAAGTATTGCTAAGTTTTAAAGTACTTATACTCAAAGCAAAATGTTTTGATTCCCTTAAACTTATAAAAAGATAAATTATAGGAGCACCAAAGGCTAATTTAAATGTATTCAAACATATCAGAAGTTTGTCTTTAAAGTAATAAATGAAAACCTCCTCACCGTCCCACCCCCCCGGAGATGTAGGTTTTGTCATATGTGTGTGTATATAAATATATGTTACATACAGTACATGGTATATATGTGGCATCTGTTGGTATGTGTATCGACCAGTAAGTTATATATGTGTGTGTGTGTGTGTGCGCGCGCAGAGATACATAGTGCATTTAAAAATATGGAATTACACTCTCTACATTATTCAGCAATATAATTTTTTTCACTTAATATTGTAGTCACATCTTCTCACCCTGTATGTATAGATCTATCCTCAAGAAGAATTTAAAGCTCTCGAAATTGACAAGGCTCGCAGTAACATATGTGGAGACCATTTTCAAGTTTAAATTATATAGGTTGTTCTTGGGGCGCCTGGGTGGCCCAGTGGGTTATGACTCTTGGTTTCAGCTCAGGTCGTAATCTCACGGTTTGTGGGTTTGGGCCCCGTGTTGGGCTCCACGCTGAATGGCAGGGCTTGCTTGGGATTCTCTCTCCCTCTCTCTGTCCCTCCCCCTCTCATGCTTTCTCTCTCAAGGCAGATAAATAAACTTACAATTTTTTTTTTTATCAGTTCTAGAATTTGAATTATAGTGTGTCATCTTAAATACAGTACCATCTGGGAACTTCTGGGATCTTCCGTAATTAATTCACCAAATATTGAACGGAGTTAACTCATGAAATTTATCAGCCATAGTTCATTATTGCAGCCCTCCGTGGTTTATAAGACGTTCATCTTCCTATCGAGAGGAATCTTGATACCAGTCACATCAAGGATGTAATGGTGATTTATGTTAGTTTACAAGTATCTTATGTGGCCAGTACTGCTGTACTGCTCTGTATGAAATGCAGTAGGGTGGATGTGGAATGGTATGGTGTACAAGGAGTAAGAAGGGTTGGAGAATTATTTGATTTGTGATTAGAAGCAGAAATTTAGTGGGGCGCCTGAGTGGCTCAGTCGGTTAAGCGTCTGACTTCAGCTCAGGTCGTGATCTCGCCGTCCGTGAGTTCCATCCCCGCGTTGGGCTCTGTGCTGACAGCTCAGAGCCTGGAGCCCGTTTCGGATTCTGTGTCTCCCTCTCTCTCTCTGACCCTCCCCCGTTCATGCTCTGTCTCTCTCTGTCTCAAAAATAAATAAACGTTTAAAAAAAAAAGTAGAAATTTAGTATCAGATTTTATTACAGAAACATTACTTTTGTTATTTCTTAGTTACCGCTTTAATAAGTGGTGTAGGGGATAGTCAGAATGTATATGAAAGGCCCTTAACATGTGACAAGTCCAGTCAAAAATGTTATGAAAATGTTATGAGGCTCAGATAATCCCGAGTCAGAATTGACAAAGCCAGAGGCTCATAGTTGTGAGAAAGTGATACTGTGGACGTGTTCATTAAGAGCAGCTTTGAAAAAAATGTTATTCTTCGTGTGAGAAGTGACTTATGGTGTTTAATTTTGTGCTGTAGCCTCCTTTTGCCTTTTGGTTTTACCTGTGTGCTTACCTATTTCCCCCAAGACTGTAAAGTCCTTGACAACAGGACTGTGTCTGTTCATTTCTCCAGTGTTTAAGCACGGTACTAGATGTTCAGTAAATTTTAAAACGTTACACTGAATTAATGCATTATTGTATCTCGTGTGTAATGCACAGACCCAGTATACCAGCGATCTGAAGATAATCTAGTACGTTCTAATGGTCCACCCAATCTCTTAGAACCGATTTCAGGTACATGTTTCACCAAGAGAACTATCTTAGATGTGCTAAAGCCATTTTGACTCTTAAAAAACAATTTCTTCTGAACAATCCTAAAATAAAATGCAATGACCATAAAAGGAGGAAAATTGCCCTGGGGGCGGGGGGCACAGCAATACATAAACTCTCATAAATGCCTCACAGTTGCATTTAATCCTTATGGTTTAATCTTACTGAAACATGTTATAATATTACTGGCTCTCCAAGATTAGGGAGATCATAGCCCTTGAAACTAATTTAGAATTATTTACCATTTGAACTTTTGAATGCTTGCGCCAAGTAGGGAATTTCTTAGGAGCACTAGTTATAAATAGTGTGTCCCTTACTAAGCATTCACTTTCTGCTCACTGTATGTCCTATTTTCTAAGAATTACTTAGCAGTTGTCTGGTTTTATTTTTGTTTATTTTTTGCATTTTTTAGCACTCCTCTGGTTTTAGATGGGCTGTCTCAACTTTGAACCCCAACCCGCCGTGCTTTATCGGACTGACAACACCTGTCCATGTTTGTTCCTGCTTTTAATATCTGGCATAGAAATATGCGTGCACATGTGTGTTCGTATATAATGGTAGGGTGGGTATAGCAGCTTCCTAACAGAGGAAGAGCAACTGATTTTCTGAAAAGACCTTTCCACCCCCACCTTTTTTGCAGACAGCCGGAGTTAATCCTTACATGTTTGATTGGAACAGCTGAGAGAGTGTGTTGCATATCTGAAGGTCTCGGGTGGACTCATGTTGCCTCCGAGCTGGGGCCACCTCCCTCTTTTCTAGTGCCGATCCTGCCAGCTGTCCCGGCCTCTGTTAAAGCACTGTGAAGGAGGTGTTAAATGATACACAAACATACACTGTCATGAAAGGGATCCCTTTACTGCATGTAGCGGGGCGACTTCTTTTTTCTGCCCTTCCTTGCCACGACAGAGGGGTTTTATACTGTTAATCCTAGCACCTGTCTCTGCCGGAGACGGTTAGGAGGGGTGTGTGTGGCGTGTGTGTGTGTGCGTGTGTGCGTGTGTGTGCGCGTGCGTGCGCGCCACCCTACCCAAGGAGGAGTAGAGAAATAACACCAGTCCCATCTGGATTGGGAGTGTTCCCCTCTGACGCATTTGAAGCCGGGAACATATATATCATTTGGATCCTGGATACCTTGTGCTTCCTGCCGTTGTTTTTTTGTTTGTTTGTTTGTTTTTTACTTTTTGTTTTTGCCTCTTTAAGGAGCCCGTGTTCTCTGTCCTGGCTGTCATTCTCTGCCTCTTGAGTTTCTGGTGGTGGAGTTGTCAGTTTGAACCCACCAGAAATAGCAAGTCTCTACTGTAGTTTTCAGGCTGTAACTAGTAACTCGGAGGTTTTTTTGCTTTTCCCCTGAACGCTTCTTCTGTGTAGTGTTGAATGTTACTGGGGTGGACGCTTGGGCTGAACCAAGCTCCAGCTTCATCATCTGAGCCAGCAGACCTATCTGCGTAGACTGGGAGGCAGCCAGAGATTTTTGGGTGCTACCTAGTCCCTTTGGACAGGACAGCCAGATCAAACAAGGCAAAAGCATAGACGCTTTTGGTACTGTCTTTATCTGAAGACATTTTTCCCCTTTGCTATGTATGGTGTATATTGTATGGATTATCAATATCCTGTTGTCCAGGTAAGCTGAGGGCTATAACGTTTTTTTTGTTTTTTAAAGTACCGTTTGATTGATGTGAAGGTTTTATGGTGGGATGAAATGCTTATAAGCTTTCTGTCTTTTGACCTGGTACCACTCAGGGCATAGATTTCCCATGGTACTTTGCTAATTTGCTGAAACAGAAGGTTTGAGTTTTATAGTATTGAGGACTGGGCAGGGGAGGTTACTTTCAACTCTAGAAGTTCTTGAAACTTCAGAGAGATTCCTGTGCGCGTGTGCGTGCGTGCCTGCGTGCGTGTGTGTGTGTGTGTGTGTGTATGTGTGTGTGTGTTTAAACACAGCGAGCTTGCCATTATAAATGTAACATACTAAGTCACCGTATTAAAGTATACTTGAGGCTTCATTCTGAGTACATGACAAGCACAGATGGCGGTTGCTGTTATGTTTCAGAAAGGTAATGTACGGTGGGGCACTCTCTACACACTTAATGTTTTAGACTATTTTGTGATGGGATTAGTGGCATCTTATTTATTAACTTACTGAAGTCTAGAATCAGAAAATTTCAAGTCATTATGAAGTGTATTCCAGATATCTACCATTTGCCTTTAAATTAGTAGCCGTATAGTGAGTGAAGTTGTAGTATCCTGGATTCTGATTCAAGCTATAGCGTTAACTACCTCCATGATATGCTCAAATAGCTTCATTTTACTTGATTTCACTCTCCCTATGTATGAAATGAAGGGGTTGGACCAAGTGATCCTTCATAGGTCGCGATTCTTTGAAATATTAATGGATTGTGCTGAAAACCTAGAACAGGAGGATAAAAACGTTTAATACAGTTAATTCTGAATTACAGATACTAGCAGTTTTCTCAGTTTGTTTCGGTTTACTTTTGTTTTCATGGTACTTCATTCTTTTTCCTTTGAAATGGCCATTTCTCTAATAATTAGCTCCTAAGCTGTAGGTTGGACAGAAATGCATAGGGTTAAAGGAAGTGACAAACTAACCATTACATCCTATTGTGTATTTTGGGCCTAAAGGCTAACCAGGCTATTTTTACTTGAACCTATTGGGTAAGCTCTCCAGAGGAAACTCCCAGCTCTCATTCATGGCCACCAGGATTGAAGTCAGATGGGAGGGGATGTGGTTATGTTTCTTCAACTATGCGTTTTACTTATATTCTGTTGTATGTATGTGTTTCCATTATTTTGAGTTATTCAGGTCAAGGGTATTTACCACAATGAGGTTTTGATATATTTGTGGGTCTTGCTTACCTGCGGACTGTTTCTCTACTGGCATAAAACAGTAGATTGGTCCACATAAGAGTTTAAGGCTGAAAGTGTCATGAGACTAGATTAAAAACAAAGCTTCTTCCAAGTAAATATTGATGTGCTTTTGAAGAGAAACATCTGTGAGCAGTATTTTTCTGAGACCCAGCTAGCAAAGTAAGGGACTTGTAGTAACAGTTGTATAAGTAAAATTGCGGGGAAAAACTGGAAAAGCAAAAGTGTTCCCAAAGAAGATTGAAGTTATCAGAGATCTATGGAAAAAATAATTATAATGTATAAAAGAAGTTTTGGGGTAGGAAACTGGCCACCTCCCAACAAGGGAAAGGTGGTGGGGTGGATTAAAGCATTCCTATTTAGAAATTACAACATTTGCTAGTCTTTAGCAGTGCAATTTTATTCGTTTATGATAAAATGTATTTGACACCCTAAATCTTTTTAGTCATTAAGTTTTAGTATTGGTAAAGGTAGTGCTCAGTGTTTGAAACAACTCTTTCCTGGCTTTGCTCCATTTAGTAGCTATATTCTATCTGAAATTCAAGTAGCTTAGAAATGCAGATAATGAGATTTTAATTTTAAGAGTACACTCTCTATTCCACCACATCAGGGAAATGAATGAGATTGGAAAAACAATTTTAAGTTGAAGGATCCAAAACTATTTTACAATCTTATTTATTAATTCAGTTAGGGAAACAGTTTTCTTTCAGCGCCTTTGTAAATGGGCAATAGATAGTTGTTGGCCACCTAAACTTTATTTATTAAAAAAATTTTTTTTTAATCTTTTTATTTATTTTTGAGACAGAGAGAGACAGAGCCTGAGCAGGAGAGGAGCAGAGAGAGAGGGAGACACAGAATCTGAAGCAGGCTTCAGGCTCTGAGCTGTAAGCACAGAGCCTGACCCGGGGCTGGAACTCACGGACCGTGAGATCATGACCTGAGCTGAGGTTGGACGCTTAACCGACTGAGCCACCCAGGCGCCCCTTATTTTTTATTTTTTAAAATTTACATCCGAATTAGCATCTAGTGCAACAGTGAATTCAGGAGTAGATTCCTTAGTGCCCCTTCCCCATTTAGCACATCCCCTCTCCCACAGCCCCTCCAGTAACCCTCAGTTTGTTCTCCATATTTATGAGTCTCTTCTGTTTTGTCCCCCTCCCTGTTTTTATGTTATTTTTGCTTCCCTTCCCTTGTGTTCATCTGTTCTGTGTCTTAAAGTCCTCATGTGAGTTGAAGTCATATATTTGTCTCACTGACTAATTTCACTTAGCGTAATACCCTCCAGTTCCATCCACGTAGTTGCAAATGGCAAGATTTCATTCTTTTTGATTGCCGAGTGATACTCCGTTGTATATATATATGCCACATTTTCTTTATCCATTCATCCATCGATGGACATTCGGGCTCTTTCCATACTTTGGCTCTTGTCGATAGTGCTGCTATAAACATGGGGGTACACGTGTCCCTTCGAAACAGCACCCTGTATCCCTGTATCTAGGATAAATGCCTAGTAGTGCAATTGCTGCATCGTAAGGTAGTTCTATTTTTAGTTTTTTGAGGAACCTCCATACTGTTTTCCAGAGTGGCTGCACCAGCTCGCATTCCCAGGCCACCTAAACTTTTATCTCCGCTGTAGTTATAAAATTTTCTTACTAGCTTCTGTCATATTCTTATACTTAGTTAAATTAAAGCTCCTCACTGGATAACATGTGTGGTTCTGTACTGATGCATTATGCCATTGGAAATCATTGAGGATATGGCTGAACAGTATTTTTTTTAATTAAAGATTTGGCACCTGTTTTTTAAATTGTTTCTAGAATTGCTAGTGTTGAGATAACGAAATAAAGTGAGTTCTCAACATAAGGCAAAAAAGTATTTTCAGAACTTGACCATTCATTGCTCTTATTGTTAATAAAATCACGCCTATATTAAGAGTACGCAATTGAAATTGGTTATCTTATTAGTTATGATTTTTGTAGAGCCGAGTCTAGACCAAATCAGGTTAAAATACAGGCAGAGTAAATAGATAGGGGCTTGCTTGCTATGATTTAAAGGACAATGACTATGGTCTCCCTGCCCAGAAAAAAAAAAAAATCTATTTGTTGAGAAACTATTTCTGAAATTATTCTTTTGGATTAAACATTACTGCCTCTGGCTGGATGTTTAAAATGTAACTTGTTAGGATGGCTACTGTAAAACAAACAAACAAACAAAAACAAAACAAAATAACAAATGTTGGCAAGGGTGTGGAGAAATTAGATCCCTTGTACACTGTTGATAGGAATGTAAAATGGTACAGCTGCTGTGGAAAACAGTATGGTGACTCCTCAAAAAATTAAAAATAGAACTCCCGTCTGGCCCAGTGTTTCCATTTATGGGTATATACCCCCCCCAAATCGAAAGCAAGGTCTCAAAGAGATATTTGTGTACCCGTGTTCACAGTAGCGTTATTCACAATAGCCAGAAGGTGGAAGCAATAACCCAAGTGCCATCAGTGGATGAATGGTTCACCGAAATATGGTAATACGCACAATGGAATATTAGTCTTTTAAAAAAAAAAAAAAAAAAAAAAGAGGCAAATTCCAACATAAGCTGCAACATGGATGAACCATGAGAGTAGTCCTGCTGAGTGAAATGAGCCGGCCACAAAAAGACAGGTACCATATGATGCCACTCATATGAAGTACCTAGGGTAGTCCCATTCCTAGAAACAGAAAGTGCAATGGTTGTTGCCAGGGGCTCACAGGGACAGGAAGAATGGGGAGTTATTGTTTAATGGATACAGAATTCCAGTTTTAAAAAATACAGAGCGTTCTGGAGACGGATGGTGGCAATGATAGCACATTACCAACCTATATGATACCAGTTGACCCTTGAACAAGACAGGTCTGAACTCTTTTGGTCCACTTTTATGTGGATTTTTTTTTTTTTTACAGTTTTGTAAATATATTTTCTCTTTCTTATGGCATTCTTACTTTTTTCTCTAGCTCTATTAAGAGAATACAGCATATAATACATTCAGCGTACAAGATATGTGTTGATCGTCTCTTTATGTTACCTATAATGCTTCCAGTCGACAGTAGGCTATTAGTAGTTAAGTTTTGGGAGAGTCAAAAATTGTACATGGATATTCGACTGCGTGGGGGATGAGGGCCCTTAACCCTTGTGTTATTGAACAGTCAGCTGTACTAGAAAATCACCGAGGGTAAATTTTATGTTACGTGTATTTTACCACAATACAAAATATCAAGGGGAAAACATAACCCTTGTGGCAGGTTAGGGTTTCCCTATTATCACCGTGTGTCCTGAGGCACCCACTGAACACGTTGGCACCAATTACCATTTTGAGGTGAATGGGGCAGTTGGAGGAAGAAGAAGCGAGGTCTTCCATTGGAGGGGTGTAGCCAAGTGCTTGAGGGTTTCGGACAGCCAGATACAGCTTAAGGATCTTAGGCATCTGGAAGATTGGGAGACAGAAAGCTGCCTGTCTGAAAGCTCCATTTGCCTACAGCACACTCGGGTCTGCAGAATGTTGTGGAGTGAATTAGCCCACGGCTGTCCACTTCTTTGGGGGAAGGCGACCTGGATGAGGTGCAGGGAACATATGTATTCTTTAATTTCTCATTTTGAGAATTTTTTTGAGTGCCTACCGTGTGTCAGGTACTGTGCCAGGCACAGGGATTTGGTGGCGAAGAAGACAGGAGAACGTCCAGTAATTTAGTGGGAGACACAGCGTATTTTGGTATTTAGCCTTGGGGAAGCAGCAGACCCATCGCAGTTGTCATAGATTCACCAGCTGTTATTATCTTGATCATCTGGTTATGGATAAATTTGTTTAGATCCCATCCCATTTTCATATTTGTCTAAGATTTCCTTAATCTCTCACTGAATACAGAGAATGTGTACATAATTTCAGTTGTATGTGTGACTTTAGTCGAGTAGACTTTGGGATTTTTTTTTAAAGATACAAGAGTATGTTACTCAAATCTAGATACTAACTTGTAAAGTAACGTTCTCTAACTTTTCTAGCCTCACCTATGTCTTAGATAGGTATGTTATTTGGGGTCTCGTTCTAAAGGTTTGACTTTTGAGGGATAAGAAATAAATAGGAGGGTTATTCAGGTTTTATAAGCATATAAGATGCTTCCCTCACCTTTTTTTCGAGAATGGGTTCTATGTAACTGAACCCTGCCTAAACTAGAGGAAAGAAGTGGGGAAATAATAGAATTACCCTTAATTTGGCTTCATTTATGCTAAAGGGAATGTGGGGGGAAAGTATATTAAAGTGGCATTGTGTTAGAGATGCTTCTGGGAGAGCATTTAATATCTATTAGGTGTAAATTGTTATTTACATTTAGGGTTATTGTGTGGGGGCGTGCTGTGAAAAGCTTTTATACTAACAAGTTTTTATTATTTCAGGAAATGCTATCCCTTTAATGTTGCTTTTCACTTGGGTGTCAGAGGCAGCCTGGGAAAACAGGAGCAAAACCTCCCTTCTAGCCGGGGACTGTTGGATCTGCTTTTATAGCATTGCTGGTACGTGGGTGGAAGGTACGGAAGTTGAGTCACAGCTAATGTCAAATTGTGCAGAGCAGGAAGAGCACCTAAAGTTGTGAGTTTTGGGTTTTGTTTCGTTTCGTTTTGTTTTTTAATCAGTGGGCATCATTTTGTCTAGAATCTGAACTATTCTACGAAAGTGAAAACTGAGGCCTTTCTCCCACTCTCCTTTTTTACCTCTTCCTTTTAACTTCACATTTCTAAGATACCGAAGTAAATTTGTAAATTTGAACATATTCCCAAGTACCCTTTTGGGAGAAAAGAACACTTTTATACCGTTTTGATAACAGCATGGATACTCTTCATTCTCAGGTGCCCATGTATGTGAAGTAAATGGTTAGAGCTAGAAATCAAGGCATTCTTGTTTGATTTCAGCAAACATTTCTTCATCTGCTATGTATTCAGGCAGTGCGTTAGGAACTGGGGATATGGTATGAAACGCACAATTCCTACCCTCAGGTCGTTCACCATCAGTAACCCCAACAGTTAGGAACCATCGGCTAGGTCCCAAGGCATAGGGAAAAGGGGTACCTAACCTAGATGTGGGAACAGGTAGGGCCAGGAAATGCTCTGGGGGGGGGGGGCGGATCACTGAAGTGAGCTTTGGAAGATGAATTAACCAGTCAGCCAGATAGAAGGCCATATTCAAGGGAGTAAGAATGTGAAACAGAAAAGAACAGAAACGCGGTGTCATTGCGGAATGTGGGTCAGTGTGCTAGGAGCAGAGAAGAGCGCTGGGTGGTAGGAGGGGAAGAGGGGATCAGAGAGTAGAATGAGGCCGGGTGACATGGTAGGCACCTAATAAGAGTTAGACCTTCCCCCCCTTTTAGGCTGTGGGGAATAGTTGAGGATTTGAATCAGGGAAATGGCATGGTGGGATTTGCACGTAGAAAGAGGTCCCTGGTGTTGGTAAGCACCTCGGACAGGAAGAATGGTAGATGGGAGGCAGAGGGCGAAGTAGGAGGCTAGATACCAAATAACGTGGTCAGAACTGAGTTTGTGGTTCTAGGGACAGAAAGAAAGGGCAGGTTTCATAGAAATCAGAAGGACTTCCAGTTTGGTGTGGTGTTGAGTGAGAAGGAGGATCTTGGAAGGAACCCAGACATTCCATCCCAGAAAATGCCCTGGAATGAGTTGCTCCTTGGTACCCTACCGGGCATATTCAGCCACTAGGGGACTCCAGTTGTTTTGCTGGGTCAGATCCAGGCTGTGCAACTGCACCTTCTTTCTCTTGGGCACCAGGGAGCAAACTGTCCTCTGTAATACAGGCCTTGAAAGCCAGGGACACACTTCAAAATATCCTTCAGTTTGTTCAGTGCTCATTATGATGCTGTTATTCGGTGTTTACGAGAACCATCGTAATATTTATTTGGATGTTAGCTCATACTAACTCTTTCTTGTGGTAATGACTGTTCTAAGCTCATCTGCCATATAAAATGTTGGTCCTACATGTACGAAAGAAGCATGAATACCAGGCCAAAGGAAATTTGCGTCCGAGCCCTAGTCCTGGCCTTTTTGCGTGTAGGGATTCCTCATTTGCCTCTATATTTTAAAAAAGATTTTTGGGGGGACATGTTGTCTTTTTTAATGTACAGAGGCTGCAGTCACACACAAGCTTCAAGAGAACTGTGACTTTCCTGAGGGTAGTGAATGCGTGATGGGGAGTGGGGGGACTCTGTCTTGCTTAAGGTGTTTTGCCCCTAGCACTGTAGTGGACCAGTGGATTCAGAGAATGGCATACGGTGATTCTCAGGTTTGTTTCTTATACTAGAACTGAAAACACAAGTAATTCTCCCATAAACGTGATTGAGATTTTTCCCAAAGCCCACTGGGTTGCCTTTGCTTCCAGTGAAACGCACCTACCTCTTTTCTGCTTACTCTGTATTTTTTTTTTTAAACTCGACTGCATTTATCTCCTAACTGGCTTTGCAGTTACAAATTGAGAAAATGCAAGGTGTTCTACCTTCCAGATCATTTCTAAAAATGTTAAATAAGAACAAGCCTAGTACTGATCTATTCCTTTTCTCCTAGTTGTTCCCTCCTCACCCCCAATGTTTAAAGGTCCCATTCTTTGGTACATATTTCCTTGTACATTGTGGATTATACCAAAAGTATGCAATTATCTGTTAAATGCCCAGAATAGTGCCTGACTTATTGTAGGTATTCAGCAAATGGCTATGCTGACGCCAGTTTCTTCAGGTTCTCCAGATTGGTGGTTCCTATGTTCTTTTCAGAATTGTTAAAATGATTATTAATGTGTGTAGGAGTATGATGATGTTACATTGGGCAGTGTGCCAAACCAAGGCTGGTTATGCATTTTGCTAAACAAATCCTCGTAGAGATAGCAAAACACTATGCATTCTCAGTGTGATTTGTGATTTTAAATTTTGATTTCTTTCGTATATATCTTACACATAGGAAGCTTAATTTTAGGATTAATCTGTTTGCCTTTGGGTAATCTATCAGAGATTATAATAATAAACACATAATGAAAATACAAATAAAATCCCTTTTTTAATGTTTATTTTTTTATTTTTTGCGAGAGAGTGAGAGAGAGTGCAATTGGGAGGGGCAGTGAGTGGGGGGAGGTGGACAGAGGATCTGAAGCAGGCTTTGTGCTGACAGCAGAGAGCCAGATGCTGGGCTCCGGCTCACCAACTGTGAGATATGACCTGAGCGGAAGTCGGAAGCTTAACCAACTGAGCCACGCAGGAGCCCCAAAATCCTTTTGTTTTTTTTTAAGTCATTGATTTTGAGAGAGACAGAACGTGTGAGCCAGGGAGGAGGAGGAGGAGGGAGGGAGGGGGGGGAAGAGAGAGAGAGAGAGAGAATGAATCTCAAGCAGTCTCAGTGCTCAGCGTAGAGCCCCTCACTGGGCTCAATCCCACAACTGTGAGATCATGACCTGAGCCGAAATCAAGAGTCAGGTGCATAACTGATTGAGCCACCCAGGAGCCCCAGAATACTTTGGAGTAGGCTCTTATTAGAATACCAAAAAAAAAAAAAAAAAAAAAAAAATCTTCATTTTTATGTGAAAGTGATAAACACTGTAAGTTCATCATCCACACAGATTATTTTATTTGAAAATTTAATAATTTAAGGTAGAGAAATTATGAAATTTACATTGGGAACTTAAAGACCAGCAAGATCACTTGTGAAGGGCAGAATCAGGACTTAGACTAGGACTTCTGGACTGAGTCACACCTTTATGCCTTTTTTCACTCTTGTTTTAGTAAGAAAACATTAAAGAAACTCTTATGTTCAGTAAACATTTTCCCAAATCTTTTATATCTGTAGCACATGGTAGTAAGAATTACTGTTTACAATGATGGCACAGATGCCCAGTGTATAGATAAGAAGGAGTTTATGATTTTCAGTAGAGGCTGAAATACCGAGGGCGGGAAACACAAAGGGCAGATTCTCAGTTAACCAGGATTTGTAATGAACCTGGAAGCCTTAGGCAGTCAAATTTGCATACTCCTTCCTATACACCTTAAGTTTCTTAAGCCGTCTTGTTTATAGACACTTTTTTCAGAATCCCCAGGTTTTTAACAGTAGAAAAAAATAAGCACTCCTATTACCTTCCTCCTGTCTTTTGGTCCTTTGCAGGCATTAGACTGGTTTAGGACAGGCAGATTCTTGCCGGTTCCCATTCCTTGAAAACCTTCCTGTAAGTGGTCATTCAGCTTTTCACATCTTTCATTAAATCCACTACAACTATAAACTGTACATCAGTGGAGATATTTTTTAAATACTTTTTGTTTCATTTCTTGTTTAATTATCAGGTATTCACGGGTGGAATAGTTTAAATCCGTATTAACTATGGTGAGCTGCTGTGAATGCTTCCAGTGCTGTGTAATTAATGCCCCCATAACAGATATTCATTCCTTAAAATATGCCTGCACATGGCGCCTGCCCCTCCCTCCCTCTCTCTCTCTCTGTCTCTCTCTCCACACACACACACACACACACACGCACACACGCACACACGCGTGCGCAAAGCACACAACAAACTGCCATTCTCCAGCAGGCCTGTTTCTGGAGTTGGGAGATGTCAGCCTGCCGGGAGGGGGTGGGGGGAGGAGGAAGAGGTGGGGCTCTACTCTGATTAATTACCTTAGGCATTCAGGGGTGGGGCTTCCTTCAGCCATCTGCCTGAGATATGGGAGGGAGCTGGAGAAAGAAGGAGGGGGAGAGACTGCCAGAGAGGAAGAGAAAAGAAAGGAAGAAACGCTAGAAAGAGAAAGGAAGGAAAACGGGATAAAGGGAAATCAATCACCCGCCCTTAAATAGCTGGCTTGGGGGGGGGGAGGGGGGGAAGGAAAGCTGTGGAGGTGTGCCCCAGCACGACCGCCCTGAAGGGTTCATCATCTGTTCCGTTTGGTTTATGGAGAAAAAGAAAATGGTAACTCAGGTAAGATTGTGTTTCCTCCGTGTGTTTCTTTTCTGGTTTCTGGGATCTAAGTAAAGATATGGGGGTCGGGTATACTAAACAGAGTTTTAATAATGATTGTCTTCCCAGAAAAGGCCAGATTTATTGTTATTAACTGAAAAGTGTTAGTCTGTGTCTGTTGAGAGAGAGAGAGAGAGAGAGAGAGAGAGAGAGTGTGTGTGTGTGTGTGTGTGTGTGTGTGTGTGTGATGTGTCCGTATCCTTTTTTCTCTCCCCCTCCCTCAGCTCCATAGCAGATTCCTGTTTCCTGTTCTGTGCAGCTGTAGCTCAGGAAAGACCCTGTGGGGATTTGTCTACCTCTTTGTCTTGGTTCTGAGAAGAGGGAGGGAGAGAGACTGCAGAGGTAGGAAGAGATTCTTACAGACTGCCAAAAAGAGGGGAAAGGGACCGACTTCCTTTTAAGAATTGCAGAAGAATTTGTGTTCTAGGGAAATCTGATTCCTGATTCACTCTGGTTTCTCAGGGCTGGCTGTGGAATTGCAGTTTCGCTGCCTTCGCTCTACATGGCTTGTTAAAAATGAAGGCTAGGAAAATAGGCTTCGTTTTCATGGCTTTGTTACTGGCAAGGAATGTTTTCAGTAGGAACCCTGGGAATATCCAGGTGTAGCCGAGGCAGGTCGAGCTCTCCCCGAAAGGAGAACAAATCTGAACGGATAAGTGACAATCACACGGGCATTAAAAGGCATTTGAAGGAGAGGGAGTCGGAAATGGAAGATCTCTCTCCGCTTACTCTCCCTCTCTCTCTGTCTCTCTCTGCCTGTCTTTGGTTATGCCAGGCAGTATCTAATCTGCATTTTACCAAGTCATTCCTGACAAACGGAAAGGTGAATAGCCTTCCATGGTTCCCCCGGCAGTGCTCTTTTTCTCATTGGCACCTTCTGTATGTTCCTTTACCCTTTTTCCTTTACACGTAGATAGGGAATGATGAGGCTATGGTTGGAGTGAAGTCATTTGCATGGTTGAGCCTTCCAGTCCTTCAGGCTCAGACCTAGGATCGGTGTCACGCCAGGCTTTTATGCTCTGTAGGGAAATTTCATCACTGGACAGTGCTTTCCTTTTAAGGAGGTTGCCCTTTTTTTGTATTCTCTCTTCTCTTTTCCTCTCCAAGTTACCACCACCGGAGGGCGAGAGAGTCGGCTAGCTCTCTGGATAGAGGCATCATTTTAGGGGCAGGAACAGTGTTCCGTTAAATGTTATATAATGCCCTGCAGTGCTGTTTGGAAAGAGGGAAAGCATCAGGGAGATTCTGCCAACATGACCTAGAGGGAAGGGGAGTTTCAAAGAATGTATCTTTCCAAAGTAATTTTTCACCAGATCTGAGTTCAGAGATTATCGAGAAACCCCTCCTCTTTTGGAAAGGAGAGAAATCTTGGAAATATTTTCTCTTCCACTTATCCCTTCGCTGTCAGCCTAATTAACTCTTTTAAAATATTGCTTTACTTTTTAAAAATTTCCATAAAAGAGAAGACCTATTTCTGGATTCTCTTTGTTGCTTGGGAGATGATACTTCTTAACCTTGGAGCCCTCATTCAATTTTCATTAACTGGCAATATTACAGGGCAACAGCTCTCTCCTTTCTCAGCTATTACTGAGGGCTTTTCAACTACTTGACTTTTCAATATATATATTTTTAAATCAGTGAAAGAGTTCTCTAAAGTAGTGCTTTTCATAATCAGAGGTTTTCTGTGGCCTCTTGGAACATGTGCCCTGAGTTTCTGGAGGAGCGTGTGTAAAACACAAGTTAGAACGCGTGCTTCTGCACACTTGATATTGTGATCTGGATAATTGGTATGTAAGGAAACTGGAGTTTTAGCAAGTGAAGCAGAAGAGAGAAATAGAAACGGGGAGATTTCTTGGTGGTTAAGAATTCTAACAGATTTAAAATCATGGTGATCGTCTCAGGATGTGCAGGATGCTGAGAGAGGAAGTTGCTCATCTTTGCCCCTCCCGAATTTCTACAACCGGGAAGTGCAGAATATCAAATTTGTGGATTTTCCGTGTGGCAGCATTTTTGTTTTGGTATATATACTTTCTGGGTCAATGTAACATACATAGTTGTTAGTAATCTAGAAAAAAAAAAATGAAAGGAGATAACCAGATGGGCCAACTCTTTCTTTGTCCTTACAGGTTTGGGGTTTTTTGGTTTTTTGGTTTTGCTTTGTTTTGTTTTGATTTGGTTATTTTTGTTTTCCGTTTTTCAAGCCAGACATGTAATCCTGGTGTTTGATAATGATCTGTCACATAGACTTTCTGAATATAAAACGCGTGTGCCGTTTAGGGTTTGGTTTATCAAAGTTAAATGGCTTATTATAGCATAGTATTTACTGTCTTGACTAGTATATTAAGAAAAGTATTTAGATCTGTTTTTATCATTTTGTCACCTCGGTTCTTTGCATATTGGATCTTGACATTCCTGTATCCCTTAATTTTAAATTAACTGCTCACTTGGTGGAAGAAAGGCAAAGTGCTTTCAGATCGATATTAGGTCCATATCAGCAGTTGCTCGACGGGTGCACCTTATTATTATATCGGCTGTGGTTTTATGAGGCCCCTTTTTGGTATAATTAGCAAACGGCTCTGCCGTTTACAGTAGGGTAATCAGTGTTTTGCCTTGAAAGAAAAAGCAAAAGACAGTTTAATCACAAAATTCTGTTATACTAGACAGACATGCCCAGGTGACTTTTTAAAATATAACTTCAGGTCTACCCGCTGTTCGTGTGAATGGTGTAGGTGTATTTATTTCTCTGAGATACTCTTGTTATTTCTGAGCAAGTGAACCAAATTACTACATCTCTTCACATCTATGAAAATAACCATGTAGAAGAAGTCATTCTTGTAATAGGTATAAAATTAGAAAAACAAAATTGCAGTCGACTTCAGTGAATAAGAAAAATGGTTGGCCTGACTCAGACTCAGTTACGCTATTTGTTCTTGAAGGGGAAAGTCTACCAGGCAGAGAGGAGAAAGGTTGTACGGTGTGGTGGATGTGAAAGAAAATTTTTGTACTCTCCTGTAGCGTAAGACTGCCAGTTTCTGTGGAACACAAAGCCCTCCCTTTCTTGGACAGCTCAGTGCTTTGCTGGCATTTTCTTCAAAATCTGTTTTCCATCAGGACCGAGAGGAGGGAAGGTGTTAAGAATAAGGGAGGTTGGAAAGGGGGCTGCTGTTCCTTTAAATAGTGCAGGGAGCCCATGTGGCAGCAGGCCGGCTCTGGAGTGTATTCTTTTGTAATGAATCACCAGTTCCATTGTCTGCTATCTCCCCTCTTTGTAGCTGGAAGGCTGAAGTCTTTCACCTGAGCTGCTGCCCCGTCGCTATTCTGTTCCTGGGTGGTTGGGAGAAGAGGAGAGGGAGGGTGTTCTATGCTTTAATTAAAGACAGATAACTGAGCAGGTATGTTTTGCTTTGTTTCATTTTCCCGTGTCCTTTCTGGGTTTGGTTTTTTGGAAATGAGCCGGAGTAGGGAATCAGTTCTGAGATTTAGCTACGCGTAGTCCATTTTCTGTGGATTTTGGAAGTACTCGGGGATTACTCAGTCTCCATTTTGTGGCCTTGCTTCAAAGCCCTTCCATTCTCTTGCCGGCCGGTTCCACCCGAACCTCATCCCAGCCTCCATGCCCAGAGCCTGGGCGCACACGGTTTGTTTTGGCACACTTTCCACTTTCTATGGGCTGCGCAGGACTCTGGGAAGTTGGGGGTAGGTGCAGATTGTGGGCTGGAGACTAATTTATGTTCCTTTACAATGAACCAAAAAAAGGCTCACTCTTTCCGAAGATTTGGTTTCTTGCGGAATTCTTGTACACTGCTCCGTATCTTTACTTCTAACCATTTCCTTGCCAAAGCCAAGATGGGCTCTTGAAAAATATTGCTGTGCTAAAAATGACTAAGCTTTCCTGAAAAGATACCCAGAATTCCATAAATGTGATTAAATCTGAACAATTTGGACTCGGTAGATGATTCTCTTCTTCCCAGCCACCCCCCTACCCCCACTCCCACCACCCAAACACACACCTTTTTGCCCTTCCCTTTTTTTTTCCTTTTTTTCCTTTTTTTCCTTAACTTTATCTTTCTCCTTAGTGCTGCAGTCCAGACTAGGTAAGCCTTTGATAATCTGCTCTGCAAGTTGGCATTGTCACCGAGGACGTCTCCGTGTGGCCAGGTAAATGGCGCTCCTCCTCCCTCCCGGTGACAGCGCCCGGCGGAAAGTCTTGTGCTCTTCCCTGAGATTTTCAGACTCCTGTCTGTACGGATGGCCATGTGGAAACAGCTTCATCTCTCCTTTGACTTGTGGTCTGTGGAGTCCTCAGATGAAAACATCTCTTGGGGTAATTCCTCACCTTGGGTGGTTTCTCGGGCATCTCTGTGCCGTACTCAGGTGGTCACCTGTGATGATTCAGCTCCTCTGCCCAGTGGCCCTTTTCTGGTGTACCATTCCTCCCCGGAGCCCGACCTGGCTGGTGTCCCAAGGCGTCTCGTCCTGGAGCCGGAATCCCTCTCTCTTCCTGTCTCATCGTTCCCAAACCGCCCGGTCCCGTCTTTACCTTAAACTTTCTTCGCAACACTGGGGCTGTGAAACACAACAAACGCAAACAAAACACGCCCCTGCCGCAGATGCCTCGCCGTTTTGCCGTTTTGAATGTAGCAGCTTTATTATTGGGCTTCGGTGCTCGACCTCCAGCCTAGGCAGCTGGGAATGCTGCAGTCCGCCATCATGCTGTTTGTGGTGTTCCCATTGCCCAGATGCTCATACGTCCCTTTGTTTCTATTAGAGTGATGAAATTCGGGGAGCCTTAGAGTCCAATAACTCATTAGAGGTTGTTGGCAGAGTGCATTATTACTTCAAGTGCAAGTCGGATTTTGTCACTCCTGTGCCTTAAAAACCTTCCCGGTTGTTTGTTTTCCTGAAGACTCATTAAATCCAGTGTCCTTACTCCGGTCCCTGAGGCCCTTGTGTGATCAGGAACCCCGCTGGCTCCCCAACCTTCTCTCCTTCTCTTCCCATATTTCGCTCCAAAGACACTGGCCTCTTTGCTCGTCTCTTACCACACCTTGTACCCTCCTGCTCAGGGCCTTTCCTTCTGTTTTTCTCCCAGCCTGAAATGCTTCCCACTTGGCTTCTCAAGGGAGAGTGCTCCCTTGACCGTCTTGTGTCAACTTGAACTGCCCTATCCCCATATGCTGCTTTTTCTTTATTTAATACTGATCTTAGTGCCTGTCGTTACTTGTTAACATGTATGTTTATCATTTGTGCCACCGACCCCTCCAAAGAGTATAAGCTCTGTGAGTGAGGTCAGGGACCTTCTCAGCAGTGTGTTGTATACTCAGTATCTAGAACTATGCCTGGAGTGTAGCCAAATATAGCTGATCAGCTAATCCTGTCAGGTACTGGGCTAAACAGCGTTGAAATCCTCTCCATGACCTTGTCATTATCCCCTTGGTACAGAAGAGGAAACTGAGGCACAGAATGGTTAGGTAACTTGCCCAAGTTTATACAGCTCCTAAGAGATGTTGTGGAGATTCGTATCCATAGACCGGCTTGGGACTCCATACTCTTAAGCACTGTACCCCAGTGCCTTTTGTAGGTATTATATATTCAGTCAATATTTGTTGAATGTGTGAATGAATTAATTTAGTTGAGGCTCTGATTCACTTCTGGAATTTCCATCTCTGACTTATTCAAGGCTTTGATGGAATAGAAGTTGGCCCTTGAACAACAACATGGGTTTGAGGTGCACATGCCCACTTAATGTGGATTTTTTTCAATAAATACAGTACAGTGGTGTAAATGTATTTTCTCGCCATTATGGTTTTCTTAATAACATTTTCTTTTCTCTAGCTTACTTTTATATAAGAATACAGCGCATGGTACATATAGCATACAAAACATGTGTTCATTGACTGTTCATGTTAACAGGCTTCTGGTCAACAGTAGACTATTAGTGAAGGCTTTAGAGAATCAAAAAGTTACATGCAGATTTTTGACAATGTGGGGGCGGAGGCGGCGTCAGCACCCCTACCCTCCCATTAAGGGTCAATTGTACTTGAAAAAGCAGGGAATTTACTAATGAATAAAATGAATCCATTGTAATAGTATTATTTTATAGTGGCAGATAATATTACAGAGTACATATTATGTATTAGGCACTTTTGTCAGTGCCTTGTGTATATTAAGGCATTTATTCCTATTAGCAGCCTTATAAGTGCCGTTAATGTCCATATTGTAGGAATTAAGAAGAAACGGGGGGCCTCCTGGGTGGCTCAGTCAGTTAAGCATCTGACTGTTGATTTCAGCTCAGGTCATGATCTCATCACCATTTGCGGGTTTGAGCCCCGTGTTGGGTTCCATGCTGACAGCGTGGAGCCTACTTGGAATTCTCTCTCTCCCTCTGTCTCTGCCCCTCCCCTGCTCGTGTGTGCACGTGTGTGCTCACTCTCTAAATAAGTAAATAAATAAATATTAAAAATAAGAAAGAAATTAGGAGACAGGGATTCAGAAAAGTTAAGTAACTTGCCCAGGGAGGCAGTGTCAGGATTGAAACCCCAGAGAGTTTCTCTCTGGCTTCCCTGTTCTTAACACCACTAATAATGACTGTTATTAAAACAAGTTTTTTTGTTTTTGCGTACCTGCTTGACACCAGTTTACAAACACATCACATTTACATCTACATAAATCGTTATCATGGGTGTATCATATCACTTGCCAATCTCTTTTTGAGATCCGTGGTGTTTTTCCCATCCGTTAGACTGAGATTTGAGAGGTCAGGCCACTGGGCGGCACTAGATACGGACAGAGATAGGTTTCAAGCTTGAAATCTATGTCATTCCAGGTCTGCGTTCTCTTCCATGATACTAGCAGCCTCATAAGATAAACAGTTCCATTGGTGGCCCTTCAAAAGTAGAAGAGGTTTCCTTATGGTGAGCTAAAATGTCTTCTCATTATGCTTTTCTCACTGTCCCCTGGTTCTGTTGTCCAGAGTCACACAGAACTTAATCTCTCTTCATAAAAGCCAAGTATTTGAAGATAACTGCTAAGTGTTCCCTTTAATCCTCTGTTCTCTTTGCATTTCTTACCTACTTCCTTGTGTTAGTCCTCACAGCGTTGCCAGAGATTTAGCTATACTGGACTAATTACCTTGATTTATGTGAATGGTTTATCATTCTGCTAAGTAAAATATCAATTATGAGTATTGAGGACCAGATCTCTGTTACAAATTTTGTTTTGTGACAGGTTTGACTTCATTCCGTTTTCATAGCTTATTGATCAATGAGGGTATCTCATCTCCTAAGTAGAATGTTATTTCTCTTTTCCATTGTAAGCCATGCATGCAGCTGTCAGCTGTTTGGCAAGAACCTACCTGTCGTCTTTTAAAAAAAAATTTTTTTTTTAACATTTGTTTATTGAGAGAGAGAGAGAGAGAGACAGAGCGTGAGCAAGGGAGGGGCAGAGAGAGGGGGAGACACAGAACCTGCAGCAGGCTCTAGGCTCTGAGCCGTCAGCACAGAGCCCAACACGGGGCTCGAACCCACAAATTGAGAGATCGTGACCTGAGCCAAAGTCGGTCGCCTAACCAACTGAGCCACCCAGGCGCCCCGAACCTACCTGTCTTCTAACCTGGGTCTTAACCCAGATCCCTCAAAGGTTACTAACCATGAAATTTTCATTTTTTTTTTTTACCTTATTTTTTAGGAATATTGTTTCAGAGATGACAATTGGACTGACAAATGACATACTAAAAATCCACAAAAGTAAATACCACTTGGCTTGAGATGTTGCGATTGTATCAAAAAAATATGTTGGAAAAAACAAAATCCGGGATTATAAGAGTCTTTTCAGTTGGTAGCAGCAGGAAAACATGATCTTGTTTTTCTATCGAAAATAGAGGTAAAACACAACCAAAAGATGAATTCAGCCCTTGGAAAATATTCTGAGGTAATAATACTTAGTATAAGTCAAATATCATAGAAATACTCTTAGATCAGCTTGCTTTGGCAGATTCTTTTCATCAGCCTCTTGAATTCTTTCCAAGGGCTATCAGTTTCAGAACATTAGAATGATATTTCTTATTTAATTAAAGCTCAGGAAATAAGGATGGCTAGACTTGCTATAAACAAGAGGAAATGAATGCAGTTTTTAAACTTGTAACTTGAAATCCTATAACTGATGATATTGGATTCATTCACAATTACAGGATAAAGTTCTGCAGTCAGAATTTGATAGTTCACGTATAAAGGAATATTTAAGTAGACAATATGGAAATGGAAATCAGTGATTATTTTTTGAAATTACAATACTTTCACATCCACAAATAATAGAACTGTATTCTTTCATCTAATACTGATTATGAGATTCCTTATAAAAAGTTCTGAAGAGACAAACTGACACGGAAGTGAAGGAGTTGAGACTTTGAAACATAGAAATCCACAAACTTTTTCCACTAATGGCTTGATAGTAAATATTTTTGGTTTTGCGGGCCATGCTGTCTCTGTCCCAACTATCCAGCCCTGCTGTTGAAACGTGAAAGAAGTCATAGACGATACATAAACAAAGGAGTGTGGCAGTGTTCCAGTAAAACTTTATTTATGGACACTGAAATTTGAATTTCATATAATTTCCATGTGTCACAAAATATTCTGCTTTTCACTTTTTTTTTTTTTTTTTAAGCTGTTTAAGAATGTAAAAACCACGCTTGGCATTTAGGCTGTGCAAAAACTGGTGGGGGAAGCCACAGTTTGCCAACCCCCGACTGAGAAGGATGGAGGTCCTCCCTACCTGCTAATAGAGGGAAGGTTTTCCCCTAGAGCTTGACGAAAGGGACAGGGACACAGCTCCCGGCAGTTCTGACATGTTTTCATCTCTGTTAGTATGAAACCCTTGACTTGCTCTCTCACTTTCCCCCAGAAAATAGGAAGATTTCTTCCCCCTTTCTTCCTTTATCCCTCCATTCTATCCCCAAATCTAAGGCATATCCCCACGTATGCTGTGTTTTATACCTTCCTGCTTTTCATACAGTTTTTCATATACTATTACATTGAGCCAGAATACCTTTTTCACGAACGTGATTAATTTCTTGCCTTAAAGGTTCAGCTTAGACTTCACCTCCTTCAGAAAGCCTGCCCCCCTCTCAGGGTTGTCCCTTTATTGTGACTGGCATCGTGTATGCGATGCTCTCTTAGCCCATGCTGTAGTAGTACTGCCTCTGTGAGTATATTTATCTGTTTTTTCCCATCAGACTAGCTTCTTTCAGGAATGCGACCGTATCGCCTGTGTTTGTTGTCACATCTGGTTCGATTCAGTATCTAGTAAATACTTCGCGATTGAATTAATGAATTTTAACCTGTTACTTCATAGGCAGGGTTCTCTTTGGAAATGAAAACAGGAGAGTTAAATTGGGTAATCACATATATCCTCATGCTTATTACTTAAATCAGTTAATATTTAAAATATAAATGTCATTTTAGAAACGGATGCTTTATTTGGCTAGAAGAAAG
This sequence comes from Neofelis nebulosa, assembly GCF_028018385.1. NCBI lineage: Eukaryota > Metazoa > Chordata > Mammalia > Carnivora > Felidae > Neofelis > Neofelis nebulosa. The sequence goes on from NC_080789.1 coordinate 12,145,819, forward strand.
GAGGATTTTGGAGTAAACAGCTATTTGGGGAAATCTCTTGTAGATGTTTCAGTGGAAGGCAACATGTATCCAGAAGATAGCAAGCAGGTAAGTGCCATAGGAGCTCTGGTCTCCTGGGAAGTCAGGAAAGGGGGAAGAAGATCTTCAACCCACCCAGTGTGGGAAGGGCAAAGAGAAAGGGAAAGGTGGTGGTGACATTTTAGGGTTTGGCAACTAGAGTGCTGCCACCTCCCTCTCTTCTTTTCCTTCTACTCGAGATGGCCAAAAGTTAGATTCTTAGCATACTGCTTTTGAAAAGCTGTTCAATACAGATACGTATTAGACTATGACCATTCCGTGTCATTTTCTTCTTTTTTCTTTTCTTTTCTCTTCTTTTCTTTTCTTTTCTTTTCTTTTCTTTTCTTTTCTTTTCTTTTCTTTTCTTTTCTTTTCTTTCTTTCTCTTTCTTTCTTTCTTTCTTTCTTTTCCATTCCATGTCATTTTCAAGGCTCCCTGTTCATTGTTTTATGGTCTTTTTTCCTCTCCGTGTATTTTCTTTCTGTTAGTTTCTTTGGTGGTATTATCAAGTGTGCTAATCTTTTCTTCTGGAGTGTCTAATCTGCCATTAATCCAATCCAGTGTGTAGTTGTTGCCTTTTTTCCATTAAATCTCAGACAATATAGTTTTCACCTCTGGCATTTGATGTGGATCATATATGTATCTTTATCTTTCATGTCTCTTAACATGCTCGGTTTTTCTTTTACATACAATTTTTCTTGAACATGTGGAATACAAACGTTTTAATATCCTCATCCACTAATGCTGACATCTGTATTAGTTCTGGGTCAGTTACCATTGATTTTTCTCATTATGGATGGTGTTTTTCTGCTTGTTTACATTGCCTGGTAATGTTTGGTTAGATGCCAGACGCTGAATTTTTTATCTTGTTGGAGGCTTAGATATAATACGTATCTATTTCAATAAATACTCTTGAGCTTTGTCTACAGCACCGCTGAGTTTCTGAAAAATGGTTTGCTCCTTTCAGGTCTTGTTTTTTTAAGTTGTGTTAGAAAGGGCCAGAGCTGTGTTTAGTCTCTGGTTAGTTTTACCTCACTGTTGAGGTTCTTAGTACTCTGACTGATGTTTCCGAAATAACCAGGTTTTGCACTCTCATCATGGGGAAACAGGCTCTGTTGATGGCACTGTGTGATCTCCTGGCATCACTCCCTCCACCTCCTTCAGGTGGACGTTTCCCCAGCCTAGGTAGCTCCTCACAGAACGTGCAGTGATCATGACTTAGCTGAATATTTGAGGGCAACCCCGGGCACATCTTCGGAGTTCTCTCTCTGTGCAGCTTTCTTTTTTTTCTCTGGCGCTCTTCCCTGTGAACTCCAGCTGTCTTGGCTTCCCTGCACTTCCAGCTCACTGTCTTCAGCTCATGGGGACTACCTGGCTCTCGCTTCTTTCTGTGCCACAGCCTGGAAACTTTCTCCAGGCAGTAAGCTGGGCGGTTCTAAAGGTCACCTTGGCTTTTCCTGTCTGAGGGATCAGTGTCCTTCTCTGCCTCCTGTACAGCGTCTCGAGTGCTGTACGTCATGTATTTTGTTCTGGGTTTTTTTGGAGCAGCAAGAGAAGTCTGTCTGGTTCTTGTCACTTCACCTTGATTGGAAGCCGAAGGAAACCACTTATTTTTAATTGGAAGCTAAGTGGTATCTCATCTAACATATTCCTAATTGATGCATGAGAACTCAATTGAACAGTAATTTCCGGGAGTGTTGGGGAATGCATAGTATGTATAAGTAATTAAAATACGAGGTGGAGCATGACGTCAGTAAACTACCATTAGAAGTTCAGATGAGGAAATAGTTTGGAAAGCTTGGCAGCAGCAGAAAGGGTGAGACGAATGGCTCTGGTGGACGCACATGGGCGTGTGTGTGCATTATGCAAGACATTATCTCAGTTTAGAACCAAATTCTAGAGTACTGAATGAGACACAGTGGTAGAATAATTTCAGAGAGAGTCTAGGACTCTCTAATTAAAGGTAAAAATAGTTACTTGTTTTTAATTTTTCAAAAACGTTTGTTTATTTATTTTGAGAGAGAGAGAGAGAGAGAGAGAGCAAGCCGGGGAAAGGCAGAGAGAGAGAGGGAGAGAGAGAATCCTAAGGAGGCTCCGCACTATCAGCACAGGGCTCAGGCTCACAAACGTGAAGATCATGACCTGAGCCAAAGTCAAGAGTCAGATGCTTAACCGACTGAGCCACCCAGGTGCCCCTAAACATAGTTCTTTAACAAAAATACATGGACAGGATCACAGGAAAAATAGTGTTTCTGGGTTTGTTTGTTTTTTTAATGTTTATTTTAGAATGCCCCAGTAGTTAGACTTGTAACCATTGCTCTTTCGTTGGTTTTCAGGTTCTCTAGGAATTTCAGTGGGGAGAGGGTGCTGTGGAACGAAACACGTTGCACGTATCAAAGAATGTGGGTGCACTGCTTGGAGTTTTCCTCACGTTGGATGAAATGGTTGTCTGTCATCTGCTAGTGTAGCAACTTGAGCGAAAGTTCACCCAAGTGTCTGCTTTCATATGCTGTCCTCTCTTGAGGAGCCAGGAGGCATTTTTGAGAAACTGGGGACGTAGGTGTCTTGTTTGGGTTAATCTCACTTTGCCTATGCTTTTATATAAAGTGAGAAGAATGTGGTTGTCCCCCCACCCCCCACCATTTATGCTGATGTGACTATGTGAAAAGGAGTATGAAGATCTTTAAAGTTATAGCTCAGCTGTTGGGTCTCACGTTGTGAACTATATTCTCTTTCCCTTTTGTCTTCTTCCTTCACAAATAGTGGTTATTAGCTGTGTGTGTGTGTGTGTGTGTGTGTGTGTAAGTCAAACAAAGAATTTTGTATTCATGATCTCCGTTCATTCTTATGGATGCCCCATTTAGGTAGCTATCCCCTCTCTTATTTTGCAAATGAAAATACTGAGGCATTGAGAGATTTAATGACTTCTCCAAAGTCACACGGTTGTACATGGCAGAGCCCAGGTTAGAACCCATGTTTATCTTCCAAAATTTATGCTGTTTATACCCCTTTTTTGATGATAGCCATTACCTGAAGCATAATATGAAGAATATAGGCCTTAATGTTTATTTAACTTCTTCTTCTTCTTCTTCTTCTTTTTTTAAGATTTTATTTTTTTAAGTAACCTTTACACCCAGCATGGAGTTTGAACTCACGACCTTGAGATCAAGTCATATGCTCCACCGACCGAGCCAGCCAGGCGCCCCTCACCTTTTCTTTATGTATCTTTATAACTCACCTTTAGCCAAAACCTTCAGAAATGTCTGCTCATTTTCTTGGAGTCTTGGGTTCCTTTGGGAAAGTACAGAATTGATCAGTTTGACAATTCTGTACACAGCATTAGCTTCCTGAAATTTTATCACAGCACAGAGGTTTTACAGTTTGATGGTTTAGTAATCATATGGGAGCATTTGTACAGGATAAGAGAGAAGTGAAAGTGTTGCCTTATTACAGTAGCTCTTAGCCACTTCGGGCGGGAGAGCGGATAAACTACTTAATGGCACTCTGTTGACTCTCTCTGTTGCAGAGAAAATACTTTGTTCCACATGGTAATGAGCCTAATGTTTCTTCCTTTTTAGTGCATTCTGTCCCTTGGGTAAGGCTTCTTTATCATAGAATCATTGATTCTTACAACTCAACTTTAGTTTACAAATCTGGATGTGGATCCAGAGAGGAGGTGAATTGTCCAAGGTCATTTGGCGCAGTAATGGCAGAACTGCAGCTAGAACTCGGTTTTCCATAGTCCCTGTCCGGTGTTCTTTCTACTGTCAGAACATCCTCCTGGGAAGTTCAGACCTTTAACAACAGATGTTTAGTCTGTAAAGGCGAAAATATCAAGTTCTCTTGCTCCTCATTCCTAAAAGGGAAAAATCTTAAAATGAGTAAAAGGCTCAACTTGTGTATCTTGGGAATTCTTTGCTGGAAAATTATTCTTTTTAAATTATTTTTATTTGTTTATCTTAGCACAAGCCGGGAAGAGGGACAAAGGGAACCCAACGCAGGGCCTGGGGTCATGACCTGAGCTGAAATCAAGAGTTGGATGCTCAACCGACTGAGCCCCTGAGTCATCCCTGGAAAATAATTCTTGAATGAAGCTCGATAGTCCAGTTGATGGGATAATGGTAACAATGCAGTTATAGGTGAGGAAGATTGTAAGCAGGAAGAAGAAATAAACATGCCCTTTGATTGTTTCTGTTTAAAGATGCTTGAAGATTTTTTTTTTTGTCTTTGTTTGTTGAGCAGTTGGTTTGACATGGAAAGATAAAAAGTTCAGAGTGAGGGGTGCCTGGGTGGTTCAGTCGGTTAAGTGTCCAGCTTCGGCTCAGATTATGGGGTCATGGTTTGTGAGTTCGAGCTCCTCATGGGGCTGTGCGCTAACAGTGCAAAACCTGCCTGGGATTCTCTCCCCCCGCCCCTCTCTGCAGCCCCCAACTTGTGCACATGTGCTCTCTCTTAAAATGAAATTAAAAACAAACAAAAAACCAAAAAAAAGTGTAGAGTGAAATCTGAGAGTGTTTCATCGCTAAGCACTATTGATGTTTAGACTGCCTTTGGGTTCTCTTAGGAACAGATTTTGGATCTCCAATCTGGGTTTTCTGCATACCTTCTTCCTTAAGTTGATTATCCTCTCTTACTCTGGGACAGGTTTTCCTGTTTTAGCATAACACCTTATTTGTGATCACTTTTTGGATCAACTTTTCCAACACAGGACTCTAATTCCTTCTCTAGGTTTCTTTGTCTCGCTGTGGTCCAGGATTAAACATGGCAGTCACTAGTTTATATTTCATTGCCCTTCTATTCTGACCGAAGGGTCAGAGTCTATGGCAGGCCTTATTGATCCGCGTGGTAGAGAGGTGTAGGTACCGGGAAGTGTTTTTCTCCCTTTAGACCGCCATCTGATCTTGGTCCCTATTGTGTTTGTGAAGGAGGCGGGAGGTGAAGAATTAGGTGTTCTAATTGGCAGGTACTTGATTTTTGTTTTGTTTTGTTTTCTGAGAGTGGTTAGACTCATGAAGGTCTTTTATATTTGTCACGATTCAGACATGGTGCTGAGTGAGCTTGTAGGTGACATGTGGACTGTGACTTACGGTGCACACATACATGTATACACAGTGGAATACTACTCAGCCATAAAAAGAAGGAAACCTTGCCATTCGTGGTCACACGATTGGACTTTGAAGGTACTGCGCTAAATGAAGTAAGTCAGAGAAAAAAATAGTAGTTCTGATACTTCCTGAGTTGCTTTGCTTCCTGTACTCCAAATGCATATAAATTACTAAAGCGTCAGGACAAGGATGTTGCAAGAATTGTAGTAAACACTTCTCATTTTCCTTCAAGCTTCTCCAGTTTGCTTTCAGTGAATCTTGGTGTTCTTAAAGGGTTAAAGAAACGACGACATTCACTACCCCATGTTCTTTAGGAAAGCTAAAAAGGAACCTGATGTTAACTAAAATTTAAATTAAAAAAGAAAAGGAACTTGAATTCTAGAGCTTGCTTATGGTTGAAATCTTTTGCAGAAAAAAAATCATGACTTCTGGGTCAAGTTCTGGGACATTCCTGCAGCCCCCATCTCTTGTAAGAGCCCACTGGCATAACAGTGTAGAAGTGTAAACGTAATCCAGTAACAGCAGACAGAAAAGGGCGAAGAGCGATACTGCTAATGAACAAGAGAGTTAAACACATTTCTGGAGAAATTAAAGCAAATGGGAACCAACTGATGGATAAATGGAGCGGAAGCTAAAGCCTAACAATGAGTATAGGAGCAGCTAGGGGTGTGTAGGCCAGTCTCTCCAGCAGGAACCCCAGAGAGGCTCTGGACTCAAAGAGAGTGAAGAAGGAATAGGAAATGGCGATTCTGGGTGTATTCTGTACGGATCACCTCAACCGTGTGGCCTTTCCGTAGCCTTTCCGCTGCCTTCCCGGTGGAGGCAGCCAGCACTTGTGGCGGCTCCTTTCTCCGGCACCAGAACGAGGAAAACCAAAAACACCAGAGGGTTTGACCCTGAAGAACTTGATCGGGAATGCTTGGGGAAATTGAATGTAATTCTTTCTGTATTAGGTATTGGCACCCCTTCCTTGAGTCCCATACTTGGGGAGGAGATCATTCCACACTTTCCTAGCAGCTTGCAATAAAACAAAGCCTACTGGTTGACATGCTCTTTTTTTTTTCTTTTTTTTTTTTCTAAATCTCATACTGAGTTCCCAGTTAGAATTTTAATTCCAGGGAGAGAACTAGTCAGAAAACAGATTATACAATAGCAGAGAAAACCCACACCATCTAACCAAGTCCTTATACCTGGATCATTGGTGTGTGAAGACCATTAGCCATATTAGAGGGTCCTTCAGCATGACAGAGACCACAAAAAAACAAAAAGAAAAGCTGACCCTCTGGGGAAACAGACAACCCAAGAAATAGAGGAAAATTTAACACAACATTCCAACTAATGGAGTCAGATTCAGGAAGTTAATACATTCATAAACCCATTATTGGGTAAGGGGTGCGCCTGGGTGGCTTAGTCGGTTAAGTGACTGACTTTGGCTTACGTCGTGATCTCACAGTCTGTGGGTTCGAGCCCCGCATCAGGCTCGGTGCTGACGGCAGAGCCTGGAGCCTGCTTCGGATTGTGTCTCCCTCTCTCTGCCCCTCCCCCCCCCCCAAATAAATAAACATTAAAAAAACACCCCACATTACTGGTATAATGAAAAGGGAGCAATGTGAGAATGCAAAAGACGGATGGAGATCAAGAATGTGACTGTCAAAAGAAAACATGCCACAGACAAATAGAAAATAAAATTGAAGATATCCTCCCGAAATGTAGAGCTCTAAGACGCAGAGATGGAAGATACAAGGGGTAAGACAGATGGCTTCCTTAGTGTTCTTTAGAAAGTGAAGACGGAGACAAAACCTTACCTGCTAAATTACATACGAAACAGCCAAGATCCAGAAACAACCTCAGTGTCTCCCAACGGGTGAATGGATAAAGAAGATGTGAGATACACACACATACCTGGATACACAGTGGGATGCTACTCAGCCATAAAAAGAAGGAAACCCTGCCCTTTGTGACCACAAGGATGGACTTCGAAGGCATTGCGCTAAATGAAATAAGCCAGAGGAGAAAAGAGCGTATGATTTCACTTACATGTGGAATCAAAAAACAGGGGTGCTTGGGTGGCTCAGTCGGTTGAGCATCTGACTCTTGATTTTGGCTCAGGTCATGATCCCAGGGTCGTGGGATGGAGCCCTGTGTCAGGCTCCATGTTGGGTGTGGAGCCTGCTTAAGACTCTCTCTCTCCCTCTCCCCCTCTCCCCTTCTCCCCTGCTCTCTCTCTCTCTCTCTCTCAAATTTAAAAAGATCAATTTCTAAAGAAAACAAAAGACTGAATGAACATAGATCCAGAGAACAGATTGGTGGTGGTTATCAGAGCGGAAGGGGGTCAATTGTATGGTACCAGGTGATAATCAGACTTATTAGGATTATGGTCACTTTGTAGTGTATACAAATATGATTTATTATGTTGTACACCTAAAAGGAATATAACATACCAATTTTACCTCAGTTAAAAAACCAAAAGCAGAAAAAACTTTACCGATACTGTTGGGAGTACAGTCCTAGGAAAGCAGGGATGAGGAAAGGGGAGTGAAACAAGGAAGGTGGGCTGGCCATAGCCTTGTTATAGGTGTTGTTGATTACAGATCTTCGACTTACCACGGGGTTATACCCTGATAAACCCATCGCAGGTTGAAAGTGTGGTAAGTCAGGGGCGCCTGGGTGGCGCAGTCGGTTGAGCGTCCGACTTCAGCCAGGTCACGATCTCGCGGTCCGTGAGTTCGAGCCCCGCGTCAGGCTCTGGGCTGATGGCTCGGAGCCTGGAGCCTGTTTCCGATTCTGTGTCTCCCTCTCTCTCTGCCCCTCCCCCGTTCATGCTCTGTCTCTCTCTGTCCCAAAAATAAATAAAAAACGTTGAAAAAAAAAATTTAAAAAAGAAAGTGTGGTAAGTCAAAATGCATTTAAATGCATTTAATGCTACCAAACGTCCTAGCTTAGCCCAGCTTACCTTAAACATACTCACAACACTTAAGTAGCCTACAGTTAGCAAAACCATCTACCAAAGCCTGTTTTATAACAAAGTGCTGAGTGTCTCACGTAATTCATCGAATACGGTACTGAGAAACAGAACGGCATTCTGGGTGCAGAATGATCGTCAGTGTCCAGGTTGTTGTCCCTCGTGATCACATGGCTGACTGGGAGCTCTGGCCGCCTCTGCCCAGCATCAGGAGAGAAGACCGTCCTGTATATCAATCTAGCCAGGGGAAAGACCCAAATTCATAATTCTAAGTATGGTTTCTACTGAATACGTATCTCTTTAACACCATCATAAAGTTGACCATCGTTAAGTTGGGGATCGTCTGTATTTGATTTCCGTAGAAGTTTTCAGAAGGGTTCTGTAGAACTGTTGTTCCTCTTGCTGGTCCATCCAAAGGGAGTGCGGAGAGGCATTTTATCTGCTGGTTGCCACTCATCTGTTTCTCCCCCTTTGGTCAGAGTTTGCCATGTGAACAGTTAGCTCACACAGGCCTTGGCCTTCATTGGCCTCAACGGGGAGGCCAGGTCCTACATCCTGTGTGCCCAGGTCTAGAGTGATGTGTCATCTAAGCCTGGAGAAGTAGGAATTGGTACTCCAATGGCAGCCTCTGGCCTCGGACCCGCTGCCTTTCAAGAAACTGTTAAAAGATGGTCATTCCCAAGAGGGTTGGCAAAGGGAGGGATTAGGGGACTGCTTCTTTTTATTATGAGCTCTTCTGTACCCGTCTGATTTGCTATTGTATACATGCATTAATTTGAGAAAAGTGAAAATTAAATTTAAAAAGGGAAAATAAATTGCCAAAAACACCCTCAAAATAACTATGAAAGATCTTTTAGGATGCATTTGGGAAAAAAAAATGAACTTCAGATATTGAAAGGTAAAATCTAATTAGTAGTTTATATCAGGAGAATCTTCTTTTAAGGAAATTGGACTTACAGACTCGAACCTTTCTCCTTTCCCACCCATTCCTACCTCACTGCCCGTTTGCATACAGCCCCATGGGACTGAGGTCTAGGAGCTCCTCCCCCTCCCCCAGGGCCGCTGCCAGACCCGGACTCTCCTTGGATTACCCCAGCACACGGTCCCTGACCTGCTTCCCTCTAGCTCTGCTGTAGCTCTTGTACCCATTCACCCGTTGGGAGACACTGAGGTTGTTTCTGGATCTTGGCTGTTTCGTATGTAATTCAGCAGGGAAGGTTTTGTGTCCGTCTTCACTTTCTAAAGAACACTAAGGAAGCCATCTGTCTTACCCCTTGTATCTTCCATCTCTGCGTCTTAGGGTTTGTGGTGTTCCCTTCCTCGCGTCCCCTGCGTTTCTCCATGCCGGATGGGTTTGGGTCTCTTCCTGTCCTAATTTTGGTTGTATCTCTTAAAAATTAACAAAAACCTGTAGTTATTTATACACTCTACTAGGCTGGACATATTTCTTTTTTTTTCCCCCTTTTAAGAAGCACTTATTGAATGTTTATAAGGCAGTCAGCGGAGATGCAACAATTGATTAGACCTGGACAGTTACCTGCCCTCAAAGAGTCCATGTTCTACAGAGGTGATAGATATGTAAACAAACAATTAAAAAAAAATTTTTTTTTAATTGTTTGTTTACTTTTGAGAGAGAGAGAGACAGAGCACAAGCTGGAGAGGGCAGAGAGAAAGGGAGACACAGAATCCGAAGCAGGCTCCAGGCTCTGAGCTGTCCGCACAGAGCCTGAGGCGGGGCTGGAACCCACGGACCATGAGATCATGACCCAAGCTGAAGTCAGACACTTAACAAACTGAGCCACCCAGGCGCCCCTAAACAAATAATTTCAATAGAATAGAAGTGCTGTAGTAGAGTTACGTATTAGGTTCAGTGGGAATACGCGGAGGGAGTGATTTTTTTCCTATTTGGAGGAGGCAAGAGAAGCCTCTGAGAACAGTGGATGACTGGACTAAATATTAAAGAATGTGTAGAAGCTAGGCAGATGGGTAGGAAGGAGAGCGGCTTTCTAAGCAGAAGGACTGGCAGGTGCAGAGAAACTGGAGGTGAGATAGCACAAGGTGTTTTCCAAGACATAATACACGTAAGAGCGCCACCTGGGCCCAGCTGAGCCGCTGTCATCTCTCAGGTGGGTTATTACTGTAGCCTCCTAACTGGCCTGCCTTCTTCTGCCTTGCCCAGTGGTCCATGTGAAACCTAACCCTAACCATGTCAGTTGGCTCAGAACCCTCGCCGGAGAGGAAGGGCCCAAATCCCTGCAGTGGCCTTAAGCTTGGTAAGATTTCTACCCAACACCTCTCTTTCCCCGCTGCCACCTTTCTCCATCTCCTGCCACTCTGTTCTTGCTTATTCTGGTTCAGTCGTACGAGGCCGCCTTGCTCCTAGTTCCTAGAGTCAGCTGAGTACGTTTTCACATCTGAGGCTTTGCGCTTGTGTTCCCTTTGTCTGCGGCGGTCTTCCCCCAGACAGACACACGGCTTGCTCTCTGAATTTCTTCAGGTGTCTGCTCGGTCGTAACCTGCCCTGACTCCCCGGTGTCAGATAGCGGTCCTCTGTCCCTCCAGCCCAGTACTCCTGTACCCTCTTCCTTGCTTTATTTTCCTCCATGGCTCCCCATCTGTTTCTTGTGTGGCTTGCCTGTTTCTTACTTGTCTTTCCTTACTAGAATGTAAACTTCCCAAGGGTAGGAACGTTGTCTTTGTAGTCGCTGTTTCCCCAGCATCTAGAACCAAGTGTCTAGCCCCTCATAGGTACTCAGTAAATACTCGGCAGCAAGAATCAAAACTGGATGGGCGAAGGATTTTGGACTTGAGAGTGTAGGCATCGAGGAGCCTAGGATTTTCAGAAGAGAATTAGTTAACGATATCTTCCTGGGAGCTGCTTAAAAATGGATTGCCTGGGTGGCTCGTTCGGTTAAGCGTTGACTCTTGATTGCCACTCAGGTCATGATCTTGTGGCTCGTAGGTTTGAGCCCCGCATCAGACTCTGTGCTGTCAGTGTGGAGCTTGCTTGGGATTCTTTCTCTGTCCCTCTCCTGCTGTCTCTCTCTAAAAATAAATAAACTTCTAAAAAATGGATTAGGCTGAGGTTGTTTGCAGATGGGAGAATGACTGGAAGAGAGATTCTTGGAATAGCCTGCATGGGAGGTGATGAGAGCGGAAGCGCCTGTTCACCATTTGCCGTGCACAGAGCGCGGATACTCGCACAGCCTTTCAGTGAGCGTGTGTGTTGAATACAGGACTGTAATCGCTTGTCTTCTGTGGGAAGTATTTAAGAACAATTCTTGATATCGTGGTGAGCTTTTTGCAGACTCCTAAAACTAGGAAGAGAAAAGGTTCTTATGTGTTTTACAGACTTAGTGCTTCAGAAGCAGATAATCAACTGTCGGGTCGATTCAATTAGCAGACATTTTCTAAACATCAACTGCTGTGTGCTCATCATTTAATGAGGAAGCTATGGATGAAGCAGCATGTGATTCAGCCCATGGTCTACATAGGGGCTTTACTTGTGAAGTAAATAGAGGAAATACAAGCCATCATGTAGTTGTGGTTGCAGACAGAAGGCAGTTTTGTTGGGGGAAGGGTATAGGGAAAAATTTTGGCTCTTACTGTATGTTACATGATTTACTCATTTGAAGAAGTGAACTATAATAGAACATCCAATGCTATATATATAAAGAATAATTCAATATTTTCTGATTCAGGAGGCACTACAAAATCTTCCTAATATTTTATTCTGAACCTGAGTTAACGGCTTTTTTTCAAGGATATTGCAGTTTAACGTATAGAAGATATGAACTTAATTGCCCATGAAGACAAAATAAAGAGTAAGTTGATTTAAATTGTATTGAAAACTTGGTTAAGATAAAGAATAATCACCCATGAATTGTATAAATCAATTATATTGACTAGAATAGACAACCAACCATATTGGCTGTGGGGACCTTCCGTTTCCAAGGAAGCAGGTAGCTGGACCAGAGTATTTCTTATTGTCTCCTGTGGGTGGAAGACATGATTCATGGATGTTTGAGGTTCTAAATACTGCTTACAGAAGATACGGAAGAAAGAGCTTTTAGGAGGTTGGAGACATTAAGACTACTATAGGGTTTGTCGTTTTTAACCTAATAGACTATTGGTTTGAATGACTCTATTCTGAAATATTTATTTTTCTCTTTAAATATTCATAGCTTTGAGATGGCAGAACTCAGCCTCAGGGGAGAGGTCAGCCTGCCTTTTTTCTGAGTAATTTGAAAGCTGTGTGTATGTGTATGTGTATGTGTATGTGTGTGCGTGCGTGCGTGCGTGTGTGTGTGTGTGTGTGTGTGTGTTGAAGGCAAGTGATTTGGATACAAAGCCTATACCTGTCCTTAGACTTGCATATGCTAGATCCTCTAAATTGTCTTTATTGTAAACATGAATGTACAATATATTGTATTTCCTGTTTTATTTTTATTTATTCTTTGCAAGGGCTCAGGATTGCACTTGGTCCCCTCTTGCACTCCATCTGCCCTTTGGTTAAAACTACTGTAAAAGAAGGAACCATTGTTAGGCTTCCATTTCAGTAGGTTTGCATTAAAAAAAACAAACAAACAAACTAGTTTTTATTCTCTTATCTGTAGGTTCCATATAAGAAGATCCCTCTACTTTGAAGTAATTTACATTTATGGCCACTACTACCTTCCTCTCAGCACTTCCTCCCTCCCTAATCTCTGCCCTTCTTCTAGAAGCGTAGCCGCCAAGGGCATTTTCTAGCAGCACCTACTGTCACCATAATTCTCATCATGCCAGCAAAGCCTCTCAGCGTTTCCCAAACCACCTGTACCTGGAGTACCAGGGCCCTGATACGACACACTGAATCATAATCTGTGGGGGGAAGGATCTTGATCTCAAGAAAAAAAATGTTCCCGGGGTGATCATTACGCACAATTAAATATGGGAATCTTCACTCTCAAGGAGCCAGGTCAAAGATGAGTATGTGGGTGTGCGTGGCACAGCGTAGAGGAGGGGGCCCATACTGTGTGCGTTAGGGATCTTACTGAGACTTTAGCAGGAATAGATGTGCCCCTAGACTATTTTCTTGGAATCAGATAATACTTTCCCTTAAATTTAATATTTTAGTCGGTGATGGGCCTTTTACTACTATAATCATTATGACACAGTCATTAAATCCGTTCTTGTGAATTTCCTCTGGATCCCAGCCGTCTACTCAGTCACGGACAACCAAATGAAGAATGAACCGTTTGAACTGATCCTGAACTCACAAACTAGAGGCTGCAGGGAGTCTCCCTGTGTAGGCTTTTCCTTCCAGTTCTAGATCTACCTGCAGATTGTCCGACATGTCATGGCTCTGGGTAGGATTTATGTTCACTGTCAAAGAGAAAACACATGACTTTTATCTGACTCATTTTGCTATCAGAGATCTTTTCGGGACTGTTAGATACTGATATTTTCAGCTCCAGGTGTTCAGAGGGTGAAACCCTGCTGACAGGAGAAATGGAAACACTTCTGTTTCACAGCCCTCCCTCCAGGTTATTATGGTAGTTTGAAGAACAAAAGGAGGCAGGAATAGTATAATAACCTCACTGTTTTTAGATTGGCAGAGGGGGACGTTTGTGTTCAACACAGAGTTATTTCAAATACCAAAGGACAGAGATTTGGGGCGGCCCAGTTTTAAGTGTGGGGGTAAATGAAGACCCTAGAATGAACTTCACTGAGTGTCTGGTAAATGTGTGTTGTTTTGTCTTTGTGCGTATCCATTCATTTTCTTTCTCGAGGTCTTCTTAGCCTATCGTTCTTCTACAGAGGTTTATAAATTACTTTAGTTGATTCTTGATCTTAAATCCAGCGTTCTGTTTTTTACCTTTCTGTGAGAGGGTCACAGACATCAGGCGGGCACCCCGGCTTTTGGGACAGGGTCTGAGAAGAATGGCCGGCCTTTTCTTAGGCTCTGTCAGCTGAGTGCTTTTTATAAACCCTTTTTTACAGAGGCAGGTAGGGTTTGAGATCTGAGCCTATCCAGGCAAATCCTAGGGGGTACGAATTATCTAATTTGTAAAATGCTTGAAGGCAGGGGCGCCTGGTGGCTCAGTCGGTTAAGCGTCTGACTTTGGCTGAGGTCATGATCTCATAGTTCATGGGTTCGAGCCCCGCGTCAGGCTCTGTGCTGACTGCTCAGAGCCTGGAGCCTGCTTCGGATTCTGTGTCTCCCTCTCTCTGCCCCTCCCCTGCTCATTGCTCTATTCTGTCTCTCAAAAATAAACGTTAAAAAAAAAAAAAATACTTCAAGGCAAAAGTATTTTCTTTTGGTTACAAAGCTAGAGAATTAATTTCCATTTTTCCTACAGCATGACGAAAATGGTAAGTGACCCTGGCCAGGATGATAAACTGGTGAGAAGATCCTCTACCCAAATAACAAAATGATCATTGTTGTGAAGGTGTAAATAAAACGCATATCGATCCCTTTCTTTCAGCGATTCATTCTGATCATAGATGTAATACAGGAATTGGGAAACTTTTCTCTTGCGATAGGATTTGCAGCCCATTGCTTAGAAGCAGCAGCTAGCAGATCAAGTATAGAAGTGGGACCTGAGATTACCAAAGTGAAAAAATGAGGATGAGGCTGGGAAATAAATGGGAAGGAGCGGCTGAGTGCCTTAGTTCGTCGAGTGTCCATCTCTTGATTGGCTCCGGTCGTGATCCCAGGGTTGTGGGATTGAGCCCCCCTCTGCACTGGGTGGGGAGCCTGCTTGAGATTCTCTCTCTTCCTCCCTCTGCCCTTCACCCCTGCTCGTGCGTGTGCAACACACACATGCATGCACTTTTCTCTCTCTCAAATAAAATTAAAAAGAAAAAGAAATGGGAAGGTATAAACAAAAATACTCTTCTTTCTCCAAGATTCCATGGACTTTAATTATCCTACAACAGTTAAGGCAAACAATTCTATTTGGGACCACTGTTTCTGTGTTCTCTTAAAGTACTTTATGCTTAGCTCTATAGCACAAATAATGTTGATGTAATTATTAGTTTAAATGCCTGTCTCACCTTTTAAATTTGGTCCTACAAAAGAAAAGGTACAAAAGACCACCCCAGGGGTGCCTGGGGGGTCTTGGTCAGTTAAGTGTCTGACTCTTGATTTCAACTCAGGTGATGATCTCACAGTTTGTGAGATCGAGCCCCACTGACAATATGGAACCTGCTTGGGATTGTGTCTCTCTCTCCCTCTCTCTGCCCCTTCCCCTCCTAAAATAAATAAACTTAAAAAAAAAAAAGCAAAAAAAAGCAAAATCTTATTTTTGCCCTTGTGCTTCCCCTCCCCCTGATGTTAAAGACTAGGATGTTGTAGGTGCTTAAATGTCAGTAAATAACGGATTCAAGTAATACTCAGAATAACTCCATGTAACAGAGAATATATTTAAGAAACAATAACAACATAGACTCGTTTACCCCAAGCAGTGTGACTTGTGAATAATGAGAAACCTTTTCTTTCAGGTACTGATGAAAGTGTGTGGGTGAATGGGTCCTGAATAGTGAGTCTGCAACTATAAGTCTTAAAAAGCCATCTTGTTCTGCCTATTGCCTATAACTGGTTGGTTGCCACATTCCTTAAATTCCCCCACAGCAGCTCTTGACTCCGTTTTCTTGGCCCCATTACCCTGCTTAGGTCCACATCTTCTCCAGTATGCTACAAACACCTCCTTATTTCTGCCCCCTAATTGCCAATCCCCAAGTATATCCCACATCCTGTTATCTTTACATGAGCTACAACTCTGCTATTCTCCTATTTTGATGGCTCTTCATTACCAAGGAATACTAGTTAAAACCGTCCGTACCGAACAGATTTGGATATTGGGATACTCACTATAGAGCAAAGCATCAGAAAGGATAAGGGAGAGGTTCCAAGTAGGTCTTTTAGACTGGGAATATGATTAACTCAACCAGCAGAAATAAGAAAAGACCGTAATAAACTCACTTTTTGGACACACAGAATTTGCAGTGTAAGTGGGACACGGAAGGCGGAAGGATGGGATCTGAGGAGGAAGAGTGCCCCCCGGAAGAACCGGATGCAGGGTACGATCGAGTCGGACGTCTGGCACTGTATTCATAGTTTCACTTGCTCTCTTTGCATCTGTGCAACAGCCTCTATGGTAAACAGTCCATTTTGCAGCTAGAGAAGCAGGCTAGAAAGGCTTGCGTAATTCGTCTGTACCTGGTAATGGTATGATTGGGATTTTAACTCAGGTCTGTCTTTCAGGCTCATGCTCTTTTTTGTTTTTACTCTGCATCCCATGAAAGCATGGGAGAGAGGACATGGTTGGACCTAAAAATATTTGGAAGTCACCCGTAGGTAGGTAGCAATCAAAGCTCTCAGGTGGCTGTGGGTGAGGGAATAGACGGATAAAGGGGTTGAGACTTGGCCCCTGGGTTATACATTTTTTCTGTGTGACAGGAACCGTTTGCTGTGATTGTGTATTTGATTTTAGAATTAAAACATTTAGCAGAGTTCACATTGTATACCAGAAGACCATATATGGTAATGTATCACCTCTGGTACTCCATGTGATTGAAAGGAGAAAGATGTCATTCTTTTTTTTTTTTAATTAATGTTTCCTCTTTATTTTTGAGAGCGGGGGGCGGGGGGGTGGGCGGTAAAGGGCAGAGAGAGAGGGAGATACAGAATCCGAAGCAGGCTCCAGCCCCTGAGCTGTCCACATGGAGCCCTCTGTGGGGCTTGAACCCATGAGCCATGAGATCATGACCTGAGCCGAAGTCGTATGTTTAACCGACTGAGCCACCCAGGCGCCCTGTTGAGAGACGTCCTTCTTAGCGTTTGTGTTTGTGAGATTGAAGGAAATCGTGATTCTAAAGCACTGGCACATAAATGTTGATGTCTTTTCTCTCCGAAAGGTAGTCTACCATTTCTTTCTTCCTACCCCAACATTCTTCTCCAATTTGATATCGACCCAAGACAACATTTGTTTCATTATATGTTATCCTTCATTACTTACACTCTCTACTCTAGCCAAACGAAGCAGTTTGCTACTGTAGTGTGCCTGTGTGTGACTTCCCATCTTAATCCTTTATTTAAAATTTTTATTTATTGCTTAATATTTATTAGGCCCGGTATGGGATTCTACAGTGTACGAAACAGTCGCCACTCATCATAAAGAAGCTTTTAATAGGAGAGATAAGGCACTTACCGAGATAAGTATAAGGCTTTGAGTTTAAATATCTTGTACACATTTGTAGTGCAAGCCAAGTGCTGTGGGAATACAGGAGAGGGGGGAAACTCTTCTGACTGGAAATGGGGGTGCAACACTTGCTAAAAGTCTGCTCGGTTGGATGCTGGTCTAGATACCGCTGGTTCTTTGTCTTGTGTTCGCCTCACAGTAGATGGCGGTTACGTCTGTGTTGCAGGTGACAAAACCGGGGCTTAGTTTCTTGTTCAAAGCTACACAACTAACAGGTTACCAGGTCAGGATTCAACCCCAGGTTCACTTGGCTCTAAACCTTAGTCTGTTTCCTTTACACCAGAGGTCCCAAAACTATGGCCTACAGGCCAGACCTGGCCCGCTGCGTGTTTTTGTAAGGCTCGTGAACTAAGAATGATTTTTACATTTTTAAATGGGTAGGAAAAAAAAAGTCAAAAGAAGAAGAATATTTTGAGATGTGAGAATTAGATGAAATTTATGTTTCGGTGCCCATCAGTAAAGTTTTTCTGGAACACAGCCGTACTTGGCTCATTTACATACTGTCTACAGCTGCTTTTGCATTGTAACAGTGGAGTCCTGTAGTTAGTTGCATCAGAAATCAGACAGCCTGCAAGGCCTAAAATACTATCTGGCTTTTTATAGAAAAAGTCTGCTGACCCGTGCTTTATGTCGTACTTCCTTTCTAGGGATAGCTTCGTGGAGAAGGGATTATTTGAGGTGATCCTTGGTGTCCGGCTACATTTTCATTAGGCATGAATCCTGTTGGTAGGGGATACCGCATGGGGACCAGCACTGATCCCTGCTATAGCAGTCTGGCTGAGATTTGGGAAAGCACCGTATTTGGGGAATGTAGAAGTCCAGACTCACTGCAACACAGGATTAATGGATGGGAGCTGTGTGTGACATGCCTGTGAGAAAGAGGACCCCACTGGAGACACCACATGGCTCAGTGACTAGCAGCACCAGCCTTAGAATTGGTTTGGATCTGAGTCTGTTTATGCCAGGTATTAGCTAAGTGGTTTTTTGGTAAAACACTTAACCCTTTTAAACATTGGTTTCTTGGTCTATAAAAGGAGAATAATGGAAAGATCTCCCTTTAAAAAAAAGGTTTCTTTAATGTTTATTTTTGAGAGAGAGAGCACAAGCAGGGGAGGGCAGAGAGAGAGGGAGACACAGAATCCAAAACAGGCTCTAGGCTCCCAGCTGTCAGCACAGAGCCCGATGCAGGGCTCGATCTCACAGACCACAAGATCATGACCTGAGCTGAAGTCGGAGGCTCAGCTGACTGAGACACCCAGACACCCCAGCTTCACATTTTATCTTACCAATTCTTTACAACAAGGTGTGGCACTAACATTGCTGTTTTATCAGTGAAGAAACTGGGGGCCACCTGGGTGGCTCAGTCAGTTGAGCATCCACCTTCAGCTCAGGTGATGATCTCACAGTTCGTGGGTTCAAGCCCCACATCGGGCTCTGTGCTGATAGCTCGGACCCTGCAGCCTGCTTTGGATTCTGTGTCTCCCTCTCTGCCCTTCCCCCGCTCACACTCTGTCTCTCTCTCTTTCAAAAATAAATAAACATTTAAAAAATGTATAAATGAAGAAGCTGAAGTGCAGGGAAGTTAGGTTACAACATATTTAAGCGTTTACAGCTTATAGTAAGTGGCAAAGCCGAGATTCAAATTATGTTCTAACCATACACTTCAGCATTGCTCTTGGTAAAATGTGGCTTTTATTGGGTCTCAGGTGGATTTGATAATATTTTAAGTAGTGTTTAAGTAATGGAATAAACAAATTTGTATTGGGGAATAATACATTGAAAACACTGTCATCAGTCACTATATCCCTTACCTTCCTTTCTGGGCATCACCTTGAGCTTTAATCGGAGATGCCATCCTAAAAAGTGTTGAGTCACACTGGCCTGAATTCTATGTGAAATAAAATACTGTTTTCTGTCCTCTTACTATATCTCTCCTTAAACTTTTGTGTAGGTAGTAAAACAACAGTGAGATCGCAGGATATCGAATTGGTTTGTTGAATGATTATTGAGTATGAAATAATGTTATATCCCAAATTTATCTGTTTCACGTAGGTCTCTTCAGGGCTTTTCTTTTTCTTCTTCTCCTTCTTCCTCCTCATCTCCTCCTCCTCCGATTTAAAAATAACTTTAAAGTATTTTACTTACTTATTTATTTATTTATTTATTTATTTATTTATTTATTTAGAGAGGGAGTGAGTGCACACACAGGGGACAGGCAGAATCCAAGCAGCAGGCTTGGGATTCTCTCTCTGTCTCCCTTTGCCCCTCCCCCACTCACACTTTCTAAATAAATAAACAGCTTTTAGAAAATAAAAATAACTTTAGAAAAGCAGCTTTGTCACTCAGTTGTGTCTTCTTACTTTTTAAACCAGAGCGTTAGAAATGCAGATAGCTTTGTTTGAAAATTTGGAAGATCTCACTTTTTAGTATTGTTGTAAATTATGTTGCTGATGGGAAGGCCAGTTAACCAAAGAATTGCTTTGTTTATAATTTCCTGTCCATTCCTGTACTAAATTCATGTGGATATTAGGAGGATTCGATGTAACCTGTTCTTTCTGTCCTCACGGTTAGCTTTCTACAAACTGGGGACCACTCTTCATCTTGGATGTTCGGTTTTATTATTCTGCTCATGCAAACCCCTTAAGTAAGAGTAGTGCCGTGAGGCTCCATGCCAGACGTCGTTCTCGGTGCTGGGGATGCATCGGTGGGCCGAACAGGCAAAAGCTCTCACTTACGTTCCAACAGAGGAGACGAAATAAATGCAGTATTATTATAGATGAGAAGACAGAAATCGGGGTCGAGAGTTTCAATAGAGCGGTCAGGAAAGCTGACATTGGAGCATGGACGTGAGGGAGGTGTGAAATCAGCAGACTGGAACACCCGCGGCACACAGAACAGCGAATCCTGAAGTTGTGTGCTCCGCTTGGTGGGCCGGCAGGCCTGCTCTCAGGGAACTTTCGTTACCCTGGGAGACAGTGCGAAGGACTGAAAGGGAGTACAGTTTGTTTTTTCTTCTCATCTTTCACAAAAGTCAGAATTTATATTCTAGGGAAGAAAGGGGCTTTAAAATTAAATCTTTATTAGATTCTTGTTAAGTGAGATAGAAGCCTGACTTGCATATAGTACTCTTTGTTGTCTGTCAGTCTTGTGAAAGGGAAAATTTATAGACCGCCACATGAGGGAGAAGAGAAATCATGTCTAGTTTTGTAGAGGGTAAGAGTTAATAATTCATTTTCTCAGCTGACATACACCTAAGCCTATGATTAGCCTACGATTTTAAAAACAAACCATTTTCATATTAAACATAGAGGTAAATTCTTGCCTAGAAATGATCATGTGAACTATTATCTCATAGTTTGCCCAGAGGCCAAAGTACTTCGCTTTTGAACTTATAACCTTGGAATATAGCCTGGAAATTTAATAGAAATCTGAAACCATTTAACATTTATAGTAGTAGTAGTAATAAATACTTGGGGAGACTTTCAGACATTGTAGCGGGTATGAAATAAAACGCAGAATCACTCCTATTCCAATTTCATTCCCTTAGCATATAAACCTAATGTGTTTTTCTTTCCACAAAAATAAAAGACCTTCCTATAAGGAGCAAAATAATCTACTGAGAGTTTCTTTTTGACCTTTTAGCAAAGACCTACATTTCCCCTTTTTTCAGGAAACCGCTCAGCCTCCGCCTGCCTCGTATTTCTTTGAAACACATAGCGCCAAGGGTGCACGTAGATCCTATAAAATGTTTTTACCTTTCTTCCCCTAGCCCCCACTGCTAATCGATGTGGCTGTTCAGTTGACTGGGCCAGCTTTGTAAGGCCTGCCCCCGTGGGAGAGTCAATACTGTGAACTGGTGTGCGGGTACCTCACTCCCAGCAGGGCTCTGGGGGGGGGGGGGGGGTGGAGACTGGAGGCCAGAGCAGGTGAGTCTACAAGGAGCTACCTCTGAGCGAGGAAAGCGAGTCCCCTTTGCCATGTTAATCATAACCGGGAGACTGTCTTTTAGCCTTACCGATTATTAAGTAGACCCTTCTTGCATACGGTAAGATTGTATTTATGCCTGGAGTTGGAGTGTAGATCTACAGACACCTTTGGTGGTCTTTACTCTCTTTCGTTCACCAGTCTACCTGAATGTGAATTTGTTTCTTTCATATCTGACTTTAGGCCAGTACATCCTATGAGGGCTTCTGAAACAGCATGCTTCATGGGCGTCTGGGCGGCTCAGTCGATTAAGCGTCCGACTTTGGCTCCGGTCATGATCTCGCAGTTCAGGCGTTCGAGCCCCGTGTCGGGCCCTGTGCTGACAGCTCAGAGCCTGGAGCCTGCTTTGCATTCTGTGTCTCCCCTTCTCTCTGCCCCTCCCCTGCTTGCACATGCTCGCTCACTGTCTCTCTCAGAAATAAATTTAAAAATTTAGAAAAAATTGGAAGCAGTGTGCCTCATGCCACGGGCAGGCAGGTGGGTAGGTAGGTATGGATACGGCCCTGTGGAACTTGACGAAGAGAGAGGATTATTTTATTTCTCTCTTCGGACACCCAGGAGAGCTGAGGAGAAGTCGTGTATAATACCCCGGCCTAGATAGAAATAATGAAAAGAACTTCTATGGTGATGGGTGACAAAGACACACCTTTTCCCTGAAAAATTATAGGTAAAAATTCAAGGTTTTCCTAGCATAATTTCTAAAAACTAAACAAAGGGAAGATTTTTACGTAAAGCACTCCTTAATACCACTTAGAAATGGTTCTTGGACACTGGAGACAGCTGAATTTTGATGCCTTATAACTTTGAAGTGAAAGACCGTGATGAATTTTTGTCTCTAGATAATGTCACTACCATTTTCTTGAGGATAGCACGGTAATTCAGTGCTTTAGCATTTCGGCTTCCTCTTACTGATTCCGTTTTTCATGTCATTCTCTTTTATATTAAAAAAAAACGGGGCACCTGGGTGACTCAGTCAGTTGAGCGTCCGGCTTCTGCTCAGGTCACGGTCTCGTGGTCTGTGAGTTCAAGCCCCACGTCGGGCTCTGTGCTGACAGCTCGGAGCCTGGAGCCCGCTTCGGATTCTGTGTCTCCCTCTCTCTCTCTCCCCCTCGCCCCCTCACATTCTGTCTCTCTCTCTCTTGTCAAAAATAAATAAACATTAAAAAAAAAAGTTAAAAAAGAAAACTTTTGTAGGCTTCATTACAAATGTAATACCTGTTTATTATTAGGAGCCTGAGGAGATTTGGGGGTAGATATGCTTCCTGTTTTGAAGATGATGATGATTTCATGGGTGCACTTGGGTTGTAATTGTCAAGGCTCACAGTACAAATAAGTAGATGCGGTTTGTTGTGTATGTCACTTACACCTCAATAAAACTGTTCGGTTTTTTTTATTGATTAGATGACTAATCAAAACTGGACTTGTTTTGCTGTTACTATGTGTTTCCATTTGTTAGTGAAATTGAACATTTTGATGGTACCAGTCGTTTGCGATTGAACATTTCATCTTCTGTGAATTGTTCAGGTATATTCTTTGCCTCATTTTCTGTTGTCCGGTGTGTTTCTGAATTTGTGTAGCCTACTCTTAGTGATGATGACCCCTTGTCTGTCTCGTCTGTGGCACTTCTTTTCTCCCTGGTTGGTTTTCCTTTTGACTTTAAAGCCCACTTCTCCCCCTTCCCTTCTCCTTTCCTTCCTAACTTACGCAGCCACATGTCTTTTTTTTTTTTTTTTTTTTTCCCTTCCTAGTTTTTAGGTTTCCTGCCTTATTTAAGAATCCCCCAGACCCCAGTTATGCTCTCAAGTTTTCTGGTATTTGCGTAGTTTTCATTGTTCTCTTAGATTTTATTCCTTCTCGAATTTTTCTGGTATGGACTAGGCACCGTGAAGTGCTCATTTGGATAGCCAACTTTTACAAATACCGTGTGGTAAATAAGCCGTTTCCCCCCAAGCAGAGTGAAGTGCTACTTTTATCTTCTGTTAATTTCCTGTATAAACTTGAATCTGTTTTAGGATTATCATGTTCTGTTAATCGCTGTGTATATTCTTACTGTTGTTTCTTTTTTAAGTTTTGTTTGCTTACTGGGGGAAGCGGGGGAGGGAGAGAAAGAATCCCAAGCAGGCCCTGCGCTGTCAGCCCAGAGCCCCATGCAGGGCTCCGTCTCACAAACATGAGATTATGAACTGAGCTGATATCAAGAGTCAGACACTTAACCAGCTGAGCCCCCCCTCCCCCCCAGGCGCCCCATAGTGTTGAGCCACAGTGGCTTTATGGCAAGTCCTAACATACTGATAGAACATGCCTCACTTCATGGTTTTCCCTTTTCTAAACTTTCCTAGGAGTGTTTCACGTACCAAATAGAAAAGTATTTAGGCCTGTTTTCTTCCCTAGACACCATTTGCTTCTGATTAAAAATGGCGTTAGGCGTACGTTTTATTTCGGCAAGGATTAACATTTTTATATTAAGCATTCCTCCAGAAACAAAATGTATCTTTCTATTTATTCAGGCCTTGTTTTACATCCTACATCGTGTGTTCTATACTACACATTTTGTTGCTCTTTTGAATAACTGGCCACTGCTGGTTTTAAAATAGTTATGCATAAATGTGACAGAATTTTATTATTAGGTCTGCTGGTTTGCAGTCAGTTCTTTTGGTGTTTCTAAGTATATAGTTACATTTGTAAGGGTAACTTGTCTCTGTATTATCTTGATCTCCATTTTGTACTTGCTTTTATATGTAGAAGGACTAATAGTGACAGCGCAGTTATCTGTGATTCCTAATAATGACTGGTATTTCACAGCTTAATGTGATGTTTGCTGGGGCGCCTGGGTGGCTCAGTCGGTTAAGCATCTGACTCTTGATTTCAGCTCAGGTCCCATTCTCACTGTTGAGCCCTGCACTGGGTTCCATGCTCAGCATGGAGCCTGCTTAAGGTTCTTTCTCTCCCTCTCTCTGCCTCTCCCTCACTCAGGCTGTCTCACTCTCGAAATAAGTACACATTAAAAATTATGTGTGTGTGTGTGTGTAATATGTAATGTTTGCTGGTGGTTTTTATGTCTTGTTTTTCCTTTGTTATAATTAACAAATGTGATAACATTCTTAGCAAGTGTTCTGTTTAATGAATTTTAACAATTTGGGACCACCATCCTTAATAAGAAATAAAACTTTTCCATCATCTTAGAATGTTCCATAGTACTAGATGTCCATCAACACTCTCCCCCCCCCACCCACCACCCCCCCCAAGAAAAGAGAAAACTAGTTTCTCGCTTCTGTTACGGTAGATTGATGTCTCATTCAGCAGGGCCCTTCAGGTCCATCCCTGCTGTCGGTAGTTCATTCTTTTTGTGTTGTGTAACATTCCATTTTGTGAATCAACCACAGTTTGTTTATCCATTTTCCTATTGATTTCAAGACAGTCATTTTTCAGTTTGGGGCTATTATGAACAAAGCTTCCATGAACATACTTGTGCGAGTGTTTTTGTACACACATGCTTTTATTTCCTTTGGGTAAATACAAGAAGCATTTTAACTTTATAAAAAAGTAGAACCGCAAAACAGTTCTACCAAGCGGATATACTGTTTTACACATTGGCAAGCGGCATATGAAAGTTTTCGTGGCTCCACATCCTTATCAACGTTCCGTGTTTTCATTGGGCGCGAAATGCTAGCTCAGGTTTTTTTGTTTTTAAAGGTTACTTATTTTGGGAGGGAGAGGGAGACAGCACAAGCAGGGGAGGGGCAGAGAAAGAGGGAAAGAGAGAATCCTAAGCAGGCCCTGCATTGTCAGCACAGAACCTGATGCAGGGCTCGATTCCACGAACCGATCCCATGAATCGCAAGATCGTGACCTGAGCCGAGATCAAGAGTGAGATACTTAACCGACTGAGCCACCCAGGTGCCTCCTGTTTGGTTTTAATTTCAGATCCCTGATGACTAATGCTGTTGAGCCGCACATTCATGTATTTCCTGCCCATCGGGATATCGTTTTGTGGGAAGTTGTCTGTTAAAGTCACTAACCCATCTTCAAAAAGATGCTTTGTTCTTTTTGTTACGATTTGTAACAGTTCTTTGTAGATTCTGCATAGGTGTTCTTTGCCAGATAAGTGAGTGTATTGCGAATGCTGCCTCCCAGTCTACACCTTGTCTCTTTATTATCTTAGTGGTACCTTTCAAAGGAGGAAGAAGTTTTAAATTCTCGATGGAGTTCAGTGTATCTATTTTTTCTTCAGCAATTCTTGTTTTTTATGACCCAAGAAGTTTTTGTTTATTGCAAAGCTGTGAAGATTATCCTCTTTTTTTTCCCCTGGAAGTTTTAAAACACTCATATATAGGTTTGTTATCTCTTTCAAGTTAACTTTTATATACATGGGATGAGTTGAGGTTCTGTTTTGTTTTCTTTTGTTTTCCCCCCATTGGGTATTCAACTTTTTTTATTTGTGAAAAAGACTTTCCTTTCTCCCACTGAATTGACTTGATGCCTTAATACTGACTGTACTATTCTCTTCTGTTTCATTCATTGATGTGGGGGGTTTGGGGCGCACTGATGCGAGTTTGTGGGATTTGGGGTACATGGTCATCTTAAGACTGTCAAGTTTTCCAATCCATGGTCATGTATTTCTCCATTTATCTTTGTACATTTGTTCTGTTGGATTTTGCAGAAGAACTCATTGTAGCAACGATGGCTGAAGCTTTCTTTAAAAATAGCGTGAGATCTTTCTGCAGCTTTGGATTCATTTTGTTGGAGATATAGTATGAGTTTAATGGCCATCAGGTTAATGTCAAAAGCCTGCGATAATGTTTAGAAAATGCTGCTGAAAGTTTCAGTTTCCTACAGCTCTCTGTGGGTAGAGAA
The DNA here is from genome assembly GCF_028018385.1 of Neofelis nebulosa. Taxonomy (NCBI): domain Eukaryota; kingdom Metazoa; phylum Chordata; class Mammalia; order Carnivora; family Felidae; genus Neofelis; species Neofelis nebulosa. The sequence continues at coordinate 12,172,026 of NC_080789.1, forward strand.
TCCTCTCTTGAACTGAGGGGAAAGAAGGATAGTTGGGACTGAGAGAGAAGGAGGAATAATTGCTCCCTTGCTTGATGGAAATGATGCTCACAAGCAGGAGGAAACCAAATGACATAAACCCAGGTTTTCTTTGATTGCCTAATGATACGATGTTTAAAATACGGTGGGGCTGGGGGGAGCCTATCAAAGTGCTGACATGTTGAAGCATTTGTCCATCTCTGCCAGCTACTTACAGGAGAGTGGCCCAAGACTTTGCAGACTTGTGTATCTTCAGTAAAAAAAAAAAAAAAAAAAAAAAAAAAAGGCTTTGCTTTTGATGGAATGAAATGGGAGGTCAAGGGGGTGGGGAGGATGGGTCCTTCGCAAAATTTGTTCTACAAGATCCAAACTTTTTTATATCTGAACTTAGAACAGAAGTGAGAGAGGGGCCATAGCGCCAAAATAGCCCCTTCTAACAATTCCCTGTAGTTCCTGCATACTTTATTGATACTTCAGATACCGCACTGAATTCCAGGTAAGCATCTGGGAAAGGTTATCACATGGAGAGGTTTCTTGGTGTGCTGTTACCCTTAGCTGGCAGTGATTATGAAGAACTCTTAAATTTTTTTGTCTGGGGATTTTTTTTTTCTATCTCTAGTGTTTATAATTTAAGGAACCTTTATTTTAAACTATTAACCTAGTAGCCAAGACTTAAATAAATCTCTATCTTGAAATACAAACAGTATTTTTTTAATAATATACTTTCCTCTGAACTCTGTGCTCTTAAAACCTAGAGACCTATGTTGTCTGGTTTTGAGAATTTGACTTATAATGTCACCCTGCCTATTGCTATGAATTGTAATTGAACGAACTTGGTTTGTTTTCCTCTGAGAATCACTGTGAAGGGACAGAGAGTGTCCTGAAGAAAATACTAATGGCCCAAACTGATTTCAACTCTTACACCTTTTCTTGTGTGAGAAATTTCCTGGCATTTTTAAAAACTTGGTTTCAAGGAAAATTTTTGACTCTTTGGTAACTAATCAACTTTAATATGGTCACGGGCCTGTTTGGGAATCACAGATTCACCAAAGTGGGGTGTATGTGTCTGCATGCATACGTCTCTGTAGGAGTGCAGAGAGAATATTCAGAGAATTTTGTACTCACCTTAGAAATAATCACATAATGATGGGGCGTCTGGGTGGCTCAGTCGGTTAAGCGTCCAACTTCGGCTCAGGTCACGATCTCATGGTTTGTGGGTTCGAGCCCCGCGTCGGGCTCCGTGCTGACAGCTAAGAGCCTGGAGCCTGCTTCGGATTGTGTCTCCCTCTCTGCACCTACCCCACTCACGCTCTATCTCTGTCTCTCAAAAATGAATAAACGTTAAAAAAAATTTTTTTTTTTTTTTTTTTAAAGAATCACGTAATGAGAATTTAGAGTCACTTTTTCTCCTTATTTTCTCTTCCCTTATTCGTTTCAGGGTAACCAGGAGCCGACAACAACTCCTGACGCAATGGTTCAGCCTTTTACTACCATCCCGTTTCCGCCACCTCCCCAGAATGGAATTCCCACAGAATACGGAGTGCCACACACTCAGGACTATGCCGGCCAGACCAGTGAGCATAACCTGACGCTGTACGGGAGCACGCAAGCCCACGGGGAGCAGAGCAGCAGCTCCCCCAGCACACAGAATGGATCTCTCACGGTAAGGGAGCTCTGAGCGGGGAGGGAGGAGGGCCTGTCATGTTGCAATCCTCGCCTGCATCGCCGGGCCAGCAAACCCTTTGCATTAAGGCAGCGTCTGCCTGACACTACGCGGCATTGATGCAATTTCACTCCTACCCCCTGCACCGTAACTAGAAGGTGAGGACTTAGAATCCTAGCTCGCAGCCACTGCCCAGGAGCTTACAGTCAAGAGACAGGACAGACAACACAGCAAGGCGAGGGCACAACGAGGGGGGCGCTGCTCTGGTCAGTTTCGCCCATTCGCTTCAGTTCGTCTTGCGGCCCCCCGCCCCCCATGTGGTACCACACGGTCTCTCGGCAGCTCTGTTCTGCACGGGGTCACCTCCCGCTTCCTGGAGACGCTCACTAGGCTCTTGGCTCTCCAGACACTCCCCGTTGCCCTCCTGCCCCCCGGAAGTCCTCTCTCAGTCCCCTCTGCTGGCAGCTTCTCTTTCTCTGTTCGATTTTGAGATGTTACAGCACTCCAGGCCTGGATCCTAGGACCCCCATCCTCTTATTTTGTGTCTTCTCTCTCTATATGATTATACTACTAGATTCATCTTGCTGTTCAAGCAACACCCATGAGTCTTCCCTGTTTCTTTCTTTCACGTCTCCATCCAGTCCGTCTGTAGGTCTCGGAAACCATAACTCGAAGCATTCTCTTACTTCAGCCTCTTGTCTCTAACTTAGTACCTTAACTAGAGAATGTGTATGATAGCAGCTCTTATGCCAGGTTTGAGGCGGGCCCTACTTAGCAGTACAATTTTATTTAATCTCTTTCTGCTTTGGCTTTCTCAGTGATGACAAGTACGTATCTGTACCTGGAAAATGAAGACAGTAGTACCTACCTCAGAATGGCCGTTAGATTTAAAAGAATTTAATTCACGTAAGGTATCTTCATTGCCCCCACACTATTCCCGACCTCATCACATATTCCCTGTGTCACTGCTCCCTAACTAACTTCTCCCTTTGCCACATCACAGCCAGCGTAGTGCTTTGTTTTCTAATGCAAATAGTGTTATTTTCCAACCTAACTCTAACAGTTCCCTAACATACTTAGAATAAAATCCACACTCTGTACTTCGTTTACTAATCCCTGGCCCTAGCCTGCCTCTTTGACTTCGCCTTTTAACCACTAACTTCCTAAAGTAAAAGAAATGTCAGAAATTAACCAGGAGATATATATCAGATATATATCAACATACAGGAAGGAAGTCTTACTGTCTGTGGGATTATGTCGTCTGTCTCCAAAGATAAAAATGTTCTATATCCTAGATAGAAATATCTATGTCGAATTTTTACATTTCTTTTTGCCCTTCCTGTTTCAGATTATCAGGAGACCTTTATTCAGCCTTTAAACCACTTGATATGATTTACTTCCCAATAAAGAACCTTAGAATGCAAGCTTTTGTTGCATAAGGATGGATTTCACCTTCAAATTCTTTCTGTTTCCCTTTATTAGCTATTAGACCGCAAAGAAATCCATTCTTTCCTTGAAAACATGTTGTCTTTTTAGTGTTGATCAGTTACATATAAGCACATAATTTTATACTTCATAAGTAATGGACTGTATTGACAATTTATTTGAGAGGTATAAGCATGATGGGTAACAAATGAGGATTCCATAGCATTTGTGCTAGAATTGTGAATATACCAGCCACTATATTGGCCACATTTCCAAATCATTTTCAAATGATGATGAACTCACAGACTTACCAGAACAACTGTGCAAAGAAGAAATAAAACATAAATCTGAGGCTTTATCAAGGTATTTTAATTACTGAATCTGTTTTTTACGAGTTACCTGTCCTTTTTCTCTTTTTATTTTTATTTTATATTGTGAGTCAAACCAATGTTAGTAATTTGTGACTTTCTAGGAATTTTTCTTTTTCATCTAAATTGTCTATTTTGTTGGATGTAATATATATATATATATAATTATAATTTATACATTTATAAATATATGGTTTAATTATAATTTATAAAAATCCATATGGTCCTTTTTAATTTCTATAGCATCTGTACTGATATCCCTTCTCTCATTCTTGATTTTGATAATTGTGGCTCCTCTCTTTTTCTTGGTCAGTCTAGCTAAGGTTTATTAATTTTGCAGATCCTTCCAGAAAACCATCTTTTGATTTCATTGATTTTTTTAAATCTATTGTCTTTCTCTTTGATATTTCATTGATATCCATTCTGATCTTCATTATTTCCTTCCTTCTACTAGCTTTGAGTTTGATTTGGTCTTGGTTGTTATTATTTTAAAAAATTTTTAATGTTTATTCATTTTTGAGAGAGAGAGAGACAGAGGGACAGAGAGACAGAGAGACAGAGTGCTAGTGGGGGAGGAGCAGAGAGAGAGGGAGACAGAACCCGAAGCAGGATCGAACAGTCCTGACACAGGCTTGAATTCGCAAACCGCAAGATCACTACCTGAGCCAAAGTCGGACACTTAGCCGACTGAGCCACCCAGGAGCCCCTGCTCTTGGTTTTTCTAAGCCTGTTGAGTTGCAGCCTTAGAGCATTGATTTAATTTTTTTTTTTTTCCTTTCTAATATGTGTTTAAAGCTATATATTTCCCCTTAAGTTTCCCTAAAATGTGATCTATTGTGTTTTTGTTTTCATTTATTTTTTAAAACGATTCTTAAATTTTTTTCCTTATGATTTCTTCTTTGATCCTGGGTTACATGGAAGTGTGTTGTTTAATTTCCAAATATTTGAGGATTTCCTAACTTTTTTTGTTGATTTGTCATTTAATCCCATTGTGGTCACAGAGCATCATAACTTTGTATGATTCGGTTTTTTAAAACTTACTGAGACTTGTATTATTAAGACAGTCTGTCCTACAGACTGTTTCTAACCAGTTGGCCCTTTTATCAATAAGAAATGTCCCTATTTGTCTCTGCCATTATCTCTTAGGTCTGTTTTGTCTGATACGAATATAATCACTTCAGTTCTCTTAACCTTAGTATTTGTATGACATCTTTTCCCTTCATTTTGTCTCAAACTCTTCGACTCTAAGGTGTGTCTCTTGTAAAAAAAAAACATACAACTGGATCTCACTTAAACAATCTGAAAATTACTGCCTTTTTTTATCAGAGTATTTAGTCTATTTATATTTAAAGTAATTGTTAATATGGGTGGATTTATGTGTGCCATTTAAACTACTTGTTTTATGTCTCCTGTCTTTTATTGTTCCTCTGTTCCTTCTTTCCTGATTTCTGTTAAGTAATTAACTGTACCTTTTACACCCCTTTGTGATTTTTAAATTATTTGTGTTATTTTTATATTTTCTTAGTTCTTGATCAAGGATTACGTCTTCAGCTTATAACTGACCGATGCACTTGCTTGCTTGCCATTTGTTTGCTTACTTGCAGACGTGCACCCACGTGCCCGTGTGTGTGTGTGTGTGTGTGTGTGTGTGTGTCTTTGATAAAATATAGCAGCTTCGGTCCTGTTATAGCTTCATTCCTCACCATTTTGTGCTGTTATCCTCATATATTTTATACATATGAGTCCAGTTGTATGTTTTTTACAAGAGACTCACCTTAGATTCAAGAGTTTGAGATAAATGAAGGAAAAAGATGTCCTACTGATAGTAAGCATAAGAGAGCTGAGGTGGTTGGTTATATTAATATCAGACAAAATAGATGAGACAAGAAATATCGGTGGAGACAAATATATATTAGAAATGCAACAAAGGGTGCCTGTATGGCTCAGTTGGTTGAGCGTTTGACTCGATTTCGGCTCAGGTCACGATCCCAGGGTTGTGGGATCAACCCCACATTGCTCCATGCTGAGTGTAGAGCCTCCTTGAGATGTTCTCTGTCACTCTCTCCCTCCACCCCTCTCCCCTGCTCATGCTCTCGCTCTCTGTCTAAAAGAAAAAGAAATGCAGAAATACAGTATTGTAATTATTACTTTAAAGAATTTGTATTTTCAGAAAGTTACCATTTCTGGTGATCTTCATATCGTCCTATATAGATTTGAGTTATAGTCTGATATCGTTTCCTTTCAGCCCATAGGACGTCTTCTCGTATTTTTTGTAGACTAGGTCTGTTTGAAACAAATTTTCTGTTTTTGTTTATCTGGGAATGTCTCTATTTTGTCTTCAGTTTTGAAGGCTAGTTCTGCTCGCTGTAGAATTCTTGGTTGACCATTTCTCCACCACTCCCCAGCACTTGAAAATCTGTTGTGCGGCACTGCCTTCCCACCTCTGACAAGAGCCAGCTGATTCTGATGAGAAGTCAGCTATTAATCCTGTTGTGCCCCTTCCAGTGCTGAATTGTTTTTCTCTTGCTGCTTTCACGATCTTTATTTATCTTTGGCTTTGAGCAGTTTGGCCCTGATGTGCCTAGGGTGGATCTCTTTGTGTTTTTTTTTTTATTATTATTATTTTTTAATGTTTATTTATTTTTGAGAGACAGCATGAGCGGGAGAGGGCAGAGAGAGAGGGAGATCCAGAATATGAAGTAAGCTCCAGGCTCCGAGCTGTCAGCACAGAGCCCAACGTGGGGCTCGAACTCATGAGCCATGAGATCATGACCTGAGCCAAAGTCGGATGCTCAACCAACTGAGCCACCCAGGTGCCCCTGGATCTCTTTGTTTTTATCATCCTTGGGATCTATTGAGATTTTTGGATTAAGATTTTCCACCATATTTGGAAAGTTTTTGAGCATAGTTTCTTCAGCTGTGTGTTCTTTCCCTTCTTCCTCTCTTCCTGGGACTTTCACCACCAATATGTTGGGAACTTCTTGTTCACCCACGGGTTCGGGTTCTGGTTTTTTGTTTGTTTTCAAGGTTTTTAAAAATTTTTTAAACATTTATTCATTTTTGAGAGACAGAGAGCAAATGGGGGAGGGGCAGAAAGAGAGAGGGAGACACAGAATCCAAAGCAGGCTCTGGCCTCCAAGCTGTCAGTGCAGAGCTCGACGCGGGGCTCGGAACTCACGGACCGCGATATCATGACCTGAGCTGAAGTTGGCCGCCTAACCGACTGAGCCACTCAGGCGCCCCCGTTTGTTTTTAAGTTAAGTCAAAATAGAATCTAAAGTTCTATTCATTTTCCTCCGATCTTTTTTCTTTCTGTTCATTAGATGGGAGAATTTGTGTGGAGGCCTCTTTCGGTCCGCTCGTTCTTTGCTCCGCCACACTGCATCAACTGTTGAGCGTCTCAGTGTATTTTTTACTTCAGTTATTGTACTTTCCAGTTCTGCAGTCCTCATTTGTGATTTCTGCTTCTCCGTAGAGACTGTCATCACATTTCCTTCAGTTCTCTGAATACGTGTGGAACTGCCACTTTGAAGTCATCCGCTAAATCCAACATCCAGGCCCACTAGTTACTGCTTGTTTTCTGGAGTCTGAGCCCCACTTTCCTGTGTCTTTGCAGGTCTTGTAATTTTTCAATGAGCTGGACGCGTTAGTAATATATTTCAGCAACTCCGAAGCATCATTTACGCTGTTGAAAGGTGTAGGTGTACTCACGCGTGTGTGTTTTAAGTAATTTGCCTGAACTTAAACGGTGGAATGTGACTCCTCGGTGGTGTGCAGCCACTGCCGGTTCCGCTTGGCAATTCTCCCTCCCCCTTTCACTCTTTAGCCTGGCTAGGAGTTGCCCGCGAGTCCCCGTAGCTCGGTGGCCGGCCAGTGATTTGGGCAGAGGTGGTGTTTAAGTGCCTCATGCTTGTACAGCCTCCACCCTCTGTGGACCATCTGTCTGTGGGTTGGGAGGTGCCTTCAGAGGCCAGCCAGTTCTCGGGGCTGCTCGGCCTGGTCTCTCTGCTGCACTGTCTCGTGTCTCCCCTCCTCACGCCTGTAGCTGCATGGCCAGCCCCACATGGGAGGAGAGCGTATCCGGCTCCTGTGCGGTTCTCTGTTTCCAGGATCTCCCCTCCACACCCCTGGCTGCTCCCCCACTCACCTCGATCAGACCACAAGCTCACGTTAGAAGAACTCTGTCCCCTGTTAGATCCCTACCAAACCTGACAGAGCTGTGGGCTTTTACCGCCCCCACCTCCCCACCACCCACTCCCACCGTCGCCCCGAGTGCCCCAAATCGAGTTCACCCCTTCTGGCGCACAGCTGCTGGTTTTCATGGCCCCAGCCCTGTACTGATAAAAACTAGTGAAGTTCTCTCCCGCAGAACTGAGGGATTGGGGTGGTGACAGTGGGGGGCGGGCAGAGGGACAGGTTGGAGTAGCCACAGGCAGGGTCAGTAGCCTCTTGCAGGCCTTACCCTAAGCAGTAGCAGTTTTTCAAGAGAAAAAAGTTTTGTTTGTTTAATTTTAGAGAGAGCACCAGTGGAGGAAAGGGGCAGAGAGAGAGAGAAATCTTAACCAGGCTCCAGGCTCAGCGTGGAGCCTGGCTCAGGGCTTGATCCCATGACCTTAGGATCATGACCTGAGCCAGAATCAAGAGTCAGACTCTCAACCAACTGAGCCACCCAGGCACCCCATTTTTCTTCTTTTTTTTTTTTAAGATTTTATTTTATTAAGTAATCTCTGCACCCAGCCTGGAGTTCACACTCCCGACCCTGAGATCAAGAGTCTCATGCTGTACCAACTGAGCCAACCCAGGAGCCCCTAACCTTTTCTTTATATAAGAAAAATCTCTATAACTCACCTTTAGCCAAAACCTTGAGAAATGTCTGCTCATCTTCTTGGAGCCTTAGGTTCCTTCGGGAAAGTGCAGAATTGACCAACCTGACAGTTCTCTACACAGCGTTAGCTTCGGCCAGCTGAGCCACCCAGGCGCCCCTCGAGAAATTCGTTTGTTTGTTATTCACCTTTGATCGATTTCCAGAATCTGAAATGGCTGTTGGACAGTCTCGTCCCACTTTCTTACTGTTGCCTTGTTTTGGGGAGAGGAGTGACCGGCCTGTTCGTGCTGTCTTGGCCAGCACTGCCCTCGCTGAGTCCTCTCCTGGCAGCCCACAGTTCCTCACCGCACCCCTCCTCACCACTGCCCTTAACCGCCACCAGCTCCCGTTGTTTCACAGGCCCGCATTCCAGCTTTTCGACGCCAGTGTTAAGGGCAAGTTCTGTTCCTTAATCCAAACCTATGCGGTTAAGATTTCTGTTTCTCACCCCTAGTAGAAACTATTCGCTATATGACTTTGCATTATATCGACTAATTTGAGGTCGTAAAGAAACCCTGAAATAAAATTAGGAATCCATGTGTAGCGACTGTGAATTGATTGTGCTAAGGAGAAAATGGAAGCTCCTTGAGCTGTTTCTGCAGACACAGATGGCACACGTTCTATAACTTTAGGAAGTTACTAACAATAAAATGGGAAATTATTAGGAGGCTCTGGTTGAAGATGCTTCTTACATGTTTGGGTTTTTTTCCCTTTTTTTTAAGTTTTTAAATAAAAATTTTAAAAAAATAAACATTTTTAGTATTACTTTTTTTAATGCTTATTTATTTTTGAGAGAGTGCAAGTTGGGGAGGGGCAGAGTGGGGGCCAAAGGATCCGAAGTGGGCTCTTGCTGACGGGCTGACAGCCGCAAGCCCGACGTGGGGCTTGAACTCATGAACCGCAAGATCATGACCTGAGCCCGAAGTGGGACACTTAACTGACGGAGCCACCCAGGCACCCCGTGGTTAAGTGTACCTTTAAACGGGAGTGTGAATTCACTGCTCTTAAGCCATTTGCCTTTGGAAGTTGTGAATGTGTGGGTGTTCAGGGGATGCGTGTGGAGAGGAAGAGACTGAGCAGCAGAACAGCACATCATAAAACTTAGATATGACAACATCATAGATTATTCTGTGTTAAACTTTTACTCTCTACTCACACATTTCTTAAAACGGACCTGGTAGTTCCTGGGGCCAGTTAAATTCAAAAGGTAGGTAGGAAGCATTGTTATTTAACCACGAACCGATACCTTAAATGTCTGTAGCACTTTGTTGAAAGATGGCTTCCGCAAACAGTATTTTATTGTGGTTCATAAACTAGCCCCTTGTGCGTGTGAGGGTTTTACAGTCGGGGAATTCAGAGTCCGTTCTCCCCGCTCGGCCACTTGGATGCCCCATCTCCCACGGTCCTCACAGCAGGCACCTGTGTATCTCTTCCCATTCAGTCCAGGCGACCGCTCTGTTGGGAAGCCTTGGGAAGCCTTGCTTGGTTTTCCTAGGCTAAGCCAAGCGTTTCTTTCATTTAGGCTCACATCGATTCCTGAGCCGACCGCTTTCCGTGGAACTTACCGTGATGTTTTTTGTTCACTTTCGTCTTCCTAATTAAACTGTAAGGTCTTCAAGTTCATCTTTGCAGTCTCTGACTTATCACAGTGCCTGGCACTTGATAGTTACTCAGTAACACTTTCTCAGGTTGGGTGGGGGGGGGGGGTGGTGGTTAAGGGAGATATGGTGTGCCATGGGAGGTCTGAGGAGGGAGACGCTGAGGCTGCTAGGGGCAGGTGGCACTGATCTGGGCCTCGTACCACGAGTGGTTAGAATTGGAACATGTGCGGGTGATGGTGGGAAGACTTGGGAAAGCCATCTCTCAAAGCAAAGTTAGAGATGGGCAAGATCAAAGTGTCCTTGGATAAAAGCACATGTTTCCATTAGATGAAGCTTTGGGCATTTGGTGGTTACAGAGGAAAATAAGGTGGGAGAAAAAGTCGCTTGAGTACAAATTGGAAAGAGTATTTGAATGCCTGGCTGAGAAACATCATCGAAGGTTCCTAAGCAAGGAAGGGGAAGTGAGCAGAACTGTGCTTCTGGAAGACCCATCTGTTGCATATACCAGATGAGGAGAGAAGCAGGGGACGGGTTAGGAGAGTCTTACGAGCAGGGGCTCCAGGTGTTATGTAGAGGAGGGGTGAACGGAAGAGAAATTGCCAAGGTAGAATACACAGGATTTGACAGCTGATTGAATGAGTAAAACAAGGAGAGCGGAGTCAAAGATTGTGTCCTTCTTACTGCAAGAACTGTGTCTGGAATAAGCCATTTCACCTCCTGGATTTCAGTTTCCTCATCTACCACGTGAAGCCCGTGTTGCCTACCTGACAGTATTGTATTGAAAAGAAATTAGAAGTGCTTTGGAAATTACTAGTGTAAATAGTTCTTTAATTGTTTTTTTTTTTAAACCATCTTTTAAAATCAGTCATTCTTTGATGTCCTTGATTTGTGCTTTTTATTATTGTGAGCTGCAGCGATTCCATCGTAGAGACCTCGTTTATGTCGAATAGTTCCATCTTGGTGGCAAGAACCAAAAAAAAAAAAAAAAAAAAAAGGACTTCCAGGAAAAGAGAAACAAGCAATGGAATGTGGAATTTTATTTCTAAAATGTACTTCAGAAGTTGATTTTCACATTGGGCTAGAAGCTTCTTGTGCCCTTAAGTCAAGAGCCTGTTTTGACAGTCAGTAGGTCCCATACCGTGCATTAGCAAAGAGATAGCAGTCAGGGGTCCCTCCTGGGGCTGCAGAGGCCTGATTACCCCCGCGCCTGCCTGCAGAGAAGAAAGGACCTCAGTTGCCGTCCGTTTAGATACTCTCCCAAATGCTGGCAGGCACAAATAGCCGGGGTATTTGAAGGAGACAAGCTTTGATGAGGAATCCACAGATGAGGTTTGAATTTGTGTATGGACTCTACCTAGCTAGTGGATCGTCCTCTCCTTGAGGGCAGGAGTTTTACTACAAGCTCTCCTCTTATTATTCCCATTGGCATATAATGGATGTTTCATAAGTGTTTTTCTGTGGGGGGCAAAAAAAGCTTACAGAGGCAGTTCAGCATCTGTGCCCGGTTAGTAGGAAATGTTAGTGACATCATTTGAGGTATTTAAACAGCTGCTGATGGCTCTGGGGCAGAGATGCGAAGGCGCAGCGGAGGGGCCTGCCTTTTACACTGTCGCCCATAGGCCCTGCAGCCCTCCTCAGTGGTTAGCCTTGGAGCACACCCGAATTACAGGTAACTAGGACTCCGTGCTTCGCGTCACCCCGTTTCTTCACTTTGTTGCACACCCTTTCTCTGGAGTTAAAGCCAGATTTTCTCTCACCGCTCTCCTATCAGGAGATCAGTCTCCCCGTCCTCCACGGAATTAACCACGGACCCCCGTACTTGCAAGTGCCCTGGGGAGGGGTGTCCCGCTATCACATAGCCGAGAAGTGGTAGCCCTTAACGTGGGTCCGTTGGCCCAGATGAGGATTTCTGGAACATAATGGGAAGAATGGGGCCTAGATCTTGGTCTCACATTGTGCGTCGTGGGGCCATGTTACCCTCAGCCTGCAGCGTAGAAATTATCATTAGCACGTTCTGTTTCCGAGCTAGACTTAGAAGGCCTGGGACTGAGGAATTTATTCACCCGGCTGTCCACTCTTCCAGGAGAGGCCCTGATGTGGAGCCGACACGAACCATCCACACTTGTCAGTTTAGCAGAGTGGGGGTGCCCGTGAGCCGCTGGGCGGTGGCAGAGCTGGGTCCACGAGCGCACTGCAGGCTGGCGTGACGATGCAGGAGTTGCTGCAGAAAACCACACTCAGAGCCAGGCGTGGATACTCTCGGGCAGAGAAAATTGCCCTTTGGGCCATGACGCCCAAGACACCTTTCAGCACATTGTTACTGTCGTTAGCCTTGTGATCCATTCATTCATTTGCTATCCTCACCCCCCCGCCAGCAACTACACAGAGTTGGGGATGGTGATTCTTGAACGCAGACCGTTACAGCCAGCCAGTGACAGAGCCAGAACTCAGGAAATCTGCTTTCAGTCAAATGCTTTTTTCCTGCCTCCCCATGCAAATTACAGAAAATAAAGGGTGTCCACAGGGATGGTCTTGTTAGCTTCCACTCATTCTTTGACCTTAAGCCTAAGAACTCCAACTAGAACATACAGATTTCTTTCATTCTGAAATGTACATTAGAATATTAAACATTCAGTTAAGGATGAAGGTTTTAATTGAGGTGATCTGTGTGTTCACTGTTTTATGTTATATACAAACTTTTTCTGTAGTTCTTACTCCCGGTTTAAAAACAATAAGTGACTTGTTGTGGTTTTTATTTCACAGGGTGATACCAGTTTATGATGATATTACATGTAGAGATGATGCCTTTTGTAATTCCCTTTTTATAGCACTTTGACCCACTGAGAAAAAGGAACTAGATATTTTCTAAAGAAAATTGAATTACTAGTTAACTGGAAAAAAAAAAGGGAAAAAAGCTTTGCTTATATTTAAATGACCAAACAGCACTAGGTTCTCAGAATTTGGGTTGTCACAGCAGTATTCTTTTTCTTTTATATTTTTTATGATGTTTTATTTATTTTTGAAAGAGAGAGAGACAGAGGACAAGTGGAGGAGGGGCAAAGAGAGGGGTGGGGGGGGAGACACAGAATCCAAAGCAGGCTCCAGGCTCCGAGCTGTCAGCACAGAGCCCGACGCAGGGCTTGAGTGTTGAACTCACGGACCGTGAGATCATGACCTGAGCCGAGGCCGGATGCTTAACTGATTAAGCCACCCAGGTGGCTTAATGCCCCTTAAGCATTTCTTTTTAAAATAACTAAATCCAAAAGTAATCTTTCTTGAGTAGGGAATTGCTCTACACAGATGCAATTTCAGTTTTCCGTGCCTTAAAAAATTGTGTTTGGTGGTGGCATTAGATAAAATAATTTTGTATTCAACATATGATAAATGGGCCTATTAGCATGTTCGTTTAGCACTGTGAAATACCCGGATTTTCAGTAAATAAGCATATGGGCCAAGATTTCACTTTTTAGAAAAATATTAAATCACATTAGGGCATTTTACTCTTTAAGAAGGAATTCATATGATCTAATTCCACCCACTTTTAACCTATCACATACTCCATTATAAATATTTATAAAAATGCTTTAAATGCTAACAAACCTCGGGACACCTGGGTGGCTCAGTCAGTTGAGTGTCTGTCTCTCGACTTTAGCTCAGGTCATGATCTCACTCATGGCTCATGGTTTTGAGCCCCACGTCGGGCTCTGTGCTGATAGCGCGGAGCCTGCTTGGGATTCTCTCCTCCTCTCTCTCTGCTCCTCCCCTGCTTGCTCTCTCTCTCTCTCTCTCTCAAAAGATAAAGTAAAAAAAAAAAAAAAAAATTTGCTAATGGTGGGTCAACATGGGTTGTAGGCAGTGTAAAATGACATGATGAAAAGTAACCCGGGGCACCTGGGTGGCTCAGTCGGTTAAGCAACTGACTTCGACTCAGGTCATGATCTCACGGTTCGTGGGTTTGAGCCCCGCACCGGGCTCTGTGCTGACAGCTCAGAAGCCTGGAGCCTGCTTCGGATTCTGTGTCTCCCTCTCTCTCTGCCCCTCCCCCACCTGTGCTCAGTCTTTGTCTCTCTCTGTCTCTGTCTCTGTCTCTGTCTCTCTCTCTCTCTCAAAAATAAATACAATGTAAAAAAAAGAAAAGTAACCCAACCCACTTGCTACAATATTATCAGGAAAAAAAACAAAAAAGTGTTTAAAGCTGTTTTAAAAAACATCTTTTTATTATATAATATTGTGGTTGTGGTGAGGGAGCGTGCTGGAGCCCTGGAAATCAGATTGAGTTTAGCTACCAGCTCCCTCCATTTGCTAAATGTGTAACCATCTGAAAATTATTACTCTAATGCTCATTTTCCTCATCTGTAAAAATGGTGATGATCGTTCCTACCAGATAGGGTTATTTTTTGCCTTAAATGAGAAAATGAATAGCAGGTACTTAGGAGAATGCCTGGCACATAGTAAGTGTGCAAAAAGCATTAGCTACAAGGCTGTTTTTATATAATTATTTCAGAGAAGGCATTCTAGGCAACCTCGATTTATAAAATGATACAAGGGCACCTGGGCGGCTCAGTTGGTTGAGCATTTGGCTCCTGGTTTCGACTCATCATGCTCTCATTGATGGTTCCCAGGTTCGAGCCCTGCTTCAGGCTCTGTGCTGACAGCATGGGACCTGCTTAGGATTGTCTCTCCCTCTCTCTCTGCCCCTCCCCCCTTTAACAGAAATAAATAAACTTAAAAAAAAAGATACAAATTAATAGGCCATCCAATTCTCTTCTCTGTTACTCCATTTTCTTCCTTCACCTGCATGGGAGCTACTGCTCTAAGAGCCATCCTGATAAAAGCAGTATTTTCCTAAGTGAATTTTGTAGCCTGCTTTAGAAAAATAAATGAATGAATTGCATGTGTAACATGTTTCAGGAGAAAGGTGAGTTCTCTCTTCAGAATTCACAGGAAACTTGTTGACTTTGTTTAATCTAGTATTTCCCATATTTATTTGACCATGAAAGCCATTTTCTACAACATACCAGGTAATATCCTGTAGAACTAACTTATACCCACTGTGAAATACTGCTCTATGATTTTTTAAAAAAAATTTAAATGCTTATTTATTTATTTTGAGATGGAGAGCTAGAGAGCAAGCAGGGGAGAGGCAGAGAGAGAGGGAGACAGAGAATCCCAAGCAGGGTCTGCACTGTCATTTTAGAGCCCGATACAAGTTTCAAACTCACGAACTGTGAGACCATGACCTGAGCCAACATCAAATTTGGATGCTTAGCCAACTGAGCCACCCAGGCTCCCCTTGTTCTATGATTTTTGAAACACACACACACACACACACACATCCTTTAGATGTGCCTAATGCTACTTTGGGAATGATCTTTCCATTAGATTTTCTTGGGTATAAAATACATCACAGTCTTAGTTGATACAAATTTGAATCATTCAAATTTGAAATAATGTAATGTAGGAAAATTAATGAAATTTCACTTTTGTTAAATTTTTAACTGTTATAACCAAATTTAAAATTACACAGGTCTTATTGGCTTTATTCAGTGATTCATGAGTTGGGTTGCATCCAATCTAAGCAGATAGAAAGGAGCTCAGAAGAGCTGTACAAGGCAAGAGATTTGATAGGCAGAAGGAGCAGGAACAAGGAAGTTGGACTGGGCATTTGCTGATTGGTCAAAGCAAGGTTGCTTTCCTTATTTGGAAAGTAGGGGAGTCTTGGAGCCAAGTCAGGTACGTTGTGCTGATTGGTTGACCTAGGCCTTGCTTTTCTGGGAGAGCCCAGCAAAGCAATGTAGTTCACTTTTGGTTTGCTCAACTGGGGCCTGTTGGCATGAGTGACTCCCTCTTGGACACAGTCTGGTTCCTTTAACAGAACCAATGTGAATACTCTCACATAACTAATAATTATATTCATAATTCTTGTTAATAATTGTCTCATTTCAAAGCTGTGTGAATTATATGGCAATTCACAAGACAGCTCTGCTTTTAGCAATTAATAGAAAGATCTACTGTCCTTGGATAAGTTTAGTCTGGAATTCTGCCGTTTTTAGAACCTTGTCCTTCGCACCATGTGTGACCGACTTTATAATCAATATTGTGAAAATATGTCATTCATCCTATGAAGAGGATCCACTTAAACCCTAACTGAAGACCAGCCCCCACCCAAAAGAAATTGGACCCAACTAGGAATCCTCCTTTTGTTCTCAAAACGATGAGATCTTCAGGGAAAATGCCGCAGGGGATGGCACTTTATGTGGCTTACCTTTTGTGAGTAACTTACAAATGTAAATTAAAACTGTTCCTAATTTGGGAGTAGATAATCGTAATATCAGATTAGGTGGTTTTTTTTTTTTTTTCCTTTGCCATGGCGATAATTTGAAATGAATGGACTTTTCAGCCCATTTCTGATTTTTAGAAGTTGTCCAACCCACCTGTTGAATACAGATACAAGTACCTACCTACATTTATGTCTGTGTACAGTCCTTAAACCAACTAGACATTCTTGGTGTTTTAATATTCTTTAGGGTTTAGGATCTGACATCTCCAAATACCTTTTCCCTTCTTTTTGACTTCTTATTTTGAAATAAACGTAGACTTACAGTAAAGTGGCGAAAATAGCACAAAAAATTTCTGGATGTCCTTCATCTAACTTCTCCTAGTGTCAACACCTTACACAGATACAGTACGGTTTTCGGGGCACCTGGGGGGCTCAGTTGGTTAAGAATCTGAGTCTCAGTCTCAGCTCCGGTCTTGATGTCAGGGTCATGAGGTCAAGCCCCTTACTGGGTTCTGCGCTGGGCAGGAAGCCTACTTTAGAAAAAAAAAAAAAAGATAACAGTACAGTCTTCCAGACCAGGCAGTAGGAAGTGTTGGTACAGTAATGTTAAGGCAAAATAGAGTCCTTACTTCAGTTTTACCAGTTTTTCCACTAACGTTCCTTTTTTCTGTCCTAAATCCAGTTTGGGATCCCACACTGCTATTAGTTGTCATGTCTCCTTATCCCAAAATCTTTTAATCATCTTCAACTTACATCTGAAGTAGTTCCGGGCTCTGAAGAACAGGGAAAGGAAAACACTGTGTATTTATACACTTGCCGTTAGCTGATAACCATGTCTCATTTTCGAGGTCTCTGCTTTCTCTCCTGCGGCCTTTCGTGTGTGCGTTGGCTAAGGGCTGTAATGCAGGCTCTTCTTCTTGAGATACAAAGGTTATTTTGAAAGCAAAGCAGTATTTGCCAAAATACTTTATACATGTCCGCTCAAAACACACATAAGCTGGGTTGCATAGACACATGACACTGTGTGGTCGTTTCATGTTACTTTTGAAAACCTCCATCTAATTTGGGGTCCTCCAAAAATGGTTTTTGTGTCTGTGTGATTTTAGGGTTATAAACCAATAAGAACAGGAGAATTACAGGACCAGGGGAATTAATAATTCTGGCAGCTAGAAAGCAGATGTCCCAATTAGTGACTAACTCAGCAGACCCACATGAACTTACTTCTCAGCCAGTTGTTCCATTTACACCACAGAAATTTCACAGGAGTTTCCGAAACTGACAGCTCTGGTTGGAAAACTGGGAGACTCTTCCCTGGACTGCCTGCCTGACCTAGTCAAGAGGAAAGACGTAAGGATGTACATGTCAGGGATTTCCCTAACAAATCGCTTGCCTAACTGAACTAGAATGAATCAAAGTCCTCAGGCCCTGCACCCCAGTCATTCAGAACTACTGGCTTTTTAGTTACCTTCCCCACTCAGTTCTTAGTTGTGAGCAGACAACCAAGATAGCTGGATTCCTGAGGGAAGCCTACAGCGTGCAAAACAGAACGAAAAGAATCAAAAAAGAAATTGGGAATAAGAGGAACCTTTTTCTAATCCAAAACAATAACCTGTAGCCTCAGAGAGATGAAGAGAAGGTACCACCATCTGCTAAACCAAGAGTGAAGTTTAAAAGAGGTGGAGAGTGGGGGATTCAGAGAAGAGCCCTTGAACATTAAAAACATGGCAACAAAATGAAAAACATCTTTGTTGGAGGGCTGGAAGATGAGATTGAAGAAGCAGAGGTCTACCGTTACAGTCTTAATCCACAATTACAAAATCTAAAAATGTTCTGAAAATCAGGTGATTTTCCATAAATTGGCAGAACTCACAGCCTGCATCTATCTTTGTCCCACTTACATGAATGCACATAAAGGAATATCACTGTCCCAAGTCTCACTGAGTTGTATTATGGTTTATACACCCATTACCTTTCTAAAATCCTAACACTTCTGAATTCTGATATGCCTTGGCCCCAGAGTTTTCAGATAAGGAATTAAAGACCTATGTCCCAGAAAATAGAAGCTAAAGGCAGAGAGATAGAAAATAAAAGAAAGCAATAAGAAAATTAAGAGGACCAATCCAAAACATCCAGTGTCTAATAATGCAAGTTCCAGAAAGACAACATGTATAGGGTTGGAGTCATCAGATAATTAAAGAAAACTTCTCGGGACTGAAGGACATTAATTTCCAACTTAAAAAAGGCCACAGAATTACCAGCCAAATAGACTAAAATAAACCCACATTAAGCTTTCCTTCTTTCTCCTATGTTCATCTGTTTCTTAAATTCCACATATGAGTGAAATCGTATGGTATTTGTTTTCTCTGACTTATTTCACTTAGCATAATACACTCTAGTTCCATCTGTGTCATTACAAATGGCAAGATTTCATTCTTTTTCATCACTAAGTTGTATTCCATTGTGTGTATGTGTATGTGTGTGTGTACGTGTGTACACATTACATCTTTTTTATTCCTTCATCGGTCGATGGACATTTGGGCTCTTTCCATAATTCAGCTATTGTTGATAGCGCTGCTATAAACATTGGGGTGCATGTGCCCCTTCAAATCAGTATTTTTGTGTATTTTTGGTATCCCTTGGACAAAGACCTAATAGTGCAATTGTTGGGTTATAGGGTAGTTCTATTTCTAACTTGCCGAAGAAACTCTACACTGTTTTCCAGAGTAGCTGTGCCAGTTTGCATTCCCACCAACAGTGTAAGAGGGTTCCCCTTCCCCCACAGCTTCACCAACATCTGTTGTTTCCTGAGTTGTTAATTTTAGCCATTCTGACTATCTCCTTGTGGTGTTGATTTGTATTTTCCTGATGATGAGCAATGTTGAGCATTTTTTCATGTGGTCTGTTAGCCCTATCTGTATGTCTTCTTTGAGGAAATGTCTGTTCATGTCTTCTGCCCATGTCTTTTTTTTTTTTATTATTATTTTTTTAATGTTTATTTATTTTTGAGAGAGGCAGAGACAGAATGTGAGTGGGTTAGGGGCAGAGAGAGACGAGACACAACCCGAAGCAGGCTCCAGGCTCCGAGCCATCAGCACAGAGCCCAACGCGGGGCTCGAACTCACAGAGCTGTGAGATCATGACCTGAGCTGAAGTCAGATGCTTAACCGACTGAGCCACCCAGGCACCCCTCTTTTGCCCATGTCTTAACTGGATTATTTTTTGGGGTGTTAAGTTTGACAAGTTTCTCTATAGATTTTTGGATACTATCCCTTTATCCAACATTCATAGGGGAAGGGAAGGAAAAATAAGATAACAGAGAGGGAGGCAAACCATAAGAGACTCTTAACTACAGAGAACGAACGAGGGTTGCTGGAGGGGTGGTTGGCAGGAGATGGGCTAAATGGGTGATGGGCATTAAGGAGGGCATCAGTTGGGATGAACACTGGGTTTTATGTGTAAGTTGTGAATCTCACTGGGTTCTACTCCTGAAACCAGTACTACACTATATGGTAACTAATGTGAATTTAAGTAAAATCTTGGGAAAAATAAATAAGCAATCAATCAATCAATCAGTCAACCAACCAGCCAACCAACCCACCCACCCACCCACCTTAAAGCATACCACTATGAAATTTTAGAACACTAGACACACTGGACAGGCTCCAAACCAGAGAGAATGGGGAGAAAGAGCACCTTCGGATTTCTGAACAGCAGCACTGGAAACTACACAACAGTTGAGAGTTGCCTTCAGAGTTCTAAAGGAATTTTTTTCAACCTCCAATTCTATACCCAGTCAAACTATCATTAAAATGGGTTGATTCAGTAGATGTTCTCAGACATGAATCAGATTCTCAAGAAATTTACTGTGCTGAATTAAGTTTTCTCTTTTCCTCTGCCTCCCTATCAGCCTCACATAGGCAAAAATAAGAAATGAAGTCCTCTCAGAAAACAAAAGGAAAAATAAATTTTGAAGAAAATGGGTAATCCATAAATTTTATTCCTGAATTAATCAAAACCTTCCTTACTATCTTGGATTACATGTTAAGTGTTACTCCGATAGAGACTTGGTGCAGTAATACTTCATCTTGTATTGCCCACAACTCTCTTCCAGGCCATACCAGCACATTTGTTCACAGTATACAGTAAGATTTATTTCCATTGTTTCATAGAGAAGTCAGAAAATCTGTTTCGCAGTTACAAGAATTTGAAAAGTGTGAGTTAATCAAACCAAAACGTTTTTAGTTCTCATTTCTAGATTGCGGCTTTGAGACTTAAAATCTCGCTCGCTCTTCGGTATAAAAAGCCCTGTGCTCCTGTGCGGTATATACAGACAGCCAGACCCCACTGGAGCAGCTGGGTTGTTTAAAGAGTAGATATGTAGACGGTAGTCCCAGGAGGGTGCCAGCAGTGCCGCTGCCAGCCCTCGCTGTGAACTCTCAGGGCACAGACTCTAGCCCCTTCTGTTTTCATCCTCTGCCAGTGAATAAATTAGGTCAGAAAATGACCACAGAAGGGAAGAACAGAACCTTGGGAGGTTGGTTGTACAGTCAAGAGAGCTGCTCAGTAGCTAACAGTAGAAAATAAAGCAAACTGGGGCGCCTGGGTGGCTCAGCCGGTGAAGCGTCCGACTGCGGCTCAGGTCACGATCTCGCGGTCTGTGAGTTCGAGCCCCGCGTCGGGCTCTGGGCTGATGGCTCAGAGCCTGGAGCCTGCTTCTGATTCTGTGTCTCCTTCTCTCTCTGCCCCTCCCCCGTTCATGCTCTGTCTCTCTCTGTCTCAAAATAAATAAACGTTAAAAAAAAATTTTTTTTTTTTTTTTAAAAAGAAAATAAAGCAAACTATGGTGTACACTGAGGTTTTTCTCAGAGCAGTTCAGTTGTCCACTTTTCACAAAGATACAGCCTAGGGGCGCCTGGGTGGCGCAGTCGGTTGAGCGTCCGACTTCAGCCAGGTCACGATCTCGCGGTCTGTGAGTTCGAGCCCCGCGTCAGCTCTGGGCTGATGGCTCGGAGCCTGGAGCCTGTTTCCGATTCTGTGTCTCCTTCTCTCTCTGCCCCTCCCCCATTCATGCTCTGTCTCTCTCTGTCCCAGAAATAAATAAAAAACGTTGAAAAAAAAAATAAAAAAAAAAAAAAAAAAAAAAAAAAAACCAAAGATACAGCCTAAAAAGTGTCACTTTTTCTCTCTGATTTGTCTGTTTCCAACAATTAGTAGTTGATATTGAGGTAACTTAATGTTAAGGATGTCAAATGGGAAGTATCTGGCTTAATTACATTCAATGTACATTTCCTACTCCTTTGTCCACTGTATACAGAAATCTGCTTTTCAGCCCCTTTGAGTATCAGTTTGGTAGTGTGCCATTGCAGGTTTTCTTTCTCTTGCCTTACTCCCTTCGTGGGCTGACCTGCTTCTCTTCCCTCAAGATCGAGAATACGTGTCACTCTTGTATAGCTTTCCCTGTCCCTTACCCTCCTGCCTGTCTCTAGCCCCGAGGAAGTCTTGCTCCTCCAGGTGAGGGCGCTGAGAAAGAGAGTGGGATCCACAAGTGCTCTCCCTTCTAATGAGAAGAAGAGTGCAGGTGTCGTGCTGGCCAGGATGATACTTAGTACGTGAAAGTCCGCCACCTAGTTCTCAGTTCCTGCTCTGCCACTTAATGTGTGACCTTGGGCACCTACTTAATCTTTCTGTGCCTTACTTTCTGCCTCTGTCAATTGGATAAGAATAGTGCCTGCTGCATAGATTATTGTGAGGATTAGAAAGACAGTACATGACATAGTAGTGAAGAGCATGTATTCGGGGGCCAAACTCCCTGTGTTTGAATCCTAATCCACTGCTTAGGCGGTCTTTGTGTTTCTCAGATTCCTCATCTGAAAAGTGGGGTAAAAAAACGGCACCACCCAAAGAAATGCTTGGGTGGCTCAGCCAGTTGAGCGTCTGACTTGATTTCGGCTCAGGTCATGATCCCGGGGCTGTGGGATCGAGCCCCATGAGAGAAGAATCTCTCTCTCTCTCTCTCTCCCTCTCCCTCTCCCTCTCCTCTCCCTCTCCCTCTCCCTCTCCCTCTCCCTCTCCCTCTCCCTCTCCCCTCTCCCTCTCCCTCCCTCTCCCCCCCTCTCCCCCCCTTCCTCTCCCTCCCTCTCCCCCCCCCCCACTGGCACTCTTCCAGTCTCTCTCTCAAATTAAAAAAAAAAAAAAAGGACCTCCTACATTCTCATGTTTACAAAAATGCCATGTTAGGGTCGTTGCAAGCATTACATGAATTAAAATACATAAAATGTAGGCCAGTGTCTGGCAAATAGTAAACACTATGTAAGTATTAACTATTGTTAAAAGGCTTACGGAAGAGTCTATCCTATAGTATGCACTCAAGAAATAGTTGCTATTTAACAAGGAGTTCCCATTTTTCAACAAAGTTCTGTAAGTGGAAAGCAGATTTAAAGAGAAGAAAGCAAATTAAAGCCACCATATAATGCCACTGCCTTCCACCAGGATAGTTACAATGAAAAGGACGATACTAAGCACAACTAGAATTTTTGCAGCTATCCACAGTTAGTATAAGTTAGTACAACCACTTGGGAAAACGTGTGTTAAGGCTGAACTTACACGTGTCCTTAACCCAGCAAATCCTGGATGCATATGCACCCAACAGAAATGGCTGTTTGTGCGCACCAAAAGACAAGAATGTCACAAGAATATTTATAGGAACATTATCCTTAATAGCCAAAAACTGGAAGCAGCTCGAATAAGTCCTGTATGTTATAAAATAGATGAATAGATGAATTACAATAATGTGTGTATGTGTATTACACAGAATAAATGAAGGCAAACAAAAGAGTACATGCTGTGTAGTTCCTTTTCTTTCTTCCTTCTTTTCTTTCTCTCTTTTCTCTTCTTTCCTTTCCTTTCCTTTCCTTTCCTTTCCTTTCCTTTCCTTTCCTTTCCTTTCCTTTCCTTTCCTTTCCTTTCCTTTCCTTTCCTTTCCTTTCCTTTCCTCCTTTCCTTTCCTTTCCTTTCCTTTCCTTTCCTTTCCTTTCCTTTCCTTTCCTTTCCTTTCCTTTCCTCTCCTCTCCTCTCCTCTCCTCTCCTCTCCTCTCCTCTCCTCTCTCTCTCTCTCTCTCCTCTCCTCTCCTCCCTCTCCTCTTTTCTTTTTTCTTTCGTTTTCTTTTCTTTTTTCTTTTCTTTTCTTTCTTATCTTTCACAGCCAAACTAATCTATGGAGTTAGAAGTCAGGGCAGTGAGTCCCTTTCACAAGGGGACAGTGACTGGAATGCTCCTGGTGTTCTGTTGGCTTGATCTGGTTTGATGGTTACATGCTTGTATATTCTTTGTGAAATTTCATTCATGCTTATGATTTGTGCATTTGTATCTATGTATGTTAAACTTCAGTTTTAAAATTTATATTAAATCAGAAGATTTAAGAATTTTGGAAATGTTAATTTCTCAACTTGCCAAATGTCCCTGAAATTAAAGACTTTATATTTTTTTAAAACGTGGGTATGAACTACAAGGCCAGAAAATTATCCAGTCTGACCTCTAATCTTCTTCTTAAATTGTGTCTTCAAGGCTGTAAAAACGTTAAGTAACAAATACCTTGGGCAACATACTTTGAAATAATCATTCGTTTTCATTTCGTCTGCCACCTCACATATATATTACAGATTACCTGAATAACATGTAGATGCTATATATAAAACTTTGGTTTGGAGCTAGAGTCCATCTTTTCGGCTTTTATCAGAGTGAAACACTGACCCCCTGCAGATAAGATCTGGTGGTTTTAAAGTTTGATTGAAGGGGCACCTGGGTGTCTCAGTTGGTTAAGCGTCCAACTTCAGCTCAGGTCATGATCTCGCAGTGCGTGAGTTCAAGCCCCATGTCGGGCTCTGTGCTGATGCTCAGAGCCTGGAGCCTGCTTCGGATTCTGTGTCTCCCTCTCTCTCTGCCCTTCCCCCCACTCGTGCTTTGTCTCTCTCGCTCTCTCAAAAATAAATAAACATTAAAAAAAAGTTTTAAGTTTGATTGAAGAAATAGTTTTATGGGCTCCAGCTGTGAGATGTAAGAGGCAAGTCTGAAGGTGCTTGAATGAGCATTAGTCGTAATTGATGCTCATGCTTATTGCTTTGGTGTCCGTGATGCCGTTTTAGCAACTTAGTGAATTTCATCTTTGAAATGGAATTTGTTTTGTTTAGTCTGCATTGTGCCCAGATTGGTGATTGAAAACCTTACACTTTCGCAGAACATTGCTTCATGGCCCTTCCCTTTTCTGCTATTTTTATATCACATGAATCATTGCATATTTAAGCCATCTGCAAGGCCTGAATGGAATGAGATAAAAGCTGCCATCACTTAGATTGACAGTTGAAAAGCTGGCATTTATTCCACGTTTATTCCTGATTATCTTTTATATTTTAAAGTCTCGAACTTCATTTCAAGTTGGCTGGTAATGTCTCTGAGCCAAAAGTATCTGTGATTCACAGTTTCTTTTACTTGAACATTGGGTCAAAGGGAGGGGATCTGTTCTGCGTCACTCAGAAGAATCTGTTAGGGACTCAGTTGTAACTCACTTGAGATAATAAGAACAGCGAGTTCCACTCTTGTTTTAAAAGTATGTTGGTTTCATCAGCACAGCGAGCCCTCCAGTTTGGCAGACACTTCATAGGGAATAGTAAAAACACAAGGTTCCTAAATTGCCAGATGAATACTTCAGAATAAATGTGTTTTGAATACCTAGAATGTATCACACCCGTTAGATAATGGTCAAAAGTATTTCTCAGCATAGCCACTTTTTCAAGGATTTATCGGGGAAAAAATGTCTGGGGTGTTGCTTTAAAAGAGATTGAGGATTAAAAGTGCACACCACGCTTGTACACACTGACCTAGCGCTTACCCGCGTCTAGTAGGTTACGCAGGGCCCACAAAGCCTGTCCCGGCAGATTTTGTATAGTGGGGCTTTGCTCTGGGCTGCAGGAGCTTGGGGTCCCTGTGCTGACGTCAGCTGGAATCACATGGTTTAGGAGGAGCGTGCGGATTGGGTTCCTTCAGGTTGAAACCAAATGCCCACTGTCATTAGGTGTCTCCTCTTTGTGAATATTATACTTTGGTAACCCGGTAGTCATAAACTCTGGAACTCATAGAGGGAACGAAACATGAAAATACTCCCCTGTTTCCTGAAATGATAGACCAAAAACACAGTGATCACCTCAGCTAAGTATAACAAACTCTTCATTTTCAAAATGGAAAGATTTCAGACATGGAAAACTCTACTAAGAATCAAAGACTAATGGTACGGTTTTTATGTCTTTCCTACCTAACGGATCTCCATGTGATCTTGGGCATTAGTATTTAGTATTTCTGTTTAGCATTTTGGTTTTCTCCCATTTCACTAATGTACTGCAAATACTCAGAAGACCTAAATTTTCTTTGTAAACTATAGCAGTTTGAACATAGGTAACATTTTGATTCGGTTTTTTTCCCCTCTGAAGGGACAACTTGTAATTTTTGCTTAAAGATTGTTTGAGAACGACTGGGGCTGGGAATGTTCATTATTTTACACAATTCTTGTGAAGTAATCATATTTCTTTTCCACTCAACGTTGTCTGTTTCTTTGCTTAGCAGACAGAAGGGGGCGCACAGACAGACGGCCAGCAGTCACAGACACAAAGTAGTGAGAACTCAGAGAGCAAATCTACCCCGAAACGGCTGCATGTCTCTAATATTCCCTTCCGCTTCCGGGACCCCGACCTCCGACAGATGTTTGGGGTAAGTCTCTGAAGTCCCTTTGTGGGTTTACAATGACAATTTAATGTGATCTGCCAGGCGTGTTATAAGTCATCAGGACCTTAGGATAAGACTGCAGACAGATTGAGGTAAATCAGTGTTTCCATCAGTCTTCAGGAACTTCCGTCACCTAGTGCCATCACTCCTGTCATCCTAGACAATGGCTGTGCAGGTTCTCACATACACAAGGCGACCGTGCAACCCGGTTTGCCCGGGACCAAGGGGTTTTGTGGGACTTGAGCCATTCAGTATTAAAATCAGGAAAGAGACAGGAATCCTTACCTTTCAGAGTGTTACGAGCTCAATGACTTAATGTTTGGGAAGCAGAAAGTACCTATGTTTTGCTTTTACTTCCTTGCTCATAACTCAACCGCGTCAAGACCAATGTCTAAAAATCAGGAGTAGGGGGTTAGTTTGCTCCCTCTGACGTGTTCTTCCAGCCACTCGCTTCCTCCCGGAATCGCCATCATGAAGACAAAGTAGAATAGCAAAGATTTCAGTTGTTGGAAAGTGAATGGCTGCTGGAAATCTTCGGGTTTTTTCTGGGCTCATGTGTTGTTGCCTGCTTTAATTCGAGCAGGCTCTTGACGTAGGAGTGAGAGCTCATGGTTTAAAAAAAACCTTTGCTGTTGTAGCTGCACGGTGCTTTGGCAGAAAAGCAGGTGCCCCGCTTGAAGTCTCGGCTGTGGCCTCTTCGTGGTGACAAGACCCTGGAGCACAGTTTTGTCACTGACCGCTGAGTACCTGGAGTATTTTCTACACTGAAGCCAAGGCCAGCGTTGAGATTTAATAACGTTCTTGAAGTACTTGACGAACCTTTTTAGAGAAAATGGTAGCCAGCTGTTCATCTCCACAGAAAAGAGAGAGAGCAACAGAAACCATAAAGGGCAGCGTAAAGAATTTAGGTTATATTTAAGAGGAAGTTTCCCAGGAGTATGAGTTCTCTAGTGGACTCTACTGAAGGTTCTCTACTGAACAGAAATAATACGGAATCCTAGTCTCTGGAGATTGGTGAAAATGGAGTATATTCTCATGTGCTGCAAGCGTGTTTTCTCTGGAGTCAGAAAAATTGTGTGCGTTAAAGAGCTGCCTAGGCCGGTTATCAGTGATTTCTTGAGATGTGTTATCCTATACGGCTGCTAGGTGCCCGCGCAAAAACTTCTCCTTGCAAGGGACACCTGCTAGGGTTGCTCGGTCTTCCCCTGCCCGGTTAGCAGCTCTGTCTCGGGAGGACAGCACTGGTAAAGAGCAGGGACTCCATGCTCCATTTTCTTAGCTCTGCAGACTTGACGAATGGCTTCCCTCAGCCTTGTTTTCCTTAACCATTAAAGGAAGGCAGCCCTCGCCAGCAGGATGGTATAAGGACGCATTAGAAAATGTAAAAGGAAGCAAACTCTAAAACACCACTCAAATCTTAGTTTTTTGGATAGTCCTAGAAGTAAAATTAAATGCCCTCCTACCCAAAATAAGACAGTTTCCTCTTTCCTTTATTTCCCTAATGTTCTATTAAGCGATGAAACTGGAATCGAGCCCAGAAGTCTTACTCTAGAAAACGTGGGCTCTTAGGACATGTTTTCTGATACAGATAGTAATGCTTCAGCCCAATAAGAAAGCATGATTTGTTTCGCTCTTTTCATTTTTTTCACACTTCCCAAAGTCTGATTCAAAATCCAGGCAACACTGGGCGCCTGGGTGGCTCAGTAGGTTAAGCCTCTGACTTCAGATCAGGTCATGATCTCATGGTCTGTGAGTTTGAGCCCCGCCTCGGGTTCTCCGCTGTCAGCACAGAGCATGTTTCAGATCTTCCGTCTTCTCTCCCTCCCTCTCCCTCTCACGCATGTACATCCACTCTCTCTTTCTCCTTTTCCAAATATTTTAAAATACGTATATTAACGTCCAAGCGACATAGATAATTGGGGTCTAGGAGTCCAGTATTCAGAGGGAGGTGTGACCGAAAAGATACCTGGAGATTTATTGCACATCTCTCCCATCAGTTCATCCGAGTATTGACTACAACAGGCAGTCTTGTCAGCTGCATACTCTCCTCCACATAACGTCTGTGTTTTACGTATGCTCCCCTCCAGTCCCATTTAGGGAGCTAAACAGGTCTTTAGGCTTTGTGTTGTTAGTTTTGTTTCATTTCCCAAATGTTAAAATGTTTAGGGACCAAACAAAGCTATTACTTAAAATGCACTTGATAATGTTCATTGCCAAAATATTAAAATGGCAAATAAACGAAATCTGGTATAATGCCCACGAATGTTTAAGTACAATAGAAAACAGCGTGTAGTCTGTAGAAATGAGAACGTAGGTACATGTTTATTGGCTTGGACAACTGTTCATAGCATATTAACTTAAAAAATAAAAGTAATACGTGGAAACATTTCCTTAACAATATATGCCCGAGGAAAATCTGGGAAGGCTGTATACCAGCACGGGGAGATGGCAGGTTTACAGAGGATCTGCATTTTGCTTTTCCTATTTTCCTTTTTATTTATCTGTACTTTCTGACCTTTTTTTTTTTTCTTATAGCGAACATGGTTTGCTTTTATAAATTTAAAAAAAAAATAGGAGAAGAAAAATAGCCTCCAATAGTATATCTTTCTACTTAGGATTTGCTTCTTAAAAACCGGGACATTTCGAAAAATTAAAGACGCAGTAGTTAGGAAAACCCCTAGTTCTTATCCTTGGAGAAGCATGTAATAGGGTAACACTGCGCATATCTTCTGGAAACAGCTTCTGCCATACAGAGGTGGATAATGCATGAGTGGGTGGCCTGAATAAAGAATGGGAAAGGAGACATCAGCTCAGTGATAAGGAAAAATCAGAACCCAGTATTGGGACCTACCAACAAATAGAAAGTAACATGGAAGTCATAATAAGAAGTGAAAAGAAAAAGAAAAGAAAAAAAAAAAAAGATTCCTTTTTCAGGAGAAAATACAGTGTGTGGGTAAAAAGCTGACCGTGAATAAATGTTTTTATTTTTGTCTCTGCAGCAGTTTGGCAAAATCCTAGATGTAGAAATAATCTTTAATGAACGTGGTTCTAAGGTAAGCTCCCTCTCCGCATTAAGTGTGCTTGGTTCCTTTGTAGTTTTGTTTTAAATAGTAAGTAACCAGAAAACTAAAGCTGTTTCTCAAGCCTACAGAAAGTATCCCAAGTTATCTGGCTTGGATTAGATTATCTCTAAAAATAAGCTACCACATGGCCA
Source organism: Neofelis nebulosa (assembly GCF_028018385.1). Lineage (NCBI taxonomy): Eukaryota > Metazoa > Chordata > Mammalia > Carnivora > Felidae > Neofelis > Neofelis nebulosa. The sequence continues at coordinate 12,201,230 of NC_080789.1, forward strand.
AACTTTATTCTAGTACTTCCTCTGGGGGAGTGAGGGGGGAGAGGAAGAGAAGTGTGGGGAGGAGGGCAGCGGTGAGGAGGGTCGGGGTAGGAGACACCAGCCCTTTATTAGACCGAAATTGCCCTAACCTGCTTATTTTTAAGGAAGAGAGAGAACACTTAAGTGAAATTCTGTATGAGAATTCTAGTGTGCATTCTACCAGAACAACCCGGCTTTCAAAAATCAGACTTCGAAATGACAGACTTAGGACAAATGTGATATTTCAGCCATTTGGTTGGCTTCCTCTCTCTTTGGAATAAATTTGACAAGGCGTAAATATAGGGAGTAGTGACTCAGAAATTCGTGGTAAGCTGATTTCCCCCTTTGAGTTCTACCCAGATAGGCAAACTTTGGGATGTAGAACCCCTTTAGTGACAGATCTAGTAAGTTCAGTTTTTTGCATAAGGATGCCGTTAGTAACAGTGCACCATTCGCTATAGGTACTCTAAATGTGTTCTGTAGGAGAACTGAACATTTTAATACAAACTTGTTTCCCCCTCGTCATTTATTTACCATTTTAAATTTCCCAATCTATATGATGTAGAATTTCCATGCACTAAAATAAGCAGCAGTGATTTTAGGAATGAGGGAATGATGAAGTCTTACAGTGGTGTTGTGAAAAAATGTTTAATGAACTGAATTTCAGAAAGTTTCATTTGACAGTTTTCTTCCTCCTCAACAAGTGAAATGCACCCCACAGGCACAACCAGCTGCGACCAAGCTTGTGAATATTTACGTTGCTATGTTCACTCCTACGTGCATTTTTAGGATAGAACAATCTTTGAGTTAATTTTTCATTTGTTTATCTCTTCCTGAACTTTGAAAATAGCCCTTGGCTATAGTTTTATCTCGAAGAATGTAACTTAAGTAAAGTTAAATAAAGCAAATAAATGAGTTAATATTTACCTCTTCAGTTTCCTACTCCAAATCCACCGTACCTTGGGAATTAATAGCGTATATCTACAGAGTCATATATATATATCTGCCCATCTAAACGAACACCAATGTATATACTGTTCTAATGCTCCTGATTATTATTCCCTGTATAGAACGCATCGACACTGGTAGTGTTTAATTCTGACTATAATTATTGTTAATCATTAAAGAGGTAATTATACTCTAAGCTTCCAGTTTTCAGTTAAAACAAAAAAGGTTAATATGCCTATGGAGAACTTTCTCCAGCACTTAACTTGGTAAGTATTTTTAAAGTGAAATCTGTTCAACCTATAGCCAGTAAAACTGTTGATGCTTGTAATTTCTTCACAGTGGATTTCTATTCCTTTGTTGTATAGTTTGCTTGTATTTTTTGTGACCTTTTTAGATACAGGGTGGAAAAATGACAGTGGTTCAAATATGTATCATAAGTACGTGAAGATTATATGCCACGCTGCTTACCCAAAGTCGTAGTTTAAATGTTTGTAGTTTTAAGTGTATGCACTTAAACTGTTTCTAACTAGACTCCAACAACCCGAAGCCCAATATGATTTCATCAGGTATTGGGAACTTGCTCCTTACCAAGAAAATAATTTGATTGAATTCTTGTGAAGCAAAGGAAATTGATCTTTCTTAAGGCTTCTTTCATTGACTTCAAAGATTTGCCTACTACCCAAAATTGTTTAATTTACCCAATTCAATTGCTTCTCCCCTGTAATTTTCATTTTTAAAGGACACAAGCCTTCCTTTCTCTTTGGGGAATCTAAAAGCCTTCTCTCCGTTCGATGCTGTGTCCTCACTGCCCCCTTTTCTTTGGGCTGCTGAAGAGTAGACAGTGTACTTAATTGGTAATTGTTCTTAAAGCACAGAAGGCACAATTGCCTGGGTCTGCCTTTAAGGACACTTACAAAACCTGTCTTCATCCTTTGCCCGACTTCTTAGCTGTCACCTAAAGTTCTTTGCTGCAGTAGGTTCCCCAGAACTGTTCAGAAACTTGTTAACAGAGATTTATTTTGGAGTCAAAACCTAGGTACCTCTTCCGGATCCACCTGACATAAATTAATGAGTACTTTTCTTTCTGTAAATAAAGTTTATTTTCTCATTTCCTTTTTGTTTGTGGTTGACTATAAAATTACAACATGCCTTGAAAGGAACCGGAGATAAGGAGATTTAAGTGGTCCTATTGTGCAGTTAACAGTTGCTCAGTCTTTTTGTGAGTGCTTTTCTGTACACAAATGAGCTTTATTAAATTTTTTTTTTGAAGCAGTAATGGAAAAACGAGTCACAAAATAATTCTGAGATCAGCGATACTTACATGTAAAACAGTTATCAGTGGAACAATTAAATAACCACAGGCCTCCAAAACAAAAAGCAACTCTTTACCATATCTTCTTCTCTATAATGAGACTGTCAGCCTACGGTTTGAGAACATACCCATTTCCAGACATAAGTGAGCACTGCCGCGTTGCCTCGCCCATCCCCTCCCTGCCTTGTCAACATCCTCCTTCTTCAGCTTGCCTGCAAACATGATTTCTTCGTTGTTGAGTATTTTCCTTTTTTCTTCTTCGACCTTCATATTCTGGATCGGTTTGCCTAGATTATGGAATGAACGTGTATCGCTTACATTCATACACGTACAGAAATATATGCATACATTATTTCACGTGATATAAAAAATATATATTTGTTAACTCCGTACTCCTTTGTAAACGCATAAAGTCAGCCGTATGTAATTTTCTGTGATTAACTAAAACAAAGGGGACTCTCCTTTGAAATCGTTCGATTAGGCTATATGGTAAAAATGCTACCCCTGCCCCAAAAATGAATACACTCAACTAGAATCTACAAAATGATTATACTGCTTTGTAGAACATTGTTGATTCTCCACAGGTCACCAGTCATAACAAAGTATTACTTTGACAAACAGTAGAAACACGATATATTGGTAGAGTGGCCAGAGTTCTGGCTTATCTAGGATAGTCCCGGTCTATACTTGTTGTCTCCGTGTAATTATTACTAGTGTCCCCTTTCTCCCTCAGAGTGTTCCAGTTTGAACAACAAATCGTATTGCCCCTCCCCATATAGATGATCTTCGAGTAACAGCTTTTAAAAAGCTCCCTTTTCAAAACTGTTACGAAGGAAAAACATGATTTTTAGTGACTAGACAAGAGAACAGCCATAAATCGTTAAGAGAGCATGGTGCTCACTACTATTCTCATGCCTTTTTTCTCACTCGATCTTCGATAGAACTCTAAAGAACGCATTGCATTCTTTAGCCAGACGTTGCTTTCTCTGCTGGATACTTTCAGTGACTGAGAACGTGTTGGTTTTCAAAAAAAATGGTTTTACGTTTTTATTTAAAGTACAGGTAGTTAGCACATAGTGTGATATTAGTGTCGGGTGTACAATACAGTGATTCAGCACTTCCACGGGTGCTCGTCACGACAGGTGCGCTCCTTAATCCCTGTCACCTGTTTCTCCCACCGCCCCCCTCCCCTGTGATAGCCAGCCATCACTTGGTTCTTGATAGTTAAGAATCTCTTTCTTGATTTGTCTCTCTCTCTCTCTCTCTCTCTCTCTCTCTCTCTCTCTCTCTCTCTCTCCTTCTTTTCCCTTTGCTCCTTTGTTTCTCAAACTCCACATATGAGTGAGATCATATGGTATTTGTCTTTCTCTGACTTACTCAGACTTCCCACCATTCTGTTCGCTATCACCCAGCCCCGTAACGGTCTGATAATTACCAGGCTTATTAAGTAAAGAAATACACACGTTCTAAAATTTTTTTTTAATGTTTTTATTTATTTTTGAGACAGAGACAGAGCATGAGCAGGGGAGGGGCAGAGAAAGAGGGAGACACAGAATCGGAAGCAGGCTCCAGGCTCTGAGCTGTCAGCACAGAGCCCAACACGGGGCTTGAACTCACGGACTGTGAGATCATGACCTGAGCTGAAGTCGGACGCCTAACCGACTGAACCACCCAGGCGCCCCAGAAATACACACATTCTAATGTTTACACTTTCCATAAAGTTTGGTCGGCATACTTTTGGTATAGTTGTGGCTTGAAGGGCCATGTGTCGTAACTGCTAAACGTAGGAGCTCTTTACTTGTGCAAACAGTGCCAATTATTAAGTTCACTGAAGGACACAAAATAGAGCGCAGCGACAGTTACTGAGATTTCCAGCAAGTTTTTAGCTAACGTGTTCTCATTACTTCTCTCAGGTGGATTTCTGGAATGATGGGATCTTGATTTGGGTTAGGCTTCGGTTTAGGCTGGAGTCAGAGAAGATAAAACCTCTAATCCCATCCCCAGACACAAGTAACGTGCTGTAATTTCTTGCCTGTTTCCCTGGATTTTAATTTCTTGCAAAGGGAAATTATTCATTTCTTTCAAAATATGATCAAAAGACTGTCTTTGAAATTGTACTAACTAGGCCTTTGCTTTTCAGTAAAATTTGATAGGCGAAATGGTTTTCATTATACTTAAAACTGAGTTAACAGTGCATGTATTTCCAAAGGGCTTAGTTTGTTTTCTTTTGTTACCATCTTATGGGTTTTAGTTTTATTTTTCTTTCATTTATTTTGTTTAACTTCTGTGTTCTGGCCATACCCAGGAGAACGTCTGCTTTTGATTTCTCCCTTAAAACTTACATGGTAAATTTTTCTTTCTCATTCTTCTGAGATGGAAAAACTCAAAGATTATCCACATTTAAGAATATTTTGACAGTGCTCGTCCTGTGGCTTGTTATTTATTGCAGCCTGAGGCCAGGCTAAAAAGGTGGCGGTTACTCGGCTCCTGGCGGCCCTTGATGATAAGTGGGCGTGATAAGTGTGTGTCACTTCAGCAGAAGTTTTGACCTCAGCAGAAGTTTTGACCACAGCCATACTCCCTCCCTCCCGAGAAATACACCATTCCTGAGTTTTCAAAAGACAGCTAAGATAGCTGGTAAATCACTAATAGAACACTGATATATTTAAATTATTAACACAGAAAAACTTTGGGAACTGAGAGGTGTAGGTTATACAGGATAGAGCGTAGAGACCTGCGTCGTCCAGCAGAAGTGGCCATACTGAACGCTTGGAACATGGCGTCTAAATTCAGATCTGCTTTTAGTGTAGAATACACACTGCTCTCAAAGACTGACCAGAAAAAAAGGCATATTGAACATCTCACTGATGTTTTTGTATTGATGTCATGTCAAAATGGTAGCATGTTGCATATAGGTTGTCTTGAATAAAAATACGTTACTGAAATTGCTTTCATATTTTTTTTTACTTTTTTAATGTGCCTAGGGGAATATTTAGAATTACATTATTGACTTGGGTTATATTTCTGCCTGATAGCACTGGTATAGACAAACATGTCGACATCATTTTTTTTTTAATTAAAAACAGAAGTCTACTAAAAGTTTACTTTTTGTTTATCTGGTTTCTGTCTTCTTAAACCTGAAGTATTCACTCTTGTGAAGAATTTGAGATTAAATCTCAGTTCGACTTTGTGGCTGTTCTGACTGGTCATTATGTGTTCCTGATTGATACATTATATAATCATTTTGAAGCTCTTCTAAGGAAGAAGTGTTAGGTTTAGACATAATTTTATTAAGTTTTTTCTTTTCAAAGCAAGAGACCCAAGACTTAATGTGAATTAGATTTCCGAGAATGAAGGGACATTAAAACATAATTTCATTTAAGCATATTTTCCTGTTAGTAATTTTGTAAGCCTGGATAATCTGTGAATATCTTTAGCTCAATTCCTGGCACATTTTCAAAACTGAAATTTTACTGAAGGAATGGTACGTTAAATTTTTTTTCTCAAGCAGGGTGTCTGGATGGTTCAGTCGGTTAAACGTCCGACTTCGGCTCAGGTCATGATCTCACAGTTCGTGGGTTCGATCCCCATGTCATGCTCTGTGCTGACAGCACAGAGCCCATTTCCAATCCTCTGTCCCCTCTCTCTCTGCCCCTCCCCGACTCATGCTCTCTCAAAACTTAATAAACTTCTAAAAAGTTTTTTTCAGGCTTTGAGTTAACATCTTTGAAACCAAATTGTAGTTAAGTTGATGGAAGATCACCTCTCTAAAGTTTCAGCATGAGAGGAAAGTATTAAAGAACAGTGCTCTAAAAATACTGTTTATACTTCTTACCTCCCTAATCACGGACTTCTGAGATGTATATTTCCTATTGCTTCTGAACAAAGTATCACAAAGTCTGTGGCTTAAAAACACAGACATGTATTATCTTACAGTTCTGGAGGTCAAGGTGTTACAGGGCTGCATTCTTTCGGGCGGCTCTAAGGAATAATCCACTCCTTGCCTTTTCCAGCTTTTGGAGGCGACCCGCATTCCTTGACCTATATCCCCACTTCATCTTCAAAGCCAAAAATGGCCAGTCCAGTCTTTCTCAGGCTGCTACACTCTGTCTGATTCTGTCCCCCATCTTCCCCTCTTTAATTTAAAAGCACCCATTTAATTTAATTTAGTGATTACATTGGGCTCACCTGAATAATCCAGGATAATCTCCCTATCTCAAGATCATTAATTGAATCACATCTGCAGAATCCCTTTTGCCAGGTAAAGTAGTAACATTCACAGGTTCCAGGGATTAGGGCGTGGACAACTTTGAGGGGGGGGGCATTATTCTGCCTGCCACAAAGCCTGTTTATCTACAAAGGAAAGAAAGAAATCTTACCTCTGCTTCGTATCAGGAAGTCCCAAAGTATCAGCAACCTCCTCCTTTAGTCTAGGTAAAGATGCTTGTGAAGATTGCTTTATTTTTACATTTTTGGTATCTAGATGAGCATTTCCTTTGGAATATAAGCACTTTTCTTTATAAGACATTTGAAAGTGAAATTTTGTTCCAGAATATTAAAGTCATTATTGAGAAAATCTTAACACAAGCAGACTTTGATGTTAAACGTTGTCATTTGCTGGCTGTAAAACGTCCGTGCTCGTGACACCACCCTGCGTTCTTGTGGATGTTATTACATCACAGGTGTCCCATCAACACAATACAGAGAGGAGGATCACAGAACACATTTAGCAATTAGATTTGAAAAAGGAAACTACAAGGATTTTAAGACTCGGGTCGTTTAGTTAATAGGATACTGAACTTTGGTTTCAAAGCTTAATTTCTCCTTTTCTTCCCATTAGCTGTAGGAAGAAGGCCTTGTTGATGCTTGGGTACTTAACACAGTTTGACGGTCTTTCTTTATGTTAAAAGTAAAACCAACAGATTGGTCCTTTCTACCCCCTGGTTGTATTTAAAAGACAAGTCTGTGAGTGTGTGGGTGTGAAGATACAGTCATAATGCTAACACTAAAAACCTAGGTAGTAGTCTCCACATCATCTGTTATCCAGCTACTAACGTATAATTTATTAACTTAACCCAGGGGGCATATAATGTTTGAGACTCTGAGGATCTGTTGGAATACAGTTTTAATACTACTGCAGTGTGATAGAAAACCTCCTCACTGTGACCTTTCTTGCAAGGTTTTTTTTTCTGTTGGAGGACTCTCCAGGATTGGAGAGCTGGCTTCCTGTGTTCAGCAGATGCCAGTGTGATGACAAACCGTGCTGTCACTTAGGAACTTGAGATCCAACACGACACCTCCAGTTGTTGATGTGGCTATAACACATTTGTATCAAAATGTGATTCTGAAAATGTGTTTCCATTGATATTTTCAGCATACTTACATCTTTAAGGAAAGTATTAATTAACCCCATAGTACCTCGGTACAAGAGAACGTTTTCTGTCAGCTCAGCTTTGCATTTTCTAGAGTATTTGTGGTGATATCCAAATTACAGGCAGAGATAACCCACTGGGATCCTCCGTGGATCACCACCCAACCATAGAATCAGAACGCAAAGTAATCAGAGCCTTCAAAATGACGGGAGTTGCTTTTGTGAAATCTTTTTTTTTTTTTTTTTTTTAATTTTTTGACATATTTGTTTATTTTGAGAGAGAACAAGCCGGGGAAGAGCAGAGAGGGAGAGAGAACCCAAGCAGGCTCTGCATCATCCACGCAGAACCCGACACAGGGCTCAATCCCATGAACCGCAAGATCATGACTTGAGCGTAAATCAAGAGGCAGACACTTAACTGACTGAGCCACCCGGTGCCCCTGCTTTCGTAAAATCTTACAGAACAATGCATACCATTTACCATCCCAGATAAGAACCTGTTTTATATGTATATGGAAATGCTCATCATGGAGAACAGCAGAGCTTCAGTAAAAATAAATAACAAATGAAGGGTTCCAGGTTGTCCTACCGCGGAATGTTCAAAGAATGCCAGAGGGACAGTGAAGCTGTTGAGAAATTAGCACTTTCCCAAAAAATCCTAAGAATTTACTACTCACAGATGTAAATAGCTTGAGAGAAGGTGATAGTTACAGAGTGGAAAGATAAGGACAGAGTGCCTAGGAGGCAACGGATACAGTGCTTGATGAGAGAGTCACGTAAGTATATAGTGAATCCTGGTGATTTTGACGGAGAATTTTCAGATAAATGTGAACATAGGAGTAAGTGGGTTGACCCCCTGGCTCCTGGTTTGTCTACTTAATGAAGAAAAGCTCCATATAATTTATTTGTGTACAGTGCACAAATAAATTAATTCTAACTGAGTAGCAGCTGCATTGCTGTTTTATGGTATTCTTTTCGTGGCGAATAGTGTACAACTGATGTCACTAACCTAGATCTCATTCCCACTGCCTTTTGATTATTCCTTTTTTCCCCTCTATATGGAAAATCACTAATACATTCAGTAGCAGATGTCAGCTTCAACAAATGTATAATTTAGGCAGATTTGGATAAGCTCTTTTCTGGAACTCAGCTGAACCTATTTTTACTCTGAGTGCCAGTCATAATTGACTGCCCCTTGCTTAGTGATATTTTCATTAGCTTAGATGAACACAGGTGCTCTCGTCTTCCACACCCAGTACCTACAGAATTGTAGACCGAGACTGTTTTTTCGGTTATTCTGGCCCCAGAGGAATTGTGGTGATACAAGCAATAGGCAAAGTGGGGCTAGAATGATGAGCTCTCCTAAAAAAAAAATCTCTTTATACAGTGAATGCCCCTAAATATAAGGTTTCATGGAGAAGCTGCTGGGGAATGGCAGACTTAATTATGTGATTTTGTTTTTAGTATTACGTAAAGGGACGTGTGTATTAACAGCATGAATTGAAAGAGAAAGAACACTTAAAAAAAAAAGTTCAGATTCTTGGTGAAATGGTTTGACCCGAGTAACTCTAAACCTTAATTTTGGTCTGGCCTCACATGCTTTATGTTTTACTTTATTATTGTTACTGTTGTTAATTACATTATCATTATTATTGTTGTTGTTGCCATTATTATTACTATGATTATTACTACTACTACTGCTACAGTTCTTTATTCTTTTATTGGATTTAATTTCCCTTCACAAAATATGCATGGGCCAAAAATGTGACTAGTACTGCCAATGTGGGTTTCATACTGTGATATTTTTTCTCTGTTTACCAAGAGATCAGTATTTCAATATAACGATACGCATGTTTTCCCCCCTTCTCCCGCTGCATGCAGGGATTCGGGTTCGTAACTTTCGAGAATAGTGCTGATGCAGACAGGGCCAGGGAGAAATTACACGGCACCGTGGTAGAGGGCCGTAAAATCGAGGTGCATGTCTTCAATAATTCAATTTCCGGTTTATATTTTTATTTCTCTCTTTCGTGTACTGCCCCCCTTATTTCACATTCGGAACCCTGTCTCGTCTGTGTGTCTGCACACACGTGTATGTGTGTACGTGTCTCTCTGTCCTTCACCTTCTTGCACTAAAATGTGTACAAATAACCCTTCTACCCTCCTTCCCTCAGTTTTCAGTTGTGCGGGGGTTTTCATTTTGATTTACTTGTGTGCGTGTCTATGTGTATTTGTTTTTCATTTACTTTTTTCCTCCGAAATGTTCATCCTTCTGCTCTCTTGATTTTTTTCCTTTGCTTCAGTTTGCGAGACTCCATGTGAATACCTGTGATCAGGCCAAAACGAAACTAACTTTGTAAATGTCTAAAAACAATCCAGCTTACGACATTGTGTCCTGTATTGAATCAAAGATCCAGCCAGTATCCCCTTGTCAGGAGGCCAGTTCGCCTCCATGAGCGTGTGATAAGGAATTTAGAAGACCTTAGAGGTTGTGGGGGCGGGGGAGAAAGAACCCAAATCTCATGGGGTTTTTGAATATATTTAATGTCAAGAATGTCAACCATGAATGGATAAAATCCTCCGACCGAGGCTTTGACGGCTGCCTGGCGAACGTGCTGTTCCGTGTTCGCATCGGCCACCTGGTGTTCACCAGCCCTTTTGAACAACGCAGTGAAGGTTAACTGGCCCCTTTCCCCTTGCCCAGTTTTTTAAAGTATTGAAATATAAAAGCCACCATTTTGAGTAAGATGTCTGCATATTTTGCTTTCTCCCTCCCTTTCCAATGGTTTAGCATTTAGGGCCCTTCACTTGACTCCCTCTTTCCATGGTAACTATACACAATGCTGGCGATGGTGCCCGTGGGCGGTAAGTGAAACAAAGCACTAGAGAAGAAGCTTTTTAAATTGTTAATTACAAAACAATTAAATAAGAAAGAAAAAGTCCATCTGCCATCTCACATTAACACTACAAAATGTGATTTGACTTGTTCCTCTCCCTTTTCCTTTCCCCTTTTTATTTTCAATGCTGTTGAGTAATGCCGCCTGGACTTTGGATGTACATATTGTTTGTAGCAGTCTGAGCTGTTTGATTACTGACGTCATGGTGATTTTTTTCCCCCTTGCACATCTTACTCAGAGTTCCTGAACTCCAAGTTTGGCTGGTTTTATTAATGCACTCCCTGCCCCTACTTCCTTTCCTCTTCCCCGGACCTCTGTTTGTAGCTCTGACTGTTCTCTCCTTGCCCTTGACAGCTCTCTTTCCTGCCCATGATACCCCTTCCCGCCCCCACTCTCTCTTTTCTTTCCCCCTCCCCTGCCTTGCTGTGTTCTCTCTCCCCGAGTTCGGCTCCCATCCTTCTCCCTCGGCCGCTCCCTGCCCCTTCCCTCTGTTCCCTGCAGCTGCTGGGTCTTTGCTGACCGGTGGTTTCTGATTGGTTCTGGCCATTTTCCTGTTAGTGCTTGGGTGCTTTCTGCTCTAGCAGCTAGTGTCCGCTCTGACCCCCTTCTAATCCTTGTCTGTAAGAACCTCGCTCTTCACTCTCTCCCTTCTTTTCAAAACTGATTGTTTTTTCTTTCTTTTATTTGTGTGTGTGTGTTTTAACTGCATGCTCTCAGTCTCATCATTGTTGTATCCCATTCTTTCTTTTTAAATGTGAAATGTTTATATTATTTGGTGGCTCAAACTCGAGTAAATGGAGTTTCTTTTCCTCACAAAGGAAGATTACCACTATGCAAATCCGAAAAGACCTCTCAAGATGTTTTTTGATTCCAGTTCCACCTAAAATTGGTCTCTCCATAACACGGATTTAGCACCATCCAAACTTAACTGTAATGTAAATCCCCAGAGGCGAAGCAAGACGTCTCTGTTCGGTGTGTTTTGTAATGCTTTTGAAAGCTGGCCTGTTTAATGACCTGACGGCACGGTACACAGTCAGGTTCTGTGGTGACGTTGCACCCTCCTTGCAAGAGCTTTAAGCTGGTTCTGACACTGGGCTGCAGTTTTCTGGCTTCGAAGCTCCATTCGTCTCTTCCTCATCTTTGTAACATTTACTCACCCTAGCACTGAGAATGCTCTAAACTACGCAGTTCTGTAATGAGGGTGGACAGTACCATAAAACAAAAGAAACATAAAAGAACTGAACAAATAAGGCTTAAGTGCCTAATTTAAAAGCCTTCTGAAAGCATTGTTCTTCAATGGATAGACCACATAGTCTAGAAAATTCAGAACGGTCCTGAAGCCGGTCAACATGGGAATCTAAGTTCTGATATCTTTTTTTTCTTTTTAACTAACCTCAAACAGCAAAATCTTGCACAAACATCAAAAGTGCTGAACATGAGAACGGGTGAAATCCACAGATTTATTTTCTTATCTTCCTGTAAATCTTATTTCCTGACCCATGTGGCAAGCCTCTGTTTTACTAATGAACTTCAAAGTTCATGTGCAAACAGAGTTGTTTCCAATTTACTTTTTTTCCATAATTCAGAGACTTCTCTATTTAAGAGATCTCCAAAGAACTTGGCAAATGTGTCTTTTCTTTGGAGTACTTAGTGGTAAAATAGCCCTAGTTTTCCATTTGGAGACTAAGAAACTGCATTTTACTCTTGTTAGCCTCATTTAATAAACACTTTAATTAAAATATGATATATTAATATTTTATATTGCTATATTAATTGTTGAAATCAATATTCTCTGAAATTTACATTTTATTAAACTGAGTGCTGTGTTACTGGATGAGCAACTCCGTGTTCCCTAACGTGGTCTCCTTTCTCCCTGCCCCTTCTTTCTCCTTTGTATTTTTAGGTGAATAATGCTACAGCACGCGTAATGACCAATAAGAAGATGGTCACACCATATGCAAATGGTAAGAGATCACGCATCATCTTCAGAAGCATGTCATTTGTTCTTGTATTAATACAGGAACTTTTTATACTCCTCAAAGAATCTCAGTTTCAGTCTTAAGGCAGCTTGTTTAATGAACATGGAAGTATTTTCTTTACCTAGGAGAATAGTTTATTTCTGCAAATTCGCTTCTTTTCTTAGAACTAAGCTGAGTTTTTAAGTTATTAAGCTGTAATGGTCTCAGTAAAGTTCATCTGACGCACAGCGTGAACACATCATTTGAGGTTACCTGTTAACCCAATGGGGGATCCCACTAAGGCACCCTCACTTTTAGCTGCTGTAGTCGTTCGTGATACGTTAGGCTTGTCCGTAATAGGTGCCCACCACTGCTCACTTTTACTACTGACTCCTGCCCTCTCCTGAGCATGAGTGGACTAATTCTTGACCCCTTGCCCTCCTTTTAAAGGTATGCTCTGAGATAAAAGTCGTGGCGCGCGTGCGCATTTTCTATTTTCTGTCCCGTGACCCCATGCTATATAGTGGGTTTCAGAAATGTTTCTCATTGAGAAGGAAACATTGTGAATATTTTGCTTAACAAAAACAGAACCCTTCCATCACTCGTCAGTCTAATCTGGGCTCACGTTATCTAAATGAGCTGGAACTTTATTTGAATCTGCCGTACAAGCAGCGGTTTTGCCAGCTGTGTTCTACGGGGCCACTTGGGGGGGGTGGAAAGGAAGCCCATGAATGGGGTCTTGAGACCTCCAGCAACTTCTCATTTTCCGTTGTGTACTTCAGCGTTCTGCATAAAATTTTATCTAGAGCCAAATGGGGTGTTTTCTGTTTTGTAAAAGTTCGAATCTACTGCTAGAGTATGACAATATGTGCTGGTGATGTCTTAAATCAAGGATAAGTATCTTAGTCTATTCCATGATGTCTTCAATAGATAGATTTAGCCCCGCTTTTCAAACAGATGGTACAGATCAGCATAATTTGCATTTATTGGCCTAACTCACATTTTCCCTACCATTTTTATCAATGGTACATCATGTGATACCACCACCTCCCCCTTTACCTCTTGATATTTTTTCACTGCCATCACAAAAACAGACGTTTCTGCAATGTTTGTTTGTTTGTTTGTTTGTTTGTTTGTTTGTTGAGAGAGAGAGGGAGACACAGAATCCGAGGCAGGCTCCAGGCTCCGAGCTGTCGGCACAGAGCCTGACGCGGGGCTCAAACTGGCGAACCACGAGATCATGACCTGAGCTAACGCCACTCAACCAACTGAGCCACCCAGGCGCCCCAGAGTTTCTGCAATTTTGATAATAACCCGGTGTAAACAACATAGGAAGGAGAGGCAAAGTGTGTCAGATTTCCTATAAATCCAGGGAAGACAGGGTGGTAGAAAGAGTCGCCAACTGGAATTCGGAAGACAGAAATTCTGCTTCTAGATTTGACTCTTCATTTTGTCCTTGGGCCCATTTTTTTTTTAAAGCTGATTCTGTTTTCATCACTATGAATTGGCAGTCACAGAATTTGAGCCCCTGAAGGCTCTGTAGAAGTCATCCAACCCAACCTTCTTAGTCTATTATTTAGGAAATTAAGCCCAGAGAAGGATAGTACTTACTTGCGGTCCCAGATGTCGCACCTGTCTTACCTCTCTCCCTTCGGGTTTTGTGAAGGTCAAAACTACTTTGTAAATTGTACAGAACTAAAACATATCTGAAGTATTATTGACAGCATACCATTATATGCCATTATTAACATGTGTATTATTACTTCCAGGAATGCTTAAATAACAATACCATTGGTAGGAAAGAAAAGAATCATTTTTTTGAATATTATTCTAAATTAATATTCAAGCCTTAGCGGAGCCAAACTTTATTTATTTATTTTTTTTAATCTTTATTTATTTTTGAGATAGAGAGAGACACAGAGTGCAAGCAGGGGAGGAACAGAGAGAGGGAGACACAGAATCCGAAGCAGGCTCCAGGTTCTGAGCACAGAGCCCGATGTGGGGCTCGAACCCACCAACCATGAGATCATGACCTGAGCCAAAGTCGGATGCCCAACCGACTGAGCCACCCAGGCGCCCCACTGAGCCAAACTTTAGAACCCTGCAGCTCCTTGTGGTTAGAGCTTCTGATAAGAGTGCTCTGTGCCTTCTGGTGAATTCTCAGTCAGCAGTGTAGTTTACGTTGGTTGGAATCACTTGATTTGTCTGGCATTGGTGAACATTTGTGTTCTTACAACTTCAGGAGGATTTGAATCCAGATATTTGCCCAGTTTTTATATGAAATAATGAGGAAACCTCACCATCTATGAGCATATAAAATAACAGAGGATTGGATTGGTTCAGAATGAATGGGTTTTCTCTTAAGTACAGTCTCTCGTCTTTCAGAAAAATAATGGCACATTTTTTTTTTTGCTTATTTATGTGTAAAAATCAATAAATGTCTACTGATTAAAGTGTTCGTATGGGATTCTGTGTACTCTGTAACTCTCAGTGGGCAACAATACTTTTTTTAACACCTGCTACGTTTCTATAAATATAAAAAACGGGAATGAAGAAATAAAATTGACATCAAAGCTAATTCTGGGAATAATTCAAAGTTTATAATTGTTTAAGCTAATGTTCAACAGCAATCTAGTATCCATTTGTTAAAATGACTGATTAACTTAAGTGTGTTCATTACAAACGGACATCCCAAGACATGCGTGAAGTTGGGGATGCACCTTGAATTTTATCACTGTATGTCTCTTCTCGTTGACTGGCTGAGGTTAACTACAACAAGATCCCAGTAGTAAATCCCAAAGAAAGGGAATTTCAGCTTTACCCAGCTTTCCATCAGTGTGGTATACTTGAACACGGAGTTGAAGATCAGCTCAGATGTGAATGCAAATTTGAATTATAAAGTAGCTAGAGTAGTAGGCTGTGTTAAGATGGCATATAAGAAAGCGCCATCACAGTACCCCTTCCCCACTCACACGCTCTCTGTCTCTTAAAAGTAAATAAACATTAAAAAATAAGCAAACAAACTCCGGTGTGGGGGCGCCTGGGTGGCTCAGTCGGTCAGGCGTCTGACTCTCGCTTTTCGGCTCAGGTCACGATCTCGTGGTTTCGTGAGTTCAAGCCCTGGGATTGGGATTCTCACTCTCCCTCTTTCTGCCCCTCTCCCCATTCGTGCTGTCTCTCTCAAAATAAATAAATAAACTTTACCAAAAAAATACCCTGGTATGGAAGTGTCCTGACCTTCTCACATAACCCCCCCAGCTGGCACTCTCCAACGGGTAAAAGTAAATGCAGGGATATCTGAAGCCAGCTTGCACATGCACCAGTCGGTCCTTTTCACCGTGCTCCTTACATGGTCTGAAGTGCTCACTGTCCTCTCTTCCGTTTCAGGTTGGAAATTAAGCCCCGTGGTGGGAGCTGTATATGGCCCTGAGTTATATGCAGGTAGTACCATGTTGATTTTTCCATTCGTGCTGTTTAACTGCAAAAACATGTGTTGCTTTTCACCTTGCTCTTCCGTTGTAATCTTTTTGCATTTCTTAATTTTTTTTTTTTAACGCAACCAGCCTCCAGCTTTCAAGCAGACGTGTCCTTAGGCAATGATGCAGCAGTGCCCCTATCAGGAAGAGGGAGTATTAACACTTACATTCCTTTAATCAGTAAGTAGCCTATGTTGGCCTGGCGTGGAGTTTGACTGTTGCGAGTACAGAGTGATGTGTGCTAGTCTTCCCCCCACCCCCACCCCAGGTAGAGCACGTAACTGAAAAGGAGGTGTTCTCGAGAGAGTTCGGTGCTATTACAGTGCCCTGGCCTTCCTCCACCGGTGTTAGAATCTCTCTGACCAGATATTAAGAGCGCCATGGAGCATAAACACTTGGAAAAGGCAGAGGGGGTAAGGCCATGTGAGCAACAGTTGAGTCTGCTCTCGACAGTAAAGAAAACAAGACATGGGTATTGACAGAATGGGTTATACGTGTTCTCTGCCAGTCAGTTTTGGGCCCTCAGTAGAACATCGCTCAGAAGCACCTCCTGTATTCACGATTATTCTCAGTTCCGCTGAAACCTCTGAAGTCCCCCGGACCCGAGCCATTTTCCTCCAGCGAAAGGTAAAATTAAAAAGAGCTCAGTGAATGTGGAATAAATGTCGGTATGTGCTTTCCAGAGGATAGCACATTTAAAACAGGTTTTTAGAAACTGTCTGCCTCCCTGAAGGATACAAGTAGTTTCCCTCTCCCCTGACATTTCTGGATTAAAACATTTTGGATAAAAGAATAAAGTGGACTAATGCAATGTCTAAAGATTACTGTGTGCCTTGGAGGTTGGCACCGCGTACAAACACAAAAGAATATTCTTACAAAGAAGAATTACTCTATGCACATAATAACGTGTGGAAACAAGATTAGCAATGGGCCAGTTAAAGAGTTTATATCAGTCGATTTAAACTGCCGCCCCCCGCCCCCCCCCCCCCCCCCCCCCAAGTGAAAAGTCTCTTATTCCGGCACTGGTTCTCGGACCTTCTCGACCTGTTTCTCACCAGCTTGCACTGTAATGCCAGGGCTGGGAAGGAGCAGAGTGCGCTCACTCAAGATTGGTGACGAACAGAGAGAGCATGGCATCATGAGCCTTTGCGTGTCGGGTCTCTCCATTTCTTTCTCAGGAAAGATGTGGTACATATCTTTGAACCTTTGCTGGGATCGGTTCAAAGCCGGTTGTGATTGTAGCCCTGCTGTTGAATGCAAGTTGACATTCCTGTCATATTTTGGGTCTCCCTTTAGTTCCTGGCTTCCCTTACCCGACTGCAGCCACCACGGCGGCCGCCTTCAGAGGAGCCCATCTGAGGGGCAGAGGGCGGACGGTCTATGGGGCAGTCCGAGCGGTACCTCCAACAGCCATTCCCGCCTATCCAGGGTAAGCATTAGATTCCAAAATAAGCAGCTGGACAGAAAAGAATACCATGGCCCTCTCACACCTTCTGGGACGTTGCCGTGCCACATTGTAGAGATTCTCTGAATATTTGCAAATTACTGGATTAGATGGCAAGAACCAAAATATACCATCGTCAGAATGTGACCAAATACCGATTCATTATATAAATCTTCATTTCGGCCACCTTAAGCCCTCATGGCTTAAGACAGCAGCCAGAACTGTCTTGTGTTTACTAGCAGTGTGTTGGCATGCAGTTCACTCAGCATCGCACGAATGTGGATTAACACTCCTGCAGAGAACCGAAATAGGAGCTCCAGATTGTAGTACAAGACCGCATCTGCTGTGTTCACCCCCTTGTCACCACCCTGTGTTGGGGCCGAGGCTGCCACATCGCCCTCCCTTTTGGTTTCACTGCCTGGGTGGTGAACAGCAGAACTAGTTACCCACAATGGATTTGCTTTCTTTGTAGGAGACGGATTAAAAGAGGTTAATTCAAAGATGAACCAAGTCCAATTGAATCCAGGGAGAAAGGGAGAAGTAGGAAGAATTAAACTACAGTTGGCTTCTGAATGATGGTAAAACAGCTGATATAGCAGAGCATCCTTCACCCTTTGATTTTTGTATGGAGGGTGCCTCATGCAGTGGAATGATTCCATAGCAACAAATAAATCCTTTGCTACTGAATGGGGGAGAAGGAGTGAAGGTGACAGGTTTTGTCTCCAACGTGTTTCTCGGTGCCAGCCGCAAATGTATATTTTTATACGGAGTCGACTTCTAGAAGTTAGTTGTCCCGAGGACTTTCCTTTCTTCAAAGATGTGACCTTTGTGTTCTCCATCTTTTCTCTGCCTATGACAGGTTTTTTCCATATTCTCTCCGAGGAGTAAACCCAGCGGCAGGGGGGCCTGTTCATTGTTCCTTAGTTAAAACACAAAGGGAAAGAGCCTTCTCTGTAGGTCCTTTTCTGACAGCAGAATTGGCTTGGAGGTCTACGAACTCAGCATTCGTTCATAGACCGAATGGACGTGCCATTAGCGGTCCTCCATTGCACAGAATTCAGGCATTTTTATTAGACACGTGTGCATGTTGGAATGGACAGGCTCCAAGAGGCGCTGGAAGGGAAGTGCTTTAGAAATAAACTTTTGTTTGCAGCTTATAGATGCTTAAATCCCATGCATCCCATCATCTCCATCCTCTGCCATCACTTGCTTTTAATTTTATTCTTTCTTCTCTCAACTTGAGCTTTGACCTTCAACCTCTGACATCTCTTTAAAGAAGTGAATAAAGATGCAGTATTATTTCATCGAGAGATACTCAAGTCAGACATAAAAACAGACGTTTTGGAAGTTCTACACACCAGGAAAATTGTTCACGAAGCGTCTTCCATTTCAGTCCAGGAGAGTTTACTGTCACGTTCGCAAAGAGATGCCACTTGCCAGAAACATGGGACTTCTTTATTTTGTAACATTCCCGAGTTTACTTTATGAAACGGTTGGATTTGTTTTAGTCACTGTAGCTCATTTCACTATATTGGCCAAACCTGAGAACCCATTCGCTCCCTACTCTGTGTCAGGATTACGTTCGCTCAAAGATATTTTTATCTTTATGTCTAATCATACCAATCTCTGTGCATTACATTGAACACTGATTTCCCATGTTTTCTTTTTTATTAACTAAACCACCGGTTTACATGGAAGATGGCAAGGAATAAGTCCAGTATTTTATGGGGAATGGCCTAAAATTGCTTTTCAGCTTAGTAAACTAATTTTCATCCTTAATCATTGTGTTCTAGCCTCCTTATGGCATTTGATACAGGGAATATTAGAATTCTTCTAGAATTTAGGTAAATATTCCCAGTGAGTGACATAACTTAGGGTAAACTGTATTCCTGCTTTTAATGCCACCACTGTTCTGTATCGAAGAGATGTTTGTAATCTTTGCCTGGATCCCCTGCTGAAATAGTTGAAGGTTAATTAATCACCACTTGGCCTCAGTGCTTTCCATTCTGTCAGCCTTCTCGTCACGAGCAAATGTCTTTTCTAATAAAATGCAGTTGAGAGGCAGATTACTTTCTAATATCTAACTTTAACTGCAGTTGGAGACGATGAAACTGGATAGGGCTTAGCTAAGTGAGCGTCACAGAGGAATTTAATTTGCCTGTTTTATAATACAAATGCACAGCACATTTGGGGCATTACAAAGTGTGACCGTACTGTCCTGTAAACCCAACAAAATGTCATTGTAATAAGTAGAATTCAGAAACTTTCCAGCCACCTGCAAAAAAAAAAAAAAAAAGTTATTTCACATTCAAGTTAAAAATATGATTTAAAGACCTCACTTACTAGTTTATTACAACAGAGAAGGTAGTGCTGAAAATTTCCAGCTTGCTTAGTTGAATAAACAATAAACAGATCTTCTCATTTAGAATATCCAAATCTTGACTTAACACATGCGAAGAAGAAAGTCTTATCTTTTGTCTCTACGTCTGTTCCATGTCTTTTGGTCCCAAAGTAATGTTTTGGGGAAAGTCTATATGCACAAAAATACCTGAAAAGGTTTGAAATCTACGATTATCATAGTTTAGTGTTGCCCAGGACTTTAAAAACAGAAAACAAAAAAACCCCCAAATTCATGTATTTTGTTTGATAAAAATTCATTTTTCTGAAGAGGAAAATAAACCCTTCTAATTCCTAATCAGCTACTGTTCTCCATTTTATCCTTTTAAATAAAACAGGATGATCCTTGGTCATGCCCAAAACGTCAGTTATCAGTTAATTTTTCAGAGTTCCATGAATATTCTTAACGGTCAAAAAAGAGCCCCTAAAATCTTGCAGTTACTCCTTCCCACTCTGGATTATATTGTTACTATCTGGGATCCCCACTGCACCTTTTCAATTCTCGGACCTTGGACCAATCACCTTAACCTTTAGCTCATTATCTCTGCTTGTGAAAGCAATGCATTGTGGGTATTTTTGGTTGTGTTTTTTTTTTAATTACATTTCTCTGTTTACTTTGGTCAGAATTGATTGACTTGTTTTTCTGAGGTGTTGCATTGGTTCTTAAAATGCTGAATAATAATACTTTGCATGCTCGTGTGATCAGCCAAATCTTACTGCATGTCTAATGTGCAGGGTAAAAAGCAGGTGATGTATGGATATCAGGAAAAACGTACATACTTCTAGGAAACAAAACAAAACGCTAAACCTAATCTTGGGACATACTCTGCGTACAGGTCCTGCCCTAATGGGATTCTTTCGGTTCAGTTTTCTTATGTTAGACCCCCTTTCCCCGTACCTCTCCCGCCTCCCCTAACCCACGCACACGCGCACACACGCACGCGCACACACACACACACACACACACACACACACACACACACACATTTTGAAATTCTTTAAAGAAAATTTCCTCCTAGGGCAAGCTTTAAAAAAAAAACAAACAACAACTCCAGGTATGAGAAGTTGATGTTTCTAATCCAGCAGAGTTCTGATAGTTCTGTCAGGCCCTCTGGGAATGCTTTCATCGTTTTAACCCTCCTTTAATTACCAAGCGTTCAGGTGTGCATTCGAGTGGCGCGCTCCCTTCCCGCCTCGCATGTCCTGGAGCTGTACGACGTGCGCGTGCCCGTGCACGGTCCTCTCGCTGACTCGCTGCGGCCCCCCAGCCCCGGTTACGTATTCATACATCACCTGCCTGTGTAGAGCGCATGTGCATGCTGCCGTCCTCAATAACCGGAATGTGTTTCTGTTCTTTTGTTTTTTTGTTTTTGTTTTTGTGTGGATTTTCTGCAGTGTGGTTTACCAGGACGGATTTTACGGTGCTGACCTCTATGTAAGTACACACACCGGGGCCTTCTCGACCCCATTCCCTGACAAGCCAGCCTTTTTTTTTCTGTTTCTTTGGTTTGGTTTGGTTTTTTTGTTTTTGTTTTTGTTTTTTCTTTGTTTTGTTTTGTTTTGTTTTTTTTTTACATATAATTTATTTGATTTTTATTTTCTTTTTCCTTGTGGATATATATATATATATATTTATATATTTAAGAATGCAAGCATGCTTCTCTGCCACTGCGCTTGCCCCTGGGTGCAAAAACTAAGCCTTTGGGTTTCCTGATCATTGCTAGAGTCAGTCTACTGGACATATTCTTTTCCCTTCCCTATACCCACAGATGTTCTGTGATTTATTTGCGAGATGATCAGCAGGTTTAAAGTCTTTTAATACCGTCGTGTCATGTGCATACATAAATAACAGGATAGTTCTATTAGCTTAAACCAACTCTCTCTCTTTTCTGCTTTTCTTCTCATTTCACATCCCTCTTTAGATCATTGGAGCTTTGATTTATGTAGACGGCAGTAAGCTTTCTGAACTATGTGTTTTCCTATTTTCCGTACTTTGAGAGAGCATTATCCTGTGAGAGGGAGGTAAGGAGCTGATGCCAGTGGAAAGTGGGTGATAATGAGAGGCAACCAAACACTCAGTGCTTACAGCCTTTCGCTATCAGAAGGTCCACAGCTACTGGGTCTCTTTTCTTAAGAGCCATCTAGAGGGAAATGAGTGGCATAATTGGCAACCTAGACTCTTCCTACAAACATCCTGCTACCATCCAGGATTTGTTGATTGTACCAGCAATGTTAACATCATCGTTATTATTATCCATTATTGAAACTGTCTTGTTATAGCTAAAGTTCCATGATTGGCTTGTCACCTATTATTTAAAATGTGGACAAGGTGATCTAACTGACAAAGAGTCAAAAGTTTGGAGTTTTGAGGTTTTTTATTAGGACCTCTCCAAATGATCGGTTTCTGAATGCAAGCTTAGTCTAACCACCCAGGTCGTTAAGAAACGATTTCTTAAGAAAAACTTGTCAGGATGAAATTATTCCTTGGGCATAGGTTAGAGTTGTCCGGGAGTGCTTTCTCCACCCTTACCTCCCCGAATCAATAAGGGTGCCTTTGTAGCGAACTTCTTGCCACAGGTTTCTGCCAGAGACTCTCTGGCAACCAGAAAACTTCAGTGCGCTTTCAGAATGTCCTTAGAGACTCTGTGGTGCAGGAAGTAAGGAGGTAACTGGACACACCTGTCCTCTGTAGAGTAGCCCTTCAGAGTTTGCCCTAGTTTAACAGATGCTTAAAGGAATCTTAGCCACGATTTGGTCCAACCCTCTCACTTCGTAGGTCTATTTCTTAAAGAGATGGTGACTTACCCAGATTACATCAGTTATTTATATAACCCAGCACAAAACTCAACTAATCCATATCTCGTTATCAGTGCTTTAATTAAAATCCACGTCTTTCCTCAGCTGGTTTTCCAGAAGTAACGAAAGATACCTTTTTTTCCTGTGCTCACAGTGAAACTTGAGGGTTGGGGAAATATTCCTACTTTTATACCAGATGACACTTTTCTAAATACACATATTTACATACGTTCTTCGCATGTACATTCTCCCATATACATTAGAATCCATGTTCTCATGAAAGTCATCTTTACGTTATTTAAATTGCTTTCCTGAAATCTGGTCTGTTAGAGCACGCTTTTGCACTGGAGTTATTTTCTTAAGTCAAAGTTTTTGTTTTTGTTTTTTTCCTCTGATACCTTTTTTATTTGGGGATTTTTAAAGTATGGCTTATTTCTACCTTAGTAAGATTGCCTACTTCCCCCTTGAGTGAACCAACCAAATATTTGTTTATAATTCTCTCCTATCTTTAGGTCACAGCATATGATTTTATTAAGAGAGAGATGACTTTTCTGTACTTCTGTTGAGAAAATAAAAACACCCTTGACATTTTTGTTTTAATCTACTAACCGGATCACCTTATGAAACTAAACGGGTAATTCAGCGACCTTGCTGAAATACGTGTTTGGCCGGTGGTGTCTTATTAATGAAAGGAATTAATCACAATGTTACTGTCATTTCTTAGCTCCTATCTTAAAGCAGTCACTTGGAGGAAAAAAGGTGGTCCCTAATGCTGAAATATTTTCCGACCCCACTAATGAAAAACAAGAATGCATTATGAGGTAACTGTTGAGTGAAGTCTGATACAACTGTAGCTTTGAAAACTTTAGATTCCCTCTTCCATGTGTGAGGGAGCGAGGGATGCTTTTTCTAAAACACACACACACACACACACACACACACACACACACACACCCATGTTTTACCTAGAGTTTTCCTGTTTCTCTCTGTACAGTTCCACCCCCGCTCCCCCACTGCGGAAATCTATCCCTATACACTGAGTTGTTTCCTCAGAGATACACGTTAGCAATAGGAAGACAGGAGAGTTAATCCAGTACAAGTGCACTGACCCAGAGCTTGAAGAAACATCACGAGGGAAGAGTGCAAGCTGCTGGCTTTAAGTTAGACTAATTTAGGCTATTCATTCAGAGAGATTTTTGTTGTAATCTCTTTCCCCTGTTCTGTTCTTAGTCCGTAACCCCTGCTAGCCATTTGCTTCCTTTCTGTTTCTTTTGTGCCACGTTCCTCTCCAGAGAACCGACCTAGCAACTGTGGCTGCAGTTTGTAGAAAGCCCCCCGACCCCCGCCCCGCCCCGAGAAGACCTGAGCTTAGCAGACGGATCTTGCGTCCTGCCCGCCCCTCTTTTTCTTGACCAGTAGAAAAGGCATAGCTCACCCTGATTCACGTTTCAAAGGGATGACAAAACTGCTCCTGATTCTTATCCTGTGAAAAGCATGCTTGCATCCAAAGGAAAGAAAAGGCTGGTGGGCCCCTTAGCGGGCTTTTTTGTATGATTGTTTTCCTTCCACAGCTGTGTTTTTTGAACTGCTCTTCCTGTGTTCTGTTATAGAATAGTCTTACAGGAACCAATCATTAGCGCTAAAATACCTCAGGTAGGAGTGCCAGTGTGACCTGCCAATCAATCAGATTGTGGATTGCAGTGAAAAAATTGAATTATACTAACCATTCCAGCTCCACGTTAGAGATGGGAACAGAGGCTTTTTTGGACAACCGAGACTTGTGAGCGTGTGATCTAAGCCCTGCTATACCTCAGCAGCGCACAGTCAAGTCCCATACGTGACGGCACCGCCTCCAAAATTAAGTGCTCCTGCCCCGTCGCCTCCGTCCACACCAGGCGTGTGCTCTGCACTGTCCCATCACTGCCACCTCTTTTAGTTTGCCAATCGCATTTGTCCATGGCATTTAAGCTGGTCTTTTATACTTGGAGATCTTAGCAGTTGAGGACATTTTCCACTGTGAAGGAAATGAGAGAAGGGAGGAAGTTGAGTCTGTCCACGCAGGACTCCTAAGTCCCCGATTGGGCCCCAGGGTGAGGCCACAATCGTAATTGGACCGTGCTGTTCGCCCCACTTCCAGGTTGCCTAAAAATCTAGACCTGTTGGGGCCGTAAAACTGAAACACGTATTCCCCTCGCCCTCTTTCCTTTCACCTTAAAACAAGGTCAGTGAGTTCATTTGGAAAATCATTCACCGTTACGTCTGCTGATAGCTAGATGCTGGGGAAAGAGAACCCCAGGCCGCCTGTCACACTCCTTATGTGGCCTCCCGGCCGGGTTTG
Source organism: Neofelis nebulosa (assembly GCF_028018385.1). Taxonomy (NCBI): domain Eukaryota; kingdom Metazoa; phylum Chordata; class Mammalia; order Carnivora; family Felidae; genus Neofelis; species Neofelis nebulosa. The sequence continues at coordinate 12,226,182 of NC_080789.1, forward strand.
GGAAATGAACTAACTTGGGGGCATGTGAAATGGTGGCGTGCTTGAGAGGTTTGATTTGTTAAAGATCATCTCTCGTCTACCATTGAAGTGATAAGTGGAAGTTAAGAAGCTGATCATAACCATTTCTTCCCTTAACCCCAATTTTAAAGTAATTATAAAATAAAATTTAAGTACGTGTCTTTAAAACTTTTTCGTATCTACTTTCCAAAGTAGATATAGGTCTCCGTCAAAAACAGCAACAGTATTATCATTATTCTAAGTTTTTAGTACTCATGTCTGTGTTAACACTTAATCAGAGGTGCCCTATTGCCACAGAAGGGTAACCCCCCTCCCCCCCACCCCCCAGGACCCATCTAGACAGTGTTTCTCGGCTGGAGCCAGGAGGAGGCAAGGGAAGGGAGGAGTTAGAATCGTGTAGGGACAAATGAAGCGATCCCCAGAGGCACAGCAGGTCAACCCAAAGTCAACCCAAGCTCGTGGAGATAGGTCTCTGCTCCCTGTAGTGATTTTAAGCATCACATCTGCCTTTCTCTCCACCCACCCCCACCGCCCTTGCTCAATAAATCTGTACATCACGTGCAGGGACCAAAGCTTTCATTTTGTCTGCTGGTCTTAAAACACACACTCTTCTCCTCAGTGTCACATAATGTCACTGTCTTCCAGGTAGAAAGAAGGTGTCTTGACATCACATGCTCACCAAAGTCCTGTTTTCATGTAAATCTAAAACAAAACCAAAATAAAATTCACGGCTAGGTTAAAATCAAGAGAAGGGGAATGTCTGCCAGTAGGAGATCCTCCTAATAGATAATGCATATACAAGAGGGCAGGATATGTAGAGCCCTTCCATTTTGTTCTGGTTAAAACAGAACCGTGCAGGAGCGTCCTGTGGTCAGTGTGGCAACATTATAAAGTTAATTAAATGCTAAAACTGATTCAGAGTGGAGTAGAGAATCCCTAGCAGGTGATGGTGAACCCTGGAGAGCTGAGACATGAACATCAAAAGGATCTTCAAGGTAACCGCATTGTCCTGGGAAAGAGCTGGAAGTTGAAGGCAGGGATGTCTTATGGATATGTGGAAAGCTAGAACATTCAGCACAGGCGCTATGGCAGAAGAACTCTGGGTCAGAGTGGATGGGTGCTGACGGAGGGCCGGCGAGTGCTGCGGGTCAGGACTGGACCATGCGGTCAGGGTCAGGAAGGGTGAATAGGGGAGCTATGTAGCTAGCGTCGGGCCACCCCTATTGGGAACATTCTGGAGTCCTTCGTAATGAATTATAAAGGAGTGAGAAAGTGAGCCTTTTAACGGGGCATGTGTATGTTTGCATCAGGCTCAGCCCATGCCAAATGTATCCAGCTCTCAGGGTTCCAAAAAGCAGTCCATGTGTGCCCTCCTACATTAGGGTGTGCTGTGGCCATGCTAATCCCCATTTTTTGTTTTATTTCAAATCACACACAGATAGAGTCTGCAAACTGCTTCAGATCCAACAGGTCTGATTGTGTGTAAATACATATGTCCTTTTTAATTTTTATTAATGGTTGCTTCAGTTTTGCATCAGTGCATGGTTAAAAGCAATACACATCAGCTATTTCATGACTTCATATCTCCAAATGAATTATTTCTCCTCTTTTTTTTTTTTTGTTTGTTTGTTTGTGCAGTCAGCTGAAGACATGTTAGCATCCCCACTCTAAACCTCTCAGTGGAGTCTCTGTTCCCTTCTCTGACATAACAGATGGGTTACTGCTTGTTATAATTATTAACATCGTGGTGTGGGCCAGGGCTAGGGCGGGCGACCTTGACTATTTCTTTGGGCTGGGGAGGGCCCGTCGTTAGGGTCTGGAATGTTAACTCAAGTGGTGACTGACTGTTTCCGTAATAGCCGGTTGTTGTGGCTGCACGCTCTAGTACCTGAGGCTGTGTACTTCACCGAGCTTGTGGTAGAGCCTAGGGCAAACCGCTGTCCCAAGAGAATGCTGGGATAGATAGAGTTAGCCAATACGAGTCTGAACGTGGTGATTTTGCTGGTTGTTTTAGCTCCAGATGTTGGCATGCTTAGTTTTTAATGTGATTAATAAATGTGGCGCCATATCCCTCCCCGCCTCCCCCCCCCCCCCCCACGCCTGAACCCTGTCTCCTACCCCCTTCCCCGCCCTTGTTCTTTCTGAAAAACTTAAGAAACAGTAATGAAAACCTTGGTGTTTCAAACTGCACTTTGTTCTCATGTTCTGCAAAAGACCTCAGACTTGCCGGTAGAAGCAAAAGCCGAGAAAACGATTTCTCAGCCCGGAAGCTCTGTGCACTCCGAAATCGGAGTAGGGATAGAGACATCCGAAGTGTCTCTGTCTTACAGTTTTGGATGTATTTTGTTTAAGGCAGCAGCGGAAGTGCTTTGGGGTATGACTACACCCAAGGGAAGTAAATCCATGATCATACAACTTAACTTTTCTAATTTTGGGGTAGTCGCTGATGAATTACCAAATTAGCTTGTATCTTTCCATGCTAAACATAGTCCCCCTTTTAAAGGGCCTCTCTGTAGCACCATTATAAAGTAATCAGGAGAGTCGTGTTGAAATATTACCAACTTAAAAAAAAACAAACATTCACGTAGTTTTTCTTCATGCTGATATTCTCCTCAAGCTTTTTGTTACCAGTAAAACATTTGTATTCCTGTTCTGGTTTTCCTGAATTTAAATAGCAAAGAGCCTCGTCAAATTTCAAACTTCAAAGCCCGAGTTGAGTTAGAATAGAAGGAAACTACTGCACGAAGATTCTCTCCCATTTCCTTCTGGTTTGGAAGGAATCTCCTTTTTCCCCCAGTCTGATCTCTTGAGGTTCTGATGGCTTTTTGCGGGTTGAGGAACACGAGAGGGAGTGGTCCTATCAGTAACTAAATTCAGAACCTCCTTTTCCAGAATTCCAGAATTAGTATGCTAACCGCTCAAAGTGATGATTTGATAGAATCCCCAGTATTTTCGACTTTACAGAGACTTTCAGAGAGTCAGGTCGGTACTGAGCCTCAGAATCCCTTAATGGGAATGTATATTCTGCCCTACGGCATAGAACTTCAGTTTTTAAGTGTTTTACTCAGGTGAGCACAAATTGGGCTTTAACTGCTTTGATTACGTTGGTGTTTTAAATTTTTAAAGATTATTTTGGTGTCTTTTGGAATACTAAAGGCACAGACCACCTAATGGCTGTTTACCACGCTATCGTTGCTTACAAAGTTTTCCTAAAGACGGCCCTGGTGTAGACCTCACTCTAGCAAACTTGAATTCTAAACCAATGGAACCATCTGTAGTTATAATGAAAAATTGAGCCTTTCAGGTTCATTTAAAGCTTAAAATTTCAGCTATAATGATTGGCTTGTTGCTTTGGTTAACACATGCTTTTACTGTTCTTTAGAAGTTTAAAAAAGGACCTACCTAGCTAGCCATAGATACAATCAGGTAAAGAGACACTTTATAGCGTGTGTATGTATAGATAGGTCTAGTTTTAGTTACAGATACAGCGGTGTATGTGTTACAGCCTGGATGTATACAGTTTTGCCCAAATCAGTCTGTTCCCGTAGACCTGGCTGGATTTCAGAGTGAACGTGTTGATCTCAGGTAGCCCCCGAGGGTGCTTCCCGCCTTGTTTCTATCCATTACCATGTCATTGCCAGTGTTTGGTAATATTAATTAGAATCTTCTTACTTATACGTGGAAGAATTTGTAATGGAGAAAGAAACATTTGCTTTCCTGAGTGATTCACTCGAAGAACAAAGAGAAATAATACGTAACTACTGTAATCCAGTCAGAGGGATACTTTGAACGTACGCTGGAAGCTACTGCTGATGACGTCAAGAGTATAAACGTTCCTCCGGAATGCAGAGCGTTCACGTAGAGAAAGCCTACATGAGATGGTGTCATAGCGTGTACCAGTTGAACATAGTTATATCTGAGAGGGAGAAATAGTCATAAGAATTTACACCTGAATGAGGTGTAGGTGAAAGAGACGAAGTCTAGAAGAGGAAAAAAAGTAGGGCTTGCCGCTTTTTAAAATAGCACTGATCGTTGTGATTTTCTTTGAAACACTTCATGGGAGAGTACATGTGGTTCACCCTGACAGCGGAAACCTTTGGGGTGTTTGTTCCCCTAAAGTGAAGGGAAGTAACAATAGGATGGAAGAGTTTGGAAGCCTCTAGGACCGAGGGGATAGTGGAACCACTGGAAGAAAGACTCCAGAGTGCGCAGTGAGACTGGGTGTTAAGTAAGGGCCTCTGAATCTGTTAGGAGAGGAAAATAAATGCAGGCAAATGCTCAGGCCATGGAGGGAGGCCCAACTCATCTAGCTGAATCCCACTGCAAGGCCCTCAGCCATTCGTAATCTGATTTGCCCCAGTCCTAAATGCAGCTCGGGACCGGCAGACTTTTCCTGCGAAGGGCCAAGGGCTAAACGTTTCCGGCTTCGGAGGCCGTACGGTGCCGTCACGCCTGCTTCCAGAAACAGGTGGCAGGCTGCATCGTCTCACAGCCCGAAGGTTCCAGCCCCTGATCTACACTGGCTTTTCCTATTAAACGTTGCCTCTCGACAAAAAGCCTAGTCCTGATGGAGCATAGCACCAGAGAGGACCTTTCTGTTACATCCTGTAGTCTCTTAGCAATAAATCAGCCTGAGAATCTGAAGTTAACACATACACATTTACATTCCCCATCAGTCAGATAGCGTTCTCCCACCTTCCTGCAAATATTTGCCGTGTTGAAAGTTCCAGCAAAGACCATGAAGTAAGACAGGTCTGAGATCATGTCTTCGTTGCTTATATCGGAGAACGGGTCCCACTGAGGTAGTTTACTCTTGTAATTGTCCTAAATTGGAAAGCAGATCCCTGCGTTGGGTGGAGCTTAATTTTGTGCCAGGGGAAGGATAACATGCAGACTGATGCAGTTTGAAACATTTCTCCTCCCACGTGTGTGTCCGTGTTTGCGTCTGTCCCTGTGTCATTGTGCGTGTACGTCTGCGTGTGGGTGGGTGTGTGTTGGTCCGGCCATCGGGGGAGAGGTATCTGTAAAGTCAGTTCTCTTCTCTCCTGTAGGGCGGATACGCAGCCTACAGATATGCACAGCCGGCTACCGCGACCGCGGCCACAGCCGCTGCCGCTGCCGCCGCAGCTTACAGCGACGGGTAAGCGGGCGGGGAGCCCGGGGGGGGGGGGGGGGGGCGCCCAGGTGCCGCCCAGGTGCCGCCCCGCCTTCCTCCTGTCACCATTTCCGGATCGCCACTCGGGCCACCCTGGGTTCCAGATGCCTGCAGACCCCCTTAGGCCCTGTGCTCCGCCCCCCTCCCGCTTATTCCTGTCTCTTTGGCTTTGACCCCAGGCTCCCTCTTTCCCTCTTCCTCATCCCCACCTCCTTGCTTTTCCATTGGATGGAAGTCCTTCAGAAGTTTCCAGAGGTACTGCATTTGGGCGTAGAAGCGGACAGGTTTCCGTTCTGCCCATTCCCTAATAACGTTGAGGACCGAGTTACTCGCTAGTCTTGATTAGAACAGTAAGCCTCTCATTCTTTTAGATCATGGCCTTTTCTTGCTCTCCCTGATTGTCTTTCTTCTCTCCAGTTACGGCCGGGTATACACAGCCGACCCCTACCACGCCCTGGCCCCTGCCGCTAGCTATGGAGTTGGCGCTGTGGTGAGTATTATTATATGTACCGTGTTTTTTTTTAACCACTTTACACCTTTTAACTTTTACCTGCAGTTTGCAGAAGCTCTAGAAGTGTGATAAATTCAGCCCTTCTTCCACTGCCAAAGTGTTGAAGCCACAGAAAACTAGCTGGAAATTCGTATCGCCTTCATCTGTGTGTTGTAGCATGAGCCCCTTGACCTGGTTACCGGCAGCAGAAAGGCATGAATAGTGACAGTCTGCCCCGGGTGACGGCATCATTTGGGAGAGAAAGAAGGGAACAGGTTGATGCTTTATATTGGCTCAGATGTTGGATACATATACCTGTGGCTTGGTTTAACTGATAGGTCTTAGCAGAGATGTCGGGGGAGAGACTCTCCAGCTTTCACAGTAAGCTTTCCAAAACCTGTGCATTAGTTTCAGATGCAGATATCAAAGGATGTCCTTGCCATTTCTGAGCCTTCTGGCAGAAAGCACTATAAATCACCAAATGAATGCCTTACAAAGGTCTTTTCTGTCCGTAACATTCATAGCAAAATACGATGTTTTACTGGAAGCGTAGAAAAGATCCATAGACCTCAATTTAGAATAATCCTCCCCCCAACCAAACTCGAACCCTCGCTGTGGTATTTTTGTGGTGGGCTGGATACGTCCAGGCCCAGTGATAGTGACTCACCGGCCGCAGCAGGGACACACCGTGTCACAGCGACATCTCCTAACGCTGTGTGCCGTCCAGAGTACAGCCAGGCAGCGGCCTGGGGGTCATGGACGACAGTGTGTGATGGGGAGGCAGAGTGATAAATGAAATTTAAGACCGGGAGGAATATGAGAGAGCCCATCATTTCTCACACTAAATTTCTAATGATAGATTTGTGGGAGGAAGTAACAGGGTCCTGAGGGGAATGTAGGTGTAGACAGACAAGATAAAGACAGTGATAGAAGTCGCTGAGATTTTATGTGCCAAAAAGATACAGATCCGACCCCGAAAGAATGACCCAAGGAGAGAGATGTTCCTAGGGAACTTTTAATGGAGATAGGTCGTTAGATAAAAGAAAGGAATTAAAGCCCAGTTAAAATGAGAGAGAGAGAGAGAGAGAGAGAGAGAGAGAGAGAGAGGGAGAGAAGGAAGGAAGAGAAGGGAGGGAGGAAGGAAGGAAGGAAGGAATGAATTCAGATACGTCAAGAAGCACCTAGTTGGCACATTTTGTAGGTTATAGAGGAACTAGACTTTAATATTTAAAAGATTGACTGTGGTTTAAATCCAGCACCATCTCGAACACGGTATGTGACAGTTAGTGGTCAGAGCACCTGAGCACCTATTCCCTGCAGACAGGTAATGTGCAAGAAGGTGAAATCAGCTATGATGTCATCAAGGTAAACCGAAACTCGTGCTAAATTTTAAACATCAGATTATTTACTGACTTGGTTTTAAACTCTACTGAGTTTCCCTTCTTTGCTAATTCATGTAAATCATTAAGTACAGCGTCGTCATACCCTCTTCTTGAGAATATCGGGCCAGCAGTGAGTGTCGTGGGTTCTGGTTTGAGCCCCTTAGAGGCAGAAGTTGGTTTCCCAATGTCACTGCACAAGGTCACATCGTACCAGTTGCTTTGAAGCTTCTAAAGAAACTGTTTTCCCAAATCCCTTTTCAGGACACTTTTCTTCACCTTTAATGTTTCTCTCATCAACCTTCTAATTATTTTTATGTCTCTAATTACTGCAGGCGAGTTTATACCGAGGTGGCTACAGCCGATTTGCCCCCTACTGAAGTGACGTGAGACCCCGCAAATGGGACAGCCCCCCAGTTCATGAGGCCTGGCTATTGCAATATTTACTAGTAGAGGAACTCTATAGCAAGATGAAGAGGAAAAACAAACAAACAAAAAAAAAAAAAAACACAAAAAAAGAGAGAATACTTTTTTATACCTCACTATGTTCTTTGAATATGTATTTTTCCTTTAAATTTCTGCCTTTAATTCTTTTGTTCCAAAGATTGTGCATTTTTTTCTTTTTTTTTCCTTTTTTTTTTTTTTTAACTGTGGTAAAAAAAAAAAAAAAAATAATGCATTTCCATGTCTGTATGTCCGTGCTAGCTCATTCTGTCAATCACGGAAGAGGCAGTTCATGAGGAAGGAGAGACCTTAGGAGCTGATGAACGCATGTGATCAGAAATCCGCAGACAGAGTTACCAAAGTGTATCCGGTGCTGAGTGGCTGGGGGACAAGCAGAAGTGGAGATCTTTCTGCGACAGGATATTCTTCTAGTCTTCTGAGTTTCTGGTCTTCGGCAGGCAATTCTGGTTGGCTGTGGCTGGAATCCACATGCTGATAGATGACAGGAATTTGTGCTTGCAAAGCGGGAGGATTAAAAGCCACTGTCCTCTCCTCTTCCCTCCTGTCTTCTCCATCCTTTTTACAATCATCTTACCTGCACAGCCTGAGACGGTTGGCATAGTTTTTGGAATTATAGTATTAATATTTCCAAACACGCTCTCAGACTGTGGATAATAAACACCTCATTAGGAAACCGATCTCAGAATGAACTCCGGAGTGTGAAAAAGATCATTCTTTTCTTTCTTGAGATCCTAGCATTCCTGCTGGGCCTCTTCTCCTTTCTCTGAACCATGGCTTGGCTCATCTGTCCTTTTATGAACTCCCTGCTCCCACGTCCTCAAGAGTCAGGAATTTAGGACCCAGAGACAGGAGAATAAATAGCCAGCGACCAGATTTCCCGGCTTGAGGGTTAGAAGTACAGAGTGTTGGGAGTCCGTAAAGACAGTAAGGAAAAGAAAAGGGATATCGGAGGGTGTCTGGCAGGGCTCTGATATTCCTGTCCTTTCTCTTACATCAGGAGGGCAGTACAAGGTGTAAAACGTATGAAAACCGTTAGCAAAAGATCAAGCACTGAGTGCCGGGTCCACTGTCCCTGGAAGCTTGCGGTGACCGGGGCACGGAAGGGCAGGCATGGGCGCTTTGTACTGGCTCCAAAGCCATAGGAATTCCCAGCTCCCGGGGCCTCTGCGAGCCACTTCTCTGTCCACAGTCTTGAGCTCTCGTGGCCCTTCCGCCCGGCTTCTCGTCATCCTCCAAAGACGCCAGCCGAGCACCCGCCTACTTGGCATACATACCAACACTACAGGATATCAAATCCGAGCCCCTGAGGTTGCTCCCCTCCCATCCTGGAAGGAGAGTCTGACGTGGCAAGGATCTTCTGTGTTGCCAGGAAGAGTCATGTGGTGGCCGCAGCAGTGGGTCACTGCCGCGGCCCTGCGGCTTTGATGTTACATGTATAAGCAAGGTAGGGGAGAGGCGTTTCTCTTCTAGCTGGTAATGGTAGAGGCCAGGGTCCTGCCGCATTTCCAAAATGAAGGCCTGAGAAAATAGAAAAGCACGTTCTGTTTGGCTCCCTGGTCTATTCACGTTGGTACTAGGGTGACCTCTCACCCAAGGGGTAGCTGCTCAAGGGAGTAATTCAGAGACATGGAGCTTCCGGTTTGGTATGGGTTTATTTTCCGTTTGTGTTTTTGTTTTTGTTTTTGTTTTTTTTTCACTCCTGCCTCCACACATGTTCTTGACTGATGACTATTCGTGTCCCTGAATTAAAATGACTGACACATGGCAGCATGAAGCATCCTTTGTAAGCAGAGTGATCTGTCCGGGAGGGACTGGCCTGTCGTGTAAAGCACAACTCCTCTCCCCCCTCGGAAGCCCCGCTCTCCTGATGACCGGGGGAGAGGCTGTCCCTGAAACTAGGGGAGACGTCAAGGAAGATAGAGGCCTCGATGCAATCTTAACTGATTCTGGGGAGGACTGCGTGGAACAGGGGACACCAAACTGCCCGGGCCGTTGGCCACTTTGAAGGGTTCTCCTCCCCAAGCCAAAGTTTGGTTCGTTGCCGTTAAGACAATTTTTGTTGTGTTGTATATAAATATTTTAGTTAGAGGAAGGGTTCGTGGGATGCGGGGGCTATCACAGTTCTAGAGAATGGGGGCAGGGAGGATTTTTTCCCCCCCTTTGCTTTTGGCTTTTGTTTTGAGGGAGAGCTTTTACTGACTAAAGACAGAGAAACCTCGGGTCGTGTTCAAACAGGGGCCATTGACGAAAATGGCAAACCATGGCTCGGTGGAGAGCAGGCCAGATTTTACGTGGTTGTGGCTGCCGCAGGGGAATGAGCTTAATCATTTGCTCTTCTTTTGTCCGAGAGAGAGACAAGGACGGTGGGAAAGGGAGAGAAGGCAGCCCCCACCGCCCTTCGGAAAGAGGCAGAAGCTGGAGCTTGGGGTTCCTTGCGTGCATTTCAGTTCAGCGGGTTCTGGCTGAGGACTCCGCGGGCAGGCCCTGCGTGCCCTGCTGCGTCTCCAGGGATGGCTTTGAGCACGGCTTCCTCCAGCTCCCTTCTCCAAGGAAGGCCAAGCAGAGTTCGGCTTTCGCCAGAGGGCCTTTGCTTTTTAGCGTCAGCACTGAGACTCGGGGCTCCCGTGAGCACCCGAAGGAGACGGTGTCGGCCTCCCCCTCACCTCTTGAACTTTGAGACTCCGTACAGCCAGCCCCTCGGAGGCAGGTTCCTCGGAGCACGAGGCTTGTCTGCTCCCGGCTCTGGTTCCCGTCGCACCGAGCGACCGAGCCGGGAGGGAGTCTGGCGTCTGGGGGTCCGTGGGCGGATGCCGCTCGATGATCCAAAAACCTCACCGATGCTGAAGGCCAGCACGTGACCGATTTCCACAGCTTTCCCGTAGCTCCTGGCGTGGACTCCTGTGCTTAGCATCTTACTCCTGGAGAAGCTGGGCTCCTTTAATGAGACCCCTAGCGAAAACCGTCCTCTAGGTCTTCCTCTTTCGGCCCAGAGAGCTGCCTGTAGGTCTTTTCTGGAATGCCTTGTGGTGCGCAGTTCACCGGGTCAGACGTTGTGACTCAGCGTTTTTAAGGCTCTCGGGTTTGCCGGCCTTGCCACCGCCCCCGGCCTCCGGCAGCCACGAGGTGGGATGGAGCCAGTGTCACTTGTCCTCGAAAGAGAAGGGCACTGGGGCTCAGCTCCTAGTTTAAGAGGGGAGCTAGTGGACGTTATTCAGTAGAAACCCAGGACAGCAGCTTTTCCTGAAAAGTAGAACCCCTCAGGGGCTGGACCGCTCTGACTTCAGGTCATACTTTCCTAGCCGTGCAGCGGAGCAGTGGGTGAGTCAACACCCCCCGTTAGTTTCCCGACGGGAGGGAGGTGTAGACTCGGGATGGAAGCCACCTCGAGGACCTGCAGGAAGGCCTTGATCACCCCCCTTTCCTCACGCCGGGGCCCATCCGGAAGGCACGCCGGCCGGGAGCCCAGCGTCCAGCCCCCTCTGCTGCTTGCAGCCTCTAGGACAGTAACACTTGCAGAATTGCAGACTTTTTTCCCCCAGTTGATAGGAAGAAAGGGACTTTGGGGGGTGGGGGTTGGGGAAGGGGTAGTGGTGTTTTAAAAAGCATAAGTTACCTGTTTGCACTGTTATAAGATAGGAAAAAAAAATAGTGGGCAAGGTGAACATCAGACGTAAATTTGCGTGTTTTTATTTTGTCATGCTCTTGAAGATGTCTGACCATTTGTAGGTATACACCAGTGAAACTTGATTCTCTGTTGCATCAAACACTTTTTTTTTTTTTTTTGGCAATGTTACTGTCCACAAACCTCTTCTCCCCTCCCTTTCCCTTTTCCTGTGTACTTCTTCATACTTGCTTTACTGATCAACCAGGCAATAGCCATCCAAGAGCTAGAGCGTGAAGCAGGGCCCTCTCCAAGTAGGCTCTGGGTGTCCTAAGCCAGCACGCGCCCTCTGGTTCAGTGAGTGCAGTCGAGTCCCTGGCACCTGTCTTGAAAACAAGGCTTACAGACCAGACTCCAGCGAGTTCTCGAATTCCTGAATCCGATGGACCAGGAATGAGGAGCTGAGCGTGGAGGGGACCCCTCGGGTACCGAAGTTGGCTGTAGTAGCTGAGTTCTTCTCCACGTTACCGGAACTGTAGCCAGTTACAGTTTACTCAGGAAAACGGTAGATCAATTCAGCCATGGTAGTGCTGGTTGGCAGGGATTGGTAACTGAGGGAACTGCTCGTCAGCCAAAACGCAAACCTTGCCTTTAAGGAGACTGCCGGCGGGGGGCTGGGGGGGGGGGGCGGGGAGGGCCTTTCCGTGTCCCTTCTGGCTGGTGGTCACACTCGCCTGTGTGGGGAAGGCCCGGTCACACTGGCAAGCAAAAAGGGAACATCAATTCTCTCTCCTCTCCCCACCCCCTGCCCCAGTCACCGACACCAGATTCCCAGGGGGTACACGCGGTTTTGAATTTTTTTTTTTTTAAGTGACTTTCGGTTTGGTTTTTCTGGGGACTGATAAGTGCTTTAAGCAATGTCTCTACCCCGTTGAGACTCCCAGCTTAGCCATTTTCTTGTATTTTTCTGTTCACAGTATTTGTGTGTGTGTGTGTGTGTGTGTGTGTGTGCTCGTTTTGGCTGTATTATATATCGAGTGATGAATTGATCCTCTTTTTTCCCTAAGGGATATGAACTGTTTTTGTTTTTGTTTTTTTTCTTGTGTTCTAATTCTGCTTGTGAATAGCTGGAGCAAACCTGGGGCTGACACACGTAAGCTAGGGCTCAAGTGCTCAGAGAGCCAGTGCAGTTGACTCGTCCCTGACGGGCGACCGACCTGCGTCTCTGAGCCTTTCAGTCCAAATCTTTGCAAGGCTGAAAACGCCACAGACCCTCTCCTCTCCTCCCCACCCCCCATGGCAGGGACCGGACCATCCCGACATGCAACACGCAGCCTCTCCGGCCCCCTCCCGTTGCCATGGCAAAACAGGTACCTTTGGGGCACGGGGGCATCACGTGGGATGCTTGTATAATTGACCACCTCGCCTTCTCTCCCCACCCCCTCACCCCCAGAGTCACTTCCTAGGACACCCGAGCTGCTTGCCCAGGGTCCTGTTTCCCTGCGAACTCCAGAGAAGCACCCCAGGGCTTTGTGACAGTCTCTGACTCCCTCCCCTTCTCGTTAAGAATCATATTGTATAGTAGCTTTCAGACCATACAGTATTCATTGGGTTACTCCTATTATTATCAAGTAGCTGGAATTGTGAAGGTCGGAGTAGTTAGATCTTTAGCTTTTATTCCTTATTTTTTTGTATTACTATCCATGTGTATAAATTATTGATCATGTTGCTGGCTTTTATAAACTCTAAGCAAAGGAGGAGCACTGCCTCTGCCTTTGCAAATGGTAATGAAGCACTGTTTTTAAATAAAAGAGAGAAACACCATTCTTGGGCCTGTGTGCGTTGATCCGGGGATCCCTGTTGCCTCCGGGAGGCTCAAAACCTACCCCTTGGATTTGACTTCTTCAGAGGGAGGAGAGAGGAGGCAGCGCGGCACTTTCTGGGTGGAGGGCGCTCTGGGTCTGGGTCTTGCGGGCTGGGGGGGGGGGGGTAGGTAGGTGAGGCCTGAGTCTGGGGGAGGAAGCTGGGGGGGGGGGGAGGGGAGGGAGTGGGGGCCGTGGGGGTGGTGGGGAGTGCCTCGCCGTGGGTTCCTCTGGGCTGGGCAGAAGCTGCATTTTGTGCTTCTGCCTCTGACCTCCTTTCAGCCCTCGTGCTCTCCTGGACTCCTCGCTGCCCCCTCCCCTTCCGGCCACTTGACCTTCCTGCCTCACTGTCCCTGTCATGGTGTCCCCTGGGCTCCTGTGCCCTCTCCTTCCTGTGGGGTCCTGCTGGCCCTTCTCTCCCCTGGCCAGACCTTCTCACCCGCCCCTCCTTTGCTGGTTTCCCCCCTCCCCCAGCCTCCAGAATTCTCCACGAGCCTCCAGTGCCCTTCGCTCGGCTCTCCGGTCACCTTGCTTCCTGTTCCGTGGAGGAGATGGAAGTGTCACCGTCTCCCTGAAAGATTGTGTTTTGCCACCAGACACCTACCCGAGTTCACACCCCTTCTTCCCCCCTCTCTCCTCTTCTACTGGAAACACATTCTTCACCTTAGGAGCTGCCCCCACACTCGTGCCCCGCACCTCATCCTTCCGGGGACCTTTGTCGTGCGCTCCTGCGAGGTCAACCTTTCATTTCCTACTCGTTAGTCCCTCTGGCATTTAAACCTACTTACACCTTTAAGATATTTTTTAAGTAATTCTGCAAGATCCCAAGTCCTCTCCTACGTGACAGACTTCTGGAATCGATTTCTGCCCGCTGATGCCCTGTGATCCTTCCACCTGCACAGCCACCGTGGGGGGGTGAAGTCTCCCTCTGCTGCCACCGCACTAGCTAGTGGGTCCCACTTCCTCTCCAGTGGTCCCCGTTTCCATCCATTTGCCCAGCAACGCCCACCACCAAAGTCTGTTCTCCGTTGGTAACCCGCTTGTTACCAACACGGCGCGTGCGTGGTCATGCGCTTCTCTCCAGAACACCACCTGCTCGGCTCCCCACCCTGGTCCGAGCGCCTGGGTGTCGGGACGGCCGGCACCAAGCACGTGGAAACAATCTGTTGGGGGCGGTGGGTGGAAAGGGCTGCATGAAGTGAGACACAGTTTCCAGCCTGAGCCATCCACGTTATCTTCTCGATCTTTCTCGCAGCCCCGAGGCAGGGACTTGGGCACCGGCCCTCCCGGGTCTCTGGGCGCCCCCTCCTTTGCTGAGTACACCACGGTGGGCAGAGTCCTGACTGCTCTTCTCCCAGGCCATCGCTAGGGGTGTGTTTGCAGCCAAGTGCCCCCCCCCCCCCCCCCCCCCCCCAGGGAATGAGGGTCCGTCCGGGACAAAGAACAAGCTAAGCCAGATGGGGGTCCTCCGTGTAATCCAGCTGCAGTGTAGAACTTCGGCATCCATCCGGGCTCCTATCACCTCTCCCTCCACGCCCACAGGACTTGGGGACACCGAGGCTCCCGCAGTCCCCTGTGCCAGGAGCACGAAAGCCCTCTGTCTCTGCCCCAGTCTCGTGTTTCTACCAGGATACAGGAAACGGTAACGGGCCAACCTAGCCTCCAAGGAGGGAGAAGTCAAAGCCCAGACCTGATACGTTGTCACTCCCCTATTTAAGACGTGGAAGCTGCAGAGAGGTGACCTAACTTTTGCCCTAAGTCACCTAAGTAGGAAGCGGCAGCCCCAGGATCCAAGCTTAGCCAGTGCAGCCCGAGTCTGTGCCCTGTGACCTCTGAGCTCTGGTGTTTCCTGGCGCTTCCCTTGTGGGAGCTCCTGCAGGGGGCGCCTGGGTGGCCCAGTCGTTTGAGCCTCCGACTTGGACTCAGGTCGGTTCGTGAGTTCGAGTCCCGCATCAGGTTCGCCGCTGTCAGCCCGTCAGCACAGAGCCCGCTTGGGATCCTCTGTCTTCCTCTCTCTGCCCCTCCCCCGCTTGCGCTGTCCCCAGTAACGAATATGTAAAAAAGAAACTAAGGGACTCCTGCAGAAATCCAAGAGCCAGCCAGCTGTACCCTGCCCCTGGCTGTCCCTGTGCCTTCTGTAGGGTCCTCTTCCTCCACCCAGCCTGCAAGTCCCCGTGTCCCTGGGCCCCTCCCCTCCCGAGAACTTTGCCGTCAGGTTCCACTCTCTGCAGGTGACAGACCACCCCCCCCCCGAAGTCCGGGACCCCCTCCCCCAAAACTCTACACCCCGGAGATCGTCTTGCCACCCCAAACCTTGCGTTCCCTCGGTCGGTGAGCTGAACAAACGTTGGCAATCACCGTGTTAAAACCCAAAGGAGAAAGGAAAGGACGAGTGAAAACTCTTGCTCAGAGGAGGGTGTCCCCCACGTTTGCCTCGGGCCCCTGCACCTTCTCGGTCTGTTTTCACTGCCGCGCCGTCCCTCTCGCTGAGCCAGGTGCCCGATTGTAGCACCCTCCCCGGCCCCATCCTGCTCTGCGCCCAGCACCACTGCCCATGCCCGGATCCACCTGCCACCTCTCCCACTTGCTCTGCCCAGGGCAGGAGCGGGGCCCCGGCACCTTCCACCTGCCCCCACCATGCTGCCTGGCCTCCTGCCCCTCCTCCCAGCTCGTTCCATCTAACCTCCTCCTCTCGGAAACACAGCCCCGGCTCTCATCCTTCTCCCCGATTAAATCCTGCCCCTGGGTGACCGGCCAGTCACAGCGAGCCCCCTCCACCTATACGACTTCCTATTTGACCTCCTTCAGAGCCCTTAGCCATCCCAAAATCATCTCAGGTCAGCTGGCTCACTCGTGTGTTTGCTTCTAGGTTTCTCTCACTCCTTCCATTAGATTCTGGTTCTAGAAGGTAAGCCCTGGCACAGAAGGGGGCGGGCAGCCTCAAACACCCGCTGCATCCCAGGGCCCGGCCGGCCGTGTGGCCAGCACTCAGCACAGCCACTGGTGAAGGAAGGATGGCCAGACCCCTGCCTCCAGAATGTTCCTCTCCTGGCCTGCCAGCCCTCTACACGTGGGCCTGGATTCTCCTTCTAAAGTAAATGTGACCACATCATCCCTTGCCTCAAAATCCTTGAGAAACTCCCATTTTCCAGAGTCTAAAATCCAAATTCCTTAACACGGCACTCAAGGCCTCCACGGCCCCAGCTCGGGCCCCCTTGCCCGCTGGCTCCCGTGCCCGCCTGGCCCCGCCACCGTGGACTGCCCCCCTGACAAGCCGTGCCTCCCTCTCCCCTGGCCTTTGCCCCTCTTCCCACACCGAATGAACTTGTCCTCAACTTTCAAAGCTCGGATCAAATGTCATCTCTCTTGGGGGCGCCTGGGTGGCTCGGTCGGCTAAGTGTCCGACTTCGGCTCAGGTCACGATCTCACGGTTCGTGAGTTCGAGCCCCGCGTCGGGCTCTGGGCTGACCGCTCGGAGCCTGGACCCTGCTTCGGATTCTGTGTCTCCCTCTCTCTCCGCTCCTCCCCTGCTCACCCTCTGTCTCTCTCTCTCTCAAGGATAAACAGTTTTTAAAAAGTCATCTTTTTTTTTTAATTTTTATTTTTTTTTTAGGTCAGGGAGGGGCAGAGAGAGAGGGAGGGAGAGAATCCCAAGCAGGCTCCGTGCTGTCAGCCCAGAGCCCCACTCGGGGCTTGAACCCACGAATCGTGAGATCATGCCCTGTGCCAAAGTGGGACACTCAACCGACTGAGCCACCCAGGTGCCCCCCGCCCCCCGCGCCCCGCCATAGTGGGCTCTTTACACGTTTTATTTTGTCGACTTGACCTCCTCCCACCCACATCAGTCTTTCCGCTTGACAGACTATAGCCACGAAGATCTACTTTGAGCCACGCTCAGCCCACTCCTGCAGCATCCGCTAACGACGCACACGGGTGCCACTTGAAGACCAGGCCCAGAGAAGCCGGATCTTCCGCTGGGAACGGTGCTCGTGTCTGGCCTCCCAGCAGACCGAGCTTCCGGAGGGCGGAGAACCATCAATCGTGTCCGGTTTTCTGCCGCCTCGCTGGGCACCTGCCCGCATATACTTCAGTACAATGTAAGCTGTACTGAAGGTTCCACAGAAAGACGCCGTCTGGAACACACAGCCCGGGAGGTGACAGGCACCGAACTCTGACTCCCCAGAGGTTTCCCGGGAACTACGAGATGACTCTAGGATGCGGGTCTGAGAGGCGGTTCTCAGCCTCAGGCTCCCGTCCCTGTGCCTCCGAGAGGGGCTTCTGGACTATGCCCTCAGCTCCGCGCACCCAAGGTGCCCACGGCTATCGCGATGGCGACCAAGGTCATTGTTGTTTTTTTTTTTTTTGCGAGGCTTCTGTTTCTCTCCGCCTGAGCCAGCTCTGCGCTCTCGGTCAAGTCTCTGCCCGCCTGCCCCGCCGCGTCTCCACATATAGAACGTTCAGGTAGACCGGGGGGCCCGAGGGGACCCTCCCGATGCCGCAGTGCAACCGGTCTCCCCAGGTGAAAATCAGGCCTCGACAAATGCTCAGTCCCAGGGCCGAGGACGGTCTGCTCGGAGACCCCCAGCCCAGCGTTCTGTCTTCCCCTGGGAGCAAAGTTCCTTCTCCTTCTCGGTCGACAACAGGGCCTTGCACCCGCCGCGCCCCGCAAAGGAGCCTCGGGAGGGCAGTTGGACCAATACTCTGACCAAGCGGGGTCCGAACCCGGCCCCGCCCGGGGCCTTGGCAGGAAAATGATGCGTGGATCTTGGGAACCGCCTGATCCCGCTCTCAGCCCGGCCCTGCGATTCTCACCCCGAGCTGCAGGGCAGAACCACCATTTACACACCCGGGCTGCACGCCCCGGGGGGTTCTGCCCCAGCCGGCCTGGGCGAGAGCTGGGCCTCTGGATCCTGTGAAGAGGGAGGCGACGCTGGCCTGGGCCCTGGCTGGAAACCGCCACCCTGAATGATCGGGGATCCCACCGTCGCCTCGGAGGCTGGAGACCTCCAAAGTCCTCCTGAGAGAAAACAGGTTCACTTAGAAAGGCTGGCATCGACGCCCCCCTCCATGGTCACAAAGGCACCACGCCTGTGTGGGTGGGGAGAGCAGGCCTGTGGGGACTCTGTATTTGCACTCAGTTTTGCCTGAAAACTCCTCTAAAAAATCACGTCTGTTAATCTTTCTTTTTCCTCTACAAAATAATGTCTCTCGCTCTTTTTCTTTCCTCTAGAAACGAACGTCTATTAATCTAAGTTGATGTATTTCTTTTCAGAGAGACAGAGATATTGTGAGTGGGGGA
Organism: Neofelis nebulosa; assembly: GCF_028018385.1. Lineage (NCBI taxonomy): Eukaryota > Metazoa > Chordata > Mammalia > Carnivora > Felidae > Neofelis > Neofelis nebulosa. The sequence goes on from NC_080789.1 coordinate 12,244,451, forward strand.
GGGGCAGGGAGAGCGGGAGAGGGAGAATCCCAAGCAGGCTCTGGCGGTGTCCGTGCGGAACCCGACGCGGGCTTGAACTCACGAACCCGTGAGATCATACTTGAACCGAGATCCAGAGCCAGGCGCCGGGGCGCCTGGGGGGCTCAGTCGGTTGAGCGTCCGACTTCGGCTCAGGTCCTGATCTCACGATTCGTGAGTTCGAGCCCCGCGTCGGGCTCTGGGCTGACGGCTCAGAGCCTGGAGCCCGCTTCGGATTCTGGGTCTCCCTCTCTCTGCCCCTCCCCTGCTCCTGCTCTGTCTCTCTCTTAAAAGTAAACATTAAAAAAATTAAAAAATAAAAAGAGTCGGACGCTTAACAAACTGAGCCACCCGGACGCCCCTGTTAATCTTTTTTCAAACACAGGGAAGGAGGCAGCGGGTCGGTCTCAGTGACCAGCTGAGTGCAAGGGCCATGGGTCTGTGCACCGCAGCCAGATCCCTTCTGGAACACGCCGGCTCTCAGATGCCCTCCCGCTCCCATCTCCGTGGAAAGCTTCTATCTGCCGGGACCAAATTCGAAACCTCCATACCCAGGCACTGAAGGCACCTTACGGTTCTGGCTTCAGAGCATCTTTCCAGGCTCAGAATCAATAATGAGGAGCCCAAACTGGAAGAGCGAAAGGCCATCCCTGTCTCCTCCTCCCCCCACCTCCCAAAAAGGGAAGGCCACCTCCCCCCCCCCCCCCCCCCCGACGGCTCAGTAGGCACGAGGCGCTCTGTTAGACGCCTTTATCCCACCATCCTCGGTTCCGTGTCTCATCTACAGGAGAAGGAGGCCGGATGACCAGATGGGGTGTGAGCTCTGGAGGAGGCAGGAAGGGAGGCTGTGCCCTGGCCTCCCCGCAGGCTCGCAGTAAAGCCTCCTCCAGGCTGTCCCTCGAGCTTGTTAGAGGGCTGTGTGGCGCTGCGGCCGGAGGGGGCAGGTGTGAGCGGTGCTCTCAGAATCCCGGCGGCTTCACCATCACCCTCGGGCTCCGTCTGGGTTCTGAAATGACGGACTTCCCGGTTCACGGGTGGCCTTTTCCCATTTCAAAAGCCAGAATTCTAGATACTCGAAAGTTGCTTCTTTTTTTTTTTTTTTTTAAAGTTTATTTACTTTGAGAGAGACAAAGACAACGCAACTAGGGGAAGGGCAGAGAGAGAGAGAGAGAGAGAGGGAGAGAGAGAATGTCAAGCAGGCTCTGTGCTGCCAGCACAGAGCCCGACTCAGGACTCGAACCCATGAAATGGCGACATCATGACCGGGGCCGAAACCAAGAGTCAGACGCTCGCTCACGGAGCCACCCAGGTGCCCCTTAAGTTGCTTCTTTTGAAGCATTTAGACCAGAAGTTGGCAAACTTTCTGTAAAGCACCAGATAATATTTGAGGGTTTTTTAAAAATTTTTTTTAATGTTTTTATCTTTGAGAGGGAGAGAGACAGAGAATGAGTGGGGGAGGGGCAGAGAGAGAGCAGGAGACACAGAATCCGAAGCAGGTTCCAGGCTCCGAGCTGTCAGCACAGAGCCCGACACGGGGCTCGAACCCACGAACCGTGTGATCACGACTGGAGCCGAAGTCGGATGCTTAACCGACTGAGCCAGCCAGGCGCCCCTTGATATTTGAGGTGTCGCAGACTGCCTGGCCTCTGTCACGGCTTCTCAAGTCTGCCATTATCGCGGGAAAGAAACCAGGGGCTCTCCCCAAACAAAGGGGGGTGTGGCTGTGCTCCAATGAAAATTTACAAAGACAAGTGGTGAACCAGATTTGGCCCCTTGGCGATCATTTGCGGACTCTTGCCTTAGACCAACCCCAAGGCTCCAGAAATCTCCGGAAGAGTGTAGGTCAGTGCATGTGAAAATCCTCCCACCAAGCACAGGCTGAATATAAATGCTAATCTGGGCGTGTGCACCCAAGTGTAAACGATGTGAAATATCCACATAATGTTTAAAAGTAAGTGATGTCAGGATTGGCTCACTCGAAGTTAAAATGCCTCCAGCCTACAAACGCAGACATGTACAAATTCCAGCCCGACTGTTCCTTAATGGTCTGACCTTGAAAAAGTCGCTTCGTCTCTCTGAGCCCCCTTTCCTAACTGGGACACTTTTTAGTGTTTTATTTTGAGAGACAGAGAGAGAGAGAGAGAGAGAGGCAGAGAGGGAGGGAGAGAGAGAATCCCAAGCGGGCTCTGCGCTAACACCGGGTCTGATGCGGAGCTCAGATTCACAAACCTTGAGATCGTGACCTGAGCCGAAATCAAGAGTCGGACGCTTAGCCGACTGAGCCACCCAGGCGCCCCTTTTAATTGGGACACTTAACCAAGGCAGCGTAGGGCAGTGGTTAAGAGCAAGGCGTCGAGGCTCAAGAGGGTTCGGAGTTCCATCCCTGAGCGGCCGCCTGCTAACTGGCCGACCTCGCACAATTTAATGTCTCTGTGCATTAGATTCCTCACCTGTAAATTGGAGATAAATGTACATACTGGCGGCGGGGCGGGGGGGGGGGGGGGGCCTCAAGGATGAAGTAGGACAGTATTTATAGAGTACTCAGCACAGTGTTTACAAAGTACTATGCAGTAACTATGGGCTATTTAGCACAATTCCCAGTGCGTAGTAAACCGTATTTCCTCGTTTCTTTTTTGAGAGGGGAGAGGGACAAGAATCAAGGAGAGTCTGGATGTGCACGAGGATTCCTCAGGCTGGGAAGATTCGAATGACCCTTATTGCTGATAGGGAATAGCACTGAAGATTCCCCACGGCGACAGTCTCTTAAAATATGTGTGAAAGGGGCACCTGGGTGGCTCAGTCGGTCAAGCGTCTGACTTCGGCTCAGGTCATGGTCTCGCGGTCCGTGAGTTCGAGCCCCGCGTCGGGCTCTGTGCTGACAGCTCAGAGCCCGGAGCCTGTTTCAGATTCTGTGTCTCCCTCTCTCTGACCCTCCCCTGTTCATGCTCTGTCTCTCTCTGTCTCAAAAATAAATAAACATTAAAAAAAAATTTTTTTTTTAAATGCTACTTCCTTTCTTGACCTCCACTCCCTGCTTCCCCACCTCCCCCCACCGCAGTGATTTCCCCAGTTTCCTGGAAGGTTCTCCAGAAAATCTCAAAAGCTTTGTCTATATTTAAGTCTCCAATTTCTTTCCCCCTTCTCTTAAACCCTCTCCAGTCAAGCTTTCATCACCACTCTGCCATAACTGCTCTTGTCAAGGCCACCGATGGGCTCCACGCTGCCAAATCAGATCAGGGCTCAAACCTCATCGTCCTCGAGGCTTTCTTCCCTGGGCTCCCAGGACACCCCACTCCCGGCTCCCCTCCCCCCCCTCGGTGGCTACTCCTTCTCTGTCTCCTTCGATGATTCCTCCACTTCTCCCCATCCTCTTCAAGCCAGCGTGACCCAAGGCACTGACCTTGTACATCTGCTCTTTCGTACGTACACGCACATCCTTGACGACCCGGTCCGCTCTTGTGATTTTAAATATCATTTATTTACAAATTTGTGTCTCTCACCAGTTTGGTGTTGGAGATCCGGCGTCTTGAGTCTAGACACACAGGTCTCACCATCTACTCAACATCTCCATTTGCTTGGCTGTTGGGTATCTCGAACTTCGCCATGTCCAAACTGAGCAACTTGGTCTTGCCCTACCCTCCCACGGCCACAACACCTGTTTCGGGTAAGGACGTGTTGTTCAGGCTAACATCTGGGTATTATGGTGGTCTTCTTTTTCTCTCACAAAATGTGGGCTCTACCTTCAGAATAGGTCCAGGCTCCGACACGTCTCACCACCTCCGTGGCAACACCATTTCAAGCCACCGTCTTCTCTCCCAAGGACTGTGTCAGTCCCTGTGGTAGCCTTGCCCCTATGGTCTCTTCCCCACGCAACAGCCACAGGGATGCTGTTAAAAGCTAAGGGAGATTATGTCATCCTTCCGCTTGGACCCTCCCGATGTTTACCCATCTCACCCAGTAAAAGCCAAAATCTTACCATAGCTTATAAGACATTGGCCTCCATCTGACCTCATCTCCCTTCCCCTCTTGGTGCCCCCAAGCCATTGCTCCTGTCACGCAGCCTCCTTCCAGCTCCCTAAACCTGTCTTTGCTGTCCCTCTGTCCAGAATGCTGTTCTTCCAGATATCTTCTTGGCTGGCTCCCTCACCGCCTTCACGTCTTTGCTCAGATAAAAGCCTCCCTGAGGTTTTCCCTGATGATCTTATTTAAAATTGCATTCTTGCCCCACCCTACACTCCCCATCCTCCTTCCCAGATTCATCCTTCTCCCTAACATCCATTACTTTATATTATACTGTATAATTTACTTATTTCTTGTGTTTCTTGTCTGCCTTTCCCACTGACTCTCACCACGAGACTATAAACCCCATGAAGGCAGGGGTGTGTTTTGTTCACTGCTCTATCCCACTGCTTAGAAAAATGCCTTTCACTTGGTAGGTATTAAGTATCTAGATGGGTGGATGGATGAATGGATGGATAGATGGGTGGATGGGTAGATAGGTGGTGCATGGATGGTGTATGGATGGGTGTATGGATGGATGGATGGATGGGTGGGTGAATGGATGGATGGACGGATGAATGGATGGGTGGATGGGTAGATGGGTGGATGGATGGATGGGTGAATGGATGGATGAGTGAATGGATGGATGGATAGATGGGGTGGATGGATGGATGGACAGATGGATAGATGAGATGGATGGATGAGATTAATGGACAAATAGGTGAGATGGATGGATGAACAGATTGGAGACTACCTAGGAGCAATATTGTGATTTATAAGAAATATATACATTTGGTCATTCATTTGGAGGACCAAAATATATTTTTCATTATATATTTGGTCTTCATCCACAGTTGCTGGCTTACAGCACCCCAAACCCTTGGAATTTCCTGAGTGTTAAGAGCAATGGGTACACCTTGTGTTTTAATATTTAGTCTAGGTTCAAAAAAAAAGAAGTTAGAATATGTACCCAAAGAGTAAAAGTATATTGATGCAGTAAGAACACCTCACTCCTTAGCAAAGTTTCTGAAACTTGGCTGTAGAACGGAATTATTTGGGGATCCTGCAACAGCCCCCCCAGCCCAGGTCATACCCCAGATCAATTAAATCCCAGTCCCTAAGAGCAAGCGGGACTCACCTGCTCATCAGTATTTGTCACAGCTTCCCAGGCACTTCCAACATGCAGACAAGTTTGGGAACACTCCCTTCAGCCCTCGGACCCTGTCTCGACCTCAGCTGATTAAAACCTAAGGGGCCACCTGGGTGGCTCAGCCACTTGAGCGTCTGACTCTTGATTTCAGCTCAGGTCATGATCCCAGGGTTGTGGGATCGAGCCCTGCATTGGACTCCATGCTGAGTGTGGAGCCTACTTGAGATTCTCTCTCTCTCTCTCTCTCTCTCTCTCTCTGCCCCTTCCCTGCTCACACCCTATCTCTAAAATAAAAAACATAAATTTAAATTTAAAAAAGTAAAATAGAAACTGTGAATGAATGAATGAATTCATGAGCCTTCACACCTTCGGCAAAGGCTTGTGTGTCCCTTGTCAGGGTCTCAGTCAGTGGCTTTGCTACCCAGTCTTATTTCATACTCTCTGTATAATTAAAGAGGAGTTTTTGAAATTCTCCTCTATGTGGTAGTTTTCACTTCTGTTTTTAAAGCTAGATATTGAACGTCCCCAAATAAGAGAGGCTAGAGCTATCAACCGTTTTTTTCAAATAAAAATCCTTTCCCAACTCATTTGGAATGCCACCTCAGGTCGTCCAACACAGGTTTGTGGCACCCTTACGGCATGCCCGGTGCTGCGGGAGGCTGGGGACCCATCCCTGCCCTCCCAGAGGGTGCATCGTACGGGAAGATGGACGGGGAATACCTACATGAAATATGTGATTTCTAAAGCATGTGCTCAGCGCCTTGAGAGAAAACAGTGGGCTTCTGGAAAGAGGAGGGGCCTAATTTAGGTGAGGGGCGTGGGCAAAGTCCTCTTTCTGAAGAAAGGACAGTTCTGATCATGTATTTGTGTATGTGTCTACCGACCCAGCATTCGCCTCTTGGGAGGCTCTAGGAAGACGGGGACCACGTCTGCCTTCCGCACCCCCTTCCTACCTCCTCCTTCAGGAACGGGCTTCTCCGGCAGCCCCGCCCCTGGATGGTCAGCTTGTGGTGCCGGGTGAGCTGCCTCAGCTCCTGCTCCGGCTCCTTGGCGAGTGTCCTCAGTGCCTCGGCTGTCTCTGCCCTCGCCCCCTCCTCCAGGTGCTTCCAGCTCTGCAGGAGGCTTTGCACGTCTTGCAAAAGTGACAAGCCAGCCCCAGCAGCACCCAGCACCCGGACACCTTTGCTCATGGACAGGACTGAGCCTTCAGCTGCTCTCTGCAGCCCTCTGGCCCTCCAGAAGGGGAGACGGCTTACAGCCGTATTGACCTATAGCCATGAAGCCAGAGTTGGCTTTGGCCATCTGGGAGGCACAAAGTCCCTTGACCTTCTTGATGAGTCTGACACACCTATCAACGCACACAACACTGATTTCAGACAGCCTTATTTCTTCAAAAGCTTTGTACTCCGTCGTTGTTTCCATAGGCACCAGTCTGCTGGCTCTTTCTCTGGCTGCCATATTGCTTCTATTTTCTAAGACACTCGTCAACATGTTGGTGACAGCAGCGACTGCCCCCAGGCCCAGCCCCACCGCTGAGAGCATCAGACTCCCCCCTACTGTCACGGGTACGAGGGCCAAACCCAAGATGCTTAAGACGCCAGAGAGGGCGTCTGAGGCGCCGGCCACCAGGCTGGTCTTGGCGAGCATCTTATGGGTCGCATCCACTTGGTCGGCAATAGCGTGCAGCTCTCTGATGCTCTTTTCCAGCTTATATTTCTGCAAGGGGAAACAGAAGAGAAACATTTTTTCCTCCTCGGATAGGTTTCCTGGCACAGATGCTTCCTTATACCGTGTCAGCTCTTCCATCAGGATGTACAGTTCGTATCACATGGTTCGTTTTCCAGCTCTAGGGCAGGCTCAGCAGTAAGCTACAAACTTCTGCTAATCAGAGTTCTCTAACACATTCAGGGAGCAGGGCCCTGAAAATCAAGGTACAAGCAGGGAGCGACGTGACAGGGGACCCCGGGGACCGTGTGTTTATAGCAGGAGACACGGTTCAAGCGATCGTGCTCTGCATCCAGAACGGCTTCCCAGGCCATTCACCCGTGGACAGCTCGCTTTCTTCTGCCCATAATGGAGACTGACGTGATGAATAAAATGTATCCTGAAAACATTGACTGACTTCTGTAATCTTTTCTTAATGAATATATATATACATATTCATATATATATATGAATATGTATGTATATGTATATGTATATATGCATACATATAAAACTTAAACACTAATAACAGATTGCAAACAATTCTATCCAGGAAAATAAGAGTCCTAACAGCCTATATATAGAGGAGGTGGCTTGATTTTCTTTTTTGATGTTAAAAGGGGATCTACTGGGAAATTGTGGTTGCTTCTGGACAAAAGAGCCAGGCAGCTGGGAAAAGGTTTGAGGGAGATTTACTTTTAACCTTTGCCCTTCTGTTCCTTTTGAGTTTTGTATCGTGTGTGGGTAATTGAATTATTTCAGGAAATTAATCGAATAGCCTATACTTCCAAAGAAAAAGGAGAGAGAACCTTCAGTGAGACCCTGATTATAATGTAATATCTTCCATAGAGGAGGGCCAATGGTGTACTATCCGTCTTGCCAGCGTTGTGTTATTTGGGGAACGTGGTCGCACCCCGACACAGAAGCTTCTGCTCTGTTCGCTCGCGAACAGGCAAGGAGGAGAAGCATGTAATCCTAAGAAAAAGTGGTGGAGAAGAAAGAAAATGTCCCGCTGAGAAAATTCTCTCCATTAACTCAAATTTTCCCTATGCTTTGGAGACGAGACTGCCGTCATTCAATTTTCCCGTGGAATCCCTTTGGTCCAGCTCCTGGAACACCAGAGTTTGGCAGGGTCTTTGAGAATATCACCGTTCGAAGTGAAATTATCGGATAGGATCGGAAGCTTCCCAAGGGGACCCTGCTGGACGGTGCAGGATGCTGTAATCGGCCTCTTGTGGCACGTAACAGAATCTGACTCGTATGACCCCTGGGTTTGTTCCTGTCTGTCTACAACAGATTGGGCACGGGTTTAAGGAATACCGTAAGCAATACTGGAGAGGAGGTGTTTGGGAAAGAAGGCAGGGCTCGTGGAAAAACTATACTGAGGCCAAGCAGCCCCAAGGCCTCCATAAAGAGACCCTTGACAATCTCTTTGCTCCTTGGGCAAAGCCTCAGGTAGACCAGCCAAGTGACCCTTGCCCAGGGAAGTGGGAGGGCCCTTTGGACATCCTTCCCCATCACGACATCACTCTTGAAAAAAAGGCCTGCTCACAGGTGCCTGGGTGACTCAGTCGGTTAAGCGTCTGACCTTGGCTCAGGTCATGATCTCACAGTTGGTGAGATCGGGCCCCGCATCGGGCTCTGTGCTGCCAGCACCGTGCTTGCTTTGGATCCTCTGTCTCCCCCTCTCGCTGCCCCTCCCCCGCCGGTTCTCACTTTCAAAATAAATACACTTAAAAACACAAAGAAGCGAATCTTGAGGACAGATCACAAAAAAACAAAATAAAAATAAATTAAAAAAAAAAAAAGGCTTGCTCGGAGTTTTCTTTGGGACGTCTCTGTACGCCTAGGAGTCCAGCCCCCCTCTAGCCTGTCTTAGATCTATAGGGTGTTCATGGAAGGCTCCCCAGATCATCCGTCCATAGAGGGCAAAGGCGTCCACGCCCCTGCCGTTACTGGAAGGACGTCCAGACCATGTTCACACTATTTCGACACACGTGTAGGCTACATCGGCCTGTGATGTCCTCTGCAGGCCTGACACGGAAGGAAAGCGGCCACCTGCCTCATTTGCTCCCTCAGTCACAGAGAACGCTGGCCCAAGGGCGAGGTGACCTTCCCTACATGACAACCCAGTTTGTGATGGAATTAGGGTAAGAACCTGGGACTCCAGTTTTCCAGAAGCTTCTGGCCGGCCCCACTTGCCGGTCGAGACTACTATTCCCCTAAGAAAGAGAAAACCATCTCTCTGTCCGGGCACCGTGCAAGTGACCTAATTAACTTTGGTCCGAGCGGGGGTTCTCAGCCAGCAGCCCATGGGAAGGACTCTGTTCTGAGCCGCTTCAGTGAGGTGCTGTGAGGTGGGGTCGAAAGAGCAGAAGAGGGACGGACAGGTGGAGGGAGGCTGGGCCAAGTTTTGTGAGGATGTGTAAATCCTCCCCCCCAGCCCCCCGTTTCTGCACATTTCCGGTTGCAAAGGGAGGTAACGCGTGATGAACACTTCAGCCCACTTAGTTGGAACACATCTGTGCGTTGCCTACTATGAGGCTGATGACAGCCTAGCGACGGAATTTGGATATTAACAATCAGATTTCCTGCCCTCGTGCAAATGTCCTGAGTGTCAGGTCTCCGCCCGACGCTGTTCTAGAGGCTGGGATTATGGCGCTGAGTACGGCAGCCCAAACCCCTGCCCTCCCAGAATGCACATTCTGGGGATTCCCTGCCCGCCAACCCCCCGCCCCCGCCCCCGCCACATCCCTGTTCTAGGATTACCTGTCCAAACCACTCCTGTCCCCCAGCCTTCCCAGGCCTCTGGGTGAAAGAGTATGCATCGCGTGCTCATCTTGTCCCGGAGATATTTACCGATGTGCCCGCAAAAGGGACTATCTAGTTATAATTGGGGGGATAAGAAAAACAAAGTTAGAAGACATCAAAAATCTTAACGTCTATGGGGCGCCTGGATGGCTCAGTCGGTTAAGCATCCGACTCTTGATTTCAGCTCAGGTCATGATTTCATAGTTTGTGGGATTTGTGGGATCGAGCCCTGTGTCAGGCTCAGCGTGGAGGGTGGAGCTTGCTTGGGGCTCTCTGTCTCTCCTTCTCTCTCTGCCCCTCCCCCACTGATTCTCTCTCTCTCTCTCTCTCTCTCTCTCTCTCTCTCTCTCTTTCTCCTTGTCTCTCAAAATAAATAAACTTTAAAAAATCTTAACATCTCAAAAATTTCATAGCTTATTGGCCTAAGGATTTTGACCAAACAATTAAACTCTGATAATACCTACTGCTAGCTAGAAGGTAGTAAAACAGGCGATTTCTCAGGTTTCTGGTGGCAAAGCAGGTTGGCCAAAGACTTAGGAAATCGTGATCTTAACAGATGAAGTCACCAAGCCTTCTGATAATCATCCAATAAGCCAACGACAGGCACAAGATGGTCAAGGTCAAATTATTTATGTCACTGTAAATTTGAAGGCAAGGGAGAGACCATTCTGTCCAACCCTCTACTATCTACAGTCCCGGCAGGATTGTCCAGTCTCTGCTGAAGCCTCCGCAGAGATGAGTCCATTGGCTGGCTGGTTGTTTCAACCAGGCAGGTGAGGGTGACAGGTGTCACTCCAAAAGATGCCCCTTTGGGATACTGATTGATTGGAGCTGAAGGCACTTGAAATACAAAGGCAGGAAGAGGCTTTCTCTGAACTCCCCTCATCTGCCTAAAGACATATCCCAAGAGAGGTGCTCTGATGTCTTAGATGCCCCCTGGGGGTGTCCACAGCCTCTTGTCACAGGAGACTGGAGGTCGACACCACACCCAGACCCACTTTGTCACAAGCTATCATACCTCCTGCCTGTTCTTCTAAGGGCCCATTCGTCTTTCTTGGAAAGCATTTATTTCCCCCTAAGAGGCCTACCCCCCCCCCTTTTTCCTATTAAATTGGTATTTAAGGGGGGTCTGGGTGGCTCAGTAGGTTAAGTGTCTGACTCTTAGTTTCAGCTCAGGTCATGATCTCATGGTTTTGTGAGTTCAAGCCCCGTTTCAGGCTCTGTGCTGACAGCATGGAGACTGCTTGGGATTCTGTGTCTCCCTCTCTCTCTGCCCCTTCCCTGCTCACGCTCTTTCTCTCTCTCTCTCAAAAATAAATAAATAGGGACGTCTGGGTGGCTCTGTCGCTTAAGCGTCCGACTTCAGCTCAGGTCATGATCTCGCCGTTCGTGGGTTCGAGCCCCGCGACGGGCTCTGTGCTGACAGCTCGGAGCCTGGAGCCTGCTTCGGATTCCGTGTCTCCCTCTCTCTCTGCTCCTCTGCTGCTTGTGCTCTGTCTCTCTCTCTCTCTCTCAAAAATAAACATTAAAAAAATTAAAAATAAATAAATAAAAATTTTAAAAAATTGGCATTTAAGACTGAATTCTCAGCCGCTTTGGGGAATCATTTTCCCCCTCAGCCACTCCCCATGTGCACGTGAGGCCACGCACGTTCATTTTTCTCTCGTCAGTCTTTTATGACAGGGCCTCAGGCTAAGAACGCAGAAGGGTAGAGGGACAATGAGCGTCCCCCCTGCATGGGCAGCGCGGCACACTGGCCCCCGTTTAAAGACGCTTCCGTCGCGGCTTTTTCTCTTGCTCAAAAATCGCTTGAGATGCAGTCTCCGTGTACTTGGACACAAATCACCCCCACAGCTGCAACATAACCATCGACTTGGCTCACCCACTTCCGGTTAGCTTCAAGGGCATGTCCTTTTCCACGGGCTTTGGATAACGTATCGCTGCCGTGTGTGCTGGCTTTAAACCGTAATATTACGCGACAAGCCTTTTCCATAGCGCTCCTCTGCGCTGCGTGGCGAGAGGGGGCCGCACCTCGTGGCCCATCGGGGTTGCCGTGGTCTCGTCACCCATGTGAGTCCGCCTGTGTGTAATGGCACCAAGCCCGTCCTGTTTGCAGCGGCGGCTCTGGCCGGTGGCCGGCCCCCTCTGCTTCCTGGCTTCCTGCGGTTCCGGGTGTGAGGGCGCACACGCAGGGGCCGGGAGCTCCTCGTGATTCTCGTTACACTTCACGAAGGCGGTTATCTGCTGTCGTAGTATGTGCAGATACAGGCCACTGAGGAGGGCTCAGGACATGTCCCTGCTTAAATCCGAGGATCTGCTACGTTCCTATCCCATGGCACGGGGTGGCACCCCGGTGGCACGGTGTGAGCGCCTTGAAGCGAGATTTGTTACTTCTTGGTCAGGCCCGGTGGCACGGTGTGAGCGCCTTGAAGCGAGATTTGTTACTTCTTGGTCAGGCTGGCATTGTTTCCTGGTTGCTTCAAATTGTTTTCATGCTATTGTGAATAGTATCTTTTAACGTGTGTGTGTGTGTGTGTGTGTGTGTGTGTGTTTAAGTAGTCTTGATGCCCAGTGCAGAGAGCCCAACGCGGAGCCTGAACTCACGACCCCGAGATCAAGACCTGAGCTGAGATCGAGTCAGACGAGCAACTGACAGAGACACCCAGGCGCCCCTAATGTTGTGTTTTCTAACCTGCTTTGTTGCTCAACAGAGATATTATTCATCTTTAATACTCCTCTGGGCTTCACTGAAGTTTTACTAATTATAATAGTTGTCGAATGAATGCTTCGTGAGTACATAATGCTGGGTTTCTTTCTTATTTTTTTTTTAAGACTCGTATTCCTTATTTTGGATCTATGCCTTATTGGGTTAGTTTGAAATCTTAAATTACTTAATTTTATGGATCCTAGTATTTCACTGTTGGCAGCTGGCTTACAAAAACCACTGTTCATCGTGATAAGGTGTGTGTTTTATTCCTGTATTTCAATATTTTTCTTAGGATTAGGTGCTGAATTTTCAGACTCTAATGAGATGATCATAATTTTCCTTTTTTATTTATCCCATGAATAAGGTGTATTGTGTGTGTAAATTTCCATATATCGAATTGTCCTTCTGTTCCGTGAAGAACCCAACTTGGTCATTGCAGGGTTTTGTATCAGTCTATTATAGATTTACATTCCCTACTGTATTCAATATGTCCATCTCAGAGTCATAAATATTGAGCTATGGTTTCCCTTCCAGGTAATCAAGGCTTATTATCAGTGTTATATTCACATCGTAGAATATGCTCAATTGCATGCTGTGATTTCTGTTTCTGGGGCAATTTATATGACGTGAGAATTGCTTGTTTTCTGGAAGCTTAAAAGAATCTGCAGATTTTCTTGTTTGCCACATCTTCATCAGGATGCTTTTGATTTTTTTTTAAGTTTATTTATTTTTGAGAGAAAGAGAGTGCGCACACACGCAAATGGGGGAGAGGGAGAGAGGAAGAATCCCAAGCAGACTCCGTGCTGTCTGCGCAGAGCCAGACGTGGGTTTCTATCTCATGAACTGTGAGGTCTTGACCTGAGCTGAAATCAAGAGCCAGATGCTTAGCTGACTGAGCCACCCAGGCACCCCTAGAAGCTTTTCATTTTTAAAGGTTTTTAATGTGATTGATAAATGTTTCTCTTTCCTGTGCCTGAAACCTGGCCCCAGCCCTCACCCACACCTCCTCTTTTTTGAAGACTTAAAGGGTCATAACAAAATCCTAGCTATTTCAAACTGCACTTGTCCTCATTTTCTATAAACAGGTATTTCTCGTGTTCTTCGAAAAGACTTTCACAGGGGAAGAAGTACAATGGCCAATGGACACATGTAAAGATGCTTAACATCATTAGCAGCCCCCAAAATGAATATCTAGACCACAGCAAGATCTCATTGACCATCTCATTGACCACTTTGGCAAAAGTGAAACGAATAAAAGAGAGAGGGGAATGTGTATTCTCAGGCACTTGGTTGGAGCATAAAGTGATAGAACTTTTGGAAGGACGATTTGGAGTCCTCAAAACACAGAACGTGCATATGCTGAGGCTCACATCCCCCCTCTAGAAATTCACCCCACGCAAACACGACAGCACGTACAGAGAAGGGTGTGTGATAAAAACCTTCACTAGTGCCTTGAGGTGGTCAAGAGAAATGGAAACACTTTGCAATACCCCTGGAGGGGGACTGTTCCCATGAAAACACACCAATATAAAAGAAAGACTTATGGACACAAAGAAGAATGAAACCAATCTACACGAACCGACCTGGAAGGAAGACCCAGGATGCGTTAAGTTAAAAAAAAAATTGAAGAACATAATCTCGATTTTTAAAAAGATTGTATATGCAGTGGTCTAGGACCACGAGGGGATTTCTGGGTGGAGCTACACCCAGCGGTGAGCAGGCTCAGCCCGGGGGAGAGACGCTTAGGGGACGGACGACCCACACCTGTACCTTCCCCTCATCTGTCTTACCGAAACGTGCTGCAGAAATCACATGCTGCTTTCACAACGAAAACCAGTGAACTAAAAACAACTTCATAATGAGGCATCTTTATTCCTCAGCCCCCTGGTCACAACAAACTCGCCAGCTCGCTTTGGTAAGGCATTTAGCACAGGCAATACCGCCCGGCACATGCCGAGGCGAGCAAGAGTCGGGCGCGTTAACGTCGTTAAGTGTCAATATTGTCGTCTTTTAAAAAACTCCACACGTGACAAGCGTTCCTAACCTGTTGTGCTGACCTTTTGGGTCCTTTTCATTCCAGGATATCTCTCGTATGCAGAACAGTATTCAAATCCGGCTGAGAGTCGCCGGGGTCGGTGGGGCTCACGCAGGTGTCATATCGTGATCTGGATACGTATTCTGATTTGGGGTTTATAAAATATCGTCCCTGTGGCTAAGGGGCCCTGGATGCAGTTGGTCAAATTGTGAGACGGGTGTGAGCCAGATTGTGTGGGAAATAGGGTAGGAATGAGACCTTAGACCCTCACCTTTGCTTTAGGAACTGGGATCACACACACTCAGGGCCCCGAGTCACTTGCCAATCTCCCGCATCTTCCATTATAGGTTGAGAGAGGGCGCTGTAGTCAGAGGAATCTACTGAGAAAAGGGGGGTGTTACCTGGGTAGATTCCAGGTGATGGTGTAGTCATAGAGCTTCGAGGCCCCCTTTGCGCCTCTCTCTCTACAGGTGACAACGGGTCTTGAGCCAGAAGAGACGTAGTTTCACCTCCTAAAGAAGAAAACAGAGCCCACAGTCAGGTTGGGAGCGGGGAGGGTGGCTTCACCCAGAGCTGAGACCCAGTGAGTCAGACCTAGGAATTGGTAAACATATGGAATCTGTGGAAGGCAGTGAGCCTAGAAGCGGGGAGAGAGCCAAGAATAGAACCCTGGCAAGTGCCAATATTATAGAGGAAATTGGGGAATGAAAGGGCTCCCCTAAAGACTCTAGGAGGAAGTTGCCTGAGAGATAGAAGCAGAGGGAAGGCCCCGGAACAGAGATAATGTCTCCGTTATCCTGTGATGCTGCTGGAACTTCTGGATAAATGGATGCCGGATGACTGGAGCAAGTTGTCAACTTCTCTTGGCAATTACTCAAAAGCAACAAGGAAAGGACGGAGGCATCATCTATTAGAAACCGTGAGAAACAGGTAACGTTTTTTCCCACTTTGCCAAACGCAAGAAGAATGAGCAGGGCTTTGGCAGGAAAAGGAGAGACGATGCCAGTAATTGCAAAGAAAAATGCCCCTCTTCAAGGTGAAGGGCATTCCCGAAGTGCAAAAGTAAAATCCCTTTTTAAAATGGTGAGAATAAAGTGTGCGGGTTGGCACCAAATCGGGACTGGCTCCAAGAATCAATGCACTAAATGAGGAAAGCCAGTGAGACGAGCTGAATCTGGAGGAGGCAGTTTGTCCTTGAGACGAGAGGAGAAGAGGGTCAGTGTTGTGAACAGTTTGAAAACTGCCCGATTCCCCTGCTTGGGGGAAACAGAAACAGAAACTCGTGCAGAACGCCCCAGATCAGAAAGAACAGTTCTGTTGCCATAAAACACAGTCCTGACTTCTTCCTTATTTCAATCTCCCATAAATAGCTGGTCCAACAGCAAGCAACCCAAACAAGGTCTCCACAAAAAAAATATTAACCCAACAACAACAATCAACCCAACTGAAGAGCGGGTTAAGGACCTGAGCAGACATTTCTCCAAAGACGACATAAACATGGCCAATAAACTCACGAAAAGATGCTCCACATCACTCATCATCAGGGAGATGCCAACCCAAACCACAATGAGAGACCATCTCATACCTGCTAAGATACAGATTGTAAGAGAGAGAGAGAGAGAGAGAGAGAGAGAGAGAATAACAAGGGTTGGCAAGAGGGTAAAGAAACTTGTGCATTGCTAGGGTATTGAATGTAAAATGATGCAGCCAACGGGTAGGTCAGTTACCCCCCAAAATTAAAAGTAGAATTATTGTATTTCCAGAAATTCCACTGCCTGGTAGATATTCAAAAAGACCCTGAAAGCAGGGTCTCCAGCAGATATGTGTAAACCCGTGTTTACGGCAGCATTAGTCATAATAGCCAAAAGGTAGAAACAACACAATGGGTAAGTAGATAAACATAACATGTGGGATATGGAATAGATATACAAAATATACCATGAAATATGATTCAGCCTTAAGAAGGAGTGAAATTCTGCCACATGCCACACCACAGGTGAACCTTGAAGACTTTACGCTTGGTGGAATGAGTCAGACACAAAAGACAAATGTTGTAGGATTCCATTTATATGCGGGTGCTGGAGGAGTCAAGTTCACAAAGATGGAGGGTAGAAAAGTGGCCGGGAGGAGCTGAGGGGTGGGGCGGGGAGGGGGGAGCAGGAATGGGGAATTAGTGCTTAATGGACGCAGAGTTTCAGTGTGGGAAGATGAAAAAGTTTTGGAGATGGGTGCAAAAGAATGTACATGTACTTAATACTGCTGAAGGGTACACCTAAAAAATGATTAAAATGGTTCGGTTTATGCTGCCTATATTTTACCACAATAAAACATATATATAGGTCCAAGGTCCAAATGGAAACTGGAAAAAGAAAATCAGAAAGAAATGGCAGATAAAGAACACTCACCAGAAAGGTGTTGCCAAAAAGCTGATGAAAATTATCAACAATTCTTTTGCAATTCATTTTTTTAAAGCGAGTGAAGCGATTTCCTTTATGATGTAAGAGCAAAACACGTGATCTCAGGGCTCAGGGAAGACACGGCAAAACAGGAGGCAGTTAAGAGGAAACTGGTCAAGCTTAACAAAGAAGAGAGAAGGAAAATAAAGCCATTGCAGAAATAAGTGAGATAGCAGAATTCACACAAGGGGAAAAAGACACTGTTAAAAAAGGAATAGTAATCGACAACAAAGACAAAAATGAGGTCAATGAGCAAAATGAAATGAAGACAAAGGTCTGGCAAAAAATACACGGAATAAAGGCAAAATCCAATGCATGCGAGGTGGAACTTCCAAAGAAGAATACTGAAAAGTGTGAACAGAACGAGTATTTAAAGTTAAAATTCAAGGGGCGCCTGGCTGGCTCAGTCAGTGGAATGTGCAACTCTTCATCTCGGGGTCGTGAGTTCGAGGCCCATGGGGGGCTTGGAGATTACTTAAAAATAAAATCTTTAAAAATATAAAATAAAACAAAGTTAAAATTCAAGAAACCCTTCTGGACACAAAGAAGCACACCACGTCCCAGGAAAAGTGGCCACTGAAAGGTGGTACCGGGCCACAGTCTAGCAAAGTTACCAGAATCCACATGGAACAAAGGGACCCCCGGGCCACCAAGCACGTGGGCTTCAGATTTTCCATAACAACCCTCAGCACAAGAGCCACGGAGCTATGCCTTTGCAAGCTGCTTGTGATGACTGGGAGTGTGCATGTGTGTGACAATTTTCTAATGTTTGTGTCCTGGGATATAGATAGATGATAGAGACAGAGGTAGAGATAGATAGAGATAGAGATAGAGATAGATTTGGATATGGATATAGATATAGATATGGATTTGGATTTGGATATGGATATAGACATAGACATTGACGTCGATATAGATATAGATATAGATTTGGATATGGATACAGATATAGATATAGATAGATTTAGATTTAGATTTGGATATAGATATAGATGATATAGATATATAGATATGGATTTGGATATGGATATAGACATAGACATTGATGTCGATATAGATATATAGATTTGGATATAGATACAGATATAGATATAGATTTGGACATAGATACAGATATAGATATAGATAGATTTAGATTTAGATTTAGATTTAGATATATATATAGATGATATAGATATAGATATATAGATATGGATTTCGATATGGATATAGACATAGACATTGATGTCGATATAGATATAGATATAGATTTGGATATAGATACAGATATAGATATAGATATAGATATAGATATAGATAGATTTAGATTTAGATTTGGATATAGATATAGATGATATAGATATAGATATAGATATATAGATATGGATTTGGATATGGATATAGACATAGACATTGATGTCGATATAGATATAGATATAGATTTGGATATAGATACAGATATAGATATAGATTTGGACATAGATACAGATATAGATATAGATAGATTTAGATTTAGATTTAGATATAGATATAGATGATATAGATATAGATATATAGATATGGATTTCGATATGGATATAGACATAGACATTGACGTCGATATAGATATAGATATAGATTTGGATATAGATACAGATACAGATATAGATATAGATATAGATATAGATAGATTTAGATTTAGATTTGGATATAGATATAGATGATATAGATATAGATATAGATATAGATATAGATATATAGATATGGATTTGGATATGGATATAGACATAGACATTGACGTCGATATAGATATAGATATAGATTTGGATATAGATACAGATATAGATATAGATATAGATATAGATATAGATATAGATATAGATATAGATAGATTTAGATTTGGATATAGATATAGATGATATAGATATAGATATAGATATATAGATATGGATTTGGATATGGATATAGACATAGACATTGATGTCGATATAGATATAGATTTGGATATAGATACAGATATAGATATAGATAGATTTAGATTTAGATTTAGATTTGGATATAGACATAGACATTGACGTCGATATAGATACAGATTTGGATATAGATACAGATATAGATACAGATAGATTTAGATTTAGATTTGGATATAGATATAGATGACATAGATGATATAGATATGGATATAGATATAGATATATAGATATAGATATATAGATATGGATTTGGATATGGATATAGGCACAGAGATCGACATCGACAGACATAGATACAGATATAGATTTGGATTTAGATTTAGATTTGGATTTGGATATGGATTTAGCTATAGATATAGATATGGATATGGATATGGATTTGGATATGGAGATAGACGTAGACATTGACATCAGTATAGATATAGATTTTTTGGCATGCCATCAGCTCTTAGGAACACAGAAGAAAAGCATTTTGATTCCTAATATCTTATATTTGCTTTATAGAATACATCCAGAAACTGGATAAATTCTATCCTTTAGCCTCTTACCCAAAACCGACATACACATACTTTTTACAGGTTCATCGCAAGAAACGCAGACGCTTCAGATACACGTCAGGAAGAGAAGACAAATCCCTTTCGATGCGGCCCCCGGGGTGATAATCAGTGTGCAAACTGATAGTTTGACAGGCAGGGTGGTTCACAAAGGACTTCACACGCATTTTCGCCCCATGTGGCTTCCAACGCCCTTTGTCAGGTGAGTGAGCTTACGTTCCCCGCGTGTCACAGCCGCGGGGAGCGCAGTGCCGGCAAGCGAGGTACTTACTCCGGCTCCTCTTCTTGGGCGCACAGCCGACAAGGGCGGGCTCCCCAGCTCCACAGTCGTGCCACCTTGGGCCTCTACGCGGGGTCCCATAACTGAATGAAAGGTCTCTCTAACTTTGGAACTTTAGGCAGATGATGAGATGAGATGAGATGAGATGAGATGAGATGAGATGAGATGAGGTGAGGTGGCTTTGAACCGGGTTTCCGAGGGTCCAGGGCACAGCTGATCGCTGTCCCGCTGTCTTCCGTGTCAGCCGTCCGGGCAGCTGACAAAGAGCTCAGTAAATATACAGCCACTTATCACCAGGTTTGGGGAGGCGCCTGTTTTGGCCTTCTCAGAAAAAAAGACCTGTTGTACGAACAGCTCAAAGGAATGAGTGTATTTACCTTGGACCAGAACCATGGCCGTGGCTGGGTCCGCATCCAGTCGTCCTTCACAGTCGTGGTGATCTTTCTTTCTTTCCTGTTTTTTTTTTAACGTTTATTTATTGTAGAGAGAGAGAGAGAGAGCGCAAGCGTGAGTGCACAAGCAGGGGAGGGGCAGAGAGAGAGGGAGACAGAATCTGAAACAGGCTCCAGGCTCTGAGCTGTCAGCACAGAGCCCGACGCGGGGCTCGAACTCATGGAGTGTGAGATCATGACCTGAGCTGAAGTCAGATGCCCAATTGATTGAGCCACCCAGGCGCCCCAGTCATGGGGAACGTTCTGAAGCAGGAGTGTGATCCTGAGGTTCCCCTGTAGACCAGCCCTTCTCAGACTTCAGTGTGGACACAAGTCCCCAGGAATCCGGTCCGATGGCTGGCTCAGTTTCACTCGTCTTGGACAGGGTGTAAAATTCTGCATTTCTCTTGTTTTTTATTTTTTATTTTAGAGAGAGAGAGAGAGAGAGCACAAAAGCAGGGGAGATGGGCAGAGGGAGAGGGAGAGAGAGAAAGAAAGAGAGAGACAGAGACAGAGACAGAGAGAGAATCTTAAGCAGGCTCCACATGCAGTGCAGAGCCCAACACGGGGCTCGATCCCACGACCCTGGGATCGTGACCTGAGCCAAAATTAAGAGTCAGGTGCTCAACCAACTGAGCCACCCAGGTGCCCCAAATTCTGCATTGCTAACCAAACTCCCAGGGAGCCCCGCCAGAGGCAGACCAAACTTGGAGTAGCCCGGAAGCAAGGAATCCTTCTCTGGGTCCCCATGGGTCTCGAGTTCAAGTTAAAGCTTTTCCCTGTGGCTTCCTGGCCCGCTTGACCTGGCCCTGACTGGTTCCAGCCTCTGTTTTCATTACCGCAAGGTCGCCGGATCAACGAAAGGCCCGTATCCAGAAAAGATAACAAACTCCGGCCAATGAATAAGAAAAAGACACGTAATAGAGAAACAGGTAAGCAGCTTGACTAGGGAGCTCACAAAAGAGGGTGCTCAGTGGCCAGTAAATACGTAAAAAGCAGCTGGAACTCACTGGTGACTAGGTGCCTGCATATTAAAGACCAAATGATAGACACCTGTCCCCCAGGCTGCGGGGGTCAACACGTTCCCTGTGCCCCGTGAAGACCCACCCTTCGTGCAGAGCCCTGCCCACCTGTGCCAGGGGGCTGATGGTGCTCACAGGCCTTGCGTCTTTGGGGGAGACCGCAGGACCCTAAGAGCCGACACGCACAGCCGCCTCATCAGTCCTAAGGCGGGACAACCAGGCAGACTTGAAGGAATCCAGGAGAGGGAGAGCCCGGGAGAGGCCCCAGGGAGATGTGCAAAGCGTCCAGCAAAGGCCTCTGCTCAGTGGGGGAGGGGGGGAGGGGTCTCCACAGGGCGCCTCCCCCACCCCCAACCCAGGCTGCAGGTGCGTCCCTGGAGCTTGCTGTTCAGCAACAGGGCAGTTGTGGGTCCGCTGGTCCTGGAGACTTAGGTCAGGCTGGCTCTGGCCCGAGTTTCCCCTCTTGCCCTCCTGCTTCGGGGAGTCAGCTCTTATCCAAGAAAAGGTTACTTATTTGGGGGGATGGGGCAGAGTAAGTAGGGGGGGAGGAGAAGCGAGGGGAGGGGTAGAGAGTGTGCAGAGGAGTGGAAACGGGCTGTTCTCCCGGCCCCGCACCCAGGGTCCCCCCTCTGCTCTGCCCTCCCATGCTGGGTGTCCAGATCCTGCTCTCACAACATCACAGAATACATCTCCCCCCCATCAGGATACCTTTTTCTCCTTGGAGCCTGGCAGATGAGACCAGCAAAACCACCTGCTAATTCCCTGACGTCATTTCCTTTTCTTCCCTTCCCACAACCTCTTTGCCCCCAGCCCTGATTTTGTGGATTGCATACAGACCCTGGCGTAAATTGCCTTGAGTTCAAAGTCAGGCTTTACCGTTTACTTGCTGTGTGGCCTTGGGTAAGTAAATCAACCTCTCTGTACCTGTGTGCTCATCTTAAAAACGGGAGAAGGACACTTCGGCGATTCGTTGAGGAGAGAAATGAGTTAACACAGGAAAGCGTGAGATAATTTCACATATTACTGGCACTGCTTTGGTTCTGGATTTTTATTTATTTTTTAAATTTCTTTATTTTGGGGGGTTGGGGAGAGGCAGAGAGAGTCGTAAGCGGGCTGCGTGCTGAGGACGGAGCCTGACTCGGGGCTCGATCCCACCACCCTGAGAACATGACCTGAGCCGAAATCAAAAGTTGGACACTCCACTGACTGAGCCACCCCGGCACCCCATCTGTTTTTTTTAATTATTATTGCCTTTTAAGTCCTGTCTTCCCGGCCCTGCCTCTCCCCTCTGGGCTTCCACAGAAGGAATGTGCACTGCGTGGAGCCTTCGGCCCCCACTTGTTCACAGGACGAGAAACTCGTCTGTCATTCTTAATCATCTTTGACGGTTCGTCGGTACGACGCTGGGACCGGCCAGTTTTCCCGGACTTTCTTCCTCCTCAGACACAGGGGGCCTCTGTGTCTACCGCACGGTGCCCGGCCAAGTAAGGAGTAGCCTTCACTCCTTTTATTACAAACTTCAGGCCTGGGCTGTGTCTAATCTCCTGTTATATGACTGGGCCAGGGGTGACCTCTGTACATTGGCCCCGGCTTGTCGTTTCCCCACCGCAGGCCGAGACCTGTTGACTCCAAAGCCCACTGGCACCAAATTAGAATTTTTACACAGCCAGTGATTTTTAAAATAGCCTGGACAAGCAGATTTTTCACCAGTTAGGGCCTGCCTGCTGTCTAGGCCCCGCGAAAGCCTCACCGGGTAGCTGTGATGACACAGGACCTTGGCGTTATGAGAGCCCAGCAGCTGCTGCCCTTGGAGTTCTCTGACTCAGAGCCCCCTGTGCCGCTGGGGTGGCTCAGAGGTGCAGCAGCCCTTCCCCTTCCTCCCAGAGCTCCCCTGCCCCCTCCCCATCCAGGTGGGGTCCCCTGGCCAGGAGCCGCTACAGAGCAAATATTTAAAGTCATGTCATAAACTCCAGGAGCGCCTGGGGGACTCAGTCGGTTGAGCATCAGTGTCGGCTCAGATCAGGAGCTCATGGTTTGTGAGTTCGAACCCCGCATCTGGCTCTCTGCTGTCAGCCCGGAGCCCGCTTTGGATCCTCTGTCCCCCTCTCTTTCTGCCCCTCCCCACTCACGTTCTCTCTGTCTCAAAATTAAATAAGCATTTAAAAATAAATGAAGTCATGTAATAAACCCCAAGTAAAAACTCATATTAAGCTGGAAATACAAGGAAAAACTATCAAACCAAAGGTTATCGGAAACCAACAGCAAAATCAGACTTTAACATAAAGCATAAAAGTGTAAAACACCAGAAGAATATTTTTCATAATATTGGATTGATAAAGGCCTCTCTTAGCACGGCATGGACTCCAGGTACCTGAAAGGAAAATTAGTTGACTATGTCAGATTTTAAAACTAGCCAAGTTAAATGGCAAATGAGGGGCTGAAGAATGTATTTGCAGCATGTTTGATTCCCAGCTGCTAACAACTTAAATGAATCCCAACCAGTTAATTTTATTTTACTTTATTTATTTTTCTAATGTTTATTTATTTTTGAGAGACAGAGACAGAGCATGAGCAGGGGAGGGGCAGAGAGAGAGAGGGAGACACAGAATCTGAAACAGGCTCCAGGCTCTGAGCTGTCAGCACAGCCTGACGCAGGGCTCGAACCCACGGATCGTGAGATCATGACCTGAGCCAAAGTTGAACGATTAACTGACTGAGTCACCTGGGTGCCCCTTATTTTTTTTAAGAGAGAAAGAGTGTGGAGGGGAGAGGGACAGTGGATGAGAGAGAGAGAGAGAGAGAGAGAGAGAGAGAGAGAGAGAATCTCAAGCAGGCTCCATGCTCAGTGCAGAGCCTGGTGTGGGGCTCGACCCCACAACCTTGGGATCATGACCCGAGCAGAAATCAAGAAGCAGACACTCAAATGACTGAGCTACGCAGGCGCCTCAAACCCCAACCAGCTGAATCAGGGAAGTAATGTATTGAAGAGCGTGAGCTGTCTGAGGACTAGCGGGAGGAAACCCATCTGGGTGCCCTGTATCTGAGACGACAGTCCCAGGATCACCTGCCGACTGGGCTGGCGAGGAGCCCCTCAGGCTGTAGCACCAATGGCATCAGTGGGGGCAGCCTCGCTGGGACCCTGCCCACTGGCGGCTGCCATCGCCGGAACGCATCCTGGGTGGATCTTAGAATTCGAAGTCTGGTGCGGGGACCTCTGTTTGGGAGACTCTGCACCAAGAGAGGCTGGAACGAGTGTCTGATTTCTGCAGCGGACGCCAGGCTCTCCTTGCCAAGAGTGACCACGCAGGGAACTCCCCCAAACTGTCTAAGAGGCAAAAAGAATAACAACTGTCCACTGCAGTCACATCCTCCGGCTGCCCGATGTCAACACGCGCGCACACACCCTTCAATAAGCAAATGCATGGACAACACGTTATGTGTTTTTCTTTCATACGCTGCTCTTGTCCCTCATACAAACAAAGTTCCCTCTTTTCAGAAGCTAGATCAGGACAC
Organism: Neofelis nebulosa; assembly: GCF_028018385.1. NCBI lineage: Eukaryota > Metazoa > Chordata > Mammalia > Carnivora > Felidae > Neofelis > Neofelis nebulosa. Next base: position 12,269,062 of record NC_080789.1, read on the forward strand.
ATCAGTTGCTGTGGCCAGCTCCAAACCCGCTTCCAGTTCCCATCCCGAGTAGAGCATCTGTCTTCACTGTGGTTTCTAGGGAGGCTGAGAAGCCGAGTGTGTGGCTCAAGGGCCGGCCGGCCAAATGTTTTGCAAATACCCTCTGAAGGGTATTTGCAATCTGTTTCCTCTCCCTCCTCTTCTCCCTCCTTCTCCCTCCCCCTCCCTCCCCCTCCCCCTCCTCCTTCTCTCTCTCTCTCTCTCCCCCCTCCTCCTCTCCCCTCCTTTTCTCTCTCTTTCCCCATCTCCTCCTCCCCCCACCATTCTTTCTCTCCTCCCCCACCATCCCAGTGTGATCACTCCTGCTCTCTTAGAAATCAGAGAACTCGGTCCTGCTCAAGATAAGAAGACAAAAGATAAGTTTCCTCAACAAACAAACAAAAATGTCCAGCTCTGGTCTCATTCATTTGCCTTCGTCATCTTTAGGAATTAAGAAAGCAGAGAGTTCCCAAGTTCCCAAGTGCCTCACTCCCCCATGTTGCCTCACTCTGTTTCCTGGGGTGGGAGGAACAGACCACAGTCCCTCTCTGGTTTCGGGCCTGCTCCGTAGGAGAACCGGTCAGTGGTGATGAATCACCCGGGCTGTGGGAAGAGTCTGTTTTTGTTTCAGAATATCTCCTTAAGTCCTCTTTTTTAAAAAAAAATTTTTAATGTTTATTTATTTTTGAGAGAGAGACAGGGTGTGAGAAGGGGAGGGGCATAGAGAGAGGGAGACACAGAATCCGAAGCAGGCTCCAGGCTCCGAGCCATCATCACAGAGCCCAGTGCGGGGCTTGAACCCACAAACCGTGAGATCGTGACCTGAGCCAAAGTCAGACGCTTAACTGACTGAGCCACACAGGCGCCGCCCCCTCCCCCTGCCCCGTGGCTTTTAAAAATTTCTGAAGTCCTCATTTTTAAACGATATTTTCACAGAGGATCAAATCCTCGGTTGACGCTTATTCTCTCTCAGGACCTTGAGGCCATCATTCTAATAAAAGCAATGCTCAGTAAATACTTCACCTGTTCCCTGTACTTCCAACCCCCGACAGCTGGATAGGTCATGTGCATAGTTCAGGCCAATGAAATGTGAGCTGAAAATACGTGGATCACCTCCAGGTCAGACCCAGGGGTAAGTTTCTGGTTGTGGCAAACAATCCACACTCTCTGCAGGTGATTTGATGTGATCAGATAACACATCATTGTATCACACCACAACATCGATGTATATGCAGAAAATCCAAAAGAATCTATGGGTAGGGGCACCTGGGTGGCTCAGTCGGTTGAGCGTCTGACTTTGGCTCAGGTCATGATCTCACCGTTTGTGAGTTCAAGGCCTGCATCACACTCTGTGCTGACAGCTCGGAGCCTGGAGCCTGCTTTGGATTCTGTGTCTCCCTCTCTCTCTGCCCCTCCCCTGCTCGCTCTGTGTGTGTCTCTCTCTCTCTCAAAAATAAATAAACATTAAAAAAAAAACATTTTTTTAAGTATCTACAGGTAAACCATTAGAATTAAAACTGAATTTAGTAAAGTTACTAGATATAAGGTCAATATACAGAAATCAATTCTATTTCTTTATACTAAGAAACAAACAATAATGAGTGAAATAAACAATTTACAATAACATTGGGATGCACCAAATGCCTGAGGAGGCAGGCAACAAAAATGTCAAGGCCTCTACGCTGAAATTACAAAGCATTGCTGAAATAAATGAAAAGACCTAAATAAACGGGGGGATATCAAGGATTGAAACAGTATTGTTAAGAAGTCAATTCTTTTTAAATTGATCTATAGATTCAATGTAATCCTAATAAAAATCCCAGCAGGTGTTTGGTTGAAATTGACAAGCTAATTCTAAAATTTATGTGGAGGGGCACTTGGGTGGCTTAGTCGATTAAGCGACCGACTCTTGATTTTGGCTCAGATCATGACCTCACGTTTCGTGGGATTGAGCCCCGGAATGGGCTCTGTGCTGACAGTGGAGCCTGCTTGGGATTCTCTCTGTCCCTCTCTCTCTTCCCCTCCCCCACTTGTGCCCACTCTCTCTCCAGATAAATGAACTTAAAAAAAATTTTTTTTTAATGAAATTTACATGGAAATGCAATAGAATAATAAAGATCATCTTGAAAAAGGGCAAGTTGGAAGACTCACACTACCAAGATCACAGTTTATAGCAAAGCCATAATAGAGAAAACAGTGTGGTATTGCACAAGGCTATACAACTAGCCCAAAGGAACAAAACGGGGACTCCAGGAACAAACTGTAAGTTCCACTGGTCTCTTCGCCTGACCTTGGATGGGTACAATCTCTCTTTTGCAATAAAGTCAAACTGAAATGCAGTGGGGAGGATGATTTTTCCAACCAATGGTGATGATCGACTGGACATCCATATGGAAAAAAAAAAAGTGAAACTTGATTCTTTCCTCACATCATTCCCAAAGAATTAGGGACTTCAATGTTAAAAGTAAAACAATAAAACTTGTAGAAAAATCGTAAGAGGCTAGGTTCATGACCTTGGGACATGCAAATATTACGTGTGATATAAAAACCACAGATAATAACAGAAAAAAGTTATAACTTGGAGTTGACTAACATTAAGAACCTCTGAACATCTCAATCCCTATCAAAATGACACCAGCATTCTTCACAGAGCTAGAACAAACAATCCTAAACTTTGTATTGGACGAGAAAAGACCCTGAATAGCTGAAGCAATCTTGAAAAAGAAAACCGAAGCAGGAGGCATCACAATCCCGGACTTCAAGCTGTATTACAAAGCTGTAATCATCAAGACAGTATGGTACTGGCACAAAAACAGACACTCAGATCAATGGGACAGAAGAGAAAACCCAGAAATGGACCCACAAACGTATGGCCACCTAATCTTTGACAAAGCAGGAAAGAATATCCAATGGAATAAAGACAGTCTCTTCAGCAAGTGGTGCTGGGAAAACTGGACAGCGACATGCAGAAGAATGAACCTGGACCACTTTCTTACACCATCCACAAAAATAAACTCAAAATGTATGAAAGGCCTAAATGTAAGACAGGAAGCCATCAAAATCCTCGAGGAGAAAGCAGGCAAAAACCTCTCTGATCTTGGCCGCAGCAACTTCTTACTCAACACGTCTCCAGAGGCAAGGGAAACAAAAACAAAAATGAACTATTGGGACTTCATCAAAATAAAAAGCTTCTGCACAGCGAAGGAAATGATCAGCAAAACTAAAAGGCAACCAATGGAAGGGGAGGAGATATTTGCAAATGACATATCAGATAAAGGGTTAGTATCCAAAATCTATAAAGAACTTATCAAACTCAACACCCAAAAAACGAATAATCCAGTGAAGAAATGGGCAAAAGACATGAATAGACACTTCTCCAAAGAAGACATCCAGATGGCCAACTGACACATGAAAAAAATTCTCAACATCACTCATCATCAGGGAAATACAAATCAAAGCCACAGTGAGATACCACCTCACACCTGCCAGGATGGCTAACAACAACTCAGGCAACAACAGATGTTGGCAAGGATGCGGAGAAAGAGGATCTCTTTTGCCCTGCTGGTAGGAGTGCAAGCTGGTGCAGCCACTCTGGAAAACAGTATGGAGGTTCCTCAAAAAATTTAAAAAAGAACTACCCTACGACCCAGTAATTGCACTACTAAGTATTTACCCAAGGGATACAAGTGTTCTGTTTTGAAGGGGCACATGCACCCCAATGTTTATAGCAGCGCTATCGACAATAGCCAAAGTCTGGAAAGAGCCCAAATGTACATCGATGGATGAATGGATAAAGAAGATGTGGTATAGATATACAATGGAGGATTATTCGGCAATCAAAAAGAATGAAATCTTGCCATTTGCAACTATATGGATGGAACTAGAGGGTATTGTGCTAAGCAAAATTAGTCAGAGAAAGACAAATATCATATGACTTCACTCACGAGGAATTTAAGATACTAAACAGATGAACATAAGGGAAGGGAAACAAAAATAATATAAAAATAGAGAGGGGGACAAAACAGAAGAGACTCAAATATAGAGAACAAATTGAAGGTTACTGGAGGGGTTGTGGGAGGGGGGATGGGCTCAATGGGTGAGGAGCATTAAGGAATCGACTCCTGAAATCATTGTTGCACTATATGCTCACTAACTTGGATGTAAATTAAACAATTAATTAATTGATTTAAAAATAAAACAAAAACAAGCAAACAAACAAAAATGGCAGCAAAAAAAAAAAGTATCTGTCATAGAGCAAATGCTTAAACATGTTTTTGGTCATTAGTCGTATGCGTTCTTTCTGAACCAGCCAGTTCTGTGGATCACCTATAGCGTGTACAGGATTTTGATGCGAACTGAAGGTTAGTATAAAGCAATAACCCTGCTCGTCAAATAACAAAAATAATTATTTTGAAGGTCGAAAAAAAAGAACTTCTGAACCTTAAAATATACTGGTAAGCGTACACCCAATTTCACGGCAACATTATTCACAACAGCCCAAAAGTGGAAGCGATCCACCTGTCTGCGGACAAGTAGAGAAACAAAACATGGCGTGTACACACAATATTATTCAGCCTTAAGAAGGAAGGAAGTTCTGGCACACGCTACCACATGGATGAGCCTTGAAGACATTTAGCTGAGTAAAATTAGCCAATTACAAAAGGCAAATTCCGTAGGATTCCACTCATATGAGGAACCTGGAGTAGTCACATTCCCAGCGGTAGAGAGGAGGTTGGTAGTTGTCAGGGGCTGGAGAGATAAAGGAATGTTTACTCAGCACAGAGTTTCAGTTTTGCAAGGTGGAAAAGTTTGGGAGATGGACGATGGTGATTGCTGCGATGGTGATGAACGCTTAAACATGGGTGAGACGACTTCATGTTATGTCTATTTTACAAGAGGAAAGCTAAATTTAATATATATTCTATATGTTATATTATATTATGATTTTATATATGTATATATATATAGGCGTCTGGATGTCTCAGTCGGTTGGGCATCTGACTCTTGATTTCAGGTCAGGTCATGGTCTCACAGTTCATGAGATCGAGCCCTGCATCGTGCTGACAGCTCAGGATTCTCTCTCTCTCTCTCTGCCCCTCCCCCTGCTCCCACGCTCTCTCTCTCTCATAATAATCAATAAACATTAAAATATATATATATATATACACACATACACCACTAAGGAAGTAAAAGTCAAGACACAACCTGAGAAAAGATATTTGTGATAACTATATCTAACAAAAGACTTTTATGTATAAAATGCAAAAGAACTCCTACAAATGCATAAGAAAAGTAGCCTAATAAAAATGGGTAAAAGGCTTGGACCAGCACTTTACAAAAAAGGACATTCAAGTGGTCAATAAGCCCGTGCGTCCATCAGCTCAACATCATTGGTAGTCAAAGAAATGTACGTGAAAGCCACAATCACACAGGTATCACTCCAGGCCTAGTAAAATGGTTAACATTTTTTAGAAGTGACCAGGTCAAGAGATGACGAGGGTGTGAAGCAACCGGAACTCTAATACATTCTTGATGGGAATGAGCATTGACATCATCGCTTTGGAAAACTGTTCAGACATATTTATAAATATAAACATGCACGTGCCCTCAACCAGCAGTCCTACTACTGAGTAGATTTCTAAGTGAAATGAGTATACAGGTCTTCCAAAGTACACGTGACCAAGGATGTACATAACGAGCCTTATTTACAACAGCCCCAAACGTGTCTGTCATTATTCGAATGGATAAAGGTGTTGTGATATATTCATATAATGGACTGATAATCACTGCAATAAAAAATAACGAATTATGGCTACGCGCCATCTCACAGATGGACCCGTGGGTGCAAAAGACTACATACTGTGTGGTTTCATTTGGATGAATTTTACGAGCAGGTAAAACTAACCAATGGGGATGGAAATCAGAATAGGGGATGTGGTAGCCAGAATTATAGCCCCCCTCAAATGTCCCATCTTAATCCCCAGAAACTATGTTATGTCACATGGCCAAAGGGCCTTTGCGGATGTAACGAAAGTTGACCCTAAGAGTGCGGGCAACAGAGAGAGGATCCAGATGGGACTGATCTCATCACAGAAGCCCTTAGAATCAGAAGTTTCTCTGCCTGGAGGCACAAGGAGGTCAGACAGATTCAGAGTTGTGAGAAGGACTTGAGCCTCAGTGGAAACCACGAGAAGACAATGAATTCTGTCAACACCGTGAATGAGCCTGGAAGTGGACTCTGCCCTGGAAGCCTTCCGAGAAGATCCCATACACCCTGACTTTGGCCTTGTGAGACCCTAAGCAGAGAACCCGGTCAAGCTCCCTGGACTTTTCACCTTCACAACCGTAAGACAACATTGGGTGTAGTTTTAAGCTGCTGAGTTTGTGGTAATTTATTATGAATTTGTTATGGCAGCCACAGACAACTGATACAGTGAGTATTGACTCAGAGGGAGATGAAGGGAGCCCTCAGGGGTGTTGGAAATATTCGGTATCTTGATCAGTTGGTAGTTACAGGGAATATACGTAGGTAAAAGTTTATTAAGCTGGGGGGGGGGGCGCCTGGGTGGTTCCGTCGGTTAAGGATCCCATTCTTGATTTTGGCTCAAGATCTCTTGGTTGTTGAGTTCAAGGCCCACATTGGGCTTTGCAATGGCAGTATGGAGGCTACTTGGGATTCTCTCACTCTCCCTCTCTCTCTGACCCTCCCCTGGGCTCTCTCTCTCTCTCAAAATAAATATTTAAAAAATTTTATTAAGCTATACACTTACTTTTTTTCTTTTTTTTTTTTTAAGTAGGCTCCACACACAGGGCTGAGCCCAATGTGGGGCTCGAACACATGACCATGAGATCAAGACCCGAGCTGAGATCAAGAGCTGGGTGCTCAACCGGCTGAGCCACCCAGGTGCCCCTAAGCTTAATATTTTTAAAACCCAATTAAAAATAGAAAATGAGCCCCACCCCTGTGTCATTTCAGAAAAAAAAAAAAAAGAAAGAAAGAAAATGAGGTGGGTGTGTGTGTGTGTGTGTGTGTGTGTGTGTGTGTGAAACAGGTGATGGGGATTAAGGAGTGCACCTGTCATGATGAGCACCAGGTGATGTACAGGAGTGTTGAATCACTATATTGTACACCTGAAACTAATATTACCCTCTCTGGTAACTAACTGGAATTAAAATTTAATTAATTTAATTTAATTGATTTAATTCAGTAAAAATTCACTATCCTTGCTAAGTTACAGCTTTATTGCACTATGGTCATAGAGACATACATAATTTCTTTTTTTTCCCCTAGTTTATTGTGTTTTTCTTTGTAGACAAGTACTTGATGTATTTTTACAAATGTTTCCTGAGCATTTGAGAAACTCCATTCCCTGTTAGGAACAAAATTTTGGATGCATATCAAATTTTTTCATTGCATTATGTAGGAGGAAATGCTTCTTTTTTTCCCTTTGCCCGTGTGGAGGGAGCTCCATTGGAGGAACACCCCGGACCCTCTTCACCCTCTCCGGAGGAGGAGGAAGAACCTAGCTGTTAATTTTTGCAGAAGGCGGTTCATGCATAGTTCAGCCCTTTGCTCAAAACTCTCCTGGGGGCTTGCCTGCTCGCGAGAGAACACGTCCTGTGTTCCTTCTGTCCAAGCAGCACGTGTCAGGGAGGTAAGCCCACAGAGGACACTGTCAGTTGTCCCAGCACGCCTGCGCCCCGGGAAGGGAGCTGGCCACTTGTGTGGTGAAATCCTCACAAGCCCACATGCCTTGCAGAGAAGGCTCGCCTCATTCTCCAACAGCTTCGCTGGTAACGAAGGTAATGTTTCCATGTCCATCTGCCTCCTTCTTGTTTGTGTCTAGCTCTGGGTTGCTGCAGTGGCCCCAAACTTGGAGAAATATACTAAGAGTGTAAGGGGCAAAATAACACATGGGGTTGCTAAAGCCTAAATTTAGGTCTTTGGCTTTGGTTTTGTAGGTCATGTGTGGTTATGAACTTGGCAGCTCACGGAGGCAGGTGGCCTTGTCCTCACGAAAGGCTGCTTGCTTGCTTTCTCTTTCTCTTTCTCTTTCTCTTTCTCTTTTTCTTTCTTTCTTTCTTTCTTTCTTTCTTTCTTTCTTTCTTTCTTTCTTTCTTCTTTCTTTCTTTCTTTCTTTCTTTCCTTCCTTCCTTCCTTTCCTTCCTTGTTCCTCCCTTCCTTCCTTTTCTTTCTCTTTCTCTCTCTTTCTTTCTTCCCTTCTTCCTTTCTTTCTTTCTTTCTTTCTTTCTTTCTTTCTTTCTTTCTTTCTCTTTCTTTCCCTCTTCCTTCCTTCCTTTCCTTCGTTTCCTTTCCTTTTCTTTCTCTTTCTTTCTTTCTCTTTTCCTTCCTTCCTTTCCTTCCTTGTTCCTCCCTTCCTTCCTTTTCTTTCTTTCTTTCTTTCTCTTTCTTTCTTCCCTTCTTCCTCCCTTTCTTTCTTTCTTTCCCTCTTCCTTCCTTCCCATCCTTCCTTTCCTTCCTTTTCTTTCTTTCTTTCTTTCTTTCTTTCTTTCTTTCTTTCTTTCCCTTTCTTTCCCTTTTCCTTCCTTCCTTTCCTTCCTTGTTCCTCCCTTCCTTCCTTTTCTTTCTTTCTTTCTTTCTTTCTTTCTTTCTTTCTTTCTTTCTTTCTTTCTTTCTCTTTCTTCCCTTCTTCCTCCCTTTCTTTCTTTCTTTCTTTCCTTCTCTCTTCCTTCCTTCCTTTCCTTCCTTTCCTTTTCTTCCTTCCTTCCTTCCTTCCTTCCTCCCTTTCTTCTTTCTTTCTTTCTTTCTTTCTTTCTTTCTTTCTTTCTTTCTTTCTTTCTTTCTTTCTTTCTTTCTTTCTTTCTTTCCTCAGGAATAGGTCTTGGTTGATGCCAGACCCTTTGGCCTCAGTAAACAGTGCAGCTCAGGAAATGGATCAACCACAAGGAAGAGAAACTCTGTCTGTAGCTCTTTTCGACACTGATAGATGGGACTAGGAGACCATTTTTTCCCTGCTATCAGGTAGTTTCTCAGCCAGGCCGCACACAGCAGCTCCAAATCGATGTTAACCATTACAAATTCATGACGTTAAAAGTTCACTGGGCAATGAATTTGAATACACATTTCTCCAAAGAAGACATACAAATGGCCAATAGGCACATGGAAAGATGCTCGACATCACCAGTCATCAGGGAAATGCACGTCAAAACCACCGCGAGAGACCACCTCACAGCCATTAGCACGGCCGCTACTGGAAAAACACTAGAAAATGACAAATGTTGACGAGAGTGTAGAGAAATGGGAGCCCGTGGTCATGGTGGGCAGGACTGTAAAATAGTGCAGCTGCTACAGTGAATAGTATGGAGGTTTCTCAAAAAATTATAGACTTCCCATTTGTTCGGGCAGTCCCACTTCTGGGGATTGGCTCAAGAGAACTGAAAGCAGGGACTCCAACTGACATTTGCACCCCCGTGTTCACAGCAGCGTTTCATAGCCAAGAAGTGGAAACAACCTAGATGACCACAGGTGGATGCGTGGCTACCCAAAACACGCTGTATACACATGACCAAGTGTTATTCAGCCCCAAAAAGGAAGGGAAGTCCAACATGTGCTATGACATGGATGGACCTTGAGGACATTATACTAAGTGAAATTAGCCAGCCACAAAGCAACAGGTATTGTATGATTGTGCTTCAATAAGTTACCTAGAGTAGTCACATGCAGAGAGATGGAAACCCTAGCACTGGTAACCAGGGCCTCTGGGGGAGGGGTTAAGAGTTAGCAATTAAGGGTGACAGTTTTGGTTACCAATTACAAAAATGTTCCGGATAGGGACGGTGGTGATTGTTGCACAACGGTGTGAATGTACTTTTTTTTTTTAAGTTTATTTATTTATTTAGAGAGAGTGAGACAGAGTGCAAGCAGGGTAGGGGCAGAGAGAGGGAGAGACAGAATCCCAGGCAAGCTCTGCAATGCGCTGTCAGTGCAGAGCCCAATGCAGGGCTCAAACCCATGAACCCATGAGATCATGACCTGAGCCGAGACCAAGAGCCAGACACTTTAACCAACAGAGCCACCCAGGTGCCCCAACAGTGTGAATGTACTTAATGCCATTGAACTGTACACACAGAAATGGTTTAAATGGAAAATTCTATGCTATGTATATTGTACTGCAATTTTAAGAAAAGAGAAAGAGAATTGCCATTTACCCAGTTTTTTAAAAAAAAATTAGTGTCACGCCTGGGGAGGCTGTGTTCCTTCAGCAGCCCCAAATTCTGTCTCTCTTTCGTTAAAATATTATTTTGATCCACCCTTGGGACCATCCCTCCATGGTACCCACCCTGAATTCCTCAGACTTGTCTACTGGTTCCAAGCCATGTTTCACTGCGACGAATGTCTTCATCCTGGGAGGTCCCCCACGGTTTTAGAATTCAGATACCCAGACTGTGGCTTCACCCAGAGCAGAGTGGTAGATTTGGTAACTAATAACTTTTAAAAGGAATGGAGGCAACGACATTTGCTGGGGTGCTGCAGACCAAGGCTGTACGCAGGCGCCTCCCCACTGGGGTGCCGACAAAAACTCTCAAGGTGGTGGGGGTGCTGCTGACCTCCCTGGGAATCCACCTGGACAGAAGCCACCTTTGGGGAAAGTGTCAGCTGGGAAGCTGGGTGGGGCAGCCTTGGAATCCACCAGAAAGCTGCCTCTGGGGGTGATGATGAACTCACTGGGATCAATCCCCCCTGGCTTCCACCTGGTGGTTGAGCTCCACGGGAACCAGGAAAGGAGCTCACACCAGAGCCCCGAGGAGAAGTCTGCAGTGCGCCCTCTACCGACAAAGCTTAGAATCTGGGTGTAGGTATGTGAGCGTTCTTTGGAGTCTTCTTGAACTCTTCTGGATGTTTGGAATTATTCCTAAGTTTAAAAACTTAAACCAAAGAACCCCTTTAACTGAAAATGACCGCAATAAGACATTGGGGAGGATGATTTTTTTTACTTTAAAAAATGCCTTGGGCTCTAGAAGAGAATTTGGTTTTGGACTTTGATTCTTTTGGACTTTAAAAGATTTTGATCTCTTTGAACTTTTATCTCATGAGGGCACACACAATTTGATTTCAGACTAACTCTTTCAAACTTTAATTTGCAAGGAGATCACACTTTCATATTTTTTTTTCCTGGAAATTTGCAATGGAAAGGGGCTTAGAAGCAATGTGGGGGTTCTCGCTGCTAGCTATTTACCGTTGGACTATCTTTCTGCTAAATCTTGACCTCACTGCAAAATCTCTGAAGAGCTATACTGGACATGGATATCATTTGGGATGCAGAATGGGAGAAATTCTGGTCATAGTGAGACCTTAGAGTTAACTTACTACTGTTTTGATGTGACCCATTTCTTTTAAAAACTTTTTTAATGTTTATTTTTATTTTTGAGACAGAGACAGAGTGCAAGCAGGGGAGGGGCAGAGAGAGAGAGGGAGACACAGAATCCGAAGCAGGCTCCAGGCTCTGAGCTTTCAGCACAGAGCCCGACGCGGGGCTCAAACTCACGAACCGTGAGGTCGTGACCTGGGCTAAAGTCGGCCACTTAACCGACTGAGCCACCCAGGCGTCCCTGATCTGACCCATTTCAAAACCTCTCAGCAGCAAACTTTATACTGCCCAAAGCTGACCCGGGATGATTCAGACAGAAGTGGTTGGTACAAAGGGGGCAGAAGGGTGAAGCTGAGAGCAGGGCCGTTCTGCTGCATGGTTGATTGCCACCTGCTGACCGTGGACTTGACAGATAAATCCGATGCTTATTTAAAAGAAGATTAGGAAGTGTAGAAGGAACACTTATTCCGTTTCCGTACGGAGGAATTCCATCCAAGTAATTCCTCCATCTTGCTTGCCAACTACAAGGAAGGATGAGCAAGTTTTACGGTGGACAAGTTGGCTGGAAGGAAATGCCATGGATTTGAGGTCCACTGGCCTTCCTAAGCTTACAGGGCTGGCCCGAGGTTGTCCAGTACCATGCGTGGAAAGGGGGTGAGGCCATCTAATTGAGGAGTGAAATGGCAGCAAGCCGTATGGGGCATCCAACCCATTTCCTCCAAAGCCATTTCCTCCAACAACTTTAATCAAGACGATGCTTTCATCTCCACCTGCACGAACCAAGTCTCTTTCTTCATTGGCTCTAAACTTGGGAGGGAGAAGAGTGGTGCTATTTATTAGCCCCCGCACATCCCAACTCGTCATTCAAATTATGTTCGTCTTTTTTATTTCACCGTCCACCTCAGCGCCGTCCAGTAGAACCATCGTGCAAGCCACACCCATGTAGCTATAAATTTTCTGCAGTCACATTAAAAAAATCGGGTGAAACTGATTTCAATAATACATTTAATTTAATGTAACCTTCCCAAAATGTTACCATTTCAACATGTGATCACTTAAAATTATTAATTGGATATTATATATATATACATATTTACACTATGCCTTTGAAATCCAGTGGGTGTTGTATACATACAGCATATCTTACGTGCTGAGTGGCCACGTGACCAGTGGCTACCATATTGAACAGGGCTGGTCTGCATGATCTTGCCTATCAAAGAAAGGAAGGCTAGTTTTCCACTGTGATTTTGTCTAGGTGAATTATACCAGTGAATTCAGGCTATCTCTCCCTTCCCCCCTCTCTCCCACAAACACACGTCTTTTTCATTTTCTCAAGGGACCAGGAATAGGTTCAAGTTGTTTCTGACATACTTTCCCCCAGACAGCTATTTCTTTGAGCATAACATGTGCCTTGACTAGAACACATGGCCATTTGGTTTGCTTGCAGTTAAAAGTGAGATTTTAGACCCATGGGACTGTGATTTATAGATGACAATATTTTGCATTTTTTTCACAAGTTCAAGGGCCGCCTGAAGTTCATAGTTGAAGATGGACCTGGGTGAGCTGGGGTGACACATGAAGGCCCCTTGAGGCCACCCACAGGTAGTCAGGTGCTGATGGGTCTGGATGAGTGAGGTTTCTGAGACCTAATTGAAGCCCCTCCCCCTTCCCCAGCTGACTTGGGCTCTTTAGCTTAATGACTGAGATTCCTAATTTCCTTCTAGTAGGGGGGAGGGAGCAGGTCACCAGCAGGACTGTTGACCACGTGTTTGCTGCTGTCACAGACCTCAGCCTGGGCAGGACAAATTCACTGGCCCCTCTGGAAGGCCCAATGCTTTGGAAAAGCCTGGAACTTGTGTGTGTTAGATCGTGGCAACCCGGGGCACCTGACAGCTGCTTCTCCACACTCATGGGAGGACGCCAACGTGTGTGACTCCCTTGCTTACTAAAAGAGAGGTTACATCTCAGAACCGATAGGCCTCTCAGAATTCCTGACTGGCCGTGGTGGAGTCAGGCATGGGGCACCCATGAGAACCCCACTCAAGCCGGAAGAGCGAGGCCAGTGGTGGGGTGGGGTTGCCCTGAGGGACACGGATGGTTAAAGGGCATCTCTTGGCCAGGAGCACAAAGCCTTAACTAACAGGGAGACACAATGAGGTGAAGGCACCCCTTCTCCAGGATTCCGGGTGGTATAAGATTAGACATCAGAGAAACAGACGGTGATGCGGAGAGAGCCCAGGATGGAAGGCACTGCCGGGAGGAGAGAGAAGGGTCGCTGGGGCTCCAAGTCAGGGAGTGGGGTGCAGAGACAGGTGCAGCAAAGAGTCTGTCTGGGAGCCCCTACCCCCTGGGAGGAGAGGCTGAGGCTGAGGGGTGGATGGGGAGGGAAGGATGGCCTCTCCGCCCCCCACCCTCCACCTCCCACCTCCCAGTGTTGGCTCAACAGCCTTCATAAGGACTGGACTTTCTGTCAAGAACATTTTCTCCAAGACCACAAATCCACACCCAAATGGAGCCCTGGATTTCATTCAGGTTACACGTGGGTCGTGGCTGAGGCACCCAAATCCAGGAATGGAACCTGGCGGGTAAGTGTCAGAGGTGGGTCTCGGACCTCCATGCTAAACTCACTCTTTCTTGTTTTCTTCCAGACATTCCACAGAAAAAACAAAACCCAGGCTTAGTGACTACCTATTCTGTGCCTGGTATCATTACTGATAGCGTTTATTTGGAACTTTAAGGACACATACACTAAGCCAACAGTATTAAATGTGGAGAAAGCTGTCTATTTACTGATTGTTGACGCACAATGAGCAACCTTTGTGGAATCTCTAGAAGTAAGAAAGAGTTTTATTCGAGCCCAAGTGAGGACAGCTCCCAGGGAAACATGCTTATCACAGGGAAGAAAGTGCTCTGGAGAATAAACAGTTTTTACAGGGTTCTATACTTTCTTATGTCTTGTAAAAGCTCAAAAGATTATGGATTTGCATTCAGGCAGGAATCACAAGTTTTATCAGAGAGGAATGCAGGGAGGCACCTGGGTGGCCCCGCTCAGTTGGTTAAGTGTCTGACTCTTGATTTCGGCTCAGGTCATGATCCCAGGGTTGTGGATGGAGCCCCAGGTCTGGCTTTGTGCCGAGCACAGAGCCTGCTTAAGATTCTCTCTCCCTTGCCCTCTGCCTTTCAGCTCTCCGCTCCCCCCCCCCCCCCCCGCTGGTGCCCTCTCTCTAAAATTAAAAAAAAAAAAAAAGACAGAAAATTTTTACAAAAGAGAGAAAGGAGCACTGACTGATATCTCAAGGATGAGATGGTTTTCCTTCAGGGGCTCATTCACAGAGCAGGTGGGGGTGGGTGCACAAACCAGGCCTTTAGAGGGCTTTTCTGTCATCGCTATGCTCACCAAGAACTTAAAACAAGGACACGAGAACAACAGAAGCAGGTAGCACAGTGGCCCAGGCATGGGATGGCAACCGTTTCGCCGCTTGGACGGTGAGAGGTGTAGACAACCAGACGGGCAGGCTGTGGTCTGAAATGGTGACGGTGGCTTTTTCCCCTCCACTCTTTTAAGTCTTTCCTCAACTTCCCATGATCTATTTCCCTACTGTGATGGGGGGCTGGGGGGTGGGGCGTCTCCTCCTTTCCCATCATACGGTCCTTCTTTTTACCCCCATTCAGGGACACAATTTTGAGAAAAAAAATCTCAACAATAACGCAACAAGTTTTTGGCACACAGATATTCACTTTACCACTATGTATAAGTTTAAAAAATCGCCATTAGTCCAAACGTCCCTGAAAGAGGAGGGCAGCTACCGGACCCCTTGCTGCTTTCCTTCTTCCGGCTCTTTTCAGTAACCATACTGTTTTACCATAAACTCTTACCAGTAACCAGCACGGGCAAAGGCACGGGACCCAGTCCTGACCAATCAGAGTGGTCCCTGCACCTTTGCTCCGCCCCTTTCCCCTTGGACGCCCCCAACTGGAAGGAAGGGGGCCACTGGGAGGTTTGGGGGTGCCGGGAGGGGTGGGCCCTCTTCCCTCAACCTGGTGGAAGCCTGGCTAACAAACGGGAGCCTGATGATGGGCGTTGAGGAGGGCACCTGTTGGGAGGAGCCCTGGGTGTTGTATGGAAACCAATGTGACAATAAATTTCATATAAAAAAAAAAAAAAAGAAATGGGAACCTGATGACATCATTTTTACTCTCTGGATCCAAACACACCTGAAGTCCACTGTACCCCTAAGCTTTTTAAGTACATGAGTCAATAAACTCCCCTTTTTTGGGTAGGCCAGTTTGCATTGGTTTTGGCCACTTGAAACAGAAAGTGATGACTAACATGTCTAATTTAAAAGACTACATATGAGGCGCCCGGGTGGCTTGGTCGGTTAAGCATCCGGCTTCGGCTCAGGTCATGATCTCACGGTCTGTGAGTTCGAGCCCCGCGTCGGGCTCTGTGTTGACAGCTCAGAGCCTGGAGCCTGTTTCAGATTCTGTGTCTCCCTCTCTCTCTGCTCCTCCCCTGTTCATGCTCTGTCTCTCTCTGTCTCAAAAATAAATCAGCATTAAAAAAATTAAAAAAATAAAATAAAAGACTACATATAATCAAGAGAATATTGTGCAACACACGAAAAAAGTCTATAAAAACCAAGTGAAATATAGAAGGGCAGGAAAATATCGTTAAGTGAAAACAGCAAAATGGAAAGTGTTAGATCTGTAGGCAAATGAAGGAATTGAGAATGAGAGCAAGACCACTCAGTGGGTTGCAGAAAAAAAAAATCTATTATGTAACGGCAGCCTGGAGGAAGCCCCGCCCCCCGCCCGCACGCAGTCTCATGACGGCTACACTTTAACACCCAAAGCAAGTAACCACGGGAAGGAAATTCCACACCCGGCTGCCAACAGTGGTCACCCTTGGTTGATGCATTGTTTCCAACGCCTGGTTTTTACTTTCCTGAACTTTAAAAAAAGTTGTATCTCATGTCCATGCACTGCTTTCAAAATAGCAGCTAAAACATAAAAAAGAAGAAAAGAAGAAGAGACAGGTGAATGGGGAAGCCTGGAGAGGTCCTAAGTTGCACAGAGCACTTGGGGAGAAAGGGAGGGCTCCTGATGGAATCTGGTCTGGCAGGTTCCGGTGACATCCCTGTGTGTGCAAACCCAGGGTTTTACTGCAGGGGAGGGGGAGGAAGAGAGCAGAGCAAGGCAGCTGGTGAGCGCAAGGTGAGCCCAAGGTGAGCCCAAGGTGACCTTCACCTGAGGGACCCTCCTTGTCTTACGGTCCCCGCTTAGCAGAAAGCCTGTGTGCCCATGAGCGAATGGGGTGCTGACAAAGCAGTGGGAATGAGGTGGCTCCCCAGGGAAGAGTGGGGGACAATGAAGAAGCCGGGTGGCAAAGGAGAGGCAGGACAGATGGCCCTGGCCACCCTCACCAGCCGACAGCGCCCTCAGGACCCAGGTGGACCTCCCGGTTGCTCAGTTTCCAGGCATCCCTTCTGCCAACCAGCCCGCCTCTGCCCTGCCCCTTTTAATTCTGCTCAGAGGCCCGGCGGGTCAACCTGCCCTCGTCCTCTTGTGTCCCCTGGGATCCTGCTTCCCCAAGCCTGGCTGGGGGCTGGGGCAGAGACCCCGTGGCTCCTCCCGAAGATGAGCTCTTGGGTCTTTCCTCTTGCAAGAGTTTCTGTAAAGAAAGGAAAACAGCAGTCACAGGAGAGCTACAGAGGGCTCCGGCTCAGCCTGGCGGGCACCCCCGGGGGGCTTCGGTGGTCAGGCTTCCTGGCTGTGTATCCTGACTCTGTCACCACCCAGCTGAGAACTTGGCGACCCTCAGAAGCTCCCCGTCTTAGCCAGCTGGGTCTGTCCTAGCAGAACACCACAGGCCGGCGCCTGTTGGATAACAGGAATGTATTTTCTCCTTGTTCTGGAGGCTCCGGCCCATTGGGTTCCTGGTGAGATGTCCCTCCGGGCTTGCTGATGGCTCCCACAGCCTTTCCTCTGTGCGGGCGCAGGCAGAGAGAGAGAGCCCTCTTGTGTTCCTTCCTCCGCTTAAGACACAGTCGTATAGAAGCACCCCTTCCTGTGACCTGAATCAGCCCCAATCACTTCCCAAAGGCCCTCTTTGGGACCTCTTCTGAGTCACATTGGGACTTCAATCACAAATGTTCAGGGGACACATGCCAGTCCACAACACTCCATGTGGCTCAGTGCCCTCTTCTGTTCAACCGGGAAGACCCTCTTAGAGCACTGAGAAAGAAATAGAAGGCATGACCAGGGCTGTCCAGGACAGGCGCCATTATCATCAAGATGCCCCCGACGTCATTTGGACCTTCGGGGCCACCGTCTGCCCCACGTCCTCAGGAACATCCAAGCAAACTACACACACACACACACACACACACACACACGCATGCCCCGGCTCCTTCAACACCTTTCCCATAAACCTTGGTGCCCATAAGTCCCAGTTCAAGCTTCCCGCCTCCCTCCCCCAGCTCCACCCAAGAGGGAGATGTCAGCCTCACCCTCCGCTTCAGGCTCTCATAGAGCTGGGTGAGTTCTGTCAGCGTCCTTTCCAGCTCCCAGGTCTGGGCCCTCAGCTCTTCCGCAGACTTCGTCCTTGCTCCTTCCTTCAGTCGCTTCCAGTCCTTCAGGAGGGCGGTCAAGTCCTGGCCGAGGGATAAGCCCGCCATCGCACTCCCCAGCAAGCGAATGTTTGTCGTCATCAGCAGCGTCGTGCCTTTAAAGGCCCTTTGCACCTGCTTGCTCCTTCGGGCCGAGACTCGGCCAGTGGTCAGGAGACGCTTAGCAGCAGTGGCCAGACGGGGGTGGGCTCTAGCTATCTGAAGGGCGCGGATGTCCTTCTTAATATCCTTGATGGCACTTCCATAATCATAAGCCATCTTTCCAACAGCCATGAGGTAAGATGCCTTCTGCCCCCCGGGCTCCCCGACCTCGTGGCCACGGGTGGGCACTAGGCTGCTGGCCTGAGCTCGGGCTTCTTGATTTCGAAAGTGTCCCAAAATGTTGGTCAAGATGCTGGTGACCCCAGCTGCTGTCCCCAGACCTTTACCAGCAGCGGAGAACATCAGACTTCCTCCTGCTGTTGCTGGAGCAAGGATTAGAGCCAGGATGCTCATGGCTCCTGAGACCACCGCCATGGAGTTGGCCGCCATGTTGGTTTTGGTGAGTGTTCTGTGGGTTGTGTCGATGTGGTCTGCAAGGGCGTGGAGCTTTCTGATGCCTGCTTCTAGCTCCTCCTTCACGATGGGGAACTCTTCCAAAAATGTTATCTCTTCAGCTGACAGACCCTCCTCTCCTTGCTGCACACCTTCACACGGAAGAATGTCATCCTGGTCCCTGTGGATGAGTGAAATAAAGATTTTGCTTCAGTCTCCCAGGTGGCAAAGTCACACTCTTAGGTCCATTGTGGTTTCTGGATGCTCTCACCACTCCTGACTCTGAGTCCTTCCTGCCTCTCCCTGGCACCTCTGTTACCTCTGACCCAACTGTGGAGAGTCCCAGAACGCTGTTGGGAACTGCTCCTTCCGTAAAGAGAAGAAACACGTAAGAGGGGCTTCTGGAGGGACAAATGTCCTGAGGGACATTTTCAGCCTTGTTCAGAGACACTGTCACCCAGGAGAGGGCAGTGGGGGAATGGTAAGATCTGAGTCAAGATGAGCAACGTGGGACTAACGGAGGGACCGGTGTGGGAAACGCAGGAGAAAGAGGAGACCAGGTTGAGAGTCCCGTATATGCAGAGGCTAGTCAGAGGAAGGAGGTGCCATATTGTACAACGCAGCCTACACGTCCGTGACCTTGAATTTGGCTGCTGTGGTGACCTTTGCTTCCACCAGGAGTTGTACACCAAGAAGACTGAGGTGAGTTATCACCAATGTTCTGGAGGTTCTCCTCGGCACGTGGCCAGCTTCACTTGGCCACTCAAACGGACGGGATTGGTCCTTCGTGGAAGACGTCAGAGACAAAAGGACCCAGGCTTCTCCTCCCCAGTATCTCACGGTACAAAGTATCACCCCAGCGGAGTCTGACCTTACGGGAGAGCGGTATCGGGCAAGAGCAAACGGACTCCAAGAGCCATCGCTCCACCAGGGAGGGCGTAGGAGGCCTGGTGACGACACAGGTTCCCTGGCCCAGAGGAGGCAATCAGACCTGGAAGGGACCCCAGCCAGGACCCAAGCTGCGTCCTTTACTTTTCAGCAGAGGCAACAGAAGCCCAGAGAGGGAAGGGGGACTTGCCCTGAGGAGCGCATGAGGTGGGGGCGGAGCTCCGAGAACCTTCTATCCTGCCTGTTGTTTCTTTCTCCTCTGTCAGCTGATGTCAGGAACTCCTCACTGAAGTATATATGCTTATACTGTTGAATCTCTCTCTCTTCACACACACACACACACACACACACACACACACACCAATTTCTTAATGGGAAAGGTTAAAAACCAAATAGACTTCCAAGGAAACCCCTTAGCGCTAATAAACTAGCAAATTTAGGCCCAATGATCAGTTAACCAGCAGCCATAAATCAGGTCACAGAGCAGAGGGTTGCAGGGCGGGGGGTGCTGGCCGTGGTAAAGGGGAGGGATGCAGGCAAGGAGGCGGGCACTGCCGAGGACCTTAAGCTTTACGGATCCCACAACGCAGCCCTGCCTGCTCGCTGTGTTTCCTCAAGTGAATAGGGACAAAGAGGAGAAAGGGCGAGCAGGGGCAGAGTTGACACCCCCACTCTGTGCTCACTACAAAGTCACGAGACGGCGGTGCCCACTGACGGGTGTAGACTTGCAGTCCCACTGGAGGAGGCACCACGCAGTGTAGATGCCCTAACTCACTCAGCGGACATATGCTGATTTTCTACCTTGGGCTGCAAGCTGCTGGGGGCTTCTGCCAATGAACGGATAATCGGGCCCGAGTTCATCAATGCAGGGCCACAAAGGGGCTTTTTTGGTGATGTGTGAGCCTTCACGGGCCTGCCCTCTGCGAAGGGGGCAGTTTCTGCCCTTTGAGGCCTATCGCCCGGGGTCATGCACCTGACGGGATCTCGCTTCTTCTGTCCAAAATATTTAGCATAGTCCCTTTTTTCTCCTCATCACGTATCAAGAGGATGCCCAGGACGTTTCGGCAGAAGCAGCCTTCCCCGGGGACAAAGCTCTCCCAGTTACCTCTGCAAACCAATGCCAGCCTCGAAGCCTTTCCCCGTCTGGTCATCCACCAGCTCCTGGGCCACCAAAGCCGTGCTCGTTCTGCCCATGGGAGAGTGAGAGGTGTCCTCACCAGTCAGACAGCCTTCTGGTTGGGCACATGGAAAGCAAGGTTACTGCCGGTGCCCTGATCCTTGTGAAGTTCAAGGTTTGTGGAGGGATTTTAGACTACATAAAATCGAAATAATGAAAAACTCACAATGTACTAAATATTTGCAAACTATTGTTTGTACATTTTATATCGAGGGGCAGCTTATATACAGGAAGTAGACAAAGTAAAGTCCTCGGCTCAGTAAACGTTCACTTATATACGCCCCTGAGGAATCACCATCCAGATCAAGATACAGGACAGCGGTTTCTGACTTCTATAACCATGGGTCAGTTGGCCTACTCTTGAATTTCACATGAATGGACTAATTTCTTTAGCTTCCTTCACTCAATATGATGTGTATGAAATGCGCTCATGTGGTGGCTATCACTGATTTTAAAAATTATGGCTGTGGGGCACCTGGGTGGCTCAGTTGGCTAAGCGTCTGACTTCGACTCAGATCATGATCTCATGGTTTGTGAGTTCAAGCCCTGCATCCGGCAGTGTGCTGACAACTCAGAGCCTGGAGCCTGCTTCAGATTCTGTGCCTCCCTCTCTCTCTCCCCTTCCTCTACTCGCATTCTCTCTCTCTCTCTCAAAAATAAACATAAAATTTTTTTTTTTAAATAATTGCTATGGGGGCACCTGGGTGGCGCAGTCGGTTAAGCGTCCGACTTCAGCCAGGTCACGATCTCGCCGTCTGTGAGTTCGAGCCCCGCGTCAGGCTCTGGGCTGATGGCTCGGAGCCTGGAGCCTGTTTCCGATTCTGTGTCTCCCTCTCTCTCTGCCCCTCCCTTGTTCATGCTCTGTCTCTCTCTGTCCCAAAAATAAATAAAAAACGTTGAAAAAAAAATTAAAAAAAAAATGATTGCTATGGAGTATTTCATTGTATAAATACACTGCAATTTATTGATCTATTCTTCCACTGATTGGTATGTTTGGATTGTTTCCAGCCATTGGCTGTTGTGATCGAATTGATTATAACGATGAAAAGATCATTTCACAAGACAAGAGAACGATTTATAAGGCCCTTTTTACAAGTTAGATTCCAATGGACATATTGATATTATATTAGTATTATGAGAACTGTAAAAGGTCCTGCCTGAGCATACAGCTGGGATCTAAAATCCATCCCAGAATCAACTTGCCAAGGTGT
Source organism: Neofelis nebulosa (assembly GCF_028018385.1). NCBI lineage: Eukaryota > Metazoa > Chordata > Mammalia > Carnivora > Felidae > Neofelis > Neofelis nebulosa. The sequence goes on from NC_080789.1 coordinate 12,290,849, forward strand.
GAGCCCTTGGGGGCCAGGGATGGGGGGAGGTGCTGTGTCTATCGGGAGAAAGGAGCACTTTGATTGCTTGCTTGATTGATTGATTGCATGAAGTTGCTATCCATTTGTGGAGCCAGGCATCCTCAGAGCTATATCTACACTTGTTAAGTGGGTGAGCTTTTTCTCATAAACCCCAGGACATTGTATGAGCCAGTAGTGGTCTTCATCTCACTTATATGTTAAAAATGATCACTCAGGCTGGAAAATAGACTCTAGATTTGCAAAAGAGGAAGCAAGGAGGCCAGTTAGAAGCTGTTGCATTAGTCAGAGTGAGAGGGGACAGCTGCAAGGGACCACCAGGTTGATAGAAGTGATGGCAAGGATTATATTTGTAAGAAGCCACAGGATTCATCAGGGGATGTGGGATGTGGGAGAACAGAGTCCCGGATGACTTCAGGGTGAGTCAGGTCTGGAGCCTGAAGGACTGTTGCAGTGAACGTTTCAGACTCACTTTGGGGTGGGTTAAGTCTGAGGTGCCCGTGAGACATCCAAGCGATGCTTGAGTAGGCAGTGGATATATGATTCCTGTTCCAGCTGGGGGATGAAATGTGGGAACCATCTGTGTAGAAAGCGCTCGAAGCCATGAAATGGCATAAGAGCCTTAGGGAGAGAGTACCAGCAGAGGCCAGGGATGGTCCCAGGCCGAACCCCAGAGTACCCCAACAGTTAGACCCGGGAAGAAGACAAGAAAGCAGCAAGAAAAGGAAAAGAAGCAGCGGGTGAAGCACAAGGAGAACAAGGACTTTGGCATTTTGGGAGCCACGTCTTTGTGTATCCTTGTGCTTTTCAATGTTCTGGATCACTCCGCTTTTCGTCTTTCTCTTACAAAGACATCACTGGATTCTGTTCTCCCCTCTAAGGAAAATGGCTGGGATGGAGAAAAGCTTACCTTGGCAGATGTGAGGGGCCTCCATTGTGGTGAAGTTCCAAGCAGTGTCTCTGCTCTTCTCCATACTCAGAAGGGCAGGGCGTCCGGCTGGGAAGAGACATGGTTTTAATCTTCCAGAAGAGGAAACTCACCTATAGTTAGTATAGTGACAGTAGGGCAGGGTGGGTGGGAAGTCCCCCTCTGTCACTTACCAGTTCTGTGATTTCAAGAAAATTAACTCACTGCTCTGTTTCCTTTTCCTTATCTGTGAAATAGCTAGGACAATGCCAACCCCAATAAACAGTGAGGAGCAGTAATTTTTCGTGATTAAAATGATGTAATCACAAACAGGATAAAACCCCTCTCTCAAGATGAGAACACCCTTATATTGGCTTAGAAGGCAAAGCCCAGCTATATACACTGTTTACAAGAGATCTGTCTGAAACATAGCGAGCCAGAAAAAGTTAAAATGGACAAAGTCAGAGCAGGCCCAGGAGGTGGCTGTATCTATAAAGGGGCAGGGGGGTGGGCACAAGGGATCCGTGTCACAGACGTGTTCTGTATCTCAATTGTGATGTTGACCACACAAATCCACACGTGTGAAAAAATTGCATAGAACTAAATACTCACACAAATGAGTGGGGGTAAAGCTGGGGGGCTCTGATTAAGTTCAGTGGTTCATATCAACCACCATATCAACCATCGCTGATTGCCCATGGGAATGCCAAGATGCTTTGAAAGACCTCTGGGAAATTCTCACAAAGCTCAACATGCTCTGATCATACGATCCAGCAATCACGCTCCTGAATATTTACCCAGAGGAGCTGAAGACTTAGGTCCACACAAAGACATGCACACGGATATTTATAGCAACTTCATTCATAATTGCCAAAGCTTGGAGACCACCAAGATGTCCTTCAGTAGTGAATAAACAAAGTGTGGTCCCGTCAGATAAAGGCGTCTTATTCAGCACTAAAAGAAATGAGCTATCGAGCCATGAAAAGACATAGGGGAGCCTTAAATGCATGTTACTAAGCAGAAGGAGCCAGTCTGAAAAGGCTACATTCTGTGTGATTCCCACCATATGACTTGACATTCTGGAAAAAGGCGTAACTCTGGAGACTGTAAAAAGATCAGTGGTTGCCAGGGGCTGGGGAGAGGGAGAAATGAATGGGTGCAGCACAGAGGATTTTTAGGTCAGAGACTATTCTGTCAGATACTATAGCGGTAGACACGTGTCATTATCCATTTGCCCAAACCTGTAAAATGTACGCCAAGAGTGAACCCCGATGCCAACTATGGACTCTGGGTGATAACGATGTGTCAGCGTAGGCTCACCATCTGCAAGGAGTGGACCACTCTGGTCTGGGATGTTAATAGTGGGGGAGGCTCTGCGTGTGCGGGGAGCCAGGGGGCATAAGGGGAATCTCTTTGGGCTCCCCTCCATTTTGCTGTGAATTTAAAACTGCTCTTAAAAAAAAAAAAAGTCTATTAAAAAAAAAGAAAAGAGCCAGGCATAGCATGCAGATACAAATAGGAAGCATCAGAGCATTATTTGTAATATAAAAAAATTAAAGGAAAGAAAGAAAAGGAAAGAAAAGGAAAAAGGAAAATCGAAAAACCACCCCAAATGGATCAGCTGAGTAAACTAGAGTTTATCTAACGATGAAACGGTGTGTAGTCATTAAACCAAATGAGGCAAATCCATGTGAACAGAGGGAAGGATCTCCAGCATACACTGGTAAATACAAAGGCAGGGTGTGGAACACTGTACACTACACTTGAACTTGTGTAGGAGAAAGACACATGTGTTTGTAGAGACAAGAAGCCAGTAACATTGATTGGATTGGAGGTCAGGGATGAGAGAGGGAAGCTTGCTTTTTTTTTTTTAATGTTTATTTATGTTAGAGAGAGAGAGAGAGAGCCCACGATCAAGGGAGGGGCAGAGAGAGAAGGAGACAGAGAATCAGAAGCAGGCTCCGCGCTGTCAGCACAGACTCGAACCCAGGAACCGTGAGATCACGACCTGAGCTGAAGTCAGACGCTCAACCCACTGAGCCACCCAGGCGCCCCGGGAAGCTTGCTTTTCACGCTACGCCCTTTTATACTTTTCATAGCGATCATTTTTGCCATACACCTGCCTATGATACCTTAATTTGTTTTTCAAGACTGTCCCCTGTAGCAGGTTGAAGAGCTGTGCCCCTCAAATTCATGTCTATCCGGAACCTCCGATATGACCTTATTTGACAGCTGTGTCTCTGCAGATGTAATCAGTTAAAGGATCTGGAGACGAATTCATCCTAGATTGGGCTGGGGTGGGGCGGAGCTAAATCCAATGACTGTCATCCTTCCGAGAAGAGGAGAGGACACAAAAGAGGTGGCGTGGTGACAGAAGCAGAGATGGGAGTCAAGCTGTCGCCAGGCAAGGATTGCCCGAGTCACCAGAGGCTGCAGGAGGTGAGCAAGGGGTTGATTCTTCCCCGGGAGCCTACAGGGGGAGCTTGGTCTTGCTGACGCCTTGATTTCAGAGTCCAGCCTCCAGGGTTACAAGAGAATACATTTCTGTTGTTTCAGGCCACCCAGTCTGTGGCAGCCTTAGGAAAGGGACACGTCCTTTCATTTCTCCCGCTATATTTGGTACTTGGCCCCAGAGCTATGTCAGAAATGATATCTTCAAGATACGCCTTCTCTCTCATGGTCATGTTTCTCTCCCTTCTTTTTTCTTTTTTAAGTTTATTTGTTTCTTTTGAGAGAGAGAGCATGAGCAGGGGAAGGGCAGGGACAGAGGGAGAGAGGAAGAATCCCAAGCAGGTTCTGCGCTGTCAGCACGGAGCCTGATGTGGGGTTCGAACTCCCAAACCTCAAGATCATGACCCGAGGTGAAACCAAGAGTTAGATGCTTAACCGACTGAGCCGCCCAGGTGCCCCTCTCTTCCCTCCTTTCTGCTTCTGAAAGAACTTGGGAAAAAAAAGTCCTCCCATACATAGTTTGAAGGCAAAAAAATTCTTGTAATCCTTTTCCCCCTAATTATTTATATAAGTACAGATTTACTGTAGAAAATTTAGGGATAAAGAATAAAATTCTTCTGTATTCTCACCACACAGAAATGACCACGGTGGACATTTTATTTTATTAAAAAAAAATTTTTTTTTAATGTTTATTCATCTTTGAGAGAGAGAGACAGACAGAGCATGAGCAGGGGAGGAGCAGAGAGAGAGTGAGACACAGAATCTGAAGCAGGCTCCAAGCCCTGAGCTGTCAGCTCAGAGCCCGATGCGGGGCTCGAACCCACAAACTGTGAGATCATGACCTGAGCCGAAGTCAGACGCTTAACTGACTGAGCCACCCAGGCGCCCCTGGACATTTTATTTTATAAGTGAAACAAGGGGCACCTGGGTGGCTCAGTCTGTTGAGTGTCCAACTCTTGATTTTGGCTCAGGTCATGATCCCAGGGTTGTGGGATCGAGCCCCGAGTTGGGCTCTGTGCTGAGCACCGACCCTGCTTAAGATTCTCTCTCTCTCTCAGGCCCTCTGCTCCTCTTCCCTGCTCACTCTCTCTCTCTCTCTCTCTCTCTCTCTCTCTCTCTCTCAAATAAAAAAAGAAAATAAGCAAACCAAAATTTAGACTCATGACGTGCATACAGTTTTGTGTGAATTTTTGTCACTAAACACTGCATTATGGTGGCTCCCTGTATCAGCAAATAATTTCCAGCAAGCTGTTTAAAGTCTGTGTGACATTCCATCGGACGGATGTGTCATTGTGCATCTGATAAGTCCCCTACTGTTGAATCTGTGGGTTGTCTTCAGTTTGAGCTTTGGTTTTGTTTTCATAAACAATTTTTTGCTTTGTGAATAATTTTTGATCCTTACCTAAATGTTGGTCCACCCATTTGGTTATTTCTTTGGGATAGTCCTGGAGGTAGAGTTAATGCATCAAAGATAAAGAGTTTCTCCTTGGGGCGCCTGGGTGGCTCAGTCCCTGAAGTGTCCAACTCTTGGATTTGACTCAGGTCATGGTCTCAGGGCTCCCGGCTTCAAGCCCCAAGTCAGGCATCGCCCTGACAGCTTGGGGCCTGCTTGGGGTCCTCTCCCCCCCTCTCTCTCTTCCCCTCCCCGGCTTATGCTGTCTCTCTCAAGATAAAGAAATAAACTTCAAAAAAATAATTAAAAAAAGAAAGAAAACACATGTTTTCTCCTCTCTGACTTACAAAGCTAGAATTTGGAAGTTTGTCTCCAGGGCACCATGGCCTAGAACGTGAAGCACATTTTCGTGCTTACTTGTGCCAGGCCTGCATTTCCCTACTTGATACACCCCTCAGTGATTCTGTGACATGGAGGCTAATATTATCCCGATTTTCCACATGAGGAAACTGAGGCACAGAGAGACCAATGCCATACATTTGGTAAATAGGAGAGGGCAGTGTGATCCCAGCCAGGCCTGCAGTACGAGCCTGGAGCCGTGGATCTCAGTCAAGGGTGAGTTTTCTCCCCAGGAGTTGTTGGCAATGTCTGGAGACACTGTTTTCACTGTCACAACTCTGGGGGAGGCTGGCTGGAGGCCAGCGAGGTCGCTAAACAGCCTGCCACGCACAGGCCAGGCCCACAGTTAGGAATGACATAGTCTGAGATGTCAGCGGGGCTGAGGTTGAGAAACTCCCGTCTGGGGCCCCACCCTCGCCATTTTCCGTGAGTCCTATGGGATGAAGGGTGAAGGCGACACAGGGAGCTCTTTGGTCCCATCAGATCCCACCCCCTGCCCCTACGGACATCCTCTCGATGGGTGTGAGAGGGTGGTCACATTGAGAGAGGAAAGGATTGCCAAGAACGTTCCAGAACTTATTTCCATTTGCAAGCTTGTATTGCCGATGGTCTTTCTTCGCCTGCCTGGGGAGCCTTTAGCTCCATCCTGTTGTCCAGCGGCCCCTTCCCTGCCAACCAACTTCCCCCAACACCCAGACTAAGGAAAAGGCAGCTCACTCTGAACACACAGCTTTGAGATACTCCCCTTAATCTTCATCACCATCTCCCCTCCCCCCTTCCCCGAGCCTCCCCCGCAATAAACCTACAATCCAGGGAACGAACGTCACAGGTTCTCTTTGCAGATTGGAGACACATCCCTCAGCGTCTTTTTTTTCTCCAAGGATGACATCCTCTCGAGGGAGACGCCTGTCGCCGGTGAGGCCCTCTAGGCTCTGGGGGCCGGGACCTCTCGTCTAGGGCCGTGGGGTCCCCAGCCAGCGGAGGGGAGATGCAACTTGGTCAGTCCCGTCACCCTCTTAATCCCGTTTTCGTTGAAACCTTCAAACAGCCCAGAAGGAGAGATTCCTACCCTGATTTACCATGAAAGACGTTGAACTTCAGATCTTTCCGGTAGTCAGGTATCTGGTGGGACGGGGATTTGGACCCTGGTGGCCCTGGCGGGAGCTCTTTTTCCTAAACCAAGTGCCTGCAGCCCATCGCTGGGGCACATTGCCCTTCAGGGCGGTGAGCAGTGCTGCTGTCTCACCGTGGGCTGGGGTGCCCAGGGAGAGGAGTTCCCCCCCTCCCCCGCTCCATCCTCACCTCTGCGGGGCCTCTGGTCCGGCCGGGGGGCTACAGGAGGACAACACGAAGTGCAGGGTCTCCAGCGGGTTCTGCTGACCAAGGGGAAGCCCGAGCCTCTGCTGGCCAACTCTGAGCGATCGGAAAAACTGGATCCGGGTTCTACAGGCACAGAAATGCCAACGACTGAGGCAATTCTCCTGGGACGACCAGGGCTTGCTGAGAAGTGGCTTGCACTTTCCCCTTCCTTGTTGCTGTCTTCTCTAATAGATGTGCAATGAAGTCGAGCCGGGCGGTAGAATCGAGGGCAGAGGCCTGAGCACCACCCCCCCCCACCCCCGCCCCCTGTCCTAGCTGTGAAGCGGGCACAACGGGCGTGGCTATGAACACCAGGACCCCGGTCCAGCCGACCACGGGGAGCGGGTTCCTCCTCTGTCCTGGGCCTCGATCCCCCAGCTGTGAAACGGGTATTAAAATAGTTCTTGTGGCACAGAGCTGTCGTGAGGAGCAAGTCACGCAGCACCCAGCGTGGACAGGGCACGCAGCAAATGTGTCAACGGTGGCTGCCTCGGGTGTTGTCACATCCCTTTTCCACGCTCCTAGGTGGGTGACACCCAAGGTCTGAGTCCTCGTCCCTGCAACCGTGAGATGCAGAGTTCTCTGAAGACTGAGGCGTGTTTTCCGAACTCGTGTGGTGGAGGAACCCGACCTGGTTCAAGGTGATGGTTCTTACGCGTCCCACCTCGTTGGCGGATTCGTCGTTTTCCCGCGGAAATATTAGCAGCGTGTGGCTAGACGGGGCGGCCAGGGTCTTGAAAAACTTGCAAAACTCCAGAAAAAGTTGGAGACTCTGCAACACAGCTGGCCCCGGTGGTTTGGAGATACGGGATTGTGGCCGTGACTCTCCCACTTTGCAGATGAGGAAACTGAGCCCTTAGAAGGGTCACACAGCTAGGAAACAGCAGACGGACTCTAGACCCCGTGTCTGTGGCCGTGGCCTGTATGGCAGTCACGGGCTGAGCTCTGTGTCTCCATGTGTGGGCAGGCTGGCATCGGGGGCCGCGGGTTCATTCGTGGCGATGTGGCCGGAAGCCCCAGGTCCTCTCGCAGGACCCAGGTCCTCTCGCAGCCTTCCAGAGGCCACACCGGGGGCTGTTGCTGGCAGGCTCTGGGTTGCTGGCACCCTGCCCGTGTCCCCTGGGGCCCTCTGAGCAGGGTGGGACGAGGGGGCACTCTGAACAGACGCTGTCCCTGAGGTAGGGCTGGCCAACGGGGGCAGCGGCCACCTGGCCTCCCTGCTGCTTTCTCTGGCAACAGACCCAGATGCCCAGGCCTCTCCTCGGTCCCGGCAGCCTCAGGGGCCAGGCCGGCCGCCGCACTAGGGTGCTGTTTACCACAGCAGCCCTGGTGAAGCAAGAGTCCCAGGAGACACTGGCGGGGGGCGGGCAAGAAAGCCTGTCACGCGCGGGAGACGCTGCTTACGAAAGTTTGTGCCTCCTCCCTGAGAAGGCACGGGGCTGGGGATGCCTGTGTGTCCCTCGGGGGTCTGACTGGCCTGCACAGAGGCCGCCTGTGTCCCACCGTCCCACTGGGCGGCGGCCATGGAAGGCCACCTCGCGGATCTCTGCTGGCTGGCACGGGGCACCTGGGCTCTGAGGTGTTCTGGTTCCAGCCACACCTGCATCGCGCCCACACGGCCGGGGAATAGGCTCCTACGTCTCTGTGAGGTCCCCACGCCCTGGGCCCGGGTCCCGTGTTGCATTGTAGGCCTTGCTCAGGCCCCAGGGAGCTGCAGGCGGGGTGGGGGCAGGACTGGATGGGGAGGCCTGGGGGCAGCAGGGGCCGGTGGCCTCGACCCCACAACACCACAGGCTCTTCTCTGGCTCCTGCTCCTGCCCCAGTCCTCTCTGCCCCCCTTTGGCTGCCTCCTGCCCCAGGGGGCAGGGAGTTTTCCAGCCGCTTCTGCTTCTGCCAGAGTCGGGCCATCCTGGGAAGCTAACCCCTGACTCTTTGCTCTCTCTGCCTGTTTCCCTCCCAATCCCGGGAGGCTTCTCCCTCCTCCATTCTCTGTAGGCACTTCCCCAAGGTCACGTCGGCTTCTCTTTGCCCTGAGGACTTCTTGTCCTTTTCTCTTACTCCCTGAGAGATTGAGAGTGAAGGGGGGCGGGGAGGGGGACGTCACACAGATAAAGGGGGCATTGGGAAATATTTCAAAAATATCCCCTTTGCTCTCGTCAAAGGCTTAGAGAATTTCTGTGTTACTAGACAAACCAACAGTGTTCCCCTTTTGTAACCTAATTGAAGGCGGTAGGAGTGCCGAGCAGTCAGCCTGACACTGGAAGTCAGACCCTCCAGGTGGCCTCTGGAGCCGAAGAATTAGGGAGCTGACTGCCAAACACTGGGCTGCCCGGAGCTGTGGTTTTATTAAGGTTTTTGAACACAAGCGCTGGAGATTGATTCAGGCTAAATTTCACGTAAGAATTTTCTGGAACACCCCCCCGAGGCAGTTCCAGCTTCAAAGATGCAGCAGAACCGCCAGGCCTGGGAAAGGTCCGGAAGCAGGCGGCCCACAGTGCGTCAGGGGCTCGGGGTGACTCAGGAGGCTGGTTCCATCACTTAACTCAGTCACCGTCCTTTCTTGTCCCGTCAGGATTTGTGATCCTTCGGGAGAATCTGGTTGGCCTCGTGGAGGTCACAGGCGCACCTGTGTTTTGGGGTGCGTCTTAGTCCTTTTGGGGGGTGCCATAACAAAGTAGCCGCAGACTGGAGGGCTTTGAAACCACAGGCATTCATTTCTCACAGTTGTGGAGGCCGGAAGTCTGGGGTCAAGGTGCCAAGACGGGGGGATTCTGGTGAGGACCCGCTATGTGGCTGCAGCCTGCTGACTTCTCCTTGTGTCCTCACATGTGGAAGGGGCCAGGGAGCCGTGGGGTCTCTTTTAAAAGGGCACTAATCCCGGGGTGTCTGGGTGGCTCAGTCGGTTAAGCTGCCGACTCTTGGTTTCAGCTCAGGTCATGATCTCACGGTTTGTGAGTTCGAGCCCTGCATCGGGTTCCACGCTGACAGCCCAGAGCCTACTTGGGATTCTCTCTCTCTCTCTCTCTCTCTCTCTCTCTCCCTCTCTTTCTGCCCCTCCCGTGTGCTCTTCCCACCCCCCCCCCAAAGTAAATAAACTTAAAAAAAAAATGTGCTTTTAAAAAATAAATAAGCAAATAAAAAGGCACTAATCCTGCTTCTGAAGGCCCCACCCTCATGGCCTCATCACCTCCCCAAGGCCCCACCTCTGAATACCATCACGTGGGGTGCAGGATTCCAATATGGGAATGTGGGGGGACACAGACACTCGGGCTGTAACAGGCTGGTAGGCACGGAGGTGAGGCTTGTTGGTTAGTGGGCTCACTACAACCACAGGGGGTCGAGAGGCAGTCACCCGCAGGAAGGGGGCGCTCTTCCTAGAAAAGGCCAAGAAAGGATGCTGGGCAGGCAAAAGCAACAGGTGTTTAGTCCATCCCATCCTCCGCACTGCTCTCCCCCCAAACACCCTCCTTCCAGGTACAGGACTGAAGAATGCCTTCCTTATGAGACACGATGACCCAGATAAAGCCCTGGCTGTCCCCCCCCCCCCCCCCCCCCCGTCTCCTGCCCAGGAGTCGTACCCAAAGTCACCACCGGGGACTACGTCTGCAACCACGGATCCACCCAATGGAGCCACAGGGCTCTGAAGCCAGGGTCTCTGGCCTTCTCTCATTCCATCACAACCCTTGTTGACATTCTCGAATCTATGGCCTCGGTGGTGAATTTAACCATCCTCAGTAGCTAATAAAGGGAACGAGGAGGAGAGGGACAGAAAAAAATCCTGAAAAATCATGCTGACACAGCAAGCAGGGAGTGACAATTTTTGGTCGTGATCTCTTTCTGAAACTCATTTTAATACTATAATTATGCTAATATTATATTATCACCAGCTTCAAAAAAATATTAGTAAGAATAATAGCAGTAATCATTCTAGCTAGAATTTACTGAGCACTTGCTATGTACCAGGTACTGTTCCAAGGGCTTTGTAAGAATTAGCTCAAGGTCATGGCCAGGATCTGCAACTTTCCTCCTGATTTACCCATTCCTTTATCCCCTTGCCTTCAGCTGGCTTTCAATGTATAGGACGGACTATTATTCAACCTTGAAAAAGGGAAGGAAACTCTAACACACCTTATAACACGGAAGAGCCTTGGAAACATGAAATAAGCCCGACACAAAAGGACAGACACTCTGTGATTCCACTTATATGAGGTCCCTAGAGGAGTCAAATTCATACAGACAGAAAGTAGGATGATGGTTGTCGGGCTGGGGGAAGGAGGGATAGAGAGGTAGTGTTTAGTGGGGACACAGTTTCCTTCAGTGTTGCAAGACGAAACGCGCTCTGGGGTGGGCGGGGTGACGGCTGTGTGACGATGTGGATGTACTTCCTGCCGCTGAGCTGTGCCCTTGGAAGTAACTAAAATGATAGATTTTGTGTAGCTCTCCTGCAGAGCTTGCTGTTGTCTGCTCAGTGGTCCCTTGTTAAGTGGGGCCCGAGCTGCGGACAGGTGCTCTCTCTTCCCTCCCAGAGCTGCCAGGGAGGCCGCCAGGATTGCACATGGAAGACAGCCAAGCTGCTCACGGGCTCCTGCAGCCCGAGGGCGGCTGTCGGCAGGGATGTCAGCACACCTAAATCCAGCTGGGCCCCTGGGAGCAGGGCGCTTTAGGGCCACCGTTATAAAAATCCCAAACCACGGCTCCGGTGCTCACAGCCCGAAAGACATCTTGGGGAGCCCTTGCTCAGGTGCTGACAGTCAAGCACTGGGGAGAGGGAGCCTTGGGGAACACTCTGACCCTGAAATTCCTGAATTCCGGGATCTCTTCCCTCCTCCCACGCCTGCCCCCGGGGGAGTACAGTTTGCCAAATGCAGTGAAAGTTCCATCCCTGCGCAGCAAGCAGCTCCAGGGAGAGAAGCAGGGAGGCAGCGGTCACAGGGGAGTGAGGGACACTGAGCCCAGTCGGTGTTGCTTGTCCTCATAATCCTCCAGCCCCACTTCCGGGGTTCCTGTGAGGCTCCAGTGAGTTCACCTTGACAATGGGAAGACTCATCCAGGACTCTTGTCACTGTTACCATTGACACACACACACACACACATACACGACTCACCTTTCATGGGACATTTGAGAGACTCTTGAGGGCACATTCCCCTTCCTTGTCCTACCCTGAATTAAAAACCAAGATTTCTGTGGTTGTGGGGTTGGAGGGATGGAAACTGCCAAGTGTAGAGCATTGCATCCAAGTCATGTGCCGGGAGCCCAGAATTCCGCCCTTGACTCCCAGGTACACGTTTTAGCCGCCCCAGCAAACGAGTCTCTGACACCAGATGGGTGACTGACTACAACTTCATTCTGTTCCGACACTGCCTACCCAGAGACGGCATCAGATCCCGCAGGTTAGGGGCTCCGTCCTGCAAGGGTGCCCCTCCCCCACCTTCACACGCCCCCTGCAAGTCCCAGCTGTCATCTGTGCTTGTGACCTAGTGGCTATAGACCGGAGGTCCCCAAGACCACCTCCATGGGCTCAATTAATTGGCCAGAGGGGCTCACAGAACTAGATCCCCAGTTTACCACAAAAGGGTTAACAGAGGAACAGCCGGATGGAAGGGGGGCACCAGACAAGGTCTGGGGAAAGGGTACGGGGCTTCCACACCCTCTCCAGGGCACCAGTGTCCTCACTGTTCCACGTGTTCACTCACCTGGAAGCTGAACCCTGTGCAGTTAATTAAATTAATTAAGTGAATCAATTCATTAGATCATTGGCCATCGGTGATCAAACTCAAATCTCCAGCCCCTTTCCCTCCCCCCCAGTCACACAGCCGGTGCCACTGACAACCAGCCCTCCCCTCCCCTCCTGCCCCCACTCCATTTCCAGGTGATGTAGGGACATTCCAAAAGTCACCTTATTAACAAAAGATACCTTTATCACTCTGAAAACCAAAAATAGGTTTCTTATTAGAAATCACAATACAACAGGGGCACCTGGGTGGCTCGGTTGGTTAAGCATCCGACTCTGGATTTCAGCTCAAGTCACGATCTCACAGTTCCTGAGTTCAAGGCCCGCATTGGGCTCTGTGCTGACAGCTTGGGATTCTCTCCCTCTCTCTCTCTCTCTCTCTCTCTCTCTCTCTCTGCCCCTCCCCCACTCGTGTGTGCCCTCTCTCTCTCCAAAGCAATAAACTTAAAAAAAAGAAATCACCATATCACAGAGAGTTTCACACACAAACTCATTCCGTCCACACGGTCCTTCTAAGAGGCAGGGAATCCAAACCCAGTTTACAGCTGCCAAGACTGAGGCTCATGGGCCTGGGCACCTTACCCAAGGGCACGGTGTCTGATCCCACTAAGTGCTAGGGCTTGGGTTAGAACCGAGGTCTGCCTAGGTCGTGGCTCCCCTGCCACTAAAGCACATCCCAGAAGCCCACAGTGCACTTCTATGGATGAGTATGTAAGCAAGGTTGCAGACAGCACTCCCAGCAGTTGCCTGGCCAGGCATGGGGGTGGGCAGAGCTGGAATCAAGGCCAAGGGCACGCAAGGCGTGAATTCTTTGTTTTTTTTACTGTTTATTTTTGACCGAGAGAGAAATCGCGCATCAGCGGGGAGGGGCAGAGGGAGAGGGGATCAGAAGAGCTAAAAGCAGGCTCTGTGCTGAAAGCAGAGAGCCCGTGCTGGGCTCGAACTCATGAACCATGAGATCATGTCCCGAGGCGAAGTTGCATGCTTAACTGATGGAGCCACCCAGGCGTCCCAAAGGGTGAATTTAAGTAGCATTTTCTGGGGTTGCAAGTGGCAGACCCGACTTGAACCAGCATTGGCAAAACATGGATTTATTGGAAGGGTATTGATCCAGCGTGGTGGTTTTTCTACCGCAGATCACAACCCGGTAGTGCGTCATGAAATCAATTTAGTGGGTCTCAGCTGGTAGGAAAAGCAAATGACATGGAATAGAATGGGAAGTATCAGAGTGTATCACACATAATCAGGGGGTAAGTATTGTTTCATGAAAATTATGTACATACAATCACGTACTTGAGTGAGTGTGTGTGTGTGTGTGTGTGTGTATTCTGGATTGCAATGTGAAATGGGTCATAGACAGAATGTTTGAGAGCTATTGATCTAACTTCTGGATTCAAAGGGAAATCTACAGATTTCAGGTTCACCTTCAGGTCCTGAGATTAGGGACCTCCTCATGGTCATAGGTCTCTCTCTCTCTCTCCTTTCCCTCAGCTCTGTGTTTCTTTAGGGGGTACTGGTTTCATTCAGTCCCAGTATAGGAGGGTTTTTTCCAGAGCCTCCAGCTCTATTCCAACTCACGTCCTTCTGGTCCCAGGACTGTAGATGTAAGAGGGTTTCCCCTCCAGATCCAGTAAGAAGATTCCTTGTGTCCCACGTCCCACTGGTCCCTTGTGGCCAGGGGAATGCAGCTCTCTGTTCCCCGGCCCACGTCACGTCCCCTCCCCCATAGCAAAAGCAGTGTGCTGTTTCTGGAAGTCCTCACTGCAAGCTTGAGACTGGAGAGAGGAAGAAACAAGGCCCAAACCGAGGGGGTGTTCTTCTGGACAAGTCAACCGATGACTGTCCTCTGCAAACGGGTCAGGTGCCAATGAGCCAGCTGTTGCTGATTTGGCCCAGGGACCGCCCGGGCAGCATTTTGCAAAGCATCAGTTTGCCAAGCAGGTGATCTTCCAAGGTGGTGGGTGGGATCTGGGCATCCTGTGGGTCTGCAGAGCCCTGGCTGAGCCCCCAGTTCTGCTCCAACAGATCTTAACCATTTCAGATGTCTGCCGACCTCTCCAGACTTGGGCTTCCGAAGAGGCAGCCAGTGGGCAGTCTTGCCAAGTTGCTTGGAAAAGGGCGGTCCCTCTGGCATTAAAACCTGACTTCCTGATTGGCTGGGAGTGGTGACATCTTACTCAGAGGCTTTATTTACGTATCCAAGGAACTGCTGGGGGGTGGCTCCAGGAAGTTCTGCTGTGGCCATAGATGAAAATCCAGAGGCTGCCTCAGCCTGGCTGGGGGCCCGGGGACCCAGGTCTGCTCCCTTCGTGCACTGGCTGTGGGCATGCCTCTTCCCCTGTGTGGGTGGGCAAGTCGGCTCTGGCGGACTGGGCTGGCCAAGGGGATTGGAGGTTGACGTATGGGGAGGGGTCCTCTGTGACGTCACGGGGAGTGTTTCCCACAGGAATATGTGGAATCCCATCCTTCAGGAATGAGCATGAAATGTGGTGGGCTTGCCCTGAAACCTCCAGATCCCTGCCCACATCTGTAAAACGAGGAAATCCCACTGCGTGGGCTACAGTCCTTTTCTTGGCTGTGATTCTACGATCCTTGGAATCTAACATTCCATGATTCTGAGATCCTAGGAACCGAAAAACGTCGATTATTTTTGATGATGTTCTCACCCCAACCCCTTGGATTTGATTTTCAGCCCTCCCCCTGCCCCCAAGATGGCCATCCACACAAAATGTAGGTTGGTCTCTCCCTGGCTCTCGCATGAGGTGGGCCTCATCGAGGAGAGGGTGTGGTTTGCCCGGGACCCAGACTCAGAGATGAGACTCCTGTGGTGTCTGCTGAGTGGCCCATTTTTATGTCCGCCACTAGGTGACCCCAGTACAGGGCCTGCACCTTTTGTTATCTGCCTTTCAAAGCGATTAGCTCCTTGCCCCATGAACCTTTTTTTTTTTTTTAAGTTTATTTCTTTATTTTGAGAGAGACAGAGAGAGCATGAGTGGGGGAGGGGCAGAGAGAGAGGGAGAGAGAATCCCAAGCGGGCTCCATGCTGCCGGCCCAGAGCCCGATGTGGGGATCGAACCCACGAACCGTGAGATCATGAAATCAAGAGTCGGACGCTTAATGGACTGAGCCGCCCAGGCGCCTCACTAGCTCCTTGAACCGCGTTGGCCCAACATAACCTAAATTCCACAGCTCACAGCTCCTGTGGCTCCCATCTGGTGAGATGAAGAAAATGTTATTCGCCAGAACTCCAGAGAGGTTGGGGTAGGCCGGGCAAAGGACCGGACTCAGTCCTTGGGAGGAGCAAATCTGAGCTCATGGGCTCTGGTGACAGAGGAAATGTGGGACTGGGAGGGGCCAGAGGGAAAGGACTGGCCAGGTGTGAGGCAGGAGGCTTAATTTAGCTGTTCCCCCCTGCTGTGCATCAGGACTGTACTCCCCCCCCCCCACCCCGCCCCCCACTCTTTCTGACCATGGGTCTGGATCTCCCACGTGGTTCTCAGGAAATGCTGGCTCTGTGACGCCCACAGCTGTGCCTGGCGAAGGCTAACCCAGGCTGCCGGGACGTCCCACACCGCTCAGTGTTTAAGGTTCTAGATTCTCAAATCGCCTGGGAAAGAAGGCAAGAGTTTGGCTTGACACAGAACAACCCAAACTCACTTCTCGTCCCGGGCTATGCAGAGCACAAGGGTTGCTGGCTAGGGGGTGGGTGGATTTGCCAAGGGGCTCAGAGGTCTTCCCCGGAGAGAGGGGGAAGTTCCCATGTCCCGGAGATCATGGCCTGAGCCGAAATCAAGGGTTGGACACTTAACCAACTCTTGAGTCACCCAGGCGCCCCAAGTTAAGCCTTTTAATAACTGTATAGGGTCAGTCTCCTTTTGTCCTTGTTTTACCACTAAGAGCATGAAAACAGAAGTCTATGACTTGCCCAAGGCCACATGTTCGGCAAATGGAGACTTGGGCCTGAGCAAGGCCATGTGGGCTCTGAGGCCAGAATCCTAAGGCCCAAAGATTTAGAAGGATTCATCGCTTTATTATTTTTTTAATTAAAGAAAAATTTTTTTAATGTTTATTTTTGAGAGAGAGAGAGAGAGAGACAGAGCATGAGCAGGGGACGGGCAGAGAAAGAGGGAGACACAGAATCTGAGGCAGGCTCCAGGCTCTGAGCTGTCAGCACAGAGCCCGACGTGGGGCTCGAACTCATGGACCGCGAGATCATGACCTGAGCTGAAGTGGGACACTTAACCGACTGAGCCACACAGGCGCCCTTTAAATTTTTTTTAGTGTTTATTTTTGTGAGAGGGAAAAAGAAGATGAGAGGGGAAGGGGGGGGCGGCGAGTGAAAGGGAGACAGAGGATCTGAGCAGGTCTGTGCTGACAGCAGATGGCCCAACGAGGGGCTGGAACTCACAAACCGTGAGATCATGACCTGAACCAAAGTCGAGCACACCGACTGAGCCACCCAGGCGCCCCGGGATTCATTCTCTTTGCTCTGCAAAGAGAGCAGAGTCATCTCCTGGAAAGAACGTGACCCTAGGGCGCCTGGGTGCTTCAGTCAGTTAAGCATCCGACTTCGGCTCAGGTGATGGATCTCAAGGTTTGTGGGTTCGAGCCCCGCATCAGGCTCTCTGCTGTCAGGACACAACCTGCTTCAGATCCTCTGCCCTCTCTGCCCCTCCCTTGCTTGTACTCTCTCTTTCTCTCTCTCAAAAATAAACAAACATTGGGGTGCCAGGGTGGCTCAGTCCGTTAAGCGTCCAACTTCGGTTAAGCGTTCGACTTCTCAGCTCAGAGCCGGAGCCTGCTTTGGATCCTGTGTCTCCCTCTCTGTCTGCCCCTCCCCTGCTCACACGCTCGCACGCTCGCTCTCTCTCTCTCTCTCTCAAAAATAAACATTAAAAAAATAAAATAAAATAGTATTTAAAAATAAACATTAAAAAAAAAAAAAAGAAAGAAAGCAACCCCAAGGTCGAGGGAACTCTTTCCTCTTGCCCTCCTCCTCATTGTGACCAGGGTGGCCTCTGGCCTCCACAGAGAAGGGGAGGGGGGCGGGGACCCCGGGAGCGGGCCAGACGTGGACTCTTCCCCAGGGCCTGCCCGCCAGCCCAGGCCCCAGGCACAGAGCCAACCAGGAAAGGAAACTCCCTCCCATGATCGCAGTCTGGGCCATTCTGTACAGGAAAGGGTAGGCTCTCCCAAAGCCCAGACAGTCTCCAGATGGTTTTTCACTGAAGATTTTCCCGGCGCATCTTTGGACCCCGAGACAGAATGTGGGCGGGGCCAGGGCTCGGCCCAGCGTCAGGAGAACAGGCCCTCTCTTGGCGGCCCCAGTGCACTGTGGGATCCCGAGCAAACCCCATCTCCTCGGGGCCTGCGTTTCTCCCTCTGCGGTGGGTTGACCGTGATCCCGAAAAGAGAAGTCCGAGTCCTAACCCCAGTACCTGTGACCGCGACCTTATTTGGAAATAGGGTCTTTGCCAACGTAATGAAGTGAAGGATCTCCGGAGGAGATCATGATGGATTTCAGGTGGTCCCCAAACCCAACCACAGTGTCCTGAAAAGGAAAGGAGAAGAAGATGGGGCGCCTGGGTGGCTCGGTCGGTTGAGCGTCCGACTTTGGCTCAGGTCGTGAGCTCACGGTTCATGAGTTCAAGCCCCGGGTCGGGCTCTGTGCTGACAGCTCGGAGCCTGGAGCCTGCTTCGGATGCTGTGTCTCCCTCTCTGTCTGCCCCTCACCTGCTTGTGCACGTCTCTATCTCTCAAAAGTTCATAAACATTAAAAAATTTTTTAAAATAATAAAAGGAAAGAGAGGGAGAAGACACAGAGACACGAGGAGAAGGCGGCAAGAGGACACAGGCCCGTATCAGAGTGGTGCAGCCACAAACCAAGGTGGAGGCCGCTGGCAGCTGGGGACAGATCCTCCCTCGGAGCCTCCGGAGGCAACCAGCCTGCTGAGACCTTGACTTCAGACCCGTGACCTCCGGAACTCTGGGAGAGCCCGTTTCTGTTGTTCGAAGCCACTGTGTTGTGGTCATTGTTACGGGGGCCACAGGAATCCAACAGGCCTTCTCTGAGAGTACTGATCCGGCCAGGAAGTCCCCCGGGGGGTTAGGAGAGGGAGATAAGAGACAGAAACTTGGCTCCCACCCTGAGAAGCTCACAGATGAGTTGAGAAGTCAAAAGCCACACCAAATTACTGCATGTCAAGCTCCAGCGTGATGGAACAGAATCTAGGCTGCCCAGACCGGTGGGGCTCCCGGCCTGGGGGTAGCGGAGGGTGGGTGGGATGTCGGCCCTGGCAGGGCCACCTCCAGGGGACTCAAAGCTCCCCGTTGGGGTGGGGACCTGGGATGAAGGGCCATGGGCCAGCATCCTTATTAGGAGCTGTGGCAGCTCTGTGAAGGGGACTCTGGACTGCTAAGGTCTCAGGGGTCATGGTTGGCCATGGTAGCCAGTATGCCCAGGTCAGAGCAAGGGGTGCTGATGGCAAGGCCTAGCCCAGGGCCTTCTTTTCCTGGGAGTGTGGCGCTAGGAAAAACGACTTATCCTCTCTGGACTTTCCTGACCGCATCCTTAAAAAGGCGTTAATCTTCACACCAGGATGTGACACACACCTTCTGGCAAACGGTAAGTGTTTGATAGTATTTCCGAAGAGCACACAAATTCGAATAAAGGCAGCTGTGTGAGGCCAAGAGCACTGATAGTAAATGTGGGAAGAGGGACGGATCGCGGGCGGGAGGAGCCAGGACAGCAAGCGTTTGTTACTTGGAGGGGATCGGGGAAGCTGTATTAGTAGAAATCTTTTTATTGCAGGTGACAGAAATCCAACTCAAACTACTCTGCGCACGAACCGGAATATTGGGCTGAGGTCACTGTTACCATGCTTTGAGTAAATCAAACGCACACCCACCACAGGGCCTTTGTACTTGCGGTTCCTGCCCTCTGTTGGTATGTTTTGTCCTGCAGATATTTCCAAAGTCTCTCCTTTACCTCTTTAGCTCTTTATCAAGTAAGTTTAAGTTAATTTTAAAAATAAAATTTTAAATGTATCCCCCACTCAACGCTATGACTTTTCTCTGTTGTATTGCTTTTTTTTTCTCCATAGCGTTTATCATCATTTAATGTGCTATTGATATTATTTTCTTTATTTATTGTCTTTCTACTTATACCGTGTGAGCCCCAGCAAAGGTAGGTCTTTTGTCTTTTCTTTGCCTTTAAAATTTGTTTTTTGAGAGAGAGAGAGAGAGAACATTCGCGCTCTTAACTTGGGGAGGGGCAGAGAGAGAGAGAGAGAGAGAGAGACTCTTAAGCAGGTTCTGCACTCAGCACAGAGCCCAATGTGGGGCTCAGTCCCAAGGCCCTAGGATCATGACCTGAGCCAAAATCAAGAGTTGGACACTCAACTGACTGAGCCACCCAGGCGCCCCAACTCTTTTTTTTTTTAACTTTTGATTTTTCTAGTTTTCTCCACCTAGAACCATGTGGTAGGTGTGATGGTTCATTTTATGTATCAGCTGACAGAGCCACAGGATACCCAGAATTTGGTTACATATTATTATCTTGGGGGTACATCTGTGAGGGTATTTCCAGATAAGATGAGCATTTGAATTCATAGACTAGGTAAAGCAGATGGCCCTCCCTGACGTGGGTGGACCTCATCCAGCACGTTGAGGGCCCGAATCGAGCAAACAGGTGGAGGAAGGGGGAATGTGCTCTCTGGCTGGGTTTTACACTGGCCTGTTGATCTTCTGTGATGTGGCGGGGGCTCTGCAGGGAGGCCTTCCTGGAGGAAGTGCCGTTTGAGAAGGATGGACTCTACACAGCAGGGGATGGATGTGGGCAGATGAAGCCACAAGACCTGACAGAGGAATGTCGCAGAGGCCAGTCCGGGGTAGAATGGGAGGAAAGAGTCTTTGGGGTTAGATATCAAGCTTGTACTGGCCTTTGCGAAAATCAAATCCCTGATGGCGGGTGATGGAATTCTGCTGGTGGCCACTGAGACAAGTCACGAGGGAAAATAGTGCTCAGGACAGGTGCATTTTGACAGAGGGGCAAGTGGAGGGAAAGTTCTAGAAAGTTCTAGAACACAGGGAAAGTTCTAAGCCATAAGTAGAATGAGACCCTAGGCCTTGAGGGAAGAAGTCGTAAGAGTTTCCATCCTCACGAGTTGTGCACTTTGCAGTTTACAAAAGCATTTTGCCATGCATCACCTACCCGGCCCTGAGTGGTAGGAATTCCCTTCTTCAACAAATATTTATCAGTAACTTCCCAAGGGGCGCCTGGGTGGCTCAGTCGGTTGGGTGGCCGACTTTGGCTCAGGTCATGATCTCATGGTCCGTGAGTTTGGGCCCCGCGTCGGGCTCTGTGCTGACGGCTCAGAGCCTGGAGCCTGTTTCGGATTCTGTGTCTCCCTCTCTCTGACCCTCCCCCGTTCATGCTCTGTCTCTCTCTGTCTCAAAAATAAATAAACGTTAAAAAAAATTTTTTTTAAATAACTTCCTGCTTAAAAGGGTCATGAGGATCCTTATGTGCTGCGTGAGAGGGGGTAATATAGCTGTTGTCAGCATGAACTTGGGCCTGTACCAGACAATGGAAATACAAGACAGATATGGCACGGGCTCTCATGGGTTTCACGGTCCACCGGGAAGAGGGACGTTATTCACTAATGACATAACAGGGTCAAAATTCTAACCATTAAAAGGAGATCTCTTTAAAAGCATTGTTTCTTTATTCGCTATAATTGAGTCCAGTAGCCCACAGTGTATTGAGTGCTTACTCTAGGTTTTTTTTACCTAGTTTAGATTTCACCGCATCCTAGAAGGCAGGTACC
The DNA here is from genome assembly GCF_028018385.1 of Neofelis nebulosa. Lineage (NCBI taxonomy): Eukaryota > Metazoa > Chordata > Mammalia > Carnivora > Felidae > Neofelis > Neofelis nebulosa. Next base: position 12,311,936 of record NC_080789.1, read on the forward strand.
TTTATGATTGCCATTTGGTTGGCAGAGGAAGAAACTAAGGCACAGAGAGGTTAGGTAACCTGCTTGAAGTCACACAGCTAGCAAATAGCAAAGCCAGAGTTCAAACCCAGTAGTCTGGCTCCAGAATCTACCCCGGGGCACCTGGGAGTCTCAGTCAGTTGAGCGTCTGACTTTGGCTCAGGTCATGATCTCACAATTTGTGGGTTTGGACCCTGCGTCTGGCTCTGTGCTGACAGCTCAGGGTCTGGAGCCTGTTGCAGATTCTGTGTCTCCCTCTCCCTCTGCCCCTGCCCCACTCACATTCTGTCTCTCTCTCTCTCTCAAACATAAACAAACATTTTAAAAAATTAAAAAAAAAAAGAATCCACCCCTTGATATCTGAACTACCTTTGTCTTTTGCTTATAAGCACTTCTCATTGCTATGTGTGTGTGGAGGCGGGGAGCTGGGGGCAACTTAGATGAGTCCCAACTCATCTAAGGGATGCCCACTAAGATCCCTTAGATGGGATCTCAATCTTTCCTGATAAGTGCTCAGTATCTCAGGTTCCCTCCCCTCCCCCCATCCCCACCTCTGCCCCTAAGCACCACCACACCTGCTCCTCTTGAAGGTGGCTCCTGGGTGCATGGGAGAAGGGAGATGGGCCTTTGGATAGGGCCTGCCAAATAATACACGATCTAAAAATTTCACAACCAGGGGCGCCTGGGTGGCTCAGTGGGTTAAGTCTCTGACTCTTGGTTTTGGCTCAGGTCGTGTTCTCACGGTTCGTGGGTTTGAGCCCCGCATCAGGCTCTGTGCTGATAGCGAGGAGCCTACTTGGGATTCCCTCTCTCCCTCTCTCTCTCTGTCCCTCCCCTGCTCTCTCTGTCTCTCTCTCAAAAATAAATAAATAAAAATAAAATAAAATAAAAATTTCACAACCATTATCCGGTTTACAAACACGAATAATGCCACATAGGTATGGTAAGAGCGTCTGTAACCTGGTCAGCTGTGGAAGGCTCCCCACAAGGAGGGGTTAGCAAGGTGAAAGGGAGGGAGACCTCTCCAGACCGAGGTGGTCTGAGAGTCTGACCGGGGAGTCGGGAGTCGGGTCTAACTGCCCCATGACTTCTTGTTGTCAAGGTCAGAGACCCGGAGTTACTGACCCAACAGCCCAGAGCAGGGGTCACAAGACAGGCCAGAGCCCAGCTCCAACTCCAAGCACCTCCTCCCGCCCCCCTCCAAGTCCAAAGTAGGAAGGTCGAGGATTCCGTGGAGAAAGAGACCCTGGCTGCCACATGAGCCAGCGCGACTGTTGGCCCCCGGGCGTCTCCGGGCTGGGCCACCATACCTAATTTTAACTGACCTGCTGATTCATCCAAGATGGCTCCTTCCCTCCCCCGCCTGCCCCGCCCCCCCACCCCCAGCCCAGGCCACAGCCAGCCACAGCCACTCCTCAGAGCTGCCAAAATTCTTAAAGTTCAAGGTCATTCCCCATCTGTTCCAAGCCCTCATTCCAACCTCATCCCCGACCAATTCCCTTCACAGAACGTCTAGCCCTGTCAACTAGTCTTCTCGGGGTTTCCTGAGCATTCCAGTACATTCCTGCTTCCCTAACTCTCTGGACCATCTTTCGAGCCCCCATTCAAACGCCCTTTTCTGGAGGATGCCCTTCTATACTCACCACAGACTGAGTGGCTATCCCTCCCCAGCCCTCTTCCCCTCCCCCCTCCTTGCCTCCTAAGTAGTTTATCAGTGTGACCACGCTCACCTGGAGGACAGATATTGCACACCTACTATGGGCTCTGGGGAGATTAAGGCATTAGTTATAGGAATGTTTTCTTCCTTTTTTAATTTTTGACATATATTTGTTTTTGAGAGAGAGAGCACAAGCAGGGGAAGGACAGAGAGAGAAGGAGACACAGAATCCGAAGCAGGCTCCAGGCTCTGAGCTGTCAGCACAGAGCCCGACGCGGGGCTCGAAGTCATGAACTTCAAGACCCTGACCTGAGCTGAAGTCAGCTGCTTAACTGACTGAGCCACCCAAGCTCCCCAGGAATGTTCTATTCCTAGCCCCTCTTTCTCATTTTTCCCCTAGATTACAAAACCTTTTACTCTCACGGGGGGACGGTGGCAGCACGGTGCTGTGTGTTCACCAAGCCTGTCTCACTTTCTCGGGGCAGATGGGGAGGTCTCACCCCCAGCCTCCGTGGAAGTCGGCACGGCCACGTGGCCGGAAACCATGAGCATCAGTGTCAGGCGTGGCCCCCAAACCTCTCACTCTCCCCCTCTCTTTCGTCTGGCTTGCCTGCTGGATACAGAGGGAGCAGAGGCCTTCAGAGTCCTTGGGGACAGAGCCTGGGGCCCTGAATTGCTGTGTGGAGCAGAGCCCTCTCCCCACCTTCACGGAGGTGAAGGACAACTAAAACCAAGAAGCCACGATTAAAACCAATAAGCCGCTGAGATCGGGGGCTGTTTGTTACAGCAGCTAGCGCTCTAACTAATACACTAATGTGCCCTCGTTTGTGCTGCAAGCCTCACCCACGCCTAGTATGTAAGAAGTTCTTCATATTCATCTCCCACCGCGTGGCTCCCCTCTCGTCCATCCTCCACGTGCACACTTGACCCCGCCCTCCTCCCCCTGCCTCCCACCGCTGCTCAGAATTTCCCAGGGCTCCCCCCTGTCCTCGGAAATTTCCTTCTCCCCTCCTCTTTCTCTCCCCAATCCTTAAAGACTGGGGTGTTCCCCTGGGTCCTTCTCTTCTTCCCTCGGCACCCTCTCTGGGGCCATCGCTGCTGCTTCCTCTACGTTGACAACTCACTCATGCTCTGTGTCTGATGGGGTAAACGGGAACTTCTCCAAGTCGCCAGGTAGATTCAGCACGTGCGGTGACTCCGGATGGGGGTGGGGGGTGGGGGTGGCAAGTCCTCTCTCTTAGCAGAATACGGTCAGGGAATTAATTCTCAAGGGAAAGCTCAAAGTCATGCTAGGGGGAAGAACAGGAATATCTCCAGCAGACTAAGTGGGCTTTTGAGAGAGAAATTATTCGTTGCGTGTCTTAGTTGGGTTCGATTGTGGATAAACCAGAGAAAACCCAACTGCGGTCTGGGTGTGGGTCCATGTCTTTGCTTCCTCTGTCCCCTCCCAGCAGGGCTGGTGCCCTCTTCCCTGGAGGAGTCCTGGGAGCTAGGACTTGGGCTCTGGTTGTTTTTAGAGGGAAGGGAGGAGGTTTTAGGAAAAGGCTGGGTGGTGTGGCTGCAGGATGCTAGGGAGAGAGGAGGCAAGGAGAGGGGAGGAAGGGACACAGCCCAGGGGCTCTCCTTCGGAAGGGAAGGCTCCCCTCCTGACCTGCCAGCCAGATGTGACCACACCCGTGCCCTGTCCACACTGCCTTCCGGACAGTGGAGGAGGGGCTCTCTGCCTTTCCCGATGGCAGGAGCCTTGTGGGCAGTGGGGCTTGGCCGGGGAGGATACAGAAGCTGGAGAAACACGGCCACCACTTCCCCAGCGTCACCCACCAGAGGACAGTCCAGCCTCGGGGACGCATCCCTACGCCCGCTAGACACATGTCACCCAGATGCTGCAGGTGCTGCCGTCCCAAGAGAGACTTGTTCTCTCCCCTGTCCTCCTGGGTGCCCCGCCCGCCTTAGTAAAGGGCGCCACCACCTGCCCAGTCACTCAGCCAGACGCGGACTCCCCGCTGCCTGCCGGCCCAGGGCTCCACCACTCACGGACCTCCCTCAGCCTCCCCTGGAGCGTCTGTCCCCTCTCCTCCCCGTCCCTCGGCCCTCAGCTCGGAGCCCCTCCCACAGACCTCCGGTGCCTGAAAAAAACCCAAACAGGGAACAGTAGCTGCCTCTGGGAGGTGGTGGGGGTGGGGCGGAGCCAGGAAGGGGCCGGCGGGAACTTTCTGGGGTGATGCTGATCCTCTGTATTCTGATAGGGGGTTGCCCGACACAGGTATCTGGACTCGAATGCTTCGGGCATGTGCACTTCACTGGACGTAAATTTTACAGCAGAAGAAAAGAAGGCAAACATCTCTCGAACTCTCATTAATGACCTGCTTGCCCAAGGATTCACTGGGGAGGGACGGGTAGATGTTTGCAGCCTGCTTTGAAATGCCACAAACCATCAGGAAGACTGATGGATACGCGGGGATGGATAGGTATGTGGTCAAACTAGTCAAATGTCCGTGGTGGAACACAGGTGATGGCTGTACAGCGTTCACTGGAAAATTCTTTCAGCGTTGCCGCACGTGTGAACATCGTTTCAGAATACAAGGCTGGGGGGACGTGTCTCGAGACCTGTCCCCTCCATGCCCTTATTCCCACCTGTAACTAGTGTGGTGTTTCTAGTACAGCATAAAGCCACTGGCCCTCCCCTGCTCAAAACCCTCCAGAGGCTCGCTGCTGGGGAGAAATCTTAGCCCCTGTGGCTCCCAAGGCCACCCGTGGTTGGCCACTGTTTACTTTTCTGGTCGAATCTTCCATTCCTTCCTCCCTCGCTCTCTTTTCCCACCACAGAAACACCAAAGAGCTTCTATTTGCCTGCACAGATCATGCTCTTTATGAACCCTGTGGTGGAAATGTCTGGTGTGCACCCCATTTGCGTTCTCCCTTTCCTCCTAAGTGGTAGAACTCCCAATTTGTGTCTGGGGATATGGCCATAGAGAAATAAACTCTACGGTTCCCGACCTCCCTTGTAGAAAGGTGTGGTCGTGTAATGTACAACGAGAGGAAGTATTCATTACAGCCTCAGAAAGTGTCCCGAAAGGTCAGGGGTCACAACTGTGTTTACCCTTTTTGCCTTCCTGCTGGTTGCAATGATGACGTGATGGCTGGAGCTCAAGCAACCACCTCGGATCAGGAGGTGGAGGCCATGTGTGTAATATGGCAGAGCGCTAAAGTAGGCTGTGCGTGGGTCTGTACCTTACCAGCCCTGAACCATGACTCCTGGACTTCCATATGAAAGAGAAATGAATCTTCTCTTGTTGAAGCCATGTTATTTTGGAATTTCTGTCACCCACAAGCAAACCTGGTCCAAACCCACCAACTGCCATGTCCTCGAATGTTTTGGTCCTTGTGCTTAGAATATCTTTTCCTCACTCTGCTGCCAGCAAACCCTTAATAATCCTCCAAATTCCGGGGCGCCTGGGTGGCCCAGTCGGTTGAGCGTCCGACTTCGGTTCGTGAGTTCGAGCCCCGCGTCGGGCTCTGTGCTGACAGCTCAGAGCCTGGAGCCTGCTTCGGATTCTGTGTCTCCCTCTCTCTCTACCCCCAACCCACTCGCATTCTGTCTCTGTCTCTCTCAGAAATAAATAAACTTTAACAAAAATTTTTTTTAAAAATCCTCCAAATTACTACTCAGGCATCACCTTCACTGTTACATGTACTTGGGTACGATTAATCATTTCCTCCTTCATGGTTTCTACGTTCCTTATATCACACTGAACAATTATTGAGCACTTACTGCATACCAGGCACCATGCTGAGTCTTGTACATACACTCCCCATTTTCTTTCTCATGAAGACATTTGAGATAGGTAACTACTTTCAAAGTTCCCATTTTACAGATTAAAAAAAAAAAAAAACCAAAAACTAACCCTGGGAACGCCTGGGTGGCTCAATTGGAGTGTCAGACTTCGGCTCAGGTCATGATCTCGCAGTCTGTGGGTTCGAGCCCCACATCGGCCTCGGTGCTGACAGCTCAGAGCCAGGAGCCTGGTTGGATTCTGTGTCTCCCTCTCTTCCTCTACTCACCCCCTCCCCAAAAATAATAAATAAACATTTAAAAAAACCTGGAAAGTTATGATATCTTCCCTGGATCACAAAAGTAATACGTGCTGGGGCCAGGCATCGAATCCAGCTGTCTGATTCCCTGTGTTTTACCCCTATGTTGCACCATCCCTGTTACGTTACTGCCCTTATCATCATTTGTGTACATATCCGTCCCTCCCGTCACCCCCTAATGTCCAGGCACCATGTGGCATTCACCTTGGTCTCTCTGGAACCCAGTACAGAGCCCGGCACCCTGTGAGCACGTGTCTGTGGACTTCAACAATCAATTCTAAGTCTTCAGTCCCGGTTCTGAGGCAGAAGGGCCTTCCCAGGTGGGCTCACCTCCCTGCACCCCTTTCCCCATGCATCCCCTGCACCCCTTGGGCTTTTGCACACACAGTTTGTTACCTCTGCTTTGGGGCCCCCACAGCACGCTCCCTCATACTTTAAGGTCCAGTCCCCTTGTGGCCTCTGCCCGCAGATCTTCTCCGTGTAGACCCCGGGCTGCCTTCCCACCCTCCCAAAGCCCTTTGCTTGGGTCTCTGGTGTGGTCCAAATCCCCCCCAGGGATTTCCTCCACTCAACCCGGAGTCCGTTGAGAGCAAAAACTACGCTTTATTCCCCTTTTAATAATTTGGGGAGCCGTCCTTGGTCGGTGCCACGAATATAGAGATGGGAAAAGACCCCGTCCTGGTTGGAGGGGAGGGTGGATTGGGGGGGGGGGGGGGGAGGGCGAACGCAGGGACCCAGTAGAAGCGGCGGAGCCAGAGTCGGAGGCTTTTCTCCTCGCTGCCACTAGATGGCAGCAGGACCACCCGGCGGTCACCCTTACGACTGCCTTTGCCTTAACCTCCGGGAAGCCAAAAGACCCTGGATGGACTCCGTTCAATAATACAAACATTCAAAGACCTTACTGACCCAGCTCTCTGCCAGGTGTGCTGTCAGAAAGGTGAGAGGGGGAAGAAGAACGATCCACAAGTTGGACCAGTTCCAGCTGGGAAGCACCAACCCCGAAACCGGACTACCCGGGTTCGAACTTCGTGCTTGGCATCTCTTAGCTGTGTGACTTTGGTGGTTCCTTATAACCTCTCTGTGCCTCCACCTCCTCGTGTGGGAGGTGGGGTTTATGGCTGCTGGGAGGCGCGGTGCCCCTGGAGCGCAGGAAGTGCGGTGCGAGTGTCTATTGTTTTGATACGTCTGCTCCCGAGGAAGCTCACGGGGTAGAAATGGGGAGCTGCACCCCAAAGCGGAGAGAGAGAAGGCTGCACCCGAGCTGGAGCCCCAAGGCGGGAAAGAAAGCGCACCTGCGAGGGAGGGTTGGAGTTGGGGGAGGATTCCTGCAGGGGGCGCTGTTTCTTCGAGATGGGCCGCGAAGGAAGGGCGAGCGTCTGCGGAGGCGGGGCCGCGCCGCACCGGTGACAGGTGGAAGGTGGAGCCACCCCACGCCGCCTCCTCCGAAGTTGAGTAGCGGAGAGGTGGGGAAGGACGGCTGGTGTCCTCAGGCCACACCTGTTATTGGGATTTGGGGATCCTTGTGTCCCTGCCAGCCCTCTTCCAATAAAGCCCCTCTGGGCCTCCAGGGAGAGGAGGAGCCTTGCCATGTCAACTGTATTTTTAGTTCCCTGTGCCTCTCCCCAGCTGCTATAAGACACCTCTCCCCACCCCCAGCCCGCCGCTTGGCTGCAGGCTCCTGGAGGACAGCTGGGGAGAAGGGGAGACGCGGTCAGTTCTAATGGCTGCCAGGAGGCTGGGCGGAGTGGGGTCTGGGGCAAGCTTGGGGGTCCCGCCGCCCCATCGAGTCTGCTCTGAGTCGGGCCTGGCGCTGGACCAGGACCGCAGACTCTGGCAGGAAGCAGCAAACTAGGCTGGGCGGGCGGGAGGCACTGGCCAGGCTGGCTTCCAAAGGGGAGGCTCCTAGGAGGAGAAAGGGAGGTGGTCAAGGTTGAAGGGACCCTTGGCTCTTTGGGGCTAAAGTCACCCCCTGGATGAAGTCTTAAAGTGGAATCCCCCAGATTCGCTTGGGGAGTTGTTAGCTGCCCAAGGGCTAGCAAACTCCCAGGTCCTGGAAGAGAGCCGCTCTTTGCACAGCCACCTGGGGACTCAAACCTGGGGGGGAGGGGAGGTGGGGGGAGGGGCAGGATGCTGGAAGCCCCTTGCTAGAGAATTCTCTTTGTGTCTGTGCTCGAGGAGAGGCAGGAGTTGCCGACTTGAAGATCGCAAAACCAGTCTTTTTCCACCAGACTGGCTCCTGGCTTACCGTGTGTGTGTGTGTGTGTGTGTGTGTGTGTGTGTGTGTGTGTGTTGGGGGGTGGGGGGGCGGTGCTTGGGTCAAGTCCTTGTCCAAGTACGGACAAGAAAAGTCTTCAGTGAGCATGCAGCCTCCCTCTCCTCTCAGTAGACTCCACTGGTCCTCTCTATCCCCAAAGAGTCAGCAGAGTGTGCCCAAGGGAGTGAGCATGACAAGAAGACATATTTTGGTTCATCATAAAGGAGACTCTTGCAAGTCTTAGGTGAGGAGCTCACTGCTCCTAGGAGTATTCAAGCAGATGCTAGAGGATGATCCGCTGGGAGAATTCCCCGCCTTTAGTGGGAACTTGGACAAGATGCAGTCGAAGTCTTCTGTTAGCCTCTAGACACGATGGCCCTATACACATCTACACTTGTCTATCTCTGCCTTTCTATGACCCTGGACCTCTCAAGCCCAAATTTCCAGAGCGGCCAAACCCGAAGACTTTGGCGCCCCAGAGTTTCCCTCTGGGATCTCCAGACTGTAGAAGTTGAAGACTTGAGAATGATCCTACATGTCTCGGGAGTTTTGCACCCAAAGGTTTCTGTGACATGAGAGGACAGGAAAGAGGATGGGGGCGGGTCCAGCGCGGAGGGATCGAACTAACCCACCTCGGTGTGTGCGCACGTGTGGGTGTGCGTGTCCGTGTATGACACGCGAGTGTAAGGCTTGTGCCCGCAAAGGCGGTCTGGTTTTCCTATTTCGTGCACTTCCAGCTTCCTTGCCCCGGCCACTGGAAGGCTGTCACCGGGATAATTATAGTCCCCAAACAAAGCGGGTGCCTCCAGGTAGCCATAGCTACTGTTAGGTAATGCCTGCTCTGTTGTAGAGATATCGAAGTACAAACAGATGTCGGCCCCTTCCTATTAGCTTAAATGGTAAAACTTAAAAGGTCCATCGACTTCAAAGCCACAGGTTTCCATGAGCACGCCAGTTAATGGGGGTGCCTGCCAAGGGATGACGGCTAAGTATTAAACACTTGAGCATCAGTAATGATTTGATGAGCTTTTAAATGCTCGGGCTGCCCCCAGACAAGTGCAGAGGCCGGAGATGGTGGGGGTCTGAGCCCTTGGCAGATTCTCTCAGAATTGCCTTTCCTCTGTCCTAGGTCCAGCATGGAGTAAGCCCTTAGGACTAGGCTGTTGAGCAAATAGGAGAACGAACGAACGAATGAACGAATGAATGCATGGATGATAGCTCTCCCCCCAATCCCCGTGACATTTCTAGCTACTCATTTTGCCACCACATCTTCTGCTGTGAAAGGTGGCTGGGCTCCCAGAGGTCTGGGATAACAGGAGCTTCCCATGTGACTCCTGGGGCACCGTGTCAGGGAGAGAGACGCCTCTGCTTAGGAACCAGCTGATTGATTCGATAAAGGAGTCAACAGGGTTCGTTGACAGGATCCGCGAGGGGTCAGACAGGAAGTGGCAGTTCGCGGTGACCCTCACAAAGTAATTGGGCCGGGCTTGACAGAGATCGGAACGGAATGAATTCTGGGCCCTAGGTGACACTCAAGAGCCCCCACCTTGGGGTTCCTACTCCGTGCTGGCCATGGAACTGACTCTCTTCGATGCCGCGTTTCCTACCGCCTAGACAATTCTTGCCAAACGTCCCTGCTCGTATTTCGAACAGGGGATCTGATTCAGGCAGCTAACAGATGGAGGCTGTTGGGTAGAGCCCTGTCATCGGCTGCCTCGGGTTGGGTGCCAGTCCCGGTCCAGTCGGCTGTGATCGGCCGTGGGGTCAGGGGGAAGTACATGGCCCTACATGGTCATGTAGGGACTGGGACAGAGCAGTCGCTTTTAGAAAGAGCTGTCTATGTGGGGTCGTCGTGACGGACGTGTCTATTACAGACCCAGGGCAGCCAGGGCACTTGCTTATTCTTTTGGAACCTCACCGTCCACAGCTATAAAATGGGGTGATGCTCGTTACCTTGCGGGGCCACTGTGAAAATCAGATGTCATGCTGCCCAAGGAGGTGCTTTGTGAACTGTAAAGTCCTGTGTAGATGGAAGGAAGGGCCTAGTACGTTGATCATAGCACTAAAACAACGGTACTGTAAGCTTACTCCTTATATCTCCCCAAGGGACTGTGAGTTTCTTGAACACAGGGATGTGTTTATTTAGTTTTATTGTCCTGAGCATGTGGCACAGTTTCCATCACGCCAGAGGTAGTCTGTCACTATGTGTGGGATGGACGAATGGATGGATTATGGATGGATGGGCAGATGATGGATGGGGGAGTGGGTGGGTGGGTGGGTGGGTGGTGGATGGATGAACCCATACGTGGACGATGGAGAGATGCATGGACGGGTGGGTGGCTAGATGATGGATGGATGATGGATAAATACAAAGAAGGCCAACGATCCTCCCTTGGCTCCCTTGCAAGACCATCTACTTATTCAACAAATATTTGTTCAGCTACAATTTGGTACAGGGCACTGTGTGAGGTCCAAGAGATACAGAAGTCAACAAAACATAAGTGAGTAAGGTATTCGGGGGCATGAACCCAAAGAGCCTGACTTTCTGGGTTCAAATCCCAGCTCTACCAGCTATGTGACCATGACAGTTTTCCCTAACTCCCCCCCTGAATAAACGAGGACGATGCCATGTCTGTCCTAGAGATACGGCTGTCAGGGGATTAAACAAGTTACCAAATGTGAAGTGCTCGGAGGAGGGCCCGGCATGTCCCTACACGTATCGGCTGCTCTAACACACTTGTGGCAGAGCCAGCATGGAAACTAAGAAATACAGCACAATGAAGGGAGCCGTACAACAGGGGCGCCCACCCAAATAAGTGGAAGGAGGAGGACATTAATGGGGCCTGGAGGGGGTGTGCCAAGCAAAACTTCTCAGAAGGAAATACTTGAGCAAAGGCCACGAGGGCCACGAAGCCAGTTTTCTGGGTGGGGTAGAAAAATCCAGACTCCAAGAGCCTGTGGATAGACGCCCAGCTATAAGTAGGAACCACCTCGGCTCCCTCCCCTCTCTCACCCCCCCCACTTCTGGCTGGGTAGGGGCTCTCCGGCAACATGGGCAGACTGTGGACAAGGAGACTGTTAAGGACCAGGACAGTCCCAGGGCCAGCCCAGGAGCCGCTGCCCGAGCTTGGAAACATGACAGTTTCCTTGGGATGGTTGACAACGGGGAGAGTTGAGTTTCAGGCTGCTGGCGTCGGCCTTGGTGGTGCCCTTTTTGCTGGCCTCTGAGACTCCACACAGTGGCCCAGCCTCCTCCCCTGCTCTTGCCACATACACAAACACCCCCGCGCCCCTGTGGCCTGAGCTGTCCTACCTCCCCACAATGGCACCTGCCCCAAAATAGCTCCCATGTGAGAGCTACAGAAAGGAAAAGATTAGACCCCTCATGAAAAGGAGGGAGGAGGGAGAGGAGGGGAGAGTGAACAAGCCGTCAAGTGATCTGTGTCGAGCTTCAGGGAAGGTATAAAATCCCTTTGGGGCCGGGCAGTCTCAAACCCCGGCTGTCAGAGCCAGGACACCGAGTCGGCCCGGACTCCCTCTTTCTGTCTTCCTCAGACTGCGCCATGGGGCTCAGCGACGGAGAGTGGCAGCTGGTGCTGAACGTCTGGGGGAAGGTGGAGACCGACCTCGCGGGCCACGGGCAGGAGGTCCTCATCAGGTAAAAGGAAGAGACCCCATTGCCTCTGTCACCCACTCCCCAAAGATCAAGGGTGCGTGCCTGCAAGGCGGAATCGTTGCCCAGGGTTGACCAGTTGGCTGTGTCGGTCGACTTTGTTAACACCTTCACTTGGTTTTCCTTTGCTTGTAAGTGTCAGGGACTGGCGTCCAGAAAGGAAAAGAGATCCATCCCGGGCCTGTGCCAGCAGTGGGAGAAGCCTGGTGATCAAACCCCGGATGCCTAGCGCCCACCAAGAGGAATCCTAGAATCGTAGGCAGTCATAGTTAACAAGGGCCCTGAGAGATCCTGTCCAGATGCTTCACTAAATGGACGAGGACAAACAGGACCTGAGAGGGGCAGGACCTCCCCGCACCACAAATCCGTAAAGGTCTATAAACTGTCAAGACTGAGACATGGCCTTCAAGATAAAGACCCACAGGCTCTAGAGCTGGCTCAGCCTCCGAACCGCTGTGTGACCTTTGGGAAGGCACACAACCTCTCTGAGTCTCAGTTTCCTCTCCTATACAATGGGCGGGGGTGTTCCGTGCTACCCTTTAAAGTAGAAGTGAGAGTTAAATAAGATAATGCATGTAAGGGGCCTGGTGCTGTTCCTGGAACATAGCAGGTTCTAGAAGATGTTAGTAATTGTTACGGATGGAGCTAGCTTAAGGACCTGCGAAGTATTATAATTAGAAAATAGAAGACAGAGGCCCATTAGGGACTTTTGATGTTGAGGAAGTCTTGAATTTGAGAGCTCTGAATAGTGTGGTCTCCAAGCACATCTTGACTGCAGGGGTTCCTGAACAAAAACAAAAGAAAACAAAATTCCAAGCGTTGTAAATAAAGGATGGTGTGTGGCTTGTAAGCAGAATTTTATTTTCTCATTGCCTTCCACCCCAGACAGTGTTAGACCCCTCTTCTCCAGGTGCCTTCTCTCACGCTCTGGGCCAGCGCAAGTCAAATATCTAATGGGGTATAAATCCACATTTCTGCACCTGGGAGAAAGTGGCCCTGGGGTGGCCACGAGTGAATGGATTGTCCTTCACGCTTTCATTTACAGACAAGTTTCTCCTTCGTCACGTCACGAGCCAGGTTTCCCTCTCCCACTCAGATGCCTTTTTGGTCTCCTTGGGCTGCACTTCTATCCGGCTCCCATGTCTGGATCTGTGATCCGAAGTCTGAGCCCTGAGTCGTCCACGCTAAAAACACTTGGGGAAGGATGGTCACGTTCTCTGTTTACTCCGACCGGCATCATGGGGGATGTTCCCTGTGTCTTTCTCCTCCTGTCCCTGCCAGCAGGCCGCTGGGGCTGCAACAGGTCCTGTTGGATGGGACAAAAGTTTCCCCCAAGTTGACATCAGCTCCTTAGGCACCTTTGCTGTGTGACCTTGGATAAGTCACTCCTCCTCTCTGAGTGACTCACTCTTCCTGCTTGCCTATCGGTTGAACGAAGCGATTGTCTGCCAGGGTCTCTGAGGTCCCTCTCCGCTCTCATGCCCCGGCATTCCCTGAGCCCATGCTCCTCCCTCGCTTTTGGAGAGGAGGCAGGGTAGTTGGGGTTGGAGACCAGTTTGCAAAGCACAAGTCTCTCCAAGGTGATCTGGGGGCCATTAGCCCCCAAGACAGTGACTTGAAGGAGACTTGGGGTATTGTGTCATCAGGGGAAACCTTCCCTCCCTCTCCAGAGTGGATCAGGGACACCTACCAAGGGCCAGGGGCCGGGATGGGATGTGATGCCTGAGACTCCTGGCCCCTGAAAGGTCCCAGAAAGCCCAATGCCCCGTCACGTCTTAGGCCGTGGGACACGCAGAGACCATGCCAACGGGTTCTGCCCTCTTACTGTGTGGGGTCCGGGGAGGAGGGCCTCCCTGCGTGTAGAGGGAAGGGAGGGGGTGCTAACCCCCAGAGCTGCACCTGCCTCTGTGGGAGCTGGCCACTTGATTCTGTTCCAGAGGCTGAGCCTGGGCTTTCTTACTGACCTTGGCAAGGTCACTTCTCCTACTCCTCTTGTAAAAGACGGCATATTCTGTTCAGCGGAGCCTGTTAACAAAACACTGAGGGCTTTGCTACAAGTCGCGAAGGACACCCCCAGCCCCCGGGCTCGGCGCTTCCCGTATATTAACTCACCCTCCCAAGCACCCGATGAGGTAGATATTAGGATCACCACCCTTAACAGAGAGGTTAAGTAACTTGCCCCAAGTCACACAGCTGGAATTCACATCCAGGCGGCTTGCACCCAGCACGGCTGCTCTGGAGCGCTCTGCTCTTGGCACATCAGAGCGGGGTTGCCCTGCCCAGCCTGGTTCTTCTGCCTAGAGCAGGGAAGGCATTCCGCAGGTCGGAGTCTCCATCTCCTGTGTGGGTGTCCGATTGGGCCTCCGTTCAGAGGACAGCTGGGAGGTGGCCTCCTTCCTCGCTGACTTGCCTGCAGGCCTGCGAAAAGCGAAGCAGGTGGACGTAGGATTGAAGCTGAAGACGCAAGGCAAGTGAGGGCTCCTGAAACAGGAGTGAAAGTCTGTCCATCCTTTTCCGCGGGCCGACGGGCTTCGTCTGTCCATTTTCCGGGATGCTGCCCTTAGGCAAATCCAGGTACGGCCTTCTGTGGCTGCCTGGGGCTCCCAGCTGCAGGACTTTGGGCCAAGGGAGGGAAGCGGCTGAGTGATGCCAGAATGATCTGGTGGGCACTGATTGGCCTGATTTTCCTGCACCGTTGAAGGTAAATCTGGGCTCGCTCGCGGGCTGACTGGCACAGAGTGGAAGGTGAGGCAGGGGTCCAGCCTTACAGCTGGAGGCTGAAATATCAGCCAGACCAACCCTTTTGGTTTATGGATGGCTGAACCAGGACCCAGAGAAGCTGAGTGACTTTTTCAATGTCACACAGCACGTTGGAGGTGGACCTGGGACCAGAACTCAGCTTTTGTAACTCTCATCCCCGTGTTCTTTCTCCCAGACATCTTGGGGGCTCCCCAAATATCTGAGATCCCTGGTTGCCTTGGGTACCAGGTCCTTGGCCCTCTTCTGCCCCAGATAGGCTCCCTCCAGCGTCCCGACCTCTGACCTTCACCTGCGGGTGCTAGGTCTCACCTCTGCCAGGCAGGAGTTCAAGGATCATTGTCACCAGATAATAATAGGACCCTTGGGTGAAAAGTGCCAGGGATGAGCTGTCCCGGCCACACAGGCTTGGCCGGGCCAGGACGGGGGGTGAGATGGGGACGTGGGGCATGGCTGTGGATCGCCCTGGGCATTCTGGGGGATGCAGGAGGGATGAGCTCCCAGGAGAAGGGTGTGTTCCCTGTTTGTGCTACTTGGTGCACACGTGTGCATGCACGTGAGTATGGGTGTGTGCTGTGAGATGCTTTCTACACTCCAGAGTGTGTCCACCGCAGGGCTGAAGAAGCGAGTGGCTGAGCCAGGAAGCTACAAAAAGAGGAACCTTGCAAGGACCCGAAGCCATTAGACAGGAGGAGGGGAAGGCTGGGGAGACAGGGCCACTCCTGCAAACATTTCAGGGTATGACAGGGAGAGAGAGAGAGAGAGGGGGCGCATGACTTATAGAACCATCCAATCTCTGGTTCGGGCTTTGCCACCGACCCATGTCACTTGCCTCTGTGCTCCATTGGCCCACAGTGGAACGGGGACAGCCACCTCCCACCGAGGCGGCGGGTATGACTCCCTTTAACCGACACCCAACTTTCCAGAACAGGAAAGACCGAGCTCCAGGGCTACAGGTGTGGCTCAGGGCAGAGTCCCTCTGCAGCTAAGCTCCCTGGCTCCCTGGCAGGAGTGGAGACCTGGTCTTTGGCAGGTGGCTCCCTCCCTGGGCCTCACTGTCTGAGGGGCCTGGGAGGTACAGGGCGTCTGAGCAAAATAAGCAAGGACTTTCTGAGCCTGAGAACTAACACAGGAAGTAGTGAGTCTCCTGTAGCTGCAAGTATTTAAGCAGCCAAAGGATGATCCGTAGGCAGGAAGCTTGCAGAGATGGTCCCCTGCGCAGTCGACGTCTTGAGTCACGCAGACCCGCTTCCACTTGGCCCTTCTGCCTCGTACCCGTGATGCGATTTAATCACCTACTCTCCAGGCGACTCAGAGAAAATCGGGTGGAGGCAGGGAACGAGGCAGGCACATCTTTCCTTCCTACCTCTCGAGTAGCAACGGAGAGGCAGCTGCTACCGACCTGAAATAAGCAAGGCAAGCCTTTACACAGCCCACCGAGCCCCCACAGCGCTGCTCTAGGTAGGCACCAGTTATCCCCCATGCTTGGATGAGGAAGCAGAAGCACGGAGAGAGGTAAAGCGCATGGCCCGACGTCACGCAGCTGGGAGATAGCGGAGCCGGGACTGGAACTCGTGTGTCTCACCACCTCCAGCCCCTGTGTCTGACTCCAGCCCCCCTTGTGCCCGCAGCCTCTTCAAGGGCCACCCGGAGACCCTGGAGAAGTTCGAAAAGTTCAAGCACCTGAAGACAGAGGATGAAATGAAGGGCTCCGAGGACCTGAAGAAGCATGGCAACACGGTGCTCACCGCCCTGGGGGGCATCCTCAAGAAGAAGGGCCAGCACGAGGCGGAGCTGAAGCCCCTGGCCCAGTCACATGCCACCAAGCACAAGATCCCCGTCAAGTACCTGGAGGTGGGAGGCAGGGCAGGGGCGGGTGGGAGGGTGGGAGGGGAGGCCTCGAAGGGCTGGGATTTGGGGTTCGAGTCCCAGCTCAGCCACTGACTTGTGGGTGACCCACGTCGTTCCTCTTTGAGCCCCAGTTTCCTCATCTGTAAAACGAGCTGTCACCCTTGCGGTCACTGAGAGGAAACCCATTTCTCCCCCAGATCGGTATGTCGTCCGGGGAAGTAAGGGAGATTGGATATTGGGGGCACCACTTGCACTCCCCCCACCACGGGGAGGTACTATTATCACACCCACTGGGCAGATGAGAAAACTGAGGCACAGGGAGGGCAATAGCTGCCCACAGGATTCAAACTAGGGCTCTACTCCCCCAGGCCCTCAGCGCCTAACCCCTGTGCCATCTGGAGCCTGATGTGTGCAGGAGTCGTGAGGCAGGAGCACAGGACCGGGGGCTCGATCCTGGGCTGGGGGTGGCCAACAGGCTGGTGATACTGGTTTCAGCATCTTTACAGATGAAGAAGGAGAGGCCTCGGGTGTCCTAGGCAAGAGAAGTTGGTTTGAACCTCCTGTGAGGGGCTGAGGAGTTGGGTGGGCAGGGGAGAGCCTGAACTGCCTTTATAACCAGTGGGAGGAGGGGTGTGGCAAGAGGGAGCATTGAGATCTGGGGGATAAAGGGCCTTCGGGATAGGTGCAATCCCTCAGGATGGGAGCAGCAGGCAGGCTGATGCAACAACGAGGATAAAGGTAGCAGTGATAGCTACCAGTTAGGATGGGCATTCGCCTGGATCACTGCGTGGAATTCTCGAAATCTCCCTGAGATTGAAGGCATTCAGTGTCCTCTCTTTCTCTGACGCAAAGGAAGTTCAGAGCTGGGGAGTCCAGAGCTAGTGTGGGGGCCCCACGGTCACCGAGAATGCAGCTTCTTTCGTGCCAATGTTGGCATGAGTCCTCAAAGTTGACTCATGGTCCAAGATGGCTGCTAGAGCTCCAGCCATCTGGTCCACGTTCCCAACAGGAAGCAGGAAGAAGAGAGGAAAGCTCTCTTTTAAGGAGTCGCAGAAATCCCACCCAACAGTTTTCTTTGCATCTCGTTGGCCAGAAGTTAGTTACAAGACCACACCCGTCTGCATGGAAAGCTGGGAAATGTGGTCTGTTGCCACTGCAAATACAACTAATGTTCTGTTACCAAGGAAGAAGGAGAAAATGGACATTGGGCAGGCAATTAGCGGACTCTGTGCCAGGCAGGTACCCTTCGCATACTCACTTTACAGATTTGGAAACTGAAGGCTCAGAGAGATTAGGTAGCTTGCCCAAGGTCACACAGCTAATAACCCAGTAGGTACAGTCTGATCAACGGTACTCCGGAACTCAAGCTCTTAACCCTGCGGTACAATATCTCCCATCCGCCACCGCCACACCCCTCGTCAGTCTCTCAGTCTCACCTCCCTGCGCCCCAGCTGCCCCCGCAAATCACACGTAGACAACCTGGCCCGCCCATCCCACTCAGCATCACAGACACAAGGAGCCTGTCCTGCCTTTGAGATTCCGTGCCTGCTGTGGCCCCTGCCCTCCCCATCTTCTCTTGTCAGCAAATCCCTGCCCATCCTCCAGGGCCCAGCTTAGAAGCCACCTCCTCCGCACACGGCCGGCCGTCAGCTGCTCTGTCCACTGGCGCCCTCCCCCCCCCTCCCCCGCCCCCCTGCAAAGGCGCTTTATCCTCATTCTCTGTCCGGCGCCTGCCCGGCTGTGCTGTAATTCATCTCTTTACCCAGCTGTCTCCTGGCTGGGACATGAGCTCCCCGAGGGCAGACCCTGGCTCTCGCATCTCTGAACCCCAGTGGCGTGGGGGTGGGCTCCCAACACAACCGGAAAGACATATCCCCTCCGGGGGGACAAGGGAACAAGGCTCAGAAAGACAAGGTAGCACTGGAAGCGGGGGGACTGGAAACCAGCTCTGCCGAAAACGAGCTTAGTTTACTGCGTCGATCCCCGCAAGATCGAAGGCAGGGCCCGTGTCTGTTCCTCCCCTTCCATGCTCTTCATAAGTCACACATGAGGGTCACGGGAGCTGAGCCGGGAGGTTGGGTATCCCACGTTTTCCAGGGGCAGGGCTTGCTCCATGGCAGGCCGAGCCCCCCCCCCGCCGCCCCACCTGCCCGTGGTCACTTGCACTCGGGGCGCCCCGAGAAAACGGGAAAACGAGGTACGGTCACTGCCTCCGTCCTTGGCTCTGGCGGCCGTTTGCCCACCCCCCCCCACCCCCCGCCCCCGGGGTGCAAAGTCCTCTTGCTATGTGACCTCAGTCTGGCTACTTTCCCGTCGTGGCCTCTGTAAAGTGACACCGCTTGGTGCGCCGGCCAGGGCTGTGGTTGACATCAAAGCTTGATTCGCTGTCGGAAGAGCACAGTAGCATTTTACGCCCATGAGATCGTTGAGTCGCTAAAGCCGCCGTGCTGTAGGTGTTCCTGGCAAGGAAATCGTGGGTGCCCAAGCAAGCGTGATGGTGACGGCGAGGCTGGCAGAAGACAGTAGGGGTCCTGGGGGCAAGCCATAGGCCACATCCTTCCCTCTTCTTCCCTCCTTCCCGCCCACCAAGAATTCTGAGCACCAGCTCTGTGCTTGGCACAGAATATAGGATGCTCTGCACCCCCGCTCCGCCCCCAATAGGCTGCTTAAAGCAATAACCCTATGAAGCCATTAAATGCAAAAATCAAATATACATAGATGGAAATAGTTTCTTCCTTAAAAAACATTTTCTTAACGTTTATTCATCTTTGAGAGACAGCGCGTGAGCAGGGGAGGGGCAGAGAGAGAGAGAGAGAGAGACAGGATCCGAAGCAGGCTCCGAGCTCTGAGCTGTCAGCACAGAGCCCAACGTGGGGCTCGAATTCACAAACTGCGAGATCATGACCTGAGCCGAAGTCGGTCGCCTATCCGACTGACCCACCCCTAGGCACCCTGGAAATAGTTTCTTTCTATCTAGGTTTTCTGACTGCAAACTTCTGGATAAAACCACGGAATGGGAGCATTTCCCTCCTTTCAGCTGTCTGCATGGAGGCAGCGCCCGGGCCCTTGTCTGGCCGCAGCTGGACCCACATCCTGAACACTAGCCAAGGAGGGTGGTGGGTGAGCCGACCCACTGGGCCGCACAACCTTGGGTCTGTACTGGGACAGGCCTGGTCCCCCATTTATACCTGTCTCCCGGGGTTGCAGGGATAAAAGGAATTAATCTCAGAGACCACTTGGAAGCATGCCTGGTACACAGTAAGCGCTCAATAAATGGCCCTGAAATAAAAAGAAGGTGGGACTCAGCCTGATTGCCCCCTGGCTCCTGGCGTGTCCGCCCCCATGACCAGCACCCCTCTCATCCATCCCGCTGCAGTTCATCTCAGAGGCCATCATCCAGGTTCTCCAGAGCAAACATCCCCACGACTTCGGCACTGACGCCCAGGCGGCCATGAGAAAGGCTCTCGAGCTGTTCCGGAACGACATTGCTGCCAAGTACAAGGAGCTGGGTTTCCAGGGCTAAGCCCCTGCACGACCCCACCCCCACCCACGGGGACGCCGGGCCCCAGGGGAGGGTGGCTCTGGGTCTCCTGTAGCCACGTAGAGTTTGCTTCTGAGTGTCTGCTTTGTTTCTGAGAGGCGGGTGGGGGAGGGGAGGGAGGGGGAGGCTGTTCGGGCTGGCTTCATCTGCCTGGGGGCTCCTTGTGGGGGTCATCACCCCGGGAACCGGAAGCGTGGCCCTTTGCTCTCTGCCGCCCCGCAGCCTCTCTCCTCTCTCCCCGACTCCAACCCAATTCCTCCAATCTCCAAACCCAACCCGTCACCCGCGCCTCTAATCCCAAATCCAAGCCGTAAACATACAGATTCTCTGACCCATCACCCCCACCAGATGCCTCTCTGCCATGAGAAACGGGTCTGGGCAGAGTGGGGCAGCCACACCCATCCCAAAGGAGGTGGCAGGGCGGTGGAGGTTGGGGTGGGGTGGGGGTTTCTGGAACCTAAGTGTGCCTTTTCAGCTAATGGAGTAATTCACCTGGCTTTAATAAAAGAGCCTGCAACATGACAGTCTCTGCCTGGTGATCTTCCTCTCCTGGAGCAAGTGAAGGGGCCCCAAGGAAGAAATGGCTGGGATTGTGTGCGTGGGGAGGAGGCTGGGGGAAAGGAGAGGAGGGAAACTGGGTAAAGGAGGGAGAGGAGGGAGCAGGAAGGAGAGAGGAACGGATACCTGCCTTCCTTAGGTCACTCCTCAGTGGCAGGGACAGTGCCGGGCACAGGCGATGGCGGGGAGAGCCCCGTCTGGTCAGGAGAGTGGTCACCAGACCTTTGCGGGAAGAGGCCAAAAATTGCAGGGCGCCCAGAGGAGAGGACACAGACCCGGGGGAGGTGGTCACCGTGGACACAGCAGCTTAAAGAACATGCCAAGGACACCAGCTAGTTAAGGGGCAAATGTGGGTTCAAAGCTGGGAAGGCAGCGGGGACTCCAGTCGGGGAGACAAAGAGGTGGCCAGCCAGTGGCAGGCACTGACCTTCTGGCCACAGAGAAAGGACAGACGCAAGGCGAATAACCTATAAACGCCGGCCAGGAGCCACGAGCGAATCTACAAATGCCGAGCACACAGACAGAATGTGTGATACAGCTGTGAGGACCCAGAATAAAACATTGGCATGTGACAGTGGACACCGGGAAGCAGGCTAGAGCAGAGGTCATGGACAGGGGCCATGGAAAAGGAGGCCTGAGTCCAGCCGGGTGCCCAGGCCGTGAGGGCCTTGAACAGCGCCTTACACTCAGGGTACCGACTCTGGGAGGCCCCATAAACCTCCAGGAACTCCCAGGACAAGTGACCTAGTTACCCCTGCCCTTGAGTCCTGAGGGCCCCACCCTCTGTGATGAGCCTGACCTCAGTCCACACCGGTTGACGGCTGCTGAACAGAGCAGAGCTCATCTGCTAACGTAGACGTGTCTGAAATCCTACCTAACAGGCTCATTCATCAGGCTGAGCTGCTGCATCCAGGACAGCACGAGAGGATTCCTTTGTCCGTTCCCAGCTTTGGGAATTCTGCTCAGAGGGTGGGAGAGAAGGGAAGGGGAGCACAAGAGGAGGGGAGGGTTTTGATCACGGAGCCTGGGGAAAATGCTGTGCATTTATATAGTAATTCAATTGAATGCCCAGGCAACGAGCACTTCTATATAGATACGTGCGCAGGATTTAAAGTTGAATAGGCTGGTCCCTGCCCTCAAGCAATTGACAATCTAGTCAGGGTACCATGTGCTCCGATAATTAAATCAGGGCAGAATAAAATTAGGGCTGCAGAGACGAAGCCATTTGTCATTCACTCAGCACTCATTCAACAAATATTTGTGGAGCACGGCTGGTAGAAAAAAATCTCCCTTTAAACCTTCCGTGTGCACCAAATGCAACTTCTTTTTTTCTATAGCTTAAGTGAATTTTTGTTTGGAATCCTCACTGTGGCTGCGTGGCCGATACTTAATCTCTATCTCCTTGAATGTGCTCCCTCGTTCCAAATATCC
Organism: Neofelis nebulosa; assembly: GCF_028018385.1. Lineage (NCBI taxonomy): Eukaryota > Metazoa > Chordata > Mammalia > Carnivora > Felidae > Neofelis > Neofelis nebulosa. The sequence goes on from NC_080789.1 coordinate 12,333,768, forward strand.
CTGGGGTTTTGGCTTATTCTAAGGGGCTTACAGGTGCCAAGTTGTGGCGTGTGGGGGCGGGAAGGTGGCAATCTGTTGCTGTCATCTGTCCACAGTGGTCCTGAGGGATGCTGCGTCCCACCCGGTCTCTAGTTATTGTCCTTATCAGGCCCTTGAGGAAACCCTGAGACTGCCCAAGTCTCCTTCTGCCAGGGCCACTTCTTCTCAGGGACATCCCTGACCCGTGAGGGCTTCACCTGGGATATGAGGCATACATTTCTTCCGTGTTTAGACCTTACGGGGCCTGTCTGAGCTTTCCCAGCCTCCTCCAGGGCTTCACAGGGGTGTGCAGGGCAGCCCTGTATGGTTGTATAGGTTGTGCACTCCACATGAGCACCTGGGGTGGGGGGGCGTCAAATAAGGGCTAGATTCCATCTGTGTTCCAGTTGCCAAGCTGTGCACCCAGAAGGGGTGCCTTTTCCTAATTCACACACGGGTGCCCTCTGAGCTAGCAGTGGCCTCCAGCAGGGACAGAACTCCTTTGTCTGGGGTCCACCACCAACTGCAATCTATTGTTTCCTTTTCAACTCTCTTCCTTTTTGACAGTTCAGAACATTATTTTCCAGCCTGGGAAGCAGGAACGCCTCACAATTTCCTCCAAGTCTTTGCCCTTTTCTCTGTGTTCTTTCTGATCCTCTCAGGGCCTGAGCTTTTGAATCTGCACATCTACACGAGGGACATGTTTTTCTTGCTTTCAGCTGTCACGTCCTTTCCTGAGGCTTGGGCTCAGAAATGCCTTACTGTCTGAAAAGGAAAGAGCAAAAAAGAAAGGAAATCCTGGGAGGGAAATATGGGCTAATATTTTAAAAGTATAATCAATCCTGCAACGGCATTTATTCTGTATTGATTTGACAAATATTTATTGAGCAAATACTATGTGCCAGCGCCCCCCTCAACGGCCCCCCACCGATAAGGACGAGGCACCCAGCCTTGAGTGACAAACATGATCTCTGCCCTCATGGATGTTCTGTGGCACGGGACTGGAGAGGAGTCTGTGCCAGGCCTTCAGGACAGTGTACGTGTAGTGGGGGCCGGGGGGGTGAGGGTGAGAAGCAGAGAAAGTGGGAGGGAGTGTCAGAGGCAGGGAACCACAAATTCACTCGTTGCTGCGTGCACGCCTTCGTCGAATATTCACTGAGGCCAGCAGTGTGCCAGGCACCGAGCTCAGCTGTGGGGGCCACGGTGAAGAAGACAGTCCTGGCCCCTGCCTGGGGGAGCACACATAGGCTCTGGACACAGGGAGGCGGGAAAGGCTGACCCCTGAGGAGTCTGAGATGGGGACCCCGTCACAGTGGACCAGAGTCACAAAGATGGTGGTGGTGGAACCGTCAGGCTTCTCCAGAGAAACAAGAGCAATAGGATTCATTTTTATATATAATATATGAAATATAGATACATAATATATTGTATATGATATATTATTTTACACATGATATATGATATATGATACATTACACCCCCTATATAAAAATATATTATGTATTATATATTATTTCATATATGATATATTATTTCATATATGACATTTTATATAGTCTATACTATATGTTTTATATAAAACATATATATTATAAAATATATTATATAATATATAATATATTATATAGTATATATTTATATAAAATATATTATAATAGTATGTAATATTATATATAGCCGTATATAATATTACAATGTAGCCGTATATAATATTACAATGTAATATTACAATGTAATATTACAATGTAATATAATATTACAATGTAATATTATATACGGCTATATATAATATTACATATAATGATGATATGTAATATTATATATATGTATGTAATGTGTAATATGTAATGATGATATGTAATATCATATATAGCTATTATATATAATATTATATATAATGATATGTAATATATATAGCTATTATATAATATTATTAATATTATATATTATATATAGCTATATTATGTAATATTATATATAGCCATGTATAATATTATATATAGTATAAATGTATGTAAGGTTTCGCACTTAATGAGATATCTGATATTTTAAATATAGATAATAAAATATATAAAATATCGATGTACGGGGCGCCTGGGTGGCGCAGTCGGTTAAGCGTCCGACTTCAGCCAGGTCACGATCTCACAGTCCGTGAGTTCGAGCCCCGCGTCAGGCTCTGGGCTGATGGCTCGGAGCCTGGAGCCTGTTTCCGTTCTGTGTCTCCCTCTCTCTCTGTCCCTCCCCCGTTCATGCTCTGTCTCTCTCTGTCCCAAAAATAAAATATCGATGTAAAATAATCCCTTCAAACGTTGTCTTTCCTACATTTATTATTCCTTCCAGAATTCCTGTTTTTTAGATTGACTCACACTAGCCTCCATGACTCTTTCTTTCTTTTGTTTTTAAATTTTTTGCAACATTTTAATTTATTTTTGAGGCAGAGAGAGACAGAGCGTGAGTGGGGGAGGGGCAGAGAGAGAGGGAGACACAGAATCCGAAGCAGGTTCCAAGTTCCGAGCTGTCAGCACAGAGCCCGACGCGGGGCTCGAACTCACGGACCGCGAGATCATGACCTGAGCCGAAGTTGGACGCTCAACCGATGGAGCCACCCAGGTGCCCCACAGTTACACATTTTTGAAGTTCTTACAGTATTTTTTATCCAGATTTATTAGGGTATCAGGAGGGGAGTGTATTTTGCCATGTCTAGCCTGCTTACTTCCAGAAATGGAATTCATTATCTAGAATTCTGAATTTGGTTGTTGTTTTTTTTAAATTATTTTGCTTTGCTTGTTTTCTTTCTCCCGTATTGGACACAGAAGGCCTGGGGTTCCTGTTTTGCTCACTGGTGTCACACACCTGGCCCCTGGCCCTCCGCCCACACCCCCCCCCCCACCCCAGCCGCTCAATGGGTGCTGGCTACAGACATGGGTCACACAGGACTCTCTCTCTCATGGCCGTGAAAGCATGTTGTAAACGACAGACCATTTTAAAGATAAGTAAGTCAGGAGGCACAAGCGAAGTCCAGTTCTGAATATCTGGTTCCTGTAGGCGCGTGTGTGCGCGTGTGTGCGTGTGTGTGTGTGAGTGTGACAATGCACGTCCGTCTAACTCCTCTGCTGTTAGGTCTGATCTCAGCTTTCAGCCCGTTTCCTGCTGCTCTGAAATCCCCAGGAGTCACGCCCCCAGGGCAGCCGAGGTGACCTCCTCATGGACCCAGAAGCCAGCTCTCCCACCGCTGCCTGGGACTGGGCTTTCTGGGTCCAGCCGGGCCAGGAGCTTGTGGCCATGAGAGCTCCCGGGGCTTGAGTCATGTCTGGGAGAGCAGAAGCAATAAAGTTGTCCAGAGATGGGGCGCCTGGGTGGCTCAGTCGGTTAAACGTCCTACTTCGGCTCAGGTCATGATCTCACGGTTCGTGGGTTCGAGCCCCGCGTAGGTCTCTGTGCTGACAGCTCGGAGCCTGGAGCCTGCTTCCAGTTCTGTGTTTCCCTCTCTCTTCCCCTCCCCGGCTCGTGCGCTGTCTCTCTCTGTCTCTCAAAAATAAAGAAAACATTAAAAAAAATTTTTAATAAAAAAATAAATTAATTGAAAACATAAAAATAAATTAATAAATTAAATTAAAAACTAGCCACAAAACTTTCATCTCAATTGCCCTGCATCGACTCCATTGCTTTATGACTGACCACAGATTACCCACAAACAGGAAAATTCTCTCCATGCTGGCATTTCACACAGAAATAGAAACACAATACTGAACCTGTGTTAACGCATTTAGAAGGATCGGACCTTTGCTGAAAATATTTCCGCTCATCAAAGGATGTCTTTTCCTCAGGGAAAACCGGCGTCCCGTCTGAGGCACGGAGCCCCTGGTATCCTTTCCCCTCTTAGTGGCAAATGTCGCTTGTAATCACCTCCCCAAAAGTTTTCACAGGTGTTATTAGATCGATCAGATTCAGAACACTCAGAAGGCAGAATGGCCCCCTCATCACACACGCACGTTAGGGAGCAGAGGTGATTTTGTGGGCCCAGCGAACCTGAAACTGGATATGTGGAGACTCAGGGTTTGCGCACCTGGGAACTTGGGTCTTCGGACACATGTGGGGAGGGAGCGGGTGTGGGGGAGGAGGGGAGGGGCGGGGTGGGCTGGGCAGGGGTACTTTGAGCCAATGCGTACATTGTGGTTCTGCCTGACATTTCATGAGAAATAAACCAAATGGGGGCTATGCTGCTGGAAAAGGTTTGCTACAACCCAGCAGCCTCCACTGGTGGCCCTCAGTGGGGCTGCATTGTCCCCGGTGGGGGCGTTTTGTATATTTGTGGGAGTGTTTGGTTGCCATGATGAGGATACTGACATTTAGTGGGAGGAGGGGAGGAGGGGAGAACCGGGTGTTCTGGAACGTGCAAGCCAAAAAATACATGGGGAATCTCTCCCGTGTTCTAGACCAGATTCTAGAACTTACAAATGTTGCTTATACGTACATTATCTTTCAGCTGTTTGTTTCAAACTATGTTGCATTATTGGTGGGGGCAGGGGGGGCTTTTATTGGGGACTTTTGTACCAAGATTTGCTCACCGTCGCAAACAACGGCACCCCCACGGCAGTGCCACCACGGGCTTTCAGGGGCTTTACGGACGTCGGTCGCGACCCTGAGTGTCCTCTCCTTGCAGGCACATGGTGGCTGGCATTTCCCCAGGCCCATATGGCTTGTCTGGGCCAACAACCTGGGAGTGGCTGTGTGTCACTTCTGGTGGAAGTTTTGAATCAGTGACAATTCACATCCCTCCGCTGTCCCGGGGGCTGTGGATGTGCGTGTCTACGTGGAGCCTCTGTCGACCGGCTGGGTCTCTTTAGGAAAAGCAGAGGCCCTGCCAGCCACGCTGAACACAAAATGTGAAGCTGTGATCATTTGGGCCGTTTGCGTCCTGACCGTGTAGCCGCTGGCCCGACACACCCATGCCGGTGAGCACTGCACGTGGGGCCATTCCGTCCAGGGGCGCGAGCCTCTAACCGCTTCGTAGTCCTCCAGGGCCATCGTGTTAAATATTGAAAGACATTTTATTTTATTATTAAAAAAAAAAAAAAAAAACCTTTCGTTTTATCTTTATACATGACATGATAATGAATTTTTTAAATTATGGATGTAGGTAAGTTGTATTATCAGCGAGCCTCATTCCAGGATAGTAAAAGGGGGTGTTACCAAATTATTTGTTATAAAGAGAGGGGTATTGCCTGGTGGCATTGATAATTACTGGCCCAGAAGCTTCCGGTTTAGAGTCGGCTTCTGGTGTCCAAACGGCGCAGGGGGCTGGGGTGGGAGATGTAGGGGAGAATATTCGTGAAAGTTACATGATAGATAATAATTAAACTTCAAAAAAAAAAACGGACTGGTTCTAAGCTAGACGCTCACCAACACCGTCCTGCATCTTTATAAGTAAAAGTCACAACGTCAAAGAGAAAACTGTATCTGAGCACGAATTAATCTACTACTGAGTGTATAATGGATAACCCTAATAAATTTAGAGACTTATGTGGCTCAGTCTCAGAGAAATGTCATGTTTAAATTTTTTTTTTTTTAATGTTTGTGTATTTTTGCAAGAGAGAGAGAAAGAGCATGAGCAGGGGAGGAGGCACAGAATCCGACTCAGGCTCCAGGCTCCGAGCTGTCAGTACAGAGCCCGAGGTGGGGCTCGAACTCACGAACCGTGAGATCATGACCTGAGCTGAAGTCAGACGCTCACCTGAGCCACCCAGGCGCCCTAGCAATGTCAAGTTTAAATAAGACAGTTTAATAACCAAAAGTAACTTGTTAATGAATTAATTTATTTTATTATTGAGAGACAGAGAGTGCAAGTGGGGGAGAGAGGCAGAGGCAGAGAGAGAGAGAGAGAGGGAAAATCTCAAGCAGGCTCCATGCTCAATGAGGAGCCCAACTCAGGGCCCGATCCTATGACCCTGGGATCATAACCTGAGCTGAAATCAAGAGTCGAACGCTCAACCAACTGAGCCACCCAGGCGCCTCAATAACCAAAAGTATTTAAGGAGAAATTCCATTCTTGGATTTCTTGAAGGACATTCAAAGAGCTCCCACTGCACGAGCCGCATCAATATTTACTGGAGTTGTCTTTCCCTGTCTACGTCCGCCGTGCGTCAAGACTGCGGTAGAAACTTGCTTCTTCAAACTCCTGGCCAGTGCTCCTCTCCCACCTCGTCCTCTCCATCCTCCCTGACTTTCTTATCTACATCAAATTAGCGTCTCTCCCAGCAAGTAGAAAATGGCCTTCCTCTTTAGGAGAAGGAGGGCCAAACGCGGACACCTAATCAAAAGATAGTCTTCGCCCGGTCCCAGAGAGGGAGACCCTGCAGATGTGCCCTCCCAATGGGTTAGAGTTTCTGGAAATGGACCTGGCTGCCTGGGCGGAGGTGAGCTCCCCACCATCAGACACAAGCAAGAGCAGACTGAATGATCGCCGACTGGGACCGTTCTACTCATTCCACCACGTGAATCACACGCCTCGGTGCCAGGCACAGCGAGACAAGGAGAGGCACCAAGAGGAATAGAACAAAAATCTCCAGCTTCAGGCCGTTTGCAATCCGGGGAAGAGAGAGATGGAGAGAGGGGGAGGAGAGTGCACAGGGTACCGGGTAAGCAGAGCAGGGAGACGTGATCAATATTCCCAGAGGACATCAGGGAAGGCTGGGCCTTGAAGGGTGGGCAGGATTTTACCGTCCCTGTGCGGGGTGGAGGCGGGAAGGGGGGAGCGTGTGTGGAGGTGGGGGGTTGGGATGAAGCAGGTCCCTTGTGGAGACGGTTTGGGGTCCATAGTGCAAAGGAGAAATGAGGGGAGGTTTGAGGGGATTCTGGGGGGTGGGGGGTTGGGTGTCCCAAAATACTGGGTGTTGAGAAGACGGCTTGAAGTAGCAGGTGAGAGGAAGCGTGTCGGCAGAGGCGAGGGGGTCGGGATGGGCTGTCGAGGCCCCCCTGCCAGCCCCCCGCATTCCCAGGAGCCGATTCCTTAAAGTAAACCTCTCTCCGTAGGCATCATTGGTTCTGTGCCTCTTGAGGACCCTGTAGTAACACCCAGCATCCCTACTCACAGGCGGGGAAACTAAGGCAGAGTTTAAGGGAGCTGTCTAGGGTCGCCCAGCTGAGGAGAAGAGCTGGATTGCAGCCAGGGTCTCCGCGGCTCCCTGCCTGGCGGGATGCACAGGCTGGCGTAAGAAGCGTGCCATGCCTCAGCAGCCCGGGGACAGATGGGCTCCCACTCCTACACTTTTCAAAGTAAAACCAGCTGGAGCCTCCACTTTCGAATCAGCAGGAAGCCCAACTTTTCCATCGGGGCTTCCTACCATCTTCCTGAAAAGACCCAGAATCCAGGGTTTGACTGAGTCCAAGGAGTGGGGAGGCAATCTAGTTACAAATGTGGGTGGCCAGCCACACGGCTGTGATCTTGATCTCTCTCTCTCCTGGTGGAGGGCGGGGGGCGGGAGGGGGGCTTCCTTGTCCAGAGACCCATGTCCTGGAGTCCCGCCCTCCATCCTGCAGGCACCCTGGAGGCAGCGCCGATGACATTCGATGACACTCCCCAGGCGAGACTCGCTAACCCACCAGTTGAAGCCAAGAGACCAAATCCCCCGCTAAGCGTCTACGGGTTTGGCTGGCAAGAATCCTAAGCTGTGGGTGAGGTTCCAAAGGCTACCGAGTTGGCCAGACCCGGGTGGCTGGTATCTCACCTCTCACTTAATGTGAAAGTGTCTCTGAGAGGTCACTAACGAACTCTCCTGAGCAGAAGTAAATCACTCCAGGGGAACCTGAGGTCACTGCCGCTCAGTGGAAACCTGGATTCTTTTACATGGCGGCTTCTCTTAAAAAAAATAACCCACCCAACCATAGACCCAATATATTTAACTCACCAAATGAAACACTTACTGTTCTCGTTTCTGTTGCTGCATAACAAATCACTGCAAATTATAACGATTTAAAACACAACAGTTCACTCTCAAAAATAAATAAAACGTTAAAAAAAAAAAATTAAAAAAGGGGTGCCTGGGTGGCTCAGTCGGTTAAGCGGCCGACTTTGGCTCAGGTCATGATCTCGCGGTCCGTGAGTTCGAGCCCCGCGTCGGGCTCTGTGCTGACCGCTCAGAGCCTGGAGCCTGTTTCAGATTCTGTGTCTCCCTCTCTCTGACCCTCCCCTGTTCATGCTCTGTCTCTCCCTCTCTCAAAAATAAATAAAACGTTAAAACACAACAGTTCAATATTTCATGGTTGCCTCTCATGGGGTTGACAGGGCTCGGGGTCACTCACTCGGCTCTGGGTCCGCTACTCTGTAATTTACCTTCCCCTCCAGCACACATGAGGGCTGCCACAGCTCCAGACCTCACATCTTCACCCAACAGCCAAAGAGAGGAAAAGGCAAGTCTTTGTTTCAAGTCCCCTTCTGACAAGAAGTAATTCCTAGAAGCCCTCTCCCTCCACTCTGACGGATTCCTTCTCAGTCCTCATTTTCCAGGACTCGGTCACATGCCCGTGCCTAAGCCAATCACGGGCAGGACCGCCATGGTGGGCGGAGAGCAATTGTAACCCACCTCTGGGGTCAGGCTGGGGTCATCTTCCCTGAGCATCATCCCAAACCAACAGGAGACTCAGGGCAAGGAAGGTGCTAGGCCGGAAGCAACAGTGTCGGCTACGAGGACGGAGCGAGGCTATACATGCTTAACACTCAGCCAGCTGCTGGGACGTGGGGACGCTCAGCGAGCAACCCTTAACTGTCACCGACTCAGGTGCCGGGGCCAGCCCTGCCGCTTCCCAGGGTGTGAACTGGGGCAAATTAGCGCACCAGCCCGAGCCTCCGTTTCCTCGTCTGTGAAATGAAAAAAAACGGAGTGTCCTTCGTGAGGATCAAAGGAATTGACGCCCATCACGGGCCTAGAACAGCGCCGGGCGTTCCTGCTGGTTCTTCACCATCAGTAGTAACGAGCGAGTTGGGGGAGCAGCCTGGCAGGCAGGTGGAAAGGTGGAAGCAGGAACTGGGTCCCCTTTTCCCTGAATTTGTTTCTGTCCTCAGGCAAGGGGTCCCAGGCTGCAGTGTCTCACGGAGAGAGTGGGGAGAAAGAGGCTGGGTCAGGAGCGCTCGGTCACGCCTCACTCTTCGCTGAGAGGTCCCCAGACCGCGTGGGAAGAGGTGTGTGCAGCGACCAGGGTCGCCTCTGTGCTGGTCCGCTGAGCACTGAAGGCCAGAGAGGGGACGGGGCAAGGGAGGCGATGGGGCTCGGATCTGGGTGCCCGGACACAAGGAGGCGGGAGCCCTCGGTCCCGTCTCATCACAGCCTGCTGAGTGGCCTCAGGAAAATGTCTGCACCTCTCTGAGCTCCGGCCTCCCCTCTGCTCCACAGGGTTAGGTATTGAGCCAACAGTGGGGGATTGAATATTAGAGCTTTATCCGACCCCGAGGAATTACGAGACTGGCAGGATCCACCCCCCCCAACCCATCAGAGTTCAGGGAGCGCTTGTGGTCGCTTTGCTCAGATTTGGTTTACAGATGAGAGGACTGAGGCCCAGAGAAGGTAAACCTTGATCTGACCCCTGACACCCGGCTTTGTGTGTGCACACGTGTGGGGGTGGGGGGTGTGGTGGGGTCCCTGCCCTCGGTCTGTCTCTGTCTCCTCCATCTTGCTCGCTCTTCTCTCGGTTTCTTCCCTGTATCTCTCTTCCTTCTCTTTGAACGCTTTTCTATGTTTCCTCCTCTGTCTCCTTGCGTTTGGCTACCCATCCCTCTGTGCATTCCTGCCTTCGTCTCTGTCTCTTCTCCCCGCGTCTCTGTCTCACTATGTCTCTGCCACTCCCAGCCGGTCTCTATCCCTCCCTGCCTCCCCACCTCCAATCCCATAACTTCTCTGTGGTTTTCTAAACAGTTTACAATAAAAACAAAATGTTTGCCAGCATGCAGTGGTGGTGAGAACAGGTTGTGATCCTTGGAGTGCAGGGTGCTGCCGTTGGAACTTAGAGCTGGGTCTGGCTGGGCCCCAACCTCGGGTTCTGCAGTCGGGGCGAGCCAGCCCAGCCTCAGACACAGGAGGGGCTGCTGTGTGACCTTGGGGCTCCCGCGCATCCGCCTACGTTCTGATTCTGAGTGGTGTGCCTGCCCACAGTCCTGGTAAAAATAGCCCGGGGAGCTGTGGCTGGCCTCCAGACTCCTGCCTGCCAGGGTCTCTGGAGAGACCGTCCAGCACCGTGCAGAGACCTGCCCAAGCTGGCACCCTCCACGGCACGGGGGAACCTCCCTAGGGGCCCCGCGGCTGGACCAGGTCCCGTTTCTGGGTCCTGCCAGCCCAGCCCCAGACTCGGTCCCAGCCCTCACATCAATGGACCAGGACAGCTCCGTTTTCTTGACTGCCTCCTGCACTTCTCTGGGAGCTCCTTGAGCCTGGGGGCGGGTGGGGGGTGGGACTGGGTTCTGCCCACATCACACACTCGCCGGGAATACTCATAAGAATGACAGCTCACACTCATCAAGCCCTCCACACGCACCGGGCACTTTCTAAGGGCTGGGCACACGTTAAGTCATCTCATCTTCACTCTAGCCCTGTGAGGCATGCTGTTTCTAGCATACCCATTATATAGATGAGAAGACCGAGGCTCAGAGAGGTTAACTGATTTGCTCAAAGCCACAGAGCACTGTTTGGTGGAGCTGGTATTCCAACCCAAGGAAGTAACGGATGAAAAGGTGAACAAAAGTTTGGTGTTCAAGCACGGCAGGCAGGGGCTGCCATCGTTTGACTCTCGGGCCACCAACAGTCACTGAGCTCTTGGCCCCACGCTGACAGCCTGGGCCCACGACTGTTCTCTCAGATTCCCTTTCCAGGGGCCCCTGGTGCCGGGAGCCTGGGATACACATGCACACTCCAAGCCTGCCCCTTCCCAGCCGAGTGGACTTAGGAAGTCCCTTTCCCTCTCTGAGCCTCAGTTTCCCCACCCATGAGAGAGGAACCCTTACTGACATGTCAGCGGTTCCCTGACTCGGTGATTCTTACGGGGGCTGGTGGGATGGGTCGGATCGGCGGGGAGGGAGGGGTCCAAGGCTGAGCGTAGCCTGAAAGACCATAATGTCGAATTTGATTTCTTTGGGGCGAGCTATGGAAAACATTTCAGAAATACAACGAGGATCCCAAGGGGACCTGAGGTTCTCGGGTCTACCCAAAGGGGGCTTGCCAGGAACTCGAGAGCAGTGCCTCCAACTAGAAGGGCATAAGGGCAGAGGTGGCCCGTGGACGTGCCTGGCAGAGCGGCCCCGCCCGTGGATGCCGGCCCAGGCGGTCCTGGCACAGCCACCCTGGTGTTGGTGATAAGTACGTCCTGGGAGCGGCAGCCAGAGAGGACAGGTGCAGGGGAGGAGGCGGCTCCAGGGCTCAGGCTGAGTCATCCTACGGGGCTGGGGTCGGAGCCGGAGGGGAGAGAGCTATTTCTAGAGGGAGAGGACGCAGAAGTGGGGAAGTCATCTGGACACGTGCCTGGACCAACCGGCAGGGAGGGCAGGGAGCTGGGGGGTCTGTGTCCGCCTGAGGGAAAGTCAGCCGCCCCTTCCCCTGCCTGCCTCACCCCTTTCCCATCCTCCCCGGGACCCTGTTACCTGGTGGTGGGACACAGGGCCTTCCCCAGCTCCTCTGCCACTCCAACCCGCCCCCCCATACCCACAAATGCGCCTACCCTCTCGGCCTTCCTCCCACCCCCAGACCTCTGCCCTGCGGGCCCCCGAAGCTGTCAGGCACCTCTGGGCTCCAGACCTGAGAGAATAGCCCCGGGGTCTTGGGAACTGGACACAGTCCAAATCCACCCACCCTCTTTGAGCTGGGCGACCTAAGGCATGTTGCTTGACCACTCTGAGCGCGGTTCCTTGGTCTGTAAAATCGGGAGAACACCATCTCACTGCAAAAGGTGATTATAAGGCTTCGAAAAGAGGTGCTTTCAAAAGACCACGTGTCATGTGACTCCATTTATAGAAATGTCTAGAAGAGGCAAACCCGTAGAGACGGTTGATGAGTGGGTGCCCAGGGCAGGGCAGAGGGGATGAGGGAATGGGGTGCGGGGTTTCATTTTGGGGTGATGAAAATGTCCTAAAATGGATGATGGCGACGGTTGCCAACTCTGAATATACGAAAACCCCTGAATTGTGCACTTTGAGTGGGTGCACTTTACTTGTGCTCTAGCTGCAAAAAGCTAGTTAAAAAAAAAAAAAGGAGATGCCCGTTGTGTGGCTGGCACCTGTGGGCCTTCACCCGCCGCACGTCCTGGGCATGCGTGGTGGTTCCTGGGCCAGAGCACAAGTCATTTTCCAGAGGGCGGAGATGCTGAAGGCCAGATGAGCTGACCTTGGAGGGAAGGCAGGGTGGGCCCATCTTCTGCCCTCAGGAGGAAGCCACCAGAGCCAGAGTGACGTGGGGCAAGGACCTGGGACTCAGCAGCCACTGCCAGAGTTTAACTCCCAGCTCTGTGGCTCTGTGACTGGCTGTGTGGCCTTGGGCAAGTTGCTTAACCTCTCCGGCTGCAGTTTCTTGTGAAGAAATGGAGGTGACGATACTCCCCGTCCTTACCTCCCAGGGCTGTTGTTGGGATAAATGAAGTGACCTCTGCAGAACGTATAGAACGGGGCGGAACACGTCCTGGGTGCTTGGGAAATAAGGGTTCTTTCTCTTGCTGGTGGAAGGAGGAGCGAGGAGGAGGACTGCGTAAGAAGGCCCCGAATTCAGTCCCGCTCCTGCCTGGTGCGAGTTATCCCTCTCGTGGCTACAGCAGCAGGCTTCTCCATGCCAGCCCGCCATCTCCCTCTCTAGTTACGCACCCTGCATGATACGACAGACCCCCTTCTCTGGGTCCTCATTTGTTCACCTATCCACAGAGGGAACCGGACCAAAAGAAGCTCCAGGTCCCTGTTTCTGGTGGCCTTCGCCTCCTCCCTCGCCCTGCACACCCCCCGAGCACCTGCTTTTGGCTCTAGGATTTGCCCCTTCCTTACGCAGAGTCCCGTGTCCTCAATTTTCACTATCGGTCTTCTCTCGTCCCTCAGAGGCACAGTCCTCCTTTCTGCGAGGACTCCTCCGTGCCTGGTGTGGTGCCCAGCGGGCTCAGCTGACCATCTGCCTCGACTGAGGCCTCAACACAGATTCACTTTGGGCTGGATGAGCAATCTTTGGGTAGATCCTGGCTCCGGGCCTCAGTTTCCCCCACTGGAAAACCAGCCCAATAATCTGTGTCCTCTTTGTCTTCCAGGGAACAACAAAGATGAACCCTGGCAACTAGGGGCGGGAAGGGACCGCATGTGGCAGGGATTTCAATCTCAAATCTAATGCTTAAGGACCCTTACCACACCCAGCCTGTGCTTGCATACCTCTGGAGTGACGGGGAGCTCACTACCCACCGCAACCCTTTCCGTCCATTTGCTTCACAACAAGGACAGCATCTAACAGGCGACATGGAGCGGCAGGTGCTAAAGGCTCAAAAATAATCAGGGGACAAAGTGACACAAAGGCAAGGACATTGTTCGGGTTCGAATCCTGACTGTTTCCTCCCCTTTCGAGCTCTGTGTGACCCCTGAGAATGACTCAGTGCCGGTTTCTTTATCTGTAAGTGCCAGTCACAACACCCATCTTGTAAGGTCCCTGGAAAGGTCACCACGAGTGGGTCAGGAGCCTGGTGCACACGAGCATTTGTCTCATGCCAGGCTCCTCCATTCTTGGTCATCGTCCTGATTATTTTCAGATGAATTTTCCAGCGGTGCAAAGAGGTTAATGAAGCTGCCTGAGGTCACACAGTGAGGGGGACGGGTAGAGCCCGACCTGCGGCCAGGCACCTTGCACCTTGCACTTGAGGGCCCGGCTCTGCATGGCTGGGTGCCACGAGTGCTCCATGCTCCCCGGGAGACCCCACTAGAGGTCAAGAGGGGCTGGTCCTCTTCCAGAGTTATTTTTAGCCCCGCCTCCACCTTATTGTTCTAGATCCAGAGAACGGAGCCTCTGAGGTCCTGCGTGCACCCAGCCAGCACCCTGGGGTGTGTGACCTTAGCAGGCTTGCTAAGGAGCAAGGATGACAAGCTGGCTGGAATCTGAGCCCTCTGACCCGCCCTACTCCCACAGCAACTGGGCTCTACTGGGGGCGGCTCAACAGAAGCTGCCCTCCCCCACCTGCATCCAGTCCAGCTGGCATCCACAGGTGGGGACGGGGCAGTGCTCCCAGGAGCTGGACAAGAAGAGCAGCTCTGGGCAATGAGCTCTGCTGTTCTCAGCTCCGCAGAAGCACGCGGCCTGCAGGAGGGACTCCCTCCCGGCCCCCAGTGAGTTGGCGAAGGAGAGGACAGGAGCCCCCCGGGCAGTGGAGTATGGCAGTGAATCCTGTGGCTGCCTACCTTCAGGGAGCAAGTCCAAGCTCTGCCGGTGTGATGTTGGGTGAGTTATTTAACCTCCTTCTACCTGGTTCCTCATCCATAAAATGGGCACGGAGTAGTGGCCACCTTACAAGGTTTTGGCGACGATTTACTATGAATCACACACGTGTAAAGCCCTTAGCACAGTGCCTAGCACAGAGAAAGGGCTCATGAATGGAAGCTGTTGTTATATATCCATGTATTTATGCAACAAATATTTAGTAAGTGTTGAATTTGTCACCTATTGCTTCATAACAAAGTACGCCAAGACTTTAGTGGCTTAGAATCGTCAACATTTACTTATCTGTTATCTTCCGGTTTCTGCGGGTCAGGGATCTGGGAGCAGCTTGGCCGGGTGGATCTCTCAGGTCTCTCAGGAGGCTGCATTCAGAAGGATGTCGGTGGGGCTGTACTCATCCGAAGGTTGGACCGGGGCTGGAAGGACCCACTTCCAAGATGGCTCCTTCACATGGCGGGCAAGTTCACGTGGGCTGTTGGCGGGAGGCCTCCGTTTCTCACCGAGTGGGCCTCTCCACGGGGCTGCCTGAGGGTCCGCACAGCACCTGGCATCCCCCAGGGCAGGTGGCCCGAGACAGCGAGGCAGAGATGCAATGTCTGATGACTGAGCCTCAAAAATCACACTCTGTCATCACGCAATATCCTATTGGTGACACAGGTCCCCCCTGCTCAGCGTGGGAGGAGATGATTCAGAGGTGTGAGTACAGGAGGTGAGGGTCTGTCTGGTGCTTGCCTCGGGGATGAAACAGCTACCAAAATCACTGTTCCTGCTCTCACAGCTGAGTGTGTGTGTGTGTGTGTGTGTGTGTGTGCGTGTGTGTAGTGCAAAAAACAACAGAAACACAGAGAAACACCCTCTAAAGAAAACAAGTAGGCTGGCAGGGTGGCCTACAACAGAGTGGTCAGAGCAAAGGCCTCTTCAGGGAGGAGGTGCTGAAGCCCAAGGGGGAGGCAAGCCCGCCACAGGAATGGCGGTGTGGCGGTGGGGGGCGGGGGAGGGGAGAAGGGTGTTCCAGGCACAGGGAAAAGCATCTGTGCGCCGTCTGCGGTGTGGGAGCCCCTGGGGCCAGCCTGCCTGGCTCTCATGCTCACTCGCCTCCCTCTTTGGCCTCGGTTTTCTCATCTGTCAATCGGGATGGTAACAGTTGGTACCTCCTGTGGGGGTGAGGGGACTAGGGGGAGACCACAGGACAAGCCCTCAGCGCGGGCAGTGCCTGGTGCTGAGGAAGTGCTGGGGAACTTGAGTGTCTGATGGTGTGTGATCGTTATTGGGCAGTGGCACTCAGCATGACAAAGACCTGGCCCTGCGGACACCAGGATGCCTAACGTGACCGAGGCCCATCTGACACATTTCCTGATGCCTCTCTCACTTCATCTAGCACGGTCACCTCGTCAGGGACAGTTCCAACAAGCTGGCGCAGAGGAGCCTGTGGCCTGGGGGCGGGAGCGAAGCTGCTGGGGACAGCACGGGTCAGGGGGGCAGGCGGCGGCCATCCCTCTACACCTACAGGGGACGGGCGCGTGGGAAGGCCTCCCTCGGGAGCAGCACAGGAGCCTGGAAAGATGAGGCAGGGGACACGGGCTGGAAGGGAGCCCCCAGGGTGTGTTAGGGAGCGACAGGCCGTTCAGTGTAGTGTCAGGAGCTGCGACCCTGGGACTCGAAATGAGGAAAGAGGGGAGGGACACAGGCCCTGAGGGAGGAGAGACGGGGCAGGCCTCGAACACCACATTTGAATGGGCTTTGAGGCCGGGTGGGGATCGATGAGCAGGAGAGAGACGGGGACAGATTGATTTGTGTTCTAGAAGCTTCCTCTGGCTGCAGGGAAGAGAGGGAGGGCAGTGAGGCCTGTGGAAACAGGCCCAGGCCCAGGGCGGAGATAGTAAGGCTTGGTCCCGGGGGCTTGTGGACGGTGGATGTGGGAGGGGAGGGGATGGGGAGCAGGGGGGAAGGAGAAAGCAAGGCCCCCACCCAGCCTACCCTCTTTTCCAGGGGTCTGTCTGAATCTGTTCCCTCCCACCCTCTCCCCAGCTCTGCAATAACACCCGTATAAGCAGGAGGTTGTGGGACCTGTTCAGCGTCCCTCCATTACTACACTTATTTTCCGTGGTGGCTGTCATTCATGGAGTCCCAACAGGAGGCGCTCAATAAATGCTAGCCACTATTTTTGCCCTTATCAGCAGCTAGATCTGCCTGGCTGCCGGGCCCCTGGCTCCCTCGGAGCCTCGGGGGTGCATCTGGTCCACTTCTTGGGATCTGTTACCCGTTTTTCTTCCCCGCTGGGCCGCAGGGTCCCACAGAGCAGGAACCGGGCCAGGTCGGTCCCCAGGCAGGTCCCCAGCACCCCTCATGGGGCAGGCACAGAGCAGGTGGTCAGTGACTGCTGAATGAATGACGCTCCCGGAGGGCAAGGGCTACGTTTGTCTCCAAGACTCATGGGATTTCCTCAACTGCAAGTTGAGGACGGTCGTTTTGGTCACTTTGGGCTCAGCCTTGTCGGTTTGCGACAAGGATCCTGAGCGATGGAGCTGACCAGAATTTCTGCGTTGCTGGGTCTCCTGGTACCTCTGTGGGTCCCCGAGGCCCCCAGGGGAGCGGAGGCCCTCCTCGGGGCCACTAGGTGGCGCCAGCGGCTCACGGGTCTCCCTGAGGCAGTCCTCAGGAGGAATTTCCCTGGGGGTTGTGGGACCACAGCCACCTATCCCTCCTGCCGCAGACCAAGCCAGCCTCCAAAGGCAGGGTGTATGGGGGCTGGGGGCGGGTTTTAGGGTCAGAAAAACTTGACTTTGGAGGCTCCACGGCAGGCCATCCCCTTAGCGAGTGTCCCGGGTCCGCTTGGCAACCAATTCACGGTGTTACCCTGGGCGTGTCACATGTCACATGACCTGACACTTCAGGTTCTTCGTGTGTGAAGTGGAATGATGGCAAGTCCCTTCTCCTGGGGCACCTTGGGGACCGAATGACATCAAGCACGGATGGTGTCCTTCCTGCCTCCCGCCTCGTGGCCCAGAGCAAACCTCAGTGGGTCCTGTCTGTCACTAGTCATTACTACTTATCTCCGAGTCTCCCCTGGGAAGGATCTCGGGCAGGATGCCCAGAGAGCTGGGTCTGCATCTGGCAAGTCCCTTCCCATCTCTGGTCCTTCGCTGGCCTCAACCAGTCTTGGGAGACACGGAGTGTCATGGAAAAAACAAGGACTTGGGAGCCAGACAGACTTGGGTGTGAACCCCGACCACCTCTCCTCTTCCCAGCTGGGTGACCTTGCAAGGCCTCTCTGGGCTTCTCTGGTAATTACCCGGTTATTTGTGATTATTGGTTCTAAGCCTGTCTACTTGGCTCCGTTGTAAATTTCATGAAGGCCAGGCTCGTGCCTCTGCAGCTCACCTACGTTAATACTCAGCTCGGTGTCAGGCACAAAGTATGTCCTCAATAAACAGGAGCTATTATTATCATCACCATTGTGATTCCTCTATGCATTCGCTCAACAACAGGGGCCAGCTCCGTGTTCACAGCCTTCCCTGTGATATCTCTTACACTCCTCAGACGTTCTCTCAATTTTGAAGGGAAGGAAACAGGCCCAGAGAAGGTGGGCCCTTCCCCGAGGTCACGCAGCTACAAAGCGTCCAAAGCTGGGATTTGAAACTGAGCTCCATGACAGACTTGTGTTGACAGATGGAGCAAAAGGAAAAATGACCTCGAAGGATCTTCGCATCCCAATACCCAAACACCTGTGACTGTTACCTGTGGCTGTGTTGCAAAGGCGACTCAGGCGTGATTAAGTGAAGCCTCAGGAGATAGGGAGATTATCCAGGATTATCCAGGTGGGGCCGGGGGTAACCCCAAGGATTCGTCTAACAGAGAGCCAGGAGCATCGGAGGGGCAGGCTATGGGACAGCGCAGGCAGAGACAGAGAAGCCCACGTGATGTGACAGTGAGGACGATGTGTGTTCCAGAAAAGGCAAAGAAAAGACTTCTCTCCTCTAGTGTCCAGAAGGAACCAGCCCTGCTTTCTCCCAGCGAGACTGATCTAGGATGTCTGACCTCCAGAACTACAAGGTGATAAATGAACTGGTAATCTGTTGGAGCAGCAACAGGACGCTAATAAACAAATGAGATAATGTCCAAACACCCCTGGCATACAGATAGAGCTCACTAAATGCTCCTTGCTTGCCAGCCCTAGCCTTCTTTCTTCTTCCGCCTGTAACAAAATGGCAGAGGGGGAGAGGACTTCCTGGCTCTTGCAGCTCAACCAGCCCATTTTACAGATGAGCAGCCTGAGGCAAGGGGTAGGGAACAACCTCTCCCGTCTCACAGAGGTGAGTCGGGGGAGGGAGTCCTCTTCTGGCCCGGTCCAGGGGCTGCTTGCTCTGTTCTTTCGGACGCCAGCACTGGGCGGCCAGGGCAAAATCGGCTAGCCCACACCCATTTTGTAGGTGAGGAAACTGAGGCCCGGAGTTGCCCACGAGAGCGGCAGCTCGAGCTCCACGCTGACAGGACACAGGCAGACCCGAACTCCTGGGAGTCCTCCTCTTCCCAAGGTCCTCCCCTCCCCCGACAGAGGGCCTCCTCCATATTTATCCCCAGCAGACAGGGGCCAGCAGGGTCTGGGAAAGCCACGTCAGGAGCAGTCCAGCTGCGGTGGAGGAATTCAAGAGCAGCTCCTTGGTGACCTCCAGCCTGGGAAAGCTCTGAGGCCTTCCTGTCCCCGCCCGCCTTGCCCCTCCCAGGCGGCCCCGACCCCGACAGCTGTGAGAGGTTCCCTGGTGGCAGCATCCAGTGGAGCTGGAGGGAAGAACCACCTAGAAAGGGGGACTTGATCCCTGATCCTGAGCCACTGGGTGGCACCATCCCGGATTCCCCTAAACTGAGCCTGGGGCCCTGGGCTTGCCTAGGGAACCATGGTCTCTCTGCCCAGGCATGTGGGGGCACAGGTGGTACCATGACACCCAGGGACACAGGCCCAGTTCTTACTAAAGCATCCACACCCACCGTCATCCTCACTCCCCACAGTAGCCCTGCAAAGAGCAGGCTGCTACCGTCCCATTTTACAGATGAGGAAACCGAGGCTCAGAGAGAGGAGTGCCTTGCCCCAGGTCAAGGTCCCATGTGGCACCACTGGGCCTCCGTGAACTCCGTGAGCTCTCGAGGGATGACCCTGCAACTGGCTGGGTCATGCTCTGGTCCCAGCCTTGCTGTGGGACCTGAGCAACCCCCCGCCCCTCTCCCCGAGCCTGGGCCCTCTCCTCCGGAAACATAGAGATGAGAACACGGGGGTGGGGGCACCGTGGGGAATAAGTGAGCGAGCCGTGCACCCAGCACCTGGTAAGTGCCCCATCACTGCCCCCATTGTGGTCACTCTACAGTTACTTAAATATCCACAAAGAATACTGTGCATGTACCACGTGCAAGAACCGGGCCCAAAAGTCCTTGTCTCAGAGCTGACGTTCTGGTCCGGGGAAGACAGCCAACAAAGCGGGCACATGAAAGAGTGTGTTAGAAGGTGGTAAGTGCCGGGGCTGGGGGGATGCTGGGGTGGGGGCAAGGGGCCCACTGACACAGGTCATAGGGGATGTGAGGACGTGACCACGTGGCTCCCTGGGGGAAGGTGCGACACAGAGCAAGGTGGGGGCTGCCTAGCAGTGTCCAAGCAGCACCACGAGGTCAGTGAGCCCAAGCAGCAAGCATGTGGGCGGTGGCAGGAGACCCCTGGGGGCGGGGGAGGGTCACAGGCCACCGGGGCCACTGAGCAGACGGGCTTTCACATGTGTGAAAAGGGAGTCATGAAGAGGTGTCCTTGGGGCACCCTGGGTGGCTCAGTGGGTTAAGCATCTGACTTTGGCTCAGGTCAGGGTCTCATGATTCATGGGTTCGAGCCCCACACTGATAGTGTGGAGCCTGCTTGGGATTCTCTCTTGCTCTCTCTCCCTTTGCCTCTCCCTGCTCGTGCTTTCTCTCTCTCTCAAAATAAATAAACTTGAAGAAGAAGAAGAAGAAGAAGAAGAAGAAGAAGAAGAAGAAGAAGAAGGAGAGGGAGAGGGAGAGGGAGAGGGAGAGGGAGAGGGAGAGGGAGAGGGAGAGGGAGAGGGAGAGGGAGAGGGAGAGGGAGAGGAAGAGGAAGAAGGTGTCCTCATTATCAACTAAACCCTCAAAGCCTGAAGCAGGCCCTTGGACCCTGGGCTACCCTCCGAGGAACGGGATGGCCACCCTCCACCACCCAAGACCCCTCCCTGTGGGCCATCCCTCCCTGTGACACTCCTGGAAATGAGCATCAGATGGGTGTGAGGGTCGGTAAGGTACACCCAAGGGGTGTGAGGTGTCAGTGCTAAAAGGAGGTGGTTTGGATGACAGGTTGAAGCAAGGAGTCTGGAGGGGGAAGGGCTTGTCCCTGGACACTCAGCACACAGTGGCGGCATCACCAGTTAAGCCGGAGCCTCCTCTCTCCCAGAGCAGCTCCCCTCCTGCTGCACAGTCCTGGTGAACGGGACGTTTCGTTCTTCTGGCCCAGATCCAAGGAGTCCCCAGGGGCACCCTCTGGGTTTGCCTTCGCCAAAGGCCTCTCCAGCTAAGTGCCCTTAGGCTGTGGGACCGCCACCACGTCTGGCAGGACCTGTGCCCAACTAGGGCAGCCGGCATGAAGGAGTGTGTGTGCAGGTGGGGTCAGCCCGGTGCCTGCCCTTCCCCCAGTTATTCTCCTCTCCCGGGTGTCCATTCCCAGCACAGACATGGAGGCACAATAAACTACTGCTCACTGCCCCACTTCCAGGGCTCCCCTGTTGGAACAACAAACAGAATAAGCAGCTCTTTCTTCCCCATTCCATGGACGTCCATGGCAGTTCTGTAGCTGCCACTGCCTGCTCCTCAGCTTCAGTTCAAAGGGAGGGAACACCCACCATCCATCCAGTCTCTGGCATCCCATCCATCCTCCCCTCTATCCTCTTGCCTATTGGTCCATTTATTCATCTGTCCACTTACTAACTCAATTATCCCACCTATATGTCCACCTATCCACCATTGGTCTGAATAGCCACCAGTCTGTCAGATTGCCATTGATCCATTCTCTCATGTATCCATCCATCCATCCATCCACCCACCCATCCATCCACACATATGTCCATTGTTTCATCATTCCATCCATCCACCCTTCCATCCAAATATCCATCCATCCATCCATCCATCCATCCACCCATCTATCCACACATCCATCCATTCATGCATCCATCCATGCATCCATGCATCCATCCTTCCATCCATCCATCCATCCATCCATCCATCCATCCACCCATCTATCCACACATCCATCCATCCACACATCCATCCATGCATCCATGCATGCATCCATCCATCCATCCATCCATCCATCCATCTACCCATCCATACACCCACCCATCTATCCACACATCCATCCATCCACACATCCATCCATGCATCTATCTTTCCATCCATCCATTCTTCCATCCATCCATCCTTCCATCCATCCATCCATCCATCCATCCATCCATCCATCCATCTTTTCATCCTTCCATCCACCTATCCATCTATCTTATACTCTCTCTCATTGACCTATTGTCTGCCCCAAAACTATCTCTTTGCCTGTTCATTGGTCTACTTATCCATCCACCCACCCATCCATCCATCTATCTGTCCACCCTTCCATCTACCCATCCACACATCTGACCATTCATCCATCCATCCATCCATCCATCCATCCTTCATCCTTCCATCCTTCCATCCACCTATCCATCTACCTTACACTCTGTCTCATTCACCTATTGTCTGCCCCAAACCTATCTCTTTGCTTGTTCATTGGTCTACTTATCCATTCATCCACCTTCCTCTTACCAATTTCCCTGCCCAGCCATCCATTCACCACCTTCCTCCCATCCATCCATCTCCCCACCCCACTTCCTAGTGTTCTGCCAACCAGCTGGCCAGCCTGTCTGTTGGTCCCACCCAGTCATTCACATAACATTAACAGAGGTATATCCTGTATGCTCAGCACTGTAGTAACACCTGCTGTAGTATTGGCCTCTACTACCACTAAGGGGACACTTGTTTTGTGCCAGGCATCCTACCTACACTCACGTAACCCCCACAACAACTCACTCTGTTTGACAGATGTTGGGGGGTTGGGGAACAGGCTGGACAACCTCAACTAGACAATTGTCATGTATCTTAATTGTAATAGCAGCTCTACAAGGTAGGTACTATGATCATTTTCCACATGCAGAAATCAGTGCTGTGGGTTTGCCTAAAGTCACAGCACCAACAAATGACAGGATTTGGACGCAAGTGCTCTGACTCAAAGTTCAGTGCTCTTCTACCTGACCACCGCTGCCAGGGCCCTGGCCTGGCCGTCAAGAGACCCACTGTCCAGTCCTAGCTGCCCCCCTGGTGTGTGACCGCGTATGACAAGTCAGACCCGGGGCCTCACCTTCCTTGCCCATACAAGAGGGGTTGTGGGGGTGGCTCCTGACATGCCAGGATCCCCACGTTTCTTCTTCGTTTCTTCCCCCACCTCCTTATCTCCTCATGAAGAGCTGTGAAAGACCGAGAAGCGAGCTGGGTCAGGGAGAGCTCGGAGTCCTTGACCTTGGACATGGTTCAGTTCAGTGTGGACCCACTCGTGACTCTATTTCACTCACTCATGAAAATGTATACCACATCAAGCACAGCCCTGGAGTCTCCATTTCCTACCCTGGCCCCAGAGCTGGGCAACACACAGCCAGGGAGAAGGGGGGCGGCCCCCGAGCAGAGGAGAGTCACGTCTGCCACCGACTTGCTGTGAGGTCTCAACATTTCTCTGTTTTCTCATCTGCCCAATGGGCTAGTGATACCCACCTCGGAGGACCCAATGACATAATATGATGTGAACACACTCACTATGGCCTCTCCTCTCCCTTCCTCAAATGTAAATAGCAGGGTTGGGTTTGAGCAGAGGTCCTGGAGGGGATCCCTGGGTGGGTTTCAGGAACAGGAACCCTGATATTGTATGCATATTTGTGCGTGTGTGTGTGCAATCTTCTAACAAGAATGTCTGTATCTTTCATCAGATTTTCAAGAGGTCTGTGGTGCTTTTGCTAATAATCATTTATTGAGAGCTGACCCTGAGCCAAGTGCTTAGTACACCTGCCTCGTCTAATCCTCAGCAGACAGTAAACCAAACAGTGATGGAGCTCTGGGACCCTGGAGCTTCATTGCCTGTGATTAAATCCATTACTCCTCAGCTCTGTGACCCTGGGCAAGTTACCTAACCACTCTGTGCCTCCTTTTCCTCTGATTTAAATTGGATAACAAAAGTATTTGCTTCATAGGGTTGCTCAGAGGAGTAAATACGGTTACAGAGCTTAGAGCCATGCCTATCACTAAGCAAGGGCTCAGTCAATATTGTCTCAAAGTAGATAAAGGAATGGAAGCTCAGAGAGGTCATGGAACTTACCTGGAGTCAACCAGCCAAGAGAGAGCCCAGATTCTAACCCAGGCGGTCTGACATTGGTGTCTTTATACTTAACGGATATGCTCGATGTACGTGCTCAAAAGGACCCTGACCTCACCCCAGGCTGCCCCAGTTCGGACATCCAGGGTTCTAGATCTTACTGACGAGAGCTGGCGGCTGGTCTGGCTTATCTCCAAGGTTCCCTGCCATTTCTGACCTTGGAGGTTTCTCTCTGTGTGCCCCCAGTCTGGGGGCACAGACCCAGCAGCTGACATGCCTCTGGAGGAACTGCAGAGAAAGTGCAAGAACCAGAGAGAGAGAGAGAGGGAGAGCCAGAGAGTGCGAGCGTGAGCACGTGCATGCACCTGAACATGTGCACCTCCCCCGCCACCACCCACAGGGTGCAGCTCCCAGGGCTCCCTGCACAGCCTCCCAGGGGAGACGCCCCCGCAGGCTCCGCTCCTTCCCGGGGCCATGTGACATGCCCGTGTGGGGGGCGTGGGAGGGAGGAGGAGAAGAGCTCCCCGCTGACTGACAGCTCTCCCTCCGGGGGCTGCAGCCTTGGCCCCAGATGGCTTTTCGCAGACTGGGAAATGGAGATGGGCTTTGCCAGGCCACTTCCTGGCTTGGTGTGACCTGGGCAAGCGTCTTCACCTCTCTGGGCCTCACTAGGCTCCTCCATAAAGTGGGCTCAATCGCTGTGACTCCACCGGGTTGTGGTGAGGGTGGCGGGAGAAGGGACGTGCGTGTCAACTACCCAGCCCCGAGCAGACTCGAACCCCAGTCCCTTCCCACCCCACTCCCCGGGAGGCAGAGAGGGACTCCTGGTCTGAGACAGGGGGCGACATCCTTTGGCACCTTGTGGCAAAGGCAGCGAAGCTGAGGCAGTGGCTAGAGGACCGGCATGGGCTGGGGTGGCCTGTGCGGGTGAAGGAGCTGTAGGTTCTTGACATCAGGAGAACTGCTCAGGACAACTTACCCAGAATAAATGAGCCTCCTTCTCCCTCCGGGCCTCAGTCTCCCCTTTGTTCAGCTGGGTCTCCGGAAGCTCCACCAGCTTGACCCCCCTGTGGGCTGCGGGGCCAGGGGTTCCACTGGGCAGGACTGAGGGCCGGGGAGGGACAAGGCAGCAGCTTGGGGGGAGGCAGTGATCTCCCTTCCCTTCACGTGTGTTCATTTGCGCACTCCTTTCACAAATACCTTCTGAGCACCTACTAGAAGCCAGGTGCTAGGTGCTGGGGGTACAGCAAGGGTCCAGGTCATACCGTAGGAAGCTGACATTCTGGTGGGGGCCGTGGGACTCGGTGTAGCAGGTAGTGTGACAAGCACTGGGAAGGAAAACAAAGCAGAGGCAGATGTGGAGGGACTGGGGTGTTTGTCAGGTAGAGGGCCTGATCCGGGTGGGGGGACATTTGAGCAAGACCCTAAAAGAGTCAGGCAGGGGCCATGCGAACATGCGGGGCAAATGCATTTTCGGCAGAGAGCACCCCAAGTGCAAAGCACTGAGGCTGGAAGCCGCGTAGCATGGTGCAAATTGGCTTTAAAAAGGTACTAGGCCCAGAGCACAGTGAACCAGGGGGGTGGGAGGAAGCGGATAGGGTCAGACAGGGAAAGGCCGGGGTGGGGGAGGTGATATCGAAGCTGGTTAGGGATCCTTTGCCCCTCTGGGCTAGCGAGTGGGAGCGTGCTTTGGGGTCACTCCTCCGAGGCCCCTACCCCCACCGGGTTTCGCAGATGGACAAGAACACACTCTTAAAATTCTGGGCTTAGCCTAAGAGCCCTAAAGCAATCAGGGGTCATCTGGCCCAGCCCCCTTCGTTCACATGAGCCCACGCTGCAGATAAAGAAACTGAGGCTTAAAATAGGACTCCCCCCGCCGGGACACCCAGCCACGTAGTGTGCCTGAACCCTGAGGCACGTCTCGCTGCTTTGGCCCACTACAGCCCTCTCTCAAAATGATGCTTGCAAAAATTAGTCTCAGTAAAGATAGCTAAAAAGCATGGGTTGGGATGTTTTTAGCTGCCTGAAAGCCGGATGAAAGGTTCTGTTGTTGCAAAAAGGCTCTTCCTGTGTATTGCTATAAGCATCCGTCAATTTCAGAAATTATGCAGCTTCGCTAACTAAAAATGATGGATGCTTTTTGAATTTGAGACGAAAGGGGTTTTTTTGGTGCGTGCTGTTGATGGTGGCTTACTTACTCACGTCAGACTCTTTTCCTACCCGGAGCGTAATATCCTCAATTTCAAAGAGGCAGGGGCTGATTCTTTTTCATCTCTGTGGCCCTGGCAAAGGAGGTGCCTCACTAACGTTTACTGAAAAGAAGGTTTCTCTTGAATGGCCACTCAGAAATCTGCAATCGTGTGATCCTCTGTATCCACATGTAGGTGCACAGGCATAGAGTAGGTTTGTTGAATGAATGAATGAATGAATGCATGCATGCATGCATGAATGAATGAATTTGGGTCCAAAAAAGCATGTCTTCAAGGTAGGTGTAGCCTGGAACCACCAGTCTGAGATCTCTGGGCTGGGCATCAGGGTAAGGAGGAGAAATCTTATTCTTAGGGGTGGATTATGAGGTGAGAAAACAGCCCAAAGGTTGAAAAGAAATTCCAGATCTGGGTTCCTCCCCCCAGAGCTAAGATACAGACGCATCAATGTTACAAGGGACCTGTATTAGTCAGCTCTCACCAGGTTATGCTGCATAACAAGCATCCCCAAAGTTCGGCTTTTTACAGCAATGCTATTTCCTGCTCATGCTGCATGTCAGTGGCAGGGGCCCAGCAGCTGAGGCTGTGGACCTGGCTGCACTCAGTCAGGTCTGTTCCACATGTCTCTTGTTCCGGGGCCCCAGCTGAAGGAGCAGCTCTTCTCTGAGCTGCATGTCCTCATGGCAGAGGGCAGGAACACAACAGGGAAGGAGAAAACTTATAACGCCTCTTCAGGCCTCCACTGGAAACTATCACACTGTCACTTAGGCCCACGTTTTGAGGGGTAAATCAAGTCACATGGCCGAGCTCAACACCAGTGGGCAGGGCTGGTGGTGAGTCTTTGTGAAACAATAACATAATTTATAACTGGGATTTAGGGGCCCTCAAGTCCAGTGGATTTTAAACTGTTCCCAGAAACACTCCCAGCCCCCTTGGGCCACCATGAATAAGAAGACGCTGGGCTTGGGGGGCTACGAGTAGACAGGGTTCCAAGATTGCCACCTTCAGCAACAACACATACTTTTTGATTTGAAGGCTGCTTGTTAAAAATAAGACATTTAAAAAGCTTATTTATTATTTATTTTGAGAGAGGGGCAGAGAGAGGGAGAGAGAGAATCCCAGCAGGCTCCGTGCTGTCAGGACGTGGGGCTCAAAGTAACAAGCCATGAGATCACGACCTGAGCCGAAACCAAATGTCAGACACTCAACCGACTGAACTGCTCAGGTGCCCTCCCAAAGTAAGATGTTTTTTTAAAAAGTCTTTGGTCTCATCCAAGTTCCCCATATGATACAGAGGGAGACTGAGACCTGAAAAGGAGACAGGTATGACGCTAATCAGTGAGAAGCAGAGCCAGGGACATGCGCATCTAGAGAAGTCTTCAAACAGCACCAAGGTCAATATGTATTCACATATCCATTCGACAAACATTTGCCACCCCCCAAAATTCGGGGCCAAATTTTGGCAATCAAAGCATTCTCCTTCATTCAGTTTCTATTTTAAAAACGTACTTTGTGCCTCATTCATTCATTCACCGATTCATTCACTTAATAAATATTTCTGAGGGCCTACTATGTGCCAGACCATGCTATAGGCCCTGGGGATATAGCAGTGAGCAAAACCAATTTTCTGACCCCCTGGAATTTGCATTCTAGGGAGACCCAGATAATAAAATAAGCTGCATATATACAAAGCGTAGTAAGTACTACGAAGAATAATGAAGCAGAGAGGGGCTAGAGTGCCAGAGGGGTTATTTGGAACAGAGTAGCCAGGAAGGGTCTCTTTGACCAGAGGAGATTTAAGCAGATAGAGAAAGCAGGTGCAAAGGCCTTGAGATGTAAGCAGGGAATTATGGAGAAAGCAGGTGCAAAGGCCCTGAGGTGTAACCAGGGGATTATGGAGAAAGCAGGTGCAAAGGCCCTGAGGTGTAACCAGGGAATTGGAGGTGGGCAGAAGGCCTGAGCGGGAGCGGTCCAGGAGGCCTGAGAGGTGGCTGGAGCTTCAGAGGCCCCAGGGAGGAATCTGGGTTTTTTTGCCAAGTGAGGTGGGGAACTTTTGGATGGCTTGGATCAGGGGCGAGGTCTGATCTGCCTGCTGTCTGGGCAGGCCTGCTGTGTGAAGAACCCAGGTCAGGAAGACCTAAGAAGGAGGCTCTTGCCACCCTCTGGGGGGGTGCTCAGAGGGCCTGGGGGCTGGTTTTGGTGTGTGGCCAAGGCAATGCCCGGCTCGACCCCACTTTGTAGAGGTCAGAGCCCTGGGAGGGAGCAGGACAGCCGACTACCTGGAGTGGCAGGGGCTGGACCCAGGGAGCAGGCCTCCAGCTTCCAGGAGTGACTGGCAGCACGACAGGGACAGGGACGGTGAGTAGCCTCCGGGGTGGGGGCGGGGCCTGAGAGCGCTGAGAGCGCTCATTGGCTGGAATTGGGGTGGGTCGAGGGCTGGGCTGTGCGGGCCTCCCAGGTGGCAGCCCTCCGGACAGCTGCCCAGGATGACGGGCCAGGCCGATCTGTGATTCCACCCACGCTCAGCCCAGCTGCATTAGCCATCTAACCCCCCACCCCCACCTTGCATCTCCCCAACAACCTCCCCGCCCCCTCCCTCCCTTGAAAAAGGGAAGGAGCTGCTCCCAGGGGTGGGTACTCTTCTCCCCGTTTGATTTCTGCGGGGTTATCCCATTCCAAGCTCAACCGAACCCCCTCCCCGGGAAGCCTTCCCAAGTGTCCCCCACTTCCTGCCCCCCCCATTATGTGCTCCAATAGCCCCTCCTAGAGTAGCAATGTCCCTCTTCCCTCCCATTGTTTGACTGATGTCCATCTGTCGCGCTCAACGATGAGCTCTTTGAGGGCTGTCTTTCATTTTGAGGGGGTTGTCTCATCAGGGGACGCTGATGAAGACGTTGAAGACCGTTGTCTTCCCCACTCTGGCAAGTTCTGGATACATAATAACTCACTAAACACGAATCTCCTGCCTCTGGGGGGTTTTCAAGTCCTGTCTCCCCCAGAAGCCAAGACCTGATGGCCAGGAGCTGTCTTGGGATTAGGGTCTTGGGAGATTTTGTTCCTCCAATTTTTTAATTGTGGTAAAACACACAGGACATACAATTTTTCATTTTTACTCTTTTCAGATGTATAGTTCAGTGGCATCAGGTGCATTCGCGTCATCGTGCGGCCCTCACTACCACACATCTCCAGAACTCTTTTCATCCGGCAAAACTAAAACCCGTACTCGTTAAGCAACAAAACCCCCCATTCTCCCTCCCCCCACCCCTGGTGACCACCTTCCACTTTCTGTCTCTATGAATGTGACTCTCCAGGGACCTCACATAAGTGGAATCACACAGTATTCGGGTTGGGTTGTATGTGTGTGTGTGTGTGTGTGTGTTTTGTTTAGTTTTGTTGTGACTGGTTTAGTTCACACAAACCAACACAACGTCTTCAAGGGTCACCCATGTTGTAACATATGTCAAAATTTCCCTCCTTCTTGAGGCCGAAGAATATTCCAGTGTATAGACACATATCTTTCTTATCCATTCATCCCCCGGTGGCCACCTCTTCACCATTGTGAATAACGCGGCCATGAACGTGGATGTACAAACACCTGTTCAAGACCCTACATTCGTTTTGTTTGGGTAGATCCCCAGACGTGGAATTTCTGGACCACGTAGTAGTTGCGTTTTTAATTTTTTGAGAAAGAACCATACTGTTTCCATAGTGGCTGCACCAATTTACGTTCCCACCGACAGGGCACAAGGGTTGCGATTTCACCACATCCACGCCAAAGCTTGTTACTCTTTTTGTTGTTGTTTTTGTTTGATTTTTTTTTTTTTTAATAGCGCCTTCAGTGCTATCTCATTGTGGTTTGGATTTGCATTTCCCTGATGAATAGCGATGTTGAGCGTCCTTCCCTGCGCTCACTGGGTATTTGTAGAGTGAAGACCCCGGAGCACGTGGGTGGTTCAGTCGGTTGAGCGTCCGACCTCAGCTCAGGTCGCGACCTCATGGTTTGTGGGTTCGAGTCCCGCGTTGGGGCTCTGTGCTGACAGCTCGGAGCCTGGAGCCTACTTCGGATTCTGTCTCCTTCTGTCTCTGCCCCTCCCCCACTTGTGCTCGGTCTCTCTCTGTCTCTCAAAAATAAATAAATGTAAAAAAAAAATGTATAGTGAAGACCCCATTTGTGAATGCCCCTTGCCGGGATGGGTGGGCTCACAGACGTGAGTGGCTGTTCATCATCCGTCCATTGCAGACTTGTTCTGCAATGTTCTTTATTAGATGTTCAGGGTTTCAAAGCGTCTGAAGGAAAGGCGCTAGAGAGCAGTCGGCGAATTCGCAGTAGATTCCCAGCAGCATCGGCAACCCGCTTACACCGCTTACAGACTTGCTCTGGGGGGCGGGGGGTGATGTGGTTTGGGGTTATTGTTCTGAGCTGATCTTAAGTCTGGGGTCTCAGCTCTGGCATTTTCCGATGGGTTTAGGTATAAAGGACCCAGCCCCCCAGGCTACAAGGCCACAGCTCCTGTCAGGCAGTCCTTTGCCCCCATGACAATGATAAAGACAGCTCCCTCTGGATTCTGGGAACTGCTCCCTCCCTGGCCCCACTGGTCATGGCAGTGATAACGGCTCCCAGCTGTTGCCAGCCTCTGGATGCTTCAGCATCCCCTATCGAAGTCCCTGAAGCCCATCTACACCTCGTAAGAGTCTCTATTAAATGCTCCCCAGTGAGCACGTCTGTGCACCCTCTGCCTCCATGAGGACCCTGCTGATGTGCCCACCGTACTGTGCTTGGGTCTCTGCCTGGATGGTAGCACCCAACCCCAGGGCTAGAAGAGAAAACAGCAGCAGGCTACCCCTGCCTCCTCCCCCGTAGTCTGATACCTGGAGATCAGTCTCGCTGCATTTGGAGGATGAGTTCCCCACCTGGCTGGTCCTGGCCACTGTGCTCCTAAGGAGGGCACCTGGTCCCTGACCAGTTTCCCCATGGGCCTCAGTTTCCACGTCTGCAAGAGAGGAAGAACCAAAACGCCTACCACAAGCAGGGCAGCGAGGGAGAGGTGAGGTAAGGAATGTGTGTGTTGGTACGCAGTAGGTGCCCAATCAATGCTGGTGGGTCTGAGCTGAATCAAAGGTGACTGCTTGCATTTCCTGAGTGAGTCTCCGGGTCCTGCCCCGCAAGAAAGAGGTAAAAGAGTTTCTCCCAGTGCCCAAGGAACCAATCTCTGTCTCTAATTTTAGAACCCAAACCACATCCCCTAAAGATCACTGTGTGGTCTCTTCCCACACTGAATAACCAGCTGGATGTTACAGGAAGGACTTCTGAGGCTTCCTCCTCGCCGGGATTGCTCCGTCTGGGAGAAGCCAGCTGCCATGTTACGAGGACGCTGACTCACCTGTCGTGGCAAGGCCGGGGCCTCCAGCCGGAGGCCGGAGTCAACTGCCCACCGTGGGAGGGAGTCACCTGGGAAGAGGGTCCTCCGGTCCCAGGCCAGCCTTCGGATGAGGGCTGGCTGATGCTTGACTGCAACCTCATGACAGCCCTGGGGCCAGGACCCCACAGCTAAGCTGCTCCCGGACCGCTGACCCACAGACACTGTGTGAGATCATGAGTATTTACTGCTGTTCTAGCCACTAAGTTTGGGGATGATTTGTTACACGGCGACAGGTGACCGACATAATCACCCGCCTTATCCAGCCAAGTTTGGCTGCCACTAGCCTTTGAATGTGTCTCAAAGTCAGATCAATATCCAAAGAAGGAAGATTTGTCCTCGCAGTGGCTTTGGGAAAGGATGTCAATCAATGTGGATTAGCAGCTGGTCTGGTGGGGTGTTTGGAGTTTGTGATGAGGTAGTGGGGCCGTTGCGGGGGGTGCTGTGTAGGACAAATGGGGGAACAGTGAGAAGGACGGGGTGAGCGCAGCCCAGGGAGGGGGGTGGAAAGAACCCGGATTTGGGTATGAGCTTTCCTGAAGGTGTCACGTTCAATCCGCAGCTGGAATATACCCCTCCTTCCGCTTGCGAACCTCTCTGTACCCGCCAGGTCTCAGCTTGCACGAGAGGCCGTCCCCGACCACTTAGTCTGCACGTCGCAGCCGTCGCCGACAGGTGCATCGATGCGATAAGTGGATATGTGTGCGTCTCCTCACAAGTGAGCGTGCGCCACGGGGCCGTGCCCCGGCCTCATTCCTGGCTGTGTGCACCACTCAGTCTCAGTGCAGGGGCTTAAGAGCTCGGGTGCAATGAGTGCATGAGCAGAGAGTGGCCGGTCCGGTGCAAATCTTCATTTCCATCCACTCCCCCGATGCTTGGATTCCACTCTGACCTCAGGAGCTCCCAGGGTCTCAGGCTGAGCAAACCTTCCAGGGGCGAACGCTTCCAGATTCACACTGGTTCTTAACATTGGCTAAGCGTTCACACTCTCTGTAGACTCTTCCAAAGAGCTGATGCCTGAGTCCCTCTCTCAGAGATTGCGGTATAGGTGTGGGGTGCACTGGACGTCAGGAGACTTACAGGTCTCCCAGGCCCAGCCTCAGAACCACCGCCCTGGCCAGAGGGGAGACCGAGGCCCTGGCAGAGCTCTTCTACCTGGAACCTGGAGACTCTCTCCCTGTGTAGGACTGAGGCTGGAAAGAATGAGAGGAGAGCCAGAGGCTATGACGTGCTGGATGCCGTTGTGCGGACCTTCCTTCCCATTTCACCGATGGGAAGACGGAGGCTGGAGCTGTGAAGTAACTTGCACACCATTACCCAGCCGCTCGGCGGCAGAAGCAGGATTTGAACCCTGGGTAGTATGGCTCTAACGTCCAGCGCCGGGCCCCCAGCCTACCCTGACTAGGGAGTGTTGAGGGGTACCCACTGTCTTCGTCCTAATGACTGCTTTCCCATCCTCTGGGGAGCCCGGGCGGGTGGGGCTGCTGCCCCGGTGACACCTCAGTCCCTCGAGGAAAGGACGTGCCCTGAGCCACCAGGAGGCCTCATGGAGCGGAGATTAGACAGGCACAGCAGACCTATTCCGGGATGGGTTTCTCCAACACGGAAAGCATCCCCCTGGTGCTAGAACCTGTTGTCAGCCTTAGGAAGGGACAGGTCGCTGTGGACACCTGGGCTGTATAGCCATACCACCGGTTGACTTCCATGGCTCCGTTTGGGCCTCTGCTGTGAGGTGGCCAAGGGGGTTCCGGCGAATGGAGCCTCCTGTCCGGCCAGGACGTCAGGTAAGCCTCGGCGAGCGGCAGCCTGGGACGGGCCCTCCTCCCTGCCGTGCACACAGAGATGCTGCTACCAGCCCTCCCGTGGGAAGGTGCGTTGGTGGGGGAGGTCTGCGGGTGATTGACGTGTGGGGTTGAGTCTTTAATTAAAACAGGCAACGTGTGCCAGTCAGAAGAAAAGAAAGTTCAACTCGAAGCTAGGGTCATTGTCGTGAGCATCATTCTAAGACTTCTTTCCCATGGCGGGGAGTGGGAGCCTGTCTAACAGCCGGGCCCAAGTCCTTCTGAAGCCTCGCTCTCCTGTCCCCGAGCCCCACATCTGACGGTGTGGGGTCAGCGCGCAGAACCGGCCGCTGTACCCCTCGCCGACCCTCAGCACTGCGCGCTCACCCTTAATGAGCGCCAGACCTGGGGTCCTCAGCCCCGCCGTCCGTTAGAATCGCCCACACCTGAGCCCCGCCGGAGTCCAGTTATAAAGAACCTTTGAGGGTGGCACCCAGGCCAGGTACTTGGAAAAGGCTCTGCCGGGGGCTGAAGTGCAGCCAGGGCTGAGAGCAAGCCCAGCCCCCTCTTCATACAGTTGGGGAAACTGAGGCTCCAAGAGGTGAAGGGACCTCCCCAGGCCTCCCGGGAGATAGGAGCTCCGAGGCAGGTGCCGAGCACATCACAGCTCCAAGAGTGGGGGAGGGGTGGGGAGCTGGCTCAGAAAAGGGAGGTAGGTGACCCTGGGGGGCCCAGAGCCAGGGAGGAAGGGGGGGAGCTCTGAGACAAGGTGCCACCATTCCTATCCCAGCCAGGAACGTGGGGTGCAGTGCCGGGGGGACCAAATCTCAGCCTCATCGCCCCTGTAAAGGAAACCGTGGAAGAGCATAAGGCCTCTGTGGTGCAGGTCCAGTCACCTGGGAGCTTGTTAGAAAGACTCTCAGGGCCATTCCAGACCTACTGATTCAAGCGTCTGCATTTTAACAAGATCCCCAGGTGACTCATCTGCATGTTCAGATTTGGGAAGCCCTGTGGTGATGGGCCCTGGGATGGATGCTCCCACGAGTCCCACAATT
The DNA here is from genome assembly GCF_028018385.1 of Neofelis nebulosa. NCBI lineage: Eukaryota > Metazoa > Chordata > Mammalia > Carnivora > Felidae > Neofelis > Neofelis nebulosa. The sequence continues at coordinate 12,368,105 of NC_080789.1, forward strand.
TCTCCGTCTGCTGTAGAAGGGTACCAGGACCTGCAAACGTCGAAGCTGGAAGGACCAGAGACCAGAGACGGGGAGCAGACGGAGCAGGAGCACACAGCCGGAGTGGCAGGCTGCTCAAAGCGAGCGCAGGGCTTCGGCGTCTTTTCCTGGGCCGCGTTCCCTCCTTTGCAGGGAGCGTGGTGGTGGGGACGGGCTTGTGCAGACACTCCTAGAGGCCTCCACGTCCTTCTTCCCCTATGTCATTCTGTTCCAGCAGATTCCTTGCTAGAAATCACATCTCCCATCTGTAAAACCCCGGGGTTTGGTTCCCGTCCCGTGTCTTCGTGATCTAATAAAATAACAAAAGACATCAAAACAAAAGTTGGTGCCAGGAAGAGAAGTCATTTGAACTAGAGGAGAAAGAATGATGCGTCTCCCTTCCTCCCCTTCCTCCTCCTCACTTGTCCTAAGCAGAGCACAGTGTCTGCCCGTGTCTGCATGCACCGTGTGCAAGAGTGCCTGTAAGCGTGGGTGTCGCATGTGTGCACGTGCATGGGTGCGCAAAGGGTGCCTTGCGTGCATGCATGTTGCGCATGCACACGAGTGTGTGCGTCTTTGTGCGTGCACGTTGTGGGTGCCTGTGCATGTGTGTTCTTGTGCGCGTGTGGTGTTGTATATTTGCGTGTGCGCGTGCATGTGCGGTGGTAGATGCGTGCATGCCTGTGTGCCACACGTGTGAGTGTGTGCTCGCGTGTGCGTACAACCATCTGTGTGTGCAAGTATGCTTGCGAACCTATGTGTGCATGCGTGGGCTGCTCGTGCCTTACTGACGTGCCTACGCGCGTTTGCACGCAAACGCTTATGCCTATGTGTATGTTACGTGTGTGTGCATGAGTGTGTGTGTGCCCGCGTCAGGCAGGATGGAACACTAGGTGACTTAAAGGCTGTGTGTTCGGGGAGAGGGAGGGGGATCGGGGAGCCCCCAAAAGCCCGTGACAGCCAAGGATTGAGCATCTGGTTTGGGTTCATGTCAAGCGCCCCGCAGGCCCGCGGCCCGTAACCGTTTATATGTTCGATGAGTCAAAAACGTCAGCGTGGAACTCAGCTAGCAAATGAGCCTCGCTGCCCACCCGGTGATAAACCCGGTTTCTTTTAGGAAAATGGCCTCAAAAGGAAGCCGGCTGCTAGAGCTAATCGTGGAAAGAACGCGAAGACGTCTGAAACATCCCTGGCTTTTAAGTCTGAAGGAGGGAAGCAGGGAGCGGATTAGAGAGCGGATTAGAGAGCGAATTAGAGAGCGGAGAGTGGGGTTTGGCCCTGGCTTGGATCTGTGGCTCCAGACGAGCCCACCATATGCTGCTGTCAGTGAACAGCAGGAAAAGTGATTCCCCGATTCCCCGGCCCGGCTCCCGCGCGGACGACGCCTCGGGCAGGGCTGTGAGTGGCAGGAACCACGCCAATAACTGCGGCCCTGGCTTTGGCTTCGACTGTAAGTCACCAACCGGCTAGGGCAGCAGCTTCGCATTTTAGTTACGCCTTGCTCCTTCTTAGAAGGACGGTCTGTGCTGAAGGCTGACTACTTCCCAGGCTGGGATTCTCCAAGATCTCTTGTCTCCTTTCTTGTGAATGTCAAAAACACTGCTGGGGGGAGGGGGGGGGGGGGGGCGGGGGGCGGGTTGGGTGGAGTCAAACTTCTAAATGCATGGAAATGATGAGTGATAATATTTTAATGGCTCATCTATATTGAGAGCTGACAATATGGCAGGTGCTAAGCTGAGAGCTTTTATATTAAGTATAATTATATTAAGTAGAATAATATGATTTCCCACCTCCAGGAAGTTCTCCCGGTAAAAGTCTACAAATCCTTCAGAGGCAGCTAAAATTGTTACCTCCTCTGAGGAACCTCTCCCACCCGTGTCAGCGATTATTGAGTCACTGGGACCTGTCTATCCCCCTCCACACCCCCTGAGATCTCCTGAGGACCTTGTCTGTCCGTCCCCAGACCCAGCACGGGTCGGGGCACAGAGCGAGCTCCGGTTTGTGGCGTGGACGTTAAATGTCACACGGGCTTCTTCCTTCCAGCCGCCTCTGGGGATTCCACTCCCCACCCCCTGGACGGCAGCCAGCACCACTGTTCTCTCTCATTTTGGATGAAAACGGTGCGGGCTTTTCTCCTTCGGGTTTAATTTCTTGCGAAAACACTGGAGAGCTGAGATGGGTCTCTGGGGGACCGGCCTCCGTCCCCAGCGGTCCCCAGCGGGCAGCACACCAGGGCGCCAGTTGCCCGGGAAGGCAGGACAAAGCCCTCCTTGCAGCTCAGTTTGGCTCACTCCCGGCTCTGGCCCCTCCCCGCCCTCTCCTTGGATGTCCTCGGAGACTCGCCTGCCTGCGCCCCGGACCCTAGCCCTTCCTGCTCTCTTCTGCCACCACCCTCCATCCCTTCTGGATCTTTCCCAACAGCATTTCGGCAAGCTCAAGCCTCTGCGTCTTAGAAGATGATGATGATGCTAACAGCGGGCCCCCTGGAGCCACCCATCTCCCTGGTTTTTCGCCCCACGCTTCCGTTTCACTGCACAGCCGTGATGGTTTAGAAAGGGGGAATGGCGCCCTTGCTATGTGCACACCGTGCTCTCCCGCACCACGCGGTCCGCCCTTAGGTGAGCTGCCTCCAATGTCCCGCTGACACTCTTCGGCCCCTTTCTTGGCCGCTGTTGGCAGCTGAGCCCATCTGTGCCTTCTCAGACCTTCCTGTCCCGCAGCTTCGTGGCGCCACACTGTGGTTTTCTGGTCACCTCTCCTTTCTTCGGCTCTCTGTCCTCTCCTAAACGGTGGTGTTCCTCCCGGTCCCCTTCTTCCTGCTTGCTCCGTCTCATCGATGCTCTCCCCACGGTGACAGGAGCTCAGATCTGTCGTGGTGGGCTTCTCCCCCAGGCTTCAGACTCTCCCACCCAGGCTCCTGCTGGGCAACTGCACTCGAAGGAAGGTCCGTTGGGGCCCCCTCCCAGAGCTCCCATTTTGGTGACTGGCCCCAGCCGGCTGCCCAAATGCCAGTCCCGACTCTCCGCCCAGTGCAACATCCCACAGCTGGTGGATCCCAGGTCTGCCCCCTCAAATCTGCCCTGCCCCCACTGTCCCCACAGCATGTCTCAAAGAGGCTCTTCCCTTGCTCCCACCTGGACCACTGTAGCTACCTCTTACCTCCCCTGGCCTCCTTTCTTGCCTCTCCGCTCACCCCTGCAGCCAGAGTGGGCCTCCAGAAGGGGTAGCTGACCATGCCTCTGTCACTCATCCACCTGCTCCTGATGTATTTATTGAAGACCTACTGTGTGCCAGGCACCAGCCTATGCTGAACAGGTGCCTTAGTTCCCTGCAGTTCACATTCCAGTGGAAGAGACATGCTGTAGCCACACATTAGAGTCAAATGGTAACAAGTCCATCCAGAAAGATAAAGCGGGAAAGAGAACAGAGAGGGCTGGACTGGGGGGAACCTTAGGTAGAGAGATCAGGAGGAGCTTCTTTGAGGAGGTGATATTTGCGAATGGAGTGGCCAAGTGAGCCGGTGGGGTCTGTAAAGGAAGCACGTTCCAGGCAGAGAGAATGGCCAGTGCAAAGGCCCTGTGGCAGCTGGGTATTTAATAGGCTTTTCCTTCTATGCTCCATCTCCTTTGGGCTCTAGTCCCTTGCACGCTCTGTTTAGAAGCCCACTCTCTCCTGGTTAGCTTTGAATTTGCTAGATTCGCCTCCGGCATCATCTCCCCCAGACAGGTCAGTGCAGTTCCACAGCCTCTGTCATGGCAGGTGACAGACTACGTCGTAATCGCTGCTTGTTGGCTGTTTGTTCTTTGCGGAGCAGGGACTGCTTCTGATGTGCATCTGTGGCCTGAGACCCGGAAGTGAAGAGGGTTTAGCGAACATTTCACATTCGCATCGCTGCCTGACCAACCCCGCCAAAGTCAGCGGCACAAAACAACCACTGCTTTGCCCTGTGATCGGGAATTTGGACGGCGCGCAGCAGGAATGGCTTACCTCTGTTCCATCACGTCCAGAAGATTCGAACGTCTGGGGCTGGAGCCACCTGGAGGCTCCCGCGCTCACATGTCCTGGCCTTCACGTGCCAGGAGCACCTCCCCCGGCAGCGTCCTCACGTGGGTGGCGGATGGGGCTCCTCACAGCCCAGCAGCTGGGTCCTGAGACAGAGCGTCCTGAGAACGAGGCATTAACTCGTTGCAATCCAGCGAGATGGCGGTGTGATCACCTCTCTCTTCCAAAAGAGGAAACTGAGTCACAGGGAAGCTAGGTGTGATCGATGAAGCCACGTTCGCCCTCCTTCACGCCTTCTCTGTTTGAGAACACATGTGTGAGCCCGTTGCCGTGTGACTCCCCTGGAGTGGACAGGGTGCGTCGGGCGCTGGATTGTGCGCTGGCGGGGGGACTTCTTTTGGCCGGTGACACATGGTGGAGGCGACAGTGTGTCAGCTCTGGGCTGAGGTCTCACGTTCCCGCCCACCCTTTTGTGATCCGATGACCCATCATGAGGCGGGCACACCAGGGGTAGCTGCGGCCTCTTGAGCCCCGGGGGTTCCAAAAGGAACAGGGTGGAACGGACTGGAACCCAACCTGGGGCCTGGAGCCAGGGCCCAGACCTGTGGCAATTCCTTCCGGGCAAAATCGAGAAAGGTGCCCAAACCCCCCCCCCCCCACCAGGAATCAAGCTAAATCATATTTTCATGTAACATTAAAACAATAAAAAGTAATGGGGAAATAGACTGTAATAGACTCAGGTGTCCCCCCAAGATCCGGGCGTGGAAACTGAACCCCCAACGTGATGCTATTTGGAGGTGGGGCCTTTGGGGAGGTGACTGGGTCATGAGGGGAGCCCACATAAGGATTAGCGCCCTTATAAAAGGACCCCAGAGAGCTCGCTCCTCAGATGGCCATCTGTGAGCCAGGAGGCGGGTCTCACCAGACATCGAATCTGCCGGCCCTGCCATCCCCTCAGTGGCCTCTCCTGACCCTCTCTCTTCATTTCTGCTGAGACCCAACAAGACTGATCTCAGATTCCAAAGCCAGGTGCCAAACCAAAGGCAAAAGTCTCCACACGTACGGCCAAGAACCAGCTGCCTAACTCATAATTCCGACCTATGTCAATGATATGAAAGAGTCCACCGTGAGAAGGTGTTTTGGGAAAGAGAGCGTGAGCCCCGACCGAGAGAGTACCCTGGAGGAAAGAGGCCTCAGCACAGGAAACCGACAGGTATTAGAAAATTCTTAGAGGTGGGGCGCCTGGGTGGCTCGGTGGGTTAAGTGTCCGACTTTGGCTCAGGTCACGATCTCGCGGTTTGCGGGTTTGCGGGTTCGAGACCCAAACCAGGCTCCGTGCTGACTGTGCAAAGCCTGCTTGGGACTCTCTGTCTCCCTCTCTCTGCCCCTCCCCCACTTGCACACACACACACACACACACTCTCTCTCTCTCTCTCTCTCTCTCTCTCTTTCTTTCAAAACAAATAAGTAAACTTAAAAAAAAAAAAAAAAAGACCATTCCTAGAGGCTGCGGAAGGACCTAGCAAGCAATCCAAATAAAGATGCACACACCTACACCAAGATGCCCACAGGTGAGCCATTGCCAGGGATGGTGGGATGGTCTCGGAAAAATGTACGCAACTATGCCTGCGATTTTTTTTTTTTTTTTTGGGACAGAGAGAGACAGAGCATGAACGGGGGAGGGGCAGAGAGAGAGGGAGACACAGAATCGGAAACAGGCTCCAGGCTCCGAGCCATCAGCCCAGAGCCCGACGCGGGGCTCGAACTCACGGACCGCGAGATCGTGACCTGGCTGAAGTCGGACGCTTAACCGACTGCGCCACCCAGGCGCCCCTATGCCTGCGATTTTAATATCATTGTGAAACGTCTGCCATGCTCCGAGCATGACGCTGTCCTACCGCGACACCACAGTGCCAGGCACGCAAGAACCTCCCTGCTCCTCTGACCTCCTCCCCCAACCCCTACCAGACCCACCTCCCAAGGACCGAGGAGAGGGAACCTGGAATTAGCTAAAAGGGAAGCCAGAGAGTGAAGAGAGGAGAACCTGCCCGTCCTTGTCTCCCTCAATCCCGACCTTTGTGTGCGAGCAGGCCACCGCTGGGGGTGGGAGGGAAGGTCTTGCCTTTGATCAAAGACTGAAATGTCCGTCATCACAGGGACCAGGGATTTGTAACTGAGGCTGTATTTGCCACCTGAAGTGCCTTTGGTATGGACGCGTTTTCATCGAGGGACAGGGGAGAATAAAGCCCAGATCGGCTTTAAGGAAGCAGGGAAGGTGGAGACGCTTCCTGAGTGAGGTCGGGCGTACATGGCATCCCGAGGCCTGGACCCGATGCGGGAGGGTGCCGGGTGGCCCGTTAGCTGGCCAGACGGATTGCGTCTCCCGTGTCTCCGTGAGGATTGCCACTGGACGTGGGGCCACCTGGCAAGGAGCTGTCTGTCCCAGCCCTTCTCACAGGTGTGCGTGGCCAGCGGAAGGGAGAGGGAGGGGTGCGTCCAAGGCCCCCGAAAGCCACAGACATGTATCCTCGGCGCTCTCTTCCCCTACCCCTCTGGCTGAACCTGAATGTGGTGGTGGCTCTGACCTTGCAGATGGTGGCCTGGTCCAAGAGATGGGGCGGCCTGAAACCTGGATGCCCGAACGGCCCGTGGAGCAGAGCCGCCCTCGGGCACTGGTGGACTTTTCCATGAAACAGAAGTCAAGCTCTTCTATTACAGGGGCTGGGCCTTGTGCGATGAGCCGCAGAGTATCTTACTCCCTGTGATGACATCTGCTCAAGGCTGCTGAACTATGTTCAGACGGACCTCAACCCTCCAGCCTCTCTCCCTCTGGAGGGCAGCCCCTCAGCCAACTCAGTTATGAAAGCTCTGGGGAGAAAACATGCTTTACAATCAGACGTGGATTCTAGCTCAGCTCTGCCCACACAGCTGTGCGACCTCGGGCAAGTGGCTTCGCCTCTCTGAGCCTCGGTTCCCTGGTATGTAGAAAGGGAGTCATAATCCCTCCACATAGCTTTGCCACGAGGATCCAGTAAGTGGGTGCAGGTAACAGACTCAGCACGGCACTCAGTGCACGGTAGGTCTTCAACAAAGGCCAGCCCTCTGTCCCACCCCTGTTCCCAGCAGCCTTTGCTGCTGAGCCCCAGCTGGCTTTCCAGCAGCCCCACCAAGCCGTGACCCAGACTGAAGTTTTTCTTCTGAGTAAGTGACAGGTTCAGGGAGGCAGAACAGACTAAGTACTTAGAGTTTGCAGCACAGAATTCTCTGAAATCAGATTCCCAGGGCTCCCTTCGCGAGGTCAGGAGCTAAGCTGGCTGTCCTGTGCTTGTCTGTAAATGGTTTCACTGTGGGGGAATGTTCCTACAATCCTGTTGTACCCTCTCTCCCTCTCTTGCATCGGGCAAGTCTCCTTCTCTGCCACAGCCAGCCCGGTGATCATTAACCCCATCCCAGGCTGAGCCTGGGGGGTGCGGGGAGTGGGCTGGGCCGGGGCTGGAGCAAGCGTGTTCTATTTAGCAATGAGCGGAATGCTGTGGATTACATAATAGGAATATTAATTCCTTCTTGCAGAGAACATAGGGTTGCAAGGGGCTGGTCGCGTGTTGTCTTGTCCAACTGCCCTGATCCCACCTCCCATTTAGAGACGAGGGTATCGGAGCCAGCGGCGGGGCGGGGGGGAAGGGGGAAAGGACGTGACTTACAGTCACCAGTCGGGGGAGAGAGCAGAGGTGGTCCAGGCTGTAGCCGCACCCCTCCCACCCCACCCCGGGAAGGCTCGCTGTGCTGTGCCCAGCTGCTTCCCCACCAGCTCTTACCATCTAGCACCGGCCTGTGATGCAGTTGATGGTGTTGGCCTCTCTGTCTCCTCTACAAAGACCAGGGCTGGGAAAGGGTGGACAAGGGGAGATGTTTCTCATGAGGCTGGAAAACGTGAGGGCGGCGTGAGACACGGCAGGTGCATGGCTGGTCCCCTCCTCTTCCTCCCGCCCGGGGAAAATCATGGCCTAAGGTGGCAGGTTCAGGGTGGCACAGGGACGAGACCTTGTCCCTGTCCCTCGGCCCCCGTCCCCGCCCACAACTTGCCTCGTCTCACACGAGGCTCGCTCTGCTTGTCCGGCGTCTATTAAATTCTGTCCATAAAGTTGTACATCAAATCAACCACACGGACCTGGGCTATGTCCTGGCCTCCAGGACCAACTGTCCCAACTGAGGCTGCCCACTACTGACATTTGGGGCCAGATAAGTCTTTATGATGGGGGTGCTGAGCTGGACACGGGGGTGCTCAGCAGCACCCCTGGCCTCTACCCACTACATGCTAGCAGTGCCCTCCACCCAAGTCTTGGTGATTCAAAAATGTTTCCAGGGGCACCTGGGTGGCTGTCGGTGAAGCGCCCAACTCTTGAGTTCTGCTCAGGTCACGCTCTCATGGTTCGTGAGTTCGAGCCCTGCATCGGGCTCTGTCCTGGCAGTGCGGAACCTGCTTGGGATTCGTTCTCTCTCTCTCTTTCTCTGCTCCTCCTGCACACACACTCTCTCTCTCTCTCTCTCTCGATATAAATAAATAAACTTAAAATGAATGTTTCCAGACAGTTCCAAATGTTCCCTGAGGCAAAATGAATGCTCAAGACGAGTTGCACAGAATTCAGATACGGTGGCCCCCGGGGGCTGATGAACCATGGGGGCGGGGGGTGTATTTGACCCCGGCACCCCTCTCGAGGGACACCGACAGCTCAGCATACACCCCCCAGAAGACCTAGAAGGGCAGGGCCAAGACAGGTGCACAACCTCCTGTCTTGGGGTGCCCCCTCCCCATGTAAACTTGAGGACTAACTCAGCGCTGCCGCCTGGGCAAGGGCAGCAGGCAGGTGTGTTCCAGGGAGGAAAAGGCCAGCTCTGGTTGGGGGAAGAGACACACCGCCCCTTGGAAATACAGAAAAATACACATGGTCAAGGACACAGCTTAGAAACAAACCCACTTTAATTGGTAGCATACACAGAGATGTGGGGCAGCAAGGGCATCACTGGGTGGGACCAGGTCACACGCCTGCCCTGGCCACGGTACCCAGTCCACTGGGAGGGCTCAGGCCGGGGCCGGGCGAGGGCACAGAAGCAGGGTCAGAGCCGCTGACTTGAGCGGCAGGTGGCAGGGTGGAGGCAGCGGGTACGCAGAGCTGGAGTCGGGGCACACGCACATCTCGGTGTTCACACGGGTGCATGTAGACAAACGTGGGCGTGTACACAGAACTTACAGGAGCCCTCAAAGACCGATCTAGAGACAGGCTCGGGGAAGACACCTCCATTCTCTGAAGGCCTCAAGGGCAGAGGGAGCATCAGGAGAGGGGGCACCTCGGGGTGCGTGCCGAACGCCCAGACTTAGCCCTGCTTCTGCCGCTCACAGACTTGCTGTGTGAGCTGGGGCGAGTTGCTCACCCTCTCTGGGCCTCAGAAAGAGTCACTAGGTGATCGCTAAGGTTCCTTGTAGCCCTAAATCTCAATATTTTAAAGGAGGTTAAGACACAAAACGTACTTGCTAAGAGCTGACGACAGGCCTTCGGTCTACGGGCTCAAATCCCGTCACACCCAGGACGCAGCAGTCCAGCGCCACACAAGAGGGAAAGACCCACGAGGAGCTTTCCACCTACCTCTCCGGGCTCAGCTCTGGCTCCCAGCTGCACCTGCAGCACCCCCCCCCCCGCCCCCCCCCCCCCCCACCGCAAAAGCTCCAAATGCACGAGACAGACGGGCAGCAAGGGTGGGTACAGGCCATGCGGGTGAAGGGGAACAGGCCGAGAGGCTGGGGATGGGCCTGGCCTCAGGGTCATAAAGTGCACTGCTCATCCTCTTTGTTTCCTAGCACACAGTGGACCCGGCACCCGGCAGGTGCTCAATAAATGCTTGAGGAACGAGCACAGTAGAAGACGGCGTGGTTCTAGGCAGAGCCCTGCCCTGAACGAGGTGAAGCGTGGGGGGTACGGGGAGGTGGGGGGGGGGGCCGCTGGGACATGTCACCTACCCGCCCCCCCCAGTCTCAGCCACCTCCTCTGCAAAATGGGGGCAGGAGAAGCAGCCCCAGCCTGCCCCCCCCCCCCCATCCCCTGCCCCGTGCAAATGTAAATTGTGAAGCTCATTATCGAGGGCAGTGTCCAGCTGCAGGCAGGCCACGGGGAACCCTGTCTGGGAGGGGGGAGGAAGGCATCCCCAGCAGAGGCGGCGGGTCTAACTTGGGCGGGGGTCTGGCCAACGAGGCGTCAGTAGCTTTTACAGTACAACGATTTCCGTTTCTACAGCACAACACGAGAGCAGCAACACACAACCAACAGACGACGCATCCGCCCAACGGACGGCCGTGGGCCGGGAGACGTGGCCACGCCCCTCTTCACACACACAGCCGCCACTGGCTCACGTCCCCGATCGACTGACCAGGACGGCTGGGGGCCACCCTGGGGGCAGGGGCCCAAACAGCTGAGTCGGAGAGGGCGAGAGTCTGGGGTCTCAAGCAGCACGGCGGAGACCCCAGGAGTCGTTTCCACCCGCGACCGTTCCAGAAGGCTCCGTCCGCGTAGGGATTCCGGCCCCTCCCGCGTCAGCGTTTCCTCCAATCCCAAGGACAAGAAGGCTCTGACTTGGGGACCGGCACAAGTCCGGATGGCTCCCACCCTTGTCCCCAGCCCCGCAGTGACCTGTCCCCGCGGGGAGGAGCTAAATGCGCCGGGGGGGGGGGGGGCACCTCGAAAAAAGCAGAATCAGAGGGAAGCGGCGAGGAGGCAGAACACACAGAGGTCAGAGGCTGGGGTGCCCCGGTCTGGAGCCGGAGGCCTTCGAACGCGGCTGCCACTGGGGTCTCGTGGGGGGCGGAGGGCGCGGGCAGCGGGCACGGGGGGGGGGGGGGGGGGGGAGGAGGGGCACCTCCCGGAAGGCACCGCCCAAGCGCCCACCCCGGCATCCCTCCCGCTCACTGGATGGTGCATTTGTCCCTCTCACGGGCCTGGCCCTCCCGAAGGACCTTGGCCTTGATGTACTTGAGGTCACTGTTGACGCTGGGGCGGCGGGCAAAGGGCGAGACCATGCCGTAGGCGTCCACGTCCTTGACGCGGCGCATGCAGAAGGGCCGGGGGTGGAAGGCGTCGCCGTACTGCACGGAGATCTTGCGGTGCAGGGCGGGGCTCATCTCGTGGGGCAGCTTGGCCATGCTGAAGAGCACGTAGAACATCTCGTCCACGTTGGTGTTCTTCTTGGCCGACACCTCGAAGTAGGCGCAGTTCTCGTCCCCCGACACCAGCAGCTCGGCCTCGGTGGCGGGCACCTGGCGGCACAGCTCGCCATGGTCGTTCTTGTTGCCGCAGATGACCATGGGCAGCTCCCCCGCCTCCTTGGTCTTGTTCTTCAGGCAGGACTTGACCTCCAGGATCTGCTTCTGGAGGCGCTTGACCTCGTCGAAGGACTCCCGGTTATCCAGGCTGAACACCAAGATGAAGACATCCCCTGCGGGGAGAGGGACCCCAGGTGGTGAGGCCGCCCCCCCCTCCACCGCCCCCCTCCCACCGCCCCTCCCCTCGCTGAGTCCGCCCTCCCAGTGAGTCTATGGGGGAGTCACTCCTCTCCCCATTTCCCAGAGCGGGAGGCTGAGCCCCAGAGGGTTAAAGCCCTTGACCAAGGGCACATGAGCTAACGTGTGGCACAACGCAGTTAATTCCCCCTACAGTTCCCCGCAGAGCCGGCCATGGGGTGAGTGGCTTGCGAATTCGTGCAGACTGTGTTAGAGTTACCATAATAAATACAATTTCCATGACAGCAGGGGTCTTGCCCGACTTGTTCAGTGCACATCCCCAGGGCCTGGATCGCGCCTGACACATCGTAGGAACTCAGAGCACTGGCACCAGTCAGGCCTAGGCTTACATCCTGCCCCCGCCACTTACTGGCCACGCAGCCCTGAGCGGGTCCCACGGCCTCTCTGAACCTTCATTTCCCCATCTGTCCCACAGGGATGAAATACAGCCTCCCGGCAGGGCTTTTCACAGGATACCGAATGGAGTGTGGCACGTCCTCAGAGGTCTTAGGTACGGAGAGGACAATCAGACAGAACACGCCAGGGTGGGCTCCTCCCCGACTCCTCACAAAACCTCCTTGAGGGGGCTTTCGTTACCTTCCTGGTGTCGGTGAGCAGAGAGGGGCTCAGAGAGGGCCCAAGGTCACACAGCATGAATGTGGCCAGGCCAAGATTTGGACCTGCTTCTGTCCTCACCCGGCCGGTGCCTGGCCCACGGAGATGCTCCCTGCTTCTTGAATAAATCATGGACCAATGAGCGCTAGCCTCCAAGACCCAGGCGGTCCCTACTTCCACTCGCTGCATCACTCAAGACGGGTCCCTGGGTCTGAAACAGGCAATTTGGAGGTGGCTGGGGAGCCAGGGAGAGCGCAGGCAGTGCCCACATCCCAATTTTTAAAACTTACTACAGGGATCACAAGCTCACACCCAAAGCACCTTCTCTGAACTTTGGCTTCAACTCATAAGAACCTGGGGGGAGATGCCCAAATCCCTGTTTCCCAGACGAGGAAACTGAGGCTCGGGGGGGGGGGGGGGTCGGTGACTGGCCCAGCGTCTGGAGAGGAGAATCCAGCCATTCTCCCTTCTGGAAGCACGGCTGCCTCCTTTCTGCGGACCCCCAGAGCATAGCATTTGTCCCCCCATAACCGCGCATGCCACATTCGGAACCATGCTCCGGCCAGTGGGTGTGCCCCTCACCAAGAGCTCTGGAGCAGAGGGAGACAGTGTCACCTGCGTCCCCGTCCCCCAGGGCCCCGCACACAGTGGGTGTCCATAAAGCTGGGCGAATGGGTGTGATGGGATGGAAGGAATGGGGGGTGTGGGCTGTTTAAGGAGGTGCTTGCAAAAGGCAGCCCCAGGCCTGGCGACCGTTTCTGCCTGGGATGCCAACCCCGTCCCATTAGGCTAATCCTGGGCCCCTGAGGACTCGGCGGCCTTGACATATTCAAATGCAAGACTGCAATGCCAAGCTTCAGAGGCAGCCTGGCTGGCAGCTGGAAAGAGAGCTGGCGGCAGAATTAATGGCTTTCAGAGTTTCCTTCTGCACCAGGTTGGAAAATGAGGCACGAGCTGGTGAGTGAAAAAAGCAAGCAGCAGACAGATGTGTTCCGAATGATAAGTGCGCGTTCAAAAGAGACGGGCGAAAATACTCCCTATTACAGACAGGATACAAGTGTAAAGGTCAGTGTGTTCATGGAGGGGGGGGTGGGGTCCAGAACAGTCCCCACCAGAGTGAGGGGGTGGGCCACTTCCAGAGAGGGGACAGGAGCCTGGAGCTGGAGACACAGGTCAAGGGGGCTTTTTAGGCTTATTTGGGTTTATAGGAGGGTGTGTTTGCATATTATTTGTGTCATTCAAAATTAATTTTGGAAATACGCACGTGGTCCTGCTCCACATGGCTCTCCCTCCCTCTGGTGTTAGCCTTTGTGACATCAGCAGGCACCCAGTCCCCTCCCCAAGGCAAGGAGAGCTGAGCTCCACATGTTGGAAGTGTCCCCAGTGCCTTCCTTCACTCCCCACAGCCACACTGCGGGGGGAAGCAAGCTTATGTCCGTTGCACAGCCAAGGAGACCGAGAATCGGACCCCGGGTCACACAGGTAAGCCGTGGTGGAGCCAGGACTGGAACCTAGGTCAACGCAGGGCTCTTTCCATCCACACAGTGCCTCTCCAAACCACGGGGTGGGGGGTGAAATGTGATCTGGGTCAGACAGTCAGCAAGGACAGCCCGCAAGAAGAAGCCATCTGCCCAGGGTGCTCAAGGACGGGGCTTGGCCAGGGTGTAGGGGGAGGAGTCCGCACAGCATGGGTTTCTTGGTGCAAAAGCATCTCGATGTGGGGGGCTATTTTAGTGATGGCTAGAGGGGTACTTGCTCATTCCTTCCCTGCATCACTGCCCAGCCATGGGAGAAGGATGATTAGGAAACGGCTGAGTTGGGGCATCTGAGTGGCTCAGTCGGTTAAGCGTCCGGCTTGGGCTCAGGTCATGATCTCACGGTTCCTGGGTTCGGGCCCCACGTCAGGCTCTTGCGGACAGCTCAGAGCCTGGAACCTGCTTCGGATTCTGTGTCTCCCTCTCTCTCTGCCCTTCCTCCATTCATGCTCTGTCTCTGTCTCTCTCTCTCTCAAAAATAAACATTAAAACGTTTTAAAAAGAAAAGGAAATGACTGCGTAGCCCATAGCAGGCACTCTGTAAATGCTGGGTTACGATTGTTGTTTATTGAGCACTCACTATCTGTTCAGCAAGCACGTTTGCTGTATTAACTCACTTCATTTCCACAGTGGCCTATGGGGTGGGTGCTGATGTGCGGCTCTTACAGAGAGAAAACCCAGGCGCAAAGAGAGAAAGTTGCTTGCCCAGAGGAATAAAACCGGGAAGCAACTGCCCCAGGCAGATGGCCGCCCTCTTGGCCACCGCGTGAAACTGCCTCAGGAAGGCAAGCATCGGCCAGGTCCCACCTCTCCACCTGCCCCCTTAATCCCCCACAATCTCTCTGGCCGCCCCAGTGTTCCCAGCAGGGCCAGCAGACTACAGGACAGTTTAGTGGTAGAGAATAAGCACCAGACTGCCACAGACCGCCTGTGTTACCGCCTGGAGTAGCTTAACCTCTCTGGGCGTCACTCTTCCCACTTGCGAAGTGCAAAAGACCCGACTCCTAGGTTAGTCGTGAGAATGAAATAAATCCATGCTGAGCTGTAAGAACAGGCCCAGGCACACAGCCCTCAGTACGTGTTAGCTATCGCCACCACCATTCCCGTGACCATTGCCGAGCCCCCAGCATCACTCTGACTGGCCATTGCCCCGGTCCTGCCTTTACCGCTCTGAGAGGCAGCGAAGGCCCGGGGTGTCAGCAGACCCGAGCCCGGCAGACTGACCACGGGCCCCGGAGCCCTGCGGGGCCACCTCCTGCAGGAGGAAGGCAGCAGCCCCTCTGTTCCCCGGAGAGGGACCGTCCCAGTGCCGGCCTGTGTCGGCTCCCGACCTGGAAGGTGGCACCACAGTCACGAGTACTCGGTCCCCGGCCACACAGCGCGGAATCTGGGCCCCAGCTCGACCACTTGGCCGGCAACTCCTCTCTGACCCTCACGAGGGGGCTCTGCTGGGAGCTTCACTGCAGACGGGGGACAGGCAGCGCGCGCTGTCCGCGCACCGTCCGCTGCTGAGCGCGCACGCCCGCCCCCGGCACCCACCTGTGAGGATCGACAGCCTGCGCATGGCAGGGAAGGGGTGGTTGCCGGACGTGTCCAGGATGTCCAGCTGGTACATGTCGCCCCGGATGTTGTAGACCTTCCGGTGGAAGTCCTCGATGGTGGGCGTATACTGGTCGTCAAAGCGGCCGTTGAGGAAGCGGGAGACGATGGAGCTTTTGCCCACCCGCGAGGCGCCCAGCACCACCATGCGGTACGAGTTCTTGGCGGGCACGCTGAGCGTGCAGTTCCCGCTGGACAGGGTCTTCATCATGGCTCGGGACTGTGGCACAGAGCGGGGAGCGGGTGTCAGGAGGCCCTGGACCCGGCCTTGCAGCCTCTTGCTGGCGGCCTTGGCCTCCTCTGCGTGGCTCCTGTCTGGGCGTCCGTCTTCTATCTGTAAGACGGGGGGGGGGTTAGACTCGGGCGTCTCTAAGGGGCCTGGCAGCTCTGCCCGCTCGTTCGTTTGTGCCCTCCGAGGCCTCCTTCCTCCTCACTCACCCCCCTCACGCGTGCCCTCGGTCGCCCTTGCGGCCATTCACCCTTTGTTGACTCTGGCCCAGAACCGCTGGGGCCTGATTCCTCACTTTACCACCCGTTTGCTCTTGCTCGTGGGCAAGGAGCTTAAGTTCCCTGGGACTTACTTTTTCCCAGCTGTAAAAGGGACTCCGTTCACAGGGCTGTGGCCTGCGCTGAGGTGGCAAAATGTTAAGTAACTCCTGCTAGAACCTGACCTCTCCCTGGTCCTCCCGTCCTTTTCCAACTCCCGGCCTCCCAGGAGCTGTGACTCCAGGGCACGGCCTGGAGTTGGCGCTAGAGAGCATTTCTTGGGCCCGGCGGGCTGTGGCCTTTCAGCCTTCCCAGAAACGGGGAAAGGCCGTGTCCAGACCACATCCTCCCCACCCACCCAGGGCCCAGCGATTTCACCCCCAGCCCCTGGGAATTTGCTTACTGCCAGGAGACCCAGAGATCTAGACTAGGGGATGTGGGCCAGAGAAACGACCCAGGAACAGCTCAAGTGCCTCAGAGCTCCAAGGGCTACCCAGAACTTTCTATGGGAGCTTCCTGGGCTTGTGGAAGAGGCTGAACTGGATCCCAGCTCCAAAGCCCAAATGGAACATAAATAAGCCCCCCAGAGGCCAGTCCCGGCCCCGCCACCCTCCTTTCCTATGTCAGCACCCGCCAGAATCCCCTTAGAATCCCTGAGCCCATCGCTCTGTTGGAGCTCTGCTGAGATCTGCCTCCAATTCTTAGCTCGTGCTAGTCCCTCTGCCAGAACACCCTCTTCTCTTTATGTTTCAGGGCCTGGCTCAAATATCACCTCCTCTCAGAAGGCTTTTCGCTCCCCGCCCCACCCCAGCAGGAATCCCTCCCCTCTCTAGGAACTAGAAGTGGATACAGGCCTGCTGGAGTAGCGATCCCTTCTGCCCTCAGCCGCTGCCACGCACGGTTGTGCAGGCTGGGCACTGCACAAAGCACCCAGCTGTGAGGGAACGGGGAGGGCTGTCTTTGTGGAGTTCATCTGCCCAGAGGAGGCACCTTTTTCTCCATGTGCACAGGGAGCTGTACATGCTACCTACCGCTGGTCCCCCCCCCCCCGCCTTCTGGCTGCCCCAGCGCAGTAGCCTAGAATGCCGCACCCACTTACCCCAAGGCTCTCTCCAACCTCATAATGTTCTACGTCTGCCATTATGCTAAGAGACTGGAGGTGGAGAGACCCCCTGGCAAACGTCCTGTGCAGGGCATTCAGGCATCTGTATCCGTTCGCCCTGCCCCACTGAGAGCCGCTGTGCAGTAAACCAGCTCTCAAAAGTATCTTTTTAAAAAGCTCTTATTGGCAGTGTTTGTCAATCCCTGCGGCATAGCATTCCCACCACGGCCAATTCCAAGCTACCAAGAGGACCTCGATGAATGAATCGCAAAGAGGAAAAATGAATCGCACACACAATAAGCCCACTCAGCACACCGCTGACCCTGAGCCTGGAGCTGTGACCATCACCATTAGCCCAGCCCCTGCCGTGTGCCAAGTACTGTGCTAAGTACAGGACAATCAGGGTAGCTGACATTTACCGCGCCGTCAACAGAGGCCGCAGCGTTCTAAGTGCTGAGCGTGGAATAAGTCGTTCCATCCCTCAGGAACCCCAGAGGTAGGTGGTGTTACCCCAGTTTACAGAGGAAGTTACTGAGGCACAGAGAAGCTTAGTTAACTTGTTCATGGTCACACAGCCAGTAACCAGCAAAGAGAGATCTGACCCCGGGCGGTGTGCCCCACGCGATGGCGTCTCCTCACCACCTGCCGACGGGGAAGAGATTACCTGCCCATTTCACAAATAAGGACCCTGAAGCTTAAAGGTCTACATGAGTGGGCTCTGTAGTTCATAAGGGAGCCAGGACAGTGACTCCGAGGCGAAGATCCCCACATCCCCCTCCCCCCAATTCACGCCCGCGGCCCTCTTTCCATTTATCCCACGGGATTCCGGTGCCATGTCCACAGCAAGTGCTCAGTAAATGAGCCATGAATGAATGAAGCAAGTGGGTCTGCCTCTGGAGCTCACCCGAAACCTCCTTCTAAGGTCTTCTCCCTCTTCCTCCTCCCACCTGGCTGGCCCAGGTGCGGTGCTGAGGAGGGTCTCGGTGCCCCGGGCACACCCATGGGCACACGGTGGGGACAGGAAGGCCGCAAGACCAAGAGCAGTGAAGCCTCTTCCGTGTCCTCTGGGGCTGGCAAGGCAGCCCGGACCTTCAGAGATGGGGGAAAAGAGGCCCCACGCCACGACAGCCCCCTCCCTAGCCCCTCTGTGGGGAACTTGACTCTGATGGTGATCACCTCTGTCTAGACAGACAGGGAAGGAGGCCAGCAGCCCCCAGGGACAATGTTGGTCTCCATCACGCCTACCCAGCCTCTAGCCGGGGGCTCCTGGTACAGATGTGCGCATATCAGTGCCTGGATGGGCCTGAAGTCAGAGAGAAGAGGCAGAGAGTCAGGGAGGAGACAAGGCATCAGAAAGAGGCAAAGAGAGAGGGAAACACGGCTTTCTTCTCCAAGAGGAGACTGTGAGTCTTCACATGGCCTCAGCCACGTGGGGCTGTGTGAGGCACCCAGACACCTGGACGCCAGGTGACAGCGATTCCGTGGGCTCCACCTCCCGCCCCCGCATCCTCCCTCCCTCTGCTGCCCCAGAGGAGGCACTGTGGGCAGCTGTCGGCCTGGCTTCTCTCCTCCCTGCACCCTCAGCCGGGGCCGCACAGTGAGAAGCAGGTGGGCATCCGAGATCAAAGGGCCCTTCCAGAATTTAGAGCCCAACCCTGGAGGCTCAGAGAGTGGTCAATGGGGACCGCTAGCAGCACAAGGACCCAAATGCAAGTTCTGGGTCACTCAGCTGACCCCAGCCCGGGGCCATTCGAAGGGCACCTGGCGGGGGAAGGGGGCAGAAAGTCCCAGACCAGGGATGGGGTGGAACCCCACTTGTCAGGAACAGCGCCCCCCCCCCCCCCACAATCCCCAGGGGAACAGCCAGGCGGGCTCCCATCATGCCAGGCACTTCGTGTTCCTTGTTCCAATGACTTCACAACGGTCCCGTGAAGAGCAGACCAGCATCAGTCTACTAACTGATGGGCACACTGGGGGTCGGCCTGGCTGACTCACACAGATTACCGGCCAGGCCAGGATTACAATTAGGCTGATGGGCTCCAAAGCCTGGGCTCTTACCTCTATAAAAACCTACCCCCTGGCCAAAACCAGTTTTTCTCAAAACAGTGCCTGACTCAGGGAAGCCTCAGCTGGCGTCAGGCAGAGGAATGACCCCTGAGGCCTATTATACACTCACTC
This sequence comes from Neofelis nebulosa, assembly GCF_028018385.1. Taxonomy (NCBI): domain Eukaryota; kingdom Metazoa; phylum Chordata; class Mammalia; order Carnivora; family Felidae; genus Neofelis; species Neofelis nebulosa. The sequence continues at coordinate 12,387,186 of NC_080789.1, forward strand.
CCTCTCCCTCCCTGCAGACAGCTGGGGGCAGGCATTCTGCCCAGGACTCACCCCCAAACCGTGCCCAGCCGGCTCCTAGCAGATGCACCTGCGGGTTCACCCCCTTCTTCTCCCCCAAACCTCTCCCTTCAGGGCCCGCCTGGAAGATGGAGGGGATCAGATGGACAAGGACATCAGGACAGGAGTCTGGACGTGTCCTTCTCCCTGGGGGGACCCCAAAGCTTGTTCACAGAACCAGTGCTCCCCTCTCCCTCCCACACACCTCAAGCCTCCTCCATTAGCACACATGCCAGCCTCTCTGGACGGACACGTTATCCACTCGCTCCCATCCCCACACTGAGGGGTGTCCTGGGGGCTTTGCAAAGCCAACCCCATCACCCTTGGCAGCTCGGGGTGGCAGAAAACAGGCAGGCCGTCAGCTTCCGGCAGACCAGCCCTGCCTCTCACCAGCTCAGCAAATGGTTTGGGCCGGTGGGGCTGGTCATCTATCAACTGGGAACTGCAGAAACAAACCCGGAGCGTGGCCCGGATTGTTCAGCCAGAAGTCTAGAGGCTAATACAGCTCCTGACAAGTGGGTTCCTTTGAGGCACCTCCTCTAGGCATTCAAGGGGCCAGGTGGAACAGCCAGGTGGCGCAGGACTGGAATGCAAGCAGAGGTCTTGGGGGACCCCGCCTCGTCACTGCAAGCCTGAATCATGGGCTCCTGAGCCGGCTGCCCCTTCCCAGCCTGGCCTCCGACCTGCCAGGAATCCAGAACATCCTCTGTTATCCTCCAAGGAAGCGGGGCAAAGGGAGAAGGCAGAGAGCCCCTCAGAGGTACTTGGAGGCCCTGTGGCCAGCCGAATGCTGGACACACTTCCAGGGAAAAGAAGCACTCAGGGAACTCGCTCCTTGCACCAACCCCCCCAAAAAGCTCAAGACATGCCGAACAAGGAAGGTATTGCTTAATCTTCCCTCCTCAAAGGAAGTCCTCACCAGGGCTGGGGGTGGGGGGGCACCAGGGAGCTCCATCCAGGTCCACAGGCAGCAGCCAGCTCAGGAAGGGGGTGGGAGTGTTTGGGGAAGGTTAAGTGCCACTTCCTCCCTGAGCCTCAGTGTCCTCCTATTTAAATGGCTATTGCTCTAGGTCCCTTAAACGGAAGGCTCCCAGCAACACATCTAGCACATAGTAGAAGCTTAGTTAAGTCTTTCCTACCAGGGAGAAGTAAAGGGCCTAGCACTCAGCCGGACCCATAGTAGGTGCTCAACTCGAATCATTTGATCCAGATATGTAAAGTTGCCTATGATCCCGGCACACAGTAGGTGCTCGATCGGTTTAACTGTCCCTGATCATGTAAAGCTTCCTCTAGTCCTCCCCCCCCCCCACAAGCCTCCAACCTTTCTTCCTGGCTTCCCCCACTTCAGCCAGCCCCCCAGTTCTGTTGGGGTCTCTCTCCTACCTGAGAATGGCCAGCCGGGCCTCTGGCACGGCTTGGAGGGCTGCCTGGAAGCGCCTGGAGGTGCGGGGAACCGCCTGCCTCTCCAGCCGCCGCCGCCGCCGCCGCCGCCGAGGCTTCCTGCAGCGGCTCCCGGGTCACTGCGCCGGGCTCCTCCTCTGCGCGGCTGGGGGCGCCGAGCTGGGCGCGGCCGGGCGAGGGGACGCGGGGAGCCGGTACCCCATGGGTGGGTTCTGAGGGCTCCGAGGGGCCTGGGCGCCGGGCGGGCTCGGGCTCGCCGCTGCCGACCCCGCCCTGCCCCGACCCGGGGGACTCCTGCTGAGCCAGGTGCCCGGAGGCGCGGGGACGTCCGATCCCGGGGTCCCCGCCTAGGTCTCCGGGGCTGAGGGAGGGTGGTAGGGACGACTCCGGGGCTTAAAGAGGGTCCTCAGACACTCCTGGAGGGTCCTTTGGCGGTGTGTGGGTGCGTGCGGGTGTGCGCGTCCCGAGTGGGCGAACCTGTGCTGGCCGCCTATGCCACCTTTTCCGCCCGCGCCAAAGGGGTTCGCTCGGGTTCGGGGTGCTGCCCGTCTCGCCACGGCCTCCTCCTCTGCCTGCAGCTCTGCAGCTGTCCCCGCGCCAGAGGAACGGCTCCCTTCTCCCGGCGAGGCTACGCCAGCAGCCGGAGGAGGAGCAGGGCGCTCGGCTCCGCGCGCGTGTGGGAGGGGGCCTTGAACGCCGCCCCAAGGTTTTGCACGTAGCTCCGAGTTAGCCTGAAACCCGGTCCTCCTCCCACTTCACCTCCTCCGGCCCCCAGAGGAAGCGAACTTTCTGCGGGCCCTAGCTCCTCCCTCCCTCCCTCTCCGGGAGGCGAACGCCCCTCTCTCCCGCAGGGCGAGGTCAATGCCCTCCCCCCCCACCCCCGCCCCCAGGAAAGCGGTGGCAGCCGAGGCTCGCGGTGGCACACCCAGGGGCAGAAGCCCAGATCAGGCTTCGGAGCGTGCCACGGTGGACCCCTCGCTCAGGGTCCGCTCGCCCCCTCCGCGGCCCGCGAGCAGCCCTTCCAGCCGCCCTGCGCCCGCTCGGCCTGCCGAAGCCCGCTCGCCCGCCTTCCCCGGCGCCCCGCCCCCGGCACTTCGCTCGGCCAATGGGCGGCGGGTCCCGCGGCCTGGCCCCGCCCCGCCCGCCCCTCCCGCGGCCGCCGGGTCGCCGCAGTCTGGCGCTCCGCGTGCCCGGGCGCGCGGGGTCGGGGCCGCTGGTGGGGCGGCCGGGGACGCGCACCGTGACCGGAAGGCGGCATCTGCCTGCGAAGCTGATGTCTGCGCGCGCATGCACACGCACCCCGCGCCGGCCGCAGGTGACCCGCGAGGGTTCCCCCCCCCCCAGCCAGCCGCCCGGGGTCCCCAGCCCGCGCTCCAGGACTCCCGCGCGCTCCTCCATCGCGGAAATGCCCAGGTGCCCTGCCGGGTGCCCAGCCCGCCCGCCCCGAGCCGCCGCCACCTCACGCCCGGGATCGCGGGACCCTGCGGGATGGCTCGTGGACCCGCACGTGCCGCCCGGAGGAGCCGCGGAGTCGCCTTGGCCTCGCGCGCGCCTGAGTGGAGGTCGGCGCGTGCGGGTCTGGGAGAGCACTGTAGAGAGAGCCCCGCGGGGATGAGCCGGGTGCCTTGGGCGATGCGTCCCTCACGGCATTCTCCCCGCCTGGAACTAGGGCAAGACTTCAATCATTCTCATTGCCATATCTGTGCACCACATATTACTTCGTATTTTCTTAAATCCAAGGCCCAACTCTCCCCGCCAACACGTTTTTTAGAGGATCGTTATATCACTGCCTTAAATGGGAAGCCAGTATCACTTGCCAAAAATAGAAGGTAGAATAAAAATAAACACAATGAAAACAAAAGAACGTTATTAAATTCTAGCTGGAAACCGGCATACCAAGGCTTGAGATGTGCCCTCAGTGGAAAAGGAAGACTGGCGAAGTTTGAAGAGGTGTTAAAGACCTATCAGCACCCAACGGAAACTTCTTCCTTTATGCTTTCAGGAGGCTGAAAAGAGAATGTTCTCACTGTGTGATGCGTTGAAGGGACACAGCGCTGTCTATCAAAACATATTTTGTATCAGCCAGAGAACTGTCCATCACTTGCGAACCTCAGACCTGGCGAATGTCTGCCAATCTTCCCTCCACCACCTCATGGTGGGGGGTGGGGGGTCGGAGGGCCACTCAACTGAGGGTCCCACTCCACTGGGGGAGAGACTAGCGTTCAAGTCCTGCCTCTGCAGCCCCTCAAATATTTGATCCCGGGCCAGTCATGTTTCCGTGACTAGTTATTCTTCAAGGACTAGATGGGGTCACACAGGGCTACCTTGTATGGTTGTGCAGGTTGCTTACTGACTCAGGGGTACTCAGCTAAAGAAATTCACCTGAGCCTTGGTTGTGTCACCTATAAAATGGGTGTGATATACTAGGTCCACAGAGTGACAAAAACGCTGAAGTCATCTTGGACCTTGATTCTTGAAAGGGGTTTGCTCTGCTTGTCCCTGTGTGGTCTTGAGATTCTCTCGGGACATCAACCAGAGAAGATGAGGCAGGTGAAGGAGGAGGGACTAGGTGAAGAGTGCAGCACGTGCATTACTTGATTGTGTTTAAACAGAGGATGTGAAATCTAGGCTCGGGCTAAGGGATGTGCCCAAGGTCACCCAGCCAGCAAGTGGCAGGATCCAAGCCCAGCACTCGTTCCACATCCAGACTTTGCTTCTAGGAACTGGCTTCGGCCCAGGAGGGTTTGTGCTCAGCTCTACACAGAGGCTGTGAGCTCAACACCGGGAGGCGGGCAGGGTGTCATGTTTCACCTGAAAGGCTGGGGTCAGAAGCACTCAGGCCATCGGGCCAGTTATCCCACTCCCATGCAGGAAATGTGGCAGGTGGCTAGCTCTGAGCCCGCCCAAGAGCCCTCTGCTTGGAGCCCAGTCCTCCACTCTGAGCGGGTCACGCTCCGTGGACCATATCTTTTTTTTTTTTTAATGTTTATTTATTTTTGAGAGAGAGAGAGAGAGAGAGAGACAGAGCACAAGCCGGGGGAGGGGCAGAGTGAGAAGGGAGACACAGAATCCGAAGCAGGCTCCAGGCTCCGAGCTGGCAGCACAGAGCCCGACGCGGGGCTCGAACTCACGAACCGTGAGATCCTACCAGAGCCGAAGTCGGACGCTCAACCAACTGAGCTACCCAGGCACCCTGATATTTCCATGGATCATATCTTGAGGGCTGCTGCACTTGGAATTGCAGGGCCCCAGGAGCCCCACCTGCTCCTGCCCCTACCCCTGACCCTCCTCAAGTGCAGAATGGCTCAGTCAATAAGCAGGTGCACATAGGGATCGATGCCCAAAGAAGCCTCATGTGGCAACAGCACACTTCCCCGTGTATCCACTTTCCTACCCTCCTCCCGCCGTCCATGTGCCTCACTGTCTCGCGTGGACCGTTTGTCGTCACCATCTCCCTCCTTCCTGGGCTCCCTCCTCCGGGCCTTTGCATATGTCGATCCCTCTATCTGGGATAACTTCTCTATCCTTACCCAGTGAACTTCCACACATCCTTCAAAGCACAACATTTGAGCACTCCCTACAAAGCCTCCCTACAAAGCCACTAAACAGTGGGTGTTACAGTTTCTACCTTATGGGTTGTTGGAAGAATTAAAACGTCGTGCAAAATGCCTCGCACCAGGACCTTGCGTGCAATGCATACCATAGTCTTCATGTGACTGCTTCCTTCATGGCCTGTGTCACATCCTGCCTTACATTTTGGGCACACGCCTCACCATCCCCATTAGCTCCTGAGCTCCTTGGAGTGGGGATGGAGCCTGAATCATCTCTGTATTCCCACGTCGTTAAGGGCAGCGTCTTGCACGCTGTGAGTTTTTAATAAATGCTTATTGAATTGTGCTCGTCTCAACAGCCTCCGAGCAGAAGCAATGCGCAAGCTGTCCTTGGAAACCAGAGCAAAAGGGGGAGGGTAGACACGGAGAGGCGGTTTCGTTTAGTGCTCCTAAGAGCCCCGCTTACGGAAGGGGAAACTGAGACTCGGGGAGGCTGTTCAAAGCCAGGCGGCTAATGGGAGGCTGAGCTCGGGTCTGAACGACGTTTCTCCGAAGGGAAATAATGTGTTTGCCTGGTCAATGTCCTGTCACATCCCTGGCTGCTTTTCTAGAACAGTGGTTCCTGTCCCTAGTGGAGCATAAAAATCAGCCCGGGAGAGGTTCACGTGTTAACAGCTCCCGCTCGGAGGTGTTGATTTAATTGCTCGGGTGTTGGGCTTGGTGTCGACAGTGTAAAGCTCCCCAAGTGATTCCCATGTGCAGCTGGATTTGCTCAGTGGTAGGGCAGTGGTTCTCAAAGTACGGCCCCCGGACCAGCAGTATTAGCATATCTAGAACTTGTGAGAAATACAGGTCCCACCCCAGAGCCACTGAGTCTGAAGATCTGAGGCCAGGCCCAGCCATCTGGGTTTTAACTAGCCCCCCAGTAATTCCGATGAGATGCCAGCGTTTGAGAACCACCGATTAGAAGATTAGAATCGGCACAACCTTAGACATCAAGTGGCACGATGTTCTGTTTTGAGGACAAAGGGATGGTTGGGGGCTTGACCGCGTTCGACGCGTGCTAGATCCAGAACCCAGGCATCGGAGTCAGCCTCGAGCCCTTTAGCCCAGGCCCTTGGGTCACCAGCTGCACAAACCTAGCTGGATCAGGAGCGTGGGTCAGGTGCAAGTCAGTGCAGAGAACAGCTAGCTGGAGGAGACTGGCACCGTGCCTGGCATTACAGGGCCTCCCCAAGCATCCCTTGAGGTCGAGAAGTAAGGACAGGGTCAGCGGGAGCACAGCTGAAACAGCCATGCCTTGTGCCCTTCTCGTCATCTGACCACTTCTGCCTCCTGCTGAGCATAGAAATGGTATCTGTCACAGCAGATATTCAGTAAAAGTCCAATAAAGGAAAGAGTGAATGAACGAATGAATGAATGAGTGAATAGTGTTTAGCTTCCTCTTCTTTACAACAAGAATGTTGGGTCAGATCCTCTCTGAGACCCTCATCTGATTCTACATTTCTAAGCTAAATGAATCCCACTGCAGGTGACGAGGGTGCCTTCTGGCTCTAGTTTGTGTACAAATTAGAAAAGATGCCTCCTCCGGGCAGAGGCAGAGCTTCCCTAAGGCTCCCAGCTTTGGCAGGCAGGGGAAGGGGAGGAGCACAAGCTGAGTTTCCTTTGCTGAGTACCCCTGGGCCAGTAAGCAACCTGCACAATCATCCCGGGCAGCCTTTTGTGACCCCATCTAGTCCTTGAAGAAATGCCACAAGATGGGGCGTCCGGCTGTCTCAGGCGGTTAAGTGTCCGACTCTTGATTTCGGCTCAGGTCACGATCTCATGGTGTGTGAGTTCAAGGCCCACACTGGGCTCCGCGCTGACAGTGCGGGGCCTGCTTGGGATTCTCTGTCTCCCTCTTGCTCTGCCCCTCCCCCACTGGCGCGCGCACTCTCTCTTCCCCCCTCTCTTAAAAATAAATAAACATTCGGGGCGCCTGGGTGGCGCAGTCGGTTAAGCGTCCGACTTCAGCCAGGTCACGATCTCACGGTCCGTGAGTTCGAGCCCCGCGTCAGGCTCTGGGCTGATGGCTCGGAGCCTGGAGCCTGTTTCCGATTCTGTGTCTCCCTCTCTCTGCCCCTCCCCCGTTCATGCTCTGTCTCTCTCTGTCCCAAAAATAAATAAAAAACGTTGAGAAAAAAAAAAATTTAAAAAATAAATAAACATTAAAAAAATTTTTTAATAGAATATGCCACAAGGTAGTTCTGCAGGCAGCAGCGATGACCAGGAGAGTACGGTCGTTATACCGGGTCAGGCCAAGCTAAGGGTGTGACCGGGAAAGAAATAGCCAGAATGAACCCGAGGCTTTTCATCATGAGGATCGTTCCTGAAGCCCCCGCTTCTCTCAGGTACTGGCTTGGTCCCAACTGCAAGAGCCCATTTTTGCCAGGACACAACCCTATGTGGGGGTGGCACTGTTGCCCTCATGTGTGGGTGAGGAGCCCGGGAGGGACCTAACGGGCTTAAAGACACCCGGGCCGAGGAAGGAACAGAGCTGGTGCTGGAGGCAACTCGCCCGATGGCAATGACTGCCTGTGGGGGGGATTTACGCTCAGACACACCAGCAATTGCCACGGCTGCTTGTGTGTGTGAAATGATTATGGCGCGATCTCCGTGGGTGCCCCCTATGAAGGAAGCGGGAAACCGGTTTTGTTTTATAGGTGGCGGAACCGAAGCCCAGAGATGTGTAGCGATTCGTCCAAAGTCACTTGACAAGTAAGAGGCAGAGCCCGGGCCGACGAATATACGGGTCTTGGAACAAGTAACCCTTTGGTCTTTTTATGACCGATCGCTGTCTTCTGAAGGCTTGGCCTGAACATGCTATAATAGGCCCTCCCATCCCCCCATCTCTCTATCCAGCATCATCGTCATCATCTCTGTCATCTCCTCTGTCGTCATCACCTCCATCACCGCCATCATCATCAACATCACCATCACCATGTCCCAAGCCCATGAAATTTCTGCTCCTCTCTGGATGTTTGTCGGGCCCTTGGCCTTGACCTGGTGTGGTCTAGGCGGAGACACAAAAGCAACACAACTTTCGTTAGCCTTGCTCTTTTGACGGGACTCTATAGGTACCTTCGTCATCTTCCCTCACATTTAATCTTCTCACAGCCCCAGGGCGCATGCCGAGCAAAACGCTACATGGAAGAGAAGCTGTGGCAGGAGGGGCTCAGGGGCAATGGGAGGACAACAGGCCTTCTAGCCTAATATTTGTCAACTGCTTCCTTTACGCCAGGCTCAAGTTGGGGGAGGTTGGCCCTGTTCTAAGCATGCTGCACAGTTAACTCATTGAACTTGCTCAATAGCCCTGTGAAGAATATCTTATTATCCCTATTTTCTAGACAAGGAAACTGAGGCTCACAGAGGTGAAGTCACTGGGCCAAGATCACTCAGCTCTTATTGGTGGAGCTGGGATCCGGCATCTGTGTGGGACTCCGAAACCAGTGCTCTCTCCGTGGTAGGAAGTCACCTCTGATGCAGCATTCTGACTGCCCCTCTGGGAAAAACACCTCCTGATTCTGCCCTGGAATCTGCCCTGGGCCCCTTTACCCAGAGGGTGGTGAAGACCTTAGGCACAACTTCCCAGGTTCTGACGGCCAACTGAGTCATTGGTCTGGCACCTCTTGTCGACAGAGGAGGTGCCTGTAAACCCTCAATGGAAGAGGGATTGAGGGAGGCCAAACCCACAGAGGCTCACACGCCGCGCAGCTCAGCCTCCTGGCCCCAGGGTCCACCCCGTCTCTAGAATGACTCTCTGTGAGCAATGAGGCAGAGAAGTACCCGGACTCTCACTTACTCTGCCAGAACCCTCTGCCCCTCCCCATCACCACCGGCCACATCTGCATTTGCTCGTATGAGCCAGGTGTGGTAGAAAGGACACAAGCTCGGCCACCGGACCGTCTGGCTCTGTCTCTCACCTCATTCTGGCCTGGGACAAGTTAGCTCTCTCTGAGCCTCCGTTGACTCATCTCTCAGAGGGGCTGTTGCGGAGACATTCATTCCATCATTCAGCCATTCAACAAACACTTAGAGAACCCCGAACGAGGAGCCTACGGTCTCGCAGGGGAGGCAGGGATCCTGATTTGAGGCGTGCACTGGAGTTAACCAGGGAAAGCGTGTTTCAGGCAGAAGAAACAGAACACGCGAAGGCTGGGGAGAGAGAGAGCGGCCCGTTTGGAGAACTAAAATACACCCAGACCGACGGGCAAGCGGGGAGCGGGAAACGAATACGACACGATGCTCGAGAGAAAGGCAGGGGCCAGCCATGCCTAGCAGCACTTGGCACCCAGTGGGCACGCAATCGAGGTGAGTGGCCTTCTGCGGGGCCCAGGGCAGAACCCCGAGCACCAGGTGTGTGCCGATGGGCGGGGAGAGCGGGGACTCGATTTCCTCTCTTGGTTGGCACCTGGCGCTTCTGCTAATGCCACATAATACAGTGGGCTCATTACCTCGGAGTGCTGAGCCAGGGAAGCAGGGGGGAGAGGTTTGCCAACTACCTCAGATCTGCCAGAAATAGAATCCAATGTTCCGGGATGCTAATGACTGTGGCCTTGGTGTATTTCTCTTTCCCGTTAGTGGTCTCCCGCCGCTGGGGTTGTTTGAAGAAGAGGAAATCAGGGTCGTGGAAGAGAGACAGAGGCAGCCGCGCAGAAGCCCCAGCTCCCGCCCCACGCAGACAGATGGCGAGCCTCACTCCACACCCCAAATGTGCTTCTGTAAAATTGTGCAATAAGGCAGATTGGTGTAAATCCTGTCTTTTTCCCTTCCACGTCCCCTGATCCCTATCCACTTCCAGTGGAGGTTTGTCTGCAAATTTGGCCACCCACGATTCCTCCCGTCAAGAGGGGGGAGTTCGGGGCGCCTGGGTGGCTCATTCGGTGAAGCGTCCGACTTCGGCTCAGGTCACGCGATCTCACGGCTCGTGAGTTCGAGCCCTGCGTCGGGCTCTGTGCTGAAAGCTCAGAGCCTGGAGCCTGCTTCGGATTCTGTGTCTCCCTCTCTCTCTCTCTGCCCCTTCCCTATCCCCACTGATGCTCTGTCTCTCTCTCAAAAATAAACATTAAAAAAAAAGAAGGGGGAGTTCATTTCCTCACCACTGGAGTCTGGGGTATGCTGCAATTTGCTCTGACCAACAGAACATGGTTGGAAGTGACCCTGTGCCAGTTCCAGCCTGGGCCCCAAGTGGCCCGGAAGCTTCCACTTTCACTCTCCCCAAATGCAGCCACCACGTAGTCAGGAAATCTAAGCTGTCTTACAGGAAGGAGAGACCACATGGTAAAAAAAAAAAAAAAAAAAAAGGCCACGTGGGGGGGCGGGGAACTGATGTGGCTCTTCTAGAACCTTCCAGCCACCAGCTAAATGGCTGCTTCCATATCCAGCTATCACCCCACCTACCAGAGAAACATAAGAAATCATAAAACCATTGTTATTTTAAGCCACCGGGTTTGGGATGGTTTGTTATATAACAGAAAACAACAGAAATAGATCCATTTGTTTTGTTTCTGTCTCGTAACCCTGAATTTCGACCACAGTGTCTGTAAGGATGGACAGGCCCATAAAACACCGGAAAGAAAACTGGCTTATTCCAAGTCAAATTCCAGCGAGTCCTTACTTTTCTCAGCGGTCACTTTTGGTTTCACATCAAGTGCCTCTCTCCGCCTCCAGCTCTGTCCGCCTACTCACCCCCGCCCCCAAGTTCTGTGATCTTTCGAACCCCACTGTTCCTGGGGATCCTTTCCCGCCACCAAGGATGGGCAGACAGAGGGAAGAGCACAAGGCTAGGAGCTGGGCCTGAGTTCTAGTTCCTGTTCAGTCCCCACCTTGCTGTGTGACCTTGAGCAAACGCACGGCGTCTGGGGTCTTAGTATCTTCACTAAGTAAAGATACTTAGTTTCTTTAGTATCCTTAGTATCCTCCTAAAGAGATGGTGATTTCTACTCTTGGCGATCTCTCACCCAAAGGGTATAGACAAGAAAAGAGGGGCACCTGGGTGGCTCAGTCAGTTAAGCTTCTGACTTCGGCTCAGGTCATGATCTCACTGTTCGAGAGTTCGAGCCCTGCCTTGGTCTATTTGCTGGCAGCTCAGAGCCTGGAGCCTGCTTCAGATTCTGTGTCTCCCTCTCTCTCTGCCCCTCCCCATGTTTATGCTCTATCTCTCTCTCTCTCAAAAATAAATAAACTTAAAAAAAAAAAAGAATCTTCAACTCTTTAAAAAAAAGAAAAAGAAAAAAAAAGAAAAGTCTCAGTAGATTGTCTGTTAGGAGATTCTATAACAGACAAGTACCAAACCACTATCTCTGCCCAGAGGTGCAAATGTTCAAGCAGAGGACAGGGTGCCTCGGGGAGAATCTGAAAACCCGGTCGTGGCTTAGAGTGATGGCCACTGAGACCTCTTCCAACAGAGTCAAGGAGCCTGAGTTCTAGAGCAACAGAAGGAAAGATGTAGAGATCTGGTTCAGAAGCAGTGACAATGGGAAGTCTGGGGAGGAAAGCCCTTGCCATTGGGCTGGGTTTTCTGGGGAGGCTTTCTGCAGAAGGAGGGATTGAATGGGGGAAGGTGTTCCAGGTGGGAAACTTCTAGAAGTCACAGGCCAAGGCTAACTCTCAGGCTATCTAACATTGGCCAAGTCACTGAGCCTCCCTCAGCCTTGGTTTCTGTGTCTATAAAGCAGGGATGTTGAGAGAATTAGAGAGAATACATAAAATCTACCACAGGGCTCAGCGCACATCAGGCCCTCAATCATTGGCCATTTCTTGCCCTGATTTGTCACCAGGAGGGTGCTCGCCCTCCTCCCTGTTCGCGCTCTAGGAATCCTGAATCTCACCTCCCACGCCCAGGGAAGCCACCTGCTCGCCGTTCTCTCGAAACCAGTCCCAGACCTGGTTTCTCTCTCCATCTTGCCTGACAAGCCCCCAGAATCACTCCTGGTTTTGGCAGGGGGGTTTCTTTCTCCTTTTCCCCTGGGGGCCTTTTCATTTCTTCCTCTGTATCATAAACACAAAACAAGTGTTTAAACGTCTGCCTCAAAGGCAATCTGGGAAGCAGAGCGACTCTTACATAAAGACCAGATGAAGGCCACACTCACCAGAAGGGCCATCTGGATGCTGGCTCGCCCTTCCTTCTCGCCCTCCACTTGGGAACCGCTGTTGGCTCATAACTAAGGATTCTGATGGGGAGCTGGAGGGAGCAGCCGTGATGGGGAGCCTAAGGCAGGTTAACTGCCCAATTGCCCTGGCCTTGGGGTGGCCACTGCTGTGGGCCAGGGCTCCCCCTCCTTCCCCGTCCACTTCCCGGCTCTACTCCCTGCCACCGGGGTCCTGGGGTCCTGGCAATGCAGGAGGAGCCCTGCCTCCAGGGTAGAAGCTGGGGTAGAGGGGGACCGTGGAGCCTGACGGTGACTCCCCCAGGCACGGGGGACAGACAGCCTGGGTGTGGATCTCAGCGCCACCACTTTCTGCCTTTGTAACTGCGAGTACCTCGCTGCTGAGCCTCTCTGAACCTCAGTTTCCTCAACTGCAAAATGGGAACAATAGTAATACCCACTTAATAGGTTTATCATTACAATGCACTGAGATCATACCTTCAAAGTGCTTAGCTTTAAAAAAAAAAAAAAAGGAGGGGGGGAAGGGGTGGCGCCTGGGTGGCTCAGGTGGTTAAGCGTCCGACTTCAGCTCAGGTCATGATCTCGCGATTCATGGGTTCGAGCCCCGCGTCGGGCTCTGTGCTGACAGCCCAGAGCCCGGATTCTGTGTCTCCCTCTCTCTCTCTGCCCCTGCCCCACTTGCACTCTGTCTCTCTCTGTCTCTGTCTCTCAAAAATAAATAAATATTAAGAAAAAATTGCCGGGATGGCTTGGAGTAGCCCATGCTACTCCCCTAAGGACAGATCACGAGAGACCTTTCTCTCCCCCAGCTGTGCTATGAACAAGGGCTCCAGGGGATTTGGCTTCCCCTCGGTCTGTCATTAGCTGCTTGGGTGGCCCTTCGCTCAAGCACCTACCACTTGCCCTCTCTAACACCCAGGATTATGAGGAGACCAACAGGCCATATTTTTACAGGGGGGGGCAGGTTCTGGAAAAGTAGAACGTGGCATGCCAACGTTAGTGGTCTTATCAGTGGTGATTTCTATAGTCACGGCCAACAGAGCGCCAGGTTGGGCTTAAGAAAACATGGCAGAGCTCCAGCGTGCAAGCACACGGCACGTACACGTATGCACGCAGGGTACCTGTGCATGAGCACACACCTGCATCACGAGAAGGGGCTTCAGGGTGTTGGGGGAGGGGGGCGGGCCGTAAAGGTTAGGGTGAGGACCCCGGGGTCTGGAGCCTTGGAGGCTTGCCCCTGCCACCAGCCCGCTGTGTGGTCCTGGGAGAGTTACTTCCCATCTCTGTGTCCCAGCGCCCTCACCTGTAAACGAGAGCTCATAACGGTACTTAACTCAGGAGCAGCTGGAAAGATCACGGCGCGTGTCCATTTAGACACACACGCATCTGTCCTAGAACAGAGCCTTGCAAACGGTAAGCGTTCAGTCAAGTGTCGGCTGAGTGTATCATTACTTTCCCCGGGTCTCAAGCTACTTAACCTTCTTGTGGATCCTATGAGAGGTGTTGTGTTTACCCCTTTTATCCAGATGGGGAAACCGAGGCTCGTGCCATGTGCCCAAGGTCACCCATCTTGAAAATGGCAGCGCCAGAACTTGAGTTCCGCTCTGCCGACCGGGAAGCCTGCACTCTGTCATCTCTCTGAGAAACACACCGCCCCTGCCCCCATTTGCCAGCCCCGGGGGGGGGGGGGGGGGCGGGCAGAGGCCCAGCCAGAGAGAGTAAGTAACTCAGAGCCGCAGGGCCGTCTAGAGGCAGAACTCAGATTTGGCTCTGAAGCCGGCAGGCTTGCTTTCCGCCACGCGTGTCTTCCGACCGTGGCACCATCGAGGCTGGCACGGGTTGCCTCGTGGGCTGGCCCCGGGCCTGCACAGGTGCGACGGACCCTCCGGGAGAATGTCGAGATTTGAGATGGCACAGGGTGACCTTTCTGCCCTCTTGCACCCTGAGGTTGGGTGACTGGATAAGATGATGCACCTGGAAGGTCTGGAGAAGGTGAAAATGTGGCACATGTGTGGGAGAGGTGAGCGAGCCCGCCGAAGCTTCTCTTGCCGTCAAGGTCAGCTGGGAAAGCCAGGTTCCTGCTGGGGGAGTGGGGGGAGGGCAGGAAGTCCCGCCCGCTCTCTGTCCAGATCACGTCTCTCCTCCCTGCTCCTCTGCCGCCTGGTGTCCCTCTGCCTCTGCCTGCGTATCTGTCCCCATCTCCCTCTGTCTGTCTCCTGTCCTCCTTCCCTCCCTCTCCAGAGAACGAACCGTGCCCACCCCGCCAGCAGCATTCAACCAAGATGAGTAATTAATCCTTTCTTATCTTCCTTATCTTATCCTTATCTTATCCTTATCTTATCTTCTTTATCTGGTCCCCTCAGATTTTGTTACTTTTGGCCGAAGAATATCCAAAGACATGTGATAGCCAGAGTCAGTTGCAAACTTGAACTGAATTTCTCTGCATAGAAATGTGTAGCCTTCAAAGGCCATCTTATAAAGGGGATTACTGGAGCCGCGCACTGCCCACGTCAGCGAGATCTGTCAACGTGAAACGGGGCAAAAGCAGATCATCTAAGAGTTATTTACTCGCCTGTGTCAGTCATAAACCATCTTTTCTGGGACTGAGTTACAACTGCTCCCAAGGCGGTTGAGACAAGGATCCGGATATAAAGGTGGAGTAGGATAAGAATGGGAAGACAGGCTGGCTCAAGGGTTTCTAAAATAGAGATCCGATGAATTGGAGGCGTCTGGAGAGATCCAGCTTTCGAGACAAATAACATATCTATTCATTCTTCCTTTCTTTCTTTCTTTTGGGAGCAAGGGTGGGCTCGGTTCCAGGCCCTGGGAATACAAAGGAGATAGAAATAGACATGGGTGGGCAATGGGGACATGTCCCCGTCCTTCTGGAACGTTGGGTCCGGGGAAGGACAAGACAGGTGAACAGACAGTTAGAACAGAATGTTCAGAGAGGCCCGTGTGCTCACACTGGGTGAGATACTGGGGACGTGGGCACTGCCCTCGAGAGGCTTAGAGTCAGCGTGAGCACCAGCACGTGGGGCTCAGCTGACAAAAGCCAGCCCTGCGGCGGTGGCCCTCGAAATAGCCCGGAGCCAGGGTGGCCCAGAGATGGGAGACCACCACGGGAAGGGATGGTGTGAGCAAAGCCACGGAGCGGGGCAGTACGGAGGGTGTAAGGATGCTGGGGTGGCCCTAGCAGAGATTTGTTTAGGGGAGCAGTGGGCGCAGGGCTTGGTGAGGATGTGGGAGGCCACCTTGTGCAGGTGCTGGGGAGCCTCGGGGGCTTCTGAGCCGGGGACAGTCAGCTGGGCTTCGCCCTGATGGCTGTGAGGGCTGGTTCCAGCTGGGGAAACGTAAGCCTGACCAGGTGGAAGGCTCACCCCTGCTCGCCATCTGTTGAAGAAGGGGCACATAAGTGCCACCTGGCTTCCTGGGCGGCGGGGGCGGGGAGATAGCATCTGGGAGGCAGAGAGGGCTCCTTTGGGGGAAGAGGCTTGATGGGCCCGATAATGATTTATTCAACAGGAACAGACACCTGCAGCCGGGCAGCACTGGCCTTGGTCGCTCTCCAGACCTCGTTCTGGGTACACACGCCTGTCTCTTCAGGTGACCAGGGGTGTGGGGGGGCGGGGGAGGCAGGGGGACACAGGCCAGCCCGGAGGGAGCAGCCCTGCAGCTGGGCGGTGGGGGTGCTGGTGGAGGGAGATGTGTCCGGCTCACCTGGTGGTGAGCCCCGCCTGCTGCAGGGGTCCCAGGGCCAGGACTCGAAGGATTTCAGTCTCCTGGCTGGGGCTCAACGCAACTCAACGGCTTCTTCATTCCCCCGACAGACTGCAGATGCCTCATGGGGGCTCGTTTTCCCCACTCCTAGCCCGTGGCCCTTGTACGGAATTGAAATCTGTCCCTTACAGCATCTGCTCATTTGTCCCCAGGGTCTGTCTCTAACCGTCTCTTCCCCACACCTCATCACAGCCTTTCTGCCGCTTGGAGATCACAATTTCCCGTGAATCTCTTCTCCAGGCTAATGTTTGTCGCCGTTCCCAGTGGGAACCCTCATCGATTATCATTCATGAATGTGCATTGAAGACCCTCCACGTGTTAAGCCCCGGGCTGGGCACAAAACAGAGCCTGATCTCTTGGTTCTCCTCTTCCAGTGGGTGGACTCGGGGGGGCCCTACCCGGTTCCAATCATTGTGGGAATCTCTCCAGTTTTGCTATTTCCCTCTTAACTGCTGGGGCCGAGAAATCAGCCCAGCACCGCTCTGAGCCTCCACGGCTATCCTGGGAAGTGGGCAAGACAGCAGTTACTGTCCCCTTGCAACAGAGGAGGTGACCGTGAGGCCCAGAGAGGGGAAGTGACTTGCCCAAGGCCACACGGCAAATCCGGGTTTCACAAATTCACACATCTGACTTCAGCCTCCTAATTCTCTGGGTGATACTTTCCTTGGATTTGGCGGAAGGACAAGGGGGAGCTTTTCTGGGGAGAGGGAGAAGGTGAGGACCTCAGGACTCTGAGTGGGTGGGGGGGGTGGTTTGAGGGTGTCGATGGGGGGACTTGAAGGGTTATTTTACTCACCACCCCCATCTTTTGTGTCCACAGAGAAAGCAAAACACTTTGCTGTATTTTAATATTAGAAGCCAAAAGAGAGTCGTTTCTGCCACCGGCCTGGTCCCTCCGATGACCAGAGGGAGGCATTGGGGCTTAGCATGTGGCTCAGGGAGAGGAAGTCCTGAAGGTCACGTGACTGGCTGGCGATTAAGGCCAGTGGCATGTAGCAGCCTAGAGCAAGAGGCTGCCAGGAGGGGGCCCTGCCCAGACTCCCTGTGGACTGTGAGCCTCTTCCTTCCCTTGGTTGGGCCTTGGTCTCCTCATCTGTAAAATGGGGCTCGGGACACCCAGGGGCTCAGTCGGCACCAGATTCTTAATTTCAGCTCAGGTCGTGACCTCGCAGTTCGTGGGATCGAGCCCCGTGTGGCACTGCACGTTGAAAGCGTGGAGCCTGCTTGGGATTCTCTCTGTCTCTCTCTCTCTCTGTCTCTCTCTTTTATTCGCTCTCAAAATAAATAAATAATAAAAAAGTATAAGAAAATAAACTAAAGTGGGGCTCATACTGCCAGCTGGAAGGAGGTCAGGTGAGAAGGGGATGGAACAGCTTCCCCGCTTATAATCAGACGCTGCCTCCGGTGTAGACACCAGGCAGGGGACAGGTGCATGGAGTCACGGCCCCAGGTACTCTAGGAGGCTGCTGTCTGCCGACATGTCTTGGAGATGCAGAGAAACTGAGGCGTGCGGAGGCCAGCTATACTGGTAACTCAAGCCTGAGTCTCAGTGCCTCTAGGTCCCAAGCTCTTTCCATTACCCACCTGATGGGGTTTTGCAGACTGTTCCTTGCCTTTCAAGTGTGAATGACCATCACTAGGATAGTTCCGGAGAAGCACCCGGAGCTCCATGGCTGCCCCTCACCCTCAAGTCAGAAGCCCTGGGGCTCCTCCCGGGAGCAGGGCCGCTCAGGGACCCCCTGTCCCCTCTGCCCTCCTCCCCTGCATCCCCTGCCCCCCAGAGCCGGCCCTCCTGCATTCCAGCATCCTGTGCAGCAGGAGTCCCCCCTGCACACCTCCCCCACCCCTCACACGCGGGAACTTCCCACAGAGAATGACAGAGGGAGCAAGGGATCCAGTTTCCATAGCAACGCTGGGTTTCTCATTCCCCGCACACACAAAATGCCAACCCAGGGTTGGAGAGGTGCGGTCCCCTCCCTCACTGCAGAAGCTTCTCCTCTCCGCCTTCTCCCTCCCCCGCCAGCTCCACCTGGAAAGTGGGAGGGAGGGACCCTGAGACACTCGGACCCGCGGAGGCCATTAAACTGCACCCTGTGGATGACGGACCCACCAGAGGTGGAGACGGCCTGAGGGTGTGCAGAGGGAGAGAAAGGAAAGGGAGGGGAGAGGGCACAAGCCTCATGCAGAGCCTCCTTCCTGGGACAGGACTGTCAGCAAAGACTCCCCTTCCCCCCCTCCCCGCCCTGCTGTCACCGCACAGGTCACCAGGGACCCCCCAGACGGCCTGGGGGTCATCGGGCAGACCCGAGTGTCAGTCCACAGCCTGGTGCTGATTCAAAGAGAGGCCTCTGCTCTCTGAGCTTGAGTTCGTTCATCCAGAAAACGGGAGAAAGAAGAGAAGCCCGGCCCGGGACACAGAGCTTGGAATCTCGGAGCGCTGTGAACGGTGCTGATTCCCTACTGCTCCGTGGTCGTTATTAACAATGACACGAAGTCCAAACAGCTCCCCCCGGCAGGGCACCTTCCGCGGCCCTCTGCTCTGCCCTCGGCTCCCACGCACCCCTAGGAAAGCCCTCGGCTCAGCTGCCTGCCTATGGGACTGGCGGAATCAGAGGGCGCGGTGGCCCCAGGGAGCCAGCAGAGCACCCAAGCTCGGTGCTACCCCTGCCACGGCTCCCGCGCCCCACGCCTCTGAAGGTCCTTCCACGCTTTCTCCTGTTCACACCCTGCCTGGGCACCCGGCCCAACTCGAGGACTCCATCCCTAGGGAAGCCTTCCCAGCCTCCCAGGATCTTACCCTCCCCTGAGCTCACCTTGGTCCTTGCTCCCAGCTCGAACCGTGTCACCTGGGAGCACCTGTCCTTCTAAGGAACCACCGTTCCACAGCTCTTTGGGGCTAACGCTTGGTGACTTTGTCCTGGGTGCTGTTCGCTGTGCTGACAATTAGTACATAGAAAAGCACTCAGTACCCAGCTGATACTCCACACACCATTCTCATCATAGAAGCAGAAGCTTCACACAGTCTCCCTTCATCCCAGCAATCATAGCAAACAGGTGCTACTATTATCCCCATATTTGAAAAAAATTGTTTTTAATCTTTATTTATTTTTGAGAGAGAGAGACAAAGTGCGAGTGGGGGCGGAACAGAGAGAGAAGGAGACACAGAATCCGAAGCAGGCTCCAGGCTCCGAGCCGTCAGCCCAGAGCCCGACCCGGGGCTCAAACTCACAGACCGCGAGATCATGACCTGAGCCGAAGTCGGACGCTCAACCGACTGAGCCACCCAGGCGTCCCTGTTATCCCCATTTTAAAGACGAGGAAACAGAAACTCACAGAGGCCAAAGGATCTGCTTGAAATCACAGAGCTAGAAAACGGAAGAGTCAGGATTCGAACCCAAAGCCCTTTCCAGAAGCAACAAGGTGAAACGGCACTGACACGTGGCACCAAAATCTTTCCTGGGGAGGAAATGGCCTTTTTTGGGAAAGACTTTCACAAGTCTCTCCATTAAAAGGTGACACATGCGGGGCGCCTGATCTCACGGTCCGTGGGTTCGAGCCCCGCGTCGGGCTCTGTGCTGACAGCTCAGAGCCTGGAGCCTGCTTAACATTCTGTGTGTGTCTCTCTCTGTCCCTCCCCCATTTGTGCGCGCGTGAGCTCTCTCTCTCCCTCTCTTAAAAATAAAAATAAACACCTTAAAAAAAAAAGGTGACAGGAGCCCAAGAACCCAGAAAACAAAGTCATAAGAGCTGGTGCTTCATGGGTACCTGTTATGCACCCTGTGGTTTTGTAAGAACTTTAAGTCAATTACTCAGGTTGATCGTCCCAATAACCCTGTGGAAGGTAAGAGCATGAGTTCCACTTTGCAGATGAAGAAACTAAGGGGGGGGAGGTGCGGATTATGAAGTTCTTCCAAGATGACCCAGCTCATAACCAGAGGCGAGATTCAGACCCGGGCAGACTGACTCCGATGCCCAGGCTTTCAACCCTTTTGTGAACATCCTGAACTATGTTGCAAAAGACAAGGAGTGGAATTCCTGGTGTTGCTCCTGGGAGGAGAGACTTCAGAGGTCAGTGTAGACAGGTGATACAAAGACACCATCAAAGTGAGTCGAGACAGGCTAATATGGGGGCCGACCTCCCATGGCAGGTGGCTGCAAGGTCTTTTAAGAGCACAGATGCCTAATGTGATTTTAGAGTTATTTGCATTTCTGTGATGGAAACCCTCGCTTTCTGCTTGTTCACTTCTCCCACCAGATCTCCAGGGAAGGTTCCACGCTAATGACTGCTTTGTGTGAGTGCAGCAGGAGAGGGGAGAGGTTAAGTGCACAAAGAAAAAGCATCTTTACTGCTTTCGTCGGCAGACTGGGGAAGACAGGGTGGGTAGAAAAACCATTAACAAAGTTTGCTTCAACCACACACACGTACGCAGGCGTGCACACATCCTCTAATGCAAGTTCGTTCGATCTCCTGCATCCTATTTTACAGCCTTTTGCAATACTTAATTTGAAGAATGGTCAGAAATAAAGAAACAGGGACTCTGGAAGCCAAAGGGCAAGCGGGGGGGAAGACGCGGGGGGAAAGCCGGAAAGGTTTGGCAGGTGAAAAGCATTAGAACGAACACACAGGAGTGTGCGTGAGAACTGGCCAGACACAGGAGAGTCTTGAGAAATGAAACTATGACATCTCGCTGAGATCCTCTCCAGTTTGATTGGAAAGAAGAAGCTAGGGATTGGAATTACTTTTTGGTTGAGGTTTATTTATTTTTGAGAAAGAGAGCACGAGCAGGGGAGGGGCAGAGAGAAGGGGACAGAGGGTCCAAAGCAAGCTCTGAGCTAATAGCAGCGAGCCTGATTTGGGGCTCGAACTCAGGGACCCTGAGATCATGACCTGAGCTGAAGTTGGACGCTCAACCGACTGAGCCACCCGGGCACCCCTGGAGTTACTTTTTAACTACCTTTGTTTGCTGGGCTGGGCGTTCTGGATAAAGGCAAAGACGGGCAGCATGGGATCCTTGCTCATTATGATCAGGTTACGGTAGAAAATAAGGAAGGAAATGAGCGTCCCATCTCATCAGTTTTGGGGGAGACAAAAATAATACTAGGGGCTGCAATAGCCTGGAGATAACAGTGACTTTGATAACAGGAGTCTCTACCTCTCCCCCAAGTTTGCAGAAATTTAGACTTCCAAAGGGCATGGAACTAGGGGGCTCGTCCTGATAATTTTGAAGCTCTCAAGGGGTAGGAAGTCTCCATCTGACAGTTGAATTACATAGGAATAATTGACTACTAGGAAAAACGCTAAGAAAATCTGAGGTCCCCATCCTGTCTCTTGCCAGCTGGCCTCTGATGAAAAATCGAGACGAAAACACCGCTCCCGGCCACCCATGGCGACAGACTGCTAATCTGTTATGGCGTGCCAGACCTGTGGCACGATGGCTATAATCAGTTCTATGGATGCTGAGTTATTTCAGGAACCCTGTATAGACTTCCTCTGGAATGCTGTTTGGATTCTCCTCAACTAATTTCTTTGGTTCTTTCCAATTCTAGCAAGTTTATAAACCAGACATCGCTGACCTACGGGGTTGCCCAACAGCTGCCAAGGCTGCTTCTCCCATGACACCTGTTCTACCACAGAGCCCAGAAAGGGATCTCTCTAATCAGATACACTGACAAAAAGGTGGCCCAAATGGAACTGGCCCTGATCTGGGGGATCACCTTCCCCAGACCCTCAGGGGTTATTGAGTATTTCACTAGATACGAGATAGCGAGGACAGACGTCATGTCTTCATCGTCTCTTTCCCTGGTGGCCCTTCCAGGAACCGGCCCCAGCCCGTGACCACCATTTATCTGGCTGCCCAAGTTAAAAACGTACAGGCGGCCCCGGCCTCCAATCTGGCTCTCCCTCCGCATGTCCGAGTTGTCGGCAAATCCCGCTGGCTCTGCCCACCTAAATCCTCCCCAAAGCTGTCCACTTGTCACCACCTGCATCGTCTCGCCACCTCCTGTCCCAGCTAGCCACCGTCATTTCTTGCCTGGGTGACAACAGCAGCCCCCTCCATCTGGTCTCCCTGTCTTCTCCCTTGGCCCTCTATGTTCTAGCCCCTATACTGCAGCCGGAGAGCTCCTTTTAAAACAGAAGTCAGGGGCGCCTGCGTGGCTCAGTGGGTTGAGTGTCCGACTTTGGCTCAGGTCATGATCTCACGGCTCGTGAGTTTGAGCCCCGCGTCGGGCTCTGTGCTGACAGCTCAGAGCCTGGAGCCTGCTTCGGATTCTGTGTCTCCCTCTCTCTCTCTGCTCTTCTCCTGCTCGTGCTCTGTCTCTCAAACAGAAACAAGCGTTTTAAAAAAACAACAACAGAAATCAGATTGTGTCACACTCTCCAGTGGCTTCCTTTCTCCAGCAACTAAAACCTCAAGTCTCTACTGGGCCCAAGCAGCCCCTCTGTGTGCCCGCCCTGCCCATCTTTCTGCCCTCTTTTCTCCCTCGCGCCCCTCCCACCTTGCTCCTTTCTTCCAGCCCTGCAGCTGTCCCGGCTGGTCCCTGGACACACCAAACGGGTCCCTCCCCCCAGGCCTCTGTGTCCCTCCCCCCAGGCCTGGGCACTCGCTGTTCCCTCTGCCTGGGCTGTTTTTCCCCTGGATGTCTGCAGGGCTCACATTCTTTTTATTTGAGTGTTTTCAAACGTCACCTCTTTAAGAAGAGCTCTACTGGCCAATCTTTCTATGGCATCAATAAATAAACACCTATCACTGTCCTTTGTTATGTTTCCTCTTTTTTTTTTTTTAATGTTTATTTGTTTTTGAGAGAGAGAGAG
Organism: Neofelis nebulosa; assembly: GCF_028018385.1. Lineage (NCBI taxonomy): Eukaryota > Metazoa > Chordata > Mammalia > Carnivora > Felidae > Neofelis > Neofelis nebulosa. The sequence continues at coordinate 12,409,937 of NC_080789.1, forward strand.
AGAGACAGACCGCGAGCAAGGCAGAGGCAGGAGAGAGGGAGACACAGAATCGGAAGCAGGCTCCAGGCTCCGAGCTGTCAGCACAGAGCCCGACAAGGGGCTCGAACCCACGAACCGTGAGATCATGATGCTCGACCGAGTGAGCCACTCAGGCGCCCCAGTGAATTAATACTTAAAAAGAATCGTGATGTCTGGCACTATACAAGTCTTGGCTGTTATTATAATATAAGAATTTGACATGGTCCCGCCCTGCTGTTACTAATTCAAGAGTGTGGGAACACAGGGAGACCACTTGAACCTGGGCCGACCTAGACTAAACCCAAAAGGGCTGGCTATAACCCTTAGAGAAGTGAAGCCCCCCGCCCCCCACTTTACATCAGCACCCTCAGCGTGCTGTCATCTGAGGGTATGTGTTTGTGCCCCGGTCATATGGAGCCATGAGGGAGAATTCTCCAATTATTGTAGCTTCTTTACCATCAGCTGCTGAACAGGTAAACCCAGGAGCCATATTTAAGACATGAAGGGAGGAAATTTGGTCCCCACTTTCTCTCCCCCCAACTCCGCCCCCACAGCTCTGGTGCTCATCATGTGAGAACCAAAAGGGTGCTAAAACCCACTCTGCTTAACCCAACTCCCACCCCCAAGCCCCATGGTCTAAACACTGTTGCCATCCAGGGCTCTCAGTCTGTTCCACTCAGACTTCATCAAGGCCGACAGATAGAAGGACCCATGGAGTCAAGGTACCTAAGGTTTTCGAGCACCAACCATGTGCCAGACCATAAAATGGGTATGGGATCCACTGTGATCCCTACAGCAAACCTGCAGTTCCATTCAACGAACAGGAATCTGGGGACATAGGAAAATCTTATTACACCCACTTTACAGAAGGAATGACAATCGAGGAGCCTGATTTGTCAAAAAAAAAAAAAAAAAGGCATGCGGGGAAGGGGGGGAAGCAGGAGACCTGACACCCAAACCCAACTCCATCTGACTGCACAGCCCATCCTCTTTCCCCTTCACTGGGCTGTTTCCCAAAGTCTCTTCCATGGAAAATATGGTAATAAACAATGATCATCCTGAGGAAAGAGACTACCCGGCAAAGGCTCTCCCTCAGGACGGCGAGGTGCAGCCGTGAGTACTGGGGTTCCAACCTCGGCAGCTTAAACCCAGAGGGGCCGGCAGGACACCACCCAGCTGCTCCGGGCAAATGCGTTCCTTTAACTGGGCGCATTGTTGTCCGGAGTAAACCAATGCTCGGTCATCAAGGAAGGGAGAACGAATGTTATGTACACACTGGTCGTGTCCTCCACCCCAGCTGGAGTCTTTCTGCTACTCAAGATGTAGGTAAGAAGGATGCCGATCCCCCTTCTATTCCCAGAGGAAGTCCCAAGCCCTCCCCAACCTTTATGCAAATTCCCAGCGGATTTACCTTCTCATGACCACCTCTGCCTCCTGTTTCTGTTGAGTTCATTCCGGTTCTGAACCGCCTTGCTGTGCTGCCCGTCCTTTCTCTGTCTTGGGTCAATCCAACTGGGGAGCTCAACCCCTTCCCTTATGTTTCGGGTGCGCACCCCCACACCCATACTTGCAAGGCGTTTCTGCGTGTAATAGACTGTACTTGAGATTGAAGGGGATGGACCGAGAGGTTACACCACGGCAAGAGAGGTAAACAAACAAACAAACAAACAAACAAACAAACTTGCCCGTGTCTGCCCATCTAATCAGCAGCAGTTCAAATCGTACATTCAAAATTCACATGCCAAAAAGACTTTGGACTTCGGCCATTCTGTCCCACTGGAAGGGGCTCGGTCCAGCCCCGTGTCATCATTTCCATGATCATAGGTCTGGTTTCATAGAAGTAGCATCTGAGACAAGGATCTTGTGCAAATGGTCTGTTGAGGACCCACAGGAGGACCGTGTAAGGGAGTGAGGGAAGCAGAATGGGGGAGAAGAGACTATGCTGAGATGTGGATTCAGTGGACACTTGGCCTCACCCCACCCCTGGGGAGCCCTGGAGGGAAGGGTTCCACAGATTTATCCTACTTTGAGCCAAGGGGCAGGGAGGGGCTTTTAGACCCCTGCCTTGGTCAGTCACTGGCCAAGGGCAGGCAGGGTGGCCTCCCAGGCTTCTGTGGGTGGGAGGCAGTTCTCAGTTGAAGGGTGCGGTCAACAGCCACAGCAGGAGGGACCTGGGCGAGCCAGTCCTGCAAAGGGGTCTGGACAGGTCACCAACAGGATCTATGACACCCTGCCCTCTATGGTCTTCTAGGTTCTGGAAACTAAATTTTCCTCCCTTATTTAGGCAGAGGATTTAACCCCCGTCCCCCTTCAGCTGCCCACTTCCAAACACGTGTTTCCAAACTTATCAACGTGCTCAGCAAAACACACGCAAGATCCCAGCCCCGAATTTAGAAGCAAACAGGGTTTCAAATAGCCGTTCTGCTTCCCTGGCTAGGTGGTAAATACCTTGCAGGCTTGATGCTGGGTCCCAGGTCGAATAGGCTCACTTCACCCAGGCTTGCAGCCCTTGGAGGCTTTTGGTTTTATTGCAAAACTCGATGGTTTCCCTAATTAGCCCACCGGCCTGACCTGCTGGGTCCCTGGCTGGGTCACCTCCCCGTGCCTTGCTCCCCAGCCTGGGTTCATCGGCAGGTGACGCCGAACCCCCTGAACAAATTGTGTCATCCTGAGCTGTGTGAGTTTATTTCCACTAAAAATACACCCTGAAACTGGGGCACGATGAAGGATTGCTGACAAATGAGGAAGAGGAATGAGTAAAGCCTCTGAGGCCAGTCTGATTCCTCAGTCACCGCCAAACACTCAGCAGCACCCAGCCGAGCCTGGACCCCCTCCACTCACTCATCACCCTCAGCAGGGAAACGTTCGAGCAACCCTGTGTGTCTCAGAGGGCTTGTGAGTCCTTGTTAGCAGATACCCCGGAGGTCACGCAACCCCTCACTTTACTAGGGAGAGAACAGGAGAGCGAGAAGGGACTGACTTTGCCCATAACCACACCACTAATTAATTAGTGGTGGAGCAGAGCCTGGAGCCCATGCTTGGCTTGCTCCCAGGTCATTCCTTTTGCCCGGGTTCCTCGGGAGTCTGTGATTCCTGAGGTACATCCTAAGGCAGTAGCATTTCAGAGAGGTCAGTGAGGGCATCCTCACTGTTATCAGTAAAGAATGCTTTTGGTGTCAAGTTACAGAAATCCAAGGTCAATGGCCGCTCTGCTGTAAGGACATTAGTGTTTACTTACCCAGTTAGTAAAGTTAAGCGGGGGTTGGGCCACTGACTCAGCGATCTCAACAAAGATCCAGGCTCTCCCATCTCTGCCATTCTGAGCATTTTGACTTCATTCTCAAGCTTATTGCCTCATACCACAAAACGGTTGCCACAGCTCAGGATGTGAAAGCCTCATAAATAGTATCCAGAACGAGAAGGAGCTACCAAGAAAATTTTTAAATAAAAAATAAATTTAAAAAGGCAGTCACAAAAATACTAATTCAAAAGGACACAGGCACCCTATGTTTATTGCAGCGTTATTTACAATAACCAAACTATGGAAGCAGCCCAAGTGTCCATCGATAGATGAATGGACAAAGGTAGTGTATGTGTGTGTGTGTGTGTGTGTGTGTGTGTATAGATATATATATATATATATACACATATGTATATACACACACCTATATACATATATATATATATATATATATATATATACACACACACACATACACACACACATACACACACACACACACAATGGAATACCATTCAGCCATAAAAAAAGAATGAAATCTTGCCATTTGCAACAAAATGGAGTGTATTATGCTAAGTGAAATAAGTCAGAGAAAGCCAAATATGGTATGATTTCATTCACAAGCAAGTGGAATTTAAGAAACGAAACAAATGAGCTAAGGGTAAAAAAGAGAGAGGCAAACCAGAAAACAGATTCTTCATTATAGAGAACTGATGGGTGACACAGGGGAGGTGGGTGGGGGTGATGGGTTACATAAATGATGGCGATTAAGGCGCGCACTTGGGATGAGCACCTGATGACCTACGGAAGTGCTGCATCACCATATTACACACCTGAAACTAATATAACACGGTATGTTAACTACACTGGAATAAAATTAAAAACTTTAAAAATTATTTTATTTTTATTTTTTTAAGTTTATTTACTGATTTTTAAAATTTGTTTAGTGTTTAATTATTTTTGAGAGAGAGAGAGAGAAAGAGAGAGAGACAGAGCACAAGCGGGGGAGGGGCACAGAGAGGGAGACACAGAATCCGAAGCAGGCTCCAGGCTCCGAGCTGTCAGCACAGAGCCCGACACAGGGCTCGAACTCACAAACTGGGAGATCATGACCTGAAGTCGGATGCTCAATCAACTGAACCACCCAGGCGCCCCATGTTTATTTATTTTTGAGAGAGACAGAGACAGAGCACAAGCAAGGAAGGGGAAGAGAGAGAGCGGTAGACACAGAATCCAAAGCAGGCTCCGCGGGGCTCCAACACACGAACCTCGAGATCATGACCTGAGCCACCAAAGTTGGATGCTTAACCGACTGAGTCACCCAGATGCCCCTAAAAATTTTTTTTAAATAAAAAGTAAATAGGGATGCCTGGGTGGCGCAGTCGGTTAAGCGTCCGACTTCAGCCAGGTCACGATCTCGCGGTCCCTGAGTTCGAGCCCCGCGTCAGGCTCTGGGCTGATGGCTCGGAGCCTGGAGCCTGTTTCTGATTCTGTGTCTCCCTCTCTTTCTGCCCCTCCCCCGTTCATGCTCTGTCTCTCTCTGTCCCAAAAATAAATAAAAAACGTTGAAAAAAAATTTTAAAAATAAATAAATAAAAAGTAAATAAATAAAAATAAATTAAAAACAAAAAAAAAGGCTGCCTTATCCCTGCCCCGCCCCCTCCTGAGAGAGGAAAACCCTTTCCTTACATCTCATTGGCCAGAACCAGGTCCCAGCGCGCCCCTCCACCAATCACTGGCAAAGGGCTTGGTTTAGACCAATCAGGATTCACCCCTGAGGGTGGCCACACTGCAAAGGTTCTCTCGGAAGTTCCGTGGCTGTAAAATGGGAATATTTCATAGCCGCCACACAGGGTTACAGTTAGTGAAGACACTGATATGAGACAGGAACATTATTCTTACAATCCTGAGAAGGAGAAAGTCTATAAAAATAGACCTTTGATCATTAGAGAAATACCTTCCACGAAGAGATGCGCCAGGAGATGTTGCTAAGAGACATTTGTAGTTAACACAGACAAAGCTTCTTTGGTAGAATAAATCCGAGGAGGGAACTCCCAGAATCACACAGAAACCTCGAAGCTGAAGAGAAGATGAGAGTGACTGGAAGGACTGGAAAGGTGGGGGGCGCGGGGGAGCGGAGATGTGGCTTCCTTCGTGGGCTGCACCTGCAGCCTGGCTGTGTGGGTTGGTGCTCAAGGGGGGCATAGCAAGAGACTACTCCTTCTGTGTACGAGAAGAGTCACCCCCACCCCTGCTTTTTAAAAATAGCTGTAAGGGGGTGCCTGGGTGGTTCAGTGGGTTAAGCCTCTGATTCTTGGTTTGGGCTCAGGTTATGATTTCACGGTTCGTGGGATCCAGCCCCAAGTCGGCTCTGGGCTGACAGTACAGAGGCTACTTGGGATTCTCTCTCTCCCTCTCTCTCCCCGCTCCCCCTTAAAATAAATAAATAAACTTTTAAAAATGGCTGTAAGTTTTCCATTGAATGGATGTACCATAATTTGCTTACTTGGTCCCTCAATGATGGATATTCAGGTTGCCTCCAATCTTTTAAGAGATTTCTTCTTACAACACAACAGTGATCATTTTATTTGCCTGCGGATAGCCATTGAGTAGCTCTCCAATTCTCTAAGGACAAAACACTAAGTGAATGTGGCCTCAGGCTCAGGCCTGGTCTGCACCCGCACCCCTCCTGGGAACGTCTCCTTCCCACTCAGAGCTGCAGACCCCCAGGCCTTTCTGCAATCTCTGCACGCAGACCCCCCCTCACGGTTTGTATGCAGGCTGCTCCTTTTGCCTGGAATGTTCCCCCACTTCACCTGGTTAGCCCCTTCATCTTTCAGATCTTGGCCTGAAAACTGCTTCCTCCGGGAAGCCTTCCATGGTTAAACAGTGTTTATCATGGGCTGCCATCCACGTGAAACACAGCAGGAAGGGAACAAATATGTACACATCTACATGGTCTTATACATACGCAACACTCTGGAAAGAATCCTTATGAAACAAGCACTTGACTTGTCTCCCAAGAGGGAAGCCGGGTGGCTGGGGAAGAGGTGGGAAGGAGACATTTCTCTCCACACACCGTCCTGTATCTTTTGCATTTCTGAACCATGTGTTTCTTGATTTAGACAGGGAGATGTGTCGAGAGATAGAGCAAAACTTCACAAATAAAGCAAGTCTCTTGGCTGCTGTGGAAAACGGGCTGATGGGGCCGAGAGCAGACGTCAGCAGATCAGTGAGTCAACGTCTGGGAGCTGGGAACAGGGCTGTGCAGGTGCAGAGATACGGATGGAGGCACAAGACAGGCACTGAACTCCTTTTACGGCCCATTCTGCCCTGATTCTGTCAGTGTCTTCAGAGGAGACTCTGAAACAGGAGCTTGTCCCCTGGAGAGCCCTCCTCCATCACTGCTTGGTCTAAGAGCTGATCGCTTTGTGCCTGATGGCAGAAGTGGATCAGAACTCCAGCACCTGAGCAGAGAAAGCAAGGGGGGAAGGGGGGAAGGGGGGCGCCTGGGTGGCCCAGTCGGTAAGCGTCCGACTTCGGCTCAGGTCGGGATCTCGCAGTTCGTGAGTTCGAGCCCCGCGTCGGGCTCTGGGCTGACGGCTCGGAGCCCGGAGCCTGCTTCGGATTCTGGGTCTCCCTCTCTCTCTGCCCCTCCCCCACTCACACTCTGTCTCTCTCAGAAATAAACATTAAAAAAAATAAAAAAAACAAGGGTCAGTGTTAGGAGGGGAGGACCATTGTGGCAGCTCCCCTTCTCTCTGGCACTTTTTCCTCAAAGGCCACCCTCCTTTGCAGCATTCTGGATGTCAGATACATAGGGGATCTATGTGCCCATAGTTCTGGGCAAACACCCGGTTCACTGGCACCCCACCTGGCATTCCCACCCCCCCCCCCCTTGTCTGGGGTGACCCTACCTGCTGGCTCACGGAAAAGCTTTCCTCATGGAGGAGAAGCCAATCCTTTGACCTACGGTTTGGGGGAAGGGTTTGATGAATGGAACAGTGGACTTCTGGGTAAAATGCAAAAGTCCTTCAGAGAAGCCACATAGGAAACTATAATCCACTCACCCAGAGTACAAAGCAACCCTCCTAAAGCCTTGAGTCACATGATCACAGACATAGGAACACTGCTCACTACTCCAAAGGCAATTCCAGTTTGGCAGTTTGTTATGAAGTTAAACATAGGCTCACCATCTGACCCAACGATCACACACTCAGGTGTTTGTGCAGGAGAAATACCAAAAGACTTCTACACGAATGCTCATGGAAGGCTTCTTCATAACAGCCGAACCCTGAAAACAACCCAGACGTCCATCAAGTGGTGAATGGATAAATAAACTCCACTGTGTGGGATATCCTCACACAGTGGAATATTGCTTAGCAATCTACAGGAACAAACAGGGATACGCAGTTGACTGTCAAACATGACAGGTTAAGCGAAAGGCTAATCACCCTATGACTGCACGTGACATTCTGGAAGAAACAGAACTGTATGGCCAGAAAGCAAACCTTTCGTTCAAAATTGGTGGTTTCCAGGGGCTGGCGGTAGGAAGAGGGACTGGCTGTAAAGGGCCTGAGAGAATTTTTAAGGGAATAGAAACGCCCTAGCTCCCGACAGAGATGACGATTATGTGACTTCTCTTAGAGAGGCCTTCTTTCAGCACTGAGTGCCCCGCCCCGGAAGCTCGCCGGAAGTCCCTTGGGGCCTCTGGGGGTGGGGTTGAGGGAGGAGCCGAGTGGGCGGGGCTCTAGGCCCCGCCTTCCCCAGAGCCGTGCTGGTCGATCCGTTTCTACACACTGAGCTTCCCCTTAACCTGTGGGAAACAGTGGCTCCACTTAGCGAAACAGAAGTTTGAAAAGCACTGGATCCGACATTCCTTTAAAGGCCCTTTCAGGGGCGCCTGGGTGGCTTGGTTGGTTAAGTGTACCACTTCGGCTCAGATCATGATCTCACGGTCCGTGAGTTCGAGCCCCGCGTTGGGCTCTGTGCTGACAGCTCAGAGCCTGGAGCCAGTTTCAGATTCTGTGTCTCCCTCTCTCTCTCTGCCCCTCCCCTGTTCATTCTCTGTCTCTCTCTGTCTCAAAAATAAATAAATGTTAAAAAAAATTTTTTTTAAAGTCCCTTTCAGGCCTGACATTCTACACAATACGTAGAAGGAAACTGATAATTATTATTTGTTCTATTTAATCATTTAATTTCACCTTCACAGCAGCCCCGAGAAGTGGTGCTTATTCAGCACCTAACGTGTAGGAAACATAGGCTCGGGGAGGATACCTGACTCGCCCAACACACAGCCGGTGACGACCCGCCCATCCACACCGGCCCGCCCCAGCATCCATGCACTTTTTAGTACAGTTCGTAACACCCCCGGTGCACAGTGACTTCAGAGAGGTGCCCATAAAGCCTCAGGGGGAGCAGTGAGTGAGAGAAGTGATTTCTGGTTGGAAGACAAGACCTTTGAAGTCTGAACAGGAAAACTACCAGGAGCAAGGCTGGATGTGAGCAAAACGCTGGAGAGCCCTGCGATTGGGGGCCAGGTTGTGGGGGGGGGGGGGGTTGGGAAAGACGGGTAAGGTCCCCTGGGAGAGGAGGGAGGGGCCCCGGAGAGGCTGGTCAGAGAGGGGCTTACCTCCACCGTGAACTCCCCTCGTAAATAGGTTTTGGAGATACTCATGATGGGCAAAGGTCTCTAAAGCCCAGGCGGTCTGCAGAATGTAGGGCGGGTGGAGGGAAGTCAGGGTTCACCTTCTTCCCACGTTTGCAGGGAGCAGTGGCCCCAGCCCACAAGGGAAGAAGAATGAATGATCCATGAATGAATTAAACCAATATTTATTCACCGCCGCTCAATCCCAGGGTCTGTGCCAGATGCTTTCACTGATACTAACTTTCTTAATTTTCATAATAAGCCTGTAGAATCAAAGCTATTACTGCTATAGTCTCACTTGGCAAACATACAGAATGCTTATTACGTGCCAGGCACTCTGCTAAGCCCCGAAGATACAGAGATGAACCAGACGATGGAACTGAATGGTTTAAAGCCCAGTGTGCGAATCACGATTCTGCATTTTAGTAGCTTTTTGTCATTGGTGAAGTCACCTCTCTGTGCCTCAGACTCCTTCCCTGTAAAATGGGCATGATAGCAGCCCCTTCCTGGGACTATTGAATAGTGTGTTAGAACACTGGGCAGCCTAAGTGTCACGTGAGCCCTCGGCCACAGCTGATTGGAGGAGGGGCGGGCACCCACACAAAAGCAGCCAGTCCATTGGCCAGGGGCGAAAAGATTCTCTGCGAATGGGAGTGAGACCAGTAATGTATTCACATGCCCCACAAAGGTTGGCGGGACCTGTGGATGCTTCCATTTCCTAACTTTGGAAAGGTGTATCCATTTGGCTAATTAAGCCACACCTCCTGTTTAGCCAAGACCATTCAAATAATTTTCACATCGAACAGCCCCATCACACCTGTGACTTGAAGGGGGAGGGGATGCGCACCTCATTTTACTGGTGAGAAAACATAGGTTCGCAGAGCGAAGCGACGAGTGGTCACGGAGCCCGCCTCCGGGAAGCGGAAATGCCAGCAAGCCCAGCTCTGTCCGTTACATCTGGCTTTGAGTTTCAGCTTTTTTACCGGGTGTTCAAGAGAAAATCACGTGCACTTTGTAGTTTGGTAAAAATAAAAAAAAAAAATTAAAAAAAAAATCACATATATATTATTGTCAGCTCTGAGATGTGTTCAGGGTTGGAAATGTGGTACATCGTGTTCCAGCCTTTATTTAGTACGTGGTTCAGATCCAGGCCCTCTGCACAAAACAGCCAGGACGGTGCCTCAATTCTCTGTGCCAACGAAGAGCCCGCGCCGGATGAGTAATTCCAAAACTCGGGCAGCCCCTGAGCCCTGCCAGCTTCCCTCTGGGATGCCTTTTTCAGCCCATTTAGTATTTTAGAATTCCTAAAAATAATTCTGCTGTGGATATTCCTCACAGTTGGTGTTGAGAAGTTGGGGTTCTGATCTAAACAGCTAACCTTGGCCTCCAAACCCCCCATACATTGGTATCCACCAACCCTTCCTTCTAGCCTGGTATCCGCCCATCCAGTGTGCTGCTCAAACTCCAACTAGGATCACTTGCTCATCGTTCGCTCAGCGTTTATTGAGCACCTGGTATGTGCCAAGGACTGCGCTAGATGCTGGGAGTGAAAAATATACATGAATTAAGTAACCACGCATGTAAATATAAAACTGCAAATTGTGGAAAAGCCCAGGGTGGGAAAATTGGTTACAAGAGAAAGACCTGGCTTAGTTTGAGGGTGAGTGGGTCAAAGAGAAGCCTGCTCTCAGGAAGTGATGACTCTTGAGATCTGACACCCATAGCTTCACATCCCTCCCCTCCCCACCCAACTCTGACCATCCCGACCACTGAGCCTTTCCTGGAGCCAGACTGTTTCTAACACCCGCACCTGACCATGCCAGTCTCCTGCTTGTGAGCTGCCAGTGGCTCCTGGTTGCCTGCTGGCTACCTTAAAAATTTTCACTTGACCTTCAGAGTAGGGTCCTTCCAGGCAGGGCAAGTGGCCTGTGCAAAAGTCTGGGGCTATAAGAGCCAAAGGGTGGCCACTGAGGAAGCTCCAGCAGAGGTGAGGGTCATCTCTAAAGAGGTGACACCCTGCCCCCACCCCCGATCCCTCACTTAAGTCCATCAAGGCTATGTCTTAACCGTGCCTCTCATCTTCCCACTTCTGTCCTCCTCGTTGGCCGCCATCTTGGTCCAGGGCTCATCGTATCGGGGACTGGGCCACCGCAACAGCCTGCTCTCATCTCTGCCTCTGGCCCTCACTATCTTTTCTGTGCAGTGGCCAGAGTGCTCAGGGACCCATCGATGCCCTATGGCCACATCATTCCCCCACTTAAACACTTTGGTGGCTCCTGTCACCACCTGGTCTGACTTCACAGCCTGGCATCACCTGGCCTCGGCCTCCTTACCGGCCTCATCTTTGGCCTCTGGAGCCCTAATATGAGCCACAAGGGCTTACTTGCAGCTTCTCTCATGTCCCGTGATCTCCTGGGAGGCCAAGAGAGCTGCACTTTCTTCTCTTCTCATCTCAGGGATGCTCTTCCTCTCTCTGCACCCTTCCCCTCAGGACTCAAGCCAGGGATCACCTTCTCTGGACACCCAGCCTGGGTCAGGTGCCTCCTCTGTGCTCCTGCAGAGCCCGAGGCCCTTCAGAACACTTCATGCAATGAGCTGTCATCACCTGAATACCCATCGGTCTCCCCAACCAGACTGATGTGCGTGAAAGCAGGACCGTGGCCACCACCGCAGCCCGTGGTCAGTGCAAACATCAGGTGGCAGTGCAGTGGTCAGCAAGGGAAGCACAGAGGGAGGGAGGAAGGGAGGGGTGGCGGATGATTGGGTGGGTAGATGAGTGGACAGATCCAGGGCTTGATGGAAGGAGGGGAGCACAAGTAGGCAATGAGAGAGATGGATGGTGGGAAGCCGGGGCAGTGGGAGGAAGTAGGGAGCGCGGTGTGCTTGGATGTGAATCCCAGCTCTACCTCCTATCAATTGTGTGACCTCGGGCAAGTGACTTAACCTCTCCATGCCTCAGGCTTTTCATCTGTAAAATGGGGATGGTGATGATAACACCGCCCTCCCATGGTTGCCATGAGAATTGAAGGCGTTGATAAAGCACTGTGAGGAACACACCGTGCTGGGGAGTCTTGGCCCTGGAGAGCTCGGACACAGGATGGGAAAGGCAGGTGGAGCCGGCCCTGGGGCAGCCAGAGAAAACGGGGGGCCAGAGAATGGGGCCTCCTAGAAGGAGGATGGGGCCGCCACACGCCAAACGGGAGCAGCGATGATAAGTAAAGAAGGCGTATGCTGGGCACTTCCTACAAAAAGGCAAATTAGGGGGGCGCCTGGGTGGCTCAGTCGGTTGAGCGTCCGACTTCGGCTCAGGTCACGATCTCGCGGTCCATGAGTTCGAGCCCCGCACCGGGCTCTGGGCTGACGGCTCGGAGCCCGGAGCCTGCTTCGGATTCTGTGTCTCCCTCTCTCTCTGCCCCTAACCCACTTGCATTCTGTCTCTGTCTCTCTCAAAAATAAATAAACATTAAAAAAAAAAAATCAAAAAGGCAAATTAGAAATTCTGGTCTCCATTCAGGGACAGGCAGAGTAACTGCCTCGGGTTATACAGCTGGTGAGGGCCAGAGCTGGGGTTTGAACCCAGGTCTGTCTGCAAAGCGTCTGCCCCTCCACCACACTGCCGCTCCCGTGGAAGGTGGCATCCACGGCCGGGTATTGTCATCTAGGATCGGCTGGTCCAGGCGTGGTCCCCGGCAGGTAGGGGAAGGGGGCCTCTCTGGGAAGGAGGGAAGAAGGGAAGCAGTCGTCCTGGGCAGGGAGGTGACCCGATCTTCAAGAAGCAGAGTTACTGGGCTGGCGGGGACTTGAGAGATGGTTCTGGTGCCAGTGTAATGAAGAAGGTGTGGAAACCGGATCCAGACGTTGGCAGGATGTGGCTGTAGCTGCATTGATTAGAACCTCCTGGGAGATCAGTAGCTCCTTTCCATAGATAAGGTGCGTAGGGTGGAACCAGGTATTGGCTTCCTGGGGGGGGAGGGGGCAGAGAGGGAAACCCGCCAGCTTCTCCTCATCAAAGTGGCCGGAGAGTAAGCTGAGGGGGGAACGGGTGACCCGGCTCTGTCCCCGCCCCTCCTCGGATCTGCCTTAATGCGTGGGACTCCTTTACTGGAGACCTAACACGTGTGAGGCACTGTGTGCGTGCTTTCAGAGATGCGATCCCACTCTGTCCCCGTGACTCCCCTCACCATTAGCTCCGTTTCCAGATGGGAAAACCACCGCTCAGAGAGAGACACAACTTGTCCAGGGTCCCACTCCCAACAACGTAAAGAACTGCTCTAGACCCAGATCCGTCTGCTCCCAAAGTAGGTACCACCACTCGAGCTCAACGTGTCCCTTTCCATCTCTGGGCCTCAGGTTCCCATCTGCACAATGATGGCACTTGGCGAGATGATCTCTGAGGGCTCGTCCTGGTCTGGAGCACGTCTTCCGAGTCAAGTACGTCTGCTTTTTAGTTCTAGGGTCAGAAACACAGCACCTACTCCATGCAGGCCCCACGCTGGGCACTGAGGCGAGGAAGCCAAGAAGACGTGGTCCCTCGAGGAGGGGGCAGGCCACAGGGGGACAGATGGTTCTAGGAATGACCCTGGGACTCAAAGTTCAATGTTCCCATGCACGCTGAGTCCTCCTAGGTGCCCGGCCCAGGGCCAGGGATGAAGGGGAGATGACGATGAACGGGGGGCGCCCAACCAAGGGGCTTGTCTTCTCTATGGAAGCTCACTGGGACCCACTGCTCCTGCCCCCCAAGAATGGGGCCAGCCCTCACGTGTGCACTGTTCCTTATCGTGTACCCAGCCCTCCCACAAGGGCCTGTGAGTTAGCTAGGGATGGGTTCTTCACTAGACTCACCTCCTATACAAGGACAAGATGAGGCTCAGAGGAGTTAGGGAGCAGATCCAAGGTCACAGCGCTTTGGAAGAACAGGAAGATATAAGCCCATCTATTGCCTTGTCCCCTTCTACGTCCCTTCCTAATCCCTTAAAACTCAGAGGAGATCTGAAAACACACAATATGTAGTGTCCTAAAAAGCAAAGCTGGTGGGCTCAACCACAGAGCAGATACAAAAGGCGTCTTGAAGGAAGCGGGGACTCATTCCGGACCCTAAGAATGGGGTGACAATCGGCTGAAGCAGAGGAGGCATCCCAGGCAGATAATTCACATGTGCAAAGGCCCAGGGGCAGAGTGAGCTCCCAAGCTGTGGTTGGAAAATGGTACACCTGGAACAGAGAGGAGAGGTGAGGCAGGGAATACAGCTGAGGCAGGGAGCACGCCTGGAATGGGGAGCACTACTGGGGAAGGGAGCACGCTTGAGAAAGGGAGGACACTTGGGGCAGAGGACACATCCAGGGCAGGGAGGACACCTGAGGCAAGGAGCACTCCTGAGGCAGGGAGGACACTTGGGGCAGGGAGTACTCCTGAGATGCAGAGCACTCGTGGGGCAGGGAGCATGCCTGAGAAAGGGAGCACACTTGGGGCAGAGAACATATCTGGGACAGGGAGCACTCCTGGGACCGGGATGGGGAAGGGGCAGGGGATCCGGGTGGGGGATGCCTGGCCCTCACAAAGGCTTGAAGGCCGGGTTGCATTTACAGAAGATGGGACCTGGGGCGGGTGCAGGGGAGCGGTGCGGGTGGTATCCAGGACTTCTCACTCAGTCCAGGACAGAGGATTTGGCGGACCTCGCTGCTTGACCTGAACAATAACTTTTCCTTTTGGAGCTTGTTGTTCCCTCCTCAAAGGATCAGAATCGCCAAAAGTCCATGGAGTTCTAACATTTATGACTCGGGGTTGGAATGACCTTTCCTGAATCAGCACTGTGACTGAGGAGCGCGTGGGTGCTGGCCCCAGGTGGGCTGAAGCTTGAGCCCAGGGAAGCCCGGGGTTTGGGGTGGGGAGGACCCCGTCTGCTTGGCCTCAGGATCCCTGGGAGAGGAGGGGACTGGGAGTTCGGACCAGCCAGTTCAAGCAAAGGGACCGCCGCAGCCGAGGGGGTGGCCAGGAGACAAATCGCACAAACCCACCCCCCCCTGGAGAAACCCATCCTTCCCTGTGTCTCCCTCACCTCCTGCCTGACTCCTGACCCAGAATCCCATGCGTTTTCTCTCACCCCCTGTAAACACCTTCCCCCCAGCCTCTCCGGCCCATCCCAACACTGCCAGCTGAATCTCATCCCCTGGGTCCTCCTGTCTCCAAGGAGAAGGGGGAAGAGGACGCCCGCCTGTGTGTTCATTCCCTCAGAAAGTGCATGTTAGCAGCTCACACTGGTCCCGTTCTGGAACACAAACGAGTGGAGAACTCTGCCTCCGGGCGCTTGCGTGCCAGCGGCAGAGAGAGACAGCAAATGGAATCGACGCGAGGGTGATGTGTGATATAGAGGACGGGACAGAGTAGCGCCGGGCAAGAGGAATGGGGTGGCTGCGGAGAAGGTGACAGTTGAACAAAGACTTGAAGGACTTTTTTGGGGGGCTGGCTGTGAGCTGCAGGGATTTACCCAGAGCTCCCGGCAGCCCCGAGAGGCAGCCCGTTTACAGATGAGGACACCGAGGCTCAGAGGGCAAAGTTGTAGCCCAAGGTGCTCAGCCAGGAAGTGGTGGACCCAGGATTCGAATCCAAGTCTGCTGATTCTGGACCCTCACAGGGGAGCATAATGGTTAGGATCAGAGTGAGAGTGCCAGAGCCCGGGGGACTGAGAGCCAGACCTCATCTTGGCCACATCTCAGCCGAGCCTCCTTACCACTCTGGACCTCAAGATCCTCATCTATGAAGTGGGGGTCACGATGGAGCCAATGTCGTGCACATAAAGGCTTATAGGGTGCCTGACGCCAAGCAAGGTCTTCAGAGTGGTAACAAGTCATCGCTGCCATTGTCACCATCATCATCATCACCACCACCATCACTGTTATGGGGAATAAAGGCAAAAGGAACACGTTTTTTACTTATAACTCACAACCCACCGACAAGTCCTTGAAACAGAGTGACCTTCCTCTGGTTGCTTGGCTGCCTCAACGTTGACCTTCTGCTACAGGCAAAAGGCAATCTCAGCCCCACCCCCAGGATCCTGTGAGTCTACTTTAAACGTACAGAAATTCCTTTGGAAACTTCCTTTATCTCTACCCCTCGAGATGTATGTTGGCGACCGGCCTCCAAGCATGTGGCCCCCTGATATACATCTGAAGGGGCTTGTGACTGAAGTTTTACTAAACAGTAATAAATGACCTTTGCCTCTCAAGCTCCTGGAAACCTTGTTTCTGAAATGCCTTGGGGGTTTGTGCTGTCCCTAACCCCCTCCCAGCTTGAAAATATAGAGCCGGCCACTCCTCATGACTCCAATGTGGCTCTTTTTGCCCACGGCACTGTCCCCGTGCTTTAATAACGCCACCTTTTCCCACCAAGGGTGTCTCAAGAATTCTTTCTTGGCCACCAGCTCTAAATCCCAACATTTCTGCATCGATCACCATCACCATCATCATCATCAACATCATCACTGTCACCATCATCACCATCATCACCATCATCATCACCATCAACACCATCATCACTGTCACCATCATCACCATCAACACCATCACCATCATCACAATCACCATCACCATCACCATCATCATCATCAACATCATCACTGTCACCATCATCACTGTCACCATCATCACCATCATCACCATCATCATCACCATCAACACCATCATCACTGTCACCATCATCACCATCAACACCATCACCATCATCACAATCACCATCACCATCACCATCATCATCATCAACATCATCACTGTCACCATCATCACTGTCACCATCATCACCATCATCACCATCATCATCACCATCAACACCATCATCACTGTCACCATCATCACCATCAACACCATCACCATCATCACAATCACCATCACCATCACCATCATCATCATCAACATCATCACTGTCACCATCATCACTGTCACCATCATCACCATCATCACCATCATCATCACCATCAACACCATCATCACTGTCACCATCATCACCATCAACACCATCACCATCATCACAATCACCATCACCATCACCATCATCATCCATCACCATTTTTCCTCTGGCATCTCATCTGCCCAGCCCACACCACAGAGCCCTCAGTAAGGGTTCCTGGCCTCTGTCCAGAGCCTGCTGACTGAGCCTGTGTCGGGGGACTGGTGGATGTGAAGGGGCTGCCTCCGCCAACGGACAGGCTCCTTTGGCTCCATCTACCCCTCCCTCCCTCCCTCGCTCCTCTCTCTCCAGCTGATGGAATATGGAGGAGCTGGCACAGCCGGCCGCTGCTGAGAGGGTGACGGACAGCCCTGATTCCACGGGCCTGGGGTGCTGGGAGGGGGGAGGAAAGCAGCGGTCGCCGTCCATCCCACGGCCTCTAGCCTACCTTGTCTGGCGTCTCGGGCCGCCCCTAGGACAGGAGACAGCCCTTCTGCGTGCCGCCAAGGTTTCCATCCGAAGGTCCCTCTGCCGTTTCCTTGGCCCCTCACAGCAGCCCGTGGTGGAGAAAGGGCAGTGGTCTGTTTGCAGAAGAGGGACCTGAGGTCCTGAGCGGGGAAGAGGCCCATAGAGAGTGAGTGGCTGTATTAGGGCCAGAACCTTCGACTTCCCTGCCTTGTGAACACCTGTCCAGCTCCTCAGAGGTGTTTGCAATAACCTGGGGAGCAGTGTGGCTTGGAGGTTCTACCTCCAGAGCCGGGGGCCCGAGTGTGAATCCCAGCCCTGCCACTCAGAACAGCCTTGGGAAAATTAGTTTGCTCTGAGGCCCCCTTTCCCCGTCTGTTAATTGGGAATGATGATCCGAGTCCCCTCCTGGATTCAGAAGCCCAGGGCCCCAGATCCACGCCCGGGTCAGGGTATCTGAGGCTTGCAGAACCTCCCCACCCTCCTGGTTTTGCTCTCTCCACCCCCGGCGCCTCCTCCCTCCCCACGCTGCGCCTTCTCCCTTCGAAGCCTTCCCCTCTTCATCTGGTGAGCCCTGGGCTCCAGTGCAGATACCACCCTCTACTGGGACGTCTTCCCTGACCCTCGTCACGTCCCTACATGGGGCAGATCGCTCCTAATTGGGAAACACCCTGCGAGCCGAGCCACCCCTGGGTCGCGGCCCGGGTCCCACGGCGCAGATTCACTTGGCCGCTTCCCCATCCTCCAGTGGGGGGCTGGAGGACAAAAAAGTCCTCTCCCTGGAGCCGTCATCACCGGCAGGGTGTCCGGCCAGAGCAGGGGCTTATTTTTGAAGGAGAAGCCGGCCACCGAGGTAGCAGCCGGCAACAGCTCTGGGCTTTACCGCTCAGAGATGTCTGACTTTCCCCAGGAGACTGGAAGTCAGGAACTGCTTTCCCCAACCCCAAGGACACAATCGGCAGTGGTGGGCTTCCAGGGCAAATGACAGAGAAAGGTGTGTAGACCAGCTGGGGCTCTACACCCCCCCTTAATCCTACCCTGCTAACAGCCTCCTATGCCCCGCAGGGGCAGGGCGCCTGGCCTGCTCTAAACCCTTGCTGCTGCAGGATGGATAAAATCTAATCCTGGTGCCTGCCAAGTCCAGCCCCACCTTCCCCAGACCTTCTTCCTCCCTAAAGCCCCCCGCTGCCCGCCACACACACGTTTTCTTATTTTATTTTTGACCCACTGCCTTCAACTGCCCACCCTGTACTGAGCTCTCCTGCCTCAGGACCTTTGCACAGGCTCCCTTCTTTGCACACGATGCCCCTTCCTCAACTCTTTGCCTGGGTTATGTCCACTCATTCTCTCAGTCTCCACGGAAGTGTCGCTTTCTCAAAGATGCCCTCCCTGGGCCCTTCGACTAAGCTGGGCCTCCTCTTTTTTTTTTTTTTAACGTTTATTTTTATTTCTTTTGAGAGGAGTCAGAGAGGGGAGGGGCAGAGAGCGAGGGAGACAGAGCAGCCCAAGCAGCTTCCGTGCTCTCAGCACACGGCCCAATGCGGGGCTCAAATTCACAAACCATGAGAGCACGACCTGAGCAGAAATCAAGAGTCGGACACTTAACCGACTGAGCCGCCCCGGCGTCCCCTACTTTATTTGCCCTCCCAGCATCCCCAGCTTCTCTGCCATTGCACCCACCACAGTTTGTAATCACACGCCTTATTTACATCGTTGCTCACATCCTGGGGGAGCTGTGGCCAGGATCACGGGTCCCTGGAGCCAGACGGCCTGAGTTTACACGAAGGTTTTACCCTGCGCCGGCTGGGTGGCCTTGGCCGAGTTGCCTCACTTGTCCGCACGTCAGTGTCCGTATCTGTAAAATGGGCCAAGAAAAGTACGTGCTCCCAGCCCTGCTCTGAGAGTTAAACGGGTCGATGAAATACAGCACTTCGATCAGCGTGCGGTCCTTCGCGGGAGCCTCATCCACGTCTCCCTGGACGGTCACTGTCCGTCTGGGCACCGGCAGGGCCCTGCCCGTTTGCCCGCCGGCTGACCGCCGGCCCCATGCTGGCACCGGAGCCAATAAACAGCTACCGAAGGAACGAATCTGTGAGCGGTGCGGCGCGCTGTTTCCAAAAGCTTCTGGTTTTTTGTTTTTTTTTTTAATTAATTAATTTATTTATTTTTTATTTACTTTTGGGACAGAGAGACACAGAGCATGAACGGGGGAGGGGCAGAGAGAGAGGGAGACACAGAATCGGAAACAGGCTCCAGGCTCCGAGCCATCAGCCCAGAGCCTGACGCGGGGCTCGAACTCACAGACCGCGAGATCGTGACCTGGCTGAAGTCGGACGCTTAACCGACTGCGCCACCCAGGTGCCCCCCAAAAGCTTCTGGTTTTAAAACGCTTTATCATTTGAAAGGACTTTATGGACGCCCCTATGATAATAGCTCCCTTCAAGTCGTTATTAATGGAGAGAAATAATAATGTGATAATATCACCCGGTTGCTGATTCGGCGATGCCTTCACTTCCAGCTTTTCTCTTAGTCTCAATGCTTGAAAAAGAGCCTCCTGAAGGGTGGGAGCCTGGGGCTGCGCAGTCTGCAGACGGGCCGGTGCCCACACACGGATTCGGGTGCGATGTGGGCGCCCGGAGGCAAGCAGGGACTCAAGTGTGCCCAGACTGAGCTGGAGATGGCAGAGAAACACAGGGGGCTGGGGGGGGGGGGGGGGATGTCAGGTAGGTGGCCGCGTGCCCCACCCTGGGAATTCAGGGGGCTGGACTGGGGCTGGGAGTGTGGGAGCGCCAGCTTAGGTGCGGAATTGACAGGCAGGGTGGGAGGGGGCCGGGTGTGCCTGGGGGGCTCGGTCGAACTTCTGACTTCGGCGCAGGTCCTGATCTCACAGTTCGTGGGTTCGAGCCCCGCACCAGGCTCTTCACTGTCAGGGCGGAGCCTGCTTCGGATCTTCTGTTCGCCTCTCTCCCTGCCCCTCCCCCTCATTCTCTCTCTCTCTCTAATAAATAAACATTTTAAAAAGAGAGAGAGGGGCGCCTGGGTGGCTCAGTCTGTCAAGCGCCAACTTCTGCTCAGGTCATGATGTCGCAGTTTGTGAGTTCGAGCCCCGCATCAGACTCACTGCTGACAGCTCAGAGCCTGGAGCCTGCTTCGGATTCTGTGTCTTCCTCTCTCTCTGTCTCACTGCCCCTATCCCGCTCGCACTCTGTCTCTCTCTCTCTCTGTCTCTCAAAAATAAATAAACATTAAAAAATTTAAAAAAAGAAGAAGAAGAAGAAGAAGAAGAAGAAGAAGAAGAAGAAGGGCGTCTGGGTGGCTCATAAGTTAAGCATCTGAGTTCAACTCAGGTCATGATGTCGCGGTTCGTGAGTTCGAGCCCCACGTGGGGCTCTGTGCTGACCGCTCCGAACCCGGAAGCTGCTTCAGATTCTGTGTCTCCCTCTTTCTCTCTGCCCCCCCCCACCCTCAAAAATAAATAAACATTTTAAAAAAAGAAGAAGAAACCAGGAGGACTGCTGGCTACCAGTTACAGGCAGGGACAGGGCTGGAGACTCTGGGATGTGGGTTTTTACTCCACACAAAGTATCAAAGAAATCAAAACAAGGCAATCATCTTTAATGAAACCAAACTTAAGGCCACATCACGAGAGGAACCATGCTGGCTCTCTGCAAAATTCCACTTTTAAATAGCTTCGATTGAGAGCTAGGTTCCTCTCAGGAACTTCTATCCAGCGTGGGAGCCAGCTGTGCCCCCATTTTTGCTTGTTCTCTGCCACGGGGCAGATTTACACAAGTAAAGTTCACCATCAGTGTCACCCCCCGGGGCCAGCTAAAAGCTTAAGGGCCCCGCACCAAGTGCTTACTGCCAGGATTGTGACATCGTGGGTTAGGAAGCTTTCTGTTATATACACTCGGGCCCATTCATTCATTCAATAATGCCAGGCTCTGTGCTAGGTGCCAGGGACACAGCTGAGGGCAGATTCAAGGTCCCTGCACGTAGGGAGTTTGCAGCCTCGTGGGAAAGATACCAACTAAACAAGCAGCAGACCTGAGGGGTGGGCAGGGTCTAAAGTGCGACACAGGTGCTCAGGGTATACCCCAGGTTCTGGGAGGACGGAGAGACGGGGGCCGGGTTCCGTTCCTTCTAGTGTCCTGTGCGATGTTGAGCGCACTTATTAGCCTCTCTGGTCCCTGCTTTCCCAAATGACCAGGAGGAAAAGGCCCTAGGGACTAGGAAAAGTAGCCTTGGACCCCGGGAGGCTATAAGAGACCGTGGAGGAGACGGAGAAGGCACTGACCTTGTCTGCTCTCTTCCCCACTGCGGAACCTCCTTGGCTTGAATTGTGTATAACTCAGAAGATGATCGGAAGACGAATCTCATTGTGTCTCAGGTGACTGTGGGAGTCTGTGTACTTTGCCCCTCGTTGGTCTTGGGTGGCCATGTGGTCCCGTTTCGAGTGATATTAATGTAAAGGGGAATCTCCGGAGGGCCCGGTGAGTGGCAGTTTGCTTCAAGGTAAAGTTTTTCCTCTTCAGTGGAAGAGAAAGCCACGTGAGGTGTAGGCTCCTTTGCTCCTTCTCTTCCCTTCCTATTTTGGACAGTTGTGTGAGGATGTGATGCCTGGAGCTGTGGCAGCTGTCTTGTGACCATGAGATGTCAAGCCTAAGCACCAGTACCCACCTGCTGAGAGTGCTAATGCAGCAGATGTACAATGGACTGAATGTTTGTGTCCCCCCAGCTTTCACATGTTGAAATTCCTAATCCCCGATATGATGGTCTTCGCGGGTGGGGCCTTTGGGAGGTAATTAGGTCACAAAGGCGGAGCCCTCTTGAATGAGGTTCATGCCCATATGAAAGAGACCCGAGAGGTGTCTCTCGCTCTCTGCCATGCCTGGATCCAGGCAGTCGGCAACTCGGAAGAGGGTTCTCACCAGAACCCAACCGTGCTGGCGCCCTGATCTTGGACTTCCAGCTTCTGGACTGTTGTTTATAAGCCACACAGTCTGCGGTACTTTGTTGTAGAAGCCCAAACTGACTAAGACAGATGGAGCGAACGACGGTGCCGGATGACATCGCCAAGCTGGGGCATCGACCCTGGGCCGTCCGCCGTCCAGACGCCTGGCTAAGTAAGCGACAGATGTCCTCATGGGCTAAGCTACCGAGAGCTGAATTTTGGGTTGGTACAGCTAAACATTTCTAGCTCCTTCTCCACCTTCAGAGCCAGGTGAACCATTATCTCCTTCAGCCAGTTTTTCGAGAAATGTTTGCTGACCATCAACAAACATTTATTAAGCACCCCTACGGCCCCTGCTTTGTTTTGGGTGACAGTTTGGTGGGAGGGCCATTATCACAATGAATAGTAGTGAAATAGATAGTAATGAGCTGGATGATTGAATTGGTTATAAATTGCAATGAGTTGCATGTTTCAAACAGTGGGGTGCTGAAATAGAAAATGTCAGTGACCCCTCTGGGTAGAATAGTCAAGGAAGGCCTCTTGGGGGAGGAAATATCTCAGCAGAGCCCTGAACGAGTGCACAGTGCAGGGCAGGGAGGATTCCGGGCAGTGGAATGACCTGGCCAAAGGTCCTGAGGTAGGAAACAGCTCATGCAGCAGGCCGGGGTGGGACCGCCAGGGACAGCACGGGGTCTGACTGTGCTCGGTTTTACGACCGTGCCTGTGTCCAGAAACAGAAACGCCGGGCGGTCCCATCTCCCTGTTAATGTCACCAAGCTGGACTTCTCCTTCCTGGCGCTGGCTGCCTCCAGGCTCCTCCACCTCCTCCAGTGGCTGAGTCAGGCTGGCCAGGGACAGAGGAGAGGAAGACACAAAGAGGGCATGTTAAAGCAACATTGAAAGTGCCTCATGTGGCCACCCATCCCCGGGCTTTTCGGGCAGTGGAGGCTCTACCATGAAGCATGGCTGAGCCCTGGTTAGCAGCTGGTGGCCTCTGCCATTAGAAGACAGCACGGGTGCAGGTTCTGAGACACTCCCGGGGTGAATCAGCTCTTGGGGCAGAGAGAGAGAGAGAGAGAGAGGGATTGAGAGGGGAGAGGAGGGGAAGGAGGAGGGGAGAGGGGGAGAGGGGAGGGATTTGGCTCCGAATGTCTTGGGTCTCTTCCCTCTGCAGCCTGGTCACATCCTTCCTCCTGTGACATTTATTGTCGTGGACTGTATGTTTCAGACACCAAGTCTTAGCATCCTGGAACACCAAGAACCTTAGAGATCAAGTCAGGCCTGCCTAACACCCAAGTGAGGGGGAGGGAGGGCCACAGGGCCACGCCAGAACCTCTGAGATCTGAATCACATGCCCCATGGTTGGACCCTCGGCCCCCAGTGCGGGGTCTCTGGGTCTTGGTGTCCCCAGGCCCCCTCCCCAGGGTGCAATCTCACGTGTGTCCATTTCCACATCTGTGAAAAGGAATAGATAAAAGAATGTGCCAGGAAGGGGGGCACCTGGGTAGCTCAGTCGGTTGAGCGTCCGACTTGGGCTCGGGTCACGATCTCACGGTTCGTGGGTTCGAGCCCCACGTCGGGCTCTGTGTTGACGGCTCGGGGCCTGGAGCCTGCTTCAGATTCTGTGTCTCCCTCTCTCTCGGACCCTACCCCGTTCATGCTCTGTCTCTCAAAAATAAATAACTGTTAAAAAACATTTTAAAAAGAGAGAGAGAGAGAGAGTGCCCTGGAGAACTCTGCCCTGGAACGTGATCAGAACAGGGGCTGCCTCTACCTGAACACGGCAAGTGCTCAGGAGGGTTGTTACTTGCCACCGAGGCTTCTCAAGCCAGAGACAGGCGGCGGCGTACCTAAGGCCGTCCAGCGAGTCTGGGTCCCGGGCTGGAACCCTGGCTTCCAGGCTGGCGCTGTGTCACTGAGCTCACCAAGATTTGCCGGCAGCTGGCACTTTTCTTCACCACCTGGGGAGATGCTCTGTCCAGGCACCAAGCTGCTGTTCACAATCAAACAGAGACTCACAGCGTCTCCCCAGGGGCACACGGATCTGAACCACAGACAGATGCTTGAATCTGAACCACAGACACACACACACACACACACACACACACACACACCAGGCTGTTCACGCCCCAGGCACCCAGGCCTCCTCCTGGACCCCATGACCTTCTCCGTCCTTCTTTTCATCCTTTCTCTCCCTCTGCCACCCACAGATTGTGGCTGTCCTCCCCAAAGCCCCAGCCCGACACTTGAAAGAGGGGGGAGTGTTGTCAGCCTTCACTGGCAACCGGAAGCCAAAACTTCTGCTCCCAGCCTAGGCTCGTGGTGTCCCAGCTCACCTGGAGGGCCAGAGGAGGCCGTGGGGTGGAGGTTCCAGCCAGAGCCAGCTTCCGGCTGAGGGCCTCCAGTTGGG
The DNA here is from genome assembly GCF_028018385.1 of Neofelis nebulosa. Taxonomy (NCBI): domain Eukaryota; kingdom Metazoa; phylum Chordata; class Mammalia; order Carnivora; family Felidae; genus Neofelis; species Neofelis nebulosa. The sequence goes on from NC_080789.1 coordinate 12,434,610, forward strand.
GCCACCTCCTCCAACCCTCATCCCCCCCAAGGGTGTCCTGGGGCAGCTAAGTGTTCTGACTGAAGCCCCCTGGGGGGGGGGGGGAAGCCAGGGGTCTGGGCAGCTCAGGAAGCTGTGGGGCTGGAAGGATCCCTCCTGTTCATCTAATCCCGCCCCTCCTCCCAGATGGGGTGGTTGAGGCTCAGAGAGGGGAGGACATTTGCCCAGAGTCCCACAGCAGAACCAGACTCCCAGCCTGGGCTCTATCCTCCCTCACTCTGAGGGCTGTGGGGTCGATCACAAGCCTGCCACTGACCCCAGATAGCACTGTCCCCCACCGCCCATCAGCCCCTTCTCCACAGCCCTCCAGGCCCTCCAGACACGGGCTGCGGTTCCCAAGGCAGAGACCTCCTGGCTCCTTTGTGACGGTCTCCAGAGTCAGAGACCTTCCCAGAGCCTGTCGAGACTCAGCTGTGATTTATTCCCTGTTTCCCTTCCTGTTTATTCAACCCCTTGGCAAAAAGCCCCAGGGGGAGAATTTATGAGCAAGAGGGAGGGAAATGGGGAGGGAAGGGATGGGGAGCCGGGTGTGTGGGGATGAAAAGGAGGAGGAGAGAGGAGGGAGAATAGAATTCAAGGGAAAAGCAACACAGAGGGTGTGTTTGTGCGAGCGAGAGAGAACGACCAGTGCTGGCTTCGCAGGGGGACTTGCTTGGCAGGGATCCGCTGGTCCGGGAAAACCCTCAGCCTCACCGGGGGTGCTCCCGGGGGATGCCCGGGTCGGGAGCAGGGCTCGGGGCCCCCAAGCCACTCCCAGGGGGACAGGCAGCTGGAGACGCTGCACCAAGGAACCTCCCACCCCTCCCGAGGTACCGGTGTGCCCTGCGCCCCATGCAGTAGTCAGTCAAGTCCCTGGTAGCACTGTATATACAGCAGGAACTCTTTAGACACCGCTGGACGCCAGACAGGAAACAGCCGGGAACCCCGGGTTCTCACCGGTCGCTGACCCATTCGATGCATGGCTTCGAGCAAGATGGGTCCCCTCCCGGGCCTCGGTTTCTTCCTCTGTCCAGTGAGGGGACACCGGGTGGCAGCTAAGGGGCCCTCCAGCTCCGACAGCCAAGGGGGTTGTGATTCCAGAGGCCACCCAGCTAAATGTCACCTCAGCACAAATGCCTTGACCTTCCTCCCCACCCCTGATTCTACCTTAGGTTATGTTTGATCATTTCCGTGACAAAACATCAAATCACAGCAAAAGTTAAAAATGCATCTTTCGGGGGCACCCGGGTGGCTCAGTCAGTGAAGCATCCGACTTCGGCTCAGGTGGCGACCTCGCAGTTCATGAGTTCAAGCCCCATATCGGGTAAGCTCGAGCCCCGTTTCTGGCTCCACTCTCTGTCTCCCTCTGTCTCCCCTTCTCTCTCTTTGCCCCTCGTTCACTCTCTCTCTCTCTGTCTCAAAAATAAAATTAAAATTAAATATAAAATAAAATAAAATAAAATACATCTTTCTGAGATACCCCTGGAATGCACAGCAAGCAGAGAAACGATTACTGTGACACTGACCAATGAGTTTGAACCTGAGGGGGTTTAGGCACCCCGCCTGGTGCCCTGGGATGTCAGCGGTTTGCAGAGGCTCCGGTGGCCGCACAACAGAAAGGTTAAGTGCACGGTTCCTCTCCACGTTGTTTGCAAAATCATGCTCCATTGTCAAGTTCAGTCACTCGGGTATTTGCGAGAGTTTACAACCACATAACATGTACTTAACCACTCTACCCTAATGAATACGCCTTGATTAGCTTCTTTATCTTTGTGTTGTTCTGTACGGGCTTCCTCTTACTTTCAATTAAGTGTGTCCACGGAATTACTAACTTATTATTTTTGAAAGAGAAAAAAAAGAGTAATTTGGGTCAAATAAATATTTTCACGAAGTTAAAAAAAAAATGCCCCCCCCCCGCACCTTCTCCACCTCACCCCCCAGCCCTTGTCTCCTGCCCTCTCTCTCTGCCCCTCCCTCTGATGCTAACGGCAGGTGCCGGTCCTCCCAGAGCGCCCCCTGCCCTCAAGCCCCTCTGCCCCACGGGTGCAGGACCGGGGAGGCCGAAGTGTGGCTGGAGGAGGCAGGTCAAGGTGAGGTCTACACCGTGTCACCACCGATGGAGGCGTCTCTGGCCCTGTGGGCTCCACCAGGACTTATCTGGTGCCAGGGCCTCTCCACGTCCTTACCCGATGCAGGAACTAGACAGAACCTACGGACCGACGAGGTCAGCTGCCTGGTCTGATAGAGGAGAGGCAGGGACGTTGGTTCGGAGTCATGCGGCAGAGTCTGTGCGGATTAGACATGATCTGACCAGCTTCTCCCCTGCGTGGAAACTCCCAGGGGCTGCCCGCAGGACAAGGTCAGACACCCTGGCCTTGACACATGGCCTTTCAAGATCTGCTCCCGCCCCGGCCCAGCCCCACTTCCCACTGCGTTCACCAGCCTCTCACCCTCCCCCTGCCACCCCATCCTTACCCAGATGGCTCTCACTCCCCCTTCACAATCGCCCAGGTCCTCCTCTCCATGGGGTCTGCTGGCCCACGTGGGATTGAAAGCGAGACTCCGGAGCCCCCACTCCCCACCACCGCATGCTCCTGCCCCAGCCGGGGAGGGGACACCCGGTGGGGACCCGGTTCCCGTGGGGGGGGGGCAGAGGCGTTCTGCAGGTGGGGGAGGTGACTTCTGGGGGAGTCAACTGCTTTTTGTCTTGCCTCCATCACCCTGCATTCTTGAAAACATCAACGAGAAGGAAAGTCTAGATCTGGGCTTGTGCTGGGTGGAAAGGAAGATTCTTCTCTTCCTTCCCGCCCCATACATTTACCTTTCTGGAGCCTAGGCAGGACCCCATGAGGAGCAGAGGTTGCCCTGTGCCCGGAGGTGGGGCCAGGGCTCTGTCCCGCCCCAGGGCAGCTCGGCTAGCTGGGGGGACGGTGGGCAGGCTACCTCACCAGCAACTCTATTCCTCCGGTGTGAAATGGGCACAGTCATCACATCGTCTCATAGCGCTGAACACAGCACGGTGGTGGCCTTCTCGAGAAGATATTAGCAACAGTAACATGCTCGCCCTCTAGGAACTGGCCTCTCGCCCGGCAGCTCAGGAGCCATGCCCCTGGGGCAGCATCCAGGAGCCGCCTGCCCACCCAGCAGCTCAGAGGAACCCGTGTGTGCAGGGGTGCAGAGGCAGAGGGCGACGGCACAAGGAAAGGACATCCCCTTTCTGGAGTGTCTGTCCCCTACAGGCTGCCTTACCCTCTCCCAGATTCCTCCAGTGCAGCCTAGGGAATTGGCCAGAGGTAGCAGCTCTGTTTTGCTAGGGAAATAAAGAAGCGACTCGTGGCCTGATCATGTCCAAGGAGAGACCATTAGGGAGACATTCTTGGGCAAGGAGGAGGGGGGCGGGGAAAAAGAAGAAAAAGAAAACTGGGTCATGAATCTGGAGATCTGGGACTAGCTACTGTGTGACCTTAGACAAGTCACCTGACCTCTCTGGACGTCAGTTTCATCTTGTGTGTGTGTGTGTCTGGTTTGAGGGGAGGAAGGGGTGTTGATTGATCAGCACTCACCCAGCGGGCCTGGGAAACCATGCTTTGTGGTCTGCGAGGGTTGTCCTGGGTCCCCACGCAGGTCACTTTCCAGATTTCTCCCAGTCCACTGGGACTTGCTGCATGGGAATGCCAAGCCCAACTTTCTTCAAAGCCACTTCCAAGCTGCTGGTCACCCTCTGCTCCCATCCCCCACTCTGTCCGACAGCCCCAAGGCAAAGGCAAAGGCTGGCGGGGTCCCATTCGGGGGGAAGCGAGAACTGAAGTTCGTGGCACACCCTGCTTTGTGCTGTGTGCCAGGCTCTTGGCGGGTATTACGTCCTTCACCCTCATAACAACCCAATAAGGAAACAGTTCGTGTTTTCCTTTTATAAATAAGGGAAACTGAGGCTCGGAGAGGTTAAGTCACTTGCCCAAGGACACCAGTCAGTATGATTCCCAGTCCAAAGTCGGCTACTGTTCTCAACTCTGAGATGGGAGGCAAGAGGGCTGGAGAGCACAGAGGCCATCCTAAGCTGGGGCTAATGCTGTGAGCGCTGTCCTCACCCCCAGAAATGGCAAAGAGGTCCCCTTCCTCCTGGTTCTGAGAACCACCTTTGGAACCGCTCTTTCATGGAGGAAACAGCCATTCATGGAGCACCTACCATGAGCCGGCTCTAAGATGGGCATAACCACCATGAGCAACACACGCTCCCTGCCCTCTCGGGGCTGATGGTCCAGATCAGGAGACAAGGGAGGCCAAGAGTAGGCTGAGTGTCATAGCAGAGGGACCTGGGGGGCTATGGAAGCCTACAGGAGGGACCCTAGCCTAATAAGAAATCAGGGAAATCTTCCTGGAGGAGGGTACATGCACAGGGGGCTCTCTAGTGCGCTCAGACAGAGGAAGGTCTCTCTTCTTCACTGCTCTCTCCCTGGGATCGAGGACCCTGCCTGGCAAAAGTGAACTCTCAAGAAAGAAGAGGCTGAAATGCTTTGCTTAACTCCAAGCTCCGTGACATCACCCTGATACCTTCAAGAATCGTGGCAGGAAGGATCTGGAAAAGAAAAGGATAGGGCTGGGGGTGCTGAAGGTGCGTGGGGACCGGAGGAGCAGTGGGAGAGAATGAGCTCTGTCTTCAAAACCTGCACCCACTGGGAAGAGAAAACCACCTGCACCGGGGGCCCCCCCAAGGGGCAGAGCCCGGAGCTAACAGGAGGAGGCACATTTGGCTCAGTGTAAACGAGCATTTCAACACTTCCGGGGTTGGAAAGGCTGGGAGCTGGCTCACAAAGCTGGGGCCCCTGTTAGAGGGGTTTGAGTTGAGGCTGGATGACCGGCTATTAAGGATGCTGGGAAAATAAATAGGTCAAAGGGCTGGGTGGGAAGTGGTGTTAGCTGAGTTTGAAGGTCCCATCTGTGGCTGCGTCTGGGATTTGCCTGCCCAACAACGACTGACTTTGACCCTGCTAATAGAACCCCCGTGCAGGATGGAGCATCAGAATACCCAAAATAGGGCTGCAGAGGATTGCTGTAGGCCATTTATGACTCTCCCATTCCCCTTGGCCAGATCCCTTCCCGGCTCCCTTTCCCGGCCGTATCCTTATGACCCACTTCTGGCTGATGGTAGGCAAGAACAGGTCTGCTGAGCACTTTCTAGAAAAGATCTTGTGTCCTCCCCACTCCCCCACCCCGCCACTGCTGGCTGGCCCTTTTCACCCTTCCTTATGGGGATAATGATGTGAGGACCTGATGCTTGGCAGCGGTTCTGAGACCACGAGGTGACAAAATACAGGCTGAAAAGCAAGCGCTCCGGATAGCAATGATTAGCAATTCTAAGATACACCATATTTTCACATTGTGACATCTTTGAAATCAAGATATATCTTATAATAATCATTGGGGGGTCAGAGTATAATTGGCTTTTTTTTTTAACCTGTGGAGGCACAGCATGGCCTGGGGGTTTGCCCAATACCACATAAAAATGGATGGTGGAACCAAGATTCCAACGCAGATATTTTCCATCTCAGCATATAAAACGCGGTCTGGAGGAGGGAGGGAAGGGAGCACCAAAAGGCTTAGCCCTCATTTACAGATGTGACAACTGAGGCCCAGAGAGGTTAAGCAATTTTCCCAATGCCACAGAGCCTGTCAGTGGTAGAGAAAGGATTTGAACCCAGGGAGTTCTGGCCCCAGCATCCAGCACCTGCTTGTCGCATATGCAGCCAGTCTACCGAGGGCCTTGACCCTGAACTGTCCGGTGCAAAGACACGACTCTAGCAGGAGTGTGCAGCCAGGCCCCATGGCTGGAGTCAGGACGGCCTGGCAGGGCTCTTCAAAGCAGAGTGACTCGAGCCGCCTTCTCACTGCCTGGGTCCTTCACAAATGGTATTCGTCAGGCAGCCCCCAGGCCCCTGTATGGGGCAGGACGCTGGGTTCCCGAGCTGGCACGGTTGCCCGGCACCCCAGGGCCATGCTTGGATCTGCAGAGTATCCCTACATGCCTGAAGGCCATGTTCAAAGAGGCAGCAAGAGCAGGGCCGGGAACGCGTGGACGCCAGCCCAGCCTAAGGTCCCCGTGGAGGCTGCCGGCCCCGCGTCCCCAGGCAGCGGGAAGGTCAGCTGGGAAGGACGCCCCCGGCCTCTGGCTGATCCACGGGCCTGGAATGTTCGCTTCCTCAGCCGGCGCCCACAGCTCAGAGACACGCAGCCCGACTCGGTGTTCCCTCTGCCAAGGGTGGGCAGCCCACGTTAAATTCGGCACTCGGAGACGCTCGGAGGCCGAGACTGCAGAATCTGGGGGTGATGTTCCGTGGCTCGGTTATGGTGGTAACACAACGGGGCGTGCTTGTCAAAACCCTCAGCGCTGTGCACGACAGAGCCTGGCCTTTACAGTAAGCAGATTGCACCTCGCGAACCCTGACTGAAATTCATATCCGTGAATATAAACAAATAGGTAGACGTGTGATTTTTAAAGGAGAAAAATCCCTAAAGCTTGAACGTGGGAGACGGGCCCCGCGGTCTGGCCCTTGCCGCCTTTCCCTTTTCCCTCCCAATGGGGCTCAGCCCCCACCTCGCCCCTCTCCCCTACAGAGCTGTCACTGTCCTTGGCGGTGTCCCCCGGCCCCGGGCACCTCCTGCTCAGAGCTAAGCTGCCCGGGTGGGACGGTCCTCAGCGCAGTCCCGTGACAGGGTGCCACACGGCCACCTCTGGACAATGCCGTCCGATGGCTCCTCCGGCATAAGTCCCCTCTGGAAGCATCTCTCTTGTTCAGCCTCAGCACGGGGACCGTGGGAAGTCACCTCGCCCCTCCGTGCCTGGGGCCTCACGTGTTTAGGCGACGAGGGTAGCACCCCCCTCGCAGGCTGCTGTGAGCCTCTGATGAGTGGATGTGCACACACAGCTGCGCCTGGCACAGGCACACTTTCCAGAAGGTTAGCCAGGGTGTCCTGACCAGCACTTTCATTGCTATGCAAGGGGAGGAAGGCACAGGCCAAAACAACACGGTCCAAATGCAGCAGAACCCCAGAGGGTGTTCACACACCCTGTAAGCCCCAGTGACAGATCCCCCCCTATATGGAGTGGAGGCTGTTCCTGTCTTGTCAACTTACTGGCATCAAAAAGGCAAGGCCTCAGAGCTAGACCCTGTGTATCGCCTCCTGCACGACCACCCAGCATCCCCTCCTTGGAACTCCTCCTCGGCGCTCTGTCCATCCATCTCTTCTGCCACTGGATGGGTGGGGGAGGGGAGGGCTAGGAGACTTCAGACCCTACAGCTGGGGAAGGGGAGGGGGCGAGGCCAGCACCAACATCAGCTCCCAGGGTGGTTTCCCCCTAAGACAGCCAGACTTGCTGCTCTATCACTTGTATCTTATTGTGCTAAAATAGTCTGTCTTCTCCTTGACCATGAGCATCATTACAAAAGTCTACCTTCTCCAGAGTGCGGTGTTGTCCTGCAGCATTTTGTTTAATGCCATTATTTAATGGCCATCTTCCAGATGGATGAGGAGAGAGTCTGTGTTTCTCTTGTTCAGGGCTGTTTCTATAGGGCAAGTGAGGATGGGTGGCTGGCTGGCTGGCTGGCTGGATGGATGGATAGGTGGGCGAATAGATGGATGCATGGATGGATGGATAGGTGGGTGAATGGATGGATGGTTGGATGGATGGATGGTTGGATGGTTGGATGGTTGGATGGATGGACAGATGGATGTGTGGATGGATGGACGGATGGTTGGATGGTTCGATGGATGGATGGATGGATGGATGGATGGATGGATGGACGGATGGATGGTTGGACGGATGGATGGATGGACGGATGGATAGGTGGGTGGATGGATGGATGGATGGATGGATGAATGGCTGGATGGATAGACAGACAAGTGGATGGGTGGATGGGTAGATGAATGAGTGTGTGGGTGGGTAGGTGGGTGGGTGTGTGGTAGGTAGATGGGTTGATAGGTGAGTGGGTAAACGAATGGGTGGATGGATAGATAGGGAGATGCATGGATGGATGGGTGGGTGGGTGGATTGATAGATAGGTGGATGGGTGGGTAGGTGGACGGACATGTGGGTGGGTGAATAGATGGGTAAATAAGTAGGTGAATGGGTGGATGAGTGGATGGGTAGACTGGACAAATGATGCCTAGTAAAGGCTGGAGCTGGGGGCTCAGGGACATCACTCGCCTCCTCTCCACCTGCTGTTTAGGGTTGACAGCTTATGATATCTCCTCCACTGGTCCTGTGAGGGACCTTGATCCCTGCGATTGGTGAGTCAGTCCCCGGGCTCCCCAGACAAGGACAGCGCAGACTAAAGAACAGAACCGACAGAGGATAAAGGTAAGAGGAGTTGGGGGAAGCTGGGATAAGGGAGGGAGGTGGGGGCAGAGCAGCTGGAATAAAGGTCTGTGAAAGCAGAGAGCTGTTCCTCAGGAGGAAGAGAAAGCGGGGAGGGAGGGAGCAGCAAAACTAGAGCTGGAGGTGGAGGGAAGAACTCGATCAAAGGAAAGGCAAATGAGGCAATGGGCTCCCTGAGTCCCCAAAGGCAGTGATGGGCCTGACTCCCAGCACCCTTCCTCTCCATCAGCCAGCTCGGTCTCACTACATCCCGGGTCCCTGCAGCGGCTTCGGGATTATCCTTCCCTCAGCTCTGCCCTGGGAAGGAAGACATCAGCACAGGGACCCCCCCTCCTCCCCAACCAAGATCCTGATCCCCACCCCGCATCTGGAGGACCCTGGACAGCTGTGTGGACCCTCTGAGTGTGACCTTCCTCACCTGTAAAAGGGGGGTGAGAAGGATGCTGCCTAGCGGGGGTGTCACAAAAAGGAAACTAGAGAGTACGCGAGAGGATCTGGAACCCAGGCAGGGCCACCATCTTGCCTTCCTTCCTCTTCTCATTCCCGATGGACCGTAAGGTGCCCAGAGAGTCGAGGTGCAGACAGAGCTGTGTTTCTCCTCTGTGCCCGCTCAGGAATCAGCGGGAGGCATCTGGGACAGGTGCTGGGCCTGTCCCCAGAGACTGGTCTCATTGATGTGGGGTCCCCAAGAGATTCTGGGCAGCCAGCGTGGAGCAGCTGGGATCTAAGTGGATGTGTGTGCGTTAGGCAGGGACTGGGACAGAGACCCAAGTCCTGGTCACAGTGGGCAGTACTTCTGAGGAGGGCAACCCGGTGGTGGCCAGGGGCACGAGGAGGCCTGGGGCGCTGGTGTGGGAAGGAGGAGAACTTTCCTCTGAACACCAGTGGGCCCTGAGAATTCTGTTCCAGGTGCCCATATAATCTATTCAGACAGAAAATAGTGATAAGCAAATGGGATTGAATCCAGCTCCCCCCGCCCCCAAGACTGGCCGGAAGTTCATAGTGGCGCCATCTTTAATTCCTTCTCCTTCCCATGGATTCCACGAGAACAAGGTTACCTGGTCGCCAAGGAAACAGAAGTGGCTCCGGCCATACACAGCTACCGTGGGCTGAATTTCGTCCCTCCAAAATTCGTGCATTGAAGTCCTCACCCCAGTACCTCAGAATGTGGCCGTATTTGGAGATGGGGCCTTTCAAGAGGTAATTCAGGTTGGAATGAGGTCTTCGGGGGGGAGCCCTGGTCCAGTCTGACTGGTGTCCCTCTACGAAGAGGAGACGTGGATGCAGACGTGCACAGAGAAAAGACCATGTGAGGACACAGGGGGAAGACGGCCATCTACCGGCCAGGAGAGAACAACTCTGCGGACACCTTGGTTTTAGACTTCCAGCCTCCAGAGCCGTGAGTCATTTCTGATGTGTAAGCCACCCCGAGTGTGGGGTTGTGAGAGAGCACCCCAGCAGACTAGCGGGGCGGCCTTGTACAGGACAGCAGGTCCCTCCACCAACACCTTCGATCCCTGCCACACGAGGACCAGCTCTGGCCTAGACGGCCCTGAGCCCCAGCCGACCCCTTCCCAGCCTCTCACCCTTGGTGGTGCCCAAGGCCACTGGGCCCAGGGCCCCTCTGCCCTCCTGCCTGCCCTGGAGTCGAGGCCTCCCCTCAACCCTGGAGACACCAACATAGCCCACACCCCCACGGGGCAGTCCCGCTCAGTCCCTTCGCAGCCTAGACCTTCAGACAACAAGGCCTTCAGGGCAACCGCCTTCTGTGGCAACCTGCCTTTGTCAGCCCTGGAGCAAAGAAGCTGTCAGACCACCTTCAAAATACAGAGGCTTGGCCAGCAAGTACCCTTCCTTCCTTCCTGACGCATCTGCAAGGGGCGCACACCACACAAGGAACTTTCTCGTGTCTTCTTGCCCTCCCTGCCTCCCCCTCCCTTCCCCTCCCTCTCCCCCGCCCCCGCCCCGCCTCCCCCTCCTTCCCCTCCCCTCCCCTCCTTTCCTAACCTCCTGTTTTCTCAGGGCTCTTGCAAATGGCAGAGTCTTGCTCCAGCCCAGTGAAGACAACTGGTTGACCCCTGTGACGAAAAGTCCCCTCAGTTTTGGGCATCGGCACGCTGGTGACCAGAGTTGGAAGGAGCCCCACAGGGGGTGGGAGGGGCGCTAAAACAAGGGATGAGGAAGCTGGGGAGTGACGGTCTGAGCCCCCCCCCCCGGGGTTCCTGGGACAGGCGCTGTCACCTGCACCACCCGAGACCCGCCCCGTGCTCCTGCCTGCACCCCGCACCCCCACCCGGGCGCCCACGCTCAGTGACATCCTGGGCGCAGAGAGCAGAGTGCAGGTGCCCAGGCACGTGAAGATGCCTGTGCCACGTGAGCACGGGGACTGTTATTCAGCAGGGAAGAAGCAGACGGGCTGCTGCGTGCAAGTGGGACTGTGCCCGCAAGCCTGCCGTGTCCGTTTCCGGAAGGACCCTGAGGTTTAGAAAAGTAAAGCTCGGAGTGCCCCATGCATGCAGCCAGGAAGGGACCAAACTGTGCATCCAAACTGCCAAGCCCTCGCTCTGTCCCTTTACAGCGGGAGGCCTCAGTGTCCTCCACTTGTCCCCTCCTGCCACCCCTCTTTCCTCTTGCCCCCACCCCTCCCCCACCTACGTGGCCTCCGGCCTGCACCTCCCTCCACTTTGCTCCATCCTGGACCCACCTGCAGAGGTGCTTCTCCCACCCAAACCTTGCGTTGTGTTTCCGTCCTAACCTTGCTCAAGAACCTGCGTTGGCTCCCCATGACTTCTAAGAATCGACTCAGAAACCCCCAGCCAGGCACAAAATGCCTCCCAAGCATCTGGCTCTTCTCGCCTGTACCCTCTGAGGGCTCCCTGCTCCCCTCGCAGAGCCTCAGCTCCAGATGGGGGGATCTGTCAGCCCCTCCTCTGAGAAGCCTCCTCAGTTGCACATGCCCACCATAGTTTCTTACCCCTCGACCCCCTGTGCAGCAGGCCACATAATGGCTCCCCAGAGAAGTCCTAACCCCTGGAACCAGCAAATACGTGGTTCGATGACAAAGGGGGGATTAAATTTGCAGGTGGAATTCAGGTTGCTAATCGGCTGACCTGAAAACAGGGAGATTATCCTGGATTATCTGGGTGGGAAGGAGGCAGAGAAGGCCGTGACTGCACTGTTGGCTCTGCAGATGGGAAGGGCCAGGAGTCAAGGGATGCAAGGCAGCTGCGAAGGGCAGGGAAACACTCTCCCTTAAAGCCCTCGGAGGAAGGGAGGCAACACAGCCCTGCCCAACGACCTCCATCGGCAGGAGACTTCTGATCCACAGAATCTACGTTAACAAACGCGTATTGTTTAATCCACCAAGTGAGTGGTAATCTGTTACTGCAGCCGTAGGAAATTAACACACGCGGGCAGAGGAAAACACACCGGACGCCGAAATAACCTGGTTCCGGGGACCTCCTTGAGCTGCCTAATCCTCCTCCTTGATTTCCTCACCCAGGAAAGTAGTAGAAGCCGGAGCTGGCCATGGGGGTGGAGGAACGTCGGGCACAGCGTGAGTCCGGTGGCTCCTCCCACCCGGGAGGCGGCGTGATCATTTGTTTGAAGACAGATATTAGTTCCTTTCCCACGTTTCATCTTCTCCAGATTGAACATTCCAGCTGCCACCTACATTCCACGTGTTCCTAACCATTTTGCAAGCAGGGTCTAGCATCCCAGGGATGGGACTGTGCTCATCACGGCCCTTTTTAAAAACTCATTCTTGGGGCGCCTGGGTGGTTCAGTCGGCTAAGCGTCTGACTTCAGCTCAGGTCATGATCTCAGGGTTGGTGGGTTCGAGCCCTGCATTGGGCTCTGTGCTGACAGCTCAGAGCCTGCTTCGGATTCTGTCTCTCTCTCTCTCGGCCACTCCCCCACTCACAATCTGTCTCTCTCTCAAAAAAAAAAAAAATTAAAAAAATTTTTTAATTAAAAAAACTTTTAAAATAATAATAAATTAAAAATTAAAAAACCATTCTTATTTTTTATAACAATAGCTACAATTATTCCAAGAGCTCCCCTCTCCTTGCTGGATGGGAGGCCGCCTGATTCATGAATCGTTTAATAAAGCCAATTAGAGCTTCAAATTAAGGGAAAAAATAGCTTTGATTGTTCCAGTGGCTCTCAAACAGGGTTGATTTTGTCCCCGAGGGGCATCTGTCAAGGTCTGGAGACATTTTTGGTGGTCATACTGGAAGGTGGTCCTGGCACCTAGGGAGTAGAGGCCGGGGATGTTGCCGAATACCCCACAGTGCACAGGACGGCCCCACAAAAATCAGAATTATCCAGCCTCAAATGTCAGTAGTGCTGAGCGTGAGAAAGCCTGGCTTACTCAGATGCCCACCACGTCCACGTCCTCGGCCTCGGCCAGTTTTAGACATTTTGTATCAGGAGCCCTAACCTTGCAATGACTTTGCAAGGTAGCACGAACATCCAGAAGACAAAATGCAGGCTCAGAAAGGTTAAGGAACTTGTCCCAAGTCACACAGCTTGAAAGAGGCCTTGTCGGGACTCCTTACAGGACTCCCTCGTGTGGTCTCAGAGCCCGGGGGGGCCCTTCTGACGTGTCTGCCTTCTGCAGATAATGGGCAGAGGCACCCCTGGGGGTGCGCAGCCGGGCTCAGCACCTGCGGGAACTCCGTGCAGATGAAGACATTGGCACCCAGGCCTTCCCCATCAGATCGGAGCCCACGGCTTACCTATGGGTCCCTCCACTTGAAGGTCAAAAACATTGCATAGAAAAGTTTGGCTTTTCAAAGATGTCACCCAAAAAAGCACGCCATGTTTTATAAAGTACCTCCCTCGGTTGGCTGGTTAGTCAGTCAGTGAGTCGAGTTTCATTGAGCTCCGTGTGCCCAGCGCTGTCCAAGCCTCCGAACACGCTTTCGTGGGCCCTTCGTGGGACTCAGTGGTCCACACCCTTGAGAAGGCAGCTACCAGCCCGGCAGGATGCTTACCAGTATGGGCTCTGCAGTCCAATGGCCTGACCTTGAAACTTGGCCCTTCTAACCTACAGTTGTGAGGTCTTGGACAAGGTGACCTCCCAGGGTCTCGGACTCCTCAGTTGTGCCCCGGGGGCCTTCACAGTCCACCCCCCCCCCCCGCCAGGGCCGTTGTGAGTTTGATTTGCACAGTGCCTGGTGCCCACACCATAAATATCAGCTCTAGCGCCGTGGCCTGTGACAAGGAGCAGGGACAAGTCAGCATGAATGTGGGGCCCTCCTTGTCTTCCCCCAGGTCCCTGGGGTTCTCTGAGGGTCCAGTCAGCTTCCCGCCCTCCCCGGTGTGAGAAGAAGCCTAAGGGAGAAACTTGTTCGATCAACAGGTTAGAATCCAGGTGGAGAAATGCTGATAGGCGGCTTGGGCTCTGTGTCTGGGGGAGTCTGGAAGGGAGTCATGGGGGAAGAAACCACTGCTGTGTGTGTGGAGAATACTGAGACACCGTGGGGGTGGGGGGCTTCTCAGTATCGCTATGAATTGGGAATAAACTTCTCTCTGGCCCCAGTCCTGCTGCCCACTTTGGGATCTCCTAGAAAGGCCAAAGCAAAGATTTAAAGTTCTTTGTATTACGCCCTGGTTGCAAGTCTGTGATTCTTTCCACGTGTCGCCAAGCCAAGACTGGACCACGTGGAACACAGTTACCCACGGGTTACGTTACTTTCTCCCCCACTGTACAGACCGGGAAACGGAGGTTTAGAGACAGGGGGCTCGCTGCCCCCAAGTCACAGAACAAGACAAGGGCACAGTGCTCCCATTTTGGCTTCCTGACTCCAATTTTCCATGCTCCAAAGGAGTACCTGAACCCCCCTCTTGTATATGTATTGCTCAAAGGAGTCTGTTTCTCCGGTGCATCTACAATCAGATTACGGGGTCACAAGGAAACAGCAGGGTTGACATACTTTGCTTAGAGTGAGAATTACTGGGCCTTCCTTGGCCTGGCTCCCCTCCCTGGGCCATGGTTTCTGTCAGCAGAGGGTTTGTGACTGCCGCTGGGTAAACGCTCCTATGAGACCAGATTCCTGGGGAGCCCCAGTTCCCCAGATCCACTGGCGCGGCCTTGGCCTCATCCCCTCCCTACCACATCCGAAGCCCCAGAATGAGGTGCCGTCCGGAGAAGAGTGGCTATTGCTCCCCTCCGGAATATGAGAGGGGTGGGCAGACTGCCCACACTGATAGAAGAACCCAGAGCCTCTGACGGGTGTCTCCTTATCCACCCAATACCCGCTCATGAATTGTGCACGCTTCCTCAGTCTCACTGTCCTGCAGGCAGCCGCGGTCTGTCCAGCCTCTCTCTGAAGCGGGCCCCCACCTGGTTTCCAAAGAAAGAACATCCATTCAAGTGCCACCGGCAGACCTGAGTTCAAGTTACGTCTCTGTCATGACTAGCTGTGCTGCTTTGGCCAAGTTGTCCAGCTTCTCTGAGCTCAGAAGGAGTCGTAGCACTAATGCCTTAAGGTCCTTATGAGCACTGCGTGGACAGGAATGGGACCTTGTAGGCCCCACAGCCTCGCACGGGCAGCTAATGAGATCCCCCGGCTCCTGCTGGCCGGCTCCCTGCTCTAGGCCAAGGCGGTAGAGAGGAGGGGGAGGAAGGGAAAGGTTCAGGGAACCCTTTTGCTTTCGGTGAAAGCTGCTCGCTTAAAGGAGGGTAACAGCATTCCCCAGGACACCCTCAAGGTGTAAATATTTACCCATCGAGAGCTTCAGGAAGGCCTGTCCTGCAGGGAGGTGAGGTCCTGAAGAATGTCCCTGGCCCACGCGGTGGAGCAGAGGGAGGCAGGAGAGGCCACAAAGGAAGGCCAAAAGGAGAGGGGAAATCACACATAAATATTTGCCAAGCGAGAACGAACTCCACAAGTGGCAGAACTATTTAGAAACATTCTATTTGCACAAGAGCTGGCCAGGCGGGCACCATGGCCCCAGAGGGTGGGTGAAATTTACTCTTTAACACACACACACACACACACACACACACACACACGACTAAGCACGAACTGAAACGTTGAGGAAGAGCCAGGCTTCTATTCCCAGGCGCTTTCTTCTCACTGTATTACACGCAACTCGGAAAAGGAGAAGGGCAGCGGGGTCCAGGCCAGCGTGGGCAGGGCCGAGGGCTCTGTAGGCACAAAGGTGCAGAGGACTGAGCTGAGTGCATCGGGGGACCAGGGAGAAGGGTGGAATCTCTAGGACATCTGTGGCCAAGGGGACTGTGGCGGGGCAGGGGCAGCGGGAGATGTGCATCCCAATGGCCCCCGCGAGCAAGGCGGGTGCCCGGCTCAACCTGATGTGAGTCCCAGCAGGTTTGGGCAAGGGTCGAAGCCAGGATTGGGGCAGGAGAGAGGGACAGAGGGCAGACCCCTCTCCAGCCAGCCCCACCCAACTGCCCTGCAGGACCAAGTCTTTGAAAAAGGGATCCCCAAGGGGGCTCAGACAGTCCCCAAAGAAGCCAACGGTCCCTATTCCCTTTACGCGGCCTTGCCTCTTCTCCCTAGAGAGGGGCTCATTCTTTGCTGCTGACAAAGCCAGGTCTCAGGAGCCCCTTTCTCCAGTGCCGAGAGCCCTCCCGGCTTCTGTAGGGGGATGAAGGACAGACTAGTTACCCAAAGGTTGGGGGTGGGGGGAAGAGGTGAAAAGTGAGGCTGTGACAAAAAGCACAGCCCAACACGGAGATGAACGAACACACAAAAGCTGTCCCCGCAGAGACTGCCCTGCGTGGCGTCGCGCGTCAGCGAAGACTGTAGACGGTAGATCAATATGGAACGGGCCCTGCGGTCAGGCTGCGGCTGCCCCCCGCTCCGCGAGCGCACGGCTCGGCGTTGGCAGAACTGGCCGGCGAGGGGGCCGAGTCTGACTTGCTGAGAGTCACCGCCCCCCCACGCCCGAGACCCACCAAGAAGTTTGACTGACACATGCGGTTGCCGTGGCAACGTCCTCCGGAGGGTCCTCCCCATGTCATTCTCCATCGCAGCAAACCGTGGTAGGAACTTTTCGCTTCAACTGGCAACTTACGGTTGCCAAGGCAACCTCCTTAAAGCACCCCAAGGCTGCAGGTGGGCGCAAGGTGGGGGCGGGGATCAGTCGACGGTGGGCGCAAGGTGGCGACGGCCCGGTGGGCAGAGGCGGGGTCCAGGGCGAGGGGTGGGGCGAATAAGTTTGGGGTAGAACATGGCGGGGAAGGGGGTTCCAGAAAGAGGACAAGGGGCCTCCACGAATGCACTCGTTCATTCCCTCCTTCACTAGCTTGGAAGTCATTCATTCATTCCCTCACCTCCACACCCTACCACTTGAGCATCCGTTCTGTTTTCTGGCTCTTTTGTTTCCTGTGGGCTGGGTGGATGAAAGGACCCTCCGCGCACACGCGCACACACACACGCACACGCACACATACACTTGGCCCACATGGAAAAGCGGGAACAGAAAGAGCATCCGCTTTGGAGTTTGGAGACAGACATGGGTTTTCATTTACATCCCTGACTCTCCTCGTTTCCCCGTTTGAACGTTAGACTAGAACCTGCTTCTGAAGATACTGGGGGCAGCAAACAACCCGCGACCCCATAACAACACGCCGAGTGGGGCTTCCTGCACCTGAGGAGCGTGCGGGCAATGACCCTGGCTCCCGCTTGGTTCTCCGGTGGGGGCCGGGCAGCTCCCGAGGGGAGGTGGGGGCGCACTGCGGACACTGGGGCTATGCCAGGCGGGGAAGGTCCTCACCCACCCCCCACCCGAGGGCAGGAAGGGGGAGTCCAGGAGGGCCTGCCCGCCAGGGGTTTTAAGCTCCGTCTCGCTGGATCCCGGCAACGCCATGACGCCGTTTTCTCTCCCTCTGTTTGGCAGGTGAGGAAACTGAGGCCCAGAGAGGTGGAACGAGGTCACCCAGAGAGCAGGCACGTTGAGGCAGAATTCACCCGTGGGCCGCGTTCCTTCCAAAACCCCTCAGAAAACCCTCACACTCTATTAGGAGGCGGATTCCATTATCCCGTTCGCTGATGCAGAACACATGCTAAGCGAGGCTAGGCCGCTCCCCTGAGGTCACACAGCTCCTCCGTGCTCCTCCCCAACCCCCTCAGCCGAAACACCCAGACCTGGAGCCAGGATCCCACCCCCACCCTCACCCTTGCAGTCCACTGGGAAGTCACCCCTGCGAAGGGAGACGGGAGGGGAATTTAACAGAAGTCCATCATTTCTGTTCCACCCTCACCCTCCAACACCCGGCTTCTCCAGGACCTGGGCTTGGCCACAGGATAGGAGAGAGAGGCTTGGCGGGGGGCCACCGAGGCCCTGTGGCCACGTGGAGGGCAGACGACAGGCTGGGAGACCAGGCAGGCTGCTGGGACAGGACAGCTCCGTTTTCCTGCTCCTTCACTAGAACTGGCAAGACCAGACGTCCAGGTGGCACAGAGCAGACCAGACGCCCCTTCAGGGTGTGAGGACCGCAGATGGGGGAAGAGGGGAAGGAGGAGGTGACCCTGGGGGGCGGGGTGCTATGTCTGCAGCTGGGAGGAAACCAAGGTGCAGAAACATTAAGGGAGGCTCACAGGGACAGAGGGACATGCAGACCTGAGACCCAGGCTCGATCTGTGCACCTGTATCCGGGGGTCTGCCTCCCTAGGAACTGGGTCCCCGCTCTCCCTCTCATCCAGAATGTTCTTCCCCCAGATGGCTGCTCACACTCTACCCAGAACTTTGCTTTAATGTCCCCTCCATGGAGAGGCTTCCTCTGACCATCTTATGTGAAACAGGCACCCCGTTTGATTAAAACGCTTAGCTCTGGAGGCAGGCGGTGCTGGACAAATGAGCTGAGCCAGCCACGCTGGGGGATGCGAACCTTGGGCTTCATTGCTCGGTCACCTCTATCTTTTTCTATGTTTGAGATTTTCCACAATGAGGGGCACCTGGGTGGCTCAGTCAGTTAGGTGTCCGACTTCGGCTCAGGTCATGATCTCACGATCCGTGGGTTCGAGCCCTGCATGGGGCTCTGTGTTGAACGCTTGCTCGGAGCCTGGAGCCAGCTTCGGATTCTGTGTCTCCTTCTCTCTCTGCCTCTCCTCTGTTCACGCTCTGTCTTACTCTGTCTCTCAAAAATAAATAAATGTAAAAAAAAAAAATTCAATCATGAAATTTTCCATAATGAAGCTTTTTATTTTTTTTTTAATTTTTTACATTTATTTATTTTTGAGAGACAGAGAGAGACAGAGCACAAGCAGGGGAGGGGCAGAGAGAGAAGGAGACACAGAATCAGAATCAGGTTCCAGGCTCTGAGCTGTCAGCACAGAGCCCGACGTGGGGCTCAAACCCACAAGCCGTGATATCGTGACCTGAGCTGAAGTCAGACGCTCAACTGACTGAGCCACCCAGGCGCCCCCATAATGAAGCTTTTTAAACAGTGGATTACAGAAACCAACATGCCTTGCACCTGTCTATATCCTGCCACCCTGGTTTATCTTCCTTCAAAGTAGTTAAGTCCACCTGACATCACCTGATGCACCCACTTGGCCATCGTAGGCCCAGATGCAGGGGGGGAGCACGGGCGCAGGGGACTGCTGTATTTCAGCGTGGCTCGGGCAGAGAGCCTGAAGGGGGTGCTCAGCACAGACCAGAGTGTGGGGGCCTTGATGGGCAAGCAGAGGAGCCCGGCCTTGTGCCGAGACGATGGAGAAGACACACCCCACCTGCCCCACCCGCCTCCGGCCAGTTCCAACGCCGTGGCGATTCATTCCTGTTCTGAGTTTTCACACTTGCTGTTCCCTCTGCCTGGAAAGCTTTTCCCTTGGCTCTCCTCCTCCTTCAGGTGGAAGCGTGAGTGTGGGCTGGGCAGAGCGGCTGACCCCGGGCAGCCATCAGGAGCAACACTCGGGGATTATCTGCATCAGCACCCCCCTGATTCCCGCACATCGTGTGGCGGGTGGCTCCGCTGCCCCCAGCTGTCCACCCAACCCTGTACGCACACCTTTCGCCCCATGGCTTTGCCGGACCTCCCTCTAGAGGAAGGGCGTATTTTGCCAACACCCTGATGGTGGACTTGACCACAACGCGAGCTTCGGCCAGTGGAACGTGGGCACAAGTGAGAGCGTCCCGGGGTTCCGCTGCTTTCTCTTTGCACCCTAGCCCTTCGGCCATCCCCATGGGACAGACACGTCCCAGGTAGTCCCAAGAGGAGAGGCCCGTTGAACAGTCCTGGAGCCAAGCCCTGCAAAGCCCAGCCGGATCCACAGATCCCCAGCCCGTCTGCAGCCTCGGGAGTGAGAATGAATGTTGTTTAAGCCGCTGAGTTTGGGGTTGTTGGGTGGCATAATTGTGACCACCGATGACTGGCTTGCAGAACATAACACGCTCTCACTTATCCCCCCACTCAGCCACCATTGTGTTGGCCCACACTAGACCACAGGCCCCGCGAGGCAAGGACCCACACCTGTCTCACTCACTGCAGTATGGTCAGCACCCGGTATGGGGTTTGACGTACGAGAGACCGTCAAACACATGCGAAGCCAGCGAATGAATGAATGCAATGTCTTCAAGGGTCGTGAGCAGAGGAGAGGCAGGAGCAGACACATGGGTGAGGACGACAGCTGGTTGCCATAGGAGGAGACAGACGTGGGGAGGCATTTGCAGAAGACCCAGGGAAGAAGCTCTCGCCGTGGTGCAGAAGGAGACAAAGGTGGCCAGGACTCCAGAATGAACCGAGAGGCCGACAGACTTGAGATGATTAACCACAAAGCTGAGGCTGGTTCAGCCCGTCCTGTAGGCCAGGCTCTGCCCACATCCCACTTCATTCAATCCTCAGACCACCATACAAGGTGGGTCCTGCGATCACCCCCATTTTCAAGAAGAGGAAACCGAGGCGCAGAGAGGGTCATCGCCTTCCCAGGTCATGCAGTGAGTGAGTGGTGGCTGCCCAACGAGGCAGGAGTCCAGCCCCAGGGTCCTCACGCTGACCCCCTGGACCACGCTCTTGTGTTCCGGTGTCACATTTCAGAGCAACCTCAGGGGGCCCAGAGACACCAATGGCATTGGGGGAGGGGGCAGAGAAATGCACCCCCAGCGCGTTTGGGATAGCTCACCACCAGGGGTGGGGGGGACCAGAAAAAGGGTGTGGCTTCTCTTTGCCATTTAGTTCAACCCACTGGGTCATGCCCTGGAGTGGGTCTTGGGCACATAAGCCAGCCCCCACCCCTCCTGAAGGCCCCCTCTGCCCCGGGGATCTTGGGGGGAGGCAGGATCTGTGAACACTTGAACTCCAGCCACGAGGGGGGTTTCAGCAGCCCCCCACAGCTGCCCTTTCTCCCCATTTCCTCTCCCTTGCTCGCCCTACCCTGGAAGACGTTGTGGATGGTTCCCAGCATTGAGGACCCACGTGGAGACCACCCACACGCCCCTGCCAGGGTTAGAGACAAAGCAGAGAGAGAACTCCTTAGTGACAGAACCTGGGCGTCTGCCAGAGGCCAGCTGAGCAAACCCAGAAGGGAGTCTCTGTACAGGCCCCCAAAACTCCTCCGGGCTGGGAACCCCCAAGTGGGTGGGAGGAGGCGTGGATGGGAGCCCTTCCATCTGCCTGCTCTTGGCAGTTTTACAGACTGCTTTCCCACAAGGTGGCCTTGCAGGACGGAGGCTTCCTGACTTCCCCGCACCCACACCTAGAAGGACCAGAGCTGAACGGGGCCCTGGTCTGACGGCCACCTCCGCTTGCTCTGTCCCCACAGTGATGCAGAGGGGTTGGAGGCCTGGGCCAGGCTGACGTCTTGAGGGTGAGGGATCGGGGGCCCACACAGGGGCCTGGGGACCCACTGGGTAGCAGGTCGGCCCCCGACAGATTTGTCTCCATGGAGGGAGCCAGACTCCTTGGAAGGAACTTCATGTTCAAAAAGACTCTCAGAGGGACGCCTGGGTGGCTCAGTCGGTTAAGTGTCCGACTTCAGCTCAGGTCATGATCTCATGGTCCGTGAGTTCAAGCCCCGCATCGGGCTCTGTGCTGACCGCTCAGAGCCTGGAGCCTGTTTCAGATTCTGTGTCTCCCTCTCTCTCTGATCCTCCCCTGTTCATGCTCTGTCTCTCTCTGTCTCAAAAATAAACAAACGTTAAAAAATTAAAAAAAAAAAAAAAAAGACTCTCAGAAAGAATGTGGCTCTGATGGAGATGCTCGGAGAAGTGAGGGGAGGAAACAGTGAGAAAGGTGAGGGCTGAGGTCAGGCCGAGTCACAGAGCTGCTCGGGCTTCGACCAGAGGAGAAGCCCGTCTGGAAAATTCTGTAGACAGAGCCCCAGGGAAGCTTCCAGCTCCTGCCTTCGTCCTCCTCCCTCAGACTGGCAGCCATTCCTTCCTCGGACAGTTCCTCTGCACAGTTTATAGTGCTCTTTGGTGATATGTGCCTGGTGGGTTTCTGCACTGGCCTTGCCTACTAGACTTTGAGCCTCTGATGGGCTCGTTCACTCGTGCGTTCACTTACAGGGCGCCTGGCAGCTCTCGGTGCTGGGGCTACAGTGACGGGTATGACGGACCAGGTCTCAGGTATCACTGGTGTGAGAGGAAGAACGAGGAGAGGGGGCTTTCCTTTGGGGGCAGCTGGCTTCCTCGGTGGGGAAACCAGGGGCTAGAATGTTCCAGCCAAGAACTCGTTTCTGCGGCCCACCTCCTTTCCCGCAACAGCCTGGCTTTCCCCAAAGAGGGCTTTCTTCCTTTCGCTTCGGATATTGTTCTGTGTTAAATCCCAATCCGCTCGCCGAAGGCGAACACACTGGCCTTGCCCATCAGTGACTCCTCGTTTGTTCTTGGTTTTATTTGTTTCAATGCCTAGTACAGAGCCTGGCACCAAAATAGAACAAAAGAATAGAATAGAATAGAATAGAGCAGACACCCCGTCACTGGCCTCGGTGGGCACAGGTCAAATAGTTGCAAAACAAGGTGATGGAGAACCACCGTCTGTGTGGCCATCCCAATTTTTAAAAAAAAAAATTTTAGGGGCGCCTGGGTGGCGCAGTCGGTTAAGCGTCCGACTTCAGCCAGGTCACGATCTCGCGGTCCGCGAGTTGGAGCCCCGCGTCGGGCTCTGGGCTGATGGCTCGGAGCCTGGAGCCTGTTTCCGATTCTGTGTCTCCCTCTCTCTCTGCTCCTCCCCCGTTCATGCTCTGTCTCTCTCTGTCCCAAAAATAAATAAAAAACGTTGGAAAAAAAAAATTAAAAAAAAAAAAAATTTTAATGTTTATTTATTTTTGAGAGAGAGAGAGAGAGTCAGAGTGCAAGCAAGGGAGGGGCAGAGAGAGAGGGAGACAGAATCCGAAGCAGGCTCCAGGCTCCGAGCTGTCAGCACAGAGCCCAACGTGGGGCTCGAACTCACAGAGATCATGACCTGAGCCGAAGTCGGACGCTTAACCCACTGAGCCACCCAGGTGCCCCCACGGTCACCCCAATATTCCACATATCAGGGATTATTAAAAGCATCTGCCAAACTGGATTAAACCGAATGCCAAAAACACTTCCAAAACACAGTCCAATGCGTCCACCGTGGTGTTACATTTTCCTTCAGCGGCCCAGCAGCGCAACAGGCCTGTGAGACAGAGCAGGGTCTCAGCCCTGGTCACTCACGCTTCTTCCCATTTCACAGATGAGACCGCTGAGGCCAAGGAAGGTCGCGCAGCTGGGAAAAGGCACAGCTGGGAAGCAAAGTCAGTCCCGTGTGAGGCGAGCGGCCTTCACGTACGTGATGCGTTCCTTCCGCGACAGCTCAGTTCCTTCTCTTGTCCCAGCCGCCTGGGCTCTCTCCTGCCTTGTCCTCTCGGCCTCTTGGAAAAAAACTGTCTGTGGCAGGAGGGAAGGAGGCCAGTGCAGAGGCGCGCCACGAGGTGGGGACGAAACAGGAAAGCACGGCTTTCTCGGGGCCCTGGCTGCCGACTTTCACTTATGTGTCCGTGGCCAGACGTGGGTCCCATGGCCGATCTAGCTGCAAGGGAGTCTGAGAGGTGCGTGTGTCCTCTGGGCCGCCCCAGACAGACTCGGATTCTTGCAAAAGGAAGAAGAGGGAGGGACAAGGGTGGGCGACTTTGCTGTGTCTGCCTCATTTTTTATGACGTTGACGGTGATCATTATACAATGATTATCGTTATCACTATGGCCGTTCCCTGCCTGTCGCCAGCACGTCACCAGCCCCAGTCCAGGAAGGCACTTTCCCCGACCCCAGTCCACCACACACACACACACACACACACACACACGCGCACACACGCACGCACTCATGCACACAGACCCCCAGGACGGCCTCCTGAGCCCCCACTGCAGCTACTCAAGGCACAGGTCACAGAGGCTTCTTGCCATGCTCGAGACACAAGAGCCAAGGGCCCCGGGACGTGTCCAGACAGGGTTCCCAGCCCTGCCCCTCCCCCAGCCGCAGCCCCAGCAGGGACAGCTATTTTGAGAGCTGCTGGCTGGCAGGTGGCACCTCGTGATGGAGCAGTTCTCACTTGAGCCAGACAGACCCTGGCTGCCGCCCTCTGCTCGCTCGCTCCCTCTGCCTCCCCCCTGCACCTGGCAGCCTTCACTCCCAGCCTCATGACCCCCTTCCCCTCTCCCACCCATGATCCCCTCCCCAACCTTCTCTCCCCATCTCTCGTCCCCTTCCCCTCTGCCTCTCACTCCCGTCTCCCCTCTCCTTCTCTCTCCTTCTCTCTGACTCTGTCTCTCCCTCTAACTCCCCTTCTCTCCCTCTCCTTCTCTCGCCCTCTCTTCCTCTCTCTGTCCCTTTCTCTCTCCCTTTCTCTCTTTCCCTCCCTCTCTCCTTCTTTTTCTGCCTCCCTCTCTTCCCCTTTCTCCCTCCCCTTCTCTCTCTCCCTCTCCTTCTCTCTCTCCTCTCCTTCTCTCTCCCTACTTCTCCCCCTCTGTCTCCTTCTCTCTCTCCCCCCTCTCCCTCTGTTTCTCCCTCTCTCCTCACCCTCTGTCCCTCCCTCTCACCCTTCATCTCTCCCTCTCCTTCTCTCTCCCCCCCCCACTCTTTCCCTCTCCCTCTCTCCCTCCTTCCCGTCTCCCCCTCCCACTCTCTTCCCCTCCCTCCGTCCTGTCTTCTGGTTCTATTACATGCAGCCAACATTCCCTGAGTCCCCAGCGATGAGCTCAGCACTGATACTAACTCAGATTGATCTGTCACCACTGGCCTAGTACCAACAGAGCAGGGATTCAAGCCCAGGTGTTCCGGCTCCTTCCTCTGTGTCTGTGGCCTGGCGCTCTCCCAGAGGGCCTGCACCGGCCTCGAGGGACCTGGGCCCGAAGAAGGAGCAGGGGCTGCTCTCGAGCTCACTGTCCAATGGGGCAGCAGCTTGGCCACCTGGACGGACATGGGCACCCCCTGGCCGTCGCTGAAAGAGCCACGAACTTGGCAGGAAGGGCGGCCAGGGCATGTGGGGTGGGCGAGGCGCTGGTTCGGCCCTTAGTGCGAGCGCTTCCTTAGATCTGCACCCCAGGAGCCTCACATGCTGCACCCTCCCTCCAGCCCCGCCTGGACTTCAACGAGGTGACTTGAGAAGAGTGGGGGTGAGACCCAGGAGGGCAGGAGAGCCAAGGCCATTCCACGGCTGCCAGAAGAGGGTGCCGCGCCCAGGGGCCAGGGGAGGGAGACAAGAACAAGCACCCCCCCACCCCCTACCCCCGCCGTCTCTCTCCCCTCCCACCATCCATCTCCACTGAGCTCCAGCACCTGTGAGTCAAACCCAGCAGGAAAACAGGGGACTAGGACAGGGAGCCCCGCTGATGCCACCCGGGCAGGCAGGGTGGTGCTCCCCAAACGTGTCCCTGTCTGGGTCCCTGGAACCTTATATGGCATAAGCGGCTTTGCAGGTGTGATTAAAGACCTTGAGATGGGGACATCATCCTGATAATCCAGGTGACCTGGTGCTCTTTAAGGAGGGAGGCAGGGGGTCAGGGACAGAGGAGGAGGCCGGAGTCCAGAAGCAGAGGGCCAGAGACTGGAAGGTGCTCCCCGACCAGCTCTGAGATGGAGAAAGTGACCACGAGCCAAGGAAGGCAGGCGCCCACAGGAGCCAGAAAAGGCTGGGAGACCGATTCTCCCCTCAGACCTTCCCGAAGGACCCAGCTCCGCTGACAACTGGACTTTAGCCCAGTGAGGCTGATTTTGGACTTCCGATCGCCAGAGCCGTTAGAGGGTAAATTTATGTCATTTTATGCCACTGAGTTTGCGGTCATCTCAGCAGCCACAGGAGACCCGCACACCATCTCCCGGGACAAGGAGCAGGGAGAGAAGGGTGAGGGATGTTCAGGAGGGTGGACGGGGGTGGTCAGCACAGCGGCAAAGACGCGGCGGGCATCCAAAGCACGAGATGCGTTAGGGGCAGCGGGCCGTCCACCGGGCCCTGGGCCGTGTGTGGTGGCAGGTGGGGCTGGAGAGTGCGGCACAGGAAGGGCCTCGAAACATCACCAAGCTGGTGGAGCTTGGGCTTTGTGCTCAGGCGGTGGGGAGCCACGGGGGGTCCTGTGCAGGGAGCAGCTTGATCAGCTTTGGATCGAATCAGATTGCTGAGGGACCGGGCAGGAGTGGGGAGGCCGGAAGGACAGAGGGAGGACGCTAGTCAGGATGCTGTTGTGATACTCTGGCTGGTCAGCCGAAGGGCCCTCCGGACACAGGCAAGGGGCCCGGCCCATGGCTCTGGGACTGCGTTAGACAGTCCTGGCCATGCCCATTGGTCTCCCCCCTCCCGCCGCCTTCACACCCACGCTGCATTCCCACCTCCAGGCCTTCGCACCTACATCTTTCCTGCCTGAACACCCCTGCGGCTCCTCTCCATTGATCATTCCCAGACTTCACTTTCGGTTCAAGGGCACCTCTTCCTGAGAGCCCTCCCTGATGAGCCTCTAAAGCCATCTCGCCCAGCCCCCGCCCCTGCTCTCTTCCATCCCTCTTCACCTCTGCTCACATGGCCCCACAGCCAGGATGCCCCTACCACCTGGGTTCAAATCCCATCCCCTCCACCTCTGGACACGTGACTTACCTTCTCTGTGCCTCGATGCCCTCCTCTGTAAGAGAAGGACTATGGGAGCACCGACAGGGCAGGGTCAATATCCTCACACGGAGCTCACAGGGCAGAGGGCGTGTGGGTCCCTGCTAAGCAGCCAGCAGGTGTGAACCTGTGCTGTCGTATCAGCCAAACTGAGGGCTCAGGGGGTCTTGGGATGTCCTCCCTCCTCCCACTGGCCCCAGCTCTGCCCCCCCCAGCCACCAGCACACATCCAACCCACCTTCCACCTGCACCTGTGAATATCTGAAGGCAGCGATCAGCACCCCGGGCCTTCCTGCCTCCTGGCAAAACGGCCCAGTCCCCCCCAGCCTTCCCCTCCCCCCGTGAGGTTTCCAGACCCTTCTGCACGGCTGGGCACATTCCTGGACAGGGCTGCCTCAGACACAAAGCCCCCTCATTAGTGCTCAGTGGATCCCTGCTTTGTGCTGGGCCCTGGGGACACTGAGGCAAAGACAGCGTTATCCCTGTTTCCAGAGCAGCTCTTGGCCTCCTCGGGGCCTCTGGAAGGACTCATGAGTCCCCCTGCCGCCTGGGTCAAGAGCACATTCAAGTGCAGTTGTTTGCATTGCTGTGATTGGAATCCCAAACTTTTCTTTCTTAGAATTCTTGAGTAAGAGTTCTTGACTTGGGCTTTGTGGCCTGGCCTTGTGCCTCCAACGGGACCGTCAGGTCGCCAAGGGCAGGGTCCAGACTTCCCTTGTAGCACCTGGTGTGCCAGGTTTGTGGGTTGCAGGCCCCCAGAAACCCAGAGCTTCAAGGGGCCTCAGGGATCAGCCAGTTCAATGCCCCCATTTCACAGACGCAGGAGCTGAGGTCCAGAGAGTCCAGCGTGACTCCCCAAGGGGCCCTCTGCATGCTTCTCAAGGCCCCAGAAAGTCCTGTTTATCTCACTCAGGCTTCTGTCTCCGAGCCAAATCCCCCTTTCTCACGACTTTCTTCACTAACATCCTTCATCGCGGGGCCCCGTCAAAGATTCTGAGCATCTCAGCACTGCGACCTGGTGTTAGAGGACGGGCCAGGGCCCCGGGGGTATGATGTCTGTGTGCAGTTAGGCCTGCAGGGAAATGGGGAAAACTGACAGCGAGCAACCTGTGAAGACGGGTGGGATTCGAGGAGGCCCCGTTCTCCTCCCTTTCTTTTCATTTTAACACTTCCACGTGGCTCTGAAATCCACACAGGAGGAAGGGCGTGGCCACCCGAGTCCCCACACACCCACTCACGTGGTTCGGCTGTATCCTGCCACGGTCCTGTAAGGCTCTGTCACCCCCGCTTCCCGGAACAAGGAAAATGGGGGGCAGAGAGGCTTAGAAAAAGCATGTGCCCAGGTCACGTAGCTACTAAGTGGTAGAGGCGGAAGGTGAACATGAGACTTCCGATACCCAGTCTAGGGAGAGGGAGGGGGTGGAGAGTCAGGGAAGGTGGCAAAGAGGAGGGAGGGAGAGGCAAGGGAGGAAAGACAAAACTAACCTACACAGGCCTCTTAACAGGTTTATCCAGGTGCAAATAGTGCTTAGTACTTGATGAATGGATGGATAGATGGATGGATGGATGGATGGACAGATGGAAGGACGGATGGACAGAGGGACAGAGGGATGGATGGACGGACGGACGGACGGATGGACAGAGGGATGGATGGATGGACAGACGGATGCACAGAGGGATGGATGGATGGATGGATGGATGGACGGATGGACGGACGGACGGACAGACGGATGGATGGATGGATGGATGGACGGATGGACAGAGGGATGGATGGATGGATGGATGGATGGATGGATGTAAGGATGGATGGACGGAGGGACGGACAGAGGGACGGACGGATGGATGGATGGATGGACGGATGGATGGATGGATGGACGGACGGATGGACAGAGGGATGGATGGATGGATGGATGGATGGATGGATGGATGGATGGAAGGACGGATAAACAGAGGGACGGAGAGATGGATGGACGGACAGACGGATGGACAGAGGGATGGATGGATGGACAGACGGATGGACAGAGGGATGGATGGATGGATAGATGGAAGGATGGATGGATGGACAGACGGATGGACGGACGGACAGATGGATGGATGGACAGACAGATGGATGGACGGACGGATGGACGGACGGATGGACGGAAGGATGGACGGACGGAGGGACGGATGGAGGGACGGACGGACAGATGGACGGACGGATGGATGGACGGATGGACGGATGGATGGATGGATGGAAGGATGGATGGATGGATGGATGGATGGATGGATGGATGGAGGGATGGACGGATGGACGGATGGAAGGACGGATGGGCAGATGGACGGATGGGCGGACGGATGGATGGATGGAAGGATGGATGGATGGATGGACGTACATCGGGCAAGCAGCGGCTCCAGAGCTAACAGTTCAGTAGTTTCTGTACACCCTCTCAGCTTCTGTCTGACTGGTGGTGGTGGTATTGCCTACAGGACAATGGTCTGTGCTGGGGCCCCTCTGCCTGGAGAATCTTAAACCTTCCCCATCTTTGCCCTTGATCTGGGGAAGGGTGGAGAGAAAGGAAGGCAAGAAAGTGCGAAAAGAATGGATGGGGAATTGCCACTAATTTGCTCTGTGTCCTCCCCCTCTGGGCCTTAGTTTCCCTAATTAGAAAGTGAGGGAACAGGCCTAGGTCAGCAGTTTCCCACCTGGCTGATACCAGAATTCCCTGGGAAGCTTGTGAAAATGCAGGTTTCCAGGTCCCCAGCATGTATTTTTAACAAACTGCCCAGCTGATTTCACAATAGGCCAGAGTTAGGGATGAGGGACTAAAAAAAGTCTCCGTGGCCCCAGTTGGGACACCCTCTGACCCATGGCCTTTCCTGGAAGCTCCCATCCTCTCTTTCTGATAGGCTTGTTTCCACCACAATGTCAAAAAGCAACCCACCCCAGCTGAAGGGAATTTATTTGCTGACATACTGAAAATTCAGAAGTGGGACTGCCTTCAGGCCCAGCTGGATCCAGGAACTCAAACATTCTCAAGGCTTGGTCACTTCATCTTTCAGAAGTTCTTACTTCATCAGTGTGCTGGTTTCATTTTCTGGTGGGTTCTGTCTCTACATGGCATGGCAATGGCTGCTGGATAGTCCAATCCGCTTCAAGCCAATGGACAGCAAGAGACCCTCTGTTTTTGGTGTCCATGTACCAATCTCAGGGAAGACTCTGATTGGCTCTGCCTGAGTCATGTGCCCACCATGAGCCAATTGCTCTATCAGGGGATGAGGTATTCGGATTGGCCGGTCCAGGTCACGTGACCCAAGGAAGGCCATCTGGGCAGACACACAGCAGTGTGTCTGCTTTGCTCCCCATTTGCTTGTCAAAGGCCAGCCACAGAGCCTTTGTAGGAGGGGGCAGGATAGACAATCCAGTCTTCTGGGGGCTGACCTGCATAAACAGGGGTCAGGTGACAAAATCACTCCAAACTATTGTCCCTCAGCAATTACCTGTCTGGGAGTCAGGAAGCTGTGGCAGTGTTCAGGAAATTTCTGGTGGATCCAAGCTGAACAACCACCTTTATACATCTGAAAAGGAGGCGGTCCTAGTGATGTGTGGCTCAGTGCCAAGTCTTGGGGCACCCCCCGCCCCCGTCTGGCTGTGGAACTTGCCCTTGGCACTTGCAAAAGGACCCTCTCCCTCTCCAGCTGGGCAGGGCTTGGTCCCAGAGATGAGAGTCTTCCCTGCACCCCACAATCCACAGGGCGGATCCCCAGATCTCTTTTGTTTGTGAAGACTGCAGGGAGGGGAGGGACGGTGATGGGACCCAGAAGGGCCTGTGCTCCTGCCCCACTGGATTGGGGAGCGGGACGGGGGAGGGGGTGGGGACAATAGTCAGTCAGGGCTAGGAGAACCCACGAGGGGGTGAAGGGGTCCGGCGGGCTTGAGGGAAGGAGCACACCATGCCTGGGACAGGGTGAAAGGCCAGAAACTTCTATAGAGAATGTGAAGCTGTGGGTTTGGGGGTCAGTGTAAACCCTCCCCCACCACCGCCTTCCCCTCACGGTTCAATAAAGTCCACTGCCCCACGCAGGAGAGGAATTTTGTGGAAACCGAGGCAGGGGCTGAATTCCACACCCGAGCTGGTGTCACACATGGCAGAGGAGCCACGAGATGGAGGGACACCAGGAAACTGTTGAGTCAGAGCTTGCAGGAGCCCGAGGCTTTAGGACCACGGGGCCCCTTGGGTATGGAGGCTGGCAGAGCTGGTATGAGGATTCCCAAGGGCAGGGGGCCCACTCGACCTCCGGCCCATGCAGGCGCTAGATATTTTCCATCGGTTTCGGGAAGCCGAGCAAAAACACAAGCCCTTTCCACTCTCCAGGAGATAGTGGAGGCAGGACTGGAACCCAGACCTCAGCCTTCAGGCCAGGCCGGAGAGGTGGCGTCAGGGGAGGCTGGCGGCCGGTGGAGGGAGTCCACTGGGCCCCCCTCTTTCTCTGCCTGCCTCTCCCAGCGCCTGTGTCAGGGGACAAGCCCGCAGGACAGGAGGGCCTGGGGATAAAGCTGCTGCTGGGTAGACCAAGTGCTTAAATGAGCCAAACTCGCCAGGAGTCTGGTCCCCATGGCAACAGGAAAGTGGCTCAGCAGAGGCAGAATCGGGCACTCACCGTCACCAGGAGGAGCCTGCTGTAGCCAGGCCCTGGGGTAGGCACTTCCACAACCCGCTGTGCCCCAGAGTCCCGCCGCTGCCGTGGTCCCTCTGCAGACGAGAGCCCTGGGGCCGAGACGGAGCCCCCCGCCCAGAGTCACAGCCCCGAGCTGCTGGCTCCAGATCCTGCGGTGGATAGGAACTGGGAAGCCTGGATCCGAACCCCCACCTCCCTCCCCGTCTCCCAGCCTCCCAGCCATCTCAGCCCTTCTGAGCCTCAGTTTCCCCCTCTGCACCCAAAGCGCTGTCAGGGGTAGATACGGGGTAGTCCTGCCTCCTCCATGGTGGTAAAGTTGGAGCACAGGCACGATCGCCCCTGAGCAGGGACTCTGGGATTCCTGCAATCATCTCCTGCCCCCCTGGGCTTAATTACAACTCTGTCTCTCGTGGGATTCGTTAATCGAGCTTCCCTGTGGCAGGCGGCGTCAGACGGACGTGGTAGCTAATGCTGTCTGTGTGCGCCAAACTTTCCCAGCCGCTCTTCCAGAGACGGGTCCTGTCCCCTGGCCGCAGCGGTAGGACACGACCCAGTCATTCACTCCCCATCCCTCTGGCGACTGTGAGCGGGTCAGCACAAGGACTGACCCAGCAGAGCCCATCGGAACACTCCCCGGGGACTGACGTCTGGACCTCTCGGTAGGGGCGGGGTGAGGAGAGGAGACCTCCTGTGACTTTGTCCCGCATATTCTGGGGAAGGTGTGAGCATCAGTCAGGCTTCAGTGACAGACAACAGAATCTATCCCCAATCTAAAAAAAAAAAAAAAAATTTTGTTTTTGTTTTTTTTAATCATATTAGGCAGCTTGAGTGTCCGAGAACGACTGCCGAACTGGGCCGCCAAGGGGGCTGCGGCTCCTGCCTCCCTCGGGAAGCTGGGGCATCAGGTCACCTCTCAGCTGCCGGCCCCAGAACCACCCCTGCTCTGCTACGACCCACACAGCAGAATGCGTGCTCTGTGCCCAGCCTCTCTGCCCACGAAATCCGGTTCCAAATTCTCACCATCGGGAGCACTCTCTGCGGGAGGATTTATGTTGCCACCAATCCATGACCAGCGGCAGGTGACTCTGGGAAACAGAGCTGTTGGGCTCTCCACCTTCTGCAGCCCAGCAGACACATGCCACAGGCAGCCCGACCCTAGCTGTCACCACTGTCGTCCCAGACGATGCTGTCACAATGTCCCACGCCGCCCTGAATCTGTTCTGCTGTCATTCAGGGATGTGGAGACCTGTCCCAAATACATCTCCAAGCAGTTATGAGGGTCAAGGTGAGAGAAGAGTGAGAAAAACCTGTACATGGGCCTGTGCACCTGGGAGAGCGGATTTAACCAAGAGGAAAATGAGCCCAGAGAGGGTGAAATGCCTTCCCCAAGGTCAGGCGTTCAGGCGATACAGTGTGGAAGACTAGGACTTGGGACTAGGAATTCCTCCTTAGGGCTGAGGGGAGTGGGAGGAGGGAAGGGGGACAGAGGAGCCAGGGGGTCAGGGGATGGCTCCAGGAGGAGGTGGTGGTGGGTTGTATTAAGTCATCCATGGCTGTAGAGCAAATGTCCCCAAAACTTAGTGGTTTAAAACAACAAACATTCGTTATCTCCGTTTCTATGCATTCTCTGGCTCAGCTCTCTCATGAGCTTGCCAGCAGGCAGGCGGCCAGGGCTGTGGTCTAATCTGGAGCCTCATCTGGGGCCGGGGGTTCCCTCCCAAGCTCACGCTCATGGTTGTTGGCCGGCTGCAGGTCCTGGCTGGCTCTCGGCCAGAGGCCAGCAGCTCACAACACTGGTTTTCAAGGAAGCGAAAGGGCGGGCGCACCCAGAACACAAGCCACCAAATCTCACAAGGGACATCCCATCACTCCTGCTGTATTCTACTTCCTAGATTCAAGTCACTACATCAGCCCGCACTCAGGGGGAGAGGATGACACAAGAGAGCCTCTCCCAGGAGGTGGGGTCTGAGACTCACTCTGCCTCTGAGAAGAAGGGTGGGCTGGGCCAGCAGGGGTGGCTGTCCCCCTGCTCCTTTGCACCCGATGTGCCCAGCCCCAGGTCTTGCAGATGGAGAGGCTGAAATGAAGCCTCCTTTGGCCACCACCCCTTTCCCTGCAGGGCCAGCCCCCTGGAAGAGGGGGAGGACGGAGGAGTAAGGATTCCACCCATCACCAATGGCAGCAACATGGCCACCCCTTAGGTCAGACATTCCCAGTAAAACAGGAGGTCCCAAGGCCCCGAAAGCCAGCATAATGTCATGCAGGAGCCCTGAGCTAAGAGCAGAGAGGACTGGGTTCTGGCCCTGGGCAAGCTCCTAACTAGCTGTGTATCTGTGAGCAAGTCACATGCCCTCTCTGAGCCTCAGTCTCTCCAGCTATAATGCAGAATGGTGGTCTGATATCCCCAAGGTCCTCTTGGACTCCAAGGGTCAACGTTCTCGGTTGGATGGAGGCAACCTAGGGGCTTGGCCCGGGCCTCCACCACCTGCCCGAGGCACCTGCCCCCAGCAGCCCCTCTCCCTCCCTGCCCCCCACCTCTCTCCCAAGCACCTGATTCCCTGATTTCCCTCCTGACCTGCCATCTCTGTGTCCCTGCAGCCCAGCTGGCCCTCAGCCCCCAGCAGCCCCCCACCCTCCTCCAACCCCTCCCTACACAGAGCCAAGGAGGCCTGTCTGGGCTAAGCAGATGGCTTGAGCCAGGGACTAGACAGTGGCAGAAGCTGTCCACCTGTCGCCAGGTGTTGGTGCTGGAGGCTGGCCCCCATTTCCCTCCTCAAGGAAGGGGGAGAAAGATGCCTCCAGACTCAGAGCAGCTGCTCTCGGGGCCCCTCCTCCCCCTCCACACCCCAGCTCTGCTACTGAAGAGCAGGTTCCTCAATGGGGGCTGTGAACAGGACTGTCAAAGCCGCATCTGGCTCCCAGGCTGGGGGCTTACGTAACTGATGGCTGTCACCCCCACCCCAGCTGCCCCCCCCTGGGGCTCCACCTCCAGGCCCAAGGCCACCGGGTGCCCCCACACCAGGCCTGCATGGAGTCCCTCCTCTTGGAAGGTGTCACAGCACCGGTCTCCTTACACAAGGTCCTTCCAAAGCCGCCCTGACATTCTTCTCCGGGCCTTGCCGCCCCAAGGCAGGAAGAAACCAGCTTTGTTCTCCGTACTCCTGGTGTCTAGGAAACGTAGCAGATGCCCAGGAAATTTAGTTGAATGAACTAAAAAAAAAATCAGTAATGATAATAGTGACACTTACATTGCACCACGTACTGAGGATTCGTCCAAGAAGTCTCCCTATGCTAACGCATTTAAGCCTCATCCTAACCCTGCACTGAGGTCCTCTTAACATCTCCATGACATGAACCAGTGAATGAGTGAACGTTCTGTTCTTTCCGGGGAAGGCACTGACCCAGGAGAGATGACATCACCAGGCATAAAGCCTGAGAGGGTGTGAGGGGAGGGATAACTGGTTCCTATCACACGCATCTCTTGATGGCCACACCTCCCCAGGGATGTACAAAGGGGAGAAAGTCTGCCACGATCCCTGTTTTCCTGATCTGTAGCAGTCAGGACAGGGAGATTAACCTGTGTAACAAACAACCTCCAATCTCAGTGGCTTAAAACAACACAGCTTTCTTTGTCACTCAGGCGACACATCCATAAGTAGGGTGGGGACAGGGCTTTGCTCCCTGTTGTCCCTACAGAGGAACCCACCTGGAATTTCCCCAGTCACTGCTCAGGACGAAAGGAGTCGGAAGAATTGGGCTCCACCCAGAACTGACACGTGTCACTTTGGTTCCTAGGTCATTGGCCAGAACATATCATGTGGCTAACTCAAGGGACAAGGGGGGTGTAATCTACATTATGCCCAAAAGAAGGGGCAACTGTGAATTGGGGTGGAAGATGTTGGGTTAACGGAGTCACTTATGGAGTGTCTGCGCTGTGCTGAACACTGAGAAGAAATACAAAATTCGGCAGAGCCCTGTCCTCCCAGAGCGCACCTGCTCACGGGGAAACAGATAAACAGAAGAAAAGTACAATCCAGCAAGACTAGAGCTCTGATAGAGAGGGGTGCGCAGAGGGGCCCCTGACCTGGCCCCCAGAGAACAGGAAAGGCTTCTGGAAAAGATCTCCCAGCTGAGGAAGGAGGGCCCTCAAACCCAGACCTCATCGTGGCCCTTGCCCTCCCAGGTGGAGACAGGGGAGGTCTTAAGGCCTGCCCTTGGAGGGCCCATCAGCCCCCATGCTGCCAGGCATCCCCATGGGGGAGTCTATCTCAACACCCGACACCCACCCCGTGAGTGGGTGCTCCCACTCTCCCCTCCGAGGGGCAAACTGAACGTGGGTTCCCACCACAGGTACAGGTCCAGGCTTTCCGGGGTGAGGACCCCCAGGGGTGGGGCTGCAGAGAGGAATCAGGCTCAGCCTCCCTGAACTGGAGGGGACACTCTCTTAAGTGCCAGCAAACCCCTGTGAAGAGGTAGGTGGGCTTGCAGCTGGGGGGCCTCAGGAGCCAAGACAGATCCTCAAAGCCAGCTAGACTGTGACAGTGACACCAGCAGGAGCCTGAGGGCAGGGGACTAGAAGCAGCTGGGTCACCCAGAAATCCCATCTAATTCTAATATTTGATGAGCCTGTAGGTGGGGAAAACCCGAAAAACCAATTGTGGTTTCCTCCAGGGAGGGGAAGGAATCTAAGTGCACATAGTCATAATAAATATATTAAAGTATATAAAAGTAAAAACAGATATATATGGGACTTGAATAAAAATTTCTGAATCTAGCCTTTGGAGCCTCTAAGTTTGTAAGATTCTCCTAACACTTAAGATTCTGGGATTCTCAGAGGCTGTTGGGCAAAGATGTGGGCATCAGATGTCCCCGGGTTTGGATCCAGGCTTTCCCCATTGCTGTGTGACCTAACCCCTTGGTGCCTCAGTTTCCCCATCTGTGATCAGAGAGACCTTGCTTCTCCTGGAACAGTGTAAGATTAAATGGGATAAAGCAGGTCAGGCGTCCCCCAGGGTCTGGCACCTTCAAGCCTCTGTCTAAACCAAGCGGGGTGGTGAATACCCAGAGCCTCTTGGACTCTCCAGGCTGAGTCGGAGCCAGGGAGTTTCCAGATTCCCAGGGTCGGGCTGGGAGGTCGCTGGGAAGCCAGTGGGGAGAGCCCTCTGACAGCCCTCGGTGGGAAGGGAGGCGGTGGAGGGCTGCTGCCGTGGCTGGCGCTCGGGCGCCCCCTCGTGGGCACTGTCCTCCTCAAACCCCGGGAAAACAGGCGCTCACTTCTATTTTAAAAATCTCTGGGGGTACCTGGGTGGCTCAGTTCGTTAAGGCTCTGACTCTTGATTTCAGCTTGGTCCATGATCTCATGATTCAGGAGCTTGAGCCCCACGTCGGGGTCCAGCTGTCAGTACGGAGCCTGCTTGGGATTCTCTCTTTCTCTCTCTGGCCTTCCCTTGCTTGTACTCACTCTCTCTCAAAATAAATATATAAAAACTTAAAAAAAAAGGTGGGGGGGGAGGTTGTTGGGACAGATCCTGATCCAATATGGTTGGTGCCTTTTATTAAAATTTTTTCTTAAGTTTATTTCTTTGAGAGAGAGCAAGCACAAGCTGGGGAGGGGCAGAGAGAAGGAGAGACAGAATCCCAACCAGGCTCCATGCCATCAGGGCAGAGCCTGACATGGGCTTGAACTCACAAACTGTGAAATCATGACCTGAGTGAGTGGAGAGCAAAAGTCAGATGCTTAACTGAGTGCACCCCCCAGGTGCCCCTGTTTTTTTTTATAATTCCTTTTTTTATTTTTATATTTTTTAATTTTTTAAAATGTTTTATTTAGTTTTGAGACAGAGAGAGAGACCGAGCCTGAGTAGGGGAGGGGCAGAGAGAGAGGGAGACACAGAATCTGAAACAGACTCCAGGCTCTGGGCTGTCAGCACAGAGCCCGACGTGGGGCTCGAACTCATGAACTGTGAGATCATGACCTGAGCCTAAGTCGTATGCTCAATCGACTGAGCCACCCAGGCGCCCCTATAATTCTTTTTTCTAATGTTTTTTATTTTATTTTTCAGAGAGAGGCAGAGAGAGACAGACAGACAGACAGAGGATCTGAAGTGGGCTCTGATGACAGCAGAGAGCCTGACGCGGGGCTCAAACTCACGAACCGCGAGATCATGACCTAAGCCAAAGTTGGATGCTTAACTGACTGAGCCACCCAGGCAGCCTGATTGGTGTCCTTTTAAGAAGAGATTGGGACACACGCAGAGGAATGGCCATGTGAAGACACGGTGGGGAGAAGGCACCCATACACCAGCCAAGGAGTGAGGCCTCAGAGTAAATCAGCCCTGCCAACC
Organism: Neofelis nebulosa; assembly: GCF_028018385.1. Lineage (NCBI taxonomy): Eukaryota > Metazoa > Chordata > Mammalia > Carnivora > Felidae > Neofelis > Neofelis nebulosa. The sequence continues at coordinate 12,472,034 of NC_080789.1, forward strand.
CCTGGGTCTGGGGCCTCCAGCTTCCAGAGCTGTTCAAGCCCCCCAGTCTGAGGAACTGTTACAGCAGCCCCAACAGATGAGTAGCCACCCCACCCCCTAAATCCAAAGGGCATATTAAAGGCTCATCCACACCGGCCTTTTGCTGAATTCTGGAGGCTACTAGTCACCAGTCTACTACTCCCAGCCGATTCCAACTTCCCACTAAAAGAGCTCTAAAGAGGGGCGCCTGGGTGGCTCAGTCCGATAAGTGTCAGACTGTGGCTCAGTTCCCGATCTCGTGGTTTGTGGGTTCAAGCCCTGCATCGGGCTCTGCGCTGACAGTTCGGAGCCTGGAGCCCGCTTCAGATTCTGGGTCTCCCTCTCTTTCTCTGCCTCTCCCCCGCTCACCCTCTGTCTCTCTCGCTCTCAAAAATAAACATTAAAAATAAAATAGCTCTAAAGACTCACAAAACGGGGGTGGGGGGATCATAAATTGCTTCTTGCAAAGAATTTGGTTTCCAAATAACATGGTGAACGTTGTTCACCAACATTGTGCCAGGGTGTTCTAAATGCTCAGTCAAGGTAGCCGATCCACTGGTCCTAGGGCCTGCCACACGCCCAACCCTACTTTCTTGTTCCATAAACAGTAACATGCACCCAGAGTTCTGAGCCCGCTTTGAAATGCTGAGGTCTGTAACTTCAATATTAGCACTCACTTGGAACTCTTACTGTGAACCCAGCACAGTCCTGAGTGCTTTATAAACATTAATCCAAGTTACCCTCACATCCCTCCTTATGATAGAGTTACCCCCAGGTTTATAGGTGAGGAAATGAAGGCTCAGAGAGGTGTCTTGAGTGGCCCAGGGTGGCCAGCTGGAAAGTCACGGAGCTGGGATTTGAATCCAGGCCATTTGGCTCTGAGACGACGCTCTCAACCACTGTGCTTTGCTGCCTCATATTTTAAGTGGAAAATGCTTATTTTTGAACTGCACATTACCAAAAGTTGTATCAGAAATCATTATGTTGTACTCTTTCGCCTTACCATATTGTGTGGGGGAAAAAATGTCTACTTTTGGGGGCACCTGGGTGGCTCAGTCCGACTCTTGATTTTGGCTCAGGTCATGATCTCATTCTTCATGGAATTGGGCTTCACATCTGGCTCTGTATTGACAGCACGGAGCCTGCTTGGGATTCTCTCTCCCTCTCTCTCTGCCCCTCCCCTGCTTGTGCTCTCCCTCTCTCTCAAAATAAATAAACTTTAAAAAAAGTCTACTTTTGCTCATCCAGTCTCGAAGCTTCCGTTTACATCAGCTATCAAACAAATACAAAGCTTTTATATTCATGTTCAAATATATGTGAAAAATAGTTGTTACTATATCCCCAAATGGAAAAGCTTCTTTCACGAACTGATATTTGGAACACTTGTCTTCTGCATTTTTTAAATCCAGTATTTTTTGTGGTCTTGTTTCTTACAGACATGAGAACGGGTTTTAGGCTGGTACCTGCGAGCACTTCTCTGAAATAACCCATTTCAAGTGTGGGCCACCTGTGTTTCCAATGTATAAAAACCCAAACTGGTATCATCCTCCTACACCTTCCTTTATAATACTGGGGGGGTTTTTTTTGTTGTTGTTTTGTTTTTTTTAACATTTATTTATTTTTGAGACAGAGAGAGACAGAGCATGAATGGGGGAGGGTCAGAGAGAGGGAGACACAGAATCTGAAACAGGCTCCAGGCTCTGAGCTGTCAGCACAGAGCCCGACGCGGGGCTCGAACTCATGGAGTGCGAGATCATGACCTGAGCCGAAGTCGGCCGCTTAACCGACTGAGCCACCCAGGCGCCCCTATAATACTGGGTTTTTAAGTACACTGGTTCTGTAAGATTTGTGATCTGGTGGGCACAGACGAGCTGGCCCTGTGAGGACAGCGTTGAGTTACCTTGGGTCTCCGCAGTGGCTTAAGCCTCCTATCGTTAGGGACCAGGGGCCAACTGTGGGTAGAAACCCAACAATACGTGACTGAGGGCAATGAAAACAGTCTAAGTCTCCAGGGGGCCCGAGTGGCTCAGTCAGGATAGCGTGTGACTTTTTTTTTTTTCAATGTTTAATTTTATTTTGAGAGAGCGAGAGACAGAGTGCAAACAGAGGAGGGGCAGAGAGAAAAGGAGACACAGAATCAGAAGCAGGCTCCAGGTTCTGAGCGGTCAGCACAGGGCCTGATACTGGGCTCAAACTTGTGAACCGTGAGACCATGACTTGAGCCAAAGTCAGACACTCAACCTAATGAGCCACCCGGGTGCCCCGAGAGCATGTGACTCTTGATCTCAGGGTTGAGTCCAAACCCTACATTGGGTGTAGAGATTACTTTAAAAATAAAATCTTAAGTCGTCTGGGTGGCTCAGGTGGTTAAGTGTCATACTCTTGATTTCGGATCAGGTCATGATCTCGTGGTTCATGGGACCAAGTCCCACATCAGGCTCTGTGCTGACGGCGTGGAGCCTGCTTGGGATTCTGTCTCCCTCTCTCTGTCCCTCCTCTGCTCTCTTTCTCTCAAAAGTGAATAAACTCTTCAAAATAAGATCTAAAAAACAAAAAACTGTAAGTTTCCAAACCAACAGGCAGAAGAACTAAATGATAAGCATGCTCCTCTGGTCGCTCCTCATGGACACGGGGGACAGGGTGGCTCCCTTAGTGGGAATAGAAGGGACAAGAGCCACAGAAGCCGGGGGTGGAGTCAGGGGGAGGGGCGCCCAAAGAGGCCTGGAGTCATCAGGGCAGGAAAAGGTGATCTGAGAAGTTCCAGCCCTCCCAGGAGCAGCTCTGTGCCTGAAGGGACTGACTGGATGGACATCTGTCACCTCAGCTAACCCTCACAGCCCTCCTGGGGGGAAGGACTCTTGGCACCCCCTTTCTATGGATGAGAAAAGAGAAACCAAAACCGAGGATGCAGCCACCCGCACCACGTGGTGTCCACAGAACAGCCCGCGGAGGGCCAAGGGAGGGAGAGGGCCACACCCGCAGTGGGCTGGGGCAGGTGGGAGCGGAGCCCCCACCCGGGTTAGGATCCCTCTCCCCAGAGTTCACGGAGTCCCAGCCCGGCCCTGACTCCCAGCCTGGGTGCTCCTTTCCAGGCAGCCTGCACAGCCTCCCACCCCAGCCAGCCACAGGAAATCCCGGCTGCCTCCCTCCTCACCCTTCAGTCTTTGTGGAGGCTCGGGGGCTCCCTGGACGCCCCAGGATTTTCATGGCGCCAGGCCCTGCTGCTCCCTCCGTGGGACTCCCTGTGCCCACCCACCTGAGCCCTGCTCCGCCCTCCCCAGTCACAGCCAAGCCAGTACCTGCTTTGGTCCCTCCATACTGTGCCTGCCGTGCCACATCGCCGGGGACGGGGACTATGCCAGGGCACTCTTCCCCTGGACCAGCACCTCCTCCAGGCCGGAACCGTGTCTGCCCCGGCACCCCGCTCAGCCCGAGCACGGGGCCTGCCTGGGGAGGGGCTGCTGGAGAGTGACACGAGCACAGCCGGGTTTGAATCCTGACCCTGCCCTCACTCGCTGTGACACGGGACTCTGAGCCTGTTTCCCATCTATAAAACAGAGGTGACCACGGTGCCCACATCCACAACTGCCGGGGGCTTAAGTGCATCCCAGCTGACGATGTGGGATGACAGAGCCTCCACCCTGCAGTACCCGCTGATGGGGCACCATCCATCACGGCCGAGACCCCGAGTGAACGCGCTCCCTGGAGAGAGATCCCTCTCCCCCTCCCAGAAACGCGAGCCCTGGCGGCAGGGTTAAAGCTCACCCTGCCTCCCGCACCCCCAAACACAAGAACAGAAGGCTCGGGTCTGCAGCGGATGCCGCCAACGCTCGCGTCTCCACCTGCACAAGATGAAAGGAGCAGAGGATCTGGAAGCGCTCACGATGCTCTCAGGAAGATGGGCGTCCGAACCAGGCGACAAAGAGCTCTTCAGAAGTTCTCCAAATTACCCAAGGAGAGATGGGCTTTGAGCAGGAGTGAATCAGAGGAAAACTGATTGAGCGCCTCTCATCCCTCCATTTCCTGGAACCGGGCAGTTGCAAAGAGCTATAAGCGGCTGGAAATTGCCACAGGTAAGTACACGAGTGACTCAACAGTGACCACACTGACGCACCCAGGTTTCCTGGTCGGGGTTTTAGGAAGATCGTGTAATCGGACTTTCAGTTCGCAGCGGTCTTTGTTTTAACACGGTGCTTATTTTTAGACATTGTATCTGCTAGTAATTTAATAGAATAAAATGTGTAATGCATTTCTGAATTCATGCTTTGCTTGAGGTTCTGCATTCCTAAATGTACCTTAAGTGGCAAATATCTTATTTCGTGGATTTTTCTTGAATTTTACGAACTATACCCTCTTATTGGTATTACAGTATTAAGCAAAATAATGACAAACAACAAGGACTATTGATTTTCTCCGATACTGCTGTTACTCGTGCTTTCTACCATTCAAACCTCACAACCTGCGGTGCTGAATCCTACGACTTCCAGCTCACTGATGCTAAATTCAGGTGCACACAGGCCAATGGGACAGAACAGGGAGTCCAGAAATAAACCCAGGCATACACGGTCAATTAGTTCAGGACAGAGGAGACAAGAACATGCGATGGGGACAGGACAGTCTCTCCAGGCAGCAGTGCTGAAAAACCGGAGATCCACATGCAAAAGAAATTGGACCACTATCTCACACCACACAAACTAACTCAAAATGGGTTAAAGAAGGAAGTAAGACCTGAACCCATAAAGCCTTAGAAAACAGGGAAACTTCTGGACATGGGCCTTGGTGAGGACTTTTTAAATCTGACACCAAAAGCAGAGGCAACAAAAGCAGAACAAACAGGTGAAGGGACCACTTCAAACTAAAAAGCTTCTGCATGGAGAAGAGAACCGTCAACAAAACAAAAAGCTCACAGAATGGGAGAAAGTGTTTGCAGATCGCATACTAATAAGGGACTAATACTCAAAACATATAGGGGCACCTGGGTGGCTCATCAATTAAACATATGACTTCGGCTCAGGTCATGATCTCACAGTTTGTGGGTTCGAGCTCCGTATCGGGCTCTGCACTGACAGCTCAGAGCCTGGAGCCTGCTTCGGATTCTGTCTCCCCCTCTCTCTGCCCCTCCCCTGCTTGTATTCTGTCTCTCTCTCAAAAAATAATAAAGAGTTAAAAAAAAAAAAAGTAAATAAATAAAAAACAAAATATATAAAGAACTCAGGTAACTGGACAGCAAAATAATGCAACTAAAATATGGGCAGAAGATCTGAAGAGACATTGCTCCAAAGACATACAGATGGCCCACAGACACATGAAAAGATGCTCAACATCACTGACCGTCAGGGAAACGCAAATCAGAACCACAACGAGCTCATCACTCACACCTGCCAGCATGGCTAGTCTCAAAAACACAAGACAGAACAAGTGTTGGCGAGGAAGTGGAGAAAAGGGAGCCCTCGGGCACCACTGGGAATGTAACCTGGGGCAGCCACCGTGGCAAACAGCACAGAGAGTCACCGCGGGGCTAAAACTAGAAATACCATATGACCCAGCGATTCCACTTGTCAGTAGCTCCGTATTTACACGAAGAAAATAAAAACACCAATTTTTTAGCAAAGGAAATGAAAACACCAATTTGAAAAGACCTAGCACCAGCAGGTTCATTGCGACATTTACAACAGCCAAGATACGAAAACGACCTTGGACCTAATTCCAAGATATGGAATCCGTCCACTGATGGAAAAATGGATGAAGAAAACGAGGTGTATGCACATACACACACACACACACACACACACACACACACACTATCCAGCCATAAAAAAGGAAGTCAAAGAAAAATATTGTATAACCTCACTTATACATGGAGTCTTAAAAACAAAAGAAACAAAAAACACAAAAAACAAAACAAACACCTCAAGAGACACAGAGAATAGATGGGCAGTTGCCAGAGGTGGGCGGTGGAGAGTGGGCAAATGGGTGAAGGGGGTCTAGGGGTACGTACTTGCTAGTCAGTCAGCCATGAGGAGGTAACACACAACATGGGGACCATAGTTAATACTGTCTTATGAATGTTTCAAAGTCGCCAAGAGAGATCTTATAAGTTCCCATCCCATGGATGCCTGGGTGGCTCCGCTGAGGGTCTGACTCTTGATTTCAGCTCAAGTCATGATCCCAGGATCGTGGGATCGAGCATTGTGTCGGGCTCTGCGCGGAGCATGGAGCCTGCTTAAGATTCTCTCGCCCTCTGCCCCTCCCCCGCTCATGCTCCCTAAAATTAAAGTTCCCATGACACACACAAAAATTAACTACTTGTGGTGATGGATATTAATTCCACCCCCCTCCCTGCCCAAGAAAAAGGAAACGGCAAAAGGCGTATCCTCAGACCCAGAGAAGTCGATTGCCTCAGCCAGGGCCACACAGCTACGGGGAGCCCGCGGGGAGCAAACCAGTGCACACAACGCTGGCACCTCCACTCTCAGCCACTTTGCTCTAAGGCCTGTGGGAATCCATGTCCCCGAATCCCAAAAGCCACTGGCGTGTCACCGCACTGCCCCATCCTCCCTGAGCACCTCGCTGTCATTATCCCGAACACAACCCTGCAAAGCACGTACTAGCTTCAGCCCTTTACGGTCCGGACACTGAGGCACAGAAAGCCGTGGGGACTGGGCGGGCCTGAGGCAGGAGCACGGCCCCCGCGCCCCCACAGGCTCCGGGGAGCAGCAGAGCCCATCTTGCACACCCCCCGGGAGCCCTCCACACGTCCCGGATCTGGTGGGATTCTCACCGCTGCCGGCTGGCGAGCAGTTCAAGAACCCGGAGCACAAAAGGGAAGGGCGCTGCCCAAGGGCCTGAGGGGCAGACACAGGTCAGATGCCCCGCTCGGTCTGGCTCCAAGGCTGGTCTGCAGGGCAAGATGGGGGCAGGGACGGGCTACCCAGTGCAGAAGCCCAGAGACATCCAAACGCACCGTGGCTTTATTATTTCAACAAACTCCAAAAGCACGCCTCCTGGACCTGCGCCAGAGGCAGGCGCCCGGAGGCGGCGAGGCAGGGGCGACGCTCCTTCCCCCAGGGCAGGTGGAGAGCGCGTGGGAAGTTCAAGATGGCAGCAGGGAGGCGGAGGGCAGTGACGTTCGAGGTGCGGGCCGTGCGGGCCGTGCGGGAGGCGCGGGCAAGTCCGAGGCCGCGAGGGCTCACTTGAGGCGGTAGAGGACCTTGCGTTGCATGCGATGCTGAATCTCGCCCCGTCGGAGCATGAGCTGCAGGACCTTGTGGATGGCGTGCTCCGGGTATTTCTGCGGACGCAAGGCTGGATGCAGGAGCGTGCCTCCAGAGGGGACCCCATGTATCCCCCCTGCTCACAGAGAACTTCCGGTTTATCAAAGGCCTTCACACCCATCTCCTTGGCTCCCGCGAAGGGCTCACACCTCCTGAACTCTACTACGTGCCAGGCACCATTCTAGTCTTCGTACCTCAACTCACTCCACCCCCACAACAGCCCCACGCAGCCGGTACTGTGATTACTCTCATCTTACGGGCCAGGAGCTGAGGCACAGAGAGGCTAAGTCACGTGCTCAAAGTCACACAGCAATTAAGTGGCAGACCTGGGCCTTGAACGGAGTCCACCTGACTCTAGAACCGAAGCTCTTGACCCCCTAAACCTCCCTAAGCCCCAGTCTGCTCACATATAAAACGGGCGTGGTACCACCTGCTGGGTGAAACTGCTCTAAGATTCAAACGACATGACGTATGCTAAGAGGAGCTGAAATCAGAAAGGCGTGGATTGTTCCTGTGGTTTTAAAGACCACAAGTTGGGGCGCCTGGGTGGCTCAACCGGTTAAGCGTCCGACTTCAACTCAGGTCATGATCTCACGGTTCGTGGGTTCAAGCCCTGTGTCAGGCTTTGTGCTAACAGCTCAGAGCCTGGAGCTGCTTCCGATTCTGTGTCTCCCTCTCTCTCTGCCCCTCCCTAGCTTGTGCTCTGTCTCTCTCAAAAAGAAAGAAATGTAAAAAAAAAAAAAAAAAAAAAAAAGACCACAAGTTCTCCACAGCACCCAGAAGGCCCCACTCCTCTCTGGGTTCTCGAACGTGTCCTCCATGAACTGGAGACTCCCCCTCCTGACTCTGCCCCTCCCCACCCCACAAAAGCCAGGCAGCGAGGGCAGAGATACACGGGAGGTGCTGGGGGAGCCTGGGTGTGGTGGTACCAGAACACCAGCCCCCCGTCCTCTCCCCTGATGGGACAGAAGACCAGCCCTGCCCGAGACTGAGGCCGTCTCTAGGGGATGAATGACGGGAACAGGTCCAGGGCGAGGAAGAGCCACCTCATCCCCATCCCCAACCCAGGCCTGTCAGCTGAGCAACAGGACACAGGTGCCGGGTGGGTGGGAGGCAGGCCGCGCGAGCCCCCCGCCCCCCCTCCCAGGCCACGGGAGGGCCTACCTGCTTGGTGAAGTCCTGGATGATGCTGTGCTCCGACACCTGGGAGCCGATGGCAAAGCGGCGCTTGAGCTGTTTCTCGATGCGGCTCAGCATCTCCTGGTCCTCCTGGCTGGTAAAGCCCTCCACCCCTGTGGGCAGAGAGAGACGGGTAGGCGGGGACAGGGCGCCGGAGACCTCAGTCTGCTCGTGGTGGGAGACCTGAAGGGACAGGGCCCCTGAGCCAAGAAAGGGTGGCCGGGGAACGGTGCATAGGGGACAGCACGGGCCTGTGGAGATGGCTGGACGCAGCCGTGAGTCAGGGGACACAGCACACCTGTGTGGAAGGATGCTCCAGGCAACAGACTTCATTCGAAACCCAGTCCAGGGGCCAGGGACGTGGCCAGACCAGCCACCAAGGGCCAGGTCCTGGGGGCCCTAGGCCACGGCACGGGTTTTGCTTTGATTCTGGGAACGGCCAGGGGAGGGCTCTGAGGAAGGATGTGAGCGGACTTGGAGAGAGAGCCCGTAATACCTGGACCCCACCCGGCTGGTCAGGCAGCAGGGACAAAGTTCCTGGAGGAGCAGATCTGACAGAGCCGAACCCACCAGGGCCCCAAGGAGGGAGGGCAGGCTGCCCGGAGACCACGGCTGGGAGGTGCCCCAAGGGGCCCAGGCAAGCACCAGGCTCACGGCTTGCATCTGCTGCCGCAGGGCACGTTCCTCCCGCTGACCAAGGCCCACAGATGCCCTGGGGTTTCAGCTGAGGAGAGGGTGGGGCACGGTCAGCGGAGCCACTGGGTGGGGGACCTCAAGGCTCCAGGATGAAACGGATCTGCAAGGCCAACTGCTACGCAGCCTACGACGCCCAGCTCAAACCTCACTGTCCCAAATCACACCTGACCTCTGGCCATCGGCAAACCCAAGAGCCCCCATTAGCAAATTTCTCATGTGGACGGGAATCCCCTCCAGGGCAGAGACTGAGTCTTCACCAAGGGGAGGGTGGGGGCGATCAGGCCCCTCACACCACCCAAGACACCGGCCACACTCACCCTCGAACATGCCAAGCCTGCTCCCTCCTTGGAGGCATGGCATTCAGCCTCCCCCTACAGTGTCCTCTCCCCCTGCCCTTATTTCCTCTTTTCACACCACTCCTGAATAATGTCACCTCCTCAGAGAAGCCCTCCAGACCATCTTCCTCCAACATATCCGGCCTGCCAGGATTCCCCCCCCCCCGCCCCCGCAGCCCAGTGCACTTCTGACTGCCTGAACCCCATCTATCTGCCTTTGTCGAATCTCTCCCCATCTAAAATGAGGCCCGCACGGCAAGGACTTGGAGATCTGTTCACTCCTACACGCCTAGCACCTGGAACAACGCCTGACAAACACCACACCCTGCTCAGTGAAGGAATGAATCTACTCCCAGGAGAGTCTGGCACAGTCAGTGACCCAGAAAAATCTGTTCAAAGACTGAGCCTGAAGCAGATTGTAGGGCTTATGGCAGTTTGACCTTCCCTGCCCTCCGGGTCGAGACCTGCACTCCAGCTAACGAACAGCAGCCTTGGCACCATGAAAAGGCCTCTGAATGACTGTCTTATTTCTAAGTGCCCCGCCTGGCTTCTCGGGGGGTGGGGGGGATGTGGGGACAGCTGGAAGTAAACAGGAAAGAGTTCCGGAAGCGCTCAGAACAGTTATGAGCTCACAAGGAGTGCCATCGTTCTCAGATGAGGTCAAGATGACAGTTCTTACTAATTAACTGGGTCGAGAGGATTGTCTCCAAGGGTGTGGAGAGAAGCCACCGCTTGTCATCGTGGAAGGAAGTGGCTGGGGCGGAACTGGGAACCGGGGCTCACCGCCAGGAGGACGCTCGGCAAAGGCACAGACGCGACACATGCTCCGGGCCTCCCGGCTGTGGCCCGCCCAGCTCGGGGCCCTGCGCCTGCTCACCTGACAAGGTGCCGGACGAGGCAGCGTCCAGCGTGGACACCTGGAAGAGCCGCAGAGCCTCCTCCACGTCCGCCTCCGTGGCAAAGGGCTGCAGCTTCATCTTGCTGAGGGCCTCGGCGATGCGCACGATGGCCTCCAGCTGCCTGCGTGGGAGCAAGGGGACACGGCGGGGACTCAGCTCACCCCCCGCCCCTGTCGCAGCACAGCATCAGGGAGGTGTCTGCCCAAGGTGTCAGACTATGGGGGAGACTGCTTGCGGTCCCCATGACCCTCAGAAACGGAACCCCAGGGGCGCCTGGGTGGCTCCGTCGGTTGAGCGTCTGACTCCGGCTCAGGTCATGATCTCATGGTTCGTGAGTTTGAGCCCCGCGTCGGGCTCTGGGCTCACAGCTTGGAGCCTGGAGCCTGCGTCGGATTCTGTGTCTCCCTCTCTCTCTGCCCCTCCCCCACTCGTGCTGTCTCAGCTCTCTCTCAAAATTAAATACACATCAAAGAAACGGAACCCCAATTTTTACTCCAGGATGTGGCGCCCAGCTCAAATTTGACATTTCCCAGCCTCTCTGGTATCTACATGTGTCTATGTGACTAACGTAAGCCAAGAAGATGGAAGTTCAAACATTTTCTGGGAATTTCAGGAAATGTCCTTAAGAGATGGGCCCTTCTTTTCCTGCCTCTCCTGTCTCCTGGAATGCAGAGGTGATGGCTGAACTTCCAGCAGCCATCTTAGACTAGGAGGATAAGGGTAAGCATGAAAGAGCCCCACTTGCCAACGACTCTGAGGAGTCATCGCATCAGTCCTGGACCACCCACCCTCTAACATTTTTACATGTGAGAGAGAAATAAACTCCAATTTATTTATTTACTCTGTCTGTATTTTCCATTACATACAAACAAAATCACTTCTAACTAATCAGTGCTAGAGACAGGATTCAGACGAGATGGGGTCAAACTCTTCATCACTATCTTCTACTGTATAATTTCACAAAAATGAGGAGTTAACCATGAAAACTGAGATCCAGAGAAGGAAAGCCATTTCCCTGCAGTCAGTCGGCCAGAGTCTAGGACCCAGGTCTCTTTAACTCCCATGACTGGACCCTTCGCTTTCCCTCATGCTGCCCTGCAACGAGGGAAACCAGACAAAATTCAGAAAACAGGGTCCCAGGTCTTCTCAACCTTAAAACAGGCCAAGAAGTACATACCGTGAGGGTTTATACTCCCAAAAGCCTCCCTGACCTGCAGCCCTCACTACAGGCCTGCGCTGTGCGGTGAGCAAGGGCCCCCAGCCCTGGCTTGCGAGGCATACCCTTTTGTAAACCGAGGAGGCCCAGGCAGCCCTCCTGGGCCCGGCCCTCCCGCGCCCGCTCACCGCACGGTGATGGGGATGTTGGAGCGGCGGTCGCTGTCCCTCTCGTGCTGCCGGGCTCCGCTCCGCATGATGATATACCGGTTCTTCAGCTTCTCTGCGGCCTCTGCCGACAGCCGGGGGCCACACTTCCTGCAGGATGGTGGGGAGCAGCTGACACGAGGCCAGGAAGGGTTCTTGGGGCACCCACCATGCTGCCCAGCCAAGTGACAGTCACAGATTCAGGGGAATACTCAGATCACCTAAGGCAACCCTCATCCTGAGGGTGAGAAGACAGAGCCAGGAGGGAGGAGTCGACTCCCCAAGGCCACCAAGGACCTGGCGTCAGGATGGGGCAAGCCTCACAGCTGGGGCCCGAGCCTCTGAGGACGGGGCCACAGGAGCTCAGAACTGTGACAAGGACCCAGGACGGGAGTCATTGCGCCACTCCATCACTCCAAGGGTGGGTAGGGGGGAACTGAGGGACCTACCCGACTACAGTGCTCCCCTCCCATCGGAGAGGCTCTTGAAGACTCCTCCACCCTCAGGTTTTACCCCCAACAAGAGGCCACCGAGGCATATGTCCAGCATCTCCACACCGTGGCTAACAGCACAGCCCCTGGCGCCAGGTACCTGGGTTCAAATCCTTGCTCTCCTACCTCCCACTCAAGACCTTGGACAAGCTACTTAACCTTTCCTTCCCTCAGCTTCTTAGCCGCAGCCCCAGTAAAATGGATTCCTGTGGTCCCTCAAAGGTTTAGGGACAGGGCTAAAGTTCGCTTACACGTGAAATACTCAGAGAACACCCGGCACAGGGTAATTATTGTATGTAGGATTACAGTTACTGGCCGGCTGTGAAGAAAACAGAAATAAAAGTCTCAGCTGCCATTTCCCGAATGTTGACTCAGTGCAGGGGCTCTGCCAAGCGCTTAAATCACCTGTGTCATCATTACAAAAACCCTAAGCAACACCAGTCCAGGAAAAGGGAGATTCAGAGGGCAACTGACTCGCCCAAGGTCACACGGTGGGACGGACATGCCCCAGAGCCCGTGTGCACGATGTCCACACTGCCCCGCCTCCCTGCATGTGAGTGTGAAGCTGATCTTTAAAGACCTTCTGGGGCGCCTGGGTGGCGCAGTCGGTTAAGCGTCCGACTTCAGCCAGGTCACGATCTCGCGGTCCGTGAGTTCGAGCCCCGCGTCAGGCTCTGGGCTGATGGCTCCGAGCCTGGAGCCTGTTTCCGATTCTGTGTCTCCCTCTCTCTCTGCCCCTCCCCCGTTCATGCTCTGTCTTTCTCTGTCCAAAAATAAAAATAAAAAAAAACGTTGAAAAAAAAAAAATTTTTTTAAATAAATAAATAAATAAAGACCTTCTGATTTTTACAACCTCATTTTAGAGATGTGGCAACGTAAGCCAAAAGCCACCGAGTGACCTGTGCGAGTTCAGAAAGGAACCTAGCCAGAACCCTCAGGAGGGCTTCACTTGTAAGAAGGCGTCCCTTCTTGTAATCCCTCGTAAGAAGCAGGCCCGGGGTCTCTCCCACCCTAGGAGAGCCAGGCAACCCCACTCCTGCAGGGCCCATGCCTAGGACTCACGCTCGGCAGTAGGCAATGAACTTCTTGAGCTTGGCCAGGTCGACCTCACCCTCCACAGCCTGGGTCTGGGTCAGTGCACTCACGTGCAGAGTGACGACGTGCTTGGCCAGCATCTGGGGAGGCAGAGGGGACACTGGGTCAGCCCACAGGCCCTCCCCAGCCTGGATCCCAACACAGAAGTTGAGCAGGCAGGAAGAAGGAGCTGGTAGGGCCAGAACTCGTGGAAAGGAGGAGGCCTCTCTTTCCTCAGGGTCTGTGAGCCGACCGGACAAAATCACAGAGCTGCCAGGGCCGTATCGGCCACAAGGAGAGCATCTGCCTGAGTACAAGCCTCCAGCAAGGGAGGGAGAGCAGAAGCAGAAGCAGAGAGCTCTGACCACGGGGCCCCGGATGCAGCTGAGCCCCACGTCTTTAGGCTTGCCCATTACATAAGCCACTACTTTCTTCCAGAGACGTCCTGGCCAGAGCCGGGCTTCTATTATTTGCAGAGGTCAACTTCCTTGTTTCGTATACAAGGGGCTAAGGCCCGGGGAGGGAATGACTGACCCAAACCGCACAGCCTAACACACACAGGAGGCAGGACTGGACCCCCAGTCCAGTGTTCTCCGCCAGCCACAGCCACCCCTCCTGGGCTGCCCACTTACGGGCAAGTCGGATTGATGGTCAGGACTCTGGGCCAAGCCCCGGTGACCCTCCCCCAGAACTGCGGCCCTGGCTGGACCCGGCCCTGTGCGCCCTGTGGCCCTGGCCGTCTTCAAACGCACCACGTCCCTCTCCTCGTTGTGCTCGTCCTTGACAATGAAGATCATGTCAAAGCGGGACAAAATGGTGGGCATAAAGTCGATGTTGTCCTCCCCCTTCGTCTCATCCCAGCGCCCGAACACCGAGTTGGCTGCAGCCAGGACGGAGCACCGGGAGTTGAGGGTGGTGGTGATCCCAGCCTGAGGGGAGAGGGAGGGAAGCAGACGGCAGAGATGAGAACCCAGGGGCACGTCCCCTCCGTGCGTCCGTGCACATGCGCCCCACGACCCCAGGCCGGCGGCTGCCGCCAGCACAGGCCCTGGCGAACAGCGGCCCCCGGCCAGCACCCTCCCCACGCACGCCAGGCCAGGCTGGACGGGAGCCACGCACCTTGGCTATAGAGATGGTCTGCTGCTCCATGGCCTCGTGGATCGCCACTCGGTCGTCTTCCCGCATCTGTGTGGGACAGGAACGTCTGAGGCCCGGGCGAGGGGGCAGGAGAGCAGCAGGGCAGCAGGAAAACCACAGCAGCTACCAGTCAAGCCCCAACTCTATGCCCGGCGGACGGCAGGAACGTGAAGACGTCTCGCGCCAATGACCACGAACCCACTCTCCAGATGAGGAAACGGAGGCTCAGAGAGGTTAAACTACTTCCCTCGATAACAGGCCCGGAGACTGACCACACCGGGCTCTAAGTCAGAGGCGGTTTGTGCCGTCTTGAGCACAGGAGGCCACACCTCCACCTTCCAGCTGCCAGCCACGTCACCATCAGACTCACCTTGTCAAACTCGTCGATACAGACGACCCCGCCGTCGGCCAGGACCATGGCCCCACCCTCCATGATGAAGTTCCGGGACGAGGGGTCCCTCATCACTGAGGCAGTCAGGCCTGCCGCGCTGCTGCCTTTCCCCGATGTGTACACCTGCAGGGAGAAGGGGAGGGGTCAGGGCCCCGCACATCTCCAGCTCCGCGCTCTGACCCCAGTGAGGCCGGGGCCCAGACTGATGGGGCTGGCTCAAGCTCACACACCAAAGCCGGCCGCAGAGCCCAGGACAGAACCCCAAGCTCCTCCCCTGGGCCAGGAAGGCAGCCCCGGCACCAGTCTGGCCCGGTGGGCGTCCACACGCGCTCTTCACCTGAGCCCCGCCACAACCCTGGGAACCGACCCTCGGGGGCCCGGCTCACAGAGGAGCAAACGGAGACCCGGAGATGAAGGACACACTTCGAGGTGGCCTCAGGGCTGGGACAGGGACGCCTGACCCCCAAGGAGAAGGCTCCCCCGCCCCAGTCCCATCATCTCTGTACAGACTCGAGTACCACATGCTGCCCCTGTGGCAAGTCCCAACCCAGGTGGCCTTACGGTGTAAAATATGCACCCGTTTCAAACTTAGCCCTTAAAAAAAGAAAGGATATGAAGTATCCCACTGCATTTTTTATGTTAAGCTACGAACTAAAACAACACCGCTTCCGATATATTGAGCTACACACAACAGTAAGATTAGTTTCGTCTAATCCTTTTAGTTCTCTAACGTGGCCACCAGAAACTTCAGCCCACTGGGGGCACCTGGCTGGGCCCAGTCAGTTAAGCAGCAGACTTCAGCTCAGGTCATCTCACGGTTCGTGAGTTCCAGCCCCGCGTCGGGCTCTGTGCTGACAACTCAGAGCCCAGAGCCTGCTTCGGATTCTGTGTCTCCCTCTCTCCCTGCCCCTCCCCTACTCGTGCTCTGCCTCTGTCTCTGTCTCTCTCCCAAAAATTAACATTAAAAAAATTTTGTTTTTTTAAAGAAACGTAAGCCCACCCCGATGGCTCATGGCTGTAGTGCACACGTGCTTGTCAGGCTGCTCTGGCACGGAGCCCGTGGCATACTTCCGGTCTATCCAGACTACAGCTCCCGCTGGCACAGCCCTGTCCCACTGGCCACGATGGCCATCCCCACCCTCTCTGAGCCCCCAGGCCCCCAATCACTGCACAGAGCACCCCGCCTACCACACACCTGGGGTCAGATCCCTGTGCTTGCACTTACTAGCTGTGGGACCCCGGGCAAAACGGAGCTCTTCTGTACCCGTTTCCTCCTCCTTAAAGGGGTCACAACACCCACCGTGCAGCAAGAAGGTCAGGTGAGTAAATCTACGTAATGCACTGCGAGCAGGGCCCGGCCCTTAATCTTCACGTGATTATTACCAACATTATGGCCCAGTGGGTAGATAAACAGAGTCTCGGGGACAATAGGTGACTTGCTTGCAGTCCGTGACCAGCCAGCTACTGGCCAGGCAGAGATCCAGAGCCTGTGCTCTCAGGCCGCACTCCACCCACGGCCCCAAACCGACCCACACCCATTGGTTCCCTTCTTCCTCCCTCTGTGCCGTCCTGACCACAGGCGAGAGGAACGAGAAAGAGATTCCAGGAAGCCAGCTGCCCCAGGGGTCCTGGGGACCCAGTAGCCTTGCCTGCAGCCTGCCTCCCTACTGGGGTGGCCAAGCAGAGCAGTGAGCCCTAGGCACTCACCCCGATGGGAGAGCACTTCTCCACAAACTTCAGCAGCTGGGACTTGGCTGTCCCCGGGTCCCCCAGCATCAGCAGGTTGATGTCTCCTCGGCGGGTGAGTCCATCAGGGAGCCTGGGGGAGGACGGGCAGGTGGGCGAGGCTGGCACTTGGGCTGGTCATGGGGAGGGCTGGCAGTCGGCCCCCCAACCGGGTTATCACGAGCCTCAGAGCAGCAGGCAGCCAGGAGCTCCGGGCTGAGACCCTCGTTCACAGCCGCCGTGTCCCCTAGCCTTGCCCATGGTAACAATGGGGGAGACAGCTTGCCTCCAGGGCACGGACAGCCAAGGAAACGGGACACCACAGATGAACCACAAGCCAGCTGACAGCAAGCCTGGTTGATGGGGAAGGAGCCTGGGAGTAGCAGGCAAGGCTGAGGGTCCCAGGAAAATGAAAAGAACATTCAAGTCCTGACCATCAGCAGCTACCCTCGTAGGGGCCAAGTTACTCATCCCCTCCAAGATCTGGGGGGACCCAGACCCCCACCTCTTTCGGGAGCCCCCAAACAGCAGGCAGGCGATGGCCTTCTTCATGTCCGTTCCACCGAAGATGGACGGGGCGATGCTCTTGGAGATGACCTCATAGACATTGGGCAGGGCGGCCAGGCGCCGGAACTCCTCCTCCTCCTGTGGGGTCACGGGCCCGGCAAAGCTGCGGCCTGGGTGGGCCGGGGAGGGACGGTGTGTGAGTGCTACGTGACGGAGACCCTGGCCAGCCCACCGCCCGATCAGGGCGCCCTGCGGGGCAGGGCCTCAGAGCTGGGACGCCACAAGCCTGAGCAGAGACCCCGGTTCTGCCCGCCAGGAGTCGGCCTGTGCTCAGGGTCCAGTAAGTGAGGGTAATGGGTTCTGAGGAGCTAGGGGGCTAGATCGCAGACGCCCTTGGGGACCGCTGGGAAGGGTGGGGACAGGGAAATCAGGAGGCCCGGCAGTGATCCAGAGGAGAGATGACAGGGGCTCGGCCCAGAGTGCAGCACAGCCAGGACCCCAAAGCCAACTCACCAGAGCCATCTGTGTCCACCTGGATGCCCAGGACACGGATGTAGGAGCTCCGGATGCCCACACCCACCCTGTCACGGCCCCTGCTGGAGGTCAGGCCAAACTTCTTGATGGAATAGATGCCCATGATGGTGACCCTGTTCCCGGGGACAACCTTGTCACACAGGTACCTGAAGGAACAGGGAAGAAGGAGAAACAAAGATGAGAGCCTGGTGGAGACAGGGAGGTCTCTGACCCGCTCACCCACCCTGTCACACTCATGGTCCACCTTATCATCTATACCAGAGGCCTCCCCGCCTGAGCTGGCTCCAGCTGGCTCCGTGTTGGCTCCCCACCCCTTCACAAGCCCCATCCCCGTCTCATTTGCTGTCAGACTCGCCGCGGGCTCCCCAAGCCTTCCTCCTCAGGCCCTCCAGCCTCTCTGCAGGGGCCACCCCCACTTCTGCCTCTTCATGGCCCCATGAGCTCCGTTCCGTCAACTCATTTTGCCTCTGGACTTCCACGTTCTCTTCTCAAAACGAAGGTGCTGGAAGAAGGCAATCTCCGAGCCCCTCCAGCCAGAACTGGAGCAGTGGGGACGCTGGGGTGTACATCCGGACCCTGCCACTCAGAAGTCACCGCACATCTCTGAGCTTGGGGGGGTGGGGGCAGCGATATCACAGGATCAAGAGAGGAAACAACCCAAAAGTGCTTTCCGTGCGGGAAAGAGTCACATGCCACCAAGGAGCATCACCATCACTGTCACTGTTCTGAGAGGATTCTAAGGCCCTTCTTCCCACACACCACTGCTTGAGTCTGGATTACAGACTGCTTGGAGAATAACCTAATCAACAACAAACACTCAATTTGTATTAAGGAACTATGCTAAACCCATGCATCTTCCAATTACCATCTCCCAGCAGCCTAACTAGAGATTCAGGACCATCATTATGCCCATCTTCCTGATGAACAAACCGAGGCTTTGCCAACTCATGTAACTCACTCAAGTCTGACCTCTACACGTCCCACTGCCACTGACGAAGCTAACAAGACCTGTGGATCCACGCCTCAGGAAACCACACAGCACAGGACACCTGCACACACACCCAGGTGCACCAGCCCAGGTGACGAACCCCCATCACGTTGCCAAGTCTTCCGCTCAGGTGGCCGAGAGGGGATCAGACTCTAGTCAAGGACCCTCCCCTCCTTCCCGATCCTTCAGCAAAACCCAAGGAAGAGGGTGAACAGAGAGCCAGGGATGCAGGTGAGGCAGGGGCTCTCCTGGCTCCGAGGGCTGCGGGGACCCCCCCAGGAAAAACCCAGAACCAAAGCCCTCACGGAGCCAGTCGGCCTCTTGGGGTTCCAGGTCCAGCACCCACATGGCAGGGGCTACATGCCCTCACAGACTCTGGGAAGACAGGATGAGCGGAAACATGGGAGGCACGAGGGTGCCAGCGAAGGGGTGTTCCATGACGAGCCACCCTCTCCGCCCACCACACTCACTCGGCCACACCCAGCACCTGAGCTGGGGACTTGGCCTGGTCGCCGCCCCGGTGGGAGCCCCTCCCTGCCCCCAGCCCCAGCCTGTGTCACCTGTCGCAGTAGAGCTGCATGTGTCTGGGCATCTCGCCGTGAGGCACCGCGTCGGGCAGCTCCTGCAGCTTGAGGGTCTGGAAGTCCACACACTTACACTTGTCGGGCATGATGAAGTACGGGTCCAGCGGGCACTTGGGGCGCCCAGCCTGATCCCTGCACAGGGAAAGGAGAAAGGGTCACCAGAGCTCCCCTGAGAACCCAAACCCCAGGGAGCCCATCCCAGGAGTCGGTGACAAGCTCTGGTCCACAGCAAGTTGAGGGTCTCCGCAACAGCGGGGCAAGGCCCTTAAAAGGAGTGCAGCTCTGTGGGGTACCACGAGCCAGGTGAGGAACGGGGAGGTCTGCTCTAGGCCCGGCTCCTCCTCCTTGCAGACAGGTCACACTTCCAAGCCCCACAAGCGTCTCGGGGTCCCCACAGGTAGAGGAGCCAAATCACCAGTGACCTTATGAAACCCCCGCTCAAATCCCAGGACCTCTCGGTGAGGGTCTGGGCACCTAGAGACCATCCTCAGGGTCCAGGCCTCTATTCACCTCCACTTGACGAAGTCACAGTTCAACTATTACAGAGGCGTTAGAGCAAAGCACCCCCTACGTGCCAGACACAGTTCTACAGGCCAGGGACATGGTAGTGAGCCCCTGCTCGTATGAACTTATGTTCTAGTCAGGAAGAAAAAGCCAGCCAACGAATGACTCCATAACAGGACGACAGGCAGTGCTCCATGCTGTGAAGTCGGTGGGTAAGAGAGTGACTGGGCACGCACACACCCAGTGTAAGCTGGAGGCCTGGGGGAGGACCTCTATGAGAGGACAGAAGAGAAAGCTGATGGAAAAAGTGAGAATGTGGACTGTGGAGGTCAGAGGAAAGAATGTTCTAGGCAGAGGAAATAGCATGTTCAAAGGCCCTGTGTTAGGAGGGAGGCAGCAAGGCTGGGTCCAGAGTTGGGGGAGGACCGGAGGCCAGAGAGGGCTGTGGAGGGCCATGCGGGCCAGGACAGCGCTGGTCTCTGGGTGACACGGAAACGGCTGGGTCACCTGCGGCTGCAGAGTGGAGAACAGACTGGGAGATGAGGGTGGGCCCGGGATTCACCACTCCAGATAAGAGGACAACAGACATGCCCAGGAGGTTAAGAAAAGGTCTGGTTCTCTACATGCAATCTTAAGGGCAGAGCCAAAAGGACTTCCCAGAAACATTCTGAGACCGAGCACTTGGGCCTGGGCACCTGAAAAGATGGGGCTCCCATCTGGGGCGGGGGAGGGGAGCTGTGGAAGGACAGATCTGGGGGGTGGGATGGAGGTCAGGTCAGTGTGGTTCAAATCTGCAATGTCCCCTGGGCACCAGCTTGGGGGCATCCCGCCCACAACCAGGTCTGACTCTGGAGTTCAGGGGAGACACATGTGAGTGTCGTCTGCACGTGGATGATTCTTAAAGCCCGAGACCACTCAGGGAATGAGTGCAGAAGGGAGCATGGCTGAGCCCAGGGCACTGCCGACACTTTGGTCAGGTAGCTGAGGGGGACAAGCAGAGGCCAATGAGCAGCCTGAGAGAGGGCGTGGGCCTTTCAGACCAGGGGTGGAGATCATTTTCTGTAAGAGACAGAGTGTAAACATTCGGTGTTACGGGCCAAGAGGCCACACACGCAGTCTCTACAGTGCAAATGTGGTCATAGGCAACGTGTAAATGAATAAGCGTGCTATGTCGCTGGCCCGGCTGCCCCAGCAAGCCAGTTTGCTTCAGAAGACTCCAGACAGACTCATCCCCCTGGAGTGCTTTCCCCTTCGAACGCTGGGTTCCCCGCACAAGTCGTCTGGACGTGCCGGTGGGAACAGAACTCACCAATGGAGAAGGACGTGGCCCCTGGTTCTCAGCCCTGAGCCCCAGCGCACCCGCCCGCACCACCCCCACAGGGCACGCCTCTGCCCCAGCCCCTCTCCCTGCAGGCGCTGCAGGCTGGTCCCTATGCTTCCCGTCTCCACTCAGATGTCCCTCCCCCCACAAGGCCCTGGGGCCCCCCGCAAGGCCCACTCACGTGTTGCACTTCCTAGGCAGGGCGTAGCCCTCCAGGCCGGGGCGCATGGCGATGTTGCTGAGCGTGTTGCGGCAGCTGCGGCACTGGATGGAGATGCGGGTGGCCTTGGCTCGGACCCCAGACGCCGAGATGATGATGCCAGGAATCTTTACCAGGTGCGACATCATGTCCGACTGCAAGAGAGCCATCCAGAGGGCGGTTGATTAAAGGGAGACAGGGACCCCAGAGAGTGCACGGGAAAATCTTTTTCTCATGTATGCAGAAGTACTGAGAGATAAAGTGGCACTTCTGTAATTTATTTCAAAGTACTCTGGCAAAAAAAAAAAAAAAAAGAAAAGAAAAAAAGAACAAAGGCAAAATGTTAACCACTAAACCTAGGTTAAGGTATATGAGATTCATTACACTATTCCATTTCCATGTGTAATTTTCCATAAGACAAAACAAGAAAAGTTCCTTTCAGGGGAACCTTGCTGGCTGAGTCAGTAGAACACGTGACTCTTGATCTCAGGGCCTTGAGTCGAAGCCCCACATTGGGTGGAAGCTTCCTTAAAATTAAAAAGTTAAAATTAAAAGGACTTTAATATTTATTTTTGAGAGTGAGAGTGAGAGACACAAAGCATGAGTGGTGGAAGGGCAGAGAGAGAGAGGGACACACAGAATCCGAAGCAGGCTCCAGGCTCTGAGCAGTCAGCACAGAGCCCGATGCCGGGCTCGAACCCACGAAACCGCGAGATTGTGACCTGAGCCAAAGTCGGACGCTCAACTGACTGAGCCACTCAGGAGCCCAAAATTAAAAAGATTTTTTTTTAAAAGTTCCTTTCGCTATCTTTTCTTCCAGTTCCCAGTGGCTTTCCTGGGACAGGCAGGCTACAGGTTCATGCTGGCACCCCCTCCACCAAAGCCTGGGAGATGGGAGGCGGAGAAGGAAAGAGGCTGGCCCCCTCTATGCTAAGTAAGGCCACATGTGCCCATCACAAGCCGGGGACACCGGAACTGTTGGAACCACCCCAGAGCATGTTTTTCAGACAACAATCTACAAAGACGCGGGCACCTGGCACTCCAGAATCCCGAAGGACTGGGGTAGTCTCAGCCCCTCCGAGCCATCCCTGACCAGTGATCCTCCTAGAGAGGGCTCCTCCTCTACTGTAGGAAACCCATCACCTGAAGTGGGTCATTCAATGTGTTCTCCAATGAGTCTGACAGTCGGAAGCGTGTCCCTGGGGGGAAGTGGAGGCTTGCCTCCCGCATAAAACAGCTGCCCCCCAAAACAGGTCCAATGCCGCTTCCACAGAAAAGCGTGATACTGAGTTTAATTCCAAACATAGTCACGGAGCCCTTCCCTGGTGCTGGGAATAGATAAAGCCGACAAGCTCCAGAACTCACAGCCCTGCTTCGGGAACAGACCTGCATCGTGCCAGCCAAAGGCGGCTTGACAGGGACCCCCAAGAGAGCTGCAGGATGTGGAGTAGATCTGTCAAGCAAAGACCAGAGCATGGCCTTAAGGGTATGACGCACGATGAGGAGGTGCCATTAGCTAAAAGGGTGACATTTGGGCCCCGCGATGGAGCATGCCGAGTACAGCCAAGTGCATCACCTCCTTAGATTCCAACCACCACCCTGTAAAGGAACGACTAACGTCACGACCATCACTTCCTGCTCACTGCTCCCCTGGCTCTCACTCCTGCCAATTTTATAAGTTGTCCTCCACGTGGCAGCCAAAGGGACTGTTTGCCAATGGAACCAGCCCACTCGAATACCTAAACACCCCCTGCTTTCCTACCGCGCTCCATACAGAATCCAAGCGCATTTCCATGGCTGGAAAGCCCGGGCCCTCTGGCCTCTTCCTCCCTTCCCCCTTCCTTCCCTCAACCCTCATGTTCACTGGGGTCCGGCCACACTGGTTCCTTCTTGTTCCCTGAAGCATACCACTGTCCCCACCTCAGTGCCTTTGCACCTGCTTCTCCTTGAGCCTGGAATGTTCTTCCCTTGGGCTGTCGCGCAGCTGACTATGACTCACTCAGACTCACTCCAACATCACTTCCTGAGAGAGGCCTCTTCTGACCGCCATCCACCTCCCTCGGCCACTGTCATATTTACTCACGTTTCTCTTTCCTTCATGACTCCTATCACAGCTCCTGAAGTTATCTCAAAGTCCTGTATCTGTCTCTCCCACCATAAGCTCTGTGAGAACTGAGTCCTGTCTGTTTACATGAGGGTCTAGCCCACACGTGGAGCACAGCAGCCTTCATTATCTGTCAACTAAAACAAATAAACCCCTCAGATGCCAGCCCCTCCTGCTTCCCGATCACTCTTAGCCTCGCCGGCTGTCCTTCAGCATGGCCTTGACCATACATACCATGCCCCCCTCACCACTCAGGCTTTGTCCAGGCTGTACCTCTGCCTCCCTGGAATGTTCTCCCAACTGTCTGCCCACTGCTCGGTCTCCGCTCAGATGGTTCTCCACCAGGGAAGCTTTCTGTCTTTCCCACAGGGCCACCCCCCTGATTTCTTCCACTGCACTTAGGAACATCCAAAAATCATCACGGGTGGGGCTCCTGGGTGGCTCGGTCAGTTGAGCATCCGACTCTTGATTTCGGCTCAGGTCATGATCTCATAGTTCGAGATCAAGCCCTGCCTCGGGTTTTGCACTGTGCTTGGAATTCCTCCCCCCACCCCGCCCCTCCCCGCCCCTCCCCACCTCGCATGCACGCTTGCTCATTCCCAAAAATAAACATTAAAAAAAAATAGGTAACTAAAATCACCCTGGGTGATATTCACTGCTTTACTCAGGGCTCCCCCCACACCCCACGGGTGGACATAAACCCCACACAAGAGCTTTTTGTTTAGCTCAATGTGATTTCTCCAAGAACCAACTCAATGCCTTGCCCACAGAAGGAGCTCAGTAAACATTTGTCCTATGAGTTAATTTTACAGAGGAGGAAACTGGCTCAGAGAGGTTGAGTGAGCTGCCCAGGGTCACACAGCTGGCACTTAGATCTGCCTTGGTCTGAAGCCCCAGTGCACCATGCAGCAGCCACTGCCACCCTCAGACCAGCCTCTAAGGGGACCCACCTTCAGGCTACGAATGCTGGACGGGCTGGCATCGGACTTGAGCATGACTTGAATGTCCTGGAGCACCTCCTCGCCAGTGGGCCGGGGCCGGGTCACCTCATCAGCCACCTCCTTGGCAGCCTCCTCCAGCTGAAGAGGAAGGAGACAGCTGTTGGTGACCAGAGCAGGACCGGCCCTGGAGCGGGGAGGGGAGGTTCAGGGACGGGGTCCCACTCACCAGCTGCAAGTGCTCGGCTGGCTGCTTATACAAGTAGTCAGCCAGGTCCTCATCAAAGCTGGCCAGGTCCTCCACCTCCACTTCGATCCAGTACTCCCCCAGGTTGTAATGGCGCTTGAGTTCATCCCTGCGGTGGGCAGGTGGCAGGGTGGGGGAGGGGGAGGGTGCAGAGGAGATCAACACTGGCCGAGGCTCACCTGCACCCCAAATCTGCCCACACCAGCACCACCACTGCCCGCCCCCTCCTCTTCCCAAATACACATCGAGTTCCAGGTGGTTCTGTGACGTAACCCTGCGGAGGCTCCCTGCTGCCGACAGAGGTATATCCTCCAAAAAAAAAAAAACAGGTTCTGTGGAGATCGTCCACAAGATGGCCGAAGCACAGTTCAACACTCCAACACAGGGTTGTGTGCACACACAGGTCGGTCTGGAAGACTCAGCTCTTTCGCTGCAGGACTCCCTGGAGCCTTTTACTTTCTCCTGGAGACTAACCTAACACACACCTCAAACCTGGGAGCCCAAAGACAGCAGAGACTGTGTCTGTCTTAACCACCAGATGCACTTTTTACAGAGCATCCTATGGGACTCTTGTCCCAAAACACACTTAGGGACCACTGACTTACACAGGGCCCTCTCCTCAGTCTCATCTCAGACCTTATCCCCCCCCCCCCCGCCTTATGTCCCAGAGCCACACACAAAATGACCACCCTGGCCCAAAAAGCCCCTTGCTATTATAAAAAGCCACTCCTACCTCTCTGCCCATGCATGCAACTGCCCCTCTCAGGAATGCCTTCCACACGTGAAACTCTTCTCTCAGCTAGGGGTTAAACTTGGGCTCCTCTGGAAGCCCTCCCTAACTTCCTTCTATATTCCTCCTTTTTTTTTTTTTCCTTTAATTTCTTTTCATGTTTATTTATTTATTTTGAGAGAGAGACAGAGCACGAGCGGCGGAGAAGACAGAGAGACAGAAAGAGAGAGAGAATCCCAAGCAGGTCCCGCACCGTCAGCGAAGAGCCCAAAGTGGGGCTTGAACCCATGAACCTCGAGATCACAACCTGAGCTGAAATCCAGAGCCAGACACCCAAATAACTGAGCCACCCAGGCACCCATATAGTCCTCCTTTGAGGTAACTGTCACTTTGTAATCGTCTCTTGGCCTCTATGCCTTGCTCCCACTGACTTGTAAGCTTCACGGACCTAAGAGCTTCTAAAGGGTAAGCAATAGGCCTTTCCATCTTCATACCTCAATGCCTAGCACAATGCTTGGCACACAGATGGTCAATGTCAGCTGGTACATGAATAGGGGGAGGCACCATTTACTGATGACACAGAGACTGTTACTTGGAAGTCACTCAATAATTGGTCCTGCCCAAGCCTGAACCTACAAATCCACCTCTGCCTTTTAAGGTGCTAGGGACAGAGGCTGGACCTGCAAGGATCTGGCATGATGCCGCGATTATACAATGACAAAGAGCAGGTTCAGTGGAACAGTGCCTGGCCCGCAGCAGGTGCTGATCAATGGAAGTTGCAAATCAGAATGGCTGCATGAATGAAGTAAATAAATCCTAACTACCACCTGCACCTTTTACACCCACAGAGAACTTGAGTTTGGGAGACATCAGAGACAGTACACGGAAAAACAACAAGAAGCAAACGACCAGAAACAAGTCATGGGTTAAAAAAAAAAAAAAAAAAAAAAAAAAAAATCAAAGGACCCTAGGAGCTCTAGCTGGCTGTTAGGAGCCCACTCAACAGGTGACCACTCAAAAGTTACCTTCAGGTACAACACGTACAAAAACCAAAGGCCACAAGGGTGCGGCCGGATGAAGCACGGCTGGGACCCCGATCCTCGGACCTGGGACATGCTCCCTCATTTCTCTGGGCCCGTGTCCCCCCATTCGTGCTCTACGACACTAGCCGGCTCTGAGTGATGACGTGCGACCCCTGTCGGCGCCACACTTGGGGATGGGGGGGTCTGTGTGCCCCCCTTCCTCCTGTCCTGCTCCAGCCCGCACCTGTATTTGAAGGTGAAGCCGGTGCGGTCGGTGCCCACTCGGTACTGCCGCAGGAACTCCTTGAAGCGCCTCTGCAACTGCGATTTGCGGGCCTGCCCCTCGTCGGCCGCGGTGTCCCCCCCGAAGCTGTCGCTGTAGAAGATGCCGGGGTCGTCGAAACCCGACATGACTGCGCCTGGCGCGGGGACAAACAGCTGGAGCCGGCGGGGGTGGGCTCGGCTCCGAATGCGGGGCGGGGGGACCCCAGTTCGCCGGCGAGAACGCCTGCCCACCCTGCAGCGCCCTCGGTTGCTGAGACCTGCAGACCCCCCCCCGCCCCCGGTCTCACCTCTGCGACCCCACAACCCCCCGACCCGGGTACACCAGCACCTCCACTCACCGCCGCCGAGTTTCGCGGGAAAAACGAGACGCCGCGTTCGGGCGCCGCGGCCGCTGCGTCCCCATTGGCTCGCTGAGGTTCCACAGCCAGCGATTGGACCGCTCTGCGCCCGCGAGCCCCACCTTCCGGACAGGCCGCTGGAGCGGATTGGCTGCGGGGCCCGTGACGTCACGTCCCTGGCCTCCTTCCGGGCTCCATTTTGCTTGCCGGACAATTTGGCGCGAAACTTCTGATCCGAGAGGAAGCGGCGGCGCGGGGCGGGAGCCAAGATGGCGGAGGGAAGGCCTTCGCGCTGGGGGCGGTGGGCGCGGTGCGAGGGCTGCCTGTGGACACTCCTCAGGCCCTTTACAAGCCTCGTGAGACCATGTCCGCCTCCAGAGCCAGGGGCTGGGAGAAGTGGGGGTTCCGAAGCTGTCGGTCCCGCGCAAACCCGCTCGCCCCCCTCGCCGGGCTCTCCGTGGCACACACCTTTCCAGACGGTGGGGATGAGTTAGAAATAAGTCGCCTCTGGATCCAAAATGGTCCCGGGGGTGTTTTCTTCGACCCAAAGGGTGATTTTTCTTTTTCCATCGTAGACGACTTTTCGTTATTTGCCAGTGCTTAAAATTTGCGAAAGTTCACGACCCCAGATACCCAACCTCGCTTGGAAAAATGGGAAGATTTGGTAAAACTTGGCGTTCTCAAGCAGCAGCGAGGGCTGCATCATCTCTCTTCCCTTGTCTACCGTTCCCACCCTCCACGATGAACAACGGCAAATGTTTCCTTCCCTTTGCCACAGGCATGTAAACCTATTTACTGGGGGGTGTAAAATACCAGTATTTTTACAGTGTGTAACAAAATCAGATAAATCTGAAATTTGCTTTTCTCGTTAACACTTCCTGGAAGTCTCTCTGAGGACAGGATAGATTTGTGTCATTCTATTATTTTTATTTTTTTAAGTAATCTCTACACACCCAACGTGGGGCTTGAACTCACGACTCCAAGATCAAGAGTTGCACGCTCTTCCAACTGAGCCAGCCAGGTGCCCCTGAACTCATTCTACTTAACAGCTCATAATTCTCCATAGTATGAATAGAATACAGATTATTCAGCCCTTTTCCTGTTAGTAGAATCAAGATGGTTTGTTTCCCTGTCTGTCCCCTCCCTCTTTTCCCTTTTCACTACAAATAAGGAATATTGACATCCCTTTCACAGAAAACTGGAAACGAGGCCTATGGTGGGAAGATCTACAGCCGCTATTTGGATGCCTACTCTTTGCAAACATAATGTCATCATAATCAGTGGCTCCTGGACCTGATTGCACTTTGGACTCTCTCAGCTTTTCACAAAACAGGATTCCAGAATCAGAACCTCTCGGGTGGGACCCAAGATCCCCTGGGGTGATTCTGACAGCACTGTCCACAGACGGGTGTTTAGACACCCCTGGCCCCTCCACCAGCTGCAGAAGGTAGTTGTATTACTCTTTCATTTTGCCAGTGAACAAAAGGAGACCAAGTGCCTCGTCCAAGGTTCCAGACTTAGTGACAAAGCCAGGACAAAGTTCTCCAAACTCCCCCGTCATCACGTGCTAGTGGTATAAGGAAACACTTTGTCCCCTGCTTTCTCAACTACACCTTAAGCGAGGACTTTTCACTTTCCTAAATTGGGAAGCTACACTATTAATATTTCAGTGGCTCTCATGACTTAGGGGGAAAAAATCGGGGCTTTAGAGCTGGACAGACCTGGCTTAAATCCTTCCTGACCCCCAGAGCACCCTGCGCAGGTTTGCTGTGAGGATTAAACGAGATGACAGGTGGGGTGACACAAAAATCGCTTAGCCCAAATCACAAAACCCCGATCACCCTCCTTTCAAAATAGGAGCTGACGTTGGGCGATGTTGACATTTTACACGCCTCTCGTTTGCTTCTCCAGACAGGCAGGTGATGTGGGTCTCACCGCATTCGTGTTGCAGATGACAGGACTGAGCCCCACAGAGGTTAATAACGAACGTCCACAGCCACGCTCCATAGCAGAGTGGCACATCTCACTGTAGTCCCAAAGATTCGCTGTTATCGACTGGATAAATTTTATCCCATAAACTGCTCGTTGCCGCCTAACAGGGCAATGTCATCCTCAGTAAAGCAGTCCTGCGTCCAACAAGGTTCCGCACAAAGCTGCACACACCCACTGCCCAAAAGCTCGCCCCCCACATTCCCACACCGGAGACCAACATCCAAAACTGGTTCCTTCCACCCCCACCTTCGCCCCTTCTCCCCACCAGGCATTCAAGAAACAAGTAGGGGAAAGGTCAGCTCCCCAAGGGTAACAGCGCCCAAGAAAAACACTTCAAGTTACTATCAGGCAATGTAGTTTATTATTTCACACAAAAGTTAGCGACCAAGGCCACAGTGTCGTTAAAACACCTCCCTCCCCACCCCCCCCACCCAAACTCGCCCCACCCCCGCTATAAAAACAGAACACAACAAAATACCACAGTTCACATTGAGCCAGGAACACAAAGTGGCTCCGACAAAAACAAGACAAACACAAGACACAACATCTTTGCACGTTTGTATAAAAATTGCCATGGCCCACGGGGCAAGCGGTCATGGCGTGTCAAGGAGACCGCGAACTCGGGGCATGGGGAGGTTCAAGACAGCTGCCACTTCTGGCCATGTCTTCTGGGCTCTGCTGCAGGAACGGGGGCTGCTGAGGGTCCAGGCAGGACCCCTCATCCCAGTTTGGAAGTGCAAGTCATTGAGTTGGATGTGCTTTCGGTTGGGGAAGATGCCGCAGGCTCTTCCTCCCTTTCCAGAGAGAGAGGGACGCAGGGACAGGGCAGGCGGGGGGCCCAGACAGCCCCCCTTGCCTACAGTAAGGAAGCCAGCCAAGAGACGTGCCCTCTCCAGAAAGAGGGCCCTCGGTGGGACAGAGTTCACAGCCTGAGGGGCCAGCACCCTTGCAATCACATGACATAAAGCCCCACAGCAACCGTTGCCACCACAAAACTGAGGGTAAGGACCCATCGGAGGAGCGGCGCCTGGGAGAGAAGGTTCGGCTGGGGCTTCCCTCTGGGAGTCTCCGTGAGAGCAGCATCTGAGAGAGAGAAAGGGGGCAACGTCACCAACAGGTGGACACGGGTGGGAGTATGGGGTGTCACAGAAAAACACAGCAAAAGGGTCTCGGCAGCCTCTAGTACAGTTCCTGCTCAGTGTCTGCTAGAGCAGACAGAGAGCCCTCTGGCCACTGCTCGGTTATCTCCAAAGACTGGGAGCTTCCTCCTTCTCCCAGCTGTCCACTCTTCCATTTTCAGCCAGCCCGCATGGTGAGGACACATCCTCCAGGGGTACTCCGGGGAACCCCACTTTGAGAACTGCTGTGTTAGGGTAACGACCCCCCTCCCCGCACACCAGCTAGCCAATCCCATCAGGACTGGCCTCATTCCCATGTCCCCAGGCGCGGTTCCACCAACAGAGGGCTCCACAGGGTCCTGGCACAGGTGGGAAAGCCACAGGGCGGGTGGGGTAGGCTGGTGGCTCGAGGGGCAAGGCCTACAGTAACCTGCCAAGCAGGGGGCTGGCCTTCACTTCTCTGTTCACCCCCCCCCCCAAAACCACAATCTTGCCCACGCCCGTGTCGGGCTCGATGAGGGTACATTTCGTGGAGCACTTTGGTCCTTCTGGAAGTTTTCCAGATGTTCTCTCGGGACTGCCACGGAGGCACATGAGGGGGGGACTAACACGCAAGAAGACCGAGGGGTTCCGTGCCTCCCCGGGGTCCCACAGCAGGGTAACTGCTAGAACCACTTCCAGAACCCTGCCCCCCATCAGGGGGTCTCCACTCAGAAACCATGAAAGGGGCGGGGGGCAGGGGTGACAGTGAACGAGAACCAATCGACCGCCTTTGATTTCAGAGATGGGAAAACAGGTATGGAGAGGCTGCAGGGCTGGCCCTGAGCCCCACTGTGAAGGCTGCTGCCCTGTGCCTGCGCCCTACTTGTCACTCGGAACACTCAGAAGACGGGGCAGCCAAGCGGCGCCCGAGACATGCGGCTGGGCCCCGCGCCCCTCCCACAGAGGCCATACCCGGGGGGACCCTCACCTCGCACCCCGCTGCCGACCCGCCGGCGCAGCCCCGGTGCCTGCGAGGGGCTCTGGTCCTCGGCGTCCTGGCCCAGCAGCTCCTGCAGCTCCTCAAACAGCTGAGAGACAGAAGACACACAGCCCGTCTCAGTGACATCACAGGTGACAAGTACATTAGAACCGCCTGCCTGCTCTTCCCCAAATGCTGCCCGGTAACCAGCATCCTGACGTCAGGGTTCACTGGGGCTGTTCGTGCCCTTGTCCCGTGTCCCTGGGCCAAGTCTTATTCCACGAGCGGTACCCAGTGTATGTGGCTCCTGCAGCCCGCTGTCCTCACCCAGCCGCCCCCTGCGCCACTCAGCCTTGGTCCGTGTGTTTCGTGATGCTCACTAGCCAGGCTTTGCAGGGGAGGCGCCTGGACCGAGGCTGACCCAGAGGTCAGGCAGCAAGAGCCAGCCTTCCAGCGGCTCCAAAGCCCCTGGAGGGGTTTTTCTGAAGCCCTCCGAAAGACACAGAGCCTTCTGGGAGGCTTGACCAGGTCCGCTTGCCCTTGTCATCGGTCAGGGGACTGCAAGGGAGGGACGGTGTTCCCTAGCAGGTGCTGGGTGCCATGCTGGGAACCAAGGGGCCCAGGAAGGCATGAGCTAAGACCCCAGTCCCCACAGCGCCCCCAGGAGGAGGGGAGAGCTATAGGATTCTACAACTTCCGGGTTAGAAGGAACCTCACCCTCAGCTCCGCCCAGTCATCCTTCAAGGTCTTGCTCAAAGCCCAGGCTCCCCTTGGGTTTGAGGCAATGCTAGAAACTTGCATCCTGCCTTGCCGGCCACACCTGCGACCCCTGCAATGCCAACCCGGCCACACACAAGTCTATGTTGTCGCACGGTGTTGCCACAGAGTGCTACAACTGTGCCTCTCACACCCTGAGAGACCACGAACCAACCGTGAGAAGGCTGGCCCTGTGCCAGGCCCTGCCATTGGGATTTGATTGGTATAAACTCACTTGACTCTCACAACAACTCTTAAGAGGCAGGCGCCGTTACATCCTCGTTTTACAGATGGGGAAACTGAGGTAAGATCACCCAGCTAGTGGGGCGCCTGTGTGGACAGTCAGTTAAGCGTCCGACTTCAGCTCAGGTCAAGATCTCGCAGCTCACAGGTTCGAGCCCCCCCCCATCGGGCTCTATGCTGACAGCTCAGAGCCTGGAGCCTGCTTTGGATTCTGTGTCTCTCTCTCTCTCTCTCTCTCTCTCTCTCTCTCTCTCTCTCTCTGTCTCTGCCCCTCCCCTGCTTGTGTTCTCCCGCTCTCTCCTCTCTCTCTCTCAAAAATAAATAAATAAAAACATTAAAAAAAAGATCACCTGGCTAGGAAGTGGCAGAACTAGGAGCCTGACTCCCTAACCATGCCTTTAACCATGACCCACAGCCCACGCCCCCTGTGTAGGAGCGATGTCCCCACAGGAGCAGCGAGGGGAGACAGTGGCCACCCTGGGCTGCCAGCCAGCTCCTCACCTGAATGTTGAGCAGGAACGCAGCCTTGGCCTCTTCGATGACCCTCTGCCTGACCTCGGGGGTCATCTCCAGAGTGTTCATACGGGAGCGGTACAGCTGCTTGAACTTGGTGGCGCTGGCGACGTTGGGGAAGGTGAAGAAGTCCACGCCCTCCCCGGAGCTGGGCAGGTCCAGGGCCTTCTGAGCAATCTTCTTGAGGACCTGGCCCCCGGACAGATCGCCGAGGTAGCGGGTGTAGGCGTGGGCCACCAGCAGCTCCGGCTCCTTGCGCCCCACCTCGTGGAGCCGCCGCACGTAGCGCCTGGTGGCCTGCGTGTAGGGGATGGCGTCCTCCCAGCGGGGCCCGTACCAGAAGGCCATGTCCCGCTCCAGGGCGGCCCTGCGGTGCAGCTCTTCGGGGAAGTAGAGGGGGGCATAGACGGGGTTCTCCTTGTTGCGCTCGATCTCTTCCTCCAGAGCCACGTAGATGTGGTACAGGGAGGCCATCACCAGCTGAAACCGGAGCGAGCAGGTCAGGCTGCCAGCCTCGCGGAAGAACCCCATCCGGCCCCTCCCCCCACTGCCCCGGGGAGACCCTCACGACCTCCCCAGGCTGGGCTCCCACCTCTTGCTGCCCCCCCACCCCACAAATCCTCTCTACACAGCAGCCAGAGAATTCGATCATGCACCTGCTGAGCCTAAACCCTTTTATTCCATGGGATGAACACGCAGCCTAACTTAGTCCCTATGAACAGAGGAGCTGCTGTCCCCACTTTACAGAAAGGGAAACGGAGGCTCAGAGAGGGGAGGAAACCGAGGTCTCACAGCTAGTAAGAGATGAAACTGAAGTCAGGCCCAGGCGTTGCTAGGGAACCAGCACAGCTCTAGAGCAAGGGAGGACCTGAATGAAAGTGCTTACTGGCGACTCCCGGCGCCTCTGGACTTTGACCTCTGGGTAACTATCTGCGGGCCGATTCTCCCTGGAAATGCACTCCGAACCCCACACCTCTAGATGTTGGTCTAGTCTAGGGGGACCGGCCCGGTCCACCTTGGCTTGGGGAACTGCCATTACACGTTAATACTCTAAGCTTGAGTCTGAAGGAGAACAAAGATGCTCTGGTTAAGGTTTCCAAGTTATTTGTAAGCCCCAAACCTTCATGGCAGCCTCCTTTCTCAACAGGGCAGAAATCCAGGCAGCTTTCTGATACAAAGCAGCCTGGGCTATCGAGTGTGACCGACCTGGTTCTAACCTCTGCTCGGCCGGTCCTCAGCTGTGTGACCTTGGGTAAGCCGCTCGCCCTCTCTTGGCGATTTGAGGTCTGAGTGACTGTCAAGTCAAGCCTTGGTCCCCTCCCCTGCCAAAGGGGACAAGCATGTACTAAAGGGGACTGATGGGAGAGTCAAGCAGGGTGACACAGGTAAAGTACTAGGCACAGCCTGGCCCTTGGCCCTCGGTTAAGAGGCTGTGGTGATAAACATCACCGCCATCGGCATCACCTCCGCGAGCATGGGTTCTCTCATGGATCTTTGTGCCCACTTTGAACTCAAAGGCTCAGACGCAAGATCCAAAGTCCCAGTGGTTGGCTATAGGATACTCCAGCAGTCACCTCCGCGGCTCCCGCTGTCCCCAGCTACAGTACACCAACTGGGTGTGTGTCACGCCTCCTGGAACTGCATGTCACGTGTCACTGCAGCATCTCTTGGGCTGGAAGCGGGGGAGGGTGCCGATTGCAAAAGGGCGGGGTGTCAGGAGCAGGGGGATACACCTGCTCGACCCCCTCTGTTCAAGCTGAATAAAATAAGCCTTTCCTCACGCTGATGTCTGATCACCAGACACCTGCCTGACCCTTGGAGTGCTTGCCTTTTATTCGCATGAACTCCACAGCAGTGCTGGGAAAATCAGTGCCTCACATGAAGCGGGTGCTTAAGAAGACTCTGTGTTGAGGGGGCACCTGGGTGGCTCAGTCGGTTAAGCGTCCGACTTCGGCTCAGGTCGTGATCTCACAGTCCGTGAGTTCGAGCCCCGCGTCGGGCTCTGTGCTGACCGCTTAGAGCCTGGAGCCTGCTTCGGATTCTGTGTCTCCCTCTCTCTCTACCCCTCGCCTGCTCACACTCTGTCCCTCTCTCTCAAAAATAAATGAACATTAAAAAAAAAAAAGAAGGGGTGCCTGGGTGGCGCAGTGGGTTAAGAGTCCGACTTCAGCCAGGTCACGATCTCGCGGTCCGTGAGTTCGAGCCCCGCGTCAGGCTCTGGGCTGATGGCTCGGAGCCTGGAGCCTGTTTCCGATTCTGTGTCTCCCTCTCTCTCTGCCCCTCCCCCGTTCATGCTCTGTCTCTCTCTGTCCCAAAAATAAATAAAAAACGTTGAAAAAAAAATTAAAAAAAAAAAAAAAAAAAAGACACTGTGTTGGAACCCCACTTCATAGAGGAGGTCTCCACAATCTTATTAGGATTATCCTTATTAGGATTAATCTTATTAGGAAATGGTCGTGGTCGGGCTCGAACCCATGCTGCCCCTTGCCTTCAGAGGCAGATCAGAATTACGTCACGAGCACAAGGTCTGGAGTGCGACCAAGCCTTGGTTTGATTTCAGCCTTTCCCGTTTACTTACTGGCTGTGTGACCTTCTGTTAGCTACTTCACCTCTCTGAACCTTCCCTTCCTCATCTTCCTTACCCAGAGGGGAGGCACAGAATAAGAAACTGTAAAATGCCCAGCACAGAGGAGGCGCTCAGTTGATGGCACTAGGGCCCCTGCCCCTCCACAGCACTACCGTCACAGGTTGGGAATTTGCTGTGTGACCTTGCACAGGTCACTTCCCCTCTTTAAGCCTCAGTGGTATCATCTGCAAAATGATTCCCTTGAACACGCCCATCTGGTCCCTCGGCATCCCTGGGCCGAATTTCCACTTAAACCACTGGCCTGGGTGCCTTGGACACACACACACCCCTGTCATACCCTCCACCAGGGCTGGTCCCCACCAGGCCACATACCTTAAATCCTTTCCGGGTCACCTGGCCCTTCTGAAAGTTCTTCATGAACTCGGCATTCTCTGCCTGGACGTGCACCTCCTTGGTGGCCTCCTTCAGGGCCTCTGACAAATCCTGGGGAATGCTGCAGAGGGGAGGGGGGAGGGAGGGAGAGAGGGGGAGGGTGAATAAGAGTGGCTCTGAGCAGGGTTCATCCCCACTCTGAGCTTCTGAGCCTGCCATCTGCCTCTCAGCAGGCCTCAGAGAGCGATCAGACTCCTCTGCAGAAATCGCTCCAACCTGCCATCTAATACATAGGCCACCTTCTTTCCCAACTGCCTTCCAAACAGCCCCATCAACGCGCTTCAGGTCCTACAACCGACTGGGAAACCCTGATACCAAGTTATTGGCGAAAAGGGGGGGGGTGCGGTTTGCAATGCCCGGGGAGAAGTGGCCCCCAGAAATACGAACATTCGTATTCTACATCATCACTGCTTGCATTGGCTTTGGACCCAAGATTTAATTCAATTGTTTTGTTGACGTTTCAGGTACAAATCTCTTAAAATGTTATGCGCATCAAAAAAAAAAAAAAATGGGGCGCCTGGGTGGCTCGGTCGGTTAAGCGTTTAGCGTCTGACTTTGGCTCAGGTCATGATCTCACGGTCCGTGAGTTCGAGCCCCGCGTCGGGCTCTGTGCTGACAGCTCAGAGCCTGGAGCCCATTTCAGATTCTGTGTCTCCCTCTCTCTCTCTGCCCCTCCCCTGTTCATACTCTGTCTCTCTCTGTCTCAAAAATAAATAAACATTAAAAAAAAATTTTTTTTAAATAAAAAATAAATGTTACGCACATCATAAAAGTGCTTGGTTTAAAAAGCCTGTGAAACTCTGCGTTACTCAAAAGAATCCCTTTCTGGGAGTATTTCTGCCATATGTCTGTATCCACTTCCCGCAGAACTGTCATTTCTCCTTTCTCTCCTGCACCACCCCCCCTTCCAGAAACATCACCCCCTGTTCTGTACATGTTCATTGAACTCCTGGGAGAAGGGAAGGAGCCAGACTGGGAGGCGGACAGACGGTGGTTCAAATCCCAGCTCAGACACCTGCTAGCCAAGGGGACCTTGGGCTTGTTGCCTCCCTGGTCTGTGAAGTCCTCATCTGTAAAATGGGGCCAGGAAAGCCATAGTGGTGTTTTCGTTCAAGTGCCGGACAACTAGTAACACAAGGACATGGCCACCAGGGGGCTCTGGTAAGAGAACCAGCCACTGTCACCCAGCCTGGGCAGCCCCAGGGATCCTAGATTTAAGCAGAGAGCACCTCCAAGGTCATTCAAAAGTCCAATACAAAAAAAGAAAAAAAAAAGTTGGGATACCTTAGGGTCACAGCCATCTGGTCCCCCAGCCCGGGCCGGGGAGCCAGCCAGGTAAGCCACCTTTTACCCCTCTAACTGGCCCACCGGACGAGACTGAAACCCAGCTTCTCCTTAATGGGAAACCCAAGGGAGTGAGCGATGTGGCTTCCCGGCTCTGTCTCGGGGAGGGACTGGAGACCAGAGCTGGGCGGCAGGGCAGGGGCTGCCCGCCGGGGAGAGGCCGGTCCCCGGCCCCGCGCCCCTCACTTGCCTGTCGGGCTGCGGGCGCTCCATCCGGCCGGCGCTCGGTGCTGGCTGCGGTGCTGGGTGCTGGCTCCGACGTCTCGGGACGCGCGGAAGGAGTGGCGAAGGCGACTGTGCCGAGGGCGACTGTGCCGAGCCGCGCCGCGCCGTCCATTTATCGCCCGGACGGGTCACGTGGCGGCCAGCAGCTGATCCCCACATTCGGCCCGACGTTGCAACACCCGCGCCGCGCCCGCCCCAGGCCAGCGGGGGTGGAGGGGGAGCGGTCATATGACCCTCGGAAAACAAAGCAATTTAAAACAGGACGCTTAAAAAAAAAAAAAAAAAAAAAAGCAACAATGTCTGGAAATCTGAGCAACTGTGTGATTTTGTCCCTTCCCGAGCCCCCCCCCCCCCGCCCCGCCCCATGCCAGGATGGGACTTGTGCTCCCCAGGAATCTGAAAGAGCCAGAAAGCTCGGAGGCTTGAGTCTCAGAGCAGGAGGCGGGTGGGCCACAGCCGGGACTTACCAGTCCCAGACCCTGCCAGCAGAGCCCTAAATGTCACCTCCTCAGGGGACGCTCAGCTGACAACCTCCCTCATTCTCACTTTAAATGTACATTTAGGGCCTTTTTAATTTTTTTAAGCACCTATTAAGTGCTAGAGACTGTACTGAATTTATAGTTCATCCCCACAACTATTCTGTGGGGTAGATCACTACCATTTTACAGACGGGGAAACTGAGGCTGGGGATTGGGGGGCGGGGGGGATGATGTGGCGTGCCCCAGGTCACACATAAAGCAGGAAACTGGGACCCAAACCTGGGAGTGAGTCTGAGTCTGCCCTCCCCCTCCGGGCTGTCCTAACACTTGGTACACAACTTGAGAGCGATGTCTGTCACAAAGCTATCTTCCTGCTGGCATGCGTAGGGCACTCTTCCACGGCTCGTCACAGCTGACTCATCTTGGAACAGACCTGTTCCCTATCTGATCTACTATTGAATTAGTTCTGCATGAGATTGATCACTTAGGACACTGGGTAAGCCCAGGTGACAAAACTGAATAGTTCCTGAAGTGCCGTCCCAATGCCACAATTCTGGACTCTAAGTTTAAAAACAAAAACACAGGGGCGCCTGGGTGGCTCAGTCAGTTAAGCGTCTGACTCTTGATCTCAGCTCAGGTCTTGATCTCAGGGTCCAAGCCCCGCATTGGGCTCTGTGCCGGATGTGAAGCCTACTTCAAAACAAAACAAACAAAAAACATAAAACAAATCATAAACACATAACTTTGGCTCAGTACAAGTATGTTGTTTGGAAACAGAGGTAGCAAATGCCCAAGTCTGAAAAAAATGCAAGTACGGGCTTGAGGATGGCCTGTCAAGCATGGATTTCCCAGCTGGAGGACTGTGGTAGCTGAGGCCTGAGGTCCCTTCCGTCTGTGCATGTCTAGAAAGCTCTGCTGCTTGGAGACAGTCTGCAAGTCCCAGGCAGGGACAGGTGGGCAATGGATCCATCTAATCCGCGCTGAGTTCTGGCCCATGAGCCACCCTCTTCCAGGGTCACTTATCTGAGTTTCAGTCACCAAATCAATCCTGAGATCTGGGGGTTGCTGAGCCTTCTAGATAGAGGGGCTTTGCCAAGGAGTTCGGTCCTTGGTATAAACCATATAACCACCTCTGCTTTTATGAACAAGGTTTACAATACTAACAGCTAATATTCACTGAGCAGTTCCTGTGCACCAGCTACTATATAAACACATGCATCAGCTCATTTAATCCTCACAATTACTCTATAAGTTTGGCATTATTATGCCCATTTTACAAATGAGAAAACTGAGGCAGAGAGGTTAAGATAAGGGCTTGAACTGAGGCAGCCTGGGACAAAGATTTCAAAACGTCCAGGTGGGATGTCATCTCCCAGAGGTGACGAGACTCAACAGAGGTCAGAACTAGAACGGGAGCTGCTAGAACATTAAAAAACAAAAAAAAAGTTGCCAAGAACTTGCTAGAAATTAGGGCTACTAGAAACCAATGACCTCATTAAAATGCAAGTTCCTGGAGGGCAGGGTGTTTGCTTTGTTTTGCTAATCCTGGAGTCTGGTACAATGCCTGGCAGGTAGCAGACAATCAACACTGATTGATTGGAATGAATTAATAGATAATCCACAAGATCTCTTACTGCGAAACGTGATGTTATTGGTCGGCTGCCGGAAAGGGCTGGAATCAAACTACAAACTGCAATCGGAGCCAGGCTTTACAGAGCACTTACAGAGACCTTCTGGGCAGCATCTCATTGAGTCCTGACATCAGCCCTCCAGCTTATTGTCATTTTCATCTCCATTTTGTCCCCGTAATCACTAAGGCACAGAGAGGTTAATAGTGTTTGCAAGTCACATAGCCAGAGACAGCAGAGCCAGGATTCAAACCACGGTGCTTTGAAGCTGGAGCCAGTGTTCCTAAGCCTCTCACCACATGCCCTGTCATAGAGGGGCCCATCTGAGCCCCAGCAATTTAGGGGATGAGCCTGTCAAGATCTGAAAGCTTCCCATCAGCACACCCAGAGCCTGTCCATTCGGGAATCCCGGAAAGTAATGCTCGTGTGATCGGATTCTTTCTTATTTAACCTGGGGGATCAGAGGCCCCAAGTGGGGACTGACTTGTCCAGACCGCACCCGTAGGACACAGAGCCTTCAGTGACCACAGGTTGCTGGTTCTCTGTCCAGGCTTGCTCTTCATCCTGCCTGCTGCCCCAGGGAGCCTCAGACTTGTCCAAAACAGACCCCACACCCAGACAACCCCGGGGACAATCCAGGTCAGAGCTGATCTGGCTCTCTCCTCTGTCCCAGTATAGAGCTGGGGGTTCTTCTGCATGCTGATTCAGCTTCCTGACTTTCCCTTCCGTGTCCTCAAGCAATTGGGATGATCCAAATGGTATTCTTTCTCCTCCTGTAGTAAACTCAATAATGTCCCCCCTCCCTGGATGTCCGTATCCTAATCCCCAGAACGTCCGAATATGTTACAATACATGGTGGAAAGGATTTTGCAGATGTGGTTTCTTTAAGGATCTTGAGACAGGGAGATTATCCTCGTGGGCCTAATGTAATCACAAAAATCCTGATGAGGGAGGCTGCGGGGTTACAGATACAGAAAGTGATGTGACGAGAGAAACAGGACACCGAGACTGGGAGATGGCTTGTGTTGAAAATAGAGTCAGGGGCCATGAGCCAAGGTAAGCAGGAATCTGTAGAAGCTGGAAAAGGTGAGGAAGTGTATCCTCACAAGTCCAGAAGAAGCACAGACCAGACCCGCTGGTCCATTTTAGAACTTCTGACCCCCAGATCTCTAGAGAATAAACATACATCATTTTTGTTGCTGTTGTTTTAAAGTTTATTTATTTTGCGTGAGAGAGAGAAAATCCCAAGCAGGCTCCGCGCTGTCAGCGCAGAGCCCGACGTGGGGCTCGAAACCACAACCCGTGAGATCGTGACCTGAGCTGACATCAGGAGTCGGACACTTAACGGATTGAGCCACCCAGGAGCCCCTAAATGTGCATCGCTTTAAGCCACTATGTTTGCAATATTTGTTACAACAGGAAAGGAGGACGCGCCCCCTCCAAGCCTGTCTTCCTTATACCAGGAACAGAGAGCCTCAGCTTTGGGAAGCAGGAGACAGATGGAGAGAGAGATCCTGCGGGTTCTCCCTCAACTGCTCCCTTCTGTCATCTCTCAGCATAACGAATGGACGCCATGAAAGCTTTATTCCGTTAGAGAACCCACCACCTCTTCTCTGAGCCTTTCTTTCAGGGTCAAATGCTTGAGCCGCTGGATGGGACCTGATTCGTAGGAGGGCTAGAGATACAAAGTTGGAGAGGCTCGAAGCCCACCTTGACAGGGCATGCGCGCTCAGGATCCTAATTGGAAGAAGTCTGGGACGAAGGGAAAATGATCCAGAAAGGGGGCCAGGGGGCACAGAAGACAAATGTGGGCAGAAAGAAATACTGAGGCCTCCCTTGAGCCTAGCATTCTTCCAAGCCTGGTTTCTCTTTTCACTGTGGGCGTCTCTCTCTCTCCCTCTCTCTCTCTCTGTAGTGGGTGGAATCACAGCCCCCCAGAGATGCACAGAGACCCCGAACCTGGGACTCTGTTATGTTACCATTGCCCTGTGCGTATGTAATGAAGGTTACAGACTTCCAGGTAGGGCGATCCTGCTGGATTCTCGGGCAGGCCTAATCTAATCTAACAGGAACCCTGGAAGTTGAGAGCTTTCCCTGGCTGGAGGCAGAAGAAATGGTAGGAGAAATCTGATGAAGGGTCAGCAGGACTCCGGGATTGCGATGTTCAATCAAGGTCAAGTCAGGGCGGGCTCACTGGCTGGGAGGTGTGGGGTGAGGCAGGCCCCGGGCCCCCAGGTGGGCCAAACCTAGCAGCAGTCAGTGTGGCCGCTGCAGAGAGAGGAAGGGACAGGTGGGAGAGCAGAGCCAGGGGAGACCCGGGACAGAGCCCCTGGGGCCTGCAGGCTCTTGCAAGGAACTTTGGTAAGTAGGTGAGGCTGCAAGGCTCGGAGCTGGGAGAGGCGGGTCTCACTAGGGATGGATCGCTGGGGTTGCTGAGGGGCAAATTGGCCTGAAGAAGGCTGGGGGCCGAAGGCTGAGCATCGCCGTAATCCAGGGCTCGGACAGGACAGGGTGAGAGGACAGGACATCCGTATTTTAAAGGCAGAAGTTGGAGTTGCCAGTTTACTGTGAAGGGGGGTGGTGGGTAGGAACGTGCTAAGCAGTTGAGTCTTGGACGAATCACCCTTGAGATGTCTGGGACCGGGCTTTGCAAACAACGTGCAAAGACTGGAGATCGACTGGAGGCTTCTGCTCCTTTCTGGAAGCTTCACTTCCTCCTGCCTGCTGTGAAAGCTGTCCTTTCACCCAGACCGCTCAGAGGGAGCCTGAGGAAGCAGCCGGTGACTCAGCAAAATCTGCCTTCCCTTTGTCTCCGAGTCCCCCCTCCCAACCGTGACTCAGCAGAAACGCAGCTGCTGGAGGGGAACGTGGAAATCTCGACTCAGCACTCCCAGGGCACCACCCTCCGCGCCTGCTTGGAAAACAGAAGTGGTTTGGACTGCAGGGGAGGCCCAGCGGTCTCCCAAGGCTCTAAATGTGAAAAACAGAGGTGAGGCCCCCAGCCGAGGCTGGGGAATTGCAGGGAGGCTCGCCCCTGCTGGATGTTGGTTCAAGGAGAATCAGGAGACCTGCCTGGGTCTCTCCACAGGCAGGGGGCATCCCAGGTTAACAAGGCTGGGGGTGGGGGGTAGTCCTGACCACCCAAGAGGATATGCCCTTGACCCAGCAGGGGTGGGGGGGACGGGGAGAAGGGGGAGCCGAGGGCCAGGCGCTGCCTAAATGGAGCACAGCCTTCCTCAGCGAGGCAGACAAGCCCAAACCATAAAAACATCCTCAGACTAGACCACAAAACACTAAAGCTTTCTGGGTTTCCAGTGACGCGGTTCTCAAGGCCAAAACCCCCGACATACTGGGAGAAACTGTCACAAGTGTCACAGACGAGAGATGAACACTCCCAACATTAAAGAAAAAAGACAGCACAGGCCGCAAATGGAGTCACTTGAGCTAAGCCACACGGCAGCAAACCCAGACCAACATCTGACCTCATTGTAGTTTCTGCCTCTTCCGGGAATGTTACCGGTACCCAGTCTGGAGTTGCCTTGGCCAGACGAGTGAGGTTGTCAGCCCGAGAGATCCTTGCCACCCTTCCCCTAAAGGAAGGTGACCTTGCCTGAAATAATCCACTCTCACTGCCCTCCCCACCCCAACTTCTGCCCATAAAAACCCTAAAGAGCTCCCTTGTATTTGCCAGATATGGGATGCTGCTCGACTCGTGAATCACTGAATAAAGTCAATTTGATCTTTAAATGCACTCCGTTGAATTTTGTTTTATAAAAGTAATAAAAGAGGTGCCTGGGTGGCTCAGTGGGTTAAGTGTCCAACTTCGGCTCAGGTCATGATCTCGAGGTTCGTGGGTTCGAGCCCCGCGTCGGGCTCTGTGCTGACAGCTCGGAGCCTGGAGCCTGCTTCGGATTCTGTGTCTCCCTCTCTCTGCCCTACTTACCCCACTCATGCTCTGTCTCTCTTTCTCAAAAATAAATAAACATTAAAAAAAGGTTTTTTTAAGTAACAAAAAGGTCCCCAAAGCAGTGGGACAAATAGTCACCAGGAAATGTTAACAGTTAATTCAGGGTGCTTATCACGAGCCTTCTGAGAGGGCTGGGTAGCCAAAGAAGGTAAGAGAAGCTGGCCAACGCACCAATGGAACACCTTTCCATGCCTTATCTCCTCCACTCCTCCTGCCCCGGATTTTGCAGGTAAGGTAGCTGTGGTGGCCACATCACTCCTCTCTGGTCAACACCCTTCTCTAGCTCCCCCTGCCCTTGGGATACCGTGCAATCTCCTTCTTCTGGCACACCTGGCGGTGGCCACCTCTCCAGCAGGAGAGCCTCACCCCACCTGCCCTGTCACACCACGCATGCCGGTCTCAGAAATACTTACCCCTCCCAACTATCCAGGCACACATCCCCCTGGCCCTTTGCTCAGGGTGGTCCCTCCAGCCTAGAAGACATGTCTGCCTCTCTCACGCCTTTGCCAAGCTATACATTTTTCAAGACTCAGCCCAGAAGCAGATTATAGACCTCGAAGGAAGAGTGAAACCTGTAAAAAATATATAGAGTAAATCATAAAGGAAAATCTTAGTGACCTTAGATTTGGCAGATCTCTCAAATACAATGCATTAAAAAGGCAAGAAGAAACTATGATGAACATTTATTTTTATTAAAAAAAATTTTTTTTTAATGTTT
Source organism: Neofelis nebulosa (assembly GCF_028018385.1). Lineage (NCBI taxonomy): Eukaryota > Metazoa > Chordata > Mammalia > Carnivora > Felidae > Neofelis > Neofelis nebulosa. The sequence continues at coordinate 12,515,879 of NC_080789.1, forward strand.
ATTTGTTTTTGAGAGAGAGAGAGGCAGAGCACAAGCGGGGGAGGGACAGAGAGAGAGAGAGAGGGAGACACAGAATCCGAAGCAGGCTCCAGGCTCCGAGCTGTCAGCACAGAGCCGGATGTGGGACTCGAACCCACGAACCACGAGATCATGACCTGAGCCGAAGTCAGACACCCAACCGACTGAGCCACCCGGGTGCCCCAACAATGATGAACATTAAAAAAAAAAAAAAAAAACACAAAACGCACAAAATATAAAAGGAAAAGTATTAACCAGTGGGACTTTATCAAAATGAACAACTTTGGCTCTTCAAATGACACAAAAAATAAGAGGCAATCTAGAGACTAGGAGAAAATATTCACAAACGTATTCAACAAAGGACATGTCCCTAGAATATGTAAAGAGCTTGTATGATTCAATAATATGAAGGCAATTAAGTTTGGGGTTGTGAGTTGAAGCCCCACGTTGGGTGTGGAGATTATTTAAAAAAAAAAAAAAAAGCCAAATAAGTTAATTTTAAGAGTGGGTAAGAAGTTTGGACATCATCAAAAGAGATATATGGATGCTAAGTGCATGGAAAGATGTTCAAGTCTATATATAGTCAGGGAAATTTAAATTAGAATCACAAGGAGATAACCGTACACACCTCTTTGAATGGCTAAAAATAAAAAGACTGACTATCCTCACTGTTGAAAATGTAGAGCGAGTAGAACTTTCACTTTCTGTAGGGGGTGGGTGGGGATCTTAAAATGATACAGAATATTCCATCCCAAAATATGCCACTTTGCATAAGGGTTCTCTTGAGCTAAAGACAATTGAGAAACAGCAAACGCAAAAAAAAAAAAAAAAAAAAAAAAAAAAAAAAAAAGCTATCTGCCTTCTGCCTAAAAGCAGGCTTCAACTCTTTCTTTTTAGATTTTTTTAATTTATTTTTGAGACAGAGAAAGACAGAGCATGAGTGGGGGAGGGGCAGAGAGAGAGGGGGACACAGAATCCAAAGCAGGCTCCAGGCTCTGAGCGGTCAGCACGGAGCCCAACGCAGGGCTCGAACTCACAGAGTGTGAGATCATGACCTGAGCCAAAGTCAGTCACTTAACTGACTGAGCCACCCAGGCACCCCGGGAGGTTTCAACTCTTGATCACCTGAGATAAATCCAGACTCTTACCAGCTCAGAGATGGCACCCAGAGGAATCAACAAGAAGAGTTAAGATGGTAAGTCTCAATATCAAGTGTTATCTGCCCTAAATTTCCCCCAAGACTTTACCCACCCACTGCTTGCTGCCCTTTAAAACCTCAACCCCTTTCCTTTGTCTTATCACTTCTCCACAAACACACCGTACAGTTGACTCTTGAACAGCACGGGTTGGAATGACACAGGTCCACTTATACAAGGATATTGTTTTCGATAAATACAGGACAGCACTGTAAATGTATTTTCCTCTCCTTATGCTTTTTTGTAAGATTTTATTATGAAGTTATCTCTATAGCCAGCGTGGGGCTCGAACTTACAACCCTGAGATCAAGAGTCACAAGCTCTACGACTGAGCCAGCCACGTGCCCCTTCCTTACCGTTTTCTTAATAACCTTTTCTTTTCTCTAGCTTACTTTGTTGTGAGAATACAGCGTATAATATATACAGCATACAAAACATGTGTTCATTGTGTTACCAGTAAGGCTTCTGGGTCGACAGTGGGCTGTTAACCTTAAGCTTTGGGGGAAGTCAAAAGTTATCACGGATTTTCAACTGTGGGGGTGTCCCCGAGCCTAACGGGGATTGGGCTGCGTTATTCAAGGGTCAACTGCATCGTTCTCTGTTGAGATGCATTTTAAACTTCAGTTCCTGAACCCCTGAAGTTACTCCTCACTGTTTCTCCCACGTGCATGAGTGCCACACGTGTTAACAAACTGTTTCTTGTTAATTTGTCTTTGTTTCAATTTCCAGGCCCCAGATAGAGAACCTAGGAGGGTAGAAGAAATCACCTTTCCTACTATGCAGCTACTTTCAAAAAGAGCTGGCAATTTCTTTTTTTTTTTTTTTTAATTTAATGTTTTAATGTTTATTTTTGAGAGACAGAGACAGACAAAGCGTGAACTGAGGAGGGGCAAAGAGAGGGAGACACAGAATCTGAAATGGGCTCCATGCTCCGAGCTGTCAGCACAGAGCCCTACGCGGGGCTCAAACTCACGGACCATGAGACCACGACCTGAGCTGAAGCCGGACGCTTAACCGACTGAGCCACCCAGGTGCCCCCACAGTGGCTTTTTTAAAAGTGTATTTATTTATTTTGAAGGTGGAAGGGGGCAGAGGGAGAGAGAGAGAGAGAATCCCCAGCAAGGAGCCCCACACGGGCCCAATCCCATGAACCGAGAGCTCATGACCTGAGCCAAAATCAAGAACCAGACGCTTAACCGACTAATCCACCCACGTGCCCCCACGGTGATTTTATTGGTAATAGTCCCAAACTGGAAACAACCCATATGTCCGTCAACAGGTGAATGAAGAAACAACTGTGGTATAAACATACACTGGATAGCCAGCAATAAAGAGGACTTGTACCACGCAACAACACAAATGAATGTCAAAATTATAATTCGGAGTAACAGAAGCCAGATTTAAAAAAAAAAAAAAAAAAAGAATTCTTGCTAATTACATTTATATAAAATTATATATAAAATGAATATAGGATCTTATAAGATTTTGGAAAACGCATACTAATCTCATCATACTGTGCTTACCTAGCTGGAAGGGGGATTACAAAGGACCATGAGGCAACTCTGGGGAGTGGTGAATACATTCGTGATCTCCATTGTGGACACAGCTGCACGGCTTCACTTAGGTTAAAACTCATCAAATGATAGACTTTAAATATGTAGGGCTTGTGTCAATTACATGTCAATAATAATTTTAAAAAGTTGGAAAACAAACAGACCCAGCCCAGGCTTTCTTGAATTTGTACCCCTAACCTTACAAGGCTCCTCACCGAGCTTCCCACGCCCCAGCTGTCCCCACCCCAACTCTGCGCTCCACGAAGGCAGCAAGGACCGCAGGGGATTCACTTTCCTAGGCTCAGAGCCCAGCCCAAGGCAGGCAGTCCTACATATTTAGCAAATGAGGCTTCACAGGGTTAAACTCCCCTCCTACAGTCACACAGCTCACCCGGGACTCCAGGCCAGGCGGATCTCTCTCTTGCAGGGGAGAAAAACCTTCCCCTGCTTCCCTTCTAGGTTTTCAGGCTAAGCTAATACTTAAATGGACGTAAGAGAGAGTAACAGGAGAAAAAGAAATTTAATTTTGTACACAAGAGAGCCTATAAAAATACGGGACTCAAGGAAGTGACCACACCGGGCAGCTTTCATACCTTTCAGACAAAGAAAAGATAAATTTGTGAAGCACTGACAAGCCAAAGCAGTTTGGGTTTCGGGTAGTAAATCAGCGAGGAAATAAGAAGGGTTGTTTTTGCAGCCTTCTCAGCCTTGGATTCCCTGTCTCCGGCGATAAGGATGCCTTCTACCCTCCTGGTACAGGGAGGGTACCTTTCACATGGGAGATTTATTTCCCACTTTCAGAGGGACAGAGGATATTCAGAGCATCCTTGCACTGGCTGTTTCTTAAGTAACTTCAACTCAAAATAATCTATGTGCCAAAGTGGCATGTTTTGGGGTGGCAAATTTTGCTCCCTTTCCACCTTTCCACGCTCAAGTTCGACAAGAATCAGCTGTCTGGAGCCCCCCCAGGCCTGGGGCAGTGAAGGATATATGTAGAAAGAGCAACATCTTTGTCAAGTACTGTCCAGCTTCCGTTTCCCCAGATCCAGTGACTCAAGACCTGTGACCAGACCAGGCAGCAGTCGGGTCTCTGGAGAGCTCGGGCCGCGAGGACAGTCTGGCCAATACGGAGCCTGCCCATGTCTCCGAGACCTGGTTCAACCTGGCTCAACACGATCAAGGCACTTGTAGGTAGTGTAGACGGGTTAAAGCAATGAACTCTACACAAAAAGACTGCATCAAATCCGGTATCCGTGACTTACCCCACGTGCACACTTTTAATCCTCTAAACTTTATTTCCTCATATGACAAAATGATAAGTAATAACAGCATCAGCTCCAGGGGATGTGGTAAGGATTAAATCAGCTTAACATATGTAAGAAGCTCAGAATGGGGCCTGTGGAAGAGGAAGCCCTGGCTCACTAAGCATTCCTTGTTCTGTTTACTCGGAGAATGGCATCCAGTTCCCCTTTCAGGATTCTGCCAGAGCCTTTTTCCTACCTAGAAATTTCTAGATGGTTCTGAGTATGGTGGGGGGGGTCACTAAGATCTGACCCAATCTTGCTCTCATTTGGGAGTTCAGAACCTCAGGTTCCTCATCTTTATTTTCTTCTCAATAAGTAAACTTCCGTGAGATAATTTCAAATGCCCAGAAAAGTCGCAAGAATAGTACACAGAATTCCTCACCTGGATTCACCAGTTGTTAATACTTGGGTCACATTTGTCTTGTCATTCATGCTCTCTCGATTATATATGCATACACACACTTTTTTACATTTTTACATATACGTACATATTTAACATGGGTATATCAAATATTTGCATGTTTAATATATATTTTACATATATGTAAATATGTATATTTCTGGCTTATTTGAGAGTAAGTTGCAGACATCATTCCCCTTTGCCCCAAATCCTTTAGCATGTATTATACCAGAGTACAGTCTCTTGTAACCACAGTAACATCGTAAATATCAGGGACTCTCACTTCAACACAAATACATTATATAAAGCCGGCATCGGGGTCAATTGCACCCCCCCCCCCCAACTGTTCTCCCCACAGTCTGGGTTGCAAACCGGATCCTGCATGCGTTTAGCTGTCCCGCTGCTTTGCTGTCCCCAGTGTTTCATGACTGTAGAGGACAAGATGGGAATCACTCGTGTCAAGCAGGGGACCCCGTCTAGCAATGACTGAAGCAGTTAAGGGCACTGCAGCCAGGAGCTGTCCGGCAGTTAAGGCCCCAGAACTGATAACAGGCAGAGAGCACAGTGATAACAGGCAGAGAGCAGAGTGGGTCTTCAGGGGCCCCAGCCTGAGTAAATCCCTTTAAAATGGGAAGATTTTTGCAGCACACTGGCAAGACTCTTCAGACACTGACCCCTCTGTGTCTGACCACTTAAAAAAAGGCAGCTGTGGGAAGGCTCTGCCGGATTGATCTCGAACACCGCCAAGATCCTTCACCGCTTCGATATAATAAGCAGTAAGGGCCCAGAGCGGGACCGAGGTCTTATCTCAACTTTGCCCCACAGACTGACTTCTCCTTTGGTTCATTAACTTCCTACCCACTCTCTTATCTTGCTTATAGTGTGACTTATGTTCGCTACGTGTGCCGTGTAAGAAGCCAGGCTAATCACGTCTGAAATGTTAGTGTAGAATCCTGAACCTGCCTTATAATTACCTTTAACCTTGCTTTAAAGACACAACTGGGGTGTGCTCGTTCATAGCGTGCTCATGACAATGACCTTGTCGTCTGGGGAAACTAAGGGGCTGTTTTGCGCCTGACCCTTCCCCCTCCCCCCCTTTTGAGTAGATCTCCTCCTCCACGTGGGCTCACATGCCCACCCTGCTGGGCTGTTAGGTCTGCAGAGCGCCTGGTCCTCAGAGGCGACTGAGAAGGCCGAGTCCCTAAAGCAAGGCTGGGGAGGCTGGCGAGGACCCGGGGGCAGGGGACGGGACGCTAGCTCCGCCGGGGATGCGGAAGCGGCAGGCAGTGCGACGTGCCGGCCCCGGGGTGTGGCTGCCCGGACCTAGCCCCAAGGGAGAGAGGCGGGAAGCCGCTGGAACCGTGACTCAGCGAAAACAGACTTCGGAACCGTGACTCGGCGAAAACAGACCTCGGGACTGTGACTCAGCGGAAAGCAGGCCGGGCGTGACTCAGCAGGAAAAAGCAGCCGGGCGCTGGGCAAAAGGATTGCTCAGGGGGCGGTCCTCTGCGGGCTTTCCTCCGCGCTCCGCCCCTCCGCGCCCCGCCCTCTGCGCCCCGCCCCCTGCCCCCTGGCCTTCCGGGGTTCCAACAGCCTCCCCTGCCAGCCTGCGGGGCATCTGTGGCAGACACGGTGGCAACCTTAGCAAGTGACATTTGAGCGGGTGGTTCCGCCACTCACAGCATCGTGGGCAGCGTGGGGACTGCTGTGGCGGCCTGGGAGGGTCTTTGGTATGATCCCAAGACTCCCTTCTGTCCAAGTTAGCAAACACTTGGGTGCCTCTGGGGCCTCCGTTTCCCCATCTTCAAACTGAGGGGGAGAGATGAGCTCCCTTCACTTTATGACGTTCCATGGCTCTGTCACTGTTGACTTTTAAATGCATTTTTTGTTTTTATTTTTTGTAAGTTGATTTATTTTGAGTGAGAGAGAGAATCCCAAGCAGGCTCTGCATTGTCAGCGCAGGGCCCAGTGTGGGGCTCTATCTCACGAACTGTGAGACAAGAACTGTGAGATAATGAGCCGAAATCAAGAGTCGGATGCTTAACAGACTCTTGAGCTGTGAGCCACCCAGGCTCCCTTTAAATACATTTTTTTAAATATTCCGTTTTGATCCACTAGTTAGAAAATCCTGCATGGCTACTGTAATCCATTTAAGTCTGCAATCCCCAGCCTGCAGACAACCATTGTTAACCCCGCAGTGTATTTCTTAGGATTAAAAACAGTGCTGAAACTCTTATGCTCACGAAGGAGTATATACACAGGATGATTCTATGTAAGGAATGTTGATGACAGGAACACAGCTTATGAAATAGCTGTTTTTCTTTCTAGCCTTTTTCTTTGTAAATTCTATATGGTTGTAATCAAAGCGTCTATATTGTACTTTTGCCTTCCTTTTGCTTAATTAACCTAACCGTCTTCCCAAATTACTACAAGGCCTTTTTAAGCATCATTTCAAAGGGCTCACAAAAATCCATTCAGGGGACATGTTCACTCATTCAACACATAGTATGCTGACTGCCTCGGTCCTACTGCTAAACCTTTGGGTTGCTTCCCATGTATTTTTTTCCTATCGAAAAAGAACGATAAGGAGTATTTACAACAATCTCAGTGGCTTTCACATACCAGGGGAAGGGCATTTTTCATATCCAAGAATTGTCATTTATTTATTTTTATTTTTTAAATGTTTGTTTATTTTTGAGAGAGAGCGCATGTATGAATCAGGGGAGGGGCAGAGAGAGAGGGAGACAGAGGGTCCAAAGCAGGATCTGCGATGACAGCAGAGCTCCTGATGCGGGGCTCGAACTCACAAACCATGAGATCATGACCTGAGCTGAAGTCAGATGCTCAACCGACTGAGCCACCCAGGCGCCCCAAGAATTGACTTTTTTATTTTTGCAGAAATGTTACATGCTTCTCCCTGCCCCCCAAGATCTGGAAGGAAGGTAAAAGAAAGGAGGAGAAAAGGTAGGTGGTGAGAGACTTTGTCTATAGACCAAGGCCTTCAGCAGATGCTGGAAAACAGGTAAGCTGACTTCTTTCTCTCTTAGGCTTACCTAGGGCTCTCCAGACTCCAGAGGCACACAGAAATGTTTTAATTTCTTCTAAAATCAGAACAAAACAAAGAATAAAGTCATAAGAAATATAGAATAATGAGGCCAGCCTGGAGTATATTCATCTTTATACTATTGCAGTCCTAAAGTGCAATTTTTATTTGTTTTATTATTATTATTATTTTTAGAGAGAGCATCCTCAAAGACAGAGGTGCCTCCAGCCCACGAAAGTCAAAATGCATCCTTGTGGATAAGCTGGGGTCTAGGGTGAGAAAGTGATCAATAAGAAATTGCTGGGGCTGGGTCGTCCAGGTGGTTCAGTCGGTTAAACATCCGACTTCAGCTCACGGTTCATGGGTTCAAGCCCTGCATCAGGCTCTGTGCTGACAGTGTGGAGCCTGTTTTGGATCCTCTGTCTCCCTCTCTCTCTCTGTTCCTCCTCTGCTCTTGCGGGCACGTGCACGTGTGCACTCTCTCTCTCTCAAAACTAAAATAAAACATTAAAAAAAAAAAGAAAGAAGTTGCCAGGGGTGAGAAATGGCCACTGGGTTTACGGACGGAGGTGGCTAATGCTAAACTTTTATGTAGCTGCCGTGCTGTGTGCCCTGTAGTTCTTCTCCACTGCAGACCCTCAGTCCAGATCTGCCATTCACAAGGGCTCGGATGGGGTTCTTTGTGGGAATGAAGGAATAGGCCCCCACGGAAGAGGTGGAGGAGGTGTTCCCAGCAGACAAGGAGAGCAAGGGTGGCCCCGGGGCTGGGGCTGTGAGCTCCCCCAAGAGGTGCCCTGCTGGCCGGGTGGGTGGGGCTGGGAGCTTTGCACTTGAAATTGAAGGACAGTGTTTCCCCGCGTAATTCAAGAACTTGGGGGTACCATGGAAGCACACACTGGGTTATAAATCATTGCAGATAACAGCAAAAGGGGCACCTTTAGGCAACCTATTTCCTCCATTTTTGATTATGGGTTTAGATGGAAACCCAAGAGCAGACTTTCTGGGCCACCCATAGACCTCGTTTTAAAACTTTGAGAGTCTTGGGGCACCTGGCTGGCTCAGTCAGGGGCGCTGTGATTTCTTGGGGTTGTAAGTTCGAGCCCCACGTTGGGTGTAGAGATTATTTAAAAATAAAATCTTTTTTTTTTTTTTTTAAGGCTTTTGGAGTCTTTTACCTAATTGCAGGTGAAAGTAAACCTTTACTTTTTACAACTTTATTTGTCCTGTTACTACAGTAAATATGACTTTTGCCATTGGGGATGGGGTTGGGGGCGGTTTGCTTCAGTCTGTGAGTGCCGGCCAGGAGGAAGGACGGCTCCAGAGTTCTGCAAGATGGTGTGCTGTTTGACTGGGAGTGAGGACACTGAGGGGTCTGGGGACCCACCCCCTAAGGGACAAAGAAAGGATGCTGGGAATCCAGGAAGAGGCCTATTACATTGCACCCAGAGTAGGGAGGAGCCTTATCGCGGGTCACTTGGCTTGACTTTGACCCTGAACTACTGGCTGGGCCGTTGGGTGTATGTGTTGTGTTGTGTGTGCATGGGGTGGGGAGGGGTGGAGGAGGGGGGTGGGGAAAGGGGCAGGAATGGATGAGAAGGTTGGTGGTGTCAAAGGTGAAGGAAGAGCTCGTGAGCTCTCTCTCTCTCTCTCTTTCTTTCCTGGCAGGTGCCTGCGGCAGCCCCCTCCCCCCCCCAACAACCTGCCAGGAGCTCAGCCTCGGTGCTCGGCGTGGGGCACAAACGTGATTTCCTGAAAAGGCCTCTTTGTGCCCCTGTGGATTTTGGGGTGAAGCTCCAAGTACTCTTAGGATCTGTTATGGGCAGAATTATGTCCCTTCTCAAATTCATCTGTGGAAGCCCTAACCTCTAGTGCCTTAAAATGTGACTGCGTTTGGAGATGAGGCTTTACAGAGGTGGTGGAGTTAGAACCGTGTTCTTAGGATGGGCCCCCACTCCAGTGTAACCGGTGTCCTTCTGGAAAGAAAGACGACGTCTGGAACATGCACAGAGGGAAGACCTGTGAGGACACAAGAAAACTATTGTCTGGGGCGCCTGGGTGGCTCAGGCGGTTAAGTGTCCGACTTCGACTCAGGCCATGATCTCGCGATTTGTGAGTTCGAGCCCCACGTTGGGCTCTGAGCTGATGGTGTGGAGCCTGCTTGGGATTCTTTCTCTCTCCCTTTCTCTGTTTGCCCCTTCCCCACTTGCAGTCTCTCTCTCTCAAGATAAATAAATAAACTTAAAAAAAAAAAAAAAAAAACAGAAAGAGAAGGCTGTTGGCACGCCAAGGAGAGGCCTTGGAAGAAAGCAAACCTGCTGACATTTCGACCTTTAGAACTATGGGAAAATTTAAGCCGCCCAGTCTGTGGTGCTGGGTCATGCTGTTGCTAACAGACTGACGCAGGGCCCTTGACTCAAGACGGAAATGGGCCCTGAAATAGGTTCATTCAACTTCTCTTTCCTCTCTCTTCTCTCTCTTCACCCCTTCCCCCCCCCCCCTTTTAAAAAGATTTTATTATTATTAAAAAACATTTTTTTTAAATGTTTTTATTTATTTTTGAGACAGAGACAGAGCATGAGCTGGGGAGGGGCAGAGAGAGGGAGACACAGAATCCAAAGCAGGCTCCAGGCTCTGAGCTGTCAGCACAGATCCCGACGTGGGGCTCGAACCTGCGAACCGTGAGATCATGACCTGAGCCAAAGTCGGACGCTTAACCAACTGAGCCACCCAGGTGCCCCTCTTTTTTTTTTTTTTTTTTTGTTTAATGTTTATTTATTTTTGGGGCACTTGGGTGGCTCAGTCCGTTGAGTGGCCAACTTCAGCTCGGTCATGATCTCGCGGTCTGTGAGTTCGAGCCCCACGTTGGGCTCTGTGCTGACAGCTCAGAGCCTGGAACCTGTTTCAGATTCTGTGTCTCTCTCTCTCTGACCCTCCCCCGTTCATGCTCTGTCTCTCTCTCTCTCTCTCAAAAATAAATAAACATTAAAAAAAATTAATGTTTATTTATTTTTGAGAGAGAGAGAGAGAGAGAGAGCATGAGCAAGGGAAGGACAGAGAGAGGGAGACCCAGAATCTGAAGCTCCACCCTGTCAGCACAGAGCCTGACGTGGGGCTTGAACTCACGTAAACCATGAGATCATGACCCAAGCCACAGTCGGACGCTCAACCGACTGAGCCACCCAGGCGTCCCTCACGACATTGACTTTTTTTTTTTTTTTTAATTTTTTTCAACGTTTTTTATTTATTTTTGGGACAGAGAGAGACAGAGCATGAACGGGGGAGGGGCAGAGAGAGAGGGAGACACAGAATCGGAAACAGGCTCCAGGCTCTGAGCCATCAGCCCAGAGCCTGACGCGGGGCTCGAACTCACGGACCGCGAGATCGTGACCTGGCTGAAGTCGGACGCTTAACCGACTGCGCCACCCAGGCGCCCCACGACATTGACTTTTGAAGAACTGTTTGCAAGAGACAGGTCAGTTGCCTTGAAAACGTCCCATGTTCTGGATTTGTCTTTTTTCTCGTGTTTAGATTCTGGTTAAACATTTTTGGCCAGAATGCTGTATGGATCTGTTACGTCTCCTCATAAGGGGGAACCAAGGAAATGGAAACCCAGTTAGTTGGTGGCAGAGTTTAGATGCATTTCTTTGCCTTTTTAAAAAATTTTATTTATTTATTTATTTATTTATTTATTTATTATTATTTTTTAAAGTTTATTTATTTATTTTGAGACAGAGATAGAGCACACGAGTGGGGGAGGGGCAGAGAGAGAGGGAAAGAGAGAGAATATCAAGCAGGCCCTGCACTGCCAGCGGCCAGCGCACAGCCTGATGTGGGGCTTGAACCCATGAACCTTGAAATCATGACCTGAGCCAAAGGCAAGAGCCAGATGCTTAGCCCACTGAGCCAACCAGAAGTCTCCTTTTTTTTTTTTTTTTAATTTTTTATTTTAAGTAGGTTCACACCCAACATGGGTCTTGAACTCATGACCCTGAGATCAAGAGTCGCATGCTCTAATGACAGAGCCAGGCAGGCACCCCATCATTTTTTTTTTTCTTAAAGGAGATAGAAGTTTGTTGAATATACCGCAAAGGAGCGATGGGCAGGACAGCAGAGGAGAGGCTCTCTGTCTTGGATGCATTTCAATACCAGATTTTTACTTTGCCTTTACCAAGGCTGTGACTGCAGAGGACAGGAAAAGTGCCTTTGTGTCAAGAAGGGGATGCTCATTAAACGAAGGAAAATGGGATCTGTTAATATAAATAATGCTATTTTTCCTTGTCAAGGCTGGTGGTTAAACACAAAGACACAGCTTTGAATCTCACTAGTAATAAGCTGTGTGACCTGACTCAATCTTTTAATGTCTCTGGGCCTCAGTTTTCTTATCTGTAAAATGGGAGTAGTAATAGGACCTACCTCCTAGGCTTATGTGACGTGAAATTATCCACCGTGCCTGGCTTATTGTAGTTGCTGAATACAAAGTAATAATTATCATAGATACGTTATAATTACGATTACCGACAAATGAAAGTGGCCTGGCCCTGTCACTCGCATGCTTCCCCAGTCCCTGTGGTGAGTGAGCGGGAATGAGATAGAGGCAGATCAGAGTGGGCAGGCCACAGCTTGAACTTGAGCTAGCCCCCCACCGGGGGGAAGGACATGGCCTGGAGACTGAGTGTCTCAGGATTCTCTGCGGGCCGCAGGACTCTGGGCTGCACAACTCCAGGGGCACTGTCCACGTCGTGGCCCCTGTGAACGGTGTCTGAGAAGCAACCTCTTTCCCCAGAGCCCCTGTGTAGGAGGCCCTTCTCCATGTGTCCCTGGTAAAGGGTGGGGTTGTCCTTCCTGCCTCCCTTGCGGGGGGGGGGGACAGATTTCAGGCCTGAGCATCCCGTAGCCAGTGCGAGACCCTCCGCAGCTCTTTGCCTCTGGCTGGCAACAGGCACTGTTCAAATGGTGGCTCCTCCACCCCCCTGGGTCCCTAAGTGCCTCCCCCCCGCCAGCCCGCCGGGGACATGCGTGTGTACAAAACACAACCCTTTGCTGGGGGTGTCGGGTCCAGCACAGTGACGAGCGTTCGCAAAACCATATTGTACCTTTGAAAGTTGCGAAGAGAAATCCTCATCACGAGGGGGAGAAATGGATGACCGAGTGAGGTGATGGGTGTTAACTCGTATGACTGTGGTGACCATCTCGCAATATCTGTGTATATGAAATCAACTGCTGTGCACCTTCTACTCATGCCAACGTACAGGTCACTTACATCTCCCTGCCCCTGGGAGAGAAAAAACAAGAAACCATGCTTCGTAGGTCCAGCTGAGGAAGGGGCTTGGTGATCATCTCAGCATTACCGAGCCCACCCACCTGCTGCCGCTCAACCTCGGCTGCTCTTTTCCCAGCTTCCTCCCCATCAGAGGGCTGCCCGGCTCCCGTCCTCTCTCCGCACCCTCCCTCTAGCCCACCTCCTCCCCACGTTCGCCCTGAAGGCCTTTCAACTCACCCGCCTGGCCACTGCTAACCACTCGTTCAGGTTTCCTGGACCTACCCACAGAGCTGATGAGGAGAGATGGGGACCGGGGGCGATAGGAGGGTGGCGAGGGACGAAGACAGTGGCTCACTGTCTGTGTCCCCTGTAGTGGGGCATGTCTGCGGCTGAGCGGGATGGGCCTGGTCCCTGGCCAGCTCCTCGGGTTTCCTAGAGAGCCACCGTCCCCTCCCCCACGCAGGTGAGTCCACTTTGCTGCCCAGGGCGGAGCCATCTCAGAGGTCCTTTGGAGGGTTGGAGTGGGTGCTGGGTGGCCTGCCTGAGATTCTAGGTCTTTTTGGTCCCAGGTGAGTTACTAACTGGGAAAGCCACTCAGCCTCCGGGCGTCATCCACTCCTCTGTGACAAGGGATGTGTCAGAGGCCTCCAGGAGCTTGATGGGCCAGTGGGGTGAAGACTGTGGCCAGTTGGAGGCCCACATGCCCCATCCAGGGGGCAGTTGGAACTCAGCTCCAGCCAGCTCTTGCCATGCGAGACGTCGTCTTTTATTTCTTTTTTTAATAAGAGAAATGAGAAATTTCACATTCTTTTTCAAATTCTGGCAATAACCCAATTAAAAAAAAATCACTACAGGACTTGACATGGCCCTCCGGCTGCCAGTCGGAGTGCGAGACATCCGGGTTTTCAGTTCCCTCCTGCTCTCTGTCTACTTCCCTGATGGTTTGACTGGTCTGTGATTCCTGGGGGTTGGGGTAGGGCTGCTCCAGGAGGGGGTTTCGAAGATGGTAATTCCTGCCTCCTGTTTTTTGGAACACCCCAAGCTGCCGTGTGTCACCCAGCATTCCCAGGGGGCCACAGGCAGCTCCCCACAAACGTTGTGTGTGCCCAGCGCTCAGGGACCAGTGTCTTCTGTGCTGCTGTCATCATCCCACCGGAGTGAGGTCTTCAGGGATGGATCATCATGGACCAGTCCCTCGGGAGCTTAGTGGCTGGTCTGGGAGTCCCGTTTCAACTAGAAAAACAAAGGAGAGACCTGGAGCGCCTGGGTGGCTCAGTCGGTTAGGTGTCCAACTTCGGCTCAGGTCATGATCTCACAGTTTATGGGTTCAAGCCCTGCGTCAGGAATTCTGGGCTGACAGCTGGGAGCCTGGAGCCTGCTTCGGATTCTGTGTCTCCCTCTCTCTCCGCCCCTCCCCTGCTCGCGCTTTGTCTGTCTCTGTCTCTCAAAACCAAACGCACGTTAAAAAAAAGTTGAGAAGGGGCGCCTGGGTGGTGCAGTCGGTTAAGTGTCCGACTTCAGCCAGGTCACGATCTCGCGGTCCGTGAGTTCGAGCCCCGCGTCAGGCTCTGGGCTGATGGCTCGGAGCCTGGAGCCTGTTTCCGATTCTGTGTCTCCCTCTCTCTCTGCCCCTCCCCCGTTCATGCTCTGTCTCACTCTGTCCCAAAAATAAAAATAAAAAACGTTGAAAAAAAAAATTAAAAAAAAAAAGTTGAGAAAAGAAGAGAGAGATCTGCTTGTTCCTTGTGTCTGGGAAGACAGAGGCAGTGACTTGCTCCTCGACAGGTCCTCAGAGCCTAGCACGGAGCAGGGCAAGGGTCCCAGCCACTGCAGCCCCTGCGCGGACAGAGGCAGGTTGGACGCTGGAAATACTGAGCCCAGACTTCTGAGCTGGGGGCACAAGACTGAATGAAGGGAAATCAGGATCAAAGAGGGTGTGGTGTGTCCGTTTGCCTTAACAGCCAGCTCGATTTTTTTAAGTGACCTTTTTAAAGGTCACTTGAAAAGTAGTCAAAGTCACGCTTGTAAGTTGTGAACCCCAGAGGCGGTGCTTTTTTTTTTTTTTTCTTTTCTTTTTTTGCATTGTGGTAAAATACACACAAGATGAAATTTCTCATGTTAACCATTTTTAAGCATACAGTCCAGTGGCATTTAGGACATTCACGATGTTATGTAACTCTCACCACTGCCCACCTCCAGTACGTTTTCCATCATCCCAAACTGAGACTCTGTACACACTGACCAATATGCCGACTAGATTTTATGGCTTAATTGATGGGTCGGCGTTGGTGAAATGGGTGCCCGTGGGAGGTGGTGAGTGTCCCATCACTGGAGGCATGCAAGCAAAAACTGGATTTAATGAGCTGGATGGCACCACTAGTCTACGACTGTGCCCTAGTCTTTACCAGGCTTTTGTTGGAGGGTGAGACAAAAAGCCTTACCTGTTGCTAAACGAGGTGAGAAGTTCTGCTGTGCAGGTGTGTGTGTGTGTGTGTGTGTGTGTGTGTGTGTGTGTGTTCCAGGGGATATGATTTGACCTGCAGTTTACCTGCATTAAAAACAAGCCAGTAGTGAGGCTCCACGATCACTCACACATCCCCCAGTCTTGTCAGGCCAGTCTGGGTCCAGCCCCCAGACGTGGCAAGTGCATTCATGCTCCTGCTCATGCCTCACCTTCCAGAAATGTCTAACAGCCCCCTCCACCTCTGTTAAGTAGTAGGAGAGTATGGAGTGCATGGTAATCTGGTGGATAATGTCGGTTGTCTACTCAACAGCCATCCATGTTCCCCCTTGATGACAATCTCCCAAGTTGGTAAGGATTCAAATGAAGACATACTCAGGGGAGGCGGGCCCAGTGGCAGGGCATGAATCAGGATTGGTCTAAGGTGTGGACTCTAAGCCATCTTGCAGTTATTCCATTCCTCTTTGCCAGTGCGTTCACGGAGATGAGTTCCGAGTTAGAGGAAGGACATTGTGAGGAGGTCTGGAGTGGAGCCCTGAAGGATGAGTTAGTTAACTGGGGGTTGGGCAGTTCTAGAAGGAACAGCATGTGCAAGGGCCCTGTGGTCAGGGTGTGAAACTTTCGAGGTGTGAAAGACAACCTGTGTGTGTGTGTGTGTGTGTGTGTGTGCAGTGCAGAGATCTGGAGTGTGGCAGGATGCAGACCCCCAGGGCCTTGGAGGCCAGGCCAGGAAGTGTGTCTTTAACCTGAGAGCAGGTGAAGGGTTTAGAAGTCCGAAGTCCTCCAGAGATTTCTGAGATCCTGGATGCTCATGTTTTCAACACTTGCCCTGCCCCCACTGCTCTGGCTTCTTCCTGAGTGAGTCTCCTGGTCCTGTGCTGACTCAAAAGTGGAACTTCACCCCTTCTCCATTTCTACAAAATCCTACTCTTGCAAATGCTTGTGAGCGGACGATCTGCTAAAGATCCTGAGGTCACCGGGGTGACATCAGGCCTCACACTTTAACGTGGCAAGTGCCATAGGTCTGTTCTTCCAAATCTTTTGGGGATACCCCGTGTCCTCCCCTGCCTGGATCTTCCCTGCACGCTTGCTTGATCACCCAGGGCTTCCCCCTTCCTGGTGGCTTCCATAGGATTCCCTCCCTCTCACAGCAGACGGGTTCCATTCTCCCCAAGCTTGCAGATCCAAAGTCACCATTCACAAACCTGAAAGTGACACGGGTTCATTTTCTCCAACCACTGTTGTCAACCACGCCCAGCCCCCCATCCACAGCCTTTGTGACACTTCTGGCAGTTTTGCGAATGTTCTTGTCACTGTCACACATGATGAAGTCCAGTCTGAAATTCATTGTCCTCTGATTGGACACCCACTTCCTCCTTGCCCCTCAGCACTTTAGGGCCTTGCTGGAGGGACCTGGGGGTGGTGCGTGCCTGCTCCTTTGCCCCCCTTTGCTCTGTCCTCTGGTCTCTTTCTTCTCTGGTGGGCTGTGGCCAGGCAGAGGGAGACAGAGAGGTCTCTTGTCACCTGGTGCCACCCACAGTGGCTCTTGCTGTGTGACGTCCCTCTCTGGTGGGGCCTTGTCCTCTGTGGGCCAGGTGTCTATGCAGGTTCTGGATGGAAGGGGGATGGAAGAAGGGATGGCTGAATCTGCATCTGTACTGGATGGACGGATGTCTGGACGGCGCCTGGACCAGTGGTGAATGGACGGCAGGGAGGGCTTAAGGACAGTTGGAGGTGGGGCTGGAAGGCCCGGGTGTTCTCAGCCTAGGGGTCTCCACCCCCCTCTCCTGGCCCTCTGGCTCTGCTGCAACATGGGAGGAAGCCCAATGCTGTCTGCTCTTGACTCTCAGCTGGTGGGCAATGGGTGGATCTGCTGGTGGGAGAGTAACTGGGGAGGGGTGAGGGAGGGGGGATAAGGGGCTTCGTGTTGGAAGCTGGAGTCTGAAAGCCAAGATCCCCAAGTGCCGAGATGCGCAGGGCAAATGGGAGAGAACCCGTAGCTCATCTGGGAGTCAAGGAGCCCACCGTCGAGCTGGGTTTGCAGAGTGGTGGGACCATTGCAGACGCCGGGGTGGTCACGACTTGTGGTGTGTGATGAAGAGTGAGGCCAGGGCCTGTGGCAGCCATGGTGGCACCCTGGGCACAGTAAGCACGGCTGTCCTGAGCTCCTGTCGGTGTGGGTTGGGGTTCTGACCCAAGCAGTGGGTGGGCCCAGGGGGCTGGACGAACAGGTGTGCAGCTGGGGGCAGGGACAAGGCTGTCCGCTGTGCCACGCTGGACACAGCATCCGCTGATGACGCGTACAGGGAAAAATGTTAATTACTCAATGCTTCGCAAAATGTTGTGTAGACAACGGACCGAAATAGACAAAAAAAACCCCGTCCACATCCAGGGTCTTTGGTGAGAGGTTTTCAAGCTGCTGGACCGGTTGGTGTAATATCCTGGGGGAGCCTGGAGCAGGTGCAGGGTGCCAGGGAGGTAGGTGTTTCTGCACAGGGATTTCCAGAACCCTCCATTCCCTGCTTCCTGCTGGGCAGGTTCCAGTGGGAGACCTGGGCTCTAGTTCCCCTCCAGGCGGTAGCCCCCTCCCTGCAGGTGGCCAGGAAGCTTCTGTAGAATAAATGGCACCTCCAGCCCACCAGCTAAGGGCCACACATGCAGGTGCGCACACACACGTACTCACACAAGGTGACTTTTCTGGCTCCGAAGCAGCCCCGGGCATATCTCCAGCGCCAGAATAAACCGCACCTCACCTCTGTCCCCACAAAGACCCTTTCTCCCCAGGAAAGAGCACTCAGTAAGGCCTGTTCACTTCCTAGCTGCGTGACCTTGGACTGGTCAGCTGACCCTCCTGAACCTTACTTTTCTCCTCCATAAAATGGGGATTCCTTTTCTTTCCATCTCAGGAGCAGCAGAGGGCGGGGCGGGGGGTGGTGGTAGGGTCCTCCTACCCCAGGTGTATTCTAGGGGCAGGGAATGACATCAACAGCTCCCTGGCCCTCCTCTGCTGTGGACCATCTGCTTCCCCTTTCCGGGGACTAGCTTGGGGTGCGGCTGGGGGTTGGGTGCAAGGGTGTTCCCAGCTTGGGTTTCATTTCCTTCCTGCCTCTGAGACAGTGGGTCAAGCTCCCCAGCAGGCACCCAGCATGCCATGCTATCGAGGGGGACCGCCCAGGGCCTTGTAATTCACGGCCACCCCTGCCTCCCACGCAGCAGGTGGCTCCCCACCCTTATGGGTCCTGGGTTGGGGGAAGGACCCAGGAGCCCCAGGCCAGGCTGGAACGAGGCTGCCTCCAGCGACCTTGCACTGGTGGGAAGCAGCCCAGTGGTGAGGCAGGCCCCCTCCCTCCCCTGGGCCTCTGTTTCCCTGTCTGTGGAATCACAGTGGGATTTGGCGCCAGGGTAGGTGTTGACGTCTCCCCTGTGTCAGCCAAGTCCAGAGGTGCAGCCTTGGTGTGGAACCAGCCTGGACAGTGCGGGAATGAGGCATGTGCACTGGCCTAGGACAGGCGCAGGGAGGGAGAGGCCACAGTCCTGAGTCAGAGGTGAGAAGAGAGGATGGGGCCCCATGAGGTTGCTTCCCCAAGTGTGGTCCTGCCCCAGGGTGGGCGTAAGGGAACCCTGCAAACTCGTTGCCTTGGGTCTGCTCTAAAACGTAATGGGTGGCATGGGGACCAGGATGGCCCATAGCTCAGGCTCTGGGCACCTGTGGCCTTTCCTTTACTCTCCCCACTCTGGTCTGCCCTTGGCTCTCAAGGCCCAAGGATGGACCGATAAGCCACCCTCACAGCCCTTCCCAGGGGAGGGGCAGGGGTGTGGAGGTGGGTGTTACATGTGGTCACCCTTCTGCAGAGTCTGTGTGGGTAAGAAGAGCAGGTGGGCCTGGCCAGAGGGCCCTGAGGGCATCAGTATAGCTGACCATCTTGAGCTGAGTGTGCCCTCCCCCTGATTTAATGTCTAGGTCCCAACCCCCAGGACCTCAGAATGTGTATTTGGAGGTAGGGCCTTTAAAGAGGGGATTAAGGTTAAACGAGGTCATTAACGGTGGGCCCTGATCCAATCTGACTGGAGGTTGGGACACAGTCACACACAGGGACCACGTGAGAACACAGGGAGAAGACGGCACCTGCAGGCCCGAGAGAGGCCTCAGAAGAAACATCCCTACTGGCCCTTGACCTCCAGCCCCCAGAACCGAGAGCCACCACCTTTGTGTTGTTTAAGCCCCTCAATCTGTGATGCTCTGTCGTGGTGGCCTTACACACACCGACCCAGGGCTTTTGTGCCGTTTTCCGAGGCAGGAGGTAGGCCGGGGTAGTTTGGAACTGCACAAAAGTTCGGATGGTCCGTGCGGACGGTGGACGTGGATGCCACTTCAGAGAGGCTTCCTCTGATCGTCCTTCTTAGACTCAAACCTCTTCCATTCTTCTGCTCCTGTCCTCAACAGTGGGGGTGAAGCTGTGAGATGGAGATGGGGCCAAGCGAGGTGGGAGACAGCCTGGAGGTGGGGGTGGGCTGCTGCCAGGGGATTGGGGGGGGGGGCGGTGGGTGCGGTGAGGGCGGGGCCAGAGTGGGGTGCTGGAGCCTGCGCAGGGTGAGGACCAGGGTCTGAGCCGGGGCTCTGGTGTTCCATCCTGGCATGATGTGGCCACCCAAGCAAGGAGAGGAGGACATCTGCCGGCAGGGCAGTGGGGGCTGCGGGAGGTGGTCCCTCCCTGAAGGGTAACGGGGTGGGAGGGGGTGGGGGGCAGGTCCCCGCTCTGCCGAAGGGGGCAATAGATAGGGAACACCGGGAGGGGTCCCGCGCCGTCGATTGTGGTTGGAGCGGCTGGTGTGAACGCGAGCTCTCCTGCTTGCAGGGGCGGAACCAGGTACACACGGATCTGCACGCCGCGTCCTCGGGGAAGCCAGGGCGCAGCGCCCCGTGTGGATGAGCGCGCCGTCTGCTTCGTAGGAGGCGCTGGCAGCTTCTGCGGGCTCCGAGGGGACGACGAGGGGACGGGGCTCTGATTTGCTGCCCCCGCCCCCGCTTGTCTCCTCGAATCCTCCCCCTAACCCGGTGGTGAGTCGGAGGGAATAAAAGGGCTGAGGTCCCTTGTCCAGACACGCAGAGGGTCCTTCCGACCGGAGCTCCCAGCCCCGCACCTGTCAGCGTGCGGGGGATGGGAGGCAGAGGGCAAGGGAGTTTGCGGGGTTTGGACTGGGGGCCCAGGACCCCTGTGCGAGGGCAGAGAGGGCCGGTGCCCGCGTCAGCCGGGAAGAGGGTGGCCCCCTGGGC
Source organism: Neofelis nebulosa (assembly GCF_028018385.1). Taxonomy (NCBI): domain Eukaryota; kingdom Metazoa; phylum Chordata; class Mammalia; order Carnivora; family Felidae; genus Neofelis; species Neofelis nebulosa. Next base: position 12,536,389 of record NC_080789.1, read on the forward strand.
GGTGGTGGACCGCGTGCTCGCTTGCCCCTGCGGGCCCGGTGCGTGTCGCGCTGCTGCCATCTCGTGGCCACCGTGGGACGCTGACCCGAGCCCCGGGCCATTCTGAGGGGAGGGGGAAGAGGGGCTCTGCAGACGTTCGCGGTCAGCCCTGCTCAGCCCTGCGTCCAGGACCCCGGGCCTAGCAGAGTGATGCATAAAGGCACCGTCGCAGGATCTGGGCCTGTCCTGGACGCAGCGGGCACCCTAGAGGGCTGGGGTCCCTGCAATTACCCCGGAGTCAGAGGAGCAGTGCCCCTGGCTGGGTGTCTGCCGCAGAGGCTGTTTTGGATGGAAGGGGTACCATCCGTGGCAGCACGTGGGGAGCATCTTCTTGACAGGTGCTGTGCTCCTCATCCTCTGTTAATCCGTACCACGACCCTATGAAGGAGCAGCTGATACAGTCCCTTTTACAAGGGAGAAAACGGAGGCACAGAGAGGTTAATAATTTGCCTAAGGTCACACAGCTCAGAAGTGTCCAGGCCAGGATTTGCTGTTAGGACAGTTGGAGAGGTTGGATGCTGACACTGGGGTGAGGGATGGGGGGGGGGGGGTCAGTGTCCAGGCCTAGGGTGGGGTTCTGGTGGCCCAGGGAAGCCAGGAGGGGGTGCGGGGCGGGGGGAGTGGAGGCTCTGCCAGGCAGAGCTGGTGCTTCACACAGCCCCCGGGGGCTGCCTCCTAGGTGCCCCTTCCCCTGCCCATGGGCTGGGCTCCACTCAACCTGCCTGTGTCCCTGGCCTGGTGCCACCACCTACTGAGGCAGCTGGGCCCAGCAGGAGCTGCTGGTGCCGCATTCATTTCGTCCCACGGCCCCCAGCGGCAGCTGGTCCTCTTTCATGTGGGGTCGAGTGACTTCCTGCCGCTGCTGAGGGACCGCCCAGGGCCCGGGCCTCAGGGATCCCCAGCCTGGCTCCTGCCAGGGCTTCCTCGTCCATCCCAGCCCCACCTGGTGTCTCTTGAGAGGAGGGGACCCTGGGAGGTGTTCCCCAGTGCCGTCCCCTCCGGGGGACGCCCAGAGCCCTTCCTGCCTGGCCCCCCCCTCCCCCCCCCGCCACTGCCCCACCCCCCCGCTCTAGCCCTGGGCCCTGTCACAGCCCCACCGAGCCATCAGTTTCCTTCATCCCAGAGCAGGTGGCACTTCTTGCATTTATGTCTTGGCTGCTCCCCTTCCCTACTGAGCTGAGTGACCCCCTCCCCCTCCCCGGACTGGCACTTGGCCACCTTCAGCTCTGTCCTCTCAGCACTTAGAGCCACGCCTGGTACACAGCTGGCGCTCGGGGGACACCACACGCGGGAAGGAATAAACAACTTGGCCACTCTAGTTCACAGGGCCACGAGCCCCTGGAGACTTCCACAGAAGGTTCCCTGGGCTTGGGTCCTTGTAAGATCACCATTCCCCGCAGCAGACTGGGTCCCACTTTTCCGTTATGGTGTGCCTAGGCGAGTCTTTGCTTCTCTGGGCCTCAGTTTCCCTACCTGTAAGCAGGGATCAAAACCTTTGACCGCACAGGGCCCCTGTGACTGTGGAGAGGCCCAGGCCAGGGGCTCCTCCAAATGAGGTGGGGAGGGGGGGGACCCTGGGAGAGCTGAGGGGCTGCAGGGGAAGGGGAGGGAGCCTGCCTCGGGCTCCCAGGTCGGGCCTGGGGACAGAAGCCTATAGCATCACTGTGAGTAGGTGGTACACCTGTCAGCTCACCCGGACAGCGTGCCCCACAACGTGAGCCAGTATGCGCATGTGTGACTGCGCGAGTGCGTCCGCAGTCCGGCCACGCCAGGAGTGGGGGGCGGACGGTCTCGTGTTGCCACGGTCGTCCTGTCTGACCATCGGATGCTGCCAACCTCAGCCAGGCAGGGACCAGCAGAAGGTTCACAGTATGAAAAAGATGGTCCCGAGCCCCAGGCACTTTACCCAACTTCATCCGTCATGTGGAACCGAGCACAAAATCCAGCCGCTCCGGACCCTGCCGGGCTGCTGTGTTGTTCCTGGCAGTAACAGCAAGAAATAGCCCAGGAAGGGACCCCTGGAAGCGGTGTGCTGGCAGGAGCGCTTGACCCAAGGAGGCAGCAGGGCCAGCAAGAGAAAGCAGTCTGGGGCCCCTCAGAGGGAGACCAAAGTCCTCAACACTTGGCCACCTCTGCGTGATAAGGCCAGTAAGATGGAGGGGGCGCTAATGCCCGAGTGGAGGCAGGGAGCAGAAGCGGCCGAGTGACAGTGTGGTACCCGGACTCTGGCCTCTTCCCAGTTCTGAGTAGGAGCAGCCTGGGCAAGGCTGGCAGGGCTCCACACCTTGGCCTGGGGGCCACCTGCCAAGGGATGAGAGCAGGTGCAGGCGACACTTCGCCCTGGTTAAAACCGCAGCCTTGGCATCACCTGGGCTAATGCGCCGCTCACATGCGCAGGAGGCAGGAGGGGAGCTCGGGTTTGGACCAGCTGAGCCTGTATGAGCGGAGGGCGAGGGCCCAGGGGGCCTCTGCCTCACCAAAGCGACTCCACCGGACAGCCGGGCCCGTGGGGTAGCCACGCCCCTCTCCCCTGCGAGAAGAGGTTGTTAGGATTGGAGAAATAGGCCAGAGGCGAGCTGCAGCCGCCACCTTCCTCCAGGCTTGGCTCATCTCCAAGTTCTGAAGCCTGGCCTGGGCCATGCGCTGCCCCCCTCCCCTGCTTGGGGGGACGGGCAAGCCTAGAGCTGTCCCTGGAGTTCCTGGCCCCGAATCCACCCGGAGCGCTGGCGGGGTCTGGTCTCCTGCGTGCCAAGATCACGGGTGACCTGCCTGTCACCGATGGGAGCCGGTGGCCGCTCCCAGACCCAGGCCACACTTCAGCAGTCCAGGCTCCCCTGGACCCACGTGTTCGGACTTCTTCCCTCCTCTGTAGGTAGACCTTTCAGGTAGGTCAATCGCTCCCGCCACAGAGCAGCCCCCTCCCTTCCACCGCTGAGGGCTGGGCTGCCCCTCGGGGAGCCTGGTGTTGAGATTCCAGGCTGGGAAATGTGGTTCCCCAAGACCTGGGGCTCTCGGGTTGCCACGGACTAAGAACTTACTAAGACCCCGTGCCCTACACCCTGTGGCTCAGCTCCCCGAGCTGTGTGCCAAGGCATCCAAACTGGGCCTCAGTGTTGTCATCTGAAAAATGGGGACAATGCACTGATGCATGAGGAAGCACCTGGCCCATGGTAAGCATCTATGCCACTTCTTCTGGGCTGGGGCAGCTCATGTGACCCACCGAGTCACAGGCTCAGCATCTGTGACAGGAGACAGTCACTTTACTTTGCCCGAGCCCGCGTGTAGCCCTAATGCGGTGCCTAGCACCCGGGCCTCAGATGGGACGCCCGTACCGTCTCTGCAGCCGCTCCTCTGTGATCACGGTTGCAGGACAGGAGCTGGCCCGAGGGGGGACAGCGAGTGTGGAGGTGCCCTCGGGATGGAGGGCGGTCGCTCAGGAGAGCGATGGGGCGAGTCGAGGCTGCAGCCCGTGTTGTGAGGCGTGAGGGGGCTGCACCTGCCCGCACGCGGTGCTGCCCAGTGCCGCCACCCGCTTGTACCACCTGCAGAGGGCCCTCTCCTGGATGCCCCTAGCCCGGCCCGGCCCAGAGCAGGCCTGGTCTCTGGTGATGCCAGAAAGACACTTCCCACCGAGAGACTCAACAGCGCTGCCAGCAGGGTGCTTTCCTACCTTTAATTGGGGCTACAAAAGGCACCTCTCCCAGTACAAGAAGATCAATCAACAGGCGGGTGGGCCCAGTGCCCGGTGGAGCCCTGACCGGGAGGAACAGGAGGAGGATGCTGGAGGAAAAGGCAGTGGAGGTCGTGGGGGCCACAGGTGCTCCAGGAGCCTCTCCTTGCAGCCTGGGGCTGCTGGGTTTTGCCCCCACCACACGCAGCTTCGTACCTGGACAGCGTGCGGCTGGGCAGAGGCCCCCACAGCCGGCCCTCGACAGCTAGCCAAAGCCTTTTGGGTCCACGAGGCAGGGGCCGGGGAACGGACCGGAGGCTGCGACAGAAGCTTCTGCTGCCTCTGGCCTCCAGCCAGGCCTCGACTGGCAGTGTGGAAAGGGTCCAGGGAGGGGATCCCCTAGGACAAGGAGTCACATCCGGCAACCAGGCGGCCGGCCCGTCTCAGCCAAGTAGTGGTCGGTTGGGGTGGGGAAGGAGGCAGGAGTGGCCAAGATCCCAATGTAGAGCTGACTCGTTACCCCGGTTCATCCAGCTGTCTCTCCACGGCCCAGGCGGTGCGGCCACAGCAGGGTCAGCCTATCCTTGAGGCGAAGAGAAGGGGGTAACAAGCCTTCCTCAAAGCAGCCTTAACACCGAAGGAGGGAAACAGGCCCCCGTCGGGGACTGTGGGAGCAGCGGGAGCTCAGGCTGCAGGTGCCAGGCCCCATGCTCATAAGGCAAACAGCATGTCCTCATCTTTCTCCTGGGTCTTCTTTCGAGGGGCAGCGCCACGAGGGGGACCCAGGGGCCCCTCGGCCAAGGGGCTGGAGAGGTTGGGCAACCGATCGGCTGCTTTGGCCCGTTCTTCCAGGAACTTGTCAAATTCTAGAGGAACGAGACAGAGGGGTTCGGGGGCAGGTTCCGAGGCCAGGGCGGGGGGAAGGGGCGGGCGGGCAGGGCCTACTACCTTCGCTGGTGACGCCCTTGGGCTCCTCCGTGTCATTCCCCTGAGAAAGCAGAAGGAAGAGGAGGTTAGCCACAGTCCTCTGGGGGCAGGCGTAGTGGGCCCAGGACCTGAACCTTGTCCCCACTCTTCCCCGAGCTGCAGCCCTGGGTGTCACCTGACTGCTCTGAGCCTCAGTTTCCCGCTTGGTAGAACTGGTTGTCGGGAAGCTAAAATGGAATATTGGACTGCCAAGCCCAGGCTGTGGGGCCCAGAGGGTCCTCAATAAACACCAGTGCCTTTTCTTCCAGTGTGCAGATGGTGAACACACTTGCCCTTGTGGCGGGAAGGGCCCCAGAGACGGAGGCCACGCGTGCTAAAGTTGGGAGTGGGGGGTGCCTCCCGCCATCACCAGGCACGGACCCCCGCATGACCTCGGGCGGAAACACCGTCTTGGCCGCTGGCAGAAGGCAGCCTCTGGGCCTGGGAGCATCCAGGCCCTTGGTCCTTGGTGCCCAGAGGTGGGGCGGCAGGGGCAGGGGGAGGGGCCCCGGACAGGAGAGCCGAGGCTGGCCGCCCTTGCCGCTCCCTGGGGGCCGCGGGGCTCTGCAGACGGCCTGGGCCCCTGCCTCCTCCTAGGCTCGGCACCCCTCAGGGCTGCTCATCAGCTTCCTGGTCTGGAAGATGGCGCCGCTGGTGGAGCTCCTCAGAGGCACCAGAGGGAGGGCTCCCCGAGCTGGTGCAGGTGCAGGGCTCACCACTGTGACGGCTTCCCTCCGCCCATCCTGCCCTTCCTGTCTCGGGCTGAGGCTCCTGGGGCTGGGCTCCTGACAGCACTCTCAGGAAAGGCTCGGCCCCAGCAGCTGTGAGGCGGAGGCCTCTGAGGAGAGTGCCTTGGAGAGGGCGGGCGGCTGGCGGGAGGTGTCCCACATTGACGCCCCCCTCCTCCCCAGCTGCTCACCTGCCCCTGTGACCAGTCGCTTCCTCATGAGCCCGCTGTTGGTGGGGGGCGGGGGGAGGAATGTGCCCCAGCCTCTGCTTCTGGGCGGGGCGGGGCCAACTTACCACGTCAGTGGACAGCCACTGCTCGATGTCCTCCATGAGGCAGGCCTGGGTGACGGGGATCTGGAAGGAAGGGCAGGGGTGAGGTGGTGAGGGCAGTGCATGCAGTGCAAAGGCGGAAGGCCCCATCAGCTGGGGGCCTGCTGGCTGGGCGGCCTGTGGCTGTCACCCTCACCCCTGAGTCTCCTCATTTATGAAGTGGGGCCAGTTGGACATGCCCCACCCCCTTCTGGGGGGTTGAGATCCTGGTATATCCCCTTCAAGATGGCTCCTGCCCGTCTGCTTAGGACCCACAATTCTGCCCACTGTGCCAGGCTGTGGGCAAGGGGATGCGGGGCCGGGCGCTAGGCAGGGGGTCGGGGAGGGGGCTCCTAACAGCTGGAGCAGGAACCTGAGGAAGAACGGATCTCCCCACTACTCACAGGGACTTTCGTTTTGGGCCACAAAGACACGGGCTCTGCCACAAGGGTCCCGCACAGGGGCTGGGGGCTTCCTTCTACAGTGTGAGGACCCAGTTGGAGGTTTTGGGGACAGAGTCCGAGACTGCCCTTTCATACAGTGTGGCTTGGGCAGGTCACTTGTCAGACCTCGCTTCTCTCATCTTTAGAGGAGGGAGCACACGGTCCCTACCGTCCAGGCTGCTGTGAGGGGACAGGAGGTGATGGATAGGAGTCTGGCACAGAGCAGATGCTCAAGAAAGGCTAGTGACCGCTTTGTTACTTTGGGAAAGAGAGTGAGAGTGACAGTCCTTCTCCAACCCAGCCAGTTCGGTCCCCAAGCTCTGTCCCCAGCACCTGACGTCCCCGGTGGCGGCAGAAGCGCTCAGAGCAGAGAGAGCAGGCGCCTACTTCCCAGAAGCAGCAGCAAGGGCTCTGGGCAGCGTGCACCTGTCCCTCTCTGCCCGGCCTAGAACCAGCGAGCCCCGGTCGCCTCCCAGCTGCCAGAGGGGCCACCTGGGCCTCACTTCCGAATTAGGGGCCGGAAGTGGGCACCGAGGGGCCATGAAGCAGGAGCACAGCGGGGCACCTGCAGCACCCTGCATTCTTGCTGGCTCTGAGGGTCCTGACCCTGCGACAGCACCACCCCGGGCGGGACTCCTGCCAGTGGCAGCCTCTGCTCTCTGGGCTGGCCTGGCCTCTCCTCACCATGCCTTGTCTCATCATCCAGTCACTGAGGCTCTTCTCAAGGCTGCCTCCCATCTAGGTGAGAAAGGGTCAGGCTGAGGGTGGTGGGAAGGCCAGGGCCACTGGTATGCTGGCAGCTTTCTCCAATGTGGACGCCCCTTTCAGGTCGGGAGTCCTGTTACCACCTTAGGAGGCCGTGTGTGTGTGTGTGTGTGTGTGTGTGTGTGTGTGTGTGTGCGCGCCTGTGGAGGCTGGTGCTGTGGGGGCAGGTGAGGGGGGACAGGCAGCGGTGGAGGGTGTCTCACTGGGATGAACCACAATAGCCCTGGGACCCCAGGGTCCTGAATGCACCGGGCAAATCTCCTCCTTTTCCACAACGAGCCTGGGAGCGGCCCGGGCAATCCTGGAAGGGCTGAGAAGGCAGCCATTAACCAGTGTGCTGGCTGCTAGGGGCTCTGATGGGCACCCCAGGATTAGAACGTTGGTTTGCCCAGTCCCCTCATGTTTACTGATGGACAATCAGGGTTCCCTAGGACCCCAGAGATGAGGACACTAGAGTCCCGGCTCCCAGCTCGCCGGCCCCCAACTGCCTCCCCCATCCTGGACAGACCCGGCACAGGGCCCGGCACATGCTGTCCAGCAGCCGCAGTCATGGGACCTGTGAACCCCGGGGGCAAACACTGGCTGCCAGGAGAGCTGGCACTGGATTCCATTCTCTACTTTGCCGCTCAGAGTCCCGTCCTGACAGTTTAACGGGAGAAAGCGTCCCCACCACCCAGCCAGACTCATGTACCTCGGGAGCAGGTGTTTACGGACAGTTGTAAGAACATCATACCCTGATGTGGGCAGAAGCTGCTTCAATCTCTCAAGTGATCAGAGAGGAATAAGCAATGATTTACCAACTTCCTCTTTCCTGCAAGTAGAGGTGTGTGTATATTTCCTCCCTGTGGCTAACTGAAGGTGGTGTAGGAGCCGGGAGACCTGGGTTCTAGTTCCTGTCATGCCTGGGGTTGCTCTGAGCCCCGGGGCGGGGACACCTGTCTCTGGGCTGCAGTCCTTCATCTGCAACCGGAAAGGGTGCCTGTGCAGTTCGCCTCTGCCCACGAGGGGTCAGGTGGCCTGAGAGGGAAGTGCTTCCAGACGGCTCCCAGAGCGCTCGGATGCATCTGCAATCTGGGAGCCAGATTTTCTGGAGTGTCCACCTCTGTTCCTTAGAGCTGTGCAGGCCATCTGGGGCTCCTGCTCCCAGCACCGGCTATGGAGCCAGGACCGAGGACTGTGAGGTGTCAGGCAAACTACCTCACAATGCTAAGCCTGGGCTTTCTCGTCTGTAAGTGGGGAAAGCCACACAGCAGCACCAGGGAGACTGAACGCTTCACTCTGTGCCAGGCATCACGCTAAGGATGTTAACCTCTGCTGCCTCACTTGCCCGGCCTCTTGATCTCAGTTTTCTCATCTGTAAATGGGGATAACAACACGACCTAAGGGTCTGTGTGATGGCTCAGAAAGGCGGGCTGTAGGGTGCCTGGCACAGGGCATGGCTGTGACAGGTGGCCACTTACAAAGGAAAGTAGCCGGAGGCCCTGAGACGCAGGTGAAAATGTGCTGTGCTTGGTGCTGGGTCACAGGGCACACACGGGAGACGTCTGATTCTCTAGCTGGTCTTGCCTCCACGGTGTTCCAGGTCTGGCTCCGCTCTGACTTGGGAATGACTCCTGAGATGCTGGGGATGCCTTTGGGGAGTCGCCAGGGCCCCCCCACCCACTTGTATACTGGGCAACTTCCACTCCCTCCTAGCTGCTCTCCCAGCTTCCATGCTGGTTCCTTCTAAAATGGACAGAGAAACGTGCCCCTCTGCTCAAGCCTGGCCGTGGCCTCCACCTCACACGGTCCTCCTGGCTACCCGAGGCCCTCTGGTCCCTGCTGCCCCTCAGGCTTTGTCTCCTGTTGCCCAGTCCCACCTGGCCTCAGAAGCCTGTGCTGTCACCGGCTGTCTCCCTTCATTGCCCCCTGCCTCTCCGACTCCTGGGCCCAGCCGTTTCTAATCACCTCCCGAGGAGCTACTCTGTCCACTTACTGAAACAGAAATTCCCCCCACCCCAAGGGCATCTAGAACAAATCCAAAGGGGTGAGAATTGTACTTGGAGTTCCTGCCAAGGGGGAGGGGTCACCCACAGAGCGTGTGCAGTGCCAGACATGTGGCTATCACTCCACACGCCATCAATCAATTCGATGGAATGAAAATGGCACCCCTGGAAGCCTCCCTGAAGTTTCAGGGTATGTTCTCTTGTCCCCCCTGTCCCCACTCCTGCAAATAACAGGTCTCGGAGCTCTAACTCTGCTGAGCCCCTTAACACGCCCTCTCGCACACCCCACTGTAAACCTTGCTACGGGTCAGCAGTCTGTCCGCGGACACGCAGCTGGGAAGCCAGGCTGCGGGACTCTGGGCTTTCTGAGTCCTTGCTCTAGCCCTTGTTTGCTGTGTGAACTTGGGCAGGTGACTTAACCTCTCGGACTGCTTCCTCAGCTGTGAAATGGGAGGTGTCACATTAGCTACAAGGGGCCAGTGACGGAACCAGATGAGGAGAGGGATGTGTCACGTTGGGGCCCAGCACATGGCGGGTGGGGGTGTGGGACCTGGGGGCAAGGATCCTCTGGCCCTCCTTCCGGACAAGGTAGCAGCAGGACCCTCTGCTTACCGCTCCAGTGCTCTGCTGCCGGGCATCCAGGGCTCCAGCCAGGCCATCTGTTGCTTGGGGGGCTTCGTATTTCACCCTGAAATGTAGAGGCCACGACCATGAGTTCTGCCCTGTGGTACCAGGCGTGCTGACCGAGGGCGGGATGCACGGGTGGGTGGGGGCGAGCTGGACTCACATCCTGTGTGGCCCCAGGTGGTGCCTGGGCAGGGAGCAGCGCAGGCCTCAGGACGGGCTCCAATTCTGCAGGCCCACCCGCCCGCCTGCCTGCCTGCCTGCAGACCGTAGACCCGGGCTTAGACGTGTGACCATGACAGGCAGCCAAGGCTGGAGAAGTGAGGGAAGGTGGCGCTGGCCAAAGGCGAAGAGCAAGCTCACCAATGGCTCTCATCGGATCCGGCCAAACTCGAGGGATGAGAAACCATGCCAGTGCCCCATCCCCATGGAGAATTCCCACCTCCAGACCCTTCTTTGAACAGCTTCCTCTTTTTTTAAAAATGTTTATTTTGAGAGACAGAGAGAGTGGGTGCAGGGGAGAGGCAGAGAGGGGAGGACAGATTCCCAAGCAGGCTTCACGCTCAGCACGGAGCCCGACGTGGGGGTAGATCTCACGACTGTGACAATCCTGACCTGAGCTGAAATCAAGAATCAGACGTTTAACCGAATGAGCCACCCAGGCTCCCCGAGCAGCTTCCATTTTGTAAGGTAATAAATCGTGGTTCTGTACGAGGCTGCCTTTGGATGGAGAGTTCCATTCGCTGTCGTAGACACACGTGCAGATGGCTGGGTGGGGCGTCATCCCACATGGTGCCATCCTGCGTGGGGCCCCAGCACGAAGCTCTCCCCTGCCCCGTCTTGGCTGTGCTGGGGGATGGGGCGCCTGGATGGCTGTTGGTTAAGCATCCGACTTTGGCTCGGGTCATGATCTCTTGGCTCGTGAGTTCAAGCCCTTGCATGGGGCTCTCTGCTGTCAGTGTAGAACCCGCTTCAGATCCTCTGCCCCTCCTCTCTCTGTCCCTTCCTCTACTCTTGCACTCTCTCTCTCTCTCTCAAAAATAAAAAGAAAGAGGGGCGCCTGGGTGGCGCAGTCGGTTAAGCGTCCGACTTCAGCCAGGTCACGATCTCGCGGTCCGTGAGTTCGAGCCCCGCATCAGGCTCTGGGCCGATGGCTCGGAGCCTGGAGCCTGTTTCCGATTCTGTGTTTCCCTCTCTCTCTGCCCCTCCCCCGTTCATGCTCTGTCTCTCTCTGTCCCAAAAATAAATTAAAAATGTTGAAAAAAAAAAAAAATTAAAAAAAAAAAAAATAAATAAAAAGAAAGAAAGAAAGAAAGAAAGACTAAATGTCCTGGGGGATGCCACCAGCTGGACGGGGCAGAGAGGGCAGGGGCGGAGCACAGGGAAGGTGTTTGCTGTGTGTGAGGTGAGTCGTGGGGAGCGAGAGAATAAGGCAGGAGTCAGGGGAAAGCTGTGTGGCAATGGACTGGGGCGGGGGTGGGGGGGGGTCTCTCCTGGTTGCCACAGGGGGACGTCAGAGGCGGCCTTGGGCGCTCAGCCCTGATTCTTGGAAGGAGCCGCTCTTCTCATTCTGGAGCGTCAGCTGAAGGAGGCGGGGCCTCGGCACCAGCTCGGTCCAGTTCTGAGGGGAAGAAGTGAGCCGCAGAATCCCCTTCACAAATGGAAAGCCCTGAAGGTCCGGGGGCGGGGGTGGGGGGCAGCTCGAGGCTTCAGGAACCCGAGCCCTATTGACTGAAACCGTTGCGATGCCAAATGGCCTTCCTGGGAATGGGGGAGACTGGCACGTCAAAGGGCCTCTGGGGGAGAAGACCCCCAAATTCCCAGGCAGCCATTCTGAGGGCACTGGAGTCCACTCCCTCCTGTGGAGGCGGCCGCAAGTGCCATCATGAGCTCAACCCCCAGTTCCATAGCTCCTGCCCATCCCTGGACTAGGGACGATCTGCAGGGCTGGGCTGGAGCCAACACGAAAGCCAGGGTGGCGGGCGGTGTGCTCACGCCCTCCTGGAGCTTGGTATCCCCGGCTGAGTCTGGGCCCTGAGAGCTGGTGAGGAGGAAGTGATGTCTAAGACTGAGCCATGCGTCCTGCCCACTCCCGGTATGGAAGTAGCCCCCTTGCTGTCCCTCCTTCTAAGACATGGCAGGTGCATTGTGGAAAAAGGCAGAATAAGGCATGTTCAGACCTAGGAATATACAGGAATCGATGCTTTTCTTCACTCAGAAGAATAATACATTCTTTCCTAGTTACGCCCTCGCCCCCACCTCTGCTTTTCCGTCTCTCCTGCCCCCACAGCCCTCAGGCCGAAGCGTGGCCGTCCCCCTGGGGCCATGCCTGCAGCAGTGGAGGTGGAAGACACCCGGGATAGAGGAAGCTCCCGCAAGGCCCACGCCCAGGCCCAGCCGCAGATGCTGGGCCAGGTGTCTCCTGCCCCACACCCAGCGCAGGAGGGAGGAGGGCTACGCCTCCGAAGGTTGTGGTGAAGGTGGTGGGCAGGGACTGGCCCGGGGGCCCCTCGGATGACAGCGGCACTGGGGAGGTCATCCAGTGCAGTGCAGTGTGTCCCCAGGATGACAATACAGAAGAGCATCCTACTTCCAGCAAAGCCTGGCTAGGGTGCGTCTGGCTCAGAGAGATGCTCCCTGTCGCTCTCCTTGGCCTGGTCAGCTGGAGAGGCCACGACTGTGCCACCTGGGGTTGGGGTGTGGCTGGCAAGGAGCTGGCTTCCCGGTGAGCAGAGGCAGAGCTGGCACAGGCTGGAGGGAAGCAGGAGCCAGGAAGGCAGAAGGAGGTGTGGGCCAGACTCCAGGTGGGCAGAAAAGGTCTCAGAGGATTCAAGAGCCCCTGGGGGGGGTGGGGTGGGGGAGGGGAGCAGGGCAGTCAGGCGGGCCCGGGACTAGAAGACCCAGCAGAAGCCTAAGGGAGGGACCACCAAGCGGAACAAAGGAAAGAGGAACTTGACACCAGGGCATTCTGGTCCCTGCCACGTGCTTTCTGCTGAGGTGGAAACCAGTCCCCAGGGACCCAGGGAGGGCCTGCAGGGGACCCCATGACGTGAGAAGGTCCAAGATGTCCCCTCCCCTCCCCCCACCCCAGCATCTCACGCTCTCCCTGCCTCTGAGCCCAGCATCTCACGCTCTCCCTGCCTCTGAGCCTTTGCACACGCTGCTCCTATGGCCTGAAACGGCCTTCCTGACTCCTTATCCCCAAGGTCCAGGCCTGAGCACCCTCTGCAGAGCTGCCTGCCACCACGTGTGTGTCCACAGTGCCCGGCACCCCCATCCAGGGCGGCCATAAGCACCGCACGGCGGCAGTGTGTGCACCTTCCTCCCCATGAGACTGTGGGCGCCGGGGACGCCTTCCTCTGCCCCCCAGGGCCTGCTCCTCAAGGGAGTAACAGAGCAACAGCAAGCCTCGCTGGGCTGGCGAGCTGGGCCGACTGCCAGGGGCTCTCCGGCGTGGCCAGCATGCTGCCTGCTGGGGCCTAGCAGGCGGGCGGGCGGCCCTCGCGGCTGCACATCCCAGTGGACCCATTAGCTTCCACCCGCACAGTGGCTTCTCCGTGCCCCAAACTCCACGGCAACTGTGAGCTGCTGGTCCGTGAGCACTGGGCCTCGTGAGCGCAGGCTGCCCAGACTAAAAACACTGCTCGCAACCCAGGGTTTGGTCCGGGCGGCAGGCAGAGCCAGCTGCAGCCTATCAGATTTGACCTGGATGTGTGGTGTGGACAGGGCATGGCTGGGCCCTCAGAGGCCCACTGACAGTTCCCAAAGACAGGGCAAGGAGGGAAGGCCAAAGGCCATTCAAGTGACCAGAATGACCACCGGGGAGGCTGGGGCATCTGCTGAGGGAGTCCCTTAATCCAGAGCTTTCCTTGGCTGTAAATCCTGGCTGCCCGTGGCGCAGTCCAGGGTCCTGAGCAAAGGGCTGAGAGTACCAAGCAAACTGCTTCCCCTGACAAGCCTGTGTGGGGCCAGTCCCGAGACAAGTCGAGGCAAGGGGCCTGGCGTGGCTGCCGAAAGCACCTCCCTGTAAACACCAGCTCAGCAAAGGACAGAACCCTAGCCCTGGGGCAGAGGGAGCAGACCCAGGTGGGGCAACAGGGACTTTTTGGGGCATTAAGGGTGGCTAGGCAGCAACAGAAATGACTAGACAAGTCCCTGAGGTTTTATCAGGGATCTTCTCTGCCTGCCCTGGGGGGTGTGGTGGGGAGAGGCCGGGCAGGACACTGTTTGGGAACAAGCAGCCCTGGGGTCCCATCCTAGTGTTGCCACATATCAATGGTCTGACTCGGAGCAAATGACTCGGCCTCTCAGTGCCTCAGTTTCCTCATCTGATCAGATTATGTGAGATTCTGGCACACAGTTGCTCATCAAACCACAGGCGTCCCTTCTTCCCCCCAGGCCTGCCCGTGGGGCATGAAGTCTGCCTCTGGGGCCACTGGGAGTGACCTAGGGGGTGGGAGCTCTGCCATCCCGAGGGGGTGCAGACAGCAGACTGTGTGTCCCTCCACACGGCGTGCCACGCAGCTGGGTTCAGGGGCCCGGAGAGGCTCTGCCCTGATGGGGAGCCCGCAATGCAGGGGACAGGGTGGGGCTGGGCCACTCACTCTTTTCGTTGGTCAGCCAGAGAGCTGCCGCGGGTCAGCGCAAACATGTCAAACTCGCCTTCCAGTTGGCCCGAGGCCTCCAGAGACTGCAGGCCAGCCCTCACGCTGCTGGAGCCCAGGTCTGCAGAGACAGAAAGGGACATGAAGGGCCCTGCACACTGGGCAGTGGCTGAGCTGCTAGGCCCAGGGACCCAGGGACGGTTCTGGAGAAGCAGGGGGGTGGCGGGGGTGGGTGAAGGGCGGGACAGCGCGGGTATCCGGATGGGGCAGCCAGGTCCCTGCTGGCTGAGGGGCCGTGGGTACGTGACTTCCTCTCCCTGAGGTGGAGTCACAGTCCCCCTCCCGGGGCAGCTGTGACAAGTAAAACGCTGCCCACCGCATCTGGCACAGGACACGGCTGTGCGGTGGGCTGGCGATCACACACACAGCTGGGTTTTCCAGCAGCCTCGAATTAGTGATTCAGAACGGGCTCTGACGTACTTCCTGGGCTCAGCACAAGCAGGCAGCCAGCGGCGTGAAAACCAATCACAGTGACGATGATGGCACCTGCTAGCGTGTCCCGGGAGCGCACCCTGGGCCTGGTGCGACCTGGGGCCCTTTCATGTGTGAGCTTACTCAGTCCTCGCGACGACCCACGAGGAAGGGCCCATTCCTGCCCTTTACACAGGAGACGGGGCGGAGGGCGTTCAAGCGACTAGGCCAAGCTCGCCTCGATGGCTCAGGCCACAGAGAATTCAGTGTCGAGGGGCGACCACAGAACAGGGGGCCCCTGAGGCCCGGGGGGCTCAGGAGCTGTGGGCTGTGAGGGTAAGAGCCCCACGTGTTTGGTCCTGGGTGCCCGACCTTGCAGTGGGGTTCAGCCCAGCGAGGTGGGGTCTGGGCCAACGGTCTGCTGTTGGCGCTCCAGCCCCAAACTGGGAGGAGGGCACCCCCAAAAGTGAGGGGTGCCCGCAGCACTGTCGTGCGCCCTCGGCCAGAACCCCCACCCTGAACTTACTCATTCCCGCCAGCTGGGACGAGAGGCTGCTGGTGGCCGCCTGGTCAGGGCCCATGTCGATCAAGTCGGCCGCCGCCTCGGCCTCCTGCGGGGCCTGGGGAGAAGGGAGATGCTGCCGTTGCTGGGGGACGTGCCACCAGGGCCCTGGCAGCTCTGTCTGGGAATGAGGGAGTCTTCCCTGCTCTGCCCCTAGCTCAGTTGCACCCCCTGGGGGGTTGGGAAGCCGGCATTAGCTGATGGCGGGGGCCTTAGTTACCTTAAAGGGACAGTGACATAAAAAGTTAGAAGGGGACTTCTCTAGGAGTCTGGACAAGAGGGCACATCCCGTGCAGGTTGTCTGGGGAGGGAGCCCTCCTCTCCCACATCAGCACGGGCATGACCTGGTCATAGAAAAGCGCCTTTACCTTGCCGGTCTGGCCCGTTCGGAACCGTTCAAACCTACGAAGACAGAAACGAGCCGAGTCAGAGAGACAGAGAGGCCCCTGAGCACAGCCCAGCCCGGGCAGGGTTCCTCACACTGCAGGCCTCCCAATCCACCTGGCGGGTCACGATTAGGGTGACAGACCCAGTTTACGCCCGGGATGCGTATCCCTGCCGGTGTATCCCTGGGGGATGGGTAAAAGTGCCCCTTGTTCACTGGCAAGAGTGTCCCAACTGGAGTTTTTGACTGCCTGCCCACTCCGGTCGTGACTGGCACACACACAGGGACGGGCCAGGACAGACAGGAAAATGCGGACGCACGGCACACAGCAAAGGTGAGTTCTGTTCCCTGAAACGTTCCCGGCACGCCAAGGGGCTGCTGAGGTGGGCGGAGAAGGCCGTGGTCTGCTGAGTGCTGGCCCTGTCACTTACTGAGTGACGGTGGGTACATTAACGTCCCTTCTGGAGCTCGGCCTCGTCTTTTACAAGGGGACGACGGTGGAACCTGCCTCCCAGACGCGAAGCCCCGGCGAAGACTGAGTATGACCGTGAACTAGGAGGCAGCAGGCATAGGATATCAGGCCGGGCCTGATGCCTGTGGGTGTCAGGGGGTCCCAGTCGTCCCCAGATTGGGTCCTTGGCCATCTCAGCCCACACCCCCAAATGGCAGAAAGGGACACTTCTATTCCACTGAGCCGGCGAGCAGGAGAGGCCTCGTAGACGTGGCCCACGGCAGCCCTGCCCCACACTCAAGGGACTCAGAATCACCTGTGTGTTGATGGACAAAGATGTGAGATGAACAAGGGCTGGAGAAGGCTGGAATAACTGTGTTGTGACCCAGGGACTCCTGGTTGCTAAGTGCATCACCCCATAGGGCAGGTACCGCCGTGGACCTCGTTTTCAGATATAGAGAGCCTGGCACCCCTTCTCTGTATTAGCACCTGAGTGCCCTCTGGGGAACTGCTCCTCCCCCATCTCCTTGTGACCCTTCAAGGGCCCCTTTTCCCTTCTCAACCCAGTGGGAATGACAAAGCTGAGCCAATCAGCTTCTCTTGAACAGAATGACACAAAGTGGGCAACTGTGCGGGGCCCATTTACTGATGGCAGCACCCTGGGGACGTGTCCTGGGAGTTTCTGCCCCCAGTCTCCAGGGCCGCCCTGGGATCTTTCTTTCCTACTCTGCTGGGAGGCCTCACTGTTTCACTCTTTTCTGGATTCTGAAAGCTTCCCATTTCATAAAGGCTATTCTCCTAATAAATTATTTTCCTGCCTAAGTGAGCTGCGTGCAGTGTGCAGTCAAAGAGTCAAAGGGCAGTAATTAAGTCAAGTAACTGGTCCACAGCCCCAGAGCCAGGCAGTGGCAGAGTGAGCAAGGATAGACCAGGTCCACACGCAGGGACATGGCAGCAGGGCAGACCCTGGCAGGGATTGGAGAGGTGGCTGGAAGGCTGGGCAGACTTCATGCCCCCCGGGGAAGGAGACAGCTGAGGACACGCCGGGGAAGGGGGGAGACCACAGGAGGTCAGACGGTGTGAACAGGGAGCCAGGGGAGGGAGAGGGCGGGGTGGCCGGCCTACCGTTCGTGGCGCAGGAACACGTTGTTGAGGTTGTCGTTGACGATGAGCAGCTCCTCCGTGAGCTGCTCATTGGCGATTCGGGGGATGAGCTCCAGGACCCGCAGCTGCATGGCTCGGCACGTCCTATTGAGCTCCTGAGGAGGCAGGAAGGGAGTTGGCCATAGTCCCTGGGCCCAGAGTGAGGCCATCGCCGGGGGCCGGGCCCCAGCCTTTGTGCCGCCTTGGAGGATGGAGGGGTTTCCAAACCAGACACCAAGCTCCCAGGACAGCTTTCGGGGTTCCGCAAACAAGCCTCTGGCTCCCACGTCCAGTGTTCTACACCAATACTGAACATGCAGGAGACAAGTAACATGTGAGGCAGGGCTGCTGGCTTAACCTGGCTGCATGCAGACTTGGTATTACGGTTCCAGCCGCCACTTCTGCTCAGTTGAAAAACCAAGACCCCTCAAGAGGCCGGTGAAACAAATCACCATTTCTCTGGGTGATGGGGATCTTTCTGTCACCAAACCTAAATAAATGAACTAGAGGACTCCAGCTGTTACCTGCAAACCCCGATTTTGAATTTCTGCCTCATTGTTTCCACTAATTTCTTTTTAAAGACTTCTTTACTTTGGAATAATTTCAGATCTGCAGAAATGTTGCCAAGGTAGTCGAGTTCCCGTAACCCCTTCACCCGGCTTCTCCTCAGTTTGGCATTTGTCAAAGATGTGAATGCCAGCCCAGCCCTATGAGCTCAACTCCAGACTTTCTTCTAGTGTCACTGTTTTCCCACTAATGTCCTCCTGTTCCAGGACCCCCCGTGGCACTGAGTCGCCATGTCTGTGACCGATCTGTAATCAGCAAGTTACATGTTGAAACTCCTTTGGGAAAGAAAGAAAAAAAAAAAAAGCCACAGCATTCGAAGTTCTTCCTTTGTAAGACTGACTTCTTCTTTCTTCAGGTACCTGCCACAAGGTGGACAGGTGCCTGGGTCGAGGTCTTGAGGTTCAGATGGTCATCGGCACTGCTGACTGTGGCCACGTGCTGGCACATTCCTCCTAGAGGCCCCATGAAGACCAGACACTGCCCCAACATTGACCTGTGTTCTCTTTCAGACCCTGTTACCCACCCCCTCTGAGGATTTCCTCATCTGCCTTTACTGTGGGGCAGGGCGGGCTGGAGCCACTTTCAACACCTTGTGGGCCTCCCTTCTCTTCCTCCTGTGACCAAGCACACTTGTGGCTTTGTTCCCACTTCCGTACCCACTCCTCTCAGCAGCCGAAAAGCAGCGGCTGGAGCCAGGCTCCTGGGCTCGAGTTCTGCTGCTTACCAGCCACATGACCCTGGGCACATTCCATGACTTCTCTTTGCCTCAGTTGGCTGATCTAGAAAATGGGGATAATGAGAGAACTCGTCTATTGCTGGGTGCGGTGAGGACGGAGTGAAGAATGAATGCGTATCAAGTGTTAACATCAGAGCCTGGTGTGCAGGAAGTGCTCATTGCTTGTGAGCTGTTCCCGTGTCAACCCAGCACTCACACCTGGTGATTCCTGGGCCTTGGTCGCTGCACCCCCCCCCCCCCCCCCGCCCACCCCGCTTTCTTGGCACCTCTGTGAACTGACCTCCACGGGTGGGGTGGTGCCTTTAGTGGCTCCCAGCTGGGGATGGGACTGCGGGAATACATGTGACATACGGAGAGAAAGCCGGTGGCTTGCACCTGCCCCAGGGCCTGAGACCGCCTGCTCTTTACTCTCAACGCCGGCGCTGCTCCCATACCTGCCTGCTAAGCTTCAAATTCTGGAAGGGGGGAAATCCCACCTCCAAGCTTCTCCTCAATACCATTGATTGGGGGCCTACTCGGAACCAGGCCCAGGGCTGGTGTTTTACATGCAAAGCCTTATTTAAATCTCATGTCACACTCAGACCTTCAAAGCTCTTATTAGAACAATCTTACAGATGAGGAAGCTGGGGCAGGAGGGGCCATTTTGTTCCCACTAGAAAATGGCAGAGCCCTGAATTCCAACGTGCTGGGGTCCAGAGTCCCTGGTTTTAAGCCCTCCCACAGTAACCGAGGAGTTCAGAGGAAGTCACGAAAGTTGCAGCGTGGGTGGGGGAGAAATGTGCGTGGACCGCTGGGCGCTCGCTCACCTGTAGCAGCTCCACGTCTGCAGGCTCTGCCTGGGTGGGGACCAGCTCCGTCAGCATCTCCGACATCACCCTCACGTTCCCACTCACCATCTCGAGCTCGCTGCGCAGCTTCCCGATCTGAAACACACGGTCGGCCCTGGTGAGAGAGGCCAGGGGGCCAGGGCCGCTGCTCACGAGGAGAGGCCGGCGCCACTAGCCCAGGGGAGCTGACCCGCCAGGACCCTCTTGGCTCCTGGGCCACAGCGCGGCACAAAGAGGCCTGTGGTGGGCCTGCCCCACCCCCCAGAGACCCCCTCATAGAGCTCTACCGACCGTTGCCATCTCCAAACTGGGAGCCTGGTTCAGGCAAGGCCAAAAGGAAAGCAGCTGGAGGTAAATGCACCACAGAGTGCGGCTGCAGGGCTCCAGCATCTCCTGGGGCCGAGAGGGCAGCTAACGAGGCCCTGGAGGGCAGTTCCCCGCCCAGGGGAGAGGAGGGAATCAGCAGGCCGGCTTCCTGCCTAGGATGACAGTGCTGTGAGGACAGGACTTGCTCCTGGTCTGCTCCTCCTGGTCTGCTCTGGTGTCCTGGGCTCTTTCAAGCACGAGTGCCACGCCCCACCTTGAGTGTGAAACTCAGATTTAGCGCTTGTTAAAACCATGTTAGCAGGTTTTCAGTGATCAAAGGGTTCCAGGGTGTCAGCCTGGGGAATCAGTGTAAATCAGGTCGCACAGTCTCCACATGGGTAAGGTGGCGAAGGGCCACTGGTCCAGTGCCTTATGCTGTGGGGCTTTGTGGGGTGCTTGGTCTCAGGAACTCTGTGGACATTGTGAATGTCTAGTAAGGCATCAGTATGAAAGTCCTTTTTTTTTTTTTTTTAAACTTAAAAGATTTTTGAGAGAGCGAGCATGGGTGGGGGAGGGGCAGAGAGAGAGGGAGACAAGAGGACCTCAAGTGGGCTCCGTGCTGCTGACACGGAGAGAACCCAATGCGGGCCTTTAACTCACAAGCTGTGATACCACGATCCATGCTGAAGTCGGACGCTCAACTGACTAAGCCATCCAGGCGCCCTGGTATGGAGGTTCTAAAATTAATCTGGACGAAGAACCTTGGCCATGGAATACCTTATGGGTCCAGTTATTAAGTGGCTTACGTTCTGAGAACTGCATGTGACCTAGCTGATTTCAGATTACGAGAGTCAGTATATAAATTTACGATGCCTGTGACAGCAGCTACCATTTATTAACCACCTACCAAATGCCAAGCATTTAACTTTTGTTGCTCATTAACCTTTACCACAATCTTATGAGGCACGTATCATTATCCCAGCCTTTACAGATGAAGAAATGCGGGTGCAGACACAGGTAGGAACTACGGGTCACAGACACCTTCCAAACCCCAGGACACGTTTGGTACATTTGGCCGATTTAATGAACACTCTTGGTATAAATGAGTGGAAAAACTACTGACCACAAGCCCAGTGTGTCCGGGTCAGATGGGACCTAATTACAACAGAGTCTGGGAGTGATACCACTGGATGCCTGGAAGCTTTAACATGCCCCAGGAGACAAGAGGGGAGCTGGAAACTAAACACCGCCTACTCAGTTTTGTTTAACGAGAACCTTCTTACCCTGGATGTAATCAGGCTTAATCCACGCCAATGTAAGACTTCAGGCAAAAAGGTTAAAAGCATAACTAGGCTACATGAAATTTGGATCACAGGGTGATTTTACAAGTTTTATACCACTTTAATTGTATGTCCAGTTAGGAGAACTTTTCTAGTAATATTTGTGACTCTGGGAGGTGATTTTATAACTTATTGTGAGATATCCAGTACAGAAGCTTCTCTTCAGATAGGTTGGGGTGTGAAGGGCTGCTGGCAGGTTTGTTCATAAGTCCAGATGAGACAGTACCGGAGATTAGCGGGTCCACTCTGGAAGGTCAAGTTTCACTTTGTTTCCATCACAGACCTGTGTCTCTCTTGCCAGTATCTTTAACAGCTAAGCTTTCACATGTAGCTGGTATGATGGGTCTAAAGTTCGTAACACAGCTCAAAAGTGGGCATGCCGAGAACACGAGGCCTCAGCTCACATCCCAACAGCCACGTCTAAAATGGGGGCACACTGGGGCGCCCGGCTGGCTCAGTCAGTAGAGCATGTAGCTCTTAATCCCGGGGTTGTAGGTTCGAGCCCCATGCTGAGTGCAGAGATTACTTAAATAAATAAACAAACTTAAAAATAAATAAATGAAATGAGCATGTATCCAGCTTATTTTGGTGATGGCTGCAGATATCCCTTGGGGGGCAGGCGGCTTTGCCAGGTGGCCTTGCCCCCCACTCCAGGAGGAAGAAACTGAGGGACAGAAGCTAAGTCAGCGCGTCATGAGTCTTATGGGCAATCCTGCAGGGCTACTCACGGACCCCCGGCCCCTGGAATCTTACACTACACCCCAAACCTTCTTCTTGGAGCTCTGTGGGAAGCATCATGGGTGCAGAGCAAGGGTTTAAAGAAATGTTTTGTGCGGATGTTTTAAAACTGTTTTTAGCCAGAACCTCTGCTCAGATGAAATCGTATTTGAGCACATAAACAAACCACCCAAAGAAGACGACGACGCTGTTGACGAAGGGGCCACCTACTGGGCACTTACTCTCCCCGGTGCTGCCTGAGGGGCTCCGTGGGGCACACACTTTGGAGAACCGCCGAGGTGCAGGACCGAGCCTGCTGGGAGTCAGACAGACTTGAGCTTGAATCCCACCACCATCTCTGATGAGCTGTGCGGCTCTGGGCAAGTGAGTTTATCTAAGTCTCGTCTTTGAAACAGGAAGAATGATACATACCCAGTGGGGCTGCTGTGAGGATAGAAATTTCCATACCGAGAGGGGCCCTCCCTGCCCCTCGTGGCTCTGACTCAGGCTTGTTTACCTGCTCAGGGGTTGGCGTGATGGGTGTGTCACTGGGGAGTGCGGCCGGGACGGGCAGGGGGGTGGTGTGCTGGGTGGAGTCTCCTCCATGGCTGGTGTCAGTGCCCACAGAACTCTGCCCTGATGGCGCCTCTGAGCTGAACACGGTCTAGCGGGCAAAAACCGGGATCAGCGAGGCGGGCAAGCGCGTCAGAGAGAGCAGCTGGGGAAACTGCTTGGTAATTCCCCCACCTGCCCCCCCCGCCGCTGCTCCTGCGGGAGGAGTCTCCTCACCCTCTGGGGGGTGTGGATGGGCGACAGCATGTCCAGGTCGGTCATCGGGAAGTCCAGGCCCTTCCTCCGCAGGTCCTCGTAGACGGCGACCACACCCGTCAAGTCGGGCGAGCTGCGGAACGCGTCAGCCCAGGACTGAGAGGGGACAGGGGGACATGGCCGGTAACCACTGCTCACCATCTCCCCCGAGAGCCCACCTATCCGCCCCCAGAGAGCAGAGATGCCCTGACTCGCTGGTCCTCGGACCGCCGCGCCCACATAGCCCCCGCCAAGCCCCCTCCCCGCACTCAGAACCTCCAGTCAGCGGACACCAAGACGGCCCCACATGAGAAGGAGCTGGAAGCAGACGGAAGAGCAGCGATGGTGGGGGCGCCTTGCTGCCCGGCCAGGCCCGAAGCTCTCTCCCCACCCCGGAAGGCGGCTGGCACGGAGCTTGGCCCGGCCTGCCCGCGCTCACCTGGATGAGGTTGAGAACCTTGTCGTGCACGATGGTGGGTGGGTTGTTCTTGGGCAGGATCGTCCTCACCAGCACGCCCTCCACAAAGTCCTGGCTGGCCACCAGCACGTGGAAGCGGTGCCCGCAGTTCTTGACGCAGGTTTCCAAGACCTGGAGGCCGTGAGGGGCCCGTGAGCAGGAGTGCCCAGGACCCTTGCACTCGGCCTCCATCCCGGAGGAGAGGCTGAGTACGGGAGGGGCCCCCTCAAGTGAGACCCTGGAACACGGAGAAGTGGGGACAGTGCCCCGACTCGGGGGCTGGTGTGCCCACTAGTGGCCCCTCACCGAGTGGCCTCAGTACCCACAGAAGCCTGTCCTGAAGCTGCTTCTGAGCCGAATACAGTCTGGAGGGAGGGTGGCTCTCCAAATGGAAACCACAGTGAACTTCCATAATCCCATGGTGACCCTGCAGCCCCAGGACCAGGCGCTGAACTTCCCTCCTCGTTTCTTGTTCTCCCTTCCTGGCTGGAAGTGCCCTGCTCTTTAAGCCGGATTCACCTGACGTAAGTGCTGCTGGGGATGCCGGGACAGAGTGCTGTTTCCACTCGCAGCCAAACCCCTCCGACAGCCAAGATGCCCCCTCTCGCCTGGCCCGTCCTTGGCCACCGGCATTTGTTTTATGCACACTTTCCAGGGCATCCAAGTGCCCAATTTGCCCGGCCAGGCTTTCTGCCCTGCTGAGCTCTGGGTTCGCCGAGCTTCTGTGTCACTTGGCAGGTCCTCTGGCATGAGCTCTCCGTGACTGGGTCTGGAGGGATGTGGGCCTCAGGGTGTCTGCTCCCCATGCCAGGAAGTTGGAGAGAACTTTGCCAAATGGCCACTCTGTGTATGCCAGCACTGTAGACAGGATGGCACTTTGCCCACAGACCTTTCCTTCTCAACCCCTGGAAGAGGAGCCCCAGGGTGGCTGGGAGTCCTGGTAGGCCTGGGGGAGGTGTGGCTCTACCATGGAGGGACAGACGGATGGATGGGGCACTCACCGTGAGAGCCAGCATCACCTCGTGGAAGTTCTTATTCCCTACAATTCTTTTCTTCACTGCTCGGAAGGCATCTTTGGGACTGGGCACAAGAAGGACAAAAGGAAGGATGCGCTGAGGAATGGAACCTTCTTTTTTTTTTTTTTTTTCAACGTTTTTTATTTATTTTTGGGACAGAGAGAGACAGAGCATGAACGGGGGAGGGGCAGAGAGAGAGGGAGACACAGGCTCGGAAACAGGCTCCAGGCTCCGAGCCATCAGCCCAGAGCCCGACGTGGGGCTCGAACTCACGGACCGCGAGATCGTGACCTGGCTGAAGTCGGACGCTTAACCGACTGCGCCACCCAGGCGCCCCGGAATGGAACCTTCTTATTCAACACATGGGGCCACCTACCTAAGATCAGGAAGCCCTGGAAAACAGGGCTGGTTCTGTCTGTCCATCCATCCATCCATCCATCCATCCCATCCGTTCATCCCATCCATCCCATCCCATCTCATCTGTCCATCCATCCATCCATCCCATCCATCCATCCCATCCATTCATCCCATCTCATCTCATCTGTCCATCCATCCATCCATCCATCCATCCATCCATCCATCCCATCCATCCATCCCATCCCATCTCATCTGTCCATCCATCCATCCATCCATCCATCCATCCATCCATCCATCCATCCCATCCGTTCATCCCATCCATCCCATCCCGTCTCATCTGTCCATCCATCCATCCTATCCCATCCATCCATCCATCCCATCCATTCATCCCATCCATCCATCCCATCCCATCTCATCTGTCCATCCATCCATCCATCCATCCATCCATCCTTCCATCCCATTCATCCCATCCCATCCCATCCCATCTCATCCAAGCCAGCCACTCATCCATCTTTCCTGTGTCCTGTTTCCTGCTGAACACACAGGTTCTAATCACAACACAAACTGCCTGCCCTGCCAAAGTCCTCAGTAGGGCATGAATACTTGGCAGAGATTCTCCAGATCCCTTGCACCAGAATCCTCTTGGGGGGAGGTATGAGGGTTTGTTAAAAACGCAAAACCCAGGGCTCCCACCCTAGGTCCCTGAACCAAGCTCTCCCGGGATCTGTATACTCATCACACCCCCAAGGATTCCTGATACACACTGGGGTTCATAAACGAATAACGTGTGGGCAGCGTCCTGGGCCCTCATCCTGGCCACTTCCTCTCTCCACCCACACTTCCACTCAGGTCTTATTAAGTAGTCACACATGCTGGCACCATGCTGGGTGCTGGGGACACACTGGTGAACGTGCGGGTCTGCTCTCAAGGACCACATGACCAGGGAGACCCACATCACTGTGGGAAAGAAGGGGGGGCCCACAGTAAGAGTGAGTGGGTGTCAGGGGAGTCCTCTCTGGGGTGGCATCACGGCTGGGCGTGAAGGATGAGATGGAACCAGCTGAGGGGAGGAGGGAAGTGGTTCAGGCAGAGGCGGGAGGGACTGGATGGAGGCCGTGTGGGGAGGCGGAGGGAGAGGCTGAAGAGGCCCAGGCCATCCCGGTAGGGAGGGTGGACATACCTTGTGCAGGGGGAGCCCTGAAGGCTCTGGTGGCAGCCTGCCCTCCCTGCCCCATCTGTCGCCCAGCCCACGCACGCCGGTGGCCTCACCCCTACGTCCTGCCCTTCAGCTCTGTGCAGGTGAAATCAATGTTGCCCCGACTGCTCTGGCCTAAAAGCCTTAGTGGCCCCCAACTTCCACGTCTAAATTCTGCCTCGCCCACGACTCCCAGTCCCCCATCTCCCTGGTGTGCACTGTCACACGACACCTACCCAGGGCTCCCAGGCTGAGAAGATGCCCCCCAAAGAGGGGCACCGTGTCCTCTCTTGACACTTGGCCTCCCAGAGCCCCATACGCTACAGGAGCATGAGCAACATTTCCTAGGCTGGGAAGTGGCCTCTGGGGCCTGTCCTGCTGTCTGCCAGACATCTGTCTGTTCAGTGATGAGCCCGTCAAGAGCGGGTCAGGAAAGTCAGGAACCCCGACACGGGACCCCCCACACGAGCGAAGGCGGCAGGCAAGGTGGAGGAGCCATGGAGGCCTGTCAAGGCTGTGATGGACAAACAGGACACGTGGGGTGAAGGACCATGGTCCCTGACAGGGTGGGCCCCTGTCCCAGAAGGGTGGGAAACTTTTCAACCAATGCCCTGGGGCAGGCTGTCACCCTCGAAACGGACTTGTTTCCACGTTTCAGAGCAGCCCAGAGAGAGAGCACAGCACTGGGAATCAGAAATCCAGGCTTGTGTGCCATTGCTGTGGGCCTGTTGCGCTCAGTACCCGGCTAGGAGCCCAGAGTGGACGGCAGGGAGGCCACAACCCACTGAGGGGTAGACCTAGACCAGAGATTCAAGGCCAAGGGTCACATCTGCTCTCCCTGCTGCTGGGTCCCTAAGGCCTCGTGCAGTGCCTGGAACACAGGAAGTGCTCAAGTCAACAGCATATGTGCTTGAACCCGAGTACGCCCGAGCCCCAGTTCTGCCAACGCTTATAAGGGAGATGGGGACTTGCCTCTCCAGGGGGTTTGTGCAGCCCCAGGCCCTCTCAGGGGCTCCTTGAGCCTGTCCGCCCCCCATCTTTTATCTCAGTGGCCCTGCCGTTGCGGTCTGCCCCCCGCTGGGGATACTGGAAGGTGCCGGTAGCCACTGTGTGCTGCCCTCGGTGCTCCCTGCCTGCTGCCCGCTTCCAGCTGCCTGGGTTCACTTTCCCCACAAAGGGACCATTTGGCTGAGAAGGACCCCGCAGACCAGCTGGATTATCCCAGTGAGAAATGGAGAGCGAAATGAGGTCCCGCTCCAGCTGTTGATTCTGATTTCTCAGATCGTTCTGTACTTCCCGATGACTGTGGTCCCACCTCTTCCCACCCTTCCTGGGTTCTCCTGAGGACAGTGACCCTGCTTTCCCTCTCTGCTCCCCTCGGGACTTTGGGCTTACCACTGGAAGAATCTAAAAGAGATATTTGCCTCTGATAACAAAGACCTAGGGGGGTACAGTGACTTGCCCAAGGTCACACAGCTGGTCAGAGAGTGCTAGTCAGAGACCAAGAGCCCAGACCACGATGCCTCCTCCACGGCATGTGTCCTGGGGTGACCTGTGTACCGGAAATGCTTGGCAAAGGCTAATGCCGATGGGCTCTCAGTTCTGCTTCACTGTCACTGCCTTCTCCATGTCCCCTGACCCCCTCAGGCCCCCTCCCCTGCTGGTTCCAAATCTTAAGGAAATGAAAGTCTGTTCTCGCTCACAGAGAAAGCTGGGAGTCTCCCTGCCCCTTCCAGCCCATGTGGTGCAGAACAGTGCTTGGGGCCATGTCCCAGTGCTGGGAGCCACCAGCTGGCCGCGTCCCACGAGGATGTGGCCCAGGTGATGTCCTAAGAGGTCCAGTTGGCCAGGCTGTGACCTGAGAGAGGCCGTGTGGGCTGGTGGCCCCCTAAGGGCATCTCTGGGTCCCCTGTCCATCTCATGACAGCATTGGATGGAATCTTTGTTCCAAAATGTCTAAGATGCCACACTCCTGCCTGGGGTGGGACTCAGAGGACCTCTGCAGCCCTCCTGGCACCGAGGACCACAGGAGGGTCTCCCCTTGCACTCCAGGAGGGGTGGGAATGGGGGGGGCTCTGTGGCAAGAGACAGGGTGCACTGCAGCTGGCTGGCCAACCCGTCCCTCACCCCCCCCCCTCCCCCCCCGCCTGCAGGCCTCACCCTTCCTCAGTCTCGTTGATGATGTCACAGATCTCCATGTTGAGGGCCCAGTCCTCGCTCTGCAGGGAGCCATCTGTAGCCTTCTCTGCGGAGGAGAAACCACAAGTTACACGGTGGGGGGGGGGGGGGTCCTGGACAGGCAGACTCAGCCGCGTGCAGGTGTGTGGTGTGGGACGCGGCGGGAAGGGCCAGAGAGGAGGAGGACGATGGGTACTTTTTGGGGCCTCAGGAAGGACCAAGTGGCGTGCAAACTGTTACCTACCTTGTTCCGTTTTGTCATTTAATTGTTTTGGTTTTTGGCTGCATTTTATATTCTTTTTCTTTTTTTTAAGTTTTATTTATTTATTTTGAGAGTGAGTCATGGGGGGGAGGCAGAGAGAGAAAGAGAAACAGAGAGAGAGAGAGAGAGAGAGAGAGAATCCCAAGCAGGCTCTGCGCTGTCAGTGCAGAGCCCAATGCGGGGCTTGAGCCCACAAACCATGAGATCATGACCTGAGCCGAAACCAAGAGTTGGCTGCTTAACCGATTGAGCCGCTCAGGCGCCCTGTATCATTTTTTCGTTTTAAAAATGTGTTAAAATACACATAACAGTTGCCATCTTAACCGTTTTTAAGCATATAGTTCAGCAGCATCAAATACACTCACGATGTGGTACAGCCGGCCCCACCACCCTTTCTAACTCCCCATTCCCCCCCTCCAGCAGCCCCTGGCCGCCACTGCACTGTCCTTATGATTCCGACGACCTAACACGTCATTGAAGTGGTATCATACAGTATTTGTCCTTTTGTGATGTCACTTAATTCTTACAGCAGTCACGTGAGGCCAGGAGCATCACCGTCCTATGATCACCGAGGAGGCCTCGCGGCTCAGTCTACCAACCGGATGAGTGGGGACAGCAATCCGGC
Source organism: Neofelis nebulosa (assembly GCF_028018385.1). Classification (NCBI taxonomy): domain Eukaryota; kingdom Metazoa; phylum Chordata; class Mammalia; order Carnivora; family Felidae; genus Neofelis; species Neofelis nebulosa. The sequence continues at coordinate 12,564,925 of NC_080789.1, forward strand.
GGGCTGGTTTCTGACATGAAACTACGGAGGCAGTGTTTTATTTTCACAAATAAAATGCTCCTTCTTGACTTTCTATTATCTTTTGAGTTGGTATCTTTTGACCATTCACGTGGTTCAAAACGTAAAAGGTTCCCAAGCGGCACACAACAGAGTAAATCTACCTGCCTCCCCGGCCCCAGCCCCACTTCCCAGTGGCCCTACTGGGAACCAGTTTCCTCTCAAACCTCCCAGAGAATTTTCTTTTTTAAGGCTTACTTATTTTGAGAGAGAGAGAGAGGGAGCCGGGGCAGGGGCGGGGGGCGGCACAGAGAGGGAGACAAACAGAATCCCAAGCAGGCTCCATGCTGTTGGCACAGAACCCGACGTGGGGCTCGAACCCACGGACCATGAGATCGTGACCCGAGCGGAAGTCGGATGCTTAACTGACTAAGCCACCGGGGTGCGCCTCCCAGAGACATTCTTAACCTATGAAGCAAAGGACCCAGGGTAGTTTAAATCTCGACTCCCATTACCAACAGGCGGCCTGGCCTTCCCCTCTGAGCCGGTTTCTGTCTGAAGGCTGGGTGGATGCCAGCCACCCCACAGAGCTGCCCAAAGGAGTAGTGATAACTCAAACAGGGCATCTGTACGGTTCTTGCCACAGAACAGGTGCTCAGTAAGTGGCAGCAGTTCTGTTATTTTTTATTTTTATTTTTTTTAAGGTTTATTTTATTTTGAGAGAGAGAGAGAGAGAGAGAGAGAGAGAAGAGAGGGACAGAGAATCTTTTTTTTTAATTTTCTTAAAAAATGTATGTTTTTTTAGTATAATTTCTTAAAACGTTTATTTTTGAGAGAGAGAGAGAGAGAGAGAGAGAGAGAGAGATGGAAAGTGAGTGGGGGAGGGGCAGAGAGAGAGGGAGACACAGAATCTGAAGCAGGTTCCAGGCTCTGAGCTGTCAGCACAGAGCCTGATGCGGGGCTCGAACCCACGAACCGCCAGGTCATGACCCGACCTGAAGTTGGATGCTTAACTGACTGAGCCACTCCAGGCACCCCTAATTTTCTTTCTTTCTTTTTTTTAATGTTTATTTTTTAGAGACAGAGAGAGAGAGTGAGCGAGCAGGGGAGGGGCAGAGAGAGAGGGGGACAGAGGATCCGAAGCTGGCTCTGTGCTGACAGCAGACAGGCGGATGTGGGGCTCGAACTCACGAACTGTGAGACCATGCCCTGAGCTGAAGTCAGATGCTTAACCAACTGAGCCACCCAAATGCCCTGAGAGAGAGAGAGAATCTTCAGTAGGCTCCATGCTTGATCCCACGACCCTGGGATCATGACCAAAGCTGAAATCAGGAGCTCAACCAACTAAGCCACCCAGGTACCCCCAGTTCTTTTATTTTTAAATTGAGGTGAAGATTGCATAACATAAAATCAGCCGCTTTAAAGTGTACAGTCCAGGGGCATTTCCTGTCTCCACAATGCTGTGCAACCATCACTTCTACCTAGCTGAGGTTGTGCGGATTCCGAGGGCTTACCAGAGCCAAGGTCACTCCCCTCTGTACCCTTCTAGGATCCATCCTTGCAGCCCAGGTCTTAAATAAGCTCCACCATAGTGCACAGAGACAGTCTGGTCTCCTGCTTTTTCGGGCCAGTGTTTGATCACACAAATCACCCTGTTTTGGCAAGTGTCGTACCCTAGGTAGGGCTGTGGGACAAGACAGGACCGGTTGACGTTTTAAGGTTAGGGAGTAAGACCCTCGGTGTTCTGACACTGGGCACTATCCCACGTCCCCCTCTGTCACAGCCCTTTCCTCTGGCTCCAGGCCTGGCCCCTGCCGGCACCGGGAACCTGAGAGCACAGCGTCATAGGGCACCTGTCACACCAACAGCACCCAAGGGACCGGGTGCGTGCAGCTCATGATCCCAGCGACTGTTCCGCAGTCCTGAACAGCAGGCTCACTCTCTCTGTTCACACAGAGCTGAGGCCCAGCGGGGCCAAGTGACCCTTCACAGGCTGCACAGTCATGTGCCAGGCACTGGGGATGGACACAACGGTGGACCAGACAGATGTGGCCCCCGCCCCCTGGTGCCCAAAGGGGCTGAGGCGCACTCTGAGCCCCGGCCCTGTGACCGGGCAGGGCCCTCTTCTGGCCAGGCAGGCGGGCCCACCCTGCAGGACAATGCCTGGGCTGGGCTGGCAGTCAGCTCCCTATAACTGTGGCTTTCATGACGTTGGTTTCGAAATTGGCCTGACCTCAGTTCCATCCCGGGTCCCTCCTTGGGTCCTGTGGCCAGATGGACGCTGGGGTAGCTGCTCGGGACACAAGCCAGGCAGCAGGGGCATCAGGGTAGGGACAGGGCAGCGGGACGGGGTGTTTTTCTCCCCGGGCTATGGCTGTGGGGATGGGACTGGGGGTGTGAGGACGGCTTCCTTTCGAAGTGTTGAAGGGTGGGCTCATTCGTCCCACAATGAAGTCCAGAGTGTGGCTTCTTTGCGGCACACTCCCCGCCCTCGGGGACTCATACGCTTGCTAAAGAGAGCTGAGCGGAGGAAGCCAGGCTCTATTCTGGAGGGTTCGGGGTGGGGGGGGCAGTGGCTAAACACACTAGTGTGCTACTCCTCCAGAAACCGCACCCCAGGGGTCCCCAGACACACGGGCCAGAGGACGAGTCATCTCTGACTCTGGTCACAGTGTTCTGCCAACTCCAGCTCCGGATTCTCTGTCCTACCTGAGCCCCTGTCACCTTGCCCTCTGCCTCTGCCTGACAGGCCACTGCCCCGGCCCCTCCTGCCTGGCTCCCCCCCCGCCCCCCACCCCATGCCCTTCCTGCCTCAGAGTGAGCTTTCTGAAACCTGGAAGGGACCGTGTCCATCCTGTGCCCCAAAGACTCCAAGGCTCCCCAGCCCTCAACCTGGCCCGTGTGCCCTTCCTCAGCAACAACCCTCTCCAGTTACAGCCCCTGACACACCAAGTGCCGTTAGCTGTTTACACAAAGCAGGCAGCTGAATCCTCCCAAGCCTGTGACGTGTGTGTCACTGCCCTCATCTAACTGATGAGGACACTGAGGTGCCGGGAGGTCACACAGTGGTCACCAGGGGCCGGGGAGCTCAGCCTTCCCGGAAGTGCCCCCTCTGCCCCCTCCTCCCCATCCCTTGCTCCACCAGCAGGCCTGCCAGGGCTTCCTCAACAAGGCCCCCCGGGGGACGCCTGAACATGGGCGCCTCTCTTCTGGGGGAGGGGCGCCTCTCTTCTGGGGGAGGGGCAGCGCGGTTTTAGAAGGGATCAAGGTCATCTTGGACAGGCAAGTGGCCATTAAGGGGCGGTGGGGCACTCAGAAGCCGGAGGAGGTGCCAGGCCAGGGAATCGGGGGGTGCAGGAGCCGGAGCACGGGTCTGAGGCCCCCCCCCCCCCCCCCCCCCAAGCACAGCTCTCCAGTCCCGACGCCAGCAGCGGGCAGAGCCAGGCAGACGCTGGAGTCTTCTGGGGGGCTGGGGTTTCAGTCAGCCTCAACAGGGGGAGGAAGAGGAGGAGGGAGGAAGAGGAGGGAGGGGAGGAGGTGCGAGGTCCACCCGGGCAAACTCAGTAGGAGACAGGTGTGTCCAGAGCAGGATGGGCCCAGGCTGGGGCCTCGTGGCCACCTCCCCGCAAGCCGGGGAGCAGATGGCCCGACCGGGGGGTTTTCACACGTCCTCAGTGAGACTTTCCGGGGCGGTAGGCGTACTCCATCAAGGGCAGAAATGGAAACCCACAGGAACCTGGGGATATTTGTTTTGTTTTTGCTTTTTGACCACAGAAGTGGCTCAGCTTGCTATTTCAGGAAGGGGGAGTACGAACACTGACAGTGGTTACCGGTTCCAGGAGAATGCTCGTCGGCCTCTGGGCTGTGGGTGGCAGTCGTCAAAGGTCCCGGGAGCTGTTCTGCTCTTGTCCCAGCTCCTGCGGATGCCAGGCCCTGCCAGCCTCCCCGTCTGCCGTCGGGGGCCGGCAGTCCCATGGCCGTGGACCGCTGGGCCCGTGTGTGCCTGTCCCCTCTCCCTGCATCATGCCTGGTGCAGACGCCACCTTCCGGGAAGGTTCCGGAGAGTCTGCCTGGCGGGATGGCAGGCAGAGTCAGGCTGGGCAGTGGCACAGGCCTTGGAGTGCGACGAGTCTAGCTTCGTGTCCTAACTTGGGGACGGCAGGCCCTCTCCGGTCTGCTTTCTCCTCTGGGAAACCGAGATAAGGCTGCCTGCCTCACACTGAGACTTTGTAGCCAGACAATGCACGCACGACATCACGTAAGAGCAGTAATGAGTCACGGCTAAGTACCATGACTGTGACCTGGGCTGAGAGCGGGCAAGAGCGGCCACCGAAGACACGCCAGCTCCCTGCCCCTGCTCCCTGCCTGCTCTTTCTTGGGGGGACCCCAAACAGCTGGAAGATAGTCGCCTTCTTGGCTCCTTCCACTGGTTTTGGAGAAGTCTGTGTCTGCGGGTGCTCGGTGGAATCACGGCCAGGACCACCTGCTGCCAAAGTCAGCCCTGGGGGTGGGGGAGCAGGCTAGAGCCTTCTCCTCACCACCCTGCACATTCCAACGGCTGGCCACTACATCTGGGAATTCCCACTACTCAACACATCTCCGAGTTGCCCCGGGCTCCATTATCAGCTCTCATTCAGGCCCTGTCACCTCTCCGAGGCCTAGACCATCACCTCCACCCTCTTCTCTTCGAACACAAATCCAACCAGTACCTTCTTCTGTCTGAAAATTATCCAGGATCCCCCCCGCCCCCCCGCCCCCGCACTTCCAACCCCCCTCAGCTGCCTGAGGGTCAAAATCCTGAAGTCTTCAGGGGCCGAGAGGGACATTTGGGACTGACCTCAGCCAAGACTGGCTGTGTTCTGCTCCTGCTGGGGCCTTGTTCTTGCATGCCCCTGGGCTTCTGCCTGGCATGCCTTTCTACCATTCGGTCACACATCTGGGTCACAGAGGACGATGACAACCATCACCACCAGCATGCTCACTGGACGCTCAGTAAGCACCAATCACGGGACTCGGGCCTTCACACGAACCTCTCACCATAATCCTTAAGACAGAGGATGAATAAACTGAGGAGCACAGAGAGGTCAGTGTCTTGCCCATGGTCACACAGCTTCCACATTGCAGAGCAGAGGTTCAGACTCAGAGAGGTCTGGTTACTGCATCCTTACTCTTTAAATTTTTTTTTTTTTATACTTACTTATTTTTGAGAGACAGAGAGAGAGAAAGAGAGAGGGTGAGAACTAGCACAAGTGGGGGAGGGGCAGAGATAGCTGGAGACACAGAATCCGAAGCAGGCTCCAGGCTCCGAGCTGTCAGCACAGAGCCCGACGCGGGGCTCGAACCCACGGACCGCGAGATCATGACCTGGGCCGAAGTCGGACGCTCAACCGACTGAGCCACCCAGGCGCCCCTACCACACATCCATACTCTTTACCACGACCTATGTGCCTCTTGAACGTACTCATTGCTTGTTGCCATCCGGGTGCTGGGAGAGATTCTGGCGAGCAAAACCAACCAGGTCCTGCCCACAGCAAGTTGATGGTCCAGTGGGAGGCCACAATGGCCCTCACAAAGGTGAGAGCGGCATGACAGAAAAGACTGGGCACTGAGATAGGACACGGTGTGAGGTCCGGATGTGCCGGCACAGAGGAGGAAACGGACCGGCTGATCCCTGCTCGTCTTTTAAGGCCCTAGCCTGGTGACAGCTCCTCAGTGTATTTGCCAACTGAGGGGACTGTGTCACTGTGACCTGTATGGTCATCCTGCGCTGTGACAGTAACATCATGAAGAACAGTGACAAAATGACTGGCATTCACTGAGCCTGTGTAACCTGCTCAGTGTACCTCCTCTCGGGTCACCTCCCCACGGTCCCTACCATGCATGGGGGCAGCTGAGGGCCAACGCCTGGAAGTGGGGGAGCAGGGACGCAGAGCTGGGCCTCTGTGGGGTCTAAACCCACTGTGTATCTCACGCTGCTTGGCTATTCAAGGACATCTCTACCCAACTAGGGTAGACCCAGAGCTCTTGGGGACCTATTCCTCTCCCTCTTTCTCTCTCTCTCTCTCTCTCTCTCTCTCTCTCGCCGGGGTCTACCCTCCGGTGGGACAGAGAAGAGAGGCTTGTTGAGTGTTTGTCCAAGGCCAACAGGCCCGAGACTGCCTCGCCGCTCCGGTTCAAGGCTGAGTCCCTGCCCTACCTGCCCCGATATCGCACACTGTGTTTCTCTGTGAGCTCCCCTCCCCCTTCCCACTTTGAACCCCTCTGATATTGGGGTGGCTCTTACAAATAATGACCTGCCAGCGCTCGGCTGGCATTTTTTTCTTTTCGCACACCCCACAGTGTCTTCGATTCAACAAAGTGCGGCTTGTGAGCAGTGAGGATGGTCTTCAAGGCCGGTGACGACCCGCAGACCTGGTTCTGTCTCAGGCCATGGTCCAGGCCCAGGGGAGAAGGATCCAACGCAAGTCGGCAGACAGTGAGAAAGACAACAATGACACGGCCTGTCAGCTCCGAGTGGCCCCCACAGGCCTTCTTCTGAGGCCCTCACCCCAGCAAGGGCGTGCACAGCCATGTTCCTTTTAGATCACATTTACAGAACGCCAGCTCTCCGGCAAAAACACCACCCACTCACGTCACTCAAAGGAACCAGAGATCCTTTTGGGGACTTCCTTTCAGTGTTTACTGTCACTCCATTTGTATACTTTTTTTTTCAAGTGTATAATGGTACTGGGGCTGCAGCTTGTTTGTTTAAGTAAGAATCCTATTCCTTACCTGTTAGAGATGTACTGAAATATTCATGAGAGAGGTGATACGATGTTTGAAATTTGCTGTAGGTAATACCCGCCCTCTGTTCGCCTCCTCGCTCCCTCCCTACCGGCCCTCTGCCTCCACCCCCTGCCTAGTGCCCGTTATCCTCCCCCACAATTGCTTTCTGTGCACCTGCTTCCCACCATCTCCCTCGCGTCCACCTCTCTGCCCTCCATGACATTCTCTGAGTGGCTATTATCTGTCCAGCCCTGCGGCAGGTGCTCAAGAGGCAAAGGCAAAGGACAGAATCCCTGCCCTTCAGGAGGTCCTAAAGTGGTCAGGGATGACAGGTGGACAAACATTTTCAGAGCAGGGTGGCGTGGCTGAGGCCAGTTCAGGGTGCTGTGAGAGCCAGGAGACGGGGCGGGGGGCAGTGAGCACCCGCAGAGGGAACAGGGAAGGTGTCAGCGAGGAGGTGCCATCTGAGCGGAGCACAGAGCACAAGGCGCCGGGCTGGGCAGGTGGAAAGGGAGGTTCTTGGGAGAGGAACGGCATTGGCCTTGCCGAATGAACTCATCAATGATGAGTCATCGAGGATGTCGGGAAGAAGACAGAAGAGGGGCTGGAGGGTGACTCTCAGGCACCGGGGAGAAGTGACCTGAGGGAGGGAGAAAGTCCCAGGGGCAGTGAGGCAACTGGAGGGGAGAGGCGAGGCTGCTGAGGCAGAGGGAGCTCTGCCACCCTCAAAGCTGGCACCGGCCTGCACCAGGACCCACCCGGCAGCCATTCCTCCCTTCCCTGCCCAGAGCGGCCACCCCGCTCCCCTCTGCAGCACCTGCTCCAGAAGTGGGCAAGCGGCCTTGTTTTGGTTTCCGGGAGAAGAGGGGTGTCTGCTGGGCAGTGGCGGGGGAGACATCCTTTCTGGGACACAGAGGCACGGCTCAGGGAGGAGAAAGCCCTTCCTCCCTCTTCTTCCTTCCTTTCTCTCTCCTGGGAATGGGGTACCTACAGCTTGGGCCCAGGAGGTGACAAGCTCGGGACAAAAACCCTGGGTGTTTAAAGACATTTGTTGGGTCGTCTGGGTGGCTCCATTGCTTAAGTGTTTGAGCTTCGGCTCGGGTCACAATCTCGCGGTTCAGGGGTTCGAGCCCCGTGTCGGGCTCTGTGCTGACGGCTCGGAGCCTGGAGCCCGCTTCCGATTCTGTGTCTCCCTCTCTCTGCCCCTCCCCTGCTCGCACTGTCTCTCTCCGTCTCTCAGAAATAGAATAAACATTAAAGAAAAAAACTGTTGATCAAACCAACCCCGCAACTTCAGATCAAACAAGGCTGTGGGACTGGAACTACCAGGCTTCCCGGGGCTTGGTGGGCAGGGCTCAGGGTGGAGACGGCCCTGGCCTTCTGCCTGTGCCCCGGCGGGGCCTGCTTGTACTCCTGCCCTCCTGCCCACCCTAAATCTTGCTCCTACGCCCAGATCAAAGTCAGGTCACCACGCAGAGCCTGCCCTGACCCCCTGGAGGACCTGCTCCTTCCCTCACTGGGCCAGCAGCATTTCACACAGGCCACAGCTACAAGTTCTGCTCAGCAGGGCTGTTAAAATAACTCTACGGAATTGAGTTCTTTGTTTCTGTCTGTCTCTCCCATTAGGTCATTAGCTCCTGGGTGGAGATTACACAGCTCAGGAATTCGTACATCAGACGGGACCTGGCCCCCCCCCCCCCCCCCCCCCGATAAACCTGCGGTGCATGTTTGCTGAGTAACTAACTGAATGAAGGATGAGGTCATACCTACCAGGACAATAAACTTCTGTAACACTTAAATTAAAAAAAAAATTTTTTTTTAAATCATCTTTTTTTTTTTTAAATATTTGTTTATTTTTGAGAGAGAGAGAGACAGAGTGCGAGCAGGGGAGGGGCAGAGAGAGAGGGAGACACAGATTCCCAAGCAGGCTCCAGGCCCTGAGCTGTCAGCACAGAGCCCGACGCGGGGCTTGAACGCACGGAACTGTGAGATCATGACCTGAGCCGAAGTCAGATGCTTAACTGACTGAGCCACCCAGGCGCCCCCCCAAAATTTTTTTAATGTTTATTTATTTTGAGAGAGAGAGACAGAGAGAGACAGAGAGAGGCAGAGGGTGAGTGGGGGAGGGGCAGAGGAAGGGAGGGGGTTATACAGAATCTGAAGCAGGCTCCAGGCTCTGAGCTGTCAGCCCAGAGCCCAAGGCGGGTCTCGAAACCCACGAACTGGGAGATCATGACCTGAGCTGAAGTCAGACGCTTAACCGACTGAGCCGCCCAGGGGCCCCTGTAATACTTGAAATGAAATACTCCCATCCTTTGTCCTCTATTGATCCCTTGGTAGCTGTTGTGCAGGTAATCTTCCTCCCACTTGGCAGTCCTTTGAATATTTTTAGAAAGTACCATGTCCCCCCCTTAATCTGTCCTCCACACTAACCCTCAATTCCTGTGGCTGCTCTGGACGTGATCTCTAGAGCCTCTGCCATTCTGACTGATCCTCTTGGGGCGCGGGCCAGCTGGGCACTCCTTCTGGAAAGGCAGCGTGGGAACTCACCCACCTGGCCGCGCCGGAGCCTGTATGTGTGTTAATGCGCTCTGCGATGACATCAGTAGACACTTATTAACTCCACCTCGTGGAGCCGACTGCTGCAGAATTTGTCCTTGTCAAAGGCACTCACTCTCCACTGGCCACAGAACTTAGCTCTTCTGGTCTCCCCTGCCGCTAGAAGTGGCCATGTGACCCAGTTCTGGCCGGAGACACAGGTTGAATGTCAGGCGGCTCTGGAAGCTTCTCCTGCGCCCCCCTCTCCCTGCCCCCCCGTCCCCCACCAAGAGAGGCAGGGCAGTGGTGGCACCTCCACCTGCACTTCCTGCCACATGGGGACACGCACAAGGATGAAACAATACGCTAACGGTGTGGGTGGGAAACTGTAGGAAGAACCATTACAAACAAAATCATTCCAGATGCATCTGGATATTTTTCACTCGAGAGGAAACCCAGCACACTCCTTTCAGTTCTAAGGGGGAGCAGTGAGGTGAAGAAGTTAGGAGCGTGGGATCTGGACACAGACAAATCCCACATCAAGTCCTGACTCGAGCACTCATTAGCTGTGTGACCCTGGATGAATTGGTTAAAAAAAATTTTTTTTATTTTTTCCGGGAGCCTGGATGGCTCAGTCGGTTAAGTATCTGATTTCAGCTCAGGTCATGATCTCACGGTTAGTGAGTTCAAGCCCCGCATCAGGCTCTGTGTTGACCTCACGAAGCCTGCTTGGGATTCTCTCTCTCCCACCCCCTCTCTGCCCCTCCCCCACTCGCGTGCACGCTCCAGCTCTCTCTCTCTCTCAAAATAAATAAATAAAAATCCTCCTTCCTTCTTTCCTATGTATGTATGTATGTATGTATGTATGTATGTATGTATGTAATGTGAGGCTTGAACTCACAACCCCAAGATCAAGAGTTGCATGCTCCACCGACCGAGCCAGGCAGGTGCCCCCATCCTGAATGAATTTTCTTTAAACTCTCTGTGCCTTAGTTTCTCCCCTGCAGAATGGGGATAAAGAGGACATTCAGCTTCCAGGGCTGTGTGAGGAGCAAATGAGAGAATGCACTTCCATTGCTTTTATCTTACTTAGCACACAGCAATCACAAAAACGAACGTTTTCCACTACAAAAATATCAACCCCCAAATTAAATGTTTGAAAATTTCAAGCAGTCCACAAAATAGATTTTTAAATCCCATACACGCAGAAGCCATTTTCTCCCCCAGCCAGCAAACTGTCTTGAGGCCTGTGTTCCAGATGAGCAAGTCTCTGAGGACCCAGCGTGGAAAGTTCCACCAGTTTCCTAAGTTGCTGAGCCATCCTTACTCAAAACTCTGGCTGCCTCTCCCCCTGCCATTCTGTAACCACAGGCCATAGAGGAACTCAAAAATACCTTACAGTGGGGGCATGGCTTCTGCAACCCACAATTTTAAAGTTGATGTAACCAATTATAGTACCTAACTGAAGAAAATTTCAGCTACATGAAGGAGGGTTTGGCAAAACTGTCCGGGTAAGAGGGAGCAGGGCTGTGAAAGCAGAGAGGTGACGCGGCTGGCCAAAGTGCCTGTGACATGCTCTTCCTTCCCCCTTGTGAGTACAGAAGATGCTGCTGATCCCGCCCTCCCCCCTCCCTCGGTCCCTCTCCTTCTCTCACCTCTCTCTATCTGTTGAGAGAAATTTATTTTATTGGATTGGCTCATGTGAATGTGGGCAGGCCAGCAGGCAGGAGACCTAGGGAACAGATGCGGCTCGAGTCCAGAGTCTGTCTGCTGGCGAATTCCCTCGTCTGAGAGGCCAGTCTTCTACTGAAACCATAACTTAATTAGACGAGGCCCACCCACACTATGGAGAGTAACCTGCTTTACTCAAAGTCTACCCATCTCATTTAAAAAATACCTTCACAGAAATATCTAGAATAATTTTTTTTAGTAATGTTTTTTAAAGGTTTACTTATTTTTGAGACACAGAGAGAGAGAGAGAAAGAGAGAGACAGAGAGAGAGCACATGCCGGGGAGGGGCAGAGAGAGAGGGGGACAGAGGATCCAAAGCAGGCTCCACACTGTCAGCACAGAGCCTGATGCGGGGCTCAAACTCACGAACCGCAAGATCATGAGCTGAGCTGAAGTCAGACGCTCAACTGACTGAGCCACCCAGGAGCCCCTAAAATAATGTTTGACCAAATATCTGGACACCATGGCCCAGTCAAGTTGATACATAAAGTTAACCATCCGGGGTTTTTACTGCCTCAATGCAAACAAGTTCCAGTCGAACAGGGGACACCTCTGTCTGTTCTTAAATGCTGCTGGGCTCAGCCTCACACAGTCTGGTGGGTTCTGTTCTCTCCTCCTCTCCCTCTCACCCCGGGCTCTCCCCTTCCCTCCTCTACCTTCCCCATCAGGAACAAAGCCCAGTTCTCTATGAATCTTACACGGCAGTTTGGTTCTCCACAGCACTTTTCAGTGGCCTTTGCCATGTTCACGGAGGCAGGCGTCCCCCAGAGGCTCCGTCACTCGCCCGGGGGACACAGGAAGTGCCGGGAAGGGGCAGAGCTGGCACATGAACCCAGATCTTCTGATGCAAGAGCCAAGCTCTGACCCCATCCTGCTGTCATTGGAGCACGGACAAACTTAAAGGTGGGTTCACGGACAAACTTAAAGACATTTTTAGAGATGCACATTAACTTCAACGAAGGAGAGAAAAACAAACATGGATTACTTCATGATTTCATGAATGTAATCACACAGGATGAGGTCATACTAAAAATGGCGAGCCAATGAAAAGAAAATACTATGAAAGTAAAAGGAGAGGTGGCACAGGGCAGATAGAAATCACGAAGGTGGCACATGAAGGACAGAAGTCTGCAGAATGCCAGCCTTGACAGAGACCTTCTTGGTGAGGAGGTAAAGAGTTAACTTGTCCCGATTCTCTGTTTCTCTATGGGGTGACAGCCCCAAGCTAATTAGAAGACACTGAGGGTTTTGTGTGTGTGTGTGTGTGTGTGTGTGTGTGTGTGTGTGTCTTTTTTTTTTTTCTTCTAAAACCAGAAGAGCGGAAATCCGGCACTTTACTCTTATTTCTTTGAGCTCAGTGAGGGAACAAAACCTATTCACCGCTTCTATCCGTAGGGTCAGGCAAAGGCTTTAGTTCCCAAGGAAGAATCGGATCTACCCCACAGCCTGCAACCTGACCTATGAATGTGGCTGCCACCAGCCAGTGACTGCTCATTGCCTGGTGACATCAAGACCAACACAGAGGCTGCACTGGAGCCAGAGCTCCTGAGCCCTGTCACTCACTTAGACTATGCCCCAGCGACGATGATGACACCGGTAAAAAACCACTGAGGCTGACAGCTCTGGACGCTTCCTCTCTGGCAGGCACTGGGCTGAGGGCTTCCCAAAACAGCAACCCCAACTGATACATGTGCTATCACTGTTCTTATCTGACAGATGTGAAACTGAACAACAGAGAGGTTATGTAACTTGCCCCAGGTAACAAAGCCAGCGGAGGCTGAACCAGGACTCAGACCATCTGGTGGGATTCGAGAGCTCAACCTGGATGCCTTATGGCATGTGCCACAGCCATTTGGCACAAGGTCCTTTCTAGACATCATTCCCTGTTACCCTTAAGACAGAGACTTGGGCCCCAAGCTAGCATTTCCACATCAGGGAACCAGAGCTTCAAGACCTGAGGGCTCCCCAGGGTACACTGGGGGAAGTCGTAGGGATTCTGCCCTGGGAGGCCCAGGGCTGGAGCATCCTCAGGCATCTGAGACGTGGGGTTCTCTGGGATTCCACCCTGAAGAACGCTGCCTTCCATCATTCTGCCTCTGGCCAGCCGGTCCGACCCAGAGGTCAGCAAACGATGAACCCACATGCCTGTTCGGTCTGCTTTTGCATGGCCCACAAGCTAAGAACCGTTTGCACATTTTTAAATGGTTGAAAACAAATCCAAAGAAGAATACTCTTTCATGACATGTGAAAAGTACATGAAATTTATGTTTTGGTGCCCATAAACAAAGTCTGATTGGAACACCGTTTGGTCCATTCACCTACACGTGGTCTATGCTGCTTTTATGCTACAATGGCAGAGATGAGCCGCTGTAATGCGGGCCACAGGCCCACAAAAGTGGAAATATTTACTTTCTAGCTCCTTCCAGAAAGTCTGCAAATCCTGCCCTAATGTACCCTGGTGGCCAGTGTGGGGAATCCTCCTTATAGCCTCCCTCCCCTGCGGCCTCTGCCTTCACCCCTCCAGCGGTGGGGAGCAAGCGACACCTGTGCAAGGTGTCAGGGCCGCATGTGCTGACACTGAGCTCGGCTCGGCCGACGTCCTCGCTCTCTGCCCTCTGGGCCCATGGAGCCGATCCATCACTCTCTCGAGGCTGTCCGTCAGCTCCTTTCTTCCCTCTGGTGTCCAGCCTTCCCTGCCCCCACGCGTGACCTCCGCTGTTCCTCAGCAGTGCTCTGGGAAGCAGAGGGAGGACGGCAGTGCATCGCAGACATGCCACGGGCAGCGGAGAGGGAACGTGACGTAGCGAGGAGCTGGGCCCAGGTCTCCTGCGTCCAGGCTTGCCGTTCCCTCGACAACATCGCTCGGGTGGCCAGTTCGGTTCCCAGTTCCTCACTCCCAAAATGGCACTCCGGGGGGCTTCAAGTGTCCTCTCTACTAACTAACACTTGGAGTCTCTCCTCTACGATTCCTTGCTGTGGCTCCCCTGGCTTGGCCTTTGTGGCTCCAAGGCAGCTCTGCCTGACTTCTCCCCCTCTCCCATCCACCGCGGGGATCGGCCGCAGGCTCTGAGCTCCCATGTCATATCCAGTTACCGGCACCTCCACCCCGACTACGGGGGGCTGGTCCTCAGGGACAGCCCACATTCACAGCGTCTGCTGTCTGCAGCTTGCTTTCTGAGCAGCTGGGTCTCCGACTCAGTGTGCCAGGGGTAAGATGACAGTCAGAAATGGACAATGGGCTTCTTGGGTTGCCTTCTGACGTTCTGTCCATAAAACAACCCCCAAGATCTGTCCGCAGAGGATTCCGGAAAGGGTTTTGAAATCCTTGCTAGGAGAGGGCTGTGTCAACACCGCCCAGTGCTAAGTATCTGGGATCCTTTCAGCCACAGCTGCTGCCCTTGGGAAACTCTCCCACTGAAAGATGTAAGGCTGAGGGACCTGCAAATGTACAGACTCACACGTACATCATAACCAGCCAGGCTAATCTGTGGGTAGAGCAATGAACTGTGGATCCTGGAGGGGTGGACAGTGTAAGTTCCAAATAAGCACTGGTCAGCCAGATACAGTGGGGTGAGGGCCAGGGGAGGACGTGGGCTCTCAGCCAGAGAAACCTGGGTCTGGATCCCCACCCTGATTAGCTGTGAAACCTTGGGAAATGATATGTTCCCTCACACTTACTTTTGGTAAAACTAGAAAAAATAGCAAAACCTTGTAGGGTCGCTGTGAATATTAATAACCAGGATACTAGCATGGTCCCTGACATATGGTATTTGCTCCTCACCAAATGTTACCTTCCTTTTTTCTTCCCTCCTACAATGGGCCAGGCAGGGACCATGCCAGGTGCCGAGGGTCCCGACAAGTGAGGTACAGTCCCCGCTCTCAGGGAGCCTAGTCTAGCTGGGGAGATGCACATGTACAGCTACTAACAGAATGGGACAGGGGTCTATTAGTGTGCAATGGTGGAAATAATAGAAACAACGATGAGGACAGCAAGGGCTGATGATTTCTGATGTTTCCCGCACACACGACTCCCGGGGAGTGTCTCGCTTCAGTCTCGTGACCACCCAGACAGGTGGATGCTGTTGTAGCTACCCTCCTACCCAGGAGGAAGTGGAGGCTCAGAGCCCCAAGGCCGAGAGCGAAGAAGCCTGAGGAGCGAGGGTGATGCGAGAGCACAAAAGCAATGGCTGGATCTGCAGGGCTCAGGGAGGGCCTCAGGGAGGAGGTGACAATGGCTGAGCTTTGAAGGATGCAGGCTGGAGCGGGCAGTCCAGGCAGAGGAGGCAGCAAGTACAAGGGTTGTGCGGGTGGGTGTGCTGATTGACCCTCACCCCTGACGAGCACCCCTGGAGCTCACTGTGCTCAGGGATGCCGATGCGACAATTCTACGGGGCTTCTCTTGCCACAAGGGGGCGGAGTCAGCAGCCTTGACATTATTTTACTCCTGCAGTTTCCAGAAATCCTAGGTCATCGATAATCCCAGCCAATCACCAGTACCTTTCATCTCTTCACCTCCAAGAAACCTCTGGAAGACTAAAGGCATCTACGCAAATGGCAGCTAGCCTTCATTTCATTCCACTTTTAGAGCCTCCGCAGCTTTGGTTCAAGTTTCACTGGTTCTGGGGAGCTCATCATAGCTTCACTACCAACTCTCTGGGGGCCTGGGTGAGTCAGTCTCCACCTTCTCTCTGGCCTCTGTCTCCTTCTGTGGAAAATGAAGGAGATGGGCTAGAATGGAGCTTTTCAATGTGTGGTTTCCAATCCAGTGGCATCAGTGTCACCTGGGAATTTGTTAGAACTGCATAGCCTTTGGCTCACCCCAGACCTACAGAGTCAGAGACTCTGGGATGGAGCCCAGCCATCTGTCTTTTTTTTTTCTCAATGTTTATTTATTTTTGAGGGCGGGGGGAAGAGAGAGAGGGAGACACAGAATCCAAAGCAGGCTCCAGGCTCCGAGCTGTCAGCACAGAGCCTGGCGCGGGGCTCGAACTCACAAACCGCGAGATCATGACCTGAGCCGAAGTCAGACGCTTAACCGACTGAGCCACCCAGGCGCCCCCAGCCATCTGTCTTTAACAAGTCTTCCAGGGAATCCTGATGAGAACCTTGAGTTAGAAGGCGGCCAGGGTAAGGACCCTTCTTCCAGTAGCCAAATTTGGTTCTGGCTCCAAGGTATTATGAGTTTGTAGTATTCTCTTTGGACAGAGTATTTCTTGCCACAGGCTTTCTTTGACCAGCTAAGGGCCAGAGCCCAGGTGAGCTTTCCTAGAAAGCTTCAGGAAAATGTGGCCAACTTTGAAGGTCAGACTTTTTTACTTTTATTTTTATTTATTTTTTAAAATTTTTATTTTTGACAGAGAAAGAGAGAGAGAGAGAGAGAGAGAGAGACAGAGACAGAGCATGAACGGGGGAGGGGCAGAGAGAGAGGGGGACAGAGAGTCGGAAGCAGGCTCCAGTCTCCGAGCTGTCAGCACAGAGCCCAAGGTGGGGCTCGAACTCACAAACCGCAAGTTCATGACCTGAGCTGAAGTCGGACGCTCAACCGACTGAGCCACCCAGGCGCCCCTCCGACTTTTTTTTAGGTAGGAAGTCTCAAACTTGGCATGTGATGAAAGTGGTGGTATCTGTTGCTGGAGAAATTAAGAGGAGAGGAGAGTTTTTCAGCTCCAGAACAATGACTCATTGGGAGGTGTGGGTGGCAGGGAGCGGGGAGGGTGTTCCTGGGAGGACAGCTTCCTCTCTCTGGTCCAGGAGCTCTCTGGTGTATAAATAAATCCCGGACCGCCAGCCTCCTCTTGGGAGAAATTTGATTACAAAACCTCAGAAGAGCCACACACCGCCATGGTGCCTATTATACTGCTGAGCCGGGTTGACGGACTTAGTGAGGTTTGGCTTCCAGGACAGCCAGTATGGAAACCTTGTCTAAAAGATCCAATTTTCCCAGTCTAGACTTCATGCTAAAGACCATCAAGAAGATGAAGGAAGACGTTCACAGTACTGGCCAGTTTCCTGATGCAAGAAGGCACATCCAGACAGTCCCTGGAGAAGTGTTAGCTGTTTGGGCCACGGCCTGGGGTTCCTCCCAGTATTGGGACCAAGAAGTACCTAAGGAACCAGCCATTTCCAGGGATTCTCCACCCTCACTTGGTGGTATCTCAGTAACAAGGATGATAAATATCACCACGTTCTTTTATATAGCAGTGGCCATATGCCAGGCACGGTTCTAAGTACTTTACAATTATTAACGAGTTTAGCCTTCACAACAACCCCACGGAAGCAGGGACCATTAATACACCCTTAATCACAGGCGAGGAAACGGGAGGCGACGTCACGGAGCTAGTAAGTCAGTCTCCCGTCAACAGGGCGCAGGAGAGTCAGGAGACCTGGGCTGAGTAAGCCTGTGCCTCCGGCCAGGGTGCCCGGCCCAGCCGAGTACTGAGAAATGAGGGAGGCGGAATCAGGTGGCTCCTGAGATCACTTCCAGCTCGGGGAGTCTGCGACTGTGCGGTCGCCTTGCTGCTGGTCTCGCGGGTTCGCCAGCGTCTCGCCGGGCCCCGGGCGCAGCAGGGCTGCCTGGCCGCGTCCCCGCAAGTTGCTCGCCCAGACGCCAAGCCCCAGTCTCCTGATCCTGGGAGAATGGACTTCTAACCCTTCTCCGGTATCCGTGTCCGGAGAGTCGGGCGAGCCA
This sequence comes from Neofelis nebulosa, assembly GCF_028018385.1. Taxonomy (NCBI): domain Eukaryota; kingdom Metazoa; phylum Chordata; class Mammalia; order Carnivora; family Felidae; genus Neofelis; species Neofelis nebulosa. The sequence goes on from NC_080789.1 coordinate 12,582,644, forward strand.
GGAAAGAGACGGCAAGAGCCCAGGCGGCGCGACCCGGGCTAGGGGAGCGATGAGGGAGACAGGCGAGGGGCTCAAGGACTGCAAAACCACGCAGACCCTTCAACCCCCAAAACTTTCTCCCGGGATTCGGGACCCCATCAGCCTCACATTGGCTGAGCCGCGACCCGCCCTCTCTTTCTAGCTATTGGCTGCCGTAGGCATCCATCACAAGCCGAGGCTTCCCGATAGACCAGGGCTTTTGTCAATCAAGGTGGGCGGGAGACTGGGCGGGGACAGGTCTGGGAGAGACACGCCAGCCTAGTTCCCCTCCCAGCGTCCCTCCGGAGGGTGACTTGGGACCTGGAAGCGCCCGGGGGGACCCAGGCCGTGCTCAGGGCCCTGCGGCGGGGCTCCGGGGACTCACCGATGCGCTGTCCCACCGGAGAGCTGAACGGGTTCCCCAGGAGAAAGTCCATCGCCGCGGCTGCCCCAGCCACCAACCGGGGGAATCAGCTGACAGCAACCGCCAGCGCCGCCGACTCGTCACGTGACGCGCCCGACGGTCCGCGAGGAGGCGCCCGTGGAGGCGGGGCGTAGGGAGTAGAGCGTGGGACACAGGCCCCGCCCCTGACGTGGAGGGTCGGGCGCCCCGAGGCGGAGGGCGACGACCACATTGCCGCTCTCCTGGCGCCTGCGGACGTCACGCACGACGTAGGGTTGGGGCAAATGAGGAGGCTTTGTGTGGCCTCTGCAGGGCACGCCCCCAATGCCTTTTAAAGGTGTGACCTAAAGCTCTACGCTTGTCAAGCAAGGTCTCGGAGCAGGGAAATGACTTGGGTAAGGTTACACTGCAAGCTCGGACCAGTTCTCACTCTAGTGTCTTCGCTGTTGGGACCTCACTATGACTACGCCCCCCAACGCTGGGGTTGACAGCATCTCTGGCCTGTTGTCTCTCCGCCCTGGCAGAGCTCCTCCTATCTGATGTCAGGGCCTCCCTGTTGCAAGATGCACCTTGCTTGCAGTCCGCATTCGCTTACCTCAAATTGGAGGCCAGCACCAGGGGATTGCGATCCCTTGACACAGAACCAACTCCATGAATTGTAGCGAGGAACGGGCTAGAGCCGAGTGGCAGAATGCACCCAGATGTACTCACGAGAGGAGCCTGGGACCCATTTCTGCCACTGATTTACTCTGTGATTCAAACAGCGAGCTTTCATTTTTCGCTGGATGCTAGAATTAGACCAAGGACTGTATAAACTTTGTTGTAGGTCACAGGCTCTTTTGAGAATTTGAAGAAAGCCACAAGCCTTTATGCAGCAAAAATACAGAGATACAATTTAACTTCAGGGAGTTTCTGGGGTCCCTGAAACACAGCAGTGGACCCCAAGTTAAAAATTTTAAGCATTTCAAAGGCCTTTCCTCGTTCTAAGATTCTCTTTTCAACCCTCCTGTGTACCATGTTTTAGATACTGCTCTTACACATTAGATCATATCTGATCTATTGGTTTTTTCTTCTCATCACATGCACTCCAAAAGACGCAATAACCACAGCTTTGGTAGTTTGGGCTACTGCAGGGTGCTTTAATATTTAATTGATCACTGTGTTTGTGATTTTTAAATCGGGAAGGCTAGTAAATGGTTTGTACCGATATGGGATGATGAAAGACCTAAATTAGGACTTAATCACTTCCTTACGTTAACCTGTTTGTGCAGACACAGTGGCTGAACATCTTTACTGTACAATATAAAAACTTTATGGAAGTCATGTGCTCCTGTGCTTTGAAGTGTTTTAACAATGCCCAGGAGACCTATTCACAAATGCCCTTCCCCTCTACTCTGTGAGGGGCTGGGATACTATGTCACCACTTTGCTCACCATTGTTGTCTAGTACAGTGACTAAAACATTAAAATTTAAACCAATCTACCTTAGATCAAATACCTTTGGTATTTGGACCATAAAGGGCAGGATATACATTTAAGGTGACTTCCATGCCAGGCACCTTCCATGTTTTTCTTCATTTGAGCATATTGCTTGGTCGCATACATGGTATTTAGCATTTTTGGATTCGTCCATTGGCAGCCTTTCACGTGCCCATGTTGGGTGGTGATTTATCTGAAGTTTTTGCCTCCTTGCCCCACTCTGGTTTAAAGTGGTTGTGGGCAGAAGATCTTGGGCTTTACTGACAAGAATGAAACAACCATAAGTTGTATCCTTCACGGTAAAAAAGCTGAAACAGCCCCCATACTCCAAAACAGGGAGCGGAATCATATCAATTCCATGCAAACAGAATACTACATAGCTCTTAAATTAGAAGTATGTGGATTTGTCGACCCAACAGAGAGGAATACAAACGGCAAACATTAAACGTAGTACAAAACTGATTAAAACTATGTTTTAAAAGTGTTTGCTAAAAAAACCAAAAAGTGTTTGCTAAGGGGCGCCTGGCTGGCTCAGTCAGTAGAGCATGTGGCTCTTTTTCTCCGGGTCCTGAATTCAAGCTCCGTGTTGGGCGTAGAGCTCATTAAAAAAAAATAAATAAAATAAAAGCGTTTGCTAGCAAGGAGCAAATTCATTTAGTAAACAATATGTTTTAATTTTTTAAACGTTTTAGTAATATTGATATCAAACGCCTGCTTGTGGGTAAAAATGGTTAAGTCCCCTAAGACTGACATACTGCATAAATGGAACGTAATCTATTACATCCTTCAAGTACTTTTGTTATTTTTATTTTTTAAATTGTTTATTTATCTTGAGAGACAGCGAGTGTGCGGGGCAGAGAGAGAGAAACCCAAGCAGGCTCTGCACCGTTTGCAGAGAGCCTGAGGCAGGGCTCGAACTCATGAACCACGAGATCATGACCTGAGCAGAAATCAAAGAATTGGACGCTTAACCGACTGAGTCACCCAGGCGCCCCTCAAGTACTTTTAGGTGAAAGTCAAGATCCTCTGCCTTCAAAGTGGGAAGACGGTAGTACGACAAGAAAGGTGAGGCCTGTGTAGTAAAAGCCAGCCAGGACGAGAGAACATCCGAATAATGAAAGAGTTTCAGGTAGTTTTTGTACAATCCCATTTGCTCAGGACCGTAGGTAACAGAGAAGGATTCTGAGGCCTTCCATACACGATGCAACTTTGCAAGTGGCTTGGGGCCCAGTTCAGCTGTACCAGTGTGCTGCTATGGCCTTGCCCTTTACTAGCTGTACCACCTCAGGCAAAGCACTTTTCTGCATTGGTCTCATTTGTAAAAGGGGAGAATACTCAGAAGGCTTGTGGGAGGACCGAATGTGAGAAAACATGCAAATCACTCCTGAAGAGTCATTCAGTCTCTTTCTCGCAGTCTCTTCGTAAGAGGTCAGTCTTCCCATTGACCGAATATTTCACTATTTAGTAGGACTAGTCACACCTTGTCTTTACATTGAAATTTTTACCTAGAGAGGTCAAATCTCCACATATTAAATGTTCACAGTATTTTTAGTCATTCATGTCAGGCTGGCTGGCCGCAGGCCTGGAGGCAGGAGTGACCTTAACACTATTTTACTGGTGGGACTTTGGACACCCATAAAGACTAAGTGACCTATCCAACATCATTCATTAGGCCAAGACAGGACCGAAACGGCAATGAAATATATCATGGTTAAGCACAGGATTTAGATGTGACCCTTAATACACGACTGATATTTTCTTGAGTTAGGCTCACACTGTAGTGTACACACAATTTCATTTACCAGTGAATAGAGCTTCTCTTACAGAGTCACTGGTTTTTAGTTTGCAAGGGAGAGAACACGAGAGACTGTACAATGTAAAAGTTAATAGAGACAGAGCAAGATGTAAGTTAGAAAAATGGCTAAGATCAGAAACTTGGCCTCTATTCCAGATAGAGATTTTTCTTAAAAAAAAAAAAAAAAAAAAAAAAAAAAAATCATGGTACAATATAGGTGAAAAACGACAGGTTTTAGAATTTCATAGCAACTTGCTCAGCAACAGGGAAAAGATAACCTGAGACCGGACTACAAATATTAAAAATGTGATTTTTAATAATATAAGTACAAAATTTTATTTCTTTATACAACTGTAATGGGATTTGGATCAAACCACTAGAATTTATTTAAAAAACAAAATAAAACAATGATATAAAAACTGCAAGAAGGTCTGAATCCAAAGTTTTTCCTCTAATAGTACCAAATACCACAAGGTACAGATTATCATACAAATGTGTACAAATTTAAATACAAATACAATAGGGTTGGGTTTTAAAGGAAAACAAACCAACAAAAAGCAGGTCCTCATCAGGATTTCATTCATGTGCACAAATGACAATGGTAGGACTGACTGACTTCTTTCGTACTAATCCTTGTCTTCAAGGCCCCTCCTTGATACCCTGTGTCAAACAGGAAGCTTCCACGGTACAGATGAGGCGTGGCACAGGGTCTGACACAAGAAATCAAACCCAGATCTGCTCTTCTTGATTTTGGTTCCCAAACACACCCATTTCCTTCCGTCTCCCAATTAAACTTCCCCACGGCTCTGAGCTGAGGGCCAATCAGCAGCTAGAGCACCTTCAGGAAACAAAGCCCTGCGACCCCGACCCCTCGGGTGGGGAGAAGGGAAGGGATTAAGTAGGATGCAGGCTGGCTGAAGGGTCCTCGAAGATCTACTTAGATGCTGTAGTGCTGTGCCTCGGCCAGGGGAAGAAAGCGCAGTTCCCCCGGAGCTTAGTTTTGGCAGGGAACCTCACACCAAGTTGGAAAACAACCCTCAAGCGTTCAACTGTCTTCTTCGGAACTGGGAAGCAGAAGTCTGGTTCTTTGGAAAAGTGGGCAGCTGGGAATGGTAACGTTCCTTTTAATTTTACTTTCTCGACATTATTGAATTATAAAGAATTAGAATCCTGACATAATGATTCCTTTTTGAGGCATGATACCTTAAAATGTAAATGACTTGGGAGTTTTCAGTGGAGATCAGAAGAAAGAAGGAGGGAAGAAATGACAAATCTGTGTCTTCCACGTGCTGTTGCTGGTGGAGGCTTTTGTTATTAAATTATATATACAGAAATTTACAGGATAAATTAAAATCTAAGAGATTTTAAAGAGTTAAATACACATAATTAAAACACACATTCACACGCGCACATAAATAAACCTACATGAGAATCGAGTACTTTTTTGCAATTCACTTATGTGTGGAATGCAGAACACTGGGTATCTGCCCACCAGGGGAGCCAATTGGATGAACCCAAGAATCACGCTGGGCCAAGTTCATCTTCCACAACTATCAAGCAACTAAGCAGCAAAACCTGTGAGGACTCGGTGGCTAAGCAAATGCTGCCAATGGAAGATACCAGCAATTAGTTCTGCAGATGGAATATTCTGGGTCAGCTCACAATGTACGTTCAACTTGTGCAGTCACAGCTTTACCCTCTCCAAGGTGTTTCACGCTGCTGGGGCTCACGTAACTCCTCGGCCCCTACTGAGGCTGCTAATGGTACCAATGATTACAAGAAATTTTGAGACACAGACACCGGTAGAGCAGGAAACGGAATGAACCCCCTATGAAGTTCACCTAAGCCACTGCAGTGACTGGAAGATGGGAACGATTTTATCACCTCCTGCCTAGGTCACTTCAAGTTGAAAGGCTTTGTACTCTCTCAGTCAACTGGCATCTTCCCATAATCTTCCCTATTATACTTCAGACTGTGAGACAGGTAAGGCAAGTGGTCAGTGATGGGTCTGGAGGTACAGCTGAGTTTGGAAAAAAATCACATTTTTAGCTGTCCATAAAGAGATGCCCTTGGCACCCAGAACAAGCCCCCAGCCCCCAAGTTACATTGATTTTTAAGGCAGATTTATCCACCACAGGAGAAAAAAGAATCCCAAGTCCATATTCATGCCAAGGTTTCCTCTTGGCTAAACCTTTGCCATTTCATAAAATTATTAAAAGCAAAGTAGTTACAGTCCTATGTATACATTGTACATTATATATATATGTATATATATATATGTATATATATATATAAAAATTTAAAACCTACACCCGGAGACCAGTGATCTGGCGCATCCACATATACACAAACCAGCAATGGGGTTGGATGAGGTCTCTGTCCCGGGACTCCTCGAGGTCACAGTCCAGGCATGATGTAAGCAATGTTGTCTAGTGTGTTTGACTGCAAAACAAGGGAAGAGGTTCAGCTGACAGTACTTTACCTTAGTTCCCTGAGACCTGTTTCTTTGTTCAGAGGAGAGAGAGGAGAAAGGAAACCGAGAGTTAGAGAGTGAAGCTGGCACCATGCTGTCTGCTCCCCTAGGAGCTTTTCTGCTGACTCTTCCCATTAATCCTCGTGGAAAAGCAGCAGAAGCCTCCTCTTCCGTCTCTGTGTATAGAAATGCAAATAGCAACACAGGAGGTGCGGCCCCTCGGGGGCTAGAATGCTTCCCTCCCAAGGACTGTTTTGGGAAACGGCACGTTTTCTAGTTGCACGCAAAGCACAGCATGTATTCAGCAACCCGGTACCACGTTCATGGGCCAATATACGGAGGGAGCGCCATCTGCCAGGAAGCCTGTGAGCCTGTGCCCGACAGAGCTCGTTAAGGCAGGGCCTCTGTGGCTCCTGAGGGGTCTGGCTGAAAAAACGCCAAGGAAAACAGGGAAAACTCACCAAGACCTGCTTGGGACAGCCGTTCAGTTCAGGTAGTTGTGTGGTCAGACACGCCAAGGGGCCAAGCGCACAGATGATGGAATCCAGAAGCACTGACAGACTGCCGGACACAGCCACCATGCCCTGAAAGGAGAGCAGTAAGGGAGAGCAGGTTGTAATCGAGTCCCACTCCTGACGCTCCCTCCGCGTTCTGGCTGGTTTCCTCACATTGTTCTTTTAAGTCTTGCCCGTCCTATGCAACTTGCAGCAGAAATGGAAGGTATCTGCTTTGAGAACTCTGTAAGTCGTTTAAAAAGAAAACTTTTAGGGGCGCCTGGGTGGCGCAGTCGGTTAAGCGTCCGACTTCAGCCAGGTCACGATCTCGCGGTCCGTGAGTTCGAGCCCCGCGTCAGGCTCTGGGGTGATGGCTCAGAGCCTGGAGCCTGTTTCCGATTCTGTGTCTCCCTCTCTCTCTGCCCCTCCCCCGTTCATGCTATGTCTCTCTCTGTCCCAAAAATAAATAAAAAACGTTGAAAAAAAAAAAAAAAAAAAAAAAAAGAAAACTTTTACAATACATTCCCAAGTTCCCTTTCTATGTTCCTCCCCCATCTTACCCTCTGTGCACCCTAGGGTTAGTCACTTGGACTTCCCTACTCCAGAGAGCTCCTGGGAAGATTTGTGGAAGTCATGTGTGCAAAAGTACTTTTCTTATGAACTCCACAGAGCTCAAGTGTGAGAACTGAGAGGTCTACAGCCCTACGCATTAACATTTAACACAAACATACGCACACTTCTCCACGGACGTGGCTTTTTGATAGCTGATGATCCCACTTTTCTGGGTTGAGTTGTTCACCCTCAGAAAGAAGTGAATGGGGTTTATTTCAAATTTTAACATCTTGCCCAATGCATAATGTCTGTCTGTGATTCAAATAGGTAAGAAATAAGACTGCTTGCTGCAATGCCCCTGCCTAGCTCTTGTATCATCTGTTTTAACTAGAAGCCCTGTGAGGCTATGTCAGCCAGGGACACAGCACAGTCCTTCAGAGAAGGAGCTGTGGGCTCAGGACCGACAGGTCCCCTACGCACTGCTTCTGTCCTGGGGCAAGATGCTTCCTATGCTGTGCCCATGAAATAGCCTGCGCAGAGGGGATTGAGGGAGATAACAGGTACAAGGTACTTGGAACGGTGCCTGGTACATGGTAAGTGTTCAAAAAGTATCAGTAATTATTACCATTATTACCCACATCTTCGTCTCCCAAACTGCATTCTGGCTGCCTGCTAGGTCTCTCAGTTTGGATGTTTCCAAATCTCAACATGCCGTAAAGAGAAATCGCCTGCCCTCCTCCTAGCACCCCTTCTCTGCTAAGGTCACCACCACTCACACAACTGTCCAGTCTCAAGGCCTTGCCATCGCCCACTCTTCCCTCCCCTCTCCTCCCAGCAAGGGGTTAAGAGCGTGGACCTTGAGTTGCGCCACCGAATTCAGGCCTCTGTTTTAGCACTTAGGGGCTCAACTCCAGAGCAAGTTACTTAGTCTCTCTACATACATCTGTTTTTTTCTTCTGTAAAAGAGAGGGAACAAAAATTCTCCCCACAAAGCTGCAGTGTGAATTACATGAAAGAATCGATTTAAAGCCCTTTGAACCAAAGTTGGCTGAGTAAGCAATCAACCAGTTAGCAACTAATAATATTATTCCATTACTTTTGCCCTACAGGTAATTATAGCTGATGTTTTATGTCGGACTCTCCTAATGAATTATAAGCAACTTGAGGGCAGGAACCCTGTCATATTCCTTTTCATATCTTCTCAATAACTGCTGGTATTCTGCACAGAGCAAGCCCTCAATAAATATGTGTTGACTTAATTCAAGTCTTTGTCATGTCTGGACTGCATTACAGTTACACAACTTCTCCCCAAGTCAGGTGTCACTCCCAATCTAAAACAGAAGATACTTTCAGAGAAAACCAAATGAGAGCGCTGATCACATCCCTCCCTACTCAAAACAAACCAACAAAAATCCCTGCGGTTCCTCCATAGCGGAGAATAAAGATTTGAGAGCGTCCAAACCTTCTGTAATTTGGGCTACGGCCTTAATTTTCAGGCTTCCTCCATCTTACGTGTAGGATGGTCTAAATTGTCATCATTTTAGCAGTAAAACCCTTTTTTCAAATAAAACCTGACATGGAAGAAACAAAGCAAACGAACAAAGGGGGAAAAAAAAGAGTGAGAGCGAGGTAAACCAAGAAACAGACTCTTAACTATGGAGAGCACACACCGCTGGTCACTGGAGGGGAGGTGGGCGGGGATGGGGATGGGTGAACCAGGGGAAGGGGATTAAGGAGCTCACTTGCAATGAGCACCGGGTGATGTACGGAAGTGTTGAATCACTATACTGTACACCTGAAGTTAATATTACACTGCATGTTCATTAACTGGGATTTAAATGAAAAACTTACAAAAACCCCAGATGTGGAGTCCCGATATATAAACCAGCTAGAAGACCTGGTTAAAGTGGGAGTGGGGGGCTCCTTTCATCCATCTCTGTAGAAGACCCCGATTCCAAGCAACAGAGATGCGCACTGTTTTCTGGCTTTGGAAGGTCTCTCTCCGACGTCTCCCGGAAACAAAACCCTCCAGATCCCTCCAGGCCCTGCTGGAAGAGCACCTCCCTTTCACAAAATCCCTCTTGACTCTCCCTGACTCTCACTGGGCTCTAGCTTCTCTCACCGCATCAGCTGGCCTCAGGGAGACAAGGTCAGGAGTGAGGCACGCTGGGCTCTGCCAGAGTGTCAACTTGTAATCGTCACTTAACGTTATTAGGCCCCTGGTGTCCCATCTATAAATGAGTGACTTGTAGACACCAGTGTTCCTTGAAGTGTGGTATGTAGTTTCAGGTGGCACGTCATTTTGATGTATGCCCATTGTGATGTACTACATTAGGAAAAAATTAGAATATCAGACTTGTGACTCCTTTCGGGAGTAACAAAGATGTTCTGGAATTAGATGGTAGTGATGGGGCCACAGTTCTGTGAATATACTGAACACCACTAAATTCTACAGTTTCAGAAGGTGAACTTTAAGGTATGTGAATTGTATCTCAATAAGACTGTTACATAAAGGGGGCTAGAGAACCTGCACAAGTCTTCTCCCCCCTCCCCCCCCACTTTTAATGTTTTATTTATTTTTGAGAGAGAGAGAGATAGAACGTGAGTGGGGGAGAGGTAGAGAGAGAGGGAGACACAGAATCTGAAGCAGGCTCCATGTGCTGAGTTGTCAACATAGGGGCCAACATGGGGCTTGAACTCATGGACCACAAGATCATGACCTGAGCTGAAGTCGAACACTTAACTGACTGAGCCACCCACTTCTCTGAGTCTTCCCCTTCTCTGGTCACCATGTATGTGTAACTTTTTCAAAGCAGCTGCTCACAGAAGCTGGCTTGTTTTTGTTTAAATGTTTATTTATTTATTTATTTATTTTTGAGAGAGAGAGAGAGAGAGAGAGAGAGAGAGAGAGAGAGAGAGAGATATCACGAGATGGGAGGGGCAGAGAGACAGAGGGAGTGAGAGAATCCCAAGCAGGTTCCGTGCTGTCAGCACAGAGCCAATGCAGGGCTCAAACACACGAACCATGAGATCACGACCTGAACTGAAATCAAGAGTCAGATGCTTAACTCAATGAGCCACCCCCGTACCCCTTAATTGCTAATTATATGTATGTTCTATCTTTCCAGTGAGACTGTAAGTTTCCTGATGATCGGAAACCATCAGGAAGCAAGTCAGATTTTCTACTCTCACAAGTTTTTTTTGCTTTTTTAAACAAATGTTTATTTATTTTTGAGAAAGAGAGAGAGAGAGAGAGAGACGGAGGGAGGGAGGGGATGGGCACAGAGAGGGAGACAGGGGATCTGAAGTGGGCTCTGTGCTGACAGTAGAGAGCCCAACGTGGGACTTGAACTCACAAACCATGCGATTAAGACCTGAGATGAAGTCAGATGCTCAACTGACTGAGCCACCCAGGTGCCCCTATCCCCACAAGTTTTTGAAATAATGCCTAGGTACTCAACAAATAGTTTCTAAACTAAATGGAAATACCAGGGGAAGTCTGGAATACAGAAGGTGCATAAAACAAATCATTTTTATTTTTAACTCCTTAGGAAATTGAGAATGATTAAATACGAAAAATAAGTAAGGATCCCAGAACATTTTACTCTTGAAGTATCTACATCCATTTAAATATCTGAGTCTATATGAAAATACCCCAGTTGTTTTGAAATCTGCTAAGTTATTAAAACTAGCCAAAAAACTTAGGTAACCTTCATCTTTTGCGGCCTTTGGCATTTTATTTGTTGAATAACAGTTCAACTTCCACAGAGAAGCAAGTGAATAGTTTTATATTCCTACACTGATTTTTATGGCATTAGTAGTGGAGACTGATTTCTTTGCTGAAATGTCCTATCAGGACCCAGTGGAAAAGTGAAATACTACACGACTGGGTTAGCCAAGGGGGTAATATGATTAGAAATTGAATATGGTAATAGAAATGGAACATGACAGCTTTTCAGGTTAAGTGATTTTGAAATTGAAGCTTAAAAGGACAAAGATCTCCCTAGGGCACACAGCACTGTATAATTCAAGCACGCAGTAATAAAGAGCTTGAGAACCTCAATTTCCCTATTTGCTACTTATTTTCAAAGAAGTAGAGGAAGCCTTAATCCCCTATACAATTTACTCTATTTAAGACCTTACTGGAATTGTGCAGAAAAATTGAAACTCTCTTAGAAGTACCAATGATCAAAACTTCCATGGGATTTGTATTCACTTTTTCCACTGCATTTTTAAAAAATCAAAATACAGGATTATAGACCAATTGTATCTCAATAAAAATTGGGGGAAAAAAATCATAGAATACCTAACTTCTTTTTGTGCCATTGTTCAATAGGATGGGGTAAGGGTAGACTTTGACAGCCAGTAGATTCCTTATCTCTAGGGGTTTTCACGAGGACGTATCTTGTCACTCTGTCCTTAGCACCTGGCATAATCTCGCACGAAAGAGTAGTAGTTGCTCGCTGGGTGCACATGGAAGGAGCAAACAGATTCACATCGTATCAGAAACTGGAGCTATGCTTATAGTGCCACTCACCTCGGTCTCCTGCAGGCGGTGTCCAATGAGGCTTAGGGACTCTCCCAGCAGCTGTAGATGAGCAGCGACATCAATGGGCTCTGTCTCAGGGGCTTTGGCTGGCGAGGCTGGTAACAGCATGGTGGTGGGTGGGGATTTCTTCTGGGGAGACAGTACTCCTGCAGAGGAAGCTGAGAACAGAGACAAAATAGAGAGATAACGCTTACCCATGGCCTAGAACACCACAAAAATCTTCTTCCTGATGTCCCCCTGTTACGACCTATACCAGGCCTTAGCAAAGCTGTGCACTGTGGGCCAAATCTGTACGTGTTTTTGCATAGCCTGTGAGCTAAGAACGGCTTCACATTTTTAAATGGTTGTAGAAAAAATAAAGGAGAATATGTGACAGAGAGTGCCTACGGCTCACAAGATCTAAAATATTTACTCCCTGCCCCTTTATAGAAAAAGTTTGCTGACTTCTGATTTATATTTTCTAATTTTGTTTTTTTTTTGCAATCTATAATATTCAGTGATAATACGTGGGTATCAAGATCTGCTTCTGATATAGGCTGCACTCCCAGTTTCCTGGTTAGGAAGCAAAATTCACCATGCTCTCAGGAAAAGAGGTCGGAGCCCCTACCTTTTACTTTCACAGGAAGTTCCGAGCAGGAGGCTTTTCTTTTCACAGTTGTAGCTTCTGCTTTGTTCTGTTTGTGTTGCAGATACTGAGCTTTTTGCTTCCAAATCTGCAATCAGATCAGAGCAAAGTAAGTTACGATAAATGAATCCAGACAAAACATACAAGGGAAAGCAGTCACGGAAGGGGAGAATGAAGAAAAGAAAGGGAAAGGAAATCCTGGAGGGGGGCAGACAGAGGGTTGATGCTAACTATTTTTTTTTTTTTTAAATGTTTATTTTTGAGAAAGAACATGAGTAGGGGAGGGGCTGAGGGGGATGGGTGGTAGAGAGGATCCGAAGCGGGTTCAATGCTGATAGCAGTGAGCCCGATGCGGGGCTTGAACTCACGAACTGTGAGATCATGACCTGAGTGGAAGTTGGATGCTCAACTGACTGAGCCGCCCAGGCGCCTCTTAATGCTAACTTTTACGCTGAGGGTTACCAAACAGGCTTCAGATGGTGACTACAGTGATACCTAAGTACAGGACTGCAAACGTTCCTTCATGCTAATGGTTAGGTCTCAGCAGAGATTTGAGATCACTCGGAGGTCGAAATGGAAAATCATAGGGTAAACACCTGGCTCAGTATGATGTCCATGTGGTCCAAATAGTTCTTCTGACCTGCTGGTTGGCAATGCCAATAACAGGATGACAATGACACGGAAAACAGAAAGTAAAGATAACCTACCCAGGTGACAATAATTTCACTGCTTCACCCAGATGAGCTGTGCTGTAAAGAAAGACGGTAATTCTAGTTCCTAGACCAACCTTCACATCACCCAGTTGAAAAGTGACTGTGAATGATTTCAGTAGAACTAGTTATCATTGTGTTGCCGGCTTCCTGATAGGAGAGTATATTATTTGGTATTGGCTGATGAGGATGATGGCCTGCAAGCCACTCACCTAGTAAACACCGCCCATATTTTTCTCATTTGCAGTAACCATGATGCAGATGACCTTCCTCAGTTCTCGGACCTTTACTGACCAGTGGCTGTTTGCAGGAAAGGGGTCTGATCTTAGATTCTCTTTTAACCCTTCATCACTCCCCAACTCAGGTCATCTTTTGGCTCAAATGGAAGGCTGCTGGAAAACAACTAGATGAGGCTAGAAAAGATAGCCTCCCTGCAGTTAAATCCACACTAGAGTAAACTGGCACCAGGCAGTGTTAATGTCCTCTGCCAAACCATTTTCTTTTTTAATTATTTTTTATTTTTTATTTTTTAATGTTTGTATTTATTTTTGAGACAGAGAGAGACAGAGCATGAGCAGGGGAGGGGCAGAGAGAGAGGGAGACACAGAATCCGAAGCAGGCTCCAAGCTCTGAGCTGTCAGCACAGAGCCCGATGTGGGGCTCGAACCCACGGACCATGAGATCATGACCTGAGCTGAAGTCGGACGCACAACTGACTGAGCCACCCAGGCGCCCCTGCCAAACCATTTTCTATTGATCTATAATTTTTTTTCACCATTTTCACTGTTGGCTTGATGGACTACAGAAGAATTACATATTTTGCAAGGCACAAAGCAATGAAAACTGCGTTCGTACGAAAGCGTACTTACCAGTTTGTCTTTTTCTGGCAACTGCTTCCACACCTCAGCCAGTTTTTTACTGAGTTCCCCGAAGTCTGGCATGAAAGGGCAAAAAACGCGACACAGTAAAGGTTGGACTATAAATCAAACAGAAGATTGATAAGAGCAAAAACTAGAAGGATTTCCCAGCTCAGATTTAAATAGCACAAGGTTCTTTCAGAAAACCACACTAAAACCCCAACGCTTGTCTTGATTCTTTTCTCTAGGGAAGGAAGGGGCTACTGGGTGGTCATGAGATAGGCTCAAATTCTCACACACCTATTCTCTAGAGATCTATCCCTTCAGCCTCTTTCGGGGGTCTTTCAATTTGACCTCATTATACAGAGCTTATCAACTTAGGTTAAAGAAGATGTGTTGTGTAGAATTTGATAGAAAACGTTAGATTTTTACCAAGTTTTGAGAGCGGAGAACCAAAGAGGAATTTCCCTCGAGCAGCCCAGAAGCAACCCTTGAGAAGTGTAACGCTGCCCTTCCATCGGCACAGCAAGGTCATGCTTTATAAAGCGCTCCTATCTGCTACGGTGCTTCACGTGGGCCTCACAACAACCTTGATGAGAAGGTTGTGAAGCCACTGTACCCATCAGGCAAATGAGATCTGCGGAGGTTACGTGACTTGTCAAGGTCTGTGGCGGAGTGTTTCTCTCACCTCGCTAACTTCTGACACAGAGACAGACAGCAGCAATGCAAGTCGCCTCGCTGTAACTCACACCCAGGGGCCAGAGGGAAAGGTCAGCCGGGGAATCACGGCAGCGAACAACTGCAGGTGTATGTGCAGGGCTCCCTAACATTTGATTTTATTCAGTTTCCCGTCTTCTCATTTTAGGGGATATAAACAGAAAGCTTATCTCTTTTAGGGACGGGTGGACTAAGACAGAACCTAAAGTGACTTCAGAACCGAGGGGGGAAAAACATGAGCTTTGTGGTATTTTAGTACCACAGGAAGAAGCTGCCTGCTGACTGGCTGAGTTCACTGCACTGTTTCTGAGATAAAGACGGACAGAACAAAGCTGAGGATGAGAAATGTCCTTACCTATACCTGGATGGTCAGCCACGATGGTTACACGATACTCTTTACAGAACACCTGGTAGGCAGACATGTTCTTCTTTTTTGGCTGGTGTCACGTGGAAACAGAACGGGGGAGACTTCATTAGAACACAAGTTGAGTTACAAACCAGAAAAGAGACCTATACTTTTCCATCTAGGGAACAGTTCGGAACCACTAACCAGCTTCCTAAACAGGATAGCTTTTAATTGTATTTCATTTTTAATGATACTTAGTATTTAATTAATACATGTCGGCTTTACTTTTATTTTAAAAGATTTTAGTTTTCAGTAATCTTTATACCCAAAGTGGGGCTGGAACTCACAACTCCGAGATCGAGTCACGTGCTCCACTGACTGAGCTAGCCAGGCACCCCCGGTTTTACTTTAGAAGGTAAAAACCACAGGCTAACCCATTTCTAGATCCTTCAGGTTGTTGCAGCTACTTGATAATTACTTGTAAAGCCCTTCATTCACCTATATACAATCCCACGTTATGTGTTTGAGAACTATGTGCTAAGAAAATCTTTACCTCTCCTGGAGCGTCTATTTTTCTCATCTTTGAAAAGAAGAATCATATTATTTCCCTTTACTTTGGGACCAGAAAGCCAAGAGCCAAATCTGTTTGTTTTGTTCCTCTGGTTTTGATTTCTAGTGTTATAATTTCCCTGATCCCGCTTTTCCTGTTAGCTGTAGTTTATCATTATTTTATTATTCACATTCTTGCGGTCCAATGTGGGAAGCAGGTAAACAACTGAAAACAATTCTTTGGTAGTCAATGTAAGATGAACCTCTCTCACTTCAACAAACTGCTTTGTGTTACTTGGAGCATGTTTATTCTTTACTGTATTGTGATACCTCCACAAGCAGGGAGGAAGGAGTGACAGGATTTAGCAAGATAATGTGACGAAATAACCAGAGCCTGGGCTTTGGATGTAACTGATGTAGTTCAGAATCCTGACCATACTATCTGTTAGCAACACAAACTGCTTCATTTCCCTGAGCTCTAGTTTCCCTGTGAGTAAAACTTGGATGATACCATTTTAACTCAAGGGTGGGAATCAATCAAACAGTATGTGGCACTTCAGTAGGTACGCAGTAACGTTATGACAGCATTATTTCTGTGGCAGGCAGAATTCCAAGACGGCTCCCAAGATTTCTGCCCCCTGGTGCACATGCCCCGTATAGTGCCATCCCTGTGAGCGTGAGTAGGACTGGTGAATGTGACGGGCTATCATTCCCGTGACTGTTACGTTGTATGGCAAAAGGGACTTTGCACACTAGTTTAGGTCCCGTTGAATCTTAGTTAATCAAAAGGGAGACCATCCTGACTCAGCCGGACTTATCACGGTCAGTCAGGTGAGCCCTTGAAAGGGATGAGACACAACATCAGACACTCTCCTACTGACCTTGAACTTCAGGAAAAGAGGTTGCCATGGGTTCTACAACTATAAAGAACGGAATACTGCCGACAACATGAACAAACTGCCAACAACCTGAAGAGGAAGGAGCCCTTGCTCGCCTCAGGGAAGGACCCAGTTCTGGCCCAAACCCTGATTCAGTGTTGGGAGAGACGGAGAGCCCAGCTGAGCCCTATCTGGACTTCCGAGGTACAGAACTGGGAGATAACAGTGGATGTCGTTGCACACTGCTAAATCTGCGGTAATTTGTTATGCTCCCATGGAAAACTACTATAAATTCTTTTCTAATCCCTCTGTATCTTTCAAAATAGAAGTTGTAGCATCCAAAAGGCCAATACAAGCTTTTTTTAAAAATAGGGAATTTTGGAGAAGGATGATAAAGTGAAATCATCTGGCCTAAATCAGGTAAAGAAAATAGCAGCAAGGCCTTTAGCTTAACAGTTTCATTTAAATAGTGAAGGTCCTATTTTTAGTATTCTACTGGTGAAGCCAGTCCTGTTTAGAGACGCGACAGAAGTGAGTTCTGGGTGCTGCGTTTGGTTAGTGATTTAGGAGCAGCTTCATATCCCCAAATGTTCCAAGGTTTTTAACTAACGCTCCCTTCTTTCAAATCCCCCTTTATTGGGCCCCAGATACAATGGAGGGGCACTACATAGACAGGAGTTCATGTAAGTTCTATATTTGGCCATTTATGAGCGAGAGAGAGAGAGAGAGAGAGAGAGAGAGAGAGAGAGAGAGAGAGAGAGTGGATTGACTGATTAGTTGGGGTGATTCTATGCTACGAACCTATTGCTTGGAGCGAGTGTGACAAAGAACATACACCTGCTTGTCCTGGAGAACTCCTGTATGTCTCTTTCAGTGTGCACAACTCACTACCCAAGTGTGATTCTGATACATGTAGCTAACGTAATTGAAAAAATAATAATTATGGCTTCTGAGCCTACGCCAATGACTTCACCCGGTGCCGAGAAGAACCCAGCTGCACTGGGCTGACGTTCTGTTGGACCCGCAGTCTGTCAGCTTTTGGTTGTGAAGCCAGCCTTCCTGAGGGGTTTTCAGGGAACGTGAACTACTTACAATTCCCACCTTAGGTGCTGACCTTAGAACCTAACCACTGTGCAAAATGCAACTCCTGTCTGTGGACCTCAAGTTCGGAATGCAAACTTAACAGTTAAACTTTTTCCAGGGCACAAAGATTTTTCTAAATGTAGTTGAGTAGTTAGAAACATACAAATAATGGATGATCTCTATGCACACAAAATATTTCCATGTGACTCCAGATACAAGGCCAGTAATTCCACTCTAGACTTCCTAATGCAAGAAAACATACACTATTGCAAGTGGATCACAGTGGTTACATCGGGAACAATATGGACTCCCCCTAATAAAATGTTAGTATTTCAAAAACTTGGATACTTTATTATTAGTAGCAGATGACTGCCAACAGATCCACTAAGTGTGACTCACAATGTTGTAATTTTGCAGCCACAACCTCCTTTTAAGTGTTTGATGACATGTATCGCTGTATCAAGACCTTTCAAAGAGTAACTTTTTTTCCTTTTTAGAAAGAGAGAGGGCCAGTGGGGGAGGGGGCAAAGGGAGGGAGAGAATCTCAAGCAGGCTCCACGCTCAGTACAGAGCCAATGCAAGGCTCAACCCCATGACCCTGGGATCTTGACCTAAGCCAAAATCAAGAGTCAGACACTTAACCGACAGATCCATCCAGGAATCCCTCAAAGAGTAAACTTCTTAATGCTTTTCATAAAGTAGTCATGTTTAACTCCTTTGGGAAATAGAACTCTTTGACAATCTGATGAAAATCCCTCTTCAAGCCCACCCAAGACTCTGGTTTAAGAACTTTTAAAGGCTAAAACACTTGGGGATTAAGGCAAAACATAACTTATGAATCTTAAAAATAAAACTTGGCTTTCTTCTGCTAATGACAAGAACACAAGTGCTTCATTAATACTAATGTCGTATAGGAGGTGCTGTAGGACAGCTTTACCTCTAGAAACTCATTTAAACCTTGCAACAACCCTGTGAGGTAAATTCCATTATTACTGCCATTTTATTTAAATTTTTTTTTAACTTTTAAAAGTAATCTCTCTACCTAACATGGGGGTCCAACTCATGACCCCAAGACTGAGAGTTGCATGCCCCTCTGACTGAGGCAGCTGGGCGCCCCATTCCTGCCATTAAAAAATTTTTTTTAAATGTTTATTTATTTTTGAGAGAGAGAGAGAGAGAGAGAGAGAGAGAGAGCGAGCAGGTCAGGGGAAGAGACAGAGGGAGACCCAGAATCCGAAGCAGGCTCCAGGCTCCGAGCTGTCAGCACAGAGCCTGATGCGGGGCTTGAACTCACGAACCGTGAGATCACGACCTGAGCCGAAGTCGGACGCTCAACTGACTGAGGCAGCTGGGTGCCCCATTCCTGCCATTTTAAAGATGAGGAAACCGAGATGCAGGGTCAGACATGCAGGAGTGGCGGGGCGAGCGTCCAAACGCAGCCGGTCTGGCTTTGGAGCCCGCTCCTGTAACCACAATACCACCTGATGTTCTCCTGAACTAATTTGACCGAGATCCCTAAATCTGATCTAGCTAAAGGAGAGGGTGCCAGAGAAGTAAGGTTTTCACAGCAAAGCTTCTACCTGAACCGTTCTGAATGGAAATCTTCCTAAAACGCACTCTGCACTCGCGCCATCTCTCACGGCACACCACTGGGTGGAAGGCAGACATCCTCTCTGTGTAACGGAAGGAGCACGGGCCCCACAATCACAAAGATCGTGGGTTCAGAGTCCCGCTCTGCCCCTGAACAGGACTGTGCCCTGGGCAGGTTACTTCGCTCCCTTGAGCTTGCTTCTGGGAGACGGAGAGGAGAACGTCTACGCCTCACCGGGTTCTTGTGGAAACTCACCGAAATACCACCGACGAACGCCTAGTGCAGCGCTCGGGACGCATTTGAAACCACAGCTAGACTCTTGCGGTCGTGGCTTACGATCGCTCCCCCAGCTCCACCGCCCCGTCCTCGGAGCCAGGTGCAGCAATGCTTCCTCCTTCCACACGGTTTCTCCCGACCTTCTGCTGCCTCCACCTCACACACGCGCGCACACACGCGTGCGCACTTCTGTGCTTCTCTGAACATCCTCTACCTCCTGGCATCTCAGTCCCTTCACACGCATCTTTCACTCCTTGCCTGAAAGCCCACTCCTCACTTCCACCTGATAATTCCTAGCTGGCCCTGAGATCTGGTTCAGATGATACGTGCCGCTGGAGGGAACCTTCTCTGGCACCCCAGGCTTCCCCCCGTGCTCCCTCGGCACTCGGCACGTGCCTGCGGGGGGCTCGACGCACTGAATACTTTCCGACCCCTCTTCCTACACCCAAAGCTCGGAGTTGGCAGGACGCTGGCACTGCACTTACTCATCTTTAATCCATAGCACCTGGCGCGTGCCCGGCACAACTTATGTTGTGCAGAATACGTACAAGATGGATAACAAAGTCTCAGGACTGTGTGCCAAAGGGGAGGAGTGTGAATCCCCTCCACTCCCTCATCTGATTTTCAGGGCACCCCCACACGTGAGGTGGGCCAGGTATGTTCGCTCTGGCCCAGGGACAGGGTCAGGGAACGGAACAGGAACGGAACAGGGTCAGGGAGGTCCGGCGACGCCTCTCTGGCCAGTGTTCCTTCCCCCGCCCAGGAAGCGCTCCAGTGAGCTGTAGGGTGCTGGCTTTTACTCCTTGGAAACGCTGTTTTCTTTCTAGATCTTAACTGTTGCCCAGACAGGTGGGATAACTGCAGAGTTTGCTTCCTATCAGGTGGGTGTTATATTATGAAGCAAAGCCGAAGAAAACCATAAAAGCATCGTCTCCTTGCTTCATTGAGGTCATGTGAAATGACCGGTTGAGAAAAACAGCTTAAGAAAGATGTTTTCAAACTTACTTTCTGCTTTTGAAGAACTTAGGACAGAAGCAACAGTAAGTGCAACCGCAGCTGTTTCCGGAGCCGGGCCTGAGCGGAGCGTGTGTACACAACTGCATTTTACAAATGAGCAGGGAGGAAGCATCGCCAGAGAACACAGCTGGTTAAGCAGCAGACTAGGACAAGGACCCAGGACGGCCGTGTGTGAGCCCAAGCTGTCCGCGCTTCATCACATTCGACTTACAAACAAGGTCTGTACATCTCAGCGGGACGAATCTCAGACACTAGTTGAGACGCTAGCCGCCGCATCGGTTTCCTTTACCCCAGAACCTACCGTTGGCTGCGATGAAGGCACATGGCACCGGACAACCATCTCCTGAGGCTTCAGAAGGGCACGTGGTAAGAGTTGAGAAAGTACAGGCTTGGGGTTAAGGAGACCTATGCTAAAATCCTTGTCTTGTCTTCTCGGCTTCTCCTATCAGTCAAGACAGTCCGAGAGGTCAGATGCCTAAGAGACACTGGCGCACGGCAGGCACTCAGTAGAGGGTAGCGGCTGACTTTTCCCATATCGATGCTGTTCCTCAGCTTCAGTGTCAGCAGCGAGAGGACACATGCAATGCCACGAGTCTAACCACGGCTCAGACTTCAGTGTGCTACTCCATCAGCAACAACGCCTGAGTGAGCCAGACACAAGGCCACCTGGCTGGCCTCGGCTTGCTTACAGGAAGTATGAACATTCTGGAAACATACAGATAACTGAAGGCGTGCCTCTGGAGCGGCAACATCACAGATATTATTCTGAATGGCAGCAAATGGGCTTTTAGTGATTTAGCAAAACCCAAAGTAAGGTGTCTTTGAAATGTTACCGGCATAAACAAGAGCTTCCCCTCCACAGGATGATCCCAGGGGGAAATCATCAAGACGTTACCAGATGACTTCGCTACCCCTTCTCAGAAAGCGGGATTCAACGATGAGCCAACGCACAAGCACACAAACACGACAAGAAAAAGCCACTCCCCAAACACAGCTCAACACTGAGTGTGTGACCTTCCACCGGAGACAGAGTTCAATCCCCTGGTCTGTATCAAGACTACCCGGTGACAGTGCCACCCCTGCTGCCCTCGCTTCTCACTCCTGCATGGACTCCCACTCTCCCTGCCGCACTTGAACTCCTCCTCCCTCTAGTGGGAGTCCAGTCTACTCCCCAACGGTCTGCTCTTCACTTCTGCCACGCTGACCCCTCTGTGGTTTCTCCTCCCACACAGCGGCCCCCTCTGCCTTCTCCAGCGCCCCGTTGTGTGCACCGTACCACATTCTTCTCTGGGCTCTCTGCTCACGGACCTCACTTCTTGTGCAGGAGCGCCCCACCCTCACCCGAGCCCCACCTGCTCTGCTGAGCCCCAGCTCTTGCGTTTCTATCGCTCTCTGGAACTTCTCCGGAGAGGACAATGAAAACAGCTCCTGTTGAAAGCTCACTAATGTGCAGAGCCACAGTTCCCAGACTTAGCTGGGTGCCCACATGGCTCTTCACATGGTACTTGCTTTTTATCACAGCCATCACAGAAGACCAGCTTCGAAAAGACGGGGCATTATTGAAAGGAATGTCGTGTAATAAGATGTAGCAACCATGAATTACCTCGAGCTAGTAGTTCCCAAGGTGTTTGACAGATGTCTCACACTGCTGTTTCTTTTGAAATAAATGTAAAATATCCAGGGGCACCTGTTGGCTTAGTCAGCAGAGGATGTGACTCTTGATCTGGGGGTTGTAAGTTCAACCCCGTATTGGGTGTAGAGGTTACTTAAAACTCTTAAAAAAACAAAAAAACAACCCAATGGTGCCCCTGTGGGTTGGCTGCCTTTTACATGTATTATTATTACCTCATTTAACCCTTAACGACCCTATCAGGTAGGTCTGTCATCATCCACACCTTCTTTAAAAAAAAAAAAAAAAAAAAAAAAAAATTTTAAATGTTTTTATTAATATATTTTTGAGACAGAGAGAGACAGAGCATGAGCAGGGGAGGGGCAGAGAGAGGAGGAGACACAGAATCTGAAGCAGGCTCCAGGCTCTGAGCTGACAGCACAGAGCCCAACGTGGGGCTCGAACTCACGGAGTGGGAGATCGTGAACTGAGCTGAAGTCGGACGCTCAACCGACTGAGCCACCCAG
The DNA here is from genome assembly GCF_028018385.1 of Neofelis nebulosa. NCBI lineage: Eukaryota > Metazoa > Chordata > Mammalia > Carnivora > Felidae > Neofelis > Neofelis nebulosa. The sequence continues at coordinate 12,605,191 of NC_080789.1, forward strand.
GCGCCCCACCATCCACACCTTCTACGTGGAGAAGTCACGTCACTTGCCCAATAGCACACAGCTTGTAAGTGGCAGAGCCAGGCTTTGAACCCAAGTGGTCTGGCTCCCCAGCCCACACTCTTAGCCTTGAATCGCTTCACGCTTATACCTTAAAACAATCTAAACCTGACTTATCTTCTCCCAAAACAGCCATCCTTCTTGCTTCTCTACTTTTGTGCCAGTGCTGGTCATAGGATCCAAGCAGAAAGTGCACAGAGGCTTTCCGTGTTTCTACCAGTGGGAGAGCCAACCTCTGCTCGCTGTAGTCTGGGGGGACGCTATTCCTGAAGCTTTCCTTTTGATCTCTAGGTGGACTTTTAGTTCTTTTCTATACTGAAATAAAACCCGGGAAAGGAATTTTTTTTTTTTTTTTTTTTAAACTCCACGAGAAATTTTTATGCAGAGGTCAGGTTTAAAACAACATGGTACGTGTTCCATAAGTATTTGCTGCATAAATAAATGATTACATTCAGAGTATGACTACTTCAGGTTTGGATAGTCACGATCAAATGCTGATTCCTAATACAATCTTTGCTATAAACTACCGTTCATTTTTTACTAGCAACTGCTAGCCCCGTGGGGGAATTATAAAGAAGTCCTACACTTGAAGAGATTATAATTTTATTTTCCAAGGCACCCAGGTTCAAAATCTTAAGGGACATCTTTATCCTCATTTATGTTTCCGCCTTCTCAGATCCAAGCCCTGCTGCCAGACCTTATCAGTTTTCCCTTCAGAGTCTCTTCTGAATCTCTACCAGGCTTTTACAGTACCCCAAACCTTGGACCATAATAACCTCCTGCGTGGTCTGTCACAATCTCTCCTTGGTCTCACCCACCTGCTGCCACGCTATCATTTTCTTCTTACACGATCATGTGGAGCATATCTAAGTCCTGCTCATAAGCCCGAAGTGCCCGTTGCCAAGTCCTTAACTAATTCAAGATTCTTACAATTTGCTCCTGACCCACCTTTTCAGTACTAGGTTTGCACCTATTTCATTCACTTTGCATGCATCACAAAATGTCTACCAAGGGCATTGAGGAGATGAAGGGGACAGTAAGGTGACCACAACAGCCCCTAAGGAGCTACGGCACCCTCAAGGAGCTTACCGTCTTTAACAGGGGAAATGGAATACATGCATAGAAAACCCGAATGTTAGGGAAAGTTAAGTGCAGTGACTTCCCATAGCCAGCTGGCAGGGGAAGTCACAATTGTGGCCGGAGGGGCAGCATGTCTTGGAGGAGGCGGCACTTGATTAGGTCTTGAAGGGAAGGCAGAGCTTCCGTATAGGAAGCAGAATACGGAAGAAGATCACTACAAAAAATGAGCAGAGGAGTAGAGGGAAGAATGTAGGGGCCAAGAATGGTTTCCCCACAGTGCATGTAAAGCCGACTAAGGGGGACAGCTGAGAAGGAAGGCTGAAGGCTAAATCACGGACAATTATGATGCTTGGCCTCGGGTCTGGACCTTGATTATCCACTCATTCGACAAGCATCTATGGACTAACTTTGATATTTATTCATTCAGCAAGCATCTATGGACTAAATACAGCGGGCCAGACTGCGGGTTCAGTGCTAGGGATGAAGTGGAGAGCGTGACAGACAGGACCCTGGTCCTCTCGGAGCTTAGGGTCGAACGTGAAGGTGGGAAGGATCCACTGAAGATGCTGAACCAGAGGACTGTTGGCATCAAAGTGGTACTTAAGAACATTCTGGCATCAGGGTGTAGTAGTTGCATGGAAGAAGAAACAGAAAGGAGGCCATTGACTGCATTACGTACAGGGAGGGATGAGGTCCAGGATGGAACAGTGGTAACGGAGGACATAAAGGCATGGGAATGATTAAGGAGGAAGGATATCGGGCACAGTCCTCGAGTGGAGCTACAGGAGAGGGAAAGCAGGGAGGCGGAGATGCAAAAAGGCACCATAAGACCGGGAAGCAACCAGAACAGTGGGTGGCTCTGGGGGCGGGGACCGACAGGCAAGGGGTACGAGAAAGCTGTTTGGGACGATGGGAATGTCTGTCTTGACAGGTGTGGTCACACAGGCGTATGCATTTGTCAAAACTCACCCAGTGGTAGACTGACCCCATGCACATCTGCACCTAAGTCTACCATGAAAAAAAAAAAAAAAAGTCCTGAAAACAAATATTGAACTTAAGTTAATGACACGCAGGCTGAAGCGTTCAGCGATGCGATGTGTGAGATCTATAATTTACTTCAAAATACTTTGTAAAAGATGGACGGACAGATGTCTCATGAGGCAGACAGCAAGATAATAACTACAGAATCTCACTGGGTGGCATATTGTGCTCACTGTACCATTTCAAAGCTTTTGGTTTGAAAAATTTCATGATAAAGCATCAAGAGAAACGACGCGGCGTATAGTTTTGAGTCTGGGCTGACTGGAAGGGCCCAGAACACAGAAGCAGATGGAGGAGGAGATGCAGGTTTGGGCGACGGGATGATGAGCTTAGTCAGTGACACGTGGGTCTGAGGGGCCCAAGGCATCCAGGTGGCAATATTTATCAGGCAGTTAGAAACACAGGACTAGAGTTCGGTGGTTTTGCTGTGCTACCTCCTAAACATCTTTCTGCCACCTTGGATGCCTCTGTACTGAAATCCTTTTTCTTCCGTAAGCTCTGACCACCCTGGCCTCCTACATTCAGCACTGTACGATTAGTTTATGGCACTGTCACATATCACTAGCGAATGGAAATTCTCAGGATAAAGGGCATCTTACACAGAATACATACGATTTCACGAAGCAATTTGCAAATAAATGAATAAAACCTGACCCAGTGTCTGACTATGCAGCTCTTGACGCGCACACTGATTCGTGGCTCGGAAGGTACACTTTTGTTTTTCATTTCTGAGATATACACACTTAAAAGCCACTCTTTGCAGTGGGAAACATGACCCGTACCCGTCACAGGCTGAACCGAAGCTCCCATTTCCAAATTCTTAAATACTTGACTTTCTCCTTCTTAGCAGCTTCTCTTTCAGACTTTATCTGACATTTCATCTTGCAGAACTCTAAACAAAGGAAGCCAATGGTTGTCCTCGGGTGGCGAAACTAACCTTTCTGAGCTTTTTCTTTCTACGATTCTCGATTTCTAAATTTCTACAATAGCAATTACTTTGATAACAGGGGGGAAAGGTTTAATTTTTAAAGAAAACCTGTAATGACATAGTCACCAGCCCCTACTGTACAACTGCTAGAAAGTTTTTCAAGTTGTGGGAAAGAAGTTAAACCAAGCTGGCTGATTTCTCATTCCTGTCTCCTCAGCAATCTGTGGGCTCCCTGAGGTCGGGAGCTAGGTCCCGCTCAGCTCTGCTCCTCTTAACATGAACCACAGCACTGGGCCTGGTAGACAGCAGGCACTCACATGGTGAAAGAACACACATTTGACACCAGAAAGTGGAAAGCACAGTTAGTGGAAAGCCATTCCCTTATTCTGTTAACCTGGTCATTATTCTTCTCATTTTGAAAATCTGTTTCTCAAAGTAAGCTCACAGAATACCTCTGGTACCTTGAGTCTCTCTCAACTGCCCCAGGCAGCCAGTGCTGCTGAGTGAAAGAAAGTGGGTTTGGCTCCTCCCGTGAATTCCAATTTCAAGGGTGTCCCTAACCCTATGCCTGGCACAATGGGAGAACAGCTCCGTTAAGAAAACCCATGAATCTGGGGCGCCTGGATGGCTCAGTTGGTTAAGCATCTGACTTCCGCTCAGGTCATGATCTCACCGTTTGTGAGTTCAAGCCCCACATCAGGCTCTGTGATGACAGCTCAGAGCCTGAAGCCTGCTTCAGATTCTGTGCATCCCTCTCTCTCTCTCTCTCTCTGCCCCTCCCCAACTAGTGCTCTGTTTCTGTCTTTCAAAAATAAATGAACATTAAAAAAAATTAAAAAAACAAAACCCATGAATAATCAAGACTGCTCTTATTTTCGCATCAGCCACACTTGGCCACTGGTAATATTTTACATTTCACGCCATCCCACCGGACGGGGCCACACTCCCCAGGGCTCACCTCAGCTGTCGAATTCCAAGTCTGCTTACTACCATCGTCACTTACCCACCGCACTTCCAAGAATGGTTTACCTTTTCTCCTCTCTCTCTCTCTCTGTCTTTCTCCTCTTTTTTCTTCTTTTTCTCACCATGCCCGTCTGTGTGGAGGCTGGGCAGTGGGGGGGGAGGGGCAGCCGCCCCAGCGTGCGGGGCGCTGGGAGGAGGGCCGGGAGCCACTGGGGCCTCTCCCGCTGCTGCGGCCGAAAGTCCCGAACTTCTCTTGGACTTGGAGTGTCGCTTCTCTTTATGCTTCTCCTTGTCCTTCTTCTTTTTGCTCTTCTTTGACTTCTTCTTCTTCTTGACTTCCCGGTAGGAATCATCTATCACTAGCTCCCCAGCCTCTAGCTCCCCACCAGAGGACGAGTCTGATTCTACCAGAATAGGTTCAAGTCCTGAAAGATCAAGGTTAGCGCTGTGGGAGTCTGGGAATTGGGAGGCATCCGACCCACCGCCTTCAGGGCCAGGAGAGGAATGTGGGTCCGAGGCGGACTTGTGCTTCTTCCGGGCTGTTCTCAGAAAGCTCTGTAACTCGTGTCCTAGGAGTAAAGCACCTTGCTCATCCCGAGCTGATTTCTTAGAGGATTTTTTCACCGTCGCTTGTTGAGAGGGGTACTGAAAAGACTCCTCGTCAACCGAGCTGCTTCCCTTCTCCTTTGGCGAGAGAATGAGCTTCATCTTTAAGCCGTCGGGCTCCCGAAGAGTCAGTGTCTCTGTGTTCACATAGAGCGGTTTCATTTTTTTTGATTTGTGGGAACCGCCATCCTCCAGGGACAGCTCCCCACCGCTTCCACTTACTTTCTTCCTGTGGTGTTCCTTTTTACTCTCTGAATGACTTGAAGAACTGGAGGATTTCTCCCCTGTCTTTTTGGAGGGCTTGGAGCCTGTTGCCAGCGGGGAAGTGATAGCTTTCAACAGATCCATGGCTGTATCGGCAGACTGCGGGCTGGACTTCTTCTTTTTCTTCTGTGACGATTCCAAAGACGAAATATCTAGAAATAATCAAGAGAAGTCATGTCCACACGACAAACCAACTTCCAACAAGTTGCCTCTCTCACCCAAAACACTCAACTAACACGAGCAAGAGGCTAAGAGAAATGATTTGAGGGGGGACCCTTCAACTGATTCCTGATGACGCCCGTGTGCTTCTTGGCTTGGTAGATTCTGCCTGACCCCGGACACAGTTCTCGCCACTAAAGTCGTTTCTCTTCACTGAGACTTCACGAGCAACCAGAGAGAGCGGACCCAGAAGAATGGACTAAGCTGTGGGATTATGAGTAGTCACAATTTGGGTTGCACTGCAGACAGAGTGTCATCTGTTTCTGTGTTCAGGACAAGCCCGTTCTAGTAAAGGGTTAGTCTCATCAGCTATGCGCGTAAGAGAGCTAAGAGAGGCTGGTCTTGTGAGTGGATATGCACTGCACTGAGAAGTAACCCACAGGTGCAGGCCAGAGGGCCCGGGACTACATATGGCAAAAGGGATGCTAGGTAACAATGGGCAGAAGAGAAGTGGATGATTGGGGGGAGAAGGAACCTGGTACCTGGTGTATCACAAATGAAGACTGTTCTTCTATGCTGAATCCTCCAAAATACCAGCCCTCCACCTCTCTCCTCCTTCACACTGGTTTATCGGCACTCAGAACAAGAACCACTGTCCTGTTAAATAGGCCACTGAGTCAGCAACATCTGGATCCCTTTCCCCTACCCCGACTCCAAGAACCAGTGATGTGTTCATCCCACCTGCTGCCCCTTCCCTCCTCACCTCCATGGTAGTAATCATCGGAGGAGTGCTTCCTCTTCTTCTTGTGCGTGTCCGTCCCCAAGAAAAAAAGTTCGCTATCCTGGAATTGAAGAGGAAGAAGAATTGACCAACGAATAAGACGGGGCCCGATTTTGTTCTTTGATTTCTGACTTTGGAAAACAAAGTAAAATACGGGAAGTACTACAAATGGGTGCAAACAATGTTTATTTTAAGATAAACTTCTTTCTTCAAGTATGAGGAAATAGGATGTGAGACAGTTAAAAGCTTTCCTAATTCAAATGTGTAGAATTTACCTTTAACTTCTTCTTGGAAGAATTTCTGACCTGAGCAGCGATTTCTTCCTCTTCCCTTAAAAAGTCTTTGTAAGAACGTTTCTTTTCTCGTTGGCTTCGGCCAGCAGCTAGTCCTGTGTCCTCAGAGCTGTGATCACCATCAAAGCAATCTAAAAGCCGGGTTCATTTGGGAAAGGAAATGAGAAAGATTAAGTAAGTGGCAACCAAGTCACCACATATGTAAGGCAACAGGCCCTCCATTTCCAAGTTAAAATGTTTCAAGAAGCCCACTGGAATACGGGGCTAGGATCCAAGGGGACAAGTGTATTTCTTGATGACCTGGCTGCAAATACAAGAACCAAACCTGAAGAAACAATGCTTCCACGCTATGCAAAGCCCAATGTGCATCCTCAGACATGGTTTCTTAGTTGTGATTTGGCAGGTGGACACAGACTTGCAGAGGTAAGGCTGAAAAGAATAAGGATTCATGCGCTGTGCTGCTCTGTGGGAGTCCAAAACGTGACTCCTATCCCCAGACTCCTGCACATGGAGCTGGCAAGGACCACGAGTGCTGCAGGGGATCACCCCAATAGACTAGAGACTTATATTTCAGACTCTCGTGTTGGAACCCTGTCCTGGTTTTCGCATCCATGGGCCCAGCTGGGGGATGTTGTGGAGGCTGAGTGTCATTAATACTGCTCTGGGCCAGCACTTGGGAGTCCAGGCTGTGATGGCCAGTCCTGGTCTCTATGTCCACAGGCTGCAAGGATTGAAGAGGAAACCCCCTTTGGAATGCTTCTCAGATTAAGGGGTCATACCTTCTTTCTTCACGGAGTCATCATAAGCCATGGTGGTCCTGCAGGGCCTTTGTGAATGTTCACTGTGTCCAGGCTCCTTCCCGTCTACAGGACCAGGTCTGAGAAACAAAGAAGGAAAACCCTCCTGTAATGCGAAATCACTGTGGAGAAGCAACCTTCCAGATGGAAATGCGTAGTGATCCAAGGGCAGACTGGAAGGGCAGCAAGAAATAAAGGAGTGTCTCGTCACCTCCTCATTCTGCTTGTAAATGTATCGGGGCTGAGACTGCAGGAAGTGTACTGGGCTTAATTTGATTTGACTTATGAGTTAGAGTTGTGGTTTGGGGAAGTATATAAAATACCTCCCACAGAATAAAAAATACCTCAAAATTAATGAGAATTTCTGAAATGCCAACAGGACTGACAACACCGAGATGGTAAATACTGACATTAAGTCAGAGGGATAGGTTCAGTCACAGTTATGAAATGCACAGATAAAGCAGGATGCAGAGGAAGACAGATTACAGCAAACATTTCCAGACCATAAAGTCCTACCATGCGGATTGGCAACAGGCTAAAACCTATCGTGTTGCAGTTTAAACAGAAATGATAACTTTACAGTGTAATTTTTTGGTCTGCATTTTGTTGAGCTATATGAATTTGCTCAAAACTGCAGAGGTATAAAAATAAGTATACTTCTTATATTGGTTGGCCACATGACAGCTTTCAAGGCTATCAAGCCTCTGTTAAAGGCTAGGTGGAAATAAGGAAGAATTCATTTGTCCACTGGCGGTGAAGTTTTTGTGATTAAGATTTTTACTGATTTGAAGAGTTACTGTAATGTAAATGTTCTAAGTATTATTCTGAAGACGTTAAACTTTTTCTGGCATTCACGTTTATACGTTTATACGTCTACTAAGACTTTGACAATGACAAGCTGTAGACTGCACTCTAGCGTAAAGTTCTTCAAATACTTTAAGGACAGGTAATGTTGCAAGTCCTGCAGGAAGTCTTTGCAGGAAACTTAAAAATGACAGACTAAATATATCAAAAAGTGTTCTCATCCAGTTAGTGAAATGCTTCCAAGGTGATTGGATTGGCTATTTACTTAAATTTCATTTTATTTTCATTACTATAAGGGGATTGAGAAATGTTGACGGGCTCTCTGGTGAGACATTGCCAATCCCTTAGGCGGGCATGGGCAATACTGAAGTGTGTAACTTTCGTGACAGAGAATCTGATTAACAAGGGGAACTTTCCTAAGTTACATCGAAGATAAACGAGAAGACTTAATTGCACAAGTCAGATAAAATACAGTGCGTAGACAAGCCTAAGTTGAGCGTACAAAGAGAAAAAGCATTACCAAGAATGATTTACAAGCAACATTCAGAAAAGTAACACAAGAAAGTACTTCTCCACTTCCCTGAGGAGAATGAAGAATGGAGTTGGTCAAAGTCAAGAGAATCTAGAGTGAAGTAAAGAAACCAAATCAGCTGGATTATTTTAGTGATAAACTGGAGAACTGCTTGCTCTGAGGGCTTGTCATAGGAAATGAAGGGGCTATAAGGTCAGATCTCATGTAGAAATATGAGGCAACTTGCACCATTGTAGCTAGATTTCCATGTTCCTGTATTCAACTTTCTCAGGTAGAAATTACTGCCCTCCCACCTGTTGGGATGAGCACTGGGTGTTGTACGGAAACCAATTTGACAATAGATTTCATTAAAAAAAAAAAAAAAAAGAAATTACTGCCCTCCCCTCTCCACACAAGTGGGGCAGACTCTGCAAGTGGTAAGGCAAGGGGGAACATCCGAGGGAATTATGTCCATTCATTTGAAAACAGTATACCCTCTCAACTGGCACTAAAATATACTGAATTTATCAGAAAAAAAGATAAAGGTCCCGTTAGTTTTTACAGGCTGGTAATGCCAAGAAATACAGCAACTTGAGACCTGGAGTTTTAAATGTTTTTCATGCCAAATGAATTTTGGCTAAGAACGTTTGAGAAATAATAAGGAAAAAAATCTTAAACATTTGGGGTCATATATATGTCCATCAATTTGTTGTCAACTCCAAGAACAGGCACTTCTGCAGGCCCTGAGACATACGGGCAGGCCTTCTTTTTAGTAACATCAAAACTAACATAAACCAGAGTGGAACGGTCTAACAGTCAGAATGGGAATAAGTACCTCTGAAGACAGTATGAGAGAGAACACCATGATGTGACTTCGGAGCTGTGAAAAAAGTGTTCGTGGTCTCTTAACTGACTGCTTTGGAAAACAACCAGTGGATTTAAAAAGTTGTAAAAGGGAACAGAAAATTAGGAGCTGATCCTCAGAGGCACGGGCAAACACAGAAAACACATGCCGGTATTGGCATGACGTATTGCAATTAGGCCTGCTCCTGTTTCAACTTTCAGAGAAACGCTGAAGAGCATTTTACACATTACAGGATTAAATAACCCGTAGAGAGAGAAAAAAAAAAAAAAAAATGAATGGGACCTGAAGGCAAGGCTGATTCACGAAAGAACTGGAATAGCCGAGAGCTTAAAAAACTTAAAACACAGTGAACTCTGTTGCTCACAGCTTGGGCAGACTGATGGACCTTGCATTTCGAGATTCTTTAAAATCAAGGTATTATTGCAGCTCAGGGGTTAGTTTGGGTTGCTGACTCACAAAGGAAAGATGAAACCAGATAAAGAAGTCTCAAGCAATAGTGTGGAAGAAAGGCAGAGTTAGGACAACATTTATATAGGATCAGATGACCCCTCGATATTCCTTCCAGGTAATCATTATCCACGATAAATTCAGACTTCAGGGTTAGGCAGCAGATTGTGGGACTAACAGAAGTGAAAAATATTATTATTAGCCTTGATTTTCACGTTAGAAGACAGAGGCCATAATTAACATGAAATGTTGGCACAACGAAAACAGGTGTTAAAACCCATTCTCCTGAATCCCATCATTTTGGAGTTTACGGAATTCAGTGTTGTCAACTTCAAGAGGCAGGGGTAGTTTTACAATTATGTTCTTCTCAGTGTGCTAAGAAATGATACCATAAGTGAAAGTTCGTTACTTAATGTTGCTTATTCTTATTTTGCAGGTCCAAATGAGAAGTATTGAAACAAAAAGTTTCAGAAGGTGATTTTTTTTTTTTTTTTTTTTTGCGGTAATCTGAGCCCCAGCGATCGTTGTTAACAAATTTCTTCATCCCAGAACGTGAGTACTGAAAAAGAGGGAACAGAGTAAGGCCCTCCATCCGAGCAGTGAGCGAAACGCTGAAATCCGGTCTAGTCCGCGACGACAGCCATGTTCAAGGGTCCCTGTTTTCTTCCAGCCTTCCTCCAGGAACCCAAGTGGCCCGACAGTGCAGGAAAAGGAAGGTGCTTTGCCAGCTGTTGCCAGTTGCTGAATCGCTGCAGTTGTTTACTTCTAGGATAGAGCAGGTGCTGTCTTGTCATTTTGGTGGAGATCTCCTCCAAACTCAGAACGCAGAGACTCCGAATTCCTGCCACTCCCTTCTCCAGGAACCTACCTATGCAGCACTCACAGCCCCTGCCAGCTCTGGAAACTGCAGAGATCCTGACAGCCTGGGATGGGGATTGAATCCTCTCATTGCAAGGGAGCCGAGCGGAACCACGACCACCGCACAGATCGGCTGACAACACACATTTCCAAAAAACCACCAGGACGAATTTTGACAAGCTTTGTCCAATCAACAGGCTTTCCTTTGACTGAGGGTTTTTTTTTTTGTTTTTGTTTTTTTTGGTTCTGCTATAAGGGGACATAACCGGCCACCAGCTTAACCGGCAGAGGGAGGGGGGAGAGGTCGCTCCTCCAATGCATGATATAAAGTGAATCTACAAGTAACAGCTGCGGGGGGACACGGGCCTTGTACGGAGAAGATCGCACCCCGAAGGCACGTTCCAACTGGGTCGCCCGCAAAGAGGACACGCAACACCTGGTTATTTATACAGAGAGCCCCCAGGACCACCCTTTTTGCGGTCCCCACGCAAACCAATGGGATTCTCCCGGCAGTTTTGCATCAACAGCTAGTTCAACAAAGCTCTGTGAAGAGGAAAAGAAGAAAGCTCCTCGCATCCTCTCCGCCGGCTGAGGGCCCAGCCCTCCCGCCGCCCCGGCCCCGGGGCTCTCTCGCCTTGACAGCCCGGGGCCCCTGCACCCCGGGTCCCGAGCCGCACCGCGGCCCCGACCCGGTCCCCGCGGTCCCGACGGCCTCCGGGCGCCCCCGAGGGCGGAGACGGCCCGGGCAGGGGGAGGGGCGGCCCCGGCCCGCAGGCCCCTGGGGCGGCCGCACGCCCCCTCCCGGCCCCGCAGCTTTCCCGCCTTCCCCATTTGAACAGCTCCCGCCCGCCTTCCTTCCGCGGCCCGCTCCAGCCCCTTCCCGGGGGCGGACTGCGGCCGCTACTCCAGTCCCCGGCTCGGCCCCTGGGCTAGGCCGCGCCGGGCCTGAGGCGCCCCCGCGGCGGTGTCGCGGGCCAAAGCGGCGGGTGGCGGCGGGGCGGGGCCGCTGCCGCTTCGGGGAGGGGGCCCAGCTCGGCCTCGTGGGGGCTCCGCTCGCCGCTACCTTCACTCGGCTCGCCCGGATCCCGCCTCAGCGCCGCCGACCGCCGCCATCTTGGAGAAGGAGAGAAAAGCGCGAGCGTCCAGGGAGCCTCAGTCGAGCCCAGAGCGCAGGCTCCGGCTCGGGAAGGGGAATCACGCTCCTGACGGAGCGCCGAGCGCATCGAAAGAAACGCGCGCTGGCTGAGCCCGGGAGCTGGAATTGGTTGAGAAGTTGCTGTGAGCCAGGCGTGGGCTCGGAGCTTTACGAACATTATGCCATTTAATCCCAGCTGCATCCCTGTGAGGTAGGTTTGGTCACATTTTGCGGATGAGAAACAGGCTCAGAGAGGTTAAGTGGCTTGCCCAACCGTACACAGGTGGTTGGGGGAGGAGGCAGGTACTACTCCAACTTTTGTGAATCGGAATGAGGTGAACTTTCTGCAAGACTATGCCATTTCCTTCGAGATATTTTTGTACATCAGTGCTGTCTCTGCAAACCCTTGACCGTGCAGATTCATAGTGCTTATTGGGAATTTGGCACTTACGTTGGGGTGCTTGGCATATTTCGGAAGAATGTATTTTTCTAACAATGAACTGTAAAATAATGTACATGGTGAGCCGTCATCTGCATTTCTTCTCACATATTATTTGCATTTAAAAGTTGGAAACAGTCTTCAAACAAATGAAGAGATGCCACACACAGGAGAGAGACAGAGAGGGAGAGAGGGTTTTTCTGATTTGCTCTGGAGAATTTGGACCAATAGGTAGAAACTGCTGTGTGAAGATCTTGGTTCAATATGAAGACAAACTAATGTTTCTAGAGCAGTTCAGTCGTGTTTGGCTACCTTGTCAGTTAGTGAGTTCCCCATTATCAGAGGAATTCAAGAAGAAGTAGTGTCCTAGTTATTGTAGAATGCAGAGAGGTTAGCGATCTAGGTTGGGTCGTAGAGTCGTGAACCCCGTGACACTCTGCAAAATTACGTGTTTGTGCACATGCGTGTTTTTCTGGGTTTAGATCCTATCAAAGATTAGGAACCCTTGTCTTCCTGGGCTTTTGAGTCCAGAATTAGAAGGGCTGCTCGCAGGGGTTTTAATCATGCTGCTCGCTTTGCGGACTTAGAAACTGAGATGAAGAGAAGCAGATGAGTTGGCTCACAACGCACCGCCAGTTAGTGATCAGAGAAGGATGAGAAGCCAGATTATTTGGCTCTTGGTTTGGTGCTCTTTTCACCGTACGATGCTCTCTCTCCCTCTGCACTGAGTTGAATGTCGGATTCCGTTCAATCATGGCTCTTCACAGTCGTGAGATGCGAGATGTTCAAGCACCTGAGACAAAGCGGTTGAATTTATTCCCCAAACGTAACTGTGAGCAGTTAATAAAACTGCCGTCATGGCCCCATCCTGCCCATCAAAAAGACAGTCCGTGAGTTTCACCAAGAGTTATGGGATTGCTCTTCTGGGACATCTTGCCTGACATTGGGCCTCCCTGTGAGGTATTTAAGCGCCATGAGAATGTACTTTCACTCCTGTTCTTCAGGGTTGCTCAGGATGTTTTCGGCTGGAAGGGACGTAATCCCAATTCAAAACAGTTCACCAGAAAAGGAGACTTTATTGGCTGACAGCACTGAAACGTCTGGCACCTTTGGGCATGGCTGGATCCAGGGAGGAACTTGAGTTTCTGGAGAGAGGTTCTTTCCTCTGGGTTGGCTTTATTCTCAGGCTGCAGGTGATGAGTCCACCTCCAGGCTGTATCATCCTTGCTACTGGCAGTGTCCCTGGGTGGGGACTTGCTTTTACCCATTTGTTTTGGGAGACTCTCATTGCCTGAATTAGATCATGTATCCAAACAGAAAGCAATCACTATGGGCAAAGTCGTGGGGTATGCTGATTGGCTAAATCAGGTCACACGCTCACGGTTTAAAGCAGCATAAACTCGAGGAGAATCAGGGATTCTTGTCCGAAGGGTAAAGGAGCGCTAGGCAAAGCCGATAGCTGTCCACCCAGCTGTACCACTTGCTTGGACCCGCCTGCTTCATGGGTCCCGTTTGTCCTGTGTCTTCTTTCATCCCTCATGAGATTGGGCATATCAAATAATTGCCCGTCTTAACCTTCTGCAGACCGGAAGTCTATCACCCCTCGGTCTGCCCTCTCTGTTCCCTGATCCCAGTCTGGTATCACTGCCTGTCCATTCATTCATTCATTCATTCATTCAACAGATATTTATTGGAAACACGGCCTGTGTGAGGCACTGCCCTGGGTGTTCAGAATAGAACAATGAACAAAACTGGGAGTGTCTGGACCCCCCCCCCCCCACCGGAGTTTACGTTCTAATTGGGTTGGGAACAGAAAATAAGATACCGTGTTAGGTGGTGATCAAAGGTGGAGAAAAAAATGCCCAGTAGGGTAAGATACCAGGAGGGAGTGGAAGTAGGGATTGTTATTTAAAGTAGCGATCAGAGAGGCTCCTCTGACTGACATGTGCTCTGGAGGCGGAAGCAGAGGCCGGCCCAGAAGTGGGCTGGTGGCGGAGGCTCAGAGGCCATAGCTCCGGGAATGGACGCTAGGCCTTCCTCCGAGCCTCGATGGAAAAATATTCTCCACCTAATACCCTGCCATGGTTCTTTTGTTTTTGCAACTTGTAAGGAGAGAAAGGTGGACCACTTGGTAGCCCGAAGTGGAGAAGGGCCTAGTCACGCAGACTTTGTGAGTGAGAACGCCATCCCGTGAAAACAGGAGGATGGCATCTGGGATGTGTGAAGGGTGGGTGCTGTCTGGGCCTGGGGCTGGTCTCTGGCTCACGTGACCCAAGGAAACTGCCTCGTGCATGGCAGTAGCAGGTGGCCCATCAAGTCCTACTTGATTTGGATGTGTTCTTCCCTGCACTGTTTTTCCATGCTTTGGCCTCATCAGCTGTGTTGTGAGCAGCTTCGTTGCATCAGCCCGGATGGATGTGCTGAGGACAGGGCCCTTTGGGCTGGGAGTGCACAGACCTAATTAAAACTACCGTAAGTGGCAAGAAGAAGTTTATGGCTCGAGGTGAAGAAATGCTAGGAGCCAGAGAAAAGCTAGCCGTCTAGGCCTCCGGGTCCAGGGATTCAGATCCCTCCCTCTTACCTCTGTTCTCTCAGGTGCGCCATCCTCACTGGCCTGGAGTCACGGCCACATGTAGCCCAGGCTTCTAGGCTTACGGTGGTGAGCAAAGAGGGAAGAGGGCTTCCCCATACCAGCTCCATGGGAAGGAATCCCAGGCAAGAATGATTGGTTGGCTTGGGGTCAGGTGGTCGTTCCGTGCTGTGATGGATCATTTCTGGCAGAACCATGAAGTTGGAGTCATTTCCCAAAAGAACAGGGGAATCTATTCTGGGATGACAAACAGTAAATCCTCTGTAATGAGGCTGTGATGCCCTGTCCTTGCTTTTGAGGAGCTACTGCCTCGTGTGCAGTCTTGATTCTTCACATCCCTTGACCCTGCCCCAGCCACACCGACCGACTTCCGGTTCCCTAGACTTCCGGTTCCCTAGACTTCCGGTTCCCTAAGCGCGGAGTGCCCCACCGTGCATCCACGCCATTGTGCACACGTTTCCTTGTCTGCGGTGTGCTCCCTCCGCACCCCCACCGCTTGACCACTTTTGCCAGCTCCGTACCCAGAAAACTCCTATTTGTTCTACAAGACGTAGCTTGAATGCCGCCTGTCCGAATCATGCTCCGTGTTCCCACACGCTCGATTTCGTGTCTCTACCACTGCGCTTCCCACATGGATGTCAGCAATCCCCTGACATCCCTCCTCAAGGGCAGGATCTAAGTCATCTTTGTCCCTCCAGCCACATGGCGGGTATTCAGCAAATCCTTTTGACTGGATGCTGTTAAATGAACAGTAGGACAGACCATTTTTTCTTGGGACTCAAGGCGACAGGGGTGCAAGCTTCTTGGGAAAGTTACATAGATGGTGTGGCGGCCCTGGGTTTACCTGCTTCACTGCTCGTCTGCAGCAGACATCACAGCTCAGACTTCAGGGGTGGCCGTGGAATGCCAGCCTGGTGATCGTAATACCCAGCTTGAGCTTTCCTGGGGCTGTGTCAAAACTTCAAAGGCAGGAGCCTGTCTGAGAAAGTAAGAAGACACTGAAAGAGCTTGAAGATGCTCGGTGCCTGGATCAAGCTGTCCTCTGCTCCTTCCATGCCTTACCGCGTGAGTCAGGGATCTCCCCTATCTGTTGGTGTAAACTGGTGGGGGCTCCTCTGTCCTTTGGAGCCCAGAGGACCTCTCCAGTCCCTAGGCTTCAAGAAAGAGGAAGCCCTCTAGCTGGTCCTTGCCTGTAGGGCAAGGTCCTTGCCTGTAGAATAGGGTGGGAGGGCATTCCTGGTGGAAGAGATTGGGTAAAGGGAGGCAGGGAGGCTCAGGGCTGCACCACATGCCCAGAATGACAAGCAGTGGGGTCAGGCGTGTTAGTGCTGGGGGAGGTCTGGGCCACGTGGAGAGTTATGTACTTAGTCTGGAAGGGCTGGGCCAGCACCTGCCCTCTCCTCCCAACCTGGCTGTCTCTGTCCTCCACTGTGCATTTCTTGCTGATGGTGGTGACCCTCAATTTCTTCTTTCCTTCTCCCCCAGCCTTACAGGAAAATATTTTAAATTTAGAAGTTCAAAGTACAAATATTCATGTACCCACCTCCCAGATTAAACAAATGTTAACATTAGTCTCCTTATATTGGCTTGTTTTAAAATTTTATTTAATTAAAAAAAATCTTTTTTAGGAAAGAAAGCATGAATGAGCCCCATCTCTATCCCCAGCATCAATAATAGCTCATTGCCTTGTCTTTTCTCAGAGGAATTGAAATTGGTGTGTGTCCTTCCTGTCCATGTTTTGATCACATATAGGCACAAGAGGCAGAGTAGCTTAATTAATGATTAAGAGTATTAACTCAGGAGCCAGACTTACTGGGTGAAAGTCTAACTCTCTTTCTTTCTTTCTTTCTTTCGTTTGAGAGAGAGAGTGCACACACACATAAGTGGGGGAGGGGCAGAGAGAGAGAAAGAGAGAATCCCAAGCAGGCTCTGCATTGTCAACGCAGAGCACGGTGTGGGGCTCGAACCCACAAACTGAGATTATGACCTGAGCTGAAGTCAAGAGTTGGATGCCCAACTGAGTTGGAGCTCAACTCTATTACTTTTTGCTGTGTAACCTTGAGCAAATTCCAGACATCTCAGGGTCCCAATGTCTCTCTTCTCAAAATGGATAGAAGGAAAGCAAAGCCCTTACACAGCAGTGTCTGATACCTGGCAGGTACTGTATGTGTTCGTTACCGTTACGCAGGAATAATATATGGTGTTGTGTTGTGTTGCACCATACCAGCACTGTTTTGCAAAGCTATGTAAGTGGTATAGGACCATTTGGTAGCAATTTGTGTTTTTCTTTTTGTTTTTTGTTTTTATTTTTAATATAAGTTATTGTCAAGTTAGCTAACATGCAGTGTATACAGCGTGCTCTTGGTTTTAGGGGTAGATTCCCATGATTCATTGCTTACATACAACGCCCAGTGCTCATCCCTAACAAGTGCCCTCCTCAATGCCCATCACCCATTTTCCTCTCTCCCCTGCCCCCCACCCATCAACCCTCAGTTTGTTCTCTGTATTTAAGAGTCCATTATGATTTGCCTCCCTCCTTCTCTGTTTGAAACTATCTTTTCCCCTCCCCCTCCCCCATGGTCTTCTGTTAAGTTTCTCAAGTTCCACATATGAGTGAGAATGTATGATATCTGTCCTTCTCTTACTGACTTATTTCACTCAGCATAATACCCTCCAGTTCCATCCACATTGCTGCAAATGGCAGGATTTCATTCTTTCTCATTGCCAAGTAGTATTCCACTGTATACATAAACCACATCTTTTTTATCCATTCATCAGTTGATGGACATTTAGGCTCTTTCCATACTTCGGCTGTTGTTGAAAGAGCTGCCATAAACATTGGGGTACATGTGCCCCTGTGAGTCAGCACTCCTGTATCCTTTGGATAAATTCCCAGTACACAATTTGTGTTTTTCAATCAACATACCATGTTTGGGAGACTTTGCTTCTAGCCAAATTGGAATACCAGGGACCAGATTTCTCTTGCTGCCTGAAGCAATCAACAAAAAGATCCAGACAAAATATAGGAGATGAGGATTTTCAGACCTTGAATATCAGGCAGCACAGGACAGCGATCCCCAAGATGATGGGAGGCAAACAGTGTGAGCCCTATGATTGCCTTGGTTTACTGCCTGAAGTTTCCAGAGTACGGTGTAGGGAAGGGTACCTCAGGTGGAGCCTGGTGATCTCCCTGAGTTGAGGAGAGGGAGCTGGGAGTTTGGAGAGATCAAGGTGGCCGGGATTCTCAGGCAGAGTGTGAATGAGGAGAGCCCTGCCCAGAAAGGGCTCCAGAGCTCCACAGGGAGCTTGACCAGTCGGTGCCTGTATGCGAAGAAACTACCTAAGATCAGGGAGAGAACTACTCAAAAGGATTAGAGAGAGCAATCCCTATAGTTCACAAAGTGTGTGGGGATAGTTCAGGTTCTCATAAGCCAGAATGGAAAAATCTGGTAATTCATGAACTATCTGCTAGAGTGCTCAGTTGTGGGAGGAAAGTTAACCCAGAATAGAGGCTGCTCTGATCCCACCTAACAAAATTTAAAAACAAACCTTGAGAGGATCAAACTGTTTCCAAGTAACTTAATTGTATCACAGAACAAACTCCAGGACTATCTATATGAATACAAAATATCCAGTGCACTACCAAGCCAAAATTCAGTCTCTTGCAGTAATAAAAATTGGGAGGCGTGCAAAGAAGCAATTAACTATGACCCATAATGAGGAGAAAAATCCATCAATATAAACAGACCCATAAGAGACATGAACGATAGACTTAGTAGACAAGGATATTAAAACAATAATTATAACCACATTCCGTATGTTCAAAAGGAGAGAACAAAGATTAAACATGCTAAGCAGAGACATGAAAGGTATAAAAGGGATTCAGGAGGTCACATGGTTCTGGGAAGCTGGAACAGATCTACTTTTTTCCTGTTACTCCTACTAAGTACAACTACAATCTCTGGACATTATATAAAAACAAAAAACACAAAATCAAAAAACAAATATAAGACGACACTGAAAGTTGGGGAGAGTAATGTAGATTTCAGGACCCAAACCATATGCCCTTCTTACACCATACACAAAAATCAACTCAAATATATTAAAGACATAACTGGAAGATTCAAAACTATAAAACTGCTAGAGGAAAACACAGGGGGAAGGGTCTATGACATTGGTCTTGGCAAGGATTTCTTTGGGGGAGGCGGAGTAGGGGGAGGATATGATGCTAAAAGCAAAGGCGATAAACAATGGGACTCCATCAAACTAAAAAGTTTCTGCATGACAGAGGAAACAGTCAACAAAATGAAAAGGGACCCTATGGAATAGGAGAAAGTGTTTGCAAATCATCTATTGGATATGGGTATAATGTCAAAAATATGTAAAGAACTCATACAAGTCCGTACCATAAGAACAAATAACCCAATTAAAAAAATGGGCGGGGTGCTTGGGTCGCTCAGTCAGTTAAGTGTCTGACTTGGGCTCAGGTCATGATCTCACAGTTTGTAAGTTGGAGCCCCGCGTTGGCTCTGTGCTGACAGTGCAGAGCCTGGAGACTGCTTCGGATTTTGTGTCTCCTTCTCTGTCTACCCCTCCCACTCCCCTGCACATGCTCTGTCTCTCTCAAAGATAAATAAACATTAAAAAAAAATAATGGGCAGTGGACCTCAATAGACATTTTTCCAAAGAAGAAGCACAGGTAGCCAACAGGAGCATGAAAATGTGCTTGGTGTCATGAATCACCAGGGAAATGCAAATCGAAACCACAGTGAGACATCACCTCACACCTGTTAGGATGGCTGTTATCAAAAAGTCAACAGATCAAACAAGTGTTGGTGAGGATGTGGAGAAAAGGGAGCCCTAGGGCACTGTTGGTATGAATATAAATTGGTGCAGCCCCTATGGAACCAGTATGGGGGTTCCTCAAAAAATTAAAAATAGAAGTACCATGTGATCCAGAAACCCCACTTCTGGGTAAATATCCAAAAGAAATCACATCACAATCACGATCTCAAAGAGATACCTGCACTTTCTTGTCCATTGCAGAATTACTCACTGTAGCCAAGATATGGAAACAATCTAAGTGTCTGTTGACAAATACATAGATAAAGAAAATGTGAGGGGTGTGTGTGTGTGTAATGGAATATTACTAAGACTTTAAAAAGAAGGGAATCCTGCTCTTTTTGGCAGCATGGATGGACCCAAGAACATTATGTGAAGTGAAATAAGCCAGACAGACTTATATGTGGAATCAAAACAAAACAAAACAAAACCCTCACTAAACTAAACTAAAACAAAACAAAACCAAAAACCAAAAATCCACCCCCCTCAAGCTTATAGTAGAATGGTGGTTACCAGAGGCTGGAGGTGGGGGTGAGGAAAAAGGAGGGATATTGATCCAAGGGTACAAACTTGTAGTTAAAAGCGACCAAGTTCTGGGGCATGGAGGTGGCTCAGTGGGTTGAGCATCTGACTTTGGCTCAGGTCATGATCTCGCAGTCCCTGAGTTTGAGCCCTATATTGGGCTCTCTGCTGTCAGCACAGAGCCCACTTCAGATCCTGTGTCCTCTTCTCTCTGCCCCTACCCCACTTGCACGTGCATGCATCTCTCTCTCTCTCTCTCTCTCTCTCAAAAATAAATAAACATTAAAAAAAAAAAAAGATGGGGATGCCTGGGTGGCTCAGTCTGTTGAGCATCCAACTTTGGCTCAGGTCATGATCTCACGGTTTGTGAGTTCGAGCCCTACATTGGGCTCTGCTGACAGCTCAGAGCCTGGAGCCTGCTTCAGATTCTCTCTCTCTCTCTCTCTCTCTCTCTCTCTCTCTCTGCCCCTCCCCTGCTCATTGTCTCTCCCTCCCTCCCCCTCAAAAATAAACTAACATTAATAAAAAAGATGACTAAATTCTGGAGACCTAGTGAATGGCATGGTGACCATAGTTAGTAACAGTGTATTGTGTACTTGAGATTTTCCAAGAGAGTAGAGCTCAAGTATTCTTAACACACACACACACACACACACACACACACACACACACACACACACACACAATGACTGGGAGGTGATGGATGTGTTAATTAGTTTGGTTGTGTTCATCACAATGTGTATGTATATTAAAACATGTAATATACCTTAAATAATATAGTTTTTTATTTCAAAAAGAGAGTCATAAACCTACAAACGTATATAGAGTTGTTCCTAACATTTCCCTATTATTTTGGTGTCTGTGGGGTTTGTAGTGATGCCACATTTTATTCCTGATATTGGCAATTTGTGTTTTTTCTCTCTCTGTGCCAGTTTTGATCTTTGTTTCACTGATTTTCTCCATTGTTTTTCTGTTTTCAATTCCATTGATTTCTGCTCTTTATTATTTCCATCTTTCTGCTTGCTTTTAGTTTTTATCTTCTTTCTCTAGGTTCTAGAAGTGGAAGCTTCAGTTACTGATTTTAGACACTTTCTTTTTTTGGATGTATACATTTGGCGCTATAAATGTCCTTCTTAGCCCTGCTCTAGCTGTTGTCCTATGATTTTTGATGCATTGTATTTTCTTTTTTTTTTTTTAAGGTTTATTTATTTTTTGGGGGGGGAGGAGCAGAGGGAGAGAGAGAGAGAGAGAGAGAGAGAGAGAGAGAGAGAGAGAGAGAGAGAATCTGAAGCAGGCTCCAGGCTCTGAGCTGTCAGCACAGAGTCTGATGTGGGGTTCAAACTCTCAAACCGTGACCTGAGCCGAAGTCGGATCTTAACCGACTGAGTCACCCAGGTGCCCCGATGCATTGTATTTTCATTCAGTTCAGCACTGTGGTGTATTTCTTTGAGACTTCCTCTTTGGCTTATTTAGAAGTGTGTTGCTTAGTTTTCAAGTATGTGGAGACTTTTCTGTTATTATCTTTCTGTTCTTGATTTCTAGTTTGATTCCACTGGTCCATGAACACACTAGGTCATATTATCTTGATTGCGGTGACAGTTTCACTGGCATTTACCTATGTCAAAACTCCAAGAAATATCAACCCTTTAAATATGTGCAGTTTAATATGTGTCAGTTATACTTCAATAAAGGTGTCAAAAATGTGGGGAAAAAAAGACTCAGAATTTCTGGAAGTGAAATCTACAATGTCTGAGATGAAAAATGTGTGAGACAGGACTGATGGCCAATTAGACACTGAAGAAGGGAAGGTGAATGAACTTTTAAGATATAGTGAGATGAACAATCCAAAATGAAACACAGAGAGGAAAAAAGACCCCCTCCCCCCCAAAATAAAGAGTAGCAGTAAGCTGTGGGAAGCTGTAAACTTAATACAAGTGTACTTTGAGTCCCTGAAAGAGGAGAGTGGATTAAAACTTATATATTAGAAGAAATATTCATAGAAAAATTTTCAAATTTCCAAACTCACAAAAGTAAAGAAAAAGACACCAGTGCACATCATAACCTATTTGCTTGAAGCTAAGGATAGAGAAAAAAACCTTAAAAGCATCCAGAGAAAAAGAAGACATTATGTGCACGAAAGGCTTACCTCCATGGGCCTAAGGCTACTTCCCTTAGAAAAGTCTGCAAGTGGGGGCACCTGGGTGGCTCAGCCGGTTGAGTGTCCGCCTTCGTCTCAGGTCATGATCTCACGGTTTGTGGGTTCCCACATCTGGCTTGCTGCTGTCGGTGCAGAGCCTACTTCAGATCCTCTGTCTCCTACTCTCCCTGCCTGTCCCCAGCACGCACTCTCTCCTCTCTCAAAAATAAATAAACATTAAAAAAAAAGAGAGACAAAAGTCTGCAAGTGAGTTTGACCTTTGTCTGGTGTCTGGGAACTTGGCTTTCGAGAGGCTTCCCGAATATGAGCTGAGAAGGACGCTTTTCCTTTGTGACGTTCTTTCCCCAAACCCAATAATCCTGCCCTCATCATGAGAAAATTCACAGGTGCACCCTAAATTGAGGGACATGCTACAAAATACCTGGCCAGTACTCCTTGAGATCATCAAGGTCATGAAAAGCAGGAAATACTGAAAAACTGTCAGACCGCAGGAGACTAGCACAGCTCAGTGCAAAGTAGCCATCTGGACTGGACCTTGAAACACACAAAGGTCAGTGATAGAAAACTGGTAAAACACAAAGTCTACAGTTTAGTTCATAGTAATCTACCAATGTGGGTTTCTTAGACTTGGCAGGTTTATAACAGTAATCAGAGATAGTAATAGTAGGGAAAACTGAAACAATATGAGGGGTGTATGAGGAGAACTTTCTCCTGTCTGTGCAAGTTTTCTGTACGTGTAAGATTATTCCAAATAAAAGGTTTATTTTAAAAAAGGTCATCCTTTGAGAAGTTTGATACAATCAATGAATCTCTAGTTGGACTGATCGGGGAAAAAAAAAAAAAGCATAAAATACCAACATCAGAAGTCAAGCTATAAAATGCACGCACACACACACACACACACACACACACACATGATTATCTTGGTTCTCAGTCTATGTTGACACATGTACATCCAGGTAATTAATTTTTACAGCTGTATAGTACTCTGTTCTCGCAGTGTGCCAGATTTTATTTATTCATTGTCATCACCGTGGGCATTTAAATTGTATCCATTTAAGTGATTATAATAAGCAGTAGCACAGTAATCTTGTTCAAGTCTCTTGTGCAGTTATCTGAGAATTTCCTTGAGGAGACTCCCAGGGAAGGTAATGCTGTATCCTAGGGCATATATTTACCTTTAACGGAAGATTGCCAGGTTGCTTTCCAAAGTGGTTGAATGGACTTCTGTATTTTATTTTTTTTACCCTTGGCCTCCTGAGGTCTGTTCTGCCTGATTTGCCGACTCCCATCTCTCTCCGCCTCTCCATCCCTCCCATCTGTGAGATGGCTGATTAAGGTTGATCCTAGGTGATGGAAACAATGTGGCCCCTTTCACCCAGACCTGAAGTAACCTTAATTACCTCTTGAATTTCACTCTTCCCAAACGTTCTCAAAGCTACAATTTCCTAGTCGAGTCTAGCATAAGAGGAATCAGCATGGCATACATACTTGGCCATTCCCCACGCTACCCAGGAAACCGAAGATCATGTTCACAGATACGAGTTCATCTGCTTGCAAGTTTGAGATACACATCTTATTCCCATATGAACTCCTTTTTGGTAGCTGCCGGTCTCATCCTGTTGGTTTCTCAGATGACGAGAGTGACATTCAGAAAGGTTAAGTGATACACTCCAAGGTCACACAGTATATTGATGGCATTATAAATTTTCAGTGTTCTTACCAAAGATGCATAACCTGAATCTGATTGTGAGAAGACATCAGACAAACTCCAAACGAAGGACGTTCTACAATATGACTGGCCTGTACTCTTAAAAAAAAAAAAAAAAAAATCAGTGCCGGGGATATGTGGGAAATCTATACCTCCTCTCAGTGTTGTTGTAAACCTAAATCTGCTCTAAAAATAGCCTTAAAAAAATGTCATGGGGGCGCCTGGGTGGCTCAGTCGGTTGAGCAGCCGACTCTTGATTTCAGCTCAGGTCAGGATCCCAGGGTTGTGGGATTGAGCCCCTCATTGGGCTCTGTGCTGAGCATGACGTCTGCTTGAGATTCTCTCCCTCTCAGAGGCAAACCATAAGAGACTCTGAAATATAGAGCACAAGCCGAAGGTGATGGGGATGGGGGGTTGGGGGGCAGGGAAAATGGGAGATGGGCATTGAGGAGGGCACTTGTTAGGATGAGCACTGGGTATGTATGTAAGTGATGAATCACGGGAATCTGCCTCCAAAGCCAAGAGCACACTGTATGTACTGTATGTTAGCTAATGTGACAAATTATTAATAAAATAAAATATAAAAATAAATGAAAAATGATCTCCCTCTCTCTCTCTCTCTCTCTTCCCTGCTTGCACTGTCTCTCTCTAATTTTTTTTTTTCCAACGTTTTTAATTTATTTTTGGGACAGAGAGAGACAGAGCATGAACGGGGGAGGGGCAGAGAGAGAGGGAGACACAGAATCGGAAACAGGCTCCAGGCTCTGAGCCATCGGCCCAGAGCCCGACGCGGGGCTCGAACTCACGGACCGCGAGATCGTGACCTGGCTGAAGTCGGACGCTTAACCGACTGCGCCACCCAGGCGCCCCTGCACTGTCTCTCTCTAAAAACAAACAAAAATGTCATGAAGCATGCATGTATGGATATGTGCACACACACGCACCCACACAAAACTGGAGAACTATATTGTACATTAACAGAGACTAACCGGACTTCAAAGCTGTAATCATCAAGGCAGTATGGTACTGGCACAAGAACAGACACTCAGATCAATGGGACAGAATAGAGAACCCAGAAATGGACCCACAAACGTATGGCCAACTAATCTTTGACAAAGCAGGAAAGAATATGCAATGGAATAAAGACAGTCTCTTCAGCAAGTGGTGCTGGGAAAACTGGACAGCGACATGCAGAAGAATGAACCTGGACCACTTTCTTACACCAGACACAAAAATAAACTCAAAATGGATGAAAGACCTAAATGTAAGACAGGAAGCCATCAAAATCCTCGAGGAGAAAGCAGGCAAAAACCTCTGTGGCTGCAGCATCTTCTTACTCAACATGTCTCTGGAGGCAAGGGAAACAAAAGCAAAAATGATCTATTGGGACCTCATCAAAATAAAAAGCTTCTGCACAGCAAAGGAAACAATCAGCAAAACTAAAGGCAACCGACAGAATGGGAGAAGATATTTGCAAACGACATATCAGATAAAGGGTTAGTATCCAAAATCTATAAAGAACTTATCAAACTCGACACCCAAAAAACAAGCCAGTGAAGAAATGGGCAAAAGAGATGAATGGACACTTCTCCAAAGAAGACATTCAAATGGCCAACCGACACATGAAAAAAAATGCCCAACGTCACTCATCATCAGGGAAATACAATCAAAACCACGATGAGATACCACCTTACACCTGTCAGAATGGCTAACATTCACAACTCGGGCAACAACAGATGTTGGTGAGGATGCGGAGAAAGAGGAACACTTTTGCACTGCTGGTGGGAATGCAAACTGGTGCAGTCACTGGAAAACGGTATGGAGGTTCCTCAAAAAATTGAAAATAGGACTACCCTATGACCCAGCAATTGCACTACTAGGTATTTATCCAAGGGATACAGGTGTGCTGTTTCGAAGGGGCATGTGCACACCCACGTTTATAGCAGCGCTATCAACAATAGCCAAAGTATGGAAAGAGCCCAAATGTCCATCGATGGATGAATGGATAAAGAAGATGTGGTGTATATAGACAATGGGGTATTACTTGGCAATCAAAAAGAATGAAATCTTTCCATTTGCAGCTACATAGATGGAACTGGAGGGTATTACGCTAAGTGAAATTAGAGAAAGACAAACATATGACTTAACTCATATGAGGACTTTAAGATACAAAACAGATGAACTTAAGGAAAGGGAAGCAAAAATAATATAAAAATAGGGAGGAGACAAAACAGAAGAGACTCATAAATATGGAGAACAAACTGAGGGTTACTGGAGGGATTGCAAGAGGGGGGATGGGCTAAATGGGTAAGCGGCATTAAGGAATCAACTCCTGAAATCATTGTTGCACTAGATGCTAACTAACTTGGATGTAAATTAAAAAACAAAAACGAAAACACAAAAACAGAGACTAAAAAGACCTAAGGATTGAGTGCAGTATCACGATCCTGGATTTTATTTTGCACAGGTGACATTATCGGGACCACTGGTGACATCTAAATAAGGTGCCTGCAACTGATGATAGTATTTTATTGCATTTATGTTAATTGCCGGATTGTGATAATTGGGCTGGGGTTATATAAGAGAATATCCTTGTTGGGAAGCACACACTGAAAGTTTGGGGGCGAAGGAACATCATGCCTGCCACCTTCTCCAGATGGTTCGGAGATAATCCAGACACCCATCTACCAAGGGAGAGGGACAGAGAGGGATAAAAGCCTGTATGCTACGAGTGCACATGTCAGGAATTTGAGGGAAGGGCACATGAGAGTTCCTTGTGCTGCTCTTGCAACTTTTTTCTCAGTCTGAAATTATGTCAAAATACAGTTGGGGGGGGGGGAAGAAAGAAAATGCTCAGTTAGCCCCATTTATCTCACATTGTGTAGGGGCCCTCCAGGCGTCTGTCCGTTCATGTAGTTGTTTTTGTCTAAAACCTGTTGATGGCCTGTGAGACAGGGAAATTCTGGATGGGGGAACCCTGGAGATGAATAAACTCCCCCTCACTCTTTTGGGGTCCGCACAGTGTAAATGGGCCTTGGGTGGGTTTTCTTGTGTGCGTACAGGCGATTTCTTCAGAAGAGTTGATTCAGAGGCAGAAAAATATGCCAATGTCAGTGCATTGTCCTTAAAAAAATTACATATAAAAATGCCCTTTGTGTAAAAAGGCACTTACATGTGAGTCATCTTTTTTAAAAAAAAGTTTGTAATGTTTATTTATTTTTGAGAGAGAGAGAGAGAGAGAGAGAGGACAGAGCATGAGTGGGGGAGGGGCAGAGAGAGAGGGAGACACAGAATCTGAAGCAGGCTCCAGGCCCTGAGCTGTCAGCACAGAGCCTGATGCGGGGCTGGAACTCATGAACCGGGAGATCATGACCTGAGCCCAAGTCGGCCGCTTAACCGACGGAACCACCCAGGCGCCCCATAGATACATCTTGTTTAGGCGAAAAGAAACAGAAGCTCAGAAGGGTAGTTACTTGCTGCAAATGAAGGTGCAAGTAACTGGACGTCTAGATGCTGATCTCTGAGTCTCTGAGGATGATTAAGCAGCTCTGGGGTGGGGCGCAGGGCCACAGGCTGGTGAGGAACTGTAGGAAGCTGATGGCCAAACTGACCTGCCTGACTTTGTGCAGTGCCGGTGCGCGCGTCAGACAGGTTCTGGGCTCCTGGAGGCTTTCCTCCATGCGTCCACTAGAGGGTGTTGCTGACACAGTTTAGAAGTGCTTTCCCCCGGACCTTTGCTGTGCTGGGGAGGAGTTGCTATATAAGCTAATAGAGCCGAAGCTTCACGCGCCTCTCATCTGCAAAGGCCCCCTCTACTTTTGCACCGAATACTGCGGTCACAATATATTATTTTTTCCTTAAGAGGGCTCCCTCTATAAGCTTCTGGTCCCCTAAATCTGTATTCCGGTTCATGCAACTGCTTTAGTAGTTCAGGTTTGGGAGCCTGGACCTCTTGACCCTCCTGAGCTGCACAGACAGCTTTCCACAGTCCCAGTTGCTCAGTTTTACAGGTAAGGGGTGGGGGGTGTTGGACTAGAAGTCATCGCGAAGGCTCCTTCCAGCCTATTCTAGATTCTCTCCACGTCCTCTCTTCTTTTTCTGCTCTGCCACCTTTCATTTGATTTCCCCCCTCTATTTCTGCCCTCCCTTCCAGTCCGTGTCTTCGCATGGCCAGAGCCCCCTTGGTCCTGCTAACTCCTTTGGGGGAGGTCTTGAGTCCTCATGGGGTGTGGTTTCCGGGCTTCCGTGTCTGAGGAATCGGGGATAACACTGGGTGAACACAGCGGGCAGGGGGAGAGGGAGGGGGTCAACCAACCTTTCCTCTTCTATCCGCGAAGCACCAGGAGGACTCTGCTCCCTTCCTGCCTGATCCTCCTCGCTGCCCCCATTGGCTTTTTCTTCCTTCCAGTCTGCAGCCCTGGCCGCGAGGGCCGCAGCAGCCGAGGAGAAGTCGAGGATGTATATAATGGCCCTCTGGTCTCTTCTTGGACGCCATTTATGATTTCCCTCCCACTGCCCTGATGGTTCTTTTGTGGTGTCCTTCCTGAGCTTGTCCCTACATCTTGAGGTTCTGCCCTTGCTCTCCACACTCTCCCTAGGTAACCTCATCCACTCCCTGGGTGTCTATCACGGGCATGCCGATGACTCACAGATCTCTCTGCGGACCATGTGCTTTCTCTGAGCTCCAGACCCACCCCCGACCTCATATTCCCCTGCCTTCAACTCAAGGCCATCAAACATTTTATCAGCTTTATTGAGGCATAATTCGTATGCAACACGATTGGCTATTTCAAGCGGGCAATTTTAAGTTTGGACAACTGCATACAGTAGTGATACAGAACATTTCTATCCCCCCCCCCCCCCCCATTTCCTCATGCCCCCTTCCCTCCCTCATCTCTGGGGTCCTGGCAACTGCTGACCTGCTTTCTGTCACTGTGTTTTGCCTTTTACAGAATTTATAGAACTGGAATCCTACAGAATGTAATCTTTTGTGTGCGGCTCATTTTCACTTAGCATGTTGTTAATTAAAAAAATTGTTTTAATCTTTATTTATGTTTGAGAGAGAGAGAGAGAGACAGAGTGCGAGCAGGGGAGGAACAGAGAGAGAGGGAGACACAGAATCCAAAGTAGGCTCCAGGTTCTGAGCAGTCAGCACAGAGCCCGATGCGGGGCTCGAACTCATGAGCCGCGAGATCATGACCTGAAGTCGGCCGCTTAACCGACTGAGCCACCCAGGCACCCCGCATGTTTTTAATTTTTTAATGTTTTTGAGAGACAGAGTGTGAGTGAGGGAGGAACAGAGAGAGAGGGAGACACAGAATCCGAAGCAGGCTCCAGGCTCTGAGCTGTCAGCACAGAGCCTGATGTAGGGCTTGAACTCACTGACTGCGAGATCATGACCTGAGCCGAAGTCAGACGCTCAACTGATTGAGTCACCCAAGTGCCCCTCACTTAGCATGTTTTTGAGCTTCTGATACAGGAGTAGTTTGTTCTTTTTTGTTACTGGGGAGTATTCTATTGCATGGGTGGACCATAATTTGTGAACAAGCCATCCGAAATTCATCTCGAAGGCAGACAGACTCACCCGGTTTGAGTTTAGACTCTGCCACATGTTACCTGCATGATCCCGAGCAAACTGTTACTTCTCTAGGCCATGACCCTCAACTGTGCCACGGGGACAGTGATACCTTCCTCGGAAGGTTGTCGGGAGGAGGAAATGAGCTCACCTGCTTCTGGGTCTCAGTCACTGGCTGTCATATGGATGTATCGGACCTTGTCAACCAGGATGTGGTGCATGCCACCCCATCCCTCCAACAACACTGCAGGCAGGTCCTATAGCTCCTTGGTTATTCGTGGCTGACAAGTCAGTTCTGTCTTCCACTTAGTGTTCTCCTCCCTCTCCAGTTCAGCTGGATCTGTGGTCCCAGGGACCTGCACTGGGAGCGGATTGGGGAAGGTTGAGAGCAAAGGGGCCGATTGTAGGTTCCTCAGAGGGCCTCCTGGAGATGTGCCACTGTCTTGCCCTCTGACCACCCTCACCCCCATTGCTGGCAGTGGGGCTCCCAGCTTCCTGCACCTCTGCGTTCTTTCTCCAATTCTGCTTCTCCCTCCTCGGTTAGACCTAGAGGGGAAGTCGGAAAGTCTGTGGCATGGGCACAGACTCCGATTCCTTCCTTTTAGGTGGCCGAGAGCAGAGGCTGGGGTGCCCCGTCCTCCCTGGCTCTACTAAAGTGCTCACTAGCTGCCTTTTGGGGCAGCCCCTGCCTCTCTTTGCCCCAGAGCTAGCTTGCTTTTCCTACCTTCCTTCCTTTTCTTTCTTTCTTTCTTTCTTTCTTTCTTTCTTTCTTTCTTTCTTTCTTTCTTTCTTTCTTTCTTTCTTCCCTTCCTTTCCCTCCCTCCCTCCCTCCCTCCCTTCCTTTTAAGTTTATTTATTTATTTTGAGAGAGAGACAACGCACATGAGCAGGGGAGGGGGGGAGGGAGAGAGAGAGAGAGAGAGAGAAGGCGAGAGAGTCCCAAGCAGGCTCCACACTGTCTGTGCAGAACCTCATATGGGGCTCAAACCCACAACCCTTGAGATCATGACCTGAGCCGAAGTCAAGGGCCAGATGCTTAACCCACTGAGCCACCCAGGTCCCCCTGCTCCAGAGCTTTCTATGGGCCCCTCGGCAGGGGTGGCAGCAAGAAATGCAGAGAATCAGCCGCCAGCAGCAGCCCCCCGACAGATGACTGATGAGTGTTGGGGGTTCCCTTCCCTTTCCGGGGGAGGCTTTGGGACTCCCGTTCTTCCCTGGCTCCCAGTGTCATCCCGCTGCTCGTGGGGCCACTTGCCTAATAACCACACCCTTTTCACTGCCTCCTTCCTCTCCCTCTTCACTCCCATCCTGGTGTTTCTGGGGGTCATCCCTCAAGTAAACTTCTCATCCGTGAATCCTTGCCTCAGGGTCTCCTTCTGGGGGAACCCAAACTGAGACAGAGACCTAATCTTCAAAAGAGACTTTCCTGCAGTTGGCTGGGGTGGGGGGTGTCACTGGAAAGGACCCGTTGCAGCCCTGTCCCCTAGTTCAGAGGTCCCCCTGATCTAAAGAGTTGCCTTTAATTCCTTGATCTCTTCTGCTCACAGAGGCTGGGGGCTCGAGGAGGGGTGATGACCAGGGAGCCGAGGTGCTTCTGTCCTGTCTCGGCACACCCTCTGTGGCTGTGTCACAGTGCTCTTTAGACATGGGAGTGTTTGGTGCTCATTGTCCTCCTTTTGTGGGTGTGTGCACAATTTGGGGACAATAGGAGACAAAGCCCATTCGTTAGCACAATACACAGAGCTTAGGTGTTGGGATGCTTGGGCTGTGAGAACAAAATTCCGAGGACTGGGTGGCTTAAAGAACAGATATTTATCTCAGTCTGCTCGGTGTCCTGGAGACCGCAGGTCCAAGATCAAGGCGCTGGCTGTTTTGATTCCTGGTGAGACCTCTCTTCCTGGTCTGCAGACCTCCACCTTCTCTCTGCTCACATGGCAGCCAGAGAGACTGGTGTCCTTCCTCCTCATATAAGGTCACCAACCCCATCATGGGGGTTCCATCCTTGTGACTTCATCTAAACCTAATCACCCCCAAAGGTCCCATCTCCAAATGCCATTACATAGGGGTTCAACCTACGAATTGGGGGGGGGGATCACAATTCAGTCCATAGCAACTTAGTAAAATGATAGTTATTGACCTTTCTTCGCTAAAATCTGTTCCGACTGCTCTATTGTCTTGGGAAAGACACTCGTCATCCCTGACTCCCTGCTTCTCTCATGTCCAGACACCAAATCTTGTCAGTTCTATCTCCTAGTGTCCCCACGTTCTTCCCTGTCCACCCCCCCCTCCCCCCCCCATCCATGCCTCTCTAGGTCAGGCCCTCCTCATCTGTACCAGCTGGGACCAAGGACCAGAAAACTCTGCTGCAGTCGCTTCAAAAGGCAATAAGTGCGGGGCGCCTGGGTGGTTCAGTTCATTAAGCGTCGGACTCTCGATTTCAGCTCAGGTCCTGATCTCGCGGTTTGTGAGTTCGAGCCCTGCGTTGGACTCTGCACTGACAGTGCAGAGCCTGCTTGGGACTTTCTCTCTCCCTGTCTTTCTGCCCCTCCCCTGCGTATGTTGTCTCTCTCAAAATAAATAAATAAACTTCAAAAAAAAAGTCAATGAGGGGCGCCTGGGTGGCGCAGTCGGTTAAGCATCCGACTTCAGCCAGGTCACGATCTCGCGGTCCGTGAGTTCGAGCCCTGCGTTGGACTCTGCACTGACAGTGCAGAGCCTGCTTGGGACTTTCTCTCTCCCTGTCTTTCTGCCCCTCCCCTGCGTATGTTGTCTCTCTCAAAATAAATAAATAAACTTCAAAAAAAAAGTCAATGAGGGGCGCCTGGGTGGCGCAGTCGGTTAAGCATCCGACTTCAGCCAGGTCACGATCTCGCGGTCCGTGAGTTCGAGCCCCGCGTCAGGCTCTGGGCTGATGGCTCGGAGCCTGGAGCCTGTTTCCGATTCTGTGTCTCCCTCTCTCTCTGCCCCTCCCCCGTTCATGCTCTGTCTCTCTCTGTCCCAAAAATAAATAAAAAACGTTGAAAAAAAAATTAAAAAAAAAAAAAAGTCAATGAGTGTAATTTTCACGTGCAAGAAGAAGTGTGAGGCAGACAGTCCAGAAGCGGGACAGAAGCCCAACGATGTCAGCAGGGACTCTGGCTCCGCCGTCCTCAGACCTCACGGTCACAAGATAGCTGCTCCTTCTCTGAGCATCATTTCCACCTTCTGGGCCATAGCTCCTAATTGCGAACCTTTGTCTTTTTATTGGGGACTCTTGTCTGCATCTCATTGGCCAGAACTCTGTCACATGACTTCCCTTCATTGCAAGGGAGTCTGGGTGGGCGAGTGTTCCACTTTCCAGCCTCAAAGTAGAGGGCAGCAAGGGGAAAGCAGATACAGACGGCTTTGGGTGGCCAGTCCCGGTGTCTGCTACGTCATCTCTTATGGCAGCAGCCTCCTCACTCAGCTGTTTCCGTTCTCACCGGGGCACTCCTGCTGATGACCCACCTGTCCTGGCGGCTTAGAAAAACCCTTCTATCTAGCAAACCAACAGCAACACGAATGGTAAGTAATACTAACGGCAGACGTTTATTAGATGTGTAACTTGTATGTTGAACATTCAGGACTTGTGAGGTACGGTCCTCAAAGCCACTGTATTATTGTCCCCTCCTGTGCCTCTCATGCTCGCTTGAGAGCTGCCTCCTCCCTGGCCCTGGATGGAATCTCAGGTGGTCCCGCTCTACTGGTCTGCCGAGGGAAAAGAAAATTCTATGGTCACTTTAAGCTGCAAAACAGAACCTTGGTTCAGACATCGGAATATACAGTCCAGTCCGTTAGTCGATACTGCACTGTCTCTCCAAGGTCATTCACCTCCCTCCCCTCTCCGGCTGGGGCCAGTTGCAGACAGGGCGCTGGCTTCGGGAACAGAGATAGTCCCCTCTTGTCCACTGAGAGCTGCTATTTCTGACTCCTCCGGGGCTGTGGAGCCCTGGGTAGGGGGATGTGAGGGGAAAGAGGAAGAAGGGTCAAGAAAGTTCTTATTTGCCGGGTAAGGGCATCATATGGCTTCCTGGACCCGCACCTGGCAGATGGGAGCTGATTTTCTCTGCCAGGCACTGCTAGGATCTTCCCGAGACCCTCCTACTGTCCTCAGCTCCCATCCTATTTCCCTGGATGCTATTGTTCCCATCGGCTCCTGGACTTCCCACAACCCACTCCCACAGCCCGTCTCCGTGGGTAGAAGCCTCCTGACTGCGAACCCTGTGTCCTTCCTGGAGGCAGACCCTGAGACGAACGTTCGTGTCCAAATGCTTTGTTAGGTCGGTGCTCCCAGGAAAAACCTGTAAGTGAATTGGACGAGGAGGACAGGGAAGGACAAGAAGCCAGGCAAAACTCTTGACTTTAGGTGAGGCCCCGGCATCAGCCCGACTTTGTGGGATGCCCTGGAATGTGTGATAGACGTGAGAGCCTGTCCCCACTCCCAGCCAGGTCGCTGGGCTTTCTAGTCTCACACCAGATGGTCACTGGCTAAGAGTTGCCCCCAGGGGGCTACAAAGCCCCAAAGCCTCTCCAGTAGCCCAAGAGCAGGCTTCTGAAGAGAGTTTGCAGGAGGAGCCTTTAGAAGCAAAGCACCAGACAAGTTGGGAGGTAGGCACTGGACAGGAAAGAGCCCCTGGGGGAATATGGGTGGGGCAATAATAGTGTCCCCAATACCATCCTTTCTGGCTGGTTTTATTGCATTTCCCAAGCCGGTTGTTCTTGTGATCAGCCGTCTTGTTTATTCTTGTGGCTTTAATCTTCCTCGAGTTTTACCTCTAAAGCTGCCTTTGGGAAGGCTACCCCAGTTCCCCGGGGAGGGAGGGAAAGCAGCGAGGAGGGTCTGTGCCTGAGGCCACCCGGTTGCCCTGCCACCCTCCCCCCCCATCCATCACAGCTCGTCACCATTCACATAAACTTGGACACACTCTTTGTGTATTTCCATAATGTTGTCAGCTGCCCATAGAGCATCGAGAATATATTTCCCCATTTTAGAGTGCTGGTAACTCAATTTATAGCAATTTATTCCACAAAAGCAGACAGTAACTCAACTGGCAAGAGGGAAAAAAAAATCCTACCAGCCCACCACTGTCTCTCTGTGCTGGAAATCAAAATGGTAATGCATGGAATAGATTTCTGCAAGTAATAGGCTTGGTCGGCAGACGTGTGAGCTGAGTTAAATGCCTTTTAAGTAAATCTCAGCATGAGTTATCTGTTCACTCAGACGTGCATGCACGGAGACAGGGAGGCTGTGTGGACAGACGGCACATGCTGTAACTTTCATTATCCCACACTGAGATTCCTTGTGAATAACCACAGTCCAGGGGACTGCAGATTTTCTGATCATTGACAGGTGGCTACCAGTGTGAAGTTGAATCATTCAATCATTCATTCATTCTCCAAGCTTTTGTGAGACCCAAGGTGCACCAGGCCCGTGTGCCAGGGCTTGGAGATGCAGAGATGCAGAGACGGATCGAACCAGGTCCCAGCCCAAAGAGCCCACAGTCTTCTGGGGGAGACAGGGACAGACAGGTCAGGCAATCAAGTGTTAGCTGCTATGAGAGGGGGCAAGGTCGAGGGCTCGGGGGCCAGACTGCCAAGATTTGAATCTGGATCCTGCCAGTTATGTGGGCAAGGTGCCCAACCTCAGTTTGTTCAACTGTAAGATGGGGATAGAAATTGTGCCTCCCTAAGAGTGGATGGGAGGATTAAGTGACAAATGCATAGCACAGTGCCTGACTGTAGTAAGTGCTTAATAAATGGTTGGTGCTATCATGGTTATTGACATCTGCACAGGGCCCAACATAAGGAGGGTCTGGAAGGTTTGGATGGACAAAGTGATGTGTCTCCAGAGGTTTGATATTGCTGCGGAGGGGCTGAGTGAGGGGACGGCACTGGGGTTTGTATTAGTCTGCTCAGGCTTCCAGAACAAAGTACCACAGGCTGGTAGCTTCAACAACAGACATTTATTTTCTCAGTTCTGGAAGCTAGAAGTCCATGATCAAGGTTCCAGCTGATTTGGTTTCTGGTGAGAACCAGAGTCTTCCTGGCTTGTAGATGACCGCTTCCTCTCTTGTGTCCTTGTTTGGCCTTTTCTTTGTGTGAGTGCAGAGGGAGAGAGAGACAGAGAGAGATCTCTTGCGTCTCTTCCTCTTATAAGGACACAGTCCTATTGGATGAGGGCCCCACCCTTATGACCTCATTTAACCTTAATTACCTCCCCAAAGGCCCCGTCTCCACATTGGGGAGTTAAGGCTTCAACATATGAGTTTTGGACACAAACATTTGGTCTGTAACAGAATTGTTGGAATACGATAGAAATCTCTTGTTTTCTTACTTACTAGCTGTGTGACATTGGGATCGATAATATTTGGCCAATAATATTTACCCAACTCTGGGAACTTTTATATGCATTAATTCAGGTAATACTTCATGTTAGAGAGACAGGAAGTGTTGAAGGCTGTAGTTATTTAGTGTAATGATGGAGCAGGATATGGCTCGTGACAGCAGGGAGAGGCAATGAGAAGGCAAGGGCGTTTGGGTGCCCACCAGTGGAGAGGTCGCCCAACACGGTGGCTCACTGACCCACGGAAGAAGTCAGTGTCCAGGTGTGTGCAGCAGTTGTAACTCTGGCTGCACATCTGTTTGAGACTTCCACTCTTGCCACATTGCAAGAGCGATTGGCCCTTTGGCATTACAAGATGCCGTACGTGTCACCAACCAACCAAAACTGCACAACAGACCTTCTTGTTGGTCCTTTCCTGTCAGTGCGTCTTGCCTCCTTCCTCAGCAGTGGCCTGAATGAAGCCCAAGAAGGAAAGCTAGACAAGCTAACAGGACTGGACAACAAGCTGACTGTAGATCAGTGAACCTCAGGAATGCCTTTTTAGCAGCTCAGGTTTGCGATATGGCAAGTGAATTCTATGAAATAATCATCTTCAAAAATTTTTTTAAATTTATTTATTTTGAGAGAGAGAGACAGAGAAAAAGATAGAGAGAACAGGGGAGGGGCAGAGTTGGAGAGAGAGAATACCAAGCACGAACCATGAGATCATGACCTTAGTTGAAACCAAGAATGGGATGCCCAACTGACCGAGACACCCACGTGTCCCTGAAGTAATCATCTTGATAAGACTGGTGTGTCTTGAAAATACCATTGCCAATAGACTAATGTTAGGGTTTCCTACAATGTTAAAAAAATCATAATGTGTATAAACTGTAGGCCACCTTGTGTTTAGTCCAATATGAATCTCATGCAAAGAATTATCAGTCCAGAATCCAAAAGTAACTGAAAAGGTGATTAATTTTTTATTGCATTCCTCTTGTGAAAATGACAATGAGAATGGCCATTAAAAGGGACAGAAAGACTTTTCAAAACTCCTTTGCCTTTAATTTTGTACTCCTCATGGCCCTCGCATACACAGCGGCCCTCTTCCCCATCCTCCCAGTGGTAATGTCCCTCTCGTTTTTGTCCCCTACTATCCACTTCAATGACTCATTTATTCAAATTTGTATTGAGTCTCTCTTATGTGCCAAGCTCTCTGAATACAACAGCCATGGATACATGGATATAATACACCCATGGATCTTGCTTCCTCAAGTTTACATTCCTTTCGTCATCAGCTTTGTTGAGATACGATTAAGTTTACATTCTTTGATAATGGACATCCATCATCTGTACAGAAGCTACTTGTCCTACGTGAAGTCGACAGCTTGGAAAGGATCATCAGGACAAGAAAAACAGATCTTATATTTGGAAGGAACTTTAGAGGTCATCTGGTCCAATGTCTAGGGGTCTAGGTTGAGGGGACCACACCCCCATAGTACTTTTGAAATCACCTCGCTTTACCTTGGCTTATCCAGCATATTGTCTCAAAGAGATGCTTACTTTTCTATGTTGTTCACTGTAGTGACCCAACACCTGCAACGGTGGGTGCCTGATATTTATTTAATAACTGTTAACTTTTGGATGAATGGGGAACTCCTGATTCTATGAGGTGGCCTTTCCTACTACTAGAAACTCTTTTTTTTTTTTTTTTTTGAGAGAGAGAGGGCGTGTAAGTGAGCGAGGGATAGAGAGATGGAGAGAGAGAGAGAGAGAGAGAAGGAGAGAGAGAGAGGAGCAGGGCTCACCCAAAGTGGGGCTCTTGCTCACCCGATGCAAGACTCGAACTCACGAACCATCAGATCATGACCTTAGCCCAAGTCAGATGCTTAACAGACTGAGCCACTCAGGCACCCTGGACAACTCTAACTTTTAAATTTCTTTTTAATGTTTATTTATTTATTGAGAGAGAGAGAGAGACAGAGAGAGAGCATGAGCAGGGGAGGGGCAGAGAGAGAGGGAGACACGGAATCCAAAGCAGGCTCCAGGCTGTCAGCATAGAGCCTGATGCGGGGCTCGAACCCATGACCTGTGAGATCATGACCTGAGCCAAAGTTGAATGCTCAACCAACTGAGCCACCCAGGCGCCCCTGGGCTACATTAACTTTTAAAGAAAATCTTTGATATTGAGCCCAAATCTGCCTTTCTATCCCATAGTTTTGTTCTGAGTGCTGCCTGCATGGAACAGCAGCTGTCAGCAAAGCTACCCTAAGACCAATTCTAAGACAATTTCTGCAGCATCTCTTTAGGAACTGTTTCTTGGTGTTTAGTACTGAGTCACACAAGGGAATTGTGCTTGGTGCTTTGTCTTAACATCAGTGTCCTAGACTCTTTTCTGTATTGGGATTTGCAGTGCTCCCATATTTAGAGCAGACAAGACTCAGATGTCTGGGGAGGGCTTGTCTGGATTGTGGAAATCATTGAGTAAGCTGAACATTTTACAGGACTCATTGCTATCTGATCAATACATTGAAATTGGGTGTATAGATATTATTGCTCTGTGCTAGATATTTTCACTTATTTATCTATCCATTCAGCCATCCATTTATTTCTTCAACATTTATTTAGCACTTACTACGTGCCAGGCGCTGTGTTAATCACTGTGGATACTGGGAAGAATGAGAAATTTCCTTCCCTCTCTCTCTCTCTCGTTTTTTTTTTAGAAACTTCCTGCTCAAGAAGTTTAGCCTGGCAGGGGAATCAGACCTGAAGGTAAATAATTGCAATATATTGTGATACATACTATAATAATCATCTGCATAAGGCACAAAGGGGCCTCCAGAGAGGGAGGGTCCATTCTACTTAGCAGATGGGGTCAGGGAACTCCTACTTGAGGAACTGACACTTGAGTTGAGTTTTGGAGGTGGACCAGATAGATAGAATTGAGGATGGTGTTGGAAGAAATCCCTGGATAAAGGTGCAGACAATGCAAACATTTGGAGTGGGCTCAAAGAAGCACCATCTGTTTGGGGAGTTAGGCATGGTTTTGGATGGCAGGGCTAGGGCATATGCGTAGGAGAGCAGCACACTGGAGAAGGAGGCAGGGACAGACCTTCAAGGACAACCCCGTCATCATCTCAGAGCCACTTGTGTCTCAACACACTTTCACTCAATCCTGTGTGTTTCATGTGGAGTTCTTGGCTTTAAGGAAGTCAGAAAAGGGTTGCCAGATTAAAAAAAATTGTTAAAAAATTTGAACATACTCGCAAGTTGAGAGGTACTCCAATGAATTTTCATATATTCATCAGTTAGATTCAACAATTACCATATTTTTGCCCATTTGCTCTATTCTTTTTTTCATTTCTTCTGGCTGAAATATTTGAAAGCAAACTTCACACATCATGGCATTTCATCCCAACGTATTTCATCCCAACATACTGTATTGTGTATTTCTATATAGTCACATGGTCTTTTTCTTATATAATCACAATGCCATCAGTACACTTAATAAAATCAACACCGTTTTCATCGTATCATGTAAGGTATAGTTTATATTAAAAATTTTCCAAGTGCCTCAGAAGTATTTTTTTAGGACGTAGGTTGTTTGACTCGGGGTCCAGACAAGGTGGGTGGGAGGATTTTAATCTGAAGGATTGCTTGATAGAGGTTATCAATAAGGGTGTGATGGTGGGCAGGCTGCAGGGCGGCCCCAATAACCTACACCTCCTGGCACACATGCCCATGTGTAATTCCGTCCGTGTGAGTGGGTGGGACCTGTAACTGTGTGTAACCAATGGAGTACGGTAAAGGTGAAGGGATGTCACCTCTGTGAATACATCATGGAAGATTCTGACTTCCACTGTGCTGAAGGACTCCCTCTTATTGGCTTTGATGTTGTGTTCTGAGCTGTCCTGTGGAGCAGTCCTGTTGGCAGGAAACTGAGGGCAGCTTCCAGCTAATAGCCAGCAAGGACCCAAAATGTGTCACAACCAGAGTCATTTCGGACAAGACCCCAGGCTTACCAGACACCTTGAATGCAGCCTCTTGAGAGATCCTGAAGCATTAGACCCAGATATGTTTAGGTTTCTGGCCTCCAGAAAATGAGATGATAAATGTGTGTTGTTTTAAGTGGTTAAGTTTGTGGTAATTTTATGCAGAAATAGATAACTAAGACAGATGCATGTGGCTGCTAATAATAGAAAGCCAAACTACCAGTGGCTTAGAGTATAAGGAGATTAATTGTTTGCATAACAGGAAATTAGGTGGTTACAGGGCTATTTCGACAACTCAGTGATGTGGTCATGGACCCAGATCTTTCTGTCTTACTGCTCTGTCATTCCCAGTGTGTTGGGCGATGTCTTCTATCATGACTAAAGTATGGTTGCACCAGCTTTGAGCATCACGTCCTCTCCCCAGTGACCAGGCAGTAAGGGAGAGGGTGTCCCTCTCTTATTCGGGAGACATAGCTTTCCCAGAAGCACGTTAGACCTTCCTCAGCATCTTAATTTCCAGAACCAGGTTGGATGCCCATACCTGGACCTAGTACCTGGCAAAGGGAGATAAGATGGTGTGGCGTGTTTGGACCAATTAATTATGGTTTATCTCTTGAGCTGGGTACTCTGTCACCTGAAGAAAACTGATGTTTTACTCATAAGGGAGAAGGGAGGAATGGTACCTAGACAGGCCAGAGCAATACTGCATGCCAACAGGGGTACATATGACCTTTTCCACACATTGAACCTGCGCATCAGGCCTCTTTCCTCAGCCTGGCAGGAGCTGGATGGAACTTTCTCTCCCTCTGGCTGACAGCTACAGCCACCACTGAGCTCCTGTCCCTTGTATAGTAATGGATCTGATGCTAATGGAAATGCAGCAATCAGGGCTGGGACCCTTTGGAACATGTGACTGGTTGTTTTCCTAACTCAAGTGAAAAAAAAGGTTGTGAGTATCAGAACCTACTGAGTCAGTACATGTCCATCTCTGGTTCTGTCATTACCTGTACTGTTGAAATGAGAAAATAGGTTCTGTGAGCTTCCACTCCCTAGTCTATAAACAGGGATAATCATATCTAGCTCACTGAGTTGTTGTAAGGATTAAGTAAGAGGACACATACTAAGCACTTCACACTGCTACAGTTAAGTACTACCTACATCAGTCACATCATCTGCCAGTCAGATGTCTGTCGAAATGATGCCGGGTAACAAACAGCTCCAGACTCACTGGCATGCAGCACCAAGCATTTGGTCCTGTGCGTCAGCTGTGGTTCTGCTGGGCTTGGCCAGGCTTGGCTCTGGGTTCAGGTCTGCTTCTGAACAATATTCTGCTTCTGACAATATTCTGGAACCAGCATCTACCGAGAGCACAGTCTTCTCAGGGCAGTGATGGAGCACGAGAAGCCACTCCAGACCGTGCAAGCACATTTGGGCTCTGCCCACTTCACCTCTCCTCATGTCCCTCTGGCTAAGGCAAGTCATGTGATCAAATCCCACAGCAACGGAGTGGAGAAAATCTACTCTCATGGGAGGTGCTCGAGAATCACACGGCAAAGGGCATGCATTTCTATTACAGAGAGAGAGTGAAGAGTTGAGAATAATCCAGTCCACCTCAGCAGAATGATACAATTATGCCCGAGGTACAAAAAATAAGTGCTTGTTTTTAAGATTCTGAGTTTCGGAGTTAATTATGCAGCTTTATTGCCGTAGAAACGTAGCCAACATGTGTCCTTTCCTCCTTCCTATAATATCAAGAAAACTGTGCACCCCTTATTTTCTTTGCTCGGAGCTCCACCCAAGAGGTGCTGCCCCTTGGGTCCAGCTGAGGGACCCTGGTTCATCGCAGCCCCTCACCGACATGCTCTGCCTGGCAAGCGTTTCCCAACAGTAGCCAGTTGCATGTAACAGAAGCCAAATTAAAACTACTCTAAGCAAAGAGGGGATGTTTTGGCTCAAATGATCATGAGAAGGGGCACAGTTGTGCGTCAGGGACAATAGGAGTTGGGGGGGGGTCTTGAATGCCACAAGGACTCTCTCCCCATCCCATCTTTATTTGGATGTTGGCTTCATTCTTTCAGGCTGGCTTTGTCCCCATACTGGGAAATGTGCTGACACTCCTTTCCTCACACAGCTCAGCTTGCCCACAAGAGAGGGACTGAGGCTCATTTTCTCTGCCCTGATGTCCCAGGGAACCGGTATGACTGGCCTAGTGTGAGTCAGGAGCCGAGCTCTAGGCCAACCCCGTGGGGCTAGGGTGGTGGGACCCTGACGGGCCCAAACTGAATCAAGGCTTCTTCCCGAGCTGGTCAGCTGCGGCCGGGCACACAGAAGCAGAGGAAGGTGGCAGCTCCTGTGGTTGGTAGAGTTGAAACACCTTCCTGAAGGCAGTTATGACTCCAGAGTAAGGGGAATAGGGTTCTTGAGTTAAAATAATGTATGTCTGCTCAATACTTCTTGAAGCCCCCAAGCTCCAGAGTGTATCGAGAAGTAGTGGGACTATTTACTTATGAGAGTAGTTTTTTTTTTAATGTTCATTTATATTTGAGAGAGACAGAGCATGAGCGGGGGAGGGGCAGAGAGCGAGGAAGACACAGAATCCGAAGCAGGCTCCAGGCTCCGAGTTGTCAGCACAGAGCCTGATGTGGGACCCGAACTTCCGAACTGA
This sequence comes from Neofelis nebulosa, assembly GCF_028018385.1. Taxonomy (NCBI): domain Eukaryota; kingdom Metazoa; phylum Chordata; class Mammalia; order Carnivora; family Felidae; genus Neofelis; species Neofelis nebulosa. The sequence continues at coordinate 12,647,614 of NC_080789.1, forward strand.
ACTGCAAGATCACGACCTGAGCTGACGTTGGATGCTTAACCCACTGAGCCGCCTGGGCAACCCCATTATGAGAGTAGTTTTAAGGGAAGGCACGGAGATTTCCTGCATAGCCCCTGCCCCCACACACGTGCAGTGCCCTCACCATCAGCATCCCCCTACGGTGGTACGTTTGTCACAACTGATGAACCTACGGGCACACCATGATTGCCTGAAGTCCACAGTTGACATTAGGGTTCACTCCTGGTATTGTCCATTCTATGGTTTTGGACAAATGTATAATGACAGGACAGAAGTGTTTTTAATTTTGACTTGCCAGCAGTGCCCATATGACTTTTTAAATCACAATTCTTCTGAAGCCAGGGTCTGAGGTTTCCTAAAGGACTCTGCAAGTGGCCCCATGGGACTCCTGGGGGCTTTAACTGGAGCCTGTTGCCAAGGGCCTGTGCACTGCATTTGGAAATGGAGGCTTGAAAACCCACTTCCCGTTGCCAGGAATTCTTTTCTCTCTTTCCAGGAAGGACAATTCACATTTTTTTCAGGAGCACATCTGGTATGTGGCTTCATGCCATGGTTCAGAGACAATGGTGACTCTCTCAGTGGGATGGGAGGCCAGATGGACTTTGTAGCACATTCAGTCTAGATGAGGTTTAGCTGGGGTGGGATGGGAATGCCTGTTTGTTTATTGTGAATGAGTGTGCCAAACCTTACATATCCAAATGAAGGGAAACACCTCCAGAATGCTCCCCTGGGGAGGGCCCCACCTCTGGCCCTTCCTGGACTGTTGTTTAGTTAGAGCAGCTGATAAACCAGAAGGCTGGAGGCAGAGCCCTGCTAAGTAAAGGGTATACTGGATGGAAGGTCTGGTGCAGCTACAGGGGCTGGGAGGGTGTCCAGGAGATCAGCGATTCTCAAATGCACAGTAGAATCATCTTGGAAGTTGATAGAAATCTGGATGCCCAGGCTGAACCCCATACCAGTAACATTAGAATCTCTACGAGTGCCATCGGTAGCTTTGAAGACTCTAGGTGATTCCAGCGTACACATTTGAAACTCAGTGATCATTCTAGACCAGGGTCTGTAGCCTTTTTTGGTAAAGGACCAGACAGTGAATATTTTTGGCTTTGCAGGCCATGTGGTCTCTATTGCAACCACTCAACTCTGATGCTGCAAAAGCAGCCACAGACAGTGTGTAAATCAATGAGGTGGTGTTCTAATAAAACTTTATTTACAAAAAACAGGCAGTGACCTGGATTTGGCCCGTGGATCCTAGTTTGCTAAACTCTGCTCTAGACCCTGTCATGTACTTTGGGCTGTGAGCATCACCTGGGATCTTGTTGCAATGGCAACTCCTGGGCCCCGTTTCAGACCTAGTGGACCCGTACCTACATTTTAACAAGATTCTTCAAGTAAGTCATATGCACATTGAACCACAGACCAGTGGTTCTCCAGCTGTGGTCCCTGGATCAGTACCATCAGTATCCCCTGGGAACTTCTTAGAAATTAGAAATGCAAACCCTGAGGCCCCACCCCAGACCTCTTGAATCAGAAACACTGGAGACAGTTCTGACGTACCTTAAAAGTTGAGAGCTGCTGCTATAGACAAGTGGTTCTCGAACATCAGCTCATCTATGGGGTGCCCGGGTGGCTCAGTCACTTTAAGCATCCAGTTCTTGATTTCAGCTCAGGTCATGATCCTAGGGTCATGGGATTGAGCTCCACGTTGGGCTCCACGCTGAGCCGGAAGCCTGCTTGCGATTCTCTGTGTCTCTCCCCAAAATAAATAAATTTTTAAAAAGCAGCTCATCTTAGGAGATTTAAATAATCCTCAAGCTCAGAATCTCTGGGATGGAGAGCCAGGCATCAGTATTAAAAAAAAAAAAAAAAAATTCAAGCGATTCCAAGGTGCACATGAATTTGAGAACCAGTGCTACAGGCAGAATGGGGACATTGAGAATGTGGCCATCGGCTTGGGCGGCACTTTAGTGCAGCAGGTAGTGGTGGGAAGGCCCACCCTGGGAAGCAGATGTCTGGTAGACACCATTGATTGGTCAGCCAAAAGGTTGCTCTACCTTGTTTCCTTGCCCGGTGAAACTATGTGCTTCGTTAGACCCTGGGCCCTTTCTTAGCCCCAGGGAGGAGATCATGATTGGCCTGACCAGTGAACAGTTCAGTTATGGGTGTATGGTGCAATCTTGGCTCAGGGGACAGAGAGGGAATCTGTTGTTTCTTGTTCTGGAAAACTAAAAAAAAAAAAAAAAAAAAAAAAAAGATGCATGGTAGGAAACTCCTTTTTCTCTGAAAGTGTTGTGTGATGCCTGGAAGTCTGCAGCCTTCATGGGCCTTTAAGGCGTGTTAAAGATAGCAGAATAGGAAGGAGACAGGCACCTGGGTCCTTGAAGGTGGTACTGAACCGATGAATTTACTACTCCTAGACTTTGGATTACTTGTTACATGAGATAATAAATTCCTTATTGCCTAAGCCACGTCAGTCAGGGCTTTTATTACCTGTAGCCTGGAGCATCCTAACAAATTTAGGGGAATGATCACTGATTCACGGTATCAGGATCATGGATGTTTGTCTGCAGGTTTGACACAGCCATCTATGGGAGGGGCAGGAAGTGGAACTTTTACTGAACACCTACCTTGGGCCAATGGCTTCTAATTCTGTGATCTGCGAAATACTCAGAAAAATCCTGCACTGCTTTCATTTATTGCTTTCATTTCACAGGCAGGACTTGGAGAGTTTGCAGTTTACTTCAAGTCTGATACTAGATTCAGGATTCAAACCCATGTCTTTCTAATTGCAAAGTCTATCTGTGATGTATAGACATACAGGATCATACTTTCTCGTCTGACAAGACTGCAAGATTTTAGACTGAGGTTTCTAGTCCCAAAGAGCCTGGGGCTGGTAGGCAGGGGTCCCCTCGAAACATTTAGTCACAGGGAACGATGCTAATAACAAGGGATACAGTTGTCATAAGTGGAGTGTAGGTGGGAATCTCTCTCAGAGGCAAGGCAAACTCTAATTACAGAAGTGAAACAGATAGGAAGAGTCAGGCTAGGAGCATGGGGGACCAAAAACTATCCTAAAAGAAGGCTGAAGCTTCTATCACTCCTGTTGAGTCTCCTGGGCATCTTGTTAAAATACAGATTTGGATTCAGTCAGTCTAGGGTGGGGCCCAGGATTCTGCATTTCTAACAAGCTCCCAGCTGATGGTGATGCTGATGCTGTGGGTCTGGGAACCCCACTCTGAGCGTTAAGAGCTTAAATCCATCCTGCTGAGCGAGGCTCAGTCCTCACTCTGTGTCTGACCATTAGCAGGGACAGGGGTGCTAAGTGGCATTGGTTCCGGGGAGAGGAGGGCTCTAGGGATTGAGCTCCAGGTGGGACCTGATTGTAGGGCTTCAAGGTGAATCTAGTGCCACTGTCAAAATAGTTTCTGGGATTTCATCAGGGTTCTGCCATCTTCACAAGGGGAGCAATGATGTGAGGAGGAAATTCAGAGAAGAGATGTTTGGGGAAGTTCTTAGACGTAGCATTTGTCTTGGGGACGATGTGATGTGGTGAAACATTGGGAGTCATTCTTTTATCCGCCCACCCATCCATCCATGGGTGCATCCATTTATGCAAAAGCTAATGTGCCAGAATTGTTCTAGGTCTCCTTCTGGTTCTGGCCTTTGACAAACCACTCTATTTCTCTGATTCTTAATTTTCTCATCCATAAAATAGGATAAGCATAATGGTCACCTCACAGGCTTGTTGTAAGGATTAGATGAGACAATCTAAGGAGAAACTGCTTCTTAAGTCTTGAAAAGGCACCATGGATGTGGGGGAAAGCTTGTGTGTGTGTGGTTTTTTTGTTGTTGTTGTTGTTGTTCACCAGGTACTCCTAGACGCAGCACTGGTGTGAGAAGCTCTCTAAACTTCTGCCTTGTGCCTGGGACAGGAAAATCTATTACCAGGTAACAGGCTACCTCCCTGCCCCCACCCCCCACCCCTCCCCAGCTGCCCAGGGCGCTCTGTCTTTGTCCGGTCGATCCTTTGGCCCTTGTGCAGGACTGAGATAATGAGTCAGGGCAGAAACAGTCACTCAGGCTGGCTGGCTTGATTAATGCTGGGAAGTGAAGGAAGTGCAGAGATACAGCTGGGAGCCAGAAGAGTCCATCTGGAAGGTGCGAGAAGATGGAAGAGAGACGAGGCAGCCGGACTGAGATGGGGGATGAGTTAGGGGAGTCTGGAGGAGGCGAGAAGAGACTCTTGGGGGCGGTTCATGGGACACCCTGAGGGCGTCGGGTCGGAGGAGCATGAGAGGTTGCTGTGTGTTACACACACAAGTTCCTTCTTCGGAGGTTTTGGGAGGGACTTTGCCTTTCGAAAGAAAAAAAATCACAGTGGGGAGACTACTTGGAAAAAACACTGCTGGGTCGCATGCAATACTGTGTCTAGGAAGGACCCGGGCAGCTGGGTTTTACAGGGGTTACGTTTATAGTGGGAATGAAAGTAATGATATGGCAAAGAATAAGGTACATATGGGGGGCGGGGAGAGGGAGGGAGCGATGTCAGGCTCTCCCCAGGAAAGGGGTCCTGTACATGAGGCTCCCTCCCGGGGGAGATGCCGTGACTTTGGTGTCCAGCACCCGTACCTGGTGACATTAGCGCCCTCTCGGCTATCCTCCTTCACGAGGGCCTTGTGAGGGGCAAGGAGAATGAGAGGCAGCAACGCACTGGGAACACAGAGGCGGAGACAGCACTTACCTCGCCGGCTCCGCGGTGGTCCTCCCCTGCCTGCTTCCCTTCTTCTTACTGTGAGGGTTCAGCTTCCGGCCTCTCCTCAGCGTGGGGGGCGGCGCTGAATGCTGATTGGTGTAACAGAACATCTCCTCCTGTGCTGCTGGCCAATGGAGGGTTGCCGCAAAGGCACGTGATGCAAATTGCCCAATGAGGCTGCTGGGAGCTTCTGGGAAAAATTTCCTCGTCCTTAAAAGGGATTGGAGGAGGCGACGGAGACTTGCACCTGCCTGCCTTTGGACGGAGTCGGGTGTTGAAGTGATGCTTTGAGCTGGGGCAGCTGTGTTGCAAGCATGATGGGAAAGCTGGGAGAACCACCCAGAAACTGTCTGGCTCCCTCATGTCATGGAGCTGCCAATTTATCCAACCTGGGAGCAATTTGCTTCTGCACTTTTTGTGATGTAAAATCAGAGAAGTCTCACAATTCTGTAGGCTGCTTTCAGTTAGGCATCCATTACTGCGCTCATTGACCATTCATTCATTCATTGGTTTATTTGTTTGACGACTGTGTGTTGACGTTCCACTGTGTAATGGGACCCTTCAAGATACTGAGGATAAGGCAGTGATGTTCCTGCCCCCATGGAACTTCCTTTCATGATGTGGGAGGCAGAGAGTGGACAAATCAATAAGTAAAACAGAGTTTCATAGGGGGATGAAGGCTGTGGAGAAAAGGTAGGGAAGGGGGGGGCCTCCATCTGTAGATGGAGTAAAGAAGAATCTAGAGGATGAGAATGGGCTGAAGACTCTGGGCTGCTAATGGGGACTGATGCAAATGGGGATAAGGGGATAATGGGAGTAGCACTGTGGTCGTGAGTTGGTGCGTGTTGGGCCAGGGGAGAGGGAGGTAGGGTCTTGCCAGGAGCCCCCCTTGTTCGAAGCCACTCTTTACTTGCCAGTGGGGATATGTACACGGAAGCAGGGGTGTTGACACGGGCCATGCAGATCTCCTGAGCTTCCTCCTGACTCCTGAATGCATCCCAGGTGACAGCTGCATCGTCACAAGAAGTGCTCCCGTCTCCTCCACCTCAGAACTAAGTGTGGCCTGGCCGTGGACCTGCTGTGGGATTTAAGGAGAGGCTCTCAGGGCCCTCATATCTGGCAGGAGAATCTGAACACTGCACAGCTCTAAATGGTGGCCCCAAAAAGTCAGGCTTCCACAATTCTTCAGACCAGGGTGCTGGGGTTTTATCTTCTGGGAAGCCATGGCTATCACCCGGTTTGCCTTCTGCTGTAGGAACTGAGAGTCACAGAGGGGGACTGTGGGGCTCAAAGCCTCCCCGCACCCCATCACTGCCCAAACTGAGCCCCAGAACAGTCCACTAGGTAGACGTTGACCTGTGCTGTTAGCCTCTAGCTCTTCCGACACCCCTGCCTTCCACAGGAACCCCCCAAAGGAACAAAAGCCACTCAAGATGCCCCTCCCAGGCTACTACTTTGAAGGCAAATTCCAGAGTTAGCAGGAAAGGCCAGCCAGGGTCCACAAGGATGGGTTTTCTAGAACCTTCCATACTGGCAGGACTTATACAGGACGGCTCCAAAGGTGAGAAGCCTCCCAGAGGCTTTTGTCCGAGCACGCTCCTGCACAGAATGGCATCGTGGCAAGAGTGTGGCCCAGAGTGAGTGCTCTGTTCTGATTCGACCTCTGGTGGTGACTAGCTGGTCTGGTCACTTTAGGCCAAGCATGTAATGTCTCAGAGACTCGCTTTTTTTTTTTTTCAACGTTTTTAAATTTATTTTTGGGACAGAGAGAGACAGAGCATGAACGGGGGAGGGGCAGAGAGAGAGGGAGACACAGAATCGGAAACAGGCTCCAGGCTCCGAGCCATCAGCCCAGAGCCTGACGCGGGGCTCGAACTCACGGACCGCGAGATCGTGACCTGGCTGAAGTCGGACGCTTAACCGACTGTGCCACCCAGGCGCCCCTCGCTTTTTTTGTTTTTAAGAGGAGGACAATGTGTACCCCATAGGTTTGTCATGGGAACAAGGATAGCAAGATAACAGATGGGTAGAACCCCAATACCTCCACTGGGTGAACCAGTGCTGGGTGAACCCCAACACCTCCACTTCATAGCTGTGTGATGTTGGGCAAGGGCATGCCTTGGAGCCTCAGTTTACTTGTCTATTGAATGGGGTTTTAATAACACCTACAATATGACCTTTTTAGGATTTGAAAAGATAATGGAGGTGAAGCTCAGTGTCTGGTGCATAGTAAAGTTTCATTCAATGTTTGGCATTATTGTTACTGCTCTTACTATTAGTTTAGGTTATATGACTTTTGATTGGAAGATTATTTCCCGGACACACCTAACCCTGGGGGATTAGCAGTAGGAACATGGAAAGGAACCAGAAGTCTTGACCCTCCAGTCCCTCTGATTTCCTCATGGCCATAATTCTTTTCCTCTTAGACCAGGCTCCAGGGCCTCCAGCGCTTGGGGGTGTAATTTCAGAGTGGAGCAAGGAACTGGGGACTATAGCCTGTTGCCTCTTTCTGTGGCAGCACCTGCTATTTCTGTAGAAGTCATAAACTGACTCAGTGTTAGAGCTATAGATCACCTGGTTCAATGCTTCTCATTTCATAGGTGAGGAAACCGAGGTCATAGACCCAGGAGTTAGAAGAGCCTGATGACCTGATTCCCTGGTCAGTGCTCTTTCCACGACCCTGCACTGTTAGCTGGTTTATCCAGCACCTCCTCCCGACACTTTTCTCCCGTGAGGACTCATCTGGAGTACAGCTAGGTGTGCTGATGTGATCCCGTTTTAGCCAATGAGATGTAAATGGAAGTTTGCTGGCGGTGGGGTTGAGGTTTTTTTTTTTTTAATTTTATTTTTTAAATTTACATCCAAATTAGTTAGCATCTAGTGCAACAATGATTTCAGGAGTAGATTCCTTAGTGCCCCTTGCCCATTTAGCCCATCCCCCCTCCCACAACCCCTCCAGTAACCCTCTGTTTGTTCTCCATATTTAAGAGTCTCTTCTGTTTTGTCCCCCTCCCTGTTTTTATATTATTTTTGCTTCCCTTCCCTTGTGTTCATCTGTTCTGTGTCTTAAAGTCCTCATATGAGTGAAGTCATACGGTGTTTGTCTGACTGACTAATTTCACTCAGCACAATACCCTCTAGGTCCAACCACATAGTTGCAAATGGCAAGATTTCAATCTTTTTGATTGCCGAGTAATACTCCAGTGTATATATATATATATATATACCACATCTTCTTTATCCATTCATCCTTCGATGGACTTTTGGGCTCTTTCCATACTTTGGCTATTGTCAATAGTGCTGCTATAAACATGGGGGTGCATGTGCCCCTTCGAAACAGTGTACCTGTATCCCTTGGATAAATTCCTAGTAGTGCAATTGCTGGGCTGTAGGGTAGTTCTATTTTTAACTTTTTGAGGAACCTCCATACTGTTTTCCAGAGTGACTGCACCAGCTTGCATTCCCACCAGCAAAGCAAAAGAGATCCTCTTTCTCCACATCCTCGCCAACATCTATTGTTGCCTGAGTTGTTAATGTTAGCCATTCTGGGGGCGCCTGGGTGGCTCAGTCGGTTGAGCCTCCGACTCCGGCTCAGGTCATGATCTCACTGTCTGTGAGTTTGAGCCCCGCGTCGGGCTCTGTGCCAACAGCCTGGAGCTTGGAGCCTGTTTCAGATTCTGTGTCTCTCTCTCTCTCTGACCCTCCCCCTTTCATACTCTGTCTCTCTCTGTCTCAAAAAAAAAATAAATAGATGTTAAAAAAAATTTAGGGGCGCCTGGGTGGCTTGGTCAGTAGGGCGTCCGACTTCGGCTCAGGTCATGATCTCATGGTCCATGAGTTCGAGCCCCGCGTCAGGCTCTGGGCTGATGGCTCAGAGCCTGGAGCCTGTTTCAGATTCTGCGTCTCCCTCTCTCTCTGCCCCTCCCCTGTTCATGCTCTGTCTCTCTCTGTCTCAAAAATAAATAAACGTTTAAAAATTTTTTAAAAAATGTTAGCCATTCTGACAGGTGTGAGGTGGTATCTCATTGAGGTTTTGATTTGTATTTTCCTGATGATGAGTGACGTTGAGCATTTTTTCATGTGTCGGTTGGCCATCTGGATGTCTTCCTTGGAAAAGTGTCTATTCATGTCTTTTGCCCATTTCTTCACTGGATTATTTGTTTTTTGGGTGTTGAGTTTAATAAGCTCTCTATAGATTTTGGATACTAACCCTTTATCTGATATGTCGTTTGCAACTATCTTCTCCCATTCTGTCGGTTGCCTTAGTTTTGTTGATTGTTTCCTTTGTTGTGCAGAAGTTTTTATTTTGATGAGGTCCCAATAATTCATTTTTGCTTTTGTTTCCCTTGCCTCCGGAGATGTGTTGAGTAAGAAGTTGCTGCGGCCAAGATCAAAGAGGTTTTTCCCTGCTTCCTCCTTGAGGATTTTGATGGCTTCCTGTCTTACGTTTAGGCCTATCATCCATTTTGAGTTTCTTTTTGTGGATGGTGTAAGAAAGGGGTCCAGTTTTCCCAACACCACTTGCTGAAGAGACTGTCTTTATTCCATTGGATATTCTTTCCTGCTTTGCCAAGGATTAGTTGGCCATACGTTTGTGGGTCCATTTCTGGGTTCTCTATTCTATTCCATTGATCTGAGTGTCTGTTCTTGTGTCAGTACCATACTGTCTTGATGATTACAGCTTTGTAGTATAGCTTGAAGTCTGGGATCGTGATGCCTCCTGTTTTGGTTTTCTTTTTCAAGATTGCTTTGGCTATTCGGGGTCTTTTCTGGTTCCTTACAAATTTTAGGATTATTTGTTCTAGCTGTGTGAAGAATGCTGGTGTTATTTTGATGGGGATTGCATTGAATATGTAGATTGCTTTGGGTAGTATCGACATTTTAGCAATATTTATTCTTCCTATCCAGGAGCATGGAATCTTTTTCCATTTTTTTGTGTCTTCTTCAATTTCTTTCATAAACTTTCTATAGTTTGGGGTTGAGGTTTTTGAGAAAACTTTTGCTCTTCTGGTAAAAGGGATAGGTAGTGTTGTCCTTACTCTCGTCTGCCTTTCGTCCTGCATGGAATGCGGGCATGATGCCTGGAGCTGTTGCAGCCATTTTATAACTATGAGGGAAAGGACAAGAAAATCGCGTGGATACTGCCCTTACATTGCTGAGCCGCTGAATCAATTCTGGCAGCCCCTTGTTTGTTTGTGTTATTCAGGTGTTCTGTTACCAGAACTAACTAATAGAGCTCCTTACCCTTGTTGAGCTGATCTCATAAGTGAGGGCACTGAGACCTTGGGGGAGGGGAGGGCCTGTGGGCCAACCCTTTGATCTAGCCATTTTTAGAAGCAGCTTTCAGATGTCACTAACCTCAGGGGCCTCACTCCAGCCTGTGACTTAGGACTGAAAGCTCAGTTACTGGTTAGTAATACAGGCTGCAGCAAGATAATATTTGCAGGGGCTCCTTGCTGAACAGTGGTCTATGAATACATAGTGTTATTATTATTAACCCTCCTCTGGTCCCCTGGGCCTCCAGGAACCAATGAGAGTGAACTGTTTCACTTGTGTGAGAGACAGCAAGAGAAATGTAATTTTGATTTAATTCTTGGTCCCTCTGGAAGGTGCCTGTGCACTGCTCAGAGGTGAGCAGAGAGAGAGAGGGCGCAGCGAGGACACTTCTCAAGCACGGGGAGAAGAGAAAAGGTAACACAAAGGAGCATCGGCTGCCATTTAAAGGCCCATTTTCCATGTGACACTTTATAAATGAGTTCACATATAATCTTTAATGTAACCAGTAGTCTGCCTTCTGCCTCTCTCTCTGCACTCTCACCTCTTCACCTACCAGCCCTTGAAGGAAAAGATCTTGGGTAAGGCTGGCCCTTCCACTGGAGCGTCTGGAGTTTCAGGAAGCTAAAATTATGGCTTATGTGACCTTTTAGCTTAAATGAGGGTGAAACCCTGCCCACCATGGAGAGGAGACTGTAAGTTTGGCTTTTGTGCCCCAGAGTGGCTCCCGTCCCCCCGGATGCAATGAATAGGTAATTAATTGCATAGTATGTGTGGGCACTGATTCAGTTTCATGTCTCTGGTCCACTCTCTGGACACAGAGACTCAGCCTTGCTTGTCTCCACAAGGCACCATATGTTTAACGTGAAGGATGCTGGTGCCACACATTGTCGGTTCCATCCCCGGCTCTGCCGCTCAGCTGTGTGATCATGGGCAAGTTAATTTACCCCTCTGTGCCTCCCTTTCTTATGCGTAAACCAGAGGTAATAATAATATCTACCTCTGGATGTTGTGAAGCTTAAGTGAAAGAATACACGTAGAGCTCTTAGCTTTCGTTCTGAACGGGTTAGCTGGGTCACTCACTGTGCCTGGCACAGAGCCGGTGTGGTTAGCACTCAGGGGTCATTCCAGTGGGAATGGTGGTAGAAAGAGCAGCTAATAATGATCAAGCCCTTAACCTTACCTAGGCGCTTTGTTAAGCTGGTTGCATCCATTATCCCTTCTAATTCCTATGCCAACAAGGTACACTTGCTCTCTCGCTCACCATGGTTACTGGATTCTGCACCCTGCGGTGCAGAACCCCAGAAACAAGGTCCCTGCTCCACGTGAGTTACATTAGTTTACATTCTCATGGGAGACAGCCGGGAAGCTGACAAGAATGTAATCTACAGGAAATGTTATCAATCGACAGGAGAGGTGCTCTGCAGAGAAGCCACGTGGCCTGAGAAGCAGAGCATTATGGGAGGGGCTGTTTTAGACAGGGTGGTCGGGGTGGTGACTCTCCATGCAGTCACCTGTGTGGAGACCCCAGTGATGAGAGGGAGGGAGCCATGCTCCCCAGTGGTTTGGGAGGGTGTAGACAGATATCCTGCTCTCGCGGGACTTCTGTTTTGGGGAGAAGAGTCAGATATGACACCTGTGCCTATAAGCAAGGGTGCTAGAGTTGTCACGGGGAAATTGCAAGGTGCTCTGAGGACACCAAACAGGGGGGCCAGATTTGTCAGCTGTCTCTCCTCTGCAAGTGGCAGAAAACCTACCCAACTGGATTAATGAAATGGGGGACTTGCTGGCTCAGGTCAGTGACAAGTTGGGGTAGGCTCAATCCTGCAGGGCATGGCTCAATCCTGGTGTTCTACTGGTGGCTTCAGGATGACGTCTCTGCTGCATTTCTCAGCTCAGCCTCTGCGTGGGCTTCGTTCTCCAGCACTGGCACCCTCAGTCCCCACACTGATTGCCGTGGTCAGCATGGTCAGAATTCTCTGCTTGGCCAGCCTGAGTCATGCGCCTACCCTGCTCACCCTCTAAGAACCCACGGTAGGTTTCCAGGAAGAAACTCAGGCCGGTGGTGCAGGAGAAGATCTGCCAGGCAGATGGAACTAACCAGCCTCCACCTAGTCTGGGGGTACAGGGCAGGGTTCCTAGCAGAAGTGCCGTCCAAAAGAGTCCTGCAGCAGAAGTGGGTGGAGAGAAGCTACAGGGTAGGAAAGAGAATCACAGACTCCTGTGGTTGGAAGGGGTCTTAAAGTTAGGGGTCCATATGGGGAAGGGCTAAAGGGGAGAGGGGCATTAAGGAGGACACTTGTTGGGATGACCACTGGGTGTTATTGTGAGTGATGAATCACTGAATTCTGTTCCTGAAATCATTACACTATATGTTAACTAACTTGGATTTAAATTAAAGAAAAAGTTAGGGGTCCGTATGATTTGTCCTTCACTCTGGGACACTTCTGGGAAGGAAAAGAGCACTGTTAATGTCCTAACAGGGCAAACTTCAATGTGGGGCTACCCTATGTAAAGTGATCCTTTTGGACCTCTCCTGATCCTTAGCTCCCCTCCACAACCCTGCTAAGTGCTCAGCTTGCCTTGGCTTACATGCCTTCAGGGCTGGGACTCTCACTACTTGCATCAGCCAGTTTTCTTTCGGTTCTGCTTTTCTGGTTTGTTTCTCTGCCCATTGCACCTAAATCGGTTCCTCTGCCGTTTGCATCCATCGGTCCAGGTCCTCGAGTCAAGACTTGGGAATGCCACAGATTTTCCTCCTTTTGTATGAGCAGCCAATTAAATGTTCGAAGATGAAGACCAGGATTATGTGTGCCCTTGGAAATGTCTCTTCTTCACTCTAAACTTATAAAGGTTCTTTACCAATAAACCCTGGATGGTGACAATTAGTGTTCTGGTGGATTCGTTGGCTCAGCCACATCCAACCTAGAGAATCAGAGGCCATGTTCCTGGTAGAGTCCTCTCTCCCTTTGCTTGCTCCACACCCCACCCATCCTTCGTAGTCTGGGCAAAAACTTGCTTCCCCCAGGAAGTGTTCTCTGACTTGCTTCATGTAAGCAGAGACCTTATCTCACACTGCTCCCTCCCTTTACCCTGCTGCAGTCACACTGACCTTGTCTCTGACCTCGGACACACTAAACTCTTTCCATCCTCAAGGTCTTTGCACTTGTCTATCCCTCTGCCTGAAATGCTCTTCCCCCAGAACTGTGCTTGGCCCCTCCTTCTTAACATACAGGGCACAGGCCTACGGCCTTCTCTGCCATCCTCTCTATGACCTCATCTACTCACCACCCTCCTCCCCCCCCAACTCCTCCTTACATGGCCCTAAATTGTTTGCTACATTGGAGTCATCACTCTCTGAGAGTTATCTGGTTAATTTATTTTGTTGCTGTGGCTCTCATCCCCACTAGAACGTAAACACTGGGAGGGCAGGGCCCGGTTTTCCTTGCTCACTTCCGATTCCTCATTGTCTAGCTCACTGCGTCCCACCTAGTATTTGCTCAATAAATGTTGGCTGGAGGAGTGATTGATGAGGTCCCATCCTTGCACAGTCTGGATTGTATGATACCGGCTGTGTGTTTTGGGCTCCCTCCTCCTGCACCTCCCCTTCCCTCCAGCATGAGTAGCTGTTGAACACTGAATAATACACATGAGCATCGCATGTGGATGCAGATGATGTGGGGCCAAGTCCTGTCTTGGCCTCTGACTCTAAGAGCCGTGGGGAATTCAGTCACTCTCTGGGTTTCGGTTTCCTCATCTGTAACATGACAACACAAGTGCTCTGAAGCACAGAGAGAGTGTGAGGATTGCATGAGATCATGGGTGGGAAATCATTCTGCAAACTGGAAATGCTGTGGACAAATCTGCATTGCTGATCATTATGTGGCCCCATGAGGAATTACTGGCATTCAGCCATTTTGACGTGTGGAAATGGTAGTTTCATGTGGTTCAACCTAATATAATTTTTCTTCTGGCTGAAAAGTAATTCTTTCCCCATAACTAGGGTATTCTGGTTAAGTTCTTTGAGGGAAGCTCCGATAGTCTCCCCAAAGCTTAGTAGAGCTCTCTGCATTTAGTCGGTGCGCGCACCTGTGTGTTTAGACAATTGTACCCTCCCATAGAGCAGTGAGGGGTTAATTCAAGAGGGAGTGCTTACCTCTGGTCAGAGGGCTCAAGGAGGTTTTCCCAGAGTGGGTCACAGTGAGCTCGGTCTTGAAGGCTGAGCAGGAGCTCAGCAGGAAGACAAGAGGGCACCCTACATGGAAGAGTGGCCACTTGCAAAAGTGTGGAGGTGGGAAAGCATGGTGCATTCTGGGAACTCCAGGTCACCGTCTCTGGGCAGCCTAAAACCTTTCCAGATAAAACCAAGTGGTTAGTGTCCCTCCCTCCCCAGCATGCCAGTCCCACTCACTGTCCACTCCTTGTGTCTGCTATTTGTTAGCCCTGCGCTCCTTCCTCTGTTGTGGTTACTGCTACTTTTGGCCTTCGTCCGTGTTCTCTCTCCTGGGCGTGGGTGAGCAGCTGGAAACCGGGAGACTATGTCATGCCCTCTGTAATTGCCCCAGAGTATATTTACCCGTTGCGCCATGCAGGTCGCCGGAGAAACAGTGGTTGATTGGAGCACTGTTCTTGTCCCTGGGAGATTTCCAATCTTAGATTAGGTTAGCTCACGTTAGGAAGGTCAGAGCCTTCTCCAGCTTGACCTCAGTCCGGCAAATGGGGAGGGAAGGGGACTTGCTTTCACTGAGTGTCCATGAGGGCCCAGGCAGTATACTGGGCAATTCATTCATTCACTCATTCATTCATTCTTTAAGCAAATTTTGATTATACAATACAGTATTATCAACTGTAGTCACCACGTTATACATCACATCCTCAGACCTTATACATCATGTACCTGAAAGTTTGTACCATTTTACCAACCTCTCCCTTTCTCCCCCATTCTCTAGCCCCCGGCAACCACTTTTCTACTGTTTCTAGGAGTCTGGCTTTCTTTAAAGTTTCCATGTATGCGTGACATCGATCAGTATTTGTTTTTCCCTGTGGCTTATTTCACTTAGCATTATGTCTTCAAGGTCCATCCATGCTGTGGTGAACAACAGAATTTCCTCCTTTTTCACGGCTGACTCATATTCCATATCTATATATCACATCTTGTTTATCGTTTTCTGTTGACACACTTAGGCTGTTTCCATGCTTTGGCTGTTGTGAATAATGCTGCAGGGGACGTGGGAGTGCAGCTGTCTCTTCGATACCTTGTTTTCATTTCTTTTGAATATGCACCCAGAAGAGGGACTGCTGGATCATAGGGTCATTCTATTTCCAATTTTTTTTATTAAAATTTTTTTAATGTTTATTTATTTTAGAGAGAGACCAAGCACGAGAGGGGGAGGGGCAGAGAGAGAGGGAGACACAGAATCTGAAGCAGGCTCCAGGCTCCGAGCTGTCAGTACAGAGCCCGATGTGGGGCTCGAACCCACAAACCACGAGATCATGACCTGAGCTGAAGTCGGACACTCAACCGACTGAGCCACCCAGGCGCCCCCTATTTTCAATTTCTTGAGGAACTTGTGTACTGTTTTCCATAGTAGCTGTAAAAATTTGCATTCCCACCACCAGTGTACAAGTGGTTCTTTTCCTCCACACCATTGACACTTATCTCTTGCCCGCTTTCTTTCTTTCTTTCTTTCTTTCTTTCTTTCTTTCTTTCTTTCTTTCTTTCTTTCTTTCTTTCTTTCCTTCCTTCCTTCCTTCCTTCTCCTCTTCTCCTCCTCCTTCTCTTCCTCTTCCTCCTCCTCCTCCTCCTCCTCCTCCTCCTCCTCCTCCTCTCCTCCTCCTCCTCCTCCTCCTCCTCCTTCTCCTCCTTCTCCTTCTTCTCCCTCTCCCCCTTCTCCTCCCTCCCCCTCTCCTTCGCCACTCCCTCTCTCTCTCCCTCTCCCTCTCCTTCTTTGATGAGAGCCATTCTAACAGGTGTGCGGTGATATTCATTTCATTCATTCTTGGAGCACCTAATATGTGCCAGGCACTGTTAGTCACGGGGCATATAATAGCAACCAAACAAAGTACCTGCCCACATGGGGTTATACTCAAGTGAGGAAGAAGAGTGATGAATGATGAAAAAGATACATAATATGATATAATGTAATATAAGTATAATGTAATATGTAAGAATTTATTTAATGCTCATGACACCCTGTAATATGAGTATGATTTTTTTTTTTTCATTTTAAAGACGAGGAAACCAGGGATGAGAGAAGTTAGTGACTTGCCTAAAACAGCGTGCCTACTGAGCGACAAGGCCGGTGTTTGAAATTGCTCTCTGACCCCACTATACGGCACGGCCGCCTAGGCTTTGACTCAGAAAATGTGCATTTGCATCCCAGCCCCGCGTGGCCACCGTGCACTTGGGCACATTGTGTCACCTCTGTAAGCCTCAGTGTTCCCGCCTGTAAAATGGTTAATGGACACAGTCTCCAGGAGGGTTGCTGGGAGGATAGTGAGTGAAGAAGGCTGTTTGCAAAATTCTATAAATGTCTTCAGCTTCAGCTTCTTTCATGATGTGCCTCAAATGGCCGGGACCGTGAGAGATTTGGCCCCGTGCCAAGCCTCAGTGTCCTCGCATTGGCCCGTGGGCACACTTGCTTGGTCTGTTCCCGTTGCTCTGAGAGAAACCAGCTCCAGAGAGGATGGGCCCAGGTGCGGGTCTGGGTGTGTGTTAGAAGGGGGTGTTTCCCCGAAGTTCTCTGCTAACAACCTGCACACGGACTAGCCGACTAGCCGTTTGTCCTGCTGTAAATAAAGGTGGCCCCACTGGCTCTGTGGTTGGAAGTCAATAACACGACTAATTATGGAAATTGCATAATGCATCATTAGTTAGTAATTATGACTTTGTCAAGTGCCTGTTAATTTTTATGTAAGAATCACTCAATGTGTGACATGGAAATATTAGCTTGTCATCTGGCTTTCCTTTCTGGTGGGGGAGAATGATCTTGAAAGTTTAGGTTAATGATGTGTCAGGGTGAAGAAAGAAGAGGAGAGGGAGGAGGGGGAGGAGGCGTAGGAAGAGGCGAAGGAGGCGGGGAGAAGGAGCAGGGGCAGGAGAAGAGGAGGAGGGGGAGCCGAGGAGTGTGTAGTGGGACAGATGTCACGCATGGAGAGAGGCAGGTGGGAGGACTTCAGAGCGGGCCCAAGAAGGTGAATCATGTCAAATGGGCCTCCTGCTTCTTATCCCAGAACCAAAGGGATGCATGGGGTGTTGACACATTTCCCTAATAAGACGGCATTATCATTTTACAGCCTCCCTGGAGATTCTTGGCATGTCTCATTTTGCTTGAATAAATTATTAATTTGGTCTAATTAGGCTCATCCAGCAGCTGGGAGGCAGGCTGAGCTAATTCGGGATTCCTGTGTGGGTCTGCAGGTCTGTGTGCCTTGGAGGGGGTTGGGGGCAAGAGGGAGGGGGCAGTGGAGGGGGAGGTAAGGTTTATGCAATTTCACCCACTTGGGACTATTGCTTCTTGGGCACCTGTCAACCGAGTGGAGAGTGCTAAGTACCTCCATGTTTCTTCGGACACCTAGATCCTAATTCCAGCTGCAAAGCTCCTTCCATTAGGAGAGGACATGGTTCAAAACAGTGGATGGTGTCAGGTTGTCCCTCAATCCAGTGTTTGGGGTGCTTCACAATCAGGCGTGCCCCTCCCGCGTTTATTTCCTGGGGGTTTCAGACTCTCAAAGACAGCCTCAGTGGCACAGGCTTTAAAGCAAGAGGGCTGTGGGTTCAGAACGTGGCTTCACCCCACACAGGCTTTTGAACTTAGAAAGTTATGTCAGCCCTCTGCGGGCTCAGTCACGGTGAAATAATGACCGGCTCTTGGGTCCTCATTGTGAAGATGAATCAAGGTGATAAATGAGCGTAAATTTCCTGGTGGGTTGTCTGGTACATTGCAGGTGTTCCATAAACAGTGACCCTGAAGTTCAGGAGAGAAGCAGCGTGCAGAAGTGGTTACTATTTTATTTTTGTTGCACACGGGGAAATTAACATCCACAGAAATGTTAGGACTTACTTAGGACAGATGAGGCAAAGTCCCTATCCTTTGCTCTTCCTGTGCCACCAGGCCACCTCTCAAAGTTGACTTTGGCATTTAGTTAATTCTTTTCTTTTTCAACAAAACTTAGTGTTCTCCTAGGCCGTGAAAAAAACCCAATGTGCTTAAGAGCACTGATTATATCTTAATGACATTCAAATCCCTCTGACATTTTCTCCCCATGTAATAAGGTTTCAAGGTTTAACTTGTTTTTGAGAGCCCAGTATCATCATCGTGGGTTTTCCTGTCTTCCAGTGATCCACAAGCTGTTTCCAGGAGGCAGCACCGAAATCCATGGAGCCCCCCCTAAGCCCCCAGAGATAGTGTACGAGCCCAGGCAGTGTGCTCCTGTGGGTTGTCACTGATGCCCCCTAGGTTTGTCTCCCGGGCTGGCCAGGTCAGGGGCTGCAGGCTGGGTGCTCCTGCAGGCTCAGAGCCGTTTCTCTCATCTCCGGGTCCTCCGCTCAGCGGGTGGCCCTTGGTAGCCTTTCTAAAGCTTCCTGATGGATGAATAGAAGACACTCAACAATAAAGCTGTCTTCTCTCAGTGCCCAGGAGGCACTGTAGCACCTCGAGGCCATCAGTTTAAATTAATCCACACACATAATAAACATCACCCGCTGTTGCACTGCTGCTGTGCCGACGTGCCAGCCCACGTGCTCAGAGGATCAGGGACCGCCCGGCTCCCTTCTCTTACAAACAGGGGAACTGAGGACAGAAGAGGGAAGGAACCTGTGCAAGGTCGCCTACGTTGAACTTTTCCCTCTCCATGGCCCCTGTCATCAACTGTGCTCACATGTTGACTCTTTGATTTACATATAACTATATATTTATATGAACATAATAATATATACTCTATATAATTGTAAATAGTATATAATATACATACTTTATATCGTTATATTATATATATTATTTGTATATATAAATTTAAAAAATTAATTCCAGTTAACATACAGTGTATATTAGTGTAATATTAGTGTCAGGTGTACAATATGTAGTGATTCAACACTTCCATACATCACTCCGTGCCCATCACGGCAAGGGCTCTCCTTAGTCCCCATCATCTATTTCTCCCATCCCCCCCACCTGCCTCTCTGCTAACCATCAGTGTGTTCTCTGTAGTTGGGAGTCTGTTTCTTGGCTTCTCTCTCTCTCTTTCTCTCTTTTTCCTTTCCTTTGCTCATTTGTTTTGTTTCTTAAATTCCACATATATATGAAATTGTATGGTATCTATCTTACTCTGACTTGTTTTGCTTAGCATTATACTCTCTAGCTCCATCCATGTCATTGCAGATGGCAAGATTCCATTCCTTTTTATGGCTGAATAATATTCCATTGCATATCCATATGTATATATATATAATGGAATATCATTTATATCATATTAAATATTATTAAATGTTAAATATTATTTATATATTATATATGTTATATATTATATATCACATATATATTTATTATATATAATCATATATACTATTATTTATATATATAATATAATATATATTTATTACTATATACTATTTATAATATTAAATATTACTTATTCAATAATAAATATTAAATATATTAAGTATTATACCCACACACACACACCAACTCTTCTTTATCCATTCATGTATCAATGGACATTTGGTCCATGTTGCTTCCATATCTTGGCTAATGTAAATAATGCTGCTATAAATATAGGGGTGCATGTATCCCTTTGAATTAGCGTTTTTGTATTTTGGGGGGGTAAATACCCTCCTGGGCAATTATCGTATCTATTTTTAACTTATTGAGGAACCTCTATACTGTTTTCCACAGTGGCTACACCAGTTTGCATTCCCACCAACAGTGCAAGAAGGTTCCCCTTTCCCCACATCCTCACCAACATTTGTTGTTTCTCTCTGTATATTTAATCCCCTCTCCACCACTTTATGCCAGGATTGCTGGGACCCCTCCCCACTGGTCTTCCTGTTTCTGGTCTGTTCCATCTCGGGTTATTCTTATTCAACTTCACAAACATTAGTGACAGATTCTTCTGAAACAGGACGTCTTTGTCTGATTGTACTTCTTAAAAGAACCTACCGTAGCTGTTTAATGCCTTCTCCTCATCTAAGGAAAGAAAATCTGTACAAGCTTGCTCAAGCAATGTGTGCGTGTGCTTGGGGGCTTACAGAATTTGTCCAACTGTTTAAAAAAAAATGGATACATGGTACGATATAAGCATTTGTTGCTGCTGTTGTTATTATTATTGTCTACTATTCCTACCATTGCTATCGTTGTTAGTATTATTCAGTTGTAAGGACCTCATGGGAACTGGAATTGAGACTCAGGAAATGTAGCTGACACAGCCTGTGCTTTAACTGGATTCTCAGAGTGACCCACAACACCCCAACAGTCGAGAACCATTATCCCGGTTCTTATAAACTTTGTCCTTGAACTGAGCCAGACATCAGAGAGCTGTGTACCTGGACTTCACCGTCTTGGTCCTTGTAGAATTGCTTCCACATTAGCCTTCGTTGAAGGACACTGCAGGAAACTAGGGCAAAAAAAAAAATTGGTCCTTGGATTTGCTGAGGGATATATCAGAAGTGGTGTCTGTTTGCTTGTGTACATTCCCCTTAATGGGATCTGAGTTCTCTGAGGTCTCTGCACCACGAAAAGCTGTCATTCTCCTGACTGGTTTGGATTTGATGCTTAGGATGTTAGAAATGTTAAAATAATGCCCATGGTTTCCTCTTTGCCTTTGCTGCCGGAAGTCTTGGGGTCAACGCTCCACCATTCTAGCAAGGCTTTCTGGATGCATTTTTATGCTAATCCAACTTTATCATGTATTTCCACCCTATTTCCCTTTTGCTTTGACTTCATCACAACAAAATTGTGTTTTACTACATGCACTTCTATAAGTCACACTGAGTCCTTTTAGATCTTAGGTAGGATATCGGTGAACAAATATTCATCACCCACACAGTACGGTACCATATAAAAAAAATCTGGGTATGCGTGGACCCATGCGGTTCAAACCCGTGTTGTTGAAGGGTCAACTATGTGTTCACATTTTCACTTCATTCTTTATAACTCTTCACTTTTTTTTTTTCTGCCTCCATTTCTATCTCGTGGGCCTTTTGGATACTTTTTCAAATTTATCTTCTGTTTTGGCAAGGGCCTCTTTAGCTGATTCTAATTCAATCTGTTCACTGTGTTTTAAATTTTAATTATATTTTTATTTCTATAATTCTATTTAAAAATATGCCTGGTAATCCTGGTTTTCTTACTTTCCTGTCTTCTTGAAGCCCCTGTATCCTTCCTTGTCTCACACTGGTGTCTTGATGTCTTCCTGTAGCATTATGGGTAAAACCTTGGAATCACGTCATGAAAATCCTTTGACTTTGTTCTTTTTAAAGACTTTTCTGGCCATCTGAGCTCTTTTACTTGGCCATATATATTAGAATTGGCTTATTAAAAAAGACTGCTGGGGTTTTAATTATTATTGCATTGAATTAAAAATAAATTTGAAGAGAATGGACATGGGATCTCCCTATTTATTTAGATCTTGAATTTTGAATAGAGAGGTCTTGCACAGCTTTGGTTAGATTCATTCTTTGGTGATTACTTTTTGATGCTATTTTTAATTAGGTTGTTTTAAAACAATTCTCTTTCAATGGTTCCTTTCTAGTACATGGAAATACATTTAATTTTTATGTACCAGTTTTGTGTCCTGTGAACCTGCTAAATTCATCTATTAGTTTTATTAGTGTTTTTGTAGATTCCTTGGAGTTTTCTCTATAAACAATCCTTTCATTTGTGAACATTGTGCGTTCCTTTCCATTCTGTGTGGTTTTTATTTCACTTTGTTACTTTATTGTTCTGGATAGGATGTGGTGGGAGCACATATTCTTGTCTAGTTCCTGATCTTAGAGAGCGAGTGTTTCATGCTAAGTAGGATTTTAGCTGTAGGTTTTTCTTAGATGCTTTTTATCAGATTGAGGGAGCTCTTTTCTATGTTTTGTTTTCTGCGAATTAAAAAGATCACGAATGGGAATTGAGTTTTGTCACGTGCCTCTTTTGCATCTTTTGAGATGATCATGTGATTTTTACGCGTCATTCTTTCAGTCTGGTGACTTACTTTCTTTTGCATATTAAACCAATCTCAAATTCCCGGAATAAACACCCGTTGGTCATGATGTATTATCCTTCTACTATATTACAGATTCAATTTGCTAATATTTTATTAAGGAATTGTGCATCTGTGTTCAAGAGGACTATTGGCCTATAATTTTCGTGTCATTATCTTTTTTGGTTTTTGCTATTGGATTTTTGCTGGCTTCATAAAATGAGTTGCAAAGTGTTTTCTCCTATTCTCTGAACGAGTTTGTAGTAGATCCTATGTTGTCCTCATCCATTCCAGACACCGCTTTCAGGAATGAAGGACTCATTTTTTTCTAGCTTCTGGGAATGGTGCCTGCTGATGACTCCTCCCCTCGAGTTGATCTTGGATCAGTGGCTCTGTCATTCCTAGTCTGCACCCAATGATGAGGTTGACATAGGACTATAAAGATCTGGACTGTTCCTCTGTTTGGGACAACTTTAAAGAGGCTGAAACCTCTGTTGCAATTCTGTTTTTGTTCAACTTCTTCTGCTCAATCTTTTTCCATTTGCTTCATAGTAGGTGCTGTTCCCAAGAGCGTCCACCCAATAAACCACTTCACTAAAACTCTCTATCTTAAAGTCCATTTCTCGGGGAATTTAACCTATAACAGAGTCTATGTAAAGTTGGTTTTCTTTATTTCTTAAATGTCACAATTCATTAGTTAAACCATCTTGACCTGGAATTTTCCTTGTGGGAAGGTTTTTGATTAATAATTCAATTTCTTCAGTAGATATAGGACTATGCAGACTTTCTGTGTCTTCTTGTGTTGGTTTTGTGACTTGTGTTTCTCAAGGAATTTGTCCACTCTGTCCAATAGTAATACAGGCATATCAGCTTTTCCATGCTTGGTGTTTACATGCTATGATTGTTTTTGCACTTTTAGCTTTCATCTGTCAGTTTTCATAAAGTGTTTTTGTTACATATAGCATGTAGTTAGGTCTTTTAAAAATTTTTACTCTGGGGCACCTGGGTGGCTCAGTCAGTTAAGCGTCTGACTTCAGCTCAGGTCATGATCTCACGGTTTGTGAGTTCGAGCCCCACGTTGGGCTCTTTGCTGACAGCCCAGAGCCTGGAGCCTGCTTCGGATTCTCTGTCTCCCTCTGTCTCTCTGCCCCTCCCCTGCTCACGCTCTGTATCTCTCTCAAAAATAAATACACATTAAAAAAATGAAAAAATTTTTACTCTGACAATCTCTGGTTTTGAGTTGGAATGCTTAGTCCATTTACATTTAATGGAAATATCGATCTTCCGTCTTGGTACATGTTTTCTATTTGTCCCATAGATTCTTTACTCCTCTCCTCTTCCTTTCTTGACTTTTTTTTTGGGCGAACTGAGTAACTTTTAGTATTCAGTGTAATCTCTTTTATTAATTTTAGCTGTACCTGTGTGTGTATGTTTTAGTGATTGTTCTAGAGATTACAGCATGTATCTCTAACTTGTCCCTGTACCTTCAAATGATGTTATACCATTTCACAATGTAAGAACCTTCAAGCAATGTTTTTCCTTTTTCCATCTCCTTGCCTTTTGTACTCTTGCTGTTACATATTTTTCTTCCACATATTCTTTTTTTTTTTTTACCCCTCCCCTCCTATATGTTTTTCTAAGCCCCACCATAAACTGTTATTACTTTTGCTTTAAACAGTTTTTAAAAACACATAATATAGGGGTGCCTGGGTGGCTCAGTTGGTTGAGTGTCCGACTTCGGCTCAGGTCGTGATCTCACAGTCTGTGGGTTCGAGCCCCATGTCAGGCTCTGTGCTGACAGCTCAGAGCCTGGAGCCTGTTTCCAATCCTGTGTCTCCCTCTCTCTCTGCCCCTCCCCAGTCTCACTTTGTCTCACTCTTTCTCTCAAAAATAAATAAATATTAAAAAAAATTTTAAAAATAAAAAAACACATAATATAGAAAACAAAGATATTTAATCTCTTATTTTATTTTTTTATGTTTACTTTTTGAGACAGAGAGAAAGCGCATGAGCGGTTGAGGGACAGAGAGGGGGGACAAAGGATCTGAAGCGGGCTCTGCGCTCTGACAGCAGAGAGCCTGATGTGGGGCCTTAACTCACAAACTGTGAGATCCTGACTTGAACTGAAGTTGGACACTTAACCAACTGGGCACCCAGGTACCCCTAATCTTTTTAAAAATCTTTTATTTTATTTTTGAGAGAGAGCTTGTGCTATATGAGTTGGGGAGGGGCAGAGAGAGAGAGAGACAGAGACAGAGACAGAGAGACAGAGGAAGAGAGAGAGAGAGAGAGAGAGAGAGAGAGAGAAGATCCAAAGTGGGCTCTGTGCTGACAGCAGAGAACCCAATGTGAGGCTCGAACTCATCTACTGTGAGATCAAGACCTAAGTCAAAGTCAGATGCTTAACTGACTGAGCCATCCAGGTGCCCCCAAACAAAGATATTTAAAATGACATGTAAACAATCACCTTTATATATTTAACATTCTAAGCTCTCTGTTTCTTCCCACACATCCAGACTTCCATCTTATTTCATTCTCCTTCAGCTTGAAGAACTTGTTTTTTTTAATGTTTATTTATTTATTTTGAGAGAGAGTGTGCATGAGCTGGGGAGGGGCAGAGATAGGGAGAGAGAGAGAATCTCAATCTGTGCTGTCAATGCAGAGCCCTACACAGGGCTTGATCTCGCAAACCGTGAGATCATGACCTGAGGCAAAATCAAGAGTTGGACTCTTAACCAACTGAGCCACCCAAGGGCTCCTTGAAGAATTTGTTTCAGTACTTCTTATAGTGAAAGTCTGCCAGGGACAAATTCTCTTAGCTTTTATGTCTATCTGAAAATGGTTTTCTTTCATTTTAATTTTTGGATATAGACATCTTGGTTGATAGATTTTTTTTCTTCCAGCACTTGAAAGATGGCTGCCTTCTGACCACCTTTGATTCCATGAAGGCATCAGCTGTGGTTCTTATTATTGTCCTTCCCATATATGATGTGGTATTTTTCTCTTGATACTTTTCAGATATTCTGTTTATCTTTCTAGCACCTTGACTATGATGTGCTTAGGTACGGGTTTATTTGTGTTTATTCTTCTTAGTGTTCACTCTTATTGAATCTATGGGGCTAAAATAAAAATTTGAATTTCATATTGAGATGAAGTTTAAAACAAAGTTAAAAAACATCAAAGCTTTGATTAATTTACCACATAAAGGGCGCCTGGGTGGCTCAGTCGGTTAAGCATCCAACTCCAGCTTGAGTCATGATCTCATGGTTTGTGGGTTTGAGCCCTGCATTGGGCTCTGTGCTGACAGCTCTGAGCCTGGATCCTGCTTTGGATTTTGTGTTTCCCTCTCTTTCTGCCCCTCCTCCACTCATGCTCTGTCTCTCAAAAATAATAAATAAAAGTTTAAAAAAGTTATTTTAATTTACCACATAAAGTCTCCAGTCTTTCCAATATATTGGCAAGAATGCATTATGATTTTTAAATTTGCCCACCACA
This sequence comes from Neofelis nebulosa, assembly GCF_028018385.1. Taxonomy (NCBI): domain Eukaryota; kingdom Metazoa; phylum Chordata; class Mammalia; order Carnivora; family Felidae; genus Neofelis; species Neofelis nebulosa. The sequence goes on from NC_080789.1 coordinate 12,673,337, forward strand.
GGGGAGCTACAAATCTTCTGGGATTGAGGAAGAGAGAGTAGTCAGTGATGATTGGAACCTGGATGTTTGGTTCCTAGGAAGAGCTCTGCCTATCCTTTCTTTCCAGGGCAAAAGAAAAGAAAGGGGAAATGACAGAATTTCCCAATTAATTTTGGTACCCGATAGCAGAGGGAACATGTGCCTCTTTTCCTACATAAATGCTGGGAAGATGGCAAGATTCCCTGCTTCTCCCGTGCCCCATTTGGCCTGATGATTGAGTAGAAATGGTTCTAGGTGTCTGTCCAGGAAGAAATTACTGGGTGAGTGCCTTAAGTTTTCTGGGAGCTAAAAAATGACTTTTCTGGACATTGACTCTATCGCGGAAGTCAAGGAAAGCCTTCATATCCCCCAGAGAGTTTTCTGCAGATTGAGTGAAATTCAGCTGTGAGAGAGCCTGGGGGCTTGGCTGTTGGGACGAGGACACACAGTGGTGCAGACTCTCTGAAGATGCCATGTGCTTACATGATGATGTCTGAGGATCAGATTCTGCTCTTGATACCTGTGGACTTGGGCTTTAGTTAAACTCTTGGGAATATGGGGGCTACCATAGGAAAGCAGACTGGAAACTGAGTAAGGCTTAGCTTCTACCACCAAACAAAGTGAAGCTTAAGAGAGAAATTAAATCCAATGATGGCAAAATAAATTCATGTCTTGTGTCCCCGAGCTTTTGGGCGGTGACTCCATCTGTGATCATGACTCTTATTATTATTATTGGGATGTTAGGTACTTCATCCAGGACCTCCCCACCCTCCTTGCCTGTCTGATTATTAAGCAAGTCTCACAAGTTTATTTACTGTACCATATTATGTGGTACCCATTACTTAGTAGACATCTTGTATTGATTGAGCCACATGGTTGAATTTTTGGATGTATTAAGCCAACTGTAGCTGCACTGATTTGCTTCCTGGATGCCTCGTCCACTTTCTGTTTCAGTGCTTAGTGGGTGTTTTTAGCCCCCTGTTTAGGCAGGAGCCGGTTGGGAAGACTCAAGGGGGAAGGGGAAGCTCAGTGGGGGAATATTCTAGGTCTTTACCTAGTGACACTTTTTTACCCTCTTTTTTAATCAAACATCAGCGATGCTGTGCTCTTTTTCAGCACCTGGGACACTTCCATAGAATATGTATAATGATGCATATGCAGTGATGTGAGAGATAAGTCCAGAACAGTAATTTGGAACCAGATCCTGAAGACCTCAGTGCCAAGCGAATGTGTTTGGACAGACTCCTGCAGGCATGTGCGGTGGGGAGGCATTGAATTTTAAACCTAGGAGATACTTGATAAAAAATGGTGTTTTAAGAAGACTAGCCTGGTTTTTTTGGCATTGAAAACTAGAGAGAAAACTTAGATGACTTTTTCTTCTCTTTTTAGGAAAAAAGAGACCAGTTTTCCATATAAAGTGATGTGGGTCAGCTGTGCATAGTGGGGTTAACAGTAATAAAACGCCAACTTCCAGACATGGCATCGAGTATTTCCAGTTTCTACAACCTTCTACATCCTCCTACTTACAGGTTTTCCAGGGTTGGTGCTGAGACTCTATAAGAAAGGAAATATCCAAAGCCAGTGCATCGTAGGATCTCAGCTCTAGTGCGCCTCCCCTAGGAAGCCTTCCAGGACCTCCCAGTCCCCAAGCTCCCATTGCAATAGTTATCCGTTCTGATGTGAAGGCTTCTATCACTTTTCCACCTTGATTGAGAGTTAATGGCCCTGCCTTATCTGCCCTTCTGGACTGTGAACTTTTTGAGGTTGGGAAACCCTTTTTCTCCAACACAATGGATACTCAAAATATGTTAGTTAGATGCTCTAATACATGTGAACTCCTGGCACTTAGGAATCCTCAAAGAAAGAAAGAAAAGATTAGTACCTGTTCATGGGAATTTTAGTTGGGAGGGCATCTAATTGTATGCGTTCTTTGAAGACAGGTAATTCAGGTAAGCTAAGGGGTGGGGAGCTAATAATTCCAGTGATGGTCTGGGATCCGCAGGGAGAAGATATTTCATCAAGGGTCACCTATAAAAGAAACTGGAGGCTTGGAAGGGAATTGTAGAATAAAGTGTAGAATGTCCATCACTTTCACCTCCCAAATTAGGAGCAGGGACCATAGGCACTATCCTCTGATAGGAGGCAAGAACCGGGATCAGACATTCCTTGCATCCTGGCCCTACAAACTCTCAGCTGTGGGACTTTAGACAATTACTCACTCAACCTCTTTGGGTCCCGATGGCCCAGGCTTTGGATCCAGACTGCTTGAATTTCAGTTCTGACTCTGCAAAGTGCAAAAGGGCGTGGCTTTGGGTAAGTTGCTTGTGCCTTGAGTTTTTTCATCTATAAAGTAGGGGTAATTCTAGTACCTGGCCTTTAAGGTTGTTGTAAGGCTTTTAAAATATATTTTATTCATTTAATTTTAATTAATTAGTTTATTTAAACCTTTACTTTTAAAAAAAATTTTTTTTCAACGTTTTTTATTTATTTTTGGGACAGAGAGAGACAGAGCATGAACGGGGGAGGGGCAGTGAGAGAGGGAGACACAGAATCGGAAACAGGCTCCAGGCTCCGAGCCATCAGCCCAGAGCCCGACGCGGGGCTCGAACTCACGGACCGCGAGATCGTGACCTGGCTGAAGTCGGACGCTTAACTGACTGCACCACCCAGGCGCCCCTAAACCTTTACTTTTTTAAAAATATAAGTTACTGTCAAGTTGGCTAACATGCAGTGTATACAGCGTGCTCTTGGTTTCAGGGGTAGATTCCCGTGATTCATTGCTCACCTACAACACCCAGTGCTCATCCCGACAAGTGCCCCCCTCAATGCCCATCACCCGTTTTCCTCTCTCCCCTGCCCCACCCCATCAACCCTCACTTTGTTCTCTGTATTTAAGAGGCTCTTATCGTTTGCCTCCCTCCCTCACTATTGCTGCAGAGATTTACTGCTTTTTAATTTTTTTTTAATGTTTATTTATTTTTGAGACAGAGAGAGACAGAGCATGAGCAGGGGAGGGGCAGAGAGAGAGGGAGACACAGAATCCAAAGCAGGCCCCAGACTCTGAGCTGTCAGCAGAGAGCCTGATGCGGGGCTTGAACTCACAGAGTGTGAGATCATGACCTGAGCCAAAGTTGGACGTTCAACCGACTGAGCCACCCAGGTGCCCCGAGATTAACTGCTTTTTAAATGTTTATTTTTGAGAGAGAGAGAGAGGGAGAGAGGGAGAGGGAGGGGCAGAGAGACAGGGAGACACAGAATCTGAAGCAGGCTCCAGGCTCTGAGATGTCAGCACAAGGCCCTACATGGGGCTCGAACTTGTGAACTGCGACATCATGACCTAAGGCGACATCGGACGCTTAACCAACTGAGCCATCCAGGTGCCCCTTTATTTATTTATTCTAAACATTATTTTTTAACCAGTTAAAGGTGTTTTAATATTTGTGAAAGTGCCTTGAAAAGCACAAGGGTGCCTGGGTGGCTCAGTCGGTTGAGCATCTGACTTCAGCTTGGGTCTTGATCTTGCGGTTCATGAGTTCGATCCCCACATCAGGCTCACTGCTGTCAGCGTGGAGCCTGCTTTGGATCCTCTGTTTCCCTGTGTCTCGGTCCCTCCCCCACTTGTGCACTCTCTTTCTCTCAAAAATAAGTAAAACGTAAAAAAAAGAGAGAAAAGAAAAGCCTCTGACAACAGTAAGTATATAGCTGCTTATTATTACTACCATTAGGAATAGTATTTTAATTTTATTTTTTACCCTGGGGATGTAGTGTGGATCATATATAAACATATCTATAGTAGTATCTAATGATTTTAGTTCACTTGATATGAACAGTCATGGAATAGAGGCTGGTTAGCAAATACTTAATTCACACACCTTCTCCCCTGACCATTTTAGAAGATGGGTGAGGGAGAGAGCATAGCAGTGAAGAAAGAAAAATAGGAAAAGAAGCAGGATTGATGAGGCAGAAAAGAGGCTGACGGGAGGAGAGAACAAGAAAGGAGAATGCAGGGAGAGAGCAGAAGAGGAGAGAGACATAAGACAAACAGATCCATTAATGTTTCAGTGAGGAGTTAGGACTCGCGCTCTTTCTGACTTATCCAAGGCGGGCGTGTCATACTATCTCCTGCTACTTTGAAACATTTATTAACCCACGAACCCCCAATTCCTGGCTCGCTGCGGTAACTGTTGGTCTCCAGCCAGGAGATGGTCCTTTGCACAGTGACAGTGTCAGTCCCTGGTGGTCTGGGGCTCTCCCTCGGTCCGGGCTCCCCAGCCAGCTGAGCTTGACTTGTGACAACTTCCTATTAAGAAGACCAAGAAGGGGCACCTGGGTGGCTCCGTCGGTTAGGCGTCCGACTTCGGCTCAGGTCATGATCTCACACTTCATGAGTTCGAGCCCCGCATCGGGCTGTGTGCTGACAGCTCAGAGCCTGGAGCCTGTTTCGGATTCTGTGTCTCCCTCTCTCTCCTCCCCTCCCCCTCCCATGCTCTGTCTGTCTCTCTTAAAAATAAAAAATAAATAAAAATAAAAATTAAAAAAAAATATATATAAATAAGACCGAGAAGCTAATCCCAATCCCCAATCCTTTGGAATCGACTGGAGCATCCCCTACTGTGCCTGACACATTGCACAGTGCCGTGCACTTGGACGTACTTGGATGGGTGCCCAGCCCAGGGAGCCCAGAGAGAACATTAACTGCGTCTCCCTGGCATTCCTTGATACTTGAGCAACAATTCAGTGCTCTTGTTTCCCTTCTCAATCAAAGCTGCCCCTGGCCCTGGCAGACTGCCCAGCAGCCTTGCTTTTCTAATTTCTGGGAGACATGGCCATGGAAGGGGCTTGCCTCAGAGAAGAGAGGGAGCAGAGAACAGGGACTCACCAGCATTTTAATTTTCCATTCAGACACTTCATTAACATTTGGCAAGGGGTCCCTGACTTTGCGCAGCTGTGCAGACGGTCCAGTGACTGGGACTGCCAGTTTCTTGAAGCTTCCTGGTGGCCGCTGAGGGCTCGGCCACATTCCCGCGCCCACCCGTGCCTGACCGGGGCACTGCTTGTTGGCACCTTGATGGCGGTCTCGGGGACGGGAGCGCTGAGAATGCAGGCTGGTTGTGGAAAGGCTGGGTGAGGGGACCTGGGGGAAGGCAGGGGAATCACAGCAGCAGCCACAGGTATGTGGGGAATAAGCAGAGAGCAGACGGTGGGTCCGATGAGATCAGGGGGCCTCTCTAGGTTCGGTGGGTGGGACAGTATACTTTTCACATGTGCGAGGCTTGTGTCTCTGTCCCTATCTGTTTCCTTCCTGGAATGATTGATGAGCTGTCCTATCCAAGGCCACCCCTGCACCTGTGCACCACGATGTCCTCTGTCTTCTTGAGGACATCACTGTATCAACTCTCTCCTGCAGCCTCAATTTTCCTTCTCAACTCAGGGGCATCCCCACCAGCATACAGACATGCTGCAGTATTTGACATCTTAAAACCCTTCTTTGGCTCCAGACTCCCCTCCTGCTCGCTCCTTCTCCCTTTTTATTCCCCTTAGCAGCAAAATGCTTTGAAAGAGTTGATCATCTCCTGCCACCAATGCCTCTCCTCTCATTCACTCCTGGATCCAGTGAGGCATTTGTTCCTGCCTCCTGCAGACTGTAGCCCCAGATGGCCACATCTAGTGGCTGTTGGTGTTTTCGCTGTAACTGACCTCCTGCAGCTTCCCTTCCTGCTGGCCATTCCTTCTTTCTAGAAACACTCCTCTTTCTTGGACTCATGAAACCATCCCTTCTCCGGTTTTCTTCCAATTGCCCTGCTCCCTCTCCCCCACCCTCCTTGTCTGGCTCTTCCTCGTCTCTTTTATTTTTTTATTAAAAAATTTTAAAGTTTATTTTTTGAGAGAGAGAGAGAGAGAGAGAGAGAGAGAGAGAACAAGAACAGGCATGAGCAGGGGAGGAGCAGAGAGAGAGTGGGGAAGAGAGAATCCCAAGCAGGCTCTGTAGCCCAATGTGGGGCTCGAACTCACGAACACGGGAGATCATGACCTGAGGTGAAATCAAGCGTCAGACACTTAACTGACTGAGCCACCCAGGTGCCCCACTTCCTTCTCTCTTTAGTGTCTGAGAGCTAACCTGCCTGGACCTCTTCTGTCCCTTGACTTCCCTCTGATTTATATCTTCAGCCCATGCATATTTGAACTTTGGGTGTGTATATCCCACTGTCCACTTGAAGGCTGTCTATTTCTGCTTGTATATTTCACAAGCATTTCAAACATGAAAATCCAAAACATAACTCCTCATTCTACCTCCTCACAGGCCCCAGCCTGCTTCTTTTCCTGTCTTCCCTACCTCAGGGAATGTTTTTATCATCCATCCACTTTTTTTTTTTTTTCAAATCAGAGACTCAAAAGTCATCCTAAATTCCTGCTTCTCCCTTACCATTCTCTATCCAACCTGTCAGCAAGTATATCTCAATTATGTCCTCTCTCTATGAACACTGCTGTCACTATTGTCTCTCAATTGGATGATACCAGTAGCCTCGATTTCTGTCCTTCTCCTGCCCTTATCCTGTGGGTCTGCTGCCCAGACTGTCTGGCTTCTTATCCCCGAGGCTCCTTCTGTTCTTCCTCACCTTTTTAAATTATTATTTATTTTGAGAGAGAGAGAGAGAGAGAGAGAGAGAGAGAGAGAGAGAGAGAGAGAGAGTTCCAAGCAGGATCCACACTGTCGGTGCAGAGCCTGACATGGGACTCAATCCCACAAACTGTGAGATCATGACCCGAGCCAAAGTTGGATGCTTAGGCAACTGAGCCACCCAGGCACCCCATTCCTTCCCCATCTTGCTCCTTCCTTCCCCCCCCACTCATTCTCTGCCATCGCCTCCCACTGATGCTGCTGCATAGTGGCTATAGGGGAGACAGAGGTGATGGCTTTGTGGCTCCTACCTTTAAATGGCTGGTATCCTTCTTTGCTTTCTCTATGTACTAACTTCTAACTCACTGATTACTTTTCTGCTTTGGGATCTGTCCTCTTGTTCAAAGGATGACCCAAGCTAGAAACACCAGCCGGGTGCTCAAATCAAGATCTGCCTTCCAGAGTCAGGAGCTGGATCTGTAGCATAGGGTATAATCCAGACAGCCAAGAGCCGGAGGGAACAGGTGATGAGGCATGTGAACTTAGGCCCTAGGAAGCACAGAAGGTCAAACTTGGAAAGTCTGGCTGGATCATCAAGTCCAGAAATGAGGTGAGCCCGGGATACGGGACACTCGTATGCTATGTTCAGTTATGCGGGTTGTGAACTGTACAAGGGGACACCTACCATGGGGGACAAGTAGAGACTGAAATCAGCCTGTGTTCTTCTCACCACGAGTGCTTGCTTAGGGCAGTGTCTGCCTGGAGAGAGGGCATTTTTACCCCCTGATTCATACAAAGGTGCCACATGGCCTAGCTGGAATCCTGGCTACCAGCCCTGCGTTTTTGCCCTTGAGCTTGAATGCCAGTTCCTTGGAGAGGCTCCCACAACCCCATCTGGAGTAGGTCTCCCTGCTATTCTGGTGTTTGCATCCCTCTCTGGTCTTCATAGCTCTTGTCAAATTTGTAAACATGCATTTAGGTGCTGACTCATTTATTACTGGACTCTCACCAGGCTGCAAGCCCCCCAGTGTCACTGTGAAACAAGGCTCTAGAGCAAAGAGAAGCAGGCATAGACCCAGTGGGACCAGTGCAAAATGGGGCAGGGGAACAATATGTTTTGGGAGAATCAGAGAGGCTTCCAAGAAGGGCGGGGGCACTTAGGCTGGGACTCGGGGTGGGGAGGGAGGAGATCTCATGGGAGGCGGGATGGGGAGGAGGGCATTCTCGTGCCCGCTGCAGCATGAGGTTCATCTCGGGTACTGTGCTAAGCCATTTAATGCCTCCAACCACTCTGCAGTGTAATTCTTCTTCCCACTTTACCGATGAGGAAACTGAAGCTCAGACAGGCAGACTGGTATGGCCGAGGTCACAAGTGACAAAGTAGTGAAGGCTGTGGAGGTCTTAGGAAAGGACGCAAACGTGAAAGGGGAATCCTTGTGTTAGTTCGAGGTGGGCTCCCACATAGACTGTGGGGGCTTCAACAGAAGAACTTAATTTCCTCATCGTTCTGGAGGCTAGAAATCTGAGATCAACGTGTTGGGGGGTGGGGATTGGTACCTTCTGAGGTCTCTCTCGTGGCTTGTAGGTGGGTATCTTTCCCCTGTGTCTTTTCATGTGTTCCCTCTGTGTGCATCTGTGTCCTGATCTCTTCTTCTTAAAAAAAATTTTTTTTTAAGTTTATTTATTTATTTTGAGAGGGAGAGAGAATGCACAAGCAGGGGTGGGGCAGAGAGAAGGAGAGACAGAATCCCAAGCAGACTTCACTCCCAATGTGGGGCTTGAACTCACAAGATCATGACCTGAGCCAAGATCAAGAGTCAGATGCTTCACTAACTGTGCCATCTACGTGCCCCTCCCACCACAATCTCTTCTTAGAAGGACACCAGTCCCGCTGGGTTAGTGCCCACCCATATGACCTTGTTTAACCTTAATTATCTCTTTGAAGAGCCCATCTCCACATAGAGTCCCACTCTGACATACTGTGGGGTAGATTAGAATTTAACATGAATTCTGGGTGGGGCGGCATCTCCACCCATAACAATCCCTCTAGAGGAGGTGTGGGGTTGCTGGATCAGAGTGGGTAGGGAGGGAGTAAGGTGACCTTACTTACAAGGAGCCGTGGCAGAGCCTGGTGAGGGATGGGAGGGGACTCTGGGGTGGGAGGGTCCCGTCTCCTGTCTTGCCTCCCAGTGCCTGCAGCCTCTCATCTCAGAGAAGAATTAGGACACAGCTCTCAGGGAGAAAGGCCTTGATCTCTAGGTGGCCAGGCACCGATGCTCTGAAGAGGCATCCCCTCTCCCTACCTTGTGCCCCTATGAGTCTGGGACATCCTTGCCTCAAAGGAGACTAATTGATAATCCAGGGTGATAAAATGCTATCACCGTCGTCCCATTGAAATGCAACAGCGATGCCGGGTCCTATAAATCACCCGGAGCTTAAAGAGGAGAGTGAAATGAGCATTGCCTTATAAACCACAAAGCCCATTAATCACATGACTACAAACCGTAAATATGACAAGTACATCCATCAATCCCACACCTTTCTTTCTGGTCTGCGAATGCACGCATTAGCAACTTAATGGATTTAGAAGGCATTTTCTCCTATAGACTCGGAAGCAGGGAGTATTTTATGATTAGCCTCGTGGGCCCAAAGGAAGGAAAAAGGAGTCACCTTTCTCCAATGTGCTCTGGCATTCCGGGGCGGGGGTGGTGTCCAGGTGGTGCCCAGAGCTACTGATGCTGCCCCCCCCTTCTGGAGACATGTTCGTGGATGCAGGAATGCGAGACCGGCCTCTGGTGGGAAGGAGTGGCCGTGACCTGCCTGCCCCCTGCCCCCAACCGTCTTCCTCCACAGGTGCAGCTCCTCCTCCGGAGGTTTTGGGTCTGCCCTAGGCTTCAGGGCCAGTCTTCCCTGGGATTGGAGAACTTTAAGTAGCATGAATTTCTAACACTGGAGCCCCATCCCTGTTGCATGCCTGCTTTTCGAGCTGTTCTGATTTTGTATCTCCACGATGGGCTTCTGCGTCCTCTCTGAGACTGTGTTGCCACCTTATACCCGGGCTCTGTTCATTTATTCATTTGTCATTCATTCATTTATTGTGTAAACACTTGCCCGCACTCCTGTGCATGAGGCTCACTGTCTGCCTGGCTCTGGGGGAAACCAAGGCAGATAGACACAGGTCCTGCGCATTAGGGCTCGTGATCGAGGGGGAGATACACCCGGAGTGTGGAAACGCAGAGACAGAAGTCCCGAGAGGGCAAGAGCCCCGGTCCTCTGCCTGGTCATGGGAGTGCTTACTTCTTGTCACACCCACCCTGACCTCCAGATGTGGTCTTGCAGGATTTATGAATTTCAGCCCTTGGTGGGCCAGCTGCCTGCAGACCTTTCTGGAGTTTGGGATGAGGTGGCCTCTCCCCAGTGCCTGATGACAAGAGGCAGGGTCTTGGGTAAACAGGACCAGAGGTTTTGGAGTTAAATGGGTCTGAGTTTGGACCCCAGCTGTGTGACCCCAGCATGCCGCTTCACTGTAATTTCTTTTGTCACACCTGGGGGAGTGTCTGTCCCTCAAGGATGTTTGTGCTGGTCTGTCTGACGTGCGTTAAGTGCTGCTGCTCAGCCCCTCACCCGGTTAAGTTCACGTTATTCTCCCAAGTGCTGTGAGGGGCTCAGCTAGGATAGAGGCGGGACCTGTGGAGGCCCAGACCTCTGGGGTAGTAGTTCTCAATCAGGGGTGATTTTGCTGCCGAGGGGACACTCTGTGATGTCTGGAGGCGATTTTGATTGTCGCGAATGGGGCCATCTATGGGGTAAAAGCCAGGGATGCTGCTGGACATCCTACAATGTACAGGGACAACCCTCCCACCCTGATAAAGAATTATATGACCTAAAATGTCAGTGGTGCTGCCACTGAAAAATCCTGCTCTGGGAGAAGTGGGGCTGGCGGTGGAATCGGGGTCTCAGCCGCCATCTGAGCTGCAGGGTGGACTGCTGGTCTGACCAGGGTGTGAGATAGATGTCTGCGGTACAGGATGAGTTCCAGTGACCCCCGTGTTCCTTCCTCGGGGTGGGCATCATCCCCTGTGGTTCCACTCCACCCCCCTTGACCCCATCCCTCTCCAAACCGAGCACCTGCCTCATCAGAAGGGTAAGGCCTGGTCCCTGACTTCGAGGAGCGCAGGGTCTGGAGAGGGAGAGTGGCACAGGAGCAGATATAATGAGGTGAGCAGAGAAGCACTAGCAGTTGGCACGGGGCCTCCTCCACAGGAGGTGGGGGGTGTCCTTATTTGGGAAAATGCCCTGGTAGACCAGGGAGCAGGGTGGGGGGCTGACTCCTCTTCTCGCCACTCCGCCACAGGACCCAGGAGCACAGGGTCCAGCCCCACAGGCTGATTTGGAAGCGCGGCTGGGAGTTCTCATGCTGGGCTGCATGCTGTAATCATCTGATGAGCTGGACACTGCCCACGCCAATTACCCAGCGTCTCGGGGACATCTGCATTTGTTGAAAGCTCCTTGGGGGGGTTCTAATGGGCAGCCAGTTGAGAAGCACAAGGCCTTGCCTGGCCAGCTCCTACGACAGCCCCCCATTGTCCTTTGTGCCCCCCAGGAGAGGGTCACTCAGTAGGTCGACAGGTCCCTTCTGTTCAAGGTGAGCCTGAGTGTTAGCAGGTGCACGATATCAGATGAGAGGCGGGGCCGCCCCGACTGAAATGAGAGGGGCGATACTGATTTTCCTGCTCTCAGAGCTTGACGAGAATGGAAGATGGAGATCAGGGGCTAGAAAAATGGACGGAAGCTGGTGAAGACAAGGGTCAGGGGGTTCCCCTGGGGTGAGACCTGCTGCTCCATGGGGCCTGTGTTTGCCCTGCTGCAGTGGGAGTCCTGTCCATCTTCAGTAATGTGTCTGTGAATGGGGTTTCACGTGTGTGTGTGTGTGTGTGTGTGTGTGTGTGTGTGTGTAAAAATTGAAGAAGGGGAAAAATCTCACATCCTGGTCAGTGCAGGGCAGAGCAGAGCACTTAAAAAGAAACAGGAAGTAAGTAGACAGAGGAAGCCATGAGACCCTTAGCTCGGAAACAAGGTATCTTAGCTGGGGCCCCTGGACTTCCGTGTGGCTGTCTTGCCTAGATTTCAGTTGCTATAAAGCTCGGCTCTCAGGAATTAACAGGATAAGAAAGCAACATCTCTTTCAGGTGCAGTGCCCTGTAGTAGCTCCTACTCAGGCAGTTCTCCGATTTGGGTTCTGGTTCCTTCCACAGGGAGCCTCAGACACAGCCTCCGAGGAGGAGAGGGGCAGAGGGAGAGCCAGAGGAGGAGACACTCCTTCCTACCCTTGCCCTGGAAGGGGCGCCTCATTTCCGCTTACACTCCCTTGGCGACAAGAAGGCACATGGTCCCACCTAGGTGGGAGCTGGGCTATGAACCCAGGAACTGACAGCCTGACTGTCTGACCAACCTCTGACACAGACCCCAGTCTGTGTTTTCCACAGACAGGTGTCATGCAGTAGGAGAGGTGTGCATAGGCACAGTGGGGGCACATGGGAGATAAGCTTAGATCTGTCTGGGCAGGTCTGGGAGGGCTTCTCAGAGGAGGTGCTATTGAAGCTAGTCTGCAGAAAAAGCAGGAGATGAAGACAAGAGGACTAAGTACCATGATTGATGTGCTCTAGCCTTCCTTGCCTTCAGATGATGCCCTTCCTGTATCTCTCCCAACCTGTATTTGCCAAGGGAGAGGATGGAGTATGCAGCAGTGACCTGGAGATGGACAGGGAAGGCCCAGTAAGGGGGAATTGACAGTGTGCATGGGGAGGCATGGAGATAAACTTCTTTCTCCTGATGGTGCTGAGGCTGGCCCGGAGGCAAGGGCAGAAGGAGGCTGACTTGGCTTGATGGGCTTCAGTCTCTGCCCACTGCTTTTCAGGAAGGTCCCATGGAAGGGGAGGGCTTCCTGCAGACAGACCAGGAGGCAGATGTGAGCTGGTAGGCCAGACAGTCTCAAGCCGGGCTCCGCAGTGGCCCAGCCTCCTAGCCTCCTGGCTCAGTGTGGTCTGAGTGGCTTCCACTTCCCCAGACCTGGAAGTCCTCTTATCTCCAGATAATACCAGTGCATCAGGGATTTAGAAGAGAAACATCCTCCTTCTTGGCCAAGACTCAGATGCCCCTATAGGATGAGTTCAAACTCCTTAACCCAACATTCCTTAGCCAGCTTGAGCTCCCAACACTTCAGCTTTGCCCAAGCTCTGGTCACCCAGAACAACTTGCCCTTCCTTAAATACACTAAGATATTTTCAGTGTGTTTGCTCATGCTGTTCCTCAACCTGGAAGGCCCTTCTCTCAGGGCAGACACAACCCAAAGAGCTCCTCTCCATGGAGCCACTACCAGTCCCCGGGTATACTGGTCTTGCCCTCTCTTCAGCCTCCCAGAAGGTCCATCACTTTTTTTTTTTTTATTACTAGTCTGTGTCTTCTGCTGGTCTGTGAGCTCCAAGAGGGCGAACACTGGGTCTTGCACCAAGAAGAAGGGAGGAACTGATGTTTGGCAGGTGAACAATAAATATTACCTAGTGCTCCACTGATTTTCAGCCTTGCTGCCTCCATGCCTTTGCCCAGTATTCCCTTTCTACTTCTACTGCACCAAATGATCACAAACCTGGTGGCTTGAAACAACATAAATTTATGTTACCCCTCTGTAGTAAGTCTGAAACATGTTCCAATGAGCTGAAATCCTGGCGTTCGTGCAGCTCGGCTGTTTTCCTTTCCGGAGGCTCTGGGGAGGAATCCATTTCTTTACCTCGGTCAGCTGTCACGGTCCTTGGCTTCCTCACTCCATCTTTAAAGCCAGCAGTGTGCACCTCTCTGACCATTCTGGCATAGTTACCTCTTCCCCTGGGCTCAGTCAGGAAAGATTCTCTGATTTTAAGGATCCAGATTGGGCTCAAATGGATAATCTAGGCAACTCTTTCCATCTCAAGGTCCTTAACCTTTATCACATCTTCAAAGTTCCTTATGCCATGTAAGGGAACATATTCACAGGTTCTAGGGATGGACATCTTTGGCGGGGGGCATTATTTTACCCACCATACACATGTACTTCCCTCTGCCTAGAATTAATTTCCTATCTTCTCTTTGTCTACCTGGCTACCTTCTACAGATCTTTCAAGACTCATTGGAATATTCTTCCCTCCTCTCCTCCTAGAAACTTTCCTGGCTCTCCTTGGGTGCTGGGAATTAGTCACTCCTTGCTCGTTTTTTATTGGGCCATCTGTATTCTACTGTAATTATTAGTGTATATTTCCCCTGCCCCCACTTGACCATGAACCAGGTCTTTGAGATTGGGGCCTCTGACTTTGTTATCTCTGTATCCTTAAAACCTTAAGGCATCAAAGTGCTCTGTAAGTGTTTGTGGCATAAATGACGAGTAGTGTTTTAAATGCAGTTTTGTTCAGACAGAGTGGAATTCAAGGCTTATATCATACAATTAAAATTTTTTTAAATGTTTTTATTTATTTTTGAGACAGAGAGAGACAGAGCATGAGCAGGGGAGGGGCAGAGAGAGGGAGACACAGAATCCGAAGCAGGCTCCAGGCTCTGTGCTGACGCAGGGCTTGAACTTACGGACTGTGAGATCATGACCTGAGCTGAAGTCGGACGCTTAACCGACTGAGCCACCCAGGTGCCCCTATCATATAATTTAAAAGGAAATCTGATTTCAGCCTAATCTTTCCTGTAGCATCTCACATTTTATCCAAAGGCCTTTTATAGCTTTACCATTTTTTTCTTGATTAAACTCTCACTGTTCTGTCATATGCCCATGTTTATGTATTCCAAAATCACATATTTGTCCCCGTGGGTATTATTATATATTCAGTTTTGTGTCTTGTATTTTCATTTAACGTTATATTGTAAGCAATTCTTCATGTCGTTAAATATTTTTGGAAAATATGACTTCTCTTGTGTACTTGTATTTCATTATATGAATGTACCATTATATGTTCATTGTATGTACATTAAAAGAGTATACTTAATCACTTCCTTGTTTTTCAATATCTGGGAAGTTTCCAGTTCCTCTTTATTATAATTAATCCTAATATGAATCTTTGTTCAGTTCTTTAATTATTTTCTTGGGCTAAATTTCTAGTGATAGAATTATTCAGCCAAAGGATATGAACTTTTAATGGCTATTGTTATTTGTTATGTGTTTCAGAGAATTTTGGACAGACTTACACCTGTCAGGGAATAGATCCTCTCAACTTTTGACGTGTTCTAATGAACATTTTTAAAAAATGTTTATTTATTTTTGAGAAAGAGAGAGAGAGAGAGAGAGAGAGAGAGGGGAAGTGCACACATTAGTGGGGGAGGGGCAGAGAGCGAGGGAGACAGAATCCCAGTCGCCATGGTGTCAATACAGAGCCTGACATGGGGCTCATGAGATCATGACCTGAGCCGAAATCAAGAGTTGGATGCTTAGCTGATGGAGCCACCCAGGTGCCCCTAATGAACGTTTCTTAATATGAAACACGGCTTATTTCTTTTTTTTAAATTAGTTAAAAAAAATTTTTTTTTTTTAACATTTATTTATTTTTGAGACAGAGAGAGACAGAGCATGAACAGGGGAGGAGCAGAGAGAGAGGGAGACACAGAATCCGAAACAGGCTCCAGGCTCTGAGCTGTCAACACAGAGCCCGACGCGGGGCTCGAACTCACAGACCGTGAGATCATGACCTGAGCCGAAGCCGGATGCTTAACCGACCAAGCCACCCAGGCGCCCCTAAATTACTTTTTAAAGTTTATTTACCTAGAGAGTGACAGACAGAGAGAGTGCAAGCGGGGGAGGGGCAGAGAGGGAGAGGGAGACAAAGGATCTGAAGTGGGCTGTGCACTGACAGCTGAGAGTCGGATGTGGGGCTCGAACTCACAAACTGCGAGATTGTTACCTGAGTGGAAGTCAGACGCTTAACGGACTGAGCCACCCAGGCGCCCCACCGCTGATTATTTCATGGGTAAAAATTTGTCTAATTGTTAGCTTAATGTATGTTAGTGAGGGTTTGTAGTTTTGTTTTTGAACCATTTTTTTTTCTTTTTATGAACTGTCTGCTCTTTGTTCAGCCTTCCCCCTCACCCCAGTCCCTTCGGGAATGACATTGACCTACATCCTTCTACAGTGAAGGGAGCCCCCGCCTCCAGCCCCTGGCTTCTGAATCTTTCAAATCTTTTTGCCTTCAAAGGGAGCTGAACTTGAAGCGTCTTTCTTAGGTCCTCTGGGAGCAAAACCACTTTGCAGGCTTGAAATCGTTCATTTCCCCTATCTCTTTTCTCTCTGCCGTTCCTCACAAATAATCCCTGGCAATTATTAAGTATTTCTTGTGTCGCTTTATACTTTTGAGTGCTTAATGATCCTTTACTGGTTCATCAGAGAAAGCAGAATCTTTTCCTTCTTCCCCTGCCTCCTTTGGAAATTCTGCGCCGTAAGAATCTTTCTACCAGAATGTCAACTTTTAGAAAGGGAAAGGATCCTGGACAGTGTCCATCACTGGTCCAGATCCAGTTATTTCAAGATAGGGTGAGTACACTTTGTGGGAGGGATGAAAATACATGGTGACCAGAGGGGACTGTTCTCTTTTTTCGTTTTAATTTAATTTTTTAAGTTTGCTTGTTTGTTTGTTTATTTTTGAGAGAGAGAGAGAGAGAGAGCTAGAAGGGGAGGAGCAGAGAGAGAGAGGGAGATCAGAGAATCCCAAGCAGGCTCTGTACCACCAGCGCAGAGCCTGATGCAGGGCTTGAACTCACAAACTGTGAGATCATGACCTGAGCTGAAATCAAGAGTCGGACGCTTAACCGACTGAGCCTCCCAGGTGCCCCTGATGTCTTTAAAATATGTATGCTAGGGGCGCCTGGGTGGCTTGGTTGGTTAAGCATCCGACTTCGGCTCAGGTCATGATCTCACAGTCCGTGAGTTCGAGCCCCGCGTTGGGCTCTGTGCTGACAATTCAGAGCCTGGAGCCTGTTTCAGATTCTGTGTCTCCCTCTCTCTCTGCTCCTCACTTGTTCATGCTCTGTCTCTCTCTGTCTCAAAAAATAAATAAACGTTAAAAAAAAATTTTTTTTTTTAAATATGTATGCTCACAAGTCTTTGGTATTCTTCCCCTCGAAATGTGGAGTGCAGTTCTCCTTTAGTGTGGGCTGTGTTCGTGACTTGCTTTTAATGGATAGACTGTAGCATGTTGATGTGTGACTTCTGAATCCGGACCATAAGAGGCACTGCGGCTGCCACCTTGCTCTCTAGGAAGCTGGCCATCGTGTTGTGAGGACGCTCAAGCAGCCCTGTGGAGAGGTCCACATGGTGAGCAACTGGGGTCTCCCGCCAACAGCCGTGTGAGGGAGCCATTGTGGAAACAGACCCTCCAGCCCCATTTGAGCCTTCAAACGAGCAGAGCTTTGGCCGACCTCTTAGCTGTGGCGTTATGGGAGACTGTGAGCCGGCACCAACCCAAACTCCTTCCACACCATTGCAACTGTGAGATAATATATGTATGTTGTTTGAAGCTACTAGGATTGGGAGCAATTTGTTACGCAGCAATAGGTAACTGATACATGGGGGTATCGGAGGACTGAATGCAAAAGTGTGGGTAAAAGGGCTTCACAGATGTCAGGAAGAGTTTCTTGCCTCAGGCCTCTGGCATTTGCTGGCTTTCCTTGCCTCTACCAACCTGAGCTAGACTGTTTGCAAAGAAATGGCAGGAATTATCCTCCTCCCTGTGTCCGTAGCTCTTAGCAATGTGACTCTGAAGACCCTCTCATCAAAATAAGGAGTCGGTTCATCCCACCCTTAAGTCCTGGGTGGCTTTGTGAATGCAGCAGGACCAACTCTGTGCTGGTGCCAGACCTGGACACCTGGCCTATGTCTGCTTGTTCTCTTGCCACTGTGATGTGAACTGGCCCGGGCTTGCCTGCTGAAGGATAAGCAGGTGATGGTAAGGGAACGCTGAAGCCAGAGGTCTCTGAGTTCGAATCCCGGTCTTTCGTGGTTTTCCTGTTGTTCCAGCCGACATTCAGCTAACCCTCAGTACCTGAGCCTCCTCACTGACCTGTGGCTGACAGCAGAGAACATGACGAAGCCCAGCTGGGATCAGAGCCACCACCTAGCTGTGCTCAGCCTGAATGGTCAACCCATAGAATCATGAGCTAAATAAATGTTTCGAGTCACTAAGTTTTGGAGTGGATTGTTCCGCAGCGATAGCTAACTGATACACACCGTTATGCCCCAAGGCAAGCATGTGTATTTTATTTATGCTAATAAATATATAAAGAGTGCAAGTCCCCTCCTCGAACCTTGCTCCCCAACCCAAACCCACTCCCCATAGCTTTGTGTGTCTACCTATCCATTTATCCCTCCCTCCATCCATCTTTCTCTCTGTGTAACATTGGCTGCTTCACTGAATAGGACATTAGCTACTGGTTCTGTTCAGTTCGACTCACGTTAGCGAGTACAAGGACCGCATCCCACCCAAGCAGTCCAAGCCGTCTAGGCCCTGGGCTCATGAATGAAGCCAGTCAGTACATGAGCAGCTCTTCGGCTCCACAGTCCTGAGGCGGAGGTCCTCCTCTGCTCTATCTGGAGGACTCCTCCTTCCTCTCCTGTCTGAGCTGCTCTCCCCACTCTCCCCCCCCCCATGCTCTCCCCTCTGTCACCCCTCCTTCTCTCAGGCTTGTCTCATGCTTGGCAATCATGCCAACAGGCACTTAAGTCTTTAGAGATTTTTGTCTTTGTCAGGCAGGAAGTGGGGTGGGGGGAAGGATACAGATTAATATTTTGAGAGGAATATTTTTTTAATATGAAATTTATTGTCAAATTGGTTTCCATACAATACCCAGTGCTCATCCCAACAGGTGCCCTCCTCAATGCCCATCACCTATTTTCCCCTCCCTCCCACCCCCCATCAACCCTTAGTCTATTCTCAGTTCCCAAGAGTCTCTTATGGTTTGCCTCCCTCCCTCTCTTTTTTCCCCTTTCTCTCCCCCATAGTCTTCTGTTAAGCTTCTCAGGATCCACATAAGAGTGTAAACATATGGTATCTGCTTTTCTCTGTATGACTCATTTCACTTAGCATAACACTCTCCAGTTCCATCCACGTTGCTACCAAAGGCCATATTTCATTCTTTCTCACTGCCAAGTAGTATTCCATTGTGTATATAAACCACAACTTCTTTATCCATTCATCAGTTAATGGACATTTACGCTCTTTCCATAATTTGGCTATTGTTGAAAGTGCCACTATAAACATTCAGGTACAAGGGCCCCTATGCATCAGCATTCCTGTATCCCTTGGGTAAATTCCTAGCAGTGCTATTGCTGGGTCATAGGGTAGGTCTATTTTTAATTTTTTGAGGAACCTCCACACTGTTTTCCAGAGCGGCTGCACCAGTTTGCATTCCCACCAACAGTGCAAGGAGGTTCCCATTTCTCCACATTTGAGAGGAATATTTTGAGATCTAACTGGGCCACATAATGTGTATATATCCACAAATGTTTCTCTCTTTCTCTGCCTGGTGAACTCCTATTCACCCATCAAGACCCAACTTAAATATCACCTTCTCTGGGAAGCCATGAGCAAGGATAGCGTACATTCTTCAGAATGAGCCCTGTCGGCTGGGAATATGTCCTTTAGACCCTTTTCTATGAACATAAAGGCACATACACAAACACAAAACAAATGACAAAAATAATTTTATGATACGTCACATGCCGGCCCGTGCCCTTACGGCACGCACTGATCGAAGGACCGCATGACCCAACGGTATTATGTACTTAGCAGCAGTCTACAATTATCTCATAGCTTATCAATCGTAATCGTAGCAGCAGTAGCAGCCGCCGGCAGAACAGTTTGTTCATACATCGTGGGGCATTTTGCTTATCGAGCCTTCAGAAGGTGTGATAGAAGATGGGCATTTGAAGCCGGGGGTCCTTGCACTCACTCCACACCTCTGAGGATCCAACACTCCCAGGTTGGCAACGGCTGCTGTAGCGGAAGGAGGAGGGGCCAACTATTCTGGCTCGTTGCTTTCCTGAGGAGGTGATATTTAAGTTGGGTCTTGAAGGATGAATAGGAGTTTACCAGGCAAAGAAAGAGAGAAAGATCATTTCGAATGGGGGGAATGGCATGTGCAAAGATACAGAAGCATAAAAGGGTCTGTGGGCAGGGGATCATGCTTACAGTAGCCACAGCTGATATTTACTGAGGGCTTTAACGCGTGCTGGAGGCTTCCAGGTAGCGTTTTATGTTGTCTCACAGAAAGCCAATGAGTAAGGCACGATTATTATTTTATATGCATTTTATAGATGAGGGATCGAGTCTGCCCTTTAGAGAAATTAACCTACCCAACAGGCCAAAGGCTGAGCCAGGGTTCAAACTCAGATTCAAACCCTGGGCTTCAGAGTCCCCTGACTCTTGCCGGCTTTGCTGCTGACCCCCCAGGTTTACCTGAGGCACATGACTCAAACACAGGGGTCGGAGTCCATTTCTGCATGCGCTAAAAGCCAGCTGGGTTTGTCAAGGGGACCCCTATTCTGGGGGCTCCTTCTGTGTGTTGGGAGCTTCCACTGACTCCAGAGCTCTGCCTTGGATTTCCTCTCTGGGGAGGGAGTGATGGAGGGGAGGCTTCAGGAACCCAAGCCCACCCTGAAAACCAGTCAGAGATGTGGTTAGTGCTGGTGAGTGGGGGAGCATTCCCGCCCCCTGGGGAAGGCCGGGCCCAGCCAGCCTTGCCTGAGGAAAACTCTGGGCTTTCCCCAAGGCCCTAGGTCCACCTTCCTGCCTTTGGCCTGGAAGCTGTGTGGTTAACTGTCAAAGACCAAAGGGAAGTCGGAGGGCACAAGGCAGTGACATCCCAGGACAGGGGACGCGTTTTACCTGTCCACATAAGCCTACCCTCGGAGTGCAGAGGGAGCTCAGAAGGTCAGCCCAACCCTTCCCTGCAGGAAGCCCAGCAGGAGACGGATGGCTCACCCACATGGGGTCACCCATCTGGGACGGTTTACTGAAGGGACTATTTACAAGCTGGAGGTGGAGCCAAGGAACCTTCGAGGGATGGCGAAGCTTCCTGAGCCTGGAAACATCTAGAGGCACCATCAGTCCTTGCCTGATGTTGCAGGGGTGGGAGCGTGTAGGGAGCATTGGTTACCACAAGCACAGAGTTGGGGGGGGCAGAGGTGGGGGCTTGTCACCCTCAAGGGCTAGCATGGGGGCAGCTCTAACTGGTTTCTCTGAAACTGAGCTGGTTTTACTGAGAAATCAGTGTAACCCAGTGGAGTCGGAGCCCCGAGGGTAATTCCTGGCTCTGCTGCTTGCTACCCTGTGACCCGGAGCAGCTAACTGGAGGGGAGCCTCAGGGTCCTCAATGCCACAATGGGGAACATGACCACTACAAACACATTCGTGTGAAGATTAAATGCGAGACCGGTTTGCCCATTTCTACCTCCTGTTCCTAATGGGTTTCTAAATGTATTCTCATTGAACTCTCCCTCATCTGTGTGTAGCATCCTTATTAAGATGCTCAGGGAGATTACATGACCCATCGTCCCATCCCCAGCCAACAAGTGGCTGGGCCACAGCCTTAACCACCGCTCAGGCCATTCACTGTGATGGCAGTCACCAACTTCCTAAAGAGCCTGAGACTGTCCATGGCCGCTGATACTCTTGTGCTCCGTAGATGGGCGTGAGGTAAGGACTGTTGGGTGCTCCCTACACTCTAGCATAGGTGAGTGACTTTAGTGACTTTAGTGCTTGGGATTATCATTCTCATGGGTGGGGAAACTGAGGGCCCAGAGAGGTTAAGTGCCTTGTCTCAACACTGCTTTTGCAGTGACTTGAATTTTAGGAGATGGCTTTGCTAATTTTGGGAAAAATAAACCCTGCATGGTCACTCCATCTGTTCATGGGATTATTAGGTATGGCATATTTGGAGGTGGGGAAAAAAATTTTTTTTTTCAGAAAACAAAACAAAACAAAAAACCCCCCAAAGAACTACGTATTTCCTCCAAGGAGAAAAAAATACTTGGAGTAAAAAAAAAAAAAAAGAAAAGAAAAGAAAAGAAAAACTTACCTCTCAATTTCTCACCTTCCCCCGCCCCGGGCAACGTTCTATCTTTGGTGAGGAGTTAAAGCTTTAGGGCCTGCTGGCAACAGAGGGAGGCCAGTGAAGCCAGACACGGGCCAGATGGAATGGGCAAAGTGTCCTATCTGTCCCCTTAATAACTCCTAGGCCAGGGTGACCTGTCACCGTGAGCAAGGTGGGGGGGGGGGGGTAGAAAAATGAGCCAATTCGTTTCTAAATGGCTCTGTAACTCCAGGGTGTTATCGAGCAGAGACAAAGGACACCCCATAATTCTTGGGAAGGGAATCAGGATTCCCGGGAAGCAGGCACGGACTGTCCAGTCTGCTGAAGTCTCCCGCCACCCTGGGATCCGTGCTCCATAAATACACAGAGATGGATCTCCTGGCGCCATTGATTTCCCCCTTGCCATTATCGATCGCATTCTTAGATGAGTGGAGACTTTTCGACCAGAACTAAGCTCTGTGTATCTTTTTTGCAAGTCTCTGCGCTGCCAGGAGTCGAGCCGAGAGGGGAAGCAGGGCCTTGGTTTCCTTCTCAGAATGCTGCCTGGTGGCTGTGTCCTGGGCCTGGGGAAGTAAGAGTCCCTGGGCTCCTCAGTCTTCCAGAGGGTACCAAGTGGGAGTTTTCCCAGGGGGAGAACTGTCAGCTGACAGTGCCTTTGTAGGTATTCCGTGTGTGTAAAATCAACCCAATAATGTTACCTGGAAGCCTGAGCGCAGGCGGGGGCAAGGCAGCCCCTTTGAAGAACTTCTCTAACTTGAAAATGCACAAGTCACCTGTGCATCGTGTTCAAATGCAGACTCTGATTCGGTGGGTCCGGGCAGTCCCCAAGGTCGTGCACTGCTTACAAGCTCCCAGGGGATGCCGGTGCTGCCAGAGCAGAGGGCAGACCCCGCACTCTCTTGGGCTGTGCTTTTAAGCCTTTTCTGTCCTTCAAGGCTTGCCTCGAATTCCCTTATCAACCCATTCATCAAACATTTCCTAGCTTCTGCTGCGTGCCAGGCCCTGCTCGAGCTCTGGGGAGGGAAGGTGAACTGGGACACCGTGCCTGCTCTCAAATGACTTCCTGCTGGGTGGGAGAAACGGCTGTTTCCTGAGCTCTGCTAATGCAGTGTGACTGGTGCCCTCAGAGAGGACTGGAAGCCCTGCCGTGGGACCCCTCCTAGCTGAGGGGTGATGAATGGCGCTGGGAGGTGACGCTGAAGCTGCATTTTGAAGCAAGAGGAGCCTTGCAGATATAGAAGGCAGAGGTGTGTGTTGGGGGAGGGGGGCTGCGTATACGAGGGCCTGGAGGTTTGAAAGTGTTTGCATGGCCAAGAAATCAGGGGTGCTGACTGCAAATGCCCCCCGACTCAGAGATGTTCTTCCGGTGAATGTGCAGTGCTGATTTGGCCATTCCCACCAGGCTGGGAGCTCTTGGAGGTCAAGGACCTCATCTGGCTTCTGTCTATACTTCTAGCCCTGGTAAACAGTGCTCAGCAAATACCTGATTCAACTCAAGTAAAGCTGATTTATTCACTTTTGGCAGACGTGCCTGTACTTCGGTGCGCATCCGAATCTCCTGGAGGGCTTGTTACATCAGATTCACGGCCCCACCCCAGAGTTTCCGATCCAGGAGGTTCTGGGTACAGGCCTAGAATTTGCATTTCTAACCTGTTCCTCCGGAACCACCCTTAGAGACATCAACGTTTTCTGCTGAGGAATGAATTCCTCCAGGGGGAGGAGCGTGGCGGGCTCAGAGAAGGCAATGTGGATTAATGTAGCTAGCAAGGCCTTCAGAGCTGGATAGGGCTGGTTTAGTCAGGTTCCGCCACCCGTGTGGCCTTGACGTGATACCGCCTTCGCCTTCGCTGGCCCCGTCTGTAGAATGGCACACTCATACCCATGGTGCCTGGTGGTGACGGGCATTCCTCCTTTCTCCGCTTTTATTTTGAGAGAGAGCAAGCACGAGCCAGGTAGGGGCAGAGAGAGGGAGAGGGAATCCCAAGCAGACAGCGCGGAGCCCAAATGCGGGGCTTGAACTCATGAACCCTGAGATCGTGACCTGAGCCGAGATCAAGAGTCCGATGGTCAGCCGACTGAGCCACCCAGGCGCCCCAAGAAAGACACTTTAGATCAGGGCATCACAGCACAGAGGACAGACGTGCTGTAATGCCTGCCAGGAGACTCCTAGGTAAAGTTTCAGGTGAAGTGCAACTGAATCCAGCTTAAGAAATTATTGGCCCATAGAACTCAGGAGTTTGGGTGTCTGGAGTCCGGGGTGCTTGGGTCAGGAATTCAGAGGGTGCCCCCAGAGCTCTCTTTCTGTCCTTTGGCTCAGGTTTCTTCTGTACTGGCCCCTTCTCAGGCGGGCTCGCTCTCTGTAGCAGCTAAGATGACCAACGTAGTACCGTCTGGCTTCATTTCTTCCCAGGCATTGATTCCAGGGAAAAGAGGATGTCTCTTTCCCGGTCCCTACGGGCAGCAGCCCCAGGGATTCCGTGCATGGGCCCGGCCCCGGGTCATGTGCGCATTCCTGAGCCAATCACCGAACCCAGGGGAAGGAGTGCTCCGATTGGCCACAAGCTTGGCCATCTGGAGACTCCTGAAAAGTTGGCGGGGGGAGTTGTTGAGGCCGGTTGAGGATGGGGGTAACCCTGGAAAACTGCTCCGTGGCCAGAAAAAAAGGGGGTGGGGAAAGAATGCCTGGCATTTTAAAACTGCCTGGCGTTTGAAGGCGTCCTCATTTAGAATCTTCACCATTTAAAAATTCTTCTCAGTCGGCCTGACTTAATGAGGTTTTCCAAGGACTGATAAGGACTTAAGAGCACCGCACGTTATAATAGTAGCGAATACTCATGTGGCAATTACAAAGGGCCAGGTGGCATTTTACCTATCGGTTCACTTATTCCTTCCAAGAACCTTAGGTGGCAGGTACTATCCTCGTTTCTTTTCTTTACAGATAAGGAACCTGAGGAACAGAGAGGTTAAGTAACTTGCCCAATGTCACAGAGCTCGTGCGCGGCAGAGACACATTGCACACCCAGGCAGTCCGGTTGTCTGGCGGCCTAACCTCCGCGCACACAGTTTCTTACGAATCTTCCAATCTGCTTACCGGACAGTTTTGTAGAGCTGATCTCAGCCAGCGTCCGCCACTGCTGCTGCTCCGCCCTGCTCAGGAATGTCATTTTTCTTGTCTTTCCAAGTGGGGTCTGAGGACCACCAGTACCAGCGTCTCCTGGGGCGCCATCCCCCGACCCGCTGAGTCAGAATCTGCATTTTACCCTGAGGCCCGGGGTGATTGGCGCTCGAAGCTTCCTTGTCCGCCCTGACTCTTCCCCGATCCTGGAGAGGGGAGAGAGCAGCCGCTAGGTGGGGGTATTGCCTGGGCGGAGGCTTTTCGAAATGGGGCCGTGGGCTCCCCCAGTGGAGCCGGGGAGCAGCTGAGCGGTCAGGCTTTGAGCAAGACGGAACAAGGTCCTGGGCTTGCGAGGCCCTGCCGTCGGCACATACATATTCCCCAAGTCCCAGCAGCTCTGCCACGTTTCCAAAAGATCCAAAGTAACCCTAAGAACAAAGATTTCCCCCATGGAGACCCAAAGGCCCCAGGCCCCGAAGCCATCTTCGAGGCCGGGATAATTCTACTTGCGGCCCAGGAGACTGATGAAGGGTCCGGGTGGCCCAGGCGGGAAAAGGCTGACTTGGAATCCCATCTGAAGACCTTTGGCCCCAAAGCCTGTGTCCATCTGTCCTTCCACCCCGCCTCCAGAAACGTCCTGCTCCAAGCGCCTGTTAGAATGAGTGTCCGGTCACACTGGGGATTTCTTTGAAGGATGAGGTTAGGCTCACTAGGCTTGTAACAGTTCTGGCTTTTCGTCAAAAAACTTGTCACTGGGCATTGTGGGTCTAGACATCGCTGTCTCTCTAACTCTGTTTGTCCCCCCAGCCCCACCCCCCGCCGCCGCCCCAAGCTATCTCTCTCATCAGGGTGTGATATTCTTCCTGACTCTACCACTAACTAGCTGTGTGACCTTGGACAGGTCACCCAACCTCTCTGAGCCCTAGTCTCTTCATCTGTGAGGAAGGGATGGCAGTACTGGTCTCTGGCATTTGTTATTAGGGTCAAAATCACATGTCATTATAAAGTGAAAGTACCTTCTAAGCTGCAGAGGGCTGTACGAAATGAGATATGACTGGGGATTTGGGGCATTGAGAGATTAAGAGTAATTTTTTGGAGCAGGATAGACAGATACGGATACCAACATCATCTTGGCTACAGAGGTCCTCGTATTCTTCCAGCTCCCATTCTTGTCCTACAGCCCATTCTCTACACAGCAGCCAGGGGGATTTTTTTTACAATAAAAAAGATCAGTTTATGACCCCCACCCCACCCACCCCTTAAATCCTTCAATGGTGTCCCTTGGCCCTTGAAATCGAGTTCAGTTCCTCACGCGCATCTACAAGGCTCATCTGCTGTGTTGCTTTCTCTAGGAATCCTGCTCTCCCTCCCCCTTCGGATCCTTTTTGATGTTACCCTCCCCCGCCCCATTCTTGCCTTGGGATCTTTGCACTTGATGTTCCCTAAGTCTGCTCCTTGTGTGGCTGGTTCTTTCTTTTCATGTAGACCTCTATTTAGATGTTACCTCCTCAGAGAGCCTGTCTGTCTAGGTGGGTCACCAGGTCTAAAGTATCCGGAGCCCCCTCTCTTGGCACAGCCCCTGATTTAAATTCTCTGCACAGCCCTTCTCACCATCTGATATTCTCCTTGTCTGTTAGACTGGTCGCCCTGGTTAGAACACTGGTCAGTGTTCCAGGAGGGACCTCGCCTGCCTTGCCTGCCTTGTCTCCCCAAGGTCCAGGACGATCGATGCCTGGCACACAGTGGGCACTTCATACATTTCTGTTGAGTGAGGCGACGCTGAATGAATAAATCTGACTGCTGGGGGTACCCGAAACCCAGGAGGACCAGCCAGACTGCTTCCATGGGCACGATGGGCATGTGCGGCTGTGCCCCCACGTGCACACAATCCCATAATGGGGGACAAGCCGCCAACTCGGCCCTCCACGTACCGCCTCCGAGGGATTGGAAGAATCAGGAGGGAGACACCTGCTTTGCCAAATGCACATGTGAGAGCATGTGTTTTCTCCTGTTTATTTCTGTGAGTTGGGAGGATAATTAAATCTCATTTTATAACGATTCAGTGTTATCGCACACTTTGGGTTCTGTCATAATTATTAAGCAGGATGGAAAATAAAACATCCAAATACTGTAATTAACTTTCAGATCGGAGCAGATGTCGGCTTGGGAGGGCTAACACCTCTGGGACAAGTTTTTTTCTTTTTCTTCTTTCTGTTACTGTCCGCTGTCCCTGTCCCCCCTTCCCTCCATCCATAGAGACCGGCTTCCTTTAGTTTTTCGTTGCTCGTATGGTCAGCGAATGTCCAGTGAGCTCTGCTTAGTGATGGATACCTTTCTGGAGACTGAGAGGGAGAGAGACTTCTCTGTTTGTGTTAAGCCTGGAACTCTTACTTCCAAGTACTGGTATGAACTACAGACTTAAAGGAGAGGCATCGATTGTCACTAACCTCTGTTGTCTTAATGAGTAAAATCATGAATGTCACTCATGACATAGATTTATAACAGGCCTATAGCCAGAACTTACTGTGCTAATGGATTTTCTTTATTGACACTCAAAAAAAAAAAAAATCAAACTGTGGTCTTGAACCCCAATTCTCAGATATTAATTATAGGTTATTTAATTGTATTAGGGAATTGTCATGTTATATTTACTTTTGGATAAAACCTGCATTAGATGCATAATTCAGTAAGTTTTTAAAAATGTTAATTTGTCCTTGTTTAGAAGTTAAGCACCTTATCAAGATACTAATTTCAGTTTTCAATCTTGTTTCATAACTTTGTAACTTGAGAGTAATGGATGCTGTAGTGATGTCTCTCACGTATGTGAAGATGAACAATAAAATTGTTTATTTACAAAAAAAAAAAAAAAAAAAAAAACAGGCTTAACACAAACACCACCTCTCCCTCCTGGCTTAACACAAACACCACCTCTCCCTCCTGGCTTCCTGGGCCCTCTCCTTTTCACTCTCATGGGACTTTGTGACTTCCTCCTCTGAACAGCCAGGTGCCCTGTGCAGACTCCATCCAGAATTTGCACCTGGAACTTGGTGGAAGCCAATTCTGTGCCAGTCTCCCTGACCGTACTGTCTGCACCTTGGATGCAGGATTGCTTCTGTCCTGTGTATCATCGTAATCCAGCGCCTGGAACAGAGCCTGGCACTTAATAGGTGCTCAATGAATATTTGCTGAATGAATAAGAGTTTTAAAAAATGTTTATTTATTTTGAGAGAGAGAGAGTGTGTGAGCAGGGGAGGGGCAGAGAGAGAGAGAGAATCCCACACAGACTCCATGCTGTCAGCGCAGAGCCCATTGCGGGGCTCAAACTCATGAACCACGAGATCACGACCTGAGCCGAATCAAGAGTCAGATGCTTAACCAACTGAACCACCCAGGTGCCCCGAATGAATGAATTTTTATTCATTTCTCTGTCACACTGGCATGCTCGCTAAACATTTGTAGAATGAGTGACCAAGGGGTTATCTTTGATGGACAAAGAAAAAGAGTAGGATGCAGGGGGAGGGAGGAGAGAAGCAGAAATGGAGGCCAGAAGGAGAAGGGAGGATGGGAGGGGGTATCTGTATTAGGTTGCTAGGACTGGTGTCACAAACTGTCACAGACTGTGTGGCTTAAACAACAGACATGTATTTCCTCATAGTTCTGGAGGCCGGAAGTGAGATCAAGGTGCTGGGGGCTTATTTTCCCAGAGCCTCCCCCCTCCACCCCTGGGCTTGTAGGTAGGCATCATCTCCCTGTGTCCTCACATGGTCTTTTCCTTCTGTGTGCGTCTCTGATTTCCTCTTCTGATGAGGACACCAGTCATATCAGATTAGGACCCACCCGAATGACTTCGTTTTAACTTAATCACCTCTTTAAAGACCCTTTCTCCAAATACATTCACATTGTGAATTATTGGGGGTTAGGACTTCCACGCGTGAATTTTGGTAGAGTTACAATTCAGCCCTTATGGGGTGCTAGGTCCCTTCTGGGACTACGATGCAGTAAAAATTGGACCAAGAGACTCTAAAAGAGGAAAGGGGCGGTGACTTAGATTGCATGTTTGGGCGGGGGTGGAGGGGCGGTGGGCGTCTCCTCCCTCTTCTTGGCCTCTTGGCCTTGTCCGCTCCACCTCGGATATCCAGATGTCCGACAGCATCATTCTGGCTGCATCTCTGGTCTGGCCACGAGGGGGAGACAGAGCTCTGAGCGCCAGCTCTGCTGCAGGAAGCCAGACCAGCCCGGCCAAACAGGGTGGCACCATCACCTGGTCCCTCGTGCCACGCTGTGGCCCTATTTGGAAGGCAGTGGACTGCGGCAGGAAAAGCCTCATCCCGCTTGTCCTGGGTCGGATGGGGGGGGGGGGCGCTCTGTGGGTGTCCTTGGGCTTGTCCGCTTTGGGACTGCCGCGCTGTATTCCCCAGTCCCTAACCACCTGCCAGTTCCTGGCAGTTCCGTGAGGGGCCGCCGGGCTGCCGCATCTGGCTGCAGGCTCAACCGTCATGGAGGTTAAAAATAGCAGCACATCGGTGACGACGTGTTTGGGTGTTCTCCCCACTATTTTGTGCCGGCGAAGTTCTTTTCTCTCAAGTCAGGGAAAAGCTCCTTGATGCAATCAGGGTTAGGGCTTATGGTTTAGAGTTTAGGGATTAGGGTTTAGGATTAGGGTTAGGATTAGGGTTAGGCTGTTCATGATGCTTGATGAGGACCTCTGGTGCAAACCCATTTCTCCTCCCTGCAGGGCTGACAGAGGAAGGGCCCGTGTCCCAGTGGCTGGCAGAGTGAGCAGGTTTCTCCTGCTGGCCTCATTGGGCAAGACAGGTGTTCAACAGGAAAGGGGGCCGAGTGGGAACTGTGTGCCTGACAGTGGCTGTACTCTGGACAAATGCCCCTGGTCGGGCACTGCTGGTAGGACCACTGCAATGGGGGTGCCCTCCTGGCTGTCACCCCACTTCTGACTGGAACTGCCATGAGCTGCCCCTCTAAACAGGGCCTGCTCTGGAATTTGAGCAGTAGAGGTTCTATCTTGCGTGCAGATCCGTGATTGATTGGTAGTGGCTGCCTGAAGGTCCTGTTAAGTAGCTGGTGGAGGCTTCACCTGCTCTTCAAGGGAACAAGGCTGTGATTGATTAGTGATGTCTGCCATGGTCTGGGGATGGAGAACTATGTATCAAGGCCACCTATCTGACATCTCTGGACTAAATGAACCCGAAGGCTCATTCCAACTCTGATAGCTTATTAAATCCTAGGGATGTTCGTCCTGTGACCAAGCATCCATAGTATTCTTCTGACTGTGGTGTTTTGCCAAGTCCTTCAGACGTCATTGTCTATCAGAGGTCGGTGGGGGAGGGGGAATGTGTGTGGTAGATGAGCTGTCTCGTTCAGGCTCAAGGAACTCATCTCTCTCCCCTGGCTGCTGGCATTGAAGCCTGCTGGTGGCTCTCACCCTTCTTGGGCCTTTCACTCAACTAAAGGGAATGACCTTATCCTAGATCAGGCCCCTTTTCCTGGGGTCACCTGTATCCACTGACCAGTCCATTTAGCAATATAGTTTGGAGACCATTTTGAATGATCGTCCTAGGTTTGTAGCAATGAGTAGGAGCAGCTGAGTTCAACTTTTCTCTCTGACCAGCCCTGTGACCCACTCTTTTTTCTTTTTTTTAAATAACTTTTTAAAAGTTTATTTATTTTGAGAGAGACAGAGACAGCATGAGTGGAGGAGGGGCAAAGAGAAAGGAAGAGAGAATCCGAAGCAGGCTCCACACGGTCAGCACGGAGCCTGATGTGGGGCTCAAATGCATGAAACTGTGAGACCCTGACCTGAGCCCAAACCGAGACACTTAGCCGACTGGGCCACCCAGGTGCCCCGCCCCACACTTTCTAAGTGGCGCCATTCCAGAAAGGCCCAGAAGCAGCCTCCCGGCCCATGTCCATCTGAGAGGTGGTTTCAGGGAGCCCAGCTCAGGAAGTGTGTGAGTCTAGGGTGCCACATGCATGTCAATACCTTCCTCAGTTTCTACTCCTTGTGCTCACATTCCTTTGAGAGCAACAGCTTAGCTGGGTGCACAGCCTGTCACAGAGGAGACCTTGCTCACGGGGAAGGGGCTGTGGCAGCCGATCACTAGATGCCTCAGTTCCTTCTCACCCAGGTTATGACCTTCCAATCATCACATTGAATAGCGTAACCCCCTACAGGGCCTCGCTGCCATGGAGTGGTGCAGTGTGGCATTGAGTGCCATTGTGGAAAGCCCAGAGACCCCCGTTCTCGTCGCAGCTCAGTTACTGTCTTGTGTGACTGGTGACAAGTCACTTCCTCTGTTTGAGGAAACTGGAGAATGAAGAGACCAGATCAGAGGCGTGGCTTGAGAACATTTCCCCCTGTCCCCCTCCCCCCCAACTCTGACTCTTGCCTCGGTGCTCAATGGGTAGGACAGATTGTGAGGAGTTGCTCTGGTGCCCCTGGGACAGCAGGCCTGGAACCTGGCCTACTTGCTGCATCCCGCTCCCGCCTGGGGCTGCCCCAAACTCTCTCTGGGGAGCGGGGTCTGAAGGACACTGGTGGAGGGTCCCTGAGGGTCTTGGGTACGTGCTACTGTATTAGTTTCCTAAGGCAGCTGTGACAAATGGCCAAAACCTTGGCAGCTTAAAACAACAGAAACTTATTCTCCTATAGTTCTAGAGGCTGGAAGTCTGACTTCAAAGTGTGAGCAGGGCCATGCTCCTTCCGGAGGCTCTGGGGAAGAATCGATTCCATGCCACCCTCCTAGGGTCTGGTGGCTGCTGGAAATTCTCGGCATTCCTCTGTCTCTATGGGGCCTGGTCTTCTTTGTCTCTGTCTCCCATCTCCCTCTGCTTCTCCCATAAGGACGCTTGTCATTGGAGTTAGAACCCACCAGGATAATCCAGGATTATCTTCCTCGTAGATCAAAGAAGGTCCTCTTCTTAAGATTCTGGACTTACTATCATTTGTAAAGACCCCTTTTCCAAATAAGGTGATACTTATGTTCCATGTTCCAGGAATTTGATGTATCTTTTTGGGAGCCATTTATTAGGCATGCCATGCCTACTGGGATGGAAGGAGTGGTTCTTGGGAGATCGGGCTGTTTGTAGAAAACACTGCCTGTTGTCTGGGCCTCCCCAGGCAAAACCAGTGTGAGAGCCAGGCGGAGGGTGGCTGTCTGGTTGGTGCAAGTCTGGTCTTCCCTCCTGTCTTCATCTTACCTTTCCCTTCTTCTGCCTTCTCTGAAGAGGGGTTGTGTTATGCTTCCCTGTATTTCCACAAAATGGGATCCCAAAGACAAAATGGGGCAACTGGGTGGCTCAGTCGGTTAAACATCCAACTCTTCATTTCAGCTCAGGTCATGATCTCACACCCATGAGATCGAGCCCCATGTCAGGCTCTGTGCTGAGGCTGGAACCTGCTTGGGATTCTCTCTCTCCCCTCTCTCTCCGCCCCTTTCCTGCTCATGTGCGCACACGTGCACACGCTTTCTCTCTAAAAATTAAAAAAAAGTGTTAAAAAAAAACCCACCCACAAAATGATCTAGAGATGGGCCTTGTTGGAGAAAGCACAGTCAAGGGCCTACCAGACAGGGTTACTTGCAAGTCTGGCTCCAGAGCCTAGCATCCTTTTTGACAACACACTACAAATTCACTCATTTCTGGATCATGGTGCTTCTGGGAAATTAATGGCACATAAAGAAATCTTTCTAAAATCTTAGCACTTTTCATAAATCAACAGCCCGATCAAAAGTCGATGTTCTCTGTGGACGTTAGCTTTATATCGGTCAGTCTGGTGAGGAAAACAGAAGCACCTTCTGTGTGTTCCAGGCAGGAGGGTTAACCATAGGAGGAGGGACTTAACATACTGCCGGAAGAGCTGGGGTGTCAGAGTTCAGAGAAGTTGCTGACAAAATCCAGGGATGTCGATGTGGCCAGGAACCCCTGCCTGAAACACCGAACAAGAGGTGGTTCTCCAAAACCTGCCGAGAAACTGTGCAATGTTGGAATATCTCTAGGAGCCCCTCCCAACCACCTTAGTTGGGCACAGCACAGCCAGTGGTTCTCAGGAATTGCTGCTCCCTTCCCTGTCGCTTCTATATATCAAATTTCATGCCAGTTCCTCACTGGCAGACTCCGACCCAGAACCACACAGGCTAGGAGGTTCTAGAAAATGTGGTCCCCACGTTCTCCTTTGCAGAGGGAACCTTGGGAGGGAGAGTGAAGGTGATGAGCTGGAAACAGACAATCCAGCATCGTTTTCAAATGACTTGCTCCTTTGGAAACCTGCCTCCTCTTTTCCTTCTTTGAAAAGAAGACCCCAGTAGCCAGGGGTTGGGTGCAAAGGCCCACAGCTTCTTTGGGACAAAGGTCCATTCACACTTTCGCGAGGTGGAGGAGGGGAGTGTCCACTGGAAATTCAAGGATGCTTAGAGGGGTCACCACTGGTGGGGCAGAGGAAACAGCCTGGAATGGGGGACAAAGCATGGCCTCTGCAGGCAGACTGACTTGAGGCCAAATTCTGGCTCTGCCCTTTGGCCATGCTAGCCTCAATCTCCCCCCTTCAAAAGTCCATAAACAGCAATTGATCTCCTGGGTTGTTAAGAGTATTTAATGGGATAACGATACGGCTCATATCAGGATGTCCACAGCAGCACCATTTCTAAAAGTTAAAATTTGAACATAACCTAAGTGTTCATTGAAAGGGGAATGGTTAAATAAATGATGGAAGCCCAAGCCAGGTTCACGGTCTTTCTTCTCTGAATCTAAACAACTGGGCTGTGAATCTCTCTTTTCTGAATCTAAATGACCGGGCTGTGAGTGCCCTCCCAGCCTTCTCCCCAGCCAGCTGCATGGAGAAGGTGTTGGGACCAAGAGCCTGCATTGGCCTCAGGATGGTACGGGGCATGTCACGCAGGCCACCCCTTGAACTCTCGCCCCCCGCCCTGCACATGTTAATAATGGACCTGATCCTGCCCGCTGCACCCGTGGCCCGACCGTGGCTCAGCACTGAACGACCCGTGAGTGGCACACTGCCCTGCGTGGTGACACTCTCTGCCCACACACCCTCTCATGAGGAGTGAGACTCCCCTTTCCTGTGAGCCAACCCAGAAACCGGAAGTGTCCTTTCCCAAAGAAGAGCTTTCCTCAGAAGCCTCGGATGGCCTTCTTCCCGGCCTCAGGTTAACGTCAAGCCCTTGGCTTGGTGTTCCAGAACCTTCCTGAGCTGACCCCAGCCTACTTTTCCGGGCCTTCCTCCTGCCACTCTGTGCCAGGCGGTTTACACTCTCGCAACCCAGGAAGCCTTCCTGATTCCAATTCAATTCAAGTTCAGCGAGCAGTTACCTGGTGCTGCGTGCGGGGCAGGTGCACCGTTAACCTTTCCGAGCAGCGCCTCCTGACCTTAGGGTCCTCCTCTCCCCTCTTTTTAGGATGGCCTTCCCAGCAGCCCTCCTCCCCCAATCCAAGTGTCCTTCCCTATAGTTCTCTTCTTCACATTGGCACTCGCTGTGCTGCCCCCTCTTTCTGTCATGGCACTAACCCAGTCTGACCCAACCCGGTTCACATTCATCACACATCAAAGCCAGACGCTCACTGGCAAAGACCCAGGCTTTGGGGGCAGACAGTTGGAGTCTGGCCCTGACATGCACCTGCAGGTCAGCCACAACCTCTCTTGGAGCCTCAGTTCCTTCATCTGTAAAATGGGTATGAGTAGCACTATCTCCTAGGGTTCTGTGCAGATGCAGTGGGCTGGTGAGGGCGATGATGGCCTGGCCCAAAGGGTAACGGCTGCCACTAGCAAATGCCCACAAACTGTTAGGACTATTATTAGCTGCACAGCTTCTGGGTTCTACACACTGCGCTGTGCTGGACACACACAGGAAGCGCAGCCCCTGCCCTCAGGGAGCCTCACGGTTGGGTGAAGAAGCAGACAAGTGGTTCTAATGCACTAAGTTCCATAATAGAGGTCTGAGCATGTTTACTGGAGGAGGCAGGGAGGGCTTCATGGAAGAGGTGTTTCTTGGGCTCGCCTGGAAGGAAGGGCAGGGTGATTGGCAGGTGGAGGGAGCACAGGTCTCCAACACGAGGGGGTTGGGCTGGGCGATGCCCGAGGTCTGGTGTAAAGTGTCCGAAGCCAGCCAGACAGTGCATCTCACCATTGGGCTGTTCTCCCAGGTGAGGGGGCTTGAGTTGGCTCTGGCCTGGCCATCCTTGATGCTACTGGCTGTAAGGCTCTCTTGTGGGAGAACCAAGGGAGGCTCGTTTTCTCTCCTAGCCTCCCTCTCTCAGACCTGATTCGAGCACTGTCTCCTGCTTGAATGTCCCTTCCCCACAGAGGCGCTCCTACTCATCCCTCAATACCTGGCCCAGGTGGCCCCTCCTCTGTGTCCCAGGATGCTCCCAAGGCACTTCCATAGACCCTGGAGGTCCTGCTCTTGTGACACCTTTTCCTGCAGGCTGTTGCTTTCCATTTACCTGCTTGCCTTATTCCCCACTAGAGCGAAGGCCTTCCTTGACTCTGGAGGCAGGTTTTTGACTCACTTTTCGTGGAGTGTTTGCTGATGGCTGAATGTTGATTCCCAGAATTCCTGCGCTCTCGGGGGAGACATGTCCCCGTCTGCAGATGCACCCATTTTAATTAGCCTGCCTCCTAAGCCATCCCGGTCTCAGTCCTCTGCCTTTGGAATGTGCTGCACCCAGCCTCGCCACCTGTTGGGAGATGAGCGGATGGCTTAGCACAGCAGCAGTGATTCATTAGGGGGTGCCCTAGCACTGCTGACCCCCGCGGCTCACGGATGGGACTTGGGGTCCCTGGACTGAGATGTTTGACAACCGAAGCGTGCCCAGTGTGGTGCCTTCCGCCATGTGCTGCCCTGGACCGTAACCTCCCCATCAAACCCTTCCTGTAAACTCTGGCTCAGTAATACCCACTTCGCATATGAGGAAACCGAGGCTTACAGAGGCGAGGTGCAGGTGACAGCAAAGGCGGGGGGGATTGACTGAGATCCCCCTGTGCTTTCCTTTCTCAGCTGCTGGGAGCCAGGACCCGCAAACTCTTCAGTTATGGGGTCAGGAGAGACCTGAACACTCAGTTGACCAAACCTTTCACCAACTTTCACCTTTTCACAGACACTTTCTCCACAGTCATTAGGAGTTAGATCGGGGGAGTACCAATGATGTGAAGCACGTTCTGTTCTCCCTGTTTTGCCCTCGTCCATTCCCAAGACACCAATATGCTGCCACCCTCTGAACCTTTATTTCCTGCTCAGTCTTGTCTCCCAAGCACCAGACGCCTGAACATTCCTGCTTGGGGCCCTGCTCATTATTGTCCTTCTCAAAGCCCCCCAGCGCAGAGGACAAATGAGATGCTGCCCCTGCCCTCAGGGAGCTGAAATCTGGTAGATGAACAACGGATGAGAAAGAGAAAACTCAGAGAGGTTAAGTATCTTGCTCAAGGTCACACAGCAGAGGACCAAGATTCACACTCAGGTTGCCAGCCACCTCTCGCCGTATCCTGGTGTTCTTTTCACAGTGCTAAGCTATGGATGTGCTCTAGAAAGAAGGGAACTGAAAAACTAAGAACCATATGAAAGGAACACTGGAATACAGAGCAAGGAGAATGCAAATGCAGACTCAGGAGTCCCAGATTCTAGTCCTGGCTCTGCCTCAACTTCCCTACGCAGCCTTGGAGAACTCACTTCCCTCTCTGACTCTCGTGTAGATCTGTACAACGACAGTTTGGAATAAATACCTCCCAGAGTCAAAGGCCTGTGAGTCCCCATGAAGGCGTCATGGCTCTCCTCTCCCTGTCGCCTTGCAGCATTTACTGTGATTGGTGTTTCACTCATTTCTTTTTTTTTTTTTTAATTTCTAAAAATGTTTATGTATTTTTGACAGAGGGAGAGAGAGAGAGAGAGCAGGGGAAGGGCAGAGAGAGAGGGAGACACAGAATCCGAAGCAGGCACACAGCCTGATGTGGGGTTCGAACTCATGAACCATGAGGTCACAACCTGTGTCAATGTCAGACACTTAACTGACTGAGTCACCCAGGCACCCAGTTTCACTCATTTCTGATGTACTTATTGGTCCTTTGCACCCACCTGCACTGCTTCCAAGCAGACTGTGAGCTCCTTAAGGGGGTAAACTGAGCATCATTTCACGTCTTCGTCCACAGAGCATAGAGCTGAGGGTCAGTTAAATGGATTAATCCTATAGGAAATAGAGAAGCCACTGAAGGTTTGGGAGCACGGCCCAATGCATACAAAGTGACGTTTCAGAGTTTTCTAGATGTATTCACATTCTCCAAATTCTAGGAGACAAATGTCTTATGACAGTGAAGTCTCGAAGGTAAGACTTGATCAGAACACATTGGGTGATTGCAGGCAAATACAGGGCTGTGAAGTACTTCCCAGTTGGCCTTGGTGCCTCTCCAGCTCCAAAGTGGGGTGATTATGCACCCCCCCCCAAAAAAAAAGCTGTTAGCGACTGGTTCTCAGCACTGTTGGGAAAAGCAGCAAGGGAGTTCCAGAGAGTAAGGTAACTAGATAATGCCTAGTGTTGCCTGACCCGCGTCCTTGATGAGTAAATTGAATGAGATGACCTCTCTGGGGCCTTCCAGCTTGAATGTTTGGGAACCACTCCCACTCTCTGTCTTTTTGTTTCTGAAATGGGAAACAGAAGAGCCAAGAGGAGGCAGGGTGATGCAGAAACCATTAGGGAGAGGGTGCTCCCTGCTGAATGCTTGGGTTCACATGCAAAAATGAAACCCACTCGTACAATTATCGTGTAATGTCTTCACCCAGACTTCCATCTGGTCTTAGCTTCCCTAGTATGGAGGCTGAACATCCTACCTCGGCTGAGCATTCTGGATGAAAATGCCATGTCAGGACAATACCATTGGCTGACGGCCTCTAAGGGCAGAATTACCAGTAAAGGGCAGTCATTTCCAACCCCAGAACACTAGCGAACATTTCCCCAAGGAAGACTCAGGTTGGAAGAGGCGGGAAGGAAACTCAGCTGGCCACCTGCTATGCATCAGATGCTGTGCTGGGTACTGAAGACACAGTCTTCATTCAGTCTCACGTCATTTCTGCCAGGACACAGTGACAATCCTAATTTCTGTTATGACAGCACAGAAGTTAAGCTTCTCTAGTTGCCTGAGGTCATAGAGCTAGAAAGTATCAAAACAGAGATCAAAATTCTCAAGTTCAAGGCTGCCACTAGTTCATATGACACTTTTGTGCACATTAGAAAAAGGTGTGTCCTCCAGGTAGATGAAGCCCTGTACCAGGGTGCAGAGCTTAGTGAGCTGAACCTAGGCAGTATTTTAGCAACCCCCCTCACCTCCTCAACTGAGCACCTTTGTGCAGTGTGTAACCTGAACAAACATCCATGGCAGCCCTGCCCAGGTCTGTCTCCTAAACCTGTGCCCTTTAAGTCAAGATGTGCCACCTTTTGGGGCGCCTGGGTGGCGCAGCCGGTTAAGCGTCCGACTTCAGCCAGGTCACGATCTCGCGGTCCGTGAGTTCGAGCCCCGCGTCAGGCTCTGGGCTGATGGCTCGGAGCCTGGAGCCTGTTTCCGATTCTGTGTCTCCCTCTCTCTCTGCCCCTCCCCCGTTCATGCTCTGTCTCTCTCTGTCCCAAAAATAAATAAAAAACGTTGAAAAAAAAAATTAAAAAAAAGATGTGCCACCTTTTAACTGGATGGAATTCTTCCTCCACGGATATCCTTTCCTTCCAGTAGATAAGCGGTTGGATGAGAATCATAGAATCAGATAAGGAGTAGAGGGGTCATCAAATCCTAGCCCCTCGTTTTACAGATGAAGTGATTGATAACCAGGGGGCGGAAGTAATGGCTGAGGACACATCTCAATTGTCGAAAAGAAACTGTTAGCTCACTGGCCTCCTGCCCAGTTCATCTCTCACCTCCAAAGGGTGTGGCCTCAGACCACCTCAATTCCTCAGTTCCTGGGAATTTTATCCCGAATGGCAAGAATATCCAGGCCACTGCCAGGCACTGACAATGGGGACTGCTTGCTTTCCTTTCCTTCCAAAGTTCGGGCTGGCACTGTCTACCCTCAGCAGTTTGCCCAAGTATCTCTCTGGAAGTCACACTGGAGGAAATTTGGTGAAGGATCTTTTCCGTCTTGTTACCCTGGGGTTAGGATGAAATGAAATGGAGCATTCGAGGAAAGGCACAGCAGATTCCAGGGGTGCACTGAGGGGATGCTCCCTCTCTTGCATCTACTCCCTGGCCCCCCGGCTTCCAAATTCTCCTCTGAGATACTTCTGCTTAGAAACAGGGCCGCGGGCAGGGGAGACAGTCAGTGTTTAAGCACTGGCGAGACCCGGCACTGTCTACTCAGACCCGATCCAGGCTGCCGCTTAGACGGGGCTCCGGAGGCGCCTGCAGCTCCCTGAGGCTGGGTGGTGGGGTGGTCCCGGGGGCAGGGGCAGGAACAGAGTTGTGGGCCCAGGATAGAAATGATTCAATACCTGATCGATGGTCTGCCTGTATCTGTGTTTCCAGGCTTCACGTCAACCCCAGTTGTTGGTGAAACACGGTTAACCAACCACGGGCCACCTTTCCCCAAGTCTGGGCCAAGCTCCATGGTGGAACCAGAGAAGGTGCCCACCGACCAAGCTGCCTGCAGCCCCCCTTCCCCACCCCAGGTCAGAATTCCAACCGGAGACTTTCTCCAGGGCAGGGCAGGGTGGGGTCCCTTTGCCTTTTCACCCCCGTGCCCTGCTGGTGACCCAGGTTTATGGGGCTGCTTATCTTCTCCCACAGCTGCAAGGGGGACCCTTATCTCAGCCCTGATTGCACTTGACAGATCACAAACCCCCGCCCTCTTGCTCCGGCAGGAGGGCTGCATGGGCTGTGTTTTCTGGGCTTTTCACACTCAGAGCAGAAGGGGGAAATGCCAGACACATGGATCTGCCTTCTAGGGCTTCTACTCCACAGCTGCTGCCATGTCAGCCCCCCCAAGCCCCAAAAAGGCCTGGGATGGGCGCCAGGCATGGGGAGGGCATCAGGGGGCTGTCAGAGCCTCAGACTGGTGGAGAGAAAACATTCCCGAACCACCTTTGCCATTTGGTGAGAGGAGGCAGATACCCCTTGCCTGGAGACAGACAGGGCTCCCCCATCTTGCTGGTCCCCCCGCTGGGTCCCAATGACAGACAGGCACCAGGACTCGCCTGCGCCCAGCCAGGCTGTCACCACCCCCGTTACAGCACCCTCCGTCAGTCTGCCACACTCCCCAGGCTGACCTTCATTATCTCCCAGCACCTGCAGCGGCCCAAGATGTGGGTGGGAAGCCAGGATGGGGAAACCGAAGCGGGGGATGTTAAGGAAATGGCCCAGGAAGGCACAGCTGGACTGCAGAGCAGAGACCCAAAGTCCCCAAAACAGAAGTCCCTCCACAGCCAGGAGGGAGTCCTGTCCTGCCTGCATTTCATTCTCCTGTCCCCGCCCCCTCCCCTGGGGTCCCCTCCCCTTCCCTCCTGTGTTTGTGTGTTTCTGCTTATCTCTGTCTCTCTGTCTCTCTCTCTCTCTCTCTCTCTCTCTCTCTCACACACACACACACACACACACACACAGACACACAGATCGTTCTCCAGTCTTTCTCCTGATCTCCCTACTCTTCCTGCCTCAGTCTCCTCCTGCTCTCTTCCCCTCCCCTTGCTCCCCCTAGTCTCCCACTCTGTCCATCTCTTCTTCCTGCCTCCTCAGCTGTGGCTGGGATGTGTATCCTTCTCTTCCGCCCTCCTTGGAGAGTCGCCGTGCAAGCTCGGCAAATTGCTTTCACGTGAGGGTCCAGGGACGTCACTGCTGGGCTGCCCTGCTCTGTCCCCTCTGCGAGCGTCAGACCCCTCTGCTTAGTGCAAGGGCCCTGCTGCCCGAGCCTGCCACAGCCTGGCTGACACAGGAAGCACATAGTGTCCCCTGGGTAGATCCAGACCTCGCCTTGGTGCCTCCCCTCGATGTCCTTAACCAACATATTCACTCCCTGAGCTTGACAGTGGCCCCGTGTGCCTAGAAAACACTTTAATGCCCATTATCCTATTCTATCTCCAGAACCGCACTGTGAGGCAGGTCCCACAGGGCTGTGGGCTCTCATGTTATAGAAGGGCTGGGAAGCTAGCAGTTTTCAAGGGCCTCCTCTGTGCCAATCACTACATGCACGCCATCCCTTGGAAGGCTCACACCAGTACTCCTGCTGGCCCACAGGGCACTTCTGTTTGATTTTGGAAACAGTGCCCCTTCTTTTGTTTCTTTTCTTTTCTTTTTTTTTTTTTTTTTTAATTTTTTTTTTTCAACGTTTTTTATTTATTTTTGGGACAGAGAGAGACAGAGCTGAATGGGGGAGGGGCAGAGAGAGAGGGAGACACAGAATCGGAAACAGGCTCCAGGCTCCGAGCCATCAGCCCAGAGCCTGACGCGGGGCTCGAACTCACGGACCGCGAGATCGTGACCTGGCTGAAGTCGGACACTTAACCGACTGCGCCACCCAGGCGCCCCTCTTTTCTTTTCTTTTTAAAGTTTATTTATTTATTTTTGAGAGAGAGAGAGAGAGAGAGCACAAGTGGGGGAGGGACGGAGAGAAGGAGAGACAGAATCACCAGCAGGCTCCGCACCATCAGCGCAGAGCCCGATGTGGGGCTCGAACTCATGAACGGTGAGATCGTGACCTGAGCCGAAAGCAAAAGTTGGACACTTAACGGACTGCACCACCCAGGCGCCCCCACATGGCGCCCATTCTTTTGTACACTTTCCTGCTACCCGCTGGGAAGCTAATAAATACACAAATTGAAAATAATGAATATACAAATCTGTGATGATACTGTGAATGGTGCCCTCTAGAGTTATGCAGGGCGCGACCTGTACAAACGGACTTGGTGGCTGTAAACAAACCCGCAAGGGAGGGATTAACTGCCTGAATTTGTTCTGCTGCCATGATCTTGAAACAGCAGACTGCCCTTTCGGCTCCTACAAGTCCGTGGGTCCCCGGTCTGGTCCTCCTGGTTCATGAATGTCTGCCTGGTTTGGAACCCACTAGAAGTTTCTGATTCTCAGCCTGGATGTGTTCATCTTACCTGATTGCCATAGTGCGAAGCAAAGGACACCAGACTGGGGGGGGGCAGGAGATCTGGCTGGAATCGAAACTCTGCCACCGGCTCGCTTTGCCAACCGTGGTGTTTACTTCAACTTCTGAAAGCCTCAGCCTTCACATCTGTAGAATGGGAATGGTCATGTCTACCTTCCCCACAACGTTGTCTGAGCATTGAGTACGATCACGGAAATGAAAGTGACTGGCCTATGAGAGACATTAAATAAATGTTCGATGAATAAAGTAATTAATGGATAAATAATCCACAGTGGGAGAAAGTGGATCTAGGAGATCAAATCAAGACCCAAGTCTTCTGGGTGAATTGCTGGGCTCAGAGCACAGCAGGCTGAAGGTTTAGAGCCAGCAAGGTACTCCTGTCACACACCCACCCGGTCTCTCAGCCCCCCCAGGGACAACCGTCCTGAGCTGCATTTTCTATTCTTCTTTTACAAATTTATTTTTAATTAATTCATTTTTAAAAGTTTTTGTTCGAGTATAGTCGACGCGCAATGCTCTAACCAGCTTCAGGTGCAGCACGGAGTGAGGTGACAAGTTTGTGCGACACCTGCACTTCCTGCTCTTGTGCAGGTGGCCTCCCCCATTCATATTTTAAGGGCCCAGAATATTCTGGGAGAGAGGACTTAGGAGGCACTAAATTTTTGGTAACACCCAGCTTCCGGTGGGGCTGGGTGGGTGCCGGGCCCTAGAAGGGGTGAGCGCCTCCCCGAAGTTTATGCTCAGGCACCTGGCTTGCCTCACCTTAGTCCCAGGTCTGGCTTTAGTTGCTTGCTTTTGCTCCTGCATTTTTATCTCATGGTTTGTTAGTTAGTTAGTTTGTTTGTTTGTTAGTATTATTTTTTAAGTAGGCTCCACGGATCCTGAGATCAAGACCTGAGATGAGATCAAGAGTCAGACACTCACCAACAGAGCCACCCAGGTGCCCCCATGGGTCCCAGGTGGATCTTTTAAATATGTTCAAATCCCGTATGTGTTTGGAAAAACCGTCACCCCCACAGCGACCTTGACCCTACACTCCCCTCTCGCTGCTACCCTGTCCTTCCCTTTGGTGCCACGCCTCTCCACGTGGTTGCCCATGTGCTCTGTTCCTGTTCCCTCCTCAGTCTGTGCTGTTGGGGCGATTTTTCGGCACTCTCTCCTTCAGAAGCACCCCCTCCATTGGCTTATTTGATATGATATAGTGGTGTCCTGGCTCTCCTCCTCCTGGTTCTCTGGACACTTGTCCCCTGACCTTGATGTCCTTTAGCCAGTAGTTACGCGCACGAAACACCCACATTCCTCCCAGCCCCATCCCACTCCTCTGTGTTTCCCCGTTCCCATCCACGGTCGTGCCTTCAATTACCAGCCGTATCTCATGTCTTCAAAGTCTGTATCTGTGACCCAGCCCCCTCTGCTGGGTTCCAGACCAATATAGAACTGGTCACTTGTCACCCCCATTTGGATGTCTCCAGCATACCACAAAATCCACATGTTCAAAACTGAATTCTGCCATCTCCCTGGCCCACTGTCCACAGCACCCCGGAAATATCGGATCCATAGTGCCCTGGAAATACCAGATGTTCTTTATTCTGTCTTCTAAATGTTTTTCTTCTTTCTTAA
This sequence comes from Neofelis nebulosa, assembly GCF_028018385.1. Classification (NCBI taxonomy): domain Eukaryota; kingdom Metazoa; phylum Chordata; class Mammalia; order Carnivora; family Felidae; genus Neofelis; species Neofelis nebulosa. The sequence continues at coordinate 12,716,922 of NC_080789.1, forward strand.
AAATTGTGTGTGTGTATATATATATGTATATGTATATATACATACATACGGGGGGGAGGGGGCAGAGGGAGAGGGAGAGAGAATCTTAAACAGGAGCCATGCTGAGTGTGGAGCCTGAAGCAGGGCTCGATCCCATGACCCTAGGATCATGACCTAAGCCGAGATCAAGAGTCAAATACTGGGACGCCTGGGTGGCTCAGTCGGTTAAGTGCCCGACTTCGATTCAGGTCAATATCTCCTGGTTTGTGAGTTCGAGCCCCGCATCGGGCACTGTGCTGACAGCTCAGATCCTGGAGCCTGCTTGAGATTCTGTGCCTCCCTCTCTCTCTGCCCTTTCCCTGCTCGCGATCTGTCTCTCTCTCAAAAATAAATAAACATAAAAAAAAAAAAAAAGAGTTGGATGCTAACTGAGTGAGCCATCCAAGTGCCCCTAAATATTTTTCTAATCAAGAGCTAGATTATGTGGATGGATGTGGGTATGACTTCAGGGAGGGGGCTGTGGAAGGCTTCATGACCTTTAATCCTACTGAGGGTGAGGGAATGATTTGATTGTCAAACATATGACAGGACTGACTGTCAAAAATAAATAAATGAGGAACAGGAGGCAGGATTCTAGTCATGCTGAGACGCTGTGTTCACAGCAAATTTTCCATCAAAAAAGTGGTAAATGCCGTGGTGAAGTCTTGGGATGGTGACACTTAGTGACATGTGCCCCCCCCCCCACTCCCAGCCCACCAATGGGGGTCCTGCTCCCCAGAGGTGACACTGAAAGCAAAGCCCTATTTTGCACATGCTGTTCCTACTGCCTGGAATTCTTTTCCCTACTCCTCTCCCCTCCTCAGCCCCTCACTGTTCATGTGACCAAGTCTTTCTCATCCTCTGGTTCTCAAGTTAAGTGTTGACTTCCTCCAGGAAGCCTTCCTGGAATCCCTAAAGTCCCTCAGGTCCCCCCTAACACATCCCCCCCTGAGCTTTTGTGCTCTTGATGGCCGTATTCAAATGGTTAACTTACTAATGACGCTGGTTGTCTGTGTCCAGCTCAGCATCACTCTTTCCCTTCACTGCAGAGCAGAGGCGGGGAGCTGCCATCTCCCAGAATCCCCTTCGCAGGACAGTTCTGGGGTAGATCTGATGCACAGACGAGAAAAAGAACCTGTGTTCTCCAGAGGCATGGCAGCCAGACAAGTAACAGATGTGAGGCTGAAAGCAGCTTCCAAATGAGCTTCTTGAAAGGCACCCACATCTGGGCTGCAGGCTGAGGTAGCTCGTGGGAGCTTTGGGCGAGTCTTAAAATCCAGCACTACAGAGGTGGCTTCCTTGCCCCTCACTCCAGCTGCCTTCCAACAACGGGCAAGGCCACGTGTGTGCCCCTATAGGGCACACACACCTATCTTCCCCCAAGTCAGAGGTCCCCTGTGGCCAGGGTCACCACTCTGTGCCGCGTGGCTATATCCCAAAATATTAGTCTAAACTGACAGAGATCCACATGGTCCCATTTAACAGACTGGAAGACTGAGTTCCAGGAGGGAGTCACAAAACGGCAGAGCCACCGTCAAGGACGCATGCTTTCTTTGCCACGAAGACAACAGAAATGGCACAAAGAAATGGCTTAAACTCAAAGCAGTGTTTGAGTCCCCGCTTCGGTTGTCACCTCCCAAATCAAGATGCTGGTCACACTGAAGCCAGACCACACGCTTCTCACCGATACCGTTGAGTTACTATCGCCACTTTCCAGTCGACAAAATTATTTCTTATCTTTGTGTTTTACAGGTATAGCAATAAAAATTATTGTCAGGGGTATTATTACAATTTTTAACCACTAATGGGATTATGATGCCTGACGCACTATCGGCAACAAAATGTACTTCCCGCAACACGCGGGAACTTTTTATTTATTGTCTCTGGGCTTTGCAGTTACCATAGCGATAAAATTCATACTTATATATACCAGGATTATTACCATTTTCAACTAATGGAATTATTATTTTTGTTTGTGGTGTTAAGCCTTTAAAACAAACTGTAATCCCATCAACAGGCCTGAAACGTTTAATGTCCTTAAACGTTACCACGGACGATCCACATAGTACCAGAATTCCTCTAAACTTACCGTCACTCCCCCTGTGGCCGTGGGGTCTTTCTGTTTCTTTCCTGTGGGAGCCACATTTGTTCAGGGAGCATTTGGGGCCCCTATTCATTATGCCAGTGCTTAGTAAGTACCCTACGATAGAGACTTCAGGGACGAATAAGACAGACAGTTCAGCTTGGTGGTTTGGAGAGGTTGGCTTAGGGGCCACCTGAATATGGGTCTGAGTCCCAGTGGTGGTGGGTGGCCCCGGGACCCTTTTCCTGACCGCCTGAAGTTTCTGCTTCCATATATGTATAAAGGGAAACCATTCCCACCGCTCGGTGTTAGGTAAGGATCAAAGGTGGCTCTCAGCAGAATGCTCCGGAAAATGCTTGGCTCCCAGCGGATGCCGTTGCTTTGTGTGTGGTTGTCGATGCTGTTCTAACCCAGCCCTCTCTCTCAAAGGATTTGCATTCGAATCGGGGGTGGGGGGGGGGACGATCCCTAAGTGTGAGGCCCGCTAGGCAGGAGAGCCATCTAATCCAGCCGGGAGAACACCACCGGTCACCTGTCCGGAGGTGGCCGCTGAGCCGAGTCCCGAAGGATGGGTGGCATCACTACGCAGGGAGAAGAGGAGAGGGGGCTTTCTGGGAGGCGAGAACAGCAAATGCAAAGGCCAGACTGGGCTGTGAGAGCACAGCGCCTGCAGTGGGGGAAGGAGGGGCCCCAGGGTTAGCAGGTAAAGAAAGGGCGGTGGGCTTGCCCACAGGCTCAGTGACCCCCATCAGGCAACTCTGTGACTTTGAGCGGCTCCCCAAACTTCTTCCTTCCCAGCATGTGAAAATCCATTAATAATAATACACGGAGCTCGGAGAGCCTGCAGGCTGTCTCTGGATGAAAGAAAGCGTTATCATATTAACTAATTACATGAATTAGAATAAATTAATTAAATAACTGGCTTAATGAGATTAGTGCATTTGTTGTTTAATTATCCATTGCCGCGATTGATAATAATAATGGATTCTGCACTCGTGACAGGTGATGAGTCTGTCAGTGAGCAGTGGCATGTGAAGCCACAAAGGAGTCGCCTTGGTAGGGGAGGACAGAGGGTGCCCAGCTTCCCTGGCCTTGTCCTATAAAACCCGGGTGTGGAAAAGGTCAGAACGTGGCCGGAGGGCTTCTGGTCAGCCCACCCTCAGAGTCTGGCTTCCTCACCTGTAAAAGGGGCCTGGGCTGTCTTACATCCGTGGGCATCGGTGACACCGGAGTTAAGGCAGTGTCCCCACCTTGGTCTGGGATGTCCCCAGAGTGGAGCCGGAGGCAGAGGCTAACGAGTGAGACCCCTGCTTGGCACCCGGGCCACTGTCTGGGCGGATGAGGGCCTACCGTGTCGTCACAACCACCGTCTCTGGGGACACCCGGCACTGGGGTTCTGATGTAGCTTCTCTCACCCTTACCCTCAGTCCTTGCACTGACTTCCCTCACGTCCTCTCTTCCTCTCGGTCCTCACTCCTTCCTGGAATATTCCTGACTGAACTACCGACACACGAACCTTTGGGGGAACCCCAGGCGAAGACACTGGGGACTGAAAGTGGCCCCAGAAAGCAAGCCTCAGGATGACATTTTGGAACTGTCGCTCGCAGAGGACAGCTGCCTCCGTGTTGTCCAAAGATGCTGGTCTACCCTGTCTCAGTCCTGCCTGACTCCTCCGGTGTGTTCCCTGTGGCCTCACGGAAGGGTGGGTCTGCCCATCTCCCACGTAAATCCAGTTAGCCTTCCTGCCCCCTATGTCCTCTGGCCCCGCGTTCAGTGCCATGCCAAAGCGGGTCCAGCATGCCCACCTCTAGTGCACAGCATCACTGTTCACACTGCCAGGGGCTATTCCTGCCGAGTGTGGCAGTGGCTCCAAGGATCCTTGGGAGAGCAGAGAATGCCAGGTTCCACGGGGACGAGTCCCACGTCAATCAGTCCCTCCCTATCCATCTTTATATTTCGTTGCTGAAGCCCCACGAGGGTCCACTTTTTAGCTAAGACTTGCAGCTCCTTCAATGTGAAAACTGCCTCCGTCCAGAGCAGCAACCATACAACCTCTGCTTGAGCCGTCCTGAGACCCGGTGCTGCTTATGGCCCAGCGGGCAGTGCAGGAGGAGCTGTGGGGGCATCATCAGCTCGCCAGGCACCAGCTGCAGGGAAGGGTTTGGCAGGGTCTCCAGGCAAGGAGGAGCCCCTCTCCTCTAAGAGAAGGGCCGGGGGGTTCCTACCAGCCTGGTGGGTTAGAGGAGTTTGGTTGGATGTTCTTAGGCTCGTTCTCCCTTCTGCCCCCATTTGGGTCTCGGGGCCTCGCTCAGCCTCCTGATTATCATAAGAGACCTGTTGTTATGCACCCAGTTTCCTCTGTCATCGTTACACCCTCAAATTTGATCCCAGGCCCGGTTTTCCACGCACTCTGCCTGGCAGAGGCAGGAGATGAGGGTATCCCTAACGCGGCCAGCAGAATTCTGCCTGGAGTTGATATTTGGCTGGTCTGGGCTTGTCATTGGCCTTCAAGGTTTCTTGAGCCATTAAGAAAAGCAGTCCGACTCCACAGCCTTCCTACTTACTGTCTCCCTCAGGCTGGATAAGGGCCACAGCCACCATACAGCTCAGTGTCTTTTCACTGTCCATCTGTGTCTTGTCCTCGTCTGCCACAGGTGAGGGTCTGAGGAACCATGATGCCGAATGTCCGAAATGTCATCTGAGGATTGCCTTCTAGGCTCACGTGCAGACCCTCATGACTTTGCTTATCGTTCATGTGTGGGTAGTTTCTTTGGGAAGGTGATCCAGGAGGGAGGAGTGAGGATTTGAAGGAATAAACACAGGAAAGAAGGAAAGCCAATACAAGGACCTGTTATCCTTTAGGTAAGAGTTTGGCCTCAGAAGGACTAGTTGATCAGACCCAAAGTACCTTCTAGAGCCTTCTGGGTTAGATTCCAAGCCATCAGCCCAAGGAAATAAAGAGGGAAGGGGCTAGCCACCAGCTCCCGTCTCCTATTGGTCAAGAATCATCCAATGGGCGTTAGCTGCCCTGCATGTTCCGTGCGTATCATGGCGCATGCCCAGTGGGTGTCGTCCACCCCCCACCCCCACCCCCACCCCCACCCCCGCACCGGGGGACAGGAAGTGGGAAATGCACTGTCTGGTGGTACTTTCATAAACTTGGTCAAGGCTGCAAGGTCCTGCTTCCCACAGTGGCGACTAGAATGAGAGATGAGACCAAGAAGGTTGGAAATGGCACCCAAGCAGTGGCCGATACGGAAAGTGCTTTGCAAAGTGCCTGGTACAAAGTTACAGCACCATTTAAAAGGCAGTCATGATTTTGTATCCCCGGTAACTTGCATTCACTGAACAATGGATAAGTGAACAGAAAGAACAAGTATCTGGCCTTTAGTAAGTGGGCGTCATGTATATTTAAATGGCTCAGCTCACAGGCTAACAGAAGGTGAGCAGGGGACCTCTGACTGGTCTCTGTCTACATTCTACAGACATCAGTGCTGGGCCAACAGGACTTATTAAAATTTTTTTAATGTTTATTTATTTTTGAGAGACAGAGAGAGACAGAGCATGAGCAGGGGAGGGGCAGAGAGAGAGAGAGAGAGGAAGACACAGAATCCGAAACAGGTTCCCAGGCTCCAAGCTGTCAGCACAGAGCTCGATGCGGGGCTCCAGCCCACGAAACGCAGGACTGTGACCTGAGCTGAAGTTGCAGGCTTAACTGACTGAGACCCCAGGCGTCCCAGACCATCAGGACTTTAAACATCTTTTTGAGAAGGGGTTTTGGCCCATGGCCTCTGAAGACTTCATAGTGATGGGGACTTCAGGGCAGGAGGGCAGTCCCGGAGGAACACAGTTGAATAAACTCAGGTGGCGAGGGTAGCAAGGCTGGAGATCACGTCCACGGGACCTGAGCTTCTGCCGCTTGGCTTTGAACTAGATTCTATCATGTGTGTGAGACGTCTACTTCTCAGAAGATCAAATAGACACACTTTTTCCTATTCCTCCTGCTAAGCACAATTGACGACCCTGGACATTAAATAGAAAAGAAACAGGATGCCTGGGTGGCTCAGTAGTTAAGCATCTGACTTCAGCTCAGGTCATGATCTCACTGTTCCCGGGTTCAAACCCCACATCGGGTTCTGTGCTAACAGCTCAGAGCCTGGAGCCTGCTTTGGATTCTGGTCTCCCTCTCTCTCTGCCCCTCCCCTGCTTTCGCTCTGCCTCTCTCTCTCTCTCTCTCTTTCTCTCTCTCTCTCTCTCTCTCTCTCTCAAAAATAAGCAAACATTAAAAAAAAATTTTTTAAATAGAAAACAAACATAAGAAGACTCTGGAAGGTAGAGAGAAGAAGGCAGACTGGCTGGGACTTTGGGAACAATATGCTGGGGAGATCCCTGGGAAGTGTCGAGCTGGATTCCAGGACCCAGTGACAATATCTTTCAGAAAGGAAGGGAACTCAAATCATTCTCAGGTGAAGGAAAACGAGGAGAATTTGTCACCAACAGACGTACCCTAAAGGAGGGACAAAGGAACTTCTCTATATGATGTTAGGGTGGGATTATGGATGGAAGGAAGTGGGGGTGGCACAAAGAAGGGCAGCAGGACGGACCCTTGCAGTGATGGAAAGTTCTGGGTTCTTGGCTGTGATATTATTTTGCGAGAGGATACCACTGGGGGGGACAGGACAAAGGGTATATAGGAGGTCTCTGTGTTATTTCTTAGAGCCGCATGGGAAGCACGTTCCTCAACACAAAAAGTTCAGTTTAAGCGTGCGTGACCTTGGGCAGGTTCCTCCTCTCAGCCTGTCTCCCCCATCTGTGACATGGAGGCAACGGGAGGATCCCCAAGTGTAACACAGATTTTCCAGCATGTTCTTGGGGGGTAAATAAATGACATGAAACAAGACAATTACCCAGAACAGCACCTGAAGCTGGGCAATTGCTTGTTGTGTGTTAGCAATAATTCGTACGAACAAGAAAAAGAACCACTTTGCACAGGTTAGCGTGTTAAGCCCTTAGCATAGCTTTTCCTCGCTTCATCCTGGTGACAGCCCTGTGAAGCAGATGACACCTGCATGGCCGTTTCACAGTCAAGGAGACTGGAGCCTCCACAGTGCCCAGGGTCACACAGCTAGTGAGAGGCACGTGCATGCTTTGAACGAAGGCCACCCTGCTCCTTCTGTCCGGGCTCTGACCCACTTTGCCACGTGGCCCAGATAGTGCTTCTATCTCCAAGAAGGAGTTATTTTTGTAATTGGTGTCCCTCTTCCCTGGAGTAGTGGTCATGGAGGTCTATGGACTGCGGCTTTGACCAGGGGGAGCCCACGCTCTGTGCCCCGGTCCTGCCCCTGCACCCCACCCCCCACCCCCCGCCAGCCAGAACTCAAAGGTCCGAGTAGGTGGGGGCAGTTTGAAAGTGGACAAGACAGGCAGGAAGGCTGGGGGCCTGGAGCCTCCGACAAAGATGTAAAAGGAGTCAGAAAAGTCGGCCAAGGCCAGAAAAGGTGCCCCGGGGGTTTACCAGAGTGTGAGTGTTATGCTCGAAGTTCTGAAACCTCCCACAAAAGACCACCAGAGTCGTAAGTCAAAGCCAAGCGGCAATGGTCGTTTATTGCAGGTTCGAACCTGGACCTCTGCGGCTTGGGAAACCGGAGACCCAGTGGGGTGGTGGTTTTCTGGTACTGGGGGAAGCCTCTTTCCGTTGTGTTGAGGGTATGTATGGAGTGGCCGAGGAGAGAGAGATGAGCTGACTTGTCCAGAAGGGTGCCTCTCCCCAGGTTTCTGGGAAGGAGGCTCAAGCCCAAGGTCTTTTTTTTTTTTTTTTTTTTTTTTGTATGAAAGCCAGCTATGTGGCTCAGGGAATGAGGATTTCATAACAACAGCAATAATAATAAAAATAGCAACCATAAAGCAGGCACTTAGCATTAATAGCAGGTTAGTTTATCAACAGAGCACCCAGCAGGCATTAACTAATTAAAACTCCTCCAAGGTAAGCAGTTATTGATTTGTGAGGAGAGATGAAAAGCAACCCGTGTGGAGGTGCTCACATCAGCCAGGCTGAACGATGAGCCAATCTAGGCCACGAGTCGTATGACGGCCTCGTTCCCAGGGGCTGGGGGTTCAGGAGGCTGAGCCCCTTTGAAGGCCTTGGGTCCTCTCCTCCAAAAGTTGTCTTCTGCTGCAGAGAAGAGGTGACCATCCTTGCCCTCCGGAGGAGGGGAAGAGAGAAAAAGGTGCCACGGGACAAACCAGCGACAGTGTTACGACCTACTGTGACCTGAGCACTTACTATGTGCCAGGCAGTGGCCTAGTTTTTACTGACATAATCTCATTCAGTGTTAACAACACCCCTGTGAGGTACATATCATTATGCCCATTTTACAGATGGAGAAACTGGGGTTGTAAGAGACAGTCCTTTCCCTGGGGTCCCAGAGGTGGTAAGGGAAGGGCTTTGTCTCAAGATTTCTGGAAGGTTTCGTGAATTTATGCCAAACATCTCGATCCTTATGATGAACCTCTGCACTAGGGACCTGTTCTCATTTTACAGATGGGGAAACTGAGGCCCACAAGGGGTAGGGCATCACTTATAGGCAGTGGGGCCCTATAGACAGACACAGTACAGGTCTGTCTGATTCCAAGGCCGCCCCTCCTTTTCCTCCTTGCACCCCAAGACAGGTGCAAAGAGGAGCTCTCTCTGGAAGAGGAAGTTTGGATGTTGAGCCTGGTGTGGAGAGCTTGTAACCTTTGCTCAGTGTGCTTGTGCTGGGGTCCAAGCCACAGACGCAATGCCTCCGGGGGGCCCAGGAGCTCTGGTTTCTCCCCTTGCTTTGGTCTATGCCCCAGAAAAGTAATTCCAAGTCTATAAAGTGCTTTCACACCCCTTTGTTCAACTCTGCACGGTAGGCAGGGCAAGAAAACCAGTGCCTCTCCCAGGGGCAGGTCCACCCCTGAACTTGGCACCTGATACGCCTCCATGGCCTGGATCCACACGGTGGGCGCCCTGGCTCCTGCCGGAGAAAAGTGGATGTACTACTTGATTGATTGATTGACTCATTCATTCATTCATTCGTTAAGATCTCAAAAAAATTTTTTTTAATGTTTATTTATTTTTGGGAGAGAGAATCTGAAGCAGGCTCCAGGCTCCAAGCTGTCAGCACAGAGCCCGACATGGGGCTCAAACTCAGGAACCGTGAGATCGCGACCTGAGCCGAAGTCGGACGCTCGACCGACTGAGCCACCCAGACACCCCTAATATATTTTTTTAATTAAGTAAACTCTATCCCCAACGTGGGGCTCGAACCCACAGCCCTAAGATCAAGAGTTGCATGCTCCGCCGACTGAGCCAGCCAGGCACCATGTGTTTACTACTTAATTCGACCCCCACAACACTGCCAGGACAACGTTACCCTCAGTTTCCCTGGTATAAGGGAGGGAGTCCCCCAAGGACACACAGCCAGCAGGCGAGGGCAGGAGGCTTTGGTCTCAGGCACACCTAACCCCCTCCATCCCCCCAGCCCACACGTGTAACTGCCACGCTTACCCGCCTGCCCTGGAAATGGGGTGTGCACAGCTTATCGCTGATAATAAAAGCTGACATTTCTGAATGCTTATTATATGGCACGCAGGGCCTTTTTAATGTAATCTCTGCAACAGTCCTGTGCAGGAGGTGTGACTGTGGCCACTTCACAGATGAAGTGTTCAAGAGAAGCAAGGGAACAGTTTTCCTGGTGAGCGAGGAGAGCAGGACTTGGGACTCAGGTCTGTCTGAGTCCAAAACCCAGCTGGACTCATCATGCTGACACCTTATCTTTGCTCCTCACGCTCCGACGCCTCCTGGCGATACCTCGCCATGGCCTTCCCGCTTCTGTCCTGCTGCCCTGGCTTCAAAGTCAAGTTTCCTAGTTTGAAGCGGGGCATCATCACAGCACAGCAGTCGTGTGACCTGGGCATCAAGCTCTTTAAAAGCCTTCCCAGGAGGTTCTAAGGTGCAGTCTGGGCTGAGAACCGCGGGCTAAAGAAAAAGGCACGGGATCTAGATCTCAGCATGGAATGATCTCGTGAAATCCTCGGGTTTGGTGCCTTGCCTTCATCCTCTTCACAGATGAGTGAGGAACCCGAGGCCCAGAAAGCCGAAGCGTTAGGCCAAGAGGGCCAGCAAGTCAGGCTGGCAGTGGAGGCTGGAGCCCGAGCTCCCGAACCCGGCCCAGGGCTGGTTCCTTGCTGCGGCGCCTAGATGGCCGCAGCCTTGAATGTGGGCCATCTCCGGGTGCTCATCGGCTCCCACTCCTAGGACCTTGTCCTCCATTGCCTGGGCTACTCTCTTCTGCTCGGGCACAAGTCAGGGCCTCCAAAGACTGTAACCAAGGAGCTGTGGAAATGACAGCAAAAAGAGGCACAGGGAGGGACAATCGTCATGGTAAGGGGAGGAGCCCCACTGTCCCCCAAACATACTAGCATTTGCCACCTCCCAGACTTTGCCTGTGCCTTGGGGTAAGATGCAGGAGGAAGGCAGATGGGCCAGAATAGTGTCTTCATTACTGATTGAGCTGAGCTTGGGGAATGTGGCCTAATTCCAGAGGCCAGAGTCTGACAGCCCACCCCGCGTGCTCTGTCCTTCCCTAGGTCCCTCCACAGACGGGGCTCCCCTGGGAGTAGAGAGAGGGCTCATGCCCCCCATGAGCGTGTGGCTCCCCAGAGCCTGGGAGGAAGAAGGGGCAGGGCTGGGTGGGCCTGGCCTCCCCTTCCACACTCCCCTCACCGGGGTGAGGGCGAGGGGCCGGTAGTGGGGTGCTGACCCACGGAAGGCGGAGATGGTGAGGCCCATGCACACCTTCATTTTCAGAGGGTCTGGGGGTGCTTCATGGGCATCTGTGTGATACGAGAGTCTGTCTGCAGATTGGTGGGTGATCGCTGCCCCAGGACGGCTGAGGGAGCCGCAAAGCCGAACCAATTCTGCTGAAACGTGCTGTCCCATAGACGCGACTTTGTTAGAAGGATGCGTGGGGTCAGAGCTCTGGACCTGAGTTCTGGTCCTGGGTGGGCTGTGTGCGTGGCCTTGGACAAGCCACCCCTCTGGGCCTCTGTAGAACGGAGATCGTCCGGCAACCTGGTTTATTTCTCAGCGCCGTTCGGGGTCACGGTGAGCACACGGCAGGGACGCTCCAGCGGATGCTGCGATCCTCGGTCAGGATTTGGGACCGCTGCTTAGCCGTCAGGGTTCCGCGGTGCCTCGCTGGGTGGCTGCCTGGTCCGGTGGCTTGTCCTCCCCGGGACCCCGGAGGGCTTCCACCCAAGCAACCCTGGGATGCCCCCTGGCTGGTGATAGCACTGCCACTTTATAAAGCCGGCGGGTGCTTTGTCCACCACAGCTCTACCCCGGGCACGTGCTTTCATCCTGCAGCCGTAAAGTGGGATCAAGCCTGTAAAGTAGTAACAGCAAAGAGGCTCTTTCGTCGGGTGCAGGTGGAGGTGAACAAGGTCAGAAGTCTGAGACCTCCAGGCATTTCCTGGCAGCTGATAACCCTCCCTGGGCCTGAACCAGCTGGGTGCCCGCTGCAGAGGCTCCTCTCCCTGTGAACGAGGGGGCGCACTGTAGATGGTTCTCGGCTTGGACTCATGAACACCCGTGCGCCTGGGCGGTGCCCTCAAAACACGGCTGGGGGCGGGGTGCCACCTGCCTGGGTTCTCACCTGTGTGCCATCCGCTGAGTGTGTCTTCTCTGGCTCCTTCCCCTCTCGGAGCACAAAAACGGAGGAGAAGAGTGTGGCCAAAGAAGTCAACCCAGCACTGCCATGTGGGGTCCCACAGGCCTGGGTTCATGTCCCGGCTCCCACTTACTGGCTGTGTGACCTTGGGCAAGGCTCTGTACCTCTCTGGACCTAACTCCTCATCTATTCACGGTGAAGACAACACCTCCTATAACTCAGATCAAGCCTGGCACGTAGCCGTGTCATGAAAGAAACTCCCTGGTCTCCCCTTTGCCATCCTTCTCCTCTCTCTTGCAGGGCCCTCCCCGCTCCCAGGACTCAGAGAAGTGGATCCGAAGGGGCCTTTGAATTATCCCAGGAGAGATGTGTGGGGTGGAGACGGGAGCTCTGGCCTCTGGTGCCAAACAACTAGGTTCTGGTTCCGGTCTGGAAACTTCTAGCTCTGTGGCTTCAGGCAAGTTGCTTAATCTGAGTCCCCGTCTTTACCTTCGTCGGGGCAGATTTTGGCACCAGTGTTCTGGGGCTGCTCATCTGGACACCCCACCGGCCTCTGCACCTGTCTAGAGGAGGTCTTGGGAAAGTACCGAGGTGGGAGAATGGGGCCTGGAAAGATGGAGTCACCTGCCCAACACCACCTAGCTAGGAGTTCGGCCTGAAGAAGGAATGTGCTTGTTGTGTGTCCTAATTGGGGTTACCCTAGCAAAAAAAATTTTTTTAATGTTTATTTATTTTTGAGAGAGAGAGAGAGAGAGAGAGAGAGAGAGAGACCGAGCATGAGTGGGGGAGGGGCAGAGAGAGAGGGAGACACGCAATCCGAAGCAGGCTCCAGGCTCCAAGATGTCAGCACAGAGCCCAACGTGGGTCTCAAACCCACACACTGCGAGATCGTGACCTGAGCTGACGTCAGATGCTTAACCAACAGAGCCACCCGACGCGGGGCTCGAACTCACAAATCGTGAGATCATGACCTGAGCTAAAGTCGGACGTTCAACTGACTGAGCCACCCAGGCACCTCATTTTTTTTTTTTTTAATTTTCTTTTTTTTCACATTGGCTACTTTTGAGCTACAAGAGCAGAGTTAAGTGCCTCCTACAGCGACTCTAAGTCCTGTAAAGCCTAGAATATCTGCTGCCCCTTTACAGAGAATGTTTGCAACCCCTGCCCTGGCAGCTGGGGTGTCTGTGCAGGAATCCACTGCCCCCCTTCATTTCACAGGTGAGGGAGTTGAGGGTGAGTGATTTGCCCACCACCACATGCCCCTGGTGGCTTCTTAGGGTCAGCGTACAGGTGGTTAGCTCAGGGCTGTTCCCCCCCGGGGGTCACAGCAGAGAGGGGGAAATGAGGGTGGTGTGGAAATGTCCTGGCAGCTGTACCCGCCAGCTGTGAGATGCTCTGCCGATGGGGAGGCATGTTCCGATCCCCCATTTGTTTCCTTGAGCCTCACCGCAACCCTCCGGACAAGTATTTGTGTAAATACAGCATTCAGTAAATGCTGAATGAATGTAAGGGAATCCCCACGGCTTATTCTGGTAGCTGACGTTCCCACGGCCGCTGGCAGGTTTGGAACTCAGACCCCCGCCGGCTGCCTGCTGGCTTCTTCGTGGGGCTCAGAGCCCTCAAGCTCCCTCTGTGCTGGAGACACAGGTCAGAGCTGGCCAGCACATCTGGGGAGTGCTCTGGACCCCAGCGTGCACTCTAACCTCGCACCCCAAGCTCTGGAGCTCACAGAACTCTTTAAAGGCACCTCCTCACGCGAGTCATTTGAGAGCATTTTCCTGTCTTAGGAGAAGTTGTGTTGGGGGTGTCTCAGCACTGGCTGCCTGAGCCTGGGGCTTCTCTCCTTCCTCTCACTCCCACCAAACCCAGGAGGCTGGTTGTTCCGGGGCCCTGGTGCAGAGCGCCCAGACAGCTTTTGCAGAGAGCCCGGCTCAGGTCAGCAAAGGGGGCCGGGACGCAGCGATGTTGAGGACCGGTTCCTTTGCTCTCCCCAACCGATCTGATCAGGGGGTGGCAGCCTGGGATGGGAGAGGGCAAATGTGCAGCCAGACGGCCCTGGGTTTGAATTCTGACCTTGTCACTGGCTGTGTGGTTTAGAGCCTGTTCTAAGACCCTCTTGGCATTCCTTCCTTCACCTGTAACAAGGACAACGAGGATTACCCATGCATGCGACTCACGCGTGCTGGGGTTTCTTCCGGGTGCCAGCAGCATGTGAATTAAATACCATGATTCCCCCAGGGGTCTGGGCCCGGCCAGCCCCCAGTTGGTAGCTATCTGTGTTCTTGTTCTTGTTCTTGTCCTCTGTCCTGGCTTCTTGACCTTCCTCTCCCCTGGGGCCATAAGCAGGGGCCGGCTCTTTGCACAGGGTCCTGAGACGGGCCCGCGGGAGAATGGCATTCAGCAGTGTGGGGAGGAGGTCGGCTCCCTCTAGGATTTCTGCCCTGGTCTTGCCAGAACAAGGACTTCTGCCCTGCCCCATCCGAGTGCCCTGAGCCCCGGGGTGGATCATTGCCCCAGCATGCATTCATCTTCGTGCACGTGCTACGGTGACAGTGAAAGACTTTAGGGGACCCTCATGGAACGTGAGCTTGGAGAGCACAGTGGCCTCCGTCTTGTCTGCTGCTGATCCCCCAGCACCTGCGAGGCTCTGGGTACACAGTAGGTGTCGAATGCATGGGGAAGGCCAGGAAGGATTCTTCTCTCCCCTCAAGGTCTTCCAGAGGTTTGGAGAAATAAATTGACATAAATGGACAGGAAAAAAGCAGGGGTTTTATTACATGCACAGGGAGGCTCAGTAATGAAACGGAGACCCAAGTAAATGATCGGGGCAGGCAGTTTGTATACCTTTTTAGACAAAGAGACAATAAATCTGTGAGGAATTCACAGGTCAAAGAAAAGGTAACTTTGGGGGCCTCAATCAGTAAAGAATTCTCAACAGAATTTGGGTGGGGGGGGGAGTACGTTAGTGAAGCAACAAGGGTTGTTTACAGAGCCTTCTCGGCTCTAAATTTCCCATCTCTGGGGATGGAGATGTCTCTTTACCCCCAGATGCGGGGAGGGTAACTTTCACGTGGGAGATTCATTTTCTGCTTCCAGGGGGATGGGAGGATCTGAGTGTCCTTCCTGCCCAGGCTGTCTGTTAAGTAACTTTATTTAAAATGATCTATATAGGGGCACCTGGGTGGTTCAGTGTTGGTTAAGCGTCCGACTCTTGATCTCAGCTCAGGTCATGATTTTGCGGGTTGTGGGATCAAGCCCCACACTGGGCTCTGTGCTGGCAGTGAGGAACCTGCTTAGGATTCTCTCTCTCTCTGCCCATCTCCTCTGCTCGCTCTCTCTCTCTCTTTCAAAATAAATAAATATACATTAAAAAAATAAGCTGATCAATATGCCAAAGTAGCACATTTTGGGGCTGCCTGCCCTTGGCCCCTGCAACCAAGAAACCTCTCATCCCTGAGGGTCATCTGAAAGTCGAAACTGAACTTTGCTTTAGAGCCATCAATGAGGCTTCAGAGATCACTTGCTGGATAAGAAAATGACTTTGTCCCGGCCTCCACTGCATCGTTGTAAAATTTTCAGGGAAGGACTCAAGCCCAGAGAGTCAGGGGGCCTGGGATTTCACAGCCAAGTGCTTCTCGACGATCTGTTCCAAGCAGGGTCAGGTGCTGCCTTATGACCGGCCTTCTCCTCCTGCTTCCGGGGTTGTGTTCATGCTGTTCCCCCTGCTGGAAAGCTGGTCCTCCACTTTTCTCTGTGTCTGTCTCTGTCTCTCTCGGTAGCCCGGAGTCTGTTCCACCTTCATGAAACCTTTCCAGGCCTCTCAAAACATTCGTTCACCTCATGGCTTTTGCTGAACTCCTCTGACAGAATTACTTTGAGACCCTCACCTTGGCATTTTACTGTTTCCTCAACCAGATGCTACATGTCCCGAGGGCCATGTGTTACGCCTCTAACCTCGTGTGTGGCCCAGGACAGGGAACACCTGAGCTCAGCACGAGGAAGGGGCAGTAAAGCCAGACATGAGCTCAGTATTTCCAGGGTCTGGGCACTGAAATCATCACCCTCGATTGGTTCGAACCCATAGGACCAATGGGATGAGGCCTGTCCCCTATTTTCTTTTTTTTAAAATTGATTGATTGATTGAGAGAGAGAGAGAGAAGGAATGAGTAGGGGAGGGGCAGAGAGAGAATGGGAGAGAGAGAATCCCAAGCAGGCTCTGCACTGTCAGTGTGGAGCCCGATATGGAGCTCAAACTCACAAGCCGCGAGATCACAACCTGAGCTGAAGTTGGATGCTTAACCGATGGAGCCACCCAGGTGCCCCAAATGTCCCCTGCCCCCAGCTTTATTGAGATAAAACTGACATACAACACGGTGTTCAACGTGATGATTTGATACATGTCTCTATTGCCAAATGATTATACACTAAAGCTAGTTAATACCTCCATCCCCTGCATAATCATTTTTTTTATTGATGGGAACATTGAAGAACTACTCTTCTAGCAACTTCCAAGTATATAATACAGTACTGTTTTTTTTTTTAATTTTTTAACATTTATTTATTTTTGAGAGAGAGAAAGCACGAGCGAGACGGAGAAGGGCAGGGAGAGGGAGACAGAGGATCAGAAGCAGGCTCTGCTCTGACAGCACAAAGCCTGATGCGGGGCTTGAACCCACAAACTGTGAGATCACGACCGGAGCCGAAGTCCAGACGCTTAACCGACTGAGCCACCCGGGTGTCCCATATAATACAATACCGTTAACCATAACCACCCTGCTGTACGTTAGATCCCCAGAACTTATTTCTCTTCTGGCTGGAAGTTTGTACCATGTGACCAACATCTCCCCACTTCCCCCACCCCCCAGCCCTAACCACTATTCTACTCTGTTTCTTCAAGTTTGGCTTTTTTAGAATCCACATGTTAAATGATATCTGCTACTATTTGTCCTCTGATTTATTTCACTTAGAGCTCATTGAGTTATTTTAAGAATTGAATGAGAACACGAAGGTGAAGCAATCTGCCCAGTGTCTTACTAAGTGCTTACCAAGTGCTAAGAATCATTAGTTTTGATAATAAAATTGTTCCTATTTCATGCCAGTTATATAAAGAATTCTCAAAACCCAATAGTAAAAAACAAACAAACAAACAAAAAAAACTCAAGCAATTCAATTAGAACATGACTGAACTCATCATCAGAGAAATACAAATCAAAACCACAATGAGATAGCACTTCACACCTGTCAGAATGGCTAACGGTAACAAGTCAGAAAACAATAGATATTGGGGAGGATGTGGAATAAAGGGAACGCTTTTGCAATGTTGGTGGCAATGCAGACTGGGGCAGCCACTCTGGCAAATCGTCTGGAGTTTTGTCAAAAAATTAAAAAATAGGGGCGCCTGGGTGGCGCAGTCGGTTAAGCGTCCGACTTCAGCCAGGTCACGATCTCGCGCTCCGTGAGTTCGAGCCCCGCGTCGGGCTCTGGGCTGATGGCTCGGAGCCTGGAGCCTGTTTCCGATTCTGTGTCTCCCTCTCTCTCTGCCCCTCCCCCGTTCATGCTCTGTCTCTCTCTGTCCCAAAAATAAATTAAAAATGTTGAAAAAAAAATTTTTTTTTAAAAATAAAAAAAAAAAAATTAAAAAATAGAACTACCCTATGACCCAGAAATTGTGCTACTAGGGATTTATCCAAAGGATACAAAAATGCTGATTCTAAGGGGCACGTGCACCCCAAGGTTCATAAAAGTGCTATCAACAATAGCCCAATTATGGAAAGAGCCCAAATGCCCATAGATCGATGAATGGACAAAGAAGATGTGGTGTGTATGTATACACAAGGGAATATTACTCAGCGATGGAAAAGAATGAAATCTTCCCATTAGCAACAACGTGGATGGAACTAGAGTGTACTATGCTAAATGAAATAAGTCAGTCGGAGAAAGATATCACATGATTTCACTCATACGTGCAATTTAAGAAACAAGACGAACATAGGAGAAGGGAAGGAAAAATAAGTTACTAACAGAGAGGGAGGCAAACCATAAGAGACTCTTAAATACAGAGAACAAACGGAGGGTTGGTGGAGGAGGTGAGTGGGGGATGGGCTAAACGGGTGATGGGCATTAAGGAGGCCACCTGTTGGGATGAGCCCTGGGTGTCATATTAAGTGATGAATCACTGGGTTCTAACCTGAAACCAATACTACACTGTATATGTTAGCTAACTTGCATTTAAATACATAAAATTAAAAAAAGAAAGAACATGACTGGAATAGATGAAGAGGTTTCCCCAGAGAAGATACATGGACGATGGCAAGCACAGGGAAAGATATTCCATGTTGTTAGCCATCTGGGAAATGCAAACAAAGACCACAAGGAGATTTCACACTACCTAACTATCAGAAGGGCTAAAATGAAAAATAGTGACAACACTAAAGGTTGGTGAGGTTGTGGAGAAGCTGGATGGCTCGTATGCTGCAGGTAGAAACATAAGATGGCCCAACTGTTCTGGAAAACAGCTTGGTAGTTTCCTGCAAAGCTGACCGTGCAACCCAGCCATTGCATTGCTGAGCATTCCCCAGGCCTGCAGAGAAATAAAGACTTGGGTTCACGCCAGATCTGTGCTCCGGTATTTACAGCATCATTATTCACGATAGCCACAACATCGAAGCGACCAACTGTTGTTTTGCAGTGGGCGAGTCAGCAAGCGAACCATGGTGCATCCATACCAGGGAACAGAAACCAACAAGAGACAAAAGGAGCAGACCCCCGGCACACGACCCAGCTTTAGATGGATCTCAGGAGAACCACTGTCAGTGAACACGGCCAACCCCAACAGGCAAAGGCTGTGGGATCCCATTCATATAAATTACTGAGAGGACAGAATTATAGAAGGGAGAGCAGATGAGTGCTTGCCAGGGGTTAGGGATGGAGAGAGGGCGGGAGGGACGGGTATGGCTATGAAAGGGCCACCTGAGAGATTCCCTTTTGGGAATGTTCTGTGTCTTGGCTGTGTCCATGTCAGTATCCTGGTGGTGATTTTGTAACTTTTCCAGATTCCATCAGAAAAGCCAGGTAAAGGGTACCTGAGCTGGCTCTCTGTGATTCCTTACAGCTACATGTGAACATACAAGTCGCCCCAAACAGAAAGTTCGGTTAAAAAAATGCATAATCTCTTCCAAGAACTACAAGTAATTGCAAGGGATGGAAGGAAATAGTGAGTGGGAAGTTTCAGTAGAGGTGAGGCTGGTGAGGTCTCCTGGGGGCAGATCACAAAGGGTTGGTGGGGGTGAGGTGGGTTCTGGAGCTTCTGCCTGGATATCTTGGCAAATACTGGGGTCGCAGAGGCACTAGAAGGTTTTCAGCAGTCGTGGATTTGGAGGCTCACTCCAGTAGTGCTGTAGAAAGGTACTGAGTGGGTGGTTCTGGAAGCTGGGAGACCAACCACAAGGCTGGAGGTGATGAAGTTGGAAGTTGGGTGAAGGCAGGTGGCCAGGAAGGATGGCCTTTCCTGGGGCATACAAAGGCCTTTATTTTATTTTATTTTGTTTTGTTTTGTTTTGTTTTGTTTTGTTTTATTTTATTTTATTTTTTTTTGGAATTTATAAAAGTTTTTATTTACTCACAATTTTAGTTTAGTAATGTGATTAGCAGAGATTGAAAGTCATTACAACAAAATTATATAGCAAAAAGTCATTATCTTTAAGCCAGTACCCAAAATGGTACAAACCCAAATAATCGACCTGTATCATACATATATTGTTACCAGGCTAGGCTCAATCCATTTTGCTGTATCAGAAACAAAACTCATCCTCGAGTGATGCGAGCATTGGAAGAGAGTATATACTGGCATTTATTACAAAGCATCTCAAAGAGGAGATAATATCCAACAAGAGGGAGAAGTGGTCGTATTATGCACGCAAAATAATCTTGTTGGCAGTGTTTCACTGTGTGAGATAGATGAGCTATAGACTCTGGGGGTGTCCCTTTATCCTTTCAATCATCAACATCTTATTTTATTTTAATTAATTAATTAATTTTAATATAATTTATTGTCAAATTGGCTTCCATACAACACCCAGTGCTCCTCCCAACAAGTGCTAAGGGCTTTTAAAAAATATTTATTTTTGAGAGAGGGAGAGAGAGAGAGAGAACAAGGAGTGGAGGGGCAGAGAGAGAGGGGGACACAGAATCCAAAGCAGGCTCCAGGCTCCGAGCTGTCAGCACAGAGCCCAATGTGGGGCTCGAACTCACAAACCATGAGATCATGACCTGAGCTGAAGTCGGACTCTTAACCGACTGAGCCACCCAGGCGCCCCTTAAGGGTCTTGTTTCCAGAAATCTGCACTGGCATCCACCTTAGGAAAAAAAAAGGTTGACAGCCCCTTTCTCTTCCAGGTCAGTGGGGCCAAGGAGAGACGCCTTCTGAATACAGCCGGGAGGCGGCCCCCATCAGCTCCGGAGTGCCAGCTCCCCTTCTGTGCCTTTTGGGACCAGGTGAGCAGGTGCAGGTGGCTTTGCCCTCGCCCCTGGGGGGCCCCATGGAGGAGCACAGGCTCACCACGCATAGGGTGCGGGTTGAGGGGCGAGGGCGAGAGGAGATGACTGTCTTCATACATCACCTCTGTGTTGCCTGCGTCATGCAGCAAACGTGTCGTCCTTTTGTCATGAAAAAAACCAACAATGAAATAAGTAAAAATGGGGAGAGAGACCACATCCTAGCTCTCTTGACACTACTGTGTGCCCCTGAGCGAGGACCTTCGCCTCTCTGCCCCCCTAACCCCCTGCTGCGAGCCAAGGGTTGGCCCGAGAGACTTTTTGGGGCAATGAGTCCCCACCCTGTTTTCTGCACGCCCACTCGGGATCCTCCCGGGGGAGGCAGGGATGGCATGCACTGTGGCCCATGTGCCACTCCCAGAGGGCTCCAGGGCCAGCCTTCCTCACCCCGGTCAGCACGGCAGTGACCCCGTGGGACTCGGAAAGAAGTATGTATGTAAGGAAGGTTAAGACCCAGCGATGGGCAGCCCTGTCCCTGAGCATAGCCCTGGGTCCCCTGCACTTCCTGGACTGTTGGCTGAACACCCCTGGACCTCCTGCCTCCAGGAAGGGGGTCCTTCTCATGGCAGGGGGCTCTGGGTTCGGCAGCGCTGGCTGTGGACAGCACTGCCATCCCCCACCCCCCACCCCCGCCCTTGAAGGGACTCTGGTTTTGATGTCCGTACCCAAAGCCTCAAAGAGAGGAAATACCCCATCTTCCTTTCTCGTTCTACACATGGGAACTGTGAGGCCCAGGGATGTGGGGAGCCGCTGTCCAGATGCATCCAGCAGGCAAGGGAAATTTGGGCTTGAATCCAGAATCTTCCCATGGCTAGCCTGGGATCTTCTGTCCCCAGCCCTGGGCTTCACCTTTGCAGAGGGCTTTGCAAACACCCTGGTGAATGAACAGCAGATGGCCGGCCACCTGGAGAGCAGAATGGCTCCGTGGTGCCCCCACATGCAACCCGAAATGTGGGACCCTCCAGCCCTCATCGAGCATCCAGGTGGCAAAGCATCACCCCACGTTTCCCCCGGAGGGCAGTGTGCTTGAAGATCCGGGTCAGGTCATTCAAGGAGGGGAGGTTTCACTAAAGGTGATGGAACGTCCTTCAGTCCCGGCTTTAGACTCATTGGAAAATATTCGGGGCGGCATTTTCGGCTTCCTTGGAAGGGAACCTGAGCCCGTTAGCAGAATGCAGTTGGCATCAGAGGGAGTTTGCGAGCTGTGTTCATTGCTTCTGAGGGACTCTGCAGACACAGCCTGATCCTGGCCCTGGGTGTAACTTTTCAGTTTATCAGCACTCTAGCTACAGACAGCTTCCCTCTGAAGGCCAGAGAGGTGGGGGGCTTTCCCTGCGCCCCGGGGCAGAGCAGGTGTGATTGGGAAAAGCTCTGGGTGGCCGAGGTTAATGCTGTGGGCAGCAGGCAAGCACACTGAGGCTGCGATTTCTTGCAGCATGAATGAGAGGCGAGGCGGGACGGATGTTGGGGAGACGCTGGAGCTCTGAGTGAGCTGCAGAGTGAAGAAAGGCTTCCATGGTCTCCAGCGATGGATGTTCCTGCCAGAAGACAAGGCGGTCCGTAGGGGAGGTCCCTGCCTTTCTGGAGCCACCGGTCTGGTGACGCTGTGGGTCCCTTCGCCGAACAATGCTTTCAGAATGGATGAACTGAAATACAGGGGATTCGGAAGGAAATGATTATATTGAAGTTCAGCTATCAGAATAGTAAAATGTGTGTGATGCTATAGTACCTACGTGCGCTTCTTACCAGCACGCTAAATATTTTGAAATATTTGCAACAACCGTAGGGAGAGAGAGGGAAGCAGTCTGTGGGGACAACTGTGGGGACAACGTCATGTGTAGTGTGAATACAGCACTGCGTGATTTGTTGTCTGCAGGCCTAATGGAGGGAAATGCTACATCCGGGGTAGAGTTTAACTGAAAATATAGACGCCCATGCCCACAGGGTGTTGTGGGTGTACAATAAGGAAATAGTCTGAGTCAGAAGTTCACAAAAGGTTAGAGTTCTGAATAAATTGCAGTTAAAGTTAAATGGAAATGTCTTAAATAATATCCTTGTTTGCTTTACAAGATCTTTTCGGAACCCTTTAGGCACTTTTTAACATGGTAGGGGGGCCTGGGTGGCTCATTTGTTTGAGTGTTTGACTCTTGATTTCAGCTCAGGTAGTGATTTCATGGTTTGTGAGTTTGAGCCCCACACCGGGCTTTGCGCTGAGAGCAATGGAACCTGCTTGGGATTCTCTCTCTCTTTCTCTCTCTCTCTCTCTCTCCCTGCCTCCCTCCCTCTCTCTCTGCCCCTTCCCTGCTCATGCTCTCTCTCTCTCAATAAATAAACTTTTTAACATGGTAAAATGTGTGAAACATACATTCTGTAGTAAAGATAACTTTTTTTCAACATAGGAGGGAACACAGACTTATTTCTCTTTCTGTCGGGCCACAGTTTATACTGCTTGGTTTTCATGACCAGAGAGTAGTCTATCCCAGGTCCAAGAACCCCTCATAAGGAAATCTCTTGAAGGTTAGACGTCATCCCCTCAAGCCCCTGCAGCGTCAGTGTGGTGTGGGGTCACAGGAAAGCCCTTTGGAGTGTCGAGTTCTACTCCTTCCTGTGGGTGACCATCGACTTTTACTTGAGCCTCATTTCCCCCAGTTTATACAGTGGGGATTTTCATCTGACCCTCTAGGGGTGTGATGAGAATGAATGGCCTGAGGGCTAAGCAAATCCGAGTCCCCTTGGAGTCCTATAGCTTGTGAACAACCTGTGTAACTCTACACAGTGGTACCTTCTCCCTTGACTGCAAGATGTTTTCCCTCGGTTTTATTCAGGTATAATCGACAAATAAAAATTGTATGTGTTGGGTGTGTGCAACACGGTGGTGTGATATACGTCGTGTAGCGATTACCATAGTCAAACTAATTAATGCATCTATCACCTCACACAGTTAGTTTTGGGGTGTGTGTGTGGTGAGAACACTTAGAATTTACTCTCTTCGCAAATTTCGAGAATAAAAGTGTCGTTAACTAGAGTCACCACGCTGTACATAAGATCCACAGTACTTATTCATCTTTTTTTCTTTTCAAGTTTACTTGTTTAGGGGCGCCTGGGTGGCTCAGTTGGTTCAGCCTCACGAACTGTGAGATCATGACCTGAGCCGAAGTTGGACACTCAACCAACTAAACCACCCAGGCGCCCCTGTTACCACCTTATTGACTGTATTCCCGATGTTTTACTTTTTGTCTCTGTGACTTGTCTATTTTATAACTGAAAGTTTGTTGCTTCTTAATCCCCTTCACCTATTTTGTCCGTCCCCCATCCTTCCCCTCTGGTGACCACCCGTTTGTTCTCTACTTCTGCATCTGTTTCTGTTTTTTGTTTGTTTGTTGGTTTTGATTTTTAGATTCCACATATGGTATGTGTCTTTCTCTGACTGACATTCACTTAGCATTCTACTCTCCAGGTCCATCCATGCTGTTCTCTATTTGTAATTTTTTGAGGAGCCTTCGTACTGTTTTCCACACTGGTTGCATCAATTTGCATTTCCACCAACAATGTGCAAGGATTCCCTTTCCTCCACACTCTCGCCAATATTTGCTATCTGTTGTCATTTTGATGACAGCCGTGCTAGCAGATGAGAGGTGGTGTCTCATTGTGCTTTTGATTTGCGTCTCCCTGACAATGTTAAGCACCTTTTCATGTGCTGGGCCGTCTACTCTGGCCTGTCTTTGGAAAAGTGTCTATTGTCCCTTGCCCATTTTTTAACTGGCCCATTTGTTAATTTTTAAATTTTTAATAAATTGGCTTTTGTTTTTGGTTTCGTTTTTTGGTTTTTTGGGTTTTTTTGCTATTGAGTTATAAGAGTTCCTTATATTTTCATCAGACACACGGTTTGCAAATATTTTCTCCCATTCTTTTAATTTTGTTGATGGGTTGACTTTTCATTTTGCCGTGTGGAACCTTTGTAGTTTGATGTAATCATTTGTTTATTTTTTGCTCTTGTTGTCTGCTTTTGGTGTTATATACAAGTAATTATTGCCAGGACCGATGTCATGGAGGTTTTCCCTTTGTTTTCTTCCAGGAGTTTTATGGTTTCAAGTCTTACATTTAAACCTTTAATCCATTTTGAGTTCATGTTTGTGAGTGGTGTAAGATAAGGGCTGGATGAAAATTCTTTTGCATGTAGATATCAAATTTTCCCAACACTATTTATTGAACAGACTATCCTTTCTCCATTATGCATTCTTGGCACCCTTTTAGGAGTTGACCATATATGTGAAGGTTTTTGTTTCTGTTCCACTGGTCTATGTGTCTGTTTTTATGCCAGTCCACACTATTTTGATTACTATAGCTTTGTGATACAGTTAAAAATCAGGTCATGTGATGCCTCTAGCTTTGTTCTTCTTTGTCAGGATTGCTTTAGCTAGTTGGTTTGTGTGTGTGTGTGTGTGTGTATGTGTGTGTGTGGTTCTGTAGAAATTTTGGGATCATTTTCTATTTCTTTGAAATATGCCATTGGAATTTTGATAAGGATGACTGCCAGACTCCTGATTACCCTCATGCTTTAGAGGTGGGTTGTATATATCAGTCCCGTGTGATTCACTTGGGTAATTTCCTACTGAGAATTTGCAAAGATGTGTAGATGCTTCCTTTTGAGAGCTTTGAAAATGGGGGCAAGGGAACACAGAGATCATAGAGGATGTTTTATTTGCATCCCCTGAAACTTTTAATCTATGCATATGGTAGCTAAGGTGTACTTAGCATCTACTATGCATCAGAGGTGCTGGGGGACTCTCTGCCTCAGTTTCCCATCGACAAAGTGGGAATACTAACAGGGTCTACCTCCTAAAGGCTGTTAGGAAGGATCAATGAGTAATGTTTATAAAGTGTTTATGATGACACATAGTACTGTATCTGTGCTTAATAGATAAATATGTAGTCACTGATCCAAGTAGCATCTTTGCAAGGTAGGTCTGGCTTTCAATTATCCGATAAGGGAACTAAGGCCCGAGCCTGAGATTGTTGACATTTGTCAAGGGAGAGAGGCCCTGTTATCTCTTTCTACTCAGTCAGGGGGGTTGTCATGGATTCCCAGAACCACAAGGGTGCACGGGCTTGTAGGCCACTGGATGCTAGAATGTGCAGTCCCTTTCTGCTCTCGTCCACAGTGTTCTCCTGCACCACCCACCATGGACCACCACTCTGGCCTTCCTTGTGTCCTAAGAACATGTCCAGACTATTCTCACTGCAGAGCCTTTGAACTTGCTGAACTGTATGCACGGGGCAGTGCCCCTGATCTTCTCAGAGCTGCCTTTGTCCCATTGCTTAGGCCTCAGTCAAGTGTCTTGATCCCATAGAGGCCTCACACGGTCATCCTAACTCCATTTGCC
The DNA here is from genome assembly GCF_028018385.1 of Neofelis nebulosa. Lineage (NCBI taxonomy): Eukaryota > Metazoa > Chordata > Mammalia > Carnivora > Felidae > Neofelis > Neofelis nebulosa. Next base: position 12,742,658 of record NC_080789.1, read on the forward strand.
CCTGTCCTGTTACTATCGTATCACGCATTTAAAATCTTTGTAGTTCTCTGAAATTAGTATGTTTATTTTTGCTTATTCGGTTCTTATCTGTTTGTCTTTCCTCCTCCTCAGAATATAAACTTCAGTACAGAAGGAAGTTTAACTTGCTCGCTATTGTTTTTCTACCTTAAGATAGTACTTTGAACAATATAGGTTTGCAAATATTTACTAATTGACTGAATACTACGCTCTGATGAGTTTTGGCTCAGACACATGTGCTGTCAGGGAGCTCATTCCTTCTTGAGGCCATCTGCTCTGCTTTCTGTGACTTTGACTGTTAGAAAGTTCCTTCTTTAACTGGATTAGTTCTGCCCCTTTGGAACCCACGAACAAATCTCTTCCTATCACCTTTGGAGATGAGCTTTAGTTGGTGGCCCCGTTTTTGGTTTGTCAAAAGGTTCCCTTTGCCTTCCTTTCCCCCCTTCATGTGGCCTTTCAGGTAAGGCATAAAAATGGACGTTGTACCCTCCCCCCCCTTTATCTTCCAAAGGTATTCACCGATGGCAGACTGCCAACTGCAGTGTGCAATTACCTGTCCTAACTGGGGTCCTCTAGTGTCATGGATCAGACACCCACTCAGTCTTTCCACCCAAGAACAAGAAGGAAACTTGGGCAAATAGGTTCATGTTTCTAGAGGTTTATGGTGCTATTAATAGATTTCCTGTGGGAGTGAAAACGTTCACTGGTCAAAGTCTGAGACACACGAGGTTTTACTGAGTTCAGCCTTCCTGTAAATCTTGGTCTCTTTTCTGTAGATCTTCCAGAATCTTTGAGATGCGACGGGCTCTCCGATTCTCTCCAAGGGACCCAGGTTACAGACTTCCCGGGTGGATTCACCCTTGGACCTCGGAATGCTTTTCACCCCATACCTACAAGCATCTAATGAACCACAGATATACAGGGTTTCTAATTTTGGAGATACTTGACTAGATGTTTCTGTAGGCTTTCTGGCTCTGAGATTTCACAATTCTGGAGAGGAAGCTTCTAGGGATAGAATGTTTTCCTCCTACTAAATCCATAAGGATAGGCCTGCCTTGTCCCCAGCTGATGAAGGGAGCAGGGACACTGATGGGGCGCCTACAGTTTTCTCCTTTCCTATCACCAAGGGCAGCCATTTCCTTGTCTCCTCTTGTCTCTCCCCATCCCCCAACCAGGTTCTTAATTTATGACCCCCTTCAAGTAACATCTCAGGATTCTTGGAGAGATAAGAATCACCAGGTTATTGTTTGGGAGCTATAAAATGACTTAAATTGGTTAGGATTCTAATTACCACAAAATGACTTTATTGCCTCCTGGCAATAAGAGGCCTGTAACCTTCCTTCCTGGGAGCACAGGTCCCCACCCCCAGGGGTCACACAGCGGTCAGGGCCCTGGCAGCTGGGGAAGAGGACAGAGGCCTTCTTCTCCCAAAACCCCCCACACTCCTGACAGTGCCGGGGAGCAGTCCAGGTGGGTGGAGGTGACCCCACTGGGACCTCATTGGCTCCTTCTCTCTTTCGGTCACTCCATTGACATCCTGAGGACCATGGCGGGTGGCCAATGGCAGGGACCACTCTCTGAGTCTTGACTCTTACTTTAAGGACTGCTCTTAAGCAGTCAGCCTCTTGGTTTCAGCTCAGGTCTTGTCCTCGAGGTTTGTGAGTTCGAGACCCTCGTGGGGCTCTGTGCCACCAGTGCGGGGCCTGCTTGGGATTCTCTCCCTCTCTCCTTCTCTTTCTGCCCCTCCCCCTGCTGCACACGTGCTTTCTCTCTCTCTCTCTCAAAATAAAGAAACTTAAAAAAAATAAATAAGGGTACATAATGTTGTGGAAGTGAAAAGAAAGATCCATTATAAAAGATAATGTATCTTTGTTATCTGTCTATAAAGATGACATAAGCTCTTCCTGAACCTCCAAGTCCCATGCATGTAACAGGCACCAGCAGCTTCCAAGAACTTGGAGGACTTTATTATTTCCAAGGGGGGCTGGAGGGAGTGTGGGGAGGGCAGCGTTGAGTCGGGCCCTGGAGCTTGAGCCGAATTCTAACAGCCGGGTTGAGGGGAGTACTGCCTGGCCAAGGAATGCTCAGAGCAAAGGGCATGAGATAGAAATGTGCCTGGTGTCTTCTGGGAGCCTCACATGATTTAGTGTGACTGACACGCGGGGCTCATGAAGGGCTGTGCATGAAGAAGAGGTTGGAGAAGGGGGGAGGGAAGGGACCTCTGGAAAACCTTGCCTGTTAGTTCTTCGCGTTGACCTTAAACTTGGCTTCCTGTGATTTCCACACAGGTCCCACTGTGGCCCACTGGGACTGCACAGAGCAAGCCTTCCTTCTTAGTCCAGACAAGCCCTTCAAACACTTGAGCGCAGGCTTTGATCCCCCAGAATCCCTCACCTGCCTCCCAAGCCTCCCTTGGCTCCTTTCACGCCACTCTTGGGAGATCTGGTTTTGAGAAACTGTGCCTTCTAGATCTTTTTTTTTTTTTTTTTGCTTCTCTGTTCTGTTCTTCCCTTTTAGTTTTTAATAAATGAATGGCTTCTGGATTAAAGTATTTTTATTATGGAAATCTAGCGTATCCTAAAGCAGAGAGGAGAGCTCATGAAGCCCCACATGCCTATCAACAACTGTCAACAGCTGTTGACATTTCTTCAGCCACGTTTCCTCTGTCTCCCTCCTCCCTTCTTTCTCCGTGTGTTTGTTTGCTGGGGTATTTTCAAGAAAATCCCAAACATTTTCAAGCAAATCCCGAGATGTTAGTATACATCTCTAACAAAAAGGGATGTTAAAAAGCCGGACCACGTGGTTTTGACAATTTACACAATTTACAGCAAGTTTCAGTATCTTCTATTACTCGGCCCATATTCAGAGGTCTTGATGGCATCTAAGATTTTTTTTTTTTTTTATGGTTGTATCTCCTAAGCATCTTTTATCCTGTAATAGTTCTGCCCCCATTTTTTTCCTACATCACAGATTTGTTGGAGAAACACAGTCATTTGTCCTGTTGACTAGCCCATATTCTGAATGTGGCTGATTGCTCATTCGTGGTATTTAATCTGTTCTTCTATCCTCTACACTTCCTGTAAATAGGTAGTTAAATCTGGAGCGTGATTGGAGTCCAGCGCAATTTTTAAGTCAAGAACAATTCACACAGATGGTGCTGGGGGCTCCCCACTGCCTCCCATGAGGATTCACACAATAGCGGCTTGATCCACTCACAGTGAGGCCAAGGCTGATGGGGGTTCAGGTGGTGTCAGTCTCATCTCTCCATAGGACATCGCTGCTAAACACAGTCCAGCTGGTCTACACTTCTCTCTCTCTCTTTTAAAAAAATATTTATTTATTTTTGAAAGCAAGAGAGACAGAGTACGAGTGGGGGAGGTGCCGAGAGAGAGGGAGCCACAGAATCCAAAGCAGCTCCAGGATCTGAGCTGACAGCACAGAGCTCGATGAGGAGCTTGAACTCAACGAACGCGAGACCATGACCTGAGCCGAAGTCAGATGCTTAACCGACTGAACCACCCAGGCGCCCCTACCCTTAAGAAGAAGCACCAGGAAGGTAATGCATCACTGCACTTGGGTTGGATTATCGAGAAGAGTATCACCTCCTTCAGTCTGCACTTAATGCTTCTACTCATGCAGCCGAAGGCTCCATTAACTCATTTGGGAGGCTGCAGAACGCTGCTAACTTCTACCAAACTCACCTTTGAATAAATCACCTACACCTTTTTCTCATGGACCATTGTTAAGCCACCTCTCTTCCTGGTTGTTTTTCTGGTTCCAGGGAAACCTTCTATTTATTTTAATTTTTAAAATGTTTATTTATTTTTGAAAGAGAGAGAGCATGAGTGGAGGAGGGGCAGAGAGAGGAGACACAGAATCTGAAGCAGGCTCCAGGCTCTGAGCTGTCGGCACAGAGCCCGACGTGGGACTCGAACCTACAGACTGTGAGTTCATGACCTGAGCCCGAGTTGGATGCTTAACTGACTGAGCCAACCAGGCACCCCAGGATCCTTCTATTTATTATCTATCTGTTATCAATCTATCAACTTGATGTCTATATTATATATATGATATTTACATGTATTATATCTATATTGTATTATTCGAAGTGCACTTTTGTCTTGTTTCGGCCAATCTTCAAGGTTCATTTCCATCGTGATTTTGTCATTACAGGAAGGTTGATAGGAGGAGGGATTGCCCAGAGCATCGATTTTAGGTGTTCCACTTCAGAGCTGGGGAAAGTGAAGTGCAGAGAAATTATTTCCTGTTTTGAATTAAGTTGCTCACGGTCACGTGCCATGGGCCTGCCGGTTCCTTGGGCGACTGCCGTGAACCGCACTTCTGGATCTCCACCCAATTGTGTGGTCCCCTCCCACATGGGTGCTGGGTCTGACTTTCCCGGCCGGTGAGACATTAGCCAGCAATGTCTGCATGGGCTCCATGAGCACTTAGATCCAGGTGCTTGTCTCCCCGGAGCACTGGCTCTGGGAAGGCTGATGGGGAGGGACCTCGTGTGGCTGAGAGCACCCATGTGGGCACAGAGCACTGCCCGGGTAACTGTCCACATCCCGCTGCTCATGAACAAGAACAGCAGAGGGCTGAACTTTGGAGCTCTCCTAGCAGAGTCTTCTGCTGAAATTCTTCCATATAGAGGGAGGGCTTCAAACTTCACTCCAAGCAAATGAACCAACAAAGACCAAGACGTGCTCTTGGGGGCCTGGAAGTAAGGAATGGTGACCCCACGTGCACCAGCATGGTTTGAACGTGGCATGGGACATGCAGTGTACTTGAGACCAGACTGTATGCATCCCTTGGTCATGCTGCTTTGAGGATCCTCACCGGGGCTTAGTACAGATAGCCTGGCATTACTATCAGGAATGCAGGCTGCCCTAGACAGTTTGCTGCGTTGAAGTCTGCAGAGAAAGCTCCATTGAGTTCTCCTTCCAGGCTGTGTGTGGGTTCTGCCATCGGCAGCCAGTCCTTTTGTTGTCTGGGATTACTGAACCCATTCAGGCGTTGTCTGAATAGGTACCTGGGTTGGCTAGGTGGCCCCCATCTGATCACCCCAAGGGAGATTTGGGGATAGAAGACAAACTCAACCCCAGACATCCTTATTCCTGTGTTCATGTGCCAAATCCTTTAGATTTGGTGGCAGACACAGGTTTTGTGGAGCCTGAAATTTAAGCAATTTGGGGGGCCCAGTGCAAAATTAGATCTCGGAAAGGGCCCGTGCAAGCAAGGGCCCTGAAGCTTAAGATTCATAGCTTTTCAATCCACCTCTTTCCATTTATATAATCATTCCTTCAGCCAGAGTGCTTTTACCCCTACTTTATTTTTTTTTTATTTATTTATTTATTTTTTTTTTTTACCTTTCAAAGTCCTACTCATCCTTCAAGGCCCAAGCCAAATGCCCCCTCTTCTAGGAAGTCTTCTCCGGCTTCCCTAGGCAGATCGAATCAGCTCAGTACAGTGCTCCCACGGGGTTCCATTACGACTCCTATCCCTCCAGGTCCTAAGTTCTCCTGAAGTGTCTGTCCCTTCCTGCTAGACTGTCCACTCATGTGGCCACAACCATGTCTTGTTGTCTTTGTTTCTCTGGGGCCCAGAAGATAGGAGAGGACTCTGTAAGTGTTTCTGGGCTGCATGAGCCCTTGTTGGATTCTGGGGATTACTCATTCCTTTGTCAGACTCCAGGTCAACTAGTGACTTCTAAAAGCTGGAACATATCTGGCATGGAAGAGAAGCAGTAAAGATAAATTGTGGTCAGAGAGCTTTCTCTGCTACACACCCACATGTGCACACCCGCAGACTCACAGCTTCCCAAGATGATACCAATGGGTAGGACTCTGTTGTAAGGAGTGGAAAAGCCCTATTGTGTGACGGTGCAGGCTCCTTCTGTTCTTCTACTCCAGAAGCATGTCACTCCAGATGGGGGAACCAAGCAATTGGCTGGAGGGGATCATTTTGTTAGTGGTGACCCCAGAGAAACATTAGGAATAGCTTCCATTTGGAACCTTTCTTGGCAGAACCCAAGGTACATGGCAAACCACAGTGATTAATCTTTTTTTTTTTAATGTTTATTTATTTTTGAGACAGAGAGAGACAGAGCATGAACAGGGGAGGGGCAGAGAGAGAGGGAAACACAGAATCTGAAACAGGCTCCAGGCTCTGAGCTGTCAGCACAGAGCCTGACGCGGGGCTCCAACTCACAGACCGTGAGATCATGACCTGAGCCGAAGTCGGATGCTTAACCGACCGAGCCACCCAGGCGCCCCCACAGTGATTAATCTTGATCTCTGCCTTCCCAGAGAGAAGGGGTCTGTGCTTATTTGAGCCAGTTTCTGACCAGGACGCTGGGGATCATAAAGGAAGTCAGTCAATGTCTCCTGAGAATCCAGGCAACAGGTCTGGGCTCAGACCCTGGCTTTATGAGGAACAAGGAATATCAGAACTGGAAGAGACCTCAGGGACCATCTTGACCAGTGTTATTTTATGGATGTGGACACAGAGTTGCAGAAAGGGGGAGCAAATTGACCCACAGACACATGTGATAGGGAGGGGACCCAACTCAGGCTTCCTGAATTCCCAGGCAGTTTATTTTATACCACCGAAGTCTGAATAAAGAGCACCTAGGAACCATTGAGGAAGAGATCACAGAGCCTCTGGAAGGGGAGAAGGAGGGAGAAATGGACGACTCCCACTCATCTCTCCATCTTCTTGATGCTTTTAATATTCTTTTTTTAAAAGTTTTTTAACTTTATTCATTTTTGAGAGACAGAGAGAGACAGAGCATGAGCGGGGAAGGGGCAGAGAGAGAGGGAGACACAGAATCTGAAGCAGGCTCCAGGCTCTGAGCTGTCAGCACAGAGCCCAATGCAGGGCTTGAACTCACGAACTGTGCAATCATGGGACCTGAGCCGAAGTCGGACACTCAACCGACTGAGCCACCCAGGCACCCCAGGGACTTTTTATCTTCTAATGAAGTGATTCTCCTCTTTTGTGTAAAAGAAAAATAATTTGGTTGCTCTTGGCTCCCAGACTGGGTTTCAGAGAAACCGTGGCAAAGGAGAGAGAGCTGTGGTTCCGGATCCAAAACGTTCAAGGTCTAGCTCTGTGCTTTCTTCTGAACTTGTCACCCCAGCAAGTCACTACCATAATGCCTGTGTGGCAGTGGAGTCATTTTTGATGACCAGATACCCGTTCCCACCTCCTCCCCCATGGCCAGCCTCTACCATAGAGGCTGGGGAAACCTAAATACTTGCTTTTGCAGCTTCCCTTGCATCTGGGTGTGGCGTTGTGACAAAGTCTTGAATAAAAAGTCTTTTTTTTTTTTTTTTTTTTTTTTTGAGAGAGAGGAGAGAGCATGCATGAGTTGGGGGAAGGGCAGAGGGAGAGGGAGAGAGAAAATCTGAAGCAGGCTCCATACCCAGCGCGGAGCCCGACACAGGGCTTGATCTTACAACTGTGAGGTCACAACCTGAGCAGAAATCAAGAGTCAGACACTTAACCTACTGAGCCACCCATGCAGCCCAGTTGGATACAGACTCTTTAAGAGTGGAAGTCTGCTGGGAGATTTGTGGGAGAGCTTTGTTTTTCCTAACAGAAGAGTCAGATGCCCCTGACACCTCTTTGTTTGCTTCTTCCTGACTTGAAAGCAGATGTGATGGCTGGAGCTAAGGCAGCCACTATGTGGCCACAAGGGAAAGGTCAAGAGAATTATAGACATGCTGGTCCTACCTCCAGGTTTCTTATGTGAAAATTTTAAGTCCATGTTTGTGTAAGCCACTGTTAGTTTGGGTTTCTACTTTCTGCAGCTGAAAGCATTCTTATGTGGCATAAATAGGTATCATTTTGGGTTTATAGTGAATACCTATTGTTTGTCAATCCAGAATCCATTTCTCTTTCATCTGGTACCAGCATCCCAATTTTCCTGGGGGATCCCCTCTTTGTCCACTCTCAACCCGTGTAGTTCTGGTGGAACTGACTTTACTCCTGTCTGCACCCTAGGCTCAGTCAGAACATTGTGCTCCCACCTCAGCCTTATGGATAGATAGACTGAGGGATGGTCTGTGCCTCAGACATGGCCAGTGGCGCTCAATCCCAGGACCTTTGTGATGACCCCTGGAAAGAGCATCTCTCTTGGCATGGCTTCAGGAAGATATGAACTTGAGAGTCTGGCTGATGCAGAGGGAAGCAGGGTGGAGAGATGGGATCGCGACTGAGTTTTAGATCCAGCCCCACTTGGACTTTTCAGTTGCTTCAGTGGACTCATATTCATTGCAGGAGTCTCAACTCGCCGGTTGGGTGAGGCCAGATAGCCCTAAATAAAAGTTCTGAGCACAGAACACAAAATCTTGTCAAAGGTGAATCCATTTTTAGCTGAATCCTAGAGATGCTTCGTTTATGGCAGGACACCAGAAGCCAGTCCTTAGGTACCTCATCCTTGGGTCTCGGTAATGTTTTGTTCAGACCTTTATTAGAGGATCTAGTTCAAGGTGTTGCCTCTGTTCCATGTGGATCTGCCCTTTTGCTAGATTGGGAGGCAGCAAACAAGCTCCCTGGCCTGGTTGCCATGAGGCATGTTTCCCACCTGACTGTCTTCTGCATTTATCTCCTTGAGATTACTCTAAAATCCATCCTACGTCTAATGGTCTGGCCTTGTACCTTCTCTTCCCGGATTCTGGGCCTTCCTGCCATGTGTTGTTTTCTGTGAAGGGGCTCGGTGTCCCAGATCCCTCTGTCCACTTCTCATCATCCCATCTCTGCCCTCCCTACCCTGGAGAAGGCTTTCCAGCCTGTGATCTTCAGCAGGGTCTCATTGGGTGACCTCCTGTCCCCTTAGGAGATCCCTCCAGCACCAGAAGAGGCAGAAAAACATCTTCTTTGATAACAGAATGGAAATCATAAAGCACAAGAAAAGTAAGAAAAAGCATTTATTCTGTTTTTTTCATTAACATTTTGCTGTATAAAATTCTGTACTTATGACAAATAGTTCAAACATCCAAACACTGCAGGGCAGCAGGGAAAACAAACATTTCTCTCACCATCATGTGATGCCACCAGCCCATTTTCTGGAAGGCAATTGCTGTCACGTTTTTTGTGTGTCTGTCCAGGAACTTTCTAGGCAAATACAGGTGTGTGTGTGTGTGTGTGTGTGTGTGTGTGTGTGGAGTGTGCATATTCATGCATGTGTAACAAGTACTGAGTGCCTATGGTGTGACAAGCCCTGTTTTGATTCCTGGGAAGATGGCAATGTACAAATAAGTGGAGATCCCTGACCCGATGGGGCTTTCACTGTCTGTCAGGAGATAGACAATAAATAAATGAATGTATAATATTTCAGGTGTTGATAAGCGCTATGATACTAATAAAATGGGGCAAGGGGCCACACAGTGACTAGACGTGTATGCTATTGTAGACACATGGTCAGGTGGGGGTGGAGTGTGGGTGCCTTGTCAGTGGAGACTGGGAGGCAGATAGTTGGAGAAGGATGTTTCAGGCAGAGTGACAGTAAGTGCAAAACCCCGGGGGCAGGTTGTAGTTGGCTCCTTGGAGCAGCAGCTGGTGGGAGGCCCAGGTGGCTAGAACAGAAAGCTCTGGGAAAAGAAGCAGGGGACGGGACCTTTCATGTTGGCCAGGGGGACTTTGACCATTTTCCCAGCGGGACAGAAAGACCTGAAGGGTTTTGAGAGTTGTGAGCTGACTCACGTTCTCCCGGGATCTCCGGGTGCCGAGTGGGGAATGGAGCGCGGGTGTGGGTCGGTGAACACAGTGGGGCAGTGGGGGGATGCCTGTGGCTGACATCAAGGAGGGGGAGCCCAACGCTGGAGTTTCTGCCCCATTAGAAAAGGTAGTCGCCGAAATCGCTCTCAGGACCCTATCCTGAGTGACTAGTGGGAAGCTGTCGCCATTGCTGAGACAAGGAGGGCTAAGAAAAAAGCAGGTTTGGTGTGGGTAGAAATAGAATTTGGTTTAATTTTTTATTTTATTTATTTAAAACATTTCTTAATGTTTATTTTTAAATTTTTTTTTCAACGTTTTTTATTTATTTTTGGGACAGAGAGAGACAGAGCATGAACGGGGCAGGGGCAGAGAGAGAGGGAGACACAGAATCGGAAACAGGCTCCAGGCTCCGAGCCATCAGCCCAGAGCCTGACGCGGGGCTCGAACTCACGGACCGCGAGATCGTGACCTGGCTGAAGTCGGACGCTTAACCGACTGCGCCATCCAGGCGCCCCTCTTAATGTTTATTTTTGAGAGAGGGAGACCAAATGTGAGTGGGGGAGGGCACAGAGAGAGGGAGACACAGAATCCGAAGCAGGCTCCAGGCTCTGAGCTGTCAGCACAGAGCCCGACATAGGGCTCGAACTCACAGACCGTGAGGTCATGACCTGAACTGAAGTCAGAAGCTTAAGTGACTGAGCCACCCAGGCGCCCCTAGAGTTTGGTTTTAGACAAGTTAAGCTCAAGATCTCTATTACATGTTCAGGTGGAGGTGCCCGGAGAGTTCGGGGCAGAGGTCTGATGAGCTCTCCATTTGGGGGTTATGATAGAGTGTAGACACATTTTGAAGCTCTTCCCCATCAACAGGAGTCTGTTTTCCACCCCTCGAATCTGGGCTGGTCTAGTGATGTGCTGTGACTCATAGAAGGCAGCAGAAGTGACCTGTGAATTCTGAGCCCAAACCTCAAGAGCCTTTGGATCCTGTGACTGCTATACACGGAAGCCCAGTGAGGGACACATGGCCCGGTCACCCAGCTGACAGCCTGCTAGACCCAGACTTGTGTGGGAATGAGGTCATCCCGCTGGCCAGCTGACCCCAGGCGCCTGAGATGGCCTGGTCAGCCCAGATCAGATGACAAACCTGGTTGAACCAGAGTCAGGAGTCAAAAAAGTTGTTGTTTCAAGCCACCAAGTTTTGGAGTGATTTGTTATGGAGCGAAAGCTGACGTGTGCAGAAATGATCAGTATCGAGGTGATGTTTTTATGTATAAGGCCATCATTATCCTTTTCTTACTCAAATGAGATCATGATGCCCTTCAGCAGCTTGCTTTTTCCACTTAATGACGTGACTAATGGCAATTTCCCATGAGGTGCATCACAATCTCCCTCATTATTTTTAATAGCTGGACGAATGTGTTGCAAATGGCTCAGCCAGTATCCTGGTTTTTGCGATCTCAGAGCTGTGGTGAACATTCCTATATACGGTATTTATGCACATGTGTATTTATCAGATAAGGTCTCCCAAATACGATTATGGGTCAAAGGGATTTGCGTTTAGAATATTAATATTTGTCAAGCTATCTTCCCAAATGATTTACTAATTCATACTTCCTTATGTGTGGCAGCGAGTGTATATATCAACCCCCTACCAACACTAGATATTTGCCGATCTGAAAGGAAAAGAAAATGTATTTCATTACTGTTTTATTTGCATTTTTAAATTATGGATGAGGTGGAGCATATTCTTATGTGTTTAGTACCCATTTGTATGTTTTTTCCCTATGAATCTCTTATTTCTGCTCTTTGCTCATTTTCCATGGCTTGTTTAACCTTCTTAAAAACTGAACTATAAAAAGGTCAATGGATATTAAAGAAATGTTACCATGTTTCGAAACAGTTTCTAGAAACAGACTTTTACACTTGAGTTCCAGAGAAGTTTGCAAAGCAGTGAAAAATAATTTCCTACATTCATAAAGTGTTTGACAATCACAAAACACTTTACAAGCACCGTCTAATATAACCCCTCTGCTATCTTCTGAGGCAGGTCTTCTTATCCCATTGATTTAATGGACGAGGAAGGTGAGATTCAGAGATTTCAGTACCGTTAGGTGGGGAAAAAAATCTCGCGATACTTTGAAACGGGCATGAAACAATGACTGTCTTCAGTCCAGCACACTCTCCGGGGTATCTGCAAACTTTCCTCGTGTTTGAGTTTCCTTTCCAACTCTTTGAATTGTAGACACTTGATGTTAAGGCAAATGCTCCTTGTCCGTAGAAAGACACATGGATTGGCGGAGATGGAATTGATAATGTCCTGATGGCGATGGTCGCTTTCCGTCTTGATGGGTCATTCATTTCAGCCTTCCTGATTGCCCCTGCAATGTTCTTTTAGTCTGTTCTTTTAGTTCTCCTTGGAGACGCTATGACGTCCTCCTGGCTCCCTCATCAGCGAGTTAAATGAAACTTTGACACTTGTTCATTTTCTATTTGCATGATTTTACCTTAAAAAAGTTATCGTGCAGGGTGCCTGGGTGGCTCAGTCTGTTGAGCGTCCGACTTCGGCTCAGGTCATGATCTCCGGTTGGTGAGTTCGAGCCCCGTGTTGGGCTCTGTGCTGACAGCTCAGAGCCTGGAGCGTGTTTCAGATTCTCTCTCTCTCTCTCTCTCTCTCTCTCTCTGCCCCTCCCCCACTCATGCTTTGTCTCTCAAAAATGAATAAACATGGGGCGCCTGGCTGGCTCAGTCGGTTAAGCGGCCGACTTCAGCTCAGGTCATGATCTCGCAGTCTGTGAGTTCGAGCCCCGCGTCGGGCTCTGTGCTGACAGCTCAGAGCCTGGAGCCTGTTTCAGATTCCGTGTCTCCCTCTCTCTGACCCTCCCCTGTTCATGCTCTGTCTCTCTCTGTCTCAAAAATAAATAAACGTTAAAAAAATTTAAAAAAAATGAATAAACGTTAGGAAAAAAAAAAAGTTACCACCCAACTTTTCTCAAGTTTCTAGTCCACACAGTTCGACTAGGAGCCTGTCAGGGTCTGACTCAGGGATGTCTAACAGGGATTCTTTATTATTACTATTATTATTTTCAGCGGCAGAGAGCTCTTTGAAAGCTGATGAAAGCAATGGACCCTCTGCCTGGGAAAATAAACACACAGGCAGACACACACAATTTGCACGCTCTCTTGAGAGTTCCTTGGCCTCTGGCACACTGGTTTAAGAACTCCTAGGACAGAGTCTGGAGTCAGGATAGCTGCTTCAGATCACAGGTAGAAAGAGGTAGAAGGGAGAGGTGGGAAAACGGCTTTTTTTCCGACGCTTGCTGAATTCTTACCGTGTGCCAAACTGTACTAACTCGTTTAATTGTCACAGAAACCCTGAGAGACCACAAATTGTTGCTGCAAAGGGCACACGTCACTTGCCCAAGGACACACAGCTGGTAGGGATTCTTAAGTGACTTCTTTGCACTGCAGATATAAGGTAAGGAAATAAAATAGTTCTTGGGGGGGAACACATAAATCCCTAGGGAGGAAAGGTTGCTGCCCCCCCATCCCACCCACATTCAACTTTAAATCTGTGCTGAACCTGAGACATTCTGGTCACCTGAGGCTCTTCTGGTTGGCCAAACCCTGTTTCTAGAGGCTTCTAGAGGGAGTTTTGTGATGGGAAAGGGGATAGGGATTGTGGTGGTTAATTTTATGTTAACTTGACTGGGGCCACGGGGGGCCAGGTATTTGGCTGAGCATTATTACGGGTGCTTCTGAGAGGTGTTACTGGAGGAGTTCAACCTTTGAACGGTAGACTGAGCAAAGCAGATTGCTCTACCCAGTGTGGGTGAATGTGAGGCCTGCGTGGAACAGAAAGGTGGGGGAACAGAGAACTGGCTCTCTGCCTGTCTCTGAGCTGGGACTTTGGTCTCGTCTTGTCTTCAGACTCAGATCGGAGCCCAGGCCGTCTGTTTTCCTGGGTCTTTGGCTTGACCCCTCTGGTCACGGGGCTTCTCAGCCTCCATAACCATGAGGGCCAATGCCTTGTAATAAGGAAAAGAAATGTACACACAGTTCTGTTTCTTTGGGGAAGCCAGGCTTACACAAGGAGCCCAGAGCAGAGTGGACGTGAGCCTTTTTTATTCCACCTGGAAGCCTGGACATCTGCGATCGCGTCCGTGACCCTCATGTTGCCAGACCATGAGAAATGGCTGCAAGAGGTCTAGAAGAAGAGTCCTCTGCCTAGCCTAGGGCTTCCATGACCCCGGAGGGGTGGGGGAGAGGAGCAGTCAACCCTTCCTCTGGCTCATGAGAGGTGGCCTGGAGGCTAGAGCGAGGCAGCGGGGATGTTCGCAACTTGAGGGGGTCTGCAACAGAGGATGTGGAATAAACCCCAGGAGGGGATGGAATAAGGTGGTATATGGCCAGGGAGGGGAGGTCACACCTGAGGCCAGACCAGCCGAGGCTGTACCCAGTGGATGTCCTCAGGGGAATCATAGAGACAGCTGGGAAGCTGCTGTCCCCTCCCTCCAGCTACGGAGGTGGTGTTTATATAAACACGTGCCCAGCCCCACAGTCTGTTAACGGACTCTTTTGCTCCCCCAGCCCTTAGCCTTCTTCCATCTAGAGCTTGCTGGAGCCTAGGCGTCCGTGATAACATTCATGGGCTCCAGCCACGTCTAAGTGTACAAAGCATGCTCACTTTTCAGGGGGAACAGTCTGATTCTGGTGTATTGTATGCCTGAGGGCAGAGCTAGGTCGCTGCCCCCAAAATACAGGTGAGAAAGCTGAGGCCCAGAGGGACTGGATGGATGGCAAGGTTCTGCAGCAAATCAGAGAGAATGCAGGACTAAGACCCAGGCTTCCTGACTCTACTCTCTGTCCGACTCCTGGGTGTATCAGGGACCCGGGCAGAGTGCAGAGGTTCTGTCATTTGGGGCAGATTATCCAAACTTCTGATCTGTGCACAAAGGTCCATGCAGTCTGCCCAGCTAGGAGGAGCAGGCCCTGTGCCCCCCACAGCAAGGCATGTCTCAGCAGTACTTGGGCCCAAGGGAAGCTCGGGGACGGGGGGTGGCCTCTCTGTGAGTCGGAATGGCAAACTCCAGGTCTGAGACCCAAGCAGCCCCTTTCCTGATGGGATCGGGGGACAACACCATCACCCATAGGAGGCCCAGTCCTCACACTTGGCAAAGCACTTCCACTCTATTTCAGAGACTCCCAATTGCTCTTTGAGGTAGGCCAGGTGGGGCTTACTGTCTCCGTTTTAGAGATGTGAAAACTGAGGCTCTGACAGGGCACGTCATTTGCCCAAGGTCTCCCTGCAAGGAAACAGCAGAGTCCGCAGGCTCATCACAACGGAGCGAGGCTGGCCTTCCAGCTGGGTCCCTTAAGCTAGTCCTGGGACATAGACTCTGCAAAGAGCTTACTGCCATATTCTTTATTCAGACCGGAAGTACAACATTCCTCCCCAGTCCAGCAGAATATCCAAAGACACTCAATTCTATTTTAAATTAACAACAACAACAACAACAATAACATCCTTCCCTGCATTTCTCTCCCACTTCATTCATACATAAGGTGATACGTTCACATCAAAGCCGTACAGAATTTGCTGGGCGTGGGCAAACTGCAAGGTCACTGAGTGCATGCCCTGCCTTGCCGGGGAAGCTCAGCACAATCTCTTTGGCCAACCTGGACTGAGCTCCCGGGGGCAGAGCCTCAGTTGTTCGCGTCTAGATAGATCCAGTTCTGTTTGTGGAGAACTCAGTAGGTGCTCAATAAATGTGTCATGAATGAATGAACAAACACCTCCCCCTTGGCCTGCTGTATGCCTCTATTCTCACGATGGCTCAACCTCACCACAGGAAGAGCCAGAAGGACCCTCGAAAGTCTTCTTGTCCAACTGCTTCATGTTATAGATGAGGTCCAGAGGGGGTGAGTAACCAGCTGGAGGTCACAGAGCGAGTTAGAGGAGACAAAGCACAAGCGGACGCTCTCCTTGTTCCAGAGCTCATCTCGGACTCTCCCACGGCCTCTGTCTTCTGAGCCAGGAGGGCAACCTTGGGAGCAGAGGCGAGAGCTCCCGTATTGGTCATCTTGCCGTGGAGTCCGACGCAACCTTCCATGGGGCGTGCTCAGGGAAGGCCCCCCAGGGGCCTGGGCCCCCTCCTGCCAGGTGTCTTCACCTGGAGAGGAGAGCGGCACCACTGGAGAGAGGTTTCTTGGTCCCTACGTCGACGTGGCACAGGGGCTGCCCCATTTGGGGTTGGCAGGTGGAAGGAAGCACAGTGCAGGGAAGCAGGTGTGCTGGATGAGAGGGCCTGGGAGAGGCTGTGTCTCCCACAGGTGGCACGGGAGGAGGGTGGTCTGGCCAGGGAACCACGCAGACGCCGGCCAGCCTGGAGCCGGTGGATAACACCCCATGGGAGGAGCCAGCCTGGGCAGAGCAGAGGGTGACCTCATGGGGCCCTGTTGAAAGGGGAAGGTCAGGAGAGAGAAGTGAGTCCTAAGCTTCACCAGAGGCTTCACCCTCCACTTCCCGACCTTTTCCCCAGGACTTGGGCAGCTCGGGGCAGGCAGGGGACTGTCTTGGGGAGAAACGTGTGCCCTGGGGGCCAGGAGATCTGCTTCCTAATCCTGGCATTTACAGGAATTACTTGATGTGAAAAAGTCACTTTGCTTCTCAGTGCCCAGTTTCTGCATTAGCAGAAAGTGGATAAATAAATCCTTCCTTGCAGTGTCACTGTGGGCACGCACAGACCTCTAACCACGGGACTATTTTGTGTCCTGCTGGCTCCCCGCTGTTCGGCATCTGGTACACACTCCAAGGTGTGCGGGCTCCACGGACAGCTCATACTCGGGGCACACGGCCCAGGTGCCGAGGCTTTTCACGTCTCAGTAATTTCACCCTCATTGAACTACTATTTTCTCCGAGGGGCGAAGTGACTCTTCTAGGCCATGCTGTTGCTAAGTGCAGAGGCTGAGATTTGAACCCGTGCAGTCTGACTCCACAGCCTTCCTGCTCAATGTCCGTGCACTGCCCCCTTACTCCCTGCCTGTTTCTTGAACTGTGAAGTTCTGCACAATAATACAAGCCAGTCCCCAGAGGAAGGAGAGGCACTGGGATTGTCACTCAGTGGTTGAGGACATGGGGACAGAGAGGGGCAGTGACTTGTCCCAGGTCACACAGACCTCTGGGGCATTCTTGGCCACGCTGTCTCTGGAAGAGTTCCCCTTGTACTCTTTAAAAAATTTTTTAAAAAATATTTATTTATTCTTGAGAGGCAGAGTGTGAGCAGAGGAGGGGCAGAGAGAGAGAGAGAGGGAGACACAGAATCCAAAGCAGGCTCCAGGCCCTGAGCTGTCAGCATAGCCCCCGATGCGGGGTTTGAACCCACCACCTGCAAGATCATGACCTGAGCTGAAGTCAGTTGCTTAACTGACTGAGCCACCCAGGCGCTGGTCCCCCTTTGCACTCTTTACTGTAGACAGAGCCACCCCCCTCCACCCCTTGGGGTTCTCACTTCTGGGTCTGGGTGGGATGTTTGCAGACAATGCCCCCCACTCCCCAGCGCCCCCTTGGTGCCTTAGCCACTCACCACCACGTCCAGGTATGTGGTCAGGGCCAAGCCGGCCTCATTTAGCTGCTTCGGGGCCCCAGGGCTGCCGGACTTCTGCTTCCTCCACTTGGCGCGCTGGTTCTGGAACCAGATCTGGGACAGGAGAGAGAGAGAGGACAGAGATAAGCAGCAAGTACCTCCCTAAAAACCGTAACTGGCACTTCACAGTCTAGAAAGCTCCACGGCTTCAGGATTTCCTTGGCCCTGGAGGTCTGCCCTCTAAGAGGGGCCCGGGGATCACAACCTTCAGTTCCTGCGGGGCGGGGGTCTCGTGCACCCGGAAAGCAGCTGGATGCCATGTGGCTGGGAGCGGTGGGGTCTGTGGCCAACGGGGCCTAAAGGGTGTGGCTCCTCAGCTTTAGCCCATGGTCACCCTGTAGAAATGTGAGGCTGGGCATTACAGGCCCAGGCCAATATCTAAGGCAGAAATCTCGGTTTTTATGTGAAAGCGTTGAGATGTAAAACACTGTGCAGATCAAATAAAACTCATCTGTGGGCTGTTTCCTGCCGGCAGACCATCAGCTTGCCACCCCTGTGGGCCCCTCGGCATCTGTAGATTGACTATCAGCAGCTCCCCGTATTCACAAGGACACTGACTGCCCCTGACACGTGGGCATTTGTACTTGGCCATTCTGCTGAGACAGCCCCTGAATTCCGGGCTTTATGGCAGTTGGGGGGGGGGGGTGGCTAAATCCACTTAGCTGGTGACTGATTCTAAATGGGAGGAAAAAGGGAGAAGTCTAGAATGGGGGTGGTCCTTAGCCAGGAGAAAAGTCTGTTGGGATAAAATTGAGAGTAAACTGTTGATTTGGGCCCTGACTCAGATTTTGAATTTGGAACGAATCCATTAAAAATAAAAAAAAGTGATGCAGAGTAGAGCGAGCCAACAGCATAACAACTGGATTTGGATTTGCTAGAGTGGCACTTGCAAAACTGGGGGTGTCCAAAGAGGGTGGACACACCCCTGCTGAGTGACAAGGGACCACTGTATCTCCAACCACGGAAGGAGCCACGGACACTCCGAGGTGAAGAAATGACAGATTCTAGATTAGGCAGTTGGCATTTATTTTTAAAATTTTTAAAATAAGTTTATTTATTTTGAGAGAGAGTACAAGCAGTGGAGGGCCAGAGAAAGAGGGAGAGAGAGAGAGAGAGAGAGAGAGAGAGGGAGAGAATGCCAAGCAGGCTCTGCACTGACAGTGCCGAGTCCTAGGCAGGGCTTGAACTCACAAACCATGAGATTATGACCTGAGTCTGAGCGGAGACCAAGACTCAGACGCTTAACCGACTGAGCCTCCCCGGTGCCCCTAGGCAGTTGGACTTAAACCAGGTCTTGGACCACTTCTCTCTGTGCTGCCTTCACAGTGATACCCATGTGGTCTAGTCAAGGGTTAGCAAACTAAGGCCTGAAGGATTAATCTGGACTTCCTACCTGCTTTTGCATGGCCCGTGAGCTAAGAATGGCTTTCACGCTCTTAAGTTGTCGGGAAAAAAAGATAAAAAGAAGAAACATGTTTGTGGCACATGCGGATTATACGAAATTCAGATTGTAGAGTTCGTCAACGAAGTTTTAGACAGTGACTCTATGGCCCCACAAAGCCCAACATAATTACCATCTGGCCTTTTACAGGAAAAGTTTGATGACCACTGGTCTAGGTTGTCTATTTTGGGAATGAGGCCTCCCGGTGAGTGATGTTCTGGAACTACAGCCAAAAGGAGAGGGAAGACGTGGAAGCAGACATCGGTGGCCATCACTGATGCCACCTCGCTCCATTTCCACCCCTCAAAGAGAGAAACCATCTTGTAACTGCGGTGACCTCATTTCCTGGAAATACTATTTGGTAAGTGTGACTGTATTCAAGGGATAAAGGCAATGGAGAATTTCAGATGGGCCAGCCCCGGAGGGTCCATGATACACGGGGTCTCACCCATGGCCCCCAAGGCATTGAGGCTGGAGGCTGAGGATGGGGACAGCTGTACCTGCACCCGAGCTTCTGGGAGTTTGATCCTGGCTGCCAGCTGGTTGCGGATGTGGACGTCTGGGTAGTGGGTGAAGTGAAAGGTCTTCTCCAGCTCGTGCAGCTGCTCGGTGGTGAAGGTGGTTCGGACTCTCCGCTTGCTCTTTCTTTCCTCTGGATGGAAGAGGGTTCAAGCTGGGTTAGCGATCTTATGGTTAGCACCCTGGTGAGGCTTTTGTGTTGCCTGGTGTCGCTCTTTCAGCCCCTGCTGTCCATTGCAGAGTCTTGGCCACTGGCTCCTCTGCCTGGAGTTTTACAGTGTTCTCTCTCTCTCTTTTTTAATGTTTACTTATTTTTGAGAGAGAGAGAGAGAGAGACAGAGCATGAACGGGGGAGGGGCAGAGAGAGAGAGAGAGAGAGAGAGAGAGACGCAGAATCAGAAGCAGGCTCCAGGCCCCGAGCTGTCAGCACGGAGCCTGACATGGGGCTTGAACTCACAAACTGCGAGATCATGACCTGAGCTGAAGTCAGACGCTCAATCCACTGAACCACCCAGGCGCCCCCTACAGTGTTCTCTTTCCTAGAGATCCTGCCCCTAGGTTGACCTCTCCAAATCCATCCTGAGCAGTGAGGTCAAGATAACTTTCTAGAAACTCCTCTGATCATCCTTTTTGTTGCTCAGATGCCTTCAATGATGTGTCCTTGTCTACAACAGGGCATGGAAAACTATAGCTTGAGTGTCAAATCTGGCCCACTGTTTGTTTTTGTAAATAAAGTTTTATTGGAACACAGACCTCCCATTGCTTTATGCATTGTCTATGGCTGCTTTTGCAAGCAGCCTTGAGTAGTTGCAACAGAGACCATATGGTCTGCAAAGCCTAAAATAGTTACTATCTGGCCCTTTACAGGAAAACCTTGCCAGCCTTGGTCTAGAAAATAAAGACTGAACTCCACAGCCGTTAGTCCCTTATAACCTGTTTCCAATCCAATTGTCCAAACAGTCTGGCCTCAAGTCCACTCAGGGCTGGCTACAGCATTTGTGGGGCCTAATGAAAAATGAAAATGTGGGTTCTCTTGTTCAAAAAGCAGGAAAAAAGCTATTTCCTTTCTTCTGCAGTCTCTTTCTTGATCTGTCATGTGGTGGTGGTTGTTGTTTGCTTGTTTTTTTCCCCCCTAATTTGCTGTTTTATTTATTTATTTATTTATTTATTTATTTATTTATTTATTTTTATTAAAAATTTTTTTAAAACATTTATTCATTATTGAGAGACAGAGAGAGACAGAGCATGAGCAGGGGAGGGGCAGAGAGAGAGGGAGACACAGAATCTGAAGCAGGCTCCAGGCTCCGAGCTGTCAGCACAGAGCCCGATGCAGGGCTCGAATTCACGAACAGTGAGATTGTGACCTGAGCTGAAGTTGGATGCCCAACCGACTGAGCCACCCAGGCATCCCTCTAATTTGCTGTTGAAGGTCAGGCTCTCTTGAACACAAGGATACTAATAGGGTGAGTGTGGATCCTCACAGGGACCCAGGGCCCTTTGACTTGGCACCTGGGTGCATGCACCTGACCTTGACCCTTCTGCGATCCATACCCTGACAGCCCTCGCATCCCTGGAACTGCATAGGATAGAGGAGGCAGTTGTCATTGGCTAAGGATGAAGAAACAGGTGGTCTGTAAGAGGGACATCGAGGGCTGAGTCAAGGCTCGAGGGCCTTAGTGCACGCTCCGTGGTCCCACTGAACTTCACTTACAAAACAGATTGACACGTAAAATGATGAAGACTTTCAAGTTGACCATAAGCATTAAGCCCCGTGTGCCAGGCCTCTGTCTGTGTGCAGTACCCTGGACAACTGCACTGGTCTCACCCACGTCTGTGGAGCCAGGCCTGAGCATGTGTGTGTGATGGGAATCAGGCATTCTACTGGGACCTGTTACCTTTGAGATGTCTATTGGCTATTCAAAAAATGTGTCCAGGGGCACCTGGGTGGCTCATTTGGTTAAGCGTCTGATTTTGGTTCAGGTCATGATCTCATGGTCTGTGGGTTCAAGCCCTGAATCAGGCTCTGTGCTAACTGCTCAGAGCCTGGAGTCTGCTTCGGATTCTGTGTCTCCGTCTCTCTCTGCCCTCCCCAGCTTACACTCTGTCTGTCTCTCTTTCAGAAATAAATATACATTAAAAAAATTAAAAACAAAACAACCCCCCCCAAACCCCCAAAATAAAAAGGACATGATAACATCATGAGAAGCCCCCAGTAAACGTTCTCCAGCAAATCTCTATGTCAGCCTGCTTTTTGGGGAACCTGACCCGAGCCAGAGGAAGCTCAGACACAAGCAGTGCCCAAGAAAACATGGTAGAAGAGAGGCTTAGAAAGAAAGGAGTGGTCATTGAAATTAAAAAATTAAAAACCAGAGAGGATGAAGAGGAAGAAAAGCCAGAAAATATCTGTGTGTTTATTGAACACCTATTGTGTGCCAGGTGTGGTGCTGGACCCTGCCCTTGGCCTGCGTGCATGCATGTATTTTAGCCTCCCTTGTTCCGAGATGGATTTGTGGCATGTGGTTCTGAGTCTGGTGTTTGGGAGGACGTTGAGGACCACAGGAAGACCACCTGGGTAGAATTACTACGGCAGAAGCCAAGGAAGGAGGAGTCATGTTGGCATTGCCCCCAAACACACCCAGTGTGGTGCCTGAGGCTTCGTGGAGACTCTGACAAATACATGTTGAATTAAAGTGGATGGAGATGTGAGTGGTTGGGAAAAAGAGGAGACAGTGAGTAGAAGAATTTATGGCTCGAGAAGGTGCTAGAAAGGGAGAAGAGGCTGGGGAGAAGTTTCAGAGAGCAGCCTGGAGGATGTCTGAAGTCCGAGAAGGAGAAATTGAGGCAGAGCGAGAGAGGGCTCTGAAGGGGTGGCGGATGGGGCAGCTGAGGGACAGACTGGCCCGAGACGCTCACTACACAGGCGAGGGCGATCGGGTGCTGGAGCGAGTGGTCCAGGGCCGGATGGCAGGAAGTCAGGTCGCCAGCAGAGAATGAGGGAGTGAGGGTTAGGCCGGGAGGGATGGCCAAGGGCTTTGGGACAGCTGTTCTGGAGAAGGGCCGGGGAAGCGAGAAGAGTAAGGAAGATCGTCCACCGGAAGCCTTCCCTGTACCTCCAGACTGGGGCGAGGGTCACAGATGGTGGAGGCAGGGCCGAACCAGGTGGCGGAGGCTTTGTCTTCCTGACCACGCATGTCTGAGACTAGGGCTGCGATTCTGGCTTTACTTGGGACAAAGTCCACATGATATAATTTTAGGAATTGTAGGAAAGGTACAAACCGCCTCTCCAAATCCCCTCCGCTTTTGGGGGCTGATGGCTGATGTCGCAGGTCAGATGGGACGATGCAAAAGGAGGGTGGGGATCTGAAATCCTGCAGAGGCCTCCTTTCTCCCACCCAGTTCACTTTCTTTTTCTGTCCAAATAAGAGGTAAAACTGCCACAGATGAGGAATTGGAGCAGACCCTGGGTGAGGAGTGGATTTTCACTTGTGATGGTTTAACAACTGAAGTGTGTGTGTGTGTGTGTGTGTGTGTGTGTGCGTGTGTGTGTTATTCGTCCTGCTATCATTTGCTAGAAGGAAACGCACTGAACTGGATGTCGGGAGACCTGAGCTCTGTTCCTGAACTCTATAACTTGGGCCACAGTTTATTTCCTCTCTGGGCCTCAGTCTCCCCATCTGTGGAATGGAGGAGGAGGGCAGGCCAAATCCACCCTGACAATCTGTAATTCTCTTTCCCTTCATGTGGAGGCCGGGTGGCTTATAACACCTTGCCTCGGGCTGGCCTGGGGGACCAATTTGCTTGGTGGAAGGTGAGGGCCCGAGGGGAGAGATTTCTGCGGATGCCAACTCTATTGGCTGAAGCTGTTTCTACATCTCTGGGATTAACCAGGCCCAGGCGCTTCTGTTGTAGAAATGGCATCTCATAGTCTGCCTTTGGTCTCACCCCTCTCTCTTATCCCTTCAGCTTGTTGATAATCACCCTCAAAGGACTTTAACTCATTTTACTGACTTGGGAGCTTCTTGGGAATCGCAGACGACGAGGTCTCAAACACTATCACCCGCTAAGCAAGCTCTAGCTACTAACTACTAACCACCTGATCGGACCTGATCTCTCTCCTTCTCTAGCCCCTTTCCCTCCCCAAGCCTACTTTCTTTTAAAAAATTTAAAAGAGAGATTAATTCTACATTTAGAGCCAGTAGTGTTTAAGGGATAGAGCTGCATCCAATCAGAGTTCATGTAGAGAGAGAGATGGCCAGTGGCAATCATTGCTGAATCTTACTGAATATCCCCTCTGTGCCCAGCATCGTGGAGGCACCGGGGGCCTGTCTGCAGGAGTGCAAAAGTGGACAAGCCATGCTCACAGTATCATATTCATTCCTTCATGAGGTCAGCAACTTAGGTGATAGTGATGCTGTGCAGCTCTAAAGGGCATTGCAAAAAACAATTCACAGGATGGAAGATTCCAGGTTGCCTGTGCAAACTTTGGCATCCAGGACAGTATGGAGTTGGCATCCTTCTGGGAGTCTAGAAGGGAGGATTCTAGACAGAGGGTGCAGAACCAGAACTTGGGGAAACAGGTGCCACAGAGAACAGAGGGTTAGGAACAGATGCAGACAATGACAATAAGAAGCCACCTCCTCCTTTCTCCCCAGAAGGAAACTCAGGCAAACAGGGGCTCATGACTAAGAACACTCCTTAATAGAATAATATTTTCAGCACTTCCATTTGTGGAACTAAGGGAACAACTGTTAAGATACATATGGCTTTTCCCTATTTTGGGCAGGACTGGAGGGCATAATTTGGAGGTGGAGTGAAGAAGGAAAGGATCTACCTCTTCTCTGTATGATAAATGACCTCTGACTTGGTGGAGAGGGGGCTGCCTGGCAAATTACCGGCCAGTTAGAAAAATTTGTTTTTGTATCCAGAGCTAATCTTTTTCAACTGAATTGAATTTTTTGAATTAGCTCAGGATAGACGTTTGTCTCTGAGAGATAATGATAATGACGTTGATAATGATGATGGTGATGATGGTGGTGATGATGGTGGTGATGATGGTGATGGTGATTATGATGGTGATGATGGTGGTGATGATGATGGTGATGATGATGATGATGATGGTGATGATGGTGGTGATGATGGTGATGATGATGGTGATGGTGGTGATGATGGTAATGGTGATGGTGATGATAATGAATGCGTGTGTATGTCCAATGGCTGTAATCACTTCTCCAGGAAATAAACAGACATGCCACAAATCCACACTGGTGGGGAGATGGAGGCTGAGCCCTGAATCCACCAGCCTTCAGGACTGAGAGTGCCAAAGCTTTCCCCCCAAGACTGACTGTGGGTTCTTGGGGTGCAAATAATCAACACTGATATTCCCCCAGACCTTCTTGGGACGTTATCTGAGACTGAATGGCCTCAAATTGGAGGGCTGTAAAAAGGAATGGTAAGGTCAGAGGGGTCCTGGAGCTCAGATCACTCCCAGTGAATGGGGCTCCCTGATGTCTAACTCGTGAGACCTGACCAGAAGAGTAGGTTGGGGAGAGAAAGACAAACTTGGACCTGGCATCAGGGAAATAAGATTTGGATCAGAGGCGAGACTTTGTTAAAAGTTTAGCTGCTTAGATCTGCACCGTTCATATGGTAGCTACTATCTCCATGTGGCTATTTTATTTTTATTTATTTATTTAAAAAATTTTTTAGCCTTTATTTAGTTGAGAGAGAGAGAGAGAGAGAGAGAGAGAGAGGGAAAGAGACAGCCTGGTTTAGTTGGTTAAGCGTCCAACTTCAGCCCAGGTCATGATCTCACGGTTGGTGACTTCGAGTCCCACATCTGGCTCAGTGCTGACAGTGCACAGCCAGCTTGGGATTCTCTGTCTCCCTCTCTCTCTGTCCCTATCCCACTCGCACTGCCTCTGTCTCTCTCAAAATAAGTAAATAAACTTAAAAAAAATTTTTTTTAAAAGAAGGAACTTCATTAAACAGGAAGCTGGAAATAGGAGCTCAGTGTGGATGTGGCCCATGTACTGCATAAACCTCTTGATCATCAGGAAGGGCTGGGATGTCCTGGGCAACCCCTCAGTGAGGATGATGGGGGTGCTGGGTCCTCTTTCCCAGGAGCACTGGATTGGGAGTGAGAAAATCCTTGAGCCCCTGGCAGCATTTTGGCAGAGATGCCTCGGAGTCTGGTGCCACTGTGTAGCCCACCCACTGCGGCTGGCCAAGGGCACCGGGGCAGGGCAGGGGGTGGGCGGGGAGAGGGTAGAGGAAGGTGGAGGGGACTGCCTCCTCCTTTTGAGTTGCTCCTCTCCCTGTTATTAATTGTGTGCGCTGTGAATCACACTTCAGTGGGTCTTCAAAGAGAACGAGTCAGCAGAACTTAATTAAACCTGAGCCGTTTAGCACATCGATCATACGAAATACACAATTTACACAGGTGATTAGGCCACCTAATTATCAACCGATGTTCCTCTGCGCTCGCTCGGCTCTCTCCCCTGATTGCTCCTTCTCTGCGGTCTGCTAATTGGCCCTGGCTGCTCAGCTAAAGACCCAGGGGGGCTTTGCCACTGCCCAGAAGTCTCCGGAAATGGGCCCTGTCCTTGTCTTCCTAAGACAATGGATGCGGGGGGCATAGAGGAGATGAGGGGCACCCTTTGGAGCTCTCTTGCGAGCTGGAGACCCCTCGTGGACATGACGGGAGTGGTGCAGGGCAGACCTGGGCTGGTCTTTTCTGTTCAGTCTGGTCGTGGACTTCCTATAGTTCCCTTGTGCCCGCAGCATATAAGGCAAACTCCTTGGCACCGCATTCAAGGCTCTTCACGTTCTCCCTTTCCAGAATCATCTGCTTTCTCCCCAATCCCTATTTCCATGATTTCACTCCCACCTGATCATTTCTAGACTCCACACACTGGCCATGCCCTTTTAGTCTCCAGGTGCTTCGTCTCACTGCTCCCTCTGCCTGGAATGCCGGTCTTCTTCGTTTGCCTAGTGAACTCCTACTCATCCGTCAAAGCGCAAATCAATCAAATATTTCCTTTTCTCCAAGGTCTGTTGTGAATCTCTGTAGAAACACAACAGCTCTTTTTCAAAAATAAAATGTAAGAGCACTTTTGGCTTGCACCATCCACCTCCGTATTTGCAAGAACAAAAAAATCTCTCTTAGTTTTTCTCTCTGTCATTGCATATCTATCAAAACGTTAATGGTGGTTAATACTGGATGATGAGAGGGTAGAATTATAAGTACATTTTTTAACCTTCTTTTTTTCCTATAATATACATGGATTACTTGTATAAATAAACAACAGCACAGAAAATAAAGCCAGCGTGGGAAGAGATGAGAATAAAAAAAACCACTAAGGGAAACAATTTCGAGAAGACCACTGAAAAGCCCACCGGCAGAGGGTTTGCTGACCTGCCCCCAGGGATGACGGGGTTCATGCTCTCTCCCAGCAGAAGAGGATTGTTATTTTCCATGTGCACGGCCTCATTTCCATAATGTATCCTATGTACACACACACACACACACACACACACACTCACTCCCCCCACTTTTTGTTTGTATGTCTTTTTTCTTTTTTCAATAGCAGGTGTACCCTTTGTTTAAAGGGAATTGTATGTGGACCCCCACAAAACAAATGGTGGAGCTCTCTTACTGACGTGCAGGGGGCCCTGGAGGGAAGCTTGCTCAGTCTCCCCTTCGTCCCCCGCAGCTCCGGCCGTGCATCCTTGTGGAAGCCTGCAGTTCCCCCAAACGCGGGTTTTAAAAATGCTGATGTGCAGGGGCGCCTGGGTGGCGCAGTCGGTTAAGCGTCCGACTTCAACCAGGTCACGATCTCGCGGTCCGTGAGTTCGAGCCCCGCGTCAGGCTCTGGGCTGATGGCTCGGAGCCTGGAGCCTGTTTCCGATTCTGTGTCTCCCTCTCTCTCTGCCCCTCCCCCGTTCATGCTCTGTCTCTCTCTGTCCCAAAAATAAATAAAAAACGTTGAAAAAAAAAATTAAAAAAAAAAAATGCTGATGTGCATAAATAAAGGCCAAAGGTCTTGGCTTAGTGCACTTGACCTTCAGTCTCCTCATTTCACTCATCCCTTCCACTGCTCTGGGAGTTTTAGATGCCCAGCCACACTGGATTTCTTTGTTGCTCGAAAGGAATATGCCTTTTTATCCCTCAGGGCATCCCTGCACATGCTTCTGTGTGCCTGGTCCTCTCCCTTTCTCTGCCTGGCTCCACCTCAGAGGACACCTCCTCTCTGAAGCCTTCCTGGAGGGTCTCAAACACAGTTCATTATTCCCCTCCTCTGTGTTCTTGGAACACTCTGTCAGGTTCCCGTGCTCTATCTATGTTGTGACAACGTGAGTCTCGTGACCGCATGTGTAGGTCTGGTGAGGCCAAAACATGGGGCGTGGGGTGGGGTGGGCACAGAGAACTGGGACAGGGGCTGATTTCACTTATTTATTTTTAAAGTTTATTTGTTTTGAGAGAGAGAGAGAGAGAGCGCAGGGGAGAGGCAGAGAGCAAATCCCCAGCAAGGTCTGTACTGTCAGTGCATGGAGCCCGATGTGGGCCTGATGCAGGGCTCTGTTCCACCAACTGTGAGGTTACGACCTGAGCAGAGCCCAAGAGTCAGATGCTCAACCCACTGAGCCACCCAGGCTTTCCTGATTTCACGGGCTTTTAGAGTGTATGCATGTGTGTTCTCCTGTCCTGCCCCTATTCCTCTCCAGTGTACACTTGTGGGAACAGTCAGACACCACAAGGTATGAATCTGGAGGACGTTTCATGGTGTGACACAGGAAGTGTCACAGAACTGGTTCCCGGGCGATGGGGGAATCCATATTTAGTTTCCTTCCTGCCTGGAATTGAGGAGGAAGTTACCCATTCTCTTTGTGGCCAACCCAAGCACAGGCATGCAGAGTGCTTAGATTAGAGGTATCCAAAGCCCTGTAAACAGGGGGAAAAGCTGTTTCTGGCCCCCAAATGGCTTAACAACTACCAGGTTAACAGCTGGTTATGCAGAACACCTGGGGAAGTGAGCCTCATTAGGGACACACCTTTGATGAAACAACGGAAAACAAAGCAAACGCTTTGACATTTCCATATCTGGAGACTGAAGATACCAAAGAAGACTTAGAAGGACGCTGAAATCAGAAGCCATCATCCCAGCATGGAACAGTGTGAGAGAAGAAGAGGACCAGCACGAAGAAGACTCCCGGCGGGGCCCCCACACATCCCCCTCTGGCCATGGTTGATAGGTTTGGGAGGGGGCATCTCACTCAGGCTTGGCCAACAGGTCCCTCCTCTGGGGCTCTTGGACTTGGGACTTTAGAGAGCTTGAGAGAAGTTCCTGGAGGGTGATGGAAACCTTGGTGTTATTGGGAGTCATCTGGAGGGAGGAAAGTTGAGCCGCATGCAGACAGAGGCAGCTGGAGAGACCTGATGGTGTTGATTCTGGCTCCCATTATGGCTGATGCCTGCTTATGATCCTGCCCTTCCCGTAGCTTGGTTTGAGAAGACTGCTTCATGTTCTCCAAGGCAACTCATTTCCTTTTCTGTTTCAGCTAACCTGAGATGGTCTTTGTCTGTTGGAACCCAAGAGTTCTCATGAACATTGGTCATTGCACCTTTTCCTGACTAAGACCCTAGAATGCCTCTTCATTCTTTTTCAGATTCAAAGCAAAAATAAGAATCCCCACCATGCCCCATATGGCCTGGTGTGGCTTGGCTCCTTTCTTGCTTTCGGACCTCATCTTGCCTCTCTTGAAGAAGTCCCTGTCTTTGGTGTTTTCTCTGCATGGAGTGGGGGGATCCACATTTCCCCCCACTCAGCCTTCGGACTGCAGCTCAACCACGATGTCCTCTGGAAGCCCTCACTGGCAGACCAAACCTCTCTTGACATAGGCCCTCTAC
The DNA here is from genome assembly GCF_028018385.1 of Neofelis nebulosa. Lineage (NCBI taxonomy): Eukaryota > Metazoa > Chordata > Mammalia > Carnivora > Felidae > Neofelis > Neofelis nebulosa. The sequence goes on from NC_080789.1 coordinate 12,771,906, forward strand.
CATGTCACCTTCTCCCCGGCACTTGACCACAGTTGTCATTGAACTTTCACTTGTGATTATCGGATGGCTGTTTGCTGCCCCTGCTACACGAGGGGCAGAGGCCGAGCTTAATGTTTTGTTCCCACATTGTCCCCACTCCCAGCTAAGGTAGGTGTGCAAATTCTTGGACGCTTCTCGCTTGGAATTCTTTCCTCCTTGAGTGTGGCCCAACTCAACGACTCACAGAGCCAATGGAATGCTGTGGGAATGCGGCTAGGAGGTTTCTCATGATGGGTCATAAAAGGATGCAGCTTCCACCTGACTCTCTCCCTTTTGGATTGCTCGCTCTGAGAGAAGCCACCGCCATCTTGTGAGGACATTCTAGTGGCACGCGGAGAGCCCTGCGTGGGGAGAAACTGAGGTCTCCTCCTCAGCCAGCTGAACTGTCACCAACTCACCAGCCACGGAGTGACTCCCTTGGAAGCCAATCTTTTATTCTGATCCAGCCCTCAGGTGACTGCCCCACACAACATCTTAATTGCAGTCCCACGAAGGACCCGGAGCCAGAGTTACTCAGTGAAGTCACTCCCAAATTCCGGATCCACAGAATCTGAGTCAGACAATTCATGTTAATTGTTACTTGAAGCCACTGAGTTTTGGGATAATTCGTTTTGCCGCCATAGATATGCCTGCCACTCAGTCGATTTCGGTGGCTCTTTGTTGCGTGCCCGGATGAGGAATACAATGGATAAATCAAATTTAAATGACGACCAATGTTTTCTGTGCCCTCTGTCTCCTCTGATTTCTCCTGGCTCTGATAGTCTGGGCCCGATTATTATAGTAATGTTGTCAATGCCCTGCTTGTATCCCTCAGACCTTTCTGTGCTCCAGATCAATGCCCTACTGCCAGGATATGTATTTCTGAGCTAAAAAGCCCAGATAATTCTGAGGAGTATATTTGCTTCATTTCCTAAAGGATTTAAACTTCAGTTTCCCACAGTGGCCACTGGCTTAATCACACACCCTTTGATCACCGCCCTCCCTTCCTTGTGTTATTTCACTACCTCCGTGCTGGTGTCTGTGCATGTCCCAAATAAACCACTTGTGCTCAAATCCTTTCCTTCCGGTCTGCTTTTTGGAGGGGGGGAGGCTCCAGAGAGACAATGCTTTTCTGTAAGCTGTGACCAAGCCTTGTTCTTCCTTGAACTCCCACAGGGTTTAAGATTCAGCCAGGTTCTTGATTCTAGAATCAGCCTCCAGGTGCCCTATGGGAATGTCTCCAGGGTCTTGTTAGGCTGTGGCTCTGGAGGCAGGGACTGAGAGGGGGGTTCCGGCAGAGAGAGACCAAAACCACACTTATCCTGGGGACATCCAAGCTTTTAGCTCTGGGCTCCTGCCCCACTGCTGTCTGCTCTGATGGGAGTCTCTAGGTCTACCTGTCTGGGAGCAGCTCATGATGAGCTGCGATGAGGCGATGAGACACCCGCAGGGCTGACCACAGTCCCAGCCAGGATTCCTAATTCCCAGGACCAGGGGCGGAGCACTGCCAGTTGCCTCGGGTTCCAGGCATTGGTGGGGGGAGATGCAGGGAGGGGTGGGGAGAGGGGGAAGAGGAGGGGGAGGAGGGAGACAGGGAAGAGAGAAGAGAGAGAGGAAAACCAGGGGCTCCTTCAGACTTTTGACCTCCAGCACTGTAAGAATCAGTTTCTGTTGTTTTAAGCCACTCATTTTATGGCAATTTGTTACAACAGGACCTGGCGAGGAAGAGGGCAGGGAGGGGAACAGAAAGAAGAGGAAAAGGAGGTAGACGCGGAGGAGGAGCTGTGGCTTCTGAAGGGCAAAGGTTTGGAGACATTTACATTTTTTTTTTACATTTATTTATTTTTGAGAGAGAGAGGGGTGGGGCAGATTGCAAGTGGGGAGGGGCAGAGAGAGAAGGAGACACAGAATCGGAAGCAGGCTCCAGGCTCCGAGCTGTCAGCACAGAGCCCGATGCGGGGCTCGAACCCGCGAATTGTGAGATTGTCACCTGAGCCCGGAAGGAAGTCGGGAGTTGGGAGTTTAAGCCACCCAGGCTCCCCAAGGTTTGGAGACATTTAAAGGGCAGGAAAGATTATGTGCCTGGAGGGTAGAGGGCAGGGAGGGGAGTGGGGCTGAGCGGGTGGGGGAAGGGCAGGAGAGACTGAGCTTAGGCACCAGAGTCTGCAAAGGACTTTGAATGTCACAGACTGGGTCTGACAAACTATAGCCAATCTGGCCCTCTGCCTGGCTTTATAAATAAAGTTGTGTGGGAACACCAACATACCCACTCATTCACACATTGTCTTCTATTTAGCTGTGAGGGCGGAGTCCAAGTGGCCCTTTGCTGACCGCTGCTCTAGGGTTCCCTCGCATCCCGAGGATTCCACCTGTGCCCCTGGCCAGATCCGCCACAGAAGCGCTGCCCCGAGGGGGTGTCACCAGGACTCTCCAGCTGCGGATCCTACCCCCGCTGCAGGGGCATGGTCACCAGAGCTGGCCTTGTTCACTCTCCAGTCCCCAGCCTGGCCCAGAGTAAGCACTCAGCAGTCGGCCACCAAGTGACTGGATGGGGACAAAGCTCTGTCCCCCTTCTCCCAGACGCCAGGCCGGAAGCCTGGCACTGGTTACCCACTGGGGTGGCCTCTTCCTTACCTTCTTTTTCCCTTTGCTCCGGGGCATCACAGTCTCCCTACAAAGGGTCATCAGTGGCATAGATGACCTCTCTCTTCCCTGAGTCTGAGCTTCTAGTACAAAGTGGTTTCCTGCTGCCTGGGCCCCTCTTGACTTTGGAGGGTCCTGGGCTTCAGGGGGCCAGTCTCTTTCTGGAGTGAGCAGGCAGCTGGGCTCGGCATTCTTTCAAGTAGGGAGACCCTCCGGGATATTTCCATTGGCTTGAGACCGGGGAGGGTCTGAGCCCGAGTTTATGAGGGTCGCTGCCATGAGAGGAGCGGGAGGCAGAGCACTGGCCCCGGCGTGGATGTCTGAGCCGGCCCCGTGCTTGCACATAACATATTGGCTTTGTAACTTGAACAAGCCATTTTGCGTCCCTGGGCCTCAGCCTCCTCGAAGAGTGGTCCTTGGACCACCTACATCAGAGTCATTTGGGAGAGCTTGCTAGAATGAGGATTCCCGGGGCACCTGGGTGGCTCGGTCTGTTGAGTGTCCTACTCTTGATTTCAGCTCAGGTCACGATCTCACAGTTCGTGGGATCGGGCCCTGCGTCAGATTCTGCGCTGACAGCACAGAGCCTGCTTGGGATTCTCTCGCTCCTTTTTTCTCTGCCCCTCCCCCACTGGCATGTGCACACACTGTCTCTCAAAAAAGTAAATAAACTTTAGAATGTAGATTCCTGTTCTGCCCCTCGCCCCGCCCCTCCGCCCTGTCTCTCAAAAAATAAATAAACATTTAAAAAAAAGGGCGGGGGTGGGGGGCGCCTGGGTGGCTCAGTCAGTTGAGCCTCCAACTTTGGCTCAGGTCACGATCTCATGGCTCATGAGTTCGAGCCCCATGTCGGGCTCTGCCCGGAGCCTGTTTCAGATTTAGTGTCTCTGTCTCTCTCTGCCCCTCCCCTACTCAGGCTCTGTCTCTCTCTCTCTCTCAAAAATAAAAAAGCATTAAAAAAAAAAGAATGCAGATTCCCGGGCACCACGCTAGACCCAGAGGCAGAGTCTGGGGATGTTGGGACTGTAGTGCTGCATGTTTCCAAGCTGTCTGGGTATTTGGGACAGAGAGGTCATGCTTGCCAGGCCACGTCCATGAGTCACTCTGTGAACCCCTTTAAGTGTTAAGCTTATTTCTGTGTTTTTATTACTGGGGTGGGGGGCCGTGGATGCACCATCTCCGGTGCCTTCCATTATCTGAGGGCTCCCGCGTGCTGGAGGGAAAGCAGGACAGAGAGGCGGAGAGGCATTAGCAGCAGCGACAAGCACCCAGTGGGGACGGGGCCCTGTGAAGGCGGGAGAGGCGGAGGCTGCCGAGGCCATTTGCCCTCTTGCCTGCCCAGTTACCTTGCTCCCGCCTGGCATGGACACCCCCTACCCCTGCCACTCCCCTCTGCAGGGAGGAAGCTTCTGCCACGGAAAATGACCCCAGGTGACACCACCGGGGCTTTCTAGTGACCAGTTTGTGGAGACATCGGTCATCACACACGTCGGAGCTGGGAGGGATCTTAAGAACATTCTAATCCTGCTCTTCCACGTTACAGATGGGGAAATGGAGACTCAGGAAGGGGAACAGCTTGCCTGAGGTCCTCCTGTGAATTAGCACCAGCCGGGGGCTCGGAGGCCAGACTCCTGGAGTCCCAGCTCCCCATCCTCCTGGCCTAACCTCTCACAGACTCCAGTTTCTCCAAGTTACTTTTTTTTTTTTTTTTAATTTTTTTTTTCAACATTTTTTATTTATTTTTGGGACAGAGAGAGACAGAGCATGAACAGGGGAGGGGCAGAGAGAGAGGGAGACACAGAATCGGAAACAGGCTCCAGGCTCCGAGCCATCGGCCCAGAGCCTGACGCGGGGCTCGAACTCACAGACCGCGAGATCGTGACCTGGCTGAAGTCGGACGCTTAACCGACTGCGCCACCCAGGCGCCCCTCTCCAAGTTACTTTTGTAGTTTCTGCCATGTTGGCATCCTGTCTGTATTATTATTTGTCAAGCATTTTCCCAAATAGGCTTTTTGTTTTACCTACACAAATAAATCCATTTTAACAGGAAACCTCACAGCATGACCATAAATGGATGACCGGTATCCTGTGTTGTGAGTAGAAGGTGCACGTAGGAATCCTTACAGAACTCTCGACGTAAATAATCTCGGTCTGTGTAGTTCTCAAACTCATTTCCAAAACCACCAGAGGGACCTTCTCTAGTCTTTTGGAGATGCTCGATGCCAGTGTAGCGGGAGATGTATAGATTTAAGCCACATTCAGGAATGATCTAGACTGGATGGTCTCAGGCCACCAGGGTGCAATTCTGTTGCTAACTAATCAGGTCACTTGTGCAGGTGACTTCTCTTTATCGTTCTATCATCTGTAAGGTGGGCCTCACAACTGTGGCAATTCCATGGGGGGACAGGGAGGGGAGTGCCGTGAGGGCCATAGGGCACTACTCTTGTGACGACTGCTATCTTGGCAAACCCTTACTAGAGGGTCTGCTCTGGGTCCAACAGGATAGCTGACACGGGGCATGCCGGCATCTTCAAGGGGAGGTTTAGAAGGAGTGGGTCCCTTTTTGCCATCAGCCATTATCAGGCCAGGGGGAGGGAAGCTGCTCTGAGAGGGGGGATCTGGCCTCTCCTCCCTCTCTCCCCTCCCCCACTTATCTTTTCCTCTCATTAGGACAGAGAGGGCAGTGGTGGATTTTATGTGGCTGCAGCAAGCCAGACTTAGGTTAGACTCCCAGAACTGTTTCTAATGCTCATTGAGTTCACTGGAAGATTTTTTTTTTTTTTTTTTTTTTCTTTTTTTTTTTTTTTCTTTTTTTCAATTTTTTTTTTTTTTTTATTTATTTTTGGGACAGAGAGAGACAGAGCATGAACGGGGGAGGGGCAGAGAGAGAGAGGGAGACACAGAATCGGAAACAGGCTCCAGGCTCCGAGCCATCAGCCCAGAGCCTGACGCGGGGCTCGAACTCACGGACCGCGAGATCGTGACCTGGCTGAAGTCGGACGCTTAACCGACTGCGCCACCCAGGCGCCCCTAAGTTCACTGGAAGATTTTAGTGAGCTTCCGGAAAGGAACCTGGGGACTCTCCTCTCCTATTGATTGACTCAGCCCGGGGAAACCCACCAGCTTCCCCAGGGACGGGCAGCCCTCCAGGGTCTTCTCCTTGCCTGAGGTTGAGCACAAGCCCCTTTTGGGAGGCTGAACTTGGGTGAGACAGCAGGGCTCGGTGATGGTAGGAAAAGGCACTGTGGGCTCCACTGAGCTGCCCTTTGGGCCTTTCCTTGGATTAAGAGGGTAGAAAGAGAAAAGAACTGGGAAGCTCGTGAGTGAGATACTCCAGTGTCACCAACTACCAGGCTCCAGCAGACCCTTGTGACATCCCTGGCTCCCTCTCTCTTCCCTCACTCAACTGGTTTCTGGAGGGTAAGGCTGAGGCCAGAGTGGAAGGGACTTTACTGAGGTCACGAAGCAGGGTAGGCTGGAGAGTGACCCGGAGCATTCCTGACCCCCAGCAGGTGCATGTGTCCACCTCAATGTCCTTCCTCAAACCGGCTCTCAAGAAGGGCTTTGAGATCTGCCCTGTCATTGTGGTTTGGGGGACATGCCCTGGGGTGGGCCGCTGGCCTGGGACGGTGATCAGGATGGGCAGATCCCAGGCTAAGCTTCAGCCACGGAAAGACACATCGGCTGAACTCTGCTTACAAAGAACAACGTGTCAGACTGAGCAGGTGTTGGGGACAGCCATGACCGACCGGTTCCTGCTCTCAGATCTTCCGCTCACTGGCTGCGTAGCCTGGGGACAGACACCATCCACCTCTTCCCTTTCACAGGTGAGTTTCCTCACCTGTCAAGTGATGATCATCGTGCGTTTCTACTGAAACGAAAGAGGGGACTCTAGGGCAGCAGCCGCTGCAGCGGAAATGCTGTAGAGGTAAATGGGACCTGGCATTCTCAGCTGTGGCCTGCTTGCAGGAACAAGCCCCGCGTCCCTGCATCCTGCAACGAATGGAGCCTTCCTTGGCGTCTGCATCTGGAAAACCTCAGTCCTAGCGAGGCAGAAGGGTATTTAAGGCCCAACATCTGACCTCTCTTGGAATTTTGGGGTCCTCTCTTCTATTGATATGGAGCAGCTTTTGCTCTGCCTGAGCCCTGCTGGCTCTTGGGGACCTGGGAATGGAAAAGAAATGACCAGAAGACACTTACCCTGGGGCTGGGCCTTCAGGGGCCCCTCCGGCCCGGAGCTTGGAGCTGCTGCTTGTCTGGTGCCCTGTCCACCTGCCCCTTCCGGCCTGACCACATGGCTTTTCTCTGTGGGCCTCTTTAAGATCTCCTCGATGGAGAAGGACAGCCCCAGCTTCTTTGGGGCCCCACAGCGCCCTGAGTTCTTCCTCTCCATACCCCGCAGAGGACAGGGCTAGCCTTGGCGCACTCTGTGAGAGGCAGAGGGACAGAAGGGGACCTTGTGTGCGTCCAGGGTGACAATGGTGGAGGGTGGCGTACTTCCTCCCCTGAAGCTCCTGTAATAATCAAAAGGGCAAGCAGAGGTGGGCCTCAGGTCAGATGATCCAAGCACGATTCTGTCTCCATGGGGACTTCCACGGGCTCCTTTCAAACACCCCTGGGATCAAGGAGGCAGGTCACATTGGGAGAGCTGGAACAGGCTGTACCCCATGCCCGTGGGCCCAGGGCTCCCGCAGGCTTGATGTCAAAGGAGTCACCATTGCCAGGCTGGGTTCAGTTGTACTGCAAAAGGTCTTCTCTGGGGTGGTTGCTTTCAAAATCCCCAGGCTGGGTCAGGGTCCCTGAGGTCCCCGTCAGTGGGGGGTAAGGCAAAAAGCTGGAAGGAAGGTGGAGCCAGCTCCCAACGATCCAGAGGCAATGTGTCCACCTTTGCCTTTTCTCTGGCTTCTGGCCCTTTCCTGCCGGCTCTGGGCAGCCTCTGGCAGGCTGGAGTGCCACCGTTGGGCCCCAGGTGGCCAACTCAGATCCAGGCCACCCTACAGCTTGAGAGGTATTCCCAGGAACCCTCTTGGACTTCTAGTTCTGCTGCTTCTGGACTCCAGAATAGGCTTTCTGGCACATCTGTGCTTCTGTCCGGCAGGTGGAGGCTTAGGAAGGGGATGTCTGGACCACCTCAGGCTGGCTCTCTGGGACGGATCTGGACTGAGTGCAGGGGTCTCTGGCCTTCCTTCCACTCCCTCCCTGGCCTCACTTTGCAAGCCTCTCCAGAGGCTCCTGGCCCAGGGTGCCTCTCCCTTCCTTTCGATGTCCTTTCTGCTTTTTCCTGACTGACATGCCCCTTCCCTGTCTCCGGAGACAGCACGGAGGGAACGCTTTCTGTCTGTCCCGTAAACTGTTGGCTGGGAGCTGACAAGGCACCCACCTGTCCTTCCTGGGAATTCTACTCCCAATTTCTGTGTAACCAGGGAGGAGGGGGCAGTAAAACAGCTGATAAGAGAAGAAACTCTCCACCCTCCTCAAGCCTGGCGATGCAGGTGTTGGGGGAGGGGACCCTGAGGCAGTGATGCAGGTGTTGGGGGAGGGGGCCCTGAGGCAGTGTGTTGTGTTGCTGAAGGATGGGAAGCAGGGCCCTGGGGAGGTGCCATGCTGGGGAGCAGGACAAGGGAGGATGGGAATGGGCCACGAGGAAGTGTCCCCAGGCCCCATAAAATGTGTTTGCTCAGTTAAGAGAGTTTATGGGTCACATGGAGGCTGGAGGCCCGGCCAGGGTGCTGTCAGCCATGGGCCAGTCAGAAGTGTTTCCCTGGGCTTGCAAATGTCAGAGGAGGAAAGGCTTCTGAGTTCTTACGGTGGGGAGACTGAGGCCCAGACCACGGAGGTGCGGTGGATATCTGGGCACAGTCTGATCTAAGTACTCCACTGGGGAGCTCCAGAAGGCCATGCTGGGCGCAAGGAGCCAGTTTGCACAAGAGGGACAGATGCCCCAGGAGAGACTGTGAATGTGCCTGAGAACACTAGAAGCCAACATTCTTGCAGGGGGTGGGGGGAGGGGAGACTGACCCCCCCACTTCCTACAGAGGAGGAGTCTGGAGAGTGAGGGACTGGCCCTGAGATGGGGAGAGGTAAATATCATGAGTCCTGGTTTAGAAGCGGTGCCCTTTGTGAGTGTCAGGCTATCCAATGGAGTCGGGGGGTCTGGGCTCCCATGCTGTAGTGAGCAAACCCTGCAATCTTGGGAGCGTCGCTGCTCAGCCATGCCAAAGCCTGATGTAGTTGGTCACCGGGGCTCCTTCCAGGCGGCCATGCTACCACCCTCCAAGTTTTCCCTGGAAGGGGAGGGAATGTTGGTGAGTCAGAAGTGGGAGTGGCTAATGTAACTCCTGCTCGTGCTCTGGGGCCAGAATGAGTCACATGACCCTGCTTAGATGCAAGGGGCGGGGGCGGGGGTGGTGGTGGTATGGGGAAATGGATTTCTCCCTGTGCCAGGAGGAAAATGAACCAGCCTGGTGAATGCACTGTAAAATGTCTGCTGTCTACCTTTATGGTCAGGAGGCCAGGGTCCCACAGCGGTCAGGCCAGCGCTGGCGGGCTGAAGGAGTCATTGATTGGGAGGGCGTCTTCCCCTCCACTTGGGGCAGAGAAATGTGTGGGGGCACTTGCGGTAACTGGTCAAGGGTGAGGACAGGCACATCAGGGGCCGAAGCAGCAGAGGCAGCAAGGAGAGGAGGAGAGGCCAGGAGCTGGAAGCTGTGCACTCACTGCCTTGTTTAATCCACCCAATAGCTCCATCGAGCGGGTTTCATTCACGCCATTTTGGAGCTGAGGAGATGCGTCCAGAGAGGTGGAGCGGTGGGGGTGTGAGGCTACGCGGCAAGGTGGCAGAAGCAGTGTTGAAACCCAAGTCGGTCCTGCTCTAAAACCCTGCTCCACTTGCCATAATCCCCGGAGACCATTTGATCCAAGCCTGTTATTGTACTGATGAGCCGAGTCCCAGAGAGAGAAGTTGCCTGAGTTACACCTGTCATTTTTAGCACCTCTTCTGATTCCCTTATATTTTGCCTCTCTCTGGGGTAAGCCTCACTCTCCAGCAGGTTAAGGAAGCCCCCCTGTGGTCTCCTTCCAACCCACTGCCCCCAAGGCTAGCCACAGCCCTGGCATTCACACTGTGTTCATCCTACAAACCCGTGTGCCACCCACGAGGGACACGTAGATGCCCGAGACCAAGACTCTGCCCTGAGGGACTCACATTTGGGGGTGGGGGAGGAAAGAACATGGCTGGACATGCGCCAGTGAGACAAACTTCAAAGTGGTGGGGGGTCGGGGGTGGGAGATCTAGTAGGACTTCAGAGGAGTCAGAGATTGGGTGGCCGTTTGGATCAAAGGATGCTGTAACGTGGCGGAAGGAAGGAGACAGGCAGGGGAGTCATCGCACACGAGCTCCCCCATTTATTCTATTCTAAAACACGCAGACAAATCAAGGGACCCTGCATCGTGTGCCATGACTAGTTTCACTGATGGGAGAAGGATTTCATCTTCTGAAGAGGTATTTAGGAAGAACGTGCTGGAAAAGTGGGCTGGAGCCATCTGTTCATTTATGCATCCATCAAACATTTTTCAAGCACCTGCTCTGACGTGCCAGACCGTGACTGCGGTGCCGGAATGAGAGTTGGGATCCAAATCGACAGCCTCCCTCTTCGCCTGGAGCTTACTTTGAGAACAGAGATGGTAACTAAATGCCTGACGTCATTTCCATCCATGCTCATGTTGTAAATAAGACAAAACAGGATGGCGAGCTAGCGACTGGCCAGGTGAGGGAAGGTACTTTAGGTTCCTTGGATTTGAATTTCAGCGCCCCCTCCCCCCCCCCCCCCGAGACAACACGGAACCATAGGTGTTCTTGTGAGCAATGGCTCAGGAATCGGAGAGCTGGTGAAGGCAAACACCAGGGATAAAGTGGAGACGCGTTATAAGCGGAGTGTGTCGGCATCTGGGAGGGCGTGTGTATCAGGATGAGTTCAGCTGTAAGTAACCAAATTCCTAACACGAGAGGCTTAAACAATAGGGGGTTTGTTAGTTGGCTTGGTGGTGTGCACAGGTTGGAGGACTGATGCAGGACGGGCTAATTCAGGTATGATAACAATGTCAAGGGCTGGGAACTTTCCAGTTTCTCCTCTGTCTTCCCCAAAGAGCTGGTTTTTGTCTCCATGCTTGTCCCCACATGACTGGTAGATGGATGGTTCCAGAAGCTCCAGGCTTGTGGCCTCAGACACACACAAGTGGGCCTGCCTTCCCCCACTCTTTTTATCATGGAAAAAAGCCTTTCCCAGAAGTCTCCGAGGAGAGAAGACTTTATTTCCCCTTGGCTGGGACTGTGTCACATGCCCACACGTAAACCAATCACTGCCAGAAAGAATGAAATGACCACGACAGATGAAATTATTCAGGGTTCATTTCCTGGGACTGTGCCGGGGCCACCTTTCCTGGTCAGTCAGGAAACAGCTCAGTTCCTGGACAAAACTGGGGTCTGATTGATAGGAGGAAGACAGGTGACTGCTACTGGGGAGAGGCTGGCAGGGTCTGCTTCCAGTAGTGGGGGGGGTGGGTCAAATGGGAGGTTGTGCAAGGAGGGGTGTGCAACTGACAAGGCCCCCACTGTGATTCGGGGAAAGGAGGAAGAGAGGAAGGACAGAAGGAAGGAAGCACCGTGTCCGAGTGTCCCCCATCTTTGGACGGCTCTGACATGTCTCACGGGGGGACAGCGGGACCCTTTCCAAAGTCATCACTGCATTACCGCCTCTGTTGCTCACAGCCTCCGTGGGGAGGAGAGTCGTGATTCAAAGGGATTAAAGCCTGATGAGGGAAGTGACTCACTCAAGGTCTCTCTGTTAGTTGCTAGCAAGTGGCAGAGTCACGACTTGGACCTAACCTTTCTGTCACCCAAACCCAACCTCTTTCTGCCACTCTCCACTACCCCCTGGAGTTATCTTAAAATTTTGAGTTTTTATTTTTTATTTTATTTTTATTATTTTTTTAAAAGTTTATTTGTCTTGAGGGGGGAGGGAGAGGCAGAGAGAGGGAGACAGAATCCCAAGCAGGCTCCGCACTGTCAGCACAGAGCCTGATGCACTAGTTGATTCCACGCACTGCGAGATGGTGACCTGAGCTGACATCAAGAGTCAGAAGCTTAACCTACTGAGCCACCCAGGTGCCTCTAAAATTCTGAGTTTTTAGAAGGAACTCTGAAAGAAGCATCTCTATGGAGACCTCAGCGGGTTGGCACTTGAGAGATTTGAGGTCCTAGAGGCTTCCGCCCTAATTTCCCTCGAGAGCAATTTTTCTGGGTGTAGCCCTCTGTGTATTTGGGATTCTGTGGTGCTAGCTTCCTGAGCAGAAGAGGGCCCTTGTTCTGTGGGCTAGGTTTATAAGGGCTGAGTGATCAGGGACAATGACATGAAGGTCTGTCATGCGGATGCTCTGGTGAGAGGATTGGGAGTACTCAGCAGATGCCCTGCCCCACCCCCATCCTTGCACTATTTTCTCTTGAAAATTGCTTTTGCCATGGACTCCTGGGAGGACTGAGATGCCTCCATCTGCCATTCTGAGCTCATGTTTGATTCTTTTTCACCCTGGATTCTGTTGAGGGCACTCAAAGCCCACCCATGGTACTTAGACCCCCTTGCTTGGGAATGAGAACTTGTCCTTCAGGCAGCCTGGGCAGATCCTAGAGGAACCAACAATTGGGAAGGTAACACCTAGCACTCAGGACAAACCACAGAACCCTCTCCCTTGGGGATTTGGCAACCAGTGAAGCTGGACCTGGCATAAAGTCAAGTCACATGTCCACTGTCAAGTCACGTGTCCAATGTCAGGTATATGCAGTCTGCTTGGATGGACCTTGGGTCAAATCCTTCATTTAAATCACATATTTAAAGCCAGTCATCATAAACTCTGAAAACCAGAATAACCAGGGTTGGTATAGGGCTTGCAGGGTCCTGCTCAAACTGCTCTAGAATCGGTGTGCTCTATATGTGACGACTTCCTATATTTAGAGCATATGTCCTTATGGATGGCTGTATCAGCAATAGAGCAATCCATCAATGGATGTAGAGTCTAGTATTTCTGGGTGTTAGTGCATGGCACGGATCTGGGGTATTTTTTCAATCAATCCTTCATTCAGCAAGAATTCATTTGGTGCCTACTGTGCATCAGATACGAGGTTAAGTAGGAGAAATATATTAAGACGAACCCCTACTTGATAGGGTTATAGATCAGAGAGGAGATGCCATTAGCAAACAGACAAGTAGATAAAATAATTACTGTAAATTGTATTACAGTTAGTTTGTCTTGTTTATTACTATGTTTAGGAAGGTGATTTTCAGGCAGGGACAAAGTGATAATATTCCTCCCATATCAACCATGGGCATTGCTGTGCCCAAGGCTATTAGAGCTCACGGTTGTACCTCAAAGGATGGGGGATATTGCCTAGAGCGGAGTGGGACTTTCTCATTCGTGGAAATTGCTTTTTTGAGAATCTCTTGAAACACCAAGAGATGCCTTGGGTGTACCTTCTCATCCCTTGTCAACGGGTTGTTGGCAAATTAAAATTGGCTTTGTTGGCTCATTTTGACTTGGGTAAATGTAGATTTTGTTGTTGTAGTTCTTGGTTTGATCAAGACTGTAAGTAAGCAACAAGAAAGCAAATGGGCTAAGAAATAATACGATTCTTAAACTGTGGCCAGGGGAGTGAGCTGATGTGTGGAGAGGGGCTCTGGGGACAACCATAATCACTATTATGAAGTTTGGATCTCGCCGTACGGAAGTGAGGCATCGTGTGGGGATAGTTCTCATGGATGTGATGCGGGTGAGCATGGCTGATCATTGCGCAGCACTCTTGGAACTCCCTTCCCTGGGAAAGCACGGGGCTGAGATATACGCATGGGTTCCAGGTAAGACCCACATGGCAAGTTCTCTCTCTAAGGTTGGAAGAAATTGCTGTGTCTGCAGGTAAGTTCTAGGCTGGGCAGCTGGCTTGCATGTGCTTCGTGTTGAATGGAAACAATACATTGAAACTCCTGACTCCCATTGGCATGGTGACAGTACAGAGGATGGGAAGAGCCCGGGAAAGACAGATCGAGAGGCAGCTAAGGGCACCTCCTGTGTCACCACCCTCGGGCAGTGCCTCTCAACCTCGGCCACAGCTTAGGATCCCGTGGGGAGGACCTTTCACAAAACTCTCCCTGGCTGAGCCCTGCCCACACCAGTTATGTCTGAATCCCTTAGTGAGGGAGTGTAGGTACAACTTCAGGCTGAGTAAAAGCTTATGGGAGGTCAGGTTCACACTGCTGACTCCTGTGAGGTTTCTGAACACCAGTTCTGAACCAATGTCCTATATCAGAGTTTCTCAAACTGCAGTGTGTATCCAGTCCCCTGCGGACTCTGATTCAGGACACCTGGGTTGGGGCCTGGGACTTGGCATTTCTAACAGCTCTAGGGACTCTGATGGGAGTGGCGGAGACCTGGGTGAGATGCAGAATTAAGCACCATGACATTGGAGAAACATTTCCTCAGAGCGGTGGTCTCAACACTGGCTGCACTCTAACATCACCTGGGCAACTTTTAGGAAATACCAGGGCCTAGGCTCTAACCCTAGAGGCCCTGATTCAGTTGTTTTGGGGTGAGCCTGGGGCATTGGGAAGGTTAACAAGTTCTCCAGGTGATCCTAACGTGCAGTCAGGGTTAGGCACCTCTGCTCTACAGACTTACTGTTATTTTTGTTGTTATTGCTTTGTTTTGTTTGAGATCAGTGCTGTTCCATAGAAATATAATGCATGTGTTAGCTATCTATTGCTGTATAATAAATTACATGAGACTTAATGTTTATTATGCCACACAGTTTCTAAGGATCAGGAACCCAGGGATGGCTTAGCTGGGTGATTCTGGCTTAGGGTCTGTCACATGGCTGTAGGCAAGATGTGGGTTGGGCTGCGGTCCATCTGAAGGTTGGACTATGGCCGGAGGACCTGCTTCCAAGGTGGTTCACCTCCATGGATGTTGGCTGCAGGCCTTAGTTCCTCACTAGATGAGGCTGCTTACAACATAGAAGGTAAATTCCTCTGGAATTAGTGGAGAGAGACAGAGAGAAAGAGAGTGAGAGAGAGAGAAGAGAGAGATTGGCATCAAGGAAGAGACCAAAGCAAAAATTGCAGGGCCTTTTGTAACCTAACTTTGGAATGACATGCCATTACTCCTGACCTATTCTGTTGGGCACACAGATCAATCCTCATACAGTATGGGAGGGGACCACACACGGGTGTGAACACCAGAAGGAAGGGCATATCGGGGGCCACCCTGGAGATGTCTACCACAGTGTGCATGCAAGTGATTTAAAATTCTCTAGTAGTCACATATAATAGCATTACTTTTCATAGCATATTTTACTCATCCAACATATTCATGTATTATTTCAACATGTAATCAGATAACATTATTTCCGAGATATTTTACATTTTATTTTTTTGGTGCTAAGTTTGTGTATTTGATACTTGTGGCTCATCTCAGTTTGGGACTCACCACATTTCAAGCATTCCATAGCCAGGTTGCTGCTTGCCTTAATTCTATGCATGTGGCTTGTCTGGATGGACCCAAAGGGTAGATTATTCTACTTTGTAAAGGTCCATCCTGTGTTTCCCCTCAAATGATTGACTGATTGGTTTACCTGATATTCCAACTTAACCATCTGTCGATTTCTTCTTTTATAAATTGCAAGTCTGGGTTTCTTGGGCTGATATTTTGTAGGAGGAAGCCCTTGGGTTTTCAGCACATTTATTCCACACTCTTGACCTTTTTATGCTACTTGTGCAAAAATTTGTCAGGAACAATATAAAAATTGCAACAGCAATGACTGATTTTGGCCTTTGACTCAGTGGAGGGAAACTAATTATGTGGAGGGAAACCAATTATGGGCTAGACTCCAGACACTCAATATTAATCCTCATCCTGCCACCGGCACTTCTACAGAACCCGCACCTTAGAGCAGGGTGAGGGATGGCCTAGGGGGAACTGTGTCCCCATGAACCAGACCTCAATTTCCAGAACAGCATGAGAGTCACACACTCTAATCCCTTGTCTTTAGGGTAGGATCGGTTACAATCTCACCCTTTAACAGGTAGTTTATGGCTTGAAAGAATTTTTGGATGAGCTGAATGAATTGCCCTTTGCTATGAGGAACAGAAAGTTAAAAGTCTTTTCTATGCAGATGACTCGGTTTTATTGTCACGAATCAGGAATGGCCTCATTACTGTCAGGAAAAAATGGCTCAGAATGAACTGCTCCAACCCCCAATTGTCATTTTTGGCAGATGTCCTCCAACATTGAGTTGGCTTTTATTCAACAACCTGTGAATTGCATTTACTCATTCAGTCACTCAGGGCTACATTTTCCTACTGAGCCATTTGGGGGACTCACCAGGAGGTGGTATTTGCTTAACATTAGGTGTCTGGGGTTCAGAATTGGGGTTTTTTTCTAAGGCCTTCTTGGGAGATTTGTAAAATGTACTTTGAAAAACTTTTAAACTAAAATAATTATGGCTTAGCTTGATGGACTACGACATTATTCCCACAGGCATTCCCTCAGCTGTTCCCACAGGTATTCCAACAGATATTCCCACAGGTATGCTCACAGGTATTCCCACAGGTATCCCCACAGGTATTCCCACAGGTATTCTCACAGGTATCCTCACAGATATGCTCACAGGCATTCCAACCGATATTCTCACAGGTATCCTCACAGGTATTCCAACAGATATTCCCACAGGTATGCTCACAGGTATCCTCACAGGTATGCTCACAAGTATTCCAACAGATATTCCCACAGGTATGCTCACAGGTATCCTCACAGGTATGCTCACAGATATTCCAACAGATATTCCCACACGTATTCCCACAGGTATTCCCACAGGTATTCTCACAGGTCTCCTCACAGGTATTCCCACAGGTATTCTCACAGGTATTCCCACAGGTATCCCCACAGGTATCCTCATAGGTATTCCAACAGGTATTCCCACAGGTATCCTCACAGGTATGCTCAGAGATAATCAGACAGATATTCCCACAGGTATGCTCACAGGTGTCCCCGCAGGTATTCTCACAGGTATGCTCACAGATATTCCAATAGATATTCCAACAGGTATTCTCACAGGTCTCCTCATATGTATTCTCACAGGTATCCTCACAGGTATGCTCACAGATATTCCCACAGGTATCCTCATAGGTATCCTCACAGGTATTCCCACAGGTATCCTCACAGATATTCCAACAGATATTCCCACAGGTATGCTCACAGGTATCCTCACAGGTATGCTCACAGATATTCAAACAGATATTCCCACAGGTGTCCCCACAGGTATTCCCACAGGTATCCTCACAGGTATGCTCACAGGTATGCTCACAGATATTCCAATAGATATTCCAACAGGTATTCCCACAGGTATCCTCATAGGTATTCCCACAGGTATGCTCACAGATATTCCCACAGGTATTCTCACAGGTCTCCTCATAGGTGTCCCCACAGGTATGCTCACAGGTATTCTCACAGGTATCCTCACAGATATGCTCACAGGCATTCCAACCGATATTCCCACAGATATTCCCACAGGTATCCTCACAGGTATCCTCACAGGTATTCTCACAGGTCTCCTCACAGGTATTCCCACAGGTCTCCTCACAGGTATGCTCACAGATATTCAAACAGATATTCCCACAGGAGTCCCCACAGGTATTCTCACAGGTATCCTCAGAGGTATGCTCACAGATATTCCCACAGGTATCCTCATAGGTATCCTCACAGGTATTCCCACAGGTATCCTCACAGGTATTCCCACAGGTATCCTCACAGATATTCCCATAGGCATTGTCACAGGTCTCCTCACAGGTATTCCCACAGGTGTCCCCACAGGTATTCTTACAGGCGTTCCTGTAGGTACTCCCTCAGGTATTCCCACATACTTTCCACAAGTATTCCCACCGATGTTTCCTCAGGGGTTCGTTTAGCTTCTCTTCACGAAGAGGCTGGTTCACTGGATTATTAACGCACTTAGGTCTTCCTTCAGCAGGTAGCAAATGTCTATGTCACAGACCGGTTCTTATGCAGCCTGTGACTTCAAACTGTCTGCTGTCAACGTCACATCCTGAAAGAGATGGACAGTTGTCCCCAGAACTCCCCTGAGGAATTGGCTCTTGCTGAGGCTCACGTGATGTTTTCTTAGGAGAACCCACAGTGAAATTCTTCTCAGACCACCAAGCCCGAACAACTCCTCTTGAGGAAACTGGGTAGTTTTCCTCTCTCTTTTTTTTTTTTTTAAATAACATTTATTTGGTTTTGAGAGACAGAGCACAAGTGGGGGAGGGGCAGAGAGAGAGGGAGGCACAGAACCGGAAGCGGGCTCCAGGCTCCGAGCCGTCAGCACAGAGCCCGACGCGGGGCTCGAGCCCACAGACCGCGAGATCGTGACCCGAGCCGACGTCGGACGCTCAGCCGACTGAGCCCCCCAGGCGCCCGGCAACTAGGTGGTGTTCTCCCCAGTTTCCACTCAGTGTCGTCCTGACCACGTGCAGGTGGTTGTATTTCTGACTTCTCTGCGGCTCCGGGGCCGGAGGTGAAGAAACCCACTTGGCTTCTTGGATGTTAGAGAGCGCCCGGCCTCCTCTCCCCTGCCCTGGCTTCTTGATCCCTTTCCTCCTTGGAAGTTCGTGCCGGGTTGTCTGGCTTCAGAGAAGTCTCTTCCAACCCTTCCCAGGATGGGGCCGGGATGCGAATGGACACCGCTTTGAGGAGGGGGACAACCTGTGTGTCCCCTTCAAACGACTGATAAGCATCGCGAAGGACCGGCGCCTGGTCTCCTGACGGCCTCGCTGGCGTTTTCCAAGCCGACCGCGAACTAGGCCCTTGACCTGAACAAGAAGAGGTTACGGTTGTGGAGGCAACGCGTTCCTGCTTCGACAAGCGCAGATCCTGGATAAAACGTAGCCACAGGGTTTTTGCTACATCGGTGAACTTCAAACCCAAGGTGTTGAACCCTGAGGGACCTCAGCGGAGGCAAAGAAAAAACTGCCCGTGGCGGCAGCACGAAAACCGGGGGAAGGCGTGAAGTCTTGGCGAAGATCGTGAGGGGACGTGTTGTGAGAGGCGGTGGCAGCCCAGCCCGAGAGGTTGGGGCGCCTCCAGTCCCGCTTCCCGGCGTGGGGGTGGGGGCGTTCCCAAAGGGAGGGGACGGTCCGAGCAAAAGGCCAGGGGGCAGGCGGGAGCCTGGGTGGCAGGGCGAACCGCCAGAGGCTCAGGACGCCTGCAGTCTGTGGGCGCACGTGCGTGCGTGCGTGCCTGCGTCTGCGTCTGCGTGCATGCGCACACACGCGTGCGTTCATGCGTGTCCACGTGCGCGTGCATGTGTGTGCCGTGCACGCGCGCGTGTGTTCCTGTGTGCGTGTGTGCGCGCGCGCGCATTTGTGTGTGCGTCCGTGTGTGCATCTGTGCGTGCGTTCCTGTGTGTGCCGTGCACGTGTAAGTGAATGCCTGGGTGTGGGTGGGGGGGAGGATCCAAACCTTTCAGCCTGGCAAACACACTCTCCATCGTCTGCCTCAAACCTCCCCCAGTGACTCCTTGTTCTTGGGCGTGCAGCACGCTATTTGGGTGCCTTTCTCTGCCCTCCTGGGCTACGGCGTGCCCCGCCCTTTGTACGCTGTGTCCCTCAGCTCTCCAAACCTCCCGCTGCTAGACTAAAATGCAGACCAGGCTTAAAAAGCCCTCAAGCGGACAAAAACGTCGATGCCACGTTAGCCAGGCCGTCTCTCGCTCATTTCACGAACGCGAGCAAAATTAACGTGGGTTATTTCTTGTAAACGTCTCTGACGGTCCTAAAAGAAATGTCAGTCATCCTCCTAAAATGGTGTAATATCATTACTTTTAAACACACCCCTGCCTTCCGGAAACCCCACTGTCATAACCCATCACTGTAAGGGTTGAACCCCTTCCTCGCTTCCGCTTTGGAAGCCATCCCTGTAACTTCATGCTTTTGAGTTTCAGGCCAGTTTTGGGTTTGAAGTGTCCCTGCTCACAGTTTGTTTCTCGCTCAATCAAGTGTTTGTACCAAGGACAGCTCTCTGGGTTTTTCCTTTGACACCGCTCTCCTCTCATGGTTTACTCGTGGGAGCCCTTGAGCTGGGAGGCCGTCGAAGGCGAGGGCCGTGGCTCGCTCTTTTTCTACTACACAGCGGATACAGTGCACACAGCAGGTGCCCAGTGAATGCAAATGAGTGTGTTAGTGCTTCAGTGTGCAGCATGTTTGGCCGTGTGTCACAGAATGTAGAAATACGTGTCTTTTAAAAAATATTTTTTTATTTATTTAGCACAAATATGAGGGGAGGGGCAGAGGGAGAGAGGATCTCAAGCAGGCTCTATGCGCAGTGTGGAGCTCGACGCCAAAGCGGGGCTCGATCCCAGGACCCTGGGATCATGGTCTGAGCCACAATCAAAAGTCAGACACTCGGCTGACTGAGCCACCCAGGAGTACAGAAGTCCCAGGAGTCCCAGAAATACATGTCTGAAAAAAATACAAGTTTATTTTTTTCTGGCGTGTTAATGGAGCTCTGGGGTTGTCAGGCCAGTGCTGTGTTGGCAGACTCACTGTCATCAGTGTCCACCACCTTAGTATGGTCTTCCATTGTCAAGGTTGCCTCACAGTCCAATCCGGCTGCTGGGGTTCCAGACATCAGGTTCAAATTCCAGGAAGAAGGGAAAAAGGACCAGTCTTCAAGCTGGGTCAGCCCTCCTCAGGAGCTTTTCTGGAAGGAACCTCATACAATGACTTTCTCTTTCATCTCATTAACACTACCCCCGCTCCTCCACACCCCCACACCTTAGCTACAAGCAGGACTAGGAAATGCAGTCTTTAAAAACCTGGGAACATTGCCACCATGAGTAAAATCAGGATTCTGTTGGTAAGAAGAAGGGAAGCATGAATATGGGGTACACAACCAGTAGCCTGCACTATAGCTCATAGTTGGGAGCTACACCCCTAAAAACCCAGAGAAAGGAAGTGAGATGGACTTTTTGGTGACAGACTTAATTATGAACACATAATACGCTGAAGCAGAGATGCACAGGGTCAAGGTGAGACCCAAAGCCTGTAACCCATCAGGAATATGTCCGCGTGAGAGCGGCTGGTCAGCTTCTGGGACAGGGAAAGCCTGTGCAGATGCAAACGTAGGTGATACCCCCTCCTTCTGACCGGTGGAATCGGGGAGTGTGGCTGGGGGAGAGTTTTAGTAAGCGGACTTTGGTTAGTCTGGTACCACTGGGAAGACCATGCCGTTGAACTATGGGTAGAGCCCGTGGCCTACAAGTCCAAGTTCACATCTTCATCAGGTTGCTATAAAATTGAACAGTTCAAACTCTCAGCTCATGAATGCGAGCACGCTGGGATTCAGACAAATAAATGCTAGCACGGCAGGTGACACATGCATTGAAGGGGGCGGAAAGAGCCGAGATTAGAACAGAGGGAAAGTGCCGGAGAGTCAGGGAAACATTTCACCGAGCATGAGCGAACAGACACTGAGATGCTAGAGTTTTCCTTCATCCCAGGTCTGTTGTTGACGGGCTTGCACGTGGGTGCATCCCTGGGGCTCAGTCTCCTCCTCTGTGGAATGGGGCCATTGGACCCGGTGGCCAGAAGAGTGCAACGATTAAGAGTGTGGACCGTTGAGTGGGTACCGCCTGCCTCTGAGTCCCAGCTTAATTGTTAACTGAGCGAGTGACTTCTTCTGAGCCTTGCCTGCCTTGTCTGTAAAACGGGGATGAGGACAGCAGCCACATATGCATGTTTTGGGATGGCTCAGTGAGGCGGTGCAAATACAGTCCCTGCGCACAGTAGGTGCACAATGGTTAGCAATTCCTTCCCCCGCCCACCCCGGCTAGGCTAGGAAATGCTGTCCTTTCTTGATAATCTGCTTCCAGCTGTCACTGCCGCCAACTCCAGACTCCCTTTGGCAGCCCGTCTCCCTGGTGACAGTTGCTATGATTGTCTCAAAAGTTCAGCAGCTACCACCCATCGTGCGGCAGGCCCCATGCACTGGTGTCTGGAGTCCTTTTAACCCACGATTTATTAGGTTTGTCATCCCTGATGACTCCTCAAATGAGCCCATAAATTAGAAATATTAATAACACCTCCCTGGGGTCTGAAAGCGATAGCTTGTGTTATGGGGTCCATTTATGGACCAATTATGATCAATTGACATTTCCATCGGCGTCACCATCCATCAGGGCACAAATGGCTCTAAGACTCGTGCTCTGGGGGTTGAATGGAGACAGCAGCCAAGGGGTGGAGGGTTATGTGGCTACGGTGATGTGGGTCTTCAGTTTCTTCTGCACCCACAGACTCCATCTATTCTCAGGTGGATCATTTAAATACACTTCACACCCTCTTGTCCCCTTCTGCATTCCAGAGCTTTCTCTGGGTGGATGATACTGATTCATTCATTCATTCATTCATTCATTCACGTACTCCTTCCTTCTTGTCTACCTTTCCTCCCTCCTTTGTTTTTTTTAAATGTTTTATTTATTTTTGAGAGAGAGAGAGAGAGAGAGAGAGAGAGCATGAGTGGGGAAGAGGCAGAGGGAGAGGGAGACACAGAATCCAAAACAAGCTCCAGGCTCTGAGCTGTCAGCACAGCACAGTTCACAGACTCATGAACTGTGAGATTATGACCTGAGCTGAAGTTGGACACTTAACCAACTGAGCCCCCCCAGGCGTCCCTCCTCCCTCCTTTGTTGAACATTGACTGAGCACCTCTTATCTCTTTGGGCAAGGCTGTACTTGTAATGACTAGTGATGAGGAAGGTGATAATGAATTAAAAACTCCCCTATCTGTTTCTGAGTATTTCTACACACCAGATTTCCCAGAAGGAAACCAGGGCACACAAGCAGTCACATAACTTGTCCAAGACCAGAGTGGTTCAGTGACTTGTCCAGAGCCACCCAGCAAAGGGGAGGAGGCAGGAAACTTCGCGCATGTTGCTCTGACACCATGCCTCAGTCTCTTCTCCTGCCAAACGGGTTTCCTGGTAGAACTCCGGTCCCAGGGCTGCCACCAGGACGGAACATGTAGGGGCAGTGCCCAGCTGGTAGAAAGTACTCCGGTCTCAGTAGCTGCCACAACCCGCACTATCCTTAAAACTGATCAGTTACTTGAAGTCCCCCAGAAGCCTCAAGAAGAAAAGGACACCCAGACCGTATCCTGACCCAGGCTGCCAGCAAAGAGACGGCAGGGGTGGGATGTGAACTCAGGCCCACGTTGTTACAGAACACACTTTGCCTCTGGCTCATATCCTAAAAATCAAAGCTAAAAAGCATCTATCAGCAGACATAGAAAGAAGACACTCGTGCGTGGGATCCGGAGACGCACAGAACACAGAAGCAGAGAGTGGAGCGGTGGTTACCAGGGCCGGCCGGTGGGGGAAGGGGGATGTTGGTCAAGGGGTAAAGGGCAGGTGCGGAGTGTTTTCTGTGTAGAGGGTAGTGTGAGCCATTACACATTCTGAAAGAGTCCATGGTTCCCCCCTGGAACTTTCTGGAAATGGTGGTAGATAATTCTAGAGGTCTGATGTACAGTATGATGATTACAGTAGTAACAGCATCACGAATCCCAGAAATACTTAGGAGAGTAGATGCCAGGTGATCTACACACACACACACACATACACACACACACAGGGTGAGGAGACACATTCATTCACTTAACTGTAGTGATCATTTCACTGTGCACGTATATATCAAATCATGTCGTACACGCTAAATATATACAATTTTTATTTAAAAAAGAAGACGTGACATTGTTTCTGTGGTTTCAAGTAGAAAGTTAGACTCTCTCTCTCTCTCTCCCACCCTGGGGCAATCAGGGAGGACTTCCTGGAGGAGGTGGCACTTGAGCAGTGTCTGAGGGGATAGGGAGAAGGAGGTGTGGTAGAGCTGGGGAAGGTAACCCAGAGGGTGGGGTGTGGCTGGCGAAAAGATGTGGGTGAGTTTGCCCAGAGCTGGGTATTGGGTGGAGGGAGGTGGAACGTTATTGCCAAGGGCCCTGGGCTCTGGGCCTGGCTGCAGGGTTGCCTTCCCCAGCTCCTTCCCAAAGCCCTGACTTTGGACCCTCTGCTACACCCGCCTGTGCAGTGGCCTCACCTCACTAGCACCGGTGGGGATAAAACGACTCTCTCTCCCCAGTTGTTGAGAGGGCCGGCTGAGACGAGGCGTGTGACTGTCGTAGGTGCGTCGTGGAGGGTGCCCCAGTAGCTTGCATTTGCAGACTTCATGGTGGTTGGAAGGAAGCCCTGACTTTGGAGTGGTTTCTGATCGTCTGATTAAGGGAAAACGGGAGAGAGGAAGGGAGTGCAGGTGGGGGCTCAGCAGGCACGGTGTGGGGGAGTTTGAGAGTGCCACCAAGCCTCTGTCTCTCTGTCACTTCTACAGCTAGCTGGTCTGCAGGGCGACCGGCAGGGGACAGGCCTGAGTGTTTTCTGTGTACGGGGTGGTGTGATCCATTGCTCATTGTGAAAGGATCCATGGTGCCCCCTCTGGAACTTTCTGGAAAAAGCTGTAGTCATACAGAAAGAGGGATTTTGAGCAGAAAAGGCCTGGAGAGACCATCTAGTCCAGGTGAGAAACTGAGCCCTATGAGGGAAGCAAGTTTCCCAAGGTCCCCAGGGTCAGTTGGCAGAAAATCCATGACCACCAGCATCTGAGTCCCTTGACTCCTGATGTCATAGCATAGAAAATGCTACAGCTGGACTCCTCTGGGTCCTCTCTTTAATATGACAGCCATCAGAGAGGAGAAATGACCTGCCTGCGGCGGGGAGGGGCTGCACCACACAGTGGCTCAGGACACAGACTATAAGTCAGGCCACATCCATACATGTCCGAATTCTGCCATTTACCAGCTGGGTGAGCTTTGTCTAGTGACGTCTCTAGGCTTTGGGTGGCGGGGTGGGGAGGGTCCCTCCTCTCTTAAACAGGACTGATCATGCCTATGTCACAGGATTGTTGCAAGCATTAACGAAACTGTTCGAGCATAGCACAGCCCCCCCCCTCCCCGAAAGCCCCCACTCAATGTGTGCGGTTATCAGTGTTTCCAGGCTGCACATGGTGGGTGGCCATATCATGGTAGACACTGACCCCCATCACTCACTGCACCCTTGACCCAGCTGGGTGGTGGCACTTCAGTTTGGGGAACTCACCTAGGCTCCAGGCCTGAGCCCAAACTGGCCCAAACCAAGAACCTAGGAATTATCCCACTCCTTCCTGTCACAGCCCTCATATAATCCACCAGCAAAGCCTACTGGTTAGACCTTTCAGGTATGTCTGGAAACCGGCTACTTCCTACTACCACCTCGGCTGCCCTCTAGGGGGAGCCAGCTGTGGCTTCACCTCGGACAGCTGCATTAAGTTCCCTGCTTTTCTTTTTCCCTCTCCAGTCCATACAGATGTTGTAGCAGGTGTCCCTGCTCAAGCACCTGGCCCCCCCCCCCCCCCATGGATCCAGAGGAGAACCAATAGCCTAAGAGCCTCTGTGAAATCCGACCCCGTGGCCCCTTTTCTGCAGCTACACAGACCTCCAGGCAGTTCCTTTGAACACACAAGACATACTGGCGTCTCTGAATTGCTGTTCCCTCTGTCTGCAATGCTTCTCCCCATACAGTCTCATGGCTCACTTTTTTATTCCTTCTGGTCTTCTTAAACACCATTTTTTCAACCAGGCCTTCCCTGCTTACCTCTGCTCAGGCACACCCCGACCCCCCCCCCCCCCGTTTTCTTTTTCTAGAACACTTAGCTCCTTCTTACGTGTTACATCATTTGCTTATTTAGCATGTCTGTGGTTCCCAGCTTCCCCCTTCTCTCTCTCACCAGTTAGACTGCAAGTCCATGAAGGCTGGGATTTTTTTTTTTTGCCTATTTGTCTATTTTTATATAAAAAAAAGATGAAATTGTCTCTGTGGTTTTAAGTGGAAAGTTAGATTCTCTCCCCCCACCCTGGGGCAATCAGGGAGGACTTCCTGGAAGAGGTGGCACTGGAGCAGTGTCTGAGCGGATGGGGAGAAGGAGGTGTGGTGGAGATGGGGAAGATAAGCCAGAGGGTGGGCTGTGGCTGGAGAAAAGATGCTGGGAACTTTTGTCTATTTGTTCATGACTGTATCCTAAGCATCTAGACCAGTATTTGGCACAATATTTATTGATCGAAAGGGAGAAGGAAGGTCTCTGCTTCCACTTTTCCCCTGGCCTGGACCCCTCTCTCCAGCCACGCGGGTATTTGTGCCACACAGGTTTTCAGCCACCCGTCTGGACTTCTGCTCCATGTCTGATCAACGTCAACCCCCTGTGTCATCCTCTTGGATGAGAGACCAGCCTGTCACTGAAACATGAAGCCAAATGTAATGGAAGCAAGTAAATTGTATCTTGTGTTTAACATTGTTTTATTGTAATTAAAATAGCGCACTAATTTTTAGAATGAGCAAAGAATGCACCCCATTTCCTCTTTGTGGCGGAATTTTTCTGACAAGATGATATAATGGTCCCTTAGGACAACCTTCGCTTCTTATTAGATTCTGGTGGGGCAGCTATAAAGAGGGTCATTTTTGCAAAAATGCTTGAGGGCTTCGTAAGCTTTCCTAAGGGCCTCTCTCAGTACTTTGATATTTAAATTATTCTCTTTTGAGGTACTTATTCATTATCCCCATTGATTTCCTTTTTGTTAATTATTAACAGGTCGAACCCTTCCACACAGTACTAATAACTAGCATTTTTCGAGCGCTTACCATGTGCTGGGCTCTTCGTTTGTATTAATGGATTTATTTTTGCCACAACTCTGCGTGATGGGACACGTGATTCTATGTGTGTTATGGGGAAACTGAGGCATGGAGAAGTAAAGTAACTGCTCAAGCGTTGTGAGACGAGTCAATGGAGCAGTGGGGACTCAAGCTGTAGAACCTGTTTCTTTAACTGCTCATAAATAAACGTTAAAGAATATAAGTGGCCAGTTCATTAATGATTTTTGCATTTAGCCATGGAAGGAGCCACCTGTGGAAATGCTCTAGGGATAACTGAATTCACAGCTTGTGTTTAACAGTGAAGAGCCCAGGTCTCCCCCAGGCCATTTCCTGGATTCATTCTTTAACGATGAAAAGCCAGTTGTGACCTTCTGAGGGGGCGGGGCCAGGGCTGGAGGCGGGAGATGTACCTATGGTGGGTCGTGGATCTGACATTTGTTGGACACCAACTCTATGCTCAACCTCTTGGGAGATTTCATTAGTCTTTTTTTTTTTTTTAATGTTTATTTTTGAGAGACAAAGAGAGACAGAGCATGAGCTGGGGAGGAGCAGAGGGAGAGAAGGAGACTCAGAATCTGAAGCAGGTTCCAGGCTCTGAGCTGTCAACACAGAACCCATGAGCCGCGAGATCATGACCTGAGTTGAAGTCAGACACTTAACTGACTGAGCCACCCAGGCGCCCCAAGATTTCATCAGTCTTGACCACAAGCCAGGGAGATAGGTATGACAGGCCCACTTTACAGAGGAAGAAAGTGAGGCATGGAGAGGTGAAGTCACCTGGATTAGGTACTCAGAACCAGATTTAAATTGGGGGGTTTGTGAGTCTCCCAAACCCAGGTTTTCCCATTGCACTGCCGCCTTGCTAGAACAGAAACATTAGCGGAGGGAGACCTTGGGGACCACTGGCAGATTGGGGCTGGGAGACGGCCAGGGTGGTGGTGTTGCAGGCAGTGAAACAGCCCTGGATAAACACAGTGGGGCCAGCTTTCCAGCACCTGTTCCCATCGGCTGCTGCCCGGCTTCTCCCATTCCTTGTATTTGGAAACAGACTTATTTTCTAGGAATAAAAAGGGAGGCTGGCCCTTCCAATGATCTGACGATGATCTGATTGCTGCCATTTACTGAAGCCTGAAAATATGTCACTCCCCAATTTAGGGGCTGCAACAAAGTATCTCGTCTGCCAACCCCAGAAATGTCAGGTTGTCCAGCTGGAGAAGTGCCAGAGAGAGAGGCAGAGGGACACAGGGAGGTTTCCACAGAACCCTGCGGAGCATAAAGGGAGTGTGTCTCTTGATTCATGTACCAATTACACACAGTGTATTACATTACAGAGCTAATGGGAAATAAACCAGAGGAGCATCTGTCCGTGCCCAAGCCCACGCAGGCCTCTGGATTGCTCAGCCCTGGCTGGCCACCTCCTGGCCTGGCCCCTGGAGGCTCATGAAGTGGAGGATAATTTTGGCACATCCACGAATCACTGGAGACAGGGCCGCCCATGTGTCATAGTCACTCTGCATAGGCTGGGAGACCTCTTCCCCCTCCCTTTGTTTCTCTAGATGGTTATGGAGGTCAACAGCATCCCCAGGTCCTCTGAGCAGGGTCTCCAGCTAAAGAAGTGAAAGATGGGTCTCCTGCGCCCTCTCTCCTCTGTGGTGAGTGGCTCCCGCCCAGGCAGGGCCTGTGGCCCGTCAGGAAGAGGCGCTCTTCGGGGCAGATGCAGGAGGGTGCAGACCCTGGTAAGCCACAGAGCTGGGTTTACCTCTCAGCTGGACACAACCTGTCCAGTCACGGGACGTCGCGGGGCCCAGCGCAGACAGAGGGAGTTCACCCTTCAGGAAGGCAAGTGGTTGGACTTCAGAGGCTGGCATTGGATTTGGGACTTCCCTCCTCCTCCCCCTTCCTCTTTCCTCGACCCCCCTGGATGACTTTCTCCTGTTTCCTTCTCAGCCCCTCCCATCTGTCCACCCTATTCTGACATGACCCCACTGGGACTTCTGGAAATGGTCTCGGGATTCCGACAGACTCTGGAGGGAAAGCAGAAATGATTATTGACCTCAGGAGAAAGTGCTCTGTCTCATCAGGAACCCAGGGAGCGGGGATTTTAAGGACAACAGGATCCCTGGAAATTGCTTTATACAAGAGAGGGATGTGGTCAGAATGCTTTACTATAGCAGGTCCCCTTGTTCATTTGGAATTTCTTGTTCAGCATATAATTCTCGGGGTATGTCTCAAAACGTAAATGGCTCAAGTTTTGTATTTTTCAGCATTCTGGAATACTGTCACCCTGAAAATGAGCCTTCCAAGCCCCCGCAGGGAGTCAGAAAGACATTCTTTCACACAGTCTGGAGTCACCGGGCCAGGTAATGCACTTCACCTCCCCGGGACTCAGTTTTATCATCTGTGAAATGAGGGTCTTCGCAGACTGTGGGAGCGCTGAACCCAGAAGAGAGTCGAAGACTCTTTCAAAAGTGTGATCGCTGCTCAAAAGTGAGGTATTTATCTCAAAACATGTGAACTATGTGAGCTTGTATAGCTGAGGGACTTAGGAATCCAAAGTGGCTGGGAGGAACCCATCCCTGGCTCCGCCTTCGGGTCATTGTGTGACCTTGTCCCCAGGGCATGTAACAACTTGGCGTTCCTTGACTTGCAGACACATCACTTTAATCTCTGCCTCCTTGGCATATGGCTTTTTCCTCTCCTCCATTGTCTCTGTCTCTTCTCTTAGAAGGTCACCAGTCATCGAGGATTAGGACCTGCCTTAATGACCTCATCTTGACGATATCTTCGAAGACCCTATTTCCAAGTAAGGCCATAGTCACCGGTCTTGGGGGTTAGGACTTCAATATCTTTTTGGGAGAGGACACAATTCAACCCATACCAGTAAGTGAAACACTCAGCTTGGTACTGGTGTCTTGTGAGGATTCAATACATATCAGCCATTGTCATGGCTCCTGAGACTCCAAGGAGGCTAAGTACCGAAAGTCCCCTCGCAAACAACAAAACACCAGGCAGAGCTATATGGTTGGCTATTGGTATTTTGTTTCTTTACCTTAACGGGAAGTGCCTTCAGACAGAGGCAGGAGCTGTGGGAATTCTGGGAATTCTCAGGGAAGAGGAGAATGGGGCTCATGAATAACCCTGCGTGCAGGTGTTTGCTGCGGAAGGCGGGGTGGGGAGAAAAATCCTAGCAGGCTGCACTCCTCCCCCCACGACTGCTGGTTGGCTGTGTAATGAACGGCAGACACACCCGGAGCAGGGCTCAGGTGGGCAGCTCAGGCAGAATCAACAGAAGACAAAACTGGGAAGGAAATAGCCACTTCTCGGACTAGAGTCCTCACAGCCGGGAGCTCTTGATTATCCTGGACGCTCAGAGTCCTGCGGTCTCTACTACCCAAATCCATCCCAAGCCACACTCCCACCACCTCCACACTTCTGCTCATGCCTCCATTGCTTCTTACCTGGACACCCAAGCCTCCCTGCTTCTCCCCGCATCACCCCATGGTCATTTGTTCAACTCAGCAGCCAGAAGACTCCTTTTAAAAGCAAGAGTCAGATCATGCCTAAAACCTGTCTGCAACCTCTAAAGCCCTCTCATTGCACTTGGATTACCTTGGCCGACACGTTCCTTCTCGACTGGCTTCCCCACCATCCTGTCCCCTTGTTTCCTGAGCACAACTTCTTGTTTCTTTCAGTTCTCCAATACACCAAACAGAACCCTGGCCCTGCCTCAGGACCCTTGCACTTGCTGTCTGCTCCCTCTGCGTGGAAAGTCTTGGTCTGGCTTCCTCCCTCTCATCACTCATTACTGTCTCTGCTCAAATGTGTCTCCTGAACACCCCATTTAAAGGAATTCCCTGCCCCAGACCCCCTCTGCATGCTTTCGTTTTCTTCTGAATACTTACCTTGATTTGAAATTAACTTGTATTTTATGTATTTCCTTGTGTGTTTGTGCTGCCAGAACATAACAGGCACAAGGACATGAGGAATTATGACTCTCTTGTTTACTTCTGTATCTTTAGTCAAGAACAGGGTATGAGATATGATAGGAGCTCAGTCAAATTGGCTGCATGAATGAGGGGCTCCTGGGAGGCTCAGTTAGTCAAGTTGTCGACTCTTTTTTTTATTTAATTTTTTTTTAATGTTTATTTATTTTTGAGACAGAGAGAGACAGAGCATGAACAGGGGAGGGGCAGAGAGAGAGGGAGACACAGAATTGGAAGCAGGCTCCAGGCTCTGAGCCACCAGCCCAGAGCCCGACGCAGGGCTCGAACTCACGGATCGCGAGATCGTGACCTGAGCTGAAGTCGGACGCTCAACCGACTGAGCCACCCAGGCGCCCCAAGTTGTCGACTCTTGATTTCGGCTCAGGTCATGGTCTCGTGGTTTGTGAGATCGAGCCCAGCATCACTCTCTGAGCTGACAGTGTGGGGCCTGCTTGGAGTTCTCTCTCTCTCTCTGCCCCTCCCCCAGTCACTTGTGCTCTTTCTCAAGTAGATAAATAAACTTGAAAGAAAAAAAGAAAAACAATTTGCTGCATGAATTAAAAATGGGTGTGGGACCAGTAGGACCTGAATGTGGGCAGGAGAAGGCACCAGAACATTCAGCACGAGCCCTTCTCACCACTCTCTTGGGCTCCAGTTTTGATAAACATACCTCTGCCATGTTTCTGAAACCCAGTCCCTACTTCCTCAGCTTGTTTGCTCGCTCCCCTCATTCATTCAACAATTACTGAGCACCTACAATGTGTCCCATGCTACCGTAAGTGCTGAAGAGGCAGATTACAAAAGCTTGAAAGGGAGAGGCCTAGAGAAGACAGGTACCGAGATCTGGAGTGGGAGGAAAGCAGGGAGGGCTTCCTGGAGGAGATGATGCCTTAGCTCACCACTTCAAGGATGAGCACAAGTTGGACAGGCAGGAAAGGAGGGGAATGGAGTGTTAAGAGGGTGTGGCTGCCAGGCCAAGCCTAGGGGAACAGAGGAGGCTGAAAAATATTCACAGCTGCCACTTATTCAACATCAGGCATGCTAAGCACCTGGCAAGAATGATCACGTGTCTATGGGGCAACCCTTGAGTCAGGTGCTTTACCAACCCCGTGTGGCAGAGAAGGGAACTGACACAGAGTGAGGACACCGCTAGTACGGGGTGATCAGGCTCCAGTACGGGCAGTGCGGCTCTCGGGCGGGTGTGCCTACCTCTTCCGTCACGTGGCCTGGAAGGAAATGGCCTCATGGTATATCCCGAGTCCTGGCTCTATGTCCACTTCTCCCCTACGGGGCCTGCCCTACTTTTTTTTTTTTTTTTTTTTTTTTTTTAAATTTTTTTTTTCAACGTTTTTTATTTATTTTGGGGACAGAGAGAGACAGAGCATGAACGGGGGAGGGGCAGAGAGAGAGGGAGACACAGAATCGGAAACAGGCTCCAGGCTCCGAGCCATCGGCCCAGAGCCTGACGCGGGGCTCGAACTCACGGACCGCGAGATCGTGACCTGGCTGAAGTCGGACGCTCAACCGACTGCGCCACCCAGGCGCCCCGGGGCCTGCCCTACTTTATGGGGCCCCCATTCATTCAGGGATTACGAAAGTCTCCCCGGGGGTTACAGCCTGGTGGCCAGACCTCTGTGATGCTCGGCCAAGTCTTGCCTTTCTTCACATTCTGGGTTGTTCTGCCCCGGACCCTGTGCTCAGCAGACCCTCCTTGAAATTCAACTGGGACACTTTTGGATGCAAGTGATGGTCCCCCCAACTGGCTCTCTGCTTAAGGACATAGCCGTTGGAGTGATTAAGGAGGGGGTCAGGGTACAGCAGCCCCCCAAAGAAGCCAGGACCCCTGATTATCACAATGGAGCCTAGTGGGAGGCAGGGCCACACAGGAGCCTCTCCCACTTGGAAGCTGTGGACGCTCAGGCGTGTCACTTACTCCGCGCCTCAGTTTCCTCTTGTGCAATATGGAGCTAATTTACACAGCCCAGCTTGTAGGGTGGTTTTGAGGGTCCAGGGAGCCTGGTGTGTGTAAGCCCGGTGGCAGGGGCTGCTTCACAGGGGCCTAACCACTCCACCCCCCACCCCCACCCCTGCACAATCTCATCCCTACTGCTTTCCGCACCCCTGATCTGCCTCAATCTCACACATCTCCGAACTGCCCAAACCAGGGTCACAACCAAGGGAGCCGGAGGCAGCTGTTAGCCTGGTTCAGGCAAGAGAGGCTGAAGAGAATTCAAAAATAAGAAAAAACCCAATAAAAGTCATCCTGCTTCTTATTATCACCATGCACCTATAAAGACTAAACAATGTCAGTGATCAAATATTCCTCCCTTCCAGGGCAGACAGTCCTACCTCCCCACGCCCCAAAGACCCCCCTGCCCAGACCCCTTGGCTGTGCCCACTAGGACTCAGCACTGTTGTCAGCAAGATTCCCTGGGACCTCAGCCTCCCTCCTGTGCATTCCCAGAGTCCTCCTGCTCTGGGGGACACCTGGACCTCCCCTGAGTGCCCAGGGTCCCTGGCAGCTTTTCAAGTAGGCTTTCCCCCTCTCCCACACTCTGTGCACCTCGGGGACTCTGTGCCCATCCTTCTTGTCCAGGGTGAGTCACAGATTATGAGTTTAAAGCCTCCTGCCACCGCTTCTTCCTTGAAGCCATCCTGAGTCCCTGAGTTTGTGTCTCAGGGACTGAAGCTTTTATTTTAGCCCCTGGCTACCTGCTATGTCTCCAACACAGACTTCCCCGGGGCCTCACCTGGGGGGACTTAGTCTGCAGAGAGGATCCCTCCAATTACCCAGCCTCTTGGTTCCTTAGATTTCTCTCTTCCAGTGAACTTGTTCTCACCCCTGCCTCAGCCAGTCACCCCCACAGTTACACCCAGACCCTGTTTTCCCCAATACTGGCAACTGCCCCTCCCCCAATTCCATGCTTTAACCAACACCTCCTGTTTTCCTTGTCACTCCCTGTGGTTCCCTGTCTTCATGATTCTTAACCTCACCCTGACCTCCATTCTGCCCTCACTGGCACCCTTTGACTGCCTTTCACCCCTTGTCCCTAACTCCCTCCTTAGACCCCGTGACCCAAAGTAAGATCTCTCTCCGGCATCCGCCCCATTCTGCCTTCCCTCCTGTCACTGAGTGGTGACTGCTCGAGAAAACCCTGGTCTTGGGGAAATCCAACTTTCTTTCTACTCCACACCTGTACTCAGGTATTCCTTTCCGTCAACGGCCACTAACTCAAGCAAGCCCCCAAGGGTGTGTCCAAACCAACCGTGCCTCCCCAGCCAGTGGTTTCTATGCTTCAGGTCGAGATTCATTTGTGGGTCAAGAAACCAGCTTAGCAGGTCCACCCAGCATGAAGGAAAGGGGATAAAATAGAATAGAAGGGGCCCGTGCCCACTGAACGTAGCACTGTTAGATGATGTCTTGTGGGATGTGTATATTCTGGGTCTTGCTTCAAAACATATTTTTTACTGCAGACAGGGGTTCAAAGAAATTGGGGGTACAGAACGGGGCTCCCTCCCGCACATTCTCCTGGTTGGCAGTTTCGTACCGTTCGCCCCCCACCTCAGGGGTGCCCTTGCACCATTTCACGGGGACAGTGGTTGTGATAAGGACTGTTTCCACACGGCCCCGCCCACTCACTGGCCAGCCAACTCTCCCAGAAGGTCAAGGCCTCGCACCCCGCTAGCTGCTCAAGGACCCTTCCCCTTCTTCTCCGGCCTCCTTAGCTTCTTCTCTACAGACTCTACAGAGTCATCCCATCAGCCTATAAGCAGGTGCTAGTCATAATAAAAACATACCTGCCTTCATTCCACAGCAGCTTCTGGAGACGGCTTCACATTTCTGCTTGTCTTTATAGCAAAGCTCCGCCAAAGTTGTCTCTACCTGCCAACCCTGATTCCTCTCTCTCTTTCTGCTTGCACCCACCCAGTCAGGCCTTGGTCGTGACCCCACCCCTGGAGCTGCTTGTATCAAAGCCACCCGCTACCTCCACCTTGCCACCCCCCACCGGTTGGTCCTCTGTCCTCACTTACTTGACCCCCTTCTGTTCTCCTTGGAATGCGTTTTATCTCCTGGCTTCCGGGACATTCCTGTGGTGTCCGGGCTCCCCCGCAGGGCTGGCTTCATGTGCCTGTGACAGCCACTAACGCTCCCAGGGCTCTGTGCCTCATTCACCTTCTCCTGCCATCTTGCTGCTCTTAATCATTTCGAGCAAGGGTTCCTGCATTTTCATTTTGCGCCAGGACCTGTGAGTGACGATGGCCATCCTATTCACCAGTGGCTCGTTCTGTCCTGTTGCTGGTCAATTCTCATCTTTCTGAGCTCTTCATGCAGGGCTCGGCCCTTGGAGGAGCATCCCCCCCCGCCCCCACCGCCCGATAACCCACTCTCCGCGTGACCCTGTGCAGGCTCTTGGTCGCTGTCTCTAGTCTGGGCCTTTCCTTTGGAACCCAGAGCTGTCCGCTTGCCTGCCTCCTTGGGGTCTCTGCATGGCCATCTAATGGACATGTGCAACTGAGCAAGTCCCGCCCAGTCCATCCCTCTGAAGGCATCCCCATCTTAGAAAAAGGTGACTCTACCTCCCCAGTCCCTCTGACCAAACCCTTGGGGCCATCCCTGGTATCACTCTCCGTCTCACACCGACTTCCTGGTCATCAGCAATCATGTCGGCTCTACTTTCAAAATTGTTTCAAATTCTGGCCACTTCTTACCATTTCTGCCACAACCACCCTTTGTCTCTCAATTCCAAACCAGTCTCCTTGCTTCTGCTGTTGCCCGGGCTCTACGGTCCACACCAGAGAAGGCAGAGCCAACCAAAAACTTCATGTGAGGGACACCGAGTGAGCTTCTGACTGTTGATTTCAGCTCAGGTCATGATCCCAGGGTCATGTGATTGAGCCCGCGTTGAACTTCACATTGATTGTGAAGCTTGTTTGGGATTCTCTCTCTTCCTCTCCGTCTGCCCTGTTTGCCTGCTTGTGTGTCTTCTCTTTGTCTCTAAAATAAAAACAAAAACATGTCAGATCATGCCACTCTCCCCACCCCAAGTTGCTTTCTGTCAAATTTGAAATAAAATCCAGAATTCTTTTATGCTACATCTGGCTCCAGACCACCTCTCTGACCTCATCTTCCACCTCCCTTCCCCCACCTGCTGTCCCTCCACCTGGAACGTTCTTCTCCATGTCTCTCAGGGGCTCAGCCCCTTGTTCCATGAGGTCTTTGCTCAATGGTCACCTCTTCCAGGATGCCTTCCCTGATATAACCTCACTCATTGCACCTTCCTGTCTTCCTTCTCATTCTATTTTAGTTCAGATCACCCCCCCCCCTGCCCCGCCACTGATACAAACCATATATATATATTTTTTGTCTATTGTCTTCTTAACCCACTAGACTGAAGCTCCTTGAGGACAGAACTTGGAATTGTTTTGTCTCCTGTCATATCCCAGCCACTCGAACAATGGTTACAACTTCGAAAAAGTTTACAATTCATGTCACTCCCCGTGCCGCCCCCCTCCCCTGCACATTCTAACTTTTCTGAAATTGGGATGTTTCTTAAAATCACCACTAGCCAGGCAGCAGTCACAACATACTTGTCACAGCCTGTATACTGGACTTCCCTTCCAGGTCAGGTGTCAGCAGCTGGGGAGAAAATCCCCAGACAACAATAGCAAAGCCTTCTTTTAAGAAATGCTGCATCACACAGAGACACTGAAGACAATATTGTGCACAAAACTAGGACAAGGTGATTCTGAGTCAAAAAGAGACTCGGGGGCCGCCTGGGTGGCTCAGTTGGTTAAGATCCGACTTCGGCTCAGGTCATGATCTCATGGCTCCTGACTTTGAGCCCCTCGTCGGGCTCTGTGCTGACAGCTCGGAGCCTGGAGCCCGCTTCGGATTCGGATCCCTCTCTGCCCCTCCCCCACTCGTTCTCTCTCTCCCTCTCTCTCTCTCTCTCTCTCTGTGTCTCAAAAATAAATAAAAACAGTTAAAAAAAGTGATTCGGAAGCATTGTCTCTGGATGTGAAGATGTTGAGGAGAACCTCAGTTAACTTGTGCACGTGTTCCTTTTAACGTATCACAAGTGGATGCAAAATCCATGTGTAAGTAGTCTAAAATAACTTAATAAATACAGCATAAAAAATCTAAGTACTAGAAAAGTATTGTGGTACAGTTTGATTTGATAGCATCTTCCGTCCGTGGTACATCAGAATTGTGCATCTTACAAGCGATGACGTGTTAAACCAGGAGTTGGCAAACTTTTTATGTAAATGGTCAGATAGTCAATATCCTAGGCCTCTGGGGCCATACGGTCTCTGTTGTAACTACTTAACTGCTACTGTGTTTTCTCAGCAGCCGCAGACAATCCTGGACATGAAGGCGTGGGTCAGAGTTACAATAGGACTTTATTTATGGAATTTAGATTTCATATACTTTTCACATGTCATGAAATATTATTTTGATCTTGTGACATTATTTTGATATGTGACACACACACACACACACACTGAGCACATGGGCTGTAGGAAAACAGGCTTGCAGGCTGCAGTGTGCTGAATCCTGTATTAAATTCAGTGAAAGGTGCTGAACCAGTTTTACAGATGGGAAAGCCGGGCCCAGAGCGTCATGGAAACATCTTGCTCAAAAGAAAAGACTCCTAGATCTGGGAGCTCTTAGTCATTGTCTTCCTCAACCCGGCAGGCCCCGCACGCAGGCTGGGGCAGGATGCCTGGTGTTACACCTGTGTGTTTCAGACACAATAATGGGGGTAAATTGCTGGGCACTGCGTACCTCACTCCCGCTGGCTCGCCCCTCTAGCCAGGCACCCATCCTTTCCCAAGGGGAACAACGCCCCACCCCGCCTCTCGCGTCTCGCTAGGGTCTGGGGCCTGGAAGGGGCATCGAGGCCAGAGGGGAGGAGGGGAGTGGCTCCAAGAGCTGCGCTCCTCGCCCCAGGTATTCGTGCTTCTCTAAGCCAACACCGAGGGCTGCCTTCCCTCACCTCTTTCTCGCTCACTCTGCGCTCTCTCTCCACTTAGTGGTTCATTTACTGCTCAATCTGTGATTAATTAAAACAATTTAAATAACTGTGCTGATGCTAAATTCATTTACAGCCACCTTCGCCGCGCATGGCTGCGTGAGCGCAGGGGAGCCCGGCGCGGGCTCGCGCTGACCGCCAGGGGGAGCTGTGGCCCCAGGTTTGACCCGGTCGGCTGGCCTCGGCTTTGGGCTGATGCCCGCTCAAGGAAAGGGTTAAACCGGGCACATTTCCCCTCCACCCACCTTGCCTTCTTCCACGTGGGCTCCCACCGTGCTCTCGCAGTCCCCAGAGACCCTCTGGGCTAACCCAGGATAGGAAATGTCAGGGGACCAAACTCCTTCTTTCTGCCTAGGTCAGCCCTGGAATATCACCCGGACACCTTGGGCCCAGACACCAGGAAGGTCTTGTTTGCAGGAGGGGAAACAGAGGCTCGCCTTGTCAGCCAAAGACCTGCAGGGAATGGACAGAGGTATAGATCAAAGGCCCTGGCCTGCCTTCCTCCACCATGAGATATGTAGTAGGTTGAATAGCGTCCCCCCCAAATTCATGTGCCCTCAAAACCTCAGAATACGGTCTTATTTGGGGGTAGGGTATCTGCAGATGGAATTAGTCAAGGATTTCAGGTTGCAATTTTTCTGAACTTTGGGTAGGCCCTAAATACAAGGACTGGTCTCCTTCTAAGAGGTGAGGAAACTGAGACCCACACGCATATATGGGAAAGAGGGCCATGCGGGGCCGGGGGGCAGAGACTGGAGCGGTGTGGCCCCCCCCCCCCCCCCCCCCCCAGCCACGGGGCCCAAGCACCACCAGAAACTGGAGAAGGCAAGGAAGGATTCTCCGGAGAGACTGCGGAGGAAGCGTGGCCCTGCCAGTGCTTTGATTTCAGACTTGTGGCTTTCAACACCGCGATGGAATAAATCCCTGCTGTTTTAAGCCACCCAGGTGTGTGGTCATTTGTTACCGCAGAGCCACAGAAAATTAACACGAGGTGTTAAGACGGAAACCAGCATGGACGGGTCTGCTCTGTCGTCAGGCCTCTTTGCTGGGTGCGTTCACGAATGTTTTCTCATTTAAGCCTCGCGGTGGTCGGACGACGCAGGTTGGTGTCAGCATCCCCATTTTGCAGGGTCACGCAGCTGGGAAGAGGCAGAACCCCGTCCACACTGGCCATCCACCAGTTTACCTGCTTCTGTGCTCCACAGCCCTGGAGCTTCCGGGATCTTGCCTTGAGAACAGCGAGGCCAAGGACCTAGAAGTTTGCTGCGTAGGCGAGTCACGTGCGTTCAGATTGCTGTCGGGAGGAGCAGGCCCAGCAGTGGGACCAGGGAGGACAGCACGGAGACGCTTGGTGTCTGAGTATGCTCAGGTCAAGCACACAGAACTTCAGGACCAGCTGCCTGCTTACAGGTTCACATGGGATGAGGTGTGTATGAGGCAGAGGGAGCGATTTCAGCCCTCAGTGCCTCCCTTCTAACCAGGGGGGATTTGACAACATTTGGCAATGACTGGAGACATATTTGGTTGTCCCAGGTGGGTGAGGGGGTGCTCCTGGCATCTGGTGAGTAGAGGTCAAGGATGTTGCTGAGCACCCTACCGTGCGCCGTTCAGCTCCCCCAGCCTCCCCACCTCGACACAGAGAATGATCTGGCCCCAAATGCCAACAGTGCCGAAGATGCCCGTGTCTATTCCTCTTTTGTTCTCTGACATTCCAGGTTACACCCCTTGGCTGTGTGGTCCTGCAGATATCTGCCTGGGCAACTTATTACATCGTTCATAGTTTTTGGTTCAAAGCTGCCTCCTCAGTGAGATCTGTTCTGACCATCTTATTTAAAATTACAAACATGCCCTCCCACCTGCTCCTCCCCATCCCTCTTATCTTGCTTAAAAAAAACAACAACCCAGATCCACAGTGTATCATAACATATAGCACCTTGTAGCATCCTATATCTGTTGCTTATTTCCTGCGTTTCTTTCTTTCTTTTTTTAATGTTTTTAAAAAATTATTTATTTATTTTGAAAGAGAAAGAGAGCAAAAGCAGTGGAGGGGCAGAGAAAGAGAGAGAGAGAGAGAGAGAGAGAGAGAGAGAGAGAGAATCCCAGGCAGGCTCTGTGACGTCAGTGCAGAGCCTGATGTGGGGCTTGAACCCATAAGCCATGAGATCGTGACCTGAGCCTGAAATCATGGCTGAGCCACCCAGACACCCCTCCTGTATTTCTTACTTATTGTCTGTCTCCAACAAAGACTTTTTTTTTTGGTTTATCTTATTGGCTGATGTGTTCCTCATGTCTAAATAATGCTTGGCACACGGTAGAAGCTCAAGAAATATTGATTGAATCAAATGATGCCCTTAAGTAGATTTCTAATGTGCTTGAGCACATGCAAAAATCCTGAGGAATCTGACAGCGAAAAAACCGGCGTGGCTTTGTCTTATCCAGGGCTTCTCAATCTTACTTGACCATGGCCCCGTGCTCCCTTTCTCACTTCAGCCCCCATCAACTGTCCCCATCCTGCAGAACTCATTCTGACAGTCACCACTCTGTTCCAGACCCCTCCTGGGGATATCTGAGGGCCAAGATTCTGAAGAGAAGGGTCGGGGAGCCCTGGGCAGAGCTGTGGGGCAGAGCTGTCACCACGTCCGGAGCCTGGACACCTGCCAGCAGCTGGACAGCACTTCCTTTGCACCTGTGCAAACATTCCATTGTCTGAAGCCTGGAGAAAGAGCGAGATAGCAAATGCCCAGGGGTATCCTTTGGAGGAGCTGGGAAAATAGGTTGAGCCTACTGGAAAACAGACAGTAGTTCTGTGAAAAATCAGGGTGCGCATTTAGAAGACGCCGACCAGCCCGGGTGTCTCTTTTGAGGTCCTGCATGCTTGAAAGTGGTATCTGGGGAGCCAGGGCCAGCTGCATCTGGAGGCACACTGGCTTCCCCAGAGGATGGGGAAGAAATGATGAGGGGTCTGGGTGCATGCCGAGGTCAGCCGGGAGTGCTGGAAATGGAGAGGAGGGCAATCCTCATGCATGGGTGGACTTGACCCCTGGGCCATGAAGGCCAGAGCTGGGACCAATGAGGGGAACTGACAAGGAGAGGCGGGCCTCAGCCCGAGGTAAGCCAGAAGCTTCTAAGCACTAACACACTTCCTGAAGGACTGGGCTACCTAACGACGCAGCACAATGCTATCCCCGGACATGTTTGACAAGAGTCCTGGAGGCCAGCTGGCTCTGTGTGCACGTAGCTTTGCACCCACGACATCTCTGATGCCTGCAGTGTAGCAGTGAAGAGTGGGGTCAGACCTGAGTTCAAATCCTGGTTGTCACTGACTTGCTGTGTGACCTTGGGCAAGTTGGTTAACCTCTCTGTCTTAGTTTCTTCATTACTACAGTGGAACAATGATGTTCTCACCTCACAGGGTTTCATGGGGATTAAATGAGTTAGTACGCAGTGAGAGTCTGGACCGCCTGGCCCACAGAAAGCTCTATCTAAATGCCACGGCTGCTATTTGGTTATCCATTTGGAGCCCTCTCCTTCTAGCCCTCAGTTCCTTGGCCCTGTCACTGGCCCTGCTCTGGCCTTTGGTTTAAATTTCTAGAACTTGTTCCCTGGCTCCACATATTTTAGCTCCCCAGGCCTGGGTCTTCAACCCTCATTTTTTTTGGCTTCTTTTGGTTTCTCCCGCAGGATCTATAGGGGGCACGGCTAGTCGCTGCTATCATGTTATATTAGCACATTACCAATAAGAGCATGAAGTCTGGAGTCAGAGAGATCTGGGCTCAAATCCCAGCCATGTGATTTGGGATCAATATCTTAACCATGCTGGGCCTCAGTTCCCTCATTTAGAAAATGGGTATGCATAATAGTTATGTCACAGGGTTATTATGGAAGTTATGTGGGAAAATTCATGAAAGTGCTTATGATAGTGCCTGGCACATGGTAAGGGTACAGGAAGGGTAACCTGTTGTTACTGTTATCATCATCATTGCTGTTCCCACTGGGCCAAGAAAGGCAAATCCTGAGTTCGAATCCTGGCGCTGGCATTTACTAGCTGTGGGACCTGGGGTAAGTCCTGCCCCTCCCTGGGCTTCAGAATCATCATCTGCTTCCCAGAGAAGCCCTTTTGTGGCTGCGTTTCTGTTTTCCAAGCTCTGATGTTCTGGCCTACCAGCTTCCTCCTGAGCCAGGTCTCCGGAGAGACCCAACCTGGCTTGGGTGTCTGAGCTCGGAGGCCCTGGGTCCCCGAGGGTGCACTACTGATCCACACGCACCCTGGGGTGCACCCTGCCAAAGCCCGGGGCCCCATTCCCACTTCCCTGAGGGATTCTGTGGGGAGGACAGGAGGACTCCTTCATTGGAAGGACACCTGGAATAGTGGTCTCTGTGCTGCCTCTGGCTCAGCTCAGCCACACCCAAGGCCGCTATCCACTCTGCCACCATCTCTCCAGCTCCTGTGGCCGGATCTGTGGATGTGTCAGGTACCAGTGAGCCTGTCTTGGCTGGGACAGCCCCATCTTTGGCGCACACGGCCTTCGATTTAGGTCAAGCTGTCATCCAACCTTGGGATCCACCCCTCTTTCCATTCAACAAATATTAATCAAGTACTTAATCAAGCTAGGTACTGTTTTAGGCATGAGGGATAAAGACACCAACGAAACCAAGTTCCTGACTCTGGCCGACTGGTTACTGTTCACCAAACTCACCAAACTTCCTTCCTTCCTTCCTTCCTTTTCCTTTCCTTTCCTTCCTTCCTTTTCCTTCCTTCCTTTTCCTTCCTTCCTTCCTTCCTTCCTTCCTTCCTTCCTTTTCCTTTCTTTTCCTTCCTTTCTTCATTCCTTCCTTCCTTCTCCTTCCTTCCTTCCTTCCTTCCTTCCTTCCTTCCTTCCTTTTCCTTTCCTTTCCTTCCTTACTTTTCCTTCTTTCCTTTTCCTTCCTTCCTTCCTTCCTTCCTTCCTTCCTTTTCCTTTCTTTTCCTTCCTTCCTTTTCCTTCCTTTCTTCATTCCTTCCTTCTCCTTCCTTTCCTTTCTTTTCCTTTTTCTTTCTTTCTTTCTTTCTTTCTTTCTTTCTTTCTTTCTTCTTTCTTTCTCTTTCTTTCTTTTCTTTCTTTCTTTCTTTCTTTCTTTCTTTCTTTCTTTCTTTCTTTCTTTCTTTCTTTCTTTCCTTCTCAAGAAGAGAGACAGAAAACCCCAAGCTCACTCCTTGCCATCAGCACAGAGTCCAATGTGGAGCTGGAATTGACGAACCGTGAGATCGTGGCCTGAGCTGAAATCAAGAGTCAGACACTTAACTGACCGAGCCACCCAGGCATCCCTTTGCTTCTCTTTCTGGAGAAGGATTATACTTCCCCATCCCACGGAATTCAGATTTGGTCAATGACATCGGAATGGAATTATGCGCACCAGCTACTTCATGTTGTGCTGCATTCTCTGGTCCATTTGGCAAGCACCTATAATATTCCAGATCGTGCTTCTCCTTTGGCCTAGCTCCTAGAGGGAGGACAGTGGTGACACAGCAATGGAATCCATGGCTGACACGTGTTGGACAAGGGTGAGAAATTAAGCCTTGTACTTCTGAGGCACTGAGCCTTGGGAGTTGTTTGTTAACACAGCAGAACCTAGCTTATCCTGACTGGCACTCTGTCCTTGCAAAGATTCTATTCCAGTGGAGAAGAGAGACAATAAATGACAAATGAATCAGTATGTAACGTCATATGGGGCACCAGGTGGAAATACTGAGGAAGGAAGAGGGATAGAAGGTGATGGGGTGATACTCTAGATGGGTGGACAGAGAAAACCTTGTGCAGGAGATGACATCTGGCCTAAAGGAAGCCAGGGGGTGAGCTACGTGGATATTAGAGGGAAGACTTTTCCAGGCAGAGGCGCCTGTAGATGTTTAGAGCTTGAGGTCAGTACGTGGCCTGTGTGTTTAAGAAACAGCAGGGGCCATTGTGCCTGGAGCACAGAGGGAGCAGCGAGGGAACCTTGTGTTGGTTAGCAGGTAGAGGCAGGTCATGTCCTATGTAGGGATGTGGGATTTGATTCCAATTGTGCTGGGAAGCCTTGGAGGGTAGACAGCAGGGAAGGGATGTGATGTCACTAATTTTACTCTCTCTGTGGAGAGGAGACTGCAGGGGTGAGGGACAAAGCAGGGAGACCCATCAGAAGGCTACTGCCTTTCCTGCAGGCAGGGGCTCATGGTGGCTCCCTCAAGGGCGCTAGAGAATCAACGGGGGAGAGAAGACTCCACACCCCTGTTAGAAGCGGTGGGTAGTGAGGGCAGTTCTGGCTTTAGAGGGAATTCCCATCCCTGTATTCCTATTTATCTTTGGGTGTTATTTTCCGAGCTTCTCAGACTCACCTGGGAACCTGTCAAAGTGCAGATGGTCGACACCATCTCCGATCCTTATTTCTGTAGGTTTTGAGGGCAGTTCAAGCATTTCCAATAAGAACCCCAGGAGGTCCTGTGGCAGCTGACCTGGGGACCATCCACTGAGGAACACTGCCCTAGGGCATATGCAGAAACCACATTATTCACAGATCACCTGATCTATTGGGGTTGGACCCCGAGGGGCCACCAAAGCCATCTCTTCTATGTCACAAAGTTGAATGATTGTTCAATCACTTGGAAACCCTTCAGAGCTTGCAGTGACACCATAATGGGCTGAGAAGTCTCCCAAAGAGCAAGAACCCTGAAAGGATGCCTTTGGGTGAAGGTCATGCTTACCTGAGGCACCCTTCATCATGGATGGGGTGTGGCTTGGTCCTGGGAAAGGAGGCAGGGGAGAGGCTAGAGCTGTGTGAGGGCTCTGAAATGTTTGCAATCAAAGGAGGTTTTTAAAAGGCTTTATTCTGAATGACATATAAACTGTGGTCCACCCTGGTTCACTGAGAAACATGAACAGCCTTGCTCCCATCCTGCCAATA
Source organism: Neofelis nebulosa (assembly GCF_028018385.1). Classification (NCBI taxonomy): domain Eukaryota; kingdom Metazoa; phylum Chordata; class Mammalia; order Carnivora; family Felidae; genus Neofelis; species Neofelis nebulosa. The sequence goes on from NC_080789.1 coordinate 12,816,323, forward strand.
GTCATTAACATGTTAGAAAATCTCCTAAGAGATTTCCCTGTGAGCCAGGACATCTCTCTCATTCCCGTTTATTCCAGGCCCCCTCCCCCCAATGAAGGGCCACTGCTCTCCAGGGACAGCCCCTGTACTGGAGCAGAAGCCTCCATTCCACATGCATGGAGCTGTTCTCAGCCAAAGTCTATTTGGGTCTGAAACAGAAGTCGCAATCCAGATGGAAAACCCCCCAACTCCTTGGGCAGGAGCAAAACTTGAACTGCAGGAAGGAGGGAATCCAAGGGGAATCAGCACCAGACAGTGTATCAGACAAGCACTTCCTGGGCGATTTAATATGGAGTGTCATTGTCCTCATGCCAATCTCGGGTGACTCCAGGTTGGTCTACCAGGTAGCCTCCATTGTTTGCAGCCCTCCAAAGTTATTCCCTCCCCATTTGCCTGGGGTTAAGCTTGCTCTTGCTTTCGGAAGCCATGAAGGTCAGGATTGTGGTGTGTGAGCAGAGGCAGGGGTGGGAGGGCGGCAGGGGTGGATGGAGGAAGCGGCTGGCTGGTGAGCGATGAGATTGCGCTACACATGTCAGAGGTAGCTGATACTGTGATGCCATGGTAACAGGGGACCACATGCTGAGCTGGGCTGCTAGGAAGTTGTTGGTCTTTTCCTCCCCATCTGCCTTTCCCTCCTCAGCGTCCACATCCAGGCCCACTGGGCTCCCTCCCACTCTTGCTGCCACACCCCACAGCCTTGCTTCCCAGGCAAAGCCACGTTGGAGGCAGAAAGCACTTAAGCAACCTCAGTGGCCCCTCTGGGCCAACCAGTGCGCCCTCCCGGCCTTTAGCCAGGCCCTGGAGTCACCTCTGGCTCTGAGCTGCCATTGAAAGCACCCTAAGCTGGTCCCAGAAAGGGAGCTGGTTGGAGCATGATTTCAAGCTTTCCGCCCTTGCTCATTCCTGTGCTCTGCTGTGTTACAACCACACGTGGGCTCCCTACCGCTCCTCACTCCCATGCACCAGGTACCAGGTACACTCCCAGGTACCAGACCCAGGTGGTCCCCAGTTTATGTAACTGGAATTTTCTCTTTGAACTCTATGCTTTGTTCTCTCTTAGCAGGAGACTGGGCATTCGGGAAGGGGAAGATAGATTTGCATGGGAAGATAGAAGCAATGGGGGACCACCCGGTTCTGTTCAATTCATTCACTGAGAACTTTGCTTGTGTGGGTCCTGGGTTAGTTGCTGGAAGACAACAATAAAGAAGACATCACCAGAACAACCGCATCCTTGACAAGTCCTTGCCTGCAAAAAACTTGAACAAGTTCGGGAGGAAAGCTAGAAGAGACAGAATTCCAGCACAGAGTGATAACAGCCATAATAGAAATATGGATGTGGTGGGAGCCTGGGGGAACCCCCAAACTGGGGTGGGAGATGGGAGGAAGAAGAGGAAGACAACCCTCTTGAACATGCTTGAGCAGAGCCTCTGTGAGGTCTTGGAGTGAGCCAGGTGGACAGGCTTGGAGATAAGACTATTTTGAGGATAGCAAAGAGCAGGTGGAGAGTCCCGAGGCCCTAGAGGCTGGGCAGGTGGAGAGTCCATGAGGCCATCACTGGTTGGGACTATCAAGGGACGGTGGGCAGTTTTATGTGGCCAGAACACTGAAGGAGTGGAGAGACGTGTGCTGGACAGGGTCCTAAGGCCAGCCTAAAAAGTTTGAGCTTTGTCTTATATACCAGGGTCAGCAAATCTTTTTTATAAAGGACCAGATACTAAGTATTTTTGGCTTTATGGGTCATACCATGTCTGTCTCAATTACTCATTGCTGCTATTGTAGTATGAAAGCACTCACTTACTATATATTAAGAGAAATGAATGTGGTTGTGTTCCAATAAAGCTTTATTTACAAAACCAGGTGGTGGGCCAGATTTGGCCCATGAGCTATAGTTTGCTAGCCCTGATGTGGACAATGGGCGTGGAGGTACCTGAGGGTTTTAAGTCAGAGAGAAACAGTCTGGTGCGTAGTATTGATTGATTCATTGATTTGGTCATCCTTTCAGCAAGCAGGTATTATGCTCCTAATATGTGCCAGGGGTTGAAGTAAGCACTGGAGATCAGAGATGAAAAAGACATAGGTCCCTACTTTCAGAAACCCACAATTCATTGGAGCAGGTGCGTGTAGAGACTCACATACAAGCAACTAGACTGCTGTGTCTATGAGAGCAGGGTTCTTGTCTGTGTTGGACACTATTACATCTTTAGAACATAGCACATAGTATGTGCTCAAGAAATATTTGTTGAGTGAATGATTGAATGAGTCAGTTCCCCAATCCAGATCGACTCTGACATGTGCTGTGATTGAAGTACAGGGGCAGTTGTTTGACAGGAGCTTAGAGCAGAGAGAGATTCATTGTCACTGGGAACGTGTGTGTGTGTGTGTGTGTGTGTGAGAGAGAGAGAGAGAGAGAGAGAGAGAGAGAGAGAGAGAGGGAGAGAGAGGGAGAGAGAGGTGTGGTAGAATCTGATTTGGACTCAGAAGGATGGATGGGAGTTTCATGTTTGAACTTGGCAGACCTAGAGGAGGAACAGGTGGATGGGAAGGGATAGCCAATTTCACTTTTCCACCCCATCTCCTCCATTTATTTTGGGTTCTTCTCCCATCCAGGTACTAACCAGGCCCGACCCTGCTTAGCTTCTGAGATCAGACAAGATTGGGCACGTTCAGGGTGGTATGGCCGTAGACTCTTTTGGGTTCTTCTATTAGAATTATTGCCACCCAGGCAGGTGGGTCCCTAAACACTGGATCAATGGAAACCTTCAGGAAGCATTTACAATCTGTAAAAAGAGTGGCCCCGTCCCCCACTATTAAGTGGGAACCTCCCCCATGCCATGCTGAATCATTTTATCCAGCTTGTCCCCTTCTGTGGCTTTTGCTGTTCCTTCCTTAGGGGAGGCCAGATCACAGCTGGGTGGGTGGCCTGAGTAAGTCCATCAGATGAAATAATTTCCTACAGCCACCTTGAGCCCAGGCAGACTGCTCTATAATAATGATGCCATAAATGCAAAAGCAAATATTATTAAATTTTAGAATTAAGATTTATGGTGCTGATTTCAGGGGTATGGAGAGGCTGTAGTGCCTTGCTTTTAAGTTTTCCAAGCACTAACCAGGATATTGAGTGGCTGGAGCCTGGAACAGGCACAGAGAGATGTCTGGCCCCCCTCTACCCCCTTAGCTCTGACATGGCTCTAACCCCAAACCAGGTAAGTGGTGGAGTCTAAGGGGCTTGGACCTTGGAATCAAATAAACTCAGGTGCGGGGACTTGGCCTCTATAAGCTTTGGCTTTTCTATGTGCAGAGAGGATTAAGTCACTCAGTCAATAGATATTTACTGAGAAATTACTATGTGCCAAGCACTGTGTGATGATACACACCTCACAGCCTTATTGTAAGGATGTAAAAAGATGCATGAAGGGCCAGCTGTAGGTACAAAGTTACTTACGTGACTCTAATGAGAGGTAAGTATTATACTTGTCCGTGGACCTAGATTTCTTAGATGCTTGTCATTCATTCACTAGACTCCTAAAAAATAACCTTTTTGTTTTGGAATAATTTTTAGACAGAAACGTTGCAGAGGTAGCACAGAGAGTTTCTGTGTACCTTCACTCAGTTTCTCCCACCATTAACATCTTACGTTGTCATGGAATCTTTGTCAAATGTACATTACTGACCTTAGTAGATCACTATAAGCTAAAATCCCCACTATTGGGAGTTCATCCATTTTCCATCGATGCCCTCTTTCTGTAACAGGAGCTGACCCAGGCTACCACATTGCATTTCATTGTCATGTGTCCCCAAGCCCATCTGGTCTATGGTAGTTTCTTAGAATACGCTTTTATTGAGTTGTTACTATATCTTGATGTGCGCTGGGAGCTTCTGCTTCTGCGGTCTTAAAGCCTCTTAACATCTTATTTCCTTGGCTTCCCACACAGCCGTGTCTCGGGTGTGGCTTGGGCTGACCGGTCTGTGACTTCAGCTCACGCGGCACTTTTCACACTAACATCTCGGCATGGGGACTAGTGACAAACACTGGACTCACAGATCTGTCAACAGATTTTAACTCTTCCACTTGTTGATTGCATACTTGAGGGAAAATGACTCATAGTGGCTGGGATTCAGAGCACAGAAGATTCAAAAGGCTCAAGCAATAAGGAAAATGTGATGCATTACCTGATAGGAAGTCTTGAGGTTGGGCTGCCCAAGGTTGGTTCATTCAGTGGCTCAGCAAGGTCATTGGAGACTCAGGTTCTTTCTGTCCTGTCACTCTCCCGCCTTAGCTGGACTCAGCCCCACCAGGGTCACAAGATGACCCATTGCCCACTTAGATTTCCTTCCCCTGCCCCTGGGAATCCAGCTCTTGGGGTCACCTTGAGTAGGCTTGAGGCCGGCTCTCTACCCTTGGCCCACATCTGGCCCAGCTTTGCCCACGCTTGGTGCTGTGTAGCTGGATCCTGATGGAGCACATCATCTTCCTGCCTCACTGCCATGGGCCTCTTGCCCTTAGATTTTTCAGGCACGTGTCACACAGCAGGCCATGGTGTGCAGACCATCCAAATCTAGCAGATGCTGTTCTACTAGCCTCTTTGAAGCCTATCCTGGGGATCTCACTCCCCATTCACTGACGACTGTCCAAATAAAAGCCCCTCAATATCCAAATCCTCCCAAGGCTGCTCCAATGCTTACGAGGTCAGAGGTGGTAGGCAGTGAAGAGTTGGAAACAGGTGTTTGGTTACCTTTTTCAGACATCCTGGATGGGAGGTCCAGCACTCACCTTGAAATATGGAATGTCTTGGGGCTGAAATTGAACTCGGGCCAGAAAGAGCCCCATTTTAGCATCTGTCACATTATTATTATTGATTTTGTTGCTACTACTCTAATGTAAGGGGCAGAGTGTGGACCAAAACGTCCCAGTTTCCTGACTCCCAGACAGGTAACCCTCCAGCTGACATTGTCTCTTGGAGGTTGGAGTCATGGTCAGATGCTCAGGGGACAGGTCCACATTCTGGAATCAGCTCCTTTTCTGTGCAGGCAGGCAAGCGAGCAAGCCCTTGGCGGGGAACATGCACACACACATATACAGTTGCTTGCACGCAGGGAAGGCAATTAAAAGAACCAGCGCGGTGACACAGAGGCAGTCTGTCAACTGCACCAAGTTGACAAATTTTGCATTGTAGAAACAAAAACAGGAGCTTAACCCCCTCCCTCCTCCTGCTAAGAGTGTAATGGAAACAGCGAGACTCTCCTATGGCAGAGTGGAGGCGAGGTCTGGCAGATGGATGTGGGGCCCTGCTGGTGCGGGCAGCCTCTGCCTGGTCAGGAGCATGGGGGAGACGCGGGCGGGACAGGGCTCAGCAGAGCACCGGGAGGACAGAGACGTGTTTGCTGAGCACGTGCACGGTTTCCCTACCTGTGGGCGGGGAAGTTCCCCTTCTCCAGTGAGCAAACAGGTTCCTGGGGTTGAAGCCCAGCGCGCTGGCCCACGGCTGGATGAGAGCCCCGTGAGGGTTCTCATCCAGTTCTGTCTGACCCGGAGCCTGGACTTTTTGGGTCATGGATCTCTGCACTTCACATTTTGGCGATCTGTCTGCATCGCTTCCTTGTAGGGACCTCAGCTCCTCCACCTCCCAGATCTGTCTACGTCTATTCTGGCAGTGCTTGTGTTGAACGAATATTCTACAGATTGACCTCTGATCAGTGCTAGGAGCTATTCTAAGCGGCAAGGGTGTAGTGATGAGCAAAACAAAATCCCTGCCCTGGGGGGGGAGGTTTCATGCTGGTGGGGACAAGGGAAAGTAGCAAATCGGAATCTAAGGAAGAGCAGGTCTCACCACCCATCAGACCCCTTTCCCAGTGATCGCATATTTTAACTCTTGCAATCCTCACGACGGCCCTGGGGGGGCGGGCGCTGCGGTGTTGTGCATGAGAGACATGAGCGTGTGGGGGCACAGGCAGGGGATGGTCCACAGCCACCTGATCTGTAGGGAACATCTGGCATTGGGACATGGGTCCTCTGGTCCGGGCAGCGCTGCCCGTGGCCCCTACGTCACACCCCTTCTCTCTGTCCTAAGAGGGAGTGGAGAATGCCTTAAGGAAAGAGCAGGTAGGCACCTGGCAGGAAGGATCTGCTAGTATGGGCTGGTAGGAGTGGGGGCTGGTCAGGAAAGTCCTCTCCTCTGCCTTTTCCATCTCTGGCAAAGTGATGGAGGGAGTGTCCACTCATCTGAGACTGGAGCCATGGGGCATGAACAATGAATGACCCATGACCTCAGATGCCCAGAGATCCCTCTCCTTTCCCACCTAGTGAACACAAAGCACTAAGGGTTTTCTTCAACAACTAGATCCTTTAAAAGAAATTCATCTTCTTAAATGTAAATTCTTCTTTAAAAATTTTTTTAATGTTTATTTTTGAGAGAGAGAGAGACAGACAGAGCATGGTTGGGAGAGGGGCAGAAAGAGAGGGAGACACAGAATCTGAAGCAGGCTCCAGGCTCCAAGCTGTCAGCACAGAGCCTGACATGGCACTTGAACTCATGAACCATGAGATCATAACCTGAGCCGAAGTTGGACGCTCAACTGACTGAGCCACCCAGGAGCCCCTAAATGCAAATTCTTCTTACTATTATCTCTTTTTTTTCTACTTCTGTGCTTAACAAACACCACCCCAATTACCACTGGCCTTTGCTAGCAGGAGGATTTTGGTATTGTGTTGCCAGAAGTGTGAAAGCCCTTGGTTTGATCTTTGCTCTGCTGCTTGGGTTGGCTGTGCACTCATGGGAATGTCGTTGACTTCTCTGTTCCTCAGAACCTCCTCCTTAAAGAGGTGAGGATTTTCTCACCTCCTCAGGACTTTCCTTTTAGTATTTGGGTCACTGGAGAAGTCTGGTGACCTTGCTGACCTCATGATGTATGAGAGTAAGTGATGCATGTTCCAAAAAGGTACAGCTCATAAGAACCTGTCTTTTCTTTCTTTTAAGTGTTTTTTTTAAGCTTATTTATTTATTTTGAGAGAGAGAGAGAGAGAGAGAGAGAGAATCCCAAGCAGGCTCTGAGCTGTCAGGGTAGAGCCCTATGAGGGGCTTGATCCCATGAACTGTGAGATCATGGCCTGAGCCAAAATCAAGAGTCAGATGCTTAACCGACTGAGCCACCCAGGCACTCTAGAATCTGTCTTTTTTTTTTCTTCATTTAAAAAAAAATGTTTATTTATTTTTGAGAGAGAGGACTAGTGGGGGAAGGGCAGAGAGCAAGACAGAGACACAGGATCTAAAGCAGGCTCCAGGCTCTGAGCTGTCAGCACAGAGCCCAATGTGGGGCTCGAACTCACCAGCCGTGAGATCATGACCTGAGCTGAAGTCGAAGTCAGACGCTTAATGGACTGAGCCATGTAGGTGCCCCAAACCTGTCTTTTCTTAAAGGCACAGAGCCGTAACCCCTTTTGACATTCACAATCTTCCTCTGGGTCATCCTGTCCCATGCAGTAATCATAACAGCCCATGTCCCATAATAAGCAGCCCAGGCTGTGGTCAATACAGTGTCCGTGTTCATGTTTCAGCATCTTGTCCTGTGCTCAGTTTCCTCCTGAGGTCTGCCGTGATGCCATCATCATGTCAGCTGGCCAGCAGAATGGCCTGGTGGCTCAAGAGGCAGGTTCCAGCTCACATGGACCTCGGGTCTAATCTTCAAATCACCACCTGCTGGTTGTGGACCTCAGAGAAGTTACTGCATCCAGCCATACCTCGTTTCCCCGTCTGTAAAATGGGGATTGTGCTGGTGGAGAGGCCTGGAGTGCACCTGGGGATGGTGTTGGGGAAAGAAACCGGCTTGAGACAGACTTTCAGTAGCCAATGGTCTGAGGAGGAAGTCCAATTTGGGAAGCAAAAGAGAATCTGCTGTGAGTGTGTACGGAGAGGAGAGGAGCTAAATGGTCCAGGGAGGAGCCGCTGGAGAATAGCACTAAGCAAGGAGACAGGTAGAGGAATAGAATTGAATGGGGATGTGAAAACGGGGAGCCCAGGAATTAGAAGCAGAGAAGTGATATCTCATTATGTCCTAAGACTGTCCCTCGCTGGGTTTAATCTCCTGAAAGAAAGCATTATCTTAGTCCTTCCTGTGTTCCCCGAATCTGACATGATGGCTAAAACACAGAGCTGCCTGGGAAAGGTTACTGTTCATTCACGTCCTTCTCACTATATTCTCTGTAGTGCTCTGTCCCAGACTGAGAAGTGTGACCCTCCTTGGGGCCGCATGGCAGATGTCACTCAGCCCACCACGTCCTCTCCCAAGGCAGATGTCACTAACTGATCCCTGCGCTCTGTGCTCTGATTCTGGTCCTGGATTTCAAATCCTTCTCACTCCATGTTCCCTTCACAGCCAGTACCAACCAATAACCACTGGGATTCGACGTGAACCTAACTGCAGTCTTAACTTCATTGGTGTCGTTCCAGAGAAGCCAGGAACTGTCAGTCTCCCGGGCCCACGAAGCTGGGCCTCACCTAGCTCATCACGGCTCCGGCCATCTGCAAAGTCTGCACTTTGCCTATAGTTTGCTGGCCTACTTTTTTTCACACCATGGTGGCTCTTAAAAATATTTTCCTGGCGGCAAATGGGTGTCTTCCTGCTGGGAGGAAAAGGGAAGAAGAATTAGCAGCTTCCCATCTGAGAACCTTCCACTGGAATTGATTTGCATTTTCCTTCCGAATTAATATGCAAATGAGAGTAAGCAACACCCCCCACGGGCAGGTTCAGAACACAGCGGTATCATCCCAGAACATTTATTAGCACTATTAATAGAGTTCACTGCCTCACTCCTCCCCTCTGCTTTTATTGCCATTCTAATTATGGACCGTTTTGTTTCATTTAACTTTTTCCCCGGTCCTGGTGTAGGCCCACTGTCCGCGTTGGGAACGATGCTTTGGCATGGAGTGATCTGCGAGGGTGGAGGGCCCTCATTCCTCCTGGGGGCTTCTCTCTGGGACCTTGCTCTACCCATCTGGTGCCCCCATGTTTTCGGAGGATGATTTCTCCATCTCTGACCCGACACTAATGTGGACAGGAGCGCTACTGAGCCCTGTGGAACCTCTGAAGGGGTTTGGGGTTCCTTGAGGGAAAGAAGCATTCAATCCAGATGGCTCCCCCTGGGCATTGACTCCCCCAGGCCCTGAAGAGTCCTTGCCATGGACGAGGCAGGGTTCCAGGAGCCCCCTGTGTACGAACCCATCTTGTTTCCACCACAACCTGAAGAGGCAAGGGGCTATTAGGGTCCCCGTTTATGGAGGAGGAAACTGAGGCACAGGGAGGTTAAGGGGCTTGCCCAGGTTAATCGAGTCTGACTCCAGACTCCATGTTTCCAATCAGCTGTCCCCTCCCAGACATCCCCCACCCCCACCCCGGGGGCCTCACTGGCTCTCTCTTTTTCCTCCACCACAAAATTAGGCTCAGCTGCTCTCAGAAGGCATGCCCTGCCCTGCTCAGGAACAGAAGTGCTCCTCAGGAGCACCAGGATTCCCTTTCTTAGGGGACACAGGGCATTGCAAGCAACAGATCAATTATTTTGCCATTGCCGCAGGGAATCTGCTTGTATTCGGTGTTACAGAGTCCTGATCCCTTCCTAAGCTGGCATGCCATTCACGTCCCTCCCTCTCCCGCTTCATCCTGTCCTACCCCTGTAACCCTGACAACCCGCATCCCATAATAAGCAGCCTGGGCTGTGTACTCGTGGTACCTCATCCTTTACTCAAGGCTCTGGGTCAAAGATTTTTAGGTACGGCTGGAGCCAAGTGCTTTACTAATTTAATTCTCACACAAACTCTGAGAAAAACCTCTGAAGGGTTTGTTCGGGTTTTGGGTTTTGGTCCTCATTGGAGGAAACCGAATCACTAAACCATTAAATACCTTGCCCATGGTCACACAGAGTAAGTGACAGTCTGGTTCCAGAGCCTGTGGTCTTAACTAAACAAGATCTGGGTTGCCTCCATTTCCCCAATGTGGTCTGGATTTTGGAAGCAGCTGGAATGGTTATGAGGTTCCAGATATGGACAAGGACCCATGACGTTTGGCTTGGCTCCCGTGGAAGAGCCCATAGAGGTCTGTGTACCCCTCTCACCAGGCAGGGAGCAGCACCTGGAAACCAGCCCCTACCTATTTTTAAAACCACAGATGATGTGTTAGAAAAAGATGATTTCTTCTGCTCAGCCAGCCAGCCAGCCAGGCGTCACTCTGTGCTTGTGGCTTCGGAGGTGCTGAGCTTGGAGACTTTATGTAGCGTCACTGGGAGGTCAGGTCTCTCTGCCATGCCGGAGTCAGCCCATGTTCATGTGTCTCAGTGTGGACCCCAGGCACCAGGGAGAAATGTGCATTGGCCCACATTTGCAAAGGATGCTGAGCTTTGCTGTTGGGACTCAGGAGATCTCAGATGTGAATGTGTTTTGTAAATGCCACGGCTCTGTCCGAATTAGAGCCAGCCTGGCAACCTGGGGGTGCTTGCTGTGTGCACACTGGGTGGGTTTGAGGGCTGATGGTGAGAATGTGTCTGTATGGGGAATGCATTGCTCTAGGAGGCTGGACTCCTAGGAATTTTATTTCAGCTCTTGGCCAAATCTGTCCCTTCTTAGGGGCCCAGCTTTTCCACCCTGAAAGCTAAGGTGGTGGTTGTGAATGATGGGGCCACACTCCTGGGGTTGCCTCTTGAACTGAGACAAGGCTCAGGGTGGGCACCCTGACACTGAGTCTTGGGGTCCCTCCCAGTTTCCTTCTGGCTCGCCCTGCCTACCTTCCCTTTCCACTCACGGTGGGCCTGGCTCTGGGTGGCTCTGGAAGGAGAGGGCAGAGGGCTGTTGGTGGAAAGCCCAGCTGCCGGGACGATGGCTTGGCTTGGTTGGCTCAGGAAAGGACAAGGTCATCAAACAACATGGGTGGGGGAATGTTTGTTTTGAATCCAGAGTCAAAGGCCTCTCCTCTCTTTAATGAGGTGGCGAATGTGGCCATGGGGATGGAGGTGTGAGTCTGAGACATGGGCATGGAAACCCCCTGGGCACTGCCATCTCTGTGGGCAGCTGACTTCCCTGAGGACAGCGAGTATCTATGGGATATGTGTCGAGAAGGGAACTGACCTGTAGGGAGGCTTCATAGTGATCAGTGCCCACTCGCAGGTTACATTAGCTACCTCCTCTTGATGGGAGCCATATAATGATGTGGCCAAGTGCACAGATGTGACCTCGAGTAGGTTCTAACCCTGTGCCTTGGAGACCCATGACCTCGGGAGAGCTATTAAACCTGCCCTTGTGCCTCAGTTTCCTTGTCTGTAAAATAAGGCTTTGAACGGGACCTTCTTTATAGGGTGGTTGTGAGGCTGAATGCTCAGCACAAGTGCCAGGCATTTGATGGTATCAGGCTCAGGGAACTCAGCCTAAGTTAATGCTATAAGTGGCAGAGCAAGAATTTTGTTCCAGATCTTTCAGCTTTATATCCACTACTTTCCCCATGATGCCACATGGCCTCACACAGAGAGAAGCCACGGGAGATGGGCCTAGAACAGGATGCAGGGGTCAGATGGATCTTGGAGGGCCTTCAATGCCAACTCAGAGGCTGCAACTTTCCTCTGTAGCCCCTGGAGGGCCCTGGAGGCGTTCATCTTGGAGCTGGTTGGTGGTCAGTCTCTGGGTTTAGCCTATGCTGAATTTCAGCTGGCACTGGTTATTGAAATACTGAAACACTTCCATATTGGTGATAAAAAAAAAAATAGGCAACGGTATTCCAAGTATCCAAATTGCCCTCCCTCACAGTCTGACTGCCCTGGACCCTCTCTCAGAACCACCCCCCCCCCCCCCCCCCCCCCCCCGCTTCAAGAAGAACAACTAGAGGGACTCAGTCCTGCTCCAGTGTGCTGGCCAGTGGGCAGGCTGGTTGGCCAGGGTCTGGGCTGGGAGCGTCACTGAAGAGTTAAACATCTCCCCAAACCCAGCTTCCTCTGTTGTGTCCATTGTCGCTTTAAGGAAGCCACAGCGTGCTCACTCATGATGAGAGGGAGGGGAAGATAATGGAAGAGACCAGCCAGAAAGGCCAGGGAGGGTGAGAAGCTCTGGAGAGCACACCGCTGGGCTGGCAGCCCCAGAGCAGGGCTGTGCGGGGCCTGTGCACCCAGCTTCCAAGTCTCCCCATTGTTTGTTCGGTTTCCTCCCGGGACGGATGTCCCAGGGCTGCTCTGGGCAGCAAGAAGCTCCATTTGATCTCATCCTTTGTCATCTCCTTCCCAGGCTCTCGGAGGCCATAAATGTCCTTTGATGGTTCTGTTAGCCCCAGAGTCAAGAACAGATGCTGTGCTCCTGCTGTCTGCACTGCCACGAGGTGCTGTGTGGTCTTGGGGGCAGTTATGTTTCCTCTCAGAGCCTCGGTTCCCTCCTGCGTACAATGGGTGGATCAGACTAGAAATGGTTGTTTTCCAAGTGTGCTCCACTGTGATGTGGGGGGAACGAAAAGAGTAGAGTTCTTCCAGCCCATTTATGTGGTTCCATGGCTTAAAATATGGCAGGTGGTCGGGGCACCCTTCCAGCTCTACCGTCATGTAGATGTAATCCCTTTATCATAGATATGCATAAAGTGGAGGGCCCCCACCCCCCTGTGTTACTGGGGTACAGGAAGGGGAGGAAGCTTCACTTGGCCAGAACCGTGAGAGGGAAAGAACATCCCCATGGAAGGTAGATTAGAAGCCAGCTCCAAGTCCATCTCTGAGTCAGGGCTTCTCTGGATCTCTTACAGCACGTGTCTTTCCACCAAGGGGATAGCGGAAATAGTAAGTGGGGCTCATGTAGCACTCATTTTGTGCCAAGCACTGTTCTGAGTGTTCCTCATGTATTAATTATCCTCATGGCAGTCCTGAGTGGGAAGTACAACAATTAGCCCTTTTTACAAGTGAGGGAACTGAGGCTCATGGAGAGCTGAAGCACCTCACCCAGGGTCCTGCAGGTGGAGGAGGCAGGGCTAAGATCTGAGCCTAGGTGGCCTGGCCCTGAGGTCAAGGTCTTAAGTTCCATGCTGTGCCGCTCTACACCACAGCATGCCTGTCCCCATTACAAACGAGGAAGTTATCCTTCAAGGATTGCCCTAATAAAGTATACCACAGGCTGGGTGGCTTGAACAACAGAAATTCACTGTCTTGAATTTTTGGAGGCCAGATGTCCCAGATCAAGGAGTTAGCAGGTTTGGTTTCTTCAGAGGCCTCTCTTTGGCTTGTGGATGTCTGTCTTCTCCCTGTGTCTTTACAGAGTTGTCGCTCTGTGTGTGTCTCAAATTTCCTCTTCTGACAAGGACACCAGTCACGCTGGATTATCCTAATGGCCTCATTGTGACTTAATCACCTCTTTAAGGGCCCCATCTCCAAATACAGTCACATTTTGAGGTCCTGTGGTTAGGACTTCAACATAAGGATTTTGAAGGGACGCAGCGGAACTGAAACAGCTGGCTGAAACACAAACTGAGGGAATAGTCGGAAGACACGAGGGGAGGTATCTGATAACAACAGGTGGCTAGCCCCAGAGCACTAAGTGCTGTGGGAACAGCCTGAAAAGCTTGTAGCACTAGTTCTGCCTTGGTCTTGATCCCCAGCCAGCCCCTCCCCACTGGGAGAGCCCCTGACTGGCTGGATATGAGTCACATGTCTGGGCTCCCAAAAGAAGCAGGGGCTGGGAGAGTGAGGATGGGCCCTTCAGCCTTCAACACCAACACTGCCCACCATGGGACCATGCCCAGAAGGGACAGGGAGAGTTGAATTCCAGACCACCCTCATTACTCCCCTGCTCTTCTCCCAAATAACCAATGTCTCCTGTATGTCATGATTTATCTCCCAAAGCCAGGCCCCATGTTCCTTAAGAGCACCTGCCCGTGTCCCAGATATGTAACACCTGGCAGGGGCATCAGGCTTAGTATGTGTTAGGTATTGTGTTTTGTGTCTGAAGTAACCAGCCTCATCAAATATCCACAGTGACTCTGTAAGGAGGAATGGATACACGTGAGGAACCAGAGCATCGGGAGATTGGGGGGGTTCTTCCAAAGCCCTTCCACAGTTCACTCATTCATTCAGTCAGCAAATATTTAGTGAACACCTGCTTCATGCTAGGCTTGGTGCTAGGGGACCTAACAGTGCCAAGCTGGACATGGTCCCCACCTTCATGGACGTATAGGCCAGCAGCAGGCAAGGAATTCTACCTCCTGTCTGATTTCCTAAGCCCAGTCTTTTCTCCCATTTCAGAATGACTTCTGAGAGAGCAGAGCAATTTTCAGAAATAGTATTCAATTTTCACTTCCACCTATAGGAGTGCTATAGCATAATGGTTAAGTGCACAGACTCTGAGCCTTGATGCTATGGGCTCAAATCCCAGCTCTGTTAGTTACTCACTGTGTCCTTGGGCAAGTCACTTAACCTCTCTAAGGTTCAGTTTCATCATCTGTCACATAGGGATGATGATAATAGTACCTATGTCATAGGATTATTGAGAGAATTAAGGGAGACAATTTACACAAAGCATCCAGGGAGGTCTCTATCTCAGGTACCTAGGACAGCGCCTAGCACCTGCTCAGAAAATGTCTGTTGAAGGGGAAAATCCCTATTTGTTGAATGGGGAAATCCCTACCTTACCCACATGGGTCTGCTGAATTCAACATTCTTAAACTCCCCAGGTAAATAGAGGGAAGGGGCCCTTCTTGTCTGGCTCCAGGGGCTCCCTGCCTCCTCAGTTTTCTGTCATCTTGCATGGTGGGAGGGACAATGGGAAGAGCTGGGCTGAGACTCAGGGTTTCATCTCAGCAAGGTGGGTTTCGCATGCTAACCTGTAGTTCAGGTCTTCCATCAGAAGCTCCGATCTTTCATAAGTACCTCCCGCATCCCTGGTTCTGTTCGACAGCACAATTTGCTCTCTGCTCTGTCTCCCGTGAGATGGCTTGCTGCTTGTCAAACCCCGTGCTTCTAAGACCAACTCACAGGAAAGAGGGCTTAATTGCTATGGGCTCTGTATTTTATTACACTTTGGGAGATGGAGTTTAATAACACTTAGGAATTAGGACGGTTGTTTTTCCAGGTCAGGTTCTGCTGACCAGCACAAAGTTTTCTCTGATTCATCACATCAAAAGGACTCAATATGATTTTTACTCTCTCCTTTTTCTAAGAAGAGATGATCATAAACAATGTGTGTGACCCAGGCTTTCCTGCTCTCTTCCCATCAGATAAGTAAACACAGATAGATCCTGAGGCTCCATGTGGGCCAGGCTCAATGCAGTGTCTCACTCAGAGATACCCTCAGTCAATGGTTAAACTAATTAAACAAAGAGTCCATTAGACTGGGGCAGCTCCAAGGCCCTGGTAACCTACATAAGCAAACCCAAAATCTAAGCCTGTAAATGCCTCAAGGTTACAAAATTGAAACTTGAGGACAATCACAAACAGTCAACTAGGCTTTAAGCTATAGTCAATCAATAATTTCCTTGCTTTGCTTCCACCTCTTTTCTAGAAAAGTCTCTCCCCAAGCTCTTTGGTGGAGCCCTCCTAACCACTTCTGGTTTGGTGCTACTCCCTTCGAATTGATTTTTTCTCAAATAAACTCTTAAAAATATTAATAGCTTCAGCTTATCTTTTCAACAGAATCTTCCAAATTACCAATACCCCATTTCTCTCAATAGAATGCCCAAGAAGAGAATCCACTTTATTTATCTCTTCAAAAGAGGATCTAAGATACTGTCTGTCAATCATAAATTATAAGATGAACTATTTTTTGTAGCACCAAGAAAGAAAAAAACTCTGCCAAACTTAATTAACTATGTTCCACAATCAATCATACAACACAGCCTAAAATGTGAAAAAAATTGCATGTCTTAGATTCAGGGGAAAATAGTAGTCCTTATTATAGTACCCCCCCCCCCCAAATGCACAAAACCCAAGAGCAAATTAAACAAAACAAAAACACTGTGTAGAAAGAGCTTATGACCAAGAGTCTCTTGGTTGGCCTTTGATAGCTCCTGTGCCTCGTGCCAGACACAACTTAAAAAAAAAAAATCAGTTCTTACGATTTTGTCTCTGTCACTAAATGAACTGTCTATCTTGTATTACTTATCAGCTTATTTCCTTCAGGCATTTAAATTTAAAAAATTTAATGAATTATACGTTATAGGTAGATCTTCACCTGCTCTTGTCCTCACACCTTTCCTTTCCTTTCCCACAGGGATTCACTGTCTTGAGTTTAGTGGATATTACTCTCACATATGGTTTTATATTTTACTGTATATGTTTGCATCCATAGCAAAAAGTGACTTTCGATGGGGGATATTCTTTTTTTTAATTTTTAAAAATTTTATTTATTTTTGAGAGAGAGAGAGAGAGTGAATAGGAGAGGGGCAGAGAGAAGGGAGACACAGAATCTGAAGCAGGCTCCAGGCTCCGAGCTCTCAGCACAGAGCCCAACTCAGGGTTTTAACTCACGAACTGCAAGATCATGACCTGAGCCCAAGTCAGACGCTCAATGACTGAGCCACTCAGGTGCCTTGATGAGGAATGTTCTGAAAATGCAAAACCATCCTGAATAATATTTGAAATACTTCCAGTGTGTTTATTTTTTAAAATATTTATTTATTTATTTATTTATTTATTTATTTATTATTTTTGAGAAAGAGAGAGAGAGCAAGCACAAGCAGGGGACAATCAGAGAGAGAGAGGGACACACAGAATCCAAAGCAGGCTCCAGGCTCTGAGCTGTCAGTGCAGAGCCCGATGCAGAACTTGAACCCACAAACCGTGAGATCATCACCTGAGTCAAAGTCGGACGCTTAACCAACTGAGTCGCCCAGGAGCCCCCCAAATACTTGCAGTGTCTTTATAGAGAAGGCAGCTGTTTCCCCTCACCCCCAAATATCTTTGCCACCCTCCGCCACTCCCCTGCCCTCTTCCTGACTCTCCACTTGCCCCAATTCATTATTTCTTCTCTCTTGGTGTCTTATGTAGATCGGGATTGGCAAACTTCTCTGAATGGCTATGGACGAAACTCTTTAGGCTTTCCCACCATACGTTCTTGGTCACAACAGCTCGGTTCTGTCACTGTGTCCCCAAAGCAGCTCTGGACAGTAAGCACATTAGTGAGCATGGCTGTCTGCCAATGCAACTTTATTTATGGACATTGAAATTTGAATTTCATATAATTTTCATGGGTCATGAGATATCATTCTCTTTTTTATTTCGTTTCAATCATTTTAAAATATAAAAACCACTCTAAGTTCATGGACTATACGAAAAACAGGCATAGAGCTGTATTTGGCTCACGGGCCATAGTTTGGCAACCCTGACATAGATTATTTTAGCTTCTCAGATGTTGTTAGGATTCTCTCTGCTTCCCCCCATATCCTAAATTCCCCCAGTGAAGGAGGGAGCTAGGCTGAGGTTGCAGGCAAGAATCTTTCCTTGTCAGCATCCAGAAGGAGGGGATCATGGAAATATTCACATATTTGTAATGTCGTCTCTGCTCTGCTAGAGGATATCATGTACACGTGTACTGGAGCCTCTAGGAGATGACGTTAAGCACCTTCCTGTACCACCACCTCCATATGACTGGCAGGGACCCCCTTCTTTCTCTTCCTCACTCCATACCACCTTGCTCAAACACTGGCCAACACCGGGATTCTGTTCATGTTGGAGAACAATAGGCAGGGACTGACTGAAGGAGGAAAGAGTTCTGAGTCAGCAGATTTTCATTTGGTTCCCACTCTGGGCTCCACGACTTGCTTGGGTTGTTTGTTCCTCCCATTATTTCCACAATCAGGTGAGGAAGAAACCGAAGCTCAGGACAAGAGGCCAATCTGGGACAAAATCCACATCCATTCTCCTCCTGGGAGCGCTGAAGGCTTTTACAAATGTATTTATTCCCAGGAGAGCCGAGCACAGGAATGAGTAGATTCATCAATGTAACAAGACAGTGGCAGTGGAGAGCAGTAGCAAGAGCCCTGGCAGGGAGGTGGGGCCCCCATCTTCCATTCCTGTCTCCTCTGACAACCGGTGTCACCTTGGGCATGCCCTGGCTTCTCTGGGGTTTGGCCAGGAAAGTGGATGGCGTGACATTGCTCGGTCCTACTTTAGCACCAGGAGTAGGAGTAGGGTCAAGGAATAGGATTTTTCCCTTCTATGCCACCACCGTGCTTCTGGGTGTCTAGAGCCCCAACTTTTGTTTTGCAGGAGCTTACAAAAACACAGGGCCATTGAAAAGAGGGATTTCCATGCAGGAAACTCTGGATGGGCTTAGCCAGTCTCGGGGTGCGGACTGGAGTCTTGCTGCCAGACAGCCCATGGGTGACCTGTGACCTCTGTGCAGGGTTCATGTGCAGCCCTGGCTTGAATGATGAGGTGATATTCTCAGGTGTTGACTTGGCTTCTACATGGCTCTGTGCTGCTGGGCGCAGGGAGAGCACAGCCATCTCAGGGCTGCCTGGGTGTCCTAAACATGGTCTGGGACCCTCCACCTTCCCTTGGCCACCTCACCTCCCTCTCTTCTACTCCAAGCCCAGTGTTAAAGCATAATTTTTAAAAGTTAAAGACATGACCCCTGTACAGATATAAAATGAATGAAGAATTTATTTAACTCATTGATTAATGAAGGGACCAGTAAGATATTAAAACCAGTTACAAACACACATGCGTGCGCACGCGCGCGCACACACACACACACACACACACACCCCAATCAGGGATGTGGAAATAAATATGCTAATAGATACAAAACTAGTTAATATTCTAATTAATCAGCAGTTACCCAACTTTTTGGTCTCAGGATCCCTTTACACTCTTTTCAAAAATGTTTATTTATTTATTTTGAGAGAGAGAGAGAGAGAGAGAGAGAGAGAGAGAGAGAGAATCCCAAGCAGGTTCTGAACCATCATGCACCATCTGCAGGGAACAAGACACTGGGTTTGATTCCACGAACTGTGAGATCATGACCTGAGCAGAAATCAAGAGTTGGACACTTAACCAACTGAGCTACCCAGGCACCCCCACTTTACATTCCTTTTTTAAAAATCTATTTTAAGTAACTCCACGCCACACATAGACCTTGAACCCCCAACCCCAAGACCAAGAGTCACACGCTCCATTGACTGAGCCAGCCAGGTGCCCCCCAGGACCCCTTTACACCCTTAACAATTATTGAGGGCCTCACAAAGATTTGCTTATGTGGGTTAAATCTACCAATATTTGCCATATTAGAAATTAAAGCTGACAAATGTTTAAAACACGAGAGTATACAAGCACACATTCCATTAGCCATCACAGCAATGATAGTAACATCATTATAGCAAGAAACTTGGCTATATGCTTGTGAGGAAATGAGGGAAAAAATAGGCAAATAATGCCTTGCTATTATTATGAAGATGGTTTTGACCTAACAGACTCACAGAAAGCATGTTGGGCAATCACCCAGATGTACTCAAATGACATTGAGCATCATTGCTATTGGGCAATAATGCATAAGGGCTGGGGTTATTATTTCTCTACCAGGTAGAAATCAATTATATATCTACCAGATAAAATTCATTTTCATCGCTGTGGACAAGAGTCAATTGCATTACTATGAGTTTTCTACAACTTTTACCTCGATAGAGCCATAAAATAGCCTAGTTGATGGAAATCTGTCAAAGGTGTTCGTCCTGGTAGGAGCAGATGAGGTCTACTAGATAATACCCAGACCTCCTCCAAAAGGACACCAGGTACTTGATTTTGCTCATTTCCATGTCTTTGTAAATTTTTTCCTGACACCAGGGAACCCTCCTCTGGTCTCCCTGGTGACAGGGTGGTCTGGCCCTCTCTGCTCTCTTTCTCTCTGTTTCTTTCTGTCATCTGTCTATTGTTATGGCATAAGCTCCATGTCCGGCTTCCCTTGGGTCTGTCCCTTTGGTGCTAAAGAGCTCATTGAGGAAGTAAAAAAGATTACAGTAAAAAGGCCATCATAATCCTAATTATCCTCAAGGCAATTCAGAGAAAAAAAAGCATAAGGATAAACATATTGAGATTTGCTCTTGCCTCAGCACGATTCCCAGAAAGGCCCCTTCAGAGCCTAATATTCCAAGACTTGTGATGTTTTCAACATGGCAGACAGAACAGCAAGGAAGCTGGGGACCTGAAACAGCATTAGATAAAATTGCACAGTTGAGGCCACATCAATTGTAAGTCATTTCTACCCTCGATAAGGATATTCACCCCGATAAGGATATTATTCCTTGTGTCCTAGTCAGAAGGATATCTTGGTCCTGAGGCCAGGATCATGGTTTGGAAGGGAAGTCTTAATCTTGTAGGGACAGACAGGGGAGCATCTTGATGACTCCAGTTGGAAATGTCTAGAAGGTTGGCCTAAGGAGAAGAAGAGGAGGTGGGAGTAGAGGGAATCAGCAAAGATCTATCCAGAGCAGAGCTACCCAGATAGGATGGCTAGCAAATTCCTGTATATACTAGGATTGCTTTTGACTGCAAATGATAGAAAACCCTCCCTAGTGACTCAGACAAATAAAGGATTGTTTGTCAAATAGAATAAATGCTCCACCTTCCTTACCAGATAGACACACACCTTCATGCTTGTCACTTCAAAGCTTCACGGTGGCTCCTGCATCCCCTGGAGTCTTCTAGCAGCTTAGAAGGGGATAGGGGCAAAGAGAAAAAGAGGAAAAGAACAACGCATGTGCACACCCACATGTGCACCCACACATGCATGCATAGATAAGCACACACATGCATGTGTGCACACACGATTTCTCCTGCAAAGGAAAAGATCCCCTGGGGCTTCTGCTACCTCTCACTGGCTCCCGCTGTGTATATAGCTCTCCAGGCAGGTGGCACATAGGTTGTTTTGGCTTTTCAACCTCTGTAATAAAGGAAGACAAGAATAAATTGGTTTCAAATAGCCTTTGGGTTGACAATTCGAGGTGTCCGCCTCAGCCCCATTGTAAGAAATGCAGGTGTGAACAGAATTGACACACAACTCCAGGTAAGGAACTGGATGGGAAGGGGCAGGTCCTTAGTATATAGCCCACAGGCTCCTGCCTTCCCCTTTGCCTAGGATGCCTGCCCTGACCTACATGTCTGTCCACGTGGTGCCTGTGCTATGTGCTGGCCACAGGGAGCACTGCAATAAACAGGATCTATGGAGTCACTGCCCTCATGGAAAGTATGTTTCAGCCATCCTTTGACTTCTGTCTTCCAGGAAGGGGAGAGACCCTAGTGGAGCCCACTTCTGGTTGGCTGTAAGCAGCCTATGGAGGTAAGTGCTATCACGTCCATTTTAGAGATGAGGAAGCAAGGCTTGGAGACAGTAAATGACTTTCCCAAGGTCATGAGGCTTGAGAGTGGCAAAGGTGGACTTGAACTTGGGTTTGCCTGACTCCAGTGCCTGTGTGTTGAGCTGTTTTGTTATGCTGCCTTTCCTTTTCAAAGGACATCCCTTAATCTGTTTGTGAAGACAGAGTTGATTATTCAGAAGTCTTTCTTCTCAGGAGATGCATCTCCCTTCCAATTGCCCACTTCCTGAGGCTGAGGGTCCTCAAGGACGGGGCCTGGGCCATGTTTAATTTCACGTCTTTGGAATTTGAGCACCTTGCCTGACATACTGAGAGAACCCCAAAACCCAGGAAAGTTGGGTTCAAATCCCAGATCCACCAAGACTGTTGACCGGGAAATTCTTTTAACCTCTATGGCCACAGTGACCCCAACTACGAAGTGAGTATCAAATGGGAAAATTTCTGCTCTAGGGTCTAATAGGCCTCCCACATGCTTTATTTGGAATCAAGAGGCATGAATTTGGGAGGATCATTGCCATGGATGGCAAATGCTCAAGGTCAGTTCTAATGCCTTAAGATATTTGGCCACGTGACTTTCCATAACTTTCAAGTCTGTAAAACGGGAACAAAATACCTACTTCAAGGTATTGACAGCAGAATCAGAAATAACAGACATCATAATAATGAGACTAGCTAGTACTTATTGAGCACTTACCACATGCTAGGATCTCTGCTCAGCCTCCTTCCCATGTTACTACACAACATAGGAGCTATGCATTATTATTCCCATTTTTATGATGGAAAAAGAGAGGTTAGTACCTGGCCCAAGGTTATACAGGTGGTCAGGCCTGATCTGAACTCAGAGTCAGCTCCAAAGGCTTTGTAAAATACATGTAGATATAAAGTGCCGTGAAATGTTAATCCAGGAGCCCAACGTAGATGAGTGAGGGAATCAGCAAACTAACACATATTTTCCATTTTTCATTCCCTCCACCTCAGGTCTCACAGACTGCTAGACACAGATAAGGCAAGCAGTGTTTATGGATAAATAGAAAGTAGATGAATGAGTGAGTGACCAAATGAGCTTATATATATGTTTGCATCCCTCTCTTACTGTGTATAAACTGTTCACTCATTCCACTGATACTGGGTGTAGGCACTATTCTCGAGGTTAGAGATGAACCCAGAGCAAGGGATAAAATGATTGTTCAGGGAATAATTTGCTGAACTGCAATGAAGAGAACACAGAGGACTTTTCCCCAAAAGACATCACAAACTGGAGTCCTAGCCCGGCTCCTGAGATTAGCTGATGCTTTTGGAAAAACAAACCAGCCACCTGCCTCGTTGATCATGTCATTCACTGTGTTATTTCCTCCTCGGCTGTGCTCCCGGCTGGAGAAGGACGTTTGCAGGCAGAGAGGAAGTCCCCTCCTCTCTCGTGGCCCGCCTCAGCCCAGATTGCCATCTCCAGCTGGCGATACTGTAGACAGGTGCCTGGGAGTGGATCATGATGTTGCTCTGGGAAGATTAGGGCCTGATAGGGCACAGCGCAGGGGGAAAGGGCAAATATTGAGTTGCAGCAGGCTGCTTTCTGACAAAGGCCTCAAGTTGCTGTTTACAACATCATGATCCTTTCAGTGTCCATTTAATCCTTGCTACTCAAAAATTCCTATGAGATCTTAGGCAAGCTGCTCTAACTCTCCAGGCCTCATTTTGCTCATCTTTCAAATGGGATAATAACTCTTGCCCTAGCTTCCTGCCAGCCTTCTAAGCCTTTTTTTTCTTTCCATTTTTTTTTTATTGCGGCAAAATGCACACTACATAATATTGACCGTCTTAACCATTTTTAAATGTACAGTTCAGCGGTATTAAATACATTCAAAATGTTGCACAACCACCCCCACCATCCATCTCTGGAGTTCTTTACATCGTGTGAAAGTGAAATGCTGCTCCATTAAGTAATAACTCCCCATTCTTCCTCCTGGCAATCACCCCCCCCCAACCCCCTGGCAATCACCATTTTCCTTCTGTGTCTATGAATTTGACTACTCTAAGTACCTCGTGTAAGTGGAATCATGCAGTAGTTGTTTTATTACGACTGGCTCATTTCACTCTGCATAACATCCTCCAGGCTCACTCGTGCCATTGCCATTGTGTGTGCCAGAACTTCCTTCCTTTTTAAGGCTGAGTAGTATTCCGTTGTATCCATTCATCTGTCGGTGAGCACTCAGGCTGCTTCCTTCTCTTCCTTCTGTGAACAATGGTCTTGTGAACACTTGTTCCTGCTTCAGAGCCTTTGACTTGACATTCTATATGCTTGGGATGCTCTTCTCTCTTCTTTTTACAAGAATGACTCCTCTTCCTCCTTAAGGCCTTGACTTAAAAGTCACCTCCTCAGGAAGGCCTAGCTAAAGTAGACCAGCTCTGTTTAATTCCCCGGTTACTGTCTATCAGATGACCCTGATGATCATATTTGTTATTTCTGAAATTGTTTTCTGCATTTATTCATAAATGTGATCATTCCTTATCCTTCCCCCCACCCCCACCCCTGCAATATAAACTCCATGAGCTGGCTTGTCACTGCTGTGTCCCCAGGGCCTGGCCCAGCGCCCACTACATGGTAAACACTCAATAAATATTTGTTGTGTGAATCAATAAGGGGCAGTTGGTAAATTAGGTTATTTCTAGTGGCACCAACATCATCGTTAGAGAGGGGCAGAGATCTGGCCTGGGAGATGGTGGACATCTGGTACCCGAGTGCTACCCTCAGCTGCCACAGGATGACATTCTCTGCTAGTGCATCAGCAAATACATCTTCATTCTCTGGGCAGCAGGAGAGCAGGGATGGAACAGTGTGAGCCGAGGGTATACTCCATGCTACCAGGAGGCAGGGCCTCATCTGGCTGGTTCGCTGTCTCCATCCACGTGGAAGACCGGGGCGTCTGAGATCTAGAAAAAAAAGAGATTTGCTCCCAACACTCTGTGGGAGTGGAAAATGAGCTCGGTTGGTACAGGAGGCCTGGTAGGAGTCTTAGCTCCACCCCTTAGGAGCTGCATGATCTTAGGCAGGGCTTCCCTCCTTCAGCTTCAGTATTTCATTTTTTTAAACGTCTATTTACTTTTGAGAGAGAGAGAGAGAGAAACAGACATAGTGTGAGTGGAAGAGGTGCAGAGAGAGAAGGAGACACAGAATCCAAAGCAGGCTCTAGGCTCTGAGCTGTCAGCACAGAGCCCACCATCGGGCTCAGACCCGTGGATAGTGAGATCATGACCTGAACTGAAGGCAGACGTTTAACTTGTGAGTCACCCAGGTGCCCCATTCAGTATTTCATTCTTTATGAAGCTGGGGGGATATGAGAGTTAAATAACAGTGGGTAGAAAGGTGTTTGTAAAATGTCAAACGTCAAAAAATTGAATGCATACATGAAAGATTCTCTCCTCTCCCCTCCTCCTTCCTGCATGTCTCCTCCTCCTCCTCTTCCTCTTCCTGACTCTCATGTACTATTATCTCCCAAACCCAGACTTCCATTACATAAAGCAAATAGCATGTTTATGAATAAGGAAGGCGGGAAGGGGCTGCAGGATTGCCTTCTATCCATCACATGGCCTAGAGGCATAGACTCTCCACTGGCACCTGGATGTGATTGGATTCCCGTATCTCTGGCAGGGCTAGAGATCTTAAAGGGATAACTCTGGGGCAAACATCTTGGACTTCTACTCCCTGGGTCTTGTCTTCATTTTAGGTAAAGGGGTGGGCTCTGCCAGGGGCTGTGCTAGGAAAGAGCCCAGAGCTGTAATGGGGCTCAGCGAGCAATGGTGCTGTGATCGATTGGTGATGCCTGTCTTGAACCTGTAGGGGGAGTGACGGCACAGGTGCCCTGTACTGGCCCTTTCCAGTCCAAAGTACTATCTTGGGCAGCTCCTTGCAGGATCCTCTAATTGAATTGTCACAGCAAGTCAACCCAGGGATATATGCAGCTTAATATTTTGTCTGTGACAGAGATGCAGAGAGAAGTATCATAGGAAAGTACACCTGTTTTCTAAGACTTCAAACTTAAGAATGTGCTTCCTAACAGGATTGGATAAATCCATTAGGAATCAATCATGCATGAATTTAACTAAGCTTTTGGGGAAATAATTTAAGATTTGCAACTTAGCAGCCCCTTGGGGGAAATGAATTCCGTAAGTTTATTACCTGCGACATCACCTGGTGCTTCTTTTAAAATCATCCAAGATGGAGGGAGGAGGATCCCTGCCTCTAATCAGGAACTGATGGATGTGACCACTGTCACTGCTCAGCCTGCCCTGAATTCTGTGGATCTCATCCTTTCCCTCTCAGTCTGTACATCTCTGGGATGCAGAAGATGGCTGTTCTGCTTGTCAGGCAACAGCCCATGGCATGAAGATAGTTCTGATCCTTCAAAGCTTCCATGAAATGCCACCTCCTCCAGGAAGTCCATTCTAATCTCCAAGGGTCAGGATCAATCCTTTCTTATTCTGAGCTTCCAAAGCAAGTGGGCAATAAAACAACTATCTGCTGTGTAAAGAAAAACTCATTATACTTCCTTTTTTGTTGTTGTTGTTGTTGTTTGTTTTTAATTTTATTTTTTAAAATTTAAATCCAAATTAGCGTACAGTGAAACAACGATTTCAAGAGTAGATCCTTAATGCCCCTTACCCATTTAGCCTATCCCCCCTCCCACAACCCCTCTAGCAACCCTCAGTTTGTTCTCCATATTTATGAGTCTCTTCTGTTTTGTCCCTCTCCCTGATTTTGTATTATTTTTGTTTCCCTTCCCTTATGTTCATCTGTTTTGTCTCTTAAAGTCCTCATATGAGTGAAGTCATATGATTTTTGTCTTTCTATGACTAATTTCACTTAGCATAATACCCTCCAGTTCCATCCACGTAGTTGTAAATGGCAAGATTTCATTCTTTTTGATTGCTGAGTAATGCTCCATTGTATATCTATACCACATCTTCTTTATCCATTCATTCATTGATCGACATTTGGGCTCTTTCCATACTTTGGCTGTTGTTGATAGTGCTGCTATAAAAATGGGGGTGCAAGTGTCCTTTCCAGACAGCACACCTATATCCCTTGGATAAATGCCTAGTAGTGCAATTTCTGGGTCGCAGCGTAGTTCTATTTTTAGTTTTTTGAGGAACCTCCATACTGTTTTCCAGAGTGGCTGCACCAGCTTGAATTGCCACCAACAATGCAAAAGAGATCCTCTTTCTCCTCATCCTTGCCAACATCTGTTGTTGCCTGAGTTGTTAATGTTAGCCAGTCTGACAGGTGTAAGGTGGTATCTCATTGTGGTTTTGATTTGTATTTCCCTGATGATGAGTGATGTGGAGCATTTTTTTATGTGTCGGTTGGCCATCTGGATGTCTTCTTTGGAGAAATGTCTATTCACGTCTTTTCATGTCACTGGATTATTTGTTTTTTGGGTGTTGAGTTTGATAAGTTCTTTATAGATTTTGGATATTAACCCTTTATCTGATACGTTGTTTGCAAATATCTACTCCCATTCTGTCGGTTGCCTTTTAGTTTTGCTGATCGTTTCCTTCGCTGTGCAGAAAATTTTATTTTGATGAGGTCCCAGTAGTTCATTTTTGTTTTTGTTTCCCTTGCCTCTGGAGATGTGTTGAGTAAGAAGTTACTGTGGCCAAGATCAAAGAGGTTTTTGCCTGCTTTCTCCCTGAGGACTTTGATGGCTTCCTGTCTTACATTGAGGTCTTTCATCCATTTTGAGTTTATTTTTGTGGATGGTGTAAGAAAGTGGTCCAGGTTCATTCTTCTGCATGTCGCTGTCCAGTTTTCCCAGCACCACTTGTTGAAGAGACTATCTTTATTCCATTGCATATTCTTTCCTGCTTTGTCAAAGATTAGTTGGCCATATGTTTGTGGGTCCATTTCTGGGTTCTCTATTCTGTTCCATTGATGAGTGTCTGTTCTTGTGCCAGTACCATACTGTCTTGATCATTACAGCTTTGTAGTATAGCTTGAAATCTGGGATTGTGATGCCTCCTGCTTTGGTTTTCTTTTTCAAGATCATTTTGACTATTTGGGGTCTTTTCTGGTTCCACACAAATTTTAGGATTATTTGTTCTAGCTCTGTGAAGAATGCTGATGTTACTTTGATAGGGATTGCATTGAATATGTAGATTGCTTTGGGTAGTATTGACATTTTAACAGTATTTGTTCTTCCTATCCAGGAGCATGGAATCTTTTTCCATTTTTTTGTGTCTTCTTCAATTTCTTTCATAAGCTTTCTATAGTTTTCAGTGTATAGATTTTTCACCTCTTTGGTTAGATTTATTCGTAGGTATTTTATGGGTTTTGGTGCAACTGTAAATGGGATTGATTCCTTGATTTCTCTTTCTGTTGCTTCATTGTTGGTGTATAGGAATGTAACCAATTTATGTGCATTGATTTTATACCCTACAACCTTGCTGAATTCATGAATCAGTTCTAGCAGTTTTTTGGTGGAATCTTTTGGGTTTTTCATATAGAGTATCATGTCATCTGCAAAGAGTGAAAGTTTGACCTCCTCCTGGCCGATTTGGATGCCTTTTATTTCTTTGTATTTTCTGATGGCTGAGGATAAGACTTCAAGTACTATGTTGATTAACAGTGGCGAGAGTGGACATCCCTGTCTTGTTCCTGACGTTAGGGGGAAAGCTCTCAGTTTCTCCCCATTGAGGATGATATTAGCATTGGGTCGTTCATATATGGCTTTTTTGATCTCGAGGTATGCCCTTCTATCCCTACTTTCTTGAGGGTTTTTATCCAGAAAGGATGCTGTATTTTGTCAAATGCTTTCTCTGCATCTATTGAAAGGATCATGTAGTTTTTGTCTTTTTTTTTTACTGATGTGACGAATCACGTTACTTGTTTTGCAGATATTGAACCAGCCCTGCATCCCAGGTATAAATCCCACTTGGTCGTGGTGAATGTTTTTTTAAATGTATTGTTGGATCCAGTTGGCTAATATCTTGTTGAGGATTTTTGCATCTATGTTCATCAGGGAAATTGGTCTATAGTTCTCCTTTTTAGTGGGGTCTCTGTCTGGTTTTGGAATCAAGGTAATGCTGGCTTCATAGAAAGAGTTTGGAAGTTTTCCTTCCATTTCTATTTTTTGGAACAGTTTCAAGAGAATAGGTGTTGACTCTTCCTTAAATGTTTGGTAGGATTCCCCTGGAAAGCCATCTGGCCCTGGACTCTTGCTTTTGGCAGATTTTTGATTACTAATTCTATTTCCTTACTGGTTATGGGTCTATTCAAATTTTCTATTTCTTCCTGTTTCAGTTTTGGTAGTGTATATGTTTCTAGGAATTTGTCCATTTCTTCCAGATTACCCATTTTGTTGGCATATAATTGCTCATAATATTCTCTTATTGTTTTTATTTTTGTTGTGTTGGTTATGATCTCTCCTCTTTCATTCTTGATTTTATTTATTTGGGTCCTTTCCTTTTTCTTCTTGATCAAACTGGTTAGTGGTTTATCAATTTTGTTAATTCTTTCAAAGAACCAGCTTCTGGTTTCATTGATCTGTTCTACTGTTTTTGTTTTTGTTGTTTTGATAGCATCAATTTCTGCTCTAATCTTTATTATTTCCTGTCTTCTGCTGGTTTTGGGTTTTATTTGCTGTTCTTTTTCCAGCTCCTTAAGGTGTAAGGTTAGGTTGTGTATCTGAGATCTTTCTTCCTTCTTTGGGAAGGTCTGGATTGCTATATACTTTCCTCTTATGACCGCCTTTGCTGCGACCCAGAGGCTTTGGGTTGTGGTGTTATCATTTTCATCGACTTCCATATACTTTTTAATTACCTCTTTAACTGCTTGGTTAGTCCATTCATTCCTTAGTAGGATGTTCTTCAGTCTCCAAGTATTTGTTACCTTTCCAAATTTTTTTCTTTCGAGTTTCATAGCGTTGTGGTCTGAAAATATGCACGGTATGATCTTGATCTTTTTGTGCTTGTTGAGGGCTGATTTGTGTCCCAGTATATGGTCTATTCTGGAGAACATTCCATGTGCACTGGAGAAGAATGTATATTCTGCTGCTTTAGGATGAAATGTTCTGAATATATCTGTTAAGTCCATCTGGTCCAGTGTGTCATTCAAAGCCATTGTTTCCTTGTTGATTTTTTGATTAGATGGTCTGTCCATTGCTGTGAGTGGGGTGTTGAAGTCTCCTACTATTATGGTATTCTTATCGATGAGTTTCTTTATGTTTGTGATTAATTGATTTATATATTTGGGTGCTCTCATATTTGGTGCATAAATGTTTACAATTGTTAGGTCTTCTTGGTGGATAGACCCCTTGATTATGATATAATGTCCTTCTACATCTCTTGATACAGTCTTTATTTTAAAGTCTAGATTGTCTGATATAAGTATGGCTACTCCGGCTTTCTTTTGTTGGCCATTAACATGATAGATGATTCTCCATCCCCTTATTTTCAATCTGAAGGTGTCTTTAGGTCTAAAGTGGGTCTCTTGTAAACAACATATAGATGGATCTTGTTTTCTTATCCATTCTGTTACCCTATGTCTTTTGATTGGAGCATTGAGTCCACTGATGTTTAGAGTGAGTACTGAAAGATATGAATTTATTGCCATTAGGATGCTCATAGAGTTGGAGTTTCTGGTGGTGTTATCTGGTCCTTCCTAATCTTTTGTTGCTTTTGGAATATATATATATATATATATATATATATATATATATATATATATTCATCTTTTCTCCCCTCAGAAAGTTCCCCTTAAAATTTCTTGCAGGGCTGGTTTAGTGGTCATAAACTCCTTTAATTTGTGTTTGTCTGGGAAACTTTTTATCCCTCCTATTTTGAATGACAGCCTTGCTGGATAAAGAATTCTTGGCTGCATATTTTTCTGATTCAGCACACTGAATATATCTCGCCACTCCTTTCTGGCCTGCCAAGTTTCTGTGGATAGGTCTGCTGGAAACCTTATCTGTCTTCCCTTGTAGGTTAGGGACTTTTTTTCCCTTGCTGCTTTCATGATTCTCTCCTTGCCTGAGTATTTTGTCCACTATGATTTGCTCACATAACCCTTCTATCCCTATTTTCCTCTCTTCCTCTTCTGGGACCCTTATGATTCTGATGTTGTTCCTTTTTAATGAGTCACTGATTTCCATAATTCCTAAATCGTGCTCTTTTGCCTTAATCTCCCTCTTTTTTTTTCTGCTTCGTTAT
This sequence comes from Neofelis nebulosa, assembly GCF_028018385.1. NCBI lineage: Eukaryota > Metazoa > Chordata > Mammalia > Carnivora > Felidae > Neofelis > Neofelis nebulosa. Next base: position 12,846,869 of record NC_080789.1, read on the forward strand.
TCTCTATAAGTTTGTCCTCTATATCACTGATTCTCTGTTCTGCCTCGTCCATCCTTGCTGCCGCTGCATCCATCCGTGATTGCAGCTCAGTTATAGCGTTTTAAATTTCATTCTTGATATTTTTTACTTCTTTTATCTCTGCAGAAAGGGATTCTAATCTTTTTTGACTCCATCTAGTATTCTTATTATCGTGATTCTAAATTCTGGTTTAGACATCTTGCTTGTATCTGTGTTGGTTAAATCCCTGGTTGTCATTTCTTCGTGCTCTTTCTTTCGAATTCCTTTGTTTTGTCATTTTGAAGGGAGAAAAGGAATTAATGAGGTAGAAAAACTGAAATTAAAAAAAATTAAAATAAAAAAATTTTTAAATTAAAAATTAAACACACACACACACACACACACAAATTGAATGGATGATGCTAGATCTTAGGTGTGTTTTGGTCTGGGTGTTAAAAATGGTTTGACAGATTAGAGAGAAAAAAAAGGGGGGGGAGAAAAAAAAAGGAAATCGTTTGAGAATTAAAAAAAAATGAGTACACTGAAGTCGACTAAAATGAGATGATAGGGGTAAAATAGAATTTGAAAAAATATACACAAAAGTAAAGAATATAGTAGAAAAAAATTAAAGAAAAATATTTTTAATAAAAATTAAAAATAAATATGAATTTTTTCATTTTCTGTATTTAAGAAAAAAAGAAAAGAAATGAAAAAGAGAAAAAAGATAAAAGAAAGAAAAGATAAAAGAAAAAAGAAAAAAGAAATCATTTGAAAATCTGAAATAGTGAATACACTGTAGTAGACTGAAATAAAATGATGGCAGTAAGATAGAATTTGAAAAAATATACATAAAAGCAAAAAATATGGTAATAAAAATTAAATAAAAATATTTTAAAAAGAGATTGAAAATAAAAATGAAGTTTTTCTTTCTGCATTCAAGAAAAAGAAATGAAAAAGAGACAAAAATAAAAGGGAAGAAAAAAAGGAAATTGAAAATTTGAAAAAGCGAGTACACTGAAGTAGACTAAAATAAAATGACAGACGTAAAGTAGAATTTGAAAAAATTTACACAAAAGTAAAAAATATGGTAATAAAAATTAAAGACAGATATTTTTAATAAAAACTGAAAATAAAAATGAATTTTTTCTCTTTCTGTATTCAAGAAAAAGAAAAGAATTGTGAAAGAGTAAAAGGAAAAAGAAAAAAAAAGAAAATTGAACAGATGAACCTGCCAACAGATTGAAGTAGGACTGAAATTGTTTCATTTTCCCCTAGAAGTCAGTCTATGTAGCTCTTTATATTCCATAAACTAAGCCGGGGGTGAGACTTGTGTTCTTGAGAGCCAAGTTGGCCCAGTTGGGCGGGGCTCGGTGTAACAGCTCCGCTCTCCACTAGATGGCGCTGCTAGCCTCCTGGGGTGGATTGTTGCAGGGCTCGTAGGTGCCTACGCGCATGTGCGGGAGCGGTGAAAAATGGCGCCATCCAGCCACCCGGTCTGTTCCACGGATCAGCAGTCGCGCACCGGTCTTCCGTCTTCAGCTCTCGTCCACTCCCCGCTATTTCACTGTCTGTGACCAAGCCCCAGGCAATACCTCTCTCCTGAGTTTTTTCTCAGACACGGCTGTTTTTCCCGGCCCCTTACTTTCGAATGACTGTGCCCTTGACCCGCTCCGCCCCTCTGTGGGAGGGTCTCACCGAGTGATGGCCGAATGAGCAATGGACGAATTTCGGCTGCACCCAGGAACGCTCGCCAGATCCTGCTGCTGCCGGTGCCCTGAGACTGTGGCCAGGTGCCAGTCCACCCCAGAAAAAGTTCGCGAGATAGTGTAGCAGCAGCGTTTCCGGGATTATGGAAAATCATGACACACGTCTGGCACCAGGCTACACCCTCAATGACCTTGTTCCAGGACCACTGAATGTGGCCGCTTTCCGGGGTCTGCTGGGACCAGGTGGCTTCAACAGTCTCTACCAAATGTCCTTCCAGCAGTGGAACCGCTTTTCCCCGTGTGGCCCGAGAACCTCCCGGACCCTACTCTGTTCCTGGGGATTCGCCCTTCCCACCAGAGCACCGCCAGGTATCGAGCTGTGGAGTTGCAGACTTTGCGCTCCCCTTGTTTACAGTCCTAATGGAGTTTAAACCCTCTCCTTTCTCCTTTCTCCCTTTTTGGTTTAGTCCCTGTGGCTGTTTCCAATTTTCCACTTTGTCTCCAGCTGCTTTTGGGGAGGGGTGCTTTTCCCGTATGCTACCCCCTCCCCAGTCTCTGTCCTCTCTCTGCCCGCAAAATGGGTTCCTTACCTTTCGTGGCTTCGTGGTCCCCAAGTTCACCTCTCCGCGCCGCATACTTGCTGAATTCTGTGGTTCAGGTTGTGCAGATTGTTGTGTTAATCCTCCAGTTTTCTAGGTGTGTAGGACGGTTTAGTGATGGTCTGGCTGTATTTCATGGACGCGAGACACACAAAAAGCTTCCATGCTGTTCTGCCATCTTGGCTCCTCATTATTCTTTCTGAAACAGTTCCAAGTCCTTTGGGGCCCAGCGAGGTATAATAATAATACTGATAATGATGATGATAATTTACAATAACAGCTATTATAGAATCTTTTGCTGTGTGTCAGATACTCTGCTTAGCATTTTATTTGCGTGGATTATCTCATCTGCACAGTAGACTTTTGAGGGAAGCAATATTACTTCCATTTAATAGGTGAGGGAACTGAGAAGCTAAGGCATTTTCTCAAATTTGCAAGTGAGGACACCGGAGCTCAGAGAAGGTAAGTAAATAGATCTGGATCAAAAGTCAACAAAAGGCAGAGCTGAGTCTCTATTACATCAAGTTGCCTCTGTTTCTCTCAGTCTCTGTCTCCGTCTAGGTCTCTCTGTCTCTCTCAAGAATATTTCATATTGGACTGTGTGTTATAATTAGCTGCTACTTGCCTGTTTTCAGTATATTATGAATCACTTGGGGGCAAGGCTGTGCTTAAGTATTCTGGTATCTTCACTGTTCTCTTCTGGAGCAGGGACTAGTATGGGTTCACCAGAGCCTTCCATTTTCCTTGGGGGCAGAAGCTGGATGACATTTCCCAGCATCCCTTGCAGTCAGGTGAAACCATGTGACTGAGTTGTGGCCAAGGAATGAGGACAGAAGTGACTTGTCCACTTCCTAAGCTTGCCTCTCACTAAAAAGACACCCTATGCTTCTCATGTGCTCTCTCTTCTCTTGTCTGCCAGCTGGAAGGACCAGGGGAAGGCCCTGAGGCCTAGGGGATGGGGAAGCCATGAAATGCAGGAGCCTGGGTCCCTGAATGGCTGCATGGAGCAGACAGAGGTTAATTCCCTTCCTATCCCTCTACAGCCTACACTGGATTCTGGTGTGAGGAAGAGATAAGCCATTACTGTGTGCTAAACCTCATTAATGTCTTAAAGTTGTTATAGCAGTTGGCCTACCCTGACTAATGAACCATCCCCACCAGCGCTCAGCATAATTAGCTAGTCCTCTGCATAAATAGAGTTTAGAATAAATATTTGTGTGTTCAATCAAGTGGTCTTTGTCTGCCCCTTTTCTGATTAGAAATTTTCCCTAAGTTTTCATTCTCTGGGATGTTAATCCATTCATTTAGCACTTACCATATATATCAGTTTTCTGTGGCTGTGTAACAGTATTACTATTAAACTTGTGGCTTAAAACAACTCACATTCATGATCTCACAGTTTCTATGGGTTAGGAGTCTGGACATGGCTCAGGTGGGTCTTTTGGGAGATTGTAATGAAGGTCATAGCAGGGCTGGGTTCTCATTTGGATGCTTGATGAAGGAAGGATTCGCTTCCAAACTAGTACAGCTCTTGGTAGATTTCAGTGTTTTGAGCTATGAGACTTGGGGCTTCTGTTTCTTGATGGCTCTTGGTAAAGGCTGCGCTTAGCTCCTAGAGCCTGCCTATAGTCCCTTGACACATGGCCCGCCCTAAAATGGCTGTTTGCTTGCTCAAAACCAGCAGGAGAGTGAGAGATTCCACCAAGATGGGTGCTAATCTAATGCAACATAATCACAGAAACAGTTGTATGTAAACACGTATCACTTTTGCTATATTCCACTGGTTGGAAGCAAGTCACAGGTTATACTCATACCCAAGGGTTTTGAGTTATTATTTTTTTTTTCTCATTTCCCCTGAACTTTGTAACTACCAGCTGCAGTGGGGATAACTAACACTGAGTAGGTACTGTGTATAAGTGGGTAGTGGGGAGCTGCCTGTTTCTGGGGGAATGAAAGTAATTTTTTAATGTCTAGGAGTCTAACCAGTGCCCCAAACAATTAAAGAGGTATATTAACTTCTATTTGCCAAGTGCCATTTCCTCCTTATTAGTCCAGACATATGAACTCGTGGTCCGGTAGGACCTAATCAATACCCCAAGGCTACACAACAGCCGTAGTGTCCTGCCAAGAGGCTTGGGACATTCAGTAATTGTCATTGAAGCTGTACACAGTGAATTAGATGACTCTCAAGTATTTGAACTTAATTTATCAAAATTATATCATAAAACTGGGGCATGATGAAGGATGGCTGTCAAAAAGGGAAATAGGTGAAAATAGGTCCTTAGGCACCTAAGGAAGAAGGATGGGGAGGGAAACGGAACCCATCTCAGTGGAGTTCACTTTGTGTGCCAGGCGCTATTCTCGGCCTTCAGACGCACAAAATCATTTAAATCTCATAACTGCTCTGTGAGCTAATGTCCTATATTCATTCTCCACATGAGGAAGTTGAGGTTCAGAGAGGTTAAGTAACTTGCTCAAGAGCACACAGCTAATAAGTGGCAAAGGCAGGAATAAAACCTGACTCTGTTTGACTCTAGGGCAATGTGCTTGCCCCAGGTGGTGCCAGCATGAGCTCTCTTCACTTACCTTTATTATCCACACGGATTTATACAGCTCATGTACATGTGATTTCACAGCAGGGGCTCACTGCTGGAAAAACTTGCCTGGATCTGCCCTGGAGTGAGGTTAGCAGAGGAGAGAGGAAGGGAAGGAGATGGGAACATTACCTTCCTACTAGGACTTCTTATAACCCTGGAGGAAGAGCAGAGAAGTGGCAGACAGTTGAGTGATGTTCCAGGCAAGTCTTTGAAAGCCATTGATAAATCCTAATCAGTTTAGAGAATGTTTGAGTTGTATCTCCGAATTGTCTCTCAAATATTGTTACTTTCTCTGTCCCCATTGTCCCCTTCGTAGATCTCCATCATCTCCCTCTTCTGGACAGTGGTCACATCTAATAGGTGGCTGGCTCCAGTCTTATTCCTGTCTGATCCATTCTAAGTAGGGTAGTTAATGGGATGTCTTTAAAACAGGTTAACATTTAAATCTCCTGCTTGGAATGTTTCAAAGGCTTCCCTTTGCTTTTAGTATTAAATAAAAACTTCTAGATTTGGTTTAAAAGGCTCTGCAAGGTTAAGCCTCTGTTTAACTAACTCCTCCTTTTCCAACCACTCCTTCCTTGCTCTTTCCAACTGAATAGAACTTATTTTTTTTTCCTGGAATGCTTCATGGTCTCCCTGGCCTCAAACATTCTCTTGGTACACTCTTGCTTGCCCTATCCTGCACTCAAGATGATGCTTACATAAATAGACATGTGCTTTTATCTACCCTGCATTTCTTCTTTCTTCAAGAGATTGCACATTGATTTTCCTTGGAGTTGCCCCTGTTCTCAGGCCATATGGTTTGATAGGCAGGAGCCCATGCCTCAATTCCAAGGGTGGCCACATGACCAAGACCTGAGTAGTCGGTGCTCTCTATCTCCCTGACCACAGTGAGTTTGTTCAGAAATGACTATGACTCAAGCCTTGCCAACAAGCAAAGCACTGGGATTTTTCCTGGAACTACTAGGGAAAAAGGTTTCTTCTCATTGAGTGGTTAAGTTAAAAGCACACAGAACTGGAGTTTCTGGGTCCTTCTTTACTCCCTGCTGGAGAAAGCCTGGTTGAGAATGAAACTCAGACAGGGGAAAGAAGAACCAGAGACAAAGATAGACCATTTCTCGCAATATCATATCAGCAACTAGAGGTCGTCATGCCTCAAGCATGAAACTATATACCTTTCAGTCACACAACCCAGTACATTATCTATTTTGCTAAGGCCATTTTGAGTTAGATCTCTGTCACTTACATTTAAAGGAGACCTGTCTAATACACTCATCTTTACACTTACAGCCCAAAGCTCTTTCTTTATGCCTTCTTTCAATTTTGAGTAGGCTTAAATCTCACAATTATTTTATCAGTAATATTTATTGAGTACCTATTATGTTCTAGGTGTTGGAAATTCAACAGTGAACAAAACAGATGAAAATACTTGCCCTCAGGAAACATATATTCTACCAGATGAGAGAAGTAACTAACAAGATAAATAAAATATATAGTTTGTTAATGGTAACAGGAGCTAAAGAAAATAAGCAAGTAGGGGGAGGAGAAATTCCAGCTATGAATGGGAGAGTAGGTGAATGTAGATTTTTTATAGGGTGGTTAGGGGACACCTCACTGATGGAAACATTTGAGCAAAACCCTGAGGGATGTGATGAAATGATCTATGTGGATTTCTGAGCCCTAAGCACAGGGAACAACATATTTATTTATTTATTTATTTATTTATTTATTTATTACATTTATTTATTTTTGAGAGACAGAGTGAGACAGTGCACAAGTGGGGGAGGGGCAGAGAGAGAAGGAGACACAGGATCTGAAGCAGGCTCCAGGCTCTGAGCTGTCAGCACAGAGCCCGATGCGGGGCTTGAACTCACGAACCGCAAGATCATGACCTGAGCTGAAGTCGGACGCTTAACCAACTGAGCCGCCCAGGTGCCCCTTGGGGAACAACACATTTAAAGACCTAAGATAGGAGCATGCATATGGGTTACATATTCTGATAGTATTTCTACTTTACTTTTTCAATTATACATATGTTAGATCATTAGATGTCATTTTACAAGTCTCTCTCTCTCTGTCTCTCGCACCCTCTCCTCCATATTTTCTTCTGTCTGTGCTTCAGTGTGGGTATTTATATTGACTGCTCTTCGAGCTCACTGGTTGTTTCTTCTGCCAAGTCCAGTTTTTGCTGTTAAGCCCATTCCCTGAATTCTCCATTTTAGATATTGTATTTTCAAGATCTTGAATTTCCAATTTGTTCTTTTTATAAATGTCTCCTTTACCTTCTAAAATTCTCTACCAGTCCGCTCATTCTGCATGTATTTTCTTGTAAACATCTCTAATGTGTTTATAACAATTATTTTAGTGTCCTTAGTTTGCTCCTTTCTGTGTCTGGGTCTTCTGTGGGTCTATCTATCTGGCTATCTTTTCTCTTGATTATAGGCCACATGTTCTTGCCTTTTCACATTGTTTTGTAATTTTTTATTATATTTTGGACATTTTAATTAAAAGAACAGTAAAGAGTGAATTAGACAACTTTTTTTTTTTTTTTTTTTTTTTTTAAAGGGAGGACATTTCCCTTTTCCCTGTTGGGAAGCTGGGGTGAGAGGTGATCATTCAGATCCCATAATGATGAAGCTGAGCTGGGCTGACATGAAACCCAATTAGTTTAATTTAGTTTACTTGTGGTCCAAAGGAGACAGCAGAGTTCTCTCTTTGTCTTTTGTCCCGATATTGAACTTTCCATGCTGAGAGACTGGTTCTTTGATCTTATTAGGATCAGGGCTAGCAGGGTTTTGGTTTACAGCCTTAGTTAGTTTTAGGTCATCTCCAGATTCATCCCAAGTACTGTACAAAATGGCAATATCCATGCCTGCTTTCCAGTTCCACCCCCACAGCTGCTTATTCAGCACAATTCATGTGGGAGAGAACTGTTTGCCCAAGAGATTTATTATTGCATTTGGACTCTTCTAGATTCCAATCTGTCATGCCAGCCCACATTGTTGCCAAAAGTGTGCTGGTTTATCCTTGTTTCAGCAAAGTTCCTCTGCCTATATGGCAAGCCTCGTGCTCTGCCTGCACATACCCAGATTGGGTCACAGACACCAGGTATGAGGATGGGGGGTGCTGTTTCCTCAGTGATCAAGTGCTTGTCTCTCTCTGGAATCTGGTTCATTTAAACATTGTTGCATCCACCACTCTGGTGATTTTAAAGACAAGTATGCTATCTAGTTTATCTGATTTTTTTTCTGTTAATCATGGGGAAAATGGTCCTTTGCAACCTTGTGTATCTTAATCAGCAGAGATCTCCTATAGTACCTTCCATAACAGCTGTATCATTTGTAAAAATCGTACTTGTAAAATTCCTCACTCTCCTGCCAGTGTGCAAGCATCACGAGGCCATGATGTGTCTGCTTTGTCTGTTGAAGTACAACCAGGGTCTGGCACAGTGTGGGTGGTCAAGTGTATCACCAAGGCCCTGGGCCAGGTGCTGGGGCAGCAAGTTGGGTAAGGACACCCCAGTCCTCTGGCTGCTCACAGCTGAGATGTGAGCCTGGGTCAGAGCACACCGATTCCTTCAACTGGAAAAGGATTGTCAAAGCCCAGGTTTTCTGGGCCGTGTCTCCAGCTTCATCGTGATTTAGGGAAATCATCATCTCTGTCGTAGGACACGGAGGGGGGACAAGCGTCCTTTCCTCTAGCTGGGCCTCCTTCCACGATCTGTCAGCTGAGTGTAGCTCTCCTCTCTGGGTAGAGGAGCAGCCGGATTGTGGAGGGTGGGAGCCAAGTCTGTGGGAAGGTCTGTCTTTCCTGAGGCTTGTGAGTCTGAGCTTGGAAAGAATCACAAACATGAAAGAGGCTCTGCCGAATGGAGACCACTGAAATTCAAGTTCAGCAGCCCCTGCAAAGTCAAGAGGAGGGAAATACATGCCTCCAGCCATACCTGAAAGGTGCATTTTCCTCAATTTTTATCAACGAGAAAAGCAATGTCAACAATTGATTGGCACTCTCTGTGTTAGGCACTGTGCTAAACACTTTACATACATCACCCTTTGAAGCAGGTGTTCTTACAACACCTGTTTAGAAGGTGATGCGCTTGTTCAGATAAGTTGCTTTCCCAAAGTCACACGACAGGGGACTGATAGAGCCAGGATAGGAAACCCAGGTATCTGAGCCCAGGGCCTGTGATTTTCCAACCGTCTCCACATCACTGAGTATCTGACTCTTCCATGCCAAGTGCTCTGTAAACATGGTTTCTAATTTTCTAAATTGTACAATATACCATTTATAGACACGGATACTGAGGTCAAGGAAAAGAGGGGAATTTTGTTCGGTGTTACTTAGCTTCCATGCACAAGTGTTGAGACATGGTACCACAAGCTTTTTCTTCTGCCTTGGATACTCTGCATCTGTTGATGTACATCTTCATTGCTTCCCTGTCCTGCTCTGTGCCCCAGGACCCTGTTACTCTGGGCTGCACCTGCAGGGCTCTTGACCTTTGGCTTCTGATTGGGTTTGGCCAGGGGGGCAGCTGGACACTGGGAAGAGAGGAGTTTGGGGTCTGGTTGAGTGTACCCTTCTCCTCTCTGCTCTGCTGTGGTTTTATAGTGGGTATAGGTGGCCCCTTTTGCAGGGTCTAGCAATTAAATGGACTCTGACAGTAACTTTTCCTCTCCCTGTCCTTTTGGGTTCAGGGCCGGTCCTGGCTTCTGCTATGGTTGGTCCTTGGGTCCCTCAACATGCCCTGTGGGTTCTCCGAATCTTGCCCACCCCTGTGTGCCCACCCTCGTCCCTTCATTAAATGTCTCTTCAAACACACCAGCTGAATGAGTTTCTGTTTCCTGCCAAGACCCTGACTGATATAATTTCTCATCAGAGATCCAAAATTCAGGAATAAAATTTCAAAAGTTAGCTTGGCTCTTAGCCCATTTTGAGAAAATGTTTACTTCCTTCCAGAAAAATCTCATCTTCCTCTGCCCTCTACAGGTCTTTGCAGTGTGATTCCAGTCTCTTGACACCGGCCCAAGCACCCGGGTCCTGGGGTTAGGGAATGTGTGGCATTTCTGGCATCTGTGTTTGGAGCTACCCTGTTTGAACACTTTTGTGGCATTGATCACAGTGGCAGCTGAAAGAAGATACGGTCTAATTAGGCTCATTCTGGGTGTTGGTGGGAAGGAGAGGGACAGATGTCTCTCTCTTGTAGCTGTGGGAGCTGTTCCTGCTTGAAGGATGATATATGAGTGGGATCTTTGGGTGGAACCTTCAGAAGAGCAGCTTTCCAGCCTGTCTGGGCCCAGAAGGGGGAACTTTTGGCCAAGGATCCAATCCTGGGGAGAAGGGCCTCACTCCCAGTCACCGTGACCTGAGTTTCTTTTTCTTATCTCTGTCTCCTGTCATGCCAGACAGGTTTGGTATGTTGGGGGCATCCAGCAGGACTTGGAGCCACAGATCAGGGATGGAGATGGGCTGCGTAGTAATCTGCAGTGAGTCTTGACTGATGAGAGAAGCTTCTTGGCAGACAGTGGGTGCTCTCTCTCTCTCGGTTGGCTGAGAAAAGGAAGGGGAAAGAAGTGACATTCATGGTACAAATATCACTGACACGCACTGCTTAGTTGTCTCGTGTGGTCCTCACCCCGATCTCTGAGGTGGGTGGTGGACCTAACCAAGGTTTATAGTCCATTTATAATGGACCTAACTAAGGTTCAGAGAGGTTATGTGACCTGCTCAAGTTCACACAGCTTGAATTGGCAGGCCCAGGATGGCGAATCCAGGTCCTTGTCTGTCCCCTCTACACACATTTCCACAGGTTAGGTGACTTTGAAGATGGTGAAGACCGACTGATAAAATTTCTGGAAGTCCTGCCTCCCTGGATATCCCTGGAATGCGGTGCTAGGCATACAGCAAGCAGCAAGCACTCCATTAATTTCTCAAGTCCTAAGCATCTGAGTCCCTAGAGACATTTGGTGTACCCCACCTGGGTTGTCCAGAGAAGGTAACCAAAGCCCAGAGAGGTGGAGAGATGTGCTGTAGGTCACACAGCACAGTGAAGTTGAACAGAGCCCCACAAAGGGTCCCGACAGTACCACGTGTGATGTGCCCACACTCTCTCCCTTCTGTCAAACCAGGCTCCATCTGCTCTTTGCTCAGGCCCAGAGCTCCTTTCTCTGCTTTGTGTGTTCAGTAAATACCCGCAGGCCACAAAGGTATAGACACCCTAAAAGGGTCTTGCCATTTGCAACAGTGTAGATGGGCCTGGAGGGTATTATGCTCAGTGAAATAAGTCAGACAGAGAAAGACAAATACCATAGGATTTAAAAAACAAAGAAAATGAACAAAGAAACAAACAAACAAAAAAATAAGCTCCAAACCAGATTCTTTTTTTTAAATTTATTTTTAAAATTTAAATCCAAGTTGGTTAACATATAGTGTAGTCTTGGTTTCAGGAGTAGAACCCAGTGATTCATCCCTTACATAAAACACCCCGTGCCCATCCCAATAGGTGCCCTCCTTAATGCCCATCACCCATTTAGCCCATCCCCCACCCACCTCCCCTCCAGCAGCCCTCAGTTTGTTCTCTGTATTTACGAGTCTCTTATGGTTTGTCTCTGTTTTTATCTTATTTTTGCTTCCCTTCTCCTATGTTCATCTGTTTAGTTTCTTAAATTCCACATAGGAGTGAAATCCTATGATATTTGTCTTTCTCTGACTGACTTATTTTGCTTAGCATAATACACTCCAGTTCTATGCATGTTATTGCAAATGGCAAGATTTCATTCTTTTTGATTGCGGAGTAATATTCCATTGTTTGTATACACCACATCTTCGGTGGATGGACATTTTAAGCCCCAAACCAGACTCTTAAACACAGAGAAAAAACTGGTGGTCACCAGAGGGAAGGTAGGTGAGGGGATGGGTGAAACAGATAAAGAGGATGAAGAAGTACAAACTTCCAGTAATAAAATCAGTGAGTCACAGTGACGGAGAGCACAGCGTGGGGAGTATACTCAATAATACTGCAATAACGTTGTGTGGCCTGCAGGGGGAGCACCTAGTAATGGATGGCATCGTTGAGTCAATACATTGTACACTTGAAAGGAATATAACATTCTATGTTAATGATACTTCAGTAAAAAAAAAAAAAAAAGACAAATGAAGGTCACAGATTCAGGTTTCCATCATTTCCAAGTGTGGGACGATAGGCCAGTTGCCTTGAGCCTCATTGTATGGAGTGACAGTTTTCTCTGGTTCGAAGAAGCCATTGAACTGTCTGAGCATCAGTGTCCTGATCTAGGAAGTGGGGATCATGATATTCCCTTCAGAGAGCTGCTGTGCTAATTAATGGCTTTATTAAGATGGAAAATTAAAAACACGGGAACCAATGTGAGAGACGGTGGTGGCAACAAAATGCCGATAGAGGAAGATTCAGGGCACCAGGAACTCATGCATGCCAGCCAGGAAATAGCTTTTTTATAAAAAATGTTTGTTTATTTTGAGAGAGAGAGCATGCACGTGCATGCAGGTGGAAGAGACCAGGGGAGGGGCAGAGAGAGAGAGAGAGAGAGAGAGAGAGAGAGAGAATCCCAAGCAGGCTCCAGGCTGTCAATGCAGAGCTGGAGGCGGGCCTTGATCCCATGAACCATGAGATCTTGACCGGAGCTGAAATCAAGAGTCTGATGGTCAACTGACTGAACGACCCAGGCACCCCCAGGCAATTAGTTTTGAAGCTTGTTTACATGGCGAGCATTGCTTTTTGGCTTGTTTTTAGAATATTTACACCTGTCCCCCACCCACCTAACCCACTTCCCCTGGCTTTGCTGGATGGCTGATCTAAGTGTGGAAGGGTTAATAACCCCTCAAGCCATCCTGGGGTGTCATATTGGTTACTATAGTGATATTACTGGTAATACAGAATAGGCTTCTATATTTTGTGGGACCCAGAAATTATCTTAATACTAATTCTAGAACTGTAGCATCCAATATGATACCCACTAGCCACCCATGGCTATTTAAATTGAAATCTATTTGGGGTATGTCTGGCTCAGTCAGTAGGGCATGAGACTCAGGGTCATGAGTTCAAGCTCCACATTGGGTGTGGGGCCTACTTGAAATAAAATGCAAGTGATAAACTGAAATCTATCAAACTTGTGTAAAATTAACAATTTAATTCCTCAGTCACATTAGACCACATGTAGAGGGCCAAGAGCCACATGTGGCTAGTGGCTGCCATATTGGACAGAAGAACATTTCCATCATTGTAGGAAGTTGTGTTGAACAGGGCTGTTCTGGAAGATCTGGCATTGCCAAAGCTGACCAAATTCCCAAGTTGACGGAGAAAGGAACTAAAGTTCAGAGAAGTGCATTATCCTGGGATGCAATGTGCTAAAAGAGCTTCAGTAGTGACTTTGGGATCTTCAATAATCAACAGATACTTTGGGTGCTGGGGCCAGCAGCTCCAGGCATTTCCAGAAGGAAAGGGAGTTCCCTCGTGCTGAATCCTGAGAGAGAACAGGCACGGATAGGGATGGGAGAGGTAGACACCTGCCTCCCTGACCAGGGAGGACAGGTTGTTTGCTCAGACTCCTGGCTGTGAATGGCTCCCCTCATGAGGGATCTTTTGTCTGCATTCTTAGAACTTGCTGAGGATCCCTGGTATAATTCTGTGACTCTGAGATTCCTGACTTTTATTTTTTTTAAGTTTATTTATTTATTTTGAGAGAGAGCGTGAGTCGGGGAGGGGCAGAGAGAGAGAGGGAGTCAGAGACTCTCAAGCAGGCTCCCTTGAGAGAACCCAATTCGGGGCTCAAACTCATGAACAGTGAGATCATGACCTGAGCTGAAACCAAGAGCTGGATGGGATGCTCAACCAACTGAGCCACCCAGGCGCCCTTGAGATTCATGGCTTTTAAACTCCACCGGTTAAATGGTGGGGCCAACCAAATCTGGGCTTGACTCATACTCTGGCCAAATATAATGGAAACGCAGGAGTCACACAGACCTGGGATCAGTTTCCCCCTCCATCAGCAAGGCTTGGGACACCACATGTGAGCCATGTGAACTTTGGTTCCTCAACTATAAAATGAGAGTAGTACTAACAATTGTCTCTTTGGATTGTTGAGATCTTTCCTTTTTAAACATTTTTTATTTTATTAACATTTGTGTGTGTGTGTGTGTTTATTTTTGAGAGCGAGAGAGACAGAGCACTAGTGGGGGAGGCGCAGAGAAAGAGGGAGACACAGAATCCAAAGCAGGACTTGTTAGCACAGATCCCGACATGGGGTTCGAACTCATGGACCGTGTGTTCATGACCTGAGCTGAAGTCGGCTGCTTAACCAACTAGTCACCCAGGCGCCCCTAAAATTTTTTTAAAAAATATTTACTTATTTTTGAGAAAGAGACAGAGTGCGAGTGGGGAGTGGCAGAGAGGGAGACACAGATTCTGAAGCAGGCTCCAGGCTCTGAGCTGTCAGCACAGAGCCCCGTGGAGCTCAAACTCACAAACGCGAGATCATGACCTGAGCCGAAGTCGGACGCTCAACCCACCGAGCCACCCAGGCGCCCTTGTTGAGATCCTTCTATCAGATCATGCCTGTGGAGTCTAATTGCAATGAGTGCCCAGTAACTCTCAGCTATTATTAGAGGTGATTTAATTGGCAGGACTTTGCGATATGCCAAAATCTGATTGTTATGTTGGGAAAATGAATAAAGTTTTACACCATAAGATGGCCCACGGGACTAAAACAAGCTCTGGTCTCTAGCTTGGAGACCCCTCTTCCGGGTTCTTCTTGAGCTGCTTGCCGTGTGCCCAAAACCCCCCACAGATGTGGAAGCTGACGACTATAAATTACGTTTCCCATTTGCATTTGGCGCTCAGATCTTTGGAGAAACCGTCTCCTCTGAGCCCGCCGCTATTAAATAAATCTCCAATCTACCAAGATCTCCGAGTGCTGCTTGGCTTTTCCACCAGCGTTCCAGCCTGGTTCTGTAACAGTTATGTGGGTTACACAATCTCGATCTAAAATGAATGCAAAAGTCTGCTGCAGGGCTTAACATGATGTACATCCACCCTCTCGGCTTTTCATGTTGAAACCATTTCGCAGGCTCCAGCTGGTACCTATGAGAAGGCATCTCTTCTGCTCTCCTGGGATGGTTAACATGCAGCTTTGGGGTCTGAGCCCGTGCAAGGCTCCGGAGCTCACCACCTTGTATCTCTGGCCCCTAACTGATGCTACCGCCTGGAACGGTGGCTCTGAGACAGAGGCCCACAAGTTCTTGGCCTCACACCCCAGCCCCCAATCTGCCATAATTATAGAAGCCTGCCATCTTCCAGCCCAAAAGCTGCAGAAGAGGAAATCCATTTCAATCTCTGAGGACATCGGCCACAGTATTATTCCTGTTGAAGGTTCTCTCCAGCCTAGGACCGTGTGTGTGCACTGGTGCTACAGAAGTTTGGAGGACCAGGCAGGTGGCCTGGGGGCATGCAGTATAGAGGGAAAGAGATTCCAGAATGAGCAGCACACCTCCCCCCACCAAGAGATAATGATCTGCCCAAAAGCTACGATGTCTAGGGCTGGTCTTTCATTCCAAGGAGGGGCTGGGAAATTATGTCTCCTAACCAGGGATTTTTATTCGATACTATTTATTCAAACTCCCTCCTGTCATGGGCACCTGGGGATCCTAAACACAGGATGTTGGACACCTCAATCTAATAAGATGTCTCAGAGATCGTCTGCTGTCCTGAAGACAAAGAGAGCCAAAATATAAAAATGACTTTACTACTTAATTCTTCCACTTAGTCACTACTTCATTTGCCCATTATCTAACACATACTCATTGGACATGTAGTGAATTCTGCTTCCGTCATCCAGTTTTCTCAACTGGGCTATTGTAAGGAATAAATTAACGTACATAGAGCTCTTAGCACAAAGTCTGGAAACAAGTATGAACCTAATCAAGGGTAGCGATTATTAGGAGAAGTACGTAGGACGTGCCATGCTATGGACTGGAGCCACCGAGAGATAAGGCCAACTCTCTGCTCTTGGAAAGTTCTGGGGTGAATAGGGAAGATAAGAAAGTATTCACAGAAGCATGTCTAGTCACAATAGGACAGAAGAGGGAATGATTAGCTTTGCATGGGGAAGGCAAAGCAGTTTTCAGAGAAAGGGGGGCTATTTCAATGGGGTTTTGAAGGGTGGATAAGAGCTCACTGATGACGTTTTTGGGGTGATAGTGGGGTTCATGGGCCCCAGAGCCGATGGCCAGGAAAGAATTCTTCAAGACATCTTTGATGCAAAAAGGTGATTTTATTAAAGCATGGGGACAAGACCGTGGGCAGGAGGAGCTGCCTGGGCACCATGAGGAGAGACTGGTTATATACTATGGAATTGGGGGAGGTAAAGTCCAGGGGAAGTTTCTAGTGATATTTTCATATGCTAAAGAAGACTCACAGGATACTGGAGGCCTAGCTGTTGTCAAGCTAAGGTGGTTTTTCCCTCTAGCACAGCATTAGCATTAAGGCATAGGGAGTTTGTGGAGAAACGGAGAAATGTTTTACTCTGCGAGCCTCAAGTACTTGTCAATGGGCTGCAGGTTATAAGGAAATTTGGTTCTGTCTGCCATTTCCTTCTGCCTTTGTTTCCCACATCACTACGGAGGGGTGATGTTGGGGCTCCAGGAAACGGGGTCTATAGGTTTCTGGAGATGAGGTTATTGACAAGATTGCCTTTTCTTGTGATTTACTAAGATATTTGTAAGTAGATGGAGACTCAGGTCCTATAGGACTCTATGATCTATATCAGCTAAACATTTGTCTTCCCCCTTTCCTTTATTCTTGGGCAGCAGGAGGGCTGGAAGAATATCACACATATCCCACCAGGAGGTGGGGCGGGGGGTGTTTGCGGCCTGTCAGCTTGCCTTATGCTCCCTCATCACTCACCATGGGTAGGGCAAGAAAGTCTTTTCCTGGAGAGGGATTAGCATGTATGAAAGCACAGAGCCTGTTAGAAATCTCTCTTGCCCCTCTTTCTCTCTTAGGCTGAGGCTCCACAGACCTGCCAAGCAACTAGCCCCTGTGTGTTATAGACCAGGTATCCGTTCTCAATGCTCCATCAGCCCAGAGGAAACTCGTGAGCTCCCTTGGGAACCTGGATGCTATGACCCTGAATTGGAACCAAGTCCAGCTGGACTTTGAAGCCACACCTTGTGGCTGGGCTCTTGCCAGGCCTCACCCCCGGGCACACTCACAAGGCTGCCTCTGCCATCATCCCAAGTTCTGTCAGAAATGGAACCTTAATCCCTGTTCTGAAATCTCAGTTGGTAAAGGATGCCTGACATTGGCAATGAGGGATCTGAGCGGGGCGTTGGGGGTGGGGCGGTGGGGGGGGGGAGTGGGGAGGGAGGGCGATTGCTTTCCCACAGTCCTTGAGTGAGCAAGGGACAGAGGCAAGACGGGAACAGAAGCAGTCTTGTTCTAAAGTCACAGTGCTCTGAATACTGACTCCCCCGCGTCACATGGCCTGTTCCTCCTGCCAGGGACCTTACCTTCATGTATTCCTTAAGCACTGGGTGTCAGGGACTCCTTTAGGTGCGTGGGTGCAACATGAGACAAACCAAGTCCTTGTCCTGTGCAACATACATTCCAGTAGGGATGGCGGGAGGTAGCAAAGTCCCTGCCTTCGCAAAGTTATTCTGAGTGCAGGTCACAGATAAGAAGCCAGTAGACAAAATCAGTGCTAAGAGCCATGAGGGAGATAAATGCAGAGAGATAGTAAAGGAGGGACCCGCTTTAGTCCCAGGGGAAGGTCTGTGCAAGCATGTGACCTTGACCAGAGTCCTGAAGGGTGAAGGGAAACACCATCAGACCAGGGGAGGCTGCTGGTCCCTTCGGCTGGAGAAGCCTTGGGCTGTGGGTCTTAGGAAAGCAGCCCCGCACACAGGATGCAGGAGACCCTCTGTCCCCCCCGCCGCTCACCCAGTGACTTGTATTGTCTCTAGTGCCTTCTTGTCTCAGCCTGCAAGACCCTCCCCTGGTTTTATCTACTGGGTCAATTTCTTCTGTGTCCAGGGACACTTTGTGGGTCCCTGTGCCTGGGAAGCTTTCCTTAATACCACCCCCCACCCCACCTTCACCGCCCCCCCACCCCGTCTCTGCACCAGGCAGAGTTCACCCCTTCTCTGCTCTGAGAGGACCTGTTCCAAATGCAGCTATCACATAGTGACCACATGGTAGGGGACTTCTTGCTGGCTCATTTCCCCGTGATGGTCTGTGCCATCCTGAGGGCAGAAATGGTGCTGAGTTCACCTCCGTAGCCCAGCACTTAGTTGGGACACACAGTGGATGCCTAACAAACATCTGTTTTTGGAAGCATAAGTGATTTAGCTCCCTGAGGGCAACAGCCCCAGCTTCGAACTCCATAACCCCTCCTCTTGTCCCCCCCATCTCCACCCCTGCCGTGCCTGGTGCAAACTGAGAACCCGATAAATGCTTATGGAATAAATGATTATTTTAATTACTCAATGAGTCACCACAGGGTTCCTTTAAATAGCACTTATTCTGGTGCATTTAAATGTTCATTTATAAATAATTAACTATGTCACCAGGAAGCTTGGAGACAAGAGACATCCAGGGTAAGGAGAGGCTGGCAGAAAAACTTTATGCTACAAGGTTAGCAGGACAGTGGACAGGAAAGAATGACGGGTCGGGAGCCGGAGGTCCTGGGCAGCAGAGAGTCCTGGGGAAGCCTCTGCACTTTCACGGTCTCTGGGGCTGGTTGCAGGATCAGATGTGCCCAGCGATCTCCTAGGACCGGGGAGACAACAGTGGACATGGCAGAGGGGCTGTCTTCCAGGGGCTTCTAACCCAGTTGGTTAATTGTGGTCGACCTCACATCGGTGGCTCCTCATGAGCCATGCATCCTGCTGTTCATGCCCCGTGCAGTCTGTGCCCACGTGGCTCACTTGGGCCGATCACGGGCCCATGCACTGCGACACTGGGAAGCATGATGCAGGTAACGGATTGATACACAGTTACACTTTGGAGCTTCTCCTCTAGGGACCTCACTCAGGAAGCCAGCCTCATGCTGTGAGAGCAGGTCGGTGAGACTGCTGGGTGTTGAGAGCCCAGGTGGACAGTGCCCTGCAAGACGAGAGGCCACCTTCGGAGGTCCAGCCTTCGCTCCCAGCTAAGCTCTGGGGTGAATGCAGAGGGACCTCAGCTACTCCCCGGGCAGTATAACAGCCACCC
The DNA here is from genome assembly GCF_028018385.1 of Neofelis nebulosa. Classification (NCBI taxonomy): domain Eukaryota; kingdom Metazoa; phylum Chordata; class Mammalia; order Carnivora; family Felidae; genus Neofelis; species Neofelis nebulosa. The sequence goes on from NC_080789.1 coordinate 12,866,007, forward strand.
AGTTAGACTCAGACAGCCACGGGATGGGAGAAGCAATAAATCACGGTTGTTTTCAGCACCGAGTTAACATTGATAACTTAAGCACAAACATACACAAAAATGCATTATACAAATGTAAACTGCCATGCTACTACGAGGTCTAAAATTCATTTCTAGAGGAAGCTGTAGGACTCGGGAAAGCTGAATAAATGTAAGCTAGTGGGAAAATACAACACTAACGGTTTGCATTAATTTTGCTGCTACTTGCTCCAATAATAATCATACTTTATCGTGACTTGTCTCTGCACCAGGCATTGTGCTCAGTGACTCACATGGATCATCTTTTATCCTAAAAGCAACACCGTGGGGTACTGCTGTACTGATGCACATTTTACACATAAAGACATCAAGGCACAGAGAGGCTTAGTAACGTGCCCGGTGTTACGTTGCTGGTGGGTGGTGATGCCAGGATTCAGGCAGACTCATTAGACGTGCAATTCAGAAATCAGGTCCAAGGAGCAGCAGCACCGACATCACCTGGGAACTTGTTAGGAATGCAACGTCTCAGCCTGACCCCGGAGCCACTGCCTTAGAATCTGCATTTTAACAAGACCCCCAGATGATATGTGTGCACAAGACACTTTGGGAAGAGCTGATCTCAACCACACTGGAGCTTTGGCACAGTTACCGGGCTCCCAGGTGATTCTTGTTAAATTGTTACATTTTGACAGCCACAGGCCTCAGGGAGCAACTTTGCTTCCGCAGGGTCCAGATCTAAGGGAAGTTGGGCTTTCTGGGAAGGACATGTGCGACATAATGAAAATAGTACACCTTTCAGCGCTTGGCAGTTTTGGATTGGAAGCTGGCTCTGCCACCTGTTGGCCCTAATGAGCAAGTTGCTTCTTAACACCTCAACTTCCTCATCTGTAAAATGGGTGGGGTGATGCCCAGTGAATCCTCATCTTCACCCTCCCTTATTTGGTCCATCTGAGGAAGCACCTGTTCTTTGTTTTGGCTGGAAGGTTTGTCATGAACTTCTTTGACATTTAGACAAAGAACATTTAGAGTGCTTATAGTGTCAGATACTACAGGACCTGCACACTTGGCCACTGCCGCTCACGGGTGAGTGAAATGAGTGTTGGATGTCGTCGTCTTGAATGGATGGACCAACTGGGCATTTGGTGGCTCCCAGACGGATTCTGGTGGTGGTGATCGTGGTGTGCGTGTGTGTGTTGGGGAGGGCTTCTGGATACTTTATGCATTTCTTCTCTTGACAGGGATGAAATTTATCCCCTTCCCAGCTTCTCAGGGTAGCTGGGTTAACCTAGAGGTGATTTCCAAGCCAATTGGGAATTCTTAGTTGCAGAAAACGGTTTTGACCATGGTGGCTATGATTTACTGAGAGGTGAAGATGCATAGTTGTCGGAGACAGGAGTAAAGTCACTTTAAAACTGGGAAGTCCTAAGTTCCAAGCATAGGTGGTAAAGTAATAGGGGAGATGCTTTGGGGACCAAAGTGGGGGGATGCTCTGGGGCCCCTCAGGTCCCACCAGGAGACCCCTACTTACCCCACACATGCAGAGGGTAGGGGCGTGTGCTGTCACTCTGGGCCTGGCTGCTTTGCTTGGGCAGAACCCTCCCACCGTTAGCATGAGGGTCGGGAAGGCTTAGGAGACAGCCAGCTGGCACCCTGGGGGCTAGAGTGTTTGGCTTCTGGCATCGCACCTAGAAGGAAGTTGCCTTCCCACCGAGCAGGGCAGAGCAGCACTCAGGGATGTGCATCTTTAGCTCAAACGCCATGCCTACATCCTTCACGATCCTTGACACCTAGTTTTTCCCCTTCCTCTCAGTCACAGCCTCTCTTCAGGCCTGACCATTAAGACCTCCCTCTCCGTGAAACAGCCTGGGCTCTGCGAGGCATGAGCTTAATGGGAAGAGGTCCTGCGACAGCATTTAGTCCTGGGCATCCACAGATGTGAGTGATGATGGGTTTTGTGCATTAATCTGCCTAATGAGTGCATCTCCTGGAAAACCTGGGGAACCACTGGGAGGCTGCTGATGGAGATTAGAAGGGCAGCTGGGGTGCTTTGCTGTCTCAGACTTCACCATGTACCCGGCCGTTCAGGTACTCTGTGTGTGGTACATAGTTGAGTTCCCACCCTGGTTACTCAAAATGCATATGACTGTTCCCATATTTCAAATGAGGGAACAGCCTCAGAGAGGTTAAATAACTTGCTCAAGTTCATGCGACTGACAAGTGGAGTTAAGACTTGGCCGTTCACCTAATTTTTCTCTTGCAAATCTCATCACTGGGACTTCAGAGTCATGCAACCAGAATCTGAGTGTGGAAGGGCCCTTGGGGTTCATTCAGTTCACATGTCCACGGAATACAGGAATCCCACTGACACCATCCTCACCAGTGGCCGGTCACCTTCACCAACAAAGTTCCAGTGTGGAGGGGGAGCTCACTACCTTACCAGGCAGCTGGCGCCTGTGTTACACAACCCACGTTGACAAAGTTCTTTTTTCCTGTGGGTTGAAGCCCTCTCTCGGCTTTCCCTAGACTTTGCGCCTAGGGTCCTGGCTCTGCTCCTGGGGCTTCCTCCCTGCAGAGACTTCCAGAGGTCGAGGATTCACTGCCTCCGCTCCCTACTCATCTCCTGGAGACCCAGCCCTATTCTTTCAACTCCCCAGCTGGGCCGCTGGCTGTAGACGAAGGAGCCCGCCTGACATTGTTCTTGCCCACAGAGGGCTGATTCATCCAAAGGAGTGGGCTGAACACCAGGGCTGAAGGAAGCATTTCTAAGAAGCAGGAGCCAGAGCCAGCCTGGCAGGAAACGCTGTGTTTAAATAGCAAAATTCTCATTTATTCTGCCTGCCTAATGGTGCACAGCCAGCCAGTGGCAGAGGGGGACTCAGAACCAGATGGGTTTGACTTTGAGGCTTGCTCACCTTCCTGTCTTCAAGCTTCCTCCCACAGACGTCTCTCAATGGTGGTTTGCAATAACCCCCTCCTTCTGTGTTTCTCATCCCCTGTCCCCTGCCAGGACCCTCTATGGAAAGGTCCCAGTCTGTCTTGATCACCCAGGAACAGGGACACTTCTGCTGGGTCAGTGCTCACTGTTGAAGAGCTTCTGGGCAGAAAGCCCCCTGGTCAGCACCAGCTGTGTGCCCCCTGACTTCCCAGGCAGGCTCCCCAGCACAGAGAATCCTTCCTGAGAACATGCCTACTGGAATTTTATGCTGGCAGAAGGTAGATGTGGGGACCGAGGGTGAAATACCTGTGTGCACTTGAGCAAGACCCCTCTCCTCTCTGGACCTTGCCTTCCTCCTTTGCAGACAAGGAGCTCTGGGCCAGACCAGCAGCTCCCTAGAGGCTTATGAATCTGGCTCGATAATAGTAATTGCTCCTTTGGATTAGTAAAAAGATAGGGAGTTTACCCAATTTCACATGTGTTGTCTTATTTGATTGTGGCAGTTGATGGAGGGATCAGGATTCTGGGCTCTACTTACGAGATGAGGTCATCGGTGCTTAGAGGGTTTAAGTGACTCTCCCACGGCCACACAGAGGGAATGAGATATTTGGATTCCAAATTCTGGCTCTTCTCACGACACAAGGCAGCCCTCTCCATAGCCTCTTCTAGCCCTAACAGGTAGGGGCCATCCCTGCCAAATGGACCAGCTCCTAGGTTCCAGTGCAAACCTTCTACTGTTAATACTACTAATCAAATAGTAATAATAACAAAACACTTATGATTTGCTGGACACTCACAATGTGCTGGGCCCCCTGTGGGCCTCGTGTCTTGCAGTTCTCCCAGCAAAGCTGCTGGGTGGGTGTGCTACCCTTGGGTTCACAGATGAGGAATTTGAGGAACAGAGGGGTTTAGGAATTTGCCTCAGGTCCACACAGCTGGCTGATGGCAGAGCTAGGATTTGAACATCAGCTTGTCAGATCGGCAAAGTCGAGGCGCCCCCTGCCCCCTGCCCCCTGCCCCACACGGTCTAACCTGAGAACCATGGCAAGAATCCAGCCTTCCTATCACCTGCCCTGGAGAGCCTCTCACCTTGGAAATGGCTGTCAGTCACTCCTGGGTATTGATGGCTTTCTGCCTTCTCTGGCAAGGCTCGGTTGAGCCCCACGGCTGGGATTCAATTACACAATCAAAAAGACAAACGAATTAAAAGAAGAGCAGGGCTCTGTAAACAGCTTCTTTAATGACTCTAAGGAGCAAGCCTGCCTCACACAAGCATCTCCTGGGTACCTTGGATGCTTGGGTTTCCTAACAGACATCTGCAGTGAGTTAGGTCAGTGTGGATGGGCAGATGTGACTCATGGCCAGGGCCAGAATGGACAGTCCTTACAGTAACACACACATTGTTCTAGAAGGGCCCTTAGGGTGTGTGTTTGAACCCAGAGATTCTAAAAACTGGGTGGCACGTCGGGATCGCTTTCCTGCGGCGTTTGTTAGAAATTTGGTTTCCACAGCCTTGCCAGAAAAGCTGGTTCTGTAAGCCTATGTGGGGCGGGCCCAGGAATCTGTATACTAAACATGCTGCCCCAAGGCCATTGTGATTCAGCTTGTGCCTGACCATGTGTCTGGGAGCCCCAAGTTCTGCCTGACTTAGGTAAGGCTCAAGATAAGGAGTGACTTACCCAAAGTCACAAGGCAGGTTAGCAGGAAAGCTGGACTCCCTGTCTAATGCTCACTCCATGACCTCATCCTATGTTATTTTGGGAATTTAGTCTAGAGTGCCAGAGATAGGGGGTCATAGAAGCCAGGTATATTAGTTTCTTAGGGCTGCTGTGAGAAAGTACCACAAACCAGGCGGCTTAAGACAGGTGGCTTTATTCTTCTCAGTTCTAGAAGTTCAAACTGTAGGCATCGGCAGGGCCGTGCTCCCCCTGAAGTCCCTGGGTGGGGGCAGGCGGGGAGCAGAATCCTTCTTTGCCTCTTCCAGCTTCTGATGGTGGCTGGTCATCCTTGAAACTCTTTGACGTGCACCTGTATCCCCCCACTCTCTGCCTCCATCATCGCATGGCCTCATCCCTGTGTGTCTGGATCTCTGTGACCAGTTTCCCTCTGCTTCTAAGGATGCCAGTCACTGGATTTGGGCCCTACTCCACTATGCTCTCAGCTCATTGTATCTGCAAATACCTTTATTTCCAGTAGGGTCCCATTCTGAGGTTCTGGGTGGACATGAATTTTGCGGGGACCCTACTCAACCCACAACACCAGTGATATACTCTTTTACCCCATCCCTGCAAATAGGAGAGCCCTTCCCAACCTGCAGGTGTCAGGGAAAAGCCATTTCCCTAGAGAAGCCCTCCCTGGTCACTCCATCCATGCTGAGGGCTTCCCGCCCAGTAAATCTTCATCACAGCCTCCTGTGTGCTTCCTGTGTGTGAACAGCAAGGGGGCCGTTATCTGTCTGTGTCCCTGGTCCTTAAACTCCTTGGGCAATGGAATCGTGCCAGTTCTGTTGTTCAAGCCAAAGTGGTGACTGGAGCGGCTGGCAGATGCTTGTAGAAGGAATGAAGGAGGAAATGCTTAGCAGACTCTGGTCCCAGCCCTGCCTCACCTGAGGCAGGGAGCAGCCTCAGAGCCTCAGAGGCTCAGCAGCCTCTCTGAGCAGCCTGGGAGCTCAGTAGCCTTAAGAGGAGGCTCAGTGAGAGCCTGTCCAGCCGGGCCCTGCACTTCGAAAGATTTGCCACCGTTTTCATTGTCGTGACAGGTCCTGGGTGCTGGAAAGCTCCCCCCCGCCCCCGCCGGCTCCCCAGTAGCCTTCCTCTGGGGCCTCTGAAGCTTCATTGTCCATTCAACTAATTTGGATGGTTTTGCTTTCCTCAGCATTTATAAACACTTTTGCTTCCTCACCCACCTCCCCTGTCACCCCCAACCAATTTTTTCCCCTTCCTCCCACCTCTGCTGTTATGAAGTGAGGTCAGGTGCTCACGGTACCCAGTGAGTCTAATTACCCGGGAAAGTAATTAACATTTCTAATAGAAACTGCCACTGTTCATTTTCATTGGGGCCACACAAAAGCAATAAGGTAAAAGAGTTTTGTAATTAAAGGCTCGTTACTGCGGGCTCCCCATTCCATTCTGCAGCTAATAAGTCTTCTGCGGGGAGTGAGTACTGAGCACCCCAGAGACAGACAGGGGCTGGCTGGAAGCCCCTGACTGCTTCTCTCCCTTGCCTCCTGCTCAGCCCCCTCATCTGGGGCCCCATCTTCTAGCTCCTCCTCTGATCTCTTACAGAAAGGCTCATTTCAGAAGGGAAGATTGAATGACCCATAAAGACTCTGGGCTGTGACCATAAGGATAACTCAGTACAGCCTGGAAACGTGAGGCTGAAGATTTGGGAAGGAGCATGGGAGGAGGTGAGCAGGAGCCGTTGGAGGAGAGGGCACAATGGGGTCGGGGCGTGGAGTCTCATTTCTCCTGGCTTTGTTGCCTAATCTGGGCAAGTCGCATACATTTTCTGAGGGAGTTTGTTCATCCAGAAAGGAGGACAGGCTTAACTGGATTGTGGGGGCAGATGTTCAAAGAGAAACTAGGATAATTCTTGTGCCTTACTTTTAGTGAGCACTTACTATGTGTCAGACTCTTTTGGATATCTCATAGATATTAACTCACTTAATTATCCCATCAACCCCAAGTGTAGGTCTGTGTATTATCCCCATTTTCCCCATGAGGAAATCAAGGCACAGACCATTAGGTAACTTGCTCAAGGTCATGCAGTTAGTAATTGGGCAAACTGAATTGCAGCCCAGCTCCTATATCTCCTTAGCCTCTGTCCTGTATCCCCATGAGATTTGCTTGTTTGGGACCAGCCAGGGGTGCTACTGAGGCATTTGACCCATGTCTCTAAAGGTCACGCAAGGGCTGAGGTAACACTTCTGGCCACCGAGGCTAGTCATTGGGAAGCCAGGTCATCGGACGTGTAGATTCTAATTGGAGGGTGTTTGGGGGGTGCCATTCTAGGAATCCACAGGGTGACAAACAGTAGCGTGTGGATCAGGGAGAATAGACTCTGAGGCCAGGGAGACATGGGTCCAAGTCTTTGCTTTGTCACTGAGCCTCAGTGTTTCCCACCTTCAGGATGGGGAGTCTCAAAGTGGTTGTGATCATTACATGAGATCATGTTGGTAAAATGTCTGGCATGTAGAAGGTGTTTGTTGTTCTCTCTCTTTATTTCCCCTCCTCTTCCTCATTCAATTTTCATTTATCCAGAGAGTATATTTTTGCCTGCCTACTGTGGGGTGAGAGAAGACAGTGGCAAAAAAGTCAAGGTCTTTGCCCTCTCGGAGCTTACAGATATCGGAGACAGAAGTCAATGAACAAGAAAATAATTACCATGTCATGTAACATCATGTAATAAGGCTCTCCCCCATGTGAACTGCAGAGATGGGGTGTTTGACTAGCTTATTTCTATTTTTTTTTAAAGTTTATTTATTTTTGAGAGAGAGAGACAGAGCACGAGCAGGGGAGGGGCAGAGAGAGAGGGAGACACAGAATCTGAAGCAGGTTCCAGGTTCCGAGCTGTCAGCACACAGCCCTGTGCGGGGTTGGAACCCACAAACTGTGAGATCATGACCTGAGCTGAAGTTGGATGCTTAACCAACAGAGCCCAGGCGCCCCTGACTATTTCTAAAGTGCCATTTAGCTGTCATTCTAGTTGATGGTTTTGAACACTGGCGGCTGAGAGCCTTCATGGAGGCTGTCTTACCTGTAAACGCCATGCTTCAGGTTACAGGGGCCTGGAAAGAGGAAGGGTGGGGTGGGGGTAGGGGACAAAGGATGAGCGAAGGAAAGGTTGAGACAAGGACTCCACTGGAGACAACAAAGAAACACAAAGAAAACTCAGGGCAGAGGAAGCAGGAGACCAGACAAAGCAACACGGCCAAGAACCTGAGGATCAGAAAATGAGGCCGAGAGGCACAGGGGCCTGTGAGGGGAGGGGAGTAAAATTCATGTCTCTGGAAGCAGTAGGCAGCCAGCAGTGGGTATGAACGTGGCTTCTGGAGCTATGTAATGTAGGTAGGTTGGTTTAACCTCTGTGCTTTGGTCTTCTCATCTGTAAAGGCAGCATCATATGGTGTTCTTGTTATCTAAGCTGTGTAACAAATTACCCCTAAACTTAGCGGCTTGAAACAGAAGACGCTTACTATTTCACTGTCGCTATGGGTCTGGGGTCTGCGTCCTCCGACTCAGGGTTTCTCACGAGGTTGCAGTGCAGGTGTCAGCTGAGGTCAGGGCCATCTCACGACTAGACTGAGGGAGAATCTGCTAATTATCAAGTGGTTGTTGGTGGGATCCAGTTTCTCATGGGTGGCTGGATTGAAAGCCTGTTTCCCACTGGCTGTTGGTGGGAGACCACCCTCAGTTGCTTCCCCCATGAGCTTCTCCATAGAGCAGCCCACAATATGGCTGCCACTTCCATCAGAGTGAGCTAGAGAGAGCGCTAGAGAGAGCAAGCATTGGGGAGTATGATGGGAGTCATTGTCTTCTTGTAACTGGGTCTCACAAGTGACATCCTATCATCTTTGTGTGAGTCACTAGGCCTGGCCAGCGCTCCAGAGGAGGAGATTACACAGGGGCATGAATACCAGGAAGCAGATACCATTAGGTGCCGTCTTAGAAGCTGCCTACAGTATGTGAACTGCCAACACCATTGTGAGCATTAAATGAGAAGATTTGGGGAAAACGTTTAGCACATGGGTACATAGGAAATGTCCCAGGCAGTTCTAAGTGCTACTATTATTATTATGGTTTGATAAGCGTTCATCGCTGCAGCTCCTCTACAGATGATGATGATGGAGAAGGGAAATGCACATGAGCAGACAGAAAAGGGATGGTGCATCAGTCACCTGGTGGCATGATAATGCTGCGTAACACACACTCCCGAAGGCACAGGGGCATCCTGCGGTAAACACTTAGTGCACAGGTCTGTGGACTGACCTGGAAGTTCTGTTGATCTGGGCTGGGCTTGGTGGGGATTCCACATCTGTGGGCAAGTACAGTGATGTGGCTTTGCTGCTGTGGGTGGGTTCTCACTGGCGCCTCAACAGGGGCAACTGAGCTGCCTTGTCTCTGCTCCAGGGGGACCCTCATTCCACAGTGGGCTAGCCCAGCCTTGCTCTCAGGGAGACTTTTGGACAGGCTTCCGAGAGAGCAAGTGGAAAGCCCACGAGGCTTCTTGAAACCTAGGCTCAAAACTGGTACCCCCTCACTTCTGCCACTTCTGTTGGCTAAACGAAGTCCCAAGTCCAGCCCAGACATGGAGAATAAGGAAACAGATTCACCCCTTTGTGGGAGGAGATGCAAAGTCACATCACAAGGGGCACAGGTGTGGAGAGGAGGGGAACTGGAGCCATTTTGCAACCAACAAACCATAGATGGGAAATGGAAGAGATCTGGAATTTTATTTACTTATTTATTAAAATTTCTTTTTAATGTTACGTTTGAGAGAGAGAGAGAGAGACAGAGCATGAGCAGAGGAGGGGCAGAGAGAGGGAGACACAGAATCTGAAGCAGGCTCCAGGCTCTGAGCTGTCAGCACAGAGCCTGACATGGGGCTCGAACTCACAAACCGCGAGATCATGACCTGAGCCGAAGTTGGATGCTCAACCAACTGAGCCACCCGGGCGCCCCAAGAGATCTAGAATTTAAATGGTATGCTTTCTAAAACATTTGGGTAAATCTGAGGGATTGGGTACTATTTCTGAGTTTTGGACTTTTTATTAAGTTGTACCGACCTTGTACAAATGTAACACTAACGCTGATCATCTAAAACCATTTGCTCACTCATTCACTCACCAAACATCTTGAACAGGGGTTGGCAAACTTTTTCGGTAAAGGGTAAGACAGTAAATATTTTAGGCTATTGGGCCATACGGTCTCTTTTGTAACTGTCCAACAGTAGTTGAAAACAACCATAGGTGATTTGTAAATGAATGAGCATAGCTCTGTTCCAGTAAAACTTTTCATACGGACACTGAGATTTGAATTTCCTATAATGTTCATGTGTCGTGAAATATTATTTCAAGTTTTTCTGTCCAATTATTTAAAGCAGTAAAAATCACTCTTAGCTTGTGGGTTGGAAAACTCAGGCAATGAGCCAGATTTGGCCCAGGGGCCATAGCCTTGCCCTAGAGTCCCCTCCTGAGTGCCTGGAACACTGTAGATTGTCAGACGGTTGGTGTCACTGCAGCATCTCCTTTTACCCTTACTGCAAGCCTGGATCTGTGAGATGAAAGAAAGAGTAGCAACCACAGGGGTCGGTCCTATTGCCTCGGGACATGCATGAGGTTGTGGTGGATCACATGTCCGCTGGCAGGACCTGATCTCAGTTACCTGAGATGAACTTGCCGGACCTGGTGCAAAGTAAAAATGCATGGTTCTCCTTTAAAAATTAAGGATTTGAGGGCTGCCTGGGTGGCTCAGTCAGCTAAGCGCCCACCTCTTGATTTTGGCTCAGGTCATGATCTCATGGTTTGTGGGATCGGGCCCCATGTCCGGCTCTGTGCTCACAGCGAGGATCCTGCTTGGGATTCTCTCTCTCCTTCTCCCTCTGCCCCTCCCCACCCATGCACACTTGCTCTCTCTCTCTCTCTCTCTCTCTCTCTCTCTCTCTCTCAAGATAAATAAATAAACTTTTTTGAGAACAGTGACAACAGATCATGAAACCAAACACAGGCCCTGTATGACTGTGCAGGTCACACGCCCATGCGGCCAACCCCGGGCTATGGGCTTTGAGCTTGTTTTCTTGTACATTAAAATAACTGGTGGGGCACCTGGGCGGCTCAGTTGGTTGAGGGTCTGACTTTGGTTCAGGGCATAATTCATGGTTTGTGAGTTCGAGCCCCACATCGGGCTCTGTGCTGTCAGCTCAGAGCCCGCTTCAGATCTCTGTCCTCACCTTCTCTGCCCCTCCCCTGCGTATGCTCTCTCAAAAATAAATACAACATGAAAGAAAAAAACTGGCTAATAAGTTCTACCTCACAGACTTATTTTAAGGATTAAGGGAACTCAAAATTGCTAACTTTTTTTTTTAGCACGTTTCCTGATACGTAGTAGGTGAGCAAGAAAAGTTTCACGACACATTCTGGCATTCCACTTCAACTTCCGTCTGTTGCTGGTGGTTTTAATGCCGGCAGGAGGTTTGGGCAAAGCCGCAGCTCAGTGAGGATTTGTACTTCCATTTTTAGTAATTTTTCTGAAGGCTAAGACATCTGTTTGGATAGCCGGGACAAAACGAGACGTTAGGGATTTGGGCTCAGTTCAGCATAAATTGGAAAGAGCACACCTGGTCTTCCATTTATAATATTTCTGCCTTTTTTGTTGGCTTTGTGATTTATATCTTAAATATTTCTCTGTGTGTTTTTTTTTTCTTTCCATCCTTCTGTTGCAATTTGACCAGATTATAGAAGGACAGTGTAGACACGTGTCTCTTTAATTAAAGCCGTCCTCCTCCCCCAGGCCAGAACAGGTGTTATAGAAATTCCTGGGTGACTTCTTTTTAAACAAAACTGAACACGGCACGCAGACAGCATGTGAGAAATTCCTTCTGCTGGTGGCTTCCATCGAAGGTGTTGGTGGAGCAGTGACTTTTAATGTTGGAGGAGTGGTTTCCTGGTATCTGAGTAAAGGGAGACAGAAATCCCTTTATTGAGTAATATGTTTGACTGTAATTGACAGGTGCATTTCAAATATTTGCTAAATAAGTGACTGTGTATTCTAAAGCAGCTAAGGGTGAGAACTTTTGACTTGTAGTGCATGGATTTGGTAGACCAATCTCGGAAGGTTGATCTTGGAGAATGCTCCATACTTAATTTTTACAGGACCTGCAGGTGCTTGACAGTCCCTTGGTAAAGGGTAGCAAGCATCCATCTGGTCCACGAAAGGGCAGAAATGGTCATTTCCAAAGCGCTCACTACGTTAGCCCTTAAACTCAAAGAATAATTGGTGCCATTTCTTTAGCATTTTCTGCGTGCCAGGTGTCTTCCATGCATGGTCCACTTTACATAATTACCTAATTTACCTCTCATGTGTGATCTGTGGTCAAGGTATTTTTATCATTACTTTTGACAGATGAGTAAATAGAGATTTGGTTAAAATGTAGTAAATTGGGATGGGAATACAGGTTGGCTAGTTTTTTTCAAACTTTTTTTTTAATTGAGGTGAAATTCACATAACATAAAATTAGCCACTTTATAGTGAACATTTCAGTGACATTTAATGCATTCATAATGTTGTGCAACCACCATCACTGTCTGGTTTGAAAACATTTTATCACCTCGAAAGGACACGTGGTATCCATTAAACAGTCACTCCTCATTCTTCCCCCTCCTCCCAGACCTTGGCAACCAGGAATCTGTTTCTGTCTCTATTCATTTAGGCTGGTCAGTTTCTAACCATAACATGACACTAACAGCTAAGATTTATTTAATGCTTATGGTATGCTGGGAGGTGTTCTAGGAATTTTGAATGTATTAATCCTCTCTACCCTGTGCGGAAGGTACTGTTATTACCTGTAATTTACAGAGAAGAAAATGGAGGCACAGAGAAGTCCAGAAAATCCTCCTTGGTCACACAGCGACCAAAGGCCGCACCCTGGATTCGAACCCTGGGAGTCTGCCTCCAGACTCCCCTTCTTAACCACTGGGATGCACTGCCTTTCTGCCTCCTCATGCCTCTCACCAGGGTCTTACATTCCCAGCAAATCCACAGCCCTTGCATGGTTGCCCATACACCGCGTGATTTAGATTTAGAGCCTTGGCCCTTGGATGTATACAGTGGGGGCTGTCTCACTGCCTGACTGTCAGTTGAATCCCAACTCTGGCTGTAAAGTGAGGTGCCAAGAACCATGGAGGGATGTACAAAGGCTGGTGAAAACCCAGAGTGAGGAGAGATTAATTCTTCCAGGGGAGCCGAGAAAAGCATCTGGTTCTCTTATTTCTGTGTTTCTTTCCACGAGAATAAAATTCAAAATGACCTTTACATAGCAGAGAAGAACAAAGATCTTATAAAGTCAGCATAGATTTTTAGGGGCAGGTAAGAGCCATGCACGTAGCCTGGGTTTTACCACTAACTAGCTGTGTGACCTTGGGCTGGTTGCTTTACCATTCTGAGCCTTTGTTTCTTTATCTTTTTTATTTTTAAAATTTTTTTTTCAACGTTTTTTATTTATTTTTGGGACAGAGAGAGACAGAGCATGAACGGGGGAGGGGCAGAGAGAGAGGGAGACACAGAATCGGAAACAGGCTCCAGGCTCCGAGCTGTCAGCATAGAGCCCGATGTGGGGCTCAAACTCGTGGACTGTGAGATCATGACCTGAGCTGAAGTTGGATGCTTAACTGACTGAGCCACCACGTGACCCCTTTGTTTTTTCATCTTTAAACCAGGGCCTTTTGACCTGCAAACATATAAGTTTCCGGCATATTCTAGGACTATACTGATGTTCTTAATAAATGTTTTAACGTCCTCATTAAGATCTAGTCTCGGGAATGGAGTGGATGAACTCCTTCATGCTAGGGCATACGCAACAGCAACAACAACAAAATAATAGTACTATTTATTCATTGATCTCATAACATGCCAGGCACTATTTTAAGTGCTTTACCTGGATTTTATTTAATGACTAAGAATATGCTGCTTTTTAAAAACCAGGTTTTTTTAATTAAAAACAAAAACAAAACAACTGAGCCACATGGCATGAAACTATGTTCTGTTGGAAAACCTAGTTCCATGATTTGGAAAATCTGTGAAAAATAAAATGAAAACAAGGAGATTCCATAGTCAATGAGGCTAGGGACCCCCTGTACTCTAACCCTGTGGTTCCTCCATTTCACTGCATGCTGGGTCCCCAAAGCATCTTTAATGTATGTCTATGACTGACTCCAACTTCAGATATTCTGATTTAAGTGCTCTGGTGTGATCTGGGCATCCAGTGGTTTTAAAGTTCCCAGGTGACTCCCGTGTGCAGCCAAGTGGGAACTTCAGTACTATCCCCATCTTGAAACGTCACTGTGCTCAGTGATGCTTTCAAAGCTTTGGGGACTTCATCAAGTTTTTAAATTTGTATTTTCTTTTTTTTTAAGTTTACTTATTTTTGAGAGAGAGTGTACACGAACTGGGGAGGGGCAGAGAGAGAGGAAGACACAGAATCCGAAGCAGGCTCCAGGCTCTGAGCTGTCAGCACAGAGCCTGACGCTCTGTCCCCCCTTAAGTTCCCCCCTTAAATGTGTATTTTAAAAAAAGTTTTTTTTAAATGTGTATATTTGAGAGAGACAGAGACAGAGCATGAGCTAGGGAGAATCCGAAGCAGGCTCCAGGCTCTGAGCTGTTAGCACAGAGCCCGACATGGGGCTCGAACTCACGAGCCGTGAGATCATGACCTGAGCTGAAGTCAGACGCTTAACCGACTGAGCCACCCAGGTGCCCCTAAATGTGTACTTTTTAATTGTAGTTCTGTTTGCATTCAACCAGATTTCATTTGGAAAGCCCTCTCTCTTTTCTTCCCTTTCTTCCTTTCTCTGTCAAAAATTATGGGATATCTAAACTATATGTGATGTCCCCATCTTGCCCTATTGCCTTTTGGACTCATCCCCTGCCCCTCCCTCTCCTCTGTGGACCCACTAGGCACTTTCCCACCTTTGAACCTTCACACCTGCTGTTCTTTCCAGAAGGTTCTCCCCCAGTGATCCCAAGGCTCACTTTCTTCTCCCTGCAGGTTTTGATTCTTGTATCTCTTTTCCACCCACATTTTTCCTGGCTTTTCCACTTTCAGCCCTCTTCTCCTTTGGCTTGACACCTCTATTCTGTATTGACCTTCCTTGCTTTCTTTGTCTTATCATCATCTAACAATTTAATGAATCTTGCTTATTTATTTATTGTCTGCCCAATTCCACTACTGTCAGCTCCGAAAGATCAGTGCTATTTTCTTGTTCACAGCCATGTCCCCAGTGCCTAGGACAATGCCTGACACACAGCAGGTGATCAATAAATACTTGTGGGATGAATGAATGAATGACCAAAAAGTATTGAGAATAAAATTACAAACAGCTGTGTATCCATCACCTAGTTTAATGAGTGTTGGCATTTTGCCTATTTCTTTCGATTCTTTCTTTCCTAAAGAAATAAAATGCTCTAGATATGGTTGGAAGCTCCCTCGTTCTCCTGCCCCCGTCCCCTTCCTACCTTCCAAGAGGTGAGCCTATTCTGATGCTGGCAGATAGTCCACGATTTTATACTTTTATAATATATCCAGGACTGTTCTGGGGTTTTAACATGTTACATAAACTAAATAACCTTCTACAATTTGCTTTTTATATCAACACTATACTTTATTCATGATGATACATGCAAATTTAATCCACTCATTTTAAGACTGGTATAGAATTCCATTGTATGAATATACCATAATTTATTTATTATTTCCCCTCTAAATGGATATCTAGGTGGTTTCCAATTTTTTTTGCTACTATACACAGTGCCTCTGTGGGTCTCTGTGGACATGGTGTCTGTGCACATGTGTGAGAAGATTTTTTATTTTTTAATTTTTATTATAAAAAGTATATATATATAATTTATTGTCAGATTGGTTTCCACACAACACCCAGTGCTCATCCCAACAGGTGCCTTCCTCAATGCCCATCACCCACTTTCCCCTCTCCCCCACCCCCCATCAACCCTCAGTTTGTTCTCTGTATTTAAGAGTCTCTTATGGTTTGCCTCCCTTCCTCTCTGTAACTTTTTTTCCCCCTTCCCCTCCCCCATGGTCTTCTGTTACGTTTCTCAGGATCCACATATGAGTGAAAACATATGGTATCTGTCTTTCTCTGCCTGACTTATTTCACTTAGCATAACACTCTCCAGTTCCTTCCACGTTGCTACAAATGGCCAGATTTCATTCTTTCTCATCACCAAGTAGTATTCCATTGTGTATATAACTACATGTTCTGTATCCATTTGTCAGTTGATGGACATTTAGGCTCTTTCCATAATTTGGCTATTGTTGAAAGTGCTGCTATAAACATTGGGGTACAAGGGCCCCTATGCATCAGCACTCCTGTAGCCCTTGGGTAAATTCCTAGCAGTGCTACTGCTGGGTCATAGGGTAGATCTATTTTTAATTTTTTGAGGAACCTCCACACTGTTTTCCAGAGCAGCTGCACCAGTTTGCATTCCCACCAACAGCGCAAGAGGGTTCCCGTTTCTCCACATCCTCTCCAGCATCTATAGTCTCCTGATTTGTTCATTTTAGCCACTCTGAGTGATGTGAGGTGGTATGTCAGTGTGGTTTTGATTTGTATTTCCCTGATAAGGAGTGACGTTGAGCATCTTTTCATGTGCCTGTTGGCCATCTGGATGTCTTCTTTAGAGAAGAAATGGGCAGAAGACAAGAGTAGACACTTTTCTAAAGAAGTTTTTTTGTTTTTTTTTTAAATCTGGGATGTGGAATGCCTGGGTCTTAGGGTAGGTGCATCTTCAAATTTACTAAATGTTACTAAATTTCCCACCAAAGTGGCCATGCCACATTGTGCTCCTCTCTGTAATGGCTTTTGCCAATCTGGTAGGGAGTGAGTTTATGTCTTATAATTGCTTATTTTATTTTATTTTTTACCTCCCCCTGGCTCCCGATGAGGCTGAGCTCCTTGTCATGTGTGTATTAGCCATTCAAGTGAACACGTCCGTACATCATTGTTTGATGGCCTTCAGCCATCATTGTTCTGAGTTGTTTGTCCTTGTTAGTGACTTGTAGAAATTCTTTATATATTCTAGACACTGCTCTTTTGTAGGTCATGCGCTTTGCAAACGTGTCTCAGTTTGTTGCCTTTTAACTTTGTTGATACTGGCTTAGTTTTACAGACTGTATACATTTTAATGTCAGAGCATTTTCTGTTACACAATGAAGGGACTGAATTTCAGGCATCAGCCTGGCAGTTTATGGAGGGAGCAGGATGCAGTTTCTGAAGCTGGGATCTTCACTGCATCCCTACCACGCCACTGGTGAATCCCATAAAATCTCCTTGACTTCCAGGCCCTGACGTTTGTAAGTGAGGGTGGGGCTGCTTCTTGCCATGGGTCCCAGGCTGCTGCTCATATCGGAGAGGAAGCCAGCGGTCCTGCACCCCACGGAAGCCAGAAATCTCAGCAGCTGCCTTTCCTGCAAAACCACCTCACCAACTGCCAAGCCTAGCACTTTGCTGACTTGCAGAAATGAGCCGTTTTTCCTTTTTGATATGTTTGTGTGATAATGGGAAATAGCAAGCAGGAGGGATGGAAATGAAACTGACCCAGGGTTGTACTGGCTTGTACAGGGTTGTAGAAGCTGCAAATAGAAGATTCCTGCCACTTCTGGAGGTTCAGACAGGACAGCTCTAGGAGGGGTCCCCTGGGAGACCTGTGACTACCCTACACCCACAGAGGGTAGGGAGCCTTTTCCATGGCAGGTAGGCTCTGGTTCAGATGTCTCCTTTAGAGACTGGAACCCTGATGTTTTAAGGTTCCTTATGTTATCATTTAGTTTTTGCTATGTGACAGGTTGCCCCAAACTGTAGTGACTTCAAACAGCGGTTGTGTGTTAGCTCATGGTTCTGTGGACTGGCATTTGGGGCTGGACTCCAGCAGATAGTTAATGTCTTCTGGTCCTGACTGGTTTCATTCATGTGTCTGTGGCCAGCCGTTGGGCTGCTGGTTGGTGGTCTCTGGGGGTTGGCCGGCTGTCGGCAGGGCATGCGTGTTTGTGGCCCACCGTCTCTTCTCCCCGCAGCAGGCTGCCCTGGACTTGCTCACCCATGTCTCGAGGTTGCCAAAGCCACAAAAGCAAAAGCGGCATGGCCTTCTGAGACTTAGGCTCAGGACTCACAACGGCACATCTGCCATTCTGTTGGCCAGACTCAGCCACAGGGCCGTTCCAGATCAAGATGAGGGGAACAGACTCCTCTGCTTCATGGGAGAAGCTGGAAAGCACTGTGGCTATTTTCTCCACCTACCGTAGAGAATTCTGACATGTAACGCTAGCACGAGGTGGTTGCCAGACTCTTGTCATTGGCAAACTTCACTCATAGATTACTTATCATCATGCAAGTGTGTATAATGGGGACAAAATTGTTAGCGGATGCATAGTCATGCCCTCTTTCTCTCTGTACTAAGGAAACATCTAGCACTGTCTGGTGGGTTATGTGGCAACTCTGCCCCAGCCACACACACATACACATGCACACATACACAGAAATATGTACACACACACACACGCAGGAATATGTACACAGACACACACATATACAGGAATATGCACACACACAGGAACATGCACACACACAGGAATATGCACACACAGAGGAATATGCACACACACACAGGCATATGCACACACACAGGAATATGCACACACACAGGAATATGCACACACACAGGAACATGCACACACACAGGAATATGCACACACACACAGGCATATACACACACACAGGAATATGCACACACACAGGTATATGCACAGACACACACAGGTATATGCACACACACAGACACACACAGGGATATGGACACACACAGGAATATGCACACACACAGGTATATGCACACACACAGGCATATGCATACACACAGACACAGGAATATGCACACACACAGGAATATGCACACACACACAGGCATATACACACACACAGGAATATGCACACACACAGGTATATGCACAGACACACACAGGTATATGCACACACACAGACACACACAGGGATATGGACACACACAGGAATATGCACACACACAGGTATATGCACACACACAGGCATATGCATACACACAGACACAGGAATATGCACACACACAGGAATATGCACACACACAAGAATATGCACACACACAGGTATATGCATACACACAGACACACACAGGTATATGCACACACACAGACACACACAGGGATATGGACACACACAGGAATATGCACACACACACAGGTATGTGCACACACATAAACACACAAACACACACAGAAATATGAACACACACAGGAACATGCACACACATGAATATGCACACACACACAGGTATATGCATATACACAGACACAGGAATATGAACACACAGGAATATGCACACACACAGGAATATGCACACACACAGGTATATGCATACCCACAGACACAGGAATATGCACACACACAGGAATATGCACACAGACACATAGGAATATGCACACACACACAGGAATATGCACACACACAGACACACACACACACATTGTGCAGACTGATCTAGTTGCTCGCCTGGAGAAAACAGAGGAGCTGGGCTGAGAGCTTTGGAAAGCTTTATGAGATGCTTGGGAGAAGGAAAGGAAAATAAATGGGAGAAAGGGTAGGAGATGGGGACCCCATGTCGGGGTGAGTTGGTTTGGGGGGTCCTCATACAGAGCTCAGGATAGGAGAGGAGGCTTTGGGGCCACTGCTGGGCATGGAGGCTTGGGGGCCAGGAGGGATGGGGAGGAGTTTTAAAGAGCATGGCTGTGTAATGCTCTTTGAGAGAATCAGATGCAGATGGAAAATATTTTGGATGGTAGGAACCGATATGAGACACCCCCCAAGACTGGACCGCATGAACGCTGGCCCTTCATTAAGGTTATAATAGCACTTTGTCACTTTGCTGAGGCACGATCTGGAATTCTCTCTGCTTCCAGGCAGTGTATGGATGTGTGTCAGCCGACCGAAGGGCCTCCCACCTGCTCTGTCCCCACCTTGGCTGGGCTGTTCTTGTCCATCCCTGCAGGAGGGTTCTCTTTGGGGTCTGCCGAGGCATCCTTCAACTGGAAGTCTGGAGGCGGTCTCAGGATTGCCCTTCTCTCTGTGAGGAAGGTATCTAGAATGTTCGTGAGGTGAAGGTGACCCACGGCAGAGATGGCTGTCTGTAGTGGTACATTGTCAAACAGCTTTCTTGTCCAGTTGCTTAACTGGACTTGTTGGGTTTATGTTTAGGAAGGAGTTATTATGTGCTGAGATTTAAGATGCATTAGTTTCAGTATTTAAAAAAGCCTCTGAAAGGAGATAATACTTACTACAGTTCTATGGCTTGCATAGAAAACCCAGGTCTGCTTGGATTTTAAAACCTTGAAGTGGACTTGAAGGGGGTTTTGTGGCTCAGCATGTTGATATGCATCCCCTAAACTTGGGGAATTGCCTTCATGGGAGTTCATGCCTTCTTAAGGTCAGACCTGGAGACTTGCTCTCCCAGTCTGCGTGCAGCCAGGGCCCTGGCATATGACCTTGATGCTGAGAATCAGGTGTCTGTATGAAACCTGGGTTTGCAAGGGACTGAAATGGAGAAACAGGGGCAGGTGAAGATGATGTGTCCAGCTGGCCAGCCCAAAAAGCAGGCATTATTAGGGCTCCCATCCTGAGGAACCTGCTCCCCTATGGCAGATCATCTCTGCAGCTCACACCTGTGTGACATTGTGGGGTCTTTGCCAGAGAAGATCTGTACCTTGATATGGGTGTTGTGCTGGCTACGTGGTCTCTGAGAGTGACTCTCCAGTCCACGTAGAAATGGGTGTCCTGACATTCTTTAATAAATTCCTTTTCTGTTAAATTAGCCAGAGTGGGCTCTATTGTTCCGACCCAGGAGTCTCCACCGCTATGGATATGTGTGTGTGTCATTGTTTATTTATTTTTTTATGATGGTAGAGTAGACACAGCATTAAATTTACCATGTTCACCATTTTCAAGTGTATAATTAGGTGGCATTAAGTACATTCACAACATTGAGCAGTCACCCACTCCATGGTCTATGTGGCTTTTCACATACATTTTTCGTTAGATTCCTCCAAACTTCTCTTTAAAAATCAAGAATTATTATCCTGGTTTTATAGATGAGAAACCAGAGCTCAAGGAGATTAAGTGACTTACTCAAGATTACATCACTGGTAATAAGAGTAGTAATAACAGCCACCGTTTACTGAGTGCTTACATGAGTGCGTGTTACACGTAATCCTTCAGAAGCCCCGAAAAGCAGGCATTATTACAGATCCCATTTTCCAATGAAGAAACAGGCTCACAGAGGTCGAGGAACTTACAAAAACAATATGGCCAGTAAGCAGATTTGGATTTTAACCCATGTGTCTCTGACCAAAAGCCCTTGGTTTCCTATGACCCCATCTTTTCTCCTGGGGATTAGAGTCCATGCCTTCGGGCTCCCAGACCAGAGCTTGCCCTGTGACCATGAAATGAGTTGTTCCCAGAGGGAGCATGTGGCAGCCAGAACTGTCAGGGAGGGGCTTCTCCCCCCGTCCCCCGCCATGCTGACTTGGGTCGGAAAGAGAAGTGGGGCAGATCAGATGGGGTTGAAGCTCTGGGCGTTGTGTCCTGATTGCCATGGTGCGGAGGTGAGGAGGCATGGTTGGCGCTCAGATGGAGTTTGTTGAGTGGAACTGAACTCTGTGGAGCATAGAGTAAGCCCTTCCAGGCTCCCTGGGCCAAATTGGGCACCTGAGAAGTTACCTGTTAACTTCCATGGCTGGAGTGTAGGATGTAATAAAGGGCGGATCATCGAGGAACCGGTGAAGGAGGAAGGATATGTTGGATTTGGGTGTTGTGAGAAGGGTTACAATGAAACCAACACAGCTTCTAATGGTTGAATACCAATTATATGCTAGGGGCCACTCTCAGTGCCAGGCATGCATGGATCCTTGTCCTCCCCACCACCTAATGCAAACAATGTTTGGGGGCATCCTTGGAAGACCAAAGCATGAAACACAAGTGCAGGTACTCTGGCCAAACAATAAGTGGGGTCCCAGCCCACCGTGTGAATGCTGAGCAAGTCACTTCTCCATTTCCCCTGCTATAAAATGGACCTAACAACCATCCCTCCAGCATAGGCTTTTGTGAGCGTGTTTTGTTTTGTTCGTGTGTGTGTGTGTGTGTGTGTGTGTGTGTGTGTGTGTGTGTGTTCAAGAGAGAGAAAGAAAGACAGAGACAGAGAGAGAGACAGAGACAGAGAGCATGCTAGTGTGGGAGCAGCATAGGGCCAGAGGGAGAGAGGAGACAGAGACACTTAAGCAGGCTGAGCCCAATTCAGGGCTCAGTCTCAGAACTGAGAGATCAGGACCTGAGCTGAAATTAAGAGTGAGACGTTTAACTGGCACACAGAGAAGAGCTCAGCAGATATCAGCCATTATTCATTGGACAGATGAGGAAACTGAGCACCAGGGAGGTTTCCCAACACAAGTAGCATCACCAGACTGACCAAGGCAGAGCTGAATTGTGGACACAGGTCTGATCTCAAAGCTCTGTTTCTTCCCATATCTTTTGGCAGATGTTTACCGAGCTTTGATGATGTGCTCCCATCTCAGGAGACAGCAATGAATGGGGCTGGCAGAATTCTGCCTCTTCATGAAGGAAATGTTCCCGTCGTGAGAGGGATACTTAGCATGTGAACAAGCAATAAGCAAGGTCATTCTGGGTGCTGACGAGTGTGACACAGGAGGGCGAGAGAATGTACATGCGGGGTAGGATGCAGGCTGTGTGGTAACAGGGTTGGGTTGGGGGGAGCTCCAACATCTGGGGGAGGGGGGAGGCAGCAGTCTGAAAAGAGTGGTGGGGGGCGGCGTCCCAAGAAAACAGAACAAGTGCCAAGACCCGGGTGTGTTCTGGGAGAGGGGACCAGGGTGACTGGTGAGCACTGGAGGAGAGATGGGGGAGTTGGCCAAACGCTCCTGCATCTGAACTCCAGCTCTGCCTGTAAAGCGGGGAGGGCCTTACCTCCCACATCTGCTTTGGGGATGGTATTTGTTTTCTGGTGCTGCTGTAACAAAAGTCTCATGAACTAGGCGGCTTCCAACAACAGAAAGTTACTCTCTCACTGTTCTGGAAGCTGAAAGTCAGAAAATCAAGGGGGCAGCAGGGCCATGCATTCCCTGAAGGTTCCAGGAGACGGTCTGTTTGATGCCTTTCTCCTAGCTTCAGGTGTTGCTGGCAATCTTTGGCATTCCCTGTTTGTGGACACATCCTTCTGGTCTTTGCCTCTGCGGTCACGTGGCTGTGTTCCCCCCGTGTGTCCTGGTATCTTCTCCCCTTCTTTAAATTTTAATGCTTTTTATTATTTATTTTTGAGAGAGAGAGAGAGAGAGAGAGACAGAGCATGGGCAGGGGAAGGGTAGAGATAGAGGGAGACACAGAATCTGAAGCAGGGTCCAGGTCTGAGCTGTCAGCACAGAGCCTGACGTGGGGCTTGAACCCACAAACCGTGAGATCATGACCTGAGCCAAAGTCAGACGCTCAACCGACTGAGCCATTCAGGTGCCCCTCTTCTCTCCTTCTTACAAGGAAACTAGTTGTATGGGATTAGGACCCACCCTAATCCAGTAGGACCTCACCTTAGCTTGATTACATCTGCAAAGACACGATTTTCAAATAAGATCACGTGCACAGGTACTGGCGGTGAGGACCCCCCAACATGTGTTTGGGGGGGGTCACATTTCAACCCTCAACAGGGACCAAAGGGCAGTGACTTCTACAAAAGCACCATTTCTTGCAGAGTGTGACTCACAGCCCGCCATTCTGCTGGGAGTGAAGTCACAGAGGGAGGTGGTGTGGGAACTTCGGGGCCTCGAGAGACCTGCCTTCTCACCCTGATTCTGCCACAGGGGTCTAGTGTGACCCGTGATGACCCTACAGCCTAACTGCATCTTCCTCATTTTCCAAACGAGGTCTTCAGGCTACATGATGTGCTTTTAAGTTTCTGGGGTTTCAAGAACATTTCACTCTATTGACCATCATTTGCAATTATTCAACTGGCTGAGCAGGAGGCAGTACCAGTCAATGCCGTTCTTATTCCACCTCAAGTTCAGCTCATAAGTATCGGTAAAAACCCAGAGAAACACCCTAATAGATAAATAATAATAATTGTGAGTATTGATTAAGTGACAGACATTTTGCTATGTGCTCTACAGCTATTAATTCAAAATCTCCCTACAGCTCTATGAGGGATGGACTCAGTCTGTGGTTCGCCTCCAGGGGGTGCTGTTCACGCGTTCTTTGTGCGTGGTCCTCTCTGGAATCCTGTAAATGGTAGCCCTGTAGGCAATACAAGCTGCCCCTTCTCAAGATGCAAGAGGAATCTCAGCAAGATACCGTAATCCCTGAACGCCTGCCTATTCATCAAAGGCAGAGAGGAGGTACCCAGATCTAGCCTTACTCACTCCAAACCTTGAGCTTTTGCCAGAACATCAGGCTACCATGGGTAGTCCAGAGTGACCTCTTCCTGGCAGGGGATGCAAGAGAGGCTGGCAGCTTTGGGGTTTGTGTCTCAGTTCCATGACTGTGAGCAGGTTACAGAACACCTCCGTGTCTCAGTTTCTCGCCAGTAAAATGGGGTCATACTCATTCCACTCCATGGGCTTAAACAAGGTGATGCCCGTGTGTCCTGAGAACTGTGTACGTGCAGGAGGAAAGCCACCGAGCGCCATCCCAAGGAGCCTGCTGCCTGATGGCAGACTCAGGTGTCCGGGGATCAGTACAGACTTTGGAAAGGGGTCGTCTTTTCCAACAGAACATGACACAGCCACAGGGAAAGTTGTTTTAATTCTACTTAGTTTGATTTATTATTGATAATGCTGGAGATAAATTAGAATCATTAAAATAAAAGGCCGTGGGTCTGCAGGCTGTTTTGAATTCCAGAGCTGTTTGCTTTGCGTTTGCCAGGACTGGAGTGAATACACGAGTGTTCCTGGGAAAGCAGGAGGCAGGAAGCCCTGATGGAAAAGTCTGGACAGCGAGGGAGGAAGCCTTGCAACTGTGTCTTAGTCTGCTGGGGTGCCATGACTGAAGGCTGCAGGTCATAGTTCTTGGAGGCTGGGAAGTCCTTTTTTTTTTTTTTTTTTTTTTTTTTTTAATATTTATGTATTTATTTTTGAGAGAAAGAGAGAGTGTGGGGGAGGGGCAGAGAGAGAGGGAGACAGAGAATCCCAAACAGGCTCCAGAGCTGTCAGCACAGAGCCCCATGCGGGGCTCCAACTCAAACCATGAGATCATGACCTGGGCCAAAGTTGCTTGACTGACTGAGCCACCCAGGCTCCCCTCTGTTGTTTCTTCTTATGAGGGCACTAATCCTATTGATGAGAGCCCCACCTTTATGATCTTTTTATTGGCTAAAGGCCATCATGGAATATAGTCACAGTGGGGGGGGGGGTTAAGGCTCCAACACAGGAATTTGTCGGGGGGGACACAATTCTTTCTCTGACACTCTGCCTTCCCCCTGCTCTGATGGCTGAGCAGTCATGGTTGCTACTGTAACAAGAAAAGCCACCAGTGCCTTAGTTTTTATAACCTTAGAAAACATGATGAGGTTGGGTACTCTCATTAATATCCCCCTTTTAAAGATGAAGAAATGGAGGCACACGGAAGGAAAGTCACTGACTTACGGTCATCAGTGTGTGCAGGGTGGAGGCAGGTTCAGGACATGGTGTTAGTGACCTCTTATGGTACTTTGTGCTTTGAAGGCCTGTTTCATAGGGTGGCACAGTGGAAAAGCACTAAGCTTGGAGGAAACCTTGGGTTAAATACTACTTCTGTCCTTGTAAGTGGTGAGACCTTCAGCGACTAATTTGTTCTTTATAAGCATAGTTGTATCACTTGTAAGGAGGTAATTAATAGTGCTCCCTTCACACAACCTTGTTGGCATCAGATGAGATAATGTATGATGAGTACTTGGTATGGGGCCCCAAACAGGATAGCCCCTCAGTCAATGGCAATAATTTGACTTTCAGGGCTGTGCACACCCCCTTGAGGTCTACAAGGGGTCAGGAGGCTTTTGAGCTTGTCCAGGAACTTCTAGAGGTTGTGGTCCCATATCTTATTTAAGTATCTAAGCCCTTCACCAACCCTCCTTCTTCCCCTGCTCTTAAAAAATAGTTCCAGGAGAGGATGTGAAAAAAATAACTCATGCTAAGTTATAAATGACAAAGATGTTTGAAGTAGTCTGATCATTTTAGAGAGAAGTTGTGTTTTTTAATCTTTTAACCTTTGCATAGACTACACTCTGGCAAGGTCAACCCAGATCTTGGTAGACCAGTTGTCTGAGCAGTGTTGATTGGTGCCTCCCGTGTGTTAGGCACTGGATTGGGGGCTGGCAGGTCAATGTAGAAATGACTCAGATTTAAACACTGCCCCAGAGGTACTGATTCGAGAATCTGCCCCTCCTTTAGAGTCCCCTTCTCATTAAATGGCACCGCTGCTTACCTAGTTGTTCACATTAAAACGTGTAGAGAGTTGCCCTTGATTCTTCTTTTGCTTCTACCCATCAGCAGGTCTTGTCAACTCAGGCTGTATCTCTAGCCTGCACACTCTTCTTTTCCTGCACAACTGCAGCCTTGCCTCCCTGCGGGCTTTTACTGGCTTTCTGTTGAACCTAGACTAAGATTCAAAATCCTTACCATAGCATTGAAGAAGAGTGGTGAAGTCATGGGTTCTGGAAACAGACCACCTGGATTCAAATCCTGGCTCTGCCACTCATCAACCTTGTGATTGCAGGCAAGCGACCTTACTGTGCCTCCATTACCTCACGTGTAAAATGGTGTTAATAAAGTTACCTACTCTGAGGGATGTTGTGATAGTAAATGAGATAGTTTATATGACGTGCTTAGCATAATGCCCAATACTTTGTAAGCAAGGTTTTTGTGTGTGTGTTAACTTTTTTTGTACTTCATTTTTATTTTATTTATTTTTTATTTTTTTCATTATTTATTTTTTAATATGAAATTTATTGTCAAATTGGTTTCCATACAACACCCAATGCTCATCCCAACAGGTGTCCTCCTCAATGCCCATTGTTAACTTTTATTGCGATGATACTATATGATCAGGCTCCTGGCCACCTCTCTTTTCTCACCTTCTTCTATTCCTTCCTTCTGTTATGTGTCCTGGCTATACTTTCCTTCTTGTTTCACCTTGAACATGTTAAGCACACTTCTGCCTCAGGGCCTTTGTACTTGCTGTTCTCTTGTTTGGCAATGCTCTTCCTGTAAATAGTCGTGAGCCTCCTTCCCTTAGGTCTCTGTGCAACTGTCACCCCCAAGGGATGCTTCCCCTGATGACACCCTGCCAATTTACTCTCTTGCCCTGCTTTCCTTTTCTTAGTGGTGTTTATCACTACTTAATAAATATTTATTTGGTTACTGTTTTCTCTCTATTCTGCTTATCTATTGATGCATCAAAAACCACTCCAAAACTTAGTGTCTCAAAACAGCATCAATCATTTTACTATGCTCATGGTCTGTGTGGGTCAGGGATTTAGGAAAGGCTCAGCTAGGTTGTTCTGGCTTGTGTTCTTTCATGTGGTTGCTGTAAGATGATGACTGGAGCAGCTGGGACCTGATCTGGTGTCTCTATCTTTTCTTGTAGACTCAGGACCTCTCCATGTGAGCTAGTTTGGGCTTTTTCACAGCATGGCAGCCTCAGGATTGTCAGACTTCTTGCACAGTGGCTCCAGCAGAAGTGTTCTAGTGAATGAGGGAGATGCCACATTGACTCTTATGACCTAAGTCACATTGTATCACTTCCTCTTTAATGATCAACCAGTTATTAAAGTCGGACCAGCTTGAAGATGAGGGCTATAGACACCAACTCTTCATGGGAAAATGATTAAAGAATTTTTAGATGTGTCTTAAATCCACCACAACTCCCAGCGAGATGTGAGCTCCATGGGGGCAGGAATTTGCTTTGTTCGGTGTTGTATACCTGACACTTAAAACAGAGTCTGGAACACAGGGGGTGCCCAATAAACATCTGTCAAATGAATAAAATAGTTAGGAACGTGCTAAAGTTCAAACTCCCAAAATACTTTTCCCCCCATAATTAGCCACAGTCTCAACAATCCATTGAACCAATTGCTAAGCACATAGTAGAAATAATGCTAATTAAGCATGAGGAAACAAACTTAATTTAAAAGGCAAAAATGCAATATTACCTATATGGACATATTCACCAGGGACTTATTCTTGGGGGTTCATGTCGTATACATCTCTGTCCTTTTTAGAGCTGAGTACAGAGCCTGGCACAAGGCAGGTGATCAATGAATGGTTTCTCAAAGAATGACCAAGTATATTCCAGCCTGGAGGTAATTGTGTATCTTCTTTAATAAAAAGTTAATCAAAACCCCACTGCTGGGGCAACTTGTTTCAGGGAAACAGGTGCACTGAGGAGAAACATGTCAACTACCATTTATTAAATGCTTGCTATCTGCTAGGGAATGTGACAAGCACTTTGTATGCATACTTCTGGTTATTCTCCACAGTAACCCGTGGATTTCGGTACCACTGTTGTGTCTCCCAGCCCCCATTTTGCAGATGTTGAAAATGAGACTCAGAGAGGTTAATGACACCCTTCTTCCCATTAAGTTTGCAGGTGGCAAGTGGGAGGAGAGACTGTAATGTTCATTTGGCTCCAAAAACTGAGTTCTTTGCCAGGTCTCATGCTGCCTCCTTAGGGCTTGGGGGGGGGGGGGTCCTAGCTATTGCCTGGCACAACCAAAGCCTCTTCCTGTCTCCTACACCTGGACTTTTAATGGAGACTGCCCATTAAAGAGTATTTTGGCTGTTTGAGCTGATGGTTAGCAAAGACCAGATAACATGTAGATCATTGCTCCTGCTGTCTGCCGCCTTAAGGTGCTGTTAAAATGGGCATCATCTTGGGCTCCTGGGTGGCTCAGCTGGTTGAGCAGCTGACTTTGGCTCAGGTCATGAACTCGCAGTGTGTGTGTTTGAGCCCACAATGGGCTCTGTGCTGACAGCTCAGAGCCTGGAGGCTGCTTCAGATTCTGTGTCTCCCTCTCTCTCTCAAAAATAAATAAACATAAAAATAATAAAAAAACTTAAAGTGGGCATCTTCTTTATAAATGTTCCCATTATCAACTGCTTAAAAGAAATAGTTTCGAGAGGATTGCAGACCATCTCAATGCATTTGAACCCAGCAAATGGATCTTCTGATATGAGATCCTGGAGGTGTGGTTGGGGTTATGTGAGTGGCTGGCACCCTAATGAGCTGGAGTTCATAGCCTATCCACACTGCAGAGTTTAGGCTGAGCTTTTGTCTTCTAGGGGCACTCAGTCACTTAGAACAACATTATTTCTAAGGAAGCAGCAGGTGGCAGAGAAAGCTGATGGATGTGGATTCAAAGCCAGGGCTGCCTCTTCCTAGCTGTGCAACCCTGGACCAGTGGCTTCATTTCTCTGAGTCTTCATCCCCCATCTGGCAAATGGAAGCCACAATCCAACTTCCTGGGCTGAATTAAATGAGATAGTACAGCAATATTTATCAGTACATGTTATGAGCCTGGTGCTGTTCTGGACAATGGAGAGCTGGTGGTGAATAAGACCAAGTCATAGACATCATGGAGCTCACATTCTAATTTTTGAAAAATGTTTATTTATTTTTGAGCAGGGGGGAGCAGGAGGGTCAGAGAGAGGGAGATGCAGAATCCAAAGTAGGCTCCAGGTTCTGAGCTGTCAGCACAGAACCCGACAGGGGGCTCAAACTTGTGAACCGTGAGATCATGACTTGAGCTGAGGTTGGACACTTAATCAACTCAGCCACCCAGGTGCCCCCTACAGAGCTTACATTTTAGGGGAACTTGACAGGAATTTGGAAGACAAAATTTATAAAGACCATCTTGAGTGAAATAAGTCCCGTGAGCAAAAAGGAATTTATGGCAAGAGGATACAGGGATAGCAGGGCTTTGGGGAGCCCTGAGCAGATTTCAGGTCAAGGGAGCAGCCAGCGCAGCAGCATGAGGGAGGACTCTGCCTGCCCTGGGGAGGAACAGCCATGCCAGGTGGCTGATGTGGCTATAGGGGGCCACAGGGAGCACAGGGAGAAGGGAAATGAGATGAGAGGGGGCAGTGCTTGGTCATGCAGAGCTCTGGAGCTCAGTGTGGGGTCTTACAAGATGGTTCATATAAAGTGCCTGACATAGTGTATGCTCATGGCTCTCTTGGACAAATGATTCCTCACTGCCTACCATCTGCCAGATCCTGTGCTGGGCAAGGAAGCAGAGATGGGTTAGCTAGACTCCCCTTTTTTTCTTCAAACCACCTTGTTCCTTTCCCCTCCTCCACTCCTATCTTCTAGATCTTATTTCTAAGAATTGAAGACCATCTGGGAAGCTTTCGGATTTTGAGCATTTTGCTCAGTTCATGCATCTGAAGAATGTCCTGATAAAAAGTCTTTATTTTCCTAACCAGATGCATGAAAAAAAATAACAGAAAGGATAATAACTTTTTAAGTGAGCTTTCTAATCCCTTTTCTTTGCAGCTAAGAACAAATTTACCAAGCCCGTATCTGAGATGTTGTCATTACAGAGCAGTAAAGGGTTCTCAAACACAGAGAGTGTGGGAACAGCCTTGCTCTGATGCAGTGTAAGAAGCATTTTACAAACATCAATGCATGTGGTCTGGCCCAGTCCTCTTGATGAAGCTGTGTAAGGATAGCAGCTGATGTGGACAGGGACTTACTATGTTATTGGGCACCCTTCTAAGCCCTAGGGGAGTAGCAATCCAAGATTCCTTGCAAAGCGTTTCATCTAATTTTCACTATGCTGTGAGGTAGGGATCAGATATTGTCTGCATTAAAAAAGAAAAAAAAGAAACCAAATCTCAGGACAGAAAAGTGACTTACCCAAGGTCATACAGCTCAGAAGTGGGTGACCAAATGCTCACAATTACCCATAGATGTGACCTGACCAAACTTCAGTCAAGCTTACTTCTTTCCTGCAGGCTCCTAAACTTTGGCTGTGCCCAAGTTTAAGCAAGCACCAAGGTGTAGAACAGCTTGTTCTGAGGTGCCAACCACAAGGAGAAGTCTTGCTGACCTGTCCAGGTCATGCCTTCTGCTCAGCCTCACTGCTCTCCAGCCTTCCCTAAAGTCCTTCCTAGCACTGTAACCTCTCCCTATAAAAGAAGTCTTCTGTTGGATGTCGAGATGCTTAAAGATCACGAAGTCAAAATGTTCTCTCTACTGCAATAGTGCTTCTGAATAAAGTCTCTCCTATCTTAAATCCAGATTAGTTTTTCACCTGACATGGGGGAATTGGGGTTTGAACCCAGAATTCTCCAAACTCCCTAACTGATTTGGGGGTGGGAGTACTAGGAAACATTTACTTCTGCGTGGAATACTGTGACACTCACATGCTTTTTCTTCTACAAACCAGGGATATTGCTGATAATATAGTCAGATTAAAATCTGACTGTGCTATATGCAAGTTGGTCTTTAAATCTAAAAAATAGTACATAAAGAATCTTAAAGATATCATGGTTAGTTTTTTTTTCTTTTTCTTTTTTAGTTTTTAAAAATTGTTATTAATATTTTATTTTGGAGAGGGGGGAAGGGCAGAGAGAGGGAGAGAGAGAATCTCAAGCAGGCTCCACGCTGAGTGTGGGGCTCAAGGCAGGGCTTGATCCCATGACCCTGGGATCATGACCTGAGCCAAATTCAGGAGGCAGATGCTAAACTCACTGAGCCACCCAGGTGCCTCTTTACCTTTTTTCAGTTTTTTTCTTTTAAATATATATTTCTATTTGTCCATTTGTTTGTCTTTTGCCCACATAAACCAGGAAATGCATAATATTTTAAGGAAAGTTTATGGGGAACAGGTTTAAGTGTGAGAAGATTAATTATTATTTTGGGAAATATGGCAGGACTATCTTATTTGAATTCCACAAGAGGTGAATGGAGAAACTGGTTCCCTGAGTTAATTAAGCACAATTTCTGGGCTGGCAAGAATTGTTTTTGTGGTTAAGAGCTCATGAATCAGAACCAGATGGTTCTGGGTTTGAGTTCAAGCTTTGCCATTTGCTGACTGGCCTTGGGCAATTTCTCTGGTTTCTCTGTCTATAAAGTGAGGATTAAAATTGCACCTTTCTTATTTTTTCCTGTGTGGTGAGGCAGAAATGTAATCATGCATGGGTCACAGTGCCTCATGCTTGCTCAGTAAACTGTAAAAAATATAAGAGAAGGGATCCTCCTTGGGAGAGAAGCACTGATGTCATTAAAGAGATTTTGCAGAGCAGGGAAGGCATTCTGATAAACCATTATAACCCAGCGTTCATGCCCATCTATTTACATAAAATTATGTCTTTTGTCCCAACTCGTAAGGTAAGCTGACTCTCCCTGCCTCAGCTCTTAGAATGTGTCTTCCAAGGTTGTTGTTTCAGCAGCTCCTCAGAGGGAGTTCCTGCGGCTGTGGGATCTTGGGTCCTTTCGGCTGCAGGTCACATTTACCCATCACCAGCCACTTGCCCAGTGGTGCAGCCCAGTGTAGGCCCAGAGGCCAGTTGGGGCCAAGTCTTCTCTCCATGTTCACTTGAGCAGTGCACGGCCAAGCAACTGGACATGTGGTCAGGTGAACCTGCTCTTGAGCAAGGGGCCCTGGAGACCCTGCGAATAGGAGTTACTGACAAGATGAGGGGTTCACAATCTGAAGAAGTCTCTCTAACCCACCCTCAGCACTCAGGGAGCTGCAATATTAGCCTGGGCAAACTGCTCAGGTCAGGCTGGGGTTTTGTGAATGAATGAATGAATGAATGAATGAATGATTCAGTTAAGTCTGCTTAACCCAACCCTCAATTTTAGCATTTGACGCAATGTGATCCACTTATTTACTTGATGTAGCAGCATCCCTGTGTTGGTTTCCCAGGGCTTTTGTCACAGGTACCACAGACTGGTGGCTGAATACAGCAGCAATTTCTTCTCTCATAGTTGTGGAGGCTGGAAGTCAGAAATCAAAGTGTTGTCAGAACCACATCGTAGGGCAGGATTCTTCCTTTCTCCTTTCAGCTTCTGGCGGCTCTGGGCATTCCTTGGCTTTGTGACAGCATCATCCCAATTTCTGCCTCTGCTGTCACATGCGCTTCCTTCCCCTTCATGTATCTCTTCTTATATGGACACTGGTCTAATTGGATGAAGGGCCCACCCTACTCTCCGGTGTGACCACAGCTGAACACTTATGTTCAAAGAAGATCACAGTTACAGGTACTAAGGGGTTAGAACTTGAACATGTCTTTGAGTAACACATTCCAATCTGTTAGGATAGTCACTGCTGGTGCTGAATGAGCCCCTGCTCACAAACCCCTTCTCCAGACATCTGACAGGTTAAGGGCAGCCCATGTGACACAGTGCTGGCACTGAGCCTTCCGGGAGGTCTGTGGGATGAGGGATCAAGGAAAGCTTTAGTTTTCCTAAGGAATACACTTGACTGGCAAGCCTCTTGTTCTCACGTTCCTGTTTCGAACACATGCACATGTTGTTGGAGCTACAGTGGTCTTTGGTGGCCAGGAGAGGTGAGGCATTCCCAAGCCTCTATTCTAGCCCTGTCCGTGTCTGGGCTCCTGGATTCAGGAGCCGAATAAACTCATACCTTTTGTTGCCATCATTATGAGGTTCTGTTATCCTGCAGCTAAATTCATGCCTTGATATACATGATTATCATTCTCTGGTGACGAGAAGGAGGATGCCAGTATAACAAAAACCACTATTTATTGAAACACTCTTTGCAGACGTTCTACTAAGCATTTTATACGGATGATAAAATTTAATAAATATATTAACCCTATAAAGTAGGGTTATTATTATTAGAATTATCCCCACTGAACAGACAGAGAAACTGAGTCTTAGAGAGGTTAAGCCCCAGGTCCATGGTCACACCACAGTAAGTGGTGGCCCAGGATTCAAAAACAGGTCTATTGGCTTCCAAGCCTGTGCTTGTTCCACTATACCTTGTGGTCTCTTCCAGAAAAACTTTGGAAAAAGAATAAAAGTAAGAACAATAGCAGTGATGGTGGTGGTTAGCATTTATTGAGCATGTATTAATCATTCAGTCATCTATTAAGTAGCAGGTGCCAGGCACTGTGCTAGAGCTTTACCTGCAGAATCTCACAGAAGACTCCTCAGAGGGCAGGCGCTCAGCACACATGGCTCTTAGTGGCTGAACTGTGAGAGGGTCATTTAGCTGAGCTTTACAGGAAAAGTAGGAGTTTGATAGGTGAAGAAGAAGACACGGGACATTTCAGAGAGAAGGAGCGGTAGGATCGGGGTGCTTTGCCAGGGTTTGGTCCTCAGCAAGGTTTGGGTGTGGCCAAAGCTGTTAACAGGCCCCCGGTGTCCATTCTCCCTTTCTGTCTGTTAGAAAGAGCATACCCCCAGTTTTATCCTGGTACATGGCCACCCAGACTCCCTTGCCACCAGTTGTAGTCATCTGGTTAATTTTTCACCAGTGGAATGTGTAACATGCTAGTCCTTCTTTTAAAAAGAAATGGCTTGGGGCGCCTGGGTGGCTCAGTCGGTTAAGCGTCCGACTTCAGCTCAGGTCACGATCTCGCGGTCCGTGAGTTCGAGCCCCGCGTCGGGCTCTGGGCCGATGGCTCAGAGCCTGGAGCCTGCTTCTGATTCTGTGTCTCCCTCTCTCTCTGCCCCTCCCCCATTCATGCTCTGTCTCTCTTTGTCTCAAAAATAAATAAATGTTAAAAAAATTTTTTTTAAAGAAATGGCTTACCTCCTCCTTCCTGTGGAGCAAAGCATGGGCACGGTAATGATCCAGCTTTGATCATGAAGGTGAAGGCAACATACTAGGGACTGGTGTAGCAAGAAGGCAGAAGGACCTGGGCCCCTGCATGACTTTGTGGAGCAGAGCTGCCCTGTCAGCCTGGACCACTAATCTTCCATTGTTGGGTAAGAAAGAAGTAAACCATTATCTTATTTAATCAGCTAAAACTGGGAGCTAGTTTATTACAGCAGCATAGTCTGTACACTGATATACTGCATTTCCACCTGGACCGTATCTGGAGGAAGAGTGGTCCAGTTAATTCAATACAACTCTCTGAGGGGCTGGGGGAAGCTTGACCTGGGAAGGCGGAGAATAGCTGTAGGAGCCTTAATTTATTCACAAAAAATTAATAAATTCATTAATTTATTAATTCAACAGATATTTATCAAGCATATGCTGGAGCACCCACAGCATCTAGTCAGTTATATTTTCTCCCCTGCTCTATTTTCTTCATGTCACTTCCCACTATCTAAAATTACATTATCTATCTTGAGTGGAGTAGTATTTACCAGGAGGTAAATTTATAACATTGGAGAAGGGAAAGTTATCAAGTCTTGCAAGAAGAAATATAATGTGGGAAGTTCGTGAATGCATGGGAACTGGTATAAATCATCACGACCCTGTGGAGGAAAGGACAAAAAATAAAAGGGAGCCAGCAGCCCAGCAGAGGTCTGAGCGCACGGGTGAGGGGAGCCAAGAACACAGCTGGGGTTTGGTAGAGGGGCAGAGGGTGACTGGAGGCTCCTCTCCCATGCTGTGTTGCTTAGGTATGGAATTCGGTATTCACACAATAATGAGAAAAGCCCTATGCAAATGAAGTAAACAACAGTAAAGGCAAGGTGACTGGGGCTTGGGTATGGGTCTAATGAGAGGAGCACAATAGAATAAGCAGAACACAACACAATAAGTGTGAGACTACAAAGGGGTGATATTGAATGGTGTATAGAAGAAACTGACATGGAGCTTCTGGGTCTGCACATACCTGTTATCTTTCCCACTGTTTCCCCTGCAGCCGATCCAGGAAGTCAAGCAACTAACACTCATGAAACATCCCCTGTTTAGCATGTTGACCAAACATCTAACGAAAGCAAGATGTGAGAGCCACTTTATTCCCTGTTCATTGTCT
Organism: Neofelis nebulosa; assembly: GCF_028018385.1. NCBI lineage: Eukaryota > Metazoa > Chordata > Mammalia > Carnivora > Felidae > Neofelis > Neofelis nebulosa. The sequence goes on from NC_080789.1 coordinate 12,901,705, forward strand.
CCCGGACCAGAAGGAAAGCTCAGTGAGGGTTAGGACCTGGTCTTCCTTCTTCACGGCTGTCTCCCCAGCACTTAGAACAAAGCCTGGCACACAATAGGAGCTCAATAAATGATTTGGGGTAAATGAATAAAGTAAGCAGACAGACAAATAAATCCACAACCAGTTCCAGTAATTCTAAGAAAGAGGTAACTAGTTTGACATGGAGAAGATAGAAGGAGCCTCCCTTTAGGAATCTGGTTGGGGAAGGGAAGTTTAAGATGAGATTCAAGGAAGAGAAAGAGCCAGCAATGCTAAGAGAAGGGAGGGAAGCATTGCCAGCAAAGGAAGCAGCTGGTCCAAAGGCCTCAAGGTGGGAGGGAGTTTGGCATGTTCTGGGAATCTAGGGAAGATTGGCCTGATTTCAAGGAGAGTGACATGAGCAGAGCTGAGAAGGTCAGCAGGGGAGACAGGAATTTTATCCTCAGATATATCCCAACTCCATGTCTAGAGAGATAGAACTCAATTTTGCTTTGAGAAAAGAATCCTGACTTCTGTGTAGAGAATGGAGCAGAGGCTAGAGTGTAGGTGAGAGACCCAGGTAACAGTCAGCTCTAGTGCTGTGCCTGAGAAATAATTCTGTGGAACTGGGAAAGAGGTAGGTAGGTTTATTTGAAGCTTGCTGATGGACTGGGTATAGGAAGTGAGGGAGAGAGGAATCAAGGATGCAGTATCAGCTAGCTATTACTGTGTAACAAATCAACCCATGCTCAGTGGCTTAAAACAACAATCATTTATTATTATAGCTCATGCATCTGTAGACTGGTTATGGATTGGCTGGTCTAGGATAGGCTCCTTATTGATCCCAGCTGGACTTGTTCATGCTTTTGTGGCTCAGCAGGGGTGAGAGTACTGCGTGCCCTGCTTTGATCTACGCTTGTCTGGGTAAGCTAAGCTGAGGCAGCTCTCATCCAATTGATTCTGTTTCCTTCTGGGTGAACAGGCTTGTTCTCATGGTAATGGCAGAGGCACAGGAGGTGGCAAGCTCAATTACACAAGAGCATTTCAAGACTCTGCATCCCATTTGCTAATATTCTATTGGCCAATGAAAGTTCCACAAGGCCATAGAATTATGTTTCAGCATAATGGGAAAGCATAAGTGGCAAAAGGTGTGGGTACGGTGCGGGCTGAAGAATTGGCCGTTAATGCAATCAACCACAGATGCCTGCCATGCTTCTGGTAATTTTCATTGCAATTTCCCACTTGGTCCACTCCAAACAATTCTTCTCTCCACCCACAGGACGCCACTCTTATTTGCTTATTCTTGGACCTTCTGAAAGAGGGCAGAGATGTCAGAACTGGAGATCTGTTCATGTGGCTTGGCCTTCCTGCAGAGGGAGGGAGACTAAATGAGCCCCACGGGGTCAATGGCAGCCTTCACCTTTTGAGTTGGGCTCTGAATCTCTGGGGTTGAGAATGGATGTAGAGTCTGGCCCCGATCCTGTGGGGGTGATGTTGCTCGTGGGACACACGGTGCAGGTTTACAAAAGCAATTGAGAAAGGCCTTGGCTAAAACGCAGAGAATATCTGCAGCTTAAATACTGGAGCGATTATATCATTTGTGGGGCTTTGCAAGCTAATTTGTTTGCTGCCTTTTCAATTTGCCATTCAGTTTCCATGGTTTCACGGTTGGTCAGAGATGGAATATTTAAATCCAATAGACAAAGCTTGAAGCTGGAGAGCTGAAATGGCTGCAGAATTGTTTTATAGTGCAGACTGGTAGAAAGACGGCCACCCAGGGAATGGAGAGAGAATCTAGTCCTGCCTTTGTCACCACCATGCTGAATTCCTCGTCTGGGCCTCAGTTTCTCTATTTGTGATGTGGTGTGAGCTCCTAGGTGGTCCTGTCCAGCTCTGTAGTAACAGTGAGCATAACAATATCAATAGGAAGTAGATGTGACCGGAGGAACCATAGCTGGTGTTCATTCTGTGAAGACTTTGATACTCAATGTTCATGACCCCAATTCGTCCTCACAATAAGCACAAGAGAAGGAGATGCTTTTTTCTATGCCCATTTTAAGGGGCAATGAAATGGAGGCTTGCTGACATCATACAGCTAAGAGTGTCACCATGGGGCTAGGGGCCACATTAGTTTTAGTTTGGATCCTGGAGTCATAACACCTGCCCTCCTTCTCCCTAGGATTCTGTTCTCTCCAGTGCTGTTGGATGGAACTTTCTATTGGAAGTGTTCTCTGTGTGCACTGTCTCGTACTATAGTCCCCAACTGCATGTGACTGTTGAGCGCTTGAAAGGTGGCTGGGGTGGCTGAGGGACTGCATTTTTAATTTTATTTAATTTGAATGGTTTAGCTTTAATTGTATAGAGCCACATGTGGCTGGCAGCTCCCGTATTGGACAGAGCGTGTGAGAGCAGGGACTTGGCTCCACCCAAATGCAGTGTAGCCTGGTGCTTAAGAGCTGGGGCTAGGGGCCCATTTTCTGAGCACAAATACCCATCCTGCCTCTAATTGGTGGCATGACTTTGGGCAAACTACTTACCCTCTTTGTGCCCTAGTTTTCATATCTTTAAAATGGGGATAGCAGTGGGTTGGGTGAGAACTTCATAAGTTAATACACTCAGGACAGTGCCTGGCACATGGTAAGAGGCATGTAGATAATTATCAGTATTGTCACGCCCATAGCCGAGAAGATGAAAAACCCAGATATATACTGTTGCTATTTAATTTGATTCCCACAAACAGTGCAAGGCAGTATGGTGGGCAGTGCTGGCCCCTGGCCTCATCTCTGCGGATCCCTTGAATGGCTCCATGTCCCATCTCCCAGCCATAGCATGCTCTGTTTCTTTAGATGGCACCGGCCCCTGTCACTTGCACAAGACTGTCCTTGGGCACTGGAGCCTTCCTGACCACAGGGAGAGCGAGCATGCCTGGGAGTCTGTCACCCCTGTTCCCAGAAGCTTGTAGCCAGGAGTGGACTAGTGTGGGTATAAAATGCCCAGCTCATCTGCCTCCAGACAAACATCATTCAAGTTTGAGCTGCTATTTATACACCAAATCTCCCCAGGGGATGAAGCCGAGGATGGGACTCCTAAAATGTGCCCTTGAGATTCCTTCCCCCTCTCTGTCCTGCTCCCCTCTAGCCCCAACTGCCTTCTTTTTAATAAAAACACATGACTCCCAATCCTTGCCCTGGAGCCTGCTTCTGGGAAAACTGACCCAAACAGGTGCTCTTTATTTATTATGTCCAAACCTGACTTCAGCCCTCAGGCTATTCCTATACCGATTTTATAGATGAGGAACTTGAATCTCATAGAGGGAAGGGCTGTTTCTAATGTCACATGGTAGTAAGTGAGGCTCTACAGTGGAGAACAGAGTATGTCTTCCTCCAAAGGGCAGGCATTGATATTCTGGTGACCACAATGTCTGCCCACCCCTCGGCGGGTTCATAGTATATAGATAATGTCCTATATGCATGACTGGTACACAGCAGTTTATCGCTGGGGTCCATTTTGACTTTACCAACTGTGAACAACTTTCAGTAGGATCCCAGTTTATATTCTATGCCTTTATTATTTTTTTTTGAGGTTTTATTTATTTATTTATTTATTTATATTTATTTATTTATTTTTAATTTTTTAAACATTTATTTATTTTTATTTATTTATTTATTTATTTTTATTTTATTTTTTAATATATGAAATTTACTGTCAAATTGGTTTCCATACAACACCCAGTGCTCATCCCAAAAGGTGCCCTCCTCAATACCCATCACCCACCCTGCCCTCCCTCCCACCCCCCATCAACCCTCAGTTTGTTCTCAGTTTTTTAACAGTCTCTTATGCTTTGGCTCTCTCCCACTCTAACCTCTTTTTTTTTTTTTTTTTCCCTTCCCCTCCCCCATGGGTTTCTGTTACGTTTCTCAGGATCCACATAAGAGTGAAACCATATGGTATCTGTCTTTCTCTGTATGGCTTATTTCACTTAGCATCACACTCTCCAGTTCCATCCACGTTGCTACAAAAGGCCATATTTCATTTTTTCTCATTGCCACGTAGTATTCCATTGTGTATATAAACCACAATTTCTTTATCCATTCATCAATTGATGGACATTTAGGCTCTTTCCATAATTTGGCTATTGTTGAGAGTGCTGCTATAAACATTGGGGTACAAGTGCCCCTATGCATCAGTACTCCTGTATTCCTTGGGTCAATTCCTAGCAATGCTATTGCTGGGTCATAGGGTAGGTCTATTTTTAATTTTCTGAGGAACCTCCACACTGCTTTCCAGAGCGGCTGCACCAATTTGCATTCCCACCAACAGTGCAGGAGGGTTCCCGTTTCTCCACATCCTCTCCGGCATCTATAGTCTCCTTATTCTATGCCTTTATATGGAATGACACAGAGATGTATGTTTGGGGGGGGGAAATGCAGACCACCCTAGAGATCCTGGGACAGATGGTGCGGGGCCCAGGGCTCCTCCTTCCTCAGAGACACGGGGCGCCCCTCTCCCCTGTCCCTCCCTGTTTTCCCACGGCTGAGTCTGTGCACCATCTCGCATAAGGGCTGCTGTTAGCACCAGGCTCGTTTGCAAGTCGCTGGAGAGTGGTTGAGGGCGATTAGGAGCCAGGCACCGTGGAAGATGAAAATGACACTCCAAGAAGTCGGGGAACTTGATCAAGGTCAAGCAGCCTGGAAGTGCAGAGCCGGGGTTTGCCTGGCTATGTTCTGAGTCTCAGTTCTGGGTGCTCCCAGCCCTCCCTCCAAAGCAGCTGTGGCAAAGACGAGATGTACGATTTCCTGTCGGTCTTGCACTGCACGCTTTAACAGGGTCCCTGGCCCCTCCAGAGTGGAAGTGATGGAAACCCTTGCCAGTCCCCAGGGAGTCCAGAGCCAATCCCCCAGGTTTCTGTGGAGTCCCAGATGCTTGCTGTTCCCAGACTGCTCAGTTGTCCTGTGCTGTTCCGTTCAGCACAGTGAGGACCTCATTGTCTCTTCATGTACCCTGCCACTCACTCCGTGCATCAGTGGGCAATGGAGACTCAGTGGGAGATTTTGTGGGGAGACGTGGGGGAATTATTGATTGGCTGTTCCCCCACTGGGGAGTGTCACTGCTCCCTTAATTAACCTCCATATGTCCCCCTCTTGGCTTCCCACTCTTCTTCTGACCTCATTCTCCACCTTTCTCTGCTCCCTTTCCTTGGACGCTCTTCTCCTTTGGGAGACTTGGTGCCAGACACACTCAAGCTGGGGTTTGTTGGCAGAGGGGATCAAGGCTCCCTGACACGCACATCATCCAGGCTTTCTTCCAAACGCCCATGGCACTCTTGCTAAGTGGACATCTTGTCAGTGACTCTCCCCACCTGTTTTCACCCTGTCTGTTATGGCTTGGAGTGAGGGGGTAAAGGAGAGATTGCCCAGGTGTTTGCCTGTGGACCTCGCACTTGGTGGAAAGAGCTGCCAGGACACTAAGTCCAGGGCAGCAATACTGCCCCTGGTCCTGCCTTGTTGATTTCTCAGCAGTGAACCCTGACTTGAGCTCTCAGACTTGATATACCACTTATTCCTGACTTAGGGCATCTCAGACCATGCTCTGACCCTTCTTTTCCCCGTGAGAGAAGCTTCTACTTATGTCAATGTGACTGACGATAGATCTACATAGCGTTGTGCAAGCCTTCATTCCTCAACTGGCCCAGTGCAACTTTTGGCAATTCCTTCTTTTCTGGGCCACTGTCGCTGCAGAGATGACAGACACACAGTCGTGGTGGAGAGTGAAGTCTTCCTCACAAAGAGAGAGGGGTCGAATAGCACCTGCCCAAGGTGAGAAGCATGGGTCATGTGACAAGGCTATCACCTGTGCTGAGGTAGATCCCAACAACTGCAGCTCCAAACATGCTAACAAAAACCAACACCAGAGACCACTTGGCGCAAGCCTACTATGTGTGGGCCTTTGACACGGGTTTACATCTAAACCGCCACTCTCCAAAGCAGGGATGGACATTCCCGTTTAATACCTAAGAAAATAGGCTTGGAAGCATGAACAAAATTATTCAGCATCATAGTTTTGGAGTCGGGATAAGAACCTAAATTTGTCTCATCTCAAAATCTGTGCTCTTTTACCTTGCCATGTTGCCTCTAAAGTATGGATTGGAAAACTACAGTTGTGGTCAAATCTAGCCCACTGCCTGTTGCTGTAAATGAAGTTTTCTTGGAACACAGCAATGCATATTCATTCACATGTTGTCTACGTCTACACTTGTGTCACAACAACAGAGTTCAGGGGTTGTGACGGAGACTATGTAGTTTGCTAAGTCTAAAATATCAATTATCTGGCCCTTTATAGAACAATATGTTTGCAGACTTCTGCTGTACAGGGCTAACTGAAATTTCAAGTAAATGAAATGAAATGAAGGCAGTGGTGTGATTGATTGAGAAGTATGAGGATGGATGGAAGGGGAGGATGGGCCACTATTCAATCAAATCCTGACTTTAGAAACAACAGAGCCTTTATTTGCTGGCCAACATTTCAGGGTTTATGCTGTGGACTGAACTATGTCCTTACAAAGTCATGTGTTGAAATGCTAATCCCCAATGTGACTCTCTCTGGAGAGAGGGCTTTTAGGAAGTAATTAGGTCACAAGAATGGGGTCCTAATTCAGTAGGAAAGATGGCCTTATAAGAAGAAGAAGAGAGATTAGTCCCTCTCTCTATCTCCACACACAAAGAAGAGGTCATGTGCTCACATAGCCAGAAGGGAGCCAACTACAAAAATTAGTTCGTTTAGAGCAAATTCAAACTTACCACGGACCCAGGGTCCATTTAGTTCCCTGGTCTCCCTTTTTTAAGGTGTGGCTTCTAGCCTCAGTGTTACAAGGTGGCTGCTGTACATCCGGATTCACATCTGAATTCCAAGTGGGAGGTTTTTGCAAAGGATGAAAAGATGAAAAATGCAAAGGATGAAAGGAGTGAACTGGTAAAAAGTCCGTATCTTTTTATTAGGAAATTGTAGCTTTCTCAGAGGCTCCACCTTTAAATCTCATTGGTTGGAACTGGGCCCCATGGCCACACCTAGCTTCAGGTGAGTATGGGAGATGGGTAATTATAACCAGGGACATTACCACACTGGACACAGTTGGAATTCCCTTAGGAAAAAGGGAAGAACACATCCCATTGTTCTTAGCAATGTCTATCACATCCACCAAATAAACTGCATGTACAAAATGATATATAATTTGTTTCTTCTCCTTCATGAGCCAAATGCACAGCTTCTAAGAAGAGCATTTTTAGGTGTTGACAAGTAATATCTAAATCCATTTCCTCCTGCCTTCAAGAGCCTGTGCTCCACACATGGTGTGGGGACACTGAACTGCTCTTGATCAGGGATTTCAGCTCCTGCTTGGGATCAGTGCTGCCTTCCCTCCCACGTCTCCAACACCTGGTTTGGTCCCTGTTCCCATCTCTGTCCCGCCTCTTTGGCTTTGCCACCTGTACCTGGGGCTTCACAGCCCCAGACCCCTGCATATCCCCACTGTGAGGCTTCCAGGGACTGGAGCGGACCCGGTGACTGCCCCTGCCCTTTGGCCACTGTACCCGTAGCAAAGCCAGCCCTCTGGGTCTGAACTCAGAGCCAGGAGCTCTGGCTCACTCCTCAGCCCACCGCCTATTTGGTCTTTGGCAGTGGGGGAAACTAATTGTGTTCTCACCGAGCCTGCCTTAGCTAACCTGGGCAGTCTCCTTGTGGGTAAATGTATGGTTTTCATTAGGCCTTTGGAGTGACCAGAAAATAGCTCATAAGTCTCTCTATCGCCTTCTAGCTCGGCCCTGTCCGGGAGGGCTTTCTGCGACGGTGGAGATATTCTCCATCTGCACCATCCACGCAGTATCCACTGGCTGTGCGAGGCTACTGGGAACATGAAATGTAGCTAGTGCAGCTGAGGCGCTAAATTTCTAGTTTAACTTAATTTAATTTGAATTGACTTAACTTTAAAAATAAACAGCCACATGAAGCCAGTGGCTACCATACCGGACCGTGCAGCTCTAGAGGTTTGCTCTGGGGACTTAGGTGCAGGTGGGAGATTACTGAGGTGGTTGCTGAACCGAAACCCCAACCAAAGAAATCCACACATGAAATAGTTAGGCAGTAAATGGGCCACACAGGGGTCTATCGATTCTAAGGCCATGATGGTGACCATTTGTTGAACATCTACTCTGCTGGAGGCTTGCATCCACGATACCACTTGATGCTCCCAATAGCCCTGCATGGTTGTGTTATCCACACTTAACAGGCGAGAAAATTCCTTGTCGGAGAGGTTGGGTAACTTGTCCAGGCTACATGGTGCAGCCTAGACTTGAACTCAGGCCTGCCTGACCTTGCCGTCCACGCATGCTTCTTACACCATTCAGGCTTCCTTCTGCAGGGCTTTCAACAATCGAGCCCATCTTTACCCTGGCTATTCAACAGCTCACTCTGTCACTGTCCTCCTCTCTCCTGGGTGACAATAACAGAAGATTTTACTAAACACTTTCAGCTTTGCTACTGCCAACTCCAAATAATAGAATTGTGATTTTTTTAAAATTTTCTTAATGTTTATTCATTTTTTGATAGAGACAGAGCGTGAGTGGGGGAGGGGCAGACAGAGAGGGAGATACAGAATCCGGCAGAGAGCCCGATGCGGGGCTCAAACTCACGGAGTGTGAGATCATGACCTGAGCTGAAGTCAGATACTTAACCGACTGAGCCCCCCAGACGCCCCTAGAATTGTGATTGTTACAGAGGTTTGTTTCAGTATACACATACACACATCACTCACCCTCAGACACAGACGTACACACACAGACGGATAAACATAGCCATCCCTATAAACACAGATGGACACACTCACATGCATCACATGGACACACATATACACACAGATGGATACACACAGACCCAACACGCACACAGATGGACACATGCAGACATGTCCATGCACACAGATGGACACACACATGCACACTGATGGACACACACAGGCATGTTCATGCACTCATATGCACACACTCACATGCATCACATGGACACATTGCACACTGATGGGCACACACACGTGCATACACACAGACACACTTCACTTTTCTCCTGTACCCGCCCATCACGGAACTTACACCCAGCTTTTTTCTCTTTGGAGAACATTCCTAAAAAGGGAAAAGATTCAATACCCAGAAGCAAAGATAGAAAAATATTGCCCTTTATCTAGTTTCTTCCCTAGTTGCCGGAAGCTTCCAAATGTGAGATGAAGGCCAGGGAGCAGCCGATCCCAGGACTCTGTTGACTTGTAACATGACCTAATGCCCACTTGAAGTGCCTTCTGTCCATGCAAGTCAGTGATTAGAAGGACATTCGCGGGACCCACCCAGAATACCAATGATTGATGGGTCTGTGGGCTCTACAAATAAGCCCCAAAGGAAAGCCTTTATGAAAAAGTTGATGGATTCCTGAGCAGCAGGGGCCACATCTCTGCTCTGCTTCCTCACTGGCTCAGGAAGTGGCGAATAGCCACGCAGCCACGGATTATAAAAATATAACCGGGGATTCAAGGATGGACTGCTGGATGGCTGGGATCCCAGCTTGCATGACTGTAGCCAGGCTGTGACTTTAGCCTGTTGCAGTGCATCTCCTTTCTGAAAGAGAATTTCCAGGATCATGAGTCTTGCTTTCTGCAACCCCACATGGTGAGAAAGCTAACCCAAACTGTCCTTCAGAAAATAAGCCAGATGCCAGATTGCGCGCTGTATTGATTAAGGTAATGGTAGTTGCTGTTAGTTACACTCCAAAACTCAGTTGACTTATAAAATAGAAGTGCATCTTTTTTAAATGTTTATTTATTTTTGAGAGAGAGAGAGAAAGAGAGAGAGAGAGAGAGAGAGAGAGAGAGCAGGGGAGGGCCAGAGAGGGAGATACAGAATCTGAAGCAGGTTCTAGGCCCTGAGCTGTGAGTGCAGAGCCTGATGTGGGGCTCGAACCCATGAACCAACCGTGAGATTGTGACCTGAGCCGAAGTCAGACGCTCAACCGCCTAAGCCACCCGGGTGCCCCCAAATAGGAGTGTATCTTACCCTCACAGGAAGTCGAATCAAAGGGAGGGTGAAGATAGTGATCGGCTGTGCTCTACACAGTTGTCCAGGGACCCAGGCTGATGGTGTCTCCGCCACCTTCAACAGGCGGCTTGGCTTCCATGGCCGCTCTGCACCCTGAGGTCCAGCCAGCAGACAGGAGTAGAGAAAATGCAGGTTTGCATGGACAGTTTCTATGGGCCACCCCTAGATGAGGTAAACACCAATACTGTCCACACCCCATGGGCAGGACTCAGCCATATGTCCCCAGCTAACAGCAGAGAAGCCTGGAAATCTAGCCTAACTGTGCTCCCAGGGTGAAAAGAACACAGATTTGGTGAATAGATATGGAGTCCTTGCTATAGACCTTAATCCCTCAGCTGTCAGATAAGAAAAGAGACTTGTGCTTTTGTAAAGAATCCATAATGCCAGTGGGCTGGGGTAAGATTTTTCTTGTTTGTTTTTGGTCAGAGTACTGCTTTTGAGGCCTCTTCAGATGTAAGTAAAGAAAACTACAGGAAGGAAGGCCTACTAACATGAGTTGGAAAAGTTTGATTATTTACTGGACTCTGTGTATGACAACCAATCATGTCTGCTCACCATATGAGCTGGCATGAACTCCTGTCATCAACCAAGCAGTAAATAACATGAAGTCCAAGGCCCAGCATTAATCTGGCCAATGATATTTCCCATGTCACTTCCCCTGGTTGTTCCCTCTCCCACTGAGTGTTTTGGTCACACTGGCCTGTTGGTTCTTGAATGCTCTAGTCCTACCTCAGTGCCTTTGCACAAGCTCTTTTCATTTCCTAAAATGCATCAGACACCCTGATGCCCCTAGCCACCTCCAGCAAGAGGCAGGCCACATTCCAGTCTCTTTAATTCATCTCTTCCCCTGGCCTTTGTGCCCTACAGGATGGATTTAGGCCTGGTGCTAAGAGATGCTGCCTGTGGGTTAAGCTAAGATTTCATCCTTTATGTGGTGGGTAAAATGCTGCTGACGCCTACAGCCCACCTAATGCATATGCCTTGTAATAATTTTAATGTGGAAATTAAAGAGCAAAAGTTGGCCAGCTTTGTGCTTTTATTAACCACATTTTCTAGGCATTATTACTTTTTCTTTGTTTCGTGCCATTTCCTATCCGTGAGAAATCTGTTTAGTATATTATTTGCTTTGGATAATAATAGGGTTTGTTTATGTGCATAAGTGTGTGAGTACAAGCCACTTAAAAACTGTGCCTGGACCATGTTGGCGCTTATAGAAGCTTAAGATGAATAATGTCTTTTTTTGGTTACATTTCCCCCATCCACTGGCACATTATCATTCTCAGGCCACATTTCTTGCTGCTGCTATTTTGCTATAAAGTCACCCAGCGGTGTTTCTGGCCAGAGTTCTTTTCCTAGAGCTGGAGCGAAGTGTAACCAAAGCAAACAAATATTTATTGAACACCTACCTTTCCTTATTGAAGCCTCCCTGAAGCCCTGCGGGAGGGCATTATTCCTCCCCCCCTCCCCCGCTCTTTTTCAACTCCATCCTGCCTTCTGTGTGTTCTCTTACCATCCTCTGGAGCCCCAGTTCCTACACAAAGTCATGGAATAGCCTGTATTTCCTTGTGGCAATAATTTGAACCATGAGTTGTACCATTTTTTTTTTCTATTTCCACCCAGATCACTAAAAACAAAGGTGCCAGCTTGCCCACGACTAACCTCAAAAGAGTCCCTGTGGAGCATGAGAATGGCTGGTTTGTCCCATCTTCCCTCCGAGGAAGGTGAAGGAGGGGGGTACTGTTTGGGAGAGGACATCTTGCCCTCCTAACGTAACAGGGAGATGGTTGGGAGGCCACCTGTCTCCCTGTGAAGAGCAGAGACCAAAGCCTGGTCTGTTGCTTGCTTCCTGCCTGGAGCCCAAGTAAGGGCTGGAGGCTCCCCCTGGAGACCCCGCATTAGCTGGGGGTAAAGCTACAGGGAAGGATGCAGCTGAGAGAGAGGTCAGCACCCAGGGCTGACCACATTCCCACCATGTGGATGGCAGGGCTGCTGTGGCAGGTGCATTACTGTTCCCAACATGCCATCCGTCCTGTCTCCATGCCCTGTGCCCGGTGACCCTGCAGTCCTTCCTGTGGGAACTGGAGTGTGATCTTCTCCTCCAGCAAGGTCGGGGTGGTGGCTCTGAGGCTTGTGTTGTTAGCTACAGGGGTGTGGGTGCCCTAAGTACCTTGCTCTTCCAGAAAAATAAGAGACATGGGGAGTAATACCCTGCCAACTGCCCCACAGACCTGAAGCCTGAAGGAGAAACTTCCAGCTGGCCCACAGACCCGTGCATGTCATGAGAATGCTTATTGCTGCCGGCCAGTGAGTTTGGGTCATTTATTACGCAGCTATGTTGTGGCAAGGGGTGACTAATGCTGATTGTAAGGGCCTGGAGTGAGGCATGCAGTTCCGTAGGGCCAGGGCTGGCTCAGCATCCCAAGATGCCCCCTGGTGGAACGAAGAACCAGCACTTCTGGGAAAGGAAGGGCGCCATGTTGATACGGTTACCAGAGGCGGGAGGCTTCATGGAAGACACTGCTGGGGACCCAGGGATCATCGAATGTGCCATATGATAGATGTAGCAGCTGTTGGCATCTTGAGCCCCTCTCCTCTTGCCGTGGAGGAATGGGCAGCCCGGAGGACCCCTCACAGTGGGGAGCAGAGTGTGCATCCGGTTAGAGGCTTTGAGCCGGACTGTCATCCATCCCACAAATATTTATTGAACGCTGTGAACTGGTGAGTGTTCCAGGTGCTGTGCATACAGCGGTTAACACATCTGCCCGCATCCCTGCCCTCTTACAGTTCACTTTCTTATTACTGATAGTGATAACAATATGAGCACCCATATCAGGTCGAACACTTACCCAACATAAATCTTAACACAAAAGTGACTAGACAATGACTACACAGGGCTGTGTGGACTGAATTGGACTAAATTTAATTTTCTTACTGTCAAGTAGGAAAGGAGGCTTGTTAAAATAAAGTATGGGTGTATAAAACTGAAGTGAGTTTACGCGCTCACAGATATAACTTGTGACCAACCCAGTTCTGACTGACTCGGTCAAGCTCATGCCCCTGTTTCCCGGGTTGCTCTGTCTACCTCCTGTCTTCCCCCCTGGGCTGCCTGTCCCATAGAGATATCCCTCACCTGCGTCCCCATGAAGAGCTGCACGTGGCACTAAGTGCCCTACAACATTCTCTGGCCTCAGCTGCTCCATTGTTACTCCCCCATTTTCATGCAAAAGCCTTCCTCCTTTCCATTCCTTCCTCCCTCCTTCTCTCCCTTCCTTTCCTCTTCCCTTCCTTCCTCCCTCCCTCCTTCCCTCCCTCCCTCCCTTTACTTCTCCCTCCCTTCCTTCCTTCCTTCTTTCTTTCTTTTGCACAATAACTACTAGGTCTCAACTCCATGCCAGACCCAACACTGCTTTGGGGAAACAGTAGTGATTAAAAATGAGCCCAGTCCTCATCCTCAGGGGACCATCTCTGAGGACAGCTTCTATTCTTCTGCTCCTTTGTTCCTTACACCCAGTCACTGACCTCAGAGTCAGAGGCTTCTCTTAGCCCTTGGAGTACAAAGCGTACTGTCCCAAGCATTCCCGCATTTGGTTTCCACACAAATCCTGAAAAGCATGTGTGGCGGCTGTTATTATAAAGAACACCTAACCCTCATATGTGGCTCAGACAAGCCAGCACGGTCCAAGGGCCTGATCTGGACTCGCTCATTACACCCTTGCAACACCCCCTCAGGGAGATATGATCATTATTCTCCTTGTACTCTCAGGAAACTGAGGGATGGAGAGCTTTTGTCATCTGTCCTGCGTCTCAGAGCACGAGGCCACTCTGGAGGGGGGTTGAGGGGAGGCAGGTAGCACAGGGATTTGAGGCATGGGGGATGGGTCCTGGGAAGGCAGGATGGGGAGAGGCCAAGAAAGGAAGGGAGGGGGAGCTCAGGGTGGCTTTAGCCAAAAGCAAATCACTCTGGGAGAAAAGAGGGTCAGAACGGGTGGGCGAGGCCACGGGAGAAATTCAAGCTCCTTCCGTCCCATGCTAAGCAGTGGTGCCACAGTTGAATAATTCTGATGAAGAAGGTGGTTTTTATCTCTCTCAGGAAGCTTGGAAACACTTAAAAACCATCTTGCATTAAAGGCCTCTGAGGCTTATCCTATTTGAATTAGAAAAATGCATGGGGTCTCCAGGCTGTGAAATCCCAAAGGCACCTGACTTCTGCTTCCTGGCTCCTCTCTGTAATGTGAACTGCAATCATGAAACAATACTTGGCATTTATCTATCCAGAGAATTCTCTTCTGTTTTTTTTTTCTTTCTTCCTTTTCAAGGAGCTGAAAGCTATTAATAGCACTGATGATGGTAATTCAGAAGGTGGTAGGTTGCTTTTTATTTTTATTTGAATCATAAAATTAGGGCTTGTCCCAATGTTAAGGGCAGTCAGAAATAATGCCAAAGAGTTTGTGACTCAGAGAGCAGTTTCAATCTCCTTGTCATGTTCATTTGAGAAAAGTGGAGCGCTTGTCACAGGTGCCTCTGTTCTGTGAACCATGGTTGTGCATTTCCACCACCAGTGCAAGGGTCCTGGGGTGCCTCATCTGACCCTCTGAAGTCTGTTCCCCCCACTAGATTCTTATTATTTTTTAATCTTTTTATTTTTTAAGTTTATTTATTTATTTTTGAGAGACAGAGAAAGAGCACAAATCGGGGAGGGACAGAGAGAAAGAAGGAGACAGAGAATCCAAAGCAAGCTCCAGGCTCTGAGCTGTCAGCACAGAGTCCAACACGGGGTTCAAACCCATGAACTGTGAAATATGACTGAGCTGAAATTGGACGCCCAACTGACTGAGCCACCCAGGAGCCCCTTATTTTTAAATTTTTATTTATTTATTTTGAGAGAAAGAGAGAGAATGCAAGGGGGGCGGGAAGCAGAGAGAGAGGGAGAGAGAATCTCTAGCAGGTTCTTCTCTGTCAGTGTGGAGCCCGTTGTGGGGCTCAAACCCATGAACCGTGAGATTGTGACCAGAGACAGAACCAAGACTCAGACACTTAACCGACCGAGTTCCCCAGGTGCCCTGTCCCCACTAGATTCTAAGTGTGATAAAAACAGATCCTTGGCCCCTTGTTCATTGCAGTGTTCCAGTCTGGCATATAGAGCTTGGTCAACAAATATTCGTTCAATATGAAGAAATGGATGAGTGGATAAGGCCCAAATGAGTGATGCTGGTGGAGCTGGTGGAAGTCCCCACTTGGATTAACTTTCTCTCTCTCTCTCTCTCTCTCTCTCTCTCTCTCTGGTCTGGATTTCTGTGCTTGGTGTGGGCATGATGAATAGAGCATTTGGGGCAGGAAGGTGCTTGCTCATGTTTGGGCAGATTAGAGTTTAGCTCACTGGCGGCTTGGCACCCTGGGCCCCCACAGCGGTAGAGGGGGCTGGGACTGTGCACTGTGGGGGCTGGGAAACTGGCCTGGCCACAGAGTCAGGCTCTGGAAGGGATAGTTGGGACAACCAGACATAGGGTCCGAGGGGCTGTATCCATGTTAGACCCAATTCTGGTAGTGGTGCTTGTCGAAGTAGCTGAATGGGTGGACAGCAAGGTGTAGAGCAGTAACAGGCTGGGGCTGACCTTACGAGAAGCATATGGGCTTTGGGGGAAGTTACTGGTGCCTGGTCCCTGGGGTGGGGCTGCTCAGTCGGCAGCCTGAGGCACAGGAAAGGGCAGATCTGGGACCCAGGAGGAGGAGACCAACAAACACTAGGAATGATGTGAGCATTTATATAGGAATAGGTGTGCTGAGTCCCAGATTTCCAGCCCTGGGATATAATGTAGGTCAGCCAACAAACTGGAGTGTGGATCCAGGGAGAGCTAGTCTAGACTAGGCCGCCAGAATGGGGTAGGTATGGTGGGGAATGCTGTGGCTTGGGAATCACAGGACTCTCACCTGCCCCTGATTCCAGCGGTCTCGACTAGACCTCAGGATTCTGAGTCAGATGAATATAATCTAAATCTAAAGTGTAGAATTATACAGAGATGGGATTATACCTATGTGTCCTCCCCTCTTTGGGACCGGCTTACTTGACCCTGAAGTTTAAGGACATCATTTTTTTAAAAAAAATATTTATTTTTGAGAGAGACAGAGAGATACAGAGAAACAGAGTGCAAACAGGGGAGGGTCCAAGAGAGAGGGAGACACAGAATCTGAAGCAGGCTCCAGGCTCTGAGCTGTCAACACAGAGCCCGATGTGGGGCTTGAACCCTCAAAGCATGAGATCATGACCTGAGCAGAAGTCAGAGGCTTAACTGACTGAGCCAGCCAGGTTCCCCTTTAAATTTTTTTTAACGTTTATTTATTTTTGAGAGAGACAGAGACAGAGCATGAATGGGGGAGGGACCGAGAGAGAGGGAGACATAGAATCCGAAGCAGGCTTCAGGCTCTGAGCCGTCAGCACAGAGCCTGAGGTGGGGCTTGAACTCACAAACCATGAGATAGTGACCTAAGCCAAAGTCAGACACTTAACTGACTGAGCCACCCAGGTGCTCCAAGGCCATCATTTTATTGAACTGGAGACAGCTAGTTCATGAGACCAGGGTGAGCCCCAGAAGTACAGTGCTGTAGAGCAGGGGTTCTGAGGGTGTCAATTGAAGAGAGTATAGCTTGGGGTGGGCTGGGGAGCTCCTAACTCATGCTGGAGGGAACTTGGAAATCTGATAACAGTATCAGGTGGCAGTGTTGAATGTCAAGTCTGAGGAAGTGATGCAGAGTGGAAGCAGTGAAGGGATGAGGACCAAACCCAGAGGTACAAAGACCCCCGGCCATGAATGATGGAAGGAGAGTGGGTGGTGCAGAACCCGGAGCTTCACAGGAAGACACTAGAGTGCTGTGCCTGGCACAACGTGGATGGAGGGTCGGGATGGCAATGGGAGGGTAAGAGATACCTGCCTCACTGGGAAATGGGGAAAGAGTACCAAAGTACGAAGCCATGGCATGTGACTTTAGGGATGTTCTGGTTCCAGACACAAATGGAAGGCATTCTTGTCTGCTGTACACAGATAAGGACTTTGCTAGTTGGCTTCCGTGGCAGAGACTTCCACTGGCAGCTGGAGCACCAAATTTCACCTGGTACTTGGAGAGAACAAAAATGAAAGACGCTGTTTTCCTTCCTTCTTTTTTTTTTTCCTCTCCCCAGACAGTGTTTCATTGTCTCCCTAAAGCCCTCCCTGCCTGATGTCATCCTCATGACCGCCTCCCCCCCAATTTGGTTATCTCTACTTACCCAGACTTCATTCATTCATTCATTCATTCATTATCATTATTTAAATGCTTATTTTTGAGAGAGAGACACACACACACACAACCATGCGGCTACTGTCACAGACCGCTATTTCTGTCATCATGCTCCCTAACCCACAAGACAGAAACTGGTTCCTCCGTGTCCCAGCCCATTCTGGCCCAGTCTTGTTTTTCTGAGCTTATCTGATGATATCCCTTGGCAGCTTCTGCACTGGACCCATCTCAGAAGCCACTTCAGATGCTCTCGACTTCACCTGTCTACCTGTCTTCAGGGCCTTCTTCCAGCTGTTCTAGTAGAGTCTATCAGCTAGATCTGGGTAGTGGGACAGGAGATTTTAGATAGTCTTGACTCATTCTGCTAGAAGACTTCTTGGCAATCTACATGTGATAATCCATTTTTCACCACTGAACAAATAGAACGGACATATGGATACCAGGAGGGGTTAAGAGCCTTGTGCTTAGAGGGGCTCCATGCTTGGTTTAATGTTTTGCGTAGCTGCCTTCAAATTTTTAACAACATTTGAACAAGGGTCCTTGTATTTTCATTTTGCATTGGACCCTAGCTCCTCCTGCTATGTGGATTTTGACCACATTCAGGTAGACACAACCTGACTGCACCTCACTTATGTCCAATGCTGTGAGCCTCTTGTTTCTTGCCCTACAGCTTCCCTGTTGAAGTTCAAGTATCAGGCACCTTTAGAACTGGGGGTGTTGCTTATGAGCCCCCTTGGGGTGAACTCTTGCACAGTGGGATATAGGAGTGGAGATAGAAGTTTTTCTCTCTTCTCTCCCCTCCTTGCCCCTCCACCTCAGGATAGACCATCTCGAGATGCATTTGATATGGGTGATGGAAGATGGTCCTGTAAGGTGGACAGATCTGTTGTCCTTAGCAGTGGCCAGTTCAGTGGCATTTTGGTTGCCCTCCTTCCCTGGCTCACTCCCTTTCCTGGTTTCTCTTGTTTCGGGGCCTGTACCCTCTAAAAGTCAAGGAACACTCATCAGTGGCTGCTGTGTTGGTCAGGGTGGGTCACTGATGAAAAGTCTCGGGGAGACAGGTCTTGCCAATCTCTGTACAGGCCTCCCCCGACACCTGAAAGGTGTGTTAAGGTCAGAGACTGCCATATGCGCTGGTTAGGAGGCGGGTCTCCATGTCACTCTGCCCAGGTTTGAGTCCTGGCTCCACTGTTTAGTTGTCAAAATGGAATGACCTTTGACCTGTCACTTGACCTCTTTAATCTCAAATTCCTCTACAGACTGGAGATGTTAATAGTATCCAGCTCAAGGGGTTGTTGAAGATTAAGTAAATCTCATAAAAGGTTAGCACAGGGACTGGACTTGGGAGCTTTGCATTTGCCCAGAAGCAATTGCTATTATTCTCACGCGCTGGCCGAGACTTGCCCTTCAAGGCAGAGACTCCTGTCCTGGGCCCCGAAGCTGCTGAATGTACAGATTCTCTGTCTAAAGGAAGGAAATGGACGAGGTGCTCACATGGCCTCTGAGGATGGACAGACGTGACCTCAAAATCCAGGGTTGTTGTGTATTGGCACGTTGCCTACATTGGCTTTCTTTGTATAGAAAATGGGGAGAGTTATGTTTTAGCAGAGTTGTGGGCAAAAATTCTCCTTGCCTGTCACAACATTTATTCTTTACAGAAGATGTTGCACAAAGGGTCTTGAACACCAAGAGATAGATATTTATTAGAAAGTTTTTTAAAAAATTTAAAACACAGTCTTTGTTTTTTACTCAAGAGAGTATTAAGTAAAAAGCTATATCAGCAGCCCTTGGCTGGTGAGTCTCCATCTGAGCAGACTGTAGTCCCCTCCCCATTCTGAGTGGGGTGTTGGGGGGTGGGGAGAGGTCAGCTGACCATAGGAACCTTATCATTTGTGCCCCTGGGGGGCAGGGCTTTCTTTATTACATTTTTTTTTCTCCCAAATCACTTGCTATAACTTATATAAATTATCTCTTGGGAACAAAATGACTTAAGGTCTCCCGGTATCCATGGGCCCATTCCATATGTTCAGAGATGAAGGATGGGTCATCACACACAAATGGCCAAGAAGCCTTTTAGCAGAGTGAGTCAGGATTTTCCAAAACTTCCTTTGGCACCACAGTCTACTTAATAGTTGGGGTGGCAGCAGCAGTAAGAATAAGGACAGGAAGAAATCACAGCAGTAGTGATCGCTCTTTCTTTGGTTTATTTTCCATTCGTTGTGTTATGTTGGGCACTCACCGCTCTTGATAAATAAGGAAACCAACTCAGAGAGGTTAAGTGATTTGCCAGAGACAGCACGGGATTTAGAAGCAAACAGCTGAGCTGGATTCACACCTGAGTTTTTTTCCAATCATCCTGTTCACTCTCCACTTTTAATTGTTAGGCCATTTGCCTCTCTTGGTTGTCATAGGGACCCGAGGAGACAAAAGTCCATAAAGTGTCTGACACTTAGTAGGCCGATGCTACATGTTGGCTTTTCCCCTCCAATCTGTCCAAGGTCCTGGCCATTTGGTCGTGCCTTTCCCACTTTGATACAGACCTTAACTCTTCCTGTTGAAACATCATATTCTGCAATCAGTGTTTTGGAGGAAATTGTTTATTTCCTATTACTATCTTCCCAGAGGGGCCCAGGCTCCTTCTTGCTCTGGCTCACTTTTCCGGAACTTTGCTGGAGGCTCCTGGTTTTGGCCTCCCCATCTTTCCTGCTCTGTGGGGCATCAAGGGGAAAGTGGCTTCCTTCTCCAGACTTCTGTGCCCGCCAGCCACACTGTCCATGGCTGACCTACATCCATAGGGCTGATACGTGTAGTGACTGCATTATAGAGTACAATTGCAGAGAGCCCAGGAATAGACAGAGGAAGAGTGGCTAATAACAATTACTTTGATGGTAATAATGCCATTTCCTGATTGCTTGCTAGTGCTAAACACTGTAGAACTAAGGATTTTATTTACCTGGACTGTCTCATCAAATCTTCAAAACAGCACTATTCAATAGGTACTTTTATTTCTGTAATCTCACTGTCAGCACTGAGAACAGTGCCTCAGAAATAGAAGGGGACTCAGGTCATATTTGTTAAATCTTGAATGAGTCTCCTCTTTCATGGAAGCCAGAGAGGTTTAGTGGCTTGCTTAAGGTCACACAGCAAGTGTAGACTTTCACCCAAGGAATCTGAATCTAGTTTGTTCTCTCAGCTATTGTACAATACTGTCTCCTGTTAACCAGGGGCTAAATGAGGGGCAGGAAGTCTCCATAGGGGACCCCCAAACTTCCAGTCAAGACCTGAATTTGAATCCTAACATTGCCACTTAATACTTTTGAGTAAATCCCTTAACTCTCAGGAACACACTGCTCATTGGCCAATCCCCTGCCGCCTCTGCCCTAGAGACAGTGTTATGGATTGAACTGTGCCCCCACCCCCCAATTCATGTGTTAAAATCTTAACCCCAATGCCTTAGAATGAGACTTTCTTTTTTTAATGTTAATTTAATTTTGAGAGAGAGAGAGAGAGAGGCAGACAGAGAATTTGAAGCAGGCTCCAAGCTGTCAACACAGAGCCCAATATGGGGCTCAAACTCACCAGCTGTGAGATCATGAGCTGAGCCAAAGATGCTTAACTGACTGAGCCACCCAGGTGCCCCAGAACGTGACTTTCTTTGGAGTAGAGTCTCACGGGAGCAATCCAGTTAAAAAGGCCGTTAGGATGGACCTGGGAAATCTGGACACAGATGCATGGAGAAGAGGTGATGCAAGATGACACAGGGAGAGGCAGCAGGCCACCTCCCAAAGCCGCAGAGGGCGCACCCCTCCCTCACAGCTCTCAGAAGGAAGCAAACCTGTGGACACCTTGATCTCAGACGTCTAGCCTCTGGACTGTTGTGTAAGCCACCCAGTCTGTGGTACTTTGTCATGACAGCCACAGCACCGAAACAGGCAGAGAAAAGGACTCTGCAGCTAGGACTGGCCAGGTGACATGGCATTGGCAATGACAGGTGAGGGCAAAGGGTGCTGGTGGGAGAACTTCTGGGGAGGCCTTGCTCTCCCGGGAGAGGTGGCTGGTGTCACCAGCACCCATCTCCCCTACATCCTGCCTGACTGCAGAAGGGGTGTCCGGGTCGTTTTAGGAGGGTTGGAGAGAACGCCCAAGGATCGCAGGGACGCCTGCCCGGCTGCCACTGCCCCGACCGTCACCGCCCGCTTCTAGGCTCCTTGTTTTGTGGGAAGATGAGCTCCTCTTCCTTAAGCCCAATGGTCAGGCCGCGTGTGACTTGCTCGTGTGCAAACTCCTGACGTGCTCTTGGAAGGCGCTTCTTGAACAGAGCGCGTCTGACCACGTTTGGGGGGCCTGCCGTGCAGACGAAATGAGAACCTCCGCAGAGTGCCTGCTACGAGTGGCGAAACGCCAGGTGAACTGTGAGTTACCGGCATAACACACGAGCCAGAGCCGTCATTGCGACCTAGAGCCTGGTCCCAACCCCCGACTCGTAAAACCCTGGTTTCCCCACCAACCAGCCAGATGGCCTGCAAGACATTCTGTTTCTGGTCATTTCGCATGATTATTATTTCAAGCTGGAAGGAGGCCTGGAGGTGGTTTAATTCAAACCCTTTATTTTATAGACGAGAAATCTGAGGCCCAGAGAAGCTGGCTTGTCCAAGGTCACTCTGGCAGAGCCAGGCCCTGAATCCAGGTGTCCTTGGACCCCAGAACAGGGGTCCTCTGGTGCAGACACGGCGTGGGCCAGGAGACTTGTGTGAGGGTCTGCGTCTAAGAACTGACTGCTTAAAATGCTTTTTTATTTTATTTTATTTCATTTTATTTTATTTCATTTATTTTTTTTCATAAAAAATGCCTTTTGACTTAGGGCTCAAAGGCACTCCGTTTCCCCACTGTCTGAGAAGATGTGGTCTCGTCTTTTCCACATCTCTGTCTCGGCCTCTTCTGAGCATGTGCACGGTCTGGCTGGTACCACTGGGCTTTGTTTTCTTGTCTTGCTTCCCCTGCCCCCATTAATAACAATAGTTACCACTGTTGACTGCTTATGGTGTGCGAGGCACTGGAGAGTTCTCCTCAAATACGGTCTCAAGTAACAATTGCAGTGACACCAGGGTGTTGGTATATTATCCCCATTTATAGATGCAGTCCTCGAGATAAAGCCACTTCCTCTGGGTCACTCAATGAAGCCAGCTTTCTCCTGGCCATGTGATCCAAGGTTTCCAATTCAATTTAAATCAAGTCAATAAATTTTCAGTTCTGGGTCCCCTCCTGGGCCCTGGGGATAGAACTGTGTTATGGTGTGGGGTCTGAATGCTCATGTCCCTTCCCACCCCTTAATTCATACGTTGAAATCCCAATGTCCAATGTGAAGATTAGGAGGTGGGGGCCTTTGGGTGGTGGTTAGGTCATGGGGACAGGGCCCTCGTGAGTGGGATTAATGCCTTTATAAAAGGGGCCCCGTGGACCTAGCCCACCCCTTCTATATAATGTGAGGTCACCAGTCTATAACCATTCTGGCAGCCTGATCTTGGACTTCCAGCCTCCAGGACTGTGAGAAAGAAATTTCTGTGGTTTATAAGGCACGTGATCTGTGGTATTTTGTTATAGCAGCCTGGACAGACTAAGACAAGTGACTGAGACGTTTTGGCCACTGACCTCAAGGAGGTGACCATCCAAAAGAGAAGCATCACCTAAGGCTTGCATGGATGGTGCAAGGGTCATGGGCATACCCTCTGGAGCCAGAGAGTCTGGGCTTGAATCCTGGCTCTGCCACCCATTGGCTGTGTGACTTTGGGCAAAGTACTTTATCTCTGTGGCCTTGGTTTTCTTACCTGTAAAATAGGGACAGTAGTAATACTCCCCTCAGAGATTGTTGTGAGGATTAAAGTAGTTAGTACATGTCAGCTGTTGGGAACACAACACATTTTAGCTATTGCTATTATTATTTTAATTTCATTCACTCGGCATCTGTGTGATCCTCTGCTCAACCTGTCTTACCTGGTTGAGTTCATTGGCTCTGGCTGTCAGTTTCAGAGCTGGTCTGCTCACCTTGTACTGATGATGGTCTCCACTCCATCCAGCTGCTACTCCATCCAGTTATTGAACAAGTCTAGAAGAGAGGCCAACAGAAGTTTGTCACCTACCTCTGGTAGAGTAGGAAGAGGGCCCGTCTTTCCCCATGGGGTCCGTGCCTCCCTCCATCCCTCCAGCACTATTATAGAGGGTGGTGGGCTTTGGGACTATTATAGAGGGTGGTGGGCCTTGGGAAATTTTTCACTATTCTCTCCACTCAGCTCCTCGGTATTCTGCCCTGTGAACTCTTGAGGGCCCCTCTGGCTTGACTGTCTGATTATTTGATGTTATGACTGAAAGCCAAGATACAAAAGCGGCTACGAGGGAACATACGGGACAAATTTGGTCCTCACGTGTGTGGTGTAAACAACAATGAGAGCAGCAAAACCTAACACGACAGAAGTAAGGATGGAGGGCCAGAGGCCAGAGGGTGGGCATTATCCCAAAGCTTCAGAGTTTCCTGTCTGTAAAATGAGAGTGGAATATTTCATCCTTAAGCTTTGTTCTGCTCGTAAAATTTCTAGAGCCCCGGGGTTTTAGGAGAAGGACCTCTTTTAGGCATGAAAAGGCAAGCTGAATCGGGGTTTTTGGGGAGAGGCTGAGGGTGCCAAGAGGAAGGAGGACTTGTCCCTGTCACAGCCTCCTCCAGACCCCTGGATAAACAGGAATAATTTTGGGTGGGGAAAACAGGATGAGAACACAGGACCTGCCTTCTGGGGTCTCCGGACTAGGCTCTGGGGAGGGTCTGATGGATCTGGGTCTTTGACGAGGAGTGAGGGACCTGGAGGGAAGGTAAGTAAGAATTCAAGAGCCTCATCTCTCAATTGAGACTCTACTCTCTGATGGACCTAGACAGCTGTGAGTTCCCATCCCTCTTTTTCCATGGTCTAGGGAGTGGGGTGGACAAGTTCAAATCTCTGAGCCTTAATTTCCCCTGATGAAAATGAGAATAAGATAACACCTCATAGGGAAGTTATGAGAACTTGGTAACATATACTGGCCATAGAGATTTAATAACTGTCTTTGGGATTCATAGAAGTGATTTTGGATGTTATCTGAATTTTTCTGAAGACTGGGTCATTTGCTCTGTCAGAATTATTTTTTGAGAAATGTAGACGCCTTGCTGTCTAACATGAGGCACATTACTCTCTGTCAGTTTCTTCTTCTGTAAAATGGGATAACAATCCTTCCATCATAGGACAGTTTTTAATTTTTTTAACGTTTATTTATTTTTGAGAGAGAGAGAGAGAGAGTGCAAGCAGGGGAAGGGCAGAGAGAGAGAAGACACAGAATTCAAAGCATGCTCCAGGCTCTGAGCTGTCAGCATAGCGTCCAACGCAGGACTTGAACTCACGAGCAGTGAGATCATGACCTGAGCTGAAGTCGGACACTTAACCGACTGAGCCACCCAGGTGCCCCATGACGGATGTTTTAAGCTGCTGTAATTTGTGGATGTTTGTTATGTAGCAGTAGCTGATTAATACGCTGGCTTTTAATACAAGGTCTGCTTCTAACTCTCTGTGTGACTTTGTCCAAGTCATTTTACTTTTTGGGCATCAGTTTTCCTGTCTCTAAAGTGGGAAGAATTAGGCACATTTTTTTTTTTTTTCAAAATATCGATTTGTTTCTATTCCCAAAAAGGAAACCAAGGTTCTGGGGAATGGACACCCTGTGAATCTTTCTTCTACCCCACATTCCCTTTGAATTTGGTTGTTTGGTCTTTGCCCTAAATATAAATAAATATAGGCTGACCATTTATTTCCTTCCTGATGGAAGGAAGAAAAAGATGAAGGAGAGGAAACTAACCTGTATTAAGCACCTGCTTTGCATTTGGTGTTTTGCCGGTGGCAAGTGACATTTGCTTTAATCTGTGGGATGACCCTGAGGTGGGTTTGATTGTCCTTGCCTTGTAGATAAGGGGCTCTTAAGGCCTAGGCTTAGTGCCCTGTCACATCTGTCACATTCTACTGGCCAAAGTAATTTGCAAGGTGAGCCGGATTCAAGGGCATGAGGAAAGAGACACCATCTTCAGATATGTGTGTATGTGGGGGAGAGGGGACCGGCAGCATCCATTGCAAGGCACACAGATCCAGGAAGGCCATTGATTTGGGCCATTGACACAATCAATCTGCCACAGCTCCTAAGCGGAATAGCCTAGTTATTAGGAACAGGGATGGAGGGGAGGACCGGAACGGCCATCAGGGCACCTACTGCCGGCCCTGGCTCCCGATCAGGTCTAGGAGTGCGGTAGAACCGGTAGAAGCTAAGTGTTGAGATGGAGGCATCTAAGAAGACGGTTCCGAGCTCATGGCACTGGAGGGACACCATATTCACATCCAGGCAGAGCACGTACCACAATGGAAAGAAGTGTCCACATCGATGTGCGGGCGGCCAGAGCGCAGCTCTTGTGTGATGAGAACACTTTGTGCTGCTTATGGGATTGCGTGATACTCCCCCCGTCCCCACCCTGCCAGGTTACTTGTGACCTGTGCCAGAGGCAGGGTTTCTTTTAAGAATATGAAAGAAATACATGAGAATTAAGAAAATTTGGTATAATTCAGTAAAACGGAAAAAGAAAGTAAAACAAATCACCCAGTTGCATGATCCAAAGTTAGTCACTGTTAACGTCCTAATACAGTTTTTTAGCCACCTTTCCCCTCCTGCGTATCTAGGCTTTTTGATATAGTCCACCCAGTATGAAGAAGCATTTTTAAAACCATAGTCTGTGAGGGGAACCTTTTCATGTTCTGATTGGTTTTGTCAATCTATGGAACATTATTTTGACTATAATAATTCAAATTCTATCTACCTATCATCATCAATCTATCATCATTTTATCTATCTATCTATCTATCATTCTATCTATTATCTATTGATCTATCATCTATCTGTCATTCTATACTTTCTATCTATCTATCTATCTATCTATCTATCTATCTATCTATCTATCTACCTAATATCATCTATCTAGAGATCCAGAACTGGAAAGGGCAAAAATGACAAAATGACTTAGTCCAGAGCACAG
Source organism: Neofelis nebulosa (assembly GCF_028018385.1). NCBI lineage: Eukaryota > Metazoa > Chordata > Mammalia > Carnivora > Felidae > Neofelis > Neofelis nebulosa. Next base: position 12,928,198 of record NC_080789.1, read on the forward strand.
CATAAACAAAAAGTAGAGGTGTGAGTTCCTGACCAGGAAGGTTGGAGGCTGGTCCAATTCAGATGGGGCGGCATCCTGCGTCTTTGGGCCTGTGCCGACCCTCTCCTGGATTTTCACACAGCTCGGTATTGGAGCATCTGGCTAAAGTTCTCGCACCTTCTAATTGGTGTGAGATGGGTCAGCTGTGGCTCAGGCAATGTGCTCCAAGTTCTTCTTAGAAAAAAATACATATATATTTGGTTATAAAAATGCTTCACATCAAATCTACAGTTTGGTTAGCTATAGGCGCCATGCTGTCTGGTAGATCCGTAGACCTCTAGTATTTATTTATCTTATGGACCTGAGACTTTGTGTTTCTCTGATTCTTCCTCCATTTCCTCCTCCCCCCTATTCCTGGCAACCCCCCATTCCGCTCTCTGCTTCCATGATTTTGACTGTGTTCCATGCCTCATGTAAGTGGGATCATGTACTATGTGTTCCCCTGTGTTTGGCTTTTTTGTCTTAGCATATCGTCCACCGGTTTCATCCACTTCTCTCCAAACTCAACAAGTTGTACAGGTGAAATATGTATCGCTTAAAAACCAAGAGTCAGGTCTCCACCCGGTGCTTTCTGTGGATGGTGCTGCTTTCCATGAGGGTGTCCCTCACATGCTCCTGTCTGAGATCCCCTTATGTTGCTACAGTTGTTTTCAGACTCTCAGCCTCAGTCTCCTTCTGTGCCTTGGGGGACCTGAGCCAGTTCAATGTACTGTTAAAACCCAAACTGATGGGGCGCCTGGGTGGCTCAGTTGGTTAAGCATCTGACTTCAGTTTAGGTCATGATCTCGCAGTTTGTGAGTTCGAGCCCTGCCTCAGGCTCTGTGCTGACAGATGGATCTCGTACTCTCCTAGTGGGGTGAGTGTGGGAGAGTGGGCAGACAAGCTGTACCAGTGGGGTGGGCACTCGAAACCCACTTAATGCAAGTGCCTTTTTCAGTTTTTTTTGAATGTTTATTTATTCTTGAGGGAGAGAGAGAGAGAGAGAGAGAGAGAGAGAGAGTCAGATCACAGGTGGGGGAAGGGCAGAGGGAGCGGGAGACACAGAATCTGAAGCAGGCTCCAGACTCTAAGCTGTCAGCAAAGAGCCTGACGCAGGGCTCGAACTCACAAACTGCGAGATCATGACCTAAACTGAAGTCAGATGCTCAACCGGCTGAGCCACCCAGGCACCCCATCAGTTTGGGTTTTAACGGTACATTGAACCACTGCTTTAAACAGACCTGTGCTTCCTTCACGTCACCCCCAAATATCCACAAGCCTCAGCCACACAGCACATGGCCCTCCTCGACTGTTTCCAGCTTCTGTCCCAAGATGCCAAAGGCATCAAATTTTTTGCATAGTTATTATCACATTGCCCACAAATCCTGAAATCTTATCTCACTTTCTATTTCACAGTATTTGCTGGAGCTCTCATGTTCTAAGAAAATGCCCTTTGCCATGGCTGCATAATATTCCACCGCCTGAAACCATTTAAAATATTATTTCCTTACAACTGAACATTCAGGTTGTTCTTGACATTATTGGTATCTATAGTGAACACTTACACATAAAGGGTTTTTTTTTCTTTCCAAATTTAGGATCTCTTCCTTGGGATAGATTTCCAAAAGCAGGATTTTTTTTTTTTTTTAATAATAAAGGTACGGTCATTTAAAAGAAAAGACTTGTGGAAGAGTTTTCTAAATCACTCTCCCAAAGGATGTACCAATGTGACCTCCCACCAGTGATGGATCAGCGTGACCACTCACTGCTGAGAGGTAGCATTTTCTGGAGTTACTTTGAACAGTGGAAGAGAGCTAGTCTGGGGAGCTTCAAAGGTGTTGCGGATTAAAGACATGATTTGAAAGGCGATATCAAGGAGAGAGGGAGACCATCAGCAGAACTAGCGAGGAGGAGGGTCAGGTGGGGAAGCAGAAGGGATGGATCTCGTGGACTTCACAGGGTCTCGGGTTCTACCCTACCAGGTCCAATGTGTTTTCTGGGAACTCCTTCTGATCCATCAAGACCCAGCTTGAGCTCCCCCTCCTCTGGGAAGTCCTCCTGGGCTCCAGGTAGAGTGGAGGTGACACTTCCTGTCTGTGTACCCACCCCATTGTCGTCTGGGTATTAACTGTCTCATGGCCACAGCTCTGTGTGTGTTCCTGCTAACCCAGGAGCTTCCCTTAAGCTTTCCTTAAGTCAGGGACCACATTTTTCTCATTTCTGTGCCCCTTGGTGCCTTACTCACATAGGGGTCACCAGAGGTCTGTTGAGAGGGTGATTAGATCGAATGGGCCCTCTGTATTTTGACTTGCTCCATCCCAGAGGCTGTGTCTATCGTGGCTCACACCTAGATTCCCCATTCCCAGCCAGTGACTTTGCAATATCTGGTTGAACTTTCCCTCTCACCTCTTATCTGCCTTCTAGTCTCTCTCCCGCCTTCCCCATGCTCATGTGTAAGCTCAGAACCATTCCGGGCCCTGGGGTATTTCCTGATGGATTGATTAAGTTGCTCACTCAACAAAGACATGCTGAGCACCAACTATGTGCCAGGCGTTGTTCCAGGAACTGGGGGACCAGTCATGAGCGGGACAGGCTGTTCCTGTCCTTCGCTCACCTTCCCACCAGGTGAGGGCCCAAGCATTCCTAGTAGTTTTCAGGGCAGTGAAGGGGATGAGATGGGGGCGTGGGGTGCCCTGCTGGCACAGGTGGTAAGAGGAAGTCTTACACCCAAGCTGAGGTCTAGATGGTGAGGACACATCAGCCACAGAAAACCTGGAAGGCAGAGAGCTCTCAGTAGAAGGAATGGGCCCGTGCAAAGGGCCACGGCATGGTAAAATCCTGGCACATTTGGGAAGTAGAGTGATGGGGCTAGATCACAGGACATGAGAAGGCATGGAGTGGAAGGTGAGGGTAGCAGAACCCAGATGACTCAGGGCCTCGAAGATTAAAGAAGTTTGCTTTAATCTTGAGGGCCAAAGAAGGCAGTGAGAGTTCTAAGGATATGGTTAAATTTACATTTAAAAAGATCATCTACTTGCTGTTTGGAGAACACAGAGCAGACAGAAAGGAACACTCCTGGGATCCCAGTGAGGAAGGTCTTGCCAGCTTTTGAGGCAAGGGGCACAGGGCAGGAGATGGCTATAAGTCACGTCTGACAACAGAATCACAGGTGAGGGCAAGGGCGGGGGATGCCAGGCTGGGCCTCAGGTGTTTGGTCTGCATGTGCAGGTGAATGTAATGTTTTAGAACCCACTTGGGGGAGGAGCAGGGATTTTTTCCTTTTTGCCCATAAGGTTGGGAAAGAGCCAAGAACCAAGAATTCTTCCTACTGTTCTAGACCTTCCAGATCTGGGCCTCTGTCTTACCTTTTCCATTCTGGCCTGGAGCCCCCAATCTCATGTTTGAATCCTAGCCTATGGACACTATGGTGCATCTTCCGGATACATGCTCTGCTGATACACACCTGTCCTTCCCAAACCATCATTTGAACCCTATTCTGGCTGCCATGTCAGACTTCCTCCCCTTCCTCTACAGCTTGTCCTCATACCCTGCCCTGCCCCCTTTCACCCTGCCCCCAGTGCCCAAGGTCTGTCCACTCCAAGTCTGTGGCACTGCCATACAGGTATAGCTGACCAGGTCTCAGGGTAGAAATAATAATGGCCAACAGGCATAATACGTGTTTTATGGGCAGGCGCGTATCTTAGTTCAATCAGTCATCACAACGGTGCTGTTCAGTTGCTACTATTATCATCCCCAGGGTACAGATGAAGAAACTGAGGCCAAGAGTGTTTATGTGACTTGTCTATGGTCGCACAGATGCCAAGTTGTGGAGCTGGGATAGGAAGGCTCTGGAGCCTGTGTGCTAACCTACAGCACTGCAAGATCTGGAGGAACATGCTATAGGTCTGTCCCACAAAGATATATTGGCCAGCGTAACATGCTGAGGACTCCTGATAGGAGAGCCATGCTCATTGGTGGCCAGTGGATTTCCTCCGCCTTCTCCAGCCCCATCACCAAGGGCGACAGAAAGCTAGAGAGGATCTCACAGAGAATCAGATTATTGATTCACCATCCCTATTTGGGCATTTATTCATGGAACATGTTTTGTTTTTACAACTATTATTTTATGAACATGATTTTGCCGAGTGCCAATCACATCCTTGCATTAATGGCATTTACGTTCTCCTTCCTGTGATCCCACGTTCCGAGGCATGTGCAAGTGCCCCCACTTTTTTCTGTCCCCCTGCGTCAACCCAGGCAAGTCCTTGTTTATGACACCCACCCCTTTCTGCGACGCTAACTATCCTTCTTGGCTGTGCCTAACCCGTGCTACTAAACTACCTCATCTCAGGCACCCCTTACCAATTTTCCAGGGTGGGCAGCTACCAGCTGTATATAATGACGAACATCTTCTGAAATCCTGAGCAGAGAAACAGGAGGGTAGCTGGGACCGGTTTCTGAAACTGTGGATCAGTGGAAGCTGGGGCGTCTGTAACACAGTGAACAGGATGTAATAACTAGATGAAGAAATCAGGGATAAGGGGCAGTGAGGGTTAGAAAATCAAATTGAACTAAGATTCATGTGTAAAATGCCTACTCCAAGGTCTTATAAAATTGTTATAAGAGCATTGGCTATCGGCTTTGAGCTCCCTGGCAGCCAAAATAAAAAGGGAAAACATGATTAGTTGGTAACATTTGCATGGTCTAGGGGGTGAAAACAAAATGGTTTATTGGTTGAAGCCTAGATTTTTCATGTACATGGAACAGAAAGAAATGCCTCCCTTGTGTACTCATCAAGAGGACCCTGGCTGATGTAGTGGGAAATCTCCTTAACAAAATTACTGTATTAAAATGTGCTTGCTTTGCTAAGCCATTTCATATTCATGGCAAGCAGCCTTGGGAATGGCCAATCTCTTCAAGGTCAGGTACCACATTTCTATTTCCCCTGGGTCTCCCGTGGCACCTAGAGTGGTCTTCTGTGCATTGTATGTTTCCTGCCAATGTTATTGCCTGATGACTGTTAATTAGGTGTCTACAGAATCTCAGCATCCTGTGTCTTATACTCCATTTTATCTAAAAAACATCCTCTGACTTTAAAAATTGCTGATGGGTAACTGAGAGGGAAAATAATTAGTGAGGAAAATCGAAACAATGCTCCCTAAATTTATGAGCATTCTTACAGAGATATCTTTTAGGGAGGAAGAATTACCATAAATCCCAAGGGCAAACAATAGCACTAGATGTAAAAGCAGAGAAGCCAAGAGTCAGCAAAAACCTTTGGCAGTTTGCACACTTTGTTTTCTGGAAGACAAAAGGAACTGCCATCAGGTTGGTTTTATGGGTCAGCTACTTGCCCCTTCCCTCCCCTCTTCCCCCTCCCCCCCTCCCCCCATCCCACCATTTGTAGAATGCGAGGTGGCATCTTCATGGAGATGTGCAAAGTGTATAGGTTGCTCATTTCCAAGAGTGACAACATCCCTGTTAGTTACTTCTGACTGCTTGCAAAGAGAGCATGGCTGGAAAGGGAAAGATTTCATTTTCCGAGTGACAGCCCTGGAGTGCACCAATGAGCCAGACCAGGCTGGCGGGTGGTGGGGAGGACACTTAATTCCCGCTCCATGGGGAAGGGCACCTGCTAGAGTAACACCCCAGCCTTTCTGTCTCTCTCACTTCCAACACTTCTCCTCCAGAGGGCAGAGACTTACCTGACTGTTAGTCTGGAGAAGGAACTGGGCATCCCCAACTGGTCCCCTTCCTGTTTTTCTCTTCATTCTACACGCCTGCAGGGAACACCCCCTCTCTCCTCCTCAGTGCTTCAGGTTTTACTGGGGCAGCAGCATGGGGGGAGCCTGCAGGTGATCAGCACTGCTTGTGACCAGGTAGGCCAGTCTGCCTACTTTTGCGATGCAGCATCAGGAAACCAGCTGTTGCTATTTAAGTAAGCCTTGATCTCCCACAGCGGAATCAGTGGTGAAGGTGACATTTCAAACCCCCACCACCTGACTCCTTGGTTGATGCCTTCCTTGTGCCAGAGTAGGGAAGGGGAATCTTGTATTTGGACCCCTAAAGCCCTAATGATGACCATAAGCAACAAGCTGTGCATTTATGACACAGGGCAGCAGGTTCTGGGCCAAGGCTCACAGGACTGAGGTGGTTGGAGTGTCTTCTCAGAGTTTTTAACACTGTATGGGGAGGCCATCCATAAACTGTCGTTGAAGAAAGCAGGTGATAAATGTTGGTGGAAACCCAAGTCCCCAGGTGAAGTTTTATAAGCAAGATTAGAACACCAGGTGGGGAACCTGTGCGAGACATGTATGTTTTTGCCTGTTTAGCATCTGTTTCCCCTTCTTCTGGTAACTTCTGGCAATTTCCATGGGGAAGCCATTTGTTTTTTAGAGTGTGTGGGGCTCCTCCTACTTTTCTCCAAGGATGGGCACCAGGCCAATGAATTGCAATTTGGGGAAATGTATGGAACTATTAGGAAGGAGAAACTCTGCTTGGGGACTAGTTGGCTGGATGGATGCGAGTCTGAGGTCACCAGTGGACATCTTGCCACCAAGAGGAAGTATGGCCCATACCCATCGCTATGAGAGCAACACAGAGGAAAGCAGAGGCAAGAAGGGGAGACGGCACTTGCGTCCAGCTATGCCAGAAGCTAGTCACCTAGACTTCTTAACTGAGACGTTGCCTTTTGCTTCAACTTCTTTGTATCACTTTTCCCACTAAAACTAAAATACTAACAATTAATACGGACATCAAACAAGGGCTATGGCTTGTTTGGAAAGAGACAGAAGCCATGCGTTTATTCTTTCTCTTGCTTGCACAAGTATTCACTGAGCAGCTGCAGTGAGCCAGGCTCTTTGCTGGGTCCTGGCAATGCAGAGATGAATAAAGCACATCCTCTCCCTCAGAAGTTCACGGGCTAGCTGGAGAGACAGACAGATGATCAAGGAACCATACTGTGATGACTAGGGACATGTGGAGAGCACCATGGTGGCCCAGGACAGGCAACTGCGAATTGGGACCTAAGGATAAGGACGAGCAGGATTGAGAAAAGCAGAGAAGAATAAAATGGTATCTATGACAACATGGAGGAGGGAGACTACAGGGTGAGGCGGGAAGCTAGCGTGTACTAATAATGAGCGGGAGAGGTATTATATCAAGTTAACATGTATCGAGTGTTTATTATACAGAGGGCACTATTCCAAGTACTTTAAATACACACTCTCATTTAATCCTTAGGACAATTCCATGCTGCAGGTATCTGTTTCATAGGTCAGAAACTTAAGGAACTTGCCAGAAGCTATGCATGTAGCAGGCCAAGGCTGCTGAGACATATATATGCAAAACGTATGAAGCAATGGTAGATGAAACCTGCAGATTTGTGTTAAACGCAGAATTAGCAGACAGGGTGCTGCATTTACTGAGCGCCTACCGTGCGCCAGGCATATACCGGATCTCACAACATCTTTAAACTCCCCTATTTGATAAGCATTATTAGTCACATTCTTACTAACAAAACTCGGGCGTATTTATATTCTCCCTAAATCTTGCTATATTAAGTTGCAAAAAAACCCAAAACAAAACAAAAAAAAAAACGCCTAACTCCTTAACAATTCTCTTCCATACTCTGCCCCACTCTTTCTTCATGACAGTTATTTTTAATCTTTCTTTTCATTTCTGATCAACTGATGAAAGCTATCGGTCTTGACATACATGGAAATACAAACAAGACTTGGCTTGTGATTTATTTAATTGCATGGGAATTTGATTTCCTTCATATCGGTAGACTCTAAAAAGAAATTTTACCAAGAATTATTTCCCTCTCATTTTCTCCTCCTACAAAACGTTAGTGGCCACTTTCTTAAAAAGAAGCAATAAATCCAAATTTTTCAAGTGAATAAAAAATGTAAATTTAAATTCTGATGAAATGTTAATTTTAGCGAGAAGCCTGCTGTTATTTGACTAAATGAGAAAAAGAAATTTTGGAGTTGTCCTTGTACAACGACATCATTTTTGCTGTCTGATCGATTGCAACTTTGTTTTGTTGGCAATAAGTACTCCAAACAGCGACTCACAAAGGTAAGTAACCAAGGAACCATTGTTCCCACAGCTCCCTTGCCAGCCATGGTCAGATGCGTGTCAAGGAGCCCTGGAATTTCCTAAGACTCTTTGAAATTAAATTTTTTTTTTTTTTAATTTTTTTTTTCAACGTTTTTTATTTATTTTTGGGACAGAGAGAGACAGAGCATGAACGGGGGAGGGGCAGAGAGAGAGGGAGACACAGAGTCGGAAACAGGCTCCCGGCTCCGAGCCATCAGCCCAGAGCCTGACGCGGGGCTCAAACTCACGGACTGCGAGATCGTGACCTGGCTGAAGTCGGACGCTTAACCGACTGCGCCACCCAGGCGCCCCTCTTTGAAATTAATTTATGTTGTATGATCCCCTTTGTCCTAGAATTAGTGAAGTCAGCTTTGGCCAGTTCTCTACATTCTTGATACTATGTCAGAAAGCAAGGACCATGACTCCAGTTCAATTGTAAGGCTGTATATACAATAGTAAACATCAAAAGCATTCAGCCCTGTTTCCAGGTGTCTACAGATTTCTGCTTGCAGAGAAACTGACAAGGTTTGGTCACTGTGGACAACAGTCCACAGAAGCATTTCTTCTGCACTGGGAAACTGGATAATTCCCACCTCTCAGCTTGTCCAGAGCAGTGAAAATAGTCGAACAGCTTGGGGCTTTGGGGCAGTGTCCATAATGGTGAGTATGTTGAGTTTAAGTTCTGTGTTGTCTCACTCAACTTGCCAAAAACATCCACCGGGAATTTCTCCATCTGATTATTCTAAAAAGGGTTTTTCTTTAGTCTGTAACAAGTGGGACTGACTGCCAGAAGTTCATCAGGTGCTTCAAGACATATTCTCTGGAAGTCAGTAAAGCTCCCTGGAGAAGGGCTTCAGAGTCTTTCCCTGTTTTTTGATAAAATGTATGGAAAAGATGGTTCCAGGTGAGGACACAGGAAGTTCTTTGAGGCTGATTGGTTGGGTTCGACACTCAAGCACACCGATGTAGAAAGGGGCGAGGGGTGATGCCACCTGCCGCTTCTTTCTTCACTGTATCTGTTCTCAATTGCTGTGTGACAAACCACTCCACAGTTCAGTGGCTTCAACAACAACCATTTATTTGGCTCATGGTTTTGTAGATTGGAAGTTTGGGCAGGGCTGAGTTGGTGAGTCTTCTGATCTGGACTGGGCTTAAGGGATCTCTCTTGGGCTCACTCATACACTTGCGTTAATGCTGGTGTGTGGTCAGGACCCACTGGTTTGCGATTGCCAGCCTGGTCTCCACAGTTGGGATGTTTGAGACCTCTCTCCACATGGTCTGTTACTCTCCAGAAGGCTGGCCTGTTCACGGGGTGGGTGGAATCTAAGAATAGCCAGAGAGCAAGCTGATGGAGTAAGCCCAAGTGCTTTCCAAGTGTGTGTGTGTGTGTGTGTGTGTGTGTGTGTGTTCGGGGGGGGGGACCTTTGCTCCTATACCACTGGTCAAAACAAGACACATGGTGAGCCCAGATTCAAGGCACGGACCCAAACTCCAATTACCAATGAGAATAGCTACCTCGTGAGAATGTGGATAAAAAAAAAGAAGAATTTATGGCCATTTTCCCAATTTACCACAAGCAAAAGCATGAAACAAGGTCTTTTAGGTCTCATGGGGGCCAATAAATTATGTCCTTTTATCAAACTTCTGAGCTTAGAACAATTGAGAGAAGTACACAAGAGTTCAACAGAGCAGATCAGATATCAGCTTTATTACTGGTGACATTGGAATGAAGACATGGCTTGCATTTGTAGTCTGAACAGACTTTCTACAACCTCCTCTCCCCTGGAATTAAAGTAACCATCTGGAATTGAGATGTCCCCCTGCAGGAGCTTTAAAAAATGTGTGTTTGGGGTAGGTGGATGCCAGAGAGAAAGAAACAGAAAAATGAGCCTGGGTGGGGACATTATCCTCTACTCTGTAGGGAAAAGTGGACCAGTAAATGCTAGACATCTCCTCTCCTATCAAGGAGATAAAGAAAAATGTGGAAGGAGGGGCAAAAGTGACTATTTTATGGGCCTAGGTGGGGATGCTGTGAGAGGGAGAAAAATGGTTCCCCTTAACCCGGACGTGTTTCCAAGCAACAATGGTATTCTTTTTGCGCCCTGAGTACCATTTTTTCTCTCTAAGTGAGATTTTGCTTGGCAATGAAACTATTGATCATTTTGAAGGTGTGGATGACCAGTGAGGTTTCCCAAAGGGACTTGCAAAATAGAATTTCTTCTCTGATGGAGTAAGTGAAAACAGATGAAAACCAAGAGTTGGCTGCATTGAAAGACGTCAGTAGTTACATCCTGTTGCAAGTTGAAGGGAAGTAGCTGCCAATTCCATGACCTGCTTCCAAATACTAGAGGAAATTTAATGTCTTTGGGAGTGGCACCATACTTTGTTCCAGCGCTCCAAGACCCAAGCAAGCTTAACTGAAGTGTTGCAATGAGCTTGTTTGCATGGCTCCCCACTCCTGCCCCCCTGCCCCCGCCCTCCGGGCAATGCCATGAGCAAAGGTTAGAGAATAAATTTTCATAGTCAAGGCAGTCTTCAAAACTCAGGTTTGTAAAATATGTTAACCTGCTTTATCTCCATAGGAAAGAATGTCTTAGCTCTCATGTCCCCAGTTCCAGGGATGGTGGAAAACTTAATCTTCCAAAACCAGCTAGGCTCAGCCAAGTCTAGTTTAAAACTCAGTCTCCTTGGGATAAAAATGCAATTAATTCTGGATGCTTGCCTTCTCCTTTTTCCTTTGCTTCCCCTCTGGCGATGGGCACCAGAAGAACATGGGACATCTGATCCATGATCATCCTCTGACCTTGAATGAAATGTCTTAACAAGGTCTTTGCTGTCATACATTGACATTTGCTTCTGTGGTTCATGCTCAATGTGACATCCTCTTTCTGACTCTGAGTCCTTTTTGCATCAGCTACACTCCCTCAGCACTTCTGCTTTCTCCTTAATGGCTTTGAAACTCTCAGTGTCCTTGTCATTGGAGTTATACAGGGCCCCACACTTAAGCCCATCCAGCAAGACTTCTCCCTCTGCCATTGCTTTTCTGAGAAGAGCCTCTCTGCAAGGTTTGCAGATTCTCCAAGAGACACTGGAAGAGAAGGCACAAGTCTTCTTTGCTCTGAGGTCTCCTCAAATCATTTTGGCCCTTCTGTGAACCACCTTTTCTTCCCAACTTTCAACCACTAGCTACGGCAAAAACTGTGGTTCCTTCCTCTGAGATTTATCCAAAATAACTGACTCTCTTACTGCCCTCTCCCAAATTTCTGGTAAACTACCTCTTCCTCTCAGCCCAGGTGGTATATCTTACTTCCTCTCTTAGTCTTCTTTATTTCTTATTTAGTGCTCACGCTTCGTTTTGTTCAGGGCTTAGCTCCTGATTATTTTGCTCAGGAATTTGAGACTGCTGTCACCGTTATGACATTCTGGAAACCAACTGAGTTTGTTGTTGTTGTTGTTGTTGTTGTTGTTGTTGTTGTATCATGCTTCCCCATTGAGGGCAGGGCCATATAGAAAGTTTTTACTGCTGGTTGACATGGTTGGGGGTGGAGGGGAGGATTGAGTAGAACCTTCTACATCTTCCAGATAAGGCTTCTGTGTTGGGGCAAATCCAAGTTTTATTAGTAGTGCAGAGTTTTCAAGTGACACATCATTTTCACAAAAGATCCCCCTAGGGGTAGTAGTAAGTCAACAGAGTCACTCTTAGGAAAGGGTAAGAGGCTGGCAGGACCATGGCTGGGAGGAAGGTCATCACAAAGGATAGAACAGCCAGTGTGGATGCAGGTATGGAGCTGATGCCTCCACTATTAGATCGAAGAGAGTAGGGGGTTGTTACCAGCTATACGGCAAACCTGAGCACCCATGGTTAGCCCATCCATAATTCCAGTGCCAATGTATCATCCATCAAGAAACTTTTTTTCACCAGTGATTGAGTACAGAACTCCTGTCCTCCAAAGAGTAAGGACGGTGGCAGTGAGGTACCATAGCTTTGCACTGCAGTGCTCTGAGGTTGGTGAAAATAAACTTAAACCTTGGTTTACCCTTGTCTGCTATGTGGCCTTGGATGAGTTACTTAATTTCTTCAGACCTCAGGTTTTTAAAAAAATTGTTTTAACCTTTCTTCATTTTTGAGAGACACAGAGAGACAGAGCACAAGTGGGAGAGGGGCAGAGAGGGAGGGAGACACAGAATCCGAAGCAGGCTCCAGGCTCTGAGCCGTTCAGCACAGAGCCCGATGTGGGGCTTGAATCCACAAACTGTGAGATCATGACCTGAGCTGAAGTCAGATGCTTAACTGACTGAGCCACCCAGGTGCCCCCCAACAATTATTTTTTTAAATGTTTATTTATTTTTGGGAGACAGACAGAGCGTTGAGCAGGGGAGGGGAAGAGAGAGATGGAGACAGAATCTGAAGCAGGATCCAGGATCTGAGATGTCAGCACAGAGCCCAACACGGAGCTGAATTCATGGACTGTGAGATCATGACCTGAGCTGAAGTCAGAAGCTTAACTGACTGAACCACCCAGGAGCCCCAATCATTTAAAAATGTGGTTGTTGTTGCTGTTGTTTTTCAGGAGAATTTTTTAATGAATTTTTGCTTTGGGCCCATTTTTGTTCTTTTGCCAATGACTCATCCTGTCTGATGTCAGACTAAGGATGGACAAGTGTCAGGTGCCGCTTCAGTTAGGGTCACTTTAAGTGTTCCTTGGCAAGATCAAGGTCATACAAAAGGACAGCAACAGTGGAAACCCATCATGTCTGTTGATAAAAGTATGAGCAAAAAACAGGGGAGCTGTGTCAACATCTCAAGTTCAATCTAGTACTGATGTAGACCAACCATGTGGGAATCATAAGGGCAGTTGGACTTTCTACTTTCCTATCACTGAGATCCTATTCTTATAAAATGGTGACCGTGATAATGATACTTGTCAGGAGTGAAACAATACCTTAATATAGTGTGACATAAAAATGCTTTTCCAGATAGTTAACTTATGATCTAAGACTGTTTTCAGATAACTAGGAACCATCCATGTAATCTCAGAGGACCATAGTTACATATTAAATGTTCCTGTTGCTGGTACCTTTAAGTGCTAACAACCCAAGCCATCTGTCCATCCCCTAGATCACCCAGGCCAGCTCTGTACACATAGTAGGTATATAACAGATGTATAATAGGTGTAAACCAGGCACTCATTCAATTGAACTGAAAAGTCTTCGGGACTCCAAAGTATCCATTTATGATGGTGAATGAGAAGCAATGGAACCCACGCTTCAGGGGGCTCCCTCTCAAATCTGATAACATGAGTAACTGTCTTGTACACGCCAAACTGAAGCTTTATTACCGAATTATCAGTCTGTGCAGAGCTCTGCCAGAGGGAAGAGATGAGAGAGCACAGGAAATAAAGCCAAAGAATGGAAACTGGGCAGGTGGCCAGCTGGTGCATCGAGGTGGAGGGGTGAGGCTGAAGTCAGGGGCTTGGAGACTGAGTGTGAGACAGCGTGAGAAAGGCAACACGGAGGGAAACAGAGCCGGCAGACTGGGTCTGATGACTATGAGCACATCCTGGGAGATTTATTACTTGTCTCCGAATGAGGCAACCGGGAGAAGCAGGTGTGATAGGAGGAAATTGGGAGCTCTCTTCTTTTCCTCTCAGTAAACAGATAATTTTAGACAGTCTAGTGATGATAAAGGACCTTCATGGGTGAGGCGATGGCTCCTCCAGCCAGAAAGACGTCCCCTGCTGACTCAGAGCATCCACTTAGGATCTCCATGGGAGGGAGTTTGGTGCGAAGGCTCCTGAGAAGAGCCAGGGCGGTGCCCCAGACTGCTGGTGACCTTGGAAGAGCAGAGACAAAGGGTGCATCTGCATGATCCCCCGCGCTGTGCAATTAGGACCTGCTGAGAACTGGCAGGCGAGGTCAGAAGATCACATGCAGCTAAGGAAATCCACCCCAGCATTCAATTTTTATTACACACAAATACAGTGTGTGTCAAAAATGCACTTAGGAAGGGGAAAGATCACATTGTGGCCCGGATTCGTAAGGCAGAAGCTGTCAGCGTTGGGGTGCCCTCCTAACCCTGTCTGAGGGCAACTCCCAGGAAGCAGGGCACAAGCTGTTCCCTTTAGCCGCACCTCCCCGCCCCCCCCCCCCCCCCCCCCACCTTTCGCCACCCTGAGTGCCCTCTGCTCCTCCTTGGAGCCTGAATCAAGTCCTGGCTTCACACTCAGCAGGGCTGCCCACTGGTTTGACTTTGTTCTGTAATTCACGGGGCTAGCTAGAGAAAGGAATTTCTCCAATGAGCCTCTTGAGACTGAAAACTTAACCCTTCAAAGTTTTCTTGGTCAAAAGCAAGGAAAGGGCTTCCCCTGGGCTTGACTGGCAGATGCAAACTGTCCCCTGCCCCCAGGTCAGATGGGTTTGCACCCACTGTTGTTGTGCGACCCTGACCCTCAGAGCCCACCTCCAGGGTGGTGGGGATAAGGGACATTCCGGCAGAGACATCCCACATATTTAGTCTCAGAGATTCCACACTGGTGTTGCCTGCCAAACGCCCATCTCTGTCACTGCTTAGGGGGCAGAAAGAGCTAATTAGAAAGATCTGCCTCTGCTCTTTGCCAGCTGTGTGACATTGGGCAACTTACCTGCCCTCTCTGACCCAGTCTCCTTATCTGTAAACCAGAGACTGCAATACCCATGTCTGAGAGTGATGGGCTTCTGAGCAAGATGATGCATGGAAAGCATCTGAAGGAGAACCTGGCTCAGTGGATCATGCAGTACATGCTTTATTTATTTGAAGTTTATTTATTTATTTTGAAAGAGACAGAGAAGAGCATGGGCAGGGGAGGGGCAGAGAGAGAAGGAGAATCCCAAGGAAGCTCCACAATGTCAGTGCAGAAACCCACACCAGGCTCAAACCCACAAAACTGTGAGATCATAACCTGAGCAGAAATCAAGAGTCAGATGCTTAACAGACTGAACCACCCTGGACACCCTGTTTTCTTATATTTTTTAATTGTCACCTACCTGCCTGTCTGTCTCCTATCATTTGCTCTTTCACTGTGTCTTCTTCAGTGGAGAGACTTGGCCAGGATCCCCTAAAATCCATGGACACCCAATGGGGCAGACAGCCATTGAGGCAACGGCTGGGCTTGCTTTCTCGCTGGATGTTGGCCTGCAATTTCTCTGAGATTTCCTACTGGGGTGAGCTGGGCGATGGTCTGAGACCTGTCTTTGCCTGGACTAGAGGGGAGAGCAGGCTATTTGGGCGGGGGGGGGGGGTCTTACTTTTTTCCAGACTCTTCAGTCTTTATAGTTGTCCTTCAAGTATAGGAGTCACTGGGTGGGAACTGTGGTGTTTCTCCTTGGCTCCTTCAGCTTCTTGGGAGAGCAGCTCCAAGAGGTGGAATAGTCCTCATACCTATGCCAAGGACAGTATTTCAGAAAAAAAAAAAAAAAAAGAAAGAAAGAAATAAAATAAGCTTTCAACTTCTCCGGAGTCTCCTCTTCAGAGTTCCATGCTCCAGCACTGGGTCCAGTCCTGTCCCTGTTTCTGGTCTCAGTCAGAGCAGAGGCCCGAGGGCACCCCCAGGCAGAGGTGCCTTACCCTGGCTGCACTTGGAGTCACTTTGGGAGCCCCATCCTGGACCAATCAAGTTGGAGTTACTGGGGGGATGGGCGAGGGGCATCCATATTTTAAAATCTTTCCAAAATGATTCCAACCTGCAGCCACAGTCAAGAGGTCCAGGCCTGGAGAGTGTGAGAGATCTCTCTGAATCCCTTCTCTGCTCTGTGACTGAGACTTATTTCCGGCTTGGGCCTGGAGGGGCTGGATGCCGTGTTCAGCCTGCCTGGTATGCCCTCTGTGCCAGCCTCAGGCCCTACAATTTTCAGGAGACCCCTCAGGGGCCTTGCCAGGGCTTAGCCCTGGGGCTGCAGAGGGACTGAAGCTGGACTTCAGTGATTGCTATTTCCAAATCTTTGTGACATTTGCTTGCTTGGTTATTGCTGAAGGTTTACAAATACAATAGCAAGGACCCTTCATGTCCCCATTCCCCTCTCCTTGCTTTCCTACCTTATCTGTCTTCTCAGCTTTATTTTTCTGCTGGTCACTTTATTGCCACCTGACATTCTGTTTTCTCTCTTTCTGAAATCAACACAACACTTTTTTTTATTGCTTTACTTCATTAGACTATAAGCTGTAGGAGAACAAGAATTTAATTTTTTTGTTCATGCTGTATCTCGAGCATTTCGAACAATGCCTAGTACAAGTTTTCTATAAATATTAAAAACAAATCTGTTTTGAGTGAACACATGAAATCTTGTCTTCATAGTCTGGCCTGGTTTATAGAAAGGAGACAGACAAGAAGCTGGTAGCCACATGCAGATCAAGGCATTAACATAATTAAAGCGCTAGGTGAACATTTTACACCTTCCACACACCTGTTCCTGGATGGTGGAGGTGACCTAGCATCCCTGGCCCCCTCCTGTCGGTATCCAGGGACCAGCACGTGGGCCTTTTAACTCAAATGCCGATGATTACAGAAGACAGACTTTTGAGGGAGGCGCACTCAACATTCCTTTCTGGAGCCAGCAGAATCACTTGCTGAGGTCCTGTGGCTAGTCACCAGCAAAACCAGGATTCAAAGTGTGTGGCTCAGAATGAGGCCTATACTCTACAAATCACCATAAACTTTAGTCACCATCTGGGTATTCCAGAAAATGTGGCTCGTTTCCACACTTAATTTTGCTCCCTCAATTTTTCTTCTTGTCTCTTCCCCCAAATTCATGGCTCAGTGTACAAGATGGGAATCTCAACCAACGGCAGACCTAATGCCCTTATGAGGGCAGAGTGTCATTGGTGGGGCTCTGACCCTTGTAAAATCTACAGCACTGGGAAGTGGAGGAAATAGAAATTTCCTCCAGCAGCTCATAGTAAAAAAGTAAGAGGCAGAATCCCTATCTCTCTCTCCACACACACACACACACACACACATATGCACGACACACAGCCATACTACAAACACATACATTCACATGTGCACACAACACCCACTCACACAATACACACTCACACACTCATGTGCGCACAGCATACACCCATCCATACCACATACACACCAGAAGCTCACTCACTCATATTCATTCACATATATATACACACTCATCCAGAAACACACACTGACTCACACACATATACACAGTCACACGACACACACACTCACGTACACACACACTCATAAACACATCATTAGATAGAACACTCTTTTTTGGGGAGCCTAGTGGCTCAGTCAGTTAGGTGTCCAACTTTGTGAGTTCGAGCCCTGCATCTGGCTCTGTGCTGACAGCTCAGAGCCTGGAGCCTGTTTTGGATTCTGTGTCTCCCTCTCTTGCTGCCTCTGCCCTGCTCACGCTCTGTCTCTCTCTATCAAAAATAAATAAACATTAAAAAAACCACTCTTTCTTTTTTCTCTGGGAAGGGTAAGTGAAAGAGAAAGGCCAGGAGATTCTCCACACATGGAAGGAAGGATCTGGTATAGGAAAGAAGCACCTACCCCACTCCCCAACCACAACTGTATGGATTCTTTCTAAAACCTACAATACCTTTGAAAGTCAAATGCAAGCCTGAGAGGTGAAACATTTGATCCAAGCCTCTATAGCTAGCAAGGGACTTTAACCAGAAATATCTAGCTCAAAGTTGGTATTTTCTCCTACTGTCAGCCACCCCTAAATGGTCTTTTTTTTTTCCTTTTAATGTCTATTTAGTTTTGAGAGAGAGAGAGAGAGAGAGAGAGAGCAGGGGAGGGGCAGAGAGAGAGGGAGACAGAATCTGAAGCAGGCTCCAGGCTCCAAGCTGTCAGCCCAGAGCCTGATGCAGGGCTCAGACTAACAAACCATGAGATCATGACCTGAGCTGAAGTTGGAGGCTTAACCAACTGAGCCACCCAGGCACCCCTCTAGATGGTCTTTTTAAGGCAGAGTAGGATGCAGTGAGGCTGGGTTAAGAAAGCTGGTCTCCAGGGTGGGGCATCAGTCAAGATGGGTTGAATCTCAGCCTTCTTGCAGGTCTTAGTAAGGCTCCACATAAAAATGTAGACACCACCTTATTAGGGGTTAGTGGATGTGACTAGCAGATTGCGGAACGGGTGGTGTTAGCAAAAATTATTCCCAGTATCAGACCCTGTTTGTGAACTGTCAGTCAAGCCCCTCCTATTTCTTCATCAATAGGAGAGTTGGGTGTGAGTCAATAAATAAAAACTCAGGGTTGGAGAGGGAATGACCATTGGCTCCGCCTCCTTTGGTGGCAATGATGGCAATCATGTCTTCTACCGTCCATCCAACACTGACTGCACATCAGGCATCATCTCTAGCACTTTGATTCATCCACCTAAGTTACCTCACCTAACAACCCTGTGATGCCAGGCCTGTTGTTATCCTCATTTTGCAGCTGCACAAACAGTGGTCATCCAGTTGGTATGTGGCTGAGGCGGGAGCCCCATCTAGTTCTGTGGACCCTGAGCCAATGTTCTTTAATGCTCTGGGCTTCCTGCATAGAAGGCAGACATCTCCTGCTCCTGGAAATGTGGTTTCACTGCCTTGGGTGCCCACAGGGTTTTTCTTGGTGCCCAAGGCATGTGCATACCTAAGAAGCAGTTCTCAAGTCTCCTTGTCCCTGTGCTGGAGTGGGGTAGAATCCTGGGACGGATGGAGACATTGGAACTGAGCCCCTCCTCATCTCCACCCTCATCAGAAGAGGTGAGAACCTCACTCTGGCTGGGACCCTGTCCAGGCCAGCTGCCAAGCTCAAGAGGGACCACCTAGATTTGACATCCACATAGAAACACCTGACTTCCACTGTGAAGATTTTCCCCAGGAGGGGCCAACGTTTGGATTTTCCCCTGAGAAGCAAAAAGAGAATCCACTTCTGGCAATTCCATTTCTCCAGGCTTTAGCAAGGCCCAGCACCTCTATCCTGAAGGAGCTGTTTAATTTGAGATCAGCTCCTGTCACATCCAGACCCTGCTGACAGCATTAAGGTTCAAACTCATTCAGCACCAGGGCATGTTATTTCTTTCCATCTTTCACCAGGTCCCTAATATGAATTACTTCTTGGGAAAAAAGGGACCATTCGCAGACCTGGCCTTTCAAATGCCAGTGTGCTTGCTTATCAGATTGTTTGACTGGAAGGAGGTATGCTGGTCTTTGGTGTAAGTCTTCTTGGAGAAAATGAACTGCTGCATGACTATTGGAAATTTAAAATTTTTAAATAAATAGGCAAAAAGCCACAGGACTAATCAGTAAATCCAGAAACTTCTATGGAGCTTTTGTGAACTCTTCTACTTAAACCAGACCTTGTCCAGTGAAATGCATTTGCTGGTAACTGTGAAAGACAACTGTGGGTTTTGTCTACCTGATTAACATTACCTCTTTTTCTGGTTATTGCCCTCAGATTTTATTATGGATATGTTTGCTTGCCCATTGGATGCAGCCTGTGAGACTGTGGGTCAAGGAGCTGTACCTCCAGGGAAGGAGAGAGCACAGGCTTCATGCTCAGCCAGTCAAATGCTCTTTCCCTGGAGTTTGACTGTAAACACAGTGGCATCCACTCAATCCAATCCAACAACTGCCCAAACTGATCATCGGCTTGTTCCCGACTCCCAGAAACCCAGATTTGCCTTGGTTCCCATTCTTTCCAAAGACCCATTTCTGAAGTTTTCCATTTCCATTCTATCCCATACTCTGCCAATAATTCATTTTCACTGACGTTGGAGTTGCTGTTTGTTGCTCACAACCAAATCCCCAGTGGCTGCTCTATTCCTCAATGTGGACACATTGCTGGCAGGGCCCTGTCTGCAGCACCTGTGCATTTTACGGTGGGGTCAGAGTTCCTGGGAATGCCCTTGTCTAGCTTTATCTGAAACTGGTCTTGCCTCACATCCAGATCTGAGGGCAGCTAGCCTGGGATAAATATGGTGGTTCTAGGTTAAAGTGGACCAGGTATAGCATGGCCTCAGGACATGGCCTGGTGTGAGCACTAAGCAATCTGACTGGCTCTTTCTGAATTTGAAAGAGAGAATATGGAAAAGAGTGGCCATTTGGTAACAAGAGAGTGCAGCAGTGGGCTCACAGGGAGA
Organism: Neofelis nebulosa; assembly: GCF_028018385.1. Classification (NCBI taxonomy): domain Eukaryota; kingdom Metazoa; phylum Chordata; class Mammalia; order Carnivora; family Felidae; genus Neofelis; species Neofelis nebulosa. Next base: position 12,948,450 of record NC_080789.1, read on the forward strand.
AGCAGAGCAGACATTGGTGCTCTCTTCACTTATTTGGTATTTCAGGATGACCTCAAAAGTGAGGACATGCTCTCTGCTTGATTCCTACTTCTCATTTAGACTTAATCTTACATGTCACCTCTTCAGGGAAGACTTCCCTGACTACCCCATTGAAAGTAGTCACTCCTCAGGAGCCTGAGTGGCTCAGTTGGTTAAGCCTCTGACTCTTGGTTTTGAATCAGGCCATGATCTCACAGCTCATGAGTTTGAGCCCTGCATCAGGCTCTGTGCTGGTAGTGTGGAGCCTGCTTGGGATTCTCTGTCTCCCTCTCTCTCTTTGCCCCTACCCCATTTTCTCTCTGTTTCTCTCAAAAACAAATAAATAAACATTAAAAAAAAAAGAAAGTAGTCACTCCTGACAGCTTATGACATCCATCCTTCACAAACACTATCCATATTTTCTTGTTTGTGTCTGTTGGTTAATGGTCAGTGCTAGTAGCTCCCCCAATATCACCTCTAGAATGTACGCTCCCTGAGAGCAGGTTTCTTGCCTGTTTTGTCTTTGTCTCCTAGATCTAGAACAGTGCTCATCTCAGAGCAGGCACTGAATAAGTGTTTTTATAAGCAAAATATCTCCCTTTTTTATAGATGGTGTCTGTTGTGTGTTGAATTGTGTCCCCCCAAAAGATCTGTTTGAGCCCTAACTCCTCTTATCTATGAATGTGACCTTATTTGGAAATAGAATCTCTACAGACGTAGTCAAGTTAAGATGAGGTCATACTGGAGTAGGGTGAGCCCTAATCCAATGACTAATGTCCTATAAGTGGGAAATTTGGACACATGCAGAAGGAGAACATCATGTGGAGATTGGGGCAGAGATTGGAGTGATGTGTCTATGAGCCAAGGAACACCAAAGATTGCCAGCAACCACAGGAGCTGGGAGAAGGACAGGGAACAGATCCTCCCTTGGAGTCTCGAGAGGGAATCAACGCTGCTGCTACCTTGATTTCTGACTCCTAGCCTCCAAAATGCAGGAGAATAAATTTCGGTTGTTTTAAGCTGAGTACTGAACTGTGGTACTTTGTTATGACAGCCATAGAAAACTAAGACAGTGTCCTAAATAAATTCCTTTCTTAACATTATAAAGAATTCGCAAGCTATTTCTCTAACTTGGGGAAAATTCCTTATCATTCAAAGCTTAGTAAAATATCGCTTCATTCATTCACTCATTCTTTCATTCAGACATTTGTTGAGTGCTGCAGGCCGAGCAGTGGGATATAAAAATAAATAAGATGTTTTTGGTAAAGTTCCTCCCAATTAGCCACATTCTCCTCTGTGCCCACCCAGCATTTTGCAGAACCCCCTTGGTGTAACCCTTACCACCCTCAATTTTGCTTACCCTTTTTTAGTTTCTTTTTTAAAAATTTACTTATTTATTTTTTATTTGAGAGAGAGAGAGAGAGAGAGAGAGAGATCACGTGAGAGAGGGCGAGAGGGGCAGAAGACAAGAAAGCACTGGGATCATGACCTGAGCTGAAATCAAGAGTCAAATGTTCAACTGACTGAGCCACCCAGGCGCCCCACTCTTTTTTAGCTTCTTGATTTCAAGGGCCCCTATGCTCTTTAATGGTCAATGCATGGTACCTAGTACAGAGGAAATGTTCAATAAATACAACAAATGAGTGAGAGAATGATGGACTAAGGTAGTCATCGTACAAATGGGGGAATATTAATGTGCTGTCAAAAATATTATTGGAAATGATCTGCCTGTCCTTCTCACATGTTCCTCTTATGGCAGGAGTGGCACAGTGTCAGGGGACAAGCAAGAAATGGAAGTCAGGAGACCTGGTTCTGGTTCTGACTCTTCTACTGGTGGGGGCGGGGAGGGTCTCCTTCATGTGGCTTCAACATGGACAGCGGGAGTGAATGGGCAAGACTGGGAGACAGGGAGGGAGGGGAAGGGGAGAAAGTGATTGCCTCCAGCTCATCCTCCCAGCGGTCAGAGGTAAACAAAGATAAAATGAGTTGGCTAGGGTTGTGATGAGTTCTCCACTGCCAGAGGTATTCAAATAGAGGCTGGATGAATGAGGCTTGGCAGGAATCCTAGAGGCTAAGGCTACTCATGGGGAGGGTGGTGATCATATTAGGTGGTCTTTTAATTTCCTTTCCACCTTATGCAGGTTGTAGGGTTCTACCTGTGTGACTTGGGCCAAACCATACTTCCTCTGGACCCCAGTTTCCCAGCCATCCAAAAGGTCCCCTAGAGTAGGAATTCTGTGAGTCTAACAGAATTAAGAGGTCTGCAGTCTAGAAAGCTGGGCGGTTATAATGGGAAGTGCTGGCAGGTCAGAGAAAGAACGACCACCAGGGACTCCTACAGGGTAGTATGATGTAAATCTTGGAGTCTTGGGAAAATGTGAATGAAATGTACCTGTTAGCTCCAAACAGACAGTGGTTCAGGGCATTTTGCTCTTGAGGTAAGTATATCTAAGAGGCAGGATGGTTCAGTGGCATTGGCAGGAGATTACACCCTTGACTGTAAGCCTGGGACCAATGTTATTTCTCAAGTTGGAGTCCAGTGACTGGCCCTTGCTGCCCCAGGCTCTTTTGCAAAAATTTGTTTCTGCAAGCATGTGATTGCCTCATGTGGCTTTCTCACTCATGCAGCTCATTTTGTAAAATTTGCTCTTTCTGATAATTAATTTTCAATGAAAATGAAATCTGCAACAATAAATTAGCAAGGTTTGCAAGGAAAGCAGTGAATACAAAGCAATGGATAAAGAAGTTGCCAGAGAGAATCACCTGAAAACAGATATGCAAGCGGACCAAGTCATGGCAGAATGAGGTGGGATGGGAGAGTCGGGACACAGAGACTGGAAAAGAGGTTCACTTTGATTAATAAAGAAATGTATTAAGATTGATTTTTAATGAGATTAAATTGAACCATGGGCTACTCAGGTTCTGACCACCTCCTCATTATTTATTATCATCTGCATGGCTCTTTACTATTTTGCAAAATGCTATTATAACAGTTATTTGTTTAAATCTCCATTAAGAACCTTGCATATTAAGATATTATTATCTCTATCTTGAAAGTTAAGGAAATGAGGTCAAGTGAACGGTCATCCCAGATCTTTCAGCCCTAATTCCAGCACCTCCCTACCCAATACTCTACCCCATGCCACCCCATAACTGCCATCAACTCTTCTGGGTGTTCTTGGGCCCAATTCCAGTGTGTGTGGGGATGGTGAGGGGGGCTTCCTTACACACCAACAGCAAGTGATTCTCCAAACACGAGCTGGGCATCCAACAATTCAACTCAATTCTGACTCTATCCACCTGAAGACAGACAAGATATGACAGGTTAAGGGCTCAGTCCTACAAGACTGCCCCCTGTATTCAGACACCAGTCATAAGCCCAAGTTGTCACCTGTGCTTCTGACTGACCAGCTACATACTGAAGGTTCCAACGACACCCTCCAACTCAGGATGTCTGTCACCAGCTCAGGTTGTTACCTGTACTTCAGATCAACTGACTGTAAACCAGAGGTTCCCAGGACCTCTTCCCTGGGTTTGATTAATTTGCTGGAGCAGCTCACAGATTGCAGAGAAACATTTTACTCACTAGATCACTGGTTTGTTATAAAAGGATGCAACTCAGGAATAGCTAGAGGGAAGAGATGCATAGAGCAGGATCTGGGGAAAGGGCACAGAGTTTCTGTGCCCTCTTCAGGGACACCCTCTCCTGGCACTTCCAGTCCTTCATACCTTCTCTCCCCATTTTAAACACCAGTGTTTTTTTTTTTTAAGTTTATTTATTTATTTATTTTGAGAGAGACAGAGACAGCATGAGTGGGGGAGGGGCAGAGAGAGAGGGAGACAGAGAATCCCTAGCAGGTTCCACACTGTCAGCATGGACCCCAATGTGAGGTTCAAACTCACGAAACCAGAGATCATGACCTGAGCCAAAACCAAGAGTTGGACACTTAACCAACTGAGCCCCCCAGGTGCCCCTAAACACCTGTGTTTTAATCGCCCATTCTAATTCCCCATCAAGCTGGTACTCTCAAGAGGATGCCTCTCTGCTCATTGTTGGACATCACAGGCTATAAACTGTCAACTGTCAGCCATCAAGATTGGTGCAATATCTTCCATTCTGATTCTTTTATATAAATGCACTCTGAGCATTTACATCCACCCCTGGGTAAGCAAAGCCTGGTCCAGAGCCAGTGTCTATTCCTGTTAGGATCCACCGGTAGCCTCTTAGAGCTACTGGCCATCAGTGCCACTTGCCAGCTATGTTTAGGGCTTTCCCACCAGGGAATCTGCCACATAGCCTCTGTACTCTGTCTCTTTTTCTGGCAGACAGAACAGTTCTTACTGGCATTTTGTGCCTCTGAGGGTGCAAGAGGACTATGGCTAGATTCATCCCATCTCTGCACTTCTGTGGGTCCCCCATGTCCACTCACCTCATGGGCCCAGGTGGCTACCTCTGTCAAGCACACAGGGATATCCATTTGTCAATTCTAGTCATCTTTCAAATTTGGAAGGAGGTCTGATAGGCACTGACATGTCCTACTTCAATGAGCGCCTCAAATTCCCATAGGGCTGTGCCTCATTCAGGTGTCCCTTTAATTGACCAGCCTTCCTCTGCCCTTAAATCTAATCATACGGCCAGGCCATTGGCTACTGTCCATGAGTCAGTAGAAACCCAAACATAGGGACTTTGGCCACTGTTCAGTTCTTTCCTCAATGCTAGGAAAACAGCATGGAATCCAGCTGCTGAACTGATTTGTTTCTCTCTTCTTCCGTCAAGGTGGTGGCCTTCCAAACAGGATGTTGTTTGCTCACTGTGGAAGTGCTATACACAAACCAAGCAGCTCTTTGCCAATTGAGAGATGTTTATAGAGTGCTGTCCAAGTAACAGGGAATCCACGGCTCCTTACACATTTCCAGAGACAGTCCTAGGGGAATAGTCCTGCTCATGAGTATCACTTCCTTGTGTCCTTCCAATAGCAAGATCCTGTATAAACCATTTCCATATTATTATGGAAGTCTTCTGGGTACTGCTGTCCCCATGGGACATTTCTCCAACATCATTCCAGATATCATGGCTATTTCAGATTTTAAGATTACTTTGTCCTTCAGTTATTGAGGTGGCTTCAGCTAGTGTCCAATGGTAGTAAATCCCCTTCGGGTGGAGATTCTTTAGTCCTAAGTCCAAGGATTTGTCACTGGGAGGCACCCATAGGCCCTTGTCAAGCCCCAGTGCAGTCTCCACAAAGGGCTATGGTACAGACAATGTGTCATTTTATACTACATGGGCTCAAGCAATCTTACTGGTTCCCATCTAGAATGTCCAATTGATATTGCTTAAAGGGAAGATTTGCATGCCTTCCGTTTTGCAATACTAGAGAGGGGGGATGTTTCCCAGTGAGATACAATGTCCATTCTCACAAAATATAATCAGGCAACAGAAACACAGCCTCTTCACATGCAGTCTGTTCAAACATACCAATTCTGCAAACTTTTACCTTAATTCCATCAACCCCCATTCAACCTCCATTAGGACTTCATCAACAGATTTTGGTTTTATAATATTAGGTAGGGGAAGTAGCCATAATCAGATGTGATATCTATTTCCATAAGGCATTTGGGTAAAGTTGACACAACATTACATAAATAACCACTTAAACATCCAGCTTTTGTAATTGCCTCAATGCTCATACTTTTAGGTTTTCCCTAGTCAGGGCTTCACCAATGGGATTTGCTGTCCCAGTTCATGGGGATGCCATATCAAAGGGTCTTGGAAACTTCTCTTCTCCACCCACTGACCATTTTACCCACTGTTGTGCAACAGACTTTGGGTCCCCAGTGAGAGGTTGTACCAAGGGACCTGGACCCTTTTGTCAATTGTTATCTTGATTAACTTGCCTGACCACTGCCACAAATCATTGTTGGTCATTTTTCTCATTGTAATCTCTGTCTTCTGTCTTTTAACATTTCTCCAAACAGGGTTATAGAGAGTAGAGTTATTTGGTAACTTTTTTTTTTTATACTTATTTATTTTTGAGAGACAGAGTGAGACAGAGCATGAGTGAGGGAGAGACAGAGAGAGAGGGAGACACAGAACCTGGAGAGAGGGAGGCTCCAGGCTCTGAGCTGTCAGCACAGAACCTGATGCAAGGCTCGAACCCACAAAGTGTGAGATCATGACCTGAGCCGAAGTCGGACGCTCAACCAACTGAGCCACCCAGGTGCCCCCTTTGGTACCTTTTAATGGGGGCTTCCTATGGCCCTCCCAACCTTAGGTCATGCTCTGTTAAAACCTTTGTTTTAGCTCCAGCAAGGTCCATTTTAGTCATCCCATTTCTTTTCTTCTTTTAAAAGTGTATTATTTATTTTGAGAAAGAGAGAGAGACAGCAGAAGCAGGGGAGAGGCAGAGGGGGAGGGAAAGGGAGAATCCCAAGCAGGCTCTGCACTGTCAGCATGGAATCTGATGTGGGGCTTGAACTCATGAACCATGACATCATGACCTGAGCTGAAACCAAGAGTTGGATGCTTAACCAGTTGAGCCAACCAGGCGCCCCAGTTTTAGTCATCCTATTTCCCATTTCTTAATAACCATCTAAAGATTTCCACCCTGCTGGAACCAACCCTGTGACTGCCCCTTTCTGTTCTCTTGGTTTCATTTCTTCAACATTTGCTTTATTCATCTTATTTCTTAATGACCTTTTAAAACTTTCCACCTTGTTGAGCAGAATTCCTTGACTCCCCTTGGCCTTTTCCCATTCTCTTGTTAATTAACCTAATATTTTTATTAGTGCCTGTAATACCTGGGAGGGGAAGCTGAGGCAGCAAATTCTATAAGGCTTCCAGAGCTTTGGGGTGCCTGAGTGGCTCAACTGGTTAAGCATCTGACTTTGGCTCAGGTCATGATCTCGCGGTTCGTGGATTCAAGCTCCGCATCGGGTTCTGTGCTGAACGGCTGGGAGCCTGGAGCCTGCTTCAGATTCTGTGTCTCCCTCTCTCTATGCCCCTCCCCTGCTCATGCTCTGTATCTATTTTTCTCAAAAGTGAATAAACATTAAAAAAAATTTTTTTTAAAGAAAGAGACCCTCTTAATTACAGCATTTACCACGACTTGGGGAGTGGGCTGTGGGTTCTGTATCTACCCAAACATGTTCTTCCACTCTGCAGTGCTCAAAACCATATAGCTCCTAAATAAATTACTCTTTAGTCCACTATGGTAAGGGGCCTTCAGGAAGCCCATGATACCAATCTACAAAATGCAACTCCTTCACAATAAACCCCTGGTTTCTATAGTGTCTCAGTTTTGCCCTTTCTTCACCTTCGGCCAGTGGCCAAACCTCAGACGCACTGAAATCTGAGCAATTCATTTACCTTGATGGCTTTTGGTTCCAGTGGAGACAATAATTTCTATTTTGTGAATGTCATGGTGTCAGTTCATCCATTAGTTTCATCCATTCATTCATTCATTCGTTCGTTCATTCAAGAAACACTTCCGGAGCAGCTTGCCTTCCAGCACTGGGTAAGAGGAGCTGGAGACCAGGTTGAAGACCAAAAACAAAAAGGAAGTGAACGTGCTCTCCAAACTCTAAGTTGCTAACTAAACATAAACTGCAGTATTATTATCCCTTCTGGAATATGTGCATCTTAAAGGACCATGGCTGGAAGACAGCCAAACATAACACGAAAGGATAAATTCTTAATGGTGGAATTCTAGGGGTGTGTGTGTGTGTGTGTGTGTGTGTGCACGCACTTATGGTAGAGAATGCTTGATAGCACATTAGTAAATGCAGAAGGAAATAGGAAGGAGGAAGAGTTTTTTACTTACGGAAAATTTCCATTAAATGCCTCTCATGGTAGGATGATGTGCCAGGCTTGTTCTACAAGTGGGAGCAGAGAGAAAGGGCTCAACTTTGTGGAGACCCAACAATGAGCTTGTATCATTGTTTGTTACACAATCATTAGGGGAAGCAGGGTTTCTGGTCTCTGATGAACTTCCCTTGCTTATAAATGCTATCTTTACTGACTGTCTGAACTTCAGAGCTGGTAATGAATATATTTTAACTTTCCACAAAAGGGAAGAGGTTGCCCCTTTATTGAAAACATCCATTCTCCTGAGAAGCCACAACATCATAGATTATACTTTGTAAGATCAGAGGGCTTGATGAAACCCTGGGCTGGATTTTAGTCATTCCATTCTGGGAGAGATGTCTTTGAAAGTGAAAAAGCTCTGGTGAAAGCTCCTTTTTCTTGCCCATCACACCTGGTGTCTGAGTATAAGTCTTCAAATACCAATTCATTCACAAGTGCTAAATATCATCTGTTTCTGGCTGTATATTAGCTCCTGAGATCTCACATTTATTACATTTAGCCTCACTCTGAGCCCTCTTACTTCAGTACCTGGTAGCTGAGAGTGTCTGGGACAGACAGCACATGCTTTCAGAATTGTCTCCATCCTGAGTCCTGCCTGGCTCTCAATGCTGCTCCCACAACCTCCCATTCTCTTTACCAAGTGTGTGCCTTGAATGATGCTCTTCCCACATCATCCTTAAACTGAAATGTCCCCCTCCACTGTCACCTCCTCTTTGAGCTTCCCTTAATAATAGCTGCCATGATATGAGGCACTATACTTAGTGCTCAGAGCACATCTCCAATCTTCATAACAGCTCTGAAGGAGGTGGAAACTGGGGAGGAAACTGAGCCTTAGCAGGTTAAGTGGCTTGCCCAAGGTCACACACCTGGCAAGGGGCAGCCCCAGTCTCTGAGATCCTTGTGACTCTTCCTTATACTCTCAGAACTACTCTAGTGTTTTTATTTACATAAGCAACCTAGGGTTGAGTACCTATAACCCAACTCTGGTGTGTATCTTCCTAGAGACAGAAAGAAATATCCTATCATTCAAAACCATTCATTCATTCATTCATTCAGTCAGTCAGCAAATATTTGTGAAGCGTCTCCATATGCCAGCACTACTCTAGACACTAGGAATACAGCTGTGAAAAAAATAGGCAGACCTCTGCTTTCCAGGAGCTTAATGGCTCCTTGGGGTAAATAGAATAAATTAATCAATCAAAATTGTCAGGTGAAGATACATACTGTGGGGAAAAATGAAGCAGGTAAGAGGATGGAGAATCCTCTGGAGAGATTGGGGAATTGAGTTTTCAGTTCATATAGAATGGTCAGAGGAGGCCATAGTGTTAAGGTAACATTTGGACACAAAGCTGAGAGAAATGATGGCATGAGTCATGTGGGTATTTGCGAGGAAAGAATTTCAAGCAGAGGGAGAAGCAGGTGCAAATGTCTTGAGGCAGATTATTTGCTTGGTCTATTTGAGAATAACAAGAAGGTCAGCACAGCTGATCAGAGAGAGTGAGGGGACAGTGATTGTGGAAGATATTTGTGAGGTTGCAGGGGGAAAGATTGACTTGGGCCTGATCAGGTATTATCATAAGATTCTTTCACTTTGAGTGAGGTGAGGGAGGGAGCCATTGGGGGATTTTGAGAAGAGGTGTGGCATGATCTGACTTATGTTTTAAAAGGTCATTCTGGATGCTACTTATGAGAAACACAAAAGGAGGAAAGACAGAGACAAGTGGGCAGTTAGGAGGCCACTGTGCTCATCCAGGTGGCTTGGACAGGGTTGTTACTGTGCAGATGGAGAGCAGTGCTCAGATTCTGGATATGTTCTGAGGAATGAACTGACAGGACATACTGATGAGGTCCGAGAGAAAGAGATAAGCCAAGCATGAGTCATGCTGGCCATTTCCGGAGAATATAAATTCCCTCTATTAGAATATAAACTCCACGTGGGCAGAGGTCTTCATCTGTTGTATTCAGTTCCAAGTGCCCAACACATAGAAGGTGCTCAATAATTTTTAAAGAAATGAATATAGAGAAACTGACTTGGCAGTGGGACTTGAGAGTTTATATGTAAAATGTCATCTGCAAACACATTCTTCCAGTGCACAGCCTGTCTTTTCATTCTCTTAAGAGTATCTTTTGAAAACAGCGTTCTTAATTGTGTTAATGTCCAATTCATCACTTTTAAAATGGATCAAGCTTTTCGTGTCATAGCTAAGAAGTCTTAGCTATAAATCCAAGGTCACCGATTTTTTTTCCTGTTTTCTTCTAGAATTTTAATATTTTTATGTTTCATATTTAGGGTTGTGATTTTTAGGAGTTAATTTTTCATATGACATTTTCATATGGGTTATGGAAGTTCTTTTTTTTTTTATAGATATTCACTTGTTCCAGACCTGTTTGTTGACCTGAGTTAGTTTTGAGGAAAAAGCAGGATGTCACCAGCTGGACAAGTGAAGGGCGGGCAGGCAGAGGAAACAGCAGGTGGAAAATCATGGTGGTGAGAAGTACTAGCAAAAATTGATCATGAGAGTGTACAAGTTCTCTGGTTGACTGGAGCATAACATGTGAATGGAGAATGATGGGATTTCAGGCTTTAAAGGGAGGCAAGGTATGCACCATGGAAAACTTGGCATGCTTCTTGGTATTTTCCTGGCGTGTTAAGCTGGGAGTATTCTTGGAGATCACAAATTAAATTTCCTCCCCATTTTACACATGGACAAATGAAAACCCCAAAAAGGGGTATCACTTAATTTTAGAGTTTGATTACTACTCTGACTTTACATGTTTTACTAACCAGAATTACCTTATATAAAAGGAAAAGATTAAACAACAACAAAGGAGAAGCCATGGTCTTAAAGAAAAGATGAATCATGTTCTATTTTCATGCAGGACTGATCCCTACTGAGAGGGTGCTGATCAATAGATCGATGCCATGTTGGAAAGGAACCCTAATGGCACAGTGCCCTGTCTGAACTGATATTTTTATCTGTGCCCAGGGTGAAGCTGGTAAAGGAACTCTCATAAAATGTGTGAAGGACCAGAGAAGTTGGGAAGAGAGGGAATATGTTGAATGACAAGGTCAGGATCCTAGAAGATGCCAGAAGCTTGGAATTCTGGAACAAATATAAGGAGAAGATGTTTTAAAAGCTAAAGTTATGCCCTTGGATTCACAAAGCAGCTGAACAAACAGAGGCAGGGAATCAAGGCTGCACAAGTCACAATGAGAACCCTATAGGGGAAGCATGTCTAAATGGATAAAAGCTCATACAAGAAACAATGACATAATCTTGAGCTGTATTGGGAGAAGATGAAGGTCCTAATCTGCTATTCTGCTTGGATCAGACAATGCTTGAAAAGCATTCAGTTTTAGAGGGGAATCACGATTGAAGAAAGTCATAGTTACCAAATATAGACTCTGGAGCTAGACTGTCCTGGTTCATGTTCTGGCCCAGTCTCCTGCTGGCTGTGCAACTTTGGGCAAAGTACTTAACCTCTCTGTACATTGGTTGCTTCCTCTGTAATAACAATGCCATGACTTGTTATAAAGTAAAAATGAGTTAATGTGTAAAGTGCTTAGTATATGCTCTGTAGGAATTAGCTACAATTAGTATTTGGTTACTATTTACTGAACACTTTGTCATGCTGGACTCCATGATAAAAATTCTTTGTACAATATTTCATTTGATCTTCATAATAATATCGCATGATAGGCAGTTTCTCCGTATACTATAGATGAGGATGTTGAAGTCCAAAGAGTTATGCATGTAGCCAGTTCACAGATACTCCTGATGTGACATCCCTAGAACTGAACTCCAGGTCTGCCTGGCTCCCAAGCTGATAGTTACCACTGCTATTGCACTGTCCCCTGGTGCTGATTCCAAGAAGAATGTCTAGGATGGTGAAGGGCTCAGAGCCATGTCATGAGGTTTGACTGGAGGAGTTGGGGAGGAGGTGTTGGTGACTAATTCTGGAGAATAGATGCCATATGTAAAAGGAATCAAACTTGTTTGGGGGTAAAAATAGTCTTTATCTACTGGAGACAAATTTAGATCAATCTAACAATCTTATTCTCTAGAGATGGAATGGGCATCTTACTACACTAATGAGTTCCCCATCACTGGAGGTGTTCAAGAAAACACAGGTAGCATTCAAGTACCAGATAGGTGGTTGGAATTGATGTCTTTTAAAGCTACTTATAATGCAGCGATTGTCTGTTCCCATCTCTGTACCCTGGTATCTTTGTTTCCAAAGTAATTTTAACGATATTTATATCTTCCCAATTCTAAAGGGCATTGTGAGGGTTAAGAAAAAAGTGCTCATTAAGCACGCCAAGATCCAGAGAAGAAATGCACTATTTTAAGATAAACTATTATTATAACACTATATGTAATTGCCAAGTGGATAATGGAACCAAGAATCTGCTAAACTCATGTACATAACAAACTGTGATAATTTCTTAGAACCAAATGTGTTTATTGCATGTGCCCAAGTATTGCAGTTGATAATTGCTATTATATCCTATGCTTTAGTGCATAACAAATTCTCATAAATTATTTGGAGGTTTCATGAACAAAATACAACTTAAATAAAAGCAATCTTGCTATGCATTTGAAACCTCCCCCTAGAATTTCCTAACATATAAAAGCTAAAATTCCTAGTGATGAGGTTTTTTACTCAATTAGGAGATCCAGAAAGGGGACCAAGTTGTGGTCTCCTGGGGAATGGGTGATAGATACTCCTTTTTGTCATTCCAATTTGGAAGAGTGGACCATGGCCCCTTGTCCATTTCCAGTTTGCTTCTCTAGCCAATGACATTGGCATGTTTTTGTCCAGTTGGCCAATGAGACTTAATTGCCTGCTAATTTTGTACTGGATTGAATTAATTTTGAGACCAAATTAATTAAAACAGATGAAGCTCCCTTCATCTATTATTCATGAGCTTGTTAGAACAGGAGGGAGCACATTAGCTACATTAAGGATATTACATTGTTTTAACGAACTTCTTTTTGGTGCCCATTAATGGGACTTTTGAGGAGCCCAATGTGCTTTCCCCAATCTGTGGCTCTGAAGTTGCTTTGGTTTGCTCTGGTAAATAACACATTTTTGTAGGAATGACTGCTTTCAAATCCTCACGGACTTTAGAAGGTGAGGGGTAGTTGTGTGTGTGGGGGGGGCGGTAGAGGGCAGGGGACAGAATTACATACCAAAGGAAATACCCTTGCTGCAAATGAAACTTTTGGTTGTCCAGTTTCCACGTGCACTAGGACAGCGAATAAACCATATGCACAGATTGACAAGATAGTGGCCAAGGAGGGCAACAAGAAATAAATGATATTAGTAAGAGTGAAAAGTTTTGGTTTGGTTTGTTAAATTTACCAGTTTAAGGTTTCTGCAAGCATGATCTTCGATTAACATGCAGTTGAGGCTGACAGGTAAGAACTTGATGTATTTTTAACTTTTTGAGGAACCTCCACACAGTTTTCCAGAGTGGCTGTACCAGTTTGCATCCCCACCAACGGTGCAAGAGGGTTCCTGTTTCTCCACATCCTCTCCAGCATCTATAGTCTCCTGATTTGTTCATTTTAGCTACTCTGACTGGTGTGAGGTGGTATCTGAGTGTGGTTTTGATTTGTATTTCCCTGATGAGGAGCGACGTTGAGCATCTTTCATGTGCCTGTTGGCCATCTGGATGTCTTCTTTAGAGAAGTGTCTATTCATGTTTTCTGCCCATTTCTTCACTGGATTATTTGTTTTTCGGGTGTGGAGTTTGGTGAGTTCTTTATAGATTTTGGATACTAGCCCTTTGAGTGTTATGCTAAGTAAAATAAGTCATACAGAGAAAGACAGATACCATATGTTTTCACTCTTATGTGGATCCTGGGAAACTTAGCAGAAGACCATGGGGGAGGGGAAGGAAAAAAAAAAAAGAGAGGGAGGGAGCCAAACCATAAGAGACTCTTAAAAACTGAGGATAAACTGAGGGTTGATGGGGGGGGGTGGGGGGGAGGGGAAAGTGAGTGATGGGCATTGAGGAGGGCACCTGTTGGGATGAGCACTGGGTGTTGTATGGAAACCAATTTGACAATAAATTTCATATTAAAAAAAGTATAAGGCCCTCAGGTAAATATGAAAAAAAAAATAAAGTGGCCAACATCTAATTTGGGGACTTAAAAAAAAAAGAACTTGATGACGGCTATGTTCTGATGACTGGTGTGGTCCATTCTGACTGCCAGAATCTTGCTTCTAAGGGGTAGGTTATACCTATTTACAAATTCATGCACAGGTGGTCTTCGTAAAGCCTGATTTTAATGGGAAAAAAGACCTATTGGGAATGACTGAATGCAGTGGATTGTAGGATTCATATTTGTAGGCTTCTCTGCCAGCCTCTAAATACTGTCCCATTAAGCTTCCCTTGTTACTCTTAATTGAGGATGTAGCAAAGAACTTTTTACAGGGAATTGTTGCCTGTCCTGGGAGACAACCACATAGTCCGGTTGCTAAGTCTGTAATTAGAGTCATGAACCCTTCTAGCTAACTGCAGAGGCACCAGTCAACCTTGGGCTGGTTCCCAGAAAACCTTTTTAGAGTGCAGTACCTGTCAGGCACTGGGCCAGGCAGAAAGTTGAGCATGACCAGATTCCTTTCCTTGGGAAGATTGTAATCTCATCCAAGGATCTTTCTGAGAGGAGAGGAGATAGGGAGAATGGCCCGGCCCTGACACACGATGGAAGCTGCATCCCGTTGCTGGCCAGAAACCGCAGATGGGTGATTGTACAGGTTCTGCTGAAGGGCCCTAATTTTAGATATTCTGTTCATTTGTCAGGCATAATTACTGACTTGTACTTTAGAAAATATTCACACAGTGAAAGGAATGGGAACCAACACTTACTGAACATCTACTATGTGTCAAACATACTTGACACTTTGTGCATCTTATCTCATTTCATCCTTGTAACTGCCATGTGAGGAGCCAGTTCTATTTTTCCTACAGCTCTTGTAACACACAAGCAAACCAGGGTGCAGTAAGGGGAAGCAACATGGCTAAGATGGCTTGTCTGCCTTTTCCATGTTGGTTTGGAATTCTGAAGTTCATTGCAGCAGAAAGGAATGGATGATGTCAAAGTAAAATGGGGCAAGGATGTGGGAAGGAGAAAAGGGAAAATGAAGAGGAGTGTTGATATGTGTCTTTGGTGGAGGTGGCAAAATGGTGCTCTAGATTTTGAAATGGGACTGATATTTTTGTCCCACTCCTGGGGAGTAAGAGAGCCTTTTGGGAAAGGAAGTGCCTAATTGGCAATGGTGTGGGCAGTTAGGAATGAGAGGGAGAACTGAATAAGATGAGAACATGTAGAATGATTTTGAACGTACACCCATTTGTTAGACAGATTTGGTTACTAAGCAAGAACCTGAGAGGAGGGGGAAGGGATGGGGAGAAGGGGCAGAGGAGGAGAGGAAAGGCGGCAAGGAGAATGGAATCCTTAGTAAGCATAGGATTAGCATCCCAAGGTGTTGTAAAGCTTGGCTGCTGTTTGTCCTTGGACCTTAGGAGGATCTTGATGATACCTTGAGGAAAGGTTTTTATACTGTTCTCTGCATGTTTAGAAAAAAAATGATTCCTTGTGGGATCATCATCATCATCATCATCATCTCCTTTGTATGGATGTTGGAGCCAAGGCTCAGTGATAACACAGAGAGCACATGACTCTAGACTCTTACTGTTACCACTGGACATTACTGTCTTCCTCTGGGACCTGTCCATTCTCCTTATTCTGATTGGCCTATGTACCTGTTACTCCTGTCAAACCAACAGATTATAGTGATTGGAAAGCCCCAAAAGGAGCATCTTCTTTCCTTCTTCCTCCCTCCCTCCTTCCCTTTCCTCCCTTCTTTCCTTCCTTCCTTCCTTCCTTCCTTCCTTCCTTCCTTCCTTCCTTCCAGAAATATTAAAGTTCTTCTGTGTTCCAGCTAGAGTGTTAGTGTTAGGCTCTGGAAATACACCTATCAACAAAAGATCCATGGTTGCTTCCCTCAAACTGCTTACAACTTACAACTTAATGGAGGAGACAGACATCAAGCAAATAATCATGGGCATAAACACGTAGTTGTGGTAAGCACTCTTCATGAAATGAGCAGATATACTGGGGAGACTGATGCAGCTGGGGATTCAGGGAAGATGTCCCTGAGGGGGTGACACTGAGCTGAGGAAAGAAGGTTGACTAGAAACTTTCTAGGTGATGAGTAGTCAAGGGAAGGCTGGGAAGGCAAGATGACAGCAGAGAAGAGGGAGGGCTGAGTCAGGAAGAAGCAGCACATGTGGTGAAGACTAAAGAGGTCTCCTGCAGCCTCAGAGGAGACAGTGAGGTCAACAGTGGGAAATGTGGCTCCAACATGGAGGAGGACCAGCTTACCCGGCTTCCAGAACCACACCAAGACATTTTACGTTTATTTTCAGAGAAGAAAGCCAGTGGAAGGCTGTAAACAAAGGCAGGATGGAGATGCTTTGCCTGATTTTGGGGAGTGAGCAAGGAAGGGAATAAAGTGTTGGGGGGTGATGGTGAGGAGTGAGCATTGAGCTCAGGTTCACGATGTTGGTGTCTTGAATTAAAAGGGTGGTGGTAGTACAAAGATAAGGGGATGCTCCAATAGTGTGGCACCATGGACGTTTGGCAGTAACCACAGGTTATGATGTAATTTAGGACCCTACGTGCAGAATGTCCCTAACACACATTGGTGGTATGCTCTATTGCATGGAAACGTAACTTGGACCCATTAGCTCTAAAGTACTTTGAAGGACTTTCGTCACATAGAAGTGTCCATTTTTTGGCACTGGAGGAAATTTCAAGGAAATGGGTCATTTCAAGGGAAGGATAAAGGAAAAATACTTAAAGTACCTTACTGCTTGTCTTTGGTCCGCTGATCTCCTCTACTTGCTTTGGAAAAGGAAGGAAACATCAGAGAATGGAAGGGCTCGTATATGGCATGAGAGACCTGGCTTCTGGTATAATCTGCCAGTAAGTGGCAGCAGTTACCAGGTAGCCTTGGTCATGTCTCCACCCATCTCTTGCTCTCTGCTTTTCCATCTGTGGTGTGAGGATGATCCCCAGTGAACTCACCTCTTTAAGAACCAAAGGTATCCTAATATGCATCATCCCTACCAACACATGTTATGTGCCTCGTGTCGTAGACAGCCTCAGCCTTGAGTCTGGGGGTGGACGGTGTATGAAATCAATAGTATATGGACATTTCTATTTTAAAAGGCCAACTTTCCAAAGTTAAGAAGAAAACGTTCCCTCCAAAGAAAAAAGCATCCTGCACTAAGTGTTGGATTCCATCAATTCTGTGCTCTAAAATACAAAATGGAATGAAACCAAAAAAGGACACATCCACAGGAAAATACACCATTAGAAGTAAGTGTAAAGCAGCCGAGAAGAATTGAGAACCACTGCTAAGAATGACTTAGAGTTTAAAAAAGAACATCAACCAACCTCTCTGAGTTTTGATTTTTCCAACTGTAAAATTGGGTTAAGGGTTTTTACCTCACAGGTTGGCTGCTTGGAATACATGAGGTAATGGGCATAAGATACTAATGCAGAGAATGGCACATGGCATGACTCATCTTTTGCACAATTCTTTATTGAACATTTACTATGAACTGGAAGCCATTTTACACTTTGAGCCTATCACCAAGATAAAGGAGGCCCCCGTTCTCACGGAGCTTCCATTTTAGGTGGACAGAGAGGAACAATGGAAAAATACACAAGGATACTTTGGAGAATGAAATCATGCTAGGAAGAGAATAAAGCAAGATGATGAGGCTCCTTTAAATTGGGTGGCCGGGGCACCTGGGTGGCGCAGTCGGTTAAGCATCCGACTTCGGCTCAGGTCACGATCTCGCGGTCCGTGAGTTCGAGCCCCGCGTCAGGCTCTGGGCTGATGGCTCGGAGCCTGGAGCCTGTTTCCGATTGTGTGTCTCCCTCTCTCTCTGCCCCTCCCCCGTTCATGCTCTGTCTCTCTCTGTCCCAAAAATAAATAAAAAACGTTGAAAAAAAAATTAAAAAAAAAATAAATTGGGTAGCCATCTCTCAGGGTAAAGTATTTATTTTATTTAAATTTTTTTAAAAGTTTATTTATTTTGAGAGAGAGAGAGAGAGAGAGAGAGAGCGAGCAGGGGGAGGCAGAAAGAGAATCTCAAGCAGTTTCCATGCTGTCAGCACAGAGCCTCATGCAGGTCTTGCAATGTGAGATCATGACCTGAGCCAAAATCAGGAGACAAATGCCTAACCGACTGAGTCACCTAGGTACCCCAGGGTGAGCTATCTAAATTGAAATTTTAGGGTCATGGGTGTGAAGGCAACGTTGTGACCCAATCTGATCTACATTTTAGAAAGGTCACTCTGGCTCCTATGCAGAACCTGGATTGGAGTCACAGTAAAGGGACAATGGGGAGCCCAGTGAGGAGGCTATGGTTTATGGTTTGCACAAATGGGCACAACTGTCCCGCTTCTCCACCCTCCAGTCTCCATGCCTCTTGTGGTGTGACTTTTCAGTTCTTCCCATCAAACGGTGGAGTCTCTTTCTCTACTGTTTGAAACTGTGTGGGCCTTGCTACTTTCCTTGTTCATGGAATGGGGTGGAAGTCACAGTATGCTCAAACTTAGGGCTCAAGAGACCACACACGCTTTCTTAGAACCTGATCCAATGGCTATGTGAATGAGCCTGGGCTGACCTGTTGGAGGAAGGATGGCCACATGGCCTCCCAGCTGAGGCCATCTTAGACCAGCCAGTTCCAGCCAAGTCCAGCAGCTTACTACATACACAAATGAGCCTAGCAGAGACCAGAAGAGCCCCTCAGATAAGCTCAGCCCAGGTTGCTGGCCCACAGATTCTGAGCTAAATAACTGGTTTTGTTTTAAGCCACTAAGGTTTGGATGGTTTGTCATACAGCAAAAGCTAACTGATACAGAAGCTACTGAGGTAGCCTAAAGATGACCATGACTCAGACCAGGATGACTACCATCCTGGGGATCCATCCATGGACTACCATCCATGGGGAGGTGTAGACATGATTTGGCACATGTCCTAGAGTTAGTATGGACAGGATTTGGTGTTGGTCAGCAGTGAGAACAAAGGAAAGAGAGGAGAAGGACAGTACTTATGGATTGAACAGTAAGCAATGATAATATGGTTTTGGATTAAAAGCTAGAGATGTCGACGTTAGGTGGTTTTCTGATTTGCTGGCTTTCTGCAGATGTAAACCAAGATAGTAGTTCAACTTCAAATGTATCCATTGAGGACTTACTATCTGCTAGCATCTGGGGTTGAAAACAATGATCCTAATAGTAATAACAGCACTTATATAGTACTATTGTACTATACTATATAGTACTATACTATTGTCCATGTGTTAGGCACTATAATAAGAAGTTTACATTTAACTCATTTAATACTCTTAACAAGCTTTTGAGGTGGGTATTGCTGTTATCTCTATCTTATCTGTGGGGAAACAGGACCAAAGAGGTTAAGCAACTTGCTCGGTTCACAGAGCTGGTAGGTAAAGAAGTCAGCATACCAACTCAACCAGGGTGACGTCAGCATTGGACGGTTAGCCACCCTGCTCTGGTGAAAAGTGGATAGACTGAGATCATCCACTTCAGAAGTTTCCAACACGGTGCAGAGATGACTGTAAAAAGGGAGAGATTTGGTACAATGTAGCATGTGTTATGATGCAGGGTTTTAGAACAGGGGTGGGTAAACTTTTCTTGCGGAGGGCCAGACTTTAAGGCTTTGCCAGACATATAGTCTCTGTGGCAACCACGTGATTCTGCTGTTACAGCACGAAAGCAGCTAGACAATATAGAAATGAATGGGTGTGGCTCAGTTCCAGTAAAGCTTTATTTATAGAAACAGATGGCAGGCCCCATTTGGCCTGCAGACCACAGTTTAGTACAAAGAAAAGAGACCCAAGCTGGACTAAGGGGAAAGGAGGGAGTTGGAGAAGCCTCTCCTGAGCTTTGGTTTGAAAGGCAAGCAACAGAGAACCAGGCAAAATAGTAGTGGGAAGGGAGGACACCGGGCAAAGGGGTCAGCACACAGCAGGGCAGGTGTGTGTTGCTGGAGCCTCGAGAGACTTGAGTGTGTAAGAGAGGTGAGCCAGTTCTCAGACCACCCAGCCACCCATCCAAGCTCATGTCCAGGTCTGCATTCCTCAGGAAGTCCTTCCAGCAGTGGTGTGGACTGTGAGTAGGGGTGGGCATACAGAGGAGACAGGAGAACCGGGACCCAGGACACGGATGGGAGTGCAGGTCTGGGTGGGTCAGCATGTCTGGGTAGAGGAGGGAGAATTTGGTGGGAGGGAGGAAGCATTGCATAAGGAGAAAGGAGAGGGCAGGAGGAAGTGGGTGGAAAATTATTCAAGTCAGAACCCACTCCCTCTCACCACTCTGCGTGAACAGCAGGCATTCTGTGTATGAGCATTTGGAAGAAGAGACAAGTCCCAAGACATAGGGTCCGGATATACCTGTAACTTCACGTTTGGTTTTACTTCTCCTTTTGTGGGTGGAAAAGCCACCACTAGACCCTCTTGTGGCCCGAGGAAGCAGGAGAGGCTTTAGGAAGGAAACCGCTCTCCAAGAGCTGGAGGAACACACCAGGGCCCCTCTGCCAGCCTGCTTTGTTCTGGGTCCCAGAGCCTGAGGGGCCTCTTGGGTCTGCTGCTAGACTACATCATTATCCCCAATATTTTAATCTGCCTGTGTGGGAAATAACATCATCATCAGCCATGTCTCAGCTGTGAAGGAAAACAGTGACTCTATATATCTACATGTCTAAGTCCAATGGACCATGAAAAGTAACCCAGCATCCTGCTTTCAGCAGCTGCCGCACAGTTCTCTATTGGAAAGGACCACAGCTGCTGTGGGCTGAGCCTGGCAGGAGAGCGCATGAGCATGTGCCCCACCCCCCACACATCATTTCTTAGTCACCTGCGTGGTATTTGATACCTTGCGGACTGCCTCCTGTTCACCAGAGACTCTACACAACTTGGGTCAGGAAGAGAAAATATTTTATCTATCTATCTATCTATCTATCTATCTATCTATCTATCTATCCATCCATCCATCCATCCATCCATCCATCCCTCAAAGGCCCTGGACTGAGTGCAAAGTCTTGTAAGTGAGGAAAAACCAGCAATTTCTCTTCCTCTTGCGCTGGGCGTTTGTTTGTTTTTGGACTCTTCCTTCAGTCTGTGAGTTCTGGGAATGACAAACCCCATAGCAGAAACAAAGGTGTGGGATTTGAGGGGACTGGCTTCCGATCTCTCAGGAATCACAGAAAAAGATGCCAGCCAACTGTTCCTCAATTTACAGAGGAGTCTCTCCCACACTACATACTGACCCCACACAAGTTGAGGTGGGGGCTCACGGAACACCCCTTGAGCTCATTGGGAATCTGTGGGCACTTGGCAGAGAAGAGAAGGTCAAGCAGTACAGCGGTGTCTAAATTACCCAAGGCACCGGTGTTGCACCTCCAGAAGGCTCCAGAAGTCCAGTGATACAGTTCAAAAGAGGAGAGCTGTGATTCTGACGTGCTCCACAACTGTCCTGGTTGGGTGGAGAGTGGGGGGCAGCACGTATCTCTCTGGGGCCAGGAGCATCCTTCAGGAGCTAGTGCTTGGCAGAGGAGGCAACCATCAAGGCCTCCGAGCTGGCCAGGGGGGCTCTGCCCTCCCCCTTGCCATGCAGCTTTCACAGCGCTCCTGATGATCTCAGGACCTCTAAGGAGGTGGCTGGAGTGAGCAAGCATTGGGCCCACCAGTGTTGACCGGAGATTTACTGGGTGCTGGCTGCTTTCACTCTTTTGCTGAGTCTGCAAGACTCAATCTTGGCAGCAGCAATTAACCCCAGCGTACAGGTGAGGAAACCGAGGCTCAGAGAAGGCAAGTGTCTTGCTCAATAGTATTGAAGAGTAAGGAGACTCCTCTATAGATGTTTATGGAGGAGGAGTAATATGTTCTCTGTTTTGAACCCATCTTTGATGAACCCCTGCCCTGAAGCTGAGAACAGCTGAGAATATGTGCTGGGAGGTCCAGTTAGCCCAGGCACTTTGAACCAGTTCTAGCCCCAGGTGCCGGAGGGAGGTTAAGAATAGTCACTACTTGGGCACCTGGGTGGCTCAATTGGTTAAGCGTTCGACTCTTGATTTTGGCTCAGGTCATGATTCCAGGGATGGGGGATCGAGCCCAGATGATCAAGCTCAGTGTGGCGCCTGCTTACGAATCTCTCTCTCTCCCTCTGGCCCTGCCCCCCATTCATGTGCTCACTCTCTCTCTCTCTCTCTCTCTCAGTAATAATAATAATAATAATAATAATAATAATAAAGAACAATCATTACCAATGGCTGAGTACTAGCTATGTGCCATTCCCTGTATAATACTACACACACGAGCCCATTTAAAGAGAGAGGTAGTACCAACCGCGTTTTATAGCCGACAAAACCAAGTTCACAAACCCTAGATGCATTGTTCAACAATGCTCAGTACAGAGCTAAAGTACAACTCTCTTACTCTTTGACCCCAAAGCCAATTTTTCTCAGTGTTACATTATATTTTAAGGGGGTTTTCTTTCAATGTGGGGAGGCATGAAGATCAAATGCTGTATTCTGAGGATCCCAAATGGAGGCAGGTGAATTTTTATTAGTGTTGTCGTAGTTGTGGTGTTAATAATTATTTCACCATTAATTCAGGGTGTTTACTGAGTGTGGCTATAGGGTGAGTACCATTGTAGACACTGGAGGCAGGGAAAGAACAGGCAAAAATCCCTGTCCTCATGGAGGTTTTATTCTAGTTGGGGCAGACAATTAATAAGTAAGAAAAATAAGTATAATATATGGTATACTGGGGGCTAATAAGCTATGGAGGAAAATAAAACAGGAAGGGGAGATGTGTTAGAAGTGAGGGTACAGGTTTAGATACAATGGTCAGAAAGGCCTCACTGAGGGACACCTGGTGGCTCAGTCAGTTGAACATCCAACTTCAGCTCAGGTCATGATCTCACGCTTCATGAGTTTGAGTCCCGCATCAGGCTCTCTGCTGTCAACGCAGAGCCCACTTCTGATCCTCTGTTCCCCCACCTCTCTCTACCCCTCCCCGACTTGTGCTTTCTCTCCCCAAAATAAATAAAACATAAAAAAAGAGAAAGACCTCTCTGAGAAGATGAATTTTGAGTATGGACCTGAAACAAGTGAGGGAATTAATCTTGTGGATATCTGGGGGAACAGCATTCCAGGCAGAGGGAATAGCACATGCAAAAAAATAAAACAACAACAACAATAATAATAATGCTTAGCTACCCTGCACCAGACCCATGGTTCTCAAAATAGGGCCAGCGCAATGGCAACAATGCCACCTGGGAGCTTCTTAGAAATGCATATTCTCAAGCCCCTCCACAGAACTTCTCTGTGGGTACAGCCCATAATATGTGTGTGTGTGTGTGTGTGTGTGTGTGTATTTTATGCCGATTTTTATGACAATACAAGTTACATACTGTAAAATCCAACTCTTTCAGCATGCATTCCTTTTTTTTTTTTTTAAGTTTATTTATTTGAGAGAGAGAGAGAGGCAGAGAGGGGCAGAGAGAGGGAGAAACGGAATCTCAAGCAGGCTCTACACTGTGCACGAAGAGCCCAACCTGAGGCTCGAACTCCCGAACTGTGAGATCATGACCGAGCAGAAATAAGGAGTTGGACACTTAACTGACTGAGCCACCCAGGCACCCCTAGCATGCATCTTTTAGAGTTTTAATACACTCATGCCATGATGTAAGCATCGCCAAGATCAAGACAGAGAAGAGTTCCATCTCTCCCTAGAACCCTGCTTGGTAGTCACCCTGCCCCTTGTCCCCAGGCTTTGCCACCATTCATCTGTACCTCTGGTTTTACCTCACATTTCGAGTGTTCCAGGAGCACTCCAGGTGATTCTGATTTACGCTAAGGTTTAAGAACTATTGCGTAATTCTAGATCCTCAAGCCACTTTAGGAGGCATTCTGGATACCTGTTTGACACGTGAGGACTTCCTCTGGGTTCTCTCAGGAGATCCAAATTGCCCTTGTGCTATCATGCAGAGCAGTGTCACCTCCTGTTCAAGGGCGTGTGTGATGGTTGGTGGGGTGAGATTCATCTTCTAACCCAAATACATATTAAGATATTCTTCTAAACAAAGGAAGTATATGCCCTAAACAGAATGCTGGTAAATAAATGCTTTTTCCCTTTATTACAGCTAAAACATATCTGGCTCATAGAAATGCAAAAGCCTTTATCACCTAGCTAAAGTGTTGGGCAAATGTTCCTTTTCCCTTTCCAAAGATGTCCCACTGGTGGTATATATGTTGCCTGTCTTTGATTAAATTCATGATGAAATTTTAAAAATGTATTTACATTACATAAAAACATTCTTAAAACATTTAAGCAACACATAAATTTGAAGAATAAAAGTTTGTCCCCCTATATATGGTCCCTGACTTCCCATTATTTTCTCGCAAAATAATCACTTAGAGTCTGGCATATCAATTTTTAGACATACGAACATACCTACACACACAGATAAGATTATGTGGGGGTTTGTGTGTGTGTTTTTAAAAGAAGAGCTACAAAGTACTGTATTTACTACATAGTTTTATATTTGATCTAGTTTTCCTGAGAACTTACATTTCTAGCAATTTAATAAATTAGAAAATCTGAAAATCTTTGAATTACAAGTCATTTAATGTATTGATTGAGTGTATCAGACATCCTTTTAAAGACATTGCTGAGTTTAAAAGGATATCTCTGGGGTTAAAAAGAAGAGGGAACTGAAAACCACAGTGTGATGTAGTCTTCCTTTTCCTTTTTAGTTTCTACTGCTAAGAGGATTGGGTTTCAACAGCCACATGAAGATAAAATGCATGCCTTTGGCACCCTGAGAGGGTTAATTGCAAATGAGACAGCCAGTGAAGCCAGGACCCTCAAATAGCTAGATCCTCAGTGAAAACATGTATTAGAAAAACCTGTCCACCAGCCTAAGGAGATAATAAGGAAAACTGTGTGGCTTCTGCTCTCAGTGTGGAAAATCCCCCTTAAGAAGTTATAATCAGAGATCTACTCTCATGTAGGTATAGGATTAACATTTGTATTACCCATGCCCTCTAGGACCTGCCAAACTGAGATATTATGTAAGTGGTTTTGGGTGGCGACAATTTAAAAAAAATGCTTATTTATTTTTGAGAGCAGGCAAGAGAGATTGAGAGAGAGAGAGAGAGAGAGAGAGAGAGAGAGAGAGAGAGAGAGAGAATGAGCACACTTGTGTACCTGTACAGGGGAAGGGCAGAGAGAGAGGGAGACAGAGAATCTGAAGCAGGCTCTGGCCTGTCAGTGCAGAGCCCCTCTTGGGGCTCAGATTCATGAACTATGACTTCATGACCCATGCCAAGGTCAGATGCTTACCTGGCTGGGCCACCCAGGTGCAGGAAATGTCACCCACCCAAGACAGCAAAGGATTCCCACAGATAAAGTTCTGATAAAGATGGGTCCACAACAAAAAGTTACAACACACACGAAGAAACAACACACCAAGGAAGAGCAAGTCAGCAGACACAATAAGCAATACAATTAGGTCATCCCACATTTTATACAATTGGTCTTTTTGATGGTAATTATAAAATAAATATATTTAAAATGATTAAAGCTGTAAAAGAGTTAGAAAATGAAAATATAAATATTTCATAAGTCCTAGTAGATTTGAAAAAGAAAATAGCAGAACTCCTAAAAATGAAAAAAGTATGATAGATTCAAAAACGAAAAGACAGGGGCACCTGGGTGGCTCAGTCAGTTGAGCGTCTGGCTTTGGCTCAGGTCATGGTCTCATAGTTCGTGAGTTTGAGCCCCACGTCAGGTTTGCTGCTGTCAGCACAGAGCCTGCTTCGGATCTTCTACTCACCTCTCTCTCTCTGCTCCTTCCCTGCTTGCACTCCCTCTTCAAAAATGAATAAATATTTTTTTAAAAAGACACAAAAGACAAAAAGCAATGGTTGAATTAATCAGCAGATTAGACCCAATTAAACAGAGGATTGGTGAACTGGAGCCAATTCTGAGGAAATTATCCAGAATGCTGCATACAAAGAAAATAAAGTATATTAAATAGAAATTAAGAAAAATAAAGATAGGGTGAGAAGTTTCAATGTACGTCTAGTAGGAAAGAATAGAGAATAAAAGAAGCAATGTTTGATGAATCAATGATTGAGACTTCACTCAAATTTATGAGACATGAATCAGCAGTTTAAACAAGCATAAATACTGAATATTAAATTTAAAAAATCAGATTATGCTGACATATTTGCAGAATTATAAAGAGATGCTGCTAAAGAATATTCATATTTTGCTTTTATACTTGAATGGTGATTTGGTGATATCAACATTCTTGGGCCATATTTTTTTCCTCAAGATTTTGTAAATATTGCTGTATTTCTTCACATAGTGAATGTTCTGTGAAAACGTCCAAAGTGAGCCTATTTTTTTATTCCTTTGACTTGCCGTTTCCCTCACCACTGGCTGGGTTCAGGAATTAATAGCCTAAGCATTCTTTGTAAACTTTCCAGTCATCCTTTGATGATCATTGGCTAGGTCCATGAGTGGTATGCAGTTTTAAAACTTATTTTTAATATTTAAAAAGGGAAATTGACCTTTTGGGGGGGGCATTTCTAAAGCTTGTGTAGCCACCAACACAATCAGAATACAGAAAAGTTCTACCAACCCTAAATCCCCCTTCTGCTATCCCTTTATAGTCATACCCTGCCCTACCTCTGTAAGATTTGTCAAGCACACACCTGTTCTCCACAGGTATAGTTTGGCTTTTCAAGAATGACAGATATGAAATGAAATCATACAGTATGTAATTTTTTGAGGCTGACTTTTTGTATTCAGCATAATGCTTTTGAGATTCATCTAAATCATCATGTAATTACTTTACATATTAGTAGTTCATTCCTTTTTATTCATGAGCAGTGTTCTATTGTATGAATGAACCATAGTGTGTTTATTCACTCGCCCACTGAATGACATTGATTGTTTCTATCTTGGGGCAATTATGAAAAAAGAAACCATAAATATTTGTTTACGGTTTTTGTATGACCATAAATTTTCATTTTTCCAGGGTATATACCCAGGAATGGGATTATTGGGCCTTGTGTTAATGTATCTTTAAGCTTGTAAGAAATTTACAAACAATTTTCCAGAACAGCTGTACCATTTTGCATTCTCATCAGCAATGGATAAGATGTTTAGTTTCTCTGCATTGTCACCAGTACTTGGTATTGTCAGCATTTTAAAAAAATTTTTTAGCAGTTATAATAGATTTGTGATGATATATCATTGTGGTTTTGCATTTTACTTGTGGCTAATGATGTTGAACATCTTGGTGAAGTGTCTGTTATAGTCTTTTGTTCATATTTAAATTGGGTTGTTTGTTTTCTTACTGTTGAGTTTTGAGACTCTTTATGTATTCTGCATGAAAATTATTTGTTGGATATGATTTGAAAATATTTTTATCCTAGTCTGTATCTTGTTTTTTTTAAATCTTTTAGCAATGCCTTCTGCAAAGTAAAATTTAAATTTTTGATGTAGTTCAATTTATCCTTTTTTTTTCTTTCATGGATCATAATTTTGGTGTAATATCTAAGAACTCTTTGCTGAACCCAGCTGACAAAGATTTTTCTTCTATGATTTTCTCTAAGTTTTACAGTTTTATCTTTTATGTTTAGGTCTGTGATTGATTCTTAATTATTATTTTTTAACTTTTTTATGGTGTGAGGTACGGTTTGAAGTTCCCTTTAATGGATATTCTATTACAGTATCATTGAATTCCTTTTGTACCTTTGTTAAAAATAAAATTTCTATATTTGTGATCTATTTCTCAAGCTTATTCTATTTCATTGATGTGTGGGTCTACTCTTCCACCAATACCACACTGTCTTAATTACTAAAGCTTTCTAAGAAGTCTTAAAATTGGGTAGTGCAATTCCTTAACTTTCTTCTTTTAAACATTGTTTTAACTGTTCTAGTTCCACTGCTTCTCCCTATGAATTAAAAAAATGTTTTAAGTTTATTTATTTTTGAGAGAGAAATAGAGACAAAGCATGAGTAGGGGAGGGCCAGAGAGAGAGGGAGACACAGAATCCAAAGTAGGCTCCAGGCTCTGAGCTATCAGCACAGAGCCTGATGTGGGGCTTGAATCCATGAACTATGAGATTATGGTCTGAGCTGAAGTTGGGCACTTAACCAACTGAGCCACTGAGGTGCCCTACCCTATGAATTTTTGAATAAGCCTATCTGTCTATGAAAAATCCTGCTGGGATTTTTATTGGAGTTGTGCTAAATTTATAGATCAATTTGAAGAGAACTGACATCTTTACTATGTTGAGTCTTATGATCCATTAACACGATACATCTTTCCAGTTATTTGGGCTTCCTTTGATTTCTTCCATGAGCTGGTTTTTGTTTGTTTTTTAGTTTTCAGATTTCAGCATACAGATCCTGTATGTACTTTGTTATATTTATAATTATATGTGTTTTTAATTTTACTAGGTAGTGCTCCCAAAAGACTGTATTAATTTACCCATCTACTAGTAGTCGAGAGTAGCCTTTTCCCCACATTCTACCCACAGTGAATGTTGTCTATTTTTGAAATAATTTTGCTCACTATACAGATTTATTTTAAAGTGATTTATTTTGTAGGATAGACAAGGTTATCTTCCTCCAACTCCTTTAGTTTTATCCCAGTGAATTATAACATGTATCCTGAACACTGGGCACTGCAGGTATGAATGTGTGTACCACATTGCACAGATAGCTTTTACCTTCTCTCATCTCAAAAGAAAGGCTGCAATGAGCCTAGCTTGACATCTTTTTAACTTTATAAGGAATGAACCTGACCAGTTTCCAAATGAGCATTTTGGATCTGAGATTCTTGGAGATAGTTCGGAGTAAATGAACTATGTATGGATTGTTTGCTAGAGACCACAACCTGCATTTCCAACTCTGCTATTGACCTGAGATGTGAGTTCAGAAAACTGTCTTGCTGTCAGGTTCTCAGTTCTTGTAAGTTTAATGAGACTGAAGACCCAAAGATTGTTCTACTTCTGTGGTTCTGACTTATACAAATAATTGATTATACTTCTCAGGTGGGAAATAAAGAAATAGAAGAATGGAGAAAAGAAAAAATATATAAGGAGAGGAAAAGAAAGAACTATAAGGAAAAAAAATCCAAGGGCTGATGGCTGACTTGCCAGAGGTTGACTAGCTGCCCAAATCAGCAGTCATTCCAAGAAAGCTTTCCCAAGAGGGAATAGAGGTAACTAGAGGTTAGTCACCTCTACAACAAGTCAAAGTACTTGACCTTCTGACTGTGGGTCAGAAACCCCATTTGCAGACTCTAAGACAGCTGTGATTAAAAATCTGCCTTTGCCAATTTTTTTTTAGCATTGTGATTATCTCCCTTTGCACAATAGACCAATAAATGTGTTAATCTTGTCAATCTCATATGTAAATGTGGCTTTTGAAAATGCCAGTTTCTTGGAGGCAACAGGTGGTAAACAGAAAACAGAGGGGAAAAAAACAATAATTTTGCAGTACAGGGAATGGAGGTTCAAAGAGATCAAGACACTCAAGTCCACAATTATCTATTGCGACTCCATTTGGCGCCAGATGCTACGCTGGGCGCTGAGGTTTGAAATGAGCAAAGCATCCATGCTACTATTATTAGTGACGTTTATAGGAGTTGCCCAAAGAGATACCCAGTAAAGGGGTGGAGCCTGGATGCACACCCTGGACTGTGAGGCTTTAACATCAGCTTAGAAACCAATTAAATAAACCATGCTGCTTTTAATATCTGTGACTCGTGTGGCTGAGAACTCTGATTGACCATTCCACTTCTAGCTAACCCCAGTATTTCCTAACCCAGCAGAAAAGTAACTTTGCCATTTACATTGCTGACTAGATATTTGATTATAATAATGTTGCTGTTATTTAAAAAAAATTTTTTTTTAACGTTTATTTATTTTTGAGACAGAGAGAGACAGAGCATGAACGGGGGAGGGTCAGAGAGAGGGAGACACAGAATCTGAAACAGGCTCCGGGCTCGAACTCACAGACCGTGAGATCATGACCTGAGCCGAAGTCGGCCGCTTAACCGACTGAGCCACCCAGGCGCCCCAATAATGTTGCTGTTATAATAATACCACATTTACTGAGGGATTTCACATACTAGAGAAAAAGATATTGGTTGTTTGATAGACTTTTAACTTTTTATTTTGAAATCATTATAAATTAACAGGAAGCTGTAAAGATAGTAAGGTCCCTGTACACTTCACCCTGTTTCATAACTGTATCTATCTATCTATTAATATCAAAGTCAGGAACTTGACATTGGTATAATAACTGTATATAATTCCATGCCATTTTATTACATGTGTATATTTGTGTGATCACCACTGCAATCAAGACATGGCATTATTCCATTACTACAAAGATCTTTTTCATGCCATTCCTTTATAGCCACCCTTACCCTATTCCCCCTATGATTCCTAGCTCTGGGAAACCACTCATCAGTTTTCCTTTATAAGTAATTTTGTCATTTTGAGAATATAATATAAACAAAATCACACAATGTGTGACCTTTTTAGGTTGGCTTTTTTCCATGAAGCTTAATGCCCTTGAGATCCACCCAAGTTTTGTGCATCAATAGTTTATTTCTCAACAGTGTTCATGATATGGATGTACTGCCTTTTGACTATTTTCCTATTGAGGGACATTTTGATTATTTCCAATTTTGCCTATTATAAATAAAATTGCTACGAATATTTGTGTTTGAGTTTTTGTGTGGATATGCACTTTCATTTATTCTGCGATAAGCTTCCTGTGATTATAATTGCTGGATCATTTAGTAAGTGTACATTTAGTTTTTTTAAAGAAACTGTCAAACTTATGCAAAGTGGCCAGACTATTTTACATTCCCACTAGCAATGTAGGAGAGATCCAGTTTGTCCATAAATCAATAGCATTTGTCACTATCACTATTTTTCATGTTAGCTGTTCCAACAGGTGTTAGCGATATCTCATCATGGTTTTAATTTTAATTTTCCCCTGTAGCTAGTGATGTTGAGCATCTTTTCATGTGCTTATCTGCCATTCATTTATCTTCTTTGGTGAAACATTCATTCATGTCTTTTGCTTACTTTCTAATTGCATTGTTTTTTTCACTAAAGTATTCAAAGTTTTAAAAATATCCTAGACGCCAGTCCTTTTTCAGAGATGGGGCTTGTGAAGATTTTCCCACTCTGTAGTTTATCCTTTCATCCTCCTAACAGATCTGTCTCAGAGGGAAATTTTTTAATTTGGATGAGGATGAATTGATCAGGTTTTCCTTCTACAGACTGGGCTTTTGATGTCATATTTAGGAACTCTTAACCAAGCCCTGGATTCTCAAGATTTTCTCCCATGTTTTCTTCTCAAAGTTTAACAGTTTTAGGTTTTAGGTTTACATCCTATGATCCATTTTGAGTTCATCTTTGTCTAAGGTGTGAGGTTTAGGATGAAGCTTCCTTTATTTTGTTGCCACTGAATTGCTTTGGCAACTTGGTCACAAATCATCTGGCCATACTTGTATGGGGCTATTTCTAGGTTCTCTAATCTATTCCATTGATGTATGCATCTCTCCCTCTGCCAGGACCACACAACCTGGATTCCTGTAGCTATGTAACACATCTCGAAATTGGGTAAAGTGAATCCTCCCACTTTATTCTTCCTTTTCAAAACTGTCTTAGTTTTGGCTCAGTTGTCTTTCCAAGTCAGTGGAAGGGTGATAGTCTTGTCAATAAATGGTGCTGGAACAACTGCATAGCCAGAGGAGGGAGAAACCAACCCAGACCTTAACCCTTACACCTTATACAACAGTGAACTCAAGGTTGATCATAGAGTTAAGCTTAAAAATGCAAAGCTATAACACTTTGAAAAGAAAACTTAGGAGAAAATCTTCAGAGCGTAGACTTGGGAAATAATTTTTACACTTGGTACCCAAAACATGATCCACAAAAGGAAAAAAAAAATGGAAGTATTGGACATGATCAAAAGGAAAAACTTCTGCTTCATGAGGGACCTGTTAAGTGAATGAAAAGATGAGTTGTAGGGCAGGAGAAAACAATTGCAGATCAAATATCTGACAAAGGGCTAGTGTCTGGAATACATGAAGAACTCTCAAAACTCAGCATCAAACAAACATTTTAACAAAAAGATGGGCAAAAGATATGCACAGACATTTCACCAAAGAGAGTATACAGATGACAAATAAGCCCATGAAAAGATGTTCAGCATTGTGAGCCATTAGGGAAATGCAAATTAAAAGCACAATGAGATGTCACTCTACACCTATTGGAATGGCTAAAATAAAAAAGAGTGACAACATCAAACGCTGGTGAGGTTGTGCAGAAACTGGATTCCACATTCATTGCTGATGTCAAATGGTACAGTCACTCTGGAAAACACCTTGGAAGTTTCTTATCAAACTAGACCTGGAAGTTCCATTTTTTAACCTGTTAACATTATAACTAGCAATGCTGAACTCTAGTTTATTCTGATGCTGTGTCTATAGGTAATCATGGCTTTTCTATGTAGAAAATAATTTCTTTGAATTAGTATCCTTTGCTTATTCCTTTCCATTTCTGGTATCTATTACTTATTTTTCTGTTCATATTGTATTGGTTAAGACCTCGAGGATAATGCTTTATTGTAGACTTTACAGATAACCTTCTAATGTTCACCACCCAATTTGAGGCTTGCTTAGGAGGTCGTATATGACGTTAATGAGTTAAAGAAACCTTTTCTCAAATCCTAGTTTGCCAAGACTTCTTTTCATAAATTAGTGCTGAATGTAGCAATTTTTGAAAGCCATACATTATTATAAACAAATTGTTTTCTCCTTGAATTTGTTAATAATTTGTGGTAAAATAGATTGCTAGATTTGGTTGTGTTGTTTTGTTTAATACTTTGATGGGAAATCTCATAGAATTGACTCATGTTTCTTCTACATCTCAGAGGTTTTCTGTTTCAAGACGAGATTTCACATTAATTTCTTGCTCTGGGATTCTCATACTGTAAGAGTCGTGCAAATTCTGACCCATAGCCAACTGTGGAGTAAACTTGGACTTTTGACTTTTCACAGGAGATTCTTTATTTCTCTACTCAAATTCTTAGACAGAAGACAATCTCTCTCTGCTTTCTTGGGCTTATATTTTTCATTTGCTAAGCCCTATTTTTCTAAGCCTGAAGTGTTTATTCTCAAGCCCCAGCCCTTAGTCCTCTTTCTGAACTGGATGCTTCTGGACTACTCTGACATAAACCCAAACTTGTATTTCTTCGATTTTGAGCTATTTCTTTGCTTGTAGACTCTAGGAATTTCTTACTCTCCTCTCCACCATCAAGCTGAGTATATATTATGTTATATTCCATGTAGCATTTCTGTACAGGGGGATTAGAGGGAGAGGTAAACCAGCCCAGTCTATCACAGTTCTAAAAAGCTTACCCACTTATGTTTTCTTTTTTTTTTTTTTCTAGGAAGGAATATTTTTTGACTTCCAAACTGCTGTCATATTACAAGAAAATATAATACGAATATAAAGTGAATCCCTACCAGACAGCTTCATTATTGAGGTATTAGTACCTACCCCATGGGGCATTTGGGATGATTAAATAAAATAAGGCCAGGTAATAAGTTTATTCCAGTTTTGGGACTATGGTAATGCTCAGAAATTGTTAATTATTGCCACAATTATTCAGATTATCCATAATATCTAGAGACACTTGCTCTGCTAGGGAAACTTTTCATTTATTTATTTATTTATTTATTTATTTATTTATTTATTGTTGACACACAATGTTACAGTAGTTTCAGGTGTACAACATAGTGATTCAACAAGTTGATATATTAAGCTGTGTTCACCACAAATGTAGCTACTATCTGTCCCAATTACATCATTATTACAATATCATTGATTATATTCCTCATGCTGTGCCTTTTATTGTGACTTATTCATGGAAAACTGTATTGAGGATCCTCAAAAAGTTAAAAGTAGAAATACCATATGATCCAATGATTCCACTATTGGGTATTTACCCCAAGGGAAAATACCACTAATTCGAAAAGATACGTGCACCCTTACATTTACTGTAGCATTATTGATAATAGCTAAGATATGGAAGCAACCTAAGTGTCCATCAATGGACAAATGGATAAGGAAGATGTGGTATGTATATACAATGGAGTAATACACTGCCACAAAAAAGGATGAGATTGTGCCATTTGAGACAACACAGATGGGTATAATGCTAAGTGAAATACATCAGACTGAAAAGACAAATATCATATTATTTAACTCGTAAGTGGAATCTAAACAACAACAACAACAACAACAACAACAACAACAACATGAGTAAACAGATGAAAAGCAGAATCAGGACCATACTGTCTTGATGGTTACAGCTTTGTAATATAGCTTAAAGTCTGGAATTGTGATGCCTCCCACTTTGCTTTTATTTTTTCAACATATTTTGGCTATTTGGGGTCTTTTCTGGTTGCATACAAATTTTAGAATTGTTTGTTTTAGCTCTGTGAAGAATGCTGGTGTTACTTTGACAGGGATTGCATTAAATGTGTAGATTGCTTTGGGTAGTATCGACATTTTCATGATATTTGTTCTTCCAAGCTTGAACATAAAATGTTTCTCCATTTCTTTGTGTCTTTGGTTTCTTTCATAGGTTTTTTAATAGTTGTCAGAGTACAGATATTTACCTCTTTGGTTAGGTTTATTCCTAAGGATCTTATGGTTTTTGGTGCAATTGTAAATGGGATTGATTCCTTGATTTCTCTTTCTGCTGCTTCATTGTTGGTGTATAGAGATGCAACAAATTTCTTTTTTTAAATGTTTGTTTATTTATTTTGAGGTGGGGGAAGGATAGAGAGAGAGGGAGAGAGAGAGAGAGAGTATCCCAAGCAGGCTCTGTACTGCCAGGACAGAGCCTGAAGGAGGACTCAAGCTCATGAACTGTGAGATCATGACCTGACCAGAAATCAAGAGTTGGACACTTAACTGACTGAGCCACCCAGGTGCCCAGAGAAATGCTACAGGTTTCTGAAATGCTACAAGTTTCTGTCCGTTGATTTTATATCCTGTGACTTTGCTGAATTCATGTATCAGTTCTAGAGTCTTTCGGGTTTTCCACATAGAGTAGTCTGCAAAGAGTGAAAGTTTGACTTCCTCCTTGCTGATCTGGATGCCTTTTATTTCTTTTTCTTGTCTGGTTGCTGAGGCTAGGACTTCCAGTACTATTTTGAACAACTGGCACAAAAACAGACACATCAATTAATGGAACATAGGAGAGGACTCAGAAATGGACCCCACAACTATATGGCCAACTTATCTTTGACAAAGCAGGAAAAAATATTCAGTGGGGAAAAGACAGTTTCTTCAACAAATGCTGTTGGTAAAACTGGACAGCGACATGCAGAAGAATGAAACTGGACCACTTTCTCACACCATACACAAAAATCAATTCAAAATGGATAAAAGAATTAATTGTAAGACAGGAAACCATCAACATCCTACAAGAGAAAGCAGGCAGCATCTTTTTGACCTCAACCATAGCATCTTCTTACTAGACACGTCTCCAGAGACAAGGGAAACAAAAGCAAAGATGAACTATTGGGACTTCATCAAGATAAAATACATCTGCACAGTGAAGGAAACCCACAATAAAACTAAAAAGCAACCTACAGAATGGGAGAAGGTATTTGCAAATGACATATTGGATAAAGGGCTGCTAGTATCCCAAATCTATAAAGAACTTATCAAACTCAGCACCCAAAAAATAAATAATCCAGTTAAGAAATGGGCAGAAGATATGAACAGACATTTCTCCAAAGAAGACATACAAATGGCTAACAGACATGTGAAAAAATGTTCAACATGACTCATCATCAGGGAAATTCAAATCAAACCCACAATTAATATCACCTCACACCAGTCAGAATGGCTAAAATTAACAATTCAGGAAACAGATATTGGCAAGGATGTGGAGAAAGGGGAACCCTCTTATACCATTGGTGGGAATGCAAACTGGTGCAGGCATTCTGGACAACAGTGTGGAGATTCCTCAGAAAGTTAAAAATAGAACTACCCTATGACCCAGCAATTGCACTATTAGGAATTTATCAAAGGATACAAAAATACTGATTCAAAGAAGTACATGCAACCCAATGTTTATAGCAGCGTTATCAGCAATAGCCAAATTATGGAAAGAGCCCAAATGTCCATTGACTGATGAATGGATAAAGAAGATGTGATTTATATATACAATAGAATTTTACTTGGCGATCAAAAAGAATGAAATCTTGTTATTTGCAACAACATGGGTGGAACTGGAGGGTATTATGCTAGGTGAGATAAGTCGGGGGAAGATAAATACCATATGATTTCACTCTTATGCGGAATTTAAGAAATAAAATAGATGAGCATAGAGGAAGGGAAGGAAAAATAAAATAAGATAAAAACACAGAGGGAGGCAAACCATAAGAGACTTTTAAATCCAGAGAACAAACTGAGGATTTCTGGAGGGGAAGTGGGTAGGGGTATTGGCTGAATGACTGATGGGGATTAAGGAGGGCACTTGTTAGGATGAGCACTGGGTGTTATATGTAAGTGATGAATCACTAAATTCTACTCCTGAAACCAATACTACACTATATGTTAACTAATTTAAATTTAAATAAAATCTTAGAAAGAAAAAAGAAGAATAAAAAGCAGAATCAAACCTATAAATACAGTTAAAGTTATGATTGTCAGAGGGGAAGGGTGGAGGGATGGGGGGAAAAGGTAAGTTTTAAAATTTAAATGATTTTTTTTTATTTTACAGTAGTTTTAGATGTACAAAAAAGTTGCAAAGATAGTAGCTCGTTCCCAAATAGCCCTCACCCAATTTCTCCCACTGTTCACATCCACATCACCACTGCACAATTGTCATGATGGAATGACCTTACTGGTGCATTTCTATCATCTAAACTCCATATTTTATTTGGACTTGACTAGTTTTTACATAGTGCCTTTTTCTGTTACAAGATCAAATCTTGAATACCACATTACAGTTAATTGTCATATTTCCTTAGGCTTCTCTAGTCTGTGAGAGTTTCTCAGATTTTCCTTGTTTTCAATGACCTTGATAATTTTGAGGAGTCCTGGTCAGGTGTTTTAGAATGTCCCTCAATGTGGGGTTGTCTGATGTTTTTCTCATGGTTGGAGTGGGTAGAGTTACATTTTAAGATCTGAAGGGGAGCTATCAGGATGGAATGTGTTGTTCACTTTTAGCTGAGGTAGGAAAGAAGGGAAAAGTTTGTTAATTT
This sequence comes from Neofelis nebulosa, assembly GCF_028018385.1. NCBI lineage: Eukaryota > Metazoa > Chordata > Mammalia > Carnivora > Felidae > Neofelis > Neofelis nebulosa. The sequence continues at coordinate 12,985,791 of NC_080789.1, forward strand.
CACCCCCAGTGGTTGTCTTGCACCTCTTCCAGTGACAAAAATGGCCACAGCTACCACACAAACACAGATTTTATATATGTGGTATACATCTGTATCTGTATTGGGTTTCTGCCTCTTATCACTGTGTTCATACGCATGCACACATGTATGCATGTGTGTGTATATAATAGATTATAATCTTAAATTTCCACAACAACTCATCCTTGGTAGATTCTATGTTCTCTATTTTAAAGAGAGAAAACAGAGTTCAGAAGTCTAAAGTGACTTCTGGAAGCCACCCCACTAACAGGTGCCAGAGTTGGAATTTAAACCCCTGGCCAATTGGCCCCAGAGCTGAAATTCCTAGCACTGCACTGCCCCCTACTGGCATCATCCTCTGGTCACCTCTGACCAAGGACCATAGTGGTAAGAAGGCCCATAAGATGGATTAAACCTTTGCACTTTCCCCAAGTTTGTTATTTTTTTTTTTCTTACTCCAATTTCCCCCTTTGTTTGTCAGTGGTAAAATTTCTAAAACAAAAAGGGTCGCTGTGATTTCTTTCAGAGACAGCCTGGAAGAAGAATGTGGGGAGCCTGAGTCCCACTCTGCAACCAGACCTTGGGAGAGCAGCTCCCTTGGGGAAAAGAGTGGGGACAACAGCGTTCAGACTAGAAGGAAAATTCTGGAACCCCCTCGAGACAGCAGGAACCAAGCCTGAGACTGAAAGAGGACCCTGGAGCCTCAGTACTTCTCAGCCGTTTACCAAGATGCCTTTTGGAATACGTCTGCTCAGGAGTGTGGGACTGTAAAATAATAGCGATCCTACTAATAATAGCACAGAAAGTAATTTTCAGTGCATCCTTTCTTCTCTCATTCCCCCTTCCATTGTTTATCTTCACTGGGCTTGTTCCTCATTCAGACACTTTCTTTACTAACAGTCCCTGCTCATCTCGGGGTGGATGGAGTGCTGTGCGTGACCGAAACATTCACGATTTATCCCCTTATTGATTAGCTTCCATCAAATTCACTCCTAGTCTTCTAAAGTTTGCTGCAATCTGATGTCCTGATTATTCCCTTATTAGGTTCTGCTTTGGATGGAATTACTAAGCCAAATTGAAATTCATGGTTGTTATGAACCATTTCCAAAACATCACTCAAAAGCAAGTCAAGAGATGCTTCTTGCCTGCGTCTGCTCGCCAGATTTTGGATCAAGATTCACATCCCATGCCATGCCCATTAATGTGAGGTTGTTGCTTTATTTATGACCTTTATTCGGTATGCCGTAGTCTATTTCTGTTGTCACATTTTCCACCAACTTATATCAAATTCTGAATCTCACCTTGCATGGCTGTGGAGTCTGCATGTCTGTGTTACTTTATTTAGCAGATGCCTGGACCAATTACAATTCCTTTGCCTTTTCCTCCCCCTTGGACAAGGTGGAGGAGAGTGAGTAAAACCAGAACTTCCTCTATGTTTATTTTTAAACAAAGCATCCTTAACACTTGAAAGATATCATCTCCTTCCTCAGGAAGCTGGCAGCTGTCTGGCCCAGGGACACAATTATAGCTTCATCCTTAAGACCAGAAGTCACAGGTCAGTACCTCCCTGTCCTCCATTCAGTGTATGCTGAGGGGAATTCATTTACTAAATTAGCACAGAGGACAGCATAATCTCCTAGGAATTCTCAGAAGGGGAATTCGGAAGTGCATATGTATCAGTGGGGAACCACCCTGCATTGGTTTCCCCAGAAATTCTTGGAGTTTTTTCTTGCTTGTTACCCACCCAGCACCCTGACCTCAATAGATGCTTAACTGTGTGAGTGTCAGGTGCCCTGGCTCACTTCAGGGCGATGAGGAGGCAGTTTTCTGAAGCAGAACCAATGAAAGGGAGGGAGTCAGACTGTCTTGAGTTCTAGTCTCAGTACCATCACTTACTAGCTGTACCACCTTGGGCAAGTTACATCATGTCCTGAAAACTCCATTTTCTCACCCATAACCAGAAGTCCCAATACTTAATTCCTAGCATTTGGGAGAGGATCCAGGGTGTTACTAGATGAAATGTGCCAAGTATTAATGCTTACAGCATGCCCCATTACTAGTTTAAAATAATTTTCTAGAAAACTGTAAACCTTTGGGATATGCTGCGGCACAGGCTCTTGGGAAAAGGGCTTGGGCTTGAGACAGACTTGTGTTCAAAATCTTGTTCTATTCCTTATCAGCTTTTTGACCTTGAATGAATTGCGAAGTTTTGGAGACTTGGGATCCTTACTTGTAAAACAAGAATAGTTACATGGAGTACCTAACATAAAGGCAAAAACTGTTAGTGGTTTTTCCTCTTTATTTGACTTTGACCTTGATCATTTGTGCCAGTCATTTCAATTAACGTGGCTGTTATTTGGTCATTTTTGAGAGTGGTCATGTGGCTTGGTAGTCTTAAGATGACCCAACACCTGAAGGTATTTTCCCTGATCTAATTTGCCTCTGTGTGTGCGTGTGTGTGTGTGAGAGAGATTATATAGTTACATAATAAATTAATATATACGTATATGTATATGCATGTGTTTTTCCTTTTTCTTCCCAATCCTTTTTAATCCCTTTAATTCTCTCCACCTGTGATCCACCATTGGCTAAGTCACATGTCTTTTACTGACCTTCAGGTCACCTGTACCATTTGTACCTCTGATGCAGAGACAGGATGGGCTGAGGTTGGGATGTCCTTCTGTCCATTGCCCCTCCAAAGACCCCCCAGCTCTGGGGATTTTGAAATCCCCCCTTCTTGCCTCCTTATAACCATAGGCATGGAAGTTTAACCTTTACAACTTGGGTGCACAGATTCAAGAGAAAACCTCAACTTCCTCTCCTTCCTTGTTCCTTCCACGAACTTATAGTGCTTCTGTCTCCCAGCAGTGATGAACCTGACTCAGTCTTGTCCCCACAATTGGCCTCAATGCCTACATTTGCAACACAGGAATAATATGGCCTCTTCCCCCATAGTTGGGATTGTCAGGGGGTGATTAAAGAGGGTAAGCACCTCTTTAAGGGTAAGCACCTCTTTACCAAGGGTGCTTGGTAATGGGGTTTACCCCATTTACCAAGGGTTTAAAGGGGCTTGCAGAGTCTGTCCCATGTAACACATGGAGATAGTGGTGACTCTTTCCTTCTCCTGCAATTCCTCCTGGCTTTCCAAGGACCTTCAGAGTTATATCAAAGACAGTCTTCTTGTGTGGCATCTCTGTATGAAGCACTTTGTCACTGTGGAGTCCTTCATAGCAGCAGTGGGGAGCAGGCATTACTCCCCCAGTGTTGTAGACAAGGAAGCTGAGGCTCAATTGTGCCACTTGCCTGAAATCACCTAGTTACTAAGTTGCAGAGCTAATCTGGGCCTTAGATATTCTGAGTGCAGGACTGGTGTGTACAAGCTTTTTGAGAGCCTCCAAAAATGTTTGAGACCTGGAAAATGATTAGTTCAAATATAGTACAAGAACACTGTACATTCAAAATGGATATGCATTTAGTTACCTTTGGACAGAACATTACAGTAGGTCAGCTTGTCCCTTGCAACTTTATTCTTACATAGTTATGTGTAAATTGCATTAATGTGGAATGTGGGTGCATTTGACTGGTTTGTAAGCTGTGAGATCTGTGAGTAGGGCCTTCAAAAGCAAAGGAGCTGAAATCCTGGGAAGAGATTGAAGCAGCTGGAAGTGGAACTCGTTCAGGGAGTCTGGTTCTTCCAAGTGGTTCCAGCCTCTTCTGGAGTTGAGCTAAGTCACTACTCTGGACTTCCTGTGGTCTGTGGGTTGGGTGCAGATACTCTAGGACTAATAGGTGAGCCCGCGAGTTTAAAGACTCTCATCCTTCCACAAAGCTGTCTGTGATCCTTTTTCTTCATTCATTTGTGTCACACGCTCAGTCATCAGGACATGCATGATCTTAATTAAATCTCCTCGATGTTTCTGCTGTGCAAGACTGATTGTTAGTGGGACTCGTTGGATATCTGCCTCATACTCACGAGAGGATGGGGTCCTCCCTCCCATTCCCACTCTGGAGAAACGAGGCTGTTGCCTTCATTCCACCTGCCTCTACACTCAAATCAAACCCAAGGACACCAGCCTAATTTGCCCACCACTGACGACCTCTCTGCTTTCCTGGATAGTTTTATTGGCAGAAATGTACAACTTATTCCCAGCCTGGACACTGCCATCTGTCACAGTGTCTTGTACCCCAGCAGGGGGATGAATGACTTGCTGGATCACAACAAAAATTAGGTACATAGAGAGCCCTGAGTGGATGAGGTGGAACATTTCCACACACGCAGAGTGGCACTAGTCATGGGAGCTTTCAAAGCCCATGGATGTGCTGTGACTACACTGCCTTCCTTTCCTCACTGAACATGTTCTTCCTCTAGATTGTTCTGAGTCTAGATCCCTTTCCAGAACCTTCCATGACACTATGTTAAAAGGCATCACAGCCTTCCCCCAGCAGAACTTTTGGGATTCCTGGTGTGATATTCAGAGTCTGCCATTGTTTATGTCCAACTTTCTTGTGATGGTTAATTTTATGTCAACTTGACCTGGTCACAAGGTGCCCAGAAATGTGGCAAAACATCATTCTGGGTGTGTCTGTGAGGGTGTTTCTGGATGAGAGTAACATCTAAATCGGTAGGCCAATTAAAGCAGATTGCTCTCCCTAATGTGGGTGGGCCTCATCTGATCAGTTGAAGGTCTGAATAGTGCAAAAAGGCTATATGTAAGACATTGGTCTTTTCTGGCCTTTGGACTCAGACTGAAACATTGGCTTTTCCTGGATCTTGGGCCTGTTCATTTTCAGACTGGAGCCTGTACCATCAACTCTTGTGGTTCTCAGGCCTTTAGACTCTGACTAGAACTACTCATTGGCTCTCCTGGGTCTCCAGCTTATTGACTGCAGGTCTTGAGACTTCTCACCATCCAAAATCATAAAAGCAAATTCTCTATAACAAGTAATTTCTACATAGAGATTTGTTACATGATATTATTTATTATGTATACATGCATACATAAAGAAACTTATTTTATACACATACACACACACATCCTGTTGGCTCTGTTTCTCTGGAGAATCCTGACTAATATAGATTTAATATTATGGACATAATGGATATGGCCAATATTATATGTTGAACTCTTTCCCCCAAGGTGATGTTATTTGGAGTCAGGGCCTTTTGGAGGAATTAGAGGTAAATAAGTGATGAGGGCAGGGCTCTGGTCTAATGATATTAGTGCCCTCATAAGAAAACACATGTGAATGGCCCCCCTCCTTTGAGCATGTGTGAAGAAGAGGCCATGTAAGCACATGGCAAAATGGCAGCCACCTACAGCCAAGAGAAGAATCCTCGGGATGAAACTTACCTTCCTGGCACTATTATCTTGGACCCCCAGAACTGTGAGAAATAAGTTTCTGCTGTTTATTTTACTTTACTTAAGTTTATTTAGTTATTTTGAGAGAGGGAGAGAGAGAAAGAGAGAGAGAGAGAGAGAGAGAACATGTGAACCAGTGGGGGAGGGGAGGAGAGGGGAGAGAAAAGGAATCCCAAGCAGGATCTTCACTGCCAGCGTGGAAGCCAACACGGGGCTCAAACTTACGAACCCCAAGATCATGACCTGAGCCAAAGTCAGATGCTTAACCAACTGAGCCACCCAGGTGCCCCTAGTTTCTGTTGTTTAAACCTCCCCAGCATGTGGTATTTTGTTACAGCAGCCCAAACAGACAAACTTTTAAGTTTTCCCAGGAAAAAACCCCACCCAGAATCACATAGCAGCTATTCCTTGCATTTGTTACAGGAAGCACACACATCTGCCTGTGGACTATAATCCATGCTGGGTGTGCTGCCCACATTCTTCCCTGAGACCCAGGCCTTCAGTCTTCCAGCTGTTGGGAATGTGGAGAGCTCACAGCTGAATGTCTCTCCAAGCACTGACCTCAGCAGAAATTCACATCCTCACCTAAGCTTGTGTCCTATCTTCAGGGACAGACTACATTCAGTGACAGGTATATATAGGGTTGTAAAAGCCCAATCCCCTTGCCTGAAGGCAGGACAACTCTGAAGGGCCATCCCTGTGGGGTGTGCTGAGGTCTCTGTTGCAATTAGATCCCAGCTCAGCATCACCCTCTGCCCTATCCTACCCTTTTGGTCTCCCACAGCGGATCCCAGAGGCTCCCTCCAATATGCTTCCCTCATGCAGGTTTCCGTCCCAGTGTCTGTTTCCTAGAAACCTGGCCAGAGACACTTTTATATTACAAATATTTTATTATGCCCTGTCTATATGAAATTTACAGAAAATACACCTACCTCAGTATGAAATTTTTTTTAACTTGTTTTATTTTTTACTTTTTTAAGTTTACATCCAAATTAGCATATAGCGCAACAATGATTTCAGGAGTAGATTCCTTATTGCCCCTTACCCATTTAGCGCATCCCCCCTCCCACGACCCCTCCAGTAACCCTCTGTTTGTTCTCCATATTTATGAGTCTCTTCTGTTTTGTCCCCCTCCCTGTTTTTATATTATTTTTGCTTCTCTTCCGTTATGTTCATCTGTTTTGTCTCTTAAAGTCCTCATGAGTGAAGTCATATGATTTTTGTCTTTCTCTGACTAATTTCACTTAGCATAATACCCTCCAGTTCCATCCATGTAGTTGCAAATGGCAAGATTTCATTCTTTTTGATTGCCGGGTAATACTCCATTGTGTGTGTGTGTGTGTGTGTGTGTGTGTGTGTGTGTGTGTGTATGGTATATATATGTGGTGTATGTGTGTGTGTATATATATATATATATATGGTATATATATGTGGTATGTATATGTGAGATACACACACACACACACACACACACCACATCTTCTTTATCCATTCATCCATCGATGGACATTTGGGCTGCTATAAACATGGGGGTGCATGTGTCCCTTCGAAATAGCATACCTGTATCCCATGGATAAATGCCTAGTAGTGCAATTGCTGGGTCATAGTGTAGTTCTATTTTTAGTTTTTTGAGGAACCTCCATACTGTTTTCCAGAGTGGCTGCACCAGCTTGCATTCCCACAAACAGTGCAAAAGAGATCCTCTTTCTCCGCATCCTCGCCAACATCTGTTGTTGCCTGAGTTGCTCGTTTTAGCCATTCTGACAGGTGTAATGTGGTATCTCAATGTGGTTTTGATTTGTATTTTCCTGATGATGAGTGATGTTGAGCATTTTTTCATGTGTTGGTTGGCCATCTGGAGGTCTTCTTTGGAGAAGTGTCTATTCACATCTTTTCATGTCACTGGATTATTTGTTTTTTTGGGTGTTGAGTTTGATAAATTCTTTATAGATTTTGGATATTAACCCTTTATCTGACATGTTGTTTGCAAATATCTTCTCCCATTCTGTCAGTTGCCTTTTAGTTTTGCTGATTGTTTCCTTCGCTATGCAGAAAGAAGGTTTTTATTTTGATGAGGTCCCAATAGTTCATTTTTGTTTTCGTTTACCTTGCCTCTGGAGATGTGTTGAGTAAGAAGTTGCTGCAGGCAAGATCAAAGAGGTTTTTGCCTGCTTTCTCCTTGAGGATTTTGATGGCTTCCTGTCTTACATTGGGGTCTTTCATCCATTTTGAGTTTATTTTTGTGGATGGTGTAAGAAAGGGGTCCAGGTTTATTCTTTTGCATGTCGCTGTCCAGTTTTCCCAGCACCACTTGCTGAAGAGACTGTCTTTATTCCATTGAATATTCTTTCCTGCTTTGTCAAGGATTAGTTGGCCATACGTTTGTGGGTCCATTTCTGGGTTCTCTATTCTGTTCCATTGATCTGAGTGTCTGTTTTTGTGCCAGTACCATACTGTCTTGATGATTACAGCTTTCTAATACAGCTTGAAGTCCAGGATTGTGATGCCTCCTGCTTTGGTTTTCTTTTTCAAGATTGCTTCAGCTATTCGGGATCTTTCTGGTTCCATACAAATTTTAGGATTGTTTGTTCTAGCTCTGTGAAGAATGCTGGTGTTATTTTAATAGGGATTGCATTGAATATGTAGATTGCTTTGGGTAGTATTGACATTTTAACAATATTTGTTTTTCCTATCCAAGCGCATGGAATCTTTTTCCATTTTTTTGTGTCTTCTTCAATTTCTTTCATAAGCTTTCTATAGTTTTCAGTGTATAGATTTTTTACCTCTTTAGTTAGATTTATTCCTAAGTATTTTATGGTTTTTGGTACAATTGTAAATCAGATCAATTCCTTGATTTCTCTTTCTCTTGCTTCATTGTTGGTGCATAGGAATGCAACTGATTTCTGTACATTGATTTTATATCCTGTAACTTTGCCGAATTCATGAATCAGTTCTAGCAGTTTTTTGGTGGAATCTTTTGGGTTTTCCATACAGAGTATCATGTCACCTGTGAAGAGTGAAAGTAGACCTCCTCCTGGCCAATTTGGATGCCTTTTATTTCTTTGTGTTGTCTGATTGCAGAGGCTAAGACTTCCAATACTATGTTGAATAACAGTGGTGAGAGTGGACATCCCTGTCTTCTTCCTGACTTTAGGGAGAAAGCTCTCAGTTTTTCCCCATTGAGGATGATATTAGCATTGGGTCGTTCATATATGGCTTTTATGATCTCGAGGTATTCTCCTTCTATCCCTACTTTCTTGAGGATTTTTATCAAGAAAGGATGCTGTATTTTGTCAAGTGCTTTCTCTGCATCTATTGAGAGGATCATATCGTTCTTGTCCTTCCTTTCATTGATGTGATGAATCACGTTACTTGTTTTGCGGATATTGAACCAACCCTGCATCCCAGGTATAAATCCCACTTGGTCATGGTGAATAATTTATTTAATGTATTATTGGAGCCGGTTGGCTAATACCTTGTTGAGGATTTTTGCATCCATGTTCATCAGGGAAATTGGTCTATAGTTCTCCTTTTTAGTGGGGTCTCTGTCTGGTTTTGGAATCAAGGTAATGCTGGCTTCATAGAAAGAGTTTGGAAGTTTTCCTTCCATTTCTATTTTTTGGAACAGTTTCAAGAGAATAGGTGTTGACTCTTCCTTAAATGTTTGGTAGAATTCCCCTGGAAATCCATCTGGCCCTGGACTCTTGTTTTTTGGCAGATTTTTGATTACTAATTCTATTTCCTTACTGTTTATGGGTCTGTTCAAATTTTCTATTTCTTCCTGTTTCAGTTTTGGTAGTGTATATGTTTCTAGGAATTTGTCCATTTCTTCCAGATTGCCCATTTTATTGGCATATAATTGTCCATAATATTCTCTCATTGTTTTTATTTCTGTTGTGTTGGTTGTGATCTCTCCTCTTTCATTCTTGATTTTATTTATTTGGGTCCTTTCGTTTTTCTTTTTGATCAAACTGGCTAGTGGTTTATCAATTTTGTTAATTCTTTCAAAGAACCAGCTTCTGGTTTCATTGATCTGTTCTACTGGTTTTTTTTTGTTTGTTTTTGTTTTTTTGGTTTCGATAGCATTAATTTCTGCTCTAATCTTTGTTATTTCCTGTCTTCTGCTGTTTTGGGGCTGTATTTGCTGTTCTATTTCCAGCTCCTTAAGGCATAAGTTTAGGTTGTGTATCTGAGACCTTTCTTCCTTCTTTAGGAAGGCCTGGATTGCTATATACTTTCTTCTTATGCCCTCCTTTGCTGTGTCCCAGAGGTTTATATATAGAGTGTGTATATATAGTGTACACACACACTATATAAACATATATATATATATATATATATATATATATATATATATATATACTATATACTATTATAGTATATAGTATATACTATAGTAGTATATAGTATAGTACTATAGTATATATATACTATTTATACTATATATAAACCTATATATATATGTATATATATATATATATATATATGGTAGTGTGTGTATGTATGTATGTGTGTGTGTATATATATATGTGTGTATATATATATATACGTGTATATATATATATATACGTGTATATATATATATATATATATATAATATATATATAATTAATATATATATATTAATCTTTTCTCCCCTCAGAGATTCCCCCTTAAAATTTATTGCAGGGCTGGTTTAGTGGTCACAAACTCCTTTAATTTGTGTTTGTCTGGGAAACTTTTTATCTCTCCTTCTATTTTGAATGACAACATTGCTGGATAAAGAATTCTTGGCTGCATATTTTTCTGATTCAGCACACTGAATATATCCTGCCATTCCTTTCTGGCCTGACAAGTTTCTGTGGATAGGTCTGCTGGAAACCTGATCTGTCTTTCCTTGTAGGTTAGGGACTTTTTTTTTACCCTTGCTGCTTTCATGATTCTCTCTTTGCCTGAGTGTTTTTTGAACTTGACTATGATATGCCTTGTTGATGGTCGGTTTTTGTTGAATCTAATGGGGGTCTCTGTGCTTCCCAGATTTTGATGTCTGTGTCTTTCCCCAGGTTAGGAAAGTTTTCCACTATGATTTGCTCACATAACCCTTCTACCCCTATTTCTGTCTCTTCCTTTTCTGGGACCCCTATGATTCTGATATTTTTCCTTTTTAATGAGTCACTGACTTCTCTAATTCTTAAGTTGTGCTCTTTTGCCTTAATCTCCCTCTTTTTTTTTTGCTTCATTATTTTCCATAAGTTTGTCCCCTATATCACTGATTCTCTGTTCCGCCACATCCATCCGTGATTGCAGCTCAGTTATAGCATTTTTAATTTCATTCTTGCTATTTTTTACTTCTTTTATCTCTGCAGAAAGGGATTCTAATCTATTTTCGACTCCAGCTAGTGTTCTTATTATCGTGATTCTAAATTCTGGTTCAGACATCTTGCTTGTATCTGTGTTGTTTAAATCACTGGCTGTCGTTTCTTCATCCTCTTTCTTTTGGGGTGAATTCCTTCGTTTTGTCATTTTGAAGGGGGAAAAGAAATTAATGAGGTAGAAAAATTAAAATTAAAAAAATATTAAAATTAAAAAAATATTAAAATTAAAAAATTAAACACACACACACACACACACACACACAAGATTGAATAAATGATGCTAGATCCTAGGTGTGTTTTGGTCTGGGTGTTAAAAGTGGTTTGACAGATTAGAGAAAAAAAGGGGGGGAGGAAATTGTTTGAGAATTTGAAAAAATGAATACACTGAAGTAGAGTAAAATGAGATGATGGGAATAAAATAGAACTTGAAATAATTTACACAAAAATAAAGAATATAGTGGAAAAAATTAAATAAAAATATTTTTAATAAAATTCGAAAATAAAAATGAATTTTTTCTCTTTCTGTATTCAAGAAAAAGAAAAGAAATGAAAAAGAGAAAAAAGAAAAGGAAAAAAGAAATCGTTTGAAAATTTGAAAAAGTGAATACACTCTAGTAGACTAAAATAAAATGATGGAAGTAAAATAGAATTTGAAAAATTTACATAAAAGCAAAAAATATAGTAAAAAGTTAAAGAGAATATTTTTAATAAAAATTTAAAATAAAAATGAATTTTTTGTCTTTCTGTATTCAGGAAAAAGAAAAGTAGTGCAAAAGAGAAAAAAAGAAAGAAAATTGGTAGATGGACCTGCTAAAAGATTGAAATAGGACTGAAATTACTTCGTTTTTCCCTAGAAGTCAGACAATGTAGTGCTTTATAGTCCATAAACTAAGTAGGCAGTGAGACTTGTGTTCTTGAAGAGCAAGGTTGGCCCAGTTGGGCGGGGCTCAGTGTAACACCTCCACTCTCCACTAGATGGAGCTTCTAACCTACTGGGGTGGATTGTTGCTGCGCTCATAGGTGCATATGCACATGCGCGGGAGCGGTGAAAATGGCATCACCCAGCTACCCAGACTCTAGGATTGGAACTCCGTTCTCCCCGATCAGCAATCACGCACTCGTCCTCTGTCTTCAGCTTTCATCCACTCCCCGCTTCTTCACTGTCGGCGACCAAGCCTCAGGCGGTATCTCTCTCCCAAGTTTTGTCTCAGATGCGGCTGTTTTCCCCAGCCCCCTACTTCTGAAGGACTGTGGCTTTGACCTGTTCCACCCCTCTGCAGGAGGGTCTCACCGATCGATGGCTGAATGCTAGCTGTACCCAGGAATGCCTACTGGACTGTGCTGCTGCCGGTGCCCTGAGACTACGGCCGGGTGCCAACCCGCCCCAGAAAAAGTTCGCGAGATAGTGTAACAGCAGCGTTTCAGGGATTATGGAAAATCACAACACACATCTGGCACCAGGCTTCACCCTTAACGACCCTGTTCCAGCACCAGTGAATGTGGCCATTTTCTGGGGTCCGCTGGGACCAGGTGGCTTCAACAGTCTCTACCAAATGTCCTTCCAGCAGTGGAACCGCTTTTCCCTGTGTGACCCAAGAACCTCTTGGAACCCACTCTGCTCCCGAGGATTCGCCCTTCCCACCAGAGCACCGCCAGGTATCGAGCTGTGGAGTTGCAGCCCTTGCGCTCCCTTTGTTTACAGTCTTAATGGAATTTGAATGCTCTCCTTTCTCCCTTCTCCCTTTTTTAATTTAGTCCCTGCGGCTGTTTCCTATTTTCCACTTTCTCTCCAGCTGCTTTTGGGGAGGGGTGCTTTGTTTTTCCCATATTCTCTCCCCACCCCCTGACTGCCCCCAGTCTCTGTCCTCTCTCTGCCTGCAAAAGAGGCTCCCTGCCCACCGCCGGCTTCTCTCTCCCCAAGTTCACCTCTCCGTGCCGTGTACCTGCTGAATTCTGTGGTTCAGGTTGTGCAGATTGTTGTGTTAATCCTCCCATCAGTTTTCTAGGTGTGTAGGATGGTTTAGTGTTGGTCTGGCTGTAATTCATGGACGCGAGACACACAAAAAGCTTCCATGCTGTTCCGCCATCTTGGCTCCTCCTCCACCTACCATAATTTCAGTGTGAAATTAAAAAAATATATTTTCTAACCATGAAAAGCAAAGCCATGTTTGATAAATTAATAATGCATTTAATATTTAATCAAGTGGTAATGTATCAGGTGAGACTATATCAGAAGAGAAGTCAGGTGCTTGTGCTATAAAACCACCGTGAATGGGAGGGCCGCGTGATCTGGGGTATTGTTTTGGAGCTTGAATTCTGTCAAACGCCCTGCTTTTGGGAATACTTTGTGAATTGGTCATCAACTCTTGGGAAAATTCCAAACAAAATGAATACGATATTCTCTTGATTTACATGGTAGTCATACTCCTGGATAATTCAGGGTAAAAATAATATAAAATTAGGGAAAGATTTACTTTCCGTTTTTATGTAAAACAGAGAAAGGTTCTCAGCTCAGATAATTATAAAGTTGTGGGGTGTTTGTTTGTTTGTTTGTTTCTGTTCTGGGAGGTTGCAAGGGTCGTGGGACAACTGTGGTTATGTGACACTAATGTGACCACTGCTGGATGTGAGCACAGTGGGCCCCCACCTGCCAGTGCCCCCATCATTGAGACAACCAGAATTCATTCCCTTATGCCTCCCAGGGAAAACACTGGCTCTGGTGAAAAGGAGGCCAGCAGGGGGGAGGAAAGGAAGTGAATTTCAAGTAGTAGCCCCAGACAGCAGACATGTGCTGTGGCTTCACACTGGTCCGCTGCAGGCCCCCGGTTTGGACCCAGGCTTGTGTGATCTGTACCAGTCCCTCCCCTCCCCTCCTAGTCCACTCTCCTGTTCCAGCTTTATTAGGGGACATTAGGGTCGAGGAATGACTTACTGGACTTCTGGGGCCCCCTCTACCGTCCTCTCTTCTCACCCTCACTGATTTGCAGAGTGCAGAAGTGCAGAACCTTTGTAAGCAGCCCCCCACCCCACCTCCCATTAGCCTCAGGGGTCATACCTGGGCCCTTTGAGACGCTGCCGTGTGGTCTCCACTAAGTTAATAGCTTCTATTTTGAGCACCGTAATTGAGGGGCTGTGGCACTAGCCTTTTATAACTTTTGATTTTTTGTGATAGACAGTGGGAAAGTTTAGCTTTTATGGTTTGACAGCCTGATAATTGGTAATTAGTTGGTGAAGGTGCATTTTAACAGTTGCAGAGACCGTTGTGGGGGTGGTGACTCAGCAAGGCACACATGTCCAGTCCCTCTGTTTCCTTTCTTCTTTCCCGTGTCTCTGAGCCTTCTCCTTTCCTCCTGCACCTTTCTTAATTAGACTGCTCTGCTTCTCATCTGAAGATGTAGATCAAAAGGAAAGAGAGAGAGAGGAAGAGAGAGAGAGACTAAGAGACAATATGCTTACTCACAAAAGACGTAATTTCAGTCTGTGCCTCCTTTCCAGGTCCCTACTCCTGGCCACATTGTCTTAGGCTGTTCAAGCTGCTCTAACAAAATGTCATAGACTTACAAACAACAGACATTTATTGCTCATAGTTGTGGAGGCTGGAAGTCCAAGATCATGGTGCCAGCAGATTTGGAGTCTCGTAAGAAGGGCCTGCTTCCTGGTTCATAGACAGCTCTCTTTTCACTGAGTCCTCACATGGTGGAAGGGGCTAGGGAGCTCTCTGGGGCCCCTCTTATAAAGGCACTAATCCCATTCATGAAGATTCTCTCACGAACTGGTCGCCTCCCAAAGGCCACACCTCCTAGCACCATCACAAAGAAGATTAAGTTTCAACACAATTTTTTCAAAAAAAAAATTTATTTATTTTTGGGAGAGCACAAGCTGGGGAGGGGCAGAGAGAGGGGGACAGAAAATCTGAAGCAGCCCCTGTGCTGACAGGCTGACAACAGTGAGCCCAATGTGGGGCTCGAACTCATGAACCGTGAGACCATGACCCAAGCCAGAGTCGGACGCTCGACTGACTGAGCCATCCAGGCGCCCCTTGACACATGATTTCTATATAGCATTCAGCCTAGAGCACACATTGACATTATAGTACATGGCTGGGGGATACTGAGGACCCCTTTTTCCTGTGGTATCTCTTTGGTAGAGCATCAGGGAGGCATTATTAAGCTATGGGTTGCATAATTAGTCATAGAACTAATGAACTAATCCTTTCTGCAGGGGTTCTATCTTTGCAAGCAATTAGGGACTGACCCATTAGCTGGCATAGTGAAGGGCACTTACTTGAAGGCTATTGGAACTCCCAGAATGAAGGGGCTTGCTGAACATCCAGCTGGCAGAAAAGCCAGGAACCAGGGCACTCCAGGACCTCTTAGCACTCAAAACAGGGGAACTAGTTTCATGAGTTGCTGCCTTCCAGTGACCAATGGCAAGCACCGTCTGGCTTTCCAAACCTTTTTTGAGATTCAAAGTCTTCCTCAGAAAGAGATGCCAGTTATCTTAGCTAGGTCAAACCCAGCCCTCCAGTGGTGGGCATAGGGGAGTGGGGTGTGTGACACAGGGCAGAGCCCTGAGATTTGCAACCTCACTCATGCAACCAGGAGGGAGGAAGGGAAGTTCCCCTAATGGAGAAATGCTGCCTGAATAAACCGAAAAATGTCCACCAGAGAAACCTAGAACTGAAGGTTATCTTGTCTACATGTCCTTTTGATACTTGGGAGCCCACCACAAGTGACAGACAGCTCAACAATATTGAGGCCACCCTCAGATGGAGATTTGGGCAACTCTGCCCTAGAACAGACTGAAATCTACCTCCATGTAACCACTCCTGTAGCCCTTAGTGCATTCTCTGGGAGCCCCACAGATCAAGTCAATTATGTCATTCAAGAGATGATAGGTTAATATTTGATGATGAAAATATCATGTTTGTGGGGGCATTTCTTACACAGACTTAACCATTCTTGGTTCCTTTAACCATTCCTCAATCTCTTGGTGGTTTCTGACCATTGGATAACTGCATTCATTTCCAGAATTACACATCTCTGTATAGTTGCTTAAGGCAGATTCCAAGTTACAGATCATATGTTCATTCAAGAAATACTTATGGAGCTTAGGACCAGGCACAGTCCTGGATTCTGGGGATATCCAGCAAGCAAACAAAGACCTCCCTGCTACCCTATTGTCTGAATACTGGTCCAGGATTGACAACATTCCTCACATGCCTCTTCCCTTCTATTGGACAGACTGGGTGGGGAAAAATGAAAGAGGTAACAGAATTGTTAATTATATCTACTTCCTCTTCTCTTCAACCCTAGAACACACCTAGGGAAGTTTCCTGACTTTCCAAAAAAATTGAATTCTTTCCTTTCCAAATAAATATGTAATTCACATATGTTGAGTTCTTCTGCCATGTGTCAGATGTTAGAGAATTTCTTGTATTTTATCATTTATCAGAAAACTTTTGGGAGTAAGTATACTGGCCTGCTTTTTTTTTTTTTTTTTTTTTTTTTTTTTTTTTGAGAGAGAGAGAGAGAGAGCAAGCAGAGAGAGGGAAAGAGAGAAAAATCCCAGGCAGGCTCCGCACTGCTTGAACCCAGAACTGTGAGATCATGACCTGAGCTGAAGTCAGGATTCATACACTTAACTGACTGAGCCACCCAGGTGCCCCTGTACTGGCCCACTTTTTACAGATGAGGTGACTGGGACCCTCCAAGGCTAAGTCAATTGCCCAATGACCAGCTGGTACAGGAGCAAAACAATGTCTCTATAATTTAGCAAAAGAGAAAAAAGTCCCTTGATTTATGCTGCTAGAATACCATCATAGATGACAAGCCCAGGAGTCTCTGCAAGGAAGACACTGTGGTTTGTTCAGCTCTGAACTCCTGGCACCTGGCATATACTAAGGGCTACACACATGCTGGCTAATTGGACAGTTGCCAGATTCTCAGGGTGGGAAAAGACATTTGAGGACATGGAGTCTATCCCTTACCGTATATGAATTTCAAAGGGATGACCTCACTACACCCATTCAGAAATATTTGTAGCTCCCTCCATGAGTGAGATTCACTCATGCCTTTGTTGTTCCTTCTTGTATAAGCTGTCCCTTCTCCTGGAGGGCCAGTTCCCTGCCCCTATCTCCTTTTTTTCCCATTCACCTCTCAAGCATCACATCTGAAGGTTTCCCTGATTCTCTCATTTGGAGTTCCTCCACTCTTGTTTCCATAGGCTTAGCACAGACCACCAAAGTTCCAGTCACCTTGCTGTGTTAAATAGTCAGTTAGCTTGACTCTCTAGGAGTGTTTTGAGGGCAGAAGCTGTGTTTCTTCTACCTTGCATATTCCACATCCAACATAATGTGTGTCACATGGCAGATGGTCAATGAATACTTGTGGAATGAATGAATGAGTAAATAAAGGATATATCTTGGAATTAATGCAATATCCAAGAACAATAATGTCATGACCATAAATGTTATTGAAATCTCCGGTGTCAAAAATAATAATCAATAAAGTGAAAAGTTTAGCATTTTATTTAGATTTCAGGAAAACCATCAGAAATCACTTTATTAAATGATTCTGTGCAGCAAGAGTAGGAACCAGGAAAATCATCACTCTCCACCAGATGAGTGAGCTTTTTATAGCTCCTAAGACAATGTTCCTATAGAAAGAAGCATAGTCAGTACTGCTGATAAGATTTATGAATATGCACACATTTTCACACTGTCATTGTTTTATGACTTAAGTAGCTACCTAAAAATGTTTCAGAAACTTGAAACTAACTAAGCAAAGTGGTCCTAGTGTGCATTCTTTCTTAGAGAAAAACAAGGTCAAAGCCAAAAGGAACTTTTGTTTGTGTGGTTGTTATTGCTTTCCTCCTTGGGTGTCAAAAAGTTTAGGGAGTTAGAAAGAATCACATGAAGTAGAAATTCAATCTGATTTGGGACTTGTTATTCTTAGCAAAACAATTCCAGATAGCAAAGTATTTTACTGCTTAAAGCAGACGCATTTCTTAAAGGAGAAGCTCACAATATTTTATTTTCCTCAGAAAGATGATCTTGTATGTTTTGTTTTTCTTAATAATATGTGGAGCTGTGCACAAAAAATCCCAAATACATATACCCAATTTTCTTTTTAAAAAGTTTTTTTTAAACTTTATTCATTTTTGAGTGACAGAGCGTGGGTGGAGAGGGGCAGAGAGAAAGGGAGACACAGACTCTGAACCAGATTCCAGGCTCTGAGCTGTCAGCACAGAGCCTGACTTGGGGCTTGAACTCATGAACCACAAGATCATGACCTGAGCCAAAGTCAGACACTTAACTGACTGAGCCACCAAGGTACCCTGATATACCCAATTTTCTAGAATTTTCAGCCCTTGACATAATAAAGACTACCCACAGAACATCAGAACTGGAATGAGGTAAAAGTGATCTTCACTTAGAAAGGGATCTGTTTAATAAACTATCATTTATTGGGACCTACTGCATGCTGGGTGTTTTTCAGACATCACTTGACTTAATCCTCATAGGTCAACCCCTGGGATATTGTCATTTTCCAGCATTGTGTTCTGCCTGGTGGAAGGCAAACCCTGGTCCCTAAAACCATTCACCTCATGACAGTCAAGAAGGCAGTTTTAAAATGGAAGCTTGAAATACAGAGAATGAACTGGTGGTTCCCACACAGAAGTGGGTAGTGGGTGAGGGAAATAAATAAAGGATATCAAGAGCACACTTATTGTGATGAACACTTGTCGCAGATTTTGAGTCTGGAGTTCTTTCTTGTCCAGCAAGAGAGCAGTGCAGGATTGAATATGAGAGAGGCTAATGTCTGGGCAGAGACAAGAGCCCAGAGTAAGTCTCCTTTCTTCATATTTGTTAGGATCAGAAGGCTTACATACATGATGGGTGTGCAGAAAGAGGCAATAAAACAGTGATCATTAAATAATGGGTATGAGAGAAAGGGGGTTTCAAAGGTATGTGGTGTCAGGGTTTAGGGTCAAGACAAATCAAAGTCCTAGTGCTGAGCAGATGGCCTATTACTGCAGGGCCCAGGCACCGTGTCTGTTTATCTTAACTTTTCTATGGGCTAAGACAGATAGAGCATGCTACCTCAGGGTTAACAAGGCATTTTTCTTGCTAATTAGCTCTGGACACTTTAGCCCTGTAGCTGTTTTTCGCTCTATGCTTTGTTTTACTTGATAGATTCTGGGCGCTTTCACCCTGCTGCGGTGCCTTTCCACCTCTACCTGTTCTCAGATGCTTTAGTCCTGTGGAAGCGGCTTTCTGCTCTATGTTTTGTTCTATGCTGGGTGCTTTTACTTAGTGGTGGATTTCCACCCTAAGCCTTGCTAACCCATTGGTGCAAGCTCAGGGAATTTTTAAACTAACTCCCCACAAGCACTGAGTAATGTATAGAATTGTTGAATTATTATGTTGTACACCTAAAACTAATATAACACCATATGGTGGTTATACTTTAATAAATAATAAATAAATAAAATGGAAGTCTGATCACGTGGCTCTTCTGCTCAAAACCACCTGTGTGCCAAAGCAATCTTAAAAAATAAAGACAAAAGCAGAGGCATCACAATTCCAGACTTCAAGTTATATTACAAAGTGGTAGTAATTAAAACAATATGGCATTGGCATAGACCAATGGAATAGATTAGAAAACCCAGAAATAAACCTGCAATTATATGGTCAATTAATCCCTGACAAAGGAGGAATGAATATACAATGGGAAAAACACAGTTTCTTCAATAAATGGTGTTTGGAAAACTAGACAGCAATATGCAAAAAAATGAAACTGGACCACTTTCTCACACCATACAGAAAAATAATCTCAAAATAGATTAAAGACCTAAATTTAAAATTTAAATCTTAAAAATCCTTGAATAGATCACATGCAGTAATTTATCTTGACATTGGCCATAGCAACATTTTTTTAAAATATGTCTCTTGAGGCAAGGTAAGCAAAAGCAAAAATAAACTATTGGGACTACATCAAAATAAGAGGGTTCTGCACAGCAAAGGAATCAATCAATAAAACTAAAAGATAACTTACTGAATGGGAGAAGATATTTGCAAATGATACATCTGGTAAAGGGTTAGTATCCAAAATATATGAAGAACTGATACAATTCAACACCCAAAAAACAAGTAATCCAATTTAAAAATGGGCAGAAGACACGAACAGACATTTCTCCAAAGAAGAAATCCAGATGGCCAATAGATACATGAAAAGATGCTCAACATCATTCATCCTCAGGGAAATCAAATAAAACTACAACGAGATATCACCTCACACCTGTCATAATGGCTAAAATAAAAAACATAAGCAACAACAAATGTTGTTGGGAATGTGGAGAAAGGGGAACCCTCTTGCCCTGTTGGTGGGAATGTAAACTGGTGCAGCCACTGTGGAAAACAGTATGGAGGTTCCTCAAAAAATTGAAAATAGAACTACCCTATGATCCATCAATTTCACTACTGGGTATTTACCCAAAGAATAAAAAAATACTAATTCAAAGGGATACATTCACCCCAATGTTTATAGCAGCATTATTTACAATAACCAAACTATGGAAACAGCCCAAGTGTCCATTGATAGATGAGTGAATAAGGAAGATGTGATATGTATATACAAGGAAGTATTAGCCATAAAAAATGAAATCTTGCCATTTGCAACAACATGGATGGACCTAGAGAGTATCATGCTAAGTGAAATAAGTCAGTCAGTGGAAGACAAATACCATTTGATCTCACTCATATGTAGAAGTTAAGAAACAAATGAACAAAGGAAAAAAGAGAAAGACCCCAAGAAAAAGACTCTTAACTATAGAGAACAAACTGATGGTTACTTGAAGGGAAGTGAGTGGGGGAAAAGGGGAAATAGGTGATGGGCATTAAAAAGTAATACTTATCATGATGGAAAAAAAATGAACACTTAAAATAAATGACATGTTTTAAAAAAATTTTTAAAGGAAAGATACTAGATATGCCCAAGAAAAAATACCACCTGTGGCACCCCGTCACAGTGGGATGAGAGATTGAGAATGGCTGGTTTAAGACCCATCCTCTGGACCTTGTCACCTTTCTGGTCTCATCCTCTCCTCCTTCACTCCTTTGCTCCAGTGTTTCTGGCCTCCTTGCTGCTCCTCCAACTTACTAGGTAAATGCTCTTCTCTCTGCCTGTTACCCTCTCAGGGTCTTTGCCCTTAGTCTTCCCTCTGCCTGGAATTTTCCCCCCACCCCCAGATATATACATGGTTTTCACTCACTTTTCAAGTCTGTGTCAAATGTCTCCATCTTAATGAGATCTTCTTTGACTGCCATATTGAAAACTGGATCCCTCCAGTGCATAACCTCTTTTGTTTCCCCTTACTTTATCTCCTCAGCTTTCAATGCCTTCAAATATACTAATATACTGTACAAATTACTTATTTATGTTGTTTATGGCCATCTCACCCCCCACACCTCCACTAGCTCCTCAATAGACCACTGGAATGTAAGCTCCACGAGCACAGGCTTGTTTATACCTGATGTCTTAATTTGACAGTTGTTGGGTGCTAAATAAATATTTGTGGAATGATTCTCAGAAATCAGCTTAGAGTGGTTGAATAACTTGGCTGGAGTCACACTGATATTATACAGAGGTGCAAGTATTCTCACCCAGGGTTGTCTCAACTGGAGCCAGTGCTATCCCCATTCTGTGACACTGGGTCTGTATCTTAATGGGTGAAAGGAAAGAATGATTAAAGCATTGTACCTATTTGAACTGCAGGAAAATCTTGTGGGTGTGGTGGTGTCTTTTCATCAGACTGGGTGAGAAAACACATTGGTGATGCCAGACCTGAGTCTGGGTCCCAGTTCTCAATTTTCTAGCTGTGTGACCACAGCTAAGTCACCTAACTTCTCTGAAACTCAGTTGTGTTTCTACAAAGTGAGGATGAGGACAGTTATCAGAAGGTTGTCATGAGAATGAAGTTAGGCAGTGCTGGTAAAAGTCAAGGTAAGAGTTCCATAGATACAGGTCATTACTTTGTGAAATGATAAGTTATTAGGGCTTGAGTGCTCTCAGGTTTTCTACACCTTTCTTATTGCTTAAATGAATCCTGACTTAGCCCCATTCAGTCTCCCCTGCTCCCCATCCCGCACAGTGGAAGAAACATCCAATGTATGTATTTGCTATATGTACCCTGCACAGGGTTCAAGACACCCAAGCAAGTGCTACTTGGAATTGTTTGTAACCATTTGAATTCTGCTCTTTGGCTACTACTCTGTTCCAAGGGCTAAGTGTTGCAGGTCTTAGCTCTCTGAAAAGTGTGCTAATATTATTGAATTTGTTTGTGACACCTTCTTCTACAACGGAGCCTGCTCTCATTTATCCCTAACACGTCCCTAATTCTCCATCCAGATTGTGTTAGGTTTCACATTCCACCACTACTCTAAATAATTTACCACTTCCTCTCACAGCTAGCTCACCATCTATCACTGTGAATTATTTACAGAAGAAATTCTGACTTGAGAAACTAAGATAATGGCACAAGTTATTTATGCAAAAGGAATGTGAGCTTTCTCAGGCTTCATTCCTGCCTTCTGACTTCCTTTATTGCAATTCTTAGTACTTGCCTGGCACTTTAGAATCATTAACCAAGTTGATATTTACAGCCAATCTCCCATAAAAATGGGAGAAGTTACTGTTCCTATTGAACCAATGGATAAAGGCACTAGTTCAGAGACAGAGTCTTGGGAGCATGTCCTTTCAAGACCTGTGGGTAAAGAAAGCCCTGGAGAGTGAGACCCATTTCCCCTATAGCCTATTTAGGGTGTAATGTAATTGTGTCTTCTATTTCAACTTAGTTGTCATTCAGGGCAGCAGAAAAGGTATCAGAAATTTTCTGCCAGTCTTCTATATGTACTTGGGTTGCTGCTCACAATAACAAGAGGAGTTTATTCTTTCAGTAACTAGTTCTTGACCCCTTTTACAGTATTAAGAAGACGTGCTGTCCTGAAAATTTCTCTTTGCACAAACACAGGTGAGGAGTTATATAAGGAGCATAAAATGACTTTTGTCATGGCATGTCCATAAGCATTATTGTCTACACTCCATCATGAAAGCCATTCTGTTGCCTCAATTTGAGAAGTGGGAATTAATCACACCATTTCTCTTAACTTTGACTCCAAAACAAATGAGAAATAGATGTCACATAATTGAAAGGCAAAATATCACTTTTATTATAGATTATAGTAAATTGGGGAGTGTGTCTTAGATCTGCAGTGACAATCAGGCATCCTAGTTTTTACTCCTGAATTGAGACCTCAGGATGATGCATCCAGGGGAAAGCTGGGATCTTTGAAGCTGTCACCCTTACCCAGAATAGATGCATTAATCCTATTGAGGTTGAACAGTGAAGCCAGAGAAGGATAGGCCTCGAGACCTCCATTAGAATGCAAGCATGAGCCCTGGCACTGATGAGTGTGCCCCATGGTGGCAGCAGTAGACTATGAAGTATCCAGTTTGCAAGCAGGTTGGTCAGGAAGGGAGGGTCAGATGGGACAGACCTACACATACTTATTTCCATTTCCTGATATCACCTGTCAGATAAGTCATCACTACATCCAGAAAGGAGGTGGAAGAGTTACATACTTATTTCATCAGGGAAGCAGAAGTTTCCTTATGAGAACACAATGGCTGAGGATAAGGGTGGCCCCCAATGTCTCTCTTGTAGATTTTGGCCCTAGACTGTTATCCTCAGACCCAGTGTGTTGGTCAAGACTCTTGTGGTGGCAATTGATTGAAACCCCAACTCACGCTTGCTTAAGCAAAGGGACTCAAGTGGTTCATCAAACTGCAAAATTTGGGGGCTAGCACTCATTTTGCACATGACATGTTGGGAGCTGAAAGGACAACATCAGTACTCTTCTGTCTTTATTCCTGTCTCAACTTTGTTTTAGCCTCTGTCTTGACACTATTTTCAGGCAAGATGTTGCCTTGTGGTAATGGGAGGGCTGCCAGTTTCCTCTCAGTGATCCTGGTGGGGTGGGGGAGAGTATCTCCTCCCTAGTATCTCTTCCCTAGTTGTCCAACAAACACTGGAAAGGAGTCTCATGGGCCTGGCTGGGTCACATGCCCATACCTGAACCAGTCACAGTAGCCCTGGTGATGGGAAACTTTGGTTGGCTACACTGGGATCATACTTTTCCCTCCACTGGAATAAGGATGTAAGGAGGTTTTATCCAAACTATGTGGACTAAGGTTGGGTGGAGAAAGGATTCCCCAAGAAGGTTAAGACACAAACACACACACACACAGACACACACACACACACACACCACATAACCAATCACAATCTTTTATCTTTTTACTGATCCCTTTGGACTTTTATTTTATATTTTAAAAATATTTTTTTATTGATTTATTTACTTAGAGAGAGAGAGAGAGGGAGAGAGAATCCCAAATATGCTGTACACTGTCATCACAGAGCCTGACATGGGGCTCGAACTCACGAACCATGAGATCATGACCTGACCTGAAATCAAGAGTCGGATGCTCAACCGACTGAGCCACCCAGGTACCCCAGTCCCTTTGGATTTTTAAAATATAAACTTTAAATTTTAGTAGTTTTAAATTTAAAGAAAAATTGTGAAGATAGTACAGAGAATTCCCATATACCCCAAACTCAGTTTGCTCTATTATCATACATTACTGTGATGCATTTGTCACAATAAATAAACCAATATTGATACATTTTGTTTACTGAAGTCTATATTTTATTCATATTTCCTTAATGTCTAGCTAATGGCCCTTATCTGTTCCAGGATCCAATCCAGGATACCATATAACATTGAGGCATCATGACTCCTTGATTCTTCTTGGCTGTTACAGTTTATCAAAATTTTCCTTGTTTTTGATGAACTTGACAGTTTTGAGGAGTACTGGTCAGGTATTTTATAGAATCTCCCTCAGTTGGGGTTTGTTTGATATTTTTCTCACAATTAGCCTGGGGTTATGGGGTTTTTGAAGGAAGACCATACAGGTAAAGCGTATCATTTTTATCTCTTTCCCATCTTATTAGGAGTATGTGCAATCAACACGACTTGTGACTATTGATGTTTATCTTAATCACCTAGCAGGGGCCATTTTTGTCAGGTTTTCCAGCTGTAAAGAATTTATTTTCCTATTTCATCCACACAGTTTTCTTTGGCAAAAAGACACTAGACACCATCTACACACAAGTAAGGAGAATTATTCTCCATCACCTCAGGGGTACAATACCCACATTCATTATTTGAAATGTTTCTGTACAGAAGATTTGTCTATTCTCATTTATATTTATTCAATCATTTATGTCAGTATGGGCTCCTAGATACTTGTTTAATAATTTGGATTATAATCCAATTCTTATTTATTTATTATTTTTAATGTTTATTTATTTTTGAGAGAAAGAAAGAGAGAGTGTGGGAGGGGCGGGGGGAAGGGCAGAAATAGACAGAGACAGAATCTGAAGCAGGCTCCAGGCTCTGAGCTATCAGCACAGAGCCCAATGAGACGTGGGGCTCGAACCCACAAGGGGTGTGATCTTGACCTGAGCTGAAGTTGGACGCTTAACCAACTGAGCCGCCCAGGTGCCACCCAGTTCTTACTTATTTGGCTCAAATTGTTCTAGCTCTGGCCTGGTGGTGGGGGCGTCTTCTTGGAGTTGATTCACATGGCTCTTTGTCTTACTCCGTCATTGTGCATCTCCCCCCTCCCTCCCACACACTTTCTTGCTTCAGATCACTAGAAGCTGCTCCAGGATCATGTGTGTATACTTCTATATTTCTGCCCCAATGTTAGAATCAGTCATTTCTCCAAGAATCCCTGGTCCATTTTATTGTAGAATATTAGGGACCAAGATCTGGGTGTTAGATGTGCTTGCTGCTTCTGAGGTGTCCATGCTTCCAGGCTTTTTCAGAGACAGAGCAAGGAAATTCATGTGTGAATACTAACAGGTGCATATACACATATCTATAATATTTCTATAAGTAAACATCTGAATCTATATTGAGCTAAACATGAGTTCATACTTATGTGTTTAACACTGATCCTTTCTCAATCCCATGGATTATTCCAGCCCCCTCTCCTTGCTTGTCTGAAACTTTGCACATTAACAGTGAGCAACTTGGTTTCCACCATCTGCCATCTATTTACTTGATTGTTCAAGTCCAGTATAAACGGGTAGTGGTGTCAGAATTGCAACCTGCAATCCCTTTGGATTTGCTCTTTACCTTGCCTTTCCACCAGCTATGCTATACAATCCAGTAGCTGTTAACTGTGTGTAGCTATTTAGATATCAATTTAAATTCTTTAAAATTAAAAAAATGAAAAGTCCAGTTCCTTAGTCACAGGAGCCACATTTCAAGTGCTGTATTGCCACCTGTGGCAAATGAGTAGTATTGGCTATAACGCACTTTCATCATCACGTAAAGTTCTGTTACATGGTCTAGATCCCGTTTTCCCTGAGATCCTCTGCCACAGATCTGCTAGCCACAGGCCAGTTGCCTCTTCCTAGCCTTGGCTCTCCGAGGTAACCTCGCTCAAGTCAGATACAAGACCTCTTCTTTACCCAAGGAGGGGAGGTGAGGCACCAGCTGCTGAGAGCTGGGGGCCAAACAGTCTCTGCACTGAAAAGCACTGTCTGTATAATGGAGGAATATGCAAGCTGTCATGGCTGCCAGAGAAATACAAGGCTTGGAGTGGGGGTTGACTACAGAAAGCATTCTAAGAGAGGCAGATGCTGGATCTGGGTCCTGAGGATTGGTGCAGGGATCATGAGCTGGCTAGGGGCAGGCCCAGGGACCAGAGCAGCAGGGAAGCATGTGGGGCATGAGCGTACTAGACACATCGTATTCACCAAACAGAGCATTAGAGTGTCAGTGTGTTCCGTGCAGTGAATGAATCTTGGAGCCTGGAGGAAGCCGAGAGCTGGTTGTGTGTAGAGTATGTCTCACAAGCAGTTTTGGGCTGTATCATTATGGAGATTGTGAGCAGTTAAGAGAGAGTTTTACATTGAAGAATGATGGGATCGGGTCCCTATTTGAGAAATACCATCTTAGTGCCTGTTGGCTCTTATGATGGGGAGTGGAACTGGAGATAGAAGGTGAGGGTCAGCAGAAAGAAGACCAGGATTTCTGGTCTCCTTTAGAATTCCAGTAATTCTTATAATAGCCACCTGCTACTTCCTGAACCTCTAACCTGCATAGGGTTTCTTGACAAACGCTTTCTCCTGTTTTCACATCTTCCTGTTTTTCTTGAGTGTATTAGTTTTCTCTTGCTGCCATACATGACAAATTACACAAATTTAGTGGCTTGACACAACATAAATTTATCATCTTAAAGTTCTAGAGTTTAGAAGTCAGACGCAGGTGTCACTGGGCTAAAATCAAGGGGTTGATATCACTGTGCTCCCTGCTGGAGACTCTGGGGCGAATCTGTTTCCTGGGCTTTTCCAGCTTCTAGAGGCTGACCACATTCCTTGGCATTCCAAGTCTTTATGGTAGTCTTCTGACCTCTCTTCTGCCTTCCTCTTCTACCGTTAAGGACCTTTGTGATTACATTGGTCCACCCAGGTCATCCAAAACAATCTCTCCATCTCACAGTCCCTTAATTCAAACAGTCATTTCTGCAAAGTCCCTTCTTCCATGGGAGGTAAGATATTCACAGGTTCCAGGGATTAGAGTGTGGACATCTATAGAGATTGTACTTTTTAAAAATGGAAATAGATGCAAAGACTTTTGGCAAGGAGTACAGACTGATTGCCCTGAGCTCTCACATTTCATTAGTAGAAGTGGCTGCCTAGAACATAATGATAGCTACCATTTAGTGAGTATTTAGTATGTCCTGTGCACTTGACATACCAATTGTATTTAAGAGATTAGGGAATCGAGGCTTAGATGTAGAAAGGAGAGCCAGGATTTATACGAAGGTCTGCAAGATGCTAAAACCAGGGCTCTTTCAAAAACTTGAGGGAAGTAGTTGGGAAAGGGAGATAAGAGAGCCAGATATCCACAGAAGACCAAACCCCCGCAGTGGTGAGGTCAGCTTGTGGTGCTGTCCCAGGAATGGTATTCACAGACAAGAGTGTGTTTAGAGAAGGCCAGTGATGATGGTCAAGAGCCTGGGAACCATATATGAGAACTGCTTTACGAGAAGTCTAGTCTGCTGTAGAGAGGACTCCGGAAGCACCTAATTTACTTTTCCAAATACCTGAGAGTTGACACCTGGAAGGACAGCCAAGCAGAAGTCACAGAGAAGTAGATTTCAGTCTTTTAGAAGAAAGTGCTCACTTGCCTTCATGGCTCACTGACCCAGGGTGGGGCGCCTGGTTGCTGTTGTCATCCTGCATGGTGCGTCTGTGCACTGCAATAGTTCCAGCATAGACTGTCTGAACAGGCATCTGTCAGGTGCCATCCAAAGAGGATTCCATCCTGAGGACCAGCTGCATAGGTGTCTCTAAGGTTCCCTCCATTCTAGGATTCTTGCTTCTCTTTGCCTCTCCATTACCTGCCAACTACTTAGGCCTCTCTCCAAAACCTTTTTTGCCCCCAGAGAGTCCTCCCATACCATTTATTTCTGAGAGAGAGAGAGAGAGAGAGAGAGAGAGAGAGAAGGGGAGGGGGACAAGCAGAGAGAAAGAGGGATAGAGGATCTGAAGCAGGTTCTGTGCTGACAGCAGACAGCCTGACACAGGGCTCAAACTCACGAACCGTGAGACCATGACCTGAACAGAAGTTAAACGCTTAACTGACTGAGCCACCCAGGTGCCCCTCCAGACCGTTGAAGTTCACCATAATGTAGCCTCCTTTGAAGATATATCCTTTTTCATATAGGCCAGGAGATGGAAAACTTTGCACAGGGCCAGATAGTAAATATTTGGGTCTTTGTGAACCACATGGTTTATGCCACAGCTGCTTTGCTATCTTGGTAGGAAAGTATCCACAAACAGTACTGAAACAAAAAGGGTGGCTGTATTCTAATAAAATTGTCTTTACAAAATCAGGTGAGGATTGAATTTGGCTCCTGGGTAGTAATTTGCTGTCCCTTGACCTAGACTATTTATTCTGTTAGCAATAATGTCTTGTTCAGAGTTACATTTAGCCATAAACAACATATTATTTTTAACTCTTTAATTATTCTTTAATATTTTCCATGTGGAGTAAGCTCTAGTTCCCCCATTAAATTGGAAAAGCATGTTAGGGTAAAGGATCATCTTCTTCGTTTCTCAGAAATCTAGTGTAATGACGCCAACCCCAATGCAATTTAAGATTTATGGCCTTGAACAAGGAGTCATGGAATCAGTGACGTGTGTGGGCCAGAGTGTATCACAGAGGTCAAGTGGTTAGAAAAACCCATTCCTCAGATGAAAACGCCAAAGCCTAGGCAAGAGCTATGTCCTTCTTACTATCACACTAGTTAGAACTCGGTCTCCCGATAAGCTGGTAAATAGTCTCTTTCTTCACTTTTTAGGGGGCCATGGTTGTGTCCACTGAACCAGCCAGGGACTCGTCCTGAGCCTACTCTTTTCCAGGCAGAGCTCTAGGGACTAGAGACTGAGAGGACAGAACTAAGCCTTTACCTTCAAGACATTGAGTTGAGTCGGGGGCATCAGATGTGCCATGGGCCCAAGTCTCCCTTACCACCTTCAGGGAATCCTCTGAGGTAGTTAGCTTCAGACAACAGTACCATTCACTAGGCATTTCCCCCATACCTGGCATCATATGAAGCACTCTGAAGGCATTTAATTCCCTTTCCTCAAGCCCTCCTGCCACAAACATATTAAAATTTTAATTAAGAAAACACACCGTGGCACACACATATCCTCTGTTAAGTGTGTTGCTTCATTAAGTATTTCGCTGCTGACAGGCAGTGGGAATTTCTGGGCAACCTCACTCAGCAAAACTCCATTTACCTCAACTACATGGGAAAAGTGCAGCTATTTCAAGAGTCAGGCCTCACGGCTTCTCTGTGTTTTTGCAGCTGAACACTCCCTGCCCAGGTTGCCTCAGGAAATGGACTTTGGGGAGGGCACATCCTTGCTTCTATGCAATCAAGGTCTGGCTCCTCAGCCCTCAGAGCTGTGCATACGTGCTAGTTCCCACTATGACCACAACACCGTCTTCCGATGAGATTTCTTGTATTAGTGATGTGATTTTAGTCATTGCTGTTCCAAATTCCCATCATAGCTGGGTTAGATAAACAAGAAATTCTTGCCCTATGGAAACTCTTTTAAACTATCAGCTCTGCTTACATGGGCAGGAATGCATGATAGGCACTTAATAGATATCTATTGATCGATCATTTATTTTTTCATAAAAATGTGCTTGCACGGTGTTTGTAACACAATATGCACACCATCAGTTTTCTGTAAAACTACAGAGGCTTGACAGTGGGCTCCCTTCAAAGGCCTCAAGCCTCCTTTGTTTATTTTCTGCCATCAGTATCTGGTGGGGACTGTGCTCATGGGGAATAATGGGACAGAGGCCTTTCTCTTTTGTCTTCAGCCACCATGCCAATATTCAACCAACCTCTTCCTATGTCCATTTGGATGCCCATAAATCATCACCTGAGCAGACAGGAAAGAGGAAGAAGAATCAGTTTGGTCAACCTACGATTCTGTGCTCCAAAAGCTATGTTTGAAGTTGAATGGAAGTCCACTACAACACAAGTTCTAAGGAAAAGATGACATTGGCCCGGAATGACAGCATGGTGTATTTTATAAAAGCACAATGGCATTGAACTAGCTGGGGTTGACCTAATCGGACCAAGCAGAAACATGGGGGGGGGGGGAGGGGTGTAGAGCCCTGGACGTGCATTGATTTCCCCAGGGAGAGCAGTGGAAAAGTACAAGGGAGAGAGCTGGGCTGGGAGGGCCGGATTCTAGGCTCAGCTCTGCTGCTGGGAATAGTGCAACTTGGGGCAAATTATTGTACTTCTCATAGGAAAAATGAACGAGCAGTAGAGAGGGGGCAGTGGTAGCCCCCCACTGCCCCATCACACTCTGACATTTAGGGATTCTCTGGAATCAGGGAACACTGCTTTGGTTCTGAATCAGACCATGAGACAATCCAGGTAGGATTCAATAGGGCCCCTCCACTAGATATGCCCACATTCTAATCCCCAGTACCTGTGAATGTGACTTTATTTGGAAAGAGAGTCTTCTCAGATGTACTTAAGCTAACGATCTTGAGATGAGGAGGTCATCCTGGGTTATCTGGGTCCAATGTCCTGAGGGGGCTGCAAGTCCCAGAACCAAAAGCTAGAAGAGGCAAGGAACAGCATTGTTCCCCAGCCAGCCAGGTGGAGTACAGACCGGGTGCACCTGACCTTCAGGCATTTAGCCTCCAGAACTATGAGAGAATAAAGTCTTGTTTTTTTTTAAGCTCCCCAGCCCCCATTGTGGCCATTTGTTGCAGAAACCACAGGAAGCTAATATACACCCCCCAAAGATGCAGAAAGAGGGGACTGTACCAGGAAGCAAGCAAAGACGTGATTTTTCAAATTCCGTTTAAGTTTTCTGAATTAAGAGCCCTCAGCTTTTTCTGCCGGAGCTTTCTGCCCAGTGTACTTGAAGCATGAGCACTTAATAACTGAGCTCCTGAAACATTAGAACACTGGTGGCTTTGCTACCTGCCTTCCCTAAAGGATAGAACACCATTATCCCTTTCCTGCCACATCCCAGAACAGTACACACCAGTGAAAGTAGCCAGCTGGTCAGCTCTGCGCCCACAGGTGTCCACAGCAGTGCAGTGCTTTCAGAGGAGGTGGTCTTTCACACCCAGATATTTTTAGGGCCATTAAAATCAAGAGTGTGGCCTCCGGAGCCCAGCAGGACGGATCCCTGATCCAGGCAGAAGCTCTGGACAATGATCCTTTCAGACTCTGAAGACAACATGGGAAGGATCAAGTCCCCAAAGTTTGGTGCTGGCAGTGAGGTCTTTCTCCCCATGCTTCTGTCTACCAGAAGTCCTGTCTTTGGGTATGTCCTTCCTCTCACAGTGAGGTGAAATGCACAGGAACTTGAGGCTCAGGGGGATTCCAGCTTCTCGGCCAGTGCTGACTCTTTCCAGCTTCATGACCTCAGGCATCATCCTTAATCCTACCAGAGACTTTTCATCCTCATCCATGATGCACAGGTGATGAGAGCCACTTTGCGGGGCTGTTGATGATTAAGTGTCTTCTGATATCATCGCAGCTAATATTTACTGAATGTTTATTCCATGTCAGAGACTATGCTAAGCACATTACAAGTGTTACCTCATTTAGTTCTTGTAAAACTGCTGAGACAGGCTCAGCCGTCATCTCCATGTAATACAAGATGAAACAAAGAGTAAAAAAGGTCAAGTAATTTGCCCCAGATTATCTAACCAGTATAGGGGCAAAGCCAGACTCCTACACAAGACTGAGTTACATAAAACCTGTGCTCGAACCCTTATGCCATATGGCCAGCTGGTTTGTCAGTACACTTATTCTGGTAGCATTTGGTGCAGTGTTAAGATTACTTCCCCTCCCTCCTGTGTAAGTCCCTGCAGTATCCTTTTTTTGTTTCTTTTTGTATTAGTGTGGGGCAGGGGTGGCCAGTTATGTCTCACATGCCAAATTTGGCCCGCATTTTGGTTTTGTAAATAAAGTTTTATTGGAATACTGCCGTGCCCATTTGTTTACATATTGTCTATGGCTCTATGGCTGCTTTTTCACTACAATAGCAGAGTTGAGTAGGTGCAGCAGAGACCATCTGGCCTGCAGAACTGAAAATATTTGCTTTCTGGAGCTTTACAGAAAAAGTTTGCCAACCTTGGGGTAGAGGAGAGAGCATGAGCTTTGCAGTCAGGAAGAACTGGGTCTAAGTCCTAACTCTCAAGGGTCTTTGAACCTAGGTGAGCCCTGTGAACTCTCTGGCTCTCACTTTCCTCTGGGAAACAGGAGGACTGACAGGTATCCTGGGGGTTCATGAGAATACCTAGCAGAGTACCTGAACAGAGAAGAGATAGCTCCCTCCCATATCCTCTCCTCTCCTCCCTCTCTTTTGTGACAAATCTAACCAGGAGCATTTCCTGGCAGCCTCCTCTGCACCATCTCTAGCCTTCCTGGAAAGAGCCTGTTTCACAGTATTCTGGTCCTGGGTGGTCTGCAGGCCTCCCCCCTTAAACTCTGCCCTGGCCATGCAGGACTCCTGTTCACACTGAACATGTCTGCCTCTTCTTCTAGGCTTCCAGTCTCTAAGAGACCCAGAATCCTCTTCCGGTGGTGAATGGGACCAGTCCAGCCTGGTCCAGACGTCCCTCCTCCGAGCTGGGCAGAAATCTGGCTTCCCCATAGCGAGCAGCCTTTAGATTCTTTGAAACATACCGCGGCTTGGCCCCCGTTTTCCTTGACTCCCTGCCAAACCTATTACACGTGTCGGAGCAGCAAGGGACTGGAAGAATTACGATTTCCATTTGGCTTCTGTGGCCGCTTAGTCTAATTTGCACTGGCTTGAAATATAGCAATTGCTGTTTTCGTTGTTTGGATTTGGAGGCTGTTTCAAGTTCTGTCTCTTTTCTCCTCTTCTCTCTTAGCTCTTTCTTTCTCTTTCTGGGATGGAGGTGGGGGGAGAAGGAATCACAAGTGGGAAAAAGTCAAGTTCAGTGCCACCATCAGAGCCCCCCTCTCCCACATGCGCTCATTTGCCCCAGCACCACATTTCATTAACTGAAAGGCTACATTGCAAGGCAAAGCATGGTAATGAGGTAGTAGCTACTCAGAACATATGGAATGTTTTTACTCTTAGCTCCAATTCCTGTCTTGGGAGGGGGTGCGCTGAAGGTGCAGTTTAAGTGGGCTACCATTCCCCACATGGGGATGAATGAATGCTCCTTGGGTCCCTTCTCTCCAGCACTGCCTCCCTCTCCTCTCTGCATCCTCTACCCTGCAGCCCCTGCCAGTGCTCCCATGTGGAGGTCATGGCCACGGAAATGAATGACAGCTCATGGAATCAAGGAGTTGCCTGTCATCTCCTTGTTGACTTATCCAGTAAGAACTCTTTCACCCTTCTCTGTTTGACCTCTTGGCACATGTGACACTGCTGACCATACCCGTTGACCTCATATGGGTTCTGAGACATTGGTTTCCCTTGCTTGATCTCCTCTTTCCCTGGAGGCTTCTTCTTCATCTGTCCATTTTTGCAGGTTCATTTGTACATCTTTAGAAGTATCCTTGATACTATCTAAAGTTAGGAAATTTGGAGGATCAAAGGCATTAAAATGAAATAACTATGGTATTTCCTCAATACTTACCCAACTGACCTGTTCCCTCTTCTTTCTCTACCTCCCTTTTCCTTCTTTCTCTTTCTTTGTATGGACTTTAAATGCCAGTTGCTGCCTGGGTACTGGAGATACAAAGATGAGGGACTACAGCCACTAGCCTGGAGAACATCACAGTCTTCTCTGGCCCATGGCCATCATTTTACTTCTCTCTCCATATTCCGTTCTTGAATTTTCCACCAAGCATACACTTCTGGGGTTCAAGGTGGCAGAGACTAAAATGTTTTCAGGTTGTAATGTCCAGCAAACTCTAACTTAATAGGAGTTAGGATCCATGTCAGAAACATGGATTAAAGTCCCCACTCACCTCGGGGGGAATCCCGTGACCAATGGCTGTTGTATGGCACCAAGTCTCCAGCTCTCTTGCATTTGGGAAGGACAACTTCTATGCTGCAATTTCTTCCCTTGATTCCTAGAGGAATCAGGCCGAGTGTAGGCTTTGAGTGAAGCCATGAGTGGTCTAGTTTCTTTCCTCCCTCTCTCCCCTCCATGTTTCTCCCCTATCTCAAGCCTAGCCTCTAGGAAACTTGCCACATGACAAGTGCCACCACCTCATCGGCTTCAGTAGGCCTCAGTTTCCCCATCTCTTAAATGGAGTGGTCTGCCTACAACATGGCTGTTGAGATGGCCCAGGCAAAAATCATACTATAACTGCCCTCTGCATGATCTCAGAAGTCCACACCAAGAGGTGGCCATCATCCCTGTTCTCTGTCCTACTCAGAGTTCACTGTAGGCTCTTGAAATATGTAAGATGAAGAGGTGGGGGGAAGCATTTCTCTGGGAGAGTGATGAGGATGTCTTGACTGAATAGACGTGGTTATTAAAAAACTGGATGCCAGCACAAGAGCATGAAGCACTGTCTCTTTTCTGCCAAGTGTTACACTGCACGGACACAGCAGTTTAATTTCCTCCCGGCAGATATGGTTTCGATGGCACGACACAGGTTAAGTTGCCTTCATCTGAGAATCACTCAGAATTAGATGACAAGAAGGGCCTACATTTAAGAAGAGGAAAAACAGTCTGGATTGGATTCAAGCATTTTTCTTTTTGGTGCTTTTCAATTCACACCCATCTGAGAACTTAGGGATGCTCACTGCTGGTACATTCCATCTAGAAGTCAGCTCAAAGAAACACATAAATTGAGAACTCCTTTACGTGCAAGGGGCTGGCCTGAGGGGGTGTGTGTGAACACACAGTTTGATGGGAAAGGTTTGTAACTGGGAGGATCTTGTATTTCTCTAGCATATGACCCTTGAGATACTCCATCTCCACTGCCAAGTCCATAGTCCAAGCTCCATCCTTTCTTTCCTGGACCAGAGCAATTACTTCCTCATTGGTATCTCCACATCCAGTCTTTCCTCCTTTCCATCTAGTCCCAGCACACCAAGTTGCAATGAGCTTTTAACAAGGTAAATCATTCAATGGCACACTTTTGTGTTAAGAATTTTACTGACTTCCCATTTCTTGGATGGACCCCCACCCCCCACCCCTGGCCCCTTCCCTGCATTGTGTATATGGGATATTAGCTTCCTTCACTCTTGACCTTGCTCCTTGGCTCCAGCTACTTTGGCTTTTACAGCCATTCCTTCTTGGCCCCAGGCCCCTTTCATATGCTCTTCCTCCTACCCAGAACTCTTACCCAACCTTTGCCTCTCAACTAGAGCACACCTCCTCAGGGAAACATTCCCTATGCTTTTGGAAGACATCCGTCTCCCTTCTGTAAGACTTCACGTTCCCCAAATTCTGCCTTTGTGACATATGTGAAGATTATTTATTGCCTGAGGAATGTGCAATTGGCTTCACTGCTTTATTCACTAGATCCTATTAGGGTGCCATGTACATTGTAGGCCTTTGATATGTCAAAAAAATTTTTTCAGTTTATTTGTTATTTATTTTTGAGAGACTGACAGCAAGCACAATGAGGGAGGGGGCAGAGACAGAGGGAGAGAGAAAATCCCAAGCAGGCTCCGTGTTGCCAGTGCAGAGCCTGATGCAGAGCTCAGTTCAAGAACCGTGAGATCATGACCTGAACTGAAATCAAGAGTCAGACACTTAACTGACTGAGCCACCCAGACACCCCAGCCTTTGATGTATTTTAATTGATTATATGAATGAACACAGAAGTTAAATCATATAGGGGTGCCTGGATGGCTCAGTCAGTTAAGCATCGAACTTTGGCTCAGGTCATGATCTCACGGTTCATGAGTTTGAGCCCCATGTCGGGTTCTGCACTGACAGTTCAGAGCCTGGAGCCTGCTTCAGATTCTGTATCTCCCTCTCTCTCTCTGCCCCTCTCCTGCTTGCACTCTGTCTCTCTCTCTCAAAAATAAATAAACATTAAAAAAATTTTTTTAAATTAAATCTGATAAACCGATCATATTGGACCCACGTTTTGATCTCTATAACTCTCTCTCTCTTTTCCCTTCCCAAATCCTTTGGCTGGTCTGGAATAGCCTGAAAATAACAATGAGAGGGACCACAAATAGCACTTACATTTCATAAAATACCGTCACATGTATTCCCTAACTTGGACCTTACCACAAGCCTATGAGGTAGGTCACACTATTCCCACTTTACAGATGGGAAAACTGACACCCAGGGGATGTGGGTATTTGGCAGATGCTGGTACCAGCTCTGCTGCTTACTAGTTGTGTGAGTGTGGACAAATCAGGAAAATTCTGAGTCTCAGCTTCTTAAGAGCGAGTCAAGCTCTTCATGAGTGTCCCCACAACATCTCTGACCACCCCCATTGTGGTGTTTTTCAAACCAATTTTCATTAAGAATTTTTTTCTCTTTCCTGCACCAGATCTGAAGCACATTGAGGGCAAGGTTTGTGTTTTATTCATAAACATGGTGCTCGACATAGAGTAGGCCCTTGTTTTAGTCCATTCTAGGCTGCTATAACAGCATACCATAAAACTGTGTGGCTTATAAACAACAGACATTTAATTTTTATACTTCTGGAGGCTGGAAATGCAAGATCAAACTGCTGGCAGGTTTGTTCTCTGGTGAGTTCTGCTTCCTGGTTCATAGATGGCTATCTTTTCACCGTGTGCTCACCTAGTAGAAGGGAAGGCAGATCTCTCTGGGGTCTTCTTTATAAGGGCACTAATCCCATTCATGCGGTCTCCACCATCATGACTATCAATACCAAAGACCTCCACTTTCTATCTAATAGTATCGTGTTGGGGGGTGGGATTTTAACATAGGAACTTTGCAGGGACACAAACATTCAGTCCCATAGCAGCCCTCAAAATGTTTGCTGAGTGAAAATCTAATGAGACAGTGCTTGGAGAAATTTCCCAAACCATGATACTAACATGGTAACTAACTGTATCATCACACAAGGCAGGAAAAGACCAGGACTTTGGAGTTAGGCTGACCTGAGATCAGGACCTGCCACCACGCTGGGGTGTAGCCAGGATTGCTCCCAGAGTTAATCCTCATTACTAACCACATGGGAGGGACTTGTGGGGCAGACATATCACCTAAAATTCCTGCTTGAATTCATCTTGCAAGGTCCAGCGGCATAGTATGTATCTCCATAATTTGTATGGAAATTTCCAGGCCCCTAAATCATTAAGAACCACTCCAAATGGAGTGGGGCTGAGGCTGCTTTTTAAGCCCGTGATTGCAAAGTTGAGTCACTACATCAAGCCCCCGATTGGGCTTTCTCTTGATTTTGGTTGTGTGTGTTTATTAATCCTCACTTCCCACTGAGTTATCTGATGAAAGCTGCGTGTTTCCTCACCTGTGATGACGGCAGTGCTAGGAGAAGCCGGCGGCACGCCCCTCTTTCCGTGACCCTACTTTTTATTTTTCTCCTGTACCTCTCAGGAAATACTCTATTACATCTTAAGAGTTGCTTACGGAAAAATGTTAATTTTTTTCCAGCAATTATTTATTTGCCAACATCTGTCTTCATTCTCTTGTACTTGGTTAGAATGGTCCTATAAGGCCGTATTCTTCTCAGGCAACCACAGTGTGTGGGTGTGTGTGTACGTGTGTGCATTTGCATGCACATGTGTGTGTGCATGCAGGTTGGGGGGGGGGTCAAGGGTGATCTTGGTGCATGATATGCGCAGGAATCAAGTAACTGCACCAGGTTATTAGTATTTTTTTAAGTCTAATTTTGGCTGGTTTCTGTGCCCGGGTGACGCTGGTTATTTATGGCACACGGTGAAACTGAACTACGAAATGAATTTACAGCCTGGAAGGGACCAAATAAATCTTAATAACAGCATCTCCCCTAAGAGCCCCATTAAGGGCCCTCACATCTGTGGCTTTGCTGCCCGTGTGCTCAAAATGGGTTCCCAGGCCTTAAAAAGCCCACGCTTCAAGGGACGTTTCCAACTCACACGAGCACTCCCTCCATGGACCCACCTCCCAGGCCACCCTCAGAGCGCAGCATTTAGAACTCCTAAATCACACAGAGGAAAGGTAGGAAGAGGGGATTTCCTTATGTGGGAGGAAACACGATAGGAATTAAATATATGGGAAAATATTCAACCTCCGTTATCAGGAGAAAATACACAGGTTCCATTTTATCTCTATTATGTAATAAAAAATAGCAGTCTTCCACACAACCCACGCAGGCTGGACAGCTCTATTAATGCTGTACTTACAGACTGTGTGTGGTGGTGCAAATGAGCACAACATTTTTGCAGGGCAATTTGGCAGGACATTTCCAGAACTATAAGATGCTTCATACCTGTTGGCCCAGCATTTTCTCTCATCTGTATGGAAAATGAGGAAACAACCCAAATGAAAGAGGGAAAATGCCTGACAAGCCTGAAATTCTCATAGGCAGTGTTATCAATATTACTTAAAATTAGAAATACCATGCAACAGTCTAAGAATAATTGCTTACATAATCATTGCATAGTTGCTCATGGAAATAGTTATTAAGAAGTGATTCTAAAGAACAGAGAAACAGTAAAAATATGTACAACATTGTGCTAAGAGGGAAAAGGGCATAAAAATCTAATCTAATCTGTAATTACAAAGTAAACACATACTTATAAATGCTTATGACAAAACAAAAGGAGAGAACTCAGAAAGGAATCTTCGCAAAAAGATTTTTGTATATACATACGTGTTTTCTGTGCGCATGTATATGTGTGTTTATGAGATAACGTTTCCTTTTTTAAAAATCTTGATATTAAAAACCCTGTGGAGGTCAGGGAAAGGCAGTATTGCATAACTGTTAAGTTCATAGGTTTTTGTAATTAAACGTGATGAAATATGAACCACTTACTTGTGGTGTAATCTGGAGCAAATCACTTAACTTCTCTGAATCTCTGTTTCTGCATCAGTAAAATGGGAATAAAAAAAATACAACCTGTGCTTTGGGACTATGGTGGGGATTAAATGAAACAATATATGTAAAGAATTTACTGTAATATTGACACACCTAACTTTCAATGATTGCCTATTATTATTATGTCTATCTGCTTATCTATCATCTATCTATATATCATCTATTTATCCATCCATCACCTATCTAATCTTATCTATTATAGTTTTAAATGACACAGTAATTGACTCTCCAACATCCATCATTAGTCAAAGTCATGCATCATTAGTCAAAGCCAGTCACTGTTATCCCATCCTCTTGCCAGTGATTGATCCAGGCCTTGGCATATGAGCTAATCCCAACTAATGAGACTTGAGAGAGGAAACACACACACAAAACTGGTATGTTTTCTTTCTCTGGGCATTGTAAAGTTTAGAGGTAACCCTGGGACCTGTGGAAGCCTTCATCCTCTGAGGATAGACATAATACTAGGAATGGCCGAGCACAGGGATAGAAATGTTGACATTATTGAGTCTTTGGATGAACAGTACACATGTCCACCCTACCTTACTTCTTCCAAATACATGAGAGAGTAACTTTCTCATTATTTTTTTTTCAGTTTGAATTAAGGCATTCAGTTACTTGCAAATAAAAACATCTCAATATAATCAGAATATAGCAGCTATCTTTGGGATATTTATCTTGGGAGACTTGAACTTTATTGGTCCAAAAATGGTTTATATGGCACCTTGCTGCTCTGATGCCTTCCTTTCCTTGCTATTCTCATTGAGCTCCAGACCTTCCTACATACTATTGACTTGACAGTTACTCTTGGTCTTGGTATGAAAAGATGCAGCCTGAGCTTAACATTTCAGAACTGGACTTGTGGTTTCTGCATGTGCCAACACACACACACACACACACACACACACACACACACACACACATTTGTGCTCTTACACACCTTCCATCATTCCTTGTCTCAAGGAACATAACCATGGCCTATTCACCTCATCCTTGATACCTCCCTCTCTTCTCTTCCCCATATTCAATCTATAACCAAATCCTATTGATTTCACTTTTTAAATATCTTTGACCTTATCTACTTCTCTTTACTTCCCCCAGCACTACCCTGTCCAGGCTATGATTCATCTCTCACTTGACCCATGACAATAGCCTCATAGTGAGATTCTCCATACTGAATGTTGCCCCCCTCTATGTATGTATGTATGTATGTATGTATGTATGTATCTCTCTCTCTCTCTCTCTCTCTCTCTCTCTCTCTCTCTCTATCATCTATCATCCATCATCTATCTTCCTAACCTCTATCATCTACCTATCTATCTAATGCAAACACATCATATCACCTTTTTGTTTAAAACCCTTCAGTGTCTTTCTTCCATTTGCTGTTGGAAAAAAGGCAAACATAGTTTAACATAGGCTAAGGGACCCTACATGATTTGACTTCTTTGGCTCTACATGTCCACCCACCATTGTTTTCCAGTGCTGGAGTTTTCTCATTTCTTTCCTATATGTCATGTTTCTGCCATCAGAGGGTTTTAGCATATTCTTTCCACAGGGAAAAATCTTCTGTTTTATGCCAAGCTAATTGCATTAATTTTTTTAGACCTTGGCTCAACTGTCATTTCCTTGGGGAAAAGTTCCAAGACCAAGTCAAATCTTTCTGTTAAACACACTCATGTATCTTCCAAATGGGCACCTAAGGCCACTACAATTTTGAATTTATTTGCATGACTGTTTGATCAAGATATATTCTCCAGTAGACTGTAAGTTTTTATTGTCCACCATTCTGTCCCCAGAGGAGAGACTCAACAAACAATTGTTGTGTGGCTGATAAATGAATGGATGTGGTCCTCACACTACGTGCACTATAATAATAGCCCCATAAATGGTTTTGTCTCTCCAGTTGTGCATACAGCTGCTAGAGTCAACTCTGAATCGTAAATCTGATTGTTGTTCTTTCTTCGCAGAAACTCTCTGATGGTTCTCCATTGCGTCAAGCATAAAGCATGTTTATTCTTAGCCTAATTTTTCAATGTTGTCTCCTAATTTGACTCTTTCCACTGCCCTCTGCACTTGTTATTCAATGTATATTCATACCCAATACTAGCTGTTCCCTGACACTTTTGCTCTTCCTTGCCTCATTCATGCTCTTCCCTTCAACTAGAACCCCCTCATTCCACCATGACCTCCCATCAAAATTTAATCCATCCTTCTAAATTCAGAGCAAATGCATTCTGCTTAAAGTTTTCTGTAATTTCTCTGATTAATATTAATTTCCCTTCTCTCGTGTTCCCATAGTCTATAAGTTATTGGGCACAAAATAATTCAGAACTATAATATGCTTTAATTAATACACCTGCAGGTATCTTGCATGGTGTTAGAAGGGAAGAGGCACGTGATCCATGTTTCTGTACAATAAAGAATCTATTTTTAATTTCACTCCTGTGGTTGCCTGTCCTGGTGATCACAAGTATTTCTACTCTCCCTGGGAGCCTGAGTCAGTGTACAGCCCCAGAGTTCGGGGTGGTACTGGGGAGAGAAAGGAGAGAAGGCACTTAGGAGAAGAGATGCAAACACTTGTACGTATATGTGTATTTCACATGGGGGAAATAGGCTTCTATCGTCCAGCTCTTGGGATTATGACCTAGGCAATCTCTCTTTGAGGCAGGTGGGACTGGGGACAGTTAGTTATGCATGGCAGCAAGGAGCCATTGACACCCAAATACTCCTCTGGCAGCTGCATTCCCTAACTGCATTTCCCTGGCACCCACCTTACCACGGTGCTCTCTGGGTCCCTCCCCAAGTACATTTCTGTAAATCCTTTCTAGGTATAAAAGAAGGAGTTCTTGCCCTTGACTCAGAGTTTCCTTTTAAAACACATTTACCCAAGTAAAATTACATGCATCAATGTAAAGAAAAAAGTGACAAGTAAATGGTTGGTCATATGGTAGTAAACAGATGACTGAAGTCTGGGAAATAGGGCCATGTACTGGACAGCTGCCTGCAGATAATCTGAATGTCAGTCCATAAGCTGGCCTCCTCCAGGCTGCCTGGCCAGGAGGCCTTTGAAAGAAAATTAAAGCAGCTACCTGCCATTTTGTTGTTCACTTCTTTTTAATAGTTCTTGAGTTGTTGACTTTTCTTCCTTAAAAATAAGTGGAAAACGTCCTGAACTGACAGATAAGACTTGATTTCCTCCTGGGAGTTTACTATACAAACAGGCACTGGTTGGAGTCTTCAAAAGATAGAACAAAGCAACGTTTGAAAACAGGGAGGTGGAAATACTGCTGACAAGGAAATTGGAAAAAAGCTAGCCAACAAAACATGTCCGCAGGTCCCCAGGCCGCTCCCAGACTGGGGAAACTTGTAGCAAATCATGACACTGTCTTTTTAAATTAGACTTTTAGATCTTTGTTAGGAAAAAAGGAATTCTGCAGCTCTCCACTGCAGAATGTAATGTGTTGGACAAAACTGTTCAGCTTTGAGCAGAGAGAGGACCATCCTCACTCATCTCTAGGGGGCTGTTGGCAGAGCCGGTGCTGGCTGGTGGGGGCGGGGGGTGTGCGGGGAGGCTACGAGGGCTACAATGTGTGGACAGTCCTGTAGACACCTGGATGTGTGGTTAGTAAGCACTGTGCCAGGGTCTTTAATTGCTGTCTGGACCTGAAACAAAAGCCTCTACCGTCTGTCTGGCAATTACCCCACCGCCTCATGGTGCTAACCCTTCAATTACCCTGTCTCCACATGCCACCCGCCAGATCATTAACTCCCGTGCCATG
Source organism: Neofelis nebulosa (assembly GCF_028018385.1). NCBI lineage: Eukaryota > Metazoa > Chordata > Mammalia > Carnivora > Felidae > Neofelis > Neofelis nebulosa. Next base: position 13,028,957 of record NC_080789.1, read on the forward strand.
CCACTCTGCATCACAGGTAAATTCCCTGTGACCCAATTCCGGTGGTTCTCAGGTAAAACTAGAGCACCACTCGCATGTGGGGAGGGATGTGTCCATTTTATATTGGAGATGATTACGAGGCCTGCTGGTTTCCATCCCAGCTCTGCCACCGTGTATCCCAGGCTTTCAATGTGCAGCGTAACTGTCTATAATTGACGGGTTTAAATCCCAGTCTGTCGGTCCACAGGACATAACGAGGTGCTGTGGAGAGCTATTGAACATTTAAGAGATGTGTACCAATGCTAGGTTGAAATCCTGTTGAGAGATCTGAAGTCTCTGGTGTATTTCTCCTCTCCCTGTACAAGAAGAGCTGGCATGGATGAGACAGGCTCAAGGTCAACTTTGTGGGAAGAAGTGCAGAAGGAAGGTCATGTGATAAACAAAGTGATTAAAACTTTGATCTCAACATAGGGATGTTCTCTCCCTCTCTGTCTCTTTCAATTCTCTTTTTCTCACAAAACAAGGGCAGTGTAATGGACCAGAGATTGCTCCTTTGAACACATCTTCACCATGAGAAGCCAGGGATGGGCAGGACAACTGCATTAGACATCCAGCCAAGCTGGTGTTGTCTGGTGAATGTTTAACCACAGATCTCTGGGAAACAAAACAAAACAAACATTCTGGATTGTACGTTTGCCGCTTTCTGTGGTGTAAATACTCCCTCTGTGGCTGGTTTCAAGCTACCAATGTGAAGTCACTGAACGTGATGTTGGGAAGAGATACACACACTCTGGCTCTCCTGAGACCATAGGAGCCAGCTCCAGCACACCACTGAGGCCATCCCCTTTGCCCTTTCTTTCCCTGGAATGTTTTTCCTTAGGCTTATCTTTCCTGTCCACTGGAGAGCAAAGACAGTGCAGAAACATATGGTGCATCCACAGGGAAAGGGAAAAAGACAGCTCGATCTACTCTGGTCCTGGCCTTGGGCATGTAGCCTTGGGGCTCTCTAGTCACTAGGACTGGGCTTCCACATAAGGTTTTGGGTTCAAAGTCACAGGGGCCACTTGCTTGGCCTTGTCCACAGTGCAGATGGGTGATTGAGGAAGGACAGGGTTTCAGCTCAGGATTTAGGGTCCCATCCCTACAAGACCACTCACGTAGGTGGGTTATTAATAGGTACAGCAATGGACTTCAATCACCAGGGCAAACACTGCCTACAAGTTTGTATTCTTCTGTTCATTCACTTTACTTATAATCTGAACCTTGCCTGCCCAATACTGCATGCAAAAGGATATTAGAGTATCCTGGACAAGAGCACAGGGTGGCCCTTGGGCTGGTACAATTCCTGCTTGGATAGAAGTAACATGGTGACCTGTACATATGGATTAGGGTCTCCTCCAAAGTGCAGTGACTCAGGAGCAGCTTTTCCTCTCATGCCCAGGGGCTCCTGTGTAAGGCACTAAGCCAGTCTCTTCACTCAGGCACCCATGCTCAATTTACAGCTCTGACTGGTCCCTTTGGGAAATGTCTGAGTCCACTCTCCCCTATGGGTGTGTTGCTGCATCTCCTGTGATGTGAAGACCCTAGGAATCTGGGACCTCAGGTAGGTATCCCTAGACTAAGGGTCATATGAGAAGAAATACATATTCTCATATATATAAGGATCTATATATAAGTATACATACACACATGCACATGCATACACATATCCCTGGATTAAGAATCATACTAGGAATAATGCACATTCTCATGTATATAAAGATACATATAAGATACACATATAGGTATATATGCACACATGCATATACATATACCTACCCCTAGATTAAGAATCATGCAGGGGTGCCTGGGTGGCTCAATTGGTTGAGCGGCTGACTTCAGCTCAGGTCATACTCTCATGGTTTGTGAGTTCAAGCCCTGTGTCGGTCTCTGTGCTGACAGCTTGGAGCCTGGAGCCTGCTTTGGATTCTGTCTCCCTCTTTCTCTGCCCCTCCCTTGCTCATGCTCTGTCTCTCAGGGATAAATAAATGTTAAAATAAATAAGTAAAAAAAAAAAAAAGAATCATGCATTTTGGGGTGCCTGGGTGGCTCAGTTGATTAAGCGTCTGACTTCAGCTCAGGTCATAATCTCATGGTCCATGAGTTTGAGCTTCATGTCAGGCTCTGTGCTGACAGCTCAGAGCCTGGAGCCTGCTTCAGATTCTGTGTCTCCCTCTCTCTTCCCCTCCTCTGCTTGCACTATGTCTCTCAAAATAAAATGAAAAATAAAAAAATTAAAAAAAAAATAAAAGAATCATGCATTGAGTATATGTGTGTGTATGTGTATATATACATATATATGTATATGTATATGTGTGTATATATATATATATATATAATATTTATAACATGATTAATCTGGAATATTCTTAATCTTCTGTACCTAAATGAGTATTTATATTTGGTAAGAAGCAAGTCAGTTTCCATTTTGGCCCCTGGCTCAATTTTCCTCTAAACTCCATGACCAGATTTTTATCCCAGTAACTTCAGTCTCCACCTCCCCTACCTCACCATCCTTGATCTATTCAATGCCAATGACCCTGACCCTCACAAGTCTTTAACCACCTACTCTTATGGCCACATTCTGGTTTTTTTTTTTTCACTTTTTTTTTTTTTTTTGAGGTGTGATTTACATTCACAGAACTTACCTTTTCTGGAGTACAGTTCTACACATTTTGCCAAAAATTGTTGGTACCACAACATCCAAGATACAGGACAATTTAATTTCCTCAAAATATTTCCCTGGGCCTCTTTGTAGTCAACATTTCCCCCTCCCCAGTTCCTGGCAGCCATGGCTGCTTTCTGCCCCTATGATCTTGCCTTTCTGAGGATGTCATATAGATGGAATCATATAGTGTGTGGAGAAGATTCACCCATGTTGTTGCATCGATTTCATTGCTGAGTGGCACCCACTGTATTAATGTACTGATTTTGTTTATGCAGTTACCAGTTGAAAGATATTTGCATTATTTCCAGTTTTGAGAAATTATGAAAAAAGAACTATATATTGTATGAACTTAAGTTTTCATTTCTTTTGACATGCTGGATCTTTAAAATTATTATTGTGGGGGTGCCTCCCTGACTCTTGATTTCTGGCTCAGGTCATGATCTTACTGTTCATGGGATGGAACCCCAGGTCAGGCTCTGTGCTGACAGCATGGAGCCTGCTTTGGATTTTCTTCCTCCTTCTCTCTCTGCCCCTTCCCCACGTCTCAAAATAAATAAGTAAAACTTTAAAAAAAAATAAATAAGAAAACTTAACATGAGATCCACCCTACTAACAAACGTTTAAGAGCAAAATGTAGTATTGTTAACTACAGGTGCAATGTTGTACACAAAATCTCTAGAACTTACTCATCCTGTGTAACTGAAGCTTTAAACCTGTTTAACAGCAACCCTCCGCACCCCCCCACCCTTGGCTCCTGGAAACCACCATTCCACTGTCTGTGACTCTGAGGTTGACTATTTCAGATATGGCATGTAAGCAGAATCATGCAGTATTTGTCCTTCTATGTTGGGCTTTTTTCACTTAGCATAATGTCCTCCTGGTTCATCCGTGTTGTCACATATGGCAGGATTTTCTTCTTTTTTAAGGCTGAATAACATACCACATTTTCTTTATCCACTCATCTGTTGATGGACACTTAGGTTGTTTCCATATCTTAGCTTTTGTGAATAATCCATACTGATGACTCACTAATCTCTGCACTTTTCACACAGAACTCTCTTGAGCTTCAGACCTATAAAATCAACTCCTCATTAATACCCACCAGCCTGTGAATTTTATGGGCATCTAAAATACAACATGTCAAAAATTAACTCATGTCTTTCTCTCCAAACTGTTTTCTGATGTTCCTCCTTTCAGTGATAACACCCATTTAACTGTCAACCAAGCACAAAGCACAGCCATCATTCTTAACCTCATCTTCTTCTTTTGTCTCCTCATGCAATTAGTCACCATGTCCTGTGAATTCTCCCTCTGGATTGTCTCTAAATTCTCTCCTCTCCATCTCTACCTAGTTAAGGCTCTTACCGTCCTTTGCTGGATTACTACAATAATCTCTAACCAATTTCCCTCCACATAATAGCCAAAGGGATGTTCCTTAAATGCAAATAAATCTAAGCAATTCCTTATGTAAAAAGTATTTAGTGGGTCCCCTTTTGCACTAAATGTTAAGCATGACCAACAAACAATGCCATTCCCTGGCACCTCCTGCCTGTCCAGCCGCATCTCTTTCCAATCATTCTCCAGACCTACACTTTAGTCACAATGAGCCATCTGAGGTGACTCTGACATGTCATCTCTATAAGGGTCAAGTCCCCTTTATTGGAGCTTTTCCACATGCTGCATCCTGAAGCTGGCATGCTCCCCTGACACCATCTTTAAATATTTTTTCATTTAATTTTTACTTGCCATGCTCTATTTTGGTGGAAGATTATATTTATTTGTATCAATGTGTTTCTATTAATAGTAGACTTGGAAATTAATATCTTTGCAGTTTTATTGACAAATAATTGACAAAATTATAAGGTATTTAATGTGTACATGATAGCTTGATATATGTATGCATTGGGAAATGATTATCATAATTAACACATTCATCACCTCACATAGCTTTTCTCTCTCCCTCTCTTTCTTTCTTTCCTTCCTTCTTTCCTTCCTTCCTTCCTTCCCTCCTTCCTTCCTTTCCTCCCTCCCTCCCTCCCTCCCTCCATTCTTTCTTTCTTTCTTTCTTGTATGGTAAGAATGCTTAAGATCTACTCTGTAAGTAAATTCAAGTATACAATACAATATTATTATGTTTCCCATACTGTACATTAGATCCTGAGAATTTATCATCCTGTAATTGAAAGTTTGTACTCTTTGACCAATACATCTCATTTCCACCACCCACAGCCCCTGGCAACCATCAATCTGCTACCTATTTCTATGAGTTGAAGTTTGTTGCTGCTGTTGTTGCTTTAAGATTCCATTTGCAAGTGATCCCATACAGTGTTTGTCTTTGTCTGGCTTATTTCACTGAGCATAATGCCCTCTAGGCTCACCCACGTTGTTGCAAATGGTAAGATTTCCTTCTTTTTTAAGGCCAAATGATTTTGCACTATATAGCATATGTTTATCACATTTTCTTTATCCATTCATCTATAAAAGGACTCTTAGGTTGTTTCTATTTCTTGGCTATTGTGAACATGGAAGTGCAGTTATTTCTTTGAGTTCATGATTTCATTTCTTTGGGCATATACCCAGATGGAATTGCCGGATGATACAGTAGTTCTAGTTTAGTTTTTTGAAGAAACTCCATATTGTTTTTCTTAACAGCTGTATCAATTTACAGTCTCATCAACAGTGCCCAAGGGCTCCACTTTCTCCATATCCTCACCAACATTTGTTATCTCTTGTCTTTTTTGATAGTAGACATCCCAAAAGATATGGGGTGATATCTCATTATGGTTTTGATTTGCATTTCTTTGATGATTGATCATGGTGAGCAACTTTTCCTGTATCTGTTGGCCATATGTACATCTTCTTGAAAAAAAAATGCCTATTCAGGTCATTTACATATTTTTAAGTCAGGTTATTGGGAGGTTTTTTTTTTTCTTTTTGCTATTAAGAGTTCCTTATATATTTTGGATATTAATCCATTATTGGGTATATGGTTTGCAAATATTTTCTCCCACTCTGCAGGCTGTCTTTTCATTTTGTTGATTACTTCCTTCCTGTGCAGAAAAATTTTAATATGACATAGGCCTACTTGTTTATTTATGTTTTTGTTCCTTTGCTTTTGGTGTAAAATTCAACAAGTCATTGTTTTTTTAATTTTGTTTTGTTTTTTAGATTTTTTTTTTGAGAGAGAGAGTTGGGAGAAGGGGCAGAGGGAGAGGGAGGAAGAGAATCCCAAGCAGGCTCTATGCCCAGCATGGACCCTGAGGCAGGGCTTGGTCCCAAGACCATGAGATCATGACTTGAGGTGAAATCAAGAGTTGGACACTCAACTGACTGAGCCACTCAGGCAGCCCCAAAAAGTCACTGTTAAGACCAATGTTAAGGAATGAGGTACTTGGAACAGAGAGGATTTTTTTTTAATGGAAAGTTTAGTCTTAGGGAGAGAGGAATATTTTTTCTACTGTTAAAAAAAATTAAATGAGGGGTGCCTGGGTGGCTCAGTTGGTTAAGCGGCCGACTTCGGCTCAGGTCATGATCTCACGGTCCGTGAGTTCAAGCCCCACGTGGGGCTCTGTGCTGACAGCTCAAAGCCTGGAGCCTGCTTCTGTTTCTGTGTCTCCCTCTCTCTCTGCCCCTCCCCCATTCACTCTCTGCCTCTCTCTGCCTTTCAAAAATGAATAAATGTTAAAAAAAATTGAATGAATTTCAGATGGCATTAGATAAAAATAAGGTCATAATTAGAGCAGGAGATTTGGATGGCACTTCTACTCCTTGGCTATATTTCTTATGTGAAGTAAGAAGTGAACTAGGAAGGAGATCATATACTGGAGTGGGGTCCGGGAGGAACTTGGTGGCTCAGGTTGGGAGATAGAGTTTATGAGATCCTGTACCTCTCATCCTCAATGAAATTATTATGTTCTTATGTCCTGTAGCACCAGATTCCCTTGGTGGATTAATTAAGAGATAGGATCTTGTCAGGCAGGGATTAGAGGTCAAAAGGCAGAAGTGAGATTGAGGGTAATGTCACAAGAATAACCAAATCATTGATTCTGGGGCATGTAGGGAAAGTAGTGAAAACGGAAAACTCTAATAGATTGGGGGCAAAATCAGGTGTTCAAGGAAGTAAAGACCTCAATGAGGGAGTGAGATCTAGAAGGACAAGAAGTTGGGATTATAGGTAGGGCAGATTTTTGGTAGTATCAAAATCCAGGGTAGGTATGATGTAGTCCTACTTACCCATTTTTACTTCTGTGGCTTGTGCATTTGGGGTCATATCCAAGAAATTATTGCCTAGATCAATGTAATGAAGCTTTCCCTGTATGTTTTTTTCCAGGAGGTTTAAAGTTTCACGTCTTATATTTAAATGTTTAATCCATTTTGAGTTGATTTTTGTGTATGGTATAAGATAAGGACCCAATTTCATTCTTTCACATGTAGATCTCCAGATTTCCCAACACTATTTGTTGAACACCCTATCCTTTCCTGTTGTGTGTATATTCTTGGCACCTCAATTGAAGGCCCATTGTCTGTATATATGTGAGTTTATTTCTGTGCTCTCTATTCTATTCCATTGCTCTATATGTCTGTTTTTATGGCAAAATCATATTGTTTTAATTACTAAAGCTTTGTAATATATTTTGAAATCAGGAAATGTGATGGCTCCAGCTTTTTTTTCTTTCTTGGGATTGTTTTTGCTACTGGGGTTCTTTTGTGGTTCCATATAAATTTTAGGATTGCTTTTTCCATCTATGTAAAGAATGCCATTGAAATTTTTATAGGGATTGCAATTGAATCTGGAGATTGCTTTGGGTAATATGGACACTTGGAAAATACTAAATGTTGCAGTTAACAAAGATGGGATATCTTCTCATATATTTATGTCTTTATTTTTTTCGTCAATATTATGTAGTTTCCAGTGTACAAGTATTTTCACTTCCTTGGTTAACTTTATTCCTGAGTATTTTATTCTTTTTTAATCTATTGTAAATAAGATTGGTTTCTTCGTTTCCTTTTCAGATAGTTTGTTGTCAGTGTATAGAACACAACTGATTTTTGTTATGTTGACTTAGTTTATGGGCTCCTCCTATGGCTCCCACAACATTTCATACTTTCATCTAATATACCACTGATCATATCATATTATAGTAGCTGTGTTACATGACAGACACCCTCTACAGAGAGGAAGTCTTTAACAATTTTTTTAAATGTTTATTTCTGAGAGGGAGAGAGACACAGCATGAGTGGGGGCAGGGCAGAGAGAGAGGGAGACACAGAATCAGAAGCAGGCTCCAGGCTCTGAGCCATCAGCACAGAGCCCGACACGGGGCTTGAACTCACAAACTGTGAGATCATGACCTGAGCCAAAGTCAGTCCCTCAACTGACTGAGCCACCAGGCACCCCAGAGAGAGGAAGTCTTTAAAACCAGAAATTCCTTATGTTTTTCAGGAATGATTACTGCTAGACAGTCAATATAATATCGTGAAAAGAGCACAAACCTTGAAATTAAAAAGCCCTGAGTTCAAATCTTGACTTCCATTTATGAGACGTGATGACGAGAATCAAATGAGAGAGCAATTGCAAAGTGCCTCATAGAGTGTCTTGCACTTAGCAAGCAGTAGATAAATGGTCATTATTATCATTGTTGCTGCCTGCAATCCTTGGAAAATTACTTAACTTCTTTATTGAAGTTTTGTTTTCTTCTTTTGTCAAATGGGGGATAAAAATGTATTTAATCAAGCAGACACATGTAATTCTGATTCCTCTTCTTCAGTGTTTCTATTCTAGAATGCCCGTGTGTGTGTGCACACGCGCGTGCATGTGTATGTCTGTGTGTGCGCGTGTGCTTGCTTAAACATTTCTTCTCCATTAATATTCCTTCCCCTTACCTTATGAGAAATCTTAGCTCCAATCTGATAATGTGAGGGAGTGAGAGTCCTTTAATACACTCCACCTATTTAGATTTGAGAAATTTCTCAGCAAGTCTAGCTCATACTCCTTCATGTCTTTTGTTGTGTGCTTACTGACTGGGGGCTTAGTTTCTTAATGCATGGTGGTTGTTATGGGGTCAACGACTCTCCCAACAAAGGCTACGCTTACTGGTTGAAAAATTCAATATGGTATACAACAGATTTTATATATCTAATTTTTGTGATTCTGTGTTATTATGATAGCTGACAGCAGAGGATGCTTTAGTCAAATTAATCTAAAAATTTTAACTATGAAATATTCAATTATACAAGAGTGTAGATTAGGGTTGTCCAATGGAATTTTCTATGATGATGGAAATGTTCTATAATCTGCTCTCTTGCATATGGCAGTCACTAGTCTTCCAGTATGGCAGCCACTAGCCACATATGGCATTAAGCACATGAAATGTGGTTAGTGTACTAAGAAACTGAATTTTAAATTTCATCAAATTTTAATTAACTTAAATCTAAAATGAATTAGCCACATGTGGCTAGTGACTACTGTATTGGAAGGGATAATATTGAAAAGCCCCTTGTCTCTACTACCCAGATTTATCAAAGATTTTTCATGTGTGTTTCAGACTTTAAAAAGGAATGAAACATTATAGATGCAGTTAAATTTCCCTATAAACACGATCTGCATTCCCCGCCCCATCTCACTTATATCCCTTCCTCACCAGTTATAATCACTCTTCTGAACATAGTTTAACATTTCCACGCACATTTTTATACTTGAACAAAATATCTATCCATAAGCAAGATGTTGATGTGTTTTGCACATTTTAAACTTGGCTTATATCATACTTTTCATATCTTTCTACAACTTGTTTTCCCATATGCCCTTGGGACTCATCCATTTTGATATAGATAGCGCTAGATCATTTTTTTTGCCTCCCGTATTCTATTCCAATAAATGAACATAGCAGGAGCTGTTTACCTGTTCTCCTGTAAATGGAAATTTGGGCTGATGAATCTCTCACATTTACAAATCATGTTGCAGCTAACAATCTTGTACATGTCCCCAAGTGTGTGAGAGATCCTCTACAGCTAGGAGTTTGGTCATAGAGTATGTGCATCTTCAACTTTGCAAGATGCTGCCAAATCACTCTCCAAAGGCTTGTCCCAGTGTACTCTCCCAACCAGTGGTACACGACCATGACTCTCACTCCACATCTGGGAGTGTCCAGGAAATCTGTCTCAGGGTATGCACAGGTGTTCTGTGCATACTATCCTGGCCACAAATTTTATATGGGGAACTGAAAGTAAACTATTGACCTTCCCCAGGGTTTTTATTCTTTTGCTATATTAAGAAATGCTCTTCCAGGGGCGCCTGGGTGGCTCAGTCAGTTAACTGGCCAACTTCAGTCAGGTCATGATCTTGCGGTCCGTGAGTTCGAGCCCCGCGTCGGGCTCTGTGCTGACAGCTCAGAGCCTGGAGCCTTTTCAGATTCTGTGTCTCCCTCTCTCTGACCCTCCCCTGTTCATGCTCTGTCTCTCCCTGTCTCAAAAATAAATAAAACATTAAAAAAACCTTAAAAAAAAAGAAATGCTCTTCCATTCATTGCTCAGACCCCTCCTTTCCTCCTTCTCCCCTTTCCTCACTCCCTGACTCTCTCTTCCTTCCTGTTCACTAGGGCAGCAAATAGTTACAGAGGCATTTAAAATGTAGATGGACATCAAGATGAAAGGCACAGCTGTTTTCTTAAGGAGCTCCCAGCTGAGTGCACACACAGGGCTAAACCCCTGTGCACACACAGGCTGTGGAGGATGAAAGATGGAAACATAGAATCTCTGGCAGTCTGAGCATCAGGAAGGGCTGTCTCTTAAAAGATCACATCAAAGCAGAATAAAACACGGTTTGGGCAAAGAAACAGTCAGGGGGCATTTCCAGTAGAGGTTCAGAGGTGAAAAAGAAAGCAGGGCATCCTCCAAGAACTGCAGGTTGTTGGGCATCACCAGAGCACAGCTAGAGTCCTAAGAGATGAGTCAGGGGAGGCTAACAGGGCCATATGGTAAAGGCCCTTGTATGTCACGCTAACAGGCCTGTATTTCATCTTGGGGGCAGTGATGTGCCATTAGTAGTCGCTGTCTGTTGTTTCTGTCTGCCACACATTCGTTTCCTTCCTTTTGAGATATGGCCTTCCCCTGCCCATCTTTTGGCAGAACTGACTTCCTCAGGTCTGCGTGGTTCTGAGGAGCTGGCCAATCACAGCCTTCTTCCACCTGCATGATCCAGGCCTAACAAATCGCAGTTCTCCAAGCCCTTGTCTCAAGTTCTGGGTATGTGATCTAAATGGACCAATCAAGGTCCTTCTCAGGAGCTATAAATAAAGACGTGGAGACGGAATGTTTCCTTCGATATAAAGGAGATAAAGATTTTACTTTTAGATTCATCATATAATATTCAGGAGGAGATGTTGAATGAATGGAGAAATGTTCTGTCCTGGAGATATGGATTTGGGGGTCTTTACTTGATTCTCACTTTCTGTCATCTCTTCCACTCCAGAGTTAAGTCCTTCAAGCTCTGCCTCGAAACTCACCCAGAATCCGCCCATATTTCTCCATTTCCACTGCTGGGGCTCCAGTGTAAGCAACTGTCTTCTGTCTTCTGGGCCATTGCACTAACCACCCATCGTCTACAGTGTCATCTTTTTCCTCCATACAATATGCTTTCCACACAGCAGAGTGATCTTTTCAAAAATACAGATATGACAAAGTGGCCCCCTTCTTTACTTCCCCAAAAGTTTCCCATCAAATGTGGAACGGTTTAACTTCCTAGTGTGGTTTACAAGGCTCCATGTGTTCTGGCCTCTGCCTCCTCTAACTTCACCTTACAGCACATTTGGTATCCATTCACTCATTCATTCATTCACCCAACAAATATTTGTGTAGTACCTACCACTTTTCAGGCAATGGGGATGCAATGATAAACCAGGTAGACTAGATCCCTGTGATGATAGAGCTTACATTTTAGGGGGTAAGGAGGGAAAATCAATAACATATAAACAAGATGCTTTCAGACGGTGATCAACATTTATGAAGACAACACAAGTAGAATGATAACAAAACAGTGATCGGTATTGAATTAAATGGGTGACACTTAGATTAGATAATTTTCTTTTTTCTTTTTTTTTCTTCATGCCAAAAGGCCAGGATGTTAGGAAAAATAAGTAAAACGATCTGATTTACATTTTAAAGTATTTTTTTCTAGCTATTTTGTTAAAATACAGTGTAGAAATCAAGGACAGAAGCGGGAAGAACCAGTTTGGAGGTTCTTGCAAAAATCAAGGTCAGAAAGACTCTTTTTATTTTAAGTTTATTTATTTATTTTGAGAGAGAGTGTGTGTGTGTGCACACAAGTGGGGAAGGTACAGAGAGAGAGGGAGAGAATCCCAAGCAGGATCCACAATACCAGGGCAGAGCCCAATGCAGGGCTCGAACTCACAAACTGTGAGACCATGACCTGAGCTGAGGTTGGATGGTTAACCAACTGAGCCACCCAGGCACCCCTCCCTTTCTCTTTTTTAATATGAGTTGTGTTTCTATCTCAGGACCTTTGCTTGGAGCCCTTTGCTCTTGTGTCTTCCCCTGGCTGCCTTATTCTTGCCGTTCATGACTCAGTCCAAATGCCATCTTCTGTGTGAGGCTTCTCTGACCATGCCACCTAATGTAGCTATAACTGTAGTTTCCCTTTGTTTCATGAGATGCCCAAAGGGGGACCTGGCCATCCGTGAACTAGGGCAGGGTATGTATCCTCAGAAAGGGGAGGAGTGCTAAAGGAACATCCACTTCTCAACCCTTATTCCAAACTCCTACTCATTTTGGACTGTGAGGGACTGTCTCCACAGCAGTGCCCTAGAATGCTTGTATTTCATATAAAGTAACAAAACATGAAATACTAATAATATAGCTTAAAATAAAATCTGGAAATTGAGATCTCTGGTAACCAGAGATGTAGGCAATTTCTTCAATCAAGCTGAAAGCCACAAAATGATTCTCCCTTTCTCTCTTCCTCCCTCTCCCTCTCTCCCTTGTTTTCTCCCCTTCACAGGATCTCAGCTTTTTCATATGTAAAGTGAGACCATTAAGACTAGGAGGTCTTGGGAGATCTTCCATTTTTCTGAGTTCTGCCCACCTCCCTCCCAGTGTTTGCAGCACTGAGCTGCTCCATATGGTTCTGGAGTGCTTGGTGCTGGCACAGGCAGAGAAGAGAGACTCCTGTTTGCTAGAAGAGTCCGTGTTCACATTCAGTGACCCTGGGGGCTTCACCAGAGATTCGGCAGCAAGCCTGGAGGAGAACAGGAAGGCCAAGGGAGCTAATTAAAAGCTCTCTGATTGATCACTGGAGGAAGGATGAGTTACAGGGGTGGGCCCAGGAGTTGTTATGCATTTGCAGCTACAAATTGCTTTTCGGACTCAGAATTGGCTCTAAGGAGGGACCTATTGCATATGAAGTGCTTGCTCCCCACCACCATCTCCCAGATTGTCATGTAAGCCTCTCCAAGGAACTCACAGAGAAGGCAGCCAAGGCACTGTGTGCACAAGAGGCTTGCCCAAGAGCAGGAAGTTAGCATCATCTGTACTATTTTGTATATCCAAGGCTGCCGTGTAGCCTCTGTGTATCTAATGAGACCAGAAACCAATGCACCTTCAGTCTGTCTGTTGGAGGTTCCTCCCAGAACCTGATTCCATCTGGAGGAACTGTTGTCTCTGCCCCGTAGGAGCTACATCTCTGGGACTGCATGTATGGGGAGGGTGAGCCTGGGCATCTGTGTGGGCATTGAGCCATTCAGCCCAGATTCGTGGACAAGCTTCTTACTTCAGTCTCCTCTAGAACACATCACTTCTCAGCTGTAGTTGAAGCTCTGTCTTGACCCTCAGCCTCCTGACTCTTTTACCCATCTCTACCTCTTAGCCGTCCTCTGGGGGTCCTGGCCCTGTTGCTGGAGGGCCTTCTGATGACTTTTGATGACTCACATGCAGATCACAGATGTGACCTGACACCTGACTCTGAGCATCACTATTGCCAGTCGGACAGCCAGACATGTCCGACTAGGTTGCTGAGCCCCTGCAGATATGATGGACTGGGCCACGGGGTGCCGTGATGGCTGACTCCATACCCTATTGCTGCCTAGACCCATCTTCCCACCCGCACACCTTGTAGCTGAGTCCTCCCAGTCTGTGACTTGACTCTATGTGAGCCATTCCGTTTGGGAGCTAGGCCACAATGGGGAAAGAACAAGGTCCTCAATCCCAGTGGGTCTCGTGGAGGATGTTCACATTGATCAGAGCATACCTTGGAACAGATCAGGGGAGGTAGAAACAGATGTTCTGGGATTAATTACGTGGAGAAGGTGGAAAGCAGAGAGTGGTCAGTTTAAGTCAGGGAAGCAAGGCCTCTGCTCCTTCTCAGCCATCGACCACCATCTTCCCCTTACCTGGTGCCGGGTGTCCTGCCTTTTTGCTGTTTCCTGACTGTGTCTGGCAGGGTCTGCTTCTTCTGGGTCTGCATGGGTCTTTCTTTCATTTCATCCAGGCCTCCACTCCACTGTCATCCCTCTCCTGAGAGAGCCTCCCCTCCCCACCCTTCCCTCTGTGTCACCCCATCACCATATACTGCTTATTCTTCCTTAGAGCACTAGTCACCATTTGCCATGGTGCAAGTGTTTATTTGTGTATTTGCTTATTTTCTGTCTCCTCCAACTAGAAGCTAAATCCCCTCAGGGCAGGGAATTACTATTTGTGTTGCTGAGTCCCCAGTACCTCAAAGATTGCCAGGCACATAGTACCTGCTGAATTGATGCTTCTTAAATGAATGAATAAATAATACAAAGGGTGGCCAGCAGAAGGTAGACCTTGGGTTGGCCTTGAAGGACAGATGGGGCTGAACTGGGTAGGCATTCCAGGAGGAAGCATTAGTGGGGGCAAAAGAATGGAGGCAAAGAAGTGCAGGAGAAATTCAGCAGGTGGGGGATTGGGATAATAGAAAGAGGAAGGCATGAGTGTTGGTAGCCAAAATGGGACAGGTGCATGTCAGAATAGATAAGGAAATTCACATCAGCCTGTGATTGTGTTGGATCCCCACCCATCCACCTCTGGGCTTCTTCCTCCATCCAGATACTACACATCCCTCAAGCCTCGGCATCCCACCTGTCTAACAAACTGGGCTTTGGAATCTCGTAAATTTTGGTTAGTTTTGTCCTTAGCACTTACTTGCTGTGTGACCTTGCAAGAATCCTGTCTCAGAGCCCCTGTGTCATCCCCTGCACCACACATTGTAAATGTGCTGCTCAGAGTGGTCTCTCAGTGTTTCAGGTGATATTCTTCATCCATTGTCATGAGCTTCTCTAGCACATGACTCTGATTGTTCATCAGTATTACGAAAAAGTGACCCTCAGGAGAGGGAGAAAAGCAGAGATGAATCTGATTCCTGGTTCTACCCCCCCTTACAAGTTGTGTGACTAGTAGCTGGACCTCAGTGTCCTTATCCATAAGATAGGAGTGAAAACACTTCCCTCATGGGTTTGTTGTGAAGATTAAGTGCAATTCCACTTACAGGTGCTAAGCACAGAGAGGTGCTCAAAACAATATATCTTGCCTCCCTCACTACCAGTCCCCCACCCCCACCAAAAGGACCACAGCTTTTTGCTAGAACTTTCTTACCAGGCCAAGTCCCCAGCTCCTGGTGGGCCTGGACCACCTCAGGCAGCCAAGGCTCTTGCTAATTAATGGGTTGAATTCTCAAGCAACCTTAGCCTCTTAGAGGAGATCATCAGCCCCATTAATCAGAGGAGGCCTTCCCAGTTCTCCTGTAAGGCAGCCTCGGGCATCGTGCAAAATTCATCATAAAAGCCCAAATGAGATGGCAAAAGTATGTTTCCATTTGAAAACTCTGATTACCAGTTTGCTAATGCAAGCTGGCTCTGAGACAAGGGTGACATTTTTATTTATTTATTTGTGGGTTGTGTTGTTCTTGTGATGATGTTTTTACCCTTCTTCTGAAGACTGATTGGACCTCATACAGCAAGTGGGGTATGTTTATTTGCTTAGAATCTAATTACATTATAGAATGGTCAGGCGTGGCACCTTGCCGTTTTTCTAGCCTGCTTTCCCTTTCCAAAGCATGTGGGAAGGTGGACAGCAAAGAAACGTTATAAAGCAATCATTCCTCTTGGATTTGGTAAATAAGTGGGGACCAGAGGATGTATGTGGATCCATTTCTGAAGGTGAAAAGGCCAAACCATCCCTTTCAGTTCCATGCCATGAAAACACTTCCCATTCTGCTCACGTAGGTCAGTGGAAACTCTGTCCAGAGCATACCCTGAAAAACGTACTTTTTCCTTCCCATATTTACACAGCAGTAAGTACTAATTGGTACTTATATTAGTACTAATATTAGTAATAAGTACTAATACTTACTGAGCTTTTACTAGGTGCCAGGCACTGTCCTAAAGACTTTAGTTGCATTGTTTCATTTAACCCTCACAATAACCTTATTTATTAGCTGTATTATTCCTATGTAACAGATCAAGAAATTGAAGCATACAGAGGTTCACTTGCCCACCCACCATCAGCTCTTACATGGTTGAGCTAGGTGTTGATACCAGGCATATTTGATCCAAAGCTGTGTTTTTAACTGTATTAATATATTAATATTAATGTTAACATATTAATTTGTATTGATATTATTATTCATACTAGCATATTGTTAATAAACAAATTAGTTGACAGAAAATGACAAATAATTAAATTATAAGATTATGACTGTGGCAGCTTCTTCTGTTTATTTCCCAAGCAGTTTTCCTTTGGGATTCTTGGTTGCTCAGCTCAGGCTATACTTAACATCCCTGGCTGTGAGGTGGAGTCATGTGACCAGGCACACCAAAGGAAAGGAAGTGCAAGAAATGTGTGCAATTTCTGTATCCCTTGGATCATAAGAAGCCTCAGTCCTGGGCTTTGTTTCCTCCCCACTGATTGGATATGGTGATGACTGGGATAGCCTTGGGAGCCTCATGTTGAAGGCAAAGCCACACTCCAGTCCTGCCCCAGCCCAGTTCCTTTGATGATTTTATGGAGCAGAGGGTAGCAATCTGCCCTACACTGTTATGCACAAGAATCATACATTTCTTTGCTCTTTAAATGACTGAAATTTGAGTCTTACTCCAACTAATATAGTGATTTCTCCTCCTTTCATAGAATCAAAGGTAATCTAGGCTAACTTTTGAATCTATCACCTGATAGAACATCTCTTGAAGACGTTTAGTTGTAGATGGTTTACTTCCTATTGAGTCAGCCCTAAAGCTCTACCATTAGAAAGCTGTATCATTAGAAAATTGTTAGAATTTAAATTCTAAGGTAAAATTTGTCTCAGTAATTCACATGAGGGTCCCATTGTCCTTACGGCCATATAAAGCAATTGTGATTCCCTTTCCAACATTGAAAGCCTTTTTTTTTTCCCCAGAAAGAGAGTGCGAGCAGGGGAAAGGGACAAAGAGAAAGAGAGAGACAGAGAGAGAATCTTAAGCAGACTCCATGCTTAGCTCAGAGCCCAACACAGTGTTCGATCCTATCACTCTGGGATCTTGACTTGAGCCGAAATCAAGAGTCAGACGGCTCCACAGACTGAGCTACCCAGACACTCCAAAGAACCTTCCATTTTCTGAAGACAACAATCATGCCCCATGAGTGGTCTTGTGCACCAAATGTTCTCCATTCTTTCAATTTTCTTCTTACAACATTGTTTTGAGATGCAGGCACCAACTCCCCAGCTATATTCCAGGGTGTCTATAGTTCTCAAAGCGTGGTGACTCAAGACAAATCTCAACCTCACATGTGTTTTGTCCAGTTGGAGAACAACAGCATAGTTATTCCTATTTTCATTTCTGTGCTTGTATTCATTCCTCTTAATATTAAATTCAACAAACATTTATCCATCTTTCTGCATTCAAGGATGCTCAGAGCTTGTAGGTGTGGCTTCTGTGTATGCTTAGCATGGCTGATTTTCTCTGAACCTCCTGCAGGCTGCTGTCATATTGTCCTCACTGTTCTGTGAAGACAAGGGCAGCTGGTGTCAGAGAGCAAGAATAACTATCCCCTTCAAAGTCTCTCTAGCTGGACTAAGAACCAAATTGACATGAGACAGATTAGCAAGAGAAAATCAAATTTAATGACGTTCAAACAGGGAATCCACACAGACAAGGAAATAGCAAAGACAGACCAAATGAGGTATATATGTCATTCTGGAGTAAGGAGAAGGGGCTAGGGAGCTGGACCTACAAAGGGAAGGAATGCAATTTACAGGAAGATAAAAAACAGTACATGTTACAGTAACTAAATGTTTGCTGAGCTGCTCAGAAACAATGGGACATGAAGGACTTTGATCAAACAGGTCTTGCTAGGTTCCTCTGTGTCCATCATACCTAGCTTATAGTATAATGTAGTTCTCTGTGGTGACAGCTCTCTTCCTGGAGCAAGTCCTCTATCCAAATTCTTTTTAGGCAGTTGAGGGGGAGGTAAAGAGCTTTTCCTTGATCTGCTGAGTTTTGATTGCTTTTTAGCTCAAAATAATCTTCATGCCGAAGTAGCCCATCTTGGGGCAGCCTACGCTGGTTTCTTTAGACACAAGTGCAGAATTCCATATAATGACAGTTAGTTCCTCATATTGTCCAATCAAAATTGTCCTCTCCTGATTCTGTCATTTATTTTTCCTCCCAGGAAGGTGATGGAAAAATAGAGATAGTTTTGACAGAGAGCCTCTAAAGAGTAATAAGCTTTAGTCCGTCACCCACACACCACATCATTTATCCTCAATCTAATATTTAGTTTATGTGCATGAACGATGTCATTTTTAATACTGGAGAGGATGATTTACTTGACCTTGAGAACTATGTCACTCAGATTATTATTGTATGGAGTGGTTGCTTTAAAAAGCCTGTGTCCTATTCAGTATAAAGCCTTTAGGTCTGTAACTCAGGTTTGAGTTATTTTCTGGTATTTGGTAAAACAAACAGTTCCTTTAATCAAAATTAAAGACATGTTAGAGAGCCTTGGTGGAATGAATGGACATGGCATCTGAGGTATTTGAAATGTCTGCAGAAGAAAGAATTCTTGGAGGTTTCTCCAGGGAACATTGCTTCATTCATATACTCTCTCTTCAAGTTCACCCCTATGACCATGTGCATTAGCCCATCCCCCCTCTCTGTCATGTCTCAGTCTCTGTCTCTGTCTCTGTTTCTCTTTCTCTCTTACACACAGACACACACACACACTCACACACATATACACAGAGCCAGGAAGGTCTGTTTTCCATGACCGTGCCTTCCACAGCTTTTCAGCTCTGCTTCTGGCTGTCCTTGTTCTCTCTGGCTAGGTATCCCTGGTGACCGCTGTGAGTACCGCTGTCCAGATCCACTGCAGGGACCCTCATCCTGGTCAGGACCCTCCCTGGCTTCTCAGCAGGGGGTTATTTCTGCATTTCTGATGTCCTCAGACAACTTAGAGACTGGTCACCTTCCCGAGGATGGCTTGGGACTAGAAAATTCAGTGACCCAGGGACCAAGAATGACACAATTAAAGGAGACACAAGAGACAGACAGAGAAGACCTAGTCATTCTGTCATTTCCGGGACACCTGAGAAGCTTGGTGGGGGAATCGGGTGAGACAGGTGTTTTGGTCAAGGCTGCCAGGCATATATGTCTCATGAGGACAAATGTCTCAGTCTTCTCAGGCTGCCATAACAAAATACGATGGGCTGCATGACTTATTTACTTCTTACAGTCCTAGAGGCTGGAAATCCAAGATCAGGGTACCGGGTGATTTGTCTCCTGATGAGAACCCTCTTACTGGCTTGCAAACAGGCATCTCTTGCTGTGTCCTCTCATGTGGTAGAGAGTGAACAAACTCTGGTTTCTCTCTTCCTCTTATAAGGGCACTAATCCCATCATGGGGGCTCCACCCTCATGACCTCAGCTAAACTGAATTTCTTCCCACAAGCTCCAGATCCTAACACCATCACACTGGGGTTAGGCCCTCAACATATGAATTTTGGGGGACAGACCTATTTAGTCCTCAGCATCAAGGAAAATAAGCCAGCTCTTTTCATACCCAAACTTAGAATCCCAGCTCTGCCATTTACTAGCAGGAAACATAAATTCTCCAACCTCAGTTTCCCCTCTATGCAGTGGGGGCATGAGCATTCATGTTGATGCCCTTAGTGATATCCTCATGATCTTATCTCTTTCTCTTGGAAGCCTGGTCATACTTCTTTCTTGCCTTTGGTTATCAGTAGAGGTGGGGTTAAGCTGCAATGGATTGGAGGCCAAATGTGTGGATAAAAACATATCAGACCATCATCCCAGTACAGCTAACTTGAGAAGAAGGCAGAGGCCCACCCTCATGCACACATTCAGTCTCAGTATCCACTCCCTAGCCTCCCAAGGGTCATGGTTATTTCACAAGTGCAAGGAAGCAGTGGCAGGATGGTTAAGTACCAATCTCCCTCTACTCCCCCAAAGTTGAATGCGAACAAAAACTGGGCCCTTTGAATGCTCAAAACATACTGTGATGGCCGTGTGGTGTTCTTAATAAAGAGCTGTTCATCTAACACATATTTACCTGGAATTTCCATGTGGTGGGTTTTCATACTGGAGGCTGGGGAGTCACAATTATAATGGTGAGTAACAGGTGTCACCACAGCTTTGCTTATGCTGTTCCCTCTGTCTCAAACACCCTTCCTCCTCACCCCCTTGTTTGCCTGGAAAACTGATACTTCACACATCATATCGTTTCATGCCTTCCCTGATCCTTCTAAATATCATTACTCTCTCCTCTGTGTTCTTATGGTACTTGTTCATACTCTTATTTTAACAAACCACTTTAAGTTATAGTGCTTTATTACAGAGAAGTAAGCTCCTCCAAGGCAAGGACAATAGTTTAATATTTGTCTCTTGGAGATCTTGTAGGGATCTCAATAAATGGAGGTACTCAATAAATGGATGAATAAAATGATTCTTAAAAAGTTCTCTGTCCTGGAGAACTCAGGGTCTAAGAGTGAAAGAGCATTTATTTCCTCTACATCCCAACAAAAATAACAAATGGTAGGTTTTATTATGTTCATTTTATGGATGAGGAAACTGAGTCTCACAGAGGTGAAGCCACTTGCTCAAGGTCACATGGTGAGTGATTAGCAGACTGGAGATTCCAGTCTGAAGCCACAGTTTTTCCCACTGCTTCAAGTACACAATTAGCTGTGAGATGGTGGGCTGAAGATGACTGTAGCCCCAGATGGAATTCATACTCTTCAGGCTTGAAAGTGTCATAAGAAGATTTGTTGGTTCTTCCAGGTCCGGAAGCAATGGAGAAGGCTCAAAATAGATATTAGGGAGGCAATGGCTTCTCACTGATCAGATATTAAAACAAGACTCTGATGGGGCTTGGGATTACCTGGCTGAAGTAAGACCATCAGCCTCCAGATGGCAACTCTGCAAATTTCCCTTCCCTGACTCCACCCTGAGCCTCCTGAGAAGCCGGGGAGGAAATGTGAGACCATATTCAATCCAGAATATCCATTTGGTAGAGTGGAAATGCCCTGATGTTTGATCCCATTTACTTGAGTAAGACTTTATATCCAGGCATCTCAGGTTCTAAATTACATGTCATAGGCAATTTTTCTCTTTGGACATGACACGAGGGGCTGTCCTTTCAGGGAAGCCAATATGAGCTCAGTGTTGGGCATCTCTCTGTCTCAAAGAAGGGGTGGTTCCTTGGTTTCATACATTCAGCATATCTATGCTGAGCATCTCTGCAGTGCTGGGACCCATAGTAAGTGTTGGAGATACAAGCAGGAGTGAGACATGACTCGTTGTTTTAAGACGCACAAAACATGGTAACACTAATAGCTATGATTAGTCTATTCATTTCTTCCACAGATACATGTGGTGTACCTACTCTGTTCAGGCCCTTGGAATCTATCAGCTGGAATTTATATTCTAGCAGGGGAGAGAAGTAGTAAATAACACAATAAATGAGTAGATTATGTAATATGTTGGAATGTGATACATGCTTAATAGAAGGTAAGGACAGGGTTAAAGGGCTGGAGAGTGCTGATAAAAGGGAGGTTTGTCACTGCAAAAGGTGGTCATGTGGATATCGTTCAGGAAGCATCCTGTGATGGAAAACATGAAGGAGAGAATGAGTACATAGATTATATTAGGAATGCACTTTGAAGCAAGGGCATAGCTTGTGCAAAGGCCCTGAGGTGGAGTGTGCTTCATGTGTTTTGAGGCACAGTGCAGGCATTCCTGTGGCTTCAGAGGAGAGAGCAAGGGAGAATAGGAGTTGAGGTCAAAAAGGAAAAGGGGAAGCACAGTAGGCAGGGCCTTGTAGACCATTGCCAGGACTTTGGTTTTGATTCTGAGTGAAATGGGAAGCTGCTGGAAGGTTTTGAGCAGAGGGGGGACGTGATCTTACTATGGCAAACTCCACCAAGGGTGGAAGCAGGGAGACAAATGGGGAAGCTATTGCCTAATTCATGTGAGAGATGGTGGTGACTGGGTCAGCTGGGGCCATGGAGGTGGTGAGAGATGGTCAGGTCCTGGGTATGCTCTGAATGTAAAACCAGTGAGATGTCCTGATGGATTAGGTGTGGGATGTACTAGAAAAGGGGGATCGTGATGTTAGCCTGAGCCCTGGAAGGTTGGTGTAACCATCCACTGAGGTTAAGGAAGCTGTGTAGGGAATAGGTTTTGGCGGGAAAACCCTATTCCCTTTGAACACTTTGCATCGGAAATGCCCATTAGGCAGCAAAGCAGAGAAGCTGAGTTTTTCATGCAAGCCCAGAATCTGATGTTGTGGGAACAGATTTGAGGGGAGGCTTGGACTGGAGACACAAATTAACAGAGCACTTACTAATTGCCAGCCCTGTAGTAAGCAGTTTATATGCTTCATCTCACTGAATTCTTAACACTGTCCTGGGAGGTAATATGTCCTCATTTACTGTTGAGGAAACAGAGGCTTACCCAGTTTCAGGTAACTAGCCCAAGGTCATGCAAGGAAGCAGCTGTACAGCCAGATCTCAAACTCAGTGTCACTGTGGGATGAGGAGTAGGCACTGGGGAGATTGGTCCACCAAGCCTGGGTTATGCTGTGTCAACTGCTACACAGCACTGGGACAGAGCTTGGGGACAAGGCAGGTTTGTGGTGGTGATGGTGGTGCAGGGCCACTTAAAATCTGGAGTATCGAAGAAGTACAAGTTGGTGTGGGTGGGACCAGTTAGGTAGCCAATCAAAAGGAATTCCAGGCTGCTAAACCAGAGTCTGGAAGGGTTGGAATTAAAACCAGAGAGTGATAGAGGGGAAAAAAGGAAACAGGTTGTGGGGATCCCCTGGATATCCTAACCTCTGGTGGCCCAGCCTCGGACTCCCTCTGCTCCTCATGAGTCTACCAGAGCCACACTGGTGAGTCTGATGAACAAAGTCAGACATTTCACTGTAAATTATTCTCTGTGTGACACAATTGTGACATCAGAACCTTTTGGGAGATCTGAGGGTGACTCCCAGAAGGAAGGGTGTCTGCCAGCCCCCATTGTAGATAATGGACAGTTAAAAGGATCCAGGTGAGACTGCTGACCCTGAGACTCCTCAGCATCCCCTAGCTGGGAGGATGTAGACAATGAAAGATGAAATAAATGTCCTGACCAGATTTCCATGCCTTTCTTGCTTTGGATACTTGTTTTTATCCAGGAGAGCTCCTCTTCTTGATCTTACTTGAGAGCACTAGAGATTGACCTAGTCTAGAATGGAATAGCCAAGCGAGCCTTCTCAGCCAGTCCTACTCACAGGATGTCAGAGGTAAAAGGACATTAAATTATTATTCTATAATTATAATTCTGTATATATTTTCCATATATTTCTAATCTCTTCTTGGATGCCCTCAGTATGAGAGAATTTCTTAGACTATTGATGGAGAGAAGACAGGTTATGGCTAAAAGTGAAGGAACAGCCTTTGGAATTAGATGGCTATCGGAATAGGCTCCTCTACTGATCCATCCATTATGCAAGCCCCTTCATTTTCTAGCAAGTTCCTACATTCTTGCCTTCCGATGGCTCATTGGTAGAATAAAGATGCTGTCCTCTTCTTAGTTGGTTGTTGTAAGGATCTACTGAGGCAGGATAGTTCTATGGTCAAGAGCATGGGCTGTGGAGTTAGACTGCATTCAAATCTCCACTCTGCTCAAAACCTGTATATTCTTGGGCAACTTACCTAAATTCCCTTAGGCCTCATTTTGTTTAGCTCCAAAATGAGAGCCAGAATAATGCCAGCCTCCTAAGCAGGTACGGTTACTGCCAGTTCATGCATCACCTGGACATGAATTAGAGAAAGGTTCTCTTTTCTCCAAGCCAGCATAGCCCAACACCTGGGCTCAGGACTTGGCAGACAGCATGGCCCCTCAGCAGCCAGGCAGGCCTCTTTCTGCAGAACACATGTGCATGATGGGTCACGGCTGTCTGTTCGTGGAGCTCTTGCCACAATTCACTCCTGTGAGCCACCCGGAACGTTGTCTGATACACATAAATAGGTACTTCATTCACATCAGTAATTATTATTATGTAAAAATATGGATTCTTAAGGCAGCCTGTTTTACTGTGGGACAGTTTGGACTATTTCCTCTTGCATATTCTGAGATGAAATCTGCCTTCTAACAATAGCTCTTCACCCTGATCCCTGTGGCTTCACGATCTCTCCTCTGCAACACTGTTGGGCGGGCTACCCTTTTGGAAAAGCGATCGTTGGAATGCCCCCAGTTCCCCACCTCTCTTGGTATCTGTGCCCTTTGCCATTGGACTTCTCCTGTCACGACTCAAAACCTATGTTTCCCGTCCCAAGAATCTGGCCCTTGAGACTCAATCTTTTGTGCTTCCATTCTTTCTTGGAACTTGGCTACCACCATAGGAGCAAGCCCAGGCTAGCCTGTGGGAAGACAGCAGACACCTGGGGCAGTTCAGTCTGACCCCAGCATAATGCACCTTGGCACTGCATATTTTAAGCTGAGGGAGTTTGAGAAAATGTCAGAAGCAGGAAGGCCACTCCGACTTGTTTCTGCCCTTCTCCCCTGCAGCAGGTCAGGCAATCCTCAGGTGAGAGGTCCTCTCCCTGCACCCACAGGAAAGGAGCATCGCCCGTCTGAAGACAAAGGGACACTGAGAAGAATTCAAACAATCAGGACTTGCTAAGTTTCCCTCAGTTTCCTGCACTGACCTCATAATCTTTGCTCTATCATATTTCTCTATGCCTGGCCACTCTTCATCAAACCCAGCATACAGACACTCAGCTTTCATGGCTTCTTTGGGTCTCCATTTCCTTATGATGTCTCCTCTGTCATGTAAATCATATTAAATATATTTATATGCTTTTCTCCTGTTAATCTTTGCCAGTTTAATTTTCAGACCTAGACAGAGGGTCAAGGAAAGCTTTTTTTCTCCTCATACCATCATTGCTTCAGCTGATAGCCAGTCAACCGCCAGACTTGTGAAAGAAAATGTTCTAGATCAGCCATGCCCCAGTGGACCACCCGCCAACCACAGACACAACAGGAAGACCAGCTGAAATGAGCTCAACCTGACTCACAGACTTGTGGGAGAAAAATCGGTGCTTACTGTTGCATGTGTCTGAGGTTTGGGGACCGTTTATTATGCTTGCATTATTGTGACAGTAGATAACTGATTCAGGTCCGGACTTATTGGTGGCTATATCCAGATTGTGTCCCTGTTGCAGGCAGAATCCAATCTGGCCCATATCATTAACAGCCTCCTTCCCCCTTGTCCTGCCCCCCACCAGGCTCTGAATTTATAAACCTCCCCCACATCTCTCTTGAGCCCTGCCCCTAAAGCCAAAGTGATTTTCTGCTCCCCCCAGTTCTTCTCTGCCACATCCTAGATGAGGCTATGGGGACCAGACTTGGTCTGAAGGAACACAGCACGAGCCCTGAGGCTTTCTCTCTGCTGGTCTGGATTTCAAAGGACATTTGATTCTGGCCCCGCCGCACACAGTTCCGGGCTTAATGACATCTCAGTGCTCCCACTAGAAAAGCCCTGGTTTTTCCAAGGGTATATAACTTAGCTATTATGACTCACTCTAGGGTAAAACTGGGCACACAAGTCCTACCGCCCGAAGGCGATTTTGATTTTTAAATTATGAAATAAATCATCTTGAGCTTTTATGTTTTCTTGGGGTTTGTTTTTGTTTTTCTCTTTTGCTCCAAAACTTCCACAGTAGCTTTCTGGTTTGGGATTATTTATCACTTGGCTCTCTTCTTGCCCAAACCATATTTGTTTTGTAAAATGACAAATCACCCCATACACTCCAGGCCAGAACCTGGTGCTGAGCAGAGCGTGCGGGCGTGGAAGGGGTCAGAAGTGGAACAACAGAGGTTAGCTTCACTTCTGCTAAGAGGCTAAGGTTCTGGAGGTAGAAAGGTGGGGGGGGGGGGGGGGGGAAGGAAGAATTCCCAAGCTATGTTGGTTATGAGGACAGGTTTGGATACACGTTAAGTCTCTGCTTTGGCACATCTACTTATTATGTTTGCGTGTTTGTTTTCCTTATTGAAAAAGTCTCCACAGATTTGTTGTGAACCCCAAATGTTTCAAACCAGGAATCAGACCCTCCCAGAAGTTATGGGGCCATTGTTTAGGGTCCTCAAATCTATGAATGTTCCAGAATTGTCCATAGAGTAGATAGATATGATGTCTCATAAATTCACATGTTCATCTTCTAATGAAATGGATAGTCATCACTGCACAGGCAAAATTCTATTTGGATTAATAAGGCAGCATTTTTATAAAAAGCATCTCCAAATTCATCACAGATTTTAGCCTTTATCCACCTTCTCAGTTAATGAGTGTTAAATGTATGACTTCCACTGCTGGGGAGGAGGTGGGCTACATTTTATTATTATTATTATTTTAGATTATAAAAGAGGTTTTGCACTTGAAATCTTTGGGAAGAAGTTTCTTTTTTTTTTTATAAATTTTTTTAACGTTTTTTAATTTATTTTTGAGACAGAGAGAGACAGAGCATGAATGGGGGAGGGCCAGAGAGAGAGGAAGACACAGAATCTGAAACAGGCTCCAGGCTCTGAGCTGGCAGCACAGAGCCCGACACGGGGCTCAAACTCACGGACAGTGAGATCATGACCTGAGCCTAAGTCAGACGCTTTACCGACTGAGCCACCCAGGCACCCCTGGAAGCAGTTTCAAATATGGAGGGAGTAAGGGCGCCTGAGCATTTGGGCATGGGGAATGTCAGGAGGACTAAGTATTTTCCTGCTGGGGGTTGTTGGCCAGATTTATGGATATAAATTAAGATTGCTGCAGAGGTTGCAAGTCTGGGAAAGCAATGACAAAACAGTCAATGGCAGGTTCCTGGCTGGCTCAGAGCCACGACCCCCAGCTATGTGTAGCTGCACTGAGGAGCATGACACATGGGTGGGAAGGGGAAAATGGGAGAAGGTGACCACATGGCTACTCAGGGGCCATGCAGACTTCCTGTCCCAGGAGGAGACACATTTTTACTGCTTAGGTCACTGTTATGTGGGTATTCTGTTACTTGCCGTTAAGAGCATTCCTGATACCGCAGATACACATGAGTGCTTGCTGGATATGAGCCTACACTGCACTGCACATCTTGAGGGTAGAATTCAATATTGTTAACATCTCGGCTCCCCACGGCCTTTAGCGTAGTGCCTGTTTCATGCTTGGGCTTAAAACACATGGCGTTGAGTTACATTCCCTCTGTTCCCTGCCAAGTAGGAAACCCGAGTAAACCTAACTAATCTAGCTGCTGCTAGTCCCTGCTCCAATGTGTCCTTTGCACAGACACCAGACTAATGATGAAATTTCTCTTTCCTAAAACCTTCCATGGCTCCCACCGGCTTCCATAATAAAGTCAAAAATTCATTTATAAGGCAATCAAGTTTCTCAGCAACTTGACTCCAGCTTGTTTCCAATCTCATTCCCCTCTGCATCCCAACCAATCTTCCTGCACATGCCAGTTTCTTCATTGTCCTCACCCCAGGCCAGGTGTATTCCCACGTGATTCTCCCAGCCTGCATCACCTGTCTGCCTCCCCTCCATGCATCCGAACTCTCTCCTTTTTAGGTAGAACCCAAGCTCCAACTGCCATGTGTGTTCATCCTAATGAGGGGGAGCAAAGCCTTGCTTGGAAAGGACAAGACTGATAGAAGAGACTTAAAAAGAGAAAACCAAAAAAGAAAAACCAAAAAAGAAAACCAAAAAAGAAAAATAAATAAATAAATAAATAAATAAGAGGGAAAGCTAATGACTGACAATTGAACCAAAAGGACAATTCAGCCTAATCAGATAGAAACTGGCCTGTGAATAAATCCATACACTTGCAAGAATTTTTAAAAGATTACCACTGAGTCTGGTATTCCACTCAAGTGGAATCAATCACGCTGTGGACTTCGATACTGTAAAGCCATAAGATCAGAAGCTTGTTCAGGGAAACACATTTCGAACTGCTAAGCCGTAACTCTTGTGCTGGGTTTCCCACCTGGCCTGAGCCCCTCCTCCCACAGGGCTCCAGAAAAACATGATGAAGAACAGTATTATCCCTAATTGAAAAATTATTCTTGCACCTGCGAGTTGTAAACGCTCCATTCAGATGGGGGCCACATGCCCATTTATGCAAAGGCTGCTTGAAATTCATAGCCACACAGGGCCTGATGCCTGGCTCCTGCAGCCTGTGGTTGTTTACTGCTATTGCTCAGAGTGGCAGTCAGTGAACATATGCACATTTTGTCTCTTTTGTGTGGGGGGGAGTGGGGGGGAAGCAAGTGAAGGCACCTGAGTGCATAAAACCCCAGTCCAAGTTCACATACTCAGGGAAAGTCCACTGAAAACAATCCATGTGTTGTTCACTCAGAAATTCATTTGGAAGGGAACATTTCAGGTAAAGCTGGATGCCAAGCAATTTCTTTTCCAGCCAGCAATATGTGGACATGGCATTAGGTGTGTTAGCAACGAGAAAAGGAGAGAATCGGTACTTACTGCACTATTGTGTGCAAGGTGCTTTACATGCCTTCTCAATTATTCTTTCTAATAAAGAGGGAGGAAGATATTGCACTTCCCATTTCACAGATACAAAAAGGGAGGTGCTGGGGGCTCCTGGGTGGCTCAGTCAGTTAAGCGTCCGACTTCAGCTCAAGTCATGATCTCACACTCCATGAGTTGGAGCCTTGCATCGGGCTCTGTGCTGACAGCTCAGAGCCTGGAGCCTGCTTCAGATTCTGTGTCTCCTTCTCTCTCTGCCCCTCCCCTGCTCATGCTTTGTCTCTCTCTGTCTCAAAAATAAATAAAAACATTTTTTAAAAAGTTAAAAAAAAAAGGGGGGGGGGGAGGTGCTGGGAGCCAACCTAAGTAACCAGACACAAGTGTGTAGAAAATGGTGGCGCTGGTGTTCACATCCATGCTTGGCTAATGTCCCTGAGTCCCATTTATTCATTTAATTAGGATCCCTGAGAGCCTACTGTGTGCCAAGCACCAGTCTACAGCCTTATGGGAGACACCAGATTGCAGTATGTGCAACCTTTGGAGATGAAAAATGAGCTGGAAAGTCTTGGTCACTGACTGTGCAAGACCAGGGTCTGGAGGGCTTTATTATCTTTCCCCAGGTCACAGGGCTAGCACGCAGTGGTGCTGGAACTAGAACCCAGTTTATTCTGGCTTCAAAGCCCATGCTCCCTTTACTGTTTGCCACTTCAGCTGGGCTGGGCTTGTGTCTAATTTCTGTGCCCATGACCATCCCTGGAGGAGCCCTCTCAAGGCTCAACTGCATTTTCCTGCATTGTGACCATTCACTACCTACTGGGTGGTTATTAGCCAATCCAATAAATTAGTTGTGCCACAGTTTTAATGGGCACCTTAATGTTTTGTGGAGCCCAGAGAGCATATTTGCATTTTAACAGCAGCTCTTAATTCAGCCCCATGCACCCCAACTTAATTCAACAAATACGATGAGGCTCAAGGTTTGCTACATATGAGGCACTTTGCTATGTGATGTGGGGGGACAGAAGGTGAAAATGACCCAGAATCTCTTCAAAGGACTCTCCTGTTCTTGAGCAGTGGTGGGAGAATGTACACAACAACCTAAATACACAGAAAAATGATCCCAAGCAAAAAATGTAAAAGTTCATTATAGAGGCACAAAGAAGAATCATTTTGCCTTAACCCAAATGAGTGACTAAGGTTTAAGAAAAAGGTAATGAGGGCCCTTGTCTCTCAACCCCTGAATAAGGAAACCGAAATCCAAGTTCAAAAGCCAGAAACAGAGGTAATCTAACTTCACCAAACATGTGTTTAAAGAATTTAGGGGCCAGAGGTTCCAAATGAACCAGCCACCATCTGGAACACTGCAACAGCTTACTGACTGATTTTCTGCCTTTGGTTTTGATTCTTCCAATCCATTCTCTTTTCTAAAGAGCTGGAGTGATCTTACAGAAACTCAATTCTGTTCATTATTCTCCTGCTTAAAATCCTGCAGTTATCCTCCATTGCCTTTAGGATAACATTTGAACCTCTGAACATTTGTGAAGTGACTGCAGAAATAAATAACTAAAATGTTGGGTAGGACTTCTTCTCCCACTCAATCATGCCCCTGCTACACAACATCTCAAATATTGTGTCCAATCATAGGGTCTGTGCTGTAGAGGGATGGAGACAAATTTGCACCCATGCAGAGGATATTATGAGGACATTAACTGGACATAAACTCATGTCATAGGAGGAAGGGATAAAGGGACAGGATATGTTTAAATGAGAAGACCAGATGATAGGACAGTGACGGGAAGTAAAGGCTGAGGCTTAAACCCAGTCCTCAAGTCTCTTTAAGACTTCCATGTGTAAGAAGGTGGGATCTTGTCCTTTTAGTTTATAGAAAGTGGAAGCAAGTTTAAGTAATGGAGGTCAGAGGGAATAAGACCATAGCTTAACCAAAGAATGTCCCAAAGACTAGAGCAGCTCAAAGATACAGACAGGGTAGTATTTTGAGATATCAGTTGAGAGTTATTTACTGTGATATCCTCTACTTGCCTTGAACTGCCTCAGACTCATTCCCCAGCCTTATCACAGTCATGGCCTGATGCCAAGGACATAAGCTGATGTTCTGAATGGATCTGAACTAGAAGAGACAGCAATCTTGAAAGACAAAGCTTTTGTCATTGTCATTGCTATTCTGAGACAGTGAGTGCATTTTTGTTTTTGCTTTTGTTTTGATTCTGAATACTAGATGTTGAATATCAAGAAGGAAAGTTCTCATGGAATTTAAACTAGAATCAATAGTTTGAGAGGAATGCATGATGATAAAGAGCTGATTTTTACCACAATTCATTTATTTGTTTATTCAACAAATATTTATGAACACATATTATTATTATTTATTACGCACTTCTATTGGGGAATAGAAGCAAGCAAAAATGAGAACTTACATGTAGTGGGGTGGACAGCTGGCCAGTGTCAGCCTGACTAATAAACCAATGTTGTACATGTTAGAAGGTGAGGAGGACTATACAGAAACGAGAAACGGGCTCAGGGGTGCTGGCTGAAAGGGAATTGCTATTTAAAAATGGTGGTCAGGGTAGACCTTAGTGAGGAGTTGCAATCTAAGCCCAAACTTGAAGATGTGGAAGTTAGCCATTTGGGTAATTGGGAGAATGGCACTGTAGGCTGAAGGAACAGCTAACATCAAGGCTGAAATTTGAGATTGTTCCTGGCAGGTTGTGTTAAGGAAGAGTAAGGGGACCACTGAGGCTGGAAGAGGTGAGTAAAGGGGAGGAGACAGGAGACAGAGAGTGGAACCTAGGAGAGGAGTCTGGAAGGTGCTTGTAGGTTGCTATCAGGACTTTGGCTTTTTCTCTGAGCAAAACAGGGAGCTGTTGGAGGGGTTGGAGCAGAAGAGGGATGTGATACAACTTAATTTATAATGGGATCACTCTACCATGGTTGAGTATGAGCTGCAGAAGAGCAGGAATGATAGTGGGAAACCAGGTAGGTGCAACTACAATAAAACAGGCATGAGAGAAGATGGGGTGGAGAATGCCACATGATCAGATTCTGGATGTATCTTGATGGTACAGCCACCAGGATTTCCTGAAGAACTGGATACCAGTGAGAAGAAAGGAGGAGTCAAGGATGAGTTGAAGGTTGGGGAGAAGTAACTTGAAGTCCCTACACATGGTGATGGATAAGACTGAGTGGAGCAGGTATTAAATTGGGGGAGAGACCTGCAGTCCAGTGTCAGACAATTTCAGTTTGTTCTGCTTGTTAGACCTCTAAGGGAAGATGTTGAGCATGCAGGTAACAGACGAGATAGGATTTCAGGGGAGAAGTCTGGAATGGAAATACAAATATGGGAGTGGTCTTTATGGAAAAATCTTCACTCACCTTACTTTATAGTTTCATTCCTAGAGAACTCAATATGTATTAAATTCAATGTATATAAAATGCAACTTATATTAAAGTAATGCAAAAATGTTCTGTGTTGATTCTGACTCAGGTTATGATCTTTACAGTGCTGGGATTGAACCCCATGTTGGGCTCCATGCTGGCATGGAGCCTGCTTAGGATTCTCTCTCTCCCTCTTCCTAAGCCCCTTCCCTTCTTGATCACACTCTCTCTAAAGAAAAAAGTCTAAAAAAATGCTTTGTGTTTATTTGTAATGAGAGTCTAAGCACAGATCATTATAAGCAGCAAGAGAGTCATGCAAGATGAAAGATTCTTTGTGTAGGAATGTCTCCAACATTGTAGGACATCTAGAACGCCTGGGTCCCACCCAGTAAAAGGCAGTTAGTGTCCCCAATCACAGTGACAGTTTAAAAATTCCAGGGGCGCCTGGGTGGCGCAGTCGGTTAAGCGTCCGACTTCAGCCAGGTCACGATCTCGCGGTCCGTGAGTTCGAGCCCTGCATCAGGCTCTGGGCTGATGGCTTGGAGCCTGGAGCCTGTTTCTGATTCTGTGTCTCCCTCTCTCTCTGCCCCTCCCCCATTCATGCTCTGTCTCTCTCTGTCCCAAAAATAAATAAAAAACGTTGAAAAAAAATTAAAAAAAAAATTCCTGCATACACTTCCAAAATGTCCCCTGAAGGGGATTGGGACACTCCCTTGTTAAAAATCCCTGCTCGGCACCCTCTACTCCAGGTTTTTTTTTTTTTTCTCCAATATATGAAATCTATTGTCAAATTGGTTTCCATACAACACCCAGTGCTCATCCCAGAAGGTACCCTCCTCAATACCCATCCCCCACCCTCCCCTTCCTCCCACCCCCCCCCCCCCCATCAACCCTCAGTTTGTTCTCAGTTTTTAACAGTCTCTTATGCTTTGGCTCTCTCCCACTCTAACCTCTTTTTTTTTTTCCTTCCCCTCCCCCATGGGTTTCTGTTAAGTTTCTCAGGATCCACATAAGATTGAAACCATATGGTATCTGTCTTTCTCTGTATGGCTTATTTCACTTAGCATCACACTCTCCAGTTCCATCCACGTTGCTACAAAAGGCCATATTTCATTCTTTCTCATTGCCACGTAGTATTTAAAAATAGACCTACCCTATGACCCAGCAATAGCACTGCTAGGAATTTACCCAAGGGATACAGGAGTACTGATGCCTAGGGGCACTTGTACCCCAATGTTTATAGCAGCACTCTCAACAATAGCCAAATTATGGAAAGAGCCTAAATGTCCATCAACTGATGAATGGATAAAGAAATTGTGGTTTATCTACCCCAGGTTTTAAGGACCACGTGTGCACTAGTGACAATTCTGTATTGCCAGGTGGGACTTTCTTGCATTTGAGACCCACTGGCTGCTAGACACCTCTGTATGAATGTCTTCCTGGCAGCTAAAACCCAACATGTCCAAAGGTGAATTTATCTTATCATTCTGCTGAACTGGATTCTTACCTATCATTCCCACAAGCAGCACATGCAGCTACCTTGTTGCACAAACCAGAAATTAAGGCTTTATCCTTCTATTCCTTCTCCCCCAGCCAACCCCCTAATTTAACATGTCATCCCCATCTATTCATTTATACCCTCTGTATCTCACAAAAGCTCCCACTTTCTTCCAACCCTGCTGCCATTATCAAGTCTGGGCCACCACTCGAGACATTGCAACATCCTTCTCTGGCTTCTTGCCTTGTCTTGATTCCTTCAATGCATCTTCTCCTCTGGAGAGCTGGAGTGATCTTCGGGAACCTCAAATCAGGTTATTGTTATCCTGACTAAAACCCTGCAGTGACTCTCCATTGCCTTCAGAATAAAGCTCAAACCTCTAGACAGTTGTATATTCTTTCATCTGATCTTCCCCCTGCAATATATTGGGGGTAAGTTACTTATCCTTTATTCTCAACTATACATATTTTTCTTCAGAAAGCATTCCTTACCCCCTGCCCCCAAATCCGGGCCAAATTCTCCCCCTACATGCTCTCAAAGTGTCCTGTTTTCTTTCTCTTGCACATTTATCCCGTTGCCTTGTAACTGCTGTTTGTCACTCTCTTCACTCAACTGTAAATGACACGAAGGCAAGAATCTTGTCTTGTCTTCTGCTGTCTTCCTAATGCCTCAAACAGTTCCTGGAACGTGGAAGTTCCTTTGAAAATGACTCAGTGGGGTGCCAAGGTGGCTCAGTCCATTAAGCATCTGACTTTGGCCCAGGTCATGATCTTGCAGTTTGTGAGATTGAGCCCTGCATTAGGCTCTGCACTGACAGTACAGAGCCTGCTTGGGATTCTCTAAACAAACAAACAAACAAACAAACAAACAAACTTAAAAAAAAAGGAAAATAACTCAGTGGCAGTGGATGGATAGTTAGATAGAAGGATGGATAGACAGATAGATGAATGACAAATGCAGGATTAATATTTGATTCAGCCCATTGAATATATCCTGCCACTCCTTTCTGGCCTGCCAAGTTTCTGTGGATAGGTCTGCTGCAAACCTGATCTGTCTTCCCTTGTAGGTTAAGGACTTTTTTTCCCTTGCTGCTTTCATGATTCTCTCCTTGCCTGAGTATTTTGTGAATTTGACTATGATATGCCTTGTTGATGGTCAGTTTTTGTTGAATCTAATGGGGGTCCTCTGTGCTTCCTGGATTTTGATGTCTGTGTCTTTCACCAGGGTAGGAAATTTTTCTGCTATGATTTGCTCACATAACCCTTCCACCTCTATTTCCCTCTCTTCCTCTTCTGGGACCCCTATGATTCTGATGTTGTTCCTTTTTAATGAGTCACTGATTTCTCAAATTCTTAAATCATACTCTTTTGCCTTAATCTCTCTCTTTTTTTCTGTTTCATTATTCTCCATAAGTTTGTCCTCTATATCGCTGATTCTCTGTTCTGCCTCATCCATCCTTGCTGCCGCAGCATCCATTCGAGATTGCAGCTCAGTTATAGCATTTTTTATTTCATCCTGATTGGCTTTTACTTCTTTTATCTCCACAGAAAGGGATTATAATCTATTTTTGACTCCAGCTAGTATTCTTATTATCGCGATTCTAAATTCTGGTTCAGACATCTTACTTATATCTGTGTTGGTTAAGTCCCTGGCTGTCGTTTCTTCCTGCTCTTTCTTTTGGGGTGAATTCCTTCATTGCATCATTTTGAAGGGAGAAAAGGAATTAATGAGTTAGAAAAAATTAAAATTAAAAAAATAAAACTAAAAATATTAAAATTAAAAAATTAAACTCATACACACACAAGCGAATAAATGATGCTAGAATCTAGGTGTGTTTTGGTCTGGGTCTTGAAAGTGGCTTGATAAATTAGAGAAAGAAGGGGGAAAAAGAAAATAAAAAGGAAATTGTTTGAAAATTTGAAAAAATGAATACACTAAAGTAGACTAAAATGAAATGATGGAAGTAAAATAGAATTTGAAAAAAATTACACAAAAGTAAAAAATATAGTAGAAAAAAATTAAAGAAAAATATTTTTAATAAAAATTGAAAATAAAAATATTTTTTTTCTCTTTCTGTATTCAAGAAAAAGAAAAGAAAGGAAAAAGAGGGTAAAAAAAGAAAAAGAAAGAAAATTGAACAGTTGGACTGGCTAACAGACTGAAATATGACTGAAATTACTTTGTTTTCCCCTAGAAGTCAAACTATGAAGTGCCTTATCGTCTATAAAGTAAGCAGGTGGAGAAACCTGTGTTCCTGAAGAGCGAGGTTGGCCCATTGGGTGGGGCTTAGTATAATGGCTCCATTCTCCACTAGATGGTGCTGCTAGCCTACTGGGGTGGATTGTTGCGGCGCCTGTAGGTGCGTATGCACATGCACGGGAGTGGTGAAAATGGCGTCACCCAGCTACCTAGTCTCTGGTATTGGAACTCTGTTCTCCCTGATCAGCAATCATGGACCTGTCCTTCGTCTTCAGCTTCTGTCCACTCCCGATTTTACAAAGTCTGTGACCAAGCCCCAGGCAGCACCTCCCTCCTGAGTTTTGTCTCAGATGAGACTGCCTCCCCTGGCCCCCCACTTTGAGGGACTGCAGCTTTGACCTGCTCTGCCCCTCTGCAGAGGGTCTCATGGAGCAATGGCTGGGTGCCAGCCACACCTAGGAATGTTTGCGGGATAGTGCTACTGCTGATGCCAAGAGACTGTGGCTGGGTGCCAGCCTGCCCCAGGAAAAGTTCGCGAGACAGTGTAGCAGCAGCACCTCAGGGATTATGGAAAATCACAACAGACATCTGGCACCAGGCTTCACCCTTAATGACCTTGTTCCAGCACCAGCGAATGTGGCCATTCTCTGGGGTCTGCTGGGCCCAGGTGGCCTCACAGCCTCTGCCAAATGTCCTTCCAGCAGTGGAACTGCTTCCCCCATGTGGCTGGAGAAACTCCCGGACCCCACTCTGCTTCTGGGGATTCACCCTTCCCACCAGAGCACCGCCAGTTATCGAGCTGCAGAGTTGCAGACTCTGCACTCCCCCTGTTTACAGTCTTAATGGAATTTAAACCTCTCCTTTCTCCTTTCTCCTTTCTCCTTTCTCCCTTTTTAGTTCAGTCCTTGTGGCTGTTTCCAATTTTCCACTTTCTCTCCAGATGCTTTTGGGGAGGGGTGTTTTTCCCATATTCTCCCCCACATCTCTGTCTTCTCTCTGCATGCAAAACAGCTCCCTGTCCTCTGCAGCTTCAC
This sequence comes from Neofelis nebulosa, assembly GCF_028018385.1. Taxonomy (NCBI): domain Eukaryota; kingdom Metazoa; phylum Chordata; class Mammalia; order Carnivora; family Felidae; genus Neofelis; species Neofelis nebulosa. The sequence goes on from NC_080789.1 coordinate 13,065,795, forward strand.
CTCTCCATGCCACGTACTTGCTGAGTTCTGTGGCTCACGTTGTGCAGATTGTTGTGTTAATTATCAGATCAGTTTTCTAGGTGTGCAAGACAGTTTAGTGTTGGTCTGGCTGTATCTCATGGATGCAAAGCACACAAAAAACCTCCATGCTGTTCTGCCATCTTGGTTCCTCCCCCTGCAAGATTAATATTTGAAATAAACCTGTGAGATGCGGGCTTCTACCAATCAGAGTAGAGTCTGACCATAAAAAATACCACCTAAATCATATGCACTTACTGAATATCAGCCCTGGATGGATGGATAGATGGACGGAAGGATGGATGGATGGATGGATGGATGGATGGATGGATGGATAGAGCACAGCCCTGAGGAATACAGAAAAGTAAAAATATTTGAGAAATGAGATCAGAGAGATGGATGCTCACTGGGGTCCTTCAGAGAAGATTTGGAAAAGACACCTTCATGTGGACATCTTGGCCATGATTTCAGAGTAAGAATCCTTATCATGGGGTCTATGGATACTGTTCAGGATGTCCACAAGCCGTGGCAGTCACTGACAACTTTTCCATTAAACTTGTTGATTATTTTTTTGGCACATGACTCCATAGCTTTTTATTAGGTTTCCAGAAGGGTCTATGACCTAGAAAAAGGTTAAGACCACTGCTTTAAAGGCACCAGACCATCAAAAGCTAACATTGCCCTGTCTTTGAAGCTTTGCCCACCAAGGTGGCTTTGAAGCTGAAAAGGCCATTCTCAAAGTTTTTTATGTTCAAGCAGGGGACTGATATTTTTCTGATGAGAAGCTATTTTTGACTTCTCTGAAGCCTCCTGAGAATGGGGCTCTCAGGTGGAGAGGTGAGGGGGGCTGGCTCTAAAGTGTAAGTAGGTGAGGGCGGTGTGGGCAGGTGCTGTGGTCTGGTCCCTAATGGGGATCCCAGTGAGCTCCAGAGAAGGGAAGCTATGTGATAGCAGCATCCAGCTGGGCAGTCAAATATTTTGCATTCATTTGGAGATTTTACAGACAGCTTTAGAAAAGATCATTCCTGCTACTGACACTGTGGATTGAAAACTCTGCATAATATCTATCCCTGGGCTTCTTCCAGAGGGTGTAACATATATATATATATATATATATATATATATATATATATATGATTTGATATTTGATTTGATATATATATAATACATATGCATACAGAAATATATATTTTTCTTTATATATACATGTATACATTTCTTTTCCAAAGAATTGCAGAACTAATTATTTTATAAATATGCTCATTTATAGACAATTAATTTTTTTAATGTTTATTTTATTTTTTAGAGAGAGAGAGAGAGAGAGAGAGACAGAGTGTGAGCGGGGAAGGGGCAGAGAGAGAGACACACACACAGAATCTGAAGCAGGCTCCAGGCTCTGAGCTGTCAGCACAGAGCCCAAAACCGGGCTTGAACCCACAAACCATGAGATCGTGAACTGAGCCAAAGTCGGATGCTCAACCGACTGAGCCATCCATGCACCCCTATAGAGAATTTTAAATGAAATCAGAATTGTACCGTTCAACCATGGCCTCAGGAGCCTTGAAATATCCAATCTGAAGAGGCCAGATGAGCCCCAAGCAAAAATAAAGTGCACATTTCTTGACCCCCAGGCTTGACCTTCTCCACACATTGTTCCATGCCATTCACATGCTTCCCTTGTCTAATTCATTCTATCATTTACACACATGCTAACACACACACGAGGAACTTGTCCCCTGTTAATTTTCCTTTGGGACAGTGAATCTTTGCCTCATGAGGACCCAAGATGGATGTACCCAAGAAAATGAAGCTTTGTTCTTTTACATAACAATATAATGTATATTATATGGTTGGAGAGAAGGGAGGGTGCGGGTTGGGCTACCATGTCTTGTCTGCAACTGTAACCTATGATGTCCAGATTCCTTTCTGAAAGCATGAGGCCACAGACTTTAATTAACTTCCTGCACTGAGCCCGGCTGTGGCTAATGAAGCAACTAATTCCCTGGCAAAGCAGCTTCTCACAGTGTGTTCAGGAGCCCCAGAACCCTGCAGTGCTCAGACTCTCAGCCCCTGCCTGTCGTGCCTCACATTTCTGCACATTTCTGCCCTCTGTAGGGTGGTTTTGACTGGACTGGTTTCTTTGGCATTAAAATCTTGATTTTTCTTGAATGTAGTCCTGATGAGGATCTCACACCCCTGGCCAGGCAAACCCCAGAGGCCCTCCTGTGTGTGTTTGTTGTGTGTGTATTGGGAAACATGGGCTTTCTTCCCATTTTATAGTTGTTCTGTGACTGTCACTCCAGAGTCCACAGCATATAAAGAGTGAGTGGGATATAAGATGACATACCTACTCTTTTTTTTGAGGGACAATGAAAGGTGCTCTTAGCCCCTAACCACACTCTAAATACTTGTACAAATTCTTAAGGTGCCTTGATGGGTCAGGTTCCCTCATTCCACAAGGAAGCCTAAGGGTAAAAGAGAAAATGTCCCACAGAGAGAAGACCCTTTGACCTGAGTTTATTTATGAAAGAAGCATTTATCTGGACAAGACAAGCTGCAGTGATTGTCTGGCACCTACTGAAACAGCTGTCAGGAGGCAGGAGGGGCACCTTGGTCTGGGCAGCCCCCAGAGCTGAGTTGTATGAAGCAGAGTTGGTGTAGAAAGGTAATTCCCCAAGGTGGGAACAACATAAAAGACAAGAGGAAAGTGAGACATTCTCCAGGTGAAGCAAGGGACCAGCTGCTGGTGCGTTGGGGATAGCCCCTCTGCTTCAGATGGGCATTTCAAAGCCATAATCTCTACAACCCTCATCTTGTTTAAGATTTGACAAGAATCACTGATGTCTCCATGAGAGTTGTGGACTTAGAAAGGGTGAGGGAGAAGAATGGGAGAGTCTGAAGGATCTGAAACGAAACTGGTGTACCAGCAGGGCAAAAGAGTATAGGAGAGGATTCTGGGCCCTGGACCTGAGCTTGGCCTGTGTCTGAAGAGGTAAAAGTGTGCCCTCTGCAGATTGAGTGGCTGGGCATTAGATCTCAAATTCCCCTTTTGCAATGTGTTGCTGACTGCGAGTATCAAGGTTTAATCAGGAAAGCTAGGAGAGCATTCCCAAGAACTACAGCATGGGTAAATTTTATTTATAAGCAAGCATCAGTGTTAGCAAACCTATAATCTAGCAGTCAAAACTCCGCACCTACATTTCCCAACAGAGATGCCAGGTATTATGATTCTGTCTTTTAGATAGAAGCCATTTCCCACCCCCACCCTCCAAAATGCTTGCATTTCCTGACAGGCCAACACTAACACATACAAGAATGGCTCACAGAATACGGACACTTCTCTACCACTCAGGTGACTTGGAAATGTCATTCAACATCTCCCAGCCTGCTACCTTATCTCTAGCCTACAAATGACATGTATGGGTGGTTACAAGTATCAGAGGTTCAGAGTGTGGGGTTGACTATTTTACAGTGATCTCTCCTCTCTTCTGGGAAGGAATGTGCACACAGGGAGCCAGAACCAGATAAGAACCACTGGCACAGGCCCGGAGACTGAGCAAGACATCCTAATTCATGCCCCTAATGGGAGTTTTAGAGGCAGTAGGAACAGAGGGGATCTGTGTCCACTTGTCCAGTAAGTCACGTGATGAGGAATAATGTAGTTGTGAGTACTTAGCCTTACAGGGCCCAGGGTAAGATAAGAAGCTCAATTTACAGTAGCTATTAACTATTATGAGTGATAATTTGATCTAGGATCATACTCTCCTAGAAAAGATAAGTGCATTCCTAAATCTTTTATATTGAGAACCTCTTCCTTATTGCCAAATAAATTTAAATTTCAAAAAAACATGCTTGAGAAGGGCAGAGGTGCCTGTGGTCTAAGTATAGCCATTAGATGAGGTTAAGAAGACTCAGGTACTTAATTTATTTGGGCGACACACGCTGAAGAACAGTAAGACACAGGTAGATTTCCAATACAGTAAACCTTTGTCTGTGCTGGTGTACCTTTAGCAGAGGCATCCCTGACCACCTACTGTGCCTGTAGGATGGCATGTTGTCCTCATCAACTGTGACATCATAGTCACTCTCCATGCCTCAGTTAACACATCTGTGAAAAGACTAGAATAATGCCAGCTTCACCACATTGCAGCCAGGGTCACATAGACCTTCTCTCTGATGTTTGGCACATCATAAATAGGATACTCGATAGAGTTACTTATGGTCTCACTAAAAAAAAAAATCAGTGACTTAGAAGTCTCGTTGTCAACCTCTGCTTCCCTCACTTAGAAACGAGGAACTTGGCCAGCTTGGGTCTCTTTCATTTTGGTCCTTCTGCGTTTCCATGTTATGATCGTGACTAAGAGGTGCAGGTGAAAATGTTATATAGCCAATGCTAAAAGAGAGTTCATAATAAGAGAACATGGATCAGACGGTAGGATCACAAACACCTGAGCCACATTTAAAGAGAGAGCTAGAACTCATATTCAAGAGATCCAAAAGTGAGTTTTTCTGACCCAGGACACCAATTCTGAATACTCAGCTCTGGGACTTCTCACGCCTGTCCCCAAAGACGCAAGTGAAAGGGTATTCGTGGGAGTGTTGTTTTCAGCGTCTGGGAGACAGAAGCCACCTAAGATCCAACACTGGAGGGAATGGCTAAGAGAAAAGAATTGATGCTAGCTAAAGAACATTAGTTAGCTGTAGTTAGAAACAGCCAACTAGTATGTACACAGCAATAGGTAGATCTGGTAAATATAGCTGAGTAAGAAAAGGAACAGAATGAACCCTATTCTTGCAATGCCATTCTTGTAAGTTAGACACCAATGCTCATATGACAAAATTACAGATTTACAAAGCTCTACATAAATTCAAGAATTGCTAACAAACACATTGGAAGGGCTATTCAGGAGATTAAGCAAAGTGAGTTGGGAATGGAAATTTTTTAAAAAGGACACATGACTCAAGAAAAGGAGGAAATTATGAAAAGGAAAACAAAGTAAGAGTCTTACCATCAACCATCAACGACCCACACTGGAGGATGTTATGTGCATTCTGGGAGATTGAGAACATATGAAAAGAACAGGAAGCAGGGCCTCAGTCAGAGTGAAGTGATGGCCAGGTTTTGTGTGGAGAACATATGGTCTGGAGCTGGGTCATGGTTCCGGAAATGTTCTGTGTGCCTCTCCAGATCTGCTCCCCACCTTTCTCCACTTGCTCTGCATCCAGGAAGCAGGTTTCAACCAACAACATCTGCCTGGATCCCTTGCCCTGGGTATCTTGATGGTTTGGGCCAATGGGAGAGGCTGGCAGGAGATGAATGGGCAGGAAGAGGGAGAGGTTGGGGTGTTCATTTCGGGGGGTTCCTCCCCAGCAGAACTTTGTTTAGCAATGTTGTGCTCCTGTCCTGAAAGTTCCAGCTCTAGCTGGCCAAGACTCTCCTTGGCTTCAATTCTTGCTAGTTCTGGTAAACATTCCCATCCCTTGTCCCTTCTAGACCTAGGAATGGTTACAGCTTCCTGCTGTGGATGACCTTGGCTGCTTTACCCTCTCTTGCTGCTGCTGCTCCTTACCTCTGCTCATGCATTCATAAATAGTTCCTTCCTTAAACTCTTAGTCAGGACCCTGGTTTATACAGTGACTGCACCGGAACTAGTCAAACAGGATTCAGGGTTTGGCTCACTCACATATCTGATGAGTGCTCTGAGAGCCTCCTTGCTGTGGGGAATGAGACACTGGTAATTCGTGGCATGTGTTGGCGTCAATTACTTAAACTATTGCTGGTGGCAGCATGGGAGAGAGTGCTGGTGGAGACCAAGAGTTTGGGAGATGGAAGGACTGAGATACTTAGTCACTATGGCAACAATAGAGATCTCAGAGATGTCATGTGGGCAGGTTGCATCTGGTGTCACTAGAGAGAAAATACAGAGAAAAGGACAAATTGCAAGACTTAAATATCCTTGAATGAGCATGGGGGTAAAATCAGAAAGCCCTTATGGTCATTGTGAATGGATCTCTTACTTCCATGAATAGCTGCTTGGCAGTCAAACTCAGGGCCTGATTGTTAGGGCTAAGGAGTTGCAGAGCCAACAGCTGCTGGGTCTCTTATGCTTAAAGCAAGGGACTGGAGGAGAGAGTGAGGCCCTAAGACATGGGATAGGGATTTGGGACAGATGTAGCTGCAACTGAGAGCTGTGCCCTCAGGGGAGTGGCACGGGGAGGGGGGGGGGAGAGAGAGAGAGAGAGAGAGAGAGAGAGAGAATTTCAAGCAGGCTCCATGCTGTCAGCATAGAGTCCAACGTGGGACTTGAACTCATGAACCATGAGATCATGACCTGAGCCAAAATCCAGAGTCAGACACTTATCTGACTGAGCCACCCAGGTGCCCCTAGGGTGGATTATTACTTAGCAAACTAAAACAAATAGCAAAGCATTTGCAGCCATCGTTACCAGATTTACATGTGCTGATAAATTTGCAGTGTCTTGCTGACTTTTTTCAACAAAAATCTGGAGATTATGAGAGTTGATTCTAAGAGTGACAGATCAAGGGGATTACAATATAAGATTAAATCAGAAGAAATTTGTCAATAAGGGATGTTCATTTAAGATTTGGGAGTGATATATTGATGTAAATGGCAGGGAATGGCAGTAACTATTTACTGGACTGGGTAATTGAACATGGATTCAATAGCACTCTCTAGTACCTTTTCCATCAATCACAAAGAACCAAATTCTGCCAACAATCTGAATGTTCTTATAAATGGCTTATTCTCCAGTACTTGTATGTAAGTGCCCAGTCCAGGCAACACCTTGACTTTGAACTTGTAGGACCCCACGTGGAGAACCTTTACCTTCCTCTCAGGTGGGCTTGTTTGGTTACTACCACTTCTGAGTGCCCAATTCACCAGCAGAAGAGGCCATTGCTGAATTTCTGATTTGGCATTTTTCTTTGGGGGATGTCATCTTCCTTAATTAGGTAGATTCAATTAGATTTCTTTTCTTGTGGAAGAAGTAGGAGTTTATCTTCAAGGGAATGTGTGTGTGTGTGTGTGTGTGTGTGTGTGTGTGTGTATAGATAGATGATAGATAGATAGATAGATAGATAGATAGATAGATAGATAATACATAGATAGATGATAGATATACAGATAGATAGATATTCTAAATATAAGCTAACCTTCTTGTTGACACTGCTTCTGCCAGCACCACCAGTCAGGGACTTATAAATGTTTTATATATTGCCATGGCATCCCACAGTTTATGTCTCTTCCTCTGACAAAAAAACTTATTTTATGACCAAAGAAATACACCACTAGACTTACATCCATTAATTTCCATCATTGAAGAGAAGCTGGTTTGATAAACTGATGGAATGCCTGTTGAAGCACTTCTGGTGCCAGCTGGAAGACAATACTCTATGAGGTGAGAACTTGTAGGGTGCAGTGTATACTGTAAATCAGTGGCCCATGTATGGTGCTGTCTGCTTCCTCTAAAGGGATAGAAGTGAAAGTGTACTTAAGGAATTTTCACTTCCTTTCCCAAGAACCTTACCCTTAATGTGTTTGGAGGCTCTTGTGCCCAAGGGAGGAATGCTACTGTCAGGAAAGACAGACGTGGTTCTGTTAAATTTGAAGTTGAGAATTCTCCTATTTTGGGTTCCTCATGCTGCTGACCCAACAGGCAAAAAAGGTGGTCACCGTAAAGGACGGATCCTGATCACCAATGAGAATGTTATGTGTTGTCGTAGCCATCACTGTGGTAGCCCACAATATGCCATTTATAGTATTATTGATCTATTACTGTGTAGAAAATCATCCTACCTTGGTGACTAAAAACAATAAGCACTTATTAGCTGAGTCTTAGGCTTCAGGTTATCTCACAGGGCTGCAATCAAGGTGTCTGTCAGGGTTGCATCTCTTCTGAAAGCTCAACTGGGGAAGGATCCACTTTGAAGTTTACTCACGTGGTTGTCAGCAGAATTCAGCTCTGCATTAGCTATTGGACTGGGGGCTTCCATTCCTCAGTTCCTCGCCTGTTGACCAGAGTCTACCCTGAGTTCCTCTCTATAGGGTTCCTCATAGCACGTCAGTATGCCTCATCAGAACAAGTACACCTGAAGAGCAAGATACAGGGAGGGAGGGAGGGAGACAGGGAGAGAGATCAAAATCCTTAATGATCTAATATCAGCATGCCATTTGTGCTGCATTCCATACATTAGAATTAACTCACCAAGTCTATCCCCCTACACTTAGGGGGAGGAGTTTACACAAGGGTGTGAATAACAGGAGGGAGAGATCATTGGGGGCCATTTTAGAAAGCTGCATGCCTCAAGGTAATTCATTTTATGATAAAAGAATTGAAGAAGTAGTCTTACATCCATTGTGTTCTATCACCTAGAAGGACTAAATTGAAGACAAATCCAGGAGCCAAGCAAATTCTCTTGGTTCTTCTTAGTACTTCCTTGACCAATTGTCCTGATCAGTGGAAAACTGTTACTTTTCAATAAAGAAAGGTGATCAATTACTAAGAGTCTAAAAAAGTGAGGGTTTTGTTACCCCACCAGGTAAAAGATTAGGAGATGTTCTGTAGATAGTAATTGTAACATGGTAGAAGGAAGCTATTGTTATCAATCCATGCCTTGTGATTGTTACAGAAGTGTGAACTGTAGCAGCTAAATTTTAGGTGAATTAATTATTCCCTTGCCTTCTTCCCCCACTGGCTTTATATTAAGAGCCCTCTTGGTGTTAATATTTTAGGTTTAAGGTGGGAATGACTGAGTTGGTATTATCAGGTGATGATATCATAGCTGAGAAAATTTTGGGTGTTCCATCTGTTAAGGACAGGAATTTTCCATCCAAAGGATAAAAGTAAATGAAAATGGACAAAGGAAGGTGGATTATGTTGGATGCTCTTCGTTTGTTCTCCCAGCTGCACTCCCTACTCTTTTCTATGGCTCTTCTGTGCCCCAAGGGACCAACTTCTAAGGGCTGTTGGGTTCCTGTGGAATTCAGCCAATGACAGTCATTGGCAGAAGTTTATAGAGGGAAGGGGGAAAGACTTGAGTATTTACTTCCTTGTGTCCCTTCTGGGTCACAGTTTGAAAATGGGGGCTTTCTTCTAATGAAAACCACAGTTCCAACTGGGAGGCCATGACCTATAAAAATCATAGCTCTCTTCAATTCTGATAGCAGCTTCTTCCGTTGTCCCTTTTGTGTAGGGAAGGTAAAAGTTTTCACTGTTTCTGGCCCCAGGGTACATCACTGTCCCTTGTGGGTTTCTCTTTCTTCCCAGGCTTTTATAAATAGTCTCTTCTTCAATCTCCATCCTTTTGTGCAAACCATCTGTTTCACGTTGGGGCCATGATTTTCTTGAGCAACTTTGCTTTTCTCTTCTATTCAGAAAATATACACAATTTAAGTTTATGCTCATGAATTATTTAGTATAGTTTATTATAAAACTTGTTTTGTGTTTCACAAAGGATGTTCAGCAAACACTTATTGAATGGAATGTGTGAGTTGTGACCTGAAATCTAACAGGAGCACCCTTTTTATAGAGACAGAAGCTAAGGAATCTTCAAACATAACAAGTCACTGCCACAGTCCAGAAGGTCTTATTTGACCAGCCAGAGTTCATTCAATGAGTTAGAGAGCTCAAGTCATAGGACGTGCAGTCCTGAATTTCCTCAAAAGGGGAGCTGGCCAAAGTCTGCCCTCTACAGAGATAGGAGTGAAGGAAGGAGAAAGCATAGTAGATGATGACCTTCTCTGGTGAAAAGACTGGGAATGTTATACACAAATTTCTGCAAGTGATACCTGCCCAAGGCTGTTCCTGAAATTCCACTCTGGTCTCCCTGAGAGCCATCAAACCTGACCCTCCTTCATGTCTGCCAAATGAAGGCTGATGCTATTCAGTGTCCATCAGAATATCTCAGAGGCAACTAGTTAGGCTTACAAAATGCCTCTGACTATTTTTAAGACTTGACTTTCAGTTGACTTTAAAGCAACATATTTGGCTAAAATGCTATCCTTGGCTTTAAGAAGCTGGCTTGAGTCGGCTCCGCTAGGCACTGTTTGATCTTTTCCTCAGTGGAGAGAGCCCTGGACACGGTGAGCACCAGATTTCTTAAGCCTTGTTCTGAAGTTCCTTCAAGACTGGCACCCTGGCCCCTGGAAAGTACCTGCCAAAATTTGGATCTCAAAGTTTCCATCTGTCTACATGTTTCTCTTTTAATCTTTCTAGAAAGATAGTCCCTGGATCTCTTTGTTTATTTTCAGCTATCTTTGGCCATTCTCTGAGTTCCCTAAGATTTGGTGATGTCTTTCTGATTGATATCTATGGATGAACCATTTAAAATGACACTGATAGAGATTTGTAGAACATGAAAGAGCCTATATTATAATGTTATATTAGGAAAGAACTGTACAAAGCCATATATATATATATATATATATATATATATATATATACATACAGTATGATCAGAACTCCTTGAAATATACTCAGGAAATACAGCAGCATACAGGCCTTTGGGATGTGGGAAATTGAGTTAATTTGTATACATATTAGAAATATTTTTTATAAAGAGTATGTATTACTTGTATAGTGTAAATATTAACTTTATTTAAAATAGAGTTAAGATCACCATTTGCAATTGCTGAGTTTGTACACTGCCCCAGGCACCTGGCCAGAGGGGTCAGCTGGGGCTGAAATTTAGACCATCCTTGGCTGTGGCATGGCTTGGCATGGGCACATTCCCAGGGTACCAGTTCTCTCACATTTATCTGTTCAGAGGAGGCAGCTTTTCCAATCTCTATGGGGGCTTTAGGAAGAACAATGGCATTTCAGAATATGTAGCTGGTGAGTAAACTGGTTAGCCTCATAATGGTGAGGCCAGGGTCCTAAGTAATTCTTCTAAATGTGACAATTGTGCTTTACATGTTCCCTGTCCTCTGACATCATTTAGAAGCCCAGAACAACTGTTGTGTAATTGTGCTTTGTTGGTTCCAAATAGAGCTGAACGACTTAAGTCCAATCCCCTGTGCTAGGAAGACACGCCAAACTCAGTGGCAACTTCTCAGCCTAAAGTTTGATTTTGGCAAAACGTGGTAAGTGTTTTGGATTATTCAGCGTTAAGACTCTCTGAGTAAGTGTTGTTCTCAGAGGGAAGTTGGGCTGATTCTATCTGGTGCAAGTTAATCAGAAATTTCTTAGCCCAGGTTTTGCAAATTGAGCTCTGCAAGATGTTAACATGGTTTATGTCCACGCATCCACACATGGATGATAGAACAATGATTTGTTCTAAAGTTCACATAAAAGAATATTAAATGAGGTGCTTCCTATTTTCTCAGGGGCCTCAAAGGTCAAGAACAGCACAGTAGTCTGTGGTGTTCCCTCAGGCTAAAGAGATGTGTTTCTTTCTTTTTTTTTTTTTTTTAATGTTTATTTATTTTTGAGAGACAGAGAGAGACAGAACCCAAGCAGGGGAGGGGCAAATAGAGAGGGAGACACAGAATCCAAAGCAGGCTCCAGGCTCTGAGCTGTCAACACAGAGCCTGACACGGGTTTGAACTCACGGACCGTGAGATGATGACCTGAGCCGAAGTCAGATGCTTAACCAACTGAGCCACCCAGGAGCCCCTAAAGAGAAGTGCTTCTAAGCATGTGAACACATCACTGCTTACGCTGGCCCCAACCCCCTTCTAGCCTCGGTATTAGGAGAGGTGGGGAGGATAGAGGACTTCGGAGAGATTAAAAAGTGAACACCTATCAGAGAAAGAGCTGCCAGGGAGCTGTGAGTCTCCACTCCCCTCTTCACCATAGAGCAAGGGATGCTTCCCCCACAACTCCAGCCAAGCAAAGAAAGCTTCAAGAAGACATTTCAAGAACTTGACATGTGTTCCCTGGGGTTGAGGAGTGCAGGGCCTGGTATCTGACTCACATTCGAAAATTCTGGAAAGGAGAGCTGGTGCGGATGTCCCTCCAGTTGGCATGAGAGCAAGGAACAGCTGATTTGGGAAGGATCTGACTTCTAGCGTTTTGTGGTACAAGAATACAGGCCTATTTCCAGAGGATCAAACGTGGACCCCTAGAAAAGGCACATGGAATGGCAGTCATGAGAGGGACTCTCCCCAAAAAAGGCCATCTGCAGGGGTAGAGAAGGAACAAGAATAGGAGAGTGGGCCAGGAGAAACCAGGGAGCCAAGGAGAAAGTCATCAAGGGGACAACAGTGACTGAGAAAATTCAATGGTCCAGGGAGTTTATGAAGAACTGACAAAGACACTGGAGGAAAGGAAGGGTCGCTTCTGGACATTGAACTTACCTGTAAGATTCCAACATGAAACACAAACAGTAGTTGTCATAACTTCTCACAATGGCAGGCATCTCAGGTAGCAGCTGGTGAATGGAGAAGGTTAGCATAAAGAGGGAAAAGAGACAGAAAGGAGCTATAATTCTCCTTTTGTATCTCGGCTTCTCAGCCTAAGGTTCACCTGAACGGGAGGCAAAGAAAGGTTTTAAATTGCCTGAAGTTTGGAGTTTTGATATTTCACTGGACTATATATATATATGTATATATATATGTGTATACATATATATATACATATATATATATTAATATCAGGGCAAAGTCTACTTGTTTAATAACATAGTTATAAAACGATGATATCTTCCCGAGATTTCATCACAGACAAGGAGGAATAAGTCAAGAGAGGGGCTCAAAGAGAAAGTGGTGTGAAAGAACAGAGTGAGTCTCTGCTCATGTCTTACCAAGGTTAGCTCATTTGAGTAGCTGGTTATGGATGTCTTAGTATAACACCTTGGGTATTGATCTTACCTGAAGTTAATAGCCACCTGGACTCCTGCTTCCTTTACAGCAAAATATTATAGAAGGAGCACCCACCCTTCTACTTGCTAGAAACGATTTCACATTTAAGTATTCCCCCCTTCTGTCATTTCTTTTTTTCCCCCCTGTGGAATCGCAATCCTTTCACAGAAGGGCACATTTTTCTGGTCCCCGCATGTCAATTTTCTTGTTGCAAACTGCGGCCTCTCTTGTTGGTGATTCTTATGACAAATTGCTAGTTTCCACTGGTTCCACGGGACAGGTGACTCTTCCCTGGCCCCAGTGACAAGGCACTGCCTTCCTCGTGTGCACAGTATCAACCTTGGCTCCTCAGATGGCTACTCTGGAGCAGGAAATCCAATCTTCCCCTTGAAACAGGAGGTTTTATAACTGCTGTCTATTTCAGAAACTAGCCATTTCCCTGTGCTCCTGGTGCTGATGCTGCCACCAGTTGAGAACTCCTACAAAATCAAAATGCTCAGTGGTGCCACTTAACGCTTCCCTGTCTCCATATATCCCAGGATCTCCCACCTCAATTACCATCCCAGCGGTCTCTACATGTTGACATTGCTCCCAGCCCCAGAGAGAAGAGTCTCTTTCTTCTCTCTTCCAAATCCACTCCATTTCCTGGCTCCAGATTAACTACTTCTCCAGGATGCCTAGAGGGCAATTGTTAATTTCCTTTAGGAAAGTGCCTCACCACCAACCACTTGTGTATCACTTTGGTCCCAGCAACCTAGCAAGACAATAACAAAATTGACTTTTTCTAGGGTTCAGATTATCTATGACTAACTTTTCACTTAGGAAACTGAATGTGTTTGTATAATTGCCTTAATCATTATATGATAAACTATCTTTACAATGTATCCTACCACACCATTGACACCACATTAGCATTGCCTTTGTTATTGACAGTGTCCTATAATTTCAACACACTTTTGTGACGACATTCAAATTGTATTGCATAATAAATATTTGCATGATTCCAACTTATTCCCTGGGATCTATGGCAAAAAGAAGGAAACTTTGAACCTATCGTGGAGTCTCAATTCCCTCAAACTGTCTGAATCAAACAAAAACTCAGAACACAATCCCCAGTGAGGACAAACGATTGCACTTTATAATGCATGAGCTATTGTTGGCATTCCATCAATGCATAAAAGCTATCACAGCGTGCCAAGTGTCAAATAGTTTAAGAAATGCTGTATTATCAGATGAGTGGGGCTGGTAAGTAGAAGGTAGGTGGGTGCTGGTCAGGTTGTTTCAGAATCCTGTGTCTGTGTGTCCATTGTGCTAAGGTGTCAGTGGCAGAGGATGAATAATCAGACTTTGCTTAGCAGTTAAGGGTGTGGGAGTTTTAGAAGGTGCCACAAAAGATCGTCATTTATCTTGCTGCCCAGGAGGTGTGGACAGAGCTCCAGTGACCTGCAGGGAATGAGTAATGTTTGTCTTTCTGCCTGGAGGCTCTTGTCAATTATGGGTTCTATAAAAGTACACTGGGTGCCCTGCTGGGGAGAAGGTGAAAAGGCCTTAGGGATTTCTCTCTGCTCTTCTTGTTATTAGTGAGGATGAAGCAGTCCCTGAGTGGGTGGGAGACATAATCCAACAAAGCAGTCAAAACAAAACAAAACAAAACAAAACAAAACAAAATAAAAGGATGCAGGGAGGCAGAGGAAGGATTAAAACCATTGACATGAGGCTGGTCACAGAAAGAACGCAGCTCACAGCTCAGAAGAGCAAGGGACGGGAAAGGCTTTGAAGTGGGAAGACTGGCAGGTCTGGAGCTCTGCCTGCCACAGGGAAAGCTGTGCCTTCTAACAAAGCTGCTGCAGCTCATGCTTGGAAAGCAGGTTCAAGGAGGCTTGTGCCTCCAGGGGTGGCCTGGAAGTCTGCTGAGCTGCATGGGGTGTCTGCACGCAGATCCCATCCACCTGATCTGGCGGGAAGCTGGCTTCCTGAGCTAACTGCACATCTGCCCAGGTGTATCAGACCCAGCAATCACTACCCACTTCCTTCAGGCTGTGTGGATGAAATTGATCCAGCCCTAAGCAGCTTGAAACTTGCCTCAGTCTTAATAGTTTGATGTCTGGGGAAGAAGACTGAAGGCCCTCAAGACGCTGATATTGACATTTCTTCTTCCCCCCATGAAAGGATGATCATTTAGAGGAGAAAGGAAGGCGTGTGGAGTGAACCTGGTAGAAGATTTCAAAGAAATGGGTCACGGCCTTCTAGACTGTATGTTGAGATACCAGAATAATGAGCTTGCTACTGCTATAGGCTACCGGGAAGAAAGGGTCTTGTTAAAAGTGAACTTCTCCCCTGATCAAGGGGGCTTTCAACTGAAATTTGAGAGGAGTGTTGGAAGGACCCAGATAAAAAGGTGTGCCAGGAGATTGTGGAGGATGAAGGGCATGATCTAGAACAGCTATTCTCAAATGGGGGAGCTTCAGTTCTGCATGAGGTTAATTGTTGTTCAGCTAAAAAGGGTTCTGTGATGAAGGAAGAGTGAGAATCCCCAGGTTACACCTCAATCAAGTTTCTCTAGGGAATGGCGGCTCACGCCACATGCATGGTGACTTTCAGAGGGGGCTAGAGACAAAAGTGTTCCATAACTTATTGGACCACAGAATGTGTTTTTTTTCCTCATTGACATGTTTTAATGTTTCATAAAAATGCCAGTGACCCATGGCACCCCATTTTGGAAACAATGATCTGGAGGCATGTAGCAGTTCTATAGAACCCCCTCCATCTCTTTCCACAATTTTACAAATCTCTGGGTAGGTCAGTGGGCATTTAAGACAGCTCAGTAAATAAAGTCCTATTCCCTGCTAGAGTTAGGAACTAAAATAAAGCAAACAGCTGAACCAGAAGGAAGAACATCCAGGAGTCCCTTTGTTACTAATCAAAGTTGGGCAGAGAATAAGGTGTGAGGTCTTTTAGTCATGTGGTGCTATGGACTGAAGTTTGTCCCCCAAAATTCATATGTGGAAGCCCCACCCCCCAGTGTGGTAGTATTTGGAAATTATACCCTTGGGAGGTAACTAGGTAACCCCATGATGAGATTAGTGCCCTTGTAAGGAGAACCCTGCCCCCACCACGTGAGGGCACAGAGAAGGTGGCCATCCACTGAGCCAGGAAAAAAGCTCTCACCAGAACTCAGCCATGCTGGTACCCTGATCTCAGACTTGCTGCCTCCAAGGTTGTCCAGACTGTTGTATCTTGTTGGGGTGGTCTGAGCTAACTGAAACATGTGGCCTTCCAAAGTGAACTCCACCCACCCAGTCATAAAGAACACAGGAAAAATGCAGCTTTCCACAATGGAGAAGTTTACCTTTGGCTAAGAACTGACCAGAATCCATGCAAGTGAGCATATCTGCCAGGCAGGCTAAGTGTGTTCTCTCAAACTCATTGATTACATATGTCATGGACCCTACTTTAGGATGGTTGAGAATGTGCTCTTTCCTCACAAGTTTTCCATTAACCTAAAAGGGAAGTTAAACTGGTGAGTAAGCATTTGGAACACTACTGATGTCCTGTATGACCATGAAATGAAATCAAACAAAAAGAAGCAAGAGGGCCTGGTATATTGCATGTGCTCAGTAAATATCTGCCAAATGGGTAAATCTGTGAGATGCATCTGTGTCTCCCTGTCTGCTCACAGAAACTCCAATGAGCTCATTAAGATGAGTAAACACTTCAGTACACACTAGTTCATACCTGTGGACCCACCTTGATGGCATATCCAGGACCACATGCAGAGAAGAGAAAAGACAGTGAGCTAATTATGTCCTTAGACACTACCAAGAGATCAGAGATCTGACCAAGAGATCAGAAGCTCAGTGTGGATTCTAAATATTCTTGGCAGAGAGGTTGGGAACTGGGTACCATGGTTCTGAGACCTGGTCAATTCTGACCCTTGTAATATTCTTCCATAAGGGATTCTTCTGTGAGCTTCTCCCTCCATTTCTGTTGGTTTCCATAATGATTTATAGTTATAAAAAGTTATAAAAGGAAAATTCCAGAAGAGAAACAAGAGAGTCAACTGGGAGAGGGAAGCCCAGGGACAGAGGAGCTGTGAATCCATGGCAAGGAAGAGAGGTGTGTCCAAGCTGGTCTGGGCCAGAGTGGGGCCTTGGTCTTCAGCAGTTACGGGACTCTGGGTGGTACTTATGCCCAAATGTGAGATAGAAAGATGCAACTTGTTTTTTAAAAAGTCTAAGAAGGTGGGCTTGTTCCATCCAGAGAATGAACAGTGGAGTGGAGAAGTTCAAACATGCAAACTGAAGAAAGGGTTCTGTCATCCTGAACTCACCCAAAAGGCATCTGCAAGGTGCACACTGGCTCTTAAAACCATGAATTCATTCATTAATTAAATACACAGCTTGCCTTATGTAGATCTCTACTGGTTATCACACAACTGAGAATTAGAAATGCACAGTAAAAAATAATAATTGCTGAACTTCCCTTGTGTGTGTGTGTGTGTGTGTGTGTGTGTGTGTGTGTGTGTGTGTAGTTTTTGTTTTGTTTAAACTCTTATGATCTTTGGCCTCTTAGTTTACTTAGGTATATGCTACATGCAAAACTGTTCATATAATGGTCAATGGTGGTAAGTAAGACTACCTTTGACTTGAAGGGCAGACAAAACTGCATTGGGGTTTGGTTTTGAACCATTTTTAAATGAGTTTATTATTTTTAGCTTGCAATAACAAGACCAACATTGAGCTATTAAAAACACCTTTAGCTCTGGATTTTTGGAAGAAAAACAGCTTTGTTATTTTGACTCTGAAATTCTCTACTCTGAATTCTTTCTTTCCTAAAAGAAACAATTGTTATTGTAACATGATTTCCCAACCAAAGTTGTGTTTTCTCAAGAACACAACTTCCATGTTTTATAAGAGAACAAAGAGTGCTCGCAGGATCTGTGATGTCACAGGTTCTTTTCTGTTCAGTGTCTTACCTTGGGTGTCACTTTTCTGGGCAATATCCCTTCCCCCATCTCCATTCCAAAGTTGGACCATATCACCATGGGCTATTCCTGTGTATTTACAAGTTGGTCACCCCTTCTGGACTAGTATTCACCTTCCTAAATGGTGGGAACTGTGTCTCATTCACTGTTTTTATTACACTAAGCACAATATAGACCTTCAATAAACAGTGGTTGAATAAATGAATTCACAAAAGGCAGATTTTCAGTGAGGTTAAAAGGGAGAAGGAACAGATGAGGTCTTGTGGGATTCTGGAAGAGCTCATTTGACCAAGCCAAGACACAAGGAATGAACAGGAGAAAGTGAGTTGAAAAGGTGCTGAGGTGGGGAGGAGGGAGAGTTGGGCAAGAAGAGCTGCATGAGGTGGGAAAGGTATTTAGAACCGAAAGAAAGCAAGGACGTACAGTGCCTGTTCTGCTAGAACAAGAATGTAATGTTCTTGAAAAACTTCATATGATAAAAATTCAAGTTATTAAAGTATCATTTCAATGGGAAAAGAGGGTTAAGGGGTTAGAGATTTTCAGGCTCAAAATAACAGATGATGCTTTTTCTATAGAGATCTCAAAATCTGCAAAGAATTAAGATCTTTTACCAGTGGGAATTTCAATGAAGCAGACATCTGCTGGAGGTCTAACTCTGTGAAAACACACCAACTGATAAATTGTTATAAAAATCTAATAATCATTTCATTTTTCAGAAGCTGGAATAAGCAATAAAGGGAATAGAACTTAATAGCGATGGGCACAAGACAAGGCAGAGATAAGGAAGCGGAGGACCTTTATTCAAGCCCTCCTCTCTTCTTCCTTCCTATTCTCCTATTTTTCTTCAACATTTACTGTGTACTCAGTGCCAGAGACACAAGATGATGATTAATAATGTTCCATTCTTTTCTGTCTTCAAGGAGCTCACAGGCCAGGAAGAAAACAGCAGAACACAACTAAAAAGTAATGTAAGAAGTCGCATTGAACCCAGAAGTCTGGGTTCAAATTGTGCAGCTATCTGCAATGCGCAACTGCTGGCATTGGGTAGGAGGCTGGTCCCACTTTGTACAGGAGTTTCTTCTTTAATCAAGTGGGATAGGCAAAGGGATTTTCCAGAATTCCCAGTGCAGGAGACAGCTTGAGTAGAGGCATGAGGGACACAAAAGGGTGTCATGTGTATGTAGGGGAATCATGACTGTATGGTATAGCTGGAATTAAGAGGATTAAAGAAAAAAATAAGTTAAGGCTGGAAACGTGAGCCTGTAAACAGTGTCTGCCTTCACACATGTTATGTGTCAGATAAATGTGAGTTATAAAGACAAAGAAATAGACAGAAGGGATTTAAATTGATGAGTTAAATGAGTAGGTTTGCATTTTAGCTGATAGAATCTACCGAGTGGTTAATGGCACAAAAGGGAGAGCCGAACATAATACAATACAATCTATCGTACTTAGCTTTAAGACAGTAGACTTTAACAGGATCAGAACAAAGAGGGGGAGTCTTACAGGTTCAGATGTGAAAAGAGAGAACTCATCAGGATATTTCACAAAATGTAACTCTTGATACATTTATTTATTCACTATTCAACAAAGTTTCACCAAGTAAAAGTGTCAGGGATTGTGGCCGGTTTCAGAGATATGGCTGTGAACAAGAGCTGTGATCCCTGTCCTGGTGGTGCTTTACAGTACTGGCACAGCCCATTAGTTGGCTGTGAAGTGAATGTAATGGGTTCTGTCCAGTGGCAGAGGAAGAAAAAGGAGGGTGGGGGAGGAGGAGAGGGAGAGGGAGGGAGAGGGAAGGAGAAGGAGGGGGAGGGAGGGGAAGGAGAACAAAGAGGAGGAAGAGGAGAAGGAGGGGGAGGGGGAGGAAGAGAAGGAGGAGGAGGAAAAGAAGAAGGAGGAGGAGGAGGAGGAGAAGAAGAAGAAGAAGAAGAAGAAGAGGAGGAGGAGGAGGAGGAGGAAAAGAAGAAGGAGGAGGAGGAGGAGGAGAAGAAGAGGAAGAGGAATAGGAAGAAGAAGAAGAAGAAGAAGAAGAAGAAGAAGAAGAAGAAGAAGAAGAAGAAGGAGGAGGAGGAGGAGAAAAATAAGGAGGAGGAGGAGGAGAAGGAGGAGGAGGAGGAGAAGGACAACAAGAAGAAAAAGAGTAGGGGGAGGAGGGAAGAGGGGAACAAGGAAGACAAATAGCATGGCATAGAATTAAGGAGAATAAGAAATATTGGGCACATCTCACAAAGTGGGAGTAAAACTGTCTCATTTCCTCCTATGGCATCCATATATGAGTACCTGTACTGAGTCATGATATAAGATGTATGCCTGACTGTGGGTCACAGTCAAGAGAGTTTGAGAAGCTGCTGGTTTTGGACATAGCACTTTGACAGCTTCCTCGTTGGTATCTGTTGTAGAAATAACCCAAATGCCAACATCCCCAAGACTTTCCTACTGGTTCCACACCATTTGCTTTCTCTCTCTTCTGCTCCTGATACTTCTTTTCTCTTTTATCCTTTTGGTCCTTTAAAAATTAATCTTACAGTTACTTACCTTTGTGTGGAATTGGCCAGTAATTATTTAGTTAATATAACATTCATGGAGGTTCCCCATCATGCTAAACACTGATGATTGAAAAGTGACTTCAGTAAGACTCCCTGGCATAATAGGGTTTATAATCTAGTGGGGAAGGTGAATGTCAATAAAAAGATCACACGAATAAATAAAGAACTACAAACTGATGAGTGATCCCAAAGAGAAGCTCAGATTTCCAGCACAGTATATGAGTAGGGTGTGTGCATGGGAGGCAGTGGGGTGTTTCTGATGAAGCTGGAGGGGAGAATGTGTGTGAGGGAAGGTGTACTCATTTCCTGTGGCCGCTCTAACAAATTGTGAAAAAGTAGATGGCTTAAAACAACAGAGATTTAAACTCTTAGGATTCTGGCAGCTAGAAGTCCAAAATTAAGGCATTAGCAGAGCCTGCTTCCTCCGAAGGTTCTAGGGAAAGGGCTTCTTTCTGGCTTCTGGTAGTTTCCAGCAATCTCTGCTGCTCTTTGTCTCATAGGAGCATCACTCAGATGCCTGCCTCTGTTGTCACATGGCCCTTGTCCCTGTGTGTACTTCTTGTGTCCTGTCCTCTTTAAAAAACAAAACAAAACAAAACAAAACAAAACAAAGCAAAACACCAGTCACTGGATTTAGGGCCACCTTAATTCAGTATGATCTCATCTTAAGGAATTACAGCTGCACAATGACTTCCAAATAAGTTTCCATTCTAATGTTCTGGATAGATGTCAGTTTGGGGGAGTACTATTCAATCCCCCCCACCAGCCAGCTTCTCTGAGCTAAGAGCTAAGGGAGGAAGCATGAAAAGGGTGCATTAGGCAAAGAGGTTTGGGGGACAGAGTGATCCAGAGAGAGGAAAGGTGTGAGCTGGAAGAAGTGTGGAGAAGTTAGAGTCTCAGAGGAACTAGCAGGATATAAAGTACATTATGGTTCCCCTCACGGGGGCCAGATCATAAGGCCTGACCTACCATGTAAGGGACTGGGTCTTCTAGGATAAGGAGCAACAGAAGCCCCTGATAGCTTTAACCTGGGCCAGATTCACATTTTACCTGTCCAGCTGGCCTTGTCCATCAGAATGCTCTGTCTCAGGGGTGCCGAGGATAATTTCTGTCCTCTTGTCAAACATCTGCTTTTCATCAAGTCCTGGCTGAATAGACCTCCTTAGCCAAACCCTTCCTGACACTCTATCTTTCCCAAAATAGGATTAGGCCACTCATCACAGGACTCCCATTGAACCTGGTGTTTCCTCTTTCCCAGTTGGACTGGAACTGACTATGCACTTGGCTCTTTCTCTCCATGAAAGTGTGAGCTTCCTGAGGACACCTAAGCCCTGATGCTTAGCATAGATTTAGCAGGAAGTACTTAGCAAATGAAGGAAGGAAGGAAGGAAGGAAGGGAGGGAGGGAGGAAGGAAGGAAGAAAGGAAGGAAAGAAGGAAGGAAGGAAGGAAGGAAGGAAGGAAGGAAGGAAGGAAGGAAGGAAGGGACTGAATAGGCCAAGATCCTCTCCAACAGGGAGACAAAGATCTTCCTCCCCAAAGCAGAGCATGGCCAAAGAAACCATGCACTTCTTTCAATATGTATCTCTGTAGGGCATTTTCTCCTGTCTTCCCCAAACCCTGTGGTCAAATCAACCCCTTGTTTCCATCCCACAGGCTCCATTAAATATGCTCCATGTGTGTAGCCTGGGAGCTGAGAGAAGAAGGATATTTCTGATGGAGTCACTTATTCCACTTTGTAGTCTACTGAATGCCTAATGCAGCTTGGGAGGTGGAGACAAGTTCATTACTTCCCAAATTAGGAGTTGAAAGTGAATTATAGTATCACTGACTGGCTCTCGTTTTAGCCATAGTTCTGCTTAAGAAGTTTTTATATTTTATTTTTTCTAGGTCCATACATAAGATATGTGAGCTGGACTCACTCTGCTATTTAGGCTTTATTGATGGGCAAGACTACTGCGTCTTCTTCCAGATGATTCCTCTGATCAGTACCTGCCTTCAGTATGTGCTTTCCCTCCAGGTTAGATGAAAACGGTGCTTCTTTTCATCTGTGTCTGTAAGGCACAGGCAAGGAAATCAATTGGCTGCCAACATCAGTGTGATTCAGTGGTCACTGGGCAGAGGCTGGGGGTCATTTCTGATTCCATGGGTAGGCAGGGAGGCAAAAGACCACGAAATAAGAATTACCAGGCATGGAAGATGTGAAAGTGTTTTTTAAGATGAAGACACATAGCACCCCGGGGCTACTGGAAGAAGGGGACTCTGGCATCTTGTAAGGACGGAAAGAATAAGAAGAAAATACATTAAAAGTATCCTTCTGGAATCTAGGAATCTCAAAGATCTGATTCTACCCTAGTGATTCCAGCTCAGCTCTCAGGTCCCTCAGATGGTCTTAGCAAGGAATCCGTGCAGGGAGGTGACCAAAGCTCTGAGAGTCAGTTCCCTGCCAGGTGCTGTGCAGGGTACTCTTCATCTCCAGGCTCGGCCAACCTCCTGACTGTTCTATGAGAAAGACCTCATCATGCTGTGGACAGCTCACAGTACTGAAGCTTCCAGAGGAAAGTAGCTTGGACAAGGTCAATCATTCATTCTACAACAGCAATCTCTGTGTTCAGCTCTGCAATGGGCAAGGGGATACTGTGGTTAACAAAATACACAAGATCTCTACCCTCCAAAAGCTTCAAAAAGATAGACAGCTGGTATGTAAACAAATAAAAATAAAATTTTAGAGTGATGACTGCCATGGAAACAATAATGGTATAGTGTGATTAAGAATGACTGGAGTTTATTTTAGAGGCTCTGGCCAGGGAAAGCATCATAACAGTGGTGACATTTGAGCTGAGAATACTTGACAAGAAGGAGCCAGGCGTGGAGATATATGGGAGAGAATGTTTTAGGGGGGAGACAGAAAATGTAAAATGTTCTCAGTGGGGAATAAGCTTGTTATGCTCAAGGGGCAGGAAGAAGGCCAGTGTGGCTGGAGCATCATGAGAAAAGGATCATTGAGGCCCCTCAGGTCAGGTTAGATCAAAAAAGCAGGAACACTACAAATTATATGGATAAGCTATTTGTTATGGGGTTTGACCTTGTGCAATTGTAGGAACTAGTTAAAGAGTTTATGGAAGGGGGCACCAGGGTGGATCAGTTGGTTAAGCGTCTGACTTCGGCTCAGGTCATGATCTTGCAGTCTGTGAGTTTGAGCCCTACGTCAGGCTCTGTGCTGACAGCTCAGAGTCTGGAGCCTGCTTAGGGTTCTGTGTCTCTCCTCTCTCTGCCCCTCCTATGCTTATGCTGTCTCTGAATAATAAATAAACATTAAAAAAATTTTTTTAAAAGTTTATGGAAGTCTGTCACTTCTACATCTGGTGTTGGGCCTGAAGTCAACTGACAGCCAGCTGGAAAGGAAAGATGGACATGAGGTATCTCCATGTGTGACCTACAGAAGCCTTATTCCAACTTGCTAGATAAACTCATACTTTACTCTTTGTTAACTTGGTGCCCATTAATATCTCTTGCAGCAACATTTTCCTCAGTAATGATAATAGCAGGAATATTGCTTCCACCTAACATGATTTTATATACAACCAAAAACACAAGAACACTGTCCCCAAGAAAGGACACAAAGTCCTTTACTCGTCTTCAGGTGGTCTCCATTCTTTTTCCAGCTAAGTCACACTTCTCCTTTGATACCTTGTGACTTAAATATTGACATATAGGATTAAACACTGTTACACACATTTTATGTTAAATTGTGGGCAAATGAGAGAGCAAAAGAAAAAATAGCTAATATATATGCAAATATATTCACATTAAAATAAGGAGGAAACACAACCATTTCAGTCCTTATTTCTGCAACTGGTCATGTAGTGGTAACTGATATTTGTAACCTCCATTTACCATACATTCCATATTCCCATTGCCCTCAACAAGCAAGTTGGTTCCTTATGTTTCTGTGCCTGGTGGATGACTCCAGAGTTTATTCCTGAAGGGTGTGGGTCACTGGCCATCTTGCCTGTATTGGGTTGTAGTTTTCCATTTGACTTTAATCATAGGACATAGGGGTAGAAGAAGCACTCTAGGGCATCTCTTCTTCCAGACATCTCCCTTCTTGGCCTGATTGTGTAAGAATATCCCAATTTCCTCTTGATAGTCAAGATCAATCACCCCACCTGGTAACTCTCTTCATAGCTTGTTGACATGAGAAATTCCAAGTGGCTGAATGCAAGTCTTGACTTCCAGTTTAATGGAAACATTGTTTTGTCCCCAGAGGCAGCATTACATGATGGGTACCTAAGACCTTTAGACCAGCAGAGTCTGAAGTTGCAAGAATAGGAAGCAAAAATTTCACTTGTAGATCATTAAAGGAGCCGCTCCTACTTTTATCCATTGATTCTTCACCTGTGAAACCTGGATGTGGGGAAACACACCATGCATTGGTTGCTGATCAAGAGTATGTACTACAACATGCAGGAGGACATTGCCCTGATTCTGTAAGATGTGACCCTGCTGGTGCCATAGCTGAGACTTCATACAATTTGTTCCAACTGTCTGCTGTTGGGTAATGAATCATCCCAAAACATGGTGGCTTACAGCAATAACAATCATTTTATTCTTAATCTCTCCCAGTTGTAGAGTGACTTGGCTTAGGTAAGGGTTTCTAGTATAGGGTTTTTCATGTGGTTTAAGCCAGCACAGGGAATGGAGTCACCTCAAAGGACTCCTCACTCACATGTCTGGTATTGTTCTGGCTGTTGTCTGGAACTTCATCTGAGACTGTCAGAACACATACTTGTGGCCTCCTCACGTGGCTTGGGTTTCCTCTTAACATGGTGATTGCATCCAAGAGTGAGTGTCCCAAGATACAGGATGTAGAAACTGCCACTTTTAAGGTATGGACCTGGAAAATGGCTCAGCATCATTTCCACCATATCCATTGGTCAAAGAAGTTATAGAACACCTGGACCCACCTCTTACTAAGAGAAGCAGATAGTCATTGACAGAGTGAGTTTTTAAATGCACACCCAGTTGAAAGCTTATGAATTCTCTATTTATCTGTGCTGTTTTTGACTAAGAACCCTGGGTTTAGGTCTGGATAAGGGACTGGTTAATTCTGTGATACTTAAGAGAGTTTTGTTTTCCTCCTCAGTTATAAGTGAAAATGAGGGCATGGATGAGGTCCCTTCAAACTGTAAGGCATTAGGCCTTCTCAGGATCCTCGGCACAGTCTTAGTCATGACTGATTTTGCACACGCTGAGGCCTCGTTGGAAGCCTTCCCAAAGCTTTCCACAAATGGAACACCCTAGATGTTCACGTCCGTAAGTGAGATGCCCCAGGTGAAGTCCTACCTCCTCTTTGACCACAGGCTGTACTAGTACTTCCCAGTGCAGTTTAGCATCTCGGCCCATAATTCTGTGTTTTAACTATTCATTAATTAATTTGATAGATTTGATAGTTCACCCTCCTGCAAAGAACATTTGGGACATGTTCTCTGAATTTCTGGATTGTTTTGGAAGGGTGCAGGGAGCAGAAGGAAGAGTATTGCATCTGGGCTGCCACTCCGCCTCTGCCTTAACTGCGTTCTCTAGACTAGGCAAGACACACCTCCTTTCTAGACTTCAGTTTCATCCTCTGTAAAATGAGATGGGGGACAGGCTTGGGTAGGATGATATTTAAGGCTGTTTCCCCCCTCCATTTTTTAATTTAAATTTTGGTTAACATACCACAATATTAGTTTCAGGAGTAGAATTTGGTGATTCATTACTTACATAACAACACCCGGTGCTCATCACAACAGGTACGCTCCTTAGTACCCATCCCCCATCTAGCCCATCCCCCATCGATCTCCCTCTGTCAACTCATAGAAAGGCTGCTTTTGACTCGTCTCAGCATCATGACTGATGCTTTTATATTTTATTTAAAAAAACTTAGAGCTTTGTATATAGTAGGTGCTTAATGTATTTATGCTCCCGACATGATGACTTCTTTTGTTTTATAGATATTTCTCATTTTTCTCTCTTATCCCCAGTGAGATTATTGGTTCCTTATAGAGAGGGGCACAAAGAATTGGTACGTGCCAAATATTTGTTGAATTGATGCTGAAGAGTTAGGACTAACAAAATACCACTTCAGGCTGGAATAGGGAATCAAAGAAATATAACCAACAGGGGCGCCTGGGTGACTCAGTCAGCTGAGCGTCCGACTGTAGCTCAGGTCATGCTCTCGCAGTTCATGAGTTTGAGCCCCGCGTTGGGCTCTGTGCTAACAGCTCAGAGCCTGGAGCCTGCTTCAGATTCTGTGTCTCCCCTTCTCCCTGCCCCTCCCCTGCTTGTACTCTGTCTCTCTCTGTCTCCCAAAATTAAATAAATGTTAAAAAAAAATGAATTCTAGGCTCTATGGTTACAGTCTGGACAGAGTCTTATGGGAGATCACAGGGAGGGACAGTGAATTATAACTGGGAGCAGGGAGGGGTCCATTCAAGAACAGAATGCAGGAATAAAATCTTGGTGGCAGAAGGGACACTAAGAAGGCTATTCAATCATTTATTTGACAAACTTCTATTGAACACAAACAATATGCTAGGTGGTTTTGTGGACATGGGAGATATAGGTGCACGGAAATTACTTTAAAGTGGAAAGGGTCAAACTACAATATAAAATCCAAATAATAGCAATAATATCTGACATTTATTGTATTCTTAGCAATGTGCCAGGTACTATATACTAAGTGCCTTTGTGAATTAACTTAATCTTCACAACAACCTTGTGAGGTATATGTGGCTATTCCTCCCCTTTTATAGATGGGAAACTGAGGCATAGAGATGAAATATAGGTAACTTTCCTGAGGTTTTATCATCAATAAATGGTATGGCCAAGATTTGAACCTAGACAGCCTTAGCAGGAAAAGAGGAAAGTCTTAGCAACAGGGTCACATTACCTCTTCACTAATGGATAAAGAGATTTTGGAGAACGAGAAGTGCCATAAAGAAACCAAAACAGGGCAGAGGGTAAATGAGATGAGGTTGGGGCAGGGCGGGGGGGGGGGGGGCGGGGAATGCCACTATAATGGGATGCTTGTGAAAGACCTCACACAGGAGGTGATATGTGAATGGTATCTGAATGATGGGGAGACTATGGTCATGAAATGATCCCAGAAGGAGAGTCCAGCGGACTCCACTGGACGATTGAGAATAAAGGAGAGAAAAGCAACAAACATGCACATTGCCTTCTGGCTGGATGTATGGGTCAAGAGACGGCTGAGCTGGAGATGCTCTCAAAGGAGACATCAGAAGGGATGCCAGCACTGACCAGCTTTTCAAGGCCCAGAAGTTTCCCCTGCACTGCCTAACTGCCCTGGACACCAGCTTGCCACGAGTCTCCCCAGGTCTCAGCTATTTCTGGCTAATGTTCATTGGCCTGATGCTCTGGTTGAGAATTTAATGATACACATAGGCAATCTGGGCTTTGAGCAGGTGAACATGTATTTCCTAATTCTGCCAGAGCTGAAAGCCAAGTCTTGGGGAGCAAATATGTAACCAGATGTCTTTGAAGTGGGTGAGGTGGTTAAGCTTGCAGCAGAAGGTGGAGGGGCTCTCTGCTGGTCAGAAGACCAGAAGCCTCATCCAGAAGGTTGTGTGGGAGGCTGGGTCTTTGGAAGGAACTCTGGCTAAGTTTCTGGGAAAGCAGATGGGGGGTAAAATGCTGTTCAAGTCCTGGATCAAGAATTTGAAGATCTGGGTATTTACACTACTTTTGCTGCCAGCTTACTGTGTGATCTTGGCCAAGTCATTTTTTTTCTTTCTCTGGGCCCTATTCTCCATGTAAAAACAGGGCATTGGATTGAGTGAACTCTATCCTGATAGGTGCCTTCATCTTAGGGTTCAAGCACTTAATACACAAGGCAACTGTAAAGTAAGGATGGAAATTAAAAAATTTTTTCAAATAACTTAGTCTTTCAATATTTCAGCAAATGTACCTAAGTCTCTATCATGGGAGAGGTATCAGAAGTTTGTGGGACTCTATTTTTGTTGAGGTTTAATATGATTTCTTGAAAATGAGAAATACACATAGGTTGCTCAGGAAGCACTGTCAACTGATTACTGAGTATCCCTGAAGGTCTAACCCAGACTTGCTCAGTCCTGCTCTTGCCTTCATTCATGTCTGGAGAGGACAGGCATTTGGGAGGGAACAGGGGAGTCTTACCTGCTTTCCCAGATTCTTGTTCTCAGTAGAAAACTTAGGTTTTTGCCAAAAGTTTTGAAAACATGGTGTTTAGGGATGGTACTGGGTGGTGCCTTTGGGCTAAAGGAATCTCCATCAAATTTTTGCTTCTATTTCCCCCTGAGCTCTGGATCAGTACTCAAGACCCAGAACCAAGCTTGAAGAATGGAATCGTGAAGGGCAGGCACTCTGATTCCCAGAGGATGTGACAGCAGATGTTTCTACAGGTCTTTCAAAGCTTGGTGCATTTGTTCTTCCAACTTAGAGGCCTCTCCACCATCCCTATTGAAACGAGTGTGATGCTTTAATTCAGAGCTGATGGCCAATTGGGCACTTGGCTAATCAACTTCACAGTTAGCAGGTGGGAGTAGGTGGGAAGGGTCCTTGGTCAGAGCCAGAAGGCCCATTGCAAGTGCATCATTTCTCAGAGAAATCTGAAATGGCTATTTCTCTTACCCCTCTTACTCTTTTCCTTGTCTTTCTTTCAGGGAGCTTGAAGCTTCCCTGCTTCTCCCAGAGAGATGGGGACAGATTAGCACAAGTAGGGACAGAGCAGACAAAAGGCAGAGACTATCCCAAGCAGCCCTCTCTTCCCCAGGGTTCATCACCAGAGGTGGGTTTATCTTAAAGGCAATAAAGGAAGCTGAAGATTCAGGACCCCCAACTGCCCAAGACCCTTTGGAGGCTCTGGAGGAAGTCCTATCAGTGTGTTCACATGAGCAAGTCTGTCTTAATCCATTTGGGCTGCCATAACAAATATCATAGAACAAGTGGCTTAAAAACAACAGAAATTTATGTCTCAGAATTCTGGAGGCAGGAAGTCCAAGACTGGGATGGCGGTATGGTTGGGTTCTGGTGAGGGTCTCTTCCATAGTGCAGATTGTTGACTTCTTATTGTATCTTCTTCACATGGTAGAATGAGAGCTAACTAGCTTTCTGCCCTCTTCTTAGAAGGAAACTAATCCTATTCACTGAGGCCCCACCCTTATGACCTAATTACCTCTCAAATTCCCCACCTTCAAATGCCATCACACTGAGGATTAGATTTCAAAATTTGGAATGTTTGGAACTTAAATATTCAGCCCCAAACAATGTGCTATTGTAAAATTTGCCAGAATAGCAAGTATTGATCACAATTATCCCCCTAGTGCTGGGTGGTTGTTGGTTTGAAGTGGCTCTAGACCTCTTTGGCACTGGCGAAAGGAACATTGAGATGGGGACACATTTGATTTGGGGTTAGTGACCTATATTCATGTAGTTGAGGCCATTTCTATTTATAATTACGATATTCCTGGCCATCCTGGTTAGGAATTGCTTCCTGCTATGGCAACTCACTTTTCAGTGGGACCCACAGACAGAGCCTAGGGCCTATTGTGGTATGAGTATGTACTATGCCATCTCGTGCTGGAGTTACATGGGTGGTGGGAGAAAGCAAGGTTTGAAATGCACTGAGCCAGAAATTAGTACATGGCCCCTTCTTCCCCTCATGAGAAATGCAGATTTGTAAATGGAGGATTGATTCATCTCTTACCAATACCTGGTCCCTAGGGACTTTTCCCTTGTCAAAAATATACTTGATAATGCAGCACGAACAATTATGGACTGTTTGGGGGTTGGGGGTTTGAAGGGAATTGTGGCAAATACTATTTATCAAAATTCCCATATTTTTAGGGAGAAAATTTATAGCTGTAGCACAAACATAAGTACACCCATAGCAGCTCATATATAAAGCATGTGTG
Organism: Neofelis nebulosa; assembly: GCF_028018385.1. Lineage (NCBI taxonomy): Eukaryota > Metazoa > Chordata > Mammalia > Carnivora > Felidae > Neofelis > Neofelis nebulosa. The sequence goes on from NC_080789.1 coordinate 13,096,122, forward strand.
ATAGAAGATTTACCATATTTTGACTATAATCATAAACATTTACATGAAATTACAATATGAAGTTGTGAAGCTACAAGAGCGTTTCATAAGCTATTAATAAATCGTTTTGATCTAGAGCGAAGCTTAATTATCTCTCTGTGTTTTCCATAGAATAATACAATTGTTATCACATGGAGAGCTTATAGAAGAGTATATAGCCACAGGGAGCATTATAGAAATGGTCACTTGATAATAATATTTATTTCTCTAATGTTGTGATTTTTGTATGTGTCATCTTTTTAAAAATATTTAAAATTCTTTTTTAAAGCTAGTTTTGCATCCCTTTCCTTAAAAGGGTCCCCAGGGATGCTTGGGTGGCTGAGTCGGTTGAGCATCTGACTCTTGATTTCAGCTCAGGTCATGATTCCAGAGTCGTGGGATCGAGCTCCATATCAGGCTCTGTGATGAGCATGGAGCCTATTTAAAATTTTCTCTCTCTCTCTCTTCCCCTGCCCCTCTGCCTTGCTTATGCTCTCTCTCTCTCACTCTCTCTCTCAAATTTAAAAAAAAATTAAGAAGGCCCCAAACACACAGGCATCAGACCCCATAAAACATGGATCCATATTGTACCTCAGCTGTGGCTTCCGATGCCCCCACAGTGGCCTGCAGCCCACACCTCCTCCTGTACCAAGACAGGAGCTTCCTTTCCTCATGTCTGTAGAAGTTGGGGTGCAGTCCCATTCTCAGGTCTGGGCTGGGGCTCAGCACTCTTCTGGGGTCTTCTTCTACCCCTGGAGCCCCCATGCATCCCACTCAGGTCTGGATCCAGCAGTGCAGAGGTGAACCCCAGATTTGGGGGGCAGTAGCCCCTCTCCCAACCACACATGCACTCCTTATTCTCCTCCTCAACCTCCCACCAGAATGACTGAGGCCAAGAATCCAGGCCCCTGTCCAGGCCTGATCCTATTCAGGCCAAACATGCACACCTGGGGCTTGCTCTGGGTCAGGATCCAGGGTGCAGGACTAAGCAGGAGGCAGCACTAGGACTATCGGAATGAGTGGCAATGAATAAGAATGACAAACCTTTCCTGGCATCAGGTAAGGATGGTGACATGCAGTGTGATGTGGGCCCTCCTGGAGGTTGCATGGAGGGGACAGGGGGATGGGGAAGAAAGCAAACTCTCCTTAGTTACTCGTAATAAAGATGACAGTAACACTGCACCTTCAGCTGACAATAATCCCCAGCTTAAGAAGAGAAGTCCATGGTGAGCTGTATAAGGGCAGAAGCCACACAGGTTTGGAAACTTGCTTATCTGCAGCATCTGGACCAGAACATGGTGCGTAGTAGGTTCTCAATGGATGGTGTTTGTGAGTGAAATGATAAGAATTTTGTGTGCTTACTTTGTGTCAGGCACTGTGAAACGTGCTCCACTTCATTCAGACCTTGCAACCACACTATGGAAGGTGATGTCAGTATCCTGTTTCACAGATGAGAAAACAGGTGGGTGTAGGTTACATGGCCAAGGTCCCACAGCTGCAGGGGTGGGTCCTGTCTGGTACTCAGCTTTCTTGCCTCATTCTAAGCCTGGAAAATTGCTTTTCCTTACTCAGTCCCCATCTGCAACCAAATCCCAGACCATGTGGTTAGGAACCAGATATCCCAACTGCCAGCCTTTGGTCTGGTCCTAGAATCCTGCTGCCTGCAGACACAGGTGTTTTGGCATGACGACAGAATGGCCGGATCCCAGGTGTTAGGCCATTGGTTGGGCTCGCTACCTGGACCGCTCCACCAGTTGGCTGGATGTGATCTGCTTCTGAAATTAGGGCTCATCTGGCTGCCCAGACTAAACCCACAGAGTACGGCCAGGCTGTCCTACGTGATAGATCTAAACTCACACCTCCCTGCCACCTGCCTGGGGGGCTTCTATTTGCATCCACCTCTCCCCCTAGTCTACCCATCTTTAGAAATTGCTAATAGCTTGTACCCCTGTAAGTATCATCAGTGTTTATGTGCCTGCCTCCTCCAATGAGCCATGCATCCCCAGAGGTAGGGGCTGTGTGATATATGTACCTTCATGCCCTGTGCCCTTCATGGAGTCCTATATGTCCAGGTAGTGGCAATTTCGTACCTCATAGGGTTGTGTGAGGATGAATTTAGGCAGTAAACATGAAGGAAAAAAGCGGTACCTGACACAGAGATTACATTTGTTGATTACAACAAATCAACAAATGTTGATTACATTTTATAAACTCTCTAACGTTAAGGACAATTTGTTCGGAAGCTGCTGAGTTTTCACCTGGTGTGGGGTATAGACATCTTCAGGAATCTGAGGAAAATCATGACTGCTTCTGCTCGGGGACTCATAGATGCAGAGTATCACCTCCCTTGTCTTCCCACTGCCAGCAAGGGCTCTCTGGTCAAGAATGTCCAGCCTGACTCTAGATCTGAACTGTCCCTCTTTGGGCTTCTGCACAATAAGGGAGACCATAGGGGCTTGATGGGTCCTTCTAGTAGGGACATTCCACACTTTTCATCTTTTGCTTTACCAAGCAATAACTTCCTTCTAAATTCTATTAGATCCGATAGAGGGGTTAAAAAAAAAAAGGTCTCATTCCATTACAGCTCAAAGCTTTCTCTTCTCTTCATAGTGCCTTTTAAATGGGATAGACGGAGAGAAAGCTTCATAAATCTCCAATAAGCCAGGAGCTTGACTAAAGTAATTGCAATGTGGGGCAGACAGGGCAGTGTGGGTCTCCACTTGCCGTGGCTGGACTCAGCTTCCCTCAATCTTTATATATCAAAAGCCAAAAAGGAGGGCACCGTTGTATATCACCTCAACCCCAAATGGAGGTGGGGTCAAGGACTGCTTCTGATAGGACAATCGGACCCTGGGGACCTGCTCTCCCCATCTCCAGTCTCAGGGGTCCATTACTCTGTCTCCATTTCCTAAACTTGTCCTTCCTCCACACTTCAGATGCACTCCTCCACTGCCCAGATGTTGGTACTGGGCAGAAAGTACACAAAATATGTCATCTTTTGTAAGCTCTTGGCCTTTTTTTTTAAAAAAATTGTTTTTATTTTATTTTGAGAGATAGTAAGCAAGTGGGGGAGGGGCATAGAGAGAGGGAGACAGGATCCCAAGCAGGCTGTGCACTGTGTGCAGACACAGGGCTCGAACTCACAAGTGGTGAAATCATAACCTAAGCCGAAATCAAGAGTTGGATGTTTAAACAACTGAGCCACCAAGGCGCCCCTTGCCTTACTTTCTTAGACTTTAAAACACCTTCCCACCTCACTGGGTTGGCATTTCCAAGGTAAGGCTCCATCAGAGGGATAATGACACGCAAAAACCCTATGGTGGGCAAGCTCTATAGGAACTAAAAGAAGGTCAGAGCAGCTGGACACTGAAGGGTATGGTATGAGATGTGGTGGTGAGCAGAGGCCAGTTCTTGCAGGACCTTGAATTTCCTACATAGTATTTTAGTGTCCAAGAGAAGTAGAAAGCCTACTGACAGGTTTCCAGCAAGGGTAGGGACGGGGATCGTGTTTTAAGTTCAATGGCAGCTCACAAAGCAGGATGTCTTAGGAGAGAACATGGTGTTCACCCAGACAAGGCTCAGGCCACAGGGAACAAGCACCATATGGGGCCTGGGACACAGGAAGCAAGCATAGGCTTGGCTTCCAGAACTGGGATGCAGGTTAGCAAGAAAAGCAGCAAAGCATCCTTAAGTTGTGTTTAAACTGGAGATTCTTGAAACCACACCTCTCCTCCTTCCTAGGGAGTGGGTCAGTGATGGCCCATGCTGGGGAAAGGACAACTCAGTCTGCAGGTGAGGGTCAAGTGATACCAGCTGGGGACTGGAGGGCTGCAGGATGGGCCAGGGAGAGTTTAGGGCCTAAAATCAGGACCTGCACTTGGTCCTGTCTTTGAGGAGCTGTGGAAGGGACTCCTGAGGAGGAGAAAGAGTGCAGAAGACGGAGGGCTGGTGTACAGGTAGAGTGGCTTTCGGAAGATGATGTAAAAGCACAAAAGAGGAAGCCCATTTCCTTATTTTCAGTGCATTTGCATTCAGGATCTCCCTAGCTGAGAGCTGGCCAAGTTCATTGCGATGGGCATTTTCTCTTGCAGGGACCTGTTAATGTATCCCATTATAGCCATGCCTCTCCTTTCTGTAAAGGTACTTAACATACATCTAAATTCTGCCTCTTTTAAAGCTGAGCCATGGAAAAGGCCCACTGAATTATGGGGTTGGGACCCTTCTTTCCACTCCCTCCCCCCAAATTCCTCTAACCTTACTTGTCACAGAATCATTATCACCTGTCTGCAGTAGCCCATTAACTAAAGAGCATATTAGCATAGATGGCTTTCTCAGATGTACATCTTCAGGGTGCAATTCCACACAACCCTGGGCCTTAAGGGGGTGATCACGAAGGTTCATTTTTGTGGAAGGCAGCATGGTCTCCTAGAAAGGAACAGGACCCCAGGTTCTGGTTCTCATTATGCCATTTCTCATCTATTCATTCATGTAAAAGGTTTGCCCTCATATTTCCTGAAGGCAGGAATCGACCCTGCCCTTAAGGATTCTTAATATTCTGCAGGAATGACATGATAGTCATACGGAGACTTATTTTAGTGTATCCATGTATTCAATTAAATGAATTTGTATTTCAGTTTGGGGTAAATCAAGAAGTCTTCATGGAAAAGTTACCATTTGGAGAATGAAAAGGGACTGAACAACTCTTGGGGCATCGTCTGTAACATGTAACTTATTCTTTCTGTGTCACAGCTTCTGACCAGATCTGCAGATGGAGAAGCTCGCTTCTAGGCATGCGAATCGACTTTTAGTAAGTAACTTTCATGAGGCAGGGGCTGAGTTGCACACTAGGGTGTAACGATGCAGTGACTGGGACCTCTTGGTAAACCACCCCCAAGGCCATCACAACACGGAGCCATCTGCTTCAACCCCTGACTTACCCACACAGGCCCACATCTCTATTTCAGACCAAAATCAGCACTTCTGTTGCCTCCTTCCCGGGGGAATCACTGTTGGTCAGATTCTACCGCTGGCTTGTTTCTATCTTTGACACATGTGCAGTGCTCATGCACAGTCTTGAGGTGTTGCACAAACGTGATTAACACCATCATGTCTGGTAAGATAAAAAGCAGAGTATGGAACTTCCTAGCACAAAAAGTGCTGGGATGATGGAAAGAATCAAAGTAAGAATCTTGAAAATAAATTGTAGTGAAGAAATTACAGATGTTGTGGTGTGCGTGGGATGATTTGACTGTAGAGGTACCTCCAAAGGGCAAAATGCACACCATGAAGTATATGCAAAAAAAAAAAAAAAAAAAGGCTGAATGTGTGCAATTGTCAATCTCCAGAAAAAGCAATCATAGTGACAATGGCAGAGCACTTACAACTTGCCAGGCAATTTCTAAGTGCTCTGTATACACATTAACATGCCTGTTTCTCATAAAAATCCTCGGGAGGTGGGGATCACTATTAGCATTAGCTCCATTTTACAGATGGGGAAACTGCACCTCAGAGTTGTTACACAACTTACCCAAGGTTAGGGAAAAGCATCCCCTAGCAACCAATAAATAGGCACAATTAAACGTGTGTTGAGTATGTATTATGTTCCAGCGGCTGTTCTAAGAGCCATCTATCCACCTATTTCCATATAAGTTCATTTCATACTTACCGTGGCCCCATGAGGTAGGCTCTAATTGTGCCCCTTGTCCTGACGTGGAGAGAGGTGAAGTGACATGGTCAAGGAGGCAAAGCTGAGAAGTGAATCCAGCCTTCCCAATTCCAAAGCCTTCCCTTGCACAGGAGAACATTAAGGCAGTGCAGTGTTTATGGAGAGAAGGGGACCAAGCTGAGAAATGCTTGAGGCAAAACCCAAATGGCTTTGTGGCTGAGGGTGCAAAACAGGGAGAAGCTGAGATTTCTCTAGGATTTCTTCCAGCTTCCCCTCTATGATTCAAAGGAGTATAGCAGATGTGGGGGCCTTGATGAGCTGTCTGAGCATTTGAAGCAAAAATTGAACTGGCATGGCGATGTGAATGCTGGCTCTGGTGTGCAACCGACTTCTGACTTCAGGCAAATTATTTTTACCTCAATAAGTCTGTTTCATCATCTGGAAAATGGAGGAAATAAGATCTGCTCTCCACTTACTTCACTTCAGTGTTTTTCAGATAAAAGACTGAATTATGCAGAACAGCATGTCTCAGCCACTGGGGTCGGGGAGTGGGGAGAGCACAGGTGTGAATGACTGACATCTGCAAATTCATTTATTCCCTCACTCATTCGGGTATGGGATCATAGACTCTTACAGCTGGAAGCCTTAGAAGCTCACTCCATCACCTCCCCAATGCAGGAATCCCACCCAAAATCTCCCTGAGTGTTCCGTTGCACAAACACCTCCAATGATGGCTACATACTGACTTCTCAAGGAATGTTCTTTCCATTGTTAAAAAAGAAAAAAAAAAACTGTCAATGGAGGAAGTTATCCTTCCATTGAACTGAAGGTCATCTCTTAGTAGCTTCCTCCTATTGTTCTTATTTTATTCATTTAAAAAAAGTTCATTTCAAAATGCAACATTTGGTGATCCACTGGCCATGTAGTAGACACTGTGGAGGACCCAAGGGAAACAGCCATTGACATTGCCATTGAAGAGCTTCTAATGTGGCTAAAGATATAACATGAAAGCTCCTAAAGACCTGCACAGCAAACGAAAAAAATAAGAGTTATCAGAAAACTGAGCCCTGTAGGAGCCGCACAGGAGGTACAAAAGTAAGTGCCAGAGGGACTCAACAGAGGAAGAGAATCCAGTGTGGACTGAGTGGTCAGGAAGACCTGCCATGGGGGGACTTTTGGGGGATCCTTAACAGAAGAGTATCATTTGACCAGGTAGGGGAAAGGAGATCATCCAGGCCTGGGGAAACAGTAGGAGCAACGTTCAGCGACAAGACAGCACAGAGGCAGTACAGAATTTCAGTACTTCAGTACAGTACTTCAGAATTACTGTGTGAGGCAAAGGATCGGACCCAAATTTCTCTCCGGATTTATGTACGAGAGCAAGTTAACATCCCAGTTGTGAGGAGCCTGAAATGGCAGCTCCGAGGACTTTACGACTGAGTGAAATGTGATGTGCCCAGTGGTTACAGTCTGGAAACTGAGAGTCATACTGGCTTCCATGAATCTCTGTCTTCACCTCTTAGAGCCGGTGGCCCATGCAACTTCTCTCATCTGCAAGCCTTAGTTTTTCATCCGTAAAATGGAGTCAATAGTGACTTCTTACTCATAGGAATGTAGTGAGGATAAGGTGAGATATGGGGGTCAGGTGAGATGCTGAGCAGGTGAATGTGAGCTGCTATTGTTCTTGTTGATGCTTTGGTGGTTTTACCTAAACTCTCAGAAATGTGGAACCACTAATCCTCTATAAGCCTCAGGTTAGCATAGTTTTCTTCCTGGGAAAAGCCATTTATCTTACTAAGACCCAAACTGGCAGACAGACTGTTCTCTTTTGATTGTTCAGATCCTTTTCTGGCAGAAGACAGCAATGACCCCAAAAATGGCCCAGAAGCCTCTTTGCTAAAGGAAAGAGAAGGAAACCAGCAGACCAGAGGGGAAAATGTCGGTGTTAATCTCAGCTCTGTCACTGACCTTGGGTGAGCCCCCCTACCCTTTCTTGCCCTGTTTTCCTTACCTGTCACGTGAGGGGCTCTGTCCTGGCAATCACTGACATCTGTTTCCTTTTCACTCTGGGGCTGGGATACGCAGTCTATGAATAATTGTGGCTTGCCTCTATATGAAGTGTAATCATTATTCAAATTAACTTTTGTATTTGTCTAGCACTTTTTACACTTCATGGAGCTTCCACATCCATCATCTCACCTGTGGCTTGTCACAGCCCTCTGACAAAACCAGGGAAACTGCTTTTGTATCTCCTGACACATAGGGAAACTGAGGTCTAGAGCAGAGAAGTGTCTGGCCAACCAACCCAGAGCCTCCAAGTCTCTGGATTTGTGCTTCTCATCTCTGGGCTGATTTCATCCCAGGGAAATCTTTAAAAAATAAATAAATAAAACCACCCCCAAACATCTTATGTTTTAAGTTGAATGTTGTTTTTCTATTTCCAAACTGTCAGCACAGAGCCTGACACGGGGCTCGAACTCACAGACCGCGAGATCATGACCTGAGCCGAAGTCAGCCGCTCAACCGACTGAGCCACCCAGGCGCCCCACCTTTTCTTTTTTTAATTGAAGCTGCCAAAATTTCAGGTTGCTTGCAGTACAGATATTAATTTGACTAATGAGACTTGGAACTATGTGATCCCATTTTCCCGTTTGTACCACACTATAGAAATTAAAGAAACATGCAGAGATTGGAGTGACAACGAAGTATCAGATATTTCTCCCTGAGGAAAATCTTGATAAAGGCTGAGGTCTCTGGGTGGGTGAGAAGTTTGGACAGATACATGTATCCACCGAAGCTGGTTGAGTTAAACTTGAAAACATACTCGAATATTCAAAGTATCAACACTTGAGGGACATCTGGGTGACTCAACTGGTTAGGTGGCCAACTCTTGATTCTGGCTCAGGTCATAATCTCGAGGTTTGTGAGATCGAGCCCTGCATCAGGCTCTGGGCTGACAGTGAGGAGCCTGATTGGGATTTTCTCTCTCTGTCTCTTTCTCTCTCTGCCCCTCTCCCCACTCACACTGTCTCATTCTCTCTCAAAATAAATAAATAAACTTAAAAAAATATCAACACTTGAAACATGGGGTTTTCAAGTACGAAGAAAAAGTGCATGGACTAGGTTTTCAGTTGTGTCTTTGTCACTTACTAGGTGTGTGATATGGGAAATGTCATTTAAACTTTCGGAGCCTTAGTTTTTTGTTTTTGTTTTGTTTTGTTTTGTTTGTGGGTTTGTTTGTTTGTTTTTCTTTGGAGACAGAGCGTTTTTTTTAAATCTTTTAAGTGGCAATACTAATAGCATCTAACTCATAGGATTGGATTGAAGTTTGAATAAGGCAATCAGTATAGACTATCCTTTGTAATGTTTGGTGCATACTTAGAGCTCAGAAAGGTTAGTTGCCATTAATATGAGCTTAGGACCTAGAAGCCCATGTTTCCAAGATGTGCTTATATGTTGAAGTCCTCAGGCCCTTTACATCTCAGCCCAGCTCCTCAGCAGAACTTCTGACCTACCTATCTCCCATTCAACATCTTTTTCTGAAAGTCTTACAAGCACATTGGTCTCAACAGATCCCAAAGGGCTCTAATGATTTTCCTCCCAAACCAGCTTCTCCCCCAGGCTCCCCTGTCTCAACAGCATACATACCATCCAACTATTCAGCCAAAAAAGCTGGAAACATTCCCAGGTCTTCCCTCTCTCTCCTGCCCTACGATCCCATTAATTCCACCTCCTCAGCATGTCTCAACTCTGTCCATTTCCTCCTAACATCCATTGCCATCACACTAGCTTGAGAATCACCATGTCTCCCTTGAAACACCCCCACCATCTCTCCCCATCATTTCTGGCTTGTCTCTAATCCACTTTTCACAATCAGTCACATGCACTTTTGAAGTCAGTCCTGGGCTGCTTATTGGGATCTGTGCAGTTCCCCTACAAACTGATAAATTTCTGACCACGGTCCTGTGCGTCTCCACATGATCCACAATCTGTTCTGGCCTCCCCACTGTACTTGCAGCTCAGGGCTCTGGATGGTTTTCATTTTTATCAATATGCTTTATTTTTTATTTTGTAGGAAAATTGAACATATGGTACAGGGAGATCCCATACATACCCTCTCCCCACATCTTCCTCTATCAGTAGTGGGGTAAATTTGTTAAAATTAATGAACTAATATCGATACATTATTATTAACTAAAGTACATAACACAAAGTTAACTTTCCATTGAACAACTCCATGGGTTTGACAAAGATGGAGTGCCATGTAACCACTGTCACAGTCTCCTGCAGAATAGTTTTGCTGTCCCCAAACGTCCCTGTGCTCCACTCATGTCGCCTCTCCTCCTCTAAATCTTTTTCCTGTTGCTATAGTCTTTCTTTTTCCAGAATGCCATACATTCTGAAAGCCATACAAGTGTAATAATATAGTACATAGCTGTTTTAGATTGACTTCTTTCACTTAGCAGTGTGCATTTAAGGCTTCTTCCTGTAGTTTTGTTACTTGATAGCTCATTTCTTTTTATTGCTGAATAATATTACATTATATGGCTGAATAATATTACATTATATGGCTATAACTTGATTTGTGTAGCCATTCACCTGCTAAAGGACATCTTAGTTGCTTCAGTTGCTTAGTTGATGATTATGAATAAAGCTGGTATAAACATTTGTGCGCAGATTTCTATGTGGACGTAAGTTTTCAATTCTTTTCGGGAAATCCTTAGGAATGCAGTTGCTGGAGTGTCTATTGTTAACTTTGTAAGAAATCACCACACTGTCTTCCAAAGTGGCTGTTCTATTTTGCATTCTCATCAGCAGTGAATGAGCATTCCTGTTGCTCCCCATCCTTGTGAGCGTTTGGTGTTGTCGATGTTCTGAATTTTAGCCATTTTAATAAATATGCCAGAGGTATCTCACTGTTGCTTTAATTTGTAATTCCCTGATGACTTATGACGTTGAGCATCTTTTCATACACTCAGTTGTCATTTATATATCTCTTTGATGGGGTATCTGTTCAGTTGAAAAGACTATCCTTTCCACATTGTACTGTCTTTGCTCCTTTGTCAAAAATCAGTTGACTCTAATTGTATGGGTCCATTTTTCGGCTCTTTATTCTGTTCCATTGGTCTGTCTGTTCTTTCCCCAATACCACACTGTCTTGATTACTGTAGTTCTACAGTAAGTCTTGAAGTTGGATAATGTCTGTCTTTTGTTATCCTTTGTTCTGGGGTTTTGACAGCCCTAGGGTATACCTGTCAGCCTCCAAGGTTGATTCCTAAAGGATTCTTGATAAGCCTCACAAATGTAAGAGGGGTGGGGTCATAAGCAAACATGCTCATCCAAGTCCCTTTCTCCAAACCCCCAAGTTTCTTACCATAACTTATTCAGACTCTACAAGTCAGGCCCTGGCTTCCTCCCTGAACTCATCATTCTCCTCTTTCCCTCTAGCACATTCTGTCCTAGCTACACTTGCTCCACACTGTGGGTCATACATGCCATGCTCTAGCTAGCTTGTGGTCTGTGCTTCAGTGTCTCCTCTATCAGGGGCACCCTTCTTTCAGACTATGACATGGCTCAGTCACTTCATGTAGGCTCCTGTTCCAATGAGACTTCTGCAGATGTCTCCCCTGGCACCTGTAGCCAACTCCCTTGCTCTCTGTTCTCTCTTCCTACACTTACCATTATCTGTGTATTGTCTACCACAGGGCCCTTGAATATAAGCTCTGTAAGGGTGGTTGGATGTCTTGTTCACCTCTGCATCTTCAGTGCCAAGACCAGTGCCTGGCACATCACAGGTGCTCAGAAAAATATTTGTTAAAAGATTCAATGCACTAATAATCCTGGCAGTGCTGGTTACATGCTTGATATGAACCACGTCTCTTGGAATCATTTCTACATTTTATTTCTAGCATTTCCCAAATAATTTTGATTCTAGGATAGAAATAATTACCGTGAGATTGTCAGAGGACCTAGCACAGACCTGGGCACACACTGAGGACACAATGACATTTGTGGATGGATGGAGTTCTGCTGGACCTTTGCTTTTAGGTTGTGCCTTGAGCTGAATACAGTATATGCAATATCTGCACAGAGCCTATACGAGTAGGAGTTCCAGCAGCATTTGATAGGATATTTGATAGTGTACTAATTTTTCTCGGCTGCTTTTAATTTTAATTCCTTCTAACCTTTTCTTCTCGTTCACAGTTCCACTGTGGTGCCTGTGAGCTGATGTCTTCATCAAAGCAGACATCGCTGGTGAACATTCTGGGATGACCCTAACTCTCCCTCAGGAGCCTGCTACTAATTCCACCCATTACAACATGCATGGAGAGTTACCATTTTCCTTCCAACACACTCTACCAAGCACTTTTTTGTGTCTTATTTTGTTGTCTGCTGTATTGAGTAATTACCCAATTAAAAAAAGTTCCTAAAGGTCCTCATTCTTCCTTTTCCCCCAATCCTCTTGATCTAACTAGAAAACTTTTAGTTTCACATAAGTCTGAATTTTAGGAACATAAGATAACTTAGACCCACTCTTTTGATCTACTTCACTCTTGCATGTAGGAGGGACAGATTGCAGTGGCTCAAGGGGTTAGAAATGGTGCTATTTCCACAGGGCAGAAATTTCTAACTGACTCAGCCAAGGGTTTTGAGAACCAGAGAGTCATATAAAATCAGCCTTTCTGGGGCATCATAAATTCAAACATCAGACACACCAAGTCAAAGCCCCAAGTCCAGGGTACCAGAATCAGAGACGAGGATAGTTTCTCAAAGCCAAGAGCTGACAGCTCGGCTTTGATGGGAATAAATGCAGAGGAGGTTGGATGGGATTTGGAATGTTCTCAGTGGCCAAAGCCTCATGAGGAGAGACAGGTAGGCCAAGAGCAGGGAGAATAATCACTTCTTTGGGAGGACTTTTGATATTTCTGTGTGACCACAACTGTCACATGGGCATTCAAATCTTGATATAGAGTTTATGAAGGATTTTAACATGTGCTATTGTGTGTGACCAGATCTGCTAGTTAGAAATGATTATATTTTCTCATTATTATTGCTTAGAAAACTAAAGGATAGAGAAGTTATATGACTCACCCAAAGTTACAAGCTAGGAAATAGTTGAGACAGGATTCAAGCAGAGTTGTATCTAATTTAGAAGTTCTTTTTATTTATTCTATAGATACTTACTCAGTACTTACCATATGCCAGACACCATTCTAGAGGCTTATGAAATATCAGAAAATCAGAAGGACAAGCACCTACCCTTCTGGGTCTTACATTCTCTCCGTTATAACTACATCATGCAGACCTTCTTGGTAGGCTCTTGATCTAATGAGTACAGGGTGGTTGTACCCAGTGCAATAATACAGCATATCTGTTTATGAAAAGAGGCATTTTCCAACCACAATTAATAAGAAGAAGAACAAGCATTTATTAAAGATGTATTATGTGTGGAGCATTGCAAGAAGTGTTTTCTGTGCATTATCAAATTTATCTTCACAAGCACCCTCTGAGGCAGGTACTGTTGTTCCCATTTTAAAGATGGAGAGATTGAGGCTTGAGGATTTTTTTTTTTTTACATGATTCACACAGCTAGTCATATTACAGCTGGATTTGGATCCAGGAGAGTCTGACTCCAAAGCTCATGCCCTTTATCATAGCACCTCACTGTTAGTGGTTTTGCTGCTTGACAAAAAAAGAAGGAAAAAAAAAGAAGTGGTCAGAGATATACTCAAAAGGGGGTGGGGTACCATTTTGACTGGATGTCAGCAGGAGCTGCGCTTTTCTTTTTTCTCACCCACATCAATAGGACGGTGTTTCTGCAGGATTTCCAGCAACTGTGGGCTATGGTCCCTCTCCTGATAAGGTCTTGTGAGATTAAAACAATTAAAAATCAAAATGACTCTCAGTGACCTTCGTTAAAGTACTCACAAAAGAGGGCTCAAATGTATTTTTAAAAAAGTAAATAGGGGCACCTGGGGGCACTGTATCATAGTCAGTTAAGCATCTGACTCTTGATTTCAGCTCAGGTCATGTTCTCACAGTTCATGAGCTCAAGCCCTGCACCAGGCTCTGTGCTGACAGTGCAGAGCCTGCTTGGGATTCTCTCTCTCCCTCTCTCTGTCTCCCCACCGCCAAAAAAAAGATAAACATTAAAAAAAATAATAGGGCGCCTCAGTGGCTCAGTCAGTTAAGCATCTGACTTTGGCTCAGGTCATGACCTCTCAGTTTGTGGGTTTTTGCCCTGCGTTGGGCTCTGTGCTGACAGCTCTACCCCTCCCTCTACCCCTCTCTTGTTCTGTCTCTCTCTCTCTCTCTCTCAAAAATAAATAAATAAACATTAAAAAAACAATAAAAGGGGCACCTTGGTGACTCAGTTGGTTAGACGTCCGACTTCGGCTCAGGTCATGATCTCAGGTTGTGAGTTAGAGCCCCATGTCAGGTTCTGTGCTGACAGTTCAGAGCCTGCAGCCTGCTTTGGACTCTGTGTCTCCCTTTCTCTCTGTCCCTCCCCCACTCATGCTCTGTCTCTCAAAAATGAAGAAATGTTAAAAAAAATTTTAATAATAAAAAATAGAAAAGCAAATGTAAAAAGATTTCAAAAATAAATAAAATATTTAACAATAATAATCCAGGACTAAACTCTAAATTCTATAAGCAAAACACGAAAGTTGTGGAGAAACATTCATGGAGACAGAAGCTTGCTCCTGTCTTCATTGTATAGGGAAGTAAACAGGATTTCATTGTTGAAGGTGATAATAAGAAAAGTTAATTTTGAGTATTTTTTAATGCACAAAGGGTTTGACATTAAAGACACGCTATCTCCTCTTCTCAAAGTCCCACTAAAGGAAAAATGTCCCACACGATGATCAGGATGGGAGAAGGCTCCTTAGCAGCGGGAAGAATGGAGGGAAGGCAGAAGGAAGAAGTGGCAGCTAATCATACTGTGTCAGACTTGCTTTATGGCCCTGCATATTGTTAATTTTAGCAAGTATTTTTTTCCTGTATCCCCTTTAAAAAGTAGGTATTTGCAGTTTCTAAATGCATGTTTTGTATGTTTCATTATTTCTAAAATTAAGTAAGTACCTGTTATTTCTAAATTATCATAGTAGGAGCTGTGGGGAAAGAGCTTTATTTGAAAGCAGTGGTGCCTATTTTTAAAGAGCTTAGAGCACAGCTCCCATCGCAATTTGAAAAAAATAGGTTTATGTAGGCAATAAAACCACCTGTAATCTCATGGTAACCTAATAAAAACATTAACATTTTATTTTACTTATTTTAGTCCCCCCTCACCCCAAATACCTATTACTCATCTAAATCATGTCACTCGGGCAAACTGAGACACTGCCTTCCCCCACTCTGTTAGATACCTTTGCTCTTTCTTTCTACACCCACTCCCCTTAACCCTATTCTGTGTCCTGGGAATCTGGCTGGTATGGACACATCAACACTTTCTCCTTCCTCTGGCATCCAGTTGGCATTTGGCTAATGGGAAATCCCAGCAGGGTTGCAGAAGGAAGGAGTAGAGTGATATTGGGTTAATTTTTCTCCTTGCTCTCTTCCCGCAGGTTCACTGCAGGTAGACTTCATTTTTCAGTTGAAGATCAAAGCTCCTGTCAAGGAACTCCTGTCCATGTGACTTTCTCCTTCCAGGTGCCAGTAACTTTATCCTTCCATCCACCCTCCAGATTTAGAGGGTTGCCTCCACCCTGGGGTAATGTACTATGTGACTGTACTGCACTGTCCTCTCATCTTTGTAAGGAGTCTGTTTATCAAGCTTGTGTCAAATTAGTCTAACTAAAGCTTGCCATTTATCTCCTGTTGGGATCTTGATTAAAACAATAAATGGTATCGTATGAGGTCCCAGAATAGAGACCTTCAATATTGGGTCCTGGGATTGGGTTGCTCATATGTTTGACTAATGTAGGGATAACCTCCTTGCCACGGGGAGGTGGGATGTGGGTAATCCATGGTAAGTGGAGACATGCATCATGATTAGGGTTTCATCAATAGTAGCATGGATAATGTGCAGGTGGGGGACATAAAGTGCCTGTGATACCTTATGGATATGGTGATAATTATCATAAATATTGTGAAATCACATGGCCTCCTCTGTTGGCTCTGGAAGGTATTCTTGGGGGAGAGGAGAATTTGTAAGCTGTAAACACTGAACTGAGAACATGCTGGACACCTGGAAGCTTTCAGGCTGTGTTTGAAGAAGCCCTTCAGCTGCTATCATAGGGCAACTACAGTGAGGATGAGGCCACATGTCTTTGTAGCACCACTCATTATGCATCTGGTGCAATGCTACACCACAGAAAAGACTGTCATGGGAGAAAGTATGTGATCCCGAGTTGTGGGTTGAGTACATATGAGCAGGCAAGTATGAGACTGAGACTAAAACTTTAAATCCTTGAATTTCTCAAATTCCTCTGAGCTTCCTTTGGCTACAAGGCAGTTCTACCCATGCACCGCCTCTGACTCCCACCACCCACCCCCAGCCACCATCAGCAGCAGCCTTACCATCAGAGGGGCAGCTGCGTCAGAAGCTGAAGTTGATTATCCCAGGGCTCATTCCCAGCACACCTCCCTGTCTCCAGGCCTGTCACCAGACCCAACAGAGCAAGAATTGAGGAGCAGAAGGCTATTCCTACAAGAAAGAACTTATTCACCAGAAGAATTTCAAGGCTGGGACAGCAGTGCGGGACTGAATTATAAGGGTGTTTGTGCAAGTAGGAGAGAATAGCAATTTCTAACGGGCCAAGTTCATGAACACTGGAGCATCCTTCTAGGATTTGGGACTTAATGTGTTGGTTAAGCCATGTACCTTGGGCACTCGTGTCTCCTAGATTGGATAATTGAAACTCAGACTCAAAGCATGTGAGTTAATGAGGTTTAAATACTGGAACTTCCTTGATATGTTTCAGAGAAGGGAGTCTGAAGGTTCAGGGAGACGGAAATGTGGCAATGTGTCTACCCTGTGCCATCTCGTAGCCTGCCTCTAACCATATCCTCATAGGAGAGCCTGGAGACATGCCCTTCACCAAGTCATTAACACATTCACTAGTGAGAGGAGCAGAAGCATCCATAAAGCATGTTGTGTTGTCTGTATCCTGTGGGCTGGAGATTTGGGAACTGGATTTCCTGATCTTGATGGAGTTAATGGGATCCCACACAGCATAAGCTAGGTGGCAGCTCTTCACCATTAGACACAGAGTGGGTACAGGTAACAGGATAAACACAGGGATGGAGCGGTCAGAAAAACACTCTCTCAGGGATCTCTGAAGTTGGTTAATTGACCACAATATCCCTAAACACAAAGTAATCTACTAGGGTGCTGCTTTATATATATATATAGTAAAAATTCTAAGACTACTGGCCAGAAATATGACTTGAGTCTCTGCAGTGAGGATTTTCAACTTTTTACTTAATCCCAAAACCAAAACCAATTCACATATACACAATCTCTCAGCCGTGGGTGAGACTGGCCCTCCTTGAAGAAGGATCCTGCTATGTTTCTCCACGTGTATAATGTGAATGAATCTTCCTCATATATTTCTCCAAAGGGGACTGCAGCCACTTACTAAGGTGTTATGCACTGAAAAAAAAAGGATAATAGCTATGTTTTCCATGGTCATTAGATACTGGCTCCTAACTGATGCTAGTATCCAGAGACCCAAAATATCTCCATGGTCCACCCTTCAGGATGGGGTCTTATAGAGACGAAGTAATAGATGGGATCTTGGCTCTAGAAGGTCTCACACGGACCCAGTGGCCCAAACACCCACCTGTCATTTCTCCCCATTCCTGGAATATGTAGTGGGAATAAATATACAGAATTGTCAGAGTAAGTGCTATGATAGTTGAGAAGGTCAAGACCAAGTGAAAGGCCTTGTAACTAATGTGAATTGATAACTGTCCCCAGAACAAGACACATAAATCAGGAATTAGCACTTACAGAAAAGATTTGAGAGACTGCAGGAGTCATGATTCCTACCCAATTCCCATTTAACTCATCTGTTTGGCTGCTACAAAGGGCACTTATATCATGGAGTGTAACAGTTGGTTATCACAAATTTAGCCAAATGGTACTGCTACTACCAGCTATGATCCCAGAAGTATCATCTTTACTGGAGCAACCCAGCCCAATTCCTGGCACATGGAGCTATGACTTGGCAAATGCTTTTTGGCCCATCTCAATTAGTAAGCAAAATCAGAACCATCCTGTGTGTACAATAAAACAGTATATGACCATCTTGATCCAGAGCCATGTCAGCTCTCTTGGTGTTTGTCACTGTAGTCTGGAGGGGCCATGATTATTCTCATAACCTACTAAATATCGCCCTGGTCTGTTACATTGGTGACATTATGCTAATTGGTTATGGTTAGCAGGAAAGAGCAAACATCCCATATACCTTAAGATATATCCATGTCAGAAGATACTGGACAAATCCTGTTAAATTTCAGATGCCTAGCACATTGATGAAGCTTCTAGAGTCCAATGGTCTGTGCTTATCAGCATTATGCCATTGAAATCACAGCCTGTTTGCTGTGCCTTTCATCTTCCACCGCGAAGAAAGAAGTGCAGCACTTGCAGGCCTCTTTGTGTGTTGTAGACAACATGCATCATATTTGGTCATGCTCCTCTGACCTGTTTATTGAGTAACTCATAATGATGACAGCTTTGAGTGGAGCTTAGAGCATAATAATGCTCTGTAACAAGTCCAGTCTGTGATGTAAAGCATTACAAAGCTTTGTGATGCTGCAGGCCCAATGGTATTGAAAACATGTATAGCAAACAGAGATCCTACCTGAAGCCTCTGGCAAGCCCCAAAAGGTGCTTGACTCCTAGTGTTTGTAATGAGGACTTCTTCTGTGACAATTATTCTCTATTCGAAAAGCATTTACTGGACCCTGGTAGAAACTGAATGTCTAGCCATCAGACACCAAGAGACTATGAGACCTGAGCTGCTCATCATGACCTTGATGTTATTTGATACATCGAAGCATAAAATTGGCACATACAGCAGCCTTGCATTATAAAGTATAAATGGGATATACAGAACGGGGCCCCGATTGTCTGGGAGATACAAATAAGCTGCACTAACAGATGGTAAGACTCCCCTAGAGTCTCATCTACTGCTTTGCTACCTCTTCCTCAACTCACACCTCTGACTTCATGAGACATTTCCTATTGCCAATTAATGGAGGAAGAAAAAGTATGAGCCTGGTTTAATGATGGATCTGCAAAGTATGAGAGTATACACTGGAAGTGGATGGCAGCTGCATTTCCCCCAAGCTGGGATGTCACTGAAAGAAAGAAATGAAGGAGACTAATCCAATGGGAACAGCCTCAGGCACTACATCTGGTTGTCCAATTCATGGGGAAGGAAAGATGGTCTGAGCTGCAGATATACACCACCGACACATGAGCAATGGCTAATGGGTTGGCTGGCTGCTTTAGGGAAAGAACAAGATTGGAAGACAGGAGACAAAGAGATCTGTAAGGAAGAGATGAACTGGAACCTAGAATAGGTAAAGAGAGTGAAGACACTTATATCCTACATTGATTCCTATCTGAGGGCATCCATTGCAGAGGAAGCTCTTACAAACCTAGACAAGAACAAGTGTCTTGTGGATGTCAGTCCCTACATACCCTTGGGCTTGCTCAGTGGGCCCATGTATGAAGTGGGCATGACAGCAGAGATGGAGGTTATGCATGGTCTCAGCATCATGGACTCCCCCTCATCCATGCTGGCCTGGCTGTGCCATGCTAGGTGCCTACCTTGTCAAGACCGGAGGCCAACTCTAGGCTCCAGATATGGCACCATTCCAGGGAGAAGCGGCCAACTCTCTGTTAAAATACCATATCATTGAACCACTCCTCTAACAGATAGGGAAACCCTCTGTTCTAATAGGGATAGGCACAAATTCTGAGGGTGGATTAACCTTCCCAGCTCAAACTGCTCTTTAGCAACAGTGCTGTTAGTTCAAAAATACATTATGCTTTATCCATACTGTGATATCTGAAACACCATCTCTGTGGACCGAGAAACTCGCTTTACAGCAAAGAAAGTACAGTCGTGGACTCATATCCATGGTCTTCACTGACCTTACCAGTCCCTTCACTACTCAGAAGAATTGGCTTGACAATATGAGGGGATGGTTATGAAGGTCCCACGTATGGCGCCACGTGGGAGCCACACCTTGGGTGCCAGTGAGAACCACCACAACCCAGGAAATGAGAATCACTACAACCCAACCAGTGAGAACCACTACAACCCAGCCAATGAGAACCACCACAACTCAGCCAATGAAAAGTTGCCACACCCCCAAACCCTCCCTTTCCTCCAATGGACTTTCATTTCAAACAGCCCCTTCCAGCTCCCTTCTTTTATCTTTAAAGGCAAGGCCCACTCAGTGTTCTTAAGACTTGCCTATGGTTGGGCATGTTTTGCATGACCTGTATTATAATTATCCTGCTACTCCTGAATAAACTCATTTTGCTGGTAAATTAACTCACTATTTTTATTTCCAAGGTTGATAGGGAGAAGGGGAATGATATTAGAATATTTATTCTCCTGGATCACTCCACGGAGACTGACTTTAGGATGACTGTGTTCCTTGGTTTAATGAAGTCATAGCTCCTATCAAGATGGACCTCTCCATATACTACTTTCCTTGCCCCTTTCCCACACCTTATTAGACTTAGAGGTAGCAAGAGCTCTGTTACTAGCTCCTTATCATAAGTTTTCCTATACTCTGTCCATGCCTTTGTAAATAGTTTCCTTCTTGAACCTGTCTCAAGTCATTATTTTTAAAAAAATTTTTTTAAATCTTTATTCACTTTTGAGAGGCAGAGAGAGAGCATGAGCGGGGGAGGGGCAGAGAGAGAGGGGGACACAGAATCCGAAGCAGGCTCCAGGCTCTCAGCTGTCAGCACAGAGCCCAAAGAGGGGCTCGAACTCACAGACTGCGAGATCATGACGCTCAACCGACTGAGCCTCCCGGGTGCCCCTCAAGTCATTCTAATGTAAACTCATCGCCCATTTCCTTCCAGAACCATGACTGATTTACCTACCAACACCCTACAAGCATGGGTGAATATATCATAATTAACTCCATTTCCTCCTTGTCGTTAATGTTACTTATAATTATTATTTTGAATTATGCTGCAGAGAGACTCTCGCTAATGTGTCTTCTGTGTCTCTTCTCGATCTAACATTTCAACATATTTTTAGCTTAGATTCTGAAAATTGAAATGCCCCTTAAAAATTATCTGAAGTCTTTTCAAGTGTCTTAGTACAAATTATGAAAATGTTTTGTGAAAGCATTACATAAATTCATACCATGCAGTAGATAAGTGTGATCATTTTTTATACTTTTACCAATATTGAATATTTGTATTTAAAAATAATTTTGCCAATTCTGTCTTACAATCCATACTTGATTTCTAAAAATTTACCATTCTCTTAATTGCTAGTGAGCTTGTATCTTTCCCCACATTTGTTTATCAGATATATTTTCCTCATATGTGAATTTTCTGCCTTCTCCCATTTATTGAGCTAGCTAGTAGTGTTATTTTATACTGATTGATATGAGCCATTTATAGGAAAAATTAATACTTTGTTAATATTTGCTGCAACTGTTATTTCAGGTCTGATTTTAGCTTTTGTATGTCTGTGTGTCAGGATTTTAAAAATTAAATTGTAAGTGGTTGAATCTGTTAATCCTCTTTGTGCTTTATTCTATTGGTCTAAGCTTAGAAAGTTCTTACTCCTCTGGGGATTTAATTCTTATTCACTCTTCTTTTTTCTCTAGTTTTTCTGAGATTTGATATTTTTATATTTAATTATTTAACCCATCTGGAATTGATTTCTCTGCATGATGTGAAGTAAGGGCCTAAAATTGATTTTTTCCTCCTAAATTGCTACCCAGGGGTCCCAGCACCATTTGCTAAATAATCCTTCCTTTTCTTATTGATGTGTGATGTCTCCTTTATCATATATTAAATTCTCACACATACTTTAATCTATTTCTGGACTATCTATTTTGTTTCACTGGTCTATCTATTCCTAAGTATTCTAGTAAAAAAGGACTTCTTTAGATATGCTTGGGGTAAGAAGATATGCAAGGAAGAAACAGGCTGGTTATTTGGGATCAGCTGCAAAATTTTGATGCAATGATAAAAAAAATCATACCCTTTATTTTTTCCTGTTTCTCTTTTCTTTCAGAAAAACACTTCATTAAAAAAGAAAGGTCAAATTTTAGTCAACAGGGTATTAGCAGTTAAAAATGGGTGCAAATTATTAAAAAAAAGAATAAAAAATTTCATTTACTTTTTTAAATGAGCACAAGTCTCCTGGCCTCATAAGCAAGTTACTGGTGTCGTCCATGGTCCAGGAATTGCGTCTGAACTTAAATCCATGATCTCATTTAATCCTCAGATAATTTCTTTGTGGGACACATGTTGTTATCTCCATGTGTCGTGTCCCCAGGATTTCTTAGGCTTCAGTAACCCAACCATGATTCCAAACAGACACCCACTAACAGAGACAGAATGCACTCTTTCTCTGGCTTCATCCTCGACTGTAATGTAGGAGCCATAGTACTCTCCACATTCTTTACAAATAAGCCAGTGGAGTCCAGTGGTGTCCTCTGTCCAGTGGTGTTCTCTGTGATTAGTTGTCTCATCACCAAGTGGCATCTTACAACTTACCTCCTGTCCTGCTCCAACAATCTTGCTAATGCTCCACCAAGACAGCATCAATTCTGCTAAAACTTGCCAATACCCAGCCAAGGCTGCTGGTGCCCCATGTTGAAGGGAATAGAGCAGGGCTGGAAGAGTCAAGATGAGGGAACTTCAGCAGAAAGAGGATAACTAGGCTCCATCAAGGAACTGATCAGGATATGCAAGGAGCAAAGACAGAACATAGGTTATGATGTTAGTAAGGTTAGGAAGATAATTATGGAGTTGTTTAACTATAACCACAGGATGCTGAGTAACAGTTCCCATAAACCTGGAGGAAGTCATCAGGGCCTAGGTGACCATCTCCCTCTGTATCTCTGTCCTATTTAATCTTTTCCTCAATGAATTGAAGAAGGCACATTCATCATGTCTGAAATTAACACTGGAAGTGTAACATTGGAAGTAAACATAGGGTGATATAATAGGAACCCAAATCATTCTCAGTGGATTGGTTAGTGGACCCATATAACTGACTTGGAATATCATAGGCTGCTCAAGTCCTGGATGAGGACAGTAGTCCAGCGATATGTTCGAGAAAGGCTAGGTGTTAACTGAGTGTGACTTCAGCATGGCTGCTCAAATCTTAGCTGTCCTATCTTCCAGTTTGCTTCTTTTCCCCACCACGTTCTGTGTCACACAAATTATCTCCTTGAGAAGTCTTTACTTGGTATGGTAGGCAGACTTCTAAGATGACCCCCAATGACTTCTCCCACATACAATTCCCTCCTCTGTGAATATGGTGAGATATCACCATGTTAGGTTATAAGACAAAAGACATTTTGCAAATGTAATTAAGGTTACAAAGTTGACTTTGAGATAGATTGGGTGGGCCTAACATAATCACATGAGCTCTTTGAAAGCAGAGTTTTCTCTGGCTTGTGGTATAAGAGGAAATCAGAGAGATTTAAAGTGTGAGAAGGACTTGACACAATGTGGCTGGTTTGGAGATGGAGGGGCTATGTGAGAAGGGATGTTGGCAGCCTCTAGGAGCAGAGAGTGGTCCTGGCAGCAAAGAAATGGGAGCCTCAGCCCTGCAACCAAAGGAACTGAACACTCCCAACAATCTAGATGAGTTTGGAAGTGGATTCTTCCATAGTGTCTCTAGATATCTGCCTGGCCCAGTTGGCATTATCATTTCAACCTTGTGATATCCTAAGCAGAGAGCCCAGCTAAGCACATCCAGACTACTGAACCACAAAACTTTGAGTTAACAAGTGGGCATTGTTTTCAGTTGCTACGTTTTTGGTAATTTGTTATAAAAAGCCATAGGAAATGAAGACACTTGGTTAACGTGCCTTGATGTCATGATAACAAAACAAAAACAACAATAATAGTAATGTATTGCAAGCTTGCTATGCATTGAGCACTTTATAGGATTCCTCTCAATGAACCCTTAGCTCAACTCTATGACCTAGTTTACAAATTGCTCAAAGTGACCTGCTAATTAGTAGAGCCAGGATTTGAACTCAGCTGAACCCTTCCATTCAATTATAAAATGATCCTACTCTCCATGCTTCCTGGCTTGGTTCATCAACGTGCCCCTGGCCTGCAATCTCTTTGCATGATTCTCAGATACAGACGCCACACTCTACATATCATCATCCACAGTCTAAGGAGTTATTCCCCAAATAACCCTTCAAAGCTTCTCTGGCTACTCGAACCCTTGGATCTATTTCCTCTTTATTTCCTTAGTACCAGTTATTAGCACCATATTATTTGGCATTTAGTGCCAAATTGGCCAAAGTGGCATTTGGTGCAGCATTATGAGAATTTCCCCCATATTTTATTCCCTGTCTTTCTACTCCCAGTAGAATATAAGCCCAATGAGAGAAGCAACATTTCTGTTTGGGTCACTGCTATAGGTCCCAAGAACCTAGAATACTTGCTAACTCATTGGAGATACTCAATGCATTTTTGTTAAATGAATGAATAAACTTAGACACTTTTCATTCTCTCCTTCAAATTATGGTGATCTGATCCATTTAAAATCAACTTTTTCCAGAGTTCTCTCTGCATGGCCTTCTGCTCTCTATTATACTTGAGCTTCTTGGAATTCATGCAGAAGATGAAATGTTGGTGTTTTCCCTTGAACATATAGCCATTAGTGCTCTAGCTGTGGAAGGGAAATACTATTTATTGATTAACTGCTTTGTTCCTGGTCTTTACCAGGTATTTTACATGTATGCATCATCTCATTTAACCATCATGCTACTGTACAAAGTAGGTGTTATAACTCCTACTTAACTAGTTAAGAAATTGAAGATCAGAGAAGCCAGCCCAAGGTTACATGTCTAGTAGAGGCTATAACTGTCATTCAGGTGTTTCTGAATAAAGTCTACATCTTTCCACTCTACCATGACCACTAGAAAGTCAACGCTGTGAAAACAGGCTCTTAGTTTTTATTTATTTCTCAATCTTTAGTGCTTAGCACATATTCGGAGATCAATATACATCTGTTGAATAAAAGTGAATCAAAGAACAAATGACTGAATTAAAGAACAAATGACTGAATCATGCTTCTTCTGTAGTCTTACTTCAGAGAGAAAGACTCTCATCCAAGTAACTTTGATTTATATTCTCCTATGCATGTTTCTGCATACCTTCCACATTCTTCTTGGCTTAATACGGGTATTAGCATATCGGAATTGGAAGGGTTCTTAGAAGGTGGTTTTTCAGCTTCCCACCAATGTAGAAATCCTTTTTATAGCATCTTGGACAGATGGTTGGCCAGTCTCTGCATGAACACCTCCAAGTGATGGAAGACAGAGGAGAACAGGAGGTGGCCTGCTTTATTTTGGAAGCAGCTCTGATGATTAGAAACATTTTCATTGAATTGAACTCGATTCTGCTGTGTCAATAAGGATTCTTCATGTTGTAAGAAGCAGAAAGCAAAACTGAGGTTGGATTTAAAAATAGTGAGAATTGGTTGACTCTGTGATTGAGAGGTTCAGTGCTCAGGTGAGTTCTAGGTACAGTTTGAGTCAGAGGTCCATGGTGTCCTCAGAGTTCTGTACCATTTTTCAGGAATCCTCTGTGTCCTGACATCTTCCTTGGGCTGCTTTTGCCTTGTGGTGGGAAAAAATGGCAAGAGCATATCTAGAGCCTTGTAGCCACAAACTACCATTACAGAGAGGAAGAGAGAAAGCTTCTATTCCAGCCAATCAAGCAGAAGTCATGAGACTTACTGAGGAGAGAGGATTAGAACCTAATTAACTCATGGGTCCAGGATAATGAAACATGGTGATTGAGCATAAGTCAAGGGTTCCAATACTGTTATGTTGTAGGAAGGGAACTGTAATGAACACTGTCAGCTACCCTGCAATCCTTCCACCTTTCCAATAGGAACCACATTTTATTCATGTGTCTACTCATTGGCCATGCAATCCATGTGACTCAGAGGAAGCCACTCTATCCTGGCATAATTTCTATGGTTAACCTCTGATTAGCCTAATATAATCAGTGCATGAACTCCCCCTGGTGACTGTTATTGGCCTGGGGTTAGGCCATAACCTAACTTGAACCAATCAAATAGAAAGGAAAGATGGAAAGATCATATTCTGTGTTTTGGAAAGAGGGGTTTCTCTTTCCTTCATGGAGATGAATACAAATGTGTATAGTCCTGATTGCCACCAGCAGCCACTTTGTGACAATAACAATAAGAGGTCAGACCTCAGGCAAAGCTATTGATACTGGCAGCAGAATATAGATGAAAGGACCTGGGTATCAGTGTATTGTTGAGCTCCTAACAGCTCCATGCCTGAACCCCTCCCATCCATAGCTTCCGATGTCTTCATTATTTAATTCTTCGTGTGTGGGGATTTCTCTTTGTTGAAGTCAAAGTTACCCTTACTGGCCCAGGTAGAACAGATATTGCAGTGGCTATCGACAGGCAGGTGCAGCCTCGTGGCATCCCTCTGTCATCTGTCCACTGGCTCAATTTCCACCACTCAAGAATTTAAGAATGGGTGTCCTCTGACATGGTGCAGTGTTTTAAGTCAGCTAACATACCTACCTTCAAATTCACACAACTGCTCCTGGTGGAGATTGATCATGCTATGTTCTACCTTGAGTGGTTGTGTCATCCACACTTAGGGACCTCCGTCTCTGGTTTCCCTTCCAGGTAAAGCAATAGTGTTTACCACTGTTCTAGTGGTGTTGACTGTGGCTATTGCTGGAGTCTGGTTCTGATATGCTCACAGACAGGGCTATGATCTTAGTTTCCCAGGACCAGGGAGTGAATCGGAGAGAGAGAGAACAGGTCCCTGAAACCCTGATGGTATATGCATGAGGATGTGTTTCTTGGAGGTGTGCAACAGAGAGAGTGTAAATCTGCTGGTTAGCTGGAAATGAATACAAATCAGCCCTCATTTGTATTCATTGAGTCACAAGCGGGTTTGGGAGGCTGCAGATGAGGCGAGAGAAAGCCTGGTCTCAGCCGTGCCTCTAACTTATAAGTGAACTTGGGCACATTATTTGCTGAATGAGTCCGAGAGTCTTCTCTGTGAGGTAGGTTCATTAATAACTGTCTGCAGAACAGTCATGTACTTATGGGTCACATAGGGCCATCCTTGAATCCCAGCTCCACCGTCTGCCATTTGTGTAGCACTGAGCATGTTACTTAAACTTGTGAGCCTCGGTGTCCTTATCTGAGCGGTGGGAATAAGTAAGGATAGTAATCCCTAACTCAGAAGGCTACTGTGAGACTAAGTGAAGTAGAGCATTTATTTCACACAGAACTTGGCACATGGTAAGCACTAAAGCAGCGTTAGTGGTTCCCATCAATATTATTCTCTCATAGGGTTGTTACACATAGAATATGAGACTTTATTTTCCCAACTGATTCAACCCCAAGAAATAATCATAATTATATATCAACAATAAAAACTGCATTATGGATTTAAAGGATCACTGATATTGACCAGTACATAGCAATATACTAAGATAATGGAAACATCTATCTTTTGCCTAATAGAATTTTAGAGATGATTTAATCCTGCTCTCTTGTTTTATAGGTGAGGATACTGAAGTTCTATGAAATAGAATTGCTTGCCAATATCCAGAGCTAATTAGGGCAGATCGGGACCAGAAACCAGATCTCCTGACTCAGATATGGTTATATTTCCATCTGCTTCATTTTACATATACAGAAGCCAAAGTTGGAGACTGAATGCCCATGGTCACACAGGTCAGCAGCGATAGATCTAGGACTCCTATTTATGTAACTCACAACTATGGTGTACTTTGTATATGCTGAGCACTGTTCTCCATGCTTTGCGTGTATCCAAACATTTAATCTTCCCTACTACCCTATGAGTTACTATCAGAACTCCCACTTTTCAGATATGGATGGGGCTGGAGAACAGACCAGGTCAAATAAATTGCCCAAACATTCATAGGACACACCTGCATTAGAACACAGACCATCTGGTTTCTAGGTCTGCATACACCCCCATTACAGTGTCCCTCAGCACCAGTAAGTCTGAACTAACCAGCTACAGCCCACACAAGGATCAGCACTTGCATCTGGTACCTGCAGTTCAACTGTGGCTGTCTCTGAAGAACAGCCTGTGGCAGCATGCCAGACTACTGACCTGTGCTCCATGAGGGAAGGAGACTGCCTTGCCTTCCACCTCTGCATTCTGGAAAACCCACTGCTGGACCAGCATTGACATCAAACAGCAATTCACTGACTCACTGGATGACACGGGGCCAGGTTTTCAGTCAAGCCTGTGTGAAGCAAGAGTAGGAAATGGGGGTCAACCTACTGACTGGATTCTCCAGGTCTGGGTTCTGGATTCTCCAGGCAGCAGAACGGCCTCCTTTGTGCTGATTAAATACTCTTGGACCATTCCAGGGCAGTGGAGAGGGCCCCAGTAGGAAATTCTGGGCTTCTTTGTAATCTGGGCATATGGGGAGCTTGACAAATTAATTGCACTATTAAACGAGATGCGACTTTATTTGTTCTGCGACTAGTTACATGAAATAATAGCAGGGACATTTAATAAGAACTTACAATGCTCTAGGCACAGTATCAAGTAATTTACATAACTTAACTCCTTTAATCTTTGCAACACGAAGGGGTAAGATGCACAATCCACCCTTGAGACACAGGACGACTGAGCCCAGGAAGTTACATCACTTGTCCAAGGTCACAAAACTAGGCTGTGGCAAAGTATTCATAATCAAGATTTCTAATAGCAAAGGATATCCCTTTTCACTGTGAAACACAGCCTCGATTAAAATAGGGAAGGAGAAATATCATAGTAAACATATTAGATAAAAAGATGCATATGTGTTTTTGTGAGTTCTCTGGCAGGGAAGGAACTAAATGGCCAGTGAGTCTTGCCTTTAAGAGAGAAGCTTTAGTGGAAGAAACTGGTGTCCAAAGTGGGGAGGTAGGGGGAGAGTCTGCTGAGTGAATAGGCTTGCCAGGTGAACTTGGCCAAGTCAATTTTCTTTCAAGTCTAGAGAGCAGCCCAGCTGGAAAACTGGGCACAGCACAAGAGCCTTTTCTGAAAACCAGATCTCGTCACTGAGCCAGGCTTTGTCCCTGGGAAAGAAATTGCCACAAAATGAAAGGCAGGAAGGGTCCTTTTCTAACTGCAAGAGCTATTTCAGAGCTGCATGAGAATGCTGTGCCAGGAGGCAACACAATTAGCAAATCCTGACACCAGTGGCTGCTTCTCTCCTGGGCAACGTCTGTGTCGGAGCCAACATCTGCTGGCTTACCTTGCCCAGCCAGGACAGGGACTGTGCCAGCCTTGCTGCCCACACGCTCCATGCCAGGTGCACTTGGCAGGGCCCTGCTGTCCCCCTGAGGGCTGTGTGGCATGGCTATGTTGAGGAAGGGACAGCCGAAAGACCACAGGTGGCCCCACAATCAATGTTACTGCTGCCAACGCAACCTCTTGCTGTAAATACTGACCATGGCTCAGAAGAAAAGATAAGCCCAATAAATAAGATTGAAATGGACTCTGAGCATATTAGGATGTCTTTGCTGCAAGGCGCCAGCAGAATGTGTTTGTTCAACATAACTAATAATATTAGTTACCACTGACTAAGTGGAGACTCAGTGCCAGTCCCTCTTCTAAGGCTGTGTGAACATCATCTCAATGGATCCCTACAACAACACAGAGAGGAAGGTGCAATTGCACACTCCATTCTACAGGCTGGGAAACCGAGGCCAGGAGGCTAAGTAACCCGACCCACAATATCAAAAGTGACAGAGCCCAGGTAGACTTAGAATCAACCCCAATCCTGAAAACTCTCACTCCACACTGCCTTCCCCTCCAGTTCCATCCCTGGCACAGTGGATCTGGAAGCACATACCCCAGAGAGTCAATCCTTTTGAAAAAGAACACAAACACAAAAGACCATGTTTACCTATTGGATACGCTTTTGTGCCTCTAGATTCACACTCATCACTAGAAATAGCAGTTTCCCAGGAGTCCTGAAGCTAGATTGTGACTCTGGTCAAAGAAATGATTCTCAGAGCAAGTTTTGGAATTTTAAGCAAAAGTCTATGTGTTCTTTTTTCTCTCTGGGCCTTAATCTCATCTCTAAATCCAGGGGGAAGGACAGCAGAATATCTGAAGTGCCTTCCACCTCCAAAATGCTAAGGTTCCTCAAAAATCTGCACCACACACATGCTGGGGCCAAAGAGAACACAACCATCCCCAATGCACAGAGATGGTATATCAATGTTGGATCTATTAGCCTCCATCATTCTCCCTACAAATGGCCTCTTTTTCCTTTTCTGTCTATCCAAATCCTCTCAAGTAGTATAATCCCAAGTCATGGACCATCTGCTTCCTGAGGCCTTCTATGAGCCACTGAGCCAGACGTAGCCTCTTTTTCCTCAAAACCATGTGAGCTGGCAGCATGTTAGTGCCTCTTCTGTGCTGTCCTATAGCACACCAAGGTTGGAAACTCCATACTTGCCACCCCCCCGGACTGGCCGGCAGATGTGAGCAGAGCAGGTGCCCAGGGGATGGTTATGCTGGGGTAGAGGAAGGAGGAACATGGCAATGAAACATGCATGTAAAGACTTGGGGAACAGAGGAAGGGGCAAGATGTTTCATAGGTGCTGAGTGTGAGACTTTGGGGAGAGGGACACAAACCTAAACAATAATATTAGGAAATCTTGGAGTCAACTGTATTCCTACCCTTTGGTATTTTTAAGTAAGATCACTGGGGAAAAATTGATTGCCACTGATTACCTCTTGGTAACTAGACTCTTTCTTTGAATGTAACTCTGTACAGGGACTGGGCCACATGGAGCATGGGGATTTATACAGTTTATAGCAGTGTTAGCTGACAGTGTATTCCCACCAGACTCTACATCTATCTGTTTCCCACCCCATGCCTGTGATTTGCCCCACTGCCTATGGTTCCCTTCATGTCAGTTTGCTTTTATTATTTTTTTAAATGTTTATTTAGAGAGAGAGAGAGATAAGGGGAGAGGGAGAGAGAGACAGAGAGAGAGAGAGGGGTGGGGGGAGAAAGAATCCCAAGCAGGCTCCATGCTAATAGCGCAATGCAGGGCTCAATATCACCAACTGTGAGATCATGACCTGAGCTGAAATCAGGAGTCAGATGCTTAAATGAATGAACCACCCAGGTGACCCAGTTTGCTTTTGTTCTTACTTTTCTTTCTGCCTAGAATTCCTTTTCTTCCCATTTTTTGGAAGCCATCTTTCTAGACTCATCTGTAGCATCACCTTTTTGAAGTGTCTGCAGACATTTTGGCCAAATAGAAGTGTCCAGTCACTCTGATCCCAGCATTGTAGCCATGACAGTTATGTCAGACGATGGATGCTATAGACTTACCTCCATTGATTTGTTGTTTACAGATCTGTCTCCTCCCCAACACGGTGCAACCAGAGGGCTGAGACCCATATCTGATTCCTCTCCAATCCCCAACATTCGATAAATTTTTGTTGAGTTCACAAAGGTGAGAACTTTCAGAGCTCTAGTACAGAGTTTTTAAAATTATGTATAATTAATAATATCTCATATTTACTCTGTTTACAATTTACCAGAAAGTATGCCAATGTTTTTAGTGGATCACCAGATTTAATCTGTTCAACAACTCTGTGAATAACCTTATGTGATAGGTTCTACTATTATCATCATTTTGCTAAGGAGAAAAATGAAGCATAAGAGGGTCAACTCAAGTCCCCACTACTAGCCAGCATCTGAGGAATCTAAACTAAAGTGAGCTCATGTATTCAACCTCAAAACTATATTGTATCAAGAAAGGAGAATGCATAGAGGGAACAAATTATATGTAATATGAGAACAGAGGCTGAATATTACTAAAGTGTACTAACAAAGTAACATATCTAAATTTTAAATAAGAATGCCTCACCTTATAAATCTTGGTAATTATTGATTATATATTCTATGTTTAGTATACATAGCTGATTACTCTCCCCGCCCTAGGCAGCCACCTGGAGAAGCTTGGGATACGCCAGAGTAACAAAGCCATGATTTGGAATGTTCCTGCTCCTTCTCCATAGGCAGCTACAGATCCCTGAGCGCATTCACCTGAATTTCTTCAGCAAGAGCAACCAACTCAAAGACATCTTTGTGCACTAAGAAAGGATGCCCTGTGTGGAAAGAGTCAAAAGTCACAGGGATCCGCACCTGGTGGGCTAGGAGGCAAGAAGAAAAGCTCCATCCTCTTAATTAAGAAATAGAATGCAATGTTACAGGGAGAGAAAGGTCTCTGAAGCCACGAGGCCCTCAATTCCCATCTCTCACATGGCACTTCAAAAACTTTGGTAAAGTCACTTAACTTTGAGTTTGTATTTCTTATAGTAAAATGGAAAGGCTAATAGCACCTACTTTCCAGTGCAATTTGTTGTGCAGCTGAAATAAGAATGTACGTAAAGAACATGCACAGTGCCTGGTACATAGTAAGCATGAGATAGTACTCTGGCAGGTATGACTTGAAAATTGTGATCCTTACTTTCAAGCATACATATGAGTGTGTGCTCATGAAGTTGAGGCCATCATCAGAGATCCAGAAAAGTTCTGAGGAAAGACTGTATCGTGTAACTTCTGCAAAGAGTTCCCCTTTGAAGGAGAAACTTCATTCTGGTGCATTAAGTCACGTATTTTGTGAAATCAGGGAACATCTTCATTTAGACACAACTCATACACCTCTGGGCCCTCTAAAGTGCTTTGTGTGCAGCAAGATCTCACCAAACATGTAGCGAGTGGATTCATAATTTGAGAACTTAGCTGGAAGTCATGGTGGTGGGGAAGTAAATACTCTAGATTTATCCTTCCACATCTGCTGGCCACCTCCTTCAAGTATGCTTTCTTTTGTGCTGCAGAGACTGGAAAACTAAAAATGGCATTTCCTACCTAGCCTTGCCGCTACAATTTCAGATGTGATTTTGGTTGTGCAATCAGCCACAGCTGGCAAGACTTGAATCAGTCTTAAGCTAGGCAGGGAAGGTTGTAACCTAGGAGGCATTGTGTTGCTGGTATTGACCTTACAGGCTCTATATGAACCTGTGCACAAGAGCCCCTGTAGTGCATTCTTGGCCTCCATCATTCTCCTTATGATAGAGGCAGTAGTTCCTCTAGGAGCCAACTGTAGTTCCTCTACAGTGTTATTCTAGAAATCTATCTCAGAGGCCAGTTTCACAGCCAGGTTCTCTGGATCCTCCAATAATTCCCTGTTTTAAATCTCTCAAAAATTGTTAAAGGAGTCCTGTCATATACCCATCAGCCCTGATGGATATATCATCTGGTACCAGAAATGGCTGTAGGTGTTAGACTCCCAAGGATGGAAGTCTGAGATAGGTTATGTAACCTGGATGGACTGAAGGTAGTAAAACCCTGGATGCCGTCAGAGAATAGAAAACTAGTAGTCTATAGTACCCGGTGGTAAAACAGTGCTTAAATACTCACTTGTAGTCATCTGGCACGAAGCAGCTATTGAAGCCATAGCTTTGGCAAATGGAGTGGTGGCTGCTTTGGTTCTGCCGACACCCAGTACCTGGCATCTGATGAAGGTATGATGGACTAAGAGAGTAAAAGGGACAGCAGGTCTGACTCACCTTCCTGTCCCAACAGGGCAACTTATTTGAATACCCTCATTACCCTCCCCTTAACAGAATTTCACATTTGCCTGAAATTGGCGGTGGCCCCATGACTATAGCATGCCATTCTTCCAGCTGGAATTATTACAGTTTTAGGTGAATGAGCAGGTATGTGTTCACAAGTGAGAAAAATTACTCCCTAAAATGACTAACATTCATTTTAGGGACAACAAAACTGGCTTTATGGTTTTTTTTATAGATACATCATGCTAGTATGTTTTAGTTTTTTTGCACATACTTTCCAGCCCAAATTTGAGAAATGCCAACCTATCAAGGGCACACGAGGACACCTGCTCTCTCTGCCTCACCCCTTCCCCAGCTGCTCGGTAATCCCACCAGTTGTGAGGGTTGGACTGGTCCCTGTTGTCGGCATCCATGAGGAACACCCGAGGCCCTTCTTCACAATTTGGAATCGTGTTTACTGCAGTGTGTACTGAGGCATCCTGTTCCTGACGCCAGATGACACTGTCTACATAAGAACAAACTGAATCTGTGCCTCGCGCTAATTGCCAGTCTCCCCCAAAGTTGATGGGTTGATGTAGTGGAGATAAAGTTTCTTGAACCCTCAGCGCATTTGGCACCTTTAATTCCATGTTCATACTTAAAAGTTTTTTCCTAAATTACTTTTTTTTTAAGTGCTGTAACCATTTTTCTTTTGATAAGACTCAGGCAGCCACAGCTTGGTCTTCCCTTGGGTCCTCCACAAAGTGGTTTTATTTTTCCACTGCCTGGCCACAGACCACTTGGAGATCAAGGCTTCTGCAGCCCTTGGTATTGAATGCAGACAGGAGAGGAAGCTGCACTGTTGAATATGTAAATCCTCCCTGGCAGACAGCCTTTGTCATCTCATCTTGGTGTGAGGAGTCTCAATTAAGGACTGAACTCTAACCCTGGAGCCTAAAAGCCTTTGAAGGAGGCTCTGCAAGGTGTCCACGGAGAGAATATTGAATATTGAAGGTTAAAGAAGAAAGCTAAAAAGGGATCTTAGAGAAAAGGCCTTGATTATGGTGGGATTTTTTTCCCCTTCAATTCAAAGGATAGACTGGTAGCACCATGCTGTCACCGGCAGAATCGATCCTAATGAAGGCTACTCTCTAGAAGGTTTCGGGGCCTGGAGTTCCTCAATGGGCCGAGTAAGTGTTGTCGTCTTCAGGGCCATTTAACTACACATCCAGATAACACCAGAGATGATGCCAAGCAACACCGACTTTAAGAATCAGTGGTACCCAGGCTGAGCAGAACAGAATAGTGATGAGTTCCAGTGTGCCAGGGGATGGCACCTGGAATTGAGGTTTTGCTGCCCCGATGATGCCCGCAGCTTCTCTATTTTTAATTCACCCCATCTTATTTCTGATGGACTCTTCAGTGCCCCTGCTGGTGCTAGAACTCACTCCTGAGTTTCTCCCACCCCCTGTAGCCTGCTTGATGACTTCGGAAAAGCTGCCCCTGCCTGTCTGTCTGTCTCACCATTGTGTCTCCCTCCACATGACAGTGGCTCCCTGGTATTTGTTGAATGCATGAACTCCTGCCTCTGGGCTTAGGACCTGCATTGTAGCCCAGACTGCTCTGATCCAGGCTGCTTAGAATTATATGGCTTCCACCAAAATGACTCAGAGTATTGCCCCTTCCTGAGCTTTCTGGGTGGTAGGGTGTGGTTGGGGGGGGGGTACTTACCAGATTCAGTCCCTGGGAGAGCAACATTGGCACCGAAGAAGCTTGCCATGAACTTTGAACATGCTTCGGCTTTCCCTGAAACATAACTACTCTCCTTACCCTCAGGTCTTTGCTCCTTCCCTCCCTCTGCCCAATCCTTTCTTTTTCCCTGCCCACTGGCTAACTCCCACTTAGTCTGCCCCCTTCAGACTTTGCCTCAGGTGTCACTTCATCAAGGAAGAAAGCCCTGATGTACCACACTCCTGCCACCCAAGGTTTGGTTGAGAAGCTCCTGTTTCCATTACCCTTGTCCTGTAGTGTAACACTTACCAATCCATAGCCTTGCTTTCTCCCTTGTCAAACTTCCATTTGACTGGAGCAGAGGATGGGGTGGGGGCCAACTGGGTATAGGGGTTCAGATTGTGAAAAGGTCTGCGTCTCATAAGAAGGAGATGGGAGCACATTTGTGACTCTAAGGCAACCCCCAAGCCAAATCTGGCCTGTTGCCTGTGTGTTTTAAGTGGAGTTTTATTGAACACAGCCATGGCCATTCACTTAACTTGTGTTTGGCTTCTTTATCTCTATAAGGGCAGATTTCAGTAGTTGCAACGAGGGCTGTCTGGCCTGAAAAATCTAAAATATATACTCTCTGGCCCTTTATAGAAAGAGTTTGCAGACCCTTGCCTAAAGCCAAGGAGCAATATGGCCAGATTGACCTTTTGGGAAGATCATTCCAGAAACGGCATGATGCTTCTCATAAGACCTCATTTGGAAGAATAAAAGATGATGTTTCTAGAAGACTTGGAAACCTCCAGACTATGCAAAAACCTCAGATCCCCCTGCCACATGCGGCATGATGATGATGATTTCTTTGCCTCCTTCGAACCTGTGATCATGTTTATGTTCCAGTCTCTAAGAACACGTTCTTCCAGGGCAGGGGATTGTAGCACTGCAACTTTTTGTCCTCATGCCCCTGATATCTGTCTCACTGCCTGCCACCCATGGCTTAATACTGAATTTCAATGCATTGTTGAATGACTGCTCAGCTGACTTAGAGACCCACTATCATCCCATTCACCCCTCTGACTGTCCCCCTGGCTGAGTGCCCATCTGCAGGCAGGAATGCAGAGAGGAGACAATCTGGTCCCTTGCTCTGCCTGGAGCCCTAGCAAGGACTGAGTTGAGAAGGTTTTTATATTGCCATGTCTGCAACTCTTTTGCTCTTCAGTACCTTGAGGAAGATCTATTTTGAGGACTTTTCCAGGCTGTGTCCCCAGGTTGGCAACTCGTTGGCTGAAGTCCCAGAGAGAAGAAAGTGAGGTGAGGGTTGGGTTTACTCCTGGCCACCGGGAGTCCTTTAGGAGGCTAATCGGCATTTGCAAATGAAGATTAAGGACCAGGCAAACAACCCAGCAAGTGATAACTGCAAAGCTGACCTAATCTTAATGAAATCTGCAACATATATTTATATAAATCATAATGACTCTTGCTTGCTTTCCATGTAATTTGCTCAGATGGGTTTGGAATGACACAGCCAATTGTTTTGCCACTGCCTTTGCCCTATTTTGAAGAGCTTCTCAGCAGCCCACGCCATGCTAACAATGACATCTAGCTGGTCTAGTGGGACCTCAAGCCCGTTGAAAATGCATTATGTTTAACTCCTTATCCTCCTAGGAAAGCCAAGGATTATCTTCTCACACGAATCTCAGAGAGGATGCAGTGGAGGGAAATGTGAGTGTGCCATTACTGGGGTCCCATTAGGAAGAATTTCCCTCCATCCCATACCAATTCCCCCTCTGGATGCCCTTAGGGATTCCAAGATTCACAGAATCAAGTTCTTTAACATTCCTTGCTGTTATTATGACTCATCTTGCTGATCTGGGCACAAAAAAGCCAGATACAAGCATGTCATGGAGAAGCATGGACAAGGATGCTGACAGTACACCTTCTTCCACCCTTCCTCTGATTCACTGCTTCCCCTGCTCCGCCACACCCTGCACCTGTCACGCCTCTTCTGTGTCCAACCGTAAGCCTCCTTCTTGTCTCTTTAATTCCGTGCTTCTCCAAATGTGTTCTGAAAATGGTCTGCATCAAAGCCAACTCAGGTGTTTGTTGAAAAGTTTTCTAAATTTCTTGAGGTGAAGCCCCAGAATGTGCTTTTTAAACAGACTCTGAATTATTCTTACGCTCATTCAAGTCTGACAACTGTTGCACTTAACCTAGATATTAGAGGACTTTGTACTTACTTTGTAGCTTGGATTCGTCTTGTTTTTAATTCATCCGGTGCCCAAGACCCCTTCCTGTGGTATCCTGGTTTCTTTCTATCCATGACTGAGATTACCTGGGTCATTTCTGATTCTGTCTTATTTTTTTATGGCTAGAGTCTTATACATGTGGTCTCATCTAGCTGAGCTAGGCTGTTCCCGCCTCTCTGCATGGCCAGTTCCACAGCCTGTTTTCAGATCCAAGTTCAAACGTCACCTCCTCAGAAAGGACTTCCCTGACCCTCACATCTGAAGTATCTCCCACAGCTTAGTACCTACCACATTGTTCTGCTACTTTCCTTCAGAGCATGGAGAACAATCTGTCATCACGCTGTTGTTCATTTATGTGTGTTACATCCAATGGGAATGTAAGCTCTGTGAGGTCAGGAGCTTTGTTTGTATCTTTGAATCCCCAGAACCCAGCCCAGTGCCTGACATGTGTAGATACTCAGTAAACATTTGCTAACATTTGCTAATGAATGGATGAATGAACATTGCTGTGTTCAAAGAAGATGGCAGACGTCAAGTGGAGTGTAGTCACATGTGTCATCATGAGCAAAAGTTCTGGGGCTACCAGATGATGGGGCAGAGGCAGAG
This sequence comes from Neofelis nebulosa, assembly GCF_028018385.1. Lineage (NCBI taxonomy): Eukaryota > Metazoa > Chordata > Mammalia > Carnivora > Felidae > Neofelis > Neofelis nebulosa. The sequence goes on from NC_080789.1 coordinate 13,134,183, forward strand.
GTACAATTATGGGGCCATAATTAGTCACCACAGGGCCCTAATTAGTCAATCTTAACTATGCAATGAAGCCTTTATAAAACCCAAGAGGATGAAATCCAGGAGCTCTCTGGTTGGTGAACACTCAAAGGAGCAGGGACAGTGTTGTCCCTGGAGAGGGCATGGAGCACCACACCCTTTCCCCAGACCTCGCCCTATGTATCCCTTCATCTGGCTGTCGATTCATATCCTTTATCATATACTTTAATAAACTGGTGAATGTTAAGAGAGTGTTTCCTTGAGTTCTGTGAGCTGCTCTAGCAAATTATAAGACCCCAAGGAGGAGGTAGTTGGAACCCTGGATCTGTAGTGGGTGGGTCAGAAGCACAGGTGCCACCAGGGGGCTTGTAGCTGGCATCTGAAGTGGGTGGTAAAGGGGCAGTCTTGTAGGACTGAGCTCTCAACCTGTGGGATCTGGTGTCTCTGGGTAGATAGCATCAAGATTGAGTTGAATGAGAATTGCTGGCTGTTGTGTGGGGGACACCACCCCCACGTTGGAATTGGGTCCAGGAACCTAAAAGCAGAACTTACAACTACCCGGTGCTCTGCTAAGCTCTTCTTCTTCCTAAACCACTCATTTTATATATTTTTAAAATGTTTTTATTTATTTTTGAGAGAGAGACAAAGCAAGTGGAAGAGGGGGCGGGGGGGGGGGTGGAGACACAGAATCCAAAGCAAGGTCTAGGCTCTGAGTTGTCAGCACAGAGCCCTACTTGGAACTCGAACTCACAAGCTAGGAGATCATGACCTGAGCCAAAGTCCGACACTTAATGGACTGAGCCACCCAGGCGCCCATGAACCCTTCCTTTTCTTGCCTCCAAGACCTTCCTTAGATTATACCCTCCTCTAAGAATTCCTAACTCACAATTCTATTCTGTTGAAAGTGCTAAGACTCCATTGGCACATACAGAAATGATTAGGGAGTGACTCCCTGCCACTGGAGCTGAAGGGCTAAAACTGTTTCCTGTACTGTGCCTGGTGACCTCAGGAAGCCGCATTGCCCTGCCCCCACCCCAGCAGTTCTCAGTTGACTCATGTGCCACTGCCCAAGGTGTTTGGATAAAGTTCTCTGCAGGTTCCCCCAGCTCTGAAAGTACTATAATGCTCATCATGGAACCATGGGCACTGTGTCAGGCCAGAGGAGACAAGGCATATCTGGGGCAGACTTTTGTGCATTTCCTCAAATGCTGGCATGTCGGAAAATTTCTCTCTGCCTCTGATCAGCCCTTGTCTTCTCTCGCCTCGGTGCCTCCCAGACAGCCGGGTGACGTTTAACGTTGGGCAGAAATCAATGCGGCCAATTTCTGAAAAACAAACAAATAGCCCCAGTGTCATGTTGAGGCTGATAATAGATTAGCAGCACCTTCAGATCAGAGAAGTCATTAAATATTGGGCTCCCCTGAGCGCTTACAGGAAAAGAGCTTCCAACACCAAGTCGAACCCACCCCGCTGAGAGGTTTCCTGAATATGGAGCCTGCAAAGATAGCCATGGTGATGAGAATATGGCCCAACCAGCCCAGGGCCTGACACTCCACCTGCCCCTTCCAAGGCCCTCTTGTTGGAACAAAAGACATCAGAATTAACTTCATTGTGCTTATGTCTACATCTATTCAGAACACATCTGAGCTGAGTGAGAAAAGGTCTCCCAGGATCTCCTGAAAGCATAAGGACTTTGGGGATAGACAGATCTGAGTGTGAATCCTGAACCCTCTCTGTATTGCTTAAAGTGGACATTGATCACATTGTTCAACATTTTAGTTTTCTCTTCTGTCGAAGATGCCATTGCCAGAATCATTAGATGGCATATGTGAGGTGCCTGCCCACGTGCTGGGGAATACTGGAAGTGATGAGCAAGTTAGGTTTCTTTTCCCTTGGTCTGTTATTCGGACCACTGCTGTGAGCCAAACTGGTCATCTCTGAATATACAGTGCTTTCACCACACGCTGCCCGCCCCCACCCCCCATTTTTCAATCCAGGTGTTTGGTGGAAGGTATGCAGCTCTGTTCCCTCCCACAGGCCACATTCATCCCCAGCTTTCTGACTGGCCTTCCTCATATCGCAGACCACCACCTCCCCGCCCCCAGCCTAGTGCTTATCAAAGTCCATCGCAGTTGGCTGAACCATGTCCCTGCTTCCCGCCCAAGATGGAGAGTTATTTAAGGAGCTATGGATTGTGTTTGTTTCTGTATCCCTATTACCAAGCAAACCGCCTGGTACATAATAAGTGTTCTGATTTCCTGTGGCCAAGAGATTAGAAACAGCACCCTGGAAGAGGGGAGATACAATGACAGCAGGAGATTCAACAGCTGATGGCTTGACATAGAGGTCAAGAGGGACACATCGTTCTACTGGCTACAGAAACCCAATATATAACAACAGAACTTCATAGGGAAGAAATGACTTTCTATTCTCTACGCGCTCATTCATTCAACAAATATTTACTGAGCATCAATTTTGCATGAGACACTGTGAGGCAGAACTAGAAACAAACTTCAAATCCAGCCCTATTCAACTCAGCCCAGTTCAGTTTCGAGAGGAGACATACCCTAACCCTGAAATAGAGTCACTGTAAAACCAAAGACATCCCCTATGCCTTCCAGCTCCAAATATGGCTGCAGACACAAGATTGAAAAGCAGAGAGTAATTACGTATTTAAGGTTTTAACCGTATGGTCTGTCATGTTAGCACAAATATTGTGTCAGTTTGTTATTTTCTTTTTATTTTGTTTATGTGGGTTTTGATATCGAGAAACTTAATTTCTATATAGTAATCTATCAGTCACTTTCTCCTAGCCTCTTGGGATGTATGTGTATATGTGTGAAGGCTCTGATTGTTTCTGTGCTGGTGGGATTTTTTCCCCCTAACTGGCAATTTTTATTTCTATTCAGTAAGACTAGATTACATTTGTAATAAAAACTTTTTTTTTTCATTTTGCAAAGGAAGTCATTTTAAAATCAAACAAAATACATGAGCATTGAACAAAGAACCTAAGGATAGCCACGAAGAATGAAAATGTGTTCCAAACCTCTGCTTAAGAAAGCAAGGAAATATGTATTTACTTCCTTTAAGAATTATTTCCATGAAATGTCAAACCAAATGCTAACAATAAACCTTAACCTGAGCTGTATTGACAATTGATCTCACTTCTTTCCTAACCTTTTTCAATAAGGAAAGCATGATTACAAAAATGCGATATGTGTGAGAGTGAGCAGCATCCTAGTCCGGGTTGTGCCATCAGAGGAGGGACTTGGAAATTAACTTATGAATCATTGTCAGTGTGCAGGTGTTGAGATCCTTAGAATGTAACTCATTTTAGCCAGTGCAACAACTGTGCGGTTCTGTATTTTTATTTCCATTTTCAAGAGGAGGAAACTAAGACTCAGAGACACCAAACTATTTCCTCCAAGAGGTGTGACTGGTGAGTTGTACATTTGAAATCCAAACCTGTAAATTTAAATAAAATGTAACTGGAGACCCTCCAGAAGTCTCCCTACATGGAGCCTAAGACCTACCCACACCCCCCTGGAAGCTACCGGCTAATGTTTGTCCCTCTGGAGGAAGCAGCTGAGACTGTTAGAGTAACATGGAAGCTTGAACATCTCTCAGGCAGAAAAAACCATGTAGGCCACTTGAGCAAAACTAAGCCTGGTTTATTTCAAGGACATGAGCGACACTTTACCTAGGTTATATAATGTAGATACCTCTGATAAGCATAAACAAAACTGAAGCCATCTTTCTAAAATGGTACAAGATGATGATTTAAAAACTTTTTTTAATGTTTATTTTTGAGAGATAGAGAGAGAGAGAAAACAGGTAGGGGAGGGGCAGAGACAGGGAGGGAGACACAGAATCCAAGGCAGGCTCCAGGCTGTCAGCACAGAGCCCTACACGGGGCTCGAACTCACTAGTTGTGAGATCATGACCTGAGCTAAAGTTGGACACTTAACCAACTGAGCCACCCAGGCGCCCCCAAGATGATCATTTTTAACCATGCCCCTGCCTTCTGGAAATCCCCACTGTAACAACCACTCACTGTAAATGTTGAACAATTTCCACATTTTCCCTATATAAGCCATTCTGTAACATCACTTCCGAGCTTCATATTAGTTTTGGGTTTGAAGACCCTCAGTTCATGAATCGTTCTTCTGTATGCAATAAACTCTTACTAATTACTCTCTTACTGATCTGGTTGTAATCTTTACTGTTCCTAGATTTTTGACAAGATACACAGACTGTAGCTATTATCAATTATTTGTAAACAAGGGTACCCCAGTTTCTGGTTGCCCATCTCAAAGATTCATTACCCCTTTGCCACATGAGATAAAAGCATGTAGGGTTTGCAACCTCTGGTTTAATGACCCTTTCTTTGCAAGCATGCTCACTGGTCTGTCCTGTTTTTTACATTGGAACTTAAATAAAACAAAAGAAGATTCTAAATAGATTTTCCCATAAGGTGGGGGGGGGGCTTATATTTGAGGGGCTGGATTATCTGCAGGCTTCTCTCCCCTCTCCAGAAACTGAGTGTGCAATCAGTCACAGCTTTGGAGCTCTGCCACCCACAAGGCTGAAGATTCCCACCTTCATAGAGATTCTGGGGGAAGAAGGGCCATTGAACATGGCCTTCTGCTTCCTCCATCACCACACTCAACTGATGATGAGGGGTTTTTTCTGTTTGTTTTGTTTTTAAAAAACTTAAACCTGTAAGGGCAAAGAAAGTAGAAAAGGACAGCTTATTGGGAGATGGGAATTCAATGGATCCAAGAAAGCTAAAGGGAAGCAGTGTTGAAAGCACGTGGATCGCCCCAGAAAGGCTCAGAGCATGGACAGAGTCCAAGCAAACACGGGAGTGAGTGTGGGGCTGCCAACAGAGGGGTGTCTGAAAGTCTGTGTAAGGAGGGGTTAGTGCCCATCTCTCCCAACTGTGGCAGATGAGTGTTGTTTCCACTCCGGTGAAGGAGAGATTCTGGCCTATGGAATGGAAGATTGAGCAAGGGCCTTCAGGAGACCTGGGGCTTGAGGGAGAATCTAGATCATGTGCCCTCCCTTATTTCGACTTTTGGGCCCTATGAAATGGAAGCCAGGCCATTCTATACCTCAGAGCAGGAGATGTGATGATTCTTCTCAGGAATCTGGGTGGCTCAAAAGAAATATTTAAAGATACTGTCAAAAGAAAAACCAAAAGAGCTTCACTTGATATGAATATTTTATTGCACAAGAAACAAACGGTTCACAAACAGGGATACTTTGAACCCAAAGTATGGGTTCTGAGTATGAAGCTCAGAGGCAAATTTACAGGATGGTTTATACAGGGCAAATGAGGAAATTGTTCAACCTTTTACAGTGATTGGTTGTTACAATGGGGGCTTTTAAAATGCAGAGGAGTGGTTAGAAGTGATTACTTTGTACGATTGTAGGAAGACAACCTAAGTTTCATTTATGATTATCAGATGCATGTACAAGAAATGATGTAGGTTTAAGTTTCAGTCATGTGCATGAAATAAACAAGTTTTAGTCGTCCCTTCTGTGGCTTACATGGTTTTGTTTGTGTGGGAGATTTTCAAGTCTGATCTCCATTTAATTTTCTTTTAGCAGTCTGACTATAAAAGGTCTCCTAACCAGGTACTCAGGCAGACTCCTTTGGGGCACAGCTCCCCAGTTTTGATTCCAGGCTCTCTTAATATGAATGTGTAGATAAATGTTGCCAGACATTCAAGGAAAGCCTGGAAAGATGGAGACAAAAAAATAAGAGAAAAGGAAAGAAATGAGATGAAAACAGTAACCTTTTGAGAGGCTCTTTCCAAAGAAGACGATGAAGAAAATTAACTGCTCAGGCAGATCAGGAATGATAGTATATCCACATAACAAAACCAAGGCGCCGTTCAGAGAATAAAAGCGAACTTTGGAAAATTAAAGACAAGACAGTAGAAATGAAAGACTCAGCAGTGACTATGAAAGATCAGTGTGAGTAAATACGTCAGAATAGAGATTAAAAAAGATAGAAATGGGCACTGGCAGCAGTTCTAGGAGGGAGAAAATACAGAATAAAGAGGGGGAAATTATTCATGAAATCTATAAATAAAAGCAAGGTTTCCAGAACCACAGGGACTCAATCCCTAGACCAAAAGGTCCACAGTTTGTCTAGCCTAACGGATGGAAAAGACCAACAACATGGAATTTCAGAACACTGGAGGAAAAAAAGGAGATTCTTCAAGTTTCTAGAGAAAAAAAAAAAAGAAAGATAATTAAAAGACCAAGTGTGAGGATGACAGCTGATTGTACAACAATAAGCACCAGAAGACAAAGATGATGTAAAAACCCTTTAAAGTTTATTTATTTTGAAAAAGAGAGAGAGCAGGGGTGGGGGAGAGAGAGAGAGACAGAGACAATCCCCAGCTCTCAGTATGGAGCCTAAGGAGGGGCTTGGTCTCACGAACCTCAAGATTCTGACCTGAGCTGAAATCAAGATTCTGACCCTTAACCGACTGAGCCACCCCAAGAATTCTTTTGTGATTCTGAAGAAGTTCTAACAATGCGGAACAAACTTCCAGTTCTGCCTTCAGCCCAAATAATCAATTAAGTATGAGTGTATCATGAATTATCAGCTATGGAATCTTCTCAAGATTTCCCTCCCCTGCAGTCTCCTTCAGGAAGCTGCTGGGAAAAGGCTTTACTGAAATAAAGGCGTGAGCCCAGAAACAGGTGTGGGAGCTAAGAAACAGGTGCACCGACAGGGAAGGGAGGAAAGGCAGGTTCCCAGGATGAGTGTGATGGCAGGCGTGGGCTGAAGCAGCACTTCAGCAGACATCTCCGGGAAGACAAGGCTGATAAAACCCAAGGTATCTGAGTGCACTGAAGGGAGATTTACACACAGACGGGAGTTTGAGGTTCTGTGATGGGAACATGGGAAGTTATGACCTGAATGAGAAATAAATGGTTACTTCCAGGGTAGGGGGTGGGGGCAGAAACAGGAAAGGAGATGAAATCAGAGCCTCCTACCTCGTTTGGCTATAAACGTGGTCACACAATCACGGTAATATCATGGGATGAATCCCCATCGTCTAATAGTGAGGAAATGAACACACAATGACTGAAACTGGGAGGGTTAGGTTTTGCAATATAAGGATATTATTTTTAGATACAAAAGTGAATTGCAAAAAAACACAGAGGAGTTAAAAATGGTTGTCTCTGGGGAACAGGAGTGAGGAGGTTGAGGACAGGGGTGGGGCAGGGGCAGGAACCACTGTGTGTTATAGTAAGTCTCTCTTTTTTTTTTTTAAAGTTTATTTCTGAGAGAGAGAGAGAGAGACAACACAAACGGGGGAGGGGCAGAGAGAAAGAGAGAGACACAGAATCTGAAGCAGGCTCCAGGCTCTGAGCTGCCAGCTCAGAGCCCAACGCAGGCTCAAACTCACAAACTGTGAGATCATGACCTGAGCTGAAGTCAACACCTAACCTACTGAGCCACCCAAGTGCCCCTGTCATAATAAGTCTTATAGAGCTATTTGACTGATTTAATATTCAGGGATAAAACCCAACACCTGCAGACAGAGGGCAGGTGACCTGCAGATCGTACCTGGATAATGCTTTGCATTGTGTTTGATAAGAGATAAAAGAATGATACAGGGCACAGAATAATCATACAATTTAGCTCTCATGGAAAGAAAACAAAGATCAAAGTTTGGCTTGGTTATGAGGGTAGGTGGCCCAAGTTCGGCAGACCCTCCCTAGAACCTCAAAGTCAAAGTTGCAAGGTAAAAGCACACACATTGTTTAATTTGATTCTCATGTGAATCCATTCTCATTATAGGGAAAGTAATCATTTGTCTCCATTTTGCAAACGAGGGATCTGAAGCTCCCAGAGACAAAGGGCACCTGCCTCTTGAGAAGCAGGACCGGGACGCCAACCATCGAGTTCAGCATTTCTTCTGGTGTTTTGGTGCCTGTTATTCTAAAGGACTGAGCCTGAGCTCAAGGATAGATTATTGATACCGAGAGCAAACAGCCCAAGAGGTGCATTTACTTAAGCGATTATTGACTAACCATCCATATTCATTGAGATGGTTACAAGATGCTTAACCAGATGGTCACTATTCATTGCCCACATGGTCCAGAAAGGAATCCAACAAGGAAATTGGTAAAAATAAGGTGACCCAGGCACTGGCAGCTTTGACTCAGAACAGAGACTTCCTTAGATACCTTGCCTTTACTGCATGGTTCTACTCCTTCTTTTCGGTTGGTGTTCTCTGCCTATTGCTGCCTTTGGAAACACTCCAGCCTTACCGTGTGGCTTAAAAACTGACATCTGGCCTTGGCTTGAGCCACAGTGACCAACTTGTTTCAGTTTACCTGGGAATGCCCTGGTCTCAGCCCTGAAAGTCCCCTACCCTAGAAAATTTGGCTGGCCCAGGCAGATGGGACAGCTGGTCAACCTAGGGCAGGCATTTCTTTGCCATCTCTATGAATATGAGCTAGTCCAATCCACTTGCTCAAAGATGATCCAATAACTTGTGAATGCTTCTTCGAGAACTTCTCACTTTCTTTCCAGGTCATGGCTTCAACTGTCTTGAAAAGCAGGCGGATCCTTGTGTGCACATGCACCCAACTTGCCTTTCGTTCCCCCAGGGTTCCAAACTAAACAAAGATCTGCCTACAGGATCTTCAGCAAGTTATTTAAACAGCTTCAGATCCCTCACCAGAGCTAACAGTGCTTCATAGGAATGATATAAAGATTAAATTACACCATTTGTGAAGTGTTTGCTCTGTGCCAGAAACTCCAAGTCTTTTATATACCTTATAATTATTTATTTGTTTTCTTTCCTATCTCCTTTCAATAGCATATAAGGTTCATGAAGGTAGGAATTTTATCTTTTTTTCCCAGTGAGGGGGAAATGTATATATGAATATACCCTGAATATGTGTTGGGTCAATAAATGAGGGGTGTTATTTAGTCCTACACAAAACTGTAAAGTAGCTGTACCCACTCCAGTTCCACAGATTAGGAAATGGTTGCTCACAGGAGTTAAGTAACTTGCTTACGGCAAAAAGTGACAGACTCAGGGGGCGTCTGGGTGGCTCAGTCGGTTGAGCGTCCGACTTTGGCTTAGGTCACGATCTCATGGTCTGTGAGTTCGAGCCCCACATCGGGCTCTGTGCTGACAGCTGAGAGCCTGAAGCCTGCTTCTGATTCTGTGTATCCCTCTCTCTCTCTCTGCCCCTCCCCTCCTCATGCTGTCTCTGTCTCTCAAGAATAAATAAACATTAAAAAAAATAAGTGGCACATTCAGAATTCAGAATCAGGTCTGCACAACCCAAAGACCAGCCTCTTGGCTGAACTCAAACAAGGCATGTGAACCTCCCAAATGGTGCTGGGCCATAGAAAGATGATAAATCCCTTCCCCCTGCTCTACTATACCTCCACTCTTTGATCATGGCTGCAGCCTGCACAGAGATGCATGGCCTGTAAGTTTCTAGCCCTGAAAACTGCTTCCTCGATGCCTTCCTAGCTCACTTAGGTCTGTTCCAATAGGAAGGCAAACCCAATGGAGCAGCATTAATTGCTGGTGACTGGTGAGCACATCTAAACCAAGGAAGTGGCACCTCCTATCAGTGTTTGTCTCTTCACATCATACTGGGAGTAATCTGACCTGACACCCCATCACCATTTGACAGGGACATTGCAGCCTGGAGACACAAAAATAATAAACAGAAAAAAGCCCCGGCAGAGTGACAGTCAGAACGTCTGCATGGGACAATTGTGAGTGGCCGGCACAAGCAGGGCTTCAGGCTTGCTGGTGGTTGCTCACCCCATTCCTCAGCCTGTGTATCCTGCATCTGTATCTGGCTCTGTTGAAAGTACAGGTTCCTGGGTTTGCATCCTGGCTGTGCTCCCCCCACAACTGTGTCCTTCCGTGGCTCCTAGATCCCTTCTTCCTCCCTTGTCACTTGCCTTTTCCTGGTTCTCCCGAGGCTCTCTAAATTCCTGGAGTTCTGCAGCTGTTCTGTTAAGCACCTTTATTCTCTCTTCCACCCCCAGTATCCACCTGCAGGTGGGGCATACCCTGGTGTAAATTTCTTTTATTCCCTAAATAAGATAAAATAAAAAGAACATGTGTGATAGATCCCCCCCACCTCAAGATATCCAGAAACAAAGGACTTTAGAAGGTAGAAAGCGAGAGAAGAAATACCCTGTTGCCTTGTTACTAATATTAATGACTGCATCATTCTTCGAGATGGCCCCCTCTTCCGCTTTGCTCTTGCAGCCGCTTGCCTGGGCTTCTCTGCAGCTCCCCCTCTGTGCTGCTCACAGTGGATTCATGCTTATGGTGCTGTCACCTCTGACCACAGACAGCTCTCCTTGTGCTCTCCAGCCTAACATTCATTTGCCCTATGGCACTTAGCAAAGAGCAGGTGTCCTAGGCTCAGAAGCTGGCTGCATTCAGGCTAATGAGGGCAGGTGTATGACTAAGCCATAGGCGAATGAACTGATCATGACTTGATTCAAACCACACATGCCTCCAGAATCAGCTCTCACCGACCTTTTTTGTGCTTCCTCTGGCCCTAAAGCAGCCTTCAGACTCAGGCTCCACCTTTACTTCTGATGAAAAGTGGCTGCCCACCTGTGGATTGTTCCAGTGTCCACTTTCCCCACTCTGCTTATGCTTTCTTCCGACTGCATTTTTTGAAACCACCTCATCCACAGTGAAAATAAAAAGTGAATATATGGCAAAATTGAATCACTGGATGCTGTACAATTTATTGGCATTGTTATCATTGCAGTGTGATAAGGTATGACGTATTCATTTCTGAGAATCCCTAGCATTTCATTCTTCCCTCTGATGCCTGCCTCTCATTTAGGAGAATTTTCTCACTCAACTTTTTCCTCTTTCCCCACCCTTTAAAGGAGTTCTGTATTTGCTCAGAGGTCCCCAAACATGCTAAGCAGAATCAAGAATCTGAATACAGAGATTCCTAAAGAGATTAATCCAACACCAGAATGTAACATTTGTAAATATCTTTGCACCCAACAGAGGAGCAACTAAATATATAAAGAAATATTAACAGACCCAAAGAGGGAAATGGACAGTGATACAATAGCAAGGGATGTAAATGCCCCACGTGCACCAATGGATAGACCGTCCAGACAGAAAATCAATTAGGAAACATCTGGCTTAAATGACACGTTAGACCAGATGCACTTAACAAACATATATAGAACGTTCCTTCCCAAAACAACAGAATACACATTCCTCTCAAGCACACACGGAAAATTCTCCATGATAGAACAGGTGTGAAGCCACTAAACAAGTCTTAATAACGTTGTGAGGAAGGAGACATCGAAGACCGGAGAAATCAGGGAAAGGAGACATTTGCTGTTCAGCTTCCAGGCTTCACTGTGAGCGGTGGGTGAAGCGAGAAACCTCCAGACAGGGGATGGTGTGGGGGAGGAGGAGATACAGCAAAAACAGGACAGGGATGTGGCTGAGAATGTGTAGGAGTGAGGATGAGACATCAGACAGCTGGGCCATCCATACAGTGGCCACCAGACACTACCACCTATAAAATCTAAACTTAAAGTAAGTAAAATTAAACAAAAGTAACAATTCGCATTCTCAGTCACCCTAGCCACAGTTCAGATGCTCACATAGGCAGTGGCTACTGTCCTGGACAGCTGGACATAGAACATTTCCAGCATCACAGAAAGTTCTTTTAGATAGTGTGGTTCTGGGGACACCTGGGTGGCTCAGTCAGTTAAGCGTTTGACTCTTGATCTCGGCTCAGGTCACGATCTCATGATTCGTGAGTTTGAGCCCCACTTCAGGCTCCACGCTGACAGTGCAGAGCCTTCTTGGGATTCTCTCTCTCTCCCTCTCTCTGGCCCTCCCCTGCTCATTCTCTCTCTCTCTCTCTCTCTCACTGTCTCAAAATAAATAATAAACTTAGATAGTGTTGCTCTAAAGGTATTATATAATGTGAAAAAATTAAAGAGAGGGGATTTTTAGGAAGTATTGTTGTGAGTTATAAAATAGATTTTCTTTTATCCTATGAGAGATACAAGTGAATGTTGGATTTTTTTTTTTTATGTGGTGGGAGCATTTTGACAGCTGATATATGTCGTGTGTGTGTGTGTGTGTGTGTGTGTGTGACCGGGAATAGAGTAGGTCTCCATGAGAACACTAAATTGGTTCTTGTTACAATGGCTGTAAATGTAGTATTGATTGGGAGGTACCATTACATAGGAGAAAGAGAATTCGTGTTGGCTTCAGAAAATCTGGGTTCAAATCCCAGCTTCTCCTCTTACCACTTTCATTCAAAAGATGCTGGCTGAGAAGAGTGGCTCATTTTTCCACTGGCTTTGTCTTGTTCTACAAGAAGAGAAATGCCACTCAGGGAATATTTACTGAGTTGCTACTAAGTCCATCCTAAGGCTCAGATAAGAGAGCAAATCAGATGGGGGGAAATGGCTTTTCTAGAGGAATCCTGATCATAGACAGAAGACAAAACAAATAAGCAACTGAAAGAAAAAAAAAAAACACCCTCAGGATTTCTTCACCTAGACATACAGACACATGACAGTCTTGGAGAATCTGGAAAGCAGATAGAACTGAGCCTGACTTGAATGGATCAGGTACCTGTTAGTCCTGGGCTATCTGCCTGGGGCTACCTATCCGCCTCTAAATTAGTCTGTTCCACTTGGAGGTGATTTTATCTATATCCACTAAGTCAAGACACTCATTGCTACTCAATCTCTCAGACTTGTTAGGCATTCATTGGCATAAATGAGATGAATTCACATTTGCAAAGAACCTATCACCAGACGAGGGTTTGTACCTGGAAGCTCCTCAGGTATAAAAAGATGCTTAGATTAGTTTTGTCAAATCAGGAATCTGTTTGGTTTTTCTTCTACCAGCTTAAAAAAAAATCTTTCCCATGGATCTGTGTGTTCATAAAGTAGGATTGTTGTTTGAGTTTCCTTTTGAGCTTAATATCTAGATGCCTGGTGAGAACTATCTCTGAGTAAAACCACAGTTTAAGGGACATTTTACCCTTCCCTTGCTTTGACCAGATGTTGAACTGTGTTTCAGAAAGGCTGCTGAAAGATGATGGTTTCCCCGAATACTGTGAAGATGATCACAGGCCCTGGTGCGTTATAGCCATGTACACCAAACCTCCTTCCCTAACCCCACGCTTCACCAATTCACTCATCCATGATTCTTCCCTCCTATTTTATGACTTGAGCTACTGGGAAAATGAAACCACATGCACTAAAGACACCCTAACTAGGCAAGCCCTAATGAAATATTACTTAAAAATCTTTGATAGCAACCCTCTCAAATATCCGTTGACTTTGTTCTTAGCCTCCCATGCAGCCAGGCTTGGTCAGTAATGCAGTTCTTAAAAACAAGAATGACAACCCTAATAAAATTTGTAGCATTTACCAATTCCCATGATGCAAATACTTCCACCATGGTTGATACCGAGCCACCAATGGTTAACAGCTGGCACACAAAGTCCCTAAGAATTTAACAAGCAACTCTTGAAAGTTGGTATAAGCCAGCTTAAACAGACAGGTGGTTCTAGCCAATAAGACATTGGCTGGATTCTGCTGGGATATCTGGGAATTTTTTTTACCTTTCTAGCAGGGGAAGATAAATATTGCAGGTGCCATGTTTTCTCTATCCTTCCTGTCTTGAACATGGATGTGATGTCTGAAATTTCAGCAGCAATATTGCCACCAGAAGGCAAAGAAGTGCAATGCTAATGTGGTAAGATAGGAAGATGAAGGGAATCATGGAGCCATCTTGCCAGTCACAGCTTGCCTACCTACAGTCTTCTCAATTTATGAGATAAAAACAGACCCTATGGTTTCTAGTTGCAGGTCAAAGGAACTCTTATGTGAAGGGGGGTTCTAAAATGAGTGTTAGGGTAGAAAGAAGAAAAGAGACAGGTGGGGTAATGAGTCACGCATCGTAGCTGGACGTTGAAGCTCAAGTTACAGAAATGCTTGGGGCACCATTTTCTCCCTCATACTATATCTTTCTTCTCTAGTGTTTGGAGGTTATAGCCTCTATTTCTGTTATTTAAGAATTACCCTAGTAATTTTAATGTACATACTTAATAAGTCTAGAGTTAATCTAAAGTCCCTCTGTGGGATGGGGGTGAAAGTCAGTCTTTCAGACTAAAGGGCAGGTCCTCTCACTGGTATGTGGGTCACACTTACAGACACAAAAAGAGGCTGGAGATGCCAAGGGCTCTGTGTTGGAGTGGAAATCCCTAGGGGAGGCATGAACTCTGTGACCTCCCTCGACAGTGTGCCTGGGTCTCCAGCGACAGGGAGCTCATTACCCTCCAGGGCAGCACTCCTAGGTGTCAACACTTCCTATCATAAGCATTCTTTCTGTGTGTTCTTGGCCACGGGTGTAATTTCTGAAGTTAACTGAACCAGCTTAACCTTTATTTCTCTCACAACCTTTCAGATATATGAATACAATAATATCCATTTTAAGCCAATGTCATCAGATAGTCAGAGAGAAGTGGTTGGTAGGAGGAAGGTACACTGCATGTAGTTCCAAATCTCTAGCTGTCTGGAAAATCGCTATTTATTTGTCCTGAACCCAACAGTTTCCAAAACACTAACTCTGAGAAGAGTATCTCATTCCCTTTGTGCAGATGGCACCTGGGAGGCTCTGCAAGTTTCCATGACTTGCTCAGAGCACAGGCTCTGAATAGTGGAGAGTTCAATGCAGAGCTTCTGTGGCCAAACGTGTGTTCTTGCCACTTCTTATTTTCACCGGATTCTGCTCTCCCTCTGCCCATCCCTGTTGCTGAACAAGCATTTCGATTTCATAACTGGTTGCTGGCTGATTTATTTTGGAAGCAAGGATTGACCACACCTGTGCACATCTTATGAAGGGCACAAACTGAAAAACTCAGAAGAGGAGGGGGCAGGGTCTTCACAAAAGAAGACACATTGGAAGAGGAAATGCAAATGGGTTTGTGGGGGACAGACAGCCAAATTCAGTCCTGGGTTTCAGTGGCCTTTGCTGATAATGGGAGGGAAGTCAGACACCCAACTCTGGGAAACACGAGGGACATGATTTCTCAAAGGTTCTTTGCCTCAGTCAGAGCCCAGATGAAATGCAGTGAATCTGCTCTAGAGCCCTCCCCCTTGTTCCAGCTTACAGTGCTAGTGGCTGATACATGGTTTTGAGGCAGAATCCAGACAGATTTGATGGGGATTTTGTACCCTATCTTCAGAGGGAAGGATGATAGGGAGAACTACCATTCTGGCAACATAGAAACAGCATGAGGCATGGAGATTAAACCATCAGGTCCCACTTATGACTCATTAACTTAATTTTTCCTTCCAACAAACATTTACCTAGGGCTGACTCTGCATCAGGGACTGTGCAGGTGTGAGGACACCTGAACCAGGCAGGTGAGGCCGCTGCTCTCAGGTGAGGCTTTGAGCTTGCCCTATGATAACAGCAGTGAGGACTCTGTACCAGGGACCAGTGTCAGTGCTTTCACATAATTAGCCTTCACAAGGACCCTCTGAAGAAGAAAGATGTCACCTGGGAAGACAACGGAAGGTTACACAGTTGACCCCAAATCCAGTAATCATTAAATGGCAAAGTCAGATTCAAGCACACATCTGTTGACACAAAAGCCAGTTTCCTTAAATCTTGGGACTGCAGTTTTGTGACCCATGAAACAGGACAAATTAAATAATCCTACCTTTTAATGGGCTTGTTGTTAGTATCAAATAAAAACAGTTTTAATTTCGGCGCACCTGGGTGGCTCACTCAGTTGAGCATTTCAGCTCAGGTCATGATCTTGCATTCATGAGTTCAAGCCCCGCATTGGGCTCTGCACTGACAATGCACAGCCTACTTGGGATTCTGTCTCTCTCCCTCTCTGCCCCTTCCCCACTCGGGCCCGCATATGACTGTGCACAGGCTCTCTCTCAAGTAAACATTTAAAATAAAAACAAACAAACAGTTTTAATTTCATCTGGGCACACAGTCATCTGGAGTTGACAGTATGTTTCTTGGACCCAAGGTGGCCACATGACCAAGTTCTATGTAAGGAGAAGCGTTGTGTATAATTTGTGGTCACACTCTTAAAGGGAGGATATAGTTTCCCCTTCCTTTTTCTCTCTTCCCTGCTGACTGGAATGAAAGTGTGTGGTGACCAGGAAACTGAGAGCAACACCAAGGGATGGTGAAGCCACAGGACTGAAGGAGCCTGAGCCTGTCACCATGGGGAGCTATGCCAGCCTCAGACTTATCATTGGAAGACTATTGTGGGAGGAAAATTAACCTTATCTTGTTTAGTCTTCATTACTTTGGATTTCTGATATATACAACTGAACCCATAGCCCTACCAAAATATATCCTTACCAAAATATCATCTATGTAAAATGGCAGGATAGCAGAAAGGACCTGTGACTGGGGATCAGGAAACCTTCTTTATCCTTTGTCTCTAACTTACTGTGTGACCTTAGGCAAGCCACTCTCCGTCTCTGAACCTCAGAGTACTTTCATGTGAAATAAAAGGGGTGGTATGAGAAATAATAACTCCAGCCTGGGTGGTCTCTGGACCAAAGAGTGTTACTTGTGATAGAGGGCTATGTATTCCATAACTATTACCAATTCTTTCCAGTACACTGGGCTATGTACTAGGGTTCTAAAGATGAACAAAAATAGCCTTGTTTTGGTTCACAAGAAATTTATAGTCCAGAGAAGACATACATGCAAGAAACCAGTTGCAATCCAATGAGATTTGCAGTTTGGCAGACATGTATGAACTTGTAATGTGGGCATAAAGGAAAGCACTTTCTAGATCTGTCTGGAAAATCTGGGAGGAATCCAGAAAAGTAGTGACAGCCTAACTAAAATTTGAAGAATAAGTAGCAATCTGCCCTATAGATTAGGTAGGGGAGAAGGCTAGAAAAAAAGAATAATATAATCAAAGGCTTGGAGGAATACACTCAATGGTGGGTCTGAAAAACAGGAGACAATTCAAGATGGCGACAGGGCCGGCGTGTTGGAGAGGCTGGCAGGATATGAGGCTGCACAGATGAACAGAGAATAGGCAAAGAAGAAACACTGCTTGACAAGGAGCTGTGACCACTATCCTGGAGGCAGCCAGGAGCTATTGAAGGGATTTAAAAAGGAAATGGCATGATCATATTCGCAGGAATAACAATTGTAGCCAAAGTGGGATGGAAGAATTTAATGGGCATAAAAACAGCAAGGGCACAAATTAGAGACTACCACAATAATGCAGACAAGATGCTTTGTGCCTGCAAAGATGGATTCAAGAATATTCAGGGGATATACTTGACTATTTGACAGGTCTTTTTCAGTACCTGGATGAGGGGTGAAGGAGGAGGCAATGTCTAATCTAGGGTTCTGGCTGGGGGTGTGAGGAGGCTGAAGAGATGATGGAGGCATTAACCAGATAGGCAATCTAAGGATGTGAGCAAGCTTCTTTGTTTAGAAGGGAAGAGATGAATTGAGAATGGGCATATTGATGGGAAGGGTCTGTGGACATCCGGGGGGGGGGGGCGGTGCTTATCTGATGGCAGCAGTCATAACTGCTGGCGCTTGCTTGGAGCCTGGCACTGTTCTGAATGTTGTACATATATAGTGAAGCTTTTAGCCCTCACAACAGCCCTAC
This sequence comes from Neofelis nebulosa, assembly GCF_028018385.1. NCBI lineage: Eukaryota > Metazoa > Chordata > Mammalia > Carnivora > Felidae > Neofelis > Neofelis nebulosa. Next base: position 13,151,901 of record NC_080789.1, read on the forward strand.
AGGTATGGTTGCTCTCCCTGTTTTCAGAGAAGGAAACAGAGGCACGGAGAGTTTAAGTAACCCACCCAATGTCATGTCTAGCAAGTGGAACACTGGCAGATGGGCTCCAGGTCTGCGCTCCGCACCACCAGAGCACACAAACATGAGCTATAAGGGTATGGTGCTCCGGCACAGATCCCCAGTTCCGCAGCAGAAATCTGGGCTGGGAGGCACCAACATGTTTGTCACATGATGAACTTAGGCTAAACGAGATCATACAAGGAAGGAAATCAGAAGGGTGAGTTTGTGACTCTGGAAAACAGCAATATTTAAAATCTGGGCCAGGAGATCTCCAAAACAATAATAAATATGCACAAAGTGATATGGATGACACCACACAGGGGAAGCAATTAATCATATGACATTTCATATGCTTCTAGCACCTACAAAGTGACAGGTCTCGTGCTAGAAGGTTTAGCACCTGTCCTTGCAGGTGTTTATTGGGGGATAACAGATGTACGAACACACAGCTACCCAATACAATGTGTGTGACAGAGGACATGTCTATGGGGCACTATGGATGCCCACAGGAGAGATCCACTAAGTTTCTCTGGGACATCCAGGAAAGATTTCATAGACGTGGGGAAACTTGAGCAGAGATTGCAAAGAAGAGCAGAACTTTATTTGACTGATAGGGAAATAAATGGACATTCCAGTCATAAGGGAAATATTATGTTCTAGATCCACTGTGACTCATGTTTGTCATCAGCTAACTCAACAAACTACGGCTTGTTGCAACAAGAAGCAGGTGGGGTGGGGGCAATCTCATGTTGCGGTAATGGCTCCATAATGCCGTAATGATATTAGACTTTTTTTTCTCTCTGCCATTCTTAGCATTTTGTCCCACGGTGAGTTACCTCATGGCCCCAAGATGGCTGCTGTGCTTTCAGACTCCTATGTTTATGTTACAGGCAAAAATGATAAGAAAGGGCCACAAGGGTGAAACGAGGCACTGAATCTGTACTGACTAAAGTAGTTTCCCAAACACCTCACATGGTCAGTGCAGGCCCACATGGTCACACTTAGCTGCAGGAAAGTATGGAGAGGTGAGTATTGCCAGCTGGGCATGCTGTTCTTTCTTAGTGAGAAGAAAGAGGAATGGAGGTTGGGCAAGTAACAGGTGTCTACCATATGGCTGTAGAAAAACTGTGGGTCTGGAGGATGGGAAAACACGTCCCTGGCTGTAGCTATGACTTCAGCCAAGTAAGATCAAAACTCTGTGTCCTAATTCTGCCCTCCATGAAAACTAGACATAGTGATATGAACCCCTCCCCCCATGTCACACAATTGTCGTCAGCATCAGGGTTGAAGGTGCATGACAAAGTGCTTGGGACAAAGAGTAGACAACTCTGCCTGCATGTGAAGAAGCACTGGGGTATTCTATTAATCATTTTGAGAAGGAGACTCGGGAAATTGACTACCATCCATTGAGGAAAATGTTCTCCAAGGTGCTAAGGGGACGTGTGCAATGTGTGTTTATCTCAGCAGTGACATTTTTAGCAGATGCATCTAGTGCCTTAGCCTCTATTCCAATTGTAACGGATAGGTTTTTTTGGGTTTGTTTTTAGCATTCATAGATAAAGTATGTATTGTTGGAACATATTGAAACCAGATTAATCTAAGAAGTAACAATGCTGGAAGCATAAGACTGTTGTACTGGGGGTCTGTAGCCCTGGATAGCTCAGGAGCAAGAAAGAGGAAGGAAAGGAAGCTGATAATGCCCTTATCTGATGGGGAGAATGTGGTTTGTGGGGCCGCCTCTTCCAACAACTCCCGTCTTCTTTCTTCATTTCCTGAGTAATCCCGCCAGTGGCTGGGAAGGGGCAAGCTGGCATTTTTGTTGCCTGCCTGCAGAGTAAAGCCAAGATGATTAATTTTCATTTGCAGAAGGCTGAATTATCTCTGCCCCCCACATGTTAGCACACATTGTCCAGTAATTTCTTTTTTCCTCCAACTTCTTTCTAACATGAGTCCAGATGGGACTCTGGGCCAGCAAGTCAGGATCTCTAAATGGCTGTGTCTTTTGGGAATTAGCATGTTTGCCTGAAGATGATAGCCAATGAATATTTATTATTAATAGTGATAACAGCCAACAATTATCGAACACTTACTATGTATTGGACTTCTATGTGCATAATTTTACAGATGATGAAATTGAGGCACAGGAAGATGAAGCAACCTGCCTCATGCTTTACAGCTAATAAACAGTGCGGTTGGGATCCAGATCCAGTTTTCTCCAATTCCTGTGTCCTTAACCGCTATGATATACAGTAATCATCAGATCAAGTACCTACTATATGCTGGACACCGTGCTAAGGAGGGGCAATATTGTTCCCGACCTTGAGAAGACAGGCTTGTAAACAAGTATTATAGAGGCTCACTGAAATCCAGACGGGAAGGTGACACAGAGGAAAGTGGACAGTTCTAGAAGGGAAGAGAAGAAAGGTCATGAAGAAGTTGAAGCTTGAGCTGTGTATTGCTGGCCAGTGAGTCAGGAGTCCTGAATGTCATCCCTTCCTTACTCTGGGTGGCCATGTGACAGTGGGCAAAGTGATTCCCCTCTCTAAGCCTCAGTCTTCCCATTTACCAAATGGGAGAATCGCCTTGACCGTCTGGCCGGGACAGGATGAGAGTCTGTAACTTTGTAAACATCACAGCTGGGTAAAGCCAGAGGGTTTATCACTATGGACTTTCTCTTATTCTATGGAGTGCAGAAGTGGAGCAGGGAAAATTTACTAACTTCCTCCTCCATTTCCATGTTCTCTTCTTGTTCCTTTCTCTATCAGTGCATTTCATTCTGATGAGCAGCCTAGGACCAGAAAACTTCCCCTGCACCTCAGATAGAAGCCTGGAAGGGCCACCCTCAGAACAGAGGACTTTGTGACTATCCCTGCACTGACTGAATCATCCACAACGACAGGTCAGCACATGAGGGTCAGTGGACAGCCTGGCAAACCTCCAGGGCTCACATCTTGATTTAGCTGTTATCCTTTAGTCTTTATAGCACACATATTTAATAGGGACAAATTTAGGGATTCGTGAATTGATTCAATCAGTCAACAAATATTTATTGAGTTCCTACTGAATGCCAGGCACTGATGTAGGTCCTGGGGATACAACAGTTAACAAAATTGGCAAAGAACTCACATTCATAGGGCTTATATTCTGGTGATGGAGGCAATTACTATAAACCCAACACCAGGTAAATGGGGATCTGAGGAAGCCTTGTTATCAGGTCTTCAAGGCTCCTATTTAATTCTCTCATGGTTTATCCCGTCTTCCCCATAATCCACCACACTGAACCTCTTACAGGTTTTGATAGGGTCAGGCTCCTTTTGTCACTGCTTTGTTATGAAAGCAGTTCCCTCTGCCCAGCCTTTATCACCTTCTTACTTGGATAATTCCTCTTCATCTTTAAAATTTGAACTTCAATGTCACTTCAAGAAAGACTTTCCTATGCACTTCCACATTTACTCCACACTTTTCCCAGTATAGCATAGATCAGGCTGTATTAGATTTACTGGTTTTCCATCGTAAGGACAGGACCAAGTCACGTAGCCGTGATAGGAATCAAATCAGTGGTTGTCTCTGCTGGAAGGCAAGGGGAATTGACTGGGAAGCGGCAGGAGGGAACCTTTTGGGAGGATGGGAATTTTCTATGTCTTGAATAGGGTATTGGTGTATGGGTGTACACATATGGCAAAATGTTTCCTATTACTCACTTAAATGGGTACACTCATTTATTGTATCTAAAGTCTACCTCAAGAAGTTTGATTTGAAATTACTCTCTACTGCTCTATAATCGAGTATTCTTCCCAAACTTCATGTGCAATTGGAGATTGGATAGGCACACAGCTAATACTTCCTGGTCTGTGTTCAGCCTACAGAGGATCAAACCTTGCCCTGCTCCTATTGGTAACATCCTTCAGTGGGCTCGTCTGTGGTGGTGATTCTTAATGACAAAGCATCTCAGAGCAAGTCCAGGTTGACTCCTCCTCTCTTTTTTTGCCCAGGGAGGAGGGCACTGGCAGTGACAGAAGACACCTCATGTGAGCTGTGTCTGAGGAGTCAGGGGGATCTCAGGGGGCATTGGCACACATCATCCCCTGGCATGGGGAAGTGGAAGCTGGCAAGATGCTTCTCCTTCCCAGCAGGGCAGGGACACAAGGGCAGAAGCTGGGCTCTCCATTCTGGATACTGTCATGGGCTTGGAAACAATGTCCTTCAATCCACTCATGCAAGCACATTCCAGGTCAGGATAGTGTGTGGAGTCCAGTTAAGACCCTAGACAGATTATTTGTTCTCCTTTCCTCTTGGTCCTCTTCTCGGTCTCGTTGCATTTTATTTTAGGACCACAACACACACAGGGTCAGATCATCTGAGGACAGCTCCCAGAGACTCTGTCTGAAATAAGGGACCACATAAAGTGGCTTCAGGGTACCCTGCTGCTCCCTCCCATCTGCCTTTAACTCTGAGCATCTCTGCTCTTTACCTAAGACTCCAGCAAGTCCATATTAATTTTTTGGCACCTACTTTGGTGAAGTGGGGGTGGGGGAGAGAGTGTGGGGTGGCAAAAAGGCATTCTCTAACAGGGCTCCTCTTCATCTCTTTAAACATCTGTTTCTCGGGAGATTAGCAGCTTTTTGAGGGTGGGAATAGTGTTTCATTCATCTCCCTACCTGCAGAGCCTAGCACAAGCCATGACGTTGTGTATTGAATGAACATTTATATCCTGAGCATTGCCTACATAGATTAACCATCATTAGGGGACAAAATAAAGTGAAGACATATTGTTTTTTCCTCAAGGAATGTGTTCTGCTGTCATGAAGATAAAACATTTCCACATAAAACAATTAGGAAAAAACACAAGTGAGCACAAACTTGGCTCCCGGCTCTCTTACAGTCAATTCCCATTCCTGATATGGGGAAGCAGACACCAGGAGCGATGTGTGCAGAATGCACTTGGTATTAGGAACATGGTCTTGGAGGGAATGGGATTTGACCCAGTATTAGGAACATGGTCTTGGAGAGAATGGGATTTGACCCCCCAAATACTGGGTCAAATTGGATTGGTGCATTTTAGGTAGACAGGGAGAAAAAGGAGAGTGACTTCGCAGTAGAGGACTGGGCATGAATAAGACTTGGAGATGCGCATCATTATTATTATTATTACTAGCATTGCTTATCCAGTTGAGACTCACATCTTTCATAGACTTTCCATTTCAAATGCTTTCCAGATTTCCCATCACTCGGGGATGTGAGCTTCCTTTTTCTTTCTTCCATGTTGTAGGATAGCAAAAAGCTTGTTGGCATGGCAATCTGGAGAGCAGGGCTCAAATGTCTGCTCCATGAGTGTAGTGCTGGGCATCCAATTCAGTATTTTTTTGCACAGGGATGAAAACGATCATGTACATGTATCACTTCACCCACTGGAGTGCATACTCTGAGAATTGGTTCTATGATTTATCTCTAAGACTAATACCCTAGTACCTGGAATAGAGCCACATACGGATTAAATACTCAGATTAAATATTTACAGAATTTAGTAATTAGCTTCTTTTTTTTCAGCTAAGCCCCCAGAGAGCAAGTTTTCATGAAATGGGAATAAGCAAAAAAAATTTCAATACCCCAGGCTTGGAAGTATGGGGAGACCTTGGTCCTGGTATAGAAGTGGTAGCCTGAGGTGTAGGGAATGGTATGAGGTTATGGGTTGGGCTTAGGTGGGGAAAAACACTAGAAGGGTTGGCTGTGATCACTGCTTCCCCTAACTTCTGGCTTGAGACCTGGATTGAATCCTGGATGTGTTAGCTTGCCTTAACGATCCCAGTTTTGTGCCCCTTCCTCTATCTACATCCTTTATCATGCAACTTTGTATTATCTCCCTATTATGATTCTGGGCTCATCGATTTGATATTCTTTAGCCAGTAGAATGAGGTGGAAATAACTCTGTTCCAATTCCAAAACTTGCTTTGGCCAATAGAATGAAACAGAAGTGACCATGTGCCACTTGCAAGACTTCGTACATGTTTCTACTTGTTCTCTCTGACCTATGCCATAGCCATGAGAAGGACCTTCCCAGGCTAGCCTGATGGCCCCAAGAGGATTAGAGACACATGGAACAAACTTATCCATAGCAGAGGCCAGTCGAGAGTGGCCAAGCCCTGGAAAATCTGCCGATACGTTATAAATCATAAATGATTAAGGTTTGCATTTCTGAATTTTGGAATCGTTTGTCAGATAACAATAGCTAACTAGTAATACACTGGCCCTTTCATATATTAATTGGGTGGCCCTAGGCAAAATATTGACCCTCCTATCTTAGCCATCATGGGCCACCATAACAAAATAACCATAGACTGAGTGGCTTAAACAAGAGACATTTATTTTCTCATAGTTCTGGAGGCTGGGAAGTCCAAGATCAAGGTGTTGGTGAGAGCCCTCTTCTCTCTTCATGGCTTGTAGACAGCTGTCTCCTTGCTATATGCCCACATGACATCTTCCCAGTCACCCTGTGCAAGCGGGTGGGGTAGAGTGAGCAAGCTCTCAGGTGGCTCTTCTTATAGGTACACTAATACTATCAGATGAGGGACCCACCCTTATGGCCTCATTTAACCTTAATTACCTCCTTAGCAGCCCTATCTCCACATACTGGAGGTTAGAGCTTCAACATATGGACTCAGTAGGGGAACACAAACAATTAATTCATAAAATCCCTTAGTTTTCTTTTACTCCTCTGAAAAATAAGGGTGCTTGGTACACGATACACATTCAGTAAGTATTTGGTGAATGGAGAAAACTGGATTTTATAATTTCTAAAAGCCCATCCAAGGTGGTTTCCTTTTACATTTTCTTTTTCTTTTTGCCACAAAGTCATCCAGAGTTGATGTGAAAGGAAACATGCCCTCCTCTACTGAAATTGAAACTGTCAGTGAGCGGGGGGTGGGGCATGGACATGCCTGACATTATATACATACAAGTACAGTTCATATCATTGAGCAAGGAATGCAACCATTTCGTTCAATGTGGTTTCCTCCATTCTGTATAGCTTTTGCTATATAGTAGGTACCTTAGTATATTTACTGAAAATGAATGATCAAATGAATGAGTCAAATAAGGACTCATGCCTGCCTGCAGCTGTCCTCAAAGAGTTCAGGGAGTTGAATCAAAATGAAGTGAGTCATTAGAGAGACTGGGTCATCTGCTCCACTAACAGGAAGTCCAAAGATGGAGGCAGAGGGGGTTCTGAGCTATTTGGATGGTTGGAGTTCCCTTGCTGCAGTCAGCAACTCCTGCCTCTTCCCTCGGCTTCCCTTCCCGATTATCCTCCTTTCCCAGGTGTCCCAAAGGTGCATCAGCTGCAACATTCCAAACCACACTCATTTTCTTCCTCCTTCTCCAAACCTAATTTTGCTTATCCTCAGTATCCGCTTAGTTGTCCAAGTGAGAGATGAGTCATCTTCTGCTTCCCTACAGCCACTCCACTGAAATGGAGATATCCAACATGACCATAATTCCAACCACTGACCTACCACCTACTGGGATTTACCATGGGTCAGGCACTGTTCTAGATGACCAGTGTAAAAAATCTCATCAAATCCTAGCAACAACTCCATGAGGTGGGTATCATCTTATAGGGTAGTAAAGACATGTGAACTCAGAAAGGCTACATGACTCCCAAGGTCACAGAGCTGGATAAGGAATTTCACCTTACCTGATGGACTTTAACACCCCTGCCCTTTCCAAGCTGTCAGAATGCCTCCAGGTCAGATATTCCCTCCTCTTCTTTCTCCATTGTCTCCACTCTGGAATTGGGTTCTCATCTCTGTTCCCATGCATATCTCTCTACTATTAGCCCTGATCATATGAGAGGCTAATTTTTCACTTGCTCCTTTATGACCTGCTGGGAAGTGTCTTAGTTCTGTATTCTTTATTCTCAGCTCAGAGTCAGCTCTACATAGCACCTACTCCATAGATATTTTCAGAAATAAACTCCTATGTTCTCTTTCATGGTGTAGAGGGTTACATCTCACATAAATTGTGCGGGAGAAGAAAATCTTCCCTATCAGTCCAATCTTTTCTCTAAGAACAAAACTTTTACCGCCCCCCCCCCCAAATGTTCAGGCCTTCCTGCTATAAGACAAGAGCTGTGGAACTACCTCCATACCCCCACTGGCTGGAGGGGATGGATGCTCTTGAAAAGACTGACCTGCCAGGGGAAGCTTAGTGCATCCAGCTGAGCCAGGCTAAGTCAGAGACCCCTCTCCTTCTAGAAGCCTGAAGGGGCTGCACCCCATTTTCTTACTGTATTTTCCAGACCTTGTCATTACAAGATATACTCTTAAACAAATAAATAAACAATAACAACAAAAACAAAGAAAATGGTAACCTTTGGCTTGCTGTGTATAAACCATGGTTCTTGCTACACTACACACCTGTGCTTCTCTTCCCTCCAATATCACAACTCAACTTTTCTTTAGCGGTTCCATTCTCTCTGTCTTTCAGAATTCATGCTTGGGCACCAAACAGACTCAGGAAAAGACTTCTAAAAATTGCTTGCTGTTCCAAAGGGGAAAAATGAAGCAGAACAAGCCCGATTTCCTGAATTGCAAAGACGGAGCCATCTTGGCTGCCGACTCATTCCAGCATTCAAGTAATCCCTGAATTCACTTGGCAAAAAGCAAACCAGCAATTACCCAAGACAAGAAGTGAAATGGTTTTTATTCTTGCCTGCTTTTTTTGCCTGCAGGAGAGAAATGACTGAGTGATTTTTATCTTGCTCTCAAAATAACTAATCTTGTTGGCCCAGAAGGAAAAAAAAAAAACAAAACACTACTGTGTTATGTCCTACACCGGGAAATATTTCCAGGATGTTTCAAAGAATGGATCATGGGTTGGGGGCCTTGAGAAACTACAGTGAGTGCCACTGGTGTGGTTTGGTGAGGGCCAGAATTTGCGGAAAACAGGTGATTCTGTGGAGAAAATAAAGCAGGGCTTACGTCTAGTTGTCCTAACTTTAGCTTTTTCAGACTCCTCTTTGTCTAAAACTCTGGACTCTTAGGAACATGAGTGCAATTACTTCTGAACCAACTACCTGGAGTTAAGCCAAACTTTAAAGGGTACATTCACAGTCCTCCATAAGACCACCCTCACCTCAAACATCAGCCATGAGTTTGGGAGTTCCTAGGACACCCCCACTTCTCACCAGGTGTCTGCAAACTTGTGGATTCCTGCTAGGTCCCCAGGTTTGGCAACTCACTAAAATGACTTACAGACCTCAGGAAAATGCTATACTTAAAAGTTTGGTGTTATTAAAACAACAACAACAAAAAGATACAAAGGGAGAGAAACATAAGGTGAGATGTGGGAAAGTCTCAGATGGGAAGCTTCTGTATCCCCAGGGATGTGTACCCTCTGGATGCATTGTTAGGTATTGTCAATGAAAGGAGCTCACTAGAGCTTTTCACCAGGGTTTAATTACAGGGGCAAGATTGACTGAATCACTTGCCATGTACTGGAACTGGATCTCCAACTGCTCTATCCTGCTGGAGGTGGGATTAATATCAACAGGGCACAAAGCCCCCCTCTTTTAGTCACTAGGCTGGTCTTTCTCACCTGGCAGCCTCCACCCCAAGCAATCTTATTAGTGTAAACCATCTAGGGGCCCATCTAGAGTGACCTTGTTAGCATAACTATCAGGTGTGGTCGGAGGCACTCACCAGGAATAACAAAGACACCCCTAGTACTCAAGAAATTCCAAGGACTGAGAGATCATCTCCCAGAAATAAGGACAAAGTCCAGCCAATTTCTTTATTAAACAATAAAGAAGCCCAGATTCAGACTTTATGTCTCAGCTAGCAGATTTCACCATTTCACCTCTGTATATAAAATGTGTGCTCTTATGCATGAGTATCTGTAGTACAAAATTCCCAGGAGAAGAATCACTAGGCTACGGGAAGTCATGATTGTGTGGAAAATCCCAAAGTATCTACAAAAATCTCCTGCAACTAATGAGTGAGCACAGCAAGATGGAAAGATACAAGGTCAATAAGAAAGTCAGTTGTTTTCCTATTTACCATCAGTGAAAAACTGGAATATGAAAGTTACAAAATCACCAAAAATAAAATATTTAGATATAAGTCTATCAAAATGTGTTTGGGATCTGTATGCAAAAAACTGTAGAGCAGTGATGAGGGACATTAAAGTTCTAAATAAATTGAGACACGTACCGAGCTCATGAATCAGAAGACTCAATGCAGTTATTAATTCTTCCCAACTGGACTTATGGATGCAACACAAATAGCAATCAAATTCCAACAAGTTGTTTTGCAGTGTTGGCAAACTGCAGAAGTTTCTCCAAAAGTTTTATGGAGAAACGCAAAATATCTAGAATAGTCCATACAATACTAAAGGAAAACAAAACCAAAGGACTCACCTTAACCTAATTTCAAGACTTGGTTATAAAGTTAGAGTAATCAAAACAGAATAGATGACACAGAGGTCAATGGAAAAGAACACAGAGCCCAGAAACAGACCCACACAAATATAGTCAAGTGATTTTTGATAAAGGAGCAAAACACTTCCATTGAGATAGGATAGTCTTTACAACAAATGGTATGGAATAATTAGACATCCATGTATGAGCAAAGTAACCTAGAAATAGACCTTATACCTAAAGGAAAAATTAACTCAAAAGCTATCATAGACCTAAATATGAAATGTAAAACTATAAAAATGTCTAGAAGAAAATAAAGGAGAAAATTGATGTTGATGAAGTTTTGGGGTGATGAGGGGTTCATGGGGTCTGGAACCGACAGCCAAGAAAGAATTCTTGAAGACATCTTTGGTGCAAAAAGGTGATTTTATTAAAACATGGGAACAGGACCCACGGGGAGGGAGAGCTGCACTAGGGTTGTGACCAGTAACTCATTACACACCCTCAGGTTGGCAGGGGGCAGGGGTAGAGTAAGACTCTAAGGTACTTTGGAAGCCAGGTTCCCAGGACCTTGAGGGGCTAGCTGTTGCTAGGGAAACTCCATTTATCACCATTTAATAAAACCTCAGTCATGAGACCCCTCAGATGTATATCGGGGGGCCATAAGCTTGAAGTGTTATTGCCAGCATATTATCTTGGGGCCGCTGAGATAAAGGAAGTAGATTTACAGGATCCTCAAGGTTGGGATAATGTGAAGCCAAGGTTCTCTTCTGCCCCCAGCAAAGTGTCATCATCAGGGCAGCTGAGCTCCTGAAGGGAGGTCACTCTGCCGGCTTCAAGGACTTGTCAATGGGCTGTAGGCAGTAAAGGAATTTAATTTTTCATTTGCCTTAGTTTCCCACGTCACCACGGCAAGCACTTAAACCCCTTTCCTTTGTTCTTGGGTAGCTGGGAGAGTCCAAGGAATATCACACAGATCCCACCTGGGGGCAGGGGTGGGGGTGGGGTGTGTGTGCCAGCCTGTATTTTGCCCTCAGCTTGCTCCAAGCTCTCTCATCAATATGATTTTGAGTTTGGTGATGAATTTCTAGATACAACATCAAAAGAACAATCCATGAAGGGAAACAATGATATGTTGAACTGTACTAAAATTGAAAGCATCTGCTCTGTTAAAGACAGGAAGACAATGCAAAGAGGAGGCACAGAATAGAAGAATATATTTGCAAAAGTGCATCTGATAAAGGATTTGTATCCAAAATATATAAAAGAGCTCATAAAACTCAACAATAAAGAAAAGAAATAATCCAATTTAAAAATATGCAGAAGATCACAACACCTCACCAAAGAAGATATATAGATGGCAAAAAGGTAGAAGAGGTGCTCAACATCATTTAAATTGAAACCATAATGGAATGCCACTACATATACTTATTAGGCTAAAATAAAAAAAAAACAAACTGATAATATCAACTGTCATCAAGGACACAGAGCAACAAGGACTTTCATTCATTGCTAGTGGGAATGCAAAATGGTACAGCCTCTTTGGAAGACAGGCAGTTTCTTACAAAGCTAAGCAAACGCTTATCAAAACGCCCCAAATCATGCTCCTAGTACTTTCAAAACTGATCTGAAACATCATGTACCAGAATGCAAATTTTTATAGCAGCTTAATTCATAATAGACAAAGACTGGATGCAGCCAGGATATTCTTCATTAGGCGAGTGGATAAATAAACCCTGACACACCCATACATGGAATACTATTCAGCAATAAAAAGGAACAAACTATTAAGCCACACAAAGATATGGATGGATGTTAAAGTACATTGTTAAGTTTACAAAGCCAATCTGAAAACACTCCAGACTGTATCATATTTATAGAACATCCTAGAAAAGATAAAACTATAGCTATGGCAAGCAGATCAGGGCTTGTTACCATGTGGTCAAGGGAGGGGGCTGATTAGGTGAGAAAGAGAGGATTATTTAGGGTGGTGAAGCTATTTTGTATGATCTTGTAATTGACACTTGGCATTCGTCAAATGTAGACAAATTTGAAAAGAATATATTTAGGAGGTCAGGAAATGCCAGGATGGAGTGCAGAACAGGACAAAAAATAAGCTAACTGTATTCCAAGTGTACAAAGCAGCCTCACTGAAAGAAGTGCTGATTTAAGTTAATTTTGGGGAATGAATGGATTCTGTAAGATTGAAGGCAATATGAGCTACAATACAAGTCCGCTCCTCTGGTCGATAGTTGTTTCCCCAGGAGATATGGGATAATGATTCTGGAACCACTATACATACAGGCAATTAAGTAAATGGATGATGGGAGTCAGGCTCCTTGCTGTTGGGAGTCTGATGTTACAAATAGGCAAGAGGAGAAGACTAGAATAATCCATGTTGTAATGGATTAGAATTGGACACATCAGTATCAATTAATATGTTGCCTAATATAGATGCAGTTGTTTACATATAGAAATATTTAAAGATAGGCATCTATAAAGCAATTAGTATATTCATTCTGTAGGCAAAGAGGGCCTAGAAACCAAGAGTCACCTCCATAGTAAGAACACCTTGTACCTAGATCTTGGTTTCTAAGATAACATTTTCTAATAAAAGGAGCCAGTGCTCCTTGGAGAAATGGATGATTCTAGGACCGGGGTAGGGAATTTACAAGATGAGCCTGGAGCATCTTGTAGTTCCAGAAAATAAGAAAAAAAATTTTTTTGTTTTAAAGTACAATGATGAAGATATGTCAAAGGGATAGGGAAGGAAGCCTAGGGAAAGAGTTCCCAAAGGAAACACTGGAACAGTTTGAACCACAAAATAACGTAGTATTTGACTCTAAATATAAAATAAAAATTTATGAATCAATACTGATGTAAAACAATGTTGAATAAATAAATGGAGGAGAAGAGACAAATTCCTCATGCAGAAGGACTTTAAATAACGTATGTAGAAAATCCACCTGCAGGGAGTTGGGGCATGTCTCTCCACTCCATAAGTGGGGACTATACATAGTGATTTCCTTCCTGAGAGCCCAGTAGGGAAGTGGGAAAATACAAAGGAGAAAACCTGGCAAACACTGCATCCGCAGTAAAAATTCATGGTGATAATATGTACCCTTATTAGGATGGGATGGGTTCCAGAATGTCATTTGGCCTGTTTGGTCTTCCTCCCAAGAACATGTGATACATGTTGATACATGAGAAAAACATCAGCATATCCCAATTAAGGGACAATCTTTGTAGACAGACTTTGTAGTACCTGACCAGGACTCTTCAAAACTGTCAAGGTCATCAAAAACAAGGAAAAATCTGAGAAACTTCATAGCCAAGAGGAGACCAGGGAGACATGAAGACTAAATATAATATGGTGTCTGAGATGAATCCTAGATGAGAAGAGGCACATTAGGTAAAAGCTAAAGATATCTCTGTGAATTAAAGACTTTACTTAATAATAATGGATCAATATTGGTTCATTACTTGTGACAAATGTGCCATAATAATGGGAAATGTTAATAATAGGGGAAACTGGATGTGAGGTGTATGGGAACTGTCTGCATTGTCTTCTTAATTTCTCTGTAAATCTAAAATAATTCTAAAGTTAAAAATTTGTTTAAAAATGTTGATTGAGGGGAACCTAGGTGGCCTCCAACTCTTGGTTTCGGCTCAGGTAAGGATCTCACAGTTTCATGGGTTCAAGACCCACGTTGGGCTCTGCACTGGCAGTGTGGAGCCTGCTTCAGATTCTCTCTTCCTCTCCCTTTGCCCCTCCCCCACTTGTGCTGTCTCAGTCTCTCTCAAATAAATAGACTTAAAAAAAACCACTCTATAAAAAATGTTGATTGATATTGACAAATTACCCCATTAAAATGTGTTCATATACACTTCCACCAACTCTATATGAGAGTTTCTGTTGCTCGGTGCCCTTGACAAAAGTGAATATTATCAATCCTTTTAATATTTGTAAATTTGAAAGGTGACAAATGAGATCTCATTGCTTACATTTGCATTTTTAAATTACAAATGAGATTTAGCATCCTTCTCATTGATTGGACATTTACATTTCTTTTTCTATAGCTGTATGTTGCTATCGTTTGCTCATTTTTCAGACTGGTTGTCACCTTTCCCTTGTGTAGAGCTTTTGATGTGGTAAAAAATAAAAATGACCCTTTCTTTTCAGAAGTTTGTATTTTTTTTTGTAGAGTGTTTCGACATTCTTTATGTTTTTTCTTTAATGTGCAGAAAATGTAAACACTTTTAGAAAATCAAATCTCCCTTAAATTACAATTTAAGAGTCTCAACCCATTTCAATTTTATTTTCAAATTAAGTGCCCAGTGGCTTGATTACCATAAGTGGGGTCCCTTCAAGCTAGTTTCTAATTATTTTACATTTTCATGAAAGGATGTCTCCCACGGGTTCACAGTCCACTGTCCGTTCAGATCCCTTCCGGGTTTTGCTCTTGCTCTCTTCCTGACCTGCCACTGGTTTTCTGAAAGCCATATGGAGACAGGTAACTGAGTCAGCCCTGGAGACACTAACACCCCCGCCAAGAGTGCTGTTCTATCATTTTGGGTTCTATTCTTCTGCACATCAGAATAGTTTGGTTCACAAAGCAATGGTAGGAATGCCTTCTTTTCTGTTTATCATGAGGATCATGTTGTAATGTATATAAATGCTGACTTACGATGTTATACACCTGCAGCTAACATGATATTGTATGTCAAGTACACTTTAATAAAAAAAAGAAAATAAATAAATGTCTTCTTTTTTGAAGGACATTTTTCATTTGGTTCCTGTACACACACCTCTGATCACTCACCTGTTCTTCTTAATATCCTTCTTTGGTTTCTCCCAACTTCCTAGGGATTAAATGGTAGGTTTATGCTCTAGGTTTCAGTTCTTGACCTCTCCAGCAGCAATCATTTCTCAGGTGATGTCAGTTCATTTCATGGCTATAGCTAATGCTTCCTGAGATTACATATCCCCAGCTATAATTCGACCCTGGACCTCCTCTCTCCTCTCTAGACTCATATATCCAAACCTACTCAGCCTTGACATTGTTTATTTAATACACCTCCCATGGTTAGTAAGTCCAAAGTTGAACTTCTGATCTTCATTCCCTGTCTCCAACATCTCAATAATTGGTGACCCCATTATTCCAACTGCTCAGGCCAAAAATATTGGAGTCATTACTTATATTTTATCCCACACCCCATATCCAGTCTGCCTAGAAATTCAGTTCTTTAAAAAAAAATTTTTTTAACATTTATTTATTTTTGAGAGACACAGAGAGACAGTGTGATCAGGGGAAGGGCAAAGAGGGAGACACAGAATCTGAAGCAGGTTCCAGACTCTGAGCTGTCAACACAGAGCCCGACGCAGGGCTCGAACTCACGAACCACAAGATCGTGACCTGAGCCAAAGCCAGACGCTTAACTGACTAAGCCAGCCACCAAGGTGCCCTGAAATTCAGTTAGTTCTAACTTCAAAGTATATCCATAATCCCAACGTCTTCCAGCACTCCTACTGCTATGGCTTTGGTCCAAGGTAAGGCCATCTCTCTTCTGGAATGCTGCTTGAGTCTAAGTGATCCTCCCACTTCAGCCCTTGTCCCCCCACCAGCCATTCTTTAAACAGCTACTGGGGATGTTCTTCTAGAACATGTCAGAGTATTTCACTTCTCTGCTTAAACTCCTCAAATGGTTTCCCCTATTATTCCTGATAAGACTCATTAAAACCCCAGACCCTACCATTGGCCTCAGGCCCAACATTATCCTGGCTCCTGCTGTTTCTCTGAGCTGATCTCCAACACCCACTGCTGTCTCCCCGAGAACCACCGCCACCAAGGTTCTTTGCCATCCCTTGAATACACCAGGCGTGCATCCACATCAGGGCCCTGGCCCTCCCTGGTTGCTTCCTCCACCAGATAATTACGTGGCTCCTTATTATTTCACTTAGCTCCCTTCTCACACACAAGACTCCCCACACACATCTTCTCCAAACCCCCAAATAGCAACTCTCCTCACTTTCTGTCATCCTGTCACCTGTTTTGTTTTCCACCTGTGCACTGGTTCCCAACTGACATTCTACGGTTTTGTTTGTTTATTGTGTAATTCCCCCCACTAGATGATAAACTCAAAGTAGAACAGAGATTTTATTATTTTCTTGGTTAAGGCCCTAGCAAATAGAACAGGATCCAGTGCCCAGCATATACAGTAAGTGACTGCATCTGGTTATGTGCCTGCCAACCAAACTTGAAATAGACATCATTACTTCTAAGCTGCGGCCATATTTGCATCCCTTCGTGTCTCAGTGGTCAGCACACTGGGGGCACTGAATGCTTTCTTGAGAAATAGAACTCAATTCCCAGGGTCTTGGCAAGCTAAGAGGAGGCCACAATGAAAGCAGAACAGAGTCTCTGGGAACACGTTGGAGTATGACCCTGGGGAGAATACACAAAAGCACAAAGTAGAGATGACCTATGAATGGCATGTGCCAGATCTAATGTCAAGGTGGATGCAGAGAGAAATGACACGATTCAACCATTTTTCTGCACCCTTTTCCCTTCTATAGGAGCTCAGTTTTCCTTCAATCCACTTCCAATTTCCAGCTGCTCTTGGAAAAGGCAGCAGGATCATGAGAAAAGAGCCCTAAACTTAGGAATCAGAAAGACTTGGGTTATAATCCTGCTTCTGATGTGCAGAGCTGAACGAACTTGGACATGTCATTTACTCTCTGGGGATGTCACTGTCCTCATCTGCAAAGGGCAGTGAACAATGCCTTACCTCCCTAATTTTGCAGGAGTATTACATATGACGAAAGCCAGAAGAAAACATTTGTACCCAACATAGAGTAGATGCTCAGTGAATGTAAATGAAACCTATCCTACTGGCAGAAATTGGTAGACTTTATGCATGACCTTACAGCTTTCTTGCTTTATTTATAGCATCAGCTGGTGGAATTGGACTTTTTTCCCAATCCTTGCTTCCTTGAGTGTTTTGTTTGTTTGTTTGTTTGTTTGTTTGATTATCTGGACCCGTGGAATTCTTAAGTCAATCTGATTCTTCTCTTTGTACACACGATGTTGAACTCTGAGTTTTAGAACAAATAGAAGCAAAAGAGAAGATGGTTGGATATTGTTACCTAAAGAAATGGTCTCTCTCTCTCTCTCTCTCTCTCTCTCTCTTTCTCTGTTTCAAGGTCCACAGTAAGGGAAAAGAAATGATTTCCATATCCCTGCCCCAGCAAGCCTGCTACAAAAGCAGAGCTGGTTAACGGAGCCCCAGGACACCTCTTAAATGCATTCCTCCCAGTGTGGCATCAGCAGGCTCCACCATTAAGAAACAGCAAGGACAAGTAAGCGTTCAGAATAGCCTGGGCCCCTGGGGCACACAGAGCTGCCTTGATGAGAACAGACTGGGGCACCCTCAGGAGCTGTGACTTCTGACCCTTGGGAGGGAAAAAGAGGCTCAAGAATTAGAACTGAACTTGAATTCTGGGAGGAGAAAGCGCCTCTAGGCCCAAGGGGCGTTGTCTCGAAGTGACACAGTTGAAAACATTAGAGAGCATGAGAGCCACCTCCAGGGTGCGTCCGGGCTGCCCCTGCAATTTTCTTGGGCTCCCCTCTGAGTTCCAAAACTGGACAGAATAATTCTCACCTTGATTAAGACAAAGCTTTCTTCCCAGCATGGTAGCCTCAAAAAGTACACTTTCAGGGCCATAAAACTCTGAATTCCATCTCTGCCATTCTGCCAGTTACTAGTGGTTGGCTTTAAGAAGGTGAGTTAACATCTGGAAGCCTCAGTCTCCTATCTATAAACTGGGGGTAGTGATACTTGTCTCCCAGAGGTCTTTAAAGCCTTAAATGGGAGAGCATACACAGAACATGAATCTGCAGGTGTCAATCATTTCTATTTGCATAGAATATTTCCATGTGGCCAACCTCTTTCTTCTTTTCCAGCTCCCTGGAGAATTTCTGAAGTCTGGGATATAAATGTTAGCAGAGGGAATGTAATTTATATTGTTATCACTGATACTCCTCATCCATATTATCTCTGCCATGTTTCCACCTCACCAAGATCTCTCCTTAACTCCTTTTCTCTACTGTCTACTGTCAGAAAGACAATATGGTCACCCATGGACCACTCAACTCAGCTGGTCCTCCAAAAATAGGTCTCTTTGAATTGTCTTGTATTCCTCACCTCTGCTTGCAACCAGGGAGCCCCAAATATTCTACCCTCATTAATAAAGGCAACAGAGTACACAGCAATGTGATATTTTCTGTTTTAACTCCTGTCCTCCCATGATTCCATTCTTCATATGGCCATAGAATGCTCCTTTAAAAATTCATAAGGATCTCACTCTTCTGGTAAAATTCTCCAACAGACTCCCATCTTATGGAGAAGTACAAACCTTTTACAATCACCTGCAAAGTCCTCCTTTGTTCTTCCCTCTGTTTTCTGTCCTGGGCTGATAAGTAGCTAAGAGTGGTATGTAATTCCCTCATTCCTTGCACTACCTGGCCAACAGAATAATCTTCCTAAGTAGCCAGTCTTATTAACTTTCATTTTAAAATTGTTTACCAATGATGTTTGTTACCTGACAAACTTTTTGAAAAAACTCCTGCATAAAAAAAAAATACTTGGAAATGAACAATAAAATGTAACAGCATTCTTTTAAATGCATAGCTGAGCTTTTGAGAAGAAAGGATAAATCTCCAGGGACCTGAAACAGACATGAAAATTCAAGTTTTAAGCTGCCACCCATGCAGCCACTCTCCTGGAAGCATTTGCTATGCTTATTAACCAAGATATTTGAGTTTTAGTGGCTGTTACAGAAGAAAACAAGGCTTTTAGCTTTTTAAAGGTGGAAGTTGGAACTGAAACTCTGCATAAACCGGAGACCCTCAAGGGGCTACACTATAGGTAAAATAATGTAATAGAAAAAGTGTGTCCTGTAACAAAGGAGGCTGCAAGGGAATGTGTTTGCTTCAGCATGGGGCTTTGGGAAAGAAAAAGTCTTCTTTGAATATATATAACCATAGGCTGCCCATTCTGAGGGGCTGGGGTACTGAGAAACCCCAAACACATCAGGGTCCGTTCTCAATAGCGAATGAAAATCCTCTCTGGAGGGAAAGTCCTCAGTCCAGGCTTCATAGGGTTTTCAAAGCTGCAGATGTGCTGAGGAAGATATCTAAGTTCAAAAGGAAAGCATAAAAATCTGAGAAATTAAGTCAGAGAGCAAGAGTCAGCAGAAAGAGGGGTGCCTGCCTGGCTCAGTCGGTTGTCTTGACTTCCGCTCAGGTCATGATCTCACGGTTCATGAGTTCGAGCCCTGCAATGGGCTGTGTGCTGACAGTCCAGAGCCTGGAGCCTGCTTCAGATTCTGTGTCTCCCTCTCTTTCTGCCCCTGCCCTGTTCACACTCCGTCTCTGTCTCTCAAAAAGTGAATAAACGTTGGGGCGCCTGGGTGGCTCAGTCGGTTAGGCATCCGACTTCGGCCCAGGTCATGATCTCGCAGTTTGTGAGTTTGAGCCCCGTGTCGGGCTCTGTGCTGACTGCTTGGAGCCTGGAGCCTGCTTTGGATTCTGTGTCTCCCTCTCCCTCTGCCCCTCCCCCACTCATGCTCACACTCTGTCAAAAATAAATAAACTTAAAAAAAATTTTTTTTAATAAAAAAAATTTAAAAAAAGTGAATAAACGTTAAAAAAAAGAATAAATATCAGAATTAGACCCTCAGTATCCTCAGATAATAGAACTATTGGATTCAAACTATAAATAGGTGGAAAATTAAAAGCAGACTTGAAAATACAAGAAGTAAGCAATATCCAATAAAATAATACAACATAGGGTTGACTTAAGAACCAAACAGATCTTCTTAAAAATAAGATAGGATTATTGAAATTGGCAATTTAGTAAAGGATTTAAAAAAGGAAATAGATAAATGTTTGAAGTGGAATAAATATTAGGAAATTATTAAGGATGCAGTACAGACAGTAAAAAAGAGAGAACATATCAGGTATAGAGAATAAACTGAGAAATTTACGACACACATCCAATTAGATTTCTAGGACAGAAATTGAAAGAATGGGGTGGGGGTGTGGCAATTGTTGAAGATATACATGGGTGAGAATTTTCTATGAATGATGAAGAAATCATATATTCAGATTTAGGAAGCACAATGAATGCCAATCAGGATAATTTTTTTTTAACCCACATCCAAACACATGTTGAAGAACCCAATATGGAGGGAATTTGCTAAAGTAGTCAAGAGGAAAAGACAAGAGATTTCAGTCTAAAATTACTAATTTCTTATTTTTCAGGGAAACAGAACTCTGTTTATTATTAAAATTCTCTTACTAAATGAATGTCTAAAAAAACAGGTCAGAAAGAAAAAAACTCCTGTCCAGAGGGAAGACTTAGATACAACAAAGATACTGAGTAAAGCAACAGTTAATTGTTGTATAGGCTTTTGGAAGTATTATCTACATAAAATAATGATAATAGCGACTAACTTGGGAGCATGTTAAAAACAAGTTGTAAATAAAAATATACTAGGTGATATTAAAAATAATATGAGAATGCGATGGCAAAATTCTAAGTTGCTTGAGTAGTTCTGAAAAAAGATTATACACTTAATTATTTTATTTATTTATTTTTAGAAGTTTATTTATCTTGAGAGACAGAGAAAGAGAGAGAGTGTACATGCAAGTGCGCAAGCAGGGGAGGAGCAGAGAGGGAGGGAGGGAGAGAATCCCAAGCAGACTCTGTGCTATCAGTGTGGAACCCAATGTGGGGCTCAACCTTACAAATCGTGAGATCATGAGGGGAGCCGAAATCAAGAATCAGATGCTTAACCAACTGAGCCACCCAGGCACCCCACACTTAATTAAATTTTAAAGATCATCACAAAAAGAAACAAAATTCAGTGTATAACTTGCAAGAAATGAAAAAAGAATTTAAACTATTTGATCAATCAGAAATAAGTCAAGAGGGGCGCCTGGGTGGCGCAGTCGGTTAAGCGTCCGACTTCAGCCGGGTCACGATCTCGCGGTCCGTGAGTTCGAGCCCCGCGTTGGGCTCTGGGCTGATGGCTCGGAGCCTGGAGCCTGTTTCCGATTCTGTGTCTCCCTCTCTCTCTGCCCCTCCCCCGTTCATGCTCTGTCTCTGTCTGTCCCAAAAATAAATAAAAAACATTAAAAAAAAAAAAAAAAAGAAATAAGTCAAGAAAAGAGAAATACAGATGTAAGATAGATAAAGTAGAAAGCAAAAAAGTAGATGTAAGTATATACCTATTTACAAATATGTTTATATACATCTCTATATACAAAATATTTACAATATTGTATATAATATGATAATATATGTGAATATACACATGTATTTATTTATATTTTTTATTTTTATTTACTTTTAAATTTTTTAAATGTTTTTATTCATTTTTGAGAGAGAGAGAGAGAGCGTGTGCGCACTAGTGGAGGAGGGGCAGAGAGAGAGGGAGACACAGAATCTGAAGCAGGCTCTAGGCTCTGAGCTGTCAGCACAGAGCCCAATGTGGGGCTCGAACTCACAAACTGTGAGATCATGACCTGAGCCTAAGTGGGATGTTTAACGATCTGAGCCACCCAGGCGCCCCTATTTATTTTCATTTTTTTAAATGTTTTTATTTCTTTTTGACAGAGACAGAGTGGGAGCAGGGGAGGGGCACAGAGGGAGACACAGAACCTGAACCTGAGCTGTCAGCACAGAGCCCAACACAGGGCTCAAACTCATGATCCCCAAGATCATGACCAGAGCTGAATTTGGATGCTCAACTGACTGAGCCACCCAGGCACTCCTACGCATGTATTTTTAGGTTGAACTTTTATTTATTTATTTTTTTAAAGTAACTTTTCTTTTTCTTTTTTTTTTAACGATTCTTTTTTTTTTTAAGTTTATTTATTTATTTTGAGAGAGAAAGTGTGCATGCATGTGCACATAAGCAGGAGAGGGAGAGAGGGGATCTGAAGTAGGCTCTGTGCTGACAGCAGCAAGACTGATGTGGGGCTCGAACTCACAAACTGAGCCATGAGATCATGACCTGAGCCAAAGTTGAACACTCAACAGGCTGAAACACCCAGGTGCCCCTGGATTGAATTTTGAAAACTAAGAGTTATTAGTTGAATTGTGTTCCCCTAAAATTCATATGCTATAGTCCTAATCCCCAGTACCTCAGAAAGTGACCTTGTTTAAAATTTTTTAATGTTCATTTATTTATGAGAGAGAGAGAGAGAGATAAAGAGACAGACCCTGAGTGATGGAGGGGCAGAGGGGGAGAGAGACACAGAATCCAAAGCAGGCTCCAGGCTCTGACCTGTCAGCACAGAGCCCCACAAAGGGCTCGAACTCACAAACTGCGAGATCATGACCTGAGCTGAAGTTGGACGCTCAACTGACTGAGCCACCCAGGTGCCCCCAAAGTGACCTTACTTAGAAATAGGGTCATTGCAGATGTAAAGAGTTAAGATGAAGTCACATTGGAGTAGTGTGAACCCCACATCCAATATGACTGGTGTCTGTAGAGAAAGGGTAAGAGGTAGACCCAGAGGCATAGACATAGGGAGATCACATTTGAGGATGAAAGCAGAGATCAGGTGATGTTTCTACTGACAAGGAATGCTGGAAGTTACCATCACGTCAGCCAGCACCTAGGGAAGAAGTATGAGGCAGATTTTTCCTCAAAAGCTCCCAACACCTTGATCTCAGACTTCTAGCCTCCACAATTGTGAGACTTTCCATTTTTGTGTTTAAGACACCCAGTTGATTGTTCTTTGTTATGGCAGCCTTAACAAAGCAAAACACTCAGTGGTGTGTGTTTTACAAGAGACATACATACATACCTGAAAGATAAGGACAAACCAAGGTTGGAAGGAAAATGATTAGAATAAAGATGTATTAGGTAAAGTCAGGGGGAAAAAAAACACAAAACTGGTTTATTTTAGTAACAGCAGCATAAAAATTTAACCTCAAAACCAAAGCTTAATGATTATAAAAAGGATCATGATATGATCATAAAAAATGAATGTCACCGGGAAAATGCGGCAATTCTGAACGTATATGCATGTTACATCGCTACATGCACATTATGTATATGTACATACATACATACATCGTTTATGGTAGAAAAACAAACAAAAATTAAAGTGGAGAGCTATAGGATATTTTAATACACCACTTCTAGTATTCAATAGGAAAAGCAGACAAAAAAAACTATGTACAGAAAGGAATAGAACAACACAACCGACAAATAATTTCAGAAACATGATTAACAAGTTTGATCGAAGAGTCCTGCCTTACAAGAATCCTGTCTGCAATTCAAAACATAGATATTCTACTTGAGAATACAATAAACAGTCATGAAAATTAATGACTACTGGATCAATAAGCGAGTCTTCACAAGTTTCCCCAAATTACTATTATTACACACATCACATTGAGGAGGGTATCTATATAAACTCATGGTAGCAGAGTCCTACTTTAATAAAACTAAGACCCAAACAAAACACAGAGCATAAATAAAAGTTACATTATACTACATTAAAATCAGTAAATTAAACATCAGAGCTAATGTGGGGTGCCTGGCTGATTCAGTGGGTAAAACGTGCAACTCTTGATCTCGGGGTTGTGAGTTCAAGCTCCATGTTGAGTCTAAAGATTACTAAATAAATAATAAATAAATAAATAAATAAAGTAAATAAATCTTAAAAAAAAAATCAAAGTTATGGGGCGCCTGGGTGGCTCAGTCAGTTAAGTGTCCTCAGGCCATGATCTCACGGTCCGAGCTCCGTGAGATCTCACGGTTCGAGCTCCATGTCGGGCTCTGTGTTAACAGCTTGGAGCCTAGAGCCTGCTTCAGAGTCTGTGTCTCCCTCTCTCTCTGTTCCTTCCCCACTCACACTCTGTCTCTCTGTCTCTCTCTCTCAAAAATAAATAAAGATTTAAAAAAAATTTTTTTTAAATACACATTTAGGGGCACCTGGGTAGCTCAGTCGGTAAAGCGTCCAACTTCAGCTCAGGTCATGATCTTATGGTTCGTGGGTTTGAGCCCCACGTTAGGCTCCATGCTGACAGCTTGGAGCCTGGAACCTGCTTTGGATTCTTTGTCTCCCTCTCTCTTTGCCCCTGCCCCACTCGCTCTCTGTCTCAGTCTGTCAAGAATAAATACACGTTAAAACAACTTTTTAAATTTTTTTTTTTAACGTTTATTTATTTTTGAGACAGAGAGAGACACAGCATGAATGGGGGAGGGGCAGAGAGAGAGGGGAACACAGAATCAGAAGCAGGCTCCAGGCTCTGAGCCATCAGCCCAGAGCCCGACGCGGGGCTCGAACTCGTGGACCGCGAGATTGTGACCTGAGCGAAGTCGGACGCTTAACCGACTGAGCCACCCAGGCGCCCCAAAACAACTTTTTAAAAATCAAAGCTAATGTGAGTAAAGAAAAAAGACCACAGGTTTCCAGAAGATATCTGCATTTCAATGTGATAAATAAGAATGACTAACTTAAAAAAAATTACTAACTAGAACATATAAGCAACTAAGAAATGTTAATTTTATTAAAATACCCAATAAAATATGAGAAGATACTCGATCTCTCCAATATCCAGGAAAATGAAAATTAAAGCTACAATGAGGTACCTGTCAGGTAAGCAAAATCTAGAAAATATGACAAAACCGGGGCACCTGGGTGGCTCTTTGGTTGAGCAACTGACTCTTGATTTTGGATCAGGTCATGGTCCCAGGGTTGTGTGATGGAGCCCCACATCAGGCTCTGCACTGAGCATGCAGCCTGTTTAAGATTCTCTCTTTTTGTCTCTCTCTGTCTCTCTTCCTCTATCTATCCCTCCCCTGGCCCGTGAGCATGTGCATTCTCTCTCTTCAAAATAAAAAAAAATTTTAAATGACAGTACTAAGGATTATGAGGACAGGGATAAATGAGGACTCATACGCTGTGGTGGGAAGGGAAACTATTTCAAACACTTTAGTGAACAGTGTGGCAATATTTATTACGGTATAGCTGAAGATGAACATACTTGATGACCCAGCAATTCCACTTATGGATATAAATCATAGAAAAACAAGACATCAAAGAGAAAGAAAAATAAGGCAGACCGGCTTGGTCTAAAGGAGAAACAAGGACAGAAAAACTCACCTCTGGAGAGAAACAACTGCTGATGCTAAAGCTGATTTTCCCACAGAATCTCCAGAGAAATGCCAAGCTAAGAGTCACCAAATACAAAGATCTGCAGGGATCATGGGAAAATAATCAGAGAAATTAACTAGAGAACTAAATTTGCAACAGCTGCTCACATCCTGCACATTGAATATCTTGTGGCCATCTTCTGCCCTCAGGGAAAAAAAACCCTGAGAACCAGTATATAGACCAAGCAAATGACTTATTTTGGAAGGGCTCTTAGCATGAATATTGGCATTGGAGAAATAGACATAGCAGAATTCGAGGCAAATGTGTAAGCATATACATACATACAAACAGACACTTTTGTTTTTGAAAGAGTTGGTTGCATTTAAAGTCTCCCACAAAGTAGTGAGAAGTAGAGGTGTATCTTGGGAGACTTAGCATGTTCTATGTCCAGGGAATCAAGATACAACACCCAGGTGATAGAGCACAAAAACTGGAGACATGCACCCTTCTGCTCATGTGTCATCACTGATGAAATCCTCTTGGAATGTCCAGAATGTAGATTCATTGATGAGGAAATAGATGTATATTTGATGTAATAAAGGGTGTGCCAGCTTTCACTATTGTTCAGTTTACCCTTTAACTGCAAACTGGACCAGCCAAGAGCGGTCAAATATTTGAACAGACATGTACCTTGAAAGAGGACCAGGACCGAAAAATTGGCCCTCCCCGCTAAAGAACAAATGTGATTGAGGATATAGAGAAAATACTTCGGAATAAATATAGTTATGTCCTCAGGGAGATTAAAAAGCCATCTGCTATGAAATGGAACCATAGTTCTGGAACTTAAAAGTAAGATAGTTAGACCCCAAATATTTCCATATTCTAATCCTCAGAACCTGTGAGCGTGAACTGTTACGGCAAAAGGGACTTTGCAGATGCGATTAAGTTACAGATCTTGAGATGGGGAAGATAATTCTGGATTATTCAGGTACTGTTGTATTTACAGAGATCCTTATGAGAGAGACACAAGACTGTCAGAGACAAAGGAGAAAGTGATGTGTCAACAGAAGCAGAGATTAGAGTAATGTAGCCAGGAGCCACGGAATGCCTGCAGCCTCCAGGACCTGGAAGAGGCAAGGAGCAGATTCCCTGGAAGTCTCCAGAAGGAACCAGCCCCACGGACACCTTGATTCTGGTACTTTAAGAATCACTTTGGACTTCTGACATACAGAACTGTAAAAGAATAAATGTTGTTTCAAGCCACTAAGTTTTGGTAGTTTGTTACAGCAGTAAATAAGAGAGTAGTACCTATGGCAGAGAAGAATTAAGGTTACAGATGAAATCAAAGCTGCTCATCAGCTGGCCCTACACATCTGAAAATCATGAAAATAATTCACACATTAACAGATTAAAAATAAAAAATCATATGATCACCTCAGAAAAAAAAAAAAAGAAAATCATTGCGAAATTCAATATCCATTCCTGAATAAAAAAAAAAAAAAACCTCTGCAAACTAGGAACAAAAAGTAAGTTTCTTAACCTGATGACAAGTATCTATGGAAAATCTACAAGGAACATTTAATAGTGAAAGACTAGGGAGCATGTGGGTGGCTCAATCGGTTAAGTGTTCGACTTCAGCTCACGTCATGATCTCACAGTTCGTGAGTTTGAGCCCCGTATCGGGCTCTCTACTTCAGCACAGAGCCCGCTTCAGATCCTCTGTCTCCTTCTCTCTCTTTCACTTCCCCACTCACTCTCTCTCTGTCAAAAATAAATAAATAAACTTTAAAAAAATTGTGAAAGACTAAATGATTTTCCTCTAAAATCAAAAACAAGACAAAGCTGTCCATGCTCAGCACTGCTTAACATTGTACTGAAAATTCTAGCCAGTATAAGGTAAATAAAAGAAATCCCAGTCAGAGAGACAGACATAAAACTCCCTGAACTCACAAATAACATTATCATTTACATTTTTAAAAATCACATGCACTACACAAAACTACCACCACAAATATGTGAATTTAGCAACGTTGCATGATATAACATCAGTACACAAAATCAACTCTATTCCTATATACCAGCAGTGACAATCAAAAAATAAAATGACAGAAACAATACTATTTTCAAGGGCATCCATCAAAAATATAAAGCACACAGGGATAAAACCAGCAAAGGGTGTTCAAGACAGGCACTTGGAAAATTAAAAAACCTTGCAAAAAGAGTATGAAGAGGACCTAAATAAATGAAGAGATGTGTCATAAATTGAAAAACCTATGAACTTAAAATGATGTTTTTCTCCAAATTGATCTATAAATGCAACACAATACCAATAAAAAAAAAAACCTCCCAATTATTTTGTAGCTGATTCCAATATGCATATAGAAATACAATGAACCAAAAATGGCCAAACCAGTTTGAAAAAGAAATCTGAAGGCTGTACACTATCTGATATCAAGATTTATTATAAGTCTACAGAAATCAAGACAGCGTGGTATTGGTGTAAAGATAGACAAATAGATCAGTGAATCAGTCCAGATTTCCTACAAGTAGATCTACACTCACGTCGCCAACTGATTTTCAACAAAAGTGCAAAAACAATTCAGTGGACAAAGTACAGTGTTCTCAACAAATGGTACAAGAACAATTATCTATCAATATATTTAAGAGCTTCCATTTATACTTTGCACATACACAAAATTAACTCTAAAAGAATGATAGAACTAAATGTAAAATCTAAAAAAATAAACTCAGGATATTTGTTAGAACAATAAAAAGGCAAATGACTGACTGGAAATAAAGATTAGCAAATTACAGGGCGCCTGGGTGGCTCAGTCGGTTAAATGTCTGACTTTGGCTCAAGTTATGATCTTGCATTTGTGGGTTTGAGCCCCATGTTGGGCTCTGTGCTGACAGCTCAGAGCCTGGAGCCTGCTTTGGATTCTGATTCTCCCTTGTTCTCTGCCCCTCCCCCACTCACGCTGTCTCTCTCTCTCTCTCAAAACCAAATAAACATTAAAAAATTACATATTTAAAAAAGATTAGCAACTTACATATTCAATACCTGGACATTTACCGATATAAATGAAAGTATATGTCCATAGGAAGACTTGTACACTAATGATCATAACAGCGTTACATATAATCATCTCAAACTGAGAACTACCCAAATATCCATCAAGAGGTGAGTGGATAAACAAATTATTTACCTACACAAATGGCTACTACTCAATAATAAGGATTGAGCTATGGATATGTTCAACATCGATGCATTTCAAAATAACAAGGCGGAGTTTTTAAAAAGCCAGACAAAATGGGGTACATACCATCGACTTCATTTATATAAACTGCTAAAGAATGCCAACTAATGTATTGTGACAGAAAGAAGATAGATCTGTGCTTGCCTGGGGGTAAAGAGGTTTGGGCAAGGGGGATTACCAAAGATATTAATAAACTTTTGGAGACGATCTATATGTTCATTTTCTTGATTACCATGATGGTTTCATGGGAATACACATAAGTCAAACTTATCAAAATGTACACTTCAACTACATTCATTTTATCATATGTCAATTACACTGCATTAAAGATGATTAAATAAAAAATTTTCTAAAAAATGACAGTAATGAATTATAACTTATTGAATAAAATTTTTAATCATTTAGAAAGTCAGTTCTAAAGGGATAGTAAATCCAAATGTGAAAGATAAAAAAAAATCAATCTAAAAGAAAATATATGAGGTATATTCATGACATTGGGATAGGCAACGTTTTGTTAAAGTAGATACATGTCCATCAATAAATGAATGGATAAAGAAGACATGGTATATATACAATGGAATATTATACACCCATAAAGAAGAACGAAATCTTGCCATTCATGGCAATATGGAGGGACCTAGAAGGTATTATGGTAAGTGAAATAAATCAGAGAAAGACAAATACCATATGATCTCACTTTTATGTGCAATCTAAAGAACAGAACCATTGAATCCACAAGCAAACAAACAAAAACAGAAACAGACTCATAAACACAGAAAACAAGATGGTGGCTGCCAGAGAAGATGGGAGCAGGGGAATAGGTAAAATAGATGATGGGAATTAAGAGGTACAAACTTCAAGTTATCAAATAAATAAGTGGATGCAAAGCACAACCTAGGGAATATAGTCGATAACATCGTAGTAACTTGGGATGGTGACCAACAGTAACTATACTTAGCATGGCAAGCATTTCATAATGTATATAATTGTCAAATCACTATGTCGTACACCTAAAACTAATAAAATATTATAGGTCATCTATACTTCATTTAAAAAATAAATACATAAAGTAGATACAAAGAAACTAACTGGAAACATCTGGATAATTTAGTTAAGTTAAAATTAAGTTTTCTGTTAGTTAAAAGACAATATTAAAAAAAGTAAAAAGGGCACACAGTGAGGACAGATAAATACATGATAGATAGATAGATAGATAGATAGATAGATAGATGATAGATAGATAGATGATAGATAGATAGATAGATGATAGACCCAAATAAAGAACTTTTATCTATAGCCTTAAAGTAAGTTTAATCACCTAAGTGTGACATCTAAGGCTTTCCTGACCTGGATCCTATCTACCTCTTTGTCCTCACTTCTATTACCCTCTGGTTGGCACATAAAACTCCTCTCCTGAGCAATTTACTATCTTCTCCATATGCTAGGCTACTTCAGTCTCTGCCCCTTCTCATGTGCAGTTCCTTCTGCCTAAAATAGCTTTACTTCCCAGTCTAATTTGTGAGTGTCCTTGCTGACACCTCTTTCAGGAAGCTCTCACTGACCCCAGCACAGAATGAGGCACCCACCCTCAGGTTTCTGACATCACCCTAGGCATTTCCTTTCAGTGCAGCACCACTCTTTATCACAATGGTCTGCTTCATTGCTCAATATACCTTATTAAATTGGGAGTCTGAGTGGCGGAAACTATGTAGCTTATCTTTGCATTCATGGTCCCGGAGATAGTAGTTGCTAAATTCATGTTTATTGAAGGAATGTAGGAAAGGAAGAAGAGAAAGGATACATCAGCTCTAATTTTACAAACATAAATCTCAAAACACCTGAAAAAAGCATTCCTGTCCCACAAGATAAAGCAACATCTGGCAGGCATCTGCAGTCCCCCTCTGTTGAGTAGCTTCTGGGAAATCAGAAATGCATGTAATAAAAGGTATGGGCTTTTTGTTTCTTCCATAGGGTGTTCAGTGAGCCCCATGGAGAGTCACAGGAGGAGTCAGGACAGCAGCCAAGCAGAACCTGATTATAGATCAGCTGTCAGATTGCAAAAGAAGTCTTTCTCATGCTGGACAGATTGCTTGCTGAGGATCATTAACCATTTAGGACACATGACATTTTTTTCCCCCATTTAAATTGCTTTCCAACCTAGCAGTATGAAAATGAAACCCCATTATGACAATCATCTTTCATTCATTATCAGAATCTCATCCTTCAAATGCGATTAGGGAGAACTTGAGGTCATCTCCCACTTCTTGAGGTCGACCAGGAGGAGTACAGTGGCAATTCTGAGAAGGGTTGAAGGTTTGGCTTAGAAGAGGTGGTCTCTTTCTACTTATATATATCGAGCTCCTATATGTGCAAGACACTGTACATAATTTCTTCTTAAGATGATGAGATAGTCACTTCATGAGAAAGATGAGTCTCCAAGGGTGTAAGTAAATGCCACAAATTCACAGCAGTGTCAGAGACAGGATCTGACATCAACTCATTAATTTATTCATCCAATAAATATATAATTATTGACTGCCTCATGTAAGTTCTATCCCAGGGATAGAGCGGGGAGGAAAATAGGCACAGGCCACAGGGTCACACAACCTCCAGCCCCCCCCCCCCAAAAGATAGACTATAAAGCATTAATTACCATAAATTAGGATACCAGGTACTGTACTGTGGCATCATAGAACCAGGGAAGCTAGTCTGTGGCTTGAGGGCTGGCTTCCAGGAAGAAGTGACATTTAAGCCAAGATCTGTAAGTACAAGTCAGGGTTAGACCCACGAGAGTTTGGGAAGGGCTTTTTCTCAGGTGGAAAAAGATTTAGCTAAATGTCCCGGGATTGCGGAAGATCCTGAGTTGCTAGAGTAACTGAAGTTTTCAAAGTGAGCAGGCATCAGGGAAAAAGAGGGTTCTGGGAGAATCCACAACAGTCAGGTAGATCTAGGACCCTCGAAGCCAGTGGGCACAGCTGGACATCATCCTAACCGCAAGAGGGGGCCAGTGAGGACTTGGAATCCAGAGGGCAGCCCAGATAATAAGTAACTAAGGACTGTGCCCTCCTTGCCACTTTTCTAAGCAGCATACAGGCCCTAACACTTTAGTTGCAGTAGCATAAGCCCCGACACTGGCCTTTGGTAATGGCAGAGCCCGGACCTGAGCTTTGATTGGCAAGGTACCCGCTTCAAAGGGGGGGCTACCTTCGCAAACACATTGCCAGTTGCACTGGGTAAGGAGCCGCTCCCCCCGACCTGTCTTCTTTGTTTTAGAGATTTGATTTGATTTGATAACTGACCATTTGGGCCCCTCGTTTTTTCTCTTCCTGTGCTTCAAATTCCATCCTTATGTTTTAAATTCACCAATAAAGAGAGTCAGCCTGAGAAACTCTAGGCTCCCAAGCTGGACCCCAATGAAAGCAAAACCCCAGGCCCATTCTCTCTCTGTCTCTGTCTCTCTCTATCTGTGAACTTGCTGTGTGGCCCAAAGTGTACCATATAAGTTCCAGGACTTGTAAGTAATGAACCTAATTTTCTCCCCCCATTTCCCTCACGGTCACTGCAAAGACATCCCGCGGTCAGAAAACCACAGGGCTGGTCCCATCACAGCAGTGGTTATTGATAGGCTGAGACCAGCACAAAACAGTTGCCTTATGATTTATCAGCCAACGCAGGACAAGTTTGAGAGTGAAAATAGTAATTAATAACTAGGCTGGGACACCAGCAAAATTGTTCTAAGCAAATCAGAATGTATGGTCACCCTATCTAATCCCCAGAACAAGCTCATGAGGTAGGTACTATTATGTCCATTCTGTAGATGAGAAAACGGATAAGCAGGTGAGTTAAGTTACGTAATTAACCAAAGCCATACAAGGTCTGTCTGATAAGTGACATTTCAGATTTGCCTCGTTTGAAAGATTTTTCTTTCTTTTTAAATTTTTTTTTTCATGTTTATTTATTTTTGAGAGAGAAAGAGAAAGAGAGATTGAGACACAGAGAGTGAGTGGGAGAGGGGCAGCAAGAAAGGGAGACACAGAATCCAAAGCAGGTTCCAGCCTCTGAGCTGTCGGCACAGAGCCCGACCTGGGGCTCAAACCCATGAACCGTGAGATCATGACCTGACCTGAAGTCGGACACTTAACCGACTGAGCCACCCAGGTGCCCCGAAAGACTTCTTTCATGGGTGCAATCAAAGCTGACTGGTTTTCTATCTAGTGCCAGGCACTTGGTATGCGACAGTGAGCCAGAGGGACAGTGTCTCCCTCTATGGAGCTTCACTCTAGTGTAATGGAGCTGATGGGATCACATAACTCCAGGATCCAGAGGATAGACCAAGTAAATAAACCTGTGACATAAAGTCAAGCGGTGCTAAGTGCTCAACAGGGGCATGAGACAGGGCAGTGGTTCTCAACCAGGACCGATTCTACTCCTCCTGGAGACATTTGGCAATACCTACAGACATTGTTAGTTGTCACAGCGGAGGGGGGTGGTACCAGCTTCTAGTGAGTAGAGGGCAGGGGTGCTGGGAAACATACTGCAGGCACAGGACAGTCCTCCCCAATAAAGATTATCTGGTTCCAAACAGTCATAGTGTTTGGGCTGAGAAACCCTAACACACACTCCTTCCTCCACAGACACCCACACATAGTCACACCCCCACACCCCCACAGACACACCCACAAACACACCCACAAACACACACACTTCACTGCCTCTGCCTACCCTCTTGCCCACTATTTTTTTTTTTTTAACATAAATCCTTCTTCAAAGCTGCAGAATGTGAACTCTCAGTTCGTAAAATCCAGTTTTATTGAAGCCATCCAGATTTGGGCACTGCATAGATGCATGTTATGATTGAATAAACACACTAAGAGTAGATAAAAGCTGCAGTTTGGAAGATTAAATTGGTTTTATTAATTTAACCCATTACAGGTACTCTAAGCAATTTTCCACGCTTCTAATAATTTCATTTAAAAGTTAAAGACTGCAGTTATTATAGGAAATGGGTGTCTAAATGGTAGGGTCTTAGGATTCTCTCAGGTGTTTCGGTTTGAAATTTGGAATAAAATGTTTTCCCTATAGAAATCCAAGAAGATATCAAGTCATTCTTGTTTATGGGAATAGGGAGCAAAATTATTGTTTCTTTCATAGTAAATAACAAGAACAACAATCCAACCTCTTTTAAAAGTGTTCTCAAACCCAATTTCAATGTCAGAGACCTTCCCCCCACAACACTGAGCAATTCTCTGACACCAGCAGGGTGTTAAAAGATTTCAACTCAATTCTGACGCTGTCTACCCGAGGACAGCAATGGATCCCACAGGATGAGGGCTCAGTCTCCATCTTAGACGCCAGTCGCCAAGCCACGCGCTGGTACCTGCGGTTCTGACCCACTCGCTACAGATCCGGGGTTCCAACCACCTCCTCCTTAGTTTGCTAGAGCAGCTCACAGAACTCAGGGAAACACTTACTTACGTTTATTAGTTCATTAAAGGATATGATAAAGGATAGGAGTCAACAGCCAGATGAAGGGATGCATCGGGCGAGGTCTGGGGAAAGGGTGTGGTGCTTCCATGCCCTCTCCAGGGACAACACTGTCCCCTCTCCCCTATGTGTTCACCAACCAGGGAGCTCCAGAACCTAGTCCTTTTGGATTTTTCTGGAGGGTTCCTTGCACAGTCAAAACTGACTCAGTCTCAGGCCTTTGGCTGATGAACCCCCAGCCCCTCTCTTCTCCCCTGAGGTCCAGTGGGTGGGACTGTAAGTTCCAATCCTTCAATCACCTGGTTGGTTCTCCGGGCAGCCACTCCCACCCTCTGGTTACCTAATGGCTTTCCAAATGTTGCCTTAACATAACAAAAGATGCTTTTATGGCCCTTATCACCGGAGATTCCCAGGGTTTTAGGAGTGAGTCAGGAACATTGGACAAAGATCAAATACATATTAGAAAGATACATTAGAAATATGTATTTGGTCATTCAGATAGACAAATATATATTTCTGACAAATCACAATGTCGTACAACCTTATTCCCACATCCTGAAAACTGAAGAGGCCTCTTCAGAAAGAAAATGTTATACTTTATAGAATAAATATAATTTATTTATAAATTTTGCAACTTTACAATAGCCCAAATAATATGGGAAAAATCATAAAATACTGACAGAATTAAAAACTGAATGGTTATAAGCACTAAAGATAAGCCTGATCCTCCTCCCCCTGTGTTACTGTTAACACCCTCTCCTGAATCACTCCACAGTGTTGTCCTATAGGATTCCCCCCTGCCTGCACCCTTCCCACTCCATCTATTCCCCACAGATGAGGAATTATGTAAATTTCATACATTGCATAAAACTCACTTAATTGTTGTGCATACTATCTACTTCCAATCTTCTTTGCCAGCTAGAATGTAAGGTCAGATCTTCGTTTTGCTCAATATCTTACCGGTACCTAGTACAGTGCCTGGAGCAAAAGAGGATTTCAAAACATGACCCATGAATGAATCTCTTTAATTCTTATGCAGGCACATGGTAGCCAGACTCGCTCGCCAATGAGAGCCTTGTGCACATTATGCATCTCTTAATGTGCAATCATACACCCATGCTAAGATACTATTTTGCTTTTGGCCCTCATCTAGGTATGAGCAAAACAAGCAATGAGGCCTGATCTCTCTCCCTTGTATCCCCCATTCATTTTATACTCCGTCCTAATCGGCTCAGTTTTCCCCAAATATGCAAAATTCTTTCAGACTCCTTTGCCGCTAAGATTTCGTCCGCCCAATGAATAATACTGAATGACAGCAAAGCGCTAACACGCATGGAGTGTGCTGTTCTAAAGGCTTTCTATGCATTTACTTCTTTAGTCTTTATTACAATACCATGATTTTTTTTTTTTAACGTTTATTTATTTTTGAGACAGAGAGAGACAGAGCATGAACGGGGGAGGGGCAGAGAGAGAGGGAGACACAGAATCGGAAACAGGCTCCAGGCTCCGAGCCATCAGCCCAGAGCCCGACGCGGGGCTCGAACTCCCGGACCGCGAGATCGTGACCTGAGCCGAAGTCGGACGCTTAACCGACTGAGCCACCCAGGCGCCCCAGCAATACCATGATTTTGGTGCTTTCAGTATCCCTCTGCTTACAATGGAAGAAAACTGAGGCTCAGGAAAGCGATAAATTGCCTAATGACACGTGGCTGGTAAGCAAGGTATCTCTGACTCAAATACAGGAGATTTGATTTTAAAATGCCCCTCTTTTAAACCACTCTGAGGTGGGAAACAAAGGCAGAAGGAAATGGCGGATAGAACTAAGTTTCCTTATAGCCTGCAGCCCATTGACAAATACTTGAGGCTAGCAGAGTAAGACCTTTCTCCAGGAACTCCCTACATCTTAATGCTAATGCTTTGCTAGAGGGAAAAAACAATATTAGCTTGACAACAGCTAGGCCTCCAGTATCCTGTGAGTCTTCTTTAGCATAAAAAAAATCTCATTGAAAACTTCCCCTGGACTTTACCTCCCCCAACTCCATAGTATGTAACCAGTTTCTCCTCATGGTCCCTGGGCAACTCTTTCTGCCCTTGGGTCCTGTCCCTGTGCTTTAATCACATTTTGCATCAAAGAGGCCTTCAAGAATTCTTCCTTGGCCGTTGGCTCCAGACCCTATGAACCCCATTATCACCCCAAAATCTCATCACACTGTACAACAGAGAAGAGCCCTTTTCTGTTCTTTGTATGCCCCAAATCTTCTTTTGGTCTAAATTAGAAGTCTTGAACTTAAATTCATTCAGGAATCGGGTGGGTAACAAAAATAGTGAAGGTGTTGATTGAAATGAAAGGGAATTGTAGGTCTGTAGTGAATTTGGGACTTCCCCAGTGTTCTTACAAACGCCATATGTGTCCACCAAGCCATGTTTCTGCTGGATTCAGCCCATAGGTCGAGATTTAGCAACAGTGCTGTGGATGCGTCTCCAAGGTCAGGGTCAGTCACTCCCTCTTGGGCGCTCCCATGGCCTTTATGCCACTTAGTACTTCATCTATGACAGTACTGAGCAGGTTGTTAGCACACAATGGATGAGCACAGACACATGCAATATGGTGGTGTCTAAGACAGTGAAACATCCTGTCTTCTGAAGCTTCAATGAGGTAAGAAGAAAGATCCACAATAATGGCACTCAAGTATTACAGCCGCAGTGATAGAAGCCTGCTCAGGAGAAGTAGGGGAACAAAGGAGAAGCCATGGAGAAAACAGGGAACAAGGTCATTCCAGGCAGCATGAACTAAGTCATGAAGGCTTGAACAGCCAGAAGTCATCAGAGGAATTTAGGAATATCCATATGGCCAGAACTAAAGACCTACATGTACAGGGGGAAAGGGACAGCAGAACAAGAGGAACGCAAGAGTTTTCGTCTGGATACAAAATTTCCACTGTGGGCTAAAGAAGGATTTTAAGATGACAAGTCCCCTGAGCAGGAAGGTTAGGTACAAGATGATTTAAATAGATGGATGAGAGACAACATGTTTTTGTATTCTTTGGAGGGGAAAGAAGGCAATGAAAAACAGATTTTAGAGATGGAAAACATGGAATCTTAAGGGCTTTCTAATTAATTGGGTCTAGATGAATGAGAAGTAGTCTAAGATGATGGCCACATTCTTGGCTTAGGGGGTAGGTACGTGACAGAGCCACCTGATGCAGAAAGCATGGCTGGAAGGGTAGAATTTGGGGGGAGACATACTAAGTTAAGTAGACTTTTCGTGCTCAAGAAACATCTGCGTGGAAGCTCCCAGTGACGTTTTAATACATAATGTCTGAAACTCAAAGAACAGCTCTGGGCAGTTGTTGAACCCATGAAGAGTAAACGATTTCAAGTGGATGCAGACTAAATAGAGCAGAAGAAGCCAGGACAGGCCCCTGGGGGAAACAAGAAGATCTATGAGGCAAGAAGAGAAAGACAAGGCTGCAAAAGCAGCTGAATGAAGAAGGTATGGCCAGAGATCCGAGGAGAATCGTGGCAGAAGGGAACTGAATAAACATCACTGAGGACATCCAAGTATCTGCTGCATTCATCAAGACAGTGCTCAATGGTGGCTCTGCCAGGGCAGTGCTAGTCAACAGATGAGGAGTATCCTGATTGTAGCGATTGGATGGTGATATGTGCAGAAGTAGACACAAGAAAATGTAGACAATTCTTTTGAGAAACATGGCTCTGAAGATGAAAGAGAGAGGACTGGAGGGAAATGAATGGTTGGGGGAGGAGGTTCTCGCCATGGAAAACACTGGAGCGGGTTCTTCATCTCAGAAGAAGCAGTCAAGAACAAATACAGACAGCAGCATGTGGGCTGAGACGGGAAGGCAGGAGATGATCTGCACAGGTGGAGAATGTCCACCCGGAGAGGGAGGGCCACTGTGTCTGAGGCTGGGAGAAAGGAGGTGAAAGTGTAGATACAGGCATATTATAGGGTCCCCCCCAGGAAGTGGGGGGAGGTTCCATCTGACACCATCAGTTTTCTCAAAGAAGTGGGAAGGAAGGGCCTCCATTCAGGGCACCTTCTTCACAGTCACATGGTCCACCTTCCTCCGCAGAGCTGCCCTGGGTTTTTGTTTCCATGTGTGCTTGTTCCTCCCTAGGTGGTTGGAGGGCTTCTGTTGCCATAACAACAGGATGCGGCATTTTAGATTAGTTCTTAAAGCATGTGTGTGCGTGCGCATGTGTGGGCGCACGCTTCAGTGTGCATGGGCTACAAAAAATGGACTTGAATGTTCTAGTAACTGTATGCGAATATGTGAATATCTAACAGTATTAGAGTAGGTACTTCTATGACTGTGCATGTGGATAAGTAAGTTGGCAACATGTAAGTCATTTTTGTGTGCTGGCTTGTGGAGATGGAAGTGAGAAGCAAGTGAGTGTGAATATCTCCTTAAGACATGAGTGTGTTTGAGTGTATTAGCATGATGGTGTATCCACAAGGGCAAGTTTGGTGTCTGGGCATGTGTGTGCATGTGGTATGTAGGTTTGTGTCGGGGAGGTCCTATAGGTACATGAGTCATGAGAGTGTATGAACAGCTGAATAGGTATGTGTCTGTGTGTGTATATCTGTGTGGTGATAAATGTGTGTGAATCTGTGCACATGGGGGTGTGAGAATGTGTGTATGGGTTGGAGTGTGCCTGGTATGTCCCACAGCATCCTAGGTAGCCTTAAAGTCCTTATGCAGACTAGTGAAAAATTTCCGTGCACTCCCTTTCATTCCCCACATAGATTTCAAATTTTATTCTGGCCATCTTTTTCTATGTCGGTGCTCCCTTGGAGCTGGTCTCAGCTTTTACCTGATGTTAGGAGCAATCACATGGGGACTTTGTGGAAACCCTATAGATGTGAAAGTGTACATCAGAGGGTATGTGAGGACTATGGTGTATGTATGTGTTCGAGTCTGCATATAAGCTGTATGTGACAGCCGGCATCCCTTCTTTCCACAAGAATTTATAGAGTAAGTTCTATGTCAGAACAGGCTTTGTGTCAGATACAGAAAACAATAGTAAGCAGAATAGTGAGTTCTTGCACTCCTAAAACTTAGGTCCCTGTGAGGTGTGAGAGACAGTAAATTAATAAACTGGTATGTAACATGTAGAAGGTGAGGACTAAGAAGAAAAATAAAGAAGAAACTGATACGGGGAAGCTCTTTTAAATAAGATGGTCCAGGAAGTGCTGCTCCCTGGGGAAGTCACATCCAAGCAGAGGCTGGTTTGGGGTGATGGAACAAACTGTGGGGTGGCTGGGGAAAGTGTTCCTGACAGAGGAAGAGCAGAAGCCCTGAAGAGGAGGGTGAGGAAGCCAGTGTGGCAGGAGCTGGTGATGCAGGGAGAGAGCGGGAGCAGGGGGAGGAGAGAGTGGGAGCAGGGAGAGGAATGAGGAGTGGTTCAGAAGCCAGGTCAGGACTTGGGATCTTACTCCAAGGGTGCTGTGAGGGGAGTGAGGGGAGAGTTTTAGCAGAAGACTGTCACGAACCAACAAAAACTGTAAAAGATTGCTCTGCTTGCGGATGGACTTTAGACTCTAAGGAAGCAAGATTGGAAGCAGGGGCACTGATCAGGAGGGGCTACAACCAAAGTCCAGAGGCAGTGGAGACTGAGAAGCCGTCAGATCACGGGCACATTCAGTAGATCAGACAGGACTTGTCAGTGCACTGCAACTGAGAAGAAGAAGGGAGTCAGTGGATCTCCCAGGCTTGTGGCTTAAGCGACAGGAATGGGGCAGGTACCATTTACAAGAATGGGGAGGAATACAGAAAATGTAGGATTAGGTATGGAATCATGACTATGTTGTTGGAAGTGCAAAGTCTGAGATGTCCCCTGGATTTCTGAGTTGAGAGGTCAGGTAAGCATTGCAGACAGGAGTCAGCAGTTTGAGAAAGGGCTCTGAGAAGGAATGAGAAATCTGAGAATCACCAGTCCAGAGGTGGTATTTAAAGCTTTGAGATAGAGTGAAACCACGTGGAGAGCAACTTGGACTGAGGGCTGCGGAGGAGGAGAGGCCCCAACACTTAGAGTTCAGGAAGTGAGGAAAGATCCCACAAAGGCAACTGGTAAGGTGCCTCTGGGAAGGTAGCGGGAAACCCATTTGGTTCCCCAGTCCTAAGACCCAAGAAAGGACATTTCAATGAGTCAGTCACTCCCTGTGTCAAATTCTGCTGATAAACAATTAAGATGAAGACCCAGCATTGGCCACCAGATTTGGTGATGTGGCAGTTGTTAGTGACTTTGATCTGAAGGACTTCCATGCAGGGGCGGGGCCAACAGCAGGTGTAAGGACATGGAATGCTGGGTAGTGGGCTTTGGAACAAATTCATCCCAAACTGTTAGGGCAATAGCCCTGAGGCCACAAGATGGGAAATCTTTCAGCCACTTGCAAAATGCAATGCAATGCACACGAGGCCCATTGTTTTTGAACAGGAAGCCAAAGTCCTTAACATGACATAAAAAGGTACTGCATGATTTGACCTCAGTCCACCTCTGGGGTCTCATTTCTCTACTTGCTTGTTGCCCCCTCTTCCCCCAAATGGTAACTCTCCCAGGAGCAGAAAAAGAGACTGCATTTTCTCTTCCCGTTCAGTCCATTAACCGCATCTCGCTTCTTCCTCAATACCTTGCTCTGTAGATGCTGCATAAATGATTGAATTTTAAACTACATGATATGGACCAGAAGAAGGGGGAGCCCAGGGTTGCCCTTCATGC
The DNA here is from genome assembly GCF_028018385.1 of Neofelis nebulosa. Taxonomy (NCBI): domain Eukaryota; kingdom Metazoa; phylum Chordata; class Mammalia; order Carnivora; family Felidae; genus Neofelis; species Neofelis nebulosa. The sequence continues at coordinate 13,193,036 of NC_080789.1, forward strand.
TGGGGAGCCTGACTCCTTCTCACTGGAACCTGAGAGCCCTGCAGGGCATTCGGAGTTTGAATCTGGCTTCTAGACCCCAGCATGCTTTGATTTACTGATGTTCATTTCTGTTCCCTGGCTTCTCAGAGCTGTCCCCTCTCTCCTCCCTCACTCCCTTGTGGCCTCAATCAGGGGCAAGAAACCCCAGCAGGAACAGTGGATGAGCACCTGTTCTGGTCAGGCTGCTCCCTGGCTGGAATCCTTGAGTAGTGGTGACCCATCTAGGACCACACGGTCAAGGGAAACACCCTGGGAAGCCAGAAGAACAGGCCAAGTCCGTTTGGTGGGGGATGCCCCTTACCTACCATATGCTCTGGCAACTGACCCTTTGGAAACTGACTTTGAAGAAAGTAAACCCTTTCTTCCCTCCAGCTCTCTGTAATGTCAAGGGAGGGTGACCTCCATCCATTATTAAACTTCTGCTTAGGTAGGGGTGCCTGGGTGGCCCAGTCAGTTAAGCCTCCGATTCTTCATCCTGGCTCAAGTCATGATCTCATGGTTTGTGAGATGGGAGCCCCGTGTGGTGCTCTGTGCAGACAGCATGGAACGTGCTTGGGATTCTCTCTCTCTCCCTCTCTAAAGTTAAAGGCTGAAATAAACCTTTAGACTTCTACTTACTTACTTACTTACTTACTTTATTTATTTCTTTATTTAGAGAGAGAGAGAGAGAGAGAGAGAGAGAGAGAGAGCAGGGGAGGGGCAGAGAAAGAGGGAGAGAGAGAGAGAAGAATCCCAAGCAAGCTGTTGGCTGTGCTGTCAGCCCAGAGTCCGATGAGGGGCTCAGTCTCATGAACCATGAGATCACGACTGGAGCTGAGATCAAGAGTCAGACACTTAACTGACTGAGTCTCCTAGGCGCCCCAAACTTCTTCATAGTTTTAAATTTCAAAAAGGTCATACGTGAAATCACTGCTATTTACACATATGTGCTTTGGGGAGAGCACCTTACATTTCCTGTGGCTCAGCTTCTTCATCTGTAAAATGGGGACAAACATAGTATCTTCCTCATAGTGAAGGATAAATGGGTCAAAAGGTGTAAAGTGCTTAGGAAAGTGCCCATAATAAATGCCATTAGCACTATAATTATTATTATTCTGTGCAGGGATAGGTTTAAGTTCAGATGGCTTCTCCACAAGCCTCTTGGACAAATTCCTTGAATACCAGGTTGCCCTTCCAGATTTGCAAGGGGGTTATAGGTCTCTGCCAAACATCAGGATGTAGGTGTGGCTGCATAACAACGACCCAAAATAAGGGCAGCTTGAGCAAGATGGAGGCGTATTCTTTCTCATGGAACAAGTTGGGGCTGGAATCACTTCTCCACAAAGCCAGCAGGAAGCCAGGCTTCTTCTCTCTTGCTACTCTGGTTTCCCTGAGGTGTAGCCCATGACTATGTGGCCCAAGGTGATCACCACCCTCCCCCTTTCGACCAGGAAGCAGGGGGAAAGAGGAAGACAAAACCATGAACTTGTCATTATCAACACTGCTTGCCCTCCATTGGCCAGGACATGGCCCCCAGGCCCCATCTGGGGTACTAATTCTCTGTGGCCATGTGTCCGGCCTCAAATTCTGTTATTCTGGAAGAAGTGTAGAATGAATGTTGGAGGACAAAGTGCCTACCATACTCTTGGTGTTCATGAATGTCTATTTCCAAGTTTCAGAGATCAGGGCATAACCTGCAGCTAAGGCAGCGGTTAATAGCACTAACTCTAGCTGGGTGATCTTGGGCCTCAGTTTACTCATTTGTAAAATGCACAAAAAAAAAAAAAAGCCAACTCATAAGAATTAATTATACACACAAATCTCTATCTAGCTTAGACTGTGGTCACTTTATATTAACCAGGAAAGTGTTCGCTATTGTTGTATTGGTGAACGCTGTATTATTATAAACTCAGTATTTTTTTTCTTAAATAAAACATGTATCTAAGCTCTTCTAAGGTAACAGTATGTATGTGCTGATAGTATATAAGGTTTAGCATACCAGTTATATGTAAGCTTTCCTTTAATATATTCTACTTTATAATAAAATAAACATGTAAGTCCTAAAATACTATTTTAGAAATTTACACACGCGACACCTGCAATCATCTTTACATCACCAGTGCACGTGCTTCCCACTTCAGGAAAGAATACCTGACCGAGAACAAGAACACTCAGATTCCAGTTACTGCCTGTTTGACCCTGGGCTATTTCTTCTGACACTCAGTTTCCTCCTCTATTAAACAAGGAAGGAGTCAAATCCATCCCAGGGTATGGCAGGGAAGAACGGATAAGGAGGACGTGGGACAGCATGGAGACTTCGCACCTGGTGTGGGACAGGTATGCAGCCGAGTGCAGCCGAGTCTGAACCTACCAAAGACAGATTATGTCTTCATTACCTTGTGAGAGGGGTCGACTGTGGGCAGCTTCTTCATCTGAGGGCTTTTGGAGAAGAAGTAGCAATTTTAGAAACCAATGGCCCATGACTGTCTTCCTTGCTGGATCCAGAAGTATTTTCCTTGAAGAGTGAAGTCATGAATCTGCCACATAATTGTCTACTTCTTAAAGCTCCTGTGAAAAGGAGGGCAAACCGAGGTCAGGAGCCAGGCAGTCTCCAAAATGGAGGAGAATGCCCTTGAGACAGCAGCTCCCTTCTGCCCACCTCCCCCACCTCCATTTCCTTTTTCCTTCCCTCTGAGCTGGATTACATCTCCCCTGACAGACTCTGGAGATAGAATTTTCTCCAGAAAATTCTCTAATCTCTAATAGAGAGATACAGCTGCTTATCTGAGCCCTGTCACAGCTACCTCCGTCTCTCCTCTCCCTTCTTATCTCTCCCGGCCCCTCCAGGTCTCCAACTCAACTGTTTCTCCTAGTTTCTTTCTTCTCTTTTTCCTCCCCCCTCCATACCTCTTGGGTTTGCTTTGCAAGCTTCACAAGAAGTGAGTTTCCTGTCTTGAGACCTAATGTGGCCTCTGTGTGTCTTCTTTCTTTTCAGGGAAGCTTGCAACTTTCCTTCTATCTTCCATCCTGATGGCAACTGTGGATGCCAGGCATGGAAAGTTCTGGAATCTAACCACTGCACTAGTTGTGTGTCTTTAGTCAAGTCAAGTTACCATACCTCCCAGAGGCCCGGTTTCCTTCTGTGGAAAGGACAGATGTCCTTTCCATGTGGGGACCATGTCCTGGCCAATGGAGGGCAGGCAGTGTTGCTAATGACAAGTTCCTGGTTTTGTCTTCCTCTTTCCCACTGCTTCTTCTCCTGCAGGGGAAGTCAAACCGGGAGGTACACTTGGGGGTCCTAGCACAATTCCTGAATGGGGACAGCCATTCAGTGGATATTTTTCTCTTCTTTGCCTTCTTTGATTTTCCTCATGGCACTCTGACCGTTTCATTCCTACAAAGGCTGTAGTGTTTACTCACAAATGGCTAAAGTCCCAAAGCCCACAACTGGGACCAGGAAAAAAGGTGAGTCTGTTTCTTGTTGATATTGAAGAATATGACTCTAGGTTACTGAGTATGGACCACGTGCCAGGTTATTTTCATACCATTTTCATCTAAATGTGAATGTGAATTCACTGAAAATCTTCCCAAGGAGTCTAGGAAAATAGCCAGTTGGCTTTGGCTAGAGGCTGTGGACCTTGTCTGAAGTCCCTGGAGTCAAAAAAGCAGACCTGGAATCTGATCCCGGGTATCTTTTGTGATGAAGATGAAAACACTTTCCCCAATCTCACGCTGCCTTCTCCACGTGGGGGTGAGATGATGCATCTGGGTCGGTGAGGAGCACGAAAATTATCTTAACTATTTCAAGCAGAGGAATTTTAACACACGGGATCAGTTACACAGATGATGAAGGAACTGACAGACCATACAGGGTTCCAGCAGTAAGAAGCTGCTGCCTAAATCTTAGGACTTTAGGGTCATGGGGAAATGACGGTGCTACCAGAGTCCAGGCATGAAGACCCTCCAGGAGATTTGTTGTAGTGGGAACCGCAGTGGGAACTGCCCTCCAGGAGCTGGATCCCAGAAGAGATGGTGCTAAAGTGGGAGATGTTTCCAGAAGCCCAGCTTCTCTCCTGTCCAGTCTTCTGCCAAGGCCTCCCATCGGTTGAAACCACTTGAAAGCCAAAGAGCAAAAGATCCTGGGGAGTGTAGTTCCTTGCAGTGATGAGTACAGCAGGAGATGACCTTGGAGTAGACTTGGACTTGTGGGAACAAACAGGAAAGAGGTCTGCTAAAATAGCAGTGATGAGGTGCGCCTGGGTGGCTCAGTCGGTTAAGCTTCCAACTTTGGCTAAGGTCGTGATCACACGGTTCATGAGTTCGATCCCTGCATTGGGCTCTGTGCTGTCAGTGTGAAGCCTGCTTTGGACCTTCTCTCTCTCTCTCTCTCTCTCTCTCTCTCTCGAAAAGAAATAAACATTAAAAAAATTTAAAAAAATAAAGAAGCAGTGATGAAACAGGAAGAGAACTTAAACAAGGCCCGGTTAACATATCACAGGTGCACTGAGAGAGGTACGAAGGGAAGTTGTTTGTCAAAGGAAGGAGAGCTCACTTCCATATTAGGTCGTGTTTTCCCAGGGAGATGGAGAGAAAGCACACCTCAGGGGAAGGAAAGAAACAGTCCAAGAGAAGTTTTCCTATGACAGGAAACACCTGTATCTGCAGGAAACTTGGGCACAAGTACTGGAAGAAAGTTTTTTAACGGGCACTGGTGAACCATTGCAGGATTTTGAAGGGAGCGCTGGTCAGCACTGGTCCCAAGGCCGCGTTCAGGATGGCAGCTGCCGATGGGGTAGCTTGGAACAGAAAGGGCTTGAGAAGCCTGAAGAAGCCCATCCCCGGCCCCATTACCTCCTGAGGGGAGGGGATGCTGTGGAGGTCTGCCCCCTTTTCCTCTAGGAACTGGATGTCTACAATCAGTAGCTCTCCAGCACAGCCCCTGTGCTTCAAGTCTATCCAGCAGGGGTCAGGCCACAGACAGCAACACCCCAAGGCCACAGGAGCAGTGTGGATTCTCTGTTAGACAGGACAGGGTGTTTGTCCCCGGCTGGCAGCACAAGAGTTGGAGAGACATCCACCACACCCTCCTGTTGTCTTCGGCTTCCATTTGTTCCCCCAGATCTGGAATGTGCCCTGCTCTGCAGCAGGGAGACGGTATCCCTGGGTGACCTTCTATGCTGGCTTCTCACTGGACTCAATGGGAGGTGCCAGCTAGAGTCTGAGGGTGCAGGAGAGAGGCATGCAGGCATTTCTTCCTCACTCCCTCTCTGCCAGCCTCAGGTGGCTTTCTCTCCTGAGGTTACAGGACAGTAGCCACCTACTTTGGCACTCTGGCTGCTTCACCCAAATCTCTGTAAACAATACCCTCATTAAACTTTTTCCAGCAAACCCTCTGAATGTGCCGCTCGTTTTCCTGCCGGGACCACGATGTTGCCAGCATCCTGAGGATACCTGCCAAGTCACAAAATCTCTATCAACAGGGCATCACAGAAAGCCTAGATGTCATCGGCAGCGAGAAGGGCATTGGACATCACTAGGTCTGACTTTCGTCATTTTTCGTTTGAGGGAATCGCAGCCCACATCACAGTTAAGCTGTGGCTGGATGAGAAAAGACTCTTATCACAGAGTATTTCCACAACATTACACCCATTTTGTGCCTTAAGTAAGTATAATTTTTTTGTATTCAGTCACCTCTTGAAAAACTAAAAAAATAAAAGTGTTTCATCAAAGCAGAACTTCCTTACATAGAGATTCAATAAGCTGCTATTAAGCATAACATGCACTAAAGATAACAGTAATTTATGTTTTGTCGTATTGCCCTACTGACGCTGAACTTTGGTGTATTTGCAGAATAAAAAATTCTCTTTCCATATCCCATGTCTGTTGAGTCAACCTTTCTTGGCAGCAAAATTTAAAAGAAGAGCTAGCATTATGAATTGTAACCTTTACTATGAACACAAAATGGCAGGGTCTTGATCATACCCTGCACCTGACAGCAATCGGCAGCCCTGGTTCTTGAGGAGGAGTCAAAAGATTTCTCTCCCATCTTTGTCAAAATGAAGATCTCTAACAGTCTGCCCGGTTCCTAACAGCTTCTCAAACCTCCTTCTCACCCCAGGGGTGTGGTTCCCAGTAACTAAGAGTATCTAACAGTCTGCCCGGTTCCTAACAGCTTCTCAAACCTCCTTCTCAACCCAGAGGTGTGGTTCCCAGTAACTAAGAGTATAAGGTGATCCAGTGTCTCTGGCCACAGACGACTGGATCAAGCCTGTGAGCCAAATTCTCTTCTCCGGGAATTTGGACTTAAGAGAGGTAGACTGCAAAAGAGAAGGGCAGAGGGCACAGAGTCACGTGGCCAGAAAACCCCAGAGGTGTGGGTGGCTATTTCCCATCATGTGAACTGGAGAACGGAGAAATCAGACCCACAAAGCCAGAGTGGTAATACAGTCTCTGTTACCAACAGTCCCCACCAAGACTTTACCACCTTCCAGTCCCGGATCATGGTCCGTGTCCTGTATCAGGATACTTTCTGCTTTTAATTTGCGTAAAGCATAAGTAGGTTCCTGCTAGTTAAAAAAACATGCCCTTGCTGTTCACATGTCCTGAAGGAGTTGCAGTCAACTATGAAGACACAGAGCTTCCTCGAGAGACAAACTCACAAGTTCTAGGCTGGAGGCATACCTAGAATCTGTGGGTCGTGGCACCTCTGATGCACTAGGTTTCCTTGGGTGACCTGCTTGGGTTGGCTTAGAAAAATCCCATGTCACCCAGATAAGGGAAGAGTTTCCTTTCAAAATTGTTTACCTTTTACCCTAAGGGTGGAGACCCAGAGAGTTTGGGCGACTACTTATCAAGAGCCTGCTATGTGCCAGGCACTTCCCACAAGCTGCTGATGCAGCTTCAATTCCCAGGAAATTTAGGAGGTAAATATCTTTGCTCTCCCCCACCCCTTGCAGATAAAGAAATCAGTGAAAAAGGTCAAGAAATATGAAGATAAAATAACAAGTGTGTGTTAGAGGCTTAACTTGGAGGCAGAATGCTACACACAGAACGCAAATTCATTCATTTCTCCTGCCTTGAGGAAGTGACTTGATTCTTCCCTCAGTTCCAGCCACAGCCATTTTTCTAGGGCTTTCTGCCAGATGCAGAGTCCTTATACCCAGCTCACCCACCAGTTCTTCAGCTTTACCATGGTAAGAACCTCCTGGAGGGCTTATTAAAACACAGATTATTGGGCTCCACTATCAGGGCACCTGATTCACTAGGTCTTGGGTGGAGACTGAGATGTGCACTTCTAACCAGTTCCCAGATGATATTGACTGATGCTGCTGGTGTGGGGACCACAGTTTAAGAAACTGGTTAACGCTTTGATTGGACATGTGAAGACCCTAAGGCTCAGAGGTGCAAGCAACCTTCCCAAGGCCATACAGTGAGCAGTGGAGCCTTACAGCTCATACCTGCAGCTCCTTGTTCCATCTTTGATTCCTCTTTACCCTGCTCATGCACCTTTCAAGGTGACCATGAAGGCAATTATAGCAGGTAATTTTTCAGTTCTTCTGAGAAAGAAAATTTAGGATGAAAGTTGGAGGTAGAGTAAAAGCCAGAAGCTTGGTTTCCTAAGTCTTGGGACTACGCACCCTTTCTCTGTTCCATGATGTTCTTTTGTAGGGATAAGAGTACTGAGTTAGGTAAGGGACCTTGGTATCTCTGAGGAGTAGGACAAGCTTCCCACTCCCAGCGTCCATGTCCTCATCTAGATTAGGAAGCTCTGCCACTTACTAACCAGGAGCAATTTGGCCAATGTCATTAATCTCTATGACATTCTCCATCTATCTGTGAGTAAAGAGTAATAGTAACTCCCTCATGGAGTCGTAGTGAGCCTAACACGATACTAAACAGAGTATCTAACAGAGGCCTTGCAAGCCAACAGGTCCCCAAGAACTGCTCATCTCCCCTCACTTCTCCTTCAGGAACAGAACAAAAATAGCTCCAAACTGCTATAATAATAATGGATGAGAGTAAGAAGAGAGTGTACGACCTTCTAGATCATCTAATTCAACCCAAAGATTTTGCAGATGGAGAGATGGAAGCATGAAAGTGCAAGCTGGATGGACAGAGAACTTTCCAAGGATAAAGCTGCACAATCTCCTCTATGTTCTGGTTTTCTTGTTAGAACAGAGTGCATTTACACGTGCAATGGTCCTGCCTGAAAGCTTGAAATTAGATCAAACAAGTCCTAGGTGTTATTAGACAATAAAAGGGGAAAAAAAACCTTGTAAACTGAATAACTGTAGAAAAGAACTTACATTTTTGAGTGTCAAAGCAGTATATTTTAAGTGTCAAGCATTATATTAGACCCTTTACTCGTTTTATCCTAATAACAACCCTGTGGGGGAGGATATTGCTTCTCTGGTTTGCAAATACAGGGGGAAAATGAAGTCCAGGGAGATAGAGTAGCTGGGCCTAAGGGCACAACATATAGCAAGTCTTTTAAAAGACAGAAAGCAAGGTTTGAATTGGGTGTGTCTGGTTCCATAGCTCTTATTCTTGTATGTTTACCACAATCTCTCTCTCACTCTCAGATGATGTATAAAGGCTTTTTACTTGTTATGATGTATAAACACTGTCTTTATGTGTATATACTGATGCCCCAGGTATACCAAGGATCACTTGACCATCTGGCACCTAAACAAGGATGCTATTTGCATGCAAACTTCACATTCAGCTGACATTAGGAACATTGGGTAGCAAAGCCAAGTCTCCTGTAGGGCTCTGAGAATGGGCTGCTTCATCACAAATGAAATGGAGATGTTCCAGGAGCCATGACTTTCATCCATACCCATTACCTGTACTCTGGTTGTCGCACTCCATTGGGCTGTGTACACAGAGGGGGTCTCAGATTGGCATATCAACAGTGGTTTGCCTGAGCTGAGCACTGAGCAGAAAAGTCAATTACAGAGAAACAGGGAATATCTCCTTCCCGCGGGTTATCAGACCTTGACATAACTAGAGGGAATTGTAGTCAAGTTGATGTGCCGTTACACTAAAAAGGAATAGACTTTGTTAAGTTCATTCCATTTTATCTCTGAGGGATAGAAATAAGGCCATGAGATTGAAATTACTGGGGATCAGAATTGGCTCGATCCACAAAGGAACTTCTTATTCATCACAAGTGTGCAAAGGTGAAAAGACTGGCTGTGTAAGGTAAAGAAGTCCCTGTCACTGGAAGTGTATAAATACAGCTTGCATGAATGCTTTCAGAAGATGTTGAAGATAACATTCAGTCAGTAGATAAATGGCTGTAATATTAGAAATTCTTTCTTTTGCAAACTGCGACAAGGTTCTGATAGCATCGTAGCCAAGAATTCTGGAAATACCAACATCATAGCTTCATCTCAGTAACTCCTTCCCTATGAAGTTCCTGAGGAAACTTACAAGGTACAATGGCAAGTGAGAAACAAAATGAATACTTTATAATTGATTGAACTAGCATGTTTTACCCCAAAGGAAAAAAATCTGGTATCCCTGGATTACACCAAAAGCCTCACCTATACAACACATTATGATTTCTATCTTTCTTCAAGCCCCAGTGGATCTTAAAAACTCAAGCTCTTTGGTTTGGTGTACTGGTCATGAAAACAAACTGATCACATGTTTGTCACATACACATGCAGGGAACAAAAGAGAGGAGATTATAATAGCTGGATATTAAGTGGCCTCTAGCTGAGCTTTCAACACAGCTGCATGGAGAGAAGACCCATGTGCATTTATACAATGTTTTGATGCACATGACACTGTGCACTTGCAAATGTGGTACAGTGTATGGTCTGGATTAGGACCCATCATTGGTAACTCCTCTGTCCTTGTGGAGGATTGGCAGGGATGGGGGAGAGGAAACTTCCCTCCGACTTGAGCCTACTCCCTCCGGCACATAATGAATGTATTAAACTGTGGAAGAACCAATGAGTAGAAGTTGCAGTGGGCTGAAGTTCTGAATCAATTTTAGGAAGGTGTTTCTGACATAGCTGCTCCAAAATGGAATACGCTACCTATTACAAATTCTTAGAGTGGGGACACTTTCTTTCTTACCTCTATATCCTCCAGAATATGTAGCACAGGGCTTGTTGTGAAGCAACAAAAACATGTTGTTGGGGAATTGTGTGTTGAATTTGGGCTGACTAGATCACCATAAAGGCCAAAAGACCATTCAGAAGGCTCCAGAGGAGCTGCTCACATGAAGTGGGTCATTACATTACACAGGCTGTAAATCATCCATATCTAAAAGTCAGTGGCTTATTTGTGTATTTCAAGAGGGGCCAGGCATATTGTGAGCCCTGATACTACTGAAATGAATCTTCTAAAGTCATAGTTGTAGTTTTTAATTGATGAGGGAAATTGTGATTCTATGGTATGGTAGAAAAAGTTTGGGTTGGAAGTTAGAGAAACCTGGGTTGGGTAATGATTGAATGAGGTAATAGAAGGGGACAGATTGTAATGGAAACTTACACAGGCTGGTGTGTTGGACTAGCTAGTTCTGAAGACCAGCTCTGCCACCATAAAAGGCGTAGAGTCCAGATGAGAAGCCAGAGATGAAGGGGGTTCAGGTTGGATAGTGTCCAAGTCAGAAACAAGTATAGAGATGTTGCTGTATTAACACTATGAGACAAAACTGTGGTCACAATCTGGGAATTCTCAAGTAATACCTTCCTTCTCTTTCATAGCTGAGCAGCCATAAAGGTAGCTTTAAAAAATCATATCTAGATTGCTTTGGGCAGTATGGGCACTTTACCAATACTAAGTCTTCCAACCCACAAACATGGGATGTCTTTCCATTTATTTGTATGTCTTTTAATTTCTTTCATCAGTGTTTCACAGTTTTCAGTGTACAAATCTTTCACTTCATAGGTTAAGTTTGTTCCTAAGCAATGTATTCTTTTTGATGCTATTATAAATAAGATTGTTTTCTTAATTTTCTTTTCAGATGGTTTGTTATTAGTGTATAGAAATGCAACTGACTTTTGTATGTTGATTTTGCATCCTGCAACTTTACTAAATTTGTTCATTATTTTTATCAGGGTGTGTGTGTGTGTGTGTGTGTGTGTGTTTGTGTATGTGTGGTCTCTAGGATTTTCTATATATAGGATCATGTCATCTGCAAACAGAGACACTTTTACTTCCTTTTTGTTTTGGATTCCTTTTATTTCTTTTTCTTGCCTAATTGCTCTGGCTAGGACCTCCAGTACTATGTTGAATAGAAGGGGCAAGAGTGGGTATCCTTGTCTTTTATTTTATATTATAGCTTTTATATTATAAAAGGGTGTTAGATTTTGTCAAGTGCTTTTTCTGCATCTATTGAGATGATCATGTGATTTTTATCCTTCATTCTATTAACGTAATAAATACAATCTATTGTATTTATTGATAGGTGTATGTTGGAACCTACTTGCATTCCAGGGATAAATGCCACTTGATCATGGTGTATTATCCTTTTAAAGTGCTGTTAAATTTGGTGTAACTAAAGTGATCTTGAGAAAAGAAGAGCAAAGCTGGAGGCGTCATATTTCCTGATTTCAAAAAATGTTACAAAGCTACAGTAATTAAACAGTATGGTATTGGCATAAGGACAGACATATCGGCCAATGGAATAGAATAAAAAGCCTAGAAATAAACCCACAAATATAAAGTCAACTGATCTTTGACAAAGGTGCCTTGAATACATAATGGGGAAAGGATAATCTCTTAAACCAATGGTATTGTGAAAACTAGGTAGCCATGTGCCTAAATAAATAAATGGAAAGAGAAAAAAGAAATTGAATCCCTACTTTACACTATATGCAAAAATCAATACAAAGTAGAATAAAGATTTTAATATAAGACTTGAAACTATAAAACTGCTAGAAGGAAACATAAGGGAAAACCTTCCTGACATTGGTCTTGGCATGATATCTTGGCTATGACCTCAAAAGCACAGGCAGCAGAAGCAAAAATAGATAAGTAGACAAAATCTTCTGCACAAAGAAACAATTAATGGAATGAAAAGGCAATATATACAATGGGAGAAAACATTTACAAACCATATATCTAATAAGAAGTTAATATCTAAAGTATATAATGCACTCTTACAACTCAATAGCAGATAGAATAAAATAAAACAAAACAATTCAATTAAAAAATAGGCAAAAGACTTGAACAGATGTTTCTCCAAAAAGAGTATACAGCAGCCAACAGGTACATGAAAAGATGCTGACAATCACTCATCATCAGAGAAATGTAAATCAGTACTACAATGAGATATCACTTCACACATGGTAGGATGGTTATTATAAAAAAAAAGATAATGTGTGTTGATGAGAGTGCTGCGAAATTGGAACCATTGTACGCTGTTGACAGGGATGTAAGATAGTGTGGTAGCTAGAGAAAACAGTACAAAATTCCTCAAAAAATAAAAATAGGACTACCATATGATCCAGCAATCCCACTTCTGGGTATCTATCTGAAAAAACTGAAATCAGGACCTTGAAGAGATACGTGCATTCTAATGTTCACTGCAGCATTATTCAAAGTAGCCAAGATACAGGAACAACCCAAGCGTCCATCAACAGATGAGTGGATAAAGAAAATGTGGTATATGCATGTAAGGGAATATTGTTCAGTCTTAAACATAAGGAAACCCTGCCATTTGTGACAACATGGATGAACCTGGGGATATTATGCTAGGTGAAATAATCTAGTCATAGAAGGATAAATACTACAGGATTCCACTTACATGAAGTATCCAAAATAGTCTACCTCATAGACACAGAGAATACACTAGGCATTGGCAGGGGCTGGGAGCTGGGAGAAATGGGGAGTTATTGCCCAATGGGTATGAAATTTCAGTTATGCTAAATGGATAGGTTCTAGAGATCTGCTGTACAACATAGAGCTTATAGTTAAGGATCTACTACTGTGCATTTCAAAATTTGTTAAAGGGGTAGATTTCACGTTAAGTGTTCTGACCACAAAACAAATCAAAAGCAAAGAGACAACAAGGAAATTTGGGGAGGTGATGATTGTGGTGATGGTATCACAGGTGTTTGCATGCAGCCAGCTCATCAGACTGTACACATTAACTATGTGCTGTTCCTTGTATATCAGTTATACCTCAGTAAAGATGTTCTATATGTTTCCATTTTTTAATACTTTTTTGTGTTTCCATTCTTTCTTCACTGAGCATGGCTTCCAAATTTATATCACCACTTTGAACTTCTTTGAACTTCAGACTCACATATGCAACTGTATCCTTGATATTTGCACCTGGATGTTTAATGAATAATATCACCCCTCCACTCAAAACCTTCCAGTGGCTTTTCTTCTTACTCAAAGGATGACATTCTTAGGCAATTATTTATAAGGCAACAGCACTCCTTTAATGTTCTTCCCTCTGATAGTCCCATGGCTTCTCCATCACATCCCTCTGGTGAGTGCAGAGTTCCTACATCCCTTGAAGTGCTATCTTCAAGAAGCACTCCTTCTCTTGCTACCATTTTTTCACCATAATATATATTATCATCTCACACACTATGTGCTTCTATTTACCATCTATCTCCTTCACTAAAATGTAAGCTTCATGAGGGCAGGAACTTTATTCCCCAGGGCCTTGACTTATACCCAGCACATGGATCAGTAAATATGTGCTGAGTGAATGTACATTGAACTTTTTTTTAGCCAGAAAGAGTAAATAAAAACAAAAAATAGTAGAGAAGCAAAAGTTCCTTTAAAAAAAAGCACCCAGCAGTGGTGAGATGGATATTCACATACAGACATGTTTCAAATTTCAGGGCCATATTAATGACTGCCGTGATTTGAGTGACATCTCTGATGTATTAGGCTTCTCACTGTGAATTCAATTGGCACCCTCAATCGTTGGCACAAACTTATTCATTTCTCACTTACAAAATAAAATTCCTTTAAAAAAAACTTGTCCCTATTTTGCTGATAACAATAAAAAAATCAACTAAGAAAAAATTGAAGTACAAAATTGCTGCATTTTATATTTTTGCAGAATTTTATAGTTTTCAAAGATCTTGTATATTCTTGGTCTCTCAGAACCATAATGAGGAGCCATGGTCATACCCATCTTATAAGTGGGGCAGTAAAGGCTCATAAAGGTGAACTGACTTGCCCAGAGTCACTGCAGAGCAGAAGTGGCAATGCCAAGGCCTCCGGACACCGGGGCCAGTGATCTCTTCTACTGTCCAAGTTCCTTCAGTCTCCTATAAGGTGCTGTGTGAAATCAAATCACATGAGGGGAAGTTCTCTACAAATGGCAAGGTAGGTGATGTGCTCTTGCTATTATTAACATGTCTTGCCACCACTAGTACCATTCTCATGGCTTATTTGGAAAACTGTGACCTCATCTAGAACCAAAGGGTCTGGACAAAGGCATCTCCCTTGATCTTTCTCACCTTCAACAGTCAATGATTTATTTTCCTTTAAGATCCTCTGGCATTCCTAAATGGGCCTGGGCAAGTCCCTCCAGAACAGATCAAAGGAAAGGCTGTCAAGGATGAGAGGCGAACATGAGAAAATTCAGCACCGTAAGAAAAGAATTATTTCAGAGCAGGAGAAGCCAGACAAACAAAAACACCACACTCAAGGGTTTCAAATGAAAGTGTCTCTTCAACCATGGCTTTAATGGAAACCACTAATGAATCAGGGCATCTGGTAAGGAATAAACAACTTCAAAGGGGCTTGGGGCTAAGATGGACCACAGAGGCTGATCTAAGACAGTCAAACAGGGTGTGGAAGGTTGCTTTTGTTCTGCTGGAAGGCAGTAGCATGGGACATGTCCATTATTTATTGATTCATATCCCTAAATGCTTACTGAATGCTTACTACGTGCCAGGCATTGCTCTCAGAGATAATACACTTTCTAGCTGTGATAAGAGGTAAGAAAGCTAACAGGAACCAAGTTAACCAAGATTGTGTGATATCTCAGTGACTTAAACACTCAGCTTCTTTCTTTAATATTAAAAATTTGGAAGGAGCTACATAGGTCCTTAGACGACTGGGTTCACTGAACAATGTGCATTTGTTGGTGGGGATATACCTGTATTTGTTTGCTAGGATTGCTGTAACAAAGAGCACAAACCAAACTTCTTAACAGAAATTTAGTGTCTCCCAGTACTGGAGGCTAAAAGGCTACGGTTAAGGTGTCAGAGGGGTTGATTTCTTCTGAGTCTGTGAGGCGAAGATCTGTCTCGGCCTCTGTCCTTGGCATGTAGATGGCCATCCTTCCCCTGTGTCCCTTCACACTGTCTTCTCTCTATGTATCTCTCTCTGTGTCCAAATTTTCCCTTTTTATAAGGACATCAATCATACCGGATTCGTGCCCCACCCCACCACCGCATCACCTCATGTTAACTTTACCATTTCTGTAAAGACTCTATTGCCAAATAAAGTCACATCTGAGGCACTGGGGGTTAAGTCGTCAACATATGAATTTGGGGGAAGACATAACCCAACCCATAACATACCCCTTTGCAGGCAAAACCAGCCACAGAAAGGGAGTGGACAATGTAGTTTTGTTCTACTGAAATTTAGTGAAAACCTAGCAATCCATCACACACAGAGTATATTCAGAGATGACTAGGACATGGTCCTGCCCTGAGCAGTAATTGTATTCATGTCACAATCTTGTTTAGTGGGCTTGAAGCCAGGACGTAGGCATCTAAATATGAATAAGAAGTGACCCTAATTCTACAAGAAACAATTATTGAATAATGAGAAAATTCAACTAGCCCAATGTGAGATACTAGGGAAAACCTCACTTTGAAGGTGCCATTTGAACTAAATCATGAGGAGTGCTGATGCATAGGGGCACTGTACCCCAATGTTTATAGCAGCACTTTCAACAATAGCCAAATTATGGAAAGAGCCTAAATGTCCATCAACTGATGAATGGATAAAGAAATTGTGGTTTGTATACACAATGGAATACTACATGGCAATGAGAAAGAATGAAATATGGCCTTTTGTAGCAATGTGGATGGAACTGGAGAGTGCTATGCTAAGTGAAATAAGTCATACTGAGAAAGACAGATACCATATGTTTTCACTCTTATGTGGATCCTGAGAAACTTAACAGAAGTCCATGGGGGAGGGGAAGAAAAAAAAAGAGGTTAGAGAGGGAGGGAGCCAAAGCATAAGAGACTCTTAAAAACTGAGAACAGGGGCGCCTGGGTGGCGCAGTCGGTGAAGCGTCCGACTTCAGCCAGGTCACGATCTCGCGGTCCGTGGGTTCGAGCCCCGCGACAGGCTCTGGGCTGATGGCTCGGAGCCTGGAGCCTGTTTCCGATTCTGTGTCTCCCTCTCTCTCTGCCCCTCCCCCGTTCATGCTCTGTCTCTCTCTGTCCCAAAAATAAATAAATAAATTTTAAAAAGTTGAGAAAAAAAAATTAAAAAAAAACTGAGAACAAACTGAGGGTTGATGGGGGGTGGGAGGGAGGGTTGGGTGATGGGTATTGAGGAGGGCACCTTTTGGGATGTGCACTGGGTGTTGTATGGAAACCAATTTGACAATAAATTTCATATTTAAAAAAAATTTTTTTAAATGAACTAAATCATGAGGAAGGAACGGGAATTTTCTAAATGTGAGTGAGAAGTCCATTCCCCTCTGTACTAGTCAGAGGTCTCCAGAGGAACAGAACCAATAGGATGTGCATGTATGTATGTGGATAGAGAGATATCTATCTGTCTGTCTATCTGTCTATCTATCATCTATCCATCTATCTATCCATCCATCCATTCTTCTGCCCATCCTTCTTTCCTTCCTTCCACCCGCCCACTGACCCACCCACTCAACCTTACATCAACCTATATATACATCCTTCTATCTATCTATCTATCTATCTATCTATCTCTCATCATGAGATTGATGTATGTTAAGGAATTGGCTCATTGGCTCACATGACTGTGGAGGCTGGCAACTGTAGAATCTGAAGAGTAGGCTGGAAGGGTGGAAACCCGGGAAGAGTTGATGCTGCAGCTTGAGTCCAAATGCAGACTGTAGACAGAATTTCTTCTTCCTCAGGGGACATCTGTCTTTTTTGTCTTAAATTGAGTAAATGAGGCCCACCCACATTATGAAGGGTAATCTGCCTTACTCAGAGTCTACTGATTCAAATGTTGAGGAACACCTGGGTGGCTCAGTTGGTTAAGTGTCCAACTCTTGGTTTTGGCTCAGGTCATGATCTCATAGTTTTGTGAGTTCAAGCCCCATATTGGGCTCTGCACTGGTAGCATGGAGCCTGCTTGGGATTCTCTCTCTCCCTCTCTCTCTCTGCTCCTCCCTGACTTGTGCTGTCTCTGTCTCTCTCAAAATAAATAAGTAAACTTAAAAAAATTGATCTCATTTAAGAAATACTTTCACAGCAACATCTAGATGAGTGTTGGAACAACTATCTGGGCACTTGGCCTAGCTAGGTTGACAAGTATAATGAACCATCACATCCTCCATTCCCTGTGTACTAGAGGATGCAGACTATACTAGTGTGACTTGACATCACTCTCAGACAAAACCAGGGTACATCCTGCCATTGCACTTAGCATCTAGAGGTCCTCTAGAGTCACTCATGAATGACCATGATGCTGGGAGGCATTCTCAATGGCAGTTGGTCATCTGGTGTGTGAGGATTCTTAGCACATGCACAGCATTGATTACATTTACTTGGTGAGAGAGTTGTAGACAAGGTCTCAAAACCCAGGGTGATGTCCCCTCTCCTGTGACTCCCAGATGTTCCACATGCAAGATCCAAGAGCAAAGAACACTATCATTCCGGACAATGGGACTAACCTAGGGAGACTTCCCTGCTATGGTGCAAGGTTGGTTTTTCTATCCAGGACAGTTCCTGGACACTCCCATATGGCCCTTCTCAGTAGATGTGTCCACCCACTGGCCTAGTAGTTTCTCTTTCCCTACCAATATTAGGGCCATTCCCAGGAAACAAATCCCTCATCTAATTCATCTAATTTCTTTAGTTTCTTTGTAAAAACAAACGCTCCCTGACATTAAATTGATGTGGTTTCTATCTTCTTCACTAGAATATAAGGACCCGAAAGGCAGACTTTTAATTCTTTTGTTTACTGCAATTTCCCTGGTATCTAGAAGAATGGCACATCGTAGGCACTCAATATATAATTGTGGAAGGAAGGAAGGAAGGAAGGAAGGCAGGAAGGAAGGAAGGAAAAGAGGGAGAGAGGGAAGGATAATCCTCAGACCCAGTGCCTCTTCTCCCTGACCCTTTCCCTCCCAGTATTTTCTCAGGGGCAAATTTCCCCATTAATTCTCTATCTTCCCTACTCCCTGGCTCATTAGCAAATAATCGTGGACTGTAGTGACAGTAATCACTAATACTTATCATGTGCCTAGAACCATTCTAAGTGCTTTACAGTAAATCTTTATGACAATCCTATGAGGTCAATACTATTATTGTCTTTACAAAGAAACTGAGGCACAGATTGATGATTATACTTGCAAAGGTTGCCAAACTGGTATGTGGGGCAAAGCTTGGAATTAAGCTTAGCAGTCTGGATGCAATGTCTGTTCTTTTAACCATTCCATTATTCACACACACACACACACACACACACACACACACACGGGTACACATATACACACACCCTTGAAGGAATTTTCCTACTTCCAGGTAGCTTTGTAGAAATACTTTTTTAATTCTGAGTTACCTCAACTCCAAAAAGGTTGGCAGAAGGACTTCTATAGCCCTGAAAACCCACAGAGTGATTTTTCAGTAGGTCACTGGGTCACATCTCCCTCCACGTTTGCTGGGCCATCTGTATTGTCTAGTCTACTGCTATTAGAAATAGTGGTCCACACATAATTGTAATAAATTGTACTGATGCTGTGGAAGGATCTTAGGACTCCAGTTCCTTTATTCTTATAGTAGAGTCACATATTTTGGTCTTTTCTCTCAGTGATGTTTATTTTTTAAAGTATCAGCATTCCTACCCTATGGCCTATATTTGGCAAGCTGCAAATGCACTTATTAGAAAAAAAAATGATTTTCAAAAATTTTACATTTTATTCATGGTGCCCAAAACAAGTCTGAGCACATCAGACATATGCTAAATAAAGTAATAAATAATTGCACTGTGACTCATGAGGGTATTTCTATCAACTCAGTGCATCAAGCTGTTAGGATTTAAGTGTACTTATGCTGAATCACTGAATCATCTGACTCCATTTATGCGCTGTCCTGCCACTGGAAGTATCCAATATTTCCCATTTCCTTCCAAAACCAAACCATCAACTCCTTAACACAACATTCAAATACTCTCCCAATCTGGCCCATTTACTTCTCCAGCCATATATTTTGCCAGTTTCACATATTTTCCTAACATATCATATATTTTTCCAACTTTCTAAGTTTGCTTATATTATTGCCTCTTCTTAGAATGGTTGTCTCCCATTTTTCTCAACCTAGACAACTCCTATTTATCCTTCAAAACCCAGTTCAATAATGACTTTCTCCATGTAGTATTTATTGACAAGTAGAGTTGGTTATTCCACTCTGTATGCCCACAATTCTTGGTATGTAATGGCAGCGTAGAACATAATATATCATGATTTTTTTTTTAATTTTTTTTCAACGTTTTTTATTTATTTTTGGGACAGAGAGAGACAGAGCATGAACGGGGGAGGGGCAGAGAGAGAGGGAGACACAGAATCGGAAACAGGCTCCAGGCTCCGAGCCATCAGCCCAGAGCCTGACGCGGGGCTCGAACTCACGGACCGCGAGATCGTGACCTGGCTGAAGTCGGACGCTTCACCGACTGCGCCACCCAGGCGCCCCAATATATCATGATTTTTTAAAAGAAACATATTCATCTGCACTAAGGCAGTTCATGGCATGAGCTATGTATTCATGAAATCTTTTTTGAATAAAGGCACTGCTCTCTCATTTCCTTAAAAACAAAATCAAGCTGGTAAACAATGGCACATAGAAAATCCTAATATTCAGTAATCAGAACCATCTGGATGCTTTGGATATATAGCCATCCAATACCATCCATGAACTACTGACTGACAACCAAGCAGAAAACAGACTCAACATACTGAACAGGCTATGAATTTAAAAAACTCTAGATAAGAATTTCTCATAACTCCTAAGCTCTACTGGGTTAGATTATAAGACCCAAAATGTGTTTTATTGCCAACCTAAAAAAAAATTAATTAAAATTTTTAATTTCTTAAGTAATTAAGAAAACAGATTTTTATAGTATCTTTTAAAATAGTTGTTATGATTTGCCTCCCTATCTGTAGACTCTTAAATACAGAGAACCTGAGGGTTGCTGGAGGGGTGTTGGGTGGTGGGGTGGGCTAAATGGGTGATGGAGATTAAGGAGGGCAATTGTTGGGATGAGCACTTGGGTGTTATATGTAAGTGATGAATCACTAAATTGTACTCCTGAGGCCAAAAAATAAATAATTAAAAAATAAAATAAAATAAAATGGTTGTTTATCTTGATAAGTAGTTCCCACTACTTGCACATAACTTAAAAATACAACAATGTATGAAGGAGGAAAAAAAACCCCAAAACATACAGTTCCACATTCCCCCCAGATAATCATGATGAAGTATTTTATTCTAGCCTGTTCTCCTACTAGCCTATTACATTAAAAATTAGTGAAAAATTCAATGAAAGTGTTTACTATTCTATTGTTTTCACTTAACATATTTTGAGCTATTTTCCATGCCATTAAATATTATTTGAAAGCATGATTTTATAACACAGTACTATCTGCTCACATTTATTTAGCTGTACTTTGGTTGTACATTTGGCTCATTCCCTTGTTCTTTTGCTTCTATAGGCAATGCTATGTGCACACACTGGAACATAAAGCCTTCTCCAATACTAACTAGCTTGCATCAAGTAGCAGGATAATGTTTTAAGGTAAGTATACATTTACAGACTACATTTATTGTCCAGACCAGTTTGGAGGAGCCTAGACCTAGGAATAAGGATGAGCCTGATCACTGGCCATTTCCTGACCCATCTGACAAACTCTGGAGGTGATGGGGTTGTGTGAGTGTCTGTGTGGTAGAGTCCTTGGTTCTGAAAGTGGGACTCTGGTCCTAGAAGCATATCACGTAATGCCCTTAAAGAGGAAATGCCACATTGTCACACAGGAGCTTCCACCTCCTTGGGGACAGATGGAGTCTCAGGTACAAGCCCACTCAGGAGGAGAGTGCTGGGGGCGAACCAGAACTGTGTTGGACGAGGGACAGGGAAAGCCCTCCAAGGTGGCCAAAAGTAGCTCAAGACTCCATATCCAAAGGGAGTGCCAACTCAGGCCCAAGCAAAAATGGAGTCCAAGTCCAAAGGGAAGATCCAAGGGCAATCTGGTCAATTCAATATGATAAACTGGGTATCTCTGGCTTTAAATTCTCCTTGCACCTGGATTCCCAGCCAGGCTTTGCCTTTTGCCAGCTCTTTGATCTTGGGCAGGTATGTAACCACTCAATGCCTCAGTCTCCTCCTCTTAATACAATAAGTAATATCTGCCCTGAGTTAGAGCTGTAAGGTCTATGCATAAGGCATAGTGCATGGTCTGCAAATAGCAAGAAGAAGAGAGAAAAAGAGAAGGGAGAAGTGTATTATGTCCGATGCTCTGGGAAACAGAAACAGAGATGTGTGTGCAGGAAGTTTCTTGGGGAGGGATCTCAGGACCCACACCTCTGTGAGAGTAAGGGGAGCAGGACAGGGACAGAGGGATGGTGATGTGGCAACAGAGGCCTTGGCCAATCCCAAGGGGACTCTGAAGCTGAGGTGATCCTTTTAGAGTTGTTTTGAATCTCAGCAAAGGAGCCAGGCCTGCTTGAGGAATGACTTTCAGATGCAGGCTGTGGCCCCATGGAGATGTGACCTTGGGGAAGGCAGCCCCCTCTGCCGACATTCCCTGCATTTGGGGGAATGTGCATGTCGGCCCAAAGAGGGGGGTTGGCGTCTAGATGGCAAACCATTGCATCTACTACAGGGAGAAAATGTGTCATTCATCGAATGCTTCCACCATGTTCCAGACACAGCATCACAATAAAATAAAATACTTCCAGTATTTACTTTGCTCCAGACACAGTTCCCAGTTATAGACAGTCACTCATTTATTCCTCAAAACAGTCCTGTAGGAAGTGTTATTGAGGAGGACACTCAGAACAGTTAAAAGATGGACCCACTGTCACCCAGGAGAACATGTCAGAGGCAGGATTTGAACCCAGGAGATCTGGCTCCAGAGTCTGTGCTCTGAATTTCCAAGATAATAGCAGACACTCTCTGGAGGAAACCACCACCTCATCGGATGTAAGGCACATTCTTGTTAAAGGCAGCGATGATTGGTTTTCTATTGCTCCCTTAACAAAGTACCACAGATTTAGCAGATCTTCCAAGCTCATTCCAAGTTGCTGGCCAAATGTGGTCCCTTATGGTTTTAAGACTTTAAGACTGAGGTCCTGTTTCCCAGCAGGCGGCCATGCCCCCCCCCCCCCCCCCCCCCCGTGAAGATGAGGGAAGGAAATCTCACTGAAGGTGGAGTGCGAACCCTGCAGGGGGCGCTCTCTGCAGATCCTTCTCCTCGCAGCCTGCATGTCCATTGGAAGGAAGATAATTCTTATCTTGACAAGGGAGGATACTCTTCACACAGGAATTTTATAGCTTGCTTTTAAGAAAAAGAAGGAAGATGTTTCCCTGCCCAGTAACTAGGCACTACCCACCGCTGGCGGCCAATGAGGAACAGCCACAACCTCCAACTCTTCTCCGGTGAACTTTTGTTCAAAACAACCCTCCCGGTTTCCTCCTAAAACCTAATAAAAGCTGACCTTTCCTTTGTCTCTTCGGACTTGCCTGTAGTTTGCCATAGTTTGCTTGTCCCGAATTGCCGTTCCTCTGCTGTTCCCGAATGAAGTCATTTTGCTGGTGAAATAGCTATTTTATTTTTAAGGTTGCCAGCCCAGAAGTTGTCCCCATTCCTCCTTAAGCTTTCCAACTGTCCCTTCCTCCAGGAGCAGCAGGCTGAGTCCCTCTCCTGCTTTAAATCTCCCTGACTTCTCCTTCTGCCACCTCTTTCGTACTCTAGACCTTTCTTAGCTTTTAAGGGCTCCTGTGACTAGGTAGGGTCCACCCAGTAATCTGGAATAACCTATTTTAAGGTCCATAAAGTTAATGACAACAGTAAAGTCCCTTGTGTCATGTAACATAACATATTCGCAGAATCCAAGGATTAGGACATGTTTCAGGGGATGGTCTGCCTTCAACAGGCAGTTTAGGGCTACAGGCACATCATCACAGTGATTGTTCTCTATCACCTTTACTTTTATTCAGGCAGACCTTCCCCTTATCTGTGCAGCTGGCACCCAGTAACGATGAGGGTGGGGCACCATAATTCAACTATCACTGTTATTTTGGCTCTCCCCCACTTAAGGAGCTTCCCACTTCATTCTTGAATTTGCCTGGATTTTGGCCTTCTTGCTTTTATCTCCCCCTTCTAACTCTGCCTTTGTCCCTTGGGCTTAAAAGCAAATTGGGCTTCCCTGGTTTTCACCCATGTCAACTATCCTAACAAGGTTCCTTCTGTGGTTGATGAGTCCAGGAAAACTCTCCATCTGATTGGCCAAGACCTTCACTACCTAGCATCTGCCTACCTCCCCAGCTCCGTTTTCCACTGTCCCTACTCCCCACCCCACCCCCTTTCAGAACCTCCCTGGAGGGCAGAGACAGTGTCTTATTCAGATCTGTAGCCACAGCTTCTAGAATAGTGGCTTGCATAGAATAAACAATCAATACAAGCTTGTCAAATTTTTAATGGGAGTAAAGTGGATGGATGGATGGATGGATGGATGAATTAAATGAACAAAAGAACTCAACTAGTTATGAAGCATTACTTTTTCCTAGGTGTTATGATTCATGAGGTAGGCCAGCAGGGTGAAACCCAAATGTATTTTCCTTTATAGTTTGTTTATTAAACAAATATTTACTGAGTGCCTACTACAAATTAGATTCTATAATAGGTTCTTCTGGTGATGCATAAGACATGCTCCTTGAGCTGAGGGAAGTTTACTTTCCATCAGGAAGTGTAGCTGTATACACATTTGTTTCCATTTTTCTCCCTCATGTCTTCTGACCCATCCCTTCCTCCTCTGTTTCTTCCATTCTGCCTCTCCTCCCTAAATCACTCCCAAAGCCCGGACCTGTGACAGCAGTTCCATAAAGAAAGACATTTCCCATCCTAGGTTAAAGTTTGAAACTATTAGGAAGAGTTTGGGAGCTGGTTAAATGTCCTTGGTGGCCAAAAAAAAAAAAAAAAAAAAAAAAAAAAAAAGAGAGAGAGAGAGTAAAAAATAATTTTAAAGAATTTTGTTATTTTGATTGTCACTCTAGAGGTCATTTGCTTTTACCTTCCATTCTTTGTAGCACAGATCTATTTTGGTGCTGGTCTCATGATCAGAACCAAATGAGAAAAGCGTCATGGCCATGGCAAAGCAAGAAGACCACAAGCTTGGGGCCAGAGTGGCTGGAATGTTTTTGTTCTCCCTCCCCCCATCCCCCACTGCCACCAATGGAGATGAAATTCACTTGACATAAAATTAACCATTTGAAAGTGAACAATTCAATGATATGTGTGATGTTGTGCAGCCACCACTTCTATCTAGTTCCAGAACATTTCCATCACTCTAAAAGGAAGCCCTGTATCTTTTAAACAGTTACTCCCCTCCCCACCACTTCCTTCCCCAAAGCCCCTGGCACACACCAATCTACTCTGTCTCTATGGACCTTTCTTTCTTTCTTTCTTTTTTCTTTTCTTTTCTTTCTTTCTTTCTTTCTTTCTTTCTTTCTTTCTTTCTTTCATGTTTATTTATTTATTCTGAGAGAGAGAGAGAGAGAGAGAGAGAGAGAGAGAGAGAGAGAGAGTCCATCCAGGGCAGGGACAGAGAAAGAGGGAGAGAGATAGAATCCCAAGCAGGCTTTGCACTGTCAGTGCAGAGCACGGTGTGGGACTTGAACTCACAAACCATGAGATCATGACCTGGACAGAAATCAAGAGTCGGACAGTTAACTGACTGAACCACCCGTGCCTCTCTTAGGACCTTTCTATTCTGGGTATTTCATTTAAGTGGACTCATATAACATGTGACTTTTTATGTCTGGCTCTTCTCACTTAGCATAATGTTTTTGAGGTTCATGCCTACACCTTGTAGCATGTGTCAGTATTTCTTTCCTTTTTATGGCTGAATATATTCATTTGTATATGTGTGCCATAATTTATTTATCCATTTTTCCATTGATGGATGTCTGGGTTATTTCCACCTTTTGGCTATTAAGAATTATGTTGCTATTAACATGTGTGTACACGCATTTGTTTGAGTAACTATGTTATCGATTTGGGGGGGGGCATATTACTGGGTCATGTGATAATTCTGTGTTTAACCTTTTTTTTTTTTTTTTTTTTTTTTCTCAACGTTTTTTATTTTTATTTTTGGGACAGAGAGAGACAGAGCATGAACGGGGGAGGGGCAGAGAGAGAGGGAGACACAGAATCGGAAACAGGCTCCAGGCTCCGAGCCATCAGCCCAGAGCCTGACGCGGGGCTCGAACTCACGGACCGGACCGCGAGATCGTGACCTGGCTGAAGTCGGACGCTTAACCGACTGCGCCACCCAGGCGCCCCTGTGTTTAACCTTTTGAGGAACCAGTGCCACCTGGGTTCACACCACTGGGACATACGGATGAATGGGTATATTTCTGCACATACTTGCCAACATTAGTTATTGTCTGTTTTAAGGAAATTATGGTGACCCTACAGGGTATGAAGTAGTAGCTCATCCTTTACCCATAATTTTCTCTCCACCCCACTTCCCACTTTCCCTCTAGTTGGAAAAGGCTTATTCTTCTGAACTTTTGCCTCTTTTATGCCAACATGATCTCACACACTCCAGACTAAGCCCACTTATTCTGCAGGGATGCCTTCTGGGTTCTTCCAAGGCATCAGAAGATCTGAGTCCCAGTCTCTGCCCACTGCATACTACCTGGGTGATTTGAAGGAAGCTACTTTACCAACCATCCCCCACAGGGTTGGTGTGGGACTCCAACAGGCTGTGAGTTGTTCATGCTATTGTTATTATTGGTTAGAAGGACTGGCTTTATTTTACTGTGTTTCCCTAGCACAAGATCTGCCCAACAATAGAGGATCTAGGATGAATAAATGAATGAATGACTATTATCATTATTATCTCACTGTGGGAATGACATTGAGCTGGAGGAGATATTCTAGTTTGTCTTTAAAGAGAGTTTAATAAAGGATGCACACACTGGAGAGTGCATCATCTGCTCTCAGAAGGGGACTCCTCCTTCACCTGGATTGTACAATCTTGGGTCCACTTGCAAAATGAGGTGCCAGGCTCAAAAGGGGGCCCACTTTCCACCATTTCTCTGGCTTATCTTGGTTACAATATGAAGTGGAAAGTCAGAGGTATTAAGATCTCAGTTTATGGGCCATTAAGGCCCTAGTTCCAAATGGACTACAGAGGTATAGTCATTTCCATTTATGGGATGCACTCAGTCCCTATCCCCATCTGGGAAAGGGGTCTCCCACCTGCCTCTGATCCAAACCCCCACAGTTCAAGATGGTTTAGCTTCAGGATTACTACTCTGGGTTCTCCATTATCTATTTTCTTCTTTTTTTTTCCCCCTAATGTTTTTGAACACAGCCACATTCTCCTTATTAGTATATAAAATATTTGATCTATAATTTCTATGCAATTGGATCAGAGAGAGAAGTGTCAGAGAATACTCACATCTCCAGATTGTCCTAGAGGGCAATGTTCATTGCTCTTTCTACCTTTCCATTAACAGGGCCCAGAAGATTCATACCACACCCCTCCCATTTATAAATAAGTAAATAACAAGCAGAAAGTAACTGACATAAGGCTTACTATGTTTGCTGGTTATACAACCCTATGCAATAGATGGTATTATCCTCATGTTATGGAAGAGGCACCAGTTTGGTATGTTCAGGATGCCGCTGTGAAACTGGATTCTGGTTTCACTCTGACTCTATCACTAAATGTGATGTCTGTATATACTGCATTGGTGTGAGGAAGAGAACACACGCATGCGCGCACACACACACACACATTGTGCAATGGAGATGCACTCTGCTGCGAATCATACGTTGAAAGGATCTTTGCTTAGAGCTTGTCAACACCATCTACTTTTCTGCTGTTTAAATAGCAGCAGAATCACTTGTCTTTCCACTTGATTGATGGGAGAAATCAAGGCCTTTGCAGTGGGCCTAGCCTATTAACAGGCTACAGAGTGGGTGCCCTTTGCCCCTTCCCACCCCCCCCCCTTTTTTTTTCCCAGAAGCCAAGGGATATGGAGAGACAGGGAGCACTAGATCTGACAGTAATGGACTGTAATTTGAGTTCTCAGTTTATTTTAACTGCCCGGGTGTGATTGCCTGTGAAAATGGTTTGATTTTATGTTCTTTGTGAAGCTGCGTCAAGCCCCATTTGAAATAACTAGGCCCTTACTTTCTCTTGTTTCTGCTCAAAGTGGGGATGAGTGGGGTGGGGAGAAGGGAGGGTAAGTCTCCAAGAGAACTTGCCGGGGAAGACTGCTTGGGGATCACGTGCACAAGTGAGCGGGCAGATGGGGGAAGCAGTGCTACAGAACTGCCGTCAGGCAACCTGCAGCCTCGGCACATAACAGGTGGGACACGCATCTGGCACCTTCTACGCTTCTCCTCCAATCAGCAGCTGTTCTGTCAGGCCTGGTTAGGCAGGCATGTGATGAGATCTGCTCCATTTCCATGCACAATGGTAGCTCGGAAAGGAAAAGTAGGAGAGGTCAGAGGTTAGGCGTACTAACCAGAGCTCCATAGAACCCACTGGAGAAGGTCACATGGCTTTGTCCTGGCTCTTTTTCACAGAGGCAGAGCTCAGAACTGTGATGTCCAGTTCAGGAGACACTATCCACAGGTAGCTGCTGAGCACTTGAAATGCAGCTGAATTGAGATGTGCTATTAAATATAAAACACACACTAGATTTCAAGAGCTTCATGTGATAAAAAATGTAGAAGAGCTCAATAATATTTTATTCCATGTTGAAATGGTAATATTTGGGATATATTAGGTTAAATAAAATATATTATTAAAAGTGAATTTTTGCCATCTGTGTTTTGTTAATGTGGCTAGTGGGAGACGTGAAACTACACGCATGGCTCACGTTGTATTTCCATTGGATGGTGTGATCCAGGGACTTCCCCAAATCCAGCATCCTCGTTTAGGATGAAGCACAGACAAAACTAGCAGGGATCCTGCACAGTTCCGCTGACTAGAACCTCCTGTCTTGAGGAATCATACTGAGATGCAAGAGAGTGGGAGTTCTATTGTCACAGGAATTCACTAAAACAAATCTGATGTTTCAGTAAAGTGACTCATTCAGCGCTGTTGTATTTTTGTTGTTTAATTAAGAGCAAATTCCTTATGTCATATGGGTATCAGGTAAGACCTCTCCCGAGCTGTTGAGATTTAAATTAATTTGTCTGGATGACTTCTAATCCATGGTCTATGGAAGTTTCTCAAGTCCTGCTACTGGTGTAGGTGGTACAGGAGAGAGCTTCTTTCTTCAGGCCCCCTTCCCCATTTCTCCACCGTCAACCAGCACAAGGAATATCCCCACCTGGGGTTTCCTCCACAAAGAACTCACATACCAAGCATTCATGACTTTAGAAGGCTGCAGTGAATATAGGGACTGAGGAGCTTCCTGGGGGAAAAGTCACGTCAGGCTGTGCAGAGCCCTTCTACACCATTTGGCTGTATATTGGTCAGTATTTGCTTGGGCTATCCTGTGATGACCCAAGATCTCAGAATCCTATAAGGACAAAGACTTATTTCTCACTAACACTGCACGGTTCGCGACAGGTGGCCAGTAGACGGTGGCTCTGCTCCCACGGGTCTTTCATTCTAGGATCCAAGCTGAAGGAGCAGCTTCTAATTGGGAGGCTGGACAACACAAAGGCCTCCTGTTTAAATGTGGCATGTTGACTTCTTCTGCTCACATTCCCCTGGCCAAAGGTGACCTCACTGGGAGGAGGAAGAACTCCACAGGAAGGTGCTGCAAGTCACATAGCAACAGACTAGAGTTGCTTTTGCTCACAGTCCGTTAGCCAGAACTAGTCACGTGGCTCCAGTACAACCACAGTGGAGGCTGGGAGGCAGGGAAGTATGAGCCGTTTGGTGAGAACTGTTTCTGCCATCGTCTCCACTCCATTCAGTCTGTGGTGGCTTCCCAGAGCACAACCTTTTGGACCACGGCCGATTCAGGTGGTTATTCCGAGACATGAGCAGTTATCTCCAATGGAACTTTGGAGCCTTTGGCTCAAAAAAGGACACACCAACAAATCTTAAGAATTGCTTAGAAAGAAGCCCGACTTCTCAAGACTTCTATATGTTCTTCACCCTCAGGATTATCTGCTTCACTTCATAAAGGTGCCCTGACAGCAGTTGAAACTGTTGTCTTAGAGATTCCAATGCCACCTCTCACTCAGTGAACAACTTAGAGTGGATGGTTGACTGGGGTCAGCTTGTACTCGCACCAGGGACAGGTGACCACAGAAAGCATACAACTGTCAAGAGTGTGTGGAGGGTGATAATCTGCTCTGGTACTTACACCCTGAGTAACACGAGAGAAGTCCCTCCACTCACTATGCCTCGGTTTCCTTGTCTGTAATATGGTGACGATAATCTTTGCCAGCTCTGCCTCCTCAGCATGTGGGAGTGGGGGGCGTGTGTGTAAGGAAGATGTGAGTTGGAAAACCCCTACAAACATAAGGTCAGAGCATTGGCTGGAGCGCAAGGGCTGCATTTCTCAGTTCTGGCAGGAGCTCTTGAGTACCCGGAATATATGCAAAAATGTGTTTGAAACTGTGAGGAGATACTGATTTGCAAGGTAACCCCCCCTGCTCTTGAGGAGGCTGGAAACTAATGGGAAGGCAGCCCATCCATATAACCAACTTACCTGTAGGTACAATCAGTACCTGTAACTCAACTCATGGCTGTTGAGTTAGAAGGATCATGGTGAACACGGTCTAGATTCTCATAGACGAGGAAACGAGGAGGAGGAAGGAGAGAAAAGAGAGAGAGAGAAAGAACAACTGCAGCTCATTACTGGCAATGTGTAAACAACCTCTTAAATGTCATAACTCTCTAAAATATGTTGGGCAGAAACTGGCATATTGTAGGTGCTTTAATTAGTCAGGATATTCAACACTAGTTGCTTTAACAACCAAAATAAATCTCAGTGGTTCAACAACACAACAGAAGTTTACTTCTCACTCCTTTGCAGTTCCATAAATGTCAAATGGATCAAGTGGGCAGCTCTTTGCCAAGGATTCCCTTGGAGCCCAGCCCCCCTACATCATGTGGCTGTCCTGTCACAGAATCCTTCACTGTCATCCATGTGGCCATGGGAGAGAGAGAATGTTTATAACATCTGGAGAAGAGGACCATGCATTATTGTTCTTCTTTCCTTTTCTTTTACCCTCCCATCTCCCCCACTCCTTCCTTTCTTTTCTATTTCTGTCCATTCTCCCTGCATCCCCTCTTTCTAACAAATATGTACTGAGTATCCTGGAAGAAATGTGAGTGAATGATGAGAGGAAAGCAGAATAGCCTTACTGAAGAGCTCTTCCAGCACAAGGGTCTTCTTGGGGTGGTATTAGGAGTGGGAGATGGGGAGAAGCCAGGATGTGTCCATTGCCCCTCAACAGATGGCCAACATGCAGTGCAGTAGATGAACCCTTAGGTTTCAGTTGTGTTGATAGGTCAGGTAACACAATGTTAAAAACAAACACTTTCTGTGAGAAGATGTTGCACATCAGAAGAAGAAAGCTGTCACTGATGGAGCTGATGAGGCCAGAACCAGCCTCCTGGCCCACTGTGGGGCTCTTCACCAGCCTCCCTCTGCCAGTGCCCTTCCTGAGCCTCCTCCCCACCAGCTGGAGAGAGTGATGGCCACAGCATTCTTCCCATCCACTGCTTTCAATGTCACCTTTCCAGTGGTTAGCACTGAGCTCCCTACATGGCGATCTCACTTTGGCAACCCCAAATGTAGCTCAGTTTATTATAGACTCATAAGAACAGCTTTATGAGCCCTTAATTGCTGCAGTAAAGGCTCAAAAAGGCTTGATATTCTAACTCCAAAAGCAGTCAGAGCTGCAGGGTATTGTGTGGGCAGAACTGTGAAAAACAGACGGCACAGAGGTCACAGTCCCCAGGAAGGCACTCATTGCCTCTGCCATCCACACCAGTGGCTTTGTTCTTCCCTCTCTTCAGACCTCCATCTTGTTTCTTAGCTTTTCCTCATGTCCCCTAATGCTGGAGGATCCAAGCAATATCCATTGGATGGCTACATGCGCCAGGTACATGCCCATGACTGTCACAGCACTCCTCCGAGTGGCTACCATTGTCTCAACAGAAAGATGGTGGAACTCAGGCTCTGAGAGCTGGGGGCATTTGTCTGAGGTCATATAGCCAGGCGGCAGCAAAACTGGGACTCAGAGTCCAAATTCAGTGCCCCCGCTAATTCATTGACTTAACTCCACCGCACCATCTCCCATTTTGCCGAACCACCTCCAGCTGTTAATTTCACTACCCTCACCCTCACTTATTACAAGAAGCCCTGGGCTTCATGCTTCACAGAGGGAAATAGTAGAGGAACAGGAGGGAGGCAGCTTTGTGTTACCTTTTATGATAAATATATTATCTTGCCTTTTTTTCCCCTTTGATTGGTTGATTTGCCGCCTCCACATTCAGGATATTGTCTCCTGTGCAGCAGAACAATCTGTGAAATGTATACGTAGAACCAAGGGAGTCCTGCATCCTGGATGCCCATCTCTGACCTAACTGGCTTGCTCACCCTTTGTCCTTGTAGGTTGCATTCTTGTTGGCGTGACCTTCATCTTTTGTCCCAAAGCCTAGAATGCCCAATGCCACCTCCTTTAGTTTATCCTAGTCTACTTCATCTCTAAGGACCAGCTTAAACGTATCCTCCTCTTGGAAGTCTTCCCTGATCCTGCTTAACCAAACATGATCTCTCACTGTACCTGACATATGTTGTCCGGTTGGCCCTTTTCAACCTCGTATTATAATAAGGATGCATGCATGCCATCTCCCCTGTGAGATTTTGCAGGAGAAGCAGGCATTGTGGTAATTACATGGATTTAGGTGGCAGAGAGACTTGAGTCCACTGCTGGTTCTGCTACTTACGAGCTCTGGGACCTCAGGCAAGTGATGTAGACTCTCCAACTCTCAGCTTCTCTGGCTCCAACGTGGAGACTTTAACATCCACATCACAGGTGCTGTGGGTGCCAGAATAAGATAGAGGAAGGAAACACTTTAGCATAGTATCTGACACCCAAGAGGCTAGCAAATAGCAGGTACTATTACCTTTGTTATTAAATAAACAAGGATTTGAATCCCAGATCCACCTCTTACTTTGACTTTAGATCTCTCCTAAAACCTCAGTTTCTTTATGCTTAGAACAAGGGAAATAATACTTCTCTGATAGGGTTTGAAATTAAAAGAGATCATACGTAAAATGCATAGCACAGTGAAATAGACATAAAGCAGGTATTCGTTAAATGTTTATGGAATGGATTCATAAATTAATAAACAGGCATAATGGTGATAGGGGCCACAGATACACAATAGATAGAGTCAGAGTTCATTCTGGCTTATTTAAAGGCCATATGACGATTTATTGAAGATCTTACAAAAAAGTAAAGAAGAATAATAGTAACCATTTAGTGAGCACCTCCTCTATGCAAATATTTTAAAATAGTATCTGATAACTGCAAGAGACAATAATTATTACCCTCAACAAAGATCTGGCTGATTTAGGACTCAAACTCCTAACCACTACATTGGTTTTCCACTCATCAGATGGGAAAATCCAGGTGTTTTGAGAGTCAAGACACTGTTAGTCTGAGTGGTAGAAAGGCAGGTCAAAATAGCTCAAGCCAAAAAGAACTTATGGTCATAAAGCTGGGAAGAATATAGGATCTCTCTAAGAATTGAGAAAAGTCCTGGAACCTGATGTTTAAACCAGCAGCCCCACCTTTCCACCTGTTAAAAATTTGCATATCATTTAAGTGCAGAATCAAAGCTTCATTATTCATTATTTCTCTTCCTCTTCCCCACCAAACACGAACTGCTCCATTTTCAGATTCCCCCAAATACTTTGTTCATAGTAAAGTACTTGCCATATCTTGCCTGGTAGTGGTAAATAGCACAAATAATCTTTGTTATTCAATAAACAAGGATTTGAATCCCAACTTCAGCTCTTACTTTGACTTTAGATATCTCCTAAAACTGCAGTTTCTTTATGCTTAGAACAGGGATAATAATACTTCTCTGACAGCATCTGAGATTACAAGAGATCATATGTGGGGCGCCTGGGTGGCTCAGTTGGTTAAGCTGCAGACTTTGGCTCAGGTCATGATCTCGCGGTCCGTGAGTTCGAGCCCCACGTCGGGCTCTGTGCTCACAGCTCAGAGCCTGGAGCCTGTTTCAGATTCTGTGTCTCCCTCTCTCTGACCCTCCCCCATTCATGCTCTGTCTCTCTCTGTCTCAAAAATAAATAAACGTTAAAAAAAAAAAAGAGATCATATGTAAAATGCATAGCATTCTTACATGGAAGTGGTACTTACCTTTGTATTCATACACAGACCAATTCGGCATTTGGTGCTCAAAAAGTTTCTGAATAGATTGATGAATGGACCAAGGGATGGATTGATAGGTCCATCGATAAATGGGTAGAGGTAAGGTAAAAATAGAAATTAATGGATAGACGAGTGAATAAATGAGTAGATGGGAAATATATTGATGGGAAGAATTGTCATTGGATGAATGGATTGAAGAGCAGATGGACACAAATAAATGGATGCAGGGGGATAACTTCATGACTGATAGATCGACGGGTAGATGGCTTACTGAATGGGTAGACGTATGGGTGAATGGGTAGATGGATAATGAGGTGGGCAGATAGATGTCAAAGGCTCCTCTCCCTTTCAGGTATGTATAGAATTTTAGTCCCCTCTTGGGGCGCCTGGGTGGCGCAGTCGGTTAAGCGTCCGACTTCAGCCAGGTCACGATCTCGCGGTCCGTGAGTTTGAGCCCCGCGTCAGGCTCTGGGCTGATGGCTCGGAGCCTGGAGCCTGTTTCCGATTCTGTGTCTCCCTCTCTCTGCACCTCCCTTGTTCATGCTCTGTCTCTCTCTGTCCCAAAAAAAATAAATAAAAAACGTTGAAAAAAAATTAAAAAAAAAAAAAAAAGAATTTTAGTCCCCTCTTGTATAAATAAAATGGGCAGCTGGAACAATTTTCTTTAGTTTTATTTTTTTGCCATGATAATTCTCTTAGAAGACATCAGGACAAAGTTGATGCCTTCTTTAGATGGAGTCTGGGAAAATGCAAGCAAAATGTCTACCTGCTGTCGTTTTTATATTACTCGTCATAATGTGTTTGAGTATCTCACTGAAGAGGAAAAGGAAAAACAGATTTTATATAATACGTGACAGTCCATTAATCCTGACTTGCCTCCCTCTTGGATTCTGAGAGTAATGCCCCCCCCCCCCACGCTGACTAGGGAGGGAAGAAAGATCTGGGAGGTGAACAGAGCAGCAAGATGGACAAGTTCATCGCTTATTATCATTCATGGGGCAAATAACCCCCAAGAAACATATCCTGCTGCCCCCTCTATTTTATTTTATTAAAAAATTTTTTTTAATGTTTTTATTTATTTTTGAGAAAGAGACAGACAGACCACGAACAGGGGAGGGTGATAGACAGAGGGAAACACAGAATCTGAAGCAGGCTCCAGGCTCTGAGCTGTCAGCACAGAGCCTGGCACTGGGCCTGAACTCATGAACCGTGAGACCTGAGTCAAGTTGGATGCTTAACTGACTGAGCCACACATGTGCCCTCTGCTTGCTCCCTTTAACCTGCTCTCTGCTGCACTCCTGACTCTGGCTCAGAGGGGCTTCCTCTGCTTTGGAATGACCTGGAATGAGCAGGAACAAAGTTGTATTGTGGAGCAGAGTCATGAAGAAAAGTCAATGAGTTCTTAGAATTCAATATAGCCCTAGGTTCTAGTCTGATTAAATTGGAACAGTCACTACACTCATGTTAGATGTAATATGGTTCCAAAGTGATGCAAGAGGATGATGTTTAAAGGTCCTTGGAGGCAGGCAAATTTGAGTTTGTGTCAAAATTCTCTCTCCTGTCAAGTGAGGGACTTCTGTTTCTAGCGACATGGTAAACCAGGTGCCTCCTACCAGCACCAGCCCCCAACCCTCCTGTCAATGTTGGATAAAATATTT
This sequence comes from Neofelis nebulosa, assembly GCF_028018385.1. Taxonomy (NCBI): domain Eukaryota; kingdom Metazoa; phylum Chordata; class Mammalia; order Carnivora; family Felidae; genus Neofelis; species Neofelis nebulosa. Next base: position 13,228,487 of record NC_080789.1, read on the forward strand.
TCATATCTTTTTGAATGCTTCTTTGAGCTGGCCAGAAGTTAAGTGACACTCATGATAAAGACCTAGAAATGTAAGGATAGCACCAAAAGTACCTTGTGCCTGAATGACATTTTCTGATCTTTGTGAAACTTAATTTTAAGTTCTTGCAGCTCTACAGGCTGGAGACAGAAGACAAACCCAGAACCCACCCAAGACAAGGTGATGGCTGCTGTAGGATCTCCCCAATAAAACTGGGCTCTGTAGAAGTTAGTACACTTTAATGCACAGGAGAATTAGAAATAATACGTCCTGGAGAATTGCAAAGAAGTTTGTAATAAAAAGAAGTTTGCCTTAGAAACCATAGCAATAAATAAAGAAGAAAATTTTCCCATGAGAAGTTACAAACACAAGAGCCATCATCCAGGCTGCTGCAGTCAGAATTCACTTTATCTATTGAACGTATGGCTAAGAGTTTAGTTTAAAATGGTCTTAGTCTTGTAGACCCCCCTGACTTGGGCAGTAGAAAGAAACCTAGGTAAATCTTGACTGGAATAACCCACCCCAAGTTATTTCCAGAGGTAAAGTATCAGGGAAAATGTGCATATCTCAGTAAAGTAAACCACTAACTTTTTATATTTTTTTTATGGGCTAGACATAGCTTTCTCCCTCAACCCTATAGTTGTCACTTTTCAAAACGGCAAGCTCTCATTTGAGTCCTGGGTAATATAGCTTTCTTTGAAAGAACAAAATAGAACGGATGATAAGAATAATAATGAGAGTAACAATGAAAACAGGAGAAAAGATACAAATGTACAGAAGGAAACATAATATACATGACTGTTACTGTATTGCTGGATACACAGACTGTGACCAATTTCAATTAATATAAATAATGCTGAAAAGAGTACTTTTATGTTGAAATATTTGACCAGATTCTTTTTATTTACCTGGAATAAATTTCCTAAAAGTACTATTACAGAAATGAAATGAATGGCCATTTTGTGGTCTCCCAATTCCCAATGGGATCATGTATACAAAGAGCCTTATGAAACCTCAGTCAGGTAAAATAGAAGGAATTTTATGTTATTTTTATTAAAGGTAGGGATAAGTGAAGAGTAATAAATGCATTGCATTTCAGTTTGATTAATTCACCAAATATCTCTTAAGCTCATGCTTTTTATCAAGGAAATCCTAGATGCTAGGGATACAAACATAAAAAGTCACAATCCTTGCCCTCCAGAAACTAACCATAAATAAGACGGGATGGGTAATTAATTGTATATCCATGCTTGGCACTGTGCCAGCACCTAGTAGCTGCTTAGCAAATATTTGTTAAGTTCAATGAATAAGTAGTTAGCATGTAATAGTGCCATGGTAAGGATGTAGGAGGGATTTTTCAGTTGAACCTAAGCAGCGACAAGATGTGGGGTTGACAGAGAACTCAGCACCCAGCTTCCAGGCAAAAAGCCAGTGCCCTGAAACAAGATGTGAAAGGTGAAACCCCACCTTCTCCTGGGGGTTCCCCTTGCACAGATGTGGGAAGCAAATCCTAGCAGGCATGGGAGGTGGTGGAAAGTGGAAGCACAGGGCACCTTGAGTTTGAGCTTTCGGGAAAACCTCCAAGATGCAAGCCTGTGTGCTGAGCGCTAAACACCTCTTGTCTAGGAACTTGGAATTTGCTGCTTTCATGGCTGGACCACTCTTCTCCAAGAGCCATAGCCTACAGCTCAGCCCCACACTCCACGTGGATCAAACATCACCTCCTCAGAGAGGATTTTCCTGGCCCTCTTGGTATTCAGATCTCACCCCCCCACACCCCGCATTCCTGCCTTAATTATCTCCATTTTATTACCAGATGACTACTATTCTTATTAGTTAAATGTTGATCCCCCCTCCCCAACAAAAAGAAAAAGGGTCTTTGTCTCTTTCGTTCATTCTTGCAACCACAGTGTTCAGAACAGCCACGTAATATGCAGCAGAAGCTCTGGGTAGTGTCTGTGCTTAACAATACTCACGCTCAGATGTTAGGTGTTCTTATATACACGAAGGGGACTCAAGGAATTTTTGGAGGTAATGAATATGTCTACACATTACCTGGATTGTGGTGATGGCTTCATAAGTGTATGCATATGTTCAAACTCATCAAATTGTTTACATTAAATATGAGCAGTTAATAAAACTTGTAAAACAAACAAACAGAAAAGATACCCGATGAATATTTGTTGAATGGATAGATGAATGAATAAGTAAATAAAGGCTATTTTGCCTGGAAAACCACCTTATTTAGCTACTTAGTTTCTTGTAATAACTGCCATTTCCTAAGTGCTTACTATTTTCAGGCACCATTTGGCTTTTCTTTGTACATTATTTCATTTAATCACCCAAGAAACTTATGCAGTGAGCCCTACTTCTATCTCATTTTATAGACAGAGCGATTATATAAGCCAGAGAGGTTATAAAATGTTCGTGGCACAGTGGCTTGATCTTGCTGTTGTTCTGCGCTTGTTGTTGTTTTTGGTTTATTTAACATTGAGAGGGCTTTGTGTGTCCTCTTAATCATATCACCTAACAGCTAACATAGCAGAGGGAGGTTGCGGAGAGAATGTAGGATTTGAAATCAGGTGACCTGAATTCTGGCTCCAGCTCTGCTCTGTCAGGCTACAACTTTGGTGGGAGCCTCACTTTCTTCATCCATAAAGTGGAAGCTCCTTCCCGTCTGTCCTGCTTTACAGAGTTATTGTGAGCAAAATGCAAATTAATAAATGGGAAGGTTCTCAGCAAGCAATAATTTGCTATACAAATCTGGCTATATTCTTACAGCTATACCCTCAGGGGAACTAAGTCTGAAAGACCTGAAGTTTCTGAGCTTCCAAGTTTATCTTCCTTTGCATATTTCATTTGCCTGACTTTGGTAGACAGGATCATTAATATTAATGTTCAGGCTTCATGAATTATGCACCCGAACCAAGAAAATTTTCTTCTACCTTTCCCATCTTCTACTTTGTTTCACTGGCCCAATGAACTTCTGCCACTGACAAAGACCCCACAGAAAATGAAGACAAGACCTGTCCTTGGAATGACAGAACATGCGGCCATCCCCACACCAGGCACCGTCCACTGCCAGCACAAAGTCTAAATTTCCGCATATGCCAGCACACATTTGAGTTTCCAGGTGTTGATCTCAGTGTTCACAAAAGTCCTATTGGGCCACCTACTGACCTGTGGTTGGAAACACTTCTGGCAGAAGTCCAGCCACATACTCAGTCAATGGCTTGTCCAGTAATGGACACTAAGGAGGTACGTTGAAGATACAACTCTCAAGGAAGAGAGGGAAGAGCATATATATTTGGTAACTTATGATATGATCTCAACATTTCCACAACAATCAACAAGGTATCAAGGGAAGTGGAGGGAAGATGCCTGTGGTAGGCAGAACATTGCCCCCACCCCAAAAATGTCCTAATACCCAGAATGAGTGACTATGTTACCACACATGGGGAAGTATTAAGGTTGCAATTAGAATTAAGGCTGCTGATTAGATGACTTTGAGACCTGGATTCTCCAGGTGGGCCTAATGTAATCACAAGAATTCTTAAATGGATAAGAGAGACAGAAGAGAGAGCATGTCACAGTGATACAGTGTGAGACCCAACTTGCCATTGTTGGCCCTGAAGATGGAAGGGGGCCAGGAGCCAAGGAGAGTGGGCAACCTTTAAAAGCTGGAAAAAGCAAGCAAATACATTTTCCCCTAGAGCCTCCAGAAACAAGTCTAGCTCTGCCAAAACCTTGATTTCAGCCCAGTGAGGCTCCTTTCAGATTTCTGACCTCTAGGACTGTAATGCAATAAATCTGTGCTCTTTTAAACCCCTGAGCTTGTGGTTATTGCTTATAAAAGCAATAGGAAAATATTACAGTGCCAATACTCTAAATGTCACCTGGAAGTTTCTGATCAGAATTGTGGCTCATTGCCCTGAAAGCTAGAATATTCCTCTGCTATATCAATCTGGAAGTTATAAGACCAGACACATTATCCATACACTAAAATCAGTGAGCTGACAGATATACCTCCTCTCTGAATCTCCACTTACTCACATCTGAGAGGGTTCAACATTGATCTCCAGGGTTCTTCTAGATCCAAAACCCAAGTCTGCAGGAACGTTTTGCCTCTGTGGCTTGCAACTACTGTCCTGATAGGAATGGACTCATTCATGTGGCTATAGAAGACTGACATACAAACACCAAGATTGTTTTTTTTAATGTTTATTTATTTATTTTGAGAGAGAGAGAGAGAGAGAGAGAGAGAGAAGGATACAGAGAAAGAATGGAGGAGGGACAGAGAAAGGAGAGAGAGAGAATCCTAAGCAGGCTCCATGCTCTCAAGCACAGAGGCCGATGTGCGGCTGGATCCTAAGAACAGTGAGATCATGACCAGAGCTAAAATTAAGAGTCAGATGCTTAACCAACTGAGCTACCCAGGTGCCTCAACACGAAGATTGCTTTTACAGACAATTCACTAATACATGAAGCATTTCATAACGCTGCTGAATCAGGTACTCACTGTTGCACAAAAATTTTGTCCCAGAACTTTCAGTTCAGGACAACAAACACATGTGTCCCAGTTCCTGTGGCTAAGGTCTCTGGGTGCACCTTAACTGGGTGCCTCTGGCTTCATGTCCCTCACAAGGCTGCAGTCGAGGTGTCAGCTGGAGCCACAGTCAAGGCTTGACAGGTGGAGGATCTGTTTCCAAGCTCCCTCGTGTGTTCATGTGGCTGATGGCGGACTTCAGGTCCTCACTGGCTACTGGCTGGAGACATTAATTCCATGCCATATGGCCTTTTCATAGAGCAGCTCACAACAGGGCAGCTGGCCTCCCTCAGAGTGAACAACATCCGGTGTAGCACATGACCCTTCTGCTCACTAGAAAAGAATTAGTGAGTTCAGCTCACACTCAGCTGTTGGGGGCTGCAGATGACACAAGTGTGTGAATATCAAGAAGCCTGCCTTGTGGCAGGCCATCTCAGAGGCCACCTGGTTCAGATGCCCTCTATAATATGTAGGATGATGAATCGGTGAATATCGCCAACTATTACAGGGAATAATGAGTTTCATTCTTGGATGAGCGAAAGAATCATATCTTACTGTGGCTGGTTTGACCAAAAGTTAGGAGACTGATCTAATGAGCCTGAAGTCGTGCCTTTAAATCTCTTACAGGCCCAGGCCCACTACCTTCATCCTGGCCTGAGGCTGCTGAGGGTGAAGGATAGGAGCGTTTCTGCTCTTACCCTCACATAGGCTGGCATCATTTCACACCTGGATGACTGCAAGAGTTCCTTAATGGCCTATTGCCTTTTAATCTTGCTCCTTTTCAACTCATTTTCTACAAAGTAGCAAGAATATCTTTAAAATAAATTATCCCACTCCTCTGCTTAGATCTTTCAATGGTTCTCATTTATTTAGGATAAAGCCTGAAATTCTTAGCAGCCTACAAGACCAGCATGATGATATGGCAGCTGCCTATTTCTTCAACTTATTTCATGCTTCTATTTCCCCCTTGCTCACTGCTTTCTAAGCACTGGACCCTCCTGTTTGTCCCTTGAACCTATCCAATTTCTTTTTGCCCCAGGACACTTACACATGCTATTGTTTCTGCCTCATACATGCTCTTAGAACTCCACCTGGCTAGTTTCTACCTAGTTTAAATGCCATATCTTCAAGTGATGTGATTTGTAATTATATATATAGTTTCCTATTTGACTCTAAGTTTCTGAGAGGAAGACCCATATCTCACATGCTTACCATTATATACCAGCCTAGCACATAGGAGCTTGGCATATAGTTATTAGAGTGAATGAAGAGAACCCAAGAGTATCTAAGCCCTAGTTCGGACAAGCCACATCTCCTTCCCATAGGTCTTAGAAGACCAACATAGACAAAAGCAGAAGAACAAAGTAGGGAACTTAAGGTTAAACTCTAATAAGAGACACTCAGCCACAGGTAGGATTTCTTTTTCTCCTCTACTTGTTAGCTTTCAATATAACCTTGAACCGATCAAGCTGAAGGCCTAGGATGTCTATTTCTTCCCACTGTTCAAATATGTCTCCTACTTTTTCAATGAACCTAAGGGACCATAGGAAAAGGATCTGGGATGGTGGGGCTGGGGGTGAGGGGGAAGAACACTTACCCCATGGTGGAGAGCCAAGCTTGCTAAGGCTGCCCACAGACCTCTTGGTCTAGGGTTATATCAATGGGCCATATTGTGTCTCTTGGAAGAAACGAGAGCATCCAAAAGAGAAAAAGAGAGGTGAGACCATATCATCACCAACTTGCAGAAGGAAGAAAGAGGGGAACATGTGCACTATCTTATCTTTCCATTTCCTTGAAAGTGCCACCCATCAGAATCATAGTTCTCATTAAATAGATGGAATGGGGCCACTCAGGCCAGCATCCTTCCAACTCTTCCTCCTCAATGGGAGAATGCTGTGACCTTGATCCTGCTACATCTTTGGGAAGATAGGAAAGGAAGAAGGATGAATTGTGTGCTGGACTTTTCTACTTAGAGAAGAGTAATGACAGTTACTGGACTAGAGCCATTCCTGTCTGTGTGGAAAATGGAGGCCTATCTTGGGCCTTTTATTCTTTCCCATCAAATGGCACTTTAAATTTTGAATAGGGACTTCACATTTATTATCTCATTTGATCCCTATAGCGCCTCTACAACATTGGTTGGGGTAGGATGTTAATATTATTTGAAAGATGAATCATGAGACTTAGGTCATCTTACATATTTGAAAACATTACCAGCATGAAAATATTTTGAAATAACTTTTTTTAAACTCTATAAATTTCTTTTAAATGATACTTCTCGAAAGTATTAGAGGATCTAGCATTGTTATCAATTTACGTACATATTTGTGAAACACTGAGTTTGACTGTTAAAAAACAATTTTTTTCCTCAAATCTTTCTCCATTCTTCTTCCCTCCCCCCCTTTGCTTTCTCTGTCATTGAGTCAGAGAATAATTCAGTCTTAAGTCAATTAGGTGGGACAGAAGAGGGTAGGCATCAGCATTTGCAGGGGAGAGAGTGCAGTGCTCTGGAGTGGGGCGGGAGGGGAGAGCTCAGGGAGGGGAGGAAGTCTTCATGTGAGGGCTGCCCAAGCAGAATAACCTGAGCCTGGCCACGCAAAGGAGTAGCCTGATGTGAAGTGTCAGGGCCTGGAACATGTGAAAATGTTGTCTATGTCAGGGAGAGCCATCCCAAGTGTGCCAAGGGGGGGCATTTGCAAAGTGGAGCAGCCTTCAGGGCCCAAGTGGGGTGAGAAGTATATCTATTCAGTCAAGGAGGGGCAGCTGCCTGGCCTGGGAAGTCAGAACCTTAGCAAGATGAAGAGTGTGATCCTCAGGACGGACAGTCCATGAGGAGTGTCATGTGGGGGAGGGTGGCAGGACTAGCTTAGAGTGGAGAGTCAGAGCATGAGCAAAGTGAGGAGGGGTGCCTGGCAGTGGGGTGGGGGGGAAACTGCAAGCATGATCCTTAAGAGTATGCCCCTGTGATGGCTCGGAGCCTGGAGCCTGTTTCCGATTCTGTGTCTCCCTCTCTCTCTGCCCCTCCCCCGTTCATGCTATGTCTCTCTCTGTCCCAAAAATAAATTTAAAAATGTTGAAAAAAAAAAATTAAAAAAAAAAAAAAATTAAAAAGGGGCGCCTGGGTGGCGCAGTCGGTTAAGCGTCCGACTTCAGCCAGGTCACGATCTCGCGGTCCGTGAGTTCGAGCCCCGCGTCAGGCTCTGGGCTGATGGCTCGGAGCCTGGAGCCTGTTTCCGATTCTGTGTCTCCCTCTCTCTCTGCCCCTCCCCCGTTCATGCTATGTCTCTCTCTGTCCCAAAAATAAATAAAAAAATGTTGAAAAAAAAAAATTAAAAAAAAAAAAAATTAAAAAGGGGCGCCTGGGTGGCGCAGTCGGTTAAGCGTCCGACTTCAGCCAGGTCACGATCTCGCGGTCCGTGAGTTCGAGCCCCGCGTCAGGCTCTGGGCTGATGGCTCGGAGCCTGGAGCCTGTTTCCGATTCTGTGTCTCCCTCTCTCTCTGCCCCTCCCCCGTTCATGCTATGTCTCTCTCTGTCCCAAAAATAAATAAAAAAATGTTGAAAAAAAAAAATTTTTTTAAAAAAAAAGAGTATGCCCCTGTGTGGGGGCAGCTCAGTGCAGGCGTATCCAAGGCCCAGCAGGGTGAGACAGGTGTTCACACAGTGCGGTGGCCCCACAGGGGATGTTGGAATTCAAATGGAAAGAGGGGGCCATCTGCTCTGGGAGAGGCAGTGGGGATGGGAGATTAGCTGTGTAGGAGAAACTGACCAAATATAAGTAAATAAAGTAGGGGTGGTGGGAACCATTTGGAGAAGCGAGATACAAACGTGGAAAGAAAATTGGAAAGGAAACTGCGGAGTTGGATTACAGTTGGAGCAAATTCAAGGTTTTTAATATTGATAGTCAGAAACATGAATGCGTGAATATATGCACATATGTTCCCTGACTCTGTCCACTGAGAAGATCTGGGAGCAGCATCACCCCAAGAGCAGTGAGCACACCTACAGCTCATATCTTGGTTTCTTAATATCATTCTCCACTAAAAGAAACTCAAATTCACTGGGAAGTAGCTAATTTCAGGAGTGGGGAAGGGATGAGATTACAAAATGGAAAGGGAACACCGTGTGACAGAGAGAAATAAGTGAAGCGTATTAAAGGGGCACAAACCTAGCTTGAATGAAACACTGCTGGCCAAATTGGAGAACAACCCAAGTAATCAAATAAGTCATAGTAATAGATTATTGCACACTGAACAAAATAGGAAACCGTGAATCCACACTGATAAAAACAACTTAAGAGTTTGATGACAGTGGCATATTTAAATAGTCATAGAGTACTTTCCCATAAAATACTTGCTAGTGACAAAAAGAAGAGGAGTGAGTTTACAGGGGGGCAGACACCGGCTTTTAATCAAAGAATCAAAGTAAGCAAATGGGCTCATCCACCACCTGGGGGGATGGGATGGGAAAAACACAGCATCACTTCTACAGTATTTCTGCCAAAGAAGCACAACCCAAATCTAATCGTAAGGAAGTATAATATAAAACCAAATAGAGAGGTATTCTACAAAATAAAAGACTGCACTGTTCAAAAGTGTCAAGGCCATGGGAAGTCAAAGAAAGACTGAGAAACAACTGAAGGACAGTCCTCTCGCTATCAGGGAAATTACTGGGACAACTGGAGAAACTTGAGTGGATGGTGGTGATTTCCTGATTCAAGGGATGTGTTGTGCTGCTTCTTCTTCATTTTAAATGTCTATTTATTTTTTGAGAGAGAGAGAAAGAGAGAGACAGCGTGAGGGGCAGAGAGCAGGAGACACAGAATTGGAAGCAGGGTCCAGGTTCCAAGCTGTCAGCCCGACGCAGGGCTCGAACTCATGAACCATGAGATCATGACCTGAGCAAAGTCAGACGCTTAACTGACTGAGACACCCAGGCACTCCGGGATGTGTTGTGCTTCTGTAAGAGAATGTTGCTGTTTGCAGGATAGACACACTGAAGTATTGGGGTAAACTGGATATCTGTTTGCACACTTACTCTCAGATGGTTTAGAAAACAAAATATCTGTATGTGTTGGTAAAAGTTTTCGAAGTTTAGGGTTGTTTTAAAAATTTCTTAAAGGCAATTGGAGGGATAATCCTTCATTGTCAACAAAAATGTCAGGTCTTTGCTTTTTATTGAAATTAGTCTGATCACACTGCTGTCTCCTCCCTACCCCAACTCCTAATCAGAAATCCTAATTTGCAGTCATGAATGTCTCTGATCCATTTTAATGAAATGGTAGGGGAGGAAAGAAATTAAGCATTGCTTACGTGATTGAATAGACCAAAATTTCCAATCTATGGATTTCCTGGGGAAAAGGACAATAAAGAGGGCCTTACAAACAATAGTAACAACTAACAATTTCTGGGAGTATTCTGTGTTCTAGGTGTTATTCTGTTTTATATTCCTTAATTCGGGCTAGTATTTTTCACAGCCCTATGGATAGGTTTTAATAATGCCACATTTTTTGGACAAGGCCACATAGTTGCTAAATAGCAGAACTGAGATCCAAAGCCAAGTAGTTTGACTCTTGGGCCCACAGCTACCAGGTTGGCAATAATAATTATTGTTATTGTGATAGTTGTTCATCGGTATTAAGTATTTAATATGTTCAAAGCACAGAGCTAGAAATATATTTAGTTGAATGTTCACACAAACCCTATAAATTTGGGTTTCCAGATACGTAAAATTTGACCAACGGCACTCAGTAAGCGGGAAAGCACAAATTCATAGCTGGGTCTGTGTGACACCTAAATCTGGTCCCTAAGCAATTACACCAGATCATCTATGTGTTGGTGGAAAAGTCAGTAACTCTAGAACTTTACTGTGCTTTTCACTGTTCCTCATGAGGTCTGGATTCTTTGTATGATACCATTTAGGAAGAAGTAGATATAAGGTTTGATCTTTGTCAGACTCGGTCAGCAGCTGCCATATTTAAGTGATTCAGCCCTGTGAGTGGTTGGTCAGTTAGTCAATATACTTCTGTGTGACCTTTCCTAGCAGAAAACTGACTTTGAAGGTCCCCCTTGCAGTAGTGATCACATGGTGCTCTTGTAATCCATTTTTTTCAAAGGCCAAGCTGATCAAAACCTTCTAACCGGGAGCCAAGTTGTTTCCTGAATCTTCATCTAATGGGCTCAGAAGCAGCTGTACTTTGCAGAATTGCCTGTGCTCTGCTGTCATGTCTGAAATATAATGACTGGCAAGGAGGGATCTGATCAACAGCTGTGTATAAATAAAGCCCAACGTCAAAGGTAGCCCTCCCTGTTGTCTTAGAGTTTCAACAGAGGCCCCAGAGGCCTAGAATGCATAATGGGTGATGTGCACCCCCATATCCTAAAATAAGATGCCATACTCCCTACAGGGGACATGGAAAGGATGTGATAAGACTGGTTCTGCCACTGAGATCACTTACCTCCAGCCTGTAAAATTGTCAAATTGGAGGTATTTGCAGAACAGAGCCCTTTGAAGAGGGCTGTTGGAGTGCTATAGGTTCTCTCTTCCTCTTTCCCTTCAAGGTGGAAATGTCAAGGGCTGCACCTCTGGGCATTAAATTAGATGAGAGACAGCTAATGGGACCACACAGGGAACATGGCCTGTGTCCCTGAGGACTGAGGGAATGTTAGGGTGGCGTGAGCTGCTGTTGAGCCAACTGTGAGTAGGATTTGAGCACATGAAAGCCATCCTTTTGCTATGGGGGGACACAGTTGTGGATTTTCTTGGACCAGATACTGGCCACAACTCAGAGAGCTTGCCTGGCACATCTCAGGAGGATTCTGTCCAGAGGACACATCCTGAAGGCACCCAATGAGAGGATGGACTCTCAGAAGACCCAGGGCTGACCGGAAACACAAGGTTGTCCCCCAGTGACACATTGATTTCAGTAAAGGAATTGCCTTGCTGGAAGATCCCAAGGGAAACACACAGAAGTGGTCTAAGAAAGAAAAGTCAGTTTTAACTGTTCACCAAACTTAGACCTGCAGCACCAGCTTTATGTGGTCAGCCACATGTAGGCTGACTTTCTTCATCTGGGCTTACCCTAAAGGTGATGGAAGCAGCAGGTGGCCAGGGGACTAGAAGGATATCAAGAGAAAGACAAGAAGCCGAGCACACCCTCTATCCTCACTGGGGGCCAGTTTGCAAGCCGAGTAGGGGATGAGTTCAAACTTGAATCATGTTTGGCTTCACACTGCATGTGACATTGTCATTCACACAGATCAAAAATTATCAAATATTGGCATCTTCTCGTGGTTTAACCTAAAACAGTAGATTGGATTTGATGGTTTAATGGCCAACATGAAATTACTCTCGAGAATGAAAAGAACCCAAAAAGCAATGGCACATGCATAAGATTTACTTGCAGGTTCAGGGTAAGAACTAACCCACACAGAGCAGGCTTGGAGGCCAGTGGGAGAAAGAGTTAAGCTGTAATAAAGTTGCCCTCATTAAGTCCAGTTCTTCCCACATAATGGGAACATGTATGATGCATTTTCCTACTGGGAAAAAAATAACCTTTGATATGTTCATGAGTTAATGCGCTTGGTAAAGAGCAATTCTTTAATAAATTGATTCATCCAGTAAATACTTATTGAGGTATTAGCACTCTTTGGTTCCAAGATTACCTACTGAGGTGAGAAAGACAGACAGGATCCTTGCCCTCAAGGAACTTACATTCTTTTGGAAGGTGTAGATGGCTGGTGGCCACTATGAAGGAAAAAGAAAATAAACTTATAAGATCTTCCCAAGATGCCCAACAAATGTTATGAGCAAAATGAATACCATGGTCTGACCAAGATTATCTAGGGCTTGGTAATCAAAAAGGTCTGCCTAGGAGATGACCTATGAACTGAGATGTCATAGGAAAAGGAATCATTCAATGAATTAAAAGAGGAGGGGATAGGGAGGAACAAGTGTAAAGACACCAGGCAGGTGTGAAGGACAGAAAGGATGCCAGTATCAATGGTGATGATCAAGTTCTTCTCCTTGACTGTAATTGACATGAAAGCTGAACCATGTCCCCTTCATGTCAGTTTCCTGATCCCCAGCTGGGCATAGTGAAGGTGCCAAAGTCAGGTGCACAATTCTTGAATGAACCTCACTTGTTATGTTTGGGGATACTGCCCAGGCCCCAAGTCCAAACCAACTTTGGAGCAAATTTCACAGTCAGACATGAAGTTTGACCAGTAAGAAGATGCACAGATGAGTGTAAGCCCTTACTTAAAGCCCAGGCTCTTCTGGCCGCGAATGAGCATGTGACCTTCAAGTAGAAAGGAAAGAGGCACGATGAGGAAGTGGAGAAAGAGAGATGGAGGGACATTTTCAAAAGAAAAAGAGTCCAGAGGGATGGTCAACAATCATATTTGACCTTCCACTTCAATACGGGCCTTCTTATTTCATCATTAAGAAGTGCTATTGAAGGTAGATGCTGTCCATTTTTTAATCATAAGGAAACTAAGGCTCAGAAAGGGTAACTTTTTGAAGAATATCACATAGCTAAAAACTAAAAACTGACAAGGCCAGAACTTGAAACCAAAACCATAGGATTCCAAGTCTAGTGCCCTTTTTAACTACAATGTATTCCTGTAAGGTACAAGGCAAATGAGCTCATGAGAAAATAGATGTTGAGATGTTGAGATGTTTTCATGAGAAAATACAGGTTGTCTACCTGTTGTACACCCCTATTGTATATCATTCAATCCTCTTTCAAACTCACAATGTTGGCATGACACCGTGTCATGCCTACACTTCCCTGGGAAGCAGTAGCCAAGATGGAATTAGAAGCCCAAGGCATTCAGGGTGCTTGGGTGGCTCAGTCGGTTGAGTGTCTGACTCTTGATTTCAGTTCAGATCATGATCTCACAGTCACAGGACTGAGCCTTGCATCAGGTTCTGCACTGAGGGTGGAGCCTACTTAAGATTCTCTGTCTCTCTGTCTCTCTGTCTCTCTGTCTCTCTGTCTCTCTCTTCCTCTACCCCTTTCTCTTGTGCACACGTGCTCTCTCTCTCTCTCTCTAAAATAAAAATTTTTAAATTAAAAAAAAAAGAAGCACAGGGAATTTATTGAGGTAAATGCACATGGAAGATAAAAGGGAGCAATGGCAGGAGTAGATGAGGAGGGTCTCAGACCAAGATGCGGGTCTGGCACCTGTGAAGGGAGGGAGGGTAGAGGTCTGGGTAGGAAGAGCTTCTAGGGCTAAGGTGTAGATCTGAGCAAGTCTCAGCAAGGCTGTGGAAGTTTTGGAGCAAAGATGGGCAGTTAGAGGAGTCCCACAGAGGGCAGGTATGTCTGACGATAGTCCCCTCACGAGCTCAGTCCTCAGCTGGGACGGCCCAACATAACTTCTGCCACAGGTCATGAAGGTGTGACAGCTGGAGCTGTCTGCTAACTCCTCCCCTCGCAGCAGGTTCTCCCATGAAGGGAGATCTGAGTGGGACCCCCACCACCCCCACCCCATGGCTGTACAGACACCTACTTTATAAGTGGGTGTAACTGAGGTGCAGGGACATCGGGCGCCCGGCCCAAAGTCCCTCAATAATTGGCGGAGCTGTTTTTCTAAACCTGGTCCATCCCAAACCAAAGTGTTTTCCAACAAAACAAAAGGACACAAAGAAAGCAATGAAAAGGTACGGTGTCTAAGAGGGTCTCTCACTGTTTCCCTTCGTTTCCATTCCCCTTGACCTTTATCTTCACAGACCTACCCAGACTTCACTATTTCGACCTTTGCTTTCTCTTACCCAAGGCCCTAGCCACACAAAAATGTCACAGACACCGTTTCCTGTTTCCATGACTTCACACATACTGTTCCCCCATCTGGAAAATCCTTTCTGCTCTTATCTTCAATTGGTATTTGTGGCTGTTTATTTTCATTATCCGTTTATGTGTCTGCCTGCCGCACTTGACCGCACGTTGTGAGTTCCGTAGCCCGTAGGTGACTCATCTTTGTTTCTTTACTCCCTGCTCCAGTGCCAAACACATAGCAGGATCTCAGAGAGTGTTTATGGAAGGAAGGAATGAATAAACAAATGAACGCGTGGCTATTACCACTGCCATGAGTCAGTCCTGGACCCTTGGCCTTGCCTCTTATCCCCTATCTGTGCAACCAGGTGGAGATGAAAGCATTATCTGAGCAGTTCCATCAGCTTACAGTAATAGGCATTTCTCCTGTTTATCAGTGGTTACCACTCTGAGACACACAGGGATGACTTCTTATTTGCCCCCTTTACATTATTTCTAGCAAGCAGGGCTTACTTGGAACAATGAAATATAAGCCAACGTGGTGTGTATCACTTTGGGGTGGAAGTAGCCCGTGGCCAGGGCTCTCCTCCCTGCTGGGGAGTATCCCAGAAGCATACTTTGTCATGATGGTACCCTGGGTGAAGACAGCCTGGGATGGGCGCCACCACGTGGAGGACCGCTGCTCTGGAGAGGCACCCACATTGACACCCGAGGTTGCAGGAGCGGAAAATACACTTGGGTTAAGTGTCATACAACAAAATCTGGGATTTGCTTGTTACTGCTCTGCCTTGCTGCACCTGACTAACACAGGCACGGTCTCATCAAATCCAAGGACTAGAGAACTGGCAGTGGTTTGCACATTCTTCCATGTGTCAGACATGAGCTTGCTCAACCTCAGACTCCCAGGTCCTATCCACAGAGATCTGTGAGTCTCCAGGCTTGGATTAAGGTTTAAGAATCTGTTTTTATGAAGCTTCTGGCGGCAAGTCAGATGTGTAGGCACATTTGGGAATGACTCTACCACAGAATATTAAATATAAAGTTTTTTTTTTTTTTTAATATGAAAGGGTTTGCCATTTGGCAGAAGGGTTTTGCTCCAGGATACCGCATCAGTACCGGAAGAATCTGGATTAATGCCATGGTATTTCTAGCTCTTCCTTCCTGCCACAGTGCTCTGAGTCCAAGCTTCCCTGAATCACCTACGTGGCCTTGGACAAGTCACTTCACCTCTCGGGGCCTGCTTCCTCACATAGGAAATGGATAATAAAACTTTCTCTGCTGGGTTGTTAGATGCATCAGGATGGGTCTAACTGAATGCATTGCAGACATCCAGTAAATGTTGCTTATGGTCACAAAGAGATTGAGGTCCCAACAATCACATGAACGTGCCAGAGCTCACACAGGGAGCTTGTGGTCCAGAAGGGAACAGACTGCAGGATCCTTTCTGCCTCCCCAGCTACACATCTGGGTAACTGAAACAGGAGGGGGAACATTTAGGTAAGAAAAGGGTCTGGGCTGGGCTAGGAGGAGCTCGGGCCAGCTCTGCTCTGTGAGGCATCAGGACACGGCTGGCTGCCTGGCACATGAGTTCCCAGGTACCCGGTACTAAGTGAGGAGAGCTTGCAGCCAGGCAGCAGGAGCGCAATTAAAAAACTAATGGCTTTTAAATGGAGCTGCCTCTTAAGGGGGCAAAAGTCAAGTTGCCTCCAGGTTGTAAGAGAAGATGGAGAGAGAGAAGGAGGGGCTTTTAAACCCAATCGGAGAGCATTCATTTCAAACTACCCTGACTCTTCCTTTCTTCCAGCACACAGATAATGTCTTCCCTGAAGGCTGGGCTAGCGTTTCAATGGAGGGAGAGCTCACACCACCAGGATTTTGATCAGATCCCTTGTTCACTTCTTACCACCAGCCAGTTCTTCTGGAACATCTGGCTGGGCTCAGTGGTCAATCGGTTACTCGACAAACAAGTTTGGAGCTGTGAGTTCAGGGTTGGGTTAGGATCTGTGATGTCATGCTGCCCAAAGAGCCCTGCCTGGGAGTTAGTATGCATAAGTTCTGTCTCAGCTCTGCCACTCACCAGCTGTGATGATCTAAGTGACCTTAGAAAGGTCCCTCCCCTCTTTGTGCCTCATCATCTATAAAATAGCAGAGAGGCTGGTTGAATCAGACCATAATAATAATAAGCAACATTTATTTCGTGCTTATCACTTCTCAGGCACTGTTCTAAAGGCCTTACGCTTAAAAACTTATTTAATTCTGGCAACAAATCGACTTTATCATTCCCATTTTACAGATGAGTAAATGAAGGCACAGGAAATGTCATAACTTTCTGAAAGTGACACATTTGGCAAAGCACCAGGGTCCTCCCCATATCAATTCTCATGGTCTGGCTTCCAAGAATGCGCTCTTAAACACTGCCCTGTCCAGCTCTCTAGACTCTGCCTAGCCTTGCCAGTGCATGGTTCCAAAGACAAGAACTGGGCCTCCTTCCCTTGGAGTTTTCTTCCCTAGTAGAGAAACAAGACCAGTGCCAAAAAAAGTAATATTGAGCATGACGGTCTGGACTGGAGAACTCAGAGAAGAGACAGAGAGGATGGGTCCCAGCAGTCGGGGAAGGCTTCATGGAAAAGTTGACATCAGACATGGTCCTTGCAGAGGAAGTTGGATTTGGACAAATAAGAGAAGAGGGGGGCAGACATTTCTAATAATAGAAATGCATCAGCGAACCCCTGGGGGTTAGAACATGTGTGATGTCTAAGAGAGCATGTCTGAGGATCTTATCCTTTTCTGTAAGCACTTAGCCTCTTGGAACACTCCTGCCCCATCCTCCCAAGTTCAACCCCAGCAGCATCTTCTTTTAACCCTTTTTATGACCACCTTCCACCCAACACAGACTTGGCTATCACCATCTGTGCTACACCTTGCCTTTCCCGATGGACCGTGAGATTCTTGAGGCCAGATATAGGAATCTGTATTTGGTTCCCACCTCTGCACCCCAGCTCACAGAGCCTGTCACCATCTGGTATGCACTAGATGAGGAATTCATAGTGGAGATAAGATTTATACCAAATGAAGCCAGGGCATGGTCCGACTGGCAATCAGAAGAGTTTGGATTTGGGGTGCCTGGGTGACTCAGTCTGTTAAGTGTCCGACTTCAGCTCAGGTCATGATCTCATGGTTTGTGAGGTCGAGCCCCGCATTGGGCTCTGTGCTGACAGCTCAGAGCATGGAGCCTGCTTCGGATTCTGTGTCTCCCTCTCTCTCTGCCCCTCCCCACTTGCTCTCTGTCTCTCTCTCAAAAATAAATATTAAAATAAATTTTAAAAAATAATAATAAATAAACATTAAAATTTTTTTTAAAAGAAGACTTTGGATTTGATCTGAATTTAGACTGGGGAGTTGAATAACCTTGGGCAGAGGAATGACCCCATAAAATTTGTGTTCTATGAAACCCACATTGGTGGGGACAAGATTTGGGGTAGGACAATAATCTTTTATCTTTTAATATGAATTTAAGACCAGAAGAGGAGAAACCAATGATTCACATTCTGTAAATTTTATGGGTTATGGTTAAGGTTATTGGTAAGGAGGAGAATGACAGTGATGGTGATGTTGATGGTGGTTGATGATCCAACTTTGTTCTTTCAAGAATCTTTTCTCTTAAACCAGGCATATTTTTTTACTTATTTTTGTTTTAGAATTTTCTCCCTCTCACTTTCCATCTCACTTTCAGGTTCTAAGACAATGCTTTTTACACAGTAGGTTTAAAAATGAGGACAGGGAGGGTAACTTTTACAGTGCCTGGCATTTAGTAAATTTCAGGTCAAACTATCTAATCAAGGATTTCCAGGAAAAAAAATTTTTTTCAAATTACTCAGGTAGCCAATTTGAGCATTATTGAAATTCTAGTGTAGTTCTTTGTAGTTAATCAACTGCCCTACAGCTACATCAAGGACACAGGAAAAGAAAAAAGAAAGACAGACACCTACACCTAGAAGCTCCAAAGTGCCAAGAACATTTTTTTTCCAAAAAGTGAAAATAGATGGAACTCAAGATAAATTGGGCTGGAGAGTTTTGAGGTCATTCACACAAGGAGGAAGGTGATTCTAGAGCTGGGCAAAAGACTTAGCAGGCACTTACAGCTCTTATAAGCAAAACTCTAAAAGACAAGGAAAAGGATAATTCTTCAGAAATATCCTAGAGGAAAATGAGCCTCTCTAGTTCAAGAACAAGGAACTGAACTTGCAAGGACACTTATACCTTTAGAATTTAATTGTTCAGATCTTAGAAAGTGTCTTAGGACCTTGGAGGTAAAGCCTTGGATCTTTGAGAGAACACACACACACACCACACCACACCCATAGACTCAGCACATGACTGCTACAAACAAGCAAAACCAACTGGACTTTAGGCTCTTGTGTTTTATAGCCACATCTTACAGGCATCCAGGCATACCTGCTTCTCATTTGAGGGATCACTTAAGAAGACAGAATTCTATTTCCCTTAACCCCACCTATGCCACCTGTGTCTACCGGACAATTATGGTTTCTGAGATCCAGCTGTGGAGAAAGATTCCTCACTAAGAAGACACAATACAGCGTCAGGTCCCTGGAACCTAAGGGAGTCAGTGCCTGACAAGATACACCCCAGTGAGTCAATGGAGATCGCAAATGACATTTGCTGTAACATAAATACATCCCACACCTTCTTCCTGCACATCGCCCCCAACCACATCCTCAAGCACCCATCCTCAAGTACACATACACACTTTCAAGTACACATACATGCTTTCAGCACATGCTCATGTGCACACACTGCACAATCACGCACAACGCCTATCACCTCCGCAAACCTCACTTCACCTCTACACTAACTCACAGATGATCAGCTATGTGATCTCATTTCCACTGTCCTAGGAAATTCCCTGAGACCATCTTATATACACTCAGAGGCACGGACACCCCACTATCATGTCACCCCCTCCCCACACATCCATTTATTATCTCATGCCATGCACCGTTCTAAAGAATCGACGTTACATCAGCAAATAAGATAGCATGGCTCTGCCCTCCTGGAGCTTACATTCCAGGGGACAGATACACGACCAGTTATAAAAATAACACAGATTACATAGATAAATAAGATAATCACAAGTGAAAAAAAAAACAATTTAAACAAGGTAACGTCAGGGAGACAAGAATCATTGAGCAGGATCCACGAGCCCACACCCACCACTCATACGCATCACACCTCAGACCCTCTACTGTGAACAGTCCCACAAATATGCCCTCCATACAGTGGTGCACAAGTGTATTTTCCTCACCCACCCCATGTCATCACCCTCTCACCATCCCCACCCCATCTCTCCTGCAGACAAATAACCACACATGTAGTTCCTTCCTTACCGTGCTCTATCGCACAGCACACTCTTGTCAGCTCTATTGCTCCATCACACCCTTGTCTGTTCACATACCAATATACCAGGGTCATGGTTCCACACACACGCACTCCCCATCACAATGACCCCACTCCACTGCCTGCCACACACTCTCACACATGGATGTACCTACACATGTCACCAGCATGTGTCATGACTCATGAGTTCCACACATCACATCACAACATTCCGTGGATTGACTATTGTGTCTGCACAGACCCACACTCACACACACACTTCATTTGTGCACAGATATACACGGTACATCTTGCATTCAGCCTCATTTTGCTTCACAAAGGAGTGCATCTGATCTATCACCAACTTACTTTAAGAAATAACACATCTCCAGGGCGCCTGGGTGGCTCAGTCAGTTAAGCATCTGACTTCGGCCCAGGTCCACGGTTCGTGAGTTTGAGCCCCACGTCAGGCTTTGTGCTAACAGCTCAGAGTCTGGAGCCTGCTTCAGATTCTGTCTCCCTTTCTCTCTGCCCCTCCCCTACTCACACTCTGTCTCCTCTCTCAAAAATAAATAAACATTAAAAAAAAAAAGACATAACACATCTCCTGTTATTCTCCCCACCAGCCCCAAAGATTATTCAGTCTGTAGTTCTGTTAAGAAAGAACAGAGCTTACTCTGAGCTCAGACTAGGTGATATCTGTAAACAGTAATGGGAGAAAAAAAATTCCAACTTTATTTGGTTGAGACCCGAGTCAGGAACTTTTTCACCATTTCCCCTGAAGTCAAAACCATGGGGAGTTTGCCTCTCCCTTCCCCCTGACCTCTGCTTCTGCAGCTTGTTAGCTGCCACTGACATTGTTGGATACAAAGATTGTTCCAAACAGAGCTCTATGGGAGCCACTGGTGTGGCGTTGTGGTTGACTGTGCAGTGAATGAATCCTCCGTGATGCCTCTACACAAGGGGACACATCAGAGGTCCTCATGACATATCAATTTTTTATGGCTCAGTGCCTGGAAACAACACCCACTTGTCATCTCGCAGTCTGCAGATCAGGGACCCCAACATGGCTCTCTGTTAGGGTCTCAAAGGCTGAAATCAATGCCTCCATCAAGCTGAGTTCTCATCTAGAAGTTTTGCAGAACTTCTTCCCGACCCACTCATGCTTGGAAGCTGGTTTCTTACAGTTATAGGACTGAGGCCCCCATTTCTTTGTTGACTATCAGACAGAAGTTGTTGTCAGCTCCTAGAAGGCCCCACATACCCCACCATCTGGGTCCCCCACCTGCCTCCATCAAGCCCCTCTCACACTTTCTATCTCTGAGCTCTGTCTCTAACCTCTAGATCCAGATCGAAAGGGCTCAGGTAATTAGGCCAGGCCACCAGGATAGTCTCTCTAACTTAAGGTCAACTAATTTGGGACATTAATTCCATCTGTAAAATCTCTTCCCAGCAGTACCTGGACTAGTGTTTCAATCTCTGGGAGAAGGGGTGTGTAATCACAGGCTGGAAAACTTGGGCCCATCCTAGAACTCTGCTTAGCACACTAGTGTTTGGCCTGTACAAATAGCTCGCTTCTCCCGGGTTTCCCTCGGCCCGTATTTAGCCAGATATCTCCGTGTCCATTCTGACGGTAGCTCCTGTCTTTATTCCATTCTTCACTAATCACTGTGCTGAGGCCTGGGCGCACTCTCCTTTATGTGTCCAGCCTTCAGATATTTGGCCTGAGTAGCACAGCCCTCTCGGTCATCATTTTGCTTCATCTCACAAAGAAAGGACCTTTCATTTTTCCTCATAAGGTGCTCTTGACAATCTTCCTTATCCCAGCCCTGGGCCGCATACTCTTGAGAACTGAGAAATGTCATCCCGGACATGGTATTTAAAAGTCACTGAGTCCCAGCCCCTCGTTTTGCTGTTAGGGAAGCTCAGGTTACCAGAGAGACTGCCCAAGGTCACACATCAAAGAGGCATTAGAACTGCAGCCGCCCTAGCTACTTGTGATCCATACACCCTGGTGGGGAAGACCTGTCTTCCCACCAGACAGACCAGAGCCGGAGGTCTGGTGCCAGCGACAGGAAGGCAGAAGGAACTTGGTGTTTTCTGAGCCCATGCCATGTGCCAGGCCTGGGACTGGGCAACTAACACACGACATCTTAAATTCTCACGGTCACCCTTAGTCAGTGGTTCTCAATGCGGGGCAGTTTTACCCCCCACAGGACATTTGCAATCTGGAGAGATTTTTGGTTGTCACAACTTGGCAGGGGTGCTTCTGGCATCTAGTGGGTGGAGGCCAGGGATGCTTCAAGTATACTACAGTTCATGTGACAGCCCCCATGACAAAGGATTATCTGGCCTAAAACACCAACAGCGCCAAGGTGGCGAAAGCCTGCTTTGAGTTAAATGCTACTACGCTTTATGCATCCCCATGATTCTTAGCCTGCCCAGACTTTTTAAAGGTAGATTGGGATATAACTATAGATCATCTTTGTTATGCAGGCTGTTACCCCTCTTTCTTCTCCAAGCTATAAAGACTCAGAATTTCCCTCAACATTGTCTCATGTGTGCTCAGAAACAGCTGCCTCAGCATCTCAAGGCACTCACCAAGCTCTTCTTCTATATCAGACCTTCCAGAAATGTCACCTTGCCAGAACAGTGAATGTCTACGTACCTGAAGGTACCGCAACCTGCCTCTGATGTCTACCCCAAACGCCACTTTGCTGGGCACAGTGACATCCTCTCCTGATGGCTGATGTAGTTCCCAAATGGGCATTCTTTTCCCAGGGAGCTCACAAAGAAAGGGCCAAAGCCATGAGGTGGCCCAGAGAGAAAAGCTCCCTCTCTGCAGCCTGGGTTCTCCCTGGGTTGCTGCAGCATCCAGACAGGATTGCATGGGCACTGAGATCTCAAGGAGATTTTTTTTAATGTTTATTTATTATTTTGTGTGTGTGTGTGTGTGTGAGAGAGAGAGAGAGAGAGAGAGAGAGAGAGAGCATGGTGGGGGAGGGGCATAAAGAGAGAGAGAGAGAGAGAGCACGGTGGGGGAGGGGCAGAGAGAGAGAGACAGAGCACAGTGGGGGAGGGGCAGAGAGAGAGAGGGAGACACAGAATCTGAAGCGGGCTGTAGACTCTGAGTTGTCAACACAGAGCCCAACGCGGGGCTCGAACTCATGAACCCTGAGATAAGCACCTGAGCGGAAGTCGGACGCCCAACCGACTGAGCCACCCAGCCACCCCACAAAGAGCTTTTTAAAAAACAACAGCAGAAATCATTGCTTCTGCTTCTGCCTACCTGGTTTCATTTTCTAGGATCTGGGTGCATAGTTAGTCATAGTCTGGGTGAGAAGGACAATTTGCAAGGGGCGCCTGGGTGGCTCAGTCAATTGAGTGTCGACTTCAGCTCAGGTCATGATCTCGGGGTTTTTGAGTTCAAGCTCTGCATTGGGCTCTGTGCTGACAGCTCGGAGCCTGGAGCCTGCTTCGGATTCTGTGTCTCCCTCTCTCTCTGCCCCTCCCCTGCTCAGGCTCTATCTCTTTCTCTTAAGAATAAGTACACATTAAAAAAACCTTTAAATAAATAAAAAATAAAACACACTTTTTTTTTTTTAAGAAGCACAATTTGCCAGATAAACACCGTCTGCTTCTTGCAATTCCCCTCCCCTGTGCTCTGGCATTGATGGTTCTCTTTTCACCAAAACCCTTAAGCAAGTGGACTTGTGAAAACTGCATTTGGGGGTGTCTGTCCCACAATCCTCCATAGCTGTACACACCAGACAAATCTCAGGCCAAATCTGGGACATTTGACGGGGGTGCTTCTGGCATCTACCAAAGAGTAACCTTAGACGCAGAAAGGTTAAGAAATGTGCCTAAAAGTACAAAATATTCTTTCGGGCTCCAAAACCAACACTGGGGCATCTACATATTTCTGCAGAGATGGGATCAGCCCCCTACCTTCTTCCTGAAGGAAGAGAATAGCACATCCTTATCCCCTTGAATCCATAGACTCAGCCCTCTGACGGCCGTAACATATAGAGCAAATCACTAGGACAATTCCAGCTCCTCCTTTTCTATGCCTTTTATTTCACTTGACTTAACACTTCTTTTCTTCATAGTATTTGTCCGAAAGTGTGAGTCACACAAAAATGGCATTTGACTTAAATTTGCTCCATGGCCGGGCAAGCTTATTTCTGCATGTGTTGGCCTAAGTCACTCTTCTGAAGTTCATTCATTTCAGTGTTTTCTCCAAAATTTGGGGTCATCCTCCCTCAGGAGAGCTGGCGTTTTCTTCTAGCCCATTCTCCCCACCTCTCCTTTGGAAGTTCAAACTGCCACCCCACTGTTTTCCGTGGCCTCCTGGTTGAACAAAGGCTGGGCACACCCTCCTCCCAGTGCTCTCAGGGCTTCTTCTGTCAGTTCAGAGGGACCCTTCTGGTCCGGTTCCCATGGGAACGGAGGTTCACGTTGCCAAGGCCTCCTGTGGCCACAGCATCAAGGTTTCTCAGGGAGAAATCATCCTGACATACAACAGGCTCTGGCCTCCTCTGCTTTGTTCTAACCCAGAGCCTGTCAAACCTTCCTGTGTATCACCTGAAGGGGGTCAGGTTCAGTGGGTCTGGAGTGGGACCCAGGAATTGGCATTCTCAATGATTTTAATTATCCAGGTGAGTTTGATGTTTATCCAAGTTTGGTAATCACTGTTCTAATCACTTTGCAAACCTGCTTGAGACATTCTGGGATCCAAGAGTTTCCTGGTTTCATTTTTCAACCAAAGCTTCCTACTACTGAAGGTCCAGGTCCTGACCGGGTAGGATGGACCCATTGCCAAATTCAATGTCTTGCTCCTTCTAACCATTCACTCATTAGCAGATGATTATTCAGGACTTACCATGAGCCAGATGTTGCTTTCAGGTAACATAGTCCACGGAGGGGAAACAGTCTTCATCAAGAAAGCATCTACAAGAGCTCTCTCTCTGGGCGGATCCTGGCCCTAGTGCTCCATGCAGGTTTACCCACCCAGGCATTGACAAGCCTAAGTCCATAGAGGGTTTGTGCTGTGTGTGTGGTGGGGGAAGGGGTACAGAGAGTCCAGAGGACAGGAAAAGATGAGCATACACACAGGTGAGGGAGGTGGCGTCCAAGTCATGCTCATGGATACTTACGCTGTTAAAAAAGTAAAGACCCCGCACCATGCATGGACCAGTGATGTAGCTGTAACCCGAACACAACATTACAGCTAATCCAGTTCTGGTCAACAATGGCCCAGCCAGGAAAAACAATCCTAATCTTTCTCATAATCACAAAAGGGTCTATGGAGAATCGCTGGACTCACGCCGAAGAATGGGAACTAAGTGCAGTTTATTCTAGAACTTTGTATATTATAAACCACAAAAGCCATGTGGTGGTGTCTGTAAAGTAAATTTCCTAAGATTTCTTAAATTTTATAAGTACCACATATGCGTAGGAGAAAGTGAATTAAGTAGCATGACAAACAAGTACATCATATAAAAGCTTGGAAAGATGTAAAGAAAAATATTAAAATGACCCCTAATTCTACTACCCAGCTATAACCTCTGTTAAATTTTTGGTGTGCTTCTTCATTTCTCTGTCTGTCTCCCTATATAGATACATACATGATAGATAGATGATAGATAGATAGATAATATATTATATATGTGTGTGAATGTGTAAACATTTTATGGATTGTATTTTCTTGCTTAACACTTTACTGCAAATTACTTCTCTTATCGTTAAATATTTTCTAAATCCCCTGTGTCAATAAATATTTAAAATTTTTAAATGTTTATTTATTGTTGAGAGAGAGAGAGAGAATTCGAAGCAAGCTCCAGACTCTGAGCTGTCAGCACAGAGCCTGATGCGGGGCTTGAACTCATGAAACATGAGATCATAACCTGAGCTGAAGTCAGACATTCAAGCTACTGAGCCACCCAGGCACCCCATGTGTCAATAAGTATTTAAATTAGAATGCCATTTTTATGCCAGACACTAGGTTTGGCTCTGCAGATCTGAAGGTGATGAAACACACATGGTTTTTGTCCTCCTGGGTATTACCCTCTGATAGGAGATAATCATGTGATCATATAGATAAATGTAACATGACAAGTGTCATACAAGTTATGAATCCAGAATTCACAGTGCCAGGAGAGTGCATATCAAGAGGGAAAACTGGTGTGCATGTCAGGAGGCACCATAGTGTGTGTGTTGGGGGGGTGGCTTGGGCAGTATGGTGGATGAACTGAGTCCCCCCCGCCCCAAAGTCCAGGTCCTACCCCCAATACCTGTGAATGTGACTTTATTTAGAAATAGGATCTTTGCAAATATAATTAAGTTAAGGACCTTGAGATCATCCTGGATGTAGGATGGGCTCTACATCCAATGACTAATATCCTTGTAAGAGAAAAGAGAAGAGATTTAAAACACACAGACTTAAGAATAAGGTTATGTAAAGATGGAAGCGTATACTGGAGTTAAGAATCCCCAAGCTGAGGAATGCCAAGTGTTGCCACCAGCAGCCAAAACTCAAAGAGAATCATGAATGGATTCTCCTTCAGAGCCTCCAGAAGAAACCCACCTTAATGTGAACTTGATTTGAACTTCTGGTCTCCAGGACTGGGAGAGAAGAAATTCTGATGCTTTGAGCCACCCAGCCTGTGGTGATTTTCCACAGCAGTCCTAGAAGATGAATACAGGGGCTTTCTAGAAGAAATGACATGTGAACAAGCATCTGAAGGATGGGAAGGAGTTACTGAGGAGGTATTCTAGGCAGAGGACATGACTTGCTCAAGCAGTGTGAGGTGGGAAGAAGACAGGTCAGCCTGAAGAACTCAAAGAAAGCCCATGTGGGTGAAGGGCAGAGCATGAGACTGGACAAGAGCCTGGGCCCCCCAGGTCCATCTACTGTCTTGTGAGGTCATGGTCTTTATGCAAAGAGCCAGCAAAGTCATTAGAAAGTTTAAGCAGGGCAGGATGTGGGGCTAGAGTGTGGAGAACAAATGGTGGAGGTCAAGGTGGATAAAGGAAGCTGGTCAGAGGCAGACTCCATGGAAGAGATCACTGAACAGATTATTCCATTCTAAACAGATTCCATATATTAATCCTCACAACAACCTTCAGTAACAGGAAGCCTTATTTTCCCCATTTTACAGCTGAGAAAACCGAGACACAAAGAGATGAACTAACTTTCAAAGTGTTGTATTGATGGTAAGTGATACAGTGGAGATTTGGATGCATAGAGTCTGGCCCCAGATCTCATTCTCTTAAGTGTTAGCACAGATTAGAGGGAGGTGACTGGACAGAGTCCAGAAAGCCTGCTTTGAAGGGTGGATGGAATTGAGGTAGGAGGAGAACATATGAAAGGACATTCCAGGAAGGAGAAAGAACATGTATATAGAAAGGAGGTGTATTCATGGCATATGACATCATGCCATCATGGCAATTAGTGCCATGATGAGGCCACTTTGCTTGAAGCAGAGACTGTACACCAAAGAAGTTAGTCACAAAGATTGTCCCCAAGAACTCTCCCCAGGCTTTACACTTTGGTCTCTTCCACATAACATTTGAGGTGAACGTAAGAGACTAAGGAAACAAAATTAAAGTGTGGGGATCCAAGACAGGACAATGGGGGCAATCGTTATCTCCTTTGCATCCCAGGAGAAGTCGCTGTCTTCTCCATTTCTTCCTTTCCCCATTAGGTGTCATCTCAGGAGAGAGCCAGGAAATTTATCGGACTGCAGGAGTTGAGCCTTACAGTCCAGTAAATCACAAAGCTCATGTCACTTGGGCTGCTAGAGAGCTTCTACCAGGGTCTCCCACAGGGTACGTTTGTGCTCACGTGTCAGCCACTTTCCGAGATTTATTCACAGGCTATTCCCCTGAAGTTTCCCCTTATGATCCTGGGACAGAGAGCTCAGTATGTGCTCTAGGTAGGGAGAGAAAGTGGGGAAGCAGAACTGCTGGTCAGGCTCCACATGTCAATGGCTGGAAGAGACCTCCCAGGCCATCTACTCTCAACCCACAGATGTGGAAGCCAAGCCTCAGTGAGAGGAGATTTTCCTATGACCTTTCAATATATACAGGGCATGATTTGTTCAAGGTCATCTAGCAAGACAGCATAAGAGCCAAAGCTGAAATCCTGAGTGGATTCCTTTCAGCTTTACCAGAAAGTGTCTATATATGAAGCTGTGATATTTCTCTATATTGTAGAAGTATAAATTGTATTTAAACTTTAAATTATATACATGTCTTCCTGTTAGGATGAGAATTTCCAGAGGTCAGAGACTTGCTTTTAATGCCCATATTTTAATACTTGTCAGGTAATGGGAACTGTGTGAGTAATAAAAGAGTGGATGGGTGGATGGATGAATGGATGGATGGATGGATGGATGGATGGTTGGATGGATGGATTCAGGTGGAAAATTTCTTCATCTTATCTCTTTCTCAAAATGTGATCTGCCTTCAGGATTACTGTAGTGTTTTCAAAGGTGCTAAGCAGTGTCTAGGGTTGCACTAGAGAAAACCATAAAATTAAATGAATTTCTTGTGACATCTTTTCCATGGTCAGTAGGTTCTTCTCACCAAACATACATCCTCTCACAACTAGAGAAGTTAGAAAACTTCCTACTATGCCACATCCCCGGGGCCTTTCTCTTCACCTGGTACCTATACTCTGCATCTTTGACAAGCACCTATTTTTTGTCAAAACTTCTCCATCCTGGCTCCCCTTCTTAGTCTCTTCATTAATTCTGTCTCCACAAAGAGCCACCTGGTAATCATCAACACTGTTCTCCTTTCTGTGGTCTAGATGCAAAATCGTAGGGCTATCCTTGACTCTTATCTTAAAATCAACAGTCAAGCTGCCATTAAATCCACTTGCTTCTCTCTCCACAGCATCTCTCTGTTTATTTGCTCCTTCCTATCTTGGTACCATTAACCTGTGTCAGGCCCTCACTCTCCTTGTCCATTACGACAACCTAATGGACATCGTTCCTTGCCTCTCTTTCTCACCTAGATTTGTTTAGTTTAGCACTAATGTGGTTATTTCTCTGGTCCTCTCACTACCCACCCCCACTCACACATGTCCCCTCACACACTCACACATATGTGTTCATACATGGTCTCACACGTGGGCACACACATACTCACATTTCCTTCTCTGAGCCTCAGTTTCACCACTTGTGAAATGGGGTCAGTGATAACTATTTCTCAGGGTTATGGCGCCATGGAAATGAGAAAGTATTAACAGACACCCTCATTTAATGTGAGTGAGACACTCACTGTGCCATGGTATTTGTGGTCTTATGCCTTTGAGCTTTCACAATAGTCCCAGAAGATAGGTATCTGCCACCTTGGTTTTATAAACGAGGACCCTGAGGCATAGAGGAATTTAATAAGTTTCCTGAGTTTAAGTATTAAGTTCTGAATTTAAACCTAGGCAGTGTCTCCTGAGAGCACTGTACTCAACTACTAAAGAATACAGCTTGTGTTTTGTATAAAGCACCTTGCAAACTGCCTGGCAACGTTAGGCGCTCATTGAATATTTTCACTTCCATTCCCAATAGAAATGTTGATTGCACTGAAGTGAACATGTACCATGTTGTTGAATCAAGCGCAGCTGTGGTTGGGAACTCCCCGTTTCACCCAAGTTGGAGAAGCTTGTATGAGACCAATCGTCTTGCCAAGAACTATAAAAGCTAAATCAACAACTATAACAACTACAAAAACAGCTGATGGAGGGCTGTGGACAGTGGCCAAGGTAGTCAGCACACAAGAGAAGGAACCTGTCGATTTGTTTGCAATGGGGAGCAAGGCCTTGGGTTGGGGGCTAAGCTTTTAGCAGTCTGGAGGTACTGGGGAAACAAACAGCAGAGTTCATGGCTACTAAATCAGCCAGGATTTGAAGGGTCAATATTCTCTGACCATTCTTGTTTGAAGATTTCTTATACCAAGGAGTTTGTTGAATCTGGACCCAAAGGCCTCGGCACAGCCCACTCTGCTTCCATTTCCGGAGAAAGGTTTCCTTGCCTTCCCCTCCCACATCCCCTGAAACGCCAGTTCCTTTTGTTCTGCTGCTTTACTATCTGCCTCAGTCACCCTACTTTTGCATCCCCAAAGCCCAAGGATGCTGCCCTGAATTGCTTGGATCCTCACCATCCCTCTCCTGGATTATCAACCCATCTCCCTGCCACAGGCTTTCCCTGCTCTAATCTGTTCTTTGCACAGAGGCTAAACCTGTTTTCATAAGGCACATGTCCAATCAGTTGACTCATTGATTGAAGACTTTCCACAATCTCCCACCAATCTTGGGGGTGGGGGGGCGGGTGGAAAGCCCATCCTTGTAGCATGATCCAAAAATCTATTTATGCCCTGGGCAAACCTTTGTAGCTTCCTTCTCTTCTCATCCCCTTCCCCTCTGTCTGTCACCTCAACCTACTGTTCTTCAAAGTCTCTCCACATATAAATCCCTTCTTCAGGAAATGGTCTCACCTTGTAACTCCTGCTTTGACCTGGCTAGTTACTATCAGCTGCCACACCCAGCACATCATTCTATCAGGAGACCTTCCTTAAGTGAGCCTACTCTTCCACCCTGGCAGCTGGATCCCATGATCTTTCCTGTGTTACCACAGCACTTTACGTCTCCTGTATTGCAGTATCACCATGCCAGGGAGAACTGGCCAGCTACTCGCTTCTCACCCTCCTTGATCACAAACTAGCTAAGGGCAGACAGAGCCCAGGTGGTTAGTCTTTACATATCAAATGCACATGCAGCTCTGGCCTATCACAGCCATTATGTTTTGAATGAATAAAGGAAAAAAGCATGGAAAGAAATGTCTATGATGATAAATGCTTCCAGATGCCAACTGCATTTAAATTAAGCTAGACTGGGCTGGGGTTAGAAGTAACTCAACAGGCAAGACCTTTCCCCGGGTCTCATAGCTCAGGGAAGATCATTGGCCATGGAGTGGGTCTCATTCGGGACTCTGGTTGCAAGTCACAGAGGCCTAGCTCATACTAGCCTAGAGAAATCGTGGACATTATTGGTTCACATGTTAAGTCCACACCAAGGTCAGGGAAGGGTGACACCAGGGACTCTAAGTCCACCTGCAGAGTCACCCTCTCATGATTCAACTTTGGTCTTCCGCTCTATTTCCCTAGATCAGTTTCTCCTTTTGACAAGGAAGTCGGTCAATGGTAGCTTCCAGTTGACATCTTTACAGTCTCTTTTCTCACTTGGAAAGAAGCTTTTCTTACTCTGCTTCAGTTTTCCAGTTGGGAAGTTCCATGGCCTTTGATTTCCCTAGTTTGGTTCACATGCCCTCCCCACATTGGACTAATTACTATTGTTTGGGAATAAAGTACTCTGATTTTGTCCAAATTGGGCCCTATGCTCATCTCTGGCCTGTGAAGGAGGTGGAGTCAATAAGATGATGGCAACTCTCCCTTTGTTCCATGTGGCTAGAGAAAAGATAAGAGGAGGGGCAGTTCCCCTGGCTGCCACAGCCATGGTTGCTGGGGGTGTCTTTGGAGCTAGAAAGGCAAGCCAATTAGGAAAATGGCTCTAAGGAGGATTTGGAAATGTATGAAATGGAGATATATCAATTTAGCTATTGCTGATTTAAAAACAACTCTAAACTTAGTAGCTGAAAATAACACTATTTAGTTAGCTCACAATTCTACAGGTTGACAATTGGTCTTGGCTCAGTTGGATGGCTTTTCTGGTTTTGGCTTGGGGACATTCCTCAATCAATAGTCAACTGCCAGTCAATGCATGGCTCTGTTTTTGGGGGTTGACTGGCTCAGCTAAGGTGCCAGGGCTGAAAGGGCTATGTATCTGTTGTCATCCAGCTGGCTAGCCTGGGGTTGTTGACATAGTGGCTCAGTATGATGCCAAGAGAATGAACAGAAATGTGCAGGGTCTCTTCAGTCCTAGGCTCAGAATTGGCATAAGGTCACTATTGCCATATTCCACTCCTCAAAGAAAGTTACAGGACAGCCCAGATACAAGGGGAAGGGAAATAGAATCCACCTCTCAATGGGAAAAGCCAGAAAGTACAGGGAGGGTGGAGAAACCGTGTCTCCTAGGAGGAAGTGGGAGAGTAGGAGGAAACATAAGAAAAGGAGGGTTGGCAGAAGGGAGAACATGGTGGAACCAGAGGGACTAAGTTCATTAACAGTGTTCTGGGATGACAGGGAAGTACAGCCTGGTGGGATCTGTAGGCTGCAGAGTCAAGTCCAGGTGTTGTCTATCTGTCCAAGGAACTTGATGGTAGAGGCTGGAGGACAAATGTCCCATGGGCTCAGCTTCATGGCACCCAGTCCCAACACTGGATCTTTGACTTTTCATCAAGCTTTTCTCTTAATTGGCTATCTCTAGAAAGACACTGAGACTATGCCTTGGCCAAGGATGGCCAGGGACAAGAACAAACCAAAGAAGACTGGGAGGCATTTTCCAAGCAGATCTTAGTTGGTTTCTCTCCTTCGGTTTATGCATTTTGCTTTATAAAAATTAAAAAGATAAAAGAAAGGCAGCCCCTGTGTTCCACTAAACTGGCTGTTAGGGGACTCCAGAGGGGAATTAGCA
The DNA here is from genome assembly GCF_028018385.1 of Neofelis nebulosa. Taxonomy (NCBI): domain Eukaryota; kingdom Metazoa; phylum Chordata; class Mammalia; order Carnivora; family Felidae; genus Neofelis; species Neofelis nebulosa. Next base: position 13,260,813 of record NC_080789.1, read on the forward strand.
ATCGTGTGTTATGATGATAGCATCTAGTTAAACCAGCAAAATGGCTCCTCTGACTCCAGCAGGGGAACTGGTGGGTGGGAACTCTCACAGCATCTGAGAAAGCTAAGCATGTGTTCCTAACAGGCAAGTTAGAAGCTACAGCAGAGTGAACCTCCTTACTCAGGAATTTCTGCCTGGGGCAAATGTATGAAGAACTGGCAAAGGAAGTGACTGGGTAGGGGGAAGGTAAGAATGGAACCCTGGAAAGAGCTCATGGTTTGGCAACAGAAAACCCATATCCAGGAAAAGTTTCTTTCTGCCACTTTCAGGCTGGGTGACCTTGAGCAAGTCAGGCTGAACCACAGGCCTCACATCTGCACAATAAAGATAATAATATCAGCCTCAATAGAAAATGTTAATGATTCAGTGAGATCAGCTGGTAGTAATGTGAAAAATTTAAACACAAGACATAGTTCTAGCTATTTTGAGGAAAGTGAGTTCCCCGAGTCAGAGGCAAGATACAGAATGAATGATAAAATTTCCTCTCTGAGCTATAAAAATCCCTACTCCCTTTCCACAGTCCCAAATAAATGAAACTTCTCTAATCAAAAATGTAAAGGAAAAGAGCTCCCCTATAAACATGGGCCTGCATCAGTAATTCCAGAGCCAGTTTTTACCTACATAATTATTCAATTATGGCATTGTGGGTTGTACTCGGGCTGAATTGGCACCACTGGACCCGCTGTCCCAGGCTCAGGTCTCCAGCACTTCCTATTCCGCACTGAAACCCTGGACAAGGCACCCTGGCTAGAGGGATCGTGCACTAAGAGTCAGCAAATATCTCTGCATTCAAACCAGTATGATTAAAAATAAAAATAAATATTACCCACATTTAAAAAAATGTTATCTCTTTTTATATTTTTGTAATGTTTATTTTTGAGAGAGAGAGAGAGAGACAGAGACAGAGCATGAGCAGGGCAGGAGCAGAGAGAGAGGGAGACACAGAATCTGAAGCTGGCTCCAGGCTCTGAGCTGTGAGCACAGAGCCTGACGTGGGGCTCAAACCCACAAACTGCGAGATCATGACCTGAGCCGAAGTCGGACGCTTAACTGACTAAGCCACCCAGGTGCCCCAATTATATCTCTTTTTAAAACAAAACAAAACAAAACAAAACAAAACAAAACAAAACCCAGGAACTATAACAAGTACAATTGCACTAAAGAGTTGTTTACTGTTTGTCTTTGAAGTCAGGATGTTTGTATGTGACTAAAACGTGTTAGTAATTATGCCATGAGCACACATGTATGTATGTATGTAATACGCAAGCATCCCTGAACAAACTTTTGGTGCAGTGGAGCTGTGGGTGTTGGATAGTGAGAGGTTTGGGGGTGGGGGAGGAAGGCAGTGACTCCATAACACCAAATAGTTTGGGCAGAGAGGCAGATGAGAGAGAGAGAGAGAGAGAGAGAGAGAGAGAGAGAGAGAGAACAGGAGGGAGGAACCCAAAAGAGTGTATTGGAGAAGAGTCTGTTCCATGGAGGACTGGGTATTTTCTTTGTTCCTTTTTTCTTTTTCCTCATTATCATTTCCCCAGTGACTTAGAAAATGCAGGCACATATGTTCTCAATCAATGTTTTCTCAATGACTGAATAAAAAAGTAAATGAAGAACACACCCTCCACCGCAAATCAGGTGGCATCCCAACCATGGGGGAACGTAAATTAAACAATACATTTTGAATAACTGGCTTTTTTTACCCTAGATCTAATCTGTAGAACCCCTAGAAGCAAACACACTGGGCCACAACATTTCCCAGAAGGAAGAGGGAACAAGGCCTCCCATCCTTCCCCCGAGGGCACAAATCTCTCTCACGCTCATCTGGGACTGGGACTATGCTACATGCCACTTCCCCAGCAGGGTCTGGAGCCTGTTGCTGTGGCTCTTCAGAAGTAGCAGAGGGCTGGCTGGGCCTCTTGGCCCAGTAAGAGGCTTTGGCACAGGATGGCCACTGTGTGAGCAAGTGAGATGGTTCAGCTTTGACTTTAGGAGGTTTGTGTATTGATTTGGTTGTTGTTATTTGCTTCTGAACTTAAACTGAGACAAATTACAAATGAGGCGAGCCAGGTTTGTTCAACAAGTATTTGTAAATCTCCTACTGGGGTGCCTGGGGGGCTCAGTTGGTTGAGCATTGGATTCTTGATTTGGGCTCAGTTCATGATCCCCGGATTGTGGGATCGAGCCCTGCATCAGGCTCTGCACTGAGCATGGAGCCTGCTTGGGATTCTCGCTCTTCCTCTCTCTCTGCTCCTTACGTGTTCACATGCACTCTCTCTCTAAAATAAAAACAAAAAAAACAAAAAAAAATTCTACTGTTTTCCAGGATCCATTCTGGGCACTGAGGATACAGAAGAACATTACAACAAAGAAAGAAAGAAAGAAAGAAAGAAAGAAAGAAAGAAAGAAGATTATATACTGATGTGGGGACCAATTAAAATGATAGTAAATAAATATACAAAATGTTATATGATAAGTGCTCTGGAGATAAATAAAACAAGATAAGGGAAATGGGGACACACTCTACTAAATTGGGTGGCCTGGGAAAGAGAGCTACACAGAGGACCACAGCTTAAGGGAGCAGAGAGGAACACATGACCCAGTGGGCATTTCCTTTTAAGAAGAAGAGAAAGAGAAAATATTGAGCTACTCATGTATAGTGTCTCCTTCTCAAGTCACCAAAGGAAAAGTCTCAGCTTCCACAGAGGCAACAATGAGGGTGGAAGGTGAGCGTGTACGAGTGTTACACTACCATACGTCCCTTCACATGGAAGGGAACAGCAGGCACAGAAAGGAGATGTTCTGTTCTCACAAATAATTCATTGGGAGAACCCATGTAAAACACACAGCACGGTTGACCCATAGCAGGTGCTCCATTATTATTAAAAAAAAAAAAAGCAAGATTAATAGCAACCATAATCATGTGTGCCAGGGTAAGGTTGTGCACCAAACATAATGCCAGGTGTCTCCTGTGTGTATTGTCCATTTTCAGAACAAGTCTAGGAGGCAGGCATGACTATTAAGTTCAGCCAAATGGAATTACCAACATTTTACTGTTCCCTCGACTATGAACCCTACTTAACAGACTGGAAGATAAGCTGGTTACTATTGTTGCTGTCAATGTACACGGTCAACTTCTGAATTCACAGAAGTCCAACAAACACAAAATGAGAGATAGAACAGGTACAGTGGTTTCTTCTTCTCTTAATGAGGCTGAATTTGAATTGGCTTATCCTTCCAGCCTATACCGATTGTCCTTGCTCCCTGCAGCATATTCCAGAAGATTGGGGTTATTTGTGGCTTACTGTATGCTCTTCCTGGACCCTACCCTCAGCAACATTTTCCTCAATAACTTGGGTTAAGGGTTAGTGCACTGAACAAATGTGTGGAGGACGCAGTGCCAAGAGAGTTAGATGAGCAAGCATGACTCCAATCAAAATCTAAGTTACAAGTTCCATCAAAATGACCAAATCCAATTAGATTATATGGAGCAGGAATAAACTCATTCATGCATGTATGCATTTTTTTTTCATGCAAAAATTATTGATTGCATGTTTACCATATGCCAGGCACTGTGCTGGATGCTGGAGATTCAGAAATGGTCAAGGGAGGCAAGGTATTCACTTTGCTCTGTTGAGCTTTACCATCTAGTTCAAGAGACAAACGGTATACATGTACGCCAGTAATAATCGCCACCTGTGACAGGTGCTATGAAGTAGGATGAAATGGAATGCAGGTAGGCAGAAAGGGCTATTTAAGTTGTGTGTCTCAGGGTTTAGGAGGGACCTGTATCATAAGAAAGAGGCAGTCCTCCGAAATCGTGGGAGTGGGGAGAGCATTCCTGGCCAAGGCATTACCTCGTGCCAGATTCCCGAGCTGGCAATGGCATTGGTGAGATGCACGAATTGGAGATCACAGGGACTGGAGTGGAAGAAGTGAGGAGGAGGAGGAGGAGGAGAGTGGCAGGAAATGAGACAAAACAGACCAGACTGCACAGGACCTTGGGAGGGGAAATGAGCTTTATTTCTTGTGGCTAAATATGTACTAATCCACCCCCCTCCCCCTGCCAGGCTCAAAAATTACCTCCTCAAATACTGGGAGAAGCGGGAGAGACCATGAACTTCCTTAATGACTTAATGATGGAACAGTGCCATGAATGAGCACAGCAACAGCAGATTAGGTCTATGGAGAGCTAAGGCAGCCTGGCATTGTGTGAATAGAGCTGTGTTGTTCCTTACAGAGGAGGTGAGTAGCCCGGTCCCTCTGGGATACTCAGAACACAGCTGTTGCCCTGTGCACAGACCTGAGCTCCACGTTTTCAAAGCAGTATCAACAAATGGAAGCACACCTAGAAAATGGAAAATAAACTCCTGAGGGGTCTGTAAATAAACGTGAAGTGCAGAACCATTGAGGGAAATGGCTTTTTAGATTAAAGAAAAGGAGATTTGGGATGATCTGGGAAACATGGACTCTAGAGTCCTTATCTCACTGAATCTATCCAACAATCCTTGTGACGCATGGGGTGTCGTCCTTGTGTTCATTTTTCACATGAGGAAACTGGCTCTCAGGAAGATCCCTTCCCAGGACTTCATAACTATTCAGTGACAAAGTGTGATCTGAACTCAGGACCAGATTGGTGTTCTTTCCAATATGTCTACCCTCAAAAGAAAGAGAGTATTTCACTCGGGAGCCCAAAGGACAGAGAGAAGTGGGAGTTATAAAGAGGTGGAACTGGTCTCCAGAGGAGGGGGAGCTACCTAGGAACATGTATGCTGTGTAACAGTGGAGTTCTATAGCATCATCACATGTGGTATTTGACCCGAGGCTGCAGGATCCTTTGTCTAGGAAGTTGTAGTGGGGTCCCACATATGAAGGGAAAGATGACTTGGGCTCTCAAGGCCCTTTTAAGAGTAACAAGATTCTCTGTTTCTCTCGAACAGTTTCCATCTATGCCCAAAATACCATAGGAGGCATAGAGACCAATGCAATAAAATTGAGAGTCTAGGAATAAACCTATATATCTATGGTCTGTTGATTTTTGACGAGGATGCCAAAAAAAAAAAAAAAAAAAAAAAAGAATGTATGATAAACTCCCTCCCATCTCCTTGGCCAGTTCCCAGGGGGATGAGCCTCCTACTGTCTCTTTCCTCATAGCTCTGTCCAAGGTCATCTAAGGCCAAGTAAAACAAGCACATGAGCTGTAATTTGACTCTTGGCTTGGTTCCCCTCTTGGGTAAAGAGTCCTATCTCAACATTGTTGGCTCAAGGATTCTGCACAAACTCCTTTATAGACCAGACTCAAATCCATTTCACAGATCCATCTGGCTCAGAGGCCAGGCTGATCTCATTCTAGACTTAAGTTCCACAAAAAGAGAGAGGTCAAGAAAGTGGATTATTCATGTCTTCTTGAAAAACTAATCATTTAAAATTAGTAGGGAAGTCCCTCCATGTAGATTGATGTAAGTGTAACTGTGTACCTCACACAGGAGAACCATGTGACTTGTGCTCACAGTATATGTTAAATTAGCAAGTGCACCTTACATTCCACATGAGTGAATACACACACAAAGCCACAGCACATTCCATGTACACACATATGCAACTTTCTACACACCTGAATGCACATCTCCTGCACAATCACAAATATTCAGCATACATGCACTTCTGAATTCCACCCCCACAAATGCATACAAATGCATGTACATGCATGATACAGTCATATTCATAAGTGTGTACACATACTTATTACTAACTACTACCTTTAGAAAACTATCTCAACCTGCCTGATTCTCCTTCAGAATCAGAGTCAGACACGGTCTCATCACTCTTCCCCAGGCCCCTTACACATGGGAAAACTGCTTGCTCCTACCAGAGGAAACATGTGACCCTTGCCTTCTCACAAACCCATTACAATAAATGTAACATCACAGTCATGGGGCCCCTGGGGCTGGGGATTAGTTAGGAGCTTGAGTTGGTAATCTAGATAAACAATTATTCCTGTCTCCCAAATTGGAAACCAGGTGATCTTGGCCAGCTGAAAAAGTATAAGAAGGCCTCCCCCTTTGTCTTGAACAAAATGAACTCTCTTCAGATACCCTTTAGCAGAAAAGCAGGAGATAAGAGGCAAATGGAAGGCTACTAATCTCTCTTTTCTTTTATAATAACAAAGCATTTTTTATTATTATTGCTTATTTCATTCCACAGAAAGTGCTAATAGAATTGTAAACCAGTATAACTGCTCATGGAAGGGGAGAGAAATAAAGTTGTAGCCATAGAGATTCTAGCCTTAAGACATTGTTCTCTTCCCCCTTGTCTGATCCCCCACCAGTGGGATGGAACAGAGTCAAAGGAAAAGTCTCCTGGCTCCTTCTCATGTCCAGTGTCCTATGCAAGCTAGTTCCCCTTCACAGTAAATGTCAGACTGGCCTAGATTCAAATTCTACCTAGGATGCTTACCTAGCAATTTCAAGTAAACTAGTTCATTTTGCTAAACTGCAGATTTCTCTCCTATAAAACAGGGAGCTAATACCCCACCCTGCAGAATTACTGGAGAATTCAATGAAATAATCATTGTGAAATGCTCTGTAAAATATAACAAATCTAAAGACATTAGTTGTTTGTTGACTTGGGGAAATATCTCAGCAACTCATTTTTCACATTTGTAAAAATTGAAAATTATGGACCATAAACATATGGTAAAGGGTGTGTGTGGCACAGAAAATAAAAAGTACTTAATTACATTAATTCCTTCTCTCCTATTACAGAAAGATTAGGGTATTACCATACAGCTAATATCACACACACAGTATTTTTATGACCTCTTCATCTTTTCTGGGGTCTTATCCTCCATTGATGTGTGTACTATATATATATATATATATATATAGTATGTGTATATGTATATGTATATGTATATATATGTATATGTATATATATATGTGTATATATACACATACAGTATAAAATAGACTCTCTGAGGGCATCAGGCAGCAAAGGCTACACTTTGTCTTAAAAGTCAGTGCAATATACTGAAACAGGGGTCATGAGGTTAGAGCTTCAGTCCTGGCTCAGCACTTGCATGCTGAATAATTCCAGAGAGTTATCATTAGGACTCCTAGGTTCTCATATTTCTCATTTATACAGTATGGGCGCTATTAATCTATTAATGTTCCACTTCATAAGACTACAGTGAGGAGCATAACCAATGTGGAAGAATTTTGAAAACTATTCTGTTATTAATCAGGTCCTTGTCTGGATCAGCAGATATTACCTAAGTAGTTAGTCAGCCAAGGGGCCTGGCTGGTTGTTTAAAACCTCTCAACCATGACCTCTTGGTTGATGGATCATCTAGACTGGGGGTTGGCAAGATTTTCCTATAAAGGGCCAGATAATAAATATTTTATACCCACTCACCTCAATATCTCTAGGTGGAAAGAGGGAAGATGATCTCTGTCATGATTACTCAACCCACTTGTGGCAGCACAAAGGAGCCATAGACAATATATAAAATGGGTGGGAGTGGCTATGCTCCCATGTGACAGTATTTACAACAACAAAAGGTAAAACCTATGATCCAGATGAGATGACATAGGCCTGATTTTCCCTGCTCCTCCCCAAGAAGCACAACGATAAGCCCTGAAAATGGCACAAGAGACAAGCAAAGGAGAACCGTAACAGGCAGTAAGAAGGAGACAAGCAGTTTGGGAGGAGGAAGAAAACTGCCTGGACTTCTTGTACCCCTCATCACCCAACATAAGATGAGCACCCAGACCTAATGTTTTTTGACCCATGATGTAACACCAGAAGACATCTCGCGTAGATTCATTCCCCCACCATATCAACATCAGATAAGACTAAATCCACCACAGGTGAAAGACTCTCATTTCTCACTGTGCCAGAGACTACCCTTTTCTGTTGAGGGATAACCAGCAGAACTGGCAGGGGGCAGGGGACAGCTACAGCAGGCATCCAGTCCAGAAAGCCTCTTTGTACTACCCATGGGCTTGAGAATTTACTCCCCTGCCCAGAGACACCAGGGTAACTTAGGAGTACCAATAGAAGGATCTCACCACATGCATCCACAGCAAAGAGACATTCAGCAGCCCCACCCCCCACTGTTAGTGAATGCCTTCCACATCACGCAGCACCACAAGGAACCCAATGGGAACCCTAGCAGCACCAGATAAACCAAGCAGCCCAAAAGTAACACTGCAAAGTCTCTAGAAATTAAACTGCCTTTGGAACCATAGTCCACAGAAGTGGGCCAAGACCCACATGCAAAACCAAAAGGAGGTGATCGCCTGCTAAAATAAAAGAATTAAGTAGAACCCAACGTCTCTTGACATAATAAATATAATGAATACAATGTAAAAAAAAAAAACAAAAAACACCCATCATACCAAAACCAAGAAAATCACAACTTGAATGCGAAAAGACAGTTAACGCCAACACTTATTTGAATGCAATATTGGGCTTATCTGATAAGAATTTTTAAAGAAGCTATCACAAAAATACTTCAATAATCAATTACAAATTATCTTTAAATAGTTTTTAAAAAATTTAAACACAGAAACAGAACTTATTTTTAAAGAACCAAATGGAAATTATGGAACTGAAAGATTCCATAATATAAAAGCCTTCATAAGATGGGCTCAATAATAGAGTGGAAGTGACAGAAGATAGAATCAGTGAACTTAAGGACAGAACAATAAAATTCACCCCATCTAAACAATAGAGACAAAACAGAGAAGGAGAGAGAGATCTTTGGGACAATAACAGCAACCCAACATTCATACATCACAGTTGTAGAAGAAAATTAAAAAAGAGAGAGAATGGAACTAAAACAATATTTTAAGAAATAATTGCTGAAAACTTCATAAATTTGGTGAAAGACACAAATCTATGAATCTAAGAGGGTGAGTTAACACCAAGCAGGATAAACCCAGAGATATCCACACCAAATATATTATCATTAAGTTTTGGAAACTGGGGCGCCTGGATGGCTCAGCTGGTTAAGTGTCCAACTCTTAATTTCGGCTCAGGTCATGATCTCACAGTTCGTGAAATGGCCCCACATCAGGCTCTGTGTTAACAGCACAGAGTCTACTTGGAATTTTCTCTCTCTCTCTCTCTCTTCCTCTGTCCCTCCCCCCTCCTCAAAAGAAATAAATAAACATTAAAGAAAATGTTAAAAAAAAAGATTTTGAAAACTAAAGTCAAAGAAATAAATCTTGAAAGCAGCCAGTGAGAAATGACATATTACCTATAGTGGAATTTAAGTGAAAGAGGTTCTCATGCGAAACCATGCAAGCCAGAAGGAAGTAGTTAATTCTATATCCAATGAAACTGTCCTCTAAGAATTAAGGGGAAATAAAAACAGTCTAAAATGAAAAAATAAAAAATAAAAGAATTTGTCTCCAGCATACTTATCCTTAATGGTAGTTCTTCAAACACAAAGTAAAGGAAAAAGAAAAAAATATTGCAGCACCAGGAAGCAAGAAGGAAGAAATGATCAGAAATAGGGACATACATTAAATAGTGTCTTTTTTTTCATGAGTTTTATGTCATTTTTTATAATTGAAAAAAAATTAGGATATCATCTGATATTCAAAACAAAGATATTTAAAAGTGAGGAAGAAAAAGGGTTCTAAATTCAACTGAGCTTTCCACATTTCTCTCTTTTTTTAATTTTTTAAATGTTTATTTATTTTTGAGAGAGAGACAGAGCGTGAGCAGGGAAGAGGCAGAGAGAGAGAGAGGGACACAGAATCCCAAGCAGGTTCCAGGCTCTGAGCTATCAGCACAGAGCCCAACTCAGGGCCTGAACTCATGAACCATGAGATCATGACCTGAGTCAAAGTTGGATGCTTAACTGACTGAGCCACTCAGGTGCCCCCTCACATTTCTCAAGTAGCAAAATGATACTAGGTGGCTATTATAAGACACATATGTATACTGTAATGCTCAGAGTGACCACTCTGAATACTATACAAAGAAATACACTCAAAAACACTATAAATAAGTCAAGATGGAATCTTAAAATATGTCAAGTAACCCTGAAGAAAAGAAAAGACGAGGAAACAAATAAAAAAACAAATACTAGAAATGGCAGACTTAGGCACCCAGATTTTAATGATACCTTAAATGTAAATGGTCTAAATACCAATCAAAAATCCAGGATTGGCAATATGGATAAAAATAAATAAATAACACCCAACTCTATACTGTTTATAAGAAATTTACTTCAAGAGTGAGCAAAGAAAATTACTGGAGACCAAGAGGAATATTGTATCATAATGATAGAAATATCACACTGCTGGAAAGACAATGATCATAGTTGTACACACATCAAACAATAGAGCTCCAAAATACATGAAGCCAAAATTGATACAGAACTCACCTTTCTCAGCAACGAATAGAACTACTAGATTGAGAATAAGTAAGGATACAGAAGATTTTAACACAATCTACCAGTAGGATCCAAAAGGCATATATAAAACACTTCACCCAACCACAGCAGAATACACATTTTTTTTCAAGTGGCCAAGGGATTTTCATCAAGATTACATAAAAAGACCATAAAACAAGTCTTAACAAATTGTAAAAAATTTAAAAGAATTTAAGTCAAAGTGTGTTCTCTGGCCATAATGGAATCTAAGTAGAAATTACTAGCACAAGAGCAACAGGAAAATGTGTAAATATGAAAATTAAACAACATATATCTAAATAATCCATGAAGCAATGAAAAAGTCCCAAAGTCAATTTAAAAAACACATAAAACTGAATGAAACTGAAACATACCAATTTATGTGGGATGCAGCTAAAGGGTACTGAGAGGGAAATTAATAGCACTAAATGCTTACAATACTAAATTCTTATCTCAAAAAACTAGAGAAAGAAGAGCAAAATAAGCCAAGAGCAAGAAAAAGAAAATAAATAATAAAGATAAAAGTAGAATTCAATAAAACCAAAACAGGAAAAAGATCAATAAAATAAAAACATATTTCTTTGAAAAAAAATCAATAAAGTTCATAAACCTCTAGCAAGATTGACAACAAAAGACACAAATTACCAATATCAGGAATGAAATGGGATATCACTGTAGGTTCTGAAGCCATTAAAAAGATAATAAGATTTCAACGACTTTATGCTCATAAGTTAGACAACTTAGAAGAAAGGGATCAATTCCTCAAAACCACAAACTACCAAAACACATCCAAGATGCAGTTCACAATCAGAATAACCCTCTAACCATTAAATAAATTGAATTTGTAATTAAAAACTCCTGAAAAACAGATGCGTAGGACCAGATGATTTCATTGGAGAATTCTACCAAACATTTAACTACGAATTAATACCAATTTTATACAATGTCTTCCCAAAAATAGAGAGGAGGGAATTCTTCTTAACTCATTTTATGAGGCCACGATTACCCTGATACCCAAACCATACAAAAATAGTACAAGAAAACTACAGACCAATATCTCTCTTGAACATAAGCACAAAAAGTCTCAACGTAGTATTAGTAAACTGAATGCAATAATATATAAATATAATCTATACACCATGAAGAAGGGACATTTATTCTAAGGGATTCAGGGCTGGTTTGAAAATTAATCAACATAACCTATCATATCAACAAACTAAAGAAAAAAAATCACATGATCATATCAGCTGATGCAGAAAAAAAATTGACAAAATCCAACAGCTATTCATTATTAAAAAAAAAACCCTCAGCAAATTAAGAATTAAGGGAAATTACTTCAAATCAGTAAAGAGTATCTACAAAGGTCCTATGGCCAACATCATATTTAATGGTGAAAGACTGAATGTTTTCATTCTAAGATCGGGAACAAGGCAAGCTCTTAACCACCTCTTGCATCACTGGGAGTGGGAGGCAGGTAGATGTGGTCATAAAAGGCAACATGAAGGAATCCTTGTGGTGTTAGAGCTGGCCATTGTCTTGAGAACCGTGGTGGATACATGAACCTACACTGGTGATAGAATTGTAGAGCACCGATAAACACACAAAAGCAGAATGGGATATATCTGAATAAGATTGGTGGATTGTATCGATGTCAATTTCCTGGTTGTGATATTATACTACAGTTTTGTAAAATGTTATCGTTTAGGAAAATGGCAAACTATCAAGGGATCTCTCTTTATTATTTTTTGCAACTGCATGTGAATCTACAACTATCTCAATAAGAGTCTCAATTTTTTAGAAAAAGAAGAAAACTCAGGCAGTGGGCTATATTTGTCCTATGAGTCAGAGTTTGCAAACCACTGAGCCAGACCATTGTTTCCCAATCCTAAAAACAGGTTAAAAATCACCTGGGAAGTTGTTTGTTTGTTTTTGATGTTTATTTGTTTTTGAGAGAGGGAGAGACAGTGTGAGCAGGGGAGGGGCAAAGCGACAGGGGGAGAGAGAATCTGAAGTGGGCTCTATGCTGACAATGGGGAGCCCGACTCAGGGCTCGGGCTCACAAACCCTGAGATCATGACCTGAGTCGAAGTCCGTCACTCAACCTACTGAGCCACCCAGGCACCCTTCACCTGAGAAGTTTTTAAAGATGTCTAGGCTATACCCCCACAGTTTTTGACTTAATTGTTTTGGTCTAGGACCTATGCAGCTTTTTCAAAGCTTCACAGGTGATTCCAGTATACAGTCAGATCAGTGAACCTTTTTCTCTTGAACATAACATGTCTATCATTTTTGTCTTCTTTTTTCCACTTAGCCCACATTTAGTCAGACACCAAAACCTAAAATATACCCACAGAAAACTTTAAAAAATCTCCTTTCTGTCTATGAAGAATACCAATGACTTAATTTGACCTTCATCACCCATCACCGGAACCAGTATAATGGACTCTGGACTGCTCTGCTTCTTTCCTGTATTTTCCCTAGAAAACTAGTTCTGATGTACTTCCAGACCTCATGCCTGATTGTGGCATTATTTTGCATAAAATCCTTTTTAAATTCCACTTTGCCTGAAAGAGTGGAACATCTCTGTTGTTTCTTTTGGCGTGTTCCATCCAACCCACACTCATCTCCATCACATGCACCTGTGTCTCACTCATCCAGAACTTCTCACCATCCTCTGGACACTTCTGGACTTAGCACAGCTTCATACTTCTGCACATGCTGGGTCTAAAGTAAACTTTTTAATCCTTCACTCGAAAAATTCCAACTGTTCTTTCAGTACTCAACCCTCTCAATGAGCTTTCCTCCAGAAGGAGTAGCTCTTCACTCCTCTGCATAGCACTCTGCCCAGACCATCTTTCCATGTGCCTGTCCCCACACTCCATTTTATGTTCTAAAGTCAGTAGCCAGGGGGCTAGTAGTTGTCTGGTATAGGACTTGGAATACAGTAGCATTTTCAAACACAGAAATAATTGAAATAAAGAAATAGGGTCAAGGTACCTGTTAGAACCCAATCCTGCTACTCATCCTTGAGTCTTGGCTTAAACATGGCCTTTGGGAAGCCTTTTCTGAGTCCCATGAGTGAGGTTGGATGCCCTCAACTACTTCCCTAATAACACTATGCTTTTTCTATGGTAACACATATCACATTTTCTCCTATACTTGCTGATTTTTTTTTAACGTTTATTTATTTTTGAGACAGAGAGAGATAGAGCATGAACGGGGGAGGGTCAGAGAAAGAGGGAGGCACAGAATCTGAAACAGGCTCCAGGCTCTGAGCAGTCAGCACAGAGCCCGACGCGGGGCTCGAACTCACATACCGCGAGATCCTGACCTGAGCCGAAGTCGGACGCTTAACCGACTGAGCCACCCAGGCGCCCCCTATACTTGCTGATTTATTTTTTATTTATTTTTTTTTTTATTTATTTTTGGGACAGAGAGAGACAGGGCATGAACGGGGGAGGGGCAGAGAGAGAGGGAGACACAGAATCGGAAACAGGCTCCAGGCTCCGAGCCATCAGCCCAGAGCCTGACGCGGGGCTCGAACTCACGGACCACGAGATCGTGACCTGGCTGAAGTCGGACGCTCAACCGACTGCGCCATCCAGGCGCCCCTATACTTGCTGATTTAATTGTCTGTCTCCTACAGGCTGGAAACTCCATGAGATAGAGGGTCTGGATTTTTGTCACTCTTTGCTTTAGGCCTAGCACCTGGTATGGAATAGATGCTCAATAATCAGTGGTTTCATGAATGAATGGATAATCTCTGTCTAGTGATCTCTTAGTACATAACTAATCTCTCTTCTTTGCTTCATGCTCTAGAACTACAGCTTTGCTGTCCTGACATCATTTCTTAACGACAGGATATACTGTTTCCAAGCTAAATTGTTGAACCGTCTGTACTACCTTGACTTGGGGACGTCTTTGCTGCCCAAGTGGTGAAGAGGTGATAATACATGACCAATCTTCTTTGTCAGGACTTGGATAAGACATCACTCTGCCTGCTGAGTGTACAATAGTCAATTCCAATGGGCTTTAGGACCTGTTTACAATAATTATAGAACATCCTTTTGTTTAGGGAACAGGAGAATTTGAGCTGAATGTGAGGGATCCCAAGAGGGAAGGCAGCTTTGAAAGATGTGATGTTATCATCTGTGCTATGCAAATTGAGTTTGGGTTGAAATATGAGTTCTGTTTGCCTGACTCAAAAGCGCCCGGTGAAAACATTAGTGTTACTGTAAAATATGGTGACACACTGGAGCTCACACATTATGCCAAGAGCCTCCAGTAAAGCGAGGCAGCCCAAACAGTTCTCTTTTATTCTTTTATTCAGTGTTTGAGGGAGTTGCCGATCTAATAATAAATTCTTCTTCCTAGGAAGAGGGCACCCGATGAGTACAAAACAGCATTTTTGATTAAAAAAAAAAGTATGTATGTTGGGGGAGGAAAGCACTTTGCATTTTTTCAGCTCCTTCCATAGAAGAAGGAGGTGGCGCTGCAAAACACACACTCATTTATTGTCACAGCAGCAGAACAGCAGGGACTCCACACTGTCTGTTTTTCTAAGGAAGCAAAATGGAGCCAAAGGAGAGTTCCTGAGAGCTAATAGCAAAAAGGACCCGGAACAGGATAGAGAATTGGCCAGCCCTCTTGGGGCCAGTAAGGTTCTGGGGGAAAGAACCCTCTGAAAGGAGAGAAGACTGTCCAGTTGTATTGTGATTCTTAGCCTAATAAACAGTTTCTAAACTTTCAAAAATTAATTACTCCATAAGTGTTTTTTTATTTTTCATGTTGAACTTGCATCACCAATATATCTGTTCCTCTTTTTCCCTCACCTTTCACAAGAAAAACATAAGCTCTGTGAGGACAGAGACTGTCTTATTCAATGCTGTATGTGAAGGGCCTAGGATAGTGCCTGGGGCACAGGGAGTGCTCAATAAACATTTGTTGAATGAAATAATAAACACATGAGTAAATACACATGTATTTATTTATGAATTATATTCATGTACTCAAACAAACTAATGTATATTCATGTAGTGAAATATTATGCAAATTGCAATTCCTATTGAAAAAGGGGAAAACTCAAAAAAGAGAGGCAAATAAATATGAATAGCAGTTCCGGTGATTTTTCCCTCCATTCCCCCTCAGCACATTACTATCTACTCCACTTTAAATTGCATATAAAATTATTTTTAAACTTCAGGGTGAATATGAATCACCAGGGAAGCTTTTTAAAAGTGAGTATTTTTATTCAGCTCTCTCCTTTTTCTTCCCCTCCACCTTTGCCTTAGATTCTGATTTAATAGGTATGATTAGGCAAGGCTTGGAAATTGCATTTTTACAAGTCACAGGAAATTATGTTGTAGATCTACTTGGAACTACATTTTATGAAACTCATTGTGGGGAAAGTGTTGGCTTCATGGGGCTTAAGTCACTCCAGTTCCAAGCTTCCGAAATGAGCCAGCTCTGCTACCTTCCACAATCATGGAGTTCTTTGGAGCCTGGCTTTACAAATAGGAACATACGCATACACACACACATTCCCCACAGTATGTGGTACCCTAAGGGTCATATTCAATTACAGCAAATACATGGCAGAATCTAAGAACTACAGCAGTGCCTTGGCCAGATAGGGAACTACAGACATCTCAGGACCACGGACAGCTCCTGGGAGCCAACCAGCTGCCCAACTCATGGCCCCCTGTGTATGGTTCTTGGTGATATGCTGCCCCCTACCTGGTGAGTGTGGAGCAGTACATAGGACGAAAAACTGCGGGAGCCTCTCCTCTCCTCCCCAATCCCCTAATGCCTGTGCTGTGCCTCAGGACATGGTAGCGGCTTTCAATCCCCATATCCACCTTTGTTTCTTCTCTAGTGCTTCCTACTCCAGAATGCTCATGTCGTTCACATCAACATCAAATAATTCATGGCCATACATAATGTCATAAAAACAAACCTGGAAATGTGAGGATGAGAGAATAGCACCCCAAGTGAGGGAGACTGATTGAGATCATGGACATGGCAGCAAAACAATTTGATAAGCGTATATTACATTTATTATTTTTTTATAAATAATCTTATTGTTTAGAGGAGCAGAGTGTTTTGTTTGTGTGTGTGTGTGATATTTTGCTTTTTTTAAGTTTATTTTTTTAGTGATCTCTATACCCAACATGGGGCTCAAACTCACAACTCCAAGATTAAGAGTTGCACGTTCTTCTGACTGAGCCAGCCAGGCACACCTATTACATTTCCAGACATGCCAGGCACTGTGGAGGAGGCAACCAGACTAAGTGTTTATTTTTCCCTTTTTTAAAAACTTTTTATTTTTAAATAGTTTTATATTTACAGAAAAGTTACAAAAATAGCTGAGTGTTTACATTTTATAATGTTAACTTAATTAACCATAGTTTAATTATCAAAATCAAGAAATTAATATTATAGACTATTCAAGTCTGACTAGCTTTACCCCAATGTTTTTTTTCTATTCGAGTCTCATCTAGAGTCCCACATTCCATTTATCAATTATTAGTGATATTTCCATAGTATCCTTAAATCTGTAACACTTCCTTACTCTTCCTTTGTTTTTCAAGACTTTAATGTTTTTGATGGGTACTGATCAGTTTTTTTGTAAAATGTCTCTCAATTTGGGTTTGTCTGATGTTTTCTCATGATTAGTTTGCATTCAATGACATTGCTGAAGATCTCTCAGTGGCCAGAGATAGGAAATGTATTCATGCATTCATACATATCTAATTTACTTCTCTGTATATCTATCTGTATATATTATAGAGCTATAAGTTAATATTGAAACCTGACATTCCAATCCAGTGACACTAAGTTTATTCTAGCTGTTCCACTTTCCTTGTGACTTCTTTCTTTGACAAAATACCTGGATCTCATTATCTACAATTTACTCACTTGTTTGTACAACAGTATAACATGCAGTAATAGAACTGTAATGCATATACTATAAGGTTACAGTATTTGTGCCCAGTTCTTTTTGTCTTTAACCTTATAGCATCCTGTTTAAAAAAGCACTGCTTTCCAAATGTAGAGTATCTTCGATGTCAGTTTATAGTGTATGTGTGTACGTTTATGAGCATATGTGTTTTATTCAGTACCTTCCATAATTTAAATGTGTCTCCTAGTCCCATTTCCCAAATGTAAACTGAAATTAAGCCAGTAGAAATGGCTGTTA
The DNA here is from genome assembly GCF_028018385.1 of Neofelis nebulosa. NCBI lineage: Eukaryota > Metazoa > Chordata > Mammalia > Carnivora > Felidae > Neofelis > Neofelis nebulosa. Next base: position 13,278,470 of record NC_080789.1, read on the forward strand.
ATATATCAGCTATCTACTGTAGGTGAGGGAAGAATGGAAGGCTCACAGAAGGCATTCTGTCTCAGACATTAGCTCTTCCCTGCTATAACCCTCTTGATGTGTATCCTGACATGTTCCACAAAGCTTAGGATTAATTGCTTGCCAGAGTTTTACCAGAGCAATAATCAAACCTTCTATGACCACCATTTTCCTAAGTCTGTGTTTCCACAGATACCTGTGCTTGCCTTTGTTGTAACGTTTATTGCCCTCTATTATAAAGTATCTTTTTACTACTCTCTTGGTGCCCAGAATGGAGCTGGCACTCTATTGACATTTCCTGAATGACTGAATGAAGATGGGGCAGCTTGGCTTAAACAGTGTCCTTAAATCCTTGAAGAAGATCACCCAATGTGCTTGCTCAAAATGTCAACCTGGGGCCCTACCTGGCAGTCTTCAAATTCAGTAGATTGAGACAATCCCCAAGAATGCATTTTTGCAAGACACCCAGGAATCCTTATTGACTTTCAAGTTGGCTAACCGCATGCACACTGGCTAATACAATCCTGACAAGAAAAGTTTGGTGGAATGGAGTAGACAGGGGAGGCTTCTTGAAAGAGGAGTTACTATCTGCCTTCTTAAAAATGGACCCCACCAAGCCAAGGAAAAGCCAATGTACCCAGGTGACAAAAGGGTTGACAAAAACTATTTCACATCTCTTTCAGTTTCCTGGGAGAGTAAGGAAGCCTTTAGAAATTCTTCTCAGAAGCCCCAACCCCTCCCTATGACAATTGTTACTATTTATAGAAAATGCAGAAGACGTGTTCTGGGGCTGGCTCTTCCATTAAGCCTCTGAATCTGAATGACGTTGAGAAATAACACTCATAATAATCACTACTGTAGTAATATCATTATCATCATTATTATTACTTACCCAACATTTAAACTATTCCATACTGTGCTAGGCTTTCTTTGCACATTGCCTCTATATATTGACCATAGACCTTGTCACTATTATAATTTCTGTATTTTGGGAGGACATACAGATTCAGAAAAATTCAGCAACTTCCCCTAATTTGCAGAATGGCCATGTTCCTCCTCTGTAAACTGGGAATGATAGCACCTCCCTCCTAGGGGTTGTGATGAGTTTTAAATTATAAGAGTTGCTGCAAAATTTTCTGATCAAATGCAAAAAACTACTGACAGCTCCAACTCTTTGGAAATGGATCGGGAGTTGGGATGACAGGGAGGTTAACAGTCCTTGTATATTTTTTGGTACTTTGTAAAATTTCTGTGAGCTTTCAATATCAAAAACAAATGAAGTAAAAACAAAAAAAAAATTCAACACAGAAGAGAGTGAAGGCAAAAAAGCAGAAAACTGCTATAAGCCCTAGGCTGGAGACACAAAGGGAAGGGGCCGCATTATGAAAACCCAAGAGCCAGAGTCATCAGTAGAAGCTGGAACCAAAAGATGTCTGCCAGGGGAAACTGGAGTCATTAGGAAATGCAGCTCTAAGCAGAGACAAGGCAGAGAGTGAAGGAAGGAATATTCCGGTGTGATAGATTATCCAACATTTAAAAATATTACTCCCGGCTCCCACCCTCATGGGAAAAGTAAATTTTCCCACTCTATCGATGTTAGGGTTGGCCATGTAACTGGCTTTGACCAAGAGAGATTAGCATACAGGACATAAGCAGAGTGTGCTTGCACAGTTAGACTTGTTCCCCTGCACTTTTGCCATTGCCATGCAAAGAGCATTCCCTGGGTAGCCAACTTGTCCCTGAAGAATAAGAGACACATGGAATAGAGACACCCCAGAAAACTTGCAGAATTGGAGCAAGGGGTATAGTTTCCTCGCCACTGTAGATCAAAGCAGAGCCAGCCCAATAGATCCATTGACATGGGAGCCTGAAATGCTTGCCATCGTATGTTACTGAGTTGTGCTATTACACAGCAATAGCTGATGGCTGCATCAGTTGTTCTCTTCCGCCTGCTCTCCAGTCTTCCACCCATGCCTTCCATTGGCTACACCAAGCCAGAAGCCAGTTGATGTAGGATCTTAGCAATTATAGCCTCCTTGTGATACAGAGATAAGCAAGGAATGGATGGGGGGGGGGGCAGGAGGGTCGGGGAATAGAAATAGGCACGGATCTGTCACAGCTTATTACAATGTTACAGTGTCTGGAATAAAATATGTTACCCGATAAATGGAGATTATTGTAATTGGGGGAAAAAATCTCTAGATAGAGTAAGGTTTACGACTGGGCTCAAGGTCACCTTCCAGGACAGTGTTCCTGGCTTCTAGTTGAAGAATACTCCTGAGAAATAGATCAACCAAGAAGCAAAGCATAATAATTTGATGACAACAATGATGATAAGGATGTAATGGTAAAATAGCTAACTTTGAGCATTTAACATGTTGCAGTCAGTTTTTTAAAGTTCTTTACATGTGATGATCAGAACAGCCCTGTAAGATTGGTACTAATATACAGACAATCCCTGACTTAAGATGGTTTGACCTACGACTTTTCAACTTTACTATGTGCAAAAGTGATACGCATTCAGTAGAAACTGTACTTCATATTTTGAATTTTGATCTTTCCCAGGATAGTGATATGTGGTACGACCCTCTCTCTTGATGCTGGGAAGCAGCAGCCATAGCTCCTGGTCAGCCCTCATGATCCCCAGAGTCAACAACCAATTCACTTACAGCCATTCTGCACCGATGCAACCATTGTGTTTTTCACTCTCATTACAGTGTTCGATGAATTACATGAGATGGTCAACACTTTATTATAAAACAGACTTTGTGTTAGATGATTGTGCCCAACTATAGGCTAACATAAGTGTTCTAAGCATGTTTAAGGTAGGCTAGGATAAGCTACGATGTTTTGGATAGGTTAAGTGTATGAAAATGCATTTTTGACTTGGGATATTTTTAACTTACAATGGGTTTATCGGGACTTAACCCCATGATAAGTCAAGGAAGAACTTTATATCTATTTTACTGGTAAGAAAGCTGAGGCACAGACAGGTGACCCAAGATCATATAGCTAGTAAATGTCAGGGTCAGTATATGAACCCAGATAGTCTGGCTACAGAGTTCATAGTTTTGACGACTACGGTATGTGAGAAAAACTCTGTGTTTTACATAGTGGAAATCAAGAGATATGAGTAGGGGTGTGTGTATGTGTATGCATGTGTGTGTGTCTGGCACTGATGGGGGAGGCACTGGCTCCTAAAGCTTAATCACAAGGCATTGTGAATTTATAAGCCTTGCTCATGCCGGGGAAGATGAATGGGGAAGAGGGAGCTGAGCTAGGGCATGGCATCTTGGAGCCAAGTTGATGAAGCTGAAGCCATAAATCCTCCTTCTGAAGCACTCCCTTCTTCCTGGAAGACTGTAGGTGACAAGCAGAGGAGAGGGACACTGTCACCTGGACTGGGGACATCACTGGTGGGTCCTTCTCTGGGAGTTCAGGCAGCTCAGAGACAGAGAAATGTATGTGTGACAAGAGTGTCCTGTGTTCTTTTCTCAGGTGGAGGAGGAGGGAAAAGCCTGGGGACTATCCCCAGAAGCTCCAAGGGATAATGGACTTTGGAATTAGGGAAACCTAGGTCCCAATGTGGGTTCTTTCTCCTATCAGCTATATGACTCTGGGGAAGCCGTTCAATGTCTCTCAATCAAACCACTGACACGAAAACTGGATGATAACAAATAATATCTCCCTGGGAAGGTTGTCTGGGACATTCAGGAAAATACTGTTTAATAAAATACTAGCTCAGTATCTGATGGCGTTCAAAGCTTGTTGGAGACAACCCCTTTCTCTCCTTAACGGATCGTGATGAAACTAATAATGGTTGCAGGTGGTTTACCTATAATCAGATGGCAAACATCACAACAGCACATTCTGTAAGAAATACAGTTAAAAGGAAAGACCTTCCCCAGGTGTCAGAGGTGGTATAGCTAATAGGTTATGTACATGGGCTTGGGCATAAGCTGTCTGCCTTCTCCATCCAACCCAACCCAACCCAACCGCTCACCTTCTATATGGCTTATAGCAAGCTAGTTAATTTCTTGAAGCCTTGGTTTCCTCATCTGTGAAATGGGCAATAATAACAGTACCCAGCTGTACCACTGGGGAGTTATGAGAGCTCACTGAGGTACTGACACAATCAACAGTGTCCGTGGCACACAGTAAACTCTTGATGCATGCGACTTGTGATTATCATGGATGTTAGATACACTGATCAAGGGTGTAGGCTCTAGAACCAAACCTAATTAACTCAAAACCTGGCTCTTTCAGGTACCATTGTACAGTAAGCATCCTTGGACAACAGCTTGGTCCTCCTGTGTCTCAGCTTGCCCACCCATGACATAGCAATAACAATGCAATCTTCTTCACGGAAGTTGCTGTGAAGATGAACCAAGTCAGTACATGAAAAACAGTCAGGATACTGTCTGGCTTAGATAAAGATTTGGGAACCATTACATTGTCTGCACTTCCAAAAAGTATCAACTTTTTTGGGCAAAGGATATCTTATCAGGTCACAAGATCACAGCATATATACTTAAAACTGATTCCATCAGGGACATGAAACCAACAACAAGCAAATCAAATCTCTATGAAATACCTAGGATAAAGGAGCTAAAAACAGGCAGGGGTTATTGATTGGGCAGGAAATGAAGTTAGAGGACGGTTTCTTTGTAAGCTCCGTTAAGAGGGAGAAATCACACAAACAATTCTATCCATCATACAGAAAAAGTCCTCAAAAAATTATATATATAATTTATATATTTTACATACGCATGTACACATATATTTTTAAATATATAAGATATGAAAAGATGGCAAAAAAAGAAATGATTCTCTATACCTGATATCTAGGACAGTTAACCTGGTCTGTCGTTAGGGAAGCAGTGTGGTATATGCTGATTTAGGAACAATAATAGGCATGATCAAATAGGTGGAGACCACTGGTCCACAGAACCCCTTTCCCATTCCTAGCACAGGAATTTAACTTTCCCACCTCGACCCCACCTCCCTTTCTTTTCTCTTGTTCCTACATCCATCCTCTATCTACCTATGATTGTTCCTTCCTCCCCAGACATAAGCTGCCTTACTTCCCTCTTCTCTCTGAGATATACTTCCTTTTGCCTTGTTAATTGCCAACCCATCCCTTCAAACCCTATTTAAATGCCCCATCCCTTCTGAAGTCCTTCTCAACTACCCCAACTACCTCTTTCCTCCTGGCTTCCATATCATCTTGTCGAAACATTAATTCTAGCTCTGACCACAGTGTTGTGATCACCCATTTTTGAATGTGTCTCTCCCTCTCCCTGATTTATTGTCACAGTACAGTGTTAGGCACAAAAGTTGATGTTTAATTTCTATTTGTGAAAAAAAAAGGGGAACAAAATAATGGATGGATGAATATTTTCAATTCCTGGATGGACTTCTGCCCTTTCCTCCCTTTCCCTTCTCTTCCCACAGAGACTTCTCTCTCCCCCACCTTTCTTATGCCTTCTTGCCACTTCCAACCCTTCCTTTACTATACTCTATACTGGACCTTCTGATCTACCTGTTGAATCTCAGATGCCCAATCTCTGACTGAGCCCTATGACCTCAAAAGTCTTCTAAAAGATCTACTTGGCTCTTTCCTACTTGACAGTCAGCATTCTGGCCTGGTATTACCACCTCTGCAAGGCTTCTTGTACAACCAACCTGGACTCTTTCAAAGAGCCATTCAGGATTCAAGCCACGCTAAACTAGGACTCCAAAACCAGGATGGACCACCCTCATCTTCCACATCCTTGCTGTGTATTCATTTCCACTTGATGCATTTGCAATGTTCCTGGAAATCTTCCCACTGTTCTGGCTCAGCTTCCAGGCTGCATGCTGCGACACAGGGAGTTCTGTGTCAAACTCGTAATTAACTAACTACTGTACTTAAGCTAATCTCAGCCTAATTGATGGCTGCTCAAGCCATGGATGCGGATAAAGCAGGACTGTTCCTGCTCAGGAGCTCTGTTTCCTGCAGACTCAACTGTGTCAGAACAGGGATGTGGCACACATCCAGACTTCTTCAGAGCCCAGGGGCTTCTTAGTTCAATCACAGGGGATTGAGTACAAAGATGAATTTTCATTTTCCGACTTTCTAGGACTCTTGGGAAGTGCTCTCCTGGGGTCCCAGCTCCAGTCATCTGCCCCACTCACCTAGAGGGGCCTTTGGGAGCCTGCAATACTCAGTGAACTAGTTGCTAGGTAAATTTGCTTACACGTAGTCAAACTGACATTTTGCTGGCAGAAAACCTTTCCAAACTTTTCTATTTATTTCCTTTAAGGATTAAGGTATCATAAGCATATAGTTTTAAAAAGTATATAAAATTAAATTTCCCCATTAATAAAATATGCTGATCACAGAAGATGTAAGAAATACAAAATCATGAAGAGACACCTCTTCTAAAGGCAATCTCTTAGATAATTTTGATACATTTTCCTCCAGTCTGTTTCTCTAAAGTCTTTTCCAATTTTCATTCTCAATGTTTGCATAGTTTCGACGACCCTGTGGATGCAACCTTGAATCTTAATTCTTATTAGTATTTCCCAAGACCCTCTTTTGCTTGCTATGGATATCAACATGCATCTTGAATGTAACAAAATAATAATAGCTCATATTGAACATGTAGTAGGGTCCACAGTACATATTCCCATTCTCTCTATATTTTTCTAACTTAAATCTATACACTGATCCGGTGAGATAGTACTATTTTACCCACTATTACCCTCTCAGGACACTGGTGCTCAGGCAAATGAAATAACCCACTCAAGTTCACAGCACTGGGGCACAGCAGGGAATAGTTTGAATTCAGATCATTTAGATCCCAAACCTACTCTTACAATACTAAGCATATTGTAGCCTAAAAACACTTTGATCAGTTTTCTCTAAACTGATGGATTTTGTACATATTTATGCATATGTGTAAGAAAAATCTAATTAGATTTCAACAGATAAATACCTACTTAGAGTTCAAGCATTTTTAGGGCTCAGATTTTCTGCTAAGGCAGAAGCAAAAGAGAATGAGACTTGCATGGATTTCTCTATGTCATCAACTTAAACCTGACCCTCAAGGACCCATTATCCTTTCCCCGATTTTATTATTATGATAATATGATCCTTATGTCCATTGATATAGCAAGGGCTTGGGAGCACACAGACTTAACTTGAATGCTAACTCTGCCATTTGCTGTTTCCATGGCCTTGAACAAGTGACATACACCCTTACTTTTCTCATTCACAAAATAGGAATAATCAGGCCCATTCTCCGATAATTGCTTTGAGTCTTAAATGAGAATAAATGAGTCAATAGATGTAAAGCATTTCAGACTGTCCTAGATAATTAGCACAGTATGGGAAATGGTAGATACTTCCTTCTGTACGAATCAACACATCTGGGGTTTTAGCCTTCCTGGACAGTCATCTGTTATCATTCATTCGATCACAAATTTTTCTTTGCACTCAGTACCTATCTGAGCCAGCCTTTGAGGTAAGTAAGAGAAATGTGAATATTAAAATTTTTTACTCATCTCTGCAGTTCTCTCTCTTCTGAGAGATCTAGATACTCCTGCTTAAAATCAGGAGGCTGGGAGAGAAAATAAGCCGCAGGCTACTGCAGTGGCTCCTGTCCTGAGCAACCGGATGAACCAGGAGAAGTCACTCCACCAGCCCAACATCTCTCCACACAGTGGTAGTGCTGGGTGATGCATTTGTGGCATGCGGATTCCAGAAATGTTTACTTCATTATGTGTACTCATCACAACTGTAGTTGTGGTTTAACCAAGGAGAGTCTGAAAATGTTGGCCCCGTGTGACTTCCTTTATTTACATACAATTACTCAGATTCTTCTCCTCCTGAGCTCCTTCTTTGTTGCACAAATCCTTACTAAATACCTCTCTGGACCTGCTTCCAGAATGGAATGGGCAGAACAGTGGCTGCTGGTATCTAGTTAGGATTTATTTCATCAACATATGGATGGGTTCCTCATTTCAATATCATTATCACGAGGTGGCTCCACTCCCAGGATACAGCTTTATTATATATCTGTACCTTCTGCTTCATTCGGGAAAATTCTGTATACGCACACAGCCAAGCTTGCTTTTGTGATCGTGAGGGTGTAAGCACGCACCAGCTCCTCTTCCTTATTTTCTGATGCCCCATCTGCCTATATGCTTTTTTTTTCTACATTCATTCATGTTTCTTATTCTACTTCTGTTAACTAATACCGATATTTTTTCCTCATCTGATAGAAAACATTTCGCTTGTGATCACTGCTGCCTATTCAGCAGAGTTCACCATGCAGTAGGGTAGACAGACATAAAATCAAATACCAGAAAACATTATTAGGTAAAACAATCTTACATCTGAGTACTATACAAACTGTAGAGGGGTAACAAAGAGGAGTTGCTAATTCTGTTCAGAGCAGTCGAGAAAGGCTTCTCAGGGGGGTAAAATTTGAATTGTATCTTTTTATGGTTCATCCCCCAATCACCAAAAACACCCAAAACCAAAAAATAAAACAACAACAACGACGACAACAAAAACCCACAAGAATTGATAGAAGATTAGCCCGAGGCCATAACATGTACAAAGACATGGAGGCCTGAAATATCACGATGAACCATGTAACTATGAGGTTCTTCCATAAGGGCTAGGATGTAGGGAGTGGGGTTGACAGATGGGAGATAAGGACGGGAAAACAGGTTTGAAGTCAAGTAACAAGAGGTTGTAAGACTATAGTGCTTCAAACTATAGGTGATCAGGAGCTATTAAATAATACACAAAACAAAAATCTATACTATCTATAATTAAAACAGCAATCATTTAGTGAGCCCGAAATAATGTGGCAGGCCCGTGCTAAGCACTCTACATCCATTTCATGTAAATTCACTGTTAGAGACTAAAGGGAAATGTTTGACAATATTGTCTGGTATTGCAGTGAGAGATCTAGGAATGCCTGGATCTCATAGGAAACCATCCTAATCCTACCAAGAAGTTCTAATAAATAGAGTAAAATAGGCAAATGGACATCTGGGCCTGGCCCCACCACACTTTAGAAGGACTGCTGGAGACTCAGTGCAGAAAGCTGGGAGGAGGTGGAAAAGGAAGCAGAATATCACTGCATGGGTCAAGGTCTGAAAGGCCTGAATTAAAGAAGTGGCCAAGGGGAGGAACAGAAGGAAATAGAGGGAAGTATGCAGAAGCTGGAATAAACAGGGTTTATTAGTTGAAAGAGAAAAGTGAGCAGGAGAGAAAAAAAGTCTAGGCTGCCGGCTCTGAGCTGTTAGGGCAGAAATGGCAGGTGTGAGAGCTCTCTAGCTCTCTTTCAGAACCTCAACTTTTCTCATCTTGAAACTTTGTGAAAGTTTTCCCCACATGCCAGGGCACCCACTGCTCCCAGCCTTTCTCCATAGCCACTACAAACCCCGAGATGATTCATCTGCTCCCTGTCAAGCTTCTTGTCACCTTTCATTTGCCAACCAACTCTTCCTCTTCTAGTGCTAACCACTCTGGCAGACACAGCTCATGTTCTGTCATTTCTGGTCCCACTGGGCCAGCCTGGCACAGGGCCATTTCTCCTGAGCTCCTGTGGCCATTCATAGAGTGATGGGAAACTGAGTTTGACTCTAGTTTTTAAGCCTCCAATGCTTGGCACAGTGTCTGGCACATAGAAGGTGAATGAATACATAAACCTTGGACTTGACTTTCCTGAGCTTGAGTCTCCTTGTACACACAAAGGGGATGGGAAATCCTATCTCAGCGTACAATTCTGAGGATAAAATGTGGTTAAAAAACAAAAACTAGGGGTGCCTGGGTGGCTCAGTTGGTTAAGCATCCGACTTCGGCTCAGGTCATGATCTCACAGTTCATGGGTTCGAGCCCCACATCCAGCTCTGTGCAGACACGCTCGGTGGCTGGAGCCTGCTTCAGATTCTGTGTCTCCCTCTCTCCCTGCCCCTCCCCTCCTCACATTCTGTCTCTCTCTCAAAAATAAAAAAACTTAAAAAATTTTTTCATAAAAAAGGAGAAAGTGTCTTGCAGGGTGCAATGCACAATGTGCAGCGAACATGGAAGGAAATACCATTGCCCTCATTATCATACATGATGGTTAGGTTTATGTGTCAACTCAACTGGGTCATGAGACATTCAGACATTTGGTTAAATATTATTCTGGGTGTGTCTGTGAGGGCGTTTCTGGATGAGAGGAACATTGGAATCAGTAGACTGAGTAAAGCCGATAGCCCTCCCCAGTGTGGTGTATATCATCCAATTCATGGAAGATCTGAAGAGAAGAAAAGGCTGACCCTCCCTGGAATAAGAGGGAACTTCTGCTTGACTTCCTATAAGCTGAAACAACACTTCTCTTCTTGCTTTTGTACTTGAACTGAAAAATCAACTCTTAAGCCTGTAGCTTTCAGACTGGACTTTGGCCTCAGTCTAGAACTACTCCATTGGCTCTCCTGAGTCTCTAGTTGACCAACTGAGATCCTGGGACTTCTTGGCCTTCATAATCATATGAGCCAATTCCTTATAGTAAATCAACCTCTCTCTCTCTCTCTCTCTCTCTGTTTTCTTTTTCTCCAGATGAAGAACACCGACCAATACACTATGGTTACTCCTAAGGCCAATATTCAGAAATTCTCCCTCTTGGGAAGCTTGCACTGCGATCCAGGTCACGGTGAACAGAACAAGAAACACTGTTCTATGGGGCACCCGGGTGACTCAGTTGGTTAAGCATCCAACTTCCGCTCAGGTCATGATCTTACAGTTCATGGGTTTGAGCCCTGCGGTGGGCTCTGTGCTGACAGCTCAGAGCCTAGAGCCTGCTTTGGACTCCCTGTCTCTCTTTCTTTCTCTCTCTACCCCTACCCTGCTAGTACTCTGTCTCTCTCTCTCTCTCTCTCTCTCTCTCTCTCTCAAAAATAAATAAAAACATTTTTTAAAATTTTAAGAAATTTTAAGGGAACTTGGGTAAATACAAGATATGGGGACTGGAATGGACTAAGCATGTGGGGGCAAGCAGGGGAGAACAGCCAAGCCAGAGGCATCATCCAAATTTCTACTGAGGAAGAGACCTCAGAACTATCTTCCAACCCCAAGGCAATAACAACTGCTGGGCCATCAACTACTGGAAAGAGGCATGACCAACATGTGACAATAAACCACAGGGCTGCAAGCCGAAGGTTCTAGTTTCTCACTTTTTGTTGCATTGTATCAGGACGTACTTAGATTATTTCAGGAAACATGACAGAAATGAACAATAAAACAGCTGGTGAGCGGCACAGGGGTGGGTATCTTAGCAAATCATGGAAAGGTCCAGAGATGCAGCGTAAGTTTTATCAAGTGGTTCAACACTAACTTAGTAACAAAGGTCAGGGGGTCAGGGGTCTATTTTTAACCCCTGTTTGGTATGACACCAGGAGGTACCTGGTATCTTAAAGAAGTCAGGCAAACTGAAGGCTCTGAAGGAAAGTCTTTTCATGTTTTCATTTTTAAAAAATATCTGAACATAAGCATTACACTTTCCAAAAGATAGAAACATGTGCAGGTGTAGCCCTGGACTTGAGTTGGAAGTGAGTGTTTTCGATACAGCTTCAAACTGTTTGCCGGGTCATAGCCTGCCCTGAAACAAATTGCCTCTGAAGCTGGCTCTGCAAGGTTCCTGGGAAATGTATATCCATAGACAGCAGAGATGCAGCAGAAATACGAGTGGCCCTGAAGGGAGACCGATCAATGGGTTATTCAATGTCCAGGAAGGACCCGATATCAACAACATCAACCTCACTGTGAAAGCATGTGTAGAGTGCTTGAGGACCAGAGGAACTCCTCAATCTGGAACCAATCATAAAAAACTCAGACATAGTAAAGGATGAACTGGAGGGTCCATGCTGGGTCTGGGCCAAATGGGCTGGCAGAGCCGGATGAGAGTCACTCAATTTCAAGGTCACATGTCTGAATCAAGAAGGGTTACACATAATACATTAGGCCAAGAGTGTGGCTCGGTCCTGCGTTGATCTCCATGAATATACATATTCTTACAGATCCACTTCTGCGTTAATAGAAAGAAGATATTATCGCCTGAAAGAAGATTTTTTTCCCCAACATTATTTGTACCACTATAAACCATGAAACTTTTATAAGTTTACATAATGTCTCTGATTTATCCGTTAAATAGAAATTAAAGTACTTTGGGTACAAGTAAGATAAACCTAACTTAATGAAGCTTAAGAAAAAAGGAATTTGTTGACTCATTGACTTACATCATTAAAAAGTCCAGAAAGGGGCACCTGGGTGGCGCAGTCGGTTAAGCGTCCGACTTCAGCCAGGTCACGATCTCGCGGTCCGTGAGTTCGAGCCCCGCGTCAGGCTCTGGGCTGATGGCTCGGAGCCTGGAGCCTGTTTCCGATTCTGTGTCTCCCTCTGTCTCTGCCCCTCCCCCGTTCATGCTCTGTCTCTCTCTGTCCCAAAAATAAATAAAAAAACGTTGAAAAAAAAATTTAAAAAAAAAATAAAAAGTCCAGAAAAATACAAAAGTTAGGCAAGCAAGATCCTGGAGATCAGTCAAAATAGTGGAGATTCTGTTACTCTTTTCTATTCTCAGAAACGGTCTTTCCATGTGAAGGAAAAGATGGTGGCCAGCAACCCCAGACCCACAGTTCATTTCCAGTGGAAATAAGTCTTTCCAAAAATTCCAGCAGAAAGCCCCATGGAAGACTATAATTGGTCCAGCATGGACCATATTTCTAAATCCTGAAACAAATCACTTCGGCAAGGAGAATAGGACATTCTTATGAAAAGAGAGAAACGAGAAAAGGAGAGGCAGTGGTAAAATGGGCACTATACAGATGAAAGGAACAGATGTCTATACTTGCTTCCTTTTTTTAAGTGTTGAAGACCAGCTAAGATAACTGCTTGCAGATCGGGTGGCAAAGTGAACTTATAAAAATTCAGAGATGTCTAGCGCTTAACTTAGGAGTAGTAAATATTAATGTTTTATTTATCAGTGTCCACAAATAGCTGAGAGATGAATATGAGAGATTTTCTTGATTTTTCTCCCTGAGCAATAGAAAGCTACAGTTTCTGGAATAATGAGACCTGAGTTCATTTTTTTCCCCAAGCTTTTATTTAAATTCCAGTTAGTTAACATACAGTGTAATATTAGTTTCAGGTGTAATATGTAAGTGAATCATCACTTACATACAACACCCAGCGTTCATCACAAGTGCCTGAGTTCAAATCCAGACTCCTCTCTGTTACCAGATCCATGCTCTAGGGCGTAATATACTGGTTCATAGGACAGCTAGGAGGGTTAAAAGAAGTGCAACATGTGGAAGTACTTTGTGACCCAGAGAGCTGAATGCAAACAAAAGAGGAAATAGTAGGAGCTGTGAAGCCAGATTCCAATACGAGGAGAAATGGGCAAGGTGCAAATAGCTAGGAGCTGAAAATTCCTCTCAAAGCCTGCAGGGCAGCTTCAAGGACTCAGATGGAAAGGTCAGTGAGACAAAATCCTCTGTAGTGGTCAGTTACAGAAGCAAGGACAGCCTTGGACAGTCATTGATGCCAAGGTCTTTTGGTAGATCCTTTAAGTGCAGAGAAGATCAGGCTCAAGACTTTTCTGTCATGCCTGCTTCTCTCCATCATTCTACATCACTCTCATCCTACAGCCTCTACTTCACTCCTCTTGAGAAGAGTTCAAGACTGAAAGAATCTACCGAAACAAAGGCTATCCAGAGAGCAGAGTTTACTGTTAGTATCTCATTACCGAGGGTCAAGGAACCCTGGAGAGTCTTGGTCTGTCCAGACCCACCTTTAGGGAAGATGGGAAGGGCAGGAAGAGACAGATTGGAAAAGGAGCGGTCTGGATGATTTGGCTACAGTACACGGATATCTTCTACACTAGATTCTTGGGTTTAATCTCTTATCTGGTGGGTCTTGCCAGATAGAAAGAAAGAGCAGCCTTGTTTTGGACCATGCCCCACTTAATTCAGTGATTTGATTAAATTACTTTATTTTTACTCTCTAAATATCCCATAGTGTTGCTCAATTCAGTTCTATTAAAATTCATTGAGTCCCTCTTCTGTGCCAGGTCTTATGCCAGAAGCGGGGGTGTGAGAATGAGTAATATATGATCCCTGTCATCCCAAGGAGCCAAGGAGGTAGGTACAGTGCAGCACGATGAATGCCACAACAGCAGAGGCACAGGTGAATTGGAAGAATGGGAGAGTGGTAACTCACCCAGTCTAATGAGGCATTTCAAGACTGCTTCCTAGAGGAGGCAGTCCCTAAGCAAAGTTGGCATTATCCAGGTAAAGAAATGTGGGAAGGCCATTTTGTAAAGAAATACAAGAAGCAGCATAATACGTGTAGAGATTATGAAAAGATTTGTTTTATGAGAGGGTAAAGTGTGAGATGGAAATTAGGTTGTTGAGGGGGAAGTATCTTGAGGGTGTGTGGTGTGTTGAGGGTCTGTGGAGCACAGACCTTATCCTGTTAGGGAGCAGTTGAAGGGCCTTACATGAAGTTCCATGGTCTTATTTTTATTTCAGAAATATCTTTATGGTGCCTGCATGGATGATATATTAGAGGTGAGCCCGCGTATAGGAAATAGAAAGCTGAGGCAATAATTCAGGTGAAAGATAATGAGGTTTTGAATAAGGACAGAGCTCTAGGAGGGATGAGAGAGGAGAATTAATTAAAATATATATAAGGTAAAAATGGCCAGATAGGCAACTGATTGAATGCAGAGCTGAGGAAGAGGACCGAATCAAGAATAACTCCTAGGCTGCTGACTCCAGAGACTAATGGCACCATTAAATGAGTTTGTCAAAAAGGGTGGAGCAGGTTTAATGGGGACCACAGTAGGTTTGGTTTAGGACATGTTTGAAATTGTGATATTCATGGAACATCTAAATGAAGACGGCCATTAAGTAGCTGCATCCACAAGTGTTTATGTTGGCAAAAACATAAAGGGGTGTGTGTCATCAGACGAGAGGTGGTAGTTAAAACCACAGAAGCAAGTGCAATTGCTCAAGGATAACTCAAAGACTGATAAAAGAAGCTAGTCGTGTATGCCAAGAATCTGAGCTATAAGGGAAAGAGGAGGCGGCAGAGCAGATAAGGGATGATAAGAAAAGAATGGCTTAAAAAGGAAAGACGAGAGAAGTTTCAAGATTGACAGGAAGTGGTCATTACTACCAAATGCTACTGAGATATCAGGTGAGGTAAGAGCTAAAGAATCTTTGGACAAGGCCATTAAAAGAGTGGTTGCAACTGAGCGTGAGTGGTTTGGGGAAGCCAATTAATAGCATCCCTACCTTCCCAGGCTGTGGACGGAATCAGCTGAGGAATTAACACCTGAAAATCAGATGGAAAGCAAAATGTGGCTTAGGTGTGTGGTCAAATGGACCGAATACTTCTCCCTTTCCCTCATGCTGACCATCTTCTCTGCAGTGTGGTTCTCTCGGTTGCAGGGTAGAATTTGCCCAAGGAAGCTTACTGCATAGGGATGAACAGATACGCCTGAAAGAAGAGGAGGACTGTTGAACAAGTAAACTTCAGGATTCTTCCAATATCATCAGTCAGATGAGTCTATCCATCCACAGAGAGGAAACAGAGAAGCTAGCTTTTTCACAAAGCTGCCTTCTAGAAAGGGAGAGAAAAGTTGTCTTCCCTCTTTGAAATAAAAATGAAAGGGGAGGAGTGCCTGAGTGGTTCAGTCGATTAAGTGACAAACTCTTGGTTTGGGCTCAGGTCATGATTTTGAGGTTTGTGAGTTTGAGCTCTGCATCGACTCTGCACTGATGTTGTAGAGCCTGCTTGGGATTCTCTCTCTCTCTCCCTCTCTTTCTGCCCCTACCCTGCTCTCACTTGCTCTCTCTCTGAAAATAAATAAATAAACTTAAAAAAAATTTTTTTAATGAAAGGGGAAAATAAAGCTCTCCTCCAACAGCAGTAGGGATAAAATCCAAATGCCAAGACATTGGTAGGGGCAATGAGTGGGTGTTGAAGAAGTAGGGACCACTGATGTAGACAATTCATTTGGGGAACCTGTTAGCACAAGCAGGAGAGAGAGATGGGAGAGAGATTTGAATGACTGGGTCAGAGCACATGGATGTTTTCTATAACTAACTCTTAGATTTTTGTCTTACCTGCCCCAAGGCTATGACTCCTTCTTCATTTCAATAAACAGCACACCCTGATGCAAGCAAGGGACCATCTCATCCTAACCAAACTGAATTATCAAAGTCAGTACTTTTGCCTCAAATATTTTCCCTGAGTGTTGAAAGAGCACTGGGCTCAAAGTCAGAATATCTGGATTCAAACACCAGCTCTTTTACTCACACCTTATACCTCCTTGAATAAATCAATTCTGAGCCTCAGATTTCCCATCTCTGAATTGGAAACAATTGGCCATATCTCATAGGGTTGTGAAAATCAAGTCAAATGAAATCAAATCACCTCAGGTTAATATCAATGAGAATATATATAAGGAGACCTCAGCACATACATTAGGTGCTCAATAAATGCTCTTGATCCTAAATCTATTTACTGGCAACAATGCTCTTCCATAAAAGCATCTAAGAACTACAATTCAGGATAATGACACATTAGTAATATTGTTAGTATATTGTTAGTATAGTAGTATAGTATATTGTTGTCCTTTGGGGAAGATTCTTTTTTGTTACAGAAGAAATATCACACTAGGAGTCTGGCCTGCTCCCTCAGAGCACAGCAATACCTTGTTAGGATCATTTTTCCCCCTACAGTTTAGTCTCCAGTTTTGTAGATTTGGATCCTCAATTTTGTCTCAATACCTAGAGGTGATACAACTCAAGGAGACAGATTAGCACTTCCCAAATTTACAAGACTCCTGATAGGTAATGTAGGTGCCAATATATATTTTCAGCAAATCTCCTGTTTGTTGATGATAATACTCAATAGGCTAAATTTATTTATTCAATCATTCATTCAGTGCTTAGCTGCAGTATGTGTTAGATCTTGTGGAGACAGAGATGAACAAAAATGAGCTCTTTCCTTGAGGAACTCACAGTCTGTTAACCAGACAGGCATGCAAACAAATGCACACGAAGCTAGAGATGAGCATGAAAATCCAAGTCTAGGGACCTCACTGCCACTGAAGAGGGGTGAATTCACCCTGCTTGGAGGAAATCAGGAGATATTTGAGAGTAGCAGCTGCTGGAGCTGAGTTGTGAAGGGTAAGTAGGAGTTTGTCCTATGGAGATGGTGAGAAAGAGCCCTCCAGACAGAGGCAACCATACCCATGAAGCTATGGAGGCATGAAATGGCCTCTCTTTCTACGAACTGCCCATTCAGGACACAAGTTTAGTGACAAGGGAGAACAGGGTGGAAGTGATGGAAGGGGGAGCAGAGAGGGAAAGACAGATGCCACTTCAGGGGGCACCATGAACGTGAGGAGCTTGGACTCAGCCTATAGGCAAGAGGGTAGTGACACAGAGGGACAAACATGAGCCAATCTCTGCCTTTAGGGAGGATACCTGGGAAACCAAATTCTCCCAGAAAATTGTTTGCTGATTCTGATGCCAGAACAAGCATATTGGTAACATTCTTCAAGATCATACAATTCACCTTACTAGTTCATTACTCAGTTGGCCCGCCATCATCCTCTGTAAGAGCATTTCACTCCCCATCCATGAATGAAGGACATATTCTAGGCTCCATAGGGTAACCTATTTCCATCAACAAAATCCTTTTCCTAATGCAAATACAATATAGCTTAGCAGTTAAAAGCATGCAGCAGACTGTGTGGATGTGAATCCTGGCTTCTCCACTGACTAGTTGTGGGACCTAAAATGTGAGCTTGTGCCTTTTATGCCTGTTTCCTCATCTATCAAATGGGAAATAATGTAAGTATCTGCCTTACAGTGTTGCTGGATTAAATGAGTTAATATATGATACATATGATGTGCTTGGAACTGGGCCTGGTTCACAGGAAAAGCTATGGAATGTTAGTTGTTGTATCTCAGCAATTAGATTACAGCTTTGAAGTTCTGTTACATACCCAAGGGACTCCTCTAGACTCTGGGAGATTTTGTCCAGTGTTAATCAAGGAGATACAAATCCTAGTTCTGGCCCACAGTATCCATTTAATCTTTGACAAGCAACAAAATTCTCTTAGCATCAATTTCCTCATCTATTACCTAAAAGCAATAATATGCACTCAAAGGACTATTGTGAGGGTTTAACACGAGAATTTTGTAAGTGTCCCCATCATACAGAGAAGATGCAAATAATTTTCTTTTCCTTCCGTCAGGAATTGGCCAACACTGATTCTTTCCTATGTCCTGAATGAGAATGTAAACCCAACGAGCAAGAACACATGGAGAATTTTTGTCAAATAGGTATCAGAGACGAAAAACTGAAATGAGAACCGACTTTGAATTTGTCTTTAAAGCCCGGTGAGTAGATTAGTTATGATTTATCCAGACATGAGTTTGCCTAAGCTGATTTGAAAATTGTGAAATATGTCTTCTCCCACATTGACCCTAAACTCAAGTCGTGGGCACATCTATCCCAGATCCTTTTCATGCGTATCAGTGATGCTGGGGTGGCAGTAACTTTGATAACTCACCTTGGTGACAGCCTCTGGATTCCAGTAAAAGTTGCTTTTGAAGTCCCAAGACCTGAAGAGATGCCTATTGGAAGGTGACTTTGAATTAATCTAGCTGCCTTTCAAGAGACACTCAAACTTCCTCCCAGTGTACAGCCACCTTATGTGAACATCCATTTACCAACATTACTTTTGAAATTTGCCTATCTGGGCAGCCAATTTCTCACTGGTAAGAATGCAATTTAGATGATCAGAGATTCTGAATGAAAACATACATGGGAGGGAAGGAGGACTGGGGAGTTGTCAATGTTTTCAGGGCAGATACACTTTCTTCAAACTGTGCAAGCCTCTTGGGGATGCTGATCATTGCTTTCCTAGAGAAAGAGGGAAATAGTGCAACTCTCCCTCCCCCTACTCCTGTTACTGAAAACTGGTTTTATACAAATACGAATAGCATGGGTAGGAGAATGTTGACAGCTTTGGCAAGCTCTCAGAAGGGAGGCAGTTGGAAGAGTATATGGATTTAGACACTGGAGAAGTGACAGTCAAGTCCCAATTAGATCTTTTATCAGAGTGAAAAGTTGTTCAAGTTGGTCTAGCACTGATTTACCCACCCACAAAATGGGAAAGATGATCACTCTCTCACAAAAGAGAGACTGAATGTAAACTCATAACCATAATAAGAAATAAGTGCTCAAAAATGTTAGGTCCCTTTTCTGTAACATTCTGAATCTATGATTTGATGGGTAGTTTACAGGCAGGCATATTTTCACTGCATATTAGGAAGAACTTTCTAATATTAGGGTTTCCCAGCAATGAAACAGACTGCTTCACAGAATTCAGAATCCCCCAGCTCCTGCTGTCTCCTGCCATTGCTGACAATATTCGGACACAGACTCAATAATCTGCTTTTATGGCCATTTTGAAAGATGATGAGCTAAGAAGTTGGACTGAATGCCATTTAAATTCAAAGACTTCAAGATTCTTTAAAAGTCACTGCTAATGTTTAAAATTCCCTAACGGAGAAACTGGATGCTTCTAAAGGCATCACAGGAGTTCACAGTGAGACACCCCCATGACCCAGAGAAAGAAGATCCTCAAATATGAACTTGATTATCAGAAGGGAATTCTAGTGATATTAACCCTAAGGGCATCTACCTCCTTGAGACACCATCGAATTAATTACTTTAGCGTGTAAAAATGGAGATTAGACGGTGTCACAGCTGTCAACTAAAAAAATGAACAGAAAAAAATCATTCAACAAAATGGTTGCTCATTTACATGACCCCAAAACAACCATTTTGACTTCTTGTTCTTTGTAAATTGACTGGAACTAACTTTGGTGCTTTTTAAAGAGAGGAAGAATATCCAAATCTTCTTGGAGGTTGCTGTTGGCTCTTTCACTTAAAGCAAATCTTCATGATGAAATCCTATACTCCCGCCCCCTCACTGCCCCTTGCAGCTATATGTCCTTGAGCTAATCATGAAATGCCCTGGAATTTCAATTTCCTCATCTCTAAAATAGGAGTAAACTTTTAAACACCTTGCGGTGCTGTTGGAAGAATAATCGAGCTCTGATTTTTCAAAATGTGTTTCCTTGCGAAATGGTGCAGCCACTTTGGGAGACAGTTTGACAGTTTCTTATGAAACTAAACATGTTCTTACCATACAATCCAGTAATTACGCTCCTCGGTATTTACCCAAAGAACAGAAAACGTATGTCCACACAAAAATCTGCACAGGGATGTTTACAGAAGCTTTATTCATAATTGCCAAAACCTGGATGCAACCAAGATGTCCTTCAGCGGGTGAATGGATAAACTGTGGTGGGTCCAGACAATGGCATGTTAGCGACAAAAAGAAATGAGCTATTGAGCCATGAAGAGACATGGAGGAACCTTAAATGCAAGTTACCATGTGAATGAAGCCAATCCAAAAAGGCTACATTCTGTATTATTCCAACTCCATGACATTCCAGGAAGGGCAAAACTATGGAGGCACTAAAGAGATGAGGGTTTGCAAGTGTTAGTTTTGGATGGAGTGGGGGAGGAATGAATAGATGAAGCACAGAGGATGTTTAGGGCAGTGGAAATACTCTGCATGATACTATAGTGATGGATACACGTCATTATACATGTGTCAAATCCATAGAAACACCATTCACAACACCAAGACTGAACCCCAAGGTAAACTATGGACTTTGGGTGATAATGACGTGTCAGTGTTAAGTTCATCAGTTGTAATAAATGTACCGCTC
Source organism: Neofelis nebulosa (assembly GCF_028018385.1). Classification (NCBI taxonomy): domain Eukaryota; kingdom Metazoa; phylum Chordata; class Mammalia; order Carnivora; family Felidae; genus Neofelis; species Neofelis nebulosa. The sequence continues at coordinate 13,299,356 of NC_080789.1, forward strand.
TGGTGGGGAATGGGGACAGTCAGGGGGAGGCTACCCATGTGTGGGGGCAGAGGGCAGAGGGCAGAGGGGAAATCTTTGTACCTTCTCAATTTGCTATGAACCTAAAACTGCTCCCCCCATGCCTCCAAAACAAGTTTTTTAAAAAATGTGTTTCTTGACTCACTATGATTCTGCTAGTGAAGGGGGTCCCAAGAAATCAAAGTCTGGGCCTCTACTCCACAATGTCCAGAGCCACGCCTTACTCATTTTTCTTTTCAAATTTGGAAACCCTTAAGCTATTTCATGGATACATTCATGCACTCGCACATGTTTAGTCTACCCTGCTATATGCCAGGCACTGTCCTAGACCCTGGGGACACAACAGTGACCAAGATAGACAACGTCCCGGGCTTCATGGGGCTGTATTCCAATGGGATAATGCTCATAAGACTGTGAGGAAATCAATGGGAAAGTGATAATTACTTCACTAGGGGATCGGCTCGAAGGAACCTGTCCGGCTGTCATTTGGAGAACATGTGAAATCTGAGTGTGGAAGCCAATCTTTGTGTCAGGCTTCTCAAGAAGTTGTGCCCATCTGGCCCCAAACACTTTGCTTTTGGGGAAGGGAATTGCCAAATGGCAAGGTAGGCTCCAGGGGCTTAGTCCAGGCATCCTTCCCCCAACCCCCACCCAGGACAAGAAGCCCACTGGTCAAAATTACTAGCCAAACATCCTCTTTGTGATATGCAGAATTCACCCCTCAGCACCCTAATTAATTGTATCAATGCTTAATCTGCAAACAAAGGCTATCTCTGTATTGCCTTGGGGGAAGTTTTCCCTAAACCCGGTCATTGCCCTTCCACTTTGGAGATTTTCCACCCTCTCATTTGCTCTTCCCGTATACCTCTGTTATTATTTTCTCACTATATAGGCTTAATCCTACTCACATTTTCTTCAAATAAAATTACTTAAACAGGAATATCTAGTAAATGAAAAGAAACTGGAACCACTTTCCATGAACCAGAAGGTATGCGTAGGGAATAAATAGCACTCAGACAAATGTTATTAAACTCTAACTGGCTGCCTGCTAAAGATTCAGAGCCTGAGGCCTCGTCTGTCTTTGTTAAGATGTATTGCAGCAAGGGTTAAGATCCTGCTAAAGATTTGCTGACACTAAACCAGGACTTTGCTCGCCTTAATCAGAAATACGGAAATTGAAAAAAACTAATGATCTCACTGTGCTGCTCAGTGTTGTGTAATTCAACGGCTGCCTACCACCTGAAGGATCTCTCATACCACCTAAACTCAAGTCCTGCCAGCGTCTAGTGCCCCACTTCTGGAAAGCCGCTTTTAGGGACTTTGCCATTAGGCTCTGTGAAGCCTCAGATTTAGGAGATCAGCCCCGTAGATGCTTCCACACATCACCCAGTCTGTGAGCCAGGGAGGAAGTCACTGCGTCTCACCTCCAAACCCACCCTGTGCTTTGCTTCTGAGGCTGACGCCGGGGCTCTGCAAACCATGTGTCTCCCTTAGCCAAGGAGTTCTCATTAGATTCTGCCAGTCAGAGGCATTGAAGAGATCCCACGTGGCAAGAAGAGGGAAGGAACTTGCTCCTTTCCGTTTGCATACAGTTTCTGCCAGCTCTGCACCAGCAAGAGCCTTTCACCCAGCCTAGGCATGGATGGCCACTATCCAGCCTTTTTATGCACTTGCGGGGTCAGCCTCACCGCACCCCTTGGGGATGTCCTTGGCAGCCTGTCTGCGCCCTCCCCTTGGACCCTCCATACCTCTGCACCCCATCTCCACGGGGACCTCTGAACTTTAGAGGTACCCCCGCAGAGGCTGACTCCCAGCTCCTCTAACTTCGGAAGTTCTGGTGACTCCACTCTCTCCCGTTGTCCTCTTGACCCCATAGTGGTGGCTGCTCCCTATAGTAACCATCACTGTAGAACTTCAGAGCCCTCTTTTGGCCCTTTCAGCTCCCCAACATCTGTTTTGCCAATTCCTTTGATTAAATTCTCTTAGTCGAAATACGTGGTCACTTCTGTGTGCTGACTGGCCCCTGACTGGCACAAACTTGTTCACATCTTTCTGACTAGAGGGGGCTCTTTAAGAACAGAGGTCATTATTAAGCACTCCCCCGATGGCTTCTGAATGAAGAAAACAATTCTGCCTCTTGTGATCACCACTCCTTACCCTGTCCTGACTCTGAGTCTGTTCCCCTGCTGAGAGAGAGCTGCTAATCTGATTGGTTAGCCCCCAACACCTTGGATTTGCATCAGTCTCTAGGGTCAGGATACCCAGGCTTCTGCACCTCCACTTTCACACTGTGTTGAGCTGATACAATAAAGGCCTTTTCAGGATCTTTCTCTTTCCCCCCACAGACAGATGAACACATGCTGTCCCTAAGGTTTCGATTCAGAGGCAAGTGGGAGTCTCTCTTGGACCTCCAGGGCCAAAGCTCAACACAACTTTTATCATAGACCTTATATATACATTGGGGTTATTGGGTGCTAGATCTGCAAATGATAAAGTAGAACTTTAACGCAGCCTTCTATTGGTTCTAACGTGTTTTGCTTCCTTAGGAACTTGGTGGAGATAGGGGTTGTATTGTTTTCTATTCCTGCATAACAAACCACCCTAGTGGCTTAAGAAGACCACCATTTATTTGCTCATTCTGTGGGTGGACAGTTTGGACAGGGCTCAGCTGGGATGGCTTCTTTCTACTCCGTGTGGTATCAGCTGAGTTCATTCATGTGTTTGTACTCAGTTGGTGGATCAGCCAAGGGCTCGCTGGCCCTGGATGCCTGCTGACTGGCTGGGCTGATGGGGGCCACTGGACCACACATCTCTCTCCATCTAGCTGGTTTGTCTGAACATCTTCATAGGGTGGCTTAATCCCAAAAGCAGCAAGGAAAAGAGCAAGCTCTAATGCGCAGGTGATTTTCATGCCTTTGCTACCATTCCGGGGGCCCAAACAAATGAAGTCACATGGCCAAGCCTAGTCAATGTGGAAAAGGACATGGGTTGTAAGGCCTTCATTGATTTGTGGTCATGCTCATCTCCCTGGTTTTATCTCTCTCTAGAGTCCCCGAGCCCAATCACATCTCCTCCCTGCAGCCTCCTACCTGCCTCGTCTCAACCCTGTCTTACAGTCCAGACTTATGGAACTGATTGCATCCCCTGTCTCCTCCATGTTTATTTATACTGCCAGGCCTTTGCACATGCTGTTTCCCCAGGCTTGGACTCCTTTTTTTCACTACCACCCACCCTTCCTCTGCTTCTTGTGATCTGCTACTGGTCATCCTTCAGCATTAAATGAAACTTCCTACTGGAAGCTTTCTGCCAATCTTCTGAGGCCATGTAAACTGTTCCCAAAATGTATTCCCATGGCACCCGGCTCCTGTCTCATTATATAACATAAAGCTTGTCTGTTTGTTTCTCTGTATCCCCCACCAGACTATGAACTCTATAAGGATTGAAACCATGCACACTGGACAAGGAGAGAGCTCCTTTTCTGTGAACACAGCCCATCAAATTTGTTTTCTTTAGCCTTCCTGAAGAAAGACTTCTCTAGAATAGAAGGAACTGGTCTGTTTCCCTCTGGCATTAGGATGGTGTGAAGGCTGGGCATCCTTAGGATAATGAGATTTGGTATTTTCCCATCATTTTGAATGATGTTTGGTTAATGTGCTTTATAATAAGCTTCCTGAATTCAAACTGTTTTCCTTACAAAGCAGTTTACCTGCCATACACAGTTACTCTAAAGTGTTCCTTAGGGGCATTACGGGGGTGGAGATGAGAAGCTTTAACTGCTAAGATATTAAGATTTTTTTCACCTTATAAAGATCTTATATTTGTAGACACAAATGGGGTAACATTTATCCATGTTGTACAACAAATGGGAGATCACTCAGACACCAAGACTAGAATGTAACAACTCAAGAGCCATACCTCAGCAGAATCCCCAGTATCTCTGCTTACAGGATTCGTGCTGTGGGGCAAACTCCAGGAGTCCCTTAGTGAGTAAACTTTGTCTGACCTTCAAGGGCTAGGAGAACTTCTTGCTTTTGACTAGAAGGAACCCCTCACACACACACTGCCCCACCACTCCCAACATCAGTGTGGAAACAACAGAAACTTTTGCAAAGTAGTCATCTAAAAAGGGACATCAAGAAACCCATTCCCCCACACCCAGTGGCCATCAAATTTGAGTGTCATCTTGCAATGTTTACATACGGTCTAGGGCATAGAAGATACTAATAATTATATGATGAATAAATTGATGATGTTGGCCAACAATAACATGGAGTCTCTATTCAAGCCCATGTTCAAGTGCATAAAATTACAAACATGAGACATATCTTATAGAAAGTGCTTAACAAATACCTGTTGAATGAATGAAGCTCAGGCCCCTGGGAAGACCATAACTCCCAATAAAGTTAGCAGTCTCAGGAATCAGCCTCTTCCTCCCGACATTTTCCCCAAAGTCAAAGTCAATTATCCTTGAACTGACACTGTGTCTCTGATTATTCTCAAATATGGTAACAAAGGGAAAAACAAGAAGAAGGTCACCTGGGGAAATAAACTTTATGATGGTAGGCTTTGAAAGAGAGATTTGATTCAACCTGGCAACCCAACCTAGAAACTGAATATGCGGCCATGGGAAAAAAGTGGGAATGCCTCTGGGCAGTGACGTGAGTCCTGCCCTCTGCTTCTCACCCCATCCCCCATCCTGGGAAGATACAAGGTCATTAGTCTGTCAAGGCTGGATCTGGATAGAGGCCCACTTGTCTCTGCATCTTCTTCTACTGCATGGAACCACAAACTCAACTCAAGATGAATAAGGTGGGCCGAGCAGGGCATAAAGGAAAGAGCCTTGTGTTGCACTTTGATAGACCTGGGTTCAAGTTCACTCTCCAGATTACAAACCTTAGGAACTGCATGAATTATTATCCCCCTTGGGGGCTTTAGTTTTCTAATGTGTAGATAACTCATGTGTAAATAACAATAATGCCTCAGGTTGTGGTGAGCAGTAAAAGAGAAAATGACTTATAATGAACAGAGCTACATAGTATGAGCTGCCATTATCATTGCTATAAAAGATGGAGATCCCAAGTGCAGCAACTTAAAATCTAATCAGAGAAATAGATCCATGTTTGACACTAGAATTCATGGAAATCTATACTCCTAATCTGTCTGTTCCTTGAGTGATTTTCAATTGTTATTTGTTCATTTAACAAATATTTATTGAGTACCTATAAGTGAGGAGATAATGCGCTTGGCATTGAGGGGACATCATGGCAGGAAGAAGGGAGACTATCACTCTCCTAACTGGATGCTATGATCACTTTAGTTATTTTAGCTACCTGAGTTGGAAACAAATAGGCAAAGTATATTCTGTGTGTGTGTGTGTGTGTGTGTGCGCGCGTGCGCACGCATGCTGAATGGGATACGCAAGACCACAGAATGGGCATCAAAAGCCTAGGAGGATGACAAGGCTCAGTGATATGCGGATTCCCAAACTGAAAGTTCTTAGACATTAAGAATCCAGGTTAGATGAAGGTACTCCTATGTTTTTCCCCAGGCTGGCTCTTTAGGGTAAAGTTTTAGTTAGGGGCCCTTTATAGAGGAAGGTAGGAGTCAATATGGCTCCCTACTCTAGAGTCAAGGCTAAAAGGAAAGAAAATTAGTGATTGTTCCTGGGGAATTGTTCCTCATCATCAATAAGAAGTTCATGACAGACCCTGGGAATAGAAACATGGGAGTTTGTGAAATACAGACACTTTTTCTCATGGGTGTTTTCATACAGATCAGCAGTGAAAATCCTTACAGGAAAAAAAAAAAAAAGGAGGAAGGGATCACTTCGTTGGGAGAAGCTGAGAAAAGATGGTGGGTAGAGATGATATTCCACTCTGCAGCCAACTGGATACCAAGCAGAAGCCGGGGCTGGGGCTGCTGCAAAGACTGTGTTTTCATGGCTCTGCTGGATGGAGAGGGGGACGAATAGGCTGTTTGGATGCTGACCTGGGCCAGGGAAGGATACCTGGGCTGAGCCCCAGGAAGACAAAGGAAGATTCATTGGATGAAGCTTTTGCTTATAAAACCAGAGAAAGCCAACTTCAGGCAACTTCTTCATCCCACAGAAGACATAGATGAAACCAGGTTAAAAGTGGTTGAGATTGGAGCAAAGACCTGACTTCAAAACACATCCATGAATGAATGTAAGAGTAAACATGTAAGTGTTTGTTTCTGAGAGTAAATAACAAATAAGTGGAGCCTAAACATCCCAGTGCAGAGATGATCTTATCATACCCATGAATGCCACAAAACTTCACAGCCCCTGTGACATGCAGGTGCCTGGGGCTTGACAAGCAAAAAGCTCAGTCCTCTTCAGTTTCCAAAGTGTTGCTTGGCTGACGAGGAAGACTGAAGAATTCAGACAGGGGTAGGAGGGAGGAGGAAAGGGGCAGGAGTTGACCGAGTCCTGTTCTGTTCATCCATTCTTTGGCTTGACACATGGTTTTCTCCAATTCAAAAAGAATAAAACAGAGACCTCTTTTGCCTCCCTCTGCTCATCCTAAACTCTCAAGCTCATTCCCACAGGTCCACAAAACAATCAAATATCCACTGAAGTGGAAAAAATAAGAGGTTCTTTATCCTTCAAGTCACAAGCTTGGGAGCCCCTCTATTACAAGAAGACTTGATCTGTCACCTCAGTAATTAGACCGTCTTCCACAAGCTCCCATGGTGCCTCCAGCTGTCCTTGCTGTCACCGCAAAAGGTGACCCAGAACTGGGAGCACCTCACCTTATCGATGCAGGTGAGGGGGTACCTAGAGCCCTCTTACAGAAGTAGATTTTTCTCGAGCTCTCAAGACTAAGGCTGAGCACACCATAGGGTTCCCCCAAAAAGCTGGCTTCAGGGGTGTAGAGGTACCTGGGCATTGTGAGGCAGGCAGGATTCCCAGACTCCCGGACTTCCCTCAGAGGCTCAAACGCTTTCACACTTACTACTCTCTCTTACTAGTCTCTCTTTATCAAAGTGTGCTTCCCTGATCTCTTCCATGCCAACCCAGACTTGCGGTTTCACCCAAAATATCACCTCCTCCAAGAAGTCTCCCTTGACCCTCAGATTTTTTCAGAATAGTAGAGTGGTTAAGAGCACGGCCTAGGCCTGGAGTTGTACCCACAGCTACCACTTACCAGCTGTGGGTTTTGGGAAAACTACTTTACCTCTCTGTGTTTCAGTGTCCCCTTTCGATATTAATTTGGGGGAGTAATGTTGTGAGAATTAATTACGTTATGGCACATAAATCACACAGAGAAGTCCCTGTCATATAACAAAAATTCCATAACTATCAGTTATTGTCATTTGTATTATGATTTCCCTTTATTGCACTCTTGACATGCAGAGTTATTTGTTCAATATCCACATTTGCTCCCAGACTTCAAGATCCCAGAGGTTCAGAGTGTGTCTGTCTTGTTTACTGCTGAATTATGACTGCTTAGCATGGCACATCAATGGCTGAATAGATTTTGAATAATGAGTGAATCAATCAATGAATTGAAAACCTTCCATAAATGCTGAAGTGACACACAGACCCCTCCAAGAATATTTATCATGTTTCCTTTAAAATTCCCAGGGCCTAGCACAATTTCAGGTTCCTAATAGACAAGAAATAAATATTTTTTGGGTGAGCAAATGACACTTTTGGGGGGAGGAAATGCAACTGCCAAGCTTGTGCAAAAATGCCAGAAAAGGCTTGTTTGTGCAAGCACTTAACATTCAATGAAGAATACCTGTGATAAAGGTGCTTGCAGTGTAAAAGCCCATGAAAACGCAAAAAAAGCATAGTCATGGCTATCACATGAGCATCTTCAGAAAGGTGAAGCCAGATTGTGTTATTGGGGAGAAAGCAAAAATAAACACCTCACCACTTAGATCAATGGAGTTTATTTCTGCTGTTGCTACCTGTGCAGCACTGAGCTGCAGGGAGTCCCTGGTCCCTGGAACCGCCCCCCCACACCCCCCACACCCCGGCACCGGGCTAACAGAGGCTCTATCATCATACAATACTACCATCTCAACACAAGACTCTGGGGTTTGCAGCAGCCATGGGAAGAGCATGGGGAATCACACGCCTGGCAGTTCAGGGAACAAACCAGAGCCTTGGATCATTAAAAAAAAATTTTTTTTTAATGCTTATTTATTTTTGAGAGAGAGACAGAGACAGAGTGTGAGCAGGGGAGAGGCGGGAGGGAAGACACAGAATCTGAAGCAGGCTCCAGGCTCTGAGCTGTCAGCACAGAGCCCTATGTGGGGCTTGAACTCACGAACTGTGAGATCATGACCTGAGCGGAAGTCAGGCGCTTAACTGACTAAGCCACCCAGGCGCCCAAAGCTTGGATGATTTGAGCTCTGGTTTGAATTAGCACAGCTGGATCTTGATCTTTTGTGCAATCCCTGAGAGGCAAAAGTCTTTGGAAGTGGAGTGGAAGTGACAATGTATTAACTTAATAGTTGGTACCAGAAATTTTTCTTAAGGAGGAAATTGTGTGTGTGTGTGTGTGTGTGTGTGTGTGTGTTTAAGGGACATACCTTAGTATGTTTCTTAGGGTAGAAGGTGGGACTCTGGAAGCATGGGTTTCGGCAGGAGCTCGGGCAACAAAGAAAAAACTAAACCATTCTGCATGAGATAAAAGAGAAAAATATAAAGGAGGGAAAAAAATCTCTTGTTCCAAGGAAGGAGCATGTGGTTAAGAGAGCAAAGTGAAATGCTTGAAGTGTAAACTGGGTTCCAACATTCCTTGCTTACACACAAGTCTTTAGCAAAGGCAACCAGCACAAGGATAGCTTCCCATGTGCCTTTTGTGTATGAGTGTGTGTGGGTGCAGGAGGCTGAGCTCCTACCTTGGCTAAGCACAGATGCAAATGAGATACCATGCATCAGAGGGTAAGATATCCCAGAAATCAAGGGAGCCAGGCTAGTGCCAAAGAAGCTACGGGAAGGGTAAAGCCCCTGGGGATTGTTAGAAATACAGGACACTACTTTGAATTTTCAGAGACTAGGATAGAGGCCAAAACACACCTCATTTAGATCACAAGGGCTGGGAAGACTTTGGCTGGAGTCTGGGACACCTATAAATTCTAAACACTCCTCCAAATGTTTCTGCTCTCATGCCTGGCCATACCACATGCTAAAAATAAAAGCATTCATGGGAAGAACAGGTCAGGGAGGATGGGTCAGAACTGCTTGTAACCAAAGATCTCACAATACAATCACAACCCTAGGACAGTTAACTTTGCACCAGCAGATGTACCCAAATCACACTTCATTCTCAGCGGCTTGACACCCTGGGCCTTCTGTCTCCTTTGACTAACAATTTCATCAAAATTAAGAATATGACTCAGAGGGTAGTCTTCTTCTGGAGTCCACGGTTTTAATATGGGGGAAATGTCATCCCAGATTCCCTAGAACCTTAACACGTGGGAAGTACAGTGGTTACTGGAGCCTTAAAACTAGCCATTAGATGTACTAGAGAAAGCGATTTTTGTCTTCTGTTACGGGGTCTTCTTTAATTATTTGGAAAACTCGCTCCCGATGACAGTAAAGCATTAATGTGCTGGGGAAATCTGAAGGAACTAACATGACTTCCAAACTACACAAACGTGTCCCTCTTAACTGATCACATAGGAGATGATTCACTCAATGCAACGTGACAAACAAACTGTTTTGACTATGTGCTTCTCTCCATCCCTGCTTTGGCCTTTTGAAGGGCAAGATGGACACTTCTGGGTATCTCAGGACCCACCAAATCGCCCATCCGGGGCCCTGCTTACCCCAGGGAACATCCTTGGCAACAGAGCTGCAGGGATCTTGGGAAGAAAGCCAGAGAAGCCTTGAATGTCGTGAAAAGTCTCTTGTCTGAGCCCCTGCTTCTTAACTGTTCTGTTACTCTTTCAGGATCGAGTTTTGTCACAGAAATTTAATCATATTTTCAGAAACTTTTCATTGTCATATATTCATTTTTATAGCTTTTCACTTATTCATCTTTTTATTAAATATATATTAAGTGGCTGCTGTGTTTAAGTGGAGGATACAAGGCATGAATATATATGAATATATATTTGTTTTCTAGGCAATCTCCCTCTCTAGATGTTGAAATCGTTTAAATCCAAGGCTCATCTCCCTATCTGCGTGGTCTATGTCATGGCCGGGCGTACAACAGGCCCCCACAAATCCTGCTGAGTGAATGAATACAATTTGAACTTATTCAGCAGTGCGAAGCACATGGTCTGGATCCAGAAGAGCCAAATTTGAATCCCTGTTTCACCACAGACTTAGACCTGCTATTTAACCCCACCAGCCCCAATTCCTTATATGTATAATGGGAACAATAGTTGTGACAAACAAATGAGATAATGTGTGTGAAACAACACAGTGCATGGTACAATACATGCATTCAATAAATGTTGGTTGTTTGCATTATTAATTTGTTATTTTATTATCTATTATTGAAAGTATATGGATAAGACATTTGCCTTGCCCCCAATTTATATACTGATAGATCTAACTGACTTCTAGGTATCATTTAAGTGTTTTACAGATTGGGGAGATGCTCAGAGATTTAGAACGATTTGTTCAGGGCAGATTTAACAAAATCAGTTAAATAAGATACAGCACCATGAAGAGTTTTCTAAATCCTAGTCTGTCTGTTGTTTCTGGCTCTTTTCTGAATCTATTTTACTCTCTCAGCGTCCATCCAGTGTTTGTTGAAAAGAAATAGACGCTACACTTATTCGAAGGATATAATTTTATATGTTCTTCCATGTGTATTACTGATGCCACCTTGGAGCCCTGCAGACCCCATGAAAAAACTGTGGCAAATATTATCCTCTCCATGAAGCAGGAAGGGTTTTTTAAATTGCAAGGAGTAGAAGACCCAACATAAAGTAGATTAGCCAATAGAGGAGATGGCTTGGCTCATGTGACAGGAAAGAGTGAAAACTGGCAGACGTTAGTGTGAGCTAACCCCGTAGCTCAGTGATACAAAATTAAAGATATGCTTGTTTCTGATTCAGCTCTGCTCTCCAGAGTCAGCGGCATCCTGGGGATGGCCCCATCATGGTCACAGAATGGCAGAAAGCACCAATCTCACGTCCAGTGAAAAGCTGCCAGTTCCATCTTACAGTCATCAAACAATGTCTCAAACTCTGTGGGGACTAGACTGCCTCTGAACCAATACAGTTGAACAGGGAAATCCCGTATGCCAATTGGCCCAGACCTAAATGATATTCTCAACCAGTCACTGTGGAAAGCAAGCTGGAATTAACTGGATTGGCTGGACCCAACAAGGCCCACCCGTGGAGCTGTGCATGGGGAAAATGCCACCCAAATCAGACGGCTGTTGGACAGTGGGAAAGAGGTCAAATGAAGAACCCTAGTTATAAATGAGTAAGACTAAAGGAAAAGCTGGGCATGTTGAAACTCTGTTTAGAATAGGGTTTGCTTGATTCTCATGCCAGCATGTTTTTTCTTCTATTTGCTCACTTTGTGAGAGGTGGGTCAATTTACTATTGATTCTATCTTTGCTCTGTAAAGGGAGTGGGGAGTGGGTGCCAAATCACTGACAACAGGGGTGCTTTCTAACACATCACTACCTGGTGTGTACCTGGTCTATGTTATTGTCTGCAAAGGGTTAGAATGAGTTTGGGGGACCCCGGAGGTCAGAACAATTTTAGGGTCACCATGTGAATCTTATAGGACAGGGCAATTAGAAAGAAGTACACAGATCTTGTGCTGTCCAGCTTCTGCCCCTACATTTGCCCAGTCCTAAAGCCCATCATCCTATCATGATAGCCAGATGATACCTAACCCCACCAAATCATTGCAGGTTGGAGTTCACATGTGCAGAGTTCCAGGAGGTGGCTCAGTATGTCTCATCACCCAGGTTACAAGAATGACAGCACCACCAGGACCCCATGTTTCTGAAAGTCTGTCCCAAAAGTCTGAATGGTGCCTATGATTGCTCAGGGCTGAGCACAGAATCAGGGATCACTTTGCTCTTTAAACTTGAAAGAACCATATGGGAGGAAGCCTCATTAAGTAGAAAGACTCCTATACTTTGAAGAGCAAAGCCTGTGTTGAAATCCTGCTCTATCCCATGAAATTTGCTTTTCCTAAGTTATTAACGAGCATATATATTCAGCCTATAGCCAAACTTCCAAAACAAAAACAAAAAACACTTTTTGATTCCATGCTACTCTCAAGCTACCGCTATCCTCTCCTTCTGTCCTCATCCAAAATTCCCAGGGGCGCCTGGGTGGCTCAGTCGGTTAAGCGTCTGACTTCAGCTCAGGTCATGGTCTCCCAGTTTGTGAGTTCAAGCCCCAGGTCCTGACAGCTCAGAGCCTGGAGCCTGCTTCAGATTCTGTGTCTCCCTCCCTATCTTCCCCTCCTCCCCTCCTGCTCTGTCTCTCTTTCAAAAAGAAACATTAGAAAAAATTAAAAATTCTCAAAAAGTGTTACCTGTATTTCCCTACTTCCTCAACTATGTTAATTCTTCTTTAACAGTTTTATTGAGGTATAATTCATATGTCACACGTCACCTCTTTAAAGTCCACAATGTGAAGGCTTCTAGTATAGTCACAGTTATATAAATATTACCACAATAAATTTTGGAACATTTCATCACCTCATAAAGAATCCCACACTCCTTACCCAACACTCCCGATCCCCTCATCAGCTCTTCTCGAAACTCTTTCTAGTGAGAAATATGCCGTAGGTGCAAAGGAGGGATGTAATGTAGGTGTCAAGTTAACAAAACACAAACACTTGAAAAACAAGCACTTGTAGAGTATAGAACTCATGTGTAAAAGACAACTGAAAAGTGGGCAAATGAACACACATCACACCCTCACTCCCCAAATGGAAAAATAAAATTTTGCTAATACTATTGGTACTTCCTGTGTTTTTATCTGATTTCATCCCCTTGCTTTTCTCCTAGAGGTCCCCAGTGTTTTGAATTTTTAAAAATCAAGTTGATTGCTTTTCTTGATAGTTTTACCCAAAGGCATGTGTTCTGAAACTACATATTTTTAGGTTTTCCCTGCTTTTGAAAGCTGAATTAATGACAGCAAACTGAATACATTCTTCGGCAACTTGGTTTTGTTTTGTTTCTTTCTTTTTCCCTCCCTCAACGACATAGTTTTTTGAGACTTACCCATGTTGACGCTTATGGCTGTATTTGGTTTCACTGCTTATTTATGTGATGTCTGCATGAGGCACAATTTATTTAACCATTTCATAGTAGACAGACACTTTAGAGATTGTTTCTGCAATTTTAAAAACAATGCCACAATGAGCATCCTTTAGATGCAGCTCATTATTCATAAATACGCCATTTCTACAGCGTGTGCTCCTTGGTACAGAATTCTGGGACATTTCACATAGCAGGCACATGTTCCACTTTAGAAGCGGGGCCAAGTTGTTTATCAAAGCAGTTACCCCGATTTCCACTTCCTCTGTGAGTGAACACCACATCTTTGGTAGATTTTTAACTTTTTTCAATTCAATATGTTTATCTTGCCTTTTCCTAACTAATAATGAGGTTAAGAACATTTTGCTATATGTTTATTGGCCAATCATATTCCCTGTTCTGTGAAATGGCTGATTTTGTCTCCTGCTCATTTTATATCTTACACTATGGATACATCCTTCCTTGGCCATATATACTATGAAATATCTACTCCCAACTTTGTGGCATGCGCTTGTGATGTCTGTTAAGATGAGTAAAAATTCTTAAATTTCATGTGGTCAAAACCATCGAGCTTTTCCCCATGGGTTGCGCATTTTTAGACGCTGTTAAAAAGTCCTACCCTTTCTGAGATCAGAAAGCCATTCTCTTACACTATCTTCTAGGAATTTTCAAAGCTTCCTTTCACATTGAAATCTTTAGATCCATCTGGAAGGGATTTTTACATGTGATGTGCACAAAAGATCCATTACTATTTTTTCATCCATCTAACTGCTGATGAACATATATTGAAAAACGGACTATCACTTCCACTGGTCAGAAACACCAGCTTCATGCTATATCATGACTGCATATGGACGAGGGTACATCTAGGGTACTTTATTGTGTTCCCTTGGAATAGCTGTCTCTTTCTACACCAGGATGATAGACTACTGATTATCATAGCTTTATAGTGAGTTGTGATGTCTGTAAGGGCGAGTCTCCGTGCTTGGTTCACCATCTTTAGGAGTATCTTGACTATTAGTCGGCTTTTGGTTCTCCTGTGTGCTTATCGGAATCAGTGTATCACATTCCACAAAAGTGCTTCTTGGCAGATTGATTGAAGTTTTGGGAAATCGAGAGATGAATTTGGAAGGAATTAACACATTTCATGGCATTGAGTTTTCCCGCCCACTAGCTTAGTATCCCTTTCCTGGTGTATTGGATCTTCCTTAACGACTTTTCTGTAACACTTTATACTTCTCACCATAAAAGTCTCAGATAACTTCTCTTATATTTTGATGATTTTCATTTTTTGGAAATGTTATTTGTTGTTGCATTTTCTCTTTAAAAATTTTTTTTTTAATGTTTGTCTATTTTTGAGAGAGATTGAGAGAGAGAACGCGCGAGCCAGTGAGGGGCAGAGAGAGATAGAGACACAGAATCTGAAGCAGCCTCCAGGCTCCAAGCTGTCAGCACAGAGCCCGATGTGGGGCTCAAACTCACAAACTGAGATCATGACCTGAGCTGAAGTCAGACGCTTAACTGACTGAGCCACCCAGGTGCCCCTGTTACTGTATTTTCAACTCGACTGTGAGTAAAATGTATAAAAATGCAAGTGACTTGTGTATGTTGATTTTTTTTTTCATCTGGAAACTTTGCTCAACTTCCTATACATTATAATAATGTACTATAGGTTCTTTGAAATTTTTAATATAGAAAATCTCATCTTCTAGTAATGACATTTTGAGTCTTGGTTTTCAGTTCATTTACCTTTTATTTCCTTTACCTGTTCTATTTTGCTAACTAGAAATCTCCAATGAAATACTGGAAATAACTAATGATAGATATCATTCTCATCTGTTTTTCTGACCATAAAGGGAATGCATTAAATATTTTATGAGTATAATGTTTGCTTCAGGATTTTTGTGTCTATGTAGGAATAATTTTTTTTCTCAATTTCAAGTCTGAGAAGAGTTTTCATGTTATCATGAATGAGGGTGGAACTTTGATAAACTGAGTTTTGTACCCATGGAGGTGATCATTCATTAGTAATTTTCCTTGAACTTGGAACGTAGTGATTATAATAATAAAATTTTCTAATTTCGAACAAACCAAACATCCTCAAGAGGAAACTCAGCTTGGTCATGTTATATTACTATTTCACATACGGCTATATTCAGAGTATATGTGTACATTCAGGAAGAAGAGTGAGCTATAATTTTCTGTTATTACAATAGCAAGGTACAGTTTTGATGTCTACGTTTCAAGAAAGATATAAAGAGTGAGTTGGGGGGGCGCCTGGGTGGCTCAGTCGGTTAAGCGTCCGACTTCAGCTCAGGTCACGATCTCGCGGTCCGTGAGTTTGAGCCCCGCGTCGGGCTCTGGGCTGATGGCTCAGAGCCTGGAGCCTGCTTCCGATTCTGTGTCTCCCTCTCTCTCTGCCCCTCCCCCGTTCATGCTCTGTCTCTCTCTGTCTCAAAAATAAATGTTAAAAAAAAAAAATTAAAAAAAAAAGAGTGAGTTGGGAAACTTTTCATCATTCAACTTACTTTTTAAACAATTACTTTAAATTTACAATCGTAAAATTCATTCTTTTTGATGCACATTTGGTATGAGCTTATTTTTTCTACTTCAGCTGCCATCCTACGAGGCCCGTGGTGGCATCTCACCCAGTGACCAGTAATTGTATTGCCTGTATTTCCATGTGCCATTCATATATCCTCTTGGGAAAGTGTTCAGATCTTTTAATCATTTTTTTAATTGAAAAAAATTTTTGTTGTCTATTGTCGGATTTTAAAAATTCTTTGTATAATCATGACATAAGTCCTTTATCAGGATATATGATTTACAAATATTCCCTTGCCCTTACAGTACTGGTCATTCTTCAGGGGTTGACTTCCTGCCCCAAATGGCCTATTAATTATTTTTTCAGAATCTCCAGGTAGTTGATTTTTTTTTTTTTTTTGGTCTAGGGTTTTTAGTTGTAAGTAGTGGGAGAGATAGTCTATGAAGAATTTCAGGGGCACCTGGGTGGCTCAGTCAGTTAAGCATCTGACTCTTGATCTCAGCTTAGGTCTTGATCTCAGGGTCATAAGTTCGAGCCCCACATTGGGCTCCATGCTGGGCGTGGAAACTACTTTAAAAAAAAAAAAAGAACTAATTCCACCTCAGCCTGCACCAAAAATCAGTCAGTTTTTATTCTTAAAATATTTTTCTCGAAATTTGGGATGATCGGTCCCTTTATGTTCTGTAGAAGTCACACATAAGATTGTGTGAACGTTTGTGGGTAGGTGGTAACTGCTCGTGTGTTTTGAAGTGGTCATAAAATCATTTGATTTTTTGGGGCGCCTGGGTGGCGCAGTCGGTTGAGCGTCCAACTTCAGCCAGGTCACCATCTCGTGGTCCGTGAGTTCGAGCCCCGCGTCAGGCTCTGGGCTGATGGCTGGGAGCCTGGAGCCTGTTTCCGATTCTGTGTCTCCCTCTCTCTCTGCCCCTCCCCCGTTCATGCTCTGTCTCTCTCTGTCCCAAAAATAAATTAAAAACGTTGAAAAAAAAATTTTTTTAAAAATCATTTGATTTTTCTCTCTGTCCTTCAGTTAGTTTTGTCACAGTCTCTTTTGTCACAGTATTCTTTTCCTTTGCCTCCCCTTTTCTGGGAGGGACATATCAGCCTTGCCAGAGGTTGACAATTCCTTAACTGTTTGTAGAGACTGACTTTCTTTTCTTTTTTAAATGTGTATTTGCATTTTATTCCACTTCATCCCTTCCTGTGCTCTTCGTTATTTCCTTCCTTCTACTTTCTTTGGGTTTGAGCACTTATTCTATTTGAAACTTCTTTAGCTGGATGATTATTACATTTGTGTCCCTTGATTCTGCACTATAAGCATTATACCCTTGATCTTAACCAAAAGGCCGAGAAGCGATGCATTATAAGCATTATAAACAATGCTTCCCTTCTGTGTAATACTTTAGTTTTTTTTCCCATAAGATTGCAGGTTTGGGACGCCTGGTTGGCTCAGTTGGTTGAGCATCCGACTTCGGCTCAGGTCATGATCTTGCGGTTCATGAGTTCAAGCCCCGTGTCGGGCTCTGTGCTGACAGCTCCGAGCTTGAAGCCTGCTTTGGATTCTGTGTCTCCCTCTCTCTTTCTGCCCCTCCCCCCTACTTGCGCTCTGTCTGTCTCGCTCAAAAACAAACATTAAAAAATTAAAAAAAAAAAAGACTGTAGGTTTGTAGTTAAGAATTCTTAGGATAGACTTTTACATTTCTATTAGTTGTGTATTTTTAATTCTCTATTCCATGGAGGATAATAACCCTTGCTTTTGAGGCTTCTCCAGTTTCTAGTCCATTCTCCTAGCCCCACACAACTGGTGCACGCTCTGTCGGTCTCTCCCCCAGGAGAGCCCATCCGTGAGTGCCATGCCTGATCTTCCGCCTGTACCTGGAGAGGCAGGATCCTTGGGGAACAAATGGCGTCAGCTCACCCAGAAAAGGCTCTTCTCTCTCTGTAATTCTCATTCATCTATTGCTCTTTGCTTTCACAGCTCCCAAATGTTTTTGAAAATGTGACTTTTTTGCAATGTTTTCTCCCTAGTTGATGCAAAGGGAGTGTGAGCCTACTACAACTTACCACATATTACTTAGAAGTAAAAGTCCTCTTTGGAAAAATTTCTTATGTCCTCATGACTCATAAATTTGTTATCTCTAGTTCTGAGCTTTCCCCTGAGCTTTGAATTCATATATTCAACTGCCCTGAGACCCATCGACCTGAATGTCCTACTTATGGTTCTAACTCAAGAGTATCCAGAATCGAACTCCTCGTGCAGTGTTTCTCCTTCCTGCTCAATCCTCTCATGCTCCTGGCCTCAGCTGGGGGCGCCGCCATGTCTCCGGTTACCCAGGCTGTCTCTATCAACACTTTCTATACCAAACAGTCCTAATGTGACTTATTATCTGTTTACCTTATATTTGTCACAAAGACAACGGACAAAAACCTGACTCAAGATGAGCCGATTGGAATCTTCTGTGGACATTTCATGTCTAGACCCAGAATTAGAAGGTCTTTCCTCGCTGGAAAGATGTGTGCCTGTAGCTATTTGTGACAATGGTTCCAATGCGATGGAGAAGGCAGAGCTGAGCGGGTAATACAGACCTGAAGAGAGTGGCAAAGATGAGGGGGCAGCGAAGAGAGGGGATCCTAGCATTTGTGTACATTGCTCCAGCTCTAGGCTGGGAATTTCTATGGCCTCAGCTAGTACAAGGCAGGTTTTCTGTCACATACAACCAACAGAGCTCGGACCTGAGAGGTGACTCAGCACATCCTTATTGGGCTTGGAGTGGTGCATGAAGCTAACGGCTAAGGCGTTAAAGTGGAGGATATTCCTAGCATCTCACTGTTAAATGGGGGACAGAGAAGTAAGGCACACACTTAAAGTGACCCTCTTGTGAGTGTCACCAACCATCATTATTGCATGCGCCAGAAAGGGAAGTGCCGTTCTGCATGGGGTCCTCTATGCCGGCTTCATGGAAGACAGAAAGAAACAGAATCAAGGGAGGCAGCCATGGACGGAGAAAAGTGATAGCTCATGTCAACTGAGCACACACCATGTGCCTGGCACAGTTCTTAGTGTCGTGTGTATTAACTATTTAATTCTTACAGTAGTCCTGTGAGGTAGGTGCTATTCTTCTCTCCATTAGACAGATGAGAAACCGAGGCACCAAGGGATTAAGTAATGGCCAAGATGGCACAGGTGATCAGCACCAAGGCAGAGCTCCAAACACAGGCAGCCTGGCTAGTCCCTTAGCCACTACACTATACTGCCCCCTGATGGTCAATCAGGCATTGCAGATGAAGCACGCCATATGGCAAAACCATGATCACGTGCAAGGTCATGTTAACTAGAATTCCCATTTGTGTGGACTAAATGTTCTTCTTTAAAAGAAACACAAGAGAAAGTCAAAAACCAGCTTGTAGGTCACATGCTAAAAGCCTTTCAATGCCATGTGAGTTTGAACTTGCTTGTGTCGTCCTGAGATCAATGCAGCTAAAAACCACGGTCAGGTCACAATGCTGATATCAGTCTTCTGAGTCACCGGGGAAAAACTGTTGAAGTTGTGCACTGCACACAGGAACCTAGCTGCACAGACAGGTGGGGCCTGGCATCTAGCCTACACATCTGTCCAAACCAGGGGCCCTGGCACAACGGATATCCACTTGGAGAGTCCACCCTTTTATTTTATTTTTTTTTAACTTTTTAAAGTTTATTTATTTGGCGGGGGGGGGGGGAGAGAGAGAGAGTCCACACAAGCAGGTGAGAGGCAGAGAGCAGGACATACAGAATCTCAAGCAGGCTCCACGCCATCAACAAAGAGCTCCATGTGGGGCTTGAACTCACAAACCACAAGACCATGACCTGAGCTGAGATCGAGAGTCAGACACTTAACCCACTGCGCCGCCCAGGTACCTTAAGAGAGTCCACTTTTTAAAATTTGCGCAAAGTCCTATACTAGCTAGCAGCAACCCACCCATCTTCTCTGCAAGGTTGTTTGCTAGTAAGAAACTGAGAGACCTTTCCAGAAACTATTACTGAGAGCATCCTCCGTTTCAGCCAATGAACTGGATGTTTAAATGCTCTGACTATCCTAATCCTCATTTCTAAATTTGGTTAATGTTTATTTATTTTTGAGAGAAAAAGAGGGACAAAGTGTGAGCAAGGGAGGAGCAGAGAGAGAGGGAGACACAGAACCCGAAGCAGGCTCCAGGCTCTGAGCTGTCAGCACAGAGCCCGACGCGGGGCTCAAACTCACAAACTGCAAGATCATGACCAGAGCCAAAGTTGGATGCTTAATCGACTGAGCCACCCAGGCACCCCATGACTATTCTAATGCTTACACGACCCAGCAAGGCAGGTTATAAATCCCATTACAGAAAAAGACTAAACGCTAAGAGAAGCTATGTCACTCACTCAAGGCAGCAGGGCCAACATTCAAATCCAGGTCGGACACCAAAACCGGTGACGGTTCACTGCTCCTGCCCTACCCCTTCCACATGCAAACTCGACTTTTGCATGCAAAACTTCAACCTTTTGACACTATGCTGCTAACCTGCCAGTGCCAGAGGGAAGCTGGCCAGCTGGTTCCTAGTCAACCACACCAGGACCGAAGACACCCCTGAAACCTCCTTGCAGCCACAGGGGGGTTAAGAAAGTCAGCGCCTGGGCTGGAAGAGCAGAGACAGACGGAGTGGACTGCCGTTGGCTTTGAATCCCACAGGAACTAAAGCACGGGAGACAGGTGAACGGTGTTCCTGGCAGCAGACAAGAGTGAAAATAAAATCTATTCTAAGCTGCCAGCTTGCACCTCACCTTCAGCTTAACAAGTGTATTACTGTCGAATTTGCAGCTACGGACATGCCACTTATAGTTCAAAACCATTTCTGTTTCAGCCTCAACTCACTCAGTCAGGACTAGCAGGGAAGGATTTTAAAAAAAGAAAAGAAACATACCTTCCAAGCATTGTTCTCCAAGTGCATCTGAAGTCACTGTGACTCGGGTGTGAAGATGGTCAGGGAGTTCCCCAGAGGGCTCTCTCAGTTCAGCAAGGAGGGCATTTTGCCGTATTGCCACCCCCTGGTCCTTAACAGATAGCTCTTTTGAAACAGAATTTTTTTTCCTCTGAAATTGTTTCGAATTTCAAATGTCAAACAGCCTCCAGAAAATCCTGGTTGAGGGCATAGGATCCTTGCTGAGCCAAAAGAAAAAAAGAGATGATTTTGAATTAAGGTACTTCCTCACTTGAAGAGATGCTACATGGGGACCAGCAGATGGATGTATAGTTAGAGAACCAAGAGATTCATTGTAAGAAGTTGAAAAAAGGAAGGGAGCCTTCCTGCATGTGCTGTGTCCAGTGCTGTTCTAAGACACTTAGACTTATTCGCTCACTTATTTTTTTTCTATTGTTTTATTGTTTTTTTTAAATATAATTTATTGTCAAGTTAGCTAACATACAGTGTATACAGCGTGCTCTTGGTTTCGGGGGTAGATTCCCATGATTCCTTGCTTACATACAATGCCCAGTGCTCATCCCTAACCAGTGCCCTCCTCAATGCCCATCATCCATTTTCCCCTCTCACCTGCCCCTCCCATCAACCCTGTTTGTCCTCTGTATTTAAGAATCTCTTATGGTTTGCCTCCTTCTCTCTTTGAAACTAGTTTCCTTCCCTTCCCTTCCCCTATGGTCATCTGTTAAGTTTCCCAAGTTCCATATATGAGTGAAAACATACGACATCATATGTTATTCGTTCATTTAAACATCACAACAGTCCAGTTGGGCAAATAACCGATTTTCATCCTCACTTTGCAGAGGAGGAAATGGAATCATTAAAGAGGTTAAGCAAGCAAGTCACCCAAAGTCAAAAACACTGGGAGTAGGGCTCTGGTTGGATCTAAGCAGTTTGGACCTAGAGGCTGTGCTCCTAACCACAACACCATACAGCCTCTTGGTGCTGGGTGTGCTTTCTGGGACATTCGTGAGGACAAATTCTCACACAGCTGGATGGAGGAATGCTTAACAAAGGCACAAGCCACACACTGTAGGTGCACGCAGGGTGAAGTGAGAGAGAGTGGGAAGGTAGGGATCCCTTCACAGATTGGGAAGCTTTGGACAGGGTCTTGAGAACTCAGTCAGATTTTGAAAGGTTATAGATAAGAGGAGAGCCTTTTAGATGGTTCCTTCTCTTGATTCTGTGAAACCCTCCAACTTGGCCAACGAGTGGGACTTCAACATGTCTGAAACTCTTCCCTTCCTTCCAAGCCTGCTTTTCTTCCATTCTGCCTCTGATGGCAGCCCCTTCACTCACCCAACTTAGAATAGGCTTTGATTTCACCCCCTCAATATCTCGCCAATAATTATCCTGTCCTCCACAGTCTTATCTTGAGAATAAGCCAATTTAACAGGAGGGCTTGGCCTGAGGAACACAAAGGGGAGTCTCTGAGAAAGTCTCTGTGGAAAATACCACAAAGTCAATCCATGGAGAGCAAGCACAGGGGGGAACAATTCAAGAGACGGTTTCTTAGACTTGGTACTCCCTAACTTGTGCAAAATGAATTCATCTTCCTGGACTTCAAATGCCCCCTTCTGTAAAATGGTGGGTGAAACAGGAGAGAACAGAAGTTGGTGGACTAAACTATTTCTAGGTCTCCTCTTAGTTAAAACATCCTGTCATTCTTTGCCTTCTGTCCCATCACCTCCACGTTTATTAATCCTCTTCCCATCCTATGTAAGTTATGAAGCCAGACAGAGCTTGAGGTACCTGTGAACTTTGTTCCCTACAAGGTCAGGAGCCCTAGGAAATTACCTCACCGAGGTCATCAGGTCTCCACCCTAATTTCAAGGTGAGTCCATTCATACCTCTATCCTAGACCAGAGGGCAGGTCTAAATGACCTCAACAAAGCTTCCTTTTCCAGGAACCACACTCTCATTCCTGCTTAGGTCCCTCAAGAGGAAGGCTTCTCCCCAAAAGAGGTATTCCTGACTTGTCCTATCAAGCCAGCCACATAGGAAAGAAAAAAGAGAAAAATCCAGATAAGACAGAGAGAAGAGTCTGAGACAAAACAAAGGAAAGGACGCCATAAATCCCTCACATTTGAAACAAGAAATCCCAGAATGGAAAGGTACCCAAATACAGTAAAAAGTTGATTTTCCATCCAAATATTCTATACCACCACCATCACCACCATCCTTTCCCCCACCCCCTGCCAAGATCACAGCTCCAGACTGCTTTCAGAAGTGAAATTGTGCCACAATGGTCCAGGGCCAAATAAACAGTAGGTATACAATCAATAACTGTCAAGTGAGGAACGAATACATTAACATTGTAATGTTCCTCTCAACAATACTTTAATAACAAAATCCAATTCAAGGCATCATAAATATTTGACCAAAGAAAACAGGTTTCCTTCCTTCCTTCCTTCCTTCCTTCCTACTTTCCTTCCTTCCTTCCTTCCTTCCTTGCAACTACTTGTGCTCTGGGTCTCTGTTCATTTCATTTTTATTTTTGTTTTAGAAGCTTGTCGATTTAAAACATACTATCATCATCACATTTATCCTACCATTGAGGAAAGAGAGTTTTAGAGCTCCAGGTACTACTGATTGCCAAGTCACAGATTATGAGGGGAGCCAGGGAGCAAGTCTTGTTCTGCCTCACTTCCAAGCTGGTACTTTCTCCACTCACCTTGCATCGCTAGAGAGAAATGTGAACAAAGTCCGAGAAAAATAGGCTCACATTTTAACATCTTCCTTTCCTCCAGCTTGCTGAGAAAGGAGGAACTTTGCTTTTCTCTTTGCCTGGTCAATATATGCCTCTTAGACGCCATGTCAAGAGGGAGATTGTGTTTCTTTAAGGAGTATCCCTTTCCCCATTTCCAGAAATGATGACTTTACCACAAGGCTAACATTGCATTACTATGGATTTTTTTTTTTTTTACTTAATTGAAATGAATGAGTTTTTCAGCTAGACTCCCTCCTCCTAAGAATCTGTCTTAAGATGCTGGAGGTGGTATCAGGTACATTTAGTTATTCTTCTTCATTCCAAAGAATAGGGACAAACAGCCTTCTTTCTGGGGTGTGATGATGGGGGAGAGGACAGCAGTGTTTGCCTTTTGCCTTGCCTATCTCTGTCACTATAACTAAATCTCTTCCACTTATAGTTTAACTTTCCACACCCCCGTTGATTCTTTTATTATTTATTATTGAAGTATAATTGACACACAATGCCATATTAGCTTCAGGTATACAACATATTGATTGGACAATTCTGTACATCACTCAATGCTCACATCCCCATTGATTCTTTTTTTTAAATTTTTTTTTAACGTTTATTTATTCTTGACACAGAGAGAGACAGAGCATGAATGGGGGAGGGTCAGAGAGAGGGAGACACAGAATCTGAAACAGGCTCCAGGCTCTGAGCTGTCAGCACAGAGCCCAACGCGGGGCTCGAACTCACGGACCGCGAGATCATGACCTGAGCCGAAGTCGGCCGCTTAACCGACTGAGCCACCCATGCGCCCCCACCCCCCATTGATTCTTATAGCATCCACCGGTCTTTCCAAAAGACCTCGGCCAGAATACGAAGGCCTAAGTCAAACTCTTAGAGACATCAGCATGAGCAGGCTGATCTAAATATTAGCTCAACTGAATGTAGGCTGGGGCTAAATCTTGAAAAAATGAAAAAGAGACTGTTTATACTCTGCAAAAGCTTTGTCTTCCAGATGACTAACCCGTACCCTTGTAGTTTTAAGTTTCTGTCCTTTGAAGATAATTTTTGTGATGATCTTTCAATTTCCATATGTTCTCAAGGGAAAATATTAGTAGAAGGACTGCTTGGATAATGTCAGTATTAGACAATTAATACTGATGTAGTACACGTTCACACATGCCTGTGTGCAACACACACACACACACAGCCATTCCCTTCTCATCCTTTTCTACTTTAGAATTATTGGAGAAGAAATTCTATACCTATAGCCCAAAGCTTCCTTGCATACAATTCCTATCCCCTAGTGTGACCCCCTCCTCTGGCACGTCACACTCATTCTCCCCGTCCGGCCCCCACGCCCTCCACCCCGCCCTGGGTGCTGGGAGCAGTGCTTGGTCTAACAGTGAGTTTGAGAAGATCCAGGTGTGTGTAGATCAGCCTCTTCCCACTGCTTTCTCTTTGGGACTGACCAGCTCTCAACCACATGGTAAGTAAGTTTATCTTTAAAGTCCCCTGTCCTGTTGGTAGGACCTTTCCCAACCTTGCCCGTGTCTGAGGTGGAGAATCCTGTCTCATCCTGAAGTTTAGTGTCACAAAGCCCACGTGAAACTCATCTGAGCTGCATACTCTAGCTTTAACAATGATAATACCTCATTTTGCCATTCACTGGATTCCTGTTTTTTTCTCAGTTGGTTCAGAACACGGGCAGGGGAAAAAGAGGATTTGCATATGGATTTATGCCAACAGTCCTCAAGAACTACAACCACTTCCATTTTCCTTTTCCTTTGGAATGTGTATTCATTTTTTTTGAGAGAGAGAGACAGAGAGAGCGAGACAGTGAGAGAGGGCATGAGGGGGGAGGGGCAGAGAGAGAGAGACACACAGAATCCGAAGCAGGCTCCAGGCTCTGAGCTGTCAGTGCAGAGCCCGATGCGGGGCTCAAACCCAAAAATCATGAGGTCATGACCTGAGCCAAAGTCAGACACTTAACTGAACCACGTGGGCACCCCAACCTCTTCCATTTCCTAACCTGTAAGCAGACACTGGCTAAAGGAAGGGAGCAAACTCAGCTATCTGGGTGGAAGATGAAGGGCACCTATAGATACCAGCTACCAAAAGTCCCTTCCTTTTAATGTTGGGGGCAGGAAGGGAATCCTGGCTTCCTTTCTGGACCCAGTCATCAAACCAGCACCATAAAACAACTGTCAAACAGGAATGAAGACCCTTCCACACTCCCCTCACGAGCATAAGTGTTCTTTACTGACCCACTTTACAGATTAGGCACCTGTCTGGGCTGCACCTCCCTCACCCATGCAGATAGAGGTGCCTCTCACCTCGTAGGCTTATGGAGGACAGAATGAGGTAAAAGACGCAAAGTACTTAGTTTCCGGCATTCAAAAGATCTCAGTGAAGTTTCTCTAGGTTTGCTGCTTCTTCAGTTTTGTTTTTATTTCATATTGTTACTGTGTTGCTGTAACAATGACACTGAGTCCCAGTAGGTTAAGTATCTTGTGCAAACATTCATTTCACTATCTGCCATCTGTTGGCTTTGACGTCTTGCCCATCTTTCCTCTGGTTGCTAATTTGATGGCAAATTAGCCTAGGTGGACAGATCTCCCTTTTATGGAATGTTGTGAGAGCCCTAATCATTTTTTTAAGTGATCACCTTTAATTAAGAGAGACAGGACTTCCATGTGCTAAGAATCCTCACTTAGTCCCACATTGATTGGTGAAGCTGTTAATGGTACCAGCCTATAAATAATTATGCCACCTTCAAAGTCAGCATTTCTGTTATCTCCAGCATCATCACTAATGTGTCTAAAGTGAGGGAGGCAAGGAACGAGGGAAAGGCCTGGCATGCCCTTCAAGGCAGTTCTACTCCCTGGAGGCCTGGGGGACCCACTGGGCACTGGGAGAAGATCAGATAAGGAGGAGGCAATGACCTTAAGAGAATAACAGTTTAGAGCCAGATACTGTAGTGGTAAGGGTCTTAGCCTCTAAGTTGGGGGTTCTGGGTTCAAGTCACGTACTTGCCACTAACTCGCTGCATAAACTCTGGCAGCAGAAAGGAACTAACATTACCAACTGTTACTCCTCCAGGCTCCTAATGGCATGATTTTATTTCACCTCTTTAATGCCACCACGAGAGAGACATTGCCCCCGCCCCCAGCCGATTTACAAGGAGTAAAAATTAAGCGCAGACTAGTGAATACTTACTCGAGGGCACACAGCTAGAAAATGGCAGATATGAGATTCAAACTCTTCAGACCGGCTCATTGCACCATATCCTTCTGTCTCCAAGAGATCACGCTCCTAAACTACAAGGAGGGGAGCTGCCTCCACACCACAATCCCGTATATTCCCACGCTACCTCCTCTAAGATGCTGCCTCTGACCCCAGCTAGATGTGACATCTCTTCGCTCTTTACAAGTCAGGGTTGTAATCAGTGAGAGGAATCTTGTCAGCCCCCTGCCTCAAATATACCAGCTCTTTTTAAAGAGCCATTTTGTTCGTGCCTATAATGGATATACATTAGTAGGTCTTCCCAGAATCACTCTGTTCCACTAGGAAAAGCATCTTCTTTTCCTGGAGTTCCTCCTCCTGTAATTTCAGCTGTGACCCTCAAGGGGGCACTGCTATCTTCTTACAAACTCAGTCTCCTTGATTACATCAAGTTCAAGCCAGCCAATGATGAGGCCACATCTCCCATCCTGTATCCATTCTCAAGTGATTGGCCCAATGGTGAAATAAGCACAACAGGGTGTCTGCAAGTGGAAGCAACTAGATGCAAAGTGCAGAGCCCATTGGTGGCTGTGTCCTGTGCCGTGGGGGGTAGCAGTGTGCACCGGAACAGACGGCAGCACAGATGGGAAACCGAGTCAAAGAAAATCCAGGCAGTGCTCAAATCCTCCATATCAGCTTTGCTGCACCCCTACGCTGCCTGCCATCTTGTGGTTCAGCTGCCACCAGGGTACCCTTGCAACAAATCATGTTCTGCCTGCCTGCGCTCACTTACTGGGAACTAACATATCTTCACATAATATCTATCCATCCATCTTGCGGCACACGTCCCTTCAATCCTCGCTATTCATGGATTCCATATTTGCAAATTTGCCTACTTGTTACAATGTATTTGTAACCCCAAATCAATACTCACAGCACCTCTGCAGTAATTAGCAGACACGTGCAGATGTGCAGAGAGATGAAAAATGGGTCTCCTGACACGCATGTTCCCAGCTAAGGTCGAACCAGACAGCAACACTCTGCCTTCTTGTGTCTGCTCTCAGAGTATAAACAAACAAGTGTCCTTCTCACAGGCTACGTAGCACTACGTTTTTTACTTTTTATTTTTTGTTGACAACTTCACCATTTAAAATGACCCTTAGCCTAGCACTGAAGTGCCATCCGGTGTTCCCGGCAGGGATGTACCTTAGGGAAAACATAGGTGTGTTAGATAAGCTTCATTCAGGCCTCAGTTACAGTGCTGTTGGGCCATGAGTTCGATGTTAATGAATCAACAATATACATCAAATTAGATGTCTTTAGGCAGACACACATACAAAAAAACAAAGGTTATGCATTGATGACTTGATGAAAATGTTGTGATCAGAGGCTTGTAAGAACCTAAACCTGTATTTCCCCTTGGAGCAATGGCTGAGTGTTTGCAATGACTTTATAGAATATTACTGTGAATAATAAGAATCAACTGTATATATGGTATATACTATATATACCTATGTTTGTATGTGTGTATACACACACATATATAGGTGTGGGTGTATGTGTGTGTGTGTGTGTGTTTACACACACAATTAGTAGTATTGTGTATATTGTATATACACTAACTGTATATACATATACACACTACATAGACATAGACATATGTGTGTATGTGAGAGAGAGAGAGAGAGAAAGAGATTTATCATAAATATTTTCCAACAATGTGTTGGAGAACAGGAGCAATTTCTTACATATTTCTGACCTCTTTCCTCACCACTACCCTGCTTCATTCTTAATATTGAGTAAAAAGGGGGACCTGCGTGGCTCAGTGGGTTGCACGTCAGCTCTTGATTTGGGCTCAGGTCATGATCGTGGGTTCAAGCCCCACATCAGGCTCCGCACTGAGCGTGCAGCCTGCTTGAGATTCTCTCTCTGTCTCCCTCTGCCCCACTCCCCCACTTGCGTGTCCTTTCTCTCTCTAAAATAATTTTAAAAATTGAGTCAATAAATGTCTGCTGAGTGAAAAAATGTTGGCCATCTCACTTTCCCTAACAGATGCGGGTTATCAAGCACCTATTTATAACCATAGAACATATATTGAGGCAACCCTGCTGGGATGATACCAATCAATCCCACAGGAAAGACAACTGCTTATCCTGGGTTTGTCCATTGTCAGGACACCCTGCCTGAGGATGAACGGACCATGGTCTCCACACCAAATCAAAGACCTGGAGAGTACCTTCAAGAGGAAGATGTGAAATAGAGAATGTGGACTTTGGAGGTCCAAATACCTGAGTTCAGTCCTTGGCTGCACACTCTGTTCCTTTGGCTTGTCACTTAGTATTCTCTCCATGAAATATTCCTCTTGGTATGAGAAGGTGCTCTCGACTCACCGATGTCCAGAAATCCTTTGTGCTTTGTGCCCATGGGGAAGTCCCTGCAGTCACTTAGAGGATGGGGCAGTTCTAGAGAACAACACTCTCACTGCCTCCCCTCGTATCTGCTCATACAATGGGGAGACGAGAAAGTTCTGTGTGACTCCACAGAGCACCGCCATGCAAAAATGGCTCCAAGAGGCCTTGAGCCTACAGCTGGTTGCTCAAACTGGTGGAAATAAGCAGCCAAAGACAGAGCTAAAGAGGCGCCCAGGGCGGAGAGGAGACCCGAGTAATTAAAAGCCCTGGTGAGAATTCTGTGATAAGGGGCAAGGTGAATCATGGCATGATGGGCAGACGTCATCCTGAGGCTAGTCTCAAATTAGGAGAACAAACAGACAACTCCCTGCGGAACCTTCAGTGATCTGGAGAGCCAGGCCTCTGGGGCCAAGCCTCCTGTGCACGCACTGAAGCTGCTGACTACTCAAATTCCGTGCATAAAAGAGAATAAGTGCTTACATAAGGCCCAAACACTTTTTAGTCGGCAAAGCACTTTCCTTATACCGTCTCATGTTTGATTCTCTCAAATACTCTAGAAAGTAGGCAACTGAGATTTTACCGAAGAGGAAATCAAGGCACAAAATTGAGGTGAACTGCACAAGGCCACATTGCCAGTAAGGGGCAGAGCTGGGGCTTGAACTCCGGTCGCCTGATTCTAAGCCCAGGGCCCTCTCTGCCCACCATCACTATCCCCACTAAACTTAAGGACACTGGGGACTGAGCAGCAAGTTCTGGGCTCCTTCAAAGGAGACCAGCAGCGATAAGACTGCCTGCCTGCCTGTACAGACAGCAAAGAGACTGGATGCTTACAAAGGACAGTTTTCAGGCTGGACCTAAACATATTCTCATGGAATGGTAGAAAACACTTTTAAATATTTCCCTGGCAATTCCAATGCACAGCCAGGTTGAGAACCACTGGGTCAAAGAGTGTTTCTCAAATGTTGGCAGCAGAATCACCCAGAGAATTTGTTGAAACACAGATGGCTGCCCCCACCATTCCCCATCGCCACTTGCGTTTCTGATTCAATGGGTCTCAGTGGGGCCTGTTAATTTTCACTTTTAATAAGTTGCCAGGTGGTTCTTACTGATATGGCTGGCTCAGGGACCACACTTTGAGAACCACTGGATTGGAGTGTAGGGTGCAGTCTTGCCTCTCCCTTCTCAGCCCCACCAGCCTGCAGGGACATTTCTTTCCAGGCAACTCCTCTCTCAGTGGTAAACTGTGCAACGGACTCAGACTCTCTGTAGTGAGGTGTGCAACTTTTTTAAAGGAACCCCAAAACTGCTAAGATTGAAGCCCTATTTCCCGATCCCACTGTGCTTGAAATGATACTAATCTTTCTTTTTTTTTAATTTTTATTTATTTTTGAGAAAGATACAGAGAGCAAGCAGGGGAGGGGCAGGGAGAGGAGACAGAATCCCAGGCAGGCTCCACACTGCCAGCACAGAGCCCTTGGCCAGGCTCGAACTCATGAACCGCGAGATCATGATCTGAGCTGAAATCGAGTTGGATGCTCAACCAACTGAACCACCCAGGCGTCCCACACCTTTTTTTAAATGAAGCTAATATTTCTGATCCCTTGTACAATTTTTCCATCATATCTGTACTCAGAAGAGGCAGACAAAGGTGTTATTTGTAGGTACTCTTCAAGTTCCAATGATAAAGAACACAATTTTCTGACCTTCGAGCCTGATGCTAGATTGGATGAAACTTTTGGGGGTCTCAGGGTGAGAGTGAGTGCATTTCACATATGTGACCAGGAAGACTGGCTGTGACAGATGAAATCACCAGCCCAACGCTTCATTCCCTTGCAGCGATTATGCATCCACAACTTTGCCATGGCATCAATGGCTTCAAGGCCCCCCATGCCTTGACTTAACCTTGCTCGATGGAGTATCAGCACATGTGACATGGTCAGGATTTTTTTAATGTTTATTTATTTATTTTTGAGACAGAGACAGCTCGAGCAGGGAAGGGGCAGAGAAAGAGAGAGAGAGAGAGAGAAGGAAGGAAGGAAGGAAAGAGACAGAGAATCTCAAATAGGCCCTGTGCTGACAGCATAGAGCTCGATGCAGGGCTCAAACTCACAGTGAGATCATGACCTGAACCAAAGTCAGACGCTTAACCGACTGAGCCTCCCAAGTCATGGTCAAGATTTAAAATAGGTCTGCCTGTTTGGATCTTCCTCTTGTTCTCTGAACCACATCGCTCTAGAGAGGACATGTCTTAACCATGCCCCGAGAAGGAGGATGTGGAACAAAGCTGACCTGACTAACACTCAGATATGCAGACCAAGAGGAGCCATCCCAGCTGATCTGAGAGCACTTGAATGAGAAATGCATGATTATTAAACGCCCATTGCACTTGGGTGCAGCATTAACATAACCATTGCACTTGGGGGTGGACTGTGATGCAGCATTAACATAAGAATTCTTGACTAATACAAGAGGGACAACAGATATCCCAAATGATATTTTAAAAGATACAGAGGAACGGAAATATTTGGAGAAGTTATGAATGGTTTAGGGTTTTCCAGAGAAATGGAAATAATAGAGTGTGGAGTGTATGTGTGTGTGTGTGTGTGCGCGCGCGCACATGCTTTTAGGGCAGCAGTCATGGTCTAGCCCCTCACTAGAGTCAAATAAAGCTAAGCCAATTACTAGCAACCTAACTTCTCTATGCCTCACTTTCCTTTTCTAGAAAGAGGGCCAATAATAATAATACCCACTTTTATGAGGCTTTTAAGGAGCAATGAATAAATGGATACACATTGTGTACTTAGAATAATCTGGCACATCAGAAGTGATATGTGAGTGTTTGTTACTATTGCTTACATCAGAATTTTTAAATAGCATCAAATACTAAGAGAAGTCAGGACATATTCAAGTGTTAGTGTATGATGGGAATTTTGAACTTATATTTTACATTCTACTAAATTATAATTTAAAATTAATATAAAGTTGGGGCACCTGGGTGGCTCAGTCAGTTAAGTGTCCGACTTCAGCTCAGGTCACAATCTCACTGCCTGTGAGTTCGAGCCCTGCATTGGGCTCTATGCTGTCATCCTGGAACCTAGAGCCTGCTTCAGATTCTGTATCTCCCTCTCTCTCTGCCCCTCCCCGGCTTGCACTCTGTCTCTCTCTCAAAAATAAAAACAATAAGCATTAAAAAAAACAAACAAATAAAATATATTCTTGGATGTTTAAGGTCTCATGGTGTTTAACCTTTGTGAAATGGAAATGACCCAGAGAAAGATAGGACTAACGGTAAGTAACGTAATAAAAGTTGATGTTGTTTCAATAAACAGTAACCAAGAATGCAAGGAAAGGAAGCACATATCTGTGGTAGCACAAAGCAAAGCTTCTTGATTGAATCAATGTGGGAGGGGTGCATGGTTACATAGGTATACATGGTGAGAAGTGAAATCATATGTTCATGCAAAAATCTGTACACAAATATTCATAGCAGCGTTATTCATAATAGTAAAAAAGTAAAAACAACTCAAATGTCCAACAATAAATGGATAAGTAAGATTTGGTATCCATATAGTGGAATATTATTCAGCAATAAAAGGCAATGAAGTGTTGATATATTCTACTACATGGATGAACCTTGAAAACACTGTGCTAAGTGAAAGAAAGAAATCAGTCCCAAGACCACATAGTATATAATTCAATTTACGTGAAATGTTCAGAACAGGTACCTCAATAGAGACAGATATAGATAAGTGGTTGTCTAGGGTCAGGGGTGCAAGGTGGGGATGGAAGTGAGTGTAACTGCTAATGGGTGTGGGGGCTTCTTTTTTGGGTTAATGAATATATTCTAAAATAGATTATGAAAATGATTGTATGACTCTGTAAATAGACAACAACAACCGAACGGTGCACTTTAAATGGGTAAATTGTATGGTATGTAAACTACATCTCAAAGAAAAAAAAAAAAGGAAGTCTTGAGCCCTAAACAAAAGTCTTTCAAGAATTATGACAATAATAGGATCAGAAAAATAATTCAAAGCACAAATCATTTCAAAAAGGTCACCTTAAATTGATAAAATATTAATCCCAGAGTTAAGATAAAAGAATCATACATTTCAAAGGTCAAAAAATAAGGCAAAAATATGAAGCTTTTCTGTATTAGATGAGAAATTTACAAATACACAGCTCTTGTGAAAGACTTCAATGCACCTCTCTCAGCCCTTGACAGAAGATGTGGATGTGAAAGGAAGAGCGTGATGGAGAAGATTTAGTAATTTACACAGTGTGATAAAATTAATAAAATATATATGCAATTATATTAACATCAAACAGAAAATATACTGTTGTAAGCATTCATGTGGTGTTTACAGAATTTAATTATACGGTAGAAATTGTAGAGGCCATATTCTCCGGCAACATTGCATTAAAGCTAGTGTAATCACAAAGTGTAATCAAAACAATGTGAGAAAACCTCTTGGAAATTAAACAACATTCTATTAAATAAGGATTGGTTCAAAGAGGAAATAAAAATTATAATTACATGCTATCTAGAAAATAGCAAAAATGAGAACAATATTTATCAAACCCAATGGAAAAGGTTACCCTTTACCTAAAGTCAAGCCCTTTAAAAGCTGTCATTATTAAATAGAAAATCATGTAATTAGAGTAACTAAGGATTTAATTTTTTAAAACGAACTAAAATAACATCAGGAAAGGAGAAAATGATAATGTTGAAGGCAGATATTTGTGAAGTACAAATAAGTAAAAGAGAATTCTTGATTAAACTCTGGAAGGAATTCCTGGACTTCCCAACACTAAGACTATGACAACAGTAGAAGTCCAGAGAGACATCTCAGAACAACATACAAAATGCTGGATGAAATATGGGGCTTGAGCTTTTGAATACATCATTCAGCTGGAGAGGAAGCAAGAGAAATCATAAAAGGCCAAAAACAAAATAAAAAGAACAGATACAAAGAGATAAGTGAGCCTTGTAGCACCATTTGCCCTCAGGACTTAGGTCATCTGCTGCTGACCTAGACTGTAGGTTCTAAAGGATTCCATGTATCATGGGGACAAGACACATAATCAAAGGACAAAACCTGAGATACACAGTTGGGAGACCCTTGCATAAAGCCAACCCCTCTAAGGGCAACACCATCCTCAGCGAATTAAAATTACACACACACACACACACACACACACACCTTCAGAGATAAACAATATGGATTCTGGTCCATACTGGCTCAGGTTTCTGTGAAAACCAATAATAAAAAACAAAAAACAAAAAAAAGGGTGCCTGAGTAGGTCACTTGGTTAAGCACCCGACTTCAGTCCAGGTCATGATCTCACAGCTCATGAGTTCAAGCCCCACATTGGGCTCTGCGCTGACAGCTCAGAGCCTGGAGCCTGCTTCAGATTCTGATTATGTGTCTCCCTCTCTCTCTGCCCATCCCCTGCTCTCTCTCTCTCTCTCTCTGTCTCTAAAATCAATAATAAAACATTAAAAAATTATTTTAAAAAAAAGATTCAAGATTTAATCCCATGAATCCTTAATGCCAAGTTTACACTTGCATGAGTTTTAACTACCTAGACCATTGTCCTCAAAAATAAAATAAAACTATAATTTAAAGTGTTCTGGAATGATAATCTTCCCTAAGCCACTGGCAATAGCAAATGTATTCCTCTCTGGAATTCACACCCCCAAAATTCCCACCGATAACATTTCTCAAAACATCATCTTATAATCATAAATCACAGAACTTATGTGGGAATTAGGCATCATAATGCAAGGCAGCAGAAACAACTAACCATACCCACAATGACTGTAGATACAGGAATATATAATTAGATATGTAATTTATTTAAAATAAAGTCAAAGTGATCTATAGTTCAATGTAATCCCTATCAAAATGCCAATGGCTTTTTTTTTTTTTGCAAAAATAGAAAAATTCCTTCCTCAAATTCACATGGAAACTCTGAACAGCCAAAAGAATCCTGAGAAGAAGGAACAAAGTTGGAGGATTTATTTACATGTCCTGATTTCAAAACTTAATGCAAAGCTACAGTAATCAAAAGAGTGTGGTACTGGCATAATGGCAGACATAGACCAATGGTATCGAGAACCCAGAGATAAATGCTTGCAAAGATGTTACAATGATTTTCCTCAAGGGTGTCAAGACCATTCAATGGGGAAAATACAGTTTTTTCAATAAATGCTGCTGGGAAAACTGGATATCCACATGCAAAATAATGAGGTTGGACCCTACATTACACCATATATGCAAATTAACTCAAAATGGGTCAAAGATTTAAAATGTAAAAGCTAAAACTCGAAATCTCTTAGAAGAAAGCATAGGGGGGCAACCTTGTGACACTGGTTTGGCAATGACATCAAAAGTACAGGCAACAGAAGGAAAAACTGGTGAAATGGACTTCATCAAAATTTAAAACCTTTGTACATTAAAGGTTGCTAGTGGGGCACCTGGGTGGCTCAGTTGGTTAAACGTCCGACTTCAGCTCAGGTCATGATCTCATGGTTTGTGAGTTCGAGCCCTCTGTTGGGCTCTGTGCTGACAGCTCAGAGCCTGGAGCCTGCTTCAGATTCTGTGTCTCCCTCTCTCTACCCCTCCCCAGCTTGCACTCTGTCTCTCTTTCTCAAAAATAAATAAACATTAAAAAATTTTTTATAAATAAAGGATGCTATTGACAGAGTAAAAAGGAACCCACAGAATGGGAGAAAATATTTGCAAATCATATATCTGATAAAGGATTAATATCCACTATATATAAAGAACTCCTGCAACTCAACAACAACAAATCAAAAGATGGGCAAAGGACTTGAATAGCCATTTCTCCAAAGAAGATATGTGGATGGTCAATAAACACATAAAAAGATGCTCAACATCATTTCTTCATTAAGAAAATGCAAATCAATGGGGCACCTGGGTGGCTCAGTCGGTTGGGCGTCTGACTTCGGCTCAGGTCGTGATCTCGCGGTCCGTGGGTTCGAGCCCCGCGTCAGGCTCTGTGCTGATAGCTCAGAGCCTGGATCCTGTTTCAGATTCTGTGTCTCCCTCTCTCTCTGACCTTCCCCCATTCATGCTCTGTCTCTCTCTGTCTCGAAAATGAATAAACGTTAAAAAAAGAAAAAAAGAAAAAAAAAAGAAAATGCAAATCAAAACCACAATGAAATATCACTTCATACCCATTAGGTCAGATATTAAACAAATAAACAAACATCAGAAAATAACAAGTGTTGGTGAGCATGTGGAGAAATTGGAATGCTTGTGCATTGCTGATGAGAACATAAAATGGTATAGTCACTTCGGAAAACAATACAGTGATTCCTTAAACAATAAAACATAAAATTACCATATGATCCCTCAATTCCACTTCTGAATATTACGCCCAAAAGAATTGAAAGAGAGACCTGAACATGTATGTTTTTGTAACAATGTTCATAGCAGCATTATTCACAATAGCCAAAGGTAGAAAACCACACAAATGTCCATGACGAGATGAATGGATAAATAAAATGTGGTGTATACGTACGATGGAATATTATTCAGCCTTAAAAAGGAATGAAATTCTGATAGAAGCCTCACATGAATAGATCTTGAAGACATTATGCTGAGGAAAATAAACCAGACACAAAAGGGCAAATATTGTATGATTCCACTTACATAGGTACTAGAGTAGTCAAATTCATAGAGTAGAACTGTGGTTGCCAAGGACCAGGGAGAGGGGGCAAGAGGGAGGGGGAAGTTATTGTTTAACGGGTGCAGAGTTTCTAGAGCTGGATGGTGGTGATGGTCGCCCGACAATGTGAATGCGCTTCATGCCACCGAACTATACACTCCAATTTTATACTATTTATAATTTCCCACAGTACAAAAAACATTGATTAGTTCTACACATACATATATCATCCCATTGGGGGTGGGGGGCTAACTAAAAATGTTATGAACATCAAACCAAACGAAACCAAGTTACTGAAAGTATGATACAGGAAGGTAAGATCGCTATCACTAATACCCACGCGGATTTGAAAAAGAACCAAAAAGAGCTTCTAGAAAGAAATGTCTATATAATAATAACAAGTATAGACTCCCACAAGTTAAAGAGCAGATTAACACATCTGAACAGATGGCTAGTAAATAAAGATAGAGCTGAAGAAATTATGTAAAATTATGGAAAATGTAGCACGGAGGGACAAAAAGAAAAAAGTGTGAAAAAGAGGTTATAAGAATAGAGGAAAGGGAGAAAGTTTATTATGTGTCTAATCAGAGTTCCATGGGGAGATAATAAAGACAGAGGGGAAGATACAACATTTGACAAGGCAGTGGCTGAAACTTTGCTGAATACATGCAAAATCGCACTGCTTCAGGCTTAAAAACCCCAGCGAAACACGAGCAGGATGAAAAATAATAATAAAACTTACAACCTAAACTGGTCACAACCAAACTGCACAACATGGCAGAAGAAAAATATCTTTTTTTTCAATTTTTAAAAATATTTTTATTTATTTTTGAGACAGAGAGAGAGACAGAGCATGAATGGGGGTGGGTCAGAGAGAGGGAGACACAGAATCTGAAGCAGGCTCCAGGCTCTGAGCTGTCAGCACAGAGCCCGACATGGGGATCAAACTCCCGAACCATGAGATCATGACTTGAGCTGAAGCCGGACACTTAACTGACTGAGCCACTCAGGCGCTCCTAGAAGAAAAATATCTTAAAGGCTGATGGAGAAAAATAATAACTTGCACAGAAAACAATTAAGATGTCAGCTAACATCTCCCAGCAAAAAAAATGGAACCCTGATAGGGCTGATAGGGGTGGAATAACATTTTCAAATTTAGGACAGAAAATTACTGTTGACTTAGGATGTATACCCAGTAAAAATATCATGTCAACACTATGGCACAATTAAGACATTTTCATGGAAAAAAACAAACAATCTGGCACAATTAAGACATTTTCATGGAAAAAAACAAACAATCTTTTATGCATAGACTCTTGCTAAACTTCTTATAAAGAATGACTTTAGAGGGTTCATTTTAGGAAGGAGTAAAACATCTCACAGCATATGCGTAAATGTACACATCGAAGCAAACACTGATTAAACAAAAACAATGTCTAAATGTTAGACTTTAAAAGAAGGTAGACTAATGTGGTGGCTAACAAGCAAACAAACATCAGGAGAAGAGGGTGGGGAGGGGTTAGAATGCATTGTTCAGAAGGAGAATAATGATACTGATTAACTTCTGACTTTGTTGTAAGTATGTTAAAAGTTCTAGAGTAATCATTGCAGAATTGAAACAGAACACAGAATTTTCCGGATTATTAGAAGGGAAACGTGAAAACGGGGGAAGAGCACAATGAATGCAAAGGAGGAAGAGGTATACAGAAAAGGTATGATAGCAATAAATCAAATATGTAGGAATCGCCACCTACAAAACTCAACCAA
The DNA here is from genome assembly GCF_028018385.1 of Neofelis nebulosa. NCBI lineage: Eukaryota > Metazoa > Chordata > Mammalia > Carnivora > Felidae > Neofelis > Neofelis nebulosa. Next base: position 13,337,933 of record NC_080789.1, read on the forward strand.
CCCCTCACAATATAGGACAGAGTTGTCAGATTAAAGTATAAAGACAAACCCTAGAGGCTTTTGGTGCAACCGGAACATGTGACATTGGACCCTGAACTTTACTGTCTGAGCAGGGCATTCTGACCTGGCAGTTCATTAGAGGCTTGTATAAGGCCAGCTTCTGACTGATGAGGCCTGGGCCTTCAAGCCTTAGAGCACGTGCTCTTTGACGTTGGCGGGTGAATTCAGCTGATGGTACCTTTATCTGCAGGCAAGTGGCTCCTTCTATAAAGGCAGCACAGATAAGGAGGTGAATTCCAGAGCCCAGCAGCTGGGCTTTGATAATAGGCACATTATCAAAGTCAGTGACACAGTCAGAGATCTGAGGGGCACCCATCCGAGACTGCCATACTAAGCTACCTTCCTTACATTGGGTCATAAGTAAAAGCCAAGGGACCACAAGGACCTCTTCAAGGATAATGTCTGCTGTTCAGACGGCCTGGTAAGCAGAGGCACTGACCTTCTGTTCTCAGCAGGTGTGGGTCACCAGTGGATGTGCTCTACATGGGGCTACGAGACCAGCAGAATCAGCCTGGCCTGGAAGTCTGCTAGAAATGTAAATTCTTGGGCTGCACGCTTGGACTTCTGAATCAGAATCTCCAGTAGTAGTAGGTAGGGCCAGCAATCTGCGTTTTAACAAGCCCAGCAGCAGATTCGGATGCATACCGAAGCCTGAGAACCACCCGTCTACAGCAACGAGGGAAGTTTCCGGAACTCATGGGCTCTTAGCACTATGGTGGATTCAAGATGCAGACTGCTACAGCCTCTTCCACAGCACAGCTTTTCCTAGGCATCTGTGTCTGTAGCAAATAATCCAGGATAGAGAAAACAGCATCTCTATCAGACTTTGAGGCATTTGGGAGAGGAGAAATATTTGCTGCGTTTATACTGTGCAACAGCTTTTTTCCATGTGTGCCTCTGAGTCCCATTGGAATTTCTAGCTTTTAAATGACTGGTATCCAACCTAGACATGAAGGACTGGGCAGCTGCCCCAATTTCCCTTTGATGATCTTACCCTAGAAGGAGACCGGGAGTTTAAAACTTGGAAAGGGTAAACAGAGGGTGTTTGGGCTGGAAAAAGTTAGAAACAAGACCAGTCTGCTCATAATCATCACTTTTACTTTATACTGCACTGGACGTTTCAGATGCCACAATTTAACAAAAAGCAATGAAAAATGGGAGAAGTAAAACAATCATTAGTTTCAGATTATGTTATTGTAATCCAGGAAAAAAAATCAAATAAAAAAACTGAAAATAAGAAGAAAGTGCAGGAAGGTAGCTCAATATGGTGGTCATGAGTGGGCACCTCTCAGATCTGTGACTGCATCATCGACTCTGAAAATACAATTACAGACCCAGCTGCTGGGCACTGGAATGCATCTCATTTGTGCTGAGGGCTGGCATACAAAGACAGGACCATTCCTAGGAGATGGAGGCTTCTGGAATACCTGATCCATAGGAATAGAATCCTGCATGGAATGACATCGGGCTGGGGTGACCACATCAAGGTGACAGAGGTGTTGGTGGGCCCATACTCATGGGTTCCACTGGTGGCCTCACATACTGAACCACCCAGAGGCAGTCTTCCTCATGGGACACTGCAGTGGCCTTCTAAAGCTTAGATGGAATGCCAGACTTAGGGTAACACTGAAGACAATGGGGTACCATTCTTCAGGATGAAATGTATGTGTTAAATTAGAGAGCTTTGCATGATACTAGATCCCCAAATAGAAGGAAGGGTCCAGAATGGATGAAGGGGTAGAAGTAGGAGCGGCTGTGTTTATGGACGCTCCCAATGACCTGCTGGGGAATTCTGTGCCTCCCATTCTCTCTGGACTCTGCAGGGTTTGAAGGTCTTATCTCCCAAGGAGGAACCTTGGCAGGAAACATAGCAAGGGTTCCATTGAGCTACGACGTGTGGCTACCACCATACTTGGGACTCCTGGGACAAGGGACCAGGGGTGAGGAGAATTGTCACTGGCAGGGGTAATGGATCTCAATCAGCATGAGGAGGTAGGGTTTTTACACAGGCGGTCAGGGTGGAATAGTGTGGAATGCGGGCACCACTATAACTGACCAAGAAGGATACAATTATGAAGAGTTCATGTTCTCGTCAATGAGGGTTTGGGGCATACTACCAGAAAAGCCACCAACTTGCTGAGGGGAGTGGAGGGAATCCAGAATGGATGGAGGAGGGAGCAGATGAGTGTACTTAGAGCCCTAAGATCACTACGGTGACAAGGGCTCCACTCCCTTCTATCTGCTGTGTTTTCCCTCAGGAGGAAAGACCCACAGGAACCATGGCAGAGCTGCTCCCAAGTCCATGTGGAGAAGTGCAATGCCAGGGGCGGACTGTGGTAGCCAAATGATGTGCTCTCAGACCTCAGGGTGCATAACTGACCAGCAAGCCCCACTGCTTGAAATCCATCACCACATGCCTACAGAGACCATGTTGCCCACTGGCTGCTCTCACCAGGGCTGAGTGTTTCAGGGAAGATGAAGGGCTCCCCTAACAGGCGACCTTGGCTTCAGGACCACCCCCACCACCACCACCTCCAGTGGCCTTGCTAAACTTTCCTCAGAACTGGACTACACTCTGACATGCTTCCACCCAGCCCTCCTCTCCTCACTCAGTGTCACACCTACATCTCCCAGCCTCCCTCGCTCTCAGAGCATTTCTGCTAATCAGTCTCTGGCAGTCTAACTCCCATCTTGGCATCTGCTTCTTGGAGTTAACATACGTAACAGAAAATTAACATATCTGTCATATACTCATCCAACAAGCTCTTTGTATCCTTCAACACCCATCAGCAATCAAGAGCAGACCCCATATACAATCACAATAAAAAAGATGAACTACCTAGAAAATAGAATAACAAAAAGTATTCAAAATGTACGTTTAGAAAAGACTTGTGGAAACAAACAGAATTGCTGTGTTTTGGGATATGTAAATTCAATGTCATAAAGACTTTAATTCTTCTTATACAGTTTAGAGCTTTCACATAATCCCCATCGAAATATTAATGGGTTTTGTTTAACAAAATAGAAGTGTTGATGGTCAAGTTTGTATGGAAAAAATTCAAATGCCTAGACAGACCATTTGGCCCTGCAGTCCCAACTTGGGGAAATGACCTCTACAAATGGTAAGTTATGTAGCCTTGTTTATGGTTGCGAAAGACTAGAAACAAAGAAATACCTCTCAGTAGTGGACTGGTTAAATAGAATGTGGTGAATCCATACCATAGAATTTGCTATCCTGCTCAAAAGAAAAAAGAAAAGAAAGAAAAGAAAAACGAAGCTATCTACCTACTGATCTGCAAAGATCTACAAGTCACACTGTTAAGTGAAAAGAGCAAAGTAGATAAGAGTGTATATAACATGCTACACTTTGAAAAAAACATATGCGACACTTTGTGTATAAAAAGAATAAAATAAAAATATATAATCGTATCTGTGTGCATTTGCATAAAGAAGGTCTGGAAGTTATGGAAACTAACAAATGGTTAACTCTGACTCAGGATAATGGGGACTATATATAGTGAGAACAAAGTTGAAAACAAGACTTTGTCTTTGAACCATGCGTATAAATTGCCTGTTCCCAATAATTGCACAACTTTATCTTTAAAATGCCACTGGGATTTCACACTGACTAGAATACTATTTCATACCCACAGTTTGGCAAAAATTAAAAAGCCTGGCAATGCTAAGTGTGGTGAGGGGGTGGGGTGTTCCAAAGCATTTCCAGTGTCTGCGTGAACTTGCTCAACCCCATCAGAAAAGAATATAACCTAGTAAGGTTAAACTCCAAATATCCTATGATCTGGAAATTTCTCTCCTTATATATCTGAGAAAGGACACAGGGGTACTAGAAAATATGTGCAGGGATATTCATGGCAGCAGAAGTTGTGATAAAAAACACTTTATCTGGGGGCACCTAGGTGGCTCAGTCAGTTGAGCACTGACTCTTGATTTCAGCTCAGGTCACAATCCCAGGGTCGTACGAGCAAGCTCTATGTTGGGCTCCACACGGAGCGTGGAGCCTGCTTGGGAATTCTCTCTCTCCCTCTCTCTCTGCCTCTCCCCTGCTCACATATTCTCTCTCTCTCTCTCTCTCTCTCTCTCTCTCTCTCTCTCTCTCCTCTCTCAAAAATAAATAAGTAAAAAATTTTAAAAATAATAAAACACTTTATCTAGAAGTCCTTTCAAAACAGGATGGAGGAACTGTATTATAATTCATTTGTGGGAATACCATACTGCAGTGAAAAAGGATCAGCCCCACTACATGCATAAGCTACAGCAAACCTCAAAAACTTGCAACTGAACAAAAAATCATATGGCATGGGTCATCTCACAAAAAGTTCAAAAATGGCAAAACTAAATTAGATCTTATTTAGAAAAAGTACCTATGTTACAAATATGCCACTGACTCATATGCTATTTCAGGATGTGGTTACTTCTCAGCAAGGGAGGAAAGGGCCATTTGGAGTGGGTGAATCTGGGTAACCGGTATTATCCCTATTTACCTCAAAACTAGAATAAAATGTTTATTTTAGTTTTAGCACTTAAGTGTATCTCTATTTAAATGTAGTTTTTTTTGTGTGTAGGACATATTTTATTATTTTTTAAAGGTAAAATAATAATTCTTTCAAAGATTAGTAAAGTGGATACCTCTGACATATTAAATCAGGAAAAATAATTACATGAGGAAAGAAATCTTGCTACTGATGAGGAGGAAAAAAATAAAATAGTGAAAGACTATAAAAAACTTAAACTTCAGAATCTCATTGAGATGGAAAGATTCTGGGGAAACAGACACTTTAAAAAATTCACTCATGAAAAGGTAGAAAATTTGAACAGACAAATTACTGGAGAAGACTAAAAAATTCATCAAAGAAATTACTTTGCAAAAACTCCTGTACCAGACAGTTCTGAGATTTAGTACTTTCAAACTTTTGGGGGACTAAAATCCCTATGCTATTAAAATTGTTCCAGGCTTAGAAAAATATGAATACATTTTTCATTTTGTAAAGCCAACATAACCCTGATTCCGAAACGCAAGAAGTGAGGATAAAAACTGTAGTAAAATTGGGAAGTCATGTAAAATCCTAAATAATACATTATTGGACCAAACCAGTGGCAGAATTAAGAGAATTATTCACAATGGCCAGGTAGGAATTATCTAAGAAATGCAAAGATAATTATTATAAGATCTATTAATGCAACATCCCATATGAATATATTTAAGGAGAAAACAGGAATAATCATTTTAATAGAGGAAGAAAAAGTGCTCAATGACATTCAAATACATTCAATAATCCCCAAATTTGTTTTGGGAAGAAATGAGAAATAGAAGTTGTTGTTTTTTTTTTAACATAGTAAGACTTTATATCTTAAGCTAACTATCAACATTACCCTTAAGAGTGGAAAACTAAAGAGAATTCTTATTAAAACCAGTGGCAAAAGCAAGTAAAGAAGATACTCGTCATTATTACAGTTTAGCATTTTCCGAAAATTCTCAGCAATGCAATTAGCATAAAACAGGAGGAGATATGATTGTTGAAAAGATAACAAAATTATCACTTTGTAGCATAATGCAATGGTACCTTTATAAAACTCCAGAGAATCTATGTTTAAAGCATATCTTTTAAGTTAGTGTTTTTTTTAAGTCTATTTATTTATTTTGAGAGAGAAAGAGGGCACGAGTGGAGGAGGGGAAGAGACAGAGGGAGAGAAAGACGATCCCACGCAGGCTCCCCACTGTCAGCATGGAGCTCTATGTGGGGCTTGAACTCACGAACCATGAGATCATGACCTCAGCTGAAGTCAAGAGCCGGACGCTTAACTGACTGAGCCACCCAGGGGCCCCTTAAGTTAGTTTTATAAAGTAACTTCACAGAAGGTATTTTTTAAAGTTGTATATTTCCTATATGTATCAATAGTAATCCATGAAAAATGACCCCAAAAAATGACTTTACAGTGGTGTCCAAAACATATAATTCTGAGGGAGGAAAAACGTTTTGAAGAATAAGTAAGGTCTACAGTGTATGCCCCTAAATTTGCTGAAAAATAACAATAAACATTTTTAACATATAGGCAAAAATATTTATGTATGAGAAATTCATACATTAATTCTTCTGAAATTAATTTATGGGCTTAATAAAATTCCAGTTACATCCCTAATGGAATTTGTTTGGAAATTAATTATTAGATTCTTAAGTTCACCTGGGGGTGGGGGGGAAGTGATAATAATACAAACAAAACAGATTAATGAGAAAACAGCTGTGAACTTTCTAAAGAGTGATTAAAGAGAGAATTTTCCTCAAAAAAAACACAAATGAATCAAAACATACAAACATCAGAATTGTGTGATAAAAGCAAAAGAAGAGGGGCACCTGGGTGGTTCGGTGGGTTAAGCATCCAACTTTGACTCAGGTTGTGATTTTGTGGTTCCTGAGTTCAAGCCCCGCATCGGACTCTCTGCTGTCAGGGCAGAGCCCAGAACCCACTTCAGATCCTCTGCCCCACTTTCTCTTTGCCCCTCCCCTGCTTGTGTGCACTTTCTCTCTCCCAAAGTAAATAAACATTAGAAAAGGAGAAGAAGAAGAAGAAGGAGGAGGAGAAGGAGAAGAAGAGGAAGAAGAAGAAGGAGAAAAGGAAGGGGGGAAGGAGGAGGAGGAGGAGGAGGAGGAGGAAGAGGAAGAAGAAACACTGCTAGAGGAGGTTGAGAAATAGGACTGGTTCCTCACCAGGAAGGGAGACCTCACAAATCGACAAGGCAGTGAGAGGTGACCCAGGACTCTGCAATGGAGAGATTCACTTTTGGGTGGGGGCGTACAAATGGCAGCCTCAACTGAACCACTAAAAACTCATTCTGTGCTGACAAAGCGATAAGAGTACAAATAAGCAAATACACACACCCAGAAATCAGAAGTCCAGGGGAACACATATGGGTGAGCGTTCATCTGTCTTTGGTTAGCCTGGGCTTCTTCACCAAGACCTGCCTCCCTCCTCACCCGCCAGATTGCATCCCACGGAACTGAGTTCTAATGCACGTCTCTGACGCGTCCCCGTCTCTCCATCTCTGTGCCACTCTCCCCAGGACCACTACCATAGTCACCACAGCTCTTCTGGTTTCACATGCCTCCCATCCATCCCCTACCCGGCTGCCAAAGTGACCTTCATCACACACAAATTAATTTGCATTCCTGCTCTGCTGACTTCCCTTCTTGACTATCCATTGCAGTTGGTATATATTCTGAAGTCAAAAAACTTGTGTTATCTGATCCCCTCACTACCTGTCTCACCCCAGTTTTGCTGGTGTCCCTTTACTCCCTCTGCAGCTCTAGCTACCTTGGCTTCATCAGCTTCTCAAAAGTAAGAAGCTTGGGGGACACCTGGGTGGCCCCGTTGGTTGAGCATCCAACTCAATCAAATCTCGTGGTTTGTGAGTTCAAGCCCCACATCAGGCTCTGTGCTGACAGCTCAGAGCCTTCAGCCTGCTTCGGAATCTGTGTCTCCCTCTCTCTGCCCCTCCCATGCTCACATTCTATCTCTCTCTGTCTCTCTCTCTGTCTCTCTCTCTCTTTCTCAAAAGTAAATAAACATTAAGAAAAAAATTTTTAAGTAAGAAGCTTGGGAAGAACACAAAAACAGGCAATGAAAGGAAGAGCCAAGAGAAAAGAATGATAGATCAGATTACTTAAAACTTTAAACTCTCTACATAAAAACCATCATTGGAAAAAAAAGCTGATGACAGACGATGAACAGGGAGGAAGGATTTGCAACAAACAACTAGACAAGGATTCAGAGGCACTGCTGTTTAACAAGGCTGTTCAAGTTAGGGAGATAAGAACCCAGATTCCTGTTGGGACCAGGTCTGGAACAGGCACAGGCAATTCACCAAATAAATGCTTAAGATAGATAAGCGTGTGAAAGATTTTCTTCCTCATTCAGTCAAAGAGAGGCAAGTTTGAACCACAAGACAGCATTCTTCACCCATTGCTTTGGTGTTCTCCTTTTAGAAAGCTTTTCATTGAGCTACAATTTACATAAAGGACACCAATGTTTGGCATACGGTAGGCTTACTTTTTACATAGTTTTTACATCCGTGTAACCACACCCAGGTCAAAATATACAACATTTACAGCCCTCTGGGAACTCCCTTGTGCTCCTCCCTAATAAGTTCTCCCCTCATAAGAAGCAACTCTTACTCTTTTTTTAAAAAAGTTTGTTTACTGGGGCACCTGGGTGGCTCAGTCAGTTAAGCATAGACTTCGGCTCAGGTCATGATCTCTCAGTTTGTGAGTTTGAGCCCCATGTCAGGCTTTGTGTTGACAGCTCAGAGCCTGGAGGCTACTTTGGATTCTGTGTCTCCCTCTCTCTCTGTCCCTCCCCTGCTCATGCTCTGTCTCTCTCTCTCTCTCTCTCTCAAAAATAAATAAAAACATTTAAGAAAATTTTTAATAAAAAAGTTTGTTTGTTTATTTATTTATTTATTTATTTGAGAGAGAGAAAGAGAGAGAGAGAGAACAAGCAGGGGAAGGGCAGAGAGAGAGAGAGGGAGACACAGAATCCGAAGCAAACTGCACAGTGTCATCACAGAGCCTGAGGCGAGGCTCGGTCTCACGAACTGTGAGATCATGACCTGAGCCAAAATCACGAGTAAGACACTTACCCGAATGAGCCATCTAGGTGCCCTGCTATCCTCATTCTTCTATTTCCAAAGTCTAGTTTCCCTGTTGCTGAACTTGATAAAAACAAAATTTTACACAATGTACCTTTTCTGTACCTGCCTTATTTTGCTCAACAAAATCCCCTGGGGTTTGCAATTGTTAGTAGTTGCTTTGTGTTCTGTTTAAACTCTGCTGTGTGGTACCCCACTGTAGGAAACACCTCAAAGTATCTCTTCATTCTCCTGTTGATGGACATCAAGGTTGTGCCACTGGGTCTAGTCTGAATAGATCTTCCATGAATGTTCTTGTGCATGACTCATGGTGGGAATAGATACTCATTTCTCTTAGATAGAAACCTTGCAGTAGATTGCCTCGATCATAGGTCAGACAGGTGTATGTTTAGTTTTAGTAGATAATGCCAAACGGTTTTCCAAAGTTATTATACCAAGGATTGGTGCTCAAACCTTCTAAAATGAAGTTTGGTGCCCTTTCTAGTCATCAAGTGTGAAGGTGGAAGGCTCCTTCCTTCCTTATGTCTTCTTTCTGTCTTCTCTCTCAGTCTGTCAACCTTTTTTTTTTCCATCCACACAAACTCCCTGCTCAATCCGTCTGCATCCCCCTCCCTTCCTTCCTCTTCCCAAAGCTTTTCAGACCACTTATAGTGGGAAGATGTTCCAGGCCTAAGCAAGACTTTAAACTAGATTCTGAGCTCCCTGCATCAGCAACTGCCTAATTTAGAGTCACGATTTGCAGCCCAGTGAAGTCTCCACCAGCCTAATGTGCCTGGCGGAGCTGTGCTTCTGGTAGTGATTACCTTCAGCTTCCAGTTAACAGAAGGGAGAGAACATCTGTATCAAGAGTGATGAGAAAACCCCTGCCCAGATTCCTCTGGAGCTGGAATGTGAAAGCAGGGAGCCAGCAGAAACTCTCATTAAGTGGACCATCCATGACTTACCCCCTGACAGCTCCTATCTCCTGTTACATTTCTCTCTCACCCAAGGAAGGGAATTTAGTTCCTACTTCTGGAGCTGGGTCTCTGTCCAGTATGTATTATTTAAGTGGGAGAACAGGGAGAAAATGTGGCGGGGGTGGGGGCATAGATTCTTAAACATGAGAACACTGAGGCATGTAACAAAATTAGTTAGTTCCTAATAATTAAAGGACCACTGTCCAAGGGAGTCTCTTTTCCAACAGAGAGAAGAGGCAAGTCTTTCCTCACAGGAACACTCCTCTCGTTTACAGTTCCAACACCACGTATTAAACTCTCTTTCCAGTACCTACTTGTGCCCAGCAATGGGTACCAATTGTGAGAAAAAAACAGAAGTGGTCCCTGTTATAGTGGTTCTATGGTCTAGTGATATATTAATCAAGTAATCGCTCAGCTATTTCCCTAGAGGCTGTTTCATGTTGGGAAGGAATGCAGAGAGCATGAAGGCATATGAGAGCTTATTACAAGGGTCTTGAAGGGGGTGGGAGGGGCAGGAAAGGAATCCCTTAGGATGATCTCCAGGATGAATGGGGGTTGGGCGGTTGGAGGGCAAGCCACCAAATTGCCTACAATGAGGCTGTTTTTGTGGTGGGAGAGAAAAGGCCAGAGTTCCAAGAGGGCACCCAAAATTACTAACCTCCCTGGTGGCTCCCATTAAAGTATCATAGGCATATGATGCTTTATACTAGTCTCATTTACTGAGGCAGAAGAAAACAAAGAGAAACATGGTCTAGCAGCTAGTATTTTTTGAGCACTTACTATGTCTCATGCATGAGAAGTATTTTCTCATTTAATCTTTAGACTCCTCTTTTGAGGTTGGCCCTCCTATTACCCTGATTGTACAGAAGTGGAAACTGAGGCACAGAGCAGTTAAGTAAATTTTACAAGGTCGCCCTACTCCTAATTGCGGAGTGCTAAAAAACAAAATTCAACCGAGTAAAATTTAAAGTTCTTATTGTCTTTATTCAACCATTCGTGAATTGGACAGCAACCCATCTAGCAAACTGAAAAGAGCTCCAAAGAGCTGCACAAAATGAAAGACTTTTATAAGGAAGAGAGGGTGGGGGGAGGAAATTACTAGCAAAGACTGGATTGTTCCAGGCAAAGTCACCTTCCCTTAGGGGATGGCAGGTGTCTATCAGGCAGATGACCTCACTGGATCTGATCAGGTGAGCCCAGATTGACCGGTTTAAGACGTCACTCATGGAACAGGTTGAAACTGTAATTAAATTAGGTATTGAGTGTTCATTTGGTGACAAAGGCTAGTCACTAGCACTAGCACTAGTGACTCCATTTGGGGCCTGTAGTCTCTTTTTAAGGGGAGCCAAGGACACATAAGATTCCTGTGTTTTGCAGAAGCAGTGATAGCCATCATCCATCTTCGGCCTTCTCTCTAGTAACAAATCTTCTGTCAGCCCCGGGAGTTCCCGTGAGAACTTAATGGAGCCAGCAGGCTTCCCAGGGGCCCCTTCTTTCCTGAGGCCACGGGTGTCAGTCCCAACTTTGCCCAGCCGATCTTCAGAGACAGGCTCCTGGGGAAGGACCAGGGAAGCCCAGGAAGGGCATGAGGAAGTGCACTGTATGTAACAGGTCAGAGGAAGCCCCGCACACAGGCTGCACACAGCCCTGCACACTCAGGATGATGTCACCCAGTGAGAACATCACGGTAGCAAGCATGAACTTACCCCCTAAATTTCAGGTTTAAAAAATACATTCTTTTGGAATGCATTCTCTTTCTGAACCAAATGGAATCTGGCTTCTAGGGCCATTAGTGAGTATTGGTTCCTCTCTGTAAGGTCGCCGGAGAACTCAAAGCGACAGAATCAGTACAGAAAACATTATGGGTAGCACTGTTCTTTCTTCCCTCCAGGCAGTCTCCCCAGCTCCCTCTACAGAGGACGGCTCCTCTCTCCATGGCAGAAATTCCAGCCCTAAAGACCACCCCTGGGAGGGAAAATGCTCATTCGTTCCCTGCCAGTGCAAGTGCAAGTCAACCCTCCATATGCTGGTGGCGGAAGCAAATTGATATACCACTTGGTACTTCCTGACGAGCCTAGGGAAGAACCAAATTATCCTCTGTGCATGCATGCGTGCGTGTGCTTGCGTGTGTGTGTGTGAGAGAGAGAGACAGACAGACAGACAGACAGACACACAGAGACAGAGCGAGACAGAGAGAAGACAAAAATCTAACTCAAGAAAATACTCCAAATACGCATACCAATCACCTCAGCATATTGGGATTTGGGATGATTCTTATTTCTTTCTTTGTACTTTTCCCTATTTTCTAAATTTTCTGAAACTGCCTTGTAGTCCTGCCATAATCAGAAAGGAAGCCATAGAAGCCCTCCCTTCCTCCCTCCTTCCTTCTTTCTTTCCCTCCTTCCTCCTCCTCTCCTTCCTTCCTTCCCTCCTTCCTTCCCTCCTTCCTTTCTTCCTCCCCTCCTTCTTGCTTCCCCCCATTCTTTCCTTCCCTCCTTCCTTCCCTCTTTCCTTCCCTCTTTTCTTCCTCCCTCCTTCCTTCCTCCCTTCCTTCCCACATCCTTCCTCCCTTCCTTCCTTCCTTCCTTCCTTCCTTCCTTCCTTCCTTCCTCCTTTCCTTCCCTCCTTCCTTCCTCCTTCCTTTCTCCACCCCTCCTTCCTCCCTTCCTTCCCTCCTTCCTTCCTTGCTTCCCCTTCCTTCCTTCCTTCCTTCCTTCCCCCTCCTTCCTCCTTTCCTTCCCTCCTTCCTTCCTCCTTCCTTCCTTCACCCTTCCTTTCTCCCTTCCTTCCCTCCCTTCTTCCTTCCTCCCCCCTTCCTTTCTCCCCCTCCTTCCTTCTTTCCCTCCTTCCTTCCTTCTCTCCTTCCTTCCCTTCTTACTTCCCTCCTTCCTTCCTCCACCCTCCTTCCTTCCTTCCTTCTTTCCTTCCTTCCTCCCCCTCCCTCTTTCCTTCCTTCCCTCCTTCCTCTCTTCCTCCCCCTTCCTTCCTTCCCTCCTTCCTTCCTTCCCTTCTTCCTTCCTTCCTTCCTTCCTTCTTTCCTTCCTTCCTTCCCTCCTTCCTTCCTCCCTTCCTTTCTTCCACTCCTGTCTTCGCTCAGGCCTGTGAACTTTCAGGACGCCTCCATTGACTGTAAGCCCTTAGAGTTCCACTGCACATGAAGCTGCATTTTGTTCCCTTCTGTTTGACTGCCATGAGCGGCCGCTGTTATTATTACCAGCTTTCCTCCTGCTTCACCATCTAGAGAGACAGGAGCTCAGAAATCCAGCCTCCTCACCTTACACACAGTAGGTCTAAGGTTGGGATGACTGGGACCCGTGCCTGGAGTCTGGAATGGAGGGGGAACTTCTGGGGGTCATAGTAGTCTTAGCCAAGAGGAGAGAGAGAGAAAGACAACTGGGACAGAGGGATCTAAGACGCCAAGGTGCTGGTGCTGCAGTTCTGTGTGTTTTCACAAGAGTAATGTAGTTCTAATTACTGACAATAATTATTTCCCAACCCACAGTGGGAAGCTGTTGGGCTTGTAGCTATGGCAAATTCCAAAGGCCTCTACTTGGGCTGTGCCTCTGTTGTGAAGCAGTCTGGACCCCAGAGGTTCTCTGGTAAGAAAGGCCGAGCCTAGAGATTAAGGGGGAGAGAGAGAGGAAGAATTCCAGGCAGGAGGGAAAGAGCCAAAGGAGGCCAGGCTGGTGGCCAGAGTATCAGCAGGAGAGCATTAGCCTGTGGAAAGAACACCCACCACAGGGCCAGGAGACCCAGCCCTGTGGCTAACTTGGACCTCTGTGCAAATGTGGACCTCCTTTTCTTTAATTTTTTTTTTATTTGAGTATAGTTGATATGTGCTCTTACATTAGCTTCAGGTGTACAGCTTAGTGATCTGACATCTGACATCTGTCATCTTTACATGTCATGCTAAGCTCACTACAAATGTAGCTACCAAATGTGGACCTGTTTCAGCCCTTGCTGTTGCAAATGTAGACGCCCCCGTCCCCATTAAGCCTCAGTTTTCTCATCTGTAAAATGACAATAACATGCCAACCTCACAGGCTTGTTGTGAAGATTGAATGGAAGGTTCTAGAACAGAGGGCCTTTGTTGGATTATGGCCTTCCATCACTCTTTCTACCTTCCTTGAGTAACTACAAGGAAGCACTGTTCTTTCTTCCCTCCCTGAAGAACTTTCCCCTCCCCCACTCTGTTCACATGCCTCAGTGGGCACCCCTCACGTGGCTCAAGTGGCCAGAAGCCAATCATGTACACAGATCCCTGGCCTGCTGGTTCTCACAGGAAGAGTGCATGTGCACATTCAGTTACAAAAGCCAAATAGAAATTGTACATGAACCCAAAGTGAGGCCACTCAAGCAAACTGAAATGTCAAGTTTTCTTTTCTTTTTTTTTTTTTTTAAGACTCAAACTATATTCATTCAATGTAGGAAAACTGATTAATTCATGCCTGTCAGAAGGTCTTTTTGTGGAATGCCTTTGGTTTTTTAAAAGCATGAGTACAAATTAATTATTGCTTAACAGATGCACTGTTTTAGACATAGCCTTCTGAAACATTAGATCCCAGGGGGAAATAGCTACCGGGCTGCTTGGGTGTTAAAAATGATGAAATCCTAACTAATTCCCTTCTGGCTCTAACAATCTATGAGCATCATGTGGAAACTGTAAGCCTCTGACAGGCAGAAGGGAGTATTTGAGGATTTGGGAGCAAAGCTCAACAATCAGGAAACCATACCGTGTCATCAAGCAAAGGAAGGAATAACTAAGCAGAGGTTAGCACTCTGCTGGGCTCTTTCCATGAGATTTCTCACTGAAGTCTCACAAAAACCTGACAGGTTGGATTATTATGCACACTTTACAGATGGGGAAAACTGAGGCATGGAGAGGGTATAATCATTTCCACAAGGTCACCCATAAGACAGCAGTATAGTCAAGGTCACAGGGCAGGGCTTCAGAACTTTAAAGGCATGCATGCCCAGCACCAGGAGAGCCCCTCTGAACAAGCTCGGAAGAAGCAGCCACAGCCAGTTCACTGAGCCCTGCACGGTAACTCAGTTGTATTGTCACTGGAGCCAATAGTTTCTGCCCTGGAACTTCTTGATTCCCCAAATTCTTGATGCTGCTGAGGAAGCAGCTCCATGGGCACATTGGTTCCGCCATGTTGTTGTGCGGAGCCCCAGGCCCAATGGCTGCTGCTCCAACCTTCCCAAAGATTTGGAAATATTCTACCACTCTGTTTGAAATAATTCCTGCTGAAATTATCTACCATAGCCTCTGTTACCTGCATCCGATTCCCAGTCAGGTTAACTCCAAACCTCATTCAGGTTAGGAATGGAAAGGAGGGAAATAGCCAATGGGAGTATCTGAACACAGAGCAGAACTCTTCCATGGGGGGTTCACTTTCATTTCTTCTGCCAGTGGGTTCCACGTTCTTACCTTGGGATAGCTATGACTGGAGCGAGTTTGGGACTGTTGATTCCTATTCTTCCTTTTCCACATCGTTGCAGAATTGCTCACAGAACATATATATTTAGGAAGCAGTGATGAATCTTCTTTATTGGATGCCCTCTAATTATAAATCAGCATTTAGGAAGCCCTTGCACATTTACACAGAGTTTAACAAAAATGTTTCATTAGATATTCCTTAGGCTGATGTACCACACCAGGCTCTGGAACGGGCTCCAGAACTCATGTGGGGGAAAACTAAGCATTTGTGTGACCAGAGTAAGAAGGAGCATGTTCTGGGATTGGAGTCCCACTTCCATTGCCTCCCTGATGGAAGGCAGCATGGGGCCCTGGAGTCCCCAGGCCTTGTGTGAGCATTTCACATCCATCCCAGTGCTTCATAATACTGTGCACCTGTGGACATTTATTTAACCATTTGGTGTTACCTGAGCCTTGACTATAAAATTAGTCAAAATTATAATAGTACATGATTCCAGAAAATTGTTGTGGAAATTAAAAGAAATAATGTGTATGCTTCACTTAGAACAGGTCCAAGCAAAATTGAGTTCTATCTAAGCATTTTCACCATTAGTATTTTTCATGTGATTTATACATTTTACATTACATTTTACATTTGAGAGATGGGAGGCTCAGAGAAATGCAGTAGCTTACCTAAAGTTTCTGCTGTCACTTCCTGTCTATCTGACAAAATGTCATCCTGCTTCTTGCCCCAGTTCAAATGCTCCCTTCTCCGTGAAACTCTCAGTCATACATACAGACTCAGCCCCCACCCCCCCCACACACACACATACACTCTCCAGGTTAGGGGTAATATTTCCTCTCATTGTACGTTATACTTTTCATAAGACTTAACACATTTGTGCCATATAAAGTCAACAAGGGCACTAATAGTGTCCCTTGCTATGAATGTATATATTTTAATGTTTATTTATTGTAAGAGAGAGTCCATGCATGCAGATGCCGAGGAGAGGCAGAGAGAGAGGAAGAGAGAATCCCAAACAGGCTCAGCACTGTCATTACAGAGCCCAACATAGGGCTCAATCTCAGGAACCATGAGTTCATGACCTGAGCCGAAACCAAGAGTTGGCCGCTCAACCAGATGAGCCACCCAGGGGTCCCAGTGTCCCTTGTTATGAATTGCAAGACTCCACAGAGACCCTCAGTGGCTAGCATTGTGGCCTTGCACATGATAATAATAATCATAACCTGTGTATGTGGAACAATCTTTCATTTGTGTCCCATGATGCAGTTCTAACCTTCCCCATATGGACTAGATACTGCTCTCCACATCCTATGATAATGAGATAGAAGCTGAGAGATGTGATATCGTGCACCTTGTAAGAGGTAGAGCCAGTGTCTCAACCGAAAAGCTTCTGGCTGTTCTAAGACACTACTGTCACATCGGTAAGAAGCTTTGGGATGGAATGGAAGCATGGAGAGGTGGAGTAGAATGGAGACATAAAACACAATGAGGAGAGGTAAGGAGAGGACAGTGCGTGCAGGGAGAACAGCATGCACTGTCCGAGTCCTAGGGTAGAAAAGAACAGTACAACTTGACCAGTGGACCACATTTCTACAATAAAACCAATAAAACCATTTGTCCTTCTTCACAGCTTTTGTGAATGAAAAAAAACCCCCAAAACTAGAAAATGTTGAAGGAAAAACCCAGTGCTCCCCAGAAACAACGGATTGTTAATGTTATCCCAGTGACAATGGAGATGACTGGGCCTCAGGGTGCTCTCCCAGTCAGAATATCTTGGCCTGTCCATGCTGACATCAAAACTACTGGGGGAGGGGCACTGGGTGGCTCAGTCACTTAAGTGCCCCCCACTCTTGGTTTTGGCTCAGGTCATGATCTCACAGTTCGTGGGTTCTAGCCCCATGGGCTCCATGCTGATGGTGCAGAGTCTACTTGGGATCCCCTCTCTCTTTCCCTCTCTCTTTGTCCCTCCCCTGCTTGCTCTCTCTCAAAATAAATAAATAAACTTAAAAAAAAATACTGGGGGCAAAGAGTCGCTCCTCCTCCTCCTCCTAGCCATGGCTGTGTCCGATTCTCCTTCTCTCCATGGGGCTGAGATATGTCAGAACAGAATATGAGGACCAGACCTGCCGGGCTCAGGTCAACCTGGAAGGAACCGGGTCCCCCAGGCAAGCACCGGTCATGTTTCTGGCAGGTCAACAAGATGTGGGAGTCCCTGTGGGGGTGACACTGGGGATCTAGGCTGGAGGCCACAGCTGATGGTTGGCATCTGGGCACCCTAAGCAAAGGCAGCTAGGACCCACTTCACAAGAATATGTTTGATGATCAGAACTCTATTTTTTAAAACACACAAATTTTGTGCAGGAAAAAAAAAAAAGGATGGGCATCCTTTCCCCCAGGTAAAATGCAATGCAACACCATGAGCCAGGAACTAGGCCACAGGAAATTTCTTGGTCACATCACTCAAATGGAGTGCCAGGGCCAGAGCAAGTCTAGGAGCAAAGTTTCTCTGATGCTGTATTGCTGGAGCCCCTCACTAGAAGCCATACATGCTTCAGGATGGGCCAGGCTGTTCTTCTAGGTGGAAGTCAGGAGTTTCCATCTCCTGAGTCCTATCTCGGCCCCTGCCCCACAAAAACTCAGGACCTGGTGCCATCTGAATTCACAGCAAGTTATATCTCTGCTTTAATAACTAATGGGATATCAAGAAGCACCTGAGAGGGTCAATGCTTGAACATGTGATGTGATTAGGGACCAAGGCACACATTAATTCATTCTTTTTTTTTTTTCATTTATCAGACATGACAAATTAAATATTGTTCCTGACTTTAAGGTGCTTGCATAAGACAGACATGTAAATAAATTATTATGTTCTTTGAGCAAAGGGCCATGCACAGGCAAGCCCATTCCTATGAGGGCTTAGAGGAGAAGTGTCTTAATCAGACTTGAGAGAGTGAAGGAAGGGTTCTAAGAAGAGATGAGGTTTAGCTCAAATACTATAGGAAAAGAACGAGTCCACTGGGTTAGGAAGAGAGAGAAGAACATCTGGGAAAATATCTAGTTTACTCAACATGTCTTTGCAGAGACTATAATATGTGCCAGGTACTCTACTAGGGAACGGGGACATAGCCAGTGACTGAAATAAACATGGTTCCTGGCTTCATGGAAACCGCACCCAAGTACTTACCATAGACACCTTATAAAACCCTGATTGGCATCCCTAATGGACAAAGCAATTTGAGAGAAATTTATTTTATAGAAATTGGTAGAAGGAATAGATGAAGGTCAAAGAAAAGCCAGAATCAAGCCAGATGTGAATATAACCAATGACTTTTAGTCTAGGGACTTGAGCCAAAGTCCTAAGGAACCAAGTAGTCTGATGGGGTAGCAGGCTGATGCCACAGTAAGGTAGATCTGATGAAATAGCCACATCTCTGAGTCCTTTGGTAGGAACCAAAACTTTATAACCCAATGTGAGAGGAGGCCAATGTGGGCGAAATAGATGATGAATCCCTGGGTATTCACTTGATGACTTTTGGAGAAGAAGAAATTTAAATTGTTAAGGAGGTGGAACATTACCTCATATCAATAGCTTTGAGACGGAGAGGGTGACCCTGCAGCTGAAGGGTCACTTAGTGGGTCTGCATCAAGGGAAGAAGTACTAGCAAGTGCCAGGAGGTGGAAGAAAATGGTGGGTGGGTGCAGCCAGTGGTGAGCCCCTATGAGGTTCCTCATGGACTCCTGAGAAGGACAGAAAGATTCAGGTGGGGTTAGAGTCCTAAGGACTCCGTGGTAGGAACTGAGCCAGAGTAACCATTTTGGTGTGTACCCTCAGAGAAGGCAGGATACCCCAACTCAAATTCCACCACCTCTTGTTCACCAAGACTCTTCTTGGAGGTCAGAACACCAGATCTCAGGCCAAGACCCCCTGAAAGACAGAATGGCCAAGAAAGCAAAGTGAGCCTGACTGACCGGTTTCTACATAAATAGCAGCATTTCCCTTTCAAAATGGAGTAAAAGAAGTAGGAGCGAAACCAGTGGCCAGTGTTGGGGATCTTAAGGAACCCTGTCACAGACTTTGAGACATACATGGATAAAAGGCAAATGCTCCTCTTACAGCAAGACAGCCTTGACCTCTAAGCCTCCACATTCTTTCTTCAACTCCTTCTGTTTCAAAATATCTTACCTCCCCTTACTACATATAACCTTCTTTACAGGACCTGACCTCAACACCAACCGCCCCCACAGTGGTAGGCTGGCCTGACCCCCAAATAAGCCCAGAACTGCTCACTGCTCTCTGCCAGGCCTTGATTCTCCATGGCGGGAACCAGGATGGGAAAGGAGAGGTCTGGCAGAGGATGATGAAGAAAATGCCCAAGGGCATGATGGGTGGGAAAAAGTTTATCAAAGGGCAGCATTCAGCTCAGCTTACAAGTCGGGAGAAACTGGGGCACAGAGAGGCTAAGGGACTCAGCAAATATCACACAGCTCGGAAGTGGCAGAACTAAGCTGTGAACCCAAGTGAGATTTGAATTCCCAGTCCAAGTCAGAAATTACATCATGTCCACGGAATAATCCCAGTTAATATCTGTTGAATGTTTAGCACATGTCATGCCCTGCTCTAAGCACATTTTACATGAAATAACTCACCTAATCCTCACAACAAACCATGATAAAGATTAGTATTTGGGGCGCGTGGGTGGCTCAGTTGGTTAAGCGACCAACTTTGGCTCAGGTCATGATCTCATGGTTCATGAGTTCGAGCCCTGCGGCGGGCTCTGTGCTGACAGCTCGGAGTCTGGAGCCTGCTTCAGATTCTGTGTCTCCCTCTCTCTCTCTGCCCCTCCCCAGCTCATGCTCTCTCTCTCTCTCTCTCTCTCTCTCTCTCTCCTTCAAAAAGAAATAAATATTTTTTAAAACAATTATTTTAATGTTTATTTATTTTTGAGAGAGAGAGACAGACAGTGTGAGTGGGAAAGGAGCAAAGAGAGAGAGGGAGACACAGAATCCAAGTAGGCTCCAGGCTCTGAGCTGTCAGCACAGAGCCCGATGTGGGGCTTGAGCTCACCAACCCCGAGATCATGACCTGAGCTGAATTCGGACGCTTCAGGCACCCCATACAAAAGTAGAACCCCCTCACTTTTACAAACGACCTACATTACTACATGTTTTTGCTATCTGAAAGCAATCTAAAGAGGGCTTTCGCTTTTATGGAAAAAGTCATTACTGGACTAATATAGGTCTTTTGTAAAAGCGAAGGGGCAAAATGTGAACTTCCAGAAAGTAGGAGATACTATTACATCTATTTTACAGATGACCAAAAACAAAAAACAAAAACAAAAAACAACCTGAGGTCACCCAGTTAGTGGGTTTAAATCTAGACAATGCACCTCCAGACTTTCTACTTTTTACTCACAGTAAATAATCACTTCATTAAGCCCTTGATGGGGAAACATACATAGGCTGTACCCAGAAAGCAAAGTAACCCTTGATTTATTCACTGGGACAGACTGAGTCCAATACAGAGACCTCTGCCAAGATGGACAGGGCAGCACAGCACTCCTTCCCCTAAAATCAGTTTACATGCTTCTAACCCCAACAAGCCTCGAGGATGCTCTATTTTCATGCCAAAACTATACCCCCGGATCTTCCTGGCCTCAGACCAAGTCAGCTGGTCATGAAATGGGTGGGTCCTTAATCTGCAGTCCAGAACTTAGGGAGGCAGAAGTGATACCTTGCAAAGGAATTTGAATTTGGCCAGGCAGGAGTTTGGACTTGGAAAACACATCAGTGAAGAAGGTCAAAATCAGGTGCGAGAGGATCCCATCCCAGCGTGGTTTTGGATCACACCATGGGCAGTGCTCTAGAAACCCCGTTCTCCAGACTCTGTTAGCAGCCAGTGTCCTGGACCTTGGACTCTAAGGCATTACAGAAAAGGGACAAGACATGATGCTGGGTCTCCTGCCTTTTCAGCTTTGACTCTGAACTTTGTGGGATGTGAAACCATTTGAATCGGGGCCTCTAGCACAATGGGTTTAGCTCCTGGCCCTGAGCTACCCCATCCTTCCTCTCAGTGTCAGGAGCATAGAAACACTGAGGGTCAAGGTCTACCTTTGTCCTTCTGGGCTGTGCAACATTGGGCATGTTACTTAACCTCTGAGTCCGATTCCCACCTGTCAAATTAAGAGAGCTGATAGTGATGGGACCTAATTTGCTGCATAATTATGAGGATTAAATGAAAGTGGTGGTTTAAAATACTTAGCATCAGGGCGTCTGGGCAGCTCAGTAATTTAAGCATCCAACTCTTGATTTCTGCTCAGGTCATGATCTCATAGCTTGTGAGTTCGAGCCCCACATCGGGTTCTGTGCTGACAATGCGGAGCCTGCTTGGGATTCCCTCTCCCTCTGTCTCCCTCTCTGCCTCTCCCCGCTCATTCTCTCTCTCTCTCTCTCAAAATAAAGAAATAAACATTAAAAAATTTGTAAGTGCTTAATATCACACATTACAAGACCTCAGTAGATGTGTGCTAATGCATTATTTTTTCTACCTTTCTTGAGGTATGATTGACACATAAAAATTGTATATATTTAAGGTGTACAAGGTGTTGTTTTGATATTCATATACAGTGTGAAATGATTAGCATATCCATTATTTTGAAGGCTAGAGCACACTGTTGAAACAAATCCCAGTTGGCACCCACTCAGGGACTGCCACCACCCTCAGATTTGCCCAGTTAGCCATTGAGGGCTCCCCACGCCCCTGCCCCCCCCGCCCAGTGACTGCTGAGTGGTCAGCTCCCCCTCGCGCTGATACCATGTTCTGCTCAGAAGGAAGAACAGACGTGGACGTGACCGGCAGAGCACTACTGGGGACATGACGTCAGAACCCGAGATTCTGGGAACAGAGCAGAGTGCCAACACTCACTCTGTCCCTGTGAATTCCGATACCCTTCTTCCCAGAAAGTTTTTATTTTTTATTTTTTATTTTTTTTAAATTTTTGTAATGTTTATTTATTATTTTTGAAAGACAGACAGAGCGTGAGCAGGGGAGGGGCAGAGAGAGACAGGGACACACAGAATCTGGAAGCAGGCTCCAGGCTCTGAGCTGTCAGCACAGAGCCCGACGTGGGGCTCCAACCCGCTAACCATGAGATCATGACCTGAGCGGAAGTCAGACACTTAACCAACTGAGCCACCCAGATGCCCCCCCTCCCAGAAAGTTTTGAGAGAGAGAGAGAGAGAGAGAGAGAGAGAACACATTCTTTTACTGACTTTAAAAGCACTGACCTTTTAATCTGTCCTTCCGAGGAGAAAATGGTTTGTGCTTCACAATTTCTTTGGAGTCAATGATCCTGAATACATTCATCGAAGCCGACTCTCATAAATCTCTATATGTACAAGTTAAAAAGATAATGAAGCTCTCTGATTCTGAGAGCCATCCGTCCTCGACAATTAAAAGTCCCAAAATGCATTCACCTCAAACTCTTCTCTTTCTGAACCCAAAGAACTTTCCTTGCCTTCTCACTCCTTCTCATAATAATTCAATCAAAACAATACTCCCTGAGCATATTTTCTCGCTCAGTTCCAAGGGAGCCCTGGAGAGAATACAAAGTAAATAAGAGAATGGGAGCCCATATTCTCTAAGAACTTAGATCAGGTGCAAGGCAAATTCAATTCTTTATCCCACCAATATTGTCAGGTGGGTGCTAGAGACAAAACAGTGACCCAGACAGGCACGGTCCTTAAAGATATGGGGGTAAGGGGCACCTGGGTGGCTCAGTGGGTTGAGCATCTGACTTCGGCTCAGGTCACGATCTCATGGTTAACGAGTTCAAGCCCCGCATCGGGCTCACTGCTGCCAGTCTGTCCATGCAGAGCCTGCTTTGGATCCTCTGTCTCCCTCTCTCTGCCCCTCCCCTACTTCTGCTCTCCCAAAAATAAATATTTAAAAAGAAAAGAAAACGTCGTTTATGAAAACAGGATATGGAGGCTAAAATCTAAAAAACTATTGAAAATAAGTAATGAACAAATGCCCAGCTAAAATCAGGGGCACAGATTGGCAGTGGTGGCCAGACTAATTTGAGTTCCTACTGTGTGACAGCATTATAAAGGACACTCTGCAGGTAGGATAGGATTGAGCTCTACAAGGAAGGGGCAGAGATGTTCTGCTTTGTGAGGGCATTAACTGACTGGCCCACAGTCACACAAAGAGAACGGTGGCAGAGCTGAGGTTTGAAACTCAAGTGTGTGTTCTCTCAGCAGTAGGAGAAGCGCTACAGTGTGAAGATTTGCCTGAGATGCTGAATCCAGAGCCCAAAGAACTGACTGGCTCCCGAATTTCTGGTGCCTGCTAAAGCAAATTCCTCATCTGATACTGAGGCTCACAGAAATGGACATGATTTACCACAGGTTAAACGCATGTGTTGTTCTTTCCTTGCCTCGGGCCAAAGCCTCTTGCTCTGGGGAATTCCTGTTTGCAGCTCCCCTTTGGGTGAAATGGAAGGTCCCCCTGTTTGTTCCTCTGTGAAGAGCCAGCCTTAATTTCCTAGGGCTGCCATAACAAAGAACCACTAACATGGCAGCTTTCAACAACAGAAATGTTTTGTCTCCCAATTCTGGAGGCCAAAAACCCCAAATCAAGGTGTCAGCAGGGCCATGCTCCCTCTGAAGTTTCTAGGGGAGAATCTTTCCTTGCCTCTTCCAACTTGTGTTGACTTTTGGTATTTCCTACCTTGTGGCTGCGTCCCTCCAATCTCTGCTCCTGTCTTCACATGGCTTTTTTCCCTGTGTCTCTGTGTATTCTCACAGGGACACCAGTCACTGGATGTTGGGTCTACCCTAAATCTAGGATGATCTCACCTTGATATCTTTAACTAAATATATCTGAAGAGATCTTATTTCTAAATAGGGTCATATTCTGAGGTTGTGGGTGGACCTGAGTTTTGGGGAGATATTCTTCAATCCACCACTGGACCCTATCATCTATTTCTTTGGCTTTGTTTATTTGTTTGTGTGTTTTTAAGTTTATTTATTTATTTCGAGAGAGAGAGAGAGAGAGAGAGAGCACGAGCAGGGGAGGGACAGAGAGAGAGAGGGAGACAGGATCCCAAGCAGGCTCCACACTGCCAGTGCAGAGCCCAACGTGGTGTTTGAACCCACGAACTGTGAGATCATGACCTGAGCTGGTCAAGAGTCAGGCGCTTAACCGACGGAGTCACCCAGGTTCCCCTCTATCTCTTTGTTTTATAAAGATAGATGTTGGTCAACTCAAAATTGTCTTTCCTAAGTTTATTATTAAGCTACGAGGCAAAAGTGGAGGGTACAGGGTCTAGAATGACCTGAAACGTTTTTATGATACCATCAGGTAAGGTACTAACAATATGGAATATGAGCTATGAGATATGGCTTGTAGTATTAACCTCATCATTTGCCAACTGCGTGACCTTGGACAATTTATTTAACTTCTCCAGGAGCTCCATTTCTCAGATAAGGAATGGAAATTTCTAGAGGTTTAGAAATAGCAAACTGCCCACCAAAGATTTTTGTTATCTCTTCAATACTAGAGATTATTGCTTGAAAGCAGCTCACCTGCCAAAGATCACATATCAAGTTCACTTTTCAGCCCCTTGGGGCCCCACGGCAAGATCTTACTGATGGTATGTGCGTCAGCTCCAGCCTGTGTTGGCTAAGGAGTAGCTATACCTTCTCCACCCTCCATTTCCCCATATTTAGACAGAATGAAAGGGACGCTGAGGGCCCAGGGGAGGATGCAGTCCCAAGGCGGGCAGAGTCAGAGTCCCTGAGTCACCACCACAGGGAAGACTAGCCAGTAACAAGGAGCAAAAATGTGAAACTGGTAAATGAACCAAAAAGAAGCATCTGCTACACTGTCTCTTCGAGTTGGGGCCTTATTTGTGGTAGCACATAACATCAGCCAGACGATACCCTACCCAAAGTCATGGGACAGGAAGACTGAGATACAACTACACTCTTCCTCTGAGCCCCACACCCTTCCCACCATGCTTTCCATTCTCAGATACGAAAAGGAGTGGGATCTGGGCTCAGGCCAGAATCTCCATCGCAGAAGCAAGACGAGCATTTGGCCCGAAAAGAGCTTATCCCGAATCTCTCAGGAAATGGCATTCGATGGATGTGGTGCAGAAAATCAGTGCTAAGGGGGGCCACAGAGGAATGCTAGAAAGGTGGACTAAGCCTATCAGCATGAAGATTGAGGGTGAGCTCAGTGCAGATTTGGAGGGAAATCTCTACACAGATGAGCAATTCCTCGGTTTCTACAAAGGGACAGATCTTTGAAACCTGGAGTGACCTCTTTCAGACTTGACCGCGTCTTCATTTTCCACACAACCAGCCCAGCACAGGGCAATGTCTCAGAGACAGTGTTACTGTTCTTTTAATAAACCTAAGCCCTCTCTTCTCTCTCCTGCCACAGAAATGTATGGGCCTGACGTCAAGAAATTGCTAACTACAATTGCGAACATCAGATATTGAAAGTCAACTGTTGGAGTTTAAAAAAATAAAATAAAAAGAACAGTTCTTGTAGAGTACATTCCTTTGAAAAGCCTTTGTATTTCCCAGTATTGAAGTGATGGTGTTTCATTCAGCCAAACATAAGAAATTTGAAGCCATTGTAGAATATCCAGAGGAAATTTGTGGATGGAATTTTCTGCCTGGGATTAAAGGCATGTTTGAGCAAACGCTTAGCATTTTATTGTACATAGGAGATCCCGTCAGAGCTGGGGCTTTGTTTGGTGGCAGAAAGGCCTTTATTGCTGCATTTAATGCCTTGTGTTATAGATAGTTTTATACGTTCAGAGCCCTGGATTTGAAGTCTGACAGACATGATGTTCAGGAATTCATTATAAAGTTTTGGTCCTTAGAACCCAAAACAATATTCAGATCTAGCCATCCTGGCTTCATCTTAAGGGAGAGACACTCACAAGGGACAATGACAAATGGGAAAAGTCAGTAAAATTTTATTGTTGTTGGGCTTGTACCCAAAGCCACAGGCATTGCCCTCTGGCAGATTTACCTGGAGAATGTAGAGATGTTCACCTGAGGCCTGTCAGGGATGGATCTACTCTGACCCAATAGGGCAAAACCCCACATTTACCAAGTGATAACATTCAAGTCTGAGAGAGAGAGACAGAGAGAGAGAGAGAGAGAGAGAGAGAGAGAGAGAAGCCATTATCATCCCTTTGCTAGGCAGTCAACCACCTTCTAAAATACCAAGCCTAGTCATATTTCTAGAACTTACTTACCAGATGAGGAACTCCTGAGTAGAAGGCAAAAGGAAAGCAAAGTTTGGAGGGTGGGAGGTGAATCATTTGGATGTAATTCACACCCAAATACTTACCTTCCCTCAAAACACAATCCTCTCTCTCTTACCACATTTTGTGCCCCTGGGAAAGTCATCAGTCTTGCTTTAACCTTGTCCAGATGACTGATGCAAATAATAAAAGGAATAAAATACATAAAGTTTCTAAAGCAATGCCTGAACTCTACCGAGGTGGTGCCTTTCCTAGCTCAGATCAAAACAGGCCCTAGAGATTAGGGGGAAGTCTGAGCATAAGCTGGAGGTAAGGTGGCCTCAGCGGCAGAAAGGACGAAGGCAAAATTAGAAGGCGCTGGTCTGAGAGGGCTTTGGGAGAAGCGCTTTCATCTTTGACAAGGCAAAACCTGGAACAAGAAACAAGAGGCAGGCTCGCTCTAGGGCTGGAGTACAGGTCACAATGAGATCCTCAGCTAGTCTGAGTATCTGGGATTTTTTATTCCTCCTCGGATGAATAAGCTGGTTGGTTCCAGAACCCGAGGCAGCCCCGGCCTGCTGTGGGGATAAATGGCCTGGGCTGCAGAGGATCGGAGAAAGATGGAGGCAGGGAGCCAGGCAGGTTATTACAGATTCCAGGTGCCAGCATACAAAGGAAGTGGAGTCTGGCGATCACAGGCCAAAGAAGTGCCAATGCTTTTTGACAACTGTCATTTGATTTAATTGTTCCGAGGCAGCATTGCTCAGCAGTAAATACACTGTGGAGGTTCAAGAGAACTCGGAGGTTCTGGTGGCCACTGTGGCGTGATGAACAACTGAATAACTCCATCAAAGGGGGCGGGCCGGGGGAGGGGTGGAGATGGCCGTGAAGGATGCTGTGCTGCTCTATTCTGGCAGGAAAATGTCCAGGAGTCAGAGCTCAGCAGCTCCTCTTCTGGGCCCTGCTCCCTGATCTAGAAGTTTATTCAAGGTCATCCTTGTTCAGTCCTCCCTGCCCTACTGGGGAAGCCAGGGAGAGCTGGCTTTTGTAGGTCTTCCAATGACTGGGCAAGTACAAAGCGTTTTCCTTAACCAGCACTGTTCAATGAAGGTTATAATGACCTATATTTATTGAACATTTATAATTTCTTTTTAAAATTTTTTTAATGTTTATTTATTTTTGAGAGAAAGAGACAGCATGAGCAGGGGAGGGGCAGAGGGAGACACAGAATCTGAAGCTGGCTCCAGACTCTGAGCTGTCAGCACAGAGCCTGACACGGGGCTTGAACTCATAAACTATGAGATCATGGCCTGAGCCAAAGTCAGACACTCAACTGACTGAGCCACCCAGGCGCCCCTGAACATTTATAATTTGAAAGCACAGCGTAAGTGCATTTTAAGAATTACCTCATCTCATTCTCTAAATAAACGTACGGCTTCACAACAGTTACAAAAGCAATTGCTCCAATGAAGAAACTGAGGCTCATGTGTGTTGAATAATTGCCCACAAATACGCAGCTGGTCAGCAAGCCAGGAACTCACTCCTGTGCCCACACCCCCAAACTCCATGGCCTTGCTTCCAGGAACAAGAGCCTGATGCAAGCATATACTTGGTGCCATTTCCTCTAGGATGCGTGCAGTTACAGGAAACGGATTGCTTGCCAGGAGTTAGTATTAGAATTGTTAGTACTTGCTTAATAAATTCAGCACCTCACCAATGTAAGGTCTCTGGCCAAAGTCTCTGAAGTTTCCCTGGTCTTTTCCTGGTGGCTGAAAGATACTGTCACGGTTCCAAATGTGACATCCTACCTAAGAGCTACCATCCCCTTCCCTGCTCCCCTTTAAAGGGAGACTCTTCAAAAGAATTTTCCTTACCCTCTTTTCTCCTTCACCTCCTGCCATTCTCTCAGGAACCCAATCCAATCAGGCTATGTTTTGCACCAACCCCATTAAATCGGCTCCTTTGAAGGTCACCAAACTACCTCCACACCACCTGATCCAACAGTCAATTCTAGGTCCTAAACTCTTAATCCATCAGTGGCCTTTGATACACATGACAACTCCAACCTTTGTGAAGGACTCTGCCCACTCTTGGTCCTCCTTTTACTTTTCCATCTCACTCTTCTGATGGCTTCCCCTCATCTTTGTCAGCTCCCAACTCTTGGTGTGTTTCGGGGCTCCTTCTTCTGTACGTCTTTAACATCCATGGGTAATACTACCTGGTAGGGCTTTAAACACCACTCATAAACTTAATCAGTCAAAGAGTATGTCTCCAGCACTAAATTTCACACTGACATATAAGGTTGGCTTTTTGACCTCTCTACCTAGTTGTCTCCAGAGTTTACATGCCCCCAACCTGAACTTTTGATCCCACTCTTTTCTCTGAATCTAATTCTTCCTCAGATGACCCTTCTCAATAAATGGTAACTCTATTCTTCCAGTTGCTGAGTCCAAACCACTGGAATGATCCTTGATTTCCACCTTTCTTTATCACTCTATATCCAAACCATCAGAAAGTCTTGTTTGGTCTAGCTTTGAAGTAAGTCTGTAATCAGACTACTTCGCACCATCTCTTCTACCAATCTTCTGACCCAAGCCACCTTCACCTCTCACCTGGGCTGTTGCAATGGTCTCTTACTCTTCTCTGTCCTTCCACCTTTGGTTTATCATATTCCATTCTCCAAAGAGCAGCTGGGATCATGTTTTAGAAACATAACTCATTCCTCAACAATAAGTGTTCTCTTAGCCTTCCTACTCAGCCCCCTTCAAGAATGTGAAAAGCCCATCTTCTGGCCACCACCCACCCACTACCTCTCTGATTTTAATTCCTAACACTCTCAGCCTATCCCAGTGTAATTGTAGGTTCTGACTACTGGCAGATTATGTAATCAGTTTACGTAGTCATGACCAGAATTTTTTAATAAAATAGAATAGACAATATTACAGAACACTGCATATAGTAAAGGTGAGTATTCTTTTGTAAGACTCTGAATTTGGTGAGAGTGTGTGTGCATGTGTGTGTGTGTGTGTGTGTGTACTGGGTCCCCATATAAAATTTACGTCTCAGTACGAGTCATGGCCCAACAGTTTAAGCCTTAGCTCACTCTGCTCCAATCACTCAGATGTTTCTTTAGTTTCCCCAACATGGCAACCATATCACCACCTGAAGGACTTTACCCTCTTCCTGGAATTCTCCTGCACCACTCACCTATCCCCTCACTTCTTAGCAATCTTTCCTCAAGGCTCACCTGATGAGAGAAGTCTTCTCTGGTCACATTATATAAAATAGCTCCATCCATCCTACCCTGCTTAATTTCTTTTCATTTTGCTTCTTACCACTTGACATACTACAGATTAATTTGTTAACTGTGGGGTGCACAGTAGTACAGAACCATAAAAATGACCATTCGTCTCATGAACAATGCAATCTCAACAATGGGAAAAATTATGATTGTTCCATGACCTTGAAAATGTCTGTCAAGACAGTACTCTTACTATCATTTGTAAATCTAGAGAGAAATGATAAAATAAAACTAATACCATAGTCCTATTTCCCTTCTTATGTGTCCCCTCTCTGTGACAGGGTTATATGTCTTGACATCATTTCCCTTCTCACTTGCCAAGGACAATGGAACATGAGAGCAAGTGATACCTAACTTCAGAGCAAAGTCTTAAGAACTAGCTCTTGGTTCATCATGTCTCTCTTTTCAGTCCCAACAGGGCCTTCTCCATATGCTGGCAAAATAAGATGATGTAGAACAGAGCTACAGACAACCCCCAGTGCTCTTGTAAGGAAGTAAGGAACAAGTCTTTACTGTTCTAAGCCAGTGGTTCTTAAACTTTAGTGTGCACAAAAACACCCAGAGGGCTTGGTAAAGCAAAGACTGATCAGCCCCATCCTAAGATGGTCTCAGTAGGTCTAAGGGAGAGACAAGAATCTGCATTTTTTTTTCTTAATTCAAATTAGTCAACATTACAGTGTAGTCTTGGCTTCAGGAGTAGAATCCAGTGATTCATCTCTTACATATGACACTCAGTGTTCATCCCAAAAAGTGTCCCCTCTTAATGCCCATAACCCACGCACCTCCCCTCCAGCAACCTCCAGTTTGTCTTCTGTATTGAAGAGTCTCTCATGGTTTGCCTCCCTCTCTGTTTTTATGCTGAGCGAAATAAGTCAGAGAAAGACAGATGTATGATTTCACTCATGTGGAATTTGAGAAACACAACAGATAACATAGGGGAAGGAAAGGGAAAAAAGATAAAAAAGAATCTGCATGTCTAACAATTTCCTAGGTGATTCTGATGCTGCTGTTCAGGAACCACATGTTGAGAATCACTGTTCTAATTCACTAAAGATTTGGGGGCACAATTGTTACTATAGCACAACTTAGCCTATGCTAACTGGCACAGAGCAGAATAAACATATACAGATATAGGCAAAGAATGACTCAGGCAGAAGGTACTTCAGGGCTTTGGAATCAGACAGATTCCCCAATGTGTCAGAGATTGTACCAAGATTCATGAAGGTGAGTTAGAGTTTCTTCTCTCAGAAAGTTCATACCCTTTGGAATATTATCTAGATTTTTAAAAAACGACTCCTTAATCACTTCCCCAATGGTGTGACACTTATGATTCCCTCAAGTGACATTATACTGAATCAATATGGGTCCATTTAACTATTTCTTCCAGAAAAATTAAAATTTGATTAAAGGTATAGTAGTTAAGTTATTTCATTAGTCAGTTTATTTAATTGTTGTTGTAAAAGTAACAAAAGAGTCTGAGGAAAAAAAGAGAAATGAGATATCGAGAGAACTTTGATGCCATATCAAAGAGAACATGCTCTCAGTTTGGGGGTTCTAGAACATCGATGGAGGCTCTCACCCCAGCTATCTGGAGAGCAGAAAGAGAAGACCAAGGCCTCCTATGGCTTCCCTGCAGCTGACCTGGACCCGCTTCTCACCTCACAGCTGATCTTCACCCTGTCTCTTTTCTCTGCTTCTCACCTTCTCATCCCTTACCCATCACTCCATCCCCAGGCCTCCTGCCCATTCTCTCAGGGCTGGCTCTGGACATAACTGCCTCTGTGGTGTTTTAGGTAATATGGGCTGAGCCTTCCAACTCTCCATTACTGTGCTTGTCACAGTGCTCAGCATGTACTAAACTCTCATTAACCATCAGATGGGTAGATGGATGGGTGGGTGGGTGGAGGGTAGAATAGTATAGTTATTAAATGTATGAGCCCTGGAATCAGGCAGAGTTGGTTTGGAATACAGCTCCATCACTTACTATCTCAGTGATCGTGGGCAGATGATAAATTTTTCCACGCCACAGTCTTCTCATCTGAAAAATATTGCCTACATCATGGAGTAGAATTTTCAGTAATATTAGCTTTTCAAAAATCATTATAGGAGCTAGTTTAGTGGATAGTGAAGGACGCTCCTTCAAGATTGTTTTGACAATGATGGATGAGGAGAAAGACAGATATCAGATGCTGAAGTAAGGAGGGAGGAGGAAAAGTTTAAAAGAATTTAGAATTCAAGAATGGGTGAAATGATTCTTGGCATTCTGAAGACCCACACTGATAAAAGTGGATGAAACAATCAGCTTCAGGGATCTCCATGGACATCCAGAGGGGAGGGCAAAAGGGAGATGCATATACTCCCTTTCTCCTTCTACAACCTTGAGAAAGTGAGTTAAGAGGTGGCTTTAATTTCCATCTGCTGGTGCTCTAAGACGGGAAGGCATTGGAAAGCAGTTAACCCTAAGAGCTCTGATACTAAACTACTTGTAATCCCTCTTCTTGTGGGGGGAATAGATAGAAGTCACTGCCTTTAAGAGTCAATGTCCATGCAGGAAAACAGAAATCCAAATAGGAAATTTGAAAAGAGAAGATGCAATCCAAGTAATGAATTATAAAGTGTTGCTGAGGCTGAGAAAGCAAAGAGCAGAAGGTGTGATGACCTGGGACTGAAACACTGCAGGAAGCAGCAAGCACCCTAGGGCAGGAGGAAGGGTGGGGGAATGGCGCAGGCAGAGACCAGGGTGCATTCACACCAGTGCTGTAGCCATGCCGCCTGGTCAGCACAGAAACTGCCCAGGAGAGCGGGCCCCAGTCCATGCTCAACCCATGGAGAAGGGCTGATGATGGCAGACACATGGAAGGACGTCCCCTTCTGAGGCTTTGATCGCCAAGAATCGGGTGCTGTGTCTGACACCGGGATCATTCCAGTGCGAAGCAGCCCTCTCCAGAGATGCTGCCAAGAGCAGAAAAAGAAGAAGCCAATGCAAAGCCTTCCCTTTCTGACAGTGTCTCCTTATTGATAAAATTGAACAAGGAGCCAGATGGCAGGGGAGTTCAGGAAATGTAATTTACACAGGCTCCCAGCCTCAGCATTACAAAAAAAAGTACAAGTCTATTACCTCTTCTGCGGAAGGGAGGGTAAGCTGGGAGGGAGGAGATGATGATGGTGATGATGTTGACGATGACAACGACAGTAAAGACAGTGGTGGTGATGACAACAATTATAATAGAAATACATCAACAGCAGCAAAACCAGCATTTATGGCCAGGCACTGTCCTAGGCACTTCATGGATTTACTCAGGAGCAAGAAGGAAGAGGAGAGGAATCACAGGGAAACAGAGTGAAGGAGAAGTAGCCCCTCCTGCTCTGAGATTGAGGATTTCATCGCTGAGAAACTTCTGTCCTTGTCCTCTCTCACACCCCTCCCCTTACACACACAGACAGAGGAGAAACACACACACACAATGAACAAGTATTGGCTGACAGCTGGGGGCTGGCCATGGAGCTGAGAACTCTTCATCGCATTACCTTATTCAATTTTCACAAAAATCGTATGTTGAAAAGAGAAACAGGACAAGAGACGTTAAGTAAGTCACTCACAGCCAGTAAATAGCTCACAGATGGCAAAATTTAGTTCTGTCTGATTTCAGAGACCATGCTCCTTCAAATTAAGTAGAAAGAGTGAAAGCTGTTCTCACCCAGATGTCCAAAAACCAACGCTCCTACCTGCTCCCTCTCAGAAAGCGGCCTTCGTTTCCAGAGAGGTTCTGGCTTCCGGGCTGTCTTTTAACTGGGAATCTACTGGCCTAAAGGGGATTTGCTTTGAGAAAGGGGTTTTGAAGTTGACAATGAAAGTAATTTCCCTTCTAATGGAGCCTAAATAGCAGATCTTGAAAGCCCAGCCAAGTAAAGAATAGTTTAAAAGAAAGAATGAAACATTCAAAGTACTGCCACAAACTGCCCACCCCCAAAAAGGGGACAGGATTCAAACACACTGAACTATCTAAACTAACAGAAAGGACCAATAACCCTTTTTTTGTCCCCAGCTTTACCGAGGTATCATCGAAATGCAGCGCCTGTCAGTTTAAAGCGTACAATGTGATATTTTGATACAGGTATATACATTGTGACATGATTATCACAATAAAGTTAGTTAACACCTCCACCTCCTAACATAATGACCTTTGTGTGTGTGTCGATTTACTCGCTGGACAGCTTTCAAGTAAATAGCACAGTCCTGACAATACAGTCTTTCTACTGTGTACTAGTGATCCCCAGAATGTATTCATCCTATAGCTAAATTTCCTACCCTTTGACTAACATCTCATCACCCCAACCCTTGCCCCTGGTAACTACCCTTCCACTCTCTGTATGAATTTGGCTTTTTCAGATTCCACGTGTAAGTGACAGGCTACACACAGTATTTGTTGTTCTCTGTCTGACTTACTTCCTTTAGCATCATGCCCTCAGGTCCATCAATGTTGCAAATGGCAGAATTTCCTTTTGTGTGGCTGAATAATATTCCATTGTGTATATATCACAGGTTCTTTGTCCATTCAGCCACCAATGGATACTTAGACTGTTTTCATGTCTTGACTCCTATGAATAATAGGAGTCCCGTGCCGCAGTGCATGGGAGTGTAGATGTCTCTTTGAGACAGTGATGTCGTTTTCTTTGGAAATATTCCCAGAAGTGAGATTACTGGACCACGTGGTAGTTCTATTTTTAATCTTTTAAGGAACCTCTATACTGTTTTTCCATCATGGTTCCACCAATTTATATTTTCACCAACAGTGCACAGGGCTTTTCATTTCTCCACACCCTCGCCAACACTTGTTATTTCCTTTCTTCTTCGATAATAGCCATCCTATCAGGTGTGAGGTGGTATATCTCATTGCAGTTTTGATTTGCATGTCCCTGATGATGAGTGATGTTGAGTGCCTCTTCATGTATTTGTTGGCCATCTGTATAACCTCTTTGGAAAAATATCTATTCAAATCCTTTGCCCACTTTTAAATCGGATTTATTAGTTTTTTGGGTTTTTTGTTTTTGTTTTGTTTTATTTTGTTTTTTTGCTATTGATTAGCATGAGTTCCTTATATATTTGATAAGGTGTTAATGCCCAATAGAGTTTTTAAAAAATTTTTAAGTTTATTTATTTATTTTGAAAGAGAGAGAGAGAGAGAGAGAGAGAGAGAGAGAGAATGAGTGGGATTGAAGCAGAGACAGAGGGAGAGAAAATTCCAAGCAGGCTCCACACCGTCAGTGCAGAGCCTGATGCAGGGCTCGAACCCACAAACTGTGCAATCATAACCTGAGCTGAGATCAAGAGTCTGTCACTTAACGGACTGAGCTACCCAGGCACCACTAATAGACTTTTTTTTTTTTACAAGAAGCCACAGGTGTTAAGGTTCATCTGTGTGTGGGTGCCTCCATTGAGAGAGAAGCAACCCAAGCTGCGGTCAGTCAAGTTCATGCCTGTATGAATGGGTTCACTGTCTTTTTCCGAGAGACTTTTCTGATGATGGAAAAAGATAAAAGTGTCCACTGGTGCTCAAGGCAAGAAGGAGAAGGGGCCACTCTATTTGTTTTCTATCACTATTGATTTCCATCACCAGAACGGATTACAACAGACTTAGCAGAGCCTAAGAGAGCACACAGTTTCTATGCTATTCTATTGGGAGTCCCAGCATGGCTTAAGGTCCTGTAGTTAAGGGTCACAGGCTGCAACAAGGTGTCAGCCAGAGTGGAGTTCCCATCTGAGGCCAGAGATCCTCTTCCCAGCTTGTTCAGGTGTCAGCAGTATTCGGTTCCCTGCAGCTGTAGGACTCAAGGAGCCTTGCTTCTTCAAAGCCAGAAACACACACACACACACACACACACACACACACACACACACGATGAAGGAGAAAGAGAATGTGGGATGAGTCAGCTGGCAAAATGAGACTTCCATACCATAATATGATCCCAGCAGTGATGCCTCATCACCTTCTATGTATGATTGGTTAGAAGAAAGTGACAGGGCCCAGCCACACCGAAGGAGGGGATCATACAAGGGTGAGAACACCCAGAGGTGAGGCTCACAGGGAACACCCTAGAGTCTGTCGGCCACAACCCCTGAGGCTGCCAAACATGACAGTGATGCCATGCTGCTGAGAACTCGCCTGCCCTCCTACTTTCTCTTCCCATCTTGTACCTATATACACCCACTCCTTGTCCACCTTCCCTCCTATGAGACCACTCAGCAGCTCCTGATCACACATCCCAGGGGCCCATTTGTCTGAAAACACCACCAGAAGCCTCTGCTGCTCGGGGCTCTCCTGACAATGGGTCTGGGACAAGGAGGAAGGCCCTGGAGGGCCCTGCTTGCATTGGTGGGTCCACACCTCAGGCCCCACACCTGCACCTGCTGTGGGAATCGAGAGGAGGGGATTAGCAGCTGATGAGAAGAAGCATGGGTGTGTTTAAACCTTCTCCCCACATAATCTCTTATTGACCGAGAAGCATCACAGGGAGGTGTCTGGGAGGAATTAACACTAATCCTTTTCCAACTCTTGGGCGGCTTTGCTCACCAGCCCCTCCTTGCCTGGACAACCACAGGAGTGGGTTAGTCACAGAGGATGCTGGGTAATCAATTAGGATGCTAACACACCACCTTCAGAAATGCATCAGCCCAGGTCCCACCAGCACATTCTTAAATAAATCACAATAAAAGTGAGATCTGGAGCATCACAAATGAATTAAAAGAGGAAGATGAAAGTAGGGAGAAACACAGGCATGGCATGGGTTTCATTTAAATAGGAAAGGAGTAGACGGGACATAAAAGGTAAGAAAAATGAAGGGAAAGAAGAGGAGAGGAAAGGAAGGGATGAATATTTTTTTCTTTTAAAACTTAATTCTGTGGCTATAAAGTGGGCCAGACGAGCCCCTCAGACCTGCTCAAAGGGAAGATTCACAGCAGTGAAAGTGTAACTTTCACTCCAGCAGTGAAAACCTTCTGGAGCTAGTTACATCCAAGTTAAGACTTACAGGTGACAGCAGGCAAGAGAGCTTGGAACGAGGGTCTTCCAGTCAGAGAGAAGAATGTGTTCCAAGCCCTGGTGTTAGCACAGCACACTGGCTGGATGGTGGTGACCATCTAGTGGAAGAGTAGGAAGGTGTTTCAAGAGAAGATAAATGAGGGGTTCAAGTGTAGAGGAGTCCATGGGACATCAAAGCAGAGAGATGTCCAGAGGCTTCCTGGGAGCAGTCTGGGCTAGCAGCACCCGCATATAGGTGCTAATCAAGGCCACAGGACCAGATGAGATTACACAGGCAGATGTGGGTCCTGCAGCCACACCCTGCCCTATTCATTCTTCTCCTGCCAGACTCTTAACAGACCTGTCAGATCCCTGACCAGAGGTATGCATGTAGCTGAGCTCCCCTAAAATGGACTTTGTAGCAGCTTTTTTTGGGGGGGGGGGAGGGGAAGACAGCTTCCTTAGCATCAGGTTTGGGCAGCAGAAAAGCTTTCTGCTGTTTCCACTGTGATTCTTAGAGCCAGAAATGTGTATTTGGAAAGTTGGCTATTTTTATACTGCCTGTATTTGCTGCAATTATTTCCTTTCAGTTTCCCTTAGTGTTTAGTAAAAAATCTTTCTGAAAATATCAGCCTGTCTCAGTTGTGTTAAAGGGATGGAGGAAAAGAGAGTCTTGTCAAGCTTGGGCTCAACTGTTGAAAGGGACGCTGTGGCCCTTGGAGGCTTGGCATGGTGTCCCAGGAGGAACCAGACAGAAAGAGACCCAAATGGAAGGTAAAACCCTAAGGAGTGGAGTCGGGGCCATTTGTACATCTGCCCACTCCAACCTGAAGATACAGTCTTCCAACCTGGTTCTCTACTCTCACTTGCTCTGTGAGATATAGCAGAGTGCTGTGAAAAGAAAAAGAATGTGGGAGTCAGACAGAAATGGTTTTGACCCCTAATGCTGCCACTTAACAAGCTGAGAAACCTCGGGCAAATTATATAAGCATTCTGAGCCTCTGTGTTCTCACAGTAAAATGGAAGTAATAATAACCAACCTGCAGTGTTGTGAAAATGATGTCTGTAAAGCTCCAGGCTTAGAGTAGGAACTCAGTAAATGGTGCCTGTTGTTATTATGATCCCTATCAGGGGTAGCCAGAAGTAGTGAAAACAGCAGAGAATTCAAACTCAGAAGTCAAAGATGAGCCTAAAGGGAACGAATCTAGGGAACTTAAAGACAAAATTAGGTCAACAATGGGGTTGGGGCCAAAGCCAGGTTCGGATTCAAACCCAGCACCTGATCAGAAACAGGAGGCTTTTAGGAAGCAGAAGCAGAGAACAGAGAGGACATTAAGAGGCCCCAGCCTTCGAAAGACGTCAACTTGAGACTAAATTATGTCCCCGCTCTTCCATTCTTGCATTTTTCCTGCTGGGATGGCAGCCTGGCCCTCAGCTCCACTTCCCTGTGATCTGAGGTTGGTCCAGTGGCCAGAGAGAGCATACAGCCAGAACTGAAGAGGGCATTCTGAGGTTCTTCCTGGGATGAAGTTCTCTATAGACCCATTCACACTGAGCCCCTACAGCTCACCAGTGGCTCTAGGTGCAGCCCATAAGCTCTACCTACTTCCTACACCTACTCTTTCCTTCAACCCCCAAGACACCAAGCAGAAAAAGACCTCAGTTGCATCCCATACCGATCACCTTTTAAAGGCTGGGTGAGTGACTGCAAGAGCAACCCATGTTCTCCAGTCTGCTTCCTCCCTTTACCGTTGTCTCCATTCTTCTCCCCACCTCCCATGGGAGGAGGCAGACAGAGAGCAGTCACTTCCTGGGAATGAGAACTGCAGAGATGACCAGATGGCTGGGAAGGAGGTACCCTGGCATGGATTTTTCTAGATATTTTTAATGCCAGAGCTGGAAGGGTTCATTAGATCACAAAATCCAGGGGTTGCAAACTCAGTCACCCCAATCCTGTGCCCTTGTCCCTAGGCCTATACCACCAGCCGTGGCATCCTCTTGTGGGAACAGGACTTATGCTGTCAAAAGAGAACAAGGTGCAAGACTTTTATTCACTGGTTGGTGGATGAAAGGCCATTTCCCTGCTCCTAGATGTGAGTGAAGAACCAAGTAGCCCCAGGAGCTGTCAGCATCTGTATCATTAACATAAGAAGTCAGCTTGAGATGAAAGCCAAACTACAAAGGAGAGAAGAACCAAGGGAGGTGGGGGGAACTGGAACTGTGGCCCCACATCCATTGTGAGCCCCTAAATCAAACAGACCCTGAAACCTTCTCCACTTCTGGGTCAGTGCCAGTAAGCCAGCTTGAGGCAGATTTTCATTACTTGGAAACATCAGCACTCCTTCCTGACTTATTACTTTTAGAGACTCCTTCTCTTCTCCTCCCACTTTGGATCAACACGGGCCTCAGACAAGGGGCCATGTTGCCACACTCCTCACTCCCTCTGTTTGGAGTGAGGACTACCTTTTGACCCTGGATAAATTACTTAGCCTCTACACCTCTGGTTCTTTATCAGTAAAATGGGACAATAACAGATCCGCCCTATGTAATGTGCTTATGCCAGCACACGAGTGCTCAGTATATATTGGGAGTTGTTATTATAAGTAGTCGTAGAGGCAGTGGTAGAAATAGTATTAGTGTGGGTATTACTACCCTCAACTCTGATTCTGGGCGAATCCTCATTCGCTTCCTTTTTCTGTAGCCTGGGTAAGTCACTGGATAAAGATCAGTTAACTCTGTAACAAATATCCCCCAGGTCTGGGGAAGAGCCCAGGATCTATGAGGTGCCTAGGCGGGACACCTAGTCAAGCATCAGTTCAGTGGACTGTGGTGTTATCCGGGTGATGAGGGGTGAGAGCCAGACTGAGGTTTCTTATCGAGGACTTGGGAAAGAAAACAGCTGACCAGGCAAGTCAAAGCAAAACCCTTACTGCTCATGGTTAGCCAACCTAGGCAAACTGAAGTCAACCAGCAAGCCCAAATGTGAAGAGCTGAGTCACAATTCAGGTACAAATCAGAACAGAACTGGAGAGGGGCAGGAGGAAAGAACAATTCTAAGGAGATTGCGATTCAGCCGTGAAGCCTTTGGTGAACTGGACCGCATCCTCTGGATACTATTGTTACCAAGGGAGATGCCGTATTCTCCACTCCCTCTTACTGGTCACTGGCTGTGTGGGTCACAGGGTTGGGGTGGGGGAGGACTGGATTCAAGAATCAAGGTCCAAAGGGACAGGAGGTACTGAGGATTTGGTGTCAGTCATTGAGAAGCTTCTATGGGTTACGTGATTCTGTGAACCCTAAAAACATAGGGGCCATCATCGCTGAGATTTACTTTGTGCAACTGGCAACATCAAAGCTTCCTGAAATCTTCCTCTGAGAAAGCAATCACCAGCCTGTCTGGTTCCTCCTGGATCAGCCCCTCCCCCTGCTACCAAATCACACCAGGTGGACAGAACCGTTCTCCAGGGAAACCAGGAGCTCTCACTTCCTTCCTTCCTAATACAATTGGTCTCTGATAATCTACTTGTCGTATGTGACTTTCGCCCTCGCTAGCAGCAGCAACAAGGGCCCCTCTCATTACATGGCTGCCAGGCCTCCTCCAGCCCAGCCTGCTGCAGAATTAACTTGTCATGTCCGCCCCACCACTGGGGACCCACAGGGTGTCACAGCCTCGAGCAGCTGAAGCGCCAGCGGGAACGAAGATTGGCCGCCTGAGTCACTCCCCATCTGCGGCACGTTAAGGAGCGCGCTGGAAGGTGCTGTGGACAGATCCACATACAAGCAGGATGGGGACCTGCTTTTGAACCCGAGGCCATAGGACACATGTTCATAAGACATTTTACACCTTCCGGAACAGCTTCTCACATTCTCATATGTGAAGCGTGCCACAGGGAGGTGATTATTTCTCCTTTCACAGAGCTAGTTGCCAAGCTGCAGAAAAATCCCTGAACTCTGAGTCAGGGGCACCCGTTGCAGTAATGTCTCTGCTCCTGACCAATTTGTGAATCTGTGCGAAGTCCCCTAGCTGTTTCGATCCTCCGTTTTCTCGGTTCCAAAATCAAAGCAATAAAACCAATGTTAAGAGCACTCGATCAAACGAGCAGAATTTTAAAATGCTTTGTAAATTTTAAGAGACTACACCCATCGATCCATTATAATGATTCTACTATGAGATGATGAAGTGTCAGCAAAGGCAGGAAGAGGAGGGGGTGCCCTGGGGCCAGACTCCCTGGGCTCCAGTCTCTGCTCTTCCTCCTCCTCCTCCTCCTCCTCCTCACTCTGTGGCCTGGGGCATGTTCCTCAGCTTCCTTGTGGCTCCGTGATTGCATCTATAAAATGGAAAGTAATAAAAGCTGCGTGGAGGTTTATTTTGAGGATTAAGTAAGATAGCACAGGCAAAGTCCACGGCACAGAGGCTAGAATAACACCGACATGCAATGAATACCTGGCATCCTTATCTTCACTAGTAACTTCCAGTTACTACACTTTAGGATCAGAATCCAGCCTCCATGATCACTGGTCCAGTGCTGCAGAAGTCCCCTGTCAACAGGATGACTCTAATGACCCTGACCTCAGACCACAGATGGTTGGAGTGAGGGGAACGGGCGACCACAGTCCCCCTTTCTGAAGTCCTCCACTTCACAGGTGGAGTTAGGGAAGGAGCTCAGACGTTAAGCCAAGTTCCTGGGCTCCCAATCCAATTGCTCCTTCTACCATCCTGTTGACCCAGGGACTCACTGACCTTTGGCCTGCAGAAACTGAGAGACCACCGAGCTCACCCCTTTTCTCACAAAGGGAGGCAGTCTCGATGCGGACAAGGACAACCACATTGCTACCCAGCGTCTTCCTCACTCACCTCAAGCCGCCTTAGAACTTCACACTGACCACGACTGCGGAAGCGAAAATCGCGAACTTGCAAACAAAAAGGAGAAATAAAAAGGATAAGGTGACTCACTCATCAACAGATACAAGGAATTCCAGAAACAAAAGAATGGCCTCTTTAAAGCTCTGGGGAGAACCAACCAACCAACCAACCAACCAACCAAACCAATCAATGGCCAGGCTAGAATTCTCCTCAGAAAAACTGTGCTTCAAAAACGAAGATAAAATAAAGACATCCCCAGACAAACACATACTGAGAACATCTGTGACCAGTAGGCTTACACCACCAGGAATGAGGCTTTCCAGAATGAAGGGAAATATTCCAGACAGATGCATGAAAGTTCAAGAAAGAATGAACAAGCATTGGAGAGGATAAATATATGGGTCACATTAACAAATATATTTACAGCTTAAAGCAACAATAGTAACAATGCCTCTTAGAAAGCAGGCATGTGTTGAGGGAAACATACAACAACAAAAAACAGGATGGGGCTAAGTGGAGTTAAACTACAGAAAAGATGTAGCAGTGTTCTGAAGGTGACAAACAATAAAAAAAATTAGAGGAGATAAAACAGACGAAGGAAAATATGCACATGATAAATACCAAAACTAATAAACAGGGAGTAATAAAGCAAAGAACAGAAAGGACTCATAAAAAACAGCAAGATGATAAATTTGATCAATTTAACCTCAATTATATCAGTAGCGGTATTAAATTTAAATAAATAAATACTCCAATTAAAAGGGTGTCAGACCGAAGTAAAAAACAAAAACAAAAACAAAACACAAGATGTGCCTATGTGCTGATTACAAGAAACAT
Organism: Neofelis nebulosa; assembly: GCF_028018385.1. Lineage (NCBI taxonomy): Eukaryota > Metazoa > Chordata > Mammalia > Carnivora > Felidae > Neofelis > Neofelis nebulosa. The sequence goes on from NC_080789.1 coordinate 13,380,343, forward strand.
ATTTTATTTTTTTTTTAAAGTAGGCTCCATTCCCAATGTGGGGCTTGAACTCACAACCCTGAAATTACGAGTCACATGCTCTACCGACTAAGCCAGCCGGTCACCCCGAGAAACACATTTTAATTATTTCTTTATTTTTAATTTTTTTTTTTATTTTAGAGAGAGAGAGAGAGTGGAGTAGAGGGGCAGACAGAGAGGGAGAGAGAATCTTAAGCAGGTTCCATGTTCTGCGTGGAGCCCGACTTGGGGCTCAATTCACAACTGTGAGATCATGACCTGAGCCGAAATCAAGAGTCACAGGCTCAACTGACTGAACCACTCAGAAGCCCCAAGAAACACATTTTAAACATAAAGCCTAGGTTGCCAGGATGGAAAAGTATATGTCATAAAATATGCAAATGCTAAGCAAACATTACGCAAGAGAAAGCAGGCGTAGCTCCATTAATATGAAGGAATGGCAACTGCAAGGAAAGAGTTATGATGAGTGAAAATGAGGAACGTATTATAACAAGAGAGTAAGTTTAATTGGAATATACAGCTATCCTCAAGTTGAAAGTACTTCATAATATACTATTAATATATACAAACTTGAAGTAGGCAGAGCCAATAGGAGAGAGAGACACAAAACCACACAAGGGTTGTAAGTTGTCACACGCGCATGCCAATAATCACAGACCATTCAGAAAACATTAGTGAGTCAATAGAAGATTAGAACCATGTGGCCAATCTGACCAGTCGGACCAAACTGAATACATTCAACCACACCAAATATGTATCTGTTGCAAGTGTACATGTAACATTCATCAAAACAGGCCAGACTATTTGCTAGGAATCCCATCTCAAAAAATTTCCAAAGAAGGCAATAACTTAATGTGTATACTCTGATGACTGTGGAATTAAATTAAAACTCAATCACAGAAAGATAACTAGAAAATCTTCAAATGATTGAAAATTAGATAACACATCTCAGACAGCCCATGTGCAAAATAGAAATTAGAATGGAATTTAGGAGATAGTTTCATCTGAATATTGAATATCTCAAACACTAAATATCTATATTTGTGAAATGAAGCTAAAGCAGAACCTGGAGGGAAAGTGTGTATTTATGTGCATATATTAGGGAAAGAAGAAAAGTTGAAAATCAATTATCTAAGCTTCTAACTCAATACACTTGAAAAATAAAAAAATAAATTAAGCCTAAAGAAAGTGAAAGGGAACAAAAGTAGAGCAGAAAAAACTATAGGACAGTGTAAAATATAAGACCTGTGATAGAGAAAGTAACACAGTCAAAAGTTAACTCCTGAAAATATTAATCACATAAATAAAAATGGAGCAAGACAAAGAGAAAATATGAAATACACAACTACACATACCAGGAATAATCAGGTACATCATTATAGAATTTGCTGACATTTAAAGGTAAGAGTATACTATGAATAACTTTAGGCCAGTAAATCTTTTAAACAGATGAAATGGACAAATTCTTGAAAATCATGATTTACCAAAACTCTTGCTAGAAGAAATGGAAAATGTGAGCTATCCTATAGCTAAATGGTTTCACTGGTGGGTGGTATCAGACAGTTGGGGAATAAATAATACAAATCTTTTTAAAACTCCTCCAGATAATGGAAAAACAGAGGATGCTCACTAACTTGTATTATGAATTCTTTATAATCTTGTCCTGAAGCCTGACAACAACATTCTAAGAAATAAAAATTAAGGTCAATATCCTTCATGAACACAGAAGCAACAATCCAAAACAGAATATTATCAGTCTAATTCAGTGGCTATTTTTATTTGTTCCAGGAACACATTGAAAAAATAAAGATTACAAGAAACATTATTGAAAAACTGCGTGTCAATCTCTCTTGTGAACATAGAAGTAAAAATCATAAATAGCAAGAAAAGGGGGGAGGGGGAGGAGAAAATCATGTAGTAAGATTTATTCTGGGAAGGCAAAGTTGATTTTATATTAAAAAATCAGTCCTATAATTCACCATAAACAGGAGAAAGACAAAAACTATATGATTATTTCAAAAAATGAAGAAAAAGCATTTGATAAAATTCAATACCCCTTCATGATCTTAAAGAAAAATTCAATTGAAAAAGTTTTTCAATCTGATAAGGGATGTCTTCAACAAATACCTACCACTAACATACTTAATGGTGAAATGCGACATTGGGAACAAGATTAAAGATTTCTACTAGGGTGACATTTATCCAATTGTATTGGAATTCTTAGAGCAATAGGACAAAAAAAAAAAATAGAAATAAGAGTCATAAAGATTCAAAAAGAAGGACTAAAACTATCTTTATTCCCAGAAAATGACTCATAAAATTGTGTAAGGAGAAAATCCAAAGGATCCAACAAAGAAATTATTAGAGTTAATAAGTGAATTTAATAAAATCAATGAAAACAATAAGTATACAAAAATCAGGTCTATTTATATATGCCACAGCAAACAATTAAAAAATAAAATTTTTAAAAAGGAAAATATTTACAACAGCATCAAAAATATCAAATCCTGGAAGTGCTACACTTCCATACCAAAAAAACAAAACAAAACAAATTAAAACATTGCTAAGGGACATTGGTGTGTTTAAATAAATAGATAATCCATATTTATAATGGATTAGAAGACTTCCTATGATAAAGATGTCAATCTTCCTTGAACGAATGTATAGATTAATGCAAAATAATTCCCATCAAAATACCAGAAGTGGTATGTGTGCACATGCATGTGTGTGTGTAAATTAACAAGCTAATACTAAAATTACATGAAAGTGGAAAGAACATAGAGTAATCAAGAAAATCGTGAAGATCAAATTTGGAGGGCTTCAACGATCACTATTAAGTTATAGTAATTATGACTGTGTGGTATTGGCTCAATGATAAATAGAACAATGAAAGACAATAGAAATGTATGTGAGACATAAATCCTCACATACAATGCACTTAATTTGTGGCGTGCACTCCGATGCAACTCATTTGGGGGCGGGGGGAAGAATGGTCTTTGAATACATGATTCTGAAACAACTGGATATTCATATGAAAGGAAAAAAAAAGGACCTTGACTCCTATCCCACATCAAAAGTTCATTTGAGGTGATCACATTCCTAAGCATCAAAGGCAAAAATAGAAAGTTTCTGGATGAAAATGTGGGAGAATATTTTTATGACCCTGGGGAATGTGAAATTTTAAAAATAGGACAGAAACAATAATCATAAATGAAAAATAGATAATTTGTACCTCATTAAAATTAAGAACTACTATTCATCAAAAGAAATGATAAGAAAGTAAATAGCCAAGCCACAGACTAGAAGAAATTCTCAATATATGTATCTGATGAGGACTCATCACCAGAAAGTGTATTTTTTTAAATGTCAACCCAATTTAAAAATGGGCAAAAAAAATTGAATAGGCAGTTCACAAATGGCAATATTCAACTGGCCAATAAGCCCATGTAAAGGTATTCAACACTGGGCAAATGCAACTCAAAATCACAATAGGACAGTGACTCATCCCCATGAGAATAGCTAAAACTAAAAAGACAATTCCAGATTTTGGCAAGGGTCATAAGTGACCAAGAAATCTCACTGCTATGTATGTATACACAAGACAAATGAGTGTATATGCCCACCAAAAAATATGTACAAAATTTTTAGAGCAGTTCATTCATAACAGTCAAATCTTAGAAATGATCAAAACGTCTAACAGACAAAGTGATAAAATTTGGTATATTTGGTACAGAACAATAAAATAAACAATAAAAAGGAACACAACATCCAAACATACAATAACATGAATGAATCTCACATTACCTGTATTAACTTAAATGAAAGAAGCTAGTAGTTTCCATCTTCTGCTTGGACTCTGATGGATGCAAGTACATACTATATGATTCCATTCATAGACCTTCAAGAACAGACCAAATTATTCTTTTTTTTTTAAGTTTTTTTAAAATTTATTTATTTTGAGAGAGAGAGCACACACAGTGGAGGAGAGGCAGAGAGAGAGGGAGAGAGAGAGAGAATCCCAAGCAAGCTCTGCACTGTCAGCACAGCCCAATGCAGGACGTGAACCCATGAACTGTGAGATCACAACCTGAGCCAAAACCAAGAGTCGGATGCTCAACTTGACTGAACCACCCAGGTGCCCCCAGACCGAATTATTCTATGGTTGATAGAAATCAGAACAGAAATTACCTCTGGGGTGGTGGTATTGACTAGAAAAAGGTAGGAAGGAATTTTCTGGGGTGTTGATGGTATTCTGTTTTGATCAGTATGGGAACTACACAGTTGTATACATATATATTCACTGAGTTCTTTACTGGATGTTAGGTCTCAATAAAAAGAGCAAAGGGGGAACCTGGGTGGCTCAGTGGGTTAAGCGTCTGACTTCGGCTCACGTCATGCATCTCATGGTTCACTGGTTCAAGCCCTGTATCAGGCTCTGTGCTGATAGCTCAGAGCTTGAAGCCTGCTTCAGATTCTGTGTCTTCCTCTCTCTCTGCCCCTCCCATGCTCATGCTCTGTCTCTCTTTCTCAAAAATAAATAAAAAACATTTTTAAAAATTAAAAAAAAGAGTGAAGTATTGAACTGCCCTTTCAAATCAATTTTCCTGTTGTGTTATCTTTTCCTTGTCAAATTTTAAGCACATTTTTATTTTATAGATATTATGTCTTGATCTATTAGCAATATTAAACTTTTTCAGATCTATTATTTATTAATTCTGTCCACTGATTATGTTATGGTATCTTTCATCATGCAGAGTTTTAAATTTTTATATAGTCAAATATTTCTATCTTCTAAAGCATCTGGACCTGTAACTATGGTTAGGAAGTTCTCAAGAGCAGATTGTACATGTAGCTCCCTGGACACTTTATAAGATTTTTATTCATTCATATATATGTATTTAAATATATTAATATATATTTAAAACTTTAATCTATATGGAATTTATTATTGTACATAGTGTTTTCTATGGACTGAATGATGCCCCCCCCAATTCATATGTTGAAGCTCTAAACCCCAATGTAACATATTTGAAAGTAGGGCCAAATGGAGTAGTTCAGGTTAAATGAGGTCCTAAGAATGGGGTCCTGACACTACAGGATTAGTGCCCTTATAAGAAACATGAGAGAAATGATCTGCCTCTCCACCATGTGAGGACCCAATGAGAAGGTGGTTGTCTACAAGACAGGAAGAGAATCCCCACCAGAAACCAAGCCCTTCCAGAACCTTCATCTTGGACATTTTAGCCTCCAATACTGGGAAGAAATAAATCTCTGTTGTGTAAGCCACCCAATCTATGGTATATTGTTATGGCAGACTGAGGAGACTAAAACAGCCTGTTATGGGAATCCATTCTTCTCTTCTCCCAGGTACATACTCAATCCCTTTTATTTATTTATTTTTTAATGTTTTTATTTATATTTGAGACAGAGAGAGACAGAGTATGAGCAGGGGAGGGGCAGAGAGAGAGGGAGACACAGAATCTGAAGCAGACTCCAGGCTCTGAGCTGTCAGCACAGAGCCTGACGCGGGGCTCAAACTCACAGACTGTGAGAGCGTGACCTGATCTGTAGTCGGCCGCCCAACCGACTAAGCCACCCAGGCGCCCCATAATCAATCACTTTTAAATTACCTTTCTTTCATCTACTGATTGAACTTCTCAAGTATTTTGGGATCAACATGTGGATATTCTATTCCATTGAAAAGTTTTCCATTTCCACATGAATTTCAATACCATATGAATGAAAAATGCCCAGGAAAAGCCACGAAAAAGGAAGAAGAATACTAAGTATCAAACTATTATGGCTCCTGTCTGATTAATATGGGAGTTGCCAGTGGGCATCAACTGAGAAGCGTACGTTTATGTATTGTTGGTGGAAATGTGAAGGCCATAGCATTTGTAGAAAACGATGTGTTCAGCATCTATTAAATTTCATAATACATATTTCCTTCAATCCAGCCATTTCAATTCAGGGTACATGCCTATAGAAATAAAAGCTTAAGTACATGAAGACATGAATTCTAGGGTGTCCATTTCAGTAGTGTTCTAAGAGGCAGTGTACTGGAAATAAAAGTGAATGTCCGTCAATAGAGAAATGGCTGAGTAAACTGTGGGCATTCCTACCATTAACTACAGAAAATGAGTTAAAGTTACCTAAGGACTTGGAAAGCTTTCCAAAAAGCATCACTGAGTGAGAAAAGCAAGAAAATGCAGCAAATACTACGCAACTAAATGACTCTATTTCCTAACCTTCCTTGTAGAAAGGTGTGGCCATGTGACTAAGTTCTGTCCAAAGAAGATATACAGGTAATTGGTAACTGCTTCTTTTTTTTTTTTTAATTTTTTTGTTTGTTTATTTATTTTTGAGAGAGAGAGAGAGAGACGAAGACAGAGTGCAAGCTGAGAAGGGGTAGACAAAGAGGGAGACACTGAGTCCAAAGCAAGATCCAGGCTCTGAGCTGTCAGCACAGAGCTTGACACGGGGTTTGAACCCACAAACTGAGATCATGACTTGAGCCAAAGTTGGACACTTAACCAACTGAGCCATCTAGGCGCCCTTGGTAACGGCTTCTTGAAAGGAAGAGGATATGCTCATCCTTTGTCTCTTTTCTTCCACCTTATTTCCTCAAGTATGGATGTGATGCCTGGAATTTGAGCAGCCACCCTAGAATATGAGGATTAGCTATGAAGATTGAGTCTATCCCAGGAGTAACAGACACAAGAGCTGGAAAGTTCCAGAAGTAATCACCATTAGCAGTGGTCCCCAACTTGACTGCATATTTGAATCAGCTGGGTAGAATTTAAAACTCCTAATGTCCCCCCAAATTAGAACTTCTGTGGGCATCTGTATTTTTAATAGCTAGGGTTGCCTTGTATGGCCAAGGTTGAGAATGATTGTTTTAAATTCTCTTCAGTGTTTTCCCAATGGTGACCGAAGAATGACAAGAGTCCTTATGCCCATACGTGCCCATCCAATGGAAATTATAATTCAGTAGGGCTTAGGTGGGAGCCCAGGAATCTGTTTGGTTTTGGTTTGGTTTCTTGTTTTTACCAAGCACTCCAGGTGAAGCTTATCTTCAACTTGCCATTTTACAGATGGAGAAGCTGAGGCAGCAACCTGCCATTTTACAGATGGAGAAGGTTTGGGAAACACTGGGTAGATCAGTGAGCCCAGATCAGTGCATCTAAATCAGAGTAAAGCATCAGGATCACTTGGAGAGCTTGTTTGGCTTTTTAACAGTTTTACTGAGGTATATTTTACATATCATAAAATTCACCCATTTCCAGCGTACAATTCAATGATTTTTAGTAACTTTACTAAATGGCATCGTAATTTTAGATGCATTTTCATCCAATTTTAGAACATTTTCATCCCCCCGCCCCAGTAAGATCCCTCATGCCCATGGACAATTAATTCCTATTCCCACCCTCTGCCCCAGGCAACCACTAATATCCTTTCTGTCTGTATAAATTTGCCTTCTCTGGACATGCATAGAAATGGAATCACACAATACTTGTCCCATGTGTCTGGCTTCTTTCACCAAACATCATGTTTTTGAAGTTCATCCATGACAGCACTTGCCAGTAGTTTGTTCCCTGTTGCCGAGTAGTATGTGGAGAGTTTGTTAAAATCCAGACCTTGTCAGGCACCCGGGTGGCTCAGTCAGTTGAGCGTCTGACTTCGGCTCAGGTCATGATCTCACGGTTCATGAGTTTGAGCCCTGCATTGGGCTCCATGCTGACAGCTTGGAGCCTGGAGCCTGCTTCAGATTCTGTGTCTCCCTCTCTCTCTCTGCCCCTCCCCTGCTCATGCTTTCTCTCTCAAAAATAAATAAATACTTAAAAAATAAAATAAAATCCAGGCCTTATCTTGGGCTCTGCCTTGGAGATTCTTATTCAGTGGGATTTGCATTTTTTAACATGCTCTCAGGTTCTGCTGGTGCTGCTGGTCTACAGACCACACCTGAGTATCACTGGTCCAGAAAATGCCAAACTAAGACCACCTAAAACTAACACACCAGCCTACAAGTTACCATTCCCCGCCAAGTTACAAAACCTCATTAGGAATGTGCCCTGGGCACATGGATTCATCCTGAGAAGGTTTATCATCAGAAGTTGCCTTTTACTTTTACCTTGTCATTTACCAGCAAAGATGTCACTGCACACAGGTCCCTGACAAAAGCTCAGAGAAGCCAGTTAGAAAAATAAAGAGAAATCAGGTCATCAACATATGGGAGCAGTACATTTGTCCAACAACGGGGAAGAAAATGTTTAACTTCACTAATAGTTCGAAGGATAAAAAGTGAAATCACATTAGCCAATTAAACTGTCAATGATACATTTAAATATCAAATAATCAGGGTGGATAAAGGCATAGCGAAATCAGTGCCACCATTTATAGCTGGCGGAAGATTAATTAATAAAACCATTTGGGATGGCAATACTGTCCGTATTGAGATCCTTCAAACGTTCACGCCCCTTTCTCTTCTTAATTCTGCTTTTTGAAATTAATCCTAACAAAATAGAAACGCATGTATATATACAATGTTGTCTGAGGCTGTGTTGTCTTCATGTTGAAATGTCCAACACAGTAGAGAGAGGGGCTATACATATTTTAATGCATTTTAATGCATTAAAAATGGTCAGAGGCCAAAAGCAGTAATGAGTCTAACCTAGAGGAGTTGAGATCCCCGCTGTGCTGATTGCTGACCGCACGACAATGGGCAGATCACTTAATCTCTCTCTGCCTCGGCTTCTCCATCTGTAGAATGGCAATAATTATATTACCTACCTCAAAATGTGTGATGATTATTTTTGTATGTCAGCTTGATTGGGTCACAGGTCACAGACACTTGGTCAAATATTATCCTGGGTGTATCTGTGAGGGCGTGTTTGGGTGAGTTTAGACTGAGTAAAGTGTCCTTCTAATGTGACCTTCATCCAGTCAACCAAATTAGGCATGAATAAAACAAACAAAAAAAAGGGCTGACATCTCCCCAGATAAAAGAGAATTCCTACTACCAGACTGCTTTCGAGCTGAGACATTGAATTTTTCCTGCCTTTATACTCAACTGAAATATTGGCTCTCCTGGGTCCCCAGCTTGCTGCCTACAGATCTTGGGACTTGTCAGCCTCCACAATTTTGTGAACCAATTCCTTATAATGAGTCTTTATTACCCCCCGCCCTGTCTCATATCAATTGATTGGTCGATTGATCACCTATTGGTTCTGTTTCTCTAGAGAACTCTGATACAAAATAGCAATATGTCCAATAACTGGGAATAAAATGTTAAAAATAAATTTTAAATTTGTTCTGAAAATTAAAAAATATAATTATCAAATGACTCAGCAATCCACTTCTGAGTAGATACCAGAAGAATTGAAAGCAGGAACTCAAACAGGTATTTGTACATCTGTGTTCACAGCAGCATTATTCACAATAGCCAAAAGGCAGAAGCAACTCAAGTGTCCGTTTATCTATGAATTGATTTAAAAAATGGGATATATCCAGGGGTGTCCACGTGGGTCATTTGGTTAAGCTTCCGACTCTTGATTTCAGCTCAGGTCATGATCTCACAGTTTGTGAGTTCAAGCCCTGCATTGGGCTCTGCACTGACAGCATGCAGCCTGCTTGGGATTCTCTTTCTGTCTCCCTCTCTCTTACTTTCTCTCTCTCTCTTTCTCTCTCTCTCTCCCCCTCAAAATAAATAAACTTAAAACATGTTTTTAATGGGGTATATCCATTCAGGCTTTAAATAAAGGAGATGCTGACATGTGCTACAATGTGGATGAACCTTGAAGACATCATGCTCAGCGAAATAAGCCAGTCACAAAAGGACAAATACTGTGTGATTCCATACCTAGAATTATCAGATTCATAGACAGGAAGTAGAATGGCGGTTACTAGGGGCTGCAGTGTGCAGTGAAATGGGGGCTTAGTGTTTAATGGGTGCAGTTTTGGCTTGGAAGACAGAAAAGCCTAGAGGGGTGCCTGGGTAGTTCAGTCAGTTAAGCGTCCAACTCTTGGTTTCAGCTCAGGTCATGATCTCACGGTTCATGAGTTCAAGCCCCACATTGGGCTCTGAGCTGACAGCACAGAGCCTACTTGGGATTCTCTGTCTCCCTCTCTCTCTGCCCCTCCTCCGCTCACTCTCTCTCCCCTCAAAAAAATAAATAAATAAACTTTAAAAATTTTATTAAAAAATTTAAAAAAAGGAAAAGTCTAGGGATGGTTGGATGGTAGTGCTGATCACACAACAATGCGAATGTACCTTGTGCTACGGAAATGAACACTTAAAATGGTAAATGTTACGTATATTTTACCACGATTAAAGAAATGGGGGAAAAAGGTATGTACCTCATAGGATATCTGTGAGAGGTAAATGAGTTAATATGTGTAAAATTGCCCAAAATAGGCACGATATCAGTAATATTTGATTCACAAATGAAGATCCTACATATTTCCAAGGTATATTTACATATGAAAATACTCATGGGAGAAGGTGAAATGAAAACACAGAATACAAAACCAGGCACTACCAGTATAATCTGAATTTGGCTTGAAATATTTTTTTTTTTTTAATTTTTTTTTTCAACGTTTTTTATTTATTTTTGGGACAGAGAGAGACAGAGCATGAACGGGGGAGGGGCAGAGAGAGAGGGAGACACAGAATCCGAAACAGGCTCCAGGCTCCGAGCCATCAGCCCAGAGCCTGACGCGGGGCTCGAACTCACGGACCGCGAGATCGTGACCTGGCTGAAGTCGGACGCTTAACCGACTGCGCCACCCAGGCGCCCCTTGAAATATTTTTTTGAGATCTACGAAGACCTGGGGCGCCTGGGTGGCTCAGTCAGTTAAGCGCCTGATGTCGGCTCCTGTCATGATCTCACAGTTCATGAGTTTGAGCCCCGTGTCTGGCTCTGTGCTGACGGCTCAGAGCCTGGAACCTGCTTCAGATTCTGTGTCTCCCTCTCTCTCTGCCCCTCCCCCACTCATGCTGTCTCTCTCAAAAATAAGTAAACATTAAAAAAAATTAAAATTAAAAAACGACATACATATAGCTGTCTATGCATAGAAAAGAATGCAATCAAGACCAAGCACATGTTAAACTAGTGAGTTCTGAGTGATGATATAGGATACTATATGTTCACTTGTCTTGATATGTTTCTGCTTGTCCCCATTTTGACTAAGGATATGTGTTATTTTTTATGTGTCACCCCTAAATGATGATTTTAGGTGTTTAAGGGGAGCATGTCTGCATCCCGTGACCTGTTTACATTTCCTCATTAACTGGATATGCCATCCTCCTTCCAGGAGGCAGCCCGCCCTCTCCATCCCCACAAATGCCATCCGCATGTCCAAGAAAGATCAGCAGTCCCTCTAGCATGGGCACGCCTGGCAGCTTCTGTCTCACTCCCTGCATGCAGAAGAATTTCGAGAAGCAACAGGGACCTGGAGACTGGAAGTTCAAAGGAAGAGGTGTCAGGCAAGAGAGTTGGCTCTTGTCACTTATGGACACACTTGACACTTTTGTGTGTGACAATCGGTTCCGGTGACCTCAGGGAAGTCCCCCACATCCTGTGTAATCAGGGCTCATTTCAACATCTCCAAGACAGTACTCCTCTCTGGGCTCTCTGTGTCAATCACGCCCCCTCTCTTGGCTTCTGTGTGATTGGAGGGTTTCAGAAGAAAAGCAAAGCTCCAGAGAATGTCACTGCAGGTCCTTCACAATCCAGACTCAAGTGCCCCCACCCTGCTCCAGGTGTCCGATATCTGAACATGAGGCTACAGCTTGCGGCATCCCATGCTATGAATGTTCAGACTGTGTGTGTGATTTTCTCTCTTCCTGGGCCAGTTCTCCCTAGTCTTCTGCCTTTGTGAGAATATTTCCCATTTTTCAAGGCCCAAGGGCATTGTCATCTATGTACAGCCTTTCCGATTCTCCAGGAAGAGTGGAGTTCTCCAGCCTCGGAGGGCAACTGGAAACTACCCAGCTGATTCTTGTGATGCACCTCCCCAGACAACAAGAATGTGAGTCTCCTATAGACCTGGGTGGTACTAACTCAGCTCTGCTAAAACAGATCAGATATGTTTTGTTCAGTTTTACCTTGACTGTGACATATCACTAATGGGAGCCACAAGCTGATCTGTTACATGGAGAGGCCATTCTTACCTACTCTGCATGGCTGGCAAGAGAAGGTGAAAATCTAAGAGGTTCTTCTGGTGGGGGTGGTGGAGGGGAGACAGTGAAATCTCTTATTCAGAAAGTTTTGAAATCACCCAAAGGATCGTGATAATAATCATGAACTTGCCTGACTCCAAATAAGCAAGTTGGGCCCAAAACATTGCCCTGGTCACAGCTTTGCTTTGTACTGCTAGAAATGGAAGCTTCGCTGCATTCGCCTGAATAATTGAATGGTTCACTGCTCGGGAGAGGAACAATTGAGCTCACTCCATTGTTTGGGAGAGGACTGATTGAATGTTTCATTGCTTGAGAGGAACAATTGAGCATGAGACTATTTGGAAGAGAAATAATTACGCATCCCATTGTTTCAGAGAGGAACAATTTAATATCTCATTCCTTGGGAGAGGAACATTTAAGGACAGACTTTCACCAATTTAGGACTCTATTCTACCTAAAAGTTAGCTTCCAAGCCATTTATTTGTTTGGAACAGAGAACACATTTACCCAGAGACACAATGTTTGCCATGATTTGTAGATTTGTAGGCTTCCTTCCAGAGTAGGACCTTCACCCCCATCAACATCTATTATCTTTCCATTATATTTGAAGCACGCTGGCTTTGATTTCATTTATACCATACGGCCACTTTTGATACTGCATCCGTAAGGATTTTCATTTCCGAATCCAGTTCTAGGTGCCAAGAAGTTGCATGATCTGCCTTCACTGCAAACATGTGACCTCTGCTTCCACTGTCCTTGTCAGTTGTGTTCCTTCATAGATAGATAGGTTACATGATCCAGCTAGGTCGCTGTAATTCTCAACCCTTCCATGTAACTGAAGTCAGCTGTGTGTGTTTGCATGAGAGAAAGTAACTCTCTGGGCCAGTCACTCTCCCAGGTGTCGTAAGTGGAACACTGACTCAAATATTCTGCATCCAAAGGTCATATTAAGTCTCAGGTTACTAGAGTTCCATTGCTTTGTATGTCTTGTCTTCCAAGTGTAAGTGACAATGAGTGGAACCATCTGCTGAGCCATTGGACAAGATTTTAAAGAGTTTCTTCAACTGGTTGTCCCATCTAGGCACTGAGATAAATCTCTGACATTGGGGCGCCTGGGTGGCACAGTCAGTTGAGTGTTCGACTCTTGATTTTGGCTTACGTCATGATCTCACAGTTCGTGGGATTAAGCCCTGCATCAGGCTTTGCACTGACAGCCTGCATGGAATTGTCTCTCTCCTCTCTCTCTGCACCTCCCCACCCCTCTCACTCATGTGTGTGCTTCCTCTCCCCGTCTCTCTCTATCTCTCAATAAAAATAAACAAGCTTAAAATTTTTTAATAAAAAATAAATAAATTTGACAGTGACAATGTCCTTCAGATAGGATCTTGTTTTATTTTTTAAATGTTCATTTATTTTTGAGAGAAAGACAGAGCATGAACAGGGGAGGGGCAGAGAAAGAGGGAGACACAGAATCTGAAGCAGCTCCAGGCTCTGAGCTCGAACTCACAGACAGTGAGATCATGACCTGAGCTAAGGTTGGATGCTTAACTGACTGAGCCACCCAGGCACCCCCTTCAGATAGGATTTTAAGTAAGTCTTTCCATCTTTCCATCTCTCCATATTATGATGGATTGCTTGCAAAACTGGCTGCCGTGGTTATCCTCCCTGTAACCTCAGCCTTGGTTATCTCCTCCCATGCTGCCTTGGGTTTGGCTATATAACTTGACTGACCAATGGGACAACATGAAATACAATGCAGGCAGAGACTTGAAAAGTGCTTATGGACTGGAGCTTGCTCTATCCTTAAAACTCTGCTACCATGAGAAGAAGCCTGGGCTAGCTAGTTGGGTGATGACAGACACTTCGCCAAGTCCCCTCTATTGCCCCAACTCAAAGTCTGTAAACTTCCAGGTGTGTAAGTGAGGCCATAGATTACTCACTCAGTCACCAGTCTGCCAGCTGACAACACGTTCAAGAGCAACCTAGCAGAGCTCAGCCACAATGACCCACACCAAGAGAACCAGCTGATCCACAGAATCAGAAGCTGAGGAAATCGTTGTTATTTTAAGCCAGTAAGTTTTGGAGTGTATTGTGACACAGCAAAAGCTAACTGGTACAGGAATTGATACCTAAAGGCTGCCTGCTGCCATTAGCAAAATCTTATACATGTGGCATTGGCTTTGGGACCAATGGATGGAGCCTGGAGAAGAAGCAAAGAAAATGTTAATGAAAGGGATAAAAATGATGAGCAAAGTGTTAGTGGAAACTGGAAAAACAGTGATGGGAGTGCAAGAGAAACAGGAAAAAATGTTGACCTGTATTATATAGCAGTGGGGCAATCAGGGCAATCATCAACACTGTCATCCGTGGTAAAATATAGCAAAGGGTCTCAAGCTTTTGGACTTTGGCAAAATCACTTCCAGGCATAATGTTGAAAGAATCAGTTGGCTTATTTAAGAGTCTGTGTAAAGATACAAAAAAAAAAAAAGAGGATAAAGGAACAATTATCCAGTTTTGGAAGCAGAATTTAGAAGGCATAGAAGGGTCAGAATTTTCTTGACGGTAACATAAATGTGTTTCTCAATCCGAGTCTTGAGCAGGCAAAAGATTCTCAAAGTAAGTAACAGCCTCAAGGTAAAGATAAATTAAGATGTGGCTCCAAAAAACTCTAAACCTCATGAAAAGACTTGATGAGCTGCCTATCAGACATTCTTAGTTAGAGAAAGGGACTTATCAGAGTCTTAGGGGAATTGTCCCATAGTAGAGATAAGCTTTTGTCAAATGGAGTGGACTTATTTGATAACTAGAAAACCCACAAAGTGTTGAGAGACTTGTATCAGTAAAAGAGCCATCAGCTTTAACTGGGTAAGACTGATATTGCTCAAACTGCAAAAAGACCTCTAGGCTCTGGGCTCTACATGGGCATAAAGTGAGCAGAGAAAGCTATTCAGCTGCCAACATGGGCCATTTCTTATGGAAAAGGAAGTATGCCTCAAAAGGTAAGGGTGAAAACCAAGAGAATGGACCCTTTAAAAATAATAGACTCAGAGTCCCTATCAAGGAGCTAACCTGAGTCCTCATCAAGGAACATTTCCTTTGTCCACAGTAGGGAGACAGGGCAGCATCTGCCTGGAGGGCTTTCAGAATTTCTCTGGGTCAGGATTGCCATGTGCATTCCATTGTTTTCACTTGTATGGATGTCCTTCCCTGTATTACTAAGGTATTTTGGGGGAGTTGGGGTCAGATAGCTTTACTAGTTCAAGGGCTCAAGATGAAGGGGAACCACATTCAAAGAACCACACCCAAGAAACCTTATCCATATCCGGACCTGATGGCGATCAGGAGATCCTGATGCTATAATTGGATGACATGTAGAGGACCCAGAGATGGGACAAGCACGTTTTGTGTGTGAGTGGAATGTAAACAATTTTGCAGAGGGCAGACTATGGTAGATTGGAAAGGCAGCCCAAGATTCTTCTTCAAAAGGCTTACCTCTGGGGTTTCCCAATCTTGGTCTTCTTGAATAAGCCATCAATTGAATAAGCTGGGCTAGTCTGCCACGTGAAAATTCCTGAGCTAGCCCCCTGGATGATTATAGATTGTGGCACAGTTACCCCCATTGCTCCTAACCAGCAAATCACCAGACATTTGAGTACCACCTACTATCATCCAGTACCAGCTAGCCTCCAGCCAACCTGCTAGGACCAAACGAACTTTTGATTGGATGCAAATATATGAGCAAACTCTACTGAGATTCACTGGGTCTAGCCAATCCAGAAGATCCACCCATCAGAAATGTGAGCAGAAGCTGACACACTTCTAAATATCTATGATCTATTATTAACCACCTTACCAGGAGGGTACTATAAAACCACTGGAATAAATGACACATATTCTAATTTGGAAGCCTTAACACTGGTTAATGACGTGCTCCATCCATGCTATGTATTTACCACTTCCCCTTCTCCATTCAAAACACTTGCTACTTTATTTACTGTGGAGAAAAGTCTCCCCTCTTTCTCAACTAGACTGTAAACTCTTTTAAGAGGAAATGTGGCATAGTAGTTAGTAGCACAGACTCTGCAGCCAGATTGCCTGGATTCAACCCCTAACTCCAGGACTACAAGTTCTGTGACTCTGAGTGAGTCACGTGACCTCATTGTGCTCAAAGTCCTTAGCTCGAAAATAAGGAAAATAATGGTATTGGTTGTAGGGCTATGGGAGAATTACATGAATCAACATGTGTGTATCTGCTGACAATGGTTCCTGACATATATTAATAGTGAATGATATATGTTTGCATTATCTGAGGTTCAAGATGAGTCTTGGGAATGCTGGACCCCCTTCACTTCCTGGTGTTTTGAGGGGTAACACATATTTACAAGGAAGCAATCGTAAATCAAAGAAGTGGAGAATTCCAGGGCACTAATAAGACTATAACTGAAGATGTAACATATTCATCCCATTACCAGTATAAGGTATGTGGGAAACACTTTTCATTTGAGGATCTGGGAGTGCTCCCCAGCTATTATCTCAACCAGCCCCGCCACACGCACTGCTAAACTCTAAGCCCAAAAACAGGTAGGTGATTTTTCCACATTGGTTCTCTGCTTTATTATCAGAATGTACCTTTGTGTGCAGAGGAAACAAGAAAACATCTGTTGTGCCACCTCAAAGGCTGGCCAAGGCTGAGAAGAGCCCCCACGTGGTGGCATCCCACCTTCTTGATAGAATCTACCATGTGGCCTGTGGGCTCTGCTTTTCACAAGAGATTTTTCAAATTGCTGGACAATTCCTGGACAATCAAGCGGCATAGTTTCTTTGAAGGCAGAGCCACGACGCTGTTACCTGAGCCAAAGCCTGGGAATGAGTCCTCTATGAGCCAATGACAGTAGGATTTCCTTCAAGGAGGATGAAATGATGAATGGATATTTCCATGAAAAGAGGAAGCTGCTTCAATGTCAAGAGTCTTCATCTCTTCAGACATGAGGTATGTCAACCTCAAGCCGCTCATGGTCCCAGTAAGAATGGGGACCATTGAGCAAGTCAGACACAGTTTGTTGGCCTCGATGGAGACCTGCACAAATTCAATCTCTCCCTTTTGCTTATGGATATCTGTAAAATGTGGTCTTGACCCTGCATCAGTATCTCTGGGAAGCCAGCTACAAATCTGATGCTGAGGCTCAACTCAGACCTATCCAGTCAGTGTCCCTAGGGTGCATGGGGCCTGGGAAGCACCTCTCACCAATCTCCCCAAGAAGCACACCTTGTGTACAGTGACCGACATTTAGGTCAGGTGCTGGCTTGAACTATAATGACAAGAAGCACTGTGAAGAGATCTGGAAGTGAAGAATCAGATATCCTTTCTCAACAAGTTCCTCCAGTATTCAGAAGAAAGAGAGGCAGAGATAGAGGGAAAAGGAGGAGGAGGGGGGAAGGGTGGAGGAGAGAAGGAAGGGGGAGGGGGAGGAAGAGAAGGCAGGGAAGAAGAAAGCTAGAGAGAATGAATATTTATACAGAACACTTTTTACGTCAAGACCTGACATACAAGCCCACAGATGACACACACTTAACCAAAACAAAAGTCTCAGGAAACAATACTTACTGAAACCTCCTGACACAGTGTGGACACCTATTCTTTTTATTATATTTTTTGTGAATCCTGGTCACATCCAAGTAACTTGGTGCTTCCATCCACTAATGGATTGCAGAAAGTACTGGTGTGCAGGACCCAGGGGCAGTGGTAGTGGAAACCAAGGTAGACAAGAATCAAACAAGCCTGGGCTTTTTCTCTTTGCACTGACAGCTAGTGACTGTTACCAATCAGGAAGAGGATATGAGGAGACTCCTTCCTCCTCCAGCTTCAGCGATGAGCCCCCTGTCCTTTTTATGAAGCGCAAGTCACGAATCCCCTGAGATAACTAAAAACCTTGGGGGAAATGAATCGAGAACAAGAATGGTGGTTAGACAGGAACGAAACACACTGACCTGAGGGAAGAGAACAGAATACGATAATTTTACTATTTGTGGGGACTCTGATGTTTCTCTCACGTACAAGAAACCGCACTTAGGTTAATATGAATCTGCGAAGTGTCCAGAGACATTAACTGGTGCCTCTGTGGCCAGAACACTTAGTTTTCCATACCATTCTTTTGTTCATTCAACATATATTTATTGAGTACCTCGTAGAACTAGCGATACAACAGCAAATGAGAGATGAATAGTCCCTGCCTTCATGGAGCTCACATATCAGCAGAAGAAGGCAGACTTTTTTTTTAATGAATGAAATATAGAATATACTAGATGGTGATAGAGAGTCCTTGTTTCTTCTGTTGGGAAGTGGTATCTGAAGACCACACTATGGGGACTCAGATCACTCACTGCTGCAAGGTTGGTCATTGTATCCAGGTCTTTCCAGTGGTCCAAGCTTGAAAACAAGGTTTTTGTGATCTGTTTGCATAGGAGGAAATTCATCACAAGCCACAGTTAAACTTCCAAATCAAATTCAGGACTAAGGAGCCTTGACTTAATCTCTTCAATCTGATGCCTTCATATCATTTCCGCCACACAAATAATTCTGGTCCTTGACAATATTAACCCAAGCGCTTAATCTATCTCATGGCATACACACACACACGGGTCTCAGAAAAGCCCCATTAGGGGCACCTGGGTGGCTCAGTCGGTTGAGCAACCGACTCTTGATTTTGGCTCAAGTCATGATCTCACAGTTCGTGAGATTGAGCCCCACATTGGGCTCTGTGCTGACAGCGCAGAGCCTGCTTGGGATGCTCTCTCCCCTTCTCTCTTTCCGCCCCTACCCCCTTGGCACTCTTTCACTCTCTCAAAATAAATAAATAAAAAGAAAAAAGAACCCCATTAACCCCACACCGACATTAGGACCACTGCAGATGTCCACGTTTATTTTACTAGTGTTTCTAGCCATAGAATATACGCCATTAGAGATGTAGTTATCTACATCTACATTTTGAAGTCATTTGAAACAATTCTTCTCTAATTTGATTGTTGAACACACACGTTCATTTATTTCACTTTGCTTTCAATCTTCAGAGACTGCTGTTTCCTAGATTTGATTTTGCTTTGTAATTATGTAAAATGTCTTCCTGGTTCCAGGGTTCACCCTGCCTGTTTCCCTCATCTTGTTTCTTCACTGCCTTATAGATATGCGTAACCTTTCTTATCTGTGTTTGGTTTCTCTTCCTATCATTATATATCTACATACACATATGTATATATACACATATACATATATACATACACATATATATGTGTGTATGTATATATGTGTACATATATGTATGTGTGTGTGTGTGTGTGTGTGTGTGTATATATATATATATATATATATATAATTTATATGCTTGTCCTCATGTTCTTAAATTATACATGCTTTTTTCCACTTTGCTTAATTTACTTGCTTTGGTCCAGAATATATTCCAGAGACCACTCCACTGTTGTCCTTAAACATATTCTCTGTTACAGCTATGTGGAAATCTCAAGGTTTATTCAACTAGTGCCCTGTTGATGTACATTTAGCTTTTTCTACTCTTTTGGGCATCTTTCTGTTTGCCCAAGGGCATTTTTAGATCCTCCTGTAAATTTTACGAAAACTTTGGCTCTATAGACAACAGAAATCTCGAGAGACCAGTTTGGAGGTAATACGTGGAGAGAAATATACCCTGTTTATGTCTTATTTCAACCTAACAAGGGTTATTGATCCTGTGTTGTGTCAAAAGCACAGCACTAAGTGTCAAGGGGGAACACCACAATATAGAGAACCATCCTGCCCTAAAGGGCCCCAAGTGGGTCAAAAAAGCAACAAACAATTAATTGTGTAATAAAAAAGTAGAATGAGCTCAATGTTACAATTATGGAGGAGAAAACAAAGAGAAAATATGTGATGATGTATAGATGGGAAGAATTAGATGTGACTCATGGTGAAAGACTACTGGATCCTTTAAAAAAAAAAAAACTGCAGACATTTTGGCCAACTTGGGTGGAGGATGGTACCTGGGAAGAATTAAGGGCACAAACATAGATACGCCCAGGAGATATGTGAGGCAAAGCTTGCAACTATTAAGAGGCGACTTATGGAGAGTACAGTGGTTCAAGCTTGGGGTAGACACTGGAGTCCAAATCCCGGATGTTCACTTAACTCTGATCTTCAGCAAGTTCACTCAACAGCTACCTATGCCCATACGGGATCAGGCATCGTGGGGTAGCCCTTGTCCAGCCGAGCCCTGAAATAGAATTTTGCAGTGTGTGACACCGTGGACGACCTCCATCTCAAAACTCTTCGCCTTGAACTTCTGCCGTGACCTCTCCATTTCCTAACAAAACTGTCTATTCTGTCCTCCCATGGGCTGCCTTTCTCCTAAGGACACAGGGGGCAATGTCTGCTGCAGAGGAAACCTGGCCTTTGTTCTTAGCACAAAGGTGTCTTCTTCCCCAGGTGGCCACCTCCTTGGCTGGAGATGTGTTGGCTTCCATGGCAACCACCTCTGCTACACATACATCTCTTCCCCCCAGACATCTCCAGAGAACTTTCCCAAGCTTGGGATGTGGCTTGCGCCTGTAGCGTCTCAGCCATCCCGCGATTCTATGTCAGACAAGATTCCCCACTTTGTCTTTGCCTCTAGCACACCTTATTCCTCAGAGCCGGATCAAACTCTTCCAGACATTGGGATGTAAAGTCACCCTTCATCTCTCCACAGTAACAACAATGGCTAGTTTGACAGCCAACACTTTCACATGCATTCGACAAATTTCTTTTGATTGCCTATCTTGTGTCTGGGAGGCTTTAGGCACTGAGGATAAAGGTGTGCACAAAACACCCGGATGAGGGGGTTATGGAGCACACAATATGTGCCAGGTGCTCTGCTAAATATTTTAGGGCAATCGGATGGTTGGATCCTTGCAATATGTCTCTGAGAGCAATATTTTTGTCAGGTCAATAGATAGGCGAATAAAAGGAGTGTTGGTCGGATTAACTAACTCGATACCTGAGCTTGTATCTGGTTCTTGTTCTGACTTGTTATCCAAGTTTAGGCAAGTTTCCTTAGAAGTGTTTGGGGCACCTGGGTGGCTCAGTCAGTTGAGCAACCAGCTTTAGCTCAGACCTTGATCTCACAGTCTGTGGGTTAGAGCCCCAGGCTCTGTGCTGACAGCTCAGAGCCTGGAGCCTGCTTTGGATTCTGTGTCTCCCTCTCTGTCTCTCCCCCACTCATGCTCTGTCTCTCTCTCTCTCTCTCTCTCTCTCTCTCTTTCTCTCTCAAAAATAAATAAATATTAAAAAAAAAATCTTAAAAGAAGTGTTCTGCCTCACCTTCCCAATCTGGAAAATGGGGATCTTAGTAGCTACCTCATAGTGTTTTGTGAGAAATAAAGGAGCTTTTATCTGGAATGAAAGTAACAGAGTACCTTACCTATTTCTAGTCTTATACGATGTAGCGACCATTTGTTTAAGCATTTTCTCCTATTAGATCATGAGATTCTAAGGACTTCGAGTTTGTTTTTATCATCTTGTGTAAAATGGGGTTAATAACACTGACTTTGCAGCTGAGTTGCAGGATTAGGGAGAATGCTTCTACAAAGGACTTCACACAGTTCCTAATCTATGGTCAGGGCCCAGTAAATTTCCATTATTATAATTATGATTGTTATTGCTATTATTGCTACCAGTATTATTCTGTAATGATTAGCACAGTTCTAGGAATGGAAAGGGTGTTCAAAAAGCATTTTTGTGACTCACATAGAAATAAATGGTGTAGCACTGATTCAGAAGTGCCCCCCACCGCCCATGGGACCTGAGGGATTAGTACTGCCTCCCTCTGTTTCCTGAGTGGCAACTCATCACTTGCTTTGGTTAACATTGAGCGGTAAGGGCTCACCCCTGCTAACTATTTAAAAACTAATATTGAGTTTGCAAAAACTGCTTTTTAATGATCTTTAACAGCCCTCCAGAAAACCTCATTAGCAGGCACCGAATCACTCAGGGCTGTGTAGAAGAAGGTTTGCACGCATGGCCAGTGGCCTTTAGCCTCATTTGTCTCTGACTGAAGGCCAAACACAAGCCAAGTACAGGTTCACAGAGGCCCCTCCATGAGGTCTCTGAGTCACCCCTTCCCTCTTGTCCACCTTGTCGGGAGCCTTGGACCTGCCAGAAAGAGTATTGCAGTCACTTGTCAGCTGATCCAGCAGACTCCAGTATCTTTCTGCACAGAACCTCCCTGCTCCTAATAGCGAGGCATCACTCCTCTGCTCAAATGCCCAGCATGGCTCCCTATTGCCTCTTTTACCAACTCTGAGCTCTTCACCGGGGACCCTTCCCACCTTCCTCCCTTGCCTCTCATGATACCCCCACACTGAGACTGTCTACATCAAACGAATTAGGATGCTTTTCCCAGATCAAAGTCTTGTGGTCCATTTTCCCTGCTTCTAAGTTTTTACACATACAGCTCCCATAGCCTGGCTTGGCATTGCTCATTCCACAGTTGTTGCTGGAGCAATATAATGGAGGACAAAGAACTCAGAACATGGACTGTAGAGATAGGGGTTATCTCATTTTTGCCCCGACCAATTATTGGGTTGAGCCCAAATACATCATTCTATAGTCCACCTATTCTTTTCCATTGTTCAAAAGATTACAACAGTGTTCCTAAAACTTGGCACAGTTGACATCTAGGGCAGGATAATTCTTTGTTGGGGGGAGTGCTGCCCTGTACATTGTAGAATATTTAGAAGCATCCCGGACCTTACCCACTAGATGCTAAGATCTGTCCCCTTTCCCCCAGTGATAACAATCAAAATGAATCCAGACATTTTCAAACGCCCCCTTGGGAACAAAACTACCTGCAGGGAAGGAGCATTTCTTTACAATGACTATAAGAGCCCCTGTGATATTCTACCCAAGGTAGTGTAATTTTCTCCTCTACTTGTCTGGACCCCTTGTTAATAAGAACAATCATAGCTAATACTTATGTAGCACCCACTGTATGCCTGGCATTGTCCTTACGAGATTTACTTACATTAGCTAAGTCTCATCACTTACCCCATGGAGTCCATGCTTTTGTTGTCCCCATTTTATAGATGAGGAAAATGAGACACAGAGAAGACAAATAACTTGTCAAAAGTCACACAGTCAGAATTCAGTTCCAGGTAGTGCGTCTCCAGATTCCCTCTTCTGAATCTATAATGCATCTTAGAATGAGCAGGTACTTTGAAATATGAAAGACTTATGCTTATATTCTAGCTCCAGCATCTATGAGCTCCAGAGCTTTGGGCAAAAGGTAGATCCCCAGTTTCCTTAGTCAGCAAGACAGAAATAATAAAATCTATACTGAGGATTTGTTTGAAACTTAAAAATAGCACATACATAAAACTCCTATCATTGGGTCTGACCAATAGAAAATGCTTAATGTTGGGGGCTGATGATGGTAGTGATTGAAATAAAAAAGTCAAAGTTGAAAAAGCAGAAGGGAAATAATAAAACCCTAGGAAGAGTCAGTATATTCCTATGGTCCAAACAGTGCCTGCCATAGTATAGCTGCTACATCTCCGTCTTTCTGGAATCCTAGAGCATGAGTTGGCAAACTAGATCCCACAGGCCAACCCGGCCCACCATCTATTTTTGTTAATAAAGTTTTATTGGAACACAGCCATGCCCGCTCATTTATTCATTGTCTATGACTGCTTTCATGCTACAATGGCAGAGCTGAGCAGTTGCAACAGAGACTGATGACCCACAAAGCCAAAAATATTTGCCATTAGGCATTTTTCACAATGGGGTCACTTACCTCTAACGTACAATTTAAATTAGAAAACACTGAATGTGAAGATCACTCCTATCCTTTCGTGGCTCAAACACAATTCTGTGATTTTCTCAATTCTCAGCTCTAAATTCGCCTTATCTTTGTGACCTTCTGTAATTGACCTCATCCAGCAAGGGCTTTGTTGACTATTTCCTCTCATTGTCCACCCTGCACCCTTGGATGAAAGCACCATGCTATTAATTTTCACTATCTCTCGTGTTGTTCATATGCAGGTGTCCATGAGTGCTTCCAGAATGTGCTTCTGCTGACAAACTCCCTAGTGTTTGCTCAATGGTGTTGCCACGGGCTGCCCTCTGACGCTGTTTGACAGTGCAATTACCAGCCTCACATTCAAAGGGAATAACAGAAAAGACTCAGGCCAGCCCACAAGTGGCCCAGACCTTTCCATCTTCATTTCCCTTCCATCTTTGCTGGTGGCTCCAGACCTGGCTGGTCTCCTGTAGGCACCATCATGCTACTCCCTGCCTGTCAAAACTCTTCTCTGTCTTGACCAGTTATGGTAGGACAAATTCTATCTTAAGAAGAATTCTGGGGGTTCCTGGGTGGTTCAGTCAGTTAAGCAGCCAATTTTGGCCCAGGTCATGATCTCACGGTTCGTGGGTTCGAGCCCCGCATGGGGCTCGATGCTGACAGCTCAGAGCCTCGACCCTGCTTAAGATTCTGTGTCCCCCTCTCTGCCCCTCTCCTGCTCACTCTCTCTCTCTCTCTCTCAAAAACAAACATTAATAAAAACTAAATATGAGCTCTGAACTGGAGAAGAACTCCGAAACTAGAGCGGGAAATAAAACAAATCTGAAAGTATAAAGAAAAATAATCTCTGAGATAATTTTGTTTCCTAGGGACTAATGCTTAATTTCCAAGTTAGATTCCAACTCAGAAATTGCATCATTCTGCACAGTGATGCTATGATATTAACAGACATGCTGTTCAAAAACACAGCTCAGGGCCACCTATTCACCATGTGACAAGGAGGCATCTTTCTTCATTAGGGAAGAAAACTCTCCCTAGAAACACCCTCAGATAGGTTCCTGTGCTCCTGCCATAGCTGCAAGGGAGTCTGAGGAAGTAAACACCTATCATTTCAGCTTCTGTTGTGAGAAGTGGTCTCCTTCAGAAGGAAAAAGAGGTTGGGGAGTGGCTACTGAGCAGGAGCAATCTGTGTTTGCCCTAAGTAGTTTCCACTCGATAAAAACATATAATAAAACATCCCATTTCTATATCCAACAATGTATATTCTTGTTTACAAATGTCAGCTACTCAGAGGGCCCATGCTGTGAGCCTGCTTTCATCTTTGTTCTCAGAAGGACAGGCATCTGTTTTCTCTAGGATGATGAGTTTTTTCCCCTTTAAGAGGCCGGTAATTTCTAACAGATTCCCAGGGTCAATTTCCCAGAGTCTGGTGAGACTGGAACACTGGGGCTAAGAAAGGGAAGGCTCCAAATATTCACAGTTCCTGTAGATCAGACACTCTGCTAAGTACTATTTGTGTGTGTGTGTGTGTGTGTGTGTGTGTGTGTTTGTGTTTTATTTATTTTTGAGAGCAAGAGAGACAAAGCATGAGCAGGGAAGGGGCAGAGAGAGAGGGAGACACAGAATCCGAAGCAGACTCCAGGCTCTGAGCTGTCAGCACAGAGCCCGACACGGGGCTCGAACTCACAGACCACAAGATCATGACCTGAGCCGAAGTCGGACGCTTAACTGACTGAGCCATCCAGGTGCCCCGTGTGTGTGGTTTTATTTGATTGTCACTGCAGTCCTATGGCATAGATATGATGATCACCAAGGTTGGGGGATGAGGGTGAGGAAGTGGGGTACGTAGGGCTAAAAATTTAAGGTGGCACTCATTCTCAGGGCTGAGCCAGTGGCATCCCTGCACCTACATGACCCAGAGAGTAAGTGCCCCCTTAAACTTTACCCACTAGGCTCATCACTCACCTCAGCCTTATCCTGGCCACAATCCTCGTGACTGTATAGATGAGACAATCAGGGAGGTGGCAATTTATCCAAAATTACATTCCTGAAAATTGACATTAAACCCAGTCTGCCCAACTCCAGAGAACTCACACTGGGCAATGCTCCTTAGGGCATGAGTGATGCAAATATCATACAGGGTGGAGGTATGTTCAAAGAGCTGGAACCAACAGGTAGACCAGATATCTTGAAGAAGGAAGACTCTGCTTCACTGAGCGCTTATCCATTAAGCGCTCCATGTTGACCACAGCTGATAGAAGTGTCTGCTCACTTCCCCTCCCTGGTTTGCTGTCACTGCCCCCTTTTGTTCCATTCTTCTTCTGTGCCATTTGGCATCCTTCCTGGTGAAACACACATGCAAGTCCCTATAGCACTACTGAACCTCTCTTTCAGATAACTAATTAAAAATCTAAAATGAAGCATTACCCAATGCCTCCCTGGTGTCACCCAATAAGAGATGTCTCCCAACTGGATGCCTTTGTTGTCTGCTCCTTAGTTCACATTTCCTGTATAGTAGCCACGGAGGAAACTGAGCAGCTGAGTTCTTTTCTACACGTGGGTAAATTTCACAGGCCAGTTCATCTAACTCTGCCTATGTTCTTCTAGCTAACCACAAGAATCTGAGTATAGAAAACAAATCCATCTGGCCCCTGGAAAAGAGGAACAGGTTCAAATGGTGTTTACTCCCTGATTAGCAAGTACACACTGAGCTGCTGTGATGTGTGAGCCACTGTGCACGTCTTTACCAAAGACACAAGGGCACATGTGCTGAGCTCCTGAGATTCTGCCCCCCTCCAACCTAAATGAATTTAAACTGGGGGGCAATTAACCCTCACCCATAAGTCCACCCTGCCACAAACGTGAAGACCAGTGTTTATTACCCAAGTAAGGGGTCCATTATGTGAACACCTCCAAATCTACCCAGTCCCTTGTTCTCACTTTTATTCCCCTACTTATAGGAAGCGGCATTTTATTATTTAACAATCAAGCTTCTCTCTACATTATATCCCCAATTTAACAAGCCGGTCTCGGTCCATCCCACCAGACTCACACAGCTCCTCTCCTAGCCCTGGGTAGACATCCCCGTGTGATGGAAAGAACACGGGCTTTGGAATGAGTTAGGTCTGCTTCAGAAAGCCTGAAGTCAAGCAGAAAGACTAGCTCCTGGTCTAAACATACCCTATTGACACTGGTTAACAATTATACAGCACAAATTACATGCCAGGGACTGTTCTAAGTGCTTAATGTAGATTGACCCATTGCATTCTCACAGAAGCTCTACGCAGTAGGCACAGTGTTGTATCTACCCGATCACTGAGGAGATCGAAGGGACAGAGAGGCTAAATTACTTGTCCAAATTTTCACAGCTGGAGAGCGGCAGAGGCAGGACAGCACAGCAGTCCAGCATGAGACACTGCACTCTTAACGATGGTGCTTCACAGCCTCTCGTACAGAATTCTTGGACAAAAATAATTACAAGCAAGACAAAAATGCAGTAGCATTTGAAAGCAACAGGGAGGATTCTCCACTGTGAAAAAGAGGGAATTTAAAGCCAAGAGGTGAGCAGGGGCTGAGGGCAACAGCCAAATTGGGCCTGGGGTTTTGATATCCACTCAGGAACAGGAACAGAGACCTCACTTCCTAGGTCCAGAGACACCTCCCCAGGACAGAATTCATTAAAACTCTGAGTAAAGTATAAACAAATGAGGAAATTCTACAGAAGTTAGAAATGATGGGAAAATAACAGGAGTCCGAAGAGAAAGTATCACTTTCGTTAGGGCTGACAATTCTTGGCAGCCAAGAACTTTGGTTTTAATAATCCATGCAGCCAGGGGACAGCAGACAAAATATAGGACTTGCAGTGGGGGGGCTGGGGTGTCGGGGGAGTTGAATTTGGAACCCATATCTAAAGATAAGACTCTCAAAAGTGATTTAAGAAAAATTATTTTTTAAATTATTTTTTTATTTTTTTTAAGGTTTATTCATTTCTCAGAGACAGAGAGACAGAGCGTGAGCAGGGGAGGGGCAGAGAGACAGAGAGGGAGACACAGAATCTGAAACAGGCTCCAGGCTCTGAGCTGTCAGCACAGAGCCTGATGCGGGGCTTGAACTCACGGACCGCAAGATTATGACCTGAGCCGAAGTTGGATGCTTAACTGACTGAGCCACCCAGGCGCCCTAAAAATAATTTTTTTTAAAGACTTGCTCTCCAAAAGCAAGGTTGGACTGTTTGTTTATCTCTTGGTAAACCAGATTAAAGCCTCTTCAAGAATCCCTCCCCTTGGGGCTCCTGGATGGCTCAGTCGGTTAAGAGTCCGACTCTTGATTTCAGCTCAGGTCATGCTCTCACAGTCGTGATATCGAGCCCCACATTGGGCTCCATGTTGGGTGTGGAGCCTGCCTGGGAGTGTCTCTCTCCCACTCCTTCCTATGCCCCTCCCCACCATTCTCCTTCCCCCCCTCTCTCCCCCCTTTCTAAAAACAAACAGATAAAAAGCGTCCTTACCCATAAGTCTATCTGCATGTGGGTTCGGGTCCAGAATTCATATCTGATATATAGTCCAAAAAATATCCCAAACCAAAAATGTAGCTAAAAGTAGTCCAATATTGTAGTAGTGCCCCCAGGGTCCCTGGGGCCTCCTCTAAGAGGCCTCTGAAGAATGATGTTCCAGGGAACATGCACTCACAGTAACAAATTACATAACATATAGGAGCAAGTCAGTATGATTAAGATTAAAACCATGAACAACACTACCACCCCAAATTGCAGAACTAGACTCATAAAGACTCAGTGTTGGAACTGACATAGGAAGATAAAAATAAGTGTAAAAAATATATTTAAGGGGCGCCTGGGTGGCGCAGTCGGTTAAGCGTCCGACTTCAGCCAGGTCACGATCTCGCGGTCCGTGAGTTCAAGCCCCGCGTCGGGCTCTGGGCTGATGGCTCGGAGCCTGGAGCCTGTTTCCGATTCTGTGTCTCCCTCTCTCTCTGCCCCTCCCCCGTTCATGCTCTGTCTCTCTCTGTCCCAAAAATAAATTAAAAACGTTGAAAAAAAAATTTAAAAAAAAAAAAAATATTTAAAGGGGTGCCTGGGTGGCTCAGTCGACTAAGCATCCAACCTCAGCTCAGGTCATGATCTCATGGTTCGTGAGTTCAAGCCCCATGTCAGGCTCTGTGCTGACAGCTCAGAGCCTGGAGCCTGCTTCAGATTCTGTGTCTCCCTCTCTCTCTGCCCCTTACTTGTGTTCTGCCTCTCTCTCAAAAAATAAATAATAAACATTAAAAACAAAACTGTATATGTATATGTATATGTATATGTATATGTATATGTATATGTGTATATATATATATATACATATATATATATATACTTAAAGAAATATAATAGGGTATTGAAGGTATGACAAAACATCATTCTCCCTCAAAAAAGAAAAACTATCAAAACTAACCAGGAAATATTGAAAAATAATAAAATGGAACTTTTAGAAATAATAAACAAATAAATGAAAATTAGAAACACTATGAATAGATTGAGTAGCCGATTACACAGAGATGAAGAAAGTCTTGCTGAACTGGAAAATAGGTTTAATTAATTACCAAGATTGTAGTCTGGAAAGACAGGAGGCAGGAAATATGGAAAAGGACTCACAGAGAATAGAGCAAGGAGGTCTAACAAACAAGCAACAAGTGTCCACAGGGGCCAACAGAAAGACCAGGGAGATGGAAACCATGTGAAGATTACCATCAGAGAAATGTTTAGAATAACCAAAAGGCACAATTTCAGAGGTGCGCTCAATCTAATGAATCCCAGGAACAAAAATGCACGTTACTATCAAAGGGGCTATGGACATAAGCTGACCTCTCATTCACCATCCACAAAAATGGAAGCCAGAAGTCAAAAGAATAATATCTTAAAAGTAGTGAAAGAAAATCTTTGTCAATCTAGAATATGTATTCTGAGAAACCATTTTTTTCAAGAACAATAGTGAAACGAAGACATATTCATACAGAAACCAAAAAAAAGCACTTACTACCAAGAGACCTTCATAAAGAATGTATTTTGAAAAGAAGAAAAATGAGCCTCAAGAAAGGCATGGGATTCAAGGAGGGAGGGTGAAGGGGAAAAATTAACAGGTGTGAATCTCAACAACGTAGGAATGTATAAATAAATCAGATGTTCTCTTTGTGAGGTTTAAATAGAACGAAAATTGGACATCATTTTATTATTGGAGGGTAAGAAGCACAAAAACATCCTGTGATCCTTTTATTGTTTAGGAAGAAAATAAAGACAAATTTTGGGCTATTTGAAGTTAAGTGAAGCATCGAGGATAACCACAAAAAGAAACGAAATAGCTAACATGAACATGTGTAGTCATAAAAATATAATTGAACAGATTTCAATTCAAAAGATGGCACAGAAGGGGTGCCTGGGTGGCTCAGTCAGTTAAGCGTCCGACTTCGGCTCAGATCATGATCTCACAGTTCATGAGTTTGAGCCCTGTGTCGGGCTCTGTGCTGACCGCTCAGAGCCTGGAGCCTGCTTCGGATTCTGTGTCTCCTCTCTCTGCCCCTCCCCAACTTGTGCTCTGTCTATGTCTCTCAAAAAATAAATAAACATAAAAAAATTTAAAAAAAGAAAAGATGGCACAGAGGGAGATAAAATTGATCAGCACATGGAAATCAAAAACAAACAAAAATAAAACATATGATTTTTACCCCCTTCCACTGCTTGGAGAAGAGCAATGGAATCTGCTGATCCCTTGAGCTAGAGGAAGTCAGCCCTGAGTAATGGAAGCTCCCATCCTTGCCATGAAGCATGGCATCCAAGTTAACACTGTCCACATGGTGTCCACCCCAAACTGGGAAATGTACAAAAAGACTGATCCAGAACAAGTTAATCCTGTAGTTCCTCCATAGAGGCCAATGGTAAAATCCTCAATAGGATGCTTGCATAAGTCAGGACATGTAGGATTCACAAGAGAAAACAAATGCCACTGAAGACAAGCTTGCAGTGAAAAACTACAAAGTACAGCGGGAATAAATGTCAATGTGACCCAGCCGATGGAGCAAATGTCAGGATCACATCCCATGGAAGAACCAAGGGTAATAATAATAAGCAAAAAATAACAGCCACTATTCTGCAGACATAGAACTCAGTGTTTAGTGAAATTCAGTCGCCTTTCTAGCCCTCAGTATATTACACTTTATCCACATTTCTGACAGTTTTGGGGCCGAGGCCAGATTGGAGATGCAGCTTCCACTTATGTATGTTTAAGATACTCAAAGAGAAAAAGGATGAAAGAGACTCAATAGTATGATAACCATGAAAAAAAATTGCCTACAGATTTGAAAAAGAACCAAATACAAATTGTGGAAATAGAAAATATAGTAGTAGAAAATAAATAAATAAATAAATAAAACCTCAGTGGATAGCTTATATGATGAATCTGTAACAGAATTTCAATTCTACCACCTACTAACTAACCTTGGTTAAGGAAGTTATTTTATTTCTCTGACCCTTAAATTCCACATTTATAAAATGGTCTTTTAATAGGTATTTCATTAGGTTATTATGGCATTTAAATGAATAGTACACATAAAGCCTGGCACATGGTTAGTCTCAACCTTGTTCCTTTTTCACATTCCTGCCTAGTTTTCTGCTTTGTATTATAATTATATCTGTATTTGGTCTTCCGACTGTTAGACTGTGAGTCTTCCACAAGCAAGACCTAATACAGAGCTTGCATAAAGAAGTCTTTAGATAAATAAAATTGATTAGAATATACATAATATGGAACATATACAACATAAGGGAAGTAAAAATATATTTGAAAATGAAAGTAAGGGGAAAATCAAGGATCAGTATCCCAACATAGTCAAGAATTCTGAACAATTGCCCCAAATTTGGACTGATGGTTCCTAGAAATCAACCACACTTCGTTTTTTTTTTTTTTTTAACGTTTATCTATTTTTGAGACAGAGAGAGACAGAGCATGAACGGGGGAGGGGCAGAGAGAGAGGGAGACGCAGAACCGGAAGCAGGCTCCAGGCTCCGAGCCGTCGGCCCAGAGCCCCACGCGGGGCTCGAACTCCCGAACCGAGAGATCGTGACCTGAGCCGAAGTCGGACGCTTCACTGACTGCGCCACCCAGGCGCCCCACAACCACACTTCTTAAGTTAGCCCAGGAAACATTTTCTGTCAAGAGCAGAGAGTAACTATTTTAGGCTTTGCAGATCACACGATTTCTGTTGCCACTACTCACTCGACTGCCCTTGTAGCTCAAAAGCAGCCGTAGGCAGCACGTGAGTAAATGAGCACGGCAGTGCTCGCCAAGACTTTATTCATAAAAACAGGTATCAGGCTGAATGTGGCCCAAAAGCCACAGCTTTCCAACCTCTGAGGCAGGCTGCTTTTTTCCTATGGCCTTCTGCCATTTAGTTCCTGCCTTTTCTAGCTTTTATCTCACCACATGGATGTGAACTTCCCCAGGTTAGGGACACGAGTGATTCGCTTCTACAGCCGCCGTGAGTAGGTAGCAAAGGCCTGGCATTGGGTGGGTGGTCTGTAAATATTTGTTACGGAAGGGAGTGCTTGAGAGCTGAGGTCTACTCCCCCTCCCTTTGGATCCATACCAGTTTTAAGGACTCCCTTGACTAACGGGATGTGATGAAAGTGACACGGGGGATGTCTGGGGCTATGACGTGAGAAGTCTGACAGCTTCTGTGTGGGTCTCCTGGAACACGAGCTGGTAGCCCTGAGAGCTATGTAAGAAGTCTGACTGCTCTGCGGGAGAACATTGGGAGAGGCAGACTCTGAGACTACATGGAAAAGGAGAGCGACCCAAGGCCATCCTGCCTGCTCTCGTCATCAAGGCATCAGGCATGTGAATAAGCCATACTGTGAGCAAGCCCTACAGTAGCCCAGCCTCCACCAGCATGTGTGGCTGTAGCTGATGATGTGCAGCAGAAGAATCATCCAGCTGAGCCCCGCCTGAATTCCTGAGCAAAGATGCAAAGATGTCACAGGAGACTACCATAAAATGGTGGTTGTTTCAGGCCACTACGTTTTGGGGTAGTTTGTTATACCTCAGATTACTGGAACAGTTGGAGATATAACCACGCCACTGGGCTAAGTAAGCTCCATCCATTTCTCTGAGTGCTACTGTCTGAGAAGCTGTCTCTCTCTGTCTTGGAATTTTCATGTCCTGCCCTTCACTCCCAGAGGGCTCCCCTGAGTCTTGTTGACCTTTGAAAGTTCTGCCTTGATGTAGACCAGGCCATGGTCTACACCCTTCTCTGTATTTCAATAGTATGTATTTCCTGTACCACCCTTTGGAAATTCCATCCAAATCACTATTTGTATGAAATTGTTGTTTAAATCTTAGCAGGGTTTTTACTTTTGTTCCTGTATTTGTGGGAGGTGGAGCTATAGGACCCCTGAGTTCTCTTCCAGCTCACCCATTTGAAGGTTCCACTGCGGATAGCTGAACACTTAACTCTAATCAGGTCTAAACTTCTCCTCTTTGGAGATCTATCAGGGATAGGGCCTGGGGCAAAGCCCAGGATGTCACTTAATGTGCAGGCAGAAGGGCAACAGCTCATGGCTCTCCCGTCATCTCTGCATCCTGCAGCCAGGTGTGCTTAGACTTGGGCACAGCTGGACAACCTGTGGGTCTGGGCTCCAGGGAATGGACCCCTATCTGCTGCTCTGCCTTTTTAAGGGATGAGCATGAGAGTGGCCTCAGAGAAAGAAATAAACAATTTAGACTCAGATACCAACCAGATTGAGCCTAGCTGCCAGACATTTAGAGGAGCCCTGGAATGTCCAGATGCCAAGCACACAGAGACCTTGGGAAGTGGGTGTCAGGCATAACCCTTCCCACTAAAGGGTGGAGCTCAGACTTAGCTCGCTGGTTGCCAAGCAATTTGAAGAGGGCTGAAGGGATCATTCAGCCCTTCTTGTCTGCACAGGGGGTCTTGCCTTCCCCTGTCATGTCCACTAAACCGTGGTCTCTCTTGTTTTGCCCCATTGACCCAAACCATCCTAAACCACTGTCTTTGTGTACCAGGCCTGTCCCCCACCAGCTTTGCCCAATGGAGAACAGACATGCTCTGTGCCTCTTCAGGGCTGTCAAGGATTTCTTTTGCTCACACTCTGCATCCTTGAGCAGTCCTTCATGAATCCACAGCAGATGTTTCTTAGTCCTTTCATTTTCCGTTTTCAGAGGAATTGTAATCGGCTGTGCTTTAATTAGGATCTCCCTCAGGATACTCAGGCTTTTTTCCACACCCGGGAGTTTGCAGATTCCCTCTTAGTGCACCAGGCTGATTAGATTTCTTAATTCCCTAAAATTTGCTGTCTCAAAGCCTAATACCCTTGTAGTGATGAGGTCTGTTTCTCTTCTTCTCCTCTCCTTATTGGGCTAAATCCAGGTGCCAGTCACTGGTAAGGTGTTTAGTCTCCGACTTGGTATGAATGCCTTTCTGGAATGGGTGAGCTGGCCGTGCTAATGGAGCCTCTCCTGGATGGACAGATTTGCTGGAGCTAAAATGTGCCTCTGCCCTGAGTTGGACAGTCGTCCCCCATTCAGCAGAGTGGGGCTGGCCCCACTGGGTTGGATCTCACTTGGAGCGACCAGAGCAAGCCTAGCACAGCGCTTAGTTGTAGCCTCTCCTTTATTGTGCCATGAGTTTGTATTGGGCTCCCACTCTATGCAAGGGGGACACAATGATAAACATGGTTCTTAATTTGCTAAAAATTATTATCTAATGGGGGAGACCAATAAGTGAAAAGACAAATACTCTGTAATACTAAGAAATGTGCTTGCAGCAAAGCAGGACACCAGGCTCTGGGAGAACAGAGAAGGGTTTCTGGGAAAATCGACATCCAAATTGAGACTTGAAGGGTAAGTAGGAGTTTCGGGCCAAGGAGACTGAGGATAGGTTGAAAAGGCAAGGTAAGAAAGAGGAGAATTTTCTGGGCAAAGGGAAGACCCTACAAGGCAGTGAGGCTTGCCCTGGGATCTGCAAGCAACTCATGGCTGCTGGAGGACAACGCAAGGGGCAGAGAATTGAGGGGCATATGTGTGAGGGATCTTGAGAGCTGAAGAACAGCATGCAAGGACCAGTGGGCCATTTTAAGTCATTGACACTGCACTGGTGGAAAGGGATCTCGCCCCTTCCTATCATTTATAGTATGGATTTCAGGACCCGGAGCACCATGCTCCCAGGAACTGAGAGAGCCCCTAAATACTCATGTGCTAGTGAAGACTGGTCCTGGTAGCAAGTGTCTCCAAAACCAAAAACACACACCATCTCTGCTAGTTGAGGCCTGCAAGCCTTCCGACAAAGGGAGCAGCCTTGGAAAGACAAAGTGGATCCAGCAGAGATGTAGATGGAAAATACCTACAGCCTCAGTGAACTAGGAGCTGGGTGTTCTGGGCAGTGGAAGAAGAAGCCAGAGCGATGGGCCCGAAATACCTTCAACTCTCTGTTGTCCGTAACATCCTTGCTAGTTCCACACATGGCCCAACAGCCATGCCACGTAGACCTGAGTGTGAATACTTGTCACAGATACACGGGCAAGTTGTGACATTTCAGACTTTGTCTCAAAAGATTCTTCTTGGTCTGGAGGGTAGAAAAGTGGAGGAAAGGGGCACTGAGGACAGGTATGTTTGTGTTATTTTTTTGTCCATATTCAAAGCAAAGCAGAAAATCCTCTTGGAGGATACAAGTCCAGAAGAAACAGGAGCCCGTGGAGATCGTAGATCAGAGCAGGCTCAGAGTTAGGGATCAGGGTGGGAAAAATACAGATTAAAGGGTAGGAAGACACCAGAAGATGAAGTTGGCCAAAAGACAAAACCAAAAACCCCCAATAGCAGATTGGACCAAACGATCAGCTACACAGAACATTACCAATTATCAATCAATTGATAACACTGTTACCAGTGTTAGTTGATAACAATAATTGTTAGCAATGATACCATTGCTATCAACTGATTACATCAGCAATGATCACCATTGATAATAAAAATGACACGCATTTGTCAGGCACTTCCTGTGTGTCAGACACTACATTTTATAGAAGATGGGCACACAGACACAGGCATACATACACACATATATGCATGCATACAGTCAGGTTACTGGATACATAGGTAGACAGATAGCAGGAAGGTCTGTCTCCTTGTTCCCTCTGATAAGGAAATAAAACCTAAGGACTACAAAGCCGTAATTGGGCAAAGTGCTTTCAAATTTAATAGAAAATGTCTATGTAAAGCAAGAAATAGACACAGCCACTCTTATCAGATTAAAAATTATAGTAGTGTAAAAAATGGAATCTTATATGTATCCTGGGTGAGGACTATTGCTACAATATTAACCCATACAGGACAAGGTATCTGTTTTGTTTGGGGTGTTTTTGTTTTTTGTTTTGTTTTGTTTTGTTTTGTTTTACTACTTCAGGATACTGAAGAAACATGGGGAATAAAAAGTCAAAGGGGGATCCAAGAGCAGATGGTTCTCACGTCTTTCCCCAACCCCACTGTGTCATCATGGCTTTCCATGTCCAGCTACTCAGCAGCAGAAACAGACGCAAGAATCCTGAGATGCAAAAGGAGCCTGGGAGCTTGACAATTGCTAGGGAAGAATGACGGTGTGGGGAAAGAAGGGAGAGGAAAGGAGAGGAGGAGGGGAGGGGGCTGCAGGAGAAAGGCAGTGACATTCTTCACTGGCTGAGAGATTGTCTGCAAGGCGCCTGGAGGCTGGCAGCTGGTGCCATGAGCTGCTGTGAAAGCCCTGTTATCTGGAATGATTAGAACCAGTGAGTTGAAAGAAGAAAATCTTTAAAAATGAAAGATGCACCCCTTAAAGGTTTTATTTCAATCTAAAACATATCAACGCACCTTTGTTTCCCTTTTGCTGTAGAGCGCACTTCTTTCTTCCAGTAGGGGCTTGCAAATTGGAAATCCCAATCTTCTTGTACAAAACTCCTTTCCCTTTCAATTTCCAGTTTCAAATCCATTAAAATAGGATGTGGATGTAGAGACCGAGTGAAGGAGTGTGAGTGAAGGCTCGGTCTCTATTTTTATGATTGTTTTCCAGCCGCTTACAATGATCTCACACATATCTGAACAACATTTTTAAATGACTTGGCTTTTCAAGTTCTCTTCAACTGATTTAACTTAGTTTTTATGGAAACACTGCTCTATTTCCTTTTACATGCACATTTTATCGACTTACATAATTTCTAATTAGGTTAAGGTAATAAGAGTTGCGGGATAGCAAATGGAACTTTTACTGTTGACCCAGAATTAGCTACTCAGACTCAAAGCAAATGGCAAAGGGGCATCCAGTACCCCAAATTTTGAAGGGAACTGAGAGTATTGGGTGACCACACACCCCCTCTGGAGTGATGGCATCACTCAGCAGCTGAACCAATAACAACAGACTCCTTAATGCTATTAATAATATCCACTTCCCAAAAGCCTTATACCTCAACTACTACACATCTAGATTTAAAATCCCTTCTATTTGTTGTACATTTAAGTACATTATGTCAGTAATACAGAATGAAGTGATACAACTATATCAATTGTACATTAAGAAACAAAAATAAGGCCTCTTTGGGAGACCTGAAATGAGTTCCTAAGAAGAACGTATAAATACAGTAGTACTCTATGGAAAGTAACTTCTGTATAGTCAACCTCAAATAAAAAGGAATTGAATGGCTTAAAAACAAGGTTCTGATTAGAAAAATTATATCATCACAGGGTTTTATCAGAACAAGTGAAGTTATGGTCTAATTAGTTTTCTGAGTATGTCTATTCTAATTATAAGAGAATAAGATTTAAAGGTGAAGCAGAAGAGGTGTGCATTGGTAGCTGGGTTTCCTTAGGAGAGAGGGAAAAAAAATGGGTGGTGGGGATATTTGATGAGTACAAAGACTGTTCCTACACTAATTAGGAATAAATCATAAAAGGGAAGTCAAACTGCATATTGAACATGAACTTCTGCTCCCCAAGCCAGCAGACCAAGCTGTCCAGGGCAGCTTCGGTTAACATGCATCGTGATTTAGCAAGCATCTGTTTCTCCCCCACTTGTTGAAGATGTGCATTCAGATCCAGGCTGCAAAGTACCCTGAGTGAATATTAACCACTTGGCACTTGTGGGCTTCTGAATGGACTACCCTTGACACAGGTAAATCTGCTCTGAAGAAGGGATTAATAGGATCTTCGATTTTTGAAAAGCAGAAGCCAAGAAAGTATCTTGGTCAAATGTCTTTTGATTGCCAATGACAGAACACAACTCAAACCACCTTTCAAAAGGGGGCAGGAGGGTGTGGTAAACTGTTTGTGGCTCGTTCAAAGAAAAAGTAGAGTATTCTAGCTTCAGGCAAGGCTGGATCCAGTTGGTCACACAATGTGGAAATAAATCAGTCTTTCTGTCCCTCAACTCTGCATCCCATTATAGAGGCTTAATTTTCAGTCTTCTCCACACTGTGGAGGGTGGGGATAGAGCGCAGAAGCTCCTATGAGCTCAGTGCTTGTGTGATCCCAGCTTCAAACCAAGTGGAAAGACAGCTCCTTTCCAAAAGTAACAACAAAGTTCTACAAGTGCATTTCACTGAGACCCAAAATAGGTAATATGCCCAGTGTCTTAGTCTGCTCAGCCTGCTCTAACAGAACACCACAGATTGGGTGGCTTAAACAATAGACATTTCTTTCTTGCAGTTCTGGAGGCTGGAAGTCCAAGATCAAGGTGCCAGCATGGAGGTGTCTGGTTAGAACCCTCTTCCTGGCTTTCAGACTGCTGCCTTCTTTCTGTGTCCTCACACAGTGGGGGTGGCGGGGGGGGGGGCGGAGAGAGAGAGAGGGGGGAGAGAGAGAGAGAGAAAGAGAGAGAGAGAGAGAGAGAGAGAGAGAACTCTAGTCTCTTCACTTCTTCTTACAAAGACACTAATCTCAGTATGGGGTTCCCCATCTTCATGACCTCATCTAAACTTATTACCTCCCAAAGGCCCACACTTACAGATACCATCACATGAGAATTTAGGGCCCCATATAATTTAGTGGGGACCCAAACATTCAGTCCGTAGCACTGAACCAACTACCGTTGAAAGGGATACTACACAGTGAATGGCCACACTCATGGGGTTTTATGCCCTTCCCTGATGCCAGAGGGGAAGTCAGCTCTGCCTGGACCATACACACGACTGGACCAGGAGGGCTTTTCCAGAGGAATATTGAGACACTGTAATAAGGAGAAAGGGGATGGGTCTTTGGCAGGAAAAAGAGAGAGAGAGAGAGAGAGAGAGAGAGAGAGAGAGAGAGAGAGATTTCTTCTACAGCTAAGGAAGGTCATTGAACTACCATTAACTGAGCATATATTATGTGTGGAGTAGGCTACATGCATTGTATCTTTTGATCTATACAACCACTTTCAGAGGTGGCTATCATTATCCCTATTTACTATAAAAGAAACTGACCTCTGGAACCATTAGGAGACTTTGCCAGGCAGCACAAAACTAGTAAGTAGGGTTGCAGGGGCTCTAAGACAGAGATACCTCACCCAAGGCATCCGCTGCCCAGTGTTCTGATTTCCACTGTGCCATTTATAAGCCCACCAACATGGCATGCTCCTGCTCAGTCTGAGGCAGGGGTGAGGCTGGTGTGTATCTCCCACATGCTTGGGGCCAGCAGGTAATTTCACAGATGAGCAGAGAACTGAACGGGACCCCGAAGTGGAGGCAGAGTTCGTTCATTGGGAAGAAAAGGCACATTCAAAATTGTAAATACCGGAGTCTAATTCTGTAAAAATCCAGCCAGGAAAAAAAAAGAAAAAGAAAAATACCTGCATCATATTCAAAAACGTTGGGGAGTAGATGCTTCAGGGAGTTAAAACTTAAAGAAATTATTTTCTTCTTTATACTTTTCTGATCTTTCCAAATTTTATACCATGAGAATGATTTATTTTGAATCAGGGAAGATCTATTTTAAACAATCCTAGAAATACAAGGTGAGAAAAGGTAAAATAACCTCTAAGATTTTTGAACCAGGTTGATAAGCTGGAAAAAGCTGTAAAAACCTTGTCAGGTTTCTGTGAATGAATTTTTTTAAATGAAGCATTGGAGTTAATAGCAAATTCTCTGCATGAACAGA
Source organism: Neofelis nebulosa (assembly GCF_028018385.1). Lineage (NCBI taxonomy): Eukaryota > Metazoa > Chordata > Mammalia > Carnivora > Felidae > Neofelis > Neofelis nebulosa. The sequence goes on from NC_080789.1 coordinate 13,420,521, forward strand.
AGTTAATATTTTCGTGCCCTCCAGCACTTGTGGAGGCCAGCAGCACACAGTGCAGGCATATATATTAACAACCTGGACACTGGTGCAAATAGCAAGGTTGAAAAACTTGATGACTCAGCCAGGCTCCCCTGACTGGTGGGGTTGAAGCAAGGACAAATCCTGAGGACTCCTGAAGACTGGGAGATTCTAGGATCACAGGCAGAAGAAAAGTGAGCATAAACCTGAGAAAGGAAATAAAAGCGATTCTTCTCTGGAACACAGGACCCTGGACAGCTCCCGCCCACTCGCCGCCTGAAATCCTGGTTCCTGGTGAAATCCGAGAAAAACAATCCTCGTCACAATCATGATCCCTTAGGTGTCTCTCACTCATCACAGTTTACAACCCGTTTTCTCATTCACTGTCTCATTTGAGCTTCACCTTTCCTCATGAGACAGGCAGAGCAGGAGAACCAGGTAAAAGTCTGGCTGTAATTATCTCTCATTGGAAGACAAAACAGTAAAACCTCAAGCTATGTTAGGGGCTGAACGAAGTGTTTTAAGAAAACCAAAGTGAGCTTGGAATTATTATCAACGGCTGATTGCAAAACTGTGTGCAGCGATGCTGTTGCTGTGTGTTGCACGGAGGGGAAAAAATGGATGTGAGCCATTAAGAACTAAGCCTCCCTCCAGTAATGGGACGAATCAACATTATAAGCCTCCCAACATGACACACCAAGAAGGACACAGCAGCACTTCTGTGATATTCCTGCCAAAAATTTGTAACCTGAATCTAATTGCAAGAAAACATCAGACAAACTCAAGTTGAGGAATATTCTGCAAGCAACTGGCCTGTTCTCTTCGACAATAACAAGGTCATGAGCTACAAAGAGTAAGCAACTATTCCAAACTAAAAGACACCAAAAAGATGGCAACAACTGAATGCACCGTAGGATTCTAGATGGGATTGTAGACCAGCAAACATTTTGGGTTTGTTTTTTGTTGTTGTTGTTGTTGTCATTTGTTTTTTTACTGTAAAGATCATTATAAGGACTACTGATGAAATCTGAGTAAGTTCTATAGACTAGATAATATTATTAAATCAATGTTAATTTCCTGATTTTGATCATTGTACTCTGGCTATATAGGAGAATGTACAGCTTTAGGAAACACACACTGAAATATTTGGGGTAAAGGAGCAGGGGCATAAAGCTTGCAATTTGCTCTCAAAATGATAGCTGGATAGATAGATAGATAGATAGGTAGATAATGATATAGAATGATAAAGCCAATAGTTACATAGGTAAAAAGACAGATATGTAGGTATAAGTATAGAAATAAAATGATAAAGCTTATTGACAATTGTGAAATCCAAGTGAAGTATTTCTTTGTACTATTCTTGCCACATTTTGAAACTATTTCAAAATAAACAGTTTAAAAAGAAGGAAAAAAATAAATAAGTCCTCATTTCTGTTTGGCAGGTCAGAAGCAAGTCTCCATAGCATTTGACAAAAGATGCAAGAAGAAATTAGGTGGTTGAATATGGTCACAGATGAGACTCATAAAGTAAACATTGCTTGTTTGAAAAGTGGATTGGACCTGACTTGACTCTATTCTTTCCTTATGCTACTGTCCTAGAGTACTCATTATGATCACTAAGAACTTCCAGCTGCACCTTTACCTGGACAGACATCGCAGCTCAGGTGAGTATCATGCCCTGGAACCAAGGATTGGAGATGAGGGAGAACTAGCCGCTTATGACTCGTCTAATAAATAGACTTCAGTCTTAAAAAAAAAAAAAGTAAGTGTTAAGGGGCACCTCGGTGGCTTAGTCGGTTGAGCATCTATCTGACTCTTGATTTCGGCTCTGGTCATGATATCACAGTCATGAGATAGAGCCCTACGAGGGGCTCCGCACTGAGTGTGGAGCCTGCTTGAGATTCTCTCTCCCTCTCCCTCTACTCCCCCGCTCAAAAAATTAAGTGTTAAAAGCACTTATTTGAATTGGTCCAGGTGGACCGACTGCTGAGGACTGTAATAAGCTGTTCTTACAACTGAAATACTGGAGCTTACCCATGAGCTGAACACTACATCCATCACTTTAGCTATAGTAAGATGGCCCAGCAGAGCCCAAATGTTCCTGTCTTCATCCTACCCAAACAAAATGGATGGACCATAGAAACCCTGCCTCCTGCAAGATGCCAGAGTGGTGCATAAGACTCAGTACCCAGACTAGAACAACATCTGCAGAAATGGGCACACAAAGACTTCTTAAATAATGTGTGTGACTTGTTCACAGTTTCTCAGAGGGCAATCGATACCATCCCACCAGTGGTTAAATTTCAAGTCCCCCAAGACAGGGTAAGGGCTGCTGCTTATTATTCTGGCTAACCCAAGGTCTATTTGGAGGAATAATATCATTTCCACCTTGAAGATGAGAAAAGCTGAGAGATGTTAAATGGCTTGCCCAAAGACACACAGAGCAAAAGCAGAGAGCTGATAATTACACATTTTATATCCTCTAAATTACACATTTTACCTGAGACACTTCCAGAACTTATGATTTCTACACTGTTTCCATCTTTTATCCCTGACCATTAGACAAAAACATTTTGTGGACAAGATTTTTGTAGATTCAATTTTGAATGCACATCATTCCTGGTATAATACCACTTATATAGTTAGTGCACAATAAATGTGTTTTGACTAGATAGTAACGAAGGCTTTGTGGCTGTCTAGCCCTGTGGTTCTCAACCTTGGCTATTTATTAGATCTATCTTTGGATGGTTTTTTAAAAATCCCAAAGCCCAAGATCCACCTTAGACTGACTAAGTACAAACAGTTGGAGCTGTTTGTGTGAGGGGATGGGAAGGGACAGGTTCTATATCTCTTTAAAGTTCCCCCAAATTGTTCTAATGCAGCCAGGATTGAAAACAGATATAACCCAAAACTCTCACTTTTCAGCTATAGAATTGAGGTATGTGGAGAGGTGAAGTGGATTTTTTAAGGTCCTATGTAATTCAGTGGTACTACAGGAACTAGAAGGCGCCCTTCCTGGCTCTCTGCCTTGCAATCTTTCCATTTATCATGTTGCTTCCTAATGCAGTCATGTTGTTTTAAATGCAATGATATGGGGTTCAGTGGTATGGAACAGAATGGAAAAGTATAGAAATAACAGGAATAGGATGGGAAGGGATGGGATGGGATGGGAAGGAATGGGATGGAATGGAATTAAATGGAATGGGAAGGAATGGGATGGGATGGGATGGGATGGGATGGGATGGGATGGGATGGAAAAGAACAGAAAGAGGTTGGATAAAATGAGTTGGGTTAGGATGGATGGATGGATAAAGTGGAGTGGGATGGGTGGGTGGATGGATGGATGGATATATGGACTGGAGTGGGATGGATGGATGGATGGAGTGGAATGGAATGGAATGGAATGGAAGGAATGGGGGGGGTGATGGAATGCTATGGGAAGTAAAGAAATAGGAGAGCTAGGGTGCAATGCAATACACTGCAATGTGATGTGAAAGGATTATAAAATGAGAAAGATACTGTCAAGCAGAAAACACAATGTGCATGGTAGCTCCTGACATTCATGGCATGAGACAACCTAGCACCTAGACAGTGCTCTTCAACCTCAAAATTTGGGGTGATTTTATTCCGTGCTTTTCTATCTTTTCTTCTCAGCTGAAGACACAAACCCATAACATAAGCATTTGATTTTCCAGTCAAGAAGCTCTGGATTTTTTTTTACCCTGGCACCACCACTTTCCAGCTGGGAAATTTCTGGAAAGTCCTTCACATCACTAAACCCCAAACCCCCTTGATGGGAAATCATGCCTGTGTCACAGGGCTTTTGTGAGAAAATGTGAAATACGTGAGAAACATCAAAGAGAAAAGAACTTTTTATTCTGATTTTTATCCACTTTTACGTTCTCAGAATCTGGCTGCCTCTGTGTCCCAGAGGGACTGGAGAGCTAGGCCAAGCTGTAGGCTCTTCCCCCTGGGTTTCATCTCACCACTATCCACTGAGTGACCATGCCTGAGCTAAGACTGGGATCATGAACCACTGGGAAACCTAAGTTTCCTTATAGAAACTTATCCTCATACACACCAAGTAAACATTTTGAAAACATTTTTATCCAAAAACAGATGATAAAACCATTAGCAAATGTAATGGAAAATATAATATGAACCACCTTATCTCTTTACAAAGCCACGAAAATGAGGCACCATTATTAATAATGAAAAGGGATGCTTCATTGCATTTGGCACAATTTGTGATTTTTGTATTTATTCGTTTTTTATTTTTACAGTGTCTCTCTCCCCTCTAGACTAAGCACCAGAGGGCAGGAATTAAGTCTTACTCATCAATGTTTCCCTAGTACCTAGTAGTTTCTAGCACATGGTAAATGATAAATATATGTGTGTTAGGTGTATGAAGGGCAAATGAATGAATGAATGAATGAATGAATGGGATTTTCTAGGTCTGGAGGGGCTTCTAAGAGCCGATGACTTTGGTTTGCGTCCATTGAACTTCTAACAGTCTATCCAATTCTCAAAACTTATCCATAGAGACTTGGAATATGTAAGTAGACATATTCTAAACCCATATTCTAATCTTGCCTACCTCAGTTTGCTGGGACTCATCCTGAGAGGATATGCCTCCAACCCCCTGGGTGCAACCATGTTGGAAGAGATTCCCTGTGTCCCTATTCTCAAAAAGCTGAAGATAAGTGTCCAGGGGTCTGACCTGGAGCTATGTTCTGGAGTGATCTTGTCACCTCCAGATGAAGAACCATCAGCCTTCCATTTACAAGCTAAAGTGGCCAATTAGTAGGGGACCTCAGAAACCAAAGGAGATCTGGAGGGGAGCCATTGGAAATCAAAGCCCATCTGTACAAGAGTCAGAGTAGAATGAGTTTCTGTGTCCTTACTACCTAGGCCTGAATCCCAGGTCCACCAGGTGGGTGCTCTGTGACCTGGGGAAAATCCCATCAGTTAGGAATACCCGTTTCCTTGTCCTTCAGATGGAATGGGGACAATAGACTATATTTCAGAAGATTTTGTGAGCCATCAATGAGGTGATGCAAGTGAAGAAATTAGAACAGAACCAGGTATGTAGTAAGCACTCAGTCTTTGCTTTTTTTATGGCAAAAGATCCAGGGCAAAGAACGAACAGGTATCAACAAGAGACCAAAATAAGAAGACCTCAAAGTGGAGACAAAAAATGTGACTTAAAAACTTCATTAGAGGGGCGCCTGGGTGGCTCAGTCGGTTGGGCAGCCGACTTCGGCTCAGGTCATGATCTTGCGGTCCATGAGTTCGAGCCCCGCGTCGGGCTCTGTGCTGACAGCTCAGAACCTGGAGCCTGTTTCAGATTCTGTGTCTCCCTCTCTCTGACCCTCCCCCGTTCATGCTCTGTCTCTCTCTGTCTCAAAAATAAATAAACGTTAAAAAAAAAATTTTAAAAAAAACTTCATTAGAATGTTTCTGGGACAGCGTGCTCTTAGAAGCCTGCAGCACAGCCTCTGGACCATGCTATAGCCTTCTCAAAGGTTCCAGGAGCATCTGATAATGGCCACTGCTGAGTGCTCAGAAAGCATGGCTGACTGGCAGAAATGCATTATGTGTCCTCTGCCTGAATTCAGGGTTTGCTCCCTCCTGCCCCATCACAAGCTCCTGAGAAGACCAACTTGAAACTCATATCAACATTTAAATTGTCAGGATATGATTAAGCCTTGGAGAAGATTAATTACCAGCTTTCTTATGCATCAATCCCCCCTGCCCACAAATGTTCCCTACCCCCCACTAAGCCTCTGAAAGAATCTAACATTATAAACAAGGATCTAATTAGCAACTTGAATTCAGGCTTAAGATCTTTTGTGAAGGTTTGGTCACAGATGCTGCTTTAATCTCTGAGGATTATTCTTCAGCATCCGGAGAGACTTCAGTTACTTTCCTAGGCCTTTGAGGAATTTTATCTCACTTGAATACTGCTGCCAGCCCCAAGGACCTGCTGAGGAGTGGACCCAAGATTAGCCCTTGCTGGGCTATAAAGAACTCTCTTTTTTGTATTAGAGTTCCTTCCCATTTCATTTACATCTTCAGAGGAAGCTAAGTGGGGGGAGGCTCCCCCCACTTAAGTTTCTCTTAGTCGGGGTGACAAAGGAGATACGGATCTTCAAATGCTGGCTTCAAGCGGCAATTCAGCTTTAGTGGCAAAGGCTCACCATGTGGCCTCCAGGGCTCCTGTTCCTTCCCCCTCCTCATTCCCACTGTTCTGCCCTCGTGGACTCCACATCGCCTCTCGCCAGGACCACAGTCTATCTCCACTCCACCCCGTTTTCACTCCCAGATGGCTTTCACTTTCCAGCCAGATCACGGCCCTCCACATGGCTCTGGTCACATCGCTGTCCAAATAAAACTGTTAGACGTTCCCAGCTGTCCAATGACGAACGTGCAGAGTCCTTACTCTGACACTGGCAAGCCTCCCTGCTATGGATCCAAACCACCATATCTGCCCTTCTGCTTTAGCTACTTTTCCACACCTCCATTCTATAGGTCTCCAAGCTGCAGGCAGTGGCTCATCAAGAAGGTCCTGAAATCAATCGAGTGTGTTGTGACCAGCATTTGTAATGTGGTTCACAGCAAAAGAGCAAACACTCACATGACTTTTACCATACAGCAGGCTCTGTGTTCAATCCTTCACACAGATTCACGGACTTCTCACAATGACCCAGTGATGTAGGCACTATTGCCATCCCTGTTTTACAGATGAAGATACCATCACATGGTGAGATTAAATAAATTGCCCAAGGTGATTAAGGTAGGCTTGCACCCAAGCAGCCATGGTGTCAGAGGCCATGTTCCTCATCACTATGCAATACTGCCTCAATATACTGTAGAACCGTGTGGAAGAGGATAGAAAATCTAGGGTGCACTGAACACAGAAAGGTGACTTTCATGAAGGTCTGTAGCAGATAACTAAAAATGTATACGGCATAAGTGCAATAAAGTGTTCGTCGTATTGAGTGTACAATGTAAAATCTGTGTCTTGCTGTAGCTTGTGGTCAAAACAGGTGAAGTCCTAACCAAACCATAGGACTGGCCACCAGTCCCTCACCCTTCCTTGCCTCTGTGCCTTCTTCACCCACTCTGACCCTGGCCCTTAAAATGTCTTTCCTCATCTTTCCCCTCACTACACCGCTTCAGTCCAAATGTTGTCTCCTATACACAGCCTTTCTTAGTTCTTCTTCCATTCTGTATTCCGAAGTACAAGCTTTTGGAGGACCTTGGTGCTTTGAGTTCCCCACTGGGACTCACTTTCTGAATGACTAAGCCCCATCTTCCCGGAGGCTTTCTTTCTCCCTCGCTCCCTGTGGGTCTGACGGTTTTGTGGCACTCAACTTTCTCTGTTAATTCAGGGCAGTGGGAAGTGTGGTCCCCAGGCCAACAGCTTCAGCACCCCCTAAGAACTTGTTAGAGATGCAAATTCTCAGGCCCCACCCAAGGCCTACTGGATTAGAAATTCTGAGGCGGGGCTACAGCCATTTGTGCTATAACAAGCCCTCCAGATGATTCTGATGTTCACGCAAATTTGAGAACCACAAGATTAAGGAAAAGCCATCCTTATTCAGTATCAGAGAAGGGGTCTCTCCATGAATCTGGGCCAGTTGACTGCAATGTGATGCTTATGAGGACAAGGTCATGAGATCATCCTCATGCATCAAGGCCAGTGATATTTCTCCCCCTATACCGAATCCCCTAACCCTAGCCTCTGTGCACTTGCAGGCTATTTAGTCCTAAGAGAAGGGACGGACGTCACAGTGCAAATCTGTTTGCTCAAGACTAATTCCCAGCTCTAAATTACTAGTGCACTGTCTTTGCTCATTCGTGGAGCCCAGCTTAGGGCAATGAGCTATCTGCACCCAGAAGGAGGCAGTAAAAGCAAAACCAGGAATAGACAAGGATATTGTGCAAGGCCAAGGGAATTTAGGCAGAACACCAGTCTGTAAGGTGAAAGCATTTTAGGAGGTATGATCAAGACAGACTGCAAATGACAACAACAGGCAATGAAAGAACATGTGGGTTTAGAATAGGAATAAAATTTCACAGAAAATCCAAGGTCATGGAAACAACAAGCCAAGAAGGCCTGGGAGCTAGCTCTTGGATTCAGAAGCATTTGCATGAACATTTTATATTTGAAGAAACTCAGATCTGCATTCTCAGATCACACAGTGAGGAAGTGGCAAAGCTGGGGTGCAAACCGAGCTTTTACTGCCCCAGGCTCCCCACCCTCAGGGAGCTTCCCAGTCATCTGAGTGTTCCCCCCGCCCCATTCTCTTTCCTCTCTGCTCCTGCCACAGGTTCCTGATGTGCCACCATGCCTGACAGCAGGGCTCCACACCTTCCGGTCCTTCTGGAATCACCCTTCCCTAGATGTCCCTACAGCTGTCTCTGCTTATCCTTCCAGCCTCAACCCCAAGGTCACTTCCTCACAGAGGCCTTCCCTGACCCCTCAGCCGACCCTCTGCCCCATGCTAGTTTCCTGGGGCTGCCAAAGAAATCAATGACTATAGTGGGTGGCTTAAAACAACAGAAATGTATTCTCGTACAGATCTGAAGGCTGAAAGTCTGAATCACATCAGTCTCTGCCTGCATGCCACATGGCACTGTCCTTTCTGTGTCCATGTCCACATTTTTTTCACAAGGACACCAGTCATTGGAGTAGGACCCACCTTAACACAGTATGGCCTCATCGTTACATCCGCAAAGGCCCTCTTTCCAAATGAGGTCACGTTTCATAGGCACTGGGGGATTTCAACATGTATTTGAGCAAGGTGGTGGGGGACAGACATAATTCAACCCATGACAGTGCCACACACTTCCCATCACAGCACTTTACTTTATCTTCTCCATAATGCTTTGCTTATCTCTACATGAAATTATCTATTTACTCAGAAGTGTATGTATCCATTGTCTTCCCGCTCCCATTGTAGAAAGTAAGCTCCTTGCAGCCAGGGTGCCTCTGTCTTGCTCACAGCTGAATCTCCAGCACCTAAAATGAAGCCTGGCACAAAGTAGTACTTAACAAATATTTACTGGCTGACAACTGTCTCTTCCCACTGGGGTCTTTCATTACACGGACCAAACTCACCAACCATAGGGATGAATATTTCCCCTAGGCTAGTCATTCAGAATCATTTTAAGAATAGACTGTGTGAGAGTGGGAGTCGTGCTCTTTCCTCTGAAGCTATTGGCTATGAGGATGATAGTTGCTAGCAAAAATACAGAATGCTAAATGCATTTTTAGTGTAAGTATATGCCAAACATTGCATGGGGTATACTTATGCATGCAACATACAATATTTTTTAAATGTATTAAGTTATCTGAAATTCAAATCTAACTGAGCTTCTTATATTCTTATTTGATAAATCCAGCAAATTAATGATGTCAGCCCCAATTTATCAGCAGCCGTTTGTCCACCCCATGTAGAAAGCCTGCCTAAAAGTGAAGGCTTTCTTCTTTTTTCATAGCTTTTTTTAAAGTTTCTTTGTTTCTCTTCTTTCTTTCTTTCTTTCTTTCTTTCTTTCTTTCTTTGAGAGAGAGAGAGCATGAGAGCTTGAAGGAAGGGCAGAGAGACAGAGACAGAGAGAGAAAATCCCAAACAGGTTCTGTGCTGTCAGTGCAGAGCCTGATGTGGGGCTCGATCTCACAAACCATGAGATCATGACCTGAGCCAAGATCAAAAGTCAGATGCTTAACCAACTGAGCCACCCAGTGTCCCAGGACAAAGCCTTTCTAGAAGAAAGCAGAACCAAGAAAGAAAGACTGATTCCTGGAGGTATTTTCCAAGTGCCTGGGTCCAGTCAGGCCTAAATGCTTCCTTCACCCCTGGGACTCCCCAGTAATCCAGGTCAATAAAATCCTCTTTTTTTTTCTTTCTTAAACTTTTTGTTGTTGTTCGATTAAGCTTTGCCACTTTCAAATCAAGGAGGCCTGGGGCAAGCAAGTTACCTTGCAAGTTATCTGCAAGTCCTTGCAGTCTTCTCTCCAGGAACACCTGAAAGTGCACAATGTCTCAGTCTCCCTCCTTGCTCTTCCACCACTTCCCCAGGGGGCCCGATTTCTTTCTGATGTGGCCCTTTGTGTACAGGCCAGACGTCTCAGCCACCACCCCTGCACCTGCATCATCAAGTCCCATCAAGACACAGAACAAGCACCAACAAGGCACAAAAAAGAAGTGAAGAAAGCAGAGAACCCCATCCTGCTGCAGCAAAAACCTCAGCCACGGCTCCAAAGAGACAGGCCCCGTTGCTAGGGCTGGGCACTGCGCTACAGGCAGCAGGAGAAGCCCAGCCTTTCGGTCTCTTCCCCAGCTTCACTGCAGTGGTTCAAGAAAGACCCAGTTGACCATACAAGAGTGAAGCAAAGGATAAGGTCCACAGAGGCAAGACAGCACCCAGACAGCTGTACCCACAGGTGATCTGTGCAGTATGCCGGCTATAAATTGTGTCCTTATGGTTCTGCATAATGAGTCTCTTGGGAAGTGACAGACAGCTGGGATTGATACATTTAGTTTTGGCAGAGCCTGATTTGATAAAGATCAACTCCTTCATTCCAAGAAGGAGAGAAAGAATAGGTCCAATACTAAGGTGCCATTCCCTTAGCATCCGGGCAGGAGAGGAGACAGAAAACTCAGGGCCTTGCCAAGAAATCACTCAAATGGCCATGGGCAGGGACATTGACCTCCCTCCAAATTAAACACCCAGGCTTCTGAGCCGAGTATCTGCCAAGCATACACTTTGCAAATCGAGACATTGTTTATCCATCCCGCAAATATTTATTAAGATCAAACAACATGAAGACCCAGTGCTAGGCTCTTGGGAAACAATAACGGGCAAATGTAAACACTCCCCCTTCATCTGCCTGCTTCTCTCCTTGGGAATACAGACATTGATCAAATAAATACTTAGGTAAGTGGAAACATTATTGTGTTGAACGCTACCAAAGAGAGAAACGTGTAATATAAGAACAAGCGGGGGAGGCTCGACAGACTTCGTTCGATATTCAACTAATTCTTTGCTGCTCTGTGCCAGACCCTGTTGTGAGAGTGCTAAGAGTGCTAAGCTACAACCACACTTTATCCATCCAGGGTTTGGATCTATTTATTAACTGGAATTATTTACACACACCCCCACCCCCATGTGGAAGCTCATCTCCATCCTGGCTTGTGTGGTGAACGTTCCTCCCATCCGATTACCGGCTTCCTGGGTACCTCCGTCCCAGAATACACGCTCACCGTACTTATTAGTTCAAGCCCAATGAAGTCCAGGGTCTGCAATCAGTCTCCCTGGGCTCCTGAGAAAGCAGGGCGCAGGCAAATGAGGACTCACATCAGAATGGAACAGGCTGTTATTTCAGTTTTTGGACTCCATCTGTGAGACTGTAGAATTCAGAGAATTACACAGTGGAATTAATGTAGTGCCTAACTGGTTCGAATTCAGGAGCTCTACACGTCGCTGGTGAGTCACAAGCCGGGCACTTTGGGATTTTAACTGCTACGCAGTAGCCTTTGCGTTTTTGTTTAACATCCCTGGCCGCCCGTGGCTTCTCTCCAAGTCTGATGGTCCCCGTGACAGCTGGACTGCAGACCCACCCTCACCGTTAGCTGAGGAAAACCCAGTGGTCCTTTCCTTGCCAGGAAAAGTGCCCTTGCTCTTCCCATAGAGTATTCTGGCTGTTTGCCCAGACTCAAAATTCTCAAAAATTCTATAAACTTAGAAAGCATCCTCCAGCTGCTCTGGACCTTAGCATCTCATGTGTTAGTCCTTTGGCTGAAGGTAAAAACAACCCACTTCAAATGAGCCTAAGCAGCAAACATAGAAGTGGGGAGGGGGTGCAGGGGTTATTAACGGGACACGTGGGTGAGTTAGGAAACCCAAGGGAGTAGAACACTGCTGGGCCCCACAAGGGTCGGGAGCCAGTAACTGAGAAGCCAACAGGAAGCAAGATGGCCCCAGATCCATCCCTCTGTGTCCCCAGGTCTGTCTCCACTGACCTCTGCCGTATTTGCATCATTCTCTTCCTCTGCAAAGTCCCTGTGTCTTTTTTCTGTGCGCAGATGGAGAGGATGACTCTTCTACAGCTCCTGCTCTTGCCTGTCCTTGCTTTCTGCCACACCAGAGACTGACTAGCTGTCATTTTCTTCCGAGGTGCTAAAACCTGCCACTTACTCATTTCGCTGCAATTAGTAAGGACCCACAACGTTCCAGACACCGGCCTACGAATATTCACTCATTGAGTCGGGCCCCTCAGAAACCCCAAATCATCACTGTTGGTTAGGGTCTTTTGTTTTTGTTTTTTAAAGTTTATTTATCCATCAAGAGAGAGAGAGGACAAGGAAGTGTGCGATGAGGGAAGAGGGAGAGAGAGAATCCCACAGAGCCTGATGCGGGGCTCAAACTCACAAACTGTGAGATCATGACCTGAGCCGAAACCAAGAGTCCGATGCCCAACCAACTGAGCCACAAGGTGTCCCAGTTCGGGTCTTCTGTAAGGGTCCAATAAACAGCATCCCCTCCCGCACCTGTGTACGAAAATGTACTTTGAGAGATGAGAATATCAAGCCAAAGTATTGTTTTTATTATTGATAAAGACTAGGTTGGATGTGTATGCTCTCTAAAACTGAACCCCAGAATTGAAGGGACTTACCTTCTCAGACACAGACGAACCTGCCAGGATTGGCCTGGGGCTCTGAGCAAAGATAAGGTGCACTGCCTCAAGGAGAAGCTTAGAACTCATTTACCCTAAGGGCAGCTCAGTCCCAAGGAGAAACTAGGAAGAGCTGAGATGAGTGTGATCCATTTGCTTCTAAATTTACCAAATAGATAAATCCCTTCACCTCCCCTGGGGCAGGGTGTCTAAAGAAGCCAAGAGAGACAGAGAGAGGTCAGGAGCAGTGAAGCAATGTTTCCACGTGGAAACATTGAGAACAGGACAAGCACAGCATATTAAAACAATCATATTCGGTACCTTTCTTTGTCTTCATCACTTAAGGTTTTTAAATCTTTCATTAAACAGTCTGATTTCCTACTTGGCCTAGTTATTATAGGGTTTATCATTCCAGGCCAATATCCCCAGGGTGTGTGAGTGTGTGTGTGTGTGTGTGTGTGTGTGTGTGCACATGTAATTTCTGAAAATTTTTCATGAATTATGTTTTGGTTGTTTTTCCATCCCACTATTTAAGAAAAATTTTTTTTAACGTTTTATCTTTTGAGAGACAGAGAGCAAGAGAAAGTGTGAACAGGGGACAGGCAGAGATAATGGGAGACACAGAATCTAAAGCAGGCTCCAGGTTCTGAGCTGTCAGCACAGAGCCTGATGCAGTGCTTGAACCCACGAACACAGATCATGACTTGAATTGAAAGTGGATTCTCAACCAACTGAGACACCCAGGTGCCTCCATCCTACTATTTAAAAAGATGTATTCTCTCACTGTGTTAAAAGGAAACTAAAAACAAAAACAAAAATAGAGACCACCCATTATGTGTATGTTGTATCCCCTTTATCCACCTTCCAACACTATTGTTTTATTTCGAATCCATTCTCGTCCTCTCTCCAGGGACATTTCATTTAACTCACTTTTCTTAATCTCTCTTCCACCTCACTCATTATGTTTTCAGCCATGTGGAAGTCTTTATTATTGTGCCTCCTCTTGTAAAAATCTTCCTTCTTGTGATGGTTTTATTTTTATCCTTCTCTCTCTTTTTTTTTTTTTTTCCTGAGATCCACCAGATCACATTTAAACTTTTCTGTTGTTTTATGTTATTTCCCCTGACTAATTTTATGTCCACTTTAGATTAATTTTACAAAGGTTTTTTTTTTTTAACATAGTGATAAAATGTCTTTTCAAAATGTGGTTTATAGTAATATTTTGTAGAAAAAATGGCAAAGCCCCAGAGATCAGCTTGATCCTCAAATGCATATAACCCTGATGGGTATTGAGAAGGGCACCTTTTGGGATGAGCACTGGGTGTTGTATGGAAACCAATTTGACAATAAATTTCATATTAAAAAATCAATAAATAAAAAGTAAACAAACAAACAAATGAACGAACAAATGCATACAACCCTTGTGGTGCCTGGGTGGCTCAGTCGGTTAAGCATCCGACTTTGGCTCAGGTCATGAACTTGTGATTTGTGAGTTCGAGCCCCACATCAGGCTCTGTGCTGACAGCTTGGAGCCTGCTTTGGATTCTGTGTCTCCCTCTCTCTCTGCCCTTCCCCTGCTCATGCTCTGTCTCTCTCTGTCTCTCAAAAATAAATAAATGTTAAAAAAAAAAAGTTTTAATGCATACAACCCTCCGACCAACCCACACTCATACACAAGGAACATACCCACAACCTCACCACCACAAACTGCCCGGGGAATGCACAAGACCAACCTCATCATGCCTGTATTTCTATTTGTTAGAACCACCAGACTTGTCAGACTCTCTGGATAGCACTTATCATTTTGACTCTCAATCCCAGCTGGTGATGTATACTCTTTTATTTAACCACTCGCCTACCTTGCTTCATTTCTGGGAAACTCTATTCTCTGCCCTCTGGAACTCATAGTCCATTATCAGCAAAGTCCCTTATATTCTCACTTCTTCTCTGAGTTATTCCTTCATGTTCCTCCTCTCAGTGAAGCGTGGCCCTAACTAAAGACAGACAGTTAATCTCCTACAGAGTTTTCCAGAGCTGGCTGATTTCCCCCAAATCCCTCTGCACCACTGGACCTGGTATGGTGCTTGCCTGCCTACTCATCAGTGTTTTTTTCTCAAATAATTTTCACTGCTTTCCCCATGGAAAAACCTTGGCTTTGAAGCTTATACCATCAGCTTATACACCATTCACTACCCCACCCCTTCCTGCACTTGTCTACAGAAGTCTGGATCAATCCTCCTCATCCGTCAAAGATTTTAGTACCTGGGTCACCTCAACACTCTCTGATACTATTCTCAATTATTTCAGTATCTCTACGTAAGATCCTCCCAATACCACATTCCCTAGGTTTCTTTATGTCTTCTAGTTCAATGATTTCATTGTCCACCTAACCCAGGCTCTCATTCTTAGAATCACATTTGGTTTTACCATTACTCCTGATTGCACTCCCTCCTCAACAGTTTTGTGCATCCTAGGCCCTACCTCCTTTGAAGTGTCCAGCCCATTCTTTCTCTTTTCCCAACACCAATGACTTCTGAATCCAACAAGGACCTTCAATATACTGATTCTGCCACTACTTTCCCAAATCCCATTTCATATGCTTATTTCCCTGCTTATCGAGCTCTGATTTTATGTTCCCTTATGTACATCTTCAAATACTTTCCTTTTTTCTCCCTTCAAGACATCATTAGCCTGGAGAAATAAAAGAATCTTGGTTAGATATTTCCTACCCAAACAAATGAACCTGTTCATAAGATATGCATATTTACACACATGCACACACACACACACACACATGCACACATTTTCGTTGGGCTTATTTGGCCCTGTGGCCATCAAATTCATATGGGCCCTTTAGGTATATCCAATAGCATAATAATAATTTTTTCCTTTGCCCCTTCATTCTCTCTTCTAGAAAATAGTTGTCAATTTTCTCTCTTCTCAAGTCTTCCACATGCCCTTCCCTACTCTAATCTCAGCTGATAGTAATGCCTTCTGGGACTTTGAAAGCATAGAAGCAATGAGAACCCCAATTAAGCTCCTCTGACATACATGAACCTGCCAGATCTAATCCCATGTACTGCGTTCCCTTCTATTGCCAAAAATACACATGCTCCTATTAAAAGTCTAGTTCTTCTCCTGTGTGGCGGACCCCCTCCTGTCTCACCTCTACAAGAATACTGCTCTCACATTTGCTTCCCCGTTCCCCCACCTTAGTGGGATCTCTCTTCTAGCAACTACCCTCAGCACCCTAGCGTGCCCATGCTCTTGTATTAGTCAGGGTACTCCAGAGAAGCAGATCCAACCAATATATCTGTATCTGTAAACAGAAAGAATTGACTGACCACACAAGCAGAGCTTTTGAACAAGATGATTTTGAAAAAGCCAAGGACATTTTAAGAAAGATGAGATCAAGTTAGAGAAGATTCCTCTCTACTGATTATTAGTTTAAAAGTTTTAAAAATAAAGTTCTTGTATGTTTCAAGAAAAAATCTATAGCTACATCTTTTAAGAGTGTATTATGAGGAATGGGTTCATGCAACTCTGGAGGTGGAGAAGTCCTACAGTCTGCCATCTGCAAGCTGGAGACCCTACAAGCATTGGAGGCCAGTGGTGTAGTTCCAACCCGAGTCCAAAAACCCAAGAACCAGGAGAACCAATGATGTGAGTTCTAGTCCAAGTTTGAAGGTCTGAGAACCAGTAGCACTGATGATCAGAGTCCCAGTCCAAGGAAGGAGAAGATGGATATCGCTGCTCAGTTAGGCTGAGACAGCAAATTCCCCCTTCCTCCACCTTTTTGTTCTATCTAACCTCTGAACAGATTAGATGATGCCCACCCACACTGGAGAGGGCAATTGCCTTTACTCAATCTATGAATTCAAATGCTCATCTCATCCAGAAAAACACACACAGACACACCCAGAAGTAATGTTTAACCACATATCTGGGCACACCATGACCCAGTCAAGTTGACACATAAAAATTAATCCTCACATTTCTCAACCCCACCTTCCTGCAGCTGCTACCCCATTGCTTTGCTCACCTTTATAGCAAAACTCGTGTTGCACTTCGTCACCGCCCATTTTGACCTTACCCACTGGGTTTTCATCTCTACCCTCCAACATCCCAGTAAATGTCATTCTCCTTTTCAACTGAGAAGGGCACCAGACTCTTCTGAGCGAGTAAAATAAATAAGCTTCTTCATCACAATTTCTTTGTTTATTCGTGCCAGATGGTTAATACTGTCGCCAGGCTGGCTGAGAGCTATACACATTACTCTGTTCTGTAGGGGCTCACTCTCTGTTCATCATCTTGCAAGACTGATCCCAATCACTTCCTTTTCCACAATATTTCCCTTGAATTCTCCACCAGTTCAAAGTGAGGTCTTCGACTTCTGAGTTAGTTTGACACTTCTATCTGTATCTCTCTGATCATGTCTCTAACCTTCTACTTGACATTAAATAAACATGATGGAGGCTGCATTACCAGCCCCAAACCTTTTACTACCCTGTGATATTATAGATCTGCATTCTTGGTGTGGTCAGGAGTACTTGACATTGGGCTTTGACGTGTGACTTGCTTTGGCCAATGGGATTGTTAGAGAATGTGACTCAAGATGAAGCTTGAAATGGACCTGCAGAGCTGGGCCTGTCTTCTTGCATTTCCTTCTTTTTTAAATGTTCATTTATTTTTGAGAGAGAGCACAAGTGGGGGAGGGGCAGAGAGAGAGGGAGACACAGAATCAGAAGCAGGCTCCAGGTTCTGAACTGTGAGCACGGAGCCCGACGTGGGGCTCGAACTCACGAACCACAAGATCATGACCTGAGCCCAAGTTAGACGCTCAATCGACTGAGCCACCCAGCCGCCCCTGTCTTCATGCATTTCTGCCTTTTTCCAGGAGAACATCCTGGAGGTACATACTAATCTAAGAGGATCAGAAGGACCCAAACTACAACTTGAAACCAACCCCAGCCTAACCTAGACCAGCCAAATCCCAGCCAATCCAGCATCTGCATGAGTGAAAAATACATACTTGTTTTGCACGCCAGTGTGATTTTGCTAATGTTTTTATACAGCAGTCACAGACTAAACACACATCAATGCAATTTCAGCTCCTTTCTTAGCTGGGGCACTCCTGGAAGGCAAGCTTTCTAGCTTACTCTTTGTACAGCTTTGTGATGACAACTGCATCCAAACATTATAGAATGCTTACTACAGACCCTATGAAAAAGCTGAGGCCCAGAGAGGTTCAGTAAATTATTTAAAGCTCCCTAATGAAGCAGTAGTGGAGATGGGGTTCCAATCCAGGCGGCCCGGCTACAGGGGCTTGATGCAATGCATCCATCTGCATAAAAAAAAAGGTTCACAAAAATATTTGTGGATGCAAAAGAGAAATAAAGGGAAAGATAAAAGAAGAGGGGAATTAAGGAAGAGCTCTAAGATTTTTGTTGTATTTTAAAAAAATATTTCTACATTTACTACTGAGAGTTCTGAAGTATCATTGTAGTTTATGCCCTTGAAGAGGATGTTTACCGTTTGGATTGCTCAGGAGTCATTCCTCTCCTAAGAGCACCTGACTACCTTTTGGGGAACACCTGTACCCATAGGTACAGTGAAGTGTGCATCCTGGCAAGGCCTCTCACTACAGAACCCCTCCATCTACAGGATCTCCTGCCCCTCTGCCACAGAACAGAACAGCCAAGGGATGGGCTTGTGAGCCAAACTGACCCACTGGCCACTCTTCCCAGGACTCAGGTGAGTGGTGGATGTGTGCACGCCAGACTCCCCGGTTGGGACCCATGGTTGGGGTTCCTATGCCGAGTTCTCCTTAGCTCTCCCCATCTCCTCCCCTTTTCCCTGCCCAGTGTCAGCCTCCTTAATTTTTTTTTAAAGAGAGAGACACAGGCAGAGAGAGAGACAGACAGACAGACAGACAGAATTTGAAGCAGGCTCCAGGCTCTGAGCTGTCAGCACAGAGCCTGACGTGGGGCTCAAACCCATGAACCATGAGATCGTGACCTGAGCCAAAGTCAGACGCTCAACTGACTGAGCCACCCAGGTGCCCCTCAGCCTCCTTTAGACTGAGCCACCCAGATGCCCCTCACCCTGCCAGTGAATCTTCTTGCACCTAAGAAACCCAGGGTTGGTTTCTGTTGCTTGCAACCAAAAACCCTGATTGACTCTATTCTTCTTCCCAAAACAATCCACAGAGCTATGGAACTGTGTGCTCCATTGACCTGATATCAGGAATGCCTTAGATTTTGAAAGAAGTCCGTTCAAGGCCAAGTTGCCTGTTGGTTGCTCTTTTGCCAACTGTGGTCTGAATGAGAACAGTTCTGGGCCCAGTAGTCAGTGGTTTGAACACATCTACTGTCCGGAGAGGAAAATGAACATGATCTATGTAACAGCTTCTGTCACTAAATCACAGAATGTTAAAACTAGATAGGCTTTTAGAGAACATCTAGACCAACTCCCTCACTGAACACATGAAAATAAACAAGGTCCTTAGAGGGGAGATGACTTCTCTAGAGACGAACAACTTAACGGCAGGGCAGAGACTAGAATGAGGGTGTCCTGATTCTCATCCAGGTCTGGTTCCACCCCACCACCTGCTGTCCATCTGCCAGAATGTTTCATTCTCTTGGTATAGTGGTTAAGAGCGCAGTTTTAGTGGATAGACCACTGGGCTCATATCTTGGCTAAGCCACTTAGCAACTCTCCAACCTCAAGAGCACTGCTTGACTATTTGCACTTCGGTTTACACATCTGTAACACAGAGATCATTACAGGGTCTATCCCCTAGGACTGTGATGAGTAACAAAGAGTATAAATATATTATCTCAGTACCTGGCAGATAGCAAGTGCTCGATGAATATTAGACATCATTACAATTATTCATAGAGGAAGTGACCTTGAATATCAATTATTCTTCATCTTAGCATTTTAGCAGAGGTAAAGGGAATGCACCAAGCTCATGCATCTTGAAACTGGCATGCTATTCCCACACACCATGCATGCGTTGTCCAAGACCAGGCCATTTTCAGTTGTATTGACAGGAAATCTCAACCTCAGCAGTGAGAACTTACTGATTCATGTAACTGAAAAGGATGGTTGCTGATTTCAGTACTGTTGGGTCCATCTACTTACACAGTGGTCTATCTGTCTGTCTGTCTCTTTCTTTCTCCATCTGTCTCGTTCTTCTCCCACTGCTCCCCCACCTCTTGGCCTTGTTTCCTACTTGGTTGGTTTCATCCTTAAATAAGCCCTGCCCACATGGAGATTCATGCATCTCCAGGCTCAAATTATTATTATTAATTATTATTATTATTATTATTTTGGGTGATAATCCCTGTGGGAAAAAAAGAACTATTATTTCTCAACTATTCCTGCAAAATTTCTGGAATTCATGCTGATTAAAGTCAGGTGTTCGAGTCTAAACCAATCATGTTGGCCAGGGGCACTTGAGTGATGAGGCAGCCTGACTAATGTGCCCATTTCTGGATCTGATGGGATGGTCACTCCCACTTAATCACAGAGGCAGAGTGTAGAAAGGGATTCAATACCAGAAGAGAGGATGGGGATGTGTGGGCCAATGCAACCAGAATCAGGGGCCCACCTTTCCACTCTTCTCTATTATGGAAAGACCCCTAAGGCACTCATTTGCCATCACTGCTCTTCCCTCTGGCCTCCTCCATTCTGTCAATCTCTTCATTCTGCTTCTATTTCTTCTTAGAACTTAAAGTTTCTTTTTTTAATGTTTATTTATTTATCTTGAGAGGGAGAGACAGAGCACAAGCAGCGAGGGACAGAGAGAGAGGGAGACAGAGAGAATCCCAAGCAGCCTCTGCACTGTCATTGCAGAGCTCAATGTGGAGCTCCATCGCCCAAACTGCAAGATCATAACCTGAGCTGAAATCAAGAGTCAGACACTCAACAGACTGAGCCACCCAGGCACCCCTAGAACTTAACATTTCTGGACTCCTAAAAGATCCCCGGTCCCAAATCTGAGCCTCAGTCACCGTGTACAACTCCCTGCACCAAACACAGAAATGTGGTAACCTATAAGCAGTTATCTCTGAAGCAGATCTGGAGACTCAGCCAAAAGGGTGACCTACTTCTATTTCTTTAGCACCTCAGACCCCTCCTGGGTCAGGGACTCATCCGTCAGCAACCAGGATCCTCTAAAGAAGAAACACTGGGGGCTCAGATTTGCTGAGAACCGGCATGGCCTTGAGCACGACCAGGGAAAGTCAGAGTCATCCTCTCCTACTGGTTATGGTACCATAACAGCAAGCAGGTTGCCCACCTGCTCATTCATAAGCCTTGGGGCCATATAAAGGGGCACATATAAGGGCTTTGGAAGCATGGGTTCTAATACCACATCTGCCATTAGTAGGCAATGACCTTGGGCAGGGCGCTTCTCCTCTTGGGCATCTCAGATTGTCACCTGTAATATAGAAACAATAATATCTATATGCCAGGGGTGACGTGAGCATCAGATGAGACGATGCATGTGTTGACCTCTAGTGGGGCTCAGCACTCTTTGGTCCCCACCCTCTAGGCCCAGCCATTCCCCTCCTTTGGGATGAGCCAGGATCTGGGACAAATATTTCTACCTCCTTAAACAGAAGAATGCCAAACTGGTGAATTAGATCGCAAGACACAAATTGGGCTATGTGTTCAAAGGGTCAACTGTTCAATGGGTGAACAGGTCAGTCAGTGTAGACACACCAGGGCTCTCTTCCTCTTCTTCACCCCTGCAGTGTGAGCGCTGGGACTCCCTCTGGATGTGAGAGGACCCAGTTCTTTTTCTGTCTCTGTCTCTCTGTTTATCCCCTTGTGGCTACTGTTGTAGATTAAGAAATATTAGGGCAGGAGGTTCTTGGCTTTGGGGTCGGCCTTTCTCTTTCTGTCTGTCATCCTGATGCCATGTCCTCCAGGGCTGGGGGAGCCTCTCTTGTTGCAGTGGCATACAGCTGTGTGACACTGGGCAAGAAATTTAGACTTTCCTGGCTTCAGTGTTCCTTTCCACAAAATAGAGATAAATAAGACCAGACCTCCAGGTCATTGTAAAGGTGATATGGGATTTCAAGAGCAATGCAACTAGCACAGTGCTTGGAATATTGTAGGCACTAATTATAAGTCATTTATGCTTTGCTCTCGTTCAGCTTCTCTTTTTTTCAATTTTTTTTAACGTTTATTTATTTTTGAGACAGAGACAGAGACAGAGCATGAACAGGGAAGGGGCAGAGAGAGAGGGAGACACAGAATCAGAAGCAGGCTCCAGGCTCTGAGCCATCAGCCCAGAGTCCGACGCAGGGCTCGAACTCATGGACCGCGAGATAGTGACCTGAGCTGAAGTCGGACGCTTAACCGACTGAGCCACCCAGGCGCCCCTCTCGTTCTGCTTCTTGTAAACATAATGTAAACTGGCTCCCTAGCACAGCTCCATCAAGCAGCTTCTGATAAATGTATATCCTGCCCAGACAGTGCCCAGAACCCAGAACTTTCCTTTTGTTCCACTAGTTGTTGTTGTTGTTGTTTTTTTATTCTCCTTGTTGGAATTCATGTGAACATCAGGTATTCCTGGGGTTAGCAAGAACCATTTGTACGTTTGACATCTGACATTGGTCAAAAGGTGTCTGACCAATGTCCTGTCTACTCAGAGCTTCATGCCCTCACCGCAGCCAATAGGATCTTCTGATGAGCTTTTCTTATCTTTTTGGTGGCATTCATCCCATCTTGCTTTGTGGTTAAGGGGAAAAGAGTAGCCATGCATGGAGCCATGGACTTGTAGCCATCCTAGGTGTGAGTCTTGGCTCTCATAAGTGCCAGCTGGGTGACTTTGGGCATATCACCGCCCCTCTGTGAACCTATTTCCTTTAGCGAGATGAAGATAATAATATTTTCTTCATTAGTGTTGTGAGGATTTGGGGATGATTATGATATAAACCCATGTACATATTGGGTATTACTGAATATTTTGTCTGTTTTCTAGAAATCTCTCTCCCTCTCCTACTAGACAGTAGGTTCCTTAACGGTGATATATCATTGCATCGACAATACCATTCATTCAGTTACCACTCATCATTTATCACTGATATGATTCAATGATGTCAATCATTCATTTGAGAACCCCACAAGTTCTAGAACACAGAACATATCCAATGTGTCGACTAATCAAATGGATTGATGGGGATTCTCTTCTACAATATATTTAATTTATTTCGTTTACAGGACCCCTTGGTAAATAATCTTTCTGATTCATTTCTGGATCCCCATGTCTAACAGCTCTCCAGTAAATACTTTCTAAAAGAATAATTGAATAAATGAGTGATAGAGAATTCATATCTTTCTTCTCTCCGTTCCTTTGTTTCTCCCTTCCTTTTAGCATACATCTACCACCTAGCTTGTGTTGGCCACTTTACTAGACTTCATTCACTCTGTGCCCTTGGCATATACAGCCTGCATCACACAGTAAGGAAGGACATGAAGAGGCAGTATGGTGCTGTTGTTTAATTACCAGCCTCTGAACTAAGACTACCTGGGTGTGAATTCCAAATCTGCCACTTACTAACTATATGACCTTGTCCTGGTTAACCAACTCCTTCAACACTTAGCTTCCTCATTTATAAATTAGGAATGATAGTAACTATCTCACAGAACTTTTGTGAGAACTATATCAGTATATATGTAGAACAGTACTTAGAATAGTACCAATACATATTATTAGTAGTACTACGGGCTGAACTGTGTCCCCTAAAAAGATATGCTGAGTCTAACCCCTGGTATCTGCGACTGTGACTTTATTTGGAACTAGGGTCACTGCAGATGTAATCAAGTTAAGATGAAGTCCTTAGGGTAGGACCTAATCCAATATGACTGATGTCCTTATGAGAAAGGGGAATTTGGACACGGAGACACAGACATGCACAGAGGGAAGATAATGTAAAGACATGGGGAGAACACCATGTGAAGGAAGAGAGAGAGATTGGAGTGAGCCTCTATAAGCCAAGGAATGGCAAGGATTGCCAGCAAATAGCAGAGGCTACAAAGGAGCCGGGAAGGATCCTCCCTTAAAGCCTGGAGAGAGGGCATTGCCCTGCCAACACCTTGATTTTGGACTTCTACTCTCCAGAACTGTGAGATGATACAGTTCTGTTGTTTTGAGTCAACCCACTGTGGTACCTTGTTATGGAAAGCCACAGAAATGAACACAAATTAGCCGCCATTATGAGTATGTGGTTTAAGTGCTTTTTTCAAAAATTTTTTAATGTTTATTTATTTATTTTTATGTTTTATTTATTTTTGAGAGCAAGAGAGACAGAACATAAGTGGGAGAGGGGAAGAGAGAGAGGGAAACACAGAATCTGAAACAGGCTCCAGGCTCTGAGCTGTCAACACAGGGCCGGACAAGGGGCTCAAACTCACAGACTGTGAGATCATGACCTGGGCTGAAGACAGACGCTTAACTGACTGAGCCCCTAGGTACCATGTTTATTTATTTTTGAGAGAGAGAGAGAGAGCATGCAGGGGAGGGGCAGAGAGAGAGGGAGACACAGAATCCAAAGCAGGCTCTAAGCTCCAGCTGTCAGCACAGAGCCTGATGTGGGGCTCAAACCCATGAACTGTAAGATCATGACCTGACCCAAAGTGAGACTCTTAACTGACTGAGCCACCCAGGCACCCCTTAAATGCTTATTGAATACAAGAATGACAAAGGGCACCTGGGTGGCTTAGTCAGTTAAGCATCTGATTCTTGATTTCAGCTCAGGTAAAGATCTCACAGTTCATGAGTTCAAGCCCCAATCAGGCTCCATGCTGACAGCATAGAGCCTACTTGGGATTCTCTCTCTCTCTCTCTCTCTCTCTCTCTCTCTCTCTCTCTTTCTCTCTTCCCCTCCCCATTCACACTGTATCTCTCTCAAAATAAATAAACTTAAAAAAAAAAAAAAAGAATGAATTCATGTATTTGGTACTCTCTCTCTGGGTTTCTGGGACCCTTTGGGAGTCCAGAGTAATGAAAAGGATTCAGAAATAAATCTGGTTTGCAGAATCTTAGGAGATTTTATTGCAACCATTGTTTCATGACATCATGGAAACAGGGCCATGAATATCTTCAGCCTACTTTACTAGGAAATTTATTTTAAGTGTATTTATTTTGAGAGAGAGAGAGAGAGAGAGAAAGGGAGGGGCAGAGAGAGGGAGAGAGAGAATCCCATGCAGGCTCCATGCTGACAGCACAGAGCCCAGTGCAGGGCTCGATCCCACAAACTGTGAGGTCATGACCTGAGCCAAAATCAAGAGTAGGCCACTTAACCGACTGAGCCACCCAGGTGCCCCTCACTAGGTGAATTTTAACTGAGGCTTTTATACAAATGACAAAAAAAGCCTGCTCCCTCACTAATGCCTCCTCATTCTTATACAGCTTCAACCTTATGCCCATCTCCATGATCAAGCCATATCCAAGGACAAGCAACAGGCATATCACACAGAGAGATGAAAAGAAACAGCCAGGTCATGCAGCCTCTGTCCCCATTTCAGAAGGTTGATCATCAGAGGTCACATCCTAACTGGTCTACTCTCCGAATTTGATTTGATTCTCTCCCATGAGTTCTAAAAGGGTTCCACATGGAACCAGTCTTCAGTCAAAATCTTAGCACCAAGTATATATATGACTTGAAAATCTCTTCCATGTCCCCTAAGAGTATTTTTCCATCAAACATCCTCCTGGTGGTCAGATCAGTTGGAAGGTATGTACCTTCGTGGATTGATGCATACTCATGGTGGACTGAGTTGGTTGCCTACCCAGTATCCTTTTGTCCACTTCTTCTGCCTGCTCCACAAGCCACGAGCCTTAGGACACTCATACCCCTGAGTTCAGGAATCGATCCTAATTGGTCTAAGTGTAGTCTCATTTCCCTGGCCAAGGGTTGGTTCAGGAATGGGCACTACCCAATTCAGGGCCATAAAATGTGAGAGGTATTCTGCAGATGGGCCAGTGAAAAAATTTCCTCAATCAACCAAAGAGGCAAGGAGGGAGAAGAGGAGGGGAGAGAAGAAAGAGATATAACTTCTCTCCTTCTCCAGACATTACTGACTTTTGATATGACACTTTCAGCCTAAGATGAAGGGAACACCCAGGATAGTGGAGGAGAGATTTACAAAGAATCTGGATCTTTAATACAAATATTGAACTGCTAAATCAACCAATTTGGAAGCCTGACATGTTTTTGGATATGTTCTATTAAATGAGCCTATAAATTTGCTTTATTATTTAAGCCAGATTGAGTCAGTGTCTGATACTAGCAAAATCAAAGCATTTCAATAAATAAAATAGAAAATATTTTAAAAACAAAATTAAAATATTGAAAGTAATGTTTATCTTGCTTTTTCACTTACCAAGAGATTTTTCCTACGTCAGTAGATAATCTTTATAAATTAAATTTTATAGGGACATTATTATATTTTGAAAATGCATCATAATTTATTTAACTATTCACACACTTTGGGGTAATTAGGTTATTTCCATTTTTCACTATTATAAATAACATTGATGTCAACATCTATAAACAACCCTATTTAGTTCCTTAAGATGGATTAGAGATATAGAAATTCTGGTTTAAAAATAAAACTTTTTAAAGGTTTCTGACGTTGCCAAACTGCTTTTGAGAAAGACCAAATCAATTTATACTCCCATTAACATGGTATAAGAGAGACTTTCTCACTACAACATAAGTCATAGGCAATTTATTAAGATAAAAGAATAGTATTCTCATCTTAATTGAAATATTTGATTACTAGTGATGCTGTTTCCTTTTATTTAATGGCCACATATATTTTTCTTCACCAAATTGCCCATTCATGTTCTTACTGATTTTTAATTGAGATTTTACATTTCCCTACAGACCTTTGAGAGCTCTAGGACTAACATGTACAATTAACCTTAAATTCATAATTTACTTTAATGCCCAATATAATTTTTAAGGTAGGTTTGATTAAACCCATCTTACAGAGGAGAAGACATAGGCTCAGAGAAGTTAAATAACTTTGTAGTAGTCATCAAGGTGTGTTTCAAGTGTGAGGGCAGGTGCACACACCCAAATACCAACTTGACATTTGCCACTTGGAGTGACATCAGCTACCACCCACACTGTGCTCTTTTTCCTGAGGGTGGGCCTTTACACCTTGGCAATTGTCTGGTTCTCCATGTAAAAGGGCTTCTGGTAATTCATTTTAATTTTTTTTAACTTTGTATTTATTTTTGAGAGATAGAGACAGAGCATGAGTGGGGGAAGGGCAGAAAGAGTGGGAGACACAGAATCTGAAGCAGGCTCCAGGCTCTGAGCTGTCAGCACAGAGCCCGACGCGGGGCTCGAACTCACAGACCATGAGCTCATGACCTGAGCTGAAACCGGACGCTTAACCGACTGGACCACCCAGGCACCCCCCTGATAATTTACTTTTGAAAAAGGTAAGGTTGTATTTCTTCTACTAGGTATGTTTCCTCCTCTTTTGATGACACGTATAACCTTACCCACCTCCCTGTGAGTGAGATATTTCCCACCATCAGAATGCCTCCCAATGTGGCAACTGTAGCAGTAAATACAGATGTTCCTAATGCGTGAAATCCGGCCAATAACTGACTATACCACCTGCTTCTTGGTTGTTAGCAAGTGCAGGGATAATTGCATCCCATGCTTGAACTGACAGATGATACAAGTGGTAGGGGACACTTTGAGCTCTCATTTTGATAGAGATCATAAAAGGAATCCAAAGGAGGAAACTGATGGTGTTTATCGGGGCTGGGAACTATAAAGCAGTGGTTTTGAACCCGCATGTAAGAATCACCAGGGAGATTTTTAAAACCGCTCCTACTTCAGGCTACACTCAATACCAACTAAATCGGGATCTCATGGGGTGAGACCCAGACATCGATATTTTTTTAAACTCCCCAGAAAATTCCATTGTGCAGCCAAGTTTAAGCACCAATGCTATAGAACCACACCTCTGATTTCCTGTCCTAAAAAGGAAACCTTGCACCCAGAGATGCAGGAAGGCTTCAGGAGAGAGAAGAAAGGAGTGCTCAGGGAGAGTGTGGTGATCTGGCAGGACCAGCAAGACCACACTGGGATGGCATCGTTCCTCACAGCATGCCTCAATGTGAAGATGTCCTTTGATATAAAAGTAAGGTATCTCTGCTTGTTTAGGTGATACATGTTGAGAATCTCCCATCCACCTTTGAGTAAACTTGTACACTGAAAAAGTCAACTCACTGTCCGAAGAGAAGGGCTTGTGTCAAAGACTGAGGCAGGTCCTTGGCTCAGAAAGCAAGTATACACTTTCAATAGATATCTCTTTTGATCCAGTGAAATAGATAGGAGCTTGGAGGCAGACAGGACCCAGGAACCCTCCTCACCGAGTGTGATAATTCTATGAGACTCCCCCAACTCCAAGCTCCAGTCATGTGCTTCTGAGCCAGACATTTTCCTAGAAACTGAGTAAAGCTGTAAGAGGATACCTCCCTTGCCACACCAAACAAACCAAAACAAAAAGGGCAAACATGTGGAAGTTACCACTGGCCTCTAAATACAGTGAACTCCCATTTCACCCTTGCCTCTTTTGGTTCTTCTTCACAACTCCACACTCTCTCTCCAGAGGCTAATTAAATGGTAGTCGTCTATGAACAAATGTGCTTCAACATTTCTGTTGTCTCAGAAAAATCTTGCTCTCACATGATCACAATTCAAACTATTGCTTTATGTTTCCCTGTAGTTATGTGTTTCCTAAGCTTTCTTTCCCATCATAATTAGCAACAATGTTCTAAAAGTCCTCTAGTGCGGAGCAGGAACTACAATTCTCAACTCACATATGGACAGGTCAAGAGCATTCCCAGACCCAAAGCTACACAATGGGAAAGCTGAGGGACACTGAGGCAGGGATGTGCAGAGAGAGACAGCAGTTCAGAGATGATTAGAAAGCAGACAGATGCTCAGAGATCCAAAGAAGGAGAAAGACACAGAGATTCTGGGGGTTACAGAGACATGGAGACATAGGAGAAAAAGACCCAGAGTCAGGACTAGAAGGGTCTTACTTCCTGGTTTGAGAGTAAAGCACCTATAGGCAGGTCTTAGCAACAAAATCTACAGATGGGTGGTGCTAGGTCATTTCCACTGTTCCTTTCCCTTATACAACTGCTGTGACCAGATCAGGGGTGACAAACGAGTTTCAACATGCCAACTGCAATCAATCAGCAGTCACTTAAATGCTGTATTCACAGATTTGAGGCTACACGTGCACGCGCAGCAAAAGACTACAGTGATGGATTCGCAATGTCTGCCATGGATGTGGGCGAGGAGAATTACAGTGTGTGTGCCAGGTGTTCATCTTGGAAGCAGATTACTTCTAAATTCAAATTTCAGTTCTAACAGTCTATGATTCAAAGCAACCATAGCAAAAATGCAAGATCTTTTCACTAGACCACGTTTTTCTCTAAAATTGTGACTATTACCTGCCACCATTGGGTATGAAGAGAAGAAAATATGATACAAGCAATATTTCAAGACGGAACATTTGTGGTTTTTCTTCTTTTCTCCAAGAGCTTCTAGAAATATGAACATTTTAGAGTGCTAGAGGCTGCTTTTTGCATCCCTTGGAGAGGTGGAAGAAGGGAGACAGCTGGAAAAATTTAGGACAGTTCTAAATTATTTAAGACCCTTTGCTTTACTTGTACTTTCCAAAAGAACACAGGCACCAAGGTTTCAGCCACATGCACCCTGCCCGCTCAGTAAGAAATATGGAAGCTTAGGCTGCAAAAACTGAAAACCACAGCATGTGCTCAGAAACATCTGAAAGCTGGAGTTTAGTGATTTGTGTTTTACAGTACAAGCACTCTGTTCTCCAGGAACTGAAATCTGTGAAGGAGGAGGAATCGTTGGCAAGGAGTTCAGATACATGGTGGTTCAGAGGGTGGTGATCTTTGGGAACAGAATATTCTAGCTTGGGGCCTAGCACCAGGCTGCCCTTGGGGGGTCTAGCCATCCTATGCCTTCCGGCAGAGGCATCTCTATAATGAGATGCTCTGGGCTGAGACATCTAGAAACCGATTTTAGATTCTAAGAACAGTGGGCCCTTGAACAACATGGGGGTTACAGGCACTGATCCTCTCACACAGTTGAAATTCTGAGTGTAATTTCTGACTCCCCAGAAACTTAACTATTAATAGCCTACTGTTCGCCTGAAGTTTATGATAACATAAACAGTCGATGAACACCTCTTTTGTATGTTGTATGTATTTTTATGCAGTATTTTTGTAGTAAAGGAAGCTAGAGGAAAGAAAATGTTAATAAAATGACAAAGAAGAAGAAATACACTTATAGTGCCGTAGCGTGAAAACTCCATGCAGAAGTGGACCCGCATAGTTCAAACCCAGTTGTTCAAGGGTCAAGTATATTTCAGAAATCTCATCTCTTTCTGACTCTCCTACTGCCGCCCTGGATGAGATCCTCATTAATGTTCTCGCAGACTCTACCAAGGTCTTGTTTCTCCTCTCTTTGTCTCTTGTGACACACTTGTTCATCCTCAACGCCACAGCCACACTGACCTTTTCAAAGTGTACCCTCGACTGTATCGCTCCTGTTGAAAACCCTTGATGGCTCCTTTTACCTTTGGATAAAATCCAAGGTCCTGAAAATGTCCCAGGAGATCTGACCTTACCCACGACTTCTGATCCCCACTTGTAATATGCTGCTACCTCCAACACAGTTGAGTTTCCCTGCGGAATGTGCTCTCTTCCCTTCATTAGTGTCTTCGCTCAGGTGGCTCCATCTGAAATCGATGATCCATAGGTGTTCGCCTGGAGAATTCTTTAGCCCTCCATTTTACCTCCTTCTGCATATCATGGTATTTACGATATTTTGCTAAAACAAGTATATTTTTTTCTTTGCTCTTCCAGACAGGAGATCCTTGAGAATAAGAGCCGACCTTCTCATCCCTAATTTTTGCCATCTGAATTTGTGCCAGGCACCTTACAAATCTTTGTTCAATAATACAATGAATGAATGATATAAAAAAAAGTACCTACCTCATACAAGACTCAGTCTTGTTCTTTAGCAAATTTACCCAAGGGAGGTAACAGTGCACCTTAAAAGGATTAAACCAAAGTTAACTTGAAATTTTAAATGGGTTATACTAATAGTCTACCTACCCTTTTTCTAACTAATCTTCCCATTTTGACCATTTTCTCAGTGAAAACTTACTCAGCTTCCCGTCTCTTTCCAGTCATGTGGAGCTATTGGCCCTCCTCATGCCTCCCTTAACAGCTAAGTTCACATCTTCACTTCAGCACAAAGCACTTCAGCACTTCACACTCAATTTCATATATCAATATAAACATCAGTCTCCCAAGCTAGAATCCAAGTGTCTTGAAGGCAGCAATTGCGGTTGGCTTGTTTGTCTTGGGAGTAAAAAAATCACAGTGCAGACAGTAATCATGTACTACTTTTTAAAATAAACAAGTGAATTCTTTTTTATTATAATAACTTATATTTACTGAGTACATATTAACTTCTCACAATGAGATGAGGTAGCTACTATAGTTTTGCTTATTTTGTAAATGAACAAATGGTGGCCTCTAGATGTTAGGTGACTTGTCTGAGGTTAAATTACTCCCAAGTGGCTGAACCAAAACTTGAAGCTGGAACTGTTACACCACCTAGTGCCTCGATGAATGGATGAGTAGATGGATGAGTAGATGGAGTGACGGGTGGATAAGTGATTTATGGGTGGGCAGATGGATAGATGGATGATGGATGGATGGGTGGGTGGAGGGATACGTGGATGGACAGGTAAATGGTCAGGGCTCTGAAATCATATGGAAACATTAGACATTCTTCACCACCATCGCCCCCTGATGTCTTGAGAAGACTAGCAATTCTAGTATTCATTTACGAAATAATTTCAGTGGGAAGAAGAGAAAATCTGAAAGAAAAAGCTTAGGTTGATTCACCAAAAAAGGAGAGTGCCTTACTACCTATATCCTATCTGCAAATTTATTTTAATAAATAAATAAATCTTTTAAGTCTTTGCCCAGATTCCCTCATTTGTTTTGCTCTCTGAATATTGCTGTGTGTGTGTGTGTGTGTGTGTGTGTGTGTTAAGATGGGAAAATTTTTTCCCATTTACAAAGGAAATATTGTTATTTTATATTGTAAAAGAAATTATATTGGGGCACCTGGGTAGCTCAGTCAGTTAAGTGTCTGACTTTGGCCCAGGTCATGATCTCACAGTTTGTGGGTTCGAGCCCCTCATCGAGCTCTGTGCTGACAGCTCAGAGCCTGAAGCCTGCTTTGGATTCTGTGTCTCCCTCTCTCTCTGCCCCTACCCTGCTCATGCTCTGTCTCTCTCTCTGTCTCTCAAAAATAAACGTTGAAAAAAAAATTTTTTTTAAGAAAATTATATGAATGCACTACAAGAGACAAATGGATTTATCTGGTTTCAAATGCTGCTAGAAAAAAAAATTATTTCTCCCTGACTCTTGATGCTTTCCTGTTCCAGAAGGAATTCCCACTTAGTCTAATTAGGCTCTCTCTCTTCTTCACTGGGTCTCCATCACTCATTAGTTTCCAGCTGGGTGATGCATTACAAGGAGCTTTCTAATTACCTTCATTTTGTAGACATCCTAACTTGCAGGTGGCCAATGAATGCTTACTTAAGCCAGATTGCTGATCTCCACTGACCAGTGACCTGATACCTACAATCTGCTTGTTCTCCCTTTCTTATCCTATTAGGAAACCAGGAACCAAGACTCACACCAAACAGAATAAAGAGTATCACCATTATAGGTCTCTTAAAGGATTGACATACTCAAGGTAAAGAAGCAGGGATTCACTTTCTGTACCTTTCTCAAAGCCTAGAGTTTAACACAAGATGTCTCCATCAGACCATCCTGGTCCAACAGCAGCTCTCTCTGTGCTCCATCATATAAGACCTATAGCTTGTTGCCAGCAATCACACCGCTCTCTTCAACACATCGGTAGCTCACGGAAATTTTCAATAACCAGTGTTGCTGTATAATTTATCATTCAAATTAGGGAACTTGGGGAAGTCAAAGTAGGCACTATTGCAGTTACACCAGGAAAAAAAAGCGCCAACTAGGACCATCCTGATCAATAACCCTATCAATAACTGACTCAAGCATTTGTACATTTCTCCCCTTAACCTCCACCCATGTTTTCCAAGTCAGGTTAGGCTTTGTGGTCAGGCCCCTGGCCCTCTGACTCAGCTCTCACTGGACACACTGTGCGCCTGCACCAAACTCCCCATGTAACAGAGGTTTACTTTATCATGATTGCTTGGGTCATTGTGTTCCCTCAGAAACTATATGCTACATGATGGCACGCACTGGGTCTCTCCTGTGTCCCTAGCGCTTAGCACAGTTCCTTATACACAGTAAGTCTCTAATAAATAATTGTTTTGCCCTTGAATGTAGAGAACATACGATGTAACCTGGTCACTTGTGACCCAATTAAGACCTTCAGATCGTGGTAGTAAAGTTGATGACAATTCACCCATTCATTCATTTTTCGATTAATTTAGATAAATGTAAATAAGTGTAAACAATAATAAAAGTGATTCACATTCACAATTGCACCAAGAATCATAAAATACCTAGGAATAAACCTAACCAAAGATGTAAAAAATCTGTATGCTGAAAACTATAGAAAGCTTATGAAGGAAATGAAGAAGATATAAACAAATGGAAAAACATTCCGTGCTCATGGATTTGAAGAATAAATATTGTTAAAATGTCAATACTACCCAAAGCTATCTACACATTCAATGCAATCCCAATCAAAATTGCACCAGCATTCTTCTCGAAGCTAGAACAAGCAATCCTAACATTTGTGTGGAACCACAAAAGACCCCGAATAGCCAAAGTAATTTTGAAGAAGACCAAAGTGGGAGACATCACAATCCCAGACTTTCGCCTCTACTACAAAGCTGTAATCATCAAGACAGCATGGTATTGGCACAAAAACAGACACATAGACCAATGGAATAGAATAGAGACTCCAGAATTGGACCCACAAAAGTATGGCCAACTAATCTTTGACAAAGCAGGAAAGAATATCCAGTGGACAAAAAGACAGTCTCTTGAACAAATGGTGCTGGGAGAACTGGACAGCAACATGCAGAAGATTGAAACTAGACCACTCTCTTACACCATTCACAAAAATAAACTCAAAATGGATAAAGGACCTGAATGTGAGATAGGAAACCATCAAAACCCTAGAGGAGAAAGCAGGAAAAAACCTCTCTGACCTCAGCTGCAGCAATTTCTTACTTGACACATCCCCAAAGGCAAGGGAATTAAAAGCAATAATGAACTATTGGGACCTCATGAAGATAAAAAGCTTCTGCACAGCAAAGGAAACAACCAACAAAACTAAAAGGCAACCAACAGAATGGGAAAAGATATTTGCAAATGACATATCGGACAAAGGGCTAGTATCCAAAATCTATAAAGGACCCGCAAAACTCCACACCTGAAAAACAAATAATCCAGTGAAGAAATGGGCAGAAAACATGAATAGACAGTTCTTTAAAGAAGACATCCGGATGGCCAACAGGCACATGAAAAGATGCTCAACGTCGCTCCTCATCAGGGAAATACAAATCAAAACCACACTCAGATACCACCTCACGCCAGTCAGAGTGGCTAAAACGAATACATCAGGAGACTATAGATGCTGGAAAGGATGTGGAGAAATGGGAACCCTCTTGCACTGTTGGTGGGAATGCAAACTGGTGCAGCCACTCTGGAAAACAGTGTGGAGGTTCCTCAAAAAATTAAAAATAGATCTACCCTATGACCCAGCAATAGCACTGCTAGGAATTTACCCAAGGGATACAGGAGTACTGATGCATAGGGCCACTCTCAACAATAGCCAAATGATGGAAAGAGCCTAAATGTCCATCAACTGATGAATGGATAAAGAAATTGTGGTTTATATACACAATAGAATACTATGTGGCAATGAGAAAGAATAAAATATGGCCTTTTGTAGCAATGTGGATGGAACTGGAGAGTGTTATGCTAAGTGAAATAAATCATACAGAGAAAGACAGATACCATATGTTTTCACTCTTATATGGATCCTGAGAAACTTAACAGAAGAACGTGGGGGAGGGGAAGGAAAAAAAAAAGGTTAGAGAGGGAGGGAGCCAAAAATAAGAGACTCTGAAAAACTGAGAATAAACTGAAGGTTGATGGGGGGTGGGAGGGAGGGGAGGGTGGGTGATGGGTATTGAGGAGGGCACCTTTTGGGATGAGCACTGGGTGTTGTATGGAAACCAATTTGATGATAAATTTCATAATACATACATACATACATACATACAATATTAAAAGTAATATAAATACATATTAAAAATACATTTAAATAAATATTTACTGAGTCCCTAATTATCTGCCAGCCACCACATCTTTATTTGCAGGCAGACTAAGTCAGGTGTATTTGGTCTCTGTAATTTTGTTTTTCATTCTCTTCCACAGTGAATCAGCTGATGGATGGATCCTATCCCTTTTAATTCCTAAATTTTCATTTTCCTTTTGCTGGTTTTTTTTCTGCCCAAAACACAATGCCTATTTCTTGGCTGTGAAGGTTGTATCTTTTTTAAACTGGGTCAGCAGATTTTGATCCCGATACACCACAATGGGATAATATGATAGATTAAGCCTAGACAGTCACAATTAATTCCTAAACAGACTTAATTTGATTTCCCTTCTCCAATAAACCCAATTTACCTCGGTGGAGGTGTGACACGTCTGATTAGGCACAGCGATGCTCTGAGCAACCAGCCTGAGAGGAAAAGTCTTGTGTGTGCAGAGCGATATGAGGTCAAAGCTGAGTGGGATTCCTCCACACAGTTTGATTAGCTGTAATTCAGCAGAACCTCCGGATTGGTGGTCTGCCCTTTGCTCTTTAACTGGAGAGATAATTACACGAGGAGGTGGGGAGGGGGAGCCAGGGTCAACCCTCACTTAGCACTGGCATTACAGAGAAGAGACTAGTTCAGGGGAATAATTATATAATTTTCTAATGCTAACCCAAAATCCAAATTCATCTCCCATGGCATCCCACTGAGGAGAGAATGGGGTCAATTCCAGTGCTGTGGAGACAGCCACCTTCCTCAAGAGAATTAAGAGACGCTGATGTTTAAGTCAATATGCAAAGTATTTTTTTAATTGAACAAATGTTGATTAGGCCCTATTCGTGTTTGGGGCACAGGACTTTTGGACCACACTGTTTTGACTTTGGATGTTGAGGGTAGTGAAATTAAAAAGACACACCAATTCTTGTACCAGTTCTCAAAACCTTTAGAGGTTGAGGGTTGCAGATTTTGGATTTCCCCCATTTAGTCATCATTGTTAACTGCTCCTGAAAAACCTTCAGCTATTCGAGAACTCATCCCTTATGTGAGCAATTTCATCAACCTACCCCTCATTCTCTTTCTTTTTTTTTTAAGTAGTCTTAATACCCAGTTGGAGCCCAACACAGAGCTTGAACTCATGACCCTGAGATCAAGACTTGAGCTGAGATCAAGAGTCAGATGTTTAACCAACTGAGCCGTGCAGGTGCCCTGTCCTACTTCTCATTCTCTAGCATTCCTCCCATGATGTGATGCAGACAGCTGACTCTGTGTTTTCAATTCTTGTTCTTGCCCTGACAAGCTGTGCAGCCTTAGGCGAGCTACCTAACCTCCCTGAGCTTCAGTTCCTTCTCAGGATGAAAGAGGATGATATTACCTGCCAAATCTCCATCAAATAAAGTAGCTAACAAAAACTATTGCTTCGTATGTTCTCAATAGAACACAGTGCCTTTCTTTTCTAGGAGTTGTGCCAGTGACATACTGCCCATGAAAATATTTCAGACCATTTCCTGATTAAGCAAGGAGGCATCACGATCAGGGGTCCAAAATGACAGCAGAAGAAAGGAAGACAAAAAAACACCTCTTAATTGTGACTCTGTTGAACAGAACTGAATTTTAATTAAGCAACAACATGGGAGACACCATGCATTTCCAGGCAATTATGGAACACTATAGGGGGTGTTTGTAAGGTAGAAGGCTGCAGGCTGAGTGACTTCAGAAGTTCACCAGTTCCCACTGACACACAGCCCAGGATGTCTTGTAGCCAATAGGGAGCGATATTTGTCAATGAAAATAAGAGACAGTTCTGGCAGTGAGACAGAGAAGGTCACCAGAGGGAAAAGATGGAATTTGGCGGGGAGGGTCGGGTCTGAGCAGAAGGATCCAGGGCCCTTTCCATCTCATGCTGAGCGCACACAAAATACCTCCTGATGGACAGATTTAATATCTTATTTAATATCTTACCCACAGTCGGCTCTCCTCACGTCAGCCTCAGGACCAGAGGAAGCATGTGTGGGCAGAGATGCAAGGACCAGAAAAGCTGGCTGGGAGACCAGGAGAGAGAACCCGCAGAGGAATGTGGAAATCTAGAGCCAAGACAGAGGCAAAGAAAGGAACCTGGCACAAGACCCCCAGTGGGAATACAGATGGTATGTCAGTGCTCATTCACATCCTCAGAGCAATGCCAAGTACTTTATAGACATAAGACAAAGTCTGGTTTATTATATTTAACAGAAAAAAAAAACAATTGAGGCTCAGAGGGATTAAATATATATGTTTTGGAATTTCCCCAAAGTTACATAGCTAGTAAGTGATGACTGAGGATTTCAATCCAAGTGTTTGATTCAAAACCCACACTCGATCGCTACACAATCATGATATATAATCGATACATTCAGCGGGATTCAAAATTGGAGGAGACGGTTTCCAAAAGCAGGCAGGTGGAGGGTTCAGAGTGCATACCAAGAGTGAAGCTGTAACCTGGGTGGGAGTCCAAACATCATAGCTGAAATGTGGAGCATGAAATCACCCTGTCAGGCCAAAGCAGAGAGATGGTCGAGAGGCATGAATGTAGTTGCACGGGTCAAGATCAAGACAAGGAGAGCAACCAGCCAGGAGAACTTTTCATACTATGCCAGCCCTCTGTGTCAGCCTAGGAGATCTGTGTACTCCCTGTCGAGAAGGGTCCTGTCCTCGGGCTTTTTATACCACTCCCTGGGGTGCTGCTTTGTCTTGTCTGCCTGGAGCCTTCTTACTCACTGGTTCAAAGGCACAGGTTGAAAACTGGTGACCAAAGCATCCTGCATGTGAGTGTATTTTGCCAGAACAGTGTTCTTTATTTTTTATTTATTTATTTATTTATTTATTTATCTATTTATTTATTTAAATTCAATTTAGCTGACGCACAGTGTAGTAGTGGGTTCCAGAGTAGAACCCAGTGATTCATCACTTACATATGACACCCAGGGCTCATCCCAACAGGTGCCCTTCTTAGTGCCCATCACCCATTTAGCCCATCCTTCCATCCACCTGCCCTCCAGCAACCCTCAGTTTGTTCTCTGGATTGAAGAGTCTCTTATGGTTTGCCTCCCTCTCTGTATTTATCTTTTTTATCCTTCCTTTCCCCTATGTTCATCTGTTTTCTTTCTTAAATTCCACATCTGAGTGAAATCATATGATATTTATTCTTCTCTGACTGACTTATTTCACTTGGCATAATACACTCTCATTCCATCCATGTTATTGCAACTGGCAAGATTTCATTCTTTTTGATCACTGAGTAGTATTCAGTTGTATATATATATATATATATATATATATATATATACACCACCTTCTTTATCCATTCATCACAGTGTTGTGTAAAAGGTTCCTTTGGAGGGGATGGGTATTCCGTGCTTGCAGGATGCCTCTTCTCTCCCAATTGTCCCAGATTTGGTCACTTTAAATATTTATTTTACCTCAGCTCCTGGAAAGATCTGAGTTTGTAAGCCCAGTTTAAGGATCACCGTTGTGATGAAGGTGCCCCTGAATGACTCAGGCAGAACCTTCCTCTCTGCTCCCCAACACCTTGCATCTAACTCCATCCTAGAGTTTATCATGCAGCCAGTATGCTTGTATACTTCTCTCCCATAAGAAAAAGTTCTCACGGGACAGGTTCCCAGGCTTGTTCATTTCTCCAGTACTCAGCATACTGTGTGGAACATAGAAGGAGCTCCATAAATAGTAAGTGGATGAATGAATATTTGGACCTTGGAGACTTCCTGGGACAGGATGGGATGATGGTTGAGATGGTAACTCATTGGCTATCCTCACAGAAATCTATATAGCCAGTGCCATTTTCAGCCCAAGAGACTAAGAGTTTGGGTCTCAGATGTTCGTCCTCCTGTCTCAATATGCTGCTGAAGGCAGCAGAAGTCCTTGGCATAAATGCTGATGGCAAGAGCTATTTCAGTGGCATGCCAGCTGCTGGTGGCTATCCTGGAAGCTTCTCCATTCCCAGAGTGGGTATGGGGGGGGGAGGGGCTCGACTTACATGTTCCTGGGAGGAATACCTAATCACACCACACACATACGTGTGCACAATACACACCACTCCAGAGTCATTAAAAAGTCATCTAAAGTAGACCGATACAGAAACTGTGGAAGATACATGGTGGCAAGGAGTACAGCCCTAAGGCAGGAAGATGTGATGGAAGAGGGCCCTGGACCACCAGGCAGGCTTGGGAAAGCCCAGCTGTGTCACTAATAACTTCAAACTGCGCACCTCAGTTATCCTACATAGGGTACGTGGTAGGACGGTGGGGGAGAGTTTCAGGAGGCATAAAATCCAACCTGAGTGGCTTAAATAAAAGGGGGATATTACTGATTCATATAAAAGCAAAACACAGGAATAAACTGAGCTTCAAGTATGGCTGGATCCAGGCCAGGGTTAGGTGATCGGGACTGTTTATCTCCATCTATTGGCTCTGCTTTTCTTTGTGTCAGCTTCATTCTCAGGCAGGCTCTCTTAAACCGGTGGCCCTCAGAAATCCCAGGCTTACTTAATATTCCTGGGTTCGAGTCCAGCCCACAAGAGAGCATCCTCCTCCTAATAACCACAGAAGTCACCAGATTAGCTCTGATGGACATTCTGAGTTACATGATTACACCTGGAGCTGCAGGGCAAGTCAGCTCACCTTGAACTTCGTAGAGGACCTCTGAGTTTTGTCCTTGTTCCTTTATTTTTCTTTCTATAATTCCTCCCTAAATGATCTCATCCAGTCCAACAGCTTTAAATATCTTCTATACCCTGAAGACTCCTAATACGTCCCTATAGCTCTGACCTCTCTCCTCCAGAAGTCCAGACTCATGTATCAAACTGCCTCCTTCATGCATCTCCACTTATTCATCTATTAATCATTTCAAAGAAAATTTCCAAAATAGAATTGTTCATTTTCTACCCCAAGCCCTCTTTTCCTCTAGTCTTCCCAATTTCATTAAACAACACCACCACCCACCATGCTGCTCAAGACAGAAACACAGGGGTCATACTTGATTCCTCTCTACCTCTGCATTTGTCTGATCCATCAGTCCCTTTAGTCCCTCCTTCAAAACACATCCCACATCCAGGGAAGAGCATGGAAGTTTTTTTGTGTGTCTCACATCCCTGAAATACAGACAGATCAACACTAAACCATCCTGCATACCTGGAAAACCGATTTGAGGATTAGCACAACAATCTGCACAAACTGAACCACGGAATTCAGCAGGTACATGGTGTGGAAATGTGAACTTGGGAAGAGAGAAGCCACGGAGGGCAGGGAGCTGTTTTTGCATGCAGAGAGAGGACAGAGATGGGGAGGGAGGGAAAATATGGGAAAAGCACCCCGCCCTCCCAAAAGCAGCTGGAGAGAAAGTGAAAAAATGGAAACAGCCACAGGGACTGAACTAAAAGGGGAGAAATGAGAAAGGAGAGGGTTTAAATTTCATTAAGACTCTATAAGCAGGGAAGTGCAGAGTCTGAAACTCTGCAGCTCAGTACCTGGTGGTGCTCTGGTGAGAAGGACAAATCCCCAGGAGCAGAGTGGAGGCTGGAGGTCTTCGGGCCACATGGAGAGAGTTGGTTCCCCTGCAGGAAGGATATCTGGTAGAGGCCATGTGG
This sequence comes from Neofelis nebulosa, assembly GCF_028018385.1. NCBI lineage: Eukaryota > Metazoa > Chordata > Mammalia > Carnivora > Felidae > Neofelis > Neofelis nebulosa. Next base: position 13,461,296 of record NC_080789.1, read on the forward strand.
CCCCCGCCCCACAGGCAAAGGCGCCACTGGTCGCAGGAGAAGAACCACATTCGCTGGTGCTGGAACAAGGTCGTTAAGGGTGAAGCCTGGTGCCAGATACGTGTTGTGATTTGCTATAATCCCTGAAACGCTGCTGATACACAACCACCCAAACCTTTTCTGGGGCGGGCTGACACACGGCCGCAGTCTCTGGGCATCGGCAGCAGCACGGTCCTGCGAACGTTCCTGGGTGCGGCCAGTATCCAGCCATTGCTCAGTGAGACCCTCTGCAGAGGGGCAGAATGGGTCAAAGCCACAATCCCTCAGAAATAAGGGGTCAGGAAACACAGCCGCATCTGAGACAAAACTCAGAAGGGAGGTGCTGCTTGGGGCTTGGTCACGGACTGTGTAAAATCGGGGAGTGGATGGAAACTGAAGACAAAGGACAAGTGCGTGATTGCTGATCGGGAAGAACAGAGTTCCAATACTAGAGACTGGGTAGCTAGGTGACGCCATTTTCACTGCTCCCGCACATGTGCATATGCGCCTACAAGCACCGCAACAATCCACCCCAGTAAGCTAAGCAGCGCCATCTAGTGGAGAATGGAGCCATTACACTAAGCCCCGCCCAACTGGGCCAACCTTGCTCTTCAGGAACACAAATCTCACTGCCTGCTTACTTTATGGACTATAAAGTGCTTTGTAGTTCAACTTCTAGGGGAAAACGAAGTAATTTCAATCATATTTCAATCTGTTCTCTGGTATATCTATTCAATTTTCTTCTTTTTTTTCTCTTTTTGAGTTCTTTTCTTTTTCTTGAATACAGGATGAGAAAAAATTTATTTTTATTTTAAATTTGTATTGAAAATATTTTTCTTTAATTTTTTTCTACTATAGTTTTTGCTTTTGTGAAAGTTTTTTCAAATTCTATTTTATTTCCATCATTTCATTTTATTCTATTTCCATTATTCATTTTTTTCAAATTTTCAAACAATTTCCTTTTTTTTTTCCTTTCCCTTTTCTTCTCCAATTTATCAAGCCCCTTTCCACACCCAGACCAAATCACACTTAGGATCTAGCATCATTTATTTGATTGTGTGTGTGTGTGTGTGTGTGTGTGTGTTGCTTTTATTTTTTATTTTTTTTAATTTTAATTTTTAAAATTTTTTCTACCTTATTAATTCCTTTTCTCCCTTCAAAATGACAAAACAAAGGAATTCACCCAAAAAGAAAGAGCAGGAAGAAACGACAGGCTGTGACTTAACCAACATAGATACAAGTAGGATGTCTGAACCAGAATTTAGAATCACAATAATAAGAATACTAGCTGGAGTCAAAAATAGATTAGAATCTCTTCATGTGGAGATAAAAGAAGTAAAAGCTAATCAGAATGAAATAAAAAATGTCATCACTGAGCTGTAATCTCGAATGGATGCCACAGTGGCAAGGATGGATAAGGCAGAGCAGAGAATCAGTGATATAGAGGACAAACTTATGGAGAATGATGAAGCAAAAAAAAGAGGGAAACTAAGGCAAAAGAGCTCAATTTAAGAATTAGAGAAATCAGTGACTCATTAAAAAGGAACAACATCAGAATCATAGGGGTCCCAGAAGATGAAGAGAGAGAAAAAGGGGTAGAAGGGTTATGTGAGCAAATCATAGTGGAAAACTTTGCTAACCTGGGGAAAGACCCAGACATCAAAATCCAGGAAGCACAGAGGACTCCCATTAGACCCCAAAAAAAACCAACCATCAACAAGCCATATCATAGTCAAATTCACAAAATACTCAGGCAAGGAAAGAATCATGAAAGCAGCAAGGGGAAAATGCCCTTAACCTATGAGGGAAGACAGATCAGGTTTGCAGCAGACCTATCCACAGAAACTTGGCAGACCAGAAAGGAGGGGCAGGATATATTCAATGTGCTGTATCAGAAAACTATGCAGCCAAGAATTCTTCATCCAGCAAGGCTGTCATTCAAAATAGGAGGAGAGACTAAAAGTTTCCCAGACAAACAAAAATTAAAGGAGTTTGTGACCGCTAAACCAGTCCTGCAAGAAATTTTAAGGGAAACTCTCTGAGGGGAGAAAAGATTAAATAAATAAATAAATAAATAAATAAATAAATAACAAAAGCAACAAAGACTAGAAAGGACCAGTGAATACCACCAGAGACTCCAACTCTACAAGCAACATAATGGCAATAAATTTGTAACTTTCAGCACTCACTCTAAACATCAATGGACTCGATGCTCCATTCAAAAGACATAGGGTAATAGAATGGATAAGAAAACAAGATCCATTTATGTACTATTCACAAGAGATCCACTTTAGACCTAAAGACGCCTTCAGATTGAAGTTAAGGGGATGGAGAAACATCTATCATGCTAATGGTCAGCAAAAGAAAGCCAGAGTAGCCATACTTATATCAGACAATCTAGACTTTAAAATAAAGACCTTAACAAGAGATGAAAGGCATTATATCATAATTAAGGGGTCTACCCACCAAGAAAACCTAACAATTATAAACATTTATGCTCCAAATGTGAAACACCCAAATATATAAATCAGTTAATCACAAACATAAAGAAACTCATTGATAATAATACCATAATAGTAGGGGACATCAACACCCCACTTACAGCAAAAGACAGACCATCTAAACAGAAAATCAACAAGGAAACAATGGCTTTGAATGACACAGATGGACTTAACACAGATGGACCAGATGGACTTAACAGATATATTCAGAACATTTCATCCTAAAACAGCAGAATATACATTCTTCTCCAGTGCACATGGAACGTTCTCCAGAATAGACCACATACTGTGACACAGATCAGCCCTCAACAAGTACAGAAAGACTGAGATCATACCATACATATTTTCAGACCACAACTCTATAAAATTTGAAATCAACCACATAAAAATTTGGAAAGGTAACAAATACTTGGAGACTAAAGAACATCCTACTAAAGAATGAATGCATTAACCAAAAAGTTAAAGAGGAAATTTAAAAATACATGGAAGCCAATGAAAATGATAACACCACAACCCCAAACCTCTGGGATGCAGCAAAGGCGGTCATAAGAGGAAAGTATATAGCAATCCAGGCCTTTCTAAAGAAGGAAGAAAGGTGTCAGATACACAACTTAAACTTACACCTTAAAGAGCTAGAAAAAGGACAGCAAATAAAACCCCAAACCAGCAGAATACAGGAAATAATAAAGATTAGAGAAGAAATTAATGCTATTGAAACCAAAACAAACAAAAAAAAAGAAAACAAAAAACTAGTAGAACAGATCAATGAAACCAGAAGCTGGTTCTTTGATAGAATTAACAAAATTGACAAACCACAGCGTGTTTGATCAAAAAGAAAAAGGAAAGGACCCAAATAAATAAAATCAAGAATGAAAGAAGAGAGATCACAATCAACACAGCAGAAATAAAAACAGTAATAAGAGAATATTATGAGCAATTATACTCCAATAAAATGGGCAATCTGGAAGAAATGGACAAATTCCTAGAAACATATACACTACCAAAACTGAAATAGGAAGAAATAGAAAATTTTAACATATCCATAACCAGTAAAGAAATGAAATTAGTAATCAAAAACCTCCTAAAAAAACAAGAGTCCAGGGACAGATGGCTTTCCAGGGGAATTCTACCAAACATTTAAGGAAGAGTTAACACCTATTCTCCTGAAGCTGTTCCAAAAAACAGAAATGGAAGGAAAACTTCCAAACTCTTTCCATGAAGCCAGCACTACTTTGATTGCAATGTCAGACAAAGATTCTACTAAAAAGGAGAACTATAGACCAATTTCCCTGATGAACATGGATGCGAAAATCCTCAGCAAGATATTAGCCAACCATATCCAACAATATATTAAAAAAATTATTCACCATGACCAAGTGCGATTTATACCTGGGATGCAGGGCTGGTTCAATATGTGCAAAACAATCAATGTGATTCATCACATCAATAAAAGAAAAGACAAGAACCACATGATCCTCTCAATAGATGCAGAGAAAGCATTTGACAAAATACAGCATCCTTTCTGGATAAAAACACTCTAGAAATTAGGGATATAAGGATCATACCTCAAGATCATAAAAGCCATATACGAACAACCCAAAGCTAATATCCTCAATAGGGAAAAACTGAGAGATTTCCCCCTAAGGTCAGGAACAAGACAGGGATGTCCACTCTCACCACTGTTATTCAACACAGTATTGAAAGTCTTGGCCTCTGCAATCAGACAACACAAAGAAAGGCATCCAGATTGGCCAGGAGGAGGTCAAACTTTCACTCTTCATAGACGACATGATACTCTATATGGAAAACCCAAAAGATTCCACCAAAAAACTGATAGAACTGATTCATGAATTCAGCAAAGTTGCAGGATATAAAATCAATGCACAGAAATTGGTTGCATTCCAATACGCCAACAATGAACTGACAGAAAGAGAAATCAAGGAATCAATCCCATTTACAATTGCACCAAAAACCATAAAATACTTAGGAATAAATCTAACCAAAGAGGTGAAAAATCTATACACTGAAAACTATAGAAAGCTTATGAAAGAAATTGAAGAAGACACAAAAAAATGGAAAAAGATTCCATGCTCCTGGATAGGAAGAACAAATATTGTTAAAATGTCAATACTACCCAAAACAATCTACATATTCAATGCAATGCCTATCAAAATAACACCAGCATTCTTCACAGAGCTAGAACAAACAATCCTAAAACTTGTATGGAACCAGAAAGATCCCAAATAGCTGAAGCAATCTTGAAAAAGAAAACCAAAGCAGGAGGCATCACAATCCTAGACTTCAAGCTGTATTACAAAGCTGTAATCATCAAGATAGTATGGGACTGGCACAAAAACAGACACTCAGATCAATGGAACAGAATAGAGAACCCAGAAATGGATCCACAAACGTATGGCCAACTAATCTTTGACAAAGAAGGAAAGAATATTCAATGGAATAAAGACAGTCTCTTCAGCAAGTGGTGCTGGGAAAACTGGACAGCGACATGCAGAAAAATGAACCTGGACCACTTTCTTACACTCTACACAAAAATAAACTCAAAATGGATGAAAGACCTCAATGTAAGACAGGAAGCCATCAAAATCCTCGAGGAGAAAGCAGGCAGAAACCTCTTTGATCTTGGCCGCAGCAACTTCTTACTCGACACGTTTCCAGAGGCAAAGGAAACAAAAGCAAAAGTGAACTATTGGGACCTCATCAAAATAAAGAGCTTTTGCACAGTGAAGGAAACAATCAGCAAAACTAAAAGGCAACCAACAGAATGGGAGAAGATATTTGCAAACAACATATCAGATAAAGGGATAATATCCAAAATCTATAAAGAACTTATCAAACTCAACACCCAAAAAACAAATAATCCAGTGAAGAAATGGGCAAAAGACATGAATAGTCACTTCTCCAAAGAAGACACCCAGATGGCTAACTGACACATGAAAAAATGCTCAACATCACTCATCATCAGGGAACTACAAATCAAAACCACAATGAAATATCACCTCACACCTGTCAGAATGGCTAACATTAACAACCCAGGCTACAACAGATATTTGCGAGGATGCAGAGAAAGAGGATCTCTTTTGCCCTGCTGGTAGGAGTGCAAGCTGGTGCAGCCACTCTGGAAAATAGTATGGAGGTTCCTCAAAAATTAAAAATAGAACTACCCTATGACCCATTAATTGCACTACTAGGTATTTATCCAAGGGATACAGGTGTGCTGTTTCAAAGGGGCACATGCACCCCCATGTTTATAGCAGCACTATCAACAATAGCCAAAGTATGGAAAGAGCCCAAATGTCCATCGATGGATGCATGGAAAAAGAAGATGTGGTGTGTATATATATACACAATGGAGTATTACTCAGCAATCAAAAAGAATGAAATCTTGCTGTTTGCAACTATGTGGATGGCACTAGAGGGTACTATGCTAAGCAAAATTAGTCAGTCAGAGAAAGAGAAATATCATATGGCTTCACTCATATGAGGACTTTAAAACACAGAACAGACGAACACAAGGGAAGGGAAGCAAAAATAATATAAAAACGGGGAGGGGGACAAAACAGAAGAGACTCATAAATACGGAGAACAAACTGAGGGTTCCTGGAGGGGTTGTGGGAGGGGGGAGGGGCTCAATGGGGAAGGGGCATCAAGGAATCTACTCCTGAAATCATTGTTGCACGAGATGCCAACTACTTGGATGTAAATCTAAATACATACATACATACATACATACATAACACATCCCACATCCAACCATATGTCATAGTTGTAGTATCCTCCTAACTGAATCCTCGGCTCCCTCTTTTTCTTCGTATAATTTATTCTCCACACAGAAGCTTCAATCATCTGTAAAGGACATAAATCCTTCTCCTACCCAAACCCCCCAGTGGCATACATTCACTCAGAATAAGATCCAAATTCATGATCCTACATGATACAGTCTCTTCTGGCACCTCTCTGCTTTTATCTCCCTTCACGCACCCTTGCTCACTCTACTTCAGCCATGCTGACCTTTTGGCTGTGTCTGAAAATGCCAAGCTACTTGCTACCACAGGGCCTTTGCACCTGCTTTTCCTTCTGCCTGGCACACTTGCCCCCGAGAACTATCATATGGCTTGCTCTCTCACCTATTTGATTTTTGACTTCACTGAACTTCCTCAAAGAAAATTTCCTTGCTACATAATCTTCTTTTCCCATCCTTCCCTATACCTAATTTCTATACCTAGTTCTATAAATTTCTACACCTAATTTATTCTATACCTAATTTCTCTTGATCACATTTGTCCCTTATGTAAATTACATATTTAACTTATTTCCAATTTTCCCTACTAGCATATAAGCTCCATCAGGACAGGAATCTTGTCCGTCTGACTCACCACATCCTTTATACCTTTCTTAGTATGAAGCACACGACATAAGCTCAGTAAATAAAGAATGAACTGATGGTAGAGGATGGGTAGCTATGTTTTTACAAATGAGGGCGAAGGGCACCTGGGTGGTTCAGTCAGTTAAGCGACTGACTTCAGCTCAGGTCATGATCTTGTGGCCCGTGAGTTGGAGCCCCTCATCGGGCTCTGTGCTGACAGCTCGGAGCCTGGAGCCTGCTTTGGGTTCTGTGTCTCCCTCTCTCTCTGTACCTCCCCTGCTCATGCTCTATCTCTCTCTGTCTCTCAAACATAAATAAACGTTAAAAAATGTTTTTAAAAAATGAGGGCAAATTTACTGGCATCAGGAGACATGAATGTAGGGCAGGTGCCGCCCACAATATAACCCTACCTAAAAATATCTGATGATCGAATCCACCCATTTTCTCAGAATTTCCAGTAACTAAGAGGTACCACGCATGGTTACAAACAGAAGAGTCCAACCTTTCCTAACTCATCCCAAATGCTAGATTCATGAAATACTTCCGATTCAAGAAAGCCTACAGAGGTTGATACAGGGCTACGGTTGGAGTCTAGGTAGGGCCTTGGTTCAGAAGTTCAAGAGTGAGCACGGAGTTTGTGGAGTGGCGAGCAGAAGCTGTGGTCGGGAAAGGTGCACAACACCAGCCTCCATCACATACGTCCCTTCAGCATCAGGGCACGGTGAGGAAATGTTTCCGTTTTCCGTATTCACACAAGACGAACTGTGAGGGTGGGTATTTAAGAGGGTGAGGGTAAGGATTCCATCATCCTGAATGGGGTTGATTTCATTTCCTACATAAAAGTTGAATGACTCAGAATACATGAACTAGATCATTCTCTTCCTATTAATACACCCAAGCAGCCTAACCTATTTTCAGATTGCGTGACACCTTTTTATTTTTTTCCTCCCGAAGCTTATAGTAAGAGTCTGATTTTAAGAGCAGGTGAGCAGCAATGTGGCCTTATTTGCAATGATGACAGGCTGATATTGTTTTTACCCGTTTTCTTTACCCTCTTTCAATCAGTTGCCTTGAGATGTTAGCGATAGCTGCATTGATTCCCCAAATTTCCCTACCCACCTTTCTATCAATACTGAGTTCAAGGTTACAGGAGGTACCATTTGTCTTATTGATGTAATTCCTCCTTCTACTTCCACTGGCCTACCTTGGATCAATTTTATTAATAATACAATTGGTATCTTTCCACACCCTGCCCCTCCCTCAATCCCCAAATACATTTCAATGTTTGCCTCCCCCTTAAAAGCATTCACTCTGTCAGAACATTCTGAAAAACTGCACTCTCAAGAATGAACCCTCCCTTGATTGTCTCTGAGCTGAGGGTATTCAACCTTCGAAGAATATTTTTAAAAGCTACACGGTGTATTTAAGAAGGTACAAGCTTAGGGAGTCTTTATTTCCAATGTTTACATGCTCTTTTCATTCCATAGGGTTCTAAAGTCCAACCTCACTTTATTTATCCTTTTACTAGGAGAGATTATTGTTTTTATATACTTCAAACTCCTTTTTCTATTGTAAGCTTCTTGAAGGTAGATATTGTATCTCAGCCACCATTGAGTCTCCCTTAGGGCTTAGCAAAGATCTTGGCAGATAGGTGGCCCTCACTAAGTATCTGGAGAATGCAGAAGCAAGCGAATAGCTAAGGTTTCTGCAGGGGCATATATGTTATCCACAGATTTCCTAGAACATAGTCTCAAAATGAGTGAGCCAAACACCCTCAAATGAGCTTCTAAGAGCCTGGGTGACCCTCACCTCTGTACCCCCAGGCACAAACCAGCAGAGCTCATGACAGAGAAGAGTAGAGGGTTGTTAAATGGGAGAACAGCAATAATTTAAATTACATACCTACTAAAGTGAAAAGTTGCAGGTAATGCTCCTTGGATTTCATAGGATGTTAGACTTTCTCTGCTGGGAAGAGAAACTTGATGAGGGGCACTTGATGAGTTGAACGGTGCCTTCCCTTCCCCAAAAGAGAAGTCCACCGGAAAACAGTATGGAGGTTCCTCAAAAAATTAAAAACAGAACTATCCTACGACCCAGCAATTGCACTACTAGGTATTTATCCAAGGGATACAGGTATGCTGTTTCGAAGGGGCACATGCACCCCAATGTTTATAGCAGCACTATCGACAATAGCCAAAGTATGGAAAGAGCCCAAATGTCCATCGATGGATGAATGGATAAAGAAGATGTGGTATATATATACAACGGAGAATTACTCAACAATCAAAAAGAATGAAATCTTGCTGTTTGCAAGTACGTGGATGGAACTAACATGTATTATGCTAAGTGAAATTAGTCAGAGGAAGACAAATATCATATGACTTCACTCATATGAGGACTTTAAGATACAAAACAGATGAACATAAGAGAAGGGAAGCAAAAATAATATAAAAACAGAGAGGGGGACAAAACATAAGACACTCATAAATATGGAGAACAGAGGGTTACTAGAGGGGTTGTGGCAGGGGGATGGGCTAAACGGGTAAGGGGCATTAAGGAATCTACTCCTGAAATCATTGTTGCACTAACTAATATTCTAACTAAATAAGTTATTTAAAAAAATTTTTTTAAATAAATCTTTTAACAAATGGTGCTGGGAGAACTGGACAGCAACATGCAGAAGGATGAAACTAGACCACTCTCTTACACCATTCACAAAAACAAACTCAAAACGGATAAAGGATCTGAATGTGAGACAGGAAACCATCAAGACCCTAGAGGAGAAAGTAGGAAAAAACCTCTCTGACCTCAGCCGCAGCAGTTTCTTACTTGACACATCCCCAAAGGCAAGGGAATTAAAAGCAAAAATGAACTATTAGGACCTCATGAAGATAAAAAGCTTCTGCACAACAAAGGAAACAATCAACAAAACTAAAAGGCAACCAACAGAATGGGAAAAGATATTTGCCAATGAAATACCGGACAAAGGGCTAGTATCCAAAATCTATAAAGAACTCACCAAACTCCACACCCGAAAAAAAAATAATCCAGTGAAGAAATGGGCAGAAGACATGAATAGACACTTCTCTAAAGAAGACATCCAGATGGCCAACAGGCACATGAAAAGATGCTCGATGTCACTCCTCATCAGGGAAATACAAATCAAAACCACACTCAGATACCACCTCACGCCAGTCAGAGTAGCTAAAATGAACAAATCAGGAGCCTATAGATGCTGGAGAGGATGTGGAGAAACAGGAACCCTCTTGCACTGTTGGTGGGAATGCAAACTGGCGCAGTCACTCTGGAAAACAGTGTGGGGGTTCCTCAAAAAATTAAAAATAGATCTACCCTATGACCCAGCAATAGCACTGCTAGGAATTTACCCAAGGGATACAGGAGTGCTGATGCATAGGGGCACTTGTACCCCAATGTTTACAGCAGCACTCTCAACAATAGCCAAATTGTGGAAAGAGCCTAAATGTCCATTAGCTGACGAATGAATAAAGAAATTGTGGTTTATATACACAATAGAATACTATGTGGCAATGAGAAAGAATGAAATATGACCCTTTGTAGTAACGTGGATGGAACTGGAGAGTGTTATGCTAAGTGAAATAAGTCATACAGACAAAGCAGATACCATATGTTTTCACTCTTATGTGGATCCTGAGAAACTTAACAGAAGACCATGGTGGGGGGGAAGAAAAAAAAAAAGAGGTTAGAGAGGGAGGGAGCCAAAGCATAAGAGACTGTTAAAAACTGAGAACAAACTGAGGGTTGATGGGGGGTGGGAGGGAGAGGAGGTTGGGTGAGGGGTATTGAGGAGGGCACCTTTTGGGATGACCACTGGGTGTTGTATGGAAACCAATTTGACAATAAATTTCATATTTAAAAAAATAATAAATAAATAAATCTTTAGCAATTAAAAACAGAGAGAAGTCCAAACCCATGGATGTCCAAACCCATGGAACCTGTGGATGTGACCTTACTGGGGAAAAGAGGCTTTGAAGATGCAATTTAGTTAGCAATCTTGAGATGTGGGACCATCCTGGATTACCTGGTGGGCCCTACATTCAATGACAGATATCCTTAAGAGAGACAGAAGAGGAATATGGCACAGCAAAGAGGAAAGACCATGCGAACAAGGAGCCAGAGATTGGGGTGAGGGATGCCACAAAGGAGGGAGCAGACACCAGAAGCAGGAAGAGCCAAGGAAGAACTCTCCCGAGAGCCTCCAGAGAAAGCACAGCACTTCTGCCTCCAGAGGAGTGAGAGACTGAGTTTCTGGTGTTTGAAGTCACCACATCTGTGAAATGTTTTCCAGTAGCCTCAAGAAACCGACACGGGCACACACACTGGGTTTTTATGCCACTGAATCCTCTCAACACTTAGTGTTTTCATTGTTACACAGGAGGAAAGTGAAGCATGAAGAGTGAAACAACAGTGGTGTCATAACCAGTCAGGAACCGAACTGAGGTTTCAAACAAGGCTGGCCTTGAACAGCGATGCACCAGACCTTCATTGAAACGGGGCTTTGCTCCCGGCCCAGGTGAGGCTCTGGGAGTACAGATCACACAAGATAGGAGATCTACTCGTGAGGGGCTTCCAGGGGAGGTACAACCTTCAAGCCCAAGTCCTTTCCTCTGTACACGTTGTGAAGAGAAACCTCGTAGCACCACCTTACACACTTGTCCATCCTTGCTTCCACATGTCCCAGCAAGCCGTCTACGAACAGTCTACCCAGGGTCTGAGATACAGAAAAGGAAAGGGGGGAAGAAGAAAAAGTCGATTGACCAGGAAGGGGTAGTAGCATGGGAGTTGTTCTAGAATGAAGGACACTGGCTTACCTGATATGCACCTGGTTGCCAGTGCTGCCCTTGGGAGTGACAGAGACAGAAAGAAAGCCCCTTCTGTCTTCCCCTGGAATTCCTTCAGACATTTGAGAACAGCTGCTGTGTGCTACCCCTGCGTACTCTTTCTCAGGCCAAATGTATTCATGGTGTACTGCTTCGTGGTTTGTGAAACCTATCACCACCCAGTACCACGTTTAATTTCCACAGTGTAAGGAGGTAGGAATGGTTGTTCTCGCTTTGTAACAAAGGAAGCGGTTGCATGGATGTTCGGTGACTTTCCAGGTCAGAGACAGGATCCAAACCCAAGTATTCTGAATATGGATTCCCCTGTATCTACGCGTGAAAACTTATGAACAGAGACGCTTTGTATCAGGGAATGCTAGTCCCCTAGTATCTACTCTTGCTTTGGATTTTAGCAGGGCATCGGGCCACTCAAAATAAAAGCAACATTTCCTAGCCTCCCTGGCAGTTAATTATGGCATGTGGCTGAGTTCTAGCAAAGAGGCACGTGCAGAAAGTTGCATCCAATTTCCAGAACAAATCCATACATGGAGGAACTGTCTTTTTTATTTCTCTGTCCTTCCCACTCCTGGCTGGAATGCTGATGTGCTGGCAGGACCTGAGCAGCCACGATGGACTACTAGCTGAATGTTGTTTTGAAATGCCAAAACAGCTGCTAGAAACGATCTGGGACCCAGTGATCAAGTAACTGCCTCATCCACCCAGCATTATCTATATTTACCTATATTTACATGGGGGGGGGGGAATGAATTTCTCCCCATTTTGTTTAATTCTGTATTGCCTGGAGGGTTCTGTTATTTATCAGCCAAACCTAATTTTAAGTGATACGGTGCCTAAACGTTCAAGGAAACCAAATAGTTTAAAATCTCTTGGTTTTAAAGGTTCAGGTTGGGGGGACACCTAGGTTGCTCAGTCGGTTAAGTGTCTGACTTCGGCTCAGGTCATGATCTCTGGGTTTGTGGGTTCAAGCCCCACCTCCAGCTTTGTGCTAACAGCTCAGATCCTAGAGCCTAATTCAGATTCTGTGCCTCCCTCACTCTCTGCCCCCCCCCCCACTCTGTCTCCCTATCAAAGAAAATAAATAACATTAAAAAAAACTTTTTTAATAAAATAAAAAATCAAAATTCGGGTCATTTGCTGGTTCTTGTAAGTTTCCTAAAACTGCTTCAGTATCTGAAGATTGTGAAGATGGGGGAAGTTAAAATCAGAATTACACCAAAGCCACAGAACAGTTAGGAGGCGTCAGGATTATATTAAGAAAGAATTACCTACATCAATACCGAGGCATCTACTCTTTTAGGTCTCACTACAGGTTGAATTATTGCCTATTATAGAGACCACTTAAACAATTACATTTTTTGTAGCCTGCTTATTTCATCCTTTTCTTGGTACCAGCTTTATAGAGATATAATTCATGTACTATTCAACTCACCCATTTAAAGTGCACAATTCCATGGTTTTTATAGTCACAGAGTTGCTGCAACCATTGCAACAATCAACTCTAGCACATTTTCATCATCCTGGAAAAGAAACCCCCTGCACCATAACAGGCACTCCCCACTCCCCCACCCCTCCTCAGCCGTAGATAATCACTAACCTACTTCCTGTCTCCGTGGACTTGCGCACTCTGGGCATTTCGTGTACAGATCTCTCTTGACGTACAATGGGGTCACGTTCCGATAAACCCATCACAGGTTGAAAATGCATTTGCTACACCTAACATATCAAGCATCCTAGTTCAGCCTAGCCTGCCATAAATGTCCTCAGAAGGCTTCCATTAGCCTACAGTTGGGCAAAACCATCTAACACAAAGCCTATTTTATAACAAAGTGCTGAGCGTCTCACGTAATTCATCAAATACTGTACTGACACTGAGAAACAGAATGGCAGTCTGGGCGCAGAATGACTGTCAGTGTCCAGGTTGTTGACCCTCGTGATCACATGGCCGACTGGGAGCTGTGGCCGCCTCTGCCCAGCATCAGGAGAAAACCATCTTGATATCACTAGCCTGGGGAAAGATCCAAATTCAAAATTCTAAGTATGGTTTCTACTGAATGCCTATCGCTTTAACACTATCATAAAGTCAGAAAACCCTAAGTCAAACCATCCTAAGTCAGGGACCTTCTATAAATGGAATCAGGCAATATGAACTTCTGTGCCTGGCTTCTTTCATGTAGCACAATGTGGTTCCAGGTTCATCTATGTTGTCATATGTAACAGTACTTCCTTTTATTGCCAAACAATATTCCACTCTATGGATATACCACATTTTATTTATATAATTGTCAGCTGACGGACATGTGGGTTGATTCCAATCTGGGGCTATGATGAATAATGCTGCTATGAACATTCCTGTGCTATTTCATCCTCAAAGAGTTCTATTACAGGGCTCTTTTTTTAATTTTTTTTTTTTACGTTGAGAGAGAAAAAGAGAGCATGAGTCGGGGGGGTGGGGAGAAGAAAAAGACAGAGAGAGAATCTTAAGCAGTTTCCATGCTCAGCACAGAGCCCGACACAGGGCTCAATCTCACAACTGAGAGATCATGACCTGAGCCAAAATCTAGAGTCAGACACTCAACTGCCTGAGCCACCCAGGTACCCCCCCAAAAAGCTCTTATTTATATAAACCACATTCTACCATTCTCTAAGATACAACTATTAGTCTTTTAAAATTTTTTTAACGTTTATTCATTTTTTGATAGAGAGAGACAGAGCATGAGTGGGGGAGGGGCAGTGAGAGAGGGAGACACAGAATCTGAAACAGGCTCCAGGCTCTGAGTCATCAGCCCAGAGCCGGACGTGGGGCTCGAACTCACGGACCGTGAGATCATGACCTGAGCCGAAGTCGGACGCTTAACCGACTGAGCCACCCAAATGCCCCACAACTATTAGTCTTAATTTAATTTTTTGATAATTATTTTAGGACAAAATATGTTTTGTCTGGTAACCTGGTGTTATAATCACAGTACTGTGGGAAAAGCAACCTGTTCCTAGCATCAGAGGTTAACAGCACCAAAGTTACTAATATGTTACTAATAACAATAATAACAGCAGCTACCAGTTGTCGAGATTCTCCTATGTGTTAATTACTTTACATTCATTCAGTTCAGGCACCTAATTTATCTAATAAATCTCCTATTGCTGATGAATTTGGGCTGTTCCCATTATATAACATTAAGGTTAACACTTCAATAACCATTTCATGCAATTTTTTTTCCTTCTTCCCAAAGTATTTTCTCAGGATAAATTCATAATCCTGGTAAAAAGGATAAACCCTCTTCTAGTCTCCATGCTTAATTGCTGTATTGATTTATAAAAGTATTTAGAAATACCTGTTTCAGCACACTTCACCAAGGACAGGTGCTGACTTCCTAAACTTTGACAAATGTTGTCTATGAAAAACACAAACTCCTCCATAATGCTTTAGTTTGATTATCTTTGATTACTTCTTTGTTGTTTTGTTGAAGAGTAAGGCTGGGATACCTCATGAAGTCTTTGTCAAAAGCTAAAATTAAATGAACACAAACTTTGACCCAAGAGCCAATGAAGCCTGACTGAAGGGGTGATAACATAGTTAAATTAAAGATGATTATTTGGCACAAGAGCGAGCCTCAGTGGAATTACCCAGAAATGGCTGCAAAACTCAATTCAATTCAATGTTTTATCATCATTAATGATTTGGAAGAAAAGAGTAAACAGCACTGAAATTAACTTCACAAATGGCTCTAAACTGAGAGAATTGTAAATAGCAATGAATAATGAGAAATTTC
This sequence comes from Neofelis nebulosa, assembly GCF_028018385.1. Classification (NCBI taxonomy): domain Eukaryota; kingdom Metazoa; phylum Chordata; class Mammalia; order Carnivora; family Felidae; genus Neofelis; species Neofelis nebulosa. The sequence continues at coordinate 13,476,846 of NC_080789.1, forward strand.
CCAGGGACCAGAAAGGTGAGAACTCACAATATATAAAAGCTAGTCCATACTGGAAAACAAGGCTGCCAGGTCAGGAAAATAGAGCATCTGGTACAAAAGTAAGGAGGTGCCATAGGCCCACATCCACCGGTCACCCACCTAGCACATGACAAGTATCAGGGCCTCTCATATCCCCCAGGTAACTGACTTTTCAATGCCCTGACCACTCACACATGCTGTTCCTTTTGCCTGAATATATTATCCTCCCTTATTTGCCCAACGGACTTCTCCTGGGACTCAGTTCAGACAGAAGTTACCTCTTCTAGCTGACCTCCAAACCACCCTCCATCCACCTTTCTTTGCATCTCAGGGGCATCCTGTGCCTACAGCCTTTTTGGCACTTTTAAGACTACATTTTGGAGTAAAAAAAAAAAAAAAGATGGCTACTATGGTATACTAGATTTTGAATCCCTTCCCATAAAAACATACAGACCACTTGGGATAGCCAAACTGAAATTCCACAGACAATATCTACAATACAACCAGATGACTAGATATTCTCATCAACACCATAATAAGACCCAGTGAAGACAGACCACTGCCCTTCATCAGCATGTGTATCTGTGTGTAACATAGGAGAGGGAAGCAGAGCGGCATCTGACAGACTGGGACTGGAAGAACTATCAAAAGAGCATCCCATATTCCTCAAACACACAAGTCAACTTAAGAATAATAATGGACACTAGGAGAGATTTCCAACATAATCTGTGAGTGAATGCCAGGGGGTTCACACAATGCTGGAAGGGCTGAAACTATCTATGCCGTATCAACACCCAAATTAACTGGTCGACATAACATGCCCTTTAAGGGGGTGGGAGGGAAGGGAAGGTGGGGGATGGGTATTGAGGAGGGCACCTTTTGGGATGAGCACTGGGTGTTGTATGGAAACCAATTTGACAATAAATTTCATATATTGGAAAAAATAAAAATAAAAAAAAATAAAACAAAGTTCCAGGGGCACCTTGGTGGCTCAGTTGGTTAAGAGTCCACCTTCAGCTCAGGTCATGATCTCATGGTTTGTGAGTTTTATTCCTGCATCAGGCTCTGTGCTGATAGCTCAGAGGCCTGAAACCTGCTTCAGATTCTGTGTCCCTCTCTCTCTGCCCCTTCCCTGCCTGCACTCTGTCTCACTCTCTCAAAAATAAATAAACATTTTTAGAAATTTTTCTAAAAAATAAAACAAAGTTCCACATTGATGACAACTTCTGTGAATAGAGGTGAAATTAATAGGATGAGGAGACAGGAGAAAGGACAAAGACATCCAGATAAAAATGGAGGAAGGAAAAGAAGCCAGGAGACGTCAGAATTAATAAGGACCTGATTTTTGAACACTTCACAAAACAACAGAAGAGAGAAGTCCAGAGCTAAATGTAGAAAGTCTTTCCTACCATCCCCACAAAGGATGCCAGAGAATACATTCATGTAAAAATGACCATCAGGAAAAGATTATGCACAAATCCCACACAAAATTATTATGAAAACAGCCACATGAGCACAGAAAAACGTCCTCCCATACCAAGGACAAAATAATGACCAAAAATTGAATGTTTTTAAAGAAACAGATGAGGGGCACCTTGTTAGCTCAGTTGGTTGAGCGTCTGACTCTTGATTTTGGCTCAGGTCATGCTCCCAGGGTTGTGGGATGCAGCCCCACATTGGGCTCTGCTCTGTGCTGGATACTACTTAAGATTCTCTCTCTCTCTCTCTCTCTCTCTCTCTCTCTCTCAGTCTCTCCCCCTCTGGCTCTCTCACCCACTCATGCACTCTTGCTCTCTCTCTCTCTAAAATAAAACAAAATTGAAAAGAAAGAGAGAAAGAAAGAGATGAAACTGTTTATAATCTAATATTTCCAATGATCTAACAGAAGTGATCATAAAAGATGTGAACTAACAACATAAGTCAGAATAAGAAATACTAAAAACTGGGATAATACTCAGGAAACCATAGGAACAAAGGCAAAAGAGCATTTTAGAAGTGGAGATTCACACTGAAAAAAAAAACACAAGAGGAAAAGAAACACAACAGATAATGCCTTAAAAGAAATAGAAGATGTAAAGGAGGAGTTTTTTTTTTTTTTCAACGTTTTTTATTTATTTTTGGGACAGAGAGAGACATAGCATGAACGGGGGAGGGGCAGAGAGAGAGGGAGACACAGAACCGGAAACAGGCTCCAGGCTCCGAGCCATCAGCCCAGAGCCTGACGCGGGGCTCGAACTCACGGACCGCGAGATCGTGACCTGGCTGAAGTCGGACGCTTAACCGACTGCGCCACCCAGGCGCCCCAAGGAGGAGTTTTTAAATAAAAAAATAAATAAGAAGAATTGAACGAGAAAGTGACAAATGCAGAAGATAGTCAAAGACAATCCAGTACATGTATAATTAGAGCGCTAGAAGAAAAACAACCAAAGAAAAGTAACCGAACAAATTCTAAAACTATAGCTTAAAAAGACTACCCAAAAATACTGTTTTTTTAAATTTGAAACCACATTTAAAATGCCACATCCTATATCTGGGTACAATCAACCCAGGACAACCAGTATAGAGACATATTCTAATAGCTTAACTTTGAAGGAAAAAACACCTTAGGGCATCCAAGTACAAAAACTAAGTCACTTCCAAGGGAAAGAATATCAGATTGTCATCAAACGTTTTGAAAGTAGTATATACAATATGCTAGAAGACAAGGGGCAACAGTTAGTATACTCAAAGAAAGAGAAGATGAATGTTGAGTGAATGAAGCCAGTCCTAAAATACCACACTTGTATGATTCCCTTTATTTTAATATCTAAAATAAGTAAATCTACAGAGACAAAAAGTAGATGAGTGGTTGCCAGGGCTGCAGGGAGGAATTACTGGTAACAGATACAGGGTTTCTTTTGAAGATGATGACAGAGTTCTTGAAATAGTGGTGGTGGTTTCACAACTTGGTGAATATATTAAAACCATTGAATTGTACACTTCAGAAGAGTAAATGTTATAATATGTGAATTAGATCTCAATAAAGCTGTTAAATTTAAAAAAATGAAAGGAAAGACAATGTGAGCCAAAGATTTTATATCTAGCCAAACTAACCTTCAGGTATAAGTGCTAACAAATGGTTCTCATCAAGAAAGTACTCAAGGAGGAGCACCTGAGTGTCTCCATCGGTTAAACATCCAACTTTGGCTCAGGAAATGATCTCGCAGTCTGTGAGTTCGAGCCCCATGTCGGGCTCTGTGCTGAAAGCTCAGAGCCTGGAGCCTGCTTCAGATTCTGTGTCTCCCTCTCTCTCTCTGCCCCTCCCCCACTCATGCATGTGCGCTCGCTCTCTCTCTCTCTCTCTCTCTCTCTCAAAAGTAAATAAACATTCAAAAAAAATTTTTAATAAAAATAAAAATAAAAATAAAAATAAAGAAAGTACTTGAGGAGTACTGTTCCCAAGAACTCTTCCAAGCATCCACTTGAGTGTGAGCTTCAGCTTGCCAAAATCACTGGAATATTAAATACATATAAATATAAATAGATAAGTACTTGTATAAATATATGTAGTAGAGCTAAGACTTTTATAAGGGAGAGTATACAGAATGCAGTGACTATATGTGTGACAGCATAGCTATCAAAAATGGGTGGGAGAGACAAATAAATAAAAAACAGATTCTCAAATATAGAGAACAAACTGGTGGTTGCCAGAGAGGTGGTGGGTCGGGGATGGGTGAAATAGGTGATGGGGATGAAGACTACGCTTAATCATGATGAGCACTGAGTAATGTACAGAATTGCTGAATCATTACATTGTACACCTGAAACTAATGTAACACTGTATGTTAATTATACTTGAATTTTTTTAAACGGGTGGGTGATGAGGAGAGTGACTAAGAATTCAGTTAAGCTAGTTGATTTATAATTTTTAACTGGGTATTAGAAGGTTTTACTTGGGGGGAGAGATGAGCAGAGGAAGAAGAGGTTACTCACTGATTTCAATAATGCTCATTGAAAAGAACCAATAGACCATAATTAAGAATGAGGAACTGAAGATATTATGTAAAGCTATTAGTATACAGATGGAAAAAAAAGAAATGAAGTGTATCTCCATATACCCCTATGGAGTAATCCCAAAATATATGCTTCAGAGAAAATAAGAAAGAAGAAATATAAAAGCACATATAATATGCTCCTGTTTATTGAAAAAGGGGGGTATACATATTTGCTTCAATTAAAAAATCAATGAAGGATAAACCATAAATTTTTAATGGTTGCCTATAAGGGAGGAAAGGAATAAGGTGAAAGGTACAGAGACAGAAGCTAGACTTACTTGAATATATCTTGTTTTGTAGATTTCATTTGGAGTCACGGATTATTTTATGGAATTGTAAAGTAAAATGAAAAGCAATGACTAAACGTTAAAAATAAAGAAGTTTAACAATATCAAAGATCTCCAAAAGCATATCCAATTGTCAGCAGAGCCACACAGAGAAGAATTATTCCAAATAACTTTAAAGACAGTAATTTTAACTGTAAATCCTTAGTAGACTATACACCAAGATCCACCACATTATTGGGGCAACTACTGGTATTGTTTTTCTGTTCAGGTGTGTAATCACAAGGCAAATTTTTATGATACTCTCATTCTATTATTCCCAATTTTCATGAGATCAATCCCAGAATAGAAGAAATACAAATGTAATAGAGAAAAGATTAAGGGAAAGCTCTATATTCCTGACATTTAATTGTAAGTACCATGAATTCAAGTATTCAAGTATAAATTCATGATGTATTTTATCTGTTAAAAATGTCTTAGCACAGTCCACTGAAAACACCTAAAACCCCAATGAAAACCCCAACAGCAATGAGCATTCTTAAAGTACAGATTGTACTCTTGAAATTTCATTTACCAGTAGAAGAAATCAGTACTCCTTGGAGAAACGACTGATTCCGGATCTGGAGCAGGAAATACATAAGGAAGCCTAAAACAGATTGCCATACCAAGATCCTAGAAAACTATCAAATATTACTAATGTCAAAACAGATCAGGAACCAAACTGAAGAGACTCCCCCTGGCCAAAAATAGGACATTTTGAGCTTCCGTGGATTGAAATACATGGAATTTATTTACACCCACGAATAAGTAATGATGCTTTAAAAATTTAAACTAATCGGTCACTGTTAGGATGATATAAGAGAACTCAATTTACTATTTTTAAATACCTACTTTCCTTTATTTCTAGGCAACTAAATAGAATTACAATGTTGCCATTTTATAACTTCTAATTCATTAACAAACGTAGGCATTGATCATCACCAAGATCACAAAAAGAGACACTATTGCCTCCTGATGGAAGAGTCTTGCTAATAATAATAATAATAATAATAATAATAGAACCTGAATCTGATCATTGCCAGTTTATAGGAAGTAGAAAGGACAGAGAGATAGTTTAAAATATAACAGTTGGGTACAATCACTCAAATTCAGACCAGCCACAAAGAACAAAATACATACTTGTAATGGGGTAGGGAAGAAAGAGAGGAAGAAAGAACACATTAGATTTTTTTTTTTAATTTTTTTTTCAACATTTATTTATTTTTGGGACAGAGAGAGACAGAGCATGAACGGGGGAGGGGCAGAGAGAGAGGGAGACACAGAATCGGAAACAGGCTCCAGGCTCCGAGCCATCAGCCCAGAGCCTGACGCGGGGCTCGAACTCACGGACTGCAAGATCGTGACCTGGTTGAAGTCGGACGCCCAACCGACTGCGCCACCCAGGTGCCCCAGAACACATTAGATTTTAAGAGTAAATTACATATCAAACAATCACAAGGTATTGACCTTATTCAAAGAAGTTATTAAAACTGACACTTAGGAAAAATGGAAATTTGAACAATATCTTAGTGTTTGATGGTATTAAAGAATTACTGTTAAATTTTTAAGATAGGAGAATGATATTGTGGAATTTATTTCAAAAATAGTCCTTATTTTGTAAAGCTATATAACTATAACAATTCTGGGAGCAATTACATAATGTCTGAGATTTGCTTCAAGATGATATGGACAAAACACATACATACAAAGAAGTACAAGAATACAGGAAAACCTGGAGAAATCTGAATAAGACAGCAGATTGTATCAATGTCAATATTCTGGTTGTGATATTGTACTATAGCTTTATAGATATTCCAACTGGGGGACACAGGGAGAAGCATACACAGATTTCTCTCTGTCATTTTTTTTTTTAGGTTTTTTAAATGTTTATTTATTTATTTTGAGAGAGAGTGCGCATAGGCAGGGGAGGGGCAGAAAGAGAAGGAGAGAGAGAATCCCAAGCAGGCTCTCCACTGTGTGTACACAGCCTGATGCAGGGCTCGATCTCCCAAACCATAAGGAGGTCATGACCTGAGCCAAAATCAAAAGTCAGCCACTTAACTGACCGAGCCACCCAGGCACCTCTCTCTGTGTAATTTTTTATAGCTTTGTGTAAATCTACAATTATCTCAATAAAAGTTCCAATTTAAAAAAAAACCACTAATATGGAAGATGTTGGTGGTAGAGACATAGTAAGATCAGTGAGGCTGGCAATGAATTGAGAATTGTTGAAACTGAGTGATAGGTTCAAGGGAATGCGTTATATTATTTTATTCATGCTTGTATATGTTTGTAATTTTCTATAATCTAGTTTTTGTTTGTTTTTAACGTTTATTTTTGAGAGAGAGAAAGAGGGAGTGTGAGTGGGGAAGGGGCAGAGAGAGGGAGACGCTGAATCGAAGCAGGCTCCGAGCTCTGAGCTGTCAGCACAGAGTCCAACATGGGGTTTGAACTCACAAACCGAACTGAAGATCATTACCGGAGCTGAAGTTGGACACTTAACTGACTGAGCCTCCCAGGCGCCCCTATGATCTAGTTTTTAATGCTCTTTTTTTCACATATCTCCACCTATGAACTTCTGAAGACAGGATTTGTGTATTATGTATCCCGGATTATTTGCGGAGGACTTGGATGAAAATATGTCAGTTAGATAAACTTATGAAGAAATGGATGGAAAACTAGTTATGAATGAGTGTATAACCAGCTGGAAAAATACATAAAACTGGTGAAGTCTTCAGTCCCAGATCTGATGCCAAAGCCTTATTGTTACCAATTAGTGCCAACCTAAGGACCAAAAAACACCTATATGGTAGACTAAACTGCTTACCAACATCTGATTCCCCACCTTGGCAGCGGATTATAATTCCACAGAAATCAGATTTGTGGCATGACTTCCTCTGGCCAATTAAATATGATTAAAAAGTGATTTGTGTCATTTGCAGGAAAATCTTCAAGAGACCATTCACCATGTTCCCTCTCTTTGTCGTGGGCAGGGACTCCAACAGAAAGTGGCCACGCCATTCCAGTGTGTGGGTCCCCTGAGTAACACGAGGAGGAGATATAGCTGGTCAGTGCTGAGTAGGTACTATGTGCAAAAAGTAAACCTTGGCTGTTCCACACGACCAAGATTTTGGAGCACTTTGTTATTACACCATACAGTAGCATAACCTGATACAATTACCCGGGTTTGCTTTGTTTTGGTAGAGCAGGAGCAAGGAGGGTAAAATCCGGGCTTGCAGTAGCCCAGAGCAGGTAGTGAGAGTATAAACCAGAGCAGAGGCGACAGAAAGAGAGCTGAGATGCTATAGAGGGAGGATCCACAGGGCTGGGAGGATGAATAGCGGGCATGAGGGAGAGAGACACAAGGATGTGGAATGAATGGCGTCATGGTTACTGAGGAAGGGAGCACTAGGAGTCGAGGGGCAGGCTGTTACTGAAGGGGAAGAGGCGGATGACTTCAGTCTTAACTTGAAAAGGCTCAGGCAAGACGGCGAGTACGTTTTGTACATTCCGGCTGCACAGTAAGCAAGGCAGAATCTCAACACTGACTGCAGGAATGGGAAGAGTGGCAAATGTGAATAAAGGCCCCCCGCCCCAGCCTCCAAGCTGGGCTGGGCTCGCAAAATCCCTGACAGATGGGCACGTTCCCGCTTCTCAACCTTTGCCAGGAAAGGCGAGTTCCCTGACTTCTCCAGGAACCCAGCAGTGTCTGACAAGGCCAGCGGTCAGCAGGTTTTCCCCTTAGTAAGCAGGCAGCATTCCCCCCTGGGGGAGGCAGACCACAAGCATTAATCAATAATCACTTTAATCGGGGCTTTCAAGAATTGGCTTTGGAGGTAGGGTTCCAGAATTTCTGAGCTTTAACCTTGAAATGACCTCTTTCCAGAAGTCTCTTCTTGTCAAAAGTAAAACGAGCCATGAGAGATCTAAGTAATACATCTTTATTTGGTAGTTTCCCACAGTGGCAGTCTCTTATATACAGAGACTTTATATATACTACATATAAAGCAGGCTTTATGTACATTACCTCACTCATTCATGTAGCCCACAAGTCAACCATATGAAGTTATAAAATAATGTGATAGAAAACACAGACATGGCATGCCGACCGAGTACGGCAAATTCTGGGAGTATGGCTTTTCTGTTTGCTGAGCAAGGTGACGGTTGTGGGGATGTAAGCTTGGAAGAATCAGAGGTAGGTTATTGTATCTAATCAGAGGACAGGAGGATGCAAGAGACAGAAGAAGAAGGTGGAGGAGCTAGAGGACAATGCCTAGAAGCTGCAGCCCTGAGTAGGAGAAAGAACAGTGCGTGCACGCGCAGGCACACGCACAAACACACGCACACACTCGGTGAGGCATCTGGGAATATCAAACAACTTGATGTTTGTTGCAGTGCATAGCAGGTGAAACATCTCTGAGTTCCCTCTACAAAATCTTTAATGAAATATACATTGCACACTAATGCTTTGAGAGAAGGATTTTGTTGGGGGGATGGTTATAAAGAGGTAATAATGCCTGCATGAAGGTTAAGGAAAAGCAAAACCAAGGATGCTCAAGGCATTATTCTAAGTGAAATAAACCAAAGATAAATACTGTATGATATCACTCAGCTGTAGAATCAAAAAAAAAAAAAAAAAAAGACAAATTCATAGAAAGAGAGTAGAATGGTTGCCAGGGACTGGGGAGGGAGGGTAGAAGAAATGGGAAAATATTGATCAGGGGTACAAACTTCCAGTTATAAGATGAATAACTTCTGAGGATCTCATGTACAGCATAGTGACTACAATTGATAATACTGTATTGTCTATTGAAATTTGCAAAGAGCAGATCTTAGACATTCTCATTATTAAAAAGGTAATTATATGAGGTGATGAATATGTTAATTCATTAATCGGGGCAAATATTTCACAATGTATACATATATCTAATCACCTCATTGTACATGTTAAACATATATAATTTTCTTTGTCAACTACACCACAATAAAGCTTGGGGGGTAGGAGAAAGGATGCTCATGAGTTCTTTACAGTAACAATGACAGCAACATTTATATTAAGCTAAAAAAAATCCAAAACTCTAAATGGACCCATCAAACTGTGGTACATCCATACAGTGGAATACTACCCAGCAGTAAAAACGAGTAAGTTATTGATCCAATGGCAACAAAGATGCATCTTAAATACATTTTGCTAAGTGAAAGAAGTTCAGACCCAAAAAGCTTAATGATATATGGTTCTATTTATATGATAAAATGAGGGGCAGCTCAGTCACGTAAGCATCCGACTTCGGCTCAGGTCATGATCTCATGGCTGATGGGTTCGAGCCCTGTGTCGGGCTCTGTGCTGACAGCTTAGAGCTTGGAGCCTGCTTTGGATTCTGTATCTCCCTCTCTCTGCCCCTTCCCCGCTTGCACTCTGTCTCTCTATTAAAAATAAGTAAACATTAAAAATTTTTTTAAAATTATAGGATAAAATGAAAAAGGCACAACTAGCGGGGCAAATATCAGATGAGTAATGGCCAGGGGTTGGGAGAAGGGGAGAGGTTGACTCTAGTGGAGCACATAGCGGAATTTTTTAGGGTGATAAAGCTGTTCTGTGTGTTCTGAAGTCGTTAAATACATGAATCCACATTTGTCAAAATCCTTACAGAGTAAACTTTATTGTATGTAAAGAAATTTTTAAGCAATCAGAATGTCTAGGGATCTCAGGATGGAATGCAGATCATGAAAAATAAATCTATCTGTATAAAGTACGCGTCACATAACCTTACTGATGGGAAGGAGTTGATGTAGGTAATTTTGATTGTTTACAGTGTTTTAACAATTTATATAAATGAGTTGTAGGTAACGAGAACTAGATTTCCTACTGTCTGAGAAAGAAGGTAAAACTCAGAGAGAGAAAGCTAGAATAAACCTTGGGTATCGGCTGGACTTATGACTCATTTCCAAGGAATAAATTATGGAAAGGGGAAAATATAACCCTTAAAGTGGAGAACCTGGCAGACCCAACTGGAACCAAGAGATCAAGGTTAACATCGTGAGTCTTTTTTTTTTTAATTTTTTTTTTCAACGTTTTTTATTTATTTTTGGGACAGAGAGAGACAGAGCATGAACGGGGGAGGCGCAGAGAGAGAGGGAGACACAGAATCGGAAACAGGCTCCAGGCTCCGAGCCATCAGCCCAGAGCCCGACGCGGGGCTCGAACTCACGGACCGCGAGATCGTGACCTGGCTGAAGTCGGACGCTTAACCGACTGCGCCACCCAGGCGCCCCTAACATCGTGAGTCTTAAGTCATATGGATGTCCTGTTTCCTGGACACTTCCCCTCAGTGGTATTCTTCTCCAAACCCCATAATCCTAGTCTAATCATGAGAAAAAGAAATCCAGAAAAACTAAAATTGAAGGACATCCTATAAAATATTTGACCAGTTCTCTCAAAATTACTAAATTTGTGAAAAACAAGCACTGAATGAGAAACTGTCACAAATTAGAATAAACTAAGGAGATAAGGTGAATAAACGTAGTGTGGCATCCTGGGTTGGATTTTGGAACATAAAATGGGGTAGGAGTGGAAAAACAGTGCCGTCGGAATAAAGTCTATAGTTGGGTTATCAGTAAGGCGCCAATGTCAATGTCTTAGTTTTGACCAGTCCGTCATAGTGATGTAAGATGTTAACCTTAGGGGAAGCTGGGTGTAGGGCCTATGGGAACTCTCTACTCTATCTTTGCAACTTTTCTGTAAGTCTGAAATTATTTCAAAAGAATTGGCATGGGCTGGGAGTAGATTATACCACCTCTACCCACACGCTATTGGCTAGGAACTAGCCACACATCCCTAATCAACCCGTATGGGTATCTGGGAACTATAATCAGCCTGGGTGCACAAGAAGAACATAAAACACGATTTTGCGAACACCTAGCACTGTCTCTATCTACCACTCTAAAGGTACAAGGCAGACACAATAAGCAAGAGAAAACTCACCATCCCAAGCTCCAGCAGCATCTTCCCCCAAACCTTGGGACCCTGACCTTTAACTGCCCACAGAGTAGCCAGCCACATTTTGGGAACAGCTGTGGTGCTGGGAGAAGAGTTTGTGCAGCAGTGTGGGAATGAACACTTCCAGCTCATGAACCACTTTATGCTTTAAATGTATTGTCACATTTTATCCTTTCACCAGCCTCCAGTTTTAGAGATGAGGAATCTGAGAGGTTTGGAGGTTCTCACCATATGGACTTACCAAAGGTCTTAGTGGATGTTTGATGAGGCCATGTAGTTAAAAATAAAATAAAACAAAACGAAAAACTTACTGGGACTCTGTTATGGCCTGAATTGAGTCCTTCTTCCCCCAAATTTATATGTTGAAGTCCCAACACCCAGAACTTAGAATGTGGCTGTATTTAGAGATGTGGGTTTTTTTTAAGCTTAGTTTATTTTGAGAGAGAAAGAGAGAGAGCTTGCTCTGGGGAGGGACAGAGAGAGAGAGAGAGGTAGATAAAGAATCCCAAGCGGGTTCTATGATGTCAGCACAGAGCCTGATGCGGGGCTCAATCTTAGGAACTGTGAGAGATCATGACCTGAGTTGAAATCAAGAGTCAGACACTCAACTTACTAAACCACCCAAGTGCCTGAGATATGATCTTTAAAGAGATGACTGAGTTAAAATGAAGCCTTCAGCGTTGTTCCTAATCCAATATAAGCATAGGAAGAGGAAATCTGGACACAGACACATGTGCACAGAGAGGAAAGCCCATGTGAAGATTGCTGTCTACAAGCCAAGGAGACAGCCCTCAGAAGAAATCAACCCCACCAATACCAGAATCTTGGATGGTCAGCCCCCTGAACTGTGGGAAAATAATTCTATGGTTAAGCCACTCAGTCTATGGTCCTTTGTTATGGCGACTCCAGCAGACTAACACAGCCTCTCTGTGGTTGTCCTCAGGTCACTGAGCCCCATAGGAAGGAGTGAGGAGTGAGTCTTTTTCTTCTCAGCTGGCTTTTCCCAGGGAAGCAAGGTGCTACCCACTCACTCAGCCCCTAAAGAAACAGGAGATTCATTCTGCCCATCCCCACTACCGACCTCAATCACCTTTCCAGGTCTAGTGTGAAAGGCGAGGCCATGTCCCTCACCAGCTGAGTCACCCTGAGAGAGTGACAACCTCTCAGAACCCCATCAAGAAAATGAGAAAAATGGGCAATGCCGGCCCAACAAGGTGTTAGTCAAGCTAAATTGGTCTAACGTCTGCGAAAGCTCTAAACACCAGGCCCAGTATACATCCAATCAAAACATACATAGCATCCCCCATCACTACAACTTGGATATTCTTTTCTTTTCTCCTGTGAGTCACGGCCAAGAGTCAGGATACAGGAATCACTGATACCTGGGCACACATCCCCAAGTGACCGTGAAGTGACCTCAGTTAAGTCAGCCCTCTGAACTCTGCTCGGCTGTAAAATGGAACAGTGGCTCCCTCCCAGGACTTTTCTGGGGCCCTGGCGAGATCGTATGCATAAAGCTCTCAGCGTGGAGGCTGGCCCATCGTTATGCTCATCACCAAGGTTATTAGAATGTTGAGTTTTGTTTCATTTTCAAACGTCTCTTTTTCCGTTTCCCTGTGACGCTGCTAACATGAGCACAGCTCACATAAACTCGTCTGAGGCTACTATGCTTTAATCACCAGTCGGACCAGTCTGCGGATGGGCAAACGTCGGGCCTCATCGACGTTCCTTGGACTGTGTTTTTAAAGCAGCCTTTTATTGGCTTCTGGGGAATGGATACCTCCTTACAAATCTTTGTTTTAGAGATGGCTCTACTTAAAAGGGCAAAAAAATGTTCAAGGAAGGAGTATTATATTCTTGTTCTCAGACATTGTTCTGGAAAAGGAACAGAAAGTACTCCCAACAGGTCGGCATCAATACAATTCTATATTTAATCGTGTGGTTTGCTTTTGTGAATTCTTTATTAGCCGGTCATTAAGAGCATAATCACTGATTGGAATCGGTGCACAGGGAGGAATTTTCTTGCCTCCTGCTTTTGAATCTTAATTGTAAGGCAGATGGAATGAGTTTGTGTACTGACCTGGGAATGAGCCTGAAGACATCTTTTCAGCGGCGTCAAAAACAAACAAACCAGCCCACGCGCCGCCTGGCTCAGAACCGAACAACCTGGAAGGTGGTTGGAAAAGGGGAACTGGAGACAGACCCCTCTGGAGCTGAACTCTGCTTCCAGAGGCCAAGAAATGTGAAGTATGGATTGACCGCCAGAGACAAGGGCTAAGGAGGCTGAAGATTTTCAAGCTTGTACTGAGCCCCTAGAAAGCACCCCACACTAGACGCTTCATGGCATACCAACCACACAGCCCTGGGAAAGCTCCCTATTCTCCCTTAGCCTGTTTCCCTCGCTGTAGAACAGAAATAATAATGCCTACTTACTAGAACCGTCATGAGATTTAATGAGCTAATGTCTAGTAATGCGGCTGTGCAGTAAGAAGTACTTCAGATAATATTTATTAAGTGTTCATGAGGTGCCGAGTGCTTCCCATGGCTTGTCTCATTCAACACACACAATCCTATCATTCAAAATTTCTTATTTTAAAAGAAAAGAAACTTTAGACTTAAGGGAGTGAAGAAGCGTGCCTTGCCCTCAGATCCGGCAAATGTAGGCTAGAACCAGGCTTCACATTCAAGTTATTGATTACAGTCTCAAGTCTTAATTAACCCGATAGCGTGGTCAGTGGCAGAGGCAGAAACATCTGGATTCACTGATAATTAAGCCACAATCCTGGCCCCTAAATAGCTTGCAGACTGATAGGGGAGCCGGACACTGTAAACACATAAATGACTTAACAATGCATTAAGTACTGGAACAGAGTCACAGACAAAATGCTGTGAACATGTAAAGGATACAGGAGCTTATCAGCCTGTTAGAGCTAGAACAGAATCACCGAGGAGGTAATATTGAAGCTAAAGAGCTCGCCAGGCAGAGGAAAACACGAGAGGTGGGGGCAGAAAACAAAACCAAAACCAAAAATGCCTTCAAAACAAGGTATGAAGTCACAAGATCATGAAAGAACCTGTTTTGTCCAGGCCTTGATGACAGATCCAGTGTGCCTTTACTTGATGGTGCATGCATAGGGCAAGCAGTTAGCCGTGCACAGAAAGGTCCACGGAGGCCAGTGATGAAGGGCCTGATGAATAGCAAGTGATGGAGTTGATCCTTGTAGAAACCAAGACGTGAATGGTGGTTGAAGCAGGGCAAAAACTTATCAAATTGTGTTTTTTAGGAAAAACTCTCCTAGCAGCCGCTGGCATAGTTGAGACAGTCCCTGAGAAGATGAAAAAACTCTGAGAATTAGATCAGGAACTGATGAGTGAGCGACAATTAGGACCATAGTGTCTGCAAACCGTAGCTTACAGACCAGGCAGGATGGGCTCTGTGGTCTAAAAATGAAATACACGTTCCAGAGATGGAGAAGCATGTCTGCTTGGAGGTCAGATACAGCAATGGAGGAGGCCTTGACATGAGAAATGAAGGAAGGGGCAAGTCAGATAAAACCTTCTGCCTGGGAAAATAAGGATGCATTCAGACATTCAGCAAATTCTCACTAAGCTACTTATTAAATTGTAGGCACTAGAAGCACAAAGATGAACAAATCACCATAGTTCCTGATCTTAAGGAGCACACAGTCAATACATGTGAAGAACACTGAGTGCAGGAGGTGTCCAAGGGTCACATGGGAAAGACATTGGTCAACATGCCCAGGGGCTCTCCACCTTCCTGCAGAGCAAACATGGATGACGAGCAAGGTGACCTAGCGGTCACTACCCAAGGAGGCAGTGCACTCCAAGAGCATCACTGAGACTGGGTGAAACACGATTCAATAAAGGCTGACCAGGACATAAGAAAGGATTCTTTTTCCCTTCAAGATGAAAACAATGGAGATTCCACTGATGAAAACAGGTGACCTAAGTGACAACGGAGCAGCTTTCTATATTAGCATTTTAATAAGATAGAATCACCTGGCACCATTTTAGGAACATAGGATTTGGAGTTTTGCCAACCTGGGTTCCATGTCAGACTCCCAAGTTGACCATCTGAGCGATCTTGATTGGTTGCTGCATCTTTCTCCTGCTTGTATGGTCTCTTTATCTGAAGAATGTGGACAGTAACACCTTCCACTTAGGTTTGTGGTGAAACACACATGAGGGAATGTTATAAAATGCGTATTGAAGGGCCTGGAATACAGCATGTGAATGTCAGAGTCTCTGCAGCACATCCAGTACATATATATCTCTCCTCCCCATCTAAATTTCTAAACAAGGAGAGAAGTAAAATGCAAGAGCAAAATAGAGGCCAAATATCAACTTTATTACAGATCATCTACTGCTGTATAACAAACCACCTAAAAATTTAGGGGCTCGAAAACAATATTTATTGTGCTCATAAAGCTGCCATTTGGACAGGGCTACATTTTGGACTCCCTGTCTCTGCTATACTCGCATTGGTTGGAGCAGCTCAAAGGTCCAGGGCTAGAATCATCTGAAGGCTCTGTCACTCGCATGCCTGGCAGCTGGGCACGTGACCCCCTGGCACCTGGGACCTGTGACCAGGACAAGGATACATGTCCTCTCCATATGCTGGCTGGGTTCCATGAGCAGGCATCCCCGGAGGACCAGGTGGAAGCGATACTGCCCCCACCTTGGACTCCACCAATGACTCAGCCTTGGAATTCACGTGGCATCATTTCTGCCATTTTCATAGTCCTGCCCAGATTTAAGGAGGGAACATGGAGACTCTCTTGGTGGAAGAGTATCGAGATTATGTTTGAAGAAGGAGGGGTGGGATGGGATATATATTGGTGCAGCCATCGTTGGCTAACCCACTGATAGAAGCTAACCAGTCAGGCTAAGTTACGGAGGAAGGTTTAATAAAGCATCTATTTATAGGCACCTGGGTGGCTCAGTCGGTTAAGCGTCCGACTTCAGCTCAGGTCATGATCTTGCTGTTTGTAAGTTCAGGCCCCACATCAGGCTCTGTGCTGACAGCTCAGAGCCTGGAGCCTGCTTTGGATTCTCTCTCTGCCCCTCCCCTGCTCAAGCTTGCTCGCTCTCTCTCGCTCTCTCTCTCAAAAATACGTAAGCATTAATAAAGCATCTATTTACAAGGGTATGGGGAAGAATTTAGGAAAAGCAACTAGACCTGCATACAGCGGGAGCTGTCACTATGCTTAAGCTCTAAGGCATAAGGGGAGGGAGTGACTGCCTGAGAGAGTCACATACTTTAGTTAAGGAACGCAGCTGACCAATGACAGCCGGCAGGGAGAGAGCCATGGGAATAAATGCCCCAGCCTTACCCTCTTCCTTCCAGACCTCCCCGGTCTGAGACCAGGGCTACACGTATTTTCTGAGACCGGGGCGAGCACGTATTTTCGAATGCAGCAAAGAACAGAGAAGGTAGGATCTGCAGGGGTAAACAAAAGTCATCAAGCACAAAGTCCATGTTGGAATATCTGGGGGTTTTGGTGGGACTGCTAAATGGATCCATCATCTTCCGGCCTCCTGATCCTGAACTACAACCAGCCCATCGGGAAGAAGTTTGCATCTGCATTTACTGGGGTCATTGCCTCCTGTTGGTCATGTGGAAGAGGAGGATAAGGCCAAACCGCCCCCCTTTGTTACTTGAGTCAAACAGAAATGTGGACAGATCACCACCCCCCCCCAAAACACACACACCCCAGACAATTTACTGCACCACTCTGGAGGTGGGAAGCATAAGAAATGCAGGGGTTGCTGTTTTTGTAATAGGAAAAGTCCATACCAAGAACATGGGAGGACTCCCCCCTACCAGGGCTCAGCCGTGTTCCTCCTTTTGTTCACCTGCCCCCTGCCTTCCACTGAAAAGGAAACCCGGGCTGTGTGAGTGCAGCGCGTAGCATAGAAGGAGAGATTTTCGTCTGTATTAAGCCAGCGGCATCATCCATCAATTTCAGGCACATCAAACAGACCAATTTAAAACAAAAGACTTTTCATTGGATTTCTGCATTTCCCATGTACACAAATAATACGAGAGGAGACAAGCAATGCCTGAGCATTTCAATCTTACTCCTTCCAGATCTTAACAAAACCTGACATTCTTCAGGGCAACTTTTCAAACAAACAGCCAGGGATGGACAGGAGGCAAATGCTTTGTGCAAACACCAATAATTCTCATTCTATCCCCTTACATATTGACATGTTCTAGCTGTAATCTTTTTATTTTTATTTTTTTTCTTAACCTGTTCTGCTTTGGGAGAAAGTGAAAAGTCTCAGGAGGCAATTTAAGTGACAGAAAGAGTAGAGGCTTAGTACTGGCCTCCCAGGACCTGCCCCAGATCTCCCAGGCACTGTTGGCCACTCCCTCTTTTCACTGCCCCCACACCGTGAATTAATTACACGTGGCATTTCCTTGTTCATGTGCTCTACCCTTCCACCCTCCTTAAAGGTAGAGACAGATTCTTGAAGGTGGGAACTATGTCTTTCTCAGTGCTACCTAGCTGAGTACCTGGCTCATTAAACATGGGGGGTGTGATAGCATGCATTAAGGCAGACTGGAGGGAAGACACCAGCTCTGAAGATAATTGTAACACGCTTCCCCTTCTCCAGTGATACGCTCAACAGATAAGATGTGTGAAATTGCTGTACAACCTGTGATCCCGTTACCACATCGTACTGGTTAGTCCCGGTGCTGGGAGACACAGTGGTCAGGACCCCGAGGCTCCACCGTGAGACCAGAACAGTCTATTTCAAATCCCAGAAATACAGCCCAGAGGTTAAAAGCGGGACGGCCTCAGTTCATATCCCAGCTGAACTCATTACTAGCTGTGTGATTTTGGTGAGGTCACTTCCCTTCTCTGTGTGCCTCAGTTCCGTCATTTGGAAAATTGGGAGTATAACAGAACCTACCGCCTAGAGTGGCTTGAGAATCAAATGAGCCAAAACATAAAACTTTTGGAACAGTGCCCGGCGTATGGTAAACACTATATTAACATTAGCTACTATTAATAAGCATTGTGATTTTCATTATTAATGTTACTAACCCGTCTCTGGCTGTTGCCACAGTCTCCTGAAATCCCAGAAGTGGAGAGAATCTTAGAGGTCCTGCGTTCCCACCTCCTGCCAGCGCACCTCTGATGGGTGGGTGGCTGACCACAGAGGGAATTAACATGTTTCAAACACCTACTATGTGCCGGAAAAACTGCTAGATGTCTAGCCCACTGCATCACACTCTTGTCTCGATAAAATTCAGTGAGAAAGATACGGCTATTCCTCCATTTTACAGAGGGGGAATGGAAGTTCGAAGGGAAAGCTGCCTCTGGTCACACAGCTAGGAAAAGCTGGAGGCGGATTCCAACTGGGATCGCCTAAACCCCTCCTTCACAATTTGTTGCAATTTGTTAGCTCGAGTCCCGCCCTGCGCTGCAGTCACTGTGTGAGTGCTAGCCTTCTCTCTGCAACCAGACTCAGCACCTGCCATTTCCTCCTGCGCCATCCCCTCCACCCACGCCCATTTAATAAGTGTAAAAATACTTTCTCTGAATCATTTATTCATAATTCTCCAGACGCCCACCATGTGTGCTGTGGGTACAACAATGAGCAATCCGTAGTCCCTGACCATGGAGTCTAGGGGAGTCTTGGGAACTCTGTGCTTCTCATGCCAGGTAAATATCAATTAGGCCATTTAATTGATTGAGACAGCGGAAGAGATAGACAGCCACAGTCGATGTCTTAGACTGAGTTTCCTCTGGAAAGCAGGGCCTGAGTCAAGGACTTGCATGCAGGTGATTTGTTTTGGAAAGTGAGCCTAGGAACAGGAGTGGGAGAATGGATAGTGAAACATGGAAGGGGGGAAAGCCAATGTAAGGGCATGATGCATAACACCAACTTGGTCACCACCATGGGCAACTGGGGTGCTACTTCCCCTGGAACCTTCAGAGCCACCGTCCAGAATGCATCTCAGAATTAGGGGTGCCTAGGTGGCTCAGTCAGTTTGGTGTCTGACTCTTGACTTTGGCTCAGGTCATGATCCCAGGGTCGTGGGATCCAGCCCCGTTACAGGCTCCACACTGGAGCCTGCTTGGGATTCTCTCTCTCTCTCTCTCTCTCTCTCTCTCTCCCTCTACCCCTCTCCCCAGCTCACACTTTCTCTCTCTCTCTAAAAAAAGAAAAAAAAAAAAAAGAATTGCCTACTAACATGTAACAGCAGCTCTTATCTTCTATGGCTCAAGGGTTCATCAAGAGGCCTTAAGCGCCTTGCACGTCCAGACAGCACATGCTGGAGCCCCAAGCAGTTTCCCTGCAAACATCCACTGCTAAAAATGCAAAGATGCCCCAGGGCAGAACACGTGGCAACTGCATTCACTTGGACAGAGGAGGTTACTTCTGAACAGACTGGAACAAAAGAACAAGCAACATCAGCACCACATTAGAAGTTATTATAAATACAAATTCTCACACCCCAGCCCAGACTTAACGGACTCAGACACTCAGGGAGTGGGCTCAGCCATCTGTTTTACCTCCAGGTGATCCTGGCGCACACACAGACTGGACAATCTCTGGCCTATGGAACTTTGGGTGAGGATGCAAAAAGAGTCTAATCCAGTTAATACGCTGACCTAGAATTTTAGCAACTGAAAGGTCCAATAGCTTCAGGTCCCCAAGTAGAAATCTGCAGGTGGCCTTCAACTCACCTCCCAAGTCTGACACTGCCTCTCTCCCTACAACACCTGTTGTCTGTGGCCACGGTCGTGCAAACCAGACCATGTGGTCACAAGCCTACGATATTTACGATTTAGCCCTTTAAGAAAACTTTTGCCAACTCCTAAAATAGACTCCAAAAATATACCTACGCAGATATGGTCATAACTGACTTCTGACAAAGTTGCAAAGGCAATTCAAATGATAGTCTTTGCGGCAAACAGTTTGGGAATGAATGGGCATCTATACGCAAGAAAATAAACTTCAACCTATATCTTGCACCTCATACAAAAATTAATTCAAAACAAGAAACAGAGACATGAGTGGAAAACACAATCATATAAAACGCTTGGAAGAAAACATCAGAGGAAACAATTGTGGCCTTTGATTAAGCAAAAGTTCATAGACACAGTAGTGAAAGCATGATCCATAAAATAATAAATTGATCAATTATGCTTCATTAAAACCTTTGGTCTGAGGGTGCCTGGGTGGCTCAGTCGGTTGAGTGTCTGACTCTTGATTTTGGCTCAGGTCACAATCCTACAGTCATGGGATCTAGCCCCACATTGGGCTCTGTGCTGAGTATGGAGCCTGCTTAAGATTCTCTCTCTCTCTCTCTCTCTCTCTCTCTCTCTCTCTCTCTCTTCCCCTCTGCCGCTCTCCTCTACTCACTCTCTCTTTCTCAAATAAAAAAATAAATAAATAAACTTTGGTCTGCAGAAAGCAATGTTCAGAGAATGAAGCACAAGCTAAAGACTGGAAGAAAACACTTTGAAAATCGCTTTTCAACAACAAAAAAGAGCTTCTAGTTAGAATATATAAAGAATGTCAAAACTCAACAATAAGAACACAAACAACCCAAGTTTTGAAATGGACAAAAGAATGGAGCAGATACTTCACCAAAGAAGATATGTGGATGGCAGAGAAGAACAGGAAAAGATATTCAACATCGTAAATCATTAGGAAAATGCAAATTAAAATCGTGAGATATGCCCACACATCTATTAGAATGGCTAATTTTTTCTTAGAAAATGTTACATCTGACATGACTAAGTGCTTATAGGACAGGTGGCAACTGGGTTTCTTGTGCATTGCAGTCGGGAATGGAAAATGCCTCAACCCCTCTAGAAAATACCTTGGCAATTTCTTAGAGAGCTTAAACATACACACAACTGCATGACCAAGAAATTACACTCCTTTGATGGACCTTGGAGGAATGAAGACGTGTTCACTCAAAACCCTGCGTGTGAATGTTAGTCAAAACCAGCCAGTGGGACGCCTGGGTAGCTCAGTCGGTTAAGCAACCAACTCTGGACTTTAGCTCAAGGCATGATCTCACATTCCGTGAGTTTAAGCTCTGTGTCAGGCTCTATGCTGGCAGGATGGAGCCTGCTTGGGAGTCTGTCTCCCTCGCTCTCTGTCCCTCCTCCACTTGTGCTCTCTCTCTCTCAAAATAAATTTTTAAAAATCACCCCCAAAACTGAAAACAACAAAAATGTCCTTCCGCAAGTAAATGGATAAATAAACTGTGGTACATTCATACAATGAAACGCTACTCATCCATAAAAGGAACAAACTATCGATAGTCACAGCAACGTGGATGAATCTCAAAAGCATTATGCTGAGTGAAGAAAGTCAATTTCAGAAGATTATGTACTGTATGATAATATAGGACATTCTAGAAAAGACCAAACTATAGTGGTTGCCAAAGGCTAGGGGTGGGAAAGATGAGATTATAAAGGAACACCGTGAGGCTGATTTTTGAAATGGTGGTGCTGTTCTGTGTCAGAATAGTGAAGATGTTTACAAAAATCTATGCACGTATTAAAACTCATAGAATCCTACACCAAAATAAAATGAGTTGTGTTATATAGCAATGAAAAACAAGCATCCAGGAGCACAGAAGGTAGGCTCTGGGGTCACTTGAGCTGTTTGGTTCCCTTCTATAACTCTCACTGGCTGTGTGACCTTCAGTGGGTCACTTAACCTCTCTTTGCCTCAGCTTCCCAAATTGTAGAATGGAGATAATATTTCCTACCTCATAAACTTTTTGTGAGGATCAGTTGAGAAAATCATATAAAGAAAGTACCCAGACACGGCTTGGCATATGAAAGAAATGTAATAATAATAATAAATGCTTGCTCTCGTTGGAGTGCCTGGGTGACTCAGTCGGTTAAGTGTCCGACTTCAGCTCGGGTCATGATCTCACAGTTTGTGGGTTCAAGCCCTGGGTGGGGCTCCGTGCTGACAGCTCAAAGCCTGGAGCCTGCTTCGGCTTCTGTGTCTCCCTCTCTCTCTCTGTCCCTCCCCTGCTCATGCTCTGTGTCTCTCTCTCAAAAATAAAAACTAAAACATTAAAAAAAGTTTTTAAATGTTTACTCTCATTAAGGTTAGTCCAGCTGTTACACTGAATGGATTTTATCATTCAAAAACCAATCTCTTCGGGGGGCTTGAACAGTAATTCTCGCTTAATTCAGAATATCCTATTTCATATAGCAACTCTTCCATCTGTACCAGATTCAGAAGGATTTTATGAATTTTTGTGATTTATCCTTGTAAGACCATGAGATCATCCCTCTGTATTAAACTGTCCATCGCCTGGGTTGTGAGGCTTTCTCCAAGTCTAAGAGTTTAAGATAGTTTATGGGAAGAAGTCAGGACCCAAAATTAGAGTCCAGAAATGGAGAGATGCCTCTCCTAACACTGTGTAGTTGATATTCCTTCCATCTAGCCTTGAATCCCATTACTCTGATGGAGTGAATCATGATGCTTAACACCGAACAAGTGACTCACTCTCTGTTCCCCCACCATGGAATCTTCTCAGTCATTCTTTCCTTTCCTATCCTGGGGTTCTTGCAATAATCCCTCTTTTATACCGCTTCTATTCTCCTGCCCAGAGCTTTCCACCAAACCCAACTCCCTGAGTAGATGATGGCCTTTGATATGCCATTTCAGTCTTCAATGGCCCCGAGATTCTCCTTCCCCTTCACAAATCATCATTAGGTTTCTTTAGCACATTTTCCACTGGAGATAATTGTTGTGACATGTCCTCGATCCCCTTCTAATGAGAGTGGAGCATAACCCAGGGCTTTTCAAAATTTGAACAAAAGGACTTCACCTCAATCATACATAATACAGTCATAGCCAGCTGTCAGTTCAATAACTTAACAAATGTTTATTGAACATCGTTTGTGCCATGTGTGGTGGGAACAAACATGACTAAAAATGGCCCCATGGAGCCACAGGGATTTTCATATACTGCTGGTGAGCATGTAAATTGGAACAACGCTCGAGAAAACAGTGTGCCATTATTATCAAAGCTGAAGATGTATCCTATGACCCAGCAATTCCACTCCTGGGTGTATATCCTAGAGAAACCTATGTGCACGTGCTCCAAGAATTGTATGTGAATGTCATAGAGCATTCTCCCAACAGCCCCAAACCAGAAACAACCCAAGTGCTCATCGGCACTTGAATGGATAAACACATTGCCGTATATTCGCAGGATGGAACATGGAAATGAAAATAAGGACAGCTACACACAACCACGTAGGTGAATCTCACCCTGGTGAACACAGGAAGCCAGACATAAAAGTATGATTCGATTTATATACAGTTCAAAAAATGCACAGCTACCGCGGTATAGATGGCAGATAAAAGATAAGTTCCAAAATGGGCACCATCAAGTCCGGAGATAATGGGTGCTTCTAGCAGGAAAGTGAGAGAGTCATCACGGACGCTTTTGGGATATCGGTAATCTTTTACTTCTTAACCTGGAAGGTGAGAATTCGAACGAGCAAACGGGAGGTGAGTCTGCCGTGGCTTTTCCTCTGGTGGTGCCCAGTGGGTGCACACAGCGGCCCAAACCCAGCAAGTGAGCACCCAGGTGAACACGGACATCTCCAGAAGCAGCTTCTGGTTGTGACTCCAGGCTCAGGACAGGGCACATTTCCCCCTCTCTCCGTTCGCAGATCTAGACCTCAAGCAATCCTGTGATGTCAGTGCCAGAGGACCAGCAGGAGGCTACGGGGACCAAAACGCCGAGGGAGGGAGCCTGGCTCAGCTCAGTGCAGCAAACACCCATTTGAAGTTTTTATATTTTTATTTTTTTTAATGTTTATTTGAGAGAGAAAGAGAGAGAGAGAGACGGATCATAACCGGGGGGAGGGAGGGTGTGCAGAGAGAGAGGGAGACACAGAATCCAAAGCAGGCTCCAGGCTCCCAGCTGTCAGCACAGAGCCCAAGACCAGGCTCGAACTCACCAGTCAATCAACTGACCCGCCCTGGCGTCCCTCTCCATTTGTGTTTTATAAATGCACTTTTTAAACTCTATTTATTTATTTATTTATTTATTTATTGAGAGAGAGAGACAGAATCCGAGCAGTGTAGGAGCAGAGAGAGAGGGAGACACAGAATCTGAAGCAGGCTCCACGATCTGAGCTGTCAGCACAGAGCCTAACATGAGGCTCAAACCCACAAACTGTGAGATTATGACCTGAGCCCAAGTCAGAGACTTAACCAACAGAGCTGCCCAGACGCCCC
Source organism: Neofelis nebulosa (assembly GCF_028018385.1). Classification (NCBI taxonomy): domain Eukaryota; kingdom Metazoa; phylum Chordata; class Mammalia; order Carnivora; family Felidae; genus Neofelis; species Neofelis nebulosa. The sequence continues at coordinate 13,501,493 of NC_080789.1, forward strand.
TGCACTTTTTTAGTTTAGAATAGTTTTCAACTTACAGACAGCCCTGAGGACAGTGTGGAGAATCCCCATGCACCCCAGAGGCAGTTTTCCTATTGTTAGCATCTTACATTTGTCTCTGTTTCTCTGTCTTCCTGCAGCTTGGCCCCAGATACAGGCATAGCTGCTAAGTGCTTAGCAAGGTAAGCTAACTAAAGCCCCAACTTTCTAGCCAAAGGAAGGAAAAGGGGAGCCCCAGGAAAATAAATGAGAAGCACCGGAGACATAAAGCAGACACAGGGGCTCAAGAGAGAGGACCCCCCCACCCCACCCTGTAAAGTGGTTGATGAATTCGTGTGCTCACACCCAAGCTGTGCCTGCATGGGGTCGGATTCAATTCAGCATACCTAACACTGAGACCTGGACCCACAGATGTACCCTGACCCATGTCTTTAGACTGACCACCGGGTGGCGCAGCGGTGGCCAGATCTAAATAGCTGGACAGAGGTTTGAAAACCAAACTCCCAGGGGCGCCTGGGTGGCGCAGTCGGTTAAGCCTCCGACTTCAGCCAGGTCACGATCTCGCGGTCCGTGAGTTCGAGCCCCGCGTCAGGCTCTGGGCTGATGGCTCGGAGCCTGGAGCCTGTTTCCGATTCTGTGTCTCCCTCTCTCTCTGCCCCTCCCCCATTCATGCTCTGTCTCTCTCTGTCCCAAAAATAAATAAAAAATGTTGAAAAAAAAAAAATTAAAAAAAAAAAAAAAAGAAAACCAAACTCCCGTTGGAGCCAGAGTTCACAAAAGGGAGGCTGGAACTTGCTACCTGAATCTAACCCATTGATTTCCTGCTCAAGCAAAACAATTTCCATAAGAGTTAGTTAAATAAGGACCAGAGTTGCATAATATGCAACCCAAATGTTCAGAATCTAACTCAAAATCAGTCAGTATACAAGCACCAGAAAGCTCTTAGCTCCCTTGGGAAGAAATGGTTAACAGACAACACAGGTGTTGGAATTAGTTGACAAAGGCTTTAAAGCAGTCATTGTACAAACGCTCCAACAAGCAATCATAAACCATCTTGAAACAAATGGAAAATGGAAAATCTCAATAAAGAAAGAGAAGACCTATCAAAAAATCAAATAGAAACTTAAAAGTAGCTAACTGAAATTTTTTTTTAAAGAATTCCCTTGGATGGGCTCCATTGCAGACTGGAGATGACAGAGCAAATATTCGGCAAACTTGATATTTTAATAAAAATGATCCAGTCTGAAGAACAGAGAGGGGAAAAAAAACATTACATAAGTGGACCATTATAGACCTGTGGCACTATTACAAAAGGTCTAATATTTGTGTTATCTGACTCCAAAGGGGGAAGATAGAGAGTGTGACACTGCACACCTTTAAAAGATAAAGACTGAGGGGCGCCTGGGTGGCTCAGTCAGTTAAGTGTCTGACTTTGGCTCAGGTCACGACCTCATGGTTCGTGGGTTCGAGCCTCACGACGGGCTCTGTGCTGACAGCTTGGAGCCTGGAGCCTGCTATGGATTCTGTATCTCCCTCTTTATCTGCCCCTCCCCTGCTCTCTCTCTCTCTCTCTCTCTCTCTCAAAAATAAATAAACATTTTAAAAATTAAAAAAAAAAGGCTGAAAACTTTCCCCACGTTTGGCAAAACTATATAAAGCTACAGGGTAAAAGTGTTCAGTGATACCCAAACAGGATATACCCAAGGAAATACACATACAAAGACACATCACAGACAAATTACAAAAACTGAAGATAAAGAAAAAATTCCTGACAGCAGCCAGAGAAAAAGAATGCACTACTGAAAGAGAAGCAAATATTCAAATGACTATAAATTTCTCATCAGAAATCATGGAGGCCAGAAAAAAGGACTCTAATGTTTTTTAGTGCTTGAAAGAGAAAAATCGCCCATCTAGAATTCTGTATGTAGTGATCTGTAACAGAACAAAGTTAAAATAAAGGCATTCTCGGATGAAGATAAACAGAGAATTTCTTGACAATGCACCTGTAAGATACACCTGCTTTTAAGGAATTTCTAAAGCAATTTCTCCTGGCATGAATGTACATGAAACCAGAAGAAGACAAAATATTGTCAGAATGAAGGAAGAACAAAAGACATAGGAAATATCAGGATAGAATAATAGGCAATTCTCTCCTCTTGAGTTTTTTAAAATGGATTTCACAGTTGAAAGTAAAGAGCATTTTCTGGTGGAGTTTTAAATGAATTCAGAAGCAATATGTAAGACGGATACAAAGGTGGGGGAGTAAAGGCACCTAAAGGATGGTAAGTTTTCTATATGTGTCTTGTTTATAAGTAGATTACAAGAAAATAAGTATGTATATTGACATCCCTTTGTTGAATACTAAAGTAACTATAAAAGAGATATAGTCAAAATCTAAATATATAATTAAAATAAAACACTAAAAATATTAAAATAACCCAATAAAGGGCAGGGAAAGGGAAACTGAGAAAAACAAAGGAAACAAAAGGAGAAATAAAATGATAGATCTAAATAAAAACGTAACAGTAAATATATTAAATTATAGTAAATATAGTAAATTTTATTTACTATAGTAAATATTACTATATTTTATAGTAAATTTTAAATATAGTAAATTTTCTAAGCACACTAAATAAAAGAGATTTTCAGAATGGGCAAAAACATATGCCCCAACTATAGGCTGTGTATAAGAAACTCACTTTGACTGGGGCGCCTGGGTGGCTCAGTCGGTTGAGCGTCCGACTTCAGCTCAGGTCACGATCTCGCGGTCAGTGAGTTCGAGCCCCACGTCGGGCTCTGGGCTGACAGCTCAGAGCCTGGAGCCTGTTTCAGATTCTGTGTCTCCCTCTCTCTGTGACCCTCCCCCGTTCATGCTCTGTCTCTCTCTGTCTCAAAAATAAATAAAACGTTAAAAAAAAAAAAAGAAAAAAAAAAAAAGAAACTCACTTTGACTATAATAATACAGCTAAGTTAAAAGGGGAAAAAAATGAAAAATGACATATCACAGATACTAATATTTATATATTTTTTAACATTTATATTTTTTGAGAGACAGAGAGAGACAGAGTGCGAGTGAAGGAGGCACAGAGAGAGAGGGAGACACAGAATCCAAAGCAGGCTCCAGGCTCTGAGCTGTCAGCACAGAGCCCAACGCGGGGCTCCAACTCACAAACTGCGAGACCACGACCTGAGCTGAAGTCGGACGCTTAACCGACTAAGCCCCCAGGCACCCCTCATAGAGACACTACTAAAAAGGAAGCTGCAAGGGCTATTCTAAATAGACTTCAGAGCAAAGAAAACTACCAGGCCTGAAGAGGAACAAAACATAATGGTAAAAAGGTCAACTCTGCACGAAAACATAATAGTCCAAAATGTGTATGCAGCCTAACAACGATTTTCAAAGCACACGAAGCAAAACTGAAAAACTGAAAGGAGAAATGGATAAATCCACAAATACGTTTCAGATCTTAACCCTCCTCTTTCAGCTATATATAGAACTAACACACAAGAAATTAGCAAGGACATCAACCAACTGTATTGAACTGATATTTATTAATTATGAGTGTTGTGTGCTTTCCACACAACAACATCCAAATACACATTCTCTTTAAGCGCGCGTGGAATATTTACCACAATAGACCATATTCTAAGCCATAAGACAAACCTAACAAGCTTAAAAGAGTTGAAACCATACAGAATATGTTACTGGACTCCAATGAAGTTAAACAATAACAGGAAGTCTGGAATATCTCACTACCACTTGTGTTTTAACCACATACTTTTCAATAATCAATGGGTCAACCAGGAAGTCTTAAGGGAAACATCCACTGAACTGAAGAAAAATTTGCCAAATCTGTCAGCTGCTGCTAAAGTGCATAAAGTGCATAAAGGAAAAAATATAATATTAAATGTTTATTAGAAAAGGAGAAAGGTCCCAAAGCAATAAGCTAAGTTTCCACCTTAAGGATTAGAAAAAAATAAAAGAAGAGCAAAATAAAAGTAAGCAGAAGGAAGAAAATAATAAATGTAATGAAGAACGGACAAAGTGCTTGAAAAACCGTAAACTACCCAAGGTGAAATAGATAACCCGTAGCAGGATTCTCACAGAGTCCTGACACTGAGGCTTTTCTTTCCAGGAAGCGACTTTATTCCTGTTGGCACAGCTCAGTTGGGTTTGTACCCAAAGAACTGAGCCCTGAACGCCATGTGGCATAGTTTTTTTATATATTTTTTACTGTTTTGTCTCCCATATATGGTAACACACAAACATGCAGTCTGATTAAGTGGTCTCATTGTTACAAGGTCAGGAGGGATGTTGTCACATATAGCCAGGTTGCCTACAGGTTTGTCTGTTTTTATTCTTTCCTTAAGGAGGGGACCCTACCACAAACACGCACAGACTTTTAACTATTAAGGAAATTCAATTGCGGGCATCTGGGTAGCACAGTTGGTTAAGCGTCCAACTCTTGATCTGGGCTCAGGTAGGTCATGTTCTCACTGCTTGTGAGTTCAAGCCCCACATCAGGCTCTACGCTGATGGTGCAGAGCCTGCTTGAGATTCTGTCTCTCCTTCTGTCCCTCCCCAGCTCCTGCTCACTCATGCTCTCTCTCTCTCTGAAAATAAATAAATAAACTTACATATATAAATAATTTTTTTAAAGTAAATTTAATTCAGAGCATAAAGTCTTCCAAAAAATAAATCTCCATGTCCAAATGGTTTCACTGGAAAATTCTCCCAAACATTGAAGGAATACATAACACCAATTCTGTACAACCTCTTGCAGATATTATAAGCAGAGGAAACACTTTCCAACTCATTTTATGAGACCACATTCCCCTGATATGAGGGGAGAGTTCAGGGCTGGCGGTTGGAAGCTGGCACAGTAATAGCAAATAGCAGTGCATGTAAAAATGCAATGGCTGAGATGCCCCAAGCAGAATGCATCTAGTAGAAAGAATTGGGGACCCAGGAGAGAACGCTGGGAAACCACCAGGGACTGGCAGGGCAGAAGGATGTCAGTGAAGGAGACCAAGAAGAAATGGTCAGAGTTGAGACCAAGAGAAGCAACAGCTTCAAAAAGAAATGAGGGGTCAATAGTATCAAATGAACTGGTGTGGTTCAGACAAGAATAAAGGTGCCCACAGTTAAGAAAGAGTATAGGCTCCCTAAAAGGGAACCATTGTGCACTGATGGTGAGATCATACATTGGTTCAGTCACTATGGAGGACAGTGTGGAGTTTCCTCCAAATATTAAAAATAGAACCACCATTTATGATCCAGCAACCCCACTTCTGGGTATACATCCAAAGGAAATTAAAATAGGATATGGAAGACATCTATGCCCTGCCATGTTTTTTGCAGTATTATTCACAATAGCCAAGATTTGGAAACAACTTAAATGATCATCAATGTATGAATGGATAAGAAGATGTGATGCATACACACACACACACACACACACACACACACACACACACAATGAAATACTATTTAGCCATGAGATAGAAGGAAATCCTTCCATTTGTAACAACATAAATATGGACCTTGAGGGCATTATGCAGTGTGATACAAGACAGAAAAAGACAAATACTGTATGATACCCCGTATGTATGGAATCTAAAAAGAATCCATCTGGAAAAAACAAGAAAGTAGAATGGTAGTTACCAAGGACTGGGAGGTGGGGAATAGGAGAAATGCTTAGGGGTACACACTTGTAACTAATGGATACATACATGGGTCCTGGAGATCTGATACACAGTATCAGATTATAGAAAACTGTAGGGAAAGGTCATCAAGAAGACGTGACCAGCAGTTGACCTGTTACGGCAAGGGGATCAGAGGCTCTTCACCCCCATCCCTGTCCTTGGAATGTGGGTTCTGCTTGCCTTTACTCCCCCAGAGGCTACTCCAAGGACATAGCTTTGAGATAATGATGTTTCTATTTACTAAAACTGCCACCTAACAACTTAGAATGGCCTATCTCTTCTCTCTCTGCCCTCCCAGTTCAGGGGGCCAATTTCCATTACACCCAGGAAGCTCCTGAGGAGGTTACTAACGGACATGAAAACTGTACTATAAACATTAGACTTGCTAAAAGAATAGATCTTAATTGCTCCCACCACTAGAAGAAATGATCATTGATTGTGTGACACCACAGAAATGTTAGCTAGCTCTACAAGGGCAGTCACGTTGCACTATAAATGTATCAAATCAATATGTTGTAACCCTCACACTTACAATATTATATGTCAATTACAGTTGACCCTTGAACAGCATGGTTTGAACTGCACTAGTCCACTTATGAACGAAATTTTTTCCATAAAGATAGTATGGTACTTTAAATGCTATGATTTTCTTAATAACATTTTCTTTGCTCCAGCTTACTCCATTACAAGAATACAGTACATAATATATAAAACATACAAAAATATGTGTTAATCAACTAGTTCTGCTATCGGTAAGGCTTCCAGTCAACTATTAGCAGACTATTTAGCAGTTACGTTTGGGGGAATGAAAAGTTACACTCAGATTTTCAGCTGTGTGGGGAGGTCAGTGCCTCTAACCCCCTCATTGTTCACTTGTAAATTGTAAAGTAATAAATAATCAACTTTAGAAAGAGCATTAGTTCCCAAGTCCATCCTACTGGGCTCAAACCCTGGTTTCACTACTTAACTCAGATAAGTTACTTAACCTTCTATGCTTCAATGCCTTTATCTGTAAAATGGGCCAATGATAATCCCTGCTTCGAAGATTGCTGTGAAAGAAAAATGAGGTAACGGGAGTGAAACATTAGCACATAGAAAGTGCTCAGCAAATACTACCTGCTAATACTTCAGCACCTTACCTGCCAACTTGCCTCGCGAGAATCAGACCTAAAGTATGTGGAGGAAAAAATGAAGCAAACAACAGCCCCTTACCTCAGGTGGTCTCGTTGCAAACACGTCACTCTTGTCTTGGCAGTGAACTCTGCTGTCAATAAAGCCTCAGTCCTTCTCTGAGAATTCTCAGCACAGTGAATCCCTAATTATAGGCATCATCTTATTTTCTGATTGTTCCAGGTCAATAAGCCTTATCTTCCACATATAATTAAAAGGCAGCACGGTATTTATATAGGATCGGTAGTCCAGTTCTCCAAAGGCAATGTTTGCAGCCCTTGGCTCAGCCACCAAAGGGCTGTGTGGATCTCAGGCAATTCCATCGACGTCCCCGAGCCTCAGTTCCTAGTCGCCACTGACATGCTTCCTTCTTAACATAATGGGTGCAACGGCTTGAGCAGTCCACCGACAGCAGAGTCTTGACCTTCCTCAATATCCCCGAGCATCGCAAATAGGCAGCTGTGTCTAGAATTCCAAGCCTGAAACAAGTGAAGATTTTGAAGATCAGCAGGCCAACGTGGATGACCGAGAGAGAGTGACCACATTGCTCTCTGGTTTTTCAGATTCCCTTTCAACCTCTGCTCCATACTTCCAAGTGATGGAGATCTCACTGGTCACTAAGACCAAGCCCCAAGAGCCTGGTTCCACCCTTGACCAGCTCTCACCACCCAAAAGACGCCTTAGTGTGTGGAAGCAGAAGAATCCGGGGAGTCAGGGCACCTGGGTGCCCAGCCAAGTCCTGACCCTAATTAACTATGAGATCACAGACAAGGTAACTCCTCTCTGTGGGTATCCGTTTTCTCATCCAAAAAAATGAGAGTGTTGGCCTGGGCTCTAAGAAGTTTGCTTCTAGCTCTCAGATCCTTCATCCTAAAATGAAAGGGACGGAGAAGTCTTCCTGCAATTCAGTGAGAGAAACTTACTGGAGGAATCACCTAAGCATGAAAATAACAACACGGTTAACCACTGGTTCTCCAGAGTCTCTGGGAACCACCCATGAGCATGTTAAGTTTGCAACCAAAGTACATTGTTGCTTTTTAGCAAGGAATCCACCCCCTCTTCTTTCTCTCTTGGGTTGGCCTTTAATGTCCACAGAAGAGTAGGTTTTATTTATTTTTTTTTAATTTTTTTAAATGCTTACTTATTTTTGAGAGAGAGACAGAGCACGAGCAGGGGAGGGGCAGAGAGAGAGAGAGAGAGAGAGAGAGAGAGAGACAGAATCCAAAGCAGCCTCCAGGCTTTGAGCTGTCAGCACAGAGCCTGATGCAGGGCTCCAACCACCAAATCATGAGATCATGACCTGAGCCGAAGTCGGAGGCTTAGCCGATTGAGCCACCCAGGCGCCCCAGAGGGTAGGTTTTAAAGCTACAGTGGCAGAAATGCAGTATGATGGTGACAAGAGGAGCTTATTCTCAAAACTGCTTGTTGTTCAAGGGCACAGAAGGAAATCAACCCACTATCATTTCCCGATTATTTTTCCTGAAGCTCATTAAGGCTTTCTCAATTCATAATCAATACATTAAAGTCCCTCTGTTTTATAAAAACAGTTCATCAATATTTTATGGTTTTAATAATTTATGTTTTATTACAGAAGCAGATGGAACCCTACAGCACACATGTTCTCTAGAGACGGCAGAGGAGAGAGAAAACCTGAGTTGCAGATTCCAGACTTAACTAATCAGCCTTTCCGGGCCTCTGCCTCCAATTTGGAAGTTTTTGCATGGTGGGTGGGTGATGACCCACTTGACTACGAACTTCATGAAGGAAGGGATCAGTTCTGATTATTTCTTCACCATCTTACCATGTGTCAGCCACTATGCTATTTAACAGACACTCCCTCATCTACTCCCCCCACCCCGCCCCCACCAAATAGCCATAGTGGAAAAGTATGATTGTCCCCACCGCACAGATGAAGAAACTGAGGCTCAGAATTAGCAAGTAACTTGGCCAAGCCTGCACAGCCAGGAAATGCCAGTGCAGGGTTTGAAATCAGGTCATCTGACCCCAGCATCCATGCAGTTTGACACCTCTGCCATACAATGGTCAACATTCCTTCGTTTGGAAATATTACTTACTGAGCATCGACTTCTGTAAGCAGTGGGGATGCTGAGATGAACTGCACAGGCCGACCTGAGCACGTGGGGCTAATGCACTGGTAGGGTTAGACCACATACAAGCAACGGTTTTTAAAAATCAAAAGAACTCAGAACTTCCACCAGATTCCATCTAATTCCCCCCTTGTGACAACGCTTCCTGCAGCCCATTTCACTAACCAGGTTGTGGCATGACTTGGTCATCTTTGCTGGGCTCACGTGGTCCAGAGCAGAGACCTGGAGTGGATGGTGGAGAGACCAGCTTCCAAACACGTGCTCCAGCGGGGTACATGTTTTGAGGACCTATCCCCTGGGAATGTGTTTTCCCAGCGTGCTGGTGAGTGGTCTCCTGGGTGTTAATGTTTTCCCAGTGGCTGTTATTCTTAGGGGGCCTGTGGCTTATCAGGACAGTTAGCTTCTTTCTAAAACACACAAAGGAACCTCAGGCTGGTGGAAACATTTTGCTTCAGTTTCCAAGATGGAGACCAAATGTATAAAGGCTCCTGTCACTATAACTTCATTGTCTGCATTGCATCTGTTTCCCACATCAAGTTATTAAACCTGGGCTTTATGTTTCTTTCAGTGCCTAACACAGAGTTTGCCATGCATTAGGTGCTCCATAAATTAATGAAATGAATCATTGTTTGAGTTCAAAGCTGGGGCACATTTACTTCCTGTGCAACCTTGAGCAAGTTACTTAACTCTCTGTGTCTCAGTTTCCCCATACGTAAAATAGGGCATTGAATAGTACCTATTTCTTTTGTTTTCTTTTTTTTTTTTTTAATGTCTATTTATTTTGAGAGAAAGAGCGTGAGCCAGAGAGAGGCAGAAAGAGGGAGAGAGAGAATCCCAAGCAGTCTCCACACTATCAGTGTGGAGCCCAACATCAGGCTCTATCTCACAAACCATGAGAACATGACCTGAGCCAAAATCAAGAGTTAGACACACAACCGACTGAGCCGCCCAGGACCCCAATTTCACAGAGCTTTTATGAGGAATAATTGAGTTAATAGGAAGCCATCAGTAGAATGCATGACACTTGATATACACAAAATAAATGACAGTTTCCTGTTTTTCACAGTATCTATAACAGCAAAGGCCATTTTCCAGATGAATGTAATTTTCCCGTGCATATTTTCCCAGTGAGTATTTGTTCAATGCAGGATATGTTTCTGTAGGTAATTTTTAATACTAGGTGCGATCTTTCCCCCCAGACATTTTTCTGCTCATATTTTTTGAGTGGTCATTTCTCCTAGTGAATGTTTTCCTGGTAGGCATTTTTCCTAGAAAGGCTCTTTCTCCAGAGGTTATATCTCCTCCCCGTTTTTTTTGCAATTATTTTTTCCAGTGGATACTTTGCCTAGTGAGTATTTTCATGGTGAGCATTTTCATAATACAGTTTTCCCAGAGAATATTTTTCCTAAGGAGCATTTTTGGGGAGAATTTTTCCTGTTGGATATTTTTACTAAGCAGTATATGTTTTCATCAGATATTATCTCAGAATGAAGTGTGTTTCCAGTAGTTATTTTTCCAAATAGGCACTTTTTCCTAGAAGTTACATGTTTTTCTGTGAGTGTTTCCCCAAAGAAGTATGATCCCATTAGGAACTGGATTATGTCCTCAGATTCATACATTTGCAGCTCTAACCCTCAATGTGATTGTATTTGCAGATGGGGCCTTTAAGAAGGTGATTAGGGCTTGATGTAGTCATTAGGGTCCAATAGGATTAGTGTCCTTCTAAGAAGAGAGACAGTCACCAGAAGGGTGTAAACACCAGTGGAAAAGCCACGTGAGGACACATCAGGAAGGGGACAATCTGCAAGCCATGGAGAGAGGCCTCAGGAAAAACCAACTGTTCTGATACTTTGATCTTCTGGAGACTTCCGGCCTCCAGCCCTGTGAAAAAAAATAATTTGTTTTCTAAGCCCCCACCCCCAGTATTTTGTTATGGCAGCCCAGGCACACTCTTGTAACCCCAGTACTTTGTATCGTCATGGCTGGAGCCGAAACAGTGGCAACCTCTTTCCTTCAGGCCACTTCTGCTGGTCCCTCAAAGGTATCTCTTGTTCACCCCACATTGAACACTAAGTCCTAACTCAACACAATTAGAAGGTCTATACTGGCCTGTGGCTCCCTTTAGTGCTGGTGAAGGAATATGTTGTCCTTAATCCGATTTATTTCTCAGCCTGAAGCTCCCCATAACTCCAGTCCTGCAAAACCAGCCCAGTAACAAGTGCCCTGTTCCCATCCACGCAGCCCTGAGGTTGTACCACAAAGCGATGCAGACACATAAAGATCCTGAGGAGTGTGGAAGAGGTGGCTTAGGTCCCTTTGCCTGTATAACCTTAGGGGAGGGACACCCCGAGGGTTTATCCCTTCTGATCTGAATGTGTTTCCAGAGATGTGGAGAAGTGTTTGGAGACTCTCTTCACCAGAGGGCTTTCCCTGCTGATGGCCATAGCCATCATAGTTGGGAAAGGCCACCTCACACACTCGAATGTCAGACTTTGGGTAATCATATATTAATTCCATGCAGGCATAGGGACAAATTCTGGGCACCACAGACCAGAAGAGCCAAAGAGCCAGGCTAGCTCATACTTGAAAGATACTTCACCATCAGCCCCCCACTCTGGGACCCCAGGAGCAAGGACCTGGGACCACCACTCACACCCAGCCTTTCACACTGCCTGATAGATTGCATTCCTTCTACACAGAACGCACCAAAATCCCTTTACTCCCTTCTTATGTTTTTTTCAGTAACAAAAATCATCGAACACGGATCCGTGCTGGGGAGCCTGGGTAGGTCAGTCGATTAAGCGTCCGATTTCGGCTCAGGTCGTCATCCCACAGTTCGTGGGTTGGAGCCCCGTGTGGGGCTCTGTGCTGACAGCTCAGAGCCCGGAGCGATTCTGTGTCTCCGTCTCTCTCTGCCCCTCCCCCATTCGCACTTTGTCTCCGTCTCTCTCAAAATAATAAATAAACTTTAAATTTTTTAAAAATAAATAAATAAAAGATTCGAGTCCTTAAATTACAGGGCGCCCAGGAGGGATTCTGCAGATCCCAAACAAAGCTCAAGATGTGCTCCCCTCTACTCAAGTCAGCACAAGACATTTTGTAGCGTGAAATTTCCCATGCGTAGGAGAAAGGAAAATGCCCCATCAAACATGCAAGCCGCTGTAGGCCTCCGTGTCTTTTCGGCTGCATTACTCCAATGCGGCTCTGCCTCTTACCACCTATTTGGTTCTGCTGGATGTGACTGGTGCTCACTGACCTCCACCTCCACATTCTCCTCTTCAAGGGCACATGGCCACACAGCATTTGCCAGCTATGGCCACAAAACGAGGTTCTGGACAACGGAATGGGAGCAGAAGTGATGTGTCCAACTGCTAAGTTCAGCCCATAAAAACCCCCTTGGGGTGATTCTCACACCTCCTTCTGCAGCTGAGCAGCGACCGTCTCTGGGGACTTGTAGCTGGAAGAAGCCACAGTGTGGAAGGCACCTGGCTTCCCCAAGGGACTGGAGGGAACAGAGCCCCTGCCCGTCCACGCTGGACTGTGATATGAGTGAAAATTTAAACTCTATTATAGCAAGCCACTAAAATTGGGGGAGTAATTAGCCTACAGTGAGCCATTTCCTGGCCCTCTCTAAGCCTCAGTTTCTGGACTAGGAGAATAAGGAGACCATGTGCTATCTGAGATTACTGGTCATGAAAATCTCTGCAGGTCTCTGACTTTTTCCAGAATTTGGTCCCAGGTCTTTGGACATAAAGGAAAAAAAAAGTGCATTTATCCACCAAGTGGGCTCTTAGTGTTCTATATGTTATGCTCAGAACACATCCATTTCTTTTAATAATAGAACAGCAGATCCATCCATAACTGGCTCATTCCTGAGACGGGGTTTCAATTGACTGAGCCTCCAAGCATTTGAATTCCATAACATAAAATCAGTCAGCAATTGACTGGATTTAACTAATTTCAGTTTGTGGGAAGGCTTCTGATTTAAATATAATTTCTTTTTTTTTCCCCCACTCTAACCCAGCTCCAAGCCTACTGTACCCTACAGAATGACTATCATTCCACATTTTCCAGCCAAGAGAGCTCTCGGGGGCTTGTCCACCTTGAGGGAACAAACTCTTGCCTTGATTTCCTGTTTGGGAACTTTGGAGGCATTCCTGGAGGCTAATATTCAGGGTCAGTGAAGTCTTTCCAAGTTCTACGATACTGGCTTTGAGTGAGACCCACCAGGGTAGGTGAGTTGTATTTGTTGGACGATGCTCACTGATCTTCCTAATGGTCCCACTGTTTCCCTGCTTTCCCCTAGAGTTTACTCTCAACACAGTAGCCCGTATGATCCTGTTAAAATGCAAGTTAGATCAGGTCACTCCTCTACTTGCAGAATTCCAAAGAATTTCATCTTGCTCAAAGTAAAAGCCGAAGTCTTTATTAACCTGGCCCATGAGGCCCTACATTTTATGGTCTGACCACATTTTCTTCTCATCTCTCATGGCTCTCTCCACCTCAGCCACATGTACCTCCTTGCTGTGACTCAAACACCCTAAGCAGACACCTGCCTCAGGGCCTTTGCACTTGCTGCTTCTGCTTCCTGGAATATTTTCCCCTAGATATCTTTTTATCCTCCCACATTTTCTTAGCTCTTTGTTCCATTAGAGAGCTCTTCTCTGAAAATTCTATTTATGATTATAACTCCCTTCACCAATGGGACTGCCTAGCCCACTTTCCTGATTTTATTTTTCCCTATACCCCTTTTCTCTTTCTAGCATACTCTAGCTGTCATACCTAGCTTTCTTCTATTGTCTTCCCAGCCCTTCCTGAATACGAACTCCCTGAGACCACATCATTGTTCTTTCACCGCATTCCCCCAGCACCTACAAGATTGAATGGCACATAGCAAATGTTCAATAAATACTTGTTGAATAAAAGTAAAATTTTATTCTGCCCTCGAATTTATCAAATCATACTAGAGGCTCCTTATATCTAACATATTTCATTATTTTCCTTGGACAGATGTCAATTATTGTTGTTCTTACTGTAACTCTAGTGTAAGTTCAATTTGGTCACCCATGTTCCATGGCAATGCAATGGCATTGCCCTACTGAGAAAAGTCAGCCGGGCAGGACAAAGAGGGCGGTGACAGGTGCTGAGGTGTTGGGACCCCATTTCCTCAGAGTTGGAGATACCTGGGCCACAGTAGAGGTTGCTGACCCAAGATATGTGGACCCCAAAGTTTCAGGCCTATAAATCATCTGAAACCATAGGCAAAAGTGTGTGTGTGTGTGTGTGTGTACATGTGTGTGTAAGAGTGTGTATAGAGTATGTATATGTGTGGGTGGATGTGTGGTGTATAAGAGTGTGTGGAGTATGTGCATATGTGTGTAACTGTGTATGTGCGGGTGGATGTGAGGTGTTTAAGGGTATGGGGGGGTGTGTATGGGTTGACGTGGAGTGTATATGTGCATAAGTGTGTAAGAGTGTATTTGGGATGCGTGTGTATGTGCGGGTGGATGTGGAATGTATGTGAGTGTGTGTGGAGTGTGAGGTGTGTGCAAAAGTATGGGGGGGATGAGTGTGTGGGTGGATGTGGGATGTGTATATGTGTGAGTGTGAAAGGTTGTATGTGGAGTGTGGAGGTGGGGTTATGCATATGTGAGTGTGTAAGAGTGTGTGTGGAGTGTGTGTATCACTATGGAGAATGTGTGGAGTGGTATGTGTGTGGCTGTGTAGATGTGGGATGCATACATGTGTGAGTGTGTGTAAGTGTATAAGAGTGTGTGAGTGTGTGGGTGGGCAGATGTGTGTGCAGTGTGAGTGTGTATAAGTGAGTAAGAGTGTGTGTGGAGGGTGTGAGTGGTGGATGTGGAATATGTGTGTAAAATGTGTGGATGTGTGAGTGTATGGATGAGGGGTGTGTGTGAGTGTGTGAGTGGGTGTGAGTGGATGGGTGTGAAGTGGGTGTGAGTGTGTGGATGAGGGGTGTGTGTGTGTAAGAGTGGGTGTGAGCAGGTGGGTGTGAGTGGGTGTGAGCGGGTGGGTGTGGAGTGGGTGTGAGTGGGTGGATGAGGGGTGTGTGTGTGTAAGAGTGGGTGTGAGTGTGTGAGCAGGTGGGTGTGAGTGGATGGGTGTGAGTGGGTGGATGAGGAGTGTGTGTGTAAGAGTGTGTGTGAGTGTGTGGGCGGGTGGGAGCTGGTGGGTGTGGAGTGTGTGTGTGAGTGGATGGGTGTGGAGTGGGTGTGAGTGGGTGGATGAGGGGTGTATGTGTGTAAGAGTGTGTGTGAGTGTGTGAGCAGGTGGGTGTGAGTGGATGGGTGTGGAGTGGGTGTGAGTGGATGAATGAGGGGTGTGTGTGTGTAAGAGTGTGTGTGAGTGTGTGGGTGGGTGGGTGTGAGTGGGTGTGAGCGGGTGGGTGTGGAGTGGGTGTGAGTGGGTGGATGAGGGGTGTGTGTGTGTAATAGTGTGTGTGAGTGTGTGAGCAGGTGGGTGTGAGTGGATGGGTGTGGAGTGGATGTGAGTGGGTGGATGAGGAGTGTGTGTGTGTAAGAGTGTGTGTGAGTGTGTGGGCAGGTGGGTGTGGAGTGTGTGTGTGAGTGTGTGGGATGGGTGTGGAGTGTGCGTGTGTTTGTGCGAGTGAAGCATCCGTGTATGCTCCCCGGTTCTTTTCACAACGCCCACAAGGGCCGACCCCCGCCGCCGGGCTGTAGGATGACCACCGGAAGTCCCTGCCCGGGAGCAGCTCGCATTCTGGGGAGAGAAGACACGCGAGGCCCACGCCTATTTTCTGTAAGTAACAAAGCTAAGAGGCCAGAGAGTAGGCAGGCTGCCAGGGAGCCCTCGCAGGTAGCTTTGGCTGGAAGGTCTCTTCGCAAAGGTGGACCTTGAGTGGATATCTGAATAAAGTAAGGGAATGGGAAGTGCAGTCGTCTGGGGCACAGTGTTCCGGACAGAGAGAACAGCGGATGCAAAGGCTCTGAGATGAGATATTAGCGTGTTCACGAGACGGGAAGGATGCCAGTGCGGCGGGAGTGTGGTGAGCAGTGGGGAAGATGGCAGGACAGGAGGACAGAGAGAGAGATTAAGATGCATGTAGCATCTTGCTGAGCGATGTGTTGGCTTGGTATTTGATTTAGCTGTGAGGATAATGGGATTCCAGCAGCCGGCTGTGAGCAAAGATCCAGCACGATCCGACTCGGGTTTTTAAAGGCTCGCCTGGTGCAGAGCAGACTGAAGGGGGCAGCGTGGAGCAGGGAGACAACAGGAAAGGAGTGCAGAGACCCACGTGAATGGATGGCCTGGACCTAAGTGGCAGTGGAGGAGGTGAAACGTGGGGATGCTGACTGATACATGCAGATACGTGGACGTGTTTCTGGAGAGACAGTCTCTGCTGGCCATCAGTGTCTCCTGACCTCCCCGCATGCATTCCTCCTTCCTCTGGCGAAAATACATCCGCTTCACATTTGGCCAACTACCCTGCCTTGATGGACACAGTGGATATGGAAACGTCCTGCAAAGTTCCCAGACTCTCCTGGCTGAGGGGCCAGCCCTGGATCTCAGCTAGGCAGCAAAGGTCTCTTCCTGGAAAACTGTGTCTTTATTCAAATGGTGTAGTTCTGAAACTAGAATATATCCACCCTGATAGGGTTCCCCTGAAGGGACTGCCCATGCATTCTGCTGGCCAGACCCTAAGGCTTCCTTGGTCTCCTTCTTTTCCACTGACTGGAAGTTCCACTTTTTCCTTTTTTGTACTATCCCATTATACACACACACACACACACACACACACAAACGTATATACACCTATATGTATGAATATATACATACATGTACATATACACATTCATATATAGACCATATGTTATTATATATGATTGATTATATTACTCTATGCTGTGTATGCTATGTTATGCTATGTGCATTAGCCAAAGTTTCTGTTCTCATCAACCAAATAACCTTAAGCAACACAGAGTCCTTAGCTGTAATCAGATTGTCGAAAGGGTCCAGTATCTCCAAAGATTCACCAATAGTGTTCAGAGCCTTGTGAATCAAAGTGTGGTCTGCAAACGAGCATCACCAAAATCACGGAATTCTAGACCCCACCCCAGACCTCCTAAATCAGAATCTGCACTGACACAAAATCCCCAGGTGATTCCTGTGCCCGCGAGAGCTTGGAAGCTCCAAGAGTCAGTATGACATGGGAAGAAACTATCAGGGAGGGATTCAGGGAACCTGGGTCTTAGATTTGGTTCTGGCACCAAAGAGTCACATGATGTTGCCAACTCTCTTCCCTGCAAGTCTTCTGCATTTTGCTTTCTCACTTCTTGCAAAAAAATAAATAAATAAATAAAGTGGATCCGTGACTAGCTGTTTGCTGTGATGACTGTACACACCCACATTCCAGCGAGACACGGAACATTATAACCGGTTCAATGTCTGCATCCTCCACCATCTGGAGGAGTGGGCAGCTTTATTCATTCACTGAGAAAGGTTTGTGGACTCCATTCCATGTGACAGGCACCTGCAGTGTTCTGGGATGATTACCTGTGCCCGTCCCAGCCCAGTGTCAGTGTTCAGTAAACGTTTTCAAACAAATGATTTCATTAAAGGATTCCTTTAGAAATAAGTGAATGTGTCAAATGTACAGTGTAAGTTACTTTTTAATTATTATTGTATCTCTATAGAGATCCTTCTCCAGTTCCAACAGCCTAGGAATGTATGGAGTGAGTCATTTATCAGCTGAAGGGTTAGCAAGGATGGATCATATCTTCTGGAAATCCCAAACCCTCACCTGATGCTTCTCTTAAGTAGCTGCCATTAGCAGGTTACTCCAACCCACCCAAAGAGACCTTCTTAGAATACAATTTGTAGGCAATTCACCTGCCTGGGAAAACAGGTGCTAACTTCTTTGTAGCTAAGCTGTTGGGGGGGGGGGGGGTAAAAACAACCATTTCCATAGCAACAGAGATGCACAATTTAAAGGACATAGTGTCTCGCTTAAATCTATTTATAAAGAATGTGTAGGAAATACAATTAAGGAAACAGCAGATGAAGTCCTCAGGCTCTGACTTAATTGTCTGTCTTCTGTCACTCAGCACTCAAGAAAAATGGGCTATGAGAGGGTCGAGGGGTCAGCGGCCAAGGAGGACGCACCACAAGGAGCATGTGGCTTTCCCCCGTTGCTGCAAAGAGCCGAACCCCTTCACAGCCCGGGTATTCCCAACCCCATTGCAGGAGATCCCACTGCCAGAGGCTAGCTTCAGGCTAGCTTCGCTCCAACAGTTTTTAGGGCGGGCCAGAGATGTAGGTTAGGAAGTCATCTCCTTAAGGGCTGCTTTCATTGTCCCTGTGGCTTACTAGGCTGCACAAGTCTTTTCTGTGACCTGAAACTCCCAGCATGAGACTCCCAAAGCTGCATTTATAAGCCCTGCCTCCTCTCTAAAATTCATCACGCTATTTGGTGCTACAGGGATGCCCCTCACTCAACATTTCCAAAGCCAGTCATCTCTCTGGCTGCTGACTTCTGTCCCACCACCGTCTCTGGCATCCAGGACGCACATCCCTAAATCGTGCCCACTTTTTCTTCTCATTGTCTCTTGCAACTTGTCCATCATCGTGACCCAAAGACTGCACAAAACGCAGCCCAGCCAGGCTGGATGCAGGGCTCCCGGGGACAGTTCTGGGCTCTTTTCCAGGCCACATGGCCTCTCCCACCACACACCCTAGTCCCTGGGCTCCAGCCCCCAGGAGTATCCAACTAAAATCTAGTGTGCAGAGCAGAACCCTGGCCACACAGCAACTGAACTTGCTGGCCCAGCCCTGAAGATCCAGATGCTGGAGTAGCTTGTGTTGATGTTCCCTGTGCAGCTTCTCAGAATGGGTTTCAGCTTTCACCAACTCTGCGGGAGCTGGGAGCTGCAGCCTCCCCTCCACTGACACCCCTGTGTACAAGTATGCAGGGTGTGCCTGACTGGCAGGGGTGACTGGCGACCCCCCTCCTCTGACCTCTCATGCTCCACGTCAACCTCAGACACGCATGCAAACTGGAAAGAGGAAAAGGCCACCCCTGAGCGTGAATGCGTTTCTCTAATGAGGCGAACCTGTTAGGGCCACGTGCAATCCACATGGACTCCTAAACCGACTAAGATGTGCCTCTCCTTGCCACATGAGTTGATGATGACCCAGCACGTCAAAATAAACAGAAAATCAAAATAAAAGCACAAGAATACATAGTGCCTTGCTTGTTCAGCTAAACTTCCTGGGCCATTTCTCCAGCACCTTCCTCCCTTCCGCAAAAGAACACATCTTCATTTTTCTGGAGCATCTAACATTTTTCTGTGACACAGGTGCTGCTGGGCAAAGTTTACCCTTACACCAAGGTTCTCAAGCAAAGTCCATGCTCCTTCCAAGGCTCCAGCTCCTTCCCCCAAGGAGCCAGGCACATTCCCTTGGGACGTGCTGCTCCCTCCCTGGGTTTCTGGATCTCTCTTCCCCCAAATCCTTATTTGTTTGGCTCCTTTTTTTTTTTTTTTAATGTTTATTCATCTTTGAGAGACAGAGAGAGACAGAGCATGAGAGGGGAAGGGGCAGAGGGAGAGGGAGACACAGAATCTGAAGCAGGCTCCAGGCTCTGAGCTGTCAGCACAGAGCCGACATGGTGATCGAACTCACAAACTGTGAGATCGTGACCTGAGCCGAAGTCGGACGCTCAACCAATGGAGCCACCCAGGCGCCCCTGTTTGGCTCCTTCTTACCATTCAGTTCTCAGCCCCGAGCAACCTTCCTGGACCACCCTGTCTGAAGGAGCCTCAGCCAGGGTCATCCTGTCACTGTTTCCTTCCTCCATGGCATTCATCACTGCCTGCGATGATTCCATTCACTTGTGACTCCACTGATTTTCTGTGTCCTCCACTTGGATCTAGATTTACTGAAGCAGACACCCTGTGTCAATTCTGCAGCCTTAGTGCGTACTCAGAGTCTGGCACATAGTAGGAGCCCAGCAAGTTAGTTTGTTGAATTATTGAATAATCTTTGTTTACACCTTCCTAGTGTGTGGTTAGCCAAATAATCACCCTGAGTAAGAGAGGACAGTAGATCTCATGGGATTCTGTGAGCTCTCAGGTAACAACCTGAGGTGGGGCTCTTCCGGAAGACCTGCTACTGTAGACCAAGGGTAGATACCCTGCACCTGAGAAGAAAAGTCAATGGATAACAAGGGATGGAAAGATATGTAATAAAATTCAGTGCAAAATGCTGAAGAAAACTTTAAAAGATATGAAGCACGACAGAATGCTTCAGAATTCAGGCAGAACCTCAGTCCTGAGCTGCCATTGGTTAAATACTCAGTAGATGTTAGCTATCACTGCATACTTCCTGGTGCAATCAGGAGTGTGAACCAGAACAGAATACCTGCTTGCTACAAGGGTGAATGTATTAGCCCATTCAGGCTGCCATGACAGAATACTCCATACTGGGGGGCTTAAACAACAGGAATCTGTTTCCTCGCAGTCCTAGAGGCTGGAAGTTCAACATCAGGGTTGGAAAGATGGGTTTCTTCTGAGGGCTCTCTCCTTGGCTCGTAGATGGGCGTCTTCTTCCAGTGTTTTTGCTTGGTCTTCTCCATGTGTGTATCTGTGTCCCAATCTCTTCCTCTTGTAAGGACACCAATCATATTGGATTAGAGCCCAGCCCACCCTAATGTCCTCACTTTACTTTAATTACCCCTGTAAAGGTCTTATCTCCAATTACAGTCACACCCTGAGGTAATGGGGGTTGGGACTCCCACAAGTAAGTTTGGGGGGAGACACAATTTAAGCCATAACAGTTAATGAGATTTCCAAACATAATACTGTGTATGCAAAATTCTTTAAAATGATGCCTGATACATTCTCTTTTTAAAAAAAATTTTTTTTAATGTTTATTTTTTTGAGAGAGAGAGAGAGAGAGACAGAGTGTGAACAGGGGAGGGGCAGAGAGAGAGGGAGACATAGAATCTGAAGCAGGCTCCAGACTCTGAGCCATCAGCACAGAGCCTGACATGGGGCTTGAACTCACAAACCCTGAGACCATGACCTGAGCCAAGGTTGTACACCCAACTGACTGAGCCACCTAGGTGCCCTGATGCTGGATACATTCTAAAATTACTCTATAAATGTTGTTATTATGATGATTATCTGTAATTTTAATAGATTTCATCTCTATATCTTTGCCTGGCATGTAAGGTTCAATAAATATGAGTTATTTTATTAGTTTATTCTAGAAATATTGATCATCATCTACTGATGTTAGCCATTATTCTAGGGTGTGGAGTAGAGCTGTGAAGAAGATGGATAAGAGACCTGTCCTCATGGAATTTATTATATTAGTAGTAGTAGTATTTCCAGGGCCTTTCATAATTAGCCAGTCACATAACTTTACTTTAAAAAAAAAAAAAAGCTGTGATTTAGCAAATATGAATCCATGTTAGCACCAAGAGATTTACTTTTCCTAAATGTTGGTAAACCATCTGTTTGTTATCTGCCCTGGGACTTGATGGAATTAAAGTTTAGTGCTTTAGAGCGCCAGCTGTCTACGTCATCATATGCCGGGACAGAACAAGCCCGTGACCCCTCTTCCACATCTCCACCACCTCTGGGCTCCTCACCAGGATCACCCACCTTGGTCTTGAGATCAGCTGACATTCCTTCCAGTGCTCTGGGATTTGGTCTGTCAGGACATGTGATGTCATTTAAAGCACTTCCTGCCCTCTCTGCTCACAGGTGCCCTCTGTGTGCTCACCTGTGTGCAGCTCCAATTCCACCTTCAAGCTACTTAATCACCCTCACCAGTTCATAACCCCAATCGGGCAGAACCCTTTTCATTTAGAAGCTGAAGGTGAGGCCTTCAGAAGATGATGACGTTTGGGTAAGGGGGGTTGTAGGACCACTCTCATGGGATTACTGTTATTACAAAGAGGAAGAAGGACAGAGTTCTAACATTTTCCTCAAGTGCTGGCCTTCTCTTTTTCCTGTTCTTTGCTTCAAATAAAATCCTGACACGACCATTTTGGTGTGGTTCAGGATACTATGGAACTCCTACCCATTGAGAACTGTCCTTATACACTGATACTGTATTTCTGATTTTGACCACCATCTTTTAAAAACCTGAGCCCCTCAGATATCTTCTCTGGGTTTCTTAAGATACAGCTTTTCTCTCTCGTTGTACTTATTTATGATGATACAAAGTCCAATTGTTCTTTTTAAGAATTTACATATTCTTGGGACACCTGGGTGGCTCAGTGAGTTAAGCTTCTGACTCTTGTATTCAGCTCAGGTCATGATCCCAGGGTCGTGGGATCAAGTCCCATGGCAGGCTCTATGCTGAGTATGGAGCCTACTTAAGATTCTCTTTCTTTCTCTCTGCCCCCATTCTGCACTCTTTCTCTCTCTCTCAAAAAAAAGCCTGTTTAAGAATTTATACATTCTTTCAACAATTATTTATCAAGCACCTACTATATGCAAGATACCTATTGTAGATCCTAACAGTATAGCAGGTAACAGGAGAGACACTATCAATATGCTCCCAGACCCTCTACTTCAGTGAGGTGGGGCATGATATGGGTATAATATAGGTTTTGTTTTTTAAATGTCTTATCCTAGTTTTGAGGCCCTGGCTAGAGGGTGGTCAGTCCCATTCTTGAGTAGTTGATTAAGTTCACACCGCCCACCCACCTCTCTTGTAGGGCTCACACTCTGGGTCACTGCCCATCAGCTCTAACCACCCCAGGGCCACATACCACACAACCAGAGATACCCTTTATGGCCCACAACCTCCTGAAATTATTCAAATCAGCCTATCCTAAACCTACTTATCCCGCCACACCCTTTCCTTCTTGCAGAACCCACAATAAAGCCTCTGTCTACAGATACCTCCCGTGAACCTCATCACCCACCCTATGCTTCAGCTGAGTGTCTCTGAAGAGTATGCTATTTCTTCCCAGGGAGCCAAGATTAAGAAAATGGTACAACTCTTTCTAGTTTCTCTCTCTTGATGTGTGTCTGGCCTCACTATGCATCACCAAGATAAAAACAATAAAACAGTGTGCCGGTTGAATCCCTGATTCTTGATATCTAGGTGTAATTGCCTCAAATTCCCATTGTCATGACCTAGATGAGCCCTCAGATACAATGTAATTTCTGCTAATTCCTTGTGGTTTGGATTCCTGCATTTCTACATAGTAT
Source organism: Neofelis nebulosa (assembly GCF_028018385.1). Lineage (NCBI taxonomy): Eukaryota > Metazoa > Chordata > Mammalia > Carnivora > Felidae > Neofelis > Neofelis nebulosa. The sequence continues at coordinate 13,524,684 of NC_080789.1, forward strand.
CTGTGTTCCAAGCCCAAGTCTCCTTGACAAAAAGCTCCCCTTCTTCTTCTAAAAGAAATACACTCACAACTAGTGTTTGTAAAATTGTACTGAAGGCTCCGTGAGCTTTTGGCAGATATGGACATGGTTGCCTGGGGAGAGTACAGCAAGAGAAGAGAAGATCTAGAATGACACTCTGAGGAGCTCTGACATTTCCAGGCGGGGTAGAGCAGGATATGGCTAAGGAAGACTGAGTTAAGGCTTCCAGGGAGGTGAGAGAAAGAGCAGCAGAGGAAGCATCCCAAGAGCCAAAGGAAAGGGAAGGTCTTGTCAATAGGTCTTGAACTTCCATGAGACCAAGAAACCTGAATGTTGAAAAGCACTCCTTGGATTTAGCCATGTGGGGATCTGTGGAGATCTTCTCATGAGGTATTTCAGTAGAGTGGTGAAGACAGATAAGAGTAAGCTGAGGACTACGTGGGAGGTGAGAAGGCAAATGCATGCATCTCCCTGAAGGATCTTGACTAAGAACGGAAGAATGTGGTGAGAGATGCTACAGTGGCCCCAGATTCTAGCCCACAGCTCGGTGTCATACTCAAGTGGCATAGAGGTGAATCTTCCAGCATGGCCATCAGAGTGGCTAGATGGATGAGATGGAGGGAGTACTCCTGGGCCCATATGGCCTGCAACTGTGGCCAAGCGATACCAGGAACAGCAATGTGCTCCAATTAGAGGACTCTGAGTTTCCAAGGGGAATGTCAGAGCAGCCACCTAGAGGTGGAGCAGAGAGACTGCAGAATCAGATAACCAAGCCCCCAGGAGTGCCAGCACTCGTGTCGACCCACAGAAACAGATGGCACCAAACCCACACACACAATGATGCAAGCGTGTCAAAGAACACAGCAGCCAACTGGAGCCAACTGACTCCATGGCCAGAGCTGGAGCCACTTAAGCAACAAAATTAATAAAGTACTATTGGATTATAACCCAAACTATAAAATAAATACCATGAATAAATAAATAAATAAATAAATAAATAATAAATAAATCTATCTATCTATCTCCTGTGCAGATGGAGCATTACTTTTCACTCCATGATTGTGAGCTGTGCATAGTGACTTCCTTCCAAAGAGGACAGTATGGAAAGGATGGGATACATTTGTGGTGGAGAAACCTGACATATACTACCTTGGCCAGATGGTCAAGGTCAACACTAACAGTGATAAGTCATATCAAAACTATGTACCTTTGATTTCATGTGAGAAAAATGGAACTTTACCTGTGTGATCTTCCCCCCATTCACACCCACACCCATAGCCCCAGTCTAATCATGAGAAAAACACCAGACAAATCGCAATTGAGAGACATTCTACAAAATATCTGACCAGTACTGCTCCAAGTTGTCAAGTGATTAAAAGCAAGGGAGCTCTGAGAAAATGTCACAACCAAAAGGTGCCTAAGGAGACATGACAACCAAATTGCATTGTCCTGGATAGGGTCCTGGAGCAGAAAGAGGAAAAACTAAGGAAATCTGAATAAAGTGTGGACTTTACTTAATAATCATGTATTAGGGTTGGTTCATTAATTGTGACAAATGTACCATACTAATGTAACTTGTTAATAATAGAGCAAACAGTGTGCAGCATATGGGAACTCTCTGTATTATCCTCACAATAATTCTGTAAATCGAAAACTGTTCTAAAATAAAAAGTTTATTAAAAACTTTTTTTTATAAAGCTTTTTTTTATAAAACTTTAGGAGATTCATGAGTAAAAGATTCTCCCATCCTGTCCACAAAACAGCATCAGATGTAGTGTGCTTCAGGGCTCCACACACCCCTGGAGATACTCTACTCTGCAACAATTAGCAGGAAGGATCCTGAGGATTTGAGAGGAATTCAAAGACCCTGTCTTTCTCCTCCCACTGCCTCCTTAAAGTCACCTGAGACGCACTCCCCTTTTCATTCAGATTCTAACATGCAGAGAAACAGGAGAAAAACAGCACTCTGCAAATCAGTGAATTACCAAAGCCAAAGAAAAAGCTTAAAGCACTGGACTTTGATTACTGGGTTGGACCCACCCGATGGGGTAGAAAATGAGGACAATCAGAATAGCTTCCTGAAATAAAGAGGCTCCATTTATGTTGTGCAACTGAATGTATTGTGAGTAAATGTGGAACTCCTTTAACCTTGAGGTATGTTCAGGATTCTTAGTCCATGTGTGGCATGCACCTGCCCCCACAAGCTGATTACAACTCCTTAAACCAAAAATAGCATAAGGTCATCTGTGGCTGCTGCCAGGATGCCAAGACACAAGCAATGTGTAGAGACCCCGTGTAAGCAAATCCACATAAGAAAGGGAGGATGTGGGGAGGAAGGGTCTCCTGACTCGGTAGAGGTCCTTGTCGTGCATAATGGTCTACTACCCGAATTCCCTCCACTCTGGTTGTGCAGACCATACTGCAGCAAGCTGGAATGAAGAAATCCACACCTGCTGGTGGGTCATCCTTTGGGGACTCTCACCCAGAGATCCCAACTCTGTTGGGATCACTTTCCTCAGAGTGGAAGAAACTGGGAGATCATCATTGAACATTCCTAGTGCATCCTATAATGCCCTCAGAAATGAGGCCATTAGTTTTTCTCTATTTCTCCATGTTCAGATAGGAAATTTGACCACCCCCTGTTCTCTACTTTGGGAGATGGAGGGGCAAGGAGGTGATGAAGATCAGGGAGGTTATTTAACATGCAGCCGATTTTAGACAAAAGGCTGGGGGTCCAAACTAAGCAATGTTGTGAGGTATTACAGAAACTTAAATAAGCAAGTATATAACACCAGACTAAGGTATCAGGGCCCGCAAGACAGGAACCATGCCTCGCTAGGGAACACCAGAAAAGAAAATGCAACCAGTGGCAGGCAACCACTCCCTTGCCCATGATCAGGAAGCTTTATTCCAAGTATAGAAAGTGAGTGAAACAGGGGAACCCACAAACTCTATCTGGAACACAGTGGCTCCCATCCTTCTCACCCACCTTCTGACTCTGAATCAGTAGATCTGGGATGGAGCCCATTAATGCGAATTTCTAGCAAGCTTCCAGGTGGTGCTGACTGCTGAACCGAGGGCCACACAGTGTATTGTACTAATATGGGAAAAGCTAACTACATAAAGCAATGAGCAGAGCACAGGCATTTATTCTTGTGCATCTCTTTTCCCAGCTCAGTGTATGTGCTTCCTCTCTGCCTGGACAGGAGCATCCATGTTACCTGAAAGTGTAAGATTGCTTGAGAAAGAGTGAAAAGAACAGCAAGTTGTAACCTGTAGGAGATTCATGAGTAAAAGATTCTCCCATCCTGTCCACTGCAAAGTCACTCTTCAAGACTCTGCCCCCAGGATCTGCCTTCCCGAGTTCAGAGAGAAGCTTTGACTTAAACTGGTGAATTTGTTAAATGAGGGGGAGGGGTGGGATCAAACAAGGACTGAATTAAACACAGACGTTGAAAATCTGGGTCCCACTGAACAGATGTAAGAGTTAGTTCCCTTCCCCTACCCTAGTTAGGAGGTCGGTTAAAAAGCAAGCCCTCACAAAGCTGTTCTCATGGTGCCTCAGGTATAAATGGACATTCATAACATCCATTGAAGGAGTGAACCATAATTTCCTCTGTTATACATTTCTTCTAAAGTAGTTGCTTGTCTCCCAATCTCACGTAATCACTTATTGAACACTTACTAAGGACCATGTACACTGGGAATAGAGACAAAGGACAAGGCTCTACACTCAAAAGCTCACAACCTAATGAGGAAGACAGACAAAACAATGGTCTGTGGTGGTACAGCTTGATGGGTGCTATTGTAAGAGGTATTTGCAGAGAGAGATCTCAACCGATGTTGAGAGTTTTACCAAAGGCTTTCTGGAGGAACTGATACCTGAACCAAGATCTGAAGGACAAGAAAGAGCTGGCCTATGTTATGGACTGAATTCATATGTTGAAGCCCTAACCTCCAGTGTGATGTTACTTGGAGGTGGGGCCTCTGGGAGGTAGTTAGAGTTAGATGAGGTCATGAGGGTGGGGCTTTAGGATGCTGAGATTGGTGGCTTTGTATACAAAGGGAAGAGAAGGAGATGGCTGGCCTCTGGATCTGTGAGAAATGAATGCCTGTTGGTTAAGCCCCCAATCTATGGTATTTTGTGGTAGCAGCCCAGAAGACCAACACAGGCTAATAATAAAGAACAAGAGGGGCATTCCAAGGAGCAAGAGCAGCCCCAGCAGAGCCCCAGAGGATTGTGAGAGTTAGCCTTGTCCTGGGAGCTACAAGCGCTTCCAGATGCCTGAATCCCAGGGCTCCCTCATTGCTGGTACTACAAGGAAGGTAACAGTGAGAATGACAATTAGAAGTTCAAAGCAAGATACCAAAGAGCAAGAATGCACACTACCAACTATGATTAGTTTGGGCATTCAAGGAAGAACCTCCCTGATCTTCATCACCTCCTTTTCCCTCCATCTCCCAAAGTAAAGAACAGGGGGTGGTCAAATTTCCTATCTGAACATGGAGAAATAGAGAAAAACTAATGGCCTCATTTCTGAGGGCATTATAGGATGCACTAGGAATGTTCAATGCTGATCTCCCAGTTTCTTCCACTCTGAGGAAAGTGAGTGAACACTGAGCAGGGAGGATTTCTTGAAAGGGGTGTGGCAGCAGAGGGGACGGGCCAAAGGCGCAGGATGGAATCCCATCCAATCCCACTTTGCATTCCATTGTAAAATGAGCATGGCTAATTCTCTTCTCTCATCCCCTCTGCAGAAATTTGCTTTCCACAGAAAACTGCTTAGGGACATGTATTTGCTTGAGGCAGATTGGAGAGGCCATGACTTTGGTAAATGTGCATGGAGCTCATTCAAATTGGATGGATTAAAGAACATTTTGGCCAAAGGATTCTCCAAAGTCTTTGCCTGGCTGGTTACATAGAGGCAACTCTGCTGATCGTCTGACTCCCTTCTGCGTGCTGGGCTGTACATCTATGGCAACCTTGTAGGGCACTTACCAAGCAAAAAATAAAATTATGCATCGAACTGGAGGCGTGATGTGCAGGAGACAGACAACAGTGTCTCTATTAAACCACTTAGCATCACCATCCTTAGCCACTTGGGGCCAGAAAGGATGGTGTGTTTGAAGGGCAGTGTTTTTAAAAAGTGTTCCAAGCACATACAGAAATAGTTTTTTCTAACAATTAAGAAACACTTTCAGATACTTTGCTGTGGTGGGGTATTTCAGAAACATTTGTGTCTTTAAATGCCAGATTCCTCAGACTGGTTATTGCAGAAGTATGAAAAGAGAAAAAAAACTTCTATTTGAAGAAATTTGTTTCAGAATGCACTCAAGCAGTAGTGATTTGGCATGGGGAATTTTTCATTCTCTTTCAACCTCTTAAAGATACGTACAAGTGCCTTTGGACCTTCGAGGATCTTAATGACGGGCCCCCTACTTACCTCTATATTCTCTTCTCTTCAAACTCTTCAGTTGACCTCCTACCCTAAAATATTGTCTAAATGTCAATACTTAGCCAAATGTTTCATGCTGGTGGGCGCCTTTGTCTCTGTGCTATTCCCTCTGCTTAGAATGAATTTGCATGGTGAACCCCTTCCTACATCCTTTGAAATCAATAGAGACACAAGGAAGTCATGGAAGACGTCCTCCAGACCCCCTAAGGTAAAAAGTGACTCATTTTCTCTCTTCTGCTGTCACACCTTTGAGTTTGGTCCCTACTCTTGGTCACTGGGGCAGTATGGATGAGCCTCTGCTCTTCTCATTACTTTATAAAAATGGAGACTCAGACACAGCTTCAAACATGGCCCTTGGTTCCTCACCCACCCCAGAAACATACAGCTTCCCCAGCCCTGCCTCCTGCTCATTCTAAAACTCTCTCATGCTTAAGTGGGTATGTTCCTTATCTGGTAAGCATGTATGTTCTGTGTATGTTCTCTGGATGGACACATAGGTACATGGAGGCACATATAATATCTGACAGTCATGGAGTGCTTTATGCAGTGGGCTTAAGCGAAAACTTTCTTACTCTCAGTCTTTATAGGCCTGGGCTTATGGAGGCAGGGTGAATCAAAGGAAAGCCTCGTATTGGCCAACTCGCCAAAGATGAGGCTTGAATTCTAGGCATTCTGATGGGCACTAAATAGAGTCTGGCACAAAGTTCTATAGGAACACAGAGGGTGGAGCTGCTGGTCTTGCCTGGCGAACAAAGAGGGGCTTCACAAAGGAAGTGCCCAGTGCCATCATTGCATCCTTACCAGTGCAGCCCAGAAAGCAAGGTAAAGTCTTGTTCGTGATGTCTGGTTGGATGTGGATGGATGGGTTTTTTGATGCTTAAAGATGACAAATGATACACGTACCATGTGGATTTGGCCAAAATTCGAATAACCCGAGTCTATGATATACCATTCCATTTGCTTACTTGACAAACACCATTCTGCCTTCATTGAGAGAGGGTCATTCACCTAGACGTTTTCAAATATTAATTCATTTGAGCCTCATAACAATTCTATGAAATAGGTACTATGTGATTTTTTTCATCCATAGGACAGATGAAACTAAAGCATGGAAAAGTTGGATAATTTACTCAAGGTTATAGAACCAGCAAAGGGGAGGATTTGAACCCAGGGAGCATGGGGCTAGAGCCCATGCACTTAGATACTATTGTATGCTGCATCCAGTGCAGATACAGTGAGAAACCATAAGCTCAAGGCAGCTTACAGCCTGGCACATAGTAGGAGCTAAATATTGAACACTTTTGAATAAATGGATGATAGAAACAATAGAAAGAACAGATCACTTATTTGGTTGCACTAATCACACTATTGTATAAACCTGCTTACATATTTGTCTTCCTGTGAAACACTGAGATTCTTAAAGACAAGAAGGGGATCTTAGTCACTTCAGAATCTTCTGAGGTCCAACACATGCCTATACTTGCTCAGTGAAGAGACATGTATTTAGTGCTTTGAAACTAGATATCACACAGTAGAAGATCCACAAATGGTGCTATAATGCTGCTGTAATAATTGGGAAGAATTCTTTTCTTTTTTTTTTTGAGTTTATTTATTTATTTTGAGAGACAAAGAGAGCAGGGAATGGGCAGAGAGAGAATCCTAAGCAGGCTCCGCCCTGTCAACGCACAGCCCAATGCGGGATTCCATCTTGTGAAACGTGAGACCTTGACCTAACCTGAAATCAAGAGTTAGGCACCCAGGTGCCCCAGCACAATTCTTTTCTTTTCTTTTTTCTTTTTTTTAATGTTTATTTACTTTTGAGAGAGAGACAGAGACAGCATGAGCAGGGCAGGGGAAGAGAGATGGAGACGCAGAATCCAAAACAGGCTCCAGGCTCTGAGCTGTCAGCATGGAGCCCGACGTGGGGCTTGAACCCATGGACTGTGAGATCATGACCTGAGCCAAAGTCGGACGCTTAACCGACTGAGCCACCCAGGCGCCCCAGGAGAATTTTTTTCTAATCAAAGATGATCAGCACATCAGCCATAGGTCTATCTATACCTGTGTCTGGCCATCCTCACAATGGGGTAATTCCCTCTAAGAAAGCCAGCTTTTCACAACAGAGAAGTTGACAGAGAAGCCAGGTTACATGTGTTACGAACAAATAAAACAGAGCTTCCCTTTCGTATTGATTCCCCTGTGATGGACTTCAAAGTCATCCTATTTTTGAAACTTTAACTGGCACTCACTTTTTCAAGGACAGCTCTGTGATTTAACATGAGCATGCCCACAAATCAATCAACTCACGTTATGCACATATATCTCGCAGGGATGCCCACAAGAAAGGGCACAGAGCACTCTCGTCAGATATTTCATAATTCTTTTGACAAAATTATGCAATGGCTAGCCTTTCAATCATAATTAGTGACATTATCCAATGGAGTATGGTACAGAAGAGTGGAGAAGAAATGAATTTGAAAATTGGACCCACACGGGTTCAAATTCTAGTCTGTCTCTTCTAGTTGTATGCCCTGGAACATGTGACTCGACCTTTCTATCCTTACCTGCGGGAAAAAAAAAATGGAAACGATAATGTCCATCTGTAAGGGGCCTTGTGAGATGCATATGCCAAATAGCAGATACATAATAGCTCTGATATAAAAATTGTTTTCTTTACTTCTTTCCCATGACCCTTGGTATTCATAAAAATATCATCATCTCCATACTACCAATAAGAAACACCTAAGCTAGAAAAGATATGTCTCGCCAATGTCTTGACCCTCTGAGTCAACCACACAAGGAGTCTGGTTATCTAGGGTATTCAGAATGAATAGCATTTAAAATATGATGATAGGAAGGACTTCCCCCCAATCCTGGGTTTTCTTGGGGCATTTTAGTGAGTTCTTTGAAAACACAACAAAAGGAATTCCCATTATGCTATTTCGTGGGGTGAGTGATGCAATCTCTAGCCACTTACATATAAAATGTGCATATGACACATACTCAGTATATTCTAGTTTTAAGAATGTACACCCTAGAGTCAGACTACTTTAATTAAAACTGAGGCTTCAACATGTATCAGCTGTGTGTCCTTAGGAGCTATATCTAACTTCTTCATGCCTTGACTCTGTCACTTGTAAAAGGAAGATAAGAATAATACCCATTTCTTAGAGTTTTCTGAGGGATTGAATGAAATAATGCATGGAAAGCACTTAGATCAGTGCCTACCATGTCAAAAGTGCCCGAGGAATTACACATATCCAAGTAGCAACAGGGTTATCTGGGTAACAGGGTGATGGTTGATTCTCACTGCCTCATATTGTCATGTATTTTCTGAATCTTCTGCAGTGTTAGTCATTTTTGCTTTCACACATATCCAAACCTTAATGCTGTCTCAATTTGAGAGACTTTTTTTTTTTTAATGAGTCAAAGGGTGGGAGAGAATAGAGCCAATGGGTGGAATCCAGAAACAACAATTGAACATCGGGAGGTGAAGTCTAGAGCAATTCTTAGGGGGAAAGTAACTGCAAGAGCTTCTTAATAGGTGGCCTGAAATTGCAGGCCAATGGGGTGAAAAAAATCTCTAGAGTAGGGTCCGGACTCAAAAACCTGCAGGGGTTCCTGTAGACAGCATGAATGGGTGAAGCTGACAGGGTAAAATCAATACGAGAGGGGTGTTGGGTGGGGGAGTGGGCCAAATGGGCGAGGGGCATTAAGGAGGGCACTTGTTGGGATGAACACTGGGTGTTACATGTAAGTGATGCTTCGCTAAATTCTTATTACACTATATGTTAACTAACATGGATTTAAATTAAAAAAAATAATAGTAATAAAATTTTAAAAACATACCTCAATAAAGCTGGAAAAGCATCAAAAATAGTAGTGGCAGGCACTCCAGAGAACTGGATAGTACGTGACTCATTCTAACAGGGCAGTCACCACTGACTGTGGCTTGTTGCAGCCATACTATGCTTCTAGATCTTGTGATTTGGGGAGAGGACTCAAAAATCTGGAATTTTATGTAAAGTACCCCAAATTTTAAATGCTGCAAACTACTTTAATTTTTTTTTTAATATTGAAAGCTAAACAAATATGTCAGGAAGCCATCAGTTTGCAACCCATGCATTAGAGAGCTTGTCTTCATCCTGAAGAATTGGTAGAGGAAGCAGAGAAAGTTCATATAAAACCCAACAGGGGGCAGGAGAGATGCCCAGTGGGTGGCAAAATAGAAGGAGCAGAAAGACCTGGGTTCTTGATGACACTGGTAAGACAACAAACCAATCCCGGCACTACCTGTCTCCTGTCTGGTTAAAGATAAAAACGATAAATGTTTAATGACTTCATCCACTATCAGCCAGGTTTTCTGCTTTTGCAGCCAAATGCACCCTCCCATACACACAAAGCAAAAGAAGGTCAATCTGGAGAACAATCCAGAGAGAAAGGTGAAGGTGTGGATAAGCAATGCCTCAAAAAAATCTATTTGCTCATTTAGTCATTTTACAAATATTTATGGTGGAACTACGCTGTGCCAAGCACTGGGCCAGACACTGAGGGTTTCAGGGATAAATCAGATTCAACCTCTAGGAGCTCACAAATGGAGGCATTTGTAGCTCATTTTCATGGACCAAAAGGAAAAAGAGAACGAGCTTAAAAGACTAGGCCATGTGAATGGGCTGCCTACAGGTGCAATCCAGAGGATGATTTCATGCCAGGTGGGGCAAAGAAATACACCTATAGACAGGCCTTTGGCTGGCTGCCAAGAACATGGAACCTGTGCACCAATGTCAAGGACAGGGTGTTCAAACATGGCCCCCATGCCATTTTTATAAGGCATTTTCATCTGGCTGCTATCCGGGAAGGCCCTGGCCCTCGTCTCCTTGCCACTTTCTTGTACTGTCCAATTTCACAGCATAATTTACAGCTCTCCCTGCTCAGATCCTCCCTGGGACTGAGGAAAAATAGACAAGCAGAGTAGATGGCCCAGAGAGAACCTGGGGAGATCAGGGAGATCTGGGAGGAGAAAACTGGCTGGGCATCGCTCTGCTGCACAGAAATGAGTGCGTTCTCTCCATCCTCTGTCTGTCCTCCCTGTGATCTCTCCCCACTATGCTCTTCCCATGTAGACACTGAGCCAGCTGTGGGGAAGGCTGAGGCTGGTCCAACAGTCTCAGAAAGTCAAATAAATTAAAAGGCAAGGACTAGTTGTGTCCTATTGGAAAGAACATCTTTCCCTCCTGTTTCTAAGTTCCCATGCTCAGAAACAAGAAGTGTCAAGTGCACAAAGGAATAAAAGAATGTCTTCCCAAAAGAGCCCCATTTCCTTCTGCAAAGGCCCTGTCCAATTAACCTGAAGGAAGGGGGGGGGTTTGCCTTTCTTCCTTGAACCACGATTTGCCAGATGTGGTTGAGTCTGGGCCGCAGGTCATTAATCTAAGCCTCAAGAATATTGCTGTCACGGTCTCCTGTAAGGCTCAAAGACATAAAGTTGCAGAATTGGAAGTGAATTTAAACACCATCTGGCCTTATGCCTCCTCTGCCCCATCTGACGCTTCAATCCACCCTGCCAAATCATTTAGCCACTCAACAGATTTCCCTTGAACACCTACTGTGCACCAGGCACTGAGAATAGAACAGTGGACAAAACAGGCAAAGGTCATCACCCTCACGGAGCTCACACTTGAATTCCATGTGGTTGTCCTTCATCTGAATAAGAAAATGAGATCTTGCAACCTCTGGGGCCAGAACAGCCCTTCCTGGGACAGGTCTGACTTCTCCAAGGGTCTTCCCTCCATTGAATCAAAATATCCATAAAAGTCTTTCCCTTCACGTGCTAGGTGTTATATCTCTTTCACACCCCCTTTACAGCTAACAATCTCATCACCCCTTCAAAATCCAGCAGAAATGCCACCTTCTCCGTGGGGTCTTCTCCGCTCCATCAGGGAATGTAAGTCCATACTCCCCGTGTTCCTGAAGGACTTTGTTATTGTTCACAGCTCTGCTCTGGAACTTACCAGGCTGAAGCCTAGGCCTGCCTCCAGTGCTGTGTCTGTCCTCATTCCCCTAGCAAAAGTCACTGAAGGGCAAAGCCTGAGTCTTCCTATCTCTACGCATAGCATCAAGCACAGAGACTAGCATCTAGCAGGTGCTGGGACATTGATTGATTAAATGAATGAATGACCAAAATATGCCCAGTTCTTTAGCAGATTTGTTATTCTGAGGTAAGTGGCCTTCAGATATTCAGTAGCTACCTCTTTTTTTAATGTTTATTTATTTATTTTGAGAGAGAGAGAGAGAGAGAGAGAGTGGGGGAAGGGCAGAGAGCAAGGGAGGGAAAGAATCCCAAGCAGGATCCACACTGTCAGTGCAGAGCATGATGTGGGGCTTGAGCTCGTGAACTGTGAGATCATGACCTGAGCTAAAATCAAAAGTCAGAAGCTTAACCAACTGAGCCACCCAGGCGCCCCTCAGTAGCTACCCCTTAAGTGCCTACTGCATGCTGGGCACAGTTTGAGGCCTGGAGCCCAGGCCTTGAATGAAGCAAGAGAAATAAGAAGCAAGTACAGAAGTAAAGAAACAAGAGACTTTAGATAGTGGGAGCGCCATGAGAGAAATAACACAAAGAGTTGAAGAGAGAGCCACTGGGGTTTCTTATACATAAGCGCTCAGGGTGGTCTCTCTGAAGAGGTGACATATGAGCTGACACCTGAATGACCACAGGAGCTGGTGGGATAGATCCGTGGGCAAGGCTATGCCAGGCAGCATTGAGTGGAAGGGCTCTCAGGAAAAGCAGGCTTGTCACGTTGTAAGCACAGCAAGGGGACCAGGACCTGGGGTGGAGGAAATGAGCCCAGAGACTCTCCAAGGGTCAGCTTATTAGCACCTCGTGAGCATGGTAGGGACATTGAAGAGTTTTACCCAGAACAGTGACATACTCTGCCTTAAGCCCTTGAGAGATCACCGTGACCGAGGAGAGAAAACAGGTTTCTGAAGCCATAACAGCAGTCGGCACAGGAAACCCAGGGAGAAGGCCATTGCATTAGTCCAAGTGTGAGTTGATGGCAGCTGGTCCAGGATGTACTGGTGGTGATGGAGAGGAGGTGAGATTCAGAAGCTATGTTGGAGGGAAAGCCTACAGAATCTGCTGGGTGCAATCAGGACAGAGGGTAGGAGAAAGATGGGAGCAAGGGTGGGTGGTGGTTGTTGGCTCAGATGGATTTCTAAATGAGTAACCTTTCCAGTACCCCAACGCTTACAGAGAGGACACTCCCATTTTGCCCACATCAGCGAAGATGCTCCGGAGTGAAATCTGCCAGCACACCTGGCTCCTTCCTCCTAGCCCCCAAGCCTCCCTCGCTTGCCTCCTGCACCTTTTCCTTTTCTAAAGCCCTGACTGAGCCTACGAGTCACTGCTATTGATTTCTCCAGCAAAACGTAATTTGGGGGAAGCCGGTTTACTTTTTTTTTTTTTTGAAGCATCATTTGTACACAGCAAGTACTACACAGCGGGGTGATGGCTTCCCTGGAAAGCTGTCCCATCTCGGGCATGGTAAAGATCTGTGCAAGCCAGCAGCACAGGGAGAGTGTTGCACACTGTACCATTTTAATAAAGTGTTGATTTCGGACAGGATTTCAGGTCTTGGAGGGAAGTGGCTTGAGCCAGTGCATGTCTCTTTGCCTCGTGTTTGCCAAAGCCCTTAGAGGAGGTCGAGAGCCTCATTACTACAAGAACCCATTGCAGACCACACACCATTGAATCCTTGGCCAGCCTATGAAATTGATTTCTTGCACTTTATTTTCATGGCTTAAGTAACAGACGGAGGGTGATGGCAGCTGGTTGACCTAAATCCAAAGATGGAAAACACACCGCACCTCCTGAGCACCCATTCTTTCCTTTCCCCTCACTGGTCCACGTTTGGCCAGAGTTGCACCTGCCCAGGTTTTCAGACCAATTGTGCCTTCAGTGTATACATAGCATCCATTTGTTTTTCTCATTCAAACACAATGTATTTATTGAATGCCTCCAAATACTCTAGGGTTGCAGCCATGAGCAAGGTAGAGCCAAGGTCCCTACTCTCATGGAATGCCCAATCTAGTAGGGAACGAGACTGAAATGACAAATAAGATGGTTTCACAGTGTATTAAGGAAAATATGACAGACGACAGAGTGACTCTGGGGCAGGGTCTATAACATTTTCTAGAAAGAGTCAGAGAGTAAATATTTTTGGCTTTGTAGGCCATACGGTCTAGGTCATATCTACTCACCTGTTAGAGGATGAAATCAGCCACAGATGATATGTAAAGGAATGAAGGATGAAACTGCGTTCGTAGGAACAGGTGGCAGGCCTGTGGACTATGGTTTGCCAACCCCTGCTCTAAGGCAATGTGGGAGGAATATTTAAAAGGGTGCACTGAAATAGGGTGATATTTAAGCTGAAGTCTGAATGGTGAGAAGGAACTTGCCACCTAAAGATTAAAAGGGAAGGCATTCCGGACCAGGGAATACCAAGTGCAAAGCCCTGAGTCATGACTATTTTGGGAACAGAAATGCCCATCCATGTGGTGGGGCAAAAGGAAGACAAGGGTCACGGGCAGGCAGGGATTGGTCAGCAATGGTCCATTATCCAATTGCACATGGCAGGTGTTCAATAAATAAATTTGGCCCTATCAAAGGAAATTGAAGGGGCTCAAGGTTATTACCCAAATAATTTAGACAAAGCTCCACACTCTTCACTCAACTCTGTGTGCACCAGTTCTAGCCACGAAAATCTTACTTTACCTCTGTGATCAAATTCCCACCGAGAACCTCATTTCCATCATTTATGTTTCAACCTTGTCTCCTATTAAGGAACCCACCTGGGCCCAAATCCTGCCTCTATAACCTAGCTTGAGACCCCAGATCTTTCAAAACCAAGGACTGACTTTAACTTAAGGGATTCTTGCCTCTGCTCCCCTAAAAGAGAGGGCCCTGTCATGTGCTAGCTGCTGCCAAGCAGACACTTGATATGGCAGTCACTAGACTAGATGTATTTGCAAATATTCTAGTTCTCTTACTTCCAGGGACTTTCACACCCCCTGAGAGCCGTATGATCAGTGACATACTTTAGCCAATGAACTGTAAACAGATAACTGAGTAACTTCCAGGTAGAAGCTTTATGAGCCAACGTACAAATTGCCACATCTCTCTCTCCAGCACCACAAAGGTACGGCATTTGTCAAAAGGAAGCCCCCTTCTCATCTGTGTTGGACATAAAGCGTTAACAGAAATAAACTTGTGTTGTGCTGAGGCACCAAGAGTCCGTGGTTATGATTGCAACACAATGTGCCCCATCCTGACCAATACAGAGATTAGGACTCGAAAGTAAGGGATGGCCATAACGAAGAACTAAAGTACGTTATACTGATCCAGAAGATGGACAGTGGGTGACTCAGGATATCCAAAATTAAGTCAAGAGAGCAAGCCAGGGGAACATGGAAACACAGCAAATCTAGGAAATCTAACTACTAAAGAGTTGTAGATATGGCTCTTGGCTCACGGGAGCTACTAGAGTTTAATGCTGACCTCTAGAAGCTCACATCTGTGGACAGCTCAGCTAAGTAAACAAGTAAGGACAATACTTTGTGTAACAAGTGCCACGAAGGAGAAGTCATAGGAACAAAGTCATAAGAATAAGAGAAAGTGAAGTGGCATTAGCAGTGCCTTTAGTTATACAGTAATAGTAAGATTAGTTGGCCAGGCTACATTTAGTAGCTTGTGTAGAGTCTGTGCAGGTAGGGATTTGTCTGCCTGATTCTCTGCTCTATCCCTAGATCCCTAGTAGGCACTGGTGAGTAGATGTTGCATAGATTTTTGCCAAATGAAGACATTTTGAATCTCAGATATGGCGGTAAAAGAGTATTTCAGGCAGAGGCAAGTGCATGTGCCAAGCCACGAAGCTTAACTTTATAATCTCAGGATTCCACTTACCTGGATAATGTGATATAGCCCAGGATAAGGAGGCTAAGAGAGACATAGCAGAAGGAGTCAGGATGATCTTGGAGAAGTAACCTGGGACTCTGATTTGCAGCCATTTACTCAAGGTCAAATACCCACAGGGACAAGGAAGAAAATGTGAGTGTGTGAGGCCATAGGTTGTTAAGACAATATGTGCTGGTAGAAACCTGGCCAACTTGATGAACTGTCGGATGCATCTTCCTCGTAAAGGCTTTCAGTTTGGGATGATTAAAAAATATTGTGATGGCCTCACGCAACATGTCTGGAGGCCGTAGGCCGGTTGTGAGGCACCGATTTTCAAATCCTGCCAAGGGAGACATTCAGAAGACAACCGGGGTTTCAAGAAAAAGAGTGCAAGTCCCCAATCATTATCCATAATCTCAAAATTCTAAAAGCTGACAGCTGAAGGCTTTTCATGGGTTTGGCCCAAACTCATCTGGCAGCAAACACTGACTGAACTTACACGAGGCTATTCACAGTCTTCATTTTTCCCTCTTCATGTGAATATTCATACATTTCACTTGATGTGTTTGATTACAGGGTACTGCCCTAGAGTTCACTGCTAGACCTACATGATATGCTGTAGCTTGTTTTTCTTAACTCCAAAAGCTTCCAAATTTTTGGAAGACTCAAAGTTTTGGATCAAGGATTATGGGTTTCTGACATGATCAGATGCATAATCTTTTGGTGGAAAACTCTGGAAGCTGAGCTAAGAGTAGACTGAAGGAAGGAGAAAAGAGAGCTGGTTAAGGAGCTATAGGCAAACCGGTGGTAAAAACGATGGAGAGTTGCTCCAGGATGGATCTGCTGGAGACAGAGGGGTTTGGGGGACAGCTCCCAGTCAGAACAACACAAATCAGTGCCTGATTGGAGGTGGGAGGTAAGAGAGGAAGGAATCCAGGATGAGTCTCATGCCTCCAGCTTGTCAGAGTGGACAGATGGTGAGCCATCCACCACAAGAGAAAATCCAGAATGATTAGAGTGAAGGGAATTGAAACTATAAATGCCAATTTGGACCTGTGCATGTGAAGTTCTTCGGCACCCTGTGGTTGGAGATGCGCAGCAGGGAGTTGGAAATGTGGATCTGGATCCCGGGTAAGAAGCTGGTGACAGAGTATAAATTTGGGAGGTGTCATGGTTTAAAATTTATTTATTTATTTTGAAAGATGCAGGACATGAGTGGGGGAGGAGTAGAGAGAGAGAGGGAGAGAGAGAGAATCCCAAGTAGGCTCTGCACTGTCAGCGTAGAGCCCAGGGCAGGGCTTGATCCCATGAACTGTGAGATCATGACCTGAGCTGAAATCAAGAGTCAGACACTTAACCAATTGAACCACCCAGGCACCCCAAAGAGATTTCATGATTTAAATAGTGTCCCACAAAAAGGTATGTCCAAATTCTAACCCTCGGTAACCATGAGTGTGGATATAACTAATTTCAGAATCTTGAAATGAGATCATCCTGAACTAAGAGTCCTAAATCCAATGACTATTGTCCAAATAAGAGAAAGGAAAGGGAGGTTTGAAACCCAGAGAGAACACAGAGGAAATTAGAAATGAGAGTGATTGCCAACGATGCCAGAGCCACTCAAGGCTAAGAGAGAGGAATGCAATGGGTTCCCCCCTGCCTCAGAGCCTCCACCAGGAACCAGCCCTACTGACACCTTGATTTTGGACTTCTACCCCCAGGACTGTGAGAGAATAAATTTCTGTTATTTTAAGCCCCCCAGTGTGTGGTAGTTTGTTGCAACAGTCCTAGGAGATGAACACAGATGCAAGGATTTTAAGCCCCAGGATATGGTGAGGAAGGAGAGAGGTGGACCCAAGACAGAAATCAAGTGAGACCAATATGGCATTGAAAATATGGCGTCAGAATGGTGAGTAAGGGCAATCAGAGAGGTAAGACGAGAACTATGAGGGTGGAAGCTCGAAAGGGCATGAGTTTCAGCAGGAAGGTGTGCTCCTCAGTGTCAGATTTTGCAGAGAAGACATATAGACCTAAGGCTGAGAAGAGAATACCAAATTTAGCAATAAGGTCATTGCTGACTTTGAGTTGGAGAAGTGCCAGTAAACTAAGCAATAAGTAATCTGTGAGAAATGTGAAGTCAGTAGAGAATTCTTTCAAGAAGTTTGGCAATTGTGAAGGGAAGAAGGTGGCCACACCAGCAGCTTGGAAGCATTTAGATTCAAGAAAAAGCGTCTGCAGGCTAGGGAGCATGAACATGTCCAGAGGCTGTTGTGGGAACTAGCACTGGGCAAGGCTGGCAATGTAGAAGAAAGCAGAGACCATGAAGGGGCTAAGACCATCTGAGAGAGACTTAAATGCAACATTTGGGATATGGAGTCCAGGGGACTTCTTAATAGAGAGCTGCTGTGGGGAAGCAGGTGCCCAGTGGGAAACATCTCCCCGCCTCCCTTGCAGCCTGATGGGGACATGTGATCAGTTCTCACCAGTGGTGTGGAGCAGAAGTGGTACGTCCCCTCCAAGCCAAAGTGGGTGAGGAGTGGGCATGCCTTCTCTACCCCTTTTCCCCTCACCTCCAACTGGATGCAGAGGACATCATAGCCCTTAGGGATGGTGGCACCACAAAGCTGAGAAAGCCTGGGTTCCTGAATCACCACCCGGAGGAAAGCCTTCTGTTAATAGGAAAAGTCACAATGGACTGCCATAAGTGAGAAAGAAAGATTGTCCCAAGTCATGGAAATATGGGAGTTTGTTTGTTTTAGCAGTTAGGTGACTGTAATGCAATCTGCATATTATATGTGTCCAGAACTGACACTGCTGGCTTCCTGCAACCTGCCAGAGCTCTCAGCTGCTACCAGACTAACCCATTAAAGATCATCTGCCTGACAGTATAGCACCTCTCCTACCCTAACTGAAAGTCTCTCATTCATTCAACGTAAATGGTTAAGCTCCTATCATGTGTAGTACCCCGAGCAGGAGACAGGGATTTGGCCATACGTGTGATAAGGTAGCTTACATTTTTAATGGGGCACACAGAAACTAAACAGACATGTAAACATGTAATTTAATATTAGGTAGGAATATATGATGTACTTTGAAAACATGAAGCAAAATAAAGGCATAGAAATAAATCGAATAAACAGAATAGAGGGATGGATGGGCTGGGGTGCAATTTTAATTGAGTTAGTCCAGGAAGGTTGCCTTGAGGATAAGACGTTGACGCTGAGATTTATGCAAAGGGACCAAGCAAAGCTAAGAAAAAGCTGAAGGAAAGGCAAGCCGGACAGAGGGAGCAACTCATGCAAAAGCCCGGAGAAAGGAATGTGCTTGGCATTTTGGAGGGCAGTGAGAGGGCCAGTGTGGCCTCAGCAGAGTGGGCAAGGTGGAGGGGGCGTGACACAGGTAAGGCAGAGAGGTGAATCGCGAGTCAGACCGCCTTGGGTCTTGGGGAGGAATCTGAGTCCTTTTCTAGGAAATTGGGAGCACAGACCCTGTCTCCCAGGCAGGCAGGCAGGCAGGCAGGCAGGCAGGACTTCTCCCACCATTTCCCAAGAGCTTGCGTGTTTCCTCCCTGCACACCTGTCTGGCTTCCAGGACCCAGCTCCTGCCCCTCTGTTCCTCCCCCTGTTAACTTGCTCAGAGCTCTCCTGGGCACGGAGCAGCCAGACTGCAGGGTGCCTTTGCCAAGGAGAAACAAGGTAGAGGAAGCGGCTTTTGCCATGAGAGGTGACTCCTCTGCAGAGAAAATGAAGTTCATGGGCATACTGGGAGAGAAGCAGCACCCACGAGGCAGTGAGCACTAAGTCTATATTTGAGCTGAAAAACATGCAGACAGGCGGGCGGGAGCCCAAACACAACTGTTTATGCCTTCTGCGATCGCAAATGAGTAATTTTGCCTCCTGGAGTTTCAGGAAGCTCCTCCAGCTCGGAAGCGGAGCCATCTCTCATACTAGAAGGCCGCAAGGATGCGTGTGAGGGTGTGGGGGCCTCCACAGATGGAAACGCTTCCAACACCCGCAGTCGTTTGCATTTGCACACTACGCTCCGCTCATTCTATCCTTGTGGTCCTGGCCACACAACAATCTGGGGCAGGGACCGGCCCGTTTTGTTGACAAACAAGGGCATACTGGTGCTGACAGGTGATGTGTTATGTGGGCCTAAGTTCGCAAAGCCAGTAGAGGGGTTATTCTTGTGAACCACGTTTAAAAGTCATCATGATTTCACCCCCCCTCCCAACCCCCCGCATGAAATAATCCATGGGTACTTAAAATTCAAACTCCTTTCCATGTCCTAAGAAATCTTACACCAGGGAGCAGCAAACTCTAGCCTGCTGCCTGATTGTGTAAATAAAGTTTTATTGGGACAAAGCCATGTTTGCTTATTTGCATATGTCTATGAGTGCTTTTGCGCTACAGTGGGAAACTTGAGTAGTTGCTTCAGAGACTGGCTCACAAAACTAAAAGAATTTACCATCTGGCCCTCTAATATCAGATTTATTGAACCTACCTCTTCACCGTCTGTTCAGACCCACCTTTCCTCTCTTATCTCTGCTCTCTCTTCTACTCACTCTTTTCCAGACACACTGGTCTTCCTTCTCTTCCCCAAACAAGCCTAGCTCTTCCTGCCTCAGGACCACTTGCCATTCTCACTGAAACGCTTCATCATGATCTTCACACACTGGCTTCCTTTCACATTTCAGGTCTCAGATCAAATGCTAACTCCTCAGGGAGGCCTTCCACAATCTCCTCACCTAACAGGGCCCCGGTCCTGTCTCAAATTCACTCCTCTGCATTTTTTTTTTTTTTTGGTGGCATGTATGATCTTCTAAGTCATCTTATTCTTTAATGTACTCATTGCCAGAGTCTTTCACTAGAAAAACAGCTCCATGGGAACAAGTACCCTGACTGTTTTGGTCACAATTAAATCCCTGATATATAGAACGGTATCTGACACATAGTGGATGCTCCATAGTCAAGTGCTAAACGAATGAATGAATCAAAGAATCAATGAGTAAATCATCACTATCCTCGATGTACAGCGTAGTTTCTCAACCGTGGCGCTAGTGATATTTGGGGCTGAATAATTCTTTGTGGCAGGAACTGCCATGCACACCGCAGTGTTCTAAGCAGCATCCCCGATCTCTACACACCATATGTCACCAACACCACCGAATTGTGACCACAGAAAATGTCTCCACGCATTGTCAAATGTCCCCTGGGGGTGGCCGGGGAGCGATTCACTGCCAGTTGAGAACCACTGAAAATACATGGTTTAAAGCTGTCCTTGGAGCTGGAAATATAACAGTGGGCTTTTATACAAGACCACACTCATCCAGATTCCTAGTTAATTGTAGGTGTACCTACCAGGGCGTCTGTGTTGGGGCCAGCTCCTTGATGAGCTGATGAAATTGTTTCATTAAGGAAGTATGAGCATTGTTTTGGAGACGGAAGTCCCAAGCCGGAAACCACTTTAATGTTTTCGGTAGGGAATGGTGAATAACCGGGGAGCCTGAATGTATGGATTACAAGTTATTACCAAGCTCTGAACTGACATGAATGTAAAGAGACATTGCTGTGTCCCAGGGAGGGTGGCAGGCAGAAGGGGCCGTGTGGACAGAGAGGCCAAGGCGCTCTCTTGGGGGATCTGGCCATTTACAGGGAATCAGAATTATTAATGTGAGTGTTTTGTTAAGTCTTTTCCCATGACAAGAAGAAAAATGGATGAGAACCGAGATGGAGCAAATGCACCGCCTGGCAAGGGCTGCGGGTGATCTCTGGGGTCCGCAGATGCAGGGAGGGTGGGGAGAGCCACTTAGTGATGTTGTTTTCTATGAAGAAAATGCTGAGTGTGGGAGCCTGCTATTGACACAAGCTGGCTCCTGCCACTCTGCCTTTGATGTAAAGGCTGGTCAATGTATTCTGCTCAGTTCTTGGGGTTGGAGTCTATTTTCATAGCTCTGGCCCCCATGGGGCATAGCTTAATATGCCACCCAACAAACATAGCCCTGCCTCGCCAGAAGGATGGTTGTCCTCCAGCAGGTGACCCTTGGGGCACCATGGTGTCGGCAAAGAGGAGGGACTCAGGCCAGGCCAGGCCGCCCTGACCCATCAGCTGCAATTCCTGGTGAAAGTGGGGCTTGGAGGGAAGAAACAGGGCGGCATAGGCAGCAGCCAGGAGCACTGCCTCTTGCAGCTGGTACATTTCCCTCAGCCTAACTTCCCGTGGGTCCTTTTCCCCTTCCGACAGCCCCAGAGACTAATCCTGCCTCCCATTCCCCTTCACTGCTGCCGGGACTGCCTCCAGTTCTCAGATTTGTCTCCCACCAAAGACTGGTTTCAAATTAGGATGCAGTTCTGGCTCCCGGATTTCATTGTGGAAAATAAGCACACAGCCTTTTCTTCCTAGGGTGTTGGGACTGGGAAATAGACAGGGGTGAATGAAAACAGCACAAGAAGGGAAATGAATATTGTGGAATCTGTTATTTTTTTATGTATCTAGGCTCTATTCCCCCTTCTGATGATAACACTCACATTCTGGGGGAGACCCATCACCCCCTAACTCTCAGTTCTTGGGATCTGAGCTACGGCCAGCACCAGCCACACCAGATTCAGGGATAGGTACTTGGCCCAGCGCTGTGACAATCATGGTACGCCGTCCTTCTGTTCATGGTGATGGATTTATAGATGGACAAATGACCCTGGTCAACTCAATCATCATTAGCCCAAGGACTGATGCTACATGCTAAGGAGTTTAGGGAAGAGGTATGTTCCTCCTGCTGGGATTGAGAAGAGAACAGAATGATGGCCAGGAGCTGCTGGAATCCATTTCCACCACTGGCAGGGAGACTGCCAATTGAGCCAACAGCTCTATGAAATGGGGACAGCCTGACCACGTCTTGCCGCCTTGCTACAGCCATACCTGAAACTGGCCCCACTTGGAAGCTGTCAACTACATAAGACACACATTATATACAACAGTCCTTTTGATTTTTGTTTCCAGCTAGGTTTTAGTTGGGTTTTGGATTTCTTGCAACAAAGGAATTCTGTATTTTAAAAAATTTCTCAGAGGATTTTGATCGAGGATTAGTTTCCTTCTTCCCTATAATTCCTAAGTCCTTTCTCAAACAGTGGCTGGGTACTTTCTCATATATGAGTACTCCTTCTTTTTTTCCCCAATATATGAAATTTATTGTCAAATTGGTTTCCATACAACACCCAGTGCTCTTCCCAAAAGGTGCCCTCCTCACTACCCATCACCCACCTTCCCCTCCCTCTCACCCCCCATCAACCCTCAGTTTGTTAAGAGTACTCCTTCTTTAACCCTGATGCTGGAAGCTGCTGAGTAAATATTTATTGATAACCTACTATGTTCAAGGTACCACGTTTGGTTTTTTACCTAGGGTTGCTTATTATTATTATTATTATTATTATTATTATTATTTAATTCAGGTTATAACAACATGCGATGGATAGTCTTACTCTCAATTAAAGATGAACAAACTGGGACTTAGAAAGCAAAGTTAAGTGCTGAAAGTCATACAGCTAAGAAATGGCAGAGTGAGCATTTGAATCCAACACATCTCTCCTACATCATATAAGCCCTTCTCCCATTGAAGCCTGAAGTTACAGTTAAGAAAAACAATGGTTATGCACTGCTTGATCATTGGAATTAATAATACAATTCGCCATTGGAGTGCTCACTGGAAGCCCAAGCCCTGGGCTAAGTACATTGCCTATAATATTTCTAATGTCCACCCAATACTGTAAGATATGGATTGTTTACTTACCACCATCTCCATTTTAAGAACGACGATCCTGGGGCACGTGGGTGGCTCAGTCGGTTAGGTGGCCGACTCTTGGTTTCAGCTCAGGTCATGATCTCACAGTTCATGGGTTTGAGCCCCACATCAGGCTCTGTGCTGACAGTGCAGAGCCTGCTTGGAATTCTCTCTCTCCCTCTATCTCTGCCCCTCCCCTGTTTATGCTCACTCACTCTCTCTCTTTCTCAAAATAAATAGATAAACTTTAGAGAAAATAAAAAAGAATGAAGATCCCGAGGCTCAGAAGATGTAAAATAACTTGCTCAACATGCTACAGTTAGCTCAAGAAGAGATAGAATTCCAGAATTCCAGACCACGGAGAGTCCAAGCCGGCTCTCTTTCCAGTAGCCAGATTTCCTCCCAAATCTCAAGTGAGAAATTAACATCTTAAGAGCTTTGCGTTTTCCCACCCCCATGTATCCCTGATCCATAAAAGAAAGCTCTTAGGAAATTTCGTCATATGCCATCCACTTAAATATTTCATGCAGGAGAAGCTTGACTCCCCAGTTAAAATAAGATACTTGGAGGCTGGGTCCATGATTTAAACATCTACACACCAAGAAGCGTAACAGGTGAATCATGAATACTTACTGAAGAAACAAGGTAATTCTCCATCGAAACCTTTTCCCCAAGTGCGGTCTGTGGAGATTTCCCTGGGAATCTTGCTAAAATTGCAGATGTCCAGATCTGAGGCCAGACCTAGTGAATCAAAATACAGGAGATGAAGGAATAAAGCAATTGTGGTATATTGGAATATATATATATATAGAGAGAGATATTATATATATATAAATATAATAAGAGAATATTATTCAGCCTTTAAAAGAAAGAAGGAAATCCTGCCATATGTACCAACATGCATGAACCTTGAGAACATTGTGCTAAGTGAAATAAGCCAGTCATGGAAAGATAAATACTGCATGCTTCCACTTATATGAGGTATCTAAAGGAGTCAAACTCACAGAAGCAGAGAGCAGAATCGTGGTTGCCAGGGCAGGGAGGGAGAAAGTAATGGTCAAAGGACATAGAGTTTCAGTTATACTAGAGGAATTCATTCTAAAGATCTGCTGTACAACAGATCTCTATAGTGCCTCTAGTTAATAATAATGTATTGCACACTTAAAAATCTGTTACTACAGCATGCACAGCATTGAAATAACCCTGAGTTATTTACCAAAAAAGAACACCAACACTTGTCTTTTTAAAAATCTGTTAAGAGGGTAAATCTCACCTTAAGTGTTCTTACCACAATAAAATAAAAATGCAAATTTAAAAAAAGAACATAGGGGGACAAAGCACAGGAATATGCATATTAACAAGCACCCAAGTGTCAGTTATCCAAGTGACAGTGCATCCAAGCGTCTACTCTGCTAAACAGCAGTCAACCTGAGGGACAAGCCTTTATTCCTTCACATAACAAACTGCCTGAGTGTCTCTTATACCAAATGTACCTTGTTAGCCATTGAAAATAAACAGTAACCAAGGTCCCTTCCCTCAGGGGACCTAGCAGTGGAAAAAGATAGTATTCAAGTAATTACGAAAACTACTGTTTATTTACGATTATGCCAAGTTTTGTTGGAACAGCAGGGAGAGATCATGGTACACCTTGTGGACCAAGTGACATTCTCACTGAGCTCTGAAGGTGGGGCAGGTAAACAAGCAAAGTGTCTCAGGCATAAGAAACAGTATGTACAAACACCTTGCGAAGGAAAGGTGAAAAGAAGGTTCTAGAAACTGAAGGAAAGGGAGGAGGTCTACAGTGTTGAGAGGGAGGGTAAGAGTGTTACATTATGAGGCTGGTGAAGCACAACCTGGGGAGGGTGGTTGTATACCACTAGCATTTTTTTTGGTTTATTTTTGTTTTAATTCCAGTATAGTGAACAGTTATATTGGTTTCGGGTGTACAATAGAGGGACTCAACAATTCCATCAGATGTGCATTTTAAAAACATCAGGTTTTTCCAGCTGCCTTGTAAAGAAACATTGGAAGAGGACAAGAGTAGAAGCAGGAAAAGCAGGGGGGAGACAGCTGTTGTCCAAGCAGGAGATGAAGGTGAAGGTCAATGTGGACGGGGGTGGTTGTGGACAGTGGACAAAGCCACATGTATTTGGGGGGTAGAAACAACAAATCTCAAGGATCAGTAGGATACAACAGCACGGGAGAAGACTTGCAAATGGCTAGATAGAAACCCAGGAGAGAACAAGTGCTCTATCGGGGAACATGATGAGCTTGGTTTTGGAAACGTCGGTTATAAGTGTACATCAGTCAAGGCTCAATGGCAGGCAATGGAAACCACTCTAGCTGTTTTAAGCAGTAATGGATTTAATTCCCAGAATTAGATGTTCTCTCTGGTATCTCTTACTGTGGAACACACCATTCCAAACTTTATTTCTTATAACAAGAGCCATTTCCTTAGCTCACAATTTCTCTGACAATTTCGGGTTGAGCTTAGCCAAGTGGTTCTTCCGGTCTTGGCTGGGCTCACTCTAGTCTGTGGTCATTTGCAGACTAGCTTAGCAGCTCTGCATCTGGACACTGATTAGCTGTTGGTTGAGCATGATAAAGAACTCTGGGCCATATATTTCTCATCATTTAGCAGTCTGGCTTGAGCTTTTCACACAGCTGCTGGGAGAAGATGTATATGAGGCCCCTTAAGGGGTAGGCTCAGAGTGGGTAGAATGTCACTTTACCTCATTCTGTTGGTTAAAGCAAATTACAATGTCAGCCCAAATTCTAGCAGTGGGGAAACAGACCCATCTCTTTATGGGAAGAATTGCAAAGTCTCCCTGCAAAGGGGAATGGATATAGGGAGATATAAGACATCATGACCATTTTTGCAAACAATCTATCACAAGTACTTACAGAATCATGGAAAGGACTGCAGGAACACGCCCCATACTCAGGCTCCAACAATGAACCTGAGAACTTGCCCTCCAGGGGAACCTCTGCCTCTGCCACAATCAGGATGGCTGCCGCAGGACCACTGCTTTCAAGAATGGACTGCTGTCATTATGATACAACAATCAAGAAGCCACTCTTGCTGCTCCCACTTCAGAAGCAGCTGCCTTTCCATATCCAAAAATGCAGTGACCAGAGGCGGGGACCCCACTGCAGAAGAATCCGACATCCCACCAACTGCAGCAGGAAGATGGCCTCTACCTTCCAAATCTCATGTGCATACATATAATCGGTTTTCCTCCAGAATTCCAGCTGCAGTGGAGTCTGAGAAATATAACTGCTAGCTTTCCAAGCTTAATAGTTCAGGAAGTTACTCCAGAAGGCATTGGGATGGATTCTGGGTGTCTGACCACAGCATATATCTCAAGGTGATTGTGAGTAAGCCAAGGAAAAATTAAAAAGAAGCATCTGGGTAAATGCAACCACCATCCAGGTGAGAAGTCTGGACTGATTTGAGATTTGAACAAGAGCTGAGCATGGCCCAGGGAGTCAGCATGGCCCAGTGATTACTCAGGGACCAGGTGAGAAGTCTGGACTGATTTGAGATTTGAACAAGAGCTGAGCATGGCCCAGGGATTCATGGTGTGCCTAGGATTCATGCCAAGGCGAAACATCCTAACCATTTCCGGAATACAGTTAACAACCTACCCCATCCCCCACTGTCTCAATGATTCTTGCTCTAAGACAAGAATGATAGAAACGTTCTTCAATTACACTGAGCCCAGAGTCTAAGCGTGCTACTCCACAGCTCTGTGAATTTGACCACTTCCTCCTACAGTCTTGGTGTTTTCCCCAGTGTAGCAAGATGAGTCGGATTTGTCTACACAGATGAATCTCAAAAGCCTTTTGCAGCAACGGAATCTATGAGAGTTCCTTGCTCCCATGTACAGGTACGATTCATCCTCCCCCTCCAGAGTCTCTTTGTGAAATGTACACTTCCCAGCAGGTAGAAGGATTCATTCCCTCGACATTTGGTGATGACAGCAAGGAAGGTGCCCTAGATTCCAGCCAGGCTGTCCTGTTCCCTACTCCTGCTGAGAGGCGGCTCTGCCCCGGTGCTGGGCTCCCTCCATGTTCCTTCCCGTGTCACTTTTCTCTCCTACACAAACCCTCCCCCATCCAGCTGCAGACCTGGTCTCAATCTGGGACCAATTACAACACTTGATCCAATTGTCCCAGGAGGGCAGCTAAATGGCTGAGATCTCCGTAAACTTTTGAATCCATCTATTGTAGACTCAGTGATTACTCAGGGACCAGTCAGATGGTTGGTAAAAATGTCTGGGGGCTTTGTCCTGTGGCACTATTCAATGAAACTAAAGGATCAACAGAGAGAGGAAAGCAAAATGGAAGAGAAAAATCTAGAAACTCAGCAGTTCCATCTTTTTATCGAATCAAAGTATATGAGAAAGAGTTCATCCAGAATAGTGCCCTAGACATAAAATGAGAAAAAAAAGACCGCTACCTATATATTTGAAGATCATGCTGCCTCACATAGCAGAAAGTTTTAGCGTCCTTATTACCGGTCCCAGATTGCTTCTTAAGCCAGGAACTAATATAAAGATCCTTCTTTCCCACTTCCTGTCCCAAATTTTAGTCCTAAAAGTATAGCCTCCCTATTTCCACTCATGACATACCCACTAAGCCATCCTCCAACAGCTAGAAATGATCATTCTGAAATGCAAACACAATTGTGTTCCTCCCAATTTATAACCTTTTAGTGACCCCCATTGTCCTCCTTTATGTCACACACAAGACTTTTCATCATCTGGTCTCTCCAGTCTTGTCTCTTGCTATAACTCCTTGTTCCAGCTGTGCTCCAGCCCTGTCGACCTTCTTATGGTCTCTGGGAAACACCATACCCTCAGTGTCATACCTTTGCCTGTGCTTATCCTGCTACCTAGAAAAGTTCCCCACCCACCATCCCACCCCTGTGTTTAGCTTCCTCCAGTGCCTGCCTTAAAACTTATCCAGGCACCACTCCTGGACCCCAATAGAAAAACCCTCCTGGACCCCAATAGAATGGGTTCCAAACCCAACAACTGGGCTTTCCTCCTCCTCTCCCCTGAGCAGAAGTTCATGAGGGTAGATATTGCCTTATTAGTTACCAGTGTCCGGCCCAGAAGAGGCACAGAGTCAAGGTTAGATTTTAAAAAGAAAATAAATCAATCAATGCATTAGAAAAACAATGGTTGCTGAAGATATGACATGTTTTACTGGGCGTCTCAGTATATACACTCCACTATAAACAAGTATGAAATTACAACACCAAGGCTTTAAATCCAACTCACAAATGGTTCCAATAATACCTCTGTGTTTGGCGAGAGGTGGGATCCCTAACTTCCACATTCACCCACCCTGATGATCAATCACCAGGGCCATCCAGAGATCAGAATATAAACGTGGTGGCCCAACCATTTCTCCAGATTGTCAATAAATATTTATTGAGCAGTTACTATGTGTCAGACATGGTTCTAGGTGCTGGAGATTCAAGGGTAAAATATTTGACAGAAGCTCTGATGTTGTTGAGACTGCACCCTAGAGAGGAGATGGTGAATAAAGAAAGGAGCCCATAGACGAGCAACATAACTCTAGCAAGTGTTAAATGCTGTGAAGAAACCAAAACAAGACAATGGAAGGTCCATTGGCTGCAACAGGCTGCCCAGTTCCAATGACTGTGAGGGCTACTCAGAGGGTGTGGAAGACATCACTGAGGAAGCAGCCTGTGAGATGATTGCTGAATGTCAAGAAGCATCGGAAGGCAAAATTAGGAGAGTGTCAGGCTCTGGGAAGACAGGGGAGCGAGTGCAAAGGTCCTGGGTGCATGCCAAGTTTGGGGCAATCAAGGACAGACAGGCAGCTAGTATGGTTGGAAGTCAGTGAGCAAAGGGCAAGTGGTAGGTGCTGGTGGTCCCAGAGGTCTGCAGGAATTGGTGACATAGAATTGTACGGACCACCTGAGGAGCAGGAATTCTAAGAGCAGTGGGAAGGGGCTGGAGGGTTTTGAGCATAGGGATGGCATGATCTAATTTAAAAGATCACTCTGGCTGCTGTATAATGAGTAGGTAATGGGGGCTAGACAAGAGCCAGGGGAATTGATTAGGATTGTTATTGCAGCGATCCATCTAGGTAGGAGGTGACATGAGAGATGATGGGGCCTCTGCACAGGTGGAAGCCATGGAAATGGCTGGGGTGGGGATGGGGGTGGGGGCTCAGACCAGGGAGGGAGGGTTAGCCAACAGGACTTGCCATTGCAGGGAGTAAAGGAAACAAAGAAACAGAGAACGACTTCTAGTTGTTTGGTTTGAGCTGCTGGGTGGATTCTGATGACGTTCACCGAGAGGGGGAGGTCTAGAAAAAAGACAGATCTGGAGAATCAAAGTGTGAAAACCGTCCGTGTTACACCTGGGATGCCTCCAAGATGCTGACTTGGATGTGTGAAAGAGGTAATCCATGTGGGAATCTGGAGTACAGGAAGATCAGGCCAGAGATACTGATTTCACCATCCTCACCAAATACATGGCTAATAAAGGCTTGGGCTGGATGAGACCATGCAGGAGAACAGCACACACCAGAAAAGGACCCTGGACTGAGCCCAGGGGTACTCTGTTGTGTTGAAATCAGAGGGTAATAAGTCAGCAGAGGAGAATGACCAAGCTAGAGAGATAGGTGTGAGCCCAGGAGAGGGCAGTGTCCTAAAGCCAAGGGAAACCCAGCACCTGAACAGATAAGAAGAGCCCACATCAATCGCGCCTCCTGGAAGGACATTCGATCACTGACATCATCTGCATGGAGAAAGGAAAGCACTTACAAGGAAACGACGTTGGGTAAATAACTATGTGATAATCAATACCCACATCAGGCAAAAGAACTATTTGGTGCCAACAGTAATGACAAGCCGAAATCACAGATCATGGTTTGGATTAATTTTGAGAGCTTAATCTTGAAAGCCCCAGTCCCTAGAATAGGAAATATCGCGAAGGACTGCACTCCATCCTTTGGATAAGGTCTGTGAAGTGCCTATTGGTTAAAAAAGAAAAGAAAAGAAGGTCTTAATCTTTAACTTACCCTATAATTGCTTCACAGCGCTTTTACCTGTAGCTAATCAGGGGTAGTTTCAAAGTGAAATGAGGTGTTTCTGCCATAGGAGGAAGAGCACCAGAGAAAAGAGAGAAAAGAGGATTGATTCACCTTGTTTTAGATGTACCTTTCTTACCTAGGGCCCCCTGGGGAGCCATGGATAGAACTCAGGGGTCTATGAAGTTGAGTGGCAAAAAAAAAAAAAAAAAAAAAAAAAGTTTGGTTTTTTGTTTTTGTTTTTGTTTTTGTTTTTAGCAAACTTACTTTTGCTAACCTCTGACGTTTGCCATTTTTTTCAGGACCTTTGATTCTGTGGCCAAGAGAATCAAGAAACTTCTATATCATATTACAGTTGTGGCAGGGATCTTGAAATACTGTTTACCCTCACCAACGACTTCAAAGGACACCTGCCTATAGATAGTATTATTTCATGGTGAACGAGGACGGACGTACATTACTATATCACAACTCTTGTTGCTTTTGTTTTATCAATATTTTGATAAACTGAATTTCAGTATAATTCCTCAATACTCTTTTGTGTTGTATTTGATGCATTTAAAAGCATGACACTGCGAAGGGGTCCATAGGCTTCCACAGATGGCCAAAGGAACCCACAATAAAAAGATGAAGAGAATGTGTCTAGAACAAAGTCTGGCCTCGGTGGGGGGAACTACTTTAGGAAAAATGGGGGCTCCAGAAGAAACTCTGATTTGGAAGAGAAGATACTCAAGAATACCACACACGAGAAGAACAGAGTTAAGTAGAAATTGTTCCTCAGGAAATCTAGAAAATGTGGAATAGGAAAATTCAAAATATAGGAGCCCTGAGTACTTAGGAGCAGCAAAGAAGCAAGCACCCACTTTTGGAACCATCTGAAGCAGAAAAACCCAAAGCAGCAATTTCACAGTAAAGATTAATTTAAAAAAACAATAATAGTAAGGTGATAGAGTATTACATTAATGGTTCCGATGTAGCAATGCCAGATACAGCAAACGAAGATATTAGATGATCTATTAAATTTGCACCTCAGGTAAACAAAAAAATATTTTTAATACAAATACATCCCAAATATTGCATAGGACATACACCAAAATATATATATTATTCTTTACCTATCTGAAATTTACTTATGGTTGTCCTGTGTCTTGTCTTGCAATCCTACCAATAAATCATGCAGCCACACTTCTGCGTGGTCCCTCCCTTATTGATGCTGGCCATGTGACTTGCTTTGGCCAATGACATGTCAGCAAGTGTAACACATACAGAGGCGTGATAAATGCTTGGGCAGAGACTGCTGTGCCTCTTGAAGACTACTGCCACCGTGTGAGGAAGCTTGGTTTAGCCTCTTTGGAGACGCATGACACCTTGGAGAGAGGAGCCCAGCTGGCCCAGCTGGCCTAGCCCCAACTGACCCTCCAGCTGAATGCAATCACGTGAGGAGCCCAGATGAACCACTCAGACTGCCAACCCACACAATTAATGAGAAGTAACAAGCCACTGCCATTTAGAGGTGGTTTGTTAGTAGCAATAAACATTCAATACAGTGCATCTTATCGTACCTCACCTAATGAAGGTTTCTAGAACCTTCTTCTACACACAAGCCACTAAAATAGGTAGATGCTCTGTAATTGCCAGAATGCTGTAACCTGCCTACAGTTGGATCACATAGAGTGTGTGTTAAAGATCTATAGTCATGCACCTACCTACTTTTGGAAGTAGGACTGAGTAATTTGCATTTTTGATGAGCCTCCCTGGTGACTTTTAATCCTCTTTAGAGTTTGAAGACTACTACACTAAAAAGACCCCCAAATCAGTAGACACTGTTCAGCCTTCAAGCTCTGTGATCAAGGGGAGGAGACAGAGGGGTGTGTGAATACCTACAATCCAAGGCAGAAGGACAGGACTGCTCCAAAAGTGGCAAAAGGAAAATCGTATAGCACAGAGCAAGACGAGATTCGAGGTACAAGAGGGCTTCACAGAAAAGGGGGCTTTGAAGCTAGAACTTTTGCAGTGAGTATGGGTCACAGAAAAGTCCCGGACTAAGAATTTGGGTTCCTGGGTTTGGGCCTCAGCTAATGACAGCCACCATTTATTGAGCAACTACTATTTATAAGGGAATGAGCTTGGCTCTCTACACTCTTTTGAATCTTCACAACGACCCTGAAGCGTAGATGCTATAATCCTGTTTTTAAAGGAGAAAAGAGGCTCAGAGAGAATATGGCACTCTCCCACGGGCACACAGCTCGCAGTTGGCGCAACAAGAAGTTCATGCCTGTCACCTGACTCTATAAACCAGGTAGGTGCCTTGCATCGGATGGCATTGCCACTGACAAGGAGCCAGCTCCCCCTCTGAGCCTCCGTTTCTTCATTTGTAAGATGGGACAGGATGCACGAGTTAATTTCTGAGGCCCCATCACTGCAGCCCAATCAGCTCTACCCTCGATACTGATTGTCCTTGTCGGGTTGGGGGTGCGGGGAGGGCGGCAACAGAAAGGATGGACTTCAGCCCTTGGGGATTTGGTGCTAGGTATCTGTCTCAATCAGCCTGGGCTGCTGTAACAATATGTCATAACCTGGTTGGCTTATGAACAAGTTTATTTCTCACCGTTCCGATGACTGGAAAGTCCGAGATCAAGGTGCCGATGTGATCAGGTTCTGGGAAGAGCCCTCTTCTGAGTGGGCAGACACCAACTCCTTGTATCCTCACATGGCAGACAGCAGAGAAAAGCAAACTCTCTAGTGACTCTTGTAAGGTCACTAATCATGGGGGCTTGACTGTCACCTAACCCTAATTACCTCCCAAGGTCCCCCTTCCGAATACCATCACATTCGGGGTATGGTTTCAACATATGAATGGGGGGGCACCCACAGTAAGTCGATAATCATACCCAACCCAGAAATACCAGTCACAAACCATCTGCCTGCCACTTTCCATAACAGTGGCTCTCAGGACTCTGTTTGCCTCCTGCAGGAAATGAGAGGGAAAGATAGGATGAAGGGAGGGAGGCGGGTTAGTGATTAACTGAGTGCCTGAATGAATGATTGAATGGACGATAAATCAATGGATGAATTATGGGAACCAGATGGTCGAGGAAACTCTGATAAAATGGCCTCAGCTGAATCAGGAGGACTAATACGTACTTGAGAGCAAGGGTAAGGAGTGGAAACAGGTGCTCCAGAGGAAGAAGAGCCTAGCAAACATCAACAAAGGCCAAGGAATAAGATAAAAGGTGTGACGGTGTCATAAGACCCACCTGCACAGCTTTGGCCTTTGGGGTCCAGGAGGAAGGCAGAGAAGGGTGGGGGCAGAGA
The DNA here is from genome assembly GCF_028018385.1 of Neofelis nebulosa. Classification (NCBI taxonomy): domain Eukaryota; kingdom Metazoa; phylum Chordata; class Mammalia; order Carnivora; family Felidae; genus Neofelis; species Neofelis nebulosa. Next base: position 13,558,276 of record NC_080789.1, read on the forward strand.
GAACTGAGCAGAAGGTGAACAGAGCCCTGCCAGTATCGCAAAGCAGCTTGCCACGGAGTAAAGGCCGGGCAGGGAGCATTGGGGCTCCCTGCACAGAGTTCAGCCCAAAGAGGGTGGGAAGCCACTAACTGATGAGAAAATAAACAGGGAGAGTTCAAAGATCAGCCAAAGATCAGCAAGGACACTCAGATGCCTGGATGGCAAGAGTGCTAGGGTCTTTAGAATGTGAGACCGTGCAGGTTAACGAGAGGGTCAAGGATATCGGCCCATGCCGAGAGCCCGTAATTCTGTACTAAATGAAGTCAACTCAGGTCATTTAATTAACTGTTCTCAGGTTTTCTTTGAAGAGGAAGAAAAAAATACTTCCATTTTCTTCTGATTTCTGAGAAAATGAGTCTAGGCTCTGAGACTGCAGTAGGCACTTTGATAATCAAAAAATGTTTTTAAAGTGCAGGGGATTGCTCTGTTAAAGCGAGGAAATCTGTTTAGAAGGAGAGAACAGGAACCGATATTTATACGCCAAGTACTGTACCAGGCGCTTTATAAACACCAAATCATGTAAATCAGCCCAGCAGCCCCCAAGTGGTGATTTGCTGTCTATACTTTACAGATAAGGAAACTGAGTCCCACAGTATCCAGCCAACAGGACACAGAAACCCAGGTTTAGAGTCTGCCTGGGCGCTTGCCTCTGGGACTTTAACTTGTCAGTGTTTGATTTCCTCTTTCAGGGTACAATCCAGAGAGTTCTCTCTTCAAATATTTGCCACATTAAAGTATATTTTCCATTGCCAAAAACCATCCTATTAATTGAATTTGGGAATCTAGTCTAGGACCTGACTTTTCAATAATATTTAATAACTATTGCTTCCTTTTAGTTAAAAGGGTAAACGTAAGAGCTGGACAGAAGTGTTCAATCCAACACACCCCTAATTGAGGCTCTCTTCCAGCGCTAGTAATGATAAATTATATTTCTATAGAATGTTACAAAATTCCAGGCATCTCGCACTTAACACGCTCAAACCGAAGCTTTGATCTTCCCCGAAGCTCTCCTACCTTTTACAGTTTTTCCTCATATCAGCCAATGGCACTGGCATCCATCATCCTGCTCGGGCCATGTGTTGAGGATGCAGTTTTGTCTTCCTTTCCTTCACCCCTCCCCCACTCGTTCCCCACCCAACCCTGAGTCCACCCTCGTTGACAGCGTCACAACGCCCCATCTCTCACTTAGCTCACTGCCATGGCTTCCTAACTTCCATTTTACCCCACTCTGATGCACTCCCACAGGTAGTGAGTTATATTTTAAGGAGGTGGCCATTCTTAAGTAATCTTCCTGCTTAGAATCTCCCAATGATCTGAAGTTGCGTTAATAGTACGGTACCGGTGTTAATCCTAGGTTCTGATCAATGGAACCATTTATGGGAGATGGGAGATGGCTATCAACATTAGCAGGAACTGGGTAAATGGTATAAGGGAAGTGACTATACTATCCTCGCAACTCTAAAATTATTTCAAAGTTCAAACAATTTTTTTAACCTTCCAGAGATTTCCTTCTGACTTGGACTAAGATTAGGACTCCTTTGCACAACCTTGCCTGCCTCATGTACACCAGTTCCTGTAACCCTCTCTTGCCCCCTGCTCCATTCACTGTGGCTTCCTCTTGGCTCCTAGAAAACACCAAGGGTCAAAGTCCTTCCTCACATCAGAATCTTTGTACATGCCACCTTTCCCTCTGGTGACTTTTTCCTCCATGTTGCTTCTTTTTGGTCCTCAGGTCTCGGCTTTAAAAAAAAAACACCTGCTCGGGGCCGGGGGGGGGGGGGTCTTCCCTGATTTCCCATCTAAAGTCGTTTTCTTCCTCGCCATGCCTCCTCGCGCCTGGCTGTGGGCTCCTCTAGCACGTTGTCTGGTACATGGAACACGCTTGGTGTTCCCTCCCCTCCGTCAGCTTGCACTGTGATTCCCAGATGGATGTTTGGTGTGCTTAATGCTCCCTATCTCTGGCACCAGCATTTACATCACAGAAGCACAGTCCTTGGAGACCTGGAGAAACTTGTCCTCACCAAGGCATGCTGGAAATAGATAAATTGTAGAATTTACGTCCCCAGCCCATATTCTGGAGAATGGACATTTTGAACAAGATTGATAAAAGGAATGAGAAAAACCCTTTTCTGCACACTGTTTTTGGTCCCATTTCAGCCCCCCCCCCATCCCCCGCACAGGCTATAAAAAGGTTATAGAAAACACAATATGAAGAGGTGGAAGAAATAAGCTCGCCATTGAGAACTTCATCCCTAATTTAGATAAGTGTATCTCAGGAGACATCCTCCTGTCATCCCCTTGAAAGGTTTTGATATCGTGTGACCCTCCGCTTAGCATTTTAGTTCTGAATTCCCCCATCCCCTCCCCACTGCCATGCTAGTTCAATGGACCAGGCAAAATCAAAGTCACAAAGATGCTACATACCACCCATGGGCAGGGACAGGCTTCAAAACAAACAGAGTGCACATCATAGTTCTGTTTAGTGAATAAGAAAATGTGGTACAAATAGCTGTCATTTGCTGCCGGTTTCACCGCTTACGAGCCATTGAGTATTGAAATGTATGCCTTATATTATCTCATTTGATTGTTTGCATTGTTTTGTTTAATGATGTCACCCAAGTGCCAAGGACAGGCACAGAGTAGGTGCTCAGTGATGTTTCCTATAAATGAACAAATAATCTCCTAACATAGGTATTGTTAATATCACCATTTTCTGGATGAGGACCCTGAGACTAAGAGAGAGTAATTTGTTCAACATGACACAAGCAGAGAGTGGAAGTCAGGATCAAACCCACGTCTATTCTGAGACCACATGCTTTCCAATCACAGCCCCCTACTCCATTCCAAAACTCATTTTGGCTTACAGGTCCATCAGATTGCCTAATCCCAAAGCACAAGTACCCAAGAACCCCCCAAATCTAAAGATAGTCACCCTCACACCGAAATACCTCTCTATTGACTTTCCAGATGATTGGATCTGTGCACCGCTCTGGATGAAAGAGTAACCTTACACAGAGACCTTTCTCCAAAACGGCATTGCCCTTTAAATTTGAAAGTCATCCAGCACTGTATTTCTTCCATTAGTTCAGGGTTGCTGAATTTCCACTTACTCGTCCTGTCGGTAGATATACAGGGAATATGCGCAGATCAGAAAGTCCAGATCCGTTTTGCTGGGTAACTTGAGGGTGAAACTGGTTTGATTGGTGTTCTCACCAGGCTGCTGGTCAGAACCCAGGAGTGCAGAGTCTTAAATAGCTCTACCAGCCTGCAAGGCTTCCAATATTCATGCGGAAAACAAGACCCACAGGGAAAAGAAAAAAACAAGCAAGAAAATACAATGGGAGTCAGAGCATCTGACATAAAAACAATGATAAAAAGTAAACTTGTGGGGGCACCTGGGTGACTCACTCAGGAAACCGTCCAACTCTTGATTATGGCTCAGGTCATGATCCCAGGGTCATGGGATTGGACACTGTGTCAGGAGTGCTCAGGAGTCTCTCTCTCCCTCTGCCCCTCTCCTTTTTGTCCACATGCACACATGTGTGCGTGCTCTCTTTAAAGCAAAAAAATTTTTTTTAATTTATTGAACAGGATAATCTAAGAATATAATGAGAATTGGGCCCCTGGGATTGTGACATTAGACATACTTATATATAAGTGCCAACAACTGTACTAAACACCTTACATGAATTTTCGCAATTAATTCTCACAGTAAATCTTAATATAAGCCAAGTTATTGTGTGTGATTTCCAATGAGGAAAGTGAGGCTCAGAGAGATTGAGCATCTTTCCCAAAGGCACACAGCTACTACATGGGAGAAAAATTTTACCAACTGCTATGAAAATCAGCAAAAATATGGAGAAGTCACATACATTGGTGAGATGCTATGGCTTTAGGATATGTGGGTTGTAGTCCTGAGTCTGCTTCTCACCAAGCATGTGCTCACAGGCTAATCCCTTCTAAGATCTGAGCCTCAGTTTCCTTATCTGTCAGATCAGGAGACTGAACCATATCAACCAATTAAATGGGGAGTTGCTGCCTATAGATAGTTGGGCAGAAAAAACAGAAGAGGGGTCTAATCTGGTGTGGCGTAAGGCAGAGGGAAGACATACAGGGGGTCTCAGGAGGTTATTTGTGACCTCGGACATAAAAGGTAAGTAGAAATTTGTGGGGACTAGGACTTCAGGGACAGGAACGGCACATGCTAAGGGACAGACTGGTGAGTGCAAGGCAGAAACCATAAGAAAATGACATGTTCAGGTCCTCGGTAGATCACTTCTCCTCTCCTCCTCCCCACTTTGTTTGTTTTTAATCTATGAGATGAAGGAATTGGGGTAGATTCTCTGGGGGTTACATGTCTCCATGATATTATCAAGAACACCAGAAAGTGTGTTTTATTCAGTGTATTTCCAGTAAAGACTATGTCCACCATTTACCCAGGTAATTAACTATCTAGTTAGGACACCTTTCCTTCTAATTTCAATATCTTACTTCACTTACTAGATTGCCTACATTCAAAGCCAGCCCTGTGGACTAGCAGCCATGGAGTCGTGGGCCAATAACATTGCTTCTTTCTCCATGAGTCTATCATTTTTCAGAAAAGATTTGAGAGAATAAACAAATGTGTCTCTATTCAAGGTGATGAAAGAGGAAATAGTTGCTGGGTTGGACAATACAGTTCTTTTCAACTCTCTACTGCTCCTAGAGCTAGAATGACTTTGGGCTTCAGCTACATTATTGGAACAAGGGAAAAAAGGATGTCTTCATCTTCCTAGCACTAGCCTTCCGCCTGAAAACCTGGGGTTGGTTTGGTAGATACTTGAAACTCAGCAGGCTTTTCCCAATTCCCACCTCATTCTGCCCACAGCTGGACTCCAGAAACTTGGAACATTAATCTACCATAACTCAAAACCGTGATCACTACTGATGTTACAAACATCATATTTATATTTTCAGATTTGGCTCACTGACACAGCTTTCAGTCACCATCGATGGCAGAGCCCAACTTTTTTTTCCTGTAAGTATGAATCAAATAATTGCTTCTTCTTCCTGACCTGTCATACCACCTGAAAATCCACTACGAACATCATTTTAATCGAGTCCTGCCATAAAGCTAACACCTGAAGATTTTTACCAGCGAATGCCAGGCCACTTTCCAAATCCACAGGAATGGCAGACAGACAGAAGAATGAACCTCGATATAAATGGATCAAGCACAGGAGAGGGAGACAACAGAAGATAATTCCCACTATGGCACAATTTTCCCAGGGGCTCAGACAGGGTCAAGAAGTGCAGAGAATTAGGGGTTCTGCTCTATAGAACTTGCATAAATGAAGAAAGGCAATACAAATTGAACTCAATGATTAATGTATAAAAAGGTCCAAAGAGAAAGAGTGTGAAATCAACCATGTGAACCAAAGTCGTTTTTTTCTTTGTTTGTTACCTTACAGTTTCCAAGCAAATAGAGCTCTTCCTCATCACCGTCTCCAAACTTAAATTCAACAGATCACACACACACACACACAAAAGATGTGTCTCTTGTTTAAAAACCTACTTAGGCTGTAGCATTAACTCTTTGTGTTGTGGATGCTGGAGAGGCAGTCTTCCAAAGCCCAGGGAGGATGGATTGGCTAGGAAAACTGGCTTGGCTGGGATTAATCTGGTATGTAAGAAATAATATTTATCTCCCACTGTGGGGCAAATTAAATTTGAGATGGCTCTAGAGGGCCTTCTCTCTTCAAAAAGCACCCCTAGGGTCGCCTGGGTGGCTCAGTCAGTAGAGTGTCCGACTTCGGCTCAGGTCATGATCTCGTGGTTCATGAGTTCAAGCCCCGCGTTGGGCTCTGTGCTGACAGCTCGGAGCCTAGAGCCTGCTTTGGGTTCTGTGTCTCCCCCTCTCTCTTCCCCTCCTCCACTCATGCTCTGTCTCTCTCTCAAAAATAAAAATAAACATTTTTAAAAAATCACCCCGAGCACATACTTCCTACAAAAAGGGGTGATCTGCCTCATACCTTGAAGAATATTGAGTTTTATCTGAATGGTTTATTACTTTGGAGTTTGGGGATGGGAAAGATTTAAAAGACACAGGACTCTGGCTATCAAGATTTCATCTGTTAGAGGGGAATTTTGACTACATTTCTGCGACGGCAGCCTGATGACTTATTTGATGATATTTTCTTCTCAGACATTTCCTCAACCTTCACACCCTTCTCTCCAAACTTGGTTCCATGCAAAACCCGACAGCAAGCCCATTAGAGCTACTGCTGGAGAGGCTGATAAGAATACTTATTCCAATAGTCACAAACTGGAATTTAAGAGGAAAGATCATGTAGTTATTAAAAGCACCTGCATTAGGGTCACAGTTAGTAGTGCTATGACCTTGGCCAAATTACTTGACCTCTCAGAGACATGTTTTCCTCATCTGTAGAATAGAAATCAGAATATTAACCCTGAAGGGCAAATCTAAGTCTCAAACGATGTCTGGAGAACTTTCAACATGGTGCCTGGCATATGATAATTGAACATTGAATGGAAGGTACTATTGTGTGAAGGAGAAAATGAGAGTGGTTTTCCATTGGAACTTCCATGAGCTTGAAAACAGGGACCACACCTTCTTATCTCTGCATAGTAATGCCTACTATAGGGCTTGGCAAACAGAAAACGTTCACTGAATATTTGAATGAAGAAATTAATAAGTCCATTCAAAATCAACATGGTTAAAACCATACTGATAATATCAAAGACTTGCATAGTCTTTACTACATGAGGTACGCATAGCAAACACTTTTAAAAGGTTAACTCATGTAGGGTCGCCAGGGTGGCTCAGTCAGTTGAACGTCCAACTCTTAATCTCAGTCAAACATCTGACTCTTGATCTCAGCTCAGGTCTCGATCTCAGGGTTGTGAGTTTAGACTCCATGTTGGGCTCCTCGCAGGGTGTGAAGCCTACTTAAAAAAAATTTAATCTTGGGGCACCTGGGTGGCTCAGTAGGTTAAGCGTCCGACTTCAGCTCAGGTCATGATCTCGCGGTCCGTGAGTTCGAGCCCTGCGTCGGGCTCTGGGCTGATGGTTCAGAGCCTGGAGCCTGCTTCTGATTCTGTGTCTCCCTCTCTCTCTGACCCTTCCCTGTTCATGCTCTGTCTCTCTCTGTCTCAAAAATAAATAAACTTAAAAAAAATTTAAAAAACATTTAATCTTTTAAAACTCGTTTAATCTTCACATCAACTCTATGAGGAATGTCCCACTAGTATGCTTATCTTAGACAAGATGAAATGAAGACACAGAAGAGGATATTAATTTTCCCAGTGCCACACAGCTAATAAGTAGCAGGACTGCAATTTAAACACAGGCAGCCTGGGTTTTGATTCTGTGCACTTAAATCTAAATGTATTGCCTATCTCAAAAAAAGAAATTTTACTTATTAAAAAAAAACCCCAATTCATGCTTGTTTTGGAAAAATTGGAATGTGCATAATGTGAATCTTTTGGTTTACTTCCTTCTAGGCTTTTTTCCTACCTTTATTTGATCTGAGGTACAACCATAACCTACATGCAAAGTTACAGCTTTTCAAAGGGACTGGTTGCATAATTAACTCTGCTACAAGTTTTGTAAAGGATTTTTGCAAAGTGAAAATTTGAAAAACCTGATTTATTACTCACAAAACTTTGGAGTCCTTCCCAGTCCCTTGGTCGTAGGGGCTCTGACAGACCTTTCCTCCCAGAATTTGAATCTGGAATGTGGAAGCTGATAATGCTTAACTGGCACCTATTCCCTGATTTTATACACTCAAAATCAATCCACTGCTCCTCATGTCCAGCATTATTGTTCCCTTCACAATCTACTCAATATCCTCTTCCCCTTGTCCCACTCCACATCTCCCAGTTAGGGGTCTATTTGGACAACTGCTATTGAACACAGCAGGGGACAGTAAGGACTTTTTACCTTTGAGTTCTTGTTAGTTTATTCCTCTGGGGTCTGTGAGTTACAATCTACAGAAAGTGGAGTCTGTGCTTTTCAAGAGCAGTTAATAAAGTGTTTACAGCTGAACTTTGTGCCTCCTCTGCCCATCGCTGCTATCTATACACAGCATTTATTATTAAGCCTTCCTACATGGTGAAAAGATGTGCCGGGTGCAAGCATTGGAAGCCTTTATTTTTTTCCTGATATTGACCTATAATTTCCAAGTAAGTCCCCTTATTTCTCAACATCACTTCACCTAGAAAAATATGGGCCAAGGCAGTGGTTCCAAATTTTGGCTAAATATTGGGCAAAGGATCTGAATAGACATCTGTCTAAAGAAGGAACACAAATGGACACCACAAATAAATGAAAATATCTCAACGTCACTGGTGATCAGGGAATTGCTGATGAAAATCACAATATGATACCACTTCATACCACGAGGAGGGCTATAGTCAATAAGACATATAATAACAATTGTTGGTGATGATATGGGGAAATGGGAGCCTCATACACTGCTGATGGAACTGAAAAATGGTGTGGCCACTGTGGAAAACAGTCTGGCAGTTCTTAGAAAAAAAATTCAACAGAGAGTAATAAGATGACCAAACAACTCCACTCCAAGGTATATACATAGGAGAAATGAAAATACATGTCCATACAAAAACTTGTACATGAATGGTCACAGCCACATGAGTCATAACAGCTCAAAAGTGGAGACCATCCAAATATCCATCAACTGATAAATGGGTACATAAAAGTGGTATGTCCATACAATGAAGTATTATTCAGCAATATAAAAGAAATGACATATGTACTGATAGATGCTACAGCATGGAGGAAACTCAAAAACATTATGCTAAGTAAAAGAAGCCAGCCACAAAACACCGGATATTGTATCATTCCATTTATATGCTATTTGCATAATAGGCCAATCTACATAGATAGAAAGTAGACTAGCGGTTGCACCCGGCTGCAACCGGGAGGGGGAGATGGTAAGCTGGGAATGACTGCTAACAGGTGCTGGATTTCTTTGAGGGGCTCTAAAAATACCTTACAATTGATTGTGGTGCTGGTTATAGGACTCTGAATACACTGAAAATTGTTGCATTATACAGTACCCTTTCTTATCTGCGGTTTTGCTTTCTGTGGTTTCGGTTGCCTGAGGCTAACTGTGGTTCTGAAGCAGATGGTCCTCCTTCTGACATATCGTCAGGTCAGTAGTAGTCTTACACTACATCACAGTGTCCGCAGCGTTCACCACAGTGCATCTCACCATGTAGGCATTTTATCATCTCCCATCATCCCAAGAAGTAGGTCCCAACAATAAGATATCTTGAGCAAGAGAGACATATTCACATAACCTATTAAAGCATACTGTTATAATTGTTCTGCTTTATCATTAGTTATTATTGTTTAATCGCTTACTGCACCAAATTTATAAATTAAACTTTATCACAGGTGTGTGTTTATCATAGGATAAAACATAGTATATAGAAGGTTTGCTGCTATTCAGTTTCAGGCATCCACTGGGGGTCTTAGAACATATCTGCTGTGGATAAGGGAGACCACTGTATAATTTAAGTGGATGAATTGTATGGTGTATGAATTATATCTCAGTAAAGCTATTTTTTCATCAATCAAGATAATCAACTAATTCAGTCAGACATTTGTCATTTCATCATTGAGTGGGTCAGACACACCAATCACATTTCCGACCCAGTCTTTTCCTTCGTGTAGATATGCTAGCCATCCAGAAACAACACAGTGTCTTACAATGGCAAGCATTTGTTTAGCTCATAAATCTGCAGATCTAGTGGGTGGTACCACTGCTCTGGGCTGAGCTAGGCTGATCTTGGCCTGACTTGCTCATATGTTGGTCAGCTGTTCATTCAGCTGACAGTTGGCCAGTCTAGGATGGTGTTGGCTGGAATGATTATCTCTGCCTCACATGGTCTCTCCTTCTCCAAAGGGCTGGCCCAGCTTTGTTCACATGGAGATAGTGGGGTTCTAAAAATAAATGGAAGACTGCCAGACTTCTTGAGCCCTAGGCTGGAATTGGAAATTGGCACAGAGTCACTTCATCACATTTTTTTTTAATTTTAGAGACAAAGAGAGAGCGTGAGCAGGGGAAAGGGCCAGAGAGAGAGAGAGAGAGAGAGAAAGAATATTAAGCAATCCACACTCTGTGCAGAGACCAACACAGGGCTCGATCCCACAACCCTGAGATCATGACATAAGCCGAACTCAAGAGTCAGATGCTCAACCGACTGAGTCACCCAGGTGCCCCAACTTCCCCCACATTTAATCAGCGGGTCATAAAGCCAACCAAAATTAAGGTGGGGTGGAGGGAGCCTCTGAAAAATCACATTGCAAAGGGCGAGGATCCAGGAAGCAGTAAAGAATTTAGGCAAGTTTTATAATCAATCTATCTCACTGTTTTTGGGGCAATAAGTCTAGCTTTTAATTTCATATTAACCACTCATTTTGTGGGTAGCTTTGGGCACATTTATTGCTTCTTGTAAAAGAGATAAGGCATGCTTGATCTTCAATCAGATTTCCTGGTTGAAATTAGATTAAAAACTTCTTTAGACTACGTATTTTAAAAAATTAAGGTTAAATACAAAGAGGGTTCCATACTTATTAGCAGCAAGTGTCTTATGATCCATGGACATAAATAAGGCAGAGTTCAAACAATCACCTACTGGAGAGACCTGAGATTTCTGAGAATTAAAAACCTATTTAGGGAATACCTTCCTTGGAATAAAAACAGAGTACAGGAAACTTTTACATAGCCAGCGTGATTCACCCATTCTAATCCATTTGATTTATCATGACCTGCTAAAGACAAGAGGGATGAATTACAAGAATGAATAAGACCCTACCCATTTTCCCTAGGAGCAGGTTGAGGTGAGAATAGGAAAAGAGAAGCTACATCCCAGAATCCAGAGGGGAGAATTTCAAGCAGGATGGACAGTCAGCAGCAGGAAATGCATCTGAGAAAACTAGTAAAGTGACAGCGAAAAGGACCCACTGGGTTTGGCCGAGCACATTCATTCAAAAATGTTAGCTGAGAAGATACATAATGCAAGGCCCTTGGTTAAATGCCAGCACACATAATTAATGTCTTCTTTATCTCAAAGAGCAAACCAGTGGGAGAAAACAGACATAAAAAAATAACAATACAATGTGAAAAAGAGTTTTGATGGAGGTTATTGGTCTCCTTACAGAGTGTGCTTTTGGTGGGAAGAGAAAGTCAAAGCAAGCCAGCTGCAGGTTGGGTAATGAAGGAACAATAAAGACTAATGATAGTAATTGAAGAGAAGAAACCGGGGAGCAACTTAAGGGAAAGGTTGAGTTCTGAAAAAGTTTGCTTTTGTTTGTCTTTGTTTTTATTTTTGTATGGGGGCCACCAAAGCATGTCAAAGGCTACTCGGAGAAGCCAGTAGAAAAGAAGAGCTTGAAAAGAGAGATGAGGTGGAGGGGGAAGGGGAAAGCAATAGCATCACTTCCCAAAGGGAAACTGGATCCAGGACACAATAGGGAGGATTTATTTTGGAAAGGAGTAGGAATCACTTCATCCTCTAAGAAGGAAGGGGAGCAGAAAACTTGGACAAGTGCCCCTATTTGTTAATCAAATATCCGAACATAGAGCAGTTTGTGTCAGCTGGGGTCAATGAGAGGTGATCTAGGGAGATTTACTTTAGATTCAAAACTATTGGCGTCTGCAGGTATCCCTAAGGTTTACTGGGAAAACAAGACAGGATAAATGAAATGGGTAGTTTCCAGGAGAGTGATGCCATGTGTTTGCTTAGATATCCTTTTTGGAGACAGATGTGAGAGAAGTTGAGAGAGACCATGGGAGCAGGTCTGTGTTTGCCTGCTGGGGCTGGCATTAGGTCATCTGTGGACAGGAGCAGGTGGAACAAAGCAAGGGACTTGATGGAGAGAGGCAATCACTTGGAGCCATGGAGACAGGAGGGGAAAGGGTGCCAACCACGGGTCATCTCCCAAATTATCGAAAACTACTGCAGAGGAATTGATGTATTCCGGGAGAAATGCTGAAGAGGGCATGCTGGTTTATGGGAAGCCTAATTAGGAAAGTTAATCAGATGCAAAATTATCCCAATGAAGTCCATGCATTCCAAAGCTGGAGAGTTATGATTCGGGGATTGCCTGCTGTTCTGGATCTTGTGTGCTGCCAACTCCCCTCTATTACTGCAGATAATTGTGTCAGCTCCGTAGAGTGTCTCTATATATAAATGCGCAGGGCGTGTCACACCTTTCCTGGGTTCCACTTGCCTCTAGGCCACCGTGTCGCCTTTAAAGCTGTCATCCTCACGGTTGCGCCTGCAAGAAGAACCGTGCAGCCAGACATGAAGACCACCAAGCCTTCGACGGGCATGCAAGCGACATGGGTACCATCCTAACTCCTGAAAACGCATGATCTCCATCCCTAAAACATTAGCTCCGGTTCCCCTTATTAAAATATGCTTTCTTATTTGCTAACAGCAAAAAAATGTTGAGGAAGATTGCTGATGCCTTTATATTTTTCTTTCTTGGCAGTAAACTTTAAAATAACTATCCTGGGGGCGCCTGGGTGGCGCAGTCGGTTAAGCGTCCGACTTCAGCCAGGTCACGATCTCGCGGTCCGTGAGTTCGAGCCCCGCGTCGGGCTCTGGGCTGATGGCTCGGAGCCTGGAGCCTGTTTCCGATTCTGTGTCTCCCTCTCTCTCTGCTCCTCCCCCGTTCATGCTCTGTCTCTCTCTGTCCCAAAAATAAATAAAAAACGTTGGAAAAAAAAAATTTTAAATAACTATCCTGAAGATGAATTGCTGACGACTTCTAATCATAATCTTGATGTATGTTTGAAACATCCCAGCACTGGTTTTGGAGTCGACAGTTCTAGACTAAAAAACCAGCTCTGTTGTCTGGGGTCTGTTACGTTCTCTGAGCCTCTGCTTTGTTCTCTGTGTATTACGTCAACCATATGCACATAAAGTGGTGTATAGGGTATGTAGACAGAGAACAGAAAGATGGGTGATTGATAGAAGCAGACAGAAAGAAAAAGAATAGAGATGGTGAAGATGATGAAGATGGTAGGTAGGTAGACGATGGATAGACAGACGGACGGAGGGAAAGATACATAAGGATAATAGTGAAGGAGAAAGGAAAGGAGAGCATGTTATTCAGGGTATAGTACTAGTTAAGAGCACAGGCTATACAAGTACACTGCTAAATCAAAGCCAAGATGTTTCAATTACTAGCTACGGGAAGTTGGGCAAGGTCTGCCTCATTGGATGGTTGTGGGAGTTAAAGTCAATAATCCTATGGGGCTCCTGGATGGCTCAGTTGGTTGAGCATCCAACTCTTGATTTCAGCTCAGGCCATGATATCAGGGTCATGGGATTGAGCCCCACATCAGCCTCTCAACTGAGCGTGAAGCCTACTTAAGATTCTCTTTCTCCCTCTGCCCTTCTCCCCCAGGCCCGCTCTCTCTTTCTCTCTCTCTCTCTCTCTCTCTCTCTCTCAAATTAAAAATAATGATAAAAATCCTATCTAATAATCCCTGGCACATAGCCACGTTCAAAACCAATAGTTACTCATGCCAATTCCATGTCAGCTACCAAGCTAAGCAATGTATGCACGTTAACTTACTTAACTCTCCTGCCATCGTCCTAAGGAAGATATCGTCCCCGTTTCCAGATGAGATGATGCAAGTCCAGGCCACCATAAATAGCCAGGAAGTCTATGCATTGCCCACCCTTGGGGCTGCCATCCACAAGGGCTAGATGGGGCTGGGGCTTTAGAGAAATTGAGTACCTTATCTCAACTCATATGAGAAACAAAGAGTAAAGCAGTGATTTAAATCCAGGTGTTCCTGACATCTATGTATGCTTTGAATGCATCCTACCATAAGCACTTATTATTATGTTACCCAAATGAGGCTGGTTGATAAATCGGTTTAGTGTTCAGATGAATAAAGAAGGAAAGAAAGAACTGTTGAAAAGATAATCTTGACATGTCTCCATCTCTTCTCTGACCTTCGTCTGGGACACTGCACAAATTTCATTACCAAGCCTATAAAGCCCATTTACATTGGATTTTCAATCCTTTTGCATTTAAAATCTGGTTGTTCCCTACTCCCAATTAACTGGGTGTGGCTTGTCCTTTGCTAAATCATCTGCAAATGCCCCTTATTTCCCAACCAATAGCTACTGCCCACTGTTGCCTCTCTGTCCTAGTGTTTGCTGTGGGAACAAAAGCCAATTTAAATCCTAGCCCTAGGAAACCTTAATTAGGAAGTCAGGGTGCTGTTCTTTTCCTCCCTGCTCTGACAGATCCACAGCTGAAGGCCCAGCCTCAGCGCAGAGTCAGGAGGGTGGAGATACTCATCAGCATTTAGATCATTCAGCCTGGAATAGACTCTGAAGGGGCCAGGATGCAGGTTCCAGCACATCTGAGAGTTGTCAGCAACCTAGCCTGTCATCCCCATGTTGGGCTCAAATCCAGGGTTGAAGAGCAGCGTGACTAAAACATTTGAGGAACCCCTCTGTCCATGGTTCTAAAAATTAACACCTTGGAAGCATCCTCCTTCCTTTCTTTAAATACCATTGACTTCTGTCCAATCTCTGTGAGGAATGCAAAACTCAGTGCCTTTATTGCCTGTCTTGTAAACATTTCTGATAAGGGCAAAGCTTAGTGTTAGGAATGCAATGTTTTGACCCATGCTGAACAAAATTTACACAAGAATGCAAAATATCCAGTTATTTAAAAGTAAATTATTCTTTTATATATTTTTATATTTGATGGTGATTTTCTAATCACCATCTCAGTGGCTAGATTTCAATGGATACATTTAAATCACAACATGGCATTTTAGTTTTAAATGTCAATATTTATAACTCACTAAAAATGGCATCCCTGGCAATTATTTAAACTTCAGATGAAAATTTCAAGACATTGACTCAAAAACTTTTGAGGAAGCATATTAATTTCAAAATTATTTTCAGAGGTAATAAGCAAATACATTTGGAGATGGCTGTTAAGCCAAAAAAGAGCTATGACGGAGGGAAAATTTGGAAGTGCAAAACTTTTAAATAATTGTTTTGAGATCTTTGCTAAGTTTTAAATACCCATCCTTCTCCAGCTACTGTACAGATTTGTTCATGGCTGCAGCTAATCCGAAAGCGAGTAGCCAAGATGGATGATGCCTGCCATGGAAGCAGGTGCACAAGCAGAGTCCCCATGTAGACAAGACAACTTCTCAAGGCTCAGGGGCTACCCATCACCTTAATCTCCTTCCTCTGGATTTCTCCTCCAGGTCCCTAGACTGCTAGGTGCTGCTCCATGAGGCAGGGAAGTTTCAACAAGAAGGCAGTGGTTAATAGAGTTTCCTCCACTCATACACTAATTAAAACATATCTATAATAGCCTCAAATCTAAGCATGTTCCAAGTGGCAAGGAAGACTTTGTTGTGGAAGAGACATTTCAGCCCAGACCTACATGACTCCAAGGAGCTAGTGATGGAAAGTCCAGGAAAAACAAAAACAAAAACAAAAACATTCCATTTGTATTTCTCTGATGATGAGCAGGTTAGCCATCTGGATGTTTTCTTTGGAAAAGTGTCTATTCATGTCTGTTGCCCATTTCTTCACTGAATTATTTGTTTTTTGGGTGTTGAGGTTGATAAGTTCTTTATAGATTTTGGACACTAACCCTTTATCTGATATGTCATTTGCAATTATCTTCTCCCATTCCATCAGTTGCTTTTTAGTTTTGATGATTGTTTCCTTTGCTGTGCAGAAGTTTTTGCCTTAATGAGGTCCCAATAGTTCATTTTTGCTTTTGTTTCCCTTGCCTCTGGAGATATGTTGAGTAAGAGGTTGCTGCGGCCAAGGTCAAAGAGGTTTTTGCCTGCTTTCTCCTCTCGGATTTTGATGGCTCTCTGTTTTACCTTTAGGTCTTTCATCCATTTTGAGTTTATTTTTGTGTATGGTGTAAGAAAGTGATCCAGGTTCACTCTTCTACAAGTCACTGTCCATTTTTGCCAACACCATTTGGGGCTGAAGAGACTGTCTTTATTCCATTGGATATTCTTTCCTGCTTTGTCAAAGATTAGTTGGCCATGTTTGTGGGTCCATTTCTGGGTTCTCTATTCTGTTTCATTGACCTAAGTGTCTGTTTTTTGTGCCCATACCATATTGTCTTGATGATTGCAGCTTTGTAAATACATCTTGAAGTCCGGGATGGTGATGCCTCCAGCATCAGGATTGCTTTGGCTATTTGGAGTCTTTTCTGGTTCCATACAAATTTTAGGATTATTTTTTCTAGCTCTGTGAAGAATGCTGGTGTTATTTTGATAGGGATTACATGGAATATGTAGATTGCTTTGGGCAGTATCGACATTTTAACAATATTTGTTCTTCTAATTCATGAGCATGGAATATTTTCCATTCTTGTGTGTGTCTTCTTCAATTTCTTTCATAAGCTTTCTATAGTTTTCAGTGTATAGATTTTTTCACCTCTTTGGTTAGGTTTATTCCTAAGAATTCTATGGTTTTTGGTGCAATTGTAAATGGAATCGATTCCTTGATTTCTCCTTCTGCTGCTTCATTATTAGTGTATAGAAATGCAACTGATTTCTGTGCATTGATTTCATATCCTGTGACTTTGCTGAATTCATGGATCAGTTCTAGCAGGTTTTTAGTGGAATATTTTGGATTTTCCATATAGAGTATCATGTCGTCTAGAAATTTTGCCTTATTTTTATTTCCGTTTTATAGATGAGACAACTGAGATTCAGAGGAGTTAAATAATTGCTGTATGATTGTAGGGCTCATAGGCAGCAGAGCTGGGATCTAATTCAACCAAACTGGTTCAAGAGTGACCAGTCTCGAATGTTATACCATGGATTATTAAACTTGTCTAAGCCTTTGACCTCTTCGGCATTCTAGTGAAGCCCAGGGACGCTTTCATTTTAAATGTTCCAGCCAGAAGCAGCAGCATGTGTGAAGATGCACAGGTGTGAAAGCTGCAGCAGTGTGTTCATAGGACCACGGCAGTTCCCTATTGTTAGAGGGACATATTTTCTCTTCTTTGATGTCTTTCCGTGGCCTCTTTCTACCCCTTTACTCACTCTATCCGAGGGGAAGTAAGGAGACTTATCTGATCAGTAAGTTTGGAAAGAATAAAACAGACCTCCCTTTATCCTCTGGTGAGCAAATTACATGCAAAGAGCAGTTCTGTGCATCTTCGCATCATGCATTTTACACTTGCTGGTTCAAGACTCCCCAAGCCAGGATTTCTTGTGGCTGGATGGGGGACTTGCCTGGTTCAGGGGAATCAGCTAGCAGGCCCATGCCACTCACACAAACTGTGTCATCTAACTTAGCCCCCCCCCCTTTTTTTTAATGTTTATCTATTTATTTTTGAGAGAGAGAGAGAGATCGTGAGTGGGGCAAGGGCAGAGAGAGGGGGAAACAGAATTCCAAGCAGGCTCCATGCTGTCAGCACAGAGCCCAGTGTGCAGGCTCAGACTCACAAACCATGAGATCATGACCTGAGCCAAAACCAAGAGTTAGATGTTTAACCAACTGAGCCACCCAGGCACCCATAACTTAGTTCTTATCAGAATGAGAGGTGATAATTCAGTGTTCTGGCTCCCTTAAGTTATTTTTCTTGACTTGTTCAAAACCCAGATGAGGAAGTATAATTCTACGCTCCTCAGAGACTCCAAAAACCACAGCTTGATCTTAAGTAATGGATGGGAGGTGTGGGTAGATATAAAACTAGGGGGGGAAACAGGAGTGAGACTGACCAGGGAGGATGCTGTGGTCCATGCTTTGGAGTTCTGGTTTTAACTTGAGGGTTTGAAATAAGGGAGAAACATAGCCAGATTTGTATGTCGGAGAAAATCATTTGATAGAAGAATAGATTGGAGCAAAGGCAAGGCTAATAAAGGGAGATGAGTTCGAGGCCTGTATCAACCTGTCCAGAAGTCAGGTTGAGGAAGTGGACAAGAAGGGGTAAGTATGGATTCTAGAGATACTGAAAGAATTTCTTGGGACACTTGGGTGGCTCAGTTGGTTAAGCATCTGACTTCAGCCCAGGTCATGGTCTTGCGGTTTGTGAGTTAGAGCCCTACATCCAGCTCCGTGCTGACAGCTCAGAGCCTGGATCCTGCTTCAGATTCTGTGCCTCCCTCACTCTCTGCTCCTCCCCCACTCGTGCTCTGTCTCTCTGTCTCTGTCTCTCAAAAATAAATAAACATTAAAATTTTTTTTTCATTTCTTTATGTGACTTCCACCAACTCTCCCATTCTTCCCAACTCCACGTGAGCAATATTCTCTCAGAATCCCATTTCCTTTTGCTCATACTCCTTGATGAAAATCCCTTTGCCATTTTCACCACTCATGATAGTTATCTGCCATGTTTTCCCTACCCAACTGGGTTGTTGCCTCATGACAACTGAGACTTTGACTCATCCATCTCTATTACTCTCACTGACCGTGGTCAGAGTTAGCCATAAATAAATTCATAGAATGGATTCATCTTTATAAATCAGGAAAGAAAGATTCTGGCAAAATGACTGAAAGGTAAACCTGAGAAGAAGGCTGTAGCAGTTAGCTATTACAGCATAACGAACTATTCCCCAAACTTAGTAACTTAAAACGGGAGCCATTGTTTAGTGCTCACTAGCTGAGAGGTTCTGCTGACCTGGGTCAGGCGTAGCCTTATTGGCTGGCCTCAAGCATGTGTGGTCATCTGGCAGGGGGTTGAAGGCTGATCAAGCAAGGATTGCCGTCGGTTGGTGGGGTGAGTGCTCCTGGACCACGTGGCTGTCATCATCCAACATGCTAGTCTGGACTTGTTCTCATGGTAGAAGCCAAGTTTCCAAGAGAGCAAACAGAAGGATTCAAGACCACTTGAACTGGGATAATAATACTTCTGTATTCTGTTGACCAAAGCAAGTCACAAAACCAACCCAAATTTGAGAGGTAGGAAAACAGAGATGGGAGGAACTCAAAAATCACACTGTCAAAGGCATAGATATAGGGAGGGATGGAGATTTGAGGACATTCCTGCAAACAGTATATGATGGGGAATTTTCAGACATAGTTCTGACTGCAAGAAAATAATCCCCTTACCGGCAGTGACCAAGAGAAAGACTTGCTTGATGATTGTGGATGATGAGGATGAGGAGGAGGAAGAAAACGAAGAGGAAGAGAAAGGTAACACAAGTCTTCTTCACAATAACTCTGTGAGTTGGATACTGTTGTAATCCCCATTTTGCAGATGTGAAAATTCCGACTTCAAGCAGGGAGGTCTCTTACTCAAGGTTATCTAGCTACTGAAGTAGTAAGTAGCAAGCCTAGAAACACACACATGCAGTCACCATATGCAATGCAGCACAGCTAGCTTGGGCCCCAGCTGCAGGGAAAATTTGCCCAAAGTTTCCCTACATGGCTGGGAGCTACAGGAGACTTTTCATCCAGGTCTGTTTTTCCTGTTGTGTCTTCTCTGTTCATCCCTCTTGATTATCCCTATTCTTGTTAAGTCTATTTTTCAGATTTAGTTCATAATGTGTTATAATAAAAGGCTTTTTTTCTTCACTGCTTTATAGAGGCATGGAGAGGATTAACAGTTAATTTAATGTTTGCAAGACGCCTTGAGCACCTTAGAATTAAACATGTCATGTGCAAATAAATAAATAAAGGCTTTAGAGTATAGAGACATTGGTCTTCTCTGAATAACACGCTCACAGTGTCTAAATGCATGCATGCACACAGCCAGCTGAAAATCTGCTGATTCCACTAGACAGGAACCAGGTGACCTTAGAATTTGCGTTTCCACGTATGGTATTAGAAGGAGAGTTGCAAGCCGAAATTCCATCACCCACCACATTTTCTATCTTTATGTCGGGGATATGAAAATCAAGAAAAATGCTCAGTGTTTGGTAACCCAGGTATGCGCATACATGCACATGCCCCTTGCCAGGATCCAACAAGCTGACAGGTGACTAAGCAATGAGAAAGAAGAGGAAAGTTTGGTTTAAAATAGAGACAGTAAGGGGTGCGTGGGTGGTTCAGCCGGTTAAGCACCTGACTCTTGGTTTCAGCTCAGGTCATGATGTCACAGTTCATGAGATTGAGCCCTGCATCGGGCTCTGTGCTGACAGTGTGGAGCCTGCTTAGGATTCTCCCTCTTCCTCTCTCTCTGCCCTTCCCCTACTTGCCCTCTCTCTCTCTCTCTCTCTCTCAAAATAAATAAAAAATAAAATAAGAGAAAGCAAGAAGTTTGAGGCTTATATAGTGGCAATGTCTAGTTTATGAATATGTCTTGGGCTTTTTAAAATATTTTATTTGTTTTTGTATTCTTTCTTTTTAAGTGGGCTCCATGCCCAATGTGGGGCTTGAACTCACAACCTTGAGATCAAGAGTCACATGCTCTACTGACAGAGCCAGCCAGATGCCTCTATGAACATGTTTTTCCATTGATAACCAGTCTATTGGCACTCCCCTCTGCAAACAAGACTTCCACGCTGGTCCTAGCTTCTTGAATCTCAGCTAAGTGAAGTATCCCCGAGAACACAGCATTCATGGAAGCCCAAGGTTCAGGGAATCTCTAGAACTCATAATTTACCTGAAATTACATGTGCACTTAATAGGTCTTTGTGGGGTGCCCTGAAACCATTTAAAATGTCTTCTCTTTGGAAAACCCACTTCAAGTCTTAACTAATATGTCAATGGATTCTTAGAGTAAAACTGAAGGTTGCCAGGCATGTGGATTTATAATCAGATACAGCAGACCAGATGAGAAAGTCTCCAATTTCTAGGCCCACCCCTCCAACCACATGGTGCATCTTTTTTTAAATAGATTTCTTTTTTATTAGAGCAGTTGTAGGTTCACAACAAAATTAAGAGGGAGGTACAGAGATTTCCTATACTCTCCACCCCTCACCACAGGCATAGCCTCCCCCATTATCAACATCACTCAGGATATAGTTGTTACAATCAATGAACCAACACAGATACGTTTATCCAAAGCCCATAGTTTACAAGTTCCCTCTTAGGACTGTATATTCTGTGGGTTTGGAAAATATATGACATGGAGCCATCATTATAATATCATACAAGGTAGTTTCACTGTCTTAACTCAGGGATGGCATATCTTGATGAATTATTTTCCCGTCAAGGCTTCTGTTGGTTTTCACCTTGACCAGATTAGAGGAACACTTTCAGGAAGGATAACACTTTCTGTGAGTGGCTCTAACTTCCAAATGTTAGGAGAAATAAGGGATGGAAAGTGGACAAAGGAACAAATGTATGCTGGGCATCTCTAGAACCCGGTTAAGTTTAGCTTTCCTGCATTATCTCATTTATGCCCCCAGACCCTTCGAGGGTGGATGTTTTCACCTACACTACTTTGCTTATGAAGTCAAATGAGGCTAAGTACCTCATACAGCTCTGAAATGGACTGTGGACACCTTGAGGAGAGGACAGTCTCTTACTCATCTTTATACCTCCCCGTGCCTAGCATAGCATCTGGCACAAAGTAGGCCCTCAGTGCATATGCACTAATGGAAAATTAAGGAAACAGAGGTGGAACCAAAATCCATCCCTGTTGGTCTCCAAAATCTGTGCATGTTTCTATAGAACCATACTCGTGTGTGTGTGTGTGTGTGTGTGTGTGTGTGTGTGTATAAGACCACAGACTTTTCATCCTGGCAAAGGTAATGCCCAAATATGAAAATCTGCTAAGCTCTTTGTCTGTTTTTCTCCTCCTTCCTGAAAATTAAGTATCAGTGGAATACATCTTTGACAATACAAGGATTTTTTATTCTTCTTACACACTTGTATTCTCATTGCCTCTTCCTGCTTCCAGAGATGGGCCCTGAGTTACAGAAACTCCCTACAGATTCATTCATGCCTCTTATGGAAAGACATTTGAATAAGACCCTTGAATTCTTGGCAAACTATCTATTCAGGTTTGAGAACTATATACAGATAGGAAATTCTCATTTTATTATTAATTGGAACTTTGAACCCAATCCTATAAACCCAACATAACCTTGCCCTGTGGCAGCACTGGCCCTGGTTTCCCACCCTCTCCTCCTTACTCACTGGGCTCCCGATACAATGGCTTCCTTGCTGTTCCTTGGACAACCCCACACTACTCTTCCACAGGGCCTTTGCATTTGCTGGATCTATCTTACTGTGGAAACTCTATTTCTCACCTCCTCACTTCCTTCAGGCCACTGCTTAAATGTGATCTAATCAAAATCCCATTCCTGACCACATTATCTCACATCCACTCCCCTACCCCATAATCCTAGGTGCTATTTGTTTTTTTCACAGTCTCAACACTACCTAACATCTTACAAGTGCATTTGTTTATTGTCTCTCTTTCTCCCACTAAGATGTAAGAGCTTGATTCGCTCACAGTTCTGCCTTTAGTGCCTAGAACAATGCCTGGAACTTAATGGGGACTCTGTGTATTCTGAACACCTGAATGGAATCCCCATGTCCTGGATGGCAAATGTGTGTTTCACTCCCCTCTTCTGTATTCATTTCAGACGTCACTATCTGATCATAGTAAACATTGCTGCTAAATCAGGAGAGAAGCTCAGAATCCCCTCTAGGCAGCAACTGCCAACCAACTGAAGTCAGCACTTGTGAAGAAACTTATGTGCCATTCTGAGGCCAATGTGGTCTTCTGCCCTGGTGAATGAGCTGGGCCACAGATCATGCAGGAGGACCCTCCTTTGTCCCTCTAGCTTAAAGCCAAAACTAGACCTAGCCAAGTGGCAAATTCCTTTGTATTTATTTCCACTGGCTCCACAGTCTGGTCCTCATACTTGGCCCAGAGCTGTACTGGAGCTGGAGTGGGTGGCTCACGAGAGCAAATTGTACCTCTCTTTTCCCAAGTCTGTTCTGGGACTTCATTTGGTGGCTTAAAATCAGCCATAAGCTGGGGCGCCTGGGTGGCTCAGTTGATTAAGCATCCGAGTCTTGATTTCGGCTCAGGTCGGGATCTCACGGTGGTGGGATTGAACCCCGCGTTGGGCCAAACGCAGAGCCTGCTTGAGATTCTCTCTTCTCCTCCTCCGCCCATGTACGCACTCTCCTGCTCTCAAAAAGATTAAAATAAAATAAATGAATAAAGTCAGCCATAAGTGGAAATATTGATGCCATGGAAATCACCAAGTGCTACAAATAAGAGTTCTTTGTTGTTTTGTTTTGTCGAGAAGCCATTGTGAAACCAGAACACCTCTTCCTTAGACCCTGTGCATTCCAGGAACCAGGGGAAATATGGAGACAAGTGCCCAGTTTCTTTCCTCACCTAGAGTGGGAGTGACCGAAGCCACTCGTGGGAGGTTTCTGTCCCAGGGCCCCCAATCCAGTTTCCGTCTGGCCTCTTATGAGGTATCTCGGGGTGAAGGAAGGTGGACCCCAACAGGAAGCAGTCTGGGTCACAGGAGACACAGAGATGACAGTGGCTTGCCACAGGGAAGAAAAGGGCTTTTCCATCTTTGTTCTGTCCATGGAAAACCCTACTCCATACCCAGGAACATCTGGGGACATTCTAAGACATTTCCCCTCCTCCTAAGTGAGGAAGTGAGGTTTGTGAGGGGAGGGGACCAAGAGACACTGACGAGTGTGGTTTTCCTACTACTTGCTTCAGAATCCCGAGATGCGTGTTAAAATTTTCACTACTGTGCCGCTGTCCTCCGTGTGCTGATCAAACTCAGAAAATGGGATTTAGAAAAACGCATTTCCATGAACACAACAAAATGACTCTTACGAGCGCAATAAGTGATTATTAGGCTTGCTAAAATGAATCCAACTCTCTTAGGGAGGTCATTTAAAATGCATAAGCCTGAGCCTGAGATCAGGAGATTCTGATTCGGCAGGTCTAGGGTAGGGTCCTGTGTTCTGTGGTTTGATAAAGCTTCCCAGGTGACCTTGATGTGGGTTCATGTTAGACTTTGCGGTAAACACAGATTTTTTTTCCCTCTCCTTTCATTGCTTTTCTTCACAAGATGAGCTTTTCAAAATTCCTTAATTCTTTGCAAGAAAACATGAGTACTTTCATCAGATAAGACTGCTAAACACATACTGAACACTTAATAATGAGCAGGCATTATGCTGAGCCCAGGAGGTGGAAACTTTTACTGGAGAGGTAGATGCTATTATTGTTCCCATCTTAGAGGTGAGGAGACTGAGGCCTGGAGGAACAAAGTCATCTATTCAACACCACAGGGCTAATGAGGCAAAGCCAAAATTTATACCCAAGTAGTTTGATACTAGGACCTACGCCCTTAATTGCTAAGCTTACTGCCTCCGAAAGACTTCCAGAAACAGGGGCACCTGGTGGCTCCTGATTGGTTAAGTGCCTGGCTTAGGCTCAGGTCATGATTTCATGGTTCGTGAATTAGAGCCCTGCGTCGGGCTCTCTCAGAGCCTGCAGCCTGCTCTGGATTCTGCGTCTCCCTCCCTCTCTGCCCCTCCCCTGCTCGCACTCTGTCTCTCTCTGTCTCAAAAATAAATAAACATTAAAAAAAATTTTTTTTAAACTTGTAGAAATAAAAAGACGAAAACTTTAATTTGAAAATCTCACTGACTGAGCAAAAGGATTAAAAAAAAAAACAAAACCCCAGCAACAACGGATCCTAAACATTTCACTAAAATGTCAAAATTCCATTTTTCTGGATTTTCCCCCTATAGAAGTCTGGACTGGTTGAAATAGATTTCTATGGGTGGAAAGCAATCAGAATAATTGGTTTGAGTAGAGCAGAGTAACCGATAAATTAGCTTGAACACGACCTTTCCAAGGCCGGCCTCTATTTTGTTTCTATTCTCTGGCCCTGAATTGTCGCTTGTTAATGGGTAGTTTGTTCCGCAGGCAGGCTGCTGGTTTCTGACACAGGGTAATGCATTATGAGATAATCTACTTTCTGTGACCTCACACAGTTCCCATGGCAACCGTCAATGCCATTTCCCTGCAGAGCGGCTGCCTCACGTGTTCTGAATGTGTTGCAGGAACGTAAACATCTTCACTAGAAATGTCCGGTAACATGACAGTCCAAGAAAAGAATGGCATTTCTATAATTACAAATGGGAAACAATCGAGAATTATCCCAACTCTCCCCCTGGACCAAATGGGGGGGTGCAGGGTGGTTTTGTTGTTGCTGTTTTAACTTCTGTTTGAGGGAAAAAATAAGGAAAAGGTTTAACAAGACTTTCTCGAAGAGACACAACACTTCTTTGGAAAGACCTTGTTCATTAAAGCTTTGGTTCATTAGAACCAAGGTGGCAGCATTTCTGGAAGGAAAGAACCATATCCGTCAACCCAACTACCATGACTCCAGGCAGGCATTCACTGGGAGCCTCGGGTGACCTAGACCTCCTGTCGTTCGAAACTAATAATCTGAGGTTTTCTTGGTTGATGGAGAGGATTCTTTATTTTTAACTCTTGCTGGCTAGCTACGTGTGTTCTCAAAGTGAGTTCCTGAGGACATTTCTCCAACCAAAAACTTCAAGACACAATCCCAAAGTAAAGGAAGTCAATGCCTGGATTTTTCTTTTAGCTTTATTGAGGTATAATTGGTAGACAAAAATCTGCATGTATGTAATGTGTACAGTTTGATGAGTTTGGACATAGCATCTGGATCTCGATGGCATTTTTCAATGACTTCTCTTTCTTTTATGTGCAATTCTTTCTGCCTTGTGTGCTCCCCCCACTTCCAGGTCAGTTCATTCCACTTGTTTTTTTAAAACTAACTTCAAATGTCACCTACTCTGGCAAGTTGTAGTAGGCAGAATTTTAATATGGCCCCCAAGATTCCCACCCCCTGGTGTATATAATATGTAGTCTCCTCCCACTGAGTGTGGGTGATATGTATGTACACATGGAATTTCTCTCCTGGGATTAGACTAATCAAAAGGGAGTTTATTCTGAGTGATCCTGGCATAATCAGGTGCACTCTTTAAAAAAGTCGATATGGGGGGTATAGGGGTGGGTGCCTGGGTGGCTAAGTTGATTAAGTATCTGACTTGATTTTGGCTCAAGTCATGATCTCATGGTTTGTAAGATTGAGCCTTGAGTCAGGATCTGCACTGATAGCACAAGCTGCCTGGGGTCCTCTCCCTCTCTCTCTGCCCACCCCTCCAAATAAATAAATAAACATTTTTTAAAGTCAATACAGGACTGTCAGTTTCAACTTGGACATGTAAAGAGCTTGGAAATTTTTATTCCCATCCTTACACCAAGAAAAAATTGGACAACGTGAAAAATAAATGAAGTTTTTTGACTCAAGAGATGGCTGTAGTTGTAAATGAAACTGCCACCCTAAAATCCAGAGAGACACAGGTGAGATCTGCTTACCCAGAAGAGAAATTTTGGGGGTCATAAGCTGGTAGGAAGACTCAGAAAGCAATTTTGACAAATTGCTGGAGGCTCAGTGTGGATGACCATGAGAGTGAGAAACTCCTGGGGGCCACAGTCTCAGAAGGACCCACACTTTTGTGAGTTTTACCTCCAGGAACCCTACCAGGTTACATGCTGAAGATCCCAGAAAGATCCCTTCTTGGCTCTGCCAGCAGGAGGGAAATACACCAGGAGCCTTCTCCATTACAAAGGCCTGACCTTCAGAAGAGCATGGCCAGAGCTATCCACCTGGAAAGATCCTCCCACTCCAGCCTGCTTCAACATTCCCAGATCACCTACAGGGAGGAAAAACATAGTCAATAAGGATAAGGCCTTCCAAGAAACAGATAAAACACTATAGCCAAGGAAGGAGGGAGGAGACAGGGGAAGGGGAAAAAACAGCTGTATCACTGAAGAAATAGTTATGAAGGTCACAGCCCCAAGACACAAATCCAGGGAAAGACTGTGATTTTTAATTAATTAATTTATTTTTTTAGAGAGAGAAGAGCACGCATGTGCACATGCAAGTTGGGGAGGGGCAGAGGGAGAGGCAAGGAGAGAACCCCAAGCAGGCTCCACATTTAGCACCAAGCCCACTCACTGCAGGGCTTAATCTCACAACCATGAGATCATGACTTGAGCCCAAATCAAGAGCTGGATGCTCAATGCACTGAGCCACCCTGACACCCCCAAAAGACTTGAGATTTAACTGGAAGGTGTAGACTGTTCCCCATTCCTCATACCTTTCCACCACACCAATAGGGCTCCCATATAACGATAGTGGATTTGGGCCGAAACAGCAGCAAGGGACAGACTGTCTCTGGGGAGGGTACTGAAGGAAGCCCAGAGTCAAAAAGAGAGATACAAATAAGGGCATTGAAGAATGGGAAGCCTCTGGCACCTGTAGTTACAAAAAACATTAATACAGCACATTTTGTAGACAGAGAAACATAAATTCTCATGTTAAAGGCCCATTTACCTGATCCCCTATTACCTAATACAGCATGTCTGGCTTTTAACAAAAAATTACAAGGTTGGTCAAAAGGCAAGAAAAGCAGTCTGAAGAGACAAAATAATCATCAGAACCAGACTCAGATATGACACAGATGTCAGAATTATCTGACAGAATTTAAAATAGTTACAATTAATATATTAAGAGATCTAATGGAAAAAGTAGACAACCTTCAAGAACAGATGGGTGATGTAAGTGGAAAAGTGGAAACTCCAGGAAACCATCAAGTGAATGCTAAAAGTCAAAGCACAGTGGGGCACCTGGGTGGCTCATTTGGTTAAGCCTCTGACTTCAGCTCAGGTCATGACCGTTCGTGGGTTCAAGCCTGCATCTGGCTCTGTGCTGACAGCTCAGAGCCTGGAGCCTGCTTCCAATTCTGTGTCTCCCTCTCTCTCTGCCCCTCTTCTCTCATGCTCTGTCCCTCTCTCTCTCTCAAAAATAAACATTGAAAAAAATTTTTTTAATAAATAAAAAGTTCAAAAAAAATCAAAACACAGCAACAGATATGAAGGACACCTTCAGTGGGCTTGACAACAGACTTGGCATAGCCAAGAAAAAGTCCAGTGAGCTTGAAGATAGGTCAACAGAAATACCCCAAAGAGAAAATTCAAAGGGAAAAAAACAAAATAGAGCATCCAAAAATTGTGGGTCAACATCAGAAGAAATTACACATATAACTGAAACACTGTCAGAAGACAGAGTGAAGCAAAAGAAATATTTGAAGGGATAATGGCTGTGAATTTTCCAAAATCAATGACAACACCAAACCACAGATGTTCCAGAGAACACCAATGAAGATAAGTAAAAACAAAACCAAATGTATCAGGGCATTCATATTCAACCTGCAGAAAACCAAAGACAAAGAGAAAATCATAAAAGAAGCTACAAGAAAAAAAAACCTTAGCGATAGAAGAACAACGGTAAGAATCATGCGAAACTTTGTATCAGAAGCCATGCGAGAGAGAAGAGAGTAAAGTAAAATCTTTAAAGTTTTGAAAGAATAAAACCCTACCAACTTGGAAATCCATATCTAGCAAAAGTCTTCAAAAGTGAAGGAAAAGTAAAGACTTCACAGACGAACAAAATTGGAGGGATTTTACTGCCAACAGACCAGCCCCGCGATAAATGTTCAAAGTTCTTCAGGATGAAGGAAAATTATATGGGACTGAAACTTGGAGGTGCGTAAAGAAAGGGAGGATGTTGTAGAAGGAATAAATGAAGGTAAAATAAAATAGTTTATTGTTGTCATTCTTTTTTTTTATTTTAATTTTAATTTTTTTAATGTTTATTTTTTTATTTTATTATTATTTTTTTAATGTTTATTTATTTTTGAGACAGAGAGAGACAGAGCATGAATGGGGGAGGGTCAGAGAGAGAGGGAGACACAGAATCCGAAACAGGCTCCAGGCTCTGAGCCGTCAGCACAGAGCCCGACACGGGGCTCGAACCCACGGACCGTGAGAACATGACCTAAGCCGAAGTCGGACGCTCAACCGGCTGAGCCACCCAGGCGCCCCAATGTTTATTTATTTTTGAAAGAGAGAAAGATAGAGCATGAGTGATGGAGGGGCAGAGAGAGACGGACACACAGAAATCCAAAGCAGGCTTCAGGCTCTGAGCTGTCAGCACAGAGCCCAATGCGGGGTTCAAACTCATGGACCATGGTATCGTGACTTGAGCCAAAGTCTGACGCTCAACCAACTGAGCTACCCAGGTGCCCCTGTTGCCATTCTTAATTGACCTAAAATATGACATATTGTTTGAAGCAATAATGGTTACAGTGTGCCAGATGAGTGTACTTAGAGATAAGTAAATAACAGTGATATCCCTGTGGGCAGGAGGAAGAAGAGTGAGAAATACTCTTGAGGCACCTGTACAACCTCTGAAGTGACGTAGTTTTTTTTGAAACCAGACATAGATTGTTCGTAAATGGAGATTGCAAACTATAAATGGGATGTGGGATCCTGAGCGAGATCTTGGAATGGAAAACAATACTGGGAAAAACAAGAGGAAATCTGAATAAAACCAGAATTTGAATTAATAATAATAATGGTTCATCACTGGTTCATTCATTGTGATAAATATACCACACTCACATGTGCTGTTAATGGTAGGACAAGGTGTGTGTGGGATCTATGGGAACTCTCTGTCCTATCTTGTGACTTTTTCATAAATCTGAAATTTTTCTCAAGTTAAAGGGAAACAAAGTGAGACTCACAGAGATGATCCTGCTGACATCAAGAAGGAAGCAAAACTGTCTTGGAGAAGGGCTGTTTCCTAGCTGCAAGGGCCTCAGCCCTACAACCACAAGTCAACCACAATGAGCTTGGAAGAGGACCCCAAGGTCCAGCCGAAAACCACAGAGTGGCCAAAGCCTTGACTGCAGTCTGGTGAGTCAGAGGATCTGTCTGAGCCATGCCTGGAGCTGCTCTTTGGGGGGAAAATGATACTTCAAAACTCTATTTCCAACTGGAACATGTTTGGCACACAGTCATGGTTTGCTGCACGAGCAAATGGAGTAAAGATGTAGGAGGGATTCAACGTTAACCACCGCCCCTCAGCACACAGCCCAAATGTGAAGAATAAACGGAAGTCCTCTGAAACATGAAAGTAAATGCCTTTACAGGCGGGAAGTGAAGTTCATGTTCTGTCCTCCAGGGCGGGACACCCTTGACCAAACCGAGAGCCAGTTCACCATTTTAAGGAATTGGAGTTATCTTGTTTCCTAGTCCAGAACAGATTAAATGAAATTTATGGGAGTTGCCGCCCTAACAATGAACACAGAGTAGGAAAATAAAATGCACCTGACTGTTGAAATTGGGGTGTTTTGCTGCAAAAAAAAATGCAGCAAGTGGGTGTCTAACCTCCAGTCTGTAGCCACATAATGATTTTGCAGATTTAAAAACAAGGCAATTGCAATAATGGGCATCTGCATTGCGCTGTCCACAGACAAGGTTCACTCAATCTTCTTAGCAAATGTGTGAGAAGTTAAGATGCTTGCTTGCAAGGAATAAAAAATGTAAAATCGAGGAAGTAATGGGTTTGGGGAGTGGTAGACAGTACAGAAGGGAGGAATATGAGACGAAAGAGGATTCACTGGAGACTTCAGAGGTATTGGTGATGGTCTGGGTGTGGCAGGGATATCCAGGGAGAAGACAGAGCATCTTCCTTGGTTAGCACCACAAAGTTTAATAATATTAATGTCATTGTTATGATTATGCTTTAATCCTTGTGATGCATGCAATGCGCACTGGTCTATGCTGTGTCTGATTTTATATACAGAAAACCACTCAAGTGCATCAGAACTGCCTGCAAGGCAAGTCGTAGTGTTCCCTGAAACAGCAAAAGAGATTCAGGTTAAGTAACTCATAACAGGAGCCGAATCCACTTCTGCCTGACTTAAAAAATTTTTTTTAATGTTTTATTTATTTATTTTTTGGGAGACAGAGTGAGCACAGGGGGAGGGGCAAAGAGAGAGAGGGAGACAGAGGATCTGAAGCGGGCTCTGCGCTGACAGCAGAGAGCCCAGTGCGGGGCTTGAGCTCCCGAGCCTTGAGATCATGACCTGAGCTGAAGTCGGATGCTCAACCAGCTGAGCTCCCTAGGCGCCCCTCTGATTCGAAAATGTCATTCCAGCCACTAGCCTCTTCTTGTAAGTAGGCCCCCACTCTCCAACTCTTTTTCATGTTTCTTAGAAGTAAAGGATGAAGCAGGCAGGATCGCTGAGACCCTGACTCTCAAACCACCCTTCATGCTTAGACAAGGTGGTGGTCAAGGCTTCACTTCAGCCAGAGTTTCCCACAGGCCCACTTCTTCACCGCAGAGTTCGGGTCAGATGCTGAGTGTGTGGTTCAGGCGTGAGGTATAAATGCCTTACTGCTTTCTGATGCTAGGGATGCACATGTTCAAGTAGGCACACAGCAAGAATGACAGACAGACAGACAGACAGACAGAGACCTGGCTTCTCAAGAAGGCCCCAAGCCCACCTGCTCATACAGCCACCTGGATAAGAGATGGGATGTTAGAGTTTGTGTCTTTGTAATCAAATGACCTTGATTTTCTTTAAAAGCAAAGCCCAGTGGATGTCCTGGATCTTCAATGACTAGGTCAGTAAGTCCAAAGTGTTTTTCTTTCCTTATGGCAAGTTGGTGCCTAAAATGTTCTGCTTGGAAATAAGGTATTTATTCGAGACCCAAATGGTGCTTTCTGTCTGGCTTCCAGCACCAGCCTAAATAAGTCTGGTCCATTTGTAAACTCTTCTTAGCCATAGGGGAGCCTGGGTGGATCAGTCAGATAAGTAGCCAACTCTTGATCTTGGCTCTACTCATGATCTCATGGCTCATGAGGTTGAGCCCTACATCAGGCTCTGTGCTGGCAGTGCAGAGCCTGCTTGGGATCCTCTCTCTCCCTCTCTCTGCCCCTTCCCTTTGTGTGCTCTCTCTCTCTCTCTCTCTCTCTCTCTCAAAATAAATTTAAAAAAAAACATTAAAAACTAAGTAAACTATTCTTAACTATAAAATCCTCTTTTTGAATGAAATCTGTCATATACACATGATACAGCAGAGGGATACGTGTGAGAGAGTTGTGTTTTTGCTGAATTCAAATCCATATCATTGGACACAATTCTTACATTATTTATGGAACCCATAATAGCTCCTTTCTAGGCATGAAGTTTAAAAATCATGATCTAGATCTGTCTCCAAACCTCTAGACCAAAAAAGGGTCAAAATGGTCCATAGGAGTGTTGGAAAAAATTCTATACTTTTATTTTCTGTACCTTTTTATACCTTTATTTTCAGTTCATTTTAAATTTCTAGTTTGGGGGCGCCTGGGTGGCACAGTCGGTTGAGTGTCCGACTTCAGCCAGGTCACGATCTCACGGTCTGTGAGTTCGAGCCCCGCGTCGGGCTCTGGGCTGATGGCTGGGAGCCTGGAGCCTGTTTCCGATTCTGTGTCTCCCTCTCTCTCTGCCCCTCCCCCGTTCATGCTCTGTCTCTCTCTGTCCCAAAAATAAATAAAAAACGTTGAAAAAAAAATTTTTTTAAAAAATTTCTAGTTTGGGTGTCCTCTGATGAAAAATATCTATTAGAATGGTAGCACATTTAAATATTTTCTAAATAAACAAATATACCTATGTAGTTCAAAGGATGTGGGGGTGTGTGTGTCGTTTTACTAATAGGAGCACAAGATCAAAATAGCTTGAAGGTCTCAGGTCTCTGAACTAGATGGGGGTCAGTAAACTTTTCCTGTAAAGAGCCAAACAGTAAAATATTTTAGGCTTTGGAGGCCATATGGTCTCTGTCAAAAGTACTCAACTCAGCTTTTGTAGCACAGAAGCAGTCATAGACTATATGTAAATAAGTGAACATGAACGTGTTCCAACAGAATTTTATTTGCAAAAACAGGTGGTGGCTGGGTTCGGCCTACAAGCTGTAGTTCTCTGACCTAGGTGATCATGGCCTAGGTGATTTCTGGAGACAGTTTCAGCAGGAGCATCTTTTGGCTCAATTCCAATATTGACAAACTGTAGTGGGCCAGAGTGGAGGGTCTCCAATATCACCCGTACCCACTCGATCCTAACCTTCCACATATGCAACCCCTTCTTTAACAGCATTGAAATATATAACAAAATCTCTTCAGAAATTGCAAAGTGGTTAAATCTGAGGCACTGGACTTGAACAGAAGTTAGAATGCAAATTCCACTGTGTAGAGCTGGGCTCAGTTTAGTTACTTCTCCATCTCTGTCACGTGTAAAACCAGGACTCTAACAGCCACCCAGCAAGCATGCTGCACTGAGCGAGAGGGATAGTGGACCCAGAAGCATCCAGTGCGGAACCTGTCACGTAGCCTGCTATCCCGTAAGTGCTAGATTCCAACCCTGTCTTTGTTCTGGGCCTTTTTTTGCCTTCCAAAGCAAAAAGTAGAAGAAAAAAAAAAACCAAAAAAAAACTGAGTGAGAGCAAAAGGAAGAAGAGAGACAATGAGAGAGCAGAAAGAAGGTTTTGTCTTCCTATGCTCTTTCTCCCAAAGGTTTTGTTTCTTGTGTTGGGAAATCTGTAGCTCCTACTTGCTTTTGTCCCACACCCAGGAGCCTCCCTGAGGACAGGACACAGGGATAGGAAGATGGGTGTGGCCAGCAGGATCTGTAATGCATCCTTTTGGTTATTGGTCCCCCAAAAGAGGGGTCTACACCAGGGGTCTTACAACATGATCCACTGGGGGCACAGGGAGGAAATGTTAGAACTTCTGTTCATATTTATTTATTTTTATTTTTCAATGTTTATTTATTTACTCACAAATGGGGAGATCATGACCTGAGCCCAAACCAAGAATTGGACACTTAACTCGCTTCACCCACTCAGGTGCCCATGTTTATTTTTTATCTCATCTTTTTTAAATTTCTATTTTTGAAATTGAGATGTTTTCTTAGGGACTTAATATATTACACTGTAGTTCATGCATCTAATTTATCAATAATTATACACACATTAAAGAATCGGCTCAAACAAATGTCCTCATTGTAGTACACGATCAAGGAGATAAAAAGTCGGGGATGGGGTGCCTGGGTGGCTCGGTCACTTAGTGTCCAACTTTGACTTACGTCATGATTTCACAGTTCATGAATTCGAGCCCCGTGTCAGGCTCTGTGCTGACAGTTCAGAGCCTGGAGCCTGTTTCAGATTCTGTGTCTCCCTCTCTCTCTAACCCTCCCCGATTCATGGTCTCTCTCAAAAATAAATAAACATTTAAAAAAATTGTTTAAAGTTGGGGAGACCTCTCCTTTAGGGTTTGACAGACACATTGATGTGTCAGGGGACTCCAGAGGCGGCAGGGTAAATTTGGTATGCCTTCTTGAAGTATCCGTGTTGTTTGCAGACGTTTCCATGATCGTTAAAGCAAATACAGATTTTGGAGTTAAATCCAAATCCTCATGATTTTTTTTTTTTTAGTTTAAAGTTCAACATAAGACTTCTAAGAAATTTTTCAGTGCTTGGTTCCTTCAGGTATACTCCAGACCATTCAAGAATGTGTGTCTACATTCTTCCATCTGGAGGGGGAAAGTCTGAGAAACAGTGCTATTGACAAAGGATCTGCTTGAATGAAGTTGCTCTTGGCTGTCTGAATCTAACTTTTTCCCATGTACAGAGGTAGGGGATATTCTGGAGGCATGCCCTGGAGACTCACATGAGACGCCTATATCAATATAAATAATAGTTTATAATTTATTAAGCACTTATTCCATGACAGGCATTTCATCTATGTCATGTTGTACAATCCTCATAACAATATTACAGACTAGATGCTATTATTATTCTCCTTCTACAACTAAAGAACTGTGGTGGGTGGACTTCCAAAATGACCCTCCGTGACCCATGCTTTTGTATAACCCCTTGTCCTGGACTGTGGGCAAGACCAGTGGCTATGATAGGACGTCACTCCTGCGATGTCCTGTGGTTGTGTTACGTTATATGGCAAAATAGATTTTTGTAGATGTGACTGAGGTTGTTCATCAGCTGAGTCCATCAAAAGGGAGCTCATCCTGGGTGGGCCTGGCCTTATCAGGTGTGCTCTTAGAGGGTCCGGCAGTTACAAACAACAAAGATGAGAGAGATGTGTTTCTGCTGGCTTGGAAGAAAGCAGAGTTATGTCGTGAGCCACCTAGGGCAGTTATGTGTTAAGAAACTGCAGGTAGCATTTGGGATCTGAGAATATTCCATGGCCAACAGCCAGGGGCAGAACAGGGACCTCGGTCCTACTACCACAGGGAAAGGAATTCTGCCAAAGATCTGTCATCTTGGAAGAGGAGCTCAAACCTCAGCTGAGAATTGCAGCCCCAGCCAGAACTCTGATTTCAGCCCAGTGAGACCCTAAGGTCTCAGAAACTGTGAGGCCCAGGCCGCAGAAACTGTGAGGTAATACATTTGTATTCTTTTAAGCCACTAAGTTTGTAGCAATTTGTCACACAGCATGGCAAACAAATACAGGAAAACTGATCCTGCTAACCAGAGGTGGTACCGGAATGCAAACCCAGGCACTCCTGGTACATTCATTTGCCCATTCATTCATTCATTCATTCACTCATTCAACTCTGTTCCTGGCTCTGGAAGCACAACAGTGAATAACATGTGTTCCTGCTGTGATAGAGATACCATTCTAGAATCTCCAGAACCCTTGCTTTTAGTACCGGGCCACACTGCTCCCTTGTAAGCCAAAGTGGCCGTAATACAAAGGCTAGTCCCCAAGTTAGAAAGGGATTTCAGATCCCTGTTTTCAACTTCTCAGGAAAAGGTGCTTTTTCCCAAATACAAGAATGGGAACGCACAAGCCAAGATGAGATCACCACTTTGCTCTGGCTTTCTTCTTGGACTCAGAGGGTCTTTCCCACATAGGCCAAAGAAGGTCGGTGTAGGGGGCTTCTGTCACAACATGATTTGTCATATATTTAATCTTATTTAATCTGGTTTGTTTCCATGGGGTTTTTTCCTAATCCGTTTGTGATTCTTTTAAAGATATTCAGGATAACTAATAAATCTTCCAATATGGTTTTCTTTACTATTTTTTGTAGATTCAATACTTGGATGCCAATGCTTGGAGAGAAAGGACTGGAAAGTTGTCATTAGTCTGGGAGGGCTCTGGTTGAGCCACGTTTAGGTGTTTAGTATGTTTCTCCTGCACACCAGAGCCTGGCAGTGTGGCAAATGAAAAGAAAGTCTATCTCATACCTATGTGCTCAGAGGCTGGACAGAAAACACACACACATGAACACCTAAGAGTATAAACCTTCAGAGATGCAGACATCAGGGCACACCTAGGAAAGTCCATGGGCTCTGGAGTCACCTTGACCCAGGTTTGGATCCCTCCTCTGCTCCTCTCTGCCTTAGGAGAGTTAATCATAATGATAGCAATAGCCACCATTTTATTAAATGTCTCCTCTATGCCAGGCACAATGCTGAGCCCTATATACATAATTGCAGTGACTAATCCCCATGAACCTGGAAAGTACAGTATACTCCTCATTTTATAGATGGGGCCATAAAGCTCGGAAAAGTTAAGCAAGCTGCCCCACATCACCCACCTGAATAGTGGGGGAGGTGAGATTTCTGTTGAACTTCCTAACCTAAACTCTGGGCTTCAGTTTCCTCAATAATAAAATGGGCTTAATAATGCCCACTTCACAAGGTTGTGTGGAGGAATAAATGAGATCATGTCCTCACTGCCCCTGGCCGAAGGCAGTCACTCAGGACATGTTAGTTTCCCTGTGGAAAGAACTACTGGGCTGCAGAAGTACCAGCAGGCTTCCTGGAGGAGGTGTGGCCTGCGAAAGGTGCATTACACTCAGAGACCATTTTGAGTTCGAAGTCGTTGGAGTTACGTCCAGTTTGCCTTGGCAGTCAGGCTGCTGGGCACCACGCAGAAAAGAAAGAACTCTGCCTGATTTAATAACAGCGATTCATTCTCTCCTCTGCAGGTAAGTCTGGTGAAGGCACCTGGGATTCCGCTCTTGGTGCGCACGCCTCAGTGCTGGGCACACACCAGGATGCTTGACTCGGCTGCTTTGCAGATGAGAAGGAGCCCAACAGGTGACCCCACAATATGCCACTTTGGCATGTGGATTATTTTGAGCTGAAGGCAATCAAGACCCGGCAGATTCAAAGAAAAGTTTTTTCTCTCTCCCTTAGCTACGCTTAGATAGGGGGACTGGCCCAGAGAGAGAGCTATTACCAGTGATGACTTTCTATCTGAAATGACCTATCTGTGTGGCAGGGCAAACATCTAATTACCAAACATCTGGTCCTCTTTTGTTCTGTGAATCACCTTCCCCCACTTTGAAGCCCCAGGTCCCTAGCCGATTCCTTAGCTCAGGATGGCGTATCAACCACCATTGCCAGAATTGTCCTTGGGTGTCATATTTTTTTTTATGGCACTCCAGGATGTACGTAATTAAATTTGTTTTTCTCCTGTTAAACCGTCTTATGTCAATTTAATTATTAGACCGGCCAAAGCACTGAAGGGGCAGAAGGGAAACGTTTCCCCCTCTGCCCTGGAGCACCGCACAAAGAGGAAAACAGTGCCCTTCTTGAGAAGGCATAAGCTCTTTTCCGTTTGAATTGACAGAGAAATATTTATCCAGGGTTGCAAAAATCCTCCAGGAGGGCATTGCGTTAAAAAAAGAAAAAGAAAGAAAGAAAGAAATTTCCCGCTGTACTGGAGAAGCAGTGCCTCCCTTTTGACATTTCGTAAGGCATAAATCTGATAGCAACAGAGGCCCCAGAGACAGGGTGTTAGCTAAACTTCAGGTGAAGGCATATTGCGCAGGAAGTCGGGGAGCGCCGTGTCCTTGCCTTTGTTATCCCGAGCACACTCATCTAGGGTGTCTCTGGTGTCATCTTTCTCCAAGGTTAGCTCGCCAGGGACTCCGGCTTCCATTGCAGCCTCTTCAAAACGCGTGTTTTAATCCACTCCCCCAACTCCCTTGCCCGGGTCCTGATAGGTCCTGATGGGCGACGACTCCAGGATCTGAATGTGAGAAATTTGGCAGAGCCGTCTGGGGCCTTGCGAGAGCCTGTTCCTGTTGTTTCTGGCTGGCTTCTTCAAGTCACCCCTTTGGTGAGGGGGCAGCAACGGTGACCCCCATTAGGACCAACGGGAGGTTTTGGACCAGAATACCCACCAGTGCTCATGGTGGGGTTCAAGAAGACATTTGCTGCACCAGGTTTGAAAAACTATTTATTTGTTTGTTTGTTTGTTTGTTTGTTTACTTATTCATTCATTCATTCATTCATTCATCTATTTATTTATTTATTTATTTCAAAATTTATTTACCTTTGAGAGAGCACAGGAGCAGGGGAGGCGCAAAGGATCCAAAGAGGGCTCTGCGCCGACAACCGCGAGCCTGATGCAGGGCTCAAACCTACAAACCCTTGAGATATCTACAAACCCTTGAGATAGTGACCCGAGCCAAAGTCGGAGGCTCAACCGACTGAGCCACCTAGGCGCCCCACAATTTTGTTTTATAAATAACGACTGGGTAGGGTTGGGAATCTGATCCTCTATGGGATGAATTTAGGGATCTCCTTAGTTACGTAGAAGACATTGAGTTGCTGTGGTGCTTGAACTTTAGTGCAAATGTGATTTACCTGCTTAGGGTTGTTTGTTTTTTACAGAAATTGACCTTTATTTATTGTACTAAGGTCTGTTTGACTTTTGATCCAGAGTAAGTCTCGTTTTATGGAAACTGTAGATTCCTGGCCTCCATTCCAGGAAGGTCTGATCCAACAAGGTGGGACCCTTGATTTGCATTTTGCAAGACTTAGGTGCCTATATATATATATATATATATATATATATATATAAATATATATAAAGTAATCTCTACATCCAACATGGGCTGGAATTTACAACCCCAAGGTCAAGAACCACGTGCTCCCCCAACTGAACCAGTCAGGTGTAATTTTGATGTAAATGTCTAGGGAGCCAACCTCTAGAAGCTTGAAGAAAGGACTCAAGTCAGGAACCAGCCTCTGGCTCAAATTCAAACCCACTAAGGCATTTACTTGCTGTGTGGCTTTGGGCATGTGATTTAACCTCTCTGGGCTTTGGTTTCCACATCTATAAGTAAACCTCTGTCTCAAGATGTCTGTCACCTTTTGGAATCCTAGACTACTGAATCTTTGGATGGAAAAGGAAAGGGGACAGGAGCCAACATTTGGTGGAGCCCCTGAGGTATGCCAGGCTTGTGATCACACCCCCACTAGGTCTCCTTCAGCTAAGTTTTTCTCCTTCCCAAGTCAAAGAGCCTGTGCTACTCTGTTTGGACTTCTGAAAAATGCCTTCAGGGCAGTGGTTTCTGACCCATGTTCTGACACAAAATGTGCATGGTGGATTAATTTTGTTCACACCTTGGTTGTTTTGTGAAAGGAAAGTCTATGCAACTGAGTTCACTCATTCCCAGCAAGCATTTTTTGAGCTCTACTGTGCTCCAGAGCCTGTGTGCAATGCTGGGGACCCCATGGTGGGCCATCTTTGTGGAGCTGGGCACACTGGCACTCCTCGCTGGCCGATCGTGTGAACTAATTCGCAAGCAGCTGGAACAGACACTGCCCCGCTCAGCCTGGG
The DNA here is from genome assembly GCF_028018385.1 of Neofelis nebulosa. Taxonomy (NCBI): domain Eukaryota; kingdom Metazoa; phylum Chordata; class Mammalia; order Carnivora; family Felidae; genus Neofelis; species Neofelis nebulosa. The sequence goes on from NC_080789.1 coordinate 13,597,836, forward strand.
TTAGGAGAGGCTGAAGGGAAGCCATCAGAGTCTGCTCTGGGAGCTGAGCCGAACTCTGCATCCCAGCTTGGCTGCTGGGAAATGAGAGAGACTCAGGCCAGCTGAATTCAAAACACCTGCCTGAGATAAATAGCAAAATAATAATAATGTGATATTTAAACACTGGCATCCAGACTTCTTAGCCACTGTGCATGCTTGTAGGGAGAAGCCTGAAGCAATGGAAAGATCACACACACCCCCTTAAACAGAAATACTGAGACATGAACAAGCAGGTTTCCTCAACATGTGTTTCCCAGGCCACTGGCCACACAACCATCTCAGGGAGCTTATTTTAATTTTGGGCTCCTGTTCCTTTTCCAAATTTACTGATTCAGAACCCTGAGGGGGCGTGCTTATAAACTGTGTATTTAACAAGATCTAGAAGCCTCCCCACTTCCCCTCACAGTGAGCCGACTCGAATCTGAGAATTTCTGGAATGTCGCTACAGCTAAATCTGTATAACTTACGCAGTAGATGTGTCTCCCTCCTTTCTGGTCTTAGTGGTAATAAAAATAATAATTGGCAATATTTACTGAGCACTCTCTATCTGCCAAGGAGTGGTAGATCAGGCATTTTACATACAACTCATTTTATCTTCACAAATACTCTATTTTGGTCCTATTGTCATCCCCATTTTCAAGATGGTGAAACTGAGGCACAGAGTTTGGTGACTTGCCCAAGGTCTTACTCATTAGGAATACAGCCAAGATTCAAACTCAGATCCACGGCTCATGCAAGAAAGGATCCGAATTCCCGTAAACACAAAACAAAATAAAAGCAACATGTTGGTGGCAGCTGCTTTGGGGTGCTGGGAACAAAAAGTTTAATTTTTGTCTCTGTGCCCTTCTAATTCTCCCTACAATAAATATGTATTTGTTTTTAGTATGAAAACAGACCGGCGTTCATATCTGTTATTCTGCACTTATTTGCTGTACAAATTCAGGTAAATATATAATATCATTGAAGTTCAAGGTTCTCATCTATAAGATGGGTATAATTTGTGTTATTGTCAGACTGAACTAAGATATTTTAAATTAGAGAGCTCAATGCAGTTACATAAAAACACATTAGGTCCCTTCCTTATTTATTTTCCTCTACTACTCTCCGACCCCCCAAAAAAGGCATCATTGTTTTCCACTAATGACTGGAGCTACAACTGTACCCTGAACCCCAGAGCCTTCCCACCCCGAGTGTGGTCCTGGACTAACAAACACCATGAGCATCCAAGAAAGCTTGTTAGACTCTCGGTCCCCCACCCAGGACCTACTGAAGCAGAAGATGCATTTTAAGAACTGCACTGGTTCTCATGGAAGCATGGTCTAGAAGATTGTTCTCCAAAAAGGGGAGTGTCACACAGGGAGTTAAATCACTGATGTTCTGGGGAGCAGGAAGAAAATCCTAGAACTTCTACTTATGTTGATCTTCGATATCCTTTGTTAACATCTGGTATTTGTGTATGTTTTATGATGTATTCAATAGATTAGTAGTGAGTACACACATACACAGTTTGTAAGTAAACATTGTCCTGAAGGAGGGGACCCTGAGGAGGGGATCCAGAGTTGTGCACACTCAGATAACATTGGCCTGCCATACTTCCCACAGCAACTTCCGGGAAGTTGGTTAGGAAGGGGGATGCGCCTCCCATGCTCCGGCTGTTTCCTTAACCTTTTGGTGCTACTTCTAACCTTTATCCTCCCTGGGAAGGGAGGATATCCTACCCTGCTGGGCAAATTGGTAGCTCACCTTTTTTTCCCCTATCCCTCAGGGAGAGCACATTTCACTCCTTCTTCCCATGATGTGCACTTTAAAGGGGCTTCTCTGTCTCTGTGGGGTACCCCATCCACCACCACGCCATCAAGTCTCCCACCTGCCCTGTCTCCATTGTCCTTGCTCAGCAAAATCCAAATCCCAGTGAACCCCAACCCTCAAGCCGGCTGGGTGCCTGCTCAGGAAGCAGGATGCAGCCGAGAAAACACATACCCAAGCTGACAGCACTCTCCTTAGATTCATGGCCGTGAAAGTCAGATGGACCCTAAATTCTGCCTGCCTCCCCCCACATCCCTACCAAGTTTCCCTCCTTCCATTACTCTCCTTTCCCTTGTTTCTCAACAACCCCCCCCAATCCACACCCCCCCCCCCCATCCCCAACCTCAGATCGGGACCTTCGTCCCATGCTTCACGTGTTGAGAAGGGGCTGTCCTTTGCCAGGGCATGCCTGGCCTGGATGTTGCATTTAGATACTTCAGTCCTCTGGAATCAAATCAGCTCGTCTCTGGTGTTGTGTTCTTTCCAGCACATGCTGCTGCTGGCTCTCTGTCAATGTTGAATCCAAACACCACGGTTTTAGAAACTGCCCTTTTTCCAAGCACCTTATTAATCCTCAAAGCACTTGTGAGCTTTAAAAAATGGTGCTAGCAGCATGTGACATGTGTGACAGGCCACGGCTTGCACTCCCCATTTTCCACACCAGGAAAACTGGGACAGCCGGGCAGAGTTCCTGAGCCAGCGTCAAACAACGAGTCAAGCCAGAATTGGAGGGGCTTATCCCCTTCCTAAAACCCACTGCCTCTTTGGGACTATATTATAATAAAAAGGAATTTAAAAAAATGCAAAATACAAAGACTTCTCCCCTGCCCGCCCCCCCAACATGAGTTTGAATGATGTGTTCTGGAAGATGTCTACTAACATAAGCTAGTTTCAAGGCCCAGAATCCAGGATGAGAGCTAGAGACACCAGGGACAAGTCAGTGTTTTTATCCAATGAGATCTTTTAAAATAACAAGAATGACTCCAATCTGGGCTGGCTGTTCTGTTCTCCCAGTGGCTGTCAAATGCCAGGGAAGCTGGGCTTTGCAGAATGGGCTTTGCAGAAACACCAAAGCCAATTTAAAATGCCTGTTTCTAGGCCCCCAACTAGACCTACAGAATCCAAATCTCTAGGGCTGGATCAGAAAATCTTGATTTTTTAAGACACCTCTTAGCTGCTCCTGATGCACACACAGGTTTAGGAGCCCTTGAGACCTTATCATTATGAATCTATTTATATCCTAAAATGGCAAAGCTGTCAGGGACTTAGAGATGCTTTAGTCCAACCCCTCATTTTACAGATAAGAGAATGAAGTCTTGGAGAGATGTGGTCTGTCCAAGTTCCTAGACCCAGGCTGAGTTAACTGTGGCCCATTTAACTTTGGGTTCCAGTAGCAGGATCTAATTTCAGGATCAAATTGGCACCACAAAAATACACTTGAATATTAACTTTTTAACGGCTAAAAAGCAGAGCCGGGTTTTCTTATTTAGATTCTCCTATCCAGTAAAGTAGGTAATTTAAATCGTAAGAATAGTCATCCTCGCACCCCATAAAACTCAATCAAGTGATTTCCATCTTGAATGGGGGAATAATGCATTTTATTTTTCGGCATTGGCCTTTAAGTATTAAGCAGTATTGGTCCTGAAATTGGGTCTCTACCTCCGTATACAGCTCCCAGGAATATTTGCTCACTGTCTTTCATTGGCCCTGTCAGTTAGAGGGATGCCTGTGGCTGGCTGGTGTCTTTCAAACACTGAATGATCAGGTGACCTCCTTAGTTGGACCTTGAAAGCCACTCACCTGAAACAAACAAAATGCAAATGTCTTCTGTGTGTGCTTTCTCCCTGTGGTAGGTTTGCAAACAGGGGTTGTACACCTGATGTAGAGAAAAAAAAAAAAAAGCTCATGTCCCTTGGCCCAGGGAACAGAGTAGCTGACAGAATAAACATGCAATCTTAGGGAGTATAAGAAGTAGGAGGGCAGATGCAGCAGTTACTACCTGAAGTCCCTACCCTACCGAGGTCTCTCCCTTTAGGGATTTGCTCCTACAGTCTTGGCTTGAGCTGTGTAGCCCAGGCCTGTGTATTTTGCTGCTGGCAAGCTGTGTGCTTTCCTGGGCATCTGCCTCCTTAAACCCACCAGAGCCCGCTGGGAGCCCTGAGCCCAGCACGGTGCCTGGAACTTTGTGGGCATTCACAAAAAATATTTGTTGAATTTTTGAACTGGACTCACCCTCCTCTCTGATATCCATGTTTCTTGAGCTGCTTCCAACTGAATAGCTGATGCCAAAGTGAAATCGATTGGATTTTTCTCCAACAAGCATTGAGTGCCTGCTGTTTGCTGTAGCTGTATTAAGATCAGTGAAATAGAGGCCCTCCGTGCCAAGAGGCTGTAATTGAGGGGGAAATGCACACAGACATTCACGTCATCCTTACATAAGGTAGCCTGTGATAAACGCAATTCAAAGAAGTGCAAAGAGGCAGGCCGCACAGTGGGAAGATTCCTGCCTGACTTCCTCCTCTTTATATAGATTTTTAACAGCTTTATTGAGGTACCACTGACATTAAAAATTGTATGTACTTCAGATGCGTGACCTGATGTTTTCATATGCACATACATTGTGAAATGATCACCACTATCAAGCTAATTAACATATTTATCACCTCTACACAGTTACCGTTTGCACGTGTCTATTGAGAAGATTCAAGATCTATCCTCTTAGCAAATATCAAGTATACAATACAGTATTGTTAACTCTCATCACCGTCTCCGTATTAGACCTCCAGAACTTACTTATCTTGCATAGCTGCAACTTTGTACCCTTGACCCATATCGTTCCATTTCCTCTCCCTGCACCCCAGCCCCCCCACCGCCAGCATTTTTCACTCTGCTTCTATGAGTCTGACTATTTTGGATTCCACATATAAATGAGATCATACAGTATTTCTCGTTCTGTGTTTTGCTTAGTTTGCCTAGCATAATGCCTTCAAGGTCCACCCATGTTGTCACAAAGGGCAGGATTTCTTTCTCTGTTAAAGGTTAAACAGTATTTCATTATATATATATAATATATATATATATTATATATATATATATTTTTTTATATAATAAGAATAGTCAGAATATATATATATATTATATAGTCAGAATATATATATTTCATTATATATATACATATATATTACATTATTGTTATATTATTACATATTACGTATTACATCATTACATGTCCCTTTATCTGCCTGAGGACACTCAAGTTGTTTCCACATTTTGGTCATGGTGGATAACAATGCAGTGAACTTGGGGGTGCAGACACCCTCCTAACTCAGTGCAGGTTGTTTATTGCCTGTTGCCCCTTCTCCAGACAGTAAACTCCTCAAGGGTAGGGATCTTTGTTACTGTTCACTGATCTTGCCAAGCACCGAAAACAGTAGCCGGAACATAGTAGGTGATTTAAAAATATTTCTAAATGATTTGGATTCAGATCCTCTTTCTGCTGGTTATCAACTACATGATCTAATCAATGCTTTTTTTTTTTTTTGGCTTCAGTGTCCTGATCAATGAATGTAGAAAAACGATAGTTGAGAGGATCAAAGTTTTTAAAACAAGTGGTTTTCAACCAATGGCATTAATCTTACTATGATCATCATATCCTCTTAGTGATAATATTTTTAAAAGGCACATATCTCAGGAGAGATGATTAATTATAACTGACACACTGATTCTATCTTGTAACTATCCATTAGGTTACTTTCAGCCAGAAGTCACAGAAAACCAAATTGCAATGGCTTGATCTTTTTTTTTTTCCTCGTATAATAAGAAGTCTGGAAGTGAATCTACAACATCAGAGCTGGCGTCTCTATAATTCTCTTGACCAGGGATTGACAAACGATGGCCCACAGGCCAAATCAGGCTTGCCAACTGTTTTTGCAAATAAAGTTTTATTGCAACACGGTTATGCTCATATGTTTACATATTATCTTCGGCTGCTTTTGTGCAACAATGGCAGAGTTGAGTAGTTGTAACAGAGACTATATGGCTTGAAAAACCTAAAATATCTGCTTGTTGGCCTTCACAGAAAAAGTTTCTGACCCCTGCCCTTACCATTTCTTAATGTGCTCTGGAAAGTACATTTGCTTTCAGGACAAGGTGGGAAAAGTGGTGTAAGCCCCACCCGGCCCCAGCTGACTTTCCTTTTCACCTCACGGGTCAGAACTGGGTCACATGGTGACCTTTTGCAGAAAAAGAGTCTTGGATACCAAGAGATGGATAAACCTGAGCTTTCCAATAATGGAGCCACTTAGCCAAGTGCAGCTATTAAGGACTTGACATATGATTGGACTCAAGAGAGATGTGCTGTAAACATAAAACATACAGCAGATTTCAGTACCAAAAAGAAGGCAAACCGTCTCATTAATAATTTTGTATTGATTGCATGCTAAAATGCTAATATTTTAGATATATTGAGTTAAATATACTATCAAAATTAATTTTACAAAATTTAAATATACCATCAAAACCAGTTGTACAAAAATTAAAACATACTCTCGAAAGAAATCATACAAAAATTAAAACATACCCTCAAAATAACTTTCTGCTTTTTTAATGTGGTCGCCCCACAGTTGTGGCTCTCATTCTGTTTCTCTTGGACGGCGCTGTGCTGGGCTAATCATGACCCATTGCCCGAGGCTGGGAAAATTGTTACCTTAACCACATAGGCATTCTGTCAGCAAGGAGAACGGGGGAGGAGTGGGGAGGCCGATTTGGACAGTAACTAACAGGGTTTGCCATATACTCATTTATTTAACCAAAAAAAGAAAAGAAATGAGTACCCAATCCATGGCAAGCACTGAGAGATGATAGCATACACACGGTCCAGCCATCACGGACCGGAAAATGTAACATTGGACCTGGGCCTTGTAGAATGGATTGGACTTCGAAAGGCAAGTGACAGGTAGTGTTGGGTAGGATGAGCTGGAGGGCATTCCAGATTCCAGTCTGAGGGTGGAGAATGTAAAGATGACTGGGGGCAGGGAGGGGGCAGGTAAATAGGGAACAGGGTGAGGAGGAAGGTTTTTACCTCCACCCATTCTCCTCTTCTCCCTGCTGTACCCTAATCTAGGCAAACTCACCTTCTCTCCATTTCCCAAACATATCATGCGCATTCCCACCCCTGAGACTGAAATGTCCTTCCTCATTTTCCTCTCCTCTGGGGTGGGGTGGGGTGCTCAGTCAAATCCCATTATATTTTCAGGCTCAGCACATGCATCCCCTGTCCAGGAAAACTTCCTTGACCCCTAACCCCAGAAGTTAAGCTCTACTTCCTTTGTGCTCTAATAAAAAAATAATAATAGTATTAAAGTAGTAATCATGAACATCTGTTGAACACTTATTACGTCTCTGGTGTCATGTTTATACTGTATATGAATTAGATTATTTAAGTTGCATGGCCACCTTATTTAAGTAAAAATTGTATCCCATTTTACAGATGAAGAGAATGAGGGTTAGAAAAATTGATGGGTCCATTTCACATGTCCTGAGCTAAGACTGAATGCTACAAAAAAAAAAAAGTAGGAGGCTTCCAGGTGGATTAAGGGTAGAAAAAAGACATTTTAGAGAACATGGTGTTTCACCAAAGCAGGTGATTCCCTAATAGGAGAGGCAGACGTGGCAGGAATGAGACCCAGGGAAAGAGGAAGAAGCAAGTAAAGATCAGACAGGGAGGAGCCCACATGTCACACAAAGATGCATGAATTTTACCTTTTAGATGACTGGGAACCACCGAAGGAGTCTACACAAAGGGCATCACTCAGTTTGCATTCTGGAGACAGGAGAACTTTTAAGAGGGGATCCCACCCATCCAGACAAAAGACGATGAGTTGTATCAGAAGGACAGTAGCAGCAGGGGTGCCTGGGTGGCTCAGTCGGTTAAGCATCTGACTTTGGCTCACATCATGATCTCACGGTTTGAGGGTTCGAGTCCCGCATCCGGCTCAGCACATTGATGGTGTGGAGCCTGCCTGGGATTCTCTCTCCATCTCTCTCTCTCTCTCTGCCCCTCCCCCCAATTCACATTTTCTCTTTCTCTCTCTCTCTCTCTCTCTCTCTCTCTCTCTCTCTCTCAATAAAATAAACTTAAGGGGTAAAAAAGGATTGTAGCAGCAGAAACAGACATTTGGGGGAGCTTTGAGAGGCATGACCTCGGTAATTTGTACCCTGGGATAAGAAGATGAAGGTTGCACCCCCACTTCAGGTGTGGCTATGTCACTCACCTCATCTAACCCCACATCCTTCTTCAAGTTAGGTGTCCACATTCGGATGAGGGCCCCGAGACCCAGGCAGATAAGCAGCTTGTTCAAGGTCACACCGAGTATATGATGGAGGCGAATAACCTGTCTGGCCTTTCCAAAGCCCAAGATCTTGTTGCGACCCCGCATCGCCTCTAACCTTAAACTAGGAAATTATTCTCTGTCCTCATCTCTCCTTGTTTGTCAAACATTAAATATGAGGGACTCATTCATTTACAGAGTGTTTAAATTCCTCACTAATCTGCAGAGTACCTTGCTATCTGGGTTCTTCACTTGATATGCATTTTGTGTCTTTTGGGTAAATACCATGTTTGCAAATGGATAGCAGTCCCCCTATTTTGTACATACTCGTGCCTTTAATGGTAAGAAATTAAGGGCCAGAGACGTCCAGTAAATTATTCAAGATCCTACCATCAGTAATGAGCAGAACTTGGGTTTGAACTCACATCTGTCTTATTCCATGTTCTTGCTCTTAAATACTACACTCTCCAACTTCCCGGATTAAAGGATTGGGTCCAGCCTACAGAGGGGAGAACCTGGGAAAAGACTGACAAGGAAGACACTAGTTTTTTGGTTCCCCATTACCTTTTTCACCTACCCACCAGGCACTTTGCCCTTAATTCTGCAAAATGCAGAGATAAAAGTATTTGTTTCATAAGGATACTGTAATCCATGCAATTAGCTCATGCACACAGTAGGTGTTTGATGAAAGGAAACACTATCTTTTATAATTTAACCACTAGCTGCCCCTTCAGTTGTAGAGGCTGGCTTTGCTCTGGCTTTCAGCCAACCTTTCTGCAAAGGTTGACCCTTCACTGACTCCTACATGAAATTCAATTGTTCAATCATGGCTTTTGCAGTTTGGGTAAACTCTTTGTGAGGAGACAGTGGATAGGGCGTACTATTTCCAGGAAACAGCTTAGAAAGCCTCCCATAGATGTAGTGAAGATGCATCCTAATCAGGGTGAGCCCAGAGAATCCATGTCTGCTTACAAACTAAAGCAGATACATACAATGGAACATTACTCAGCCTTAAAACAGAGGGAAATCTTGTCATGCTACAACAGAGATGAACCTTGAGGACATTGATAAGTGAAATAAGCCAGTCGGGGAAAGACAAATACTACAAGATTCCACTTATAGAAGGTATATAAAGTAGTCAAATTCAGGGACACAGAAAGTAAAATGATGGTTTCCAGGATCTGGGGCCCAGGGTAAATGGTTCAATGTGTATAGAGTTTTAGTCATGCAAGATGAAAAAGTTTTATCGATCTGCTATACAATGATGTGAATATAGTCAATGATACTGTATTGTACTCTTAAAATTTTGTTAATAGGGTAAATTTTATGTTATGTATTTTTTTTACCATAATATAAGGAAAGAGGAAGGGAGGGAGGGAGGGAGAAAGGGAAAGAAGGAAGGGAATAAGGAAAAAGGGAACAAAGGAAGTATTCCTCCTTAGAGCCTTCAGAGGGGTCATGGCCCTGGCAACACCTTAATTTCAGACATCCAATCTCCAGAACAGTGAGAGAACACATTTCTGTTGTTTTGAGGTGCCTAATTTGTGGGCATTTGCTACAGTTGCCCTAGGAAACTAATCTAAGAAAAAATACTAAGTTCAACACATTGAAAAACTAATACCCAAGGAAATCAGAGGGCCAAAATAAGAAAGAAAGAAAGAAAGAAAGAAAGAAAGAAAGAAAGAAAGAAAGAAAGAAAGAAAGAAAGAAAGAAAGAAAGAAAGAAAGACTTTAAAAGAAAGAAAAGTTAAGTGTTTCTGCAGGGACACGGAAGGATATCCATGAAGTAAGAATAAGACCAGTTTGTCATCATAGATAATATAAGCCATAAAATCAAACCAAACGTGATAGTCTGAAGAACAGGATGGACATGTACACGGAGAACAATGTGAGAAATCGGTAGGCTGAACCTAGGAATTCTCTCAGAATGCTGTGCCAAAGAATAGAAAGGGAGAAAGTAAGAAAGAATATTAACATAGAGAAAATAACAAGAAGCATGAACATCCTCCAGTCAGGATTCTAGAAGACAGAACAAAGAGAATACAGCTGACCCTTGAACCAGCTATCAGTTAGGGGTACTGATGTATAGGTGTTGACTCCGCCAAGAACTTAACTAATGGGATACTGTTGACCGGAAGTCTTACCATTAACATAAACAGTTTTGTATGTTATGTGTATTATATACTGTATTCGTACAATAAAGGAAGCTAGAGAGGGGCACCTGGGTGGCTCAGTCAGTTAAGCGTCCGACTTCGGCTCAGGTCATGATCTCATGGTTTGTGGTTCGAGCCCCGCGTTGAACTCTGTGCTGACAGCTCAGAGTCTGGAGCCTGCTTCGGATTCTCTGTCTCCCTCTCTTTCTGCCCCTCCCCTGCTCATGCTGTCTCTCTCTGTCTCTCAAAAATAAATAAATGTAAAAAAAAAAAAAAAGGAAGCTAGAGAAAAGAAAATGGTATTAAGAAAATTACAAGGAAGAAAAATACATTTACAGGACTCTATTGTATTTATTGAAAAAAAATCTATGTGTAAGCGGACTGCACAGATCAAACCTGTGTTGTTAAAGGGTCAAATGTGCACAGGAAGTAATAATAAAATGAATGAGAAGACATTCCACAGAGTTAAGAAAGATACAAGACTAAAGACTTAAAGGGCACAAGAGCAGTTTGAATGAAAAGCATGTTGATGTTACAAATTTGGGTACCTAGTGCATGAGATGCTCAGAGGTAACTGGGTTCCCCACCCTCTCCTTTGACATTTGTCCTAGGTCTGTCACTGTATAGAGGTTTTCTCTTTGCTCCCTTGTCTTCAATGGAACTTCTCCATGATATAAAATGCAATAAAAAGCATCATCTTTGATTCTGGGCCAATATTTGTGGTGGATGGAATTGGAAGTATCCATTTCAGAAGAAGCCTGTGGGATAATTAGAGTTTATTAGTCTCTGTAGCGTGTTATTCAGAAGTTCATCCCGTTTGACACAGTCTTGGCCTATGACAGACAATAGCTTTAACCCTGCCAAACTGGAGGGAAAATCAAAATAAGAAACCATCTCTGAGATCCTTTATTGCATATCAAATGTGCAAAATGCTAAAAAAAAAATCTCATGTAACAATCTGCTTGGATAATATTTCAATATATTTGTGGGTGATGTCGACACTTAAGCAAGATAATTATTGTTCATCAAGTAAAGCAGACTGGGGATTATAAGAATCTCTGACCAAGTAACAAAAATGAAGAGCTACGTAAACCCATCAGTTTTTAAAATTAAAACAGCATTGGGGCGCCTGGGTGGCACAGCCGGTTAAGCGTCCGACTTCAGCCAGGTCACGATCTCGCGGTCTGTGAGTTCGAGCCCCGCGTCGGGCTCTGGGCTGGTGGCTCGGAGCCTGGAGCCTGCTTCCGATTCTGTGTCTCCCTCTCTCTCTGCCCCTCCCCCGTTCATGCTCTGTCTCTCTCTGTCCAAAAAATAAATTAATAACGTTGAAAAAAAATTAAAAAAAAATTAAAACAGCATTAATCTCAGATGCGTGATATCACTTTTGTATGCACGGGCCAGGGCTGGCACTTGGTAAAGTCCAGTGTCTCCTGGGGAGTGAACAGTTCACAGGATTATTTTGTTAACCAACTCATGGGAGACAAAACTGAACAAAAACATTTTACTAGGAAATGGAACATATTTAATTTGGTGTCTCATTCTGTACCACTCTGTCATTAGAGGGACCTACATCGAAACTTATAACAACAGCTTCCCATCAATAATTGTTTGACAGTTACTATGCTACTGGGTGCACCTTTCAAATGTATAATTAGGAAGACCTGGCAGATGGGACATCTTGATCAATAACATAGTCAATTTCCTATTATGGAAATAAATTGATATTTCCACTATAAAAACATTTCTTTCAGTACCTCAGAACAACACGATTTATTTCCAGCAAGAGGGTAACTAAGAGGAAGTATAATGTTAAGACAAATACTAGTAGGCACTTACCAGTCCTTTGAACTGCACTCCATTTCCAACATCCCCAGGAGATGTCAGGTTTGCTTAGCAACTTCCTCGCAAGAGATTTGTTCTCAGAATCCTGCCTTCGGGCAGGAAAACTGGATCCAACGCTTATCTCACTGCTCATCCAACCAGGGCCACTGTTATTGGAGATGGAGTTAGCATTGGTGGGAGATGTGATACAGATGAATACAGATACCAAGCACAGGTGCAGGAATCACATCTGGATATAAATTTTAGCCTTGAACTTGAACACATTGCTGGCTCTCTCTGAAATTTATATGCCTCACCTATAAATTGGAATCAACTAGACCTAACTTCAAATTGTTTCTCTTCAGCTTACTAATTAGCTAAGAAGCTTCAACAATTTACTGGACTTCTCTCAGCCTTTCTTTCCTCAATGGACCGTGTAGGAGTGAAATGACATGATATACCCAGGTATTACAGCACCAAGGGCATGCCTCACAGATTTCAGTCACTTTGTCCTTCCCTGTGATATGGGCAATGTACAAACAATGCACCAAAGTCTTGAAATGTGACTCTCAATGTGCAAATTGCTCAGTCCTTTTTTTTTTTTATCTTTTTTTTTAAGAAAGGCAGGTTGCCACATGCAGTGCCCCATTGGATGTGTCTGGAGCCTTGGAAGCTTGACTATCCTTTGTTCTACAAATGGACCTCGAGAGCTTGTTTGGAGGTTCTAGCAGGGGAGCGCAGCTACTCCTATACCCTTCACCAAAGAACAGTCTTCCTGTATCAGGGAAGGTTGTCCACTTCAACTGAATATAAAGCTTTGAGAGGGACACACATGGAGCAGTGAGGGAGGAAGGGGACCCCACCTAGTCAGCAAGATCCACAGAAATCAAGCCTGTCTGTCAATGAGGTGACAGATGTCACATCCAGATCGCCCTCAAACATTCTGCCCAGTCCTTTTAGATGTTATTTTCCCTAAGAACCTGAGTGTATACTCAAATACATTTTATGTATTGCTTCATCAATTGTTGATGGCATCTGCTTGATCAGGTCAATCGCAGATGTTTGATGAGGAGCACTACACAGGCATGAGAGCTGATGAACAGAAGACCATGTCATGACCTCCGATATTAAGAGGGTTAAATCTAGTTGGGAAGTCCCCACACAAACTGAGATCACCTAGTCACAACAGTGACCCTAATGCCTTTTAGGGGGTAAGGGGAGCCAGACTCTTAGAATGCCAGGAATTCTCACCAGTACCCAAGTTCTGCCAAAGTATCTCAGAGAACATTGTGCCTGAGTCTTCTTTCTTGCCGTCTCTCTTGCCCACTAGGAATCTAGCCAGCCTGAGGAGGAGGGAATAGTATATTCCTGCTTCAATTACTGACAGCCTCATCATCTCCATAGCCCACCTCAGGCTGAGAAACCATCTGTTCTCTCCATTATAGCCTCTTGATATTAAAGAATGCTCAGGATCAGAAGAAAGTTTGATTACTTCCTTGGGACTTGGTTATTGGAAACCATCTCAAGATGGTCAAGGAAAGTCAGTGGTATAAGGAAGACCAACAAAAGAACAAGTGAACTTGTTTGGGAGGGGTGAGAGGATGGGGACTCAAGAGTTCTATTTCAGACATGTTAAATTTTCACTCCCAATCAACACTCATGGCGAGATGTCAAGTAGCGTTTCAGATATGCAAATCAGGAATTCAAAGGAGATGTCTGAAATGGTGAACTGATGTTATAAATTGAGAAATCATTATCACACAGAGGTAAGTAGAATCTTGGAGTTACCATATATTTCCGGGGGAGTGTAGAGACAGAAAAGTAACAAACCCAAAGGAAGGCCTCCAGGAGAGAGGCACTGAAGGATTAAGATTTGGATGGATGAAGAAAGAAGAGATGCCCCCAGGTAGGTTCAGGATTATGAGCAGAAACACTACAGGACAAATATAATGTCTTGTTTGGCAGCTAGTGAAGTACTACTAACTGGGTTTTCAAACAGTAGCCCATGGAACCCCTGGGTTCCCCAAACCCTTCATGACTGTTACTTGGGGTCAAAAGGAAGTCCAGCCATGTGCATCTCAAATCTCCCATCTCTGCCTCAACCATAACAGCTCCTTTAGAGTCTCTTTTATATTCTTTAAGTTAATATTTTCTGCAAAGACAGAACTTTAATGCCTTTTGAAGAAGTTGGTTTTGTGACAGACTCACAGGTCCTAGAGTCCCAAGAAATACCTTAAAATCTAGACTCTGGTCCTTAGATGCTATATGACCTCAATCAGTTTTCCTCTGGTATAAAAAGAGGCTACTAGCACTTGTAACTTGTGAGTTTATTGAAAGAATTAAATAAGAAAATGTATATAAAGTACCTAATGGAGTACCTGACACTTAGTAGGTCCTCCACCCTTATTGATTTCCTTCCATTTTCGAGGGAGTGCTGACCTAGGAGAATTCATTCCAGACACACCGTTCTCCAGGGTCCAGCATTGCTAGCCTGATCCAAATGCCTTTTCATCTCTTGGAGAGTTTCTGCTCTCTTACCCTCAACCTCAGCAACCCTGGCGTGTGCGCACACGTGCGCACACACACACACACACACACACACCCTCTGTTTTATTTCCTTCTGGTTCCTGGAGTGTTAAGTCTCCGCTTTATTTCAGCCTCCCCCATGCAGACTCCCTCCCACTCTCACAAATTCCCAAAGGTCAACTGTGATGGATCAAGGCTTCCCCAGGACCCAGTGGGCTCCCTGGCACCAGACAAAGCCACCAGAGTCCCCTCTGGAAACCTGTCCCTCTTAGGAGGCAGGTTTGGATGGGAGGCTTCCAGCATTCATCAGCTCACTTCACACCTGTGAAGGCCAGTGCTGAAGGTGCCCAGAGAGGAAGCCAGGGCCTAGAGAATGAAAGAGAGACATTTTGAAGACTTAGTAGAAAAGCTATAAACTGCTGCTTTCCTCTCCTGGACAGACCGTATTTTCCAAAGATGGCTGCAACATTCTCTCCCATCCCACGTGCTCTTCTACAAAGTAACCTGACCCTCCTCCCTGAGATATGGGCTCTAATTCTCCTGCCCTTGAAATCTGAACTGATCTCGTGATTTGCTCATACCCAGTAGAAGGCCGCTGAAATGGATTCTCTGACCTCCAAGACTGGGTCAGAAAAGTACAGGTACCTCCCACCTGACTTGCATGGACTGCTCACTCTGGGCACACTCCCTCCTGGGAATCAGGCCCCATGCTGGGAGAAGGCTGAGCCACATGGAGACACTGCCTACCCATCATGCTCTGGGTGAGTCATCCCAGACCAGGTAGCAGGCAATATGTCTAAATGCTCCCAGCCTGAGACATCTGAGCCACCACCAGCATTTTCATTCTCCCCAAGTGAATCCCCAATATTATGGAACGGAGACAAACTATTGCCTTTGCTCCCTGTCTGAATTCTTGACCCTCATAATCTGTGACCTGAACAAAATGCCCATCACTCAGTTTTGTTTTTTTTTTTTTCAACGTTTTTTTTAATTTTTATTTTTGGGACAGAGAGAGACAGAGCATGAACGGGGGAGGGGCAGAGAGAGAGGGAGACACAGAATCGGAAACAGGCTCCAGGCTCCGAGCCATCAGCCCAGAGCCTGACGCGGGGCTCGAACTCACGGACCGCGAGATCGTGACCTGGCTGAAGTCGGACGCTTAACCGACTGCGCCACCCAGGCGCCCCCCATCACTCAGTTTTTACATCACTCAGTGTGGGGTGGTTTATTATACAGCATTAGTGAAGGGAACACCACCCCCAAAACATACAAGTAAGCACACACACACACACACACACACACACACACACACATGCACGTGCTCATCCATGCTTAAAGAAGAAAGAACAACTCGCTAACTCTATCTCCCAGTTTCCCAGTCTGTCAGGTGACCGGGAGGTACAGCTCTAGGCTCCCAAAGACCCTTCCCGCTCTGACATTCTGCTTCTGGGACCTTCTGGGACTTTCCCTCCCTTCCCTGTTCTCTTCTGTTCAAGCCTTGTCTGAAATCCTCAGCTTCTCTGAGGTATCCATGACTGAAGACTCCCCAGTTATAGTTGCATTTTATTTTATTTTATTAACATTTATTTTTGAGAGAGAGGAGAGAGAGAGAGAGAGAGAGAGAGAGAGAGAATCCCAAGCAGGCTGTCAGCACAGAGCCGGATGCGGAGCTCGATCCCACAAACTGTGAGATCACGACTTGAACTGAAATTAAGAGTTGGTGACTTAACCAACTGAGCCACCCAGGCGCCCGTGTAGTCGCATTTTACACAGCGTGAAAGCCTCCAGGGAAAGGAATCAAGCTTTGATGGTGGGATTTCAGAGCCAGAAGCTACTTTTGTTTTTTTAGGGGATGGGGGAAAGTGGTTATGGTAAGTCTTGAAATTATGAAAGTATTTGTATATCATTGTTCCATAATGCATTATTTATATGCAGTAACTGTTAATACATAAAGTGTAAGCTCATGCTAGTCCTGTGTGCTGAGCATCCTTCTAGGCACAGAACATGCTTTCTCCCGTTAGCCCCTCACAACGGGAGATCGAGTGCGCTACCTGTTAGGGAACACAAGGACACCTGCCACAGGTGGAGATCAACATACCTGAGAATTCTACACTAAATGTGGGTCTGTCCAGCCCAGGGGATTTCAAAGCTTGCTGCAGTGAGACACATCTTATGCTCGGAATCATGGTGTTCCTCTGATAAAGCAGAATGATGTTAATGTCTTCGTTTGCAGAGGAAGTATATTAATAAGAGGATTTTCTATTTTCCTCCCATAATTTCTTTTTTAATCTTTGGCATTCACCACCGCTTGCTGACTAGGAAAACCAGTTCTAGCTCAAAGAAGAGGAAGATATTGGAGTAATTAAGAGGATGGGCTTTGGAGTTAGAAAAAAAATGAAGAGGGACACTTGGGTGGCTCAGTCGGTTAAGCATCCGACTTTGGCTCAGGTCATGATCTCACAGCTCATGGGTTCGAGCCCTGTGTCTAGCTCTGTGCTGACAGCTCAGAGCCTGGAGCCTGCTTCAAATTCTGTGTCTCCCTCTCTCTCTCTCTCTGCCCCTCCCCTGTTCATGCTCTGTCTCTCTGTCTCTCAAAAATAATAAATCAAAATTAAAAAAAAAAAAGAAAATGAAGAAAATAAAGCAGTCACATATTGCCATGTGACCTTGGCATGGTCACTGTTCTCATATTTAGTCCTGTCATCTGTTACAGTGATCATGATAGTTCCTCCCTCATAGAGTTGTGTTGGGATTAAAGGAGATTATGTATTAGGTACAGTGCCTGGCACATGTAAAGGCCTAATACAGATTCACTGCTTTTATTTACCAACCATTCCTGTATCATTGCAGGCAAATTCAAGATAGAAGGTGATTTTCAAGGTGATTTTGGCCCGCTAGAAAAAGTCTCAGGAATAAGGGAAGGTATGTGTGTACATGCATGCACATCTCACTTACAAATTAGATAATGTCTTATAATAAAAACGTCCAGATTAATTGTTGAATTTTCCACACTTCTGATACAAAAATGCCCTACTGAAAAATAATATACTGAAGCAGGAAATGCATGGCCATTGGAGCAGAACAGAAATAGATTCTAATCCCAGATTAGTTACTTATCTTCTCTGAATCTTGGTACAGACACGACGTATTAAGTGCTCAATAAATATTTGCATCACCAAATTCTAAAAATTACTATACTAATATCTACCTTTTTCTTGTTTAGGATTAAGTGAGATATTAAATAAAAGTGCCTAGCTCACAGTCACTAGTTGGCAAATGTTCATGTTCTTTATCCTCCAACTATGTTTTAAGTGCCTGGCATATTTTATTAAGGAACTTCAAATTTGATCAGTTCTTTTCATTCTGATGAATTTTATTTCCTTTATCAGGCAGATAATGACGTTTTAGCTACTGAGATAGTTTTACTGAATATACTCTATTCATTCTGGAGATTAATAACCATAGGCTCTATGGATAAAGGAATGGTGCTTCTCAGAGCAACTCAAGAAGCTGTATACGTATTAATCCTCATCCTTGTGAAGAAAGTAGGAAACACCTCATTTTTCATTAGCTTAAGAGATAGCTGAGTTTGCGTTTATCATGAACACACACACACACACATGCACACCTTGAATACAGTGTCTCTTTATAACCATGAAGTCTGAGATGGTCATGGAATCATTAGACTCCCTTCCTCTGGAGATAAATTTAGATCTCTGCGACTTCCTGAAAGGAGATCATTTGTTTCATCTTTAAAATTAAGGAGTAGTGGGGGAAAGTTCCGGTGATTCTTTTTTAATGCTCAGCAATTTCTAGTCTTCCACTTAGAAGCAACTAAATTCACATCATGTGACTCACCTTCCTGCCCTAAGTCTGGTGATCAATTTAAAAGCTCCAGTCTGCCAGCCATTTCCTAGGTAACCAACCCCAAGTGACTGTAATGGACAGCCCATAACAGACAGAAACCAGCAAGAGAAAGGAAAAACTTGTCAGTTTGTACTTTTTTCTCAATACGTTTAAATAATTAAAAATGCCATCAAGAAACTAATCCATAGACACAATGGTATGTAAAATATGCTTGCATAGTGCTTTGCTAGCATCATTGATTTCACTCGAGAAGGGAAAGAACATTTTACTCAAGACTTTGCTTGTCCCCAAAGGAGTTTCTTCCAACCCTTGAAATGAAGTTAGTTATCAGGTCAAATCTTGTGGAGTGGATGAGTGACAAAAGAGCTAAGTATTTACAGCATGACCTCGAAGTTTCCTTTCAGTCTGGAACTACAATAAACGGACTCCTGCTGGAACACACATTGGATTACATTTAGTGATTCAAGAAGCAAATCTTTCTCTCCTGGCCCAGCCTTTAGGTGATGGCAGACCTGTCTCCATCTTGACTGTCAAGATGCCCTGAGCCACAACCAGCTAAGCCATTCCTGGGGACCCTAACCCTTAGATTATGTGTGATGATAAATTTGTTGCTCTAAGTTGCTAAATTTGGAGTAATTTGTTACACAGCAATAGACATATTCTTAAGTGAAAAAGCAACTGGCACACACCATGAGGCACACTATGATTATTTTCGTTTGTTTGTTTAAAGCATACCTAGGCATATGTAGAAAAAAAAGCATAGATATTGCTACCTCTAAGTGGAGAGATTATTTGCATTTTTCCTTCCAACGTCTCTTTATTTTCCTTGCTCTCCACAATGAATCTCTTGTTTCTGTAATAAAAAACAATTGAAGTTAAAAATTTTTTAGTAATTCAACGAAGCTTAAAGGTTAAAGCATATCCATTTGGGAGTCAGTCCTCAGTGGATCCTGGATGCAACATACATCAGTGCATGACCTTTGGAGAAAATACATAATCTTTCTGAGCCCCTATTTTTTCATTTGTAAAATGTTGGTAATGAAAATAATTGTATCTCATTGGGTTTGGGGGACGCTTCAATCAGGTAATGCAGGCCAAGCACGTAGCACAACGCTGGTCACATTGTAAGCATTTAATAAAGGTTAGAAATAAATTTAGAAAGAATCACCTTCCTATATGTAAGTAGTTTCTGAGTGTCAGGCAGCAGGTTAAGGTAATTAAACACAGAAAATACCAGGGCAATAAAGAATTAAATGGCTCTTAAGTTGAAAGAAAGAAAACCATTAACTCTGGAATAGCAGCAGCAGCATCGTAAAAGGCAAACAAATATTGAGCACCCTCCCTGTACAAAAGAGAGCAGTGGATGGGAAGAACACGGGTTTTCGAATCAGAAGGAAGTATGTTCAAATCCTGTCTCTTCCTTATTAGCTGTGTGATGGTGGAAACACAGCCTGCCCTCTTATCTTCAAAATGTTCGAGTCCATTGGGGCCATGATTGCAATTGACATAAATGGACTGGGCAAACTTACCCCCGCCCCCCGCCCCCCCCCCCAAAAAAAACCACAAGTCATTGGAAGCATTCGGGTCTTCTACAGCCAATGAGACTAGAAGACCAATTTGGAACACTGGTAAGTTTGGGAAGGTTCCAGGTGACTGGGCAGAAACCACAGCAAGACCATGCAGCAGCAAGAAGGTGGTTAGTGACCATTAATGCTGCTGGCATGAATATGACCTCCAACTGGCCCCGTGTCCTTACATTGATCATTGGCTCAAGATTCAACGTCCTCATTTGTGACTGCCACATCACTCCCATGTTGTTGGCTCTGCCAGGATGGAAGAGATCTCTTCAGCCTCCATCACTGCAGGGGTTGCTGTGTCCACATGACCATGCATGTTGGGCTATTTCAGGAAAGGGAAACTGGGCACCAGAATGCCAAAAGCCCACCCTCATAGGGATAATGATACAAAATACTGCAAGCTCATTATGAGGATGAGGGCACTAAGTAGACTTTAACATGCATATCACAATGCCTAGGACATAATTGGTTCTCAAGAACTGGAAGCTATTATTATTAGACAATCAAAATCTAGCCTCTGGAACAGAGCAAAATTTAACTGGCCACCAATTCTGTGCCTGGCTCCATGCTAGGCTGAGGCTAGACTAGTTATAATATTGCGTAATATAGTGTTACATTGGCTTATAATGAGATTACAGGCTAATGGGACAGCAGAGAAATCAAAAACAATAATAGAAATCTGAAATCACCACGATGAGGATCAGATGCTCTAGGAAGGAGTAAAGTGTTCTGATTTTCAGAGGAGAGAACTACTCATTCTGTCTTGGGTGGCTGGAGAATGTGGAAAGAGAATGTGGTCACTGAAATGGTGGCATTTGAGCCTGGAAGACATTCTCCTCTCATCTATCCTGATCCCGCACATTCTTCAAGGTGCTTCTGCAAATAAAACAGCCTTGCTTCTCAATCCAAAATACAGATTGAGGAATTTGAATAGAGAAAAGTTTGGAATGAAACCTTCCAGGTGGGGCGCCTGGGTGGCGCAGTCGGTTAAGCGTCCAACTTCAGCCAGGTCACGATCTCGCGGTCCGTGAGTTCGAGCCCCGCGTCGGGCTCTGGGCTGATGGCTCGGAGCCTGGAGCCTGTTTCCGATTCTGTGTCTCCCTCTCTCTGCCCCTCCCCCGTTCATGCTCTGTCTCTCTCTGTCCCAAAAATAAATTAAAAAAAAAAAAAAAAAAAAAAGAAACCTTCCGGGTGAGCAAGGGGTTGCCAGTCAAAGGTATTCTTTTTTTTTTTTTTCCTTCATTACCTTCCATTGTCACCCCTATATCATGCCCAGGGGCTACTTCTCCTTCTTAATTAATGGTCTGATTCAAAGCAAAAGTTTTTCTCTCATTTATTCATTTGTCATTTCAATAGATGGCCAACACTTATTGAGGAGGTAACCCATGCAGTAATTTCCAGTGTTTAAGCACCTGGGTTATAAAATCAAGCAGATCTGGTACAGATCCTACTTATTCCCTTACTCTCCAGGTAACCTTGGACAAGGAACTCACTGGAACTGTTTACGCAGGTATAAACCAGGATGAACACGGAAAACATGATTCTCAGAGCTGTGACACCACATGGGTACACCCTTGCAGGGTGATAGATGTCCAGTAAATGTTAGCTATGTTGTTACCATAGGTAGGATGTGTGTTAGCTATGCTACTATTCAAAGTGGATTGTGCATCATTAGCCAAGAGAAGACAGGCCGGAATTTTCAAAAGCCTTTGTTAAATACTAGCGGAGACAGGAAGGAAATAAAGAAGATTCAAGAAATACAATAGTTTGACATAATCGAGGACAGCTTTCTGACTCTTGGCTACCTATTCTGTTACTGTTTATTCATGTCTACAATGGTGGCCAGCCCCAGGAAGGTGCTCTACAGATATCTAGCGAATTATTTGATTGATAATGTATGCTTACTCAGTGAGGGTTAGCCCGGGACTGTTACCTTCGACAACTCCAGGGGGTACCATTTACATATGACACACGTAGATGACATCCTGCTTTAGCACAGTGGCTCTCAAGTTTAGCTGGACTTTAGAATTACTTGGAAACCTTTCGAAAAATACTGATGCCTGGGTCTCACCCCTAGAAATTCAGGTTTCATTGGTACAGGGTGTGGTCTGGGCATCGGGATTTTCTAAAGCTTCCAGGGATTTGCTAAAGCTTCCACATGCAGCAAAGTGTGAGGACCAATTCTCCAAGTATTTTGTGTGAGTTTTGACCTCTGGATTGGGTAGCCGGGTCGTCCTGTTATTAATGGCTCAAAATGCCGAGTTCTCTAAGATGTACAGTGAGAGGCGAAAACAGCAGGTCTGCCTGCAGGGGTAATTTATTATGGTGGGAGAGTGCAGGATTGCAAACAGGTATGCCTGGATTGAAGTGTAGGCCACAGCTTATTACTAAATTGTGTAAACTTAAGCAGCTTGCATTGGTGGGGAGTGTCTTAAAAATTCAGGGAACTGTGACACAGAGTGCCTGGCGGAGGGTTGGCCCTGAATAACGGCTGGTTGTAACTAAGGTTTCTTTGACTGTTCAGAGCCAATCACTTCTGCACCCTTCCCTCATGTTCAAGCAAAGCGAGAATTGGCAAAGTACAACCAGTGGATCAAAAAGATTCGCCCACCTGTGTTTTTAAATAAAGTTTTATTAGAACACAGGCATGCTCATTCCTTTAACGGCTACGGCTGCTTTCACACTTCAACAGCTGAAGAGACTCTTATGACCTGCAAGGCCTAAAATAGTTACCATCTGGCCCTTTACAGAAAAAGTTTGCCTGTCCCTGGTCTAATCACCAATGAAAGACATTTTCTGTGCTGTTTATGATAATGAGGATCTATTGTTATTTGAAACCCCCCTCCCCCACATTGTGATTTAGGTTCTTTGAAGCCAGACCAGCTCCTGTCATTTTTCTCTGATGATTCTATTTCATATTCACTTCTTGCTTGCCAAAGAACTTTGATGTGTGAGCTGTCATTTCCCACAGAGTCTAGCATAGTGTTGAGCAAACAGAAGACACTTGAAAAATATTTGACTGATTGATTGCCTTTCTCTGATTTATTTCAAGCTTGAGCAATTGGGCCAATGGTTATTTTTGTCACTGACGTGATAGGTCACGAAGACCATCACAAATCCCTATATCAAATGGGGACGGGATATTTCAAACCATTGTATGAAATGGCTTTTTTGTAACATTTCTGATCATCACTAGTTTTTATCCATTCCTTTATAAGCATTATGTGATTCTTCCCACAAGAGACGGTGCTGTTTCTGTAGAAAAGAACAATGTTTGGGCTTGAGCTAAAACCCCAGCCTGGCCAGTTCCTAGCTTTGAGGCCTCGACCATATGGCTCATGATTGTGCATCATTTAGAACCTAGACAAGTCAGGTTGTCTCTTCTCTTGGTCTCTGTCCTCTACCAGTTCCTGGGAAATCATATTGGTGAATTGTCTTTTACAACTGTAGACAAGGGCACAGACCAATCTAAAGTCAGGTAAGTCTGCTAAGAAAAACGGCGATGAGAAGCAAATGTTCAAGGCAGAAGATAAGAGATGTCGTGAAATGCACACGCCTATCTGTGAGACTCTGGAGTGATGTGACATTTCTTGTCATTGATTTGATCTGCTTCCAGCTCTTCTATGTAATAAGTGGCAGGACATTCAATACGATTAACTATTCTATTTCTAAACAATGTAGAGTTCATTTTAATGGTGTTTTCCACTTATTTTGTGCTTGTTATCATACCAAGAAGACCACTTTTTTTTTTTAATAATTGAATTTACCAAGGAGATTGCATTACAAAAACAACCTGAACATGGCCCAGTTACTTAACACTGTGGCTTAATATGAACCTGATGTTGACGTTTTTAAATGGGAGACTTATGTAATTATTTTAAGCTAATTCTGTCTTTATTCCAGATATTGGATGATCCTTTGTCGGGATTTTGTATGTATTGGATGCTTTTGTCTGGGATAATTTATGAGGGCCTCTGAAAGAGATTATGTAGCTGGAAAACAAGACCAAGAGTGGAAGAGATATTTTTCAACTCTACAAGAAAACGGCATGGTCGCTAATGGTCTACCCACCATTGCAGGTAAGCCAAGGCACAAATTATCTTCCCCACAGTCATATATTTTGTAGCAAAATGGATTTTTAAATTTATATTTGAATATGGAAAGGTCTTATATTATGGGAATTCGCTTCAAATTAAATAATGAACCACGAAAAATTAAACCTGAGCACTCTTCAGAACTTTGATAATGTAAGTCTTAAGCTAATAAATAATAATAATCTTTCCATGATACATACTTGACAATCACAATGATCCTACAAGGTAGGCATAGCAGGTATTAAAGTTCCTATTAAGTACAGAAAGAAAGTCTTAGGGAAAGCAAAACCTATGCATACGACTGGGTTTTAAATCCATACTTGACTTCAAATTTGAGGTTTTCAGTCTTTTACAGATAAGTCATCTTCTGCTCCCCAGGAGTGGGGCAAGCCAGGTCTTAATCATTGTCCTGTGTTCTCCTTCCCTACAGCGTCTATCCAGCTTCTGACTTTTGCTTTGGTTTTGTCTCTTGGCTCTAATCTGCACCCTTCCCTTGGGAACCATTATAGAATTTAACTTCCCTCTTTGTGGCCACATTTTTGGCTCTTCATTATTTTAGGGTAACTGTCCAGCCCTTACCCAACTCTGCTGCAAGACCTGAATCTATTCTTTTCCACACTTGGCAGACAGGGTCTGCTCTAATGAGGTGTTTTGTCTGGCAATGAGGCCACGCACTCCATTTACTCCAGGAGCCTCTGTTCAGAGCCGAGTGGTGGGGACCAGAGCTCTGGCTGGAGGCTGGAGATACAAGAGGGGATGGAGATTATGAAGGGGACATTCTCCAGCTGGCAGGCTGCGGGAGCCAATTTCGGTCCTCATGGTTAGAGGAATAGAGGATTGTTTTCGTGAAAAACTTTGTGAGACTCGGAGCAAAAATCAAAGCTGCTTTCGAGCCTAGTATTGTCATTCGTTCAACAAATATTTAATAAACAACTACCGTGTGCCCCACACTGTTAACAGACATTGAAGATACATCAGGGAATGAAATAGGAAAGAATTCCTGATCTCAAAGACCTTACGTTCTAGCTGGATAAGCAGACAATATACATATAAACAAAAATATGCACATTTTAGTCTTTCAAACTTTGAACGTGGTATATATTTCTATTTAGTTATTTTATTTCTCTCAGCAGTGTTTTATAATTTTTAGTGTTCAGACCTTGACTTTTGTTATATTTAGTTCCAAGTGTTTTATGTTTCTTGAAGCTATTATAAATAGAATTGTAACATTTCATTTTCTAATTGTTTACTGCCGACATATACCACACAGTTGATTTTTCATGTTAACCTTGAACTGTGCAAGCTTGTGAAATTCACTTATTTTTTCTAGTCATTTTGTGGATTTCTTAGACTTTTCTATGTAAATAATCATGGCATTTGCAAGTAGAGACAGTTTTACTTCCTCCTTTCTGATCCCTATGTCTTTTCATTTCTTTATCTTGCCTTATTGCAAAAACTAAGATGTGTCCTGTGCAACATTAAAAAGTGTGGTGACAGTGGACATCCTTGCCTTATTCTTACTCTTGGGTGAAATAATTCAGTATTTCACTATTAATTATGATGTTATTTGTAAGTTTTTTAAAAATGTCCTTTAACAGGTTGAAGAAGTTCCTTTTATTCCTTCGTGGTTTGCAGAGAGACTTTATCATGACTAGGTATTGACTTTTGTCAGATGCACTTCTGCATCACATGGCTTTTCTTATTTATTCTGTTAATGTTATGAATTATATAAAATATAATATGAATATTATGTATAACATTATATATGAAATAGTTAATATAGAATATGTATAAGATATAATAATATTAGGGGCGCTTGGGTGGCTCAGTCGGTTAAGTGTCCGACTTGGGCTCAGGTCACGATCTCGCAGTATGTGAGTTCGAGCCCTGCATCGGGCTCTGTGCTGACTGCTCAGAGCCTGGAGCCTGTTTCAGATTCCGTGTCTCCCTCTCTCTCTGACCCTCCCCCATTCATGCTCTGTCTCTCTCTGTCTCAAAAATAAATTTAAAAAAAAAGTTAAAAAAAAGATATAATATTATGAATTACATAAAAATTATAGTAAAAAGTTGAAGTATACATGCTATAAAAAATAAACAAGTTCTATTCCACATAGGAGTGAAATCACATGGTATTTGTCTTCTCTGACTTATTTTGCTTAGCATTATACTCTCTAGCTCCATCTATGTTGTTACAAATGGTAAGATTTCATTCTTTTTTATGGCTCAAAAATATTCCACATCTTCTTTATCTATTCATCATGTGGAATTTAAAAAACAAAACAAAAAAGGCAAAGGAAACAGAGAGAGAGTGAGAGAGAGAGACAAACCAAGAAACAGACTCTTAACTATCTAGAACAAAGTGATGGTTACAACAGGGGAGGTTGGGAGTGGGGGGCGATGGGTGAAGAAAGTAATGGGGATTAAGAATGCATTTGCCATGATGAGCACCAGCTAATATGAATCACTATATTGTACTAACATAATGCTGTATGTTCAATGCTGTATGTTAAAATTAAAAACTTAATAAAAATAATAAAATAATAAATAATTTAAAGGGAAAGAGAAGAATGGGATGACTGTTTTAACAGTGGGCAAAGAAGGCCTCTCTGAAGAGATCACATTTGGATAAAGACTTAAATAGGAGCAAACTGTTCAAAAGTTTGAGGAAATATCATTCCAGGCACCAAGTGGTAGAAGATGGGTTTGACGCGATAACCAGAAGTTGACTATGTAAGGCCTTAGACACCATTGTAAAGAGTTTGGGATTTATTCTGAGTGCCCCAGGGAATCATTAGATTTTTTTTTTTTAGCAAAAAAAACAAAAAAACAAAAAACAAAAAAAAACCCAAAAGAACCACCATGAACTGATTTATGGCTTTTAAAGATCTTTCTGGGTGTCATATGGAGAATTGGATGCTAGTGTCAAAAGTGGGTGGGGAGTCAATCAGGGCTGTTTTATCAGGCCACCAGGGACACCGGCACCCTGGATTAGAAAGGTAACAGATGAGGTGGTGAAAAGGGACCTGTCTGCGGTTTGCTGTTGGATTGGATATGGGGTAAGGGGAAAGTAAGGATTCAAGGAGTCTCCTAGGGTTTGGAGCCTGAGAAGCTAGGTGCTCGGTGGTGCCACTTACTGATGGGAGAGAATATTGGGAAATAGAATAAAGAAGCCTGTTTGGCCATGTAGACACTCACCTCTTTGAGTGAATCCAAAATAAACAACCAGACACACAGTTCTGGAGCTCAGGGAAGAGGTGGGCAGAGGAAAAAAAAAAGGGAAGCCTTAAGAATACAGATAATATTTAATCCCACTGGGGTGAGGTGAGTTCACAGAGGAAAGAGAGTAAGTAGAACGGTGTGCTGGAGAATTCTAACACATGTTGAGTCCGGAGGAGGGGAGAAGTCCCAGAAAGGAGGAGGAGAAGGAGCAGCCAGTGAGGTAAGAGGAAAACAGGAGGAGGGGGGTAGCTCAGAAGCCACAAAAGGCTTTGAGAGAAAGGGAGTGGTCCACTGTGTCCAGTGCTTCTGAGATGTCAAGTGAGATACAGATCAAAAATTGACCATGGGCTTTGGTAAGCTGGAAAAGAACAGTGGGAATGGAGGAGGCAACCTAAATAGGATAGGTTGAATAACAAAGAGATTTACAGTGACTTGGTTGAGTGGTTTGGAGACAGCAAGTATATACACAGTCTTTAGAAGTTTTACCTTAAAGGCGAGCAAAGAAATTACTTAGGTTTGAGATGGGAAACAGAGGTTAAAAATGGCTTGTTCAGTTTTGCTTAAACATCACAGCTATTTCTCATGTGCTCATATACTTATGGGAGTAGGTCCTACAAAGAGAGAAGCTGTCCATACAAGAAATAGGTGGGATAATCCAAAGAGCTGCAAAGCTCATGACTAATAGGGCAGGATGAGAGCCAATGGCAACCCCGGGGAACCGGACCCATTCTCCACAGAGAAGACAAAAAGAGGAAAAGCGATGAAGCAGGAAGAAGCTGGCTGAGGCAGCCCTCTCCCTCCAGATTCCATCATCAATGGCAGTGAAGAAAGAGATGGAGTGAGTGACAAGGCCAGAGCAGCACTGGAATTGTGGGGAGGGAGGAGACATGATGAATTAGTAGCCCAAAGGGTAAGAGAATGAGGGGGTCAGGGCATCCAGTAGAATAGCCAGGCAGCCCTAACATCTGCATATGACTTACCATAATTTGAAGTGAGGTTCATCAGCGGGGATGTGTGTTTTTCTGCTATAGAACGTTTTTCCACGTTCAGCTACTTGGGCTGAGAAGCAGATGGTGAGCAGTGTTGGGGACTAGCATGCGGGCTCGGTGGTAGTGACATGTACAAGCTGTGTTGATTGCAGTGGTGGTCTGTGTTTTATAAGCTGAGTTCAAAAGCAATTGATAAATAGTAAAACAGTGTTAGGGTTGGTGCAGGTCTGAATGAGGTGGGAGAGACCTGTTTGGGAGTGGAGGAGGGGGCAGTCGTCACATAAATGAGCTGGAAAAACAGAATCCGCTTGTCAAAGAGTAAGATGCTTCAAGCAAGAACTGGAAGATAGTTCAGCTATTGCCAATGACAAAGTCGAGGGGGGAGTCATGTGACAAGATGCTTGGATTTAGTGGAGGGAGAAAATGAGAAGGACATGGGAATGCAGGACGGAGGCCTGGATGTTGGATGGATCGGTTACCTCGATGTTCTCCTTGAAGGCTTCGCACATTGTTTCTTTCTCAGATACATGCCTGGTTCACTGCCCATCGGGTGTGCTTTCTCCTAGATCCTAGCATCCCTGTTTTTCCCTCTTCCTCTCCTTTTTTTTACCCTCTGCTTTATTTTTTACATGTTTCATAGGTATTTGTTATTTGTTGCCACCCCCGTCTCCTTCATGAAGGCAAGGATTTTATCTGCTTTGGTTCACAGCTGTAGCTTCAGCCTAGAGGGAACGTGGGTGGGTCTGGATGAGAAGCCCTTTGGACATGTATCTTGTCCCCTAGTCTGCTAATCCTTGGGGGTGAAAATAACAACCAGCACTTGAGAGGGCCACCTGGGAGGTGGTTTTCTCAGGGGAGTAACAGCAACGAGAGAACGGGGACACACAGACAGAGATGGGGTGATGGGTGTAGATTTTTTTCTTTTTCCTTTTTTTGGAATACAGAGAAGAGTGAAAGGGACCAGGAAGGGAGTGTGAGATCAGGCCAAGCAAGTGATGTGCTGGACAATTTGGGGATGTGTCCAGGGGACCAGGGATGGTCAGACAGGCTTGCCAATGTGACAGGGACTGAGGTAACAAGGCATGGAAGGCATAATAGGATCAGTGCTGGGACCTTACAGGAGAAGGTAAGCTATCGATTTTCATTATGGACTCCCTTTACGGATTAGCCTTGAGAATAGTTAGCTAGGGGGAGCAGATTGTAATGGTCTTCCCAAGAGCCCATACATTTCTGGTGGCTTCCTTAAATACTCTGGTGGGTCACATCATGAGATGTCTCTCCCACCTCTGCATAGAAGCCCGCACCCCAAGTCTTCACAGTTTGGAGAGGATTGGGTCACTCTGTCCTGCATGGACCTTGGTATCCTTGCGATAAGCACGTGGAACAGGGGTAACTGTAGGAAACCTTTCAGCAGATTCCAGATTCCAAGTGGCACAGCAGACTGATGAGAGCCGGAGCGGAAGAGGGTTCCCCAAAATGACCTCCATTCCTGCATCAGAAGATGTGGGCTGGAGAGTTGCCCAAGTCACTGTAATTTGGGCTTAAGTATGAAGAACTCCCAGGTAGAGGGTCACAGGTAGAGGAGGCCAGGTCACAGGTAGAGGAGGCCAGTGGCCAAAGAAATCACACGCAACAGTTCCCATATCTAGCCTCTTTGCCACACCTTTCCCTAATAACTCACTTCTTGCTCCCTTTCTTAAAAAAAAATAATAAAGAAAAATCTGCCTTTTTAAAAAGCTTCCCTAGAGCAGAGGTGGTTCTTAAGGACTCACTTCTGAAAGGACATCTCAGTCTGCAGAGCCCTCCAGAGTTGAGATGTCAATAGAGGAAGTTAGAAAGTGGAGAGCCGTGGGCTGCCACACAGCGCCGTGAAAGTTCTGCACCAGGACACCCAGAACAAAGATCGCCATTTACTAATTTGAACAAAGGCACCTTATGGGCAAATGGCAGTCCTGGGTCGATAAACTTGAAAGCAAAACCAGAGCATATGTCCACGAGAAAACAAGAGTGCTCTTCATCCCTACGAAGTGGGAAGGCAGAGACCTCATTTATGGGATGAGAGAGAATCAGGTGAAAGGTGGAGAGAGACACAGGTATGTGAGTGGTTCTAAGGAGTCTTAGAAAACAGCCCTTCTAGCAAGACTTTTCCAAAAAGGCAATTTACAATATTTTATCTTCAATTCTGCATGGAGGGGAGGGAGGGTCTCCCAGCGTCTCTTTTAGCTCTCAGAATATGTTTGCTTGTGTTTTCTTTCCCTTTCCAGGGGTTAGGGTTCTCGTCTAACTGATCTTTGCATTCCCAGGACTTGGCCAAGACTGGACACTCAGAATATGTTCGTTGAGCAAAACTGTATGACATGCTATAGGTCATAATGTGAAGTTTCAGTTCTAAGAGAATCCTGAACTCAAGATTTTAATATTACAAAATCAGAATGGGTACTAAAAATAACTCGCTTTTATTGAGAGAGCTGTATGAACTCTATGCTTTAATCCTCACAGCATAGTCTGTAAGGTGGGTATTGTTATTACTTCCCTTTTGCAAAGAAGAAGAAAAAGGAGGAGGAGGAGGAGGAAGTAGAAGAAATACATACATAGTGTTTAATATGCGACAGGCATTGCTCTAAGCACTTTTACTTATATAAACCAATTAAACCCTGCTAATAAAACTTTGTGGAAGCTACTATCATCAACTTCATGGTACTGATAGCAAAACTAAGCTGTGGTAGCACATTTAGTAGGTAACAGAGCTTGGAAACCTCCTGGGCTCCAGGGTATGTGTGATTAACCAATATCATCCCCAAATATATCCCCACATTCCCTATCTAAAATAAAAACATTCCAAGACGTTCCAAAGCATCCATACCCATCTCATCCAAATATCAATATTATTCTGAACTCCGAATCCAAAAGATTCTGTCTTCTTAGGAGAGGGGAGAGTAGCAGGTAACGGGAACACGTTAATGGGAGGAAAAAAAAAATCAAGAGTTTAGAACTGTTATTTCAAAGCCTGCCAGCACCCTTTCAACGATCCATGTGCCATCCTCACAGTAAGTGGCTCAAGTATAGATTTCCCATTTGGTCATTAACACCCATTATCTCACTCCCCCCACAGACTTGCCAAATTTACTTTTAACTGCTCTCAGCACTGAGACAGAGGGGGGCAGGATAATGAGTCTCTACAATGTATAATTATTATAAATGAGCAGAGATAAACTACACCTGTCAAAATAAATGATCAGCATCCTAAAACTGCTGGTTTCTCCATTCACTGTTTTGTAAACTGGGAGTTACCCGCCCTTGCTAATTTCTCCTACTGCTGTTGCCAGGACTTTTTCTTTCTCCTAATTTGAGTCCCTAGAGTTAGCTCAGAAGGTGCTTGTCACCCCTAAATTCTTCTGGGGATAAGAGAAAAGCTCGAAGTAAATTGTTCCACAGGAAATGAATTACTACATAACTAGAGCTCCCTGAAAGGATGTCAGACATGGGCTGGCTCATTGTGACTCCGTCTATCAATGTTCAGTTTTTCAATAATACCCCATTTTTGTTCTTTTCCTAAGGTTCTGCCAAAGTGACAAAAAAGGCAATGGAAACACAGTATAAAAGTCAAGCTAATTTTAAGTATAACTGTATTTGAGGAATGTTCAGCCAACGGTATTTAGGATGCAGAAACATATTTCCATGATCTCTGAAGTGCAAACCCAACTAACAAGACTCCTGACTGGTCTATACCAATGTAAAGTAGTTGTCTATGTGGTTTTTAATGATAGTACGCTTACATCTTTTTCCTGCAAAATATTTTCCTTACTATCTTGGGTGTATTAGGATTCTCAGAATGTGAACAACAGAAATAAGGAAGGGAGCTTTATTAGAAGGACAATGAAGTCACTTGGCAGATCAGAGAGAGAACTGAATGACTATCGGACAGGAAGCAGAGCAACTCTGAGCATGTCAGGAATAGGGACGAAGTACTTCCTAGGGAGACCAAATCAGATTAATTCTAGCACCACCCATTCCATTGAAAGAAGATCTGATTGACCTTGATAGAGCCATGTGTCCAGCTGCAAGGGTGGATGAGCAAGACATTGTGAAAAGTGAGCCTATAACCAGAAGAAGGGAAAATAAAAACAAAACAAAAACAGATGGAGCTCCTATCCTGTGTCTGGTTTGTTCCTCCATACAGGAAACTCTCAACTTTCCAAAATTTAGTCCCTGTTCTGATTCTCTGGTCCGAGATACAAATCTGTTTCTCTTTGAGTTCTCAGGTAACAGGAAGCTCTAAGAAATGACAGGGCCAGTGGTGGTCAGTACATGAGACTTTTCAGACAACTCCGAGTCTACAGATTTGCTCTTTGTTGTACAGGTATGGAGATTAAGAGTGTCAGGAGAATAAAGACTGGGTAGCTGGTCTCTATTTACCAAACACCCCAATTACACTTCTTAAAAATCTCTCTCACATACCCTCAATCCACTGCTGATCCTGTGGTTAGCTTTACCCTGGGGATGAATACATGCAAGGATGATATTCCAAGCCTATAATAACCTGCATTAGCACAGCCTCCCCTACCCCCTGGAACAGATCCAGACCCTGCCGTAGTGGGAATAACCCCTTCAGTTGCTGGATCATGGGAGGTCCATAGGCAGATATATTCCAGCACCAATCAGAAGCTTCCCTCTCCTCCCAGGTGAGGGTCCACCCAGCCTCAAGGACCCTGCCCTCTTTCCCATGGCTGTAGCCTCTTGAGGTGCACCTGCAATCTGGGAGCATTCTGAGAGCTCTAGTCAGAGACTTGGTGCCAAGCCATTTTGCTGGACATCTGAATCTGAGTTTCTTCTGTTGGATATCTGGGTTCCAGTCCTATTTTTAAGCTATGGTCCCCACGGAGTGACCTGAAATTGAGTACAACAGCCACCCTTTGTCCCTTGTAACCAGCTTCTGTTCTAATAATATGCTTAATATCTCATTCCCAACCCATGACTGGGGCATGGCCTGCTATGGACCATGTCCCTTTCCATTCATCCATTTTTCCATTCATGAACATTACTTAGGGAGTCTGAGATTAAATAAACACCATCTTTGCCCTTGAAGAACAAACAGGGCCCCACCTTGCACCAGGGGGCTGACTACAAGCTCTTGGACTTCTTAGAAAGCAACAGCCTACTTGGACATCTGGGTATTGCTGCATCTAAAATTGCTGAAGCTACACTCCATCCATTCGTTGGGAAATCTGACTACTGGTCACTGTGGGCTGGAGAACTTGGATATTAGGACCAGTCCTTGCTTCAGCATCAGGAGCTTCTCCACCCCTCCCACTCCCACGCCTGCCAAATGAAATTAATTTAGCTCTCTGAACCCCCTCTCACCTTCCTTGGTCTTACTAAGTAACCAGGCACATCTAGTCACACCCCCACATATAGCACCCTTGAACTCTCTCTAAATTCATGCTCCATTGTCATCATGGGAGCTCTTGTGTTTTCCCTGTTCCTTGGGAACTTTGAGGCTAAGGACTGTACTGGTAGGCACAAACTGTGAATGTTCAGCTTTTCCCAAAGACTCTGCTTTAATATAAAAAGTATGATATTAGCTTAGAGATGTCGCCATAAAAAATCATCGCCAAAAATAGGTTATTAATTCAGAAGATGCCTGATTTTGAGATGTCCTACTTTGTTACCCTAAATTTCAGACTTTGCTATATCTATGCCTGGCTCTGCTGCAAAGCTATCCCAGTGTTTACAGAATACAGAAAATTGGAGGAATTGGCCAAAATATATTCAAGGGTGTATTTGTCCTTCAGGAGAAAGTAACCCCCTAAAAAGCAAAATGTAACTTGTGAGTATCAGGCAAATTTTGGGTTTTATTCCAAAGGCAACCAGGACACATAACTGGGAAGGCACTAGATTGTCTACTTCAGTGTGTTCTGTAGCAAAGGCAAACCTACAGAGGTGAGTGGGCAATGCTGGGTTGGCTGCATCTTGTGAATGCATTTGGTTAGTGTCCAAAGATGTGAAGAAAAAGCATTTGTAGGAGCAAGGGGACATTGGCATTCAGTTCTGCAAGAGTCTATCTCCTTGATTCATCAACCTGGACCTTCAATACCCAGTGTCACCTGTTTCTGCCCCCTCTTCCTCACCCCCCAGCCTCCCGCCAGGTGCATTCAGCACAGAGCATTCCAACCAGGTTCCAATTGCCCAGACTTCCAACTCTGTCACTCTTTTTCCTGTTGATGGCCATGGTTCATCTTGAAGGCCTAGTGTTCAGTCTCTCTTTCCAAACTACGACCTTGACTGACATTCAGAAGCCATCTCCAGTTATTTTGCTCTGGATTCTCTGAGTAACTGTGTATCCCAATTTGTTGTGTTCACTGGGCACTAGAATGGTGCCTCCTAGAAAGAGGATTGATAGTCAAGCATAGTCATTCTCTAAAATGAGCTAACATCTATCTTTCCCATAAAGAATGGCAATGGCATCAGGCCATTCCCTTCAAAAGAAGCTATGAAGTCTACTGCCTTGGTTTCCATCTGACATTTCATGAGGGTTTGTGTGAAAAACAACAACAACCAACAATAGCAACAGCAAAAACCTGATATGCTGCCTAACTGGTGAATTTGGAAGGTAAGTGGACATTGCAGCTTACCTTTGGTTAGAGCAGCAGGGCCTCCCAGCTGGGTCTTTTGGCCCAGTTCCTGGCTGTGTAAGCCAGCTCTACAAAAGATATTTGCTGCTTTTGGCTATTTGGTACATTGTAATAATTAGTTGGCAGTTTATGTGATTGATAATGGAGCTTTTAAAACAGATTTTTTCCCCCAGCCCCTTGTAAAAAATTCAGGGCTTAATTGTTCTTTCAGAGTGCTATTGGAAGAATTGGGGTTGGGTGTGGAACTCAAAACAAAACTGATGCCTGCGTGAGAGCTTTTCTGAAAACATTCCACCATGCACCTGCTTACAAGGCAATGGAATTTTGAGAGAAGAATGTTTGAAAAGGAAAAGTGACTCTAGATTCAGTGTGCTCTTGGACTTAGTTGTTTTTCAAAGCAAAGAAGTAAAAGTGGCTTTTGGTTCCTTCTTTAGAAAATGTAAACATGCTGTATCTCAGTCTCACCATGTAAAGCTCTATCAAAGTATGTTTTAGTAGCAAGAACTCTGGACTCTGAATTCTAGACCTGATTGCCCCTAAGACATCATGTGACATAAGATGTATATTCATACACTCATTCACAATTACCTATTGAGCACCTACTGTGAGCCAGACTCTACTGGGCACCAAGAACACTTCAGCAAGTACAGTAGACACCATCCCTACTGGTAAGAGGCCACATAAAATGAGAATTGGATCCAGCAAGATAGAAGCCAATGGGGACCTTAGCAAGCACCATTTTCCATGAAGTAACAACATCAGAAGCTTTACTGGGAGGTGGGGAAGGATGGTGTTGAAGAGTGGCTGGTGGGACATGAACTGCACAGCAAGGGCCAACACATGTTTCCAAACTCTCAAGAAGGCAAAACTATTTGAATTGCTCACTTTAGAGAAGAGATGTGAAGCGTAGGTCAATTCCCCCGCCCCATATACAGCAATCAGATGATGCCAAAATTAACAGCTTGATGGGAAATTTCTCTCAATGGAGTTTAAATTCAGGATGATATAGATTACATTCTCCTGGAACAGAATGATTGTCATCCTAACGAGGCTTAACAAAGGAAGATTTTCTTCCAATGTCTATGCTTTGGCCCTCAGATACCACTGATTCTACAATGGCCTTTGGCAACTCTAACATGAGTTCAGACTAAGGGGTGGGCTCTTAAACACAATTTTGCGTGGAGTAGATACTCCCAGGGCTGAGGATTAACAGTTTAAAAATTATGTGGATGTGTTTGGGAAAATCTTATGAGTACTATTGATAAAATCTTCCCTTGACTCTCAAGCTACTGCTCTATTTATCTCTTTCTTAACAGCAAAACTTCTCAAAACACATGATACAAAGCACCCAGAACAGTACCTGGAACATAGCAGACATATATATGTATTTTTTTGGTTTTGTTAGTATTATTTTTGTTTCCATGATTTAATCGCCCTGTATCTCTAGTTAGGACTTCAGTGATGGGTGTCCACATATCACTGGTAATTTTGAGTACCAGGCAGGTGTTCACAGGCAGCTACTAAACAGAAACATTTTTATACACAGTAAAATTTGAAGAACCATAGAGTTGATCATTACAGCTCAATTTTGGTGGGGGGAAGAGGGGCATGAGTGAATGGTTCTCGAGATACATGTGTTGGGATGCATTCAGCTTCAAGTAACAGATAACATTGACTCAACCAATCTAAACAGTGAGGAAATTTAAAATTTTCAAATTGCAAGGATTCTAAGATTAGGTGGTTTCAGAATTAATTAATTCAAGATGCAGTGACATTAAGGACCCACAATTCTTCTAGTTTTCAACTGTGCCATGGTGCTAGCTTTGTCTTTGGTGAGATCATGGTCACGGGATATGGCTGCCACCATTTTGAGCATTACAATGTGAACACAGTGATGTGCAAAGGAAGGAAAGTGACCACTGTGTCCCTTTTTATCAGTGATGAAACCCACCTCCCAAACCTTCAGCATACTCCTCACATCTCGTTGGCCAGAACTACTTTAAGGCATATCTCTAAACCAACTTCTGGCAAGAGGACTGTGGCTCAGTGGTAGATATAGACTAATTAGGATCTGCCCCTGGAGCTTGGGCTTTGCCTGCAAGAAAGAAGGGAGGATGACTTTGTCAGTAGGCACTGTGCACCATCTCAGAATTACTGCAGGACCATCTTTGAGCAGTTCCCAGAATGGTTGCTTTGCATTAGGGAATCAAAGAATAATCAGGCCTCCCAGGGTTCCCTTTCAGCAGAAGGGTACACAGAGTAGCCTAGGAGTGTTTTATAAATAAATATTTAATAAAAAAACTACTGTTGTGGGCTAGGGGGTGATAAGGGAGCAGGCTTGGAAACACAGCCTCAGGCTATTTCCTGTGGACAAGCCTTTATGGCCATTGACCAAAAGCTTTCCGTAGACAATGGACACTCCCTTAAGACCCTTAATGACCTTAAGACCCCCTGGGTCTTAGGTCTGGAAGAGTCAGTTATACTACAAATTTATTGAGGTTGGACAGTGTGATATTGTGATTTGCAAAAAGAAATATATGATCTTTGACCCTGTTTCTGGCACAGAGCTCCTAAAACCCTTGGAATTGCCCAAGAGATGACTGAAGTGTTTTTTGATGTGTTAAATACATGACTTTGGGGACTTACCTAAGGATGGTGCTAGTTGCCAGGAGAACCAATCACCTGGTTAGAGGGCTATAACTTTCAGACCAATGTGCTACTCCTACCCCAAAACCTCCAGGGAGGGCAGAGGAGCTGGAGACTGAACCTATAACCAATGGCTAGTGATTTCACCAATCATGCCTATGTAATAAGCCTTCATCAAAACCCAAAAGCTACATGTTTGGAGAGTTTCAGGTTTGGCAAAGAAGTGGAGATTCCAGCGGTAGTGGTGTGACCAGGGAGCATGGAAGTTCCAAGCCTGTTCCCCACACCTGGTCCTATGTATTTCTTCCCTCTGGCTGTTCCTAAGTTGTATCTTTTCACAGTAAACCAGTGATCTAGAAAGTAAACTGTTTCTCTGAGTCCTGTGAGCCACTGAAGAAAATTAATCAAACACAAAGAGGGTTCATGGGGACCTCTGATCTGTATCAGGTTGGTCAGAAGCACAGAAGACAACCTGAACTTGCAACTAGCTTCTGAAATGGAAGTGGGGGGAGGGGCAATCTTGTCAGACTGAGCCCTTCACGTCAGATTTGATGTTGTCCCTGGATAGACTGTGTTGCAATTGAGTTGAGTTCTCAGAAACCTCAGGCACCACTCTCCCCCTCTGCTCCCCAGTTGAAACTGGGTGTAGGAATCCAAAGCAAGCAGTAAAACATTCAAGTCTTTCATGAAAATAAACCCCAAACAAATGAAACTGTTACCCAACACTGGGTTTGCCTCTTGGTGGGTGTCAAGCCACAATGCATTTGCAACAAATGAAGGAGAACATCAGGCACATTTCCCAAAATAGTGTCTCCCCCAGCAACAAAACTGGGGAGGTTTGAAGCTAACGGCACACACATTCACAAAGGGGCTCGTGCAGTGGGGAACTCGGCATGGAAGTGAGGCAAAAGTCGTCTTAAGGAAACAGATTCTAGGTCTTAGTTGATGGAAGAAGTCACCAGGGCTGGCGAGTATCATCGATTCTCTTGCTCCACTTGGCCCACTATTTGATTGCTCACAGGGGTTTCAATCTTGCAAAGACAACTCAGGAATCTCCATCTTCAGGTCAAGTCTTTACTTTTGAATCAGCACTGGGAGTTTTACCACTGATTTATTGCCCCTGCTGTGATTGGATTATCTCCTGCCCTGACAGTGGCAGTTTGTCCTTACACTCTTACCTCGCTTAAAATCATAACCACATAGGTCTATCCTTCTGCAATTCATCATATCCCAGGAAGTTCTGTAAGGAATGTGCTTTGGGCAAGTAGTGCCGGTCAGGGATAGATGGCAAGATGGCGGGGCCCCTTCGATGACGTCTCTTATGTCGAGAAAGCTACTACTTTTTCTGGAGACTCCTAACCTTTACTGCTTGCAAAATCACCTCAACAGTGAGGCCCCCTGCTTTTCTTCTCCCTAACTGATCCCCTGGGAAGTGGAGTGGGAAGAGATTGCATGGGGGAGGGGACAGGATAAATAGTGAAGGCTTTTCCAAGATGCAGAAAGGACTAGAAGAGAGAATGGGAAAGCTAGAGACATAACTGAAAATCTGTGTGATGCTTTTAAGAACCCAAGAAAGGATGAATTTCCTGCTCAGAGCAACTCTGCAAATGTACAATAGTAGCATGCCTGTTGGCAGCTAGACTCTAGTTTTTTTAGGGAGCTTATCACTGGATTAGGCACTTGGCTCAACATCGATTTCTCCATGAATGATCACTAAAGTTTTTAAGTCTGGTTTTATTCACAGAATTTAAGTAGTATCTCTCCCTTAAACAGGGATTTTTTTTATACCTTTAGGCCAATCACTATTTTTCTGAGTTAGTTTTCATAAATTAACTAATTAAGCAACTATGCTCACATCTTTAACACAGAAAATAAGACATAATGTGATTTTTTTACATTTATTTATTTTGAGAAAGAGAGAGAGAGTGCACATGAGTGGGGGAGGGGAGAGAAAGAGGGCGAGAATCCCAAACGGGCTCCACACTGTCAGCACAGAGCCTGACTCAGGGCTTGATCACGTAATGATGCGGCATCCCATATGTAATGTGATTTAAAAAAACAAAACAAAACAAAACCATTGTTACTCTTTAGTGTCTTAATCCAAATGATTTAAACAAAGTTGGGGGTGGGGGGATGCCTGGGTGGCTCAGTCGGTTAAGCTTCTGATTCCTGATATCAGCTCAGGTCATGATCTCACATGGGCCCTGTGTCAGGCTCCATGCTGAGTGTGGAGCCTGCTTGGGTCCTCTCTCTCTCTCTCTCTCTCTCTGACCCTCCCCTACTTGTGTTCTCTCTCTCAGAAAGAAAGAAAGAAAGAAAGAAAGAAAGAAAGAAAGAAAGAAAGAAAGAAAGAAAGAAAGAAAGAAGAAAAGAAATTTTTAATGATTTTTAAAATTTTAAGTAGAATTTCTGGATGTTAGAGCTACAGGCAGATCAGTTCACACCATCCAACCAAAGATCTCTAATCAAAATATCAAGGATATCAGTAGCAATTTCTGGTTAGTCCTGAAATCTCAGGTTTCACTAGGGAGAATGACTGTGTAATTTTGCTAATATCACACACTGACAGGGAGGAACAAGAAAGCTTCTAGACAGAAACAACCAGAATGTCTAAGTAAATGAAGGGATTATTCCAGAACAGACTAAATACAATAGTACTTGATTAAAAGAGCCTCAGAGGATTTTTGATATCAATCAATGAAATCATAAAAGTTGTTAAAACAACAGTCCCTACCATTTATTGGTCATCTCATGTGTCAAGCATCCTGCTGTGTGTGAGCACTTACAACCAGGCAGGGTGTAGGCTGCAAACAACAGAAACCATGTCTGGTTAAGATAAGCAGAAATGGATATTTTTGGAAGGAACCAAAGTGGTCCATAGTGGAATTGAGAAGGTTGGTGAGGCAGGGAAACTGAAAGGACTCCATTTTATTTTTTTTTTTTCCAACTTTTTTTTTTTTTTTTTTTTTTTTTTTTTTGGGACAGAGAGAGACAGAGCATGAACGGGGGAGGAGCAGAGAGAGAGGGAGACACAGAATCGGAAACAGGCTCCAGGCTCTGAGCCATCAGCCCAGAGCCCGACGCGGGGCTCGAACTCACGGACCGCGAGATCGTGACCTGGCTGAAGTCGGACGCTTAACCGACAGCGCCACCCAGGCGCCCCGAAAGGACTCCATTTTAGAAAGGCTCCATGTTTGCTATTTCTCTGCTACACCTTATTTATTTATGTTCTGTATTTCACCTGGCATCTGAGTAAACCAAAGAAGCAAAGTTCCCACTCCAAGGGGGAGGCAGGAAAGCTAATCATTCTCCGAGTTTCGTCCTAGGCCCCCGTACACCTGATAATGTCTAAGAAGAATTGGATCCTTAACGTGTTCTAGGACATTAGTTTCAAACAAACCTCAGTCAACACTGGCATCAATATTGCCTACTTTCTGTGATTTATGGTGTAATATCTGTTGTTCACCTGACACTTGTCTTTGATGGGACCCTATCCTACCTTGGACTCTTGGAGGAACATGTACCTTGAACCTCTTTCCAATATAAACCCCTGACCCCAAATGACGGGGAGACTTACCTTTCCTTTCCGAGTCTCCCAGACACTCTGCCTGCTGTGTTCTCTCACTTACACTATTTGATAAACTCCGCTCTCACTTCCTCTTTCCTCACGTTTGATTTCTATCCTCCACGAAGCCAAGGATCCCCTTGGCTGGTCCTGTCAGACCCCCTCTGGGTCCTTGGATTCAGCCCATTTACGCCACGGGTGAATTCAAACTAAAAACTGGTAGGAAAGAAAGGGGACAAGGGAGCTGAGGCCGCAGGCAAGGACACATTTCAGAGTGAGTCCGACAACTTAATATCTAAACAACTGCATCTGCCTCCTTTGAACTCTGAAGCTTCTATTTGGTCAACCAGGATCAGGTGGCCACATCTTAGCTGCCAGAGGGAGGAAACACCTGCTCCTATCAGTTTCCTTATTGGGGGTGGGGCCGTATCCAACCAAGGTCCTTATAAAGAGGAATTTCACCTTAATAGGAAGGATATTCAGGTTCCAGGCAACCACAAAGGATAAGATAAAAGATATGATAAAAAGATCTCCTTGAAGTCTGCCCCTTCTAGCACCCAGTAACTTCAGAACACTTCTTCCTACGTAAAAAAAAAAAAAAAAAAAAAAAAAAAAAGACTGCTTCCAACTAAAATAGTACTAATTCAACTATTCCTCATACAACTGAGAATGGTCTATGAATGTTCTACTCAAAGCCCTGTTCACGGCAAGGCCACTCCAGCCCTATTCTACAAGACCACCCATAAGTATCACCACAGGGTATGTTAAAAAAGGAAAGAAGCCCACATTGGAGTCATTTGCTCCCCTCCCCAAGCCAGCAAACCAAGACTTAATGACAGTTTCAACCTATTCTAGGAATGTGACCTTTTAACTGTCAACCTGAAATTTCCAGATCAGCATTAGTGAGGTAATCTGTGTGATAAAAACCCTGATTTTGCTCCTCTCCAAAAAAAAAAAAAAAAAAAAAAGTCCTGCCTGAAACAATCCTTTCTTTTGTTTTGCTAATAATGTCTTTGTCCTGCCTATTAAAAACAAAAACAAACAAACAAACAAAAAAACCTGCCTATAAAAACCTTCCATTTTGTGCAGCCCCTCAGAGCATCTTGCTACTTGCTACTTGGGGTGCAGCTGGATTCATGGGTCGCTTAATAAAGCCAATTAGACCTTCAAATTTACTCAATTAAATTTTGTTTTTTAACAGGCACGATTCTGGCTTACGCACACAGTGAGGACCCAGCATATGCCAAACTCAAATTGTTTCCTCCTCAGCCACTGGAAAATCCCATGATTTCATAGATGTGGGGCCTAGATGAGTTTGGGCAGTGTTACTGTAATGCATTTGTGCTTTCAAGACCATTGGGGGCTTGTCTTTGCGCCTGCGCGCCCGTGTGGGTTTCGGCCAACCACCCAAACTATCCATTAGAACCAATTCCAGTTGTTTGAGCTAACACACTGAATTCAGCATCTCCAGCATGTAAACCCATATCAAAATTATTTTGTGACT
Source organism: Neofelis nebulosa (assembly GCF_028018385.1). Lineage (NCBI taxonomy): Eukaryota > Metazoa > Chordata > Mammalia > Carnivora > Felidae > Neofelis > Neofelis nebulosa. Next base: position 13,640,603 of record NC_080789.1, read on the forward strand.
CATCCTTTCCCCCCAAGGCTTAACTTTTAAATTGACTTCCAGCTCAAGGAATACTGGGACCTGAGTATTCATAGGTATGGAGGTCAGGCAGAGAAGTAACTGTGTCTTCAAAGAGAATGCCCTTAGGCCTTTGAGCGAGAGAAAACAGCCTCAACACATGTGGGTAGAGAGGGCTGCTTTTCCTGCGGTTTAGTGGGAGAATTACTGAGGGTTGGGAGTTCCCATGCTCTAAATTCTCTCACATATCCCCCCTTCTAACTCTTGAGGGCCCACTCTTAACAATTACCTACCTTACACAAAAGACACTTGGTGGGACTGAATTCAACAGGCATTGCTTTGGTAATCCACAGGATCAAAATTCGCTTTTGATTTTCAGCTGCAATAGATAACATTATTTAGCTGCAGTCGTTGAAAGTCCTCCATTTTTGAGTTTTGAGCCCAAATGGGAAGATTTGAAGACGTCGTTCTATTTCTTTGTTACCACCCATCGTCCACGAATCCCTCATGCTCTCGTAAATACAAAATTTGACATGTTCGCACATTAATTGTTAAACATTTCCTTCGAGATGTTTTCTCTTCCATACTGTTAGCTTTTAAGCTTCTTGGCCTATTTCCGCCCCCTCACTGCTAACTGGTGTGATTTCATTGCTTAGCTTGAAGCTATGGGCCCTTCTACTTCTGATGAAAGGAATCTCAAGAAAAATAAGGAGATAATGTTCACCTTTCTGCTTCAGCAATAGAAAAGCAGATTCGATTTTGTACAGGGATGCTGTATGTGCAAATGTATTTTCTTAACAGAGGAGTCCTTACAACTCTCAGACTCGAGATGGCCTCAGCAGGTTGGGTGTTACCTTTTACTTCTAAAGCTGCTGCAATTGTCTTTGTTACTTTTAATGATTTGCTGCCTGAATATAATATATAGAGCGGCATCCTCACAAAGGCTACAAATACTTGTGAAGTTTCTTTGATAAACCAAAAGTCTTCTTGGTACTCCTTTCTTTATCCTACATGCATGGATGCTAAAAAATTAATAAATAAAGCTTTTGACTCTGTTGGAGTTCTTACTGAAACAAAGTATCTCGGATGATTTCAATAAAAGCCTGTTATTTGCCCTGTAGTGAGGAACACTCACTGGTCCTTCAATGGGCACAGAATTCGAGGTAAGCCAATGCACTGATTTCATTAATTAAATGACTGTAACACTGTAATGTATGGCATATATATATATATATATATATATATATATATATATATATTTGGTCTTCACCCCGTTTGGGTCACAGAGGTCCTAAAACCCCTGGAATTTCCTGAGTGCTGAGAGAAAGCAAGGTGTCCTTTGTTATGTTAATGAGGTGACTCTTGGATTGCCCTTAGAAATGCCATTGGAACTTACAGGGAAGGGGAGAGGGGCTGGAGGGCGAATCCTTTGCCAAGGGCCAATGATTTAATCAATTGTGCCTTTAGAGTGACACCTCTATAAAAATCCAAAAAGATGGAGTTCAGTGAATGAGCACCTGGACGTATGGGGAGAGCAGCGCCCCTGGAGAGGCCATGGAAACTTCATGCCCTTTTCCCAGACCTCACCCTCTGTATCTCTTCCATGTGACTGTTCCTGAGTGTTATATCCTTTGATAATAAACTGATGATCAAGTGGGTGAAGTGTTTCTCTAAGTTATGTGAGCCAGTCTAGCAAATTAATCAAACCTGAGGAGGAGGTCCTGGAACCTCATTTACAGTTGGTCAGAAGCACAGGTAACAATGGGAGCCTGTGATGGGCATCTGAAGTGGGGGAGGGGCAGTCTTGTGGGACCCAGTCCCTAACCTTGTGGGGACACCCATTTAGTGTCAGAGACTTGCTGGGTGGTGTGGGGGAGCCAAGTGTAGGGGCCAAGGGCAGGCTGTCCCTAAATATACCACTTTAGCCATATTGATTACATTAAATTAAAAGTTACTCAAGAAATGGCCAGTGAAAGAAGAATACTCTGACCTTCCTTTGTCCCCCTGAAAGCTGGAAATAACTCTCCCACGTGAGAGGTACCCTCCTGTGCCAGGAGGTAAAGAGACATCCCAATCACCAAAGAGAGACCATTTAGAGTCAAAGGCTGTATAAATAAACCTTGTTACTTTTTACTAATTTACTGCCCCAGCCCAAATGCTGTTTAGAATTCCTTACTAATTAAAACTCCCAAATGTAAGTTTACTTTGTCCATCAGTTCCTCACAAATTTGCTGTCTCTTTGTCTAAAAAGTATAAAGACAACCTGCCTTGGTCATTTTTTTAGGTCATAATTTCATTATGGGGCCTCTGTGCACATGTAAGTAAACTTTTTTCTCCCTTCTGTTAATCTGTCTCATGTCAATTTAATCCTTAAACCAGCTAGAAGACCTAGAAGGATAGAATAAAATTTTTCCTCTCCAACACCCTCACATGTTGGAATCAGGTCCAGGAACCTATAAAACTACCATATACCATAATCCGCCACATTGCTACAGCCCCGATTAGTCCAAAAACAATCACAGATTATTCCCTTTTCTCTTTGGTCTACTATTGTCCATCACCTACTCCCTACTACCAGTTTCTATACCAACGAGTATTGCAAACATTAGATAAATTATTTTACTGGAAGGTTATGACAAAGCTTGTAGAACTGAAGGAAATGACGGAAAAGCAGGCTCAAAACAAATGTGGAGATTAAAGGAAGCCACCATAAGCGAGTCTATGTCTTAGAAAGAATCGGGTTAGGATGCCACTGTGGGTACCGTCACCCCCGGAAAGCCACTGCAGCAGCCCCCAATTTTCAATTCTGCCACGGCCACCAGGAGCAATCTCCAACTGACCTGGGTGTCTGCTTTGCTCTCTCAGATGGCAAAGTCCTTGACGGGGACATTTGGTTAGTTCAGCCTTGATCATACGCCCTTGCCTTAGCTGCCAGAGAGTATTGAGAGGGAATATCTTCCCTGTGATAGATACTTGGATATTTCTCGTGTTTTCTGTCTGCCTAGGAAACCTTTTGATTACCCTGTAATCTCTGGGCAATCCACTCCCTCCCCCATGGGTCCTATCTTCCCAAGGTAGAAATCAGAAAAATTATTTCTCCGAACTCGTTTGCAGCCTTGACCCAGAGATGCGACCTCAGCTCCACCCATCCATAGAGGACAACAAGAGGAAGCAGGTTTTGGGTGGAGTGTCTGTTTTGTGGGGTTGCTGGTTGCAAGGTCAAGTTCCCCATGCATAAATGGCATACTAGACAGGGCAAAAAGTTGAGTCCCTAATGGGGTGCAAGTGCTAACATCTAGAACTCAATGAGAGCACAGCAATTTCCTCATGGGGCCAACTCCCAGCACGGTTTCCACATCCTTCCTAATCGAACCCTTTCCTCAGCCCTCCAATAATCTGTAAATTGTCTGTCCTCTGCTTTATCATCCAGGGTCACTTAGTGTTGATCATAATCAGGATCCCTAGCTGGTAATATATCCCTCTTCAGTTTCCACGTTGAAAAGTTGGGACCTCACTCCTACCAAGACTAAAATAATAAGAATGTCTCCCCAATTAAGAATGGCATTTGGGGGCACCTGGTTGGCTTATTTGACAGAACAAGTGACTCTTGATCTCAGGGTTGTGAGTTCCAGCCCTATACTGGGTGTAGAGATCACTAAAAAAAAATAATAATAATAAAATAAAATAAAAAATTAAAATAAAAGAAGAGTGGTATTCTGACCCTGGGAAGCAAAAGAGAAAAACAAGACACATTAGGGGCACCTGGATGGCTCAGTCGGTTGAGCTTCTGACTTTGGCTCAGGTGGTGATCTCACAGTTTGTGAGTTTGAGCCTCACATGAGGCTCACTGCTGTCAGCATGGAGCCCCCTTCGGATCCTCTGTTCCCCTCTCTCTGTGTCTGCTCATGCTCTCTCTCTCTCAAAAATTAAAAGGAAAATGTATTTTTAAAAAAAGACACATTAATACTACAACAGCACTGTTACATATATCTTCTCCAACACTCACAATGATCCCTAAATTATCTATTACTACCATAATCATTTTACGATTTTAGAAATGAAATGGGGGCAGCTGGGGGCTTAGTCAGTTAAGCGTCCAACTTCATCTCAGGTCATGATCTCGCAGTTTGTGGGTTTGAGCCCCCTTGTCGGGCTCTGTGCTGACAGCTCGGAGCCTGGAGCCTGCTTTGGATTCTGTGTCTCCCTCTCTCTCTCTGTCCCCCCCTGCTCGTGCTCTGTGTGACTCTCTCTCACAAATAAATAAACATTAAAAAAATGAAATAAACGAAGGCTCAAAAAGATAAAGTGACTCGTGTGAAGTCCACAGACAACTACGTGGCAAACTTGCAGCTGAATCCATCGAGCTCTGATGGCCACTAAGCATCGTGAGCCAGGTCTTTCTAATTCCTATTATTTTCCACTGTGACACACCTTTTTGTTAACAGTAAAAACACAACACAAAACACAAAAGTCAGCAAAAACCCTCTCTTCCAGAGAAAGTACATTATGCCTGGCGGTAAATTTTGTGAATTTTCTAAAAAGGTGGGCATTTCTGTTGGAACGTTCCGGAAAGTGACCAGACTCTACCCTCCCCAAGAGTTTCACAGCACATACAGAAGTGGGCTTTCCTTGGCTTATTTACCAGGCAGCACAGCATCATAGTAGCATCCTGGGCAAGTCCCTTAACTTCATCTGAGCAGTGGGGATAATAGAAACACCCCCTTTGTTCTGAGGTTTGAAAGATAAAATGCATCTAGAGCACCCACGGAACGCAGTGTCTGATATATATTAAGTACTCAACAAGTGTTGGCTATTATCCTTGGGTGATTTTGATAAAAGGCGAAGGCATTGCACAAAGAGGAATAGGTCAGCTAAGGGTTGGGAGGGAGACTCCAGGGATGTGGTCGGAACCTCGTGTCGGTCTAACCTGCTTCTGAATATCTATCAGAGTGAATCAAGGCTGAGTTTTGTTTTATTTTTTCCCCTGGGAGATAGTAACATCCACCCTCCCTAATTCACAGAGTCATTAAGCGGACAAAATAAGATAATGTATGTATAAAAAAAGCACTGGGAAAAAAGTTAAGAGCCATAAAGTTGCAAGGTATTGTTGGCCTTGTGGCTGTTATTGTTTTTGGAAAGCTCTTACCCTGGTAAATAATAAGACTTGCCCTTGAAAGCCCTTTAAATACGTAAGGTCTAAATATGTAACCAAGAAAAAAAAAAAGTTTAAGGGATTTAAATTAGTCTGGGGAAAGGAAAGCTGAACAGGGTGATTTAATTATTTTTTGTAACTTGAATATTGTCTCCACAAAGAGAGCTGTGACCAAATCATCTGGTTTCTACCAAGGTCTACACAATAGGAAATTAGTTTCAAGTGCTACTGAAAGAGATCAGGTTTTAACTCCAAGAAACACTTCCAGAGATTGTATTGGGAGGATTAAAGATGTCTTATGTAAATACTGTCAGTGTAAGAGTTGGGGCTTTCTAGAAGGAGGAGGCCAGTTGGATGCTTTGAACAAAAAAGGTCTGGTGCATTATAAAATAAGGTCACGGCTTTTAGTCCAAAGGTAAGGTGTGAGGGATATGAGTTCCTCAAAATGGGATCCAGAGACAAGCAACTGATTGGAGGTGGTCCCAGGAAAGCCACAATTACTGAAAGGCCATCCCATTCCCACTGGGAAGGAGATGGGAATGTGATGGGATGGGAGGGGATATCGCAAACCTACTCAACGTAGTCAAAGAAAAGTTGACAGTTTCCAAATAATCTCCCTGCTTAGGATAAGGTGTTTCCAGAATATAGTTAAAGACAAGGCTACATAAGAAGGTTAAGTAGGCCTTGTAGCATGGATTAGCAAATGCAGAGGCTAAGGGACCAGGCAGACCATCACAAAAGGTGAAGCTGGGTTATCCTGCATCTCTTTAACCCAGGCAAAAGTAGAAGACAGACAGAGTGAGAGAATGTTGCTGGAGAAAGTCCCAGAATGGGGTGAGATGGATCAGCACTAATTTCTGCTAAGTTCAAGGGGCAATGCTGCTCCTCCATATGTTCATCTCTTCTTGATTCCCTTAAATGCCCTCAACAGCTGCTCATGTCTTGTTCTTCTCTTCAGGACTGTCCTTCCTGCTCACCAAGCAGCAGCCACACTGGCCTTTCAGTCCTTACACATGCCAAGACTTCCTGCCTCATTGCTTTGCACATGCTGTTCCTTCTACCTGGAATATTCTTTTTTTTTTTTTTTTTTTTTTTTTTTTTTAACGTGGAATACTCTCTGTCCTCACTGATTGCCTGGATTATTTCTACTTCAGATCCCAGACTGAGTGTCCCTTCCTTGGAGAGACCAACCTGAACTCCAGCTTTTGTCCTTTTCCCACTGTACCCCTAACATGTATATTGTAGCATTTCCCCCAGTTAACAGTTATATAGATATTTGTGTTTGGTTGCTTAATTATTTGTCTCTCCAACTAGATCGTAGCCTCCACGAGAGAAGGAACATGTCTATTCTGCCCACTTTTGGCACCAGGCTAGAAAAGCAGGCCCTCAAAAAATCCTGGTTGAACATATGAGTGTTAGAATCAACCCAAATGGGGGTGCCCAGGTGGCTCAGTCAGTGAAGCGTCCAGACTTCGGCTCAAGTCATGATCCCATGGTTCGTGGGTTCAAGCCCCATGTCTGGCTCTGTGCTGACAGCTCAGAGCCTGGAGCCTGCTTGGGATTCTATGTTTCCCCCTCTCTCCATCTGCTTGTGTTCTGTTTCTCTCTCTCTCAAAAATGAATAAACATTAACAACAAGAACGACAAAAAAGAATTCTTTAGAATCAACCAAAATGTCTCTCCACTGGAGACATTTTCCACCAGCTTTCAGCATGTAATTTATTTATGTTGGACAAGAAAGAGTTAACTCAACTTTTCATTAGCATCAATGGGAGCGTGAAGTAGCAACTTGGTTAGGTTAATCTGGCTAGCTCTGGTTTGGCTAACCTGCCCAACAAGTATGTCTTCTTATGCTGGGTTGAAGTGGACAGCTGTTCCCCAGAGAAGCAGTATCTGACTTCCCCACTCTCCTTCAACCTCAGCCTGCTTTCACTGGGAAACTGAAATATATACCTTTCACTAAAATTGTAACATTAAGAAATCCTTCAGAAGGTGGTGCTCATAAACAAAGGCCCTATAACCAGACACAAGAAAACCGTAAGTTGTGATCCTCTCCCTCCTGAGCATGAAAAAGCTTTGGCTGCTCACACATCGCCTTTCACAACTTTTTACAACACAATAACATGGAAAAGTGGGCCTATCGATTGAGTAATTATACCAACCACATGGCTGCTGGTGGGGATGAAGAAGCTCACAGTCATGGACCACCTTCATTGGGCCAATAGAAGTAACGGGAGCTTGAAATTGATGGATAGGCCCTGTGGCACAACCCCCAGCCCCCGCCTTCTGATTGAGAAACTCTAGGTCTCAACTAACCAGAGTCTGAAAGGTAGAGTCTTCACAGGCAAAGCAAGATAGGGAAGCACAGTGAGAGGAAGAACTGGGAATTCTAGATTTGCACAGTCCACTTGTTCAGAGTATCAGAGAGCCACATGGCAGGGAGAGAGAAGATTCATTCTCAAATGAGCAAGCCACAGAAGACAGAGTGGGCTGTGGGGTAGGAGGGGATGAGACATTGGGCCAGGAATTGCTTATGCATATCAGTGTCCAGCCAGCTGTAGATCTGGAAAACAGTTCAAAACTACCACTCTGAGAATTGAGCTAAGGGAAATCCATCACCAGTATATTGGTAAACACTGGGTATCGATGGATTTGTTCTTATTTGAGGATAAATGAGCAGGGAACCACAACCATATGAAGCCAGTGAAAAACACTGCAGAATAAGGTAAAGGGAAGACCGTCCTGAAGATCTAAGGAGAGAAGAATTCTCTCACAATGATTTACTCTAGGAAATAAAGTGATACTTTAGAATCTGCTTAACATCTATAAAACTGGAGCAGAAAGGCCAAGATGTCAAGACAAAGAAAATGAAATTAAAAGAGAGACAGGTGGTATAAATAAGAATTGTAAGGAGAACAAAAAATGAAATACAAACAGAGAATTGAAATCTACAATGAATCAGTAGAGAGTGGGACTGAGCATATGGAAATGTGGATCAATGCCAGAGAGGATAAACTAGGGTAGCCTTCTCAGAAGGCATATATGAACCCTCAGGGGTTAAAAACAATGAGACGGTGAATGGCATCTCTATCAGATAACACCTACAGACAAAAAGAACTACAGGGAACTAACCTGCATCTTTGTCTACTCCCTCCCCAGCCCTTAGCCAAGGTTGTGAACAATCTTTAAAAAGCCCCTACAGTTTTGTTCTGGGGGCTCAGATCTGTATCTCCACAGTCATCTCTTAGCCTTTGTTATGATCTCCTTAATTTGTTCTACGCTCACACTTTGCGGAGGCAATATGGCATAGTGACTAAGAGCTCAGACTCTAATTTTTTTAACATTTATTTATTTTTGAGAGACAGAGACTGAGCAGGGGAGGGGCAGAGAGAGGGAGACACAGAATCTGAAGCAGGCTCCAGGCTCTGAGCTGTCAGCACAGAGCTGGACGTGGGGCTCCAACCCACGAACTATGAGATCATGACCTGAGCCGAAGTCAGATGCTTAACTGACTGAGCCACCCAGGCATCCTAAGAGCTCAGACTCTGGAAATAAACTGCCTGTGTCTGGAATCCAGTCCTACTGTTACTGTGTGAACTTTGTAAGTCATCTGATTTCTTTATGCCCTCATGATCTCATCTGTAAAATGAATAGTAATTACCTCAGAGGGTTTAGTATAACTAAATGAGCTAATATACGAAAGCGTTCTGAACAGTGCTAAGTGGATTGCAAATCCGTGGTAAAGCATTATTTAAATCTTTTGCATTGTCCCTGGTTTCTTCCTCTCTACTGAAATGGGTTGATACTTGAGGACTGATACTTCATTTGAGAATTTCAGGTGATGTTCTGGACTTTGGGTTTTCCCTTGGCTCTCCTCTCTGGAGACCAGGGAGCTTTTGGATACTCTCTAAACCCCAGTCTGGGGCTAGTATCTCAGATCCTCACATAGGGGAGTCAAACTAGAATTATAGATATTTGGGGGAAGGACCTAGAATAAATAAGACAGAAGTAAAGTTAGTAAGTTAGTAAGAAATATGCTCAGATTTACTTTGTAGAGTTCCTTTGGTTAGCATGTAGGAATGGGAAAAGGTTAGTTTAAGGAAGTTGAAGGTAAGTTGGGTGGGTTCTACAATTTTTCAGGTGAGAGATAAAGATCTGAGCTAAAAGGGGCACATGGGTGGTTCAGTCAGTTAAGTGTCCACCTCTTGATTTCAGTTCAGGTCATGATCTCATGGTCATGAGATCAAGACCCATGTTGGGCTCCATGCTGGGTATGGATCCTGCTTAAGATTCTCTCTCTCTCTCTCTCTCTCTCTCTCTCTCTCTCTCCCTCTCCCCCTTCCCCACTTGCACTCTCGCTCTCTCTCTAAAAAAAATAAAGAAAGAAAAACCAAAAAAAAGGATCTGAGCTAAGGTAGTAACAGTTTGGATGAAGCATTTGAAGGATGTTCTGAGGGTAGGATGAACAACAGTTGGTGACTGAGGATAAACTGTGGATGGAGTCAAAGTTAAGAATTTAACCCATCACATTTTAATATTTTTCTTTCCTCTGTCCACTGGCTGTGAGCCACTAAAAAAGTAAGAACTGTCTTTATTTTTATTAAAACCCTCAATAGTCAGCATAGTAACTGACACTCAGCAGGGATTCAGACACTATTTGTCAAATAACTCTAGATTGAAATTAGCTTTCCAGTCTCTGATCCTTCAAATAATTGTGTCACTTTAACCAATCACACCTTCTATTTAACGCCTTAGTTGTTTCTCAAAGCTTGAAACCTTTTCTCTTTGCATACGGTCAAATCTTGCCAAACCGTCCATGTCCAACAAGAAACTCCTGCTTTCAGAAGTCTTCCAAAGACCGGATGGAGCATGGTGATCTCTCTCTTTGGATTCATAGTGTTTCTTGTTCTTACGGCATCTTTTAAGAATACTTAAGGACAAGTCTTTGGATTTATCTCATATTTGCAAAGTCATTTAACTCTTCAAAGTATATGCTTTGTCCCCTGATTTGGATTTGGAGATTCTCAAGTGTAGGAACACATCCACATCTCCTTTGGCTTGCTGTCCCCACGATGCCCACCCCACAGAATGCATAGCACAGTAGTGATGCGCCTCGCAGTAAACCATGAGACACACGATTCTAAACACTCAGGTTACGTTTTTTAATCTTCTTAATGGAGTAGTTTTTAAAACTGTTTAAGATGAGAAATCCATGACTTTCTAGCAGGACTGGGTAAAACACTCAGAAACAGCTCTTCCCTGGCCTCCAGACCTGCTGTATTCTGCCCTAAAAGAGACCAATTTGAGGCTTGGGTTTGGGAGTTTAACTAGGACACCATGACTTGCCCTGTCAACACAGAGGTCATTGATTCAAATTCCCTAGTTCTGTAACTACAGCATACTCAAACTCAAACATATGGGATTAAAAGCCAAAGGTCCAATTGCCCTGGTGGAGAATGGAGCTATCAGAAGAACTGTCAGCCATCATCAGTTCTCAAGTCAGGTTCTTGCTGGAATGTAGATCTTCCAAAGTCAAAGCAAAGGTTCTAGAGGTAGGCTCCAGCTCCCGTGATAGAAATGCTGGCAGGAACTGTGGGGTAGGAGAGAGGGTGGTGAAAGAGGTAACCAAGCAGGCTGGGTCTTCATGCCAGACTCAGCAGGAGATTGGAACGGTAAATGGATCCTTGTGCAAAGGCAAGTTGTAGTTGGGGAGACCAACCACATGTGATAGGTGGTGGGTAGAGTGTGGGAACCGCAGGTTCTAAGTCTGTTCACACTAAGCATAAAATAGCAAATGATTTCCAAACAGAATTTCAGTCTCTGGAGGAGGGGGAGCTCCTCGTACCCTTCCAGGATCAACTGTCATCCCATCCAGGAATAGGGAAGGTGAGAATTGCTAAGTCCGAGTCTTTGGGCAGCAAGCCCTCTTACCTATATTGGTTAAGATATTTTTGGATGCAAATAAGAGAAATCTCAACTAAAACTTATGCAATAGGTATATTTATTGGTTCATGTAAATGGGGAATTCATAGGGTAAGTTCCAGGGTTGCTCTATTCAGTGTCCTCAAGGGTCCTAGAGAAGGCACTGTTAGCTGGTCACTTCCAGGAGTCACTTCCTCCCCTTCTTATTTGTTAACAAAACCCAACGGTGCTCCATCTCCAGAAGAGGAATCATAGCCCAAGTCAATCCTAAGGGAGAAATCTAACAAAAGACAAAGCACATTCGGCCTGGCTTTTTCTTTCTGCTTTGGATGCTGGTTTGAGAACATGATGCTTACAGCAACCACAGCCAACTTGTGACCATGAAGCAACACAAAAAGCAATACATGGAGGATGGGAGAATGGCAGGCTAGAGAGAAAGATCTTAGCTCCTTGATGAAAGCATCGAGCTGCTGTACCAAACATGGACATGCCTACTCTGAGATTTATCATTTGGGAGATTATTATTTAAGGACCTATTACCTGGATATTTTGTTACTTGTAGCTCAAAGCAATCTTAGTTGATACAGATAGATTTTTCCCCTCTCTCTGCGCTCTGCTATTCTCAGTGTCACTTTAATCTGTCATGGCATTAAAATGGCTCCAGCAGTGCTAACAGAAAGAACAGTGGTAGACCAGCATCCCAAATAAGACTCCTGAGAGTCACCGTGATTGGACTGCCTTAGGTTATCTACTGAGCCTTGAACCAATGATGGTGTCTAGGATATGGAATGCTTTGATTACCTTATGTCTACTCATGTCTGCTCCTGGAACTGGGGATAGTTCAGGTTCAAAATAAAATCTGGATTCATTTAGCAAATGTTGCAAGTGCCTTGCTCGTATCCCCCAGACCCACCTTGGTGATCACCTCCACCTTTGATGGATAGATTCCACATAAACTGAAGGTTTCCTATCTTAAGCACCTGTACCTCTCTGCTGTGGGTATTCTCTGGCCTTGGGAGCATGGGAGAAGTGCTAGAAGTGACCAATTCCCAGGAGCAATGCTCAACAGATGAAGGGATTTGGTGGATAATTACTCCCCTAGGTTTCCTGTCCCTTAATGGGACAATTCTGAGTCATGTTCTACATCTGTGCTGTCCAACACAGTAGTTAATAGCCATGTGTGGCTATTTATATTTAAATCAATTAACATTAGATAAAATTAAAAATTCATTTCCTAAGTCTGACCAGCCTCATTTCAAGTACATAATAGCCACTAGTGGCTACTATATTGGACAGTGCAAACATATAACATTTCCATCACGCAGGTTGTTTGGACAATGCCATTCTACACAGTCTCTCAGAGCATCCTTTTTGTTAGTAAGCACCCATTGACCACTTATTAATATACCTCTTATTAGCTTCCTGCCCTTTCTGGTTTTATTTCTTTGCATCTTCACTATGCTTCTTGGAATCTCCTTCCAAATAAGCTTCTTGCTCCCAAATCTTTGTCTCAGCATTTACTTTCTGGGGAACCCTACTAACACCATACTCTCAGGAATAGGAACGCAAGGGTAGGATATTGTTGACTACCAACACGTGTCCTCTATATCCTGGCTACTCAAAGTGTAGCCCCTGGACAGGAATTTGTTTGAAAAGCAGAATCTCATGCTCTGCCTCAACTCTCCCGAATCAGTTTCTGCATTTTCAGAAGGCTCCTAGGTGCTTTATATGCACATTGAGGTTTGAGATGTCCTGCTGTGTGGGTCTCTTAGATAAAGAGGGGAGAAATAAGCAGAACTGATAAAATATACCTACACAACTATGATTGCCATTTAAACAGCATTTTGTTTTGTTTTGCCTAAAAGCTTCAAAAAGTAGATTTCATCATTTTGATTCAATACTTTGCTGCTTTTACCAATGTTCAAATATGTACACATATATATGTACATATATGTATGTATATATACAGATATGTGTATATATAGGTGTGTGTGTATATATATATATATATATATATATATATATATATATATATATTCATTTTTTTGTCTTGGTCTTTTGAGGTCCCCTTTTCTTCCGGGGGGGCCAAGACCTCAGGACAAAACCTGGCTCTGGCCTTTAAAGTGACCTCTTCAGCACTGAGTTTTCCTTCCTATCTCCAAAAGGCCTTTGCATTCCCAGTTAAGCACTTTATCATAAGGTGATCAGGGAGCTATATACCTGACAAGGTTTTTACTCTGATGGATTTTCGCATTCAGTGAGTGGATAAACCTTCTTTCTTCTAAAGACAATGGGATTCTCTATCTAGAGCCAAATTTGTTCTAATTAGCTGCCTCTGAGGTTTTCAGTGGCAAGTCTTCCGGAAGTTAATAATGCTATTTTGAGAATACCTGTAAGTTGCCTGCTTAATGAACATGATGATGGGAACATAAACTATTTTTCATTCCACCAAGAAAGACTTTATCCTTATTCCCCATCTCACATCTCAATTCTAGACTTGCTTTGTTTTTAGTTAAATTATGTTCAAATCACACTTTCATTAGTGTTAATTCTGTGGCGTTTGCAATGTTCTTTAATTCTTCAGCTAGCAAGTGGCTGGTATCCTGCTTAGAGCTGATGGAGGCATTTTGTTTTGCTCAGAAATGTCTTTTGATTATTGGCCTGAATGACAGAGGAATGTTTCACGCCCCACACATACATTTTCCCTTGAAATGTGTCTGGGTAGACTACCTTTTCTAGATACTTCTCCAGCATCAGCTGAAAGATAACTAGTCTTCTCTGTATCTGTGCAGTCTGAGTGCTGTTTGATTCTTGACTCTTGGAAGGGCATTGTAACCTAATTTACTGGTAAGATGTGGGAAAAATATTATGTGACTGCTAAGTATTTGAAACCTTGAAGATTTGATTGCTAGATATTGAAGTCTACAAAAAAAATTTGAGCAACTTTACATATAATCAGGCCTGATATTCAATTGTTTTGACAAATATAACATTACCATTTAAAATATTGAAATCCTTCCAGCCCTCATCCCCTGTCTGTCTACCCCAGCTGCCATTGTCCTCTGCCCAAACCATTACTTCCTCCCACCACCGTTTCACCAAACCCAGCACCAAAGAACTAATACTGGGCCTACCAGACACCCCCAGACTCTGTTCTAGTGCTGGTGCCCCATGGCTGACTTGACTTCCCATAAGTTGCCTGGTAGGTGCCCTGCTGTTACAGGTTATATAATTTTCATATCACCCCTGTGAGCATTCATTAGTTTCCCTACCTAGCACTTGAACAATGTTCAAAACATTCAGAAAACAGCTCTAAAATTTTAGAAATGAGATTCCATTTGGAATAGTAAAAGTAATTGGGTTGATTTTAAGATGGTAAGAGTATCAGGCCACCTTCGTCTGGATGAGTGCAATATTCTTTATTATTATTAGTAGTAGTATTGGGAGCAAAGACAGAATTGGGAAAACGGAACTCTCTTCTTTAAAAACATAAAACCAATCTGCCTCCAGACTTTGCATCATGTTCTTATTCCATTCCAGTTCCTTGGGGTGCACAAAATATGAGACCAGGAAAAGCGGAGGGGAGAGCAGGGTTCCAGGCTTCCTCTTTGAGATGCTTTTAGGGCCCCCTAGTGGCTGACTTAAGACAATTTTTATTTATTTTATTTATTTTTTTTTTTAGGATTAGGTCTCCTTGACCCTGATTAAAAAAAGAGAGAGAGACCTTTCTGAATCTCTCCTGTGACAGGTGCAATAACTGTGTGGAGAAAAATAGATAACAGTTGGTTTAGAGGGCTCAGTATTTTTTCACTTCTCAGTTCTTAGCGAAAGCAGTGCAGATTCTTTAGAAATAACAGATATATCACCTTACATATTTTATTCTGCATTCCTCATACTATATTATGTCATAGCGAACTCCTTTTAAGACATTTATATCCTGGTTTGTGTCAAAGGACTATAATTCATAGGTAAGTACATCCTATCTTAGGTTTTACACACACACACACACACACACACAGACACACACACACAGACACACACACACACACACACACACACACACACACACACACACACACCTATCCATACCATTGGTGGGGCAAAGGAATTCTTTTAATGTGGGGCTTCACGTGATATTAACTGAAGGGCTCAGTTTCTGGAATATTTCACTCTGACAACATTCCTATCGTTTAGAATCTTAGACAGGCTACTGAGTTCAAAACTGCAACATTACATTGAGAAAGCAAAGCTTCTACCCGTTTAGGGTGCCTATTGACTGATGCAAGTAATTTTTGTGAAATCCCCTAATAATGAAATATATCTTTAATGTATCTTATTGACCAGAGTGAGTATTGCTCTGTCCCTCACTATGGTCATATTTTTCTCTCTAAAATCCAATCTAGAGAATGCAATATACTGGGTAATTATAATGGAGATGTTTCTTTACCACATGCTTATCTTTTAGTTTCTGATATTGTTCCATTATATCTTCTTTGCTTGTAAATTTCAGGTCTCCCTCCCCTTCCTCAGTAACGTTAACCTTATTACTATGCTAATGTGTTGTAATAATGCATTTTTACACCACTAATGAAATGAAGCAAAGCAATGAATAAAAAGAAAGCCCAAATTCTTGCTTTAACTTTACCGAATTCCAGGGCAGGAGTGGGGGGTGTGGTTGGAGTACGGGAGGAGGAAGAGTAGGAAGCACGGTCGACCCGCAAAATAAAAATGATCCCCTTGTTTTCAGAGCGTTCTACAACAGAGCTGCACGTCAGAGGAAGAAGGAAGCAGCATTCGAGCTAAAAGGATTGGCATTAAACTTTGACACTTTAATGGTCTCTAGGATATTAGATAATATTTTATCATCTAATGTTCTTCTCCGACACGGTAGTGACATCAAAACCAGATAACGATCTCCTATCCCTGCAAACGTGCAGTGTGAGACTCATCCCCGCGGAGATAAGCCAGCAGGACCCCGGCTCGCAGTTAACTTATCCAGAAGCTCCAGTGCAAACGTTTTACTTCTTCGCCGGGGACGCCGCTGTGTAACCGCTACCGTCTTTTTGCATTCTCCTTTGCTGGGTCTGCCGCTGAGATTAGGTAAACAGCGCTCCAGAGCTGCGGGAGAGCAGGTGGCGGTGCACGAGGGGTGGGGTGGGGAGCACCGAGGCTGCGGGTCTTTGCCTAAAGAGGCTGGAGGAAAGGGAGGGGATGGCGGAAGGGTCCCGGATGGGTCGAGCTGAAGGCCAAGAGCGGGGTTACTTGGCGGGAGCCAGGTCCGAAGCCGAGCGAGGGGCCGGACCTCAAAACCCTGGGGCCCTCAGCCTGACCTCTGGGGAGTGTGGTCAGTACCGCATCCCGAGCTCCGCATCCTTGTCTTATGCACCCTCCCGCCCCACGCCTTGCACTTTCTCTCTGTTTTTGCATCCTTCCCCTGCCCCTTCCTGGAGTACTGTGGGCTTCCCGCTGCCTCATCTGCACCCAAGGGCCGAGAGAGAGGCGAGCGGAGGCGAGGCTGGGACCCGGGGCTCGCCGGGCTGGGGAGGGGTGGGGACCCGGGGCTGGGGGTGGGGTGGGGTGGGGAAGGGGACCCCAGAAGCCCTGGGACCGAGCTGAGGAAAAACCCGGGAGCTGGATCACGCGCCAGAGCTCGGGTCTCCCAGTCAGAGTTGCCCATCCCTCTGCGTTCTCCTCCTCTCCGGGCCTGTTTCCCCCTCCTTTGGGTTTTCTCTCCAGGCCTCCTCCTTCCATTCACTCTCACACCACTGGCCCCTTTGGCCTGCCGGTTTCACCCACTCCTTCCATAGCTTCAGAGGACTCTCGGCGCCCCACTCGCGGCTTTAGGACTGGGAGGCTTTGGAAGTCCATTCAGTGGGATGTCGCGCGCGGGGCTCTTTTGCCAGGACGGAGAGCAAGAATGAAATTGGAACGGGGAGGGGCATGTCGTGCGTGCAAGGGTGTGTGTGTTGGGGGTGGGGGCAAAGAAATGCAGTTTTCCCGAAAGAACTGGGAGCTTTGGACCGGATTCTTAGATACAGAGCTCCAAATAATGTGTCCGAGCGCTTCATCGTGGCTCCTCGCAGCCGCAGCCTGCCCCATACCCTGCCCACGTCGGAGAGAAGCGGCGACCCGAGTAGAAGTGGAGGCGGGGAAACTTCCTACTTCCCACGACGGCGGTTTTGTCCAAGGGGGAGTGGGCAGGCTGTACCGCCCTGTGAGCCTGCCGGCGTCACGACAGCGGCAGCTGCGGACCCGTCCCTCTTCCCTTCCCCCTCATTCCGCGAGGCTGGCCAAGCCCGAGGCGGCCGGGGGGCGGTCGGGGTGGGGGGAGAAGGGCGGGGAGCTCCCAGCTAGCACCCTTTCATCCCAACCCGGGCCGAGATTCCGGCTCCGGGTGTTGCTTCCGCCCGCGTGCGAGTGAGCTGGAGAAGTAGAAGGGAGGAGCCTCGCGGGAGGGGGCGGAGCCCAGGCCGGGGCGGCCTCTCGGTCCGTGCGGCTGCGGCGCCTGCTATTGGCCAGTCGCGCCGTCACGGGGTGGAGGCGGGCGCCCCGGCGCGCGCTGGCCCCGCCCCCCGCCGGGAGCCCGGCCCGGGCTCGCGGTCCCCCCCAGCTGCACAGACATGACACAGACACACAGTCACTGCAGCTGCTGAGCGAGCCCGGAGCTCTGGGCACGCGGCGGCGGGGCCAGCCCGGAGCCCGGACCCCAGCGCCCGCCCGCGCCCCCCCCTCCCCCCGCGGGCCTCCGCGCGGCGGCCCCCGCCTGGCCGGGCGCGGGAGGCGGGGATCGCGCGCCGGCTCCGGCCAGCGGCGCCCGGCTGCCGGCGGCGGCTGCAGCGGCAGCCCAGCTCCGAGCGCCCGGCGCTCGGGGAAGCCGGCCCGTCTCGAAGGCGGCGGCGGCGGCGGCGGCGGCGGCGGCCGAGGCCGGCGAGCGCTCCCGGCGGCAGCGGGGCCGCCCGCCCCGGCTCCCCGCACCCACCGCGCTGCGCAGCGCCTCCGCTCCGGTGACCTTCCCGGGGCGCCTCCCCCGGCCCCGCGCCCCCGGCCCCGCGCCCCAGGCCGGGGCGAGGCCCTCTCCAGCGCCTCCTAACCGCGGAGCCGCGGGCGGGCGGGCGGGCGGCGCAGGCCCGGGGGGAGGGGGCGCCGCGGCCGGCTGCAGCCTCCGTGCCGCCGCGCTCGGCGTCCGGCCCGGCCAGACTGCCGCTGCCCCGCCGCCTCGCGGAGCCCGAGCGCCCGAAGCTGGGGGCGCGGCCGCGCTCGCCTCGCGGGGCCGGGAGCGGGCAGGCCCTGCCCTGAGGGGGCGAAGCCGCGGGGAGAGCGGGAGGTGGAGCCGGCCCCGGCGGCCGCCCCGCGTCTCTCCCCAGCGCCCCCTTCCCAGACCCGGCCCGAGGCGGACGCAGGCCCCTGCCCGTGCGGGGCGCCCCCGGCTCTGAAGAGTCCCTAGGGCGGGGATCAGCTCCAGGCAGCGGCGCCGGAGGGACAGGAAGAAGGGACTGTGCCCAGCCTGGGCGGCCCGGACCCTCCCCGCAGCTTTTGGAGCCGGGGGCCGCCCCGAAGTCTGCGCTTGGCACCGCCGCTTGAGCTAGGGCAGCGCCTGCTGGGACCCCGACCCGGACCCTCTGCGCCTTGTAGGCGGCGGCGGCGCCGCCGCGCCACCCAGCTCTTCCGCGGTCCCCCTGTGTTTGGCGGCAGTCACGGCCAAGGTAAGAGCCCGGGGGTGCTTGAGAGCCGCCCCGGGGACGCCCTGGTGAGCGGCGCCGGACAAGTTCTCCGAACCTGTAGCTGGTACCCCCTGTGAGAGCACACCCTCAGCTGTCTGGGCCAGGAACCCTGGACAAGCTGGAAGTACAAGTCCCCAAGTCTCTGATGTCCCCAGGACCCTTCTCCGGGACTGTCTTGCTCCTAGGCACATAGGCTGCTTAACGGGGAGCAAGCAAGGAGGAGTTTCCTGTTCAGCACCGGGAGGTAGTGTGCCCGCGCCCACCCCCCCCAAGCCCCCCGCAGCTTGTTAGCTTTGGGCACCTGTGCTTTGGGGAACCTGCTGTGTTTTTAGCTGCCCCTCTTCGGTGATCCTCACCTGCCTTTCCTGGTGTGAGGCTGTGAAGAACTTTTCTTTGCTCCTTGTTGTAGAGAGTCGTGGCGATTTAGGGTGAGCCGCCACAGCTTTCCAGTCCCTCTATAGGACAGAGTGGTTGGGTGGCGGGGACATCTGTAGAGAGGAAACCTAACCAGAGTGCCAGTCCTGTTTCCACAAACCTGCTCGTGGGGAGTGATCAGTATATAGCGATCCAGGTATTCTCGTGAATATCTCTGTTGCTGAAGGCTAGAGTGGCTGACTCCAAGGTTTGTGCTTCCTTATTTTGTTTATTGCTGTATTACTTTCTTCAAAGTTTTCCTTTTAAGGAACCTCAGTCCTATAAGCCTGTCCTTGCCTGTTTGAAATTTATTAAGCCTATGAGATTTCCCTGGAACAATCTGATTTTAAATGGGTCACTTAGGAAGGAACAGATTGTCTCTCCTACATTGACTCCATCCCCCCGGTGACCCTGTTTAATGGGGATGGATTTTTTCCGTCCCTGAGCTGATGTACCTCGGTTGAGCAGGTTTCTGTTGAATCCCGAATCCATGAATTTTGTCACTCAGTCCATTAAAATGATCTCCTGAGGGAGCAAAATAGCAGCTTACATTTTCCGTGAATGTCACAGGAAGTTTTACAGGGTCTTATGTAAGTTGCCCTAGAGAGCACTCAGGCTCCTGCTTCCTTCTTGGGGGATGAGGTGGGGCTGCTAGTGGGTCCGTCACGCAGATCGGTCCCTCTCAGACACAGGTGGAAACCCAGAGTGCTTATTCACTCCGTGGAGGCAGTCACCTCAGGCTAATTTTTCTCACCTCTCCTGTCTTCCCTCCCCAGGAATCAGCTTTGGTAGACTTAAGACAGGGGAAGGTTCTAAATAAGGAAAGGAATAAGTGGTGTTTTCTTTTCTCATCTCTCACAAATGGGTGACATGAATGAATTGCTCGCGGGCATGAGTCCTCACTGGGGATCAAAACAAAACAAAACCTGGCTTTAAGGTTTCACACATTTTAGTGAACCTTTATATTTGAAGAGTGTTTTCCTTCAGTGAAAATTGTTTGAAGAGAACACACGTTTATCCAGCCAGGCCCTGTTACTTCCATACCAGGAAGAAAATTAATTGGAACAGAGAGGCAAAAGTCCTGAAGATCTACATGTTAGTGGGTTTTCAAGGGTGGTGAGGAAAGGAAACAAATTCCCCCAACAGGATAGAGAGAAGGGATCATCTTTCCCTTCATCTTTCAGGGAGAAGATGGGATCACTCTGGAGTGGGCCCTTTTCCTTCAGGTAGTGAAATGTGCTAGCTGGTGGGTTAACTTTTCGCTGTAAGATAACGCAGATCGCATTGACTTTGGGAGCAGAGGTAGAAGGGCCTTGGAAATGAAATGAAAAGTTTTCCCGGCTCCTCATAGGTCCCAGAGGACCTCCATCTCATTGGGATGATATGAAGGTTTCCTTAGGTTCTTGGGTTCCTGAGCTGTGGTTTACTGTGGATGTTGATTGCAGGAGTATCTCCATTTTTCAGCCATCTACAGTGGCAGGACACTAGGGGACTAGTTTTCTATTCCACCACCAATGAAGAAAACATAAGGACGCATGTTACAAAAGGCTATGGTGTATCTTTAGGGCTCAGGAACTTGACTTTTTGGTACCTGATGTATGCTTGCATGAATGAGTGTATTCCAAATGCTTAAATGATGGGCCTGATCACATCTAAAGTGTCATTTAGGCAACTCAGAACCGGTTAACTGCAAAGTACTATGCAAGACTGAAAAAAACTCAGTTGCAGTCTCTAAATTTACAGGGGCTATACATTTCGGGCAGACAGAATCTCTTGCAGATTCCGTCCTTTGGGCGTCAGACCATGCTGACTTTGTGTTCCCTGAGAGGTTGTAATCCCCTTTTTGGTTTTGGGCTACACCGAACACCTGCAGTCTTCTGAGTGGAGTCCAGCATCAACTCCCTCAAACTTAAAATTTCTCACTTGTCATCGCTTGAAAGTACACACCTTGTATTTATACACATAGAACATTTGACAGTGTGGTTTCATCTCAGATGTTCTCTGCACTTTTAACAGCATTAAGTCATTAGTGTCTAGGTTTCTTCCAGCAGAATTGCAAGATAATTCTATTTCACTGAAGAACAAAGCCCCATTGCCCAGGCTTACCTTACGCACAGTGGCCAAACCTTATCAAAGCTGACTTCCAGAGGTGAACAGACAGAAAAAGGTGAGAAGCAGAGTCCAAGAAGAGATTACCCATTTCAGAACACTGGCACCAAAAAAGGCAAATGTCACCAAGATTTAGGTCTCAATGGATTCTAAAAGCCCCAACTCAGCATATGGAATTAGACTTAGTGTCTGGAACCTGTGAACCTGTATGAGTTATTACACTTTCCTGAACCCTGGGGTCTTGCAGACTACATTTGTGATCTTTTACCCATATGCGTAGTGCATATTTAGGTAGCTTGAAGGGAGCTATTGTTGTGGTCTAAGGAAAATGGTCAGCATAAAGCTTTATTTCTGTTATTAAAGCTTTATAGATTGATTCTCATAGGCACCGTATAGCCAGGGGGTAGGAGATTGGAGCAGGAGAACACTGTTAAATTTGCCACTGAGCATCAACTAGTGAAAACTGGTCCTGCAAAAGATATATACTGTGGACCTACAGTGTGTGCGAAGTCTTCTGAATTTTAGGGACACCAGGTGGCAGAGGGAGAGTAAGAAGTCGATGCAGAATACTGGCCTTCCTTAGGGTCTGTGAATAATGTGAAGGCATCTTTGCAGCCAGAGTTCTCAGAGAATAGGGAGCATGCAAGGTCAGGGGTGTGAGTCCCAGGGCACTGGGAGCTCTGGGCACCCAGCCATTGACACACTTTAGCAATATAGCCCCCCTCACAGGATCCACTAGTGTTGTTGAGGCTTTGCTGCTCTACTCTAGAGCATTTGACATTGAGAGGTACTCGGGTGCTGAGTTCCTCTTTGAGCACATTGATGTTTGGAGCCCAGTAGGAAGCAGCCGGTGAAGTTACAGCATAATGCAATATATTTTGTTTTATTTTATTTTATATATTTTTAAATGTTTATATTTGAGAGAGAAAAAAAGAGAGTGCGGACACAAGCAAGAAGGGGAGGGGCAGAGAGAGGTGAAGACAGAATCTGAAACAGGCTCCAGGCTCCGAGCTGTCAGCACAGAGCCAGATGTGGGGCTCGAACTCACCAGCCGTGAGATCACGACCTGAGCCAAAGTCGGACGCTTAACCCACTGAGCCACCAAGGTGCCCCTGAAATGTATTTTAGAAAATGTTTCTCTTTTTAACTCCACAAACAATAATTGAACATCTCTTATGTGGCAGCCATGCTCTGTGTGGAGGCTACAGAGGTTTCATGTTTAGTTCAGGGACGCAGACATCGAACCATTACTACAAGCTAAGTGCCGTTGTATAGGTTTCTGCAAAGGATGAGCTTGACTTTGCCAGAAGAGGAGAAAGGAAGAGAGTCCCAGTCGGAAAGAACAGCATGGGAACTTTAAAAGATGTACTGTATATGGAGCACAGCCATTAGTTGATGTGGCTGGAAAATTTCTGGGAGACGGGAAAGGCTTGGTGTTAGAAGGGAGAGAATTTAATAGGATTCCATGCTGGGGACTAGCTTCATGCTCCTTGTGTTCAAATGGCAATGAGAAAGGTTTCTGGATAAGATCCTCGAGTACTAGTTGATTATGCCACATTGTTAATAAAAACAGAAACAGGAACTCTCTTTTTTGTCCTTTATCCTTCTACATATAGCACTTTGCCTGTTCTTTAAAAAAACTATTAGCAATGCAAATAAAGAAAGGGTCCCTTATCAACCATAAGTCCGCCCTCTTGTGTACAAGAATTCCATCTGGGGCTTTCATTATGTGATTATGCAGCAGTGGGAGAAATGACAATGTTGCTTGACAAATGATATAGTATGGGGGAAAGAAAATCCTTCTCTATGACAACAAATTCCATTTTGTCAGATTTGCTTCTGGGTAGAGTTATGGCCGTGTTTAGCACTTGAACAAGGTTCTTGTATTTGAATCATCTCAGTTGTGGCCTGAACTTTCTTTGCTGTTGGAAAAAGAAGAATGTAATAATGAGGATGAGTATGTGTGTGTGCATGTGTGCAAATGTACTTGTGTGTGTGTGTGTGTGTGTGTGTGTGTGTGTGTGTGTTGTGGCATGAGGAAACTGTATAGTGAAGAAAAACCACAGTATAGCTGCTGGAGGATGTTAGGGAGGAAGGAAAATCACAGTGGCAGCAGTGAGCCCCAGTGCAAAATATATTTAGTGTTTTCAGAAATAGGAGCCAGACAGTGGAGGTAAAAGAAGCTTCTGTGTGCGTTTGCTTGTATCCTCTTTACCTGTGTTGAGTGAGAGGCAGGGTGGTTTAAGTAAAATCGGAAAATCTGGGTCTAGCCTTGCATCATCTGTTGCTGACTTGCTGTGTGACATTACAATACTTCTTGACCTCTCTGGGCTTCAGGCCTTGTCTCTCTATACATGAGTTCTTTATCTTGCTACTAGGAATTTAGAGCCCAGAAAGGGAATGGGATTACCTAAGTTAGTGGCAAAGTTCGGACTTCTTAAGATTTCTGACTCTGAAATGGGAAGAGGCCTGGCCAGTTCAAAGGTGTACTTTACCTGGAAATATAAAACACCACAAGGATGGAACACTGAATAAAAGAATCACAAAGTCTTCGCCGTGTTGCTTGTAGATTCTCTGATCCCTCTCTGATGTATTGGGCCATTCACACATAAGCAGCTAGACTTGCCTGCTAACTTATTATGTAATATGGAAGCCAGTTGATTTTGATGTTACCTATTCTTTGAGAACGACTTGAGAATTAAGTACCTCGTGATAAAAAGCAATGCTGAAAATTTTGATTGTTTCCACCTTAAGTAGATAAAAGCTGAGTTGACCCTTAGGGATTTTGCAAAGCCTGGACTCTAATGTGGAAAGGGGAACCCTTTCATATGGCTGGGGCGGGGGCGGCTTACCTTGCAGTCAAGCTGTGGGGCAAGTGTGGGGGGAGGGATGTTTGGAAGAAAAATAGATGCAGAAAAGCACTTGGGTAGATGAACAAGTCAGGAAAAATAAAAACCAAGTTAATTTTATGCTTCCAAATTTGTGTTCTAGAAAGAAAGCTCTTCCCCCGCCAGACATTGATCTCCTGGGTGTAGAGGGTAGTGCTTACTGGAAAGAGGAGATTCGAAGTGAGTACAGTGTAAATATAAGGTTTTTGGGTTTTTTTTTTTCATTATTATTTCAGTTTAGAAGCTAACTATAGGAATGCCCTATTTTAGGAGAATTTGCCTTGTGAAATCTGATTTTATTTAATTTTATTTATTTGGAGTTTATTTTTGAGAGAGGGAGAGATACACACAGAGTGCGAGAAGGGGAGGGGCAGAGAGAGAGGGGGAGACACAGAATTTGAAGCAGGCTTCAGGCTCTGAGCTGTCAGCACAGAGCCTGATGCAGGGCTCGAACCTTCAAACCATGAGATCATGACCTTAGTGGAAGCCGGACGCTTAACCGACTGAACCACCCAGGTGCCCCTGAAATCTGATTTTAAAGGTGAACACATTAAGATAAGTCATTGGGGCACAACAGATTTTTATTATACAAAAGGGATTCATAAAAGGCTCTTTTTAAGGGCTAGATAGTTTATTGTATTTCAAATTATTTGATTACGACAATCATGATGGATGCTTTTGGGAACCTCTGTTCCATAAAACCAAGGTTTTTTTTTATACTATAAACTTCTCAAATGTTTTAACAAATAACTCCCTATGTTCACCTGCCAAGGATCCTAATAAGGATCTGTTTTACTGAGAAGTACAGTAGTTATATTAACTTTCATAACCACTAACTAGCACCTAGTGTTCCCTCACTTACCTAGTTACTTGGGGCAGATTTACTTGTTTGACTGCTTGTCTTCCTGGAGATGGCTGTCCTAACTACCCACCTGCCTGAGTCCCTTCACTGCCCCCACTGAGCTTCTACCTCTGAGAATATATCAAAAACAGAAGCGGTTTAAAGAGGAAATTAGGTAAGAGTTTCCAGGATTGTGAGTTTTCCTAATTGCGGAGACACGGAATGAATTTTGTTCTCAGTCTACAGGAGAGGAGATAAATGTAAGAGATGTTCAGAATCATGCTTGCCTACTAGCTTGTCCTTTGCCGCATCTGAAATGTCTAGGGCTTTTAGTTCAGTTTTGTTTTTTTGTTCCTTTATCTCTCATGAAAGTTCCCAGAAAAGAATTTGTTCTAGGAATGAAATAAAATGTGAAGCACTTACGGCTCCAGAGGTAATTTGGGGGCAACCTGGAGTTGTAGGCTGGGGCCAGAATGGAAAGTCCCGTGTCACCGGTAATTTTGGCCTCTCTTGTCACCTTATGGGGCTGCGCCTTGGACAGGCAGCAGGCGAAGATGGAGACGGAGCCCTGACCTGCTGGGAGAGGTTTGCTCTGTGCACAGTCCTTTTTCAAAGTGCCAAGGCCAGTCGGGAAGAAAGGCCAGTTGCTGATCTTTCCACAGAAGCAGTAGAATTTAGGGGGATTTACAGCAGCACATGGCCATGTGGGGATTTCTTTCTTCCTCCTTTTTTTTTTTTTAATTTAAATTCAGCAGGGAGTCATGGGCTCTCCAGTGTTGTTCTGTGGCTAGGGATTGCCTTGGATACGTTGGACCACATACTTATTATTGAGTAAGGTTAACATTTCTGTGGCTACTGGGAAACACCCCCTCCCCTGCTTTGTTTCCAGAATGGTTGCATAGATCTTGAATATGCCAGCCTGTGTGTGTACCAGCCTCCTTGACTGATGTCAGCTCTCATCTGGGAATGGCATTTCCTGGTTGTTTCAGGAGCCAAGGGAGGCACAGGCCGAGTGACGGAGCAGGATGGGGCTTTTCCTTGCCTGCACGCTTGGTGCCTGGTGCTTAGTAGGTCTGCACCAGGTAAGTAGTGTGTTCTCCCAGAACGGTTTGTTTGATGAATGAACAAATGGTCGTGTTTTCAGTGCTGGGGTGGGGGTGATGGGGGAGGGAGAGTGAGTAAACACCAGCAGACATACAGACTCGAGGCCTCTCCAGGAAGATGTTATTTTAAAAATGTGAAGGACATTTCAGGTCAGCAAAATGAATTCTCTTAGGGGTCATTGTTGTGGTTCAAACACTGATGGCTTTGTAACAAGGCAAGGGAAGTACAGTACCAAAATGTGTGGCGGATTTCCTTTGCTCTGAATTTGTGAGGATTTTGACTTTTTTTCTGGCACCAGACGAATGGGCGTGCCCTAAAGCCTGTCAAATGTACACGCCAGGTGGCCTGGAAGGTGCCTGGAAAAGCGGGATTGTTGCTGATGCTGTTCCCAGCACTGGTGAGGGTGATTATGAAGTGACCCGAGTGGAGCCGGGTGGGGGTGGCTCCCTCTTAGGAGGGGGAGGGGGGGGTTTGGAAAAGCTTAGGAAGGCTGGAGCCTGCTCTCTCCCTGTAGGGAGACCTCTCTACTGCCATCTTGTCTGGTCTTTTTTCGCTGTTTACATGGATCACTGGCACGTGGGCTCTTCCACGTCGGGGAAGTTCTCTGCATCGGGGGCAGAGCTGCGGTGTGGAGATGCCACCAGGGCTGGAGGAGACCTTGAGCCCCCCAGACTAACACCTTTGTTTCACAGCTGTGGTTACTAAGGCCGGAGGTAAGGAGGATTATCCAGAGGGGAGGTAGGACCAGCACCCAGCTTCCTGACCACCCCGTGTAGCCTGTGGCTCTGCCTTTTCACACCCGTGACTTCTGGGTGTCTGTCCCTAGCCCCCTTCCCTTCCTGTCATTGCTCTATGTCAGCTTGTTCCACACCCAAAAGTTCGTTCCCCGAGTGCCTCCTTTGTGGCAGGCACTCTTCCAGTGGGTCATTTTGTGTCGTTTTGGCTTCCCGCACCCTTGGTGGTGGGCACGGCACTCTTGCTCTCCCCAGCTCCTGGGCGTGGAAGCTGAGGCTTGCGCAGGTCACACAGCCATGAAGCCTGGGGCTGGGACTCGACCCTGGGCTGTTGAGACTCGGTCTGCTGCCTCAGTACTGACCTTGCCTGGCTTCCCCGCCCGTCTACACTCGCTGTGTGCCCCAGGACCCTGTAGGTCTTCTCCAGTCCTAGCCTATTGGCTGTTGCCCAGAAACGCCTCTTGTTTTCTTGCTTGGGCCTGTTAGTTACTGCTGCTCCCTTTGCTGGATCAGACTCTTCCGTCCTCCCTCCTTTGGGCAGGAGAATCTCTCCTGCCTAGAGGCCCCGTGCACTCTGTGTGTCTTTGATGGCATTTCCTTCATTCATTCCACATCCACTAAGCCAACACTCTTCAGCCAACGTTCAGTATAAACTCCCATGATGTACAGGCCTCAGCTTGACATCTGCAACACGGGGGTGAGATCACCCGCCATCACCCGGGAGCCTTGGCGAGGGAGGTATATGCTAACAAGGGCATGCATGAAGGGCAGTGGGCACCGTGTGTTGGCAGTGTTGTGCTTGGGGGGTCGAAGAAGAGAGTTTTCAGTCTGGCTCTTAGTGACTAGGAGACAGAAGAACAGAGTGGGAGAGGCATTGCCCCAGACCCGGGAGACTGTGGCATGTTTTCATATGGTCTTCTGCATGGCATCTTGTCAGTGTCTCTACCCTTTTCTTATTTCCTCACTGTGGCTAGGTTAGCCCATCTGTGTTCCTATGGGTGTGTCTTGCTACCCTTCTAGCACTTAGGAACCCTAAAGTAATCAATCATTTATGAAATTAAATTGAAAGCCCTCTGTCCTTGCCCTCAAGAAAGATACTTGGAGAGATTTAAAGAATGTGTGGTGAGGCACCTGCATGGCTTAGTCAGTGGAGCGTTGACTTCAGCCCAGGTCATGATCTTAAGGTGGGAGTTCGAGCCCCGCATCGGGCTCTGTGCTGACAGCTCAGAGCCTGGAGCCTGCTTCAGATTCCCCGTCTCCCTCTCTCTCCTCCTGCCACTGCCCATCCCCCTGACCCTCGTGCTCTGTCTTTCAAAAATTAATAAACGTTAAAAAAAAATTAAAGAATGTGTGGTAAGTTAAATAACAAGAGAAGATTCAAATCAACGGTTCAGAGCAAAAATAGAAACCATGTGGCAGTGCAGTTAATGGTTGTAGATTATTGGAGCCGGATGGGAAATAGGAGGTGGGAGTTTACTTTAGCTGCTCAAACTCAGTGGAGGTAGGATTTGAGTTGGGTCTTTGGACTCAGGATAGTTAAAATCTGAACAGAAGAATTATAGGGAGGTCAAGGGGCCCACGTTAGGTGGACAAGTAAGTATTTCTGGGTTACAGGATTTCTTGGGTTTCTTTTAGCAGGGAGTTGGAGGTGAACTTGGCAAGCAAGGTTGGGGCTGTGGGCTTTTGGAAGGCACGGTGACTTTGTTCAGAAGGATGGTGTATTAAAGGCTGTGTTTTAGGGGTGCCTGGGTGGCTCAGTCGGTTGGGCATCCGACTTCGGCTCAGGTCCTGATCTCGCGGTCTGTGAGTTCGAGCCCTGCATCGGGCTCCGTGCTGACAGCTCGGAGCCTGGAGCCTGCTTCGGATTCTGTGTCTCCCTCTCTCTCTCTTCCCTTCCCCCACTCACACTCTGTCTGTCTCTCGAAAATAAATAAACACTAAAAAAAATTAGAAAAAAAAAGCTCTGTTTTAAGAAGATGAGCCCAGGGGCGCCTGGGTGGCGCAGTCGGTTAAGCGTCCAACTTCAGCCAGGTCACGATCTCGCGGTCCGTGAGTTTGAGCCCCGCGTCAGGCTCTGGGCTAATGGCTCGGAGCCTGGAGCCTGTTTCCAATTCTGTGTCTCCCCCTCTCTCTGCCCCTCCCCCGTTCACGCTCTGTCTCTCTCTGTCCCAAAAATAAATTAAAAACGTTGAAAAAAAAAAAATTTTAAGAAGATGAGCCCAACAGTATTGGGGTCAGATTGGAGTGGGGAGACATGGAAGCTGGGAGGCCGTTGAACAGGCTTTTGCCCTGGTTCGCACGTGAAGTTCTGAAGACCACTGGGCCAGAACTGGTACAGTAGGGATAGTAGCCCAGAGGAGTTTCTGAACTTTTCTCTGATCCCAGTCATTGGTGCAGAAGTCAGATGGTTTGCGTTGCCTCCTGGAAAGTTTACTTGTGACACTAGCGGTGTTCTTTTTTTTTTTTTTTTTTAACGTCTTTTTAATTTTTGAGACAGAGAGAGACAGAGCATGAACGGGGGAGGGTCAGAGAGAGAGGGAGACACAGAATCGGAAGCAGGCTCCAGGCCCTGAGCCATCAGCCCAGAGCCCGATGCGGGGCTCGAACTCACGGACCGCCAGATCGTGACCTGAGCTGAAGTCGGACGCTTAACCGACTGAGCCACCCAGGCGCCCCTATCGGTGTTCTTAAAATAGTGCTTTCTCCCTTGGCTCTGCTGGGCAAGGGGATGAGACTTGGGTCAAAATGCACCCTCCAGAGCCTCTTTTACTGGGGTTTTGTTCACGTGAGCCCCGCGGTAGAGAGCAACGTTTTTCCTAGCCCTGGATGATAGTAAGGGATGGAATGGAGAAAATTCTTCTTTTCCTCATGAGGGGTCCCTAAAGCAGTGGCAGCAGAGAGCTGAGAGCAGAATGACTGGGGCTCAGACGTCCGGCTCCCGATCCACCTTACAAGCGAAGCTGTGCTGTGTGTCCCGTGACTGGTGGTGTTTCTCCGCCTGAGCAGGGCCTTGCTGGGAGATTACAGTCCCCACCTTTCAGAATTGCAGAGTCAGCCATTCTGGATGACAGAGTCTTTCAAATCGACTAGCCCGATCCCTTCTAGATAAGACAGGCTTTATTTTTAATCTTTAAGGAGTGAGGGCTTTTCTAGAATGTTCTGTGCGTTTACCCTCACCGGCTTGCTATTGGCCACTGGAAAGCATCCAGCTTTCTTATCAGGACACACAAAGCTTGTTATGAACTGGCCCCTGCCTTTCTCTGCGGCCACATCCGCCTTCCCCCGCCTTCATGCATCCCCACTCATTATCTTTTTTTCCCTTACTGGCTATTTCCCCCTAAACCTGCCAAGCTGTGCATGTCTTTCTCCTTCTCTCTGATGAGTTCTTTCCCTCTGTCTGCCTCTGACACCTCTGTTTTTCCTTCACAACCCAGGACAGGCAGCCTTTCCTGCAAGTTTTTCCTGGTTCTGGGTGCTAAACCGCATCTGTGTCTGGGGCTGGACTCTGCCTCTGCATTTTCTACGCTGTATTCCTAGCTCTTCAAGCTGGCCGCCTTGCCGTGAGTGTGGGAGCCTTTCAGTAAAGAGGGCATCTTAGGGCTGAGGGCTCTTCAGTGTTTCCCCGGATGCCTGGACCGTGCTGTCCGCTCCGTACGTGGTGGCAGTGATTGTTATGTTGGATTTCATCGAATTTGCGTGTCCAGGCATAATACAGCCCTTTCCTGCAGAACCTTGAGTGTTCAGTGTGCTGTAGGGGCACATGGGGTGTGCGTGTGTATTACCTTCTCAAGGTACCCCCAGTCTAAAGAGGGCATGCACCCTTGCCAGGGACCAGCATGGCTAATGTGGGGTGGAGGTGGGGAGGGGGCCCTTGCCACCTCTCCAGACAGAGAAGTGCCTCTTACACAAACCCCCAGGCTGAATGTTGGAAGTTTTCGCTTAAAGAACCTCTGTATCCCTGCTGCTTCCTCTTGTCTTGCTCCGTGTAACTATGTTGCCATCACCCTCACCACACCCTCTTGTGTCTGCTGCCTCAGCGTTGCATTTCTCTGCTTTCCTCCATTGTCTCTGATCTTTAGCCTCTTCTTTCTTCTCCTCCTAGGCTTTTTTAAACCCTGATGGAGAAGGTCAGCTCTTTCCTTCAAGCCGTAGCGGACCTTGCCCTCGAGTGTTTGATTCTTTCTGGTGATGCTGCTGGTCCCTAGGTGCTGATGGAGTCTTTGACCGTGGTTTCCGTTGTTTACTAGGCTTAATGCCGTCGCACGTTCTTTAGAGAACCAGTTGCAGAGTGGCACTTGGAGTAGATTGAGAGATTACCAGGCAGTGATGGGCAGTGGCTGAGGAGGATGGATAGTCTTGCACAGAAGCCCAGCCCCAGCGCCCAAAGACTCTGCTTCAGGTAACCAGCGTGTTTATGTCGGAATTTTTAGGATCACCTCTAGTATTTGTGAGGTCCGTTTGGGTTTTTATCACACTGCCCTTGTAAGCCCGGCATTGGTGCCGCGTGAGTAGGTTTGCTTAGCGAATCAGGGAGGAGTGATAGATGAACCCTGGGCTTTATCGGAGGGTGTATGTGATCTGGGCACTGGCAACACTTTGTAAACTTGCACTTGGCACGGGAGTTGGTTTCATGGTTCACAAGGCCCTGCTACTTTTCCAATAGTAGTCTGACTTCATACACACCAAGGGATGCTTTCTCTGGCTCTTACTTATTGACATTTCCCTTTTTCTTCTGCTTGGATTTATCCCTAGCTTCTGTTGAAACAACATTTTTGAGCTCATTAAATCTGTTAATGTGTCTGTAATGCTTAGGACAGAGCCATACACAGAAAGCACGCCATAAGTATTAGCTGTTGTAATTGTGTTTTTATTTAGAGCTCCCCCACCATTTCTCCCCTCTCCCTCACTACTTATGGTGGTCGTGCTTGGTGAAAGAAGGAAACCAATGGCTCTTGGGGCAGAGGAGGAGGCCACAGGCTTTGTCTTTTCAGCTCTGTCCAGAGATCTCAGAAAGCTTGCAGAGGCCCCGAAGGTAACGGCAAACACTAGCCCACTCATCACCTGAGACTGTTTTTCTGAAGCTTTCTGTCCCGCCATGCTCCTTTCTCATATTGGGAAGTTGGCACCCTGACTGGCAAAGGAGGTGAGAGTCAGTGAATGCTATAGGAGAGGACTCTTCCTTAGCAAGTTATGTTTCTCAGTATTAAAAATAACAGTAACCGTAATAATGGTAACAGTTGCAGTGGTAATAGTAGTAGACCATCCGCTGAGGGCCTCTTACCTGTTTACGAGATACACTTTCCATGCACGACACCTTTTGATGCTAACTACAACCCTCTGAGCTATGCCATTTTATTTTACAGGTGGGGAAACTGAGGTGCAGAGATGTGGTCATTGGCCTAAGTGTAAAGCCAGAGACTGGATCCCAGTTCTGTCTGTAGAGCATTTCCTCTTAATCTCTGTCCCGTAATCCTCCAGCCCAGCGGTCTTGACACTGGGATATACACACCCCTGGGGACATGTGAAGCCTTTCCATGGAGTATGCAGATGTGGATGGCTTTAAGGGAATCAGTTTTCAGATTTTCAAACTCACATGTGAACTGTCCCCTGAAATGTATTGCACGGAGACCACTGCTCCCAGGTCCATGGACTGTCTTTTCATTTTCCCAGTCTTCCCCCGTGATTTTTTTTTTTTAATGTTTATTTTTGAGAGACAGAGACAGACCGACAGACAGACAGACAAAGCGATAGTGGGGGAGAGCAGAGAGAGAGGGAGACACAGAATCCAAAGTGGGCTCTAGGCTCTGAGCTGTCAGCAGAGAGCCTGACATGGGGCTTGAGCCCACAAATCGCGAGATCATGACCTGAGCCGAAGTTGGACGCTTAACCAACTGCGCCACCCAGGTATCCCAAGTCTTCCCCCGTTTTTAAAGGGACATCTCTTACCCAACACGAATCTCCCTCTGGTGCACTGCTCTTGAGTAGAGAACCCTTCAAGAGGCACCAAACAGAGGAACTGTTTGAAACTGGCGGGCAGGAACCTTCTGTGAATGCAGCCACTGCCGTATGGCACCCCTTTGCAGACTCAGTCTCTCACCTGTTTAAACTTGGTGTTCAAGCAGGACATCTGGGCCCCTTTGTCATGCTGAGGAATGATGGAAATGTTTCCAATCTCCAAAAAAAATAACTTGCTCTTGAATTTTTAAAAATGAGTGATGGGGCTCAGATGGTTAGATTCTGTTTAAAGACGTGATGTGAAGGTTTTTCTTTCTTTCTTTCTTTCTTTCTTTCTTTCTTTCTTTCTTTCTTTCTTTCTTATTATTTTTTTAAGGTTTTATTTTAAAGTGTTACTGTTTATATGATATGCTGGGAATTCTGTCCTTAGAAATTAGTTTATGATGAAGAACTTCAGATGTCAGCCTAAAAATAGGCAGGGTGTTGCAAGTTTTTCAACTTTCAGAATTCAAAAAATAGCCTGATCATTGTACTGTCCTTCCCCCACCTCAGATACTGAAGTTTGGATGGGACAGCTCCTAAGTTGGGTTTCTGCCACAGACTCTGATGCACCTAATTTTTTTTTTTCTTTCTTAGAATTTCAGAGACATCAATGTCTCCTAAAGCTCATACATTGCACTCCTAGTTAAGCACACTTGACATTACGTGGGGTTTTAGTCAAATGTAAACACACTTTGAATTTTGATGAAACTTTTACGTAGGGAGCAAGACATGTGATCATGTATACCAGAATGCCTCAGTGGCTCGGTGAGTACTATTTCATGCATAAATGGTGGGAACCCCGTTCATACTGGTGTTAGGCAAAAAAAAAAAAAAAAGGACTTTATTTGCCTAAGTAACTGAAAAATAGAGAGCAGCATCAGGAAGTGCTGGATCCAGTCCTCAGGAAGTCATTACTCTGTCTCTTGGCTCTGCTTTCTTATCTGTTGGCTCTGTTCTCAGGTAGAGTGTCCTCATGGGAAGGCAGGATGGTTGGTCCTCAGGCTTACATCGTACTCACCTCGTCATCACAGCTGAAGGAGGGCGTCTCTTCCCCAGTAGACGTGGTGGGAGTCTTGGTCGTGATCTGTTAGGAGGGCTGAGATGAAGCCCTGGGGCTAGTTGGGGGGAAAGTGACCAGTCCTGGTTGAATTGCTCAGAGAATGGGGAGGGGTTGCCAACAGAAGCTGGCCAAGCAGAAACCCCCAAATGCCCAATGGGAAGATGAGCCTGGAGATCTTGAAGTCATATCAAACCAACCACAAGTCTCTAAAACCCTTTTATTCTCCTGGATAAGCTTCCCTTACACCCCCCCCCCCCCCCCCCCAGCCAACACTTTTAATGTTAGGATACCCATGTGCCCAATGACACAGTGACATTAGTGATACCTTCTGTTCCCTGCTTTGGTAGTTTCAAGACTTTGAAAGAAATGCCAAAAAAAATCCCTGACATAGTGTATTCTGTGATTTTTTATTTTATTAAAAAATTTTTTTTAAACGTTTATTTATTTTTGAGACAGAGAGAGACAGAGCATGAACAGGGGAGGGGCAGAGAGAGAGGGAGACACAGAATCTGAAACAGGCTCCAGGCTCTGAGCGGTCAGCACAGAGCCCGATGCGGGGCTCGAACTCACGGACCGTGAGATCATGACCTGAGCCGAAGTCGGACGCTTAACCGACCGAGCCACCCAGGCGCCCCTGTGATTTTTTATTTTAAAGACCATGAGTTATGTGATTAAAGAAAAGAAATTAAAAAATGTGGAATTTCATGGGTGTCAGTTTGCTTGGGCTGCCGTCACAGAGGACCGCAGACTGGGGGGCTGACACAACATTTATTTCCCCACAGTTCTAGAGGCTAAAAGTCCAAGATCAAGGTCTCAGCAGGCTTGTTGTTTTGGAGGTTTTTCTGTTGGGTTGTCTGTGGCCGTCCACCGCCCCCCCCCCCCCCCAACATGGTCCCTCTAAGTATGATTTGTATCCATCTCCTCTTATAAGGATACCGTCAAACTGGATTAGGGAAATCATCTCTTTTAAAGAGATGGTCTCCAAAAGCAGTCACATTCTGGGGTCCTGGAGGTTAAGACTTTAGCCTATGGATTTGGTGGGAGAGGGGGGGAGGGGAGACACAGATGCCCATAACACCATCCTGTCTTTCAACTCTGTGAATGGGTTATATTTTGAAAAATAATACTGATGCACACACCTTGTTTAAAGCACAAATTAGTAACAGATTCGCGAATGAAATGCAGACAACCCATTACAGGGTGGTAAGCTTGACTCTGTGATTTGGGTAACTTGTCCCCTTAATAGGACTAGAGAGAAGGCAGGTGAGAACTGATTGTGGGTTTGCCAAAAATGCTTGGGATCCCGTGGTGGGACCTGGACCTTTCACCTCCTTAAGCTCAGCTGCCAGTGTTGTTCAGGTAACAGTTTCCCTGAAATTCCCTGAGGGTGAACTTGGGTTGTGGAACGAGTTTTAGGACTTTTTGCAGAGCTGGGTAAGAGGCTGTGTTGAGGCAGGATTCTTGCATTAGCTCAACAGCTGGTGGCCAAAGCCGGTTTCCTTTACTCTTTCCCTTGGAGCAGGTGCATTATTTGACCTTGAGCTCTGTTGGGCCCCCCTTGTGCCCGGGCTGGTGTGTGTGAAGGAGAAATCTCGTCATCCTGTATTTTGTGTCTTAGGGAACAGAGTTTGCAAGTGAGGGGTTTTATGAGTCACCTTGACCCAAGTCCCTAAAAGGGCCGAAATCACTTTCCATTCACACTCCGGGCTCATCTCTAAAGTCGGCAGGTGACAAACCTGTCAGCTATTCTCCTTTGCTGAGTGGTTGTTACTGAGACCAGGAACAACTGAGACCAGTAACATCTGGTCCGTTGATGGAGCATCACAGCTGAAAAGATGGGGGGGTGAGCAGCTGCCTGTCAGATTGTAGTCTTTTCATGTCAAAACCCCCAGATGTCCCACCCAAACTGTGCTTACCTACAGTCCAGAAAGTTCCGTACTTACTGCTTAGGAAAGCCCTCTGCTGCAGGACGTGATTGAAGGCTACGTATGTTGCCCGGAGAGAGGATGAAGTTTTGAAAAATCTGTCCACAGAGTAACACCCCTTCATATGCCAGTGTGGGTTGCGGTAAGCGATTTAGAGATTGTCTTCATTGAAAGCGGGTCACTGTTCCTGGGAGACTAGGACTCAGGAGGTGGAAGTTTGGGCAGAACATGGTTTATTGTTTTTCACTAGCTCAGCCTTGGGCAAGGCACTTGCCTTCTCTGTATGGGATTCCTGTGGCTGCTGTAACAAAGTACCGGAACTGGGCTTGGGTGGTCTAAAACAAGTTACACAGTTCTGGAGGCCATCTCAGGGTGTCGGCAGGGCCATGCTCTCTCTGACAGCCCTAGGGGAGACCCCTTCCTCGTCCCTTCTAGCTTCTAGGGTTTGCCTGGATCCTTGGCTGTTATCACTCTGGTCACATGGCTACAGGCTCACTGTGTGTCTGCACACTGTCTGCCCTCTGTGCACAGCTCCGTGTCCAAATTTCCCGTTTTGTACGGACACCGGTCATTTTCAATTAGGACTCATCCTAATGACCTCATTTAAACTGGAATCTTCTGTAAAGACCCTGTTACCGAATGTAGTCACATTCTGAAGTCCTGGAGGTTAGGACTTCAACATACCTTTTGTGGTGGGGAGGACACAAGTCAGCCCATTGCTCCCCGAGCTTCATTTTTCCTTTTCACAGGGTCCATTATCTGTTCCCATCTTCAGCGTAGGGATCAAACACAGTCACGTCCGAGGGCACTCTAGAAAACATATCCCCTGAGTGACGGCTGGATGCCCTATGGGATGTCAGATGTGTCTTCTTCCTGGTTTCTGGTACCTAGTGAGCATTCGGATCTGGCGCATGCCATGTTCTCTGTGATTTTGCAAGTAAAGGTCCTTTGGGGACTGTGAATGTTTGACCGGGGCTGTGCATTTGCCGGAAACTCGGGGCAAGTTGTCTGTGGACTTGCAATGGGTATGTCGCCCCGAGGATGAAGCTGTGCCCCCACAGAGTCTGAGACTGCTGTGTCTCCTGCCTCGTCCCGACTCGCTGGCCACTCACTGCCGCCCCGCGGTACAGTTTGGATGTAAACCCTGAGATATCTGTCCAACTCTTGAATCTTTCATAGAGGGCATGGGACTGCGTGGTAGCTTTATTGGTTTGTTTTCATGAGATGTATTTTGATATTCAAAAGAGGTTCACTGGGGCAGAGGCTAAGGATG
Organism: Neofelis nebulosa; assembly: GCF_028018385.1. Classification (NCBI taxonomy): domain Eukaryota; kingdom Metazoa; phylum Chordata; class Mammalia; order Carnivora; family Felidae; genus Neofelis; species Neofelis nebulosa. The sequence continues at coordinate 13,677,740 of NC_080789.1, forward strand.
TTTTCGGAGAGTGTTTCTCTTTTGCTTTCTGTTAGTAACTTGCAGTGGTATGAAAAAAAAAAAAAGCTACAAAACAAAGCAAAAACAACCCTCAAAGGCCTCACCCTGACATGGGAAGGATTTGGAGTCTTCAACTTCCTTTTACAAAGAGCTTAGTATGTTTTGCTGTCTGAATACTCGAACATCTTGATGTTTGCTTGGAGATGGCACAAACTCGGCAGAGATCTCACTTCCTTGTTAAGAAGGTCTTAACATGGTCCCCATCAGCTGGATCAGTGTTTCCGGGGGCTTCAGGTCAAACGATGCTGCGCTTCCTTCCTTCCTTCCTTCATTCAGTGAACATGCATCATCTGCTATGTCCCAGGCACTGTGTTGGGCACTGGGGTGAGGACAACACGTGAGGCCCTGCTTGCATGGTGCTCTCATTCCCAATGGCCTGTGGTTCATTGCAGTTCATTTTGTCTGGGATGTGTTGTCTCCCTGCTCTCTGTCCCATTTGCATGCAAAGCTACTTCCTTTGACACTTGCCACGTGCACTGAAGGCTGAAGGCTACCATATATCTAACTCCACTTGGTATTTATTGGGTTGTTACACCAAATTTTGCAAAGCCAGAGGCATCGCTTGGTTAGAGGGAATCCTCTATTGCACTCCCAAGAGGCTGCTCAGCGGGCTTTGATGATCCGTAAAACCCAGCTTCGTTTCTAACACGAGAGAGCTTGTAACTTTTTTTTTTCTTGCCTTTTCTGAATTTGAGTCCTTTATAGAGTATTTTGAGAGTTGGGCACTGTCGGGCGGGTTTTATGTCAATGCCTCTCGGATGGCCAATGAAGCCCTGGGATCAATTTTGTTATATGGCTGCCTTGCGTAGTGCCGCCCTTGGAAGCATTACATTGCAAGAAGTGTTCTTTTCATGTAGAGATTTAGATGTGGTAATTGAAACGGGAATGCCTGAAAGGACCGTTGATGTCCCCACGCTGTGTGCAGGAGTCACCAGCCATCTTGCAGAAGAGCGGAGAGCCTTTGTTGCCTTGTTGCCTTCTGATGGGGAAGGGCGTAAATTGGCCCTGCTGTGGGGAGCTGGCCCAGCAGGTTTAGCCTTACAGACCTCCCATCCACTTCCTGCTGGATAAAATTGGGAGAGGATTCCCTTACAGGATCTACGATGACCTGTCCCTGGACAACACCTTCTCGGGGAATGAGGGGCGGGAGGGAAGGTTTCCACGTGGATGGGAGAAGGAACCAGTGGAGAGAGTCTCTGACAGTTGCATAGTGGGTTGGTTTTATCTTAGGATTGATGCTTTGTAATGATTTTGTTGAGAGAGAGGAGGAGATAAATACAAGTACTGTTATCTGGCTTAAAGTTCTTCACTCTCCCTCTGCATCCTATAGAGATGCAGACTCTTTGGGCTCCAGAGAGACAGACATGTGGACAAACTGAATGATTTGGCAATAGGTACACTTCAGCCTGGGAGGTCAAAGGACCTGTCTAAGGTCACAGCAACTTCAGTGGTGAAATCCAGGCCCCCTGACTTCTGGCCTCTGGTTGACTCCCTCTAGCCCAGGCTACATGGCCCAGGCTGTTATTGGGCTGGTCCCTCCCCCCCACCCCTCCGCCCCCCACCACTCCAGAGAAATGGTCTGGCCCTCCTGGTGATGGTTGGGTACCCTGTGGGCTGCTGCAGAGGTGGCCACATTGATGCTGGAAGGGATGGCAGGGCTGGGTCTCATTTTTTAAGCGGGGTCTCATTGCTACGATTATTGAACGTATCTTTTAAAGATGAATATAAAACAGCTACCCTCCCAAGCAAATCAAAAACAAATTATGCCCTTGCCACCCAGAACTACAGAGAAACAGCAGGCTCTTCGTGGCTGGGAGAGTAATGGCTGCAATATTAAAACAATGATGAGAAACCCGGGATCGGATGGCTGGAAGGCAGGGAGGAGAACAGTCCCTTAATCCCCCAGGGATAATGGGTCTCCACGACAGGCCCCTGTGATTTATTGTGCTTAATGTACTTGTTTTTATTTGTCCCCTTCAACACGGAGCTTTGTCACAGAAGAGATTTGATAATGGCCTGTTTGCAGTCACTTAGACTCTGTAATAAACCGCCACATTTTTGGCTGTCTGGAGTTGGGCGGCCTCATTGTCATTCACTCTCCGATTTCACCTTCACTGGCGGAGATGGGATGGAGTGAGGTAAGGACTCCTTTGCCGCCCTTGTGTATTCCCGTCACACTACCCGGCCCAACTCCTGCCATGGAGCCAGGCCCCTCAGTGGCCCAGCAGACGTGGCCCATCTCCCTCTCTTGGGCTACTTTGGGGACAGCAGGAAGGAACCCCTCATGCTGCCTGTAATAACACATCCCTGGGACTTTGTTTGCATGAACCACCCATGAGAGTTGACCACTTGCAGCTTTTGGGGTAAGCAGTAATAAAAGCAGAGCCGTGGGGGGGGCAGGAGGATTTCCAAAAGAGCAGGCTCGACTTAAAGGCTCCAGGTGCTCTGCCCCAAGTGACCAGCTGCTGCGCAGAGAAAGATGTGTCTCATTCATTCGCTGAGAGTGAGTCTCCCTGAGGTTTCCTTTCAGCTTCCTCCTGGCTTTTTGGGGAAGGGAGCGCCTCAAAGGACTGGCCTCCTCTTTCCTGCAACACTGCCCCTAACCTGCTAAGGTTTGGTCAGAGAATTCGCAAAGCAGACGATAGGGGGAAATGCCTAAGCGGGGGAGGGGGGAAGACTCCAAGTCTTTTCTAATCCCGAGTTTCCTCTCTTGGAGGACCTTTCCTGGTGTTGTGTCATCAGGTCTGGTCAGTGGGGAAGGCGCTCTGCTGTGTGGTGTCCACGCTTGGCCTCTAGGCGGTGCCGGGAGAGACTGTCTTTGACCGTGAGCTTTTCTGAATACCAAGAGAGAGCAAGTGTCTGCTTACAGGAAACTCAAAACAGAAAAAGACTCCTTCAAAATGCAGAATGATCAGCAAGAGTCAAGAGTACACAAAGGGTGGGTGGGTATGGGGAGTGGTCAGCATCCCGACCCCTGTAGGTGGGGTGCCACATCCACTTTTCACTTGCACATTCTAGCAGGGTGACGGCATCATTGAGAGAGAAGAGGTGCTGACAGTGTTATGTTGCTCCTGGGTGTCTATGATTCCACCCATGTGAGGTGCTGGGGGGAGTCCCATTCATAGAGACTGAAGGAGTGGGGGATGATAGGGCCTGGGGAGAGAGGAGAACAGGTAGTTAGCATGGAGGGCTAACACCTGGAGGGCTTCCGTGTGGCGGGAGGTCAGATAAGAGGTCCAGTAGGCAGAGGCAAAGGTCCCAAACACAGTCACACTTTCCTCTCCTCGTCGATTGGCTCATTGACTGATTGACTGAGGTTGCAGGGTTTCAGTTTAGGGAGATGAAAAGGCTCTAGAGATGGATGGAGGTCGTGGTCGCCCAACTGTGTGAATGGATCTAATTTCACTGAATGGTGCACTTGGAAAGGGTTGCAGTTTTCAGTTTTGTTATTTATTTTTTTTAAGCTTATTTATTTTGACAGAGACAGTGTGAGTGGGGAAGGGGGGAGAGAGAGAGAAAGAGAATCCCAAGCAGACTCCGCACCGCCAGCACAGAGCCCAATGTGGGGCTTGAACCCACGAAGCCACGAGATCATGACCTGAACCAAAACCAAGAGTCAGACACTTAACCACCTGAACCACCCAGGCGCCCCTTGTTATGTGTATTTTACCACAATGGGGAAAAAACGTGGTTGTCTGTGGCCCCACTGGCAGATGGTCATGCTCTTGTGTGATCCCTTGCACATGGGGTGTGAGTGAACTGGTGTCTTGCTCTGACCAATGGAACGTAGCAGGGGTGATGGGATGCTGCTTCTGTGATTCTGGCTGACTCGTGGTAGAGGCTGTCCTTGTTGGCTTGATGAAGTCGGCATGCTGGGGATGCCCACGTACGTGGCCAGGAGCCGTGGGTGACCGCCAGCCTGCAGCCAGCAGGGAGGCGAGGCCCTCAGTGCTACAGTGCAAGGACTCGAGTGAGCTTGTGAGTGGGTTCTCCCCCAGAGCGTCCACATGAGGATGCCACCCGGGACCCCTTGGCTGCAGCCCTGCATGTCTCTAAGCAGAGGACCCAGCTACAAACCACAGCCAGACTCCCGAGCTGCAAAAACCGTGAGATAATAAATGTGTGCTGTTTGAAGCCACTAGCTTGGTGGTGATTTGTTACACAGCAGTAGATAACTAATACGGAACCTCACAGGAGACCTGTGTGGATTCATTCCATTCTCGTTTTCCATCCACCCTTGTCACTTCAGACCTCCATCTTCCCTTTTGTTTCACCGGCAGTGTGCAGCTTCTCTGTTTTCTGTTTACGTTCAGTTACATCCCATGTTAGAGCCGCTTTGTCCTTCTGGTTCCTGTCTACTCTCCTTCGGTTTGTGCTTTGAGGGGAGTGTCCCGTCCCCTGTTGGAAAGAAGAAGAGTAGTTTCTGGTGTACTGGTGGACGTTGCCAGAGACTCGGGGTACCACCTCTATCCCTCACCTGCTTGCTCACTGCCAGTGGCTTAACCTGTCTTGCCTCCTAGTTACAGTGCTCACTATACAAAATGCAGGTAATCAGATTTTCTAGGGTGGCTCTGGTTTCAAATCTTCTGCCCCATTTGTTTTCCCTGTAAACCATGAAACTGTCCCAGATAGTCTGTTTTGGGATCTACGCTCTTTTTGGACTGGTTCCCTTGCAGTAAATTAATAAGAGCTGCTGCCGTCTTTTGAGCACCTGCTGTATGTCAGACCCTTGATTAATGATTCCCCTCGTGTCTTCCCATCAGCCCCGGTGAGGTGGCTATCATGATGCCTGATTTACACAGGAGCACGCTGAGATGCAGTGGGGTTTATTTTCCCGTCCAAGGTCACACGGAGTGCGTGTGTGTCCAAACCAGGATTAGAACTCCAAAACTGTTCTCTAACTTGTCTGGGCTCACTGCCTCGGAAGAGCACAGGGGTGTTCCTGCCAGGTCCTGTGTCCCAGTTTTGCTTGGAAAATAGAGTTGCTGCACACAGGCCACCTGGAGGTTTCTGATAATTTCTTCCTGGTGGACCACAGTGGGACAATGTGGGGTAGAGGGCACAGCTGAGCCTTCAAGCCAAAATAGGGAGGGAGACCACCAGGTGCTCAGGAATGGAGATTTCATTTGGAGTAGGCAGAATGAGGGGTCCCAAGTGGTTCTCAGCCCTGGCTGTCTACTAGAATCATCTGGGGAGCTTTCACATCTACTGATGCCTGGGCCCCACTTCTGGAAGTTTTGATTCAACTGGTTTGGGGTGCAGTTTGGACGCTGGGAACCCCAAACTCCCTAGGAGGTTAGCACATGCAGTCAAGATTCAGAACACTGGAAGAACCTTCCTCCACGTGGCAGGAAGTTGGGTAGGAGGTCCAGTGGACAGAGGCTAAGGGTAGGGGCATGGTCCCAAATACCACCATACTCCCCCTTCCCCTTTGGTTGATTGAGAGAGCATGCATGCACAGGAGCATGAGCAGGGGAGGGGCAGAGGAAATGGTGGGCAGAGGAGTGGGAGGGGCAGAGAAGTGGGAGGGACAGAGGAAGTGGTGGGCAGAGAATCTTAAGCTGGCTCCATGCCCAGCCCCAAGCCCCCGAGCCTGACGTGGGGCTCATTCTCCCAACCATGTGATCATGACCTGAGCTGAAATCAAAAGTCAGAGGCTTAACCAACTGAGCCACCCAGGCACCCCCTCTTCTCCTGTCTCCCCCATTTAGAGACAGACTCTATGTTTATAGCCTTGGCCTTGTAGAGTCCAGGCCCACAGGACTGGCTTCCAGGAGCCTAATTTGGGGACCCAGTGAGGCAAACTCATAGTTGGCTGTGGATTCGATGGACCCCCGCTTCTCTAGTGCCATCAAGTCATTCCTACTCAACACACAGTGAAAGGGATAGAGGGGTCGGGATACAGACCCCAAAGCCTTAGTAAGTCTGCTGGTGTCTGCCTGGACTGCTTTTGGTTCTTGCCTAGAGTTAGTGGTTACATCTGGGCTGGGCTGTTTTCCCACGTAGCTGGAGCACTTCCTGACGAGTGGTGCTAGATGGCAGTCATCTTGTGGGTAGGACCTCACGTGTGATCTGCTGGAGTGAATGGCGTGATGGATTTACCATCATGGGTGCTGTGTACAACTTCAGCTGGCGATTGGTTTAAAAAGCTTTGGGAAGTTGAAGCGCAGGGAACCTGAGGTCACTTGGGCAAGTGGAACACTTGGTGATTTTTGCCCTGTTTAATTTGCACCTGTGGTAACTGCACCCACCGCCTCCTGTAGCCTGCTCCATTTTTTTTCCTATATGTAGCATCACTGTTTGTTTATACACTGTGCAACGTACTTGAATGTAAGCTAATGGTGGCAGGTGTTTCTGTCCCGTTATATCTGGCACATAGAAGGCTCTCGGTAAATATTTTCCGAATGCATGAACAAATGGTGGCTTGTGGCTCATCTAAGACTTTTCCCCTTGGTTGAGCTCTGAGATGAACTGCAGGCTTTCCCAGGGCAGGAGGAATGGAGAGCTATGGGTTAATTTTACTTTACCTACCCTCTTAGATCTGGTGTCTTCTTTCTCAATTAAAATGTTTTTATTTTTCTTTTTAGCAGTTACCTTGTAATGGAAAATGACAATTCTGCAGGCTTTAGTCTTTTATGTCTTGCATACCGAGCCCTTTCCCCTGCTGTGGCTTCAATAATGCATCATTTCATAAGTTCACGGACTTTAATGTGCTTCTGCTGAGCCTCTAGTCTCAGGTAGGTAGTTAAATGAAAATTAACCGCCGTAGGTTTGATTCAAAGTCACCTCTTCACCTTTTCCCTTTGGATCCCCTTCCCTTACCTCATGTGTGCAAAACACTGTCACGTTTTCCTTCTTTTAGGGAGAGGGCATGATGTGTGTGTGCATGCGGGCTCCCGTGTGTGGATGGATATATCGGTTTATTCCATAATCTGAGATCCATGAAAAAAATAACAATGTGTTCACACAAGGTTTTGAAATTTTGCCTTTTCAGCTAGAGTACAGGGGCGTCTAGGGACCTGTAGCCAACTAATATTTAATGAGAGTGTTGTTGTATTACCAGATTTAGGACTCAGAGTGGCTGCTGGTAAATTGTCATGTGTCTTGACAAGGTTCTGAAAGACACTCAGTTTTCTTTCATTCATTCATTCATTCATTCATTCAGTTATTCATTCAGTTAGTCCGTGCCCAAGGATTCTGTTTTTATGTATAAAGGTGCCTGGGTGGTGGATGTGATATGTTATATGCATTAATGGTCTCAGTTTTTCACACCTTTCTGAATTCTCGGAATTCCTATCTGAAGATTATGGTATATTTCAACTAGGTGACTTTAGGCTGAGGATGAGACAGAGGTGCTGGTGCGCCAGTTCCGACCCTAGGCCTCTGAAGACCTTGAGTGTTCCTGCTTTTCTTTGCATCTCTGTGCCTTTGCCATGAGAACAGCATGCCCTTTTAGCTTGCTGTTCTGGGGAAGAGCAGGGTGAGAGATCCTTGGATCAGAGCTGCCCAGCCAACCCTCGAGACTGCAGTGAGAAGCCAAGCCCTCCCCCCCACAACCGGATCTGCTGAGCGCCAGCTGACCCGCAGATGCTTGAGTGCAGGTAAATGATGGTTGCCTCAAGACACTGCTTTTGGGGATGGTTTGTTACACAGTGTTGTGATGTGACAGGTGGCTGAAGGAGGGATATTAGTGTGACTCAGACATAGATCCTCAAGTCTTAGAGTCTGGGAATGTGATGGTGGGGCCAGGACAAGATCATTAGCTCCTACGGGGCAGAGAAGATGCTTGAATGCCCTAAGAAAGGACTCAATAAAGGGAGTTCAAGGAGGGAGAGTCTGCTGGGTGAGTGATCCAGGAAGGCCTCAAGGAGGGGGTGACCTTTGGAAAGGATGTTCTTTGACTATGTTATCAAAGTTCAGAATAGAGGACCATTGACTAGATTTCTGAGTTTAGAATATGTGGTTGTTCAAAACTGATTTCTCATCAAAGCTGGATTGCATTGGTATCAATTTTCCGTTAAGTGTCTAATGACTTTGCTTTCACTGGACCAAAAGAAGGCTCTTAAGACTTAAAGCTACATTGGTGTCAGATTACAGCATCCCCCTGTGATGACAGCTAATATTTCTCCAAAGCTTATCACAAAGAACTACCCGATGTGTATTTGACATACCTACTGAGTTCCGAGGATGTGGTTACTCAGCATTTTATAGGCATGATCTCATGTAATCCTCATCATCTTAAGATAGAGTGATAGATACTAATGCTAATTTCATTTTCCAGGTAAATTAACCAAGCCAGAGAGGGTAGGTGACTTGCTAAGCCCTGCAGTAACATCAGAGTCTCATTCTACTCTCTGTATCTGTCTCTCCCATTAGATTGACATCCTCTCCATTCATTTTTGTGTCACTACACAGAGGATGATGTTTTGCACACAGTAGGTGCTCAGATGACATCTGTTAGGGGAAAAAAAATGAATAAATCTATTAAGAAGGAACAGTGTCTGTATGGAAATTTTATCTGGTGACGAGACTTCAGTCTCCAGATTTCTGGACTGATCCTTATAACACAATGAGGCTGTCAGTGGTTGGAGATCCTGGATATATTTATAGGTATTTGGGAGAGCCCAGAAAGGAAGGGTAGCACCTTCTGGAAGTGGTGATCTCTGGAGTGAGTCTCAAATGAGTCTGAGTTAGACAAGGGAGAAGCAAGGGGTCTACCGCAGAGGAGATGTGAGTTTACAGAAACCATATATACATGCCCTCCAGTGCCCAGCATAGCTTCTGGGACACAGCGGGCGCTCAGTTATAAATGTTCGTTGGGTGAGGGAGGTGCTGGCAGTGAACTTTCTGAGCTCTTGTGACCACAGCTGTGAACACTTGAGTCTCTGCAATCTTATAACCTTGTTTCTAGTTCCCCTAACCCTTGTCACTTTAAGGAAACTGAGGCAGCATAACAAAAGGAACCAAGACCCATTTTGTCGTAAACAACTTGAAGACTTATTGCCTAATAAGGCTGGCTTATCACCAAGCCAGTGATTCTCTTGAGTGGAGCTAGGAATTCTGCAGATATAAAATGAATTTGGAATAGCTCGTGGTAGTTCGAACCGCCGTAGAATCACACCCAGTGACTCTCAGTTTTGAAAGTATTTACTGACAACTTGCAACTTGACCCAGATCTGAATCCTGGCCCCAGCATTTGTCTGTGAGAATTTAGTGAAGTTCCTTAATAGCTTTCTGAACCTCTGTTTCTTCATCTGTGAAATAGAGATAAAAATCCACATCCTAGAGTTACACAATTTAATTTAAAAAAAAAAAAAGCTAGGATTTTTTTTTCTTTTTCTTTTTTCTTTGTTTTTAGCACCAACTATGTGTCAAGTGGTCTTTTTTAACCTCTGTATGAATGGATTCATTTGATATTTTGAATCCTCACAGAAAACCATGTGATGGGGTGATTTCCCCCCCCCCTTACAAATGAAGTGTGATAACTCCCCTTATCGCTACAGCACTATTTAGGGGGGCGCTAGGATTTGAACCCCCCAGAGCCATCCTCTTAACCCCTCAGCTGTACTAACTGTGTCCCTAAAACTTGTGCAGGCATCCCCTTCTTTTGCAGACCACCACCATTGTTCTGTCCCAGTCCTGAGGAACCAGTGTGCCTGCCAGGCTGGGAAGGCTTGGCAGGCACCAGCTGGGGTCCCGGTTCATGGGTGGCACCTTGGGGCGTCTCTTTCAGTGCTGACATGTGTGGCCATTTGTGTTTGGCCACATGTTTATCATTGTTTATCCTGTGAGATTGCATACATCACCAGGGGCAGAGACCATATCTGTTTTCCTGTATTTCTGGCACTTAGTACTTTTTCCGCTTTGAGCTCTCAGTAAATACCAAATGAATGAATAGATTTCTGTTCACTTATCTTCTCCCCTGTCCTCAGGTCACTCAAGACCACTCTCCCTTCAAATGATCCCATCCTCCTGTAGTGAAACTAACAGCTTGAGCCTATATATTAATATTATGCTGGTATTTTATGTGGGTGCTTCAGCGAGGGCTGGGGGCGGTCTCCTTGCCTGCTGGTGAGCGCCTGTGGGACAACCACCACCCCCCCCCCCCCCGCCGCCCCCGCAGCAAATATCAGGCCCAGAGCCCACTTTCCCATGTCAGATGTTCTTAATAAGTGCTGTTGACATGAGTTGATTGAACAGAGGCCCTCTTTGACTTTTGCCTCTGTTAGAACTTCAAAGGGGACCAAGAGAAAAAAAGTTTAAGGAAACTATTTTGCATAGTTTCCAAGTCTGTATTATTCCAGCTCAAACTTATGAATGGATGGGCTCCAAAGGATACGTCTTCTTTTCTCCCGCTGAAAAAGATGTCATAAAGATGCTACGGAATGCTGCTCGGTACACAAAAGTCTGCCTGGCCCAGGAGGGAGTTAACTCTGGGACCTTTGCCACAAAATTGTCAGACGGCCACACTTGCAAATCTGACAATTAAAATGGGAAGGCGATACAATTGACTCAGAATGTTTTTCATTTATATTGAATGAAGGGGCTTGTAATTAAAAGGAAAACATAGAGCTTCTGGAGCGAGCTGGGTAAGAATTTTAGAGGTACCTATTGTTTACAGTTCAAAGGAGAGGGTTTTCTTTGGTGGAGGGGGGAGGGAGTTGAGGTCCTGCACGGAGTCTGGGCTCTAGGATCAGACAGACCTCGATTAAATCAGGCGCTTGACTAAGTGTGGGGCTGGCTTTAAGTAAGGTACGAAAAACACCCGTGGCTTTCTTATCTCTAAAATGGGTGAGATGTTTTATGAAACGGACTGCGTGTGTTATGAGGACATATTTGAAGGTGCTTCTCAGGCAGGAGGGCCTCAGTGGATGTTAGTCCCTTTCTCACCCTCGTGTGTGATAGATAGAAGGGCTGTCCATTGCATGCATCATTATTGCATTTATACACAATACACACACCATTTCTGAGACTGGAAGAAAAGTGGAAAGGCAGCTGAAAATGCAAGGGGGAGGGGTTTTTTGAGGGTGTGGAGATTTTGACAAATGGAAGGGAAGCAGGTTCTTTGTTTCTCTAACAGTGTTTCCTGATGGGCTTGCCGGTGTTATCTGAGACTTTTTTTTATCACCTAAATTTTTTTTTTAATTTATTTTTGAGAGGCAGAGAGAGAGCATGAGTGGGGTAGGAGCAGAGAGAGAGGGAGACACAGAATCTGAAGCAGGCTCCAGGCTCTGAGCTGTCAACATAGAACCCGACACGGGGCTCAAACTCATGAGCCACGAGATCATGACCTGAGCTGAGGTCAGATGCTCAACCAACTGAGCCACCCAGGCATCCCGCATGTTTTTAATTTTTTGATATTTATTCATTTTTGAGAGACAGAGACAGAGCATGAGTGAGGGAGGAACAGAGACAGAGGGAGACACAGAATCCGAAGCAGGTTCCAGGCTCTGAGCTGTCAGCACAGAGCCTGATGGGGGGTTCGAACTCACAAACTGCGAGGTCATGACCCGAGCCGACGTCGGACGCTTAAATGACTGAGCCACCCAGGTGCCCCCACTTAAATTTTTTTAAATTGAATTTTGATGTCATCTCAAGCTAGTGTAAATATCTTCTGGGTCATCTGGGTGACCACCTATAATCAGATACTGGCCCTGGATTTGTACTGATAAACCATTGCCTTGGCACCAAATGGTTCCTTGTTCAGTTGAGGGAAGCTCATGAAGGAAGGATGGAGTGCTTATCATGAAGGAGGCATCTGGGCTATTCCACAGTGTTTCCAACATCAAGAAGGCATACAGCTGGGGGCACTACCTCAAAAGAACCTCGTTGACCTGAGCACAGTGAACCATGCTCCCTTGGGAAAGTGCTGGCTTAGGTTCAGCCTTGACTATCACATTGAGTTGATTTACACTTATATTGTTGCTGAACTTATAAAAAACAAGCAGGTACCTTGTAAGTTGGTTTGCCTTTAAGGTTGTATTAGAGCCACAGGTCCTGGGTGTGCGGCCCCCATTGGTTGGTCATGCCCACAGCTCTTCACCTGGTATTCTGTCCTCATTCATCAGCCCTGTCCTGGAGCTCCCCACCCTCAATTTACTTACCAGTCCTCAGTCCTCTCACACTGCCTCGTCCAGGTCAACACCTGCCTTCTGTGTTTTTGTTTTTGTTTTTAATTTTTTTTTAACGTTTATTTATTTTTGAGACAGAGAGAGACAGAGCGTGAATAGGGGAGGGGCAGAGAGAGAAGGAGACACAGAATCTGAAACAGGCTCCAGGCTCTGAGCTGTCAGCACAGAGCCCGACGCGGGGCTCGAACTCACGGACCGTGAGATCGTGACCTGAGCCTTGCCTTCTGTGTTTTTAAAAGAGCTTTAAGACTGCTTTCCCAGTTGATTTTTACAGTTTGTTTGTTTGTTTGTTTTGTGGGATGTTTCGGTTCATTTCTTTCTTAGGTGATTTGCTGAGGCCAGGAGGACACCTGGAGGGTACCTCCTTGTTACTCTGTCTGCAACACTGAGCACAGTGCCTGGCGTTTAGCACTCAGTTGATATTTAAATCATTTTTTAATTTTAATGTTTTACATTTTAATGCTAAAATAACACTAGAATAAAAACTAAGCCATAATGAGGCTTCCCTGCCAATTTCTTTTCTGTACAAGTGGCCCCTGGTCACTCAGGTTGGAGGAACATTGTGTGAGAGGGATTGCCAGAGGTGGAGGAAGTGGGGAAGTAGGAATGCTTTGGGTCCACGTGATCTGCTGAGCACCAGGAGGCAGGACTGCCCTGGGTCAGTGTCTGGTGGGTCCAACGAGGACACGGCGGCCTACGGCTCACCTCGTCTACATACCTGAGATGCTTACCTGGGGAGCTTGTAATCTGAGTGTACCCTTTCTTGATTGGGTGTCGCCTGGAAGGTTCTTGTCCTTTATGAAGTTTGGAGAGACTTGGGCCTAAGTGGGAGGTGAGCAGGAAATTGCAGCTCAGGTGAGCCCATGCTCACCTCTGGAGGGTAGCTGTTTATGCCCAATGTTCAACTTCTTAATGGGTGTTACTCACTTGGACTGCGTCATAATCATAACTGTGTTCTAACAGCCTTTTATGGGACAGAGAGTACACCAGCCTTTTATTGACACCTTTTATTTACTGTCAAAAAATATAAGGTCTTGACTGCAACCAGGGGAAGTGGATATGGGATAAACATTACTATTTCACAGATGAGCAGACTGAGGCTTAGGGGATTGATCTGAACTTGAGTCTTAGGGCTTCAAGGTCCTGTTAACCTCCACGTGCCATTTGGCCCTCTGAAGGAAAGTGAGCGCCTCCATCCAGGTCTGGAGTTTCAGCTGCTCCCTCCTGCAGAGGGTCACCTAGGACACCAGCTCGTGACAGAGTGGCTCAGCAACAACTTTGTTGTATTTTCCAAACTGAAAAAGGGATAGGTCCTCTTGGTTCCATGAAAGGCAGTGTGGCTTGTGAGACTCACGCCCTCGTGCCATACAAACTGGGTTTGGAAGCAGGCTCTGTCCCTTTCAGGCTGGAGTGGATTACTTCTCATCTGAGCCTCAGTTTCTGCCTGGGTAAGATGGGGATACTGATGGGTTGAATCAGGGCATTAAGATGAAAGGAGCCATCATTTGAAAACTGGCTGGCTCAGCACGCATGCACATTGCTGTTATTCCTGTTCCCCAAGGTTCTCAACCTGGACTTTTATTAAAAAATTTTCTTCAGGGCTTCTGAGTGGCTTCTCAGTCAGTTGAGCGTCCGATGGCTCGGGTCGTGATCTCGCGGTTCATAGGTTCTATAGCCCTGCATCTGTCTCTCTGCTGTCAGCACAAGAGCCCACTTCGGATCCTTTGTCTCCTCCCCCCCCCCCCCCCCCGCCCCTCCCCTGCTCACACACTCTCTTTCCCCAAAATAAATAAACATTAAAAATTTTTGTTTTGTTTTGTTTTCAGTAGAAAGCCTCACAAATGCATGTGCTCTTGATAGCATCACAGGCGCAGGGTGACCCCGTCCTTATGCTCAGCAGGCACCTTGGAGGCTGCAGGACCTTGGGCTTCAGAGAACAGGAAGGAGGTTGACTTGAGCCATTGGGGAAACCTAGAGACGCTCCTGTCATGGTCCCTCGGAGGCGAGGGCTGGCTTTTGGAGTCCGTGTGCGTGTGTGATTTGCAGGAGGGGGAGGCCTCCCTTCCCCGAGCAGGCAGATTAAAGGCTGGGTTGCCAGCCCTCAGCCGTGTAAGCAGTGACCTCAAGGATCTGGCAGCTCTGTGGGACGGTGGCATCTGGCCTTGCAGGGCCTCCCCCATCTGGCCTCGCCCGCCCTCCCACTGACTGATTCCCTGCTTCATTGTGACTTTCCGGCCAAACTCACAGTCGCTTGGATGTGGCACGTGCCTTCTCGTGTCAGGTGCTTCGCTTGGGCTGGCGCCGTGTTAGGGCTGCGGAAGAGACGTGGGGTTTGATAAGTGGGCCGCTTCTCCTGGGCTCACTCACCCTGCACCGTTGCTGTGTGTGAAGAGCACACTCTTTAATGCCATCAGAGGAAAGAGGTCCCACATGCAGTGACCCAGGACCACGTTCTTTGCAAATATCCAGGTGCTTTAAAGTGATGTGTTCCGAGCAGCCTGGAGGGACAGCTCAGGAATGACTAGTAAATGGTAGTAAATGGAGGAATCCAGTGTTGACTGAGGCCTGTCCTGTCTGCTTAACTTCTGCTGTCCGGGAGCTGGTGCTCTACACGCTAGCCCAGACTGAGAGAACAGAGAACACCTTGTGGCAGACCTGTGTTCAAATCATTTTTTTTGTCATACAAATATTTATGGAGCACTATGTGTGGCATGGTTATATGTGCAGTGGGTCTATTAGTAAACTAATTATAAATAGTAAACTGGGTGATAAAGTATTTTTTTTAACATTTATTCATTTTTGAGAGACTGAGACAGAATGAGAGCAGGAGAGGGACAGAGAGAGAGAGACAGAGACAGAGACAGAGAATCTGAAGCAGGCTCCAGGCTCTGAGCTGTCAGCACAGAACCCGATGCAGGACTCAAACTCATGGGCTGTGAGATCATGACCCGAGCTTAAGTTGGACACTGAACCGACTGAGCCACCCAGGTGCCCCATAAATGGAGTGATAAAAGTCCCTGTTCTCAGGGACCTTACATTCCAGTTGAGAGAGACAGAGTAACAAATAAAATAAGTGAAATATGTCGAGCCTTCTGTGGTGATAAGTCCCCACGGAGAAAAAGAAATTGCAGGTGGGAGGGTTGGGGATGCGTGTGTTGGGAGGTGGAGTTTGCCAGTTGAAGTTACTCAGGTGGGGATTCTCCAAGGTGATTTGAGCAAACATCTGATCTGAAAAGGTAAAGAAACGAATCATGGGGCTATCTGGAGAAAGAGCTGGGGTAAATGCAAAGGCCCTGAGGCCATTTTTCAATTGCTAATTGAGAGACCACAAGGAGGTCAGTGTCTGGAAGGCAGGGAGCATGGAGGAAAGTAGTGGGGGGATGAGGTCAAAGAGGAGTAGAGGCTCAGTGGTTCAGGTGGTGAGCTGGGGCCATTGGAGGAGTGACCTAATAAGCCCACCCATTTCTCAGGTAGTCACTTAGGACACTCCTCTGTTGAGGATTGCCCTTGGGGGGCACAGATGGAAGCAGGGAGACTGTATATGAGGGGCTGTAGTTCAGGCAGGAGGTGACCTTGACTCCAGCTAGGGTTACAGTGATGGGAAGTGTTGGTTAATAGTTAATTCTGGGTCTCTATTGCTTACAGTCTCTGTGATCCTGCGCGAGTTACTTATTATCCTTGGATTTTAATTCTCTCAGCCTTGCAATGAAGATAATGAAACCTACTTCACAGAGCGGTTGCCACGCAATGGCCAGGCATGAGCCTGACCCCAGTGGGGGCACTGCCCACCCTCCCCACAGCTGGCATTGGAGGCTGTGTGCTGTCCCTTCCGTCGTGCCACTCGGGAAGGGGCTTGAGGTGCTGAGGCCGACAGGCTTCTGGCAACTTCTCTGCATGGTCTCTGCTGGGGTTGATGAACCAGCAGGTCCGCAGAGGTGTTCTCACCCAACCTCCTTGAGTTCGTGATTTGGAAGCTGGGGTGCAAAGTGATGAGTCTTCGCATTTTCCACATAATTCATCCAGCTGTGTGTCACGTCTCATGGCGTCCAAGGATTTGTGAAGAGGTGGGGTGATTTGTGGTCCAGTGTGAGGAAAATTGGATTATGGAGCAATAAATTGAAAGAGTGCTCCATCAGTCTGTTGAAATCCTGTAATTTTGGGCTCTCAGAGTTCAAGGTAACTCCTAGCAGAGAAAGTAGAAGAACAACAGAAGAAAATCAAAATTTGGGCTCAGTTTTCTTAAGGAATGCACACCTGTTGTTCCAAGATCGAATATCAGGCATTGACTAGAAGTGCCCTAGTGAGGTAATTAAGGGTGTTTTATTGCTCTGTGGGACGTATGGAACTTTTATTTGCAAAGTGCATTATTTACTGTCATTAGTTTCTTTCTGTGACAAAGGTCAGCATTGCCGCGCCATTTTTCCTGATGTGCCAGTCCTTGATTTCCCGCTGAATGCCATCGGGGTTGTTTTCCCTAAGGTTGAACAGTATTTCCTGCTGGCATGTCTCCTGGCCCCCTTATGGCTGCTGGGGGCAGAAGTGGTGGCCGTCTGGCAAGATCCGGAAAGACGTTAGATGGCTTCATCTAGATGGATTTCATTTACCCTGGGCCCCTGGCCTCTTTCATCAAGGAGAGGGACAAGGAGTCTGGAAGGACAGAGGCAGTTTTGCTGGTGTGGTAAGGGTTTTAGCACCTACTCTGTGCACGTGTGTGGAAGGCGTTTCTTCCATGTCACGTGTCCGTGCTGGTTGTTACTGCCCTGGCGGCTTTTGCAGTCAGCCTTGGGTCCTGGAGAACAAGCCCCAGATGTCAGTGTGGACACAGCATCGCCGCACTGTTCCTTGTAACTTTCCCTGACCCATAAGGCTTAGCCTTGGTGACAAAGACTCTGTAGGCGGGTCTTTCTTCCGTATGTTCTAGGAGAGGGAGCTGCCACTTCAACAAAACTTTTTAAATTGGGGGTGTATAAGTCGATGGTAAACTAAGAAAAAACAAACAAAAAAACATTGCCATGAAGCTTTGCTGTGCTCTTTTGCAGTTGGCATGTATTTTTAGAAAGTAGGACCTGTGCTTTTGAACCAGCCTCCCCCTCCCCCTTTGAGAGGCGTCAGTTTGTTATCCACGTTGAAGAAACTTGATGAGAATTCTGTTTTACCTTCCATTTCCTAGATTCCTCTCCAGGCAGAGAGGCTCAGATCAGCCTTCCTATGCAGATGCACACCTTCCCTTTGCGTTCTCCACCTGTTCATTTGGGGAGCAGGAGGTGACTCCCCTCCATGACTTAGCACAGGGACCCCTGGGGGCTCCTGGGCCCACTGCAGGCTTTGAGCAGTTTGCTCGTGAAGCTGGGCAGTAAGCCCTACAGCCTGTCTTGTGCACAGAACTCTTTTCTCGGCCCCCGGGGGTGCTCGTAACTATGCTTCTGGAAACCTGGTACATGGGAAGGCATCTGGAATGTTAGACTTTCCATATGGAAGCCTGTCAGGGAATGTCATGGCGGGTTGGCCTAGCGGCCTACTGGCATCTTTATTGAGCATGAAAAAAGCTGCTTTTTTTGTGAACTAGAAGGGGACAATTTGGAAGGATGACATTATTCTTTGCAATCAGAAGCCTAAAAAGTACATGAACACGTACGGTAAATCTTCCTCACTTTGTACTTCCCTCTGCTTCTGTGTTTACTGCTCACAAAATGGTGCAGAGACAGGCACGTGTGAGGGAGAGGCATATACCTTCATCAACGCCTGTGTCACACGTGAGAGAAGCAGAGGGAGTAAAAACGTCTGCATGAAAACTTGTTCTAGAATTTGAAAGCAAGATTTAGCTGAAGGTTCTGATGAAAACGTCCTCACCCACTATGTCTGGGAGGTTTGGGAAAGCGCAGCCGCAGGTCAGCCCCACTTCGATGAAGTGATCAGAGCGAGGCAGGTGAGTCTGGGAGAGCGGGCCAGGCCGCAGGGAGGAGACAGGAGTGTGGTCCTCAGGTCTGGATGGCAGGGACTAGTGATCACTCGTGCAGTGATCCGCACGGAGGCCGTGGGCAAGTGTGTGGTGTGTTTCTCAGCTGGGCCTCAGTGTCCGTCTCTGAACGCTGGTATAACACCAGAGTCTCTCACACTGTGAGGGCATGCAAGTGAGAATGTACATCAGGGTTCACGGTGATGCCGACCTGCTGGGTAGAAGCCTCGGATGGCCGAGGTTTTGGTCAAGACTGTTCCAACATCCGATGCGACTCGCACCCGCATACTCTGAAAACTATGGCAGCCGCGCAGGGTCCAAAAGGCCATGAGAGATTCCGTCTCATTTCAGCTTACACCTGTTTTCTTGGTCATCCAGAGATGCTTTCGTGTTAGCGTGGGTGGGCACAGTTTGGAGTGCTTGATTAACCCAGCAATTAATAAAAGTGGAGAGGTGACAATTGGTGTTACCAAGCTGCAATTGAAAGCAATGCATTTGGCTTCTCTCCACGCAAACAGATTGGTGGAGAAGCCACCCATGGGGAGGAACATCGGAACGCAGAATAAGGAAGCTGGTTGGAAAAAGGGTTCAGAGCAAAAAGCGGTGTCAGGATGGGTTGCTTGGTGGATTATTCTTTCAGTCAACAGATATTTATTGAGTAATTCCTGTGGGCCTGATTCTGTGCCAGGAACTGAAGATACGTTTGTGGGTAAGGTGTAGCTTTTCTTGTGAAGAGGCTGAGACTGTTGATGATGGAGGTAATGGACACATAAGCAATGGATTCTGATGCTTCATAGTAGGTACAGGATAGATGGTATTCAAAGTTCATGGGGACCAAGGGAAGGAGAGGTTGGTGTCTTTTTTTCTTCTTAATTTTTTTTTTAATGTTTATTTATTTTTGAGAGAGAGAGAGAGAGAGAGAGAGAGACAGACAGTGTGAGTGGGGAGACACAGAACTCAAAGCAGGCTCCAGGCTCCGAGCTGCCAGCACAGAGCCTGATGCGGGGCTCGAAGTCATGGACACACGGACTGTGAGATCATGATCTGAGCCGAAGTCAGCCCCCCAACCGACTGAGCCACCCAGGTGCCCCCCGAGTGCTTGGTTTTATGAAAAAAGAGAGAGCGGTATTAACTTTACAGAAAAGTAGTGTGAAAACAGTATTTTCGCACAGGCAACCGCAGGAGCAAAGGTTTGGACGCATAAGATGAGGGGGGGATATGCAGTTGATGAGCAGGGACTGGTTTGAATTTCAGCTCTGCCACTTACTAGCTGGGTGACTGGGCAAATCACTGAGCCTTCCTGTGAGTTGGTTTCCTCATCTGTAAAGTGGGCATAAAGACTCCATGCCTCATGGGGTATTGGGAGGATTCTTTCCTACTACATGCAAGGTGCACTGTGCTTGGCCCGTGGTGACCCTCTTGTAGCAGTGAGCCCTGAGATATGCCAGGTTCCTTGAGTGTGCCCTGCTTAAGAAGGACCTGAGACTGGAAATGTCATGGAGGGCCAGCTGTTAAAGGGGTCAGAATATCACACGTCCTGATTTTACCTCTGCAGACATTTACTCACACCTTGTTTAAGCCTTGTCTCCCCTTGAGGTACCCATTGATCTTACCCTTTAAGAAACAGCCACATGTTTGTGATCTTGATCGCAAGGGATTGCACCTTGGTTCTTCATTCTCTCCTGGGAAGATGGCATAGGGCAGACTAGTAGACATATGCCAGTTGGTCTGAGTGTTGGGAGAAGCTTGGGCAGTGTCTGTTTGGACCTGGACCTTGTTCTGGCCGCACCGTTTGTAAACCACGTGACCTCACTCCTGGGTGGAGTTTCTGCACCCATGACATTTTGTCTGACATGTATATATGTATCGTGTGAAACATTTATCTCAAGGACTAGGATGGAAACACCTTTGAAGGAAGGAACTGCCTCGAGTAGGAAAAGATGTTGATAAGCTACAACATGTCGTCCAATAGAAATAGAATCCACATATGTAATTTAAAGATTTCTGGTAGCAAGGGTAAAAAAAAATAAGTAAAAAGAAATAGGTGAGATGAATTGTGATAACAGGTTGTATGTAAGTCAGTATAACCAAAATACGTGTAAAAATTATTGCACTATTTGGTATTCTTTATTTTACACTAAGTCCAAGCTGGTGCATGGTTTATATTTATTGCGTAGCTTGATTCAGACCAGCACGGGACAAGTGTGGCTCCTGTACTGGGTGGTGTGGGTCCTGGGAGGAGCCAGAGTCGCAGTGCCGTAACTCTTCCTCCCTCTCTCCATCTGTGTCTCTCTTCGTCTCTGTCTTTCTCTCCATGCTTCCCCTCCCTGAGAGGGCTGAGAAGATAAATGAGCAGTGGAGACCACAGTGGATGCTTTGTGTGAATGGATTTTTGTCGACAATGAAGACCGGGATAAGTTTCATGGAAGGACACAGAGAAAGGGGCAGTGCACTAGGAATTTGCAAAACAGTAGCCGCCGTATGTCCAACACTGTTCTAAGCATCTCACTGGAGCCTCTCAATCCGCACGGAACCCTAAGAGCTCATCATTTCTCCCCTTTTGAGAATGGGAAAATCAACACAGAGAAGTTAAGAAATTTACCCAGAGTCATGAAGCTGAGGTTTGAACTCAGATAAGCTGTCTCTGGAGCCCTGCTGTGCTAGTTACCTTAAAAAATCTTGGAGGAACTGAATCTTACCATTCGGCCTGGACTGGGTAGTTTACACCAGAGGTTGAGGAGGCAGGAAGGCCCCAAGGATCATCTGGATGAGCCTGAAAGTCTGCTAGAGAAAGGGCTTTCTCCGGTTTGCTCCCATCTAGACCCAAGCCTGGTGCATAGTAGCTGCTTGGTAAATATTTGTGCAAGTCGGTGGGGATGCGTTAGCATCAGTGGATATGATGACCCCTGAGCCCGTCAAAGGCTTGGAGACGAAGCTGTGCCTTTAAGGGATGGTCTCATAAATACAGCCCTGGGTGAAGGGGACTCATGTGGAAGCATGTTCACATCCAGAGTTCTCGCTCTGAGCTGAGGACAGAGTTTATACATCCCATGCCAAAGCTCTTGTTTTGTTTGTTTTTCTAGCAAAATTAAGAAATCGAGATACAGCATAGCCAAGCCCAGAAAACAAAGTGTGCAGCTTGATATATTTTTAATAAGGGGAGTCCCCTATATAACCAGTTCTCACATCAAGAAATAGGGCATTTCCAGTACCCCAGTACCCCAGAGCCACCCTGCCCCCGCCCTCCCAAGAGTATCTGCTCTCCTGACTTCTGACCTTCATGTGCCCATGCTTTTGAGAAATCCTGATGATTGGAGATGGGGGGGGGGGGAGGGGCAGTTTGTTTGTCTTGTTACACTGATGTTCTCCCAGGTTAAGGTTCTGACATGATTCTTGTGTCCATTGCACAGATAGAAACGAAGGCTCACATCGGTAATACAGCTTGCCCAGGTCTCATGGCTTGAGCATAGATCGGCAATTCAGACCCAGAGCTGTAGTGCTCCAAAGCCTGTGTTCTTGACCATCCCATATCCATAGGTCTCCTTCTACGGCATTTTGTCTAAAATGCAAGGTTGGGATGTTCAGGATGAGATTGCTGGTCTGAGCAATATTGGAGCCACCGCCCTGATGCTGCAGAGGAGGGCTAGCCATCCCAGCTCAGAGCCCAGTGTGCTGGATTTATCCCAGAGGCCGCACCTCCCGCACCTTCCAGAGTGGCTTGGCTGGCGAGCCCATGCCGGGTGGGGTGACAGGGACAGGTGGGCGGGTGGGTTCCTCATTCTCCACCCCTGCTTGTTGCTGACAGGCTCACCCAGGGCTCTGTTGGGGGAAGCTTTCCATTCAAAAGCAGCTCACTCCCACCTAAGTGGAAAGGACTCTGTGTTGCCACACACACTGGTCTCCTGCTCTGGGGGCACGGCTGGGGCTGCTGCCTGTGAGGACCTTGGAGCTTAGCACCCATCAGCGCTCCTGGGAGGGAGCCAGAGTGGCAGGCTGGGGAGGGCAGCCCCTGGCTGGCCTGGAGGCCCCTCGGAGGGTTGGAATTGGGCATACGTATTCTACGCTGGGGAGCTTTGCTCTCTCCGTGGCACTGCCCTCTGCCCCCACCGCTCTCCAGTCCAGAGGGACAGGTGGTAGCTGTCATTCTGCAGTTGGCCGTGGCCTGAGAGATATTTGCCAACAGTTCTGGAATAGAGATACCCCCCAGCCTCTTTGGCCCGGAGAATGCCGCTTGACCCATAAAACTGCAAGCAGGCAGTCCCTCAGCCTGGCTTTCTCTCTGCTAGGACGGGAGTGGATAGCAGGCAGAAATAGAAGCTATTACCCTAGGCTCGGTGCCCTGAGGACTGAAATTTAATTCAAAAAGGCAAAATAAAATCATCCCTCTGAGGCAGTGGTTCTTATAAAAATAAAGCCAATATTATAATAATCCTAGCAAGTGAGTTGCTGAACGATTTACTCTTAGCTGGCCACTGGGCCTAACATCAGGGATTGAATGGAATAGCTCTGGAGCCAGACTGTCTAGGGCTGAATCCTGCCATCCTCTGCTTAGCTGTGTGACCTTGGGCAAGTGACTTGACCTCTCTGTCCAGCCGTGACGTGGAGCTGTCGTGTTCATGAATGGATCCACGTGGAGCACTTCGGTTACTGCCTGACATGTTAAAGGCTCAGTAAACTTTCATGTGGTGATGATGATGAAGAAGATGATGGTGATGAAGATGTGCACGGATCGGTTCTAGTCTCTGAGCAATCTGGGGTGCTAGATAATTTCGTCTTCACAGTTTACCTGCAGAGAAACTGAGACACAGATAGGGTCAGTTCCTGGCCGGGAGGCCACTGAGGTGGAATGTGAACCCAGCACAACCTTCTGCAGGCTTTCCAGTGAATGGTGGGTAAAGCTGCCGTTGGCTTTCCCAGAACTACACACATTTCACACACTCTTCCCATAGTTGCAGGAAAAAACAGGACAGATGCTATTTATTTTATGATCCATTTAAAATAATACACATAACTAATGTTTGCTGAGTGAATGGCCCCATTTCAGCTGCTACATTTCCATGGTCTTTGTGTTTGGCTTGTGTCTTGAGACCTGGGTGAGAAAGTTCTGTGGTCTTGTCAGACCTGAGGCTCCTCTTCTCTCGCTGATGTGCTCACGAGAGGGGGAGATGCTTTGATGTGGGAGGGTGGAGGCGGTGGTGTCTTCGGAGAAGTGAAGCCTCGCTGTCTCATCTGTCTGTGCTTGGTGTCTGTTGCCCAGGCTGGCTGGACCCTTCTGACCGTCAGCCCTTCTTTAGGTCCCGTTCTCTGGACCTGTACCAGCTCTGGGAAAGGACCAGAGCAGCCAGGAAACAGGAGATTCGGGTTTGACAGAGATAGGAGGGCACTGCACAGTCTGTGGAAAGAAGGTACCATTTTCGTGTTGAAGTTCCCTGAGTAGAGGCAAGAAACCAGCACCAGAGAGGAGGCCAGAGAAAGGGGGGGGGGGGAGAGAAAAATGCCATAGGGGTGGAGAGTGAGGGGGAGGGGATGGGGCAGAGGTGGGGGCAGGGGCTCAGGAGGAGGGAGGTGAGCCTGGTGACTTGTATTTGGAGTTTTGTGCCTTGGGAAGGGCAGGGCAAGCCTGGGGTGGAGCCAGCAGGGAGGAAGGATGTGAACAGCAGGTGGCAGACAGTGGGAGGGTGGAGGATGGCTTGGGAAGAGAAGGGATCCCACAGGTTTTAGTGCCAGAATAGACTCCAGGCCCCGGGATGGGGTACCGCTGAGAGGCAGACCCTGGCCCACCTTTGGCCACGCAGCTGGTGAGTGGCCAAGCTCCCTGACTCCCACCCCAGTGCTCCCTGGCTGCCAGGTGGCCTCTCAGGGCAGAGGAGGGTGAGGCTGGAGGGGCTGGAGTCTGCTCCTCAGCTCAGCCTATGGGTCTCCCGCCTGCAGCAGAGTTTCTGAGAAGGTCCACCCGGGGACCTCGGCCTCCGTGCCCGACGCCATTCAGAAGAGGCTCCACAAATAAAGTCCACGGTGTGTCTGTCTCTTTAGTCCAGGAACAGCTTGAGCTAATCGAGGCGTGCCTCTGCTGTGTGCAGCTCCTGCCAGGGGGGTTAAAAAAAGAAATACTCACGCCGATCCAAGGGCTTTTTGTAGCAGTGCAGAAATAATAAACCCAAACACAGAGGCGAGCCGTTTCTTGAGCGAGGTTGGTGCCTTATCGGGGTCACTTTCTGCCAGCTTCTGCCGGGCCCCAGGAAACCAAAGTTGTCAGACGGCCAGTTCCGCCCCCTCCATAGGGGCAGGGCGATCTCGTTAAGGGGCAGAGGTGAGTGGGAATGTTTCCTGGTGAAAGGATCCGATTTTAGTGTTTGTTTTCCCAGTGAGGTCAGTTCCATGGCCCTTGACCATGGTTCCCTACTTCCTGCCAGCCTGCTCCAGGAAGACCAGCTCCCAGCGTGAGCCGGGCCAGCCTCCCCTGCCCGCGCTTAACGCCTGGTCCTTCCACTCCATGAGAACTGGGTTTCACACACGTGGAAGTTCAGGTCAAGAGATGTAAGGGGCTTGCCCAAGGCTGTACACAGCTCTGGTGGCGGTACTGGTGATGATGATTGGTGATGGTGATTGGTGATGGCGATGGAGAGGCGTAGCTGCTGGTTGGTTGCCTGGGCACTGTGTTAAATTCTTTGGTGATGAAGACCGTGTTGATAACAGTAATGGCTGGCACTGACTGTGTGTCTGTTCCATGCCTCACTTTTCCTCTTTAAAATGGGATAGCTTTGGGGCAACTGAGTGCTTCAGGCAGTTGAGCATTGGACTCTTGATTTGGACTCAGGTCATGAGCCCAGGGTCATGGGATCCAGCCCCATGCCTGGCTCCGTGCGCTGAGTGTGGAGCCTGCTTAAGATTCTTTCTCCCTCTCTTTCTCTCTCCCTCCCTCTGCCCTTTTCCCTCTGTCTGTAAAATAACCAGAAAATGTGATAGCTTCATGGGGTTGTTGTGGGTTAGGGTCTTTGTGGAGATTGTACAACTTAATATATATAAAGCACTTAGTGCCAGGTTGGTGTTTGTTACCAGTATCATTTGCTATTAATTAAGCCATCAGAGGTGCACTTGATCTTGAAACCACTCTGTATACCCCCTGTATGTATGTATGCATGTATGTATGTGTGTATTTTTAAAGTTTATTTATTTATTTTGAGAGAGAGGGAGAGAGAAAGAGACGGGGAGAGAGAATCCCAAGCAGCTGTCAGTGCAGAGCCTAATGTGAGGCTTGATCCCACAACCATGAGATCATGACCTGAGCCAAAATCAAGAGTTGGATGTTTAACTGACTGAACCACCCAGGTGCCCCTGTATACCCCCTGTAAATGCTCAAGTCAGGCGGCGCCTAGGTGGCTCAGTCTGTTAAGCACGTGACTCTTGATTTCGGCTCAGGTCATGATCGCACAGTTCGTGAGTTCAAGCCCCGCGTTGGGCTCTGCACTGACAGTGCGGAGCCTGCTTGGGATTCTCTCTCTCCGTTCTCTCTCTGCCCCTCTCCACTTGCTCTCTCTCTCACCATGAATAAATAAACTTAAAAAAGTTCTTTTAAAGGGTTAAGTCAGAACCTTCATTCTTTCGGATAAGCCACGCATGATCGTGCCATGCTGTGTGTGGAGAGGCCCTGCAAGTGAGTGAATAGCTGGCTGAAAGGTGGGTGACAGGACACATCTCTGTTCTAGATCTTTCTTCCTTGACACCCCCCGTCCCCCACATGCTGCTCCCCACCCTCCTAATTTTAGTGTTTGTTCCCCCAGTGAGGTCAGTTCCATGGCCCTTGACCTTGACCTCCACCTTTCCTAATACTGTTCTCTCACTTGTTGATAAAGAATACAGTGCAGTAGTCTGTCACTCTGTCACCAAATGAGGGATAGTTTAGCTGAATTAACACTCGTAACCATCACCAGTTGTCTGTTGACTTTAGTTTTGCAAAGGCTCTGACTCTTCCCCCATTTTTTTTTCTTTTTTGAAGGTGAACAATTAACTCTATTCCCTCTGCTATGGATTAGTGAGCATGAAAATTGAATGTCGCCAAATGTGCACCAGTGTGTTTCATGCAGTGAGAATACTCTTGTTTCAGGGAAAAGTTACAGAGAGACAAAAAGGAGGGGGGCGGGAAAGAAAGAGGGAGCTGTTTGGGTCAGCATCATAACAAGCAAGATGGTGCCCAGATACCTCCTATTCTGAAGCCCCTGCTGTGGACCTGGGCAGATTCAGGTACCTCTGCGCTGACCTCAGTGCTGGAACCCGCCAGGATAGATGGCCGTTTGACCATGCCCATGTCCTTCCCGGGCTGGAGCTGTGACTTTCTGCTCACATGACCTGACTCTGTGCTGGCACGTAGTGGGCTCAGTAAATGTTTATGGAAACAACTTGGTACATAAAAGCTTTGTAAGTGAAGAGCTTTATTTCACTCTGCTGTTTAGTGCTCGAGCTACCCTAATTGCTTCTTTCCTATTTTCTCTCGCCTGTATGGACCTGGGTCAGTTTTAACTGCTAAAATGAACTAATTTGAATTTAATCTGAATTAATGGTATGCATGCAAGTCACTGCTCATTTAATTAATTTGTCCATGTCATCAAACAAGCATTCTGAGGGCCCCTAAGTGCAGAGCATTCTGTTTGACGGGTGGAACACAAAAGGTGACACAGCGGCCCAGGATGTGGGCTTTAACACCAGAACACCTGAGCTCAAGTCCTGGTTAGACACTCTGTTTCTGGCTTCAGGTGGTGACAGTGAATAAGAGCACTGATTCCGGGTGTGAGTTTGAATCCGGACTCGACCACTTAGGATCTGTGTGACCTCAGGCAAATTACTTAACCTTTCTGTGCCTCATTTTCTTTCCTCTTTAAAATGGAATACCTTGGGGCGCCTGGGTGGCTCGGTTGGTTAAGCGGCCGACTTCGGCTCTGGTCATGATCTCATGGTCCGTGAGTTCGAGCCCCGCGTCAGGCTCTGTGCTGACAGCTCAGAGCCTGGAGCCTGTTTCGGATTCTGTGTCTCCCTCTCTCTCTGCCCCTCCCCTGTTCACGCTCTGTGTCTCTCTCTGTCTCAAAAATAAATAAATAACAACAACCAAAAAATTTAAAATGGAATACCTTCTTGGGGTTGTTGTGGATTTTAAACAAGTTAATATATATAAAGCACTTAGTAGCAGGTTGGTATTTGTCACTAAGTTTCAGTGCCCTCGTGCGTAAAACCTGACTATCTCAGTACCTACGACTTCATAGAATTGGGATGAGGCTTGTATAGGTTTCCTGTGGCTGCCATAACAAGATACCATTAACTGGGCAGCTCAAAAGAGCAGATATTCATCGTCTCACAGTTGTGGAAGCTGGAGTTCTGAAGTCAAGGCACCCCAGCAGGGCCGTGCTCCCTCTGAAACCTGTAGGACAAGCCTTCTTTCCTCTTCCTAGCTTCTGGTGGTTGCCAGCAATCTTGGGTCGTCCTTGGCTCGTAGATGCATCACTTTTATCCTGTGTCGTCAGGGTGTTCTTTCCATTTGTCTTCACATGGCATCTTTATAAGGACACCAGGCACCCCGGAGAGGAGGGCCCACCCTATTCTAGTATGACCTCATCTTAATTATATCTGCGATGACTCTGTTTCCAAATAAGGTTTCATTCTGAGTTCCTGGGGGTCAGACTTCAACATGTCCTTTTTGGGAGGACAGAGTTCAACCCATAACGAGGATGGAGTAGAAGAATCCACGAGAAGCAGTGGACACAGAGCCCAGAAGAGAACAGTGCCAGTGAATGTTGGCTGTGCCTGTCATTGCTGTTACCCTGTCATCATTAACACAATGGCAGCCCTTTGCTGGGTGGCCGTGGGAGGGTCTCTGAACATCTATGAACCTCATGTCTTCACCCTGTTGGTTAAAATACGAGCTTTCCCATGTATTAACTGAATGGCGTGACCCGCCTTCCAGGGCGAGGCTGTTTTTTCACCCCGCTGATCTGCAGCGGGTCTCTGCGATGGGAGGAAGTAGGACCAGTCCCTCCAGGATGAAGTGAGGCCCAGTGTGTTGGTGGCCTAGACACATGGTACTTCCCATGCTTGCCATCCTTCAATCGTGGTGGGTGATTTACAGCCCATTGAGGACAAACTCCTGTGGGGGCCACTGCACAGACAAAGAAGGGTCCTTCTTCCCTTCCTATGGGGTCAGGAAGGCTCAAAGCTGTGTCCAGACATCAGCTGATTTGGATTTTCCAGATCCCCAGTTGCTTTTGCAGTCAGAATGGGAAAGAAAAAAAAAAAATTTTTTTTCCACTTGGGAGCCGAACAGATTTGCTACAGAGAAGTCTAGATATCTATGGAAACAGTCCTAATTTTAGCCTTGCCACACTTAATGCCAGCTCGGAGAGTGCTGTCTTGGGTCAGGGCCCAGAGAATGGGGAAGGTGAGCAGGCCTGAAAGGGTCAGAATGAGCACGGAGTAGCCAACTGACAAGCAAGAATTTGGAGGGTGCTGCAGTCTCAGTGGTCACAAGGGACTGACTCCGGGGAGAAAAGGCATCTGGAGAGAGGGGCTTTGAGAGATGAGCATGTATCAGAAATTAGTATTTGGACCCAAGCAATTTCCTTCCCCTCCCCCTCCCCCTGTCCAAATTCTGCTCATTTTCAGCCCAGTACAAGACCCTTTTTTCACTCCCCACCCCCCCCCCCCCACCTTTGGAATCAACCACAGCTGCCTGGACTTCCTACCATTTTTATGATTCTGAGGAAGTACTTCTGGCTATCTTGCAGGCTCCTGTTTGTTTTTTAGCCCCTCGAGGTCAGCCATGGTCATTGTCGTGTCTGTAGGCTGAGCCTGTCATGGAATGGACATGCAGAAAATGCAAAACGAGTGGAATTAGACGTGACTGGTGGTCTCCTGTTGCCCATACCAGGGCCTGAGCAGCCTTGAAAAGGACATTGAATGAATGAGAATAATAGAGTACACAGAGACCCCTTTGGTGGGAAGAGTCCACATGGATGGGAATGAAAATCGCCTGTCATTGACTTAAGGACATGCTTAAGCTTAAGCTTAAACTTAAGCTTAAGGACATGCTTAAGACAGGTAAGAGGTCCTGCACGTTATGCTGGGTGTTGAGTGCAATGAGGTGAGGGGAGAAATGGACAGAGATCATTTGAGGCCACGTAGGGAACATCGCTTCCCTGTGTCAGCCCTGTCCTCCTAGAGCCAGCTCAGCTCCTAGCAGAAATCATCCTAGAAGAACATCAAACACAGCACAACCCTTAGACATCATCCAGTCCTGTGTGTTTTGAAGTGTGATATTCAAGACAAGCATTTTTATATTACTATAAAACTAGCATCCTACACCTGCCATTTCTCAGGTATTACTGCTTAGGGTAAGACAGGTCACAGTAGCTCTCTCTTGCAGATCCCACGGATTACATGGTGGTTCTCCTGCATGCCCCTGTATGTGTGAGACCTATAATGAGCAATGTCCTATTATAACCATTTGGAAGTCAGGCTTATGCAGATGGAAGAGGTTGCTGATGTGAATTCTTGTATTGCATTTCCAAATACCTTGCATTCTTTTCATCTGGATGAAAAGCAACATAGCTGTGGTAAAATAGGGAAGGCCGTGTGCAAGAGACTGCACAGATCCAGTTCAGCCTCCTCTTTGGAGTGCTAAGGAAGTGGGCGAGGCATGGGTTGACCAGCTGGCCTTGATGGTGTCAGCACATGGGGCTTAGACCACATCTCCTCCTGTTGTCCACCTATCTTGGCATGCTAGACAGAACGTAAACTAGTTCCTACTGAGTATTTGGGAGCTTTAAGTTCTGTCATTTAATCCCACCAACAACATCGTGTAGCGAGCAGTATTACTCCTTACTGTGCAACCAAGGGGAGGCTGAGACATAAGGACTTGAAATAACTTGCTGAGGCCTGTCCTGTGGATAAGATGTAGATCCAGTGATTCAACATAGCCCCCTCCCATGACATTTAGCTGTGTCAGGGAGCTGCAAACCTATCAAAATGAGCTTTTAGATTTTTGCAAATAGAAACACAGGCAGAGGTATGGTGCCATTTGCCGCCTCTTGGGAAAGATGTGCCCAGCGAGTAATAGAACTGGGGCCAGTGTGCAAGTTGCTCAGCCCGCAAGTGAGTCTGAGGGCTGGACAGGAGTTTGCTGGGCAACGGGATGCCTCCCTCTTGGGTGGCTGTTTGTCCAGCACCAGCAAAAGGCTGTTTGCCTGGTGTGAGAGGTGGGTAGGCAAAGTAGGTGTGGGCCCCTTGGTTGGTTCATTTCCCCTCTGGGTACTACGGAGGGGAGTGAGCAGCCCCAGCTGGCAGGGTGAGTCAGAGCAGAGCCCAGAATAGAAGCCAGAGGGCATGTATGTAAAGGCCATCTCTATCCTAGCATTCGAGTTTTAAGATTCTCTCGTTAAAGATGATTAAGCTTTTATGCATAACAGTTTGCATACTGCTGTAGGATCAGTTGTTAGTGTTGCCTGGCAACAGCTGTCTGAGTTAGCCACTCCCACCAGAGAGTAATTTACTGGGTCACCCAGGGCCCAACTCACTATTTGTACATTATCTAGTCCCCTCCCAGCTCCCTAATTCATCCATCCATCCATCCATGCATCCATCCATCCATCATCCATCCATCCAAAGAGCACTTTTATCAGGTATCTGTTTGGGGCTAGTTTTATATTTGGCAGCATTCTCTCTGCATTGCTGGGAGTGCTTAGGATGTGGTAAAATGGAAATCTGGCTCTGCCTATTTGTATCAGCACAATAGAGCCCCAGTTCGTTGAGACCCTAAGCTCTAGGAGGCAGGGCCTTTGCTCATTTCTAGGTCTCTAGTGCCTAGAAGTATGCCCAGCACATAGTAGGTGCTCCATGAACATTGGTTGAAAAAAAGAGTGAATGAACTGAGCGTCTGCTATGTGTTTGGCCCTGTGGGAGGTGTTTTACATAAAACTTAAAAAAAAATTCTCCCAGTAACACATCTCTCATCCTACGTGTGTCTGTCCCCCATTGTAGGGTACTAGCTGGTGAGTGCCAACCTTTACTGTAAACATTATCGTACACGCTTGCACAGCAGATAATAATCATCACTGAATAATGTAGCTGCTATTATCCCCATTTTACAGATGAGGAAATGAGGCACAGAGACGTTAAGTAACTTGCCTAAGGTCACACAGACTCTCTTGCTTCAAGCCATTTTTGCTTCCTTCCATACGAGCGCCATCCAGTAGAACTTTGTGGTGACGAAATGCTCTGTTTCTGCCCTGTCCAGTATAGTAGCCACTAGCCAGAGGTAGTTACTGAGCACTTGAAATATGTTTAGTGTGACTGAGAGACTGAATTTTTAGTTTGATTTAATTTTAATTGATCTAAAGGTAAATGACTGCAGGTGGCTAGTGATAACCTTATTGGACAGCACGGTACCTTCCTATGCGATCTGTACATATTCTAACAGTTTACTGTAATTGTTTAGCATGTGCTGCAATTTTTCAAATGCTTTACAGCAGTAAGTGATTTAGGTTAATCCTCACAGTCACAAAGGAACTAACGAAGGTCAGGGGTCAAGCACTTCCTCCCACCCCCGAGATTTTACAGTCAGAAAGTGACATAGCTGGATTCTACCCCAGCGAGAATCCCAGCGTTTTAAATGATCTCCCTGTTGTCCTCCCTGTTTTCTGCATGTACAGCAATGGATATCGCCATGAAAAATGAGGTCTTGGTGTTCTAAGTGGTTTTGAACCTCACACACAATGCCGCCCTCTTCCCTGCTTGGGAAAGGGGTCAGCCCATATGCAGGCTTGTGAACTCACTGTTCCCACCAAATGACTCATTTGGGTCGAAAACATTTATTTACCTGAAGTAGAGTTGTGTCAGTGTCACTCTGAAATAAAATAAGATACCAGTATTCCTTGCCAGGATGTTCTTTAGTGAAAACAAACAGACCAAACAAAAGCTGCTTCTTGGTGTAATGGTGATAATATTTCGAGGTCAGGCTGGGAAGGAGAGGAAAAAAATGGAGCTGAAATAATCCGCAGTCCTGCTGGGGTGAACAAGGGACTGCAGCCTGTGGGCAGAATGAGCAGACTCTACTGCTCCTGGCTGCACCCTCCCTTCTTGAGGATGGGTGGGAGAGGGCTCTGTGTCAGGGCTGGGGTGGCAGAGGTCACTGAATTGTGTTCCACAGTAGAGGTCAGCTTACTTTGCGAGAAAAATTCATCTGACTGTGTTGTGCATGCTGGGCTGAGGCCGTCTGTCATTCATGCCCATGGCTCATCCAGAAACCAAACAGGGATTCAGGTTACAAGCAGAGCTGGAGGAACGGGGACGGGGAGAGAGACATGGAAAGAGGGTGAGAGGGATGGGCCTAAAGGATGAGGCCACATCAGGACCATGGTCCAAATACAGGCAGTGATGGTGGATGGAACCCAGGGACCACAGGCCAAGAGTGCTTTGGGTTCTGAGAAGCAGGGACAGAAGAAATGTGGCCTCTGGGAAAAGCCTTGCTCTCTGAGGGCTTTGATTGGCCAGTTAGACACACATTCTTCTTGTTGCTATCTCAAGGCGGTCACACAGCCTCCCAGACCAGCCCCTTCTCTCTGTGTGTTTGTCCATCCATCTGCCCGCCCACCCAGCCAGCATTTGAGTCTGTCCGTGATCCTGAGGATAGGGTGGTGAACAAGGCACCGTGCTTATGCTTGAGGAGGTCATAGTCCTGTTTGGAGACATGTACGTGGGCATGTGTTTATGAAGCAGGTAAAGAAGGCATTGGATGCTCTGCACCCGATGGTCAACAGCACTTTGGCTGTGTAGCTTTCGCCAGTAACATGAGGCCAGCATGGCTTTCTCTGCTTCTCCTGTTGTCTTTATCATACATGTAGTCACTGTCTGCATTATGCTTCGGGGTATTTAATTTATGCTCAGGGTAGCCCTTTACTGCATCTTTATTGTAACCCTCCCAAGGATAGGGGTGTCCTTGGGACCCAGCCCAATTATAGACACTGCTAGGGACTCCAGAACCATGGAAGTAAATCAGAGCCCCTTAAACTGGAAGGGATCTTAACAGTCCTCAGTGACTTGAAGGGCCGTCCCAGCTTTCAACTCTGTCTTTGCCTCTCTTGGGTAAGGCCCAGCAGGGTATGTTCTGTCATGAGCTATTGCCAGTCAGTGGAAGAAGAAAGGGAAGCCTCACCTCTCACTGAAGACAGAGGTTCACCAAAGCTCGCCACACCTCCATGCACTTCACGGTCCCCCCGGAAACAGGTGAGGGGTTAGTTTTCTGGAGTAAAAACGTGGGACGTTACATATTACTTTGCATTTAGGTAACATTGAAATGTAAGCATGCCAGACAATTTGTTTGGTTATATAAAACTCCAGGTTTCTCTTGGTGTCTTCAGTGTAGGAACCACAATCTACAAACTTTGGAGAAAAGGCACTCTTACCCGCTCCCCTTGCCCCTTTACTCCTAATAAAGTTCACCTGAGCCTAGAAGGAGTCCAAGGCCTCATTCAGACTCCTAGAAATGGGGACTGCATCGTCCAGCATTGGGAGGGGTGCCACTGCCCACCCTCCCATCGGGAGGCGGGAGGCAGGAGGCAGTAGGCAGTCGAGCAAGCAGAGAGGGCATGGGTCCCTCTGGAGCCGGAAGAAAGAAGGTCACCAAGTTCATGGGAGTTTATTTTGTGTCAAGGGCTTAATTCATGTTGTTTTACTGTAGTTGTCTTGGGTTCCTAGTGAGCCTGTATTAATCTCCACTTAAAAACGAGGGAACAGGGGCGCCTGGGTGGCTCAGTCGGTTGAGCGTCTGACTTCGGCTCAGGTCATGATCTCACGGTCCGTGAGTTCAAGCCCCACGTCGGGCTCTGTGCTGACAGCTCAGAGCCTGGAGCCTGCTTCAGATTCTGTGTCTCCCTCTTCCTCTGACCCTCCCCCGTTCATGCTCTGTTTCTCTCTGTCTCAAAAATAAATAAACATAAAAAAAAAAAAAAAAGAGGGAACAGGGGCACCTGGGTGGCTCTGTCGGTCAGTTAAGCATCCAGCTCTTGATGTCGGCTCAGGTCGTGATCTCATGGTTAGTGAGATCGAGTCCCTCATGGGGCTTTGCACTGACAGTGTGGAGCCTGCTTGGGATTCTCTTTCTCTTCGTCTCTCCCTGCCTCTCTCTCTCTCTCTCTCTCTCTCTCTCTCTCTCTCTCTCTCAAAATAAATAAACTTAAAAACAAACAGAAAAACAAGAACAAAAAATGAAAAAACATGGAACTCTGTAAGCCCAGGAATCCCATTTTGGACTTACAACCTTCAGAACCACACGGATGCAAAATTTGTGTTAAGCATCCCTGCCCCAAATGTCTTACAGCTATTGAGTGGCAGATTCTGGGACTTGAACCCTAATCTGTTGGCTCCTCTATGTTCCCGTCTGCCACGACGATGTGTGGAGAGGTGGGGATACTGAATTCCCTGCCGAGGGCCCAGGATCACATTCACACAATCTGCGGTAATTCACTTGATTCCTGTGCTTCAGTTTTCCCACCTGTATCTGTAAAATAGGTTAATGATAATAGTAATATCTTGCAGGATTGATAAGGATTAAATGAGATTACTCAGGTAAAGCCTGGTGCGCCACAAGCTCTCAGCACATGTGAGCCCTACCAGATGAGTAACGTTAACAGTAACATTTAATGATCATCACAGTTTTGACAGTTGTTGCTTCTAGTAACAATTTTGAGCATTGTGTTACTGGACTGTGCCTTTGTTAATAGAGTTGTCATTTTATTAATGAAGACACAGCTCTTAGAATAAGAACTTCTGTTTTACAACATCAAGCCCATATGCAACATTCCGGGGGCCCCCAAGGACATGTAGCCAGAGCTGTCTCTCCAAGGACCCCCGTGTCCTGGCTGACAGTTTCACCTCCCATGGTCCTGGTGACTGTGCTGCTTGTAGCCACTGTATGAGGGAGGCCCTCCCCAAGGGAGCTTATGATCTCTTGTGGGGGAGCCCGAAACGCTGCTGGAAAAGCGGAAAGGCGGTACAGGACTGTGGTGGTACTCAAGTCCGGGCTTGGATCACCGCTCGGTGCTGGCTCGCTGCCCTTCCCTGGGCAAGTCCTGTATTGTTCGTGGCACAGTTCGAGTGTCACCACCCCAGAGAAGCCTTCCCTGATAACATGGACTGTCCGCTCATGCTCCCAGGTGGCGTGAGCGGAGTCTTCCTTGCTTTCATGGTGGTTTATGTGAACCTCTGTTGTAGCCTTTCCCATTATGTGTTCTTAGAGGTTTGTGTGTCTCAGCTCCTCCACTGCCGGGAGCTCTTGAAGACAGGAGACTGTGTCTGTCGTAGAAACTTCTGCTTCTCACCCAAATCCCACCCTCTTTTTCTGGGGACGGGGGCCAGTTCCCTAACCCCGCCCTTTCAGTTAGGCAGGGCCAAGCGGCTCCTTGTGGCCCAACTGTGGCAAGCAGAGGTGACATGCCTTACTAGCTCCCGCGTTGATCCATTCAGAAGCCGGTGGGGCTAGGGAAGTGGTACCAAATACAGAGGGGAGGGGGAGGGGGTGTCTAAACCCTGAGCAGCCGAGATGGCAATGTGTCCATTCTGCAGGTGAGGAGCCTGAGGCTTGGCCAGGTTAGTCAGGGTCCCACTGCTGGGATTCAAGTCCAGGTCTGGCTTGTTCCATGATGATGTGCTACAAGCAGCCTGTCCTGGTTTCTGTTGTTGTGATGTGGGGTGGAGGGTGTGTGTGTGGGTGTGTGTGTGTGCGCGCGCGCGCAGGTGGGTGGGTGGGGGGGACATCTAGCAAAACCACAGGGCTTGGCTCCTCTTGCAGAGTGGGTGATGGCGAAGGCTGGAGTCATTAGCCCACCGGGTTCAAGGAGGGGAAAGGAGCCCACTGTTCTGTTGGTGCACAAGCCACTTTCCCTTTAATGTGGAACAATAGCAGGACGGGGCTGAGCTTTGACCTTTTCCTCGCTGCCCGAATGGGGCAGGAGAGTGGGAAGAGCAGAGGTAGAGGCCGTGTGGGCGACGCTGCCTCCCCACCCTCAGGCTGAACAAGCTTTCATGTCCCGCCCCTCTGGGGTTCTGGGGTGAAGGGAATGGATGCCCCAGCCCAGCTGTGGCCGTTGGAGGGGTGGACTGGCCCGGAGGGGTTGGGGGGGGGGGGTGGTCAGGGCAGTGGCCTGGCCAGCTGGCTGTGTTGGGTTTGTCCCCACTTTCACCTGGTGATTCCAGCGCATCTCAGTTTATGAGCCCTCAGCATGTGCCAGGCGCCCTCCTCAATACTTCCCGCACATTTATTCCCAGAACATTTCCCCTCTGAGCTCTGGGTGGTCCCGCTGCCCTTTTACAGATGAGGACCGTAGAGGTTGGGTAACTTGCCTCAGGGCACACCTGGACGGTTTTGCACCAGGACATTCTGACTCCGGAGTTCCTAACTGGTGTGATTTCTCTTCCAGGCACTTAATTGCTACCATATAGGCATCAACAACTAGATGAAAGATTTAAATATGTGCTTTTGGGTGCCTGGGTGGCTCGGTCGGTTAAGTGGCTGGCTTCGGCTCAGGTCATGATCTCACAGTTTGTGAGTGCGGGCCCCACATGGGGCTCTGTGCTGACAGCTCAGAGCCTGGAGCCTGCTTAGGATTTTGTGTCTCTCTCTCTCTGCCCCTTCCCCGCTCATGCTCTGTCTCTCTTTCTCTCAAAAACAAATACAAATAAATAAAAATAAGTTAGATAGGTGTTTTATTAGTATCTTCTCTGGGAAGTGTAACTGCAGCCGGGGCTTAATTTAGCTCTCTCTTTCTCTGACCGCATCATTTCTTACAGTTGTGTGTCCACTGGGAATATTTACTGTGCACATCTGTTAACTCTAGCATTTGAGGCTGTTTGAGTACCAAAAGCTCATGATGGTTTTTCTCCTGCCCTTGAGGAGAGTCTATTTTTTTTTTTTTTTTTTTTGGTTTCCAGTTCAGAACCAAGAAGGCATGTGGGCGATGAGGTGAGCTCCCTAAGGTTGCCAAGCTCCATCTGCCTCGCGAACCTTGACTTCAGATGCTATTTTAACCTTTTCTGTTCGCTCTTGGCAAAACAGAAATTGGAAGAAAAAGAGATAATGACAGACAGGTTCATCTGACAGCTGACCTTAGGAGGGGAACTCGTCTATTGTTTCGAACGAACATTTAGACACAAATTCAGATGCATTGGCCATTGTAGAGCACCTGTCATGTGCCAGGTAAGATGCGGAGTGTTTCCAAAGCTGTTTTATTAAATCCTCAAGGGAACCTTTGCAAATTGGTGTTTTGCATCTGGATGAACTGTGCTTAAGTGACTTGGCTAACTGTCACAGAGCTGTAAGTGGAAAGGCCGGTGCCTCAGCACTGGCCTCTTATGAGTTTGGGGCTCTCTTCTGCTTCTCCCACCACAGAAGACATAATGGCTTCCTCACGTTGACCCGGAAGTGATCCTGCATCCCAGTCCCTGGCCTCCTCCTATGGAGGGTTGTGTAGCCCAATGGAGAACATTTCCAGAGGAACACGGCTGCCCAAGAGCTGTTATAGCCACAAATCAACACTTAACTCTGGTTAGACTCTGCATATGGAACATTCCGGAATCTCTTCAGTGGAAGTCTGGCATGGAGCTCTCTCCCATAGCTTTCCCCTACCCTACCCCTCTCCCCTGCTCTGTCCTTGCTTCTGAAAACAGGCCATTCCTTGTGCAAACTCATCCCCCAAGGGCTAGTCCACAGGAGGCCCTCAACCCACAGTCCTGAAGCTGAGGGGCTTCTCAGAGGGCTAAGGTTGATCCTGTCTCCATCAGTTATTATTTATGTTCTCTTAATCTTTTTTTTGCCGAGGTTTCCTTGTCTTGGGGTGAGAGTAATACCCCTCTGTGTTGGTGCTAGGTCTCAGGGAGCAAAAATGTTTCATGGGAGCAGGTATCTTTGTTTCGCTCACTGTTGTATTTCCAGGTGGGTGCTCAGTAAATGTTTACTGAATGACTGAGGGAATAAGGGGTACCTCTCTAAGCCTCATTTCCCCCACTTTGAAAAATGAGATCATGGTGTTGATCAGAAGTTCTTAAAGGGGGATGCTTCTCAGAAATTCCTTGGGGGCTTTTCCTATAAGCCCCCAACAAAGCCCTGCTTCTGAAAGTCTGCCTCACTACATCTTGGTTGGAGCTAGGCGCATGCATTCTGAAAATAAGCGTTCCGGGTGATGCTCCTGTGCGGCCCCAGTTAAGAAAGAGGGGCATGCAGACCTCTGAAGTCTCCTGACTGATTTGACTTGACCTGTTTGACAGGTAGGGGCAAGTTCTCAGGGTCTCCTCGCACTCACTTCAGCCCTCCACCTCCCACCCCTCCTTCAAGATGCAGCTTAAAAGTCACCTCCAGAAAGACTCCCTTCTCCTCAGAGAAGGATTTTGTGTCTCTCTCTCTCTGCCCCTTCCCCGCTCATGCTCTGTCTCTCTTTCTCTCAAAAACAAATACAAATAAATAAAAATAAGTTAGATAGGTGCTAACCTATCTCCTCAGATCAAAAGCACCCTTCTCTGTTCAGTGCCCCAGGGTCCTGCTCCTGGACATCTGTAATGCCACCACCAGCTGGAATGAGATGTGTCTTCTATGTTAGGCGATAGGCTAGTGGAGGGCAGAGTCTTGCCTGATTCAATGGCCACCCCTCCCAGCACGTTTCCCCAGCCTCTTGGATCTAATTGGCACATCATAGATATTCCAGTATGTCACCGGTAAATATATGAATTACTTTTTCAAAAGCTAATTTATCTGGTTTCACATGTGTAAGTCATAGCTGACTCCTTCTGTTCGTTTTCAGACCAGTGACAAAGGACATCTTTGTCAGACGGGTCTTTTTTTTTTTCTTACCTTTTTTCTTTTTAATAAATCAGGGACATTTGGGGTGGGGGAAGGATACTCTTCCTTTGTAATTAGCCTTGATGATTAGACTGTCTTTTCCATTATGTTTTATTTTTATTCCCTTGGAATTGATCAAGTGGCCTCTTTTCTGTGAAGGTTACCCTTCAGATGAGCAAGGGAGCTTGATTAGAGCACCAGGGGATTTAACTTTGTGTTTTTATAAAAAATAAGGAACGTGGCGGAGAAGGCTGATGTGAGCTGATGGGTGAAAGGTCTGCCCTTGAGCTATAAAAAAGGACCTTCACACTGAGGAACTGAAACCCATGCTCCCAGGACAGGACTTTTTTTTTCCCTTTTTTTTTTCTTTGCCAACAACTGCTCAAGTATTTAATAGTCACTTTTAGTTTTGAATTTGTTTTATATTTGGCAAAGCTTCCTGACCAATCCCTCACCGCCAGTCATCTGTGCCAAGGGCAAGTTCCTTTTTATTTTTTAAGCACATTAGTATTTGCGTTCATTAACTATGAATTTATCTTAATTGTTTGAATGTGAGGTTTGTTTTATTTTTTTAACTTTTAATTAAAAAAACTTTTTAATGTTTATTTATTTTAGAGAGAGAGACAGAGCACAAGTTGGGGAGTAGCATAGAATCTGAAGCAGGCTCCAGGCTCTGAGCTGTCAGCCAGAGCCCAATGCGGGGCTTTAACTCACGGATGGTGAGATCATGATCTGAGCTGTTGGAGGCTTAACCGACTGAGCCACCAGGTGCCCCTGTTTTATTTTATTTTTTTGATACAAACAGGTTTGAGTCAGTTGTAGAGTGCCTTGGTAGACTGCCTAATCCCCAAGTGGCACCTTAATTTTCTTGTTCAGCATCTGAAAAGAATGTCTGGTGAGGCCAGGCTATGTGTACAGCTGGCCATGTTCCTGCCTGTCTGTTGGGAATCAGATGGGGACATGCTGAGAACAGTTTCATTTCACATTTGCTTCCTCTTGTCCACAGCTGAACCAAGAGGTGATCTTGGGGGAAGGGTCCCTCCAGTGTTCTGGGCAAAGGGCAGAAGGAAGTTTGCTTTTCTCTCTGTTCATCTGGTGAATATTTAGTACCTGCTTCAAGGTGGGTTCTGAGGATACAGAAGTGAAGACAAAGTCCTTTCCTTGTGAACATGCTCTTTCCAGCTCAGCTTATGTGGGACGGGAGCTGGATGGGTCCTTGCTACACAAGGCATACTTACTTAGACCTCACCAATAATTGGGATTATACACACACACACACACACACACACACACACACACACACATTTGTAAACATTAGTTTGGTGTGGGGTGTTTTGCAAAAACAGTTAAGCTATGGAATTATGCAGTCTGGGTTTGAAAATAAACCCTGCATCTTTTTTTTTTTCTTTTTAAGTTTATTATTTATTTTGACAGAGACAGAGGCAGTTTGAACAGTGGGGGAAGAGCAGACCAAGATGGGGAGAGAGAGAATCCCAAGCAGCCTCTGTGCTGTCAGTGCAGAACCTGATGCGGGGCTCAAACTCATGAACTGTGAGATCATGACCTGAGCTGAAATGAAGAGTCGGATGCTTAACTTTCTGAGCCACCCAGGCGCCCCAAAAAATAAACCCTGCCTCTTAACCAACTGTGCTGTATTGAAAAAGGCACCTCAGTGTTCATAGCCTCATGTCCTCCTCTGTTGAATGAGGCTAATGGTTGGATGTCCCTCTCTGAGTCATTGAGATGACGAGTAAGGGGCATAGCAGATGGCCTGACTGCATAGGGGCAGCACTTAGTAGGTAGGATCTGTGGTGGGGAGGACAAATTTTCCCCTGCCCTCTAAGATTCAGCGGCCAGGCCTGCAAAATAAGCTGACAGAAGACAGATTAACAGGAAAAAAGCATTCAAATTTTATTGGATGTTGCAAGTTTTATGGGGCACAGAGGTGGGGGGAGGAGGCTTAGGAGTAAGAAGAGAAAACTCCCCAGAGAAGCAGCTAGGATGGGACAAAGGAAGATATAAAGAAAGGGGTTTCCGGACCTTTAGGGGTGGTGAATTGTGAGAAGGTCACTGTATCCGGGTGGATGGGGGGGCACCAGTGGCAGAAAAGGGTTATCTAGCAGGGTGTGTTTATGTAGATTCTCCTTCGTGCAGTCTGCCTCTCTGGTGATAAAGTTGTTCTCCCCACTTCCTGGTGTGGGAGAGAGGGAACTTTAACAGGGGAATTTGTGCCCTGTTTTCAGGCAGGTAGGGAGAGGGCAGAGAGCACATCCTGGATCTGTCTGCTTTTTCTCCATGACATCTGCTCAAGTGGTCCTTATGCCAGCGGGGCATATCTTGAGTGGCCTCTTCTGAGTCCAGCGATGTGGATACACTGATGTGTTGTCAGCCTGGCTGCGAGTGAGAAAGTGAGGCTCTTTCTAGTTTCAGAGTGCACACTTACACCCCTGAGTCTGGAGTCCATCCTGGGCCCAGTCCTGCATGAGGAATGACCTTACATCCAGTTTGTTGTCAGAGAAAGGTCACTTGTGGCAGAGGATCCGGAGGCCACAGGGCTCCCTGGTTCTACCATGTCATTGCAAGGTGGTTTCCGACATGTTCCCTGCTGCTGCAAGTGTCACTTTTCTTGTTTCTGAACTAGGACGAGGTTGCTAACTTCTGTGGTCCTCGTCCTTCATTTCCTTCAAAGTGTCTGTTTAAATTTCATACGGAGGAGGCCACCTCTGGCCACCTACTTATCACTGCTGTCCTTGCCTGGCATGCCCCATCTCCTTTGCCCTGCTCTGCCCTTTATTTTTTTCCCAAAGCACTTATCACTTGTAATATACTGTAGAGTTTTTTTTTTGTTTTTTTTTTTGATGTATTATGTTTATTTTTAATTACCTCTTCCTCCCATTGGAATGTAGCCTCATTAAGGGTCAGGAACTTCATTTATTTTGAACTTCCATTGTCTTGTAATTGCCTGACACAAACAGGTGCTGTGAAGAGTTGAACACGTTATAGAGAAAAGGAAAAAAGCCCAGCAGCTTCTGACTGCTGTGCGCATGGGCTGGCCTGGCTCTGATGGAGAGGCCCTGGTGTTCTCCTTTTGGATGAGAGGAATTTCACAGCGCACCGAGATGTGGCAAGGTCACTGTGTGATGGTGATAGAACCTAAGAGGAAGGCAAGGCCACTCTATGACCAGGACTGATCGCAGACGAAGACAAGCTCACTGTGCAGTCCACGAAACTGGTCAAACACCCCTTTTCTCAGATCGTGTGAATGACTGCTGTCTCTTCACCAATTATAGCCATAGCCCTTGTCTGTACCTCCTGCTTCTCAGATAACTGTTACAAGGGTACGTGCTCAGAGAATTCCTGCTCTACGACTGCACCCACCAGGACAAAACCATGCTTCCTGGAACCCTCCCCCAAACCACTAAGCAGGCCCAAGTTGTATACTGAATACTTCCTAACATCCTCTTACTGAGACAGCTCAGATTCTCCAGGGTGACTTCCTTGTCTGACTTCAGGTGTGTTCCTGGTGGTCTTTGGCTGGAGGCTTCAGCATCGAATGGCCTGGAGAATAAAACTCTGTCACTAGGCATCACTGTACAACTGTGTAGGTCATCATTAATAGATAAATGGTATTGAACAGATGTGGTGTCCGCTCAGCCTCAGTTTTCTAATTGGCAAAGGGAGAGGGTTGACCAGATGACTCACTGGTGTTTCTTATAGTTGCCACATTCTGTGGCTCCTGGGTATTACTAAGTGCTCAGTGCGTGCCAGAAAAGAGGTACAAGCAGGAGGAATTCCCTCCTGGGCTGTAGCACTTGCACGCTGTGTGGCCCTGCACAAGATGCAGGGCCCTGAATTCTGGTGTTATTAACTGTAAAGTTTTGACGATGTTAATTAATAATGATGTTGCCAGATAATATCAATGATAATGATAGCATAAAATTTCCAAGAGCTTACTCTGTGTGAGGTGAGTCAAGGTCCCATGAATTCTCACAATAACCATACGAGGGAAGTGCTGTTACTTCAGTGAACACACAAGGAAATGAAGTCACAGAGAGGTTCCTAAGATCACACAGCTAAACAGTGTCAGAACTGGGATTGAAACCTAGGTCTTTGTCATGTGAAGTCACATGTTTGGACTTCCAAGCTCAGAGTCTGCATCGTAATGCTTCAGTGAACCACTGTGATTGCTGTTGCAAAGAAGCGGAGGGCTCAGTCCATCAAGCCTTCCCTGTTTGGGATGTTAACGCAGGGGTCGTGGTATGTATGCCTCAAGGCCTGGAGGTTGAGAGAAAGGGAAAGCCTGCTGGAGGGGGCTGATAGGACAACTTCAAGAGACACTGCAGGTCTTGAGAACAGCACTGGTCTTCTGCTGATTTCACTGTGTATGAGCTCGTAATGACTCTGATTGCTAGATTTTTAAAATGTAAAAAATAGGGCCAGTAATCTCTCTCTACCTCACAGAGGAGGGAACTCCGGTAGAAGTGCTTTATAAATGGTCGTGTGCTCTCTCTGTCCCAAAAATAAAAAAAAAAAAAAAAAAAAAAAAAAGTTTAAAAAAAAAAAAAAAAAAAAAAGGGCGCCTGGGTGGCGCAGTCGGTTAAGCGTCCGACTTCAGCCAGGTCACGATCTCGCGGTCCGTGAGTTCGAGCCCCGCGTCAGGCTCTGGGCTGATGGCTCGGAGCCTGGAGCCTGCTTCCGATTCTGTGTCTCCCTCTCTCTCTGCCCCTCCCCCGTTCATGCTCTGTCTCTCTCTGTCCCAAAAATAAATAAAAAAAAAAAAAAAAAAAAAAGTTGGAAAAAAAAAAATAAATGGTCGTGTGCTGTAAAAAGTGTAAGGCCTGGGGCGCCTGGGTGGCGCAGTCGGTTAAGCGTCCGACTTCAGCCAGGTCACGATCTCACGGCCAGTG
This sequence comes from Neofelis nebulosa, assembly GCF_028018385.1. NCBI lineage: Eukaryota > Metazoa > Chordata > Mammalia > Carnivora > Felidae > Neofelis > Neofelis nebulosa. The sequence continues at coordinate 13,721,660 of NC_080789.1, forward strand.
AGTTCGAGCCCCGCGTCAGGCTCTGGGCTGATGGCTCGGAGCCTGGAGCCTGTTTCCGATTCTGTGTCTCCCTCTCTCTCTGTCCCTCGCCCGTTCATGCTCTGTCTCTCTCTGTCCCAAAAATAAATAAATGTTGAAAAAAAAATTAAAAAAAAAAAAAAAGTGTAAGGCCTACTCTAATTGTGGAGAAAAAGAAAAACAAACAAACAAATGTGGTTTCAAGGTATTTCACGGAACAGAAGCCAGGTGCTAAGTGAGCCCTCTGTCTTCCACTACTCAAACTTTACTAAGGAGTGTTGCCATAGGAACCTTGTCATTATTATTCAGCAGATGTAGACTTGGGAGGGTAGAGTGTTTTCCCAAGGCCCTTTAGGTTACTTGTAGGGTCTTGGGGGCAGGAATGTGGTGGGAGGGGCATTACATCAATAGGGGAGCCCACACAGCCCCTCCCTCCGGTGTCGGCCCTGGATTGAAGGCACTGCTACCTTTAAACCATCTGCCCTATCCCCTCCACTCTGAGTCAACCTTAATTGTTCAGGGATTGAAACTGGAAAATGTGTTAACCACATTATTCTTCCAAATAAGGTTATAAAATCTACCTGTATTAAAGAGGGGAAAGGGCGCACCTCTGTGCTGACAGCTCAGAGCCTGGAGCCTGCTTTGGATTCTCTGTCTCCCTCTCTCTCTGCCCCTCTCCCACTTGCGCTGTTTTTTTTTTTTTTTTCCCTCTCTCTCAAAAATAAATAAACAAAAAAAAAAAAAAGAGGGAGAGAGTTCCTTCTATGGAATTTCAGACGATGATGATGATGATGATGGTGGTGGTGGTGTTGGTGGTGATGGTGATATGTAGTAACAATACCGCCGTCTACCGTTTGCTGGGTGTCATACACCAGGCACTGCACTCAGCATGCGTATGCATTATCTCATTTAGCACTTACAACAAATCCATTGTTATCCCCCTTTGAAAATGAGGAAACTGAGGCACAGAGAGACTGAATTACCTACCCCCAGTTACCAATCAGCAGGTCTCATAGCCTACATTTGAATATGTTCCTTCCGACCTCAAGTTCCAAAGTCTTAAGACTCTGCTCCCTGGGGTCCTCTCAGAGAATCCTAGTATATGAGAGCTATTATCTAGGGCATCTTCTTTTAGTTGGGTAAAGGGAGGTTGGAAGAGGTGAGGTCCCCGTTAGAGGGCCATGTTGTTGGTGGGGGTGGGGGGGGCGGCTGGGCTAAGACCTCGATCTCTACCTCAGTCTAGAGAGTTCATATGATTTTTTCTCCGGATGGTTTTCTCCTAGTGTGGTTTCTTGAACAGAAGTGTGGGTCCCCTTTTGTTTTTCAGTTGGAAAAGACCTAAGACCACAGAGCCAAACTACCTGGGCTCCCAGCCTACCTCTGCTCCTGGCCAGCCACGTGACGTGGGGGCTTGTTGTATAATCTCTGTATGCCTTTATGTTTCCTCATGTGGAAAATTGAGATAACAGCCATACCTATGCCAGAGGGATATGATAAAAATGGGAGGAATTAATATATTTGAAATGCTTAGTACATGGTGAGTTATCAGTTAAGTGCTACCTGTTCCACAGTCGTAGTCCTAATTTGAGTCTGTTCCAGTATGCTGGAGCTCCGGTCCTTGCCCCCGCCCCCCGCCCCAGCCCAGGACCCATATCCCCGCCATGGATGCCGTTGAAGACATGGTGAAGTTGGGGAGGTGCTGGGCGGTGAAGTTCGCGAAAAACATTTGCTTACCACACCCACCCAGGTGGTTGGGTGTTCTGTGAAGTGGACTTGTGTGTGTGTGTGTGTGTGTGTGTGTGTGTGTGTGTGTGTGTTGGACCTGGTATTTAGGAGACGGGTTTATTTTGATCAGCATGCCATCCTGGGGTGACTCAGGCAAAGGTATTGCCTGGGCTTTGAGACTGATGATACAGCATTGCCCCTAGGCCAGAAACAGCACAAGGGCATAGAGGTTATATCCTGCTCATCTGTCTATGGTCCCTGAGACAGAGCAGGCGCTTGGGAAACAGATCAAGAACAGGGAAGCAGAGTGAAAGAAGGGGGTGGGGTGGAGCAGAGAAGACAGGGATTGGTCATATAATTACTCCTTTTAATCCTTTTATTATTTATTTATTTTTTTAATATAATTGTCCAGTTAGCTAACATACAGTGTATACAGCGTGCTCTTGGCTTCTGGAGTAGATACCTGTGATTCATCGCTTACATACAACACCCAGTGCTCATCCCACCAAGTGCCCTCCTCAATGCCCATCACCCATTCCCCCCCCCCTCCCCCCCCCCATCAACCCTCAGTTTGTTCTCTGTATTTAAGAGTCTCCTGTGGTTTGCCTCCCTCTCCATTTGAAACTGTTTTTTCTCCCTTCCCTTTCCCCATGGTCTTCTGTTAAGTTTCTCAAGTTCCACATATGAGTGGAAACATACAATATCTGTCTTTCTCTGACTGACTTACCCTTTTAGATACCTTAGAAGGTAGTGAGTATGGCTCTCCAATTTGGAGACCAGAGAGGTGTTTCAGGTAAGTTATTTACTCAGGGCTAGTTAGGGATGGATCAAGGACCTGGACGCAGGTCCCTGTGCCTCAGAGTCACTCTGGGATGGACCCAAGGGCTTACCTCGAGTAATTAGTAGAATAGCAGTTTATTCGGGATGAGAGCTCTGTGAGTGCAGGTGGGCATACCTTTGCTGGGTTTAAGTACTAGGGTTTAAGGGCCCCATGCCTGGCTGTGTGTCATAAGTAGGGGATGCCTTTGTCTCAGTATGGCTTCAGGAATAGTTCGTTCCCTCTCCTCGCTGACTGAGGTAGAACCCGGCTCAGGCTGGGGATGGGCTGCTGGCTTGGGGAGAGTGGATCAGGGGCACATCTTTCCTCCTCTGCATTAATTCTGGAGGGAATGGTTATTTAGTGGCCCTCGGGGGGTAGGGGATAGAGTTGCTGGCCAAAAACTCTTCATACCTACTCTTAGTCCACTGCTTCCTTGGGTCTGTGAGCCTGGTTTAAAAACCACTTAGCCATCCTCCTGTTTCTGGCCTTCTACACGACATACTTCAGATGTAAATGCATTTGCCATGAGCATTATTGGGGTGGTCAAGATAGACTTGGGAGGAGACTTCTGATTAGTCTTTTCTTGATAAGCACCCACTTGTTTATACTCTGAGCTTCCACAGTGGATCCAAGCAATAGTGTCATGCCAGTAAAAAAGTAAATAAACCTACAGAGGGCTTTAAAAAAATCTGTGTTGCTGATTTAGTTTTGATTGCTCATATTCTGGCTTCTTTCATGGGACTATTAACGGACCGGAGAGTGACTGCTTTTAGCCTCAGTAGGTCCCTCGTCAGGAAGTGGAACAGGGACATTGATCGTTTTGGGGTCCTCCAGACAGTGCCACACAGAAGCAGGCTGTTAATTTTGTAACCACCAGTTAGCATTAGTGGGGGCGGCTGGAAGCACTGCTTTGATTATTGATCGGGGACTATGGCTTATAGTTAGGCTCTTTGGGGGCGGGAAAACTGATGAATGAGCGACTTGAGGCACTAAGAGATGGGGTCATGCTGGGATTGTTAAGCAATTATTTATAAAAAAAGAAAATGTGAAGTGGTGGAAAACAGGGTTTGGTTGGCTTTTCCTAGCAGTTTATCTGAGAAGATGATTGAGAATTTTTAGCAGATGTGGTATCTTCAGCCCTTGTGCAGGTCAGTTGATAGTATGTACTACTCTTGGACAAGTTGGTGGATTCTGGGGCGCCTGGCTGGTCAGTCGGTGGAGCATGGGATCCCTGATCTTGGGGTCGTGAGTTTGAGCTCCACGTTCGGTGTTGAGATTACTAAAAATCAATAAATAAAAACTTAATAAAACTTAATAAAATTTAATGGTGTTGCTTATTTATTCAGTACCTGTTTATCAGTCACCTGCTATGTGTAAAGCACTGTTCTGGACAAATTCTGGAATTTAAACTGTAAGTTGTTATAATGTCAGCTATACCCAATATCATTACCATGTTAACTGTGTCTTATTGAATTCTGATTTTTAAAGTGAATAATCTCACATTGTTCAGCGAGAGCTTCAGATCAACAACAGGGTTTAATACACTCTGGGTAAAAACAAAAAGGTATAGCTTGATGTTTTTGTATGTTTGTGAAACGTTTTGGAAGATACACAAGAAGCTAAAAAATAATCTAATAAAGTCATAATTAATGGCTGCCAACGACGCAGAAAGAAAACAACCAAATGTTATGTGTCTCCTGATGGAACTGGAATCTGGTTGAGATTCCCCCCCCCCCCTTATTTATTTTGAGAGAGACAGAGGTAGCACAAAGGTGTAGGGGGAGGCAGAAGGAGGGAGAGAGAGAATCCCAAGCAGGCTGTGCACTGTCAGTGCAGAGCCTGACATGGGGCTCAAACCCATGAACTGTGAGATCGTGACGTGAGCCAAAACCAACATTTGGATGCTTAACCAACTGAGCCACCCAGGTGCCCCGGTATCTGGTTGAGACTCTTGATCTATTCTGAAATCAGCAAAAATACACGAGGTACAGCCACATGTCAAATGACAGAGATGCAGTCATGAAAATCCAGGCAGTGGGAAATGCTATAGAAAACAATCCTTCATCAAATTAATTGTAAGAGGGAAACACTGATGGAGCGGTGACTTGGATGCAGATGATATTAAGGGATTAATGTTTTTGTTTTCTTAGTAATGAAACTGAGGGCTAGATTTTCAAAATCTCTTGTCTTTTAGACAAATATGTGAAAATATTTTTGAGTAGATGACAGCATTTTGGGAGATGGTTTTTATTATTATTTTTTAATGTTTATTTTAGTTTTGAGAGAGAGAGAGACTGAGCATAGCAGGAGAGGGGCAGAAAGAGAAGGAGACATAGAATCTGAAACAGGCTCCATGCTGTGAGCTGTCAGCACAGAGCCTGATGTGGGGCTTGAACCCACAAACCGTGAGATCATGACCTGAGCCAAAGTCAGGTGCTTAACTGTCTGAGCTACCCAGGCACTCTGACATAGAATTTTAAATAAAGTAGTCATCAGTCTGGTCTATTTCTCCTCTACTCCATGTGGAGAATTATAGTAAGGTCTGCTGTAAGTAATATCCTGAAATGTTCCAATGTGGTATGATCTTAGAAAGATGAACCAGTTTGCTAGAACTGTCCCCTCGGTCTCTAGGGGTTGGGAGAGGGCAGGGAGAGAGACTCAGTAGGTATGGCTTTGTGAATCCTACAAGTGCACTTTGACCACAGCTGTTTCACTTGTATATTTTATATCTTGGAGTTCCCCCATAAGATTTCATTTGGGACAAAAAGATATTTTTACTGCTTAAAAAAAGAAAAAAAGTTTGGAGAGCACTCCTCAGCATTATAAACCAGGAAACTGAAGCCCAGGCAGGGAAGGTGATGTATCCAAATTCACACCCCAGGCACGCGGCAGAGCCCCAGACCTCTTGTTAGCTGTCCCTTGCACTGCTCAGTCATGCTTTTGGTTATTCTTTTAGGCTTCTTGTGCAGGGTCCCCCAGGAGGCTCGATCACCTGCCTTCTGGTGTTTGGTGCTGCGCTCCCCAGCTGCAGTGGAAGCAGGCTGAAGTCCTTCTCTGGGTGCAGTGTTTGCTCTAGGCTCCTGCTCCGGGCTCCCGGACTTGCTCTCTGCCCAAATTCATGGCTGTGCTCCTGTGCCAGGGAGCCTCGGAGCCTTGCAGCAGGAGGAGGACATCGGATATCGGATTTGGGAAATGAACGGTCTCGTTGGGACCCTACACAGGCTGAAAAGCCTGTATACTGAACACTGAATCATTTTTAATGCTTGTTTCATCTGATGCTCGTCTTTCTTTGCCTTCAGTCCAACTAGGTGCCTCGTAGGGACTCAGGAGATGCCCCATCCTTCAGGGCCAGGTACACAGGTGGAGCACAGCTAGAATCCAGGCTTATAAGGCTGTTTCTGTACATTGAAAGTAGAGGTTCCCCTCTCCCCCTCCCGTCCCGTATCCGGTTATCCACCTAGGAAAAGAGGGGAATTGGTGAACTAGAAGTATGGAGGAAAGTGGTAGAAACAAATTGTTGGCTTATAAAATCTCTTAGGTTAATGTTGGGCCAGTGGCACTTTAACTTTTGTTACTGCCCCCAAAACCTGCAGGATAAGGCTTAACTTCCATCAGGAACATTTGGGTAGAGATTTGGCCAGATTGGGGATGGGGAAAGGGTCTGGGCTAGCGATGGGACATATGGGAGGGTGGTGGTAGTGACTTTGGGTGCAGTTTGAATAAGCCCCCATGAAACTCTTTGTTCTACCTGTGACTTCCCTCCTCTACGTCGGGTTACCCTGAGATCTCCTGTTTAGTCTCAAGGCTGTTGAGCATTATGGGGTATATTCAGAACTGAATTCAGGACTGGCATCCATCTGCTGGAAGGCGAATTACTAATTTCAGTCTTTAAGTTGTGCCTGCTGTGTGCTCTGACTCTGGGTTATGGGGATGGCTAGGTCTAGTACCTGCTCTAAGGTGCATAGTCTAATAAGGTAATGGAAAAATCATGCCTAAGAGCTCAATTTTATTGAGTCTTTGCTCCTTGCCAGCCACCATGGTAATAATGTTTTACCTGCGTTTGGTCATTTAGTCCTTGAAGCAACCACAAAGGAAAGTTACCATTAGTAACCCCATTTTACAGAGAGGTCCTGTGACTTGCCTGGGCCCAAAGAGCTCATAGTAAGTGCTAGAAGAAGGATTTGACGCTAGGCAGCTGTCTTCTAGAGTGCTCCCTCTTACCACCCTGCCCTACTGCCTTCTGCTGTGGAGGGGACATTGCAGTGTGCCAAACACAGCCACGGAAATGTGCGTAAGCATAGAGGTGATGGAGAAGCAGAGACAACCCACTCTCATGAGTGTGGAGGAGAGAAGGGAAAGTCAAGGAAGACTTCAGAGAAGCGGTGAAACCTAGGTTGTACTTTTGGGGATGAAAAGGAGTCTACCCACATAGGCCCGGAGTGGAAATTCCGGCCCAAAGGAGCAGCACATGCAGGAGCCAGAGGCACAAACAGGCACCTGTTGGGAGAGTGGCAGGTGGTTGGTTTGTGCTGGGATAGAAAATGCAAGTGGGGGAGAGAGGCCAGTAGATGGACATACTGGAGAAAGTCTCAAGGGCAACATCTGTACTGCCCTCCTCTTCAGCAGCCAAGAGCCACATGTAGCTACTTTAAATTAATTAAAATAAAACAAAAATTCCAGGTCCTCAGACTTAATAGTCCCATGCAGCTAGTGGCTGCCATATTGGAGAGCACAGATGTGGAACAGTTACATCATTGCAGGAGGTTCTGTTGGAGAGTGCTGGACTAAATCATGTCCTTATTTGGCAGGCACCTGTCAGGCCCCACCTGGTGTATCACCTGCAGGTGTCAGGTTTCAGAGAGTTTGGTTTGGTTGGTTTGGAGGGAAGAGCACGTGTCGGCTGCCTAGGCTCTCGCTGAAGGGGTAGTGGGATGATGTGTGCAGTTAGAAGAGAAACACTGTACACTTGCTTAAGATCCGAACTTTTTTTAAAGCACTGTTCAGATCAGTATGTAAAGCTCCCAAGAAATATATCATTTCCCCTCTAAGCCAGCAGAGCCACTAGTTTCATTAAAAAGGCAACGGCAAATCTATTTTTAATTTTATTTTTTATTAAAAAACACCCTACTGCTTGAGATTCTAATCTCTAACTGAATAATAGGTGTCATTTTAGAGTTGCAAATAGCCAGTGAAATAGCACGCATTGAGGGTACTTAATAAATAGGATTCAGTGCTTTACATTAGTGGAGGGACAAAAATAGGTCAAAAAGCTTTTCCTCTTTCCTTTTGAGTACAATGATCTGACTTTCCAGATGGTGAGGAACCATTTAGAGCCATAAAGGGATTTTGATTTAGATAATGGTAACCTTGCTTAATTTCACAAAATTTATGTTTTGTAAAAGGGGCTTGGCTTTCTTTGAAGTTCTGTGAGCCGTCGATCAATAGTTTCAAATGTTTTTCTGTGACCAAGAGGTTCGGTTTTGAGGCTTTTTGTGATTTACTCCCTGTGTTTTGAAACAGTTTGCCACTGTTTTTGGAGTGCTTGCTTTCAGAAGATTTTTACTTGAGTCCTGATTGTGTCTCTTGGTATTCTGTTTGGTGGGGCAAGACTTGGAAGGGCAGCTCTTGGTTTTCCAACTCAGTATGTGTTCACCCTGTTCAGGTGGTAGATTTCTGTGGAAATCTACTTCAGCCCATGAACTTTGGAGGAGACAATATTGTGCCTGACTTCAGGGTGTGACCTTCAGAGGTAAGACAGATCACCCTCACCACGGTGATTTGAGTGGGCACATGGCTTAGTCAGAGCCAATTAGATGTGATGGGACTTTTGTAGGGACTCTTGAGAAAGGTGCATGTGTTCTTTTCCACTGGCCTTGAACCTTAGAGGGGAGAGCTGTGCACATCCTAGCTACATCCTACCTGGCAGCTGTCTCTTCACAGCTTGGCATCTGCAAATGAGGTCAGTGTGGATAAGAGCAGAGCTGAGAACTGGAGAGAGACCAGGTCATCCCTTAGACCTAGATCAAACCTTGCCTGAGGGCAGATCTACCCTTGGACTTCGTAGATTATAAGCCACTAAATTGTCTGTTTTCTTTAGAATAGTTTTTCTATCCTTTGCAACTGGAAAAGCCTCCCTTCTTAAATATTCCTAAAGGAAAAAACAATGAAAGTATTTGCCTATCACCTAAGGTTATTGTAAAGGTGAAGGAAGGTGACATATCCAGAAGCATTTTTTTCAAAGGGTAAAATCATACTGGTATCAGATATTTGTAAGAAAAAAGATGTTAGAGCTTTCCAAACCAAATTTTGACTTTGTTTGTTTGTTTATTTATTTATTTATTTATTTGATAAGGAGCAACAATTTAGTTTCATTAATCAACGTTAACAGAAGAGACTAGACCATATTATAACATTCTCAGTATTTTCCCAAAGTGAGCTGGCCTCCAAAAATAATTTTTAAATGAATGTATGTAAAAGTAGTTCTTAAGAACTGGGAGTAAAACTGCAAAAGGGTTCTTTATTTTTAGGGCCATTTTTGGTTTTCTAAACTAGGTCCTTTTTTAGTGTATTAATTTCCTAGATTTTTAAGTGGGGCTTTCCATTTTGAGAGGCACCTATTTAGTGCCAGGCTAGCTGTTTTGCATAGGATGTTATTAAATCAAATACTTTTATATTAAGCATGAGGTAGACTGGAATCCCAAACCTAGTCACAATGGGCGTGTGTTTTTCACATTATACAAATTTTTCTCTATTGATTTGTGTTGTCTCTTACCTTTTGCCATTCAGAGGCATTTTAGAGGCATGTTCTCTAACTGACCTGTGGATGGTTGAATAATGATTTCATAATCCACAATTGACTGGAATAAGCAGAGTTTTATGTCCTAAACAGCAGGAAGTGCATGGGCTTTGTTTTGAGGTTGGGTGGATGTGGGTTTGAGACCTGGAGCCCTCACTCCTGGGTCTGGGTGACCTCATCTGAAAAAAGGAAGGATCACGGTTCTCTGTGGTGGGTTGGTTGTGAGGACTGAAGGGGGTGATACGTGTCAAAGCACCTCACACCTGGTAGGTTGTCAGTAATTACCTTTCTTATTTTTCTTTTTTTATTCATGTAGATGAGGTATTTTCAGGCAGTGAGTCTAGCTCTAGGGAAATTAGGAATTTTATTAAAGAACCAATTGATCCCAGTAGCATCCATCTTTTAATTCTTTAGACTACTAAAACTTGTGCTCAGCAGATGTTCTATTTTTTGAGATCTGGGCAAGTTTTAGGTAGAAAGATGAGGAGGTTCTCTGTTCAGACATATGAAAATATATTGGTCCATTCATTTATTCATTCATTCAAATTATAATTGGGACCTTCTCCGCCAGGTGTTGAGGAAACATCTTTCTTTTCACCTGTCCTAAGTCATTTCTTGAGTTCCTAGTAGGTCTGTGGACTTGGGGTTATTTCTGGAGCTGATACTTAGATAAAAGTAGAGTTTTCCACCAAAATTACGTGTTTGCTTGCTCTCTTGGGTTAGATTTTATTGTCATGGGAATAGTCTGTTTCTTTCATTTTCCCTCTCTCTTGATGCAAATAAAAATGTGGAAACTCTTAGGGGGAAAATGGAGGGTATAAATTCTGCAGACAAAATCCAGGAGACCCAGGAGCTCTGGGGAGAGTCACCAGGAGGTGGAGGGAGGTTCGTGGCACAGAACTTTCAGCACTGGAGCTGTCCACCAGCCGGGTGGGTTGTTTCCTCATGCAGGTGGAGATCTACTGGCCAAGGTGCTTCATCAGAGGCCAAAGGACAATTTTTAAAACAACATTTTTTGGGGCACCTGAGTGGCTCAGTTGGTTGAGTGTCTGACTTCGGCTCAGGTCATGATCTCACAGTTTGTGAGTTCAAGACCCACATCGGGCTCACTGCTGTCAGCACAACCCGCTTTAGATTCTCTGTCCCTGTCTCTCTCTCTCTGCCCACTCATGCATGTGAACATTTTTGCTCGCTCTCTCGCTCTCTCTCTCTCAAAAAAAAAAAAAACATTAAAAATTTTTTTGAGATATAGTGGTTTTATGAGTTACTAAAGATTGAGTAGAGGAAATTCCAGCATCCATAGCCCCAGCTTAGAATGTCAAGAGAATCTTGACGTTCAGACCGTGTGATAAGAGACAGCAGTGGGGAGTGGTCTAGAGCAGCCATTAGCAAACTACAACCCACCGCCTGAGCCCATGAGATAAGAGTGGCTTTTATTACATTTTTCAGTGGTCAAAAAAATGAAAAAAAAAATACTGTTTCATTGCATGTGAAAATTATATGAAATTTAAATGTCAGCGTCCACAAGGAAGGTTTTGTTGGTACACAACCACACCTGTTCATTCATTGTTGTCTGTGGCTGCTTCCCACTACAAGGGCAGAGTGGCGTAGTGGCACCAGAAACCATATGGCCCCGAAGCCCAACATATTACTGCCTGACCTTTTACATAAACAGCATGCTGATCTATGCTCTAGGGCAGAGCTTTCTGATGCTTCTCACCCTGAAGCATCGTGGAAAATGATGACATTTGCTCAGTGGACGGTGCCCTGCTGGCCCAGGACTGGGGGAGCAGTGCCTCACCACACCTGAAATCCTCGTTCGGAGACTGGCCAGGGGCTTCAGCCCCACCTGCGGCTGTTTGATATGGACACTAGCCTGGGCTTGCTCCTCTGCAGCTCCTTGAACGTGCCTCAAGACTCAGATGTTCCCATAAAGATGTTCTCACAAAGCTCTTTATGGTTTACAAATGCTTTTCACTCTTCCTGCTGTATTTTGGTCTTTGTTCTCAGGCACTAGGTCTGCCTTTCATAATCCGTTTGAATTAGCCCTTCTTGAAGGTGTTAAGGGCAGGTACGAAAGCGTTAAGAATTTCGTAATGTTGGGGAAACAGTATATATGTGGAAGGATTTATATATGTGGAAAGGAGGGTGTTACAAAGACTCTGCCTTTGACATGACTGTCATGGGCTCTGCCACATTCCCAACACCTGTGGATAGCAGTAGCCTCCCCCTTGTTGATGGGGACTCTTGTGGGCATATGTGTTCATTGCCTTAAGGGTGGGCAGCCGACACGGCCATTGCAGAGTCTGGGCAGCATTTTTTGTAGTGGGCTAGCATAGGAACCCGAAACCTGATGCGATAATGGTGACTAGTTATGTGTATCTTTTAGAGAATCTTAACTAGAAATACAGAGAGTAGCAGTCACTTGGCCTCAAGAAAAGAAGTAGAGAAATTCATTCCTGTGACAAATAGTTACAGTGTTTCTTCTATGGATGAGGCACTCTTCTAGGGGCATGAAGAAGCAAAGTCCCTTCCTTCTTGGATGTTACATTCCAGGGTGAGGCAATATAGAAAAATGCTTTTTATTGTTTTGAAAGACAAGTGCTATAAAGGAAATAATCCAGATCGATGGGCTAGAGAGTGGACAGTAGAAGGGAAGGATTAGGTGTCAGGGAAGGCCTCTTGGGGAGGAGACAGCTGAAGGCTGTGATAAAGCAGCTGTGCAAAGATAGGACAGTAGAGCATTTGAGGCAGAGGGATCGGCAAGTGCAAAGGCCCTGAGGTGCAAGTGAACTTGGCTTGTTCAAAGGACAGAGAAAAGCTGTCGTGTCTGAGATGTAGCAGTGGGATATGAGATTGGAGGAAACGAGGCCAGATCTTAGAGACACATAGAGCCATGGAATCCGCTCGTGGCAGAGCCCATGCTCCCCCAGCTGAGGTCACTTGTGCTCCCTGGGTTCTAGTGGCCAGTTCTATATTGCTTGGTTATACTACGGCTGCTATTCTGGGGTTCATAGGAGGGGCTGTCTCCCTTTTTGTCCTTAAAGTGTTCATGGTAAATTGTCATTATCCGAGCTGGCCTCATTAAGTCTGTGTTTTTCGCAATCAGATCTGAATCACAGCTAGTACTCATAATATGCCAGGACTGTCTTCACACTTTACATGGATTAACTCATTTTTCCCCAGCCAGGTATATAACCATGATCATCCCCATTTTACAGATTGAGAACCTGAGTCCTGGAGAGGTTAGGTTACTGGTCTCCAGTCACCAGCTAGGAAGTGAGAGGGCTGAGGTGTGAACCCAGGTGGCTCGATTCTGAAGCTAATGCTGCCACTTGAAAGAGGGATGCAACTCAGGCCCTGGCTGTGGAGCCAGGCATGGACGGGACTAGCTGGGAATAGAGAGAGTGTGGGATTGTGGGTGGGTGTAGACGGGCAAGATGAAGCCCAGCCAGGTGCAGGAATAGCCTAGGTGGCACGGGTTCGTGATGTGCGCGAAGCAGCGAACGGACGGAAAGATAAGATGAGGTGTGTGCTTGGTCCTCTTGACCAAGGGAACCCTCCCATTCTCCCAGCAGGACTGTGAATGGGAAGACTAATACTTAGTTGGTGCCACTGCATGCCAGACATGTGTTATTGTATTTAACCCTCCCCAAAACCCTGCAAGGAGGTGGCCTAGATCCTGTTTTGCTGCTGAAGCACTGTGCTCAGAGAGCTGGAGAGCTCTGCCATCGGCCCCTAGCAGGAAGGGCACAGATCCAGGATTTGAACTTTTGAACTGACTCCACTGTCTTTCCACTTCATCACACCTGCTCTGTCCGGCCTGCAGGAAGCAAGCTGAACAAGAAGAGCAAGCTGCACTCCACATAGGTCGTTGTCAACCTTTTCTGGCTGTGGGTCCCTTTGGAGAGGCTGTTACAATGTGGCCTCTTCCCCAAAGGGTCTCGTTTGTGCATATTTGCATGTGCACAGTTTTGCATGCACATGGAAGGACTTTACTGCATCTCTTGATTGGCTCCGGAACCCCGTTCCCACTCTCTCAAAGTCAGGCTGGACCCTGACATACCAACGCAGTGGGGAAGAAGAGGAACAGAGGGACTCCTGACCGCTCTTCTTATGTGGATCCAATAAGCTGTGACCTCTTTTACCTAAATAGCATACCTTTAAGTGCCTAGTCATGTGTCGGGTCTGGGACCAAGAGCTTACGGCTTCATTTCATCTCAATGTCCCCGTGATCCTCTGTTAGAGGTATTGTAATTTCCTCCATTTTAAGGATGGTAGAACCAAGCCAGCTGAGCTTCAGAGCCTGGATTCTAACTTAGCTCTTAGTTACACTGAATCTCAAAGTAGTCAGGCTGCAGTTAGTGCCAGAATGTTCTTAGCATGAATAAACAAGTGCTTGTAGATATTGCCAGGACCTCAAATGTCATTCCTCACCTGTGCCTCTGTTAGGCAGCTCAGATCCACGAGCCTGGGGAATGCTATTGAATTTCTGGTTCCGTCTTGAATGCCATCGATGCATTAATTAACGTGGCTACAAAAGCACCTGACACTCCTGGAGGGCTGTGGGGATGTGGAGTCCTTGCCGTTTCTGTCGCACACAGCAGTGCAGTTAATCCCCCCGCTGAGACAGGGCCAGGCCAGTCAGGGGGTTGACAGTCACAAGGGGTTTGCACAGACTTGCCTGCCATTACGGACCCCAAAGTGCAGGATTGTAAACGGAAAAACACTTAAAGATGCCACATGTTGTGTAAACGCCGCTCTCGCGGTAAAATATTATACCAACATAAACCCCTCATAAACATGTAATAATAATTTACGTGTAAGCACCAGCCATAAAGTGAAATTCAGCTCGATCCAGTTTTGCAAGAATTTTCCCTGGCGGAGAGTGTTAGCCATTGTGCGAATTCTCATCTGGGTGAAGAAAAACAAAATTCATTTCCCTGAGCGTAGTTATTCTTTGAAATAGCTCTGGCCTCAAACTTTAGAGGGAAAATTATCCTGCGTAGGAAAATGCTAACTGTATCATTTCTAAGGCTGTAGCTTTGCTGCCGAGGCATATTAATGTGACAGAAACTTTACTCAGGGCTTATAACTTGCCACTGCTTGATTTTTTTTTTTTTTTTTCATTTAAAGAAGAGTAAAATGAGTGAGCAATGTTCTTTTTTTCCCCAGCACTTTTCCTTTGAATATTCACTTTATGGCTTAGCTTTTTAAAAACAAAACTTTAATTGTTTGGCTTCAATGTTTGTAAACTACAGATGGGAATAAGAAAAAAAATTGCTCATATTTCTAGTGCTCCCTGGTTATTTCTTAAGGTAGATATTTTATATTTATCGGATTATGGTTATCATTGACCTCTCCTTCATTCGTAAGCTCCATGAGAGAAGAAAGAGGTTTTTAGATCTCAGCATATAGTAGATACTCAATAAATGTTTTGCAGTAAATGTCAGCTCCTTAGGAGGGAGTAGAAGGAATTAGGTTTTATTCTCTTGAATCCCTCTTAGCGGTTAAGTCTGAGAAGTCCAATGTTCTCATGGTACAATGACGGTAATTAACACACTAAGACTGACCTGGGTGTGTTAGTTAGGGCTGTTGTTACAAAGCACCACAGAATGAGGGGCTTAAACAACAGAAATGCATTTCCTTACAGTCCTGGAGGCTGGAATTAGGGGGTTGTTTCTCCTGAGGCCTCTTTCCTTGGCTTGCAGATGACCGTCTTCTCCCTGTGGCCTCACATGGTCTTTCCTCTGTGCGTGTCTGTCCTAATGGCCTCTTCTTATAAGGACACCAGTCAGATCAGACCACCCTAGAGATGTCATTTAACTTTAATTACTTCTTTAAAGACCCCAGCTTCCAAATACAGTCGCAGTCTAAGGTCCTGGGAGTAAGACTTCAAAACATGAATTGGCAGAGATTAAGGTGGGGGGGGGGGTGCGCAGGGGTGGAGGGCCAGGTGAAGGAGGAGACACGGTTCTACCTGGAACAGGGAAGTTACTGACCTGATTATAGGGCTTTGTAATTGGTGAAGCACCATTCACCTGTTTTGGTATTACTGAGGAGTTTCAAATCTAATTGAAGATACAGTATAATTAATAGCATGAAAGTCAATTCACAGGCTGGTATATTCTAAGATCTTGGCAAACATGGTGCTTTTGGGTTCTAGAGAGGACCTCCTTCTACCCCTTTCCTGCACACGTTCTCCTGTGGAAGGTACACGTGCGTCCTGGGGCTTAAGGAATTGCTGTGGCCTGCCTTTACCTACCTGAGGACAGGGTCACACTTCAGATGCTCCACAGTACCTGCAAAGTCCTGTCTGGCTTAGTTCATTAACAGTGGCCTAATAACAGCACTTATTGAGCGCTTACTGTTTGCTGGGCACAGTTCTATTTGGGCTCCTATTTAGAGTTTTGGTAAGCTCCTCCGCGATAGCATAGCATGTGCTGGAGTTTGTATTTTTTAAAAAAGTTTTTTAACGTTTATTCATTTTTGAGAGAGAGACAAGAGCACAAGTGGGGAGGGGCAGACACACACACACACACACACACACACACACACACACACACACACAATCCAAAGCAGGCTCCAAGCTCTGAGCTGTCAGCACAGAGCCTGATGCGGGGCTTGGATCCACGAACCGTGAGATCATGACCTGAACTGAAGTCGTTCACTTAACTGACTGAGCCACCCAGGTGCCCCTGGAGTTTGTATTTGAAACCCAGGGGGCAGCTCACCTACCCTATGCCCTCGGGGTGGAGCCATCCTGTTCCCAGCCCTCTGGGGTTGCCTCAGCTCAAAAGCCCTTCCTGACTTCCTGTCTGCAGAGTTCTAAACTGGGCCCAAGCCACAGCTCCTGGGAAGCTTGGAAGCTCTGGCTCTGCATCCTGGGTCCCTTGGTCATCGACTTCACTTTTGGTTAAGACATGAGTTTGTCTTGGTCCCTCTGTGTTTTTGGTCATCAGATACCCATCCCCCTCTCAGGGCTGTTCCTCATCTATTTTGTCGCTTAGATGGGGGCTCTTGGAGTATATGGGACTTAGGATTTGTGTCTGCCCATGCATGAGGGCCCATGTCTGATCCATGCATGAGGGCAGAAGATAGCTGGGGGCCTCCAGGGCCCCAGGGAGGGGCTCCCTGGGAATCTGGTTGTTATGGCAGGTGCTGGGACTCCCTGTGCTCTGACAGGGGAAGTAAGGAGCAGTATTATGGGGCCCTGGAAAAAGGGCCACTGACTAGAGGCTTTCAGGGGAGGCATTTGATTCCAGAACCTTGAAAACTGATTTGGAGTTAGCTAGAAAGAAAGGAGGGAGGGCCTGCCGGTCAGTGGGAGCTGCAGGAACAGGATGGTGAGGGACTTTTGAGATAAGTGGTGGAAGGCACTGTTCAAACCTGTTAGTACGACTGCCCAGGTGCCTGGGATTTGGAAAGGTGAAGTAGGTGTCAGGGGATGATCCCTGGGCCAGGTTGGGAGGGGCTCTGTGTGCTGGTCAGCAGCTTGAATCTCCTCTTCTTTGGGGGCTCAAGTCTGTGTGCAGGTACATGTGTGTGTATGTGGTGCACCTGCATGGGCACCTGTGTGTGTGTGTGTGTGTGTGTGTGTGTGTGTGTGTGTGTGTTGTGTGGACTCTGTCCTGTAGATCCCAGGTTACCCAGTGGTGCACCTGTGCCTGAGTGAAAGGGGTCCATGGACTTGACTGTGAAGGCTGGAGGGCTGGACGTGAAGGCACTAAGGAGAGAGGCAGACATACCATGTACGTTCTCATTCAGTGATCTTTTTTAAAACTGAAAAGTACTTTTCCAGCATCTGCTTCCAGGAAGTCATCGTCAGCCCCAAGAGTGCTCCTGTGAGCCCCCAGGGCCACCCGAGGCCTCGGGGCTGGCATTAGGTCCTAGTGCAACTACTGATGAGCCTCCCACCCACCCTCTCGGCTGCTCTCTCCCACTGTCGGCATCTTTCCATCTCTCCAGACTTGTCTCCTTGTTCTCAGGTGTGTTACTGGAGGAGTAGGAAAGGAGGGGCAGAGGAACAGTACTCATACGCACCCTGTGCAAGATAAAGTACTGCGTTTTATGTAACGCTTCTCTCAGTGAGTTTTTTGGTCACTCCTTTGTTCTGTGTAACTCCAGAATCTCTGCTAATCTGGAAATAGTATCACCACGACCATCCCCTTCATTATCACCACCGCCTGTCCCGTTACCATCATCACCACCAGCATCATATCATCCTCTCCGGCCTCTAGAATACAGGTGTACCCCAGTCCTTGTTCTTTATGCTTGACATAAATGAACTCACTTAATTTTTATAACAACCCTGGGAGTTAGTCACTTCGCCTTACTTCGCCTTTGAGGTGTTGCAGCCTTACTTCGCCTTTGAGGCGTGGGGATGTTAAATCAGTTGTCGAAGACCACACAGCCGCTGAGCGGCCGAGGTGGAACCCCACCCCAGGCTGTCTGGCGCAGTGTGAGCCGTTGCTGCCTCTCACGGAGCAAACGTGTCCCTGGTGGTGTCTCCACCCGTGCTCCAGGGAGGGGGTGTCCTGGATGGCAGCCGGATCCCTCTGCCTTGGCATCTGCACACTGTTGCTTTCCTGTGCTCTTGAGAGCTCCCCGAAGTTTTATGTTCGAATCGAGTGTGGTCAGCACTTGCTCGTGGAAAGTGATTAAGCTGTACAACTTGTGTCTGTCAACCTCAGAGGTGGACTGTCCGTTGAAGACTGAGTGGCCGTGGGTCTCAGGCCTTGGGGGTGGCAGCACGCACCATCGCTTTAATAAATGAGCTGAAAGCATCCTTGGCCTCCAGCCTGAAGGGCCTTGTTGACGGATGGGCAGATGGTACGTTACATCTGTCGCTGGGGTGGCGCTCCTTACCTCCCCCAGGCACTTTCGCTCTCCTCCCTTTCTGGGACCGTCACCTATAGTCTCTCAAGCAGGGACCCGGCCTGCCTCCTGCCTCCATCCTCAGGGAGGGGTGGTTTCCTCCCAGCCTGTCTGGAAGCTCTGTGGCTCAGAAGGAGTTAAGTCCAGCCAGGCTGCCTCCTGGGAACCTGTCCCCCTGGATCACTGTTGGTTTTAATCTTCATTATCTTGAATGACAATGCTGTCAGCACCCAGGAGGGGTCCTTGAACAGCCAGATGGTGGCTGGATTTTTCTGCCAGTCATCAGTTTTCCTCTGATTGCAGCACAGGTGCAGGGAGGAGCTGGTTTTTACTCCCTCGGGTTTCCACTACTCCAGTCCATCCCCCCAGGGACCCTTAAAGGGACTATTAAGGCTGGGATGGGATTCCAGAGAAGTAAGGCAATGGATTCATCAATAGTTCTTGATGCTGACTGTACACAAATAAATTTTTTTTTTAATATTTATTGAGTCCCTACTACGTGCCAGGAGCTACACACTGGGGATATAGGAAGGAGCAAAGCCAACCCCATGCTCCAGTGGGTCTTCTAGTGAACAAACAAGCACGGATTATGTCAAGTGCAGGAGGTACTGAGAAGGGAAACTAAAGAGGGTGACTGGGCCATGAGCATGGGGTGGGATGTTGTTTTAGAAAAAGGTTCTTAAGCCTCCTGGAGAAGGTAGCAAGTAATCATGGTCCTGAGTGAGGCGAGGAGGCAAGCCACCTAGATAAGCAGGGAAGAGCATTTCAGAGAGAGGGAACAGCAAGAATAAGGGCCCTGAGTGCAGAATGTGATTGATTTTTTTTAATGTTTATTTCATTTTTGAGAGAGAGAGAGAGAAAAAGCATGAGCAGGGGAGGGGCAGAGAAAGAGGGAGACACAGAATCCGAAAGAGGCTCCAGGCTCAAGCTGTTAGCACAGAGCGCTACGTGGGGCTCGAACTCACAAACTGTGAGACCATGACCTGAACTGAAGTCGGATGCTCAGCTGACTGAGCCACCCAGGCGCCCTGCATGGAATGTGATTAGAAAGGAGACTCTGGGAGCTGAGGAATGGGTGTGAAGAGGTGCACACCAATTTTTCTTTTCTTTTTCCTTCTTTCCTTTTTTTTTTTTTTTTTTCTTTTTAATCCTCACTTTCAAGTATGGCCAGATGAATATTCTCAGCCTTATCAATCAGGCTAGCAATTTCTCTTTCCTTGGGGAGAAGAAGAAAAGTGTTGGCAATAAAGGGGGTAGAGTGGCAGGTGCATTTTCTCTTCCATCTGGATTAAATTTAAAAAGATGCTTTTCAGGTAGAAATGCTAGAGCTGAGTTTAAGAAACAGAAGTCCAGGGGCACCTGGGTGGCTCAGTCGGTTGGGCGTCCGACTTCGGCTCAGGTCATGATCTCATGGTCCGTGAGTTCGAGCCCCGCGTCGGGCTCTGTGCTGACCTCTCAGAGCCTGGAGCCTGTTTCAGATTCTGTGTCTCCCTCTCTCTCTGACCCTCCCCCGTTCATGCTCTGTCTCTCTCTGTCTCAAAAATAAATAAACGTTAAAAAAAAAAATTAAAAAAAAAAAAAAAAGAAACAGAAGTCCAAAGATGGGGGGGGGGGTGCTATTTGGAACTGATGTTGGTCTGTTCTTTCTTTTGTCTTTCCATATCGCTCTTACAGAATTTTGATACTTTATTACATTATATATATATATAACATATATAACAAATGTAACTTATACCTCTATATTATTTACATTTTCTCATTCATTCATTTATTCCTTCAGTTTTCCTTTACCAAGGATGCCACTTGTCAGCTACTACTTTAGGGACTGGGAATTAATTTAATTTTTTTTTTATTTTTACAATTTTAATGTTTATTTATTTTTGAGAGAGAGGGAAACAGAGCACAAGCAGGGAAAAGCAGAGAGAGAGGGAGACACAGGATCCGAAGCAGGCTCCAGGCTCTGAGCTGTCAGCACTGAGCCCGATGTGGTACTCAAACTCATGAACTGTGAGATCATGACCTGAGCTGAAGTCAGAAGCCCAACCAACTGAGCCACCCAGGCGCCCCCCATTCCTCTTTTTAGATGGCTCTTTTACCTCTAGAGAGAGTGGTCCCTCACTGAGAAGATATAAAACTCTTTCTTCCTTCCTTTTGCCTCCGCCTTCAACACCAGGCCTCAAAGAAGAGCCCATGGCCAAGGCTTTCACATTCTCAGCTGGGCCATCAGAATCTGGCTTCCGTTCCCAAGCTGCAGTCTGTGCTGTCAGTGAGCTGGTTGTTAGGTCTACGCGCCCCTTTTCCATCCTCCCCCTTCCTGAACCAGGTGGCGCATTTCATCCCACAGATCACCTCCCGCTGCTGCAGAGGCCTCCTCCTGGGCACTTCCTGGAAAAGGATTCTCCACACTCAGCTAGCTCCTTGAGGACTCCCATCCAGCTGGCTATGTCGACACCCCTTCTCCCGCCCTTCAAACGCGGGTCACCTCCAGGTTCTGTGGCTTCGCCTCATTCATGAGCTCGCCCCCTGGGTGTGTGGATGTGTTCGCCCACCTGCTCTGTTGTGGCAGCTTTATACTTAGTGTGTGGAACGCCGAATCCTTCACCTTCCCTCCTCCTCACAGCTCCCCCTTTATGCTCCCACTTCTTGTGAATACAGCACCTTTGTGCCTGTCAACTCATTTCTTCCCATCCACCAAAACCGTAGGAATTCTTGAGCAGTGCTGTCTCTGATACCCACCCCCTTTGTTCCTTTTCTACTTCTCTTCCCTGTCCCAGCCCTGGTCCTCCAAAGAACAGTCCCCGCAGACCAGCAGGCAGCTTCCCCAGCACCTGGGGACTCGTGAGAAATGCACATACTTGGGCCCCACCCTGGATCTGCAGAATCTGAGTCTCTGGGGGTGGGGCCCAGAAACCTGTGTTTTAACACTGTCCATCCAGGTAATTCTGATTGTTCCTGAAGCCTGAGAACCAACGAGGTAGGTAACTGAATAAGCCTCCTTCCCCGTCTCCATGACTCATTTCTCTCTGCTCCCATCAGCTGTGCACCACGATGCTGGCTTCCTCTTCCTCAGGAGCAGCCCTGATCAGACCCCAGTTGTCACACACCTCCCGCGTGGCTCCTGCATAGACCACGGTGTGACAGCTCTGAGGTCACACTGCCCAGGCGTGAACCCATGTCAGAACTCTTGAATTTCGTATTTCTGGTCTACTGGGCTAACTCAGAAGTGGCTTTTTTTTTTTTTTTTTTGGTAAATTATATCCCTCTGTAGAGATGTGGCTCATTTTATGCAGCAGATGTACCAAAAATTTATGCACGGTGGATTTTTTGAGGGGGGGGGGGGAGAGGAGGGTAATAGAATATTCTTTTCAGAGAAGTTGTTTAAATGCCCTGGGAGAAGCCACGGATTGAAGTAGCTTTTGTTTGCTTGGCTGTGTCTTCTGGGGAATTCCAGGCCAAAAACTTTCACCTCTGGCCTCTTCTTTTCAGTTGGAGGAGGCTGGAATGTGCTGATGTCTAAGGCTGTTACTCCAGCATTGGCTATCCTAGGTCTGTGACTCTGAAGGCAAAATATTTGTCTGTTTTCTTACAATTAGGTAAGAAGAGAATTGAAGTAGGCTGAAAAATGTCCCCCACAGATATGAGGTCTTAATCCCTGGAACCTGTAAATGTTACTTCATTTGAAAATCGGGAAAGACCCTTTGCAGGTGTGATTGGTAAGGAGATAATCCTGGATCACTGGGGGTGTGTCCTAAATGCAATCCCATGCATCCTTATAAGACGGAGGCAGAGGGAGATGTCCATGCACAGAAGGGGGGGAAGGCGATGTGACCACGGAGGGAGGGACTGCTGTCAAGAAGCCACAAGTCAGGGAGTGCTAGCAGCCACTGGAAGCTGGGAGAGGCAAGGACTGGATTCTCCCCTGGATCTGCTGCAACGAGCCCAGCCCCCGGATACCTTGATTTTGGACTTGTGCCTCCAAAGCTCTAAGAGAGCAAGTTTCTGTTGTTTTAAGCCACCAAGTTTGTGACATAAGGAATTTTACCACAATTAAAAAAAGAAAAACAAACTTTCTTTCTTTCTTTCTTTCTTTCTTTCTCTCTCTCTCTCTCTCTCTCTCTCTCTTTCTTTCTTTCTTTCTTTCTTTCTTTCTTTCTCTCTCTCTCTCTCCCTTTCTTCCTTCCTTCCTTCCTTCCTTCCTTCCTTCCTTCCTTCCTTCCTTCCTTCCTTCCTTCCTTCCTTCCTTCCTTCCTTCCTTTCTTTCTTTCTTTCTTTCTTTCTTTCTTTCTTTCTTTCTTTCTTTCTTTCTTTCTTTCTTTCTTTCTGTTTTAAAAGAGAAACGAATGTGCCTGTGTTTGAAACGTATGCTGGATGGCAGATGTGTCTGTCCTTGGCACCAGGATTTCTAGGTGTGGGACGGGCAGGTTGGCGTCCTCAGCCCTGCCCCTCCCCAGCCCCGTTCTGATGCTTTCCTGAGCCTCCTGCTCTGCGTTCCTCATTGAGTGGCAGTTTGTGTGTTGCATTCCCGGGCGCTTCCTCCCATCATGCTGCTCTGCCACATGCACACCTGCTGTTTTGTTCTCACTAATTGCAGCTGGGGAGTTTAGTGGCTTCCAGTCTCTGTTGGAGTCAGCATTGATGGGTGGTGGGAACGCCAGGTGGGCTTTGTTTCCCTGTCTTTGTCTCCATCCTGTATTTGGGATCTGATAAATACCCCTATTCTGACATGAAAAGAGTGGCCTCTTGGATGTTCCTTTCTGAGCTTTGTTTTAGAGCGGCTCAGTCATCTGGGACCCCTCCCCCGTTTTCTAGAGTAAAGACCCGTGTTCTCTGCAGAGCGGACTTGGGGGATTCCCTTGGGTGCTTAGTCATGAAGTCGCTTATTTATTGATCAACTACTAGAATCACAAATCAGAACATTTTAAGACAAGTTCCTGGAGATGATCTAACACATTTTCCTCATCTTGCATATGAGAAAGCACAGCCCCCGAGTGTTGCCTCTGGGGTGAGCACTAATACAATATAACATAAGACCTGGTCCCTATTGCCCACCTGCCCCCATCCCTCTCCTACCTCTCTTTACCAAAGACTGTGCCAAAATGTCTTGGTGGGCAATAGCTGTCATTTATTTAATTTTATAAACAGCTGACATTTACTGAAGCCATACTATGTGTGTGGCACTGCTGTTAGCACATTCCCTATATTATATAGTTCATCCGATTATCATTAAAACCCTATGAGGTAGGTGCTGTTATTAGTAAAGAGTGCCTCGGCTTTGTAATGAGTCAAACCTTTAAATTCTGGAACCATCATTTGCTAGTTAAATTGAAACCTCATATAGAAAATGGGGATAGTAGAGCTCTCAGTAAATATTTATAGGTGAAAGGAAAAAGTAGATGAACAGATAAATGGTGGATTCAGAAAAATACATGTGATTGAGAAATATCAGTCAATAAAATGTTAAGAAAATCCAGGACCTTTGTGTGTGTGTGTGTGTGTGTGTGTGTGTGTTTTAGTGTTTATTTATTTATTTTGAAAGAGAAAGAGTTTGAGCAGGAGAGAGGTAGAGAGGGAATCTTAAATAGGCTCCAGCTATCAGTGCAGAGCCTGACACGGAGCTCAGTCTTACAAACCGTGGGATCATGACCTGAGCCGAAATCAAGAGTCAGTAGCTTAACCAACGGAGCCATCCAGGAGCCCCCTGGGTGTTTCACTTGAGCATGTGACATGAGCCTTTCAGTTCATTCATATTCTCATCTAGAAAATGAGGATAGCAATATTTACCCTATGAGAGTGTTCTAAAGATTGGGTGGGAGAGGAATATAAGCAAAGTACCTAACCCAGTACATAGCACAATGGCATGATCACCCAGTACATGGCAGCAATTTTTGTTAGTTGGTGAGGTACTTGAAGGGCACATGAGGAATGCATTGTCATTGGCTGTGGGGTGCTCTGGGGTAACTATGAAGTCCTGTTCCAAGGTCTTCCCTTCCAACAGGACAGCCACTGTGAAGTTCACATGACTCAGTTGGTACAAGGATATCTTGACCCCAAAGGGCAGCAGAAAGAACTCTATCGACCATCAGCCCTGGCCAGAAAATTCCTCACTGTCTAACGGGCAGGCACAATGGACAGAAGGAGCCGCTGGCTGGGTGCAGATGCATCTGTCCACAGTCACGCTGTCTATGGGCATGAGTCATTGGCTGTGTCCTCAGATGTGGAGGGCAAGGACAGGGGACAGCATGCCATTGGACCTATCCGATGGGGTGGTTGGAACTGTGGTTTAGGAGGGTGGTTGAGCCTAATTCCTTTTCAATTACAGTCCCTGTGTTAACTTGGGCAAGCTCTACTCATTATTTTTTCCACCCTACATTATTATGTATTGACCTCTGTTCTGTATCAGGCACTGTATTAGGTTCTGGGGAGACAGGAAAAAGACATGGTTTCTGCCCTTGGGCAGGTTTTAGCTCCCCAGAGACATAGCAAGGAGGCAGTAAAATCAGGTGCACTCTGGTACTGTGGATGTATTTATAAATTCTTTTAAGTTTATTTATTTGTTTTGAGAGAGAGAGAGAAGGAGAGAGTGTGTGAGCTGGGGAGGGGCAGAGAAAGAGAGAACCCCAAGCAGGCTCCACGCTGTCAGGGCAGAGGCCAAAGTGGGGCTCGAAATCACAAAACTGAGATCATGACCTGAGCCAAAATCAAGAGTTGGACGTATGACTGAGACACCCAGGCATCCCGGGATATATTTATGCACGTGAGCAAGGGCAAGGTGTGTGTTGTGGTCTGAGTATAAGCTCATGAATTTTTCTTGTTGGAGGGCCTCTTGACAGATGACTCATGATTTTGTTTTCTTTTTTAATATATCATTTATATTTGTCATGATGGATTAGATTATGTTATTTATATGAGCAATTCCCAAATCTCTGTGGTTTAAATAATAAGGATTTATTTCTTACTCATGTAACACACTCATCTGTGGTTGGTATGTGTCTGTGGGGAGGGTCTCTGCTCCGTGTTACTCAATACTCTGGGACTCAAGCTTAAGTCCCACTCCTTGGAATGTGCTAGATCCCGGTGGCTGGAGGAAGTTGGAACTTGGGGAATCATGTTCTGGCTCTTACAGGCTTTTGCTTACAGTTGGTTGTCCTAAGATAGTCACATGGTCACTGTTCACTTACAGGAGCTGGGGACGATCGGGTCTGCCTGTGATTGGGAGAAGATGAACCAGGTGATTCCTGATAGCCTTAGATTATTCTGACCAACTTCACGTTTGAATTCCTAGGCTAGAGGATATAACAAAACAGTGCATTGAAAGACAAGCTTGAGAAGCTGGCCAGAAACATGAAAAGGAGTGACAGCTTGACATCTAGGAAAAGTACAGGAAAGTCATGTCTGTCTACCAGTGATAAGGTCAGGTAGATCCATTGCGTAGAGCTGATTGCCAGGATGCTTCTTTAGCTCCCGGGGGCACATATAATGTTGTTGCATATAGTAAAAGCTCATGCTACACAGTGCCTTGGTCAGGCCCGTGCCAAGGTTGGGGATATGTAATTAACTAGGATCATCAAGAAAAATTTAGAATATATTTGTTATATTGGTTATAACTCCAGAGGAAGTGTCTTTTCACTTAGTTAAAACTAAATGTAACAAAAACAGTAAGCCTTTTGTTACCCAAAAATGTGACTTCAATAGAACTTGGGTAAATTGAGGCACTGCTGTTTATAGTTTTCCATTTCTTCATGGGCAGTTTGTGAGTGCTTGATTGTTCGCGCAGACCTTAGTCTGTCTCCCTTCTTCTTATTTTTTTCTTGTTCCTTATGCTTATGGTTGTTGAGAATTTCCAGTAGAGTACTGACAGTTGAGCTACTTTGATGTAAGTGTATATGAACACATGCATACATATCTTTCTACCAGGAGAAATATGAGCTTCAGCAAGCAGAAGGTCATTGGCTGGGGTAAAAAGGACACAGGACATCATTTTGGAGTAGTCTTTACCTGTTATCTCTGCTCTGTTCTCTTTCTCAGCACGTTCTTCTATATCCTTTGTACAGGTGGCTAGGAAGAAAGATCCTTAAATATCTTTGGCTCACTTTCCTGGAGATCTTCACTAGCTAATCAGTCAAACAAACATTTATCAAGCATGGTTTATATCCCCAATGGCATGGTGGAGAAAGAAAGGGAAATGTAAGTATGGCCCCCAGACTCTAAGAGCTTACCATTTCGAGATGGGGAGATCAGTCAGGATTTGCCTGTTACGTGCCTCACACCGTTCCAAGCTTATATCACCTAACTTAACCCTACGGTAGGCTTCTGTAGCTGCCAGGTTTTCTACTTGATGATGAAGAGATTGAGACCGGAGAAGACCGCTAACTCTGTTGTGCTTACATAGTGAAGTGGCAGCATTTGGATGTGAAGCCAGGGTTCTCTTTAAGTCCATTCTGCCCTTGCTATGATACCTGCCAGCCAGCATGGAGCATTCAGAGATCCCTGAAGCAGAGTGGGATCTCAGGAGGGCAGAGGGGTTTGTTCTGTTTACCACCATGTTCCTGGTGATGACCTGGAAGTCTGGTGTAGATACAGTGATGGTTAAGAAAGGCTCCTGCCCTGGGTGCCTGGGGGGCTCAGTCAGGTATGCGTCCGACTCTTGATTTCAGCTCAGGTCATGATCTCATGGATTGTGAAATGGAGCCCCGTGTTGGGCTCTGCATTGACAGCATGGAGCCTGCTTGGGATTCTCTTTCTGTCTCTCTGACTCTCCCCCACTTGCGTTCTCTCTTGCTCTCTCTCTCTTTCACAATAAACTTAAACAAGAAGACGAAGAAGAAGAAAGGTTCCTGCCCTCAGGAGTGAACAGTCTAGTGCTGTGTAACTGACAATAAGTTCATCAAGTCGGTGCAGGGAGCCTGCTACCATGGGCAGCGGCACGGGCAAGGGTGCCTCATGTGTAGTTCATGAGAAGCATTGAGGGTGTTCAGGGGTGTGGCACTGTGTGACTGAGTTGCAGCCAGCATACCTCTTGAGCAGCGGCGAGGAAGGAGCAATTTGGGAGGTGAATTACCAACCGCCCCCCCTCCCCCGCCCTGGCCCACTGCTGTCTCCATCAAGAAGCCATAGGAATGAGAGCCAGCTGCATTCAGATGGCTGCAGGGGGATGGAGAGAAGCACTTGGTCTCATGAGTGGTGAGTGGTAAGCATGGGGAATAAAAGAGAAGAAGGAGCCTGGGAGGGTCTGCACATTCCTGGCTTGGGCAGCTAGCTGGGTGGTGGTGGACCAGGAGGGAGGGCCACATTTAGTGGAAAAGACAATCCTGTTTCAGATGGGACCAGAACACCTGCTTTGGAGTCAAGCCCTCTGTTCTCTCTTAGCTCGTTGACCTCGGGCAGAATCCTTAACCCACCCTGAGCCTTCGATTCCTGAAACCTGGGAATACAAATGGTACCTCCCACCTAGGGGTTTTGTAAGGAAATGAAATCGCACACACAAAGCACTTCAAGTTTGACACGTGAATGCCAGCTGCTGCTAGTCACTGATAACCAGTGCTTAATAACTGATGATGAAGATGTGAAAAATGCAGCTTGCTGCAGTGAGGAACGTATTTAATTAGTTGGTTTATTTTGTAGTTTTATGGTTGTATTAACACAAATACAATGCGTGCGCAAGCCGTCTGTCCACTCTCTTCATTGTGCAGCCTGGCGTTGTGATGGCTGACTCTGATGGCCGGCCGGGCTGCTCTTTCCGCAGTGGCTTTGGAGGACACGTGTGAGCAGTGTCCACATCTGTGCAGTGCGACGTGTTGCACATCAGCAACTTCAAGCTCCTTGACGTTGTGGTTTAGGAGCTTCCGGGAGTCACCGGGCAGCATGTGCTTTGCTTTCTTGTTACTCCTGTAACCAGGGTTGGGTGTCACGATCTGTCGCTTGAATCTTCTGTGCACCCTGTTGTGAGTGCCTCTGGGTTCCCTCCAGTTGCTTCTAATTTTGACGACTTCGTCTGGCTGGTGCCGGATGAACTTCTTGGTCCACTTTTGAATGGTCTTGGGCTTTACCAGGGGTCTAAGCAGGACATGGCTACCAGCTTTCCAGGCAGCACTGAGGGCGAGAGTGCAGTGGGGAATTTAATACCTGGCAACCTCTGTTCTCATTTTAAAGAGTCGGCGCAAAATGCTACACGAGCGAATAAAGGGAAAAAAATTAATCACGTGTCTGTTATGTTGGCAGGCTCTATGTCAGATCCTGTACTAGGCATTTTGCAAATTTTTTGTTAATTATTATAACCATGTCATTAGAGCAGCCTGAATAGCCCCAAGAGTGTAGAATGCTTCAAGAGGTTTGTTTCTCATTCTCCAAAGGAGAAGGTTGGGGAGAGTAAAGGAAGGGGGTGGTATGTCTGCTCCACACAGTGACTTGGGTCCTCATGTGGTCTCGAAGCTGTGGATACTGATGTCCAGCCAGCACAGGACAAGAGCACGGTGCCAGTGCTGCTCATGTCCCACTGGTTAAAACTTAGTCCCCCAGGGTCACACCTCACTGCAAGAAGGCTGAAAACTGTCTCACCTTGTGTATGGGGCTTGGTGAACAATGAGTTCTCTCCACAAAGGGCCCCACAGTTGGGGGATATGTAGGTTAAGGAAAGTGGATTTAGTGGGATTAAGTAATTCATAAAGGAGGGGTATTTACCGTTCAGATAGTTGAGGAAATTCTAGGATGATGTCTGGGACCATGAGCTGGTACCAAGGAGGCATGGTGGTGAAGGATGTTGGCATCAGAAATTAACGACTGGGTAAACCGGTGGTACGGACAGCCACAGGCTGGCTGGAGCTGCCCGGGGATGGTGGTAGAATGGGAAAGGGAGGGAGAAAACCTGAGATCTGTCAGCGACAGAGGGATACAGAGTTTGTGGCCAGAAGGTCTAAACTTCAAACAGGTTATTCAGGGCATTTGTATGTGTGGGATAACTTACTTGTTTAGTCCTCCCATGTGCATTGCAGGCTAGCAGACCCAGGGAGAGCTTCGAGCTCACGTACCCTGGGGAGGAGATAAAATGAGATGTGATGGTGGGGTGGACGGAAATTGGCTGTCGTGGTCAGTACTTTTGGATTACAAAGGTTATGGGAGCCCGTGTGAACTTGGAAACCCGGATGAGACTGCTGGTAAAGTGGATGAGTCCAATTCCCTTCAAACTGGTGGTCTTTGAGGTTGCTTTTGAGCGTGGGGATAAATCATTCTATCAATGCATATTTATTGAACACGTACCGTGTGCCCGAATATTTGTGGCATCCGTTCCTGGGAAGGCAGTGAGAATGGGATGGGGTGTAACCCACAGCCTTGGCCGGAGCCGGCTTGTGGAGAGGAGACGCTCCTGAGGAGGGGTCGAAGGACTGATGGTTCTTTCGGCATCCGAGGGAATCAGTGATCACAGCACACAGAGCCCCCGAAGGTGGGACCACCTCGGTTCTCACCCGCTGAGTTCTGTGAGCCTTTGCCAAGTCACTGGGCTTGCTGGTCCTTGGGTGTCTCATCTGTTTAAAAATAAACCAGAAAGCGCGGGCAAGGCTGCTTTGTTTTCATTATTCAATAAGTATTTGCTATGTACCATCTGTTCAGGTCCATGGGGCACAGAAGGGTAGGACACAGAGCTGCTGCCCTCAAGAAGCGAAGGAATAAAATAAATACATGCGGGGGGAGGCGGGGAAGGCAAGCTTGTACAGACTGTGGACAGATATTGATGAGAACCCCTGCTGTACAAGGCTCTGCCCCCAGGGCCCCGGCAGTAGGTAGTCTGCCTGCTTCTCGCGTGGTCTCAAGTCCATTCCAGTCTTGTGCAGCCACCCCATGCTCCTCCTCTCTCCTCCTCGCTGATCATTTGGAAAGTACTTCTTAAACACCTACGGTCTATCGGGCTCTGGAGAGACAACCACGAATGAGTTGGCAGGGTCCCTGTCCCCATGGAGCAAATGTTGTCTTTGGAGCAACAGGCTGTAAACGGGCAAACAAGGCGGTTTCACACCTTGGTATGTGCCCCAGGTAAAGCAGAGACAGCAGTGTGATGGGAGTGTCTTGTGGGGTCATGCTGGATGGGAAGGTCTTTGCAGGGGTGGGGGGTGCTCTGGGTTCTGAGGAGGTGGAGGAGCTGCCCTGTGACGGGGGGACCAGCAGCTAACCTGAGGGGTGAGGCTTAGCCGTGGGCAGCAGGAACTGAAGGGGCCACAGTGGTGGATGGCTCAAAGCTGAGTCAGGTGATGGGGGTAGAGTGAATGCATATTGAGACACACGTGAGAGGTGGTGGCCCTCTTCCTAGTCTCTGGCACGTCATAGGCGCTCAGTGAATATTTGTGAAAGAGTGGGTGCCCCCATACACACCACCTCTTTGAACCCCCTTCCCTCCCAGCCGACTCTTCCAACCTTCCAAGGCAAAATGTTTTCCTAAAAGCCCTTCTCCCACTTTTCTTGTTAAAATGCCCTGGCTACATAAGAACTAGCAGCCCACGCACGTGAATAAATCTTGTAAACTGGCTCTCACCGTGCCCGCCATATTGAGCCCTGGGAGCCCCCAGGTTGGAATCCTGAGCCCCTCACTCTCTTGTACTCCATCTTGACTAGGAAAAGAAATGCCATTTATTTAACTCTTATAAACTGGCCATTGTATCATAGGGAGATTTTAATATTTGTGCTAGTGTGAGTAAGTATAGTCATATCTTGTTTTTTTTTTTTTTAAGTTTATTTATTTATTTTGAGAGAGAGAGCATGTGCAAGCAGGGGAGGGGCAGAGAGAGAGAGAGAGAGAGAG
Organism: Neofelis nebulosa; assembly: GCF_028018385.1. Classification (NCBI taxonomy): domain Eukaryota; kingdom Metazoa; phylum Chordata; class Mammalia; order Carnivora; family Felidae; genus Neofelis; species Neofelis nebulosa. Next base: position 13,752,683 of record NC_080789.1, read on the forward strand.
AGAGAGAGAGAGAGAGAGAAAGAGAAAGAATCCCAAGCAGGCTTCCCATGTGGGGCTCGAACTCAGGAACAGTAAATCACGACCTGAGCCGAAATCAAGAGTCAGATGCTTAACTGAGCTACCCAGGTGCCCCAGTCATAGCTTGTTTTTTTGTTTGTTTGTTTTTAATTTTTTTTTTTGACGTTTATTTATTTTTGAGACAGGGAGAGACAGAGCATGTACAGGGGAGGGTCAGAGAGAGGGAGACACAGAATATGAAGCAGGCTGCAGGCTCTGAGCTGTCAGCACAGAGCCTGATGCGGGGCTCAAACTCACAGACGCGAGATCGTGACCTGAGCCGACGTCGGCCGCCCAACCGACCGAGCCACCCAGGCGCCCTATCATAGCTTGTTTTTATAGGTGACACACCGTGGCACAGACTGTCCAAGGTCAAAATAGTTACTGAACTGGGGTGTCCTTCGGGGTCGTCTGCCTGTAAAGGCCCCTTTTCCGTGTGCCACACTAGGCTCCCCAGCTTTCCTTCCTCCCTTCTGCCTTCCCTCTCTCCTCAGCCTCCCTATCTGTCAAACATGGATAATGATCTTGTCCTACCTTACCACTGACCCCCTCCATGATATTGACCTAGCGGGAAGTTGTAAGGCATAACCAGTAAAAATGACAATGAAACGTTTTGCCAATAGAAGGTGTGCTACTGAATGTTAGTTCGCAGCGGAGCCTGTCTCAGATGTGAGGGCACATTTACTAGGTAGCTGTTTAGCCAGCGGGCTTTTTCCTGCCCCCAGCTCGACTAGGAAGCTGAGTCCGGCTCTAGCTCCGTCCTCTGTATTTTTGCTCCGGTTCCCTTCTGTGATCTCTCTGCATGTGGATTCGGTGACTCTGCAGCGACTCAAAAGCTCTTTGGCTCTGTGAACTGGCCAACAGCCACGAGAACAGTGGACGTCGTGCTAGGGATCCAGCCATGAAAGCAGTAGGGGCTGCCCTGAGGGTGTCCTGGTCTAGAGAGAGGAGAAGGGCAAATGTGTGACCAAGCGCGGCAAGCCATGGGAAGGCCTGAGAAAGATGCTCACACATGGAACACCATTGGAGGAGAGGTAAGAGGCAGCCAGAGGGCCTTTCATAAACCTCCGACAGCCTCTGCAGGGGCCTGTAGAGGGAGTGGCCTACAAGGGGCTGAGGTGCGTGGGAGACAAGGTTGTAGGCAAGTGCCAGGTGGGGAAGGCACCGACGTGCCTGGCGAAGGAGAGACTATGGAAACTACTGAGCCTCAGGGGGTATGTGTTTGACGCTGTGTGTGGGTGTGTATATGCAGATAATGTGTGTGGGTATACACATGTATATTTACCCATAACACACATACACGCATATGACATTTACCTGGTATCTTAGTTATAGGGACAGATTGGTTGAAGAGAATGACTTGAGAGACAGGTCCTTAGGGAGAGTGACAGTCCCTCTGAGCAGCTTTTCCAGGAGAACATTCTGGAATTTGAGATGGTCAAGTGAGGGTAAACACTGTGTCACAGAGAGGATATTAGTTTTGGAGATCAGACAGACCTGACTTAGAATCTTGGCCTCAACAACTGACTCACTCCCTATCTGTTCATCCATCCATCCATCCATCCCCACTATCTGTGTATCTATCTATGAATCTATCTATCTATCCATCCGTCCATCCGTCTGTCTGTCCATCCATGTCTGTCTATCCATCCATCCATTCATCCATGTCTGTCTGTCTATCTATCTGTCCGTCTATCTCTCCCTCCTTCCCCCCTCTATCTGTATCCATCATCTGTCTATCTGTCTATGTATCCATCCATCCCTCCATCCATCCATCCATCTGTGTCTGTCATCCATCCATCTGTTGATATCTGTGTCTGTCTGTGTCTATCAGTCTGTCAAAACAAACTGCCTCTTGGGGCGCCTGGGTGGCGCAGTCGGTTAAGCGTCCGACTTCAGCCAGGTCACGATCTCGCGGTCCGTGAGTTCGAGCCCCGCGTCAGGCTCTGGGCTGATGGCTCGGAGCCTGGAGCCTGTTTCCGATTCTGTGTCTCCCTCTCTCTCTGCCCCTCCCCCGTTCATGCTCTGTCTCTCTCTGTCCCAAAAATAAATAAAAAACGTTGAAAAAAAAAATTAAAAAAAAAAACAAACAAACTGCCTCTTGAGGGTTACCCTGCATGTTACTCCAGAGGCTGCCTCACGCTGTTCATCTTTGGCCTGGGATTTTCACTCTCTCCTTTCTTGCACAGGCCACAGGGGCTACTGTCAGGCTCAGTTTCCATCACTTAGACTCTTGCTATTTGTGAAACAGTGCAGGCATCCAAACGCCAGGCCATGCTTTGTGTGCTCATTTCATGAGAAACTTGAATGCAAAAGAGGGAAAGTTTGGAGATAATTGGACTCAGGAGGGTTGCAGGTTTTTGGAGGTGATGAGCAGTTGATAGTCTCATAAGAGGTGCTCATGAGGGTCTACAAACGGCTGAGCAGCCGGGTTCCTACTTCTAAGGCACATCTCCCCAAGGTCTTCCTCGTGTGGCCACCCCTTCTGCTCTCTGCCGATGCTCAAGGATGAACACTCGCAGGGCGTCCATGTGCATGTGAATGTGCATGCACCTCCGGTGATGCCCCTTGTGGGAAAGGCAGCAAAGGAGTTCCCACCCTCGCTGCAGCTCTGTTTTGAAACTTCATTTTCATGGCCGGCCTCTTCTCTGAAATTGCACAAGTGTGTGAGTCCCTGGGCTGGGTTGACAGGCAGGTTCCTGCACTTGGCTCACTGTTGAATGCCAAAGAATGGGTCTTAGGTGAAAAGAGTCCTTTTTTTTTTTTTAATGGTTGTAGAAGCCATGGTCAAAAGCCAATCACTCACCCACTTGTCTTCGAGCGGATGAAGGCAACACAGTGCTTTTTCTCCGATGGGAGATTCTCCCGGCATGAGGAAAGAAACATAATTGGAAAATGGGCAATATTCACGGAGCAATTACTGTGCCCGTTAATGAGGTTTACATGAAGGCTTCCAGTGAATTAATGAAGAACGGTGATTTTGGCATTCATGTTGAACAGCTGGACAGCTTGATAAGGGAGCACCCCAGGAGGGCCCAGGGCTTAGCCAAGGTGGTAAGCACTGAGGGAAACTCTCTGCTCGGCTAGCCCCTTCCTCGGTTGTCCGTGGTCTCATTACTGTCCTGGGAGAAGTTGAGCATGGTAGGCTCTGGGCTGCAACACCAGGGCTGCCCCACCAAGAGGAGAGGAACCAGTTTGCTTAGGTTGTGGGCGTCCATTTTCCTTGGGCTGTGTTCAAGATGTAGCCAGCGGCAAACTGTTAAATCTCCTTTCCTCGGGTGTTCTGATTAGGGATTACAGTGGCTTTTGGGGGACAGCATGTCTTGGGGGAAAGGCACACGCCATTGCAATAGACGGCAGTCTAAGTGATGGCCCTGTCAGTTATGTCTGTGTGTTCCTTGGATGTGTTATTCAGTGGTGGGGAGCTGTGGTTTCTTCCTCTGGAGAAAAGACACTCTTACATCAGTGACCTGTTGTGAGGATCAAATGGAATAGTTCACACGGGATTACATTATGCCTGTGTTAGTCGTTGTATCAGGCAGTGTTCTCCAGAGAAACAGAACCAATAGGACATAGAGATATATTTATACCTAGGGGCTTTATTTTAAGGAATTGGCTCACGAGGTTGTGGGAATTGTGAAATCTCTAGGGCTTGCCGGCAGGTGGGAACCTCAGGCAAGAGTCAATACTACAGTCTTGAGGCAGAAATTCTCTGGGAAACCTCAGTTTTGGCTCTTCAGGTCTTCAACTGATTGGACAAGGCCCACCCACATTATTGAGGGTGATCTCCTTTACTTAAACTCAACTGATTGCAGATGTTAACCACATCTACAAAGTGACTTCGTAGCAACACTGAGGCCGGTGTCTGATTAAGTAACTGGGGACTATAGACTAGCTATGTTGACACATTAAACTAACCATCATTGTTGTTGTCACTGTTATTGAGATGCCAGGAACCAAATATTGTATTTGCCCCCGTTTGGAAAAGTGTCATTTGCTGGCCTAACACACAGCCAACATGTTAACTGTGGAGATAGATTGTGATGGATGAGGTCAGGTTGAGGAGAATGACTTGAGAGACAGAAGCACTTAGGGGAGAGTTACAGACCATCAGACCAGCCTTTCTAGGGGAACATTCTGGAATTTGAAATGGTCAAGTGAGAGTATGTCATGGAGAGGATCTTCATTTTGGAAGCCAGACAGACCTGACTTAGAATCTTGACCTCAACATAACTTCCTTCCCATTCCACACTGTGATAAGTAACTGACCTTCAGCAATGGCTTTTAAAACATTTTTTCTCCATAAAATGGGGAAAACAAACATCTTTTAGGCTTATTGTAAGAGTGTGGAGTATATCCGGCATGATTGAAACACTCAGTAAATAATTGTTTCCCTCCCTGTGTATCTGTTAAGTGCTTATTGAGTTGTTACGATGGGACATTTGTTTTCTAATTAAAGATTTTCCAAAAGGGGTTTGAAGCTGGGAACATTGCAGAATGCAAGAGAGTTCAGGAAAGCTGGAAGTATCTGTCAAGGTGGGGACAAGTATGGTGTTCAGGACTGCCTGGCTTTCCCATGTGCACAATGAAAGTGCATTTCACCAGGAGATCTTTGATGAGCAGAAGAGATAGAACACCCCGAAGGACTGCTTTGTCATCTGATCTGAGAGCTGGGCGAGGGCAGAAGTGGAGGCTTGTTTCCTGATGCTTGTGTGCAAATGGGAATCGGTGATGTATCATTTCTGCAGATAAGCCATCACCGTTGTCAATCCTGTGTCATCCATCCCTGTCCTGTTGGGCAGAGGGGATCTGAAATGCACTACATGTCCATCTTTCACCAGCATGTTTGTGTGGGACAGTATTGGCACCTGTTTTGTTTCTGGTCCTGGGGCTGTCAGAAGATGGACAGAGAATCTATATGAGCCTGGTCAATTCCCGCTGCAACAGACCGGCCGTCTGTCTGTCTTCCCCTCCGAAATTTATGTTGGAATCCTAACCTCCAATGTGATGATAGTATCAGGAGGTGGAGCTTTTGGGGATCATCATGATTAAATGAGGTCATGAGGGTGGAGCCCACCATCAATGGGATTAGGACCCTTTTTTTGGGGGGGGGGGAAAGTTTATTTATTTTGAGAGAGAGAGTGCCCAAACGGGGGAGGGGCAGAAAGCTAGGGAGAGAGAGAGGATCCCAAGCAGTCTCTGCACTGTCAGTGTGGAGCCAACGTGGGGCTTGAACTCGCGAACCATGAGATCATGACCTGAGCGGAAGTCAGATGCTTAACCGACTGAGCCACCCAGGCACCCTGGGATTAGTGTGCCCTTATAAGAGTCACCACCAAAAGGCTTTCCAGATGCAAGGATACAAGAAGTCAGCAGTCTGCAACCATGCAAGAGGGCTCTCACCAGAACCTGGCCACACTGGCACCTGAGCTCAGACTCCCAGCCTCCGGAATTACAAGAAATAAGGGTCTGTTGTTTCTGAACGCCCCCATTCCATGGTACTTTGTTATAGCAGTCTGCAGTGACTAAGACAACCCCTTACGTACAGACTATTTGCTTCACATTGGTTTCTATACTAACTTGGTACCTCTGCATGGGAAAACACCAAAAAGCATGCAGAACCAGTTGCATTAAATAGGTCTGTATTTTGTCTTTTTCTTTCTTTGTCTCCTTGAGAAGGCTGTGAAGTCCTTGAAGGACAGATGGTTTTCTTTCCATCCCTGTGCCTCATTGTCTAGCACAAGGTCTGGCATGTTGTCAGGGCACAGTGTATATGTTTGTTGGATGAGCAGACACACTGTGAGGGAGTTTCTTGATCCATGTTGTGCTGTTGGCCTGGACAGCTGTTGAGGCTTGACTGTGCTTATGGAATGAAATACTCCAACACAGGGAAACGCAGTAATGGACCAGAGTCCCAAGAGGAACACCTCGGAGGGTCTGATAGATGGATGGGACAGCCTGGCGAGGCCTGTACCATATGTGTCTCCGACCTGGCAGATCGAAGGTGCACGCATGATTGAGTGAGGTCTTACCAATGACAACTCACCCTAGCTGGAAGGTACATGCTGGGAGGCACTGGTGTGAGTCCTGGTGTCCCTTGAGACTTGAATGGATTGAAGTGGCATCGTGGTATGCAGGGAGAGGGCCATCACTTGAATACATCCGGTGGAAGTAATGACCTGGAGAAGACAGCACCTGTCACAGACGGAGCCTTGTCCAAAATGTAGCTGTCCATCACACATTACAGGCAGGCGTGCCGCTTTGTCAGAACCACAGAAAAACAGAGTAGGGAGGGCGCCTGGGGTGCTCGGTTGGCTGGACATCCAACTCTTGGTTTCAGCTCAGGCCATGATCTTGCTTTGTGCTGATGGTGCAGAGCCTGCTTGGGACTCTCTCTCTCCCCCTCTCTCTCTGCCTTTCCTCTACATGTACTTTCTCTCTCTCTCTCAAAATAAATAAACAAAACTTAAAAAAAAAAAAAAGGCAGAGTAGGGCAGGCAAGATTCTCAGTACGTTTCAGAGTATGTTGGATCCTTGTGTAGCCTTGACCTCATGATCTAGCCCTCTGGGGCCTCTGCTTTTGGAGTTGTTCAGATATGAAGTGCCCTTGAATGGGAAAAGAAATGAGTTTTTAACATCTGTGTTTGCGTATGTTAATCATCTCCTACATTTCCCCTCCCAGATTAAACCTATCAAAATAATTTCAAAATGCCTCTTTTTTTTTTTTTTTTTTTTTTTTAATTTTTTTTTTCAACATTTTTTATTTATTTTTGGGACAGAGAGAGACAGAGCATGAACGGGGGAGGGGCAGAGAGAGAGGCAGACACAGAATCGGAAACAGGCTCCAGGCTCCGAGCCATCGGCCCAGAGCCTGACGCGGGGCTCGAACTCACGGACCGCGAGATCGTGACCTGGCTGAAGTCGGACGCTTAACCGACTGCGCCACCCAGGCGCCCCTCAAAATGCCTCTTTTAATGACACCGTTGTGTCCCCAAGGTTGAAATGTCAGAGTCCTCTTTAGGAACTCTGTCTCTGGTATTTCCCCTTTCCTCTTTCCTCCTTTACTTAGGTCATCCAGGCGAGGAGGATTTTCATCTCCACCTGCCACAGGCTTGGGTGGGGTTCCCATCATCCTGGGCCTGGACGATGGCACTAGCTGCTGGCCTGCTCCCCCCCCCCCCCCCGCCCCCTTCCTGTGTCTCCTAACCCATCATTCCCATGCGGTGAGGGCTTGTTCTAAAGCTCAGAGCAGCTCATGGCAGCCCATGGCTAAGCCTCTGTGATTATTCCTCATTGCCTCTAGAAAAAGTCTGAACAAGTGAACATGTTATAGAAGGCTGTGACCAGTTGGGCTCTGGTCCTCCTGGCCTTGGGCCCTACATCTGTGTACCAGACCTCAACTTGACCACTCTCCGAATCTAACATATTCTCCATGTTTCCAAGATTTGTGAGCTCTTTTCCCTTGGGAAGCCTACTAACTTTTTCTGTTTCTGAGACTCTTACTCCTCCTTTAAGACTCAGGGTTTTTGCTTTTTGTGTTTTGTTTGTTTGTTTTTGTTTTGGGTTGAATTGAATTGCATGCAAATGAGCATTAAGAAGGTGCTGGAATTGGCAAACTTCTCTTCAGTGCTTTGCTTTAGTTTAGTGGAAATTCTCTTCAGCTGAAGCCATGAGTGCCCCACAAGGGAGCCCAGTTTGTTCATGTCTTCACTCGCCCTGCTAAATTGTGTTTTATTAATGTGTGTGATTGTACTGATGCTCGGGCTACTGTGCTAATGACTGATAATTGCCTTAATGAGCTATTTGTAAGAAATACAGTAATACCAGTAGGGATGAAACCAGACCCCACCACAGCTGGTGGTGTAATAGCCCTTTCACTGGCTTTGGGGAGGAGCAGACTGCTGGATTCTGGCAGTGAATATAAGGAAAAGCTCTGAGCCCCCCACTTTTCCTTCAACACCAAACTTACCCATCTTCCGCTGCAAGTTAACTGTGTGCACATCCATCAGGAAGCTAGATTATCTGGGTAACCAATCTCAGTGGCTCACATTAATGAGTCCTCCCCCTAACCCCCCACCCCTGCCCCGTAATACATGTTTATCAGAGGTCACCTGTGGCTCTAGCCCATGCCATCTTCAGGATCCAGGATGATGAGGCACCATTTCTGGTCATCATGGCAGAGAGAGGAGGGAACACTCACTGGTTCTTAATGCTTCCCCTCAGTTGCTTGTGTGCTCATTTCATTGGCCAGAGTAAGTCACGTGGCCACACCCGAGCGGAGAATTTCTGTTTCAATGAGCTCCGATCAGGAGAACTGGTATTTGGGAACAGCCTGGCACCCACCATAGCACAGTAGAGCGGTACATTCCTATGCCTTGTACAGTGTGGTTCTAGGGAGTCAGTACAGAGAGATTATGGGGCTCGGCAAGTCTTGTAGTGAAGGACACAGGCTTGGGATTTAGCAGTCCATGGTTCAGATCCTGACCACCACTTATTAACTATGTGACCTTGGCCAACGACTTAACCTCTCTCAAACCCAGTGTCTTCATCTGTAACATGAAAACAGTAATACTTGTCATCAAGGACTAGTACGGATCAAGTGAGATAATGGATTGAGAGCATCTCTGATTTTGTCACAGTAAATGGTCATTGCTGCCTCCCCTAGAGCCCATTCAGAGTGGAAGCTTCTGTGCCTGTTCCCTGCAGACTGCTGTAGTTGATATCTGTGCCCTCCCTAATGGAGGACACACCCCCACGTGCTTCTGGAGCTCTCGAAATGTGGCTGGTGTGACTAAAGAACTGCACATCAGATTTTATTTAATCTTGATGGTTTAAATCTTATTTTATTAAATTTTTTTTTAATGTTTTTATTTATTTTTGAGAGAGAGACAGAGCATGAGCTGGGGAGGGGCAGAGAGAGAGGGGACCCAGAATCTAAAGCAGGCTCCAGGATCTGATGCAGGGCTCAAACTCATGAACCACGAGATCATGACCTGAGCCAAAGTCAGATGCTTAACCGACTGAGCCACCCAGGTGTCCCTTGATGATTTAAATTTTAAAATGAGCAGTGTAAAATATTTTTCCTTTAAATGGAAGGTTATTATTTTGGAAATATTTTTCCTTTAAACACAAGGATAATTGCTTTGGAAGGACTCCATTTCACTTTAATTATTGAAAACATAGCATCAAAATTGAAGTGTACCATAAGTATAAGATATGCCCAGTTTTGAATATTTAGTATGAAAACAGCATGTAAATTATGACATTAATCATTTTTATGTTGGCCACTTGTCGAAGTGATAATATTTTGGATATATTGGGCTAAATAAGAGAATTAAAATTAATTACTAGAGAATTTTAAATTACATACAGGGCTAGCATTCTATTGGGTGGTGCTGGTTTAGAGATACAGAAAGTGAGGTCCATGCCTTACTGGGATTTCAGTCTGATTATCTTTCTGTCCATCCATCCATCTATCCATCCAGTCAGTATAGATTTACTGATCACCTCTTCTGTGTCAGGTGCTGTGCTAAGCCCTTGGTTATCAGTACTGATCAAAACAGATGTGTTCTCGTAGCTCATGCTTAGTGGTGGGGGGCTGGGGACCAATGATACCATGGTGTATATACATAAGTGTAAGTCACTATATGCCACATCAGACACATAGGATGATAGGAAAGCAAATGACACAGGACCTGCTCCTTTTAGTGGGTGGGTGGGGTTAGGGAAGGGGTTAGGGGGTGCTCCTTGGGTGGGTGGGTGGGGTTAGGGAAGAATGATTTGCTGAGACCTAAACTCAGAGGGAAGGGGGTTGGATGAAGGCGGGCCTGGGGTTCAGAGAGGAGTGTCTCAGGCAGAGTGAAAAGTATGCATCTGGGTCTCGGGGCTGAGGGGTAAACAGTGCCAAGTCTCCCATCTCGTCCTTTCGAGCTGCGCAAATAATTCATTTTCATGGGGAAATACAGAAAGGATGGTCTCCTGAAAAGTGTGTGAAACCCTGAATCTTTTCGCTGAGTCCCCAGAGAGGTCCAAGGCCAGTGTGCACTTCACTCCATGGAAGCCATCAGACTGTGTACCTGCTCAGGATGGGGCGATTCCGAGTCCTAGGTACGCTCCTGATCCAAAACGGTGCACAGGGCCTTGCAGCTTGAAAACATTTGGGAAATACTTATGACACTTACTTCTTACTGGAGAAGGCTCCTTATCACGTTCCCCCTGCTTTTTTGTGCCCGGTGGTGGGGGCAGAGGGGTCTGCTTATGCCCCCTTGCTGACTCCTCTCAGCACTCTGGCGAGGCTTCATTCTTCTTTTCACAGATAACGAGATGGAGGAACTTGAAGGGTGAAAACTGGTTGTGAAAGTGAAGGCTTCTTGCACACTCACTAAGTGCTGGTCCCTGTTCTGAGTGCTTCCTATGGGTTAACTCATTTACTCCCAGAAGTCTGAGGGTGCAGAAACCACAGCTGTCCTCCTGACTCTGCAGATGATGACAGTGAGCATCCACTCATCCACCTTTCTTTCATCCACTCATCCACCCGCCCATTCATTCATTCAACACTTATTTTTGCCAACTGGTTTTCTTCCATCAGGCACTGTCCCTCGGCTCAGGAAATACAGCGGCGAATAAAGCAGAGACTGCTGCTTACATTCTGGGCGAGGGGCAGTGGAAGAAGTCAGACGCTAAAGGTCACACATTGTGGGATTCCACTGACATAAAATATCCAGAATTGGTAAAATGTAGAGACAGAATGCAGATTGGCCATTACCAGGCCCTGAGTGGGGAGAAAGTGCCCAGTGCGTAGGGGGTTTTATTTTGGAGCGATGGAAATATTTTGGAAGTTGGTAGGGTTGGCAGTCGCGCAACATTGTGAACTCACTAAATGGCAGGAGATCGCTCACTTTAAATACTTAATTTTAGGGGTGCCTGAGCGGCTCAGTAGGTTGAGCATCCAGCTCTTGGTTTCAGCTCGGGTCATGATCTCACAGTTTCATGGGTTTGAGCCCAGCATCAGGTTCTGCGCTGGCAGTGTGGACCCTGCTTGGCATTCTCTCTCTCTCTCTCTCTCTCTCTCTCTCTCTCTCTCTCTCTCTCTCTCCTTCTCTCTCTGCCCCTTCCCCACTCACTCTCTCTCTGTCTCTCTCAAAATAAATAAATAAGTAAAATTAAATATTTAATTTTATGTTCTGCTGTGTTTCACTGTAATGAATTTAAATTTTTAAAATGTTTATATTTGAGAGAGAGACAGACAGAGCATGAATGGGGGAGGGGCAGAGAGAAAGGGAGACACAATCCAAAGCAGGCTCCAGTCTCAGAGCTGTCAGTGCAGAGCCCCACACGAGGCTTGAACTCACAGACTGTGAGATCGCGACCTGAGCCGAAGTTGGATGCCCAACCGTCTGAGCCACCCAGGCGCCCCACACTTGAATGAATTAAAAAAAAAATAGTAAAAAAAAATTCTAGGGAGGGGAGATGAGCATTAAGCAAAGGAAGTTCGTGGTGCAAATTTTAGAGATGCAAGGGAAGGAAAATGGGGCTCCTGGGTGCAATGTTGGGTTGTCGTTAGAGACAGGGATGTGTCAGCAGAGGATTGGGAGAGGCAGAGGGAGGGGAGGGCACAGCAGGGCAAAGGGCTGGAGGAGAGCATGTCCATCATGTGTCATGTTTGGGGAACAGGCCGAGTGGGGATCAGAGCCAGAAGGTGCTGCTGCTGTCCCCAAGTGCCTGAGCGCAGATTAGAACAAGGTGCCCTCCACCCCCAGAGGTGCAGCCCATGAGCACAGGGCTCCCCAGAGGGCTGGCTGGAGTTCATCCCTCTCTGTCCTGCCCTCTTGTTTGGGCACAATGTGTGTGTGCCAAGTGGTGGCCCAGCTAAGAACCGTGGGACAGGGAAAATCACAGGAAGGGTCTTTACTCAGGCTCCCAGCACGGTGGTGACGCAACCTGGCTTGCTTTTCAAAACCATCCCTCCAGGGGCGCCTGGGTGGCGCAGTCGGTTAAGCGTCCGACTTCAGCCAGGTCACGATCTCACGGTCCGTGAGTTCGAGCCCCGCGTCAGGCTCTGGGCTGATGGCTCAGAGCCTGGAGCCTGTTTCCGATTCTGTGTCTCCCTCTCTCTCTGCCCCTCCCCCGTTCATGCTCTGTCTCTCTCTGTCCCAAAAATAAATTAAAAACGTTGAAAAAAAAAATTAAAAAAAAAAAAAACAAAAAACCATCCCTCCAGCTCCTGTGTCAACAAGAGACTGGGGACAAGGGTGCAAGTGGGGAAGATCCATCAGCGAGCTGGGACAGACACTCAGGCAGGAGGTGCTGGTGGCTTGGATTGGCATTGGGGTCGTAAACACGGTGTGTTGTTTTGCATCAGAATCTGAGTGTGTTTTCGAGGGAAGTTCACCAGGATTTGCTGCCCTGTGGGATGTGGAAGGAAATCAGTGGTGAGTCTGGTTTCTTATTTGAGCAGCTTGAAGGAAGGAGGGAGGGCTTCCATTTACAGTAACGGGAAGGTTACATGGGTCCCAGTTTGGGAGAGGATATTAGTAGTTTGGGCTTAGTCTTACTGAATAGCATTGCTCTTTAGGTAACCAGGTGAAGACACTGGGATGTGAGCCGGAGGTTCGGTAGCAAGGTTGGGGTAAGGAGCTGTAGACTGGAGGTTGCCACTGTTTCTGTGGCATTTAAAGCCACGGGTCTGGCTGAGATCAGCCAGGGAACAGAACGAGTAGAAAAGAGGAGGCTGTACTTGGCTGCACTCTATCCATGCTCTGGAAAAATAAAGTCTGTGCTGCACTGGGAACATTGGGGGTTCTTTAGTCTTTTTTTAAAAACAGATTTAAAAATTTTGTTTAATGTTTATTTATTTTTGAGGGAGAGCAAGCAGGGGAGGAACAGAGAGGGAGACACAGAATCCGAAGCAAGCTCCAGGCTCGGAGCTGTCCGCACAGAGCCCGACGCGGGGCTCGAACCTGCAGACCGTGAGACCGTAACCTGAGCCGAAGTCAGACACTTAACCCACTGAGCCACCCAGACGCCCTGAGTTTTGTTTTGTTTTGTTTTTTAAAGCAAAGAGTTGCAGTCTTATTCTCCGGGGAAAATAAGAAACCAGGTTGCTCAAGGTATCAAAAGCACACAGATACACAGCTGGCTCTGTGCAATGTTCTGTGGCACATGGTCCCCAGGTGTGTGTGTGTGTGTGTGTGTGTGGGGGGGTGTTTATTGGGCTGAACAACAGTGCACTGGGCTATGGGTGTCTGGCAGCATTTTTTCTCATATGTGTGTCTCCAGTGACCGAGAAATGGTCTGGTCCTCACAAGGTGCCAAATACATGCTTGAGGAATCTGGGTGTATGGCCCTGTGTAGATGAGAGGTAGCAGGCCCGGCTGGTATCCGGAGAAAGGCCTGTTTACAAGGTTGGCCCTTGGCTGACGTCTGAAAACTCGGATTTTAGGAGGGTTCCCACCCTTCCTGAAGCCGGTAAGGGTGGCTCGCTGTGCCTCAACCGTCTGTGCAAAGAGTGTAGTTGATGCTGAACCCCTCTCTTTCTTCTGGGAGTCCAGAATTTTGGCACATGTTAGGCAAAGGATACCCATCTGGCCAGTCTCTGGCAGACACCCTGGGCACTGAGTCTGAACTTTGCTGGTTAAACATTTCACATGTGTTGTCAGAGCTCATTGCTGGGTGGCTTAGGTGCATCCTGGGTGAGTCCAGCAGGAGGGGACTCTGGAAGCTAGTGTCTGGTTCCTTCCAGATTTTGCCCATGTACCTTTATTCTTTGCTGGTTTTGTTTGGTGTCTATTTGCCATAATAAGTCATAGCCATGAGTATGTGTGAGTATATGCTGAGTCCTCTGAGTCCTCTTAGAGAATCATGGAACCTGGGCCTGGTCTTGGGGACCTCTGACACTGCTCCACCTTTGGTTGTTTGCTTTACTAAATAGTCCTGTCACCTTAGAGACCATGAAATGTCATTAGCACTACTATCTGTAAATGGCATTAGCGTGTCACATCTGTAAGACGTCTGCATCTCCAGGCTGATTTGCCTTTACAAAGACTCACTCCATGACGTGCTTCCATGGGTGACTTGTGCCTGAGACATTTCTACGTTTGGGTTGCTATGTATGTCACAGAGATGATTGATGCAGAGACAGAATCTCAATTTGAGGGAGAAAATGTAAGGTTGATACAAGCAGAACCCCTAGAAGTTGGGGAAAATTCCATGATGTGACAGTCGTTTTTATTAAGGACAGGCTTATGCTTCCTGTCTTGAGGGTGTTACAGAAGTGACTATAAGACACTGGTAGAGTTGAGTGGTTTGGAGAAAGAAAGCTTTGCCCTTCCCTAGTATCCCTTGCTCATCTTTAAGCTTTCATCAGTGTGTTTATCTACCTGTCTTCCTATCCATCCAGTTGTCCGTCTGGTTATCCACTCACCCACCCAGGCAGCTTGTTAACTTCCTGAGCATTGACTATGTGTCACACAATGTGCTAGGCATGGGGTACGGGAATGAGCTGAGTAGGGTCTCTGCCCCCATGGAGTGTGGTCCACGGGGAAGGAGATGGACATAGAAACAAGTACTTCTGGGTGGAAAGTGATATGCATAAGTCTCGCCAGAATCCCACAGGAGCATACGCCTCATTCATCTGGGTGGGGAGAGAGGGAACGTGGTCAGTGAGGTTGTCCAAGGAGATTAATCAAACAAAGGGACCAGTGCAGGGGTCGGGTGTCCTGTCCCTGCCTTCATGGACATTTAAGCAGAGGAGAGGGGAAGGTCCTCCTGCGGGGTTCCCCAAAGGTTAATTTAAAATATTCTTTTCATTTGGCATTGAGATGAGTCAGAGCCAGGGGACAGAGCCATTTCCAAAGGAAAGTGGCAGTTACCTCCTTCACCTGCCAGTGGTAATCAAAGGAAGACCCTGGAACTGAGTGGTCTGGAACCTGCAGCAGAGGCTCAGAACTCTTCCTGCAACGATGTGGGGGCTGAAGCCCCCATAGAGAGTCAGCTGTTGTGAGTTGAAGAAGCCAAATTATCGCTTTTATTTTTGGCTTTGCCTGGGGTCAGAATTCCTTTTGTTTCTGACTTACCTTTCGTGTGAGCAATCTGGCCTGATTTCTGTGTTTAGAGCATTCTGTCCTCTCTGCCTCCAAGAAATCATTCCTTTGCACAGATGCTCATTAACCCTGCATTTTTTTTCCAGAGTTAATTACCAGGCCTTTCCTCCCAGTGTCCTCAGGAGGTGGGGGGAGCGAAAGGTATTCCATGAGGGCACGAAAATAATAAAAACCACAAACACTGCATTGTAAGTGCTTTATAGAATACACTTCAGCTCTTGATTCTTACAATAACTCATGAATTAGGTGGGAGGCTTACCCGCCCCCTTTTACAGGTGAGGAAACTGAGTCATCAGAGGGTTAAGGAGTGTGTTCAAGTGCCTCATCTAAAGTTGGATTAAAGAAAGGCAGGACACCAGAAGCATAATTCACAAAACAACACAAAAATACAAAACAAAATGGATAAATTGTTCTTCATCAAAATTGAAAGTGTTGCTTTGGAAGGGGGGTCTGCTGTGAGGAGGGGGAAAGACAAGCCACCAAATGGGAGAAAACTGTGCCGATCGCATATCTGACAGCAAAGCTCTCTCCAGGATAGATAGAAATCCCTCCAAACTCGACAGGAAGAAACCAAACAGTGCAATTAGAAAATGGGCAGCAGGCTTACATAGACACTTCAGCAAAGAATACACGCAGATGGCAAAGAAGCCAATGAGAAGAGATTCCACACCATCAGGGAGCTACAGATTGAAGCCACAGTCAGCTAACCACCACACTCCTATTAGAGGGATGTGAAAAGTGCTGGCAGTAGCCGTTGTCGGTGAGGATGCACAGACACCGTGTCTTTTGCAGAGATGTGAAATGGTGCAGCCATTCTGCAAATCTGTTTGACAGTTTCTTAAATATACACTTACCATACGATCCAGCGTTCCCGCTCCGGGGCACTTATCCATTTCATTTCACAAATGAAAACTTGTGTTTACACACACACCTGGATGCAAATGTTCATAGGAGCGTTATTTGTAATAGCTCCATGCTGGACATGCCCCCTGTGTCCTTCAACAGGTAACTATAATAATTATTATCATTATTTGATGCCAGAATTTGCTTTTTATTTTTACACATGCATTTATTTTTATGCAGCTATATTGAGGTATCATTGATATATAAAAACTACACATATTTAATGTATGCAGTTTGATGAGTTTGAACATATGCATGCACTTGTGATACCGTGGCCACAATTTAAAAAAAAATTTTTTTTTTAATGTTTATTGGTTTTTGAGAGACAGATGGAGACAGAGCACGAGTGGGGGAGGGGAAGAGAGCGGGAGACACAGAATCCGAAGCAGGCTCCAGACTCTGAGCTGTCAGCACAGAGCTTGATGCAGGGCTCCAACTCATGAACTGCGAGATCATGACCTGAGCCAAAGTCGGATGCTTAACCGACGGAGCCACCCAGGCACCCCGACACTGTGGCCATAATTAAGATAAACATCTTCATCATCAACGGGCAAATTATTATGTAAAAAAAATTTTTTTTAAGTTTGTTTATTTGAGAGAGACAGAGTGTGTGGAAGGGGCAGAGAGAGAGAGAGAGAGGGAGAGAGAGAGAGAGAGAGAGAGAGAGAGAGAGAGAGAGAGAGAGAATCCCAAACAGGCTCTGCACTGACAGCACAGAACCCGATGCGGGGCTTGAACTCACAAACTGTGAGATCATGACCTGAGCCGAGACCAAGAGTCAGATGCTTAACCCACTGAGCCACCCAGGAGCCCAACAGGTGATTTATTAAAATGTAGTCTTGTCTTACAATGGAATACTACTTAGCAATAAAAAGGGATGAACTTCATAGGTGCAATAGCTGAGGTGAGGTCTTCAGGGCATTATGTTTAGTGAAAATCATCTCAAAAGGTTACATACTATATGATTCCATTTATATAGTATCCTCTGTATGACAGAATTGCAGAGCATAGGAGCAGATCAGTGGTTGCCAAGGGCTGGCCGGAAGCAGGGGTGTGTGTGGGGATAATGGGGTAACTTGAGGGAGTTGCCTTGGAGGTAACACAACAATTCTGCATCTTGATTCTGGTGGTGGTTACACACATCCAAACATGATAAAATTTCTTGAACTGTACCCAAAGTCCAAAAACAAAACAAAACAAAACAAAAACACTAGTAGCTGCACAAACGAGTGAAATCTGAGTAAGGTCTGTGATCTGACTGTACAGGGCTGGTGTTAGTTTTCTGGTTTTGATGAGGACTATAGTCATGTTAGATGTCACTATTGGGGGAACCTGGGTGAAGGGTACACAGGACCTCTGTGAACGTGTTAATTATTTCAAAATAATTTCAAAATTATTATATTTCAAAATAAAAATAAGCATAAAGTTTTTAAAAACCCTTGGAGCTAAATGCTTAGCAGTCAGAACATTTGCTACAATCCTTGCCTACAAGAAACTGACTGTTTAGTACAGGGGTTTGGTATGCCCACATTGAACTTTTCAAATAGAATGAGTCAGGGCCTAAGAGAAAGCTGCGCAGTCAGGCTTCTTAAGAATTAAAACACACAGGGGCCCCTGGGTGACTCCGCTGGTTAAGCTTCTGACTCTTGATTTTGTCTCAGGTCATGATCTTGCCATTTCATGAGTTCAAGGCCTGCATTGGGCTCTGTGCTGGCAACATGGAGCCTGCTTGGGATTCTCTCTCTGTCTCTCTCTCTCTCTCTCTCTCTCTCTCTCTCCTTCTACCCCTTGCCCACTCACACTGTCTCTGTCTCTCAAAATAAATAAACTTAAAAAAAAAAGAACAATAGAAAGTGCATGGGGCAGCTACGATATCGCTTTTCCCTGCACTCTATCTAAGTGCAGCTCGCACATGTGTGAGCACACACACACACTCGGCAAACCCTTGTCCATACTTCAGATCCTTGCTGCACTGTGATCTCGTCAATGGAGACGTCTCTATTTTCCGTTTGTGCACATCAAGCATTTCCTTACACCAGCATACTTTTAGCCAGTGACTCTTTGTCAGAATGTTTTTATCTCTAGCTTTACAAACACAGGCATCCCTTTTTGCTAGAGTTAGTTGCCTACTGATTTGTTTCTACCACATGGATTATGCCTTTATTCTCGCAGCCACAGTGCCAGCCCGTCGTGTTGCTCTAGAAATGCTTCTCGCGTGAACAAGCAGGTGGTGGTGTGCCCTTTTCCAGTCTGACTTCACAGGGGTAGTCTTACCTCCTACCCACAGGATTACAAGCGTAATATTCTACTACAGACACCGTTTTGCAAGGGACAGGGCATATAGCTGCTCTCCATCCTGATAGGGATCAAATTTGTTATCAGCAATTTCTTGAAGAAAAAGAAGTCTCCAGATTCTGGAGGCAGAATACTGATGAAGGTGTTCAAGCCAGTCATACAGACCAGAAGCCTGAGTTCACTGCTGTAAGTGACTGAGGTCCACACCGTTGTTATTTTAACTGAGTGCAGTAGTGTTGGCTGGGAAGTTGAAGTACCTGACCTTGAAGGTTCCTTCCACCCCAGTGTCTCTTTGGCTCCACTTAAGAGCAGGATGGAAAGCCCTCATGGAGAATGATTTCTGAGGAAGGATTTAGGAAGGTTGTCATGGCGTCTGCCTTTGGCACCCTCGTCACGGGCCAGATAAGGCTGGGCTGGTGCCAGTTTTCCTTTCTGCATATTCTTCCAGTAAGAGAGCTGGGGGTGGCGGGGACCTGAAGGATTGCATCATCCCCCCAGATTAGATCTTGGAAAAATGTGTCCAGATCCTGCATCCAGCGTTTGGAGCAGCAGTTACCAGTGTGGAACATTCCTGATGCAAAAAAGTCATGTGTGTGTCTTGATAAAGACTGGAGAGGGACGCCTGGGTGGCTCCGTCGGTTAAGCATCCGACTTTGGCTCAGGTCATGATCTCGCAGTTTGTGAGTTCAATCCCGCGTCAGGCTCTGTGCTGACAGCCTGGAGCCTGCTTCGGATTCTGTGTCTCCCCCTCTCTCTCTCTGCCCTTCCCCTGCTCATGCTCTGTCTCTCTCTGTCTCTCAAAATAAATAAATAAATAAACAAACAAACAAACAAACAAACAAACAAAATGTTAAAAAGTAAATAGAAGAGTGGAGAAAAGGAAGGAGATTGTCTGCGGAACACTTCCTGTGGTCCCCCTTCCATCAGTTTCCCTTTTAAACCTTAGGAATAGGAGGACCTATAAAGTTCCACTTACTCCTTTCCTAAAGTTTTCCTGTATACCTTTTTTGCTGATACTTTTTATTATATAATATGTTCATTTTTATTTTTTTTTTTAATTTTTTTTTTTTAACGTTTATTTATTTTTGAGACAGAGAGAGACAGAGCATGAACAGGTGAGGAACAGAGAGAGAGGGAGACATAGAATCTGAAACAGGCTCCAGGCTCTGAGCTGTCAGCACAGAGCCCGACGCGGGGCTCAAACTCACAGACCGTGAGATCATGACCTGAGCTGAAGTCGGACGCTTAACCGACCAAGCCACCCAGGCGCCCCTATAATATGTTCATTTTTAAAGGTAAATGCGGCTCGTGTGTGTGTGTGTGTGTGTGTGTGTGTGTGTGTGTGCGCATGTGTGTTCACATCTATACTCACACTACTCCAGATATTGCTGGGTACTTTGCATTTATTGCCTTACATAATTCACGCAACACCCTGCACTTTAGGATTACGATCCCCATGTTATAGAGGGGCAAAATAAAATGAGGGTGGGGGTGGGGAGGGGTGGTTAGGTTAACTTCCAGGGTCACGGTTGTAAATGGCAAAAGTGGGGTAAGACTCAGGTCAGTTTATCTTCAGCACCATGTGACGGATAAAGGAGGATCCCAGAACTCAAAGGCACTGTATCTGTTTAGATGACTTTGTTGTGAGAAGCAGCATCTATAAACTGGCTTAAGCAGTTTAGGGAATATACTGGGGGTTTCCTGTAATTGAGACTTCCAGAGGTAGGACTGACTTGACGTGACAGTGTCTTCTTCCATGTGCTGCTTTCCCACAAGCAGCATTGGCTCTGTAGCAACTGGAGTGGCTCAGGTGTGTGCCACCTGGCATCCCTCTCTGTGGCCCTGGGACTTTGATTACGATCGTATAGGCTGATTGGAATCAACCGTGACATTGGAGGTGGTGGGATTCCTCCCCACGCTCGATCGGCTGGGTGACCCAGGTCCTTTGGGCAGAGGGAAGAAGAGAGAAATGCAGACCCCACTGTCTGAAGGTCTCAGATGTGGTCAACAGGCAGGCCAGGGTGGAGGGAAGCCAAGAGGCAGGAGGCGCTGGCTGGAGAAGGTGAATGGCTTGGCTGGAGGGGTCTCTTTCCTCCCCCTTTTTCATCTGCCCGCTTCCGGATTGACTGGAAATCCAGCCACCCACCCGTGTACCCACCCCCATCTATTTTTTTTTTTTAAGTTTTAATGTCTTTATTTATTTTTGAGACAGACAGAGACAGAGCATGAGCGGCGGGGGGGCGGGGGGCAGAGAGAGAGAGAGAGAGAGGGAGACAGAATCGGAAGCAGGCTCCAGGCTCTGAGCTGTCAGCACAGAGCCCGACGCGGGGCTTGAACTCACGGAATGTGAGATCATGACCTGAGCGAAGTCGGAGGCTCAACCGACTGAGCCCCCCAGGCGCCCCCCCTACCCCCATCTATTGCTCATGTTCCTTGTAGGTCCCCACACCCGCTGGCACCTTTCCGTATGCTTTTAGAAGAGCCCAAGTCCCACCACATCACCCTTAAGGTGGAAGCCTCCCCTCCTGTTCCACCTGTTTCTGTCTCTGCATTTTCCCAGGGTCTTCCGCAAGCAGGACTTTCCTGTCACCTTTCTCTTAGTTCCTTTTATTGTGTTCTTTGCTGGCATGGTGATTTTACAAGGAAGATACTGTTCCTGGCCCCTCTCCTCCTTTCATTATTTTAAAGGTTTATTTTGTGTTTCTTATTAGAGTTTTGAATTATTTTCAATGCTTCTCTCCTCCACCACCAAGTGAGTGGGTTGTCCAGGTTCATCCCTTCTAATGTTTCAAATTCTTAGCTGTTTATTCTTCACTCCCACTGAAACCGACTCTCAGAAAGGGTTCCAGTAACAAATTAAATTAGATGATGCAGGCATTAATGTGTATATTGCCTGGGTAAGATCTGAGCACTTCATATATTTTAAGCATTACACATATATTTACTTATTAAACAGAACCCCTATGAGGTAGGTACAATTTTTATCACATCTTACAGATGGAGAAACTGAGGTCCAGAGATGTTAATTGATTTGCACGAAGTCACACAGCCTATATAGGTGGCAGAGGCAGCATTTGAACCTAGGCAGTCTGGCTCCAGAGTCTACACTCTTTGCTTTTTTTCCTTTTTTAAACATTTATTTTTGAGAGAGAGAGAAGAAGAATGAGCAGGGGAGGGGCAGAGAGAGAGGGAGACACAGAATGTGAAGCAGGCTTCAGGCTCCGAGCTGTTAGCACAGAGCCTGATGTGGGGCTTGAACCTACAGACTGTGAGATCATGACCTGAGCCGAAGTCGGACGCTTACCTGACTGAGCCACCCAGGCTCCCCCAGAATCTATGCTCTTAATCATTGCATCTCCCAATGCATCTTTATACATTGCAATGTATAAAGTACATTGTGTGTACTTTACAAGTACACACACACTTATAAAACCCCACATGCATATATCTACCAGTGTATATGTTCTGATTGCTGCAAGAATCAAATTGGCTATATCTATGTGAACATAAATATAAGTAAATAGTAGTAATTATTACGGCTAAGAGTTAATCAAATACATGTATGCTGGGTGTCATGTTAATTGCTTACTTAAATTATTCCATACTGAACTTTCAACAGCCCTACAGCTTGCTACTATTGCTAACCCAGTTTTTAGGTGAAGATACTGAGGCCGACAGAGTAAATAGTATCTACCAGGTGACACAGTTTGCAAAGATGGAGCCTGAATTTAAACCTTTTTGAAGATCAGTTCTCTTAAAATAGGACCGGCAACAACTGTTAGGAAAACATTACTTACACTGTCACATTTGAGCCATCCTCCGTTATTTTGGCCTCAGTTTGTGTGAATACTACTCCCTTTTGCTCTTGAGATTGTCCAACTTTGGGCAATTGTATCTGTGGTTGCTGGACAGATGAGGACACTGAGTTCAGAGGAATTGTGTGACTTCCCCAAGGCCGTATGACAGTAACAGGGTGGGTCGGGCTGGAACCCGGATCCATCTACTCCAAGAGCCAAGTCTTTCAACCATTACAGCCCTTCCCCCACCCCCCACCCCCACCCCCACCCCTCTGAGAGTTGCTGCCTCCGTGGCAGAGGTTTGTGGGCAGAGATGCTCTGTGTGCTCCAGCCCCAGCCCTCAAGGTCCAGCTGGGACTGCAGGTGCCTGGGCAGCTCCAAGGCTTTGGACCCCTTCTCTCCGTCCCTCCTTCCCACCCAGCTGAGAATTGAACGGAGACTCCCGTCTTTGGTGGTCCAATATCTGGGAAGAATCGGCTGCACAGTCTTGTCAACATTTGCAAATTATTCACCAATTATATGCACAGACACATGGGGCCCTCACACACGCTTCAGGAACGGAACGTGGGAGCTGGGAAGTGCGTGTGGATCTGTGAGTTTCGGAGGCTGGGTGGGCGTCGCGTCGAGCATAAACGTGTCGTCTTGGTCTTCGTGAAACCTCACAGTATCCGAGCCCAGTTTTTCCCTCCGCATCCAATAAACTTCCTTATTTCCCCTGTAGTTGTAGGAGAGAGAGGCCCTACAGAAAACTCAGAACCCAAAACATATTCTTTTGCAAAATACCAAAAAAACAATAAACAAACCCCAAAGCTGCCTCTACCAATCCCATCTCTATTAATATTGCTTTTCTTTTTTTTTTTAAAGGTCTATTTGCATGAAAGCAAAAGATTCTCACGCTACTTTTTATATGACAAACCTTGAGAGGGCAGATTCTTACGGATGAAAGGGGGCTTGCCTTCTATAAATACGCAGAGATTCCCACAATGGTGAGGATATAATGCAGACATGCCTCCAAGATTGGGAGCTGAGTTGGAAAAAGTTCTGTTTCCAGGAGAAGGATTTTCCGGAGTTCCTGGGGTGGGGGGTGGTGGGGGGGGGGTGGGCAGGAGAGACTCTGAACATGGTGGCCTAGCCGTCTGCATTCTGGAATCCAAGCCGTTGTCCCGAGGGAAGCAGTGTTCTTTACTTCCTACAGCCTCTGCTGGGGTTTCAGGTTCTGGAGGGGAAACTGGGAAGGTGAACCTTTTATTTTCATCAACGGCATTGTAATAAAACTGAATTTATGTCCCAGCTTCAGCTGTTGGAAGCGGCTACTCCCGGGTTTGGAGGCTTTTTTCTACTTGGTCTGCGGTGGGCATTATGGATGCCAGCTGGAGCTGAGGCTGGGCTTGTCCTTCCTCATCTGCGCTTGGAAAAGTCCGGTGTCTGTGATCAGAGGTGGGGTGGTTGGCTGCTTCCTTTTTTCCCCCAACTGTTATGACACCCTTCAGGTGGTGAGAGACAGAAAGGAATTCTAAACTTTCAGAACGTGTTTTGCAGCTCCTCATTGTGTCCCTAGCGTGAATCGTAACGCCGTCTTGAACACCCGTCTCCGAGATGCCTTGAGAGCATGTTCTGCATCTCCTGAACCTTCTTTTCTTGCCTGCAGCAGCTCAGCCAGCCAGGGAGCTCCCTCCTTCGGATGCGCCCAGGGGTCTTTTGTCCTGCCTGTGGCAAGCTGTTCATGGATATTAAGTAAGATAGCACTCGGCACAGATTAGATGCTCTTCTGACCTCCCTGACCCCACCTCTTCCTTTCCTTTTCTCATGGGTGGGGTTTTGGAGAACCCCTGGGACATAGTGGGAAGGGAAGTCTGTTCCGGAAAATCACAAAGCGCACTGGGTAGTGAAGTCGGGGAGAGAGACACTTCTGTGGACTGCGGGCAGGGGACTTGACGATGCCTGCGTTTCCTGTAGAGGAAAGTCCAGAAGCTTGGTGTGTTTTTTTGTTTTGGAGCACGTGACTCTACTAGTCTGGTTTGTAAGGGCTGGCTGCCCTTAGGTCATAGAAGACGCTTCTTACTCCTTCCTGTTCTCCCCTGATCCTGCCCCCTGAGAGGGGTCATCTAAGAACAGATTTTCCTGGTCCCACCTTTGCCCTCTGGGCATTTCTCATCCCAGAATATCTGCAGTCATAGTATGTTCTGTCACAGGGAGGGGTAATAACACTGGCCTTGGAGTCACTGTGTCTGGGTCTGAACGTTGGCTCTGACACGGGTGCCTTGCATGCCACTTAGCCTCTCTGGTATCACATTCCTCGGATGGAGAAGGGGACAGGTGGTAAGGGACAGGGACCGAATGAGATTGTGTTACCTGGTACCTATCCTAGCAGGCAGCGGGTGTGAAACAAATAAGACACACAAAGATTTCCTTTTCCCTTAGGCACATGTAAGACTTAAAATGTGTTGTTCCTAGAAAGATGGTGGTAGTTGTTAGTGGTGGTGGTAACCATAGCAGTAAGGCTTTGGCTTAGCCTCCATATGAAAGTCGTTAATGATTTCTATGCAATCATCTGTCAGATTATTATATGGAAAAATATGCTGCTAATACTATTAATTTTTTTAGTTTTCTTTTTTTTGATGTTTATTTATTTTTGACAGAGAGAGAGAGAGAGAGACAGAGAGAGACAGAGCATGAGTGGGGGAGGGGCAGAGAAAGAGGGAGACACAGAATCCGAAGCAGGCTCCAGGCTCCGAGCTGTCAGCACAGAGCCTGACGTGGGGCTCGAACCCATGAACTGCGAGATCATGACCTGAGCCGAAGTCGGACACTTAACCGACTGAGCCACCCAGGCGCCCCTACTGCTAATATTATTAATATATATTCTAATAATGATGCCACTTAGCATTATTCTTAAAGAGATTTAGCCATGAAACACCCAATAGCCTAATAATAAGTCATTGCTAGCAATAAAATGTTCCATACAGGTAGGTTTCTGAGTGAAAGGACACTTGTCCCCCATAAGGCAGCAAAATGTCCCAAACCAAAGAAAACCAAAAACGAATAGTGACGTTGCAGAAAACGTTCTAAACTCCCATTTCTCTCCCTTCTCAAACGTGAGACCGAGTGTTATTTAAACCTCTCATAATGAGACTCATTTCGCCTTTGTGCTGTACTGTCATCCATGGGGATGGCCCCGCGTGAAGAATAGTTTGCCCCTACAATCAGTGGCCCCCACTGTGGTGCTTTTGTGGCTTCTGTGGCTGCCTTTTGCTTCTGTTTTCTTCAGGCCTGCTGTCAGCTGCCAGGGGCCATCAGCCAGTCCTCCCCACACCTGAAGTACCTGGTGAATTGGGGGGGGGGGGTGACCGCTAGGAAGTGGCTCACAGACTTTTAAATTTGAACTGTTTATCTTGTCACTTGATGAGCTTTTCTCATTCACTTCTAGGAAAGTGGTTCTTTCTTCACTGAAAAGCCTCATCTTCACAGCCAACCTGAGTTACAAAGCATCTGTGTTCTTTACCTTCTCTTCCGGAAATTTTGTTTGTGGTGTATACAAAGAGAAGTCACAGTGGTTGTTTTTGGCAGAATTCTTACCTGATGTTCACCTTGAGAGGATATGTGCCTGAGGGCATTTTAAAGCAAAAAAAGTGAGGATTGAAACTTCTGAAGTAATCTGAATAAATATTCTGGATATGGGTTGCTATGGAAAACAAAATTCAGAACAGCCTTTGGAAATACCTGCCAATTATATCTCCTATTTTGCTGAACTTGGGAAGTTGGCATGTCAGATAAGTAGATTCTCCAGATGTGGAGTTTTTGTTTTAATCATTGTGATGGGCAGGATAAACTTATACTTTGGTCAACTTCCACAGAAGCACAGGTTGGTCTTTCATCATATTTTTGAAGGCAAAAAAAAAAAAAAGGGAAATCTCTGGATGGTATGAGTTGCTAAGTGTTCCTGTTGGGTTATGAATACCTCCGGGAAAAGAACCGTCTTCGTTTTCTTTTTATTCACGTAACAAGCGTTTCTCAGCTTTTGAGAGAAAGTTTGGTACAGAGTTCCAAAGTTGAAAATGTTTTGGACCGGGAGCAGGGAGACGTGGTTTAAGTCCCTGCTGTGTCCTTACACCATTTAGCTGAAAGCGTCTGCATCTCAGTTTCTCTCCTGTGGTTACTGAGCGGCCGCTGCGTTCCAGGGGCCAAGGGCGTGGGCGTGACCGAGAACCAGCCGGACACTGACCCCTCTAGCCTGATGGAGTCTGCAGTTGGCCAGGGCTTCCTGAGCTCTGCCGGTCTGCCATTTTCGTCTTCCTGTTCAGTGGTCGTCCACTTCTTCTTAGGACCTTGTTATTTACGTAAATACATTTATGGTAATGAGAAATTTATATCATGCTCCCTAAGCAGGTAACCAAAGCAACCCATGATGTGTTAAAGCCTGGCTAGGTGCTGCTGCCCACCCAAAGCTCTTTTAAAAAACATTGTTTCTAAATATTTATTTATTTTTGAGAGAAAGAGAGAACACAAGCAATGGAGGGTCAGAGAGAGAGGGAGACGCGGAATCCAAAGCAGGCTCCAGGCTCCCAGCTGTCAGCATAGAGCCCGACGTGAGGCTCTAACTCACAGACCGTGAGATCATGACCTGAGCCGAAGTTGGATGCTCAACTGATCGAGCCACCCAGGCGCCCTAACCCAAAGCTCTTTTTAAGGGGAGTCCTCACTCCGGTTTGTCAAATAGTGGAAAGCCTTCAGGATACACCAGCATCATAAGGAGGGCTGAAAAAGGAGGAAGTAACTTTCTCACTAAACTCTTTTGAACTAAGATAGGAAGATTTGCAAAAACTGAATTAAATACTTGATTTTCTCATTCTGATGGAACTGAGCCCTGCCTGCCGAGGAAGCCTTCATAGAGGCCATTAAGTGATGTCTGGACGGAGAACTAGCAGCTGAGTTAGCAGATAATTTGGAGGAAGGACATTCCAAAAGGCTGGTCATCCAGTTGCTTTTATTTGGTTTTGAAATGTACATTATTTTATATCTGGTGTCAAATGGTGAAAGTCTGAAATTCTAGAAATTAAAAGACGTTTCCGAAGAATATTGAGACTTCACTGTGAAGATCTCTCTGTTTTTAGGAAGATCATAGAGACAAAGTGCCCTTTTAATCCCCACCTGCCCTCACTTCTTGCTAAGCATAAACATCATGTCTTGACTTAAGGTCACCAGCCTCCTTAGTGCCCCTTGTTCTCTGAAACTTATCTCTCCAGCACTTTTCCAGAAGTTTGGGTTAACCAATAAATCAGGAATTTCAAAGATCTTCTCTAGTTCCTATTTAAAATTGGGTAAAAAAAATCCTATCAGCCATGAGTTGAAAGTAAAGCATGTTATTTACTTGGACGTAAGCCCTGTACACATGGAGCATATTCTCTAGAGGGGAAGAGAGACGTTAATAAAATAACCTTGCAGTGGCACCTGAGTGGTTCAGTCGGTTAAGCGTCTTAACTTCAGCTCAGGTCATGATCTCAGGTTCGTGAGTTCTAGCGCCACATCGGGCTCTGTGCTGACAGCTCAGAGCCTGGAGCCTGCTTTGGATTCTGTCTCCCTCTCTGTCTCTGCTCCCCTCTCCCCCTCTGCTCACACTCTGTTTCTGTCTGTCTGTCTCTCTCTCAAAAATATGTAAACTTAAACAAACAAAAACAACCTTGCAAGTAAGTGTAGGTTGTCACGCAGGTAAATGCTAGGAAGGAAGGAGGGTATTCCCCAGGAATGTGAGAATTGAGAGCTGAAGGGACTGTCAGGCTATAAAGGCGAATGTCCCCTTTCCTCTGGAGGGAGTGGGGAGAGATTAGGCCTCCGCCCTCCTTCTACTGGCAGGCACCATAAGGTTCAAACATGAAATGGAGTTTCCAAGGGCTGTAACTAACTGAATGGGACTCATTCTTCAAAGAAAAATGCCCTTTGGCTATGGAGTAGCAATATTGAATCTTCCCCCTGAGAGCTCATGGTGGGGTAATTTGGAGAGAGAGATATATTGGGGATGTTTTATTATTCTGATTAATACACTTGAATAAGAACCTTGGTGTTCCCCTGCATTATAAAATGAAGGCAATAGTAAAAGAAAAGTTTTTTCTCCTAACAAGGGCCTTATTAGAACTTGGAAAGCCACCTTCCCAGTCTCCCCGGCCTCTGAATAGTGAGCCCTACTTATGCACATGATGACAGGCTTCTTGAAAAATTCCTCATTCCCTAATGATTCTGAGTTTTATAATTTAAAAAAGGCGTGTCTTTGCTACCTACAGGATTAAAAAAAAATATATAGAGGCTGTCAGAATCGGCTTGCAGGCAATTTAATGCTGCCTGTGGCTTGCAGCATGGCTTATTTGAAACGTTTCCTACCACCCTCCCTTCTTTTATTTCCTATGCCATCCTGCCCCGGCGGTGGGACTTAATACAGCATGTCTGTAAATATCTGCAACGTGTTTGCACAGAAATAGTGCCCAAATTGAATCAAATAGCATTTCCTTTCTCTCCTGACAGCTTGGATTTTTTTTTCCTCTCTTTTAAGTGGCTTTGATAAGACTCAGGGCCAAATTATTAAATCACCAGGGCTACCCTTTCTGTTCATCTGCCGCTAATGAACTTAGAAAATTGGCATCTCATCTGGCAGACAAACTCATTTTGTTTGACAAACAGCTGAAAAGTGTTTGTAAACAGGAACAAATTGGGGCTTGTATTTTTTTCCCCCCTCTCACCTGGCCTTGTATCCCTGTGCATGGGTTTTGGCGGGGGGGGGGGGGGTTTCTTTTTAAACTTCTCTCTGAGGTTTGTAGAAATGCGCCCTAGCTTTCTTCAGGTCTCTTACTTCCCTTGTGTTAGTCGTCAGCGGGGCGGACCTCACACACAGCAGCTGTTCTAGAATTAACTGGTATGGTGTATTAGACATGTTTGTTTTTTTTAAAATTAATTTATTTATTTTGAGAGAGACAGAGACCCGTGTGAGCAGGGGAGGGGCAGAGAGCGAGAAAGAGAGAGATAATCCCAAGCAGGCTCTGCACTGTCATCACAGAGCCGGATGCAGGGCTCGAACTCACAAAACCATGAGATCACGAGTGACCTGAGCTGAAACTGAGGGTTGGACACTCAACCGACTGAGCCACCCAGGTGTCCCTGGCCTGGTGTGTTAGAAAGTGTGCTAGGTGTGTGTGTGACATATGGCTTGACCAGTTACTCATCAAGTGTCTCTGTCAAGTTGTTTAACACCCTTATTCCCCAGTTTACTACTTGATAAAATGGATAGTAAAGTAAAATGTATACATGTAGTGTGTGTGTATATGCCCTGTATGTATGTGTATTAAGTGTCGTATGTGTGTGGCATGTGTCTACTATATAGAGATAGTGTACACATTTTTTAAATATAAACTGTATACGCATATATATGTGTGTGATTGTATGGGTGTACACATTTATATGTATGCATATGTAAATAAGATAAAGATTGATTTGTGCTTATTAGTACCTGCAACTATCTCCTGAAAGTGGGACAGACTGAGAGCAGAATGCCACCTTCATTATAACTTTTCAACATATTATTTAATCTTGCATTAGAGGCCTAAACTTTGAGGTAGTTTAAGAAGCAAATTAGGAAATTAGAAACCTTTACCTTTAAATTTTTTTTTAGTTTTATTTATTTACTTTGAGAAAGAGAATGAGAGAGAGAGTGAGTGAGTGTAGGGGCAGAGGGAGAGGGAGAGAGAGAGAATTCCAAGCAGTCTTCACACCATCAGCATGACCCCCGATGTGGGGCTCAATCCCATTAACCGTGAGATCCTGACCTGAGCCAAGATCATGAGTCGGACGCTTAACCGACTGAGCCACCAGGTGCCCCTACCTTCAATTTTTATTCCTTCAAATTTGGAAGAAAATTCAGAAATTCTTTAGGTAACTGCCAGAGGTCCAGCCTCCATACTGGCTGTGTTACCTTTTCTCTAAAATGGGGATAGTATTCCCTAATTTGCGTGGTTGGATTTCAGTGAGACACTGCATGTGACACACTTAAAATGCAGTGCTTGGTACAAATATATTGTTTGGAAGATGATAGAAAATACTACTACTACTCGTCTTGTTGCAATTGTTAAAACAGAAAAAGGGTTCTAAGTAAACAGAGTATTGGGGGCGGTGCTCAGAGGAGTCTGGGTCTGCTTCCCCAAAGAGGTGGCCCCTGAAGGAGGGATTGGAGGTTGTCATGACTTATCACGCACAAAAGGAGAAAAAAGGAAAGAAGAAAGTGAGAGATTGTCTTAGCGGTTCAGTATTGATTGGTTTTAGCAACTTTGAAGTTCCTTTTGAGCACACAGGTCCTCTTTATCATCCACCGATGAAAGAAGGCTCTAATCCCCCTCCACTGCCTTTTCTGGCCCAGGACTTCCTGCAGAGCCTGGTGATCAATAGCCACCAGGGGATTTAGAGCCACTTCTCAACACAAATTGTCAGAATCGTGCAGTGGCACTGAGGTTGCTATTGTCTTGTTGTGGGACCATGCCCCTATCCCCAGCTGGACTGTAAGCACTTTATCATACACCAGTAGGCTTCCATGGAAATTTGTTTGATTGAATTAATGGGGAATTAAAACCCTTTTGCCTGGAGTACCTTTAAGTAGACACTTCTTCCTTTAATGGAAACTCCTTTTTTTTTTTTTTTTTAAGTTTATTTATTTTGAGAGAGAGAGGAAGAGAGAGAGCACGAGAGACAGAGACAGACAGAGATCGAGCCCGGCAGGGGCAGAGGGGGAGGGGGAGGGGGAGGGAGAGAGAGAATCATAAGCAGCCTCTGTACTGTCAGCACGCGGAGCCCAACTCGGGGCTCGAACTCATGAACTTTGAGATCATGACCTGAGCCCAAATCAAGAGTTGGGCGCTTCACCTACTGAGCCACCCAGGTGCCCCAAAACTCATTTCTCAACCTTCTTTGTTTTCCATTTCCTGGCTCCAGTTCGCCTTCCTGTACATCTCAAACTGTTCTTTCACACGTGTTCTTTTCCTGAAAAATCATAGTCCCTGCTTAGAGGGGCTCATTCTCTGATGAGCCAGATCCACACCAACTCATTAAAATAGATTTGGTAAAGTCCGTGATAGAAGATAGAGAAGACAGTTGTTTGATCCCCTTATATGATCTTGAGGAAATCTCTTTTAGGAGACTTAGTTTTTTATCCGTAATTTGGGGACGATAGCATTTGTGCCACAGAATTATTGTGTAGATCAAATGAGACAAGGAACTGTTGTGTGTTACCTGACATGCTTATGTCTGGAAATTGCTCAGGATAAATAAGGTGACTGGTAGAATCTTTTTTTGTTTTGTTTTGTTTTGTTTTGTTTTGTTTTGTTTTGTTTTGTTTTTCTTACAGCTTGATTCTTTATTTTGATAGGGGCTGGTCTGTGTTGTTCAGCCATGACTGTTCTGGTGTCACTGAGTATTTTTTCAACTGAGGTGTAATTTACATACTGTAGTTTTTACTGTGAGTGTACTAGTCAGTGGTTTTAGCGTATTCACGAGATTGTGTTACTGTCACTACATTTTAATTCTGGAACACTTTCATTAGCCCCAAAATAAACCACATACTCATTAGCAGTCCCCCCTTCCCCTCTTCCGTGAGCCCCAGGTAGACACTTTCTGTTTCCTTGGATTCAGACTGGGAGATTCTTGAAGAGTATCTCTCTCTCCCATCTTGAATACTTACAAATCATGAATCTTTACATATTTAGGTCCTTTAAACATTTTAAATTTTTTTAGAGAGAGAGAAAGAGAGAGGGTGTACACGTGCACGAATGGGGAGGGCAGAGGGAGAGACAGAGAGAATCCCAACAGACTCCACACCCAGTGTGGAGCCTGATGTGGGGCTTGATCTCACAATCCTGAAATCATGACCTGAGTCGAACTCAAGAGTCGGATCCTTAACTGATCCAGGCACCTCTGGGTCCTTTAAACATTTTTAAAAATATGTGCTGATTTGAAGATGATGAAGAAGATAAAACAGAAGCAGCAGGACAGGAAAGCAAGGATTTGGGTTCCAGACCTAACTGTGCCCTTTGCTTTCTGGGTGACTTCGGGATGTCACTCCCTTGTCTGAGCCGCAGTTGCCGCAGTTAGATGACTTGTATTCAATTTGAGAACTGCTCCCTCTCCAACTTCTCATTTAGGCTTAAACTCAGTGATTTTGAGTCTATGCATGTTTATATTGATTGGCTTTAAATGTGTGCTTGTTCTTTAAGTTTCTTGCTGCTTTCTTATCTTCCATGCTGGCATTGCTTTCCTTTTTTAGTTTCCAATTCAGCGTGCTATGTGTCAAAATACGTAAATATATTATATGTGTGTGTGTGCGTGTGTATAAAACAGTGGCATTTTTGGAGGCAGCTGCCTTGGGAGGACTGATGAGATCATTCATGTAAATTAGCCAAGGATTTGGCACTTAGTGTTAGATAACAGTTCTTTGCGAAGTGAACGATGGGATCACCCGTTGGTGATGGTAGACCAGTTGACACTTGCCCATGTGAAACTTGTTAAATTGGTTGTCCCACATGATCCCAGTCGGAAGCTTCCTTGATCTTGGAATGGGGCTTCTGAGAGAGTCTTCCTTTCCCCCTTTGCCTTCATTGGTGTGTGGAACATGTCAGTGCGAAATTATAGATTTGGAAAAACAAATGCCATGAGAGGAGCAATTTACCTTATCCTGCTCTCTTCAAGTGACACGGGAAATGAAAAACGTCCAAACTAAGACGAATTTAGTGGATACCAAAACCACCAGGCTATTGATTCTTAAAGCCAGACAGCACGGTTATGAATTGGGTGATAAAAATGGAAAGCATTTAGCTTGACTCTGAAGAGAGGGACAGCTTTGTGTTATCACAGCGATTAGGTTCTCCTGACAGCCTCACAACTAATGAACTAGCTCTTATTAACTAGCCTGCTTACTTTCTGTGCTTCATCTGTCTGATGTGTTGTGTGAGTGAGCTACGTCGGAATAATTTGATTTCTTTGATAGAAGCCTGGATGCCTGAGACTTAATCTCTAACCTTAAAGGTAGCAGGACCATTGGCTGCAAAGTTCTTACGTAGAGCGAAGGCAGCAAGAGATTGTTAGAAGCCGTGAATAGTTCTGCACCATTGCAGAGGTGGGGTTTGTATCTCCTGATGGACTTTGGAACTGACAATCAGGTGCCTTTTGGGTGTTAGAGATCAATTATGGAACCTGCATTTATTATCATTGGATGCTGAGGCCCAGAGGAGGTGAGTGTCCAGTTGAGTCACAGTGTAAGTTGCTGGTTGAGCAGGACTAGATTTCCTGAAGCTTGGTCTCATGCTCTTTCTTTCACATCATTTAGAATGTTGAGACCTGTGGTAGGTCCAGGCCAGCCTGTCCTTCTCCAGTGTCCTCGAGTCAGTCCTGCTGTTCTTTGACAGGTTATCCCTGACCCCGTAGGACTGAAGTGCCTCTTCATGACTCTCTGCCTTCATGGTGGTTTCTTTTCTTGACTTCTGCGTGATGATGAAGGTAACTGTTAGCGACTGAATTACATCTCTGCAAAATTCATTATCTTAGTGGTGTCTTAATCCACAGTACCTCAGAATATGTCCTTATTTGGAAATAGGGTCATTGCAGATCTAGTTAGGTAGAATGAGGTCATACTGGATTGGGTTGGGCCCTAATCAAGTATGACCGTTGTCCTTATAAAAAGGGAAATTTAGACAGAGATAGACACACGGGGAGAATGCCCCGTGAATCCTGGGGTTGTGCTGCCGTAAGCCCATGGACCACCAGTAGCTCAGAGACTAGTCTGGGTCAGCTCCTCCCTTGGCAACTTCAGGAGTGCTCATGCTGCCATCTTGGATTTCCATGGAGCCTTCAGAATTATGAGATGATACATTTCTGCCAAGTTACCCATTTTGTGGAACTTCGTTCCAGCAGTTCTAGGAAACTAATACAGCCACCCACCAAGCATTTCATACCATAAAAGTATAATTAGTTATGAGAATAAATAATCGACTGTAGTACCTTCCTTTTTACCCTCCTCCAAAGTTCTTTTGTTTTTTAATTATCAAACTGCCATTAGGTGTGTGGTGAATTAATTGAATATTCATTCATTCATTCATTCATTTATTCATTCATGCTCATTGTTTAGCTGCTCTGTGCCAGATAAAATGCTGGGCACTTTCCCACTGTGTCTCATCCTGGTTCTACCTCATACTACACGTGTAACATGTGTGGCATTTGACCCACACTGAGCCATGGTTTTCTCTTCTCCACAGTGGACCAAAGATACACAAATGTTAGGAGTCTTGAGGGTTGAATGAGATGAAAATGTCAAGTGCCCAGCATGGACCCAGCTGCATAGTAGTTGCTAAATAGCTGCTACTGCTTGAGCTCCCCAAGTGCGAGGTTCTAGAAATTTAAAATCATTAATAATAATAGACCTCCCTGTGTGCATAGAGCAAAGGGATTTAGATAACCTTAAGAAAAGCCACTCTTCTCAAGGAAATACTATACACAAGCATTTATAGTGGCACAATTCAGAATTCCTAAAAGGTGGAAACATCCTGAATATCCATCACCCGATGAATGGATCAGCAAATGTGGTCTATCCCTGCAGTGGAATGTTATCCAGCCATGAAAAAGAACGACCCACTGATACATGCTACAACACAGGGTTGAAGCACAGGAACATTATGCAAGGTGAAAGAAGCCAGGTACAGAAGGCTGGAATATTGTATGGTTCCACCTATGTGGAATATCCAGAATTGGTGAGTCCATAGAGACAGAAAGCAAATTGGTGGTTGTTAGGGGCCAGGGGAGGGGAAATGGGGAGTGGCCACCTAACGGTATGAGATTATCTTTTGGAGTGATGAGAAATTTTTGGAATCAGATTGAGACAGTGGTTGCACACAACACTACGAATGCAGTAAATGCCGCTGGATTCTGTGTTGTTAAAATGGTTATTTTTATGGTAAGTGAATTCTAACCCAGTAAAAAGAAAAGCATCGTTCTTCTTTAGTCACAAGGATGTTTAATGTGGCCCAAATCAGGGGAACGTGGAACAGGGTCAAAATGTCACACTTGGAAGCCATCACACAGTATGGTTCAAATATCTTGAAATTGGGAGGCATAGAGTCTTTGTGATCTGAGGCAAGTAATGTTTCTGTCTAAAAGAGGAATTTTTTTTTCACTTTCCCTGCTGTGGCTTTGGTGACACTGTGACTTTTTATTGCAGTGTAGGACCAGTACTCTCCAAACTGTTCTCTGGCAAAGGAGAACAGTACTGCTCCAGCACACTGAGACCAACCATGACTGATCCTGGGCGTCTAGAGGCCCCATCCTTCAGCACAGTGCTGCCTCACTGTCTTAGTCCACTAGGCCTTCTGGAACACAGTACCACAGACCGAATGGCTGGATTACAAACAATAGAAATGCATTTGTCACAGTAACTGTGATCAGGCTGCTGACATGGTCAGGTTCTGGGGATGATACCCTTCCAGTTGACTTCTTACATCCTCACATGATGGGAAGAGTGCCTCTAATAAGGACACTAATCCCATGCATGGGCTCCACCCTTGTGATGTAATTACCTTCCAGAGGCCCTACCTCCTTATCCCGTCATATTGGGGATTAGAATTTCATCATATGAATCTTGGGGGAACACAGATCTTCAGTCCATTGCACCCATATATGTACCAAATTGGCATCGTGTTAACAGAAATGTCCCCCAAACAAGGACATGGCTATTGGGATGGCCCCCAGCTGGGCCTGCCACCAGAAGCCTGTAAGTTGGTCTCTGGGATGTGTGTTCTTCTTTGCCCAACCCAGAATTCATATTGCTCGTAGAGTTGTTGGTCTTCTTGACCACAGATGGTGTAATTCCTGCCTAGGAGTCTTCAGCAGCTCCTGAGGGTCTGTAGAATGAAGTCCAAGTTCTCCTTCATTTAGCATTCAAGGCCACCCAGGCTCGTTCCCCTCCACCCATCAGCCTCCTTACCTGACTCTGGAAGGAATGGTTAGCTGCCATCCCCTGGTCCCAGGCATGCCCTTGAACTTTCCTGAGGGACTCCTTCTGCCAGGGATGACTTTTCTTCCCTTGGCAGCCATTTGAATTGTGCCATCCTCCTTGGCTCAGCCCAGATGTTTTCCCCTGCGAGCACTTTCTCTGGTCCTGTCTTGTGTTCCTGTTCATGGTGTCTGCGTCTGTCTGGTCCCTATGCTCTCACAAGTCTTCTCAAGGGCAGGAGCCCTGTTGTACCCTTCTCTTATGCTCAGCTCCAAGCCCTGTGCCTGGAATAGAGTGTGTGCCCCGTAAACACGTGCAGAGTGGAATGAGGAGGAAAGTGGCAGAGTCAAGAGAAGGTAAAGAAATAGCTACCTTCTTATCATTTGCCACAAGAGATATTTACATAAAATCTCCATAGGCCTTGAAACCCAGAGGAAAAATAGACTCTGCAAGTTAGACACATCACCCTCCAGCAGTTGGGAAGACTGGAGTGCATTTTTCGTCTCCGCCCTTGTTAAGTGCTTATGAGTGTTTGCTTAAGCAGAATGGAAATGGGAGGCAATGCCTGCTTAAATCATCCCTTTCCAGAGTGAAAATCAAAAGAACGAAGACCAAAACACTCCAATGGGTAGCCTCGTGGATATGATTAAGCGCTGATTTAACATTCAGAAGAAAAACATAAAAATCAGCCTTCCCGGAGCTATAGTCTGACCCCAGGAAAAGCGTGTATCCTCAGGAAAGATCAATTTGCATTAAAGATCTGTTTGGCAATGCATTGTTGAAAGAGGTTAATATTGTAAGTGGAAGTTTTTGATTGCGTCTCGACTCTTTTCTTTCCTTTTGCCTCTCTACCTGTGTCACCCCAGAGAGAGCTCTGTGTGAGAAGTGATAGTCACACTGCCTGCCAGTCAACATCTCAATGGAACTTGAATTTCTGCTCTTAAAAAGCAGAATCTGGGTTGTATGATGCGATAGAAAGGGTGGAAATTAAGGAAAGTCCCTGGGATGCAGATGAACACAGTCCACCTCCCCGGGCCGAGGGAGGTGGTGACTTTGGAGGAAGATGACCACAGTGGATGTGTGGTACTTCCTGGGCCACTAGATGCTAGTAACACCCCATTCTCTCCAGTCTTGACTGTCAAAAATGTTTCCAGACATTGCCAGATGTTCCCAGGGTCGGGGGCAACATTACCCCCAATTGAGAACCAATGTCTTTCAGGCTCACCACGCAGATAAGCAGGAGGTAGACCAGTAGGAAGAAGTCAAAGCAGGCAGAAAGGCAGGGAAATGTGACAGACACAGCGTCCTTCATCTGGGTGCTTGTTCTGCATTGGAAAGTGTGACGTGGGTGGGCTGGAGGTCGTGGAGGCCTTTAATACCATGCTGAAGAAAACACATTGGATTTGAAGTCAGAAGCCTTGGGGTTAATCCCAGGCTGCCCTCCTGTCCCCCCACTATGTGATGAGAATCACTTAACCTTTTGAGTCTTGGTGCCCTTATCTGGAAAGTAGAGTTGCACAGCTTGGTTGTAAAGACTGAGTGAGCTAAGACCGCGTGGAAGCGTCAGTATGGTGCTTGGCACTCATTGCCCAATAAATGTTGTCTTCCTTCTTTAAAAAAAAAAATTTTTTTTTTAATGTTTATTTATTTTTGAGACAGAGAGAGACAGAGCATGAACAGGGGAGGGGCAGAGAAAGAGAGAGGGAGACACAGAATCTGAAACAGGCTCCAAGCTCTGAGCTGTCAGCACAGAGCCCGACGCGGGGCTCAAACTCACAGACCGTGAGATCGTGACCTGAGCCGAAGTCGGACCCTTAACCGACTGAGCCACCCAGGCGCCCCTGTTGTCTTCCTTCTTGAAGACAACGTCTTCACGCTCCCTTGTCTGGTGACCTCCAGTCCCTCTAGCTCCACTGCCACCCACTCAAGCTGCCATCGATGCAGCCTGTGTTATTGCAGAGCCTCGTGGGTTCTCTGCTCCAGCTCCGTCTCAGGCCTGCAGCCACGCTTGCCTCCTGAAGCAGGATGTCAAGAAGGCTCAGAAGACACTTTCCTGTACTGTCCAGCACTGTGGCTCTGGGGCACTTGAAATGTGGCTAGTTCAATTGAGTGGTGCTGTTCCTGTTAGGTGAGCTCTGGAGTTTGAAGACTTAGAATGAGAGAAAAAGAGTATAAAATATCTCAATAATATTTTACGTTGGTGACGTGTTAAAATGCCAATGTTTTCGACATGCTAGCTTAAGTTAAATATATTCTTAAAATTAACTTCCCTTATTTCTTTTTACCTTTTTAAAGGTGGCTCTGGAAAACAAGATGAGTTTTGTAAGAGGAGCTATTGTCTTGTCCAAGGAAGCATATTGGTTTGGTTCAAAAGAGAATCATTTCCTGGCACTGAGTTTTGAGATATAATCTGCTTCACGGAGCAGTCCGTTTAATTTTAAAGAACAGAAATGGCCCCTTTAAAAGAGTAGCCATTTATTGAATAATGTGTTCAGCGCAGGTTTTTTTTCCCCCTGCAGATGTTAGGATGTCTTTTTCCTTTTGAATACTACTCCCTTTACAGTACAGTGTTATACACCCTATACACCGCCTTGAGGCAGGACGAGGGCACACCCATATTTGTTACCTCCCTCCCCACCTTGGTTACGACTGAATGTTTGTGTCCCCTAAGATCTGCCTGTTGAATCCTAACCACCAGTGCAATGGTCTTAGGGGGCTGGGTCTTTGGGAGATGATTAGACTATGAGGGCAGAGCCCGTGCGAGCGGGACTAGTGCCTTTATAAAAGGGACCTGGAAAGCCCACCGTGTGCAGACACAAGAACAAGATGGCTGTCTACAAACTAGGAAGGAGGCTCTCCCCAGACACTGAATCTGCCAGAGCCTAGGTCTTGGACTTCCTACCCT
The DNA here is from genome assembly GCF_028018385.1 of Neofelis nebulosa. Taxonomy (NCBI): domain Eukaryota; kingdom Metazoa; phylum Chordata; class Mammalia; order Carnivora; family Felidae; genus Neofelis; species Neofelis nebulosa. The sequence goes on from NC_080789.1 coordinate 13,791,746, forward strand.
CCAGAATGGTGAGAAATAAATGTTTGTTGTTTAAGCCACGCAGTCTATGGTATTTACCCAAGCAGCCCACACGGATGAAGACGCCCCTCTAACAACTTTGTAGGTGCGACAGCAAGTTCTTAGAATTTGGTTGGTCAAGCAGCTGAAATCCAACTGATTCATTTTAATGTTACTAATACTACTCTAGCCTCTCACATTGCTGTAATCATATTTTGGATATTCTTTTGATCTCCCTCAATGCTTCCAACAGCTATTAGTGCACAGTACTGCCACGGGCTTTCATGAAAAAGGATGGGGGAATGACCTGTCAAGATCCTGAACAGCCAATATGCAGAGCTGATGTTTGAGCCCAAGTCCTGACTCCCCATCCTCTGTAAATGCTGTGAGGCCCACATAGAATGCAGACCATGCCTCGGAGCTTGCTGTGAACATAGTGGAGACAAGATGGCAAAACTCTCAGGCTGCAGGCAGCATGTCCTAACTGCAAAGGTGTGTGACATGGGTGGTTGAAGACCAGACCAGAGACCCTGGTGAGGCCCTCCACCCTTGATCTGACACATCATCATGGTTCTGAGAGCGAAGGGATATGTTTCCTTGCAGCAAGAGGATTTGACTTCACAGCGGGATCAAGACGAACAAAGCTGGCGACAGTGGGCCCTTAGAGTCCTTTGAAACATGGCGAACTCCCAAGTTTTCAATGTTTGTTCCCAAGCATATTGCATGTGGCTTTTACTCCTGTAGTTCACGTGATTAATTTTTAAACAGTGCCTCCGAGGCCAAACACCATTCTCCAAATGAAAAAAGGAATTGGGAGTGCCAGTTTGACAAGCCCAAGGATCATCTACAGGAGGGAGATGCCTTGGGCCCTGATGTGCAGAGAAGAGAGGGAGGGAGGAAGCATCTGTAGGGTGGGCCTCCAGGAGCGATGCCTTGGACTCGGGGGGAGAGACCAAACCCCCTTTGTGTGTTCCTCCTCGTGGAGCAGAGAAAGGAAAGAGAGTTGCCAAAGTGAACTTTGCAGGTGACCTCAAATGTACCAAATGGTCTCTGCAGGGTTCACTGCAACTGTAGGGACCTACCTGAGGTGCTGTGTGGCTTCTGTTTCTCGTATTATAGATGTTGTGGAGTCCCGCAGCAAGATGGCAAGCTTTTGTTTAGAGAAGGCTGCCAGGTGCCTGCCTGATGGCCAAGGCTGTCTGGCATGTTCATTCACTCGCTCGTTCATCCATTTAAGGGCTGCCTCCTGTGTGCCTAGGTGCCATCCTGGTTTTTGCCCAAGTGGAGACTGAAATGTAGTGAGTGAGGCAGCCATTACCTAAGTAGTCCATCAGACGATTGTATCATTCCAAAGTTTGATGTGTGCAGAGGAGGAGGAGGTAACCAGAGAGCAGGACGGAGGACGTGAGGGAGGGGCACTGAGGCCTGGGACCCTCTGAGAAGACCCCTGTGAGTTGACAGCACTCAAGAATCACAAGGACTTAGCCAAGCGAAGAGCAGAGCGAGAAGCATTCCAGACAGAGGGAAGACACTTGCAAAGGCCCTGAGGTGTGTTCCAGAAGTGAGAGGGCCGGTGTGGCTGGAGGCAAGCAGAATTGAAGGGATGCTGGCCAGAGAGGAGGACGTAGAGACAGTTAGAGGTCACGCCGTGAGATCCTTACAGACATGACAAAGAGTTAGGGGGTTATTTTAAGAGCTGCGGGGAGACGTTGAATAATTTCCGGTGTGATCTGAGTTAGGAGGCTATCATACTGGGCACACGCGTGAGATGATGGCGGTTTGGATTTATATAGTGGCAGTAAAACTGGAAAGAAGTGGGTGTATCAAAGGACAGAATAAATGTTTCAGAGGTAAAAATGGCAGGGTTTGAGGATGGCCAGATTTGACAAGATATGAGGAGTGAGTAAGGAATTGAGGTACTTGGTAACTGGTACCCAGGTATCTGGCTTGAGCATTGATGTAGATGATGGTTCTCTTTAAGGCGGCGGGAAGCTCTGGAGAAGAGGGGGTGGAGAAGGGGGAGATTGGGATTGAGGCACACGTGGTAGGGAAAATCATTGTACATGTGAGTCTGGAGGTCAGATGAGAGGCCAGAGCTGGAGATACAAAAGTGGGAGACATCAGCCCGGAGACCGTCTCCCAAGTCATTGGAATGGGAGATCTCACCTGGGGAGAGAAAACAAGATGGGTCCCACACTGCATCCTGGAACATTCCTGGAATTTGCCATCTGGACAAGAGAAGGCTACAGGAGAAAAGGAATGTATGAAATAAATATCTCAGATAATAGCACAGTGAGTTTACCAGAGAAAGGTAATAGCACCTCTTAGTAGTTGACTGACCATTTGAAATCAGACATGATTAAATGGAACAAATCTGCCTGCCTGATAGTGCGTTTTCCTACCCCAACATTTGGCTTCCCAAGTAGAGCCGTGGTAAACAAGTGTGGTTGTGCTCATCTGAATGACTGGATTTTTCCAGGCCAGTATAATTGGAAAGAAGGAGGGCTAAGGGAGGCATGCATGCTTGCAGAGGGAGGTTATAATAATGGACCATGGCATCTAAGCTGAATGAGAGAGAATAGAAAGAAAATCTAGACCTGGTTGGACAGTAATGAAGAAAGCCGGTGGACTGGGGTTCATGATGACAGTGAAGAATTTGGGCAATGGCAGCCTGGGAAGGCTAGCAGGGGGCTGGATGGGGGGGTTGATGTTGACATTTGAGATTTTTGGGGACTGTGCTGGTTTTGGTGACACCAAGAGCTAGAACATAAATTTGGTCCACATGAAGTGGCAGATGTTGTGAACCGACCATTCCCATCATGGAACTGAGGTGGAGAGGCAGAAGGACGTGTGGTGGACGCTGAGGTCTTCAGACAATGAGAAGAGTAACCAGGAGCTTCCAGATGACAGTGACAAGGACAGAGAGAACGATGCTGAGCCAAAGACGAATAGGGGCTTCAGGAGAGGGAGAACCAGTAAGAGTTGGCAGACAGCCGGAAGCCTGGAGGACAGAGGCCTGCCTTGTAGCCATTTCGTACTTGCTTGAGAAGAGTAGGGGAAAGGGTTCTCCTTTGGGGAAGGCAGAGATCGGGGGACAGCTGTCCTTTCACACAAGAGCAGAGCTGGAATGAAGCCAGGTGAAGCTGAGGATAAAGAGGAGTTTGCTGATCACATAGTGGAAGTTCCACAGGATTCTACAGTTGGGCTTGGGAGGAAGGTGTGGGCTGGCCCTTGTGTCCCAGGAGTAGTTTGTATGGTCGTGAATATCCAGGAGCCTGCCGGCTGTGACTGAAATACTCAGTCATCGATCCATTCAATGTTTATTGATCTCCTCCTGTATGCTAGATACTGTGCTAGCAACAAAGAAAACAGCTGTGGCCAAAACAAAGTATCTGCCCTTGAGGCATCAGTTGTGTGTCCTGTAGCATAGAACTGATTTTCTGGGGTGTTTTGTTTTCTTTTGTTTTTGTTTTTCAGGAAGCACCGGAATTTGAGTCCCAGGGTTTCCAACTAAATCAGTGTCCTTAGCCTCTCTTGGTCTCTGAAAGATGGATATAATGCAGCCTCTGTGGGTGGTGTTGGTGCTTTTCAGTCATTCAAATATGGAAGAAGTGTTTTTGATGGGAAGTCAGGATGGGTCATCAGAGCAACCTCTAGTCCATAAGATGCTTCTGTTCGATTAGAAAAAAGCACTTTTCCTTCTAGAAACTCTCTTTCCGTCTATCAGAGAACTGTTGTAATAAATCTGCCATCAACAGAGTCCAGGATGTGATGGTTCTCCCTAGTGCACTGGCCAGTCCCTGCAGGGGTAAGGTGAAGGAGGGGGTCAGGTAGGAGTGGAAGGAGGCCAGCTTTATTTATCAATAACCAGTTGTTTACTCAGTGCTTTGGTAGTAGAGTGCACCCGCATCACCTGGGCTCTTGTTAAAATGCAGATTTTGATCCGTGGAGCTGGGGTGGGGCCTGGCAGTCTGCCTTTCTCTCAAGATATGAGCCCCCACTGCTGCTGCTGCTGCTGATTTAGGCGCCACACTTGGATGGAGATGGCTAAGTGTAAACCAATGTTTTAGCTCCTGGTCTCTGGCAGAGGCTTAAAACAAACACTAGAGGGCCAGCATCCTTTGCCCTTTCGGGGTTTTAGTCTGATGAAGAGAGATTAGAGACAGGAGATGATTAGAAGACAATGACAGTGGATGATGGGCATTGAGGAGGGCACTTGTTGGGACTAGCACTGGTGTTGTATGTAAGCAAGGAATCATGGGAATCTACTGGAGAAGCCAAGAGCATACTGTATATACTGTATGTTAGCTAACTTGACAATAAATTATATTTTAAAAATAGTTAAAAAAAAAAAAAAGACAATGACAGTGATCTGGATTGTGCTCCCGATGGCCTTTGGAGTTTGGAACAAAGGGAGGGAACATCTCCAGGTCTGGACTTGCCAGAGATGTTTCACTGAAGCAGCCAGGACTTAAAATTTCTCCTGAGGTCTAGCAGAGGAGGGAAGACATGGCAGGACAGTCGGGCTGTGTGTGAGAGGCTTGGGCAAAGGTGTGAGGTGTGGATATAACACTAGCAATAGTACAAATAATGACACAACAAAGCCAACATCGGTGGAGGGTCTGTCTGCTGTAGGACCTGTATTATAAGCTCAGTGAGGGCCAGCCCTGTGCCCTCTTAGGAACTGGGACAGCCTCTTGCAAGAAAGGTTCACTTGAGATTGGGATGACTGTTATGACCAGAATTCATGATCCCCAAAGACCACCAGGGAGCCGAGTCTGAGGCAAAAGCAAAGAGCCTTTATTCGAGCTAGCTCTATTCGAGCTAGCTCGAGCTCAATCCCCTACCTGCACCGACGCAGCGGTGAGATGCCGCAGAGAGAGAGCGAGTTTCAAAAGCACAAAGGTTTTATACGGATTTAGGGGTAGTTGGGGGGGGGGGTGATGGTCGCGGCCTTAGCTGATTGGCTGGGGAAGGGTCAGAGTCCTGTTGCGCAGGTTGCTGGGTGTGGTTTGAATGGGAAGTTTGAAGGGTGAGCAGGAAGTTACTCAAGGAGAGGAGGCGTGGTCTGAGGTTTGAGCTGGAATTTCTTTCTGTGGTTTTTCCGGAAAGGGGGCCATGTTGGGGACATAGTCACTCAAGATGGAGGACACAGAACAAAATAGAGTCGGCCGGTCTAGGTCTGCTCTTTCAATGACAATATGGGACTGACAGGATTCACCCTATCTTATAGTTACAATTGGTAATTGTAACAAATAACATATAGCCTGTAACAACATAGAATATAACATGTAACAAATCTGTTACACGCCTATAGGATCAGTTGGGGCTCCTTATAATTCTGAAGGGTTTCAGTCATTGGGTTCCTTAGACTTTTGTTTGTTTCCTTTGGAAGTTACTTAGATTTTTATTCACTCTTCATGTGCAGAATTTCTAGACAATTCACATGTCTTGAACACCCATGAAAATTCATTTCTAATGATGCTAATTAAAAGAGAATCTCCAAGAGTGCCTGGGTGGCTCAGTCGGTTAAGCATCCGACTTCAGCTCATGGTCTGTGAGTTGGAGCCCCATGTCAGGCTCTGTGCTGACGGCTCAGAGCCTGGAGCCTGCTTTGGATTCTGTGTCTCCCTCTCTCTGTGACCCTGCCCCGCTCACTCTGTCTCTCTGTCTGTCAAAAAATAAATAAAGGTTAAAAAAAAATTTTTTTTTTAAAGAGAACCTCCAGGGATGCCTGGCTGGCTGTCATTGGAGCATGGGGCTCTTGATCTCGGGGTTGTGAGTTCAAGCCCCAAGTTGGGCCTAGACCCTACTTCAAAAAAGAAGGAGAAGGAGAAGAAGGAGAAGGAGGGGAAGGGGAAGAGTAAGGGGAAGGGGATAACAACTGTCTGGTGTTGATCAGCTCAGCTCAGCATTTGGAAGGTGGGCTTCTGATTGGAGTCTTTCAAATGGTAGCCAGCCACCCCCAGAAGATGTATTCCTAATTAGGATCCTGCAGATCTTAACTTACTGAACCTGTCATGGAAAGTAAAACTAACACATGTATTTTTCACTGTGTGCCCTGAGGTATTTTGAATCAACATGCAATATAACAAGAAGACGTGGTGATTCAAATTTTAAAATATTTTTCAGTTATAAAAGCAACACATATTCTTTGTCAAAGTTTTTTGGGAGAAATCTGTATTCAGATATATTGAAATGATCAGTATCCTATACCCAGAGATAACCTTTAACTTTTATACTGTTCATATGTATAGTTGTATCGGTATTTATACGTGTTTTGTTGGACTGAAAGATACTTGTAATCACATTTATGTTCAGCTGTGAGTACTGCTTTTGTGGCTTTAATAGAGCATGATAATTTTTCTGGCTCATACAGTGTTCTGCATAAATGTGACTTTCATTGGTTAAAACAGATGGGAGAAGACAGATCGAGTAGGAGAAGTTTAGGAGCAGAAATTGACCAGCTTGGCCAAGGAATTGGATGATGGGTTTTGAGGCATTTTATTTTATTTTATTTATTTTTTAAATATGAAATTTATTGTCAAATTGGTTTCCATACAACACCCAGTGCTCATCCCAACAGATGGAGGCATGGGCATTTTAGAGGTGACTCTTTGCCCTGCCTATTCACCCTGGAGTCTGTCTCCCTCAGACCAGGCAAGAACCGGTTCCAGACTGGTTTCCCCAGTTAATCCATCAACATTTGCACAGGTATGGGAGGTGATTTCCAGACCTTCCTTCTTTCTTGTGTTCCTTCACTGTATTGACTTCCTGGAGTAACTCCTGATATAAATTGAGATTTTTCTTTAAATTGTGTTTTTAGTGCACAGAGGTGTCATTTAAAAGTCAAATCCATGAGGGAATATTTTTTTACCTGCTGGGTTTAATTTCAGATGCCAGTGTTATCATAAAATGCAAACCACCCTGGACTCTGTTTCAAAACTTAGGACAAATTGTGCCAGTTGAAATTAACTTTTGCAGATGGAGTGAAGAAAGGAGGAAAGGAAGTGTTTGAAAGAGGTTTTTAAAAACGGTTTTAAATATTAATGCCACTTGCGTTCAGTTCCGTATATATTCCTACTACTTACCCCTGAAGTCCAAATTCATCTATTGCTTTCCAGTTTTTGCTCCGTCTGTTGTACTTTTTTTGTTTGTTTTGTTTTGTTTTGAGAGGGAACAAACGGTGGTGATGTATTTAACCAGGGGAGGAAAGTAATCCTAAGATTCAACATGAAAGATTTAGGTTAGATCAGAAGGGAAACGACCCCTGGCAAAGGTTGTTGGAATCAGTTACTTGGGGAGAGCAGAGCCCAAGGCCTCTCGGCCGTAGGGGCATGTAACCTTTGGCCCGTTCATCAACCTTTCTAGGCCTTAGTTTTCTCATCCACTAAATGGGGATGAAAAATAGTTTCTACCTCTTAGGTTATTTTGGAGAATTAAAAGAGCCTGAGACATAATACATGCTGCTTATTGCTAGTTGTCTTTACTATTATTATAAGTGAATTGCAGGGGCGCCTGGGTGGCTCGGTGGGTTAAGCATCCGACTTCAGATCACGTCATGATCTCCTAGTTTGTGAGTTCAAGCCCGGTGTAGAGCTCTGTGCTGACAGCTCAGAGCTGGAGCCTGCTTTGGATTCTGTGTCTCCCTCTCACTCTGCCCCTCCCCAACGTGTGTGTGTGTGTGTGTGTGTGTGTGTGTGTGTATTCTCTCTCTTTCAAAAATAAATAAACATTAAAAAAAATAAGTGAACTGCAAAAGAAACAACAACAAAAACAACAGCAACAAAAAAACCAAAAAAAAAAACAAACAAAACCAACAACCCAAAAACCAAACAACCAACCAAACACCACGAGAGGCAGTTTTAATGTGGTGTCTTCCTGAAGGAGAATCCAGTGGGTCCTTCTGATTGAAGTCACCCATTTGCACTTGACAATGTCAGCCAGGACTTCTTTGTTGGGCTCTTTTCTCCCAAGCCCTGTGGGAATGGGGAGTGAGAAAAACATGATGCTTCTGCCCTTCTGCTCTCAGGAAGACGTGGGGCTCACCTGGCCTCATGCTCCATCAGTCCTTTCTGGGCCCTTCTTCAAGGGATCTCTCATTTAAGACTCTCTGGCAGAGAGGGCATCGCTTCATTGTAGATGGACAACATGGAACTTACCCGGAGACGGGGAGTTCGGCAGTGTTGCAGCTAGTTGAGCGTGGAACTGGATTTGAAGCCACATCAGTGTCACTGCATAGCCTCCTGTCCCCAGTATGTTCTTCCTGAGAGATCCCCCAGCATCTGGGAAATCCTCATTCGTAGTGAGTCACAGTTGGTGTGGAGGGTTTGTTGCCCATGCTTCAGAATGAAAAACTTTCTATGGTAGTGGAGGGGGCTGGGGGCACCTTTTGTCAAATCAACATTCTTTGTTGAAAGGGGTTTTGCTTTTTTGGTTTTACTTTCTAGGCCACACCCTCCAGCCTTGTGGTCTTTCCTGTGTTTCGAGGGAGGGCCATTTCGAAAATGGCGTCAGAGTGGTTGCAGAAGAAAGCCTGGCACTGACAGTTGAGATTGGCTCCATTAGGTGTTTATTGCCGGCCACTTGCTGAACGCAAATTCCTAAAGCTCCAAAAGGCTTTTTTTTTTGGTTAGACTCTGATTCCATTTGTACGTTCAGCAGACAGTTATCAGCCAGCCAGCAGGTGACAGGCAGTATGCTAAGTCTTAGGCCAATGTAAGATGGGCGGACAGGGTGTCTGTCTCCCGAAGACGCCACGGCTGGTGGGGAGGGGAGACAGTTCAACCAGACCCTAGTCACATGGGGCTTAGGGGTTCTGGCAGAGGGAAGGACATTTGTGGGACTACCCAAGGGGACAGCAAAGCCAGCTCTTTCGTGGACATTGTTCTTTGGGGATGGGAAGCCTTGTATAGATACCTGCAATAGTAGCTTCCGCCCTGTTTGGGAGGTTCCTAACATGTGGATCCCGCATTCCACCTGCAGCCATTGTGACATCCACATTAGGATATAGGTGAAGAGGTTGCATGGTCTGTTGGGTTTTAAATTCCTTTGTAAGGCATATGACCTGTGGTCAGATACCCAGGTGAAGGATCATGGGCCCCTACTCCGTGAGAATTGACCTTCTCCTCCCTCTTTGAACATGTCTCAGGCAGTCTTCTGCGTGTACTTAGGACTGGCTCTCTGCAGATGAGTTGTAGGTTATCTGTGTTCCTCTCCGTTTTCTGCACATTTTAATTGTTTCCATGCTTTTCTGGATATCTTCTTCTGTATTAAAGGCGGGAGCTATTAAGATAGTCCCTGGTGAGTGTTTGTGGGTTATCAACTGTGATCCAGTTGTAGTCCCCTGCAGATGATGATGTGGCCAGTGCAGTCTCCTCTCCTCTGAGTGTGCCATCAGTCAGCCTCCAGTGCCTTCCTCAGCTCTTCCTATCTGGAACTCGGGAACGGTTCTGGCATCTTGGCCACACCTGCATCAGTCAGCAACTTCGTTTGTCTTTCCACAGAGCTCTGTGCACAGCTCAGTCTGTCACATTCTTGCTGCAAGCTAACCTACACTATAGAATACATGCCTGTGTGTGTGTGTGTGTGTGTGTGTGTGTGTGTGCATGAGAGAGAGAAAGAGAGAGAGAGAGAGAGAGAGAGAGAGAGAGAGAGAGGCAGAAGGGAGAGATCTCATAGGGTTTTTTGTTTTTGTTTTTTCTTATAGAGAGAAAGAGAGAGAACATAAGCTGGGGAGGGGCAGTGGGAGAAAGAGAATCTTAAGCTCCATGCTCAATGCTAAGCCTGACGTGGGGCTCGATCCCACAACACTGGGATCATGACCTGAGCCGAAATCCAGAGTCGGACGCTTAACCGACTGAGCCACCCAGTGTCCCTTGAGATCTCATACTTTTTATCATCCTTTATTCATTTACTTTTTAAAGAGCTGTCTCTGTTTTGATAAACTGCAAGACTGCCGCACTTGTCTCAGAATAGAAGGTTAGCAGGAGATTGTGGACGAGTCCGATACTTTCACGACCTACAGGGTATTTCTCCTCTGCAATCTGCATCCATTTACAGTGCTAAGAACTCAGCCCTTCCTCTCTGCTCTTCCTTTCAGAAAGTATTATGAGGGAGGCCGAGGACCCCGTGCTCCGGGCAGAGAATCGGCGCTGGGATTAGGGGTTGTCACTTCTGAGAGGATGCTGGGAATCTGCAGAGGGAGACGGAAATTCCTGGCTGCCTCGCTGACTGTTCTCTGCATCCCAGCCGTCACCTGGCTTTACCTCTTTGCCGGGAGCTTTGAAGGTAAGAAGGAGGCTTCCTCACAGGGAGAGGGATGGAGAGGGAAGAAAAAGGACACTGGCCGTCCCAGAGTCCTCGGAAGCCCCCTCCGGGTCACCGTGTGGAGCAGGAGAACGTTGGTGCTCAGGCAGAGACTTGCGTGGGGCTTACACGCGTGTTGGAGGGAGTCTGTCGTGAGGAGGAACACAGAGAAACAGGAACGAAGTCAGGTGCACCTGGGTGCAGTGGAGCTACCAGCTTTCCAGGTCGATCGCTGTGTCAATAGCGGGCGAAAGGTTTGGGCCCTGGAGAGGTTTCTCAGCCGCATGGAGCCAGCTGTTTCATTCATTCTTCCATTCATTCATTCATTCATTCATTCACTCACACATTTCACATTTTGTTGTGACTCTTGCTGCTGCTGCTGCTGTTGTGGAACATCTGCACCGAACCAGGTGCTGGGAATGCAGCGATCACAGATCTGGACATTCACAATGCGTTGGGGGTTGGGGGGGGACGACAGGTGAGCACAGGACTGCCGTGCATGGAGCCCAGGGTGCCGCGGGAGGCAGCCGTTGGGGTGTCAGGCCTGGCTGGGTGTGAAAGATGATGGTCACACTGGCCGGATGGAGGCGTTCAAGCAGAGGAGCGGCCCTCCCCAAGCCAATCAAAACAAACGCCGATCCTTGTCGCTTCTCAGCAATCAGTGGAGAAGACAAGCCTGGCCATTCTCCCAGCCAGCAATTTCAAATGCTGCACAGTGTTTCGCGTATCAAAGGTGGTTTTCTAAGCTTCAGGGTGGGAAGGGATGGGAGCATCGAGGAGGACGCTTTCTTTTTATTTATGCCCATAAGTGAGTTCAAAAAAATCTCCGATGAAAATCTGTCTCAAGGAAGTCACCACTGTGTTTTTAAACATTTCCTTTATGCATAATTTTTTTGACAGCTCAAGGCTACCTTTTAATTAGGAGTTGTGGACTTTGTGAGATTTGCCCTGAGTTAGCTCGACTGAGTGTGATCGGGGTGGCTGTGTGCCTGTAGAGCAGGAAAGGGCCCGTATGTCCTGCCCCATACGTCCCTGGAGTCGAGGAGTTTCCATATGAGCAGCTACGTGGAGTAAATTATGCCATGGCAGTGGATGATTAAGTTTTGGCAAAGAGATCAGAGGGAGAAAGGTGAGTTGATGTGGATCCTAGAAGAGACAGAAGGAAGCATTGGGCCAGGGATGATGGAAAAGCCCTTGTAAAAGAAGGCTGAGAGCACCCAGTGCCAGTCCAGGGTTAGCACGTGAAAACCTTGACCCTGCCAATATAACGGGACTAGTGATAATACTAATGATGTAACAATATTAACGATAATGAGCATGCCAGTGTTTCAGACATTCCTGCGGGCCAGTTATCGTTGCAGGGGCTTTGCATGCATTGTCTCGCTCTCCCCAGTAATCCCATGTAGTAGGTATACAAGAGGAGGGCGAGGCAGAAATCCTTCAGTGATCTGTCCAAGACCCCAAAGCCCGTCAGGATGGGCCTGTGTTATTGGACTCGAGATCTGAGCTTCGTAACTACGATACCATGTTGTAGATGGGGGCTCCAGTGAGGTATCAGACTTTGGCTTAGGGGTTTGACAAGGTGTCACATGACCTTTCTGGGTGCCTCAGAGGGAAGTTGCAGAATTTTCATTTGCACTCGTTGATAAAAACCCAACCCCAAATGATTTTGGCAAGAAGGGAATTTGGGGGCTAACAAAACCAGTAAGTTCAAATGTAGGACGGGCTTCAGGCAGGGTTGGATCCAGGGGCTCAAATGATATTTTTGTAGCGCAGTCTCCCTTCTTGCCTTTGCTCTCCATTTCTCCACCTTGGTTTCTTTCAGGGCAGTTTTATCTCCACAGAGGAAGCTTTAGTTTACAACTTACATTCACCAGTGCCTGTGGAAAGAGGAGTTCGTCCTCCCCCTGCTTCCACAGTATTGCCTGATTGGATTGCCTCTGGTCACTTGTGGTCCAGAGACCAATCACCGTGGCTGGGGGAGGTGCCTATTTTTGGTCTTAGGGTAAAGAGGAGTTCCCTGAAATACATGGAGTCAGAATGAGGGACTCAAAATGGCCCCCAAAGGTAAATGGTGCATTTTCCCAAAGAGGAGACTAGGAGTGGATCTGACATATGGAGAATGTATAATTGGCTGTGCTTAGTGGTAGGTTGATGTCAGCTAGAATCTCCTTTCCAGCCTCCTGCTGTCTGGGCCAGCCTTGGCTGATGGAGTGACCACTATCTCTGACTTTGAATGACTGTATTAGACTATCAGACAGACGACGGGAAACAGAGAGGATTGAGGAAATAATACTCTGAGGTGACCTGTACAGACTGGAAAGAGGTGCCCTATTTACCAACATGTTGCTAATAATAAATCCTCCCCTTGTGACCAAATCACAAACTGCATTAAATAGGGGCTAGATGATGTGAGTACGTTAACAGAAGTATCCCAGCTAGAATGACAGCGGGGATAGATGCCTTTTCTGGGGTATCAGTTAATCCACAGCTGGACCACAGCATTTATTTCTAGATGCCACACTTGGAGGACAATCTAGACAAGTCAGCACATTCAGGAGAGTCTAGGCGAATGCCAGTGCCAATCCAAACCTTGTGACATGCAGAATAGTGGAAAGAATTGGGGCTATTTACCTTGGAGAAGCAGAGGTTCCACTCCAGGTGTACCTGATCGGCTTCCACAAACAGTCAAGGAGCTGTCGCCCGAAAGAGAGATGGCCCCAGAATCTATGGAGGGACATGGCAGGGAGCCAGCTGTCGAACTCATCCTAGTAAAGGATCATCCTGTCCAGGGCTGGAATGAGCTGCCCTGGGAGGTAGTGAAACACCCAGCATGAGAGGTGTGTAAATACAAGTGTCGTGTGGTACGGGGAGCTCAGCATGGGGCGGGGGGGGGGGGGGCGGTAATGTAGGGCAGGATGACCCAGAGATCCTGAGGCTCTAGAAAAGGCTGAGTATGTACTGGGAGACAAAGGTACCTCCGTGGAGCCCTTGCCAGTTGTCAGCAGATATCAGTACATTTGCAAAAGAGCCTGTGGAGACATTCTTTTCTCTGCAGTTAAACATAACTTTGGGGCGCCTGGGTGGCTCAGTCGGTTAAGCGTCAAACTTCAGCTCAGCTCATGATCTCGTGGTCCGTGAGTTCAAGTCCCGTGTTGGGCTCGTGCTGACAGCTGTCAGAGACAGCTGACAGCAGAGCCTGGAGCCTGCTTTGGATTCTGTGTTGCCCCCCTCCCCCTGCCCCTCCCCTGCTTGTGCTCTCTCTCTCTCTCTCTCCCTCCCTCAAAAGTAAATAAGTAAATGTTAAAATAAAAAAAAAAAAATGTAACAACTTTGCAATCCGTTTATTGACCCCCTTGAGTTTTCTGTTCAAGGCAGGTGGAGCCATAAATAAGGGACAGAGTTGCTGCCTGTATTCATGGGGATGCTATTTATATTTTATGTGAGTTTATTTATTTTTCAACCCCGTTTAATTTCGATGGATCTCTTGAGAGCAGAGCCTAGACTCTCCCAGAGATGCAGATGCCTCCTGCATAAAGTTTTCGAATTCGATGACACACAGCAGTAAGATCTATTGAGAGTATCCTGGATGATAGCCTCAGGCTCCGAATCATCTGAGCCAGAGTAGCGGTGTGATTTGGGGTACAATCACTGCTCTTTCTAAGCCTTTGTCTCCTGCTACACGAAGTGACATAAAACTGAAGGTCACCTGGGGTGCCTGGGTGGCTCAGTTGGTTGAGCGTCTGACACTTAATTTCGGCTCAGGTCATTATTTCCTGATTCATGAGTTCGAGTCCTGCATCAGGCTCTGCGCTGACAGTGCAGAGTCTGTTTGGGATCCTCTCTCTCTCTCTCTCTCTCTCTCTCTCTCTCTCTGCTCCCCCTGTGTTCTCTCACTCTCTCTCAAAACAAATAAACTTAAAGAATATATTTTAAAAAAAAATGAATGTCACCTGTTGGGGCTATTGGGGCACTAACATTCTGGAAGTCTTCTATTCTAAGCATCTGACGTGAATGAATTGGAAATGCCAGAATCTTCTCCAGTTAATGGCAAATATGTCAGGAAGAGGGAATCGGCTTCCTGTGATTTGCTCCTGAGTGTGGATCCAGGATCAATGCATAAAAGTTATGAGGAAACAGGCATTGACTCAATGTAAGAAAAGAACCATTGTAATCGCAGATTCGACTTGCCAGGTGTTGGAGTCCACATCTTGGAAAGTGATGAGATCCCCATTCGCAGAGCTGTTTGTCAAAGGCCAGGTGCCTGCTGGTTACAGATGCTGATCAGGGGATGTCTTTGCTGGCACTTCAGCCCCCCCAGTTCCTCAACCCTATTCGTTTCCTCCCCCATCCTCCTTTTCTCCTGTAGCATCTCAGTTACCATTCCCAGCTACCCGTCCATCAAGCTCAAAGCGTGGAGTCTTTGCTTCCTTCTTTATTCTCTCCATCGCCGGGTGCCACATCCTGTCGCACCTGACTGTGGCCTCTTGCGGCCACGTCTTTGCTTCCCGCCTTTCACCACTGCCATGGCCCTAGCTCAGCCATTCACCTTCATCCTTTGTGGTCGCGGCTGATGGAACATCCCGCCGTCTCACACATGTCCTCCAGCCTCCAGAGAGCGGCCAGAGCTCAGTCGCGGGGCCATCCTGCTCCTTGCCGGCTGTGCTGCCTCTGTTTCCTTATGTCCCCTCCTGTCTTCCATCAGCCACACTGGATTCGCTTCGGGTGCTGTGTGCACCTGCCCTCTGAGACTGCTGGTCTTCTCACATGCTGGCTCCTGGGACACTGCTGCCCTTCCATCCTTCCCCGCAGCCCACCCCCCCTCCTTCCCTCCTTCTTTGCTGGGCTGACTTAGACCCTCAGGTCTCAGCTGAGCATGATGGGTCCTCCCCCTTAGCTAGGTTGGCTTCTGCCACGTCTACAAACTCCTTTTACTTTCTTTTCTTCATACCCTCATTACTTTTCTTGTGTTTTCTTTTATTTTTTAAAATTTCTTTATTAATTTTTGAGAGAGAGACAGAGTGTAAGCAGGGGAGGGGCAGAGAGACAGGAGGAGACACAGAATTGGAAGCCGGCTCCAGGCTCTGAGCTGTCAGCACAGAGCCCAACATGGGGCTCGGACCCACGGACTGCGAGATCATGACCTGAGCCGGTCGGACCACTAACCGGCTGAGCCACCCAGGCGCCCCTTTTCTTGTTTTTTTTTAATCACCTGTCTTCACAAGTGAGTACAGGCCTTAGGAGGGAATGGAGTGGTTTTCTTCTATTCATCTTTCTGTCACTAGAACCTACTCCAGCGTCAGGAGAATTGTTTGTTGAATGAATGAATGAGAGAAGAATGCCCTCTTCTGGCTTTGAATGCCGACAGCTCTCAGCTCTCACCGTTGCCCTCTGGGTTCTCTCCATACTCGTGGTCACTGCTTGGGGTCTTTCACAGACATTTTCCCTTAGCTCATAATTTCCATCTTTACTCAGGTGAATGCCTCGTTGAACGCATTGAGAAAACATCTGTTTTCCTACTTCTCAATTTTTGCTCTTTGTTCCTTCTGTCCAGTATACAGTTGTCTTTTTTTCCCACTACTCTTCCTCCCAGCCAACATCTTCAGCGCCCAAATTCAATGTCATTTTCCCCTAATGTCTGATTCTGTGTGGAAACTTCTATGACAGCACTCATCAAGGGATGTTTTGCTTGTGTGGTGTCTTTCTATCCACTCGCTTTTGAGTTTCGTGAGACAAGGGGCTGTTTTATTTATCTTTCCATTCTCAGAGCCTGGGCATCACTCTTAGTTGGGCCTTAGTGAATGTTGACTGGGTGGGAGTCCGGATGTTGATGGAAGCAGGGGTCTGTAGTAGCCAAGGGCTCATCCGGAGCCCTGAGCATCTGTGATTTTGAGACCTCAGAATATGGCTCCAGGAGCCACCCCTTAATTCTGGATGGAATGTTAATTCTTGGACTTGAGTAATTCTGCTTAAACACACCTCTGTTTGAATTTAGATCATGCGTATTATTTTCCACCAGAATCACCTTATCTCATGGGCATGTGAGTTTTATTTACGGGCTGTGGCTCTGTCTCTTCTGCCCATCATGGAGATGGTATTCAGCTGTTACTGAATTACCAGCATGCGGAGAAAGCGTGCTTTTCGGCCATTCAGAAGATTTTTCACACATGCTGCCTTCTGATAATTTATGACCAGCTCTGTGCAGAAGCTCAGGCCGGAAGCTTTCAATGGTCAGGGAGGCAGGGCCGGGAGGGTGCGGGTGCTTTCAAAAGGAAATGTCTTCAGAGGATGCAAAGTCCTGAGCATTTAAAACTGGTGTCGGGAACAGGCACAGGATATTAATATCTGGACTGGTTTCAGCCCACACCCACATTTTAGTTCACTGTTCATGCCATTCTTATCAACACAAATTACTCCTAAAATGAATGGTTTGAGAGTTGTCTTGATAAATTTCAGCAGAAAGAAATGAGGGCCTGACATTTGACTGTTTTGAAGAATTGCATTGAGAACCAAGGACTTGTAAGTTAAAGTGTTTTCCTTTTCACTGTGAGGGATCACGGGGCGCATGAATGGTGGAAAAGGGGAGGTGGGGGGGCGGTGTCCAAACCTGACCGATTCCCTAGCCTCCCGTCCACTTCCCTCAGCCCAGAGACCGTGCCCCAAGGTTGGTGAGTTTGGAGTGTGCGAGGTGCTAGTGAATGATTTGCTCAAGGTTTTGGTGTCTATCCCCTGGGATGAGTCTCTGTGGCAGCTGTGATGTGAGCCATGCCCTCCTGCCAGTGGCCCAAATGAACCCCATAATGAGGTGATTATGGGGTGCAAAAACACAGGGTGCTGAATGCAGAATGAAATGGAAAGTATACAAATTTTTCTTAATAGGTCAGAAATGAAGGGCTTTCCTGGCCAGTGCTTCCTAGCTGTTCGTGCCGAGTGGAAGCCTACGAAACAGGATGTGAGGGAGGCAGCAGTGAGTGGAGCCCAAGTCGCGGGCACAGCGGGCCTGCACACAACTGCGCTTCTCACCTGGAGCCCCAAAGCATCTCCTTATTTTAGACCCTGAGGGTGGCTGAAATCCATCCCCGTTGTGTTCAGCTCCGAGATGGTTGCTAAGGTGACCTTTACTTTTCTCGCACCAGCTTTTGATCATAAAGCATTCTTGGCGGTCCTGCTGGGGTGGAGAAAATGGCCCTGATTGTCATCAGTTGGCTGTACCTCCTGGAGGAGCTCATGGTTAGAATCTCTGACCAAGTGTTAGGAAACCTGGGGTCTACTAATCCCAGCAGCCACCTTGTATTAGTTTCCTACGGCCGCTGTAACCAAGTACCCCAAGTTCGGTGCTGAAAGACACACACATTTGTTATCGTATGGTTCTGGAGGTCAGAAATCTAGTCAGGTCTTAGTAGGCTAGAGCCTAGATGTTGTCGGGGCTGGTTCCTTCCAGAGGCCTCAGCGGGGATCCGTTTTCGAGGGCAGAAGTGTAGCTCCTTCAGGTTACTCTTTCTTGCTTTCTTTCTTTCTTTCTAAAAAAACATTTATTTGTTTTTGAGAGCTGGAGAGAGACAGCACTAGTCAGGGAGGGGCAGAGAGAGAGAGGGAGACGCAGAATCTGAATCAGGCTCCAGGCTCTGACATGTCAGCACAGAGTCTGATGCGGGACTCGAACCCACAGACTGTGAGATCATGACCTGAGCCAAAGTTGGACGCTTAACCGACTGAGCCACCTGGGCACCCCTCAGGTCACGCTTTCTAACTCTGAGCCTGCTGCTGGAAATCCTCAGGTCTCCTTCTCTGACTTCCTGTCTTCTTAAAAGGACCCTTGTGATTCCACTGGGCCCACCTGGATAGCCCAGAACAGTCTTTCCATCTCACAAGCCTTAGTTTAGTCACGCTTGCAAAGTCCCTCCTGCCAGAGAAGGGAACAGATTCACAGGTTGTGGGGAGTAGGACACGAACATCTCTGGGGGCCATTATTTGGTCCTCCACATGGCCCTAGTCTACCCTCCCCATCCCCTCCATCTTGCTTTTGTCTAGGGACAAAAGGATGTGGAATCATCTCTTCTGTCTTATCCTGCTCTAGGAGTTTGGGGTTCTATAATTCTAATACACATAAATATCCAGCAGGACTTGCCCCTCATGAAAAAGGCATTACATTCATATCTGTTCAAACAATTGTAAACCATAATATTTTCTATAATAGGTGTTTATTCAATAACCAATGATAGGCTAAGGTTTTCTGAAAAGAAGGGACAGGAACTTCTCTTTGGGGGGGGGGGTGCAGGTCTTAAAGTGATCTTTCTTATTTCAAACGCCAATTTAACCAAAGAAGGGGGCATTTCCCTCAGAGAACCCTGTGATGGTCTATTAATTCTAAGTAAAATGTTTGTGTAACTACTTTGGAATACGATTTGGTGTTACCACCTAAACCTGAACATAGCCTGTAACCCATCAGTTCTGTCCCTGGTCACATACCAAAGAGAAGCGTTATGGATGTTTGCACAAAAGACGTGTGCAAGAATGTTCACGTCAGCATTATTATTAATAGTGCCACATACGAAAATACTGAAATGTACGTCCACAGTAAAATAAACCTATAAATAGTGGCATATTTGTATAGTGAAGTACTACAGAGCAATGAAAATGAATATCTTCACAGATAGTGTTGAACAAAAGAGTATGTATGGTAGGATTCAATTATGTAAATACAAAAGCAGACAAAAGTTGATCTAGGAGTAGAGACTGGGGAGGAGCCAAAGGAAGACTTGGTAATCCAGGTGACTAACTTTTTAACCTGTGATTACTAAAGGGGTGTTCACTTTGTGAATATTCATCAGCTTTTTTGTTTTCTGCATGTGTTATTTAAAAAAGACAAAACAAAAAACAAAACACTATGCAGAGTCACCTGGGTGGCTCAGTCGGTTAAGCATCCAGCTTCAGCTCAGGTCATGATCTCACGGTTCATGAGTTTGAGCCCCGCATTGGACTCTGCTGACAGCTCAGAGCCTGGAGCCTGCTTCAGCCTCTCTCTCTCTGCCCCTCCCCTGCTCGTGCTCTGTCTCTCTCAGAAATAAATAAAAATAAAAATAAAATAGTATAAAAAAACACTGCAACTCTATTGATAACTGAATTTGAAGAGATTTTGTGGGGTTTGCATTCTTTTCAGATAAGAGGAATTTTATTAACCTTTGGGATTTACGAATCAGTGTCATTGTTTAACTTTGAAATTCAAATACCTTTTAAACACGAAACTTTTCTTTTGGGGTATGTATTTAACATTCCTATTTCACCACGTTTCCTTTTTTTTCCCCTCCTGATCCACCTTACCATTTGGACACACACGCCTCCTGTGAGGGCCTGATCACAGCACTGATTCAAAATCTGAAATTTGCTCATAAAGCCCTAATTCTGAAAGTGTTTCCATCACTTTGAAATGAGATCAGTGTTCCTAACCAGAACTCCAGCAATGACAATTTCCAATTAATATTAAAGTGATAGTATTTCTTAATACGGATTCCAAGCCACATTGGATAAAAGTTCCCATCTGCATTAATCAGCCGACCTGCATGTCCATAAAACCCTTGTGCCTGGAAAAGAAAGGAAAAGAAACTTTTTAATGTTTTTTTTTTTTTTTTTATTTTTGGGACAGAGAGAGACAGAGCATGAACGGGGGAGGGGCAGAGAGAGAGGGAGACACAGAATCGGAAACAGGCTCCAGGCTCCGAGCCATCGGCCCAGAGCCTGACGCGGGGCTCGAACTCACGGACCGCGAGATCGTGACCTGGCTGAAGTCGGACGCTTAACCGACTGCGCCACCCAGGCGCCCCTAATGTTTTATTTTTGAGAGAGAGCACAAATGGGGGAGGGGCAGAGAGAGGGGGACAGAGGACCCAAAGTGGGCTCTGTGCTGACAGCAGTGAGCCTGATGTGGGGCTCCATCTCATGAGCCGTGAGATCATGACCTGAGCTGAAGTTGGATGCTCAACTGACTGAGCCACCCAGGTGCCCCAAGAAAGAAAATTTTTATTGGACATGAAAACCTGGAAGGGATAACACTTACTGTCTCTGGTTAGAAAGTGGCTGCATCTGGCCCGAAGTTGCATTGTGCTTGGCTGGTGCACTGCTTTTACTGTTTTTAACTGGATTTTTGACCATTAAAACTTGGGAGAGTGCACATAAAAATCATGATTTCTGACCTTGCTTAACAGCGTGGAAAGATGTAGCAAACCAGACCCACTTTTCATCCTAGCAGCCATTGGCTGGACCTGGGTAGTGGCTGTCCCTTTGCCCAGTGCATGGACATTCCAGTTTGTCACCGAGCCATCCTTTCTGGTTGATCCCTGTGTCACTCTGTGCACTGTTGTTTTACACAGAGCTGGATTGAGAAGAAAGTGCTTCTGGGATTTGCTTAGGTCCCTGGTTGACCCTGGCTGGCTCAGACTTTGCATTTGGACTTCCTGGCTTACTCTCTGCCATGTGCCGGGGTGGGGATGTGCCCTACGTTCTCTCATTTCTTCCTCCAGACAGCTTCACGCCTTTCTGTTTGACAGATGAGGAACTTGAGGTTCAGGGTGTTGTGTTCCTTCGCTGAGGTCACCCAGCTGATAACTTGGAGCCAGCACGTGAACTCAGGCCTGCCCCAAAAAGGTCCTGCACGTTGCCCTTTCTCAACTTGAAGATACAGAAATGGCTGGCAGAGGAGATTTTAAAGTCCATGTGCTTAGGGGCACCTGGGTGGCTAGGTTGGTTAAGCGTCCCACTCAACTTCAGCTCAGGTCATAATCTCATGGTTCGTGAGTTCTAGCCCCATGTTGGGCTCTGTGCTGACAGCGCGGAGCCTGCTTGGGATTCTCTCTCTCCCTCTCTCTGTGCCCCTACCCTGCTCATTCTCTCTCTCTCTCAAAATAAAATAAACGTTAAAAAAAAAAAGTCCATATGCTCAAGTTTTCAGACAAGGACAAGACAAAACCCATCTTGGTCGAGAAGAGGGCAAACCATATTCTGTGGCTAGCAGGATTATTATTAGCCATATATTGGCTTATGTAGCAGAGAATTCGATTAGTCTTATAGTGCAGATTGCATTTTGCTTCTGCTGTAGACTCCTACAATTAAGAGCGGGAGTGAATTTAAGGATTCCTTTGGGCAGCCTTACAACCTAAGCAGATAAAACCTCTGAAAACCAATTGACTTTGGGGCAGGGGCTGTTGGAGGGTGGGGGTGATGAACACGTTCCTGAGGGCTAGGTAGCATGATTTAAGTCAGAGGGACAGTAGACATGGGAGTTCACAGCACTCCCCCGTGGAAAGGGAAGCAGGAATGTAGTTCATGCATTTGTTGTGAAGGCTGAGCAGAGTGTCTTACAGAGTGACAGTTGTTGAGGACGTTTTCTTCCCCCTCTCCTGTTTTCCTAGAGTGTTAGAAGGTCCTCCTTGGAAAGATGCAAACGATCACCCCCCTGGTCTAAATAAGGCCCACAGAGGCCACTGAAGTCAGCAGAACTGGACAAACTAAGCTTGCGTCTCGGCTGGCAGTGTGGCTGGAACCATCCCTCAGTACATTTCTGTACATTGGCAGCATTCCCTGTAGGTGTTGGAAAGCAGGGGGAGGAAGTGGGGAGACTGAGACCCGTAACCTGTGGTCGTAAATGCACCTGCAGCTACTTGGGGACCCTGGAACCGTGCTTGGAGAAGTGAAGCTATTTCACATGGATGGCCTTGTAGTGAGGACATTGAAGGGTAACAGAGAGGAGAGGACCATCCTCTGACTCCATGATGAATCACCTCTGTGACCAGATTTGTCTTCTAGGGCTGGAAATGCATTGGCACACCTGCCTCTAATTCCCAAACCTCCCTGCCAATGCTGTGTGTTGTCCGCTAAGGAACTTAACCCCTCTGTGCCCAAATGGTCCCCTCTAACAGTGGGGTGCTGCTCCCTATTTAACAGGGTTTTTGTGCAGGTGATAAGGAATCCATTGTGTGTAATTTGGAGTAGATTCGCAGTCATTTTGTGGTTAGCTGTGCTTTATACACTGTGCTCTCTGAAGCAAGAAAATCGCTCCAGGAATCACCAGAATTGAATGTTTAAGATTGTGCCATTCAGAAGGATCTTGGTGACTCAGGCCAGGGTCTTACGGTTCTTGGGTCGAGCCCCGCTTTGAGCTCTGTGCTGATAGCGGGCAGCCTACTTAGGATTCTCTCCTCTCTGCCCTTCCCCCGCCCCCCCCCCCACCATGTTCTTTCTCTTTATCTCAAAATAAATATTTAAAGAGATCCTTTTTTTTTTTTAATATGAAATTTATTGTCAAATTGGTTTCCATACAACACCCAGTGCTCATCCCGACAGGTGCCCTCCTCAATGCCCATCACTCACTTTCCCCTCCTTCCCACCCCCATCAACCCTCAGTTTATTCTCAGTTTTTAAGAGTCTCTGATGGTTTGGCTCCCTCCCTCTCTTTTTTTTTCTTCCCCTCCCCCATGGTCTTCTGTTAAATTTCTCAGGATCCACATAAGAGTGAAAACATATGGTATCTGTCTTTCTCTGCCTGACTTATTTCACTTAGCATAACACTCCCCAGTTCCATCCACGTTGCTACAAAAGGCCATATTTCATTCTTTCTCATTGCCAAGTAGTACTCCATTGTGTATATAAACCACAACTTCTTTATCCATTCATCAGTTGAAGGACACAGGCTCTTTCCATCATTTGGCTATTGTTGAAAGTGCTATACACATTGGGGTACAAGGGCCCCTATGCATCAGCACTCCTGTATCCTTTGGGTCAATTCCTAGCAGTGGTATTGCTGGGTCATAGGATAGATCTAGTTTTAATTTTTTGAGGAACCTCCACACCGTTTTCCAGAGTGGCTTAAAGAGATCCTGATGATGCAAGGCTCCTGGTCTTTCCAGGGTGGGCCCTTTCGATTATGGGTATTTGTCATTTTTGCTCCAGCAGAGGGCAGTCCATGCCCCATCTTCTGCCTACCCGGGAGTTGTCCTGACTGAGCAGGTGCGGGCTGTTGAAGCTGGTGGTGATGTCCTAGGTGGGAACCCTCTCCACTGCACCAGTAGGTAGCCATGACGATTAGGTAGCATGGTGCTGCCACACAGAAGCTTTCTCCCATACATTTAAATAACCCTCCCCCAACTCCATTGGGGAAGGCAGTATTTTGTCTCGAATGAGGTAATTGAGCTTCAGAGCCGTTGATGGATCATCCGAGGACCTTCATTCATTCAACAAACACAGCCAGGGACTGTTCTGCGACACTGGGGATCGAGCTTGCAATCCCATGAGCATGTCCTCTGGTCTCCCGGAGCTCCCTTTCTGGTGCAGGGGGAAAAATGATTCATGGACAGTTTCCTCTTCTGCTGAGTGGTGGTGGGTGCTACAAAGAAAAAGTTTGGCAAGGTGATGGTGAAAGTGTCAGGAAAGGGGAAGGTGCTGTTTTAATAGGGTGGTTGGACAGGGCTCTCTGCTGGGTGACATTTAAGCAGAGCCAGGTGGAGATGGGAGGAATAGCATTTCAGGCAGAAGGAACGGTGGGAAGCGGTGAGTGCTCAGTGCCTTTGTAGAAAGGCAAGGAGAAATCAGGTCGCTGGAGAAGGGAGTGTGGTGGGTGAAGTCAGGAAAAGTGGGGGCCACCGCACAGGCCTGGCCAGTGGGTCTTGGAGCTCTGGGCTCTGATTTCTTCATCATCCTGGTCTCCTTCCCGGATATGCTGAGATTCTGCTGCTGAGGTGCCCAGGTGCCTGTGTTTTTAACAAGCGCACCAGGGTCAGCCTTATCTTCTGGCAAGCTGGGGAGGTTTGACGCGAGTCTAGATCTTTCCTTCTGCTAGGTAGGTTCCCTTCTTCCTCTGGGTGTTTGACCTCAGCTCCCTTCCTCAGCTCATGGGCTGTAGGACCTGCATTTGATAACGGTCAGGTTGGTGATGACAGCTTGGCTTTAATGCCTGCTGTTTGTATTCTGCAGCAGCCCAGCTCTGTGCTTCATCTCTGACATCTAAATCTCCTCCCACCAGGTTCCCGAGGGAGATATTATTACTTCCAGCCACTATACTGTCTGTGCCTCTGTTCAGCTTCTAGAGTTGAATTGCACCTCCCTTACGTAACTGCCTTCTTTTGCAAAGTTGGCGGGTAGGCTGGAATAATGCCGTGCGTCGCTCAGAGAGGGCCTGGCACAGGACAGAGTGCCGGATCAATTGTTTTTGTTGCTAGTGTTAGCCCTCATTTCTACACCCTTCAGATGGTGAGGTCTTGCTTTTGTGTCATCATCTCTGAATCCTTAGTGTGGGGCACCTGGAATGTAGTGGGTGCTCACAAGTGTTGAAGAGTGCCTGAGATAAAAACACCAGCTCTTATTTACGGAGGATTTAGGTGCTTGTAATAACTCATCAGTGTGTCGGAACAGCTAAGGTGAGTACTGACCTTCCCATTTTACAGATGAGGAAACGGAGGCACGGGAAGTTTCAGTAATTGGCTCAAGGTTCCAGAGTAGGGCTTTTTGCTCCGGCAGCTGGTGTTCACCAGGATCCCACCAAGGCTCCCTTTACCTCTTAAACTGACACGATTACAGACCTTTCTCTTTACTGTGTGAGTTCCCTTCTTCCTGCGTCGTTCTCCATGGAGGTTGGGAAAAGCAGGTCATTTCCCATGGGTGAGTAACCCTTCAGACATACTTGGAAAGTACTAGACCAAATCTTCCCAGGTGGCGGGGTATCCACTTGTGTTAACCTTTCTTACTTGTCAAGCCGTGGGTTTTCTTTCCTGCCTCCTGGGCTTAGCTGCCAGTTGCCTCTGCCCTGTTGATGGTTGGATCCAGACTTCGGGGACAGATAAGGGGTCAGCCTTTTCTGAGCAATAGAGCTAACTAACCTATGCTTTCTCCTACCCGGAAACCATGCCTGTGATCTGTGCTTCCCAGAATGCAATGCCTGGCTTGCCCTGAAGAGATTGGGGGCACGTGGGTTTCTGAAAGCTGTCAGATCAGTCCAGAAATGAACGTAGGCACTCCCCTGTGGCACACGTGGGAGACTGCTCTGAGGTGGCAGTGAGTGAGACCGGTCTGGAGAGAGAAGCCTCTCACTCACAGCTTAATTTCATGTTTTGGATAAACACTCTGAGGTGAGTGATGTGAAGGGGTGGATAAGTAAGGATCCCAGAGAGTGAGTATTTATGAAATCTTTATATTTCCCTCTCACCACCGCTCTCTTAATACAGAGTTCTGCTCAGGTGGCTGGCTGAGCAGAAAGGAGTCTGCTTTTTCCCTTCAGTCCACCCCTCTGCCCCAGACAATCTCTGCACTGCTTTCCAGATGCCTTGATGACAGGTGGTAATCAGAAAGAGACCTTGAGTTGCAGATTTTCTCCTCTTCTTCCCTTGTTCAGTTAGTTCCCTGGGCTCCTTCAGACGTTGAGACCTGCCTTCCGTCTGCCCTTGCTGCGGGACGAGGGAAGTTTGCACTGGTGAGTGTTGGCTGTGTGTGCTGTTCCAGGCACGCACACTGCTTCTGATAACGCCTCTTCGGGCAGGTCCCGTTCTTGTCATCCTTGCAGGGATCAGGTGCAGGGTGTTAGGAAACTTGCCCTAGGTTGCAGAGCCAGTGAGCCCAGCCTGTCTGGCTCAGAGCTGGTGCTCTTAACGACCAATACACTGCCTCCCGCCTCCCTCCCTTCCATTATGGTGGCACACACGTGGTTCTCCCTCTGTGCAAAGCATGGTGCCCGACACAGGGGAACAGGTGAGTAGGACTTCCCAGGGCACGGGGTTGACACAAAAATACAGAAGTCCAAATGTGCTGCTGGTGCCATGAGAACACTGTACAAAGCTCAGGGGGCTGTGCAGGGGCCACAGGTCAGAAAAGGGCTTCACGGGGAAGTGATCTGGAGCTAAATGTTGAAAAGGTGGTTAGAGTTTTCTGGGGATTCGTGAGAGCGTTTTTGTCATTTGGGAAGACACGGAGGAAAGAAGCCACCAGGGCAAGAGGGAATCGGAAGACGTCTCCCGTGCCCCCTGCATGGCAGTTGCCTGTCAAAGGAGCGTGCACCTGAACGTGAGGACAGCAGGCAGGGCAGAATGGAAGGGACATGAGCTTTGCAGACAGAAAGCTCTGGGTTTGAACTCTTCTGTGCATCCACAGGCACGCCTCTCCATGCCTCTCACTTTTTCTGTGCCTCTGTTTCTCCTGCCTAAATGGGAACAACACTGTCTTCATAAAGATTTATTCAGAAGACTGAGTGTGAAGAGTTATGGAAGCACCTGACACATCCTGGGCTATCAGTAAATTACAGCGACATGTTATGTTTTGTTTTGTTTTGTTTTGTTTTGTTTTGTTTTGATGAGGTCATTTATTGATAAACTTCAGATAGGTAATTGAAAATAAAACATAGTATAAAAATCCCTCTTTTGGCACATAGCTGTTGCCCAGTAAATATAAAGCAGAGGCTTTGTTTGCACGTGGTTGGACTGGCCTCATTGCCAGCAGGGCATGATGGGAGAAAGCACAAAATGAGAGAGCGGTTAAGTGGATTGTGCAGGGTCACCGGGCCAGCACACGGGGGCACTCACTTTCTCGTTGGTCTCTGCAGCAGCTCTGAGAGTCCAGCTGTGCTAGTGTTCTTTCTCTCAGAGAAAATTAAGATCCAAGGAAGCTGAATATCCTGTCCAGTCGCTCATGTCATTGGCCCCAAGAATGGACTTCATCACCAAACAGCCATGAAGCCGATCCAGGACTCTGTTTCCTAACCTGCACAATGGGAGTGATCAATATCTGCCCTGCCACACCTCAGAGAGTTGTTAAGGAGATCGGATTGAATAGTCCTTGAAGAAGAAAACCAAGAAAGGTTAGCTGGCTTGACAAAGGGCAGGTGGAATTTCATTCCCGGTTCCTAATTTTCCAGGGTGGCCTGCTTGAGCTCTTTCTCTAGAAATACGGAAAATGTTTGGAGACTCTTTTTGGTGCACACAAGGATCTTAGAACAGAGTCAAAAGATGAAATGCCTCCTCCTCTGAATACAGCTGAGGTCTGCAGGGTAGAAGGTGGAGGTATTTGAACACCCACCCTGTCGACCTCACACCTTCTGTCGCCCAGCACCCCTCCCCAACCTTGCCCCCAGCTTCAAGGCCCTGCTGAGAGCCACCCTGCTCTCCCCATACCCTTCTGAAAGCCTTTTGTTCCCAGGCCTTGGTGTTCACTCCTTCCTGTGCAACCCATCTGGCTTGGCTAGCCATTTAGAAGCAGAGTCTGCAGCCTTATTTTGATTTCATACGGCCTCATCCACTTGTTAATTCAGGAAAAATTCACTGAGGGCATGCTATGTCCCAGGCACACTTCTGGGTTCTCTGGAAACCCTCTGGTCCTCAGGGAGCTTCAGTTTACCAGGAAATAGTAAGCAAGCAAGTTTACAAATAAGATAATGACACTGTGCGTGCCATTTTGGAGAGGGCGGGTGGGGAAGGACTTTGATGAAGTGACATTTGAACTGGGACCTGAAGCATGATTCTGAGCATGAGAACAGCCACACAAAGAGACCAGCTGTAACAGCTCAGAGTCTGGAAAGGGGCATAGTGTGTTTGGGGAAAGCTGATGGAGGCCCAGGAGCCAGGGGTGGGATAAGCACGAGGATACGTGGTCTGAGATGCACTTGGGGACTTAGGCAGACACAGTGTGGACAGACCACTGATGGGAGTTTGGATTCTTTTAAAGACCAGTAGTGTCCTGGAAGCTGGGGGCGAGGCCAGCCTCATGGTGGATGTATTCACTTCTTCTGCCCTCGTATCAGGTGACCACACCCATAGTGGTTTTAGACAACTCTGATTTATTCTTACGGTTCTGGAAGTCAGCAGTCCACAGTCTGTGTCATTGGGCTGGAGTCAGGGTGTCGGCGAGGCTGGTTCCTTCTCGAGGCTCCGAGGGGATCTGTTTCCTTGCCTTCTCTAGGCTCGGCTCTAGAGGCTGCCTGGTTCCTTGGCTCTTGGTCCCTTCCTGCATCTTCAGAACCTTCCATCTTGCTTCCACTGTGACGTCTGCTGTCCGACTCTGACCCTTATGTTACACTGTGCCCACCTGGATCATCAGGATAATCTTCTCATCTCGAAGCCCTTCATTTAATTACTTCTGCAAACTCCCTTAAGGCACCATAGTCCCAGGGGCCAAGGATTGGGACATGGATGTTTTGGAGGCTGTTATTCAGCCAGCCATATCAAATTTACGTTCGGAACCGTCCCTCAGGGGTCTGCATGGAGAATGCTATAAGGAGGCGGGAGTTTAGGCCAGACCTCCAGCCAGGTGGCTAGTGTGGTCGTCCATGTGAGCAGTGAGGTGACCTGACCTTGGATGGTGGCCGTGAGGTGAGGCAGAAATGGCTGGCCGCTGCTTTCTGTAGAGAACCTTCAGGTCCTGGTGATGTTTGGTTCCTGACGGTGAGAGAAAGGTAGCGAGATCCAGCAGAAGAGCCGATGTGGGGCAACCAGTGGCCGGTTTGAGACCTCTCGGTGACAGACCAAGCATCTGACAGTAAGCGCCCTCAACCTGGTCACACCTGGGTGTTGGGACCGTTGAACCAGTGACACTTAGCAGAGAGGTGATGTAGGCTGCCAATGTCAACAGTCTTTGCTAGGAAAAAGAAATGTTCTATGGAAAGAAAGATTGGGATGGCTTTTTTTCATTTCCAGTATGAAGTAGACGCTGTACTTTTTTTTTTTTTTTTTTAATTTTTTTTTTCAACGTTTTTAATTTATTTTTGGGACAGAGAGAGACAGAGCATGAACGGGGGAGGGTCAGAGAGAGAGGGAGACGCAGAATCGGAAACAGGCTCCAGGCTCCGAGCCATCAGCCCAGAGCCTGACGCGGGGCTCGAACTCACGGACCGTGAGATCGTGACCTGGCTGAAGTCGGACGCTTAACCGACTGCGCCACCCAGGCGCCCCTGTACTTTTAATATTCATCATAAAGAAAAGTGTGTTTGAAGTCCAGTAGAAGTGCCGGCAGTGGCTTTATTAGGTGGTGCTGTGGAGGTGTGCCAGGGCAGCCAGTGTGTGGCTCCTGGATCATAAGACCTGGGCTCTGAGTCGGATTCTCCTGCTCACAGATGCATCAGCTTGGAGTGGTCCCATGCTGTATCGGGGCCTCAGCTCCTCATCAAGCTTTAGGACACGGTTGTGACAGATGAGCTAATGCAGGACAGGATCCTTGCAGACATGCTGCCAGGTGTACAGGGGTTATTCGGCAAGCGTCAGCCCTCTTTGAGGGAAAAGAGATCAGAGGGAACACTGCTAGCATCTATTGAACACTCACACGCTCTTGATGCTGTTCTCTGTGACTTACCCAGATGAGCTCTTTGATCTGTATGAAACCAGCCTGCCAGGTCGGTCTCTTCATTATCCCCACTTACAGGTGAGGACATTGAGGTACCGGGAGGTTAAATTCCTTGCCCAAGGTCCCTTTTCTTGGAAATAGAGGAGGTGGCCCTGGGGGCCATGCTTTTAGTTACTGTGCGGTCTCCGCACATGGAGGGGACCTGTGTCATCCCCATCTGACAGATGAGGAAACTGAGGTGGCAGGGGATCAAGTACCTACAGAAACAGCGGGTTTGTGGCAATTAGCACGTTTCTCACTTGTGAATGGTTAAAAGCTGAAGCTGCTTCTGCTGGAACTCCCAGCTAAGGAGGGGGTTTTCATCTCAAACAGGGGGTCCAGCCCTGTTGCTATACTCCTCCCAGCCCCGGGCCTCGGAAAGGTCGGCTCTTTCCCCAGATGGTCTCAGGACCGGACCGTAGCTGTCCTTCTCCCTTCCAACTGCAGTTCCAGTGCCCTGGCCATGCGGTCCAGCATCCCTGTTCCCCTGCGGCCCCTCCCCCTGGATCCCCCTCTCTGCTCCTGCCTGTAGCTTAGTGAGAAGTTATAGTCACGGGTGTGTGGGGTGTGTGGGGGTGATTTAGCCAGAATCGTGCTGTTCTGAAGACTCTAAGCCCCGTAGGGTTGGGTGTCCTTACCGGCTCCGTGTTTCTATACTTGGTTCAAGCAAGCTTGTGCATTTAGGAAAGTCTCATTTCCATCAGACGTGTTTGCAGCTTGCCCCAGGTGCCTGACATTTCACCTTGCAGCTGCTGGGTTTTCTAATATTTATATTGCCTATCAGTCTGTGAGAGCCTTGAAGGTTCAAACTGGCTTTGGGGGCTCTTTAAATCCCCTACTAGGTGCAGCATGTAAGGGTAGTGATCAGTACTTGAGACGGTGGTCCTATATTGGCCACTTCTTAAATTTGTTTTCTTTGGGGCCGCCTGGGTGGCTCCATCAGTTAAGTATCTGACTTTGGCTCAGGTCATGATCTCATGGTCCGTGGGTTCAAGCCCCGCATCTGGCTCTGTGCTGACAGCCTGGAGCCTGCTTCAGATTCTGTGTCTCCCTCTCTCTCTGCCACTCCTCTGCTTGTACTCTTTCTCTCAAAAGTAAATATTAGGAAAAAAAAATTTTTTTAAGTAATTTGATTTTTTTAACCTACGTGAGGGAGGCATGTTATTGCATGATACTACTTTTTGTTGATTTTTTTTTTTTAAACCTAAAAGCTGGAGCAAAGCAGTCTCAGTACTATAATACCACAGCATTTATTCCATACACATGTGTTTTATATTCCAGTGTGCTGATTAGTATATACACAGAAAATATATGTGTGTGTCACACACCTTTTGATGACTTCCTTTCTTGTGTGAGTTCCAGGCTAGTCCCCTTCATTTGAAGGTTTTTTTTCCCTTTAAAAACTATTTTTTTATTCTTTTTTTTTTTTTAATGTTTATTTATTTTTGACAGAGAGAGAGAGAGAGAGAGACACAGAATCCAAAGCAGGCTCCAGGCTCTGAGCTGTCAGCACAGAGCCTGATGCGGGACTCGAACTCACAGACCGTGAGATCATGACCTGAGCCGAAGTCAGACGCTCAACTGACTGAGCCACTCAGGCGCCCCTAAAAACTATTTTTTTAAAATGTTTCTTTATTTTGAGAGACAAAGAGATTGCAAATAGGGGAGGGGCAAAGAGAAAGGGAGAGAGAGAATCCCAAGCAGGCTCCATGCTGATAGCACATAGCCCCAAGCGAGGCTTGATCTCCTGAACCATGAGATCATGACCTGAGCCAAGATCGAGTCGGACACTTAACTGACTGAGCTACCCAGGTGCCATGTAAAACATGGGCGTAAATATTGTTCTGCCCAAGGCTTGCCCTGCCCTTCCAGATTCCCCCATCCCAATTCCACTTTTCCCAAGCACTTAAGCCTAATGTCAGATAGTGTGGCATCTGGGGAGTCAAATCCTGAGCTTATTTGAGATGAAAATTCACCCGGAATTTGCAAGTGAGGTTTAGTAGGGAGTGCTACTTTTACTGCTTTTTTAATTCATTTTTAAACATATTTATTTATTTATTTTGTGTGAGAGAATGAATGAGTGGGGGAAGGGCAGAGAGAGCAAGGGGGAGAGAGAATCCCAAGCAGGCTCCACACTGAGTGCAGAGCCTGATGTGGGGCTCTATCTCACGACCCTGAGATCATGACTTGAATCGAAATCAAGAGTTGGGTGCTTAACCAGCTGAGCCACCCAGGCGCCCCTTACTGTGCCTTTTTTAATGACCTCTCCCCCGCCATCCCCCTTGAGAAAATCCTGGTATTTTTGAGCAGGAAAGACCTGCATTATCCCCGTTGTGTTTGCATGTTTCTTTGTGTGTGTTGAGGTTCCCTCTGGATGGCCACCTGATTTTATTGCCTTCGTTTCTTACTCCCCTGTTTTCCTATTAGATGATGGAGGAGGTGTTTATTAAGTACTGGGTATATGTTTGATTCTGGACTGGGGTCTTGAGAAAGACACAGAGCAGGTTAAGGTATGGTCCCTGTCCTTAAGATGTTCTGTTGTTAGTCTTAGGTGATCATGACCTTTTAGTAAGTGGTCATTCCCTGAGGACAGTGGATCCTTGGAGGAAACCACATGAGGTGATGGGACCATCGTGTTGTGGAGGAGGGAGGTCACAAGTGGTGGATACTGTGTGGTGGAGGAGGGAGGTCACAAGTGGTGGATACTGTGTGGTTGAGGAGGGAGGCTAGAGGATGATCAGAAGGAAGATTGAAGTCTTCAAGAGCAGCAATCTCTTTTGGAGGTGATGCCCCCCCCCCCCGCCCCCGCCACACAAAGTTACAGTCCAAAGGAGCTACTGTGTTAGAAGTGTGCACACCTGTTTTGGGGAGTCCAGCTGGCTGGGGCCATCAAGGAAAGCTTCATGAGGACCGTGCCTCTTGGGCAGAGTCTCGCCACATGACCAGGAGCAAGCCAAGGAGAGCAGAGTTGGAAGGCCACGGCTGAGTGTTGTTGCTTGGGGTCAAGAGATTGCGAGGTTGGTCCCTGCCGAGATCATCCAGTGATGACGGCTAATGGTCTTTGAGAGTGGTGTGCTTAAGGAATCGGCCCAATGATCTTAGTAGGAAAAGCACAAATGATACCCGGATCTGTGTGGAACCATGCACAGGCTAGCAGGTTTTCAGTATTAACCTCCGAGCCTTGAAGAAATCCTCTCTCCAAACATTCAGGGTGTCCCTTTCTGCCTCTGTATGGTATTTGTGAATCGCTGCCCTCCCGTCCCCCACATCCGTCCACGCCCCCATCTTTGGCCCTCAGTGATTCTGTATTAATGGCGGCGATTAAGCCGCCTCATCTCGTCAGAGAGGAGATATTAATCTTCATCAGGCCCGTGGAGGAGCTGGGGTTTTTTCTGCTCTTCCCTTCCCTCCCCCCAGCTCCCCCCATGGAGCTTAGGGGCTCTTAAACGTGTCTGCTCAGTAATCTGCTTCTGCACATGCATTTCAGGAGGGTCACTTCTCTGCTTCCCTCTCTTAGCCTCCCTGCATCCAAGCATCACATGCTGTAATTGAAGACCCCTGTCAGGGGATGGAGGGAAGGGAAAATTGCTCCCTCTGATGGGAACTCCCAGCTTCACTGTCCTCACTACTGCTGGGGAAATTAGAACGGGGCTATACCACAGCTGGAAGCTGTAGGCTTTTTAGTCTATGAAATACCATTTAACGCTTGGAGACAGCACCTGAGTTTCTGTGATCCTGGATGGCTGGGGAAGGAGGCAAAGAGCTTGAGGACCAGACAGGATGGAAGAGGACCTATTTTCCAAAGCTGTTCTCCGTCCCAAGCTGTTCCTGCTTCTGTGAACCAACTGCCAGAAATAGCTCACCGTGCACCAAGCTTCTATTATGTGCCAAATGCTGCGTTGGCATAGTCAGTCA
Source organism: Neofelis nebulosa (assembly GCF_028018385.1). NCBI lineage: Eukaryota > Metazoa > Chordata > Mammalia > Carnivora > Felidae > Neofelis > Neofelis nebulosa. The sequence continues at coordinate 13,825,310 of NC_080789.1, forward strand.
CAAACGAACTTGCCAGATGTGCATTGTTAGTCCATTTTCCAGATGAGGAAACTGAGCACTGGGAGGTTGCGCGCCTTTGCCAAGGTTGCCAAGCAAGGAGGAACCAAATTCGGTCGTTGGTTTCTTGACTCCTCCTGTTGCGCTCTGCCCACCAAGGATGGCTATACAATTTATTGTCCAAACTGGAACACTTTAAGGAATGAACGGGGATGCTGAAATAGTTAGGCTGGGCCACCAGGCATAAATGGTGGCTGGTCCAGGGTAACCAAGAAGCACGGTCTCCTGCCTCTGCTACAGCTGGTGGCAGAGGGATGCTTCCATGCCGTTTCTGGAAGCGGAGATGGCAAGACAGACCCCATTGTCTCCTCCTCCTTCCCCTCCCACTAGGACAGAGCCCTGCTGGCTTCCCAGATGCCTGGTGCAGGAGGGCCTGATTAGTTTGCCTCCACAGCAAAGAATCTCAAATAACCACCGTCTCCCCTGCTCAGCACGCAGCCTATGTGCCCAGGCCACCTTGGAGGATCTGTTTAACTCCCTCTACACAGTGGGATTGGCCTTTTTTCGGCCTCTGATCACACCTGGGTTGGAGAAATGGTTCTGTTTCCCCTTAGAATGGTTTCCATTTGCATTCCGCCAGCGATGCTCTCCCTCAGAGGGATCCCCGGGACATTAAATTAGCAGAAAATGACATTAACGCTAAGAACCAAACTCGATTACCTGAAATACCAGTATTTATTATTGTAAGGAATAAAACAGCCTCCTTTCTACCCCCGACTCTTAGATCAATCATATCCTCACACTGGATCATATTAATACCGGTTTCTTTTTAGTTGGCAGCCTTTTTCCTTTTCTTTTTTTTTCTTTCTTTTCTTTTTTTTTTTTCGGCAGATTGTCTGAAAGGCACAAAATATGCATGATTATGACACAATGTGACTCTTCCCCTGTGTAACGTGCTGGCTGTCCAGGCTGTGGTCTAGGAGTGTGAATTCCGAGGTTCCAGGCGCTGTGCCCTTTCCCTTTGCCTGGCCCCCTCTCCCTGGGATATACCCATCCCTCTGTTCACTTGTCTTGTAAATTGACAGGTATTTTGGTGCCTTTATTTTTGCCCCACACTCTGCTTTTTCCCTGAGAAGTTCCATTGTGCAAGGTCAACCCCTGGTCCCTTTGTACTTGAAGCTGTCCCCAACTCCTCACTCTGCCCCTGCAGCACTTATGCGTCCCTTGGTTAGAGTGCTTTGCGCAGAATCGGTGCTTAATGTGTGCTATAAATGGGGCAGTAATATTCTTACTGTGCAAAGTTGCTATGGGTTAAATAATATATTTTTGTATCCCCAGATACAGGGTACACGGTTGGTGTTCCGTGAATTCTGTTGAGTGAATAAAAGTCCACCTGGGAAAGGGAGGTTGTGAGAACGATACTTTACTCCCCTGATACCTGAGGGCCAGTTTGAGGGCTGGGGTCCAGGACCTGAGATTAATTGCAAGGGTTCTAGGACATGTAGGAAGCCTGTTCACAGCACTGTGGGTCATTTCAGGCTGCTGCAGGGCTGCTGAATCTCAGTGCTTCTATGGGGATGCCATAGCCTTCTGTGGAGAGGCTACCTACCCAGTGCGCTCAAGGGGAGCCAAAGCCAGCCCACTGTGGACATCAAGGCAGAGAACCTGAATGTGAGTCCAGCTGTGTGGCCGTGGGCAAAGTTACTCCTCCTTTCCAGAATCTGTGAACTCGGGGGCTCAGCACTGGGAGAGTTAAACGTTATGAGGATTGCCATTCTCTCCAAAGGATAAGAACGAAAATCAACTCAATGGATTGTAGAGCTCACATAAACCTATAAGAGCTAAAGCTGTAAGACTCTTAGTGGGAAACATAGGAGTAAATCTTTGTGACTTTGGATTAGACTGGTTTCTTAGATGTGATATCAGAAGCAAAACCAAAAACAAACAAAGATTGGACTTCATCAGGATTTAAATCTTCTGCATGTCAGAGGATACCATTAAGACCGTGCAGACAACCTACATCGTAGAAGATATTTGCAATCTGATAAGGAACTTACATCCTTCATAAAGAACTCTTCTAGATTCATGAAAAGACAACCCAGTTGAAAAGTGGGCAAACGACTTGAGTGGACATTTGTCCAGAGAAGCCACACAGATCGCCAATGAGCACACGAAGAGATGTTCAGCATCCTTAGTCATTGGGGGATGTACATCAGAGCCACAGTGGGATGCCATTTCACCCACTAGGGTGGCTGTTATCAAACATGTAGAAAACCACGAGTGTTGGAGAGGATGTGGAAAATTCAGAACCCTTCTGACAGGGCTGGGAGGGTTGTAAGATATGCAGCCACTTCGGAGAATGGTATAGCCACACGGTGGAGGGTATTCAGACATGACAAGGAATGAAGTATTGATACGTGCTACAACTTGAATGAACCTTGAAAACATTACGTGAAAGAAGCCAGTCATGAAAGACTGTATATGACTCTGTTCAGGTGAACTGTCCGGATAGGCCAGTCCAGCGGGGCAGCAGGTAGATTAGTGGTTTCCAAGGGTTGGGGGAGAGTGGCTGAGAATAATGGGCATGGGGATTATTAGGGGAGGGTTAGGAAGTTCTGGAATCCAACAGTCCGAATGTACTAAAAACCTCTGATGTACGTGTCTCATAGGAAGGATGGGCGGATGTAGAAGTCAAAAGTCAATCTTGATGTTCTGACTCCAGAAGAGAAAAAACCACCTCCTTGGTTTCAAAGCTCAAGGTTTAAAATACAAAATTAACATTTGAAAGCTGTGTGTGTCCTCTCTGTTGGAGCCTCTCTTTAGCAACTGTCTTCAGGCACACGTTTCCCAGTATAAATAACTTTTGGACGTGTTAAAAAAGTTCACCAGTGTTTAAGTTCATTAAATTAATGTTGTCACTTGAGCTGCTGAGTGTGGCACGGGCTGTAAACTGTTCATCGTGTTTCTGGAATTCTGCAGCAGTGATGTCTTCAAGAATGTGGGGTGCATTAAAAATAGAAGAGTTGCTTTATTCCGGAGAGTCCTAATCCAGGAATTCAGTGACTCGGGCCTGCCACTTAATGCTGTGTGGATTTAATTTTGTCAGACATTCAGCTAAAATCTGAGTGCCAGCTTTCCACCATGGACTGTGAATATTAGAGGTACAGCGGTCAAAGCAGTAAGCTCCTGCCCTCAAGGGGCTTGTCTAGTCTGGGTGACGTGCAATGGAGGAATGAGGCAGAATTCGGGGCGTATAATTAGAAGCAGTATGTTGGAAGGTAGCATGGGGTGTACACTGGGGTACCCAGCCCCCAATAGTGGTGGTCAGGAAAGGCTCATCATGGGAGCTTTGCCTGACCACAGGTGGGGGGGCTGGCGTTCTAGACACAGAAAAGCATATGCAAAGGCACTGCGGCCTCTGCCCATCCCTGTGGCAACTCCTAGGGAGAGGGGCCCAGGTGAAAGAGAGCAGTGGCAGCAGTCTGAGTGCAAGAGTGGCCTTGCTTGTGAGCACTTTGGTGGTGACTGCACATGTTGGGTGCAGAGGTTCTAGAATATGGGGTTTTTTTTTTGTTTCTTTTGTTTTTAATTTTATTTTTTCAATTTAATGCTTCTTTAAAATTCAATCGCATACATTAACGTCCTCTCATTTGCAGAAGATTTGCTTACTGAGTTGTTCATCGCTGACCTGTTCATCTGTTGACAGAATGTGTCCTGTGCATACATTTTGTGTCCAGGTCTGTGCCAAACACTGGGCAATGTGACAGTGAGCCAGACAAGCCACGCAGCATCTGTCTGCTGAGGAGACCTCCTGTGCCCCCCACCCTCCACCCCCCAGCCCTGTTCACCTTCCTCCAGGAACACTAGCCACTTCCTCCTTGCTTCTCCTTACACGTACTCTTGCCCCAGGACCTTTGCACTGGATATGGGAATTTTTTTCTGTTGCCCTTCCCTATCTTCTTCCCCTGCTCCATCCTGGTGCCCCTCAGCCTGACTTGTATGGCACGTGGGCAAAGGCTTCCGTGCCCCCAGCATTCTATTTGGAGGACTCTGGCAGGAGATCAGTGGGAGGGAGAGAGTGAGGCTGGGTTTGCTGCTGTTGCTTTAGGCTTCCTCCCTGAGGGCAGAAGGAATGAAGCAGGGAAATTTACAGCTCCTGCCGGCAGCCTTCCTTGTGCAGTTCTGTCGCGTTCCCAGGACCACGTCGGGCCTGGAGGTGGCCTGGTCCCTACTCTTCCTAACCCTGGACTACTGAAGTGCTGATTATTTCCCTAAACCTTTGAGGACAGGCTCCTCAAACTAGCCAATCTGAGCGTGCCATCTTTTTCCTGCCAGGAGTTCCAATTAGCTGTTCCCTTTCCTGAAATGCTTTTCCCTCAGATGTCCACCTGTCCCCCAAACACCACCTTCTCAATAAGCTCCCTCTGACCACTCTAGTTAGAAGTGCAACCTGCTGCCACTTCTTGAGTTTCTACTTAATGTTTCTCCTCTCGCCACTTTTTTTTTTTTAATTATTTTTTTTTTTTTCAAAGTTTTTTTATTTATTTTTGGGACAGAGAGAGACAGAGCATGAACGGGGGAGGGGCAGAGAGAGAGGGAGACACAGAATCGGAAACAGGCTCCAGGCTCTGAGCCATCAGCCCAGAGCCCGACGCGGGGCTCGAACTCACGGACCGCGAGATCGTGACCTGGCTGAAGTCGGACGCTTAACCGACTGCGCCACCCAGGCGCCCCACGCCACTTTTTTTTTAAAGAGCGCATGAATGGATGAGAGGGGCGGGGGGTGGGGAGAGAATGAATGAATGAATAAATGAATGAATGAATTTAATTAAGCAGGCTGTAGACTCAGTGCACAGCCCGATGCAGGGCTCGATCCCACAGCCCTGGGATCATGACCTGAGCCAAAATCAAGAGTCAGACGCTCAACCGACTGAGCCACCCAGGGATCCCTGTCCACTTTTCAATCTGTTGTATGATGCGGTTATTTGCTTTGTTTTGCATCTCCCCTGACACGTGTGCGTGCAGACAGTACACACAGGCGTGAGCTCATGGGACGGGGTTGTTCTCATTGCTAGGTACTGCTGTACCCCACAGTCAGAAGTATCCCTGCACATTCCAGGTTCTCTGTAAGTATGTCTTGAAGGGCCAAGAGGGGCAGGCGTCACAGACCATATCTGTGCCGAGCCTCATGCACTCTAACCCCTTCTCCTAATAGCCTTCAGCAGGGAACTGAGAGAATGACTTTTGGCCTGTAGGAGCCAGGCTTAGGGCTGGGGCTGCATCTGTCCTGTGTTCCTGTCTGCTGATCTTCATTGCTGTCCTCGGCATCATCTGTTGAAGGGAGTGAGCCCTGAAGGTACTTTTGGGGCACCCTTGCTGTTTGGGGGGCGACGGTGGCATGTTCAGTTGGGGTGAATGAAAGCGTTCTAGGACGACCACTCTGAAGGAGGCTGAGGTCGCTGGGTGTGGAAGGCCTGTGGGCTGCAGTCTGTTGTGTCCCTCATTAGCACATTCTTTCCCATGGTTCTGAAAACCGTATTTGCTTCCTCCTCTTCTGTAACATATTGGTGATCGTGTGTGTCTCCTGAAAGCTGATGCTCAACCCCATGCCCCGTGACATTGATCCTGTCCCCTGAGCAAGACACCTTCAACTCCTCTCTTTTTCCTTCCTGCCCTGGCTGCCCTTGCTTGGGACAGTTGATTGCAGTCATTGACCTTTGCCGGGACTTGATGTGACCATCTTCTTCCCAGCTCCTTACCCCATTATGTATCTCCTCTTGCCGAATTGGCGCTTTGGTGTTCTGTAAACATATTACAGTTCTCAGCCAACTCACTGGGGAAAGGAGCAGGAAGTAAGGATCAAAGTGTAAATTGAGAGTTCTCATCACTGTGCCTCGATCGGTTTATCACCAGTGTGTGTTTGTGTTATGATGGCACCACATAAATTGGTTCTGTTTCAGAAATAAACGCTGATTCTCAGGGCACCTAGTTGGCTCAGTGGGTTAAGCGTTCGACTTCGGCTCAGGGTCATGATCTAGCAGTTTGTGAGTTCGAGCCCTGCATCGGGCTCTGTGCTGACAGCTCAGAGCCTGGAGCCTGCTTTGAATTCTGTGTGTCTCTTTCTCTCTGCTCCTGACTGACACTCTGTCTCTTTCTCTTTCTCTCTCTCTCTCTCTCTCTCTCTCTCTCTCTCTCTCAAAAATAAACATTTAAAAAATTAAAAAGAAATAAAGGCTCATTCCAAAAATTAACTTTTTTTTTCTTGAAATGATTAATACCCCTGAGCTTCTGGACTTTCTATAAAGATTACCAGACGAGCACAGAAAGCCAGATATTACCCCTTTCACAGAATTGAGACAACTGAGGCAGCCGGAGGCCAGAGACTCACTTAAGACTGTATCTGCTCTCTTTTCATAATATTCTTCTGTTGTCTTGGTGTTTACTGAGGGCCTACGGCCTTGGAACACCTGCAGGTGCTCATATATGGGTCCTACTCTGGGTCCTGCCTCAAGTAGCTGGTGGGGAGGCCAGATGGTGCAGGCAGGGCCAGTCTCTTACGTGCTGAGTGGAGCCGTGGCCTCCTGGGGGGTGGGAAGACCTGGAGGTCGGTCTGTCCTGTCACTTCCAGCAGACAGGTGTCCCTGGAGTAAATCCCCTGGAAACGGTTTCGTTTGTGGGATAGAGAGTCTGGAGGCTGGAGGAGCAGTCTACATGTGTGTAAGAGGAGAGGTGGATGAAGGCGGGAAGCGGTAAAGGAGGTGGGCTGATGAGGGAGCACCAGACCACATGTGCGGTGTGGCACAGTTGATGGAGAGCCATTTGCTTTGAGTGGGCATTTCTGCATCAGACTGAGAGTTTGATTCCATTGTGCGGGATGGTTGATGTTTGCCATCAGGCCTTGTGAGCACTGGGCCCCATTTGCCGGGCCTCAGAGTGTCCCTTACTTATCCCCCCCGTTCTTGAGCCTGTTGATGGTTCTGTGCTGGCTGCACTCATACCCATACTTCAAAGTTTAGCTCAAATCCCATCTCCCCCAGGAAGCCCTCCCTGAACTTCCTGAGCCTCAGGAATTCCTTCTTTACTCCCTTTCCTGGCCTTCTCTCTTTGCCTTTGTTTTCTGTGTTAGTCATTTAGAGAATGGACCCGGGTTGAGGTCCCAGCCTTATTAGTCCATGGATTTGTGATCTTAGGTGCACCATGTCACTTTCTGGGTCTTACTTTCTTTATCTGTAAAATGGACATGATGATAGTTTCTAGACAAAGAAAAGAAACAGACACCTCTGTCTTCTTCCTGAAATAATGAACTCAGGCTTGATCTCATTCCCATTGGACAGCGTTCATCGTGGGATCTGGAGCCACAGGGCTCTAAGATCGCATTTCTCCTCATGTTCTACTGTCCAGCCCCATTCACATTACTACAGTAGGATGGAAGAACACGCATTACACAGTCACGTTTGAATGCTGGCTCTTTCTCTTGACTTGGTTTAGCAAAATACTTCTGGGCCCTTGATTGTGGTATATATGGGGTAATATCAATGTGCAGATTGAATCAGGTGGGGAAATGGATCAGCCCTAATTCAGTGCCCAGCCCAGAGTGGATACTAATAAAATGGCTTCATCAAATCAGCCCAAGCTTCGCTATTTGTGGTGACTCCTTAGAGCAGTCTGAAATCTCTTGATTCTTAGCAACCACATGCACAATGGTTGGCATAAGATATGGAAGACGTCTTTCTCTTTGGGGGTCCGGTTTGGGGGCACTCTTGTTTGTGAAGCCCTCCCTCTTCCTTTCCATCCTTAACCGTCTTCCACCTTGTCATGGCTGCCCTATATCACCTCGACCTTCAAGCCTTGGTTTCGCTGCCAGTGTTTGCCGTCCACGCTTGCCACGGCAAACTGACTTTCCCTACGTTGCTTTTCCAAATGCACTGACATGTCTCAAAACCTGTCTCTTTCCTTCACTTATATTGCCTTAATTTCTTGTTCCTCTGCCATTAAGTAGGTATTGATTTCTATTAAGATGAACATCAGGATTTATTGAGTGGAGAGGTAAATATTGACAGGCAGGGATGTGGGGAATTCCTCCCCCACCCACACTCCCTCCTCCTGCTTGCTGCTTGGAGGCAGGCAGGCCAGCCGGGTCCCAGTGTGGCAGCCCTGTTTGTTGCAGTAGGAAAATTGCCTACCTTGGGCCTGGGCAGGTAAGGAACGCTTTACAAATGGACTGGGTAAAGAGGAGGACCCCCCTGCATCTTGTATTCGAATATTCCCAGTCCTGGCACTGTGCTTGACATGGAGTGGATGTCAATAGATATTTTTGGAAGTAAGAAAGCAGGGGGGGAGGGGTGGGGAGGGAGGAGGGAGGAGGGAGGAGTATCTAGTAAATGCATTTGGCACCTCTGCCTTCTCTGGGTAAAGGGGAAGGAATTTAGGATTTGTATGACTAATGTTGCCATGAGTCTGTAAGTGTTTTTACCAAGCTGATGTCTCTGCTGCAGAGGAGAACGAGTCCTAACGACATTAAGGCTGGGAGCCAGTGATCCTGTACATGTCCGAAAGTCCTACCGTTGGGGGCACTGGTTTAGCGTGGGGAGTGAGAGTCACAGGGCCATATTGCCAGTCCTTGGCAGAGCTTGACTTAGAGGTACTTCCTCCCAGCCCATTCCCTGAACTTGTCTATATTTCTTGATTTTTCCCATTTTGGTGTTAATCTCTCTGTCTATGTGTTATACTCTACCAATCTATATTTAGCTGTGAGATAATTAGAAATATGTGTTTGGTCTTTGCCCTGGTTCCTGACACAGAGTGTGTAAAACCTTTGGAATTTCCTAAGGGGTGAGAGGAGCATCTGTTGTTATTATAATTAGCCCCTTTTAAAACTACCTGGATTTATGCTAATGAGGTGATACTTGGTGGGGGTCCCAAATAGCTTTGGGATGGGGAGCTGGTTGTCAGAGCAAGGCAATGGGGAGAGGGTATGGGGGGGGGGGCGTCTAGAGATTGAGTAAATCATTGACCATTGATTGGCCAGCTCGGTCATGCCCTGTTAAACCAATAAGGGGCTGGGGCGCCTGGGTGCGCAGTCGGTTAAGCGTCCAACTTCAGCCAGGTCACGATCTCGCGGTCCGTGAGTTCGAGCCCCACGTCGGGCTCTGGGCTGATGGCTCGGAGCCTGGAGCCTGTTTCCGATTCTGTGTCTCCCTCTCTCTCTGCCCCTCCCCCGTTCATGCTCTGTCTCTCTCTGTCCCAAAAATAAATAAAAAACGTTGAAAAAAAAATTTTTTTTAATAAACCAATAAGGGGCTTAAATAGCTTTCTGGTTGGCGCACAGCTCTAGGTTCTGGGAGGGTGGTACCCCTTGAAACATGGAAGCTCCATGTCTTTTCCCCCACATACCTTACCTTCTGCACCTCTTCCATTTGGCTGTTTTGAGTTGTAGGCTTTCTAATAAAGCAGTGACAGAGGAAAGTGCTTTTCTGAGTTCTGTGAGCCAGTCTAGCAAACTATGAAACCTGAGGAGGGAGTCTTGGAAGCATGCCAACTTTCTAGCCAGTGGGTGGGAAGGGAGGCCCATGCTTGGACTGGTGTCTGAAGTAGGGCCACCAGTGGGGTCTGCATTAACTCCGGGTGTTTTAGAACTTAGGTGAGGGTGTTTTAGAACTTAGGTGAGGGTGTTTTAGAACTTAGGTGAGGGGGAGAAACAGCACATTTGGTGTCAAAAGTGCTGAGTAAAAACTGTTCAACTTGTCTTTTGGCCTCTGTTGCTGCCGTTTTGTAGTTTAGAATGTTCCTTACTGTGCTCTCTTGGGTACCATGACTTCCCAGCAGACCAGTTTCCTCAGCTGGAAAAGAGAGTATCATGGGGATTAAATGAGCAGGGGTGTTAAGGGCCTGAGGGTTCTTTGTTATGGGGGACTGTCTTGTGCATTGTATGATGTTTAACAGTTTTCCGGGCCTCTCTACCGGCTAGATGCCAGTAGCATCTGCCCCTCCCCCACAGTTAGGACATCAAAAATGTCTCCAAGCATTGCCAAATGTCCGTTGGGGGTTGAGATTACCCTAAGCTGAGAACTACTGGCATGAGTAAGAAGATATCATGAGGCATTTTTTTTTTTTTTTAAGTTTGAAAGAGAGCACAAGCAGGGGAGGGGCAGAGAGAGAAAGAGACAGGGAAGGAGAGAGCAGAGAGACAGAGAAGGAGAGAGAGAATCCCAAACAGGCTCCATATTGTCAGCACAGAGCCTAATGCAGAGCTTCAACCCACGAGCTGTGAGATCATGACCGGAGTGGAAATCAAAGTCGGACGCTTCTCCGGCTGAGCCACCTGGGTGCCCCAAAAGACAGACTGAGGTATTCTTAAAAACCTCATCACTCTTGATGATAATGCAGTTGTGTGATTTATCTGACAGGTATTTGTGTAGCATTTACTGTGCTCACTGCATTGCACCGGGTTCTGAGAGACCATCAAAAAAGGTAATGAGATTATGATGGGCTTCGAGAATCCTACACCTGAGCATATGGGCTTTCGGGATTGCTTCGAACATTTTGTTCTGACCTAAAAATAGCAGAGGGATGTCGACAGTCAGGCCTTCTTCAGGCTTGGCGGCTCTCCTGTCGTGATTCCCGGCGAAGAGGGCAGTGGGGAGAAGGGATGATCTCATTGGCTGGTCCTCTGGTTCCTGTGAACCCTGGCCTGGGAGAGGCTGTCCCTTAGAGCAGCTGGCCCTTGGAGATGACAGACACTGTCACATTGCTGTTGCCTTTCTCCTTTGCATTCACAACCCCACCAGAATCTGGCGGGTGGGTCACTTCCACCTCTTCCCTGTGCTCACCTGTCACTGAGGCAGAGGAGTCCACATTGCAAAGTGCCACTGCTCAGAGCTCTCCATCACACTGGACTGTTGACCTTCCGAGGTCTTCCCGAGGTGCCCCCACTGTTCACCCCCAACTCCTCTGTCTCTACTCCCCCACAGCCCTTCAGCTCATTCTACTCCCTCCACAGCTGCTCTCCCTGCTGGGCCCACGGCTCTGGCCCCTCTGGGAATGCTGTCCCTCCCCATCCGTCATAGCTCACTCCTTCACTCCGAGCACGTCCTTGTCCACACTTCATCTTGTAAGAGAAGCCTTCCCTGGGGCCCTTTATGAAGTGGCTCTCCTCCTCCCTCCCCCCACACCTGATTTTATTGTCTTCACAACTCTGATCACCACCTGACACATCCACTGTATTTTGTTGTTGTTGAGGCTATTATCTGTATTCTTCCACTAGGGTGTTAAAGTCCTTAGGGTGGACCATTTGTAGGTCTTTTCAGTGTCCAGGAGAGTGCCTGGCATGTCCTGAGCACTCAGTAATAATCCATGAATAAGCAGATGGATGGATGGATTCCCTCTTGACAAAGGAGACTTTTTAAGATGACTCTGTGTCACTACAAAGTTCCCAAGAGTGCGCACTGCTCTGGTAGTGTGACCTGGGTGCTGGTAGTCTGTACCTGTGTGAATCTCTGAGTGGTGTTTGGTCTGCCTTATGTCAGCCCTTCTCTATCTTGCGGGGACTCTCCTGGTTATGAGCCCACATGGATATACAGATGAGGTGTCAAGGAGAACCCTTGTAGAACTCTGGCTGGGAGCCCCGGACTCCACATCTGATTGCCAGCATCATCAAGAAGGGGTGTCGCCTCCGTGCCCTGGTACTCACTGCTTCCTCCGCTCCTCCCTCCCCGCTCACGCTCCCCGTCTCCCCCCATCTAATGCACACAGAATTTTGACATGGGTCATCATTGTTGCTCCCATATCTGCTGTCTTCCACACAGCCTTGTGCGCCAGTCCGCCTGCCACGTGAGCCACAGAGTGTGCATGAGTGAGGTCCCCAAAGACCCTGTAATGCACGGGGAGCGGGCGAAGAAAGGGGGCTCACAGTGGGTGTAAATGCAGGGTCACATCCTGTATGGATATATGTATGGATGGCCTGGAAGACAGGACTTTTTCTCTCGTCCAGCACAGAGACCATCTTCCAATGGCTTTTGTTCTCGTACTCCAAATTCTGTGCCCTCCCCCCTCCTTTTACCATGATGGCTCGTTTCAGCCTTGTATGCCCTTTACCCAAATATACCTGGTGTCACAGCTGTTTTGGGGTGTTGGATCCTCAGAATCAGCAACTGCCTTTTTCATTCTTGTTTCCACTTTCTTACCTTACGGGACATCACACGTAGCAGGACTCCCTAGAGTGTCTGCAGAAACGAGCTGGCTGGGAGCAGAAGAAAGAGCACGAGGCTGGTAGTCCCCAGAATTTCTTTGTGCATTACCCACAATCCTAAAGTTCTTGAGAGATCCAGAGACGACATGTCTCCCCTTCTCCCTGGACCTTCGAGGTTGTGAGTCTTTCGCCATGAACCCAACTTGGGGCTTTCTCTGCAGCTCACCCGGAAATTAACAGTCTCCCCCTGTTACAAGAGCTTCATCAAGTTCTTTTAAATTGAAACTTTTCTCATTTGTAGGGGCGCCTGGGTGGCGCAGTCGGTTAAGCGGCCGACTTCGGCTCAGGTCACGATCTCACGGTCTGTGAGTTCGAGCCCCACGTCAGGCTCTGTGCTGACAGCTCAGAACCTGGAGCCTGCTTCAGATTCTGTGTCTCCCTCTCTCTGACCCTCCCCTGTTCATGCTCTGTCTCTCCCTGTCTCAAAAATAAATAAAATGTTAAAAAAAAAATTAAAAAAAAAAAAAAAGAAACTTTTCTCATTTGTAATTGCCCCTAGTGGCTGTCTTGTTTGAAACAGGCTTTGTTAGCTCGGAACGGACCTCTTCTCCCTTGCCTTCTGTCTCCTGTCGTTCCCCCAGTCCTTCCTAGGGATTCCAGAGGAATCTTCCTCAAAGGCTGTACCACTCCCTGCTGGAAAGCCTTCTGTGGCTCCTTATTGCCAGAACAAGAGTCGTGAGCTTCCTGTTTCTGCTTTCCAGCATCTCACTCTGACTTCCCTTTCCAGCTCTACCGAAGCGGTTCGCCTCACCCCTCCTTCCATCCCCAGCCATCAACCTCAACTGCCACTCATGACCCCAGCCCTCAGCAGACCCCTGCAGCAGCCATGGGAGATGTTCCTGGATGTCCTCATCCCTTATCTGTCTGCAGGCTGGTCCTCACGCAGGGCCCACCTCCTCTCTCGTAGGCCCACCCTGTCCTTTCCAGAGAGTCCCCTCCACTGTTTCCTCTCCCAGTACTATTCTCTGCTCTGTCTTGTCAGAAGGTATTTTTCCCTCCTCATTATTGCCATCATAACTCCCTCCATGACAGTAGCCTATTACCGTGTGCCCTCTGCTGGGACTCTTGAATGCTTTTGTCTGTCCATTCAGTTCCAAGGGCAGGAATGAATGGTGAATCCCTGTTAATGTCTGGCTCCGTTCCATGCATGCCATAGGTCTCAATACATTTTCATTTAGTTGAAGCACTTTTAACGTTGTCTGTGTTTCATTTGTTGTCTTCATTGTTTTCATCCAACGTGGTTGTCATTACTATCTTTATAGTGACTTTGAAGCAACAGCATAATTTCTTATCCAGGCCCTCTCCGTTGGACTTCTGCTGCTGGGTATAAAACAGCATATGCCAAGAGACAAAGATAAAAATACAAATCGTGTCAGGGCTGCATACAAGACTTTCATGTTTCCATTTAGCGCCAAAGAAGGTCACGCTCACACCAGATCAGTTATTTCCGCGTGTGAAGTCCAGAGCTTCTGTGAGAAGTTTGTTCTTATGTATCGCTTACACCTGATGCCATTAACCTGCATTTGACCAATAAGCTTCAAGGGAGCACCATGCAACATTTATTGTGTGGCTGCTCTGGTTCTCTGTCAGATTTCAATGCTGTTCTTAATTTGGGGGCCTCAATTGCACTTAAAAGACATCCCTTGAAGATGCTTCATAGAAACGTTCCTGATTGCGTTTCCTTTGTGCTCATGGCTTTGTGTCGTCCTTTGTTGTTCTTTGCCCCAATTCGTCCGGACTTTGAAGAGGGGAGTTTCAGAGTTCTGTGACTCAGCAGCAAGCCCCCATAATTGCCAAGTATTGTACATAAAGGACTTACATGTTCAGATTCTTACATAGTCTTCATAATAAACCCGGAAAACAGAATTTTGTCCACATTCTGGTATTTTTATGGTATTTTTGTCCACATTCTGTGAATGAGATTATTGCCGTTCAGAAGGAATAGATATTTTGCTATGGTTCGATAACTTGCCCAAGGTTGTCTACAGCAGGATAGCCAACATTTCAATCTAAACCTACTGACTTCAAGTTCGGTTTTTCCCCTGCACAACACCTGACTCTGAAGTCATTTTACTGAATCTTACTTAGTCATATGAGGGTTGTAAATGGTAAAGCCCAGCTATATTGCTGCTGAATCCCACTCCCTTCTGCCTCTGTTTTTTTGTCAAGAAGATTTGATTCACCTTGAATGCTCTGGATTTCTGCTTTCCATTCAGAATCCCATGGGCACTAAGGACCCAGGAATTGCCCTCCCTGGGCAGGCCCTAATGCTCTGCATGGAGATGGTGTTCTTGGAGGACCAGGCTGTTCTTCCAGCGGCCCTCTGCCTTCATTGTCCCGGCTTTTGTTAGCAACCATCTTCTGTGCAGCCGGATCATTCCAGCCAACGATTTCACCCCCTTACTTAACCCCCCCCTCCCCCCAGTGGCTTAGGACAATCTCAACTGCTTGCAGTCACCAAGGATGTGTTCAAGGTGGCCCCTGTTTACCTGGCAGCCTTATCTCTAGCCAGTTCCTTCTCTGGCATTCTATATTTCAACCTTATTATAAACACAAATCATCTTCTCCAAGCCTCTGAGCCCTGGGCCTCCGGGTGTGCAGTGGTATACTGACTCTCAGAAAAGAAAGAATTAAAAAAGGCCTGATATGCAATTATTTGCTCATTCATGTGGCATAAATTCTCCCAATGGTGGGAGCCAGCCAGCATACCACTGGCAGCTTTCTCTTTCCTCTTCACCTTGCTGATTCTTGTTGGAACTTAATTCAGATACTACTTCTGCTGGGATGACTTTCTTGACCAGCACCCACCTGTCCCCTGCCTGGCAGAGGCTCTGTGTGCTCACATGCCTCCTTGCTAACATTGGTTATAAATAACACTTATCAGCCTGTATCATAATTGTGTGTGCTGGGAAATCTCCCTTCTGTTTTCTGCACTCTGTGGGTGGGTACCAGCTGTGTTTTGATTCATTCCTCCAAGCCAGTTCTAAGTACAAGGTCAAAGACATAGAAGATGTCCAACAAATCTTTGTTGAAGACACGTTTTGACCTTAAAAGGACCTTTGTGCTTCTCCCAAGGAGAGTGTTTCATGTTGATGAAGTACTAATCCTTCATATTTTAGTTGCAAGACCTGTAGATCTGCTCAAGTTTGGAAAGGGGGATGGTGGTGGTATCTGTGAGACCTAGGTATATTAGGTATATGCCTGGAAACCCAGGAGTGAGAAATACAGCTCAATTTTACCTGAAAATCTATGAATCAAGGCTTTTACTTTCAGGATGTAGGAATCCTTAGGATCCATCTAGTCCCCAGTCTCCTCTGTCTGTCCGTCTCTCCATCTTTTCACTCTTTCTTGCTGTCTTTCTCGTTCCCCACCCCATACACTGTCCATCTCTGCCTCTCCTCATTCATTGCTTGTGTTCTTCTCTTTCTCTCGTTCATTCTTTTCTGCTCTTTTTTTTTTTTTTAAATACAACCTAGTAGGGTTTTTCCAGCTCCAACTCCTTGTGACCTGTCAGCTTAAGCACCTGCCATCAGTGATAACTTCTCTTTGTAT
Source organism: Neofelis nebulosa (assembly GCF_028018385.1). Taxonomy (NCBI): domain Eukaryota; kingdom Metazoa; phylum Chordata; class Mammalia; order Carnivora; family Felidae; genus Neofelis; species Neofelis nebulosa. Next base: position 13,841,106 of record NC_080789.1, read on the forward strand.
GCCTTATTTAAAATTTCCATGAGAAGAAGTATGAGTGGCTCAGCATTGCTGGTTGAAGCCCCAAGCCGCCATCTTGGATCAGAATCTCTGGCTGGTGTAATCAGAACAGGGGAGGACAGAATCAGGCTGGGACATGCAGACAATGACAGACCTGTGTAGGACATTTGGAGATAAGGTGGTTCCCTCCAAATGGTGCCATCCCAGGCTGAGTAGAAGCTAAAAATGATAGTGAATTAAAGTTGGGGTGGGAGAGCCACTTCACTCTCATTAAAATAATTGTGGATCGGGATGGAGAGAGCTGAGTCATGTGGCCACATGGCCAGCCAGCTCTTTGTTGGCTCATATTGTTTCCACCCAATAAGAGCCCAGGTCTATTAAAAATAATCATGGCTTCAGCTTCAGTGATTGCCTCTGGAAGTCCAGTCAACACATTAATTAATTACCCTCCGTGTGAACAGATTTCCTCTAAAAAGTCTCCTGTCTGTTTATTTTCTTAGCCTCGTCCTGTGCCTTGCAATTTGTCCAATCCTGTTCCCCCTCATCAATTGGTCACTGTCTTAGATTTCTCCCCAGCATCTGCTTTTGCTCTGAATGGTGTTGTCTTCCAGTGAGCCAGCTGTGGTTCTGATGGACCTCACTTAGCCAAGAGGCTTCAGAGAAGGAAAGCGGGTCTCTGCTTTGGTCTGCCTCTTGAATCAGTACCTCAAGGTATTGATAATCTTGGACATTTGGTCTCTGGGGACAGTCAGTGTGCTAATAAGGAACCATGAGCTGAGGATAAACAAATAGCACACTTGGCTTGGTTGAAGGGCAGGTATAGATAGTGCCTAGAATTGTCAGCAGTGAAACAGAAAAGGTGGTTTGCACTGCAGAATTGTGATTGACAAAGTATTACAGGAACCTAGAGAACAGAAAGAGAAAAGCTTTAGGGTTGAGATGGGCAGTGAAAGCCGAGGGACTATGTATGAGAAGGATCTCTCAGAGGTGGAAATTAGTGGTGAGTGAAGTGGGAAGGCCTGGCATAGGGGGCGGGAATGCGGATGGACATCTTGGCTCTTTGCGACGAACCTGACTTTGGAGGAATAGGTTTGAAATGAAATTTCAGGACATGGTCAGTCAAGTGGTTCCATGCATGTTTTTAATAATCTTTATCCTTCATGCATTGTTTCCTTTTTCATTTGCTGTACCAGTGAGAGAAGTAAGTGCCAGTTGGTTTCTTAGGTACAGTCTTTCAAGCTTGGATTGCTCACAAAAGAAGGGTCTATTGGGTCAACAGCTTTCCCAGAAAACCTGTGGCTAAGAGCACTCCTGTCCCAGTGCAGATATTTGAGGGTTCTGGAGTGGATTTATTGGCCTTCCGTGGCTCCTCTGTTTCTGGATTTCTGTAGGGTTGTACACTGACCCCAAGCAAGTATTGAGTAGGTTGAAAGAACTGGGTCCTGAGAAGGTCTGGGCTTTACCAGTGCTAGAAGGAAGAAAGCCTTATTCTGTGGTAGCAGCTGAGAGCAGATTTACAAAATACTGTTCCAAAAGAAGCCCTGGGAGAAAATACTGGTGATTGAATCCTAGTCCACTGGGGTATGTCCCCACAGCTCTAGAGCATAGCACCAGTGGATGTCTTGATACAATAAATGGATAAATGTTACACTGTGAGCAGTGGACGGTTGGGTCGGTGGGTAGGTAAGGAAAGGGAAGGAAGGGAGGAAAGAAGAAACCCACCTACATGACCCTCAAACAGAAACAACATTTGGTCTACTTGGAGAGGCAGAGTATAACATACACAGCTGAGAGGAGTATCTTGAGTGTCAGTTGGGAATGACTTGGGTACTAGTGATAGAAAAGCCAACTAACAGTGGCTTAAACAAGAGTGTGTTTGTCTTACACCTTGGAGGCGTGTGGTTTTTGCCATCAGTTCTGTGGCTCAATCATATTGGTCCTCTGGATGGGGATCTCTGAAGGTCTCCTGATCTTATATTTGCAAGATGGTTGTAGGCATTCCCAAGCATCAACAAACACTAAAAATCATCCCTTCTCCAATGGCCAGTTGGTAAACATTTACAACACACCCCTGCCTATATGTCCTTATATTTGTAGTATAATATATGCGTATGTGTCATATATTTGTAGTATTATATTTATATATCTGTTACGATATGTCTATAAGTAACATATAGTAAAGGCTCAACATATTTTTTTGAATGAGTGCACAGGTGCCATATAAAATACAAGATTATTAAAATTTGCACTTCAAATAAACATTTAACAGTTTTTGGTATAAACATCACTTAAACATTGCATGGACACGCTCATACTAAAACGTGATTAGTTCATCTCAAATTCAGATCTAACTGGGTGTACTGTATTTTTATTTCCTGCATCTGGCAACCCTAGGGACATCAGAGTGACTTTATGGAAATACATTTGAAGGTTTGCCTCTGTTTCCCAAAGTGAGGGCTACCTGTTGTGAACCTACTTAACCATATGGATTGAGGTGGAAAGTTGAATGTAGATTGTGCACAGAGTTGGAACAATTTATCTGGAGGGAAACATGAAATTGGAATTAGTAGTTAGTGATGGAGAATTAACTCAAAATTAAATTGTGAATGGTTTGTAACTCCTCAGAGAGATTTCTTAGTGTTGGTTTCAGAACAGTGGAAAGAAAGCCCCACTGCCAGCTGGAATCCACAGCATGGCAGTGTGGGTCTTTTTCTTCATGACATCTGTCTGTGATCACAAGAGAGATTTGACCCATGTTGGAGAGAGTAGCAACTTCAGGCTGGCTTGTGCGATGTCCCCTGAGGTACCAGACGGGGGTCTGATTTGTGATCCTTGCCACATGTCATGTTGCTGGATTGGGGAGCTTAGGGGAGAGAATTTCTGAACTGGGCACTTGTTTGAAATATGATTTCCTGGGTTCCACCCCAGACCTACTGCAGCAGTTGCCCTGAGGTATGGGGCCCAGCACTCTTAGCTTTTAACCAGCCCTCAAGGTGACTTTGCCCGCTGAAGTTTGAGCACCTCTGTTCTAAGCAGCAGAGGGACTATTGAAGAGTGTTTGCTTTGTGGTTCAAAAAAAGGCTGTTATGAGCCCAGCCAGTCTGGAGAAACCACTTGGAGACTGGTTAACACCCAGATGTTACCTGAACATTACCAACCTGCCCTTAGGAACATCCACGTAAGCAGGATGGCCTGAGTCTGCTGTTGTACCTTCAAGGAGCCGTGGGAGGGCTCAGTGGGCTCAGAAGACCGCCTGTTGGTGGTGAGCTATCTCAGGTGTGTTGATACCAAGATGTGGGAAAAGTCTTGTGATAGGTAGGCACCCTGGTTTCTAGTCATGACCTGCCCAGTAAGTGGTCCAGTTAACCTCATACGACTGCTTTCTTTTCTCTGGACCTCAGTTTCTGGTGGTGTCAAGGGAGGATTTGAGAGGAACAGCCTTGATTCGGACTCCTTGTTGCCCAAGCCTCTCACACAAAAGATGAAGAGTTGGAAGCCCAAGAATTTCCCCCAGCAGAGTATGAGCTGGGGTCTCCTGCTTCCCACCCAGGCTCTTTGCTCTCTGTTTTGTTGCCCCCCCCCCACTTCTCTCCACACTTGCACACCAGTCCTTCTGAGGATGAGGGGGGACTGTCTGTGACTTGGATTCCAGAGGACCTCCTGGAGGGAGCCAGGAACCCTTGGAGTCCATCAGGCCCAAGTTCAGATTCCTATCCTGGTGGGGGTGGGGGGGTGGGGGGGTGGGGAGGGAGGAAGGGTGGAGGGAGGGGCAGACAAGGTGATGCAGAATGAGCAGGTTCACCTGCAGGTGTCTCCCTTGCTCAGTCTGCATGAAGGGCTACTGAGCCCAAAGTCCGAGGGGATGGGGATGAAATGAAATGAGGTTCTGAGACTGATCCCCTCCTTCTCTCCCACCACCTCTATGCATTTTTGGAGGCCTGTGTTCTGTGCACACGAAGTAGTCGCTTGTATGCTTCTATAATCTGCGGTGGCTTACGTTGGAATTCAAGAGGTCATGAAGGCCAGAGTGAGCTTGGAATGGGTCAGAGATCTGTGTGTGGTTGGTTGGTTTTCAGAGAATTTCTCAGGGCCAGTGATAGGCCTGTGTGAGAACAAGATGATGTCACAGTCCATTTTGCCTGGACTTTGTATGGTTCCCCACCCCCCCAGTTTCTTTTGTTTTCCCTTTTTCGATTGGTTTGGTAAATGTATATTATAGTTCTTAATTTAGCATTTACACAATCAAAGCAATTGCTTCTTATCTCTAGCTCCAGTTTATTGTATGCTGTCTTCTATCCCAGTTTGATCTTGCTCATTTAATCTCATGAAAGTAGGTATAATTCTTTTCACCAGTTCAGCAATGAGGCCACTGGCAGTGAGGGAATGGGTATGTCCAAAGTTGCACAGGTAAAGGAGCCAAGATCTGAACTGGCTCGTTTGACTCTAGAGTCGGTACTTTAATTTGTCCAGGCAAGGGTGACTTCTTCATTTCTGGTCTGTTACCACGGTGGTAGGATAGTGGGAACTTTCTGCTGTTGTAGCCAACTTAGTAGAAAGGCAAGCATCCAGTCCCCAGCTGCCTAGACCATTGTGCAAGATAATCCGGTTCAACATTACCAACTGGTGGGGTTCATTTTTAAACCCTGAATATCACAGAGGAAGAATAAACAGATATACAAATTTACCATTTATGACAGGAAATTTGCACCTGGGGCAGGGTGGGGGGGGGGGGAAGCCTAAAACAAAACCATCACCTAGATAATTAAGGAACTCTCAGATTAATACAATGCCAACCTGCTTTACTGGGCCCAGCCATGTGTGCTGGCTGGTGTGTTTAAAAATAAACCACCAACACCACAATATAAGTGAACCGTAAGCTGTAACTAATGTGCTTCCAACATCCAGGGGTGGTGCCCTGCGTTCACATACTAGAGGCATGGCAGAGGTGGGGCGGCTCTCTGTGAAGGGCTGTTTGGGGATACATTTTAATGTGGTTCCAGAAAGACATGGAAGAGGCCTCCTCATTTTTTCTTTATCTGATTCAGGGAAGACAGGGAGCTGGAACCTTTTTAAAAACCAACTTCATCTATTTCTTTAATGATCATCTGAACAGCTAAACCTTCTGGGACGATTATATATAATCGTTCTCCAAGCCGTATCCATTTTCCCTGGTCTGTAGATATATCTATCCCTCGCCTGCTTTTTAAATAAAACTGATTAATTATAAGAAAATAGATATGAAATGAAGCTTTGAGCTTCTTAGCAAATCTTAGCCCTTGAGTGATGTGGTTTTGCTCTCTAGATGAAGAGGTTCATAAAGGGGAGATTTTGAGGACAAGCAAAACAAATTAGCTATGGGGGTAGGCAGTTTGTGGCTGTGAACAAGTGGCTGTCATTGGCACCATAGATATTTAAGATACACCACCTGCGAGTATACCTGTTGTACAAGGCAGATTCCTGAAGGTGGTAGAGTTGGTGCCACAGGAACAGAATTTAAACTTGACTTAGGTAAAGGCTGGTGAGGAATGCGGGGGCCAAGGTAACTGGCTCTTTTTCACCTTGTTGCTTTTACTTTGTTTTTATAAAGACTGGGTTATGTTAGTAGCTTTTCTTGCTGGCCTCAGTAGGATGCATGATACCCATGTGTGTGTGTGCACACTTACTCTCCATCCCTCTCTCTTAACCGCTGCGGCTCTAACCATTCTTGGTTTCCTCTAGTTCTCTACCTGTTCCTTTCTGTGTCTTGACTACACTTGGAGCCAAGTTGATCTCCTGGGAATTTCCTGTTGATGATGGAGTAGAGTGTGTGGCTCATCTAGTTGCCCAGTGGCTAGACCTCTCATTCTGGCGTGCTCGTAACTTCTGGGTCTCTGGTCTCAGTGAACGCTCCCCTCTTGCGCTCTTCTCCTTGAGGGCCTCGTCCCAAGACCCATCTGATCCTGCCTGCCTCAAGACTGCCCAGAGGGGCGCCTGGGTGGCGCAGTCGGTTAAGCGTCCGACTTCAGCCAGGTCACGATCTCGCGGTCCGTGAGTTCGAGCCCCGCGTCAGGCTCTGGGCTGATGGCTCGGAGCCTGGAGCCTGTTTCCGATTCTGTGTCTCCCTCTCTCTCTGCCCCTCCCCCGTTCATGCTCTGTCTCTCTCTGTCCCAAAAATAAATAAAAAAACGTTGAAAGACTGCCCAGATGTTCAGGGAAGAACCATTTCTCCAACTGAGGCAGCATCCTTAGTGGTCCAGAGCCATTCATGTCCAGTGGTAGGCCTGGCATCCAGGTTCTTGGCTTCCCTACCAAGTTGGCATCTGCCATCTTGTTCTTCACCCAACGTGGTTGGCATGGTTGTTGAACAGGGTAGTGGGAGTGGTTAAAGCTCTCTGGAGTCAACCTGCCCTTTGGCAGATGGTACAGCTCCTGGACCTCCAATTTTTGCCACTGTTCTTTTAGCTTGCTCAATACCTAGACAGTTCTATCCATGGGCATCCATTAGACCCAGAACTAGCCATTTTTTTAGGGCCAAGGTCAAGATTTACAGTTTTAGTCTCCCATTTGATGCTTTGATTTACTGTCTCTTTTCTTCTTAGAATCCTTTATTTAAACTCCTAGACTTACACTTGTTACTGGTATTCCTCAAAGACTTAACACATTTTAATACAATTTGTATTGCATTGTTCTGCATTCTTGAATTTTTTTTATCTCCTTGAATTCTTATAAACGCCCTGCTTCATGAGCTATTGTCTTCTGCTTCTTTGGGAACTGCCCATGGTAATTCTTTGCATATAGGGCTACTCAAACAGACATTGGTTGAATGACAATGGTCTTTTCCAGAAAGGAAACAGAGACAGTACAGTCAGATGGCGATAGTGAAGTTTTCCTTCTTTTTTCCACCTAACAAGTGTCTGGCAAGAGAAGAAAGTACATCAAAGTAGTGTTGGGATTAATTCTAAGGGCAAAGTTTAATTGGTCCTGGGGTTTTCCATCATTCTGTACCTGAACAAAGGCCATTATTTTCAGTGGCAGCTTATCACTGCATTGTTTCCATGGGTGCTGCTGCCCTGATCCACTGGCTGGGCGGGAGGAAGACACACTTTATAGAAGAAAGAAACGGTTTTGGATCTGATGTAATCCTCAGCTGTCAAACAGCTGTCCCAGTGTGTTACCTCCTAGAACAGAATCATGAAACTTAATTAAAACTGGGAAGGCTCTTTTGAGGTTACCTTGACCACTCCATCCATTCATACATACGTTCATGCATTCAGCAGAAATATTGATCAGGAAACTATGTGCAAGGTTTTCCACGAGGTACCATCAAAAGGCTCTGAGGAAGCATGAAATCCAATTTGGAGAGCAGGCATCAATCACATGGGGGCTACTGAGGGCTGTGATCCCACAGTTGAGTGGCTCGTAATGAAGGTTTTTAAAAATTGGTGCACTGCCATGGGGAATGGGTAGCTCTGCACAACCATGGTGTCTCGACAACCCTGAGCAGAGGAGAATGAGTCATGACGACAGGCAGTTGCTGGCTCAACAACCACAAAAATGCCAGTTTTAATCCTAGAGCAGTCTTGGCATGCTCGATGCGAATGACTCCTTGGGATAAAGTTAGACCTTAGGTACAGGCTCCACTGTCACTCTGTTTAGATCTGTGACCCTCTGGTAAGCTGCTTACCCTTGCTGTGTGTGTCCCGTTCCTCAGTGGTAATGACTGTTATGGGTTGAATTTTGTTCCTTTCAAAATGCATAGGCTTAAGAACTCCTACCCTGGAAGTGACAGTATTTGGAGATAGAGTCTTTAAAGAGTTAATTAAGGTAAAATGAGATCTCATGGGTGGCCCTAATCCACTGTTACCGGTGTCCTTTTAAGAAGAGGAGATGAGGACACAGACACAGAGTAAAGACCATATGGAGACAACAGGGGAAGACAGCCACCTATAAGCCAAGGAGAGAGGCCTGAAAAGAAATCATCCCTGTTGACACCTTGATCTGGGAACTTCCAGCTTCCAGAACTGTGAGAACATATATACATTGCTTGCCTTAGTTGTTTAAGCACCCCCAGTCTGCAGTTCTCTGTTAGGGCAACACTAGTAACCTAAGACGGTGACAGTCACCAGAAGAGAGGCACTGTGGCTCAAGAAGGCATGTGATGTCTAGCTTACATGGTACGCCACATGGCAGAACCCTGGCTGGACCAAGTAAAAGGGGTTCAGCTTTGAGCCCCCATCCGTGTCTCCACCTTCTCGGTAGATGGACTTAGTGCCTGGTGCACAGTCGTGCTAACTACTTTCTTTTTCAAATAGCAGCCCCATTGGGTGCCGACAACTTCTCTCCAGTCTGTGGAGGCTACTCACACCACAGTGCCAGGCTCAGTCGAAAGTGCTTTTTTCTCCTCCAGACCATGCAGTGTGGTTGCTGAGTTTTGAGCCATTCATCCTAGGAAATGGCCCAAGGAGGTTCTCCTGAAGGTCCGGGGGGTGGGGGTGGTATTTGGGGCTGCATTATTCTCAGCACCCAGACTTCTGTCAGCCTGCTCAGGTGTGTCTGCCTCTCTAAGACTGATGTTCAGTCCATTTGCTGGTCTCTGGTGCTTCTGTGGACATTTCCAGGGCCAGGTATACACATGGTTTCCTTGTTTCTATCTCTGGCTTTCTCAGATGTGCTAACTCTGGTGGATTTTTAGCGGGGGGTGGGGGGGGTGGGGGGGGGTGTACTAGCCCTAGGGCCCGCACAGTACTACTAAAATCCCAGTAGTGACATCAGCCACTTGAGTGTGTGGGTAGCCAGTGGGAGGCAGCTCCATCTGGAAACTAAAAAGGGAAACAACAATCCTCTCCTTTCACTTCTAGAATTTTCTGTGTCTTTGCAGGTAGACAGGGCCAAGTAGGGAATTTACAATTTGACACTTTTTTTCCCAAAGCAGCTTGATTTTTTTTTTTTTTTAAGTTCCTTTGATTCCAAAGAACTGGGAGCAGAGAGTAAGGCTGGCTAGGAAGCCAGAGCAATTGGAGAAAGGAGGGCGAATGATGGATATGTGCCTGGCGTCCTGCGTGCTTGGAAAACCTTGGCTGCGGACTGAAAATGTAGCCATAAACCCCAGCAAGAGGAGCCCTAGAACCATTTCCAGCTGTTAGCACCTGGAGACTTCCTAAGTTACAATGAAAAGAGCAACTCTGGCAAGCCGAACTTGACTTGGTGAATTTTGTTATGTGTAGCTTGACTGCTTTTCATTCTCCCCTGGGCATTCTCTGTATTTCACTGATGGATGTATAATCAAATGGTCAGACTGTTTGTGCCAGAGGACAGGTGTGGTCCTGGGAGGTCTCCCTTTAGCAACGGGCAGGATGACCAGGAAAAAGACACATCCTTCTCGTGTCGGGACAGTGAGGAAGGGAAGCCAGTGTGGGCTTTTCCTTTCCTGACTCCCGTTTTTGTCCCATTAGTCATAACATTATTCGGCTGGCATTGGTCTCGTGTGTCAATTCTGGATCTCCTGAGATGATAGCATTCTCACTTGAAGATGGAGGTAATGATTTCTTTTTCAGGCTGCTTTCAACCTGCAATATTACCAAGATGTGAGCTGGCGTGGCATCTGACAAGAATCTATGATGGCCACTGCCTTAGGGCAGAAAGGAGCCAGCCCGTAGGTTTCTGTCTGCATTTTTGAGGCAAAGCACTTGTGAGATGGTAGGTTAGCTGTGCAAATGATGTGGGACCCAGGTACCTGGTCTTGATTTGCTGAATCTTTTCCTTTCTTTAAAGCTGTTCAGTCGGTCTTTACCAGAATCCACCCTACCCCCTCCAGAGGGGAGTCTGAAATTCCATCAAGTTCTTTGTCTGATTTATCAGTGTTTGCAAGGTCAAGACTGTCTCGCCCCAGGTCACTCCTGGCGGAGCTGGGACTTGAACCTGCGACTTCTTTCCCATCTTGGACGCTCTTGGCCTTACAGGGAGCTCCTTCTGCTTTCTAGGAACTGTCACCCTTCTGTTCCATCTGCACTGCACAGTAGAGACTGAGAGGAACCTTCATGTTTTCTCGAAGGCTCTCATGGGAAGGCCCCTCTTAGCCATTGGAGGGGTCCACTGGAGGCCTCTGTGGGATGTGGGCTGATCCTGTGGTTCTCGTTCATATAATGGGAAGCAGCCCTCAGGAGAGAAGGATGTGCATTTGTATGCAGCTGGGCGGATGGCATTGAAATAAACGCCACCCTCATCAAACTACACAGCCGGCACATCACAGGGAAGATGGACCAAAATGGGATGCTGATTTTTCTCACCACCATCTTTAGAAACCTCCTTCCTCACCACCCACCTGCTGGTGGTAACGGCTAGGAGCAGTCTAGCCTTGCGACAAACTGCTTAGGTTTTGGAGACCGCCCTGTGTTCAGATCCATTTATTGATGGATGGATTTATAATCTGTGGAACTGTTGAGGGAAGTCACTTTCCCGAGCTTCATTCCTTTTATCTATAACTGGGCATATTAATGCCTAACTCAGGTCTTTAGAGTTAATACACGAATGTAAAGTACTTTGTACAATGACTTACACACGGGGAGCATTCAGTAGTAGGTGCTATCCTCGCTGGGGTTTTCCTTGTTGAGATTGACTCGCTGACCTTTGCCTGGGGTGGATGTGCTGGCTTCCATAACAGAGAAGGTGCCCAGTCTAGTCCCTGCTCTTGGTTATCGTAATAAGTGAAAGCTATTGTCGCAGTGTGGGATAATTCAAAGATCTGAATAATTCAGCAGATACAGCAGAACTGGGAGATCCAGGGACTTAACTTTCTTCTCCCAGCCCTGTCTCAAAATAACTTGAAATACTCATAGTGTATTGGGGCAGCTTGCTTTACTTTACATGACCTCGGTGTCCTCATCAACGAAATGGGGCTAACCGAGCGCCGTTCGATCCTGAAGAGAGAGCACGGAAAGGAGGTGCCCATCTCAGTGCTGGGATTAAGTCAGGGCTCAGTCAGCGGCTGTCGGAGCAATACCGACATCGCTCTTTCTGGGGAGTAAACTGCCAGTTCACCATAGGAACTATAAATTGTGCTTTTACCCTTTAACTCAGTGATTCTATTCTTAGGAATGTACTGTCCCCAAATATAGATCCCAAAAGAAAAGGGGGAGCGGGGAAGAGTGGAGCCTGTCAGAGCGGTTCATAGCAGTTCTGTTTAAAATAGCTCCAAATTGAAAACGCTGCACGTGCCCGACGTCGTCAGCCCTTTTTTGGCATTTTAACGCCACAGAGCCCGCTACGGCCACGGAGCGTGTCGGAAGCGTGGGAAGTGTGCACGGCTTCCGGTCTTTGGGATGTCCCGACGGGGAAGGCAACAGGCCGCTGTTTTCACCGAAGCCCAGAGAGGGCTAGGGTGTTTTTGAAGTCAGTTCTGCGGTCTGTGGAGCACCCTTCTCTGTGGGTCCCCTGCTTTGGTCCCAGCCGAGGCACTCCGTGGCCACCTCTGCAGCGCCTGGCCCGTGGCCTCAGGGGTCTGGTGGCAGTGTCAGAGCAAAGCCAGCTTGTTCAGATCCGGGGCTGCCGAGATGCCGCCTAAGCAGTCCCTTTGGCAACGAGTGACATACGGCAAAGGGCGGAGCCCACAGAGGCCCTGAAGGAGGTGCCTGTGGGTGGAGGATGTGATGCACACGGTGGGTGGGGAGGCCACGGAGCCTGGAGGCTGGCTGCAATTTCACATTTCAAGGCCTTTCTGTGTGCAGACAGAGACTTGAAGAGATTTCTGGGGTGCGTGGGCAGACGGATCATCTCCTCTGCTTGGATTTCTCTAGTACTCGGTGCCTGGTGACAACAGTTCTTGGGGGATGGCTCTCAGTCACTGGACACTCAGCCCCCAACCCCCCTCCCGGCACTTAGAGTGCCGCCCAGAAGGGTGGTTATCATTCTTCCTCAGAGGATCGTTGGGGGCCCCGGCAAAGGAAATGTTCACAAAGCTTTTGGCCCCAGTGAGCGCTCAGGACGTGTTGTCTGTCTTTCTGCTTCCTGGAGGTGGGGAGCGGGGCTGGATTTGAATGTGGTCTTTCTTTTTATGCACACGGCAATCATCCATCCAGGAGTTTTTGGGGGGCGGGGGGGCTCTCAATCCCTGGTCCTGTCCAGCTGTCCGCCCATGCATACTCCTCCCTGATGACGGTCCTACCAATACAGGTGGGCGTCATCAAAAAACACAAAAAATGGCCTTGGAGGGGGCCATTGGGGGGCGGCTGGCACTAGAGTTACATATTCCAGTACTTTATTCCTTCTTTTTCATAATGTCATTATAGACCATGATAAAAGAAATGAGTCAATAAAATGGAGAATTAGACATGTGGTAATTCCCGAGATTTAAGATCGAAAAATGTGACGATTCAGTGCTTTAGCACGGGCAATCTTATTATATCATCCCTCTGCTTAATATCGTTTAGCAGCAGCTCCGTGTTGAGGACAAAATGGAAACTCAGCCTCGTGTACAAATCCTTTCACGGTTTGGCCCATGGCTGCCTCCTCGGTTCATTTTTTGGTCCTTTTTCTTGAACGTTCCCGAAGATGTGCGTATTCATTTCCTGTTGCTCCTATGACGAATTAGCACAAACTTAGCGGTTTCCAACAATGTAGACGGATTCTTTCAGACTCCTAGAGGTCAGAAGTGCAACATCTGTCCCTCTGGGCTCAAGTCAGGGAGTCGGCAAGGCTGGTTGCTCGTGGAGGCTCTGAGGGGACAATCCGTTCCTTTGCTTTTTCTCGGCTTCAGGTGGTTGCACATATTCCTTGGCTTGTGACGTGTTCCTCCGTCTGCAAAGTGTTTCGCTCCAGTCTCTGCCTCCGTGTCGCACTGACTTTCCCTCTGATGCCGACAGTTCCTGCATGTGTCTTAAAGACCTTGTGATTGGGGCGCCTGGGTGGCGCAGTCGGTTGAGCGTCCGACTTCAGCCAGGTCACGATCTCGCGGTCCGTGAGTTCGAGCCCCGCGTCGGGCTCTGGGCCGATGGCTCGGAGCCTGGAGCCTGTTTCCGATTCTGTGTCTCCCTCTCTCTCTGCCCCTCCCCCGTTCATGCTCTGTCTCTCTCTGTCCCAAAAATAAATTAAAAAAAAAAAAAAAAAAAAAAAACGTTGAAAAAAAAGACCTTGTGATTGCACTGGGCTCACCCAGATAATTCAGCATCATCTCCCTATCTCGAAATCTTTAATCATACCTGCAAAGTCTCTTTTGCCTTATGATGTAACATTTACAAGGGCCAGGAATTAGGACTTGGGCATCTTTGGGGGACTGTTATGTAGCTTAACCCAGTGTGGTTCCCTGGTCTCTGTGTTGAGTGTTTTTGATGCTTGGGACATCGTTGCCTGCCTCCTTCATGAGGTTCATTCTTGCTCATCCTTCAGAACCCACCCCTGAGGCTTCTCTAGAAGACTTCTTTGGTCCTCTTCCATCTCCTGCCCTGTTGATCTCGTACACACCTTAAACCCATTACTAGCATTGCCACACTGTATGATAATGTAGGTTTGTTTGTCGGCCTGTCCCAGCAGTCCTTGGGGACAGGGACTGCATTGTCACTGTCTTCCTATCTCTACCATGTGGGCCAGTGGCCACACTTCGTAGGTGCAGGTTGATGGGTGCCCAGGAAAGTGGGAGCCAGGGCAGGAACCATGCCACCCATCATGGAGATATTCAAAGGGGAAGCCCTTTGTCCTGATGTCCACACGACCTCATTGGCCTGGAATCGTTTCCTCCTGGGAACTGTAGTCCTTTGGGCTTCAGCAGGTCAAGGTCCCATGTTTTCCTGTTTCTTCAGCTGTCTAATTCCCTCTTTGTTGGGCTGCAGTAGATTAGCCTCAGTAAAAGCGAATAGACAATTTCCTATTAACATTTATATTGCTTTTCTTTTCTATTTCTTGGCGAGGCTCTGAGGACTGGGATGGCTGCGGAAAATGTTCTTTCATCTAAATAATGTCCCTGTTGGGGGCTGGATGCTGGTTTTTTGCTGGGCTGTGCAGAAGAGTGGGTGGGGTGGACTCGTGAGCCCAGGAAAAATTAAGGCACTGAAGCCAATCTGGAAAAATCAGTAAATGTATACGGAGTGCCCCCTGTGTGTCTGCTCCCATGCTAGGTCTTGCTACACAGAATGAGTGTCTTGCATTTATTAAGTGGTTACTATGTGCCAAGCATTCTCCCAGGTGCTTTAATTTTTATCACTTCCTTGACTTTCTTAGAGCTACCCTATGAAACACAGGTCCTATTATCAGAGTTACAGAGGAAGAAACTGAGGCAGAGAGAGGTTGCTGTCCACGTCCAGGGTCACAGTCTAGTGAATGATGTGGGCTCCAGAGTGTTCTCCTGCCCACCTTGCTGACAGAGAAAGCCCAGCTCAGGCCCTCTCCGCAAAATGCTCATGGTCTGGAGGGGAGGAGACATCTAAGCTGGCAGTGCCCTAAAAGGTGAGTGGGAAATCCACAGGTAGTCTGGGATTGTGAAGGGCAGTCCAGGCAGAGGGAATAAGGAAACCAGAAGCAGGGAAGTGTGAAAGTAATTATTGTGTTCAGGGAAGAGTGAGTAGCAAGGACTTCAGGGTAGTATAGGTTGCTTTTAAAGCTGTAGGGAAGGCTGGCTGGCAGAGAGTCCTGGAAGGACAGGAGGATGTAGCCGGAGAATGGATCTCCTGCTTTGTGGTCAGGAGGTGAGCAGCTGGAGGTGACTGTGATGAGGTTGACAGTAGTGTCTGTTGAGCTGTAGTAGGCACACAGATTTCCTGGGATGTGGTTGATACAGACTCTGGTCCAGAAGCCTGGGGTGAGCCTGAGAGACTGCTTTCCTCAGTCTCCCAGGTGACACTGATGTGGTCAGTACCTGCCTCTCACTGGGTAGGGAGGGTGTTGGGGGGAAGCAGGTCTGGGAGGGTGTGGGGGGGATGCAGGTCTGGGGGGTGTGTTGGGGGTGATGTAGGTCTGGGGGGGTGTTGGGGGTGATGCAGGTCTGGGGGGTGTGTTTGGGGGGGATGCAGGTCTGGGGTGTGTCTGTGGGGGGGATGCACGTCTGGGGGATATGGAGGTTGATGCAGGTCTGGGGGGTGTGTTGGGGGGGCATGCAGGTCTGGGGTGTATCTGTGGGGGGGGTGGTGCAGGTCTGGGGGGTGGAGGGGGATGCAGGTCTGGGGGGGTGTGGGGGGGATGCAGGTCTGGGGGGTATAGAGGTTGATGCAGGTCTGGGGGGTGTGTTTGGGGGGGATGCAGGTCTGGGGTGTGTCTGTGGGGGGGGTGCAGGTCTGGGGGTGGAGGGGGATGCAGGTCTGGGGGGGTGTGGGGGGGATGCAGGTCTGGGGGTATAGAGGTTGATGCAGGTCTGGGGGGTGTGTTTGGGGGGAATGCAGGTCTGGGGTGTGTCTGTGGGGGGGTGGTGCAGGTCTGGGGGTGGAGGGGGATGCAGGTCTGGGGGTTGTGTTGGGGGTGATGCAGGTCTGGGGGGGTATGGGGGGTGATGCAGGTCTGGGGGGTATAGAGGTTGATGCAGGTCTGGGGGGTGTGTTTGGGGGGGATGCAGGTCTGGGGTGTGTCTGTGGGGGGGTGGTGCAGGTCTGGGGGGTGGAGGGGGATGCAGGTCTGGGGGGTTGTGGGGGGATGCAGGTCTGGGGTGTGTCTGTGGGGGGGATGCACGTCTGGGGGATATGGAGGTTGATGCAGGTCTGGGGGGTGTGTTGGGGGGGCATGCAGGCCTGGGGTGTATCTGTGGGGGGGGTGCAGGTCTGGGGGGTGGAGGGGGATGCAGGTCTGGGGGTTGTGTTGGGGGTGATGCAGGTCTGGGGGGGTGTGGGGGGGTGATGCAAATCTGGGGGGTATAGAGGTTGATGCAGGTCTGGGGGGTGTGTTTGGGGGGATGCAGGTCTGGGGTGTGTCTGTGGGGGGGTGGTGCAGGTCTGGGGGTGGAGGGGGATGCAGGTCTGGGGGGTGTGCGGGGATGCAGGTCTGGGGGGTATAGAGGTTGATGCAGGTCTGGGGGGTGTGTTTGGGGGGAATGCAGGTCTGGGGTGTATCTGTGGGGGGGGTGGTGCAGGCCTGGGGGGTGGAGGGGGATGCAGGTCTGGGGGTGTGTGGGGGGGCATGCAGGTCTGGGGTGTATCTGTGGGGGGGGTGCAGGTCTGGGGGGTGGAGGGGGATGCAGGTCTGGGGGGGTGTGGGGGGGATGCAGGTCTGGGGGTATAGAGGTTGATGCAGGTCTGGGGGGTGTGTTTGGGGGGAATGCAGGTCTGGGGTGTGTCTGTGGGGGGGTGGTGCAGGTCTGGGGGTGGAGGGGGATGCAGGTCTGAGGGTTGTGTTGGGGGTGATGCAGGTCTGGGAGGGTGTGGGGGGGTGATGCAGGTCTGGGGGGTATAGAGGTTGATGCAGGTCTGGGGGGTGTGTTTGGGGGGGATGCAGGTCTGGGGTGTGTCTGTGGGGGGGTGGTGCAGGTCTGGGGGTGGAGGGGGATGCAGGTCTGGGGGGGTGTGGGGGGGATGCAGGTCTGAGGGGGTGTGGGGGGATGCAGGTCTGGGGGGTGTGTTTGGGGGGAATGCAGGTCTGGGGTGTGCCTGTGGGGGGGGTGGTGCAGGTCTGGGGGGTGGAGGGGGATGCAGGTCTGGGGGGTATAGAGGTTGATGCAGGTCTGGGGGGTGTGTTTGGGGGGCATGCAGGTCTGGGGTGTGACTGTGGGGGGGTTGTGCAGGTCTGGGGGTGGAGGGGGATGCAGGTCTGGGGGGGTGTGGCGGGGTGACACAGGTCTTGGGTGTGTGTGTGTGTTTGGGGGTGATGCAGGTCTGGGGGGGTGTGGGGAGTGACGTAGGTCTTGGGCGTGTGTGTGGGGGGTGATGTAGGTCTGGGGGGTGTGTGTGGGGGTGACGTAGGTCTTGGGCGTGTGTGTGTGTGGGGGGTGATGTAGGTCTGGGGGGTGTGTGTGGGGGGGTGATGTAGGTCTGGGGGTGGGGGAAGTGACGCAGGTCTGGGAGTGTGTGGAGGGTGATGTGGGTCTGGGGGAGGCTGTGGGTGAAGGTGCTTGGAAATGAGGCCTGCCCTTTGCTGTCAGGCTAGAAGGTCGGATGGCCGTGTGGTCATGTTCTCAAGAACGGCGTAGATGGAGAGGAAACGCGGGGGCTTGGTGCAAAGGTGTTCAGTGCGGAGGGGGTGCCTGGGGGTGCCTGGAGTGGTGACTGAGAGGCGGCTGGTGGACATAGGGGTGAATCAGGGACGGTTAGGTGCCCCAGCATGCGACAACAGCCCCCAGTAACCGCGGCTTAAGCCCGAGGGAAGTTTACTTCTCTCCTGCACCCAGGCAGCCCGCCTGTCGACAGTGGGTCGGTGTGGTAATTTAACGGTGTCATTGCCAGAGCACTGTATTTTGGCTTTGCCATTCTCCGCTGTGGGCCGAGGCACCTCCGCGTCCAGTATGGCGCCGGAGCCTCCATGTCCTCGTTGTGGGCTGGCAGCCAAGAAGAGGCAGGAGAGGCTGCCAGAATGGGCACACGTCGCCACTGGCAAGCTGCCTGTAGTCCTGAGGTCCTGCTGCCGTACTTAGCTGCTGCAGAGGCTGTGAGCCGTGGTGTTCTTCTGGCTGCTTTGCTCCCCTGAGTGTAAGCAGGGTTCCGTTCCTGAGCAGCAAAGGGAGCGTGGCTGTGGGGTGGCAACATGGCGGTGCTTTTGCCACAAGTGGAATCCACAGTGGGGGCTTAAAAGGGGACGGAGGCCTGTCGAAGTCATCAGGTTCTTAGAGCAGGTCTGAGTGATGGCCCCTTGTGCTCACAGGTCTGTGGATCTTCTTGTGCCCTTTGCTTGTCCCAGTTCCTTAGGGTGAGTGTCCTCGAAAACTCGCCCCAAACCATCTTCCCCTAGAAGATTTAGGCTCCACTGCCACCTCCTCTGGGAAGCCCACCAGGACTTCTGCATCAGAATTTATCCCCCATCCCCTGAAACAGAGTGTGGTACTTACGGCACCTTCCTCAGCCATCATTTCATTCTGTTTTACATTTTGCTTAGTCATTTGCACGTGTACTTCTTTTTGTGAGGCAGCATTCCGCCCCCAGCACCGTGCCTGGTGCACGATGAGTCCCCAGGACATTTTAGTTCAACTTGCATAAGTAGTTAAACTTGAGTGCTCACGCTGATGGCACTGGGTGTTTTTCCTAGAGCAGTGATTTTCAAATCCTAGTATGAATCAGAATCAGCTGGAGGGTGTGTTATAACAACCCCCCACCCTGTTTCTCATTTAGTAGGTCTGGTGGGGGGGGGGGAGTGGGGGCTAAGAAAGTGCATTTCTAACAAGTTGCCAGATGACACTGATGCTGCTGGTCCTGAAACAACCCCTCCGAGAACCACTGTCCTTGAGAAACACACAGATTTGCTGCTTTTCCCCAGGGGAACCTTCAATGTACGTCAGGCCTGACAATACACATGGGGATTAAATACGGAGAAATTAAGTCCGGGGATAAACCAGCAGAGAAATATTTGGGGTCAAGGGTACTTTGGAATCTTGTTTCTTAGTCCTTTTTTTTTTTTTTCTTTTTTCAAACAAATTCCATTTCATCTAAACCTAGATGCTGCCAATTGTAAGATGCACTGTTGCTTTATATAAAGCCAAGAAAATTTAAAAAGGCTTTTAATTAAACTGCGACACAATGCTTTCTTATCCTGCTGAATCTTTCTTTTGTACTTGTTGAAAGGGCCCTTTTAGACCTAATTAGATGGGTTTTTATTATATTTTACTGCCATGCCTACGTCAAAAGGAAAGTATTGGCAAATATGTTGGTTCTCGCATTCCTAAAGCTTCTTTACATGGAGTCTCGCTCTTCAAAATCCTTTCTCAGCTCTCTGTCCTTGCCAGATGCGTTTTGGCTACACTGTGCCCTCTTCCTCACCATTGTGAACGTTAGGTTTCCTGCAAGAATCCCATCAAGAAGACACTTGAGCCCACTTTGCGGCTCTGTGGAGCTGGCCTGCTCCTGGCTTCTCTTTCAAGAATGTTGCTAACACGTCTGATTCTCCACCTCCTCCTGCCCCTTCCCACAACCATCCGGTTCACGGGGTTAAAAGACTGCCCTCCTCCATGGTCTCCAGGATTCCTACTGAAGCCACTGGCCCCCGATCTGTTCTGCAAGCTCTGTGAATGTGCTGGGGATGACAGCCATGTTTCTGCTGCTGTGTGGTCCTGTTACTGCTGCTGTGTGGTCCTGTTACTGCTGGGGGCTTCTTGGTTTCAAAGATGTTACAATGTGGAAACCACATCTTAAATTTTTTTTTAATGTTCACCACGTGCTAGGCACATGTTCTCACCGTCAGGGATTTTCACATAACCGGTCTGTTAGTATTTATGACAGTTGCCAAGGTCAGCATTGTGACCTCTTGTATAGGTGAGGAACTTGGGTCCCTATTAAACATGCAAACAGGCATTCACTCCCCTAATAGTTAAATGAGCTCCTACTCTGTGCTAGTTGCCAGTATAGGCACTGGGAATACTGAAGTGGAAAATTCTCTGGGTGGAATAGTCAATGAAAAAATAGATATCTAAGACTGAATCATGTAAATGCTATAAGAAGAAAAGTGGGGGTATGCATGGTGTTAGGGAAGGCTTTTTGAGTAGACACTAGAGTGCAGTGAAGGTATACACTATACAGATGTAGATTTGGAGCAGAGGGAATGCAAGTGCAAAGGTCCTGTGGCAGGGATGTGTTTGTCTTATTTGAGGGATAGGAAGTCTGCATGGTTCTTTTTCTGCAACACTTCTGACTCCAAATACATGGGGGTGCAGGCGGTTTCCCACCAGTTGTCCATCTCGGGACAACAACTGGATATCCTAAAACTCCATTCTGATGCTAACTATCCAGAGTTAGTACGGACCCCACAGGTGAAGGGCTTCACATCCAACAGACTGTTCCTACTTCGTACTCCATTCTCAAGTCCCAGGTTGCCACCTAAGTTTTGACCAACCAGCTGTATATTCAGAGGTTCCCATAACCCCTTCTGGAATTCAGGAAAGTGCTTTACTTACTATTGCAGTTTTATTATCAAAGGACTGAAGCGGAAGAGATGCATTAGGGCAAGTTATGGAGGGGGCAGGGGTTCTGCATGCTGTCTTGCCAGGCCCTTGATGTGTTCATCAGCCTGGACGCTGTCTGAACCCTGTCATGTAGGGGCTTTTATGGAGGCTTCATTATGTAGGCATGATTGATGAAATCATTGGCCACTGGTGTTTAACTCTGTCTCCAGCCCACCCTCTAATTATGCCTTCCTCTCTGTGGTGACCAGTACCCATCCTGAAGCTGTCTAGGGGTTCCCGGCCACCGGTCGCCTCTCCTTAGCACACACAGGACATTCTGGGATGATAAGAGATTCCAAGGGATTTTAGGCACTGTGTGTGCCAGAACTGGGGACAAAAAGACCAAATACACGTTGATCACAGCAAGGAAGCCAGTTGTGTTGGAGCTCAAAAAGGCTTGATAAATGGCACAAACTGGGATCTAGCCTGAGCTGAAATTTCTAGATCTTTGAGCTCTGAGTCTGGGGTTTGTCTTCATGCAGGTAAATATGAGAAGCTCTGTAGACTACACCTCTGTCTATTTACCAGACTGAATTTAATCTTTTCAGAAACACTGTCTTGATTTGATTCAGTTCCAGTAGCGAGTAACTGTTCCACACCACCCCCCCCCCTCAAAAAAAAAAATGTGCTCATCATTGTCACCATCGTGCTGCCTGGGAAGTGTTCATGGCGTCTGGTTCCATGAGCAGAGGTCTAACCAGCCCAGGTGGGGATGATTGCACGCGTGGGAAAGTGGGCAAAGGAGGCGATGACAAAGAGATACAAACATTATGTTCCCAGTGCATGTTCTCAAAATAGAATATGGGACTTTCAACTCCTTCTTCTTTGAAGAACACAGTGCCAGAGAGAGACTCTGGCAGCACACTCTAGAAGAAAGGACAGAGAGCAGGGTTTTGATCTCAGCTGTGCCAGTAATTAGCCATGGGACTCCATGTATTAGAGTTCAGTTACAGACAAGAGAATGCATGAGTTTAAACAGAAAAGGATCTATGGCCATGATTGGGTGCAGGATTCTAGGAGAAGCCAGAGGCACAGGCTCTCCGCTTGAGCTGTGAGGAGCGGTTCTCCAGACCACACAGAAGCAGACCACCAGGGAGACTGTGGTTAAGAAGGCCTGAGACTACTGCCCCATAAGGACCACACCCTGTGTGATGAGATCTGGGTCAGCAGTATGGGTATCATGTTTTCTTGATCCTCACAAAGTTCAGGACTGGACTCCGGGATCTAACTACAGGTGCCTTGGAAGGAAACCAGTCTCCCTTGCTTAGGCTCATCAGAAAAGACTAGAAGCAACAGTAGAGCTGCCCTACCTCCTGATGTTCATTTGTGGCTTTCCAATCTCCCGTGGTTGTATCTGTGTGGTGGAAACTATGTTTCACAGTGGGTGTCCAGGAGTTAGGAGTAAATAGGCTTAAAGGAGCTCAGAAAATGTCTGATGTGGCTCTCAGTGTATGTAGGGGAAATACTGAGACAACCCGTGTGTGTGTGTGTGTGTGTGTGTGTGTGTGTGTGTGTGTGCGCGCGCGCACGCTTAGTGTTTACTTTGAGAGAGCACACGAGCGAGTGGGGCAGATGAGAGAATCCCAGGCAGGCCCAGCTCTGTCAGCACAGAGCCTGATGCAGGGGCTCGATCCCATGAACCATGAGATCATGACCTGGGCCAAGATCAAGAGTTAGACACTTAACTGTCTGAGCCACCCAGGCGCTCGAGATAATCCTATTGTAAATTCGAGAGGGTAAAGGGATTCAGATGGAGTTAGGGTTTCTGCACTTCACTCAAACTTCGTGATCTCCTGGCCCCAGGAGACATTGATAAGTTATGCTGGTATAACAATATTTAGAGCAAACCATTCAAAAAGCCATACAAAGAAATACACTAAAGAACAAACAAACAAAAAAACCCATAAGCGAATCAAAATGGAATTCCAAAACAATGTTTGAGGACCCCACAGAAAGGCTGGATGAATCAGGAGATGCCATCACAAACCCACCAGGATGGCTAAAATTAGAAAGACTGATAATATCAGACGTTGGCAAACATGTGGCACAGTGCAATTTTCCTACATTATTGGTGGGAGTATAGACTGGTTCATCCACTTTGAAAAGAGGTCTGGTAGTTTCTTCTAAAGATAAACATATACCCTCTGAAACCCTTCAGTTTCAGTTGTAATCATTGCCAAAACTGAAAATAACTCAGGTGCTCCTCAATAAGAAAATGAATACTGAACAGATATAATATATTAATACAATTAATACAATGACCTGTCACTCACTGAACAATAGATAGAAACTGAAAACATGCATGAATCACAGAAATGTTATGCTGGGAAAGAAGACTTACCCATAAGAGTGTATACTTTGATCCCTAATAAATGAACCTCTTTATAATGGGAATAAATTATAAAAATGGCTGCCTCTGGGGAGTGCAGGCAGAGATTGGGAAGAGGTTTGAGTAAAAGCCTTCATCACTCCAGAATGTTCTGTGTCTTGAAAGGGGTTTGGGTTTTACAATGTATGTATTTGTCACAAGTCACCCTGTGCATTTCATTATAATAAGGTAACTTTTTCCTCAAAAGAAAAATATGTAAACATTACTGATCCTTAGTTAATGCTGTCCATACTGTAGTGCCTAGGGTATAATGTGCTGGTGACTAACTTACTGTTTTGAAATGCATTTTTCAAGAGATGAGTTGATGGGTACGTAGGTAGGGATGAGAAAGCAAGCATGGTTAGATGTTGATGTAGGTTGCAGATATGTTCACTGTATACATGTTCACTGTAAAATTCTTTCCCCTTTGTGGTGGGTTTGAAAATTTCATAAGGGAACGTTAAAACAAAACTGGTAGGATGTGTGGTCCCTTCCTCTCCTGCATCAGGCAGCAGTTTGTCGTTAACCGAGTCACTTCAGCTGGCTGGCACCACTCTATGGGGCGAGGCGATTTTTGCTCAACAGGATACAGGATGGCACAAAGGACTCCTAACTTGGGTGATGAAATAAGTGGGATTAGGGATGTAGTCTGTATCCACCCATCCTCAGAAGATGCCTAGAAAGTACTTAATCTATTACTCTGTAGTGATAGCCCAAAGTCCGTGCTAGCAAATACTACAACTAGGCATTTCTGTGATAAGGTTAAGCGCAAACTTATAGTTGGAGGAGACCCAAAGTGGGAGGGGAGCGACATAATCCTATTTTATTTCTTTGTGAATTTCCCTAAATCAATTTGGTCATTTAAAAATCTTAGCTGATTTTGTAGGTAATGGTAGCAACCAAAACATTTGAGTTGGATGAAGGTTAGCTTCCCACCGCAACCTTCCTGCATTCATTAGTCAATCTGCACCAAGCGATTGAAGCAAAGTTAAAAATATCAGTGATGTCTCTGTCCTCTGTGCTTTCACATGCTCTGGCTACCATTTTACAGAAAGGATGACAAGAGACAGGCATGGCAGCATTATTACAGGGACCATTGCTGTTCTCATCGTAACTAGTGTCAAGAAGACAGAAGTCTTTCCAAACAGTGGCTGGAAACAAGACTACTTAGGGATCCACCCGTAAGATGCTATTGCTGGGGTGTCTCTAGGTGTTCAGTCTGTTTATGGAAAGGTGGGAGAATCTCTAAAACGCTTTAGCCTGCCTACATTTCTTGAGAACATCTTACCAGTCAGAGCTCTTTTCTAAATTCCACCAGCCGTTTATTTTTATTTTTTTTTAAAGTTTTTTTTTTTAACGTTTATTTATTTTTGAGACAGGGAAAGACAGAGCATGAACGGGGGAGGGGCAGAGAGAGAGGGAGACACAGAATCTGAAACAGGCTCCAGGCTCTGAGTTGTCGGCACAGGGCCCGACGCAGGGCTCGAACTCACAGACCGCAAGATCATGACCTGAGCCGAAGGCGGCCGCCTAACCGACTGAGCCACCCAGGCGCCCCCACCAGCCGTTTATTTTAACAAGCCACCAGGTCACCAAGAAAACCCCATTTGAAAACAAACTAGATCCAGATCCTTTCCACAGGTCTCTGGATCCATACTCCATGCTTCTGGGTTGAGTTCCTAGTAGAGCGCATCTTGTCTGTTTATAGTGAAATAAACATAAAATTTACTACTTTAACTACTTTTAAGAGTACACTTCCATGGTATTAAGTACCTTTACAATGTTGTATAACCATCACCACCATCGATTTCTAGTACTGTTTTACCATCTTCTATAGAAGCTCTGTGCTCGTTAACCAGTAACTCCCCATTCCCTGGCCCCCAGCCCCTAGTAATCTCTCTTCTACTTTGTTTCTGTGAATTTGCCTATTCTAAGGACCTCATATATGTGGAATCCTACAATATCTGTCATTACGTGACGGGCTTATTTTACTTGGCAGAATATCTTTAAGGTTTGTCTGTGTCTGTGGCGTGTGTCACAACTTCCTTCCTTTTTAAATCTGAATAATATTCTATTGTATGTATGTGTTTTGTGTATCTGCTCATCTGTGGATGAACAGTGGGGTTTTTCTGTCTTTTGGTGATTATAGATAAAGCTGCTGCCTCTTTTTTTTTTTTTTTTCCTTATGTGCATTCTATGAAGTTTGGGTATATCTCAACCCCACACTTTTGAAGTGATATTTACATAGGGAGAATTTATATTTTCATTGCAAAAACCAACATAATACTTTTAACGAAATAACGTATTGTGATAAGCATTAAGTTATAGGGCAGATACACAGACAGAAAATCAGAATCCTGTGTAGAGACTTTAGAAGTGCCCAAGCCTCAACAAGATGGGGATGTGGGTCTAGGAAGTTGCTGGTACTAAGAAAGGTCACTCGGCTGCATGCACAGCAACTGTTGGCTGATAGCTGCATGAGTAGTTTTCTGGTCAGGAAGTGACATTTGTAAGTATTTCACATCCTAACGAGAGAATGTGTCACTTCTATACAGGTATTTAATGTTTATGATGTCTTCATTTCATTTTATAAAACTGAGTGGGAGGAGGGAATTGGCTTAACGTGTAATGCATTATAAGTTTTAATTATAATTTTAATTTATAATTTTAATTATAACGTTTCCCACTTAAAATCATGGGAAATTGGTTCCGTGGTAGCTTTTTTGGCACAGAGCATTTTACTTTCAGGAATGAATTATTGAAATAACAAGGGAAATGTTTGTTTGCCTTTTGAGGTATATCACGGATGCTATAACACTGCACATTTTGAAGAGGAGAAGTATGGATGCAGAGTGAAAAAGAGACCTGGTCCTCTGGTGTCCTAAGAGCTGCCCAGAGAAGAGTGGGGTCACCTTCCTAGGCCGTGGCTCTTTGTGGTTCCTTAGGGGGGGGGGGTCTCCCATTGTCTGCATGTCTAAACTTCTGGAAGGACTGGCCTAGAGAGTGGGAGCAGTCGTGGCCTTTGCAAATACTTGTTAGGAATCCACCATGTTGGGCCAGGCATGCTGGGAAACTTGCAGAGATTAATGGGGCTTAGTCAGTTTTTGTGTTTGAGTCTGTATGGGGATGTGTGGTTGTGTGTTTTGCTTGCTTGCTGACTTGCCACCTCCTGGCCTGTGAAGAGCCTAGTAGTAAGTGTTTCCAATCTTGGGCTCACAAGCTATCTTAGTGTGCAGTCAATATTTGCTGGTGAGAAGCCAGTCGACCAGTACCACTGCATCTAATGCTCGGCCTCACTGATTCTCTCTGTGATCAATGTCACGCGCGTGGCTAGTGGTGGTAGGGCTTTGACAAATCTTTTAGGAAAGGGAGAAGATACTGACCAGCAACCTCTTCTCCCTCCCTCCCTCCGTCCCTCGCGCCCTCAGAATGACAGTTGGATTAACATCTTGCAGGTGTGGCTGCCTGCCCATCTGCTTACGGTGTGTGGCTGGACTGTGGAAAGCAATCGCACAGAGCCTCTGTGGGGTTTCTGTGTTTCCCTTCGGTATTGCCCATAGCACATGTACCCTGTTCTCAAGCCAAAGGATGATTCCAGTAACTCAACCTGGGGTCAGTGCTTTTGGAGGGTGTTCCAGGCAGGGTCCCCGTGAGCTCTGTTTTGTGCAGCAGCTGTAGCTTTGCGATACTGGAAGAGTCCAAGGGAGTCTTGGATGCCTGGATATATGCTCTTGGAGAAGAAACCAGACAGGACTGCGGGGAGGTGGCAACATGGGACCCCCTCCAGCACTGACCCCACTAAGCCACAGGGAGATGGTCCAGAAACTGACCTTGATTTGGTCAAGAAGTTCCCAGGATGTCTTTCCTTTTTATTCTCTTCTCTGGTCTCTCTTCCTTCTCACCCCTCCTCCCCTGTGATCTGAGAGGGAAAGGGTGCTTCTCCCGCCCTTTACGTTCTTCTTTCCCCTGCTCTCCTTTCCTCTTCTCTCTCCCCCGTGGTCTCTAGAAAAAGGAACATGGAGCATGTTAGAATTCTGTGTCCTATTGAGTGTGTGTCGGAACTTGGGCACCAGTGTCTTAGAGGGTTGACTGCAGATACCTACCTCCTTGCTGTTTGGGAGATCTGGATAATGACCACGCTCACTAAAACTTTTATAGCCCTTATGTTTGTATATCACCTACTGGTTCTACATGTGTGCACTCAATCCTCAGGACCATCCACGAGACAGGACTATTGTCTTCAATTCACAGATGAGAAAACCAGGCCTGGAGAGCAGCCAACTTGCTGAAAGTCACACAGCTATTATATGGGGAAGCCAGTATCTCCACCCAGCCTGGCTCCATCCTTCACACCATGGCAAGTTTATCCATGGAAGCATCTGGAACATGGGGAAATGAGGGACTAACATTTATTGGACATCTATGGATGAAAGTTTTTTTTAAGTTTTTATTTTAATTTCAGTTAACTAATAGTGTTACATTAGTTTCAGGTGCACGATAGAGCGAGTCACCAGTTCCACACGTCACCCAGTGCTCATCACAAGTGCACTCCTGAATCCCCATCACTTGTTTCACCCATCCCCCGCCCCATCTCTCCTCTGGTAACCCTCAATTTTCGATAGTTCACAGCCTGTTTCTGGTTTGCCTGTCTCTCTCCTGTTTTCCCCTTTGCTCATTTGTTTAGTTTCTTAAATTCTACACGTGAGTGAAATCCTATGGCATTTGTCTTTCTCTTACTGAGTTATTTCACTTAGCACAGTACTCTTTAGCCACATCCCTGTCATTACAAATGGCAAGATTTCATTCTTTTTTATGTGTGAATAGTATTCCATTGTATATATACCACATCTTCTTTATCCATTCATCAGTTGATCAACACTTGGGCTGCTTACGTATCTTGGCCAATGTAAATAATGCTGCTATAAACATAGGGGTGCATGTATCCCTTTGAAGTGCTGCTTTTGCATTCTTTGGGTAAATACCCACTAGTGAGATTCCTGGATTATAGGGTGGTTCTGCTTTTAGTTTTTTGAGGAACCTTTGTACTGTTTTCCACAGTGGCTACACCAGTTTGCGTTTCTACCAACAGCGCACAAAGGTTCCTTTTTCTCCACATCCTCACCAACACTTTCCTCGTGTTGTTGATTTTAGCCATTCTGACAGGTGTGAGGTGGCATCTCATTGTGTTTTTTATTTGCATTTCCCTGGTAAGTGATGCTGAGCATCTTTTCATGTGTCTGTTGGCTATTTGGATGTTGTCTTTGGAGAAGTGCCTGTTTGTGTCTTCTCATTTTTCAATTGGACTCTTTGGGGGTGTTGAGTTATATAAGTTCTTTATACATTTTGGATACTAACCCTTTATCAGATTTGCTATTTGCAAATGCCTTTTCCCATGCTATAGATTGCCTTTTGGTTTCGTTGTTTCCTTCACTCTGCAGAACTTTTTATTTTGATGTAGTCCTAATAGTTCATTTTGCTCTTATTTCCTTTGCCTCAGGGGACCAATCTAGAAAAAAGTTGCTACGTCTGATGTCAAAGAACTTACTAACTGTGCTGCCTTCTAGGATTTTTATGGTTTCTGGTCTCATATTTAGGCCTTTACTCCATTTTGAATGTATTTCTTTGTGTATGGTGTAAGAAACTGGTCCAGTTTCTTTCTTTTGCATGCAGCTATCCAGTTTTCCCAGCACCATTGTTAAGGAGACTGTCCTTTTCCCATTATATATTCTTTTTTCTTTTTCTTTTTTTTTTTCAGTTTTTGATTGGAAGGGAATATGATGTTTATTCAAGAGGCTGACCACCTGGGGAGAAGGCAGACTCTTGTCCAAAAGCCAACTCCAAGGTTTCTGTCTGGCCCAAAGATTTTTAAAGGGATTTAGGGCAGTTAATCAGTTAAGGGAGTGCAGTGAACTGTGACAAATCTTGATTATGTGCAGTCTCGATGGTGCCAGCTACAGATGTTACCACAGTGCTTGGAGGCTGTGGAAGAGGGTCTGGTTCCTTGGTGTCCTGGCTGGTACAGAAAAGCCTGGTGACGTGTGTAAGTGACCTGTTCTTTCTTGAAAAGAATGCATGACCTGAAACCACAGGCTGGTTCCCTTGGATTGGTCCCATGGTTTGGACTCCTCAGGGCTCATTGGGGCCACAGATGGGGACCTTTTTTTTTTTTTTAATTTTTTTATTTTTTAATATAGTTTATTGTCAAATTGGCTTCCACACAACACCCAGTGCTCATCCCAACAAGTGCCCTCCTCAGTGCCCATTACCCATTTTCCCTCTCCCCCACGCCCCCATCCACCCTCAGTTTGTTCTCTGTATTTAAGAGTCTCTTGTGGTTTGCCTCCCTCCCTCTCTGTTTTTAACTATTTTTTTCCCCTTCTCTTCCCCCATGGTCTTCTGTTAAGTTTCTCAGGATCCACATATGAGTGAAAACATGCTATCTGTCTTTCTCTGACTTATTTCACGTAGCATAATACCTTCTAGTTCCATCCACATTGCTGCAAATGGCAGGATTTCATTCTTTCTCATTGCCAAGTAGTATTCCATTGTATATACAAACCACATCTTCTTTATTCATTCGTCAGCTAATGGACATTTAGGCTCTTTCCACAATTTGGCTATTGTTGAGAGTGCTGCTGTAAACATTGGGGTACAAGTGCCCCTCTGCATCAGCACTCCTGTGTCCCTTGGGTAAATTCCTAGCAGTGCTATTGCTGGGTCATAGGGTAGCTCTATCTTTTAATTTTTTGAGGAACCTCCACACTGATTTCCAGAGCGGCTGCACCAGTTTGCATTCCCACCAACAGTGCAAGAGGGTTCCCGTTTCTCCACATCCTCTCCAGCATCTATAGTCTCCTGATTTGTTCATTTTGGCCACCCTGACCAGCATGAGGTGATATCTCAGTGTGGTTTTGATTTGTACTTCCCTGATGAGGAGTGACGTTGAGCATCCTTTCATGTGTCTGTTGGCCATTAGATGGGGACCTTCTTTCAGGAACTGAGGTGGAGGTGGAGGAGGCAGCAGCAGAGGTCAGCCCCCTGTGAGTGCCCACACTGCCCTTCAGGAGCTGCGTGGCTGAGTGCCAATTCCACAGACCCTCCCACTGGCGCCACCCGAGGACCAATACAGCCACAGCAGCTGTGGGTGGAGGTGCCACTCTGTGCACCCCCATTAGTCTTTCGTGCTTTGTCAAAGATTAATTGACCATATAATTGTGGGTTTATTTCTGGGTTTTCTATTCTCTTCCATCGTTTTCGTGCCAGTACCATACTGTTTTGACCACTACAGCTTTGTAATAGAACTTAAAGTCTGGAATTGTGATGCCTCCAGCTTTCCTTTAGGTTTTCGAGAGTGCTTTGGCTCTTTGGGGTCTTTTGTGGTTCCATACACGTTAGGGTTGTTTGTTCTAGCTCTGTGAAAAATGCTGTCGGTATTTTGATAGGGACTGCATTGAATACATAGATTGCTTTGGGTAGTATGGACATTTTAACAGTATTTGTTCTAACAATCCATGAGTGTGGAAGGTCTTTTCGCTTTCTTGTGTCGTCTCCAATTTCAGGCAAAAGTTCCTTAACGTGCAATGTGAAAGATGCACAATGTATGTATTGGGTGTATAATTATAAATTATAACTATTTAAAAGATCACTCATATTTTTCTGTTAATGGTCCTGTTTTTTTTTTCCTTTCTCCTTCTTTTTACACTTCTTATGCCCTTTTTCCTGGGGATTTGGCCCAGCCCCCCTTCCTCTTTAAAGCTTTTGATCTTTTCGCCTTTTTGCACTCCCTAGTATATTCCCCTTCTCCATTTCCTTTTTGTCTCCCTAAATCTCTCCTCCCACCGTCTGCTTCATGCCTGTCCCTCTCTCCCTTCTCATCTCTCTCTGCTTTTATCCGTCTTGATGTTTGCCATACGAAATCCAGCAAGGACGGAAGTCAGCCCCTGTCTCCAGGCACAGTGGGAGCACTGGGGAGTCTGTGCTAGCCTCGGGCCCTCCCATTCCTGGGGGCACAGCACAGGGTGGAGTGTGGCTCCTCAGGCGGTCACCAGGGTGTGCCCCGTCTTTATTATTTATTCCTGCCAGAGGAGATGCTTCTCAGGCAGGGGGAGATCCCTGTGCAGGACTCTGGCTGAGAACTTAATCTCCCCAAAGTCAGCAAAGTTCTGCGACGGAATTTTTGCATTCCTCATAACTTAGCCAGACACACACACACACACATTAAAGGCAGTAAATTTGTCAGCCTGTACAGTAACACACAGTTCTAAATATGGGCATGGTAGGGAGAGAGATGGTTACTGTGGGAACTATAATTTTTAATTTACTGGCTTGGAGCTCTAAACCAGGGCTTGGTGCTTAATGTAGTGTTTTTACATTTGGATATGTGCTCAGGAAGGTCATAAAACCTTGCAAAGCTAGGGCAGTGTTGGGGGTAGTCACTGAAGGATGCTGTAGTGGGGGGAAGGCTTGAAAAATTAGGTAGGTGGAATGGGGCCATTAGTTTGCCCATAACCTTCAGAAGGGAAGAGGCAGACGAAGGAAGAGGCAGAGAGCCTGGCTCATGAGCATGGGAGGCTTCAGGACCAACAAGGCCACTTCTGTCAACTCGCAGCTGAGAGCAGGGTCCAGAGAGAAAAGTGATGTGGCTGGGAAAGGAGGCTGAAAGGAGCACAGCTTTTGAAGCCAGAGGTCTGGGCTCAAATCTGAGCAACATACAGGGAATTTAGATGCTTAAAATCTGAGCACAAAGAATGATGAACACTGGGGTAGTGCTTCCTATCTGAGAGGGCTCAGTCATGAATCTTCACGTCTTCGTGAGACGTCTGTAGATGGACGTTGTGGTAAAGGTGGCATCAGGGCTAGGATTCTATCACGGGCAGTCTGGCTGTGGTTTCTACACTCCAGTTGCTACATTTCCCTGCACGTGAATCCCCACTTTGCTTCTTATTTGCTATGTTGCTTGGGGTAAGTTACTTAACCGTTCCTAGCCTTGATTTCCTCCCCCCTCCCCCCAGGAAAATGAGGGCAGTAATACCGTCTGCATGGGGTTGTGGTGAATTGTTGGGAGAGAAGGAACATATGGAAGTTCTCCGCAGGCGTGATGTCTCAGTGTTTACCACCGAGAGAGAAGCTGAGTGCGGGCCTTGTTTGAGGAAGATTAGGACAAGAATTAGTATTGGGGTATTTTTACTTGTTAGGTGGGCAGCACCCATGCTGGCACGGGGCCCCCCTGACAGATCCCCTTTCTGCCTCCCACCTCCCCGTCCTCCCTGGGAGAGGGAGCATCCACTCCACGTGCCCCCCTGCACCCCCCCCCCCCCCGCCCCCCATGCTTTCCTAGTACAAGATGTGACAGAGCCGTCAACAACACCTGCCGGGGTGTTCAGGCCTGGCACAGCGCCCTCCTTGCGTGGCTCTCTCGAGCGGAGTGGAACACGGTGCTTCCTTGAACATCTATTCATTCAACAAATGCTTATTTCGCACCTACGACCAGCCTCCTATTGCTCTCAGCCCTGGGGATATACTCATGACTGAGACAGATGGTCTTGACCTCGTAGAACTTTCCAGAAGGGGCAGCGGGTGCTAAATAAATCCTGTCAGCTAGTAATGAATGTTAGAAAACTTGAGCAAGGGAAGGAGATAGAACCTGGTGGACTGGGTAGATAGAGAGTGTGGTTTTAGTCAGAAAGGACCTCTGAAGAGGCTCTCTTGGAGCAAAGGCCTGAATGGAGTGAGGGATGAAGGCCACACAGATCGGAGGGAATCGTGTCCCAGATGGAGGGAACGACACGTGTAGCTATCCTGAGGCTGGACAAGTCTGGTATGTTCCAGGGACAGTAAGGAGGACAACGTGGGAGCAGAGTTAGGCCAGTGCCAATGGTATGGGGCTCACAGATGCTAGAAAGGAGGTTTCGATTTCAATTGCAGGCAGAGGCCATTGATACAGTGTTGCCAGATAAAACATAGCATGGCCAATTAAATTTGAATTGCAGATAAATGATGGGTAATTGTTTAGTTTGGACATAACTGGACATCCTGTATTTTTATTTGCTAAACCTGGCAACCCTACATCAGTGGGCTCAGAGCAGAGGCCTGCTGTTTGGAGGCTGTTGGCTAGAAGGAATTTTGCAATCAGGGGACCGGGAAGGAGGCAGTCATCCCCAAGATAGACGTGGGGCTGGTTTGGGCCCCAGTGGAGGTGTGCTGAGAAGTGTTTGGGTAGATATATTGGATGTTTATGGGACTTGGTAGTAGACTGGACATGCCAGGGAGACAGAGGATGCAGGCAGGGCTGGTCCTAAGCTCTAGTTCATGAGGGGAAGCGTGGAGTCCTACAGGGTCAGCTGTAGACCAAGTCGCCTGCTGTTTACCTAAGGTCTTGTTGAGCTAAAGATTCAGGTGCCCACAGATCGCAGGGCAATTTGCCATGTTTTGCTGCATTTGTTTTTTTGTTTGTTTTTTATTTATTTTTTAATGCTGATTTATTTTTGAGAGAGAGAGAGACAGACAGAGTGTGAGTGGGGGAGAGTCAGAGAGAGAGAGAGGGAGACACAGAATCTGAAGCAGGCTCCAGGCTCTGAGCTGTCAGCACAGAGCCCGACATGGGGCTCGACCCCATGAACTGCAAGTTGAACTCACAACCTGAGTTGAAGTTGGATGCCCAGCAGACTGAGCCACCCAGGTGCCCCTGCGTTTGTTTTTATATTCACTAAACTTATATGTGCTCTGCCTGGATAGTTAGTTCTGTGGTTACTATGCTAGATGAATACCTCATCTTTTTTTTTTTTTTTTTTTTTTAATTTTTTTTTTCAACGTTTTTTATTTATTTTTGGGACAGAGAGAGACAGAGCATGAACGGGGGAGGGGCAGAGAGAGAGGGAGACACAGAATCGGAAACAGGCTCCAGGCTCCGAGCCATCAGCCCAGAGCCTGACGCGGGGCTCGAACTCACGGACCGCGAGATCGTGACCTGGCTGAAGTCGGACGCTTAACCGACTGCGCCACCCAGGCGCCCCGAATACCTCATCTTTTGAGCCCTTAACCTGTGCTAGGCTCTCAGCTAATTGCTCTCTACAACTGTCTCCTCTTATGTGATTGCCCCCCACTTCCCACCAAGTGGTGCTGGGATCATCCACAGTTTACAGCCCAGCATATCAAGGGTCTGAGACCATGTGACTTGCCTGCTACCTGCTGCATTGGTGTCTGGGTTATTCCTCTGTTTCCTACTGTGTTGTGGGCATGTGAGTATCAGTATTTGGCCCTCGGCAGCTGGGTTGTTCACATGAGGGACATCTCCCAAAATTGTCCAAAACCTCAGTGTCAGAATTAGAACCCAGTTCCATAACTTTATATAGCAGTGTTCTCAGTCTCGAGTAGGAATACAAGCCACTTAGGAGGTTTGCTAAAAATGCACACTCCTGAGACCATGCCTCGGGTTCTGGTTCTGTCAGACTGGAGGGTATGGCCTGGGCATGTGTTTTCGGACAAACCCTACAGTCGATTGTGATGTCATTATTCCTCTACTTTCTTTGAGAAATACTCTGTGACTCTGCTTTAATGATACCAAACAGAACCCAGTGGGACATGCTTGGATTCCGTCACTGGGCATTAGGGATGCGCTTTGAGCGCAGTTTGATCGCATAGGTTACTCAGATTCATATTTTCAAGGATTTCCACATCGTTTACCAGATGCCTCGGGGAAGATCTGCAGTCAGTGTTTCGGGCAGAATGGCTTTGGGTTTCTTTTGCCTGTTGATGTTCCCCCCACACTTGCTGAGTACCTTCCCCCAGTCCCAAGGGTTCCAGCACCCCCCAGCCATCAGGCTGCATTTACCCTTCTCACATCCAGGACCTGTGCCGGCCGCTCCCACGTGCTTTCCTCAGCCGGATGCGCTCTCACCCCACCCCGTGTGCACGTTTTGGGGAAGAACGTGGATTGAATATGTTTTGGTTACATGCTCATCCCAAGGGAAAACTCTGCTGGTGGAAATTTGGTGAAGTAAGGTGCTTCTGCCCCAGGCACCTGGGGTGTCCTCGAAATGAGGGTGATGTGGAGCCTCAGAAGATCTCATCCAGCACCTCAGAGAAATGAAGTAAAAGCTCAGAACCGAGGCCAAGAAAAGTTGGGGGTCAGTGGAGGAGAATATAGGTGTGGGAGGGCAGGGGGCCTGGAGTGGCATCCTGAGAGAGTACAGGATGTGGAAGAGAGGGTAGCCTTATATAAGGAGTTCTCTGCTTCTTAACTACACTTTTGTTGGCTTGGCAACATTTTCTTCATCCCTGGGTATACTACTGAGGACCTTGGCATTCATTCCATACACAGTGATCCCCAGTGAGTGAGGTCCTGAAATTCCCCAGTTCCTCATGGGGTCTGTGCAGCCGTCCCCTTGCTGATAGGCAATGCTACTTGAGAAACTGATGAAACACCAGGTGAGTCCTCTTTGAGGAAAGAGAGAGCTCCTTGTGGGGTTCTCTCTAGGTTTTTCCCCAGTATCAGTCTTGTTTCCTGAGGGGAGGTCCTACCTGGTGGGTGGCAGGGCCGTGAAGAAAAGAACACATGGGGAGCCCAGGGCCAGTCTCTCAATCTCTCATTGGCCTCGGTAGTTGTATCGTGGTTCCCCTTGCTCCCTGTAAGTTTGTTGTCCCGGGTCGATGGTGGGGAGCTTGCGTGGAGGAGGGATCAGATGCCACAGAGCAGGGATTCTGGGGAGAGGCATCTTAGAACATTCCTCCCCTGAACACATGCCACGTTCTCTGGGTGTCCCCACCCGTGGTGATTTCTGATGCTGCTGACTTACGGGGAAGCGCATTGGGCACTAAATCTTGCTTCGCGTCTTATTAAAGAGCTGCTCACCGTAAAACTGTTACATTAGCTCAGAATGGTTTGCTCTCTGCGCCTCCCTGCCCGACTGGCCTCCATGCCAATGGACAGCCATCAGCCTAGAGCGGTCTTGCTGTTACCACCACTGTTAGTAACAATGAAGGTGGCATCCGCTTACTAGACTCTGGGCTCGGGGTGGGGCTTTACCTCAGTGAACCCTCCGTTCTGTTCCGGTACCTCTGGACACGTGCTTGGGCATTTCATCGCAGGCTGCAGGGAGGGTCCCTGCTGTTCTGGTGGCGTTCAGTCACCCTGGGAAGAGAGGCAGGCATGGTAGATGTTCAAATACTGTGTCCAACTTCTAGAAGCCGTGCGACTTTGGTATCTTGCCTGATCACTCAGTCTGCTGATCACTGATCCTCAGTGGCTGTCCTCTGGAGATAATAATAGCCTGTGTCTTACGGTGTTATAAGTAAAGCACAATATTGTTACATGGGAGGTTATAACATGTTACCTGTTGTTATTTCCATCATCGCTGTCGTGGATTCTCGTACATGGTGGGTTGGAGCCAGGAAACCTGGCAATGAACTTGCACCTCTGCTTCCTGCTGCCGATGTCACTTTGGGCTATAGATTGGCCTCCTGTGTCCCCAGTGAAACCCAAGCACGCGTCTCTGGTTTTCCTGTGGGCTCAGGTGAACACAGCAGCAGGCACACAGCAGAGTGCCTGGCCCACAGTAGGTAACTCGCTCGCGGGCGTGTTTTTGCTGAGCACTTGCTGTATGCCAGACTGGGCATTCATGGCTGGGGATCCAGAGATTCACAAATACGCGGTCTCTGGCTTGAAGCAGGCTACTCTTCCATGAGAACATAGATGTGACCAGAGAAGATTTTGCACAAAGCTGTAATGGCTGAAGTAGAAGCTTGCATTCATAGCAGTAGTGGGACCAGGTCGAAGACAAGCTAACTTCTGCTGTAGGAATCACCAGACTTCCCGTGGATGGGTGTTGGGGGCACTTGAGAGCAGACTAGGACTTTCCCGTCTGGGGGAGATAGTGGAGGCCGGCGACAGGGGATAGAAGTGGGTGCTTTGCTGACGAAGCACGGGGACGGGAGAGGAGCCAGGACCAGCTCGCAGGCCCTCTTTTCCGTGGGTCCGTTAGGGCTGAGTTTCTTCACCTTTAGCACCTTGCCATCTTGTTCCCAAGGAATGCTGTTTCCACAGCCCTCTGTGTTGACATAAATAATTTTCATGATATTATTGACATGTGCAACTTCGTGCAACCTCTATAGAAGTAGCTCGAATGAACTATAGAAGAGCACGACAGATGTATATAATGTTTCCAATACAACTGCAACATTAATAAAAAGTGCAAATTATCAACCTGATTTTAACATTTCGGGGTCGGTGGGGGGGTTGGTTGTGGTGTTCTTGGCTAAGGGATGCCTCACCGTGGCATAGAACTTGGAATGCCCATGTGCCACACGATGGCTCATTTTTGGTTGTTACTTTCCTCTGTTCCCACCAGAGAGCTCCCAACCACTTTGCACCAGACTTGTGGGCTTCGTGAGGTATACTGCATCATTGACGAATCTGTTCTTTCTCTGCCCTTCTCATTAGCCAGAGACCGTTAAGGTAGTGAAATTCACATGCTAGCACATGCTTAAATTGTCCTCACTGTATGCCAGGCACCGTTCTGAGGGTTTCTGTATGTTCTCTGATTTCATTCCATACCAGACGGGAAGAAGACGAAGCACAGAAAGTTGTGGTCACAGCTTAGGGACACAAACACAGAGTCAGGATTTGAACCCAGGCAGTCTGGCCTGGGACCCTTTGCCCCTAACAGCTGCAGATTTGATGGACTTTTCAACTCCTCTTTTAATAGCTATCTCCTCCAATAACTAATGACTTGATTCCCACTAGCTTCTGTGTGTGTTTAGGGGTTGACAACTTGCTAAAATTTAATATTCAGAGCAATGTTGCCACAGCTATTTGACAACTTCGGATATAAATCTACCTTAAAGATATACAAGTACAAATTATGCAATCTGACTTTTAAGTGCTTTTCCAGCAATATAAATAATGAAGTGTGTTGGAACTGGCAGGTATAGTACATTAAATTGAGTGCAATTAAAACACTGTGATATTTTTAAATGAACAAGAAAAAAATAAGTGGCAAAATGAAGAAATCCGAATCTGTCCTTGTAGCCTCTGCCAGCTGATAACTGGGTGGGTGATTGCAGAGGATATTAGTAACATTTGTGCCCTGGATCACAAGTGCAGGGACAGTCACATTTAACACAAAGAGCACTTTGATTTTGCTTCTGCGTAACAGGCAGATGACATTTCCAACAACATCATCTTTTCAGTTTTTTTTTTTTTTTTTTGAAAGCAGATGACAAGAGGGTATTCTGAGAAGACATCTGAGTTGAAATAATGACTCGCCTTCTGGGTAATGTCTCAATGAGACATCTGAAAGTCAAGATTCTCATTGCTAGACTCGAGTACAGGCTGCGTCTTTCACGCTCGCGGGTGGGCCTTGCCCTTTCCAAAAGCCAAGAGTCTGTTCCTTGGGAAGCAGGAGGATAGGATTGTTCTCAGCCCATGGTTACTGTACAGCCAGATCAGGACAGATTTGTAAAAGCCTCCGTTCTGGAGTTAGAAAGCTCCAGGCAAGACACCCCAGTAAGAACACCTGTACCTGTGAGTTCACCTGAGTGTTTTCCCTGGAGGTCGTCCCCTCGCACACCCATCCCCTTACTCCTACTACGTACCACACGGTGGTCAGGGGCTCCATGGAAACCCAGTTTTTGAAGCTGGATGCGTAACCTGCACGCGGTACCTTGTTTTGGGTGGCCCAGATGGTGACCTGGGGCAGCTGTAGAGTGAAGTGTTACATTCCGTAACTTCCTGAATTTGGAATCCCTGCCTATTAGTTTGTCAGGGCTAACGTGAGAAAATAGCACACACCGACTGGCTTAAACAACAGAACTTTTGTCTCAGCATTTCCGGAGGCCAGAAGTCCGACATCATGGTATTGGCCGGGCCATGTTCCCTCTCGGCTCGTGGCAGCATGACTCCAATCTTTCCGTATGCCATTCTCCTTGTGTGCTTCCAAGCTTCTCGTTTGATAAGGGCCCCGGGCATATTGCATTTGGGGTCCTCTCTGCTCCTGTATGACCTCATCTGAACTAATGACATCTACAGCTACCCTATTTTCAAGTAAGGTCTCCTTCGGAGGAGCTAGGGGGTAATACTTTGACATATAAATTTGGGGAGGGGGCACAGTTCAACCCATACCAGCCTGTACACGAGCAAAGTGGCTGCTACATAGAAGATCAGTTCGTATCTATTTTGAGAGAGAGAGAGAGAGAGAGAGAGAGACTGAGAGACTGAGACTACACACAGTGCAGAGAGAGAGAGGGAGACAAAGAATCCCAAGCAGGCTCCATATCATCAGCACGGAGCCCGACACAGGGCTCGAACTCACAAACTGTGAGATCGTGACCTGAGCTGAAATCAAGAGTCGGACGCTTAATGGACTGAGTCACCCAGGTGCCCCCAAAGAGAGAATCTTAAGCAGGCTCCATACTTGGTGCAGAACCCAACGCGGGGCTCAATCCCATGACCCTGAGATGAAATCAAGAGTCGGATGCTCAGCCAACTGAACCACCCAGGTGCCCCAGGAAGCTCATATCTTAATCGGGGGAGATCTTAAATTTAAAAAAAAAAAAAAAAAAAAAAAAAAAAAAGACAGAGGGGCGCCTGGGTGGCTCAGTCAGTTGAGCGTCCGACTTCAGCTCAGGTCACGATCTCGCGGTCCGTGAGTTCGAGCCCCGCGTCGGGCTCTGTGCTGACAGCTCGGAGCCTGGAGCCTGCTTCGGATTCTGTGTCTCCCTCTCTCTCTGTCTCTCTCTCTCTCCCCATCCCTTGCTTGCACTCTGTTTATTTTTGAGAGAGAGAGAGAGAGACAAACATGAAAAAATAAAAATAAAGTAGTGATGTGCTATGAAGAAAAACGGGGAGGCAGGTAACCACTGGTGTGTGCCATGGGCAGCTGTTTGAGATGGAGTCAAGGCAGGTGTCTGGGAGCCGGTGGCATTGGAGCCAAAACTTCCCTGTGCCATGAGGAGATCTGGAGACATTGTGGCCTGCACTGTGGTGATTCCCCAGTTGTACATTAAATACGACGTGTAGCAAGGGTTCGTTGAAGAAGGTATTTGGGGTTGAGGCTTATTTTTAAAACACCCTGGAAGTCCTTGGGAGTGAGTTCTGATATTTGAGAGGAAGGAAGGAAAAACCTTAGGGAAAAGCAGCTGCGTTAAATGCATAGTAGAACTCTTAAAATCTTGTGTCACATTTGGTCTGAACATTGGCCTGGAAAGCAATTTCAGAGGCCTCTATCCCTGTTTGAATCTTAGTTTCACGGGGTTTCAAAGAAACTCCAAGTCTGTTCAACCTTCTTCCCATCTGTTTGTAGATGTGAACCTCTTCTTCTAACCTCTCCAGTGGGGCTGTGTATTCAGCTCTCTGTTGAGCCACCCCTTGGATAGATAACTCAGTTGCCCTATTTAAGACCTCCCACTCCATTGCTAGACCAACAGCTCCAAACCTGGGTCATTGGCCCATGGAGATCCTTTACTCCTCTGCTTTTTCTCTTTGCCCAAGGCCCTATGTATCCTTTGAGTGTTTCATGCCCTCAGTCAGTGGTTCTGAAGGCTGACTGTATGACAGAACCATCTGGAGGGTTCTGTAGAAGGCCGATTCCCAGATCCCAACCCATACCTACTAAATTGGAGTTTTGCAGTAGGTGCTTGGCAAGTATGTTTTTTGTTTTGTTTTTGTTTGTTTGTTTTTCTAACAGCACTCCGAAGATATTATTAACAATGCTCCGAAGATAATTCTGCTTTTAAGAATCACTGCCCTGAAGCACTGATACTATTTCCCCAGCGGTCAATTCTTTTCTTAGACCAGCATCAAGAAAAGGGATGTATGGGGATGTCACCTCGCTTGCCACTACAATGACTTGGATGTCATGAGGCAGAGCTGCCTCTAGCGTGCCTTGTCCTCGTGGTCATTGTGAAGGGTTCCGTTGTTCCGTGCACTCGGCTTGGATTTGGGAGGATATATCACATAATAACCATGCTCTCCTCAAATCTCAGCACGTCATTAAGAGATGCGGAGAGATCTGGGCCAGCTTGGAGAAGCAGAAAAGAGAATGAGCTGGTTCTAGGGCTCGTGCTAAAAACAGAACTTGGGCAGAGATTTATTTTCCTGTTGCTGAAGGACCATTCGGGCAGAGAAATCAGAGACAATGAGCTTCCCGGTAGGGATCTCCATATTGAAATCTGCCATCAAGTGATGATTTTTTTTTTTTTTTTTTTTTTTTTTTTTTTTTTGCAGTGCTAGTTCCCCTTCCCCCAAATGCCTTGTGTACTCGCTCAGGTGATCATTTCTACTGTGTTTTCAAGGTGATTCAGAAACTTTGCTGCCCCCCTTAGCAACTCCTGTTGGAATCTACTGCCAGCTTCTTTAAATCAGACAGGAGGCCCTGGTTTCGATTCTCGTTCCCCCCACTCACGCTGCAGCTCTCCACAGTTGTTGAATAGTATCCCTTTACAGAAAATAAGAGCAGCCACCGCCTTTGAGTTTTTGTCGTTTTGCATATTGGATTTTTCATCTAGATGATTATTTTCATCGCTCTCATTTGGTCTGTCTCCAACTCCTGCATATTCTTCCTGAATCGAGTAAACACATCCCACTTCCTTTAAGTAATTTTTTTTTTTTTTTTTTATTCCGGCCTGGCTTTGTGCTCCTCCAGTCTGTCTGCTGTTTCTCTCGGATCGTAGGTACCAGTCTTCCCTGTGGCGTCAGACGTGTGGAAGTGTGTGCCCATCTCTCAGAGGACTGGCTTCTGCCTGTGGCTCCGGCATATGCCACAGGCATTTGGGACCCCAGGTCTGCTGCATCTCTGGCCACGGCTAGCCAGAGAACACATGCCATGGTGAACCGCGCCTGGTGAATCCCCGTGCTCATGCATGAGGACTGGACGCTCCGTTCTGAGAATTTGGACGGACAGATGCTGAGCATCGGCTCTGGGTCTAGAGCAGAGGGTGGCACCAGGGCAGTGGCTGTGGCAGGTGCACTTGTTCATGGGTCAGCTGGAGATGCGACTGTAGGCACCTGTGAGCCAGCAGAGGACATCAGCTGGTGGAGGGGACAGTGTTGTGAACACTCTGAGGAAAGCACAGAGGAGAGTCCCTCAGGCTTCTGGTAGAGATGCAGAGAAATCTGTGGATGGGGAGTAGGGAGGGAGGGGAAAATGGAGGGTGGATATGGAGAGATAACTGCCTTGATTTCCAGTGGTTTCAGTCCCCCAAGACTCCAACTCCTTTGTTCCTAGACAGTTCCCATGTGTTTATGGTAAACTGTCTTTTTCCATTTGGACCAGTGTAAGTGAGTTTCTGTCTCTGCCCCTGGAATTTTGCAGATGGAATCCCACTTGGTGCGGTCGCATCTTGAGGACCATTTCTGTATCTTCCCCGATCCTTTTCCCAGCCAGATTGTTGCCCCCTCCATAAGCAGTTAGCCCCAGTATGGTGACAAGCACCTGAATGTAAGAGCCCACCACACCTGGATTCTATTCCTGGCTCTGCCATCTGGGTGGCCCTGTGCAAAGTGTTGCAGGTCTCTGAACCTCAGTTCCTTCTTCTGAAAAATGGGGATAAATGGCATTTAGTTCACAGAATAGGGTTTTTTAAAAATTAAATAGAACTCTGGGAAATATTTAATTTTAATTTTCCTCCTTGTGCAATATCCAAGCTCTGTGTTACTACCTTGAAGGATGGGAGAAGACCTATTCTTGGCCTTCAGGGATGGGGATTGGCATATTACGGCCTTCAGGTCAAATCTGCCTCACTCTGTTTCTGTAAATAAAGTTTTATTGGAACACAGCTTCATGTACTGTCTGTGGCCACTTTTGAGCCACAGTGTGGCACAGCTGAGTAGTTGCGACAGAGACCACGTGGCGCAGAAAGCCTAAAGTGTTTACTATCTGTACCTTTATAGGAAAAGTTTTCCAACCCTTGTTCAAGTATCTCAGGGTCTTGATGCGAATAAATAGCTTTCTGTTATTCGTGTTGTGTATCGTAGACTTTGGCTTTTTGATTTTATTATATAGTTCTGGTCTTTGATGTGTATTTTCGGTTTTTCTTGTCTGTTGTATGTAATTCTCTGTTCTCTTTCACCGTCTTTCTAAACCACTTCTGGTTAGCTAGCAATTTTTCCCCCTGCCTTTGATCTGCAGTGATACGACATGCAGGTTTAACCCACGGGACGTACTCTTATATGAAAAGAACGGCATGTGAGCAGTGACCTCTCTCAGGATTCTCCCACCTGTGATGGAGTGGCTCCTGCTTCTCCATTTTCGTCTCCAGGATCTGGCTTCTTTGGGGGAACCTCCGAGCTGTGACCCGAGTTTCCCAGCAAGTATACTGAGCAGTGAATCTGCATAAACCACTTTTTGATGTTCTTATGCAAAAATATCCTTTGTTACCAAAATATCACCCTACAACTTCCACTGCTGGTGTCTGAAATGCATAAAAACATAAAACTGTTCTTTTGGAATAAGAATTTACATAAGTATAAAAAAAAAAAACTGAAAAAACCCCCTAAGATTCTAGGCTTCCTAAGAGCCATGGTTTGATGAAAATCCCATGGGTGTTAGGGACAGATCGTTGTCCAAACTTCAGGCCCTTTCACCAGCTGAATGGCCTTGGGCCAACTGGCTTCACTTTCTTGGTTTCAATTTACTGTCCTTTAAATCAGAGAGAATAACCACTTCAGAGCATCGTGAGGATTAATTGAGATAATGATATAAGAAGTTAGAGTCCTTGCCCCTTATATAATCCTTGTGTATGTGTGTGCATGTGGTGGGGGGGTGGTCTTGGAGTCTTAAAGGCGGGTTCTACTGTAGTGTCAATTTGCTAAGTGAACAAGCAAATAAAAGGCCTTTTTGAGACCTTGCTAGGTGCCATCAGGTGTGCTGGGCCCTGCAG
Organism: Neofelis nebulosa; assembly: GCF_028018385.1. Taxonomy (NCBI): domain Eukaryota; kingdom Metazoa; phylum Chordata; class Mammalia; order Carnivora; family Felidae; genus Neofelis; species Neofelis nebulosa. The sequence goes on from NC_080789.1 coordinate 13,884,374, forward strand.
ATAGAAGGGGGATAAAGGCCATGTGCTAAGTGAAACAAGGCAGTCATAAGGAGACAGTTTTTGTCTGATTCTGCTCAGACAGGGTCCCTAGAGGAGTCACCTTCACAGAGACAGAAAGTAGATGGCGGTCGCCAGGGGCGGAGGGGAGTGGAATACGGGGCTCTTGTGTGTGGACGGTTACAGTTTTGCAAGCGGAAAAGGGTTCTGGGGATGGATGGTGGAGGTGACTCCACAGCAGCCTGAATGTACTTGACTCTGACCTGCACACTTAGAGATGGCAAAGATGAAAAGTTTCATGTGTTTATTTCACAATTAAAAGTAACTAAAAACAAAATAAAACACAACAGGAATGGATCCAAGCGGATCAGTGGGAAGGCTACAGACGCCATTGGGGAGAAAACCCGGTAAGGAGTCTGGCACGTGGGGTTCCTGGGAGGGATGGGAGAGAACGGGATTGGCCTGGAAGGTGACCGTGGAGGTCAAACCGCTGGGGACTGGGAACTGGTTAGCAGCGGCATGATTTGGGGGTGAGAAGGAATGGGGTGAGTGTGGCTCCTGGGGCTCGGGCTTTTGCCCACCCAATGGGGACTAATTTGCTAAGATACAGAACCCTGATAGGATCCATCACAAGACTTTATATTAATCACTCTTACAGCTAAATAATTAATCGGCCGTCGTCGGCTGTCCTCCCGGTGAACTAGACATAGCACCCAAAGAGAGACCATGTCTGCTCGCTTCACCCAGTATCCCCAGCACCTGGCCTGAGGCCTTGCACATTCCAGGTGCTCCACATCCTGCTTCTGAAGTGTAATTTATCAAGTCTACCTTTCCATTTGCTGATTTGGTGCTTTGGCTTATTTCTAGTGTTAAGGTTTCAGGATCAATAAGTAATACCCCTCTGGGGCACCTGGGTGGCTCAGTCGGTTGAGCGACCGACTTCGGCTCAGGTCATGATCTCGCGGTCTGTGAGTTCGAGCCCCGCGTCAGGCTCTGTGCTGACAGCTCGGCGCCTGGAGCCTGCTTTGGATTCTGTGTCTCCCTCTCTCTGCCCCTCCCCCACTCATGCTCTGTCTCTCTCTGTCAAAAATAAACATTAAAAAAAATTTTTTTTAAAAAGTAATACCCCTCTGTCCTGTGTGTGAGATAAGAACAGGTGGAGGAGCATGGGATTGAGCCCAAAGAGATCAGAACTTCCCTTTTTGTTAAAGCTACTTGGAGAATGTATGTGTCTCAAGCAGGCAGACTTAATTCCTCACCCAAATTAGACTGTCTTAGCAAAGCAAACATCAGGTTTTCCCCCTGGGGACATGTGGCACATGCTCTCCACAGGCTGATGGACCCCGAATGAACAGGGAAGCCAGGCAAGGCTGAGCATGCACAAGTCATTCGCACAGATGGGCAAACGTAGCCTCCTTTTCCCTAGGAGGAGCGGCAGGTGCCGTGATGGACCAGGATTGCTGCTCTGGCAGAGCTCCCTCCTCCTGGGACCCTGCGCAGTGAGGTCGAAGGGTTAATAAATACAGAACAGTAGCTCTTGCTGCAATTTTCAGAGTGAGTAGGTTTTTCTGGGGTAAGATCTTGGGACTGGCCAAAGCCCCTGGTCCCCTGACCATTCTCTGTCCTCTATAAGAGACTGTGCGTGAGCCGCCAGTGGGGTCCTGTCTACTGTGTGCTCGTTCTAGGACAGCCTTTACACAATTTCTCTTCTTCGTTTGTTGTTCTTTTCTCTAAGACCCAGTGGATATGGTGACTTTTTAATTACTTAATACCCTGCTGTTTTCAGACTTTTGGAACTGCAAGGGAAGTTGGGATGATGTGTCTAGCTTAGCTTTAGGTTGATAAAAGCTTTTCTGTGCCTGGCAAGAAATTTTTCTTCAGCATCACATTTTAAAGGAAAAATATCTTCATGTGAAATGTTTTAGTAAATTTGTTTCCAATAGTCTTTGTAATTTATTGTACAATGTATCACACCTGCAGATACGAAGAGTCAACATTCTTTAAAATCTTAGCTTTGGAGAAATGACAACATACATTGTTTCAGCATGTCCAGCATTTCAAACACACGAGGTTAAGCAGTTCAGATTTCACCATATAGCTCCTTCTCTTTGAATCCATAAGTTGGTTTAGGGATTAGAGGACTAAGCAAGCCTGAGCTTTGGCAATATTGTAGAAAAAGGAGAGGAGGTGTTAACAGCTGTGAGAGGTCCAGAGAGGACTTAAATTCACTGTGGGTTGACTATTAGAATATGAAGCATACATATAAATGCTACATAATGGTAAGGCTACATAATTTGTAAGGCGTTTTACACTTGACAGTGTGATTTTACTTAGGTTCAGTGGATTAGATGAAATTGCAAGCCTCTCTGCAGAGACTCGATGGCTTTCATTGGAACTGGTCTGGTTCCCAGCGTACCTCACTCCTCAGTGTGGCCTCAGCTGTGTGGTACCCACATGATGGGCTGTGAAGTGCAGATATTCTGAGAACTGGGGAGAGTCTGGGAAAACTCAGGCGGCATTGCATTCAGTGCAACAGGGAAGTTCAAAACTCTTTTGTGGGTCCCACTGGCCTCAGAATGAAGGTCAAGTTCTTGATGGTGCCCCCAAACCCTCTGTGATCTGCCCTACCTGTCTTTCCAGCATCTTTTTCCACCCTCCACCCCTTGCCCTGAGTGCCTTATGTGAAAATCTTTTTTGTCCATTATAAGCTCTAGGCCCTCTGATCTCTAAACCATAGGTTCCTACATTTTCTCATTTCTTGGGCCCCGTAGTGTCACCTTGCTCATAGGTCAAATGAAATACCAAACTATTCAATTTATTAAGTATTTATGTCCTAACAATTTATTTTTATTTATTTATTTTTTTAACGTTTTTTTTTTTTTTTTCATTTATTTTTGAGACAGAGACAGAGCATGAATGGGGGAGGGGCAGAGAGAGAGGGAGACACAGAATCGGAAGCAGGCTCCAGGCTCTGAGCCATCAGCCCAGAGCCCGACGCGGGGCTCGAACTCACGGACCGCGAGATCGTGACCTGAGCTGAAGTCGACCGCTTAACCGACTGAGCCACCCAGGCGCCCCTGTCCTAACAATTTAGTAGCTGCTTGAAAATAGGACACACATAAAGTGACACACAGCGTTATTTACTTACGGGATGCATAACTTCTCAAATCTTGGAAGGAGCCTGGACACCTGTTGATTTCTTGTGCAGTCATTGCTTTCTTTCCTAGCAAATTCTGAAAACCCAGCTTTGCCCAAGATACGGAATGTGGTACAACCTCCTGTTGAAACCGAACTATCTTGAGCTAGTAGTTCGGGCAATGCCCGACAGGCACTAAGAATTGTTGTGCTTCTGTAGCGATTTTAGAATACCTTGGGGTGCCTATGTGGGTCTGTTGGGTCACCCTGGGGAATCTGGGCACAGTTTGAGAACTGTGGTTCTTAGCTTTTACATACGCTGTTTCCTCTGCTTGAACACTTTTCCTCTCCATCGGGCTTCCTGTGCCCATGCTTTAGCCGTCAGCATGAGGACTCCTGGAAGTTTCCCCTGGGCCTTTACGTGCTAAGGGGTGCTGCCGCATGGATGCATCATCCTTCTTAGCATCTCTATCTCTTAATAGAGAGAGAGAGAGACCCTATGATCCTACCTCTTTGCAGAGATAAACATTATCTCTGTCATTTTAGCTTCACTCATCTTTCTCCCTGGGCTTTAAGCTGCTCAAAGGAAAGGACCTGCATAGTGACTGTCATATTGCGGATGCTTTGTAAATGTGTACCTTGAGTGAATGAATGAGTAACTTACTGGATCTTATTCAGAATGAGCTTGTAGACCCGAGGAAATAAGTGTTCCAAACAGACAAGGTTGACAACTACAGGGCTTTTCTCATTTGTATGAGGATGTCTTTTATAAAAGCCTGACCTTAGCGACACGCAGTGTCTCTTGCCCTCCGTGACCTCATATGCTCCTTCGCTGCATCCTGCAGACCTCCCTGGGTATAAGCACATGGCCTCCTGAATTTCAATATAAACCACAGCGGAGATCATTTTGAGCCTTTTGCATTTATTCATGTTGCGAGACATTGACCCATAGACACATCTTTTTGGTTGGGAAATTGTAGGTATAACCTGCTTCAAATGTGTTTGTTCTTTCCTTTAGGGGAAAAAAGGTTACATTGCCTGATGGCTCCAACTGCCGGCATACTGTAGCATTACTGGAAATACAGTTGTGCTGTGGTCATTCAATCTCCAGATGATGGAGGCTTGGGGACGGTGGCCCGGCTCCTGTCAGGGGGTGCAGAACGTGGGTTTACACCAGAGCAGGTGGGAGAGGTCTCTTCGGGCCTCAACTAGCAGATGGTGGTCACCTAAGTGCACATTGGTTGTCTGTGTTTCTGTTATCTGTTCCTGGAACTGATGAGATGAATATCAAGGAAGAAGGATGGCCACGTCCTCCACCGGGCTAAAAATAACTCAAGTGGCTTTTTAGAGCTTCTTGGACATTGTTTTTCTTCAGTTTTGTCTTATCCTTAGACTATGGGGACAGTAATGCTATAAGGAACCAGATGGCTGCTTTTACTGCTAAATTAAATAAGATGGTATATGGGACATGTTGGTGGCTCTGTCATTCTAGCGTCTGGCTCTTGATTTCCGCTCAGGTCATTATCTCAGGGTGGTGAGATGGAACCCCGTGTCAGGCTCCATGCTGAGTGTGGAGCCTGCCTGAGATATTCTCTCTCTCTCTCTCTCTCTCTCTCTCTCTCTCTCTCTCTCTCTCTCCCCCTCTGCCCCTCCCTCCCATGGACACATGTACTGTCATGTGCAATCCCTCTCTTTCTCTCTCTCTCTCAAAAAAAAAATAACATGGTTCATGAATAATGTCTGGTAACAGTACTCATAGTTACTGTGTGTCTTTGCTTAAGAACATCATGTCCCAGGGCGCCTGGGCAGCTCAGTCAGTTAAGCGTCTGACTCTTGATTTCAACTCAGGTCATGATCTCATGGTTCATGAGATCGAGCCCTGCATCACTCACACACACACTCTCTCTCTCTCTCTCAAAATAAATAAACATTACAAAATAATAATAAAAGATCATGTCCCATTCCCATAAGTCTCTCTTACCTAGGCCTTTCCTATAGGCCCGTTCTTTTTTTTTTTAATTTTTTTTTCAACGTTTTTTATTTATTTTTGGGACAGAGAGAGAGACAGAGCATGAACGGGGGAGGGGCAGAGAGAGAGGGAGACACAGAATCCGAAACAGGCTCCAGGCTCCGAGCCATCAGCCCAGAGCCTGACGCGGGGCTCGAACTCACAGACCGCGAGATCGTGACCTGGCTGAAGTCGGACGCTTAACCGACTGCGCCACCCAGGCGCCCCTAGGCCCGTTCTTTTTAATGCATTTTCAAATAGCCCTGTAAGGTAGACAGGAAAGTTTGTTCCCTGTCATTTGAGGCTTACAGGTGTTAAATTACTCGCCCAAGGTCAGCACAGCTGATAACCCTTTACTGCTTCCTTTCTGTAAGGGCTCAGTTGTTGCAAGGGGAGACTTTTCTCACTTATGCTGTAACCCTGTGGGCCTTTGAAGATCTTTGACACAGCCTGAGGCTTCAGGACTCCAGGTCTGTGGAAATGTTTTATGTGGAAGGACAGGATCGGCTGAGGGGTCTGCATAGAAGCTTCAAGTCTGCTCTCTTGTGACCTTTCTCTATTGCGAGCAAAGATCTGTTTCTGTGCACCTTTTTACTCCATGAAATGCTTGCTTATGCTGCTTCCAAAGTTACAAAGGTGATAGGAAGTAGCCAATATGCACGAGAAGCAATATCTGGGAATGTGAACCAACACTTCTGGTCCTGCTCTTGACATTCCCGGGCACGTGCCTCTGCACCTCCAGACCTCACTTGCCTCATGCAGAGTGGGAACAGCCATAACCCCTTCCCTGCCTGTGTCCGTTCACATGAAAGACCAAGGGGGACCAAAGACCCACAGATGCTCCGAATGTGGTCTCACGGTGCTCTACCAGCATAAAGGAGGAGTATTTTTTACCAGAAGCACATGGAAGGTGATTTCAAAGCCTGCAGCCATAGTTTACCGAAGCAGTGACTTGACCCTGCCTAAGAAAAATGGCAAGAACTTTTCCAGAGTCCTCCTTCCCTACCTACCCTGGGAAGTGAAATGCCCCCTGGGAAATCTGTTATTCTTTCCCGCAGCACCACAAGGCAGACTCAGTGGAAGATTCTTAATGCACCTCCACTGAAGAGGGGCTCCTGGGTGGCTCAGTCGGTTGAGCGTCCGACTTCAGCTCAGGTCATGATCTCGTGGTTCGTGGGTTCGAGCCCCACGTCGGGCTCTGCGCTGATAGCCCAGAGCCTGGAGCCTGCTTCAGACTCTGTGTCTCCCTCTCTCTGTGCCCCTGCCCTGCTCTCTCTCTCAAAAATAAATAAACAAACAATAACAACAAAAAAGAACCACACCCAATAACCACGCATTCCTCCATTCCCTCTATCAAAATACTGTTCCTAGCCCACTGCATGCAGTCTCCTGGATATTGGGTGGCTTTCTAGAACTGTTTGGCATTTGATCCCACCAGTTGAATTTTGTGCTTAGCAAAAAAACATTTTAATCTATTTTCAAGTCTGTTATGGTGTATCTTTATCATATAATTAAATGATACAGTTATTACAGAAGGCAGTGAAATATGAGCGCAGGAAGAAGCGGGTCTATAGAAAACTAAATTGTGTATTTTGGAACAATGACGTAAAGGCAGATTGCTGTAAAAACAGCTGTCAAATGTAAGCAAGACAGCTAAAAAAACCGGGGGGGGGGGGGGAGATAAAAATATGAAAGGAATTCTGTACTCTGATTACTTCACAAATGTCTTTAAAGATTCCCCTGTATTTTAAAGATACCCAAGCCAGGGATGCCTGGGTGGCTCAGCCAGTTAAGCATCTGACTTTGGCTCAGGTCATGATCTCGTGGTTCGCGGGTTCGAGCCCCACATTGTCAGCTGTGCTGACAGCTCAGAGCCTGGAGCCTGTTTCAGATTCTGTGTCTCTTTCTCTCTGCCCCTCCCTCCTCATGCTCTGTGTCTCTCTCTCAAAAATAAACATTAAAAAAAAAAAAAAAAACTCTAGCCAGAAGTGTTTGACAGTTTCTTTCTGGTTTAAGCAACAGAGGTATTGTGCCTTTTCACACAGTGGGCCTGTTTTTACAGTAAAGGCCTTGGCCCCATATCAAAAGATTGTCAAATGAATGTGTGTTTATAGGTTATCAGTTAAAAAGTTTATAGTAGATACATACCCCAATGATGCTGGGTAAGAGGGTTCCTGCAGAATCTTTACTCCCATTTTACAGATGAGGGCACTGAGGTGCCAAAAGGATCATGGGCTTGACCAAGGATGAAGAGATCCAGAGTTGACAATTTGTTGTTGTTGCTGTTGTTGTTTTTAATCCTGTTGTCTGTTTCTGTCTTCAGAATGTCATGGGTGTAATTTTAGACACCCTGTAAATTTAGACAGCCCCAACAGCATCCTTATCACAATCAAGTCGTAGCGCCTAGAAATGGCATTGGTATTTGAAGTCCTTGATTTTTGAAGCCATGCTAAGGGCAGTGTCCTCACTATACTCCTGGGACTGATGGCTCTTCCCCATATGGCATCCTTTCCTATGGGAGGAGAGACAAGTTCAGTAACTTCTTTCCTCCTCGAAAGCCAAGACAAAGGAACAGAGATAAGCCATCAGATACTTGGAATTTGATGCTCTTTGCATTTCCTTCTTTCTTCTTCGGGGCAGAAGCTTCTTAATCGACAGGTGCAAAGACTGAGAAATGCCAGGAAACCCGAGGAAGATAGAAGCCTTGCTTTGGGAGAAACTAATAACCGTTCTGTCCGGCAAAACGACCCAGGTGTGTGTGTACAAGCTCATGTGCACCTGGCTGGGTAATCACATTCCTTACAGACCTGTTTTGTGGTAGGATGCGTCCTCAGATCTGGAGAAAAGAGGTCTCTTATTTGAGCTCTGGATTTTGACAAATGGTGTATTTTGGGATGTGGGGTTTATTTCTGCTGAATATCTGGCTTGATTAGCGTGGAGAAGCACATGCAAAGCAGGCTGGAGCCCCACCCCACCCAAACCTCCCAGGGCTGCACAATCAGGAAGTGCATTCTCCTCCCATTGTGGCTTCCGAGGGAAGTGTGCTTTACATATGCAAATGCAAGCCCCAAGTTTCACTTAATAATTATCAGCTGGAGATTCTATTGATGAGCAGCTGAAGCTGCTCCTCAGGAGAGAAACTGTGAGTTAACCATTTCTAGTCCATCCGGATATGCCGCCTCCCCTAGCCTCTGAATACTCCGGTGATTGGAGACAAAGGTTCTGATTTCCCCCTTTTGTCCCCCCTCCTGTCTGGCTGGAGCCTGGCAGCTGGGTCTTCCTGACCCCTCGTATTAACATGTGTTCATCTTTCCTGTGCCCCCACCTCCTTTCTGTTTTACAGGCTACAGAAGGCAGAATAGACCCATCCCTATTGGCCATGGCAGGATTGCTTCCAGCCCTAGAAATACTGGCCTCCCTGCAGTAGCTCTCCTGTTCAGAACCAACCAACAGCATCCTTTCCAAAGGACGTAGGGTGACCCAGAGGCAGGGTGCCCAGGATCTCTAGCTCACGATATCCAAAACTTTCCTCTGCTTCTCCTGTTCTTCTGTGTGTGCACTTGCCTCTGGGGTGTGTAGAAGTAACACCTGGGCTGCTTTGTCAGACTCCCTTGTTCCGGCTGTGCCTCGGCAGGGTTCTGTTCTGCAGGCTGGTACCGATGGTTTTACTTGGATTCTCCGAGCATTCTTGCCACAGGACGCTCTTAACTTTCTCGAGGCTTGTCGCAACTGTCTTGCCCTCGTCTCTCTCGTGTGTCTCCTCCTTGTCACATCAAAAGGCAACCTTTGTTTTCTGGAAAGAGAGCTGTTTAGAGGTAGAAGATGGAATGAAAACAGACTTTTTCTTTGGAGGTGGGTGTCAGATTCTTTTTCATCCCGGGCGTTTTTACTTTTGCACTAAGCCTTGGCAAGTTGCTTAAGCTCAACGAACCTATTGCCTCCACCTTAACATGGGGACAATCAAACCTACCTCGTACAATAAGGTGATACGTGAGACCCACTCAACCAAAGTGGGTGGTCAGTAAGGGAGTTATAATCATTCTCCTTTGAAAATCAGTTCCCACCACTGAACTTTCTAGTCCTTGCATGCCCCCATTAATTTTCATCATTTAAATGATATTTATTGAGTGCCTACTGTGTGCTCTCCATTCTGGGCCCTGGGCACATAATGGTGGATAAGACTGATCTACAAAGGACCTTTCCAACACTGAACTTGTATTCTAGGTGTGGAGACAGGCACACAAGAAAGAAAACAAAGACGTTTATACTTAGGGGAGTTCTAGGATATGTGCAAAGGGGAAGAATCACCAGGGAAGGAGTGAGAGACAGATTCTGGCTGAAGGGTGGCCAGAGTTTTCTCTGCAGAGTGGTATCTCTGACAGCAGGTGCAGAGGCCCCAAGGTGGGAGAATGCTTGGTACATTCGAGAAGCATCTAAAAGATGGTGGGGGCAACTGGGTGGCCCAGTCGGTTAAGCGTCTGACTTCGGCTCAGGTCATGATCTCGTGGTTCGTAGGTCCAAGCCCCCCATCGGGCTCTGTGCTGACAGCTCAGAGCCTGGAGCCTGCTTCCGATGCTGTGTCTCCCTCTCTCTCTGCCCCACCCCTGCTTGCGCTCTGTCTCTCTCAAAAATAAACAAACAAAAAATAAATAAAAGGCCTGTGTGGAGGAGTGCGTTAAGGTCAGAAAGATAATTCTGATAAAAGTTTTGCAATCCACTGTAGGGTATTTGGGTTTTAAGTTTGCTGGGAAGCCATAAGAGGGGCAGTTTGAGCAGGATAGTAATGGGATCTGAGAACCATCTTCACATGTTGTCTAGGTGCTGAGTGGTAAGTAGACCGTGGGAAGTAGGGAGGCCGGTTAGGTGGCTGTTGTGTGAGTCCAGGTGAAGAAAGGTGGGGCCTGGGACTTGGATGGTGGCCTAAGAGTTTGTATCTGGGGTGTATTGAAAGGTAAAACACACATTAAAATATATCGTTCAAGAGGTCTATGGAACAGGAGGGAAGAAGTTCAAGTTCAAGACTGAGCTCTGTGTTTGTGGTCTGTGCACTGGTAACAACAGTGATGCTATGTGCTGAGAGAGCAGGGGGTTTTGAGGTGGGAACCAGGGGCTCTCACTTGGATATGGAGACACGAGGGGCTCCTGAGTCCATCTCTGTGGTACTCGGGAACAAAGGTACTCAGTGTGGCGTCTGCCTTCACCCACAAAGTGTCTGCCCCAAACAGGTGTTGAGGGAATGGATAGTCACGGTGCGAAGCAGGCTACATCAACAGTTATCACAAATGTAATAAGAGCTGTTGCCTGTGGTCTGTATCGTAGCAGGTTGCAGGAAATCCAGTGACAGAACAGAGGAGTGGCTGACTCACCTTGGACGGATGGGAGAAGGGTTCCTAGGAATGATCTCTCAGGTAGGGGAGAGTCCATGGTAACTCGCCAGGTGACAAGGCCTGCAGGGGAAATCGCACAGATCCTTAAGGCTCCTTCCAGTTGCCAGTCGTGGTGCCCAGGAACTTAGCATAGGGCTTGTACCTGTCGGGGCTTTGGAACTACTCACTGGCGAAGGTCACGGGTTGTCTGAGGTACCCTTCAGGGCCAGAAGGTGGAGTCATAAAGTGCAGGGCATTTCAACAGCAATTCCAGGAAGTCTTACACCAGGGTTTCTGTCCCGACCTAGCCTCTGAGGTCAGTCCCATTAGTAAAGCCTCGTCTGGGTCCTGCAAGGGACTCATTTCTTTGGGGCCAGGAAATTGGGGTCTTGTCCTGGAGGCTCCACCATCAGGGCATCTCTTGGGGCCTCTGTGTTTGTTAGCACTCCCCACACCCAAGCCCAGCTTCCTCTCAACTTGCTGAGGCATAGCCTCCCTCTGCTTCACAGAGGGTCCTTGGTTTTATTATTGTTGCTCTTTTGCTACTGGTGGAAGCGCCTTATAAAAAATCACTGTCATCCCAGGAGTAGGACTTGCAAATAAATAACATTCCGTCAGAAGTAGAGATGGCAGGTTTTGCTTAATAGGTATTAGCGTAATATTTTACCCAAACATCTATCTTGCTCTTGGTAATGTCTTATCTTTGCCAAGTGCCCATCCTGATAAAGTGTTATTTCTGTCAAGCTGAGCTTCTGATAAAATCTTCTATTTTCCCCTCTCCCCAACCCCACCCCATCTATCCTGATAAAACCTCATACTTCATTTCTGATTTCCTCCCGAGGGATGGTTTGGATTTGCCAGGAATGGGTGAAAAAAGGGATGATAAGGGTTTTCCCTCTTTTTTTTCCCCCCGTTGTTTCAATATAGATAGTCACGAGAATTGGAATATAACTTTAAGTCGAACTGATATAGGAGGTTCGGAGACTCTTTAGAAGGGGGAAGAAGACGGCATAAAGGAGGGCAGACATTTATAGGCGAGGGGATGTTCAGGCAGGCTGCTGCTTGTTTTCTCTTGTTTTTAATTTACAATTGAGCTGAAGACGATGTCATTGATTTAGGTGATGTGGCAGTTTGCAGGAAAGGGGCGCTAGTGAAGGAATCAACCACCTTCACAGAAACATTTGCTTCCCCTTCTTGTTGAAACGTGTTAGATTGTTCTTTGCAGCAGCTACTCATGCTGTTGTGGGTTCCATGGCCATTACCCACTTAACCCTGTGCACATGAAGAGCCCTACTAACTAACTTCTCCTACTGACCTGCCTTCTAACCTCTTCCTTTCAGTATGTCATCAGGTATAACTGTATCATGAGCACCACATGCCAGAGTTGGGTTCCCCTGGGGCCGTGTGCCCTGCACCAGCATGATAGCCACAGGCGGTTGGGTAAGTGTTGTGTGAAAGGCGGTGGCTTTGTCTCTCAAAACCAGTTCACTGCGGAGGAGAGGGGAACGTCAGAGGGCCCAGAGAACATGATGCAGACCCAGCCACTCCTCGCTGACACTAGACCACCTGAAACACCAGAAGTGGGAGCAAGGAGTTTTCTCCTATGTTAATCCTCACTTCCACCCAATGCAGAGGAAGAGAACTTCTGCTCAGACTTGGCGTGTGCCTGATTGGACGTGGGCAAACTGAGTGCCGTCACTGACATAGGGCATGAAGAACACGCTAGACTTTTAGTCCTGTTTTGCAGTTAGTTTTCCTCTTACCTAGGGCATTTGTGAGACTACTGTCTTCCAAACACAGGGGAGAGTAGTGATGTCTGAGAGTGCTGTCTGGTAGTCCCTGTCCCTCCCTAGGAGAGCAGAGCACTGTTGTTCGAGTCTGAGGCAGTCTAATTACAGTCACACGCGGGGCGCCTGGATGGCTTAGTCAGCTGAGTGTCTGACTCTTGATTTCAGCTCATGTCATGATCGCAGGGTCATGGGATCGAGTCCCACATCAGGATCTCTGTGCTGAGCAAGGAGCCTGCTTAAGATTCTTTCTCCCCCCACCCCCTGCCCTTGCCCACTCTCTCTCTATAAAATAAATAAAATGAAAAAAATCTTTAAAGACACACTCTCTTAAAGAATAAGAGACCCTAATTCTTTCCCGTAGATGTGAATTTCACTGTGACACTCCACCCCTGAAAGAAGATGACTTAAACGCCCGGGGAAGGGTAAGGAGCAAGAATGGGATGGGGCCAGAGTTTTGCTGATTTGTCTGGAGACCTGTAACACTGGCTCCCTGCCAGTGAAATCTTTATCCCTTTGCCATCCAAACCAGATATTGTCAGCATTCCCCATTAAAAAAAAAAAAAAAAAAAATAATCACAGAATTCCTTTTTGGTAAATACTTAATATGGCTACCAAGAATGATGGTTTGAGTTTTATGGCAAGTAATGGATTCACATAATTAGAAAAGGATAGCTTTGAACATCCTTAGTGTGACCAGCGTAAAAAATTTTAAACTTTGCTATAGTGTCCTCCCATGTGGTTCTCTTGATTTGAACAAGATTTTGTTAAAAAAAAAAAAAACACACACACACAAAAATCCTTGTTCAAAATTTTTATTGTAAAATATGACTCTCCCCAGCACATATGATTTGCCACTCTTGGAACCTATTAGTAGGATTTTATAAGGGCTATGAATATTTCATATAAAATAACACATTTATTGCTGGGATTTTTTTTTTTTAAAAATTAGATCAGTGGAAAAATAACTTAGGAAATCTTTCATCTTGAATACTGCCAAAGAGAAAATAAAAGAAGAAATTTTAGAATATTTCTGGGTCTGATTCTATAGTCGATCACCATATTGATGACTCCGGTGAGGATGGCTAGTTGATGTTTTGCTAAGGATAAAATCATCATGCCTGTTTTCCTTGGAGTGTTGAGGACTGTCCCTGAAGGGGAATGGTGTTCAACTGTTGCACACCTAGGAAATGTGGCTCAGGATGCCAGAGGAGGGGGAAACACCGCCTTCCAAACTCAACCACTGGAGGCCACCATGAAAACTGGGTGACTTGGAGGCCATGCTAAAAGTGATTGAAGTTAATGAGTTAAGTGGGGACAGAGGGTAATCAAAGATTACTTGGAATGTGAATTTATTATTACCCACTGGTTGTTTTTCCAGATTTGGAGTGACTGTCTCCTCACATTTTCTGGGACACACCGTGTCTGGTAGTTATTTCCGGGGATCTAAGAGAAGAACTGGACCCCACTGTCAAATTGTTCAAACATATGAAAAATAAAGCACTACTCACATTATCCTTTGCCTTGTTTGGTAATGGTTTGAATGCTGTCAACAAGGTCCTTCTGTCTGTACTTAGACTCCTTGGGAATCAAAGAGAAATAGAATTGGCCAGATCTAAAACTGGAAAGACTCAGTTACTCTGCTGTGAGAATAGTAATTCAGAGACCAACTGTCTCAAACTTCCAGAACTTAGGATATTCGGCAGAAAACATTTGGAGCTTTGAAGTCCTTGAACCTGAAGTTTCAAGGGGCAAAGCACTGACATCATTGCTCATTAAGATATACTTCAAGCACTTGTAGCAAAAACCCAGCTATGGATTATAGCAAATTGGTGCTAAAAATGTCTTCATTTTCTTGACTTAATGAAGCTCTTTAAGGCAAGGTTCTGGAAAATACTTTCTTGGAGGAGAAAAGTCAAATCGCATTTAGCCTATTATGACGAAACAGAACCAGGCTTCTTTCCCTGGCTTTTTAGAAGCTTGTGGGGAACTGTTTTCTTAACTGTTGTTTAGTCTTTGCCAGAGGATCTCCAAGGTCTTTGCTGGAACTCAAGTTTACTTTGGTTGCCAAGACAACTTCCAGAAAATCACTTTGGGGAGTTTTTGGGTAAAATGTTCCCTGTTTACCCCAACACAAGTAAGCAGCCTTTGCTCATCACCACTGCCATATTCCTCCCTGCAGCAAATCTAGTCCCACAATTCTGGAATTAGGAAAGTGTCCAGGCTGAGCCCTGTGTCTTATTCAACCCAGAATTAGTGCCATATCCAATTCAGCTGTCATATGGACATCCATAGATCAAAATGTTAAAAAAATACGTATTTTTTTAAATTATTATTTTTTACATTTTCTTTATTTTTGAGAGAGACAGAGTGTGAGCAGGGGAGGGGCAGAGAGAGAGAGAGAGAGAGACACACACACAGAATCTGAAGCAGGCTCCAGGCTCTGAGCAAGCTGTCAGCACAGAGCCCGACGTGGGACTTGAACCCACAAACCATGAGATCATGACCTGAGCCGAATTTGGATGCTTCGCTGACTGAGCCACCCGGGCGCCCCCCAAAATTTTTTAAATGTGAGACTTTAAGATGAAATTGAGATTGAGTTCTCTAAATTTTTCTGAAGTGACTCTGGCTGCAATATTTATTTTGCAATTTCAGAATGTATTGAGGGTGTGAAATTTTTATGTTAATTAAAGAGGAGGACATTGTGTTTTAAAAAATTACAAAATGCTTACTTAATGAACACAGCTTTATGTGGAAGGTGAGAAATTGGAGAATTCGTTTGGCATGAAAGTGACCTGTGGGTTAAGAGAAGGGAGCCTAGAACCAGGGAAGCTGGAAGGTCTGGGAGCAGGTGGGGGGTGGTGGTGGGTAGCTGCTTTGGAAAGGGAGGCATTGACAGGATCAAAACAGCCCCAAGCTTGAATGAACTAGAACACCGGGCAACCTAGATTCTAGGAATTCAGGAAGGTCCTGCGTTATACAATAGGAGCTGTCCTAAGAATACAGTTGAGACTTGGGCCGGGAAACGGGGGCCCAGTGTCAGAGCAGTAATGGAATTAAGTGTGGCAATGCTAAGACCTCCTTTGCACCTGAGCCATTTCGGAAATTTGCCTTCAGGAGCCAACAGGCACACTTGCAAGTGGGGGGTTATGGTGCCTTAGAAGATTGGGGGACATGCCTAAATCAGGGTTTCTCAACCTCGACTGTACAGGAGACCCCATGAGAGTGGCTGCTTCTAAAAATGCTAACCGGATCCCCACCTCTGAGCTAATTCATTGGAGAGGGGGCGTAAGGACATTGGGATTCCGTAGAAGTTACCCAGGGGATTGTAACGGCAGCCAGGATTGAGAACCACTGGACAAAGGGACCAGGAAATGAAGCAGAGGCAACACAAAAGTTAGACTGGACTTGTCTGGAGAGAGGATGAGCAGGAGACATCCTGGTTTAGAACATAAAAGGGCCATTGATCTGGAGCCAGTGAATCTGGGTTCAAGACTCTCCCTCTGCCATTTGCTGCTGGGATGACCTTGAACAAGTTAACTCGTGTGTCTTATTTCTTGTTTCCCTCCTGCCCCCCTTTCATAGTCAACCTGGGAAAGTGAGAATGCCTGCTTCATTACAGTGTTGCTAAATCAAATGAGACGGCGCACACAGCTTCCACGCACGGGCTTGTGCTCACTAGGAATGGTGACCAAGTGTTTGTTGAAAGCGATAGAGGACCTTGAAGTAGATGGAGTTGCTTCTGTGCACTGTCACAATGCAGGATGCGCGGTACCCATGGGGTTGAAGAACGTTATCCCCGGCATCTGTGAGTGAAGCTGGCAGAAATAGGGAGAGATTGGAGGCCAGCGTTCTTAGGACAGGGGCTCACAAACTATGGCCCATGGGCCAAATCTGGCCCACTACTTGTTTTTGTAAATAAAGTTTTATTGGTACACAGCCATGCCCATGTGTTACACGTTTCTGTGGCTGCTTCTGTGCTGAACTGGCAGAGCTGAGTACTTGCATCAGAGGCTGTATTGCCTGCAGTGTAAAATGTATTTATTTTCTGGGTATTTACAGAAAAAGTTTGACCCCTGGTTTAGAATAAGATTAAAAGAATTGGTTTGGGATGGAATGCTTGAAATATAGTGATAGAAGCAAGTACTTTAAACACGGGGAAGGAAGAATCTTCAGGCCCTGGTGACAGATTGTACGTAGGGGGATTTTGCTGCATAAAGGTTAAGGATGCAGTGTCTTTGTCGTGGGTAGAATGATACAGAATGACAGGCTTCCTGAAATCTGGGCATGAGTGTAGAATTTTGGTGTCCTTGACTAGAGAGATCTAGGTCTGTCCCCACTGGAAGGGGCCGGTGGAGTCCCCTACATGGGTGGCCTAAGGGCTGGGAGGCCACCCAGGTCCTGACCCTGCCTCTGTTAAGATCCCCTCCCGACCCGCAGTTCTGGTGGTGGATATCACACACAATGCTAAACACTAGCACTCTGGAGAGATCCAGAGCGATTCAGCGCACACAAATTGATTCAGATCGTCACTTAGAGCGTTTTGGATGGCAAGTCCCTAATCTCTGTCACCACACTGCACAGAGGTTGATTTTCAATTTACCTTTTTTGTTCTCAATCTTAGATGTTTTGCTTCTTAATTCAGAGCATTCATCTCAAGTGGATTCAGAAATTCAAATCTGATGATAAATTCACGTTTGTTGAGAATTTGGGAGGGAGGAGGAAGATGTTGTCAACTAAGCTTTTGAATAATGTCTGTTCTGACATTTTAAACTCTCAAGTGGGCTGAACCGCGGATCAACACATATAGGCATTATGTGACAGAGATGTACCATGTGTACAAATAGACTGTGTATATCTGAATAATAGGACCTGGAAGGGAAGGTAATAGAGAAGCAAAAGTAAAGGAACTCAGAATGAGGGATCTTCTCTTGCTTCCAGGTTTTGTGCGGTAGGGTAGGAGGAAAGGGGAAATTCGTGTGTCTCCTCTAATGAGGCCTGATGCTAAGTAATATACATACACACATACGCCACCCGCCCCCCCCCATTTTATAGATGGGGACACTGAGTCACAGAGAAGTTAAGTCCTTCGCCTAAGGCTGTTATTTATTAGTAAGTGGAACTGTAACTCAAATTCAGTTCTTTCTTATAAGCGTCTGGGATTCAGAATAACTCTACCTGATTTACTTTTCTTGGCTATTTCTCCCTCTCCTTAAGCACTTAATATTATCATGAGGCCACGTTTTTCTTTTTTGTATATGATGAGGCCACTTTTTAAGTAACTGGTAGTTTAAGATTTGCTAGATCAATTTTTTATGCCTTTTTTTCTAGATGCCATTCCTTCCCTCTATCCCTTCCTCAAATGTTTGTTAAGTACAGGCAGTGTGCCAGGCCCTGAGGATAGAGAGACCAGGTTTTGGGCCGTGCCACTCAGTGTGGCAGACTGTTCTTGCCAGTTCTGTTCTTGGTCCCTGTTCTTGGTCCCTGCATTAGGGTTCTCCAGAGAAATAGATTACTAGGGTTTGCATGCATATGTGTGTGTAAAGAGATTTATTATAATTGCCTTTTGCGGTTATGGATTTGGTCAAGTCCCAGGATCTGCAGGGTGATTGGCAAGCTAGAGACCCAGGAAAACTGACGATGTAATACCATTCAAAAGGCTAGTAGCCTTCAGACCTAGGAAGAGCCAGTGTTTCCGTTCATAACCAAAGGCAGGAGGGAAAAAATAAAACAAACAAAAAACCCCACAATTTTCCCAGTTTGAAGGCTGTCAAGTAGGAGGAAGTTTCTTACAGAGGAGAGGGTGAGCCCTTTTGTTCTTTTGAGGCCTTCAACTGATTGGGTGAGGCCCACCCACATTAGGGAGGGCAACCTGCTTTACTCAGTGTGCTGATTCAAAGGGTTAAGCTCCTCCAGAAACACTCATAATAATGTTTGACCAAATATCTGGGCACCCTGTGGCCCAGTCAAGTGACACACAAAATGAAACATCACAGTGCCCAAAGTGTTCTACAACAAGGAAGTATGAAAATTATATAAGAAACTTCTAGAGAAATTGGACTTTGTGGCAGCCCAAGCATGTGATCGGTAGACTTGATGAAGAGGGTATAGGCCAATTTGTCAAATTCATGTGATGTATTGCACGTGGGTCAAGCTATGTACTGGGTACATGTGTTAGGGCCAGATTTTTATCCAGGATTGGTTGGGAGGAAAATTGGTTCTTTTCCACTGATGGTCTGAGAAGTACTGGTGTGGGCACAGCTGTCGACATAGGCCATAAAATCCCACGTGATGGGCCTTCGAGTGACAAGCTGTACCCAGAGCTAGGGGAGCACTCCCGGGAGAGACCAGAACCCATAAGATGTCCCCATCATTGGTGTTTGCAAAGCACCTCTGAAAAGGTGAACTTTCGCTGTCCTAACCCTTCCCCCTCCCCACCCAGAGGGCTAGGACAAGCCAAAACAAAGAGGTCAGGAACCAGAGAGATGAGTAGCCCAGGAAGAAAAGCAAGAATCAGGATGAATGAAATTAGAATGAGCCGTGAACTTGGCAGAGCAACAGGTCCCTTTGGTATCAAGCGGCATTGGGATCCATCCACCAGGGAAGAGACACAGGGTCCCTGTGCACACGAGGCAGGGAAAGTCAGCTAAGAAGGCCCTGAGGCACATCTCCAGTATGCTCCCTTCCAGAAGCTGAACCTGGCCAAGGAAGAGGAAGGGCAGCTCAGGACAGCCTACCTTTAGAACAAACCAGAATTCTGCTCTTGATTGAGCACTTCCTATATGCCAGGTGTAGGGCACAGCATACATGTTGCCTTTCCCAACATTGGTTCCCCTCCTTAAGGCCTGGCATTTATTATTTCGTGTGTCTTCATGGTTGAGAAATCCATAGAGCTTTATTTTTTATTTTATTTTTAAAGTTTATGTAGTTAGAGTGCAAGCAGGGGAGGGGCAGAGAGAGAGAGAAAGAGAGAATCCCAAGCAGGCTCCACACTGTCAGTGCAGAGCCCTATGTGGGGCTTGAACTCATGAGCTGTGGCACCATGACCTGAGCCAAAACAAAGAGTCAGACACCTAACCTACTGAGCCACTCAGGCACCCTGAGAAATCTATAGAGTGAAGAAAACACCTGCAGGCCTTGGAGAGCTAAGTTTGGTTAAAACCATTTGGGGTCCAGAGGCGCCTGGGTGGCTCAGTCAGTTAAGCATCTGACTGCGGCTTAGGTCATGATCTCCCAGTTCATGAGTCCAAGCCCCATGTTGGGATCTGTGCTGACAGCTCAGAGTCTGGGGTCTGTTTCAGATTCTGTGTCTTCCTCTCTGTCTGCCCCTCCCCTATTTTTGCTTTCTCTCTCTCTCTCTCTCAACAATAAACATTAAAAAAAAAAAAAAAACACCATTTGGGGTCTAAAGAATATTGATAGGATTTCCCCCTTGCTACCCTTGGAATTGTAATTGCTTGGGGATTACATAATTATGACTTTATTTATAAGCACATAATCAAAGAATTATAGGCATGCAAAATGTGGGGCTTTTGGGAGGGGAGCCAGAGGAAGTGAAGAGGTCTCCCTGGGAGCCTACCCACTCCTCCACTTTGCTTCTGGATGAACTTGGACCTAACTGAGGCTGAAGGGAAGAAGGTTCAGAGACGCCACAGATCAGAATAAGCCAAGGTTTGTTGGCCCTTTTCTCCCATACACTACTCAGAGAACAGCCCAGAAAATGTACAGCCTTTAACACGCTAATTTATGTCATCAACTCAGCTTACTTATAATACCACTCACTCTCACCGGAAACTACTGGAACTGTTTGCCCAATGAGAAACAAAGCCCCCAGAGCTTTGTATTTCCATATCTTACTTAAGCCTCCCATTGCGCCTGTGAGGTTAGCGTTTCTGTTCCCATTTCAGAGACTGGAAAACTGAAGCTCAGAGCATTTAAGTAATCCCTCCAAAGAACAAATTTCTCATTTTCCTTTGTTGTGAATTTTCCGGAGCTTCTGGGTGCCTTCCTAAATGTTCCGGTGTTTTGTTTTGTTTCCATAAGAAAGAAGACCGCTCAAGCCCCAGAACTCTTAACTCCCAGCACGAAAGCAGGGGCGCGGCCCCATACAGTCATGGAAACTTTATTTCTGCTCAGGCTCCACCCCAACAGGAAGGCTTAAGTGTTTAGAGTCTGACACCTGTTTTTGTCGGAATAACCTAAGACATTATCAGCACGGAACTACCCAGCACTGCACGGATGCATAGTGGGGCCCTGATGCGCATCTCTCCCCACCCCTGCTCAAAGGGTCGATGCCAGTTGAGCAAACACACTTGCCGTCAGTGGCCTATTCGTTTTTATTCTCAGTGGAACTAATTTGGTTTTACCAAACAGGGAAACAGGTTTCAAAAGCCTGGGTTAGAGCTTGTAATTGGCCAGCTTGGGGACAATACAGCCCTAAGCCACCTGTGATTCTGTGTACCCACACATTCAGCCTCAGCCTTTGATCTGTGGTCCTGGGCAGTGGGATGCAGCGAGTCCTATATGCCACATTGATAGGAGGGGGCCAGGAGCTCAGGTGTTTAACCCCGAGGTGATTAAGAGGGAGAGAAATGAGTCATGTTTGTGAAGGCCCAGAGACACATCAAAAAGCCCTGGGCAGAGGCCGACTCAGTTCAGCAGCACAGGTGAACCCCGCAGGGTGTAATTCATTGCGTTCTTTGATCCTCAAGTTTTGTGGGTCGCAGAGACTCTCTGGGATGGTTTGGAAGCTCAGTGGGGTCTGAGCAGGAAGAAGAAAAACTTGAAGTATGGAAAATGAGAAGCTTCTTTTTTGGCGGGTGGCTAAGAGGGTAATTTTCTAGAGATGTTATTTTTGCTTAGTAGTCCCTAAGGCAGCTGTGTTGTAGCTGGATACTGGGATGTCTGCAGCATAGGAACAGGGAGGACAGACAGCTTTGAGTGTGTCGTGTTCCTGGGGCACCTGTGTACAAGATGTGGTATGCTAAGTACCTTTGGGAGATGGGGATGTTGCATTAATAAAATGTTTTAAAAATCCATAGCTCTCTATAGGGCCTCCTATGAAACTGTATTTAAGTGGAGAGTGTATAGGATGAGACCTAAGAGAGACCTGGGGACGAATTCTGACACTCCTGGGAGGTGATACTTCAGAAACAGGGTTTTGAAGGATGAATAGGAGTTCACATAGGAAGACCAAAATAAACTTTTGTCGTTATTAATATTTGTTCTTTTTGCTCTCTTCCACTTTCTCCTTTTCCTCTTTCCCTTCCTCCTGCTATTTCTTCATATTCATGTGTGTTTTATCCAGAAGAAAAACGCCTACCAGGAAATGTGCCAAGGTGGGAAAAGACGACAGGGTATTTAGTTAGGAAAAATTATGATTGTCTTCTCTAAATAGCATGTTACTTTTTATCACCTCCTAAGTCATTCCGTTCTCAACTCTGTCCCCAGGTCAGTCTGGACGCATCTCTTGGTCACTCACTTTGGATCCACCTTCCCTCGTGAGCGGAACAGATGCGTGGGGTGCGGGTCGGGGCTCGCGGTCTGCTTCGTCGCGGTTAACCGTCCCCCGGTCTTTCCGCCTCCCCAGATGGGAAGCCGGTGTCCCTGTCTCCGCTGGAGTCGCAGCCGCACAGCCCCCGGTACGCGGCCGCCGGTCAGCGGGAGCGCGAGAGCCTGGAGGTGCGCGTGCGCGAGGTGGAGGAGGAGAACCGCGCGCTGCGCCGGCAGCTCAGCCTGGCGCAGGGCCGCGCCCCAGCCCACCGCCGCGGCAACCACAACAAGACCTACTCCATGGAGGAGGGGACCGGGGACAGCGAGAACCTCCGCGCGGGCATCGTGGCGGGCAACAGCTCGGAGTGCGGGCAGCAGCCGGTCGTGGAGAAGTGTGAGGTAAAGAGCACCCCGGGGGCGGTGGTCCAGAGGCCAGCGGCCCTCACCCCTCGCAGAGGCCACCCGGAAGCACCGCCAGGTGCCCGCAAAGGGCTGGCATTTTTGACTCGGGCCTACGTGGGAACCTTGCACGGTCGCTACCATTGCCGTGTGGCCTGGCCAGTCGATTAGCCTCTCTGAGCCTCAGCCTTGCCATCTGAAAAGTGGGTATGAGAAGGCCTCCAGCACAGAGAGCTTACGAGGAGCAAAGGGATGGAAACCACCGCTTCCTTCTTTGCGGTTCCTTTTGACCCACTCAGGGTCTCTACGCCTAGTTGTCTTCCTGGGGACACCTGTTAATTTAGACTACGGTGTGAGTGGTGTACCTGGAGTTGTGGCCTTGCTGGGCAACAGTTCCCTTGGCCACCTCCTTTCTCACTTAACGAACAGTTTCTGGAGAACCAGAGACCTGTTGCTTCTCTAAGGCAGTGTCTTGAACTTTTACAACTGAATATCCTGCCCCCCATTTTTAAAGTATGCTTTCTGTGTTAGTAACTCTTTGGACATTTGGAGAACTTACCCACCCCTTCTCCCTACCGGCCTCACCCCTCTTGTTTGTGCATCTGTGCTTCTGTGTGCACTGAACGCAATGGCATGCACGTTTATTTCCTGCTTCTCCCGGTTCCCAAGGACAGGAATTAGAGCACCCCTGTTAAGAGCAAGGCCTTTTGTGACCCAGACAAGCCCGAGTTCAAATCCCAGTTCTGATAGTTTCTGCCGTAGGTGCCGGAGCAAGTTACCTGACCTCTCTTAACTTCAGGTGCCTCACCAATAAATTTGAGAAAATAATTCCTGCTTCGTGGGGGATTTATGAGAAGTAAAAGGGATGGGCCATATAAAGCCACAGACGGAGCCTGGTTCGTAATATGTGTTCAATTGTGGTTAACTTTTATTGATTTTGGTTAGATATATTACCTGCTGTTGCTTTATTCCATTTCCTGGCCACATTCTCAGAATGTTAGACTTCAACCCCCCCTGAAAACACTTGGCAAACAGCAACATGTTGTTCATGTGAGGGGAGTCCTTGGTTCTGTTGCTCATACTGCAGTCAGGGAATGTAGGGCTTGCTGAGCAATATAGACTCAGTTCTGGGGAAGATCAGTGGTGAAGGAGGAGAGCCCTTGGGCTGGGAGGATTTGTCATGGTCTCTCCAGCCTTGATGAGGGGTGGAGAGGTGGACATAGGTAGATGGAGGCTGTCCAGTGAGAAATGTACATGAGAGTATGAAGAATAGGAAGCAAGGCGAGAAAGAATGCAGGACATGGGGAGCTGGTCAGGAAGCACAGACAGACAGCCTGGGCCAGGACATGATCGAACTGTATTTTCATTCATTCTTCCATTCTTTCGTCCAATAGTTACTGAGCCTCCGTTATGTATCCCATGCTGTTCCCTGTGCTGGGAAATAGCAATGAACCAAACTCCTCTTGTCTCATGTTGAGGTGGGGCGTGGAGGAAGAAATGTTTAAGAAACATCGAGTTGGGAACATTAGGACTTGTTAAATGCTGTGTGTTTATTCGGTCCTGCCTGCATGCCTGGTCCCATCCACGTAACCTTCCACTGCCATCGCCAGTGGCCCGTGGTACTGAGTATCTCTCTTTTACATCTTCGAAAATGGGGACTTGGCAGTGTTATCAACTTCTCCCACGTTAGGCTGTTCTGGGAGGGCTGTAGTTTTGAGAACTTGTATTCTTGCCTTGGAGAAGGCTTGCTTGCTCTCTTGCATGTTGTCTGCTCTCAGGTTATGGCCCAGGTAGGAGGGCCTAGAGGGAGGAGGTGTATTTATGCTGTTATGACTCAGACCCACTCTGCTGCCCTAGCATCAAGGAGGTAAAAAGTGGAGATGGGAAAGGAAAAGGAAAAAGGAGGACACATGTAGAGCAGAGGGAGAAAATGGGGGGCTTTCTCTTCCTACCACGGTCTGTCTGGCCAGCAGCTCCCTTCCCCCCGTTCAGTTTTCAGAGATACACCTCCTATTTCTAACGAGGGCTCTGCCTGGAGTGCCTTGCAAAATCGTGTAGGCAAAACAGCTACTGAAGCTGGTGGTACATTGACCTAAATCCTGACCCCATCGCAGCTTCACAGCCATGTGGCAACAAGCAGGTTTTATCATTTTCTGTGTCTCGATTTCCTCATTTGTAAATTACCAGTAAAAAGATAAAAATCAAGCTCCTTCCTCGTACTATGTCAGGGGTGACGATATATATTAGAACTAGAGGCAAGCTCTAAAATAGTTGTTATTGGCATTAGATTTCACTTTTAAGTATCAAAACATCCCAACTAACCATGGCTTTGAGTCTTCTCTTGAAGCTTAAGAAGGCTGGAGACCTTTTGAGTGGGGATGTCTGTTTTAGGGATACAGGCATCCTTTATGTTTCGCTCAGCTTGCTTGACTGGCATTCCCAAGGGGGTCTCATTGTCCATAATGACTGTCCCAGCACTGGTCATATCTGTGCATGCCATCCAGCAGGCAGGAAAGAAGCAGCGTTAAGGCAGGGCATGTCACCCTCCTTTAATAACACATGTTAGACATTTCACCATCTGTTCCCCTTGGAGCACGTTGTGGAAAAACATTACTGCAGGGCTGTTGGCAGCTGCCATCTAGCTGCAAGGGAGCCTGGAAAAGTTGGGTTTTTATCCAAGGAAACCATGTTCTCTGCTAACATTTTGGAGCTCTGCCACTCGAGAGAACAGATGTTAGGGTTACAGTGAACATTCCCTATCACATGGGTTGTGCCCAGACTCGGTTGTGACTAGAATTGGGTACCCAAAATGCATCTTCTTGGGACCCACCCTCAACCTATTACTTGAGGATCTCTGAGTGCAGGCTGCAAGAACATGGGCATTAAAGAGATCTGTGCAGGTGATTCGAGATAGTGGGGCATGTTTGGAAGCCGCTGCTTGAAGGCACAACATAAACGATGGGGTTCTCTGTATCCCTTTGCTCTTTGAAAGATAAAGTAGCACCATAGGAATTAAGATCTTGGGATTGTTGATTCTCATCATAACTTCTCTTTTTAGTCTTTTGACTTGCACCTGGGAATTAAGATTTCTTCATTTTTCTTTGCTTTCCCTGTGTGTCTTGATAATGTTACTTCTTAGGCCCTTAAGGTTGGTTTTGGTAGAATTATCTGTGATGAAACCCTGGTCCTGTTCAGAATTTCCGTAGATGAATTTGAAAGTCTTCATCTTGCTGGCATCTTGTCTCAGCGTGGTCTCCTGGGTCCACATTTACCATGAGATGCTGACTTCATACCCATTCCAGTATAAATGCTTTCTCTGTCTCCATCACTCGGTGTCGTTAAAGATTTCAGTGAAGAAGCCATAGAAGCAAAGAAGAAATGTCAGTTAGTGGCGAGTGGCGTCAAAGTAGAAGTCTCCCTTCGTCACGACACTTTGCGATTACAAGCGGCAAAGCTGGTCCTGACACCCTGTCAGAGCACAGCGCCTCATAACCGAGGATGTTGTCATCCTCTCTTGTTGCACTGAAACTTCTCTGGGGTATGACAAGTATTTCTGAAAAGTCTTCTGTAATGATGCCAGGCTGTCAGCCGAGATATCTGGTGATGGAAACAATGGGCCTTCGCCAGTCCCTGTGCCCTCTTATCGTTCCTAATTATGTGGCCTTCAAATAGCTGTCCATTTTATTCTTGCCTTTCTCTGTTGTCAGGGCAATTCTGTTTCAGCAAGGCACTGGTTTCTGTGTGCCATGGAACTTGGAGCAGAATAACCCTCTTTGATCTCCACTCGGGCCAGCGTGTGTATGGCTCTGTGTATTTTTTCTTGCATTTCTGGTTCTGGTGTATTCTGAGAGTCCGCTCTGGTGCAGCTGAGAAGTCACGGAACTTGGAATCCAAATTCCTGACCAGGAATGTTTGCTTTGTCAGTCACTAGTCATGTGAGCTTGGGTGATTCAGTTACCCTCTTGTAGTCTATTTCATCATTACAAAATGAGAGTTATAATATGTTCTTCCCAGTGCAGTTGTAAGGCTGAAATGAGATAGCGGCTGGGAAACTAATTCTCCAAGAGTGTCACATATACTTACTCTGGGTGGTCCACTTTCCTAATGCTGCCTAACACACACCTAAAATGTAATGGCTTAAAACAATAGTGATCATTTTATTAGCTCTCTGGTTTTTTGGGGTCAAGGATTTGGAAAGGGCTTGG
Source organism: Neofelis nebulosa (assembly GCF_028018385.1). NCBI lineage: Eukaryota > Metazoa > Chordata > Mammalia > Carnivora > Felidae > Neofelis > Neofelis nebulosa. The sequence goes on from NC_080789.1 coordinate 13,910,763, forward strand.
GTGAACAGTTCTGATTTGGGGGTCCCTCATGTAGTTGCCATTAGTTCGTGGCTGGAGCTGAGCAGCAAGGGCTGGAGCAGTGGGCTCTGACCCAGCATCCTTCTTTCCTGTTGTAGACTCAAGGCCTCTCTGTGTCTGCCCCTATGGCTGGTTTGGGCTTCCTTACAACATGGCGGCCCCAGGGCAGTCGGCTGCCTCCGTAGCAGCTGAAGACTAAGTACAAATACTCCAGTGACCAAGATACAACAGAAGCACTTTTTATGACTTGGCCTCAGAAGTCACACAGTATCACTTCTGCTGATAGTGTAATCTGTTAGTTGAAACTGGCTCAAAAGCTCACCCAGTTTCGTGGGTAAAAGGATACACATTTCTCATCTCTCAGTGGGAGGAATGTCAAGCATTTGTGGATATACTGTAATATGGCAACAATTAATATTGTTATTATGGGAGATCAAGTGAATCGTACTCTCTGATGTGAGACCACCATTAGGGAAGTATGCCTCTCCTTCTGCACTGTGCTTTGAGCTTCATTTCTTAGTATTAATGTAGTAGTAATAAAAGTTAACATTTACTCAGCCTTTAAAGTAGATCAGACACTATGCTAAAATTTACATAAAATATCTCATTCGGTCCACACAGCAGCATACTTTGTTTTACCCATTAGAAGGCTGCTAAGAAAGGTTCAATAATTACTTCAAAGTCATACTGCCTGGAAGAGGCGGAGGTCAAATTTAAACCTAAGCAGTTTACTTCTAGAACCTGTGCTTGGAACCATTGCACTCCCGCTCTGTGAATTAGAGTGCCCGGGACCCACACTTACAGCCCCAGTCTGGCAGGTGCCCCACCTTGAAAGGCTTCAGGGTGACCAGGCATGATGGAGGTCATCTTTCCCTTGGGGGCTACAGTAGCCCTGTGAGGGATACTCATTTCTCAGTAAGTTGAGGCAAGGGTATGTCTGTTCTTATAAAAGAAGTTCTGTTTTAAATTGCCTTCCAGATTGTGACTGCATTTGTTAACTTAGTAGAGGTGTACTGTTTTACTTTAGGCATTATGTTTATAAAACTTGACGTCTTGCAGCTTCATTTTCTGGGCCCCTAACTATACGGTATTTTGATCTATTGTTTTTACTTTGAGGATTTTATGGAATAACTCAGCAGTAGAGGGCTTGCCTGCCATCCTCCCGTATGCATGTTGCTCTTGGAAGATGCTGTTGCAACATTTGGATTCAGATTTCATTAGCTTCATAGGCGGTCTTTGGGGCTCCTTCAAGGATGTAAATCTGCTAAAATATCTTCCCTAAATGTCAGGCCTTGGAATTAGGGAATGGGTACAACTGGAAGAAACTTAGTAGGATTTTCTTACGTGTTGATTTTCAGGGAACCCTAGCTCCTACAGCGGTAACTTAGGTTACCTCCTGTCCCCGAATCTGGTAATTACTGTTTCACACCAACTTATCCCCCAAACCCAATGGCTTCAAGCAACAAGCATCTATTTGTCGTACAGTTTATGAAAGTCAGGAATCTGGGGGCAGCTTAGTCGGACATTGTGTCTGTAGTTTTCTCATGGGGTTGCAGTTAAGATGTCTGTGGGGGCTGTGACCATCTGTCAGCTTGACAGGGACCTGCTTCAGAGACGGCACAGAGGCATGGCTGGGACCTCAGTCCCTTAGGGTTGCTTGAGCGTTTTCACATTGTAGCAGCTGGCTTCCCCCCCCCGAATAAGTGCAGAACAAGGCAGAAACCACAGTCTTTTTTTTTATGATCTAGCATTGGATATCATATACTGTTACTTCTGCCCAGTGCTATTGGTCATACAGCCCGACCCTGATACAGCATAGGAGAGATTATTCAAGGGTTACACAAGCTGGCAGGGATCTTTGGAGACAGTCTTGGAGGTGGCCACCTCACCGTGACAATGGCAAGGGGCCCTGTCTCCTGCAGTCTCTCGTCTGTGCTTACCCTGGAGCAGTCCTGCCTTGATCTCTTTTCTATATTTTACTCTCTTACTATATTTTATTTCTAAAATGTACCATTAAGAACAACAAGTAAAGGTACAACCCTCTCGTGTTAAAGATGATGAAGCTGAAGTTGAGCAAAATAAAGGATCTGTCCTAATTTTACACAGTTGCCACCAAGGCCGAAATAACAAATGATTCCAGTGGTTCATTTCCACGTTCCTGTGTCTTCTGCCCTCTTGTATGGGAGGAAGGTGAAGGAAGCACCAATGTTTGACACAGCAGAGGGAATTGGGCAGCTCCAAAGCCCTCTTTTCAATAGTGGGGGAAAGACTATCCCAATCCTTACTTGAAGGAGAGTTGGGGATAAGGGCAGAAGGAAAGAAACTGATGTGTGACCTTCGAGAATATTTAAGGCTCAATACCGTGAAGGTGGTGGACCCTTCAGCATAGTGTAAACTCTTACATTAATAGTAACACTACTGATTTGTGATACATCTCTCCTACTTACAGGATGCCAGGCTCCTGTAAGATGATGAATCATCTCAGTTAATCTGTCCAGATTTCTGTGAGTTGAGAAATTTTTACCCCTTCTTTATAGATGGAGAAACTGAGGTTCCATTAGGTGCTAGTGTATCTTGAAAGATGGGGAGGAGTTTGTTAAGTGAGGTGAAGGACTAGGGCGTATTAAATCGAAGGCTCATTATGGAAGCGAAGAAACCCAGCGAGCCATCCAGCTTGACCAGGGCACGAACACCACGAAAAGAAGCGGGCAGGGCTTTTCGTGAGAATGATGCTAACCATGTCTGCTTTCACTTTGTGAGCAAGTGTTCGCTATGTGTGTGAGCTCCTGGACTCAATCATCCTGAATTTATAGCTGTGGAAGCTTGGGCTTGGTGAGGCTACATGGCTAAAAAGTGTAGGTCTACATTATAAATCTTTTTTGTTTTTAATTGTGGTACAGCAAAGCCACTTAACATGAAATTTACTCTCTTAAAAAAGAGATGTGTGTTTCAGTAGTGATAAGTATATTCACACGGTTGTTAACAGATCTCTAGAACTTTTTCATCTTGCACAATAAACTATATCTGTTAAACAGCAACTCTCCCATTTTCCCTCCCCCTCCCCCCAGACCCTGACAACCACTATTCTGCTTCCTGTAAATGTGTCTACTTTAGATACTTCGTACAAATGGGGCCAGACAGCACTTGTCTTTTTTTCTTTTAATGTTTGTTTGTTTGTTTGTTTGTTTGTTTGTTTATTTATTTATTTATTTATAATATATGAAATTTATTGTCAAATTGGTTTCCATACAACACCCAGTGCTCATCCCAAAAGGTGCCCTCCCCAATACCCATCACCCACCCTGCCCTCCCTCCCACCCCCCATCAACCCTCAGTTTGTTCTCAGTTTTTAACAGTCTCTTATGCTTTGGCTCTCTCCCACTCTAACCTCTCTCTTTTTTTTTTCCTTCCCCTCCCTCATGGGTTTCTGTTAAGTTTCTCAGGATCCACATAAGAGTGAAACCATATGGTGTCTGTCTTTCTCTGTATGGCTTATTTCACTTAGCATCACACTCTCCAGTTCCATCCACGTTGCTACAAAAGGCCATATTTCATTCTTTCTCATTGCCACGTAGTACTCCATTGTGTATATAAACCACAGCTTCTTTATCCATTCATCAGTTGATGGACATTTGGGCTCTTTCCATAATTTGGCTATTGTTGAGAATGCTGCTATAAACATTGGGGTACAAGTGCCCCGGTGCATCAGCACTCCTGTATCCCTTGGGTAAATTCCTAGCAGTGCTACTGCTGGGTCATAGGGTAGGTCTATTTTTAATTTTCTGGGGAACCTCTACACTGCTTTCCAGAGTGGCTGCACCAGTTTGCATTCCCACCAACAGTGCAGGAGGGTTCCCATTTCTCCACATCCTCTCCAGCATCTATAGTCTCCTGATTTGTTCATTTTGGCCACTCTGACTGGCGTGAGGTGATATCTGAGTGTGGTTTTGATTTGTATTTCCCTGATAAGGAGCGACGTTGAACATCTTTTCATGTGCCTGTTGGCCATCTGGATGTCTTCTTTAGAGAAGTGTCTATTCATGTTTTCTGCCCATTTCTTCACTGGGTTATTTGTTTTTTGGGTGTGGAGTTTGGTGAGCTCTTTATAGATTTTGGATACTAGCCCTTTGTCTGATATGTCATTTGCAAATATCTTTTCCCATTCTGTTGGTTGCCTTTTAGTTTTGGTGGTATTATTTATTTTTGAGAGAGAGACAAACAGAGTGTGAGCAGGGGAGGGGCAGAGAGAGAGGGAGGCAGGGAATCCGAAGTGGCTCCAGGCTACAAGCTGTCCGCACCAGAGCCCAATGCAGGGCTCGAACTCACAAACGGCGAGATGATGACCTGAGCTGAAGTCAGACACTTAACCAGCTGAGCCACCCAGGTGCCCTGATGCGCATCTTTTTCAAAACAATAATTTTACTTCTTGTTTGTTTTTAAATATCTTGGAGTAACTAATATCCATATTAATTAATATCCATATTAATTAAGCAATTAATATCCAACATCAGTATATATAGCTCTACTCTACCTTTAATTTTTTTAATGTTAATTTATTATTTAAAAAATTATTTTGAGTTTATGTATTTATTTTGAGAGAGAGAGAGAGAGAGCACGAGTGGGGTAGGGGCTGAGAGAGAGGGAGAGAGAATCCCAAGCAGGCTCCGAACTGTCAGTGCAGAGCCCAACATGGGGCTCGAACTCGCAAGCTGTGAGATGATGACTGAGATCAAGAGTTGGACGCTTAACTGAATGAGGCACCCAGGTACCCCATTAATTAATTTATTTTTAATGTTTCTTTATTTTTGAGAGAGAGAGAGGCAGAGAGAGAGGGAGACACAGAATCTGAAGCAGGCTCCAGGCTCCGAGCTGTCAGCACAGAGCCCGATGTGGGGCTCAAACTCACGAACCGCGAGATCATGACCTGAGCCGAAGTCGGATGTTCAACCGACTGAGCCACCCAGGTGCCCCAGTACTTGTCTTTGAGACTAGCTCGTTTCACTTACCATCACGTCCTCAAAGTTCAGTTATAGTATGAGATAGGATCCCCTTCCTTTTTAAGGCTGAATAATATTTCACTGAATGTATAGCCCACATTTTGTTCATCCGTTCATCTGACACTGGACACTCGGGTTTGCTTCCACCTCTGGGTATTGTAAATAATGCTGCAGTGAACGTGGGTGTGCAAATATCTCTTTGAGACCCTGCTTTCAGTTCTTTCGGCTATATACCTAGAGGTGGGATTGCTGGATCATATGGTAATTCTATGTTTAATTATTCCAGAGAACACCATATTCTTTTCCACAGCAGCTGTACCATTTTATCCTCCCAGCAATGGTGCACGAGGGTCTAGTTTCTCCATATCCTTGCCACAGATTGTAAATCTTTATGTATCTGATAGTCTGCTTCCTCTGCTGGGGAAGTTGACTGCAAAGTGATCACCAAGGACTTGGCAAGAATACATTGTGTGGCCGTTTCTCCCCCCGCCCCCACCTCTGCCTCCCTGTCCTGTAGCACCTCTGGCTTAGTGCAATGGTAAGACACACCTGAGACGGAGTTTCATGTGCGGTCTATGAAGGTGTGCCCTTGGGACCGGCGCCTGAAGGCTCTGTGGGGTTTGTTAGAGGTAGCTGCCCCAGCAAACACTTCTCTGCAGGGAAGGTAGTTCCTGGCAATACATACCTCATTGAAGGGGCATTTGGGCAGCATATCATGGCGTGTCCACCATGCTTAGGTGATTGCAGTAGCTTCCTGACCTTTCTGCTTCCAGCTTGCTCCTTCTGCCGCCCTCCCCGTGCACCTGCACACAGACATGCTCTGTTCTCAACGGGCAGCTTGAGTGATTCTTTAAAATAGAAGTAGGATTGCTTCACATTCTGTGTCTCCCTCTCTCTCTACCCCTTCCCTGCTCATGCTCTGTCTCTGTCTCAAAAATAAATAAACATTAAAAAAAACAAAAACAGAAATAAAATAAAATAGAAGTAGGATCATGCCATCTCTCAGCTCTGAACCCTCAAGTGGCTTCTCTTTTCACACACAGGAAAAGCCAAGTTCTTCCAAATGGCTGTGAACTCTAGAAGGTCTTCCTCACCTCCTGCCTTTCTTCTTGTGGACTGGTTGCCACGCAGCCTGGCTCCCTCTTTTGCTCCAGGCTATTTCCCCAGCACCTACAGTTGAGTCTGGCACATAGTAGGTGCTCAAGTCTACATTTGCAGAATGGTTGCAGGTTTGGCGAATGTGGGTAGGCTTTTGGCTCAGGCAGGTCAACCTTAGGTAGGGGTGTAACATACACCATGCGTGGCAGGTTCGTTTGGGGCTGTATTCAGACAGTGCACCTGCTCCAAATCCTGGTTAGACTTCTGTTGACTCACCCTAAAAATCAGTCTGCCCCTTTAATATGTCTTCCACATAACATTTGGATTTCTGACTGGGTGAGGGTACTCTGTTCTTTGTAACACAGGAAAATCCTAAAGTGGACCAGAAATATGCAGGATGGAGAACGCCTGGTGGTTCATTCGTTTGTTGTGCGTTTATTAGGCCTTGGCTATGGAGAAGGTGCTCGAAGTCCCCAGTGCAGGGGTGGCCCTTCCTGTCCTCATCCTTGGCCCTGTAGCCCCCGTGGTTCCACCTGCCCTTCCTTGCTGAGCCCCTGACAGCTTGGGTCCCATTACAGTCAGGAGATGTCTACTTTTATTTTTAAACGGTTTTTAATTTTTTGAATGTTGACATACCATAGGAGGTGTTCTACCTTTATTTTCTACAGGATGGAGATAATTTTGTCTTTTGAGTCCATGGTTTTTTGTATTTAGAGAAAACAGAGTTCGATCACTGGCTTCCCAGAAGAGTAGGGATGTCCTGGAGGTTTGTAAGATGATAGTAGATGGCTTGTTAGCAATACATTGCTTTCATTTTAATAGTCACATACGTGTTTTATTGAGACAGGGTGGTATGGGTTTCACAGCAGGACTGTGAATTCAACCCCTCGGTTTGCCACTGACTGGCTGAGCCAGAGACACTTAGCCACCCTGTGTCGCTCACTCGTCATCTTGAAATTTGGAAAACGCTGGATGTTAGGAAGACTGCAGAAATCCCCCCGATCCATGCTTTCACTTTCCACGGTTACAGTTGGCCGTGGTCAGGCTGTGGTCTGGAAGCAGATGGTCCTCCTCCTGATGATTCGTCAAGTCAGTGGTAGCCTAACGCTGCGTCAGAATGCGCACGTCATTCACTCATTTCATCTCTGCATGTAGCGATCTTATCTTCTTCCTTCATCACAGGAAGAGTGAGTACAGGACAATATGAGACTTAGGACACATTTATATAACTTATTATAGTATGTTGCTATAATTATTTTGTGATTAGTTACTGTTGTTAATCTCTTACTGTGCCTAATTGATAACTTCCACTTTATGGTGGGTATGTATCTGTAGGAAAATACATAGTATATTACAGGGTTCAGTACTATCCAGTTTCAGGCGTCCACTGGGGGTGTCTTGGAAAGTATCCCCTGTGCACTATTGTATATAGAAATTCTACACTGCTCTTAGACAGGATTCACCAAGGATCAGAGAGGTTACGTTACTTGCACAAGGTCACTCAGCTGGCCAGAGGCTGAGCTGCAGCCACCACCCAGCTCTCCTGAGGGGGTTAAAGCACAAAGATGCTGAACAGCTTTTCTTTATGCTGTTGAGGCATTTGGTGAACAGCATTACTTCATGAGGTGCACCTTCTTGCCCTCACTTGTCTGCGTACAACAAGCCAGTGGGGCGCCCATTTTTATGTCCATTTTACAGACAAGCCAGTGAGGCTCAGGGACATTGAATGAATGCTCCTCAGTCACAAAACAGTAGCTTAGCCTTGATGTTGCAGCTCAGACCAGATCTCCCCATGAACCTTCTTCCACCTCTGTTTCTAGCTGTGTGCTTCTCCCCAGCTGCCTGTCCTCCTGGAGTCCTGCCTCCCCGCCCCTTGCTCCCCCACCACACAATCAGAACGTGGGCTCAGCCTGACTCCTCACAGCACATTGTTGAAATGGGGTTCTGCCCTCTCTCCCATCGCACAGTCTCTCTCGCAGTGTTGCTGGGGGGAAGCACAGCTGGGCACAGTATTAATTACTTCTGCTGGGGCCATACCTTGCCTGCCGTCCCTTAATTTTTTCCTACGTTTCTTTCGGGATAGCAGGAACTTTTTCCCTGCGTCCATATTTGAGAAGATAACCCTGTGGAGATTTTTCTTGTGTGTGTTGGGGTTGGGGGAGGGGAGGCCAGAACACAGAGAATGTTCTTTTTCAGGTTCTCTTGAAGGCTAACACACAGAGAGTTACAAATCCCAGGTGGCCCTGAATGTCAGGAGTGACAGTTGCTCTGGTCCAATCACTGGAAGGCCCTCTCCTCCCTGAAGCCAGCTGGTACCCTTTTGGCCTAGATGGTGCAGGTTGCTCTAGGCTGCAAGGACTCTGATCTCGTCAACATAGGATCCTTCCCAGTGTTTGATGGGGTTGTCTGGTGAGCTGTCTTTCTCCCTCTTCTCTTCATCCCGGGGACTGCTTCACCTTTCCATCCAGCTCAACATAGTGCCTGGCATATCAGGGACCCCAGGAATGCCCATGTCATGCCTGAATCCTTCTTATAAGTCCTAAAAGTCGATGTCACTCACTCGAACCTAGTTCAGCTACATCATGTCTTCAGGGGCAGCTTGTGGATATGCTGAGTGCCAGATTCAGGACTAAAGGGAGTGAGCACGAAGCTTCGTGGGCTTCCTCAGAAAGAACTTTTGGTCCATGTGTCTGAGAACTTTGTCAAGCTACTTAAAGTTTATACATACAGCTTCTACATTCTCAAGTTTGTTACATTGGTGCTCTCCTGCCTTTTTTTTTTTTTTTTTTTTTTTTTTTTTTTTCAGCTTAGGGATGGACAGTTTATCTATGAATGCTTCAGAGTCCTCTGTGCTTCCCTTCCAGCCACCGGAACCAATGTGAGGCTAGGAAGGGTCACTGGAATTGGTCAGGCCCTGGCAGGAAATCAATGGCACTCTTGAAGGAGGCAGGAAGGGTTTAAGGCAGCGCAGACATGCGAACTGGTGAGGGTGGTGAAGCCACTAGAACCCCTGGGCCCGAGGGATAGGAGACAGGTGGCCTAATGGAGCCCAGCAGAATCAGAACTCAGGGGGAGGGTTTCTGACAGGTGCAGGGGATCTGATCTCTCCTTCCGCCTGCCCTCAGGCCTCCCAGTGACCAAACTCCACCAGAAACCAGAGGCAGTGGGAGCCCAATTATTCAGTCTGTAAATGTCAGGCACTTAGGCACAGAGCAAATTGAAAGAGGGTAAGAGTGAGTTTGGAGGCACAAATTAAGATCATCACCCCAGCCCAGTCTGAGCTTTGTGACCAGTAAAGGTAAGTATGACATCTATATAAAATGTAGTTTTATATTGTCTTGATGACTGTCCAGTGGTCACCAAATCTGGTATTTTAGATGCTTCAGTTTGATGGGATGAATGTCCAAGTAGTTTGGCCATTGACCATCTTTTTTTTTTTTTTTTTTTTAGTTTATTTATTGAGAGAGAGAGAGCACGCGCAGGAGGGACAGAGAGAGAGAGAATCCTAAGCAGGCTTTGCACTGCCAGTGCTGAGCCGGATGTGAGGCTCAAACTTATGAACCGTGAGATCATGACCTGAGCTGAAACCAAGAGTCAGATGCTTAACCAGCCAAGCCACCCAGGTGACCCTGGCTATTGGCCATCTTTAAGTCACCACAAAGAGACACTTGAAACCTGGGCTTTGTAGCTTCAAAACCAAGTTATCATGGTGAGACCATATTTGTGGCTCTGCTCTTTCAAGGGACGTTCATCCCTGTCCCCCTACTGTCTCTGCTCTGAAGCCTAACCGCTGACCCATTCTTGGCATTCACTCCCACACCTACAAAAGCTGGGACCACCCAGAACTCTTCCAAGAGCATGTTCACAGTGCTCCAATTTTCTGCCTTCCTTGGTAGCAGGGCCTTGCTGCTACGGCTCCAGATGATGAATTTATTCATGGTGGCAGGTGTATTGGATGAAACTAAAGAGATTGGAAAATTATGTAAAATGTTTGAGAATGTGCACGCTCGTGCTTTCATTTAATGGGCCCATTTTAAAAAGCCCCTGAACCCTGAAGCCAAGACAAAGTTTGATATCTCAGAGGCCGCATGTTTAAATATTTGCAATTGCAAAGAGCTTGATTCAGCGTGCTTTTATCCATTCTTGTCCCCTTCCTGGTTATGTCTCCTGCGTGCAGGCATTTTCCTATTCATTTCCTTCATGATTTAAACGGTGATGGTTGCATCCGCATAACAGTCTTTCATCCCAAGTCTTTTGGAGATATTATCCAGAGATAAGTGATGGTGTCTTCTCTTCATTTTACAGGTGGAGAAATTAAAATATGCATAAATTAGACTGAGTCAAGGTTGGGTTGACAGCTTGTGGGTCTGAGTTTCCCTGTACCCTCTCTTTTTCTTTCTAAAAGCAGGGTTTCCTCACAACAGCCCTGTGACCTTTTGGGCAGGGTAATGCCATGTTGGGGGGCTGCCCTGAGCCTTGTAGGGGGGTCAAGCAGCATCCCTGGCCTCTGCCCACTCAATGCCAGTAGGCCTGCACACACCAGGAGTGACAGCCAAAAATGACTCCAGACACTGTCAGATGTTCTGGGTAAGGCAGAGGGGGATGAATTTTGCCTCCTGTGGAGAACCATTGCCTTCCAGCAGAGTAATTTAAGGTCCTGGACACCAGAGATTGTGAGTTCATTGGTCTGAGGTGGGGCTGGGGCACAGGGTGTATTTTGTAAACCTTTCAAGTGTTTCTGATGTACTATCAGGGTTAAGAATGTCTGCTCCAGAATTCGAATCCCATCTAAGCCTGAGTAAACTTCCCCTGGTGATGTTATAAGGGGTGGGGGTCCGGGGGGGTGGGGAGTGTGGTAAAGTAGGCCTGGGAACCAGAGGTCATTATCCTGAAAGCCTGTCGGGGAGCAACCAGGATATCAGAACTGCTTTTTTATTTTTATTATTGTTTTTTAACTTTGTACTTTGAAGTAATTATAGACTTCTAGGAAGTTGCAAAGGTAGTACGTAGGGTCAACAGAACTGTGTTTTGAACTGGCTGATGAGAATAATGGGGAGTCCAGAAGCCATGCCATGGGGAGAGGGCTGTGAGTAGTTCTGAAGGTGGAGAAGGCACCTCTGGAGGCCCCTCTCTTAATTAAGTATTGGGTGCTAGAGGGAACGTGCTCGTTCTGCAATACTCCCAGGACAGAGCAAGCCTGGGGTGGCTGTTAGGAGGCCGGTTTCAGTCCAAGGTGGACTGTGCTTCGGCGAAAGGTACAACGTTGAGAGGCGTGACCCCTCTATTCTTTGAGCTGTTGTGAGAGGCTGGATGGCTTTCTATAGGGGCTGCCCTAGAACAGGGTTTCCCAGTCTTTGTCAAGTTGCTACAGCACACAGGGTAGCCGTGCCTGAGGGGCCAGCCCTGCCTGGTAAGCCTTAAGACCTCGCTTCAGGACATGAGTGACTTTGTCCCCTGTAAGTCACTGACAGCACACCAGGGTGCCAAGGGGACCCCGTTTGGGAAGCCCAGCTCCAGAGAACATCATCGCTATGATCGGAAGGCTGTGTGCCAAGCGCCATATTTATTCTACTCTTGGTATTGTTCCCTTATGTGCTCCATGACCTCCTGCAGGACGTGCGTCATGGCCCTTGTGTGACTGTGAGATGCCACACCTTTCCCAGGGTCACCCTGGGCTAAAGGAGGAAGCCAGGGTTCCTTTCCGGAGCCCGAGCTCTTAACTGCTCAGATGAGATGCCCCATAAAGTCCCCTTCACTTCTCCTGTCTTGAGTTCTTGGAACGATGTCCCAGCTGGCGCCCTTATAGATGTTCATTGGTGTCTTTGCCTGGTCAGGCTCCCCTAACCTGAGTCATCTTGCGAGAACATTTCCCAGCTCTGAGCCATCACTTCTCAGTCTGAGATCCCTGATTGTCACTGCTTCCTTTCAGGGTGTATTTCTTTCTTCTCTCATGTGACCAGTTGTCATTGTCCCCCAGCTTGGGGGCAGGGGACGCACTGTTTGCCTATGTGAGCCGATTGCTCTTTCTCTCGTCCCCAAAATGTAATTGAAAAGAGCCTTAATGGTTTCCAAATGATGATAGCTCCATAAACCAATTAAAAAGGCCTTAATAAAACTCTCTCAAGTTATTTTCCACAGCTGCAGACTATGCCCTTTGTTTTCTAATGATCCCAACAAGAAATGAGGGTGGGTTTTATTTTTCATGTGGTCTGGAACACCAGGAAGGCCCTCTTCCATCTGTTTAACTGCTCGCCCGGTTTTCTTTGCTTCCCAGACAATCCACGTTGCTATTGTCTGTGCCGGATATAACGCCAGCCGCGATGTCGTCACCTTGGTCAAGTCTGTCCTGTTTCACAGGTAAGCGCGGCCATTGTTCTCTGCGGGCTCGTGTGTGGGGCCGGGGCGAGTGGCTCATGCGTGTGATCCATCCGTGTCGCTGCCTGCCTGCACACTTCCTCTGGAGAGAGTTAAAGAAGGGCAGCATTTCTCATCAATCACTGAAGCTGCTGTGAAAATATGCTTTTTGTCTGAAACCCTGGGGAGATTATTGTGTTAATAATGTTTAACGGGAGCAGTTAGGTGCTGTCCCACAACGTTTAGGATTATAGCTCTTAGACCTAAAGGGACCTTCAAGGACACTTCAGATTTGAGACTTCCATTTCTTCATTGGCTTCCTCTCCCGACAGTCACCAGACCTCTCTGTTTACACATCCCTATTGACAGGTTGTGTTATGGACTGAATTGTGTCCCCCTAAAACTTAACCTGCTGGAGCCCTAGCCCCTACTCCCTCAGAACGTGAGCTGTATTTGGAGATTGGCCTCTAAAGAGGTAATTCAGTTAAATTGAGGCAATATGAATGGACCCTAATCCAGTATGACTGGTGTCCTACTAAGAGGAGATTGGGAGACAGACTTATGCAGAGGGAAGACCCTGTGAGGACACATGGAGAAGACCCCCCCATGTACAAACCCAGGAGAGGGGCCTCAGGAGAAACCAGCCTTGCCAGCACCTTGATCTTGGACTTCCAGCTTCCAGAACCATAGAAAATAAGTTTATTTCGTTTAAGCACTCCCAGTCTGTGGTATTTTGTTATGGCAGCCCTAGTTAGCTCACAGAGGTTGCTTGCTGTATTCCAGTTGTAGCCTGTCCCATATCTGGGCATTTCTAACAATTGGAAAGTCCTGCCTTATATTGAACTGAAATTTTCCAACCCGTAGATAATGTGTGTGGGTCCTTGTGGATCCCCGTAGAACTAGCCACACAAAGGACAGGTTTCTCCTCCACCTGGAAGTGATTCTGCTTCTCCTAAGTCCTCTCTTATCCAACTTAAACTCCTGCCATTTGCTTCTACTTTTTTACAGGACTTTTCTTGTGTTTGTTTTTTTTTTCCACTATTTTGATTGATTGATAGATTGATAGACCTATTCAAGGTGTATCCAGAATTGAGTTTGTAGTTCTAGCCAGTATCCTTGGCTCTGTTCTAACATTCTTACCCAGGGTTTAGATAAAGCTTATTCATGGCTGTGGCCAAGATGCAGAAGGTTCTGGGCAGTGTGAATGATCACGAGAAGCTCTTAGATCTCACCTGAACAGAGATCAATGTCACGTTAATGCCCGACTCTAGCTGTCAGTGCTGAGGTCTGCATAATCTCCCTCCTGCACTTGGCCTCCCAGTCCCAAAAGATCCAGCCTCTCCAACGCCAGGTGATACTTTAAAAAGGCAAATCTGATTTCTTCAAACCTTTTCTTGGCTCCTCCTTGTGGACGGGAGAGAATTAAACCTCTTCACCCGGGTCTGTCTAGACCATCAGGACCTGATGTGATTCTGTCTCCTCCCCTTGCTGATACTTCACTCTCCAGAAACATTGACCTGCTTGAATTCCCACCCTCTCCCTGCCTGTTGTCTATTTGTCCATTTCTCACCTCCTCCAGCCTCTTCCTCCTCCCAGCCTGGCAAACTTCTTATCCTTCTTTTTCTTTTTCTTTTTCTTTAAAAAAAAAATTTTTTTTAACATTTACTTAATTTTGAGAGAGAGACAGAGAGAGAGAGAGATCAGGAGAGGAGCAGAGAGAGGGAAACACAGAATCCGAAGAAGGCTCCAGGCTCTGAGCTGTTGGCACAGAGCTCAATGCGGGGCCCGAACTCATGAACCATGAGATCGTGACCTGAGCTGAAGTCGGCCGCTTTAACCAACCTAGCCACCCAGGTGCCCCTCCTTATCCTTCCAACAAGAGGCCCACCTGTACCTGTTAGTCTGGGCTGGGGCTCCCCTTCTCCCAGCCCATAATACCCTGTGCATCTTTCTGTTACTGGACTTAGTACATTGTATTTTATTTCTGTATTCATGTTGTCTTTTGTAGTCGAATATGGGACTTCTGGGGACAGCAACCATGCCTTATATTTCTGTATTCTCAGTATCTTAGCAAAGGACTTCACATGTATTAGGTGCTCCATGAATGTTTACTGGTTTAACAAGTGAATCTGGGGAACTTCATTAATAAATAACCTGAAGATAAATTTATTCAACCAGTTAACTAATAGATCCAGCTCAGACCTGGTTCAGCTACACATTCATGCCACTCTACAGCTAAGTGATTTTCAGCAGGTCATTTTAACCCTTTAGACTTTCATGCTTAGGTTACTTACCTTTTGCTGTGAATCAGTTCACCCCGATATTTATTAGATTGAAGACAAAATTTATTAGCTCAACTGTTTAAACTGAACTCACCTGGGCGGGTCTTTTGGTGGGTGCCCTGATGTGCCTGTAGTCAGGTAGCAGGCCCACAAAATGTCAGATTCCCTGATCTGCACCCAGGAGCAGGAGATTCCCTGCCTTCCTCCCTGCTCAGTCCCTGACCTGGAGTGGGGAAGGAGGAGCACTGAGTAACCAACAAGTAGAGAATGCGGTCGGCTGATGGGAGGGGCTCTCCGTTCTCTCCTCTTACCTCTGCCAGGTTGGTATTGGGATTTCAGTTGCTCCTCTCAGGAGGAAATGGGAATACCAAATAAAGATACCAATAAAGCCCCAAGTGGGGCTCCACCTCATGTCTTCTGACTTAAAGTGAGATACCGTTTCTACACCACCATCACTCCTGTGCGTTGTTTGAGACTCCTTGTGGTTCTTCATCCTTCATCTGCTTGAAACCGGGCATTTTGTCCCATAAGCACTGAATTAGATGAGTGGTTCTCAGCCTTTTTGTGTTGGTTTCTTGTCACCAGTAAAAAACTTGGGTCCCTCCCTGATTGGGGGGAAAAGCCCCCCTGTTAAGAGAAGAGTATTCGCATGATTACAGACAGTCAAATGTGCTGCCTCTCAATTATGGCTCATGTTAAAGCCATAAAAATGTTTTGTGTTGCTGGGTGTAAATATTATCGCTGTTGCTTCGCTACAAATCAAATAATTCCAGTAGTTGCCGAAACCCTAAGGAATCCCATTGAGTGTAAACTTTTACTCCTACAGTAACTGCACAGCACAAAGATGTTACATTTAAAAATAGCAATAGATTTATAATTGGCTGCCAATGGCATGCCGTGCTTTGGTGGCGGCCTGGGGATTTGAGAAGAAAGCAAATTCTTAGTATGCGTTAGGAAAATTCTGCACCCCACGTCAGTGAGGACTTGATCTTCACCCAGATGACCATTTAAATCCCTCCCATCCTTGAAATTCTACAAATGAGAATGTCTGTGGATTGATGTGCTGCTGGTGATAATGACTGAAGATACCAAGACAAAAGGACTTTTGAAAGACTTTCAGCTCAGAAAGTCCAGCTATAAATAGCTTCACTGCTTCCGAAGCACGTTATGGGGATTAACCAATACATGGTTATAAAATACTTTGGCAAATGAAGTACCTTTCTAGTGTTAATAATAATGTAATAATAGTGGTGTAGGATGCTTCTTTTGGCTTTCTCTGTTAATTACAGCAATTAGATTTATTTTCCAGACAAGACTTTCAGCAAATTTTCATTTAAGGCTTGCTTTGTTACATCAAATCAATTTTACTTCTGCAGTATGCCTGGTGACAGTTGACATAGTAGACTTTAAAAGAGAGTAAAAGAGTGATATAGGCACTCCTATATACTCCTACCAGAACCAGAAATTGCTATAACCTTTTTGGAAAGAAATTTTATGGTGTTATGCCCAAGACCTTGACCCTATATGACGACTTCAGAGACTCTGTCTTAAGAGGATAATCCTGGGCGGCCTGGATGACTCAATTGGTTAAGCATCCAACTCTTGATCTCAGCTCAAGTCATGATCTTACAGTTCATGAGTTCGAGCCCTGCATCAGGCTCTGCTCTGACAGCACAGAGCTTGCTTGGGATTCTCTCTCCCTCTCTCTCTTTCCCTCCTTACCTCCCTCTCAAAAATAAATATTTAAGGGGCACCTGGGTGTCTCAGTCAGTTGAGTGTCTGACTTCGGCTTAGGTCATGATCTCACAGTTTGTGAGTTTGAGCCCCGCATCAGGCTCTGTGCTGACAGCTCAGAGCCTGGAGCCTGCTTCAGATTCTGTCTCTGTCTCTGTCTCTGTCTCTCTCTCTCTCTTTTTCAAAAATAAACATTTAAAAAAGTCAAAATATTTAAGAAATCTTTTTTTTAAAAAAAAGGATAATCCTGATTATAGAAAACACTTTTATGACATACTGCTTATAATGATAAAAATTTGAATCATACTGGGGTGCTTGGGTGGCTTAGTTAAGCATCCAACCTCGGCTCAGGTCATGATCTCACAATTTGTGAGTTCGAGCCTTGCGTTGGGCTCTGTGCTGACAGCTCAGAGCCTGGAGCCTGCTTCAGATTCTGTGCTCCTCTCTCTGCTCCTCCCCCACTCACGCTCTGTCTCTGTCTCTCTCTCAAAAATAACTAAACACTAAATCTTTTTTTTAATTTGAATCATTCTTAAAAACAATAAGACTAAATAGTGGATCGCTCTTTTATATAGTAACCTATGTTCTCAGTTGGTGGACAAATTGTATTTTATGATATAAAATAAGTGATAAGACAGTTCAAAACATGTGCATAATATCATTCTGCTGTATAAATACAAGCACATATGTGTCACATGTGTGCAGATGTGCACAAATATTCTCAAAACACTGGTAGGAGAAAGAGTAGCAGAGACTTTGTTTAAAAATGGCATTTTTCATGTGTTTGGAGAGGTAGAAATAAAGGTGATATTGTTTTTGTTTTCTCTTTACGTGTATTTTGGGTCATCTCATTGTGCAAAGAAAAAAGGTGGATGAGAAAGAATGAATACAAAATACATGTGAACAAGGGTTTATCTCATAGAGAATAGCACAATATGTGTCCATGGAAGGGCTTTTAAAGGAAATTGGGGGCCTGTAACTCCAATCCCATTTGCAAATAAACTGGGAAGTGTAGCTGTTCTTCAAGGAAGCTAAGCTTTTAGTGAGCAGAGCGGAAAAAAAATTACTTAGTAGCTAAGTGTTTACCTCCTGGGCAGGAAGGTGGGCCAGCTTGTAAAAATTTAATATTTGTTTGCTGGAATGATCTACTGATTCTTACACTGTATAGTCCTGTTGGCAGGAAGAAGCTGGGTGATTTCCCTTACTTTGCATATCAAGCAGCTGGATTTTTGTTTTTGTTTTGTTTTTTGTTTTTTTTTAACTTCACTCGTGCCCCTGAAGAACATGGAGGGTAAAACAGCCTATTTGTGCCAAGTATCCGTCTCTAATTGTGTTATTGCTTATTCAGGCTTAAGCTTATTATACAAGTAGAGTCTAGCTTGTGACGGGAAGAACCTAGGATTTGAATAAAACAAACAAACAGAAGTAGGTTCTGATTTTGGTCTTGCCATCTATGAGCCAGGTGACCCTAGTGAAGTCTCTGTACTTAGAGCTTTGGCTTGTTCTGTAACCTTTCTTACAGCCCTGCTTGACTGTCAACAGAGATAATCTATGTGAAACACTTCTGTTTTTTTTTTTTTTTTTTTGAGAGACAGAGAGAGAGAGCATGGGAGCTGGGGAGAGGGACAGAACAGGAGAGAGGGAGAACCCTAAGCTCAGATGGAGCCCAGCATGGGGCTTGATCCCACGACACTGGGATCATGACTTGAGCTGAAATCAAGAGATGGGCACTTAACCATTGAGCCACTCAGGCACCCCTGTATTCTGTTTATTGAACAAATATAAATGTAGCTCTCACTCTATATCAGGCTCTCCTCTAAGTGTTTTTCAGATATTAATGCATTTAATGCTCCTGTGACTCCAGGAGGTGGGTACTGTTATCACCCCCTTTTAGAGATGAGGAAGCTGAGAATTCATGTTAAGTCCTAGCTCAGAGTCGCAGGATGCTCAGATATGGGTTAGTACCCAGTCAGTCTAGCTTCAGAGTCTGAGCCCTCAACTGGGGTGGCGGGGGGGGGGGGGGGGGTTACTATTTTGAATATCATTATTCTTTCTGTTTTTAATCATCATTTTGGGTGACCTTGTGGACATTGTTATTGCTACTATGATCTCTGTAATCACCCTTTCATCCCTCCACTGAAGTATGTATAAGTATGTATTTTTGAGGTGCTGAGTATAAAATAAATAGTGGTTTTAAAGGCTTGGACATTAGTGTTCTTGTAAAACTTAAGAAAAAAGCACGGAGGAAAGGAAGTGGTAACTGTGAGGTGATGGTTAACTTAATTAGCTTGATTGTGGTGATTATTTCACATTCCACACATATGTAAAAACATCACCTTAAAAGTTCGTAATATATTTAATGTATACCTTAAATATATACAGTTTTTGTCAACTCGACCTCAGTAAACTTAGGGAAAAGAGAAAGTGCTATGGTCATGTGATATCTTCGAACGGGTAGGATACCTATGCTATTTGGTCATGCACGTACATGTGCCAAAGAAAAGTGATGTGTGTAGTTCAGATACCAGGCATCACATAGGCCATTGTATTTGACCTTCATCCCAACCCGGTACAGTAGATGCCACTGTCCCCACAAATGGATGAGGAAACTGGGGCTCACAGAGGTTAAATAGCTTGTTCAAGGTCACAGGTGAGTAAATGATGCTCCTGGGATTCTAACCTTGGTTGTGCCAAAGCCTGGAATCCATGAGGCCTTTTTGTTTGTTTGTTTTTGGAAAGTTGCTCTGTATTTCTCCCACGGAGAGCTCTTCTGATGTGATGCTGACTTGTCCTTGAACCCTCCCACATGATCAGTGCTACCTCTCTTCCTTCTAACTGGGAACGCACACCGAGAAACCCTCATTCTGGCGGCTGTGTTTTTCTGCAATAAGTTGTATTAAATCTCCAAGTGTCACAGATTCACTGAGCATTGGAGCTGCTGTCACAGGCTCTTTCTTTTTCTAAAAATTGCCATTCCATTGTAAACTTAATAATTAAGGATTATTTCAGCTCAGATGTCCCTGTGTATTTTAATAAAAGCAGACCCTAGATTGCCTTGTAGGGGCTGTGGCACATTCCTGACAAGATAAGAAAGGAAAGGCAGGGAGAAAGCTGGGGTTTAATCATCTTTGCTCTTTGTATTACCATATTTACGGCATCCCAACCTGGACCAGGGGAGCAGTTAAGGAAATCAGAGGCAGCAGGAGCATTGCTCATTATAAGCGAAGTCCGCAGGCTCTGCTGAAGATAAAACATGCACTTGCTTCTTTCTTTGTTGTCAAAGCGTGATCTGGTCTGAATATAGACCAGACTTAACGTCTGTGTCGTTCAGGCCCCCGGCAAGCTACATGGGACCCGTTCTATATTAAGATATTCTGGGCTGTTCACATAGAAGCCTTTTCTCATGGGCTCAAAGCAATGCTCCCCAAATGCATATATAATTGGCGGCTGGTATAAAAGACTGTTTTAGATGTTGTACAGAAATAAAATTAAATAACAATGAATCATCTATCGAGAAAATTATCTTTGTGTGTGTGTGTGTGTGTGTGTGTGCGTGTGAATAGTAAGAAATTCTGGATAAGTGCTTATCCTTCCCTTGGTAAAGTTCTGTTGGTGTGAATGTGTCGTTAACATCTGTCTAACTCTTGCTAATCTCCCACTGAACAAAAGAGAATAGGTGGCAGGCTCTCGGCCTTTGGCTGATTTTGGAATTTGAAGGCGCCGTATCATTAAAACTATTCCTTGGGCCACCCGGGTGGCTCAGTCAGTTAAGTGTCCCACTTGGGCTCAGATCACGATCTCCTGGTTCATGGGTTCGAGCCCCGCGTCGGGCTCTGTGCTGACAGCTCAGAGCCTGGAGCCTGCTTCAGATTCTGTGTGTGTCTCTCTCTGCCCCTCCCCCGCGTGTGCTCCGTCTCTGTGTCTCTCAAAAACAAACATTAAACACACACACATACACACAACGAATTCACGCCTTCCTGAGCTAGGAACTGAAAGTAAAGTAAGACTCAGAAGTCACACCTGGAGATTGACATGTCACCTTTAGTGCAGTTTGCTCTGGGCTGTGGGATGTTCTTTCAAATGTGGGCACAATTGGGCTCTTTTTTGTCCCAACCAGTTGAGTTTCCTTCCCAGTCAGAGGCTGGCCTTCCCCATGTGGCGGACCGTTTATTGTACAACACGGCTCCCTGAGGAAGGAAGCCAGAGACCGCCGAGCGGACTGGGTCTACTTTCCTCCCCCAAACCCACAGGTCACATCCCATCACAAGCAAATGAATAAGTATTGGGATTTGATTCACATACTATAGCGTTCACTCCTTAAATGTGTACAGCCTGCTTATTGGGTTTTAATATTCAGAGTTGTCCATCCATCGCTGCTTCCTAATATTAGACCATTTCTATACCCTCAGAAGCCCTTCTACCCATGCAGAGTCTTGCCCTGTTTCCCCTTCTTCCATCCCCCAGCGGCCACTTGTCTTTCTGTTCCCGTGGATGTATTTGTTCTGGACATTTTGTAGAAATGGGACCTTCTACTATTTAGTCTTTCGTGAGTGGCTTGTTTCCCTTGGCATCATGTTTCCATCCATGTTGTGGCCCGTGTCTGTGCTTTATTGCGCTTCATTGCCAGTAACATTCCACTGCGTGGCTCGAGCACATTTTGTTAGTCCGTTCATCACTTGGTGGCCATCAAGGTTGTTTCCGCTTCGTGACTGTTATGGATCATGCTACTACAAAGGTTTGTGTGCATGCTTTTGTGTGAACACGGGTTTTGTGTATAACTAGGAGTAGGACTGCTGTGGAGCTCAGTGGTGGTAACTTTTTATGCTTAATTTTTAGAGAAACTCCAAGAACCTGTGTCCAAAGCAGCTACACCATCTCTCACTAACATCATCTCTCTACTAACAAATGAGGGCTCCAGTCTCCCCACATCCTCACCGACGCTTGTTATTGTCCTTTTTTTTTCATTATTATTGTTTGAGCCATGTTAGTGGCTGTGAACTGGTATTTTGTGGTTTTGATTGCCATCTCCTGGTGACTGACGATGTGGAGTATCTTTCCTTGTGCTCGTTGGCCATCATATCTCCTCTGTGAGAAACAGCTGTTCAGATCCTTCACTCAGTTTTTGATCAGCTTGCTTCGTGTTTGAGTTGTAAAAGATCTTTATATATTATGACTACAGGTCCTTTATGAAAAGCTTTGCAAATTTTTACTCCCATTCTGAGATTATCTTTTCTAGTTTCTTGATGGTGTCCTGTGAAACACAGATGTTTTAAATTCTGACGAAAACCAGTTCATTTTTTCTTTTGTTGATTGTACTTTGGATTTTGTGTCAAAGAAACCATTCCCTGGAACGCCTGGGTGGCTCAGTCTGTTAAGCATCCAGCTCTTGATTTTGGCTCAGGTCAAGATCTTGTGATTTGCAACATTGAGCCCCAATCCAATCCTGCTTGGGATTCTCTCTCTCTCCCTCTGTCACTGCCCCTCCCCTGCTTGCGCTCTGTCTCTGTCTCTCAAAATAAATAAATAAACATGACGGGCGCCTGGGTGGCTCAGTTGAGTGGGCATCCAACTTCGGCTCAGGTCATGATCTCACAGTTTGTGAGTTCGAGCCCCACATTGGGCTCTGTGCTGAGAGTTCAGAGCCTGGAGCCTGCTTCAGATTCTGTGTCTCCCTCTCTCTCTGCTCCTCTCCTGCTCATGCTCTGTCTCTCTCTGTCTCAAAAATAAATAAAAACATAAAAAAAATTTCAAAATAAATAAACATGAAAACAAAATTAAAAAAAGAAAAAGAAACCATTCTATAACCCAATGCTAAAAGATTTACTCCATCATTTTCTTGTAAGTGCCTCTACTTGTAACATCCAGGTAACTGTGTCAAACTGTGAGAACATTTGGATCTCTTTGGTAATTATTGTCTGCTTATTTATTCTTTCAATAAACAGGTACTGGATGTTACATCTACGGGGCTATTGAAACTCTGAGGATAAGATTATTCACAAAATACAATCCCAGTGCCTAGACTCCATCTAGCAGGAAACAGAGAAGTGAGTGTCAGTAGATTATTGCGGTCACATGTATTTTGAGCCCCGGCATCCATGAGAAGCACAAAGAAGGGCATCTGATCTAGTGGAATAGCTTCCCCGGAGCAGTGGTGCTGAAACTTGACCACAGAAGGCTAGAAGCGCAGGTAGGGAGGGAACATGAACGTGGTTAAGGAAGAGAGACAGCAAGCACACAAGCCTGCAGGAAAATGTGATTAATCTGTACCCACAACTAGGCACTTGCTTAGCACTGGGTTTGTACAGAGAGAAAATGAGGGTGGTGTGTTGTGAAATAGCGAAACTCCACCCTACACAGCTCACATTCTAGTGGTGGGCAGGAGGTAGACCTGAAGATGAATGTAGAGATTTCCAGTGCTAAGCAGTGCTAGGAAGATGGGGCGCTTGGGTGGCTCAGTCGGTTAGGCATCCTGCTTCAGTTCAGGCTGTGATCTCACAGTTTGTGAGTTCGAGCCCCGCATCGGGCTCTGTGCTGACAGCTCGGAGCCTGGAACATGCTTGGGATTCTGTGTCACCCACTCTCCCTGCCGCTCCCCTGCTCATACTTTGTCTCTCTGTCTCTCAAAAATAAAACATTAAAAAAATTTTTTAAACAATAAAAATAAAAAGAAGTGCTAGGAAGAAGCAATGTGGTGGAGAGCCATAGGGGAGGGAGGGGGCACTTTGGAGGGAATGGCCATGAAGGGCCTCCCTGAGCAGGTCACTCTTTATTCCTGAAGAGGGAGAGGAATTGGTCACATGCAGGTCTGGGGAAGAGAATGATTGGAATGCAGGTTTGAGGAGGGAGTAGGAAGACGTGAGCTTGGAGAGGTGGACAGGGTGAGATTATCAAAGGTCCTGCTAGCTCCAAGCAGGAGGCTGGATGCGACTCATCGTACAGTGAGCAGGGGGTTGTATGATCATTTTGGAGGGAGTTGAGGGCTTACAGGACAGAGGCTCTGTTGGAGGGAACCAGCACAGAGACCCTATGAGAGAAGGGGTGAATATATTGATGAGATCTCACCAAAGAGCAGAAAGGCTAATAAATGCTAATGTGTGTTAAGTCCTTACTCCTTGTGGGTCACTGTTCTAAGTGTTTCATACATTTTAAGTCAATCTGATAATAACAACCTAAGAAGCTGAGACTCTAAGACTAAGTGGCTTGCTCAACTTCATATCATTACTTTGTGACAAACCATGATAAGAAGCAGCCAGGCAATTTGGCTGTAGAGATCTGGCTCCTGACCACTGGGCTGAGCTGCCTCTCAGGGCATGGAATTGATAGGGGGTGTGGGAGATGGGCCGGGAAGGAGCCCAAGCAGTACTCCCATGTTGAATGATGTGCCTTTAGCCCCGGCAGGGAATCCCGGAAGACAGACATGTATAAGAGGCCCCTATTTAATATGCCCGGTGTCGTTCTGAGAGCTAGGCTGCACCATGGATCACAGCCAAATGTCTGTCCTCATGGAGCTTACATTCTTGAGGGAAGACGGGTACTGAACAGTCTGCAAAACTCGTAGTAACCTGGTATTAGGAGGGTTGTAATTAGGCCATCTTGATTCCGAGTGGTCTGTGGGCATGAAGGTGGGACCGTCTAGTTGATGGTTGGATTTATAGATTAAAGCTCAAGGGAAACATTCTGGTTTACACAGAAACTTGAAACAAAGTGGTCTGGGCAGTGTTTTCACATGCTTGTCCTGTGGCTGCCGAGAGGTGCGGTTGACAGGACCCACCTTCTCACGGTGGTGTGGAAGGTGGAGCTCGGTAGAGCCCTTCCAGGCATTCTGCCTCCAGGGAGTGAGACCAAGCTGCTGGTGAGCTGCGTTGGATTGCAGAGATCGTCAGCAAAATGCCAGGTCCTCCATGGTCCCCTGGACTGGGGACCCTGGTGTGCCCTCTGATTAAACATTTTCATAGTCTTCTAATGAGGCACATGGACCCCTTTGGCCAAGCAAACAGCTAGTTTTGCCCTAAAGATGAGCTAAGTGTCTCTCTGGATTGATTCTTCATTCTGGGGAGATACTTGCAATAGACCAGAGTGAGAGCTTGTAAGGGGAAAGCCTCACACAAGCGCTCTCTGTGCCCTTTGTGGGCCTATTGCCCTTTCCATGCCGGTGCATCCTCTGCTCTGTTGCCAGATTAACGTCCCGAATTACAGCTTTGATCTCCTTCCTGCTCGGCACCCAAGTCTTGTCTGGGTCTCTTTCTCTTAGAGAATGAAAGTCATGGATCTTAAGAGGTCACACACGCTGGCTCAGCCTTCCGTTAGGACTTTAATTTTTTCCTTTTATCCTCCCTATTCCTGGCATGCAGGAGGTGTCCACCAAATGCAGCAGTGTGGTCAACCCAGATAAAACTGTTGTTCCGTCATAGACATGCTGTGTACTTCCCTGCCTCTGTCCCTTTCCTGATTCTGTCACCCCTGCAGAACGCCTTCATCCTCCCATCTTTTCTTACCTGAATGTCTGGTTTAACAGCCACGCAGTCCATGCAAACATCCTAGATTCTCCACCATGGAGAAGTAGCCTCTTCCACTCCTGTAGCTTTTCTGTGTCTCCTTGCAGAGCCATCCCGTACAGTTGCACAGTTGCTCACCACCCAACTCCAAGGGTACCCTTCACTTACTGTCCGTTCAAATGTCTCCCCTGGAGGTGTGCAGTTCCCAAACTTAGCAGTTGTGTGAGGTAGCCCAGTGTTCCGGCCCACCCGTGTTCCAATGTTTATTTAGTTATTTGCGTCCTCTCTGTCTCTGTTTCTGCCAGCCTGATAGCTTCCCGAAGAGAGGAGAGTTCCAGTTCCTGAGTCACCTAAATCCCTGTTATGCCTTACTTGTACTTACTGCTTGACAGCTCTTTGTTGCATGTTTATTCATTCAACTCATTTTGGGGTTTATGGATGGAGGAACTTATTGAAATTACTTCATTTGAAAAGTGATGTAAAGCAGTAGAGAAAATAAGTTCCCCGAGTTAACACTGGTAATGGTGGCCCCATCCACTCAGGGTGTTATAACAAAATACCACAGATGGGGCAGGGTCATAGACAACAGATGTTGATTCCTCTCAGTCCTGGAGGCTGGGAATCCAGGGTCAGGCACCAGCGTGGTCTGGCTCTGGGGGGAGCCTGCCTTCCTGCTTTTCGGTTACACGTTGCTGACTTCTGTCTGCATCCTATGATGGAAGGAGAGGGGGAGCTCTCTGGGGCCTCTTTTCTAAGGGCGCTAATCCCTTTCAGTGGGACTCTACCCTCACCTGCTTTGGGAGTAGGGCCCAAAGGCCCCACGTCTTGACACCTTCACCTTAGGGGCTAGGGTTTGACATAGGAATTTGAGCAGGCAGGGCACCAACATTCAGACCATACCAGGGGTTAACATACGTTGAAATCTTACACACCAGGCACTTTGCTAAACACCTTACATATACATTATGCTGGGTCACGTGGGTGACTCAGTCAGTTAAGCATCCGACTTCAGCTCAGGTCACGATCTTGTGGTTCATGAGTTTGAACCCCGTGTCAGGCTCTGTGCTGACAGCTCAGAGCCTGGAGCTTGCTGCGGATTCTTTGTTTCCCTCTCTCTGCCCCTCCCCCACTCATTCTCTCTCCCTCTCCCTCTCTCGCTCTCTCTCTCTCTCTCTGTCTCAAAAATAAATAAACATTAAAAAAATTATATACATTATGTCACTTAGTCTGCACAGTGTGGTATTGTTTACTTACCATTACCATTCTTGATTTGGAGATGAATAGATTGATGCCTAGAAAGATGAAGTGATGTGCTTCTGGGCCTTCAGTTAGCAGTTCGTGCAGCCAGGGCTCCACTCCAGACATTCTGGAGCAGAGCCCCCAGCTCCGAAGCACTGATGTAGACTGCCATTGACTGTTGTTACCGTTCTTACGGTAAAGTTAATGGTGGCCTAGAAGGAGGGACGTTGGCTTTCTTTTCCTGTTGCACAAGTGTTTGTTGAGCCCCTGTTACGTGCCAGGCTTTCTGCAGGGCACTGGAGATGGAGGTGAAAACACGGTTTCTGTCCTTGGGGGCCTCGTAGTAGAGACAGGGAGCCACATGTTTGAATAAGTATCGTAGTGCCGTGCTGGGAATGTTAGTCATGTTTTTCGTATGAGATGCCAGGTTAGCAGGAAAAAGGACGAGGGAGGGCTTATAGGAGGTGTCCTGGAGGAAATGACTTAAAAAGGGAAGTTTGAAGGATGAACAGGAATTCGTGGGACCTCTAAGTAGGGGCGAGTATTCCCTGGAGAGCAAGCTGCACATGGAGATACAGATGTGTGGACAGCGTGATCGTGTTGGAACAAACATATGTAGGTTGGTCTGTTTTGTGTTGCCATTCGGTGTCTAAAATTACGCCGTTCCTCTATTGTGGATACAAATGCAAACTGATAGTTACAAAGGCTTACCTTTATCCATTCTGGATGCATAAGTCTCCGTTGTGGCTTCTGTGGGTGGAGGGGTGGCCGTGCCAACACTGAGGGCTAAATGGACCCATGTGTCTTCCCAGTGACTCTGATGAGCTGCCTCTCACTTAGCTTTCAGGCAAGTCACTGGCTGATAAACATGCCCCCGCCACTGGCATCAGTCCTCCCTCGGGCCACCTGGTAGCTTCTTATGGGGAAGCTTCTTAGGGCTTCCGGGGAATGTTGTAGGGCAGGTGTGCCCCTTCCCCTTGACTATAGGTAGTTTATGGGCAGATTTGCACTTTTCAGGCAACGGGTCCCTGTGGAGAAATTCTGCAGTGCTGATTGGGTCTTGTATTCATTTATTCCGTTTGTCACCCTTGAGCACCTGTTATGTAGATGGTGGGTTGGCCTTGGATAATAATTGCCTTTGGGTCCAGACTCATTCATTCAGCTCCATCTGGCTTTACCACCCTCATTTTAAACTTGGTACCTCCAATCCCAAACCCATCATCTTCCTCCAATATACCTTTCTTCTCCTATCCCCTGTCCTGGAGATATCACCACCAACCCAGGAACCTCAGTGTCCCCTTCTGCTTCTTTTTCTCCATTTCTCCCCATATCTAAGATCTCTTTTCCTAAAATCCCTCTAGATTCAGCTCCCTTATTGTTCTTCCCCAGACTCAGTCCTACTCAGATCCTCATTTCACATTCACCTAGTCCCGTCTTCCAAATGATGTGTCCACCTTGGTTCCCCTTATCTGTCTACTTTCCATCACCCATCCATCCATTCAGTTCATTTATTGAACTCTTCCTGCATTCCATGCACAGAGCTACATCATAAGGTGATCCACTTGAACGTGACTGGCACAATCCTTGACCTCCCTAAGCTCACAGTCATGTGAGGATCTAGACAGGTAAACAGGTGATCAAAACCTAAGGGTGGGTACATGGCACTAAGATGGCTTTTCGTTGGGAAGGCCCCTGACCCAGTCATGGGTAGTCAGGGAAGGACTCTAGGAGAAAATGGTGGTAGACCTCAGAACTGAAGGGTGGATAAGAGATAGATGCTGACTGGGCAGCGTGAATGGTGGGAGAGGAGAGGGCCAGACCATGAGATTTCCAACAGCAGCGATGGTGTGTCTTACCTTGTCCCCAGCATCCTTCTCATCTCCCGGTAAGTAGTAGGTGCTCAGTAAGTAGTTATCAAAGGAGCAAATGCAAGAAGGTTTCTTACAGAGCAAACCGAATATGCAAAGGCCTAGGTGAAGACAGCATGGGAGCATGGGAATCTGAGGGAGGGTCTAGAGCAGGGCTGGGGAGAGGCTGCACGGGGGGCCAAGAGCTGAAATCAGTCATGTTGCTACCACGCCTCACTGGTGAAGTCTGGACTCTTTAACTGGGCGTTCACTGCACTTCCTGCACTTTGTCCTCCTTTGCTCTGACCCTTGGGTCCCAGCTAACCGCTTGTCCCCACATACTCCTGGCACGCCCCTCGGCTCTGGCCATAGTCTCCTGTTACTCTCCTTGGATTGTGTCCCCCTCTCCCTTTGCTTCCTTTCAAACCCCTTTATCTTTTGAGGTATTGCTCCCCCAACTCTTCCTCGTACTCCTGAGCCAGTCAGAATTAGCCCTTCTTTTTCTTTACTCCCATAGAACATTGTGTTCTATTGTGGTTGTTACCAACGTTATGTTCCACCTTGTGTTTGTATTTAATTGTGGATCCTCCGTCCCTCTAAAGACTATGAGCTCCTTGAAGTCAGGGGGACCAGGTCATTCTCATCTTTAGATTTCCCAAAGGTGCTCATGCATGGTGTTACAATTTATGCTGCTGTTTTTACTAGCTCGATAGTATTTATGAGAGTAGTCCTCCTGGATTGAACTATGGCTTTGTGCCTGGTACTTTCTCAAGAGAACATATCTGCTATTTATTGTCCTATCTGTGTTTATTATTGATATGCATCATATATTATACTTATCGACACAGTAGCCCAATAAGGAGATGTTTCTCAACGTTTTACAGAATGAAGCAGCAGCAGTGAAGAAATAGAAGTGACATGCTCAGAATCCCCACTAATAAATACCACAGTTGGGACTTGAACCCATTTCTGGTTGACTCCGGAAGCTTTTCCCATGTGTAATGCTAGTTTGTATTTTGGGTACTGCCTCAGTAATGGCTGGTTGATGGAGGTGGAACAAAGAAAAGCTGTAGGAATGTTAAGTGAGGGTAAGCTGACATTCAGTGATGGGAGCCCCTGGTGATGCCGTCTTGGATGCCTAGGTTTCTTTTAGAGAGGAGCAAGCAGAAAACAGAACTCAGAATCTTCCCAGTTGTGTTCAGCCAGTCCAGAGACCCTTCTCTGTCCATGTGCTTCTGAAACCAATGCAGATACCGTTTGACCAAATTGTTACATATGCTTAAGATTTCTGGAAACACAAATATACTAGTAACAGGTATGCTGGTTGGCTTGGATGGAGCGTTACCAATGATTTTACCCTCTCTGAAATCCTGAGGTTGCGTGAGATGCCTTCTCTCCTTTTTAGCGCTGGGTTGGTAACGTGCCTGACTGACTTTCACAGCTGCTGTGAAATTGGTAAGCATGTGATTCTATGGCTGGAACTCTCCCTGCTGACCCGTCTTCTCCCCGCTTCCTACAGACGGAACCCTCTCCACTTCCACCTCATCGCCGACTCCATCGCAGAGCAGATCCTGGCGACGCTCTTCCAGACGTGGATGGTGCCCGCCGTACGTGTAGACTTCTACAATGCGGACGAGCTCAAGGTACAGGCGGGAGGGGAGAGGTGGCCCCCTCAGCTCCTCATGCTGGAAGCTTTTCCTGGTTGTGGTTCAGCAGACTGGCAGTGGAGGAAATCTCAGCTTTCAACTGGAAACATCCAGAGTATAATTGAGGTTGTTTGCCACCCGCATCAGATTTGACTGCGGAAAACATTAGAGCAACCATGTCCTCAGCACAGAATCCATGTTGGTCTGTGCGGTTCTGGCCACCAGGGCTTTCTTTAGAGGTGGAGGCCATTGGCCTGGTATACATCTGAAGGAGGTCTGTGGTGGCCGTTCTAGAGAATTCTGCTCCCCAGTGAGGTCAGTGCTGAACTCAGAGTCAGATGGGCCCGGGTTGTAATTCGTATGTTGTCATTTACTGGTCATAAGATAGAAAGCAAATAACTTAGACCTTTGCTTTGTCTGTTTCTCATCAGTGAAAAGGTGATTATAATATCAACCTCAATTGGATAATTAATAGGCAAAAATGAGAGAATATGTGTCAATGTGCTTTAAAAGATTATGCTGAATAAATAGCACAGACTGTGTTGGACTGGAGGGTTTCACCAAACGAGACTCATTTGGTCATGCCATTTCCTTGCTTAGAATCCATCTGTTGTGCCACATTGTTGCATCAGGACTGAGATTCACGGTCTCATTAAGAAGTCCTGCTTCTGGCTCTTGACTCTTCCTCCAGTCCCATACTCCGCTCTAAGAAACCACCTCTGGTCCCTGCTGGCTCTCCTGTGTTGGAGCCTTTGCTGATGGTGTTCCTTCTATCTGGCCTGCCCTTGCACCTGCCTTTTCACAACTCCTCCTCACCCTGCAGGACGCTGCGGCATTGGCACCTCCTCCGAGAACCTTCCCTGACCTCTCCAGAAAAGAGGAAGATGTTCTCTATTCAGGTGTCTGTCTACCGCTTTAGTTTAGAACCTTCTTAATGGGGGAGGGGGTGGGGAGCACGTCTTACTCCTTTCTAATTTCTAGTGCACAGTTGGTACCCTGTAATGCTTGTGGATTTAACAAATTGCTGTTGTTAGAGGAACATGTAACTTTGCAGAAATATGTTGATGTTCTATCTCCAGTCACCTTGGGAAGGACTAAACACCTAGGCATGAGGCAGATTCGAGCAAATTGCTTGTTCCAAACCTCATAAAGCCATTATCTTTTCATTTCGGAGCCATAACATTTTAAATAGATCACAGAGATGCCGGCCGGAGTTTCTGATTTTCCCATATTTCAGGCTCTGAGGTTGATCGAGATGTTCAGAATTTAGCATTTGGGGATTGTCGTGGTAATTTGTGTGCCATTCCAATCTATTCTGAGCTAAAATTGATTAACACTCTTAAAAGGGAAAAACAGAATTTAGCAAATTGCTGCACTAATTAAGGTGAAAGCAAGCCTCTCTGTCTCCCAGGGTCTAAGCGCCAACACAGTGGGGAAAAGCAGCGGGAGGGGAGGCACAGCGCCTGGTGCTCACGGATGCTCCTGCCTCCTTCTTCGTTCTCCTTTTTGGGACTATCCTGTGCCATGTCCCTTGTAAGCCTGTACACCCTACTCTTTAAGAAAACACAAAAGTAGGTGAACAAAACCCCAGGTTCATATCCTCACTTGCCATTGAAGAACCATCTGATTTGGGTCCTGAGCCCTGGCTCGATCAGGGCCGGCCACCAAGTCAGACCCTGAACAAGATAATTCCTATGAAGGCCCAGCGGTGCCTGAAATGCAAGTTCTTGAAAATGCCCCATACACTCCCCTTTGCAGCCAAGGCAACATAGGATTAAAATACTCTGGATTATATGGCCTGTTAGGAAATCTGTGGACCATTGGGAAACTGAAGGAGTAAGGCAAGGAGTATAGCAAGGGCTATAATCTCCTGGGGACGCAGGGCTTCCCTGAGGTCTTGAACGAGATGGGGAAAGGAGGGTTGGTGCTCTGACTCTCCCATGACCACTTTAATCCAGGTGGACCTGCTGTTTATTACTTTATATACTGGATTTTTATCCATTTGAATTGGTGATTCCATGGCTTAAAAAATAGGAATAAAAACAAAAACAATCTGATGTGTTCCAAAGGATGCTGTCTTCAGTGTCCTGTCCTCTAGTGTGACCTTTGCTCCCAGCTACACTCTGCAAGGTCCTGAACACCTGCATTTTATCTCCCTACCAGTTAGCACCCATCTCCCACCATCCTGTATCCCATGAGACTCTTGTCCGAATCCTGTAAGGACAATGGGTGTGAAACCATTTTGTACACATAATTTGGCCATAATTGATGATCACAGTAATAATGATTTATGCATAATCCAGCTCTGCAAACCCTAAACCGTGATCTGCCTACTCCCTGCAGCCTGAGCATCTCTTGGCTGTAGCACCATTATCTGTCTGCTTAGCTGCACCCCCAGAACCAAGAGTTCGTCTTTGACAGCCCCTCTTCCTCACTGTGTGTCTGTCCACTCCACATCCTAGCTGGTCTCCCGTCTCCCCTGCCACCATCCCACTCTGAGCTCTTGTGACCTCTCCCTAACACAACAGCAGTCTCTGTCCAGACTAGTCTTTTCCCCTCTGCTCTGCTCACTCCGCCTCCCCCAAATGTATTCTCCATCAGTAGCGTGAGTTGGATTTCCCAACGTCATGCCCAACCATGCCATCCCCTTTCCTGTGGATAAAACCTTCCATGGTTTCCCCGTGCTCCTGAGATCAAGACCACAGTCCTGGGTGGCATCTCCTTGGGCTTTCTGGCTCCTGCCTCCCTCCATTAGATTATCACGTCTGCTCTGCTCGTTCCCTCCCACCAGGGGGCCGCTGCACTGGTTATTTTTCTGTCTGTTAACCTCTGTCCCCCAGCCTGCCTCCTCTTTCCCATTGCTGGTTAATTCCGTGTTCTTTTGCTTAAGCTACATTTACGTTGAGAAATCTTCCCTGCCTTCATAATCTCATAGGGGTTCCTTTGTTATAGGTTCTCATAGGGTCTCCTACATTTCTTCAGTAAACTCATCCCTGTGTGCTCTTTCATGCCTTTGTGTAGTAAGCTGGTAAATGTCCTCTTCCCCAGATAGTTGGCTCCAAAGCGCCGAGATCACGTCTGCTTCTCATCACCCTGCTGTCTTCAGTGCCTAGTGTGATGCCTGGCCTATGAAAATATTTGCAAAATGATGATATACAATAAGCTCAGTGCTGGTTCCCAAGAGTAATAAAGCCATTAGAAAGGGGTTTCTTTATCACTGTCAGGGCTCACCACATTCTTGAGGCCCGTTGTGCCTTGGGCCACGGGCGGGCCGCCAGATATTTGTCTACCAGTGACCCTGCAGTGTCATAAATAAGGCAGCTCCATCTGTGCTGCCCCGTGTAAAGTCCCAAGAGCATCCCTGGGGACAGGTGAGTGTCTTTCCATGAATGCATTAAAACACCATCCATTACCTGATGTTAGCAAAGGAGGAAGAATAGGAAGGGAAGGGACGTGTGCTGTGTTCTGTAGTTGCGTTCAGGAAGCGTGTCAGATGGCACCCTCAGCAGACACACACGATGGCCTCCCTGATCTGGTGCCGAGAAATCGCTTTGTACAGCTGTTGGAAATGGCATTTCTCAGAAATACTCCTGCGGGCCCCTTATTATATCCGTTAGTGCTGGAGAATGGACTAAGAGGGAAGAGGAAATTTATGAGGGATTGGTGCATGATTAAAAATGAACTGTGGGAAATTCGCAGTGGACTGGTATGCTTCTCTCAGTAATGACCAATTAGTGTAGATTTGCAAATAGTGATCACTCAGCTTGCTTGTCTCTGTGGCCTGTGAAATGCTCATTGGTCTTCCTGATGTTTACAGGGCCCATTCATTTCCAGCCTCCAAGTCCCCATGTCAACAGGCTACCAGGACTGAGTGCGTCTTTGTGCCCCAATCTCCACTCAAGACATGCAGCTCCTTTCAACAGAGGAGAGAGGAGCAGGAGGCGGGGGGTGGGGGGGGGTGCTTATTTTTGTGTAGAGCTTTGTAGATGGCGGCATGCCGTCACTCACTCCTCGCAACAGCCCTGTGGGGTGGACTGAGAAGTTTTATTACCTCCATCTCACAGATAATTTATAAATTGAAGCCCGGAGTTGAGGAGTATTTGCCTAAGATCAGGCATCTAATGAATGCCAAGGCTGCTGTTTAACTTTTCCCTTTCCAAATGAAATGAGATGAGATACGGGATTGTATAATTCAGTAGACACGGAGGTGGAGCAGATCTGAAAAGGAGGAGAGAGGCATGGGCTGCAGCCGCTGCGGAATGAAATTGCCACTGTTGGGTTGCACTTGAACACAGAATTCTTGCTTTCGGTGCCTCTGGACCCCATAGCCTGCAGTGTGACAGGTGTTATTGATGGGACACTTTGTTTCTTGTGTGTTGTGTGGTTCTTTCATAGAATGCTCAGAACTCTGTGGAACAGGTGCTATTATTACCCCCACTATGCAGACTAGGAACCTGAGGCTTAGGGAGGTTAACCCCAAGTCATGTATGCACCTCATACATGGCAGAGCCAGAATTAAAACTCAGAACTACCTGATTCCAAAACCTGTGCTCCCCGGTGTTGAATTTCCTTCTCTGTAGCCAACTTTTAAGCTGGGACCCTGTTATTGTGTCTACACAAGGGTCCTCTAAGCTGTCAGTGGAGGTTTTTTTTCTGGTTGTTCCTGAAGAACAAATGTTAAGCATGACCCCTCTGTTAAAGACCTACTGGGGTGGGTGGGGGGGCACCCGGGTGGCTCAGTCGGTTGGGCATCCAACTCTGGCTCAAGTCATGATCTCGCAGTTCGTGTGTTCGAGCCCCGCATCGGAGTCTGTGCTGACAGCTCAGAGCCTGGAGCCTGCTTCAGATTCTGTGTCTCCCTCTCTCTTTGCCCCTCCCCTGCTCATGCTCTGTGTCTCTCTCAAAAGTAAATAAAACCTTTAAAAAAATTAAAAAAAAAAAAAAGGCCTACTGGGACTGGAGCTTCCTGCTGAGGATAAAAAGACACCCCACCAACGATGCTGCTGAGGTTCGGGGCAGCCCTATCACTTGCACCCAAGGATTATTTTCTAAACGAAGTAGTCACTACCTTGGACGGTTTGCCTTAAATCAGCAATATATATCTTGTCAATTTTCAGAGAAGACCTTACCTACGTACCAGCTTTGATCTTGCCCCACTTGGCTCAGAAAGTCACCCCCATGCCATCAACTGGGGTGAGGATGATCCCGAGCTAGCAACGAGAAGCTTCTGGGGTAGGGGCTGTTTCATGATTCACCTGTCCAGTCAAGGGTCATGATTTATCTCCTTTTCTCTTAGGCCTGATGCCTGCTTGTTACCAACATCAGAAAGATTATGAAGTGGGATTCAGGATGATGGTTACAGAAAATATTGATGGCTGACTCTTAACAATCAGCTTCCTACATAGGAGATCTGCCAGTCTCCAAACAGCTGGTTGACTTGCTCTGTCACCCCAAAGCATGGAATCCATGCTTTTCTTGGAGCCACTTTTGACCAGGTTTTGTCCGAAAAGCTGGGCACAGAGATAAAAGTTACAGGCCTTACCCTCTTGGTTCTCACAGTCTAGTGGGGCAGGCACATGAGTTAACAGACAATGATATACACACTTGCATTTGGTCTTTATTAATGCTCAGGACCAATGAGGGAATCAAAAAGATAAAAGATTTCAGTACAGCACAAGGCGAATATTTCTAATAGAGTTTCTAAATATGGAACAAGGTCCTTTGGGAGGTAATGGTCTCTTATCTCTGGAAGTATTCAAAAGCAGAAGATTAATGACCATTTATATAGAATATTACAGAAGAAAGTGGAAGGTTATGCCCGATGAATGCCAAGTTCCTTCCTAATTAAGATTCTATGATTCTCAGAAGGGGACAGGCCCCACTCATTAGGACACCCCATTATTTAAAGAAATATTTGCCTGTGTATAAAGTGAATTGTACAACTCACACAGAAAGATTCTTTTCTAACGCAGATTATAATTTGTTGGTTGCTTACAATTTTCCATGTGTAATATTTAAAAGCCAAAGACTAGCATTCTAAATACATTTTCAGATGCATTTCAATTATCCACGTCCATCCTATGATCTCACCTTTGCTACACAAAGGCCAGAGGTCCATTGCTGGCCTTACGGAACCAACCCTTATATTCACAAACTACATGAATAATCCAGGGCCCAAGCAAGACAATAAAGAGAATGGGAAAATGGTAACTTTTCCATACCTGAACATAAGATTTAACCTCTGCCAGCCCTCCTATATAACATGAGACTCAGAGAGAAGGAACAAGAACAGATTTAAGAGGTTAATCATAGCCTTTCAAATATATGAAAGGGAAAGGGAAAACATAGAATTTTTGAGTGCCCACAATGTGCCAAGCACTGTGCTTTCCATTACAAGACCTCATTTCTTGCATTTAATCTTCACCAATAAAGGGGAGCTAGAGGTAACAATCTTAAAAGACAATTAACCAATGTATGTTACTCTGGGTATTGCCATATTATTACAGAAGCCACGCAAGACAGTCCCAAAGATCACACATACCTTACTTCATTCCTTACTCTTCTGCAGGGCATCTTAGAGCAGATCATATCCTCCATGAGACACGTCCCAGCATGTCTGTCTTTGCTCTGCAGGCAGAGTCTAACTGGAACCTGCTCCAGCCCCATGGGGGTATTTGGAGCCTGCACGTGAAGTTCAACTATTGCCGAGTGCAGTCCCTTCGAACTACATCCCAGGTTCCACAGACCAAACGTCCAGACCCAATTTGGGGAAGAGACTGTGTTAGGAAGAATCACATGTGAGATCCTGGACAGTTCTTAACCACCGCTGCCACCACCCCCCCCCCCCCCCCCAACCCTGGGCCTCATCTATCTAAAAACAGTAGCTATTTTTATTGGGCTTCTTTCTAACCCTGAAACCCTATGATTTCCTGTTTGCATGAGTGCCTCCTAAGTGAAAATGTCCATCATCTGGAAGCACATCTTCCTAGGAAACAGGTAGGGAAGTGTAGGTAGCAGTTTATCCACCCCCTGTGAGAAGAACAATATAAGCTTGTCTCCCACCGGACAGCAGGGTGCGGTTATCTAAAGAGAGCCTCTGCAGTACTCCACAAACACCAGCACAAAGGCAAACGCTTTTGTCACTTAAATATACCTTGTGACATTTTTGTGTAATACATGGTTTCCAAGTTGTTGTCTTCCTTGAATGTGCTGACTTTTGTCTCTGTCTTGTCCACCATTCTCTGTGGTCCTTCAGAATACAATAGTTGTGTCAGATCTATGTAGGTGACATGCCCCGTCAGGAGCTGTAATTGGCCTGGGCTCAGACCTAAACACATTCAAAGTAATTAAGTGTCCCCATCATGAGTGTCGATCCCTTCCCATTTTCACTGCTGTCCTCTTCTCCTTTGTAATCCATTCCCCCTGATAAAGAAGGAAATGCTTTCTTGTGCCTTATTCTACTGTGTCCTCAAGAATCCCATGCTGTGGAAACAGCACATGTTTTCTTGTGTTAATAAGGAATTTACCAAAGGAATAATCGGAGGCAGAACTGATGCCAGAATCTACTTCTTTGGCTTTGAATACAGTGCTCTTCCCTAGTACTAAAAAATTGTACCTATCCACAGCTTGAGTTAAAAAGCAACATCAGTGATTCCACAATGTGGTGACAGCAACGGATTTTGGAATATAAGCTGGCCCCAAACCAAACCAAGACAAAACAAAATAAAACCAGAGCTATTTGACAAGTGACAGGAATGGGCAGAGTGAACTGAGAATTAGGAAGTTAAGACATTTTCCCAGTGAGAACATGACTCTTCTTCCAAATGTTTTGAAAGAATAAAAGGCTGGACTTGGGGAGTGAAATGTTAGACCCTCAGTGTTTCAGATGAGGTGTATTTTTGACATGTTACCCTAAGACTGCGTGATGAAAAGTTAATGCAAATTAGGAACTCTAGGAACTTCAAGGCAAGGGTGGTGATGGGTGGTCCATCCATAGGGTGATGAAATCCAAGAAAAATTCTTAAGAAGAGAGAAGAATTCTATGCACACAGATCAAAAAAAGCCCCTACAATTCAGGCAAAATCAGCAACAAGTTGGCCACATCAGGGGACACCCTAGAAACATTATGAGTCATAAGGATTACAAAAAATACAAAAAAATCCTTCCTTTGAGAATAATAATAGCTCTCATTAATAAGAATTGATTATGTGCCAACACAGTAGTTTTACACACATATTATTATTTTATCCCCACAGTAAGCCTTGAGGTTAGTATAATTATTTTCACCCATTTCCAGGTGAGGAAATGGAATCTTCTGAAAGAGACTTGTTGAAATTACTCAGCATTGTGAGCCAGAATACGACTGGAATCTGGCTCTTGAGCAGTGCTGTCTGATAGAGAAATACAATGACAAATCATAGGTATAATTTCAAGTTTTCTGCTGGTCATATTTCCAAGGGCAAAATGAAACCAAGTGAAAGGGATTTTAATAGTAACATTTTACTTAATCCTCTATATCCAAAATATTACCATTTCAACATCAGTATTTTAAAAACTATTGAGATATTTCATGTACTTTTTTCCATATGATCTTCAACAGTCAATGTGTATTTCATACATCTCAACCAGGACAGGCTGCATTTCAAGGGCTCAATGGCCACGTACAACTGGTAGCTGTGGAGAAGCAGCAAAACCTGGTTTCTGAGGCTCCACCGTAACTCCAGGGCAAGGGGTAGAGAGAAACACATCTCTGAAGAGTAAAAGTTCTACATAAGCCTTTTTGCTGGGGTAATAAATGTTCTTAATAAAATGTCTACCACGCTTTTTGAGCTAGAAAGACAGAGACCTCAGAACACCAGCCATGTTTGCTCACGTATAAAGACAACAGAAAAATGATATTCAATGCAACAGCTCACAAAATACACACCACTGTGTACTTCTGGAGGAAGTGTCATCAGTAATTTGCCAGCCAACCAAAACAGTCATCAAAATGAATATTCAGGAATGAAGAGATCTCATTCTAAAGGGGCAGGCAGTGTGTACTGAAAGAAGTTACACGTGGAATGATCTGTAAATAATTGTTTTAAGTCAGTTGCAAAGATGACTGCAAATGCCTGAAGTTGTTCTTTAAAACACACACACAAATAACCAGTTTGTTTGGTTGTTGTTCCCTCTTGGGCCTGTGTTGCCCGCCCCGCACCTCCCACCTCTGGCAACCGTCTATCGTCTATCTTCTCTGGATCTATGAGCTTGGGTTGTTTTTGTTTGTTTTGTTTTTGGTTTGGATTTCTTTTTGTTTGTTTGTTTTTGTTTTAAGATTCCCATGTAAGGGAGATTATATCTAATTGTTTTTCTCTGTCTTACTCATTTTACTTATCATAATCCCCTCAGGGGCCATCCATGTTGCCAGATGGTAAGATCTTATTTTTTATGGCCGAACAATACTCTTTTTCTCCTCATCCATCAGTGGACACTTAGGTTGCATCCGTGTCTTGGCTGTTGTAAATGATGGTGTACTGAATACTGAAGTCTGATCAGTCATTTTAAAACAGGTTGGGAGGTGCTGTTGGACTCAAAGCTGCTAAGTGTCTTGTGTTTTGTATAACTCAAGTGGAATTTTGTAACCCTTCTCTCTGATCGTCGAGGAGAGACAAGATGTTTCTGAAAAAAATCAAAGGTGACCACTGGTAAAGTTATAAATAGAATTAAAACTGAGTTGTTGAAGGTGAATATTGCAAGTGAAACAAAGTCTATATAAAGTAGGTAGGGAGCAGAAAAAAATAATGATGATGCTGAGCATTAGATATCCGTATGCAGAAAAAATGAACCTTGACCCTCTTCATACCATATACAAAAATTAACTTGAAATGAATCTTACAGCTAAAGATAGGAACTAAAAACAATAGAACTGGTGATAGGAAAAAAACGGAGGAGAAAATCTTAGAGACCTTAGACTAGGCAAAGATTTCTTAAGTGGAATCTGAAAAAAAGCACAAACTAAAAGAAATAAATATTGATAAATTGCAGTTCATCTAAACTGATAGTTTTTTTGTTCCGAGACATTAATAAGAAGATGACAAGCCACAGACTTGGAGAGAAAATTTGCAAAGCATGTGTCTGATGAAAGATGTGTATCTGGAATAAGTAGAGAACTCATACAACAGTAACAAGAAGACAAATGACCCAATTTAAAAACGGGCAGCATATTTTAAGAGACATCACTGAAGAAGACTGGGATAGCCAGCAAATCCCTAAAAAATGCTCAGCATCCTTAGTCACCAGGGAAATGCAAATTAAGGTCATCACAGGATACCACATCACACCCCCTGCAGTGGCTAAGATTAAAAAGACTGACAGTACAAAGTGTTGGTGAGAATGCGGAACAATGGGAACTGTTGTACTTAGCTGACGTGTAAAGTGGTACATCCACTTGGTAAAACAGTTTGTCAGTTTCGTGAGCCATGAGGCGTATGTTACAACCCACCAGTACCACTCCTGGGTATTGATGCAAGAGAAATAAAAACGTGCGCACACAAAAATTTGTCTGTGATTATTCACGTCAGCTTTATTCATAGAACACAAATGTCCATTAGCCAGGGGAAACAGTTGTGATATATCCATTTAATGGAATGTTACTCGGCATTGAATATGATATATATGGCAATCTGAGTAAATCTCAAAAGTAGTATGCTGAGTGAAAAAAAACAGACACAAAAGACTACACGTTATATGACTGCATTCGTACAAAATTCTCGAAAGCAAGACAGAAGTTACGAGGAGCCAAAGAGTAGGATCTTTTCAGGATCACCTGAAAAGGGGCTGAGGGGACACAGGGAGAGGGTGATAGAATTGTATAAAGCAATTGTGTGCTGGTTGCAGACTGTATACACTTGTTGAGTTTTTTGTTTTAAAGGGGTGATTATAACGCATTTAAATTTTTTCTCAAAGCTGAAAAATTATGCACAAGAATACTGTTCCAGAAGCAAAACCAACAAATATACAAGCATGAAACTTCTGTCATTGGAGAAAAACTCAGATGCTTGATTAGATAGCAGTATCTTAACCGTATGTTTACAATCTTAAAGAAACATATGTAAAATAAATCATAAAATTTAAAAATAAAATTTATATTAGGATGTCTCAGACATACGAAGAAAAATAGGGTACGAATATGTTAATTTCAGACCATCTCAAATATAAAGTATATTTAATTGAAATTAGTAATTTTAGGTTGACAAGTGTGATATCCATAAGAGGAGATAATAGCCAAGCTGTTTTCCAAGTAGAAAGCTTTCTAATAAAGCAAAAACTGATAGAAATATAGGATATATCGGTAGAGTTTCAACCACTAACAAGGCAAATCATATTGTTAATGACAAAGGCAGTTTTAAGAATATAATCATTATGAGTAGATATCAAAGCTCATATCCATAAAATGGAATAAAAATGGATTTTTGTGTGTTTGTGAAAAAAATTACATAAATTGAGAGCATAAGAAAACCTCATTAAATTCTGAACCATAAAGATTATATAGGCCCCAGTTTTGACTGCAATGAATTAGTCGTACATATCACAAACTTTTAGATGGGGGGCTACAAATACCTGGAAATTAGGGGAAGGTAAAGAATTTTTCTAAATGCTTATTTAATCCAAAAGGAAATAAAACTAAAAATTATAGCCTATTTTGAAAACCACAAAAGAGGAATATTTCACAGTAAAGCTTATGGAGTGTGCTCAAAGCTGTCATTGGAGATGTTTTAATAGCCTTCAGTGCCTTCATTATTCAAACACAAAGATGATGATAAATGAACCTCACATTCCACTCGATAATTTGAACAAGAACAATGGTGTGGACCTAAGGAAAGCAGAAGGAAAATAAAGTTAATAGCAGAAGTCTGTGAAATAAGGAAAATGAAAAACAGAAAGCTAGGATTAAATGTTTGAAAGCTGGTTCTGTGTGTAGGAAATGGCAGTCCTCTGGCAAGTGTAGTAATGAGTGGAGAAAATATTAATATGCTAAACAATAAGATGGATAGAACAATGTACATGGAAAATGGTAATAAAATAGCAATAGTAGCCGCCATTTATGTGGTACTTCTGTACCAGATACAGTACTAAGTATTTAATGTGGGTTAGCTTTTTTAGTGATCACAACCACTCTTTAAGATTAGTGCTGTTATGATCCCATTGTGCAGATGAGGAACCTGAAACTAGAGACCATTTGGCCAAGACCTATGGTCTAGAAGGGGGTGGAAACAGGATTGGAGCCCTTCAGCCTGATAATGTGTCTGGGTTTTGATTCCTAGAACATAACGCTGTAAAATGCTGTGCCTTACATAGGTGTATTTTAGTTGTATATGTAGAATATACATTTTAGTATATACTGTGTGTGTTAGGTACATGTAATATACATGCATGGGATGGATCTCATATGCATACATTGTATGTAATATGGTATATGCATATTCTATATGCATATATACTACATATATTTCACTGAGAAGGCTTTGAGGTCATCTAGTTCACCATGTTACCTGAAATAGTGGTCTTCCCTCCTCACCTCCCTCCCCACTGACTGTTTCCTAAATCTCAAGGAAACTCTTCTTGGCCCAACATCCTATTAATGTTTGGGTTCTCAGAGTTGTCATGCCCCTCTGCTTTCTTTTCCCTAATGCTCGCCATTGTATAATTATTTGTTAAACACCTCTCTTGTATGATTATTTGTTAAATACCCTCAATGCCCAATATTAGTTATAAGTCTGATTCTTCTAACTACAATGTGCAGTCCACTTGGATGGACCCCCTCTGTTCTTATCCTGCCTATTTCTACTGTTAGCATAGTGCTTGTGTGTAATTGACTCTAAGTAAATGTTTGAATGAAGGAGTCTTAATAAGAATGCTGAGGCTTTTCCTCCACTCAGCAGGGAGGAGTCCCAGGAACTGTTACTTCTATCAGCTGTGAATATGAAAGGAAAGAGTGATCTCTTGTGTTCAGGGTAATTGTCAACCTTTGCTCAAGGAAGAATTTCCAACCTGTAGATAAAAAATGGATTCTGTAGCAAAAGGCATTATTGTGAAATTGAGCATTTGGGAAAAGATCAAATAGGATAATGCCAGATACAAAAAATAAATTTTGGATAGTTTGAAGACTTGGAGAAGCATTAAAACTAGAAGAAAAAATATGAAAATTTTCATTCAAGGGTGAGGAAAATTTGTATATGCCAAAAAGGAATGGGGAAAAATATAGTCAAAGGAAAACTCTAGTAGATTTAATTGAAATGAAAAAAAAAAAGGAAAAATTCTGAATGTCTGTTAGCAATTGAAACAAATTTAAATGGCAAGTGATAAATTGGGAAAATGATACTTGAAACCCACATAGTGTATAACACATAGAGCTCACAAATCAATAGGAAAAATAGACCAGTGGAAAAATGGGTAGAGGATAAGAATAAAGGAATTCACAAAATAAGAAAAACAAATGGTAAGAGGGTGTATGTACTGTTATACAGCACATACGGGGTACTGCTAATGAATTGCTATGCATTCAAAGAAATAGAAAAATAAGATTTTTATATCTAAATGGGAAAGGCTTTAAAAAGATGTATTACCCACTATTGGCAAGTATCCAGTCGGACCGACTCTTGTGAAAATTTCTGTTATAAATGAACATCAGGATAGTGTTATTTTTAATAGTGGGGCAGTACTTATATGCACTATATGCAAGCTATAGGATGCAGAAATTCTCTGTCCTGAGGAAATAGAGGTGTGGAGTCCAAGGATTTCGTAATGGTATTGTTTATAGTAGCAAAAATTAGACACAACTTAAATCCCAGTAGTGGTGAAAATGTAGATTATGGTACATTTTCACAATGGGATATTTGAAACTTTTCAAAATCTCTCTTTTGATGAGATTTTTATTGGTTTAGTAACAAGGTGGAATGTTACTTGAATCAATGAAAAGGGAAAATACTTGTGGTGTATTTTAAGTTAAAAAAAAAAAGACACAAAGCTACCACCCCCCCCACCCCCCCCCCCAGTTTAAAGCCATCTGTGTGGTTATATAATTATTGAAAAAGGAAGCACACAGGGCATCATTTAATAGCTTTCCTCTGGGTACAGGGATTCTGGTTCTTTTTTGTCATTGTTGGATTATACAAAATTTATATAGTTAGCTCAGTTTTCAAAAAATTTTTTACCTTTTGAAAGAAGGGAGGGAGAGAAGGAGAAAAACAAAGAGAAAATAATGACGTCAAGCAAGTAATCAGAGGAGAAACCTTGTTCTCCAGGTGTGGTGAGCAGACGGCATGTTCAAAGGTAGGAGAGCGCACGCACACTGTGGGGTTTGTCTCATCTGCCTGTGAATCGTGGCTGTCGGCACCACCATTGCTGTGTCGCAGGTGAGAATCTGGTTGGAAGGACACCCCGGAACTTCTTGGGGCTTTGTGCATATTAGTAAGTCCACCCTCTTTGCTTCGATCATGTCTGAGATGTTCTTATGGGACAGGTGAAGAAGCATAATGGAGAAGCAGGTCACTAAGGACTTGCCTC
Source organism: Neofelis nebulosa (assembly GCF_028018385.1). Taxonomy (NCBI): domain Eukaryota; kingdom Metazoa; phylum Chordata; class Mammalia; order Carnivora; family Felidae; genus Neofelis; species Neofelis nebulosa. The sequence continues at coordinate 13,955,020 of NC_080789.1, forward strand.
CTGCTCTCTTGAGCAGCCCCAGTGACTCTTGGTTGCATTATTTATGTGGTCAGAGTAGAACTGGCTCATCTATTCTAGACTCACTGTTTTATACTATGACAGTTCCCAAAGAGAAGTTACAGAAGTATGGTTCCCAGTGTTTCACATGATCTCCTATCAATTAGATTGCTTTTGGTATAAGTAAAAGAACTACCCCAGTAAATATGGCTTAAGCAACCTATTCATTTTCTTACATAGCAAGAAGCCCAAAGATTGGCCATTCCGTGAGAGATGGTAGTTGTCTTGGGGGTTCTCTTGGTCTCCTGGTCACAGAGGCCATAGCAAAATCCAGGAGGCATCTCCTCTCAGGACATTGGGAAGGAAAAGGAGAGCCGCCGCTGCCTGCTCGCTCGCTCTCTCTCTCTCTCTCTCTCTCTCTCTCTCGCAAGGAAGGAATCTCAAATCTCCCAGCAGACTTCCACTCAGGTGCATTGGTCAGGATCGTCATGTGTCCATGTCATGTCTTCAGGGGAGACTGGGAAAGTGAGGGTTTCTGTGTGTCTGCATATTTGCAGCCTTTCCGCTAGAGAGCTGGAAGAGCTGTGGGTAGACAAGCAGTAGAGTCTCTCACACTTCCCTTTGCAGGTTTGTTGTGAGAAGAAAATGCATATTTAGGCAGGGATAACCCATATATGTGTGTGTGTGTGTGTGTGTGTGTGTGTGTGTGTGTGTGTGTGTGTATTCTTTCTCTACTTGCTCTGAGTTAACTAGTTTGGAGTTTATGATGAGTAACTTCATTGGGATTTCCCAAGGCACTTAGTCTGTACATGGGGAAGTTCCCAGTCCCTCCAGGATCAAGATAGACAGACTGCCAATGGTTTCCATGTTCTCAGGAGCCCAGGGAGACTGACTGGCTTGGGGAAAACCTGATGCTAACTCTAATTATTAGGTAGCTGAATTCTCAATTAAGAGGAAGCAACTCAGGTCTGTACCTTGGTATAAGTCAATGAGTAGATAAGGATTTGCTGAATGCACACTATTCCAAGAGAGTGCAGAGATAGAGCAGCTAATATCTTCTCTAGGAATTTAGTGAAAGTGAATAAAAATAGGGAGAGATGCAGTACCAATCAGTTACCAGCTAGATAGCAAGGGATGGCTTCCCAGAAGAAATGGGATTTGGAGCTGGGCCTTGGAGGCTAGTGCGATTTCCAGAAGTGAAGGGGAAAGAGAGGGGCGTTCCCATGCTGGGTACATAATTATCCAGAACATGGTTTGAGGAAGAGGGTGGAGAGAAGGCGTAAGAGCTTTTTATCTTGCTCTGTGAATTAATGACAGGCTTTCACTGCCCTAAGAAGAGAATACCTTTCCCCAAGCAGGACTCCTTTGTCTGCTTATTATCTGCTGAGTTTAGCTATAAAACTTAGTACCCTCATCTTTGTGCTTTTTCTGTCAGAAAAGAAAGAAATGCATTTCTTTTATCTGGCTGGCCTTCTGTTTTTCACTTATGAATGTCAGACCTTTTGATAGTAGAAGAAACGAATAAACTGGTTCACTAAGACTATCACCTAGGACTGCTCAGGATGCCGATAGGAGAAAAGTTTGATTGTTTTTTACCTTTTAGTCTTCAGTATCCATATAGTCACGATATCCACCATAAAGCCAACAAGTTGAATGACTACTGTATGCAAACTATCTTAGAAAACGTTTAGAGGAGTTTCTGAGGTAACATAGTGAATCTACCACAAAGGATGCTCAGATGGAGGAGATATGTGTATATATGTAAGTTACCCATGGAGTAAAGGCAGAGAGAAGTATGCTTCGTAGCAGATGAGTGTGGACCTGACTGGCCTTATATTTAGAAAATTGAACTTTGATTTTGCAGTGTGCAGAATCCATTTAGAAATCAATGACACTGATCTGTTCAGTGGGTTTGAGGACAAAAGGGGAGCTGAATGGGATGAGCATTGTCAAATTCCTTCCTGAGATTCCGTTTCCCTTAGGTAACTTAAAACAGAATGCCAACTCTTTGTGCTTCGGGGCAGTGCTAAAATGAACAATGAAGTCCAAGAGCCTGATCTTAAGGTTCTCGGGACCAGTGACCTGGTGACAGTATGGATCTTGGGGGCAGGATGTCATGATGGATGAGTGAAAAATAAACAGTAGAATTGGCTCATCTACTCCAGACTTGCTGCTGTATACTATAACAGTTCCCAGAAAGAAGGTATAGACGTGTTTTGGTTAAAAGTCTCCTCCCTAGACCGCCTTCTTCCTCTTCAGGTGACTAATATTAAAGGCAGATTGATTTTCTATAGCTTTCGTAGGGTTTGGACCTGTTGGGTATGGCAGTAGAGGGAGAGAGGGATCAAGTTCACTTCCTAGAATCCTGTAAGGAGCTGGTGGGTGTGTGGTGGTGTCACCTATATTGAAGGAAACTGACAAAGGGACACCTTTTCTCACGAAGAGCAAGAGTTCTGTCTGTCATCTAGATATCCACTTAGGGAGTATAATGTGTGTTACTGGAAGTGCTCATAATGAATGTGATTCTCCCCCCTAGATAACTGCGTAATGCAGGGTCATCAGGTACACAAGTGCATCATTCTTTAGGCAACCTGCTAAGTAAGAGGTGAGCCCCGTTGGGACACAGCTAGGTGCATCCTGGGACTGTGATGCAGCAGAAGGAATCTACTCTGCTTTGTATAGTACAAGGATGGGAGGGAACCTAACATTTGGGGCTCTGGAGTGAGAAAGCCCGGGATTAGGTAGAAGTGCTTAGGAGGATGCAAGACAGTGACAGCTGCCTAGCGCCTGGAGCTTGGAGTCCTGGGTTCTTCACGAAGTAGTGTTTAGGATGAGCCTTATCTGCCAGGTGGAGGGAGCGCCTGGGTCTGGTGGAAATGGGAATCGCTCTTGCTGGGAGAGGGGCTGCCATGGCCGCTGCCAACCAGGAGAGTCCTCCTTGAATCAGCCTCTGGGCAGTCTTGCTCGGTGAAACTTTGTGTTCTTCTATTTCTAAGCCTCATTTACTCTTCTGTCTTGTTTGTGTGGCTGTGGAAATACCGCTTCTCTTCCTTTAGCTCACGATGCTGAGGACTGAAAACCCTTGCCTTCCTCCTCTTCAGACAAAGTTCCCTAACTCTGGGTAATGCAGTAGTTTCCAGTATTTGCCTCAAAACTGAGGCAAACTTGTACTCTGGTACTAGGATGCAATCAATATTTTCCCTGTTCACCTGTATACTTTTTTCAAGTTTTCACTAGTATTTTTGAACAAGGTGCCTCAACCTTAGCACCGCTGACATTTTGGGGCAGATAATTGTTTGTTGGGGGGCTGTCCTATCTGAGGGTGTCAGGCAACATCCCTGACCTCTACCCACTAGATGCCAGTAGCTCTCTTCCAGAACCTCGGGATGTGGCAACCAAACATGACCTCAGCATTGCCAAATGCCCCATAGCGGGGCAAAATCAGCCCTAGTTGAGAACCAGTGCACTAAAACCTGACAAAATTGGAGGTGAGTCTGCTGTTTAGGCAAGCCCTGACTGTGATGCTCTTGAAGGCCATGGAGTGGAAAATTCAAGCCGCTAAGTCAGAGACGAGCCAATTAGATTTATGTCTTTTTATGCCCAGTCACGTGATATACCCACGTGTTGCCTGTTCTGGACACCTTACCTGTGGACCCCAGGGTGATGTCCATTCACCACTCTTTCCTACCTCATTTGGGACACTGAAGGGCCAGATTCTTTGTTTTCTAATGGAAATGTGGAAAGCAAGCTAGAATTATTTCTACACAAACTTAGAATTTTTCAAGTTTTCATCCCTTGTTGCACCATGTAACCAACAAAAAGGTGCACAGAGGTGTCCGAATGTGAGCTTTCTTGCTGAGGAACAAGAGACAATACTTGAGTCTCTCAGTTCCATCTGCTTACCATGATGAAGTCAAAGCATTGCCGGGGGGACCTCATAAAAGCGATTTTCCTGAAGGCCAAAAGAGATGAATTTCAACCCTGCCATTTCCTAGCTGTGCGACTTTGGACAACGCTGTTTTCAAGTCTTCGTTTCCTGTGTGCAAAGTGAGGATATGAGTTCTTGCTTAATTCACAAAGTTATTTCAAGAATCAAATGACATAAATCTGAAACTGCATTGCAAACTAGGAAATGCTATGCATGTATTATCATCATGCCCCTTATCATTTTTGAAAGATGGACGTCTTCACAAACTGCCCTGTTAAATATCCTTTTATATACTCAACTCCCTTGGCTAAAAACTCATCTAACTAGGATATTTTCATTGGATTTAACCACTCAGCTAGGCTGAATTCAAGAACCCCAGTGGGTTTTAAATCTGCTCACTACTGGCTAAATAATATGTTTGAAGAGAAAATAGCAAGCAATGATCAACATCTTATTCATGGGCATAATAGTGCTGCTGTGACTCCCCTTTCTCCTCCCCTATTATTATTAATATGGTGTTATTACCTAACGTACATTGTGTCCCAGAATGTGCTTGTCGCCTTTACATTACATATACATAATACATAAGCCCTACCCTCCAAAACCAGCCATTATAAAGAAGCAAGAGGAAATCACCAGCGGTGGCAGATGTGGTGAGGCTCTGGCATTTCAAGTTGCTCACTGTGATCAGGCCTTTATTCTACTTGTCACGTAAAGAAATATTCCTTACTTCTATATCCAGAATTGAGCAGCAGCTGTGAGTGCAGATTCTGTCAGGCACTCCGCTTGGTGCTTCCCCAGACATCATCTGGTTTTCAGTCTCCCACAAACAGTGAGCAGCTTTGTCTCTCTCTTTCAGGTGCAGAATCTGAGAGAGAAGGGAATTGACCCGATTCCCAGCGTGTGTTTTCAAACTCTGAGTACAGTGCTCGCTCATGTCTTTATTCCATGTTGCTTCCAGATCAAGAACGCTTAAATATTCCCACACCAGGGAATTAAGAGAGACAATAACAATAACAACAAATACTCTATGGGAACTGGACAGTGTGTGTGCAAACAGAAAAGAACCAAAGGTAGAGAGCTGGGCCATCATTAATTTGATTTCCCAGCTAGGCTTAGTTAGAATTGATTGGTTGGCTCACTTCCCCAATTGTTGCATGTGTACCTCGGGCTCGATTGCACCTGAGAATCACTTGATAGACTTTACAAACACAAAACAGCACCCACAAAACAATGGCAGGGCCTTTCATTGATTGCACATTAGCATCGCTTATGATCTTTATCAAACCAGAAGCAGTAGCAGCACCAGGCCTGACCGCTCGCTTTCCTGGGGCAGGCCCAGTTAGTGGGACGAGGTGGTTCTCATGTGCGGCCGGTGCCAGGCCTCGCCTCCAGCTGGTGTTCCTCAGTGGCCTAGAGAAGTTGGGCCCTCGACCGCACTGTTCACATAAAGGCTGAGCATCAGAGGCTGAGATGTTCTCTGACATTCTCGTTATGTGCTAAGGAGCAGAATTTACGAATTCATTTGAACACTCTTTGGGTCTATTTTTCAATCTTCCCTTTCTGCTTTTCATTTTGGTGTTATTGACAGTGTTCTTCTTCAAACTCTTACTGGTCACTTGCGGCCTTGTAGATGCTGGGGAGACATTTGCACTGAGAAGGTATGTGACTCCTCACAGGTTGCATTGACTGTGACTTGTGGAATGTACCTTTGTGCCGAAGGTATGTGCTCCAGGTAGTAGTTACCTTTGCCTTTTCTGACTGTACTTCCTGTTTCCAGGTACCACCAGTTTGCTCCATCCCCAAGAATTCTAGTGAGACTTTATTTATAGCTTTCCCTGCTTGACGATCATTTGAATATCTTATTTGAGTCAGTTTCCAAAATGATTAAGATTTTTGAAGCAAATCAAATCTGCTATGTAGTCCCGGCTCCTATAATTCTTTAAGATTGTGTGATTTCCTTAATGTCTACTTTAAAGGGTTATTGTGTGAGTTAAAAGAGAGTATTTATAAGTTTCTTCTAGTGTCTGTTACACAGTGAGCATTCAACAAATGCCATATTATTATCATCATAAATATAATAATACTCTTTCCTTTTTACCCATGATCTCCTAAGAAATAAGAACATTCCACATTCACTGCTCTTTCCTTCACATCTACGCGAGAGTTTGGCACACACAGTGAATGTCTACAGAAATGAGTCACTTTCAGAATTAGGTGATTTTTTTTTTTTTTTGAAGAGGGATTTAGAGCATTAGGAATTCTTTTGATCAGTAACCAAATCCCCAAGTGGAAACTACAGGCTTAATGGAATTATATTATGCCATTACCATCGTCTACAGTACTTTCTAAGGGTGACATTCATCTCCCTTCTGTATTCTTGTGTATGATAAATTCTAAATCTAGACAAGTTAGCTATCTTCAACACCTGGTTTCCTTGACAACCCTTCATATAAATAGTAAGGGCCTGTTGTGGAGGTGAATGTCAATATAACTAACCACAGTCTAAGGCTTCAAGGTCAAGGTAAAAATATTTTAAATTACAGTAAGACTCTTGGTTAATGTTTGTTAGATGTATTACAAGGGCTGAGTAAAGGCACCATCTTTTCAGGGATGACCAGTGAAGAGGGTCATTGACAAGGTTTTTGTTGGTCTTTGTCAAGGTTTTCCTTTGGATCTGTACTATACCAGGATAGTTTCACCTTCCATGCTTTACGAGAGAAGACCGTTTTTAAACCAACCAGGAATTAATTAAGTGGCAACTCTCGTTCACCCTCCTTAACCCTCTTTACCTGCTCCAGATTGCCCTCCCATGTGTTTAGAGTTCAGTTGGCCTGCAGGTTAGATCTCTGAAGCTGGGACCAGAGAATGTCACAGGAGAGAGCGTCACCTCCAAAGGATTGCAGAGCCCTCCGAAAATGAAAAACATCTCATTAATGCAGAGCAGCATGGTGCCTCATTAATTGTAGGCTCTGAGGCTGCCTCTCACAGGAAGGTTCCTTCACAGGAAGGTTCCCTGTAAGGAAGTGGTTGGAGTAGGAGAGAGGGAAGCCTGGGCAAGTGTTCTCCTAAAATCTCCAGATGAACTTGAGAACAGATAACTGTAGTGTTTTGTGATTAACCTGCCTTCTGAGTAAATTCAGGAAGAACTGCTCAGCTCAGCAGATTTGGGGCTTTGGTTTGTTTGTGTTGTTGTTCTTTAATTTTTTTTTAATGTTTATTCATTTTTGAGAGAGAGAGAGAGGAAGGGAGGGAGGGAGCACAAGTTGGGGAGGGGCAGAGACAGAGGGAGACACAGAATCTGAAGCAGGTTCCAGGCTCTGAGCTGTCAGCACAGAGCCTATCGCAGGGTTTGAACCCGCAAATTGTGAGACCATGACCTGAGCCGAAGTCAGACGCTTAACCGACTGAGCCACCCAGGCACCTCTGTTTGTGTTTTTGTACACTTTTCTGTTTTGTGGCTAGCTTGGTGTCCTGTAATCCTTTAGAGCAAAGTTTCTCAACCTTTGAAAAAAATTATTATCAGCCTTTCCCTAGGAGCTTAGTTAGATACATTTTTCCCCCTAATTGCACCTGTGAGATTTTAATAACAAGTCATGGTAATATCCAAGATTTTTTATTTTTTCTCCTCACAAAACAATTTTTGCCTTGTTATGAATGTATGCTGAAGAATAAATTTATAGTAACAGGGAAAGAAGAGGTTTTTTCCAGACACCACCCCCCCCCCCTTGCCTTTACTAGCAAAATGATTATCTCCATTTTTTAGCGCTTTGAGCAGGAATTGAGAGAGAGAGAGGTCAGGGAATGGGGTGGGTTTTTAGCTGGCTAAGCCTGGTCTCTCTAACTCCCAAATCCTGTGTTCTCTCTAGTTGACATTCTTGCTTCTAGGTCACCCATGACTTCCTGTACACATAGGCCCATACACACATTTGAAGACTGTAGAGAAGTAGGTTATGATGACACTGATGAAACACCACACCATCTAACATAGAACTAGAATAGTATCAGCAGAACCACCAGGACGTCCTCCTATTCCGTCCCCCTACCACCTGTAGCCTCCATTAACACAAACCAGTATCCTGAATACTGTAATAATGCTTTTTTGAAACGATTGTTTTTGTCTCTTCAAGCCGTCATCTGGTGTTTGAAAGGATGAGTGAATGGTCAACGCGACAGGTTCTATCCCCATCCTGAGGAGTGGCTCTCGATACTCACCACCTGTGCGCTTGTATGATTTCACGTTTTCAGAACTGTTCGTTGAGTGCCTTCTGTGTGTCAGAAACTGCGCTAAGTATACATACATAAATACATACTGTGTGCTGCTGTGCGCTGTAATAAGAATTGCAGCTTCTAAAAATATTAAGTCCAGGCTACGCAGGAGCTAATGCAGTTTTCTCCTCAGTGCATTGAAAAATCTATTAGTTAAGAAGGCAGCTATATTTCAGGAAATTAAACCACTGTAACAGTCCAGTTCACAAATCAGAACTCCCAGTGCTTTGAAATGCTTCGTTTCATAATGTAAAGTACTGAGGGATGTTCAGGCAATCCAGAAGTGCTCCAGTGACCAATGCCCTCCAAGCTTCACAAAGCTAAATACAGAGTGCTTCTTGCCAGACGTGATAGGAAGGGGTTTCATTGCCACTGATATGAGGAGGAATGTGTTTATAGATCCATGGGCACATTCCTCTTGACTCATCCTACCTTTGTCATCACTCTAGAATTAATTATGTTTATGGAAGATGGTTTCTCAGTAGACTTATGAACACTGAGCATTTCAGGTGGAAGCCAGCTAACTTACTTCAGGCTGGAGTTGTGAGGTCTGAATAATGTTCATTGACACTTGGTGTAGAAGGCTGTCACCTGAAAAGACCAACCTGGGGGCTCTTAACAAGGTTCCCTTCCAAGTTTCCATTGTGGGAAGATGTGAAATCTGTAACCCAGCTCTCCTGTTGATACTGGTTCCTTAGAATTTCACAGTAGCTGACCTAGAGTGGCTTTTATGGAAATGGGATTTCTACTTTTAAAAAGGACAGGCAGGAAACCTTCTAGGCTCCACAGTCATAAACTGCCCACGAGGTATAGGGTTATCTAAAGAACTCCTGACCTTCCATCAGCTCTTTTTTGTATTAATCTTTGAGAAAGGTCTTCTCTCCCTGTACATACAACTGTATCAAGTTCAGGTGGTACCCTTAAGTTTTGGGCTATCTTATGTCATGTTTCTGAACAGTTAGCTGATTGGTGATCCAATGTAAATGATTCAACCAACGAGTCCTTGAGAAATACAGTGCTTACTATGTCTCCTTAGTGGTTCTTAGGGTATAGTCTGGGGACACCTGTTTCAGGACCACACAGGGCTCTGGTTTAAGAATACAGATTTTTTAAAAATTTTAAGTTTTTATTTAAATTCAAGTTAACATACAGTGTAATATTAGTTTCAGGTATGCAATATAGTGATTCAACACTTCCATACAATACCTGGTGCTCATCACAACAAGGGCACTCTGTAATTTTCATCACTTATTTAACCCTTGGCCCCACCCACCTCCCCCCTGGTAACCATGAGTTTATTTCTAAAGTTAAGAGTCTGTTTTTTGTATTGCCGGGGGTGGGAAAATCAAAAACAGATTTCTGGACCCTACCCTGGACCTGATGAATCCTCACCACCTCTGGGTGTGATTCTGGGAATCTGCATTTTCTTTTCTTTTCTTTTTTTTTTTTTTTTTAAAGTTTGTTTATTTTGAGGGAGAGAGAGAGAGAGCGCGCACACATGAGCAGGGGAGGGGCAGAGAGAGAGAGAGAGAGAGAGAGAGAGAGAGAGAGAGAGAATCCCAAGCACATTCCATGCTGTCATCATGGAGCCTGACGCAGAGCTCAAACTCACAAACTGTGAGATCATGACCTGAGCCGAAACCAAGAGTCGGGTGCTTAACTGATGGAGCCACCCAGGTGCCGCTGGGAATCTGCATTGTCTGTAGGCATCCTCCAAGGTTCTGATGCCTCTGAGCTGTCTTCTGTTAATCTTTTCCCTATGCAAGTTGTTAGAGTTTATTCTAAGAATACAGTTGAGATTATGTCTCTTTGCTAGTGAAAACCCTTTTGTTTCTTCCCACCATCTTTAGGACCTTGTCCAGTGTTCTTTGGCAGGGCATACAGTATTCTTCAGCATTCCACCCTTTCCTCATCTCCATGTTCTTCTTCATCACTTCCAGCTCCAAGCTTTTCCTGGGTGTATCAGACTATCACACACACATGCACGCACAGTTGTTTACTTGTATCTCTGTGCCTTCACTGATGATAATATCTCCACTATCCTGCTTTTCTCTCACTATCTGAGAAACTCAATTTTCAACACATTTTTTAAGACCAATTTAAGGCTCATCTCTTCCAAACATCTCTAACTGGCTACCCTTCCCTCCCCACCTCTCTCTCCCTTTTAATTGTACTTCTACTAGACTGCTCTTATACATACACTTGGAGTTCATCATAATCCAGTTGATAACCATATTCTAGAATTACAGATGTGGTAACTAGTTTCTAAGATGTCCCCCAATAATCCCTGTCCACTAGTATTCACACCCTTGTCTGTTCTCTAACCACGTTGCCAATAACCAATAAGTTAACCAATAAGACATTGCAGAAATGACACCAGGCCACTTTTTTTTTTAAGTGTGTTTATTTTTTGAGAAAGAGAGCACAGCGGGGGAGGGACAGAGAGAAGGAGAGAATCCAAAGCAGGCTCTGCACCATCAGTGCATAACCCAGTGCGGGGCTTGAACTCACGAACAGTGATCAAGAGTCAGACGCTTAGCTGACGGAGCCACCCAGGCACCCCAACACTGTGTCACTTCTGAGCCAAGCCATAAAAGACACCCTAGGTTCTCTCTTGATGACTTACTCTGGAAGAAGCCGCCTCCATGTTGTAAAGACATTCAAGCTCCCCTATCAGGTGGTGCATGTGGCGAGGAGCTGAGGTTTCCTATGAACAGCCAGCGTCACCTGCCGTGCATGTAGGAGTGAGCCATTTTAGAAACAGATCCCAAGCATTCAGATGTCTGCAGGCTCAACTGACACCTTGACCGCAACCTGAAGAGAAATCCTGAGCTAGAACCACCCAGCTAATGTGCTCTCAAATCCCTGACGCTGAAACTGGGTGAAATAATAAATATTTCTGTTTTAAGCTACTATGTTTTGAGGTATCTTGTTATGGATAATGAATATCTAGTAGACCATGGACTCCTTGAGAGCATCAGCTATGTTTTATTCATCATGGACTCTGGTCCCTAGCCTCTCCTCAGTACCTGGCCCACATTAAGTTTTCTAGAAACGCTTATTTAAATGATCACAACTGAACTAAAGTGGATTTTTTTTTTTTTTTTTTTTGCTGGAAAGCGTAAATATAACTGCAGATGACTTTATCTCGTAGACATGAATCTCCTCTTTTCTGTTGCTTTAAATATCTTTGATAATATTAACAATGAACAACAATAGCCAATACTTCTATATAGCACCAGCATTCTCACAGTCCTATAGAGTATGAGCTGTAAGAATACCCATTTTACAGATGAGAAAAGTGAGATACATGGAGGTTTAATCACTTGCCTGATGTGACACAGCTAGTGAGGGATAGAGCCAGGATTCAAACCCAGGCAGTCAGGCTCCAGAGTGCACACAGTTAGTCAGTTTAAAAGCCTTTTAAATTTTTTTTAATGTTTTTGAGAAATTTTTGAGAAAGATATAGAGCGTGAGTGGGGGAGGGGCAGAGAGAGAGAGGGAGACACAGATTCTGAAGCAGGCTCCAGGCTCTGAGCTGTCAGCACAGAGCCCGACGCGGGGCTCAAACTCATGAACTGTGAGATCATGACCTGAGCTGAATTCGGAAGCCCAACCCGACTGAGCCACTCAGGCACCCCTTAAAATCTTGCATTTTAAATATTGAACGCTTACCATGGGGCAAGCACTGGGCCAGATACCTTAGTTCCCCTGCCTTATTTAATACTTTCCCAAACCTCATGTGATCTATGTCATGTTCTCTATTTTATGGGTGACAAGGTACAGGCTTAGAGAGATGAGCTTGCTGGTCTAGAGGCCATGGAGCTGGACTGGGAATGTGGCCAACCAGACGCCTGAGCTTGTGCATGTTCCGTCGCCCTCCACTGTGGTGTCTCCCAGAGCCCTGCCCCATCTGCGATCCTCACCCTCCTTTCTCAACAATTATGTTCTGAACATACAGGTTGGTTGCCAAGACGACCACTCAGAAACAACATGAAAGGCAAATGACTTTTCGAACATTCTGCGGGTAGGAAGACTTCTTTTTTAATTTTTAAAAAGGCGTCAAGGTGATTTGTAATCCACAGGAAAATGTTGATATGGGTGAGAAATCTATTCTGAGCAATAAATATTTCCAGGATGATGGGGGAAAGCTTAGAGACTATAAATAAAATAACTCCCTAGGAAGAGAGCATGATGTGCTACTATAATCCCTATTATACAGATGAGACAATTCAGGCCCAGAGAAACGTGGCAGCCAGGAATACCCAACCCCAAACCCTTCGCACCAAATTGGCATGAAAAGCTGCTTCTCTGTTTGTCTGGATGGAGACAGGCTCGGTTATGACAATACAGGATCCCACAGGGGTAAAAAGCACTCCTGGGACCAGGGGCAGGGGGCGGGGGAGGAGAGAAACATTCATCGTTTCAGAGTGGAATGTCTCAGGCTGGGGGCTGAGAGACTGGATAGGAAGGACTCAGGCACTGGGATGGTAACCCTCCACCCACTCACGGTGGGGGGTGGCTAACTGAAAGCTTACACAGAAGGCTCTTAACGTAATGCCTGACCCACAGGAAGCACTCAGGAAATGCTAGATGGTGTTTTCTATTGTTCTTATCATTGGGGCATCCCCAGTGCCTCCTGAAACTCAGAGTCTTCAGGAAGAAATTCGCATCATTCCCTGATAAAACCAACCTCTCTTCCTGTCTTTCCCTTGTCTGTCAGAGATAAGGAGCCTGGCATCACATCAAGACATCGCTTCCCTTCACACCCTGTGCTTCCGTGTTCCTGTTACTACCCTGGTCAGGTTTTCTGAGTAACTTCTCTGAGGATCACCCAGCATCAGATGAACCTTAAAATCACCTGTAGCACTTCATAGAAACTCCCCTTGGGATCTGTCTGACAAGGAGCTGGCAGTTTGGGGAAGGTGAATGTTCCCTGGAGAGCATCCCCCACCCCCTCCTCTGCATAGAAATCCTGAAAACCTGGGATTGCTAATGCTCCTTGATGTGTGCATTAGGTAGTATTCTTGAGCACAATTGCATTTTTGCTAATTAAATCTTAGAACATGTCGCTTAGAATTATTAACAGCCATTACAAGGATAATTGTCCATTAAAATAAACCTAACTTTCATTTTTATTATTGTTTTAATTACATAAACCCTTCGGTGTGTTTATAATGATGAACATGCTAGGTTCTTGCTCCGTGACACATTGCCATCTTCTAGGATGCTCTGAGGTCAGTCTGCCTGGGGTGCCCCCAGGTCTCTGCAGTGTGCCTCTGAGGACGGTCTTCTCTCTGCTGACCCCATGACTTAATGTCCCTGATTGGACTGAAGTTTATTGCAGGATGGGAGTGAGATTTGATAGCAGCAGGGGTTACACCAAGAGACTGTCCCAAAGGTTTCACAGGTGACCACTTCACCCAATTTGGTGGATAAGTAGGTTTTTCCTCCTAAAACCAAGGGTATCCTGTCCGGTTTGGAGATCTACCAGCAGAGGCTTTGAGTTCCCAAAGAGATCTCAATTTAGGATTTTGTTAATAATCTATATAGGACTATAGGGAAAGGTGATGAGTGACCTTTTCCTCTGATAAAGCCATTTTCATTCCTGACTTCCCTTTACTGTTAAAGGTAGCCTCATTCCTTGCTTTTATCAAGCTCGACATCCTGAATCATCTGAGCCTCCACTGTGCTGACAGACCTCCCCTGGGAGAAGGGGTCTTTGCAGAGGCTGGCTGGGTGCCCAGCACCAGGCCAGGTGCTTTGCCTTTCTCCCAGTGGTGTTGTAAAGAGAGCGTTCCAAGCCCCCATTTTGCAGATGAGAAAAGCCTCACAGAGCTGAAATGATGGGATGGCGCTAAATCCCAGGCTTTCGGGCTCAGCAAGCCGTGCCTCTTCCGTTGCACTGTTCTGACCCTGGACTTGAGCAATTAGGGCTATTTTTGCCGCTGGTTGCAGAAAACGTCAAAGGTAGGATTTAAACTCGGCAGTCATGCACGTCCATCAAACATTTTTTTTGAGTAATGACTGTGTTGTTACCACAGCAAAAATGACATCGTCCCTGCTTCGGGGAGTTCCAGCCCAGAGCTGGTGAGAGACATGGAAAATTAGACACAGCATGAGAGTGTGCCGTGCTGGAGGGAAGCGGCTTGCTCCAGGAGCCCATGCCCAGCCTGGGGCCCCAGGGAGGTGGCGACTGGGGGGTGCCTTCTAAGCTGAGGCTTGAAGGAAGAACAGGATTAGACTAAGGTGGGGGTGAGGGGGCATGTTATATTCTACTTCTAAGAGAGAACACCATTTATAATAAATGTATCTGCTTCTTACCACACATTCTTTCCCCCTGTAGATTCCTCAGTTTTCTTTCTGAGGTTTTCTTTCTGAATACAAACTCATCCGAATGCTTCCTTTACCTCTAATTGAACACTCTGACTTAATTGATTATGTATTAAGTCGGGGACTTGGGGCGACATTCCGGCCTGGGCTCATGTTGAGATTAATTTATTCCTGTCTCTCTACCGTTCTGTGATGCATCTGAGTGCCTCACGTGTGTGTTAAAAATAAAGCCGAGAGTCGGGGCAATCTAATTAGATGGCTCAGCCCAACGCTCTGGTGTTCAGTCTTCACCAAGCTCTCCGGCTTTGATGGTAACCAAAATAGATGAATAAGTTAATCAAAGGTCTGATTAAATAGCACAGCTCTGCCGCGTGGACCTATGATTGCCAAGCTTCAGTTCAGGAAGGTTCTCAGGGGAGAGAAGAAGCTGAGCTGAGTTCCAGAGGCCAGGGCTTTCATGAGGAAGAGTTGTTTAAAGTCCACTGGAGGCACTTACTTGAGGAGCCCCCAGCCCTACAATCTAAGCTGATGGCTACTCAGGGTGCTCACTTCAAAGGAAGGATAACGTGGCTTGGGGAAGGAACGCATGCCTTCCCCTGGCGGCTTCTAACTATAGCTTTGCATCCTGCTCACTGTGGGATTGTGGGCAAATCGCTCACCTTCCTGTGCCATTTGCCCATCTGTCCACCTGCCCATCCTTCTGTCCGTCCTTCCATTTGCCCACTCACCTCCCATCATGGATAGCATTTTGCATCTGTCATGTAGAAGGCATTGCCTTTTGGTCTTGGCCATCATTCGTTTAATGACTGCTGGACGTATCAGGCAGTCTCTCCAGATGCTCTCTGGCCCTTCTCCACTCTGCTTTGTGCCCCGCGACGCTGCTACATAGGGCCATGCCTCTGAGCTCCCTTTCCCTCTGGCTTCCATTTGGGTTTGTGCAGAGGGGCGCCCTCACAGGAGATTGGTGGGTAGGAGGGGAGAGAAGCCAAGTGACATGTGTCTCCCTGCTCTGTCCTGTGAGATTGCCACAGGCTGGCCGCATCTCTCTACTGAAGTTCACGGCTCCTTCCTGGTGGCTTATGTGTATGGCCGCCCTGTCTAGACTCCAGCAGCCACTGGTACCAGCCCTTTGGGCCTTGGGTGGTCACGACCCTCCACTCTTTGTGTTCTCGGGTGCCACATGGTGCCTCACAACTGGCCCTAAATTATGCACGCGCTTTGTAGATAGTTCTTTTATTACCTGCTTTCCTCAGATTACCCAGTTGGAGTGTGCCATTTCCACCCACACCTTGATATAGTGCAGTAAGCAGGCCAAGTAACTGCCTCTTTTAAGTGACAGAAGCTCAGAAAGGCTGAGCAAACTTGTCCAAGGTGACATGGTGATTAAGGGACACCAGAATCTGAATCCAGGTGTGCCCGACTCCAGAACTCTGGATCCCCAACCCCCTTTTTGGTATGGAGCAAAGAGGCATGGCTGTCTAAATCCTGGACATGATGAGAGAGATCAGGAGGAAGGGTGGGAGCTTCTATGAGCTGAGGGTCTTTTGTGTACGGAACACTCACCCCGTCTGATCTCTAATTTTTCCGTGAACATGTGATGTAGGCACTGCCTCCATTTTACAGGTAGAGGAGCTGAGGCTTAGGTCAACCCCTTGTATGGGACAGGGGTTCACATTTTGCCTTCTGTCTCTGCTTTCCCTCCTCTCTGCTGCCTGGGAACACAGTGTTGGGGGCGACAGAGTTCAAGGTTCTTTTCCTGATGCCGACACGTGGTGAACAGTTTCGTCCATCAGTTTATGTGTTTTTTTTTTTTTTTTTTTTTAAATTGCACATGTATGCGAAGGACCATTGTAAAACTGATAAGGAGTAGCTGACATGGTATTTTCAAGTACATTGAAGATGAATGCAGAATCCGGAGGGGGTTTCAGAGATGGCCTGGACTGTGTGAGTTACCACAGGGCTCCTTTTTCATAGCTTTCCCAAGGCAGCCTCTGTGTCCCTGTTTTCTTACCATTACTAGATGTGGGCATGTTTAAAAAGAATGCAGGGCTTAGGTTTTCTTTACAACGGTAGCGGTTGCTCATTTTAAAAAGTTGAGAAGTTTTTAAAAGTGTAGGGGTGCTTGGGTGGCCCAGTCAGTTAAGCGTCCACTTTGGCTCAAGTCACGATCTCCCAGTTCATGAGTTTGAACCCCACGTTGGACTCTGTGCTGACAGCTCAGAGCCTGGAGCCTGCTTCAGATTCTGTGTCTCCTTCTCTCTCTCTCTGTCCTTCCCCTGCTCATGCTCTGTCTCTTGCTCTCTAAAAAATAATTAAACCTTAAAAAAAAAAAGTGTAGTTAAATATATGTGTATGTGTGTGTATAATATACATATCTTTTTATCTAGAGAGGGACCCGTCATCCCAAAATGACCACTATTATAATTCAGTGCCGTGCTTCTATTTTTTCTTTCTCTGCGTAAATTTGGGTGTTTTCGTGTTGATTATACATAGTGGTTATTAAGCAAAAACAATTTTAAAACTTACTTTTTTTCTTTTAACATCATATGCAAGTTTTTCTTCTCAGTATATCTTTTTTTTTTTTTTTTAATTTTTTTTTTCAACGTTTTTTATTTATTTTTGGGACAGAGAGAGACAGAGCATGAACGGGAGAGGGGCAGAGAGAGAGGGAGACACAGAATCGGAAACAGGCTCCAGGCTCCGAGCCATCGGCCCAGAGCCTGACGCGGGCCTCGAACTCACGGACCGCGAGATCGTGACCTGGCTGAAGTCGGACGCTTAACCGACTGCGCCACCCAGGCGCCCCTCTTCTCAGTATATCTTAATCTACATTGCTCATAGCCATTGAATAGTATGCTAGCAAGCTAAAAAAAAAAAAGGCATGTTTTCATTAACTGTCCAGTTTAGGGGTATTTGGATTGTTTCTGTTTATTTTATAACATGGTGATGAACATCTTTGGGAACAAAACTGGTTTCTTGCTTTTAAATATGACTTTTTTTAAGAACAGTGTCCTCAGAATGTCCCTAAAGGGCAAAAGGGAAGGGTATGTTTTGGAATCTTAATAAGGTGGCCTCATTTTCCACTAAAGAATTCCATTATAAGTGTTAACTTTTTTTTTTTAAGTTTATTTATTTATTTTGAGAGAAACAGAGACAGCACGAGCAGGGGGATGGCAGAGGGAGGAAGAGAGAGAGAATCTCAAGCAGGCTCTACACTGCCAGCACAGAGCCTGGTGTGGGGCTTGAACTCATGAAACTGTGAGATCATGGCCCGAGCCAAAACCAAGAGTCAGACGCTTAACTGACTGAGCCACCCAGGGCCCCCCAAGTGTTAACTTCATGAAAAATAAGTGTGTTTTTGCCTTAGTGGAGATTCCCCATGGCAGCTAGAATGGGGACCCCACCCATAGTTACATTCATATATGTCCTGTACCTGTGCAAACTTTCAGCACACTGGTGTTCTGTATTATTTTTCGCCTTGCCTTTGTGTCCCAAGTGGTACTGAGATGTGTGAGTTGCTGACAGAGTTACCGACCTTTGGGACGTTGGTTGTCCTGTTATATCATGTGAGGATTTCAGTGGTGGCTCTCCATTGGTGGTTCATTACCGTCTATGGGTGTGTATCCTCTTACTCCCCAGTGAAGAGTGCTGCATGGGTCATGACCAAGTCCTTCTCATGTGTTTGAGAAACAGGAAAGGAGCAACACTCATTGGTTTAATTACAGCTCTAAAAAATAGATAAGCAGAAGCTTTGACAATGCCACTGAAGTAGCAGTCTTTAATGACAAGCAGAATATGATTTAAAGAAATATTTCTACCTAGGAACAATTAAGTATTATTTGTGAAAATGAGGGTATGATCCAATTTTTATATTTTTATTCTTTTGCACATATTCTTATTTTCCCCAGTGAGCCTATATACTCTCTATAATAAAGGTTTTATTTAAAAAAATTTGAGCCTAGCATTTGAAATAATATTTATTTAATAAATATTGCTTTTCCTCTCCCTTGATTCAGATGCATTTTCTTCCAAAAAACGTCACATGCCAAACTGTACATCACATAAACGTATCTTTAAGGAAATACTCATTTACTCAGCAAATTTTTATTGAATACTTTTTATGTACCAGGCACTATTTATAATGTTTATGCAAAAAATGAATGTAATGATTCTTTTTGTTTTTCTTTTTTCTGCTCCTTCTCTTCCCTGCCTGGTGTAGTCTGAAGTTTCCTGGATCCCCAACAAACACTACTCTGGCATTTATGGTCTAATGAAGCTCGTCCTGACCAAGACTCTCCCTGCCAACCTGGAGAGGGTCATTGTCCTTGACACGGATATCACCTTTGCCACTGACATTGCAGAATTGTGGGCCGTGTTCCACAAGTTCAAAGGTAATTGTACCCCATGTTCCCTGGTATCTTTAAAGGTCTCGCCATGCCAAGAAGAGGGATTGTATTTTTTTTTTTTTAATGTGAGGCCTACACTTAACGGGTCCATACTAATGGACAAGGAATTACAAAATCTAGTTAAGTATCAACTCTACTGGCATTTGAAACATGTTTGAATCAAACTGGCATATGTTTGCATTTCTTTAGTAAATAAAGAGGTAAGGTTTATGTTCATAGGAAGAACCCAATTTAGGATGCATTGTAAGAGAGAAACGTCAAATGCATATATTTTGTATGCGGATAATTGAGTGTTGACTTAACTGTGTAGAGACATACATTTATCAGTGTTTTGTTTTGTTTTTTTTTTTTAAATCAAATGATGTTTTGATTGCGAAGAAGGCCTGTGAGGTGGTAGAGATGGGTAGTGATTAGAGTGTTGGAAAATGTTCTTATGGCTTTTGCTTTCATTAATGTTGTGGTTGATCATTTTTAGGAAGTGTATAAGTTTGGCTTTTTATGACATTCCCTCTCATCCAGTTAGTTTTTTCTTAGCTATTGTGGCTCTTGTCACTGCCTCAAGGTATATGAGATTATGTGGTGGGGAATTGTGAGCCCAGTAGGTGTACTTGACTCTGGTGTGGATGCATGGGAGAAGTGACAGGTTAGCACAAATCTCGGGCTTTAATTCTAATCCCCCCTCCAGATGTCTTTCTTAAAATTGCATTATCTTACAAATTCTTCTCTGTATTAGACAAATGCAGTGGGAGATAAATTTGGGAGTGAGAGGTTTTTTTTTTCCTTTTTATTTCTTAGTTTTCTTTTTAAAATTGCATTCTGGCTTCTGTGTTTAAAATCCCTCCTGCTACTTCTCTGTAGCTTCTTATCCTATGAAGGTGAGCTACTACTCAGTGATTTTTAAATCACAGCCGTTTCCTAAATCTCAGGGTATTCCAGTTGGTCTCATGGACAGAAGAGTAAATTCCTCACCTACTCTGGTCTTGGCCTGCTTCTTTCTGCGGGTCTCTTAGCTCTAGGCTAATTGAAAAAAAAGTCCTCAGCATCTCATGGGGGAGACACTCTGACCCTCAGACTCTTTCCCTTGTTAAGATCGAAACATACTTTCCTTACCCATGTCAGTAATGACACTAATAGAGACATCATGTGGCTCAGCTCTGGTCTCTTCTTCATGGAATGTTGGGGGTCTGGTTTTTCATGTCACAAACAAAGAAACTGAGGCTTGAGGGCATGCAGGATTCAGCCCAGAGTCGAGACCAGAATGTGTATGTGTGTTGGCTTCTGTGCACACCTCTTTTCGAGTTCCCTATTACTTCTCTTTGTTTTTCTGATTACATTGAACTCCTTGAGGACAATTTTCAAAAAATAATTCTAAGATATTCCTACTTTTATGCCAATGTCTAGTATTCAGTGATGTGTTTATTCAGCAGGCATTTATTGCATCCCTACTGGGTGTCCCTGGTATGCTGGGCTCTGGAGACTTCTTCTGAAGGGGATTGGAGAAGGCAGCTGGGAGGGCTTCACAGAGGAGGTGGTCATCATGCTCTCACTTGCCAGAGAGAAGTGGGTCTGTGTGGTGGATGCCGACATTCCCCTTTGGGAGTAAAGGATGTATTAACTCCAGCTGCTGGGATCACTGCCCGCATGTGGCCCTCAGCTACCAGCCCCTTGAAGAGCCACATGCCTGGGGCCACGTCCCCTTCCTGGAGAATGTGGAGTCTTGCAGAGCCAGCTCTAACACTCCCTGGAGAACCCCTCGCAGCTGGTTTTCTCCCTCTGCCCAGTCGTCTTACCTTTTCTTTTCAGATGCTCTTCCCAAGACCCGCTCCCTAAATTAACCTCCTGCATGCTAACTTCTGTATCAGAGTCTGCTTCCCCAGAAACTCACCCTGAAATATGCATTTAAAGCTATAAGTCTCCCTTGGAGAAATGTAACTCAGCAAAATCACTAGAACAGGTGGTCACTAATTGTAGCATTGTAGCTAGGAAATACCATTTATTCTGTCCCAGCTAGGACCTGCCATAGTGCTGGTGGGGTTTTGAAGCCAATAACAACAATAGCATCATTGTGGTTTTAAGTCCCTCGATATCATCTGTGAACGAAAGGCTCCCAAGGTGCTTGTGGCCCAAGGATTTGGGTCCTGGGGTAGAGCAGAGTATATGAGCCAAGGTCAGGACAGGGACCCGGGGGTGGCAGGAGTCAGGGGGGAGTGTGCACTTGAATGCAAGGAGCTGAGTTAATGGGCTATATTTTATTTGTTCATTCTTTCATTGGTTTATTTCTAGCATTTGTTAGGCCCCTGCCGTGCAGAGGAATATATTAGATGCTGTTGTTACCTAAAACGGTCGAGAACACAGCCCCTGCCTTCAAGGAGCTCACAAACAAGGCAGGCTGCATTGTATTTTTATCTATCACCAACAAAGGAATATAAAAACATCTGAGGTTTTCCCATGCCCACTCTAACTTTTCTGGGATAATACGGAGGTGAAAAGAAAATAAGCAAGCTCTTCTCTTCTCCATATGGCACTCTTTTCTACAGCTTTTTTTGTTGTTGTTGCTTAATTATTTTTTTCTAAACTGGAACGATTAGTAGCCAGAACATGGAATAGGAAGAAAACCCCATAGGACAAACTCATGAATGTAGGAAGTTCTGATCCCAAAGGGAGAGTTCCCCTCTCCTGAGGCAATTGCATTTGGCGTTCTTCACCATAAACATTTTGAGTGACATGGATGTAGTTTGGCCTTGTTAATTTTTCTC
Source organism: Neofelis nebulosa (assembly GCF_028018385.1). NCBI lineage: Eukaryota > Metazoa > Chordata > Mammalia > Carnivora > Felidae > Neofelis > Neofelis nebulosa. The sequence goes on from NC_080789.1 coordinate 13,976,709, forward strand.
TGTTTCACAACGGCTAGTTATCTGGGGCTCTTGTGTTCAGATCACATATGCTTGACTCCTTCGTAACGCTGTGAAATTCCCCTCACCTAAATCCATTTACACGGAGACACTAGTAAGAAGCCTTTTAGAAAGGGCTTAGATCTTTGCTCTGCCTCCACCATGGGAAACTTTGGGTGCCTCTTGGAAATGTCCACACGCCCCCAGAGCCTTGACTTCACCTAAATGGCAGGTGCCTCCCTCCCCACCCTTACCACCAGCTGCAACTGCTGGAGGATTTTCAGTGATTCTCAGCAAAAAGAATCGAATGTGCCACGGATAGCGAGAATGAAGAGCCACCCATTCGGTCATATTACTGAGCTTAATAGTTGCCAGATCATCTCCTGACTGTTGGGAATGTTGCAAGAATAAAAGAAACCCAGCCCCTACCCTGGCAAGTGTATAGTTGAGTGGGGTGGTCGGGGGGAGACAGACAACAAACAAGTAAAATATACAGTATATTAGATGGTGATTAGTGGTTGCTCTGGAGGAGAGGAGATGAGGAATACGTCTGTGTGTGCGCACGTGCATTGCTTCAGTATTCAAATCCAGCAGCAGTGGAAGCTCTTCCAATGGAAGAGTGACATTTAATGGAAAGTGACATTTAAGCAGAAACATGAAGAAGTTGAAAGAATAGGCATGCCAGGTGCCTAGGGAAAAGTGGAATACTGTCCCAGGCAGTAGGAACAGCAAATGTGACGTTTCGGGAGCCCTGTGGCCTGGTTTGTTTGAGGAATGGGACGGAATGAGCCCAGGATGGCTGGGGGCTAATGGGTCTGGTCACGGAGGTCTCCTTTGTCAGGCACAGGGAGAATTGTGCCTTACCCTTCTGTGATAAGGGCAGCCATTGTGCAGCTTTGAGCAGGAGTGATGTGATCTGACGGATGTTTTGTTTTAAGTTTATTGGGGGCATGGAGGGGGCACAAGTAGGGAAGGGGCAGAGAGAGAGGGAGAGAGAATCCCAAGCAGGCTCTGTGCTGTCATCACAGAGTCCAGCTCGGGGCTCGAACTCACGAATTGTGAGATAATGGCCTGAGCCGAAACCGAGAAACGCTTAAGCGACTGAGCCACCCAGGTGCCCCTGATTGATGTTTTTACTGGGTCATCCTGGCTGCCCAGTTGAGAATAACAGGAAGCAAGGAAACCATTCAGGAGACGTGGCAGTCTTCCAGGCGAAGCCTGTTGCTAGCTCAGACCCTAGGGGAGCAGCACAGGTGAAAGGCGTCGTCAGGGTAGGGGTACGTTTTGGAGGTCAAGGTGGTGGGAGGTGAGAGGGCACAGAGTGTGGGACGCCCAAGCCGGCGTTTGGCAGACCCCACCACAACTGCAAGAAGAAGATTTGGGTTTGGGACCCTTTACATTTGAAATGCCTCATTGGACATCCACACGGAGATGCTGAGAAGGAGGCAGGTGAATGAGTGCTTGGAAAGCAAAGGGAAAGTACTGGTTCCTACGGACCTTCTTCTGGTCCAGGCCCTGAGCTCGAAGCTTTGTACTTTTGAAAAGCAGGATAAACTGGGCCCCAGAGACGCTAAATAACTTTTCCTGCTCAGAGAGCTATTCACAGCAGAACTCAGCCCTGGACCATCTGGCTGTGGAGTCTGCGCTCTGCCTCCTGCGTTTCTGGGCTTCCTGATGGTGAGGGGGCTGTGTGTGTTCCAGGGCGGGGGGGGGGGGTCGTTGGGGGGTGCGTGGGCTGGGGGGAGGGCTGCCTTTAGTTCAGCTGTGACCGCTGATCCTGAGTCACCCACCACCCCTGAGTGCCATCGTTTTACTGCACAAATATTTGGAAACACTATCTGATTTTAGCAATACTGGAAGGGGCTATTAGGAAGACATAAATAATAAATGTACCCCCATAATCTGAAGCTTTTAGAAAAACTCCATGCTGCGTGTTCAACCTAGTATTTTTAATTCTTGAGAAGAAATGCCTTCCCTGTAGGAGGAGCATATTGCCATCATGTAAAGTTCTGGCCCCAGAACAGGTATGATCAGAGTACCAAGCACAGGTGGGTATTGCCCTGCTCACCCCCATGGTGCCACAGTGTGGGTAGGTATGTGATACCAGTGGATATTCTTCAAGAGCTAACAGACTCACTGTGGACCAATTACAGCTAACATTTTTAAGCACTTACTCTGTGCCAACCACTCTGTTAAGCACTTTATGGTGAAACTCATTTAATCCTTACAACACTCCCATGAAGTAATTATTGTTAATGTTTCCATTTTAAAGATCTGGGAACTCATGCTTAGGGAGACAAAGTAGCTTGCCCAGCACCTCAGCTCCTAAATTGTAGAACTGCGATTTGAACTCAGATGACCCGACTCTAAATCCAATACCCTTTACCCTGCACCTACACTCCCCAGGGGAGCAGATGGAGTTTAGAGTCTCTGTGGAGAGACCGAAGCTAGAAACAAGAAAGCAGTCTGGGTGACCATGTGAACTGGGCTGTACGGGTGATATAGGCATCCTGAGAACAGAGGTGTGGAGGCAAAATCAGGGCCATGGAGAAGTGTGGTTTTCCCAGGATTTGAAAATAAAATTCTGGTCTCCAGAATCCTGGCCCAGCTTGTGACATCCCAGAACATCATCTTTAAAGTAGCCGTGAGCCCCAAGAGCTCTACTCATGTGCTCATCATGGCCAGTAGAAGAAGGCAGAATCGGGGTCGCTCTGTGACCATGGTGGGTTAACTGACTTCTCTGGGCTCAAATGAACCAGGAACAGTGCACGTCTTTGTGAGGAGTGCACAAGATAACGTGCGTCATTCTTCCCAGGTTCCACTTTCTCTAAGGACTCCCACCAGAGTATGGGATGATGGTGGACATCCTTAAAGTGTGTCTGCTCCATTACTTTGCAGCTTTGTCTACAAAGCCCTCCTCGGCACTGGGGTGGCTGTAAGGGTAAAATAATGTAGAAAAGCTGAATATGAAAAACCTTGAAAGTATGACTTCTGGAAAGACACTTGTAGAACTTTTGTGATTATAACCACTTGCCTTGAAGGAGTTTTTAAACACTTGTAACATTTCTTCCAGTGGGTCAGGTCTATTTCTTATCTTGTGAAGGCTGCCCCTCCCTTCTCCCTCCCTCCCTTCTCCCTCCCTCCCCTCCCTTCTTCCTTGTTCCCTTCTTTCCTTTTTCCCTCCTCCCCTCCCCCTTCTCTCCCATTTCCCCCTCCTTGCCCCCTCCCCATTCCCCCTCCTCCCCCCTCTACCATTCCTGCCCTTTTCCCCTCCCCCTTTCTCTCCCCCCTCCTTCCCTGCTCCTCTCCTTATCTTCTCCTTTCTCCCCTCCCCCTCCCTCCCTCTGGAACTGGTGGAGTAGGAAAAGCTTTAAAGGAAGACCTCAAGTTTCAAGTCCCCGCTGGTATGCTTATCAGTGGGATGATCTTGAGGGGTGGGGGGGGGGGGGTCATTTAACCTCTCCACCATGCTCCCTTACCTGTAGAAAGAAAACACAGATGCCACCTCACAGGGTTGTGGGTTTGAGGAACCCTAGTGCCCAGTACACGCTTTTCCTTCCTTGTCTCGTTATTTTTTCCTTTTCCTTTTCCTTTTCCTTTTCCTTTTCCTTTTCCTTTTCCTTTTCCTTTTCCTTTTCTTTTTCCTCTTCCTCTTCCTTTTCCTTTCCTTTCCTTCCTCTTCCTCTTCCCTCCTGTGTCTACTGTTTGTCATATCCCATTTGCCCCTTTTCCTTTGACTCTAGATCCTTCTCCTTCCCTCCCTTCACTGACCTGCAAGTAAAGTTCCACACTCCCCTCCCCCTTCAGCTGACTTACAGGGAGTCAAAGGGCCCATGTTCCCTGAGTAAAGCCAGCCCTCCTTGGCCAGGCCTGCTCTGGACAAGGTACCCCTCACTGCACATCTGTTCCTGCCTTCCTAGAGAGGCTGCTTGGCCCCAGGGAAGAAAAGCAGAAACTTTGAAAGCTATGAAGTTTCAAATCAGGTGCTTTCCAATGACTCTGGCAGCCTGTGTCTGTGTGGGTGGTGCTCTGTTAGTGTAGAAGGTGCTGGGGTTCTGCTGTGATGGGGTGAGTCTTCTCTGTGGGGTTTGTGTTTCATTTTAGGGTTCAGTCAAAGGCTGGGGCATTTCTTTTCGTCTGTGCCGTGGTTTCGAATGTTCTCCTGCACTCCTCCTGTTCGTAAAGTTCCTTGCTCACCACCAGTCTTCACTGCTTTGTTTTTTAACTGCTAATTCTCAGCTGGTTTTCCGTGTGGAAAATTTGAGGGCCCTTTATGTCCTCACCCACTTCCTTCTTCGAATCTGTTGTCCTGTCTGTGCTGCCTTCCATTCAGAGTCCAGGAACTAGCTCTTTTTAAGTTTATTTTTATTTATTTTGAGAGAGAGATACAGAGCCAGTGGGGGAGGGGCAGAAAGAGAGAGGGAGACAGAATCCTAAGCAGGCTTTGCACTGGCAACACACAGCTAATGTGTGGCTCGAACTCACAAACCCACCAACTGGGAGATTGTGACCTGAGCCAAGATCAAGAGTTGGAGACTCAACCAACGACTGAGCCCCCAGGTGCCCCCAAGAACTAGCTCTTGGCTTCTCTCACAAGCTCACGGTTCTTCCCTTGGACAGGCTGAAATGCTCGTCACTGGCGGAACGTCAAGGGATTCTGTTCCTGGCAAAATTGGTGAAGACGTTTTAATTATTTTTCCCATTAACTTGGAAGGGGATCTGCCTTCTTTCACTATATTAGAAAAATCGTTTGACTTCTCTGAGCTTCCTTTTTGCTGTTGTTCTATGAAAGTGGGGGAATAATTTGGCCATAAACACCCCCCATAGGTTTTATTTTGGTGGTGAAGTCAGGAAATGGCTCTGCCTTGCATGCTACTTAATCATCAATGATAATTCCCTTTCCCATCTGCGTCTTTGTTTTCTTGTTCTTCAGCCAGCAACTCCTGAGGAGTTAGGGGGAACAGAAACCCACCTGCTTCCCTGCCACCCTGTCCCTGTCCTTCTCTCTGCCTCCATGTTCATTCATCCACTCATTCTTTCGTTGACTCCTTATCTTTTGAGCCTCTGGGCCCGCCTCAGGCTTGGGAGAAGAAAATCATGAATAAGGCAGACCCAAGTCCTGCCCTCACGGTACTAATTTCTAATAAGTGCTTTTCACGTGTCAGGCAGTGGGCTATTTCATTTAGCATTCATAAAAGTCTTTAACTGTCTTGCTGAGATCATACAGCAAGTGGCAGAGACTAGACCGAAGCCAGGGTGGCCCCAGAGCCTGTGCTCTTGACCACTGGATTCTAGACCCAGCTGAACACACGGTTACATAAAATGTGGAAAGCACCTTGAAAGGGAGAATTCGGGGTGAGGTAGAATCACATTTCAGGGAAGGCAGCCCTGGTCTGGTGGGCTGAGGGAGTCAGGAAGGCTTCTGGAGGGAAGAGGCATGGTGACATTAGCCTCCGTGTCACCTCCCAGAGAGAATGCCACATGCAGATCCTGGAGAGAGAATGGTGCAGACAGGCATTGAAGGGAACATCAAATCTCCTCAGACAGACTGGGAGGGCTCCTGCCTCTGGTCCTTTGCTCTGATGTCCCCCTGCTGGGGAATGCTTATTCCTAGCCTGCTCTGTCCTGCTGCCCCAAGTCCCTACGAGTCTTGGCTCAGATCTCAGCTTCTCAGTGAGCTTCTCCTGATTGTTGCCTTTAATCCTGCAACCTGAGATGCCAGCCTCTCGCTCCCACCCTGCTCTTTTCATGTTTTATAGTAACTGTCACCTTCTAGTCTGTCTTGCAAGGATTTACCAAGATGGCTGCTCCACGCTACCCACTAAGCAGCAAAGACCTGGGTACCCGGATGCCTCTGGCTTTACCTGGTTGCTGTGTGTCTTTCTTGCTGATGCATAAATACTGCCTTTGTCTGTCTTGTTCTTGAGACATTTCCAGCATCCAGAACTGTGCCTGGTAGATAATAGGTGCTCAGTTAATATTTGTTAGGTAAATGAACAAATAAAGCATATGATTCTAGGTGATTTGCGGGGTGGAAAGTAAGAGAACTAGGAAGGGTCTTCTAAGTTACAGCTTCGAGTTTTATCCACAGGTAATTAAAAGGCTTAGAGTTTCAGGTAGAGAAGTATGCTCAGATTCTCAGATTGGAAACGACTTCTTTGGCTGCAGTGTGGGCAGTGATCCAAAAGGTGAGGCACGAAACCCATACCTTGAAAGAAAGTTGTGACAGTATGCGTTGGGTTGGCTACTGCTTCAGTCCAATCAGGACATGTGGCCTATGGTAGGATAGTGCCCCTGGGAGCAAGCAGAGGACCTGGATTAGAGGTGAACTAGGAAAGTTGAGTGGATAGCACCCGGTGCCTGGAGTTCAGGGTGGAACATGCAGAGACAGATGAGCAGCTCTGAATCTTACAGCAAAGGTCTGGGCTGGAGGTATCTTTAGGTGTTTCCTTTTTGGTATTAATTTTAATTTTTTTCAACGTTTTTTATTTATTTTTGGGACAGAGAGAGACAGAGCATGAACGGGGGAGGGGCAGAGAGAGAGGGAGACACAGAATCGGAAACAGGCTCCAGGCTCCGAGCCATCAGCCCAGAGCCTGACGCGGGGCTCGAACTCACGGACCGCGAGATCGTGACCTGGCTGAAGTCGGACGCTTAACCGACTGCGCCACCCAGGCGCCCCATCCTTTTTGGTATTAAAATAGTGTTCTCACTGGGCTCTTACAGTTTCCTTTTCTGAACTTCCTGGTGTGCCCTAGTGTAGCATCTGGTTTTCTGTTTTCTGTGGTTCCTGGTTTCCGAAGGGAGAATGGCAGGATTTGCTGTCCCTAATAGAAGGCTAATGAGCAATCAGCAAGCACCAAGCAGGGCGAGGTGTGGTTGGCAAGCCTTGGTTAGTGAGCAGGAGCGACAGGGTGAGTGCAGAGTTGAATTCATCCGAGAAAGATCCCCGACCTTGCCCTGATTGTGCAGCACATACCTGGAGACTGAGGGTACCTCCTGCTGATGTGGCCATGTGTTCTCAGGCCAGCCATGCCCTATACATCCCCAGGAGGCCCCTGACTGGGCGGACGGGACCTCTGTCAACTGCGTGGCTGTTCCTAAACGCACACAGCTCCGGGCTCTCCAGGACACTGGGAGGCTCCCAAGAAAGAGGAGGAAAGGCACATTTCTAGAAGTGGCTGTGAAGTATTCCTTCCCTTCTTCCCTAATTCACGTGTCCACTGCCAAGGAGTGGGACAAAGACATCCAGGCCCTTTCCTTTGGGTGGGTCCCCTTTCTACCCTTGGTACCGTCTCAAGTCAAATTTCCTGCCTGTAAAATGGGGATAATAATGCTGCTAGGGTATTGCTGCGTGGGTCGTGTGAGATGTTGCACGTAGAGGTTAGCTCAGTAGCTGCAGAGTCAGCACTGACCGTGTGTAGCTGCTGCTGGTACTAATATTAGAGTCATTTTGTGGCCATCCCAGTAGGGCGGCTGTTTGGGGACCTAAGATTCAGGGTGGGAGGATCTGGATATCAGAGGAGGCAACCTTAGTCCTCTGTGAGTAAGGCGCACTCCGCAGATAGCCCCAGTTATGATCATGGTGGAGGAGGGGAGCCTGGGAGGAGGGTCCTGGGGGAAGTCAGGGTTTTGTCCTAACTGGAGAGCATCAGCTACCTGTCTCCGTGGGGAGAGCACAGACTCTCCCTGTGGAGTGTGCCAGTCCCAGGACCTGGGTCTGAGGCTGGCTCTCCCATACAGTTGGCACGTCTGTTGCTCAATCTCAATGGGAATAACAGTTGGGAGGCAAAATATGTAATTCACCTAGTGCTTTGTAGGTATTTGTTATATTAGCTCAGTTTTTCCATGCAGGGGTTTTCACATTTTACTATCTGCAAAACTGAGATGTGTGACTTACAAAAGTAATTTGCCTGATGGTCTTTTTCTCCTGGAAAATGTTTTGATATATTCTATAATCAGTGGCCTCTTAGAATCCAGAAAATATGGTGTTATTATTTTTTCTAGCTTTTTCTCTTATCGTGGAGTGGTAGAGGAGGGACAGAGTTTGGGTAGGGCTGTAGACTGGAGTTGGGAGGTTGATTAGAATCAGTAAAAGAGAAGGATTTGCGGGGGTGGGGGGGTCTTAGCAGGCCACTCTTTGATCTCCTGTTATTGTATGGCCACAGGGTCCTGGGTCATCTGTGCTGTTGCTATTTTTGGTGAACACCTTGTTTGTGGCTCCCACATTGGAATGGTTACCACCCCTAACAGGCCCTTCTGCTGTGGAGACTGACTATGTGTTTCCTGGAAATAAAAAATATGTTGTGGGCATGGAGAAAAGGGGAGGTCATCAAGTCATGGAACGGAAACATTTTAGGCTTTGAAAATTTCAGAAAGAGCTATCAAAAAGCTTAAGCATCAAACCCAGAATTACAGGAAACTGCTCTGCCCAGAAGTCTTTTTTTGCTCATTCAGACATTCAGTAAATATTTCCTGAGCACCTACTTGGTACCAGACACACAAGCGATGCTCTCTAGTGCTCAGTCTATTAGAAATTGATGCGACTAATTCATTCTTCCTTGAAAAAAATCAGATCGTTCTGATTTTTTTTTTCTGGGAACACTTTAGCAGTCTGTGTACCTGCTGCCCGCTCAGGGCGGGACCCCAGACTTGGAGAGGGCGCAGTGCACTGGGAGTGCCACTAGGTGGTACCTGCCATTAATGTGAATTATTCAGGTTGCTTTTCTTTCAAGTTAGCTGATAATCAGCTACCTTGAGGCAAAGAGATTTTGATGGTGAATGTAGCTTTAGTGGATGCATAGAGGATATACGGCTGTCCTGGGTCATTCTGGGGGAAGGGAGGGAGGGTGAGGGAGCAGGTTGGGATCAAATAAAGGCATGAGAGAGAGAGAGACAGCTGCAGAATAGGCAGTAGGAGGAAAGAAGCAAATACCTGTTGAATGAATTGATGGAGACAATGACAAAGCCCATCTTTGGAATCATATGCTCAATTTTTTTTCTTGTTTGCTCTACAAGTATTTTGGCTAAAGGGGCCTTACATGAAGGGTAGCTCTAGGGTGGAGAGGCCCTTTTCTGGTATCAGAATTACCTGTAAGGTCTTCCCGGATTTCACATCACCAAGGCACACTCCTGTCCCCCACACTGGCCTGGACATCACCAGTGATCTGAGATTCATTGCCTTCATGCAGTGTTTCTCTAGCTTGGTGATGCTGAGATTTGGAGCTGGAGAACTCTTTGTTGTGGGGAGCTGGTTCTGTACATTGTAGAGGTTTAGCAGCATCCCTGGTCTCTACCCACTAGATGCCAGTGACACCACCCTCCCCAGTTTTGACAACCAAAAACGTCTCCAGGTATCACCAAATGTCCCCTGAGGGGCAAAATCTATCTTTTTTGAGAACCCCTTCCTTAGTGGCCCACCATTACTGATGAAAGTGTATGGGCTCAGTCAGGCATTGGTGGTGATGGTGGTTTTAAGTGGTTGATAATGAACGCTCAAAAGAAGAAATAAAATTAGAACTTTCTATAACTTGTGTATCAGTTCCTATCTTGGAAAACCCCCAACCAAATGCCCTTTGAATGACTTTCTGAATCATCTCTATGTTCAAGCTCCTGTTCTGTATGCTCCAGACTTCTTTTCCTTTGTTTATCCTCAATGCTAGCCTCGAAGATGCTTGAACCATAAATTTTCTCTTTTTCTAGGGCTACAGATAGAGTTGAACAGCCAGTACTGAATTTCCTTTCTCAGAAAATAAATGAGTGCATTCATTCCCCTGTACCTGGAAGGATACATGATACTAAGGGAAAGTGTGATTGAATTAACCAGACTCAGATGCATTCATATCCATAGAAGGCCATGATCCTGTTAGGACCCACTGGAATTTACCATCTTCCCCCGAAATTACAAGAGGGACCAACTTACCCCTCATCTACATCCTCACGAAAAGAGGAAATCGGCACATGTCATTCGCTGACTATTGCAAGGACACAAATTTTTTTTCCCCTCCGAAATGCATATACATAGATTATTAGCAGCATCTAATATATGACAAGGACGGACGTGGCCTGTCAAGGAAGACAAATAACTGTTCTCTTCTCCGCAAGGTGCGCTGGGCTTGCCCATCTGGAAGAGTGCAGTGGGCAGAGGTGTGTGTGCCGATTCCTTATTGAGATGGATGGAGGGGCCATTTAAGGGAACACTGTCAGCCAGCCTAGGACCAGGTAGAATTACCAGCTTCCCTAGAAGCAGAGGGTATTTTTTTTTTTTTTTCATTCACAACCATCTTCATTAGAAAAGGAAGTCTGGTTTCTGTTTTTTCGTTTGCCTTTTGATTGGTCTCAGAGGCAAAGAGGTCACGACAATTTGGGGCTTCTCTTCTTTATTCCTGAGATGGCAGAAGAGACCCAGGTTGATGCCACGATGCTAAGAAGTCTTACAAGATTAAAAAGATTCCCCAAATCCAGCCACTGAGCATTTTTATTTTTGAAATGATGTGATACTAGGTTTTCAAAAAGGAGGAGGCAGCCTTTGAAGGGCCTGGGGGGAGCAGGGAGGAGGGAAGGGGAAGGAGGAGGGTTGGTTGGTAGGGATGGAACTTACTTTTTTTTTTAAGTGAACTGTAAAATTTTGGAACAATTTTTGAGTTACAGAAAAATTATGGAGCTGGTACAGAGTTCCTGTACGCCCTGCACCCTCTCTCCCTTATTATTAGCATCTTAACATTAGTACGGTACATTTTGGGGGGCAAGTTGTCATTTTATTTTATTTTATTTTATTTTATTTTATTTTATTTTATTTTATTTTATTTTAGGGAGAGAGAGCGAGTGAGCTCCAGTGAGCTGGGCAGAGAGGGAGGGAGGGAGGGAGGGAGGGAGAGAGAGAGAGAGAGAGAGAGAGAGAGAGAGAGAGAGAATCTTAAGCAGGCTGGACATAGGGCTCAATCTCATGACCCTGCGATCATGACCTGAGCTGAAATCAACAGTCAGATACTCAACCGACTGAGCCACCCAGGTGCCCCAGAACATGCCTTTTTACAAGCTGCCTGGTACCGTCCAGACTGTTCATGCAGCCTAGATGCTCTACATACATATGCTTCTTTCATCACAACAGTCCTGACAGAGGGATAGTCCAATCTCCGTTTTTTATAAGAGTGAAAACCCAACACTTAAAGAGGTTAAATAACAGACCCAAGTCACCTCACTAGTACATGGCAGGGCCACAAGGATAGCCTCTTTCCTTTGTCAATAAGCCCACAGGTTTTTCAGCCCTGCTCCTTGTTGGTACTGAGCTGTGAGGATAGTGAGTGATACACCTGCCTTCAGGGAGAGGACACTCTCATTGAGAATTAGAAGGGCACACAGCTCCTGAGAAAGGACTGTGGGCAGAGATAGGAGGGCATGTACCAAGCACAGTGGCGCCACCATTAAGAGAATAGTTAACTTTGGGGACTGGGAAAGACGTCACCTACATCATAAGATAAATTGGTTTTGTGCATTGGTTAGAGTATCTCCACGAAGGAAGAGGGGAATGGGACATTTCAGGCAGGAAAACAGAATGGGCCAAAGTCATGAGACATGAAACAGTATGTATGGCGTGTTCTTTAGACTTCAGGGGGTTCCCTGTGGCTGGAAAATTAGTACAAAAATGGAGCATGGGAGGATGGGTTGGAAATGTGATGGAAGATTGAAAAGTAGGCAGGAGCTAGGTCATGGGGGGGCTGGCATTGGCATTCCATGCCATGGAGTTTGGGTTTATTCAGAAGATAGTGAGAATCCATTGACTGTCTCTAAGAAGATTGACCAAGTCAGACCAGTCAGTCCCCAGTATGAAAAGGTGATGTGCTGTAGTGGGGGAATGAATTGGATGGTACAAAACCAAAAGCAAAATCCAATCAGGTGGCCATGTCAGTAATCCAAGTAAGAAATGATCATTGCCTGGACAAAGGCAGAGGTGGGATGCAATGACAGAATCAATTAGAAATGGATGGATGTCCAGATACAATGTGATACAAGAGAGAGATTTGTAGATGACTCTTGTTTCACAATTTAGCAGATTGGGTGTGAATACAAGAGGAAGCATAGTGCTGGGTGAGAAAATGAGTTCAACTCTTCTATGTGTGATATGGTCGTGCTAGTGTCAGTACCGGAGGTTGATGTTTTAATGGTAGCAGATGCTTCCTCATAATATACTGCATTTATGCTCCACTGTGGTAGAGGTCCTGTTTGTCTGCTCAGCATCCATGTCCCCCTTCCATAAACATCAGCAGAATGTCTTTTTCTTTTGAAAACCTTGCCTCTTCTTGTCTTAATTGATTTTCAGGGGTGGTAATCCATCCCTGGCTGCAAAGTAAGGGCATGAGCCAGTTCTGGTCAGCATCAGGGCCGCAGCCATCTCCCTGGCTCTAGTGATTGGTTGGTTCAGGGTGGTTATGTGCCCCACACTGAACCAATCAGAACATGAGGCCAAGGATTTTTTCTGGAACTTCTGGAGAAGATTTTCCACTCCAGTTGCTAAACTATGAGGAGATGAGACTGGAACTTCCATTCAGTCATTTTGCCACTGTGTCAGGGGCTCCTTGAGACCGCCCCTAGATTCTGTGATTTCCTAAGATGACTTACAGGACTCAGCGTGAGTCATACTCATGGCTATGACTAACTTCAGCAGAAAACATAAAGCAAAATCAGCAAAGGAAAAGGTACATGGGTGAAGTCCAGGAGTAACTAGGCTCAGGCTTCCAGAGTCCTTTCCTAGTGCCATCATCCAGGTCACACTTCATTCCTCTAGCAATGAGTTGTGGTGACATTAGTGAAATGCTCTTCACCAGGAAAACTCATTAGAAATTTAGCACCTGGGATCTTTACTGGGGGCTTGTCATGTAGGCACCTTCTACTAGCCCATACCAAAATACCAGACTCCCAGAAGGAAAGCAGGTGTTCATAATAAACCATAATGTTTGCACAGTTTAGACAATGGGCAATTCTTACCAGGGAAGAGCGGGAACCTTCCTGGAACCCAGGTTCACAGGTGCCAGCCAAGGCCTAACGTGGCAAGCAGGCCTTTTAAAAGAGAAAAGTATCAGGCCGGCTGTGGTGCCTCTTTCCTGCACAGCTTTTCTGTCTGAGAGTTAAGCGGATCTGAGAGCCTGAAAAGAGAGACCGATTCCAGATTACATTGTATTATAGTCCCTAGTTCCAGCCATGCCTGAAGCAGATTTTCCTTTTTTAATTTCTTAGGTCAATTTAAATTTCTGTCACTTACAGTCTTAAGAAGCACACTGGCCAATAAAACCTATTCTACCTAAAATGTTCTTTTTTAACTTCTTTACCACAAATCCCCGTCACTGTTCCTTGTCTCAAATGGGGTCTTCCTCGGTGACCAGGACTAGCCTATAATAGACATGGTAAATTTTTGGCACGTGAACAGATTTTCTTCAGTTTTTTAGAGGAGTATTCTGTCTAGATTGAAAAGGTAGATTTTGGAGCCGATTTATCCTCGAATGTGACCTAAATTAAAAGTTTGACCTAACTGAATATCTCCTTGATCTTCCCTTTTACAAATTACTCTTTCCTGAGAAATTGGCCATAGCTTCTAGTAAGTAGTGCCTCCAGCTTGGGCTCCGTCCTGGGCATTCTTCCTTGTTTGGCCTAATTAACTGTGTCATCATTCAAGCAGATTAGGTGTGTGCCTTCCTGGGACATCAATTAAAAAATAAATCAGTGTTTGTCAAAGTGGAAAGGTGACACGTTGAAAGATGAATTTTCTTTCCAGTCTTGTATAGAAGCAGTAGAAAACAAAGGAAGTGTTGTAGTGGCTTTGCTGGCATGCTCACATGGAGGAAATAGGGACTGGAAGGATGTTAAGAGATTGTGAGCTAGTTTAGTGCTTTCTGTTGCAAAGGTAAAGAGAGGTCCAGAAGGTCTTTAATTTGTGAGATGCAGTTGCAGGAGAACTTAACTTAGGTACAGGTCTCTGTTTTGTCATTACTACTAGCCTTAGGCAGGTCACTCTACCTTTCTGACCCAAGGATAATTCTTTGATAAGTATTTATTGAGTGCCTCGTGCAGAAATGAATCTGTAAAATGAATGAGTTTGCCTGGACAATCTCAATGCCCCTTTCAGGTCTGCGAATCTTAACACAAATTCACATGGCTAGAGGCAAAGCCAGAATCACAGAAAACATGAGTCCTTTTCATGCCTCCCTTGACCCTGCATTTATCTACCAGCAAGTCCTGTGAGACCACCTTCAAGGTCTATCCCAATCCAAGCCTAGGAGATGCTAAAAAATTAGTTATTGAATAAACAAAATTAGGTCTTCAGCTTCTGTGGCTCCTTGGATTCTAGAATATTGTTTGTTTGTTTGTTTGTTTGTTTGTTTGTTTGTTTTCCCCTGTCTGCTCCTATAAAGTAGGAAATCATCTGCCCTGGAGTCTCCAAGGGGACCTGAAGCACTGAGGTTCAAGGAGGCATGAAACACAGTCTAAGACAGGAGTGGAGATCCAGTGAGGAGAATGAAGTCAGCCCCAAAGTAGGGTTCCCATGAGGATCTAGAACTTCTAGAGCGAACAGCGACTAGCTGGCTTGCTCAGTCCAGCGAGAAGCTCCTGACAGTGGGCTTCCAAACCCACGCCAGGTTCTGGCCTCTATCTTGGAGAGAGGTGTGGAAGCACCAATGATGGGAAGTGGGCTTTGAATACCTGTTGATGCTTCTCCATTGCGGCATACGCTAGGTGCCCATCCCTATAGCATTTGTTCCTCTGACTTAGGTTTTTAGAGGCACACTGATGCCCATGACTTCGGCTCTACGTTTTTGTTTTGTTTTGTTGTTGTTTTTGCTTTCAAATTTTGAGGAAGAAAATATGTTTTCTTTGTAAAACAGTAAGAAGAGAAGTCTAGTCAGGACAGGGTGCAGGCAGCATAAAGATGCCCTCTGGGCATTATTGTAATAGTGAAAGAGCTTCATCTCCAGAGGCAAAAACAAGAATTTACTAGATCCTTCCGCAAACAGACAGCTCTGTCGTGGGCATCATTAAGGTTCACTACACTGATCCATTTTATATGTATGTGTCATGAATAAAACAATGCGCGTCCATATCAGCACAAAGAAAATAAAACTCCTCCTGTGTTTCTACTACCTAGAGTTCAGTGTTAACATTATAGTATATTTCCTTTCAGACGCTTTTCCATGCATATAAAATTGTTTATTTTTTGTATAAAATTAGGATCCTATTGTAATACTGTTTCCACATTGCTGTGTTTTCTCCTTAACTACACATTGCGGCCGTTTTCCAATGTGATGTGCCATGTGGTTTCTTATGCTTCCTCATATCCCGTGGTATGGCTGTGTTATTATTTGCCAATCCAGGCCTTCTGTTTTAGATTATTGGGCCATTTCCAATGGTTTTTGGTATTCTCAAGAAGAGCAAAATGCTCACCCTGTCTTTGGAGCCCTGAGGTTGCTGACATATGAAGCTCACTTAGCCTCATGCTACAATGTCATGGCTGCAGAGAGTCAGATAACCCTGTGTTCAAGTCCCAGCCCTGGCTGTGTGATCTTGGATGAGCCAGTTAACGTCTCTCTGTTATACATTCCTGCTATGAAAACCAGGTACTTTCTCCCCAGTTCACAGGGGCTGACCTGAGGGTTGAACCCAGTCATGTACCTCTCTGTTCCCTTCCCTTCTCCCAATGTAGTTTTCTTCAACACTGGCTTCAAGTTGGAATCAGCTGGGAGCTTTCTAAGAAGAGCAGTGCCCAGACCTACTCTCTACCAACCAAGTCAGAATCTCTGGTCTGGGCTCTGGATACGGCATGTTGACAAGCCCCTTCTATAAGTCTCCTGTGCCACCAAGGTTGAGACTCCCTGCTCGAAAGTTTCGGCCCCGGGGTCTGCTGGCTGCTGCTGCAAAAGAGACATTGTGTCGTGGCTGTTTTGTCGTGGGGTGGTGAGGCAGGGTAGTGTTTGGAGACAGGATTAGAATCCTGGCACTCATGCCTCCCAGGGAAAAGTGCCAACCTGTTTATTTTGTGTCAAGAGCTCAAACAGTGATCAAAATCCAATCCGACATCATAAATACCAGAAAAGGTCAGGACTGGGCTTGCTCGTAGGATCGAGCGCACACAGCCGAGCTGGGCTTGGCGCTTGGTCAACTCCAAACTTTGAGCTGGCACACAGCGCCGGGGGGACTTGGCAGGGCCCAGGCATACGGCGCCCCAGCCACAGAATGGAGGTTCACGTGGCTCTGTTGCTTTTGCCGAAGGAGGAGAAATGCTATTTTCTCAGCGGTTGTTCTTCTTGACTCATTAGTGTACTTGGCATGTGGTTATTTTTTAACTTCTTTGCAAATATTCGTAGAAAGAGAAGGGGAGTGGAAGGCGGGAGATGTTGGTGTTTACTGAGCTTGTATTTTGTGCAGGCCCTCCCAGGATTGAAGGGGTGCCCACCTCACACTGGGCCCACTTCCCCAGTGCAGCCGACGCACCTGAGGTCACCACCTGGCCGGCAAGTGGCCGAGGTGGGAATTTTATCTGAGGTCAGCAGAACTTCAGAACCTGTGACCTGTTCCTCAGGATTCCACATCTTAGGAGTTCAGGGGATTTAATTAGACCATTTCTGGATCATCCCATCTTGATTGTGACAATCAGAAGGAAATCCCACTGTAAACTATTAAAAGGTTTTCCATGTAAGTTTGTCAGGACAGCCTAGGGAATAGAACAAGGCATACCTGTGTGGGTGACTTTCCCCATGGGGCTCACGTGGGAACCCCACTGGCTCCTTTAGTAAAAGGACATCCCGTTTCTCAGGAACGGCAGTGGACTGAATGTCAAGTGCAGACGCCCATGGGCTTGGGGAGTTTACCTGTCGGGCCCTTTATTAACAGAGCTGACAGGAATCCATTGCCCAGCCTTTCT
The DNA here is from genome assembly GCF_028018385.1 of Neofelis nebulosa. Lineage (NCBI taxonomy): Eukaryota > Metazoa > Chordata > Mammalia > Carnivora > Felidae > Neofelis > Neofelis nebulosa. Next base: position 13,993,615 of record NC_080789.1, read on the forward strand.
TGCTCCTTGTATCTAAGTATAGATGTAGGAGCATCAGTACTTTTTACACCTTTTTGACTATATCCTACAGTAGTAAGTATATCTTACATCGCAATCTAAAGGAAAATGCATGTGTGTGTCTATACGTGTATACACGTACACATTATACAGACACAGCTGTGTAACTAAAACACAGTATCTTCCTAAAACAATACTTAACCTTACTAATGTTCAGTGAATTTTTATACTTCTAATCGATCTAAAGGATTTTAATTTTTAAAATGCTTGTCGAAACCCACTAAGTTATTTTCACAACCCCCTAATGTGTGGCACACCCTAGTTTCAAAAACATTGGACTGGAAATTCTCTTAAGATGGCTTTTAACTCTGTGTTGAGCATTCTAAAATTCAGCAAAGCTGCCAGTAATCAGAGAGGAGATCATAAACTCATTTTCTAGAATCCATGAGCTGGAAGGGGCCACGGGGATCTCATTTAGTCTGTTCCCCTCTTGTCTGGCCGACCTCCACTTCAATGAGCTAACATGTGGGGTGGCATCCAGCACGGTGGCTGGCACATGGTGGGGGACCCCATATGTCTCATTGTCCTTTCTTCCCAGGCGGGTGTCGGGTTTTATTCATCTCTCTCTTCCTAGCTGCTAGTATAATGCTCAGCACTGGGCTCAGTAAATCAATGGGGAATAATCTTTAAAAAAAAAAAGGTGGCTCGGTTCTTTTTTCTCATTAACCTTTGGGGAAGATGGCTCAATCCACTTGGATGATGCAATTCATTTGCTTTTGGTTTTGTTTTTAACTAACTGCAATTCAGGAGCATGTACTCAATGCCTACTGTATGCCTAGTAATGGTGGACATGGAAGATATCATATGGTGAGTGCACAAGAAAGGGAAGGTATCCTTGTTCTTAAGGAACTCCTGTATAAGTGAAGAGGAAGGGGGAGGAGAAGCAGCCGTCAAGTAATGTGGTCCTTGCTTGTGCAGAGAGTTTACCAAAGTGCTGTGTGGACATGGAAGATGGAGAACCAGTTCTGGTTGGGAGTGGCAGGGGCAAACACACAGGGGAAGTACTCGATCTGGACTTTGAAGGTTAGTAGGAATTTGTAGGGGCCAAGCAGATGGTAATTCCAGGCAAAAGGAACATCTTAGAAATGGCAAAAAGGAGTGGTCCCACGGGGTAGATTTGGGGGACATTAATTGTGGCTAGGGCTTAAGCTCCAGGCTCATGGGGCAGCTGGCATGCACAGCAGGTGGTTAAACACTCGGCCTTGAGGCACAAAACACAGGTCTGAATTTCAGGCCCTTCTTTCTACCTGTGGTAGGCTGAATAATGCCCACAAAGATACCTTCGTCCCGATACCTGGAACTTGTGGAAATGAAACTATACGGCAAAAGGGACTTTGCAGATGTGGTTAAGCTAAGGGTATTGAGATGGAGAGGTTATCTTGGAAGATAATGGGTGAGCTAAAAATGTAAGGAGTGTCTGTGATATAATAGAAAATATATATATTTGGTCTTTGTCCCCTGTTGCTGACACAGAGCTCCTAAAGTTCTTGGAATTTCCTGGGTAATACGAATGTCTTTTATTCTATTGAGGCTACTCTTAATGAGCCCCTAGATAGCTTTATGATGGGGCTGGTAGCCAGAAAGACCCAAGGCATGGTTACAGCATTGAAATCTTCAGCCCCCTTCCCCTGCAGGCCCCCTACATCCAGAAGGGCAAGGGGGTGGAGGCTGAGTTAATCACCAGCGTGTCATTTAATCGATCATGCCTGTGTGACAAAACCTCCATCAAACCCTGGGAGTTGATGGGCTTCCAGGTTGGTGGGCACCTGGAGATGCCAGAAGGGTAACACACCCAGAGATAGCGTGGGCGCTCTTATGCCCCTGCCCACACACTTGCCCTATGCATCTCTCCCGTTTGGTCATTCATGAGTTAAACCTTTTATAATAAGCTGGTGGTAAGAAAGTAAAATGCTTTCCTGAGTTCTGTGAGTCATTCCAGCAGGTGATTGAACTTAACAGTGAGGGTTGTGGGAACCCTCGACTTTGTAGCCATTTTGCACAGAAGTGTGAGTAACTTGGGGACCCAGTACTTGGGACTTGTGTCTGAAGTGGGGGCAGTCCTGTGGGACTCAGCCCTTAACGCTGTGGGTCTGTGCTGACTCCAGGTAGTTAGTGTCAGAATCGAACTGGGCTGTAGGATGGTTGGTATCTGGAGAGTTGGCTGGTGTGAGGAAAGGTCCTACATATCTGGTGTCAGAGGCGTTAGGAGTAGAAACAGCGGAGAGGGTCCTTCCAGAAAGAGACAGGGTGATCTGACTGTGGAGAGAAAGGATGTGTTACAGAAGCAGGGACTGGAGTAATGGCTCTGAAGACAGAGGCAGTGGCCACCAGCCAAGGATCGTGGGCACCCTGGTAGCTGTAAAGGACAAGGAATCCGATTCTGCTCCCAGAGTCTCCAGAAGAAAGCAACCCTGCCGACTCCTTGATGGTCGCCTAGTCAGATTCCGTGCTTCCCTCCAGAACCGTGAGGTAATACATTTAGCTTCAAGCTACTAAGTTTGTGGTGATTGTTACAGCAATTAGGAAACTAATGCAGTGTCTAGATGGCCTTTGGAATTTACTTCTTTAAGCCGCGTGTGTAAAAGTGGGAGTAAATGGGAATAATCATGCTGACAGCAGCAACCTCATGTTGTGTTTTGGTGAGGATTGTGTGTGTCTCCTTTAACACGGGGATTAGCCAGCTACCTGGCATGTAGGCAAGATTTATTTGTGAAAGTAGATAAAAATAAGAGACCTCATCACAGATCAGAATGACTTTTTGCTACAATGCTTGTTGGCTTGTCTTTGTTTCTAGCGAAGCACTAAGCACTGAGGCGAAGGGACCATATCTGTTGGGTTTATCCCTGTCTCCCCAGCGTTTGGCACGGCCCTGGCATGTTTTGCATTCTAGAATTAATTGATAAACGATTGGATGCATGCTCTGTTGTATTTAGAGGTTCCAGATCAGAGAGGGGAAATGCACAGCACAGAAGGCAGTTAACAGAGGGAGAGGCAACAGGTAAGGAGACCAGTGTGGGCCCCACAGTAATCCAGGTGAGAAGGGTTTTTCCTGTCTGGCTAACATCCCTCCTGTCGTACTTTTATGCTCATGCCCTTTAATTCTGTTCGCAGAGCAAGAGAACAGCTGCACACTGTCCTCAAATGGTCTCTTCCCTACCATTAATTTGTTCTTCAGCCTTCTCTTCCCAAGCAAAATGACCCAAATTATTTTGGCTTTCCCTTATTCATAGGACAGCGTTGTGAGGCCTTGCAGATGTTGCAGATGATGGTCCAGAGGATAGATTTGGTTTGCACACGTGTTTTAAGGGATCCACACATACTTTTTTTTTTTTTTAATGTGAATTATAAAACATGGCAGATTGAACACATGCGTTTATTTCTGGACCCTCCCAAAGTCTACTAAAATGGAAGGAAAGGAATAAAAAATGACACAAGTTCACAAGAACAGAGATAACGAGAGAGGAGAACGGACAAGGGCATCAGTAACTGTGGGATCTAGAAGGCAGATGGGGGGCACTGCACCCCCATGGCTCTGACGCCCCCCACCCCCTTCATGCACACATGGGGTTGGGACTGGACGCTGGAGTGAACGTCGGGAGATTGCCTCCAAGTCTGTGTCCTGGACAGAGAAGACCCCTCAGTCTCCTCCTCTACCCAGAGCTCAGAATATGTGTGGCAGGTTTCCTGTCCTCTAGACAAGAAATTGTTTGATGTCTGTGGGCAAAGGTCCCAGCCCAAGAGTCTGGCACTGACGTTTAGGACAGCCCATGTGCTCACTTGAGGTCATTTTAAGTTTCTACTCTCAGCTTCAAACCCAGCCTCGTGTGCTCTGCTCTGCGATGCTGGGGCTGGGACTCTGCTAACATTTCAGTCCTGCCCTTGGCTCCTGTGAGGTTCTATGAATAGGGCACTAGAGGAAAACTAAGGCTGGAGAGAAGAAGGGGTTTGCTCCTGCTTATCTACAGTCTGTTTTTTGCAGGACTTCCTCACCTGGGTGTGCAGTTCATTCCAACTTTAGTCTATCCCCTCCCAACACCCACATTGTGGTGCCTCCTTCTCAGGGGCCTGGGCCCCAGGTCTGAGGGGGGGCTCCCTTCCTAGCTCCTAAACTCTAGTAATCCTAATTCCTCACTTCCCTTTGTTGTGCTGGCTCTCTGAATGGCACTTGTCACAGGTGCTATTTATGTGACATTTCAGTATTTTCCTTTTGGCTTTTCCAGCACCCCCATACCTAGCTAGCAACCCTTTAGTAAGGTTCCTCTGTGTGGGGTTCCTCTTCCTTGACTGGACCCTGACTAATGGACCTAATAAGAGACCAATACTCGTTTCAACACCCTTTAGTGAAGGCCAACAGCCAGGAAGTCCACCCACATGAGATACTGGTCAGAGGGCACAAACGTCCAGTTATAAGATGAAGAAGTTTGGGGAATCTAATGTACTGCATGGTGATTCTGGCTCATCATACTGTATCATACTTGAACAGTGCTAAGAGGGTAGATCTTAAATGTTCTCACCGCAAACAAAGAAATAGTAATTATGTGATGGGATAGAGTTGGTAGCTGATACTCTGGTGATAGTCATTTTGAGATTTATAGGCGTATCCAGTCAACACCCTGTGCACCTTAAACTTGATGGTGCATGTCTGTTATATCTCTGTAAAGCTGGGGGGGTGGGGGGAAATTAAAAAAAAATTTTTTTTTAATTAAAAAAATTTTTAAAAAGCTTACCCGTGAATTCAAAGCTGCCAAGCCATTTTTAGTGTCTCATTCATATCTACTGTGAAGAGTCAGTACACATTGGAGGAAAATCTCTAATATAAAAGTCAGAGGTCCATTTTGACAGATGAAAGAAAGGAATACCTAAGAAACAGAGATGAGGGAGAAGAGGAGCACTCAGCTAACTTTTGGTCTTAAGAAAGTTAGTAAATGGTTCTGGGCTTCTGTGTTCTTGTAAAGAATATGGGGATGACAATACTTAGTCTCTCATGAAATTGTTGGGAGCTTAAATCCTGTAACACCAACATCTAGCATAGTTCTTGACACAGGATGACGTAAACGTTTTGTTAATAATAATAATAATAAGTAGTAGTGATGGTCAGAAAAATTCTTGGCTTCATATCCCTGTTGAATGGGGAGCCTCGCCACCTAAGTTCTTTCAAATGACTTTAGGCTAATGAGAAGAAAACACAAACTAACAACTTATTGAACACCAAGTGTCAGTCTCTGGGATAACTCTACATTATCCTGCTTATTGCTGGTAAAAGTCCACGAGTCTGGGTGTTTTACACCCACTACATTAGGAAACCGGGGTGCGGAAAGTACTGCCTGATTTTAAAGCTCCAGTCAGCCTCTTAAAGGGGACTGCATGCCCAGAGAGAAAGCCTGCCGTGAAGTTTCGAAGGGGCCATATGGGCAGACAGCCTCTTATTCTGGCTAATTTAAAACCAGGAAGGTGTTCCGAATAGGACACAGCTGATAAGAATAATCCCAAGTGAGGGCTCATTCCTTCAGGCATGGACAGGGCCACCCAGCAGCTGACAATGTTAATAAAATTGTCAGGCAGCTATTAGAATAACTTAAAATTATCCAGATTTTTATAGCTACCTAAAAAGGCCAAATGGCTCTTGTCTTTGCCCATAAAATGAACATCTGTTAGCTCCTAAAAGACTAGTATCCGTGCTCAGTGGCTGGACCTCAGTCCCTCTCTCCTCCTGGGATGCTCAATTATGTACTATTTTTTTTTTACCCCCATCTCTAAAATGGTCTGTCCCTACAGCAGATACATCTGCTTGATGTTTCTTTGTTCTAAATATTTTTACCTTTTTTTCTCCCACTGAAAGAAACCAAGCATTCGAGTTCAACGCATGTCTTGAGCTCTAACCTATGCCATATCTTGCTCTGTGCTGGCTCTTTGGTATATGAGTTCGTGCTCTCCGTGTCCATTCCTAGTGAATTAGTAGCTGGGCGTTATCCGGCAGCCATTTTCAGGCCAATTGTGCTGACCGCTGTGCTTGGCACTTAGAAATTAGCATATACCTCTTGTATGTACAAGGGGAAAGGGTCTTAGGACTGAATTCTTTTCCATTCTGAAAATCAGCATAGTCTTGGGGTGCCTGGGTGGCTCAGTCAGTTAAGTGTCCAGCTCTTCTTGATGTTGGCTCAGGTCATGATCTTATGGTTCCTGACATCGACCCCCGAGTTGGTTCCACACTGAGCGTGGAGCCTGCTTGGGATTCTCTCTATCCCTCTCTGCCCCTGCCCCACTCATGCATGTGCACGTTCTCTTTCTCAAAATAAATAAACTTAAAATCAGCACAGTCTTAATGTCATGTCTTAGAAATATCAGGAGGGGCTGATGAGCCCAGAACTTAAGCCAGCAGTGATAAGCACTTGCAGACAAGGACCAGGCCACCTAGTAGCTGTCTGCTCTTGGGTCAGTGACCACCTCAGTCCACCTCAGTGTTTTTATCTGTAAATTGGGGATGAAAAATCTCTGCCCTAGAGTGTTAGTATCTGGATTATTGGAGATGCTCCGTGAGACATACACAGAGTGGCACCTGGCACAAGAGTAGGGGCTGAATGGATGGGGCTCCTAGTCTCCCCCCTTTTCGGGACTTCTACATCTGTGCATCCATCTGTTGCCTGCACAAACCCATCCTAGAGCCTGTGGGGACAGAGACCAGTATAACAGCTGTTACAGGTGGGGGAAAATGGGACCCTAAGAGATTATTAACAAGTTCCTAGATCTCACATGAGGAAGACTTAGGTTAATACAGTTAGCATGTGATGGAGTTAAAGGATATATGTGGCCCTCTTCATTTCTGTTTTTTTCATTCATTATTTAGTAAGCATTAATTAAGCACCTACTATGTGCCAAGCATATCAGAGTTGGATACCACTGCTATACCTAAGTTCATGGCACAATTACACTAAAATGGCTTTCTGGATCATGTCGGCACTCCTGAGGCTTCAGGCCCTTCCGTATAAGCCCTGCCTTGCAGGTAGGTGTTCAGCCTCTGTTGTATGCATCCTTTGGAAAGAAGCTAACCTCACAGGACAATCTTCTCTGCTTCTGGACATCTTGAGCAAAGCTTGGATAAGCCTAAACCACTGCCTGTCTTCTTCTCCCTGTTTAGAGTCATGCCCTCCAAGACCTAGAGCTGAGGCTGATTGATTTTCTGATGATGTCCTTTCAGGTAATTAACGGCTGGCTTCATGGCTGCCTTCAAGGCTTACCTCCATCAGGCCCAATGTCTGAATTCCTCTAGGAAGTGGGATTCCATGTTTACCGGGATCTCTGTCTGGGGTGGCAGCACATGATCACAAAACCAGCATAGGACCGTACTCATGTTCCACTCTGCCATTTTCTTGCTGTGTGACCTTGAGCCAGTGAGTCGGTCTCTAGGCTCCTCAAAAGGAAGGGGCAGTCACAATGATGTGGACCCTGGATAGTTGAAGGATTAATTGATGTAGCTTTGCATGATAGTGCTGTATGTGTGTCTAGCCGTCCACACAGGCAGTGCTTCTGACTTGATGGGGTCAGGTCTCAGGTTATGGATGAAGATGCTGATGTACCATCAGGACACGTGAGCCTCCAACCTCCCAGCCTGGAACGTCTGTTAGAAGGTCAGGGTGAGGCTGGATATCAGTGCCCTGTATGTGCCCTGAATGACCGGGTGGAAAGTCAGGATGGCCAGTCTCTGCAATGTCTGAATTCCTGCTGTGCACAGGGTGGTACTTGATTGCAATTCTTGCTGTGCACAGGGTGGTACCTGATGGCCAGACAATAAGATAGCGTCCTTCCAGTCCAGAGAAAAGGGCCAGCTAACCAAATGATCATATCCGAGTCTGAGTCCATATGCAGGCTGGTATTTCTCAAATTTGGATGTGCTTCAAAGTCTGTCTCCTAGGGAACTTTCAGACCATGGGTCCCGTGCTTGAAGATTCAGATTCTACAGGTACGGAGTGAGGTCTGTGCACTATGAGACTGACACAGTTGACTTCAGGGGGCACAAGAGAGCAAACACACCTAACTTCTCAATACTGGTGAGCTGAGGTCGTATGAGACCTGGGATAAAAGGACATTTTGCCCCTGGATTGTTTGGTCTTCATTTTTAGTTTGCTGGGAAAATATAAAACCAATGCCATTAGGAAGCTTATCTGATAGCTTTAAAAAAATGCTTCAGTGAAACAGTCTTGCCCTACAGGAAGTGAACATCTTTGGTTTGCCAAGTTCTAGGCCAATTGTTATATATGTCACTTCAGTTAGGTGAGCTTTTGCTGCAAGTGACAGGGCTTTAAGCCATAAGGAGGTAGGGAAGCCCAGGGCCTTTGCAGCAGCTCCACGGTGTCCTCAAAACCCCAGATTCTTCCCATCTTTTTATATTCTTAGTGTGTTGGCTTTTTGTCTCCATACTTCTTGCTTCATGGTTGCAAGATGGCTGCCATGGCCCAGGCCATCTTATCTTTACTCCAGGGTCTCTAAAGAAAGATAAAGCAAGGCGAAAATCCTTTCTCTTCTGGAAGTCCTACCTTTTCATTGAGAGTAAGAACCTCCACCGCTGTCAACTATGTCGTCTTTCCTTTGGGGTACTTAGTGCTCTCTGCCCTGCCAACAGCTCTACACATTAGGCTGCTTTTTGTCTCCTGTGTACTTCATTGCCCACTATCATTTTTGGCTCCAGGTGCCCACTTGGTAAATGCCCTTGACTGGATTCCTGTAGGTAATTAGGTATCCACAGTAAATTAGGAAGATTCTTAGCTACTGCATTTGGATGGACCTTAGTGGTGGAGTTGTGATTCCCACGGTGCTGGTTCAACCTGAGGGGCCACCCAACCTGAGGTTGGGTTGATAAAGCAGGAGGCCATCACAACACTCAGTGGCAATGAGCCAGGTATTAAAGAGGGTTTGATATTTCTTCTAATGAAAAGCACGCAAGATACCATTTGAAGTTCATCTTCCTCCAACTCTTCAGAGAGTTCTTTTTTGGTAGGACATGGCTGGTAGAAAAGATACTGGGGAAGTAAAAAAAAGAGAGAGTAGAGAAGATATTCACCGTTCCATGTTTAGGGAGTTGGGTAAGGGAGATGGAATGTTGTAACTTTTGATGGTGGGTGTACAATAATTGTTGTAGTTGATGAACCTCTCCACCTTGGAAGGTAAGGGTATAAGACTAAAGAATTTCACAAATGTAAATACCGAATATAGTGCCCCATATTTAGTAGACATGTATTAAATTATCTGCTATTATTAATCTTGGAAACTGTATGAGATTTGACCCTCTAAAACCCACAATTTGAAGGAGAAGAAAGGAGGTACATTAATTACTCTGTGCAAAGATCTATTGCTAGAACTTTTCTTTTTATTCCTCCAATAGACTGAGATCGATATTAATATACTGATTTTACAGAGCAGAAAATTTGGGGGCTCTGGAAAGATTAAGCTATTTGTTCAAGTCCAGAAATCGGTTTGATTTATTTTGTTTCCTTTACTCTTAAGAAACTAGAACTTTCTATCTCCTGGACTTCCTTCTCTTCTCTTTGTATACTAATTAATCAAATAGTCAATTAACCTACTGTTCAATTAAAAATACAGCAGATGAGGTCTGGGGATGCAGAGATATAGTCACAGGCTTGCTCCCATGCAGCTGTTTAGTTGTTCAAGCTCAGAAGTATCTTGGCACCAAAGCTGTTCTTCTGCTCTTCCATATGGAAACTGCGTTTCTGCCTACGGACGTCTAGCCCTGCTCTAGGGTAGGGTATGACTTGTCTTTTAGGAACACCGGCTCATTCTCCCTCCTCTCCTTTCTGGGCCTTCTCTCTCCTCTCATTTTTCCCTCTTGCAGTTACAGTTCCTTTCACCCACATAGTCAGTCACTTTCTCTTTGTGTTGGCACTTTCCTTGAATGGGGTCAGCATCTGGGCAGATGGTTGTACCTTCCACAGAGGAGCCAGGGGACCGCAGACTCTGTGGCACTCAGAAGCTGGGTCAGGAGGTGTCACATCAGATACAGGGGCATGTTAAGTCATCTTGATGGTGGAGAAATGGTGAAAGTGGTTCAAGTTGACACTCATCTTTGAGGTGGTCTCTGAGCTGCCCACCATCCCAGTACTTCTCACCAAGAGTCATGTCAGGATTGAGCTCCCTGAAGGTAAATCTCCTCTGTCCATGCTCTGTGCTCCTACCACATCACCTACTTGGGTCTTTGGAGCCCCTGCCACGTGCCAGTGTCATTGTCACTGAGCCAATGTTTGTCAACGTGTATTCTGAGGACCACCAGCCTAGAAACATGTGGGGCTTCCTTAGGAAAACAGATTTCCAGGTCCAGGTCCCCAGACCTACCAGGATTTGACCTTGAGATCCATATTTTTACCCAACTTCATGGGTCATACGGATGCAATCTTTGGGTCATGCTTTGAGAAATGCTTCTTCACTCAACTGTGAGCTGCATGGGAGCAAGTCTGTGACTGTATCTGTGCAGTCCCAGCATCTTGCCTGATTATTTTTTTAATTGAATGGTGGGCTAATTGACTATTTGATTAATTAGTATACAAAGAGAAGAGAAAGGAGTTCAGGAAATGCAAGTTTCCTGAGAGTAAAGGAAAACAGTATAAATCAGTTGCCCTGAAAGATCAGAATGGCCTTTGCAACTTAAGAACTTGTGTTCAGCGTTTTCCGTGTGAACTCTTCCTGGGGCCCCACTGTCGCTGGTCTCCCTGGATCGTGTCAAGCCAGACCCTTACGTGGGGAATTTACCTGTATTGTGAACAGACGCCTGCACTGGGCTTTACTCATCTGACGAGTGCTTCCAGACCCTAAGCCTGGTTTGGGCATTACCTTCTCCTGAAACACATTCTGTTTTTCTCCAGATCAAGCTGGATCAGTCTCTCCTTTACATCAGTGCCATCTCTTTCTAAAACCGGCCTCCTCAAGAGCTTTGCTTTGTGTTATTTAAAATGTTCACATCTCCCTTATTAGACTAGAAGCCCTTGAAGACCAAGAACTTCATGTGCTGTGTACATGGTAGGCACATAAATCCTTCCGGAATAAATGGTTAATGAAGTGACCAGGTTCTGATACCAGCTCTGCTTCTTAGGAACTAGCTGACTTCATCTCACTGCGTCTGATTTTCCTGAATATCAGAAAATGAATAATTAAGCGGTGGATCGTGCTGTGAATGGAGGAAATACTAAAAGATGGACTTGGGGCTCTTTATTATCATTTGTAATACATAGCAGAGAGAGCAATTACTTTAGCTCATCTTCCAAAGTTGGAAAGATATTAGTTAACTTTGCTTTGACTTTTTTCCCCTCGTAGTAATTTTTTAGCAGGCATTCATTCATGGGGTCTTTATTGTATTGGGTAAGCCCATATATTTTTCTTCTTCTTTTTTTTAGCAGCTTTATGAAGATATAATTCATATACCATAAAAGTTACCCTTTTAAAGTATGTAGTGCAGTGATTTTTAGCATAGTCAAACATTCAAAGAGTTGTGCAACTATATCAGAACTTTTTAATTTTAGAACATTTTAATCACCCCAAAATAGATACTTCTCAGCCTTTTGTGGTCACTCCCCATCATTCCTCACCCTGCCAGCTCATGGCAACCGCTAGCCTACTTTCTGCATCTAGAATTCACCTATTCTGTTTCATATAAATAGAATAATACATTATGTGATCTTTTCTGGCTTCTTTTGCCTAGCATGTTTTTAAGGTTCATCCACGTTGTAGCATGTATCAGTACATCATTCCTTTTTATGGCCAAGTCCTATTCCATTGTAGGGTTATACCACATTTTTTAATGCATTCGTCAGCTGATAGACATTTGGGTTGTTTCCACTTTCTGGCTCTTAGGAATAATGCTGCTATGAATATTGCATAGCTCGTTTTTGTGTGGACATGTATTTTCAGCTCTCTTGGGAATATACTAAACAGAAGGTCTGTTTAATATTTTGGGGAACTGCCAAACTGTTTTCCAAAGTGTCCCATTTGCAAGCCTGTATCTTAGACCTAGCCTTTCGTGTGCTAAGAATACCAACGCCTGTGTCTTCATTGAAAGCCAGCTAATCAGACAGGTGAAACACACGTGACGAATGTGGAACAAAGAACTGCAGACTCCTCCATCACTGCAGCCACTCTGAGGCCCAGTTCAGACACAGTGAGTGGGTCCAGTGTGATGGGTAAAGACACAGAGGATCCAGGGCTTAGGGGTCGCCTTGGGACAGATGAAGTTGTTTAGCCATGAGGCAAAGGCAGGATGGTATCTAAGAGGTAAATTTCCATGACGGGTGCCTGCATCCTGATCACACATCATGTATCACTTGTATTTGTTTTTCTTTCTCTTCAGTGGCATGCAGCAGAATTGCTTGAGAGGCTATTTCCTGCAGCTTTTGGCTTCCGTCTCTGTACTTTGTACAATAGTTACAATCAAGGTTCATAATACCTCCAATCTCTTACTGGAGGTCACACCTTCTGTGCTGCCAAATCGTGCTGATACCGTGGCCCTGAGGTGGCCACTGATTTGCCCAGGAGACTGTTTTTCACTGAAGGTGTTTTCTCTGGGCCTCCATCCTAAAGGATTAAGCAGAGCCTGTTAGAGCCGGCAGGTCAAGGGTCCCTCTGTTCTTGATGGCAGAGCAGGTAATGAGACCTTCTGCAGTACGGGGTCAGCTCTGACTCTTGTCCTTTCTCCCTGCCCTAATTATTATTTGTCTCAACTGAGGTAGGACTTTCATCTTTATGACAACACCACACTCTCTAATGGAAAGATTCTAAACAAAAGATTAACAAGCATTTAGACCCTTCCTAAACCAGAAGGTCTGTGTACTGAGTCGACAAATGCAAAACCACCTCAGTGGTAGCAGCCTTACTGCATTTCAGACAGAATTCCCTGGGGTCCCTCTTGCCAGGTTTCTTTGCCACAACAAACTGCCTCTACCAGAGATACATTCCCCTGTAGAGACACTGGAAGAGAAAGGGCTCTCTGTACCATGCCTACTGACAGTGGGCTGAGCTTTTCTTATGGCTTCTGTTTGATTTGAAGGTGTTTTGTTTTGTTTTAGCTTTACCTTGTGATTTTTGGTAGACCAGTGACTCCAGCCAACCAGGAAGCAGGAGTGGCTTTTCAGACCTCGAGGAGGCTCACACCTGTATTGGAATGAGAGGAAGGTTTGACTGAAAGGCTTTTGGGATGAAGGCAGTTGTCTGGCACCCGAACTCACCCCGGAAGGGTGCATGTTGGAGGGAATGAGAGAACACGGAACGGGATGACGACGCAGACGTTCTGGGGTCCCAGCGTTGTGTTGGTAGTTTCCCAGGTTCAAGTAAACACATTTTACATGGGACCCTATACTTGGAACATTAGAGATTTTAGAAGATGATGAGGGCACAAAGAAAAATTAGTAGGTTAGAAAGGAAATGGCATGAGCAGTTGCCAGGGATGAGAGAGTACAAGGGAGTAGCTACAGTTTTGAAAGCAATGGACAGTATCAGGGAGGTGTTTGCAGTCAGATGAGACAGGTCAGGATCCTGACTGCTGGGTAGTTAGTTGACTCTCCGTGTATGATAAAGTGGTACAGAGCTATTCACACAGGGTGCCAGCATCAGTATCCTGGTTGGATATCATACTGTACTTAATGTCAGACGTCACCATGGGAGAAATTGTGTGAAGGGTACGTGGGACCTCCCTGTGCTATGTTGCAACATCTATAATTATTTCAAACCAAAAAAGGTCCTGTTTTTGTTTTTGTTTTTGTTTTAACTTGGGAGGAAAAAAAGGAAATAGTACTGCAAACAGAAAAAAAAGTAAATGATGTGATGGACAGGGCAAATAATGTCCTAGCGTCTAACTAGGTATAACCTCTATTGCGCTTCTGACAAATAGTGTCATTTCAAACCAGAAGGCAGCCCCTGGTGGCTTGTGTGGTGTCCATCATCAAGATTCCCCAAGAGGAAATTGTTTGGCTCATGTCACACACAAGGGACTAATCTCAAAATTATATGCTAAGAACTCCTAGAAATTAACATGAAAAAGACCAACAACTATGGTCAAAGAATATGAACACATCATTCACAGAGGAAGAAATACCAGTGGTTCCTAAACATAAAAGAGACTCAACCTCTCTCTCAAAAATTAAAAAAACAAACAGTTATGCATATAAGACTATACTGAGATACCACTTTTAAAATCTGAGATTTGCAAAGATCTGTAAATTTGGTTAACACGTTCTGTTGACGGAGCTGTGGGAAAGCGGCCCTCTCAGGCTTTTCTGGTGGGAGTATGAACGGGCGACTCGGCGGAACTGACAAAATTCCTGGAACAGAGAAAATTCATTTTGCCCTTCCCCAGTGATACATTTATAGCTGGAGCATGGATAAGCAGACAAGGGCTACCCTTCCCAGCAATGTGTCTGCTGCAACTCAGCAGTAGGATGTGAATTAAAAACGTGCCTGTGTATGCGTGTGCGCGCATGCACATTTGCAGAAATGGCCACAAGTTCCTTCCTTCCCTGTGCGCATGCCCTGCACCACGGCTTTGCAGCCCTGCCCATCAAGAGGAGGAGTTTGTCTTTACTTCCTGAATCTGGGCTGCTCTTAGCACTTGTTTTGGCCCATGGGATGGGAGCAAACGCGACCTGAGCAGAGACTGGAAAGCTTTGGGTCTCACCCCTCTGCTGCCTTCTGCTGTGACGTGAACACACTTGGGCCAGCCTGCCAGAGGATGAGAGACCATGCGAAGAGAAGTCCCTGTTGCCTGAGCTGCCTTATGAGGGTTGCAGAGGCCATCACATAGTAGCCAACCCCAGCTGATCCACGAGCCAACTACAGATGCTGAGCAAACTCAGCCATGAGACCATGCATGGTCCACCTGCATGTTGAAGCCAGTACGTCTTGGGGGGATTTGTTACACAGCAGTGCGGGTCCCAGTGTGTTCTTTCTGAGACAAGTTCTCTAAGAACCACATATGCCCTGTCATGCTCTCTCTTCACCATTTCATCATCATTCCTGAGATAACTCATAGTTCAATCTCATCTTCAGTTAGACAGGCAGTACCAGCGAATATTCATCAAGACTCTACTTGGCAAGTGCTAAGGACTCAAAGTCAGATGCCCTGGCTTCAGGAAGCTTACCTTCCAGCAAGAGATAAATAGAAACAGTTATTTCAGGTGCTGGCAAGTGCAGTGATGGGAGTAAATTGGGAAGGTTCAGATGCCCTCCCTCAGTTGACAAGGAGGGAAGTGTAGGGCACTTAGCGCTCAGTGCTTGCCTTTCACAAATGAGTGAAGTAAGTCACAAAGTGATAGCTCGTGTTTTGCACAGTAATCCCGTGAATTTCCTGCAGTCTGTGTTTCACAGAGCATTACAGAAACCAGGACAGAAATACAGAGAAAACCATAGGGAGTCCAGCAGAGCAAACCCAGGATTAGGACTCCACTGTGGACTGCAGAAGCAGTCGGGGAGTGGACTGTGCTTCAGCCTAATGCACAGGGAGTAGCTGGACACGTGTCAGGGGCAGCGTGAGTTGGAGATGACAGTTCTGAACTGCTGTGCTCTGCAGAGAGAGGTCTGAGTTCCCTGCATGCTTGTTAGAAATGCAGAAGCCCAGAGGATGTTCCCTGCACAATTGTGGGATCCGGGAGACTACATTTTATCACTCCTGTGTGCAGGGCTCAGGCTCACAGCAGTTTAAGAACTACTGAAATTGATGAATCACGGTCTCTTACAAGAGAGACAAGCCTCTCGACAAGGGAAAGCCAGCTGGAGCAACTTTCTAACCCAAGGAAAAGAAAATGCTCTTTAAATAAATACCAAGAAGAAATAAATCCCCCTTTCCTTCAGAACACAACTTGGAAATGTTGTCTTTTATGTCCGACATTAAAAACAATGTGGGCTAGTGATGTAGCCATCCCAGATCAGGCCTCTGAAAAAATGAGTGGTTTCTTTCCCCCCCCCACCCTTGTTCTTTACTTCTAAAATATTGTTTCTTTTAGTTAAATGACAGACTTCAGTAGAGCAGAGAAGATGTAAAAATAGCAACTATTTAAAAGAAATTTGGGAAGGGAATCATCATTTTTTTTTTTTTTTTAATGTAGGAAGTAAAGTCCTCAGGGGTGGGAGATGGGGAGCCTAGTTTGTGATATGGAACCTGAAAGATGTGCCCTTTGCCCCATGAATGAAACCTGAAGGGTCTGGCTGGGGCTTCCTTTTATCAGCTCAGGTAACCTGCCTCAGGACCTGGATGGAGCTTAAGGTGAGTTTTAGAGGTAACAGTGCCCCCTTCTGGCGTGAGTGGTTTTTAACAGAACTTGCAAAATCCTGGGCCCTCTGTGTCTGGGGTAGAATCTGTGCCTTAGCCATCCACCTCCCAGAGTTCCCCGGTCTCCTTGGGGTGAACCTCTCTCTAGAGCACACGTGTCCTCCTGACGTGTGGGCAGCTCAGAGGCCTTCAGGGTTTTGCCAGAGATCAGTGTGCAGGAGGAGTTGGATTTTCATTCAGCAGCTTAGGCATATCCGTGGGATTTCATTCTTCCTGTGGAAGCCAAAGTCCCTTTAGACTGTGGTATCAGGTGGCCGCAAGTGAAACCTTTTATTTTCCTTTTCCTAAAACACGTTACACCCAGCTGACTAAATGGAATTTTTCTTCGTGTCTGTTCTTGCTAGGTATTTCAGATTATTACCAGAATTTTAAACCTTGTCTAGTACCCCCAGCCGTATCCCTTTGTCTGAACCAGTCCCTTAGGGACCCTCCCAGGAAATAGCTGGCACTCTTTTTACTATGGACTGTCAGCCTCATTTCTCACACATCGACCCCTATCCTGGAGAACTGTCCGTGGCCTGCTGACTTAGGAGGGTCCCTGTGGGTAGAACTTATGTGGGATCCTGTTATGGTCAACACTAGTGGAGAAGGACCCGTCGGCCAGCATTCCAAGTCCTGAGCCTACCACTTACCGGCTGTGTGACTTTGGGCAGGTGGTTTAACTTATTTGGGCCTCAGTCTCCTCATGTGTAAGATGGGGATGACAGTAACAGAATCTAACTCATATGGTTAGTGTGACAATCCAGTGAGGTAATAATATATGTTACGTGTTTAGAACAGTGATTAACAAAAGATGCTCAGTGCACATTTGCCATTGTTCCAGCTCCTTCACTTAAAGGCCCGAAGTTCTCCTGTGGTTGTCTTCTTGGCCATAAAAACAGCCTTAAGTCCTATCCTGAATCCCACTGCCTTGGGAAGAGAGAGCCCCAAGTAATAAAAAGTCTATCTAAAGATGGTAAGGAATGTCACCTTCCACTTGTAATCTCCTGGACCTAATTGCTGGGGTCCAACTTTGTGGCCTTATTTTTGTAGAAGAAGCCACTGTGGCTGACCCAAATCTACCCCTTCCTTCCCAGGGTGTGCTGCGTCTGGTGATACAACAGTTGGGTGCTGGGCCAGTTCCTTGCCATGCACCCCATTCCTAAGTCCGGGGAGGGGGAGGGCTCTTACCTGGGGTCCATAGATTATGGCAGTTCTCAGACCCCTCAGAAGGTATGTGCAGAACTGTTTGTGTATTAGGTGCAACTTTGGTGGCACTGTCACACGTGGGTTGTCATTTCTTAGACGGAAACTGTCACGGATGTGAGAGTGTGCCCCTGATACTTGACAGGTGATCATGAGGAAGGGGAGAGTTGGTGGTGAGGGAAGTAAGCTTGTAACCACCTCGCAATTTTTCATCCTTCAGCAGCTTTGCTCAGTAACGGAGAGTTCGCTTTCCTATGGCTCAGGATTACCAGTCAGTGCTTATTCACAATTAAGGAAACTATGCAGGGGAAGAAAGAAAAAAAAGCCACATGTACCTTCAAGAACTGGAGATTTTCATCACTTCTTTTGAATTATTCACACTCCGTATTCCCCTTATTAATGCAGATAATAAAGAGTTGGCAACATTTTGGAGGTCTGGGCCCCAACACAAGAGTGTTTGTTTTTCTTTTTAAAGCTCCGGTAAACATTAAAAAAAAAAAAATGATGGGCCCCCCCCCCCCTTGTGGACTTCTGTGGGGTTCTTGTCATCACTGTCTAGTAAGTGGGAGAGAAAAGGGCTTAAACAGGACAAAGTGGGGAGCACTTCCCCCAGTGATACAGGCACTGGTCTTAAGGGTAACGTTGGCAGGTCCTCTGTGGATGGTGTTGCGGGCAGCAGATTGACTGTGTAATTTGTGGAGCCCGGTGCAAAATTACACGTAAGACCTCCTCTTTCTAGAACTGTTAGGAATTTCAGAATGGTGACAGCAGAGTGTTAATCCAAGTGCAGCCTGGGGTTTTTGGTGGCTAAATGGGTCATAAGACCATGAGGCCAGCCCTGGAAGGATGCTGGGATGGGGGCTTATCCCCTATGCTTGCCACACTTTGAGCATCTGGATGTTTGCTGTGTCTCCATCACAGTGTGCACATACCTGCCTCATGACTTTGTACTTGCTGTCCCTCTGCCTGGAAGTCTGTGCCCCGAGGTCACCCTAGGGCCCACCTAGGTTCCTGCTCAGACGTCACCTTAGCAGAAGGGCCTTCCCTGAGCACCCTCCTCCAAATAGCACTCCCTGCCTTTGCAAACACTCTCCCTTACACCCTTTGCCTCAAAGACCTGACTCTCTCCATACATATGGTTCATCATTATTGCTGTTCTTACCCCAGTGAGGTGTAAGCTCTTGTAGGGCTGGGACTTGATCTGAGCTGCTCACTGCTGTATGTATTCTGTAGGGCTCACCCAGTGCCAGTCACACCTTTGTTGTTTGGTATGTGTGGATTGCCTGTGTGGGGATGCTCTTTGCCATCTGGCAAAGCCAAACCAGGTGTGAGGGTTCAAGAGAAGGCTGAGGGTTTGCTCTTGACTCTGCCTGCTTTTATCAGTGATCTGCTCAGGCAGAAGCATTTCTTCCTCTTGGTCTCCATGAGTCTGATTCAGACTCTGTGCCATTTGTAAGATTCAGGACCTTGACTGTGAAACAGAAAACAGGTGTTGGCATGTAAGAGGCCAAAGTCGCCACTGAATTTTAAGAATCTGCTGAAACACACTACTTCCTGCATTGAGTTTGCAGCTGTGGTGTGGGACAGTTCTGAGGTCAGATATGCTGGAGGGAGTGGGGGATTAAACAAGGTGACCTGACTTTTGACTTCAGGGTTCTCAGAGCCCTGTGTGTGCTGACATGCACTGAATTTCACAAACTTATTCATTCATTTCACCAAGTATCTCAGGGCACCGTTCATCTGTGAAGTACACATTGGGACACCCTTGTGTTTTGGCAAATGCCTGTTCCTGGACTCTGCACTCCCTTCCAGGCAGATTAAGTCAGGAGACCCCCACCTCCTTACCTGGGTTCTTCAGTCTATAAAACAAGGATGGCATTTCTAATTTAGTATTGAATGTGTGCTGAGTGAGCCCAGAATTCTTATCCAACTGCAACGTTCTGGAAAAGACAACCCTGGCTTTCTATTCTCTAATTGCTGTCGATATTCCTTCCTTCATTCAGCCAGCCAGCAGATGTATGCTGAGTACCCGTCATGTGCTAGGGATTCTTTGAGCCCCTCAAAAAAGAGCAGTGAAACCAAACCACACCTCTGCCTTTTGGAACATACATTTTCATAGATGTCCAGGATGAGCCACTGGCATGGATAGATTTGCTATCTCTCAAGGTCTCGATGCCTCAATTAGCACTGGAAAAGCCACTCGTAATGGTGTGAAAGGAGGAACATTTGGGCCCAAAGTCTAGAGACCTGAATTACCATCCAGGCCTCACCACCAACAAAAGTGGCTTTGAGATCAAGAGTTTACCCTCTGAAGTCACACCACACCGGGTTCAGTCTCGGCTGTGCTGTTTGCTGACCCCTTGAGCAAACAACTTCTCAATATCAGCTGGTAGTTTTCACATGCAGTATAGGGCCAGGCACACCACCTGCTGCCAAGGAAATACTGCACGTCAGTTCCTTAGCCCAGTGCCTGGTCCCTGTGTGCACGTGATGCTTTGTCCATTCATGTTGTTTGAACCCTCTCTGAACTTAGGCCTCTTGCTTTGGACTTTGGCTGTCCCTTTCTATAAGACCAAGTGTTTGTTTCAGCTCGACATGGGTCTCTTTCAGACTCAGTTTAAGTAGTATTGGACCTGGGATGATTGTCTCTCCTCCACATATACACTGGGCAACTAAAATATGGCAGTATGAGGTCTCTATATCTGTGCCTGTATAGAGATACGTATCATATATGTGTACATAAGTATACATATATGTACATATGCCTTATGTGTGTGTGTGTGTGTGTGTGTGTGCGCGCAAAGAACCTCAGCTTGTAGGTCTGTAGAGTTTTTCTGTTTCTGTCGTTGCAGTCTGTAGTCCGTGTCCCAGCTCCTAAGCGATGATGCGTTTTCACATATGGGGGAGTGCTCCAGGGTCAGAGAAATTAATTTTTGCCCATTCCAGTGCAAGGATTCTATCAATCCTTGTGCGGTCCATGGGGATTTTTATTAATTTCCTCTTTTGCACGTGCTTTATTTCTGTTTATTCTGCTCTCCTGGATCTGTCATCATTCTGCTTACCGTTAACTAGTTTCCTGGAGCAGAAACATCTTCTTGCTGCTGGTCTCCATCGTCTGCATGCCAATTCTACGATTCAGGAGCCTGGCCATACAACTGTATGGAATAGGAACCAAAAGGTTCTGGAATTGCCCCATGCTCAGTAATACTCAGATTTCACAAGGGTTAGCCCATTTAGCACACAAAGGAATCTCAGCCAAAATTTAGACATGGGTAGCTTTTCCTATTACCTCGAAATTAGTCTCGATTACCCTTAAATTATTGAAGATTGACCGCCATGCAAAGTAGTTTCTCCTTTCATTAATCTTACTAAATGGCTGCATTTGTTACAAATCTTCCCCCCCTCCCCCCAGCACGATTCCCTTTCTCAGAAAGGCTCTTCTGCAGTACCTTTCTTTTACATTCCTTACTTTTGTTTGAGCATTTTGATTAATGGTCACACCAAAGCACATCCTGACAGCCCTGCTTCTCACCTATGTTTCTCCAGCAAAGCATCTGAATGCAATGTTTGCATCTTCCGGGATCCTTGGGTGTTAGGTGCCACTGCCCCCCCCTCCCCCCCCCAAAAAAAAAAAAAAAAAACTTGGTCAGGGTGATATAGCACATCTCACTCAGGCATTTAAAAAAGAATGTAAAAAAAAAAAGAAAAATAACAGTGCATGTTCCTCATTATAGAATAAAGTCTGTGCATCACAGAATATGTTGGAGACTCGAGAAGATTGGGAGAAGTGAGGGAAATCATACTTCTACTACTTAGAAATCACCACTATTTGATCAGTTACTTCGAGTTTTTCTCTACATTTTTCAAGACAGTTGTGTTGCTTCTGTAGGCAATTCTGATTGTTTATATTTTCACTTAACATTATTGATCCATATAATCATCACTTTCACTATCTGGGTAATGTTCCACTTAGTGATATATCATAATTATTATTTTAAGACATTCTCACTACTTGGGGCCAATTAGGATGTTTCTGATTTTTTTTTTTTTTTGAAGATTTACTTAAGACTTTACTGAATTTCTGTGGCATATAGCATTCCTTCTTCCAGATTCATCTTTCAGTATAAATTAGCAGAGTGTGATTTTGGGGTTTGAATTTTCTGAAGGTTCCTCATCGAAATTTTCAGTTTTCTTCTTACAAGGCATGCTACTATATATATATAGTACAGCCAGTGATGTCAGAGAGAGCCCTAGCAGAGGTATAAATTTAATGTTTTAGGTCACAATGAAGTTCTGACTCTGATTTTTCTTTCACAGTACATTTTTTATAAAAGAAAAAAAAAAGAAAAAAAGAATGGCTTAAAAAAAAAAATTTGTGTGACCTGACCACCAACTGACAAGTAAGTGGTTCCTTGTCCTGGGCCTCAGTTTTCCTCCCTGTAAAATAAAGAGGTCAGACAAGGTGATGCCCTGCAGTCCCATCCACAGGTGTGGGCGGTTGATATAGTTGGACAGTTCGACAAAAGCATCTCTTCTGGTGGAGTTGAAGGAGGAAAGCTGGCCATTAAGTAGAAAAATGATGTTCTGTTTCATGGGAAAAGGCAACCTTGACATCATTCAGATTTGTCTTTACCAAGCTGGGGTGTGCAGAAGCTGCCTCGCAAGATGCAGGATATAGCAGAGGCCGTCAGAGAGGAGAAGACCCACTCCTCCTTGTAAACACATTCCTTCTGCCGAGTCCAGGGTGAGGCATTCCATCTCTGCTATAGGGGCCTGCAAACATCCCAGCTTTGGGGGAGTTCTGTCTCTAACCTGGAGCCATCCTGTCTTTATGGGATTAATCTCAGGGGTGAAACTGCTTAGTTCACCTAAATCTTTAGAATATTGGGGAACGATGATAGCAGAGCCGAAATGCTCTGGGGTTTATGATGCAAAGCTGATTCCTGCTTTGCTCTCAGTAGCGGCACCATGGATAACACATAGAAAACCTCTTTAAATGCCAGGAAAATACCACCCGTGTTGTCTGTGTCAAAGCCTTCAAGTCTCCGTAAGAGTTTAAAGGATACTCAACAAATATTACCACGTAGGGTATTAAGCTTCCAGATGAGGGCACAAGGAAGTACGCACACAGGTACAACTCAACGCGGGCAGCACTGGCAACATAAAGAAGTGGCGATAAAACCTGCATGCGAAGGTATCCGAGTACAGCTGCCACATGTGGAAACATCTGGCCCAAATGGGAGCAAAATCTGGCTGCCCCAGATCAGTCTCATTAGTCATTTAACAGCCCATCAGTAGAACGGGAAGAAAATCACTTTGTGTGTGAAGGATTGCTTAACATTACTGCACCGTCATGGCACCCGCCACCTTGAGTTGTGTTTCCTAGTTTCTATGCCCGTCTTCCTCTTGAGAACAGCGGCTGCCTCATGCCAATCATCGGAGAGCCCGGGGGCATGTAGCACAGACTTCAGAATCAGACGCTGAGTCCATTCGAAACCTCCGTGGGCTTCTGTTTTCTTATCGGTGGAACGTGGGTGACGTCACTGACCAACAGAGGCAATAGGATAGGGTTTGGTACATCCCCTGAGGCCGGTGACTTGGGTGCAATTGTTATGTTCACCTTTTATGAGCAAATTGGCCAAGCTGTTGAACCTCTCTGTGGCTTAGTAGCCTCTCCTGCAAAGTTCCAACTCCCAGGGTTGTTGGAACCAAATAAGTATGTGCCAAGTGCTGAGAAGAAACTTGGGACCTGATAGGCACGCTGTAGGCGTGTGCTGAAGTCCCCGCACTGTCCTTTGCACTGGTTAGTGTGCAGTGAGGCTTAATTAACAGTAGTTCTCATTGTCATGATTATATCCTTGACTCCCAGCGCATTGTTTATGGCAGTTTCTTGAATAAGGCTCATTCCTCAGGTTTATTCTCTAATCTGTTAGGTTAGGGGCTGGAACCTTTATTACCATATTTACACATTCTACGTCTTTAGGTCTAAAATGTGTATAAAGAGCAGGGTGGAGAGGGGTCCTAGCAATGAAGCACAGGACGTTTTCTGACTGCCAAGTCACAGCTGGGTGAACCCCAGGTGAGGAAGCTTTACTCATTTTTCCTCTACTCTCTCTTGGATTCATTCTGTCCATCTGAAAAAGCAGAAAGATTGTAAAATGCCCAGTTAAGTTGTGTGGGGGCGAGGCAAATCATTTCTAAAATCCCCGTCTTTCAATAGATCTCCCCCGCGTTCATACAGCATCACTCTCCTGCCTGAGGCGGTGCACCCTGAGACCCTACAGGGTGCTGGGTGGTCTTGAGCTGCACCCGTCCGTCCATTCGCAGCAGGTGGGACAGCTGAGGCGGGAGAGGCAGAGCCTACCTTGGCTGAGGGGAGTAGAGGATTGAGGAGGCCAGTGGTTTTCAGCCGCTGGCCCTAGAATCTGCAGCTCCAGCATTACCTGGGAACTTCTAAGATACTCAGATTCTTGGGCCCCACCCCAGGCCTGCGGAATCGGAATTTCTGGGGATGGGGCCCAGCAGGTCTGTGCTAAATAACCTCCAGGTGATTCCGATGCTCAGGAAAGTTTGAGACCCACTGGGGTTAAACTGGACATTTTAGACAGTTGATGCCTTTTTAAAGGACAGCCTCAAGGCTTGAGATACCTGCTCTTTTTCCTCACTCCCCAAGCAAATATATACCTGTGACCACACAATCAGAGCGGTAAATTGAAGCCAATTAGCAGTTAAGTAACTGCCAGCACTTGTCACCAGGGTGGTTGTTAGTAATTAGCACTAATGACTCTAGAGAGGAAAACAGTTGTGGTTCAAAGACATCCCCACCATTTGAATTCACTCTGAGTTTTCTCAACGTTTTTCTGCCATGTTTCTCTTTTGCATTCAAAACACCATCACAGTTGGATGGATTCTTCTCTTGAGACAAGATTACATGAAGTAATAATATGCAGTGGTATTTTTTTAATGCTTGCCAGGACGTGCTGATTCAGTTGGGGTGTATGTGAAAGTTGTGAATCAACCTTTTGGATGCACCTGCATAATTCCTATGGCGATGTCAGGATGTACGTTGTAACTTTCTCCAGGAAGCAGAAAATGATTTATAGGCATGTCAGAAATTGTTGGATGAGCTCACCAAATGACAGTTCTCTCTGAGTTTTGTGAGACTAGAACCAAAGAGAAAGAAGAGAAACCAAGAAAGGATCATTTCCAGACAGAAAGGCAACTTCATAAACTTTTGACAACCGTGGTGTTGAGTTACCAAACATAGGCTTTAGGAAACTTCCAGGAAATGTTAAGAGATAGAATTAACACGAGCTTCCCATTAGCTTGTCCATGAACATGGTGCACGTTGGAAGAAGAGAAAGGCTGCTTTGGAACCGCGGGGCGCCTTCAGTTTGGCAAGGATCGTATCTTGCTCATTCCCAGTTCTCTGCAGCACCCCCATGCCTTACGTGGGTTGACTCTCACGGCCGTCTTCATATGTTGGATTGAGTTGAGTCAAGTTGGATTGAGCAGTGTCTGATTTCAGCTGTGTGAAATTCTCTTTTCGGTACAGATACTATGTGCTCCACCGTGATCAAAGCTCATCACTGTGGAAGTTTTTGAAGCTGGCAGATGTTTAGTTGTGTGGGGTCCTGTTAATTAGGAGAGGGAGCACCTTATCAAAGGATGCCTGCCTATTTCAGCTCTGCCTCATTTCTTCCCTCAACCCAAAGGGGTAAAATTAGGGGAGTTTGTTAAAAACTTGGGGAGGAGGGGGAAATTGTGTGACTTAAAGGTTCACCTCTTTCAGGAGGCGACAGCTTTTAAAACTGCTAGATTATTTGTAAAGAGGGAGTCTGAGACATTTCCCATGGGTGTCTGATTCCCATACCACATCAGTGCAGTGCCAGCCGAGATTCCTGAATTTATAGACTGCAGAAGGGTGGTCCTGGGCATGCTTCCTGGGCATAATCTTTTTTTTTTTTTTAATTATTGTAAAATATAACAGAAATCAGCATTTTAACCATTTTCAAGTGTACATTTCGGTGACATTAAGTGCATTCACGCTGCTCAGCAATCACCACCTTCCCGTCTCCAGAACTTTTTTATCTCCCCAAACTGAGACTCTGTACCCATTAAACACCAACTCCCCGTTCCTTCTCCCACCAGCCCCTGGCAAACAAAGTTATTAAACCAAACTGCTCACAAGCTCTCAGGTCTTTGCGTATTCTAATTCCTGTGTCTGGGATGCCCGTCTCATCAGCCTGCTGGATTCCAACTCATTCTCAGGGCATCGCTCTGGGGTCCCCTTGAGCTCAGTACTCATGGCCTCCATGTTTGCATGGCGTGCCACACTATTATAATTACCCACTTCCTTCTCTCTCCGTGACTTTTCCCTTCAGCCTGTGAGTACCCCTTGCCCTAGTGTCTCCCAGATACCTGGAAGAAAGCCCCGGCACACGGTCTGTGCTCAGTAACCTTTGTTGAGCAGCTTGCTAAATAGAGGCAAGAAAACCCAGAAATCCTAGTAGAATCTTTTTTTTTTTTTTTTTTTTTTAATAAGAAAGGAGATCCGTTTGGGACCTCGCAGATTCCATTACACTACCCCAGCTCCTCCCCGAGTAGAATTTTGCAAGTTGAGTCCAGCCTAGGTGATGAGGAAGGGCCCCTGTGAGGTACATCTATAGTTGTATGTCCCCAATGCCAAATTCTTGCCCTGAGGGGCTTGATCTCTGGCTCTAGGAGCTGTATGGTTTTCATGCCTGGTTCAGAATTGTCATTTATTACTAGGTGTAAATGGGAAATTGTTCCAGAAGCAGCAGCTGCCTCTTTAGCCCTAAGTAAGAAGATGCGTTGCTCTGATTTGGGGGGAGGGGGGGGAATACACACACACACACACACACACACACACACACACACACACACACATACACAGTACATATTACATTTTATGTAGTGTGTACCATGCTCGAGGCATCCTGTGAGGTAAAGAGGTTTGAAATGAGACCCCATTCCTTCTTTCAGGGAAGATCTAATGTCAGAGGAGAGTCAAGCAAGTGTCCAGAATGCATTGCAGTGAGTCTTATAATTGAGTGAGGACAGTTTGTAATTATAAAGCATAGGGAATGTTGTTGCCCTGACCCACACACTCAGCGCCTCCTGTGCTTCAGGGCCCTGGGGTGTCTGGGATGAAAAGAGCAGTCCCTGGCAAGGAGAACGGCATGATAATTATATCTGATGTAGAATGACCAGTGCTTAGTAGAGCAGAGGGCAAGTTGCTCTGGGAGCAAAGCAGTTGTCAGATCCGTCATTTATTAAGTACTAGGAAGTGAAGGAAGAGAAGGGAAATTGATTCCAAATGACAGAAACCAAGAGACAGCGCCTCAAATGACAATCTCAGCATGACAAGCAATCCTCAAGGCCTAGAGTGCCCACTTGTCTTGCCCAAGTCGTCAGCTAAGCTCGCATACCCCCAGTGATGGTGAACTCACTATCACAACAACACATTCCGCCTCCAAAGAACAGTGACCTTTGAAAGTTCTTCACATTCAACCCCATGTCTCATTCTGTAACTCCTTTCTTTGTTTCAGGATCTGCCCTCACCAGGCAGAATAAATCCCCCTTCCTAGAATTCTCCTTCACATGTCTGGGGCAGGTAGAATGGACCTGGTGAGCCTTTTATTCTCTTTTTCCAGGGGAAACTCTCTTCAGTTTCTGCACTTTTTCTAGGGAGTGGGGGTGACCTGTGAGCTGGCAAGAGATGTAGCACTTGCTGGACACATGATTAATTGTGCTTTTCACTGTCATGTGTTGTTTCGATGATCACAGCGTCCACCTAAGGTATTTTAAGTGGGGAGGTCTTATGGCAAATGTGCTGCTGCCTCTTTACCCCTGTGAGCTGGGGGTGTGGATCTTGTGCCGATGTGGAAACTAAAGCTTGCAGAGAGAAATTCACCTGCCCTATTTCACATGGCTTAGTGATTAGTAGAGCAAGGATTCAGACTAAGGATTCAGACTCTGTCGGAGTCTTAGTCACTATTCCTTTTTATTTTTTAGATGTGTTTCATATACCATAAAATATCCCCCTTTATAGTGTCCAGTTGAGTACTCTTTAGTATATTCACAGACTTACATGACCCTTACTATAATCTAATGTTAGACTTTCACTCCAAAAAGAGACCTGTACCCATTAAGCATCACTCCCCAGCCTAAGTAACTACTAATCTCCTTCCTCTCTCCATGGAGTTGCCTACTCTGAACATTTCATAGAAATGGAATCAGACAGCATATGGCCTTTATGACAGGTTTCTTGCCCTTAGCATGTTTTCAAGGTTCGCCCATCTTGTAGCCCTTGTTAGTGCTTCATTCCTCTTTATGGCCACATAATGTTCCATTGTATGGATATATGCCGCATTTCATCTTTTCATTCATGGTTATTGGACACTGAACTGAGGCTGTTAACCACTTTTTGACATGAATAATGCTACTAATGACTTTTTGACATTATGAATAATAATGCTACTAACGAAACTCGTGTACAAGTTTTTCCTGGGCGTCTTTCCATTTCTTTTGGTGAATACCTAGGAGTGTGATTTCTAGCTCAGGTAATAACTGCATATGCAGTGTTTTGAAAAACTGCCGAGCCATTTTTTCAAAGTGGCTGCTCCCATTTCCTAGTCATTGTTTTTGAGTGCTTTTTTTGAGTGCAGGAATCATGTCTTAAGTGAGCAAACTCTCCTGACTCATTATTTTAGTTTGATAACCTAACTCGTGAATTTCAGCTACATTACACAGACTAGCCTACCTATAAAGTTTCTGAAGGGTACCTGATTGGGATCTCCACTTTGGGACTTACCACCTCTGTGACCTTGGGTTTATCAGCTGTTCTTTCTCTGAGAGTAAAAGGCATTGATTGAATGGGAATCAGTGAATTAATGGATTCAGTAAGATACAGTACATAAAATCCTGACATCGTAGTAAATCATTCATTTCACTTCAGCATTTATACTTGAACTTTTTTTAATAATTTATTTTTTTTTAATTTATATCCAAGTTAGTTAACATATAGTGCAACAATGATTTCAGGAGTAGATTCCTTAATGTCCCTTACCCATTTAGCCTGTCCCCCCCCCCCCAACAACGCCTCCAGCAACCCTCTGTTTGTTTTCTATATTCAAGAGTCTCTTATGTTTTGTCCCCCTCCCCATTTTTATATTATTTTTGCTTCCCTTCTATTATGTTCATCTGTTTTGTCTCTTAAAATCCTCATATGAGTGAAGTCATATGATATTTGTCTTTCTCTGACTGACTAATTTCACTTAGCATAATATCCTCCAGTTCCATCCACGTAGTTGCAAATGGCAAGATTTCATTCTTTTTGGTTGCTGAGTAATATTCCATTGTATATATATACCACATCTTTATCCATTCACCCATCAATGGACATTTGGGATCTTTCCATACTTTGGCTATTGTTGATAGTGTTGCTATAAAACATGGGGGTGCATGTGTCCCTTCAAAACAGCACACCTGTATCCATTGGATAAATACTAGTAGTGCCATTGCTGGGTCGTAGGGTAGTTCTATTTTTAGTTTTTTTGAGGAATCTCCATAAGTTTTCCAGCCGGGGTGGCTGTACCAGTTTGCATTCCCATACACTTGAGCTTTACTATGTGGTGTAAAAGCACATAGTACGAACCAAAAGGATAAGTAGTGAAAAATACAGACAAAAGTCCATGCCTACTTGCCTCTCCACATACTCCTTGCCTCACTCTAGAAATATTGGTGTTCTGTGTTTCTAGAGTGACTCGTTCTCCCTGCCACCACAGGGCCTTGGCACATGCTCTTCCCTCACACTGGAGCTTTCTTCCCTGTGTTCCTAGGCCAACCTCCCCACCTTTGCTTGGTTGATCCTACATGTTCTGCCATCCACAGCCCTGTCTTCACTCCTTCAGGAGAGCCTTGCCTGTTCAGATCAATTCCTCTTATTTTATACCTACATCATGTTACCCCTTCATAGCACTTAGGATTGCTATCATTTTGAATTTATTTGGTTTTGCATGATTCTTTAATTAATGTCCCATATATCCCACTAGACTCTAAAGTTCCAGGAGGGCAAGGCCTGGGCTATCATTGCTCCTCACTGTATTCCTGGTATCTAGCACACAGTAGTGAGCAGTCAGTAAATATGTAATGAGGGAATGAATATCTGTTCCTTTCCCTGTAATTACAAACTATCAAAAGTGACTTGCTTTGAGTTAGAAGGAAGGCATCATCCATCTCATGGGTGAGTGAAGAGTCATTGTGCAAGCCGCCTGCCATCCTGTCTGGATGACCGTGTTCAAGTGGAATATATGTTGACGGACAGCCAGGTGTTAAGTAGGTTGATATTAACAAAGACTTGCAGCACTTTCTACCGGGAAAGAAACCTAGAGTGTGTGAGATCAGAATTGAGGGCTGCCGGCAGGTAATTTCAGGGTAACCAGCCCGTCTCCTGCCTCATAATAAAGTTAATTAATCCTCCTTCCTATCCATCTTCTTCCCACCCTGTGACCACCACCAGCTCCTGACCATCACAGGTGTGTGCATCCAGACTACTGCCCCACCCCCGCCCCCGGGCTTAGTTCTTTTGGAAGCAGTGATGCAGGGGGTGACCCCCCCCTTCCCCACAAAGTCAGCATCTTCTGTTTCCTGCTCCTGTTCTTGTGAGAAGCAGTCCCTCTCCCCAGCCCCTCTGCTGCTCACTGCCTTTGAAGTATAAGTAATAAACTTTTATAGATGGTGACGAGAAAAGCCTCATTAGCTTCATCCCTGACTTGGAGAGTAGCTCTAATCCACTCGCCTTCAGAGTCCAGCTCTTTAATGTATCATTTTCAATCCTGTACCTCTCAGATGCAGCCCCGAAATGGCTTTGAAGTGTCACAGCCTGCCCCTACCCCCTCCCCATTCTCTTGGTTCCTCTTTACGTTCCAGCAGGGTCTCGGGCTGGGTCGGGAAGCCATCCATAGGCTCCCTTGAAACCTCCATCTCATCACCGGTCCAGCAGTGATCATCTGCCGTGTCTCCCCTGAGCTTACACCTGTGCTGGGACCAGATGTTCCTCCTGCATCCCTTCCGGGGATGGCAACTCTTCTGTTGGTTTAGCTGTGAATTTCCATTAAGGCACTTGCCTGGATTGGCTTCTGTGTTAGCAAGTGCTGAAGTAATAAGAGTCATAACATTAGTAATAATAATGCATTCCATTTATTGATAATGCCAGTCATTAGGCTAATGGCTTCATGCGTATTGCCTTATTTAATCTCCAACAGTCACTTAAGGAAAGGTGATTTTATCATCCCCATTTTGTGGATGAGGACACAAACACTTAGGTGAAGTAGCTTTCCCACAGTTAGCAAGGAGAGAGTCCCCGGGTAGCATCAGGGAGGGATGCACACACCTCCACTTAACCACCTTATAAACCAGGAAGCTATGGAACTTGTTTTTCCTTAATAAATACATACTAGAATTTTTATATCCAAATGGCCTCCCATAGGAGATTCTGCCTGTAATGATGTTTTTCCTCTCTCTTTAGTTGTCAACATCATGGTCCTCAAAGTGGGTTTGTACCTGTAATTGGACAGGTAAAGTTAGGAGTTTGGAAAGATGGAGATATGAAGTAAGTGCCTTGTAATTCCTTTGCTGCCTGAAGATGTTCTAAAACTTTTTTAAAATTTTTAATGTTTATTCTTAGAGCGGTGGAAGAGGGGCAGAGAGAGAGGGAGACACAGAATCCGATGCAGGTTCAAGGCTCTGAGCTGTCAGCACAGAGCCAATGCGGGGCTCGAACCCACATGCAGTGAGATCAAGACCTGAGCCAAAGTCAGTTGCTTAACTGACTGAGCCACCCAGGCATCCCCAAGAGGTTCTAAAACTTTAATGGTCTTTTGAGAGAAGCCTCTCCCACTTAGTTAGCAAAGCTGTGTGCTAAGCACTGGGGATTCAAAAGTGAATCCTTTTCTACTTTGAAAAACTTACGTGTAGAAGAAAAAAGAACATATATGCAGACTTACATATTATCTTACGTATATGCGTTCTAATGTGTACATAGGAAATGATATAATTATTATATGTTTACATACTTAAAATCTTGGGGCGCCTGGGTGGCGCAGTCGGTTAAGCGTCCGACTTCAGCCAGGTCACGATCTCACGGTCCGTGAGTTCGAGCCCCGCGTCAGGCTCTGGGCTGATGGCTCGGAGCCTGTTTCCGATTCTGTGTCTCCCTCTCTCTCTGCCCCTCCCCTGTTCATGCTCTGTCTCTCTCTGTCCCAAAAATAAATAAAAAACGTTGAAAAAAAAAAATCTGATGTAAGGAATGACATAGGGTGCTCTGGAAACAAAGAGAGGAATCGTGCTATAAGGAAATCCATACCATACTGGCATAAAAAATGAACGCACTGCGTTGTGTAATTGCAGGTGGCAGATGGGCTTTGGCTCATTTCTCAAAGATTCTTCATCTTTGTCCTCAGGCTGACTTCCCTTTTAGTAGCACATGATTTCTATCCATCCCTTGGGCTGCCAGCTTCCTCATTTATCTCTAAGGGAGGAAGAGTCCTATGCTTTACTCTAATTGCGCTACCTCAGACCATAGCCCCACTCCTTATCCAATCTATATAGCTAAAGAGCGGATTAGGCTCCTTGCCTAGATCAGGTTGGGTCCAAGCTTTGAGCAGGGGTGAGGTGACTCCCATCTAAACTGAATGGCTGCTACAAAATAGAGGAGGGAAGAAGATAAGAGGAAGCTGCAACTATTAGTCTGCTACAGAGCACCTTTCTTTGGTTTCCTTATTGCATTTAGGGCAGAAAGCTCTAGGCTTGGGGTCCGCTGTGACCCCAGAGTTCACCCTGCTACAAAGCATTAGTCTAATTCTATGGAAGACAGCAAGCAACAGGAAGGAATATCACAGAGGCTACTCTAAATGTCCATCATCGCCAAAGTCCTATTACAAAACTACCTTGTAAACCATGTGAGTCTCCTTTTATAGTCAGTTTTATTTAAAAAAAAAAAAAAAAAAAAAGGTGGGGAGGGTAGGGTGCCTGGGCAGCTCAGTCAGTTAGGCATCTGACTTTGGCTCAGGTCATGATCACAGTTTATGGGTTCGAGCCCCGTGCCAGGCTCTGTGCTGACAGCTCGGAGCCTGGAGCCTGTTTCCGCTTCTGTGTCTCCCTCTCTCTCTGCCCCTCCCCTGCTTGTGCTCTGTGTCTCTCTGTCTCTCAAAAATAAATAAACATTAAAAAAAAATTTTTTTTTTTAAAAAGAACAAACCCTCATTACTTTTCTTTACCACTTATCTTATTTACAAGATTTAAAAGTACATGGGATTCTTGGCTTTTTATGAAAATTAAATCAACTCTCAGAGGGAAAGATATGCCAGTCCTTTGGTATTCAGAAAATGCTTTAGGATATTACTACAGCAGTAGTAATTTTAACAATGGCAGCATCTTGAATATACATACTCAAGATTACTATTCTGAAGGAAGAAATATCCTAATCACAACCCGTTTTCTCCTATGGAGTCATTCTAAAGAATTCTAGAAATTATTTTTATAGAACAATTCCACTTGAGTGACTTTCCCTTACTTGAGGTTTTAGGAAATACAGTTAGTGAAAAAGTTAAATCTGACTCCCCTGCACTGTGGGGCCAGGGACAAGTCACAATTCCATCTCTGATCCTCAGCTTTCTTATCTATAAAATGAGCACCTGTTAAGACTTCCTTTGTGCAGTGTCAATTAACTGAGATCAAGTATATAAAAGTTCTGTTTGTATGTTTGGAGAGAGAGGTAGGGTGCATCAGAGAGGGGGCAGAGAGAGAAAGGGAGAGAGAATCCCAAGCAGGCTCCGTGCTGTCAGCGCGACAGGGCTCTATCTCACGAACCATGAGATCATGACCTGAGCCAAAATCAAGAGTCAGATACTTAACTGACTGAGCCACCGAGGCACCCCTAAAAGCTCTTCTAAAACAGTAAGGTTGTTATCATTTTCACTGCCTGTACTAACTTCATTATTTAGCAAAGCCTTAGTAAAAAGTTGAAAGTAATTATATATTGCGTTGATTTTCATGCCTTGCTTTAGAAGAAGAGTTGCTCTCATTTATTCAATATGTATTGGACACTTTGTATGTTTTATCACATTGAAAAACTGATAAACATATTAGCCCTAAGCTTCTGGCAACAACCTTGTAAGAATCCTGTCTACAAATTTTGAGGCTCTTTTTTGACATTGTGCTGAATAATTATGGTAGCTGGCACTTAGATAGCTCTTACTCTGGGCCAGACCATGGTACAGGCATCATCATCATCATCATCATCATCATCATCATCATTATTGTAGTTTGCAGTGAGGAAACTGAGGCATAGAGTGGTTACTCCATTTGCCTAAGAAAATAGCACAACTAGGGTCTGAATTTGATTGTCTTGTTCCCGAATTTGAGATTCGGGTCCCTATGTATACTGCCTCTCCAGGTATGTCAGAATACTTCAGGAAGAGCCCTATTTTCATTAACAAGAGCAAAAAAGAAAATTAAATAAATAAATAAAATATAACAAACACAAAGAAACAAAACTAAGTTGAATTTATTGTTTATTTCATTGCCAGGTAAGGGAACACACACCAATGAAAAAAAAAGTACCGAATAGGTGGCAGAGAGAAAAAGTCAGTTTTTAAATGCAAAAGAGAGAGGTAGGTTAGGAAAGAGCACTTGAAAACTGTGTTCTCAGTGGGACAGGATGAGTTCATTGGTTTGCACAGAGGTTTTTGAGAGAAAGTAATACAGTTCATTGGCTAGGAAAGGATTTTTCTTTTTAGGTCCAGTTAGAGCCTGCCATGATCACGGTCTCTGAACAGCTTCAGCTGCTTATTAAGAGCAGTTGCACTGAAACACACACTTCCAGTTTTGATCTCTCCTAGGCAGGTGCTGCTGGGGTTGGAAAATTTTTTTACACCATGTAACACATACTGCGTGAGGTACAGCCAAGGGACTTGCACCCATGGAGCTTAGATCTCTTGGTGGAGGAAAGAAGACTGCACAGAAGCAACTTGCGATGGTGATAAGGGCTATGAAGGACCCAAGAGCAACAATACAGAGATGGGTGGGTAGATGTAAGGCTGCTTCTGTAGGAACTCACAAAGGGTGGGTGAGGACTTTCAGCCAAGAGAAGACACCAACGCTTCCAAGAGCCAAGAGTGCTTTAAGCAGAGCAAACGGCAAATGCAAAAAGCAGATAAAGACCAAGGAAGCGGGTATCACCGAAGTATAGCAAGTGGAGGAGGGGAGTCAGGAGGTAGGGTGTGGGGCTCATTCATGGAGGGCTTTCTGATGAACTGGAGGCAGAGGACAGAGGAAATCAGCTGCTGTCTGACTTGGGGCTCAGATATAGCATTCCTGAGCAGGTTTTGTCTCTCCCTGTGAACCGTAAGGTGCAGTTATCTGCCTGACTGCAGCACAGTGGAAGACTAGACTTGAGGATGGTTTCCTGCCTTCTCGTGGACTTGCTGTGTGATCCTGGAGAAGCCGATTATCTCTCTTCCTTGTGATCTCGCAGAACCTGCAGGTATTTTCAAAGCAGCGGTGGCAGAAGGAAAAGAAGGAGAATCCGATCTCTGGTCTTAGCTGCAACAGTGACACCAACTAGCCTCCTGGCTTTAAGCAAGTTCTTCAATCTCTCTGAACCTCACGTCTCTTATCTGCTGAAGAAGTGTAATATTAGTTGAGCTACCCGCCTGCCAGGGGTTTGTGATTATCAATTGGAGAAGACGGTAGGAAAGCAGTTTGAAACGGTTTTAAAGAAACACGTTTGCAAGGTATTGATGTTATTGATCCGAACAATTAAAAATATAACACGGCAACACAGATCCCAATATTCTGATGCCGTTGTCATGTACAGCATATTGAACATTCACTGTGTGTTAGGCACCAAACTGAACACATTCGCACACAGCTGACCCTTGAACAGCTAACTACAGGTTTCAACTGCCCGGGACCACTTACATGCAGATTTGTTTCAATAAACGCAGGACAATGCTAGTATTTTCCTTTATGATGTTCTAAGTAACATTTTCTTTTCTCTAGCTTTGTCGTAATAGCATATACAAAACACGTGTTGGTCGGTTATTTATGCTCTCGGTAATGCTTCTGATCAACAGTAGGCTATTAGTAGTTAAGTTTGGGGAAATCAAAAGTTGTATGTGGATTTTTGACCGTGTGGGGGCAGGGGGAGCAGCACCCCTAACCCTGCTGTTGTCCGGGGATCATTACGATACATTGATCTGTGTCGTGTTTTAGAAGGAGCTCGGTTGTTGTGGACATTCACACAAGTCATCAAATAGCATTTAACCTTAGGGAAGCATGTCTCAGTTTATCTTTACAGCAGCACTGAGGGGCCAGAATTACTAACTCCACTTTACAGGTGGGAGAAACAGAGACGCAGCGGTTAGGTTTAGCGCTCAGAACCATGCAACCTGTAAGTGGAAAGGTTACCCATCCACACCCAGGGCTGTTTGGTTCCGGAACGGATTGACCATGAGTCCACCCTGCTTTCTCTTGACAGAGTTTCATACAACCATAGCCTTGCCAGTATCTATCAATTACCCAGCATTCAAACTTGACTTCTGGGCTGAGGAGCTCAACAAAAGCAAATTTACCTTGGGCATTTACCTTGTACATGTGTTAAACTGACAGTGGGCATTGCAATCTCCGAGCAGCATCTTTTAGATGAGAACCTTTGGCAAGGATTGAGCAACTATTCCCTTAGCACCAATAGAAGGTGCTAATGATGGCTACCCAATCAGAAGATAGAAGACCCCACTCAGCAAATGGGTTAGTAGAGCTTCTTAGTTATGTCAAGAGAAATGAGCTTACTGATATTTCTTCGCTTTGTGCTATGCAAAGGTGGGCCAAGGAGCCAGGCTACCTGGGGCGATTTGCTAAA
Source organism: Neofelis nebulosa (assembly GCF_028018385.1). Taxonomy (NCBI): domain Eukaryota; kingdom Metazoa; phylum Chordata; class Mammalia; order Carnivora; family Felidae; genus Neofelis; species Neofelis nebulosa. Next base: position 14,030,118 of record NC_080789.1, read on the forward strand.
ATGAAGGCTTTTGAATCCAGTTACATTGATGTGAATCCCAGCCCCAAGATGCCCTAGCTTGGATCACCTTGGACCAAGCAGTTCAGCTTTTCTGTCTTCAGTTGTTGGTTTTTTTTTTTTTTTTTCTTCAATGTTTATTTTTTAGAGACAGAGACAGAATGAGCGGGGGAGGGGCAGAGAGAGAGGGAGACACAGAATCTGAAGCAGGCTCCAGGCTCTGAGCTGTTAGCACAGAATCTGACACAGGGCTTGAACCCACAAACATGATCATGAGATCATGACCTGAGCCAAAGTCAGATGCTTAACCAACTGAGCCATGCAGGTGCCCCCTTTCCGTCCTCAGTTTCTTCATCTGCAAAATGGATGTGATAGTACAGCCTATTTCATAGAGTAGTTGAAAGAGATTAATTGGGGGCAACCCATGTAAAACCCTTTGGCCAGTACCTGGACCAACACTCAGAGTCACCTATTGTCACTATTAGGGTCAGAGTCACCTGTTGTCACCTTTAGGCTGAGTGATAATGTCAGCTGCACAGATGATGCAGACTGTAAGAAAACACCATGCCCATAGGAGTATTCATTTGGACAGAGAGGATTTTTACCAGGAAAGTAGCCTAGATAGGTTATTTCTCAATTGGAGAGAGTACATGCGAGTTATTCGCCAGAGCACTATGGCTCTCCTCACTTATCCAGCCATTAAACATAATTTTGACTTTAATGGGGCACTCTGATATTTCCTATTTTGCCCTGAAAATGGAGTGTGAGGAGGCAGCATGGTAGAATATGTTGCCTTTCAAGACAGGGTGCACATGGCCCACCCATTGTTCTCCCCTCTCCCCTTGGGTGCCTGCTATGACTCCAGTCACTGTTCCAAGCCCCCAGGACAAGGACAGTATGTCCTTCCATATGGTAAGAAATTTAAAACATTATTTTTCAGTTAAAACACAAATACAAGATAAAATGCACAAATGATTACGATAAAAATTGAGACTTCAAAGAAATGGCTTGCTTACCAGCAGGCTAATCTGGGCTGTGTATTCATTCCCCAGGGTCCTAGGAATTACGTTAGTGAAAAACTCTGCAGAGCTCTGAGAGCATCCAACCTGTGCCTTCAGACAGACCAGCTGTAAGTCCTTGCTCTGCTCCCTGCTTGCTGTGTTACCAGAGTATACAAGTTGGAGATTTAGTTTCTTCTGCTATAAAATCACGATGATACTGCTTTCTACTTCAGTAGATTTGGGGGAGAGTCAAAGGAGATAACATATGTAGAGGTGAAGCACAGTGTCTGTCAGGTGGTGTTCTCTCCCACCCTCCTTTGGCTTCACTTGGCACATTCAGGAATCAAGGGTGGCCTGCTCTGTTCCTTGGGCCATGGAGCTTACAGCCCAAGAGCTCCTGTTGCTTTGCGCTTCTCAGCTAGAGAGGCTCCATCCCGCAGCTCACCCCGCAGCTCAGAGTATTTTTGTGCCTTTCCCTCCATCTTCCTTGGTGATGCATTGGCTCATCTGTCACCTGCTAGTGGCTGACCGGTCCCATCAATCTTACTGTTACTTGCTCATCCGCCAGCCTTTTTTCTTCTCTGTCATCGCCCATTTGGTAATTCAGCACTTTTCTGGCACCTGCTCGGCGCAGAACATTAGCATCTTTTGCAAGTTTTCAGTTTTCAAATATTCTGTGAAACTCTTCTCATGTATTGAGCCCTGCAGCCGCGTCGGTGGGTCAGTCCCCACCTCGGCAGAAATTTTGCCTTACAACTTGCTGTGGAATGGTGGGTTTTGGGGTTTTGTTTTGTTTTGTTTTGTTTTTCCTCCTAACCTCATCTGCATTTTGTAGTAATTCAGCCACATCTCAAATTTCTCTCCTGCGTCAATTCGACAATTTTGCTTAGTTTTAACCATGCAGGCAGTGTTGGCCAAAAAAGACTGAATTCATACTTTTCAAAAACTTTTCAAACCTACCCAATGCTGGGCACAAAACTGGGGCTAGAAAACCCGCCATTGAGTTCCAGTTTAAATGAAGTGGCTCATTGTCTAGGCAAAGCCCCATGTGATTTCCCCTCCATAGACCAAGACCTGAGCTCAGGGGAAATGCAGCCAACCAACACTTTCATTAGAAGTAAGTTTGGAGAAGATTCTTTCCTCTTCAGAATTTTCTCTCACCTTGAAATGAGAGTCCAGCATCGTCTTTTAAATTATCGAGCCCTAGCTGCCTGGTGTAGTAGCCCAATTAAGAATATGCATTCATCTTTCTAACTATTTTTATCAGAGGTTCTGTCTGACCCCCCCACAGGTACAGGTCAACTGACCTCAGTCTTCCTATCCACAAACAGCTAATGTATAAAAACATGGTTCCCGCTCATGCCTACTTAATACTTCGTGAGGGGTGCTGTGTGACTCAGTTGGTTACGCATCTGACTTTTGACCTTGGTTTGGGTCATAATCTCATGGTTTGTGAGTTCAAGCCCTGCCTCGGGCTCTTTGCTGTCAGTGGGGCCTGCTTGGGATTCTCTCTCTCTCTTTCTCTTTCTCAAAATAAATAAATACACTTAAAACATTTTTTTAAAAATAGGGGTGCCTGGGTGGCTCAGTCGCCAATTTGGGCCCAGGTCATGATCTCATGGTTCGTGGGTTCGAGCCCTGTATGGGGCTCTGCATTGGGCTCAGAGCCTGGAGCCAGCTTTGGATTCTGTGTCTCCCTCCCTCTCTGCCCCTACCCCCGCTCTCAAAAATAAATAAACATTAAAAACTTTTTCTGATTTTAAAATATAATTGTTAAGCTGTATCTCTATAACCACATGTAGTAGGTGGCCATCTATTCAGGAAAGAGCATTTTCATGCCCTCGAACTTCCAGACACTGTGTTGCCAGCACTGTGGGATTAAGGTATGTACCTCCTCTCGACTGCCTTGAAAGCAGATGCTATTCCCTTTTACAAAAGAACATTCCAAGACCCAGAGACAGATCTGCCCCCGTGGTCCTACAGCCATTTCAATGGGGCATGAGGGTGCAGGGCTCAATTTTGTCTCGTCGAGCTGCTGAGATTTTTTACACGTTCTCCAGACAATATATAGGTAACATATATATGAGAGAAGAAACATGGGTTAGGAGGGAAGAGAGTCTGGGGAGTTGGTGCCAAGGGTTTGAAGAAGTGAACAGCAGAAAAGACCCAAGAGGTGGGGCCGCTGTGCAGCTCAGGGTGGGGGGCAAAGAGCCATGTCCATACTTACAGGCTTTGAAAACAAAGAGTATCTCCACCATAACTGAGTATCGAGAGTGTTGGAGATGATGTGGAGGGTCAGTAACCACCTTGAAGTCACTGCAATGCCTTCCCATACGAGCTGTCTCTTTAGTGAGCAGATAAGCTGTACAGGATTCCCAGGTGCCCACTTTCAGGTTTACTAGTCAGGTCGTGCTAGAGTTGTATCTTACCATCGTCAGACACTAAAATCAGAAGCATTCCCATAATGTACTTACTAGATAACATGTGCATGTTATGTACATGTGCATGTACTATACTAGACAGACAAACAACAGATTTAGATTAGGAATGATTATAGTAGCAACAATTCCTATTTATAGAGGAATTTTCATGTTCTTGGTGCGATTTCAAACACTTCTGCACACGTTATTTTATTTAAATGGCGCATCAGTGCTTTCTTGTGGGTGGGCAGGGTGGACAGAAAACAGGTCTTTTTCAAGTTAGGACAAAATGATAGGGGTTCTTTTATCCTCTATGGTAGAGAAACAGGGCAAGCTTTGTAGCTGGTGTTCCGTGAAAGCTTCTAGAATAAATAAATGAAGATGGATAAGACACTGTCCCTGCCCTTCAGGAATTTGAACCCACTGGGACTAACATATACCTAAATCCATAATGTAATATTGTATGATACTAGATGAATCAAGGTGTTTATAATATGCAGGGAGAAATCCATCAGGGGGAGAATCAGAAAAGCTCCAGAAAGTACCATTGCAGTCAGGGCTTGGAGAGGAAACAGAGGAGGAAGTGGCCACCTATGCAAGTGCATGTACAATAAAAGATGCATGTACAGTTTGTGCATGTCCAGGCGCAGTGACCTTCTGTGTAGACGGGAACACCACCTCTCCATCCCCATCTTTGCATTCCTATATCCTTTCACCTCCCTTATCCTCGGTACTTGCCATCAGCTGAGCCTCTACAGTGTTGCCTTGCTTATGATCCCTCTCAGCCACTAGAGCATAAGCTCCATCAGGTGTTGTCAGGGCATCTGTTTTGTTTGTTGCTACAGCCATAACGCTTAGAACACCTCCCAGCACATGGCAACTACGCAATAGAAATCTATTGAATGAATGAATGATAATTTCAAAGGATTTAAGAAAATAATATAATATCTAAATGTAAGGAAAGTACCCCCACCAGCCACCACCCATGTTTTGGTTTCTGTAGTACCTATCGCCATTTGGCATATCCTGTATCTAAATACATTTACTTATCTCTTGTCTGTCTCATCCGACTACATTGTAACCTCCATGAGGGTAGGGATGGGATCTTGTTTTCTCTTGCCTTCACTGTTTGTATCTCTAGTACCTAGCATAATATTTGGCACCTAGGAGTCCTTAATAAATACTTTTTGAAGGAATGAATGGCTGAATGAGGCTGTCTCTGTGAGATTGAATGCAGCAGGAGTAGGTAGGGGTCTGGGGCAGAGGAGTAAGGGTGGGTTTGGCGAACTATAGTCAGGTTGTGCAGGGGATCCTATGCCAAGCTGAGGGCTTTTGATAAGTAATCTAGGGAAGAGTGCTTTGTGAAATTTTTGAAGCTGGGGGATCTGATCACAGTTGCATTTTACAAGGGCCATTGGGTGTGGCCAGAGGGAGTTTGGGAGCACACTAGAGCTTGTATAATAGAGAGTAGGCTATATCTGGAGGGAAGACTCCTTACATCCGAGAGTATTGCAAAGCATTTCCGCAAGTCATAATGATTGAGCACATGATTTATTTTTGAGGTATGGCTCCTTAGTGCTAGGTTATCAGAATTAATATTGTCAGGGCAAATGATAGGGGAGCCATTTGGCTTGTTGGAGTGGATTCTGTATGACTTTTTAATAAATGTCTTTATTTGATCTGTGCTAATTAGTAAAAGATCTGAAAATGTAATACCTTTGAATGGTGCTGAACTGTTAGTAACCACAACTACTAAAGGTGACCTACAAAGCCATCCAGATGCCCCCAAGGCACTTTGTTAGGACAGACCACAAAGGGAACGGCCTCACCCTATTAGCCCTGACAAATTACTGAAAATCTGCTGAAATTTCACAAGTGTCTATGGAGTTGACCCTCACACCCTGGTGTTGATTTTTCTCATTTCTCCTTCCATAACTTATTTTATATTTGCCAGTTCCGATAGAATTTTCTAGAATGATGGAAATATTTTATGTTTGCACTGTTGATTAAGGTAGTCACTAGCCACACTGGTCATTAAGCACTTGAGATGCAGCTAGTGTAACCTAGGAACGAAATTTTAATCGAACCTAGTTTTGATTAGATTTAAGTAGCTGCAGGTGGCTGGTGGCTGCTGTATTAGGTAGGTACATGGCTAGCACAACTCTAGATATCTGGACCAACCTCGTTTGACATTTCCCCAATTCCTGTTCATCATTGAAGTATTTAATCCCAACCTAGTTGCTCCAGAAACACTCTTTCTTAGGAAACCAAAATCCCCCACCAGTACCTTGATCTGAGGCTGATGTGGAGTGGAACAGATTCTATTTGTAAAAGTACTTCTTCACACACTGCCTGACTCATAGTAAATGCTCAATAAAGGTAGCATTTATTTAACACTGGCAGTAACCCTAAGGGGAGCTATTATGATCTCCATTTGTAGATAGGGAAACTGAAACACAGAATTTTAAATCAAGTGCCCATGACGGTTTTGCAGCCAGTGAGTAGCAGAAGAGAGATTCTGAATGCACTTTCCTAAGCACTGGGCCAGAAAGCAGACTTACTTTCTAGACTTCAGTGACTTTTTCCTCTTTACTCTGCGAAACAAAATCACCTCTTAACTGGCAACAACACAGCATCCTTAGCAACGTGTTCTCAAAACTCCCTTATTCGAGAGGTATACTGACCCTGTGAGATGGACAGGCATGTTCTCTGATTCCCCGGCTTGGCAGCAGGAGAGAAAGACCTTTAAAACCAAAGTGCTCCCCAAAGGTACTGGACAGAGTAACTCATGAGCCAGAAAAGCATTCAGAGGGGTGTGTGTTGGGTAAAAGGACTTGGAAGAGAAAAGGAGAAAGACCTTAGGCTGCTGCAGAGAACCCTGTCAGACTGATGTAAATCGAAGCAAGAGGAATTGGTGGCCTGCACCAGGGAGTGGGGCCAGGGAATTCAGCATCTTGTGATGACGACAGGAGGCAGCCTTCTAACCCCTGGTGCAAGTGAGTTACATCTTTCTCTCCAGTTCCAATGAGATTCTTTACCCCCATTGCCTAGATCAGTGTCTTGCTGACAGGAGATTTTCAATAGTCATCTGTTGGATGGATGAACAGGTGAATGAATAAATAATTTGATGAGCATAAGTTTACGGTTGCCCTAAAGGACTTCTAAAAAAAAAAAAAAAGTGTTTGCTTCTGTGAACTTCTATAGCAATCTGGAGGGACTGGAGAATCACCTGGGGCTGTAGTCACTCATTGGGAGAGAATGTAAGAAGGGAATATTTGTGTCTGCAATTCAGATCCAGCCTTTTGATAAAAGTCACAGAATCACAATAAGAGCACAGTTATTTAACTCAGTAAACAGATTCGCTAGGAATCTAGATATATCCTCCTAAATTTGTTACAAAAGTTTTGGCAGCCGCTTCCTGAGGATCCTGGAACCCTCAAGCCAAGTCTGGGGAGTGGGAGCCTGTGAAACCACCTAGTTTCATCCCGTCCATCAGGGAGGTGGGGGAGGAGGTGCCAGGAGTAAGGACATAGAGCTGAATTGGCGTGGTTTGTGTAATCCCCATGGGATTGCTGGAGGGTGACAGTTGCCTGAAGAGTATTTAAATGCAATTTGGGTGAGTTATGTGAAAATTAGCTCCCTTGCCTCTTGGTGCTCTTTTTCTCCCCCTCTCTGAAGTTACATTTAATCTCATCGATGCAGTTTCTCAGTCTTTCTCTGGCTGGCTCTCCCTATCGCTTCTGTTTAATCCTGCTGTCTTTGTCATGGCATTTTGGGAGCGCACTGAGCTTGATTTTGATGCTCTGTTTGAGATTCTTGGAGCTGATTAGCCAATAGATAAAGTTAATGAGATCATCTAGATGACAGCACTTAGTAAACTGTCAAATGCTGTGCCAGTGGAAGGGGGTGGCACGGGGTGGATGGTAGGGAGAGTAGTCAGACATCCACCCTGCTTTTGGTGGCTGTGTGTTATTTTCTCCATACAGTCCGTATGATAACAAGGAACAGATAGATGCAAGAGCCGTTGGGCTTCGGGTCCCTCCAGCCCTCTCATTTACATAAGTGAGGAAGCCGAGACTCTGTGTGGACAAGCCATATGCTCCAGCTCAACCAGAAAAGTAAGTGTAGAGTCAGTCCTGGTGGCCAGGGCTCCCATGCTCTTTCCTGGCCTCCCTGCCCCTTTCTCTCCACCAGCACTAAGTGGCAGACCTGCAGAGGCCATCCCCTGGAGTGATGGTCTTTGTTACTAACAGTTCTTCACTGGGTGGAGAAGAGTGCTGGCTGTTTTGAGGTAATTGTCCTTGGATGTTAGTGACAGAGCAGCAAACAAAACAGGCAAAGTCCCTGTCCTGGTGGAGCTGGTATTCTGCCCCAGGACAGCACATAAATACATAGTGTTTTAGGTGGTGGAGCATGCGTGGGGTGGGGGTGGGGGGGCGGTGGGGAGTAGAGGAGTTGCTATGGTAACTGGGAAGTACAGTCTGAGAGGCCTCACTGGTTGATAGCATGGTGTTTGAGCTGATGATTGAGTTTGGGTGGTGGTCTAAGAAAAAACAGCGTCTAAGCTCCAGAAAGTCCTTGAATACCCTCTAAAACGTTCACAGTGCGAATCTCTAACTTCTGGGATTACAGTTCTTTTTTTTTTTTTTTAATTTTTATTTTATAGAGAGAGAGTGCAAGCAGGGCAAGGGACAGAAGGAAAGAGAAAGAATCCCAAGTTGGCTCCACACCCAGTGCTCAGGGCTCAATCCCATGACCCTGGGATTTAAGCCAAAATCAAGTTTCAGATGCTCAACCAACTGAGTGAGCCACCCAGGTGCCCCTACAGTTCTTTCTATTCACTATATTTTTATTCCTAGCATTTCGCACGAGAAATATATATTACTTTGATAATAATAAAAGATTCATCGATTACTGTGAGTGAGGGAGGTTTCATTGTAGTGAAGTGATAGATTAACAAGCCACAATGAGTGTGGAAGAAAGAGAGAAGTTGAACGAGAATAACCAGATGGGGCGTGGCTCAGCATCCTGTTGGCAAATTTAAGTAAAAATGTGGCAGCAGGAGAGTAAAAGCAACCATTATGCTTGATTTTTTTTTTTTAATATTTATGTATTTTTGAGAGAGACAGAATGCGAGTGGGCTAGGGACAGAGAGAGAGGGAGACACAGAATCTGAAGCAGGCTCCAGGCTCTGAGCTGTCAGCACAGAGCCCGACTGCTCGAACCCATGAGCCATGAAATCATGACGTGAATCAGTCGCTCAAGCGACTGAGCCCACCCAGGTGCCCCCATTATGCTTGATTCTTAAAGTCAGCTAAAGAGTAAGCCCTGGACCCCTCCTGCACTTGTGTCCTCCAGTACAAGCCCCCCAGAGCCTTCCTGCATGCCCTGCCCAGCTCACTTCAAGATGGCGGGATCCTCGGGCCCTTTAACATTGCTGGTACCTACAGATGCAGAAACTCTGAGAAGATGGGAAAAGAGGAATTTATCATCCCTTAACATTTTTTCTAGAAACATTATTTCTTTTCCAAGTATGATTCGCAGTAAGATTTATTGAGTATTTCTGTTCCTGCATTTAAATAGTGATGACATTGGTTGTAGGGGGAAAAAAAGTCTCTTAAATAGTCATTAAGTGGGAACTCCTCAAGGTTAGAGACCGTGGCTCATTTTTCTTTGTATCCCCCGTAGCACCTAGCTCCATAAATATTTATTGATTTTATTAGAAAAGATTGTTTGATAAAGTGAGAAGAACAATGGAAATACAGCTAATTTTTTTTTTTTTAACGTAGGGATATCAGAATCTCCCCCACGCTGTCCATTATCTCGTTGTTTACTGTATTTGGTGAGGAGCACCTTTGAAATGTCCCACATTTACAGTCCAGTGATAAATGCATTTGTAGGAAGGAGATGGTGGTCATCATCCCAGATCATGGCTTTCCACTGTTTGTACCCACATTCTCCTCAAACATGCTCACAGATTACCAGAAAAATCTAAACTTGCAGCCATCTTGGTTGTAGATCTCACTGTGCCAGACCACCACCGTGATGCCTGCACCCACCGCCAGGCCTGGCCCAGACACAGACTGGCACTCTCTCATCCTGTGTCACCCTCCCCAGATCTCCAACCCATTGCTGTGTCATTCCTGCTTCTGAAGAGAATTTTAAAAGCCAGTGGCCCACTATCCTGCCTCCATCAGTTTAACTGAGTGAAGATAATTTAATTGTTTTTTAACGAGACAGGAGCTTTAGTGGCCCGCGGTTATAATTAAGAGTGTCAGCGGTCATTAGAAATATCCACCGTCCTGGTGCAGTTCTCTCCCTCAGCCTCCTGTGGCTACTGCCCCACCCACTCTCACCTGTCCCCATCTGTCTTTAAGCTTCTGTATCTTGATTTCTAGCCTGCCTCTTCACTGCCTTATCCTCCTTCTGTCTATCCTTTCCTCCCCTGTCCGTAAACTACCTTGTGCTCAGTCCTCTGGGCATGAGAACTCAGTGGCCAGTTTTGCATGCCTTCCCATCCCCTAAATCAATGTATCCCCAAGCTTTGCTGGACTGCTGGCTGTGCAGGAAAGCATTCTCATTAATAAAATGGAATCTTGGATCTCCAGGGTGGCTGTGGAAGTACAAATGCCTTTTCTAAGAAAGGGTAGAGGGCCTCTGAATTTGACCTTCTGTTAGAGTCTTTCTCCTCGCTCTCACTGCTGCCATATTGGTGGCCCTTGGGACGATACCACTTAACCCTTAATGCCCTGGCCCAAGTGTGAGCCAAACCCAATGCACACCAGACAAGTCTTTCAAAAAGATTCAAAATTTGCAATTAGAAAGTAGTGGGGAAATGTAATTCATAAATGGAACCACAAGAGACATGACAGTAAAAGATCAACGGTGGAGTTTCTGGTTCTGTAGTGGTTGGTTTGCTCCAAGACCTTGTAAGGCCCGTCCTATCTCAGGTGGGATCTCTGCTTTGCTGGTTTCCCAGCACCCTGTGGAGAGGGCACCATACCTGTCCCCACCAACTGGGAGCTGCACCAATGCTCAGACTCCTGGCATCATCATTTTGAGGAACAACAAAGCCAGCTTTCCATTAATAGAGACAAGGGTCTTTTTACTCTGATTTCTCTGCTCATGGAGGAAGTTTCCTCTAGGGGAAGTAACTCATTGATTAACATCTCCCTACAAGCAAGACCCTCCTTTAACATGCAGGAAGTGGCCTTACTGACCCAGAAACTCAGAGTCCCTTGAGGAACTCCAAATTCTCAACTCTGTTGGTGATGTCCATGTCCCTCAAAATTGTATTGTTCTAAATGAGGCTGCTGCTGCCTGACTTTGCTAAGATAACTGGTAAGGTTTCTGTAGGGACCAATTTCTACATTGACTGCCAGCATCTCCTTGGGTTGGTGATTGCTCTAAGGGATGAAGTTTACCACCTTGAAGAAAATTCCTTTGATCATCCCATAGATAAATTACTGATAAACTTGGAGTGAACGGTGGTGGTTTTCTCTCCTGTCATTTTACCAATAACTATTTGATAAGTAAGGAGACAAGAGAAACTACAAGTAAAAATTGGGAGGGTGGATGAAGAGACGAGACAAAACACTTAAAAAAAAAATATGTCGAGGGGCACCTGGGTGGCTCAGTCGGTTAAGCATCCGCCTTCAGCTCAGGTTGTGATCTCGCGATCCGTGAGTTCGAGCCCCGTGTCAGGCTCTGTGCTGACAGCTCAGAACCTGGAGCCTGCTTCTGATTCTGTGTCTCCCTCTCTCTCTGACCCTCCCCCCATTCATGCTCTCTCTGTCTCAAAAATAAATAAACATTTAAAAACAAAAACGTCGAAATAAACTACTCTAGGGAAGATGTACATCTTAGATGAAAAATAATGCATCAGTATTTCAGTATGTAAAATGTTGCTATAAATCAATAAGAAAAAAATAATGGGCAAAGAACATGGATATCCTTTGCTTAAGAAAATCCAGAGGCCAATTAACATAGGAAAAAATTCTACTTTGTGACTAATCAAAAAATGAAAAATAAAACAGGAATTAAACACTACCATATATACATATACACGTGTATATATACACGTATATATACATATATATAAATATACATATGCACACACACACACACACTCACACACACCAGTGATGGTAAAGATAAAAATGTAAGGACTTCTTTTCTTGCTAGAGGTAGTATAAGTGGCCAAAGCATTTTTGCAGGACAAGTTGACAAAATGTATCTAATTTTAAAAATATGCATGTATGTGACATGGCCATTTTATTTCTAAGAAATTATGGGAGATGAGAAATTGTGGGAGATATTTATCATTATTTGTGATAAAATGTTGAAAACAAATCCAGCATCCCAAATCAAGAACTTGTTAAATTGCAGTGTGTCCATAGAGCAGAATGCTAATGGAACTAGTAAATAAAAGGTAGAATATTGACATGAGTAAATGCTGATGACATATTTATAGATCAGCTGTAAAAGTAGGTTACATAGTGCCTCTACCGTTACCCTTTTTTTGTCAGAATATGTATCTGTATCTCAATGTGGAATAAAAGTCTAAGATTACATTTTAAAATTACCTCTAGGTGATAAGAATGCAGGTAATTTTATTTCCTTGTTTGTGCTTTATTCTGATTTGCGCATTTCATGCAAGAACACTTTTTTTTGGGTCTCGTCATCAGACCATCAGAAATCAAGAATGATAAACCTATAAGTTATTGGAAACGTGAGGTTTTGATTGACTGAGATTTCATTTACGTGTAGTCTTTAGAGAATGTGTCTGTTGTTTAAAAATTTTTTTTTTAACGTTTATTTATTTTTGAGACAGAGAGAGACAGAGCATGAACGGGGGAGGGTCAGAGAGAGGGAGACACAGAATCCGAAACAGGCTCCAGGCTCCGAGCCGTCAGCACAGAGCCCGACGTGGGGCTCGAAGTCACGGACCGTGAGATCATGACCTGAGCCGAAGTCGGACGCTTAACCGACTGAGCCACCCAGGTGCCCCAATGTGTCTGTTGTTTAAAGCAAGGCCCAGCTCTCCAAACCAGGAATAATAGGCTTCTTTCTGGAAAATACTCCCAGGGAGAACAGGAAGCACCACAGAATCTCCTGTGGGGCACTGTGGGGCTTGTCTCTCCTCCCTGGGCAGAGAACCAGAAAAATGAGCAGGAGATTTATACCCACTTGACTTCTTGTTCTTATCCTTTTTGATTAAAAAATACATCAAGACATGAGACGGATGGAAAAACCCATAAAAATAGTTTTACTGCATCATAAAAGGCTTACATTTTTGACATTAGGATCATGAAGGGATCAATTGAGACTGTCATTCTCTGCTTTCCTCCCCGAGCGCACTCTAGCTGGGGTGGCGCAGCCCTGCTCCGCGATGTGTGAAGCCACAGAAGGTGCTCGTTCCTTTCCCTCCCGCTGCTGTCAACCCACTGCGTTGAGTTGAGGCGTGGGGTTCTAGGTCTTTGTGGCTCCTGGAGGGCAGGGCCCCGTCTTGTAGTCCCTCAGCTTTGTACATTGCCTGACCCCTAGGAGACCTTCATGTTGCTACTGTCTCTCAGCTTTCATTTTGACTTGCATGAATGTTAAACTGCCCTAATAATTTTGAGGAATCAGCAGATCAGGAAATAATATGAGAGCAATTTGATTTGTCAGTGAGTAGTAATTGTTTACAGCTAATTTTCCAAATGGGTAGCTCAGCTTAGTTTATTCAATTATTCATCTGCTCATTCAACAAATATTTATTTAGTCTCTGTTAGTGCCAGGCACTGTTTTAGTCCCGTTGGATACAGCAGTGACTAACAGGGGACAAAAAGACACTTTTTACGAAGCTCATATTTCAGTAGAATTGAGATCAGTTCCTTCCTTCCTTCCTTCCTTCCTTCCTTCCTTCCTTCCTTCCTTCCTTCCTTCCTTCCTTCCTTCCTTCCCCCTCTTCCCCATCCTTCCTTGTTCTAACCATCTGCCCATCTATCTATCCATCACTTATCGAGTGCTCATCTGATGCCTGGTATTGTGGTAGGCATTGAGAGATACTGATAAACAAGGCCCTGCTCCTGTTCTGAAAAAGTGGAAGGTCTAGTGAGGAAATGAGACAAGATCAGGGACTGTCCGGTAAGTGTTATGCTGGGCATAACCCCAGCATGCCCAGTGGAGGCACATGGGAGCACCACCCACACAAACACATCAGCTACAGATCACCTCTTTCCTGGCTGCAGGAATGCCTGTCCTTATCTAGTTCCTGCTTCTGCAACTCACCTGCTCTGGATGGAAAGTTGGCCTCAGGAATCACACAGAAAGAAGTCAAGAGGTGTCACGTTGCCACCAGGGAACACAAATGGTAGGGTTCCTTGAAAAATAACTACTTTACTGGTAAAATTCTTGATATCAGCTATGTATTGAAGCATCCACTCCGTGAGCCTCGAAGACTGGGGATGCAAACCCCAAGCAGCATCCCATGGGAAGGAGAGCCATCAGTACTTAACCACCTGTAAGTGCCAGCTCAGTGATGTGGACCGTGTCTGTGTTACAGGAATTCCATAAAATGAGAGGGGGAAGAAACAGGCTTTTATTGAACACCTATTAGATTCCTTCTAGGCATTTTGCCAGATACTTCCTTGTGCTATCTCATTTAATTGTCAAAGAAATCCTGTGACAGTTTATTAAGCTTTCACAGCTGAAGAAATTGTGGTTCAGAGAGGTTAATTGACTTGGCCAAGGTCACAGGTATCGAACTGCATAACTGAGTCCCAAACACAGCTGTCTGCCCTCTTCATCCCTCTGCAATTAGGGAAACAGCATGGAGGAGGGTTTACCCTTTGGTGCTTTATTTGAAATTCCCTTCTGGCAATGATTTCATCCTACTTGGTAACGCAGCACTGTTTCCCAGACTATTTTGGAGAACAAAGATGTTAATAGGTGTTTAACCAGAAAAAGCTTCCATGGTTAAATACATTGGGGGAAATGCTGGGTTAAACAGGTTTAAGTAGGGAGCTTCTTTATCTCTTCAGGTTACATACATGTCCTGTGAGGCTCGGAGAGGACATTGTGGCAGGCATACACGAACACACAGTGCATCATGGCACTTGTGTCCCGTGAAAGCCAAATTCAGAAATACCATTCCTTTAACCAGCATCTGATGAGCTATTCTGAGAATGGCACCCGTGGTCTGCGAGCCTGCCTTTCTCTGGACTGTGTCCTATTCCTCCCTCCCTCCCCAGTGCCCACTGAACTTGTCATCACTACAGCCTAATCCATATCTGAGAGGGTGTGTGAAATGGGCCTTGACCTTGACTGAAGAACTGAGAAGAAGGCTTCCAGGAAGAAGGTCCTAGGGCCCATGACTCACATGTTCAAGCAGAGAGGCTGCGTGTTGGGGAAATGTAGAAAGAATCTGGGTAAGGCAGGGTGAGGATTTTAGATTCTTTGGCAATCAGAGATTCTTTCTCTGGGCATTTGGGCTATTTTTATTGCAATGAAATGGACTGTGCAAGATCTGAAAAGACAGATGGTAGTCATAGGCTTTAATTCTCCATTTATTAGCAATTCATTGCAATTCTTAGTGTTACCTAGGTCATAGTCATACTGCTTTTAGCCCTTTGCTTGAAGTGGGATTATTCAGTGGAGCCCTGGGACTGGAAGGACTCACATTTAGGGGGGTGGGTGTGGTCTGCATCCTTGGCTGGGGGGGGGGCGGTTATGCTTACCTGTGGACAAGCTTCTGGGGGTATCTTCTGAATCCTTTGATAGATTCCCTTGGACATGAAATTAAGTTCCTGCGAGCACAAACAGCATTCTTGTACCTTTTTCAGTACCTTATACTGAGGCAATTTTTTTCCTACTCTTTTGTTGAACCCAAAAGAGCAAGACTGCATGGTTTCTAAACAAAGCAGGACTTTTGTCAGAAAATCTTCAGACAGCATAATTATCAAATAGAAACTTTCAACAAAGAGCCCTTCAGAGGTTGCAGAATTCCCCTTTCCTTGCAGCTGACAGGCAAATGCTTTCTTGGAAGGGACCCAATGGCCTCACCTTACTCTTGCTGAAGTGTCATAATTATACTCTGTTGATCCCCTCCTGACTTGTATAAGAAGGAAGAATCTACACACACAAGTGTCAAGATCTCTCAAACCCCAGGTGGGGCTCTTCTAAGAATATTTCTTACAGAATCCCCTTGGCACCCATGGCACTTTGAAAACTAAGTCACAGTGCAGCTCTTAGCCCTTCTTTTTCATCTCTCTGAAAACTTTTTCCAGGAAAGTTATTTCTACATGACCTGAGAAAAGAAAACGTGTGGCAGGCTCATAAGGCAGCCCCCCCAAAAAATGGTTTCTTCACGTCTTGGGCGGTCCTGAGCCCCCTGCTGCCTTTTGTTTCTGGTAAACTAAGCTGAAGAACAGCAAGTATGGTAGGCTGCTCGGCCACCGGCCACCATAGCAAAATACCATAAATGGGGTGGGGTGGGTCGAACATTTATTTTCTCCCAGTTCTGGAGGCAAAGTAGTCCAACATCAAAGTGCCAGCAAGATAAGTTTCATCCTGAGATCTCTTCTCTTGGCTGGGAGGCTATAGCCAGCTGGCTATGCGCTCACGTGACCTGCTCTTTACGTGCACATGGGGGGATGAGTGTACACAAGCTGTCTGCTGTCTCTTCTAAGGCTATGATAATGGATTAATTCTATCAGACTGGGTCCCATCCTCATCACCTCATCTAACTCTAATTACCTCCCAAAGGCCCACCTCCAAATACCATCACGTTAGAGGTTAGGACTTCAGCATAAGGATTTGGGGAGGATGCAAACATTCAGTCCATAACAGCAGGTAGCATATCACAGTACATTTCCAGGTAATGTCACTAAAGCTTGCTGTCAGCATTGATCAAGAAAATCCTGTGTTACAACATTTTGACACCACTGTTTGGGTCTCTAATTCTGCCCTCTTTGTTCATGACCTTACCATTATTTGGGGCCTGCCTAAATAGTACCTAATTATTTCCTAGGGGTAGAGGTGTGGAACAGAATCGGAGTGAAAAGTTACCTTATTTAAATGACAACACATTGTAATTGCACCTGTCCAAACTATGGGCTGTAGATGGTTTAGGGACAGGAGAGATGTGTTTTAAAAGAATGGCTAATTTACATCAGTATGAGAAAGGATAAAAATCATATGATTCTTTCCATAGATTGAGAAAAAGCATTTGACAAACATTCATGATAAAAATCCTCAACAAAGTAGGTTTAGAGGGAACATACCTCAACATAATTAAGGCCGTATATGAAAACCCCACAGCAAACATCATACTCAGTGGTGAAAAGTTGAGAGCTTTTCCCCTAAGGTCAGGAAGAAGACTGTATTCAACATAGTACTGGAAGTCCGAGCTTCCAGTCAGACAAGAAAAAGGAATTAAAGGACATCTAGATCTGTAAGGAAGAAGTGAAACTTCCACTGTCTGTGGATGACATGATATTATATATATAAAACCCTAAAGAGTCTAACAAAAAACTATTAGAACTGATAAATGAATTTAGTACGGTCACAGGATACAAAATCAATGTACAGAAATCCATTGCATTTCTATACACAAAGAAACAACAGAAAGAAATTAAACACTTCCATTTGCACTAAAAATAGTAAAATATCTAGGAATAAACTGAGGAGGTGAAAGAACTGTACTCTAAAAACTGTAAAACCTTGATGAAAGAACTTGAAGATGATGCAAAAAAATGGAAAGACATTCCAGGCTCATGGATTAGAAGAGCAAAATTGTTACAAATGTGATACTACCCAAAACAATCTATACATTGAATGCAATCCCTATCAAAATACCAACAGCATTTTTCTCTGGAGCTGGAACAAACAATTCTGAAATTTGTATGAAACCACAGAAGACCCTGAATAGCCAAAACAATCTTGAAAAAGCTGAAGGCATCACAATTCCAGATTTCAAGTTACACGGAAAAGCTGTAGTAATCAAAACAGTATGGCACTGGCATACAAATAGACACATAGATCGATGGAACAGCATAGAAGATCCAGAAACAAATTCAAAATTATGTGGTCAATTAATCTTCTACAAAAGAGGCAAGAATATGCAATGAGAAAACGTCTCTCTAACAATTGGTGTTGAAAAACTGGACATTTTGTTAACATCATACAGAAAATAAACTCAAAATGGATTAAGGATCTAAATGTGAGGCCTGAAACCATAAAAATTCTAGAAGAGAGCACAGGCAGTAATTTGTCTGACATCAGCCATAACAACATTTTTCTAGATACGTCTCCTGAGGCAAGGGAAATAAAAGCAAATATTAACTATTGGGACTACATCAAGATACAAACTTCTGCACAGCAAAGGAAACAATCAACAAAACTAAAAGACATCCTTCTGAATTGGAGAAGATATTTGCAAATGACATACCCGATAAAGGGCTAATATCCAAAGTATATAAAGAACTTCCACAATTCAACACTCAAAAAACATATGATAGGCAGAGGACATGAACAAACATTTCTTTAAAGAAGACATACGGAAGACAACGGACACATGAAAAGATGCTCAACATCACTCATCATCAGGGAAATGCAAATTAAAACTACAATGAGGTATCCCCTCACACCTGTCAGGATGGCTAAAATCAACAACACAAGAAACAACAAGGGTTGGCAAGGATGTGGAGAAAAAAGAACCCTCTTGCACTATGGGTGGCAAGGCAGATTGGTGCAGCCACTGTGGAAAAAAATGGAGGTTCCTCAAAATATTAAAAATAGAACTACCTGTGAGCCAGCAATCCCACTGCTGAGTATCCAAAGAATATGAAAACACGAATTCTAAAGGATCTGTTCACCCCTGTGTTAACTGCAGCATTATTTACCATAGCCAAATTATGAGAGTAGCCCAAGTGTTCATGGATGGATGAATAAAGAAGACATATACATATACACACAACTGAACATTATTCAGTCATAAAAAGGAAAGTAATTCTGCCATTTGCAATGACACAAATGGAGCTGGAGTATGATGCTAAGCAAAAGAAGTCAATCTGACAAAGAAGTACCATATGGTTTCACTCATATGTGGAATTTAAGAAACAAAACAAAGGAAAAAAGAAAGTAACGAACCAGGAAACAGACTCTTAACTAAAGAGAATAAACTGATGGTTACCAGAGGGGAAGTGGGTGGGGGGATGGGCGAAATAGGTGACAGGGATTGAAGAGTGCCTTTGCCATGGTGAGCAGTGGGTGATGTATGGAATTGTTGACTCACTATATCATACCTCTGAAACTAAATATAACACTGCATGTTAACTATATTGGAATCAAAATTTAAAATTTAATAAAAATAGCTAATTGTTCAGCATGTTAATTGTATCTAAATCAAGCTGTAAAAAAAAAAAATAATAATAATAATAATAACAGCTGATACTGAGTATCCAAAATGGACCTTGGGGCGCCTGGGTGGCGCAGTCGGTTAAGCGTCCGACTTCAGCCAGGTCACGATCTCGCGGTCCGTGAGTTCGAGCCCCGCGTCAGGCTCTGGGCTGATGGCTCGGAGCCTGGAGCCTGTTTCCGATTCTGTGTCTCCCTCTCTCTCTGCCCCTCCCCCATTCATGCTCTGTCTCTCTCTGTCCCAAAAATGAATAGAAAATGTTGAAAAAAAAATTAAAAAAAAAAAAAATGGACCAGGAACAGGACTAAACATTTTCTCTGCATTCTCTCTCTCAATTTGTGTTTGTAAACACTCTCTATAATGTAAACTCTGTTGTTACCATCTTTAGCTAACAAGGAGGAGGCTGACTGAAGATATGCCAGTTGGCCTTGACCGATAAAGTTATATAAGTAGGAAGAGATGGAACAGGGATTTGAGCCCTGGTAGTCCAGCTCCAGAAATCACCTCCTATACTGGATTAGACAGTCTTTCAGAAAAAGAAAAAAGAAAAAAGCCCAAAAACTTCTGAATGCAGTTTTAAACCCTAAAGCTTTGTTTCAGTGAATAGACTACCATTCCCTATTCCCATACTCAGGTCTTCTGTCCCCTGATCCTACCCCTTGTGGTTCCGGAAGATGGTGATGGGTAGAGAAGTGCAGCCTGACAGAAGGCCATAGGTCTCAGTAAATTCAGTAGTCCTTTCAGAAACCCATGTTCATGGCTTTTCGCTTCTATCTGTCTGCTTTTCTTTTCTTTTTATTAATATGAAATTTATTGTCAAATTGGTTAGAGAGGGAGGGAGCCAAAACATAAGAGACTCAAAAACTGTCTGCTTTTCCTACCAGTCTTCCCTTGAACTAAATTGCTTCAGGATTATAGATGAGCAGTGGTTTGGGGTTCGGGAGGTTTAGCATCGTGCTGACAGCTGAGTTTTCTCTGGGGACACCAGCTAACCCACAGCATCCTGCTCTTTGTCTGCATTGCTTATTTTCCCTGGAAGCTTTTGGTTCATTTCCTCTTGTGACCACCTCTTAATCTTAACAGAGAACTGTTTTCCAGTTACTGCTTATTATCTCACAGCAGATGTTCAAGGTGAGGCTCAGGATCACTTATCAAAAATATAGAAGCTGTTTGGGTCTCAGAGGCATAGAGCAAGGTTTCAAACTCATGTGTATGCAAGCAGAAGGCAGGTGTAATACGAATACACAAAACTTTCCAAGTATAAGTCGGTAGGTTTTATGTCTCTGGGATTGTAAGTAGGTGAGTCACCTGCCACATTATGTTGCCTTTTATTTATTTATTTTTTAATGTTTATTTTTGAGAGAGAGGAGAGCAGAGAGAGAGAGAGAAAGAGAGAGAGAGAGAGAGAGAGAGGGAGACAGAAGATCCAAAGAAGGCTCCACACTGACAGCAGAGAGCCTGATGTAGAGCTCAAACTCATGAACCCTGAGATCATGACCTGAGCCGAAGTCAGACGCTTAACCGACTGAGCCACCCGCATGCCCCTATGTTGCCTTTTAACAGGCAACTTAAACACAATGGCCAACAATACATGTCTGGGACTCTTTGGATACAAGTGATTATTCAGATGTAATAATGGTGTTGAAGTTCCCTTGAAAAAAGTCTGTGATCCTGTGATATTACAATTCCTTTGTAAAATCCAGGCCAGCTTTCTTTGCCCTCCAAAGAAGAGTTGGGGAGCTACTTGGCAGAAAACTGTAACAATACGAGAAGTCTTCAAACTGTGGGGTGGCGGGAAGGTGAGCCTGTATTTCAGCCACATGTTTCTAGAAAGAAGCAAGCATGTATATGGAGGGGAATTAATTTTTGTTAACTCTAAGAGAATGGTCTTTCTTTTTTCCTTCTCCCATTCATTCAGCAATATTTTTTGAGAACTTTCCATGTGCCAGGCACTCTGTGTATATGGTGGGTATAAAGAAGGAAAGAAGGCATGATTTTGAGAGTACAGTGCTTATGTGTTCCTGTTCAATGAGGTGTCCAACCCATCCCGGTTTACCTGGGTCTTTTCTCATTTAGCATTAAGAGTTCTACATTCAGGAACCCCCTCAAGGGCAATTCGTCACCCGGTTGCTCAGAAATGCCTACCCTGGAAGACATGATGTGTGAGCTTCAACAGGTAGAATTCCTGTGCCGGTGACAGCCACAAATGCAGAGAGATACAGATGTGTTGTAGTGGTGACTCCGATACTCCAAGTGACGCTACTGTCGATAGCATTATTTCACAAAATGATGAACTCTGGGTAAAATTACAAACAAAACCGAATCTTCCCTCTGTTTACTCAGTAGTTGCATTGCTGGAAAATTCAGCATATATCAATGTCTGCAGAAAAACGTGGAGTTTACCTGTAAAATGTAATTTTGATTTCATACACAGATGATTATTGACATCTTTTCCCCTTAAATGAATATCTAGTGAGGTATTTGAAAGTCAAGAGAGGCAAGAGACAATTCTTTGTGGTGTGGAGTTGTCCTGCACACTGTGGAATATTGATCATCCTTGACTTTACTTTCCGAATTTAGCCGGTGGCTTCTCCAGTCTTAGCAATAACAGAAACCTCCTGCACAGATTTCCAGACCACCCACTAGGAGGCAGTAGTTCCCTCAGTGGAAATCACTGTATTACACATTTGAGAAGAAATAAATATTTAAGGAGAGATCAGGTACAGCAGACCTTCTCCTGTCCTTGTTCTCTTATTTCCTGTCCTTCATCAGCTACAACCTGTAGAGATTTTCTCTGTGTACAACATCCTACAAAGTCGCCTGGGACAGTCTGCTGATAACTATCTTCATCCCCAAACTGCTTAGGGTATGCTTGGACATACCAAACCAACCCAAAGGATCAGCTCTAACATGACCGAAATGACCCTGAATCAGGAATGTATGCTGAGTTCCAGCTGTGACTGAATTCGTTGGGTGGTCTTCCCATTAATTCCACTAGCCCTGAGCTGAGGTTTCGCTTCTTTTTATTGATCATAAAATCAGCCCAGTGTTTTCCCTCTCTGTGTCCTCTGGACTGGCAGTGGGAGAGATGGAAGGAGCTAAGACCCACACCTTCTTGAGTGAAAGAGTTTCCCAGGCAGTCTTGTGTTCGGTCTTGACCAGCTATTCAACTGGTACATGTTTTTTTTGTTTTGCTTTGTTTTTTAAGTTTATTTATTTTGAGGGAGAGAGAGAGCATGAGCAGGGAAGGGGCAGAGAGAGAAAGGAAGAGAATCCCAAGTAGGCTCTGCACTGCCAGTGCAGAGCCTGACACGGGGCTTGATCTCACGAATCGTGAGGCCATGACTTGAGCTGAAATCAAGACTCAGACGCTTAACCGACTGAGCCACCCAGGCACCCCAGTCCACGTTGGTATTCCTTTTGGTGAGGCACGTTGGTGGGAAATGAAATGCTTAAGACACAAAAAATTAGCGACTGGAGAAAGAAAAGACCAGTGATAAATCCTTAAACACATTGAGAACTTGAGCATATGCTTTGTACAGAGAGGCAGTGGTTTTCATTATTATTAGTTATTAATAATTATTGCAACAGTAATGATTATTTTTGCTTAATGTTTTGGGGGTTTGCTTTTGGACTTTCCGTAAGCCGTGTAAGGCCAGGCTCTGGCTCTGCCACTTTCCAGCTGAGTGCCCTTCAGCTGTCAGTGTGTTTCCTCATCTGAAAAATGGAGACTGAGGTATGTACTTCAGCTACTAGGAAAAATAAAACAGATAATATTTTCAGAGCACC
Organism: Neofelis nebulosa; assembly: GCF_028018385.1. Classification (NCBI taxonomy): domain Eukaryota; kingdom Metazoa; phylum Chordata; class Mammalia; order Carnivora; family Felidae; genus Neofelis; species Neofelis nebulosa. The sequence continues at coordinate 14,052,725 of NC_080789.1, forward strand.
TGTTCCCAGGAAATAATAAATGTTGTGGCTTTATGTCCTCTTTTTCCAAAGGAATTACTAATGGGTTTGATAATTAATTGAGTTCAAGCCCCCAGACTTGTTGCCTAAAAATGGCAACCGTGCTGGAAAAATTTGGAGTCTGGGCTGTTACATGCTGAACTTGAGTGACAGCCGCGTCAAAATGTTGGGTGTAGAGTTGGTGATCTGGGACCGAAACTCATACGAGGTTCGATAGGCACGCGTAGAGTCAGAGACGTTGATGGAGAGAGCCCCTGGCAAAAAAATGAACTTTCTATTGAAAAGGTGACAAGATCACGGAAGAGACGGGGCTCTCTGTGCTCTGTGCCCTCCCCGGTGTTGCCACAGTGCGGAGAGCACGCTGTTGAATTGTTCATCGGGATGCTTCCCGGGTGTTCCCACCACATGCCGAGCTCCTTCTCTGTCCTCATCTTCTGCCACAGCTAGCGAGATTGACCACCTGTGCCAGTCACCCCTCCGAGCCTCAGAGGGGAGGGAGAGAAGCTGGGGTCAGGCCCTTCATTAGCATCCAGGGCAGGCACACAAATTTCCAGAGACAGATGGAATCGAATAGCTGGGGGGTATTGGTAACGTGGACCTCAACCAAAGTGATTCCAGATGTTGGAATCAGCACACTGTCCTCTTCTGTTGCTTTCCGCCCACGTAGCATTAAAATTATCCAGAGAGCAAGTGCCGAGTAATGAAGTCTGGGTCACTCCCGTCTGTCTCACGAAATGCCACTTGGAACCAGAGCCTTTTCATTTGACAATAAAATCAATGAATGAAATATCGCAAGGTTGAAAGCAGTGCTGTACAGAATTCATTACAGGCGACGTGTTCCTAAGGATGGAAAGGCTTGGCCCTCTGTACTTTACTTTCCCGTAACATCAACACATCTACTTAATGAAACTTGAACCTTCCGTTAATCCTTCACCTATTTGCTTTTAAACTTGAATCCTTTGAACAAAACTCAGAAGGCTTTCTTTTTGGATTCTGCCTCTCTATGAATGAGCTGTCATTAAAAAAATTAGAATATACATCAGTTAAGGGAAAATGGGACTTGTTAATTAGGAAAACTGTTCATGAGATTAGAGGTCTTGTTCTAATAATTGCCGCGTCTCCAATGAGCCCATATCATTTCCTTTGAATTGTTCTCGTAGTTTGAGAATCATCTCAACACTGAGTACCCTGGGCTGAGTGTCACCATTTGTACAGATTCAGAGACACCCATGTGGCAGGTAAGCAAGGAAGAGCGGCCAAGGGAAGGCAGGGCGTCTCCAGTCTTTTCCTTACAGTTCGCACCTGACCCTTGGAGAATGTAAGAGAACATTGAGACAATAATATCATTCCTTTAGAAGTGACAGATAGGATCAGTGTGAGAGAACTACCACATCAGGTGTGTGTGTGTGTGATAAAGGGGAGAACAGAGAAAACTCAGGGGAGAATGAGGTGAGGACTGGTTCTTCTGAGCTCCTTTGCCACAGGAAGCATCCTGTCCTTGAGAGAGTGGGTAAGTGAGGAGATCAGGAAAGGAGGGGAAACACCTGGGATCACAGTTAAGGTTCATGACTTAACCAAGGAGTATCTTCCATTGTAATTAATCTGGGCTTCCTTTTTTTCCTCCCCTTCAACAAATATTTATTGAACACTTACTATATTCCTGACACTACTGGGCTCTAGACATGGAATAACAACCCCCCTCAGAAGCTTATGTAGTATGAAAGAGAGGCAAGAGAAAAATCAATGAGATAGGTCCTCTGAAGGAAACATGAGAGAATTTGAGAATAAAGGAGTGGGGAAGTATTTGGGGAGAGGGACAAGAAGGAAGGCTTCTCTGGAAGGAGAACCTTAAGCTGAAAGAGTGCAGAGGAGCTGACCGTGAGAAAAGTAGGGAAGAGCTTGGCAGAGAACATTCCAGCACGTGTGGCATCTGAACAGTTGGCCTTGGAGGAACGGGATGTCCCCTGTGGCTGGAGTAATCTTGAGGGACACACATTAGGAAGGGCAGAAGGAGATGGGCAGGCGCTTGTTCATGTAGGGATCTGGAGGCCACAATAATAGTTTGGTTTTTATGTTTAAATAGTTTTACAGTAAGGTACTGGTGTGGATCTGATTTGCATTCCGAGAACATAGCTTGTTTACAGCATGGAAGTGGGATTGGAGGAGACGAGTATCAAAGCAGGGTGACTGGTTCGGGCAGAGGAGGATAGTAGCCTTTGCAGAGAGAGGTGTCTGGATCTCAGATATATTTTGGGTGTGCTACTTAGGATGCTAGGCTATGGTTGGTGAGGGAGAGAAGGAATCAGAGTTGACTTCCAGCTTTCTGGCTCAGGCAGTATGAGGAAGGATGCCATCATCACTAGTCAACAAATGTTCGTGGCACGTCAGCAATGCCACGGCTGGGGAAATAGATGGGAGCGGAATACAATCGCTGCCCTCACCGGGTTCACAGTTGTAACAGGAAGACAGATGTGCAAATAAACACTTAGAACAACAGGACCCACTGGCACACAACTGGAGGTGCTTGGCAGAATCCCCTGGGCTGTTTATTTACCCCTTGTCCCCCTGCCTCCACCAGCTTTGTTTTGTAGCAACTGTTGTCATTTTTGTTCTTATGTATTTAAAATATATGAGACATGCTCTACACGGAAAGGAATACATTTGATATTTACATTCTGCTTAAAGAAGAATAAATCCAACATCCATGTATCCACCATCTAGCTCAAGAAATAAACCTTCGTCAAACCCTTTGAAGCCCTATGTACTCTTTGCCCAGAGTTAAATCCAGAATCCAGTATGTTTTATCACCTCCTGGCTCTTCTTTGTAGTTTAACAATCCACATTCTCAAATACTGTGTTATTTATTCTGCCTCTTTTCATTTTTTAAAAATGGAAGCATTCTGCCTATATACTTTTGTAACTTCCTTCTTTTGCTCATGTCTTATTAGTGGGCTACATCAGCATTGCGACATGTAACTTGAGTTCATTCTGTTTTCACTGCTCTGTATGCCTAAGTCACAGTGTATCCCTTCTTTTGCCACAGTTTTGGCTATTCCCACCGATACTTGTATGAATATTATTTATATATATTTTAGGGTGCATACCTCCTGAGGCTTTCCTGAGGGGTTACACATAGAGGTGGGTCATAGAATATGTATATATTCAACTTGATTACTGATTGCCAGTGGTTTTCCAAAGTAGTTGTTACAATTTATACTCCCACTGTAGTGATTAAGGGTTCCTATGGCTACCCATCTACACTGGTATTTACTCCTTGTTGTCTTACTTTTTAAAATCTTTGCCAGTCTACTGTGTGAAAAATGATATGTCACTGGTACATTAATTTGCATTTTTCTATTACTAATGAGGTTGAACATTGTTAATGTGTTTATTGACTGGTTGGATTTTCTATTCTAGAAATATTCATGTCTTTGCCCATTTTTCCACTGAGTTGCTCATCTTTTCCTTATTGATTTGTAACCACTCTTTATATGTTCTAGATACTAAGCCTTTGCAAATTCTATATGCTGCAAAATCATCTCTCAGTTTATTTCATGTCTTTCTAATTTTTTTTATTGTGTCCATTGATACACTGACATTAGAGCACAGTTGAATTTATCGGACTTTTCCTTTATGGTTTGCATGCTTTTGTATTTGGTTTAAGAAAATAACCCATACCCTGAAGTCATAAAAATATTCTCCACATTTTATTCTAATTTTTTTTAGTTTGTTAAAGAGTTTTTCATATTTAACTTCATATGGGATTGATTTACATAAAGTATAAAGTTTGTTTATTTTTTATAAACATTTTTTCCAAGATAGTTTTTCAAATCAACTTTCTCCCATTTATCTGTCATAGATCACATTCCTGCATATGCATGGACTATTTGTGCATCCCTGTATCAGTACCACATTATGTTACTATACCTTTATAATAGGTCTTGGTAGCTGATAGTGGTGGTCTCCTCACCTATTCTTTCCCTTTAAAAAAAAAAAGCTTTTTAAAATTGAACTATAACAAAAATACAGTATGTATAGGTGTTTATACCTTAGTGAATTATCAGAGTCTTGCCTATTCTTAAATATGTGTAAGAATAAATTTCTCAGGTCCCGTGCATGTATACACACACTCATAAACATTGGGATCTTGATTGGAATTTTTTCAAGTCAATATCCATAAATCAGTTTGACAGGAATTGTTATCTTGATGATAATGAGGGTTTTTTTAAAATCTATAAACATGATTTGTTATTCTTTTGGTTTGTTCTTTAATATCTTCCAATAACACTTTATAGTGTTCCCCATAAAAGTCTTACGCATATTCTGTAGATGCATTTCTGGGTATCTGATGTATTTTTTTCCATTGCAAATGATATTTTAGTGTATTTTTAACTTATTGTCCATATATGAAAAGACAATTAATTTTTGTACATGGACACTATATGCAGAAATCTACTAAACTCTTACTGGTCCTAATAATTTATCGATAGACTTCAATGTTTTCATAATGTAAAGACTACCTCTAGTAATGTCTTTTTTTGGTATATTAATAGATGTATTTCCTATTTGCCTTTTAGATTTTTTTTATCTTTTTATTTTTTTTTTTTCCTTCTTAAATGACATGTAGCTGGATTTAAAAAATTTTTTTGTATAAAAATCCTTCACCCAGAAGGTTTGGGTCTATTTATCCAAATTTCTGTTATTCATATGGTGGTTGTTACTTCTGCCATTTGATTTTGTGCCTCCTACTGGTCCCACTTCTTAGGTTCCCTCATTTCTCCTTTCTGATCTTATTTGGATTTTAACCTCTGTTAGGTTGAGGAATCTAGGAATCTTAACATGAATATTTAACTTAAAGTCTAAAATCAATATTTTCCCTCTCCTAAAAAAAAACCCATGAGAACTTTAGAATGCTTTGTCTATAATCACCTCCTCTTGAATTACATGCTTGTTGTTTAAAGTATGTTAGGTTATTTCACTTTTCTTCTTTTTTTTAAATTTTATTTTTTGAATTTACATCCAAGTTAGTTAGCATATAGTGCAACAATGATTTCAGGAGTAGATTCCTTAATGCCCCTTACCCATTTAGCTCATCCTCCTCTCCCACAACCCCTCCAGTAACCCTCTGTTTGTTCTCCATATTTATGTGTCTCTTCTGTTTTGTCCCCCTCCCTGTTTTTATATTATTTTTGCTTCCCTTCCCTTATGTTCATCTGTTCTGTGTCTTAAAGTCCTCATTTGAGTGAAGTCCTATGATATTTGTCTTTCTCTGACTGACTAATTTCACTTAGCGTAATACCCTCCAGATCAAAGAGGTTTTTGCCTGCTTCTTCCTCTAGGATTTTGATGGCTTCCTGTCTTATGTTTAGGTCTTCCATCCATTTTGAGTTTCTTTTTGTGGATAGAGTAAGAAAGTGGTCCAGGTTTATTCTTTTGCATGTCGCTGTCCAGTTTTTCCAGCACCACTTGCTGAAGAGACTGTTTTTATTCCATTGGATATTCTTTCCTGCTTTGTCAAAGATCACTTGGCCATACATTTGTGGGTCCACTTCTGGGTTCTCTATTCTGTTCCATTGATCTGAGTGTCTGTTTTTGTGCCATATTTCACTTTTCTTCTAATTTCATCAGGTAGCATTGTTGATTTTCAGTTGGTATGTTTTTAAAACTTTATAAATTTGCTTTTTTCTCTCTATTCTTTCCCACATTTCAGACTTTCCTTCTAGGATAATTTTCCTCCTCCCTATAATGTATATTTTTAAATTTCCTTTAATTAATGTCTGCTCCTAGTCAAATTTGTTCCTGATCCTCTGAAAAAATGTCTTTATTTTGCCCTCCTAAAGGATGTTTTCACTGTATCCACCAGTCTAGGTGATAATGATTTTCTTTTGGCACGCTGAAGAAATTCTTCCACTCTCTAAAGGCTTACATTGTTTCTGTTGATAAGTCAGCTGTCAGTCACTTTTCATTTCCACATCCTTTTCTTGGTTTTTTTTTTCAAATATGCCTGGTCATTTTTGACAGCTTTCATGTTCTTTTATCATACTTTTTATAGTATGGATAGTTACCTATTCATCCATACCAAATTAAGATCAACTTTAGTGACTTAAAACAAGTCACTTATGTCTTATGATTTCTGTTAGAAATTCAGGAAGGGCTTAGCTGGTCATTTCTCATTTGGGGACTCATGCTGTTGTAGGCATATGTCATCTTGGTTTGGATAATTGATCTTTTCCCCTTTTTTTACACACAAAATATTTTATCGTGTTATGGTGTTGGTATTTTATTTTTGTTTCAGTTATTTTTTCAGCTTTATTGAGATAGATTTGACTTATAAGATTATGTAAGTTTAAGGTATACAACGTGTTTTTGGTTTGATTTGATTTGATACATTGTACTTTGCAAAATGATTACCATCATGTCCCAGTCTTTGTGATGAGAACATTTGACATCAACTTTCAAGTATGTAATACAGTCTTACTAATTATATTCGCCCTGCTACATATTAGATCCCCAGAACTAATTCATCTTACTACTAGAAGTTTATACCCTTTGACCAACATTTCCCCACCCCTCTCACTGCCACCCCCAGCCCTTGGTAACCACCGTTATACTTCCCATGAGCTTTTTCAGATTTCCCGATATAAGTGATACCATATAGTATTTGTCTTTCTCTGTCTTATGTCATTTAGCATAATGTCCTCAAGGTCCATCCAAGTTGTGTCAAATGGCAAGATCTCCCTCTTTTTATGGCTGAATAATATTCCACTCTATATACCACATGTTCTTTATTTGTCTGGTCACACTTAGGTTGTTTCCATGTCTTGGCTATTGTGAATAGTGCCAGGGTGAATAATGAATGCTGCATGGGAGTGCAGATGTGTCTTTGAGATCTTGTTTTCATTTTCTTTGGATATATACCCAGAAGTGGAGTTGCTGGGTTATATAGTAGTTCTGTATTTAATTTTTCCATACCATTTTCCCTAATAGCTATGCCAGTTGACTTTCCCATCAACAGTGCGCAAGGGTTCCCTTGTCTCTACATCCTTGCCAGTACAGGTTACCTCTTGTCCTTTTGATGACAGCCACTCTAACAGGGGTGAAGTGACATCTCACTGTAGTTTGATAGGCATTCCCTTGATGATTAGTGATGGCTGTACTTTTTCATGTACCTGTTGGCTACTTGTATGTCTTCTTTGGGAAAAACATCTTTCCAGGTCCTCTGCCCATTTTTTAATCAGATTGTTGTTTTGCTGTTGAGATGTATGAGTTCCTTATATATTTTGGATATTAACTCCTTATCAGATATGTGATTTGCAAATATCTTTCATAGGGGCGCCTGGGTGGCTCAGTCGGTTAAGCAAATATCTTTCCCATTTCATCACTTGCCTTTTCATTTTGTTGTTTCTTTTGCTATACAGAGCTTTTTAGTTTGATACAGTCCCACTCATTAATTTTTGCTTTTATTGGTTGTGTTTTTGGTGTCATATCCAAAAAAATCATTGCCAAAGTGAAGAGCTTTTTTTTCTATATATTTTCTCTTAGGAGTTTTATAGTTTCAATTTTTATGTATATGTCCTTAATCCATTTTGAGTTAATTTTTATGAGTGGTGTAAGATAGGGGTCTGATTTCATTCTGCATGTGGTTATCCAGTTTTCCCAGCACCATTTATTGAAGAGGCTGTGTAATTGACTTTCAAGGTATATTCACATAGCTGGCAAGTTGGTGCCTGATGTAGGCTGGGAGCTTTATTGACCCTTCATGGAGGCCTCTCCAGTGTCCTTGTCTCATGGAAACTGGGTTCTCTCAAAGTGAGCAAACAGTGTGAGGCAGGTTGGTATCGAAATGAATCATTCAATGGGCAGAGGATTAGACTCTACCTTTTCATGGAAGGAGCGTGAAAGAATTTGGGGATGTTTTTAAACCACCACCCATTCCCTGTTACTTCTTAGTCTGTGGGTCTGTGTTATGTTCTTATGTAATGTTTTCAATAGTCAGTCTTTTGGGGTTGAATTCATTTTGACTTCTGCAGGGTTTGTTTTTTGATAGATTTTGCAACTGTGTGTATATGTGTGTGTCTGTGTGGGGCGGGGGGGCGGCAGCAAGAGAGTTGGAGATTTATCTATGAGACCTTTGATGCCAGGTTTTAAAATACACGCCTCCAGGGAGGATTTGTGTTCACAGTGGTTTCAAACCAAAAAGACAGCTATGAATTCTGGCCCCCAAATACCTGCGGATAGGCCTGGAGTTAAGAACTCTCAGTAGAGACCTCTTTGTCACTGTCTTTCACCCAGACTTGGAGCCAGGACAGGCAAATGTCCCTTCTCTCTCCCTCTGCAAGGCTGGCTTCACTGACCAGGGCCCTGACTTCCCCAGGGGTTGTGGAGGGCAGGGTGGATTCTTGGCTTTAGTCTTTGTTGCCCAGCCTGCTTTTGCATAGTCCTACAGTCCTAGTCTGTCTCTCTTCCTGTGTTTGGCTTATTAAAACCAGTGCTTAATGATGCTCATGGAGGCAGGTTCCCCAGCTCATGTATTGCTTTCAGCTTGCTTACCTCTCTGGATTTGTGCTTTCTTATCAATTTCTTTATTGACTCTGAAGATTATCTTTATGTTCTTGTCTATTCCTTTTTTTCCTTTTTTACACCCCCCCCCCACATCATCATCATCATCATCATCATCATCATTATTACTAATCCAGCATTTTTAGGTTTCTACCAAGATTTTTGGTTTGTTTTTCAGGATATATTATCCTCCACACTGTCAAATACTAATGCTCGGGGTTGGGGGAGGGGTTCTTTAAAAATACTGATTCCCTGTCCAAAACCCAAACTTAGCAAATTAGAATCTCCTGAGATGGGGAGCCAAGTCCATGTACTTTTAAAAAGCCTCCTCAGAGGATCGTGATGCCCGCTCATACTAAGAGATAATTATTATAATGAGGACATGGTCCAGGAGCAATGGAAGTGCAGCAGGAGAGCTAAATTTGGCCCATGAAGTTGGGGAAGGCTTTATAGAGGAGGAAATTGCTTTTTACCCCTTTTAAACCTTCCCTCTCATCCTCTGCTGCAGTTAGCTTTACCATAGGTATGCATCTAACATCAGCATTGCTCCACGTATCGAAGGCCCCCGGGGAATGTCCACAAGGTGGCAGCCATCTTCTCACTGTGTGTGTAGCAAGACCTTGTGAGGTGGCCGACCTTGTGGCATGAGGTTCTCAAACTTCCTAATGCCGTCCACATGTCTGCCCATTGCATGGGCTTAGCCACCAGCGTTCCAGCCTACAGAGTAGAAACCCACCTGCGTTGTTCTCTGGTCCTACTGAGAGTATGGCGTGGGCTGTCCAAGCTGTCAGGTGCTGAAAAGTCAGAGAATTTCAGCTACACTGGCTGAGCCAGGAGGATTCTGGACAGGAGACAGCCCTCAGGATGTCGGGTCCATTTCTGGCAGGACCCCAAGCTGTATCAAACCCTGTGGTGTCAGGGGAGTTTGGTTGTACTTTTCAGTAACCTGAAAAAGTCTTCACAATGGACCACACCCCTAGATTCACATTGAAAGGAGATCCTGAACAGTTCACAAGGCTTGCATATCTGGACCCAGGAAGGACCTGGGTTTGAATCCAGCTGCACAGCTTATTAGCAGCATGTCCACAGGCAAAGGATTTCAATTTTTCTAAGCCTCTGTTTCCATTTCTGTTAAATGGAAGGTAACAATATCTATCTTCTGGGGTTATTGGAAAACTTAAATGAAACCGTGTATTTTAAATGCCCTATACTAATTGTCTTATGGACACTTCTCTTTGTTACTTTTGCTGTTGTTATTATGGTTCCTAAAATCCCTAAGGCATAAATAGGACAAGGATTAGTTTCATATTCTTTTCCTGTTTAGCAAATTTGATGCCCACTCGCTTCAGCATCTAAGTCAAGACCAGATTTCTGTGTCCACGCTGACCCCAGTCCACTTGCCCAGATTTAGTTCCTAGTAATAACAGTAAAAACCACAATTCATTTATTAAACAACATCAGTGTAGGTATAGATACTTTACCTATATTATCTCTAGTCTTTATAGTACCTAAGTGGGTTTTATCAGCCCCATTTTGCAGAGAACAAACTAAAGCCCAGAGAATAAAAGGAATTTGAAAGGACACACAAGTGGCCAGTGGCTCTGCTGGGACTGGAAACAAAGATGGTGGTGTCTTTGATACGTATGCAGCTTCCCTTCCCCATGCTGGGCTCTGTGTGATTGTTACGCTTGGGGTCTTTCCTCAGCCTGAAATGGCCCTTCTACTTTTAATCTGCCCACCAAAATCTTATTCATCCTTTAAGACCCAGCACAAATACCACCTCCCCTGGCTCTCTCAGTTGCAAAGAATTAGTGCATTGCAGTATTTCCATGGGAGTTTACTTAGGTTCCACCGGGGCACAGTTGATACTCTCTTGTGTCTCTCATGCACATAAACGTCTCCTATATTTATTTGCAGTGTGTCTGAAGTCAGCAGTTCTATCTCATTCATTCTTTTACTTAATAATAATCCATGACCTGTCCTAGATGTCCACTAAATGTGTATCGAATTAAAGAATAAAAATTCTGGTTGTGATTCAGTATGTTCTTCCACATACTCGTCCTTAAATCTTCAGTGATGTGTACAAGTGACTGTTAGTGGAAGACAAAGTTGACTCACTTTGCCTTAGTGCCTAGCTTTGTTGATGGCCACAGAATTTCCCAGACTGCAGGTTTGCTCCTGTTCCTCGTCTGTATCTTTCTCTGCGGCCCCCTTTGGCTTCATTCTCACCTGGCACATTATTCCAAATCTACAAAAGGTGAGTGGACAGCATGTTGAGTTCTGTTAGCTCAGAGCCACAGCTGCCCACATGTACAAGCTCTTTAAAATGATTCATGATGAGGAAGCTTGCCCCTAAGTTACCGGGTCAGCAGCAGTCAAAAATTGCATAAGTGGAACGGAATTAGAATCTCCCGGGGGCTAAAAGGTTGCGCTTATAACAGGTTCCTCTGTTTCTCTGATGCCTTTCATCCAATGACACCTTAATACAGAGTTAATTGAAATGGAAAACGTCAAGCACAGAAGCAGCACAAAGGACTTTATAAGATGTTTAAGAGTTTTCCACACTTTGATTAGGAATACATTTAGAAGTCACAGGCAAACCAAGAACTGTGTGTTTGAAAACTATGAAGACAATATGTCCCAAATCTTCCTGTCTCTAAGGAAGAATAAAAGTACCCAAGGTGGGGAGCACTGATTATAATAAGGTAGGTCAGAGTCCTTAGATTGTATGGGAGACTTTTCGGTACAGATGGATTGATGGATGTGCTTAGGTCTTAAGCAGCTATGAGCTAATTGACAGCCACAGAATCCTAGTGTCAGAACTCAGATGGACCTTTGGGATTATTTTGTGGAAATATTTCACAAAAGTGGATGCCCAGGTCTTGGAACAATTGGGCCTGGCCTAGAACTCTCGTGATGCTTGTTTCTTTTTTTCTTTTTTTTTTTTTTTTACATTTATTTATTTTTGAGAGACAGAGTGAGACAAAGTGAGAGTGGGGGAGGGGCAGAGAGAGAGGGAGACACAGGATCGGAAGCAGGCTCCAGGCTCCGAGCTGTCAGCACAGAGCCTGATGCCCACAGACCGCGAGATCATGACCTGAGCCAAAGTTGGACGCTCAACCAACTGAGCCACCCAGGAGCCCCTCGTGATGCTTGTTTCTGAGACTGCCTATGATAATTGCTCAGGTATCACAAAGATGGCCATAATATGGGGAGAAAACGTACAGATGAACCGTGGCTGTAAATGCAGGTGTTTTGAAGTCACAGCTTTGTTTCTGATTTAGAGTCCACTGATTAGCCTTATTTGGCATTTTTTTTATATAGCCTACGCTTGTAATGTCATTTCCAATTTCAGTTAGAGGTAGCATCAAAGACACTCTCCAAGCCCAGGAATGCAGAATCCAGCCCGATGTTTACTGCCTTTCTGAGTTCTCTAATACAATAGCCGTTGTTCAGCTACTCACTGCCATCATCAGATCTTTCTCAAGAATCCAATTTAGTTTTCAGAGAAACAGCTCTTCTCACCCTCCTAATTAATCAATTTACATAATGTTGACTTAGCATACTTAACTGCAACAATAACAACAGGCCTACACAGGTTTTGGAGCAACCACAACTCATTCTTGGTTCACCCATGGCCCAATGGGCAGAGACGGGAAAGTGGAGACATCTTGAAGAACTCAGTAGACCTTGTTCTGCATGCCCTATGCACCAGTCCATGTAACACATTCCTGGGGAAACAGGAAGGATGGGCAGGAGGCCCTCGATGTATTGTAATCTATTCCCTCCCCTTGCAGACCCAGGAACAAAAGAAAGGTGATAGACCTTCAATCAAACACATTAATGGTATTTGAGAGTTCTACCTGGTCTGGTGTCTTCATCCATTTGGGCTGTTCTAACAGAATTGCATACACTGCATGGCACGCTTATTCCTTACTGTTTTGGAGACTGGGAAGTCCAAGATCAAGGCATCAACAGTTTTGGTGTCTGGTGTGGGACTCCCTCCTGGTTCATAGTTGGCCATCTCCTTTCTGTGTCCTCACATGGCTGATGGGGTGAGGAATCTCTGAGGAATCACCCCAGAGATCACCTCCTAAGGGCCCCACCTTCAAGCACCATCCCCACTGGTGATTATGTTTCAACATAAGAACTTGAGGGGCATGCAAATACCCAGTCAACAGCACATGGCAAACAAATCGAGTCAACAGCTTCATGGGGCAGTTGCTCCTTGGACAGTGGCGTGTAACTACATAACTGTTGGCATATACATAGCAGTGTATGACTGACACAGCTCTCGTTAGTGTGGTGATGACAGGATATATAGCTCACAGACCTCGTGTGTGAAATTTGGACCAGAGCTCTCTTCAGTGTGGCAGTGACTGGGGCGGGATGCTTCTGGGCTCCTCTCTCCTTGCAGTGTCTTGTGATAACTTGACCCAGAGTAGGGGCCCTCACTCTTGTTTTCCTTTCTTTTTTTTTTTTAATTTTTTTTTAATGTCTATTTATTTTTGAAGGAGAGAGACAGCATGAGCCGGGGAGGGACAGAAAGAGAGGGAGACCCAGAATCTGAAGCAGGCTCCAGGCTCTGAGCTGTCAGCACAGAACCTGACGTGGAGCTCGAATTCATGAACCGTGAGATCCTGACCTGAGCCCAAAAGTTGAACGCTTAACCGGCTGAGCCACTCAGGCACCCCAAGGGGCTCTTATTCTTGGAATCTCATCCCTCCATGTCCTCCCAGGTACCTAATTCAGCGCAGTGATTAAATGTTGCTCAACAGAGAGAGCCTCTGATGTATGTTCAAAATGCAGCAGGAAAAGGATAAAATGAGTAGTTTTCCCATTTCTCAGGTTTCTGAGAAAACTGAGAAAATCCAGACATCCAACAGAAGCTACAGGAAGTGAAACGGAAATAGGAACTGGAGGTCAGAACCAGGTCACTTCTCTGGAGTTTAGCCAGAATCCATGTAAAAACTAGGATCCAGGAGAGACGGACAGCCTGACAGATGCAGAGACAGAATGAGGATGGACTGGCCGCAAGCTGCTGGTCAGATGTGCTCCAGATCAAGGTTAATGGAAAGGACCGGGCCCCTCGGTGAAACGGGTGAACTTGGCTGTCTTTGTGCTTGACTCTACACATCGGTTGAAGCTTTATAAACTCTAACCTCTGGAGTGGGGTAATTTGTGCTACTTCCTGGGAGACTGGACTGAGCATATGTAGCTGTCCAAGTTAGCAAGTCAGTGAAAGGACAACATCTCAAAGTCTTCCTTCTAAGGGAGTTCCAAACCTTACATGGTGACAAAGAAGTCAGCTTGTCTTTGGCCCACTACTAGAAAATGGAAAATGGGAAACACTTTGCGAAGATTCATGTCTAACAAACCATAGTGAGAAACCATGTAAGAAGTTTAAACAAAGTTAAACACCTAACAGGCTCTGTGTTTGCACAAACATTCTGTTTTATTTATCACTCATTTATAGCCCACTTTATCCTACAAAGGGTTTTAGGCAACTTATACAATAAGTTATGTACAAGGTTCATTGTATCCTGTGCTGTTTTTAAAGTTGAGCTCTGAGCTTCCAGGCTGCCAAAGTAAAAGGTCTACTCGGTCATTTGAAGGATTCTTGCTCCAAAAGAATATATAATTGTTTATTTTGAGGGGACTCAATCTACAGTGGACGGTGTCCTCAGTAACATCCTTGCAATAAATGCAATGGAGAGTTTTGTAGAGCTCTTTGTTCAGTGTCCTTTGGTGAAAATTGGAGGCCAGGCATGGGAGTTCAGTACAGGCCCCAGGCAGTGTGGCCCCGTCATGCAGCATTCTGCAATCCCCCCACCGGCCCTTAACCAGTCATCCATCACTGTGACTCCTCTCTCCCAGGCCTTTGGCAGGACCTCAATGGCAAATCATGCAGGGTTAAATTCTGATAGCAAAAGAAATGACTGTTTTGTAAGTTAAAGCCTAAATGAATTGAAATGTCCTAATTTTGACTACGAAAAGAGGATGGGAAAGCTGTAGGCATCTTCCCTGGGATCCACGTACACCTCTCAACTTCTGGGCTCAGGGAATGTGTTGTTTCTATGCACTTCTCTTTCTCTGGCCAAGATGGGCATCATTTCCCTCCTTCGATGGCTCTGAAATGTATTTACAACATACAGCATGCAGCCTCGTGCCTTCTGACCTATTCTCCAGCAGCCTTGAGCTCTAAGTAAGGAACACATTCCATCCAGGCAGATTTTTTTACCTGCCACTTGCTACTAAATCAGTGACCTTTTCTAGATTGAGCCTCGACAAAAGCTTTTTCATGCAGCCAGCTCACCTGGGACAGACAGACAGACTTCAGCTGCCCCTGGTTCCTTTCCTAGACACCTCGGTGCTACAGGCTCCCCATTCGTCTGCCGCTCTTTCTTCTTACTTTTGCTCTGAGCCGAGGGAGAGTTTCTTTCTCCTCAAATGTCACCTCAGCTATACTTTTCCAACCCCCGTCTTCTCTGGTAGGCTCCCATTCCCACTGCCGCCATCAGTCTGGACCCCCTCCTCTACTGTGCTGTCCCCATGTCTCTTAGCCCCACTTGGCATTTTACTGTGGATCTGTCTGTGACCTGGCTCTCCCACTGGAACGGATGTGCCAATGAGACAGGACCTTAAGGTTTTTGGCTTTGTTGTTGTTGTTTACAACTCAGAGCCCAGAACAGTGCCTGGCACATAATCGGCACTTAATAAATGAATGCTGGATGAATTGAATGGGTGGGTGGCTGGCTGGCTGGCTGGCTGAGCAGATCTAGATTAGAATGCTGGCTCCTTGTTCAGAATTATGTGCTTATCTACATCCACATACATGCATCCCCTGTCTGGCTCTCTCCCACCACTGCCCAGTGACTTCACCAGACCAAATTATTTTCTACATTGAACTTGCAAGCCTCCATTTATAGTCTGCATCAAAAAGGATATCAAAACTGTTGGAAAGCAAGGTCTTGCGTTTTGTTATTGGCGACTTAATACCAGGCCAAAGAAGACCATTAGCTGACTATTACAGGTGTGTTGCCCTTGGCTTGCTAAGAGAGGACTCTCTCCAAGGAGGACGGCAACGAGCAGGCTTCGAGACTGCGAGCAGAACCCCGTGGTTTATGTGGCGTGTCTGCTGTTCAGCTCCTGCAGGTGTGGCGTGAGAAGAGTGTGTGTAAGGGCCCCAGGAAGCCAGGGTCCACGCCAGCTGTTGGTATCAGCAGCCTTCCTTCCCACGGTGATCCTGAACAGCTGAGAAGCACCGTTTTGTTAAGACTCGAGGGTTCTGGTCTCTACACAGCTGTGTAATCTTGAGAATCCCGTTTCCTCTTGCTGTAACTCGGTTCCATCAGTGATGCCATGACAAGGTTAGAGTAGATGATTACTAAGTTGTTCCAAGTGTAATATTTTTAACCACATTAGGACCTGGTATTGATAAGCTGTTCTAAATGCCCTTTTGAAGTCTGCTGTTTAGCATGTCTCTCTTACACGTTTCAGGCCATGTATTTGGTCACGTGCTTTGTCTCCTTGATGAGTCCGTGGCCTTTCTGAGGGAGAGGACCCTGTCTTATCTATGGGTCTGTCACCCATAGTCAGAGCTAGTGCCCAGTACTTGTGCATTGTGTGGACAATGCGACTCAGCTCTTTTCCTGCACTTGGGTACCTGCTGATGGAGTTTTAATTATGCAGTGAAATGCCCCAAAACACAGGTGGCTTATGCAAAATTCATAAATCCTCCATGCATAAGTTCTGAGAATCTGATCACTCTCGTATGCCATCTCTCACATTTCTTCAATATAGAAAACTTTTTTTTAATGTTTTTAATGTTTATTTATTTTTGAGAGACAGACAGACATACAGTGCACGGGCAGGGAAGGGGCAGAGAGAGGGAAACGAGAATCGGAAGCAGGCTCCAGGCTCTGAGCTGTCAGCACAGAGTGCAGCGCGGGGCTCGAACCCACGAGCTGTGAGATCATGATCTGAGCCAAAGTCAGACGCTTAACCAACTGAGCCATCCAGGCACCCGTAGGAAACTTTTTTAACCCCCTTTCCGTCTCTTTTCATCTTCATCCCAGAAAAACGACACCTAGGCTTCAGGTCACACTCAGATCCCAGCTCCATCATTAGCCTGTGCTGAATCAGGCTAGTTCCATTTTACCTCTGAGCCTTACCTGTAAATGGGAACAACGCTAACCTTGCAGGGTTGGTCACGGGATTAAGTAACCTCTAGCACAGTGCCTAACAGGGACTAAGTAATGTTAATTGTTCCCTCCAGGGCTCAGTTCAAGACACCCTCAGAGCTTTCCCAGGCAACCCCTGGTGGTTGTTCTTTAGACACCATAGGATATGACACCTCTGTTGTTTATCTTGGAGTATCTATACTCACTTTTGCACAATAGATTATAAAATGCTAAGCATCACGGCACCTACTAAAGTGTCTACTCTTTTTTTAGCCCAGTGTCTGGAAAATAGCAGATGCTTAATTCATGTTCTGTGCAGGCAGTGGAGACCGCACAGGGGAAGGACAAGGGCACCTGCTTCCATTTCTTTATCATTCAGATGGAAAGTGTGGTCCAAAATATTCCCCAGGCCCTTGCCACTTTGATATCCTATGCCATGATGCTGGAATGGGTTTGTTCATTTTTTTTCTTGTTTTTTTTTTTAAGTAAAAAAGCCACATCCTTGATGCAGGAGTTTCCTTAGACACGGGGCGGAGGGGTGGGGGGGCTTTTCTAAACATGAGACACAGTTTTCTTATGTGAGCACTTGTCCTCAGGTTATCAACAGAGAGAAATGTGATTTTGAGCTCAGCTTTCCTGCCCCAGTGGGCTGCTTTGGCACATTGTTTGAGGAAAGAAGAGTGGCAACTGATTTCCCTCCCAGAAGGACGTGTATCACAAGGCGTGTATATCAGGTGCTTCAATCTGAAGCTGGTGAGAGAAGTACAGAGACCTTGGTTTCTCGCCACTAATGCTAAGGAAGCCAGTTACAACTCTCACCATAGACAGCATCTTGTGAATGAAAGGTGATGGCAGGTGTAATGAATCGGGGGAGGGTGAGTCTGGGTTTGGGAGTCAAGACTGCTTCGTTGCAAATTTTAGATGGAGAGAGAGCCGATATCGTCTAGAATCCCTACCTTTAGAGTCCCCATTGACGGGTGACAGACGGTTGCCCTCCCTTCTGCTATTATTCAGGGGAGATTCCTTTTCTGGCTTCTTTCTCCTTTGTTCAACAGCAAAGCATTATGGGGCTCGGCATTCTGCCTTGGTCTTCATTAGCCTCTCCTTTCCATGAGCTTGTGTCCTTTTTTTTTTTTTTTTTTAAATGTTTATTTATTTTTGAGAGAGAGAGACAGACTGTGAGCAGGGAGGCACAGAGAGAGAGAGACAGAGACAGAGACAGAGACAGAAGCTGAATCAGGCTCCAGGCTCTGAGTTCTCAGCACAGAGCCAGATGTGGGACTTGAACCCACGAACCATGAGACCATGACCTGAGCCAAAGTTGGATGTTTAACTGACCGAGCACCCAGGTGCCCCTCCATAAGCTCATGTTCTTAAATGCCATTTGTGTTCCAGTGATACCCAAATCTGCAGCTTGGATCGCAGGCTTAATTTAGGCCAAACAAGAACTCTTGATTCTACCCCAGTTGTGATATATCCAAGCTTTAGGATACGGTTCAGCAATAAAAAGAAAAGCAGTATTAATGCATATGGCTTGGATAAATTTCAGAAACACTATGCTAAGTACAGGAAGTCAAATATGAAAAACCGTGTGCTCTGTGATTGTGATTCTGTTAAGTGCAGTCCTAGAAAAGGCTCGACGATAGTGTGACGGAACGAAAATCAGCAGTTGCCTGGAGCTGGGGTTCAGGGAAGTAGATTGCAGAAGGGCCCCAAGGAAACACTGGGGTGTTGGAACCATTCTGTATCTTGATGGTGAGGATGGTTACATGGCTAGACATATTTGCCAAAGTTTTGTTAAACTCCAGATCAGTGAGTTTATTGAATTCCACTGTATTTCAGTAAAGCTTGAGGAAATGATTCCATAGTTTTCTGTCTAAGCAACTAGAGAGGTGGACAGAGTGAGCTGCTCTTTCCTGATGTGGGTAGCACAGGTGAGAACATGTGGAGCAGAGAAGGATCAAGACCTCAATATGGGATGCACCAAGTCCAAGATGCCTGGTACATGCCCCAAGGAGAGAAGTGAGATGGCGGCTGGATTTATGATTCTGGGGCTCAGTGTAGAAATCAGACTGGGGATATAAATTGAAAGTTACCAACACGTGGGCAGTATTTAAAGCAGAGTGGCCCCGGGGCACCTGGACGGCTCACTTGATTAAGCGTCCGACTTCAGCTCAGGTCATGATCTCATGGTTTGAGAGTTCAAGCCCCATTTAGATCTCGCTGCTGTCGGCACGGAGCCTGCTTCGGATCCTCTGTCTCTCTCCCTCTCTCTCTGTCTCTCTCTGCCCCTCCTCCACTCACACTCTCCCTGTCTCAAAAATAAACAAACATTAAAAAAAAAATTTTTTTTTTAATAAATAAATAAAGCAGTGGCCTGGAGGGAAGTCACTGGGGACGCAGGCAGATGATTGGCAAACAGAGAAGCTCCAGGGATTGAGTGAGGTCTCGGCACTCTGGCCTCAGTGGTGAAGACACAGGGGGATGCCCCACGTAGACCTATTATTGACATATATTACTTCCACGATGCATTAGCTACGTTGTCATCAGCTTTTATGTTGGCGAAATCCAATTCAAACATTGCCCGTTTTAAAATGTGCATTTCAGTAGTGTTTAGCTGTTTATAGTGTTATGCAGCTGTTCTCTCTCTCTACGTTCAAGACATTTCCTGTCACCCTAGAAAAGCTCCCCATACCCAGCCAGTGATCACTCCCCACCACCCCTCCCACAGTGCCCGTTAACCACTGACCTACTTTCTGTCTTTATAAATTTGCCTACTCTAGACATATAAAAGGAATTGTACAGTATGTGATCTTTTGTGTCTGGCTTCTTTCACTAGGTGTAATGTGTCCAAGGTTCACCCGAGTTGTAGCGCATATCAATACGTCTTTCTTTTTATGGCTGAGTATGTTATTTTGTTATTATGGCTTCGTGTCTCCCCACGCTGACTCCAGAAAGCATGTGTGGGAGTTCTTACCTGAGAACTTTCCTCCCCTCCTCCTTTTACCTCGCTGTCCCTTCCTTCCCCTCCCTCTACTGATTTGACTTATTTTAGGGGGTGAGTCTCACCTCCTCGGAGACTTACCCCATGCCCAGCAGCATCTCTTTTGCGTCCCTCAAGACACATGCAATAATAATTGCATCAAGTTGCCTTTACCACCTCTTTCCAGGAGGCTGATTGGCTCCAGGCACAGGCTGACTTGTTACCACCACAGCACCATCCCCAGCAAGGAGAGAGCAGTTCAATGCTCTCCGGGGTATGTGGAGCCTTGGGAGATCCAGGGTTAGGGGAGCGTCAGAGTCTATCCCCTTCCCTACATGCTCCACCCCCTTACTGGATTGCAGGCACCTCACCTCCACCTCTTGGTGTGGATGGCCCTCAGCCCAAGCATGCCATCTGCACCCAGATCCCTCAGAAGGTGTTTACTGACCATGATGCACGTCTGCAGCCCTTACATCTCCACGCATCTCCAGGCATGTGGATCTCCAATGGGCTGTTTCTAATAGAAGGAAAAAAAAATAAAATAAGACCTTTGGTTGCTAACCCTTCCAAGCATCCACTCGTCCTACCCCACACAGCAGCAACAACGTTCTTTTCAGATCCAAACTCTGATCACACGGGCATTTAATGGCCATAAATGGGGCTGTGCAGTTCCCCTCAGTGCCACACCACACCACAGGGCACGGTTCATGTTGTCTTCTTTGCACATGGTGCCCGGTGTTGTGTGAGCAGATAGTCCTGCCTGCCTCAGACTCTTCAGCTGTGTCCCTGCCTATCCTGCACGGAGAAGCTCCTTACTCCTTCACCATGAGGCCCTGCACATTTACCGCATTGGCTATCAGTCCCTCGAGGGGTGGATTTTCCTCCTGACAACAACCAGTGCTCCAGCCCCCTGGGGGCACCAAGTAGGCATCCTACAATTCAGTTCTGATACAACTACCTGGAATTGGCATCCAACCCCACAGGCATATGGGCTCTGTCCCACAGGACTGCCTGTCCCTCGGACACCAGACATGAGCATCAGGCCCCCAGGTTACCCACATTTCCATTTGACTTGGCTACAAAGTCAGACCCTCCCTCAACCCCCTTCTCACATCGGTTTGCTATTTGCTAGAACACAGAACTCAGGAACCCACTGTACTTACTGTTAGTGGTTGATTCTAAAGAATGCAACTCAGGAACAGCCACATGGATGAGGTGCCTAAGGACGAGGTTGAAGGGGGAGGGTGTGGTAGAGGGGCCGTGGCCATTCTGAGTGCACTCCCCTCAGGCACCCTGACGTGTTCACCAGTCCGCAAGCTCTCTAATCCCGTTACTTAGGGTCTTCACGGAGGTTTCGTCAGGTAGGTAGGCATGGTTGATTAAATCACTGGCCATTTGTGATGAACTGTCTCCAGTCCCTCTCCCTTCTCTGGAGGTTGGGCAGTGGGGTGAAAATCCTAAGCTTCCAATCAAGACTTTGTCTTTCTGGCAGCCAGCCTCCCCCACCCAATGTAGCTCTCTAGAAGCCCACCAAGAGTCACCTCATTAGAACAAAAGATGCTCTGGGGCACCTAGGTGGCTCAGTCAGTTGAGACTCCAACGCTTGATTCCGGCTCAGGTCATGATCCCAGACTCATGGGATCGAGCCCTGTGTAGGGCTCTGCACTGACTGTGAAGGCTGCTTGGGATTCTTTTTCTCCCTCTCTCTGTTCCTCCCCCCTCACACGTGCTACCTCTCTCTTCCTCCCTCTCTCTCTCTCTCTCTCAAAAAAAAAAAAAAAAAACTATATGGGAAAAAAATTAAGTACTAGCTACAAAAGACACAAAAATGTTGGCTAATAATGGTAATACTTAAAGTTGAGCAGTAGTTTCTGGTTTACAACATTTTATTTTACTCTTAAAATAACTGTATGATGGAAATAGAATGAATTTTACCATCATCCATTTTAAAGAAATGAAAACTAAAGCTCAGGAATCAAGCAGTATTGGCCCAGGTTGCACAATTAATACAATTTGAACAATTTCAGGAATGGGGGCACCGAACCCCTGCCCCTCACGCGGTCAGAATATCTGCATTTAGCTTCCGACTCCCCCCAAACTTACCTACTTACTGCCTGGAGGCCTTACCAGTCATGTGAATAACTGATTGGCAGATATTTTGTACGTTATCCGTATTATATCCTGTATTCTTACAAGCAACCAAGAGAAAAGGAAATGTTAAGAAAATCAGAAGAGCAGTGAATTTACAGCCCTGTACCAGATTTAACCAAAAAACTCCATGTGTAAATGGGCCCGCACAGTTCAAACCCATGTTGTTCAAGGGTCAGCTATAATTGGAAAAGCCAGAACTTTTCTGGTGGTCTGAGACTCCCACAAGTAAGTGCTTTTTCTTCAATCGTAGTAGGAAAAGTGAGATTGTTTCTCCTAGGTGCTATCAACAGTGAGTTACAGGAGTATCTGTGAGCCAGGTATCTGAAAGTTGCTAACAAATTGTGGGTGGTTTTTTTTTTTTAAGTTTATTTATTTATTGAAAGAGAGAGAGCATGCAAGTGGAGAAGGGGCAGAGAGAGACAGAGACAGAGAGACAAAATCCCAAGCAGGCTCCTTGCTCCCAGCACAGATCCTGACACGGGGCTCAAACTCACAAACCGTGAGATCGTGACCTGAGCCGAGATCAAGAGTCGGACACTTAACCGACTGAGCCACCCAGGCGCCCCCAAACAAATTGTGTTTTTAAAAAAGGATCCAAGGAGTCCACAGATGGAAGTTGTAGCTGGATCCAGGCCAGCTCTGCTCCCCTGGGGGAGGCCTCGTCTGAGAGGTGACAGCAGTCAAGCGTCCTGGGAGTTGGTGTGATAAAAGCAGCCTTGGAAGATTGCCCAGCAGCTGGCCCTGTGTTCCTTTTTAGTTTTTCCCATTTCCAAAGACCAAAGATCAAGGAAGGAAGAAGACAGAATCATTATTTGAGATTGAGCAGGATTTTTTAAACTGTAAGTTAAGTTAATGTGGGCCCACTTGGGACTGACCTAAGGAGGTGGGTGGGGACTTACTCTTGCATCTTGGCAGATGGAATTGTTACCTGGACCTTTATTGGATTGCAGACTCTTTTCTGAACCTCAGGCTGTCCTTTTCTGTTCTCCACAGATGCCCCTGGGATAGGAAGTGCTCTCAGCTCAGTGCTCTGGAATTAACACTTAGATGAACCACAGAGGACTCTGCCGTATTCAGGACCCCTACCCACAGCCTCTGGTGGCGGTGCAGGCAGGGACAGGTGTGCAGGTCAAATACGCCTTGGGCAGCCTTTCTACCCATTCTTTCCTGTCCTTTGGAGCCTTACCCACAGTGTGAGGGAGAGGCCCTGCAGGTTGTTCCTAACCAGAAATGTAGGTGTGGAAACACAGTGCAACAGAGTAATCTGAACACCGCCTAATAAAGAGATCTTATAATCAAGTTGGAAGGGAGATTTGAGGTCATCAAATCTAGTACAGAAATCCCTGGGTGCCCTTCCACTCCAAAGGCCCCCAAATCTGCCATGCATGAGAATTAAGGGGGCTGTCTTTGCAGAGAAACCCCCAGGCTTCATCCCAGGAGAATCTGCTTCAGTGAGGTTAGGGGTGGGGCCTGGCGGAAGGTAGCTAAACCATTTGAGAAGCGTTGCGTAGAGATCATAAAATCTGACAGGCGGGGACTGGGCCTGTTTTCTTCTTCGCTGTTGTGTCTCCGGCAGTTGGCACAGAGCCCTGTGCACAGTAGGATCTTGGTGAATACCTGCTGGCTGAGGGCTGAATCATGCAGCCTTTTCCAGAACTACGCCAGTATTTAAAAGCTGCTCCCTAGAAAGGCAGCCTGTTTCCATTTTGGCGAACTCTAAGGGAACTTACAGCCTTGCTTATAAGAAGCAAAATCTATCTTCCTTCGGTCTTCACTCATTCAGCCTAATTCTGCCTTCTAGAGTGACACGGATTCTAATTCCTCTTAGAGGGGATTATCCCTCAGCTATCAAGGTCAGCAAGAATGGGGTCTTTATCTCCAAATGAAATCGAGGTTGACTGGAATGAATAAACTAGAGGAGCACCCCCAAGGCAAGAAAATGATTGGAGGGAAGACCTTTTTTTAACTAGGGCACGTGCATTCCAACGCAAGGATGCACAGTATGAGCCTGTGGTACATAAACCTAACCAAGAGTCTCAGGGAACCCCATGAAGTAGATCCCTTTACCATTATACAGAGGAGGAGACTGAGGGAGTACGAATTGACCCAGGATTACCATTCAAGTAGAATTTGAACAAGGTGAGAATTATATTCACGTTCAAAGAAAGGAGAGGCAGCCAGGTTGGAGAAGCTTGAGCATAGAAAGCACAGCCAGCATGGAGTCAGCACTTGAGCCCCAGCATTGGATGGTATGTTCCCAAGCACCTCACTCCCTTTCTCTGGGCTCCACCTGTAAAAGCAGGCAGTTCTGGAGTGAGTACTCAGATCTTTGCTGTGCCTGGGACTTTTCGGTGATCCCAGAGTGACTTCAGGCGGAGTTATACTGAGGATGTAGGATGTAGGGAAACATGCAGGTTCCCGAAACAGTCCTTTTCAACCCATCCAGGGTTGATTTAAATACCTTTTGTGTTGCATCTTCTCAGGGGATGCTTTATTATTCCACACCCACTAGCAGAGGGCATCCAGGGCGAGGAACAGTCCTCTCAGGATGTGTAGTAAACGGTAATGTGACACTATACGTTTTCCTTATTACAGCCGTCCTGTGCTCAGACATGCATTATTGAATGGTACTATTAAAGACTTTTCTATTTTAAAATAGCTTATTAGAATAAATATGAGGTTGAAATGTCATTGTTGCTTTCTCTGCTGATACTACGGACAGCCCCTGGCTATCACATTTTAATATTCACCTGCTGGTGCAAACAGAGCAGTTTTGATATGCAGAAGTGATTGGTGGACTTTCTCTGTGCATCCAGGAGCTTTCCTGGGGGCGGGGGAGAGGAGGCAGCCCTGGGAGCATCTGCAATCCGCGTTAGAACTCTGTTCCTGGCGTTTACCTGGCGAGGTTAACCTGTAAGCATCCATTTCCATCCCATTCAGCTAGAAAGAGTTTACCAGTTCCAGATGGGCTAGGGTGGTCCGTGATAGATTTTCATCTACCCATCCGTGCTATACTGGGCCCCCAGGAGCACTAAGCTTTTAATCAAGGAAGCAAAATTATCAAATTTGCACCTTCCAAATATTTTTACATAGGCAGAATGGAATGGCACAGCTCCCCTCAGAGAAGGTGATCAAGTGCAATCTGCCAAGTAATCTGGGAAGAAAATGTGATAAGGGGGTGACAGAGCAGGCGAGGGGACAGGTTTGAAAAATAGCAGATAAAATCTGTGGGATTTGGTTATGGCAAGGATTTGAAGAGCAAGGAATTAAGAGAAGATGCTTTGGAAAGTGGTCTGAACTGGGATGGAGATAGGTGACTAACTTCCTGTCAGTGGTACTTGAGGCCACTGGAGCAGATCCTGTCATCCAGGGATAAAATGTAGAACAAGAAGAAGTGGGGCGGGGGGCAAGGATGGGAGTTGGGGAGCACCAGCATCGAAGGGGAGGCAGGGAAAGAATGTTTAGAGGGAAGAAAACAGC
The DNA here is from genome assembly GCF_028018385.1 of Neofelis nebulosa. Classification (NCBI taxonomy): domain Eukaryota; kingdom Metazoa; phylum Chordata; class Mammalia; order Carnivora; family Felidae; genus Neofelis; species Neofelis nebulosa. Next base: position 14,078,099 of record NC_080789.1, read on the forward strand.
CAAGAGACTGGTGCAGCTGATAGCTTCAGAAAGGCACGGCAGGGCCAGCAGGACAGGGTGCAGGCAGTAGGGCCAGATTTCGCAGAGTCTAGTGTGTGCAGCCGGTGTGAGCACTTGATAGGAAGACTCAGACACCATATGCACAGTGACCATCACCGTGGAGAGGAAGGGCAGTGCCTTAGGCAGGCATCCACCAGGAGCAGGGCTCTTTGCCTGTGTCACTTGGCTGCACATCCCTTCTTGGAGGCGGGAGGTAGATTCTGTCCTTGCCCCTTTACAGTGAGGAAATAGAGGCTCAGAAAAGTAAGACCGTGGCCAAACCATACAGAATCAGGGCTAGACCCCCCTCTTCATCTGGGTCACAAACCGTTTGTCTAATTCACCATGCTGTCTGCCTCCCTCCTGGCCACCTGGTGGGCGAATGCCCAGCATGCCCTGTCCATGCCCCCATGTGCCACGTGGAAGCATCACCATCCCCCTGCTTCTGGGGCTTCACCTCCTGAACGGAGCTCTCTGCCTTGAGCCAAAAGCTGCGGAAGGAGGGAGCGAGGGGAGTTCCCAGCCTGGAGCCATCCGTCTGCTGGCTGGTGACACCGACACCAGGGCCCCAGCAGAATAGCAAGCTTGTTCGCTCTTGTCTGGCTGTTAGTGGTGATGTATGAATAAGCAAAGAAGACAGCTTCATTTTCATAAGTTAACTTGTGCCTGGAGTAAGGAAGACGGGGAACAGTGCACTTAATCATAACCACAGGGCCGCACGGAAAACAATGACAAAGCCTTTTCTGTTAGTCACGGTGGTTTATTATAATAACTCCTAAGAAGACGACACAGTGCGGGATGCTGAGCGAGGCAGCACGCCAGCGGCCATGTTCCCCCCAGCCCCCCGCACCGCCCTCCAAGAGGAGTCCCCTGGGACTTTACCTCTTAATGGGATGGCAGATCTCATGTGTGTTCGCATCATCCAGGTTAAGGCTTTAGACTTTGACCTCTGGAGACCAGATGCCATCTGGCTGATGAGCTGGGATTGGCAAAGCTATAAAGGATGGCCTGTCTTATGCACCGTCTCTGCTGAGAACGGTGTTGTGAGATAGCACTGTTATCAGAAAAGCTTGTGGGGAAGCTTGGGGGTTTGGAGGTCTGTGTGGACCAGCAGGTGTAGCCCACAGTGCAGGTTAGGATGCAGTAGACGACCCCGGGGAGACCCCAAGCCAGCATCACCCACCCTCCCCCACAGAATCAATTATTCCCTGCCCTCCATTCCTCTAACTTATCAGTGTTTCTGTCACTGTGGGTACCATGCTGTTTCATAATTGTTTATCTGCCTCCTCTTCTAGCTGCCTCTAGGGCAAGGACCGTGTTTTATTTGTCTTTGATTCCTTAGTTTTTGTGTGGTATCTGACACAGAGCAAACCCTCAGTCGATATTAAACAGAACCAAAGTCTAGGCGAGTAAGGACCGTGTCAGCTAAGGAAGGATCAGGGGAGAAGGCCGAAACTGCTGATGCCTGAATCCAGGTGGATGGGACAGAAGGTGGGGCCAGGGAATTCTGGGTGTAATGATAAGAGCAGATATTTACTGAACATTTTACTATTTTTCCAGGCATTGTTAGTGGTAACATTTGAATAAGCAAAGAACACAAAATAGTGCCTAGAGAAAAAAAAATTAATTCTAAGGGATGTCCTACGTATTCACTTTATAAACGAATGAAGAAATGGGCACCAAGAGATTGAGTAACTTGTTCAAGGTTGCACAACTAATAAGTGGAAGAGCCAGGATTGGATGTGGGCGGTCTGGCTCTGATGTTCGCTTCTTCATCCCTTCACTGTCCTCAAGAAGCCTACCACTGGAGGCTGCCACTGAGTTCTGCTGGTTTGTCGGCTAGATTTAGATGCCATGAGTTTATCGTATGCTGGGGACCCGACTGGTGAACCTCGCCTTCGACCCTCGCCTTCGACTGTCAGGGACAGAGTTTCCAGACCTGGATCACTAATTCTCAAATGTTAATGTCCTTTCCAATTACCTGTTTTTTTAAAATGCAGATGACCAGACCCAGTGACCGGAATTCTTATTTAGAATTGAGGCATGAGAGAATTAATAGATGACGTGAACCCCACCTTCCCAGACACTGAGCCAATTTAAGGGTAAAAGAGAGCAAAATGTCACCTTTTTAGTGCAAGTTAAATTGGAGGGCTTACTGTGGGTGTTTGTCATATCAACACTCTGAGTTGGAATTGCGCCCCCCCCCCACCCCATCCCAAGAAGCGTGGGGCAACCGTGGCCTCATGGAAAGGGGCCTGCCCCAGGAAAGGACAGGGTTAAGGTGACCCTTTGTCAGAGAAGGGATGGAGGAGGGGTTAAGCAATGTAGGCTTGTTTCTCTGAAGCTCACCAGCCAGGTAAGTCCTCCTGTGTGATAGAGGAGACAAAGGGTTGGGGCTAGCAGCCAGGAAATTCCTCCTTCTAGAAACCAGAGAGGCAGGAGGAAGCTGCCTCTGGGTCATAATTAATGTCTAGGTTGACGCCCAGGAAACCTGCAGTTAATAAGAACCTCAGAAGCACTCAGTTCTCAGACCACAGTTAGATAAAGTCCTAGAAAGACCTAACTGTTGTGCTAGATTGACCTTCAAAGAAAAGCTTGTGGATGGGCTTGCTCTCTTCCAGAAGCTTCCAGGGGAGCTTGGATGATCTGTGAAAATAGTTATGACTTACAGAGTGCTTAATAGGTTTCAGGCCCTATGCTTAACCCTTAACACACATGAAGTCATTCAGACATGTGTAGACACAACAGCCCTAATGGTTAGAGACTGAGGCCAAGAGAGGTCAAGTAATTTTCTCAAGGCTACACAGCTGGAAAGGGGCAGGGGCAGGGCCAGGAATTGGGATCAGGCAGTGGGACCTGAGGTTTCCACTCTTTACCTCTAGCTACCCTGCTGCATGGTTCCCTGTGGATGGACAACAGACCTCTGCAGGATAGGACACATCAGACAGTCTAAGGTACTCACAAGCCCATTTGCAAAGCCCAGCTGCCCTTTTTTTCTTTTTAATTTTTTAAAATGTTTTGTTATTTTTTTTAATGTTTATTTATTTTTGAGAGAGAGAGAGAGAGAGAGCATGTAAGCAGGGGAGGGGCAGAGAGAGAGGGAGACAGAGAATCTGAAGCAGGCTCCAGGTTCCAAGCCGTCAACACACAGCCCAACGTGGGGCTTGAACCCATGAACCATGAGATCATGACCTGAGCTGACGTCAGCCACTTAACCGACTGAGCCACCCAGTCACCCCATTGTTCTATTTTATTTTTGAGAGAGAGACAGAGACAGAGTGCGAGCTGGGGAGGGGCAGAAAGAGGAGGAGACACAGAATCTGAAGCAGGCTCCAGGCTCCAGGCTCCAGGCTCCAGGCTCCAGGCTCCAGTCTCCAGGCTCCAGGCTGTGAGCACAGAGCCTGACGTGGGGCTTGAACTTCCAAACTGTGAGATCATGACCTGAGCTGAAGTTGGACACTTAACCGACTGAGCCACCCAGGCTCCCCAACCCAGCTACCCTTTTAATCCCTGACAGAGCAGCTAATGAATCCATCTGAAAAAGCAAAATGAAATCTTAGTAGCTATTTATTATTTTGCATTTTGTCAACCAGCGGATGTTAAAATTATAGCTATCGTGTTCCTAATTAAGGATTTTTTAACCTTAAAGAGGGCTGGCATGTGTAAAGGAGTCGTATGCAACCATCATGAGAAATGCAGCCCAGGTGCAAACTGAGAGGGGAGTTTGGATAACATTAACTTAGGTTAATCATGTATGTCACTCCTTCTCTGGAGATCAAGACCTTGGGTTCGAGCCTTGGGCAGAGCAACCAACATAAACATGCTTTCAGGTGGTGCCACCCCACCTTTGCAGTTTTCCATGCAGGTGAGGAAGATGCCAGATTTGCCAGAGAATGTGTTGGTGAGTAGGGGGAGGGCACAATGCTTTGCAGCTTCAGAAGTGTGGGGGTACTAATACACTAACATTGCGGGTCTCCCAGTCGGGAGAGGTTTATCCACCAGACGTCATTGATTTAGCATATTTATTAGCACCTGTTAGTGTGTTGGATACCACCCAGTCCTTGCCCTCGGACTAATGTAGGTGGATATTTACAAATGAGGTGTGGGTGTACCTGCGTATCACCCACTCTGTCCTTTACAGGGCGGGCGTAAGTTGGCTATGCAAAACATGCCAGGAGGAAGTGCTAAATAGAGCTGTCTCCCATCTCATGGGAGTGAAGGTAGAGTGACCATTCAGACTTAGGGGTGTTCATAGGTGGCTTCATGCTAGATGAACGGGAAGGGTTGACGGGCAGGGGTTGTCTGGGGGTCAGGGCAGTTCCCGTCAAACAAGAGCCAAATGAGCAATAGCCAGAGGTGAGAATGTAAACAATAAAACTGTACATTTTTATTTGTCAGGAATGAAGTGTGGTTAAATAGAGAAAACTTCTGGGGTGCTTGGGTGGCCCAGTTGGTTAAGCAGCCAACTCTTGATTTCAGCTCAGGTCACGATCTCATGGTTCATGAGATCGAGCCCCGCATCGGGCTCTGCACTGACAGCACAGATTCTCTGACCCTTCTTGCTCACTCACACGCACATGTACTCTCTCTTTCAAAATAAATAAACTTAAAAAAAAGAGAAAGCTTCTGAAGAAGTAGATTGAGGCAGAACACAGTTCGTGGAATGCCAGAGTATGCGATTTGGACTTTGAAGGTGCTGAAGATGAGCATATCTGAACTTCTAGGTGGCTACCCTAAAAGTCAGTGAACGCTCATTCCCCTGTTGTCATTTTTGAGCATGTGACAGACACCGTGTTCATTATACTGAACCCGGGGTCATTAGTAATTATGAACCGGATCCCTCAAGGACTCTGTAGCCCCCCTGCACCCCAACCTCTGTGAGAGGTTATCACGTGGACTCTGTAAGGAGGTCACAGCATCGGGATGCGGCACACATCTTTCTCAGCCGAGGACAACCTGCTTTTCAGATCTCATTGTTTTGCACAAACATCCCAAGCTCGTTGCATGTAGAATTGATTCGCTCTTCCACTTCTTGAATTGTTGATGTGTTTTTCTGAGGGATTCTACAAGTTTGGGATGTGATCATATACAATGACAAAGTGGGTGGTAGTATTTTTCCCATGCCTCTAATTTATGTATTTGTGCCGGGGTGATGATTTAGATAGGAGCTCGATAAATTGATCAAATAAATTATGCCGAGCCCACACACCATCATTTCAGGGAGCTGCCATCACACCAGGGAGGTTCTATATCATGCAGCATGCTGTTCCGGGAGAAATGTCGTGTTTTTCTTAACATGCTGCCAGGCTTTCATTTGGTCAGAAAGGTCTTTATTTCTCAGATTGGCCAATAATATCAAGATTTCAGCCCCAGAAGGCATCACTTAGCTCTGGAAGACCATGATTATTAGTCATGTGACCCTTAGCAAGCTATTTAAAATATCCAAGCGTCAGTTTCTTTTTCCATAACAAGGGTTTTTCATTCTTCCCACAAATGCTTGTTGCAAAGGCAAACGAGATGGAATTGAGACGGTGGAAGGAGTGTGCGTGTCGCACAAGTATTAAATTATGTGCTGGCTCCACCACTACCTGTGCACATCATGATCCTGGTGAACTTCAGTTTCCTGGTGTGTAAATAGTTGACGGTTAAATCCAAGGGAATGAATACCTTCTGCAAGTAGATGATGGACTTGTCTCGTGGAAGATGGGTGGGTCTGATGCCTTGCTTGCCCTCCATACAAGGCCTGGACTCCCAGGAACATTATGTTCTAAGAAATCAAGAGAAGTGACTGACTCCCCTAAGGTGCTGAGAAACTAGTCTAAGAGGCCTGGCTCAGCCGTGCTGTTGGTCCCAGTACAGCAGACACAGGCCAACGTCAGAGCTGAGTGCTGGGGACAGAGAACCAATTGCTCCTCTAGAAAACACTCCTGCACTGACATGACACAGTGGCTTGGGACTCATGATGAAATGGACGTGAGGGTGAAAACACTGTGGGGAGGTGGCCAAAAGGGGGCTCTTCTCTATGGGCTTCCATCTCCTTCACCAAGGGACATTTCTTCCCTCCAATGGGGGCAGATGATCTCAGCTGATGCCCAGACAGCCAGTGAACTCATGTACAGTGGGGAATAGTAGAGCTGGAACACTTGAGGTGTGTCCATAAATATGTGTTGCATGAGTTAAGGGATGGATGGTCAGCTGGTCAGCTGGATGGTCGGCTGGTTGGTTGGTTGGTTGGTTTGGGATTCCGGTATTATCACAGAGTAACTGGGTGACCTTGGGCAAGTTAATTATCTGCTCCTTAGTTTCTTCTCTATAAAATGGGGGTAATAAAAATGGTGGGGCAAGGGGTACCTGGGTGGCTTAGTCGTTTAAACATCCGACTCTTGATTTTGGCTTAGGTCATCATCTTGTGGTTTGTGAGATCAAGCCCCAAGTCAGGCTCTGTGCTGACAGCCCAGATCCTGCTTGGGATTCTCTCTCTCCCTCTCTCTCTGCTCCTCCCCCATGCACACATGCTCGCTTGCTTGCTCTCTCTCTCTCTCTCTCCCTCTCTCTCTCTGCCCCTCCCCCATGCACACATGCTCGCTCACTCTCTCTCTCCCCCTCTCTCTCTCTGCCCCTCCCCCATACACGCATGCTCGCTCACTCTCTCTCTCTCTCTCTCTCTCTCTCTCACAAAATGACTAAATAAACTTAAAAAAAAATGGCGGGGCTGCCAAAGTTTGAAAATTAAATACACTAATACAAGTTAAGCACTTAGATCAGGGCCTGACACTTAATAAAAACTACAATAAGATTTGCCATTACTATATCTCCTATTCAGTACTTACTGTTCCGTGTGGCTTGGCTTCTTTTATGACCTTTGCTTTCTCTGTACTTTACAGGTCAGCAGGTCCTGGGCTTGGTAGAGAACCAGAGTGACTGGTACCTTGGAAACCTGTGGAAAAATCACCGTCCTTGGCCTGCCCTTGGAAGGGGCTACAACACAGGTAAATCGTGAGGGTGGTACATGGTGGGGGTTTCAGAAGGTGACGTGAGGGTTCAGTGTGCCTTCCTCTGAGGGAGGAGGCAGGCAAAGGATAGGAGGAGACCACTTGGTTGCCTGAATTCTGCAGTGGATGGTACATACACAGCTGACCTTCGGTTCTTTCTTAGAGCCACAACTATAGTCAGCTCAGCTGTCAGACTTTGGCTGTCAGTTGCAACCTCAGCAAAAAGCCTCCCTCCTGACTCACCTTCAGATCTAGATCCCATTGGACTTTTTTAGAAGTATGACCTCTAGGTCCCTTGGCTCCGTTGATACAAGGATCGTTCCACAGTGACAAAGAACCCGACATTCAGCTTCTTACCACGACAAAAGTTTACTTTCCTCCCATTCCATGTCTGTGTGAGGCCTGCTGGATCTTGCTCACTGTAGGCATTCCGGATTCATCTGGATTCATCCTTCCCGGTATAGGGAGGAAAGTAGCAGATGTCCTATTGATTCTGAAAGTTTCTGGTCAGAAGTGACATAATTTCTGCTAATAGTTCATTGGCTAATGGTATCTTCATTCATTCATTCTGTGTTCAACAGCTATGTATAGAGTGCCTGGTGTGGACTAGACCCTAGACCCCGTGCCAGGTAGGCCAGATAACTCCCATGACCTCACAGAGTGTATCAATAAGAGACTAGAGCGACATCCCTCTCCTTAAGCTCAGGACTGCCAATGTCTATTGTTGCAGTGCTTCTGGATCCTTCTGCCCTTTCTCCTTTATCTTCTATTGCCACTGCTTTGGAACCTTGCTCTTGAAGGATGTAGATGTGTGGTCTGTGTCAAGATCAAAACTTGGAGCTCAGGGGGCAGTAGGTTTGGTGAGGCCCAGAAGGCCTGGGACCTGGCATCTGAGACCAGGTGGACTGGGGTGGGGCGGGTGTCAGGGGATGGCACCACCTAAAAGGTCCTGGGGGCTAAAAGTCAACTCTGAGAGCTGAGGGTCAGGTGCAAATGCAGGGGCCCCAGAGGCCAAAGAAAAATGGATGACAGTCAAGCTTCCAGAGGTGAGAGTTCAGAGATGGTGTCAAAGCTGGAGGAGGACAAGGAAAGGAAGTGTCAGAGTCCATGTCCAGAGGTGCCAGTTAGGGAGTCCTGTAAGGCTGTCCTTTGAGATGGGGGTCGGGGGCCGTCCTTAGCTGACATTTGGCAGAACATCCAGGCATGCCTCCCTCTATGGAATTTTTTCCTGTGATACCTTCCAGGCATTACAGCCTTCTTTGCAGGTTGCAGCTAAGGAATTTTAACAGGCCTTTCACGCACCTCCTGGAGGCTCCCCTGCTGCGCTGGGCATTAACCCTTGAGTTGCTGGATGGTGAGGATGTCTGAGGAATCCCTGAGAGGGGCCAGGCTGGGGGAGAGAGGCAGAAGGGCTCTGAGCACCAGCTCTCCCTCAGCTGGTGTAGAAGTATTTTCATAATGGCTAAGGCAACATCTCTGGTCTCGGTGTACCAGCTGAGTATGTACCGGGTGCTTTCTAGAAGTTACTCTGATACAATCCTTACACTAACCCCACCAGGCAGGCACTATTCTTATCTCTATTTTATACCCAGGAAACTCACACTGAGAGGGGTTGAGGCTCTAGTCTGAGCATTAAGGAGGCTGCCTTGTTGACTATTGACCTTCCTAGGTTGAACTTCACTGGCTTCAAGATCAAGAATACTATACATTGTGGAATTCTGGACTCTTGTCTTTCAACCATCTGGAGACGAGCCTAGAATTTTGCCTCATAAGCCTCCAGGATGTTTCTGGAGCAGAAGAGTCTGCTCTGAAATGTGGCACTCTGTTTCTTCTCCAAGCAAACCTTCCCAGAGGGCTTTCCCAGTGTATTTGAGGCTAGACCCTTTAGGAACCCACTGTGGGGCCAATCATATGCCTTCCTCCCACCCCGCCCCATTCTTTCCTTTGGTAAACGAATTATCATCTGATGTTGATATTTTGTAAAATCCTGAATTCCAGTACATTCACTCCAGGCTTTCAGGAAGCCCGAGACACCCATGTCTGTTGGGTGGGATAAGGGAGATTTCAGGTAAACCCTGGTATCTGTCTTCCACAACACAGAATAATAGACAGTGTCACACAGAGATATATACTGCAGTGGTCTCGAGGACACAGCATCAGGGTCGTGGTTATCTGTGTCAAACAAAAACCACAGGTCATCAATCTGGGTTTGCAGGGAGGAGAAGAATGTGGCACACTGGGGAATTTATTATGACAAAAATGACACATCCTATCCTGCCTCTCCCAGTTTGCTTCAGTGTGAGGTCGGGAGACATACAAGTCTCTAAACCACCTCCAGCTCCTCCTTGATATGCCAAGGCAGTGAGTTACTTTCCCACTTGCTGCTGCTTAAAGGGCAGAGCAGATGAGGAAAACCCTGTTAGAAGTGATGTGTCCATTTAAATAAGCCAGTGACACCGAGTGATCATTATAAAAGGATTTATGCGACATCAGAATGCATTGGCTTTCATGATGGGGATTTGTTATTTTAAGACTAGGAATTGTACCACACATCAGTGGATGAGTCATGAAGCACTTAGATTCTCGTGAAAATTGAGGACTCTGCTGGGAGGGAGCCCGCTGCCCTAAATCCTAACGGAAAGCAGGCCTCCAAAAGGGGTATCTCCAACAAAGCCCCGCGTTGAGACTTCTGCTTTGTCTTGGCAAACTCTGGCAGATCCATGTTGGAATCGTGATTCAGCCACTAAGTGCCCATGTAGGCTTGGCCAAGTTAGTTCACCTCCCTGAAACTTAATTAATTCTTTCCCCTATAAAATAGGATCATAGTACCTAGTATGGGGGGATTAACAAGGTAACTAGTTCAAAAGCCTAGCCCGGTGTCTCGCACAAAACAAGTGCTCAGTAAATCTTAGTTTGTGCTCCCTTGGATTTTCTGTCACTTGTCCTATGGGGGAATGGAACCCGTCCTCTGCTTTTAAACTGGTGGTTATGTGACGTTTGTTAAGGTCTTCAAAGCCCTCTCAGGTCAGAAAAAAAAACCTGAGATTTTCGCTCTTCCCTAAATACAGTGCAGCCACCTAGCACTTTTTCTCCTGTTTCTCTACTATCTGGAAAAAGTTACCTTTTCATATCATTTTAGAAAAAGAGATGATTTTACTTCATAGACCAGCTTCCTAACTGTGTTTTACTTTAAAAATCCTCGGGGGTGGGGGGGAAGCATAGGCTGTTTGAGTTGAAAATCTGTCTTCAAGAGATAACTTTATCGCTTTCCAACATGGTTCCTTTTGGAAAGCTACTCAAGCTCTCTGAGCCTTGGGTTTGTTTCTGGGAACGGAGAATGAATAAGCCCACCCAGAGCCCATTGTGAGGCTCTGTTGTGGTAGTGTAGCTACAAGGGCCTGGTGAACCGAAATGCATTAGGAGTTGGTTGTAGTTTTTATATCTCCTCCGGACCACAGCCTAGCTGAGTAACTGTTTTCCAGTCATTTAGATTTGTCCACATTTATCAAGTTCAGCTGCATTCACCAGGCATCAGACCAGACACTTTACTATGCACTATCTTCATTAATTCCTAGAATTGTCTTGTGCGGTAGACATTCCCCTGAAAATAGCCAGCCAGCTTCCTCCTTCCTTTTGTTTCTCCTTCCCAGTCTGCTTGCACAAAGCCCACAGGGCCTAAACGATTAGAGCAGATCTGTTCGCCATCTCCCACATCCTCCCCTCCCTTCTTACCAGAGCTGTTTACAACTTAATTCCATCTTCACAGAACTGCTGAGCCACAGCAGCTGTGGACGACCAGGCCGACCCCAGCACAGTGCCTTTGCCATGAGCACTCGGGTGGAATTAAAGGGCACCTCCCACATCCTTGCATCGAGATGGGTTCATTCCCGACCACTCTGTCCATTCATCATCTAGGTGCGGGAAGCTGTCATTCACCCAGCATTCAGCTGTCTGCAGGACTTTTTTTTTTTTCTTTCCTTAAATAAGATTATGACAGGCTCATTAAGATTCAGCCCACTTCAGTTCCTACGCTGACGGCGAATATCTTAGAAACAAACACCAGCAAAGAAGAGAAGGAGAAAGAAAGCTACAAGTAGCAGGTGACCGGAGAATGGGGTGAGGGAAGTCAGGCCGGTAGAAAGGAGATGCTTGACAGAGAGGTTTGTTTGTGGACGATCCCAAAGGTTACTCCAGGACAAGGTGCGTCCTCCCCGAGACGAGGTTGTTAACCAGAGGATGTGCTTTAAGAAACAATTTAAAAATAAAATGTATCCCAATTCCTTTCAGTCTCCAAAGTAGGCCAGAGACAGGCAGATGGAGACCTGGCTCTCCAGGGAGGGAGGAGGAATTTCTCTAGGAATCCTCATCCACAGAACAATCGAATGGGGACATTCAAGGGTGGACTCAGCTCTGAGGCTAGAGCACAGTAAGAGGTACAAGTGGAAGGTGGAGGCCTGGCAAAGCCAGGTGCCACGGTGATTCCAGGGCAGGAATTCAAAAGGAGCCAATGTTTGGCCACTTGCCAAAGAACTCCTAAACAATTAGCTTTCGAGGGCCGCCCAGAGCGTGGGATGTCCGCTGACCCTTTGCTCTGCCCCTGACCTCCAGTCTTCTGCAGCCCAAGGCAAGTCCTTTCATTTCTCAGAGCCCTCCTTGTCTCTTGGCTCAAGAGCTAAGAACTGTTTATGCTCTGAAGGAATATTAGTATTGGATGATTTGTCTGCAATAATTGCTTTCAGAGAAACTAGCTTTAAATGTAGTTCATTCAACACATGCTACTGAATGTCTATATTCAGCGTAGAAAAAGATTTGTAAACAACAAAAAAAATGAGTGCTACCAAGAACTTTCCTTTAAGAAGATTGTGGTTTAGTGGAGGAAAGTTTGCCTATCCACAGAGACTTAGGGTGACTTGAGCCCCTAGGACGATTGAGATTCAGAGTTGAATGCTGACCTCGTAATAAACCTCAACCAGCATTTTCTAGACTAATTCCAGAAGGCATTGCAGGAGATGTTGATACATCTTTAGAAACTATGGACAGATAAGGTTGAGAAATCTGTACACTAGATCCTTCCCTTAGAGATTCAAATTGAGTATTGGTGTATTTGAGATCCTGGAAAGTCAAAAGTAAGGGAGGCTTTTCAGCCCAGCGGATTTTCCACTCTTACTTGATCCTAGGGCTATGGAAAGAAGTTTGGAAAAAAACTACTTTTACACTAATTCTGGGGGCAGGGATTATGACTTTTTGAGCTCTGTATCCCAAGCTCGTGGCACAGAAGAGTTTAAATAGAGTTTGTAGAATAAGCCCATAGAAAGATGCTTGCCATTCGAAGCATGGTTCACTCAGTAGACATGTCTAGTCTATTCTGTACTGTATTTTCTGATCCATCTCTGTACTGTAAGGATGTAGACGTGCTCTTACTGCACCTTCTTAGTCAACATCTTCGGTGTCATTACATGTCTGAAGCCAGTTGCCAGCTCTCCAAAACCTCCTTCCCATAGGAAGGAATTCTATGTGAGATAGCTTCTAGATCTTCCACCATCCTGTTGGGTTGGCCATTTTGGGTAGCTCCAACTTCTCTCTGTGAGGGCGACACACTGATCTGAATGATACATTCTGGATGTTATCAAACTGTCAGAGGTTCACGCCTCCACCTGGACATTTCTGTCCACTCTTCTGAATCATTTAGAACGTCTGCTTAAAAATGTCAGCTTTCAGGCTCTAAACCACATAAAGTGAATCTGAATCTCTGGAGGTGAGGCCAAGTAACTGTGCTTCGAAGCGTGCTCCCTACGTGATTCTGATGCATGCTAAAATTTGAGAGACAGCCTCCTGGTACACACTTTTATTGCCATTTGCACATCAAGCTCACATTGAACTTGAGTTCAACTGAGAAGCTCCATGAGTGACTGTTGAGCCAAAGGTTCCCCATTCTGTACTTCTGTACTAGATTTACTGACCCCAAAGCACAGACTTTATATTTATCTCTAGTTGAGTTTTATCTGATTTAGACCCATCTTTGTCTCATTTTATTTGACTTCATTTTAGTCCTCAACTTAGGGTCATCCACAAAAATAATGGAAATAATGAAAATGCCTTCTGTTCATTCAGCCAGTGGCCTTGCCTCATTTTTGTAACAAATGTTTTGAAGGCTTTTTTTACAATCCTGGAATAAAATTCAAAGGTTACCTATATTACACTGTCTACAAATACAATTTCAAAAAAAAATCGATATAGTGACCTGGCTATATAATTTACAGAAGAGATAAAAGGAAATTAATTTACTATAAAATAATATTGACTTCACATGTAATTGCTCAGGCTTGGCTCCAGTGGAACCAGGACCTGATGGAATAGTCAGATGCTTCTGTGCCTGTGTTCAGGGTACAGCCATCTTCAGTGTGATGCTGACAGTGTTGAACATCACCAACGGGGCACTGGCAATCCAGATTCCACGAGTGGCGTTTGTGATCTGTGAGATGTTTTCCCAAAGTGGTAACCATCTCTTGGCAAATTATCAGGTAGCAGGAAGTATCCTCCTCCCTCGATTTGCACTCCAAATTCATTGTCTATTATTAAAACCATTGAAAAAACATCACTTAGTTCTGTTTCTGTAAGGAGATGAGTTTCAGGCTCAGATAGTTAGATTGCCTAAACACAAATGTCCAGGGGGACCCATGGGATGCAGGAATAGTCTTCATTGTGGTAGCCTTTCCTGGGAAGAAGAGGCATTGCCCCCATGGAGAGCCATGAGTTCAAGGCACTGCAGCTGTTCAACAGATGGACCCAAGTGCAAAGCCGTGACCTGCTTGTGATCTCCCTCAAGGTTAGCATCAATGAATAAGATAATATGCTCCCCTCTCAGAGGGAAATTCACTCAGCTAGAAGTCTGTGTAGCAATACTGCCGCCAGCTACTTCTCTGCATTTACGCTTCTTCTAAGGCTCAGTGAAGTTGCCCAAAGCTTGTTCACTTCATTTCCTGAACCAGAATCTCCTTTGGCCTTAGTTCTTCTTCTTCTTTTTTTTAGTTTATTTATTTTGAGAAAGAGAGAATGCACAAGCAGGGGAAGGGAAGAGAGAGAGTGAGAGAGAATCCCAAGCAGGCCCCACCTGTTAGCACAGAGTCCAACGCAGGGCTCAGTCTCACGAACCAGGAGATCATGACCTAAGCCGAAATCCACTGAGCCACCCAGGTGACCCTCCGTTTTCCTTTTAAAACACAGTATTACTTGTGGAAATGAACAGTTGTGGGTTCAACTCATGGCTCCATCTGGTTCTGGCTCCATGATATCCGGGCATCTAATAGTCTTTATCATATCAGGACTTGAAGCATTCTCACCTCACAGGGTTGCTTAGAGGACAAAATTAGATAATATTTATAAAGTGCTTGGGACGATCTCTGGATCAGTCAGTGTCAGATATTAGTACTTTCTTTTTATATTTGAGGTTCCCCGGGGCTCCTCGGTGGCTCAGTTGGTTAACTGTCTGACTCTTGATTTCAGCTCAGGTCGTGATCTCACAGTTCGATGAGATTGAGCCTCTGTGCTGTCAGTGCAGAGCCTGCTTGGAGCTCTCTGTCTCCCTCTCTCTCTGCCCCACTCATGTTGGCTCACCCTCTCTCAAAATAAAGAAATAAACTTTAAAAAAATGTTATGAGGTTCCCATGGAGGGAAAACAGTTGTGGCTCTTGAACATGGTTTGATAGTCACCCTATCGTTAGTCCATTGAAGAGGTCTGGGCCTGAGCACTCCCTCCTCAGCACCAGCCATCCATGTGTTCAGTCATTCGCTGGACACATAATCCTCACGCACCCAGCATGTGTGACTTGCCAGGTGCCTTTCTAGGCTCAGGGGATGCTAGAGACAGAGCAAAAAGGAGCTGTGTTTGTGGGAGGTCCCTTATTGTAGGAGAGAAGCAATCCCCCTCTTGTATCCTGTGATGCCCTGGTGTCAGGCGCTCCTGAACTCACTCAGCTGCAACCACTCTGCCTTCCCTGCCATTCCTCAAACACACCTGTTTGAACCTGGGGGGGGCCTATCCAGCTCCAGAGAGCAGCCTCACTCCACTGCCTTTCCCTGCCTTACTCTCCTCGGTCGTGGTAATTGCCATCTGACCTACGATAATTTCCCTCATTTTCTTTTTAATTTTCTGTCTCTTTCCATGAGGATTTAAGTTCCTCAAGGGTAGTAATTTCTGTCTATTAATTTCCCTGCTTTATATCCTGTCCCTAGAATCACGCCTGGCATATATTAGGCATTGAGTAAGTATTTGTTGTTGAATGAAATTAATAACTTTGGAAGATGGTAAGTGTTTTGGAGACAGTAGCACAGAGCAGCAGTCATCAGTGGGAATTGGTGGGGAAATCTGGCTCCTGGGGGACATTGGCACTGTTCAGAGATGTATTTGGTTGTCACAGTGAGGAAGATACTTCTGGCATTTAGTGGGTAGAGGCCAGGGATGCAGCCAACCCAACAATGCACGGAAGGTCCCCTATAAAAATATGTCCGGCATAAAATGTTTACGCTTCTGAGTTTGAGAAAACCCTGATGTAATATGATGTGCTGGGAAGCATAGAAGGGAATTGGATTCTTCTGGAAAGAGCCATTTCTTTAGGGAAGGACTCTCTGGGAGGATGGCATTTGAGCAGCAGACCTGAAAGGAAGGAAGTTGGCAGCCATGTTGGGTTCTGAACAGCATTCCAGAGAGAACGGCCAACACAGCAGAGGCCCCCAGCAGGAGTAGACCTGGATGTGTATGTTCTTCTTATGGTCACACCCCACACCCCCTGGCCACAGGTGTCAAGCATACTTTCACCAAGCTACGGAGGATTAACCCATCTCTGGGCCATTCCTTACCTGCAGTGTCCAAGCCCTCCTCTAGAAATCTGGGGATGCTCAAAGCCGGGTCTTCAAGTATGCAGATTCAGAATGCCTCCAGATTCTGCCCTGCAGGCCCTGGGAGCTCTGACTCACGTTAACACACATTGGAGCCTTGCATCTGGTCCTGTTCTCCTGCTTTGGTCTAGGGTTTGTAAAGACCACCACTAGCCCAGAGAGAATCGTGGCAAAGTGTAGCATCATTGGAAGGGGGTCATTCTGGGCCGGTCCTGGCTACCTCTCCAAGCACATGGCCCCTCCTCTTCCCTGCACATTCCTGTTTGGCCACACTGGCCTCCTGGCTGTCACCCAAATGCATTCTCACCCCTAAGCCTGAACCCTCTGCCTGGACTGCTCTTTCCACTACTACCTTCAGTGCTCTGCTCAGACAGCCTCTCCTCAAGGCAGGCTTACCTGGCCTGCTTCTCCCAGGGAACACTCCCCATCCCTCACCCTGGTTTCTTTTGGTTCATTGTGCTTTTCATCAGTGTTATAAAAGACACATTTTTTATTATTCAGCTGCTGCCTGTTGTAGGCAGATGGGCCCCCGAAAAATGCCCATGCCCTAATCTTTGGAATCTGTGATTCTGTTACGTTACATGGCAAAAGAGACTTTGCAGTGGTAATTACAGACCTTAAAATGGAGAGATTATCCTGGATTATCCGATGTGCCCAAAAATCTAATCACAGGAGCCCTTGAAAGCAGAAAGCTTCTTCCACCTGACAACAGGACAGATGTTACAGAAGGGGAGCCAGAGAGACTGGGAGTGTGGGGAAGAGTTCTCATGCCACCCTGGTGGACAGTGTGTGACAAGGAGAGCAGGTAGCCTTCAGGAGCTAATGCATGCAAAGAAGAGGGGAGCTTAGTTCTACAACCACAGGGAACCAAATTCTGGAAACAACCTGATGAGTTTGTGAGTAGATTTTCCCCTAGAACCTCCAGTTAAGATCCCAGCCTGGCTGACACCTTGATTTTGGCCTTGTGAGACTAAGTGGAGAACCCAGCCCCACCCCTAGGCTTCCGACCTACACAGCTACAAGATAATGAATGTGTGGGTTTTAAGCTGTTAAAGTAATTTGTTATGGCAGCAACAGGAGCCTTGTATCCCTGTCTTTCCCCACAAGAAAGCAAGGTCCTTGAGGGGTGAGAATCTTGTTTTGTTTGCTCCCATGTCCCCATCCAGAACAGGGAAAGTTCTCAGATATTTGTCGAATGAATAAATGCATTCCAGCTTCCATCAATCCTGCCTTTCTGGACATGGAAGACAACTTGGAAAGTCACTAGTGGGAAACCATCTATGTCCCCGTGTCTTACAGGATGTGCCCATTCGATAGGCATGCACTCAGCAGGTCACAGGTGCCTGGCATCAGGCCCTACACTAGGAGTAGAAATTAAAGTCACGTGTGGTCTCTGCTTGCACCCCCATTTCCCCTCCCCCCACATGGTCACGTTAAATTTAAAGTAGGAAGTTAAGGACAAATACAATGCAGTTGGGTGCTGTGATGGAGGGGTGTGCCCACAGTCCCTGCTTGCATGCATTGAGAAGTGTCAGCCAAGAGGACTGGAGGTGGGGATGGGGGTGGGGGTGGACATTCCAGGTCAATAGAGCAGCAAGCTCCCCCACCCCCCAACTTTGCCCCTTGCCCAGGCTAGGAGATGTAGAATTTCTTAGCACAGAAACCAAACAGCCCATGGTTTGGGCTTTTAGTTTAGTCCAAGATGTGACTTGTAGAGTATGTGCCCAGCATGTGGGGAGTGGTGAAGAGCCCAAGTTCTGGCTCCTTCAGTGGCCTTACAGCAACCATACAGTGGTCACTTAGGCACATCCCTTCACCTTTTTGGTTTGTTGTTTTTTTTTTTTTTTTTTTTTTTTTTGCCTTTCTTGTAAAATGGGAGTGTCGGTACAGACTCAGAGGATTGCTGGAAAGCGTAAGTGAATGGAAAATGCCTGGCAACAGTAAGCACTCAACAAATGGTAGCTAAGACTCCTGGCATAAGAGTACAGAGCACAGTGGTAGGCCAAGAGGCTGGGAACTTAGGTAGGGCCAATGTCTGAATGCTAAAGGGCCCATCCAGCTTCACCGGACAGGCTGGAAGGTTTTTAAACAATGCACAGCTTCACTCTTGGCCCTAGGGAGAAACTGTCCTCACCCAGCACTCTCTTCCCTTTTCACGGTCTCCATTTAAGTCTTGTCTCTGAGCCAGGTTCTCATCTGAGCGCTGGGATTACAGCCTGTGCAGACACTTTGCTGAAGCGCCCATCAGCAGGCCCAGGGCACTTAACCCACCACATTGCCTTCAGTAGCTCTGGGTTCTCTGTAGTACCCTCGCAAGGCAGCCAAGCAAGAGCCCCCCTCCACTTGTCAGACTTGATGGGTGGCCTCCAATTACCCTGAACTGCTGAAGTGTTTTCCTAACTGCAGCATTCTGAAAACATGGCAAGATTTTTCATCCCCCACCCTCCTGAGCAAAAGCCCCTGTTCTAGAAGAGTTTCTCTGTCATTTGCTTCCTTCCTTCCCCTGGCATGGCCTCACAAGAGAGAATGTGTGTTTAATGTAAGGCTTCCAGAATCTGACCTTAAGTACAAGAAGTCTGCTTCGCGACTTCTCTCATTCTGGGATCTTTTCGCCTGAACTATTTTCCTTATAAATGATTCTGTTTCCTGGGTAGCTCTGACCAGGGTCTCACAGTTTTCTTCTCTCTTTGCTAAGTAAATCATAAAGAGAAAACCAAGAACAATAGTAAAACTTGTCCACTGGCCTCCACTGGGCCTCATCTGCAGTTGTCCAGGTGAGCTAGAATGGCCTCATCTGTCACCTAGAGAAGGGGGTGCTACTGGCTGCTGCTGAGTTTGTCCTTAAACTGCTATGCATCCTGAACGGAAGGTAGTCCAGCCGCCTCTCCAAGCCTCAGTGTTCTCTGCTGTGAGTTGAAAGCAACAGTGCTGTCTTAGTCCATTCAGGCTGCTGGTAACAGAATACCTGAGACTGAGTGGCTTATAAATGACACACATTTATTGGTCACAGTTCTATAGACAGGGGAAGTCCAAAATCAAGGTGCCAGCAGATTTGGTGTCTGCTGAGGACCCTGCTTCCTGGTTCATGGATGGCCATCTTTTTCCTGTGTTCTCACATGGTGGAGAAGGCAAGGAGCTCACTGTGGTCCCTCTTATAAGGGCTCTAATCCCATTCATGAGGTCCCTCCTATCTTGACCTGATCACCTCCCAAAGACCCCCCATTCCTAATGCCATCACAGTGGGGATTAGGCTTCAACATAGGAGTTTGGGGGGCACACATTCAGTCTGTCATAATTACCTGCCCTGAAATGTCACCCTACTGCTGAGAAGGTAAAAGCGTAGAGATCTATAGAGCTGAACAAGGTCATCAGTGTTTTCTTAACATCTGAGCGCCTGTCACCAATCCTACACCACTTTGTTAATTACATATCACCACTTGCTCCTTCAGCCTGATCACACCTGTTTTATCCACTTACCTTCAGCCATTCCTCATTCTGCAGCTAGAAACCCTCTCCCCAGGGCATATGGCGGTCATCTTCATAAACAGGGCTTCCTGTGCCTTGATGTTTGAGAGGGCTCTCAGGGGTCTGAAAGTCCCAAATCCTGATACCTACTTAGGGTATTTCAGGGCAGAAGTAGAGATCTTGTAAGGTGTATGTATAGTGTGTATGTTTAAAAATCCATATTCTGGGGGCGCCTGGGTGGCTCAGTTGGTTAAGCATCCAACTTCGGCTTAGGTCATGATCTCACAGTTCGTGGGTTCGAGCCCCATGTCGGGCTCTGTGCTGACCGCCCAGAACCTGGAGCCTGCTTCAAATTCTGTGTCTCCCTCTCTCTCTGCCCCTCCCCCACTCTCACTCTGTCTCTCAAAAATAAACTTAAAAAAAAAAATCCATATTCTGGCACATAGCAGGCACTCAATAAACTCTTTCTGTAGAACCTGGCACACAATGGGCCTTTCAGAAAGAGCTTTAAAATTCCATTATAGACTCTGCCAGGTGCTGTGAGAGCACTAGATTACTGCCAAAGAATTGGATCACTTTTTTTTTTTAATTTTAAACTGCATGTAAAAAACTTTAGACAACAATCCATGTCCACATTTGTTGTAAAGGACAAATAGTAAAGAAGTGCAGTGACGTACTAGAGCCTTGGCTTGTGAGAGCCTGTGGTTAAATTTTCAGGAAATACGAGATCTGGTTGTTAAACACAACTACTATTTAGAATCAAATTCTGTAAACTTACCATTAAATAAGTTATTTTTTAAACAGGTAATAAATGCTCAAAACTCATTACTTCCTAAACATCTTACTACTATCTGTGTTCCTAACGTTATTTATATCTGCCATATTTATATGGTGGGAGTAGTGTATTGTGATTTGCTACTGCACGTCTCCTCCCAGCTCCAGCAGTGACACTGTGTTAGTAACTTGAAATCTTCCACAGTGAGAGTATTTACACCATGGGAATTGGCAAACACTACAAATCAGAGCTTGTCTTTCTGCAGATGCAAATGTTAAACATTTGCCAGCATCTAACCGAGATGCCGTAATACGTGAAATCCCCTCTCCGCATCACCTTCCCCAAGGTTAATACTTCTTCTGCCTCTGTAATTATTTCTCTTTACGGATGCATCTCCTTTTTAGTTATGTGCTCTGTTTACTTAAAAATAGGATGTTGGGATATCTTTCTACATTGGTATATAAAGTTGCATTTTCTTTTTAAGAACTGCATGCTTTTTCCATTTGATGAATGTGCCATAATTGATCTCATTTCCTGATTAATTGCTATTTTAGTTGCTAGGCTTTGCCCCCCTCCATTTACAAACAATACACAGAAACATCCCTTATATTTATTTGTTTGCTTATGTGTATTTGTACACAATGGATTTTAAGAAGGGGTACTGCTATATCAAACATTGTGGGGGCACCTGGGAGGCTCAGTCAGGTAAGCATCCAACTCTTGATCTCAGCTCAGGTCATGATCTCACGGTTCATGAGATCAAGCCCCACATTGGGCTCTATGCTGACAGTGCAGAGTCTGCTTGGGATTCTCTCTCTCCCCCTCCACCACTTTCTCTCTCAAAAATAAATAAACTTTTAAAAAATCTTGAAAAGGGAGCACCTGGGTGGCTCTGTCGGTTAAGCGTCTGACTTCAGTTCAGATCATGATCTCATGGTTCATGAGTTTGAGCCCCATGTCGGGCTCTGTGATGACAGCTTAGAGCCTGGAGCCTACTTCAGATTCTGTGTCTCCCTCTCTCTCTGCCTCTCCCCCACTCGCACTCTGTCTCTCTCTCTCTCTCTCTCTCTCTCTCCTAAAAATAAACATTAACAAATTTTTTTAAATCTTAAAAAAACATAGATATTTTAAATTTTTTTAGATTAGAAAATGCTAAATGTGTGGAGGTCAGGTGGAACAGGTAATATTTAAAAGTAAACTTGAAAAAAGTCTAATGTGTGTGTGTATATGTATGTGTTTTGTTTTCAGTGCTGGGAACACAGTCTGTATATTGCAGAAGAATCTGTTTTTTGCCATGTACCTACTTAATAGGAATTTGCTGTGGACCGAATGTGCCACCTCCCCAAATTCATAAGGTTAAGCCTTAATCCCTGATGTGATGGTATTTGGATATGGGGCTTTTGAGAGAGAATTAGGTTTACATAAAGCCAAGAGAGAGGGGCCCTCATGATAGGGTTAAGTGTTCTAATAAGAAGAGACACCAGGAGCGCCTGGATGGCTCACTTGCTTAAGTGTCCAACTGCCGATTTCGGCTCAGGTCATGATCTTAAGGTCGTGAGATCAAGCCGCACATCGGGTTTGGCACTGGTGGGCTCGACACTGGACGTGGAGACTGCTTAATATGCTTACGGTTCTCTCTCTCACTCTCCACCCATGCTCTCTCAAAAAAAAAAAAAAAAAAAAGATACCAGAGAGGCTCACGCTCTTTCCCTCCCTCCCTCCTCCCCCCCCCTTCCATGAGGGGACACAATGAAAAAGTAGTCTTCTCCAAGCCAGGAGGAGAGCCCTCACCAGGAAGCCGTCCTGCCAGAAACCCTGCCTGGATCTTGGATTTCCAGCCTCCAGAACTGTGAGAAAAGAAATGCCCGTTGCCGAAGCCACCCAGTCCGCGGTGTTCTCTTACACCAGCCTGAGCCACCAAATACAAAACCCAATTTCAGCCTTTTCCAATCCAGGCAGACAGTCTCTGACTGAGAGGTCCAGCCAGGCCTTGGAAGCCATGAATCACAAAGCAGCGGCCAACTCAAGCAGAGCCCTTTCCTTCCTGTGGGGAGCTCTGCCTGGTTCTGGCATTGCCACACCTGGACGAAGCGTATTGACCAGGCCGAATCAGTGGACGCAAGGGGTGGTCATTTCCTGAAAATGTTTCTGCCCTACTCTGCTGGTCCACAGAAGGTCAGCTCTTCCTGACCCAGACACCTGGGTGGTTCAGTCTGCAGAAGAAGGGAGGATATGATCCTAAATCTTCCTGCCATAAAGAAAATAATCTGGCATTCATTCAGTGCACTGTTTCCTTGAAGACATGTTTACGTGGGAGGCATCTGATTTCCTTGAGGCCTCTCCAGTGCACAGTACCCATCTCTTAGAGTCGACTCATGCTTTTATGTGCACGGGCTCACGTAATCAGAGGCGTCGGTGGAGGTACAGAGGGGCTGATGGGCTCCAGAAGTTAGCAGAGCCAGTAAACAGCCCAGTGCTTGCGCCTACTTTCCAGTCTTTTCTCTGGCCTTCAGTGCTTGAGATTGAGAGAGCATTTACCCCAGGGAGGATTACCCAGCCCCTTCCCCAATACGCAGGGCTAGGCAGCTGTAGTCTTACAACCTTGTGCCATCCACGCATTGAGGGCCAGGCATTATGTTAGTATCACCTGGTAACACTCACAGAGCATTTACTCTGCTGAGTCCTTTGCTAAGTGCACTTTATGCTTTATCTCATCTAACTCTCAGTATATCTTTTGTCCGGTTTGCCCAGGTATTCAAAACTTTCCTTTAGAAGAGTGCTTCACAGTCATGGCTGTGCACTGGCATCCCCTAGGGAGATCTTAAAAACCCTACTGTCCAGGGCTCACCTCTCAAATCAAACATGTGTTCTCTTGTTTCCTTCCTTTCTTTCTTTCTTTCTTTCTTTCTTTCTTTCTTTCTTTCTTTCTTTCTTTCTTTCTTTCTTTCTCTCTCTCTCTCTCTCTCTCTCTCTCTCTCTTTCTTTCTGTACATTTATTTTTGAGAGAGAGGGAGAAAAAGAATCCCAAGCAGCCTCTGTGCCATCAACGCAGAGCCCAGCGCAGGGCTTGATCCCCTGAATCGTGAGATCATTACCTGAGCCGAAATCAAGAGTCAGAAGCCACCCAGGCACCCCTGAGGTGTTTCCTTTCTACTCGATAGGCCTGCCCCCTAATCTTTCCCAAAACTACATTATAAAGTAGTTATAGGTACCCCTGTGTGCCTCCCACAGCTTTCTTTGGACCTTCTCTATCTTCACCTTGTTTCTATAACCGTCACCAGACTCTGGGACTCCATAGCTGTTTGATTTTGTGTACATTCATTCAGCAAAGACATTTTGAGTATTAGCTTTGTGTAATATCAGACCCCGTGTTAGCCTCTGGGCATACTTGAGTGAAACCAGAATCTTGGCCTCAGACTGCTGTCAGGAAGACCCAGGATAGAGGCACTGCAGATTCATCCATGTTGTCACAAATGGCAGGATTTCCTTCTTTTGTATAGCTGAATTATATTCCTGGTTGGTGTGTGTGTGTGTGTGTGTGTACACACCACATTTTCTTTACCCATTTACCATCAAAGGGCATTTTGTTTATTTCCCTATCTTGACTATTTACTGCTACAGTGAACATAGGTGTGCAGACATCTCTTCAAGATCCTAATTTCAATTCCTTTGGAGAGTTGCCTTTGTTAACTATGCGAGGTGATGGATGTGCTAATTATCTTGATCTTCATAATCATTCTACAATGCACAGGTATATCAAATCATCACATCATACGCCTTAAATATATACAATTCTATGTGTTGGTTATTCTTCAATAAAGTTAAGTTAAATGTTACAGACCCAGAAACAATTATAAAAGGTTGTAATCTATCAGTGCCCAGATGAAGCAAGTCTTGGGCTACAGGGAAGGGGGGGGGGTGCAAGGACGCACCTCCAGTGGTTTATTTGCACCCCCATTGTTGCCCAGATTATGACCCATTATCCTATACTTTCCCTGGAACTGACAGAACCCGGCAAAAATGCCAGTGACATCAGAGAGACTAGCCTCACCGTCTTCCCTTTCCTTGAAAGCTGTTCTTGTCGTCCACCTTTATGTTTAAGCATCCCCCCACCCCCCCGCACTGTGTCCTCCTGAGCCCTCAGTTGCCAGATGTCCTTTTAGACCATATTTGACATTTCCCCACAGCAGGTCAGATGTATTTGAATCAGAATAGCATGGAATATCCTGAATTGGTTAGCAGGGCCCTCAGGGACTCCTCGAAGTGAAGGCAATCTTAGCTCAGACAATTATCCAAGAGAAATCACCCGTCTCTTAGCTGACAGTGCTATTGCAAAGAGGCAAGCTTTGCTTATTGGGCCCACATGTATCCAGCATGGACCGTGTGCCCGGCACAGTGCAGACAAGCTCATCTTTAGTTATGCTCAACGGAGACAACAAAAGAAGTAGAAAACATAGCCCTTGCTTTCAGCAAACCCAAGATCGAATTGGAGTGCCCAGGCAAATATACTGAGGGGACATTTATTTTCTTCGTCTCAGTCTAAATAGACTAATGTTCAACTGTTCCTAATGTTCAACCTCTTCCTAACGTTCAACTGTTTACAGCAGGGATTGATGCACGCCTGATCTAGCCACCACCTGTTTTGGTGTGTCTCAAGCTAGGAATGGTTTTTACATTTTTAAATGATGAAAAAAGACAAGTACGTTTTGTGGCACATAAAAATTAGATGAAATTCAAATTTCAGTGTCCATTAAAGCGTAGCTTTGGATGACTATATGCCCTTAAAAGCCAAACGAACGCTGATCCCCACCCTCCCAACACAGGGCTCCTGCTCTTGTGTCCTCTTTGATTATCTTGATTACTAAGAATCACCCCAGATAATTGCTCCCAGGTACAGCTTGCACCACACTTCCCCTCCCCCCACTTAACAGAAGCAGAAATTCATTTCCGGGGAGAAATTTCACCCTGCATTAAATAGATCCTTGGAAGGATAATGCCGTTTGGCTCCACCGATCCCCACTCCTTCCTTCTTTCTGTTTTATTGAACGCTGGAAACGTTATCAAGGGAAGGACGTTTATCATTCTTGCCTGAAAGCTCGGACCAGGGTAATTTTGCGCCTGCTTTTTCAATGATTGACACCACAACAAAGCTGGATTAAGTTCTCCCTTCTTTCTGCCCAGCATTCAGTGTGCACCCCACTAATCCAATTTATACAAAATCCTCTCTCGTGAACAGGACAGCCTGTGGGTTTGCCCAGATCAGGCTGGCAAAGAGCAGTAGGCTCATTCATTAGTACAGGCTCACACCCCGAAGGGTTACCATGGTCTTCTGCCTGCTGGAGTCGCTTTCCAGTAGATATGGGCCTTTGTGTGCCCACGGGAATAATGCTAATAGTCCTGGCTAACATTTATTGAGCACTTGTTATGAATGTGATATTTCAAATGGATTATTATCTTGTTTAACTTTCACAGCAGCCCAGGAGGCAGGCACTCCTTGCTGTTCCTGCAGTAGATCAGCTCACCCAGGGCCTTTGCACCTGTAGCTCCTTCAGCCTGATTTCCTCGCCCCACGTCAGCATCCCATGCTCCCTGGCCTCATGCAGGTCTTTGCTTGAATATCACCTTCTGAAGAGAAACCTTTGCTGACCATCCATTCAAGATTTCAACAGGTTCCCTGCCCAACTGCTCCTTATCTCCCATCCTGCTTTATTGTTATCATCAGAGAACACACTTTTATCCTCAACCTGCTTACTTGTTTATTGTCTTTCCTCTTCTATCAGCATATAGGCTCCATGAGGACAATGGCTTGTTTTCAGAATGGGTTCTGGTACACAGACTCTCAGCAGATATCAGTTGAGTGAAAAAACAAATATAATTATCGCCATAACCATTTTACAGACCAAGAAAGAGAAGGTTTACAGAAATTAGCCAGTGTGCCCCAGGTTGTTTGGAAAACAAGTAATGAACCGATCCAGAATTAACCTGTGTCTCAGACCCTCAAGTCTTTACGGTTCTACCCTACAGCATCTGGCCAAACCCAAAGCCTTCTCTAGAAGTGTGGATGTGCTAGGAAATACGGAGACAGAACTGCCTACTCCTCCTGTAAAAACGTTCGCTTAGGGGCGCCTGGGTGGCGCAGTCGGTTAAGCGTCCGACTTCAGCCAGGTCACGATCTCGCGGTCTGTGAGTTCGAGCCCCGCGTCAGGCTCTGGGCTGATGGCTGTGTCTCCCTCTCTCTCTGCCCCTCCCCCGTTCATGCTCTGTCTCTCTCTGTCCCAAAAATAAATAAAAAACGTTGAAAATAAAAAAAAAAAACGTTCGCTTAAATTCAGCTTTAGTGTAACAGGGATTCACTTTAACCAAGGGACCACATCTGGTCCCTCCTGTGGCTCTAGGCACTGTGCTGGTTGAAATGCAACTGTCCAGAATTCAGTGCAACACCACGGGTAGGTCACTATATTTGTCTTGGGCAGATCTGCCGTGTATCACGGACTGTTTGAACCTGGGGTGCAGTTGGTGAGACACATGCTACCCTCCGGGAGCTCACAGTTTGTGGCACAAAGCATGCACGATGGCTGTGGATGTTAAAGTCACATCTGTGTAGACAGGGTTGTGTGGGACTTTTTCACAGCCAGTTTGCTTACTAAGCTTGTCCGGCTTCATCTCATCAACATTGAGCCTGGGAAATGCATGGCTTTGCTAACTAGATGAAACTAGGTTTGAATCTGGGCTCTTCCGTATTAGCTTCTCCGTTACTTCCAACTTTCCTGGGATGTTATAAGGAGTAGTGGTCATGGACATGCGTAGCACAGTGTCTGGGGCCTAGAGGGGGCCTATTAGTGGGCTCTGCCATCCTTGTTAGTTATCAGTGCCATTATTTATTATCATTTGGCTTCTGAGCAATAAATTCAGTGCCTACACATCAGTAGGAAGAACTTGGTTTGAGTTTTAAAGTCTACCCTGGGTAATAACGATAGCTCATTATTTAATGAAGACTACCCTGTGTGTTAGTTGCTGTGCTGACTGTTTTATTTTGTCCTATTTAATCCTCCTAACAATCCTAGGAGTTATGAATACCCATTTTACAGAAGAGTACACTGACCCATAGAGCAGTAATTAAGTCACTCTACTTGCCCCGGGTCACGTAGCTAATAAGCATAGAACAAGCATGTGGATTGTTGCTGGAACCCTTACTCTTCACACCTACGCTGGAGTCTTCAGATAGTCCAGGCTGGGGGCTTATGAGGTGCCAGTCAGGGAAGCAACAGAACATACCAAAGCTGGAGTCAAGAGACTGACACTCAAGCCCTAATTTAGCCACTTATATGAATGAGCGTCCTGAGCTTCCTCACTTTACTGAGTTCAGTCTTCGGAGTCTCGCTTTCCTCATCTATAAAATGAAGAGATTGCCCTAGATGTTGTCCAAGGGTCCTACCCACTCCATGGGCCTCTAATTCTGCAAGGTGGCTCTTTCATTCCACCTGCCACAGGTTTCCCAGAGCCAGCATGCTGTGCCCTTAGAGTTAGAAAGACCTCGGTTGAAATCACAACTTTACCACCCACTAGCTGTGTGACTTTTCTCAGCCTCAGTTTCCTTATTTTCCAGCTGAATATAATCATCCAAATTTCTTGAAACAGTCCAGGGGATGAAATGATTATAATATACATGTAATAGGATGTCATCAGACATAAGGTGTTGTAATGAAGGGACTATGTATGAGATGAATGGGCAGCAATGAAGGTATCAGCAAGGATGCTGAGGCACCAGAGGTGAGCAGAAGCCACAAGCTGTTGCCACCTCTGGGCCAGGAAATGTGTGTTAGTTTCTCAGGATCTGCCATAACAAAGTATAACCAATCGGCTGGCTTAGCAGGAATACATTCTCTTATAATTCTGGAAACTAGCAGTCCATGATCAAGTGTCCATAGGGTTGATTCATTTTGAAGCCTCTCTCCTTCGCCTGTAGTGACCACTTCTCCCTGAGCTTTGGTTGACCCTCTGTGCCTATCTGTCCAGATTTCCTCTTCTTAGAAGGACACCAGCCATACTGGATCGGGGGCCATCTTGATGATGTTATTTGCACTTGGCACCTCTTTAAGATTTCATCTCCAAATCCAATCACATGATAAGGTACTGGGGGTTAGGACTTCAACTTGGGAATTTGGGGGGGAACACAGTTCAGCCCCTAACAAGATACCAAGAGAAGAAACCAGCATGGCCACCCTACCTGGCTACCTACATGGCTACCCAGTAGAAGCGGAAGCAGGAGAGGACACTGGTACTGTAGGACACATTGCCCAAACTGGATAGTGCATGAGAAGAGAACACCCTCTCTTTCCTCCCACCCTCCAGTCTGTGGCCAATGCCTCCAACTAGGAATCATCCAGCAGGGGTCGCAGGTAATTCTGTCTGTGGGGAAGCATCTCTTAGGGTGCAGAGAAGACCAGAGAGTGGGGCTGAAGCGGACAGATGGAGAATATGCCACTTGGCAAGGCATGTGCTGCATGAGAGACACTCCAGAAGTGCTATTTCTTTCCACTTCATAAATGGAGGGAGAAAAGTGAAGAAGGCGGCTGTGCACCCCTACCTACCTCACTGGCTGTCCTGCAGTACCTGCTTTTTCTCTGAGCATGTGAACGAGTGAGTAGTGAAGAGGCGCACAATGCATCCTTCCATGTGGACTCCCTTTGGTTAAGTCTGAAACTGCAAAAAGCTTCTTGCCCTTTCTGCGGGCCATTAGCTCCGCATTCAGCCAGGCTCTAGCACACGTTCGGCTGGTCAGAATCGCCCGGCCATCCACACCGCCTCGCCCTTCTTGGTAAGCAAATGAGACATCATCTTGTGCAGTGGAGCATCCAGCCAGACTGGTAGGGAGAGGCAGGCTCATTATTTGTAAAAAATTAAAATCTCCATGCCAACGAGCTGGTCGGCAGGTCTGACTTCTTTTCAGAGTATAATAATTTTTCCGTACCTGCTGAAATGTCACGGGGTTCCCGGCCCCCCAGACAGGTTCTGCTGTGCTGTCCTTGGCTCTTGCGTCTACCTCTGGCTTTTCTAAGCGTTGTAATATGCTCCATTTTGTTCAATGATAATTTTTTTTAATGTTTGTTTATTTTTGAGAGAGAGTGTGAGCAGGGAGGGGCAGAGGGAGAGAGGGAGACACAGAATCCGAAGCAGGCTCCAGGCTCTGAGCTGTCAACACAGAGTCCAACGTGGGGCTCAAACTCACAGACCGTGAGATCGTGACCTGAGCCAGTCGGATGCTTAAACGACTGAGCCACCCAGGCACCCCTTACTGATAATTTTTAGATCTACCGCTTGGACTCTCTATATTCGTTCCCATATACAGCTCCAGAAAATACTTTCCTCTTGCTGGAAGAGACAGGTCAGAGACTCTTTAATAACCACCTTAATGACAGTGGGCTGGGCATGGTCAGAATATCTCTTCAGTATCTGTTGTCTCCTGCTATCTGATGGTCTGCCAATGAAAGACTGTCCTTGTCTCAGAGCAGGTCCTATACGAGACTCCCATCTTCTGATGTGTTTTCTGGGTAGCAGGAGAGCCAAAACTACAGACCAGCAGGCATGGCTTCTGCCTTGGATTTTTTCTTATCACTCACTGTCTAAAATGGGCAAACTCTGGGGCTCCTGGGTGGTTCAGTTCGTTAAGCATCCCAACTTTGGCTCAAGTTGTGATCTTGCGGTCTGTGATTTTGAGCCCCGCATCGGGCTCTGTGCTGACAGCTCAGAACCTGGAACCCGCTTCTGATTCTATATCTCCCTCTCTCTGCCCCTTCCCTGCTCACACACTCTCTCTGTTTCTCTCTCTCTCAAAAGTAAATAAACATTGAAGAAAACTTTTTTAAATAAAATGGGCAAACTCACTTACCTTCTAAGACTTAATGATTGTCTGAAAACTTACCCGAATCAGAAAAATGGCAGGAATAAGTTTGGCCTAAGACAGCAGTTTAGGGTGCTTGAGAATCAAGTGGATTTGGGGTCTTGGTGCTATGTCAGTTTCCTCGGCTGTTGTAAGTGCCAAGGACTCAGTGTCATCATCAGTTTATTCTTTCATGGCTCTGGATGCTAGGAGTCCAAATCAAGGTGTCGGCAGGGCCACGCTCCCTTCTGGGTTTCTCAAGGAGGATCCTTCCCTGTCTGTTCCAGCTCTGGCAGCCCCAGGTGTTCCTTGGCTGTGGCTGTACCACTCCAGTATGTGCCCCTGTCTTCACTCTACATCTGTTTCCGTGTCTTCTCTTCTTATAAGGACACCAGTCATTGGGTTAGGGCCCATCCTTATTGAGTGTGGCTCATCTTAACTTAACTATACCTGCAAAGACCTTGTTTCCCACCAAGGTCCTATTCACAGGTAAGGGGGTATGATGTGGACACACCTTTCTGGGGGGACTCAGTTCACCCCATAATAGTGATTTTCCTCCACTTATTATTTGCAAAACACTGTCTGATTAAGAAGACCTACCTATAGGGCCACGTGGTGGCTCAGTTGGTTAAGCTTCTGACTTCAGCGTAGGTCATGATCTTGCAGTTCATGAATTCAAGCTCCGTGTTGGGCTCCACACTGATGGTACAAAGCCTGCTTGGGATTCTCTCTCTCTCCCTCTCTCTGCCCCTTCCATGCTCTTTCCCTCAAAATAAATAAACTTTTAAATAAGAAAAAAGACCTGCCTATAGAATCTCCTTGGGTCTGTGCAGTTGACCAGGAATTGTCTCCCTTATTTTGGTCCAGGAGTCTAGAAGAACCACACCGAGAGGAGTTTCAAGAGCTTGGTTGGAGAGAAATGGGGGCCAGGAGACAAAGAGAAAGCCCAGGAGAAGGGTGGGCTCCTGGGGAAGTTGTGTTTGCTTCGTGCTGGTTATTTTACTTTGAGCCACCCACCTAGCCTTTTTGAACCTCAGTTTCCTCATAAAGATGAAGATAGGGGTGGGAGCATGGATTTGATAACTTTTTGAGGTTTCTTCTAGCTTAATATTCTTTGGTTCCACAAAACTAGCAATGTGGGCAGGGAACACCACCCACCCAGGAAAATCCAGGCAGCTCTGAGCAGTGGGTGTCTGTAAGTGCAGAACTGGACATAAATCAGCATCAGTCAGCTCCAAGACCCACAATCCTTTGCTTTAAAAGTGGACAAGGGCGCCTTCGTGGCTCAGTCAGTTGAGCATCCTAGTTTGGCTCAGGTCATGATCTCACAGTTCGTGAGTTCAAGCCCTGTGTCTGGCTCTGTGCTGAAAGCTCAGAGCCTGGAGTCTGCCTCGGATTCTGTGTCGCCCTCCCTCCCTCTCTCTCTCTCTCTCTCTCTCTCTCTCTCTCAGCCCCTCTCCCGCTCATGCTCTGTGTCTGTCTCTCAAAAATAAATAAACATTAAAAAAAAAAAAAAAAGAAAAAACCTCTCGTGCACTGCTAGTGGCTGTGTAAAGAGGAAGAAGCAATTGCAGTGTCTGCCTAGACTGCACGTGTGCACATCCCGGGACCCAGAAAGTCATACATATGATGCCAAGAGACCCAATCAGGGATGATTGTAACTTTCACGACTGGCAAAACCCAAATGTTCATCATCAATGTAATACGTAACTAGGGTGAGTTCTATCCACATGATAGGTTATTATACAGCATTAGGTGAACAAAATGCCACGTGTAATAATGCGACTGGATCTCACAGGCATAGTTTTGAGCCAAAAGGCCAGTCATAAAAAGGCCACATACTATATGATTCAATTTACATAAAATTCAGAAACTGATAAAACGAAGGTATGATGTCAGAATTTGGGATAATGGCAACATGGCGGGTGTGTGTGCGTGTGACTGTAAGAGGCATTCTAGTCTGTCAGTGATGTTCTGTTTCCTTGTCTGGGGTCTAGTTCCAGCAAGGACTTCAGGGGTCTGAAAATTCGTGAAGCTGTGCACTTAGGGTCCCTCTGGTTTTCTGGATGTATATGATACTACAATTAAAAGTTTCCTGTAAGTCGCAAAAACAAAAATGCTCTTCAAGTCTTGGTTGAAAGTGTTTGGCAATCAGGGCACCTGGGCGGTTAAGCATCTGACTGTTGATTTTGGCTCAGGTAGTGGTCTCACAGTTCATGGGATCAAGCCCCACTTTGGGTTCCAGTATGACTGTGTGGAGCCTGATTGGGATTCTCTCTCTCCCTCTCTCTGGCCCCTCCAACCTCCCCCCACCAAATAAATAAATAAACTTAAAATAAGTGTTTGCCAGCCACCAAACCCTTCATGTTCTTAGCCATATCACAACTGTAGCAAATACATTCTGTCCAGTGACAGGTATATTTTTGAACCAAGCCTACCCTTCTCCAGAACACCCCTCTCTGTTTGAACACCTGTAGATCCTTCCCACTCTGGTGTGCAGGAACCGCTCTGTTTTCCATCTCTGTGTATCTGGTGCATAGAAATTCCTCAATAAATATTAACTGAATGGGTGATTGAGTGAGTGAATGAGCACCAGCCTCTTGTAAGGTATGAACTGACCTTTGTTTCCTATCCATCCACACTTTCAGAAATCCCAGCAAATGTAGGCTTCAGGTGGGAGGATCTCCATTTTCTCTCTGTGCTCAACAGCTTTCAGAAACGGAAAGATTTAACAAACAAAAAGTAGAAGCTTTTAATTTATGTGATCAAAAGTGAGTCCCAGGTAAAATCAGCAGGGGATTTTAAATTAAGTGGTTTTTAATAAACTCACTTTCTCGTGGGTCACGCGGGAGAAGAGAAATGTAGAACTTCAAAGCGGGAGAGGAAAGTGGTGATTTTGAGGGTCATCTTCGTGAACGTTTCTGGGATGAGAGCCCACATGTTCCCCTGAGCCCCTGGTACAGAAGATGTGCAGTACCCACTTAAGGCTTTGTTTCTCTGATTCAAACCAGCAAAACCACGGGAAATGCTGAGGGACGAGGGGAACAGATTTGTATTTTCATGTGTTGGTCCCTGCAGTGCAGATAGAGAGCCAAGAAAAGGCAGACAGAAGCCAGTGAGGGCTCAGAGTGAAGGAAAAGCAACATCCTACCAGATTCCTGGGGAAAAGGGGAGAAGAGGTCCTGGTAAATAAATCTGGGAAATGCTGGATGCAGTAGCCCCCTTTGAGATTCACTGTGCACACAGATACAGCCTACTGTGTTTAACTGACCATCTCCTAAACTTAATTTACTGATTTGACCCTGTTTCCCACACACCTGTTGGCATCCTGCAGGACACCACGCAATACATTGTGACTTAGCACGAGTGTGAGAACAGGGGTCTCATCTGAAGCCTGCTCTGATCTCGTCTGAAGGAGTCATGTGGCCACTTCGGACCTCAGTTTCCCCTGAACTAAGAAAGTACGTGGTCTGAATTAACCAACCCAATTCTGGCAGTATTCTTGAGCTTGACTAAAGAGTGGAAGCAGGTTGCATAGAAAGAAAGGAAGAAAATAGTGGCAGACTCTTTCAAACAGAATTCTTGCACAATCTAAAGAATGTAGGCAGGAGGTGGTGGGACACGAGCTGAGGTCCGAGTTGAGTGGGCCCAGACACAGAAAGAAGAGGGTCTCTGTGCCACCCAGGAGAGAGAGATGACATGATAGCTCTGAAACAGTGTCCTGACTGCGTCTCTCTCCAACTGGTCACCTGTGCTCCCTTGTAGCTGATCAGGCCCCACTCTATGGGGAAACCCTCCCTTTCCTGGCCTCCTGTAATGCCTGATCTCCCCGTATGTTTTCGTACAAGTAAACTGCTTATGGCCTGTGGTCTTCACACAGTCCTTCAAGCATTTACTTACGTTTTTTAAAGAGCTACCTGACTTGTTTTGGGTTTGGGCCACTGATTCAGCTAAGTCTTGTCGTATCCAGTCATGAGCATGCGCACAGACACATGCACACACACACACACACACACACACACACACACACACACACACACTGGGAGGCAACATGGCATGGTTGAAAGGCTACAGGTCAAAGGGTGAGACTAATTTTGCCCCTCACTAGCTAGGTGAGTGTAAGATGGGGATGATTCTATCCACCTTGCAGGTTTGTCCTAAGACTTGGAGGCCCTGTAAGTAAAGCCCCATCTCTAGTATGCAGCAGTTGCTTGAGAAATGGCAGGTGTTATCAACACTGGTACCGTATTTAGTCTCTTCTCCTTCTTGCAGTTCCATTGGTAAGAACCAGTATCTGGCTCTTTTAAAAAAGCATGATTTTCTCCCTCCTCTCTTCATAGACCTCCCCCTTGCTTTCCCTGCCATCTTGGCTAGCAAGCTATTGCTACATATTCAGTTTGGAAAACAGAAATATTGCCCTCTGATCCACAGATGAAACACCCTACCACTGGACCAGATGTTCGCAGGAGAAGCCTTTGATTTTTAATTTACTTATTCATTGATTTATTTAGTGTTGGTCTCTTAGGCTCCCAGCACAACAGCTTAAGGTAAAGCCGTGCCAGCCCCATGCCTCCCAGCCAGCTCCGTTGGGAGTCTCTGTCAAATGGAAGGCATGCTGCCTCTGTGCAGAGTGCTGGCCTCCAGGGCCGAGGGCTCTCTCTGTGCTCCCAGATCCGGGCAGAAAGTATGGAAATGGGAGGAATCGTGCAGTAGCAAATACCAGCCAAAGGCCAAAGTCAAGGTCTTTGGTACCACCATCCCCCTGACAGCAGGAAAGCGCTGTCACAGTGTGACTCGGGGCAAGCCCCGCAAAGCCAAATCTGTGTCGTTTCCGCTCGAAAGGGTCCAATTTCAGAAGGAGCCGTCTTCATCATTTTAACCAATATTCACTCAAAAAGCTTGTTCCCACATTGAATGCATGCATATAATTTGTATTCATTCTAGTGGGAATTATGCAAGTTGAGTGAGTGATAATTAGGCACCTTAATGAGGAAATGTATAGTTTCTGTAACTGTTATTTATAAGCTTTTATGTACCACTTCATATTTTCAAAGCCCTTTACAATCATTAATTAGGATATCTCCCCAGCACCATAGGAGTGAGGTCAATAAACAGCTAGAGCTCCGTTTCTGTTGGAAATGTTGTTTTTCAGCTCTTGTACAATCTGTGTGCAAACTCCTAACCTTTGAAGAAACAGGCAGATTCTCTTATGAGTGTGCACCGTGTGATTGTATTTAACAGTCTATACAGACTCCCTAGCTGCTTAGAAACATCATTTATGCACATAATTTTACTTATGGTAGATTTTCTTTCCTTTATTATTATTTTTTTCTTCCTTGTAGGTCACATCCCTTAGCTGCCACTTAATAACCCCAGGGGATCTCCTAATCATGCTGGTTGTGACACCATAAGCTGACTATTTGACAGAAATCTGAGGAAGAATATAGGCTTGAAGATATTTCAAATAGTTTGAGTGTCCGGGGCATTCCACACATGAGGGGATTTTAAGGAGTTTTAGAAAGACAAGTTAATTCAGGCTAGTAAGTGAATTACTAGGCATGCATATTTATTATCAATTAATATTTCTCAGTTCAGCCATATTAAGTACTGTGCCTACTGTGCTAGATACCTTTTTTTTTTATTATTTGAGGGAGAATCTTAAGTTGGCACCACATGCTCAGCACGGAGCCTGATGCAGGGCTCAGTCCCACGACACTAGGATCATGACCCAAGCTGAGATCAAGAGTCAGCTTCTCAACCGACTGAGCCACCCAGGCACCCCTAGATACTTCATAATGTTGTGGGATTTTTACTTTGAGGTAGGAAATAATAGATCATGGCCTATACCAGATACTTTTAAAGATACACTTTTTTAAAAAGTCCTCCTAATCATGTTGAGTTAATGTGGGATTGTCCCCATATATTATAGGTAAGGCACTGGAGCTCAGAATCCCAGTGGCTTTTTTCAAGAGAAATTGGTGGTAAGTGATGATGTCAGGACTCAAACCCAGGGCTTCTGTTTTCAAGTCCAGTTGGAAAAACTTGAGGTTTCCACTTAACATACAGTTTCCTCTTGTGTGACAGCTACAGAAACGCCTGTATTCCCAGAATCCACTCAACTGCATCAGCGTGAGGATGTGAGGATATTTATTGTACAAATAACCCATGGTTAATTACAGATTTATGAGCAAAGACAAATGGTTTCACCCATGCTAGACAATTTTATGTGGCCGCTTTTTAACTTTCTTTTTTGGGGAGAAGAAGGGGAAATGGGTCATTACCTTTTAAGGTCTGCTGTTCAAATGTGGTGGAAAATAATCTGCTACCTGATAGGCAGTCACAGCCCTGAAGGGACAAGTGTGTCTGGCTTGACCTTCACACAGGTGATCCTTTGCATCCTTTCAGAGGCTGCAGGTTAGACAGGATTCAGCTTTCAGGTTGGACATCATTTTTTTCAGGAAGCTTTTCCCTAATGCTTCCTCCCACATTCAGATCACATTTCCCAGTCCCAGATCCCATGCTTCTTACCCCATCTTGTATCTGTCACAGTGTTTACATTGTCTTGATTGCCCATCTCCCTTCCCTATTAGATCTTGCTCCCTAAGAGCAAGGACTGCATTTTACAAACCGCTAAGTCACCAGCTAACCCAGTGAATCGTAGGAGGTGCTCAAAACATACCTCTAAATGAATTGTAGAAGAAATAACTTCTGAATGCAGGCCCCATGAATAAAGACCAGACAGGATCCCCACTGGTTTGTTTGACAAGTCAAGAGAAGCTCACATATGGCCGGGCTGTAGGTCCTGGGAGCCCTGATTCCCATGAGCTTTTGTTGGCCTGTGTTGGCCAAGTACACACTTGGCATTAATGTTTAGCATGAAGCAGCTGTTTCAAAACATTGAGACAGGGGCTCCTGGCTGACTCAGTCAGTAGAGCATGTGACTCTTGATCTGGGGGTTAAGTTCAAGCCCCACAGTGGGTGTAGAGAGTACTTAAAATCTTTAAGGGGAGCCTGAGTGGTTCAATCAATTAAGCATCCAACTTTGGCTCAGGTCGTGATCTCACAGTTTGTGGGTTCTAGCCCTACATCAGGCTCTGTGCCAACAGCTCAGAGCCTGGAGCCTACTTTAGATTCTATGTCTCCCTCTCTCTCTCTACCCCTCCCCTGCTCATGCTATGTCTCTGAAAAATAAATAATTGTTAAAAAAATTCTTTAAAAAGACTTTGCCGTATTTCTAAAACAAAAAAAACAAAAAAAAAACTTAAAAAAAATCAAGACATACATACATACATCCCATAGACCTTGCTGGCACAGGGGATACACCGGCTTCATTAGTTCTAATGTTCTAAGATCAAGACCCTTTTCTAGATGGAGCAGTGGGAGACACTTACCATGACATTGGAAAGTCACTTCGTAGCACCTCACTTCCCACGTCTATCCAGAAGCGATGATGAGTAGCCTGTCTCCTTTCTAAGGATATGGTGGAGTCAGAAGTGGATAAATGTGGAAACTCTTAAATGCAGAA
The DNA here is from genome assembly GCF_028018385.1 of Neofelis nebulosa. NCBI lineage: Eukaryota > Metazoa > Chordata > Mammalia > Carnivora > Felidae > Neofelis > Neofelis nebulosa. The sequence continues at coordinate 14,115,670 of NC_080789.1, forward strand.
GCTGACAGTGAAGTTCATAAGCTTTATAACATGTTCGTTCACGAGTTTTGTTTGTTTTGGATTCTGATTGAATCAGGGATGGGCAGTAGTATATTTAGTAAACATTCTGGATTCTGATGAGAAAACCAAACTGCATATTGGCTTGTCAAGTTTGCAAAGAGAGAGATAGTTAAGTGGCAAAGTGCGATTGATTGTGCCAGCTTTACTGCATAATCTGATGGAAGGAAAAAAGTAAATGTGTGGCTGTAATTCCTGTGGAATTATAATTCCTGGCTAAGGAATTACAGCTTGTTCTTTAGGCTTCCTGAGATACTAGAGGCCTTTGAGCCTGTGAAGTGACCTGATAAAGCAACATTTCAGGTTGGCTTTTCTGAAACAGACCCAGTTGTGGTCATTCCCTTGCTCAAAATCTTTCGCTAGCTCCCAGGTGCCCTCAGCAGGACTTTCCAACCAGCGTGGCACACGTGGGTAATAGATGTGCCAAAATAGTGATCCCATCAGCCATTGGGACCCCTGAATGGGGCCTGGAGCAGCCAGACCCCTGGGTCGGCCTTTCCAGCCCTAAGCAGGTTGTAAGGATCTCATGTTCTATGTAAGAAATGACATGAAAATGGTTGGAAAGCACCTCTTGCACAGATACGAGCCCTTCATGATCCATCCCTGCTCACGTGTTCAAGGTCATGTCCTGACATTTGCCCCAAAACACTCTATTTCAGCCATCCAGCCATCATATACACCTGTTCCCACACGTCTTACTACTCTGCCTTTGTCCGTGTTTCTTCAGATGTCCCCCTTGTGTCTGCCTGGCCTGATCATAGCGCAGGCTGACCACCCCCCCCCCCGCCACCCTCCCCAGACTCTCTTAATGAACAGTGCACGTTCTCAGTGTTCACAGCCCTGGCCTTGAATCATGATGCTTAATGTGTCTTCCACAGATGGGCATGACCAAGACTAAATGCTCTCCATCCAGTAAATATGTGTTGAATTAATATTTTGAATAAACCCAAGAAATTGGGAAAAGTAGGGAAGAAAAACATGTACAGGTCTGTTTCAGTTGTTTGCACAAAATAGGTGCTCAATAAATAACCACCGAATGAGTGAATAAAGGAAGAGATCCAAAAGCCATTTAAAAATTTTTTTTTAATCTTTATTTATTTTCGAGGGAGTGAGAGCAGGGGAGGAACAGAGAGAGAGGGAGACACAGAATCCGAAGCAAGCTCTAGGCTCCCAGCTGTCAGCACAGAGCCCAACGTGGGGCTCAAACCCACTAACCGTGAGATCATGATCTGAAGACACTTAACTGACTGAGCCACCCAGGCACCCCTGGTTTTTCTTTTGAGAGAGAGAGACACAGAGAGACAGAGTGTGAGCAGGGGAGGGGCAGAGAGAGAGGGAGACAGAATCTGAAGCAGGCTCCAGGCTCCCAGCTGTCAGCACAGAGCCCAATGCGGGGCTTGAACCCATGAACCGTGAGATCATGACCTGAGCCGAAGTCAGACGCTCAACCGACTGAGCCACCCAGGCGCCCCGCAAAAGCCGTTTTAAATGTAGCATCTGTGGGATGCTTCAATGGCCCAAACACGAGAGAGGAGAAAGAGTAGTTCGAGAAGTTTTGGGGCACGTGGCACCATCAACACAGCGATCCTTGCACAGTTTTGGAGGCTGGACCCCAGCTCACCTCTCAGCCATGTGCCCCACAAATTGAGATTAGGATGCTTACTGCAGCATCGTTTGTAACAGGAGAAACAAAGGAAGCAGCCAGAATGTTGTTCAGTCAGGCAATGCATAAATAACTTGTGGTATATTTTTACAATGAGTGAAGTGATTGCCATGAATAGACTAGATATTGCAATCTTAACATGGTTAAGTCTTCAAGACGTAATGTTGGGTGAAAAGGTAAATGAGAATTGAGAAATGAAATACTCTAAAGGCATCATAGATTGTTAATTAATATATGCACAGAGAATAAAACTATAAAAATATGCATGGAAATGAGACCCAACCACCTCAGGATGGTGGTTACCCTTGGGAGACAGAGAGAGAGAGCCAGAGTGGGATGAAGGAGCTTTTGATTTATCTATAATGTTTTATTATTCACAGCAAATGTGGCAATATATTAGCATTTATTAAATTGGGGTGGTGGGTATTTGTCATATTAATTTCTAGACTTTTCTGGTGGTTTGAAATAGTTCATGCTTTTAAAAATCAACATGACAACACCCAGTGCTCATCCCAACAGGAGCACTGGGTGTTGTATGGAAACCAATTTGACGATGAATTTCAAGAAAAAAAAAATCATCACATAAAAAAAAAAAAAAAAAAGGCTAGGTAACTGGGAGAATAGGCCCACATTTCTGCATTTAGTTTTCTGGTCTAGACACTTGCCTCTCTTCAACTAGTCTGGGAAATGGGGTGGAATCACATTGGCCACAGAGGACTTGCCAAGTCTTAATACCCATTAAAAAGCATTAGTTCTCAGGTCAGTCCCCTGAGACTGATAGATCTCCCATTGACATCTCTAGAGGCTTCAAAATGTGCATTAATATTCTCCATCTTGTTTGTAGCCTCCACTCCCTTCCCATTTTTTTCTGTATATTAGAGCACCTATCCAACCTAATTAGGATTAGTTTCTACAGTAAGATGAAATTGTCTTACGTGTTAGGGATATATTTTCCTGAATCTATCACTATATTCTCTTGGTTTGTAACTCTGTAAATTTTTTCTTTTCTTTCTCCACAAGAAGCAAATAATATGCTTATGGTGAATTTTACTATTTCTGAAATTGCTTCTGTGAACAGTTTCAGTGCCTGCACTGACTGGCGAGGGTCAGCTGTGTGCCGGGTCTTCCCAATGGGGTGTTCAGTGAGATTACTTTGGTAGTTTGAAATCAGCCACGATAGGAGAATTTACACCATAGGAACCAGCAGATGCTACAAATCACGTTTTCAGAGTCCCCACCCCCACCCCCCCGGGAGCTTGTGGCTAAACATTTACCAGTGTACCATGAATGGATATAACAGCTTTCTGAGTTGCACAGGGCAAGTAGCATTTTTCTCATTTTACACATATAGAAACCAAAGGTCACCAAAGGGAAGAAGTCTTGGCCCGAGTCCCTGGGCTCGGTGCTGAGGCTTCGGTTTTTGTGGTGTAGATGAGGGAACACCAGCCTTGGAGCCAGGCAGGTCTGAGTTTGAAGCTGGTGTAGCTTCTCTGGTACTGTGAATTGTTCCAGCTTCTGACTTAGTTTCTCAGTTTCCCCACCTAAGAAATAAGGATGACAATATCTAACCTGCAGTGATCTTGGGAGCAAAAAGGGAAAAGATACGTGCAAAAACTGAGCAAACCATAAAAGATGTGCAAAGGATATAATTTAACCCTTTGGCTTAACGAGTTCAGATCTGTGTATTACCCCATTATTATCGCTACCATATATATATTTTTTTTTCTTATTTCATCTTTACCTGATCAAACACCTTTGACTAAATGGTGAATTTACTTTTTTTCTCCAAATATGTGCCACTGGAATAGGTTTAAAAAAAAAAAAAAAAACTCCCAGAGTTGACATTTATATGTGACTTGGGGAATCAGGTTCTCTCCAAAACTCTTAGAAATGTATGTACTAGGTATCAACTCAGATCATTTGTCAACTGCCTGGAGTTTTCTCCGCTGAGCTTTCTGCTGAGCTCAGCGTCCTGAGGAGGATTGATTTGGGAGCCCATGGGTGCTACAGTTCCATCCACCAAATTAACTGCAGTGGCCTGCAGGGAAATTCTCTTGGTTCCTCGTGTTCTGTGCTCTCTGTGCATTCTCTATATGCTCTAACTGACCTGGAAGTAGACAGCTGCTTCTGAGTCATTCAGCAAAGCCAAAATGTGCTTTTCTAGTTCATTTTTACTAGCTAATTTTTACCTGAGTAATAAATTGAGTTGTTTTAACATTAAAAAAAAATAATAACAGCAGGGTATGCGATGGCAGTTTGTCTCGCGACACAACCCCCCATTGACCCAGGTCCCTCCCCGTAAAAACTAACAAAAGAAAGATGGAGTGCATCTTAGAGCATCAGCACCACCTTCACTGTAGTTTACATCTGTGTTCGTTGTGGGGACCAGAGAAGACTTTGGAAATCAGAACACCGAAGCAAGCTCCCATGGCTTGTCAATAAACGCAAAGCAAATCAGCCAGTCTCACCTAGAAAAAAGTCACAGAGGAGCCGCTTTGTGTGTGTAAAGATAAACAGCATATAGTGTACAAACGCCTTCCATCAGCTACACCTAGGGAGGTTGTCCTGTCTCTGGGGAAAAAACACAGGGAAGAACCAAATGCTTCTCGGGAGTGTAGTACGTATCAGGTGCAATACGAGGCTCTTTTCAAGATTAGCGTGGCAGAATCTCCATAGCACAAATGTACCGCTTTAACCTGCTTTAAGTGTGCAGTTCAGAAGCATTAAGCACATCGACGTCGTGCCACTGTCTCCACCTCCCCTCTCCAGAAAGTGCGAGGCTCTTCTGCCCATCTCACTTAGTGTCGGCCACAGCCTTCGATGCTATTGTCACGTTTTCCAGCAACGAGGATGTTCAGAGAGGCTGTTTGAAGTCTCATCCTGAGTCACTGGCAGAGCCTGGGATTGAACCCAGGTATGTTCGTCTCCAAGACGCGGACAGGTGTGTCTGTCTGTCTGTCTGACTGTCGTTTTTTCCTTCTTCCACCCTATGCTGTTGCCTAGGGGTGATCCTGCTCCTTCTGGACAAACTACGGAAGATGAAATGGGAACAGATGTGGCGGCTGACCGCAGAGAGGGAGTTGATGGGCATGCTGTCCACGTCCTTAGCGGACCAGGTGAGTGGCCAGGTGAGAAGGTGCAGTTGTTCCTGGACGCCCTGTGCGGTTTCTCCAGGAAGCTTGAAAGTAGAGGGGTCTGAATGGTGTCTCCACCTGTCGTGTGACCCGTTCATCGCTTCCTTCAGCAGACCTTCACTGCACGCTGCGTGAGCCAAGGATGACGTTCAGAGACAGGATTGCAGAGGTAAATGAAGGACGTCGTCCTTGGCCTCAGAGAACTTCTAGCTTATTAAAGGAGACTGATGAGGAGGCATTCGGAGGAGCTTGCTGTCTTCATCTTGGTGTGGGGTGCATAGAACACCACAGCACATTTCCCAGACAAGGTTACATTTGCTTTTCCGGCACATAGGGTCTAACTTTAAAAGCAATGCCTTTCACTTAGATCCTGTGCTATGACCCTATCCTCAAGGGAAATGCATTTAAATGGAAGAGACAAACTACCTGTCTTGAATAACCAGCTTCTAATCCAGGCGATCTGAAAAAGTCTGTGAACTCCACCAAACCATTGATGTGAATGCATAAAAATCCCATTCCTCATTTTTGCTAGCAAATGTAGGTGCCCGAGCTTTTGACCTTGGCTCTGCCAGGCTTGTGCATTTAGATTTTGAGTTCCCTGTGGTGTAGATGGCTGTGTTGAAACGGGGAGAAGACTTGTCTGGGTTCTCTGCGTTTTACCCTTTACTGTTCATCCAAAAAGAAAGTGCAGTCCCATGTTTTTGCCCGATGTTCAACTGTCTGAGTCACTGAATTTTTGTAAAGTTTTCTAATACAGAGGAAACAAGAAACTCTGTAGGGTGACTTTACTATTTTTTTTTTTTTTAGCATTGTTATTATTCAGTATTTCCCAAGCAGCCAGAAACTAATTTCCTTTTTCAAACATGAGATCTGGTATAATGAATGAGTTAAAAATTACCCAGGTAGCTGTTTTAAACCTGAGGGGAAAATTGTCCTCCATCATCATATTTTAAGTCAGGTCACAATGACTCCAGCATGTCCCCAAAAGCTAGCAGTTGCATATCTGTGTCCAATGAGGGTAGTTTATCCAGTCATCTCCTTCTGCGAAGGCACATAATTCACCCCCCGGCACCAGCTGTCAGCAGCTAGTTAATAAGCGTGGTCTGGTGCGACGAGAGCTTGGAGAAAAGCCCAAAAGAAGGAAAACTCCCTAGAAAAGTCGGAGTTGGATTTGGAGGTGGGGAGAGCGTCCTCGGGCACCATGGCCTGCAGGAGTCCAAGGCACATCCATCATCGAGTCCCCGCCAAAAGCCCCAGGAAGAACTGATGAAACAAGATCTATAATTTGTCTCAGCCCCTGAATGAGCAGAGCAGTTGTCATCATGCAGTTTCCTCTCCAGGAGGCCCAGGATGGATGACACAGGGCTCCTGGATGAGGTGGGAAGAGGGGTGGAAAAGTGACTTCATTTCATCTGTGCTGGCTCCAGTATGAAAGACCAGCCATGTCTGCTCCCATGTCCCCTTGCCGGATGGCGCCTCCTGAGGCCAGAGAGCCCATGAGCTTCAAGCACGCGTGGGGCGCTCCCCCGTCCATTCCAAGGGGAATGCCTCACAGTGCAAGCCAGCCTGTGCTCAGAGCAGGAGCCTAAAGAGAGGCCTTTGCACAGGAGGGGCTGTGCCTGTGAGCTGGCCTCCTAAGTGAAACGCTCCTGAACATTCTATCTCTGGCTTTTATCTCCCAGGATATTTTCAACGCTGTCATCAAACAGAACCCCTTCCTCGTGTATCAGCTCCCCTGCTTCTGGAATGTGCAGCTGTCGGACCACACCCGCTCTGAGCAGTGCTACAGGGACGTGTCTGATCTAAAGGTAGAGGAAGGACAGGTTGCAGTGGATGCAGGGCCCATGACCGGAGGTGGAGGGAGGTGTCCTGCGGTGGTGGCCGGTGGACGGAAGCCAGATGGGGAGGGCTCTTCGGGGGATGAATGGCTCTGAGCTTTGTGTGCATGTGGTGAGAGAGATAAGGACACAGAAGAGCAGAGAGAATGTGCTTTTGTCCTTTGTTTTCTTTTTTTCTCTTGTTTGGGCTTTCTAGAAAGCGTAAGAACCAGCTTGCGTGGTTATTCTTCTTGCCACCTGCTGCTGGCTGTTTTGGTTCCTGTCTGCTCCCCAAATCCAGTCATTTAATTGCAACAAAAACATTTATTGAAGGGCTACTCTGTGCCAGGTGCCATAGATACGGATGGGAATAACTTACTTCCTACTCTCAAGTCAGTCGTGGCTAGGGGAGACACACATGTGAGGAAATGAATGTAAAAACGCCTGCCAGGTGCTGTGGTGAGGTGGGGTAGGGGTGGGAACGCCAGCACAAATGTCTCATTCTACCTCAGGCAGCGGTGACAGTGACAGAAAAGCCTTCAATGTTGGTCTCTAGGTACTGGACATAGTGGTAGGGCCGGGACATAGAAAGAGTAATGCAGAGGCTGCTTTTAGGTGACCAGCCCGAACAATGGAAACCTGAGTGAGGTACAAGGACCCGCAGTGACCCCGCAACCCCCTGACCAAATACAAACAGGCCCATCAGGTGACTCACCTCAAGATAGCCCTAAGTCCTAGCTGACCAATGAGTTACTAACATCTGGACACCGTTACCAAAAAAGGAAAATTCCATATTCCCCATACCTCCTCGTCTTCCTCCTTTAACTACAGCCCCCCCACGACTGCTTTGCATCAGATGGTCTCTGCTTTCCTGTCCTGCCCACCGCTCCCTTGAGGTGTATTCAGTAAACTTCTGTGTCCTTTGTTCTGCCTTCAGTGAATTCTTTTCACCACCCTGCAGCCAGCTTCCATCTGATTGGGTTGTCCCACATTGGGTGCCCCCCCGCCATCCAATTGGAAGACTCCACGTTTGGTGGCCTGTATGGAGAGCCCTTGTGCATCCCCCCACACAATGAAGAAAACAGGATGTATGAGTTATCTGCTGCCATAGTCTAATAGTGGCTTAAATCAATAACCATTTATTTAGTTGAGGAGTTTGCAGGTTGGCGGGATGGTTGTCTGATTTTCATTGGCCTAACCAAGTGTCTGTGGTCAGCCTCGGATCCGATGGCTGGTGGCTGGGATGACCTGGTCCTCCTCCAGTGTCTGCCATGTCCCATGAGCAGGCCAGGCTGGTTTGTCATAGCAAAGCAGAGGTGGGAGAGGAAGTCTTAGTGCTTGCAAGGAAAGCTTGAGCCCTTGCTGCTGATATCCTGTCGGCCAGAGTACCCATAGGGCTGAGCCCAGTTAAAGGGTGTGTCAGAATATCCTACCTGCAGAGGGAGGAGTGAGGAACCGACCTCATCTGATAAGTGACAGAACAAGGACTTGAACCCAGGCCTGCCTGACAGCAGGTGTGTTTGCTTCTCTGGCTGTATCAAACAGGAAGCAGACACCTATAACCATCAACAGTTCATGTCACTTAAAATGTGTAGCCATTGCCCACGTGACACTGCAGTAGCAATAGTTTCAAATTTTTACTTTTTTTTTTTTTGACATGTATTTATTTTTGAGAGAGAGAGAGAGAAAGAGAGAGCTAGCAGGGGAGGGGCAGAGAGAGAGGGAGACACAGAACCTGAAGCAGGCTCCAGGCTCTGAACTGTCAGCTCAGAACCCGACATGGGGCTCAGACTCCCAAACCATGAGACCATGAGACCAAAGACATCAGTCTTTTCCAAGTAGGTATGTGTTGTATCTCATTTATTGTCCTCAGGCACATAGAATTTTGTACACTTCTGTTGCTGAGCCATTGCTTTTAGTTTCGTTGTTTTCAATTTTCACAAAGATAAACTGTGTTGTAATGAACAGTCTAAAGTTAGTGAAATTACATAGTCAAGAAGAAAGAACTTCTTTTTGTTTTTTCACTGCTCTTGAAGTTCATTGCAAAATCTTAGAAAGTGTTTAAAACAGAAGTGCCTCCATCGTTGAATCTTTCAACCAACTTTTATGCAGTTTCACTATGTCATGTGTTTCTTAGACATAAAGAAAATATATGAAATACTCACGAATATTTCTAAGACTGTCAAGAACTAGAAGTTTAAAAGAGAAAGCAAATAAAACCAGCCCTGTAGAGAACACCAAAAATACTGGATAAATAATTTTTTTTAATGATTTGAAAGCATAGTAGATCAGTCCATAAAGTAAATGAAGTAAGGAGAGACCAGACACATGATAAAATATGGATCCAGAAGGATAAGCAAAAAGCAGCTGGATCTGACATTTGCTGGGTATCTGCTGACCGTTGGTAGCTGGAGCCCTGGCTTAAATGTAGGTAACTATATAATTTAAACAAAGGAATGCTATTATTAGTTACACTGGGACATTAGGCCTAAATCAAAGTCAGGCAAACCTATGTACAACCATTCTATTGGAAGGCTGTGTGTTGGAATTTGGGTCTCAACCCCAAGAAAGACAATTAAAAGATCCTTGCTGAAGTCAAGATCCAGGAAAAGTGATATCCTCAATGGATAACACATTTAAAAATATCCATAGAAGAAGATGATAGTGATTGTTACATGTTTTATCCTAGGCTTTAGGTAAAATAAGAGAAATGTTTCCAATGGGAATCTCTATTTTCAAGCCTGTGCTCATATTAATTGATGGACTAAAATTATATGTGTGGGGCAGAAATAGAAAAAAATGAAAATGTGCCAGGTGCCTGGCAGAAATAAACAGAAATATGATCTAAAAGAATGCTCTCAAAAACAAGAAAGACTTCAAAGAATTCTTTAGGTGACATTTCAAGAAAAATGAGTTCTCATTCAGTAATCATTAAACATATAGGGAAATCAGCCACCAGGAGAAAGGGCAGAGACTATAGAACTAATCTCAAAAACTTCAGGTAGTAGACTCATCAGATATAAAACAGAAGAATTGTCATTATGTGTAAGTAATAAAAGAGAATTAATAGGATGGAAGAACAAGAGATTTTTGAAGGCAAACAGACGTATTTGGATCAAATAGTACTTTTGGAAGTGAAAAATATAATTACTGAGATTTCAAATTGAAGGAATGTGTTAAGCAGTAAATTAGACCCAGGTAAAGAGAGAATTAGTGAACTAGAAGAGAGAACTGAAGAAATCATCCAAAACCGAGCACACAGGGAAAAAGAAAAACAGAGAGAAATTAAGATATCCAGATATGTCTAATTAGAATGTTAGAAGGAGATAATAGAGAAAATTGGAAGTGAGGCATCTTTATAGTGAATGGGAATTTTCCAGAACTGCTAAAAGTAGCCACAGATGCAAGCAGTTTAAATTAAGAGAAAGCTATACTTAGACCTACAGTAGTAAAATTGCAGCACCCTACTGTGACTTTTTTAGAATAACCAAGAGAGAAAAAAATAGATTCTCTACGAAGACATTTCATGGGTGGGAATGAGAGTTTTTATCAGCAGCAGTGCAAGCCAGAAGAGTGGAAGTAATACCTTCAGGGTGCGGGGTGACAATAACAATATGTATACTTAGCAAAACAGTCCTTCAGACATGAGAAAAGAGTATTCAGATGAGCAAAAGCAAAGAGAATTTTCCGTGAACATACCTCTGTGAAGAAACTTCTAAAGGATTTACTTCGGGAATAAGGCGTGTGATTCCAGATCCAAGAAGGAATGCTGAACAAATTAGAAACATGTAGGGATTTCATTCAATAATTTCTAAATAGTAGTCATAGGAGTAGTAATAATAATACCATATAACTGTGGTCTTAAAAAGGTTATACCTAAAATATCAGACAATGACATCACATAAGTCAGGAGGGAAGCGATGAGAATTCAGGTATTCTGGAATCAGAGTTTTGTTGAGAAAGGGAATGAGATAGTAATTTTAGCTGCTAAGTAGTTGTACATGTTAACCATTCAAGCTGAAGCCCTGAAAAGAATGGGGAAGAAAAGTACATAACTTACAAGCCTGTGATGGGTAGGATGGTAAATGGAACTGGAAAAAACAAAACCAACCAAAATATCTCCATCATTAAAAAAAAAAGTGACAGCATAGAAAAAGTGGGGGGAAATAGAGAGCAAGAAATCAGATAATAGAAAGAGGTGCAAATATATCAGTAAGCAAATAATTGCAACCTAAGTTTGAGAATGAAAAGACCAATTGTCAGACTGAACAGGAAATAGTGTGCAACATATGCTGTTTATAAAAGACACACCTAACGAATAACAACTTGAACAGTTGACGATGCAGAAAGAATGCCAAGATAACTGTGTTGGTGTCAGACAGAGCATCGGTAGGTGTAGAGATGATCACAACTTAAAAATTAAAGTTCACCAAGAAGATACAGGAACTCCAGACTTGTATACATTTCATACAGTGGCATATATATACATGAAATGAACAAAATCCTACATATGTATAATTTACCAAAACTGACCTAAGGAAAAAATATCAATTCTGGATTACCTTCTAGCCATTAAACCCTCTTACAAAGTACACAGCATCCCTAGATGGTAAATAGAGATTAAGTTATACCAATTTTTGTAATCAAAAATTCCCATTTTAAGTAAATTTCCAGAGAATAGAAAAAAAGGAACACTTTTAACCCATTTAAAAGACCACAGTATCCTCGATACCAAAATCAGACGAGGAGAGCACAAGAAAAGAAGACTGTAGGCCTGTAGCACTCATGAATATTGAGATGCAAAAACCTTAAGCAAAATATTAGCAAATCGAATTCAGCCATGTAGAAAATAGATAATACATCATGGCCAACTTGGCTTTATTCCAGGAAAGACAAGAATGACTTAACATTGAAAAATCCACAAGTATCATTCAGCATGTTAATAGATTAAAGGAGAAACACCACATAATCATGTAAATAGATGCAAGAAAGTTATTCGATAAGATTAAATATTCATTTATGAGAAACACTCTCATAAATAGTATCCATTGAAAACCTACAGCAAAGTTTTGCTGAGCATTTGCTTAGGGATGTGCTAATTAATAAAAAAAAAAAAAAAAAGAACAGAGAGCCCACACAAATGGGAATGTGATCTATAAAGAGATGGCCTGCTGGCCATTGGAGAAAGCATGTAATCGTCCACAAATGGTGTTGAGGCACCTTGATTATCCAAGTGGAAAAGTGAAAATTGGTCCCTATATCACACCATGCACAAAATTAATTATAAGGGATTAGAGACTTAAAACTAAACCAAATTAGGGGCGCCTGGGTGGCTCAGTCGGTTAAGCGTCCGACTTCAGCTCAGGTCACGATCTCACGGTCCGTGAGTTCGAGCCCCGCGTCGGGCTCTGGGCTGATGGCTCAGAGCCTGGAGCCTGCTTCCGATTCTGTGTCTCCCTCTCTCTCTGCCCCTCCCCTGTTCATGCTCTGTCTCTCTCTGTCTCAAAAATAAATAAACGTTAAAAAAAAAAAATTAAAAAAAAAAAAAACTAAACCAAATTAAGCTTTAATTTAAAAAAAATTTAGGTAACTGGCCTATGACCTCAGAGTTGGGAAGAATGTATTCAACAAGACAGCAAAAGCATATGTCACAAATGAAAAGATCCGTGAATTCAACCACATTGAAATTAATAATTCCCGTCAAAGTAGCGTCAAAAGGAGAAAAGAAAAAGACATTTCAACACAACTGACAATGGACTAGCAAACTAAACACACAAATAACTCTTACTAATTAATAAGAAAAATATGTAAAAGATATAAACAGTCATTTCACCGATTGTGAAGAAAATGGCCAATAAACACTTGAAAAGATGTACAGCTTCTTTATTAAATCCTGGAAGTGAAAATTAAGACCACATATAATTTCACCCCCACCAAATTAGAAGAGTAGTATTGTCAAGTCTCAGCTGATCTGTAGGAAGTGTCCAGTCCTGTTGACAGAAGTGTCAGTGGATACAACAAAATTGGAAAAACACTTTGGCACTTGACCAGGCAAGTCTCCTTGATAGGAGACTTCTAAACTCTCAAGTCCTATTTTCATATAGGATAAAAATAAAAACATAAATAAAATAAAAACATAAAAACACACAAAAAGAATAAAAACATAAAAATTCTACAAAAACCAGTGCACCTAAAAACCTTGGCAGCCCTTAAAAAGGAAGGAAGTTCAGACACGTGCCATAATGTGGATGAACTTCGAAAAAATGCTAAGTGAAATAAACCAGAAAAAAAGGGAAACTATTGATGATCTCATTTATATGAGATACTTGCAGTAGTCAAATTCACAGAGAACAGAAGCAGAACAGAATGATTACCAGGGGCTGGGTTGAAGGGAAAACATGGAATTAATGAGTACAGATTTCCATAGGAGATATTGAAAGAATCCTCAAAATGGATGGTGGTGAGGGTTGCATAGCAATGTGAATACACTTCGTGGCATTGAACTATACCCTTGAAAATGGTTAAATTGGTAAATATCATGTACATTTTATCACAATAAAAAGAATTCAGGGGTGGGGAGGACTGTGGCAGGTGTCTTGTATAATTAATTGATTGTTTTTAGCAGGATTAGTATGAGTTTCATTAAAAAAAAAATTGGCCAGGTATTCATAAACCAGTGTATTTGACGTTGTTATCAGAGATTCTAAATTGGCAGCCACAAAAGGGACAAGGAAAGGCACCATAAAATAGAGGAGATCTCCTCGGTGAACCTTCAACTTAGACATTTCATAAATGCCAACAAAGCTAGCTAGGCATCCAAGTGAAAGTGTGTCACATCTGTCCCTCACAGTCATACCAATGCATTTGTGCATTTACTGAGTGGTTACTGTATGCCAGACACTGTCACAGGCGCTGGTGATGCTATGGGAAACAAAACAGACAAAGCCATTGGTCACATAGAGACAGACAGACAGACAGACAGACAGACAGGTAGATAGATAGATAGATAGATAGATAGATAGATAGATAGATAGATAATATATCACGGCTAACTTGGCTTTATTCCAGGAAAGACCAGAATGATTTAACATTAGATGTTGATGTAGCAGGTGGTGACACCACTTTGACATTGCTTAGTGGTTGCTTAATTATTGTCACTTTGAAACTATCAAAATAATTTGTGAACCAACTCTTTTTGGCAGCCTATTCTACGTACAAGTAGAGCCCTTTGTATCAAATAGCAAAATCAGGAAGACAGAGTCAAATCAGATTAACTCCTATCTTTTTAGATAAACCATAAAAAAAAATCTGAAAGTCATTTTACCCACCAATACCTTTTCCACCAAAATCTTACACAGAACCCTAAAATACAGCCAGTCCGTAAAAGTGGGGAGAGGGTTAAGGGATGAAGGAGAAAGGCTGGCAGCCCAAGTTTCACCCTTTGGGTGATATCGGGGCCTGTACATTGCCATGGAGCCCGAGGGCCTGGTTTAATGACACAGTGTGTCTATAGGTCCCTCCAGGCCAACCTGGGCCTCAGATTCCAGGTAAAGGTGCATCTTTGTCATTTTCTTTCTTCTTCTCATTCTGTCTCCTTCTTCTCCCATCCTTTCTTTCATCCATCATGTTCAATGGGAATGAAGGACCTCCTGTTTGCTGGGTACCATGTTCCCCCCTGGGGAGTATACAGAGGTGCCCTGAATGCTGTTCTCCCTCAGCTCACACTCCAAAGGGTAGCCAACCTGAGAAGCCCACCTGTGGGTCACCCAGGGCACCTGTGCTGGGTCAGCTGATTGAAAATGTCGCTTCAGGCAAGATTCCTAAAAATAGGTTAACCTTGATTAGCTTGTCTTTTCAACCAAGGCCAGGTTTTTTCGTCTGCTGATTGTGCTGTATTATCCTGCATAGACATCTCTCATTATCCATCTTCTGTGGTTCTCCGATTCCTTTCCTTGAAGGGCGAGCAAGAACTTAAGGACTCTTACAAAGCAGGTGAAGGACAGTCCTGGATTTGTATGGTCTCTCACCCACAACTAATCTGACAGCCATTTTTTAAGGGACTTTTTTTTTTTTTTTTTAATCAAGTTGTCCCAAAGCTTTGGCTTGCCTTTCGTGGAAATAGCAAGTCTTTTTGCATTCTCCTAATTCAGAGAATATTTGAATACATACATTTCCACTTACATTATAAATAAAAGTGGTATCAAAACACATTTGGCAACACACAGCTCACTGTTGGTAAGCATAAAGCTCACTCTGTAGGAGCAGACGTACTCCCACATCCTACCAGACAGGAGCTTACCAGCCCTGGGCATCTATCCTGCCCTGGGTGTCAGTAGAGAAATTTATGCTAAGAAGAGATTGGTTAAGGGCACAACTAAGGGAAAAATGGTTTCACTGAGAAAGGGGAAGAAGCATATGGGCTTTTGGAGCCAAGCAATCCCTTACACTCTAATGCCTGTTCGACCTCTTACCAGCTGAAGGACTTGTATAAACCACGTACATTCTCCCCAATGTCAGTTATGTTCTTGTAAAATGGAGGCCATGATTTTTGGCCCTGTTATCAACCAGGCCCCTTGAGTAGTCCGTAGAAATGCACTTGACTTTTTACTTCAGTCTTTGTGTTTCAAAGACCTTCATTTTTATCTTTCAGTCCTAAAGCTTGATGACTCAACCTTCCCTGGCTGAGTCTTAAATAAAAAGAGAAGGACCCAACGGAGCATTTGTCTTTTCACCCAGAGCACAGCTCTTAGGAGATGAGCAAAAGGGCTGTGCATTGGCTGGGAGAAGGTAGATTGGGAGGATAGCTATGACACTGTGTTCTAGTCTTTGAGTCTTCAGTAGGCGTTTAGAGAAGGAAGTCCTGGCCACAAACAGTGGGTGATGGTCAGGAGGTAGCAAGCAGAGCATCCAGTCCTTGGGTCTATAAGAGTTACTGGAGCCCCAGGGCTGAGTAAGCCACAGCTCCTGGCGCTCAGGAGGGTCACAGTCTAGTGAGAAGCAAGCATTAAGCAAACAGAACATTCCAAGTACAGCCTGCTAAGTGCTGCAGTGGAAGGAAGTAAAGGGGGCCTGGGAGAACTGGAGGAGGCCCCTCTTGGGAGAAAATGTGATGCAGTCTGTGTCTTGAGGGATTCTATAGGACGTCCAAGCTCAGTCGTGATACCAAGTCTCTTCCTTCCTCGTCTTCTGCCCTCACGTCATTCCTCAGCCCCCAAACACCCTTGCCGCTCCTCTCCCCAGTCCTTCTGTGTAACCACTTTTCCTCCCCTGAATATGACCCTGGAGAATGGGAAGGAGCAGTAACCCCCATGCAAGTTAGGAATAGTGAACCGGGGGCTGGTAGATACTTGCCTAGCAGGGACCACAGCAGTGCTCCAAAAACATCTGCCCGGAATGCACTGATCCTTTCTGGGATTGACAGGAAATGCCTCTCAGAAGAAGCAGGCTGTGGCCAGGACCTCAAAGGATGACCTGGAGTTTTCAGGTGGATGGGGTGGGGGTGGTGTGCCAGGCAGTAATCACTCAATCTTTACAGAAGCATCACGGGGTGAATTTTGGTCTGTTTTATACATCGGAAAATTAGGGATCATATGGATGAAGTCACTTAGTTGCTTGCCCAGAGTCACACAGCAAAATATGACAGAGCTGAGGTTTGAACTCACGTTGGCCTGACCCTAACTCTAGAGCTCTTTCCTCCGATACAGGGCTGAGTTCCCACCTTAATATAGTTTCCCAGGAAAGCATTTTACGTGAGATAATGCTTATGTAGGATTATTCTATGTGAGCCCTCTTTGCATTCAATGGCTTTTTGAGGGCTGACCCCAGAACAGAGACTCTCAATATCACATTGCCTCCTTGAAAGAACATTTGGATTTTAAGCAACAGAGTCAGAGACTGGATTTTTGACTGCCATCCATTCATACATTGGGAGCTGAGTACACTTAAAAGAAAAATCCTAAAGAGAAAAACCAAGAGAAAACGTGCCATCCATATGGAGAAACGATGCATGTGCCTAGAGGCAATCTGTACCATTTGCATAAAAGGAGTAGCACATAACTCAAGTTTTAAAACATTTTATAATACTTAGAGAGGTGTCAGTTTTCACATCTTTTGAGGAAGATGAGGGGCCGCCGTGCATTAGCATACTGAGTGTGCTGTAGCTGAGCAGACTACAGTGAAAAATGAGGCCCGGGAAGCCAGAGCGAGGGTAATAAGAATGATGAACGGTAAGGTTGATTTTGGAAGATTAGGATGGATCAGGAAGAAAAAACAGTTGCTGTGGGGGAGAAGATCTAAAAGCTACAATTACCACCTCCCAGCCAGACCTCTCTTTACTCCAGGCCAAGGCCTGTTCAGTTTCATCGCATGACTTTAGTCCAAGGGGCTATGTATAAAGCAGTTGGTACCGAGCTGGGGGACACATAGTAAGCCTCGTTTCCTTCTTACCAATAATTAATAATTAGTAATGTTCCCACTCTCTCTTAGAGTCGTTTTCAGTCAGCTAGTGGGCATGTAAACAAGGGATCTTCTTCCTCGTCTGTCCCAATGCCCTCATTTCACAGACCAGAAATAGGGACCTGAGGAGGGAAAGGGCTGTCCCCCGAGATTAAGCCCTGGTTTGTGGTACTTGGTCTTGGGCCCTACTAGTGTGCTGGAGAATGGCATACCCAGTGTCGGAGACTTTGGAGAATTTAAGTTTTTGGTCTTTTGTCTTCCTTCAACACTCACCCATTCTTTGCTCATGAGGTAATTTTCAGAACTAAACTCCTTTGGTTAGTGATTTAAGTTATCCATCATTGGCTTTTGTTATACGTAGCTGATGAAGTTGAGATGCAATTATTCCTGGAAACATCAACAACATTCCTAGGAGCAAGGTGTTGCCTCTGGAGGGTCTGCCCTATGTAGCACTGTTTGGGGTATGTATCCAAACAAGTCTAAGAATTGTTAATGGGATTGCTTTAAACAGGGGGGAGCTGGGGGGGGGGGTACTGCAGAGGGGGAGTTCTGTGTACTGTATATACAAAATAGCACATTATGAAGTCCTGCAGTAAGGAATCCTGATGGGATTGGTGGACCCTCAGCATTTCTGCGTCAACACACAGAACAGATCCCTTTGATCATAGAATATCTTGTGGGACTGGTTCCTTAAAAGCCCACTGTAAGAAAACACTTCCCTAAATAGTCTGGGCTCTCGAATGAAAAAGATTTTGAGAGAGGGAATTACCAATTAAGCAATATTGGGTGGTTGTGGATATCAAACCACTGAAATTTCTAAGTATGTTGAAATGAGAGTTTTGATAGGTAGCACAGCATTTTTTTTTTTACCTCAAAACCCCATAACAATGGCAACAATTTCAAACATTTACTTTCTAAAAGCCCTATCTATATCACATGCTCTTTCTAAAAGTAGTTACTTCTCCATTCATTACCTTGACATTGAAGGGTCAGATTAAAAGTGTATTTTTTTTTCAAAAGTACGAGATAGCATACAAAAGATAACTGGGTTTTTTTTCATAAAAACATGCATAAATCACCTTTATGTATGCCTTCTAAAGGGCTTTGCTATGAACTCTGTATTTTACAAAAGATATCCATTGTCATTCCTGGTATCATTCCCAAGTATTGTAAAAATTCTATATTTTCAGTCTTGCCTTTACAAAAGTAACCAAATCAGTGACATTCAGTGTGCAGCTGGCTTCAAGCGCTTTGTTGCAAACTTTACTTCACTAATACGGTGAAAGAATTCAGTATCACTTTGTAACCTTACTTGGAATCTGGTTATTCCAATTAAAGCAACTGTACCTTTCGTACATGCACTTTCCATAAAAGCACTGTCATCATGAAAGCAGGAAGTTGCTGTTCAGATTATAACTTGTCTTTCTTTTAGTGCTCACTGGAAGGTTGGTCTTTGGGTATTTCGTTATCGAAACAGAATCTTGCAAATAGCCTAAGCTGACACACACCAGGATCCTCTATGCTTTGATTTAACTCGGTAGCAAATCTCCCATGTAATTTGTTCTCCTACGTGTATCTTCAGGCCTTCAGCATTTGTTTTCGTGACTCTTCTCACAGCATTTGCTGACAAAGGAATTTACTTCATTTGTTACTGTATTATCTTGTGTATTTTTTCAGCCATTTTTGCCTAGGCAGGAAAAACAAGTGTTTCCCTTATTGGATTTTATTATCTTTCATTGTTACGTATAAATCCCCAAAGGGACTGCTAAACTCTTTTCATGGGAGTTAGTGGAATGTTATAAAGTTCTAGACTGACTTTCACAAGACTTTAAACATCATCAAAAAATTATGGAGGCTTGTCTTCATATTCTGGATGCTTTGTTTTTAAATGTCTTGCTAATCATGGCTCTTTGTACTAACATCAAATGGTATCTCGAGGCATTATACACACTTGGGGTGAAGCTCTTCCTTAATGATAGTGGTTGTAAATCCATATTTGAATTAAATTTTTTTTTTTGTAGCTTCTTGTCAGATCTAATGAGGTAGACATTTCTGTACTTGGGAATGTAGCTAAGGAGGTGCTCATATTGGAAACAGAAGCATCAGCTTGGCTGTTTTCTTGCTGGTCACCTGAACTTGTCTCACTGGTGTTCTCAATCAGTCGATGCTTTGTAGGACTGTGTTTTGTTTTAAATATTTTTTTTATATTTGAGAGAGAGAGAGAGAGAGAGAGAGAGAGTGTGTGTGTGTGTGTGAGAGGGAAGGGCAGAAAGAGAGGGAGAGAGAAAATCTCAAGCAGGTTCCTCACTGTTCGCGCAGAGCGCAATGTGGGACTCCATTCCACGAACGGTGAGATTGTGACCTGAGCTGAAGTCGGACACTTAATCAACTGAGCTACCCAGGCACCCTCTCTTTTGTTTTTAATACACACTTTTGTTTGGAAGGATTTTTGAAAGAAAAGGTTGTAAAAGCAGTGCTGAGAGTCCTGTATCCCCAGCCATCTAGTGTCAGTTTCCCCTAATGTTAACATCTTACAGGATGATGGTGAACTGTCAAAACTGACAAACCCACGTTGGTAGATTGCTCCTCACTGACCTGCAGGCTTTAGGTGCATTTTGCCAGTGTTTCCTTAGTCTCCTCTAGCCTCTGACACCATCTTAGTTTTCCCATGTTTTTCATGACCGACCTTGATAGTTTTGAGCTGGACTGGTCAGGTATTTTATAAAATATCCCTCAAACTTGGTTTGTCCAATGTATTTTTTCTCATGATGAAACTGAGATTGTGAGTGTTTGGAGAGAGTATCGTACAGGTTAAGGGTGCCCACCCCCACAAGGGCATCACATCATTTCAGGGAGGACCTGCGTTTCACACACAACTTCACTAAGGGCTCTCTCTGTACTTGGTTAGGAGAGCGTTTCCAGGTTTCTGTACCACAAGGTGATTATTTTCCCCTTTCATGCGTCATTTTTCGGAAGTGAGTCCCTACACCCACCCCACACTGGAAATGGGGAGATTAAGTTCTACTTCCCAATAAGGGATTCGAATCTACATGTTAGGGCTGTTCTGTAAGGAGATCTGCTTCTCTTCTCCATTTATATTTATTTATATCCATGTAGATGCATGTATATTTATTTTATACTTTGGGCTATCATGCAGGACTCCTTTTAAGCCATTTTTTCCATTTTGTGAGGGATATTTTAATTAAATATTGATATTATTAAATATTATTAAATGGGGGCGCCTGGGTGGCTCGGTCGGTTAAGCGTCCAACTTCAGCTCAGGTCACGATCTCAAGGTCCATGGGTTCGAGCCCCACATCTGGCTCTGTGCTGACAGCTCAGAGCCTGGAGCCTGTTTCAGATTCTGTGTCTCCTTCTCTCTGTGACCCTCCCCCGTTCATGCTCTGTCTCTCTCTGTCTCAAAAATAAATAAACGTTAAAAAAAAATATTATTAAATGTACTAGCAATAGATATTAATGGTTGGTGGAACACTTACGCACACACATTTTTTTTTTAATTTTTTTTTTTAACATTTATTTATTTTTGAGACAGAGAGAGACAGAGCATGAATGGGGGAGGGTCAGAGAGAGGGAGACACAGAATCTGAAATAGGCTTCAGGCTCTGAGCTGTCAGCACAGAGCCCGACGCGGGGCTCGAACTCACAGACCGTGAGATCATGACCTGAGCCGAAGTCGGCCGCTTAACCGACTGAGCCACCCAGGTGCCCCACGCACACACATTTAAACTCCAATACGTCTCAAAATGTGACAGCTCCACATTCTGCCCTCTGCACTGACACTGCGAAATATGGGCGCTCAAATGACATAGGAACTCATTCTCTCCCTTTCTCTCTCTCGGGCTGCCTGTGTTTCCGCAGGGTAACTTTTAGCAGTCCCCCCACCAGTAAGTACGCAGAAGTCAGTTCTTCAACAAATACGCGCTACGTGTGTGCTGTAGACCAAGCACTGCCCTGAGCACTGGTTGTACGGCAGTGAGTGAGACTGCATAGGCCCTGCTCTCCGTGAGCTTATGTGCCAGCACAGAATATAGATACCAAACAAGAAAACAGACGGTCAAATGGGGCATTCCAGGCAATCGAACTGGCTATGAAGAAATCAAAGCGAGTGATTTAACCATCACTGGCACTCATAATCCCAGTGTGGAGAAAGAGACCCTCTTTCTCTCAGTGCCTCAGCTGAATAACTCTGTTGATGCTTCTTAGGACACATGCCCACACCTGAACCCAACTCTTTGTTCTTAGGGATGGTCAGGAATGGCTCATTGGTCAGTGTGAGTCACATGCCCATGCTTCTGGCATATCAGGCATGACTGATAGTCCCATGAGAATCATCCAAAGAGGACCAGGTCTGGTTCTGTGATGGAATGATGTAGGGCACAGAGAAAAGCAATAGCCATCACGGAAGGTGTCTGCTGGGAACCAGGAAGCCAGCTGCCTTTCCTGGAGCAGAGATCCATATGGTGCCTGCCCTAAGGACATTAATTACCCCCTACGGGCAAAATCCCACTGGACTACAAACCCATCTGCTCCTCAACCAACCTTGGGAGAATCCCTCTGCTAAAGATCCATGCTGTCCCTACAGGTGGGATCTGCTTCCCTCTATCCTCCCTGTCCCCAGATCAATAGACACACTCCCCAGGAGGACACTGTGAGAAGTCTATGAAATGTGGGTCAAGTCCTAGTAATTAGTTAATTTCATAGAGAGGAAGAATATGGGGCCAGTTATCATCCACAAGTCCTAAGTCAGATGTCTGCAGAGAAGCCACATTAAGACAACACTCACTGAGGGACTCTTCAGTTTGGACGGCTTTGCCATTTCCTGCCATCAGTGGTCCATCAGGAATTCCCCACACATACCAAAACCCAGTTCAAACTGATTATTAACTCCATTTTATAGCAAAAAAGAACTGAAAACATTGAACGTGATGAACATGAGAGAAGATGGCTAGACCTTCTCATGGATTCCTGACCCTGTCGTCCCTGAGCATTAGCAAGAGTATCCATTTTCCTATTGTTATTTTCCCCCTCCCTATCCTCTCCCTCCTCAGACAGCGAGAAATAATGTTACAGAGACAGAACAAGAGATGGAAGGATGTAGGACAGGGCCTCGGATTCATGCAGGAGCCTACGTGTCTACCTTTTCCAGATGAGGAGACTAAATAATCACTGAATTTGGTCTGTACTCTGCTCCTTTCATGGGTAACGATGCACTTTTGTCTGGGAAGAATTTTTTTTTCTTTCTGGGATTTGTAAGAACCAAGAAGCAACAAAGGACCTGTGTAAAAAGGAGACAAAGAGTCAACAGAGCCTTTGTGGCTTGAAATCTGAGTTTCAGACACACTGTTTTTGTTTAATAGCTACTCCCGGTAATTGTCAGGAATGGGAACAGAGAAGGACGAGAGCTGGAAAAGAATCTTCGACAGTTGGTGGGGGCAATAAAAGAAGGGAGGTGGATTCCATTGTCAGTCAACAAACATTGGCCAAGCCTGTCACTGCACATGCAGAGGTGGACAAACACAGGCCTCGCATTCAGGGAGCCAGCAGTCAGGCGGTTAGAGACTGAGGGATAGTGTCACTTTAAAGGACATCCCATGGGAACAGAGTGTGTGTGTTCCATGCGAACTGAGCGCCAGTCTGCTCCAGACTCTGCAGTGGGCGCCTTGACATTTCTTGTCTCGTGGATCCTCTGAAGCAGACATCAGATTGGAAAATCGAGGTTCATGCACATCAAGCTGTTTAGGGGACAGAGTCGAGAGGAAGCAGAGGTGAAATTTGCTTTGTTCCTCTGCCCATCAGCACTGCTCAGTGTCTGCTCAGTATGTTAAACCTATTTGCCTTACTGAGTAGTCCCTCTTCAAGCCTCTCCGTGTGGTCCGGCCAGGACCGCAGCTTCTTCTCTGGGCTGTGTCGTCCGACCCATCCTACCCTTCTGCCTCAGCCTGCGACCACCTGTAGTCCCTAGCTTCCATTCTTGTTTCTCGTTCCCCCTTCCCACACAGAGACTCCATTTTCTTTTTTTTTTTTAATTTTTTTTATTTTTAAAAAAATTTTTTTTTCAACGTTTTTTATGTATTTTTGGGACAGAGAGAGACAGAGCATGAACGGGGGAGGGGCAGAGAGAGAGGGAGACACAGAATCGGAAACAGGCTCCAGGCTCTGAGCTGTCAGCACAGAGCCCGACGCGGGGCTCGAACTCACAGACTGCGAGATCGTGACCTGGCTGAAGTCGGACGCTTAACCGACTGCGCCACCCAGGCGCCCCCAGAGACTCCATTTTCATCCAGCCTTCCTAGTTCGTAAGGTGTCCATTTTGTGAAATCCAAACCCAGATTTCTTTTGTGACTTGAGGTGCTCATGCGACGTACCTTCATGTGCATCGATCCATCGGTTCTGGGCTTGACCATGAACTACAGGGTGGTTTCTGTGACAGCCCTTTTGTAGATGAGGGGCTGTCTCCATGGTATTAGGCAATTTAGCACAGGCCAGCCGCTAATGGCAGCCGGCAGCCGGTGTGTGGGTGTGTCTGCTTCTTCCCTCTCTCCCATGCAGCGTAATCCTGAGGATGACAGGGAAAAGGACTTGTGAGACTATCATCCCCTCCTTGAAATACCAAACAAGGGGGGAGCACAGAGGGAGCTTCAACTCCTTCAAGAGAACATGACAAGCTGTTTGGCCCTTAGACAAAGAAGAGGGGAATATATTTCTCCATCCTAAAGTCCACATTAATAGGGCTTTTATAAATGATTTGCTGTAGACAGAATGTGAAGATTATTGAGAATGTCATCATCATGATTTCCATTCTTGAAGCAAAGGGCAGCGATTGAATACTAAGTACCTGCCAGGCACTGTGGCACTCAGGAAGAATAATAAGTCATGCTCCCTGCCAGCCCAGAAATTCACATTCCATTGCTGCCAGGTGCAGGCATGTAAATAAATAACTACAAGAGTGTTCAATGAGTCCTCCATAGAGTTAAGTGCAAGAATTCTATGGAGCATTGAAGAAGGGCCCAGCAACAGCCCTAGGTGTTACATTAAGAATGCTTGCAGTGAGAATCAGAAAACCCAGTTTGCAGAGGCTTAAACTAAAACCCCTATATTGGGGGAGTTTAATTTCTTAGCTAAGAATACTGCAGTAGATACAGACATTGGTTTGTGGATAGCAGTGCATTGAGCTCTTTCTCATAGTCACGGGATGGCTGTCATGGTTCCAGTCATCACATCTCTGTTTACTGCAGAAAGGTGAGTGGGGTGGGAGAAGAATGGCACTTTAACTGAACCTTATTATTAGGAAATGAAATATATGCTTCCCCATGTATCTTTTTGGGCAATCCTGAATCATATGGCCCACCTTGGCTGCAAGGGGGTCTGGGAAATCAGAGAACAGGATCATCATGTTTAGCTTAGATCTTAAATGGATCATGATCCATTCACAGGAGTTGGCAGTTGCAACTACAGAGTTAGTGTTCTGTCAGGAATGAAGAATGGGTTGGAGAGACAGACCTACTGGGAGAAAACCTTCTGCCACAAGCGGTCAGGCAGAGATTTACATAAGAGACATGCATTTGAACTCAGCCCTTCAGGACGAGCAGGTCTTCACGTGAAAGAGAAGAAGTAAGGATTTCTGGGGAGGGGGCTAGAGCATATGCAAAGGCACCAAGTCATGAAAGACAGGCTCAAGAAATACCAGGAAATTCTCTTAGCCTGGAGATAAGAGCAGGAATTGTAAGTGGGAACCATTTTGCAATAGGCTTAACTACCAGGCCAAGGAGGGTAGGGCTTATTCTGTGAGTCATAGAAAATCAGGGGAGGTCTTGAGACACATACCCACTTGCCAGATACCCCTTATCCCCGTAAACTTGGAAGACATAAGGCCCATGTTCTTGCTCACCTGGCACTTGCATGCAGGCTCTGATGTCTTAGCATTTTGGTACCATGCGTTATTTTTATGAACCCTCTGGGTTCTGAGTGCTTCAGAAGCTGAATTTTTGAGCTCTTTCCATAGCCTTGTCCTTGTATTGAGGTCTCGTTTCTACCTTTAAAATGCCTTTTCCTTGATGGGCGATAGAGTCTCCTGTTTCTCCTTTAAACAAGTTGACTTCTGCTGTCTTCCCAGATGATGTTTAAGTTCCCCGGATAGTAATCAATTTCTGTCAGTTTCTCTGGCTCACTCCAGGCTGACTCCAGGTCTGCACATACACTCAGCCTTTACAGACATTTCAGACCCAAGCAGATCACGCCCACGGGGCCCCTTGGTGCCTGGCAGCTTCTGCAGCCCACCTGGCCTGCAACCTGGATACCTCCTTCTCTGCTTCCTTCCAAGCTGGAGGTTTAGCCCCTGTATCTGAGAAGCCCTAAACCATCCTTCGGCCTCAGTATCCCAGGGATGGGTGAGGTCCCTGTGCTTGGAAGGGGAAAGTAGGCTTCTTTTATTTTATGATCCTATAATTTTTCAGTAAAACTCACATTCATTGCTGTGAATAGAGTCATTTGATGATTATAGACATGAGAGAAATGAGAGAGGAATCCCTAATGTCTCTCTCCCTCAGGTTCAAATCCTGACTCTCCTGCTTCCTAGTTCGCTGGATTTTCCTCACCTGTAAGATGGGATAAGGAGACGATCACTTGTAGTGTTGAATGCACATGTTAAGGGAGCTATGACAGCAAAGTATTCAGAGCAGTGCCATGGCACGTTCGCAAGCCTCCCATATATGTTAGCTGCTGATACTGAGTATTCTTGCCACGCCAATGTGCCTCAGTAAGTGGAGTAAGTTATGATGGGTTTTTACCACAAGTCTTGGGAGACTCACACACACTACCAGCTCCTTGCAAAAATCTATTTTTGGGACACATTCTCCAGTGTCACTCCATCTCATGTGTGAAAACTTGTCACTAAATGTCATCTACACCACCAGCTTGCTGCCCCCAATCCAGCAATGATGGGTGATTCTGTCCCTCAAGGGACCAGGAAATGACATTTCTCAGTCGTCAAGACAAGCGCTGATCAAAATTATCAGCAATACTAATCCTGAGTCAGATTTTCAGAGGCAGGTATATGGTTTAGTGGAAGGAACAGTGCCCCAGGAGACAGATCCTGGGCACAAATTCTCCCTCTGCTGTGTGGCTCTGGACAAGTCACTTTCTCCCTCTGGGCCTTGGTTTCTTTACTATAGCTCAGGAACCATCAATAACCGCCTGTCTTTAACATCTCTTTAAGAATACACCTCATACCTGTAATTTAAAATGGACAGCTATATAATATCTGCCTCTCTCTCTCTCTCTCTCTCAGTTGTAAGTTCCAGAAAGGGAGTCATGATCTCTTGTGTTCACCTCTGCATTCACGGCCCCTCTCAGTGCCTGGCACACAGTCAGTGCTCATTTTTAATATGTATTGAATAAATGAATGATGTGATAGAAAGAAAAAGATTTGGGAGCACGACAGACCTGATTTTGCATTAGGATTGGTTACTTACTGAGTGACACTGTGTTAGGCTCAGCCTCAGAATTATCATCTGCAAAGATGGGGATAATAGAAATAATTTTACCAAGTTGTTTTGAGGGTTGGATGTGAAAACGTCACACATGCACACACACGCCAACCATGGCCTAATGTCTAGGGTATGATGGGTATTAGATAAACATAGCTATCATTTACTTCTCTGGAGCCTAGCACAGGGGAAGGGAGTGTGTTGTGTCTAGCTGATTAAAAACTAAGGAGAAAAAGGTAAATCCGAATATACATTAAGTTTCTCCCTGTTGAAGAGGCTCAAGTTTTTTGAGTCAGATGCACATCCCTCAGCCTTCCTGCTGGCTTAGCACTTGGCAAGCACCAGGATCTTTGGGTGAGCTTCCCTGTCACAGGCCACCCAGGTGGCAAAGGGTTTCCCAGAATCCCCTTGGCCTGCCAGTGTCGCCACCGTCTTCTCCCTCTAACTTCGGCTAATTTTTATAGGACTCCAGTCACCAGTATTTACCTGGATGCAATAGGCAGACCTAACTCACTCTGCAGACACAGAACAGAGTGAGGCATGATGGGTTAAGAGGTGGCCTGGAGTGGGTCGGGGCATCTGGAGGCCTGGGTCCTCATTGTAGCCTTGACTGAGTCCATACTCACCACGTGATCTTGGGCAAGCCACCTCCTCCATAAGCCTCACTGTCCTTGTCTGCAAAGCTCTCAGCCCACAGCGCTGTGTGTGATAGCAGTTAGGAAGCTGGGGTTCGGGTTTAGAGCTGGCTTCGTGTCTCAGCTCTGCCACTTACCCGCTGTGAGACACAGGCAAGTCAAGTACCATCTCCGTAAAATGGACACTAGGACCCAAATGGGCTTATTTGGGGGATGTGATGACGCAGTGTCTCCAAAGTGCCTGGCAGATTTGTGCACAGAGAGTGAAGATTTGTTTGTCTGGGGACACAGAGGCTAGCCCTGATTTTTACTTAGTGTTAAGTTTCTCCCTGTTGAGGAAGTTCAGGTTTCCTGAGTCAGATGCATATCCATCAGCCTTCCTGCTGCCTCAGCACTTGGCACACACCAAAATGTCTTGCAGCAAAGACATGATCCCCACAGGGTGTGAGTGACACCAGCTCGTATGCAATTATTTTAATGCGTGGCCCAGGACCTTCTCATGCCCAGGTTGTGTGTTCTCAGGGGAGAGCCTTCCCTCTCCTTCCCTCTTGCATCCTTCAGAAGGCACAGGAAGAGAATGCATCGTGCACACTCCTGCTTCCCTGAAATGCAAGTGCCACCAAGTGGCCTCATTCCAGGAAGGGTCTGCTGGCCGTTCTGCACTGTCCTGAATGCTAAATACTCTCTTCCTGACTTACTGCTCCAGTGGACTTCAGGCTGGCAGGAGGAGAAGGGAGGGCAGGATGCCAGTAGGCAGGCTGCTGCCACCGTCTTTGAGGAGAGAAGAGAACCCACATAAGGTGGGCCCACCCCGGCCTACAGGCACTGGGCCAGGTAGGCATCTGTTTAAACCTCTTAGCTACTCTGTGGAGTCAGGGTTACTGATTCCCACCTTGTACATGAGGAAACTGAGGCCCCAAGAAACAAAACGAGCTGTCCCGGGACACACAGCTAATGAGGAGCGTAGCTGAGATTCAAACCCAGGCTGGCCTGGCATCCCGGGTTCTTGCTCCGTCATCACCCCATTCTGGTCATGGGAGGGCAGGGGGTGTGGTTTGCACCAGTCAGGACTCCTGTTGTTCCCTTTGCCTTGAGAGAAGGACTTGGTCTTGCAGAGTATTTGCCCAGCCAGCCTCAAGGGCTGTGGCTGCCATACCTCCAGAGGACCCTGAGAGGGCGGGCAGGGGGAAGTAGGCCTTCCAGACCTCTCTAAATGGCAGCCTGTTGAGGCTCCTGCAGAAAGAATGTGGTTAAAGGAGGGAGCCAGGAAAAGACTGAGCTCTGACACCCCATTCCCTTCCTCTGTCTCAGTGTCAGCTCTGCTGGTCCCCCCACCACATGAGGCGAGTTGGAGAAAGGTGAGAGCTAGTTTATTTCTTCTGCGATGTGACAAGGCATCAACAGGGAAGTTTTTACAACCTGGCTTCTCCTGTTCTCTGCCCTGTGGACAGAAGAACGTGGGCTTTGGAATCAGGTTTATTCAGACTTAGGTTTGAATCCCGGCTCCCATGTTTACCAACTCTGTGGCCTTGGGCAAGTCACTTCTCCAGTTTCTTCTTTACAATTGCATTCCTGAGATGCCTGGGTGGCTCAGTCAGTTAAGCATCTGGGACTCTTGGTTTCTGCTCAGGTTATGATCTCGAGGTTTGTGGGTCCCAGCCCCGCATCGGGCTCTGCACTGACAGCATGGAGCCTGGTTGGGATTCTTTCTCTTTTTGTCTCTCTCTCTCTCTCTCTCTCTCTCTCTCTCTCTCTCTCTCAGATAGATTTAAAAAAAACATTTAAAATTGCATTCCTTGTTCAGGTCACCATAAGGATTAAAAGACAACAAATACAAAGCTGATGGTGAGGGGTCCCCCCTGCCAAAAGCATGAGCTGTGCCTGCTGGGAAATTCTCCTAACTGGCATCACTTGCTGCCTGTCCACCCTGCCACTCATGTCTTGTCCAGTAGTCAGAGGATCCTACTCAAACATGGAGTTAGTAATTTCCTCCTCTGTAAAATCTCCAGTGCCACAGCTGAGTTCTGAGCCTCCATGGAGCCGGCTTTCCCTGCACCCCGAGCATGGCCTCCGTGGAGCCGGGCTCTCCCTGCACCCTGCTCACCTCTGCAGCCTCATCTCCCACCCACCCCACCCAGCACCTGGGCTCCGGCTGCAGCACGTGACTTCTCATTTCCCACCGTCTTCCCTCTGGCTGGACTGTGCCACCACCATGCCCTCCGTGCCCGCCCCTGCCTCCCAGGAAACTCTGCTTCATCTTTCAGGCCCCAGCAGGTGCACCTCTGGAGCTCCTCTTCTAGAGCTCCCGTTTTCCACGCCCCTCCCTCCATGGTCACATTCTGAGTCCTGTTTGTGGATGCCTCTCCCGCCCACCGCCAGCCAACCAAGGGCGAGCACTGTCAGCAGGGGGCACTGCCCCTCTCCCAACCTTGGCACTTACTAGCCAGCCTTTATTGAGCGCTCACACTTGGCCAGACACTCCTTACATGCTTTACATGTATTAACGAGTTGAAGGCAGCTCTGAGACGGAGCATCCCTCAGTCCGGCTGGAGGCAGGAACCATACCAAATATTTAAACAGAGAATTTAATTTTTAAAAAATGGCAACTACACATAAAGTGTTGATTTGGTAAACTAAGTAAAAATAGAAACTCGCAGGAAACCATTACCACCCCCAGGGCTGAAGGAACAGAGGGAGAGGTGGGGGGATTCTTACAGCTTGGGGCTGGAACCCAGACCTGGGCTGGGGAAAGCAGGCAGCTCCAGGGCAGACGAGGAAACTTGTTCTCAGTGTTGGGAAAACTGCAGAATGATTCTAGCTGCTGCTAAAGGGAGGATGTGCCACTGCCACCTTGAAGAAAGGAGGGGGGTGGGGCGCCCTGGTGGTTCAGTCGGTTGAGCTTTGGAGTTCGGCTCAGGTCATGATCTCACGGTTTGTGGGTTTGAGTCCCGCGTCAGGCTCTGTGCTGACAGCTCCAAGCCTGGAGCCTGCTTCAGATCCTGTGTCCCCTTCTCTCTGCTACTCCCCGGCTCATGCTTTGTCTCCCTCTCAAAAATAAACATTGAAGACAAAATAAAAATAAAAATAAAGGAGGTAGGGTGATGCTTGCAGAAACAGGAAGCAACAGGAGGGCCACATTCCTTTTTCCTTCTCCCAGATTGTCAGTCAGTCTCCCTGTCACGGCCCCTGCTGGCAGCATCTAATGGGAGGCGGCTGGCAAGGCAGAAATAGGGTTTGCAAAGTCCCTGCCTCAGCATCACAAAGCAAGCTTGGAGCTGAGAGACAGAAGCTAAAATGCTGGCATGGGCGGCAGCTGTTGCTCTCCCCATTTCACAGATATGGAAATTGAGGCACAGAGAGAGTAAGTCACTTGTCCAAGATGAAGGAGCTACCTAGACCAGAGCCAGGATTTGAACCCAGGCAGTCTGGCCTTCGCGCCCTTCCTCTTCAGCACTGTACCATAGATGGCGAGTGAGTGAGTGAGTGAGTGAGTGAGTGGACAAGCCACCAATACTGCTTAGCCCGGCGCCCAGCCGAGTCTTTGTACAGTCCTCCCAGCCTGACGGCCCCTCATCGCCCGGGCAGGTCATTCACTGGAACTCCCCGAAGAAGCTGCGGGTGAAGAACAAGCACGTGGAGTTTTTCCGCAACCTCTACCTGACCTTCCTGGAGTACGACGGGAACCTCCTAAGACGAGAGCTGTTTGGCTGCCCCAGTGAAGCCGATGTCAACAGCGAAAACGTAAGTGGCTCGTGGGGCCTGGGGGTGCGGGGCAGGGCCCATGAGATACACAAGCCACCACCCTTGCCCCAGGCTGTGGGGGAGGCAGGTGAGTCAGCACATCCCTGCCGTGCTCCCCGCTGTGGGTGTAGAAGGGCCGTGCCTGGCCCGGACGGGGTGAGGTCGGAAGTGAGTGTCCAAGCAGAGGAATCAGGACGAGCCAAGCTCCAGTGAAACAACAGATGCCGTGTCTCTCCATAGCCAGGAAACTCTGACATCCTTGTGGACCTGGCAGCCACAGGGGAGACCCAGGCTTCAGTGGTCAGTGCCCGGGGGGCATCAAAGATTTGCACAAGTAGCTGGCTCCTTTAGGGTTAGCAGAGGTGAAGAGAGTGTTAGGTACGTGGCATGGCTAACACCTCTACTTTCCTGTCTCTTCACTGTTTATAATCGTTTATATGTTCTGTCTCCTTTGATGTTTGTAGAAACATCTCCCCGCCCCCCATCAGAGTTGAGAAGTTGAGGCGCAGAGAGGTTAAGCAGGTTGTGCACAGCAAGCAAGGGGCGAAGTTGACAGTGACTTGAAGTTCTGGGGAGCAGGAAGGGGGGGAAGCAGCAAGCTGTCATGGAAAAAGCAGGGCATGTAGGGTCAGGCCGACCTGGGTTTGGCTTAACCCCTTCCAGTTACCAAGTATGTGACCTCTGGCAAGTTACTCGACCTCTCTGTGCTTCCGTTTCCTCAACCGCCAAATGGGGACGAAAACCTTAGAGGCGTGTTTGAGACTAAGCACAAAATTGCATTTGAAGCACCTGGTTCAGCGTCTGCCGTGTTAGACGCTCAATAAATATTTCCTCCCTTGCCTTGACCCTTAGTATTAGACACAGAAGTAACTTGTTCATGTAGTCAGTCGACAAACATTTACTGAGGGCCTTCTTATGCTGAGCACTGAGTATTCATAGGTAATAAAAGGACGATGGTCCTTGCTCTTGCGGTGCTGATATTCTCATGGGGGAAACATAGTTGATAACTACAAGAACATTCAGGAAAAATGATCAGCCAGTGGGAAATACTACATAGTACTAAGCATATTAATGACGAGCTGGCTACTCCGCTGGTTTGCAGGGTCTGGAGGGCTTCTTTGAGGAGGTGATGGTCCATCTGAGACCTGAGTGACAAGAAAGAGCCAGTCATGGAAGAGCAAGGGATCAAAGCCACAATGAGACCCCTCCTCACACCTGTTAGAATGTCTATTCCCAAAGAGCAAAAGGTAACAAGAATTGTTGGGGATGAGGAGGAACCAGGACGGTTGGTTGAACGTACAATGCTGTGGCTGCTGTGGGAATCGGTATGGCAGTTCCTCAAGAAATTACAAATAGAACTGTCCCATGACCCAGTAATCCCACTCTGGGATGTGTCCAAAAGAATTGAAATCAGGATCAGGATCTCCAGGCAGTGTCTGCATTGCCATGGTCACTGTGGTATTACTCTTGACAGCCGGAGGTGGAAATGACCTACCTGCCCGTCGACAGACGAGTGGATAGAATGTAGTGTATATATACGATAGAGTATCGTCCAGCCTTCAAAAATAAGAGGAAATCTTAGCATTTGTGACAACGTAGGTGAACCAGGCAGATATTATGCCAGGTGAAGGAAGTCAGTCCCAGAAGGATAAATACTGCATGATGCCTCACGTATGTAGATGCATCTAAAATAGTAAAAGCTGGAGATGTAGGCCACAGAATGTTGGTTACCAGGGGGCAGGGGGAGGGGCCGTGGGGAGCCGTTGTTCAGTGGGTGTAAAGTTAGTTGCACGGCATGAATGAGTCCCAGAGACTTGCTGTACAATGTAGTGCTTACAGTTAACAGAGTATTGGGCACTCAAACGTTTTAAGAGGTAGACCTCATGTTAAGTGTTCTTAACACACACATACACATACACACACACTCAAAATCTAAGAAGGTTTTGGGGGTGATAGATGTGTTTATTACCTTGATTGTAGTGAAAATACATGAATGAATGTAGCGTATGTCCAAAGTCACCAAATTGTTATCATTATGTATAATTTTCTGTCAATTACACTTCAGTAAAGCTGGGGGGGCAGGGGTGGAAGGGCAAAGGAAGTACACTCCAGGTGGGGGAAATAGCCAGTGCAAAAGCCGTGGGGTAGGGCCAGGCCCACAAGAGGACCTGAAGGATGGCCAGGGTGGCCAGGGGCTGGAGGGGGAGGAGGAGAACACGAGAAGCTGAGCAGCAAGAAGGCAGGAGACAGATTGGAAGGATGTTGTAGGCAGGCTAAAGAGTCAGGATTTTGTTTTGTTACTGTTATTGTTATTGTTTATATTCTTATCTTGGATGTCATGAAAATTCTTTTAGGCTCCCAGTGGCAGGGGAGGGTGTGTGTGGAAGGTCTGGAGGATGCACTCGGCTGGACATTTATCAGGACAACTGGTCCAAAGGCCCCCCTGCCCTCTAGTATTTGACCCCTGAGTCACAGTGGACTCCCCTCAAGCTCTGGCCCTCCTCTGCATCACCCCATGCCTTTGTCAGTGTCTGCCCTTCCCTACCACTGGCAGTAGAGGAAAGAAGACCATTAAGCACTTGAACTCTGGCTTGGATTCTGGGAAGCACTTAGAGGTTTCGACAGACACCGTGTTCTTCTGGTTTTTCCTTCCACTCTCTAATCAGTATTTGCCATCATTGTCAATATCTAAGTGCCCATTCGGCACTTTTGTCCCCAAATACTAAATGGAAACTGTTCTCTTGCCTTTGTTTCTTCCTACATAGAAGAGGCTCAAATAAAATGCCTTGCAGGATGAAGCCATCGGTTAGCTGTCCCTATCAGTGAGTTCCCCAGGTGCACTCTTCTGTGTTTTAGGAGGTGAGACTCCCTTTATAAATGACCCACCTGGTTCTCCTACCACCAGCTTCCCCCAGTGGGTCATCAGGGTAGGGAAGTCGTCAGTGGTCCTTCTCAGAATCTGTAACCGCATTTATTTGCTCGACAAGCAGGTGTGAATGCCAGCCGTCTGCCAGACCATGCAGGACACCGGGGTTGAACTCAGAGGCTGGCCCAGTCCCTGTACGTTAAGTCACTTGCTGTGCACAAGTGTTAGCACTGCCAAGGGGGTGGTCTCTCCGAGTAGAGGGAGGGCCTCGAAGGAGAGAACAGCCCTCTCGATTGCATGTCTCGCTGTAGCTGTTGTCCCAAACACTCTGCCCTTGACTGTGCACTAGCCACACCCACCTCCTTCTGTTCCTTCTGCTCCAATCTCCTTCCCAAGGCAGGGCCTTTGTGCTTGCTTCGCTTCTGCCTAGAACACCCTGCCTCCAGGTTCCCAAGTGTCTCAGATGTGGCGTCCTCAGAAACTTCCCTTGACCTGCCCCTAACCTTAAGTAATGCTTCAAGTCACTGTCTGTGATGTGCTCCATTTTCCTTTCATCCAAGCACATGCTACTGTCTACAATTAGTTGGTTCATACAGTTGTTTCTTTTTTCTTCTTCTTCTTTTTTCCCTAATAGAAGACCAGAATATAAGACCTCTAGAGACTTTGTCTGGTTCCCGCCTAGGGACTCCTTCCTCTAGCAGAGAAGCAAGGACCTCATAAGCACTTAACAAATATTTATGGAATACTTGAAGAAATAAGAGAGACGAAGGAAGTCCCAGGTAAAGGACAGAGCGGATAAAAAAGCAGGGCACTCACAGAGAACGTGCTGGCAGCTGGTGTCCTGGAGCACAGACATGTTGACAGTGACGAAGAATGAAACTGATCGGAGGGACCTTGGCTGCGCTTAGGAGTTTTGACTGACCTGTCAGTAGTGAAGACCCACTAAAGGGCTTTAATCAAGGTCACATTTATGTTTGAGAGAAATCGCTCCATATAGAGAATACAATAAAGAGGGACAGGTTGGAGGCTGGGAGGCCAGTTAGACCATTGCCACATCCCAGGCAAAAGTGGAGGTGGGGCTCTGACCTAGGGCAGCAGCAGCAGGGACAGAAGGAACAGCTCAGAACAGGGGAGCAGTAAAACTAGCACTCTAAGTCAAGAGGACAGGTTCCTGTGCCCTGCAGCTGCCAGGTTCCTCTGGCTGAGCCCGCCCCCAATGGCAGGGGCGGGGGCGAGGAGAGAGGCTGTAACATTGTGTCCCTGGAAAGGCATCCCTGTAGGGAGTTCCAGCCCTGGCCCTCTAGCATGTCAAGTGTCACCGGCAAACACAGCCAGAAGGAAAGGGTAAGATCTTGGACGTGGGCCGAAGCCAGATACTCCCAGCTCTGTGGGAAGAGGTCATAAGTAGAGCTTTGACAAGTGCATTCTTGAAGAAATGAAGTCGGGAACCTCTTCATGGGACTGCAGGTCCCAGAGGGGAGAGGGCTCCAAAGGGAGTATCTGCTGGGCAGATAGTTGTTCAGACAGTCACCGGCCACAGGACTAGTGATCCAGGGGGAGTGTTGCAAATCACAGCCTGTTCTAGTGAGGGATGCAGACACGCAGGGGTCGTTCTTCAGTGTGAGAAGTGACAGAGCAAGGTTTTGCTTCGATAGTACACGAGAAGGCCATTCCATACACTACAGGAGAGCAGGTGCATCAGGGAAACCTTCCTGGAGGAGGTAAGAGTTGAAGGCCAAAAAAGGAGGAATGAGGGGGTACAGAGAGTAGACTTGGTGGGAAGGAGGGAACAGCACAGGCAGTGGAGACCAGAGGTGAACACAACAGGGCACATGCAAAGGAAGGCAATGTGAGAACATAAAAAGCCACACGAATTCACTATTATTTCTTCACTGGGGCGGTGATGAGAAGACAGTGGGCTCCCTCATCACAGATCACTCATTCAGCAGACATATGACTCAGAGAATTCATGCGAGGCCTCCGAGCCTCAGTTCACCATCAGACAAGTGGGGACAGTGATGCCTTTGTCACAGTGTTTTATGCATAATTTATGTTAAATCACCAAAAACGGGACTCAGCACCAGGAACACAGCATTCACTGAGGTGCATTTTTTCACCAATTGTGATTCCAAATCCCTCTGATACTGAGTCCAAATCTGTTGTTCCACAAATGGTTTTCAGATTTTATGAACATTTTTCCCGGGCAGGCCTGGCAGAGAGAGGAACACAGCGTTGCTTAGAGCCCTTGCTGTAAAACATAGCAGGGGACTATCACCTTTGCTCTGGGCCAAACAATCCCAAATGGATTTCCCACCAGGTAGGAGATTCCGGGTGAGAAGCAGAGCCCATTTGGCTGACTTTGCTGCCAAAGAGTAAATGCATTCAGAACCCAATGTGATGGAAGGAGCAGACCCCCATTTTAGACTGTGTTTGAGGTTCTTGCTTGAGGACAAGATGGTTTGCTTTGAAGAGCAGGTTCCATCTGTGGTTTAGATGAACAGCCGATGGGACACACGGTCTCTCCTGTCCCATAACATCTCTCCCTGGAACCAATAATTTATGTAATGCAGTAAGCATTCAGTGGGCATTGGTTGTTATCTGAAGTTCCAGTGGAGTCCAGAATTCTATACCTTAGCATTTCCCTCCCTTTTCCTCAGCAACCCCGTCCCTCAAGTGTATCCAGGAAACCCTGGGGCTCCTCAGAACACAGTTGGATGATCACAGATACTCCCCACCCCTAATCCATGCAAAAATCCTTCTACGGCAACTCTAACAGGCTTGCATCTGGCCTCTGTTGGAATCCTCCCAAAGACAGGGAGCTCATCACCTACAACAGCTTACTCCACTGTTGGAAAGCTCCAGATGCTAACCTGTTCTTCCTTATGTTGAGTGTAGCCTTCCCTTCTGAGTACTGTCCTCTAGAGCAATGAAAAATAAGGATACACCCCTGTTGTCCCTGACAGCCTACCAGATAGGGTGGCGTGTTTCCATACATTGGTGATTCAGAAACAGGCAACTCTCCCTAAGCATTGCATTTGTAAAGTGATGTTTTATCATCAAGAGTGCCTTGTTCTACCTAAGGGAATTTTCCAGATAAAGGAAGCTCACCTTTTATATGCAGAACCATTAGAATACAGGTGTGTTCATCAGTTTGGATGGGAATCTTCATAAAGTACATGTGCTTCCTTTAATAACTAAAGTATACTAACCTCAGTTTACAATTTTCAGTGACTAAGGCGGCACTGACTAGACTGAGGAGGCAGGAATTGGCCAGAGGAAGGAGGATGCTGTTTATCCTGGCAGGAAATGGCCTCAGACTCTCCTGCTTATTCTGCAAATTCTTTTCTGACAGCTGTCACTTTGAGTTCATCAGCTTCAGAACAACCTTTTCTGGGCTCACCTCCCCATTCATCCTTCCCCTGCAGCTGAAGGAAAAAAAGTAAAAACAATTATATGTAAGTCAGAAAGACCCTAGTAAAAGAATCACACATTATTGAGAAGTTAAATTATGAAACATAGCTGGGGCACCTGGGTGGCTCAGTCAGTTAAGCGTCCGACTTCAGCTCAGGTCACGATCTCGCGCTCCGTGAGTTCGAGCCCCGCGTCGGGCTCTGGGCTGATGGCTCGGAGCCTGGAGCCTGCTTCCGATTCTGTGTCTCCCTCTCTCTCTGCCCCTCCCCTGTTCATGCTCTGTCTCTCTCTGTCTCAAAAATAAACGTTAAAAAAAAATTAAAAAAAAAATTATGAAACATAGCAAACATCCACAATGTGCCAAAAAAAGAAAAAACAACAAAAAACTGGACACTGATGAGTTTTCACCTTTATGTGGAATTGTAAGTCAATGGACATTGCAGACTTGGAGCTTCCTTAGTACATGTCCACAGCAGATATCACTAATCAATGGCCCCTCTCTTTGTACTTGGGCTCAGCCCCATCCCCAGCATCCTCGCCAGGACAGCGCTTCAGGAAACCAGCACCGGTCTCCAAGTGATGACATAAGAGATGCTGGAGCCTGTTGAGTCTCCCTGTGCCAGGCATTAGTCACTCTAGTGTCTCCTAAATGGGGACAGCTCTCTGTGTGGCTTCAAGACTTTTATCTGCTTTTTCTAGCAGCCTCTGCCAATTGGGGGTTTCCTGCAGAAAGGGAAATGCAGCTTTAATCTTCACTGCAGTCGAGGGAGGTAGGCTTTATGAGTCACATTTCACAGATAAGAAAAGCAAAGCTCAGAAGGGATGAGTTACTTGCTCAAAGTCAAACAGCTCCTAAGTGGTGGGGCCATGATTGGAAACCAGGTCTGTCTTACTCAGGAGTGATGAACTAGGGCCATGTTTCCCATGTGGATGGAGCTCTGTATAGAAAATGAACATAATGAGAACTGCAGGTTATTCGGTGACTGTCCTCATGGTTTTTACTTATCACCACTTCTTACTCTTAGGCGAACCCTGCAAGGTAGTTACTGTCTCCATTTCTGGAGAAGGAGGTAGCGGGTCCGAGGAATCAAATCATGCAACAGGTTGATGGCGGCGCTGGAACCTGTATGCAGCTTGACCCACAGCCGAGTGGCCTTTCTACAAGTATTTAAAACACTCCCCGATCTACAAGTGTAGTGCCTGCCCTCTACCCCAGCATCCCTGTCTCCCAGGGCTCCTGCCTTTATTTTTCCCCACAGCACTTCTCACCACTAGATATATTATAATCTTGACTTTTTTATTTTGTTGATTATGTCTCTCCCCACTAGACAGGAAGCTCTGTGACTGCAAGGATTTTTGTCTGTTTCATTCATCAGTGTATCTTCATGCCCATAAACGACCGCCTGGCACCTGGTATGTTCAGTAAATTTTGGCAAACACATGAGCTATTATAAGTCCTTCTCTGGAAGCACCTGTGGTGTACTGGAAGGACCCCTGTGCTCGAAATCAGAACAACTGGCCTGAAGACTAGATATGGGGCTTTAGGAATAACTCTCACCTCCCACAGCCTCAGTGGTCTCACCTGTAGAATGGTCCATAATAAATAAGCCCAGCTCAGGCTGTTGTGCGGGTTGATGGGTTTAAGGGGTGTGGAGTGCTGCACATCCACAGGAGGCCAGGTTCGGCGCGCTGGCCAGAAAGCTTGTCCTGACACCTTCCCTTCCAGCTGCTCTGAGAGCGCTCCCTCGCCTCTGAAAGGACAGTTTCCAGACTCAACGCCCTCATCCTACGAGGGTGGCAGGCTGCCTGTGTGGGCCACGTTCCCTCATACCAAGCCCACCAAAAAGAAAAGACCACAGCATCACCGTGGCTCAATTAGAAGTTAAAAAT
The DNA here is from genome assembly GCF_028018385.1 of Neofelis nebulosa. Taxonomy (NCBI): domain Eukaryota; kingdom Metazoa; phylum Chordata; class Mammalia; order Carnivora; family Felidae; genus Neofelis; species Neofelis nebulosa. The sequence goes on from NC_080789.1 coordinate 14,154,845, forward strand.
AAGACATATATAAGTGGATTCTATAAACACTTTACAGCATCCGTCTGCACAGCAGGGCCGGGGAACAGATGGCTCTGGAAACAGCTGTATCCCAGAGAAACCCCAGAGGAAAAACCAGAATGCATTATTGCCCTCACGTGTGAGCCACAGGTCACCAGCTCTTTGCTCACGCGGTGGGCAGAAGAGCCCTTGGGTGGATGGCACCAGGGCCCTAAGACAGGCTGCCCAAGGCCAGCCTCTGGTGGCCTTCCACGGGCATATTCCATTCTGGAGGAGCCCAGAAGGATCACAGTGTTTGCCTGGGAGGCGGGGGCAGGGAGAAGAGGAGGAGCCAGGGGGTCCTGGTGCTCAGGGGATGTGTCTGGGTGCTAGGCACGCCATGGTGGCCTATCTGCTTTGTTCCCATCCGGCTCCAACTTGCACGCATCCCCCCTTCCCGCCCCAAGGCTCTGGCTGGAATCTGTTCCAATGTGCTAGGTGCTCTCCCTTCATGTGCTTTTTTTTTTTTCCCATGTGTATTTCTTTTTGACAGAAAGAGAGACAGAATGTAAGCAGGGGAGGGGCAGAGAGAGAGGGAGACACAGGAGACTAAGAATCCAAAGAGGCTCCAGGCTCTGAGCCGTCAGCACAGAGCCCGACGCGGGGCTCGAACCCACAAGCCATGAGATCATGACCTGAGCCGAAGTCGGCTGCTTAACCGAGTAAGCCGCTCAGGTGCCCCTCCCCTCATGTGCTTTTGCAGCAACTCCCTGCCTTCTTCTCCTGGACTTTTTCTCCACTGGCCGGCTCCTGGTGCCGTACCTAATAGGGCAGCTCTGGAGCAGGGTTGCCGCATGTAAAATCTTAGGAAAACTAAATATGAGATTTCAGGCCATTTACTTAAACTCTTTGTGCCTCAGTTTTCCCTTCTGTTAAATGGGCATCGTAACGAGTGCTGCCTGATAGGCTCAGTGAGAACTAAATATAAGAGAGCTGAGGAACTTTGGGCAGCGTGGCACACAGCACATGCCCACACCCCCCCCCCCCCACACACACACTAGGTTTTGTTGGTATTTTGGATACACAGCATTGTAATTGCTAACTTGCTCATTTATTTCCCCACCCAGACCCTATGAACAGTTTAGATGTAGAAATGGGTTCATTCCCCATTCCTAGCACACAGCTTGGTGCATAATAAGCGCCTATTCATTGTGTGTGTCACATACGAATTAATACTGATAACCTGGGAGAGAGGAGACCAGGCCTTTTTCCTCATTATTTCCTCAGAGCCTGAGTTCTGGGAAGACTCCCTGAATAGACCTAAACCCATGCCTTTCCCATCCCACAAAAACAGGAAAGTGGCGCATGGGTTTTTTTCCTTAGTAGATGTTTTGAGTTCCTGGAACTTCGTTGATTAATACACACTGCAGGCAGCCAGTGTGAGCTAGTAATCTTTCTCTACCTGTCTGTGTGGTTTGATAAAGCCTAATTGCTTCACGGAAAACCACAGGGAAGAGCCTTGAGGTAGGTTTCAGGAGACGTGCATTAGAGTCCAACTTCTCGGAGCAAATCTCTGGGGCCCTGGTTTCCTCATCAGTCACCTGAGGGCAATAGGGCAGCCCCACCTGTCTCATTCAGAGATTGAGAGGAACACATAAGGCCATGGGTGTCGAGGCCATAGAATACCGAAAGTAAGTTGAAAGTATAAAGCAACACTCTGGAGTGTTATTTTACCCACCAGGTATTTCCACCTGTGCTGCCAAGGCATCCGAAAGAGAAGTGTCCTAAGAAGGAATAGACTTCTTACTTGGTCTGTTGGATTCTGTCTTCATCACTCAGTGACTAGAAGAGGCAAGTAGTCATGTTAGTTAAAGTAACACAAGCAATTGTGAAATGGGTTCAGCATGCTAGCTGTTTATTACTCAGGAAAGTCCAAATGGATGTTTTTGATTGGCCGGTGTGTTTTTTCCAGGTTTAGGGACCCAGACTCCTTCCATCTTGTGGCTCTTCCCTCCGTGGAGCCTTGAACTCTACTGGATGCCCTTGCTCTCTCTGACAGAGGTGCATAAGTTAGCCTCGAAAGTGGTGCCCAGAGTAGCCAGAACCTGCCCACATTCCACTGACCAGACTTTGCCATGCAGTTAGCTTATCTGCAGGAAGATTGGGAACACAGCCTGGCTGTGCACCCAGGAAGAGAAGAGAACATGAATATTGATGAATGCAGAATGTCTCTGCCACTGTGGGGAATATATGTGTTCAGTCTCCTATAGTCACAGAACTATGTAGCATTAGAACTAGAAAGAGTCCCAGAGATTGATTAACAAGGTATTGTAGTGACTTGATTACTTACAATGACTCAAAGGAAGTACACCTGGAGGTAATATCTCAGCTCCGTCCACTCACTGTGTGATCTTGAACAAGTGGCTATACCCTTCAGATGATGAATGCTTTCATCTGTAAACAGGCAGGTAGCTGTCCCTAACCCATGGAGTCTGTGTGAGTATTAAAAGAGAAAGTGTCTGCAAAGCTCCCAGCACGTTTGCTGACCCTAGTGAGCATTTGATCCTTGAGAGCTCTTTTATGAAGCCCAAACTCTTGGTCTTATGAATCGGGGAAATGACTCGGTCAAGGTCACATAGAAAATGGATGTCAGAGAGATTAGGTCTCAGTTTCTGGTTATCCCCATAACTTCTCTCTGTAGTTTTGCCTGACTTTGAACAGAAGGCCATTAGGCCAGAGCCATGGACGCACTTGCAACCCCTCTGAATCCTCAGGAATGACCAGCCGTCATCTCTGACAGCTCAGAGGTCAATCCAGGCCACTGTCTTTAAGGATGGGAAGAAATAAATGCAAAGTGCTTAAAGGGCCATTTTCCCTTGAGTCCAAATCTCCCTGTGCCTCAGCTGGCTGCCCAAAGAAGCAATTTAGCAAATGCATTTTATCTCAGGAGAAATCTGTCTTTTGTTTCTGTGACTTGCTTGTCAGGAGCCCCCTGCTCCTTCCCCCGTGGCCAGAGTATGGAGTGCGGGCGCATTCAGGCCCTGTTAATGAAAGCCCTCCCTCCAGCCCAGCATCTCCCTGGAGAAATTACGCCTACTCTGGGTGAAAAAGAGGTAGTTTTAAGCAGTTTTTAAGCTGTTCCAGTCTTCCCCTTGAGATAACATCAACCATGCAGTCAGCACTAAGAATTCCTAGATTAGAATTTGGAAAGGTACATAATGGAATCATAATAACATTGCTTAGGTTTTGTGTAGCACTTTACAGTTTATAAAGCACTTTTACATGCATTAGTTCCTTTGAGAAAATTGCAGGGAATTTGTTAAATACAGAAAAGTATAAAGAAGCTAATAAAATTCATCTGTGAATCCACCAGTCGAGAGAAAAGCTTTAGTTAACATTGTAATGTGTTCCCTTTTGTCTGTTTTCTGTGTGGCTTTTTGTTTGTCTTTTTGCTGTATTGGGATCATACTGCATACGCATTTTTGTGGCCTGCTTTTTCATGGAGGATTGTGTCTTCCACCATCTCCCTTGATCCTTGTATCTATCCCCTGGAAGAGGAGTCACCACACTGCGAAGATGTCCCTGGTGTGAGGTCTGAAGACTGGATTCTCAGCCTGGACTGCTCCTTAGCTGTGTAACTGGCAGATAACTGAAACCCTCTGAGCCTCACTTTCCTCCTTGGTAAAACAGATGTGTGCTAAAGGATTAAATTAATAAAACAATCCACCTGAAAACATTTAGCAACGCACCTGGCCCAGAGCAGGTGTTTCACTCCTGTTAGCTGAGCAAAGGTACAGACCACCATGTTGATAATGAATAGAACATTAAAGCTCAAGGAAGGCAACAGTATTCCCTAGACCCTACCCCTTAGGCCACAGGTGACCTAGGGATGGATGCCACTGAACCACATTGTTGTTACTATGAAGTTCATAGAGGCTACTTATCCCTCAGGACTATTGGTAGACCCTCCCAACTTGGTCAGACCATGCTTTGAGAGTTCTGGAAGCGTCACTGGTCACTGTTCCCTTTTTTAACCTGAGTACATGGCTATGAGTACATCTAGTAGAGACTATGTGAACATTCAGGATGCTCTAGATGTTCTAGGTACAGGAAATTCAGAGATGAATGGGCTACAGCCCCTGCCTGGAGGAGCCATTTACCTTGGGATGGTTTTTGCCCCTAACTCAAGGGTATGTTCCTGCATAAGTAAAGAGAAACCCCTATACACCCATGCATTTCTTATGTTCTGCCCACTAATTTCCTTTCTCAAAATAACCTTCTCTTTTTAAAGCTCATCAAAGACGCTTTTCTCCATGCACACGTGTGTGGCCACCCTTACACATGTCCACACCTATCCTCACATGCGACCCCACACCTGTCTTCACTGAACCGGAAGCCATGCACTCCTGTCAACACATTAAAAAACACCACACAAATCAACCCCCACCCCCACTCCAAACAACCCTGCTTTTGCAAAGAACTTTGCAGATGTATATTCTCTGAAAGGGAATAATTGCTTGTGTTCTTTTGCAGTGTGGGTGGGAGAGGAGGAGGATATGAATTGGTTAAGTTTCCTCTTGGGGGGGTGACACTGTGGTTTCTAGGTATATTTGGGTTCCTCAAGGAGGAGGAGGTAGGGACTGTGTTTGACAGAAGTGCTATCCAGGCTCACCCAGCCCCTGCCTCCCCTGCCCTCCCTGTACTGTCTCCTTCAGGTGGTGGTTGAGGATGGAAAGCATCCACCCACATGTCTCCCTTTCCTAACTGTGATAACAACCTTGGTAATAGACAGCGTTGGCTGTGTCTTTACTTCCCTCCAAACACTGTACTCTGCATATGCAGGATCTCTTGGAGTCCTCCTACAGCCACCTGGGGTAGTTACTATTATCAACCCCATTTTACAGTTGAGGAAGTGGAAGCTCAGAAGGGTTAAGCAGCTCACCCAAGATTGTAGAGGCGGGAGTGGGATAGAACCAGTAGCCTCAGCCACTGTGCTGCGTCTGCTTCTTGACCCAAGGCTGAGTGAGCATCCTTCCTGGAGAGGCAGCTTGGTGGCAGACCCAGGTTTGACCTCCCTGAGTGACCTCAAGATCTCGAAACTGCTTTTCATCTGTCAGATGAGGCTGTACATGCCTCATTGGAGGGCTCCAAGGGATCACATGCACCCGCCACCTTGCAGAGAGCCTGGTGCATGCTTGTTTGCTGTCCAAAACGTTTTCAGCCATTACAGACCCTTGAACTGCAAATACAGGAGCAAATAAAGGGCTTAAGAAGGATCACCTTCTATGTATAGCATTAGAGGATATGGAAGGAAAATTAGAAGGACAGGCCTTAATGCACAATGATTACAGTGTATGTGCAGCAAACATTTCTCATGTGTGCAGCACATGAATATTAAGCACCTGTCATGCAATGGGCACAGTGCTAAGGGCAATGGTAAAGTGTCACCATGGCGCCACGGAAGTTACCCTTGATTAATTTCAGTTCAAACTAATGAGTGCTTTAGCGGAGTTATGAATCAAGTGCTCTTGGGGCACAGAGAAGTGGACCCAGCTCTACCTGGCAGGGCCAGCTAGGGTCTCACAGACAAAGTGTCCTCCATTTCCATCCCCCAAAAAGCTTCTCTCCTGCTTCTGCCCAGTCCATCTACTCTGCCCCCACACGTCCACTGATCTAATTTCTATCCCTGCTGAAGTTCTTTTACTTTTCATTGCAAATCTTCGTCAATGAAGTAGACACAGTCACCCTTGCCTGGGAGGGACATGGTGGGATTGGCATGACATGGTTGTGTGTCAGGCAATTGTGCATCCTCAGACAAATCTGGATATTGTGCGTCTGCATCTGTCAATGTTAGATGCTAAGTCCTTGGTTCCCTATTGGCAGGTCAGCCTGCTCTTACATGCTGGATTTGGAAGGCAAGTAGAGCTAAGAACTTCTACAGGCAGATTAAGAGAGCACGACTTCCTGAGAGTTAGAAAGAAGAAAGAAGAGTGGATGCCAAGACTCTGATTAAACTTGGATAGAATGAAAGAAACAGATTTTTAAATTTTGTTTGGGGGTTGGTTTTGCTTTTCTCTCACAATAGCTGGTATAGAGATTGAAGTCTGTAGCTCTAGGCGGGAGAAAAGCATCAGCTCACACAAAGGCACTGCTGCATTTGGATTTCAGTACATTCTGCCCTGTTATCTGAAATTGTTGTACTAGGTCATCTACCAAAACATTTTTCTGTTTATAAGAAGTTTGTGGTTGCTTATATGTTTGTTGATGATAACCATCATCATTCTCAGCTGAGAGAGGCTTGTTTCTCAGATCATGAGATCTTCATGGCCTTCATTTCTTCATCATGGCCTTTATAAAATTAAATTGCCAAGGAAACTAAAAAGAGTGATCCTGTCTTTCTATGTGTGACCCATCAACAACGTCTAATAAGTAACCACCTCAGGCAAGGGCAGGCTCCTGGCTCCTTGGGGCTTCCCTTCCTGGTCCCATACGCCTTTCTTCTATCTTTCAGCTTCAGAAGCAGCTCTCTGAGCTGGATGAGGATGACCTGTGTTATGAGTTCCGGCGAGAACGATTCACTGTCCACCGAACCCACCTGTACTTCTTACACTATGAGTATGAGCCTGCTTCAGACAACACGGATGTCACCCTGGTCGCTCAGCTCTCCATGGACAGGTATGCAGATGGGCCCTGCCTTCCCCACAGGGCCCTCCCTGCAGCTCTATACCCAGTCATACAGAGAAGGGAGAGATGGCTTCACAGGCTTAGGCTCAGGTCACAGCCCTCTCCAGCCCTGAAACCCAAGGGCTCTTGGCTTCCGGTGAGGGTGGTGGTTTTGAGGATAGAGTAAGAAGAACAGTGCTCTACTCAGACTACCTGAAGGAAGAAGGGGTGTGTTATAGGGAAACACATATTCTGGAACCACTATCACTGCTGGAAAGCAATTGCTGTTTCTTTTCCTTAGTGGATTGATGCAGCAAACATCCATCAACCCCTTATCAGGAAGTACTGACGTGATTCCACCCTTATGTGGCTTACACTCTAATGCACTGATTCTCAACCTTGGCTGGGGACAAATTGAATCATGTGGGGAGCTCTTAAATTCACCTTCAAGCTCTGTTGCACACCATTTAAGTAAGAATATTTGTGTGGTAGAGACCTTGCATTGTTTTAAGTTTGAGATGTGCAGCCAGGGTTGAGAATGTGGGGATAGTGGCATAAATAGCAACAAATAGTTGAGTAAAATGATTATAATTGTGATACGTGCTTGGAAGGAAAAGAGATTGATAATAACTATGATAAGAGAGGGACCTTCTTTAGGTGATGTGGTCAGGGGAAATCTTTATAAGGACGGGACATTTCTGCAGGGATCTAAAGGATGAGAAAAGGAGGCAGGTATGTGGGTTGCTGAAAGAAAAACGTTTCCAGGTGGATAAAATAGCGAGTGTAAAGGCCCTGTGGTGAGAAGGGTCTTGCAACATTCAAAAACATGATAGAAGAGCAGTGGCTGAAGCCTAGCAGGAAAGTGGCATGAGAATAAGATTATAGAACATTAGAAACTCACAAAATATTCAGATTTTATCCTAAGGGTGGTGAGAACTTAGTGAAGACATTTATACCAAGTTATATGATCCAGGTTAGGTTTTTGAAAATCTCTCTCTCTGGCTGCCAGGAGGTATATGGGTTCAGAGTCCTGAGGTCACGCATTCAAGGCTATACTTTTCTTTGCCTGGGTGTCCTATGTGTCTCCTTCCCACCTCGAGTGATCAGCTTTCTCTTTGATTTACACATGGCCCACAGTGGCTCCCTAGCCCCAGCCTCCTTCATATCATTCCCCCTCACCTCCCACAGTTGGGAAGGGAATTTGATTGGCTCACTCTGTCTTTGAGTCACCTTGGAGATGCCTGTCCAGCCTATGGATGAGACTCCATGGGGTTGTTTTCAGTATTAAAGGAGTTAATGCCTGTTTTCAGGATTAAAGGAGTTAAAACAGTACTTGGCACACTTGTTAGGTGTTCAATAAATGTCAGTTGTTATTAGTTGGGACTGATTGAAGACTGTACAAGCCAACGAAGGGGTAAGCACTCAGACATGAAAGGTTCACACATAGTCCAAGGAGTGTGAGCGGAACCTGGCATCAAGAGACATCTGGAATGAGTCGAGTTCAGTGTGGCTTATGGAAGCAGGCTCCTCACTGTGGGAGTGCCACTGTGTGTTGGCGAATGCTTGCTTGTGGAATTAAGTGGCTCCATTGGTTGGGTGTTTCCTGGAGATTCACAGGCTCAGGGCTCCTGTGCAGAAATACACAGAACTTGCTGAGCATAACAGGTGGCAGGTAGAGATGAACTGGGACTCAAGAGGAGAGCACAGAGGTCCTTGTACCAGCTCTGTCCAGACCTACCGTGTGACCTCAAGCAAGATTTTCCCTTCCTATGGCCTCCGTTTCCTAATGTCCAAAACTCGTGTGACCACTCAGCAAATACTGTGTCGGCGTCTACTCCTGTGTTGTACCAGGCTTTTGTGAAGCTGGGGATATTTATGAGAAGACGCCATGTTTGCCTTCAAGGAGTGCATAGCGTATTCATGGCTCAGACGGTGTGTGTGTTATCTATTGTTGTAGAACAAACAACCACAGATGGCGCAGCTTCAACACACACTTAGTATCTTCCAGTTTGGGGGATCAGGAGTCTGGATACGGGCTGGCAGGATCCCCTATTTGGCTCTCAGGACTGCAATCCAGGTGTTGGCTGGGGCTGTGATCTCATGGGAGTCTGGGTCCACTTCCCAGCTCATTTGGCTTTTGGCAGAACTCATGCTAGGACTGAGGTCCCCGTTTCCTTGCTGGCTTTTGGGTTGAGGTCCTTCTGAGCAATAAAAGGCCACCCCTAGGTCTTAGCCTTGTGGTTTTCTCACAGCCTGGCAGCTTACGTCTTCCAAGCCAGCAGGAGACTCTGCAGTCTGTTATATCACGTAATCCATGGGAACAATATTCCATCCCTTTCCCTGGGTTTGGCTCACACTCAAGGGAGGAGGTTATACAGGTCTATATGTCAGGGGGGCAGGAGTTGGGGGGCCCAGCTTAGAATTCATCCTTAGAATTCTCACTATAGAGAAAATGCTATGAGAGGAGCCCCCATCCCAGCCTGGGGGCAGAGAAAAGAAGAGACAGGGAGTGCGTCCGAAGGGAGGTGTTGCCTACATTGAGCTGGAGGCTGAGTAGGTGGGCAGGAGAAAGCGCACAGGGAAAGAAGGAGGCTTCCCGAGGTGGAGCTAAGCGTATTCATGGGACAAAGAGGACCCCAGGCCCATGGGGAACATGCAGGCTCGAGTGTGGTTAGAGTTTTGGGGGTTGGTGAGGAAGAGGAGATCAGATGAACATGGCCAGGTAGTATTACAGAGGGGTTTGGGATGCCAGGGCCGGTGCCCCCTGCCCCTGCTCAACCCTGTCAAGCTCCCTGTGAGGCTCCATAAGGGCCTGACCAAGACCTGAGCCCCAGAGTCACCCCTAAACTTCTATGTCCCTTGAGCTCCTCACCCAGCCTTCGGTTGGGGTATGCACACTCTCCCCTCACCAGGCAGCACTTTAGTGAGTGACCTGGCCATTCCAGTCTCCTCATTTCTTTTTCCTTTTCCTCTATGCCATTTAAAATGAGAATAAAATCTAATCCTTAATATTCATGCTGAATGATGTTTGAGATTGGCCTTCTATATTCTTCAGGCAGCATAAACGCACGTCAGGCCCCTCAGATGGGTTCCCTGAAGCTCAAATACTGTAATCTGCCCAGGTGAGTGAGTTTCAGACAATTCCAGGTTCTCAGCTCTCAGACCATCCCTGGTTTTCCTTGGCCCAATTCATGCCTCCTGTTAATACATTCAGTTTATCAACAAAATATGCTGAATCAAGATTAGTAGCTATCTGGTACCTCCAAACTCAGGAGAAAATGAAAGAGGTAAATCTGGCATCCTTTCTAATCTGAATAAAGTGGTCTGACCTTGAATAACTTGGTCTCAGGAATCAGACACTGTGGGGTCTTGGTGGTACTGCCACTTCTTGACTTTGACCCTTGAACAAATCACCTCTTTTTTTTTTAATGTTTTATTTATTTTTGAGAGAGACAGAGTGTGAGCGGGAAAGGAGCAGAGACAGAGGGAGACACAGAATCTGAAGCAGGTTCCAGGCTCTGAGCTGTCAGCACAGAGTCCTGTGCGAGGCTCAAACTCACGGACCGCGAGATCATGACCTGAGCCGAAGTCAGACGCTCAACCGACTGAGCCACCCAGGTGCCCCTGAACAAATCACCTCTTAAGCCTTGGTTTCCTCATCTGTAATCTGGGAATGCTAATGACAGTAGCTCCCATCTAAGGTTTTTGTAATGATCAGGTGAGATAGTACATACCCAGGACTTAGCCCTGGTGTGTGGTCAGAGGCTCCTTATCATTTGATAGCACCGTTGGCCAAAATCTTAGTATTTGTGGTAATGCACAAAAGGACACTCGTCTCACAAAGAGCTCTGGGTTCAAATCCCACCAACTCCATTACTCTTCAGCTGGTGATCTTGTGCAAGATCACCACTTGCACTTTGGTTATCTTTCTCCTTCAATAAAAAGAGTTAAAAAAAAATATTTGCCTCATAGGATTAAATGAGAGACTGTCTGTGAAAGCCCTTGGCATATATTTGCCTTCAATAAATGCTTACAGATCTCAAAACCCTGACCACAGCATCTGCACATGGTATGTATTTAGGAGAGGTGAAATGATGTGGGAACAACAAAAAGAAACATCTGGGTTCAAAGCCCATTTGCACCACTTACTAGCTGTATGAACTTGGGCAAGTTACTTAGGCTTTTTGAGCCTCATCTTACTTATCTGTGAAGTGGACAATACTGTCAGGGTCACAGATTGGTGTCAGGTGTTCTGAAATAAGAGGCTCTGGAGTGCTCAGTGAGATGTAGGTCTACAACAAATGTTAGTTTCCCTTTCCTTAGGTTTTTTTTTTTTTAACCTCTATACTAGCTGTGGAATTCGCGATCTGGAATTTATAGACAACTAGAAAATTGTTTAAGTGATTAACACCCCACAGCCATCCTTCTGTATGCAGTTGCCATCAATAAAAGGATCCAGGCAAAACAGAACTGCTCCTGCTAGTGCTGGCTAGAAGCATCCTCCCAGCTGGGGCTGCAGGACCCCGGCAGGCCCCCCTCTCCCAGCCCTCTGAAAAGAAAACCCTGGCCCCTCTCGCATCTGCCACAAACACTGACCACAGAGACCTTCCCTTCAAAGCACGCACATCCCTCGGCATAGCAGGTGCATGATCCCCTCCCCTAATGCGTTGTGACAAGTGTTGCCATCCTAACAATACCCCAGAGAGCCCAAGGAGTTCCACACCCTAACGAGAGATGCTTAGCGGGACATAATAAAAAATTATAGAGCAGTACCATAAGCCGATGGAGACGGTAGGAATTCCTCCTTCCGCTTCATCCTACACATCCAATTATGATGCAGCAGGCTCACTGGTGCCTGTTGGATTGATTCTTAATTGAAGAAACATTCCGGGTGTGTTTGTAAACCTTTGAGTCAGAAGTAGGCCCTACGTGAACGCCACAATGAATTAGGGGAGCCGGCACACAGGCTCCCGTGTCCGGCTCCCTCTAGAATTCTGTTCAGAAAGAATGAATGTCGCCTGCCACAGCTATGAAACCGGCAGGTTTGCTCTCTCCCAGCACACAGGAGACGTCCCTCCCGTCCTAGCAGCACACGAGAACGGTCGATAGGAGGGATTCTGGTCACAGCATCCTTGCCACCTGGCCAGGAGAGCTTGCTCTTTTGTGTTCCTTTGACAAAGTTATTGACATACTGAATATAGCTCCAGGGAATCCTGTGGTTGATGGGTCTTCTCTGCCTTCTGTGAGTGGAGGAAGGGATGTTAGCTGAGGTGAAGGGGGCCCTGCTTTCGATCACCCAGGAGCCTGTTAGAGAGACAAATCCTTGGCCCCACCCAGACCTAGCCAACAGCAACCTCTAGAGTGGGGCCCAGGAATCTGTGTTGTAATAAACCTCCCAGGTGATCTTGAACATGCTTAAGTTTGAAAAGCATCGTTCAAGAGAGTGGAAGGTAATCCCTTCTCCATGTAACAGCCAGAGTGATCTTCTAATACAGATCTTCCTTAACGTCCAGTGGCTGGGGCTATAGCTCAGTAAACCCATCATAAGCTGAAAAGATCGTAAGTCAAACGTGCATTTAATACACCTAACCTACCACACATCCTAGCTTAACCTCGCCAACCTTAAATGTGTTCAGAACGCTTACCTTGGCCTGCAGTTGGGCAAAACCATCTCACACACAGCCTATTTTATAACAAAATGTCGGATGTATCATGCAATTTTTGGAATAGTGTACCAAAAGTGAGAAGCAGAATGGCTGTCTGGGTACAGATTGGTTGTCTGTGTATCAGTTGCTGACCCTTGTGACTATGCAGCTGACTGAGTGTCGCGGCCACGGCTGCCCAGCATCACGAGGGAGCATCACACAGCATGTTGATACCCCGGAGAGGAAATGCAAATTCTAAACCCCAAGGATGGTTTCTACTGAATGCACCATCATAAAGTTTAAAAATTGTGTTTTGTTTTTTTAAATTTTTTTTTTCAACGTTTTTTATTTATTTTTGGACAGAGAGAGACAGAGCATGAACGGGGGAGGGGCAGAGAGAGAGGGAGACACAGAATCGGAAACAGGCTCCAGGCTCCGAGCCATCAGCCCAGAGCCTGACGCGGGGCTCGAACTCACGGACCGCGAGATCGTGACCTGGCTGAAGTCGGACGCTTAACCGACTGCGCCACCCAGGCGCCCCTTGTTTTGTTTTTTAAATAATTGTTCTAAGTTTATTTATTTTGAGGAGGGGCAGAGACAGAGAGAGAATCACAAGCAGACTCCGCGTGGTCAGCACAGAGCCTGATGTCAGGCTCGAACCTACCAACCGCGAGATCATGACCTGAGCTGAAATCAAGAGTCAGACGCTTGACCGACTGAGCCACCCAGGAGCCCCAAGTTGAAAATTTGTCAAGTCAACCCATCATTAGCTGGGATCTGTCTGTACATCAGGTCACCATCTTTAAAAGTCTCTGATGATTTCTCACCACATTCAGAACAGTATTACAGCAGCCTCCGGGCCCCGTGTAACCCGACACTTGCCTACTCCCCAGCGTCTTCTGCCCTTCTGCCCCTCACTCACCCATCTTCCCTCTCTTCTTGCTTGAACATGCTATACCCAGTTGTCCCAAAGGCTGCTCCCTTTCCTTGGAAAGCTTCTCGCCCTGACTCCTCAAGGCTGGGACCTTCTCCTTACCCAAGTCTCAAATTCATGTGCCCATCAGGCCTTCCCCAGCAGCCGTCACAGTTACTCCATCCTATTTCCTGTCTTGGTTGCCTTCTTTAGCCCTTCATTCCCTCAGAATCTACTTTGGTTTGTTCTGTCTTTTCCCTCCACTGGAAAGAAGCTCCAGGAGCGCAGGAACCTTGTCTTTCTTGTTCATCGCAGGGCCCAGCACGTTCACCTGCACATTATAGATAATAAATATCTGTTGGCTGGGTGCATGTTTGAAAGGCAGAAACAGAACCTAAGGAAGAGTACAGCTGCCATATATTGAGTACCTGCTGTGTACCTTGCTTTGTGCCAGACGCCTCATAGAAGCGTAGTAAGTAGGCTTGTCCCATGGTGGTTGTCACAAAGCTAGGGCCAAGCCCCACCAGGTAAGCACGGTTTAACACCTGTGTTTGTGTCCTGTTGGAAGCAAGTCACGTGGCCATCCCAGAATCGGTGTGGGGAGTATTAGCCGAGGGTGTAGATTGAGAGAGAAGAATAACTTATAGCCCTTTGGTGATCTACAGAGGTTATCACTGTCCACGCTGTACATGTGTGGAAATGGAAGCTCAAAAGAACCATCATGACTTGCTCAGGGATACTGACACAGCTCAGAATTCCCACCCAGTTCTGACTCCAGAACCCACGGTTGCACTGCCACACCATGCATCCTGCCTTGCTCTGGTGAACCAAATTGGCTGTCTTGTAGGGAGTGAGTTCCCTATGTCAGCAGAGGCCGACTGGCATTCTAGAGTCCCTTCCAACCCAGTCTTACAGGTTTCTGACCTGGCTGTCTCCTTGCCTGCTCCCTTGATTCTAGACAGAGCACACGAGGCTTCCTGTCTCAGTAGGACTCCCTGGGTGGCCCTGGCCTCAATCTAGCCCTTCCCGCCATCTCTTTGTCCTTTCCTGAGCCTTTGTCCTCCCCTTCCAGACATGAAGCAATGGTGGAAGTGGAGAAGAGCATGGGGCAAGAGAGTCGGGACCATGGGTCCTAGCGCTAATGAGCTCTTCCATTCGCTCACTACGTGCTCGCCAAGCCAAGCCCCTCTCCGAGGCTGAGCTCTTTGATCATAAAGATGGCATAATCTAAGAAAACCTCTATGATTCTTTCCAAACTGAAAATTCCATAGTTTCAGAATGAACCTTTGTCTCTTGAACCATTCTCCATCGTCCCTGGTCCTTGCTGTGACTTTATCTTCCAGTGTAAGAGACCAAAGAGTGACTCAACACAGAACTTTGTGTGGACAAGAGCTGCACAGGGGGACCCTAAGGAACAGGTGTGGGACACGCAACCAGGAGGAGGGTCAAGAGAACGGCGGGGTCTTTGAGACAGACCCAAGACTGAGGAGGAGGAGGAGGAAGGAATGAACGCACAGAAGCTGACACCAGGGGAAGAACACATTCGTGTTTGGGGAAACAAGGAGAAGCTGCTTGGGGACATTTGTTTCAGCCTGCCAGCCATCCGCATGGAATAACCTTCTGTGTTCTGCGCACTGGAGTCTGACAGACCTGGGTGTAAATCCAGCTTCCCCACTTTGCAGCTACGTGACTTGAAAGAAGTCCCTTTGCCTCCTGAACTTCCTTACCTGTAACACAGTGGTTAGAACCTCAGCTTTAGGGGCGCCTGGGTGGCTCAGTCAGTTAAGCAGCCGACTCTTGATTTCAGCTCACATCATGATCTCACGATTCGTGAGTTCAAGCCCTGAGTCGGGCTCTGTGCCTGCTTGGGATTCTCTCTCTCTCTCTCTCTCTCTCTCTCTCTCTCATTAAATAAACCTTAAAAAAATTTTTAAAAGAATCTCAACTTTATGGAATTAGTGTGAATGTTAAAAGCCAGTAGGGGCGCCTGGGTGGCTCAGTCAGTTGAGCGGCCGACTTCGGCCCAGGTCATGATCTCACGGTCCGTGAGTTCGAGCCCCGCGTCGGGCTCTGTGCTGACAGCTCAGAGCCTGGAGCCTGTTTCGGATTCTGTGTCTCCCTCTCTCTGACCCTCCCCCATTCATGCTTTGTCTCTCTCTGTCTCAAAAATAAATAAACATTAAAAAAAACATTTAAAAAAAAAGCCAGTAACTGAAAATGTGGCCAGCACACTGGAAGCAGCAGAGAAATGGTGGAGATTTATTGTATCACAATCACATTTTCTGTAGTATCATTATGATAGACCTCAGTCTCCCACTATTGTTCAGGTCCTGCCAGAAAGCTTAGTTTTGAGGCAGGAGAGGTGGGAAAGCTTCGGGCTGGTGGCGGACCGGCAAGGAGTGGCTGGGTCATTGTTACTCTTTGTTCGCTGTACTCTTTATAGTAAAGCCCATGTGGGTGTGATGTATAGCACATCAGCAGCACCTGAGAACCTGGAGTATTTGTGTCTCTGTTCTCATGCTAAACCTTTGGCAGAGCTGGCTCCCCACGCAGAAAACTCAGAGTCAAAAACCCAGGCAGTGGGGGACTCCACCACAGGAACTGACCTCTCTTCCCAGCAGACACGCACGCCTCCCACATCGCTGTCCCTCTAGCAAGCTCTTCCTTCCACATGTTAGAAATTATTCTTGCCCTTCACTCCCCAGATCTCAAAGGATTTGTACAAACAGCTGTCCCTTCCAAATGCACGGTCCCCGCCCCGCTTCACAGATAGCGATAGTGCGGTGCACGTGGGATCATTCAAAATCCCAGGTTCTCTGAGCCCAGTGGAGAACAGGGTCTGTGGCTTAAGCCAAATGTACATTTCAGGGAAATCAGGCATTGTGGAGAATGCAGACCCTCTTTGAAAACTGGCTGTGGTCAATTTGATTAGTAAGTAAAAAGTATGAGAAATGGAGGGCATTTTATCCTAGTGAATATCTTAATCCCCCGTCATGAAAGAGGAAGCAACTCCAGGCAATGGCAATTCACAGAATTACTGAGAGGAAACTCTGAAAGTCCATCGAGAAAGCCATTGACACAAGATAGGTGTGCCTGTTTTCTTTTGTTTAGAAGCAGGGAAATGCATGGAATCTATTTCCTGGTAATTGTCCGAATAAAGTGGGCATCCGACCAGGAGACTGCTGATTATGTACCTCTTGCTGGGCAGAGAAAAAATTGAAATAGGCTATTGCTGTCTCTTAACCATAGATCCTATCTGCCAGGCACTTCTAATGCCTTTGGGGGGTAAAAAATCTTTATAGATTTCTCTTCATTTTTGTAGAATCCTCTCCATTGGAAGCACCTCTTGTTTTTTCTCTGGGCTTTCTTCTTCCCTGCCCATAATCCTTGGCTTGGTGCCTGTCATGTTGCCTCGCAAAATTGGCTCAGACCCTGAGGCAATAAGGACTCTGACAAATGAAGACAGCGTAACTCCAGGCAAACTTTTGTCCCTGGCATTCACATGTTTTTCCGTTCCCAGTATATGTTTCTTCTCACCGTCTCCGAGGCCCTGTCCCAGTACCCATCTGTACGGGTCTGGTCCACATCCAAGAATCCAAGCTGACTGGACATCTGGATTCCCCGGTTTCTCCATCAGAGAAATGATGGTCGTGCACAGGGTTGTTGAGGGAGTTTTGGAAAGGGTCTGGTGCATAGTTAATGAGTCGGTGATCATAGTTGTTATCACCCCTGTTTTAATGCTCTTTGCAACTTATGACCCCAGTTTGGCTAAATCTTCTATGGCTGGTCACTGCTTTAGCAGAGCAGTGTGGCTCTTGTACATCTTTGCTGAGAGAGGAGAGGCAACGGAATTTTGAGCTGGAAGGGGATCTTTATATCATTTAATATAATCATCCCCACCCCCTGTGGAAAGAGGAGTCTGAAAAGAGAAGGCTGATAGTAGGATATGACTCTGTCAGTATCACACCTTCAATTGGAAGCAGATAAAGACAAGAACCAGAAAGGTAAGTGTCTTTATGGCCATTTTATAGATAAAGGAACTGAGGTTTGGGGGATTTGCCCTCATTGCACCGTGATTAATGTTAGAGCAGGGATTTGGATTGGGAGCTGGTTGACCAGGTGTCTGTGGAGGTGGAGTTGCCCCCACCCCCTCAGGAGGCTGGGTGGATGGTGTGTGGACCAGGTCCCCGTGGCTCACCTTCCCTGTCTCGTCCAGGCTCCAGATGCTCGAGGCCATCTGCAAGCACTGGGAGGGACCCATCAGCCTGGCCCTCTACCTGTCGGACGCCGAGGCCCAGCAGTTCCTCCGCTACGCACAGGGCTCCGAGGTGCTCATGAGCCGCCACAATGTGGCCTACCACATCGTGTACAAGGAGGGCCAGTTCTACCCCGTGAACCTGCTGCGCAACGTGGCCATGAAGCACGTCGGCACACCCTACATGTTCCTGTCGGACATCGACTTCCTGCCCATGTACGGGCTCTATGAGTACCTCAGGTGAGGACCATGGGGACATCAGCTTGTGCAGGATGCTCCCTAGGCTCTAGTCCAACTCTTCCCTCTTAAAGATGGTCCTCTCAGGTTTGGAAGGGCCATCAGCAAGCCAGCGTCTTCATTTTCCTGACGAGCAGGCTGGAACCCCACTTTGCATATGGAAATGTTAGTGGCAGAGCTTGGTCTCAGAAACATCTCTTGTGCTCCCAGTCCAATGCTCTTTCTGTAGCTGCTATGAAAACGTGTCGTCCCTCTTCCAGTTTTGGATCAGATGGCCTTCATCTAACCATTCTAGAAAGATCACTGCCTATTCTGTAAAACAGATCAGAGTGATGGTGAAGGCTAACATTTATTGAAGTGCTTGCTGAGTGCCAAGCGCGGTTCTGAGTGCGTGACAAGTAGTTCATTCCCACCCCCTGCAGTCCCTGCGCTGGGGACTATTATTGTCTTTATTTTCCGAATGGGAGTGTGTGCAGCTGAGATCGCGAGCTGTTAGCACAAGGTTATACACCTACTGCGGGAGTTGGGGTCAGCCGGCCCGACTCCAGAGCCACGTGCTGAATTTCCATCTTGGCTGCCTCTCTGACTGTCCAGTGACCCTTTCCAGAAGCTCTGCCCATGTGGAGGGGCAGGCATCCAGCAGCTGGAGAGAGCCCTCGGCTCATGTCAGGCATAGATGGCTGTGTGGGGAATGGCATTTATTATGACATAACAACCGATCTGAACTGGAAGGGACTGTTGAATTCATATAGCCCTAAAGTCCCCATGTGAGAAAACTAAAGTCACAAGATGTAAGTGGTCAAGCCTTTTGTTTTGTTTTAA
This sequence comes from Neofelis nebulosa, assembly GCF_028018385.1. Classification (NCBI taxonomy): domain Eukaryota; kingdom Metazoa; phylum Chordata; class Mammalia; order Carnivora; family Felidae; genus Neofelis; species Neofelis nebulosa. The sequence continues at coordinate 14,173,359 of NC_080789.1, forward strand.
TTCTTTACTGCTGGCTTTTGTCAGCACGAATTATCTCTGCTACCCAGTGAGTGTTTGCCTGGATCCAGGTACCATGAGAGGTGGTTTGCACATATGAATTATCCTGCTGGAGCCTCACATCAAACCCAAAAGGCAGGCATGGTTACCCTCCTCAGACTGTGGGCAACCGTGAGGCTCAAAGGGGCAGAGTCCCCTGCTTGCTCCAGAATTTGAACCAGTGTCTGTTAAACTCCAAGTGGGCAAGCCGCCCTGCTTCATACATGTCTGGCTGCACCCAAACCAGGTAGGATCTGAATCCTTTCTCTCCTGCTCTCTTGCCCTCCCTCCCTCTGTGTGTGTGTGTGTGTGTGTGTGTGTGTGTGTGTGTGTGTCCGTCTGCCTCTGTCTCTCAGTCTTTCTCTTACTGTCTCCATCACTTTTTTTTTTTTTTTGAAATGTTTGAGAGAGAGAGAGCACGCACAAGCTGGAGGTGGTACAGAGAGAGAATCCCAAGCAAGGCTCCCTGTTGTCAGTGCAGAGCCCGACATAGGCCTCGATCTCACGAACCGTGAACTCATGGCCTGAGCTGAAATCAAGAGTCAAATGCTTAACCGACTGAGTCACCCAGGTGCCCCTGTTGCTCCCAGTGTTAAAAAAGCCTCTTCTTCCAAAACACTTTCAACCATTTGTCCTGAAGCCAGAGCACAGGTGTGATCTAAGCTCCCTCCCCACCCTACCCTCTGGAGCAAGGGAAGGCAGCCTGTGTTCTCTGTCCACTTTTCTGAACCGGACTTCCTTCCAGGGTGATTTTGGGGTTTCATAACTTCAATCCCTCCCCTATGCACAGGAAGAGCCCCGTCCAATCTCTCTCTCTCTCCACCAGCAGGGTCTGTGACCCTGGAGCAGCATAACCCTCAGCCAGGGAGGATGGGAGGTGTCTTCCCGAAGAGCATGGGCTTTGGGGCTCCAGGAATGGATCTGTCCTCCGGCTCTGCTCCAGCTGGGCCTTGGAAGCCCAGTGTGTGGGCTCAGGGTGCCCCCGTGTGGCCAGACTGTGTTCTCAGCGCCTGAGTCGTGTAGATCTGAAGCCGCTGCAGCCTGCAGGCTCTGGGAGTCCCTCAGGAACAGACAGTGGTTGGGCCGCCCTCCACCAAGAAAAGAGAGGAATCAGGGTTAGACTGCAGGGCCCGTCCTCCCCCTGTGGAGCTATTCTGCAGGAGCACCTGAGGGGCCTCCATTCCCAGGAGTTAAGGTGAACTGGTCCTCTCTTAAGAGTGTGTGGTCTGCTCCCCACCTCCAAGCACTATTTTCTTATCTTACCTCATGGGCATAACGGTTTTAAAAACCATCACACACGAACAGATTGTTTCTATGTTGTACTCCTATGTTGTACTGATCAAAGACTCTATTAATCTCTAATCAAGACCTTACTCAATATGAGGCAAGCAGTGTTGCCCACTAATTAACATTTTCTTAACACCCAGTCACCTGAGGCTTGGTTGGCCTTTGCCACCTCGTTACAGGAAGGTGCGTGGTCCCCTCAGGGGTTTTGAAATAGTGCACATGGCTTCTACCGCTCTGCTGCTCTCTTCACAGGCCCTGTAGCAGCCCAGCGACCCTACCCTGAGTGAGAAGAAATGATCTTGTCCAATCTTTTTTTTTTTATTAACTTTTTCATTTTAATTCCAGTATAGTTAACATTCAATGATATATTAGTTTCAGGTGTACAATACAACAGTTCAGCAGTTCTGTACATGACTCAGTGCTCAACATGATAAGCATATCTTTAATCCCCATCACCTATCCCCCGTCCCCCCACCCACCTCCTCGCTGGTAACCATCAGTTTGTTCTCGATAGTTAAGAGTGTGTTTCTTGGTTTCTCTCTTTTTTTTCCTTTGCTCATTTGTTTCTTAAATTCTACATATGAGTGAGATCATATGATATTTGTCTTCTACTGACTGACTTATTTCGCTCAGCATTATATTCTCTAGCTCCATCTATGTGTAATAAATGGCAAGATTTCATTCTTTTTTATGGCTGATTAATATTCTGTTGTGGGGCATGTGTGTGTGTGTGTGTATATATATACACCATATCTTTTTTACCCATTCATCTATCTGTGGACACTTGGACTGTTTCCGTATGTCTATTGTAAATAATGCAGCTATAAACATTGGGGTGCATGTACCCTTTTGGATTAGTGTTTGTGTATTTTGGAGGTAAATAACCAGTAGTGCAATTACTGGATCGTGGGGTAGTCCTATTTTTTAACTTTTTGAGGAATGTCCACACTGTTTTCCAGAGTGGCTGCACCAGTTTGCATTCCCACCACAGTGCAAAAGGGTTCCCTTTTCTCCACATCCTCACCAACACCTGTTGTTTCCTGTGCTATTGATTTTAGCCATGCTGACAGATGTGAGGTGGTATCTCATCATGGTATTGACTTGCATTTCCCTGATGATGAGTGATGTTGAGCATCTTTTCATGTGTCTGTTGAGCATCTGGATGTCTTCTTTGGAGAAGTGTCTGTTCATGTCTTCTACCCATTTCTTAGTTGGATTATTTGGTTTTGGAGTGTTGCATTGTATTATCCAGTCTTCTCTTTAAAGTATGCATGTGGAAACTGAGAACAGGGAAGCTGTGTCTTGCCCGTCTAGAGTAAAAAGACATTGTGACTCTCCTGATTTCTTCCCCTCCATCTTGTCATTCATTTAGTGTATGAACTTTTGTAAGGTACCTACTATGTGCCCCCATGTGTGTGAGCCACACAGAGAGGAACTATGAATCCCAGCATTTACAGGCCAGCAGGAATGACCATTAAAGATGTAAATTCTTATTGTTCTGTGAGGGACTGTGCCCCCTCCCGGTGGAATTCACCCAGTCTGGGGTGGGAGGAAGGATGTCCTGAAGAAGATAGATCTAAGTGGAGGCTGAGTGGGCATTTGCTGGTAGAAGTGGCGATGTTCCAGGTAGAAGAGGCTGTCCATTCCAGAGGTGCAGGGTTGTGAGAGCCTTGATGAAGAGAACAGCAAGAGATGATGTGGCCAGAAATGTAAGCCAGAGTGGGTCCCGCAGAACTTCGTGTAAAACATGCTGAGGAGTTTGGACTCCGTGAGGGAGGAAAGCAATGGAAGATCATGGAGAGAATGGCCGGATTAGATGTTCATTTCAGGAAGATCATTCTGGTTGCTTTGTGAAGGATCTCAATCAGCAGGGCCAGAGCAAGGGGGACAAGTGAGGGGGCGATTGCATTAATTCAGGTGGGAGGCACTGAGGGCCTGACGCAGGGATCAGAAGCAGCAGGGCTTCTGATGGACCAGTGAGGGATCCTGCCGCTGAAATCAGTAACTTTCTGCAAAGGTGTCTAGACTTTGAAAGGGAAGAGGAATCTCTTCCAAGTGCTGCCACCCAAGTCTTCCTTTGCAAAGCCTTCACCCAGAAGTCCTGCCTGCTTTGGCCCACATGCTGACCACCTGTTGATCCGCTGTGCCCATTCCTTCCAGGACTGGGCAGGATATCTTGGCATTGACTTTGAGTGTTATGGTGGACAGGACGCTGGCTGAGACCCAGGAATCCTGTTCCCACTCACCCCGTGTGCCGTAGTGAACTGTGTGGCTTCCAGCAATCCTATTTTTACCAGCCTGTTTCCGCATTGTAAAATGAAGAAATGAACTTTTATCAGGAGGCAGAAATGCAGTCTTGGCCTAAAAGAGCCAAGAATGCTGAGCCCAGCCCCCACCTCTGGCTGCTGGCTTCTCTCCACCCTAATTGTGGCATGATTGCTTTGGGAATGGGGGACAGGGCTGAGGTCTTCATATTTTTCAAGAGAACCTGGAAACTTGGATTTTTGTGTTTTGATTTTTAATGTTGACAACTAATTTAAAGAACAAAAACAAAAACACTATTGAGCCCCAAATCAAATATGTCTTCAGGCTGAATAGAACTTCCCACCCCCATCCTGTGCCACCAGTTTGTGACCTCTGACCTAGGTAATTCCTAGGCACCAGAACTGGGGGGACTGGTCAGGAATATGATTCTATCAGGAGCCCCAAATAAGCACGTACTGTTCTTCTCATATGAAGATAACCATATTGGCTTGCCATCAGCTTCTGGAAAATTTTGTCCCCAGTGAACGGGATGAATGTGTTTCTGATCCAGACACTAAAAGTGGATGTACTTCGTGACCAGTATTATATCATTACTTTGGGATGAGGTTAAGAGTACTGCTTGCCATGAGAGTCGTGGACCCCAACAAGGCCGGCGGACCCTCTTTGAGACTGACTTCTTCAGCATCGATTTCCAACAAAACGCTCTCCCCAAACTCTGTTAAAACGTTAATATTAAAAATGAGGATAGTTACAATTTCTTGAGCCCTTAACATGGGCCAGCAAGCCTGCCAGCTGCCTTGTTATACGTCACCTCTCTTGTTCACACTTCTCTGTGAGGTAACGGTTATTACAGGTGACCAAACTGAGGCCCCAGTGGAGGAAGGTGGGCTTGCCTCTGTGACAGCCTGCTCACTAATGGAAGGGGCCAGACCACTCTCAGACCCCGGGACACCAGCACAGGCTGACTGGCAGCCCTCTCATTGGACCCCCCCGCCCAGACATTCGTATCGTCCTTTTGGGGGGACCTTTCCCTACACAGTCCAGCATCATGGCTCCCCTCAGCAGTTGCTTACCAACCAGCTAATATGACAGCAAAAACAAACAGACCAATTGGAAAATAATGAAATAAGTTATTCGCACGGACACAGCTGCAGAATTTCACTGAAATCTCTCCCGCGCCTCTTCGCCAGTTCCTCCTAAAGGAGCTGGTAGATGTGTGGCTTTCACTGGATCTCAGAAGTGTCAAGTGGGATTCAGCGGGGCACAGCAGACCTGCATCCGAATCCTGGTTCTTACCAGGTGTGTGATTTGGGGCAGTTTCGTCTCTCCAATCCTATGTTTTCTCAATGAATAAAGGGGCTAACGATAGCCTCGTGTGAGGGAATGGTCAGTGTACAGCACTCAGAATTGCTCACAACACTCAGAATTGGACTTCATTGCCAGGCCCCCACCCCCACCCCTCCCCACTGCAGACTGCCAGCTTTAGTGCCACCGGGTGACTTCATATAACCACCTCCACTTTTTTTCTTATAAAATGAGAAGCTGTGTAGTTATATTCACTTATTCAAAAAGATATTTAGTGAGTACCTATTATGTGCCAGGCAGTGGGCTGCATTGTGACAGTGCTGTCCCCAGAGTCATTCAGACTTGTCTTTCTTTTTCTTTTTTGTTAAGTTTATTTATTTTTGAGAGACAGAGAGAGAGAGAGAGAGAGAGAGAGAGAGAGGAGTGCACTAGTAGGGGAGGGGCAGAGAGAGAGAGGGAGACACAGAATCCGAAGCAGGTTCCAGGCTCCGAGCTGTCAGCACAGAGCCCGACGTGGGGCTCGAATTCACAAACTGTGAGATCATGACCTGAGCCAAAGTCAGACGCTTAACTGACTGAGCCACCCAGGTGCCCCCAGCCTTGCCTTTCAATTCTGAGTACCCTTTACTCAGCGTTTAGTTGACCTCCAGAAAGGTACTTAACTTTCTGTAACTTGTTTTTTTTCTTCATTTGTGAAATGGGGATCATATTATTCCTTCCCTCGTAAGGTCCTGGGAAAATTAAATATAGTAGTATTTGCACAGCACCTGGCAAAATGCCTTGGAACGTGCTTCATTCCCCGAATTGTCATGGCTGCCGCGGCCCTGCACTGTTCCAGGCGCGGGGCTATCTCGGTGGGCAGAACAGGCCCCGTAGGTTCCTGCCCTCATGGGGTTTACATTCTAGGGGCTACTCTCAACTGTCGTTGCTGTTGCTGTTCTTGTTATTGGTACAGACAGAGAAGATCCAGGAGCTCAGACTCACAACCAGGTGACCCAGTGTGGTGGACAGGGGAGGCCTCGAAAAGAGTTGGGTAGTCGGTAATGGACTCGAAGGACTAACAGGCGTAGAGGCCTGATACATCCTGGCACTTTCAAGGGCTGTTCCGGAAGGTAGAGGGAGATCCATGAGACTGGGCAAGCTTCCCGCCCCTTTCACTAATCCTGAAGAATCCTCATCTTTGTTCACTGCCTGAAACTTAAAACATCTGCTTTGCAAATGTTGCTTTTGCTTTCTAGGGGACGAACATGCCACCCTACGCGGATACTGTATTCTGACAGCGTGCAGGAATGACAGATTTCAGTTTTCTTCTGTTCTCTCCAGGATGATGTCTAACCACCTTCCCGCATCAAATTTCCCTTGGCACACATAGCTTCTCTATAAATACTTGTTGAACGAGTGCAGAAATCTGAAAAGACCAGGCCGAGGTAGCACCAAGCAAGGCCGACTGGCTGCCTTCCAAGAGCCGTGACTACGTGGCACTTCCTCGGGTTAATTCATCATTTAATCCTGCTATCTCGATGACATTTAACGTTTATTGAGCACTTACTATGTGCCAAGCACTGTTACCAGCACTCTGCCTGTATCTTCTCATTTCACCTCATCACAACTCATTTTAGAGATGAGGTGGGTTAGACTAAGAAGCATGCCCTCAGGCACAGCATTGCCAAGGGGACAACTCACTTATCTTGGGCTTATCCCAAGGGTTCTACGCTTATCCGTTTATTGCTCCCATTGCCTGATGGGCCCATCTCCACCGCCATCATCATGGCCACGCCCATCATCACGGGTTGTATTTGTCAAGTGCTATTCCATGCATTGGAGAGCTGTCTTCACCTCTACATGAGATAACCCATTTAAGCCTCACAACCGCCCCCCACCCTCTACCACACGCACAGAGAAGAGAAAGCTGTGGCACGACGGTGTAACTTGCTCGTTGTAACTTGCTCCAGAGCACAAGCTGGTGAGGGTCCAGGTAGGATGTGAATCGGGCAGCCTGCCCCAAAGCTGCCCTCCTAACTTCGGGGGTATTGACTGCCCTCCCATAACCCACAGCCAACACTTAACAAAGTGCCCTCACAGAGAAAGCGCTCCCCGAAGTTTAGCCCTGATTGCTAACAGTAAATATGGTGGCCATGGGGTAGTTAAATAGGAGTCGGTAGGGATGTTGAGAATTACGTGAGGTGGTGAATATGGAGTCCCTAGCGTGGAGCGTGGTGTTGTAACTATAGCTATTTCGTTGTTTAAAAATTTGCCCCCAAGACTCATTTTCAGCTTCTCTTTCTTCCTGACCCCTCTCTGACTGACAGGTTCTCTCTCTGGATATGTTAATGCCACCAATTTTGGAGCCACGGGATCTTGCTGGGGCCTGGGAGCCCCCTGGCTCTCCAGACCTCATCCATTATGTGTGTCTTTTACAGTCGCATTCTCTGTGGGCAGCCTGATCACCCTCATTTGCAAGTCTTTGCTGTTGTCCCCACACACCTCCTGGAAGCCTGTCTGCCAGGAGCTCATTTCCTAGGCAACTGGAATAGGGTCTGAGTCCACCCTGTTACCTGCCTCCCTGTTCAGAGAGGAAGCAGGGCTGGCTGTGTGGGGCCTGCCTCTAAGGTTATCAGCACAGTAATCAGGACAGGGGCACTCTGCTCCTGCCTTCCCCTGCCCTCAGGGAGGCTGCTGAGCCCTCAGAGATGCGGTTCAGGTGAACCTGAACCTGGTTCAGAGCCCCAACACTCTGGTTAAGGCCATGCTTACATCTAGTGCTACTGAAGCTAGGTGGTTTAAGGGGTGGGGGTGGGGGCAGCTGGAGACAGGGGCCTCTCCTAGCCTCCCTGAGACACACACACACACACACACACACACACACACACAATGGGGTTGTGGAGTGGTGGGGGTGTGGAGCTGACGGCCAAGAAAGAATTCTTGAAACGTCTTTGGTGCAAAAAAAGGTGATTTTATTAAAGCACGGGGACAGGACCCTTGGGCAGAAAGAGTTGCATTATAAGTGTGAGGGGTGACCATTTATATACTATGGAGTTGGGGCACCTGGGTGGCTCAGTCAGTTAAGCATCTGACTTCAGCTCAGGTCATGCTCTTGTGGTTTGTGAGTTCGAGCCCCACGTTGGGCTCTGTGCTGACAGCTCAGAGCCTGGAGCCTGCTTTGGATTCTGTGTCTCCCTTTCTCTCTGCCCCTCCCCTGCTCATGCTCTGTCTCTCTCCCCAGAATAAATAAACATTATTAAAAAAAAAAATTGTATACTAGGGAGTTAGGGGAGGTAAAGGCAAAAAAAAAAAAGGAAATTTCTAAATGAGCTTTCTATGCTAAAGAGGACTTCTAGGATACAGGAGGCCTTGCTATTGTCAAGTTAAAGTTGTTTTCTCTCTAGTAAGACATTAGCGTTGCAACAGGAGGGGGTTGCTGGAGAAATGTGTGACTCTGTGTTCTGTCTCAAGTATCTATCCGTGGGCTGCAGGTTATAAAGCAACTTAACTTTACCTACCATTCCCTCCTTGCCTGTTCCCCACATCACTGTGGAGGGGAGGGTGATTTGGGGGCTCCAGGAAACTAAGTCTAAGGATTTCTGGAGATTAGGCTGTTGAGAAGATTGGCTTTTTCTTGTAGTTTACTAAGACATTTGTAAACTAATGAAGACTTGGGTCCTGCAGGACTGTGATCTCCATCAGTTAACCATTTGTTTGCTTTCCTTTCCTGTGTCCTTGGGCAGCCAGGAGTGCCTGAGGAATATCACACTCATCCCACGGAGTGGGGGAGGGGCTGCGAGGTGTCAGTTTGCCTTATGCTCCCTCACCCCCCCCCGCCCTCCCCCCAACACACACACACACACACACACACACACACACACACACACACACACACACAAATGCCCTTCCTTGCCCCTCCCCGGTTGGTTACACCTGTGGCCACACTAGCCTGCTGCTTCTCACCATCTGAGCTCACTTACGGGTTTGGTTTGCACCCTGCCCACCCACTAGCTCCAGGAAGAAGCTGAAATCAGGAAAGGGTCTGAGGGTGAGCCTCAGACGTGTGCCTCAGCTTTCTCTTCGAGCAGGGACCACCCCAGCTGTGCCCACGTACTCCTGGAGAACATCACCAGAGAATGTGACCGCACAGCAGTCTGCGAAGGAACAAGGAAGGAAGGAGCGTTTTACAGGTGCCTTCTGTGTACCAGGCACTGTGCTACGTGCTCGACAAATGTTCTCCTTTTTATGGCAACCCAGTCAGTGCACAGGGCTTCCATTCCTGTTATCCAAGCGAGAGGATGAACGTGCAGAAGGTAAATGTGCCCAGAGGTCCTGTGGATTAAGGGGCAGGACCAACCACAATTTCAACCCAGTTTTGGAAACTCCATCATTTCCAAAGGATAACCTTCACAATACCGTCCTCTCCTCCATAGGACAACCATAGACGAATTCCTTCATTCTCTGTACACTTATTGAGTGCCTACTGTGTGCCAGAGCTAGATACACAGCCACGGACGAGGTGCGTCCCTGACCTCAGGCCTGGCAGAGCTGACAGGTTACACACACAGGCTGTCTGCATGCTGTGACTGCTGCCACCTCCCACCATCCCTAGCGAGCAGAACTGTCCAGAACCACCTCTCACGATCCCCGGCGAGCAGAACTGTCCAGAAGGAAGCAGTCCCCAAGAAGATGTGGGCCCATCATCCGAGGGATGCGTCAAGGCCAGCAGAGGTGGGCAGGAGAGGTGCAAGGGCAAAGCTCCTCCTGCCGGCTGTGCACAAAGCCTTAAGAGAAAGCGTGAGGCCATTCTGGGGTTTCAGAAATAGGTGCACACTCCAGCATAACTTTCCTTCCCGCCTCCCATCCCTTTTGAATATGACTTTCACCTAAGTCCCCAGGAGCCCGTAAGAGCTGCTTGGACTCCTTACAGCTCAGGTTTGATTAAACAGCATGCTCTCTGACATCGGATGCTGCCGACTGGGCCGTGCAAATGCAAGGCTCCGAGAGCTGATGAGCCTCCTCCTTCTCTCCTGGAATTTCGACACCAGCCCCAGTGCCTTCAGCCCGTGGTTCCCAGCAGTCTGTCACTGGTCAGCATTGGCCCCAGCCATTCATCGCACTGCCACAAAATACCAGCTCAGCCAATTCTGTTATGGGAGCAGAAGTTCGCACGAGCAGAGATCAAGGATTCCCCCCCCCCACCCCCACCCCTGCCCAAAGGTAGAGGGAACAAGAGATATCCAAATGGTAACCAGCACCACAAGGGCTGATGCCCAAAGCAGTTCCCTGATCAAAGCCGATGCAAGGGGGAAGCTGCTGTCCAGAAATTCTGGGATGGAGTTCTCCAGCTGAGGGCAGAGGGCGTGGTCTTAGCACCAAATGAGAGAGGAGTCGGGAAAGATGGAAATGGAGAAGTGTCAGATTTGACAATGAAGGGACACTGCTGATCGTGGCCAGATCCGGGGGCTCGATGGCAGACTCCACTTGTTTGAAGAAAGGAAATCGCCAGTGTGGGAGGCTCAGTAAGCCAGCACATCGGTGCTCACGTCTCCAGACACCGCCTGTGCTCTGGCCTCTGCCCCACCTGGCTGCTGTGAGGAAGGGTCTGCCGTGAGGATAAGCATACGGGCTGTATGTCTTATACCGGTGTCTCCCTCCTTCCCGTTCCCACTGGCTCTCCCATCAGCTGCCTTGACCCATGGACTCCAAGAGGCTCAGTGCTTCAGGTGTAAAGTCCCCACACGAACAGAGTTGGCTGAGACAGATCCCATGATTATTGATCTTTCCCAGTTATTTCTAAGCTGGTGCAGCCTTAACTAAAACAGTGATTGTCATCACCTTCACTTGATAATGATGATGTGATGATGGTGATTGCACCTGCCAGCTGGGTTATAAGGCAAATTGCTCAGCCTCTTGGAGTCTTAGTGGCTTCATCAGTAAACTGGAAATACTAGTGCCTGTGCCCTACATGGCAATGGTTCAAGAAGTGAAGCATATAAAGTGTTTAAGATGCTTGGTACTGAACATACATAAGCATTCTTTACTGCCATCTCTTGACCACCTACAATGAATGTACCGGGCATTTCTAAGAAATCCGTTTCCCCAAACCTTATGTGCTTTCTCATTTTCAGAGCTTTGCAAATATTTAGAGCCCCCTCCCCTAACCAGCTAACTCCTGCTTCCTCGAACACAGTGGTGGGAAACTCTCCGTGACTCTGCACCAGAGAGCCCTGCACTCCTGTCTTCCTCCCCCCCTGCACTTTGAGCTCTGTGTAGACAGAGGTTATATCTGTTCATTCAGCTCTGTACTCCGTTTCTATGCCTGGCTTCATAAATGTCCATTAATTAATGACTGTAGTATCTCAGTTCTGTTAATAACCAAGTCTGTGAAATGTTTATTATCAAGATAAGGAAACAAAAGCCCAGAGAGTTGAGCTAATTGCCCCGATTGTACAATTAGTGAAGGGGTAGAGTTCAGATAGGATCTCTGTCATCTAAAAGATCACACTTGGGGCGCCTGGGTGGCTCAGTCAGTTAAACGTCCGACTCTTGATCTTGCTTAGGTCATGATCTCAAAGTTCATGATTCCGAGCCCCACATCAGGCTCTGTGCTGACAGTGTAGATCCTGCTTGGGATTCTCTCTCCCCACCCCCTTCCCCTTCTTCCCTTGCAATCTCTCTCTCTCAAGATAAATAAACTTAAAAAAAATTTTTTTTTAAATAAAGATCACGCTCTTTCTTACTATTCAGCCTCCTTCAAACTGGTACCCCCCTGAGGGAGATTCAGCCCTCAAATGCATTGAATTTTAGCTGGCTCCTCCTGAAACTTCAGACTACCTGGCCACAGGGATGCCACAATGCCATGTGGCTACCACACAGCAGGAGTTGAAGAGCATCTCAGTGAGGGGTGTGGGTCCTGGTTCATCCCATCCCCTGCCCTTTCCCCCTTTTGCCTGCCCAGCACTGACACCTGATGTCCGCTATCCTCCACTGCCCTGCCTGCCCTGCGGCTGTGCCCCCCTCCCTCCCACCCAATATAGACCGAAACAGGAGATAATTCCAAAACCATTTCTTCCTGTTCAAATTTGACTGTGTTGTCTCCTTTTTAAAAATTTTTTTAAGTTGTATTTATTTTGAGAGAGAGAGAGAGAGAGAGCATGAGCAGAGGAGGGGCAGAGAGAGGGAGACAGAGAAAATCCCAAACAGGCTCTTCACTTCGGCATGGAGCCCAACGCAGGGCTCGAACCCGCAAACCGTGAGATCATGACCTGAACCAGAATCAAGAGTCAGATGTTTAACCGACTGAGCTACCCAGACGCCCCTCTCATTTTTATGTACATTGGAGGTAGATTATTTTTCTCATTTTGTTTTCCTAAAAATAACATCAAATGGGGTTGGCAGTGCCTAAGCCCACGCCCATGAGAGAGGAAGCTTTTGTTTCAGGGAATTCTGAACAGAGCAGAGTCCAGGTAAGTAGAGAGGAAGGAGTTAGCTAATCCTTTGAGGGAAACTGGCAAGTAACTCAAGTCCCATTTGCAGGCAAATCGTGACCCTTTGTGGGACCCCTAGAGGGTCTAAATGGAAAACTTGGCCTCCTCTTCTGGCTCCCAGCACACGGTTAAGAAGTCAGGTGTCAGTCGGGAACTTTTACTTATTTCCTCTCCACTGCACCATGCCGGTCAGTTCTTTCCAACCTCTAATCACATAAGGTGAAACTAAACATTTTTCACAGAAAGATACTCATGACAACAAGGTTGTATGTTTTTGCCAAGTGTAAGGTCCCATTTCTTGGTGAGTGACCCTGGCCTCTCTGAACACCCCTGCTTCCACCATAGCCAGCCTCTTCTGACCATCAGCGTGCATGCTGGGTGGGGGACGAGGGGCCAGCATGGTGACGTGGATCCCGTTCCTGACAAATGATTTGACCCTCCTCTTATGTTGATTTGGTTCGTTTCTGCAGAAGTACGGGCAGGCCATGCCAAATGGCCATGGCTCTCACACCCACCCATTAGCTGGTCTTGGCTGCTGCTTCGGGTCCAGGTGGCAGCCATCAAGGGAGAAACCACGTTGCCAAAATCCAGTGGTCAGTGCCCGCTTCTCCTCTTCACTCCTCCACAGCATTTGACCACTGATGGCTGCTCCATTTCTTTCTTCGTGGCTTACCGAAGTACATCCCTGTCTCCTGGTGGTTCTTGACTTTATTAGTCCCTCCCTGTAATTCTCATCGCTGGCTACTTCTCTTCTCATTCCACCGTCCCTCGCTGATGTTGTTCAGTCTTGTGGCTTTAAAGGCATCTGCCACTGATCCCCAGTATAGCTCCACCCAGCCCTGTCCCTTGACCTCAAAACTCCTATGTCCCAATGGCCTTCTCGGTGCCTCTGCTCAGTTCTCCCATGAGCATCTCAAATGAACTGTTCAAAACTGAAGTCTCATCTTCCCCCAAAAGCCCACGCCAGCATCTCTGTTGATGGCAACTTGTCTTCCCATGATGCAAGCCAAGAGCCTTGGGTCACGTCCTGTACTCCACTTTCACAGCCCACGCCCAGTGGGTCAGGAAATCCTGCTGGCTCTAAAACCAGGCTAGTCTTTTTGCCTTCATTGTTACTAGCTTGGTCCAAGCTAGCTCACCTGCATCACCTCAGGAGCCTCCTGACTGATCTCCCTGCTTCTGCCCGCGCAGCACTGGAACCTCTTACCAACAAGGCAGCCAGAGAGACCCTTCTTTTTTAGAGAGAGAGAGAGAAAGCAAGCAGGGGAGAGGGGCAGAGGGAGAGATAGAGAGACTCTTAAGCAGTCTCCACTTTCAACACGGAGCCCAACACACGGCTCAATCCCATGACCCTGGGATCATGACCTGAGCTGAAGTCGAGAGTCAGAAACTCAACCAACTGAGCCACCCAAGCACCCCTGGAGGGATTCTTTTAATATAGAAAGCAGCTCATCTCACCCCTTAGCTCAGAGTCCCCAGTGGCACTGCATCTCACTAAGTAAAATCCCAAGACCTCTGTATTGGTCTCCTGTGGCTGCTGTCACAAATCACCATGAACATACTTGAAAACAACACAAACGTATTATCTTACAGTAGTGGAGGTCAGGATCGGAAATCAGTCTTTCAGGGCTGAAATCAAGGCACCCCAGGCTGCGTTCTTTCTGGAGGCTGTAGGGGAGAATGTCTTGCCTTCTAGGGGGATCCACATTCTTTGGCTTGTGGCCACCTCACCCCTACCTCTGCTTCCATCATCCCATCTTTCTGACTCTGACCCTCCTGCTTCTGTCTTATAAGGACCCTCGTGATTACACTGCACTCACTTAAGTAAAACAGGATTATCTTTCCATCTCAGCATCTTTAATAACATCTGTGAAGTCCTATTTGCCAAGTAAGGTTGCGTGTTGCCAGGTTTCTGGGATTAGGACATGGACACTTTTGGAGGAGAGGGAGTGCCGTTCTCTTGCCCACCTCAACCTTCGGTGATCTACACGACCCCATGTGACCTGCAGCACCCCTTCTTCCCTCGTTGCCTCTCTGGCCCCACTTTTAGGGACTCTCCCTGTTCCTTATTGTGCTCTCGTCATTAGGACCTTTGCACTGGCTGCTTCCTTAGCCTGGAAAGCGCCTGCCCCAGATCACATGACTGCTCCCTCGCCTGCTGCTCACCCTTCTCCGTGGGGCCTTCCTGGACCATCCTATCTAAAATTGCCACCCACTCCCCACCCCTGGCATTCTTAATACCCCTCACCCAGCCCCTTCCTCTCTCACAGAAATTCTTGCTTTCCAACAGTAATTCACTTACTGTTGTGTCTCCGTCCTGGAAATGTCAGCTCCACGAGGACAGGAATGTCTGCCTGTTGTATTTACTGATGTATCCCAAGTGTTCACACAGCCTCTGGCACGTGGTGGAATAAGTGAGGACTTGAACAGATGAGTAGCAGAGTCAGACCTTGGCCAGTGCTGGCGCCAGCCTTTGGGACCCCGGTCAAGCCGCTGTGAGAAGATGGGTGGGCAGTCGTGCTAGCGGCCGTCATGCATGGAGTGGTTACTATCTGCAGGGCTCTGTTTAAGTGCTGTGTGGTCCTCACAGACCCCCTCTGAGACTAGTGATGTTGTCACCTCCCCCGTGATCACAGATACAGAAACTGGCACAGAGAGGATAAGTGATCCACCAGGATGCAGTGCTAGGCAGCCCAAGCCCTTGTCCTCACCACTGATGGGATGAAGTCAGAAGAGCTCTGCAGTGCCCTGTTCCTTATTTCTCTGAGATGCTCTTCCGTAATCTCTTCATGCCTGGTACCTGTTTCCCTGGTGACAGAGACCTGCCTCTTGGGCAGAGGATGGGGTGCAAAGAGATTGAGAGAGATGGAGGGAGGGGTGTATGTGCTTGTGTGCATGCATGTGCACACGCACTGGTCAGGACCAGTCTTGGGGTTTGGTCATTCGAAACCCCAGGAAGCCTGTCTACCTTACAGGGTACCCTTTCGTGCTGTTTCTTTGACATGACACTGAGCCCGGGCGAGCCTACAGTCCGCTCTCTGCCACCCCGTCAGTTGGTATAGGAATCCTCACTGCTCATGTCCTCTCCCCTGCTCACCACTTTTCCCAGGCAAGAGCAAAGCAGGCGGTATTTGTAGACTTGAGCAAGCTATGGGGAGATGCCTAAGGAAGATGTGCAGGAGAGAGCACTAGGGGGGCTCGAAGACAGACGCCACCCGGTGCACGGTCTCCCTCCCCCCATCAGCTCGGCCAGATCAGACGGGGCCAAACTTAATCTGCCGGGAACACCTGACTTGTTTTGGACATGAAGAAGGACCCAGAGAGCTGGCTGGAGACAGAGATCTAACACAGTCTGTCTCCGTAGATAAGCAGCTTGGCAGCCAGAGTCCCGCCCCAGGTGTGAGAGTGTGTTGTATTTCCCGCCTCCACTGCACTCACGCATCTCCTGCAACAGGCCCATCAGTAAGCCGAGCCGGAAAGGGGAAGGGGGTTGTTTGTGAAGCGGCTATTCTAAGTCAGGCACTGGGTCGGGCTCTAGAGGGACTGTTCTGCTTCATCCTTTCAGCAGCCCTATTGGTAAGAGTCATCATCTCCACTTTGTAGACGGGGAACCTGTGAGCAGGAGAAATGGAGCATCATGCCCAAGGTCATAAGAGAGTGGCAGGCAGGATTTGAACCCAGTGCTGGCTGGCCCCAGGTCACTTGCATGTGCTGCCCAGGGTTCTGAACTACTTCAGTAGAAGCCTAAGGTTTCTTTTAAGAGTCCCTCAGTCCAGGGGCGCCTGGGTGGTTCCGTTGGTTAAGCATCCCACTCTTGATTTCGGCTCAGGTCATGATCTCACAGTTGTGGGTTCGGGCCTTGTTTTCAGGCCTTTATTTCCAGTCAGCTGATTGTAAACGTTAATTACATCCATGAAATATTTTCATTGCAACATCTAGATGAGTGGTTCCTCCAAACAGCTGGCAGCATTGCCTCCCTAAGTTGGCACATAAAAGCAACCGTCATAGGCTGAACCATCACATACGCAGTGCTTAACGTGCGCTAGGCATGGCACCAAGTATTTCCATATGCACGTGTGCTTTTCCTCACCAAAATATTTAACGAGAGCATGAACTCTGAATCTCAGAATGGTTCAAGTGACTTTCTAGAGTCAGAACTAGAAGCTAAGTGTGTCTGATTGCTCCTGTACCAGACTGCCTTCTAGAATCTTCAGTGTTAATCTGGATTTAGGATTCTAAGAGGAATGAGTGAAGTGACCAAAAGTCACTCAGCCTGTCAGGGCTGGCTCCAGAACTCAGGTCTCTTGGCTCCCAGTCTAGCCTTCTCACCTCAACTATACTGCCCCTCTGTTCCCTGAAGATTCTGCATTTGAAACACTCCATCTCCTGCAGGACTCACTTTCCAGGTAAATAGTGGAGGCATGTTGTGCATCCCTAGGTGGTCCACAAACCCCCAGCAAGGGAAGGAAGCCGTGTGGAAGGATCCAAGCTGTCTTTGCCATGTCCATGAGCAGATGTGCTCAGAGTCAGCATCCTGGAACCATTTTACTGCTGCAACAACTTCGTAATGAGACCCATTCGGGACATCGATATCAGAACCTCTTTGAACTGAGTCTGTAATGGGCCTATCTAGTGACAAATCCATCTTTGTGGCAGTGCATGTTTCAGGGAGATTAAAGGGAATTTGCAGAAAGCACTCCGGAATCTGATGCTCTCTATGCAGGGAAATAAGGCTTTCTTGGGCTGCATTTTGTGAAGCATGCTGCTTACTGGGTCTGCTTACTCTGGGCCTTGCAACATATCGATCAGGGTGGTTTGGCTGCAAGCAACAGAAACCAATGGTAGGCAGCTTAATAAAAATGAAAAGAAATCAAAGGAAAACAAGACAAAAACTAGTTGAGTGGTATTTCTTATGGAATCAAAGTAGAATCTGGAAAAACCAATACCTGAGACCATAATTAACCTGGGCAGCTCTGGGACCCTCTGCAGCAGAAGTTCAGAAGCCTCGGGGCGCCTGAGTGGCTCAGTTAAGCATCCGACTTCGGCTCAGGTCATGATTTCATGGTTTGTGAGTTCGAGCACCACATCAGGTTCTGTGCTGACAGCTCAGAGCCTGGAGCCTGCTTCGGATTCTGTGTTCCGTTCACTGTGCCCCTCCCCTGCTTGTGCTGTCTCTCAAAAATAAATTAAAATGTTAAAAAAAAATCTTTTTCGAAGTTCAGAAGCTTCTAGAGTGCTGCCTGACATTAGTACATGTCAGCTCTTTGGTTTTCAGTCTCTGCATCTCCGTTCAAACTTCCAAGAGTGAGAAACTGATTTGCTCAGCCTGAGTCAAGTGTGTGCCCCTGAACACTGCCCTGGCCGTGTGTTCTGGGAGCTGCTCCTCCACACAGGGACGACGAGAAGGGGAGTCATCTTTGAGCAGGCAGCCTGAGAAGTGGCCACCGTGACTGTGATTATAAAAGTAATAGAGATAGACACATGTGCATTCCTGGATCTCTGTTGTGGATGTGTATGCACGCTTTGCCCATCCCTTTGTGGTTCAGAGCTACTGGCCTCCCACGCTTTTTCCAATTATCTTAACACAATTATCTGCAAATGCAATCTTGGGCTTTTAGCATCCTGAGATATTTGAGACAAGAATGTAAATACCAGGCAGGAAAGATCCGGGCTATTTTGTTCAGTCTGTGTCTCCCAGTGCCTAGTGTGGTGCCTGGCACATAGTGGGTGTGCTCAGTGATTGTTCAATAAGTAGCAACTATCTATCCGTGCTGGGGGGAGGGGGACCTCCCAACCCCTCCTTCCTGGTAGTTGCAGGGGCTCTGCTACCTGGTGAGTCCAGGGAAATTCTGTAGACCCATGTGTCCCATCCTCAACACCCAGAACCAGTAGATAAGGTATCTAGTTTTCCTGGAGGAAAGGTGACGAGCCTCAGTTCTGCTGATGTCTAATATAGGATTGATATAGAAGAGAATGCTTGGCCGTGGATGAGGGAATCTTTGGTGTTTGAAGCCATGAAGTCATTGTTCAGAGACACAAAGCAGGAGAGGAACGCAGACCAAAGCTGTCTGACTCAGACTACTTGTCCTCCAACTGGCTAAATATAGCTCACCCAGATTCTATCTTGGTGTCACCCTCTATGAGTCTCCCCAGAAATAGTGCCATCGGGACCATATATGATTTGGTATATAGTGAACATAACACAAGCCTAGTTCTAAAGAATGAACTACAAATGATATTCAGAGCATTCTAAAATGACCTTCTGGTCCATCTCTCAGCCACCTCTACTCAAGGGGACACTGGTGCTACCCCTTAAGCAAGGGTAACTTCTGAGACCTGTCCTTATTCTGACCTCATCATGGATGGATACCAAGCCCTGCCTCATCCTTCTCAAACTGCGGCTCTGTTCTTGCCCCATGCTGGCCCGAGCTAACAGTTACTAAATGGTAGCATGACTTCCCTTTGCAGACCAGTCCCTGCTTACGCATAGGCTCAAAGTTGTGTCGAGTGAAGTGACTTTAACAATACGGCGATAAGTTGTATTGCTATGGAACTGCTGCTTCCAGTATTTTGCAAAATGCCTTCCAGTGCCTCGATTCCCCCAAGGAAGACTTCAGAGATAATAAGCAAATAGCCCTTGCTGGCATTGAGACCCGAGAGTCAGTGGTCTGAGCAGGAAGCCAGAATGAAGTACCATAGTTGTGGCCAAAAGGGCTCATAGGAAGACCAAAGCCGGAATAATGATGGTGTCGTGGCAGAATAGTGACCTTTTGTTGCTACAAGTCAGCCATGTGCCGAGTGTACCGAACAGCATTTGTATTTATATTACCTCGTTCAGCCTCCACAACAGCTCCAGGAGGGAGAGATCATTGCCCCGTTTTAGGGAGGAGGAACTGAGGTAGTAAGAAGCTAAATTACTTGCCTGGTACAAGACCCATCATCTTTCTGTGTCCATTACAAACCTCCTGCTCTTCTCCCCTTCAGAATGGTGGCCACAGAGCTAGGCAATGGCAGACGAATTTAGAAGGGCAGGAGCTGGGTCTCAGGGGAGTCGAGCAGAAGGCCAGGGTCAAAGGTAGGAGTGTGTAAGAGGATGGAGAATGTCCCACCCTTGCATGGAATACCAAAGCTCTATTGTATTGGGTGCTGGCTGCAAGGGGCAGGCCTGGCTAGTTTAAAGGTTCAGGGTCTGGGGGATTCAAGGGGTTGAGGAGCCCAAGAGAGGTGACCCAGAAATGCCAAGGTTGGTGATCACGTCATCAGCTTTACGTCTGACGATGCCATGTGGCCAGTGGCACAGCAGGAGTGTGCAGCCAGCGCAGTGGCTCCTGCAGGCTGAGCTCCAACCCCCCGTGAGTCCTTGGAGACCTGCCTTCTGCACTTGGCTCAGAGATGACATTGCTTCTCTGGACTCCTGAGTGGTGTTGGACTGGCTGCTTGGCCTCCCCAAGCCTCGGTTTCCCCATCTTTAAACTGAGAGTTTGACTTGGGCTTTCTGTCCTCCACCCCCTTGTGCCGACCCTCTCCCTGTCCTCACGTGGGAAAGGCATTTGCCTGGTATCATGAGACCCTGTTTCTTCCTGCCCTCTCTTTTCAGGAAGTCTGTCATCCAGCTTGACCTTGCCAGCACCAAGAAAGCGATGATTGTCCCTGCATTCGAGACACTGCGCTACCGGCTGTCTTTCCCCAAGTCCAAAGCGGAGTTGCTGTCAATGCTGGACATGGGGACTCTCTTCACATTCAGGTGAGTTGCCCTCGGTGCCATCCCTCCTGGGGGTGTCCGGGACCTTCTTGGAAACCCAGGCACCAGAGCTGCTGGCCCAGAAGTTTGTTGCTACCTTAAACCATTTAAAGGCCAGAAGAAGCACCGCTGGCCCCCACTAGGTCTTTGGAATATTCTTTCTCTTCCCACATGCCGTGTGCTCTGTTTTGCACATGGGTGGTGGACATCATGTGTCCAGATGGAAGGATCGGGTTGTCAGGTAGGAAGTTCAGCTTATACTTGATCCCATCTCCTCTCTCTGAATTCTCTCTTTGGTTTGTTTGTTACTTCATTCATCTGGGAAATGGGTTCGTCCTGTTAGCATGATGACTCCTATTCCCCCTTTTCCTTTTTCTGTGAGTGGTCTGGTCTCCAAGGTCCTCAGGCCTAGGATGGGCTCATGTAGCTTCAACAACTAATGGCATCAAGGTGACTGCAGGGTCAGATATAGCAGATGGGGCCACTGACTTTGCTATTGCCCAAGTGACAGGTCTGAACAAGCCTCTCACTTGCCTGACTTTCCAAGTTCCCAAAGTCCTGCAGGAGCATCGCAGGGGAGCTGCCCTGCCACCTGTCCACAGTGCCCAGAGAGCGTGTGCACCTGCACAGGTGGGAAGGGGCTCCGACTCCCAGAAACAGGCTGTAAGTGTAAACAGTAAGTGTAGTGCCCTTGGGGGAAGTACGAGTCCTCCCCGGTCTCGTGACAGAACAGTCTGAAGACAGAGCCACTGCTCCCGTCTCCGATTTTACAGAGAAGCCTCTGCTTTGAACAGTGTAAGAATGGCCAACGCCACCTTGGAGTGAAAAATCATACATTTCTAGGCAACCCGAATTTTACCAAGAAGATTGTAATAGTGGGGCACCTGGGTGGCTCAGTCAGTTCAGTGGCCAATTTCGGCTCAGGTCGTGATCTCACGGTTCATGGGTTCAAGCTTTGCATTGGGTTCTGTTCTTACACCTCAGAACCTGGAGCCTGCTTCAGACCCTCTGTCCCCGCCTCTCTCTGCCCCTCCCCCACTCATGCTCTGTCTGTCTTTCAAAAATAAATAAACATTAAAAAATTTTTTTAATAAATAAATTTTTAAAAAAGATTGTAATAATAACTTAAGTTTCCATACTACTAAGTTACTAGAAGTTTCTAGAAGGTTTTCTCAAACAAGTTTTATTTTGGGAAAGTACCTTCATGAGATAGGTTATTCATTCAACAATTCAGAGATGATCCTTTTCCACATTTTATACAGATAAACTGAGGAGTGGAGGGGACCTGCTCATGCCAGGACTTGAACCCCAACCTTCTTCCTGTATCCAGAATTCTGGAAAGTGATCTGAAATCACTTGATTTAATACCTGCCCCCCAAAACGAAGACTTCTTTCTTCTTGGAGAAAAAATAACCACAACCACCAGTTTTTGAATATATAACTTCTGCCAGACACTGTCATCAGCTCATGGAATCCTCACAACAAATCCATGAGGCAGATAACTGTTATTCCCCTTCTACAGATAAAGAAACTGAGACTCTGAGAGGCTAAATAACTTGCCCAAAGACACATCGCCAGTACGTGGCAGAGCCTGGATTCAGACCAGGTCTTAGGAGCTGCACAGCCAGTGCTTTTAAGTCTAATACCTTTGGACTGGGTCCTGAATGTTCCCACCAATCAGTGTCAGAAGATAAAGGTAAACATGGAGGCACTGAGACCAAAATCAGTCTGAGTTTCCTACAGATGCCATAGCCTCATGGCTCCACGCCTGGTACATTTCCAAGGCATCTTTCTTTCCATCCCCATCCCCAGGTGATCTGAGAACTCATTTCAAGGCCATGTCTGTGGTCATGTTTGGCCTGCTGCATCCGTGATTGCTGCTCTGGCCAACAGCTCACAAGCCACAAGGCCAAGTGCTAAATTATAGACCTTCCCTCCAAGAAATTGCTTCTGTCACCTTCCCTCCAAATGATGACCTGTCAAGCCTCCTTGGACAAGTCGCATCCAGCATCCCCTGGAAACTTCCAAGTGCCAACTCTCAAGCCCTATTCCAGATGTAACCGATCAGAGGCTCTGGGGGTGGAACCCAGTGATTGGTTAAAAAAAATAGTCTCCTAGGTGATTCTGGTACTCAGCTCAAGTCTAAGTACCACTGCTCAAAGCAGAATGCCCCCAGATCTCTCAGAAGTAGCATCCCACATGCTATATCCAGGAAACCTCTCTCATCTCTGTTTCTTTGGAGGCTACCTGGTGCTGATGGTCCCAGAGAACAGCCTTGAAGTCCAATGTCTACTGGACTCACGGTAGGTTCCTTGAGCGAGCATTCAGGCTGTGATGTGTTTTCATGGCAGGTGAACTGTAATGTCACCCTGTTCTGTGCTGACCAGCCACTCAGTATGCTTGTCAGTGTTCCTGCTGAGCTAAGGAAAGCTGCCTTCCCACCCAGGAGTAGAGGACTGAGCCAGCTGCCTCCCTCCCCCATTTCCTCTTTCTCATACAGTAGGCCACGAGTTTATATTCTAAATAAGAAGGCTATTGATGCATTGATATCCCTGGGAGTAAGACCACTGTGAATTGACATTGTAGTTAGGGCAAACAAGGGGAAATAATGAGAATATTTTCATTTTTTGAGGAATTATTACATATCAGGCACTGCTCTGGATACTTTATGTGAATTCACATAGTTGTCAGAAATCTATGAAGTAGGTATTAGCATCTCTGTTTTACCTATAGAAAGAAATGAATCATATTAATTATTATTTATTAATAAATTCACCTAGAGAAAGAAATGAAGGAGCAGAGGAATTCAGTAAGTTTTCTGCACCTGCTAAGTGACAGAATTCAAACCCAGACAGGGAGGCTCTAGAGCCATTGTTTTTTTTTGTTTTGTTTTGTTTTTTTACATTTTTTTTTAATGTTTATTTATTTTTGAGAGAGAGAGAGAGACAGAGTGTGAGCAGGGGAGGGGCAGAGAGAGAAGGAGACACAGAATCTGAAGCAGGCTCCAGGCTCTGAGCTGTCAGCACAGAGCCCGATGCAGGGCTCGAACTCATGGACCGTGAGATCATGACCTGAGCTGAAGTTGGACGGACGCTCAACCGACTGAGCCACCCAGGCGCCGCTAGAGCCATTGTTTTCAGCCGCCTTGTTAAAGTGCCTCTAGGGAAGGAGCATTTATTGAACGCCTGCTGTATGCTAGCACTGTGCCAAGCCCTTTATAAACATTTTCTCATTTCAGTTCCTCAGCAGTCCAACAAGATAGATATTCTTTTCTCCAGTGGATGCAAGAGGCAGGTGAAGCCTCATTTAAATGCTTTGCTGACCGAGGTCCCCAGCTCCTAAGTGGCGGAGGTGGGTTTTAAACCCTGGTGCGGTGGTCCCACTGTGCCATGCTTGAGCCTAGTGCATGTTCACAGCCACCGGTCGTGCTGGGCCAGCTCTGTGCAAGTCTCAGATGTCAAGGCTGCCTGTTGGGCTAGTTCACAGATGGAAAATCAACTCCTTCCCGGCCTGATTTTTTGATTAATCCCGACATCTCGCAGTATCCCTGCTTTTCACACTCTGTTAAGGTGATGTGACTCAGCCTTTCATTTTTCTTCCCATTGTGTGACTGTGGTTTAGGTGGCAGTTGCTGAACTGATAGAGCTGAGGATTCAAGTCCCTGCTCTCTGCCAGCCTGGCCATGTCGCCCCACAACACAGCTTCCTGAAAGGCCAGTGCCCGTGCACTGGGGAGTTCCTCAGGCTTCAGGGCAGGCCCAGCCTCCGTCAGGAGGGAGCAGAATAAGTAAGCGGCCGCCTCCCCTGCCAGCAGGGCTCCACTGACCACCCACTCTCACTTAAACCTCACTCACTTTAGGGGCGCCTGGGTGGCTCAGTGGGTTGAGCATGTGACTTTGGCTCAGATCATAATCTCACGGTTCCTGAGTTCAAGCCCTGCACTGGGCTCTCTGCTCTCAGTGCCAAGCCCGCTGCGGATCCTCTGTCTCCTTCTCTCTCTGCCCCTGCCCCACTCACATGCGTGCTCTCTCCCTCTTGCTCACTCTCTCTCCAAAATAAATACCCATTAAAAAAAAAATCTCACATGCTTTAGACCCTCCCTGCGTGGAGGTGGAACCCCCAGACCACGAGCTCCGTTCTCCCTGTAGCTCCCTAAGATGTTACAGTCCTACCCTTCAGTCTCACTTTCATTTTATCTTCTACCGTGTTCTTTGTCCCTAACCCCTTGCTCTTGGGCCAGGTCTGCTGCCTTCACTAGGCTCCCAGCCTCCTGTCATCTCTTTGTAGCTTCCAGAGGCAGATTCCTGCCCTACTGTCTGCCCTCTGTCTTAGGTACCCCTCAGGTTTTTAGGTTACTCGTTAGTTAGTTATTCAACTTAGTGTCTGATTATTGACTCTCTGTTTGTATAGACCAGAGAGTGTGGGTAAGAATGACACGGAAGAGAGATAACCTAGCATAGTGGTTCAGGGTCCTGGCCCTTGAGCCAGGCTGTCTAGGATTGAATCCCAGCCCATCCTTATTATTTGTAACTTGGTATTAAGTTATACCAATTTAAAGCTATAGATACAGTATTTACAATATAACTGGTATATAGTAAGTGCTTAATAACTATTAGCTTGTTAGGATTGTTGTTATATAGTTGTATTCATTTGCTGTATAACAAGTTGCTACAAATTTAGAAGCTTTAAACAATACAAATTTGTTCCCTCACAGTCCCTGAGGGTGAGAGATTGGGGCATGGAATGTCTGGATTCTCAGTAGGGTCTCACTGGGCTGAAATCAAAGTGAGGGCAAGACTACAGTTCTCTTGAACTCTGGGCTCATGGACTTCCTTTCCTTGCACTTGGAAGGCCACAGTCACCATTTCCCTGCTGGCTCTTTGCCATGTGGCCCCCACAGGTAGCCCACACATGGCTCTTCACTCTCTTCCAAACTCAGATCTAAAAGTTCACATGATTTGGCCAGACCCACCCCAGGAATCCCCCTTTTAATTAGTCCAGAGTCAACTGATTGCTCAATTTAATTACATCTATGAGGATTCTACAAGGATCCCTTTTGCCATATGATGTAACATACTCACAGGAGTGACACGGTCACAGGTTCAGCCTCAGCGGGGAGAATGTTGTATGAGGGCAGGGGCACCGTGTTCTCTGGTAGGATCAACCAGCATCCACTCACCTGCAGTTCATTCCATATAAATGATACACGAATTCACCGACCCCTTCATTGTGAGAGTCTTGGCGTTAGTGAAAGATGTACATAACAGACTGGGTTAGTTTCCTAAGGCTGCCATAACAAAATTGTACAAAGCGGGTAGCCCAACATGGCAGAAGTTTATTCTCTTGTAGTTGTGGAAGCCAGAAATCCAAAGTCAAGGTGTTGGCAGGTTCATTCTTCCTCCAAAGGCTCTAGGGAAGAATCCTTCTTTGCCTCTTTCCAGCTCCTGGTGGAGGCTGGCCAACTCTGATGTCCCTTGGCTTGTGGGAGCATCACTTCCATCTCTGCCTCCACCTGTCCATGGCATCCTCCCAGTGTGTGTCTCAGTGTCCACATTTGCCTCTTCTTATAAAGATACCAGTGGTTGGATTAGAGCCCACCCTATTCCACCATGATCTCATCTTGATATATCTGCAAAGACCCTCTTTCCAAATAGGTCCCATTCACAGGTACTGAAAGTTAGAGCTTGAAAATCTTTTGGGGGGGGACACAGTGCAACCCACAAGGACCGTATCTGCATAAACCTTTCCTTCCTTCCTTTTGCCCAATGGCTTTTCTCTGTGTGACCTAGGTACCACGTCTGGACAAAAGGCCATGCTCCCACAAACTTCGCCAAGTGGCGGACTGCCACCACGCCTTACCGTGTTGAGTGGGAAGCTGATTTCGAGCCATATGTTGTTGTGAGAAGGGACTGCCCTGAGTATGACCGGAGGTTTGTGGGCTTTGGATGGAACAAGGTGGCTCATATCATGGAACTGGATGCACAGGTGAGACAATGGACTGTCATGGCTGTGAGGAAAGAAGCAGCCTAGACTTCAGGGCTGAAAGGGGACCTTGGAGGTGAGAAAGCAGAGCCCGAGAGGGAACAAGACATGGCCTAGGACCAGAAGTGAGAAAATGGCAGTGCTAATTCTTAGGGCTGTTGATTTCCAAACCTTCTTTCTCTACATTTGGGTGAGAGTTCGATTCCTGACCAGGACCCAGGCAAGTGTGAGTGTCTTGTGACAAAACATTCCACCCCCCATCCTTACCCAATTTAATGATGAGGATGAAAAATTGTCACTTAGCGTTAGAGCCATATAAGTGGCCCAAAGCATTTTAGGAGTTCCATATGAGTGACACAAGGCTTGAGGCTGAGGGGCAGCTCATTATTGTACGTTATAACTATAAGTGATGGTCTTTAGACTGTATTTAGTTGTGAAACACTTTCATTCATTCAATAATACTTATTAAACACCTGCTTCAGAAGAAATCAGTAGAATTCCAACAGGTTAAACCAGGAGTCTGCAAACTTATTCCACAAAGGACCAGATAGAAAATTTGGGGACTTTAGGGGCACCTGGGTGGCTCAGTCGGTTAAGCGTCCGACTTCAGCTCGGGTCATGATCTCACATTTTGTGAGTTTAAGCCCCACATCGGGCTCTGTGCTGACAGCTCAGAGCCTGAAGCGTGCTTCAGATTCTGTGTCTCCCCCTTTCTCTGCCCTTCCCATGCTCATGCTGTGTCTCTCAATAATAAATAAACATTAAAAAAATTTTTTTTTGAATTGGGGGGCTTTGTGGGGCCTACAGGTCTCCTTCTCAACTACTTAACTCTGCCTTTGTCATTCAGTGGTAGGCAGTATATAAACCAATGAGTGTGGCTGTGTTCCAATAAAACTTTATTTATAAAAACATGCAGCAAGCCGGACATGTTGCAATTCATCAGCCCCTGTGTCAAACAAACAAAAGTAAAGTTGATCTGGTTAAGTTAGGAGAAGGATTCCTGGGCCTCTCAACTCCACCTTTTTCTCTTTGTGTCTATTCACCAAGGCACCTGTTCATGGAGCACAGTGCACATACTTCTCAACAGGAGCACCAAATTCATAAAAAAAAAAAGCAAGGTTGGATATGCTCAGTGCTGCCTGGCCTGAGAATCACCTGGAGAATTTTCCAACAGCTCGTTATATTTAAGAGCAGTCCCAAGTGGTTTTAATAAGTATCTAGGGTTGCAAACCACCTGTGTAGATGGAAGGCTGTAGAATAGTGTCCATATTTAACAACAGAAGCATGACTGATAGTATTCATTTTGTCATTGATACTTGGAGGTAGTCTAGTGCTACTCACAGACAGAAATGTTTAGTCTGCCTCAGCTTCTGCTTGAACAAAAAGAAAAGTACTATTTTTGTATCCAGCAGTGTGGTGAGGTGAACTGGTTCAAATAAAATTAATTTTTCCAGCACTAAAACCTGGGCTTTGTTTGTTTTAGGCAATTTTGGTCGGATTCTTGAGCATTTCTTGCTTATTTCCCTTTTTTGCCAGTAGCACAGCCAATTTTGCCCTTTCCAGTGATTGAAGGAAATAATGAGGTCATACCTGACAGGTAATCCAGCCACACCTACTGGGGCTAATGGGATCGGTGAGCTGCTTTGTCCCTGTAGGAGATGTCGCAACAGCTAAGCTCTGACAGTTCTTGCATTTTCTTTTCAGGAATTTTTCTTACTCCTCCTTACCATCACCTGTCATTTCTTGCTGCGGTCAGTGTTCTTCCATCTGTAACAGATGCCTTTCTCCATTTTTTTTTTTAATGTTTATATATTTTTGAGAGAGAAAGAGAGACAGAGAGAGTGAGAGGCAGAGAGAGAGGGAGACACAGAATCCGAAGGAGGCTCCAGGCTCTAAGCTATCAGTACAGAGCCAGAAGCAGGGCTTGAATTTGTGAACCACAGATCATGATCTGAGCCGAAGTCAGACACTTAACTGACTGAGCCACCAGGCACCCCTACCTTTCTCCATTCTGATTTTCCCTCTCATAGTTTATTCTGATCTGTTCTGGGCCGGGAAACTAGATGATCAAAGCCTATCAGACATTATGTCCAAAACCAGAATACACAGAGTCTGAGTGAAGGTACACCGGATTCTCCTCTGTTACACGTTCTAAATTTATGTCACTCATTTGGGCTGTTTGGAGACATTTTATTTTTGGTCTGAGTTTCTATCTGTATTCTGCCAAGCGGAGGCCCCTGTATGGCGATGTGACGTGTAAGAAGGATAGGTAGGCAAGAGCTTTGTTCCTAATGAGCGTTCCATGAAAGCTCGTGGAATCTATGAGATTCCATTGGGATCTTTTTTTTTTATTATTCCTTTTTTGTCCCCTCTTGTGTACTAGTATGTTAGTCTGTCAAACCTCATCAAGCCCTATGAGAAATCACATAAACAGACATCATTTAATTGAGCAACAGAGTCTCTCGTGGCTTATGTCATTCTAGAACAACCACGTGGGCATGTACTTACATTTATCAAGAATCTTTCATGGGCCATGAGCTCTGCCCAGCATCATCCACACATTATTAGTCATCTTTCAAGGTAGGTATTATTACTTTTACTTTATAGATGAGAAAACTAAGGCATAGAGAAGCCAAGAAGTTTGTCCAGAGTCAGGGAAACAGCCCTGCTCTGTCCCTCTCCAGCATGGCAGGCTTTCCATGGCCCCACCCTCCTTGCTGACATCATTCCCCACTTCATTCAGTCACTTTGTCATTTGGTCATGCACTTGGGCATTCATCATGCATTCTGGAGGGTTCTTGCAAGCGCTCTCACACTACTCTTGTCTTCCAGGAATATGAATTCATCGTGCTGCCCAATGCCTACATGATCCACATGCCTCACGCCCCCAGCTTTGACATCACCAAGTTCCGGTCCAACAAGCAATACCGCATCTGTCTCAAAACCCTGAAGGAAGAGTTTCAGCAGGACATGTCCCGCCGCTACGGCTTTGCCGCCCTCAAATATCTCACGGCTGAGAACAACAGCTAGCACCAGGAAACCCACCCCTAGGGAGAGACCTATTCTGCAGGGGAAAAGCCACTTTGCTATTTGGGGCCCAGCCTTCAAACTCAAAATTTGAGCAATGCTTTTTTGGTTTGTTTTTATTTGTCTCTTTGGCCCAACAAAGCCACCCACACTACAGAGATCTGGGACAAGGATCCAGCCAGCTTCTCTCTGCTCCACAATCTGGCATTCCCAGAATGTGGAAGAGTAGCTCATCGACACAGTCTCTTCAAGAACGGGACACAGGGGTGTTAGAGGGAGCAAAGGGGTTATCCTACTAAAAAGCCACAAAACCGAGCTGGTCTTTAGGGATGTTCTTGTTGCTTTTTAAGAAAGGGAAGTCAGGGTGCTGGGGGTTAGCGATCCCAGAAAATAAAGGCAAAACTGTCTTTTTGTCCAGAGGAAACTTTCTTTTGTGTCCTGCAATCTAGCTGTGTATCCAAGGTGGGGGCCATCCAATGATCTGAACCAACTATGTGGAAAGACCCAGTGGGGACATTATACCTGGTGGGACCTGGAGGTGGGGTGGGTTGGTTCTTTATCCTCAAAGTCGCTCTTGTTTTGCTTTGATTTGTTTTCCTTTGAGGGGATTTTGTTTGTTTGTTTTTGGTCTGGGAATCCAAAATTGAAAACTTGATCTTTTAAGTCTCTGAAAGAGAATCAGCTGCGTCAACCAACATCCCCTTATGAGCAGTGGCCCAGCAAGGAGGACAAGAGTCTTCAGCCAATATTTAAACATGGGCAGCCCTCTTCAGGATTCTCACTGAGGCCCCCATGACCTTGAATTCCCTACTCTCCAGAATCCAGGGGCTAAGACGGGGACTGTGGAAATAGGAAGACCATCCCGTCTACAACCAGTCACATTTTCTATTGGCAGTGACCGCTTCCTGAAGAAAGGGCTCTGAAGGGGCTGCTTTGGTGCATATGAAAGGTACGAACCTCCCAGGCCTTCAGAAGAACTGTAATAGTTCACACATGCCCAATTCCGAAGATTCACATGTCCCTTTGGAGACCTTGAGGAAGAATGTGTTGGGTTCCTCTGACTCCGTGCTGCTTCGCTGCGGGTGGGAGGAGGTCACAGCCTGGGGCTCCCTCTGGGACCTGTCCAGAGGGCAGGCAAGCACCTTTACCATTACAAGGATTGAGGAGACGCTGGACTTTTTACCCATTTTCTTGAATCTTCAATATTAATGTTGTGTTTACATTGATGAGAACAAAAGTCCACGCCCTCCTCTAGGCTGGGCTGTTTGTATTGAGTTGCAATGTGACCAGCGAACGCTGCATTCAATAAACGAAAGTACGGACTGTGTCTCCCCCGCTCCCTCCCTCCACTCCTGTAAGAAGCTGCAGAGGGTAGCTCCAGGGTAGAGAGCAAGATCGATAAACAGCAACTTTACACTTTGTGTTCTCCCGTTTTGTTTTTCTCACCATTTGAACCTTAACCTTGTTTTCTCCTTTTCTGAGGTTAGATCTCACCACACCCTCTGACCCTCAAAGCGTCTTCAGAGTCTCCGTCCAGCTTCTGTCTCGGCACGGGAGCCAGATGTTTTATATCTCAGATGCTAGCACGTTAAAACCTGGTCGTCAATAGCAGAGTGAGCCTCTAAGGCTCTGTCCTGGTGGCCATGTGACACCCCACTGCAATCTGACCTATGAGACCCTTCCATGTGTTATATGCCCAAGGGGAGATTTCACTCAGGTTGATTTTTAAAAACTTAGGAAAACAATAAGACTCACCCTCAGATACGGATAAGTTTGTGTGTCTGTAGGCATATGTGTATGTCTGTCATGGTATTACATACATATAGCATATAGGTAGCATGCATATCACAATATATGAATACTGTAAAAAGTAGACTATCACAAAAGTATTCAAAGTACATGGTGAAGTCCCCTTTCTCCATAGGTGTGTGAGAGCCAGCCCCGACCAGCTCATGAGGACTTACTGTGTGCATCTTTCTCCTACTCTTGTGTTTGAAATTGGCCATGATGGAAGTATTTACACCATGGGAAATCTGAAAAACACAAATCAGGGCCCCCCCCCCCCCCCCAGCCAAGAGCTGGTTGTTAAACATTTACCAGCACACCAGTGCCTTTTTATCTTCGTTGTGTACACACACACACTCGTTCACTCACTCAAAAACTCTCTTTTCTAGAGAAGACCATTGTTAATAGATGTAATTTTTAATTAATCACTACCAGCTACTTGAGCCAAGTGAGAATATACAGTAGTACTAGCTCTTTGATGTTAAAAATCAATTTTTAATTCCCTAAAGCCTTTTATGTTTTAAATTTTTCACAGCCCCTGGATCCTGCCCAGCCACCTTGCTTTTACTTGCGTTTCTATGGGTATGAGAATGACCGTATCACTTACCATGCAGACTGGGTCACCTCTGAGAAGAAGAGAAGGTACTAAGTGCTTTGAGACAATAGGTATAAATTGGAGGACAATGTAGCTTCATGCACACTGAATTTGTTAAAGCCCGAAACTGACTCTCCACACCAACAGGAGAAAATCCTATTCCCCCAAAGACAGGTGCCTGACACAGTGAAGCCGGTCTCACTTAAGGCTAGAGCTCAGAGGCTAAGGCCCAAGTTCAACACAGAGGCTGCCAAGTCAGTGGAGGCTGAGGTCTGCAGAGCCAACAGAAGGAACTTCCAGAACTTAGCCCACAGCGGCATCTCACTGCACATCCCAGTTCAAGGGTGGGGGGCGCTGCCTGTGGGCAGAGGCAATCACTATCGATGTGGATTCCCTAGAATCAGTTCCCCAGGGCAAAACAAGCTTATAAATGGGCCACACGGATGTTTTCAGGCCTAAAGAAGCCAATACCATCTTGGCTTTCAGCTGGGAGGAAAAAAAAGTTCTTCTCATTTAGCCCCCATACTATTCCCTGGAGAGTTAAGATTTATCAAGTAACTACTATGTAAAAGGGCCTTTGCATGCATTAGCTCATTGAATCCTTGCAGCAAGGCTGCAAAATGAAAATTACTGCTTATAGATGAGGAAACCGAGGGAGCTCTGGGAAATTAGCTTCCCTGAATTCACATCAATAATATACGGCAGAACCAGAATTTAAACCCATGCCTACTTGGGTGGATCCAAAACCACATAACCTGCAATGCTCCTTCCTTCCCCAGTAAGAAAGAAATCTATCAAATATTGGCCAATGAGAGCATTTGAACCTATATGGGAAGAGTATTAGATTTCTAGACTTTCTCCAACATCCATCCAATAACACTGTCCAGACAGCAATTTCCCCTAGAAGCTCTAAATCTTGCTATGCTCATGGACTTCCTGAAAATTCATGTGAAATAGGCCTGGCAGTCTATAATCATATTTAGACATGGCTGGGATCAACTCTAGGAAGCAGTAATTCGTTCCCTGAATGCGTCTCCTGGGCTACCTCCTAGATTACATGGCACAGGTCGAGACACTATGTTTTAATCTCGCCCTTAGACCCGAACTCAGCTTGCTGCTTCAAAGTGATCTGAGTGTTGAGCTGATTTACAGAGCACATATTTGCCGAGTTGACTAATAGCTTCTTTGTACCCCATCATGAAAGGACAGACCCTACTTTAATTCTGTTCCTTTCAAAGACTCTACTGTCTTTGAGTTAAGGCTTCATTTGTGGTCACCCGGCCTTTAGGGAGCTCTGTGTTAGTGGAAGAAACGTGATTAAAATCCCCTCCAACACGGCTCCTGCACACTCTCGGGGAAGATAAGAGCCACCATTTACTGAACTAAGACTTCTATGGTAGTTGGCACTGATGAATCTTCACAGTGGCATAATAATATAAGGAAGGTTTGACTATCCCTACTCTTTAGCTAATGGAACCAACCCCTCAGAGCAATTATGTGAGTTGCCCAAAATCACGCAGGTTGTTCATGAAGGTTCTGGAATTTGAGCCAAAATCTGGCTGACTTCAAAAACCCATGTCTTTCCACTCTGTGCTGCTGTCTCCCCATATGACATTGAAATCAGTTTGGCTACAGGCTTATGCAGCCACATCATCATGTAGTTCATGGTGATATGCTTTTTTTTTCCTTGCCTTATTAATCATGTATTTATCTTCAATTTAATGCCATTGAAGTTTATGAAATGTCAGTTATCCACTAAGTGCATTCTAAGTAGTTTCAGACCCATAGAATCTAATGTCAGAGATACCATGGTTTTTGTCTTCATTCATTTAACAAAAATGTTCTTAGTAAGAACCCCCTCCCCTGATTTCAAGGAATGATTGATAATATCGGAAAGGAGATAATGGGGGCACCACAGAAATGTTGGGTTTCTTATTGTGACTATTTGATGGAGTTGGTCCTTGTTTTTTTCCAACACAGTCTTGAGAGATAGTGTTTTCTGGAATGAAAGGAGGTCGGTCAGTTTTGGGAAAGTGTTTCCCAAGGTTTGGGACCAATGAGGCTGGGATGATGTCATGGAATGACTAACAGAGTTTGCCCAGAGAAGAACTGTCAAGAGATTCCTGGGTACGTTATGCTGCTGAAATTCTGAAGGAAGGAAGGAAGGGCTCCAGTGGTGGCGTCAGAGTAATTTCACTGTACTAATATTTCTTTCTTCATTCCACAAAGAATTTATGGAGCATCTACTGTGGGATGTGCACTGTGAATGCAGCAGCAACCCAGGCACAGCCAGCTTTCAGGTAATATATTTACCTGGAGAGCTAAAAAACATACAATGCTGAAATAGGTCTTATTTTATTACACTCACGTCAACAATTTTAGGTTTTTTTGGTGTTTTGTTTGTTTTTTTAGACAAAGAGTGCAGGAGCGGGGGAGAGGGACAGAGGGAGGGAGAGACAGAGAGAGAATCTTAACCTGGGTATGGAGCCTGACTCAGCTCAATCCCACAACCCTGGGATCAGGACCTGAGCCGAAAGTAAGTCAGATGCTTAACCGACTGAGCTACCCAGGTACCCCAGATTATTTTTTTTAAACTTACACTTGCATATAGAAGAGTTGTAAGAATAATACAAAGAACTGTATGCCCTTCACTTAGATTCGATGATTGTTAACATTTGACCACTTAGGCTTTATATCTGTCTATATTTTTTCTGGAACCTTTAACAGTGGATTGTAGATGTTACACCCCTTTTAATCTGAATACTTTAGCATGTATTTGTTTTAAAGGACATTCTCATATAACCATGATGCAGTGATGAAATTCAAGAAAAGTTTGCTACAATATGACAATCTATTACACAGTCTACATTCACAGTTTGCTGATTGCCCTAATAATTTGTGTCACAGTAACCACATCCATCCCACCTCTAACTCCAGGGTCCAATCCAATCTAAGACACATTGCATAGTTGCCTACAGTCTCTAATCAGGAATAATTCCTGGGTCCTTTGCACTTTATGACAATGAGATTTTTGAAAAGCACAGTCATTTTGCAATAGTTTAGTGTTTTGAATGAGAAATAGATATACATATACAAAGCAATTCATGAAATAGGTACATATGCATGTGTGACTTTCTAAATTCATTAATATTATATATTATATTGTATAACATAAAATTGTATGGCAAATAGCGTTAAAGAAGCCAGTCCTCAGAAGGTTCACCATCAATGTGTGTGCATGTGCATTGCTGAGATGGTCCAATAGGTGGGATGCTATGGCAGGCAGCACATACAGCCATGGGGACACATCACTAACCCCACTTAGTTATCTTATCACCAATGAAAGTGATCATTTTCTATTTACTTGAAATTTAAGTAGTCACTTTTAAGATACACGCATTAGTCGAAATGCTTTGTGTGTTAGGATGAATGTATATTACATGTGGATGTAAATGTGGACATTTTTAGCTCAGTTTCTCAGATCTACAAGAGAAAAGATAAAACAATTCAAGAATTCTTACCTTCCCCCCCCCCAACTTCATTATGTATGGACCCACATTCACCAACTTATTAATATTTTCAACCTACCCAAAGATTATTTAATACTTAGGTAGAGCTGTGCAACTAGGTTTCCTTCCCCATGAATATTAAGGTCAACATCTAGTAGGATCAGAAATGTCTTCTAAGTAGGTGAGAGAAGACTGACCCGCTGATAACCAACACCCTTGATGTGGAAGGACAATGAGCCCTCTTTGTATACCCTGGCTTGGTAATCTGGCCTCAAAACCAAAAGCCCCACTCAAAAGTGTCTGTTTTCCTGGTAGTCCCTGGTCACTGTGTTATACCAAGCTAGCCACTCTCAGATTCCAAAGTCCCAGGGGCCCCTCCCTGAGGCACCCTGCAGTCCTGCGTGGCTTGTCTATATGCCTAAACAATGGCAACTCTGAGCTTGGGCATGTCATTAACTCTGAGTTCCTTGAATATAAAAAACCTATGTCTCGCCCAGCAGAAGAGATTTATGGGAAACCTCCAGTTAATCCTATCTGACAACAAATCCACTTCAAACATTCTAATACTGCTCAGGGCTACCTGAAGCCATCCCAGCTACCATTTATGCGGGACTTATGGGCTGGTGTGCTAAATTTCTTCTGTGGTCTGGAGGAATCCCATGAGAGGAGGGATTATTTTCATAGATGGGGAAACCAAGGCTCAGTGGAAGTACTTGGTAGGGCCACAAACCAAACACTATTTTTCTGACTCCACAATTTTGGTGGATGGAAGTAAATGCGTATGGGGTTGGGGGCGAATCAGTGGACAGGAGTCTCTCTGCTGGTCTCCCGCAGCATTCCTGAACCCAGTGTACATAAAGCTAGACCTCATGGTCTCCCTCCCCGAAAGTCCGGGTTCTCTTTTGTTGCTTGGTGTTGTGAACCATTCTGAACGATGTAGGCAAGGATCAGTCAGAGCTGGGAAGGAAGGGGGTGGACAGACATTTGCTGACTAGTATGCAATTTGCATTATTTTATTTAACCAGCAATAGGTGTCTCCTTGTTAAAGGTAAGAAAACAGAAGCTCAGAGACGTTAAACAAGAGCCGTGAAAAGAGCCGGATCTAGGTACTCCAGAGCTCATGATGTTGCCAGTTGTCTGCACTGTTTCCCAGGGATTTGGCTAACACAAGGTCATAGAATCTTTGTTTTTCAAAGGACCTTAATAATGAGAAAAAGCCTAGTCATCAGTGGGGTGTGTTTCCTCTTTGGCTTATAACTAGTGCTTTTCCAACATTAACGTGCATGGATTGTGAGCATTTATTAAAAGCTGATTCAGTGCAGGGCGCCTAGGTGGCTCAGTAGGTTAAGCATCTGACTTTGGCTCAGAACATGATCTCGCGGTCCATGGGTTCCAGCCCTGCATCGGGCTCTGTGCTGACAGCTCAGAGCTTGGAGCCTGCTTCCTCTCTCTGTCCCTCCCCCACTCATGCTCTGTCTCTCTCTCTCTCTCAAAAATAAACATTAAAAAAAAAGCTGATTCAGTGTGTGCATCCCCAGATTCTGCATTTCTAACAAACTTCCACATGATGCAGAGGCTCCTGGTCCACACACGTGATATGGTCTCATGCCTTTAAGCATCAGTCACTCAGCTTCTTTCCAAATCTTTGTGGAGCTCTGACAGCATGCCTAGCAGGCATCACTAGATACCTCGGAAAATTGCCGTTCAGGAGATTGGTTCATTTTTAAGAAACAGTGGCTAAGGTTCAGCAACTGTGCCAGGTGGTGGTAATTCAAAGATGAATTAGACACAGTCCTCAAGCTCATGGAACCACCCTCCCCACCCTCCCTCCCCGTGTCCAGTAGGAAGAGAGGTGTGTGATGAGTGACATACGGGGAAGTATCGGGAGAGGGACTGAGGGTGTTATGGGAGCTTGGCAGAAAGGAGCTCACTCCAGGCTGGGCTCCTGGAAGGCTCTCAAGACAGATGACTCCTGTTAAAAATTATTGATTGACACATGTTAAAATGGTAAGGATGGCTTTATTCAGGTGTTAAGACTGTTGCAGTAGGGGAGAGAAACGGAGCTCAGCTCCAGATACGGGGGGGGGGATTTATAGACAAGCTGAGTGGGGTGGCGGCGGTGGGGGGGGGGGGGCGGATTGGTAGATGGAAAATCACCGAGACCTCAAGGGTAGTGAGAGTCTTCCTAAACCAAATTAACAGGATTCTTGCCCGTGCAGATACAGGACTTATGCATCAAAGGTGGGGGTGAAGAACTTGGTCAGATGTCAAGGCTGATCATCTGTCAAGGGTAGAGGATTCTTACTAAGCTAACTTGTCAGCAGGATTCTTTGCTATAATGGGCTGAGCTCACCACAGAATGGGAACAAACCATGTCACGAAGAGGGCTCAGAGGAGCCCATACAGAGTTGGGTCAAGGAGAGAGTCTTTGTCACATCTGACAGAGGACAATCACTGGCCTAAAGAACAAGGAGGCAAACCTGATTTAAGTGGCCTGCCCAGCAGGGAGAGACCTGAAACTGGCTTGTTTTTCTTTACCATAATTCAGGTCTGATTTTGCCATGAATGGATTACAATATGATTTTATCCTGTGGGCTCCAAGAGCCTTACCGACAGGACTAAATGTAGTTGGTGAATTTCAAACCGTCCCTCTGACCTTGAACAAGACATCTCTTGAGCTCAGTTTCTGTGTTTATAATATGAGGCAGTTGGTTGTGTGTGTCTCTGAACAGAAATTCTGTTATACCATTTGGTTTTGATTTGCTAATGATTTTAGGAAGCACTTGGGTAGTGCTTGCTATGTATCATAATTCTAAGCACCTTACATTTAGAAAATTCATAAATTAGTTTAAGTAGTAACCTTAGGTAGGTACTATATTACCAGACCTATCTTGTGAAGGGGCACATTGAGGCACAGAGAGGTTAAGTAGTTTGCCCAAAATCACACAGTAATTAGCAGAGCTGGGATATGAATCAAGCAGGTTGGCCCCAGAGTTCACATTCTTTGTTCTTTTTTTCTTTTTTCTTTTTTCTTTTTTAATGTTTTTGAGAGAGAGAGAGTGAGAGAGCACACAATCAGGGGAGGGGCAGAGAGAGAGGGAGACACAATCTGAGGCAGGCTCCAGGCTCCAAGCTGTCAGCACAGAGCCCGACGTGGAGCTCGAACTCATGAACAGTGAGATCATGACCTTAGCCAAAGTCAGACACTTAACTGACTGAACCACCAGGGGCCCCCAGAGTTCACTTCTTAACCACTATGTGCTACTGCCTCCCTGATGGGGAAAGAAAGATGCAATTATAACAGATTCCTCATTATGCATTTAATATCTTTGCTGGGTGTATCAGTTTTCTATTGCTGTGTAAAAAAGTACCACTCACTAAGTGGCTTAAAACAATACACATTTCTTATCTCACTGTTCCCAAGGATCAGGAGTCCAGACATGGGTTGGCTGGGTCCTCTGATCAGGGCCTCACCAGGCTGCCACAGAGATGCGAGCCATGGTATGGTTCTCATCTGGAACTCAGGGTCCTCTTCCAAGTTCACTGTTTGTTGGGAGAATTCAGTTCCTTGTGGTTGTACGACTGAGGGTGCCACTGTCTTTTTTTTTTATTATTTATTAACTTTTTAAATGTTTTTTTTTTTTTTGAGAGAGAGAGAGAGCATGAGTAGGGGAGAGGCAGAGAGAGAGAGGGAGACACAGAATCCGAAGCAGGCTCCAGGCTCTGAGCTGTCAGCACAGAGCCTGATGTGGGGCTCAAACTCCCAAACCATGAGATCATGACCTGAGCAGAAGTCAGATGCTTAACCGACTAAGAAACCCAGTCTTAGGTGCCCCTATGCTTTTATGTTTTTAATTAAAGTATACAGTATTATATTAGTTTTGGGTGCACAATATGATTCAACATTCCTGTACAGTACTCAGTGCTCAGCACAATTGTACTTTTTTTTTTTTTTAATGTTTACTTATTTGTTTTGTGAGAGAGAGAGAGCAGGGGGAGGAGCAAAGAGAGAGAGGGAGAGAGAGAGAATACCAAGCAGGCTTCATGCTGCCAGCACAGAACCTGACACAGGTTCAAACTCACAAACTGTGAGATCATAACCTGAGCTGAAATCAAGAGTTGGCCACTTAACCAACTGAGCCACCCAGATGCCCCTAACTATACTAATCCCCTTTGTCTATTTCACCCAGCCCCTGCCTCTCCCCCCCTCCCCCCACCCTTCACATGCCCTCTGGCAACCATGAGTTTGCTCTCTGTACTTATGAGTCTGTTTCTTGGTTTGTTTGCTTGTTTGTTTTGTTTTATAAGTTCTACATGTAAGTGAAATCATGTGGTATTTGTCTTTCTCTGTCCAACTTACTTCACTTAGCATAATACCCTGTAGATCCATCCATGTCGTTGCAAATGGCAAGATCTCATTCTTTCCTATGACTAATATTCCATTGTGTATATAGACCACATCTTCTTTATCTAGTCATCCATCGATGGACACTTGGGTTGCTTCCATATCTTGACTATTATAAATGATGCTGCAAGATCCCAGCTTTCTTGCTGGCTGTTGGCCACGGCCACTCTCAGCAACTACAGGACACCCATCATTCCCTGCCAAGTGGTCCCCTGAACAACATGCCTGTTTCCTTCTTTGAAGCCCTCGAGAGGTAACCTCTCCCTCCAGCTTGCTAAGACAGAGTCTATTATAAAGTAATATAATCATGGGAGTGATACCTCATCGCATCCCCAAGCCCTGCCCACACCCAGGGCAGGGTAGAGTTCTACAGGGCGAGCACACAAGGGTATGAAAAACTTCAGGGCTTCCTTAGAATCCTGCTGCCACAGAGTGGGAGGGAGTGGGGGATTCCGATGTGAATTTGTGGTCAGAAGGATTTCTGCGAAGCAAGTCCACTGCCTTTGAGGGAAAAGGAATTAATCAGTTATCAGCCCAGCTGAAAGGCACGACATTCTGTGGGAGCATGGAGGGGCACCCACCCCAGGCTGAGCATCAGTTCCGGCTTCCTAAGGAGGTTACCTGTGAGCTTCACACTGAGAGGTGGGTAGGACCCTAGGCCTTCATGCAGAAGAACCAGGCTGTGGGAGAGACAGGATGGCCTGTGTCTCCCCACTGCAGAAGAACCAGAGGTGACACCAGCAAGGATGGACTGTAGGCCTTTAATAGAGAAGAATGTGACTCTCCTGCCTACCCCCTGTGCCCCAGAAGGGGTTTGGCCAAAAGCAAAGGAGGAGGGAGAATTTTCCAGAAGTTCTTTTAGAATGGCCTGGTCATAAGAGCTCTGTACTTGAGATCAGACCCGCATGAGCTCCTGTGTCTCCCAGACCTCTTCACAGCCAGGTGATGGTGAAGCCAGTTAGCATCTCTGCCCTGGGTTCACTCAGCTGTGAAGAAAACACTGTGAAAAATCCTGCCTGTCTCTTAAGATTTGTGTCAAGATTGAAGGCATCAGCATGAGTGGATATGTTTTACCCTCAAAGCACTCCATCCATACAAAGTATTGTTTGCGAGAAAACTCTTCATGCATTTTTTTTTCCTGTTCAGTATCTGTGCTTTTTTGAGTGGGAAAAGGGAGCCAAGAGGTTAGTTATCATGAATATCCCTGAAATAGAGATTCTTCTGGGGCACTTGTCTGAAGAGCTGGGAGGAGCTGCCATAGCCATGGTGGATGTTGGTGGCCACACAGTTTGAGTCTCTGCTCTAGAGGGCAAATAAATCATTTCAGGGATGAGAAGACAGAAGCAAAAACACAATGAATTCTCAAACCCGTGACAGAGAAGACACAGTCCTTTATTCAGGATTCATTTCCTTCACACTTCAACACACTGACAGGACGTTGGGTGTAGAAGCATGTCACCGAAATTTTAGAATCAACAACAGGTTTGAGTGTTTGTCTGGGTTTGATTTTGGCTCAGGGTTTGTTGGTTTTGTTTGGTCTTGTATTGCATCTTAGCCTTGGTTCATTTTTTTCCTTTTTCACACTTTTTATAAAATAACCAACCTTTTCACACACTCTCCTTCAGAGAGCCACTTTTGAATCACAATTTGAATTTGGGACCCAGAAAAACGGTCCCAGTGCCTTTAGTCAACAGTAGCCCCTAAGGCCGTCTAACGAGTGAGCAGAGGTAAATTAGAGCCAAGACCCTGAGACAGAACCGCAGAATCCCAATTCTCATCGCTCTCTGGCCGTTTAAACATTGCAAAACTTGTGAGAGAAGATAAATCCAAAGAAAAAGTCTGAGTTTCAATTACAATGTCGTGTGGAGAAACCTCTTGTTGGCACAAGCAAGGAGTCACGTGACCCACCTCTATCCGGGCCCGACCGCACACTCCTTGAGAGAGAGGGCTGCCACTGGGTCCCATGACTGGTACTTTGTCCCCATAGCGGCACTCAGTCCTTGCTCAGTGTAAATCACCCGATGCCACAGAGACTGTCCTGCTCGTACTCTGTTGATGCCAGGCTTGGGCAATGCCAGGTGTGGTACCAACATGC
This sequence comes from Neofelis nebulosa, assembly GCF_028018385.1. NCBI lineage: Eukaryota > Metazoa > Chordata > Mammalia > Carnivora > Felidae > Neofelis > Neofelis nebulosa. Next base: position 14,214,862 of record NC_080789.1, read on the forward strand.
ACCAGGCACTAGCCTTTCATTCTGAAAACACGGACATCCGAAGGGAGAAACCCCTCCATTCCATGACAGGTATCGTCACTTCCCGTTCGCTGCTTCATGATCGTTTTTCTCTCGTTCTCATGTGTGCATTCTCTTCCCAGGGTGGGACAGGATGTTCTTTTAATTAAATTAAATGCAGCATTCAGTGAGAATGTGTGTGTGCTGGCTTCAGCCCCACAGGCTCTGAAAGAGACAGACGAGGCTCACTGCTTAGTGCAGGAGATGAGCACACAAAAACCATCAGTCAAGTAGGAGAACACAGGTGAATCAGGAACAGCAGCGACCCCAAGGCAGGGGCGGGGGTGGGGGGCAGTTTCCTTCCTGGGATTGGCTGCATGGGAGCATTTTTATGATGTGACTGCGGAGCAAGACGTCATAGGAGTCGAGAGCTCAGGCTCAAAAAAGTCCTCACTTCCCAGCTACTTATTGCACATCTGTGTCTCCTGTCCTCACTTGTAAGGTGATGACACTAGGATCCCCATTTTCCTCTTAGGTTTGCATGGGACAGCACCTGGGACGTAGTGAGTCTGCACATGTGCCCACACCTGCACACACACAGTTGATCCTTCTCCCTTTTTCTTCCCTGTGGTTTTCTCTGCCCCCTTCACAGAGGTTCCCTCTATGAATCCTCGAGATAAGGGAGAAAGGAAGGTCTTTCAGGCTGGACTCAGAGCCACAAGGCAGGAATGGGAGAGGGAAGGGAAGGGCTGGGCGGTAGGAGGCCTGGATGGTAGGGGACAGGATATACCTCCAATACCAGGAAGGAGGTCAAGAGACACAGAAGAGGAAAAACAGAGGGTCAACCCTGACTGCCTCTCGTGTTGTTCATGATGGTTTTTGCTAGTGTCCTATCATTTCATAGGGCTTCACGAAACAGTACTAAGAGGCAACACAAGCATTTTTATCCTGACTTTACAAAGGAGGAAGTGAAGTCTCCAGGGGTGAACCATTGTGCCCCCAGGCATGCATGAGAAGTAGAGTCAGAGCTGGAACCCAGGCCTGTGTCCCTGGGAGCCCTCTTTTGACATGCTTGGCAAGAGAGTGGCTGGGCCCAAGCAGTTCATGAAAAACACCCTCTCAGAACCTGTCAGTCTGCAGGGGGCTTCGGGAGGGGAAAATAAAAGGCTCTGGTTGGCTGGAGGTTAGCAAATAAAGGAAGCAAAGGTTGAAAAGCTTACAATAAATCATCCACGGATTTTCTTCAAGGTTCCCGGTTGACTGAACAATAAAACCGGCACGCAGAAAACAGACAGCAAAGGAGGCTCTCAGATTACTGAAGGGAGTGGGGGGAGGGGGGGTCTATCACGTTAGGCAGACACCAGGTACTGGATTCTGTGCTAGATGCATGGTCTGTATTATCTCATCCAAGCCTCAAGCAACCTCTTGAGATGACTGTGTGATCCTGGTTTCTGTAGGGGGTGGGCAGGGCGGGGGGAGGGTCAAGGGGGTGAAGCAGCTGGTCCCTGGCTCCCCAGGGCTATTGACTCTGGTCTGCCAGGCTCTGAAATCTGTGTCTTTCCATTAGCACATACCCCAGGGAGGCAGAGGGATCTCCCATGGGATTCCTCAGAAGGGAATGAAAAAGAGTCTGAGGAAGATGCTTGAAAATGTAGGTTTTATTTGTATTCAGACATGATGAGGCCAACAGATCAGGGGATTTTTTTTTAATTTTATTTTTTTATTTTAAGTAATCTCTATGCCCAACATGGGGCTCGAACTCATAACCAAGAGTTATGAGAGGAGAAAGGAAGGGGGAGAGGAGAGCACACCCCTCCGCCCCTCTGACTGAGCCCGCCAGGCACCTCAGGAGAGGACTGTTATTGAAAAGACAGTTTGTTACTCACAGTTGCCAAGAGAAGGGGCGGGCACATCATGCAGGGCCACATGGGGAGATACCAGGGTCAGTCAGAGGCAGACGTGATGGAGAAAAACACTGGTAAGAGCCTTTATTACGGTTTCCAGGGAAGGGACTCGTGAGGCAGGGTAAGTGGGCTTAGGAGTGCCTAGTTTGAATAACTTCAGTGGGCTCTGGGGTTAGGGCCCAGAGTTGTCTGGTACCCAACCCTCCGGTGACTGGAGCAGGGGAGTGGCCCACAGTGTAACAGCCAGATACAGAAGGTGGTGGGGGGTAAGACCTTTGCATTGGTTGATTTGCATACGGAAGGCCGGCCCTGGGAGGGACAAGCCTCTCCAGGGTCAGCAAGGTCCCAGATGTCAGAAACTCATGGTTCTTGCAGAAAAGCAACATTCAACCAGGCAAACAGACATCACAAACCTTTCAAAGTGGCTAATAATGATGCTCCTGGGTGCTTCTCTGTGTTCTGGAACCAGAGAGTGGGACTCCCGAACAACAGGAGAGACCTCTCAATTGAATTACCATCATTTGGAGAAGTCAGGATGGGCATTATTCTCAGCGCCCTGACAGCAAGTAATTGCAGATCAAATGACCCAAGTGGATAAACTAATTGGAATTAAATGAGATTAATCAGAATAAGCCCTGTTATTCCTGTATCGGGAATGTCAAGACACTGTTTGCTAAAATGAAGAGGTATATGTAAAGCGCGTGTGTGTGTGCGTGCAGTGCACACACAAATCAGGCTTGCAGAGAAACAGAAGGCATCTGACTGTCCAGGTGGCCAGGAAAGTATGATGTGGCAAGGGATGGAAGGAATATTTTTCCAAGTGTATTTTTCACTCTCTGGATGGTTCATGGATATAAATAGAAATTGAATCTGCCTCCCCTATTACTTATCTTTAACATTATTTGTCAGTGTGCTTAAAGGTAAGGAATGGAAATAGGAATCAGATAAACCTTTCAGTGTTTCTTAGGATGAGGATAAAATTTCTTATCGTGGCTTATAGGGAGCCGCAGACTCCATCCTCCACCTCCATGTCTGTCTTCATCTCACACCGCACTCTGCCCGGCTGCCTGAAATGCCCTTTGCTCTCATCCAGCCACCTGTCAGTCATTCGTCCATCGCCAGTGCTAAGAAGCGTGCATTGATCTCTCCGTCCAAGTCAACACCTCAAACTGTGCTGTCAAAGCACCGAGGACTTCTTCAAAACACCTGCCACTGCTGAATTTCACAGTTGTGTATGTAGTGATTTGTTCAGTGACTCTCTGATGAGGCTGGAGGCTCTAGAGAGAGGTAGGGAAGAACTGAAACTGGTTTCATTCACCAGGGTAGCTCAAGACCCTACCCTGTAGTAGATGTTTGGTAAATGAATGAATGTATAGTTGAACTTGGCTTCTATTCCCAGACCCATCTCTACACAGCTTCTTATTCTCACTTTCCCTCTCTGAGCCTTCTTGTCTCCATCTGTGAAATGGAAGAACTGATTGCAAGGATTTCTAAGGCCTCTCCTGTTTCTATGTTGTAATGGGCTGTTCAAAGGCTTTCTGTGTCCTGCGGGGGGGGGGGGGGTGTTACTTCCTAGAGAGGTCTATTTCCTCCTCATTACAAGCAGAAAAGAACTTCTTTAAGATATGGGAAGGCTGTGGGGGAAGAGGGGCTTACAATGTCAATGGGTGGCCAGGGAAAGCCTCACTGATAAGATCAGAGACTTAGAAGAAGAGTGAGACATGTGGAAATCTGGGAAAGAGTAATCAGATAGAACAAAACAGCCAATGCAAACGCCCTGAGGCAGGAGAGTCCTTGGCAGGCTAGATGATTAGTAAGAAGGCAAAGATGGCTGAAGCAGAGTGAGTTGGGGAAGAATGAGGAACAGTGAGGAATCCAGAAGGAAGGACACCAAGCATAGAACACACAGGACAATGGTGGGCCATTGTAAGACTCTGGCTTTTACTCGGAGTGAGATGAGAAACCATTGGCGGGCTTTGAGCAGAAAAGTGACGTGAATTTAGGACCTGACTGGGTTCCTGGATGACAGTGAACAGATTGGCTATTACAAATGCACCTCAGATGCTCTAAAGGAATAAATTCCCTGGAGTTCTATTTCCATAAATCTGTGTCAGGTCATAAAGATACTTCCATTGCTGAAGAAAACAAACACAAATAAATGCCTTAGAAAAAGATAGCCTTAGAGTTCCAACCTCTCCTTCCCTACTCCCTTTCCTCTTTGTGTACAGTATATACAAACACACACTGGCTTTGGAGTAAACCTAGAACTTGAATTTTGTCTCTAAAAGTTACCAACTATGAGACTCTGAGTAAGTAATCGCTTCAATTCCCAGAACCTGGCAGGGAAGTCTGCAAAGTGAACACAAAAATGCATGTTAATATACGCCTCATTGGGCTGGTGGGAAAGTTAAATTAAAATGCACATGTAATTGGAGTGCATGGGTAGCTCAGTCGGTTAATTGTCTGATTCTTGGTTTCAGCTCAGGTCATGATCTCACAGTTTGTGAGAGCATCAGGCTCTGCGGAGCTTGCTTGGGATTCTGTCTCGCTCTCTGACCCTTCCCCCACCCCTCTCTCTCAAAAATAAATAAACATTAAAAAAATGGGGCACTTGGGTGGCTCGGTGGATTAAGCTTCCAACTTCGGCCCAGGTCATGATCTTGTGGGTTCATGACCTCGAGCCCCACATCAGGCTCTGTGCTGACAGCTCAGAGCCTGGAGCCTGCTTCAGATTCTGTGTCTTCCTCTCTCTCTGGCCCTCCCCTGCTCTCTTTCTCTCTCTCTGTCTCAAAAATGAATACGTGTTTAAAAAAATAAAAGAAGAAAATAAAATGCACATGTAATTCATATGGGGATGGAAGCTGGGATTGAGAGCACGGTCAGATCATAACAATACCACACATTTAAACAGAACTAATCATGTTTCCAAACCCTGTACCAGACAATTTTGTGAGGTATCGAGAAGAGAGATAATTATCCCCATTTTATAGATGGAAAGAGTAAGCCCCAGTGAGTTCGAGTGGCTTGTACTGGATCACAGAGTGAATCAGTGGCAAAGCTGAGGGGCTTTGCATTTCATGCAGGAGTTCTGCTCTTGCCCATTTCCCCTGTGTGCTCTTTCCAGTTGCTTCTCTCCAGTGTTTGGCTTCAGTTTGTTTCAACAGCCAACCAGCATCAAAGAATGTGGGGCATCTGTGAATGGCTTAAATAACAAAGGCCTTCCTCAGAGGTGTTATCCAAGCTCTGCCTAAGAATCTCTTCTGTAGTCCCCTGCACTTGTAAAAACCACATTTGAAAGATTCAAGGAGCCTGCCATCCTTAGGTAGGTTAATTCCTCCGGAAGAATTACCGCTGATAAGCGGATAAATTCTTGCCTTGCCTCGCTGACAGCTCCCTGCCCAGCTGGTAGAGGAACCGGCAAGAACTGCCATCCTGGACTTGATTTAGATCAATAAGGAACAGCTGACTGTCTGGACATGACCAGGAAGAGAACCAGGTTGGCACGGGGTGAAGGGAGGGAGCCCCCCCCTCCCCAGGCCCGAAACTTTGACAATGCAGATGTCAAATGTGAGGCAAAAAACGAACATGATGCCAGGAACTGACACTTCACCAAAGCAAACCGCTTTAGAAGGAGCCTAAAAATGAAATCTGACAGTATAATTTAAAGTATCCCTAGCCAGAGATGAAAGAAACACCTTAAGAAATTAATGCGTTTGCACAGGTAGGTCCTGTGTCTTAGGTAGGGTCCTTTTGGGTGCGAGGAAAAAATCACTTTGGATTAAGTTTAAGAAGTCAAAGAGGAATCTATTTAAAGGGTCCTAGGGTAAAGCACAAAATCCCAGGGTGGCTGTTAAACCTCTTTAATCTCAAACAATAAACTCAGATAACGTGAGGAATACTACATCAACTTCCACCTGGTTTGGATTCTCCCATCTTGCCATGTTGGAGGGATATAAAATCTTGGTTATCTGGGGGACCTCCTTGCCTACTTTGTCCAAGGGGGCTCCAAAGAACAGAAGAGCCTCTCCAGGTTTTGGACAGCAGTCCTGGGCTTACTTACACCCATCCTCCTAACTGGTAGTTCAAGTCAGGAAGCCCTGTCACTTTCGTGTAGAAGCAGACAGGATTAGCTTTGGCTGCATACGAAAATGAAAAACAAAATAGCAAGGCTTGATTAAGATGGAAGTCTCTTTGCCTCTCACTCATAAAAAATCTAGCCACTTTGACCTGGGAGGCCAGCTAAAATTTAGCAGGGAGAAGGAAAGAATAGCATTTGGGAAGCAGCTAGCAGTCTGTCATCGACGCCAGGTTCTGGGTCCTGGGAGCAGGGTTCTGCTTTCTCAGACTCGCGAGGCAGCCCTCCTGTCTGAGGTCCAGCGCATCCTTCCCAGACACTGTGTCAGAATGTCGTAGGAACCACTGCTCTTCCAGGCCATTCTAATCTCTACCCCACCTGGCCAGCTTCCCCCCGACACACTCCGTGTCCTCAGAGGTGGTCCTCTCTCTGTTTTACCCTCTGGGACACAGAGCACTGCCCTTCAACTAGTTTCGGGCTTTGGAGGAAAAAAAAACAAAAACAAAAACAAAACTAAGATAATAAAAATACCTTGCACTTATTAGTTTCTTTGTGACATGATGGTAATTGTTCTAAGAATGTTACATGTTTAGTTAATTGTCACGATAACCCTACAAGGGATGCAGCATTACCCTTATTTTACAGATGGGACAGCATGGTGATTAAGCCACTTGCCTAGGTTCTCACAGCCAGGAATTGACACAAGACTCTTCAAAACCAGATGGCCTGGCCCGAGACTCTTGCTCTCACCCCTGCAGCTCTACACTGCTTCTCTGTGTTGTCTTTAAGCAGTGTTTGCTTTCTGCCCTGTCATGTGGACAGTCAAGGAAATAGCAGTGGTCTAGTTCCTGCCTCATAATGGGAGCAGGAAGGAGCAAGAATAAATTGAAATCTTCAGAGATTATCCTGCCATGATTTGCTAGGACCTGGGAAGTCGTCAGGAGCTCATCTCCTTGGCTCACTGCCTCCAGTTCATTCTACACATCTGTCCATTCTCCTCTTACCAATTCATTGTGTACAGTCTGCCTATGCTCCATTTCATAACTTCTGAGGTCCTAATCTCTCCACCCAAGTGGCCAACCTAGACTCAAATAGCAATCCCGTCTCAGCTCTGAATTCCTGGGAGAGAGAGTCTGGTTTCCCAGATGTTCATTCTTTGCCTAATCAACTGTGGTCAAGGAAGATGATGGCTTTGCATGAAACTTAAGTCTGGCAGTGGGCTCTCAGAGAAAGACAGTGACCTCAAGAAGGGTCCTCTAGACTGTCTTTTAAATGAAAGCATGTGTACAAAATACAGAAGAAAAGGAGCACCTGTGTGGCTAAGTCAGTTAAGCATCCGACCCTTGGTTTTGGCTCAGGTCATAATCTCATGGTTCATGAGTTTAAGCCCCGCGTCAGGCTCTGAGCTGGCAGCACAGAGCCTGCTTGGGATTCTCTCCTCTCTCTCTCTCTCTCTCTCTCTCTCTCTCTCTCTCTCTCTCTCTCTCTCTCTGCCTCTCCCCTATTCATGCTGTCTCTCTTAAACACACTCAATTTTTTTAATTTAAAAAAAATACAGAAGAAGGGAACCATAGCCAAACAACAACAAATTATGGAACCCATAAGAATATTGCCAGAAAAGCAGAGGCTGGCAAAGTTGTAAATAATACTACAAGGGAGACAAGGGTATAGACTCAGTTCTTAGGGCTGATATTAGAATGTTAACGCATGAGAGAGAGAAAAGCAAATGGCTCAGTTCCTACTTGCCTTTACCACCAAGGGGAATAATTAATAAACGCTAGAAACGCTATCTCCAACCAGATACTTCCCAGAAGATAAAAGATAATAAAGAGAGGATTTAATATGCTTTAAATGAATTCAAATTCTCACAACCAGAATAATTCTACCTCAGGGCACAGGATGTATTAATAAAACGTGTCTCTGTTGATGGATCGACATTTCTGCTCTTTAAGAAATGATCCAGAAAGAGAGCTAGGCTAGAAGGCCAGGGGAAGGTAAATACTGTTCTGTGTTACCACGAGGTAAAAAGGAGACCCCCTCCTTTTATATATGCAGTTTGAAATTAGAACAAGAAAGCACTGAAAGAATGATCATTAAAAAGATGGTCTGTGAACACTCACAAGTTAAAAAGATAATTATTAGGAGTCAGCAATAGTTTATGGGACTGATTAATTTATTCATTTGTCAAAACATTTATTGAGTATGTAGTACGTGTGAGACACAGAGGTTATAAAAATATAGAAGGCTTTGCTTTACCACCAAGCTAGTAGCATTTACTAACAAAAATTCAGAACTAGCTTCACTTTCTTTCCTGAAACTACCTGCCAGTCTGGGGGAACAGGAGGATGCATTCAGATTTCAGCAAGCTCTCTGAAATGGACTCCAATAGCTTACAGACAAGATGGGGAGATTTGGACTGGCTGGTACTGGCTAAATATTTCCATCACTGGTTAAATCACCAGAGACTGTTGACTACCTGTCGGTCTTAACCATAGTTTGAGCTTCTCTGAGACCCAGGCATGCTGTTTCCCAGCAGGTGGGGAGGAGAAGTGAGCTGAAACACTGTGCACCTTCTTTCTGTCCCCAAGGCAGGACAGCAGTGGAGAAAATTGATCCAGCAATAGAGGCTGGTATTAGAATTTGAACAAAGCTAAGTAATAGCACCTCCTTTTCTAACCCTTTGAATTGGGGGAGACATGTGAAAATAATAGGCAAAGAGAGCCGAAGTGCCACTTGTACTACCAAGAGAAGAAGCTGATATTTGTAAATGTCACACATCTGCAGGCCAGCTGCTGATACTGATACTGAACCCTAGAATAGACAGATTCATCCACCCTGTCACAGGTTTTATATCCTGTCATCATCCATCATTGGCCAGACTGCCAAGTGACAGCAACCCCTGTTCCATGTTTGGCACAGTCCCAAGGGGAAACAGGAGGAAGGCGCTGGGTTACCAAAGCTATTTCTCCTTCAAAACTCATAAATCTGATAAGCGAGGATAGTTAAGGCCAGGGGCATTTCACTAGCTGAGACACTGCCACATGGAGGGATTCATCAGGAGTAAAAGAGAAAAGAAGCGTGTCTTTTTTAATGAGCTACAGAGGGAGCACACAGGTGAATTCTATTCAAAGGAACACAGTAGTCTATCTTACTACCAAAGCTCGAGCAATTGGCTCTAGGATATTCAACATGGTAGGGCACGTAGGGAATCAAGGGTCCAGGTAGTGAGCAAAAGATACAGTCAGATAGAGTCATGGGTCAACAATAAATGACGAGGTTCCAATCTTGGGAAAAAAGAAATGGCAAAAATGAGGACTGATGTTAGCTTAGTCAACACTCTGCGATTCAGGGTAATTCCCTGCTCTGGGGGTAGGTGCTTTCTGAACCTGGTCAGAATTTCTGGCACAGTCTTTCAATGCCTGAGCATTTGCAGACCACTTCACGTGTTGCAAGCTGACCACCAATTTTAGTTTAGATCCAGCTTGACAATGAGTAGCTCAAAACACGTCCAGGTGCTACAATCTTCATTCCTTCTAAATTGAAAGATACCAATTTACAATTATAAAGATAGTTAGATAATCCTGGATATTCAAATAAAGCATTGCCTCAGAAAGAATAGATTTATCACTGAAGATTGCTTTCCATGTTTCATTAGACATAAATACATCATAGGCAAAGTTTTACCTTTCAGAGAACCCTTCAACTTGAAAGATGAAAATACCAATTCATTCTTTGGATGAATGTGTCTTTGGAATATATTTCTAAATGCTTTGTGGCAGTATTGGGTGTGATTTTTCAGACATTATCAATAATATATCATCAGTTTCTCTCTCTGACACTGGAAGAAAATTATTAGCCATAATGATTGAAGGATTTCTTCACGGTTTGATCTTCTTAAGAAATCCTAATATTGTGTCCGGAACACTAGAAATTATAATCGTTTAGCTCTGAAATGACAGATTCCCTTTATTCAAGATACTGACTCCAACTTTGAAATATATATTAGTACATTCTAAGTAATTGAAGTGATCAAGTCACAAAGAAATGTTTTCTTTTTATTCCTAACTTTAAAACATCCATTTTTGTTTTTTATCAACCACTATGTGTCAGTCTATTTCTCAACACGTCGCAGTGAAAAGATGCACATATACTGGCTATGATTCAGTCACAGTAAAAATTTCCACAGGTTTTTCAACCTTGGATCAAAATCGAGAGGCATACTGTTGGCTACTAATGAGTCTCTGTGAATAAAATATTCAAGAAAATATGTGGGCACTATTGGTATGGGTCCCAGTGTATTTGTACTGTCCTCCTCTTGGCTCACAAAATCGTTTTAACTTAAATGAAAAAGTCTGCTGATGGCACAGGCTTTCAGTGATAATGAGCTGTTGAACATATCTCTGTCATATATGCCCTACACACATTCAAGGGGTTGATTTACACTCTGCATATGAGTGGTTTGATCTACATGTAAAGCAAAATATGTGCTAGAAATTCTCATCTAGCAATTTCTCTTCACATTTTTTTTTTTAGGATTAATACTATGTAATACCCAAAGGCATTAATTGGATTAAAGAATTTTGCAATGTTTTCACTAACTTTTCGGCTAGTTTATCAGGTTTTCCAGCAATGGACGCCTCTGGAGTGTTGGACTCTCTTCTACATCTGGCTATACAATTCACTTAAATCATACTAGCAAATACTATTTGGTGCAAGGACTGGGGGAAAAAGTGACTGGATTACCAAAGAAGTTCCTACTTTATTTGAAAATGCATAGCATTTCTTTGGCTACCTGTCAGTATTTGCAAAGATTTAAAACTGACAGTTCCTGGGGCAGCAGAAGCAAATGGATTACAAGCCCAATAAAATACATTTTTAGATACTTATTATTAAATTTTATATTTATATTTTTTTGGCTGGAGATTTATTCCTTACTCTATGTTATATGAAGACCTTTCCATAATTTGTAATATTACTTTACATTTCTCTTTCACCCTGTATTGTATGGAGATCTGTCCACAGTTTACATTTATAATATTATTACTATTTTTATCACTTTTATGTTTCAAAAAAAACTCCTTGGAGGCAATGACACATTTTTTAAAGAACATTTTGGAACATAAGGTAATACCGTAGAGTAACATTGAAAAGTGAAAATTTTATAAATGAAAACAAGCACATTGATAATGTAAATGATGTACAGTATTATACCATGGCCATGTGTGGCATGCATAAAACTTTTAGTGAATGCAATGATTTTAAGAAACTGAGATTTCTATAAAAAGCAGAAGTAATTTAATTCATATAAAATATATGAACAAAATTATTTCCTTGCTTTTATCTACCACTACCAAACCACTTGCAAAACACTGACTATTTGGGGTGGGGGGTGTACTCTTAGCACACAGATAGGGATGTGATAGGGTAAGGGAATAGTCAAGTCAGGATATGGAATGTGATGTGCCACGAAAGGGGCATGTCCACATGTCATCTTAAGGACACCTTCATAAACAGGGGAAGAAAGAAGGACGCAAAAGGCATGACTAGGCCATGAAATCCCAGAACGTGAGAGCAAGATCTAGTAACCAACCCCACCAATGAGACGTGATGGGAGAAGCCTCGTGAATCTTGCTCCAGCCTCTATCTTCTTAGGAGCTTGAGACAGGTTAAAGCTGGCATTGGCTCAGTTTTCTCCACCTGGAGCCAGCAGAATCAAAGGAAACAAAGTAAGGCTATTACCTTGGTCGCTGAATCTCAGATCTCAGAAGAGATGCTTATCAAATCTAATGAAAAAGAGCTAACGTGAATGACAAAAGCAGAACTCAAGGTTATCTTGACAGACTAGAATGAAGCATCCAAATCAGTTAAGTAAAAAATGTGTAGGGTAACACGAAATGTGTCCATTTAATTTCCAAAATTCAGCTGTGTAAGTGCAGACTGGAAGGAGACCTAAATGGACAGAATTCTTATAAGAACAAAAGAGAAAATATTTGTAGGACCACATATGCAAGTAAACCAATTCAGCATCAGAATATTAATGAAACTGCAGGCTACGCTAATCATTGTGTCCAGACATAAATATGTAAGAAAGTAATGGTAATAATGATGGCTTATCATTTCACAATATACTATTAGCAAAAGCATTTCATTCTCTTTGTGTTTTCCCACTGCACTCTGCATAATTTCATCCAAAATGGAATAGTTCTTGTCACTTTTTAAAAAAGATGGCAGCACTCTGAGTTGTCTTCATGAGGTTGTCATAAATAAATTAGATAGGATATGGGAAGCTAGCACAGAGCCTGGCATACAGTAGCTCCATAAATGATAATAGAGTCTAAAAGATTTGAATCCATAGGGGTAAATGAGAGCACAAGGATAAAATTTTTCTAAATTATTTTATCCAGTTTAATCTTCCTGATAACCCCTAAGGTTCTAGGTGCTACTCACCTGGCAAACTGTTATATATTCTTAAGGGCTTACATTAAATGTTACTTCTCAGGGGAAGTCTACCCCAGTCCCCAAACAAGTTTTGATGATTCCGTTCCATGCTCACATTTAATTCTGTAATTTCTACCTCCTAGCACCTGTCTCAATTTCTTGTTAACACTTGCTTAATTATCTTTACTCCTCACTGGATTACCTGCTTTATGAATATAGTGACTATGTCTGTGTTGTTCAACGTTATATTCCTAGTATCTTGGACAGTGCTTGGTTAAAAAAAAAACAGAGCTTAATAAAGACTGGCTAAATGAATGAATGAATGAATGAATAAAATTGAGGTTCAGAGTGTTTGAGATGCTAAAATTCTCATAGTTTACAGGCGGTGGGTACCCAAATTATCTTCCTCCAAATGGTTTGGGCACTATGTCCTATGTATTTACTTTAGGGAAGATCTAAATTTTTTCAAATCCTTGAAAGTGTGTTTTATAGAAGGAGTCAAGTTATTCTGTTACATCAGTGGACAAATCTGTATCTAGTAACCTATAGGGCAGGTAATTTCAGCTCCAAATAGGAAAACTTTTTTTAATCAAGTAGAATCATCCAATAATGGCATTTAGTAACTCTGGCATTTCTTGTCGCTGGATATTTTAGAGTATAAGAGAATAATCTACTATCAGAGACACTGGAAAAGAATTGATGTTGGTGGGAGTAGGGATCCAATCACTTAAAAACATTTTTTTAAATTGTGGTAAAATACACATAACATAAAGTTTAGCATCTTAACCATTTTAACTGTATAGTGCAGTAGTGTTATGTATACTCACATAGCAATGCAACAGATCTCCAGAACTTTCTCATCTTGCACAACTGAAACTCTATATTCATTAAACAACTCCCCATTTCCCCCCACCCAGCCACTGGCAACCACCACTCTACTTCTCGTTTCTAGGAGTCTGGCTACTCTAGGGGCCTCATATAAATGGAATCACAAAGGGGCGCCTGGGTGGCGCAGTCGGTTAAGCGTCCGACTTCAGCCAGGTCACGATCTCGCGGTCCGTGAGTTCGAGCCCCGCGTCGGGCTCTGGGCTGATGGCTCGGAGCCTGGAGCCTGTTTCCGATTCTGTGTCTCCCTCTCTCTCTGCCCCTCCCCTGTTCATGCTCTGTCTCTCTCTGTCCCAAAAATAAATAAAAAACGTTGAAAAAAAAATTTATAAATGGAATCACACAGTATTTGTCTTTTTTGTGGCTGGTTTATTTCATGTAGCATACTGTCCTCAAGGTTCATCAATGTTGTAGTGTGTGTGTCAGAATTCCCCTCCTTTTTAAGGCTGAATGATATTCCAAGGTATGTATGTACCACATTCTGTACATCCACTCACCCACAAATGGAGAGTTGGGTTGCTTCTACCTTTTGGCTATTGTAAACAATGTTGCTGTGAGTATAGGTGGATAAATATCTCTTTGAGGCCCTGTTTTCAATTCTTTTGAGTATATCCCCAGAAGTGGAATTACTGGATCATATGGTAATTCTATTTTGAGTTATTTCCATGGCAGCTTTACCATTTTACCTTCCCACCAGCAGTGCACAAGAGTTCCAATTTCCCTACAACCATATCAACACTTGTTATTTTTTTCTTTGATAATAGCCATCATAATGGGTATGGGATGATACTTCATTATAGTTTTGATTTGCGCTTCTCTACCGAGGTTGAGGGGGATCCAGTTACTTTTATTGTCCTTTCCAACTCTAAGTCTATGATAGCGGATTCTTTGATACCCATGTTATATGTTAGGGGTACCCAAACTTTCTCTAATTGAATTTCAAGTGCATAAATATAATAGGAAGTGAGGGTTGAATTTGTAAGTCACTATCAAGAATAGGGAGTTTTCATTTATTTGTTCATTCGTTTCTTCACTTACGCATGGAAAAAATGTACCGACCCTAGTATGGCAGATCATAGGAAAGCCCTAGGAAAACAAAGATGAATAAAACATAGTTCCAGACTAGTTGATGTCAGTCAAGAATTTTCTTGAGATGAACCAACAGATCAGAGAGTTTACCATAGGCTAGGTACTGTGCCTTAAATATAACTTATTTAATCCTTAGAACCTAGTTAAGAGGCAAGATATTTGTGATAGGCAGAATGGCCCCCTAAAGACATCCACAACCCAATCCCTGGGACCTGTGATTATGTTATGTTACACGGCAAAGGGAGATTGAGACTGCAGAAGGAATGAAGATTGCTAATCAGCTGAGTTTGAGATGAGGGATTAGCCTGGAATATCTGAGTGGACCCAATACAAACACAAGCATCCTTATAAGTGAAACAGGGAGGCAGAAGAGAGAGTTTCAGAGTGATAGGATGTGAGAAAGGCTAGCTGGGCCATTACTGGCTTTGAAGATGGAAAGGCTGCAAGTCAAGAAATGCAGGCAGCCTCTAAACACTGGGCAAGGCAAGAAAATGGTGTAACTTCTAGAACTTCCAGAAAGGAAGGCCACTTTGCTGATTTTAGTCCAGTGAGATCCATTTTGGACTTCTGACCTCCAAAACTGAAAATTAATTGTTGGTTTGAAAATTGGCCCCCATACAGAGGGCAAGGGGTGACCAAATAGAGGCAGACCACTCTAGATTGACAGGTGGCTATTCTAATAAGCAAGGAAATTTACACACAAGGCTTGTCCTAGGCAGCTGCAAGAGGGGTCATATATGTAACCACCTGCCAGAATCTTAAAAGTTTATATACAGGCCTTAATTAGGCTCAGTAATGTATTCAGTCCAGATGATCTCAATAACACCTTACTCTCTCCAGACTATGTCTTTGAAAATGGCTCCTATTGTGGGGAGGTGGGCAGAACGTACAGTCCAAGGACAGGGGAAGGACTGAGAAGACTCTGTTGGGGTTGCAGGTCAACCAAGGGTCACATCCTCTTGATGACCTCCTTCAACAGTAATAAATCTGTGTTGTTTTAAGTCACAAAATTGGTAGCAATAGGAAACTAATACAGCATAATTATATATTTTAGATACAGGTAAACTAAAGCTTTGGGAGGTTAAGGAAAGTCACGAGAGACCACAGCTCTGAGAGATGGAGTTCTGGTCAACGTCAGTGGCCTCCCTCTTTCTTCAGTCTCTCCCTGCCCTCTGAATGCAGGGACCAGTTTCAGATTACACCAGGGAAGCCCCTGGGAGGGCTACAAACCAACATAAAAGGAACAAACTGCTGATGAACACAGATATTACAAATGTTAAAACAGATGAATCTCACAGATAGTATGCTGGGAGAAAAAAAGCCAACACTAAAGACTACACACTATTATGGGGCACCTGGATGGCTCAGTTGGTTAAATGTCCAACTTTGGCTCAGGTTTGATCTCACGGCTCATGAGTTCAAGCCCCATGTCAGGCTCTGTGCTAACAGCTCAGAGCCTGGACCCTGCTTCGGTTTCTGCCTCTCTCTCTCTCACTCTCTCTCCCTCTCTCTCTCTGCCCCTCCTCCCCTCCTTTCTCTCTTTCTCTCTCAAAAGTAAACATTAAAAAATTGTTTAAAGACTACACACTATTATATTCCATTTATATGAAGTTCTAGAATAGGCAAAACTAATCATTGGTGACAGAAATTAAATCAGTTGTTGCCAGAGCAGTAGTTGGGGTGGGGGATATTGACTAAAAAGAGGACCAAGAGAAATTTCTGGGGTGATGTAATTGTCTTATATCTTCTTGATAGTGGTAGTAGTTACATAGATTTATACATTTATCAAAACTCACTGAACTGTATACTTAAATGTATATTATACCTAAGTGAAGTCTATTTAAGGTTATATTTTGATATAAAGCCTTTCTGAGGTTTTCAATGGCTAGGGTTAATTGTCTTGTTGAGGTGAATTGTATGTCCCACCCCCCACTCCCAAATTCACATCTTGAAGCCCTAACTTCTGATACCTAGGAATGTGGTGATTTGGAAGTAGGGTCATTGCAGGTTTAATTAGGTAAGTTTAGATGAGGTCATACTGGAATAGGCCAGTCCCCTCATCCAATACCACTGGTGTCTTATAAAAAGGGGTAATCTGGACACAGAGGTATGCACAGGAGAACGCCGTGTGAAGGTGGAGGCAGAGAGATCAGCGTGATGCTTGTATAAGCCAAGGAACGCCAAAGATTGCCAGCAAACCACCATAGGCTAAAACAAAGGCATGAAACAGATTCTTCCTCACAGCCCTCAGAACTAACCAACTCTGCCAATATCTCAGACTTCTAGCCTCCAGAAATGGGAAACAATATATTTTTGTTGATATGCTGCCCAGTTTCTGGTACTTTGTTAGGACAGCCCTAGCAAACTAATACATGTCCCTAGAGTTTAGTTTTCAGCCTTGCTAATTGTTAAATCCAACTTATGTTTATTGAATGCCATCAAGGTGTTTCTACACTATGTTAGGTAGGCCCTGTGGGGAAAACACAAGTAAGAACAGCCCTCCATGGGGAACGTATATATGGGGGGGGAAAAAAAAGGAAAGAAAAACAGTTCTTTCAGTTCCCAGCAGGAGTTCTAAGATTGTATCCATGTCAACCAAAATAACATAAGATTGCTTTAAAAAACAGAAAAACAAAAACTCATTTACAATGTGCACTCTATCTACCAATAGGCTAAGAATGTATCCACCAGCAAATACATTTCCGCCCTAGTTTAAGAAATCTACTTGGAAAGTGCATTAAGATTAGAAGACTGATCGGTGCATAAAAATTGAATATGGATAAGGGATATTTTTAACAAGTGCTGGGAGCAGAATGAGTCATCTGTCTCTACCACAGGTACATAACTGCCATGATGTCTTTAGTGAGTCAGGGTTCCCATCCCCTAGGAATATATAATGGATATACTGACAGCGTCTACTTATTATTAATTCTTCCATTTATTCATACATTTAACACATATTGATGGAGAGCTATGTGCCAGGCAACGTGGTAAATGTTGGAGGGGCACCTGGATGGCTCAGTGAGTTAAGTGTCCAACTTCAGCTCAAGTCATGATCTCAGGGTTTGTGAGTTCAAACCCAGCAGGGGGCTCTCTGCTGTCAGCACGGAGGCTGCTTCAGATCCTCTGTCTCCCTCTCTCTCTGCCTCTCCCCAACTCACACTGTCTATGTCTCTCAAATAAATATTTAAAAAAATTAAAAAAAAATAGATGTTGGAAATTCAACAGTGAGAAAGACCCAGTCCCTGCCTTCAAAGGGCACAGCGTAATAGGGCTGTTATGATGAATTGCAGGCTGTTGTTATGAGAGCTCAGAGAAGGGCATCTAAACCAGCCTTGAAGAATCAGGGAAGGTTTCTAAGCTAACAGGATGGGGATGGGTGTGTCTGGGGAGGGAAACATGCTTCAGGAGATAGTAATAGGATATGCAAAGGTCCAGATGAGAGAGAGAGTGTGTGTGTTCAAGGAACTCCTAGTGGCTTATTATGGCTGAAGGAAGAGCACAAGATAGTAATTTAAGTGATAAGGCTAGAGAGGTATGAAGGAGCTTGACCATGTGAGAGGGCTTGTATGCCACGTTAAGCTATTCAGAGACTTGGTGTCCATTCTCAGGAGTACAAGGCATCCCATGGAAGCTGGAAATGAGAATGCCTTGAGCACATAATCTGAGTAGCACTCACCCAGGAAGAAGGAGACAAGCCATGAACTTGGATAAGTTATGGGTTGGTAATTAGAGGAGAATAAAGGCATCAAAGGAAGAGATAGTACTAATACAAACTGAGTTTAACTGGAGGTTCAAACACAGAAGAAGGAAATAAATAGTGTCACCTAGACCTAGGGCTAGCAATGGACAAGACAGAGTTCATCAAAGTAGATGGCTTTATGACCAATATATAAGAATGTCCATTCTCCTCAAATTGATTCATAAGTTCAATGCAATACCAATCAATACCCCATTGACAAAGCTCATTCTAAAATTTATTTGGAAATATGAGGAATTTTGAAAACAATGTTGAAATCTAAGGAAAAAGTTGGAGGGCTTACATGACCTGATTTCAAGACTTACATGATTGAGACAGAGTGTTATTGACAGGAGAGACAAGCAGATCATTGGAAGAAAATAGTCCAGAGATATACTCACTCATATAAGGTCAACTGACTACTGGCCAAGGCAAAGTCAATCAAACAAGGATGGGAGGTCTTTTTAACAAATGGTACAAACTGAATATTCTTTTGGAAAGAAAAAATGGCAAAGGATTCATAGCCAAAATATAAGCATGTAAAGAAGTCCTTCAAATCAATAATAAAAAGGCAAACACCCAATAAAAATGGGCAAAGACTTGAAGTGATATTTAAAAAGTGATTTATGAGGGGGGCTTAGATGGATCAGTTGTGTAAGCATCTGACTTCAGCTCAGGTCATGACCTTGCGGTTTGTGGGTTCCAGTCCCTCATCAAGCTCTGTACTGACAGCTCAGAGCCTGGAGCCTGCTTTGGATTCTGTCTCTCTTTCTCTCTCTCTGCCCCTCCCCCACTTCTCAAAAATAAATAAACATAAAAAAATTTTTTTAATGATTTATGAATGGCAGTATGCAAATAACTAGTCTTCAGGAAAATTTAAATTAAAACCACAAGAGATATTTCACGCTCTCTATAATGACTAAAGTAAAAATGACAGACAAAAATCAGGGGCGCCTGGGTGGCTCAGTCTGTTGGGTATCTGACTCTTGGTTTCAGCTTAGGTCATGACCTTGTGGTTCGTTGGATCCAGCCCCAGCTCAAGCCCCACATCAAGCCCCATGTTGGGCTCCATGCTGTCAGCGTGGAGACTGCTTGGGATTCTCTCTTCCTCTCTCTGCCCCTCCCCCACTCACTCTCTCACACATGCATGCTCTCTCTCTCAAAATAAGTAAACTTGAAAAAAGAAAGGACAGACAGAATCAAATGTTGATGAGAATGTGGAGCAATAGGAACTCTCATACATTGCTGGCGGAGTGTAAAATGGTACTACCATTTTGGAGAATGATTTGGCAGTTTCTCATAATGTTGAATGCATTTCTGAATTGTGATACAGCCTTTTCACTCCCAGGCATCTATTTTTTAGAAATGAAAACATATGTTCACAAAATGGCTTGCAAATATATTTTCTCCCATATCAGGAAAAATTTGCTTTGCATTTAATTGCCATAAGATTGGTGTCTAGAGTTTACAATGAGCTCCGACAAATCTAAAAGAGAAATGTAAACAATATTCTAGTAAAATGTGCAAAAGATATGAAAGGGCAATTCACAGAAAAGAATATATGGAAATATTGCCAACTTACTAATAGCCAGGAAAACGCAAATTGAAACCACTGATAGACCATCTCATGCTTATCCAGCTGCAAAAAAAACCCCAAAACAATAAATAACAACCTGTTGATACTACATGTTGGCAAGCCTATAAATAAGTGAGTACTACAACCCCCTTTTGGAAAGCCAGGTGGCAATATGTATTTAAGTAGAAGGTATATACATTCTTCAACCCAGAAATTTTACTAGGTATATACCCCTTCCCCCAAATTCTGATATGAATAAACTACCAAGAATGTTCAGTACAGCATGGTGTTCTCTTATGGTTTAAAATATATGCAGATCTGTCCACTGTTTTTCATTTCTATTAGAATTAATTTTTGTCTTGTTAATTTTTTGTTAATCTTTTGTTAATTTTTGTCTTGTCTTTTTTTATCAATCTTTTGTATACTTTATTAGTCTTTTGAAGATAATTTTGATTTGGTTTGTCTTATTGTTTCCCATTTCATTAACTTGTACTCTCATTCTTACTATTTATTCCATCCTTTTTCCTTTTGTGATTATTCTGTTGTTTCTATCTTTATTGTAACAGCTTGCTAAATATTTTCAAATTCCTTGTTTTTCAATATACAAATTTAGTTATAAATTTCCCACAAAGTACTATATTAGCAATGTCACAAAGTCTTCTGAATATGCTGATTTTGTTACACAGTTCTAAATATTTTCTTTTTTTATATTAAATATAATTTATTGTCAAATTGGTTTCCATACAAAGTTCTAAATATTTTCTAATTCCCATTATAATTTTGTCTTTGAACCATTAATTATGAAGATATGTATTTTCAGTTACCAAGTGTGGCTTTAGCAGACTGTATTTTTGTTATTGATTTCTAATTTTACGGCACTGCAAAATGTTTATTCTTTGGTATTTTCCAAGATTTTACTTAAGGGCTATTTTGTGGTCAGATTTTGCACTGGTTTTACATGAGCCAGAAAACAAATGTATTCTCTGTGGTGGTGGATTTCTCTATTTGTCCATTAGCTCAAGGTTGCTTATTAAATTTTTCAAATGTTCTAAATACTACTCATATTTGGTCTTTCAATATATCAGTTTCTAAGAGAGATGTCTTAAAACATTTTTTTGTGACTATGGATTTGTCATATTTTCTTTGTAATTATGTCAATTTTTGCCTTATGTTTTGAAGTTCTTTGGTTAGCCACTAATAGGTTGAAGATATATTTTGGACCCTCTCATTCTATCTTCAATGTCTAACTCTTATTTCACATTTTTTCTCCATATCCTTTTGTTGCATTCTAGATAATTTTCCCAGTTTACTTGTTCTGTCTTTAGCTGTATCTAATTTAATTTTAAGCTAACCACTGGGTTTTTCATTTCAATAGTTCGGTTTTAACTTCTTGAAGGTTTACCTGTTATTTTTAAAAACACTAAATAGCTTTTTTTCAGTCCCCCATCTATCAGTATTTTTATTTATTTATTCATTTTAAATATACTTATTCATTTCAAATATACTTACAGCTTTTAGAATATTTTTTTAACATTTATTCGTTTTTGAGATACAGAGCGTGAGCAGGAGAGGGGCAGAGAGAGACCCACACACAGAATCCAAAGCAGGTTCCAGGCTCCGAGCTGTCGGTACAGAGCCAGATGTGGGGCTTGACCCCCTGCACCATGATATCATGACCTGAGCCAAAGTTGGATGCTTAACCAACTGAGCCACCCAGGCTCACTTACACCTTTTTTAGATTTACTATATTAATTCCAGTTTAATGGAGTAGGGGGCAGATAATTTTCCTATTATCACATGTTTTCATGAAGATTCATTTGTTCATGTATTTTGTAATCTTTTTCCCTAGTAAACTCAAGCTTTGGCAGAATGTTTTTTACATTTCCTTTTTGTTTGGGAATGGGAAGAGCAAATTATTACCTTGTATTGTGAAAATGTTCCCTCGGGGTAGTTTTACATTTAATCCTGCTTGAAACCTGTCCTATGGTTTCAATCATCTTGGGCTAATTTTATTTTTGGATTCTCAACTTGGGCCTCTCGTCACGCAGGTTTAATTCTTACATCCATGCATAGTAATGGAACTTTGCTATCTCACAGGTGACTTTCTCCCCACCTCCTCTGCCTACCACCAAATTATCTGGACAGAGAGCAAACTTCCTCACCACTGAGGGCTGGGCCTGTAACATGTTTATATGGTAGTGAGTTTCCTGTTAGTGGAGGCATATGGTAGAAGGATTTGACTCTAAGCATCCGTAATAATCTCTGCTTTTATTTGTTACATCTTTCAAAGCGTGTCCATATCCACTGTCTCAGTTCCCAATGAAATGCCAGTGATTCCATGGTCTTTAAGCTTCAAGCCTTAAATCTCAAATTCCTAGGTAACGGCTGAAGAACAGCTTCCTGAGGCATGTTCAGAAGACACAGGAGACTTGCAGAAGCCTCTTCAGTGCTTGGGACACACTCCATCTTTTCAGACCCATGAGTAGCTGTCAATATGCCCAGGTCCTGTGGTCTTCTAGCTTTGGGCTGGGTTGGCCTTGGTGCTTTGTGTGGAGAAGTGGCAGCAGCATCCACCAACCCCTTGGTGATTAACTATGGTTCCTTGATCTCAGCCACAGCAAGAGCTCAGAAATTGTCAAAGCTGTAGCTCAATCTTTACATCCTGCTGAGAAAAAGTTTGAAATTCAGTCCGGCAAAAATAACAGTGACACTCACGGGTTGAGGTGTAAGCTGTAGCCCTAACCCAGGGAAAAGAATGTTGTTGGTTTGTTCACACCCCAACACTTTCCAAAGAAGATACTGGAAGATACTGGGAGCCCTACAGCAAGACACACACACACACACACTCACATAAACATAGAACATACAAATTCTTAAAGGAAGAAGAAACCAACCTGATAGCTCCTGAGACTATTACCCTGTTTGGGGTATGAACACTAGTAGCAGGTGGTATTTTTCCCAGGATGGCCCTGATAATATCCGCCATCATTGTTTTTCTCTTCAGCAATGTGACTGTCACATTCCTCAGAAGGAGGAGTTATTTCTCCGCCTGTTTCTTAGTTTTCTAAGGCTGCTGTAACAAATTACCACAAATTGAAAGTCTTAAAACAACAGAAGTTTATTTTCTCACAGTTCTGGAGGTCAGAATTCCTAAATCAGGGTGTCTGTAGGGTGGGTTCCTTCAGAGAACTCAGGATGTTCCCTGCCTCTCCCAGCTTCTGGAGGCTGCTGGCAATCCTTGCTGTTCCTTGGCTCCCAGTGCATTGCTTCCATCTCTGCATCTCTGTCTCTGTGTCTCTCCTCTAATATGGATGCCAGTCACTGGATTTAGGGCTCATCCCACAGTCCCTGGATTTAGGACCCACCCAATCTGGTATGACCTCATTTGAACTTACCTAAGCACATCAGCAAAGACCCTACAAGATATGGTTACACTCCTGAGATTCTGCATGGACCTGAATTTGGGGGAACACTGTTTAACCCAGTTTAACCCTCTTGAGTTGGGCCAGGCCTTGTCATTTCTTTGACTATTAGAATATTGTGGATGTGATTCTGTGCTAACTCCAAGCTAGTTTCTGTTTTCTGCCTCTTGGAATGTTTAGTCTGGGACATTCCCTTTTGAAACCCCACTGTCATGCTGTGAGAAGTTCATGCTACTCGGAGAGGCCATGTGTGATATGGAGAGGGCATAGGTGAAGCCCCAGTTCAGCTGCCAGCCATATATATTGAGTGAACCATCTTGCACATCCAGTCCAGTGGATCCTTCATTGGACTGTAGCCTCAGCTGACATCTGACTGTAACTACATAAGAGGTCCTTTCATTTCCAAGCTTATCTTGACCTTGAGGCCTTGGAACTAACTGTTCTTTTTGGGCCAAATGCCTTTTCCTTCAAACATTCACATTGGTGGCTCTTTCTTGTCATTTGTGTCTGAGCTCAAATATCACCTCCTTAAAGTAGCCCCTTTATCATGTAACTCTCCATTTTCTTTTCATCATAGTATTATTATTACTCGATATCTTCTCGTTTACATAGTTGTTTCCTTGCTTTTTATTCTGGGTCTTCTTCCCTTATCCTAATTTAAGCTCCATGCAGGAGAGACCTTGCTGTATTCTCAACTTCATTATAGTGCCTAACACATAGTTGGCTCACAGTAGGTAACTGTAAAATGAATGAATAAATGACAGCATGTGTTTTAAAACTGGAAAGTGTTGGAGCCAGGCAGACAAGGGTTCAAATCTTAGCTGTAGTATTTGGTAATGTCCTCACGCAAGTTACTTACCATAGCTCAGTGTCCTTGTCTATAAAACAGGAATAAAATATCATCTTAAAGTGTTTTATATAATTATTTGATGAAATAATTTAAGTGTTGTATATATAAATATCATTTGAGGAACTCAGGTATTTTTTAAATACAATTACTTAATGTTATTAGAACTTGATTTTTTTATTATAAGTCCCCCATGTCAGAAGCATCATCTCAGAGGGTGCTTGGGTGTCTCAGGGTCAGTTAAGTGTCCGACTTCAGCTCAAGTCATAATCTCATGGTTTGTGGGTTTGAGCCCCATGTTGGGCTCTGTGCTGACATCTCAGAGCCTGGAGCCTGCTTCAGATTCTGTGTCTGCCTCTCCCTCTCTGCCCCTCCCCTGCTTGTGTTCTCTCTCTCTCTCTCTTTCTCTCTCTCAAAAATAAACATTAAAAAATAGGAAAAAAAAGGGAGCATCATCTCAGAACATGTAGGATTCTCAGCTTCCATGTGTTGTCACTAAGTGCTGGCCATGTGGGTTGCTCACCAGTGCTCTGTGCCAAACATTTCTACTTTCTTTCTTTTAGACACATGTAGGATTGGCCCCTTTGAAGATAGGCATGACCCCGTGATTCACACTGTCCACTGAAATGTATGTGGACATGACATATGTCACTTCCTGGTAGGAGAATTAAGAGTCAGCATTTGATATGCCACAGTCTGGTTCTCCCTTGGTATCTGTGTAAGCACACCTTAGGGTGGAGGCTTAATCAGCTGGGCCCCTGAGTGACTATGATGAGCAGAGACTCTTTGCTGACACATGCTGGACACGTAGCATGAGCAAGACTTTTTAGATGAACCCACTGGCTGTGGGGGCTGTGGCTACAGCTGATCCTGAATGATGTAATGTTTCCAAAGTATTGGTGGGGACATTCTGGCCCACAAGAGGCAATATGATACAGGGGTATAAGGCAGGACTAATGTTCAAGATATTTAAAAACCACTATGTGGTTTGTATATACAATGGAGTACTACTTGGCAATGAGAAAGAATGAAATCATGCCATTTGCAGCAATGTGGATGGAACTGGAAGGCATTATGCTGAGTGAAATAAGTCAGAGAAGGACAGATATCATATGTTTTCACTCATATGTGGATCTTGAGAAACTTAATATAAGACCATGGGGGAAGGGAAGGGAAAAAAATAGTTACAGAGAGGGAGGGAGGCAAACCACAAGAGACTCTTAAATACAGAGAACAAACTGAAGATGGATGGGGGAGGTGGGAGAGAGGGGAAAATGCGTGTTGGGCATTGAGGAGGGGAACTTGTTGGGATGAGCACTGGGTGTTGTATGTAAGCGATGAACCATGGGAATCTACCCCCAAAACCAAGAGCACACTTTACACACTGTATGTTAGCCAATTTCACAATAAATTATATAAAAAAAAAGAAGCACCACTATGGCACTGGGTCTCATCAGTCTGAATGGGACATGCAGAGCTGGAACAGGAGTCTGGCAGACCCTGGAATTAATTGTTAATGTAGGGATTCTGTTCTTGGGGTCCCAGGGGAGGGGTCTTGGTGGACAGGGCAGCAAGAAAGCATTAAGGAGTATTGGACTACCAGTTGTACGCCAACATATATAGAAGCATTTGATATTTTTATAATCAGTGTGGATATATTGCTGGGTAGTGATTAATCTTTGTTCTGGTCAAGAGCTTGGCCTATGGCTTGAATTCTGGTTCTTCACTTCCTTGTCTGTAACCTAGGGCAAGTTCTCTCTATGACTCAATTTTCTCATCTGTAAAGTGTGAGTAATAATAATAGCTATTTTGTAGGATTGATGATAGAATGCAATGATCTGATTCAAATGAAGCTATAACCTATAACAGAACCTGGCATATAGTAAGTGTTACACAAATGGCAAGATTGGCTATCAACATCTATACATGCTGATATTCTCTGAGATGTCCTTGTTCGTATCTTAGGTAGAATGCTATTGTTTCATTTTCCCTTTTTTCTGATGACAGAGTTTTTTAGAGCCTCCACCTATCTGTGCTTTGTCTGACCTGCTCTTTGGGACAAAGGGCTTGGCCACTCTGGATTTGACAAACTTTGTGAGGTGAGCTCATGCTTTCCTGCATAAATACAACACACAGCCATTTTTACTATTGGGTCTTATTGCTTTGCTATACTATTTGGGAAGACAATCTAGCGAATCCTCTGTACTTTCCCCTCTTTCCCCAAACTACCTATGGTTTTGTTGTGCTCCTTGTCCCTGAGACCATTGTTATGGGCTGAATGATTGCCCCCCAAAGTTTGTACGTAAAAGCACTAACCCCCAGTATATTAAAATGTGACTGTATTTGGAGATAGAGTTTTTAAAGAGGAACTCAAGTTCAAATGAGGTCATTAGGGTAGACACTAATCCAAAATGGCTGGTATCCTTACTAGAAGAGGAAATTAGAACACAGACACACACAAGAGGAAGAAGACACAGGAAGAAGACAGCCATCTATAAGCCAAGAAGAAACTAACCTCTCTTCTGGGAGGCCTCAGAAGAAACCAACCCTACCAACACCTTATCTTGGACTTCTAGCCTCTAGAGTCAGAAAATAAATTTCTGTTGCTTAAGTCCCCCACTGGTATTTCATTATGACTGCCAAAAACTTAGTGAAAAAACTAAGATAGCCAGCTCTCAGGGTGTCCAGCTAGAAGACTCTTTTCTTAGAGACCCTCATCAATACCAAAGCTTTGTGTCCCTTCTGAAACTCTCCCTCCACTCTAGTCTGAGAACTCTGTTTTCATCTGCAACCATACCTCTATCTCAGAAAACCTGATCATGTATTCTCCATGGTCTGACCCTCCCACAAACCAGACTTTTCAATCCTGAAGCCTAAAATAAAAAACAGGTAGGGGACTGAAAACAAAGTATGTAAGATGCCAGAGGCAGGAGAAAACATATGACACCTGTTGACATATGACACCTGTTGCCTATGAAGGCTCTTGGCATGGACTTGGCATAGAGTAAATGCTCTGCAAGTAGGAGGGGCTATTACTGTCATCGTTGTCATCGTCATCACCATCGTCACCACCACCACCATGTAGGCTTCTAACAGCCTGCCGTAGGCAACTCCCTTTACCTGGAAGTTTACCACTCCTACACCCTCATTATGCTCTCTCTCCCTAGAGCCTCTCAGAATTCCTCCTTGTCCCCTTTGTCTGCTAAGATGCTGGACCTACCTTAGAAAAGCAGCTCCCGATAAGATTTAGCAACCCTGTGGAAAATGAGAATTTGAATGAGTTGTAATAACTCAGAATTCAAAGCACATCCTACCTTTGAGGCTCTGCAGAGGTTTCCGAGGCCTGTGAATTCCCCAGCCCAGATGATGGATCGTGCACAGAAATGCCACATGAGGCATGAGCATGGGCTCCTGCTTCCTGCTCTCAGAAAGGTGGGTTATATTCGGTGTGCAGTCACTTGCTCATTTTTCTCCATCATTTTGAAGCACAATTGCCAAGTTCTAAAAGACTTATGAGTCCATAAGTCCTGCACCTTGCAAAATGGCTACCATCACTCTCCTGTTTTTCACACTGCCTTGTGAATAGGCCCCATTTATCTGTGGCTTCCAAGCTGCACACACAGCTTTCTTCTCCCCTTTACTGCTCTGAGTTCTTGTCAAATAGACGTCAGTGAGGCTCTGATCTCGGGATGCACTTCATCAAAATAATTACGCCAAGAGCTGGAACAGAAGAGCCAAAGTAAGAAAGCTGAAGTTTCAAGGCTTTCCAAATACCAAGAGGAAGACAAGACTTATCTAATCTAAAACTAATCTTCAGGCCATCCTCTGCCAGATTTCCAGCCCCATGGTGGTTTTATCTTGGTTGTTTTTTTTGCTCCCCTTTTCCCGGCAGATGAGCCTGACAGAGATCATCCTTGCCCTTGGTCCCCAGATGACGTCCACAGACTTGTCATTTGCAGGAAACATTGCAAGTCAGGGGGTGCACTCCACTTTGATGCTGTTAGAGTTCTTGGAACAGAGGCATCTGCTGGGTGTAGAAAAAGCCATCAGCCTGTGCTTTTTTCTAAATCATTAAAACTCCACTGGCATTTTGACAAATTGGCACCAATCATCAGGCTCAGCAACTGGGAACAATCTGTTTTGCAGGCTGAGAGAAACAGCTGTAAAACTGGTAAAAATCTGTTCTATTGTGCTCCAGTACATTTTAGGTAGAGAGGCAGGTTGGCAAAGTGGAAAAGGTATGGCCTTGAGAGCTAGCAGGATCTAGGTATGAATCCTGACCCTTCTGCCCACTGGCTGTGAATTTTGAACAAGCTCTTTAGCAATTTCCTCATCTGTAAAATGGGGAGAGAAATATAATTCTTGCAGAGTTGTTATAATGACTAGAGACTCCTTTTTTTTTTTTTTTTGAGAAAATACTTTTTTAGAGTGTTTGGCACAAGGCTGGTGCATCGTAAATGATTTCTACTGGGGAGGAAGCAATGATAACACAACAGTGGCATTAGTTATGGTTGTGATAATAGCAATGGTTGTCAGGTAAGTATTATCAGTGGAGTTGTTGTAAAAATAATAATGAAATGATGAAAGTGCTGGTTATAAGCCAGGAGACCTGTATTATACCAGTGATAGAGTTGATAGAATGAATGGTAGATTGAGGACCTGGTATCTAGTCTCAGTAGTTACTCCATATTTTGAGAATTGGTGTAGAATTATAGGAAATTGGAAGATTGCATGGTCCTCTCCAAATCTTCATTTAGATGCCCTTCTCTTACCTGCAATAATATATAAATCAAATAGCAGATGTTTCTTCCTTGTTCTGCATTTAAGCATTAATAAAAATAATGGCAATGCATGCTAACTTATATTAAGTATGTGCCAGTTATCAGGCACATTTTAATTTTACATATATTGCTTCATTAAATTCTTGCAAGTACTTTATGAGTAACGCCTTAATTTTATTCCTATGGTTTGCTATCAAGACGCAAAGAAATTAAATATCTTACCCAAGGTCACAGAGCTAATAGTAGAATGAGAATTAGATCTCAGGAAATCGGTCTCCAAAGCTGGCATCTAAACTTCTGTACTATACTACATGCTTTAACGAAAAGTTGTTGCAACCTGGAGGTTAGGTCACATGGCTTTATAACAGAGATTTCTCTTTCTATGTACAACCTGATTTATAATCTGTCCACAGCGGTTTAGCACAACTGAAATGTCAAGACATAAGGAGATCTGAATTGCTTTTGTTACTCAACCAGTCAACTAATCAACCAACAAACAGCCCATATTTATTTAACATGGGACTTTAATTAAAATGGGACTTGTTTTCAAGGGTTAGTGAAGAGTCCAATCATTTGGAGGGGAGTGTTAGCTTGGGGAGTAGTGAAAGATTATTTTGGAGAAGTTATGACAGGACATTATGGTGAAAGACATAGACTGTCAAGCTAAGTCTGAACTACAGACAATGAGGAGTCGGCGTCTTCTCTCTGAGTGGCCATGGCACCCCACTTCCCACCTTTAGAGCACACCCACTTTTTATAACAATTATAAACTTATCTACTTCATTCAGTATCCAATAAGCTCTTGGAAACTGTGACAATTTCAGAGTTTTCCTGACCAATGCAGACAACTATGTGTGTTTTCCATCAGGAATTCTCAGGCCAGTTCAATCACCTGCCTGTAATATGAACCCAGCTTGTCTTGGAGATTTGCGTTCAGAGGCTGGAGTAGGTTAAGAACCTAAAATCAGTCCTAATGGATTTCCCTTCTTTTTCTAGAAAGAAAAAGATGATTCTGTTTTCTTTTGGGAAATTCTAAGTCCACGAATATTGGTTTACAGGGATTCCCAGCATCCTTTTAATCTGCTGCTCCACGGGACCAAGGCTTGGACTTAATCATTCTAGAATGCTCACCAATGTAGTGTTTCACCACTGCTCTTGAATATGAGAGCTGGCACTGAATTTCAGGATGGCAGTTATTTTACTAAGAACTTTGAAGACATAATTTTACAGTTCTTTGGTTTCTTTTGCTGTTTATAGGAACTCTGCAGTCAATCTAATTCTAATTCTTTTGTAGGGTCATAGGGTCTTCTTTTTCTCTCCCATTGCTTTTAAGGTTCAGAAGTTTTACCATGGCATGTAAAGGTATAGGATGGTTTTTATTTTCTCTTCTCAGGACTCAGTGTGCCTTTCAAATCGTCTTTGAAAAATTCTCAGCCATTATCTCTTTATATATTGCTTTCTTCTCATCCTTTCTATTCTTTCCTTCTGAAATCTTTATATTCACTTTCTGAAATTTCTATTACATGTACACTTAAACTTTCTTCTTATGTCCTCATTTAAAAATGGCTTATAATTTTAACGTTTATTTATTTTTGAGACAGAGAGAGACAGAGCATGAATGGGGAGGGTCAGAGAGAGGGAGACACAGAATTGAAACAGGCTCCAGGCTCTGAGCTGTCAGCACAGGGGCCCGATGCGGGGCTCGAACTCACGGACCGCAAGATCGTGACCTGAGCCGAAGTCGGCGCTCAACCGACTGAGCCACCCAGGCGCCCCAAAAATGGCTTATAATTTTATTTCTCTATGACATAATCTACTTTATTTCCTGAGGTTTCTCTTCTGGTTTATTGATTCTCTTTGCAGCTGTATCTAATCTTCTATTTAAATTCAGCTTGCTGTTTTCAATTTTAATGTTATCTTTTATTCTTCAAAGTTTTATTTGCTTTTTTTCAAATATGCATATTATTTTGTTCATACTCCTTATTTTTAATATGATTTCTGATTCATCATTTTGTCTCTATTTTACATATTATCTTTTTTAAAGCTTGTTTTCTTTTTTTTTCCATGTTGTGTATTAATTCTTCTTTTTATTACCTGCTGGATTTCCCTGTGATAACTTTGTTTTTTAATTTATAATTTAATTGGGAACTTATGTTCAGAGATATATATATATTTTTTCCCCTGTGGGAGACCCATGTGTCCTGGAAGTATCCTTGCAGAGTGGTTTTGAATTTTTAGCTGCTAAGATCCTTGTGGTCACACTAATTCCAAAACAAATTTTGCCTCTATTTACTATTTGGGGTTTTTCTGAATTACGATAATAACGTGAATTCTGGTCATCTACTACACGTGCTTCAAGCTTAACATTTTTCTATTTCTTATGGTGACTTTGTTTTCTCACTCACGGTTATATAGAAACTTACATGAGATGGAGGATGAAGTTTTATCTCCTTTTTGTGGATTCTTTTTATGTTCCTTTTTATAGAATAGCATCCAAAGTTCCCAGCCTTATGCATGGGGCTTAGTTACAGCTCAATCTCTCTCTCTCTCTCTTTCTCTCTCTCTCCAAAGCCAAGTCTCTTGCCCTTGTGTGGTTGTAAAAATCTCAATCACTAGCTCATGTGACCTATATATAAGACCAGTAATCCTGCGGATGAGTACAGCATTATCTCTTAATGCTTTTGCCTCAATTTCTTATTTTTTTTCTAGCACCGAGGTATTTCTTTTTATACCGTTAGCACTCAACATAAAGCCAAGCACATGGCTGATGTGAGAAAGTGTATATATTTAAAAGACTATGTATTAGTTTTTTTCTAGTTTTAATTTAGCTAGGATTTGTTGCACTAAGGAAGTCCTGCAACATGAGCTCAGTCTGACATATTGTCAGAAGTTGCCCTCTCTCAACATCATGGACTCTTAATTTTCACCTAGAGCCAAGATTGAAAAAATATGCAGATAACTTCAGCATTGCTTCCATAGGATCCCTCTGATTTTGAGGCACTGGTCAAGAGACCGAAAACCATGCTGGGTAAAGTTTTACTCCCACATAACATTTGCTTAACCAAGTAGCAGTCATAGTTAAGGATGCACGTTCATCTCAGTTATGATTTAACTTGAGTTGCGGTCACACTACATTTATTTTTTATTTGTGTCACAGTACCTACTGTTATGGTTGGCAAATTCTAACTGTAACAACTAACATTTATTGAGCTCCTACCTATATGCCAGGCACTGCTATTAACACTTTACATATGTAATTCCGTTTTATCTTTACAACAAAGAATTGAAGCACAAAGAGGTTAAATAGCTTGCCGATGGTCACATAGCTAAGAAATGGTGGGCTCAGTATTCAAATCCAGACATCCTGATAGATGAGCACTTCCAATGAGCACCTAAATAAATATCCACTGGATGAACAGGGCTGTTGAAGGTATTATTATTACTATTGTCATCACCATATTTGGAGGAGATGAATGCCTTTGAGAGAGATCCTCACTGGCTGTGAGTGAATGGGAGGTTGATGGGCAAGAGAACCTGGAGGCAGAAAGCATGCTAAGGAAGCTGTGTAGGAATGTGCCTGGCCCAAAGACTTACACTCTAACTAGAACTATGGCAAGTTTCTTTTTTCCTTCACACAGAACTCAAACACATTACTTATGCAGTTGATCATTGCGTAAGCTTTTCTTTGAAATCTAGTTTTTCTCCTTCTGAACTCTTCAAGTCTTACTTAGCATTGTACGTAAAAGATTTAAAATGAGGAGCGCCTGGGTGGCTCGGTCAGTTGAACATCTGACTTCGGCTCAGGTCATGATCTCGCAGTCTGTGAGTTCGAGCCCCGCGTCGGGCTCTGTGGTGACAACTCAGAGCCTGGAGCCTGTTTCGGATTCTGTGTCTCCCTCTCTCTCTGACCTTCCCCCGTTCATGCTCTGTCTCTCTCTGTCTCAAAAATGAATAAATGTTAAAAAAAAAAAAAATTGGGGCGCCTGGGTGGCGCAGTTGGTTAAGCGTCCGACTTCAGCCAGGTCACGATCTCGCGGTCCGTGAGTTCGAGCCCCGCGTCAGGCTCTGGGCTGATGGCTCAGAGCCTGGAGCCTGTTTCCGATTCTGTGTCTCCCTCTCTCTCTGCCCCTTCCCCGTTCATGCTCTGTCTCTCTCTGTCCCAAAAATAAATAAAAAACGTTGAAAAAAAAATTAAAAAAAAAAAAAATTAAAAAAAAAAAAAGATTTAAAATGAGTCAAGTTAAAAAAAAATACTATCTTTAGTAGCATCATATAGACACAGTGCTCTGTACGGTGGAGAGAACATATTTTTTTATTTATTTTTATTTTTTATTTAATTTTTAAATTAAAAAATTTTTAATGTGTATTCATCTTT
The DNA here is from genome assembly GCF_028018385.1 of Neofelis nebulosa. Taxonomy (NCBI): domain Eukaryota; kingdom Metazoa; phylum Chordata; class Mammalia; order Carnivora; family Felidae; genus Neofelis; species Neofelis nebulosa. The sequence continues at coordinate 14,247,990 of NC_080789.1, forward strand.
GAGAGAGAAAGACAGAGCGTAAGTAGGGGAGGGGCAGAGAGAGAGGGAGACACAGAATCTGAAGCAGGCTCCAGGCTCTGAACTGTCAGCACAGAGCCCGATGTGGGGCTTGAACCCTCAAAGCATGAGATCATAACCTGAGCAGAAGTCAGAGGCATAACTGACTGAGCCAGCCAGGTTCCCCTTTAAATTTTTTTTAATGTTTATTTATTTTTGAGAGAGAGAGAGACAGAATGTGAGCGGGAGGGGGGCAGAGAGAGAGGGAGACACAAAATCCAAAGCAGGCTCCAGGGTCTGAGCTGTCAGCACAGAGCCCAACGTGGGGCATGAACTCACCAACCTCAAGATCATGACCTGAGCCGAAGTCAGATGCTTAACCAACTGAGCCACTCAGGCACCCTGAGAACATACGTTTTTTAAAGTCAGCCAGGTTTGGGGTCAAATCCAAGCTCCACTGCCTACTGTGCCTCAGTTTTCCCAATTGTAAAATCAAGAGAACATACAACGAATAGGGTTGTTATGAAAACCAATTTGGATAATGTAACTGGGGGAGGGGCTTTAAGACAACAATATTTCTGAACCCTTGATGGTGGGAAGAGGGGACACACCGGACAGCAATTCTTTTCTTATGCCCCACTGTATAAGCTTGGGCTTGTCTTTGGGACTAGGTCTCCCTCAGTGCAGATGGGGACCACTGCAGAGAAGTATGGTCAAGTAGTTAAGAACCAACTACAGAGCCAACTGACCTGGTTAAATCATGCTCTGCTCCTTGCTGGCTGTGTGATGTCAGACAAGTTATTCACTCTCTCTGTGCCTCAGAGCCCTCATCTGTCAAATAGGAGTGAAAGTAGACACTATCTCGTATGACTGTTACACAGATTAAAGGAGCTAATCTTTGCACAGTACAGTGCCTGGCACTCAGCAGGTGTGATGCAGGTCTACTAAATAAATGAATACATACATAAATACAGAAATAATTTAGTCATTCAGAGGTAAAGGCAAATGGCAAGATTCAAATGCATATACTTTAGACAGGATGGTCAAACTTCCTGTTTAATAATTACAGGGCTGTCTTCATCACAGGTGATCTGTCTCTAGAGAGTTGTTTTTACCTTTTAAAAATTTTTTCTACTTCCTCTTGTGGGGTCCTGAGGATGGGGAAAAACAGAAGGGGGCTGGAATTATAAATATAGGAATTTTGAAGGAGGATTTTTGTCTGGGTAGATAAGTGAGCCCCTATGTCATGCCCTGAGGTCAGCAGCTATGGGTGACAGTGACAGTGACAGGAATGGGTACCTGGGAAGGGGCAGGGCTGATGTGTCCTAGAAGCAGTGACAACAGATGTCCAGCTACAGTGTAGTGTCCTCATGTCATTCCTACACTCTGATCAAACACATCTGGCATGGCAACCTTGTGTTTGCTGTGCTTTGGGGCTTCAAGGAGGACCCTGCATCTACTCTGGTGGTGAGGTGTGTGTGTGGCAATGTGCAAAGTGGTCTGAGAGACTGGACTGTGGAGACATGATTTCGACGCAGCCAACATGAATGAACTTAAATTCAGAAGGCACCCCAGAGGAAAGCAAATGGGTTTTGGGAACATAAAGCTGTCTTTGGGAACTCTCAGAAATGCCTGGGAAATTCCCTGGCCTTCCAGTAAGTTCAGGATGAGTGCTTTATTATTTGGTTATTTACAAATAAAGGCTTGCTCTAACATTTTGTAAAAGATGGATATACAATGTCTATCCTTACAGCAGCCAGCACAGTGCCTAGCACATTTTCTTCCCCTTATTTTTCTGATATTTTTGGTGGACTAAGGTATGTCCAAAGCACCGCACAGTTAGAACCAAGAGGGCAGTGTCTCCTCTAGCCCTGTTCCTGGGCCCAGAATGGCCTCCATAGCTTTGCTAGGCAAGTCAGCCTCACCTGCCTCTCCTGACTGGTGTTTATCACACCCAGGGCAGTACCACCCAGAGACACCTGTTCCCTGACAAGGAAGCAGATGTAGGAACGCAGTGTCTTCTGTCAGGATGCTGAGCAGAAGCTTTCTCACTGAGCCATCGGACAGCCCTGACAACTGATGCCAAGGGGACTTCATCGGGAAGTGCAGAGTCTGGAATTATCTGGGTTTCCAGACAGTGACTTGGCAGGTGCTAGCCTGCCCAGCAGGGTTCGTGCTTACCTAAGCATTTCCTGCAAACTAAGAAAAAAGTCTCTTCCCCCTTCCAGACAAATGACTCTGAATAATTGTTCTGATTCATTTCCTCTGGCTGGCAGGCGTGGCTCTGGGTTTTTTGTTTTGTTTCATTTTGTTTTGTTTTTGACAGGGTTGACAGCTTGCAAGCCTGTGAGCCTATGGCCAACCTCTCCTGGTGCTACCAGCTCTCCCTATCCTATTGCTAACAAGTGTCACAATGTGTACTGCCTTTGACAAGGCCTGCAGGTTGCATTATTCAGCTGGCATCTGGGAGTTTGTTGGATCTTGATTCAGCTCCTGGTGGACCCCAGGACCTAGGGCAATGCTTCCTGAGTTGTGATATTTGCACAATAGTCACTACACAACATGTTTTTCAGTGGTGTGAGGTTTGAACATTTTACCATAGCACAAAGATACCGAGATACTGTTTTTCACTCGATGAGGATTTTTACTCAAAAGATTTAAGGGAAAAAGTGAGCCAATTTAAAGAACACTAACAATATAATAGTTCTGGGAAAAGGCACAAAGGCGATATATGAATGAATACATTCTAGACAAACATGACTCAGAGAGGATGCTGTACTATGTATACAAATGAGGAATTTATCCATTCATTTATTCGTTCACCAGCTTTTTGAGTACCCACTATGCTAGGCTGTTGTGGAGATGGGGAAGACTGAGTGGTGACTGCACAGGAATCCTGGCCCGTGGCTGGCCTGCATAAGCATTAGTGAATTGTTTGGGGATTGGGTGACTGGTATTTAACAATAACAAGCTGTAGGGTCAGGTGCTTCTAAAAAAGATCTGGTGTCCAAGACCTAAAATAAGATAATGTTAGAGGCTGGTTCGTACAGAACTCAGATATCTTCAGATAGCTATAAAAGCATGGTTCCTTGAGCCCAAACTGAGTCACAGACAGGGCAAGACCAATCCAGTAAGGAGCTTTGAGGGCCCTATTTACTCGAGGGCTTCTTGCACTGAGTGAGGAAAGAAGGAACTTGGTGTATGGGTGTCCCCATTTTCCCAATACGGTGTGGGACACCAGCATTTACTGGTGCTGCCTGCAGGACAGGTAGCGCACTGCACAACTCTGGAGGGCACCAGTCTCATCTTAGACATCCATTTGCACCCAAATGTGGCAATTTCCAGAAGAATGATAGTCAACTGTCTCATTCTATGCAAATCAGCATCTTATGACCATTTTCTGGTAGATGGAAGTACAGTGTCTTAAGGAAGAGGCACCTTTGGCAAATGCCCAAGCAGTTTCACACCAGGCATTGTGTTCCTTTTCCAGGTAGACCTGGATTTGGTCTACCATCAAAATTCTTGGCCCATTTTCTGCTCATGGCTCTGCTTTGCCCTTTTAGCAATGATTGTTTCGAAGTTTTAAGAAGTGATTAAGCAACAGTCTGCTTTCTCCCCCTGAAAGATGGGCAAAAGAGTCAGGTAGATAGAGATAAAACTATCACCTTTATTACCGATGAAGCTGGAGTAAAACGGACCAGGCCTGGTGTAACGTGGTCTTGCTAATTAACCCTGAGTCAGACGTGCTTATTTATCCTGACACTGGCACAAATTGGTCATAGTCACATGCGTCCCCTGATAGGGGCAGCAGAGAGCAGATGAGAAGACACAGGTGGACAGATCCCAAGTAGCAGAGATGGGGGGGTTTGAAACCTCCATCACAAGTCATTTTGCCTTCTGTGGGGAAAAAGGCCGGGAATGTTGTTCCAATGTCCCTACTATACACAGTGATGTGCAGATTCAATGTCATCCCTACCAAAATTCCAATTGCATTTTTCACAGAAATAGAGAAGACATGGGGCGCCTGGGTGGCGCAGTCGGTTAAGCGTCCGACTTCAGCCAGGTCACAATCTCGCGGTCCGTGAGTTCGAGCCCCGCGTCAGGCTCTGGGCCGATGGCCCGGAGCCTGGAGCCTGTTTCCGATTCTGTGTCTCCCTCTCTCTCTGTCCCTCCCCCGTTCATGCTCTGTCTCTCTCTGTCCCAAGAAATAAATAAAAAACGTTGGAAAAAAATAAAAAATAAAAAAAATAAAAAATAAATAAATAATAGGGGCGCCTGGGTGGCGCAGTCGGTTAAGCGTCCGACTTCAGCCAGGTCACGATCTCGCGGTCCGTGAGTTCGAGCCCTGCGTCAGGCTCTGGGCTGATGGCTCGGAGCCTGGAGCCTGTTTCCGATTCTGTGTCTCCCTCTCTCTCTGTCCCTCCCCCGTTCATGCTCTGTCTCTCTCTGTCCCAAAAAATAAAATAAACGTTGAAAAAAAAAAATTAAAAAAAAAAAAAAAGAAATAGAGAAGACAGTCCTACAATGTGTATGAAACCACAGAAGACCCTAAACACCCAAAGCATCTTGAGAAAGAAGAACAAAGCTGGAGTGAACACACTGCCGGATTTCAAACTATACAAGAAAGCTATGGTAATCAAAACAGTATCTTATTGGCATAAAAAGAGACACACAGATCAATGAAACAGAATAGAGAGCACAGAAACAAACCCATGCATATACATATGGTGAATTAGTTTATGACAAAGGCACCAAGAACATACAATGGACAAAATATAGTCTCTTCAATAAATGGTGTTGGGGAAACCAGATGTCCATGTGGAAAAGAATGAAACAGGACTCCAATGTTACACCATACATAAAAATCAGCTCAAAATGGATTAAAGTCCTGAATGTAAGACCTGAAACCATAAAACTCCTAGAAGAACACAGAGGGGGTCAGCTCCTTGATGTTGCTGTGGGCAATGATTTTTTGAATTTGACATCAAAAGTAAGGGCAACAAAAGCAAAAATAAACAAGCAGGACTACCTCGAATGATACTCCTCTTTTATAATTAACATCTTTTTTCATACAAAGAAGAAGCAACATTTTTACCTCAAAATTATGTCCTGACCTTCACTCGGCAGGTAGCTCCTTGCAGGAAAGTATCAAGACTGGCAGGGGAGAGAAAGAGAGAACATAAGAGAAGAAGAGAGGGCACAGTCATTTCCCCTGGACATTCATAATTGACCCTCCTAACGATGTGAACAACATAATATTTGCAACCAGAATCGTATGTTGAAATAACCTTTTCACTTAATTCCTTCTTGCTCTCCCCTCTCTCTTTTCAACAAGGGCAAAGCCCTGAGCAGAAGAGAATACGTTGTAATACGTTTCCTAACAGTGGGAGGATGTCCCATACTTCTACTTCTAGGGGTTTGTGGTGGGGAGCAGAAACCCAGAGGTCCCATGGGACAACGTCCTCCCTGACCTTCCAATTTTTCAGTGTCTCACCCTCGTATGGGAGAGAGAGAAAGGAGAATGGGGCAGATCAGAGTCCAGAATCCTTGTTCTTCCCTCACAAGCCTGGGTACCTCTGCCCCTAAATAGCAAAGGGATTACATGCAGCGGTGTTTCCTTTTTTTCCTTTTTAACGTTTATTTATTTTTGAGAGAGGGAGAAAGCACTAGCGGGGGAGGTGCAGAGAGAGGCAGGGTACAGAGGATCCAAAGCAGGCTCTGTGCTGACAGCAGAGAGCCCAATGCTGGGCTCGAGGGCTCAAACTCGCAAACCGTGAGATCATGACCTGAGCCGAAGTCGGACACTTAACCCACTGAACCACCCAGGAGCCCCATGAGGCTGTATTTCTGACAGAGCGAGCATGAAGGATTCAGCTGAAAGCTTTTCCAGGAGACGCTGAGACACAGAGGAGGGCAGCCGGCATGGGCCGGACAAAGGCACAAGTCCAGAGATTTATTCTTCTGTGGCTGCACCCTCTGCTAGACAGCATTAGACTTACAGTAGTCTCTGGGGGGTCTCAGTGTTGTGCTCAGGCAATTTACAACTTTCTGAGATTATCCCTCAATACCTGTTTCAGGCTTAGAGGAAAGAAAAAACAGGGTCACTGACAATTTGGGGCGGGGTCAGGACAGTGCAAAGCTTACACACCGTACTCTCTTCAAAGGGAAAAGGAGGGAGGCAGGACCTAAATTCTCTTCCCCGTTCACTCTACCACATTCTCTCATCTGTGAATATACTCTGCTCACTTGCTCTTTGCTGACTCTCTACTCCCCTCCTTTTCTTTCTTTAGTCTTTTTTATTTGGTGCAATTTTTCATCTCCCTTGATTTCCCCACATTTTCAACAACCATTAAACCAAAACGAAAAATAAAGCTGACAAAAGAGCAGATAAATATTGTTTTATAACCTAACCTCTGAGCTTCTAACAATATTAGCATAATATCTCTCCCTTGAGAGACAGTCATTTTGAGAAAACAGCTTGAGCTGGCAGCAAACTCCGTAAATTCCATGCTGCCTGAGCTGTGCCTGACCTCACAAATCCAGAACTGGCCTTTCTTTGTCCCTTTCCATTAAGAGAGGTTAGAAGTTACCCCCCAAGAGCCCATGGTAGTAGAATTCAGGATTGAATTCAATCCACCATCAGCTGGATGATCCCAGGGGTTATCAGCCCTTGCAGAACGCTCCACAGAAATCAAGCTTAGCACAGACTTTTATTAGAAAGTAATCATAAAGTTGTCTCTCTTCTCAGGACAAAGGCTATTTGAGTAGGAGGATTTCACTCTTTTATGAAAGATGTTCTTGAGAACAACTGTCCCTGGTGACAGTGGGGAGTTTGACCTTAACTGCCTCTCGAAGCTTCAGGCCAACCACCTGCTCTGTGGACAGGCTGGGCAATGAGTCCAGCCGGTGTAGCGTCTGAGTTCTGGCAGCTTGCAGAAAAGCCTCCAGAACTGAGAACAGCAGAGGCCCATTTCCAACAACGGCTTAATGCCTTCCTAACTTAAGGAATCCCAAATGGTGCTCTCCAAGGGGGTTTAGGGAAACAGCACTGGATTTGGAATCTAGAAGATATGGAAGATGTGGGGTCCCTTTCCAAATAAATGCCTTATTGGCTCATACTTTTGTTCACCGACGTAGTCAATGCTTTTGGATCCCCATTCTGTGCAAAGCACTATTCTATTTGGACAGCATAACTTTAAAAAAAGCTCTCAATATTTATCATATACCAAATTCTCCTGAGGAGACTTGCTTTTAATTTTTTTTTTTAAATGTTTATTGATCTTTGAGAGAGACAGAGCATGAGCTGGGAGGGGGGTGGGGAGGACAGAAAGAGATGGAGACACAGAATCCGAAGCGAGCTCCAGGCTCTAAGCTGTCAGCACAGAGCCTAACGTGGGGCTCCAACCCACAGGCTGTAAGATCGTGACCTGAGTCAAAGTCGAACGCTTAACCAACTGAGCCACCTAGGCACCCCAAGCCTTTTTTAATGTTTATTTTTGAGAGAGAGGGAGAGGTGGGGGGAGTGGCAGAGAGAGAGGGAGAGAGACTCCCAAGCAGGCTCCACGCTGTCAGTATAGAGCCCAACATGGGGCTTGAACCCACGAACCATAAATCAAGAGTTGGACACTTAATCGACTGAACCACCCAGGTGCCCCTCCTGGGTGGGAGGGAGATTATTAATGATGCAGGTTCCTTGTCACAAATACTAGAGACTTTAATTCAGAGAAACTTGGGTGAGGTCCTGAGCTTACATCTGTTACAGACACCTCAGACGTTATCCCTTTCACAACTCTTACCATTTTGAGTTTTTAAGAAACTATTAAAATGTTAACAATAATTTCCCATTGTGTTAAAGCCATTTTTACTTATGCCTCTTCTAAAAGCCCTGTATTATCTATATCAAGTACCAGGCCTCATTCGGTTTTATACTTCTATATCCTCTTGTATATACTAAGTACTTAGGGTTGGCTATGTGGAACTGATCTGACACAACGCAAGGAAGCCAAATCAATGTCCAGCAACTTCTCGTTGTGCCTAAGCTTGGTGAAACCAGAGAAATTCATATGAAAGATGGGCACCGCTAGACTCTAGAAAGAAAATCTTACATGCAAACACTTCAGTAGGGAGCACTATCTGAAGTAAGTAGGAAGGAAACAGGGTTGTGTGACAAAGAAGAACAGAATGCATTACTGAGCTGGCCACAGCTTTTTAAGGGGCCAAAAGGTTACTTGGTCTCCAAGGTCAAGCTCAGAGAGGCTGCCTAAAATTACTGTGTCTCCAAATAGTCAACAGGGAAAAAGGGAGAAGAATTTATCTACTGGATTCCATCTCGCATATTAGCTAAACATGCTGGTCATTGGCTGAATTGTGTCCCCGCCTCCTTAAATTCATCTGGTGTAGCCCTGACCCCAAGTACCTCAAAATGACTGTATTCGGAGATGAGGCCTTTAAAAGGTGATCAAGTTAAGATGAGGTCATTAGGGTGGGCCTTCATCCAATATGACTGGTGTCCTTATAAAAGAAGAGATGGGGACACAGACACACACAGAGTGAAGACCATATAAAGACACGGGAAGAAGTCAACCATCTATAAGCCAAGAAGAGAAGACTCAAAAGAATCAACTGGACAACACTATTATCAAGACTTCCAGCCTCCAGAACTGTGAGAAAGTAAATTTATGTTGTTTCAGCCACACAGTCTGTGGTCCCTTGCTATGGCGGCCCTAGTAATCCAATATAATGCCCACAGGCATCAACTCCCCTACATTTGCTGGGAGCAGCAGAGGTATCGATGGAGGGAGGCACAGAGCATGAGGAGGGCCTTTGAGCACTTGAAAATCAGAGACCACCCCCACCCACACCCCCTGTCTGCCTGCCACCTGAGGGGCCTGGCCAGGTGAGCCATGTGCACACAAGCACTTAGTGGCAATGGGAGTGAAACAGGGAAAGCTTGGCATGCTTGCCAGGCTTGAGGCAAGGGGCTGTCAGGCTGTGCCTGTGAGTGATAAAAGGGCCATGAACAAGACCTCTTGGTAGGGTGGGCAAAGCACCCTGAAAGTGAAGACTGAGTTCAGCAGAGACCAAAACCTCTCCTCTGGTTTCCAAAAATGCAGTTCAGCCTGGTGATCTTCCCAGAATGTCATAAGTTACATGGGACAGAAAAGCACGGGTTAGCCAATGCAAGGATGCACACAGATCAGGTTCCACTGGTGACTTTCTCTTGTAATTTTCCAGGAAATGGGACAATTGACAAATTTATTTTCACCACTAGATGTCACCCTTGTGCCACCCAGGCTTCCGTCTTCACTATGGCTGTGTTAAACAGAGGGGCAAAGATCAGGGTCCCAGAGGCCTACGGAGGCTTGGGGTGGGGTGGGGTGGGGTGGGGGCAGGGTCAAGGACCAAGGATGAGAAGGAGTTAATGGGAAAAAGACAGACTCCTGGATTTGGAGCACACAGTTCTGGATTACTTTACAGCAGTGTTTCTCAACTTTGGCTGCATACCAGAAACTTCTGGAAAGCCTTAAAACAAAACAAAACAAAACAAAACCTGAGGTCTGAGTCCCACTCTCAAGATCCTCTGTGTAAATGGGTTGGGTGTGTGGGTGTGGGGAGCTTTGAAAGCTCCCTAGGCATTTTTTAAAAAATATTTTTAACTGTTTATTTTTGAAGAAAAGAGAGACAGAGCATGAGTGGGGGAGGGACAGAGAGAGATGGAGACACGGAATCTGAAGCAGGTTCCAGGCTCTGAGTTGTCAGCCTAGAGCCCGATGCGGGGTGAACTCACCAGCTGTGAGATCATGACCTGAGCTGAAGTCGGTCACTTAACCGACCGAGCCACCCAGGCGCCTCACCCTAGGCATTTTTAATGTACAACCAAGGTTAAGATGGGGAATCACAGCTGCAGACTATTATTGTGAATCCAGATATTGTATGTAAAGCAAATATCCATCAGTTGAATCATCGCTGAAATGCACTCTAGGAACTTGCTTTCATGAGCAAAACAGAATAGAGGAAAGTCAGTAGAACTGACCTTCACACTATCACATCTTCCTATGTTTGAATTCCACTTGAAAGATATCTAGTAAGTGCTTGTTTTAGGTCACATTGTGTATGGGATACACAACACACTATGGCTCTGAAGAGTACCAGTGGAGGAGGCAAATTACTACAGATTTCCATCTGCTACCTATGTAATCGTCAGTTCTGGAAAGCTGGGGTTGTGGACAAGAACCATAGAAAGGCACTTCAAACTGGGAACTGTAAAGAAAAGAGGTGACTAGATACACAGTGGTCTTTTTTGGGCATATGTTCTCTTGCCATTATTTTTCCAGAAGGACACTCGTAGGCTTCCAATGGCCATCACACTAGGAAAGTTTGGAATGCAGTGACTACAAAGAGTAAAGGTTACAAAGAACTACTACAAAGAATAACGAGGAAGAATAATGATGTAGTCACCATGTACTCCTCCTGTTACCTGCTAACTAAGGAGACCACACAGCTTCAAAATGCTGGATTGCTTGATACTTAAGACACACATGCAGGGAGAAGGGACAGACACATCCTTATTTTCCTGGAGCTAAATATCAAGAGACATCTTCCAGCCTGTTCTACATGGTTTGCAAAATTTCCTTAGATCTCATTTTCTTGGTCTTCCATTTCTAAGATCCTCACATTTAATTTCTTTTTTTCTAGACCATCTGCATCTATACAGGTATAACAGAAACCACAAACTGATGCCCTGAAACTGAGTGGAATCAGCCCTGAGCATCCTGCATTGTGAGCACTACACTCCTCTTCAGGCTTATTATGACGAGGCCCCTCCAGTACTATGATCAACACCCATCCATGCTCTCTCCTGTCTATAGAGAGAAAAGACTAAAAATTTGACAATGATTGCCTCAACTAAATGGAATTTGTTAGAATATGGAGTCATTGCTTTCAGGGGGAGAAAAGCTGTTTTTTTTTTTTTTCCTCCTCCCCTCTACTCTTTATGGTATTCACTCCCACCCAAGTCAAACTGGCGGGGGGGGGGGGGTGCTCTGAAAGGACCATTTGTAAAGCCTGTGTGTACCTGAAAGATGAAAGCCCAGCATCCCTTTGCCCTGTGGACATCTGTTGGAGTAGTGGCTTTGCCATCTTCCCTCCACATCTGCTTTTCCTCCCATCTTTATTGAGCTTTAATTGACAAGTAGGAATTATATACATTTAAGGTATATAACTTGATATTTTGATATAGGTATACATTGTGAAATGATGACCACAACCAAGGTAATTAACACATCCATCACTGTACATAGTTATCATTTCCTTCCTTCCTTCCTTCCTTCCTTCCTTCCTTCCTTCCTTCCTTCCTTCCTTCCTTTTGTTTGTGTGTGTGTGGTGAGAACGCTTAAGATCTACCCTCTTAGCAAATGAGTGCATAACACAAAATTGTTAACTATTGTCACCATGCTATGCATTAGATCTCCAGAAGTTATTCACCCTACAGAAGTGAAACTCTGTCCTCTTGACCAGCATCTCCCTGTTTCCCTCCTCTGTGTATATTTGAGTAAGGGAAAAAGGAAGAAATGGACTGGTGGCAGGGGGAAGAGAGGAGCTGGTAGCAGAGCAGCCTGCATCCTCACTACCTGGTGTGGGTCTCTTGGAAATCAAGAGTTGGCCACAGGTGAGACTGTCTTGCCAGCAACCCTCCTTCGCACCTGCATGGATCCTGGCCAACAGGTGAGGCTACCATAGTAATAAGGTACTCTGGAGTATGTATCCCCTGGGGCAGGAAGGAAGTGGTTGTTTGGAGAAGGTCAAGTCACAAGGTTCTCCCACATCAAGAAACCATGCAGTGAGGAGCCCCGTGGACTTCCGGAAGCTCTGAAATTGGCACCTCATATGGAAGTCCACCATAGCCAGGGAAGAACCATCAACCGACCTGTGAAGAAAAAATGATTTTACCACTTTCCTCGAATTCCTCCTTTCAGATCCTGATCTTGGAGAGGTCTGAAGCATCAGAAGGAAGAGAGAAGAGGCATGAAGGAGAAGCAAAAACAAAAGGGTCCAGTCCCCAATGAGCAAGGCAGGTCTTGGCTGATGGAGAGAGGAGATACTTTGAGTTGGATATAAGAATAAGATTTTAGACTGGCCTAGCTGGGCTGGACATTTTAACATGGGCAAGTGTCTGGAAAGCTGTGACATCTGCCCAGTATGCCACAAAGGAGCAGGAAAGGAAGAGCCAACAGCACTTGTTTGAAGACTGATGGGCAAAAGATAATAAAAAAATTTTCTCTTGTACCCCACCAAGCACAGACATATCTCATTGTATTGTGCTTCACAGATACTGCATTTTTTTTTTTTGTAAATTGAAGGTTTGTGACAACCCTGCATCAAGCAAGTCTACTGGTACCATTTTTCCAATAACATTTGCTTACTTTTGTGTCTCTCAGTCACATTTTGATAATTCTCCCAAAATTTCAAACTTTTACTTTAAACTTTTTTTCATCATCATTATTATATTTGTTATGGTGATCTGTGATCAATAATCTTTGATTTTATTATTTTAATTGTTTAGGGGCACCACCATAAAGTGTGCAAATATACAAGTGAACTTAATCAATAAATGGTATGTTCTGACTACTCCAAGTGTCTGTTCCCCCTTCTGTCTGCCTCCCCTTGGGCCTCCTTGTTCTCTGAGACATAACAGCATTGAAATTAATAACTTACTTTATTTATGTTTATGTCAATATAATTTATGCCAATAAATAACCCCACAAAGGCCTCTAAGTGTTCGAGGGAAAGGAGGAGTTGCATGTCTCTGGCTTTAAATCAAAAGCTTGAAATGGTTATGCTTGGTGAGGAAGACATGTTGAAAGCTGAGACAGACTGAAAGCTAGGCCTCTTGAGCCAAACAGTTAGCCAAGATGTGAATGCAAAGGAAAAGATTTTGAAGGAAATTAAAAATTTTATCCCAGTGAACTCACAAATGATAAGAAAATGGAAGAGTGTATTGCTGATATGGAGAAAGTTTGAGTGGTCTGGGTTTAAGATCAAACCAGCCACAACATTCCCTTAAGCCAAAGCCTAACCCAGAGCAAGGCCCTAATTTTCTTCAATCCTGTGAAGATGGAAAGAGGTAAGGAAGCTGCAGAAGAAAACTCTGAAGCTAGAAGGGTTGGTTTATGAAGTTTAAGGAAAGAAGCTGTCTCCATGATATAAAAGTGCAGGGTGAAGAGCAAGTCTGATATAGAAGTTGCAGCAAGTTATCTAGAAGGTCTAGCTAAGATCATTAAGGTGGCGACACTAAACAATAGATTTTAGTGTAGATAAAACAGCCTTATATTGGAAGAATATCCCATCTAGGACATTCATAGTTAGAGAGGAGAAATCAATGCCCGGCTTTGATGTTTCAAAGGACAGGCTGACTCTCATTCGGAGCTACAGCAACTGGTGACTTCAGGTTGAAGCCAATGCTCATCTACCATTCTGAACATTCTAGAGCCTTCAGAATGACACTAAATCTGCACTGCCTGTGCTCTAGAAATGGAACAACAAAGCCTGGATGGCAGCACATATGTTTACAACATGGTTTCCTAAGTATTTTAAACTCACTGTTGAGACTTACTGTTCAGAAAGAAAGATTCCTTTCAAATTAGTACCACTTGTTCACATTGGACCTAGTCATTCAACAGCCCTAATGGAGATATACAATGGGATTAATGTTGTTTTCATGACTGCTAACACAACACCCATCCTACAACTCATGGTTCATGGAGTAATTTTGACTTTTAAGTCTTAGTATTTAAGAAATACATTTCGCAAGGCTGTAGCTGCCATAGATAGTGATTCTTCTGATGGATCTAAGCAAAGAAAACTGAAAACCTTCTGGAAAGTTTTCACCATTCTAGATGTCATTAAAAACACTTGTGATACATGTGACCGACGTAAACAGGAGTTTGAAAGAAGCTGATTCCAGGCCTCATGGATGATTTCGAGGAGTTCAAGACTTCAGTGGAGGAAGTAACTGCAGATGCGGTGGGAACAGCAAGAGAACTAAGATTAGAAGTGGAGCCTGAAGATATGACTTCATTGCTGCCATTTCTTGATAAAACTTTAATGGATGGAAAGTTGTTTCTTACGAATGAGCAAAGAAAGTGGTTTCTTGAGACAGATTCTATTCCTGGTGAAGATGCTATGAAGATTGTTGAAATGACAACAAAGAATTTAAAATATGACATAGGGGCACCTGGGTGGCTCAGTCACTTGAGTGTCCAACTCTTGATTTCAGCTCAGGTCATGATTTCACAGTCGTGAGATTAAGCCCTGTGTCGGGCTCTGCACTGAGTGTAGAGCCTGCTTGGGATTCTCTCTCTCCCTCCCTCTCTCTCTGCCCCTCCCCGGCTTGTACTCCCTCTTTCTCCAAAAACATATAAAGAACATTTAAAAATATAAAATACTGGGGCACCTGGGTGGCTCAGTTGGTTAAGTGTTCGACTTCAGCTCAGGTCATGATCTCGCAGTCTGTGAGTTTGAGCCCCGCGTCGGGCTCTGTGCTGACAGCTCAGAGCCTGGAGCCTGCTTCAGATTCTGTGCCTCCCTCTCTCTCTTCCCCTCCCCTGCTCATGCTCTGTCTCTCTCTGTCTCAAAACTAAAAATAAAAAACATTAAAAAAAATTTTTTAAATAAAAAAATATATAAAATATTATGTAGACTGAGTTGATAAAACAGTAGCAGGGTTTGAGAGGATTGACTCCAACTTTGAAAGAAGTTCTACAATCCTATCAAACATCATCACATGCTACAGAGAAATCATTCATGAAAGGGAGAGTCAGTTGATGCAATGAACTTCACTGTTGTCTTATTTTAAGGAACTTCCACAGCCACCTTAGCCTTTAGCAACCACCACTCTGATTGGTCAGCAGCCATCAACATCAAGGCAAGGTCTCCCACCAGCAAAAAGATGACAACTCATTGAAAGCTCAGATGATGGTTAGCATTTTTTTTAAGCAATAAAGCATGTTTCAGTTAAGGTATGTATATTGTATTTTTAAACATAATGCTATCTTGCACTTAAAAGACTAGTATAGTGTAAACATAACTTTTGTATGTACTCGGAAACCAAAAAATTCATCAACATGTTTCATTGTACTTATTCACTTATTGCAATATCCGTTTTATTGCAATTGTCTGGAACAGAACCTGCAATATCTCCAAGGGAGGCCTGTATAAGTGTTCTGAGTTTTCAGTTAGTTGATAACTTTTGCTAATTATCCAAGATGTAACAATCTTGAAGTGGGTCTTATCATACCCTCCCCCTTATGATCACCCTAGTCCCCTCTACATTCGTGGCAGGAAAGTGGTTGTTCTTTAAGTCTACTGAGGGACAGGAGTGGTGTGGAAATTTAAGAGTTGGGTATGAAAAAACCCTGAAGATTAAATACTTGGAGATAGATTTTAGAATTAAAATTGCTCTCTGTGGTCCACTGCGCTTGAATGAGTTTTTCCCTCCCTTCTGATGACTGAGCAGGACATGTTGCCTGGACAGTCAGAGGAGGGAATTCAGGCACATACTTAGTCCTAGATCTGAGTCACTGGCATGTCTGGAATTCACTAGAGATTCATTGATGGCCCCACTGGAACACTGTCAACTGACTACCTGTACTCAAGAATAGAAGTGAATCTTTTTGTGCATCCTGCATGGCTCCCTATCTTCAGATACACCTGGGGATTTGGACATATAAGAGAACGCAATCAGAAAAGCGCATTACTAGGGAAGGGTGGGTTAAGAAAAACTGGATTCTCCCTTGCGTGTTCCCTCCCTCCACATCTCACTTGCTCCTGGCACATTCACTTTGCCCCAGCAGCTGCATAATGAGGAAAATCTATCTTCTTTCAAGAAGAGACAAATCCCTCTTCTGTCTCTAGAGGGTGCTCAGAATCCACTGATCTAGACTCAAGCAGCTTCAGAACATGACGTAAAGAACACTGAAGAGCCAGAGCAGGAATAACACAAAGAAGAAGCTGAGGGAGCCCCTCCCCCCCGCCCAAAAAAATCTCACACCACCACCAACAAAAAAACCCTCAAAAAAACAAAAAAAGACCAAAAACCAGAATATAGAGCAAAATCCTCCTCCTTCTGAGGAAAGAATCCATGACCATTGGTTCTCTGGTTTGTTGGTCCACAGTATTTCAGTGAGCACTTGGCCTTCACCCAGCAAGGAGCTTTGTAGACAGAAAGGATCTCTACATTCTTCAGTGCCAGACGCCAGCGGGACAGCAGTATGTAAGAATGGAATAAATATAACTACCATTAAATGTATATCCATTTTGTGTGTTACTCTCTTCAAGATGCTTTACCCACACACTATTTCTTATCCTCACAGCAACAAGGCGGGATGAGTTTTATTACATTCATTTATAGAGACATGGAAATTCAGTTGCAGAGAAGGTGAACAGCCTGCCCCAAAGGAACACAGTGTTTTGGTACCGGAACAAACTTCAAATCTACAGCCTCTCCAATACACCACTCAGCCCTTTTCTCAAGGTCTCAGGAAGTCCATAATTGAGTGAAGTAGGTAATGATTTACAGACATGATGCAAAATAGCAATACATGATAGAAATATTTAAATGCAGCATATGGAAGATCTAAAAGTAAGAGAATTTCAGGGCTACCTGACCTCAGAGGCCATTCAGTCCACAACACAAATCAAGGAGTCGATTTTCATCGCGTATTGTGAGGGGCCTCCCCAGCTTCTGTTTGAATGACTCTAATGAGAGAAGGAATCCACTACTTCACAAATATTATCCTTCCAGTGATGAACTACTCTGTCAGAAAAATCTGCCTCCTGTGAACCCAAATCTGCTGCTCTGAAACACTCAGCAATATGCTAAAGCCATCCTTTGTAGCCACACAGTACGAGACTATTCTTCATTTTAAAAACATGTTTGTTTGTTTGTTTATTTATTTATTTATTTAGAGACAGCGTGCTCATGAGCATGAGTGGAGAAGGGGCAGAGAGAAGAGAGAGAGAGAGAGAGAGAGAGAGAGAGAGAGAGAGAGAGAGAGAGAGAGAACTCCAAGTAGGCTCTGCACTGTCTGCTCTGAGCCTGATGCAGGGCTTGATCTAGCAAACCGTGAGATCATGGCCTGAGCCAAAATAAAGAGTTAGATGCTTAACTGAGTCACCCAGGCACCCCCGATCTTCATTTTCTATAGCAACATTTCACAGGCTGCATGCCTATGAAGCTGGCCCTACTCCTAGAATTTCTCATCTCTAGGTTAAAAAACAAAATCCAAGTTCCTTTTCTATTGCTCTTTATGGTTCAGGTTTGAGGTTTTCCCACTATTCTAGTTGTCTTACTCAAAACACATTCATAAAGGTGGCACCAAGAATGGGCAAATATCTATTAAATACACACATAAAACAACTCTTCTGTGTCCCACCCATTGCAACCCCTTCCCAGACACCCCTCTATGAGTTCCTTGTGCCTTTCTCAGAACAACTCCTCTTTCTAGAGCTAAAATGGCATTGTAGCACGTCTGGGTTGTAATTATAATTTCACATCTGTTTCCTTAACAAGAATTTGAAGGCAGGAACTCTATTCATCTTTACAGCCTTAACACTGTATCTGGAACATATTGGGTGCTCAGTGAATGTTTCAGCTGTCTTATGGCAGAGATTTTGTCTATTTTGTTCACTGATGTGTTCTCAGCACCTAACCAGAGCCTGGCTCTGGTTCTCAAAAAATATTTGCTGAATGACTGTGTGCATAACTCAACATAGTGTTCCAGAAAGAAAAAAAAAAAACATTAAATCATAAATTATTTAAGTGATATCTGCTGAGCATATACTATATGTGTAGCATTATTCAATTCAAAATAATTCTATAAATGCAACCAAACATGGCATTCCATTATTTTCACTGTTCAATATGTTCAACAGTCTATGTTGTTTACAATAAAGACAAGGTGTTAGTCTTTTTTTCTTTTTTTCCCAAGAGTCCTCGGTTAAGCCATCCCTCTCACTTACCTTCACAACAGTGTGTGGAGGTCTAGAGGCAATGTTTTAAATTTATTTCCAGCACAATTCAACTTGCTCTTTTCTTCCCTTCATGCCAGGCTATTGGTAGTTTTGTCAATCCCAATTCTATTATACAATCCATTTGTTTTTCCCTCAGCCTTGGTGCATCCTCAGATTTGATTAGAGGGCCATCAATGCTGTCATATGAGACACTGATAAAAATCTTGAATGGGACAAGACCAGACCAACCTGGAGCTCCTTCACAGAGATCATTTTTCTACGTTGACATTGATCCATTAGTGAGCATTGTCAGGACACAGCCATTCAGCTTTCATTCCACTCAACGATGATGCCATCAATATTTGGTCATTTGTTCACAGAGGCATAATGAGATTTTAGTAAATGCCACACTAAAACCCACATGCCCTGTGACTCTAGTAATCCCCCTCAGTAATTCATTTAGGAGCAAACAAACAAGGCAAGTTTACTATGATTTGTTCTTAGTAAACCTCTGATGTTTCTTTGTAATCACGGTTTTATTTTCTGAGTCTTTGTGTACTATCTTCTTGGTATTCTTACCTAGAAACTCTCCTAAAATTTCCATCAAGCTTATCAATGGTAGTTCATGACATCCATTTTCCTCCTGTATTTGAAAATGGAGACATTTTCCTGTATCTCCGGGAATCCAGTCTCAATACCCCCATGATTCCTAAGGCTGTTCAAACAAATTAAGCTTCCTTTGAACCTTTACATGTCAGTAAAAAAGGAGGGGAGGGGTATAACCTGAGAAAAGTATTTATAATATCCATGACTGAGGGCACTGTTTGTATCATTTGTCCAACATCCTCTCCTTTGATAATCTGCATCAGACTATCTGCTGGCAACTCAGTGCCATCACCTGCCATTTCCCTTCTGTGCTCTGTGTCACAGGGGCCAGAAAATGTGAAGGCAGACCACATATCCCAGAGTCCCTGACAACTAGTTTGTCAATGTGAGGAATTTTCACAAAATTTGGAAGACTGGAATGAATAGAAAGATAGATGATAGATAGATAGATAGATAGATAGATAGATAGATCATAGATAGTCACTGCTCCTTTGGAAACAGAAGATCTGTGGGCTGCAGCAGATGTGAGATTTTGAGTAGCCTCCAGGCATTTTCTTGCCACTCACCCACCACTGCACTGAAGATGTTTGTAGTCACCGCCAGCAGCTTCCTGCTGAGGTCCTGCGCCTTCCTGATTGCTTGAAAACTAGCAGCTTAACTGAAAACTAGCTGCCATCTTCCTTGGCTTTCTTCCCCTCTGGCTCTTACTGTAGTTTTATAAGCATCTAATTTTCTATATAAAATCCCTTACTGCTGGAGTGCCTGGGTGGCTCAGTAGGTTAAGCGTCAGACTTAGGCTCAGGTCATAATCTCACATTTCTTGAGTTTGAGCCCCACGTTGGGCTCTATGCTGTTAATGCAGAGCCCACTTCAGATCCTCTGTCTACTCTCCCTCTGCCCGCCCCCAAAAGTTAATAAACATTTAAAACCCCTTACTGCCCACAAAATAGGGAGTGTTTCCTGTTCTTCTAACCAAATTCTGATATAGGAAGCAATCCACCCCCACTCTATGTGACACTCATG
The DNA here is from genome assembly GCF_028018385.1 of Neofelis nebulosa. Lineage (NCBI taxonomy): Eukaryota > Metazoa > Chordata > Mammalia > Carnivora > Felidae > Neofelis > Neofelis nebulosa. Next base: position 14,267,625 of record NC_080789.1, read on the forward strand.
GAATTGACAAGCAAGGAATCTTCTTTTTTCCTACCCCAAGAACAGGTATGTGCCTCAGACTTGCCAATGTACCCCATCGTCTAGTACAATGATTGATCTAGAGAGAAGTATCTAAACCAAGCAGAGAAAATCAAGAGTATTTTAAGTTTTGCTGTTAGGTCATTGGAAAACAGATTTCCCCTCATCTGCATAATGGACTGTATGGATGTAGGGCTGGGAGTGCCCGTGGGTATCTGACCTGCTTCACAGAAAGATCCTACCAGAAGATGAAGCCAACACAAGAGGAAGGTGGATCTAAAATATAGAAAGAAAAGTGTCCTGACATCATGGAAGCCCCTAAATCCAGATGATTCTGAAGCCAGATGTGTCCTGGGACTTCCAGTTTATATTGTCAATGCCCTCCGGCCAAAGATCCCCAGTGACATACCTGTAATTGAACAAGTTGGGGTTACTGATGATTGTGGTAGAAAATGAGGGACAGGAGGAACAGTGGACCTTTTCAGTAAAAGGACTTAGGAAGGACCTAAAAGATTTGGCTTTGGTTGGGTGATTTGGGAGGGTTATAAGGAAGTAGGTTTTGCTCTGAATTAGAGAAGTCAAGAAGCAGGGGTTATTTTCTGATTGGATATCTTAATAAATCTTATCTATAGGAAGGGAAGACAGGAGCAAGATTTAAGGGGTAATTGGAAAAGAAGCAGAAGTTACTCATATTACTCAGGATGTTTGGTTATTTTTGTAGTAATCCTTTTATCTTGTTCCATGATAGTTACAGAGTGACTTCACCTACTATTGGCATTTCTGTGAAATTGAATGAGTCCAACAGGCCTAGCTGTGAGTTTCAAGTTGGCTCCTAGAACATCAAGACCTCTCTGCCAGCACCTGGCCAACTCATAGACATCAGGATTGCTTTTCTTTTTCTCAACATGCACTCCAGTAACACATGATGTTTACTGAACACCAACTATATTACAGATACTCCTGGATATTGACATTCTCTGAGAGAGACATATAATATGTACACAAATAAAATGTAATCGGTAATTACAGATTTGGTTAGGTTCTATACAGGAAGGAACTAAATAGCAGGACCTTCAATTAGCAAGTAACTTCCAGTGGCCACTTTAAGTAAGATGGTTAGGGAAAGACTCATTGGGAAGGTGATGTATGGACTGAGACATGAAGCATGAGAATGAGGGAGATGTTTCAGGCAAAGGGAATAGTAAATGAAAAGTCCCTGGAGTGGGCAAAGCACTGGGAAGAACTCAGGAGCGACAGAAAGGAGATTCACATGCCTAGAGGGAGTATGGGGAGCAAGAAGGAGGGGAGGCCAAATAAGAGAAAGAGTCAAGAGGCCAATTATGGAAGGCCTTGTAGGTTCTCAGTAGGAACATTCCATCTTCCACCCCTGTGTCTCCACAGGATGCACCTGGAGTAATAGTTCTGGGCTCTTCGTCCTTCCCCCACTCTTCCTTAGCAGGAGGAGTGATTTATCCAATGTGTGACTTTTAGAAAATGAACCCCAGCCTTTACTCTCTCCTCTTTAGCATCTAAAGTATCTCCGGGGGAGAGCTATTCTTGGTTCCTCCTTGCCATAGATCTTATACAGTTAAACCCTTAGGGAAGAAGCCTGAGGTTGTCTACATCTGCCCATGAGCCTATAATCAGACTATTTCTTGGATGCTATCTTAGTAAGCCTCCTGTATTAGTGCCACCATAACAAAATATCACATATTGGGTGGCTTAAACAACAGAAATGTATTTTCTCACAGTTCTGGAAGCTGAAAATTCTAGATCAGTATGGTCACATTCTGGTAAACCCTCGGTTTGCAGATAGCCATCTGTTTGAGTGTGTTTACAGTCTTTCCTCTGTGTATGTTCATGTCCCGGTCTCTTTTTATTCTTTATAAGGAAGGGTCCGGCCCTTATGAATTCACTTAACCTGATTTAGCCTTTAACAACCCTGTCTCCAAATACAGTCACACTGAGAGTCAGGGCTTCAACATATGAATTTGGGGAACACAACTCAGTCTATAATTCCCTCAGATTTCAACTTATTTTTCCACATACTAATGCCATATACTCCAAACAAATGTACGAAAAATATTTACCTATAGCTTCATCAGTTCTGAATTCAAGTGGAGAATGAAAATAACATTTTCCAGACCACCAAAAACCCTCACACAGACCAAGGTAAGGCATAAGAACAGGAACATTTCATGCAGTGGAACACTTCAGAGTTTCAGCAGGAAAACAACACAATCTGATTTATAAGGATTACTCTGGCTATTGTGTGGAATATCTATTTTAAACCACTAAGTCTTTTTTAAACCTATGTGACAAAGCTCAGTTTTAAGTCTCTTAAATTATTGTATTTTGTCCTTACTACTACTCTATGAGATGGATGTTATTAGCTTCATTTTTGCAGATGAAGAAAGTAAGATGGAGGCAAATAGCCTACCTAACGTCATGTAGTCTATATACTACAACCAGAAATCACACCCACTACATTTACCCATAGCTAAAAGTGAAAATCACACAGAAACAAGTTCATATGCTTGTTTCAAAAATACAGAATGGGGCACATGGATGGCTCAGTTGGTTGAGCGCCCAACTTTGGCTCAGGTCTTAATCTCATGGTCCATGAGTTACAGCCCCATGTCGGGTTTTGCGCTGATAGCATGGAGACTGCTTTGGATTCTCGCTCTTCTCTCTCTGTGGCCTCCCCCCGCTCATGCACTGTCTCTCTCTCTCTCTCTCTCTCCCAAAAATAAATAAACATAAAATAATCAAAAAAAAGTACAGAAGAATGCAAGAGAAGCTGTTAACAATTTCTACCTCTGTGTTAGCCACCATAACGTAGTGTGAAGAAGCTACAAACAGCAGTTAAGAGCACATGTTCTGGGGCACCTGGGTGGCTCAGTTGGTTAAGTGTCCAGCTTCGGCTCAGGTCATGATCTCACCGATCCTGGGTTCGAGCCCTGCACTGGGCTCCGTGCTGAATGCCTGCTCAGAACCTGGAGCCTGTTTCAGATTCTACATCTCCTTCTCTCTCTGCCCCTCCCCTGCTCATGCTCTGTCTCTCAAAAACAAATAAATGTAAAGAAAATATTGTTGTAAAAGAGAGCATATGCTCTGGAATTTATAGATAATGAATAATGGACATCAACACTTAACTATTTTTCACAGCTGAGTGTTTTACAGGTGTTAGCCCTTTCATTCTTCAAAATAGATCTGCCTGCCCTTAAAATCCCATTCTTTTCCCTCTAATGAACCTTGCCTGGATAACTGACATTCTCCTAGCAAAATAGCCTAGGAACACTGCTACAACCAATAATATTAATATCAGTTAACAGTCACTATGTACCAGGTAATGTTCTAACCCCTTAATGTGTATTAGCTAATTGGATCCTCATGGCAACTGTGAGTACTAAAATGGTATTACCATTTTATAGAGGAGTCAGTAGGGCACATGGTTATGGGACTGTCCCAAAGATGTAATGTTATTGGAGAATCAGGTTTCAAACCAGAGCATGGTCCCATTGTTTGAATGCACAGATTGGTTGTTACCCTTCCTCAACAAGTGGAAACGACCAAGGCTTAGGGAGGAGGTGAAATAACTTTCCTCAACTAGCAAGTCATGGACATAGCTGAGTGCCTGTGGGCAAGTTGCTTATCCTCTCTTGGCCTCAGCTTCATTAGCTGTAAAATGGGTAAACACTACCTGTATGATAAGTTTGGGGTGATAATGAAATGACACAAATACATATAAAGCTCTATGCCAACTTCCTGCCACAAAATTAGTGCTCAAAATAGTCCCTATGGATATTTTGAGAGTTTTATAATGAACACACATTCCTTCAGAATTAGCAGAAACAATAAAAACAATCCCATGTTGAAATGAATGTCTAGGGGCGCCTGGGTGGCGCAGTCGGTTAAGCGTCCGACTTCAGCCAGGTCACGATCTCGCGGTCCGTGAGTTCGAGCCCCGCGTCAGGCTCTGGGCTGATGGCTCGGAGCCTGGAGCCTGTTTCCGATTCTGTGTCTCCCTCTCTCTCTGCCCCTCCCCCGTTCATGCTCTGTCTCTCTCTGTCCCAAAAATAAATAAAAAACGTTGGAAAAAAAAAAAAAAGAAATGAATGTCTAAACAATAAGACTTGTATGCATTTAACAGAACAAGACCCTCTCTCAACATTTTCTATTTCCTCCAACCAATTTTAGCTCCCACTCACCTGACTCAATGATTAATTTTCCTGACGGGGAGGACAGGGGCAAAGAGGGATCTGGTAACAGTTATGCTTCTTCTGTGGACTTTTTTTTCCTTAATTTATTTATTTTGAGAGAGACAGACACAGCAAGAGTAGGGGAGGGGCAGAGAGAGGGAGAGAGAGAATCCCAAGCAGGCTCCACTCTGTTGGCACAAAGCCTGATGCAGGGCTTGAACTCATGAAACTGTGAGATCATGACCTGAGCTAAAACCAAGAGTCAGATGGTTAACCAACTGAGCCATCCAGGCGCCCCTCTTCTGTGGACTTCTTGTGCCAAACTAAGAATAGCCTTCCTACCAACCTGGGTGTTTCTTCTTCCAGACCCTCTTCAAAGGGGCTCGAGCCTGCCCACCCCACTTGCCACCTTTTGGACACCTCCTATCTGTGTCCTACTTCTCAGGAAAGCTCACCACCCAGGTACGTTGACCTCCTTAGACAACAGCTCTCTCCACCTCTCGACTTCCTTCACACCAGAACCATTTGTACCTTTTAACCAGGATTTCATTTTCTAAAGGGCTTCTTCTTGTACTCATTCATTGGTTTCATCAGTTACATTCTCTGAGTGCATCCTGTGACCAGAGCTGCCACTGCTAACGATGACAATTACCCCTTCCACTTGCTATGTGGCAGACACTGTGTTGTGTCCTCTGCATGCATGATCTCATTTAATCCCCTAATAGCTCTGGGACAAGGCTACTTTTACTATCCTCCATAATGGTTGAAAATCAAAGCATAAGAAAAATGAAGGCTTAGAGGGGTTCGGTAGCCTGCCCAAAGTCACAGATCGAGCAAGCAGCACCGAGTTGTCCACTTTTCTCTAGACCCACCTGCACCTCCCCAGTCAAGCCTACCACTCCATCACTTGACTGGTTCCTCAGCCTCCTAACTGGGCTGTCTGTCTCCAGCCTTGACACTCTACAATCTATTCTCTACCTCAGCAAGGTGAAGCTGTACAAACATACATAAGCCATGTTGCTCCCTAGTTTCAAATCCTTCAGTGGCTCTGCAATTTTATGATAATGTGCTAAATCCTTATATGGCTTTGAACTATCTGGATTCCCTTGAGCTCTCCAGACTTAATTTACCTGCCCTCATTCTTAGTCTATGATCCAGCTCTATCAGACTTTGTTTGTTCCTAGGCTTTGCACGGTCTGTGCCCTCAGCTCAAAAAGTGTCCCTTGCCTTCTGCCTTCATCTCTGGGAGAAGATAAAGGCATCTCATTTGCTTCTCTGCTTCAAACTTCCTCCAAAAGCACATGAATTCCCAGGTAACTTAATGCATTTGCCAGATTTCTATTGCATCATTTAATTCATCCTCAACCCTCTACAGATGAGGAAACTGACGTCAAGTGACCTGCTCAAAATCAGAGTGGGAGCAAGCAGTAGGGTAAGTGTGCCAGCTCATGTCGGTCTGTCTCCAGACACTGATCTTTCCTCTGAGCTTTGTTGCCATGACGTTTGTGGAGGTTAGAAACAAGGGCAGGTAAACACAACTGGAGGGAGGGATTGTCTGTGAGGCTGGAACTAATCTAATAAATGGAGAGAAAAGGCATCTTAACCAATGCCCTTAGGGGTGGGAAGGTCAGGAATTGAGCCGCAGCTGGAGAGTGGGGTCCTGCTTTTTGACTGAGAGTAATTTCCTTGTCTACCTTTGTGTGGCTACAATGACAGGAGCTGATTTATTAATGCCGTTGGCAAAGCCCAGCAAGATTATCCATCCTTAGCAACGAAGGGGTAGCTGAGGTCGGTTCTAGGGAGTCAGAGGCTCAGCAGGGCACTTGCGAGAGAGCAGAAAGGAAATCTGCCAGGGAGGCAGGGATCCCGAGAAGCCAGGGTTCCAGAAATCGGCTCCAAAGAGTTCTTATCACCTCTCCTTCACCACTCTTTCACCCTGCACTCACTTACTCACTTGAAAACCCTCTAGGAAGGGTGGGTCCTCAGTATGCCACAAAACTCTTCTGAGTTCTTGCTATGCTATGGGACTTTCGCATGCCCCATCCCGCCAGCTTCAGTTTCCTCATCTGTAAAATATTAATAAAAGTGCTGCTACTGTAGAGGGTTCTTGTGATTTCCTTGAAATCATTATATTAAAAGGGACTATCACAGTGCTGGAACATGGACAGGCTTTTGTTTTTTTCTTTAACTTATCTATATGTTGCCACTGTCCTACACCTACAGAAATGGAATTAAGAAAATGCATGAGATTCCTGTGTAGGATGGGATGCCCAGAGCTTTGGGCCTAAACCTCCATCTAACGTGCCTGAAAGACCAGTGCTGATCTGAGCTCCCTCTTCCCCTATCCAAGTGTCAGTATGCTCACAACCACTGAGTGTCCACTATTTGCCATGCACCGAGAAAGACAGAGATGCATGTAACTGCTCATTGCCTACCAGCCCAGCAGATGGACAACTGTCCTTCTCATCTGCTAGGGCTCTTGAATCTATTAGGTTCCATGGGAACAGGAGCTGGGGGCGGGGGGGGGGGGGGACGAGCTTCCCAAGTGTCTAGGGAAATCCTTGAGATCTCAAATACAAAATTATTGGCTCTAGGGGCACCAATAACCTCAGTCGGTTACGTGTCCCACTCGGTTTCAGATCAGGTCATGATTTCACGGTCCTGAGATTGAGCCCTGTGTCAGGCTCTGTGCTGACAGCACAGAGACTGTTTAGGACTCTCTCCCTCTCCCTTTGCCCCTCTTACTCACGTGTGCTCTCTCTCTGTCTCAAAAAAAATTTTGTAATATATATGTATATATATATACATACATATATATATATACACACACACATATATATATATGTGTGTGTGTATATATATATATGTAGGGCGCCTGGGTGGCTCAGTCAGTTAAATGTCTGACTTCCACTCAGGTCATGATATTGCAGTCTGTGAGTTCGAGCCCCACATTGCACTCTGTGCTGACAACTCAGAGCCTGGAGCCTGCTTCAGATTCTGTGTCTCCCTCTCTCTCTGCCCCTCCCTTGCTCGCATGGTCTCTCTCTCTCTTTCAAAAATAAATAAACATTAAAAATATTTTAAAAAGAGCAGAATGGACTCTCCAGAGCCAAGCATACAAGAGGCCCACAGAAGAGGGTAGGAAGGGTGGAGAGGTGGTGGGTGCTACATGGACTGGTGGGAGGGAGCCGGGCAGTGGAGGGGCAGCCTGCCCCGCAAGGCAGAGCCCCCAAAGTCTGGCTTGCAAAAGTGGAGAGTTCTGACAGCCAGCGGGACCTAACATCTGGAATGTTAAAAGTCAACAGCTCTGCTCTCGGAGAGCAGGGAGGGCGAGAGGACGCCAGGAGGGAGAGTTGTTAAGTCCCGGAAGGACAGAGCTCCGCGGGGGAACAAAAGCGCTGGCCAGCGCCATCTCCCTCTCCCATCCCCCAGTCAAAATTCCAAAGGGAACCAGTTCCCGTCACCGAACTTGCTTGCACCATGCAAACGCCCAATGCTGTGCTTCTGTGGATCTAACCCTCTGACAGGCCTGCCTCCCTCCCGGTGCTGCAGGGCCTCTCCCGCAGGGGACCACCGAAGGCAAATCTAGCTAAGCTTGCCCCTCCTGCCCCTGTGCACCTTGTGGATCCACCCCTTCTAATACGCCCTTGGCCAGACAGATCCCATTGAAGCCGCACCACAAGCCTGGCAGTGTGCAAGCAGCCCAGACAGGGGCCACACCACTCCACAGTGAGTCCTGCCCCTGGGAGAGGGGAAGGTACACACCAGTCTGACTGTGGCACCAGTGGTGGGCTGGAGGCAGACATCGAGTCTGACTGCAGCCCCACCCACCAACACAAGTTTCTCCCGACAACACCAGGGAAGTGCCCTGTAGTTTGGTGCATGGTAGCACCACAGGGGCTACCTAAAAGGATGAAACGGAAGCATTCTCCTCAAAAGAAACCAGGAAGTAGCAACAGCTAACAAATTGATCAAAACCAACTTAAGCAATATAACAGAACAAGAATTTAGAATAATAGTCATAAAATTAATCGCTGGTCTTGAAAAAAGCATAAAGGACAGCAGAGAATCTATTGCTACAGAGATCAAGGGACTAAAAAATAGTCATGAGGAATTAAAAAATGCTATAAATGAGGTGCAAAATAAAATGGAGGCAGCCATAGCACGGATTGAAGAAGCAGAGAAGAGAATAGGTGAATTAGAAGATAAAATAATGGAAAAAGAGGAAGCTGAGAAAAAGAGAGATAAAAATCCAGGAGTATGAGGGGAGAATTAGACAACTAAGTGATGCAATCAAACAGAACAATATTCACATCATAGGAATTCCAGAAGAAGAAGAAGAGAGAGAAAGGGGCTGAAGGTGTACTTGAACTAATCATAGCTGAGAACTTCCCTGGTCTGGGGAAGGAAACAGGTATTGAAATCCAAGAGGCACAGAGAACTCTCTCCAGACGTAACTTGAATCCATCTTCTGCACGACATATCATAATGAAACCGGCAAAATACAAGGATAAAGAGAATTCTGAAAGCAGCTAGGGATAAACGGGCCCTAACATACAAAGGTAGACACATAAGGGTAGTAACAGACCTGTCTACTGAAACTTGGCAGGCCAGAAAGGAATGACAGGAAATATTCAATGTGATAAACGAAAAAATATGCAGTCAAGAATCCTTTACCCAGCAAGTCTGTCATTCACAATAGAAGGAGACAAAAAGGTTTTCCCAAACACATAAAAACTGAAGGAATTCATCACCACTAAACCAGCCCTACAAGAGATCCTAAGGGGGACTCTGTAAGTGAAATGTTGCAAGGACCACAAAGTACCAGAGACATCACTACAAGCATGAAACCTAGAATCACAGTGACTCTAAACTCGTATCTTTCAATGATAACACTGAATGTAAATGGACTAAATGCTCCAACCAAAAGACATAGGGTATCAGAATGGATAAAAAAACAAGACCCATCTATTTGCTGTCTACAAGAGACTCATTTTAGACCTGAGGACACTTTCAGATTGAAAGTGAGGGGATGGAGAACTATCTATCATGCTACTGGAAGTCAAAAGAAAGCTGGAGTAGCCATACTTATATCAGACAAACTAGACTTTAAATTAAAGTATGTAACAAGAGATGAAGAAGGGCATTATATAATAATTACAGGGTCTATCCATCAAGAAGAACTAACAATTATAAATGTCTATACAGTGAATACAGGAGCCCCCAAATATATAAAACAATCACAAACATAAGCAACCTTATTGATAAGAATGTGGTAATTACAGGGGACTTTAATACTCCACTTATAACAATGGATAGATCATCTAGACACAGAATCAATAAAGAAACAAGGGCCCTGAATGATACATTGGATCAGATAGACTTGACAGATATATTTAGAACTCTGCATCCCAAAGCAACAGAATATACTTTCTTCTCGAGTGCACATGGAACATTCTCCAAAATAGATCACATACTGGGTCACAAAACAGCCCTTCATAAGTATCAAAGAATTGAGATCGTACCATGCACACTTTCAGACCACAATGCTGTGAAACTTGAAATCAACCACAGGAAAAAGTCTGGAAAACCTCCAAAAGCATGGAGGTTAAAGAACACCTTACTAAAGAATGAATGGGTCAACCAGACAATTAGAGAAGAAATTTAAAAATATACGGAAACAAATGAAAATGAAAATACAACAATATAAATGCTTTGGGATGCAGCGAAAGCAGTCCTGAGAGGAAAATACATTGCAATCCAGGCCTATCTCAAGAAACAAGAAAAATCCCAAATACAAAATCTAACAGCACACTTAAGGGAAATAGAAGCAAAACAGCAAAGACCCCCCAAACCCAGCAGAAGAAGAGAAATAATAAAGATCAGAGCAGAAATAATATAGAATCTAAAAAGACTGTAGAGCAGATCAATGGAACCAAGAGTTGGTTTTTCGAAAAAATAGACCAAATTGATAAACCTCTAGCCAGGCTTCTCATAAAAAAAAAAAAAAGAAAGGCAGAGGACCCAAATAGATAATATCATGAATGAAGATGGAATTATTACAACCAATCCCTCAGAAATACAAGCAATTATCAGGGAATACTATGAAACATTATATACCAACAAACTGGACAACCTGGAAGAAATGGACAAATTGCTAAGCACCCACACACTTCCAAAACTTGAACAGCAAGAAATAGAAAATTTGAACAGACCCATAACCAGAGAAGAAATTGAATCAGTCATCAAAAATCTCTCAACAAGTAAGAGTCCAGGACCAGATGGCTTCCCTGGGGAATTCTACCAGACATTTAAAGCAGAGATAATACCTATCCTTCTCAAGCTGTTCCAAAAAATAGAAAGGGAAGGAAAACTTCCAGACTCATTCTATGAAGCCAGCATTACTTTGATTCCCAAACCAGACAGAGACCCAGCAAAAAAAGAGAACTACAGGCCAATATCCCTGATGAATATGGATGCAAAAATTCTCAACAAGATACTAGCAAGTGGAATTCAACAGCATGTAAAAAGAATTATTCACCATGATCAAGTAGAATTCATTCCTGGGCTGCAGGGCTGGTTCAATGTTTGCAAATCAACCAATGTGATACATCACATTAATAAAAGAGAAGATAAGACCCGTCAATCGATGTAGAAAAAGCATTTGACAAAATTCAGCATCGTTTCTTAATAAAAACCCTCGAGAAAGTCGGGATAGAAGGAACATACTTAAACATCATAAAAGCCATTTATGAAAAGCCCACAGCTAATATCATCCTCAATGGGGAAAAACAGAGCTTTCCCCCTGAGATCAGGAACACGACAGAGATGTCCACTCTCACCGCTGTTGTTTAACGTAGTGTTGGAAGTTCTAGCATCACAGACAACAAAAGGAAATCAAAGGCATCAAAATTGGCTATGATGAAGTCAAGCTTTCACTTTTTGCAGATGACATGATACTATACATGGAAAACCCAAGAGACTCCACCAAAAGTCTGCTGGAACTGATACATGAATTCAGCAAAGTCACAGGATACAAAATCAATGTACAGAAATCAGTTGCATTCTTACACACTAATAACGAAGCAACAGAAAGACAAAGAAACTGATCCCATTCACAATTGCACCAAGAATCATAAAACACCTAGGAATACACCTAACCAAAGATGTAAAAGATCTGTATGCTGAAAACTATAGAAAGCTTATGAAGGAATTTGAAGAAGATGCAAAGAAATGGAAAAACATTCCATGCTCATGGATTAGAAGAATAAATATTGTTAAAATGTCGATCCTACCCAAAGCAATCTACACATTCAATGCAATCCCAATCAAAATTGCACCAGCATTCTTCTCAAAGCTAGAACAAGCAATCCTAACACTTGTATGGAACCACACAAGACCCCAAGGAGCCAAAGTAATATTGAAGAAGACCAAAGCTGGAGGCATCACAATCCCAGACTTTCGCCTCTACTACAAAGCTGTAATCATCAAGACAGCATGGTATTGGCACAAAAACAGACACATAGACCAATGGAATAGAATAGAGACTCCAGAATTGGACCCACAAAAGTATGGCCAACTAATCTTTGACAAAGCAGGAAAGAGTATCCGATGGAAAAAAGGCAGTCTCTTTAACAAATGGTGCTGGGAGAGCTGGAAAGCAACATGCAGAAGAATGAAACTAGACCACTTTCTCACACCATTCACAAAAATAAACTCAAAATGGATAAAGGACCTGAATGTGAGACAGGAAACCAACAAAGCCCTAGAGGAGAAAGCAGGAAAAAACCTCTCTGACCTCAGCCGCAGCAATTCCTTACTTGACACATCTCCAAAGGCAAGGGAAGTAAAAGCAAAAGTGAACTATTGGGACCTCATGAAGATAAAAAGCTTCTGCACTGGAAAGGAAACAATCCACAAAACTAAAAGGCAACCGACGGAATGGGAAAAGATATTTGCAAATGACATTATCAGACAAAGGGCTAGTATCGAAAATCTATAAAGAACTCACCAAACTCCAGACCTGAAAAACAAATAATCCAGTGAAGAAATGGGCAGAAGACATGAATAGACACTTCTCTAAAGAAGACATCCAGATGGCCAACAGGCACATGAAAAGATGCTCAACGTCACGCCTCATCAGAGAAATACAAATCAAAACCACACTGAGATATCACCTCATGCTGGTCAGGGTGGCCAAAATGAACAAATCAGGAGACTATAGATGCTGGAGAGGATGTGGAGAAACGGGAACCCTCTTGCACTGTTGGTGGGAATGCAAACTGGTGCAGCCGCTCTGGAAATCAGTGTGGAGGTTCCTCAAAAAATTGAAACTAGATCTACCCTATGACCCAACAATAGCACTGCTAGGAATTTACCCAAGGGATACAGGAGTGCTGATGCATAGGGGCCCTTGTACCCCAATGTTTATAGCAGCACTTTCAACAATAGCCAAATGATGGAAAGAGCCTAAGTGTCCATCAACTGATGAATGGATAAAGAAGTTGTGGTTTATATACACAATGGAATACTACTTGGCAATGAGAAAGAATGAAATATGGCCTTTGGTAGCAACGTGGATGGAACTGGAGAGTGTTATGCTAAGTGAAATAAGTCATACAGAGAAAGACAGATAGCATATGTTTTCACTCTTATGTGCATCCTGAGAAACTTAACAGAAGACTATGGGGGAGGGGAAGAGGGAAAAAAGTTACAGAGAGGGAAGAAGGCAAACCATAAGAGACTCATGGGAACTGAGAATAGACTGAGGGTTGATGGGGGGTGGGAGGGAGGGGAAAGTGGGTGATGGGCATTGAGGAGGGCACCTGTTGGGATGAGCACGGGGTGTTGTATGGAAACTAATTTGACAATAAATTTCATATTAAAAAATGTTTTAAAAACTAGAAAGAAAAGTTAATGGCTCTGAAATATGAAAGCGGTATAATTTAAATTAATACATGTTTTGATTAGTGTTTCTGAAATGCATTATATCAATTTTTATAGTTTTATAATTTATCATATATAAATTCAATCTAATGTGGGGTGTGGGGGCAATTTAATATGTTTGAGGTAAGGAACCAAAGTCAGAAGGCCTAAAGTTAAAGAAGGCCTTAGAACAGTTGCATTAGGATCCCACAGTGGACAAACAACTCCATTTCCTGATAAGCCTTCACTCATTTGGTTTTCTTTCCAGAAATGACTGCTCCCTACTTTGCAGTTAGTGCTGATTGACACTGGGCAAGGCCAGTGCCCTCCTCCCCTCCTCGAAGGCTGTCCTCTCTTGGCTTCAACACCCCTCCATCACTCTGCCAATATGGTACAACCTCACAAACACTGGGTGTTAGGGGCTCTCTTTCCTCATGCAGAGCTTCTCTATCCCTGAAGATCTCACTGATGGGTGAGGGAAGTGGACAAAACCACACAAAAACACAGCATTAAACCAAACTTCTAATGGATGGCATGTATCCTCTCAGGCTTTCTCGGTCTGAAAATTACATGAACTTTTAGGACCTCTCATTAAAGTTCTTAAATTGAAGTGCCTGGGTGGCTCAGTCAGCTAAGCCTCTGACTGGCTCAGGTCATGATCTCACCATTCGTGAGTGCAAGCCCCACTCCACTCTCTGTTCTTAGCATGGAGCCTGCTTCGGATCCTCTGTCCCCCTATCTCTCTGCCCCTCCCCAGCTTGCGCATGCTCTCTCTCTCTCAAAAATAAATAAACATTTAAAAAAAAAGTAGGTCTAGAATCTCTCTTAGTTGGACCCATTGTCTTCAGAAGCTGTCTTGATTAGGACATTTCTCTGTAAGGTCCTCTATTGACAGGGGGAAATCAGGGAAGTTTGATAATAGCTACAACAAGCTCCTCCTAATTAATAATCAGGTCTCCAAGGGAACCTATCACACACTAGTGCGTGATAAAAGGCTCAGCGCCTTGCTCTGTCTTTGGCCCAATTCAGTTTAGCATTTTTTAAAACATGCCAGACGCACATCATACAGCTTTATCTTTATATAAGCCTTCTTTTTTAGCCGAGCTTTTTTATCTCTGCCTCACATGGAATTTTCCCCTTTGTTGTTTTTTATTATCTAAGCAATGCATATTTATTATGGGAGAATTAGACCAACAGATAAACAATGACTCAAACCACCATTACTTTGGCATTGTGACTGATGATCAAATCTGCCACTACAGCAGAATGCCAAAAGCCTTCTGCCAGATGGTAAACAACTTGGGTAGAAGAGCCATGCCTGCAGCCAAGCACTGTAGGAAGGCATGGATCAGGGAGTCGCCCTGGTTTGGACTTGCACTTGGAGCCCAGCTCTCTGTTTTGCTGGCTGTGCAGAAATTCTTAGTTGGACTGGTTGGAACAATAAGGACATCCATTGGCCCACATAGATGGTAGTTTCAGGGTTAGCTTCATCTGGTGGTCTCTGTGATTCTCTTGGCCATGCCCACCCCCTGCCATGGTCATCCTCAGGCTGGTGGTGAGAAGGCTACACGACCCCCAGACCTCAGACCCATACACAACGTCAGAGGACGAGATTGTCTCCTGTTGAGGATTTCTCGAAAGAGTGGAGACAACATTTGCAGAAGCTGCAGAAAATTTTCCCTCACTCCTTTTTGATCCAAATTACACTCATTTCTAAGCTAATCCTGTGGCCAAGAGAATGCTCTGCACTAATTGGCTTAGGACCGGGTTCTCCCTCTGGAAACTGGGATATGATTTCCATGATTAGCAGAGATGAATCAAGTGCTGCCCCTGCAGATGGTGTGGATTGGATGTTGGGAAGTCAACAGCAATTCTGTGGTCTTGGACAAGTTACTCAACTCCTCTGAACATGGACACTGTCACTTACAGAACTGGGAGAGTCATACACATTGTATGGTAGAGAGCACCTGAGATAATTCACCATGCTTGGCCCTTACTAGGGGCTTAATAAGTGAATAAATGTTTGATCAATCCATTAATTAATTAACCAGGGTCTTGAAGATGACAATGGCAAAGTAGATTCACATTCCCATTTGAAGCTAAAATTTGCAACTTATTCATAGTGTGACCTTGGAAATGTGACTCTCTCACCTGAAGCCTCAGTTTCCTTCTAGGTGAAATGGGTCAATAGTGGGTCAACACCCATTAAACATCATGGTTTGGACAGGCATTGTTGTAAACAATGTACAGGTAGAATCTCATTTAATCCTTTCTACAACCCCATCATCCTGGCACTTTTATTACCCCATTATAAAAGGAAGAAAACTGCATTATGGAAAGTTACCTGCCTAAAAGTACACATTTAACTAAGTGTGGAGTCAAGATTTTAACCCAGATGGTTTAGCTTCAAAGCATGGCTTCATGATAATGAAATTCTATGGCTTCTCAGTAATAATAGTATGTATCTTAGCAGACTTTTGTGGTGGTTAAATGATACAATGCACATACAGCGCTCAGAAGGCTCTAAAAATATCATGAACTATTATTATTTGTCACATGCAGTGATGAAATATATCTCTATGTAAGCCCCAAACTTCCACTCCACTGTCACAATCATCCCTCTAAATTTGATGAGCTTATAGGACTCTGATGATTCTCCTGTCCCTCAAGGAAAATGTCCCGCTCCTTCTTGGATTCTGCCCTCACCACAGTGCACCACAAGCCTGCTCACCAGGGCCTCCACACTCCACTCCTGGTGTTCCCTGTGGTGGAACGATCAGCTCCCCTCCCCCATGCTGACTGATGAACTCTGTCTGCTTCTTCAGATGAATCACTCCTTCCCCTAGGTCCTAGAACCAGGGCAAAGAGCTGTCCATTAGCAGAGACTGTAATTTATTTGTTTCATCTATTTTCATGTCTGTCTCCCTCTTAGTCCTGGAAAGGGACACCATGTGCCAGCCAGCTTCCTTCTTCAGTGCTTGATACAGAGCTGGCACGTGACACAAACTCGTGGATGTTTGTTGAATGAATCGCTAATCACAATTAGGATGAATACCTACTGAGCTCTGACTGTGTATGAGGTACCACCCTAGGTGCTTCACGAGCTGCATTACAGGTATGGTTACAGACAAAAAACATGTGATTCAGAGAAGCTCAGGAAAAGGAGGGGAATCTATAGGATGATATAACCTGACTCGTGGTTTTATATGTATACATACACATATACACATATATGGTTATATATATATATATATATACATACACACACATATATATGGTTATATATATATGGATACATACATGTTTTATTCAATCTTCTGTATGCCTGATATTTTATTCATTGTCCATAAGTATATATCAAATTTTTCTTAATTAATTTTTAAAGCATCAAAACATGGGGCGCCTGGGTGGCTCAGTCGGTTAAGCATCCGACTTCGGCTCAGGTCATGATCTCACGGTCCGTGAGTTTGAGCCCCGCGTTGGGCTCTGGGCTGACAGCTCAGAGCCTGGAGCCTGTTTCAGATTCTGTGTCTCCCTCTCTCTCTGACCCTCCCCTGTTCATGCTTTGTCTCTCCCTGTCTCAAAAATAAATAAACATTAAAAAAAAATTTTTTTAAATTAAAAAAAAAATAAAGCATCAAAACAAAAACTTGAAAGCAAAAAAAATCTCATTAATGAGAAAACCACAAAATTAAAAGAAGCCTCGCAATATTTGGAATATTAAAATATGTAATTAAATTTTACTACATGTTTTAAACGTGGTTTAAGATGCAATGTCTTAAATAAATGTTTTAAGATGACTGAAAGGCATATTGGAAGTCCTGGTTGTGGTAAGTGTATTGGATGATGAGCACAGTAGGACTAGAATCTTAACTCCTAGGCATTATGAAGTCTCCTACTCTTGGGCTTAAAAGTTTTCTCAGCTGAGGGGCCCCCATCACTGCATGTGAATGATTTTTCTCTCAATTTTGGAGAATTATCTCTTTGGGAATGGAAACCATCCTGAACTATTTTTCCTGTCTGGAGAACACTATATGGATATTAAAATGTTAGATAATCTGAAGAAAATGAATTTTGACCTCTCTGGTCATTTCGTACTGGGCTGTCTCTCATTAAAACCTTTGGTTGAGGTGGGGAAAATCTAGTAACAGATTAAAGCCCCCTTCCACTTGGGCTACCATGGACTGTTCCTCATTCTGAGCACTTTGTATATATCATACAATCAGGGCTTAGCAAAGCTGTGTGCTGCTGACAACCTTCTTGTCCATATCTCTGTGCACACCCTTATCTGCCGGACGGGTAGCTCATCAGGGAGACTTTCTCTTTCACCTCTCATCCCCAGCCGTCTCCCAGATGCCTGGCACAGTGGAGGTGCCCAATCAGTGCATGCTGATTGAGCCTGCTTCACATGAACAACGTCAGCCATTGGCCATGTGGGCGTTCCTTTCTCCACATTTAACATCTCACGCCCGTCCAGGAGACCTGACACTTGGGAAGCTGCTCAGATAACCTGAAAGAATTTGAGTCAGAGGGAAACTTGAAAATCATCTGGACTTACATTTTTATCTTGCATCTGAATAAAAGGAGACCCGGAGGGGTGAAGGGTATATTATCTGATTTGACATAGCTCCTCAGCAGTGAAGCTGGGACTAATCCTCATGTCACCTGGCTTCCAGCTCAGGCTCCTCCTCCCTTGTCACCAGGCTTCCCCAGCTCAGATGGATGCCCGCCCCTCCTTTATACTAGCATAGAAAGTTTCCATGCTATGAAGCACCCTGCTATCTCCAGGAAGGGGAGCTTGCTGCCACCCTGTCTTAGGAGAGCTCATTTCTCAGACTTACAGCTCTTGGCATAAACAACCCTGGGCCCACGGGGGACGTTTCTTACAAGGAGCTGCAATGCAGTGATTGTGCCACTCTGAAAGCTCTGACTCACCCCTTCCTCAGCCCCTGGGCTTATTTTAGCCCCACTTTCTGGAGGAGGAAATGAGAACATGATCAAGGATCCTGTGGGAAGAGCCTGGGGCCCTCCAGTTCTTATTGGGAGCCTCCAGCAGCAACTTGGCAGCTCCAACTTCATTAGAAATCCAACAGCCAGAGGCTCCTATAGAATTAGGGCTGCCAGCCTGGCCAGGTCACAGTGTCCCTGCTTTAAGAAAATCTGCCATCTGGAAATGAGAATTAGGCAAAAGGGATGAATGTGAGGTTGATCGTTGACCTAGCAAAGAGTTTCTTTTCTTTCTTCACTGAACATGGAGCAGTAGAATGAGCAAGGCTGAGACTGGGAAGGTGGGGGTGCGCAGGGAGGAGCCTTGCGCTGGTCTTGAAAGACAAGTATAGTGAAGGAGGAGAGGGAGGCACAGCAGGCGGAAGGGCACGTGGAAAATTCCCAGAGGTATGAAAGTACTTGACCTGTGCAGGGAATCATCCAGACCATCTGCAGCAAAGGGGGGAAAGTAGGCAGCATCCAGAGCACCCTTCTCCTCCCCAACATGCTCTTACATGTTTCCTTCAGTCAACCCCTTCACCTGGACGCTTTCTCTGATCTCTCCAACCGCCACATCCTACCATCCATGGCACGGTTGGGTCTCTTCTTAGGGTCTCACATGGCCAAAATCAAGGGGTCAGCCAGGCTGTGTTCCTTTTTGGATGCTCTGGGGCAAGAATTCACTTCCAAACTCATTGGAGTTGTTGGTCCTTGTGGTTGTAAGCCTGAGGTTTTCCTCATCAAGGGCTTCTCTGAGCTCCTAGAGGTCACCCACATTCCTCGCCATTTGGCCTCCAACATTGTTTGGTTTACAAGATGGCTGTTGTTTCTTCCTTAGGGCCAGAAGGAGCACATCTCTCTCACTTCTTTCTTAGTGACCAAGCAGAGAAAACTCTCTGCTTTTGTTTGCTTTGCCATATAGTTTATTATTTTTTTTAGTAAAGCACATTATAATTATACACATTGTATAATTGTACACAAATACACATTGTACACTATATAGATTATAATTTGAAAATTTAAAATTATATATATATACATATATATTAATTTTAATCTTTATTCAGTGATTTGTGTCTAAGAAGGTTATACCAATCCCTATTACCATTTGCAATGCTTTTTTTAAAATTTTTTTAATATTTATTTATTTTTGAATGGGAGAGATAGAGTGCAAGCAGGGGAGGAGCAGAGAGAGAGAGGGAAACACAGAATCCGAAGCAGGCTCCAGGCTCTGAGCTGTCAGCACAGAGCCCAATGCAGGGCTCGAACTCATGAAATGCGAGATCATGACCTGAGCCTAAGTCAACCATTTAAGTGATTGAGCCACCCAGGCGTCCCTGCAGTGTTTGAGAACATGTGTCTCCCCACATCCACACTAACTACTGAAGACAAGGGTTTTAAATGTTTTGTTTGGAGAAAAGTGACTGTATTATTATTTTATTACATATTTTCATTTTACTGTGAAATTTATCATTTTCACATGTTTCTTGGTTATTTGCACTTATTTAAATTGCCCATTCATCTTTTTTACTCATTTTTCTTTCGGGTTATTTATCTTTTCTTGTCCACTTGCTAGAGCTCATTTTTTAACTGTAGATATTAATCACTGAAGTCTCATTATGTGATCATTTTTTTCAACTTATCTTTGGTTTTGTTGGCATCAAACATATCTACATGTTTTTAATAACTTCTGGGTTTCCAATCTTGGTTAATATCTCCCCTGCATGAGATTATACACATAGTCTCTTAGATTATACTGTGAAACAATTTTATTATTACTACATTTATGTATGTGATATATCTAGAAGGTTTCTTTTAATGGTTTGAGGGCAGGATCCAATTTTATTTTCTTCCATTTGGATAGCTAGTTGTTAGGACCATGTATTAAATTACCCACACTTTTTGATTTTGTAAAATCACAACTTTAGTCAAATATTAAATGATCATATATGTGAGGATCTGCTTCAGGATTCTAAATTCTGTTCTATGGACTGATAAGTTAGTCCATCAATGTCATATATGTGAAAACCCTCTGCTTTTATTTTTATTTTTAATTTTTAAAAGTTTATTTGAGAGAGAGAGAGAGAGAGAGAGCAAGCTAAATGGGCCAAGGGAGAGAGAGAGAGAAAGAGAGGGAATCCCAAGCAGGTTCCACACCCAGTGTAGAGCCTGATGTGGAGTTCAATCCCATGACTCTGGGATCATGACATGAACCAAAATCAAGAGTCAGACACTCAACCGACTGAGCCACCCAGGCACCCTGAAAACCCTCTGCTTTTAAAGCACTCACTTGATTATATCAAGCTACCCCTGAGTGATCTCCTTCTTGAAATCAGTAAGCATGTAACACTCACCACAAGAGTTTGAATCTAACATATTATATAGTCCTGGACATAATGGAGGGTGTGTACCCCAGGAGGTGAGGATCTTTGGGAACACCTCAGAATTCTGTCCCCATACATTCCATGCTCTCTTTTCTATGGAGGAAGGAGTTTTGCCTTCAGGGTCAGTTTATAAGCTCTCCTCTGTAACCCGAGAACTGGAGAGATGTCCACCCAGAAACAGTGAGAGCTACAGCCACACTTCCTCTCCCAGCAAAATGTGGAGATGCCAGGAGTGCAGCTTTCTGGAAGGAAGTGGGCCTGTGGACATCAAGACAGGAGGAGGAGGAAGTCATAGGAAACCACTGATGAGTGAGGGATGGGCAGGTGAGAGAGGCAAGGTTTGGGTCTACTATGTGAGGGGGGAACAGCGAGAAGGAGGCAGGAAAGAATCATGGACTTGATTTCAGGTAAAGATTTGGTGGGAGATGAGAATGAGAAAGGGCATTGGGAGGAACAGGGAAAAAAAGATCCTAAGAAGCACTGTTATAAATTACATCCTCTGAGACATTCTTTAAGAGGAGCCAATAAAAACATGCATTTGTTTTTAATATTGTTAGTACTGGACTGTCTTTCCTTGACTATGACTCTGTGCAGAGACTGGGCCTGGTGACATATCTTCCAATTGCATATGTAGGTACCTTATCTTACTGGTTAAGCTACAAGCAAGGTTGCCCTACAATGTCAATGAAAATACCAAGCAGCGGAATAAAAGAGAAGCATAGATCTTCACAGAAATGTGCTATCTAACATCATGAGACATCTTTTTCTTATTAAACAAAGGACATAATATCTCATTCCCAAAGACCTATACAAATGCCAGACATCTACAGTTTTACCTGGGAACCCTTCAAGATAAGGATCACTACTGTATCTCCTAGTCCCTAGCATAGAGTAAATACATGGGGAAATATGCCTTGCAGCAAAACCTATTTGATTTATAAATATAATCACTAACACTTATAAGACACCTCCAGAGTTTCAGACATTCTAAGATATTATTCTATTTTGATGATAGACAGAAACTGAGGCACAGAGAGGTTAAGTAACTTGCTTAGGTTCACACAGCTAGTAGATTCTAAAGCCAGGAATTTAACATAGGCATTCTGATTCTTTAACCCATGCACTTGTCCGTAAGACATGAATTTCTAGTAAGGGACAGTGGGACTAATATGCCTCTACATCTTTTACGTTGGAGGGAGAAATAAGACCCAGGATGGGTGTGTGAGGAGTTACTGTAGAAGCTCCCTGGGCACCTCTCTTTCTTATGAGTACTGGAGAACATTCCCTGACTTCTAAGTCCCTGCTACTAAAGGTGGCTGGTGAACCAACAGCCTCAGCATCACTAGGGAGCTTAATAGAAAGAAATGCACATTCTTAGGTGCCACCGCCAGACCTAATAAATCAAAATCTGCTTTTTTAAATAAGATCTCTAGGCAATTTATATGCACATTCAAGTTTGAGTAGCATTTGAGCCACATTACCTAGGCTAGTGCAGTCAGAGCAAACTTTCTGCAATGATGGGAAAGTCCTATATCTGCACTCTCCAATGTAATAAGAACTGGCTACATGTGGCTAGTATGAATAAAGAAGTTAATTTTTTTACTGCTTTAAAAAATGTTTACTTATTTTGAGAGAGAGAGAGAGAGAGCAGGGGAGGAGCAGAGAGAGAATCCCAAGCAGGTTCCACACTGTCAAGTGCAGAGCCAGATGTGGAGCTCGATCTCAGGAACCAAGAGATCACGACCTGAGCTAAAATCAAGAGTGGGATGCTTAAAGGACTGAGCCACCCAGGCACCCGTGAATTTTTATTTTTACGTAATTTTGATACATTTAGATTTAAATAGCCACTCGTTGCTAGTGGTTACCTTTTTGAGCAGCACAGATTCTAGACTTGTTGTTCCCCTAGGTTTATTTCCCTGTGATCTCATAACCCTTTGTGAAGTCTCTTTAAAAGAGCCTTGTGTTGGGGCGCCTGAGTGGCTCATTTGGTTAAGCATCTGACTCTTGGTTTCAGCTCCAGTCATGATCTCATGGTTAGTGAGTTCAAGCCCCACATCAGGCTCCATGCTAACAGCACCAAGCCTGCTTGGGATTCTCTGATTCTGTCTCTCTCTCTCTCTCTCAATATGTCCCTTCCCTGCTCATACTCTCTCGCTCTCAAAAACAAATAAATGAACTTAAAAAAATAATCCTTATGCCAAAGTGGCATATTTGGGGGTGGCATATTTTGATCCCCTACAGATGCTTTATATTTTACTTGCTAATTTGTATGGTCTCACTTCAAAAAAGCTTCATGGAGGCAAATACTAAGTGCTAGGGATAGAAAAACAAAACATACATTCCATGGATTTCTTGTACCTAGTTATCTATTAATAGCTATCATATAATTAAGTTTGCCACTATATCCCATGACCATTTGAAGTACTTGACAAACATTACGTCATGTGATAATTTTATAGTAACTCTGAGAGAGCAGTGGTATTATTTTAGATGAAGAAACTGACAATCAGAATAAGTGCACCCACCTTCCTCTTCTTTGACCTAACCTCTTTAATTCTTTTTTTAAAAATTTTTTAATGTTTATTTATTTCTGAGAGAGAGACAGAGCATGAGTGGGGGAGGGGCAGAGAGAGAGGGAGACACAGAATCCGAAGCAGGCTCCAGGCTCTGAGCTGTCAGCACAGAGCCCGACGTGGGGCTTGAACTCACGAGCCATGAGATCATGACCTGAGCCAAAGTTGGATGTTTAACCGACTGAGGTACCCAGGTGCCCCACCTCTTTAATTCTTGAGTTGGCTATGCAAAAGATACCAAAAGATCTTCCTGTAGGAGGCACTGAAGCTCCTTATGCTAAGATTCAAAGAAAATGAGTTAATTCTCTTGGATAGAGGTGTCTTCAGAGGTCATTAAGATACAGTACTCTGTCCTGACTTATGCTTTTTTTGGGAAAAAGAATCAAGTTAAATTTGATTATCTCTTTTGCTGCCCCCTTCCTCTATGTTAGTAGTTTAATCTGCATGATAAGTGTTGGATGTGCACCAGGGGGCTGTTTACAGCAACTGGTGAAGTACTTAACATTCTAAAGAAATTAACTGTCTGGTGAAGAGGACTCCAGAGACAGAAGAGCAAGAGACAGAAAGACAGGATGTCTGATAATGCTGGTGTCCTTCTGTTAGGATGATAAATGAAGTAGCTTTCGC
The DNA here is from genome assembly GCF_028018385.1 of Neofelis nebulosa. Taxonomy (NCBI): domain Eukaryota; kingdom Metazoa; phylum Chordata; class Mammalia; order Carnivora; family Felidae; genus Neofelis; species Neofelis nebulosa. Next base: position 14,291,340 of record NC_080789.1, read on the forward strand.
CTGGTTCTCCTCCAAACTCACTGACCTCTTTCATTTTCTTTCACTATTATTTCTTTCTTTGTTGACCTCTTAAATGTGGATGTTCCCAAGGTTTATGTCCAGACACCCCTTCTTCCAGTGCTGCGTTCTCTCCATGGGCCTTCTCACCTACCCAGTGTCTCAGGAGGCAAGGTTAGGAGGCTCAGGTAAAGAGCATAAAGAACCCGAGACACCTGGGGTGGCGTTTAAAGACACACTTCCCTCCCCTTCTCTCCCTTTCCTTTCCTTTCCTTTCCTTTCCTTTCCTTTCCTTTCCTTTCCTTTCCTTTCCTTTCCTTTCCTTTCCTTTCCTTTCCTTCCCTTCCCTTCCCTTCCCTTCCCTTCCCTTTCTCTTCTGTTCGTTTCCCCTTCCTTCCCCTCCCCTCCCCTCCCTTTCCCTCCTCCTCCCCTCCACCCTTTCCTTTCCTTTCCTTTCCTTCCCTTTCCTTTCCTCTCCTTCCCCTCCCTTCCCTTCCCTTCCCTTCCCTTTCTCTTCCATTCATTTCCTCTTCCTTCCCCTCCCCTTCCCTCCCTTTCCCTCCTCCTCTCCTCCACCCTTTCCTTCCCTTCCCTTCCCTTCCCTTCCCTTCCTTTCCCTTCCCTTCCCTTCCTCCCCTCCCACCCCCTCCCCCTCCCCTCCCCTCCCTTCCCCTCCTCTCCCCTCCCCTCCCCTCCCCTTATCTTTCATGTAGGAAATCCAGGAATTCCAAAATTATTAACCTTAAGAGAGTTCTTTGGGGGTGCCCCAGCCTTGCCCAAAACAGAACTAGAATCACTTGACTCCAGAAAAAGAACTGTGATCTGAATAGGGCCAGTCATCCCACTGAATGGACTCAGATACTTTCAAAACCCTGCAGAACTTCCAGAAGGCTACAAACCAAATGAGTCTAAAATCCGGACAGTTCTTGGGGATGCCCTGGCCTTGCCCAGCATAGGTTCTAAAACTTTGTCCTCCGAGTCTGGATGAACTGATAAAATATCACGAATAAGTGATGGATGGACAGCATGCTGCCACCATCTAGAAAGAAAAAAACATGCTTGGAATAAAGCCAACATACAGAAGGAAGCAGAGCAAGGAGAGTCGCAATAACAGCATCACTGGGACCCTTGATCTAGCCATGCTTGAAAAAGACTTTCCTAGGACTTTCTAGTGATATTGTTAGTAAAATTCAAAACTCCATCTTTTTGTTTTTACTGTTTTGTTTTAAGGTGCTTTGGATTGAACTCTCTATCCATTACCATCAAATGAATTGTAACAAATTTTTCATCTGTATGTAGATGATCTCCAAATGGACATCTACCTATGTCTGTTTCTGGAGCTTCCAACCTGGGTATTCAGTGACCTACTTATCTGGATACTTCTCTGGACATCCTTACAGGTCTCTCAGCTGTACATGGACCAGTTGAATCTGCCATCCCTTCTCCCCTGTCCTTTTGTCTTTCAGTCCCTCACTCCCCATCACCTGCTTCTGTGTCATTTATTGCCCCAGCTGCTGCTCATTTCGTTGCCCATTTTCATCTCCCACACACAACCATTCATTGGTTTTAGAATTCATCCTGTCCTCTTCAATCCTACTCATAGTTCCGTGAGTCAGTCTATCATCACCTCTTACTTGGCAAAAGCTTCTGAGTTGGTCTGCACTCTCCGGTTTTTCCTTCCTTTTTTTTTTTTTTAATTTTTTTTTAACGTTTTATTTATTTTTGAGACAGGGAGAGACAGAGCATGAACAGGGGAGGGTCGGAGAGAGGGAGACACAGAATCTGAAACAGGCTCTAGGCTCTGAGCTGTCAGCACAGAGCCCGATGCGGGGCTTGAACTCACGGACCACGAGATCATGACCTGAGCCAAAGTTGGCCGCTTAACCGACTGAGCCACCCAGGCGCCCCATGGTTTTTCCTTCCTAAGTGTAGCCTGTAATTATCTTACTCTGCAGATATTAAACTGTGTTTCTCTGACCTCACCCCACAACTTTAGAAGTGTTCCATGTCACCCTGTAACTCTCAGGATGAATTTAAAACCCTTTAGCCTGGCATTCAAAGTCACTTATAACCTTTCCAGTCTCCATCTCTGGCTACTGCACCCACCCATCCCCTCCATGCTTTGTGGTCTCGCTGTTCCCAGAATATTCCATGCAAGTTGGCACCTCTGTGCCTTTGCACAGGTAAAATTGCACCTGTCACCAGTACCTTCTCTCTGCAGGCATCTCTGACTACATCTCTAAATCTCTGAGACAGAATTAATTGTTCCTTTTGTGCTCCCCAAAGAACTATATGTGAAACTTCTTTAATGGAACTTTCCCCACTGGATTATAATTAATTTCTGTCCTATGTTTATCTCTTTCACTAGACTTCTGGGAGTTCCTTGAGCAACTGGACCAGGACTTAACCACTTTTGTATTCATGAACTTAACACAGTGTCAGACATAATAGATGCTCAATGAAAAATACTGACTTAAATTGAAATTGAGGGTGCCACTGACATCTGCTCTCAGCTTCTCCTGCTCCCTGTTCACAACCAGCCCTCATTTATTTGCCTGTCTTTGTATTAGGACATATACCTATTTGAAAAATTGTAATGTGCTATACATTTAGGGCAGAATCATAATTATAACTTATTAAGCAAAACAAAAAAAGAACATTGATCAGCTGAGTGTTTGATCACACTCTCAGGCCCTGCCAGAGCAGAAGGAATACTAAATAATATTTAGTTCCTGTACCATATCTACCATTTACTAGCTGTAGTAGATTATAAAGATAAACACAAATCTTCCTATCACTATATTCTTGCCCCGTTGTAAAGTGACCTTAAAGCTCCTCCCATCAAAAGGTGGATGCAATTTCCCAACTCCTTGAATCTAACTTTGACCTTATGATTTGCATTGACCAATGAAATAGTAGTAAATACAATCAATGCAAGCACAGGTTGTAAAACACTTGAACATTAGTTCTTCCCTTGTGGCTCTTGGAAATTCTGTGAGAGCTGCTATATGAATAAGCCTGGGTTGATCTACTGGAGACATGGCCCAATCATTATCACTCCAGCCAACAACAAGCACCAACCCCAGTTAACAACCAGGCATCTGAATGAGACTACCCTAAAACAACCAGTTCTCAACTCCATGAATGAGCCCAAGCAAGACCAGCAGAAGAACTGCCCAAAGGATCTTAAGTTAGAGTGTCAACCTGCAGGAACATCAGCTAATAAATGAGTGTTGGCCTAAACCACTAACTGTTGCAAGGGGTGTTATACAGCAAACACTAACTGATAAACTAGCCATGTGACTTGAGGAAGTCATGTTACTCTCCAAACCCAAGATTCTTTATAAATAAAAGGGCACAGCATCACCATCCTGGCTCACAGGACTGCTGTGAGGGTCAGCTGACATATGATTTTAAAATCCCTTTCCAAGTGAGGATCAATTTATAAGGCTAGCAGTTATTTTGATATATTTTATTTATTTATTTGTTTGTTTAATAGTTTATTTTTGAGAGAGAGACAGAGCACGAACGGGGGAGGGGCAGAGAGAGGGGGAGACACAATCTGAAGCAAGCTCCAGGCTCTGAGCTGTCAGCACAAAGCACAATGAGGGGCTCGAAACCATGAACCACGAGATCATGACCGAGCCAAAGTCGGACACTTAATCAACTGAGCCACCCAGATGCCCCTATTTTGATATATTTAATTAACATACATATTCAGCACTGCTTCAGGCTCTCTCTACAGACTCTGCAAAGTGTCTTAGAGAGTTCCCAGAAGCCAAGGCCAGTGTTTTATTTGCTCAGTAGCATACATAGTCTGAAGAAAGAGACTCATTAATAAGTGAGTATGGTACTAATGATGAGGTTTAGGATATCTGAAGTTACTGGACTCCAGTATGTCTAAACTCTGGGGCCTGTCTAGAAGGAAAGTGGGGTGTGCCATTCTTTAAGAGTCCTAAGGGAATATTTTAAAGCCTACTCTTGGTAGAACCACAAGAACAAGCACCAATATTCAAATGCTTTTCAACCAAGTGCTGGCATCATATTTGCTACTGCCTTATTGATCAATGTGAATCACATGGTCAAGGTGATGTTTAAGGAGCAAATGGTCTCTGCCTCTTGATGGGATCACCGTGCAAAGAAGTGAGGACACAGGGATAGGAAGAATATGTGTCAAAATACATTTTGAAAACTAAATAACTAAAAAATTACTTCCACGTCCACTATCTCAGCTACCTCAAGATTGGGTATTATCTCCACTTCACAAGTGAAGGAATAAAACTCAGAGCAAAATAGGGGTGAGAATTGGGGACTTGCTTCAAAAGAGTCTACAGGTTTATTCTCTGTATAGATGCAGAGAGTAAAACCCTCACTGCTGCTGAATGGGAGCAGGACCCAGTGATCCTGGGGTAATGGGGGTCCCAGCTGGATGCCCACACCCCTGAACTTACTGCCAGGAAGGTCCTCAATTAGTCATGAGCACTCTGGCATCAGAAACACTGGTAGATCTATTTAAAGTCCTTACTTGGGGTGAGCTGAGGACTGTAAAAGACATGGCCGGGGAGCTCAGGCACATCACGGGGAGGAAGTGATGGCAGGGGCCACATCTTACTCTCCTCTGTAACCTCAGCACTTAGCATAGGACCTCGCCTGGATGAAGGCACACAGGGAATGAGTGTGTATTGAGATGGCTTATTTTTCCTTTATCATTTATGCCCTCATCATTTAATGAACATTTTTATGTATCTCTTATATGCCAGGCAGTGACAATACACAAATACATAAAACCTAGCATTGTAGGTTGAATTGTATCCCTCAAACAAGATATTTTTAAGTCCTAACCGTCCTCAACCTGCAAATATGACCTTATTTGGAAATAGGGTCTTTGCAGATGTAGTGAAGTTAAAATGAGGCCATATTGCATACAGTGGGCCCTAATCCTGTGACTGCCATCTTTATAAGAGAAAGGAGAGGGAGATTTGGACAGAGGCACAGGGAAGAAGGTTATATGACAACAGAGGCAGAGACTGGAGAGATGCACCTGTAAACAAAGGAATGGCTAAGGATTGCCAGCAATTGCCAGGAGCTAGGAAGAGACAAGAAAGGATCCTTCTCCAGAGCCTTCAGAGGGAGTACAGCCCTGCAGACACCTTGATTTCAGACTTGAAGCCTCCAGAACTGTGACAGAATTAATATCTGTTGTTTTAAGCCAGTATGTGGTACTGTGTTACAGTAGCCCTAGGAAAGTAATCTCAGTCTTTCTTTTTTTTTTTAATTTTTTAAATGTCTTTTATTCATTTTTGAGACAGAAAGAGACACAGCATGAACAGGGGAGGGGCAGAGAGAGGGGGAGACACAGAATCTGAAGCAGGCTCCAGGCTCTGAGCTGTCAGCACAGAGTCCGACACGGGGCTGGAACTCACAAACTGTGAGATCATGACTTGAGCTGAAGTCAGACGTTCAACCGACTGAGCCACCCAGGTGCCCCATAATCTCAGTCTTTCTATTCACACTCTAGTGGAGGAGAAGGTGAACACATCATTGTAATACAATACACCAATTATAACGCAATGCAGCTATGTGAAAAGTGTTTTAAGAGCATGGGGGAGGGAGTAATAAACTCTTCCTGAAGGAACCAGGAAGTCCTCCTAAATAAAGTGATATTTGAGTAGGATCTCGAAAAATGGATGAGAATTCAGTAAGAAAAAAAAAAAGTGGAGAAGTTTATTTCAGGCAGAATAGCACATACAGAGGGTTGGCTGGGACTTAAACAGTATTTTTAGGGAATGGCAAATAATTTTGAAAGACCACAGCTAAGAGTGGGCTGGATATGAGGTTGGGAAGTTCCCCTGAAACCACACAGTTAAGTGCACAGGAGCCTCCTGATCACCAGGGGAGCTGTTGAGAGTGACGTCATAATCAGATCACAGAGACAAGTGAAGTGGAGAATGGAGGCAGGGCCCTGGTTAGGAGATTGCTAAGTACAATAGTCCAAGCAAGTGATGAGGAGCCTCTCAACCAGGATGGCAGAGAGAAAGGCTCAGTTTGGCTAAATACCAGTCCTCATGTTGGCCCAGACATGCTGCAGCCTTTTCCCCAATGCCCCACCTCCCACACCAGAATGGCTACAACCCTTAAGGGGCAGTGTCTGTCCTTATCCCTCAGCCTCAGATGGGCAGTGAAAGTCATATTCATTGCAGAGCTGTGTTCGTGGTGATGAGAGAGAGAGAGTTCTAGTTTCATTCTTTATATCATATTACAAAGAAAGAGCCTACTCTCCTGGATTTAGAATAAAAGCACATTTTATTTGTTACAAGGTTAGGCAGCCAGAATGTAGGTGATCACTCCATCTACTCTTTCTTATAGTACTTGCCCATGACCCCCTTGAATAACTCCCCAAACCACCTCTACAGCCTCTGAGGAGCTGGGCTTTGGGCCAATGAAACTGTTGTATTTATTAATTTTGGAAGGAAAGAAGGGGAAAAAACCTTAAAGACTCTACATATCACTTATTAAAGAACTAGAAAAAGAGCATCAAGAGTATTTCTACTAGGGACTTAGGAGGCCGTATTGTATAAGATCTGGCTCTGGGAATAAAATGCTACAACGGATGTGGAGAGAAAAACGTTGTCAAAGGCACAGAAGAGATTTTCAAAAAAATCAAACTTCACACCCTTACAAGGTGCCAGGCAACCATAAACTCATCAAACTACTAATTCTTGCAACACATCTCCAAGGTTGGAATTACTATCTTCACCTTACATATATGGAAACAAAGTTCAGAGAGACGAAACCCTCTCCAGAGCCACACAACAATGAAGGGGCAGTGCTGGGATCTGAACCCCTGTCTATTGATTTCAAAGTCTTTCTCCTTCATTACATGACTGCCAGGATGCAAGGCCAAGCCCTAAGCCAAGGATGGGATGGCTCTGGACTGTTATTCTCCAGCCAGGCACATCTGGGCTCCCTTCTGGCCATTGAATAAATAGAGCCAGAGCAGAATCAGAGGAGAAAGAGCAGGAATTGCATACATTTGTCATATGAGAAATGACAGGAGGAACTGGGTATTGGCTTCAGGAAGAGAAAACTCTAAGGATGTGGCAGCTGTCTTCAAATATTTGAAGGGCTGTCATGAGGAAGAAAAATTAGACTTATATTCTGAAAGGCCTACAGGGGGTAGAAATAAAGGTTATGGATGGCAGTGACAGACAGTCAGATGTCAGCTCGATCAAAGAGAAAATCTTCCACCAGGTAAAACTAGAAAGATGGATTGCCTTGGGAAGATGGGAGCTCTCTGTCACCAGGGTCCCCATGAAAAGGCAAGATGACTCTATGGTGACAATACTGTGGAAGGAATTCATAGATTGATGAGCAAGAAAACTCAATTCCCTTAAAGGTCTCTAATAGCTCAAAGAACATGCAGTCTATTTATACTCTCAGTGCCCAAACTGACTTGAAATCACTATGCAATTAGCAAGGCCAGGCCACACTCTTCACAGTGTCCTACAAGGCCATGTGTTATGGTCCCACCTCTGTCAGTCCATTCCAGACACATTGGCCTCCTTAGTGTGCTTTGAACAGGCCAAGTGCACTCCTTAGGTCCGTTCTAGTGGCTGCTCCATTTCCTAGCATTCTCTTCCCCCAAATAACTCTGTGCTTCTTTCCCTGACCTCCATCAAGTTATTTGTCCCCAAACTCTATTCTCAATGAGGTTCAACCTGAGAATTCTTCTTAAAGTTATTTTTCACCTCTATATCCTACAGTTCCAATCCTCCCTAGACTGTTCAATTTTTTTTCATGGTGTTCATAATTTTCTAACATACTGAATATTTTGCTTATTTATTATGTTAGTATTTATTGCCAGTCTCCTTTCACTAGGATGCAAGCTCCAGGGGGGCAGGATTTTTAAAAAAATCATTTTGTTTACAGTTGACTCCCAAGCACATTTAAATGTCTGTACACAAAGTAAGTACTCAATAAATATTTTTGGAATGAATGAATGAATGAGATTTTCCTTTCATTCTTATTTTGTCCTTCTTTGGAAGAGATTTTTTGGTAAGCCTTAGTAAAGAGGTAGAAACTGCCTAATGAGATAACACAGCTAAATTCAGCTATAAAATATAGTCAACATCAGCAGGAAGACTTAACATATTTCATTCTGCAGAAAATGGAAGACTTATTGTCTCCTCTAATGATGAGCTGGATCTTAAGGACTTGTGATTTTTTTTAAATCTTTTATTTTTTAACGTTTATTTATTTTTGAGAGAGAGAGAGAGAGAGAGAGAGAGAGTATGAATGAGGGAGGGGCAGAGAGGGAGACATAGAATCTGAAGCAGGCACCAGGCTCTGAGCTGTCAGCACAGAGCCTGACACGGGGCTCAAAGTCATAGACGGTGAGATCATAACCTGAACCAAAGTCTGACGGATGCTTAACTGAGCCACTCAGGCGCCCCTCTTTTTTTTTTTAATGTTTACTTTATTTTTAAGGAGGAGGTGGGTAGGGACAGAGAGAGAATCCCAAGCAGGCTCCATGCTGTCAGCACAGACCCCGATGAGGGGCTCAAACCCACGAACTGTGAGATCATTTCACCTGAACTGAAATCAAGAGTAGGACGCTCAACCAACTGAGCCACCCAGGTGTCCCACGACTTGCGATTTCTTAAGTTAGAACCAGGACACTGTGTGAAGGACAGAGAGATTAGGGAGGAGGTAGAGAGAGAGAAATCAGAAAAAGAAGGAAATTCCTGGAAAAGACAGTCTCTTCAATATTGGGAAAGCTGGTCAGCTACATGGAAAAGAATGAAACTGGCCCACTTTCTTACACCATATGCAAAAATAAACTCAAAATGGATTAAAGACTTAAATGTGAGTCCAGAAACCATAAAACTTCTAGAAGAAAACAAAGGCAGTAATCTCTTTGACATTGGCCTTAGCAACAATTTTCTAGATATGTCTCCCAGGGAAAGGGAAACAAAAGCAAAATTAAACTACTGGCACTACACCAAAAGAAAAAAAAAGAAAAAGAAAAAAAGCTTTTGCACAGCAAAAGAAACCATCAACAAAACCTACCAAATGGAAGAAGGTATTTGCAAATGACATATCCAATAAGGGGTTAATATCTAAAATATATAAAGAAGTTATATAACTCAACACCAAAAAGACCAAATAATCTGATTAAAAATGGGCAGAGGACCTGAACATTTTTCTAAAGCAGACATTCAGATGGCCAACAGACACATGAAAAGATGCTCACATCACTAATCAGGGCAATGCAAATTGCAAATCAAAACCACAATGAGACATCACGTCTCACCTGTCACAATGGCTAGAATCAAAAGGACAAGAAATATCAAGTGTTGGTGAGGATGTGGAGAAAAAGGAAACTTGTGCACTGTTGGTGCAAATGTAAAATTGGTGAAACCAGTGTGGAAAACAGTATGGAGGTTCCTCAACAAAATAAAAATAGAAATACCCTATGATTCAGTAATCCCACTACTAGGTATTTACGGAAAAGAAAAAATACTAATTTGAAAAGATATATGCTCCCCTGTGTTTAGAGCAGCATTATTTATAATAGGTAAGTTTGGAAGCAGCCCAAGAGTCCATCAATAGATGAATGAATAAAGAAGATGTGGTATGTGCACAGTGGATTATTACTCAGCCATAAAAAACAATGAGATATTGTCATTGGCAACAACATGGATAGATCTAGAGGGCATTAATTAGGCGAAGTGAAATAAGCTAGAGAAAGACAAACACCCTATGTTTTCACTTATATATGGAACCTAAAAAACAAAACAAATGAATAAACAAACCAACCAAAAAATGGACTCTTGAACACAGAGAAAAAACTAGTGGTCACCAGAGGGAAGGTGACGGGGGAGATGGGTGAAATAGATAAAGGAGATTAAAAGGTACAAACTTCCAGCTATCAAATAAAGAAGTCATGGACACGAAAAGTACAGCATAGGGTATACGTCATTAATATTGTAATAATGTTCTACAGTTGCACATGGTGACTACAATTACCCTGGGAGCACTGAGTATTATATGGAATTGTTGAATCAATATGTTGTACACCTGAAACTAATATTACTTCAATAAAAAAGAGTAAGAAGAAAATTCCTACGTGTTCATCCACAGTACACTTGGCATGCATGATAATTATCATTAACTATTTACTGAGAACTTAATATACGTCAGTCATTCTTTAAAACAATTTATATGGGTTATCTCATGCTGTAATCAACTCTAGGAGATAGGCCCTAATGTAACCCCCATTTTATAGATGACAAAACTGAGGCATGGCAAGTTAATTTATGTGCCCAAAGTCATACAGCTGCCAAATCCTAAATCCTAAATCTTTAAATCCCCTAGCAGCCGGGTAGTCTGCTAGGAGCTAGCAGGGGCCTGGACTCTTAACTATTTTCCACTGCTTGGAAAAAAAAAAAAATTAACAATTTAAGCATTAGTCTCTGAATTGTATGTGTCCCTGTGCTTGGCTAATAGTAAGACACCTCTGTGGTATCCACTGTGCCTACACATATTCTGCCAGCAGAATGGGTTTCCCTAGCTGCTTAACAGAGCTTTCTATTGACACAGATATTTTCTGATTGGTGTGGCATTCAGCCTGAGACAGATTTCCCACTGGCACAGACAAGACAAAAACACTAACATTTGGACAGTGTTTTAACATTTATAAATAGAAATATTTTTATTTGATCCTCACAGCAAATATGTGAAGTATTGAAAGCAGTCTCTTTTAAAGAGGAGTAATCTAGGGGTGCCTGGGTGGCTCAGTCAGTTAAGCAACCAATTCTTGATCTCAGGGTCACGAGTTCAAGCCCCGCATTGGGCAGGGCAGGAAGGAAGAAATCTAACACACCCAACTAAAGAGCTAGGGAGTGGAAACTACAATCCCAGTCATTTGGCCTTAAGTCTGATGATTTTCTCCATTGCACCATGCTGCCTTCAACTACACATGGTTGTCTATACTACTCCAACCTCTAGAATCTCCACTGGTCCGTTAAAACTTAAACAGTGTCTCCGTGCCATTGATCTTAGATTAGAGAGGAGTTGAGTATGATGCGACTCTGTGTAGGTCTTAACTGCCAAGGTTCAAATGTAAAGTTGGGGAAAGTTATATACCTGGGTCCATTAATTCAAAAGATAGTTGTTGACTGGATACAATGTGTTAGGTCTGTGCTGTCCAGGGCAGTAGCTCTTGGCCACATGTGATTTTTGAGCAGTTGATACGGGACTAATGTCAGTACTGAGGTACTGAATTTTTAATATTGTTTAATTTGTATTACTTAAAATTTTAATTTTAAAATGGAAATAATGTAAAATACTTTCTATTAAACACAGCTTTGTTTCAGTAAAAGAACACTTCACTTTAGCTTTTGTATTGCATAAGACAGTACTGTTGTATAGTAATGTATTTATTGGGTACATGGATTGTTTCCACTAATATATATAAACATATCACTGGTCTAGTTAAAGTTGATGGGTTGATTCAGCTTGAATGATTCTTTTTCTATACATGCAATATGGTAATGTGTTTCTTAGAATATTTTATGCTGACAGCTCCAGCCACTGTAAATTTCTTTGATAATTAAATTGAAATCTTGCTATTATTTTAATTGTAATACAATTAGATTTTTCAATATAAAAAAACAGGTATGGACAAATTTAAATTTTTTAAAACAAAAGCAGACTACTGATGCAGAATTAAGTGGAAATGCAAAAGCTAACACTATGATCAGAATAGAAAAGAAAAGAAAAGATTGGAAGAAAAGTTTACAATGAATGGCAATTGCAGTTTATTGCAGTAGAATAAAAAAAGATCTCTATTTAATTAATAAAAATAATAGACAATATTAGGAAAATTTACAGCAATATGATGAATTTGATGTTTCTTCTCAACAGTCAAAACATAACTGACTAAATTAGTCACCTAATATCAGAATTAAGCATTAATCAAAAATTTTTAAAGATTTTTAACAGAATCTGAGCTTGTAATTCTGGCCATAAGACAAATTCTTACACATACATACACAGAACTGTTTTTTGATAGGTAGTAAAATGAACTATTATTATACTTATGAAAATTTTTTTAGAAAATTATGAGGAAAATACTAAAAATGATACTTCACAAAAAATGGAAGATCTTCAATTAAGCCAGCAAACAATTGCCTAAGAACTGTAAGATCATTCTAACGGTATCAAAATCATTTAATCCAAAATTTGTAAAATTTAAAGTATTGTTTTCATCTTTCAATGAGTTGGTAAATGTGAGATACCGCCTAATTAATACTTTGGGTACATGTTGTCTCAGATTTACAATAAATGTTGTTAATACAGAACTGAAAATACGGAACTTATGGCATAGATCATTTTAAATCTTTTGTATCTGTCAAAGAAGAATTTTACTTAGATGTAATAAAAGTTCCTATTATGATGGATGATGCTCTAGCTTTAAAGTGTTTTTTAATTTAAAACACTTTATTTTTTTTAACTTTTAAGTTTTTAGAGAGAGAGCATGAGTGGGGTAGAGGGACAGGGAGGGAGAGAGAGAGAACCTTAAGCAGGCTCCATCCCATGATCCTGGGATTGTGACCTGAGCCAAAACCAAGAGTCAGACGCTCAACAGACTGAGCCATCCAGGTGTCCTGATACTTTATTTTTTTTCACTGTATGATATACATTAAAAACATACATAAAAAACATACAAAAAATGATATACATTTTTCACTGTATAATATACATTAAAAACATACATTAAAAAAATTAAGCTTCTAAAGCATACTCTATGAAAAGTGTTATTGTTTACAGTTGTTAAAATTCTTTAGTGCATGTATGTAAATGTTGTGAATCATTGCCAGTTTATACATCTGTTGAACAAAACAGAAGACAATGAAGTCAATTATCTGGTGGGGGGGTTTGCCAATACTTATCAGTTGAGTTGTTTTGTAAAAATCGACTCTATTGTTAACTCTAATTCAAGATTTTTTTGAAACAAAATTCAGTAAGTCAAAGACAAAAATGTCAGTCTGACTTAACTTTCCTAGCCAATATGACACTACAAAAGAACAGGCTAAATTTGAAGTTTAGTGAAAAGGAAAAGCTTATTTCTGACCCAGCATGACTAGTATGAGAATTTGCTGGAATTAAAAATTCCAATACACAGATCAATAATAATTTTATGTATTTTTCTAATGGGAGTCAATATGCAGAAGATTGTCATTGCAATTAACAAAATTATGTACATTGGCTATAAAAATGGCAAGAAAAATTTGAAGAATTTTTCTGTTACTGGTAAATTTAGAACTGCTTTTCAATTTATGCAATACCCTTTGAACCCACTGCTAACATTGAATTGACAGAAGAGTTGGTGAGTCTATTGTGGACATAGTTTTGAAATGGATATGCTTCAGCTTGAAAGTCTAATTGTTCTAAAAGTGATAAGCCAGTTTTGTCAATGTGGACTTGAATATTAAAGGAAGATGATATTTTTGTATTTATTTCAGTTTTTAGAAAACTTTTAAGTATGTTTGGAACAGTTTGAGCATGTGGTTATACTTTGAGAATAAATTTTGTAAAATCTAAACATAGACCAAGTATTTCTGATGGAAATTTAGTTTCTGCGTTGACATGGCTGTAAGCACAAAATACTCGCCAGATTTTGAAGACTTAATGTGATAAAAAGATTCTGAAACATCTCGTTGATTATTTTCTACATCAATTATGTGTTGAAATGGTAATGTTTTGAATATATTGGGTAAAGTAAAACACATTATGAAAATGAATCTCATCTGTTTCTTTTTACTTTTTAATGCGGCTACTAGTAAATTTTAAATTACATATATGGCTTGCATTATATTTCTATTGGACAGTGCTGAATTAGGCAAAGAGGATATAGAGGTGAATACGATCTAGTTCCTTGCCTCAAAAAGAAAATGAATCACAAAGATATCTCATGGTAAAACAGTATGGAAGTCAAGTGATAGGATCCAAAAGATGTGGAAGAAGTAACAGGGATTACTTAGGAATCTAACAGAAATCTAACTTAGACTGAGGAAAACAAGGAAGACTTCTCAGAGGTGGTGATAGCTGGATATGACCACACCAGGTCTAGCTGGTCCCTAACCAGAGGATTAGGGATTATATAAGTGAGAAAAAATTAAAATTGTTTCCCAATGTAGTAGTTATTATTAGCAAAAGCCTGAAGGGGTAAAACAGTATACTCATGTGGGGAATGAAAAGCAATATGGCTTATAAGGGTATAAAATGTGAAAAGGGTGTGGCCAGAGATCGGGCTAGAGAGGTCAGCTGGATCATAACGGGCCTAATAGAGCATGCTTGGATTGGGACTTATTTTGTAGGTGTTGGTACACTCAGCCAGTAAACTATGTAGACTCTAGTCCCAGGAGGTTTTTCTTTCCTAATCTGTTTCAATGGGGACATGGGAACGCTGATCATTTTTACTGGTTTGCCGAACAGAGTTAGTTGCAGGGACATTTCCTGAGAGATAAACTCTTACAGGGCAGCTGGTTTCATGTCACTAGAATATAACATATTTCAAACTCAAACAGCTGATGTATTTCAGAGCCTGAAGCCTCAAATTTCAGCATTTACTTATTCCACTGATCACTGTCTGATATATTATATATTTGCTTGTAGCTCAGATTTCCCCAATGGAATGGAAATGTCATGAAGCAGAGACTCTGTCTTGTTCATGACTATATCCCTAGCACCTATAACAGAGCCTTTCATATACTAGGTATTCATTAAATATTTTTGAATATGTAGTGCATTAGATAAGATAGTGGCACCTACTGGCAACATGTAGTATTGCAACCTAGCTCTATTGCTGTATGTAGATACTTGTGTAAGACACTAAAGAAGCCAAATTCCACCAATATGGTGTCATTATTTCTGAACGATGATGACTTTACTGGCTCAAAAAATTAATTTCAGCAAGTAGAAAGTCAAAGGAGGAAAATGCATATCTAGAAAAATGAGGCAGCCTAGTGTTGTGGAAGAAAAAAAACTTTAGACTCTGACAGATTTCAACTCTCAGCTCAGGCTTTTACTTGCTGTGTGACACTGTGAAAAGAAACTCACATCTCTGCGCTCAGTTTCTTCATCCTGAAAACTGGGTGATAAAACCAATAGCGTTTTGACATTGGAAATAACATAGAGTGTGTTCTTTAAAGGATAGCTAATATTAGCTTTAATAGAAGGCTGTAAGAGGTAAGAAAATGGAATGAATGGTTTGCTTATCCTCCTTCACGTTAGTCTAGGAGGATCCTTCCACTCATTCTCATGCATGTGGTTTTTCAGAGAAGGTAGTTTCTTTGCTCATCACATTATAGGTCATTTCCTGGCCTCATATGGTAAGTGAATAAGGAGACAAACAGATTGCTCAGGCTGCTGAGACCAGAAACCTCTCTCAGGAGGTTTTTCAGGCACTAGAAATCAATATCTATTGTCAAGCAGCTTCAAAGCTGATTATCTTGAAATGAATGGTCATGCTTCCTTTTCAGGTCACCATCCTCCTCTTGTTTAAAGGATTGGCTGTAATACATTAGGTTCCTAATTAAGAAAGATGATGCTTGACAAATGAGCTTTTTGAGCAGAATACTAAACCACTGGAAAACTCTTGGAGCAGGTCTTCTGGCATTCACACAGAGAGAACATATGTGGATAGAGTTGGTGCTGCCTTAATTGGTAGTGGTGTAGGGATTATATTTCACTGCTCTGCTGGGAGTAATAAAGACTGACGTTATAATCAGTGTGGCTGTAAAGAAATAGAAACAGAACCTGAGCTGCTCTGCTATTCAACTAGAGCGAGCTGAAAAGGAAATGGATACTGCCTCCGCTCGTTGAAAATACAGACCCTTCACCTAATAATAAAAATACCCTTGGCAGAATGAAACTGGACCCTACATCTAATAATAGTATCTCTGTTGTGAAGCCAACCTCAATTCAAATTCTTTGTCTGTCCTTTACTACCTGGCTAGCCTAAAGCCTATTGCTTAGCCTACCTGATACCTGGCTTCATCATTTATCAAATAAGATTTTGAAAAATATGATAAATAATTTATCACAACTGGCAAAGCTTCTGGCACAGAGAAAGCTTGCAAACAATGTCAGTTTCTTTCTCCCTTCTCTTTCCCTATGTGCTATTCAAAACATCTTTACATCTTCTACAAGTTTCCAAACTGTGGTCTAGACGGACAGGAGAGTTGGGGACTGTGAAACTCCTGATACTATATGTAAAATGTTCTGAGTGTTGTCTTTTCTGGTGAGCACGTCTGTGGTTTTCAGCAGATTACCAAAGGGGTTTTTAACCCAAAAACAAGGTTTAAAACTCACTGGTCCATATATTTCTTTTATGGTCTCATTCCTGCCTCCCTCTGCACCTTCATTACCTGCCATTTTCCTCTTCATTCATTATACTCAAACTACTCTAACCCGCTCTCTGTTCTTTACACATGCCATACTCATTCCTGCCTCAGAGCCTTTTGCTTATTATTCTCTCTGCTCCCTAGATGTGCACATGATAAACTCAGCTCAAATATTACTTCTTGAGATGGTCCTTCCCTGATCTCCCACTCTAAAGAGCACCTCTCCCACCCTGTGCCTTTCTATCATATATATAATCAGTCTATGCAGGATATAGACTGCTGCATAGACTGGGTGGCTTAAACAACAGCCATTTATTTCTCACAGTTCTGGAGCTGGGTAAGTCCAAGATCAAGGTGCTGGCTGATTCAGTTTCTGGTGAGAACCCATGGTTTGCTGATGGCTGACTTCTCACTGTGTCCTCACATGATGAAGAAAGAGTGATCTTTCTTCTCCTCTTGTTATAAAGCTACTAATTCCATCATGAAGGATTCATCCTCATGACCTCATCAAACCTAATTATTTCCCAAAGGCCCCATCTGCAAAGATTATCACATTGTGGGTTAAGGCTTCAATATATGAGTTTTAGGGGGACAAAATCCAGACCATAGCAATATCATTGTGTTTTATTTACCTCAGAGCATTTATCCTTGCCTTGTTCATTGATCCATTCCCTTATTTTATTTTTACCCAATGTTTCATACGGTATAGAGGAATGTACCCTCCACAAGCATAGGAACTTAGTCTTATTCACTACTGATTCACATCAATTAGAGCAATAATTGGCATGTCAATTGGCATGACAATAGGCATGTCAATTACTGCAAGAATGGATGGATGGATGCTTGGATAGATGCCTGGATGGATGACTTCTGAGTGTACCCTTGTGAGATACGGAAGAAAGCATTTTTCTCCCCATTTTTGCAGATGAAGAAACAAATTTAGACAGATTCAGTGCCTTGGAAAAGGTCTATGCACAGTTATTAAGAGCAGTCTCTGGAGCTGACCACTAGAGTTGAAATCCCAGCTTTACCATTTAAAAACTAGGTAATTTAAAAAAAATTTTTTTTAACATTTTATTTATTTTTGAGACAGAGAGAGAGAGAGAGCATGAACAGGGGAGAGTCAGAGAAAGAGAGAGACACAGAATCCGAAACAGGTTCCAGGCTCTGAGCTGTCAGCACAGAGCCCGACGCGGGGCTCAAACTCATTGAGAAGGAGAAGAGATAAGCAGAAGTCTTATCCCTACTTGCCAGCTGCCTCTGGTCCTAAGAAACCTAGTACTAGGAGGATGGCTTCTCCTGAAGACAAGTTCCTGAGCATTGGCCAGAGTGGGTCACTCTGGCCAATGATTTCAGTTTGGGGAGAAGGGCAGTGACTCGTTTCGATGGATTTTTCCTCCAGCAGAGCATCCATCCTTTCCTCTCCTTCTTTCCTTGTGGCCCAGAGTGAAACTGTGCCTTGAATGGAAATTTCCAAGAAGCACTAATTGCCTGGGATATCCTCAGCAGAACAGACAGTTCAAGGTTTGAAAGGAGAGTAAGGCCACTTCTTGCCAATTTGTTTTGTGAGGAAACTTGGTTTGGTAACAGTTGATGCCTCTGGATAGCTGGGACAGGCTTGAAAGGAGATGACAGTGTGTGGTCCAGTCTAGTTGGTATGATCTTTCATATAACAAGGAGAAACAGGCACCAAAAATAATAAAGTTTGTGGGTAATAAGAGTGATAACTAACTACTATGGTGTGCTTTTTAAATAAATATGCCAGGCCCTTCTCTGAGTGATTTGTGGACCTTAACCCATTTAATCCCACTGCACTATCAGGGAGTTACGAGTTTCGTCATCCTTCTTGTATAGATGAGAAACTGAGGCACAGAGAAGCTAAGGAGTTTGCCACCAGTCACGAGGTAGAGCCAGGATTCAAATCCAAGCAGTTGAGCTCCAGGGTCCGTGCTTCCAATCACTATGAGTTACTCTCACCTGTCTCATACTTCCATGCCTTTGCATGTGCTGTTTCCTGTGAATTTTTAAAACTTACATCCGGGACCATCTCACTGTGGAGCTGGCTCTGAGTTCTAATCCCATCCTCCCATTTGAGGGAGGTTTTCTTTCTTTACTTTCTCTTCTGTGAACTCTATGCCTTGATTACAATAAATTTCACATTAAGCCATGAGTGCCTTAGAGACTACATCTTAATAATCTTAGCATCTTTAGTATCTGGCACAGTCCCTGGCACAAAATAAAAGCTAATTTATTGTTAATGAGTTGATGTGCAAGGATTTGAAAACCATGAGCACATAGAAGACGGTAGAACATACCAATGGAGAGTATAGACTCTGGAGTCAGGCCACTTAGCCTCAAATACCAGCCATCAATTTTCATAACTCACAGGTATGACCATGGGAATGTTTGTGGGGTTTTTTTGTGTGTGTGCCTCAGTTTGTGTGTCTATACAATGGGAACAATAACAGTATGAACCTTAATGGGTCACTGCATGGATTAAATGAAATGATGTAGCAAAGAACTTAACCTGGGTCCTGGAACGTAATAAGTTAATGAGTGTATGCTTAATAAATGTTAGCTCCTTCTGCCTGAGCATCCTGGTACATGTCACAGTGAAGGTGCATTATAGCCATGCCTATCACTGACTGAAAAGAAAATAGCTCAGATGAACAAGGCTAAATGATGACAACTTGGCAGACTAAGGGGTATAAACCAATCTATCTGTAAAGCCGCTATACTCTAGTAATTTAGTACATGCCCAACAGCAATCAGCACATGCTTAACATTTTCCATTCAGATGGATGGAGGTTGAGCAGTCAAAAATGGGGAAAAAAGAAATAACCCTGAGAAAATTGATTACACCATTACCAGTTATCTTCTGGGACCATAATAATGTAGCTTTCATTATTTCTTTTATATGCCAGTCTCCTACTGCAAATTGAAAATAGTACATGCAATTCAGATATCTCTGAAAAAGAACCTCGTTTTGAAAAGAAATGGAAACAAAACAATGGTGTAAAAGCACATCCATCCTCATTGGACGTGAACTACAATTTATTATACTCAGCATGCAAGCAGAATTTCAGGTGAAGAATATTCAGTATTCAAGTTTACAATATTGACCCAATAAACTAAAAATGGGTCATTGAAATTATTTTAATAACTGGACTAGAGGTGAAGACAGTCAGCCAAAAAGCATAACATGTGCTAATCTCTGTGTCAAGATTAGCTGATAAGATATACACAGCATATGTTTAGGATCAACATGCTAATTGTGTTCATTGGAAAAGGAATGGAAAAAATACCCCTTCCCTTCCTATCTCCTCAAGGAAAAAAGACAGAAATGTTGGAAATTCATCATGTTTTCTGTGAGGTTAGTAGTATGGCTCAATACTGAAGGAAGATTTTTAGCTTAAAAAAATCTTTGAGCCTGCGAACTCTCTTTGAGCCATTACCTTCTCATCTACAGAAAATGCTGCTTCCAGACACAGACTGCCCTCCATATGACCAACTTGGGATATCAAAAATATTGAGAAGCAGTAAAGTGTTGTGTTCAAGGGTTCAGATTTTGGGCCTAGATAGCCTAGGTTCAAATCTTAGTTTTAAAATTGCTATGGGGCCATGGGAAAGTTACTTAGGTTCCTCACTTTATAATGGAGATAATAATAGCACTTAGATCATGGTACTGTCATAAGGAATTAGTCAATTAAAATGTTTCTTGCATAATAATCTCACAATAAATTTTAATTATTATGTGTCTAGAATATATTATTCATAAATATCCTCGACAAAAGGAATGAAAAGAAGTATAATAACAATAATAACGCACAGCACTTTCAAATAAACAAACATTTTTAAAAAATTTACAAAAAATAAAGGAGAGCCTGGGTGGCTCAGTCGGTTAAGCATCCGACTTCGGCTCAGGTCATGATCTCATGGTTCCTGAGTTCGAGCCCCACGTTGGGCTCTGTGCTGACAGCTCAGAGCCTGGAGTCTGTTTCAGATTCTGTATCTCCCTCTCTCTGCCCCTCCCCTGCTTGTACTCTGTCTCTCTGTCTCTGTCTCTCTCTCTCTCAAACATAAATAAACATTAAAAAATTAAAAAAATAATAATGCAGAGCACTTTCAATGTTACAGGTTCAGTTTTGAACAGCTTTTGTGTATTAACTCTTTTTTTTTTTTTTTAATTTGAGAAAGAGAGAGAAAGCATGCAAGCAGAGAAGAGGGGCAGAGGGAGAGAGAGAAAATTTTAAGCAGGCTCCATGCTAAACATGGAGCCTGACACAGGGCTTGATCCCACTACTCTGGGATCATGACCTTAGCCGAAATCAAGAGTTGGATGCTCAACCGGCTGAGCAACCCAGGCACCCCTGTATATTAACTCTTTTGTCCTCCTAATAGCCTTTGAGATAGTATTACCAGGTAGTGATGAAGCAACTTGTCCAGGGTCACACAGCTAGTGAGTAGCATACCAGGATGTGAACTCTGAGAGTCTGAATTTAGAGCTCCCATTACTTTCCTCACTTCTATCAAGGATTTTTATTTTTTTATTTTTACTTTTTAATATGAAATTTATTGTCAAATTGGTTTCCATACAACACCCAGTCCTCATCCCAACAGGTGCCCTCCTCAATGCCCATCACCCACTTTCCCCTCCCTTCCACCCCCCATCAACCCTCAGTCTGTTCTCAGTTCCCATGAGTCTCTTATGGTTTGCCTTCTTCCCTCTCTGTAACTTTTTTCCCTCTTCCCCTCCCCCATAGTCTTCTGTTAAGTTTCTCAGGATGCACGTAAGAGTGAAAACATATGCTATCTGTCTTTCTCTGTATGACTTATTTCACTTAGCATAACACTCTCCAGTTCCATCCACGTTGCTACCAAAGGCCATATTTCATTCTTTCTCATTGCCAAGTAGTATTCCATTGTGTATATAAACCACAACTTCTTTATCCATTCATCAGTTGATGGACACTTAGGCTCTTTCCATCATTTGGCTATTGTTGAAAGTGCTGCTATAAACATTGGGGTACAAGGGCCCCTATGCATCAGCACTCCTGTATCCCTTGGGTAAATTCCTAGCAGTGCTATTGTTGGGTCATAGGGTAGATCTAGTTTCAATTTTTTGAGGAACCTCCACACTGATTTCCAGAGCGGCTGCACCAGTTTGCATTCCCACCAACAGTGCAAGAGGGTTCCCGTTTCTCCACATCCTCTCCAGCATCTATAGTCTCCTGATTTGTTCATTTTGGCCACCCTGACCAGCATGAGGTGATATCTCAGTGTGGTTTTGATTTGTATTTCCCTGATGAGGAGTGACGTTGAGCATCTTTTCATGTGCCTGTTGGCCATCTGGATGTCTTCTTTAGAGAAGTGTCTATTCATGTCTTCTGCCCATTTCTTCACTGGATTATTTCTTTTTCGGGTGTGGAGTTTGGTGAGTTCTTTATAGATTTTGGATACTAGCCCTTTGTCCGATATGTCATTTGCAAATATCTTTTCCCATTCTGTCGGCTGCCTTTTAGTTTTGTGATTGTTTCCTTTGCAGTGCAGAAGCTTTTTATCTTCATGAGGTCCCAATAGTTCATTTTTGCTTTTACTTCCCTTGTCTTTGGAGATGTCTCAATTAAGGAATTGCTGTAGCTGAGGACAGAGAGGTTTTTTCCTGCTTTCTCCTCTAGGGCTTTGTTGGTTTCCTGTCTCACATTCAGGTCCTTTATCCATTTTGAGTTTACTTTTGTGAATGGTGTAAGAAAGTGGTCTAGTTTCATTCTTCTGCATGTTGCTGTCCAGCTCTCCCAGCACCATCTGTAGAGACTACCTTTTTTCCATTGAATATTCTTTCCTGCTTTGTCAAAGATTAGTTGGCCATACTTTTGTGGGTCCAATTCTGGAGTCTCTATTCTATTCCATTGGTCTATGTGTCTGTTTTTGTGCCAATACCATGCTGTCTTGATGATTACAGCTTTGTAGTAGAGGCGAAAGTCTGGGATTGTGATGCCTCCAGCTTTGGTCTTCTTCAATATTACTTTGGCTCTTTGGGGTCTTGTGTGGTTCCATACAAATTTTAGAATTGCTTGTTCTAGTTTCGAGAAGAATGCTGGTGCAATTTTGATTGGGATTGCATTGAATGTGTAGATTGCTTTGGGTAGGATCGACATTTTAACAATATTTATTCTTCTAATCCATGAGCATGGAATGTTTTTCCATTTCTTTGCATCTTCTTCAATTTCCTTCATAAGCTTTCTATAGTTTTCAGCATACAGATCTTTTACATCTTTGGTTAGGTGTATTCCTAGGTGTTTTATGATTCTTGGTGCAATTGTGAATGGGATCAGTTTCTTTATTTGTCTTTCTGTTGCTTCGTTATTAGTGTGTAAGAATGCAACTGATTTCTGTACATTGATTTTGTATCCTGTGACTTTGCTGAATTCATGTATCAGTTCCAGCAGACTTTTGGTGGAGTCTCTTGGGTTTTCCATGTATAGTATCATGTCATCTGCAAAAAGTGAAAGCTTGACTTCATCATAGCCAATTTTGATGCCTTTGATTTCCTTTTGTTGTCTGTGATGCTAGAACTTCCAACACTACGTTAAACAACAGCGGTGAGAGTGGACATCCCTGTCGTGTTCCTGATCTCAGGGGGAAAGCTCTCAGTTTTTCCCCATTGAGGATGATATTAGCTGTGGGCTTTTCATAAATGGCTTTTATGATGTTTAAGTATGTTCCTTCTATCCCGACTTTCTCGAGGGTTTTTATTAAGAAAGGATGCTGAATTTTGTCAAATGTTTTTTCTGCATTGATTGACAGGATCATATGGGTCTTATCTTCTCTTTTATTAATGTGATGTATCACACTGGTTGATTTGCAAACATTGAACCAGCCCTACAGCCCAGGAATGAACCCCACTTGATCATGGTGAATAATTCTTTTTATATGCTGTTGAATTCCATTTGCGAGTATATTGTTGAGAATTTTTGCATCCATATTCATCAGGGATATTGGCCTGTAGTTCTCTTTTTTTGCTGGGTCTCTGTCTGGTTTGGGAATCAAAGTAATGCTGGCTTCATAGAATGAGTCTGGAAGTTTTCCTTCCCTTTCTATTTTTTGGAACAGCTTGAGAAGGATAGGTATTATCTCTGCTTTAAATGTCTGGTAGAATTCCCCAGGGAAGCCATCTGGTCCTGGACTCTTACTTGTTGGGAGATTTTTGATAACTGATTCAATTTCTTCTCTGGTTATGGGTCTGTTCAAATTTTCTATTTCTTCCTGTTTGAGTTTTGGAAGTGTGTGGGTGCTTAGCAATTTATCCATTTCTTCCAGGTTGTCCAGTTTGTTGGCATATAATGTTTCATAGTATTCCCTGATAATTGCTTGTATTTCTGAGGGATTGGTTGTAATAATTCCATTTTAATTCATGATTTTATCTATTTGGATCCTTTTTTTTTTTTTTTTGGAGAAGCCTGGCTAGAGGTTTATCAATCTTGTCTATTTTTTCAAAAAACCAACTCTTGGTTTCATTGATTTGATCTGCTCTACAGTGTTTTTTAGATTCTATATTGTTTATTTCTGCTCTGATCTTTATTATTTCTCTTCTTCTGCTGGGTTTATGGTATCTTTGCTGTTCTGCTTCTATTTCCTTTAGGAGTGCTATCAGATTATGTATTTGGGATTTTTCTTGTTTCTTGAGATAGGCCTGGATTGCAATGTATTTTCCTCTCATGACTGCCTTTGCTGCATCCCAAAGCATTTAGATTGTTGTATTTTCATTGTCATTTGTTCCATATATTTTTTTTTTAATTTTTTTAACTTTTATTTATTTTTTTTACAGAGAGAGACAGAGCATGAATGGGGGAGGGTCAGAGAGAGGGAGACACAGAATCCCAAACAGGCTCCAGGCTCTGAGCTGTCAGCACAGAGCCCAACGTGGGGTTCGAACTCACGGACCGCGAGATCATGACCTGAGCTGAAGTCGGACGCTCAACCGACTGAGCCACCCAGGCGCCCCTGTTTCCATATATTTTTAAATTTCTTCTCTAATTGCCTGGTTGACCCATTCATTCTTTGGTAAGGTGTTCTTTAACCTCCATGCTTTTGGAGGTTTTCCAGACTTTTTCCTGTGGTTGATTTCAAGTTTCATAGCATTGTGGTCTGAAAGTGTGCATGGTACGATCTCAATTCTTTGATACTTATGAAGTGCTGTTTTGTGACCCAGTATGTGATCTATCTTGGAGAATGTTCCATGTGCACTTGAGAAGAAAGTATATTCTGTTGCTTTGGGATGCAGAGTTCTAAATATATCTGTCAAGTCCATCTGATCCAATGTGTCATTCAGGGCCCTTGTTTCTTTATTGATCCTGTGTCTAGACGATCAATCCATTGCTGTCAGTGGGGTATTAATGTCCCCTAAAATTACCACATTCTTATCAATAAGGTTGCCTAAGTTTGTGATTAATTGTTTTATATATTTGGGAGTAGAGCTCCCATTTTTGAGCATTAACTCTATCTTCACTTCTTTTGAGCACTATGCCTGAATTTATTCACTATTCACTCAAAATATATTCACTGAGAATCTACCCTGGGCTAAGTACCAACCCATTCTGAGATATATTACTAAAAAATAGAGACACAGAGTCTTTCCCTCACAAATATTTAATATACTTAATATATATTTGTTTCTTTTAGGTTTGTACATGTTCATTTTGTTCATATGGATAATACTATTTCCAGGTCTATAAGTCTTTATGAAGTCTAAACATTTGGTTTTATCTCTTTTACCTTTCCCCTACCAGCTGAAAATATACATTTGGAACCCTAATATCTTGAACAATTCAGCACCAGGGACAGCAGACAAAACCTATTAGAATTAGGAACATCCTTCCTCTCAGAATTCATAAAGATTTGATATTTCAGAACACACACACACACACACACACACACACACACACACACACAAATTAAATATCCAGAAAGATCTTAGGAAGAATCCTAGAAATTACCAAATACAAGTCCCTGGAACAGAGAGGGAAATTTGCATCCACGAGGCCACACATCTGAAGCCAAGAACTAAGTTCCTAGAACTAATCTAGTTATAATTCATCTCAAGTGTATTGGTATCACCAAGTAGAAAAATTGTGTATATATTCAGTGACATGCGTATGGCATGCAGTGACAATTCCTTAAACAGGAATCAAGAAAGAAGTCAGGTACTCTGGTTTTAGCTCCAAAAGATCCTGATTTAGTCAGTTAGAAGATTCATTTCCTAATATTGTTATTTACTATCTCCTATCCCCTATATCCTTCCTAATATATGTGAATTTGAAAGCATGGGTGGAAACAAGTTTCAAGGTTCATTAGAGGAGAAACAGATCCAAGTTACTACCGACCCCGATTCAGACACTGCATTTCTTTGACATCATTGAGTACATTAGAATTCTTTCCGGCCTATCAGTGTTTATTAGATTTGATGCTGCCTAATTCTGACGTCCCAGAGGAAGGTGACTCACTCCCAGTAAGCATGTTATCAGTCTCTAAGGACATGTCTAATCTGGATGACATCATCTTGTCTGGAAGATACATTTTAGGTAGATAGTTCTCAGAGCTGATGAAAGGAAAACTTTCCATTTGCGTGCTTCACTAATCCCATTCCATTAAAGCAGCTATGAGAGGCTGAAAGGGAAAAGAATGTGCCTCTGTGAAGGAATACAGAATTATAGATTTAATCACTGAAGACTACATTTATTATAATAGTCAGTGCAAAGGTCTTCAAGGAGTCTCTATTGATATAAATAAGGATCACCCTAAATCTTCCTCCTCCAAGATGCTTCCAACAATTATTCAAGTACTAGCTATGTAATCATGGAAAGTTACTCAAGTCCTCTGAGTCTCGGTCACCTCTTTTGTATAATGAGGACTGTCTGACTTGTGATTCCTCACTGGGGCACTGTGAGGAATAATGAGATAATTTGCCACCACATGGTATAAAACAGTGGCAGGCAGAAGCAGAGGAAATGGGGCACAGGTGACTTACTCCCCTAAGGGGGCTGAAATACATTTTTTTTAATAGAAAAAGCATGAAGGAAATCTCCATAAACACTGGCATAAAGATTTTCCTTGTCACTGCCAATGAATTTCTTCAACCGCCCAAATGTTAAAAAGCCATGAGATCTGAAGTCAGAATTAGCCTCAAATCTCGTATCTAGCATAGATTAGCTACTATTCCTCCCTTCTTTCCCAACTTTTACTTCCTCAGGCTACAAAAACATAATTATTGTGCTGGAATATAGCTAGCTGAGCCAGCTATGCCGGTAGAGCATACAACTCTTGATCTCGGGGTTGTGAGTTCAAGCCTCATGTTGGGTATAGAGATTATTTAAAAATAAAATCTTTTAAAAAAATTAAAGCAAAAAGAATCAATCTAGTTACCTGGATTAAAAGATGGATAATAATTCAGGGTCTAGCAGTGGTTTGGCTTAAATTCTGACTCTACCAGTCACAAGCTGAGCGACTTTGGGCAAGTATCTAAATCTCTCTGATCCTGGATTTACACATCAGTAAAATGTGGATAGTATCAACAACCATCTTATGAGGATGTTATGACATTGAAAATTTTAATAGGTATAAAGCATTGAGAACAGTATCTGACACATAATAGGGGCTCAATAAATGTCACAAGATAGAGAACATGCCAACCAGACATAAAGTAGCTAGGCCCTTCGAGTAGGTACCCCCTTTACTAACTTCCCAGACAGAAGACTAAAGACAGGATTTTTTTTTTCTCTTCTGTAGATCTGCTTATTATGAAACCATATCTTATTTTTCATTTACATATTTTTCTTAAGGCCATTTTGTGCAGTTGATAACTGTGATCATCAGTATGGGGGGAGATCTCATCAGAGATATTTTATTCTACATCACAAGGATGTGTGAAGGAGTGAATTCTATGGAAGAAAAGGAAAGGTGGGAGGCAGTGGGAGTGAAGGAGCAAGAGACCCAGGCATTAAAGAAAAGTGAGGAAGAAGGCTTGAAACAAAGCTTTGTCCTCTCCTCCTAACATTTACAAATGCTAACCTCAACCTTGGTTGATTCAGCCAGCTCACCATGCCTTCCTGTTGACATGAGTTCACAGCATAGAAACATAATAGGAATAGCTTGAATGAGCTTGTTTATGATGAGAAGGGGAGAGAGACACAGTAAGGAAGCCTCTAGTTAGGAGAGACAGGAAGTCCAAACGTCCTCAAGCTCTGTGGGACAATTATAGGAATACCATAGGAATATCATTACAGTGGCTGTCTATGGGACTATGATCTGTATGTAGTACAGATGATACCCCCAAACACACATGTGAAAGACACAAGATTTATCAGCATGTCTAGGTTCCCAGCCTCCATATGCTCTATATCACCCCCATTCAAACCCTTTTGTTTTTTTTTGTTTTTTTTTGTTTTTTTACTCTTCAGCAATTAGTTGAGTTTTGGCCTACTATTCCTGTTATTAGGGTTTTATGACACAAGTTCAGAAGAATTGAAAGAATGTGAATGGAGAGACGGATCTAGAGATCCAAAAGGAAGGAAAAGAGAAAAAAACTATAAAAGCCATAGGGGCTGGGTGTTAGGGTCTGAGGCATTTCATGAGGATGGATTCTGGAGCACCCATGGGGGTGAGACAGAATGGAGAGGAGGATTGAAGGGGATCTTAGAGAGTTGCTCTAGGTTGTAAAATGGACTCCTTTTATTGGTCCTCAAGAGGGCCAAGTATCATTTAAAATTCCTTTAAAATTACTTCTGATTGCTAGATTGGACTTTCAAAAACATGACTTTATTTAGAGATTAACCCACGGTCCAGTAATCAGGGTTATTTACAGGCAAACTTCAGTCTAGAACTTCACTCCCACTCACTAAAGACGTGGGTTGGGACACGCAAGCCCCTTTATTCCATTAAAGGCAAACCACTTTGCTCTTCTAAAGAAAGACTTGTTGGTGGGGGCACCAGAGTGGCTCAGTCAGTTGAGTGTCCGACTTCGGCTCAGGTCATGATCTCACGGTTCATGGGTTTGAGCCCCATGTCAGGCTCTGTGCTGACAGCTCAGAGCCTGGAGCCTGCTTCAGATTCTATGTCTCCCTCTCTCTCTGCCCCTCCCCTGCTTGCACTCTGTCTCTCTCCCTCTCAAAAATAAATATACATTCAAAATTTTGAAAAAAAAATTGTTGGTGAAGGCAAGTGAGAAAATATCAGCAAGTTTTATTTAAACTTTGGGAATAACATTTAAAGGGAATAAAACAAATCCTCAGTCTTTCCTTGAGCAGAAGGAGGAGGCATTTCGCTACCACCTTTAACTCCTAAGGGGAAGAAAAGCCAGTCAATAGATGACCTGTTTAAATTGGATGAGAGTTGACATGATGCTTACATCATCAGGGAAATTAACAACTCGAAGAATAGGAAACGCATATCCCTTGAGACAGTTGCAAGAAAAATTGCTCAGAAATGTCTGTGCTGGGGACTCATGGGGAGTGCAGCTGGAACAGAAGCCAGACCTGGAGTTTCCTAGACCAGTGTGTGACAGCCAGGATGGTGAACAGCCTTCCCTGGCACAAGCAGGGCCCAAAAGAATGAAAAAGGATCTGGGGTTACAAATTATGGTCTGGGATGGTGGACTTAGAGCTGGGCAGAGAGAATCAGAGCTGACCTCCTGAGAGGAGAAGGCTGTGCCTGGCTAGGAAGCAGTCCATCACCCAGCAAACCTTAGCCCAGCACCTGCTAGTCAGATTACATATCAGAATCTCTAGGGACTATCTTTAGAAATGCACATTCCTGCACCTTACCTGTGGAGACCCTGATTAAGAAGATCTCAGATGAGGCCTGGGCATGATTTTTCATTTTCACATAATTCTGGTGAAACTTATTAATATGCCAAAATTTCAGAACTGCCAGTTAAGGCAATCACAACTATTCCCTTTCTAACCAGACCATTAAAGCAATGATTCCACCTGTCACAAACTAGTCAATCAGGGACTTTTTTTTTTTTGTTTTCATTTCCATAGTAAACTCTTTTCAGGACAAAATGAAGAAAAGTCTCACAATCTCTCCTAAAAGACCATGCAATCTTCTTCTTCCTCCTCCTCCTTCTGCTGCCTCCCATCCTCCTCCTCCTTCTTTTTAATTTCACACCAAAAACAAAATAGAGCTATAATGTGTACACAACATACATCAAAACATAAATAGGTTTTGCCACATAGCTGTCTTCAAGCAGCTTTTGAGAGACAATCATGTAGACTCAGGAATGCATGAGGGAGTCATGAGTGTTTCAGAAAGAGTACTGAGAGGCGGAAACAAGAAGCAAACATCTCACTCAGTGTTTAGAGATGGTTCCCATTAGGATTTGGGCTATAAAGGACCCATAGCACTCCAAGCTCAATTCAGAGGATTCTAGCAGGATCAGGAAAGGCATGGTGGTGGCTCAGGGGCAATGAGACCGGGGGCTTTGAGGACCCAAGTGGCAAGAGTCAGGAACAGCCAGTGTCGGAAGGTTGGGGCCTTGATGTCAGCTGGCCAATCAAAGACACATCATCTGTGATTGACAGCATAGTGCTTCCCAAATACCAGCCCCTGGACATCAGAAGTAGCCAAGGAACTAGCTTAAAATACAGATTCCCAGGCCTCACCCCATTATGATCCTTGCCACTTCCTGTCTTATTTATGGTAATCATCTGCTCAGTCCATAAACATGTATAAAGTGCCTACTACATGCTCACTAGTCTGCTAACTGCATGACAACAGGAAATGCATCTGATTTGCTCAGCCTCCGTGGCTAGTACAGTGCCTAACTAAAAACAACATCCGTTTATTCAAAAAAATGCATGGAAGTGCTTACTATCTGCCAAGCTGAGCTACGCACTGGGCCACAATGATTAATAAGTATGCTCGCTATACCAGGTCCAGTGGGGGAGACAGCCCAGCGGTCAATAAGTCACATCAACTTGACAAGTGCTTGAACAATACACATAGATATTTCTTACCTTCTGAATCTACCCCACACAGGAGCCAAGGAGATTATCCTAAAACACAAATCCAGCCATGATACTGCTTGAAGAAAGTCAATAGTTCTCCTACGATTCCTCTTCCCAAAGAAGGTCTGTAGACTCCATGTAGACAGATGTCTAGAAAGGAAGTTTTCATGGTCAAATAACTGTGGAAGACTCTGGGATAAATTAAGTTAAATGAATCAAGTTTATTTTTTTTAAGTTTATTTATTTATTTTGAGAGAGAGAGAGAGAGCACGCATAAGTGGGGAGGGGCAGAGAGAGAGGGAATCCCAAGCAGGCTCCACACTGACAGCACGGAGCCCAATGCAGGGCTTGAACCCACGAACCATGAGATCATGACCTGAGCCTAAACCAAGAGTCTGACGCTCAACTGACTAAGCCACCCTGGCGTCCCTGAATCAAATTTTTTAAATAAAGGATTATGATACTAATGAGTCTTCTAAATCTCTAAAAGAGGGGATAAGTAAAAAAAAAGGGGGGGGGGAAGTAATATTCAGCACATTATCATTTAGTTGACTGTGGCCCTTTTTGGGCACATCTTAAATAACTGGTGCTTAGAGAACAGACTTTGGGAAATTCTGGCTGGCCACATCATGCCCAACATTCGCATTATCCCCATGACCTCCTGCACAAGCCTCTGCTTCCTGCTCTGGTTCTTGCACTTTACTAAAACCAAACTCCCTCTTACTTCTAAGACTTTATGCATGTTTCCTGCCCCCCAACACACACACACACACACACACACACACACACACACACACACACACACACACACACATTCTTCAAGCCCTGGAACATCCTTCAGGCGCACACAGAATTTGCCTGAAGACAATACATGTCCTTGAAGAGTCAGCTCAGACATCAGTTCCACCAGAAGTTTCTGCTGTTCAGCGGCTTCTTCTGTATGTCCTCAGAGTCCTCTCTCATGATTCCCACACAGCACTCAGTGTGCTATGTGATCATGGTCCTGCTAGACCATGAGTTTCTGAAGGGAAGGAGTCTTTATAAGGTTTTGTTTCTCTCCTACACCAGAATTTCTCAACCTTGGCACACTGGACATTGGAGCTGGGTAATTCTTTGTTGTGAGAGGCTGTCCTGGACACTGTAGGATGTTTAGTGGCATCCTTTGCCTCTATCCATTAGATGCTAGTAGCCTCGCTGTCACCTTACCCTCTTCCCCCAAGTCACAGGAATCAGAGATGCCTCCAGACATCGTCCGATATTTCCTGGAAGAACAAAACCATCCCTAGCTGAGAACGACTGTTCTATATCTAGTGCAGTGCCTGGCACTCATGAAACAAATATTTACTGAACATGTACCCCTTGTCAGGCCTTTTCCAGACACAGGTAATAATACAACTGTGAATAAAACACTTGCCCCACCTTTAAGCTGCGGGAGTCGAGAAGTAAACGGACATGATTACAAGTGTAATAATAAACATAGTTCTATGATGGCTGAGAAAGACTTGTCTATTTTGTTCATTTTTATACCTCCCAGCTCCTAGGACAGTACCTAGTACATCCTGAGAGCTCAAATAAATATTTGTTGATGAATCCTATTAGCTAAAATTTACAGAGCACTTATTATGCGCCAGAAACTGTTCTAAACATTTTATGTATATTAAATTATTTTAGCTCCATAATGAGCCTATGAGGGTCTATTACTGTACTCATTTATAGATAAGCAAACTAAAGCATAGACATTTTAAATCACTTGGCAATGATCATGTAATGAGTGCAAGGCAGGGTCAAGGCTTGAACTCTGGCAAGGTGCCTGGTTCCAGAGTCCAAGCTCAAGTGCCCCACATGTTTTTACCAAGGATGACCAATACTGATGGAAACTTCCTTTGGACAGGCTTAACAACAACACAGTCAAGTTATTTCTTTTATCTCATCCTTAGCACCATTTCATTTGAGAAAACTTGAAACACAGAAAGGTTAAGTAACCTGAATTCTCCCATAAATGGTAAGTGCCTGAGCTGACTTTTATGCTCTGACTGTGGGACCTGTGCCCTTAATCACTATGCTATACTGCCCTAAATATGGAAGCATAATAAGCATAACTGTTAGATGACTGAGGAACGGTCTACATGCCTTCTGCATCCCCCACACCACTACACAGAGAGCCTAATATATAGATGGTGCCCCATTAATGATTTTTAAATGAGGACAGTAAAGTATAAGGGATGGAATACTTGGTTAGGGATCAGATCTGACTTGTCCTGATTCTGCCTTGGAGTTGCTGTGCAACATTGAAGACTTGACTCCTACACAACCAGGCCCCCACTTAGCTACCTAAAATGGGAGGTTTGAAATTTCCGGAGTTCCCTTCAGCTCTGATGCTGATTCCAGCAGCCATAGTCCTGAGTGAACCCAGAGAGCCCTCTTTCCATCACCGAGGCCAACCAGGTAAAACTCCTCCCCTGACCGTCCTGATTGGTTTGCTCACCTCCTGATGCAGGTGCTGTTTTGGTTGCCTGGTAACATGATGATGGAGATTGCCAGTTCCCAGAGGAGAAATGAATGAATGATTAGAGATATTCACACCAGGAGCAGTGGCCACAGCCAGAGAAGCACATTGTAGATTTCATAACTCCACCTGTCTGGAATGTGCTTTTCATATAATGCTGATACAGCAGTCTCATGGGGAATCTGGAGGTGGCAAAAATCCTTATGCATGGTCCTATCTGCCCATAAGGACGTGACCCTATCACATAAATCATAAGCACAGAAGTGTATTTTAGTATCACTAATAAAAGATCTCCCTCTGCTCTCTTCCATGTAAAAAACTACTGTTTCCTGTGCTCCACCTGCCTTTAAATGTACATCTAGGTTCTGGATTACTGGACAGGTTGTATACAGTAGAACTGATCCCCATGATCACTCTGAAAAACAGGCAGAACTGAAGAACTGAACAGGCAGCAGATAGGGAATCCTTCAAAAAACTTAAGAGCGATGCTTCTGAAATAATGTAGATCTGGGTTTAATTCCTGGTTTTGCCACTATAAACTGTGCAACTTTGAGTGAGTTTCTTAGCTCCTCTGAGCCTTAGTTTCTCCATCTGTAAATTGGGGATATTAATACCTATCTCAAAGTCTCATTGAAAGAACTAAGTAAGATGTTAGAGGTTGAAGCACGAGACCAGATGCTGGTACATGTGCACACAATTTTTACCATTATTATTGTTACTGTTTAGGGTCACACACCACTTAAATGATAAAGCTGGGGTTTGAATACAGGTCTCGGGTAATGCCAAGGCCAACTTTTGTTATTATTACTTCATTCCTTCCCTGAAAGGAAAAGCCATAAGCATGCATTCTTTCAGCAAATACTTATGAGCCCCTATGTGATGGTGCTGAAAATGATACCTAACTCTTACACAGCAGTTTTTAGATCAAGCTGTGTTTTTGCATGGATCCTCTCACTTAATATGATGGTCATTTCCCTGATGTCTGGATGGAGATCGTTTTGGAGAAGGCAATGGTCTGTCAATGGTAGAAGTTAAACTCTACTCTTTTCTCAGGAGCTCGAAAGCCAGGAGGGGGAGCCCCATCCCCCAGGGCAGTGGAGCCAGCCCAAGGGCATGCTGGTAAAGGGCAATGAATTACCAGCTTAGGTCCCTGATCCCGTATGTATGAGATATGGGATCTTAGCAGGTTCATGTACCACTATAGGCCTCAGTTTTAATAATCTGTAAAATGGGAATGTGTTTATTATGCTTACTTCTCAGAGTTGTTGGGATAATTCAGTAAGCGGATGACTGCAGAATGCTCAGCCCAGTGCTCCCCATGGCAGCTGCCACAATGATGATGGCGATCACTATGCCATCCAGAGGCCTGCCTGTACTATGGGTACCTGCCAGGGAAGATGGGCCTAGGTGGAATGCCACAGCCAGCCCATAATCTCTAAGGGTCAGAGGAAAGAGAAGAAAGTGAAAGAGGGAGGAGAAAAGGACCACACTTTACTGTCTTTATAGCTGACTTTGAGAAGATAGGGACAGAGGTGGAAGCCACACACGGTGGATGCTGTTGTAAAACCCATGGTCCAATAAAGCAGTTGTAGTCTGGGACAAATAAGATAGAGACCAGTAGTGCTTAAGGCTGGGCTCCACACCTCCGGGGCACACTCCCTCATAACCCGGGGATCAAGGGGTCTGCTCATTGTCTGAGCTCTAAGTGGTAAGATTTATGTGTTTCTTTTTTGGGAAATCTAAGAGTTGATCATGTCAATGCAAATAAAATGGGGAACACTTGAAGAACACTTATTATATACCAGGTACTGCCCTAATTTGTATGTTTGAATAGATTTCATCCTCATGCAACTCCCGAAAGTAATTATTATTATTACCCTCCTTGGGTAGATAAGGAACCTAGGCAAACAGCTTGCCCAAAGTCAAAAACTAAGAAGTAGCAGAACAAGGATTCAAACACGGTATAGTTACAGCTTTCATGTTCTCAACAGCTACAGTTATTGCCTTCCCATGTAGTTAAAGGGGAAAAAAATCCATTCTCAGTGTGGCCTGGCTATTCCTCTGGTGATTGAGCTTGGCTGAAATGACCAGGGTCTGTTTAGAGGCCAACTGATGCAGCGTCATTATTATGTGGGATTTAAGATGGAAGGAAAATGACCTGGAAGGGGTAAGTTCTTTGTTGTGTTCCTGTACAGACAGAATCCAGACCCACAAAGTGGTAGAAATGGAGAGCAAGGGCGATTTTAATCGAAAAATTAAAAAATAAGAAAAAATAAAAAGTGGGTTTCCGAATTCCATGCTGGTTCTAAGTCAAATGCAACTAATATTGAAGTTATGGTGATGGTCAGGCACTTTCATGTTTAAGCCTCACAACTGTCCTGCAAAGCTAGTTCTATTACCTTATTTTATAGCAGAAGCACCCAAAGCTTGGAGAAGTGAAGAGGCCAGTCCAAGACCTCACAGCCAGACAGGAAGCTGGGGATGTAGGACTCAAAATCAGCTCAGCAGTGCTC
Source organism: Neofelis nebulosa (assembly GCF_028018385.1). Classification (NCBI taxonomy): domain Eukaryota; kingdom Metazoa; phylum Chordata; class Mammalia; order Carnivora; family Felidae; genus Neofelis; species Neofelis nebulosa. The sequence continues at coordinate 14,326,771 of NC_080789.1, forward strand.
AACCTTGACTACACAATGATGTCACCTGGGATGCTGACAAAATATATACCTACTAGTGAGAATATATGCCAAAATATATACCAGCAGTGAGAACTACTGCCTCGGTGTTTTCATTGCCCACTCCAGTGGACCTAGTACTCTCTCTGCCCTACTACAGCTGCTTCCCAGTGAGTTGTGGTGAGGGCAAATGTATTAGAACACTACCTTGAAAGTGACTTGATCAGCTAAAACCTTCAAGCACCCTTAACTGCAAAGGAACACCCACTGACATCTGCCTCCCCTTAAGGGGTACTCCAAGGATTTGGAAACTTATTTTTCTGGTTACCATGACAATTTTTTGCAACGTCAGCAAAAATGTTCTGTGCTACAAACAAGCAACCATAAAACCACTCAAAATCTTTAGCTCACAATCCACCTCAGCTCCAGACCATGCCATGCTCCTTCTGAGCATTTACCTAGGGATTCTAGAAAAGAACTGTAGATGTTACAGCATTCTAAGCACTCCCCTCATTTTACTAGGTAGGGCTCAGAGATGAACTGAATTGCCTCATGTCAGGAAGTAGATTAATATTTTCAGCTTTTCTTTTATTCTATACCCCACCTCCTCATCTTTCTAAGATGTTTTTTAATCCAAAGATGAAATTTATGAAACAAAAAAGTTCTCTCACTTTTACTTTTTTTTTAATTTCTTATAAGTCAAATTTATTTTTAATGCTTTTTAATTAATTTATTTAAAAATAAAAATTGTATCTATTTAAGGCATAGAACACGATTATTTGCATATACATAGTGAAATGATTACTACATCAACCCTTTTTGGATAGATTCCAGAGCCCTTTTATTCTTGCACATGTTAACACTTTGTGTCTTAACCCTCGCAGGCTAATTTGCCCTTGTACCCCCTAATCAATCTTTAATTATAGCAATTCATCTTTGTGCAGATTTTAGGCTCCCTGATAGGTAGAGAGGAGGAAATATTGCAAGATCTTTCTTGTGAGCTTAAAACTCTTGCCATGGATGGATAACAAAATTAACTTTGCCATGTTGTTGGCAACTGTGAAACTTTCCTGACTCAGGACCTAGGTTCCCACGGCAGCTCTGTCATTCACCAGCTGTGTTATGTGACACGAAGCTGTGCGTGTTAAAAGCAAATATGGCGTTCGTTGTCAGACAGAATTTTGAGTTCCCACCTCAACTATGTATCATCTAAGTGACTTTGTACAAGTCTGTTTCTTTCCCTATGAAATGGGAATAACATCTCTTTTTAAAAAAAAAATTTTTTTAATATTTATTTATTTTTGAGAGAGACAGAGAGACAGCACGAGAGGCAGAGGGGCAGAGAGAGGAGGAGACACAGAATCTGAAGCAGGCTCCAGGCTCCGAGCTGTCAGCACAGAGCCCGATGTGGGGCTTGAACTCAGAGAGTGCAAGATCATGACCTGAGCTGAAGTCAGCAGCTTAACCATCTGAGCCACCCAGGCGCCCCGGGAATAACATCTCTTTAACAGTGTAGGCCCGTGGGTATGAAAAGCATTTAGCACAGTGCCTGGTCACAAAAAGTATTCAATAAATGATAGCTACTATTACTCTAATCCATGAATACTATCTAATCTGCCTACCTCACAGGAGGGTATATGAAATGAGGGACTTTGCAAACTATAGAATTTACATAAAAAGGACTTATTGCTACAGTTGTTTTGTTATTATAAGAACTTGCTCATCTTTTTTTAGATAAGAATAGCAGATCTGAGTTCTTCTTATCAAAAATAAATATATTTTTTAGCCTCCACCACCACCACTCTGTGGGTTTGGATTTCGTACTGAGTTGTAAGACAACGTGTACACCTGTCACTGTGGGTGCATCCATATGCATGCAAATTCCTGAGCTGAATTGTTCCCCAGGGAAAAGATCCTATGACAATATATTTCTTTCCTTCCTGGACCCATCGGGAGGATTCTTGGTTAAAAGCAAGAGAAACAATGTAGGCTATTTAACACAAGAAGGGAATTTAGCAGAGATGGACGATTCACAAAATAAAATTAGATGGGGGACAGGGATGGCATGAAGGAGCAAGTTTGCGAAATGGGCAGAAATCAAAGGAATCTAGAGGTGTGCCAACAAGATTCAGGACTAAACAGCAATCACTGGTCCAGCCTCCTTAGCGGCGGCAGCTGCCGCTGCTGCTGCTGCTGCTGCCATCATTAGTCTGATCAATCTTGTGGTCAATCTCTCTCCATCCTTATCACTTTCTGGAGAGACAAAGTCCCAGGAGTGAAGATCTAACTGGCCCAACTCAGGTGACATCCCTCCCTCAAGTATTTTTGGGGACTAGGAGTTAGCAAGTCGTTGAAGGATCTGGCCCTGGGAATTTCCAGGTCTCCCCACCGTGAAAAACTCCCCCCAAAGAAATGTGGAGGCATAAATACAAATATCTTCTAGGAAGCCATCTTTGGTCCAGCTCTCATTTCATTGATGAAGAAGGTTCAGAGAGGTTATCCCATGACCAGGTGTCAAGTCTTCTGACTTCCAACCCACATTCACTCTCACATAAAAGTCAGAAATTTATAAAGTCGTGAGCTGTTTCTCCAGCTTGAAACACTATCTCAGGGCGGGGACAAAAGGGACTGACTATGGAGAGTCATTATCTGTTTCCAGGCTCTTTTCATTGCATAAGCTCAGCACATAAGAATAAATAATTCTGGAATGCAGCTGACCTCCAATACATGACGGGAGAATCTCATTACTGCTAAACCCTTGATGATAAATATAGAGAACTGGCTATGATACATTGAATTTTCAATAGAAACCACTAAGCACTTCTGCATCTAACTGCCTTTTATCCCCCTTATTCACAGTGCAATAAAAAATAATTTTCCATGCCATAATTTGCCTGGTTTCTCATCTACACTTTTATCCCACTAACCATTTCCTCTTTTCTTTCTTTGTTTAAAACTGATACTAGTGAAGGTTTTTGAATTTATAGGCCTAGACAAGAACATCCTTTCCATTTTTCTCCAAGCAACTCTCCTGTGCACATTTGAAGGCCAATATTCTTAAAAAACAACAACAACAAAAAAAACTACATATAAGTCCAAATCTTCGAGTTGAGAGAAGTCAGAGCTGTTCTCTGACCTCATTTCACAGGTAGGGGAGACAGAAGCTTAGAAAGGATATTCCAGGGTGGGTAGAGGCAGAGATGGGGCAAAAATCCATGCAGGGTTTATGAGCTGAGATTTTCTTGATCTTCTTCATCTTCTTATGTCCACTACTGTCATTATCCATGTCTGAATAGAAACTCAGGAAGGATCTGAGGTACTGCCTGATCCAGAGGTGGAAAGTAGTAGCCAAAGGGGCAAATCCTGTCTATGCATGGGTTTGATTTTGCTCAACAATCTTGGTTCACACAGTCCTTTACATTTTTTTTTTAATTAATCGCCAACATTTAAACACTTGCAGATGTAACATAATCTGAATTTTTCTTAATGAAAATTTAATGAAAATCAGATCATCTGGCAACTCAGGGTCCCTACTGCTATATGGCAAACACGAGTTGTTAAGTAACAGCCTGCCCCCTTAGGCAGATCTACGCACACCTCAGTGCACCACAGTCTCTACCCCGCCCTGTTCTATCACATCCTGCCAACTTCACTTATTACATTATTGCCCGTCCCCAACAGTATTAAAGTTTGTGACTCCTGAGCCAGTTTTCCTCCCTTGGTTACTGAAGTCGGGTTACTCCCTCTTATTGACTGAAGTCACTTACTAAGGGCCATGCAGTAAGCGGAGATGTTGGAAGACAAACTTCCAAGGGCTCTCAGTCCTTGGCTCTGCTTTCTTCTCACATTAGGTGGTCTCATATGGTCCCAGGTCAGAACACTCCCCAGTGCATATCTCCAGCCCCAGGCTCACATCTGTGCTTTCTACTTGGGTAACCAGCCCTCACTTTGGGCGAGTTGCTCAATCTTTTAGTGCCTTCATTTCCTCCACTGTGATACGGGAACAATGAGAGTCCTTTTCCACCACACAGTTACTATAAGAATTATGTATGCAATTGGTTAATATATGTAAAACAATTTGAAGAGAACCTGGCACAGTTGTTGTAGCTTGCCTAATAGGTTTCTCAAATGTCCATGGTGGAGCCTTCATTTCCATTCTGCTTCCAACCTGTCCCTTCCTAGTCTTTCCCCATGTTGGTAAGGGCACCATTATCTCAAGGATGGCTCAAGGTGAGCACCTGGGAGTCATTCTTTATTCATCTGTTTTCCACATTACTTAAAACCAACTCATCACCAAGGCTTTCCATGATATTCTAAAAATGTATTTCAGTTGGTCCACTCTCCCTATCTCCACTGTCACCACCTTGGTCTAAGTCACCATCATCTCTTGCCTGGACTCCTGCAGTAGACTCAAGTTACACACTGAACTATGCATCCCCCCCGCTCATATGTTGAAGCCCTAACGCACGACAAGATGGTATTTGGAGACAGAGCCTTTGGTGATTTAGGTGAAGTCCTGCAGGTGGGGACCTCATGATGGGGCTCGTGTCCTTCTAAGAAGAGACAGGAGAGAACTTGCTCTCTTTCTCCCTGCCTTATGAGGACACGGGGAGAAGGCAGTCATCTACAAGCCAGGAAGAGAGCTCCCACCAGAAGCAGGCCACGCTGGCACCTTGACCTTCACGTCCAGAACTATGAGAAAATAAATGTCTATTGTTTAAGCCAACCAGTCTATGGTATTTGGTTATGGCAGCGTGAGCCGACTAAGACACCTCCTAACTGGTCTCGCTGCTATTTCATTCCCTCTTCCAAAATCTATTCTCCACACAAGCAACAGTGGTCTTTTAAACATGTCGTAGCCTCCCTTCGATGACTTATTTTTGTTTTGTCCTTATAACGAACCGACGCTATTCAGGCTGCCCCCCCCCCACCCCCACCCCTCCGGGCTCTGGGGAAATCGGCCCCACGCACTCTCTCCAGCCTAGCGCACCTCTTCCTTGCTCAGCACTCTGGGCTATCCTAGTCTCCACTTGTGGCCTCAGAATCACGGTGCATCTACTGCCCCCTGCCGGCGATGCTCTCCTTCCAGTCCTGGAATCCCTTTTCTCTTTCAACTCTGTTCAACTATCACCTGCCCAAGTGGTCGCAAGAAACCCTCCTATTTACAACGTCCCAAGGCCCCTTTCTTATTTAAAATCACCTCTCCCTCCCATAACAATCTGACATATCTTCTTCGTGTACCTTCATTTAACCTGCCCCCATCCCGACTCCACGCAAACTACAGGAGGGCGACAGACTTTGTCTGGTTCCTGTTGCACCCCCCGCGCTGAGTGACCGGCACAGTACCTGAGACGCGAGCAGTGAGGCAGGGTTTCTCTGAGGCGCCTCCTGAAGTCCTGGAAGGTCAGGTGCCTTGCTCAAAGCTGGCTTCCAAGGACGCTGCACTCTTCGCACTCCCCAAGGGGCGTAGAGACGCTTTGGGGATCGGGAATGATCACTGCACTCGGCTGCCCGAGCCGGGGGAGAGCTCAGAGTCAGGAAGCAACTTTCCCGCGTGGAGACGTGAGGGGCGCCGTGGTGGGAGGCGCGGGGCGGGGCCCCAGGGGGCGGGGCCTGGCCGTCCGAGCCAATGGGGCGGTGCGGCGCGGCGGGGAGGCCGGGCGGCGGAGGGGAGACGCTGGAGCGCGGCCGGGTGCGGAGGCTGAGCTCGCGGACCCGGAGCGTATCCGCAGGCGGGCGCCGCGGCCGAGGCACTCCCCTGGCGCGGGTTTCCTGGCGGCTCGCACGGTAAGGGGAGCGCCGCCGCGAAGTAGACTTTGTGGGGTTTCCGGAAGCTGGGAGCCCCCCCGTCCCCGCCCGCGGCCCCTCAGACGGGGCTGCCGGTGGCGTCCTCGTCCCCGGCGCGCCGGCCCTGTGCCCGTGGGGTGCGGGCGCGCGGTGGGCCCGGGAGGGAGGCGACGAGCCGCCGCGCCACTCTCCCTCCACAGGCTGCCGCAGCCCGGCCCCGGCCCGACCCTGCGACGGACAGGTCGGCGCGCGGGAAATGCCGGGGGCCCGGGAGCCCCCGGCCGGACATGCGCTCGACCCAGGTCTTCGGACCCCTCAGGACCTGTTGGCCTGGGGCTAGGGGTCAGATTTGTCACGCCATTGCCTTTTTCCAGTCTTTCTGAGGCGCAGGAAGAAACCTCCGAGCGGCTCCCTGGCCGAGCTCGCAGCGGGGACTAGCCTTGATGCCGCGCCCCGTGTTTATTCGGCATTTATCGGCTCCCCAGCTGTGTGCCAGGCACTGTGCTGAGCCCTGGTGGCAGGAAGACGGGCTTTGGAGGGGCTCCTGGGGCCAAGAAGGACAGTAGGAGGAACAGTTTCAGAGCACCGTAGTACAGGAGACACGAGGTGTAGAGGAGGCGTGAGGCAGCCAGGACGGCTTTGGAGCGGAGGCGACCTTTGAGTGGGGACTGGAGGAGGCGGAGGGTTTGCCCCGCTGAGAGCTGGGGGGAGAGGGCCAAGGGGGAGGGCTGCTGGGATAGCGGGAATTCCAGAGGGAGGTAAGGAAGCTGAAAAAGTCTATTATCCCATTAAATAATCACGAAGGACCGGGGCTTACTGTGGGTAGGAAATGAGCTGTCGGCATGGCGGGGAACTAAACCATGCGCAGACCTTAAAATGCAGACTTTGACTGTCTTGAATTTTGTCCTGGGGTGGAGTGCAGTGGAGGAATTCTGATCAGTGACCAGGTAACTCTGGCAGCTCTCTGGAAAATGGATGGAGACTGGAGCATCAGAGAGCCGGTAAGTTGTAGTTGCTATTCGGACTTGGCTGCAAATGTTCTGGGCCCGGAAAGCAGCCCCAACTGCCCAGGAGCCCTGCTCCCTGGCCTCTGGACAAAGATTTGGGCCAGGAAATGTTGCCTCTGTGATACTTGCTTCTGCAACCTGCAGGTCATTTTTGTATTGTTTCAGGAGGCTTTGACCTCAACCTTGTCATCAGGCATGGACCCTGGAGGATTGGGAATGGTACCTCTCTCCTCCTCTTTCTGCCTTGCAGAGGCACAGTCTTGGCTGTTAGAGGCTGTAATAAAAAGCAAGGTGTCACTGGGGAGTCAGGCCAGAAAGTCACTTTAGCTGTGTGCTTTGGGGACATTAATCAATGTTTCTGAATGTCACTTTTCTGATTTAAAAGGAAATATCATAACTACCTTTAGAAGATCAAATTCCCTGGTAAAAGACTCAGAGATTCTGGGGTTTGTGTGTAGGGGGACTTGGGGGGAGTCGTCTCACTGTCCAAGGGGGTGACAGGTGAGGAAAACAGGATTGGGCAGAGGGAAGGTAGATCTGTGATGCAATGCAAAAGAGGCCTTAGTTGATCCCCTGAGGCCTGGGGGCCAGGCCTTGGAAGCCCCATGTTGGCCAGCCAGTAGATGCAGGGAAGGACATAACTTTGGTTGTCCCTTCCGCAAGACAGTTCCTGAAGAGGGACTCAGCCAACGGAACTGGCAGTAGGGCCCAGGGGAGGAAGGGGTGCCTCTGTCTTGGAGAGGGATTGAGAGCTGTCCCACAGCAGCCACCTCTGCAGGATGGGTTTGGGAAGTAAATGTGATAACTTGACAGAAACTGGTTTGCACTGAATCTGGTGCAGAGCAGGTATTTAAAAAGTGTTCATTTCTTTTGCCTTTAACCTTCTTGACTGCATCTGAAAGTAGATTTGGGAGTTAGAGTTGGGTAAATAGGCTTTAGAGGAAAGGATCTTTAATAATAATAGCTACAATGACTACCACTTCCTGTTATTGAGTGCCTATTATCTATATGCATTCTCTCCTAGTTGTCTAGTGGTATTCTGAGTCAAGTACTTTAACTCTTGTTTTACAGTCAACCCAGTCTTTTTTCTAAAACCCAACAGAGTATGTGTCCTTTTGCCATAAAATAATAGCAATAACAACAAAAGCAGCAATCAAAATGATATGATTTTTTTTTTTTTAATTTTTTTTTTCAACGTTTTTTTATTTATTTTTGGGGCAGAGAGAGACAGAGCATGAACGGGGGAGGGGCAGAGAGAGAGGGAGACACAGAATCGGAAACAGGCTCCAGGCTCCGAGCCTCAGCCCAGAGCCTGACGCGGGGCTCGAACTCACGGACCGCGAGATCGTGACCTGGCTGAAGTCGGACGCTTAACCGACTGCGCCACCCAGGCGCCCCCAAAATGATATGATTTTTTATAGTCTATGAGGTGATTTCTTTGGTGGTCTGATTAATTAATTAATTTATTTACCAATTATTAATTCAACACTGTGCATTGAGTGCTTCCTAAATGATAGGGCACTGTCCTAGGTGCTGGGGATACAGTGCAGTCTGTTAGGGGAGAGAGAGAGACAGACATTAAATGCTTTCATTCTTCAAGAGCAAACATTGAATGATAGCACATCCCATTGCCGAACCCTCTTGCACTGTTGGTGGGAATGCACATTGGTGCAGCCACTCTGGAAAGCAGTGTGGAGGTTCCTCAGAAAATTAAAAATAGACCTACCCTGTGACCCAGCAATAGCACTGCTAGGAATTTACCCAAGGGATACAGGAGTACTGATGCCTAGGGGCACTTGTACCCCAATGTTTATAGCAGCACTCTGAACAATAGCCAAACTGTGGAAAGAGCCTAAATGGCCATCAACTGATGAATGGATAAAGAAATTGTGGTTTATATACACAATGGAGCACTACATGGCAGTGAGAAAGAACGAAATATGGCCCTTTGTAGCAACGTGGATGGAACTGGAGAGTGTGATGCTAAGTGAAATAAGCCATACAGAGAAAGACAGATACCATATGGTTTCACTCTTATGTGGATCCTGAGAAACTTAACAGAAACCCATGGGGGAGGGGAAGGAAAAAAAAAAAAGAGGTTAGAGTGGGAGAGAGCCAAAGCATAAGAGACTGTTAAAAACTGAGAACAAACTGAGGGTTGATGGGGGGTGGGAGGGAGGGGAGGGTGGGTGATGGGTATTGAGGAGGGCACCTTTTGGGATGAGCACTGGGTGTTGTATGGAAACCAATTTGACAATAAATTTCATATATTGAAAAAAAAAAAAAAAAAAAGAACATCCCATTGCCTAGCCAGGAAGTGATAGAGAGTAATAGGCCCTTTTCCCAACTGAATCTTTTAGTATAATCTCCACAGCAAGGCCTTTTGGACCATCTTGTGTAAGGCAGGTCCCCTCCCTTTTACTCTCCCTTCATAGCACTTGTTCATTCATTTTATTTATTTCCTTGTTGTTTGCCACCCCCCCCCCCCATTAGACTGATGGCTCCAGGAGGTCACATATTGCTTTATCCCAAGAGCCCAGCACGGTGATTAGCACATACTTCTTGAATGAGTGAAATGAATGAGGTGTGGATCTGCTTAACAAGAGTGGCCAGGGAAGGTCATGTTGAGGAGTGATATTTATCCTGAGATCTGAAGGGTGAGAAGGATCCAGCAATGCTAAACAATGCCAGGATCAAGAGGCAGAAAGAACAGCTTGTTCAAGGACCAGGAGGTGGAGGAATGGAGCCCAGTATGATTGGGGAACAGCCTGAGATGAGTTTGGAGAAGTAGACGGGTCCTTGGAAGGCCATGCTGAACTTGGATTTTATTTGAAGTGCATTGAAAGGTCATTGAGGGATTTTAAGCCTAGTAATGACTTGAGGTTATACTATATATTTGTTTGTTGTCTGTCATGCCTCTAGGATGCAAGCTCCATAATGCAAAGTGTTCAGTAAATATTGCTAGAGTTGATGAATGATCTGGTTTATGTAGCTACCTGGTGAAAAATGGAGGAGGGAGAGGAATGGGATTTTGTCACCAATTAAGAGTTAGGTGAGAGGGATGTTGGTGTCTTGGCTGCAGAATAGCAATGGTATTGGAGGAAAGTAGAAGGATTAGAGTTATATTTGGTTACAAAATGGACAAGGACTTGCTGATAGATTAGATGTTGGGAATACAGTAAACGGAAGAACCAAAGATGACCCATGGGTTTATGGTTTAAGATTAGGTGGAGGGGCGCCTGGGTGGCGCAGTCGGTTAAGCGTCCGACTTCAGCCAGGTCACGATCTCGCGGTCCGTGAGTTCGAGCCCCGCGTCAGGCTCTGGGCTGATGGCTCGGAGCCTGGAGCCTGTTTCCGATTCTGTGTCTCCCTCTCTCTCTGCCCATCCCCCGTTCATGCTCTGTCTCTCTCTGTCCCAAAAATAAAAAACGTTGAAAAAAAAATTAAAAAAAAAAAAAAGATTAGGTGGAGCCAAATGTCCATCAACAGGTGAATGGATAAACAAAATGTGGTATATACTTACAATAGAATATTACTCAGCCATAAAAATAAATGAAGTACTGATACATGCTGCAATGTGAATAAACCTTAAAAACATGCTAAGTGAAAGAAGACAGACACAAAAGTTCACATGGTGTCTGATTTCATTTACATAAAATGTCCAGAGTAGATCAATCCATAGAGACATAAAGCATACCGGTGTTTGCCAGTGGCTTGGGGAAGAAGAGTAAATGAAGCATAACTGCTTAAAGGGTAAATAGTTTCCTTTTTGGGTTGATGAAAATGTTTTGGAACTAGATCGAGGTGGTGGTTGCACAACATTATAAATGTAGTAAATGCCACTTAGTTGGACACTTCAAAATGGTTCATTTTATGTGATATGAGTTTCATTTCAATTACAAAAACAAAAATAGATAAAAGCTTGGCTGGATGGGAGCACCAATAACAGAGTGGAGGAGACTAGGTGGGGAGCAGGTTGTGGTTCGGAGAGGAAATTCACGTGCTGTGTTAGAGATGCCTGTGAGATATCCACGTGGAGCCTGGGGTGGGGAGGAAGTCTGGGCTAGAGCTATAAATATGGGAGTTGTCAGCACTTAGATGTCAGCCAACAAAATGGATGAGATCTATGGAGAGACAGTATAAAGGAGCACATCACAGCCTAAATCATTCTTTAATTTGATCCTCATATCTACCTATGAGGGAGGTGCTGTTGTCTTCATTTTCAGATGAGGAAACCAAGCCCTCCCCACCCCCCCAACCCCCAGGACATGAACTTGCCCAAGGTCAGACACTATGTTCATGTGTATCCCTTGGCCTCCAGTGCTTTGCCATTCCCATCTCAGCATGATGCCATTTAGACCTTCACCAAGGGCCTTCCCTCCCCATCCCTCCTCGTCCTGATGGAGTACTCACATGTGGCAAGCACTGTGCTGGGCGTATGTTGGTGGAGAAAGTGGAAATGGCTCTAATTTTATGGAGTTTACCCACTAAGCAAGCAGCTGCAGTCCACTGATACAGGGGACCTTAGGAGCCTGGAGCAGGAGAATCTGCCCCAGATTTGGGAGTGGGAGGAGGCTTCCTAGAGAAAGTGACAGTGAAGCTGAGATTTGCAGCAGAAGCAGAAGAATGGAGCCTGAGAAAAAGAGGATTCTCTGGAGGGTTCTTGATCCCCGAACACCTACTATGGGAATTCACCATTCTCTTCATTCCACCATTCTTCATAGGTTACTGGCATTTTCCAACTCATTGAGAGGGTTTTCTACATTTTCTATAACCCTGGAATCAATAAGCAGGCAAATGGCTTAGTTTGATTTCAAGTGGGAGCTTCAGAGGGGGAATGAGGTAGGGTGCAAACAGCCGAGCTCTTAATTTTTTTTTTTTTAATATTTGATTTATTTTTGAGAGAGTGCAGGTGGGGGAAAGGCAGTGAGAGGGGGACAGAGGATCTGAAGCGGGCTCCGTGCTGATAGCAGCGAGCCTGATGTGGGGCTCGAACTCAAGAACTGCAAGATCATGACCTGAGCAAAAGTTGGATGCTCGCCTGACTGAGCCACCCAGGTGCTCCAAACCGCCTGGTTTTTAAAGCCAGGTCCCATCTCTGAGCAAGTGACTTATTCTCTCTGAACCTTACTTTTTATACCTATGAAATGTATCCAGTAGTGTTCATTGCTTAGTATAGTAAATAAATTAAATGATGCAGTAAATATTAGGTACATAATAAATGCTCAGACAACTGATTATCTCTTTTATCTTTTGGAGAGGAAGAGTTTCTGAATAGACCAGTAGTCCTCACATTCTGTACACTATTTAAAATACAGATATTCGTCTTCCCTCTGAAGGCTTTCATGGTTCTGGATGAAGCACAGAGATCTGTATGTTTAGAAAGCAGCCCACATGATCCTGATAAAAGGAAGTCCAGGAACCATTGGTTTGACCAAATACTTGAGTCATCGCTATGGTGAACATGAAAGGGTTAAGCACCTAGAAGCAGAATTTTGCCTTCTAGGAATTATTAGCCAATGACAGTGCTGACCGATGATGTAATGTCTTTGGCTGGCACTCCATTGGTTAAGTGTATTGTTTCTCTTGCTGCTTCAGCTGCGTGAGGAGCAAAGCTGGAGCCCAAGGGTTAATAATTCTGTGGCAACAGATCTCTTTTTTTTCCCCATTCCTCTTCTGCTAGGTGTGAGTATATAGCCCAGCTCAGCAGATTGCTGCCCTTCTCCTTCCAATAAACAGCTGCATCTTCCTCCTTACCTCCTCCCAAGCAGAGCACATGTCTCCGTAGTACTACAGAGGAGGAGGAAGGGGGAGAGGGAGTGGGGGAGGAAGAGGAGGTGGAGGAGGAGGAGGATCAGGATCGTTTAGGGAAGAGAGAGCCCTTTCAAAGTTCCACGCTGCAGTCTCTCCTTGCCACTGGGGACGGACACAGCCCCCCGCTGCTCTGGCCTACAAATGTCCCACTGGATGCATTGCTAAATTACCACCTGCTTCTGAGCATTGTTCAACCTGGCAGGATCCTCAGAACCAGGAGGTGAGCCCAGGGTTTTGGAAGAGGGAGTGGGCCTAGCAGAGAGGAGCTCTAGACTGGAGGTCTAAAGGGAGGGAACAGCTCTAGACTGAAGGTCAAGCATAGGCTCCATCCCATAGCCCTGGCACGTGGTATGAGCTCGGGCAGGACGGTTTCCCTCTTTGGGTCTATTTGCTCAAGTGCACAATGTGAGGCTTAGATTAGGGCCCTCTGAATTCTGGGAGACACTGACTGGGGAGTGTGCTGACCTGAAGCTGTAAACAAGCATACTGTTGGTGTAGCTTTCTGTCAAATGATCTGTGTAGATACATGCTTTGCTCTGGGAATCTTGGGCAGCAGGGGAGTGTCAGGTGAGAGCGGTCTCCTTGGAGCTAGCTGTAACCCAGGCTCCTCCTTATATTGTCTGGACTCCCTCTTCAGTGCTCCCACGTGGCCAAGAAGCCCTTGGTAGACTCTGGGCTGAGGTTTCTCCAGAAACACCTGAACGGTCTCAGGGATTTTGATCATGCCCTTTGGGAGGACCTTAGGGCCCCCGACCCTTGAGTTATCAGTGTGCCTTAATGAATTTGATTAATTGATTAATCGAATTGATTAATTCCTAGTTGTCCCATGCTGGAGCTCCTAAGCAGAGGAGAATTATTTTTGCTTTATCGAGTAACTTAGCTGTGACAGTTTTCTTGTGTGTGTTTAGTGGGGCATGCATTATTGCCCCAGCCTGAAACATCTCACCTTGTCCAAAGAGGGTCCTAATGCAAGCGTATTAGCCTCCGGGTGTAAACTGAAAAAAGGACAAATGGGGTGGGGTGAGGGAGATTGGAGCAGAATAACTGGGAAAGGCTGATAGCAAGGAAGTCTCACCTTCAATTCATAGGTAATTCAGTTTGAAAGCCTGCGTTTCACAGACAAGCTATGATGCTCCTTCTCTCTTGCAACACTCCAAAAAATACATAACTAAAAAGTTCTTTTATTTTTCAGAATTTAGTGATGTATGGGGAGTTACCAATTTCTTTAGGAAGAGTGGAGCCTGCAGTGTTCTCTTTGTGTCTTGTATGACCCTTGGTGCCTGCTGCCCTGTGTTCTGGGTCAGGCTTTGCTGCTGAAGAATATATGTATAGGTCCTTGGGCAAGTTACTGAGTCTCTCTGAGCTTGTTTTCTTCATTTGTCAATCACAGGGCTGGAGGGAGTTGGACTTAGCTGACTTTTAGAGCTCTCCTAGCTCTGTCTGTCTGTACTTTGGATTGCAAAAAGTCTTTGGAATCTGAGGTGGTTGATTAAGTGGGCTGGATAAAGAATCTTTGAATAAAGGAATATGCTGCATGTGCCCACTAGGTGTGAGGCTGTAAACATTTTAACATTTTGCCCCCTCAATAGCTCTGGAAGTAGGTGGTGTTTACCCCACTCTACAGATAGGAAATTACCCCAAATCATCATACAGTAAATGTTGATACTGGTATTTGTGCAGGTGATCATACTGGGATAGCGGTATGTGTCAGGAGAATGGAAGGGCTGGAGCTGGGGTCCTTACCTACCTTTGCTTCCATGCATGCTCTTCTTTCTACTATAAATCAAGCACTGATTTTAAAATTGACTAGTTCAGCCAGATTGATGTGAACTCTCCACATTAATATCTGAGACAGCAGAAGATTGGGGGACCCTGGATCTAAAAGGGACTTTACAGTCCTGTGGACCAGGCCCCTCAATTTATAGCTGAGAAAATGGAGGTCCAGAGAAGTTAGGTGACTTGTTTTCTGTCACTCAGTGAGTCAATAGATGGCAGGGGATGGAGTCCAAGACTCTGATTTAGGTGTTTGAAGGTGTATTATTATTAATGAGTTTGTTTTAAAAAAAAAAACCTTCATCTGAGAAATTTGGGATCATTTGAATTTAACTGTTCTGAACAGAACCTTTGTCTGTTCTCACCAGGCCCCTTTGAAATGCCAAAGGGTTGAAGTAAGAATCATTGGACACTTAACCCATGCTTGGTGTTGTGGCAGGTGTCTGAAACATGAAAGGAGGGTGGTAGGCAAGCTGAGTATGAGATGTGAGACATGGTCAGTCTCCTTCAGGAGACTCAGGATGAAAATTGTATTTCCTGAGAATCTAACTCACAGGTCAGCAGTCTTTCTTAGTGGATGAGCTGGGACTCTGACCCTTTTTCTCTATGTGTGACTGGCACCTAATTTATACCACTATAACCACTATAGGAATACTTGCTACACAGCACGTGGTCTCTGTTCTTTTTCTTTCCCACTAAGCTGCATGTTTCCCAAAATGTGGAACTTAATCAGTGGAGCTGCTTAATAGGGAGGTGGGTGTCAGTATCTTGGATGTGCAGAGATGTACACTCAGAAATAAACTCCATCAAATAATGATTTAAAAGCACAATGCAGATACTTGACTCCCTCCTTGATCACTGTAACATTAAAAAGGAATCATCTTAATACCAGGCTTCAAACATCCTAATGGTTATAGGAAAGAGGAGTTATCATTAGTTTGCAGGACTGAAGAGCAAAGCTAGCAGCAATGGGTGGAAATTGGAGGGGAGCAGATAGATAAATAGAGGTAGAGTGTACTGATGGTGGGGGCTTTGCAATGGGTAAGTCCACCTTCCACACTCTTGTCTTCAGAAGAGGGTGGTAACCCTTGGGGATTACTGCCCTGGCCAAGAGTAGCACTTGGTAGCCTCTAAAGCCCCTTCTAGACATAAGATTTGTTGATAATCTATCTACCAAGCAGGAGTAAATGAGAGGAGGCCTAGAGTATACCAGAGCTGCCTCTTAGTCTTAGTATGGGGTGGAAATCATTCACAGTCCAAACAACCGTTTAAAATATTTTAATTGCCAAAAAATTACATTACATATGTTTTTTGTGTATGCAATCCTGAACAGTAATTTGTATGCTAATTAGTGTGTAAAACACTGATTTAGGCTAAGAGAAGTAGCAACATAAAGCCTATATGCTGTTATTTGGGTCTTTCTACTGTTCTATCTTTAAGGTAACTAAAATTTCTCACTTGCATGGGGTAGGGGATGGAGAATTCTCAAGTGCCCTTGCTTCCTTGTATTATGCTATTCTGTTTGGTAAACAATCTCTAATACCATTAAATATGGTATTGTTTATAATAATACCATTAACAGGTTTTTTAAGTGATATTAAAAATTAAATGAGATAATGTATGTGGAAACCCCGAACCCAGGAACTGTTACAGACAGAGTAGATGCTTAGTACATTTGTACCGGAAGGAAATCAGCATCTTGCTTTAGCATACTTGTCTCTGCTGGTCTTTGAAAAGTTTTGGAGAAGAACCTGGCCACCTGTGTCCAGGCTGGCATTTCCTATTTGAGATTGGCATGTCCTGTTTGGCTCCTCTGCACAGTGCTCGCCCTCTTGTCCCTGACTAATGAGATCGTAAACTTCACAGACCTGAATTCAAGACACCAGCCCTTACCTATCATTCTGTGACATTGGCCATGTTACTTAACATCTCTGTGTTTGTTTTTTCACTTCTGAAAATTGGATCGGTAGGCCCACCCTGAAGGGTGGATGGGGGCTTAATTTAGAACCTTTAGAAAGGGACTGGAACATACATAGGGTAGGTGTTCTATAAATAGCTACTTTCTTTGTTCTCCACCAAAAGGTGTTACAGAAAGGTGGTTTTTTTTCCCCCTTTCACTCTCACCTCAAACTTATTTGCCCACATTAGTAGTATTTCTAGATACTTTTTTTCTAAATGTTTATTTATTTTTGAGAGAGAGAGAGAGAGCCCAAGCAGGGGAGAGGCAGAGAGTGAGGGAGACACAGAATCCAAAGCAGGCTCTAGGCTTTGAGCTGTCAGCGCAGGGCTCGAACCCACAAACCACGAGATCATGACCAGTACCAAATTTGAACACTTAACCAACTGAGCCACCCAGGCACCTCTGTTTCTAGAGAATTTTGTACAAACCTTCAGGAAACCTCTTGACATTGCTCTAAGAATGCATTGTCTTGCAGCCTTGTCCCCTTCTAGCTCATGTTCACGGCAGTCACCTAACCAAACACCAGAAAGCTGCACTCAGAAGGGAGATGTTGTGCTTAATCCATTTTTTTTTTAATTTTTTTTTAACATTTATTTATTTTTGAGACAGAGAGAGACAGAGCATGAACGGGGGAGGGTCAGAGAGAGAGAGACACAGAATCTGAAACAGGCTCCAGGCTCCGAGCTGTCAGCACAGAGCCTGACG
The DNA here is from genome assembly GCF_028018385.1 of Neofelis nebulosa. Classification (NCBI taxonomy): domain Eukaryota; kingdom Metazoa; phylum Chordata; class Mammalia; order Carnivora; family Felidae; genus Neofelis; species Neofelis nebulosa. Next base: position 14,343,814 of record NC_080789.1, read on the forward strand.
CGGGGCTTGAACTCACAGACCGTGAGATCATGACTTGAGCCGAAGTCGGCCGCTTAACCGACTGAGCCACCCAGGTGCCCCCTTAATCCATTTTTTAAGTTTATTTATTTATTTTGAGAAAGAGAGAGGGAGACTGCATGAGTGGTGGAGGGGCAGAGAGAGAGGGAGAGAGAGAATCCCAAGCAGACTCTACACTGTCAGCACAGAGTCTAATGCAGGGCTCAAGCCCACGGAACCAGGAGATCACGACCTGAGCCGAGATCAGGAGTCAGACACTTAACCGACTGAGCCACCCAGGTGCCCCCATTTTTAAAACCCCAGTAGCTGATTTAAATATGCTTTACTCAGGGGTCAAGTGGACAGGTAATTTGAAGCGTGCTTCAGAAGCCAAAGTATGGCTCTGCATTCAAAGCATTAGAAATTTCACCATTGAATTTTCATCCCTTGGGTTTATTTATTCATCCATTTAATAAATATTTACGGAGTGCTTATGCTGTGATAGGCAGCATCCTAGGTGCTGGGGATATATCAATGAACAGTGTGGACAAGATCCCTACCCTCGTGGATCTTGTATTCTGGGGAAATAGAAAATAACCACAAAACAATTACATTGTGAGATGTCAGTGGTGAGGGCCATAAGAAAAAACAGTATAAGGGCATAAGAAGATGCCATTATAGAAAAGCCCATCAAAGGGCTCTAAGGAGTTGCTATTTCAGCAGCAGCATTTGAATGGAATTCATTTTAGCAGAGTGGGGAGGAGGAGGGGAGTTTGAGAAGGTAGAACTAGAGAGGTACCCAAAAGCAGGTCTGGTTGGGATTCATGGACTGTGGAGTGAGGTTTGGACTCTCCTCTTAGCTGGAGGTTTTGGGCAAAGAGTTTACATGGTTTGGCTTATTCTGTTAATTGGTTTTATTTTTTAAACTGCCATGTGGTAAAGTTGACTTTGTTTTGGTGTTCAGTTCTATGACTCAGCACACGTATAGACTCATGGAAGTACCAACATAACAGTGGGGGCACAGAACAGTTTCATCACCCAGAAACCTCCTTCCTAATGTCCCTGTGTAGTCACAGACTCCCCACTTGTAACGTTTGGCAACCACAACTCTACTTTCCATTGCTATCATTTTATCTTTCTGAGGACATGATACCAGTAGAATCATACAGTATGTAGCTTTCTGAGGCTAGCTTCTCTCCCTGAGCAGGATGCCTTTGAGAATTGTCCATGTTGTATCAATAGTTAGTTCATTGTTATTGCTGGCTAGTATCCCACTGTGTGAACATACCACCGTGTGTCCATTCCCTCACCCTTGAAAGACACTTGGGTTGTTTCCAGGTTTGGGCAGTTATGAAAAGAGCTGATATATTGGGGCGCCTGGGTGGCGCAGTCGGTTAAGCGTCCGACTTCAGCCAGGTCACGATCTCGCGGTCCGTGAGTTCGAGCCCTGCGTCGGGCTCTGGGCTGATGGCTCGGAGCCTGGAGCCTGTTTCCAATTCTGTGTCTCCCTCTCTCTCTGACCCTACCCCGTTCATGCTCTGTCTCTCTCTGTCCCAAAAATAAATTAAAAAAAAAACGTTGAAAAAAAAAAATTTTAAAAAAAAAAAGAAAAAAAAAAGAAAAGAGCTGATATAAACATTTGTGTTCAGGTTTTTGTATGAACACACATGTTTGGACCTCTAGGGTAAATACCCAACTGTTGGATTGCTGGGACATACAACATATTTACTCTCAACTTTATAAGAAACTGCCAAATGAGTTCCCAAGTGACTGTACCATTTTGCATTCCCACCAGCAGGGTATGAAAGTTCCAGTTACTCTGCATTCTTGTCAGCACTTGTCATTTTCAGTACTTTTTATTTTAGCCACTCTAATCGTTTAATTATATCTTGCCATGGTTTTAATTTGCATTTACCTAGTGGCCAGTGATACTGAATATCTTTCACATGTTTCTTTGCCATCCTTATATCCTCTTTAGAGAGGTGTCTGTTCAAGTCTATTACCCATTTTTAAAATCGCTTTTGTGTTTCTAACTGTTAAGTTTTGAGTATTCTTTGTATCTTCTGGATATCGGTGTTTTCTTGAACATGTGATCTATAAATATTGAACTTGTTTTTAAGGCATCATTCTGAATGCTGTGTGGGAGGGAAGCTCTAGTGTGGAGGGGTGGAAGCAGAAGGGCCAGTGAGTAGACCATTGCAGTAGTCCATGGGGAGAGATGATGGCAGTTTGAATGGAATTCATTTGGGTGAAAGTGGTGAGAAGTGGTCAAAATCAATGAAAAATTTAAAAGTAGAGCCATTTGAACTTGGTGATGGGTGGAATTGGAATATGGGGGAAAAGAAGAGTCACAGATAAGATAGCCATAGTGCTGTAGTGCTGGAGGGGCTGAGAATTTAAATGTAATTTAGGCATGGCATCTGCCCTCAAGAAGCTCACCATCTAGTGAGAGGAGATTTACTATAAGCAGTTCACCTGGAATACATCCGGGTGTGCTCTCAGAGGTCTTGTAGAAAGAACTGGGGGAGCTCAGCTGATGGAAAAATGACTAAGTGTAAGGTTTGCAAGGCCTGTGCTCTTGACAGCCACTCTCAAACTTTCATGTGTGTAAGAATCAGGTGAGGAGGTTATTAAAAATGTACCTGGCTAGGCTCCTGCCCCAAGAGTAAGAGGCCTGTGGTTAGCAACACCACAGATCATTGTGTGCAGGTGATTGGTTGACCAATGTGAGAAACCCTTGGAGGAACTGAGAGGACTTCGGAGAAGAGGTGATGTCTGCGGTCGACTTTCAGCGTTTAGTGGGAATTCTGACTTGGAGAAGGCTGTGGGAAGGGCAGCCAGGCACGGTACAGTTTTGTGAGGGAAGAGCGAAAGCAAAGGGTTGGAAGAATGATGGAGACTGGCTGGATCCTAGAGTAGCATAGGTGATGAGTGGGAGTCATGTGACTTCCTGTGCTCAATGAGTCTAATGTGATTACCACAACCTAGCAGCTCCCTGGTACTAACAAGGAGTCTGCCATGGTGAAATGGACCAGGCAGTCCAATGCTGGGTGTGCAGAGTGGCTGGCTTTCGAAGTCGCATGTGACCACGTGCGTTTGAGGAGAGCCACTGCCTGGGGAACAAGCCGGTTGGGGGTGCTGTGTGCAGAGGTTTGCAGAAGGATGCCCTGTCCCCAGGACCACTTTGGGCCTTCCTTGAAGTTCACAGACTCTGCGTCTCCTTTTCATACCTCATCATGCCTACTTCCCAAGGATGCTGAGCCACATCTTCCTGTGGCATAATTACTACTCACTGTGTGCCACACGTAGTTCAAAGCACTTTACATGGATTAACCCATTTAATTCTCCCAACAGCCTATGGATGAGATAGAACAGTTATTTCTGTGTTACGATGAGCAGCCAAGTCACAGACTGGCTCAAGGGCTCAGTGCTACAAAATAGAAGAGCTGGCATATTAACCCAGGTGGTTTTGACTTGAGCCCACGCTTTGAATTGTTATGCTGCATCCGCCCTCTAGGGGCATCTTTAGAGGATGAGTGGCTGCAATAACACAAGCACTGAACTTACTGCAGCCCCGTCACTGTTTTGCGGCCTTCCTGGGGTGATTCCCTGTAGAGACTATTTATTTATTTATTTATTTTTCTTATATATTTTTTAATGTTTATTTATTTTTGAGAGAGGGAGAGACAGACAGACAGACAGACAGACAGGGTGCAACCAGGAGAGAGAGGGAGACACAGAATCCGAGGCAGGCTCTAGGCTCTGTGCTGTCAGTACAGAGCCCTACATGGGGCCAAACTCACAAGCCGCAAGATCATGACCTGAGCCGAAGTTGGATGCTTAACTGACTGAGCTGCCCAGGTGCCCCTGGGGACTATGTCAATAATACACTTTTATGTTGAAAGATTTTTCTTTTTTGATTTTAGCTTTTGGGTTAAAACTTACTATTTTTATTCTTTCTTGCCAGGTTCATAACAATACGGTATATCTTTTGTGAGGTATGAAATAGCAACATAAGGTGTTATGGTATCATGATGCCCCTAAAAGTTGTTGTTATGTGTGGAACTTTTCGACCTTATGCTGAAATGGCCCTAGGGTATTATGTTTTTAGAGCTCTTCTAATTCTGTCTTTCTCCTTAACTTCCCCTGCTTCAAGCAGGTAGTGTACTTTCCTCTAGCAGAATTCTTTCTGATTTACCACATCTATTTGGCTGAAGTCAAAGAAAGCAGATGACCAAATATATGTGGATTGCTTCCTAAGGAAGAGTCAATAGGCTTGGACTAAAGGGCTTTTCTCCTTTTCTGTAAAGTTCAGAGAGAGGTGCTGCAGACTGATGGGTCTGGAGGCCTCTCCCCCTTATTTCAAGGTTCTCAACTGTGCTGGCATTTGTAACTTCAGGCTGCTGTAACCAATTACTGTAGACTGGGTGCTTAAACAACAGGCATTTACTTCTCACAGTTCCGGAGGCGGGAAAGTCCATGATCAGGGTGTCAGTGTACTGGGTTGTGGTGAGGGCCTTCTTCCTGGTACGCAGATGGCCATCTTTTTGCTGTGTCCCAGCATCTGGAGAACAGGGAGAGAGGAGGTAAGCTCTCTGAATGTCTCTTCTTAGAAGGGCACTAATCCCATCCCCATGAGGAGGGCTCCTCCCTCATGACTGGATTATCTCCCAAAGGCCTCATCTCCAAAGGCTGGGGATTAGGGCTTCAATATAGGAATTGGTGGGGTGGGGGTGGGGGGATGCACAAACCCTCAGCCCACAGCATCTGGGTAGCTGAGTGTGCTATGCAAGAGACCTCCAGACAGCGCAGAACAAATACAATGTGATCTAGAAGAGTTTTGAAGTTTCTTTTGGCAGAAGTAGAGAGGGAGCTCTAAGGAGGTTTTCGGAGCCTAGAGCTCAGTTTTGAAAGATGGAGTTCACTAATCCGGCGGGGGTGGGGAGGTGCTTAGAGAAGGATAAAACAGGATGCCATTCCAAGAAGCAAGAAGAGCATGTGCAAAGGCATATGACCACATGGCAGGGAAGCAGATACGTGTCAGTGAGTGTAATGGTGCCGGATGAGGCTGCAGCCCAAGCTGGCACCGATCAGAAAGGGCCCCCGTGCTGCATGGAAGGGCTTGGGCTTACATTAAGGAGCAGCTGCCTCGTTTAAGTAAGGTAGTGACATGGTCAGATTTTTGTTTTTTAAAAAATGTCTCTGACAGCCTATGCTGTGGAAGTGGATTTGGAGGACACCTAGCTGGATGCAGGGAGGCCAGGAGGGAAGGTTCTGCAGTGGTCCATGCAAGACATTACACTTTTCTGAGCTACAGGCTGAGAGAGGTGAAGCGAGTGTCAAAGCTTCCCTTTATTGAGTCCCACACCCAGAATAACCCCCTTTTCCCTGTGAAGGTGAATTTGATATGACCCTGTCCTCAAAAAGTTTATAATATAGAGACATCTCAGAAACCATTGGCAGTACAAGAGATGGGTTCATCAAATTTCTTTGATTCACAAATATCTTTTGAATGCTTACTGTGTGCCAGCCCTTTCTGGGTGGTGCTCAAGATACGAGAGTGAAAAAAATCAACAAAATTCTTGTCCTCGTGGGGTTCCCATTCAAGTTGGAGGGATCACAGAGGGGAGACACTGCAAAGGTAAGATAGATAATGTGTTAGATGGTAGTGGGCATTACAGACAAAGGAGGGAAGGAGGAGAGGGGTTTTGGAGGAGGGGCTGCCAGTTTTTAAAAGGCAGCTTTTGAATAAAGAGCTAAAGGGGGGAAAAGGAACATTATCCTAAGTATACAAATATAGAGGCAAAACTACCTACATGGAGGCATCACAGTGTAGCAACTTTGAACATGACCTTTGGGGAAAGGCAGACTTAAATCTGAATCCTGGTTCCATGCCATACTGGCTGGGTGACCTGAGACACATCATTTTACCTCACCTCCTTGAACATGGCTTTTCTGATCTCTAAAATGGGATAGAGGCCTGGCACGCTGAAAATGCTCACTATATGGTACATATTCATAATGGTGGGGATGATTCTGGCAGGGCATCACCAGGGCTTTACAGGAAAGGGGCCCTGGGAGGTACAGCAGGGGGGTTTGAAACAGATTTCCTGACCAGGAATCTCTGCTGTGCCTTTGCAGGCCCTGCAGAACCAAGTCAGGGAGCCTTAGGGGCAGAGAGGCAAAAGTCCCCAAACAGCCTCTTTGATAAAGAGGACAGGAGAGCCATGGGACCCAGTGTCATGCCTCGTGCTGTGGTCCTTGAAAGTCTCCATGCATCTTGGGAAGAATTCTGTCCCTAGGCAGGTCTCAACCCCCTGGGAAAGGATGTGAGAAAAAGCTTTTTGTGATTTAAAGAAATAATGGAGGTGAAAATTGGTGGGTGTGAAGGTGAGTCTGGCTTCTCACCTTCTCTGAAGGTGAGCAGTTTTACCTGTGAGCCCAACAGAAATGGCTCTTTTCTGCAGGGGCTGGAGGAGGCAGCTGCCAAGGCCGCCATTCCAGTCCTGGCTGTGAAAAAGCCCTTCCATGCCTGCAAGTGACAGAGGAGAGGGCTGCTGTCTGGAAGGAGTCAGCAGCAGCTGCTGGGGCTCCCTGGGTGGAACACAGCTCTGCTGCCCGTGGTGCTTCTCTTTCCTGTCATGTGTCATCAATCATTGGTGTCATGGTGCCTGCCTGAGGGGGCATTACTGCCGCCTGGCTAAGGCCAACCACTTCCCAAGGCTGCTTTTGGGGGAGAGTCTGGGGGCAGCAAGCCGCTGCCCAGCAGGGGAGTGAGTGAGAGCACAGCATTGATCGGGATTCCTGTAAGACGTTCCTTTTCCCTTTTTTCCTTGTCTGAGTCTTCTGTTTTCTTGTGTGTGTGTGTGTGTGTGTGTGTGTGTGTGTGTGTGTGTGTGTATTCAGTTTCATTATTTAATTCATCCACCCCCATTCTTTTTTTTCTTCTTCCATCTATCCTCATTTTTTTCTTAGATCTTTCTTTTTCTTCTCCCTTCTTTCCTTCTTTTCATCTACTCACTCATTTGTTAATTCATCATCCATCCATCAAGCATGTTCTCTGTGCAGCACTTAGCCCAGGGCACAGATAACACCTTCCCACACTCAGAAGCTTAGTTGCTGCCAGAAGAGGAGAAATACACAGGCAAAGCCTGTAGTAAGTGGTCTAATCTCTGGAGTCAGACAAACCTGGTTAGAGTTTGGCCACATCCTCAATGTGTTACCTTGGGCAAGTTACTGAACCTTTCAAGTGAGCCTCAGATGCTTCAGCTTTCAATCAGAGTACTAGAACCTTCTTCCTAGGATTGCTAGTGATGAAGTTTTGGGGTGATGTGGGGTTCGTGGTGTCCAGAGATGATGGCCAAAAAAGAATTCTGGTAGATGTCTTTGGTGCAAAAAGGTGATTTTATTAAAGCATAGGGACAGGATCCGTGGGTAGGAAGAGCTGTGCTGGAGTCCTGATGGGTAGCTAATTATATACCCTCAGGTTGGGAGGGGGACAGGGATAGAGTATGTTTCTAAGGAATTTTGTAAGCAAGTTTTCCAGGACCTTGAGGGGCTAGCTGTTGCTAGGGAAACACCATTTATCACCATTTAATAAAACCTCAGTCATGAGACCCCCCTCAGATGCATATGGGGGGGGCATAAGCTTGGAGCATGATTGCCAGCATATATCCTGGGGCAGTTGACATAAAGGAAGTAGACTTCTAGGATCCTTGAGGTTGGAACAATGTTAAGCCAATGTTCTCTTTTGCCCCCAGCAAAGTGTCATCATCAAGGGAGCTGAGCTCCTAGAGGGAGGTCACTCTGCTGGTTTCAAGGACTTGTCAATGGGCTGTAGGCAGTAAAGGAATTTAATTTTTCATTTGTCTTAGTTTCCCACGTCACCACGGCAAGCACTTAAACCCTCTTTCTTTGTTCTTGGGTAGCTGGGAGAGTCCAAGGAATATCACACAGATCCCACCCGGGGTGGGGGTTGGGTGCTAGCTTGTGCTTTGCCCCTCTGCCTGCCTCATGCTCCCTCATCACTAGGAGTATAGGAGGCAGTATAGGTAACATACTTAGCCTGGCATGTAGCAAGAATTCAGGCAATGTTGTTATGGTTATGAATACAGTCTAAGGGGCGCCTGGGTGGCCCAGTCAGTTAAGCGTCCGACTCTTGATTTTGGCTCAGGTTGTGATCTCACAGTTCATTTTGTGGGACCGAGCCCCACATCAGGCTCTGCACTGGCAGTGAGGAGCCTGCTTGGGATTCTGTCTCCCTTTCTCTCTGCCCCTCCCCTGCTCGTGCGCTCTCTCTCAAAATAAATAAATAAACTTAAAAAAACATATAGTCTGACAAATATTATTAGACATCTGGTAAAATTAAATTTCCTTATAACCTGCAGCCCATTGACAAATACTTGAGGCAGGCAGAGTATGACATTCCTCCAGGAACTTCCTACTGTCTTAATGTTAATGCTTTGTTAGAAGGAAAAACAACATTACCTTGACAATAGCTAGGCCTTCAGTATCTTGTGAGTCTTCTTTAGCATACGAAAATTGATACGGAAACTTCCCTTTGACTTTATCTTTCCCAGCTCGCAAGGATATAAATAGTCTGTCTTCACAATCCCCAGGGTGCTCTTCCTGCCCTTGGGTTCTGTCCCCGTGCTTTAATAAAATCACCTTTTTTGCACTGGAAAAAAGAAAAACAGAAAAAAAAAACCACATCAGTACAAAGGAAGGAAGAGAAAGAAACCACTTTTCTGTGTTTGGTTCTTAGTCTTGGAAGTGAGAATCGGAAATGTGCAATGGAGTCCCTCCCATCTGAGCCCCTCGTCTTATAGGTAAGTGAAGAAGCCCGTGGATAGAGAGGTGACTCAGCCTAGGGGGCGCTGATAGTGTGGAGTCCAAACCATCTGGGTTGAGTCCTCATCCCACACAGAATCATGGTGGCAACTGTTCAAGTTCCTCTCCCTTTCCAGGCCTCAGTTTCCTCTGTGTGTCAAGTGGAAGATAACAAACGATTACTGTTAGCACTAATTGGTTTAATATATGAACAGAGCTTAAAACGTGCCTAGATCATAGGAAACATTGTATAAATACTAGGTGCTGTTAACACCGTAATTAGTATTGCTGTCACTGTCACAACCACTGGTGTTAGGGTCACACAGTGGGCCAGTGGTGGTAGCCACCGACCGCCTTTAGTGGAAATGCATGCTAGTCTTGCCCACATCTGCCCCTTTACGCAAGTGGTGAGGCTGACAGCTTTCCTAGCCGACGAGAGGGAACCGTGTCCCTATAATCACAGCTGAGACCGCATAATTGAGCAGTTCCCAGAACCTTCGGAGCCAGTGCCTTCGGAGCCAGTGCCTGGGCTCAGGCTCTCCGTGGCGAAGGGCACTGCAGAGTCCATCACAGTGCTGCCCAGTAGGTGCCGGGTTACAAGCAGTATCCCACTGACGTTGAGCACCAGGAGAGCTGAGGGGAGGGTGGGCCAACAAGCCAGGGCGTCACAGTGGTTGAAGGGCTGCATCTGGGGATGGACTAGACTGATACAGAGGCAGGTTTTAATTCTGCCACTTACCTGGTACATGATGCTCCGCAGGTTGCTTCACCCCTTTCAGCCTCAGTTTTCTCATCTGTAAAGTGGAGTTAATGGTAGTACTTGCTTCGTAGGATTCTGTAAAGATTAATGAGACAATGCTTGTAATGAGCTCAGTGCTAGTAAGCAGTGGGCTGCATGAGGGCTATTACTTTCTGCTATTTAGGAGAAAAGTGCTCCCCATTTGGACAGGGTGAAGTGAGCAACTGGCAAGTATGCGCTGATTTCCAGAGAATCCTGTATTTTAATTGTGGTAATTTTGGAGTCAGAAAACAAAACAAACACACACTACCTGCAGACTCAGGAGACCTGCGTTCTGGGCCTGGCCTAGCTCTACTTCACGGAGTGACCTTGGACAAGCCACTTCCTGGGCTGTGCCTGGTCTCCCCATCAGGCAACAAAGTCATGGGAGCAGAGCGGCCACAGTGCACAGTTCCGTGTGTTTCCAGGGGTCCCCTCCAGGTCCAGCCCCACCAGGTGACTGTCTCTGCCAGGGCACAGCCCACACCCCCCAGAATCCCAGAGTTCTTCACTGGATCATTAGTGAGTGCCCAGCGTGCCAGTCTTGCATCCACATCCTGTACACGGTGCCAGGATGAGGCCTGGGTGGGCAGGGTCACCGGGGAGTCTGGCAGGAAGTGAACCCATTCTCAATATAAAGAAACTACTGCAGGATAATGGAAGAAGATGCGCACTGGGCCCCCCTTCCCGCGGTTTTACTTTCCGCAGTTTCAGTAACCTGTGGTCAACCTCCATCTGGAAGCGGATGGTCCTTCTTCTGAGGAATCGTCGGAAGTGCCACCGCAGCCTTTACGCTGCGTCACAATACCCGTGTCATCCCCTCCCTTCATCTCATCACCTAGCCGTTTTATCCTCTCCCATCATCACAAGAAGGGTGAGTACAGGACAATAAGATATTTTGAGAGAGAGAAGGAGGGACCATGTCACAAACTTTTATTACAGTGTACTGTAATAATTGTTCTATTTTATTATTAGCTGTTGTTAATCTCTTATAGCACCTAATTTATAAATCAAACTTCATCATAGGAAAAAACTTAGTGTAGAGAGGGTTTGGTACCGTCCGCGGTTTCAGGCATCCCAGACGGGATGTCTGGGAACAGACGCCTCATGGATAAGGGGGAACTGCTGTAGTTGGTGGGGGCCACTAGGGTCAACATTAAATGGAGTGGCCAGGAAGATCTCTGAGGAAGTAGCATAGGAGATGGGGCCTGAATGACAAGGAGGTGGCAAGGGGAAGAGAGAAGGCAGAACATTCTGGGCAGTGGGAACAGCAAGGGCTGAGGCCCATGGTGGGTGGGGCAGGGATACTGGAGAGTGAGGTCAGCTTGTGTGAGAAACAGAAGGGCCAGTTTGGGTGTAGAAAACGAGTGAGGGAAAGGGAGTCCAGGTGATGTCCCCCCACAGGCCATGAAGGAAGCTTAAATGAATCCAGAGCAGAGGGGTGTGAGTTGTGGGAGGGAAGGGGGTGCGGAGGCAGGGAGGCCAGAGGGGAGCTTCCTCCTTGGTCCAGGTCAGGATATCAGTGGCTTGGACCCTGGTAGTGGCTATGGAGTCGGAAGAAGTAGATGCACTGGGAGGCTGGGTTGGGGAGGAGGGTTGACGGCCCAGGGGTGGTGCTGCTGGAGAGGGAAGAACAGCCAAGTGCAGTATTTACTGAGATGGGAAGATGAAAAGGGGCAGTTTGGGGTGGGGGAGGACAGGAAATGGAGTTCTGTTTTGGACAGGATACATTTAAGATGCCTAATAGCGTGCCTTTGCTGCTCTGCAGAGTGCACTTGCTAAATTCCTCATTAGGGCGGCACCTGCCCGTCAGAAGCACCGCCAGGCTGGCTGTCTGCCCACGGAACTCAGGCAGGGGGCTGCGGGCAACTGAAGGGGATGAGTGACTGTGCAGCGCTCAGCCTGCTCTCATTGGTGTGTTCTCTTCCTGTGTGTTTCTCTCTGTCTCTCTGTCTCTGTGAATCTCTTTCTGTGTGTCCTTCTCTGTCTCCATGTCTCCCTGTCTCTCTTTCTGTGCGTCTCTGTCATTCCCTGTCTCTCTCGTCTTTCTTGTCTCTCTGTGTCTCTGTGTGTCTTTCTCTGTCTCTTTCTCTCTCTGTGTCTCTCTCTGTGTCCTTCTTGATCTCCATGTCTCCCTGTCCCTCTGTGTGCCTCTTTGTCTCTCTATCTCTCCCTGTCTCTCTATCTCTTCCTCTCTCACCTGTCAATAGCTTCATTCAGATGTTCCAGGTAGTCCCTCATTTCAGTCCTTCTTCCTTTGCCTGAGGGAGCCTCGCAAAAGTCTCCTGTGTCTCTAGGAAGAAGGTTACTTATTTGGCTCTGTGTGTTTTCTGATCTGGCAGAAGAAAACACCATGTCTGGTGCCTGGACCTTGGCAATGCTGGCATCTTTCTTGACTGGGTTCCCAGCTGTGTCTGCTACTGTTTCAACTCAATGAGCCCATCACCAGACATGGTCCCTCCCCCAAAACCATAGGGACAGGTGTGCACAAGGCTTTGCAGGGACACAGAGCAGCTCTCTAATCCCAGTTGGTTGGTGAAAGTAGTCAGGGAAGCCTCCGTAGGGGAGAAGGGAATGAGCTGTGTCAGAAGTAGCCAACTAAAGAACATAGGAGAGCAAAGGGAATGTCATGCCAGGTAGAGGGAACAGAGATGTGAAACCATTGCATGGGGGCCAGGGCGTAGGTAGCCAGGAACTCTAAGCAGCTCTATAGCTAAGCTATATTGTCAGCACCCAAGAAGCCAGATTCCAGGCTCATGGAGGCTCAAGGCACCATGATGTGATAGAAAATCAATAGGTCCTGGCCCCAGAAAGACCTGGGTTTGAATCCTAATATCATGAAGGGGCAGTGCTACCTAGTGATTAGGACCATGCCCATAGGAGCCAAGTTGCCTGGGTTTGAATTGAAGCTCTCCCACTAATCAGCAGTTTAACTTTGGGCCTCGGTGTCCATGTCTGTAAGTGTGGATGATAATAGCACACCTACCTCATAAGGCTAGAGGAAGGATGGCATGAGTTAATGTGTCCAGTGCTTAGAACAATGCCTGGGTGGCTCAGTCGGTTACGTGTCCAACTCTTGATTCAGCTCAGGTCATGATCTCACGATTTGTGAGAGCGAGCCCCAGGTTGGGCTCCATGCTGACATTGTGGAGCCTGCTTGGGATTCTCTCTCTCTCTCTCTCTCTCTCTCTCTCTCTCTCTCTCTCCCTCTCAAAATAAATAAAATAAACTTAAAACAAAACAAAACAATGCCTGACAGAAGCTGTAATGATTATTTACAAGTTGAATGATCACGAAAATTACTTGTCATCTCTGGTCCTCAGTTTTTTCCCTCTGTAAATTACGGTTGATGGCACTTTCTGAGCAGGGTATATCCTGCAGACGATAGCACAGTGTTTGGCACTTCATAGGTGCTCAATAAATGATAGCAGTTAGTTTTACATTGCAGACTCCTTAGAAGGGAGTTCTGTATGGAGTAAGAAATAGTATCAACTTCCAAGTCCCTTTCATATTCTAAATTAGTTTCTGAAAAAGCAGCTCTGATTTAATGGAGAAATGGAAAATAAAGAATTAGGAAGGGAAAGAAGGAAGGGAAGGAAGAAGAGATGGAGGAAAGAGGGAAGGAAAGACAGCTCAGATTTTAAGAAGGAGCCTCCGTGGCAGTGCTCTTTGTAAGTGGGACAAAGACAAGAAGGTTGGAGTTGATGCAGCCCAGATCAGAGCAATCTCAGAGCAGGTCCACATGCAAGATGAGGCACCAGGAACTCTGCTGGGGGAATCAGCAAGGATCCCCCACTGCATTCCCCTGCTCCCAGCCATACTCTGTTCCCCACTTGCATACCCAAACCTCAAAATTTCCTGACTTCATATAGAGATGATCCAAATGTTCTGTTTCTTGGCCTGTTGCTGCACAGTGAGGTGTGGGCAGGAGGACCTTCAGGCAGATGCCTCTTCAAGGGCATCATCACCGGGGAACACAGACACACAGTGATGTGTTCGGAGACTCAGATGTTCCCTTGGATACTAATTTTTTCTGATGTATACAACAACCTGGTTTTCTCAACAAAATCAGGACATAGGGGCTTTCTGGGTTTTCACTGGCAGGGATCAAGGGAGCAGAGCATTCTCAGCTCTGATCCTGGAAGTGGCTAGGACTTGGCTTTCCAGCCAGGTAGATGGGCATGACAGCCATAGTTCTAGGAGTTGGAGATGCTCTCCCAGGAGGTGGGAAGTGGATTCCCCTCTCTCCCCACCAGAGGTAACAGGACCCCAGCAAGGCCAATTTTTGAAGGAGGGCTCCAGAACTCTACTCATATATTCAAGGCAGACTGGATACTGGAGTCTTGTTGGATTTCTGGGGGCTGGTGAACCAGAGAGTCCAACTGGTCATAGAAAAGAAAATAGCCTAAACCAAGGTCAGCCCTTGCGCCACTCAGATATTTAATGTTAGGGGTAATAGGAAGTGGTATTTTGACCTCAGGATTCATACAGAAGCCTGGGGTACCCTTGGACAAGCTCTGCATATGACTGGCAGAAAAGGCGATCTGGGGACCCCAGGAACCCCAGCCCTTGAAGTTGGCTTTAGAGAAGTGAGTTAATCCTAAATCCTTTCAAAAGGGGCCACAGAGAGTATTTATTAGAATTTTTCTCAGGAAATAGAGAATCAATTAATTAATTAATTCTATTATTTACTGAGTTTGCATAAGGTGCTATGGATGCAGAGCTGAAATACAGCCTCTGCCCTCAGTGAGTCAGATCTAACCCTTCATCACTATAAGTAGGAGCCACTACTGTTACAAACAATCACAAACTCATTGGTATAGATGATAAGCATTTGTTTGGCTCATGCATCTTCGAATTGACTGGGAGCTGACTGATCTTGGCTGGGCTTATCCGGGTGGCTCTAAGGTACTGCTTGAGTCTAGGTCTTCTCCAAAAATATCCTTCTCGGATCCATGGGACATGTTCTCATGGCACTGGCAGAGGTACAAGAGGGCAAGTGGAAACATGGTGTCTCTTAGGTCTGTGGCTCAGAACTGGTGAGCTGTCACATCAGCCCAAACTGGTCACATGGCCAGACCCAAAGTCAGTGGGCAGGGGAGTCACTCAGCTACTAGTGGAAAGAAAGAACTCCAGAGTCACTTGATTTTGAACTGTGTAGATCCTGGGAGGAGTACAGAATTGAAACTATAGAACTGCTCACCCCAACATAGGTGTGTTCATCTATGTATAAACTAATAATACTTTACCAATATACTGTAAACATAAAATGCACACACAAAAAAGAAATTTAAGGGTGAGATTGAAAATAGGGAAATAAAAGTTCAAACAATTTTTTCCCTGCACTCCAGTGCATCATTTTGAAAAGCCCTCGGGGATGTGCTTCCTACTTTGGAGACTCTGGTCTGGAAAAGTATTTCTCAAAATGTGACACAGAGATCAACTGCAGCAAATCATTTGGATCATTTGGAGAGCTTGTTAAATGCATATTCTGGGCTACTTTTCCTGCCTACAAAATCAGAGCCTCTAAGAGTGAAGTCTGGGAATTTGTATTGTTAGGAGCTCCAGGGGAGGTGGGTGCATATTGGAGTTTGAGACTTGTAAACCAACAGAGCACTCAGCCTCTGATGGAAAGAAACCCAAGAGGGGTTTCCGAGAATACTGGAACCACCCCCCTTGCCCAGCCTGGAGTGTGCTGGGGGTGGTTAGGAAGGCCGTCCTGAATGAGGGGTGTGGGAGGTGAGTGCTGAAGGAAAGAGACACTTAACCATGATGTGTGGAGAAGGCTGTGCCCAGCAGAGGTCACTGCATATCAAAGAGCTGTCCTTGAGAGAGGACCTGCCATGTTCAGGGGTCCCCCCATGTAGTACATGTGGAGCAGAGGACCAGGGAAGGCATCCTGAAGAGTGAGTTAACAGACAAATAGGATGGAGCCAGAGAAAGGAAAGGAGCATGGGGGTGGGGACAGGAGTGGTCTATTCCAAGCTGGAGGGGAGAGGGCTGCAGTTTCCAGCCTGAATGTGAGGGACCTTAAGTTGGAGACCATGGGCAACCACAGGAAAATTTTCTGCAGGAAGTGACATGATCACGTCTAGTCTGAGTGCCCAAGAGGTCGGTTGGTGCCACGTGGGCAAGGAACTAGAGGTGGAAGCAGGTGTGTAGGATGTCACTCTTGCACCCGAGAGAGAGGAGGGTGGCCCGGCATTGCTGGGAGATGAAATTGGATGCCACGGCCATTTAGAGACCGAACCCATGGAGCACTGGAGAAGCAGCAGAAGCAAAACTGGGGAGGTATCTTCAGGGGTTGAGCCTGACTGGTGTGAATAGGAAGTGGGGAGGGAGGCAGAGCTATTCACCCTCAGCAGTGGGGCTTGCCCAGAGGGGCCTGTACTCTAGATGGTCACCAAAGTGGGCACATTTCTGGCCCCAGTTTAGAATGAAAATCCCTGGAAGTAATGTTGTGAAACATACCCCCAAAACCACATGTGGTTTGTTTTACAGTAAGGTAACATTGCTAAAAATCACCTTTATTTACTTAAGGGCCTATCATGGGCAGCCATCACAGAGGGGCCCAAGATGGCCATTTAGCTCCAGACCTCAGGTGATCAAGGGCTTCTGTTTAGAGTTTTGACATGACCTTCAGATGAAGGTCTAGATCAATCAGAGACAAGCCAGTGTGATTGTCAGATAACACTAAGCTTATGTCCCAATCCTACCTGGTGCTGCCTGGAGAGCTCTATAAATTATCTGTAAATAAACCCTGTGGTTATTTTGTGGATAACAGTTATAGTTGCTTTATAATTTTAGGTTAAAAACTTGAACTTATTTGGGGCGCCTGGGTGGCTCAGTAAGTTAAGTGTCAAACTTCAGCTCAGGTCATAATCTTGCGGTGAGTTGGAGCCCCGCATCGGGCTCTGTGCTGATAGCTCAGAGCCTGGAGCCTGCTTCAGATTCTGTGTCTCCCTCTTCCTCTGACCCTCCCCCACTTGTGCTCTCTCTCTCTCAAAAAATAAATAAACATAAAAAATGTAAAAAAAGAACTTGTTTGATGTAAGTGTTCATGTACATGCATATTTTTTATGACCCTATCTTGGCATTTCTCTGTTTGAATATATTTTGGATTGGGGTGGGTGGTCGGTCTCCAATAAATGGAAGATACTCACTTCTCTTGAGCCCTGGGAGACTCTCTCCCCTAAAATTTCCTGACACCCCAAGGTGCTCTCCAACAAGGGGAGGGGGTTGTTGGTGCAGAAGCCTGTCTCACCCACAAATCCTACCTCTGAAGCCTGAATCCTCCTTGGCTGGGGACCCACAGTGTCCCACCTGTGGGAACAAGAACGTTGCCACTCACAGGAGATCAAGGCCTGTGTGAGTGGATTTGAACTCATCAAAGACAGCACACACTTTCATGTAGATGTGGCTGGAGCAGAGCTCTGCAGATGAAAGGCCTGATGGGTCTGTCTGTATGTGGAGACAGAGCTGCTCCCTCAGCAGATGTGGGTTTGACCTTTTTTTCAGGAAGTTAAGTGTCTCTTAGCTTTGCAACTTGAGTGGCACAGCCTCTCGCTCCTTGGCTCACCCTCGACTCCCACACTGCCTGTGCTTATCAGTATATTGATGAGGTCCAGCCCATGTTGCCTGCATGAATTTTTAAACTTTCTGCTCATGCAGAAGGGGTTTTAGCAGCTGTTAACTACTCAAATGCTCGTTCCTAATGGGTAAGGAAAAGGAAAATCTTTTAACACACACTGAGCAGAAGATGGAGAGAGAATTTATAAGGCTTGGTGTGTTTCCGTGAGGGAGGAGCTCACTAGAAATTAAGTCAGAAATCCCTTTGCATTATTCCAGCTATGATTCAGCTTAGGCTTATGTGTCAGATGCTGTGATAGCTGCCTTCTTGTATATAATCACACATTTAGTCTTCACAAGCAAAAGGTAAGTGTGGTTTAATTTCATTCATGTTATTATATTTTATTTTTTTTAATGTTTATTTTGAGAGAGAGAGAGAGAACAAGCAAGGAAGGGGCAGAGATAGAGAGAGGGAGAGAGAGAATCCCAAACAGGCTCCATACTGACAGCCTGGAGGCTGATGCAGGGCTTAAACTCGCACACTGAGAGATCATGGCCTAAGCCAAAATCAAGAGTCGGTCACTGAACCAACTGAGCCACAAAAGCATCCCTATTTCATGTTATTTCATTTTATTTTATTTTATTTTATGTTATTTTATGTTATTTTATGTTATTTTATTCTATGTTATTTTTTGTTATTTTAATGTTTATTTTTGAGAGACAGAGACAGAGAGAGACAGAGCACAAGCAGGGGAGGGGCAGAGAGAGAGGAGACACAGAATCCGAAGCAGGCTCCAGGCTGTGAGCTGTCAGCACAGAGCCTGACGTGGGGCTGGAACTCACGAGCCATGAGATCATGACCTGAGCTGAAGTCAGATGCTTAATGAACTGAGCCACCCAGGCACCCCACTCATTCATGTTATTTTAAACAGAGTCACTCAACAAATATTTATTGAGCCTCTCCTACATGCTAGGCACTTTTCTAAGTGCTTGGGATACATCAGCAAACAAGTCAGAAAATGCTCTCTGTTCTTAGGGGACTTTATATCAGCAGGAGCAGAGAATCAACAAGCCAGGTAGATAAGTATACAGTTTTATAGAAGGTAGTGCATGCTATGGAAAAAAGAACAAGTAAAGGGCAGAAGGAGAGATCCAAAGTGCCAGACGGTTTAACATTGGGTGGTCAGGGGAGGCCTTGCTGGGAAGGTGACATTTGAGCAAAGATCTGAAAGACATGAGGGTGTGAGCCCTGCAGGTTTGTGTAGAAAGAGTGTTCCATGAAGGAACAGCCAGGGCAAAGGCAGCTGGTGAGCAGGAAGTTCAGTTGTTAAAATTCATCTTCATTTATTTTCTAAGAAATGTGCTGGGCCTTGAATGTTCCTTAGCCGATCTCCCCCCTGTAGGAGATCCACGTGTTAGCCCATGAAACATTATGCCATTGACATTTGCAGAGTACTTTAAAGATTAAAAAGCAATTCCATGGGGGGTGATGGAACCGTTCTGTACCCTGGTTGTGGTGATGGTTACATAAATGCGTTAAAATTCATAGAACTCTATGCCCAAAAGTCTGTTTTACTCTATGTTAACTTACAAAGTAAATATTTTGAAAAGCATCTTAAGGCATATTAATTTGATCTGCTCAAAGACCTGTGGAGTAGAAAGGGCAGGGATTAGTGTACTCCTGCTTTTTAGATCAAAAAACCGTGGCCTGGATGTTACTCAGCTGCAAGGATCTCAAAGTCAGATCCTTCCCAAAGCCAGTTCTCATATAAATACTGCAGTCCCTCCCACATTGCCTCCCAAACTAACACTGACCACGCTGCTCAGACCTTCAGGCAACGGGACACATACACTGTCTAAAAAGCAATCAGAATAGTAACAGCCGCTAACACAGATTGCTCATCAAGAGCCGGCACTGTTCTAAATATAAATATAAAGTTACTTAACACCCACAAGAACCCTATGAGGTAGATACTGTTACAATCCCCACTTCACAGGTGAGAAAACTGAGGCTAGATAGGTAGTAGGTAGCAGAGCTGGGATTAAGAACACAGGCCATTTGGCTCCAGGGTCTGTGAGCTTAACCTTCAGGCTTTACTCCCTCTGTCCTGCTGTGTCCAGCACCAGAATGCTGAGGCCATCATGGTTCTTAGCCTGGGTTTGGTAGCAGTCTTGCATTTAAGGACCCCCCCCCCCCCCGCTTTTTTTTCAGAAAGACATTTTTTTTTAGTTTAAGTTTCTCAACAAATTAAGGGGAAGGTACAGAGATTTCCCATATATCCCCTACTCACACACATGCATAACCTTCCCCACTATCAACTTCCCCACCTGAGTGGTACATTTGTCACAAATGATGAATCTACATGACACATGATAATCACCCAAAGTTGGTAGTTTACTTTATGGTTCACTCTTGGTGTTTTATATTCTATGATTTTGGACCAATGTGTAGTAATATGTATCCATGAGTATGGTATACAGAATATTTCTGCTGCCCTAAAAATCCTCTGTGCTCTGCCTATTCAATACCCACCCCCTTGCCCCAGCAACTCCAGGCAACCACTGACCATAATTTTGCCTTTTCTGGAGTGTGATATAGTTGAAATTATAATTATACCGTATGAAGCATTCCAGCTTGCTTCTTTCACTTAGTAATGTGCATGTCAGGTTCTCCATGTCTTTGCATGGCTTGATAGCTCATTTCTTCTTAGCACTGGATAGTACTCCATTGTCTGGATTACCACAGTTTTATCCATTCACTACTGAAGGACATCTTGGTTGCTTCTAAGTTTAGGCAATTATGAGTGAACATCCTAAGATAAATGCCCCTGGCAGGTTTTTGCATGGACATTAAGTTTTAAACTCCACTGGGTAAATACCAAGGAGCATGACTGCTGGATAGTACAGTAAGGGTGTTTAGTTTTATAAGAAATCACCAAACTGCCTTCCAAAGTGGCTTTACCATTTTGCATTCCCCTCAGACATGAATGAGTTTCTCTTGCTCCACATCCTTGCCAGCATTTGGTGTTGTCAGTGTTCCCTTCTAATAGGTGTATACGAGCATCTTGTTTTAATTTGCATTTCCCTGACGATATTCACTGTGGAACATCTTTTCATATACATATTTGCCATCCGTCTTATCTTCTTTGATGAGGTGTCTCTTAAGGTCTTTGACCCATTTTTATTTTTTTTATTTATTTTTATTATTATTTTTTTTAACATGTATTTATTTTTGAGACAGAGAGAGACAGAGCATGAACGGGGGAGGGGCAGAGAGAGAGGGAGACACAGAATCAGAGACAGGCTCCAGGCTCCGAGCCATCAGCCCAGAGCCTGACGCGGGGCTCGAACTCACGGACCGCGAGATCGTGACCTGAGCCGAAGTCGGACGCTTAACCGACTGAGCCACCCAGGCGCCCCTAACCCATTTTTAAATATAGCAGCATGTGAACCAACACTATGGTAAGAATAGTGGAGAAGAGAGGATGATATTAAAGATGTTGGGAGAGACAGCGTTGACAGGGTCTGGTGCCTGGGTGGCTGACATGGTGAGGTTCAAAAGGGAGCAAAGTAGGAGACTCCAGTTTCTGGTCTAAGTGAGTGGATGGATAGTGGTACTTCTGGGAGGAAGTGGGCGGGGGAGCAAGCAAGTGTGTAAACTCTTTTGAGAATGAGCAAGGAAGTGAATCTGGGGTGTCTGTGAGACATCTGAGCAGAGATGTTCACTCTGCTGTCCAGGCTGATCAATTGCTCATCTCTTCCCAAAGTAGCTAGCTGGTACTAACTACTGTGGAGCGGCTCTCATTCTTACGGAGTCTTTCCTGTTTTGATGCAAAACTTGTGTCCCTATGATTTACACTTTACTTCTGTCTTGTGGCTCAACCAACAATTCTGAGAACTATTCAATTTTTTTTTTTTTTTACCCTTCCCAGTAAAGTCTTGCCACAGCCTCCAAGAAGCAAGCTTGCAAAGTTGCTTTCTTTAAAATGTTTTTGTTGTATTTTTCCTTTCTTGTGTGGCCACTCCTGCCCTCTAGTGGCGACTATTGGGGCAGCATGGCCCACTAAGCTGGCCTACTGCATTGTCCCAGAGAGACTTCCTGCCTCACTCTTCTTTTCTTCCTTGAATCCCTCTCATCCCCACTTTGTCTCTCTATCACATTACTTTGGGCACTGAAGTGATATCCACTGTCTAATAGCACAAGTGAGTGACTTACAGAATAGGAAACCACCTTGCAAATAACATAATCCATCTCTCTTCTTTAAAAATTTTTTTTTTTTTCCAACGTTTTTTATTTATTTTTGGGACAGAGAGAGACAGAGCATGAACGGGGGAGGGGCAGAGAGAGAGGGAGACACAGAATCGGAAACAGGCTCCAGGCTCCGAGCCATCAGCCCAGAGCCCGACGCGGGGCTCGAACTCACGGACCGTGAGATCGTGACCTGGCTGAAGTCGGACGCTTAACCGACTGCGCCACCCAGGCGCCCCAATCTCTTCTTTTATAACCAAGGACCCGAAATGACTGCAACAGCCTCCTAACTGGGCTGCCTGCTTCTGTCCACATCTGCAGTCTGTTTTCCACTCAGTGGCCAGGTAGACTGGATCGTGTCTCTCTCTCACTCACTTTCACACTGGGATTAAAATCAAAATTATTCTCAGCATGGTCCTTCCTGATCTTGTCCCTCTACTTTTCTAAACATTTTCTTACAAAAATATCCTTCTTGTTTCCTGGTTGGGCTGGCCTTCCTTCTGTTCTCCAAATGCACCTAGCTCTTTCCTACTTCAGGGCCTTTGCATACATACTTCTCTTTCCCCTTATCCTTCACGTCTCAGCTTAAAGGTTGCCTTCCCTGCCCCACCGCCACGTTAATCTTTGCAACTGCACTCTGTGTATTCCGTACTAGCACTTGCCCCAATCCGTGAATATGTGTTCACTTGTTTATGATATGCCTTCCTCTGCCAGACTGTAAGCTCCCACTGGGGCCTGCAGTGGGGAGAAGTTACAGGAAGAGCCTTTGACTAACATTGGAGTTGGTCAAAGGATACTGAGGTGATTCTCCAGCAGGTGTGGAATTCCCACCAGCATAAAGATTGACCAGAGCTCCTAAGACAGGGTTGTTAAATGATCTCTGAAGTCCTGTCACCTCTAGTATTTTATTAACCTTTCTATCCAGTATTTTAAAAATGGAAGAGTTCAAACTTAGTAATGATTTGGTAGCTTGTGTTAGACTGAGCTCTCATAGATGATAATTACAAACTTGCGATAAAATATTTAAAAGAAACTAGGTTTCTCTAGGTTCCCAGAGAGAAGCAAAAAGTAGGTAGATTCTAGAGGGGATTTGACACTTGAAAGAAGCACTAGGTGAGATCTACATTTATGTGACTCTTTCTGAGAGCAATCCCCAATCCACATGACTTGGAGCAGCTAAACCAAAGCAGAAAGCTGCAGTTGTATTGGTTTGACAAGTCAGCAGAGTATAGACTAACAAAGTGGCCGGAAAATGAAGGAATCCAAAGAGATGCCCAGCTCCCTGCTCCCAGTGAGATTGACTGACACTTCTGTTAAAACTGTATTGCAGCTCAACTCATTTCTGCTTTTCATACTTGCCCAGAGTTGTTAATCTTGGGAGCATTCTCCAATAAACTTCCTGCTTGCAAATCACCATAGCGGGAGTCAGCTTCCTGGCTGAGGAACCTGACTTACAGCAATCTAATTGATATTTATAGAACATTACACTCAACAACTACAGAATATCCATTCTTTTCAAGTGCAGAGGGAGCTGAGCCATATATATACTGAACCATAACATTAATCTCAATGAATGTCAGAGATGTCAAAGGATTAAACCCTTATCGACTATGTTTATTATTCACAAATGAATCATATTAAAAGCAACAATAATAAATTATCAGAAGGAGTACTGGAATTTGAAAACTAAACACATGTTTAAATAATACATGAATCAAAAATAAATCACAAAGAAATTAAGAATTATTTGAATTGAACAATAATGAAAATAATGAAATGTCAAATTTCTGAGATGCAGCCAAAGCAGTGCACAGAGGGAAATACATTGCTTTAAATGATTATATTAGAAAAGAAAAATGGTTTAAAGTTAATGATTTATATTTTTAAGAATCTAGAAAGAAGAACAATTGAATTCTTAAACCCAAAGTAAGAAGAGAGAGAGTAGTAAACACCCCAATACAAATGAAATAGAAAACAAACAATGGAGAAAATTGAAAAGTCTGCAAGTTGGGTCTTCACAAGATTAACAAAATTTATAAATTCTTAGTAACACAGATTAATCCAAAAGACAGACACAGCAAATTTTCAGTGTCAAGAATATCTGGGAGGAGTACCTGGATGCCTCAGTCAGTTAAGCATCTGACTTCAGCTCGGGTCATGATCTTGTGGTCCATGGGTTCGAGTTCCGTGTCAGGCTATGTGCTGACAGCTCAGTCTGGAGCCTGCTTCAGATTCTGTGTCTCCCTTTCTCTCTGCCCCTCCCTTGCTTGTGATCTCTCTCTCTCTCTCTCTGTCTCAAAACTAAGTAAATAAACATGAAAAAAAAGAATATCAGAGAAAATCACTGCATATCCTAAACTGATAGGATAATAAAAAATGTTATGAATAATTTTATGCCAGTGTATTTCATAACTAAGATGAAATGGACAAATTGCTTGAAGTCACATATTGCCAGTACTGAATTAGAAACAGAGACTGTGAATAGATATATAAAATAGATTGAGTTCATTATTAAAAACTTTTCCACAAAGAAAACATCAGCCCCAGATGGCCTCACTGTTGAATTCTTCAAATAATTTAAGTAAAAAAGACAACACCAAATATTACATAAACTCTTTCAGAAAATAGAAAAGGCAGGAACACTTTTCAGTATATTTTGTGAGCTCAGTATTACACTGATACCAAAATCTAGCAAAGACAGTACCAGAAAAGAAAATTTCAGACCAGTGTTTTTCATGAACATGGATGCAGAAATCCTCAACGAAATAGTATCAGATTAAATACAGCAATACATGAAACTGGTAATTCACTATAACCAACTGGGATTTATCTCAGGAATGCAAGTTTGGTTTAACATTGGAAAATCACCACACTAAACAAAAACTATAGTCTTAATTGATTTAGAAAATCGCTGGGCAAATTCAACATCCATTCATGATAAAAACTCTCAACCAACTAAGACTACCAGGGAGCTGTCTCAGTCTGATACAGTGCATTTACAGAAACCTATAGCTATCATCTTAGTAATGTGAGATGGTAAACATTTTCTCCCTAAGATTGGGAAAAGAAAGGTGTCCACTTTCTATTCATTTCTATTCAGTGGTGGAGGTTTTAGGCACTGTAATAGAAGAGGTGAAAGAAAGAAAGGCACTAAGGTTGGAAAGATGTCTCTATTTGTAGATGACATGATTACTTAAAAAGAAAATCTTAGGAAATCTATAAACAACCACTAGAAGCAAAAATTGAATTAATCGCATCAGCATATTGACAATAATTGGCAAATACATGAATACATGATACTAGCAGCAAACAAATAGAATGTGAAACTTAGAAAATGGTGTCTTTTAAAATACAATAAGAAAAATACAAAAGAAATTATTAGGAATCAGTTAAATAAAATATGTACAACACTCCAAAGTTGGAAAATGCAAAATATTTCTGAGAGAAACTGAAAATTTATTTTATTTATTTACTTATTTTTAAAACTTTTTTTTTTTCAACTTTTTTTTTTAATTTATTTATTTTTTTATTTTTGGGACAGAGAGAGACAGAGCATGAACGGGGGAGGGGCAGAGAGAGAGGGAGACACAGAATCGGAAACAGGCTCCAGGCTCCGAGCCATCAGCCCAGAGCCTGACGCGGGGCTCAAACTCACGGACCGCGAGATCGTGACCTGGCTGAAGTCGGACGCTTAACCGACTGCGCCACCCAGGCGCCCCTAAAACTTTTTTTTAATGTTTGCTTATTTTTGAGAGAGAGACAGAGACAGAGAGCAAGCTGGGCAGAGAGAGAGGAAGACACAGAATCCAAAGCAGCCTCCAGGCTCTGAGCTGTCAGCACAGAGCCCAACGCGGGGCTCAAATTCATGAACGGCAAGATCATGACCTGAGCCAAAGTCAGACGCTTAACCAACTGAGCCACCCAGGCGCCCTGAGAAACTAAAGATTTAATAAGTAGAGTGCTCTACCATGTTCATGAAATGGAAAATTCAAGTGTTAAGATGTCACTTCTACCCAAACTGAGCTGTAGATTCTATACAATCCCAAATCATATCCCAAAACAGACTTTTTCATACAAGTTGATTTTAAAAATGCATATGAACTTAGGACCTAGATTAGCCTACACAATCTTGAGAAAGAAAATCTAAGTTGGAGGACTCATTTTCCATGATTTTAGGTCTTTCTATAAAGCCACAGTTATGAAGACTGTGTACAGACAAACAGATCAGTGGAGCATAACAAAGAGTCCAGAGATAGACCCATACAGATACAGTTCATCGGTGCCAATAAAGCCACCAAAGCAATTGATTAGGGAACAAATCTTTTCATAAATAGTGCTGGAAAACTGGATAAATGAACTTTACCTCACACCACTCAAATCAAGTTTGGGGGCACCTGGGTAGCTCAGTTGGTTAAGCATCTGACTCTTGGTTTCCGTGCAGGTCATGATCTCACAGTTCATGAGTTCCAGCCTAGCATCAGGCTCCAGGCTGACAGCGTGGAGCCTGCTTGAAATTCTTTCTCTCCCTCTCTCTGTCCCTCCCCCACTCACGTGTGCGTGCATGCATACTCTTTATCTCTCACTCTCTCTCTCTCAAAATAAATTAATTTAAAAAAATCAAGTTTGGAAGGATTATAGACCTAAACAGGAAAACTAAAACTATAAAGTTTCTTTAAGAAATTAAAAGACAATATCTTCATGATCTTGGGGTGGGCAAAATTTTTAAAAGCAGATACAGAAAGGTCTAATCATAAGAAAAATCTGGTACTTGGACCTCATAAAAATTTTAAATTTTTGTTTATCAAAACATCTGCAGATATATATATAACAGATTTCATATATGTACATATAAATATGTATACTTATATGTGTATATATACATTTTTGTATGTATATGAAAATATTCTTAATAACGAAGCTATGGAAGTATAGTCTTATCCTATGATACAATTTTTTTTCTCATTAGGATGTTTTTATTTCAAGGAAACAACAAACACTTTTTGTAAGAGTTATTTATTCTGTCAAACTTGTGTTCATGAAAGAAATGAAATGGCAAAGCAAACACTGAGAGAAAATGTTCATAGTATGCATATCTGACAAAGGACTTATATCCAGAATGTATGAAGAACTCCTAGTCAGATAATCCAAATCAATAATAAAAATATAAACAACTCCCATTTTAAAAATGGGCCTAAGACATCACAATCCTGTACTTCAAGCTGTATTACAAAGCTGTGATCATCAAGACAGTATGGTACTGGCACAAGAACAGACATTCAGATCAGTGGAACAAAATAGAGAACCCAGAAATGGACCCACAAACATATGGCCAACTAATCTTTGACAAAGAAGGAAAGAATATTCAATGGAAGAAAGATAGTCTTTTCAGCAAGTGGTGCTGGGAAAACTGGACTGCGACATGCAGAAAAATGAACTGGACCACTTTCTTACACCATACACAAAAATAAACTCAAAATGAATGAAAGACCTAAATGTAAGATAGGAAGCCATCAAAATCCTTGAGGAGAAAGCAGGCAAAAACCTCTTTGACCTCAGCCACAGCAACCTCTTACTCAACATGTCTCCGGAGGCAAGGGAAACAAAAGCAAAAATGATCTATTGGGACCTCATCAAAATAAAAAGCTTCTGACAGCAAAGGATACAATCAGCAAAACTAAAAGGCAACCAACAGAATGGGAGAAGATATTTGCAAACGACATGTCCGATAAAGGGTTAGTATCCAAAATCTATAAAGAACTTAAACTCAATACCCAAAAAATCCAGTGAAGAAATGGGTAAAAGACACGAATAGACACTTCTCCAAAGAAGACATCCAGATGGCCAACCGACACATGAAAAAATGCTCACATCACTCATCATCAGGGAAATACAAATCAAAACCTCAATGAGATACCACCTCACACCAGTTAGCATGGCTAAAATTAACAGCTCAGGCAATGACAGAGGTTGGCGAGGATGTGGAAAAAGAGGATCTCTTTGGCACTGCTGGTGGGAATGCAAACTGGTGCAGCCACTCTGGAAAACAGTATGGAGGTTCCTCAAAAAATAAAAATAGGACTACCCTACAACCCAGTAATTGTACTACTAGTTATTTATCCAAGGGATACAGGTATGCTGTTTCGGAGGGGCGCATGCACCCCAATGTTTATAGCAGCACTGTCAACAATAGCCAAAGTATGGAAAGAGCCCAAATGTCCATTGATGGATAATGGATAAAGAAGATGTGGTGTATATATATATATATATATATATATATATATATATATATATATATACACAATGGAGTATTACTCAGTAATCAAAAAGAATAAAATCTTGCCATTTGCAACGACGTGGTTGGAACTAGAGTGTATTATGCCAAGCAAAATTAGCCAAAGACAAATATCATGACTTCACTCATTTGAGGACTTTAAACAGATGAACATAGGGGAAGGGAAGCAAAAATAATATAAAAACAGGGGGACAAAAATAGAAGAGCCTCTTAAATATGGAGAACAAACAGAGGGGTACTGGAGGGGTTTTGGGAGGTGGGATGGGCTAAATGGGTAACGGGTATTAAGAAATCTGAAATCATTGCTGCACTATATGCTAACTAACTTGGATGTAAGTTAAAAAAATAAATTAAATAAAATTTTTTTTAAAAATGGGCCAAAGACCTGAACAGACGCTTCATGAAAGAAGATATATTAATGATAAGTAAACCCATGGAGGTTGCTCAATCTCATCGGGTATCAGAGAAAATAAATTAAAAACACAATTAGACACTATTTTACACCCTCTGGAATTGATGAGGGAAACAAAGGCAAGAGAAATGTAGCTCAAATTAAATCTCACAGCTGGCAACCCACTGAAAGACACCTGAAACATGACATTCCTCAAGTGACTCATGGCTGCCTTCCTTCCTTAATATTTTTGTTTTATTAAAGACTAAAAGCAAGCGTATCTTAATAGCAGCTAGCCCCTCAACATCCTGCAAGCCTTGCTTTGAAATTCCTTAGAAACTTAAGATATACCTCACCCCCCACTAACTTAAAAGTATATAATCAGTCACTCCTTACAAGCCCATTGCAGCTCTTTCTGCCCATGGGTCCTGTCCCCGTGCTTTAATAAAATCACCTTTTGCAACAAAGACGTCTCAAGAATTCTTTTTTCGCCATTTCCTCAAGAACGATCAGAATGGCTAAGAATAAAGACTGACAATGAAACGTTGATAAGGGTGTAAAGCTATTGGAACTTTCAAATAAAATGTGAAAACAGCATAACCACTGTGGGAAACTTTATGACAGTTTCTTGTAAAGGGAAACATGTTTCTACGCTATGATCCAACAAACTCACTTCTAGATATTTTCCCGAAGAAAAATATCCCTCTCACTCTCTTTCCCTCTCACTGTTTCTTTTTCCACAAAAACACTTAAATAAAAAATCCTTACAACAATTCTTTTCCTAATACCCCCAAATTGGAAACATTTCAAATGTCTGTCAAAAGGAGAGGGTATAAAAATTTGTCATTTATTCATCCAGTGGAATGAAAAACAGAATGACTCTTGATACATACAGTCTAGATAAGTCTCAAAACCACTGTGTTGAGGGCAGGAAGCCCTTCACAAAAGAATCCTACATATGATTACATTTATATGAAGTTCAAGATTAATATATGGTGACAGACATCAGCAGTGCATTTGCCTATGGGGATGTGTGGATTAACTGGAAGGGGGCACAAGACAACTTTCTGAGATGACATAAGTATAACAAATCTTGTACCGGTGTATTCATTTATCATAACTCAAAGAATTGTACACTTGAGGACTGTGCATCTCAGTTGAAGTAAATTTTACTTCAATAAAAATATAAAATCTCAAAAAAATATGAGGGGTCTAACTGCATCATTTGAATGATCATTTTTCTCAGTGGGATATTTCAATCTCAAATGAATAATCTGTTTGTTTTTTTTTTAACTTATTTTCTTCTGTTCAGAAAAGCTGTACATATGTGTATTAGTCTGCTTGGGTTACCATAATAAAATACCACAGACTGTGTGACTTAACAAATTTATTTTCTCACAATTCTGGAGGCTGAAAGTCTGAGATCATGGTGCTACCATGGCTGGTTTCTGGTGAGGGCATCTTCCTGGCCTGCAGACAGCTTCCTTCTCTCTGTGTCCTCGCCTGGCGGAGCGAGAGCAAGCTCTCTAGTGTATCGTCTTATAAAGCCACTAATCTCATCATGAGGGCCCCACCCCCATGACCTCATCTAATGTTAATTTTTTTTAATGTTTATTTGTTTTTAAGAGAGATAAAGTGCAAGCAGGGGAAGGGCAGAGAGAGAGGGAGACAGAGTGTGACCAGGGAAGGGCAGAGAGAGTGAGACACAGAATCAGAAGCAGGCTCCAGGCTCTGGGGTGTCAGCACAGAGCCTAACACAGGGCTCAAAGCCAAGAACTGTGAGACCATGACCTGAACCAACATCAGACGCTCAACCTACTGGACCTACCAGGCGCCCCCTCATCCAACTTTACCTCCTTAAGTTCACCATCTTCAATTAACAGCACATTGGGGGTTAGGGCTTCAACATATGAAAACTGGGGGGACGCAGTTCAGTCCACAGCAATATATATTCTAGAAAGTCTTGAAAAGATAGGTAAGTGGAAAAGAATAAAAAAGCCATGTAATTACATTACCCCAATGTAACTGTGGTTAACATTCCAATGTATTTTCTATTCAAAGTTATGTCATTTCATCTTTTATGTGGTTGTAGTCATTCTGTACCTATAAACTTGTAGCATGATCTTTCAAAGTACAACATGAAATTTTTTCTGTGGTACTAAAAGCTCTTTTTATGTTCCCTCTTTTAATAGCCACAAAAATTTTCACTGAGTGTGCTGTAGCTTATTTATTCATTATTTTGTGACTGAAGATTAAAGTTCCTTCCAATATTTTGCTAGTGTAAATAATGCTATGAAAAAATATATTTGTGCAGGAGGCTTTTTCTGTAACTGAGATTCCTTTCTTGGGGGGAGAATTCCAGAAAATGGAAATTGTGGGTTAAAAGGTTATGTTCTGATTACATGTTGCCAAATTCTTTTCCAAAAAGATGTCCCACTTTATACTGCCCCCAGCAGTGGGGCAGGAAGGCGCCATATCTGTTTGCTCTTACAGGGCAGAGGTCATTTCCACTAATGTGTGTGTTGGCCTGTTTCCACAGGTTAGCAAAGACAGCTGAAGCCTACTTGGGCAGGATTCCCCTGGCTCTTCCGGCTTAAGACCCTACCATCTCCTATCCCTGGCCGCCTGTGTTCTGGGCCTCACCTAGACAAGTCTGTGTGGGAACAAGCCACCTCTTCCATCTGTAGCCATGAATTTCCTCCGGCGGCGCCTCTCTGACAGCAGCTTCGTGGCCAACCTGCCTAATGGCTACATGACAGACCTGCAGCGCCCAGACAGCTCTACCAGCTCCCCTGCATCCCCAGCCATGGAGAGGAGGCACCCCCAGCCCCTGGCAGCCTCCTTCTCCTCTCCAGGATCCAGCCTCTTCAGCTCCTTCTCCAGTGCCATGAAGCAGACCTCAGCAGCCCCCTCAGGGCTGATGGAGCCTCCGGGTCCCTCTGCTCCCGTTGTTCAAAGGCCCAGGATCCTATTGGTGATTGATGATGCCCACACAGATTGGTAAGCCAGAATCTGCCTAGGGGCAAGAGAGGCGATGGGGGCTTATCTCACTCCTGGGGGAGGGAAGAGAGGGGAAAGCTGAGAGGTTTGATCAGAG
This sequence comes from Neofelis nebulosa, assembly GCF_028018385.1. NCBI lineage: Eukaryota > Metazoa > Chordata > Mammalia > Carnivora > Felidae > Neofelis > Neofelis nebulosa. The sequence continues at coordinate 14,375,016 of NC_080789.1, forward strand.
TATCAGAGGCTGGCCAGAGGGCAGGAAACTACATTTACTATGTGGCTACTGCATGCCAGGCACCATGGCACCTGTTTCGTGCTTTACGTTTACAATCCCAATCCCTTGCCAGCAAATCCAAAAATCCAAAAAGCTCTGAAAACTGGAAAATATTTTATAATCCATGTGGCAGCAAAGCCTGATCTGAGGGAAAGTGAGACTCTAACAGTCTTCGTTATACCATTCACTGTGTGTGACCATAAATGATTTATGGCAATCTTGATTTACATCTTTTTTTAAAAAAATTTTTTTAAATGTTTATTTGTTTTTGAGAGACAGTGTGAGCACGAGAGGGGCAAGGAGAGAAGGAGACATAGGATCTGAAACACTCTCAAGTCTTTGAGCAGTCAGCACAGAGCCCGATGCGGGGATTGACCCCAGGAACTGGAAGATCATGACCTGAGCCAAAGTCGGATGCTTAACCAACTGAGCCACCCAGGTGCCCCCTTGATTTACATGTTAATACATTTGCAATGGGGTACTGCTCAGAGCTCACCAGAAGTGTTATATAATATATGGTATATATACCATATTACCTTCCTAAGAGTGGAAAACTTTAAAAACCCGAAATAACTCAGGCAAGTTGCTTAGCCTCTTTCAGCCTCAGCCATCCTCCATCCATTCAGTAAGGTTGTTATGAGGGTAAAAGAAATGAACAGAGACCCACAGTCCTTATCTAACACCCTTGAGACCAGAGTGCCTGAGTTTGTCCAGAACCTGTTCTCTTAACATCAAACATGGGCAGAAATGATATGCCTTCCAGTCTCTTGTTAGGCATGCTGATCCCTGGTAAGCTCTCCAGAGTCAGAGATTGGACATGTCAAGGTCATTGAAACTGTTCTACAAATAGTTACTGAGCACCAGTGGAGTGCAAGTCACAGCCTTAGGTGCTCAGGGAAGTGGTGAGCAGACCTTGCTCACATGGATCTGAAGTTGGAGGATAGGTCTCTACACCAAATATTTGGTGGAGAGGGTGCTAAATATTATCAGTCCTAGTTGGGGACATGGAATTTGCAGTCTAGAAAATAATGCCAGGTGTGGAGACCTAGAAGCACTCCATCCAGGGCGGTTCTGACAGTGGACTCATAAATGGTCATGGGGCTGGAGAGCAAGGTTGCATGCGTGTGTCTTCAAAGGCTGCCACGTAGTAAGCACATCACAGGCACCTGGTAAATAGGTCTTAGGTGAATAAGTTAATGCATTCAGTTCACTGAGCATGTCACAGGCTCTGTTATTCAAACATGCATGTGCACACTCACATTCACTTGAGAAGTTAACTCAGGTTGGGAATGACTGACCCTGTACTTTGGAATGGGAGATATTTATAGTGTATGATATTCAGTACAGTCAACATGGAAGCATGTTCAGCAGGTGTAGACAGCAGTCTTTACTTTCCTGCTAAAAAGTTAGTTCATCTTAAGCAAGGTGAGATCATGGGCATGGCCTCTGTTTTGATCCAGTCTGCATTATCTTCAGTGTTGCTGCTTGCTTGAAGCCGCTCCTCATGAAGCCTTGTTTATCTGTTTATGCGCTTATGTAAAGCAGCATCTTTAGGTTCTGAATTTAGTGGTTGATTTCTGCAGAGATTTTGCTTCCAGGCACTGCTGCCTGTGCAACCCTGCTGCTTGTCTGCCCACTAATCAAAATGCCTGCATGGCCTTTGCAGTCTTCTTGTTTCTTTTCAGCCCCATACTTGACCTTGGTTTTGACCGTATCGTGCTGACCATGTTTCCTTGGCCTCAGCCAGGGTTTGCCATGATATGGCTATGGTCAGGGGTTATTTAAAAACCTATTTATCAAGAAAGTTACTTTCTGTTTGGAGGGTGAGCTGATAAATGACAGCACCATACAATGGTGAGAAACACAGACTTCAGAGCTAAGTTGTCTATGTTCACATCCCATTTGTACCCCATAGTAGCCAAACGACCTTTGCAAGTTACTGTACCTAAATGGGAATAAAATAGTACCTACCTAGTAGAGTTAATGCATGTAATTGGGTTAAAATCTGAGTTAATATAAAAGTGCTTAGGATGTGTCTGGTAGACAGTAGATGCTACTTACGTGTGTGTTACTATTGCAGACTTTTGTGACCTATGCAACATTAATCATCAGCCCCTCATAATCATGTTTATTTAATCTCTTCATCCCCAATAATGGGCAGAGTGGATTAGGATTTATTCTATTGTGCAGTTTTCTATTGGTCACTTGTTCCTGTTAGCTCCTGAGTAATAAGGTTGGGTCTTATTAATTAATCTCTATCCTCCCGGTGCCCATGCGGTATGTAGTAGTATGGTGTGCGGGGACAGTGAACGAGGCCAAAATGCAATGGCCTCACCCAAGTAACGTTTATTATTTTAAGTCTTTATTTTAATTCCAGTTAGTTAACATACTGTGTTATGTTAGTTTCAGGTGTACAACATAGTGATTCAACAATTCTGTACATCATCCTGTGCATCATGACAAGTGCATTCCTTAATCCCCATCACCTATTTCACCCATCCAAGTAACATTTAAATTTGACTTGGTTTCCATCTCTCTAATCTGAAGACCATGTGTGAATGTGTGAATTTTAGGCTGTGTATGCTGATGGGGGGCATGATTTTGGCCAGAGGAGTGTCTCCCAGTCTGTGTCAATCATGCCTCTTATACCCACACTTTAATTAGGTCTCCAAACAGCAGTATTTCTCTTGCCCTTCAGTGAGTAAAAAAGGGGAGAATGGAGAAACTGAGGCACATTAACTTTCCTGGAAACTGGTTCTGCATCCACTGGATGTTTGTGATGGGGACTTGCTGCCTGCGGACACATCAGCTTCTGCAGAACTCCATCCTAGATTCTTCTTCAGCTTCCTAACCTCTCTGAATCTTAATACATTCCCAGCTTTCTCCAGATTGATGCTGGCTGCCTGGGAAATCCCAGTCGGCCCCTGCAGAGTTCCGAAAGATGTTTGTTCCCCACCACCAGGAGTGGCCAGCAGGTGGCGGGCCAGCCCCACTGTCCCGGGCAGCTTTGGCAGAGTGTGGGCTGCCTGGGTCAGCCCCCACCCGGCCCCTCCTCCATTGTGCAAACTGTCTCCTGAGAGGAAGAAGTTGTTAAAGGGGAGAAGCCAGCTCACAGGGCCCCTTTTTTACCCCCCTTTGAGATGATAATGAAGGGGGAGATAGCCACTGTCTGGACTGAGAGTGAACCCACCAGGAACAATGCTGCTCCCTTTTCTCTGTTCTCAGTCCCACATCCTCTGTCTTCCCATTCTGGGTCTTGGGCCTTCCTGCAGAATCAAGTTTCCTTGTGCTGAGGGAGTTTGCAGGAAGCCCTCACGCTCCCCCTCCTGGCAGAGGCCAGCTTGCAGACTCTCTGAACCAACCTGGGTCCCCCAAGGACTATCTGTTACCTGCTGAGTGACCCAGGGAGAAGGACTTCTCATCCTCTGAGGAGAAATAGAGGGCCCCAAAGCCACCTTTGCTGGGAAAAACAACTCATGGCTGAGCTTTGTAAGATCCTACCACCTTTTGGGATTGGCCATGGAGGTGAGCCCAGCTACAGCAGTGGTGTTTGGGGAACTTTGGGCCAGCCTCCATAAAGCCCCGTTCGGTAACAGGTCTGAACTCAAGTTGGTGCTATCCTCTGGGATGAGGGGAGACCAATCAATCTTGAAGAACCACAAGAACCAAGGGAAAGGAGAAATAAAATAAATGAATCTCAGGCTCAGTATTCTTCAGCCTTATTGCCTGTACACTCTTTCTCTTGCCTAGAATTTTCCAGCAGCTTCACTGGTCCCAGACCTCTAGTCTTGACCCCCTGGTTACCTTCCATGTTACCATCAAAGGGTCATTTTGTGAAACACAGACCTGATCAGTTTGCGCCCACCGTTCATCCCCTATTATAACCCTCTGTTGCTGCATCATTGTCCTCAAGTTCAGATTCATTCATCAGCTTGCCTGCCTCCCTCTAGTTCTGTCTCCAGCTCCACTTCCTGCTTTACAAAAAAACAACCTATGGTTCTCAAACACATTTGCCTTAGCACATTCTGCTTCCTGCTACCTGGAATGCCCTTCCCTATCTCATTCACTTGTCCAATTTCCATTCATCCTTAAAAGCCTGCTCAGGTGTCACCTCTTTTGTGAAGTCTTCCCTGACACCCTTGACCCTGCCAACATTGCTAACAACCACCTCCTTTATATAACGTAAAGTGTATTTCATGGTGCTATAGTAATTTCACACTGTATGATCATTGGTTAGCAGGTGGCTGTCTCTTGTGCCAGAACAAGGCCTGTGTCTTGTTCTTCCTCATATCCTTGGTGTTTAACACACAGTAAATGTTCAATTAGCATACCATTGCCCCCACTCCAGTCCAATGAGGATAACTTTTAATGAGCATAACGGGGCCTGAAAGTCACCTTACGTTAGGACTCAGCAGTATAATACATGCAGTCGAGGGGTGTCTGTTTTTACTCACCTATGTGTAAAATCTTGGCTCTTTATTTTCCAGTATGTGAGGATAACTGTAAGGCTGCTATTTGAGATTGTCTAAAAAAAAGTTGGCACAAAGTTTTATTATTGCCCACAGACTATACCAGAATTCCAGTTTTGATTTCAAAATCAAAACATTGAGTGTGACCAAAAAAACATTGCTCATAATCATGCTTGGATTGAGTGTACCTCCCTGCTCATGGTTTTACCTACAAAATCTCCAGAGGCTGGATGGGGTTGAGGAGCAGGGTGTTGGGGTGAGGGGGATAGAAGCGGCTAAGCCTTTGCCCCCAATCTCTCCCTCCAATGGCCTGTGGAACTCTGGCTCTCCTCCCCTCTTACCTCACCCATGGCCTTGTTCCCAGAATGTCTGCTATTCCATTTCAACAATGATCTATTGTTACCTTCCCTTCTATTCTCCACCCTTCCCTGCGTTTCTTTCTTCTTTTATTTGTTGGGGAGGAAATGAAAAGGTATTCTTGATTTGAAACACCCCTCTGCTACTATCCTTCCAGCCTGGAGTGTATCAGGCTATGCTGTCCTACTCAATAATGGTCAGTGGTACCCATCCAAGCACCTTGTGCATTTCTAGATTCACCAAGAAATGTTGTATAATAATTTGTGTCTCTCCTAGGACCACCCCACCTGTCCCACTCCCAGATGGTGTCTTTGTATCCCAACACCTACAACGGGGCAGGTAGTTTGTTAGGAAATGTCTGTTGATTGAGTGAGTAACTTTGGAGGTGATGAGTTATTAGTAATGACGGATGAGGATGGTGACAGTGACACTTAAGGAGTGACTTGAGTGACATTCTGAAATCCTCTTTTTCCCCTTTCATACTCAATCCAACAGAAAGTCACAGTGGCCACATGAGAGCATTTACACCATGGAAATTGGCAAATGCTACAAAATAGGGCTTTCAGTTCTCCCCAGAGAGCTGGTTATTAATCATTTGCCAACACAGCTCTGGTCTAATCACTTGCCAACATAGCTCTGGTCGTAGGCACTTCCTGTTTGGCCTGGAGGGCAATTGTACAGGTGAGGAAGCAGAACACAGAACACAGGCCCCTGCTCAGAGAACCAAAAACGGGTGGGTGGCTAGGTTGGTACTTGTTAAAGGCATTTCTGATGGAGCCACAGCTCCTGCTGACCCCTGCACAGGACTTCAGTGTTTGGCAAGAGATAGATGCTGAAAAATCTTGGTCAAAAAACGAATAAACACACAGATGAATAAACCATGAGCTCTTTGGGGTTGGGGTCATGTCTTCATCATTGTCATGTGGCAAACACTTGTGTACTTTGTACCACCAAAAAGGTTTCCATAGATGCTCTAAGTCAGTCCTCCCAACAACTGGATGGAGTACTTTCACTGCTCTCATTTTATACATAAGGAAAATGGAGGCCGCGAGCCCAAAATCGAAACAGATGTCAGTGGCATCTGGGAATCCAGCTCAGGCCATTCTGGACACCCTGTTCTCTCATCATTTTTCCCACCTGAGTACAAGCCCTCCAGTGCTGTGTGTGAGGGCATTGGCCGGCAGAGCCTGCTCAAGAGAGGGTCACACATGCACACACACCCACACACACCCCGTGTCTGAGAGCAGTGGGAGGAGACAGGGTGGCAGGACTCCATGTAACAGCACTGCAGCCAAGCACAGGATCCTGGTGACCTCACCCTCAGAGGAAAGTGCCCCACCTCAAGCCAGGCGGCCCCACCCTGCTGGAGCCCTGTGGGCAGCTGGAACGAGAAGATGCCAGGAGGAAAGGGGGTTCCTGTAGCCATCCAGACACTCCTGGTCTCAAGTTTGGGAATTGGATCCTTCACAGAAATTGCCTCTGGGCTATTTTCCTCAGTTTCAGGCTCCAACAGGATGTTTTCTGCTCTTTCCCCCTGTGTTTTGATATTAAATATGTGACTTCCTAACACATGTCAGACATGTTTCCTAAGAGAGTTAAAATGGGAAGGAAAGTAAAATGCAGAGAACTCAGGGCTGGCTGGTGGCAGGTTGGGGTTGAAGTCCCAGCTCTGCTGCTTACCAGCTCTTGGCCAAGCCACCTTACCTTTCTGAGCCTCAGTGTCCTCATCTGTAAAGTGGGGACCGTAATGCCACCACTGTCACCATACCAGTGAGCTCACAGGAATGTTCCAAGGCTCCAGTGAGAACACGCTGTTCCTCTCCCTTACAGGCGTTTTTCCATGTGTATGGTTTCTTTGCCTGTGCTGTGGTCCTGTGCTAGAGCATAGGCTCCAGGAGGGTGGAGTTTAGGCCTCCTTTGCTTGAACACCGTATCCTCAGAGGCCAGCACAGCACCTGGCACAAGGTAAGATAGGAAACACGGATGATTTAATTAACAAACAAATAGATGCTCTTGCCAAAGGCTGATCTTATTATTAAGGGAGAGTTCAGGATCGAGGATGCCCTCGGGGAGAGTCTTTCTCAGAAAATAGTCAATTGCCCTGGAATTCAGGAAGAGTACCTGATGCCCATGCTTTGCCCGAGCTCCCTCCCCACCCCCCACCCCTCATTGTTCAGCTGGTAACTCTGAGGCTCCAGCCTCCACTTGAGGAGCTGAACTGCTTCCGGCTGCTTTGAGTGAAGGCATGAGGACTTCAGGGCATGTTGGCAGGCCCCTCAAAGCCTTGCAGTGGGCCTAATTGGCCCCATGGTGACCAGAACATTCTGCTTCCTACTGTGTCACCTACAGGGGTATTTGAACGCCGAGCTGCCCTCACCGGCAGTGGCTTTGGGGCAGGGTTGCTGGATTCCACTCAGTTAATACTTGGATAAGCAATCAATTTATCCCCTGCAATATTTGGTATAGATTTATACTATCAAATTGTTGGTTGTTTATCCCAAATTCGAATTGAACTGGGTGACCCGTCTTTATCTAGATACGCTACTTATGGAGGATGGCAACGAGAGACAGTTGCCACCATCTGAGCCTGCTAACATGAGCCCAAGTGAGAGGCCGGTCTTTGCACTCTTGCTTCCTGGTCAGAGAACCAAAAGAGGCCCCTCAGTTGACCCCATTCTCAGCTTTCCCTGCCTGTGACAAGGACTGAGAGTTGTCAGTCACCAGCAGAGAGGAAATAAAACTAGTAGACAGTCTCAAGGCAGACTGCCCAGGTCTCTTCTCCCTCTCACTTACATGACCTTGGGAGGTCTGACCTCTGAACCTCACATTCCTGCCTGTGAGGCAGAATCATGGTATATCTTTTGCGAAGGGTCCTTGCCAAGATTAGAGATGATGGCACGGGTGGGGCTGGGACAGGGCTTAGCTTGTCATAACAGGCACTGAAATGGTAACTGTATTAACAATTAATTGCAATTACTAATTGCTGATGAATATAATAGTGCTGGAAGCCAGGGGAAGGAAGCCACTTGGCATGCTTCTCAGTTCAGCTGGATATGCTTGAGGGCTGTCTTCCAGAAGGCCTGGAGGAGGGGTGTCTGGATGCTGGTAAGCTGGCAGAACTCTACTGTGAAGATGACAAGATGGAGGCCTGAACTGGTCCCCTCCTCCTAGAGTTGCTCGGGGGTCTCACAGCTGAGACACACACCTTTCTGTTGGAGAGACTTGGCTCTGGGAAACAAAATCTTCACATCTGGCCCCACCACTTCCTCTACCCCCAAACCTCTCCTTGAACAAGGCAAGCCTTGGCTGTTTCCTATGGGGAAACACAGGGATGGAAGGGAGAGGAAGAAAGGGAAGGCCTAATGTCACCTTCCTCCTCACTTCATTCACCAATTCACACAGGCCACCCAATAGCACCTAGAGTGGCTCTGGATGTCTGGACTCAGACTCATCCCTCCCATTCTGGGCACCTGCCCTGCACTCCTGCCCCTCCCCCTTGCTTCCCTGGCCCTGGTGCCTGGGGGAGGGGAGGGGCCTTGGGCATTCCCCAGCAGCCTGCCTAGTCTCCTGGAGACAGGCTCCGTTTTCCCAGGCCCGGCCCCTTTTATCAGGGAGACAATGTACGCACACAGTGAGGGCCTTGTGTGGCACCCAAGCCCCAAGCCCTTTGACTTGAGGAATTTTTCAAGTGCTGACCTCTTTCCGTGAGGTCTTCCTGCTGTCCAATCCTGAGGCCTGGTGCCCCTGCTGCTTCCTACCCAGCTCTTTCAGGGAGAGAGAGAGGGAGGGGGAAAACAGTGAAGAGCTGTCTCTCGCTCTGGTAGAGTCTTCACCCTCTGAAACTGGCTAGAAAATCTGGGGGAAATGTCTTTGAGCAGAAGGGAATGTGGGGAGAAATCTGATAGATGCCGTTTCTTCCAGATTCCTTCCTTCTCTGTTGATGCTATGGGATCATAGTGGAGCCACTTTTCTCTTTGGGCCTCGTTTTTCTCATAAGTCAAATGATGATGGATTAAGATCATGTTCCCCCAAAGACCGTTTCTATCAGAACAACATTCAGATTCCCAGGAACCACCCTACACCTTCTGTGTTAGATAGAGTTCTTTGTTTGCAAGAAAAAGGAATAGACTTTGGCAGACTTAGGCAAAATGGGGATGTTTTGGATGTGGAGGCTCACAGAATCAAAAGAGAATATGAAGACTCAAGTCTCGGAGAGGCTGGGACCCAGGGCTCCCCTGGGATCTAGGAGGCTGGGACTTGTGTAGGCAGCCTTCTCTAGAGAAGCCAGCTCGTGTTTCCTCCCAGCCATGTGCCTCTTTGCTGACAAATCCAAATCTTGGGGAAACACAAACCTGGCTGGTTCCACAGTATGTCCTGGGACAGTTCCACCAAGACCCCGTGCAAGAGAGCTGCTTGGTTCCATCAGTGCAAATGCAAATGGAGGTGCTATTACTGGAAATTCAGATGGGTGCAGGACAGGCCACACTGCAGAGTGCCCTTGGAACTACTGACTCAGAATATCCAAAGTAGAGCTTGGGAAATTGTTTTTGTTTGTTTGTTTGTTTTTGTTTTTAATGATGATGAGCCAAACTTAGAAACCATTGAGTTACAAGACTTCTTTCATTACAAGACAAGACCTGGGAACAGTGGGGCCAACTAAGCAGGAGATCTATTTCAGCTCAATATGTAGAATGGAAAGTCATCCAAAGATCAAATGGGCTTCCTAGTGAGGGAATGATCTCCCCATCACTTGCAGGTGTTCAAGCACAACTGGGCTGGCCACTTGGAAGCAATGAGGCAGAAGAGGCTCCTACTATAAAGAGGTTGGCTTATAAGCCCTCGCAGGAGTCTTGAACTTAAAGCTTTTTGTTTTTTACTCTATGACTTTATGTCTCAGTCACTTCTCTGACTTTGCCTTGCTTTTCTCTGAAGAATTCAACTGTTTACCTTGTGAGTTTCTCCTCTTCCTCTAAAACGTGGTTTTCTCACCCAGGTCCTCTGAATGACCTTTCATGGAGTCCCTGAGATGCCATGACTTTCTTAGCAATAGCTGTTCCAGTGCTTGAGTCTACAGACTTCACCCCACCTGGTTACAGCCTTGCCCTGGCGGAGGCAGGTCACTGGGCAGATGCCAGCCTCATTACAGAACGTCTCTTCTCCTGGGGCCTGTGGAAGCCTGCCTAGGACATGTTTCCTTGGCAGGAGGGAGGCTATCTGTGATGGCAAGAGAGAAAATGGTGCTTTGTGTCCATTTTCCTGACCGCTCACCCTGGATGTTCAGGAAGGGTAAGGGTGTGGGTTTCCTGAAAATTTGCACTGAGCTGATTGCCATCTTCAGAATGGAATTAGTTAAATTAGGGGTTGCCTGTGCAGCTGCTCACAGGAGACAAGATGGTCTGTGAGTGAAGGGGCAGGTGGTAGGAAAAGGCACAGGCATAGAGAAATATTTCCCTGCTGTAAGGAAAACAACAGCACATGATTTATGACAAATGGTGTCTGCCACTTGGTTTCAGCTTCAACAAAATGACAGAACCATGGGGACTGTGTTGGGTGTAAGAACTGATGTCCCCTCTGAAGGCTGCAGCTTCAGTTCACTCACCTAGTTGTCACCATGCAGGAATAAGGGCCTGGTGTTGCTAAGTCATTGATTTTCCAAGGACAGCCAGAAATCTGAATTTTTTATATGAATCTTCTATTGTAAGTAGCCAATTTAAGTCCAAAAATAAGACTGTGGACTTCATGAAGTTTACCAGTTGGCAACTTCTGATAAAGAAGATAGGAGTCAGGATAAATATGTATTCTAGTTCCTCTTCTGGGTCTGTTTCCCAGATAGACTGTATATACTACAATGGCAGGAGGGCTGTTTTGTTTAGTGCAATACTTCGGGTCTAGCGCAGTGCTGGGCACATAGGGGACCTTGGGTAGATGGGTGGATGGATAGAAGCATGCATGCATGAGTAAGTGATTGGATGGATGGATGGATGGATGGATGGATGGATGGATGGATGGATGGGTGGGTGGATGGGAAGGAAGGAAGGAAGGAAGGAAGGAAGGAAGGAAGGAAGGAAGGAAGGAAGGAAGGAAGGAAGGAAGGGTAAATAAGTGGATGGATGGGAGTGAAGGAGGGAAGAATGGATGAAAAATAACTTCTTTCAGCCTTTTCCTTCTGTGCCCTGCCCTTCACACCTTGAAAGTCCTCATACCCCGTATGAGCATGCATGTTTCTATCCATCCACCCATCTATCCAAGGTCCCCTATGTGCCCAGCACTGCGCTAGACCATAGTATTGCACTAAACAAAACAGCCCTCCTGCCATTATGGTACATACAGTCTAGCTGGGAAACAGACCCAGAAGAGCTAGAATACATATTTATCCTGACTCCTATCTTCTTTATCAGAAGTTGCCAACTAGTAAACTTCATGAAGTCCACAGTCTTATTTTTGGACTTAAATTTTTCTATTTGTTTTAGAGAGGAAGAGAGTGTGCATATGGGGGAGAGAGGCAGAGGGAGAGAGAGAATCTTTCCATCCCACAACCTGGGGCTCCATCCCATGTGGGGTTCCAGGATCATGGGATCATGACCTGAGCTGAAATCAAGAGTTGGACCCTTAACCAACTGAACCACCCAGGCACCGCTGCCCCCTAACCCCCTGCTCCCCCTTTCTAAATCAAACACTCAATATTCTCATGGTCCCCTTCTCATCCTCCTTATACCATCTTTTCTTATACCCTTTTCTGGAATGATCAGATATTAGTCACTTGTACCTTGGTATGAATTATCTTTCAGTGTATTACCTTTCCATGGGCATTTCCCCAGCTTGGGCTCTTAGCAGATGCTCATTAAATGTTTGCAGGGGATGGGGGTGGGGAATGGCTTAGCCTTCTAAATGTTGACTAATTCTCTTTGTGTAATAAAGATTGTGGACTTTCAAATATATGTAGGAATGAAGGTGACACAGTGTAGTGTCTTTGGCAAGGAGAGGGGTAAGGACTGAGATGACATTCTAGCCCTATTTCTGCACTCATGATGAGTGGGTGGCTGATGACTTTGTGTACCCTAAAGGCCTATACTGGGGAGGAAGAGGAGATCCCAGGGAGAAGTCCAGGCAGGTTTCCATTAGGCTAAACATGAAGCAGGAGTTTCATTTAGAGCAAGGAAGATACTGCCACCTTCCTCCTCCTCTTGGAGAGAGAAAATGACGGGTCACTTCCCCAGGGACACACCCAACAGACTTCAGCCCTCTTCCCATCCTGGTGAAGGTCAGGAGAGAAAGAGGGACATTAAACATCTGCCATGTGTCAGGATATCATTCATGGGCACTTACAAATGAAACTGGGGCTTGGGAAGGTCAGTGTCTGTCTGAGGCAGTACAAGGAAATAAATAGAGCTAGACAGTACCTGAATCTGTCTCCAATGCTAGCAGTGCCCATCTACCTCTTTACCTGGAGAGGTGAAGTTCCACCCTCACAGCCCACCAGGGAGTAGCATACTTGCTAGCACGTTTTTGGCAGGTTCCCAGAGTCCTTCAAATCTGCATCCTTATGCTAACCTGTGGGTAGATCTTCCTATCCCTGTTCTACAGATGAGAAGGTAACGGCTTGTCCAAAATCGTGTAGCAGGTACCCCAGCTTCCAACTCAAATCTAGGTCTTCTGTACCATGCCTGCTACTCATTTTTCCTGCACATTTAGGACATGCCCCAGGAAGGTTTGTCCCCTCCCTGAGTACCCCCAGCATCTGCCCAACTCATTTGCCCTTGTCTGTGCCTTTCACACATACACACACATCCAGAGCCTCTCACAGTCATCTTTGTAGCCTTTGGCCTTGGCAAAGAATAGGCTCCAAATACTGGATTGGTTAATGGATGACCTGGGCCACTTTACCAAGGAAGTGGCTCCTGACCCTTAGACTAGATTGGGTGTCCCTTCTGTGGGCTGATCTGGATCTTTGGGCTGGTGCCCTGTGTGGTCATTGTCCATTTATGAGTCTCTCCCTCCTGTTAGGTAGTAAGCTCCCTGAGGCCAAGGACTATGTTTTCTTCATTACTTCCTTGGAGCCTATAGGCTCTGGCCCATAGTAGTTGATCAATAAATATGTGTTAAGCGTCTTTTGAAGAAGGCTTCCCTGACCAACCTGAGTCAGATCTCCCCTGCTCTTCACATCTTATCATCCATTGTGCATTTTATTCTTACCATTTGTGCATTTGTGCATTTTATTCTTACCATTTCTTTTTCACCTGGTTAGTCTTCTGACTTTTCTGGGAGCATGTGAGCTCCACAAGAGCAGGCACTTGTGGAGCAACCTTTCCTCTTATGCCTAATAGGGTGCCTGGTCTATATGAGGCCCCGGAAATGGTGGTTAAATAAGGGAGTGAATAGTGACCAGACCTACTCATGAAAATCTCCTTTTCTATTGCTGTCAGAAGCCAATGAGGGGCCATTTGTCATATCCAGTGACTTGGGGCTCTAGTTTCTTACCTGTAGAGATCCCTGTATGGGTGCAAGGGGCCTTGTCATCCTCAGAGGATCCCTCCCCTCCCTAACTCACTGGAGTTCCCTAATTGCAAGGTGGTATGGAGAGGCTGCCCCACCATTGGAAGGTCCCCGCTGGCAGTGGGAAGGGGCCAGGCAGGTTAGTTATTTTTTTCAAGTAAGTAATGGAGCTAGAATGGATCTCTGAATTGGACCTCTGTATTCAAAGGTCCTGCTTTTGCCACACCTCCATCCAACGGGCATGCCATGTGATTCTCATCTTGCTGACTGGGAAAGCCCTGAGCCTGTCTACCTTCAATGATTTCCTGCATGATCCATAGCCCATCTCCTCCTGCTTAAGTCCAGGCCACAAATAAGCAACCAATATGTTGCATCAGGAACATGAGACTCTCCTGGGCCAGATCCCTGCATCCCTGCCCTCCCTCCCTCCTCCTACAGGGGGGACCTGTGGGAAGAGGGCTGTGCCTGAGACAGAACATTCCTGACCCCTCCTCCCTGGGAAGGACATAGCCAAGGCCCAGCCACATTGACTCTACATCCCAGACACATTCATTAGGAGGGTGTCGCTTGGACACAGGTGGATCCTGTTTGTGCTAATTCTCCTCTTCCTTCTGCCCCTGCTGTCGCCATGAAAGAACTGAGTACCCGCTCCTCATAAATCTCATTCACACACCACATCCCGCCTCCCCAAACTTGGGATTTCCCACCCCAGGCAGCGCTGGTTTTATAATATTCTCCTTCCTGGTGCCTCTGATGTGGCAGTAAAATATGAGACCACCCACAGAGAAGGAAGCTTCCTGGAATCAAGAGTTTCCCCCACCCTCTTCCCAAGGCCAAGGCCTTGAGTGATTGGCTGGGATATTCAGGAGCTCATTATAAGAATAAACATATTGGGGCATTAGGAAGAAGTCTGCATTAGGGAGACAGCCTTCGGGCACAGTGAGGCCGTCCATTTTGCCTGAGGTCAAACAGCCACGCAGTTACAAAGGCAGCAATCCCAGCCCCCAAGGCATCTAGAATTCCAGACCATCCCTACCCTTCCCTCTGCCAGACAGAACTGTTCAGAGGCAGCTCAAGCCTGAATGAGCCCCCGGCAAGGAGGCAGCAGTCTGTGTGGCCTGTCAGGAGACAGACTTCTGACTCCCAGCCAGGCAGGGGGATGGACTGCCTGACCCTCAGCTTCAGCCCAAGTCCGTCTGCCAGGCTCTGCAGTAAACATTCCAGAGATGGGCAAAACAAGTGTTTTTCCTGGGAAGGTGAGGCCTTGTGAAGGCTAGAGCTGCTTGGGTGGTATTCGTATGGTATAAAGTGCTCTGGGTTCTGGTTAGAATCGAGTTGAGGGCTTCCAGTCATTCAGGTTGGACACTGTACAACGACCCCACACTGTAATCAGTGCAGATTTGTAAGTGTATTACAACAGTGTGCCAGTAGATGACAGTAAAGTGTCTTGAGGACAGGATACGTTATGGCTTATCCTTGGAAGACTGTTCATTTACCCAGTTAGCAAACATTCGTTAAACATGTGCCTTGTGCCCTGGCACTCTGTGCCAGACTCCGAATTCATTGAGCACTGACACACAGTATCAGGTTTCCAGGAGCTTGTAGACTAGGTGTATTGGGGCAGGGTACAGACAAACACTGTGCCATTACAACATGGACTGATGCATCCTGTAAAGTACAAGATGCTGTGGGAGCCCCAAGGAGGAACACCTAACCCAGCCTCATTAGGGGGGCACTTTCAAGGAAAACTTGATAAAGGAGGTGAGCGAGGATCTTGGAGGCAGCCAGGCAGAGAAGAGCAAGAAGCCATCCTAAGCAGAGAGAACAGCGGGTGCAAAGGCTCAGTGGTATAAAGTGTAGGACATGGCTAGGGAGTTGCAGGAAGTTGAGTGTGTCCGTGAGGTGGATAGAAAACTGGAGGAGAAATGGCCAATGTCAGCAGGGTCCTGCTGAATCCTGAAAATCTTGAAGCACAAGATCTAACTCACTGGTGCCACTTAGAGTTTTTATGTATCTTTGAACAGGGACTTCTCCATCTGGAATGTGTGGGGACTGATCCCTGCCCTACCTAGTAGGGTCTAATAGGAGGAGGGATATGAAGGTACTAGCAGGCCTTATATACCAACGATGTCTATTTATTATTATCATCATCACTCATCGCTCATTGCACTGATGGAACAGATCAAAAGGAGGTGAATCACATTTCTGTTTCGTAACCTCCATGAGGGTACAGAGAAAACACTCAATATTTCTTTGTTGTTGTTGATTCTGTTTTAGGCCCTGGGCTGTACACATTGGAGCTTACTATGTGCAGGAACTGTTCTCAGTGCTTTATACATCTTGTCTCAGTTAATCTTTACAACAATGCTGTGAGATAGTTACTGTTACTAACCCTACTTCCCAAATGTGGAAACTCAGGCACATGGAGGTTGAGTGAGTTACCCAAGGTTTCACAGTGAGTGAGTGGTAGAGCTGAGAGTCCATCCATGTGGTTGCCCTGAGTCTACTACCCTCTGTTGCCTTGTTGCATAGAGGATGAGGTGAATTGATCACTACAGGCTTGGCTGCAGATGTTATCACCGCTTGGCAAATGAGAAGACCATGTCCTAGAGGGGTTAAGTACCTTGGCTTAGAACATGTGGCGAGTGAGTTGTATGGCTCAGACTTTGCCCAAACCATGCTTTTTCCAGTATACCAGTGATTGTTCTCATTAGTTACTATTATGAGGTCCCAGGCCCACCTAGTACATCTTTTAAACCTAAGCTAGGGGGAACTTTGCCTTGAGCCACACAGCCTTGACTAGCTGTACCCCTTCTGACAGCAAAGGAGGGCCCTGTGCCAGGACCCCACAAATTGCACCCTTATACCATGCAGTGGATACAAAGAACCCTAGAATTCTTTGCCCAAAGGGACCCTGGCCCAATTCCATGCCCTGTGTAGGCCAGTTCCCTGGTCCATCCTTGGAAGGCATGGCCAAGGAAGAATGGTGGATGGGGGAATGAGTGAGGAGATGGAGTGTGGCCTGTGGGCTGAGCTATCCATGAGCCTGCACAAGAAGCCCAGGTGATTCAGGATTGAGAGGAGGGTGGGAGGAGAATCAGGGAAGACTGTAGGAACCAAGAGGAGGCAGTCCCCATGCCGCCTGGCTCTGGGTAGAACTCTAACAATTCCAAGAAGTTGAAGTTCTGACCCCTCCAGATCATGATGAAGTTGTCTTTGTCAAGGAAGGAAGACAGGCATGTTTTATTTAAATGTTTGCTAGCTTTGTTTATCAATTGTAAATATTAGACATATGATGCACAGGTGTCCATTTGTTCTCTTGCCCCAGGCCCCCACAGATATGAGAGGTGGACTTATCCCAGTGTCTGAAGTTTGCAGACACTACCTTTAAGGATTCGTGATAAAATTCACAAACTATGTGGAAAGGTTCCCTTTGTATGAGCCTCACTACACATTTTGTCAAACACCAGGTCTGGGAGAGATAACAAAACCATCCTTTCAAGTCACAACAAGTCACAACAGCTCCTATACCACTAAAGTTTTGCATGTCTAAGCCTGTCAACCTAGTAAGAAAAAATTATCTTAATATTAGAGCTATCAGTCAACGATTTGGGCAGTCTTGGAAAGAGGTGAACTCCACTGGCATTGCCTAAGTGTAGATAGAGACTCTTTGGAAGCAAACAGACTGAAGCTTGGTCAGAGAATCTGTAGGAAGGATTCTTTTTTTCACAAATGGAAGGCTGAAAAAATAGATGGTAACATGGATGTTCCAGGAAAAAGAATAGAGGAAACTAAGAAGATTCTTGGATGTACTACTTACAAATTATTGATTAGAACTCAGTCACATGGCCACCCCTAGCTGAATGGAGAGTTAGGATATTCATTCTTGTGTGTGTGTGTCCCAATCTGTAAACTCTCTTATTGTGGGGAAGAGGAGAATGGGTATTGGAACAAAAAGCTGTCTCTGCCCCAGAAAGGTTTATGGAAATGCTTAACACAGTGCTCGGTTTACAGCAAGTGACTAAGAACTATTAGTTTCTCCATACCAAAAATCCAAAAGAGCAAATGGAAACTTTTATTACTTTTGCCTTGTGTGTGGGAGGACATCTAAACCCAGAGTACCCCAACATTTGCTGCTTTTTTTCAGGGTTGAGCAAAAACATAGATGTGGAATTAGAAGTCCAGGACTCTAGTCCCTCAGGCAAAATATTTCGTTTCTCTGGGTTTCAGTTTTCTTTTTTATAGGATGGAAATAATAATGCCTTCTTCATGGTGGTGGTTGTAAGCATTAAATGAGAAAGGCTATATAGGCTCAAGCCTACAGCACAGTTTCTGGCACAGAATAAATACTCAACAAGTAGGTTTTTTTCCCCATCTATCTCCACTCATTTATTCATCCAGCAAATATTAATTGAGCTCCTACTCTGTGTTAAGCACTCTGGTAGGTATTGGGAGTATTTGTGCCTTACTCTAAGTAGTTGTGTTATAGTTTAGTGACACACAGGCATTAAACACAGTTACCAATTATAACTAACTGTAATTTTAATAAGTACTATGAAAGAAGAGTATGAAAAGAAAGTCTATATGAGAAGAGAGAGGAAGGGGGCCAAGATTATGGTGCTTACTGAGAAAAATGGGCATTTGGATAGATTTGGGAAATAACTAGAATGTAGAATCAATGGAGATAGGGAGAGAGAAAGGGGTAACAAGAATGATGTCTATGTTTCTGCATTGAGCAATGGGTAGATGGGATGCTATTTACTGATAATGAGA
The DNA here is from genome assembly GCF_028018385.1 of Neofelis nebulosa. NCBI lineage: Eukaryota > Metazoa > Chordata > Mammalia > Carnivora > Felidae > Neofelis > Neofelis nebulosa. Next base: position 14,393,147 of record NC_080789.1, read on the forward strand.
AGATAGAAGTAGGGATATAGAAGAAAGATGATGGATGGATGGATGGATGGATGGATGGATGGATGGATGGATGGATAAAAGGACAGATGAGGGCTGCTTCATTGGACAGATGGACAAATGGAGGAATGGGTGGATGGATAGATAATTTATGGAGTATGTAGAGTATAACTCAATACAATAATAAAATAATTCTGCATTATTTACTTTTGTAGGATTCTGTATGTATCTCATTTAATCTTTAAAATAGCCCTTAGAAATAAGTCACACAGATATTATCTTCCTTCTACAGATTATAAAATTGAAACAGGGTTGCCAAGTAGAAACAGAACCTGAGTCTCCAATCTTCCCATCCAGTATTCTTTCTCCTCTTGCACATAGTATATACAAATAATTAGAAAATCATAGTATATACAAATAATTAGAAAATACAAATAATTAGACAATAATTAGAAAAATAATTAGAAAAGTAGTCAAGGTGGGAGGAAAGAGCATGAAGTTACAAATGTGTCTGACATGTGCCCCTGGGGGTAAGGATTTTGAGAGAAGGGAGAAAATAATAAAGCAGTCTGCATCCTTACTCAGTAGTTTTCTTCCTCTCTTTAACAGGGCCAAATACTTTCATGGAAAGAAGGTGAATGGAGAGATTGAAATCCGAGTGGAGCAGGTAGGTTGGAGCTGGGTCTTTCGTGCTGTCACCCTGATGTTTTCCACAGCATGAGCCATTCCCAGGAGCAGCCTTGATCCTCATCTTATGTGGCTACCATGAGCCAAGATTACTAGAAAATCCAGGCTTATTCCTGGGAATTTTATTACATTTCTTTAGTTTAATGTTTTTTTGTTTTTTTGTTTTTTTTTTTAGCATCATAACCTTTCTTCAGAGGAAATCTCAAGTAGGAGCCCATTCTACAAACTAGAGACAAGTAGATGTTCTCTGACTAGATGGGCATGGGGAACCCAAAAGTCTGTCTGCTCCATCCTGCTCCACCTTCCCTATTCTCCCCATGGCCCCCAAGGCATCTCCTTGGAACCAGTTGGACTAGGGAACACAGTGGGTTTGAATCCCAGCTCTCTCATTTAATAGGTAATGGGCAGGTGACTTACTCGCTCTGTGCCTCAATTTTCTTGTATCGTTGTTGTTGGGATTAGATGATTTAAAACCTCAAAAGAGGCTAGAATTATGAATACTGACTCTTGTTGTTACTGTTAATATCAGCATCCAGGTACCTCATTTTATGGGGAAAGAAATACAGACTTGTTGAAGGCTATATAGGAAGTCAGTGGCAGAATTAGGACTAGAACTTGTGGTCTCCAGATCTAGGGCTCCTTCCGTTCATTCAGTGAACACTTGTTGGGGGCCTACTAAATGGCCACGCATGGTGCTCAGCCTTAGGAGAGCACATCAGAGCATGGGCTCTGGAGCCAGAGTCGAGGTTTGAATCCTGGTGCCACCCCTTGGTTGAGCAGTATTTAAGCTCTCTTCAACTCTGTTTATCTGTACAACTGATTGTTGTACAGCACCAATTTCATTGGTGTAACTCATTGGTGTAATAGCACCAATTTCATAGGGTGACTATGAGGATCAAATGAGTTAGTCCATGAAAAGTACTTGGAACAGCGCCTGGCACATACTGGGCACTTAGTAAATGTTATTCATTTATCATCGTCATAGCATCATCATCATCAAAGACAAATTGTTAATAAGATAGACAAGGTCTCTACTATAAGATGAACTCAGAAAAGTGCAATAAGAAAATAGAGGGGTGTGACATTTTCAGCATTCTTTGAGTTTGGTGTGTTGGAGGAACAGAAAACCTTTCTGAGCATCCAATTTGAGTTGGCTTAGTATTAAAACACCTTAAACTTGAATTTCAATTTGATCTTGTGGCTTTCAAGTCAGTCCAATGTCTACTGGTTTTCCTTCCATGGCAAAGAGCAGGTTATTTTTGTTCACTTAACAAATATTTGTCAAACGTCTGTCTACTACGCTAGCTAGCTAACATGGGGAATAAGGATATAGAGACAGAGGCTCTGTCCCCAAAATTTTGTGGTCTAGGAAGGGAGGCAAGATAAGTCTTCACAGAACCTCATTACAAGTGAAATCCAAGAAAGAGAGGTCCAAATTTGGTGCTATGGGCAGCAGAGACCACAACTAATTGAGGGAGTCAGGCTGGCTCTGAGGAGAGGGTGGTATTTGGAGGGCATCTTAAAGGATGGGTAGGATTTCCACAAGTGGAGGTGACAACATGAAGAGTACATGAGAAGGAAGCAGTGTGAGCAATTTTAAGGAGGCTGGAAGTACAGGTTATGGGATGGTAGGAGTCTAGTTTGGTTGACTTCAAAATAGGACACATCAGGGGCGCCTGGGTGGCTCAGTCGGTTGAGCGCCGACTTCGGCTCAGGTCACGATCTCGCGGTCGGTGAGTTCGAGCCCCGCATCGGGCCCCTGTGCTGACAGCTCAGAGCCCGGAGCCTGTTTCAATTCTGTGTCTCCCTCTCTCTGACCCTCCCCCATTCATGCTCTGTCTCTCTCTGTCTCAAAAATAAATAAACGTTAAAAAAAAAAAATTAAAAAAAAAAAAAAATAGGACACATCATCTTCCCCTAGCCCCAACCTACTTGTCCTCCCAAGTTCCGTCTCTCAATAAAGAGTGGCACCCTCTAACCTTCCACATTAGCCAGAAGCCTGTACATTCTCCTAGGTGCCTCCCCTCCCTCTGCCACTACACCTATTCAGGGACCAGAACCTGTTGACTCCACAACCCTGTCTCCAGTCCATCTACTTCTTTCCATCCTTACTATCTAGATCCTTGGCTGAACCATCATCAACTCTCATCCAGTCTACCTAATCAATAGCCTTCTAATTCTATCTTTTCACCCACTTCCCATTTATTTTTAGTATTAAAGCCAGAGTGATCTTTCTAAACAAGCAAATAGATTCTTTAAAGTGTTCACTTTTAAATCTCTTCCTCAAAGACTCCTTCTCTGAGCCCTCACACCTGGATCTAGATCGGCTAACCTGGTTATTCCCTATCATAACATCCAACTTGGCCTTCCTAGCCCTTATCCATATATTTAGGTGTGGGATGATTTGCATGAGTGTAGGGACAATGACTGTTTGGAACTCTCTTTGTTAAGTAGCACAGGGCCTGGCACATTCTAGAACTGAAGAAATATTTGCAGAATGAATAACTGATAGATTCCACAGATTCCAGGCTGCTTGTCAGTTTCCAAGGGAGATAAATCACTGTTTCTTAATCTTCTCTCAAAAATCTGGGTTTTCCATAAACCATCTGGTAAACGCTCAGTTGCCAATTCAGCTAGCCCTGTCTCCTCCCATTTGTGAAAACCCCAGAAGCATGTTTTAATTTTACCCACTTATCTCAGTGATGCCCCTAGACCCACTTATGGGTACAAAATCTATGAGTAGGAGTCATCAGGAGCATCATTGAGAATTGCCCTAAGAATAACTCACTCAGGGGCTCTGGGGACACTCAGCCAATCAATGAAGGCTACAATCATTCTGGAAAATGTTGGCTAATTTAGAGTCATCCTGATTTCCAGCCATCCCCCTCCATAGAAGCCGGAAGGGAAATTAGCCAGGCGACCAAATAGCAGGTTATTTGGGCATTTTTTCCCTGAAAGACATGCCTTCCTAAACCCATCTTAGAGTCTGAATTGTTTGCCTTTTTCATCTGGATGAATAGGTGGGACACATAAGCAACCCCCCAGGAATCTCACATGTATCCTCTCGCACTTGGGAAAAGTCTTAGGATGGAAGGCACTGTTTAGTCTGAGCTGGCCTCACATTTTGGAAGTCTGTCTCCCAACGAAGGGCCAAATTAACCAGATAATTGCACTGTCTGGGTTTTGCTGGACAGAGCAAATGAGTTAGTTGTGGTTGGCCTAGAGGAAGCCTCCGCCCCTTCTCTCCACCCTCTTCCCCCCAGTTCAAAAATTGCTTGCCTCAGCTCTTGCAGAGCCACGAATCAAGAAACTCTGAGGAGGCCAAAGGGGGGACTGCATCATGTTGCATTCTATTACCCAGAATGCCCTATTGACTCTGTGGGGCTTCACAGCAGTGTCCTCAGAAGGTCTGAGACGTTCCAGCCAGGGTGCCGGCATGTCAAATTCTCCTCTATTTATATTTGAGGCAAAGGGTCTTTTTCTCCACAGGTACAAGTTACCCCTCTGTGGGACTAAGCAATGAGGTTGATGAATGGATTAATATCAAACAGACTCAGTTCTGAGAAATTAGCAGACTAGGACTTGGTGGGACAGAGCCGTGGGTTTCATTCCTTTCTAATAAAAAAAGGCTGCAATTACAATGGTGAGACTTTCCTCCATGATAATAGAGGTACCAAGGCATAAGGAATGCCAATGTCTGCTCTAGCAGATGGAAAGAAAGGCAAGAGAAGGTAAAGAATCTGCCCTTGACTCTAGTGAAGGAAGCTGGACAAAGCCACACATTTACATACGAATGCCAGTGGCTCCCTTTGAGTCCTGCCTTTGTGTGATGTAGGAGTTGGGATGGGGTTAGGTGGATGTGTGTGGATCCCAGAAAAGGCTCTTGATTCAAGTCCTGTTCATCTTCTGCTCTTCATATATTTCCTCAACTCAAATGTCTTATGGAAGCAAAGGTGGGATTTTTCTCTTAAAATAGTTTAAACACTCAACACCATCATGTATATATTTTGCATACCCACGTCAGCCTTCCATCCACAGTTCTTTATGGGACAACCTTTCTTCGAATGGACCTTTGCTGTAGAGATTAACTGTAAAGACCATGTGACATTTCAAGAAATGATTATCAACAAGATAGAGAAATGAAGGTTGAATGTTAATTCAGATTGGTGAGTTGGGAACAGGCTGAACAGTACCCGGACTAGGAAATGATTACTTGGTAGAGATACACCTTGAGAGAAATACATGTAATGGCTTGCTTAAGGGCTGTGCCCTTGGCTTTGTTCTGTTCCTTAATAGAGACTTATCAAATTACATTTGCTGATGGCTTGAAGCTGAATGAGAGAGAGAATATGCTATATTAAATTAGATACAATCAAATTTCATATTGAAAACATGGAGTTTTCCCTATGGAAAGACTCAGCGGAAGAAGAACAAGACTAGAAAGACTTAGCTTACTAAAATCACGTGAGGAAAGGAAAGACCTAAGATTTGAACAAATTCTTAATATTTGTGGAAGAAGTATAGAGTGGAGGTTAAGACTGGCTTCAGGGTGGATCTCAGCTGTCTGGAGATGAATCTCAGCTCTACAGTATTTTAGTTGTTGACCTTCTATTTGTAACATCTCTATGCATGTTTCCTCATCTGAAAAATGAGGATAATAATATCTGCCCCCTAGAGTTTTTGTGTGGATTAAATGAGTCCGTGTAAATTACAAACTTAGCGTGGTTTCTGGCACATATATTAGGTTCTCGATAAACTACAGCTAATGGTTGCTGCTCCCCCAAAACCTGATGCTACTTCAGGCTACATTATCAAAGTACAGCATTTAGAACCCAGGAAGGCGATGGTACATAAGCACACATACGCACATACGCACACGCTCTTTCACACACGGCACATGCACACCCTGTCTCTGTCACAATACACTCTGTGACACACTCACACGTGCATGCACACACATACACACATGCAGATACTATGCTAGTCAGACTCTAGTGACAGATCCCATTTTGGTGTCACACCATAAGGAGGTATTCCATGGAATACCTTCTGAGGAGAGTGATTGGTGTAAGTGGAGTCTGACATCCCTGAGCAAAGTGGACCTGGAGACGTTTAGTGCAGAGGCAGAGCAGGCTTTGGTAGGATCCCATTTGCTTGCTCTGTGCAGAGTATCTGTCATCTGAAGGAGTAGGTGAGATAGTAAGTTACTGTATGTTGAATACTTGCAAGGTAAGGCTGAATGCTTTTCATTGTTGGGATGACACTGTCATTGCCTCCATCTTACAGAAACTGAGGCTCAAAGGGAATAAGTAGCTTTCCCAAGGTTGCCCGACTTTTAATTGGCAGGATCCTGTCTTTGAACCCAGGCAGCCTGACTTCGGGGCCCTCCTACTGTCTATTACATTTTTCTGCCAGTGTGCAGATGTCAAGGGCAATAACCAGATATGTTGGTTAAGTCACTTCACATGCATAACCTTATTTCATTCTCACCACCACCCTTTGAGATGGCTGCTATGAATGGCTCCCCCATTTGGCAGATGAAGAAAGTGAGGCTCAGAAAGGTTAAACACCCTGTTTGAAATGAGTGATAAAGGAGGAATTTGAACCCAGGCTTCATGTGCAGGTGTGCTGAAAAACCACCCTAGATTCTCTCGCTAGGATTAGAGTTCAGTCTAATAGTACAATTCTACAAGAACATGGATTTCAACTTGCTCTAAACAGAAACTATTAATCAGTAGAGTAATGATGACTGGGCCATGCCCCTTGGGTAGGTGGGGAGTTCCAGCAGAAACTGGGTGGTTATTGTTGGGAATATTTCACAGGAAATTTATGTACCTACTAGGAGATGAACCTTTATTATTTTTCTCTTTTATTTATATTTTGGGTAAAGGTAATATATACATATAGCCAAAAATTGAAAAGGTAAAAAATGGTATCTGATAAAAAGTCTACCTCCAACCTTGCCCCTACTAATCTGTTTTCTTTAGCCATTATTAACCAGTTCATTTAGCCACTAGTTTCTTGGGCAACTATCTGTTTTTTTCCAAAGTTTATTTTTTTTATTTTGAGAGAGAGAAAAAGCATGAGTTAAGGAGGGACAGAGAGACAGAGAGGGAGAGAGAGAGAATCCCAAGCAAGCTCCGTGTTGTCAGCATAGCCTCCAATGCGGGGCTTGAACCCACAAACCATGAGATCATAACCTGAGCCAAAGTCAGATGAGATTTTAATTTTTTTTTTTAATGTTTATTTATTTTTGAGACAGAGAGAGACAGATCATGAATGGGGGAGGGGCAGAGAGAGAGGGAGACACAGAATTGGAAGCAGGCTCCAGGCTCTGAGCCATCGGCCCAGAGCCCCACGCGGGGCTCAAACTCACGGACCGCGAGATCGTGACCTGAGCTGAAGTCGGACGCTTAACCGACTGAGCCACCCAGGCGCCCCTCAGATGAGATTTTAAATGCAATGATCAAATATACATATATGTGTATTTTCCTTTGTTTTTCATAAATAGCAGTTTGTTCAAAAAACATTAACCACTATAGATATTTCAGAAGAAAATTTAATGGGAGGATTGATTCCAAATGGTTCAAAAGGGAAAATCATATCCAGAGCCACAACAGCCCTGCATTCACTGCTGCTGTTGTCACTACCACTATGGCCAGTGGAGAACCCAGAGCCTGTGCTCCCACTGATGCCGTAGGAATTGCCACCAACCTGCTGTATCTGCTGAGGCTGTTGGGGAAGCTTTCATAACTACCACCAGAAGCAGAATGATTGCTACCTCCTTCCTAACTTCAACTCTTGCATAAATGGCTCCCATTGGTAGAAATTAACTGGAACCATGTGGCAAAAGAATCTGGGAAGTATAGATTTAGGCTTTCAGCCCCCATAGTGCAGGAGACAAGGATGGGTGTGGGACTGGGTGGCAATAGACAGTGAACAATAGTCTATCCCTTTAGCTGTTCAAAGTCCACACATACTTATCTGTTCTGTTCCGTACCCTTTCTCACTTAATGTATCCGGTTGTGATTCCGCAAGAGTATGTGCAGAGCTGCCTCATTCTTGTTAATGATTGCCAAGGGTGCTGTCATATGGATATCCAATAATTTATATTTCATAATTTTACTAATACAAATAATGCCGAACTTATGTCATTTCAAACATTTGGTAGCGTACCCGTAGGATTCCTTTCTGGAAATAGAACGAGCCCCAGGAGTATTGTATGCCGTGGGTGCTGTAATGCACCTTGAGGAATAAAGGACTTTCCCCAGCTGCTGGCATTGCTACCAGAAGCCAGCTCTCAGCAGTCAGCCCTCTTTTGGAAGTGCCTCAGGTGAGGAAAGCTGACTTGTCCAAGCTCACATCTCTTTCCTGGTGGCAGCCACATTCAGTGGCTGGACAGTATGAAGACCTTGCCCATTTACCTCAGTTTGGGACAACTCCAAAGGAGTTGAAGCTCCCAGCTCAGAGCTCTTTGGTGAGATGGCAGTGCAGCCTGCCTTCTCCTTCCCCCCAGTGCTGCTTTCTTCCTCTTACTGCCCATCCAGTGATGGTGATCCTCGGAGTGTTCCCTGATGGACCTCCCATAGGCTAGTGTCTGTCTCAGAGTGTACCTCCCAGTATAAGTATACACTTACCATTATGATAGCTATTGCCAAGTTGCCCTCCATAGAAGCTGTATAGATGATCTGTAAGACCCTTCTGGTGTGGAGTTCTAGGAGTGTGATTGATCCATGGTTTCTGGGGTCCTTCATGCACAGAATGCTCTCCTGGTTTCAGCCAAGCATTGATGCTGAACTCTGAAGTGCTCCATATTTTGCTCTTCCTATTTGACCTCCTTGTGTTTGAAATTCACCAGAGCTTGGCATTTCTCTGCAGGGCCTGAGTCCGGCAGAACCCTACCCGCTCTGATCCACTAAGCCTTGTTTTGTTAACACAATCCTGCAAGATTTATTTGTTTGGCTTGGCTTACCCTGACCTCAGACGTTCTGTTTTGTATTATTGTTAAAAGCGTGCAGGTCTCCATGGAGGCCTTTTTCTTTTCAAATCTAAGAACCAGCTGGGGGAATGAAAAAAGCAGGTGGGACACTAGGGAGTATTAGCTGAAACATAACTCATTAGAGGAGCAAGCGTCTCTCTTTTTAACCATGGCATTGATTAACATGGGTGAGTTTATCACCATCCTGGCTCTACATTTAGACTCACCAATTTAAGGCCGTAGAGAAATGGAGAAACAATAGGAATGGTGATGGTGGTTAACTTTGAACATTTTCTGTATGCTGGGTGTCATGTTAAATGCTTCCTGTGCCTTAACTTATTCCACACAGTGTGCCTGTTGGTGAGGAAGCTGAGGCTCAGGGAGCTTAAATAAATTGCCCAGCCAGGTCACATAGCTTGTATGAATGTCCTGCAGCTGGGATCTGAACCTGGGTCCAGCTGACTCCAGGGTCCTGCTTCTTAACCAAAGTAGATCTATCAGAGTATATGTTGGGTCTTGAATTTGTCTTCAACGAGTTTTTTTGTATTTCCTCTCTAACCCAGGTTCCTCGAGCACGTAATCCCACCGTCCTTTCCCATTTCACCCTACTCTTTTGATCTGCTGGGTAAATTACAAATTAAGAGATGTCCTTCCAGCCACACTCTTCCTTTCCTTACTAACCTGGATGGCTCTTACTTATCATTTGATGTTTCTGGCTTATTGCTGGATAGTTCCCCTGTTAATAGTTCTGTTTGTTCGTTGTTCCCCCCGCCCCAAGAGCAAATGTTTACTATTTGTCTCTAGGTGTAGCTGTACACTTTGGACTACATGAAGTGCATATTAGCTCCAACTGGAGCCAGACCACCTGGGTTTGAATCCCAACTCTGCCACTCCCTGAGCAACCTTGAGCAACTAACTTAACTTCTCTGTGCTTCAATGTCCTCATATGTAAGATGAAAGTAATAGTAGTAATAATAGCAATCACAAGATGTACCTACAGAGTTATACAATCAAAGTAAATTACCACATGTAGGGCACTCAAAGCAGAGCCTGGCATATAGAAAGTGCTAAGCGTTAGTAGCTAGTCTTACAATCATCTTTACATTGTTAAACACATCAACAGAATGATTTCTAGGTGTCAGTCTCTGGGATTATTCAGAAATGCAGAGTATATAATCCATGCTTAAAGAAGTTTGCTGTGTAGTTGGAGGGGTGGGATAAGAAATATAAAATGTCCATGTGTATGTGTGTGTTTTTTTATTATTTACATATATGTCCAATCATATTTCCCCAAAACATAATGGCATTCAACTGGGATCTGGTGCAAACTTCTAACTTTTCCTTGATAGCAAATATCCTGGTAGAGGTGTTCAATAAATGTTGAGTAGATGTGTGAGTGAATGGGTGGTGTGGTACAATCATAGTACGGTGGGGCTAGAAAGAGACCTTGGGGATCATCTAATCCAACCTGCTTGTTTAACATCTGAGTTTCAGAGCAGGGAAGTAACTGTACACAGCACACACATCACATTATGGCTGGAGTCCAGTGTAGAGACACCAGGCTCCCGTCTCCCATGTCACCATCTTTCCTATTACATCTCCACCTGCCAGTGTTATTTTTGTCTTCCACTTTTAAGAAGCCATTAGGCCCTTCTGATGGTTTTGGTAGCAAACAAGTTAATCTCATTCTCTAGTTGTGAAGTCTGTATTTTCCACATTTACCTGCAAAAGGCCTTCCTGTGGGGGCAGCCATGTCTAGGTTGGATGCTGAGCCACAGGGGATGGCCAAAGGCGAGCCCCAAATGAGGGCCGGGGCGAGCGGATATTGAGGGGGCAGGTGGATATTGAGACTGTGGCTGCATGAGCCCTGCTGATTCTAAATACAACACAGACTGCTTTATCACTTCGCGGCCCACCTCCCTGGTTTAGCTGTACTACTCAGCTCCTTAATCAACAATGAGAAGGCAGGAGCCATGAGAATGGAAGCAAGTCGATCTTCTCATGCTGGGCAATCCAGCTCATAGTTCTGTAGCCTCTACCTACTATGTGTGGTCACTTACCCTTCCTCACTGCCACCTCCCTCCATCAATATCTCCTCTGCCCCCTGTTAGTATCATGGATGAATGAGACTCCAGTGGAAATTAAGGAGCAGTTTTGAAGGAGAACTAAATAAACCCTTTAATTTCTTGAGGGCTGTGTATTAAAACAAATACACACAACTTGACTTATCTCAACCCTCTCCTTAATTCAAGAAACACATACTGAGCACTTGCTCTGCCCTTGGTCTTAATGACAGAGCTTTCCACTCTTACAGTGGAAAGATAGACAGTGGGGGGCAGTGACTGTAATGTGTCAGAGACCTTTGCAAAGCCTAGTGAGCACAGAAGAGGGATCACCACCCTTGCCTTGGAACATTCTTAGGAAAGGCTTCACAGAGAAGCTAATACTCTGTGGGGGGTTGGGGAAAATAATTAGCTTTGTATCAGGCTGCAAAGGAGGGAGATATCAGGCCTGCCAGCTAAAGACTGCATTTTAGGGGCATCTGGGAGGCTCAGTCAATTGAGCATCTGACTCTTGATTTCAGCTCAGGTCATGATCCCAGAGTCATTGGATCAAGCTCTACATCGAGGCTCCACCCTGAGCACAGAGCCTGCTTAAGATTCTCTCTCTCAATCTCTCTCTCTCTCTCTCTCTCTCTCTCTCTCTCTCCCCCCCTCTGTCCCACTTATACACCCTGTCTCTAAAATAAAATGCTAATAATAATAATAATAATAATAATAATAGGCATGTTTTAAATCTTAGTTTGTCACAGATGGGGAAAATGACCAGACTATAGGGTGCATGAGAAGGGGGAATGGGAAATCAAGCTAGAAAAGAAGACAGAGAATAGTTTCATCAGGATGGGCTTTGTGTGGCATGGCCTACCACTGGAAATCACGTCCTAGAGTCAGTGAGGACATACTTGTTAGATTTTTAAGTCATGGAGTGATGTGATCAGGTCTTTGTTTCAGGATGAACATGCTGATAGTAGTTTGGAAGATTAGCTGGATAGGAGTGGTGGCCTGAGACTGGAAGCAGAGAAGCTCAGCTCTGGGTTGGGTGAAAAAGGCATCTTATCCTTGAATATTGTGCTTGGGGCTGAGGTTCAGGGAAAGGACTTGGTAACTATCCAGTGAATGCATGTCAGTCCCTGCCACATGGTCTTTAGCTTCATTCTGTACCTGCAACTTGCATTTGAAAGGGGAAGAGATGACCTATTTTTTCTTTAAAGCAGAGACGATGGAACCAGAACCACATGATGTGTTTGCACTGGCATCCCATAAAAGCAAGCGCTGTCAACCGCTTCTTATTCACCACCTTTGTCAGCCACTTGCTGACCCATTTCACCCCCACATTCCAGTTTACTCTCAGTCTGCCTAATCTCTGGCCTTGTGATGCCTTCGACTGCTTATGATCTCCCTCCTCTGCCCCCTCCTCCCGACTTCTGCCCCTCCTCATACCCTCTCCAGCTTTGACCTTCAGCTTTTGCTCGGCCACTCTTTACATTTACTGAGCCGGCTCTGCTGTCCTGTCTACCATTTGGGGTCTGGCCCACTCCCTGATGAGAGGACCTCCCCCTGGCTTTTCACCCTGACTCTGCCAACAGCCTCTGCCCGGATGTGCTTACACACAGGATTTCAGCCTTGCATTTTAGTAGAATCCAGGGTTATTAATTAACCCAGGGTGGAGCCTATTATGAAACATCCCAGAAAGCTGGAACAGACCAAAGGGACTTCTGAACTCGCAGCAGGGAAAAATGCCTTTTAATTGACTGGGATGACTTCACCACAAAAATCTGTCTAGCTGTTATGCTAAACTGGAAACTAATCTATTAGATTGTCTAAGGAATCTCCCAACCCGCCCTGACCAGAATCTCCTGAGGAGAGAAGCCAGGCCCGCACATAAACAGGACTTCTGCTTTGAAATGGATTCTTTTGGATCCTATCCAGACTGGCTACATTTTCCAATCCTTGAGTAAAAGAGGGGATGCTGATACCTGAGAATGAGTTCATATATCCTACCATGTCTACCTTTAAGATCACATAGGAGCTATTCTAAGGAGCTGCTTACTTTAGAATTCAGCCCAGGCTGAACCTCTCTGGGACCACTTCTCTCAGGAAGTTTAGAGTGACATGAACGAATTTCCATGGATGGTGCTGTCCTGGGCTTGGAAGGGATCAATGGGAACAGCCACTGTCTGATCCCATGCTTACATGGCATGTGTACACTAAGCACTTCATATGGATTAGTTCATTTAATCGCCATCACTTCCTGTGAAGGTAGGTATTAACATGTTTCCCCATTCTCTAGCTGAGGAAACTAAGGCTAAGAGAGGTTATAAGGGGGCACAGCTTACAAGTGGCAGAGGTGGAATTCACAGTTATCCAGATGCTATTTTAGGGGGCAAGGTGTATTACAGAGAAGTAAAGTCTGGGCAAAACGTGGTGAATTTCTTCTCATGTGTGAAGGGCTGGCTTGTGTCTGAGACTTGTTCCATGGGACTCAAGCTTGGCCTCCAAGGTCCTCTGTGAGCTAGTCGCTGCCTACCTTTCTTTCTTCATCCCCTTCATTATCTAACTTAGGCTGTAGTCCCAGAAAACCCCTGGTAGCTCCCCACCCATCCTAAAACTAACGTCTTCTGTCTACATCCCATCCATGCCTGTGCTTATGAAATCTCTCCTCCTAGGACATCCTTTCCCAAATTTTGCTGCAACGTCTTCAAGATTTAGCCTTGGCCTTGTTTCTGTTCTGCTTCCCCTGACCACCCAGGGGAGGCAGGACCAGTTGCCCCTTATCCATGCTCTCACACAAGCATTTCTACCATTTTCTACCATTACACTTACCAGATTGCTTTGAGGTTACTAGTCCACCGGCCTGTCACTCCCTTTAGAGAACATGGACAGTATGTTTATTCATTCTATAAATATGTATTGAGTGCCTACTATGTGCTAGGGCTATTGGTGGTGATTGAAAACAGATGTGGTCTCGAGGAACCTGGCTGGCTCAGTCAGTTAAGCCTCTGAATTCAGCTCAGGTCATGATATCGTGGTTCATGAGTTCGAGCCCCACATTGGACTCTGTGCTGACAGCTCAGAGCCTAGTGCCTGCTTCAGATTCTGTGTCTCCCTCTCTCTCTCTGCCCCTCCCCTTCTCACACTCTCTCTATCTTGCTCAAAAATAAATAAACATTAAAAAAATTAAAACAAAAAACACAGATGTGGTCTCTACTGGATAGAGCTTAAAATCTAATGGAGAAGACAGATACGAATCGCATAATCAGTCTCTCTCTCTCTCTCTCACACACACACACACACACACACCATAATTACAAATTGATTAGGAGCTGTGAAAGAAAGATACACAGTGTTACAGGAGCATGTGGTGGGTAGGCTACCACTGGGTACTTATTCAGGTACTTAGTAGATGCTCCAAGTACCCAGATACATAATCTGGCATCATTTCATATCTCTCTAACTTCTCTGTGGTAAGGGAAAATCAAACAGTGACAGGGAAAATATTGGATCCACCATAAGAACTTCCCCGGAGATAGACTTACCAAAATACCCTATTGTCTGGTAAATGACACAGGTAAAGCACTAGTCTGACATGAATGATACATGTAAAGCAATGATACATTACAATACAGGTATTGTATTGTATTGTATTGTAAACGTGCTTGAGTGAGCACGACGTGCCAGCCACTGTCTGAGAATTCATGTAATCTCCCCACAACCCCACCAAGGAAGTACTGATGGAAATAAGACCCGACAGGATAAGTATCCTGCTGATGGCCCCACAGCTGGTAGGCGGGAGAGCTGAGATATGGAAGCTCCAAAGATGCCCTGGAGCCCACACTGCTGACCCTACATCTCACCGCCTCTCACCCTTCTATAGAACTGGGGCTCATCAGGCACACTTCCTCACCCAAGGTCGTGGTGCTGGTGAGACAGAGAGCCAAACTATGCCCACCCTGTCTCTTCTTTTCCAAGTCTGGCTTTGGAGTTTCTAGGGGAATGGGCGCCTGGGTGGCTCAGTCAGTTAAGCATCCGATGCATGATTTTGACTTAGGTCATGATCTCACGGTTCGTGAGATTGAGCCCCATGTTGGGCTCTGTGCTCACAGCATGGAGCCTGCTTGAAATTCTCTCTCTCTCTCTCTCTCTCTCTCTCTCTCAAAATAAATAAATAAACTTAAAAAAATAAAAACAAGAATGGAGTTCCCAGGGGAAGAACTTGGCAGTGATAAGAAGGCAGCACCAGAGAGGAAGTGGAACTGAGCCTCATCTGGGGGCATCAAGGGTTGCGCTTTGTAGGTTCTGAGTGCGAATTCAAGGAAAGAAGGAAGATTAGTTACTGCAGGTCAGCTGTGTGCTCCTCGTCAGCCTCATGCTTCCTGCATGCTGCTGTATTCAGCCCTTCAGCAGTGCCTGTGGTGTGAGTCTCATTATTGTCCTGACGAGGAAACTGAGGCCAAGAGAGGTGAAGTAGGTATTTGTGTAGTTAGTGGCGGAATTGCTACTGGAACCTATATCTGCCTGTTCCAAAAGCCCATAATTTTCCCCTTAACTCACCCATTGCCCAGCCAGCCCTGGAAAAAAAGAAAAAAAAAGGCTTGCGACGTCTGGCCTAATGCAGTTTTTCAGATTGGTTTTCTTGGAGACCATGGATAGCCCATGTGGGTTTTCTGAGCTCCCTGTATCTGTGTTGTTGGTACCTTTCTTTGCTCCCTGAGCAACAACCCTGAAGTTCCCCTCATGGGCTT
The DNA here is from genome assembly GCF_028018385.1 of Neofelis nebulosa. Taxonomy (NCBI): domain Eukaryota; kingdom Metazoa; phylum Chordata; class Mammalia; order Carnivora; family Felidae; genus Neofelis; species Neofelis nebulosa. The sequence goes on from NC_080789.1 coordinate 14,408,611, forward strand.
CTGGGTGGGTTCTTAGCCTGTTTAAGATGGAATTGAACCAGGTGACCTCCCCACCCACCCCACCTCAGGGCCTACATTCTGTCCAGACAGGGAGGAGACCGGCAGCCCACCCCTCTGGCTGCCAGGAAAAGCAAGGGAAACAGATGGGTGAATCTCCCCTGGCGGGGCCAGCCACACACCAGGAACCCTAACTTTGCATTCATTGGACAGAACCAGGTTTTGATCATTTGTCTTAATTTGCTTATTCTCGTGCAGCTGCATTGGTCTGTCTGGCTCCCTTTGCCCTCCTTGGTCCAGGCTCCTCCATGTCTGTGGGATGAAGGCCAGAGTCCTTAAGCAGCCCCATGGCTCTTCCCAATCAGGCACCGGCCTGCCTTTCTCACCACCTCTCTTTTCCTCTTTCTGCTCAGTGGTGCCCCTGAGAGTCCTTGGAGGAGCCAATATTTAATTTCGATGGTCTCTTGTTTACAGCAGCTCTTCTCTTAGGTTCCACATCTCGCTTTCCAAAAATGTGATTTCTATGAATATCTATCCATCTGTCTCTTCTTCCATTCCTATACCTTTTTATTTATGTGTTCACCTTCTCTCTAAAACCTAGGTCATGCTCCACTCCTTTTTTGTGGTCTCTAATAGTTTAGAACTAGCCTTCTTTCCCCTAAACACCTTCATGAAATTTAGTATTTCATAGTACCAATAATAGTGATAATATAAGGACTCCCATATATTAAGCATTTGCTGCATACACACACATACACACACGCATGCCTGACACTCCACCAAGATTTGCTATACATACCCTCCCTTCATCCTCACAGTGGCCTTGTAAGTTATCTATTACTATCACAGGGGAAGAAATGAGGATTCAGAGAGGCCCAGCAGAGTAGCTTTCAGTTGGCAGAGTCATGATTCAACCCCTGGTTCCCAAGCAGCCCATACCCTATTCTCCTAACTCCCACTGCAACCTCACCCCTCATTTGGGGGGATATGAATCTACTGCTGTCCCTTCTGGTTTCTTCTAACCCTCACTTTAATTGTCCTTCGCTATATATTTATTGGGGAATGACATTAAGATTCTGAAGTAAACAGGCTCATTTTTACTAATTCTTATTACTATTCTGTATTTTACTCACGTGGAGGAAAATTTTTTGTTGCCTTAGAAGAAAGAAGAAATATTTTGGGGTGCATGGGTGGTTCAGTCGGTTAAGCATCCGACTTCGGCTCAGGTCATGATCTCATGGTTCATGAGTTCGAGCCCCATGCCTGGCTCTGTGCTGACAGCTCAGAGTCTCGAACCTGCTTTAGATTCTGGGTCTCATTCTCTCTCTACCCCTCCCCCACTCCTGCACATGCACACACTCTTTCTCTCTCTGTCTCTCAAAAATACGTAAATTTAAAAAAAATTTTTTTTAAATAAAGAGATATTTTGAGGCAATTTGGTGTGATGGATGAAGCTATGCCTCAGATCAGAAGAGCAAGGGATCAAGTCCTGGCAGTGCCTCTTATTACCTGTGGGACTTGGGGGATGTGACTCAAGGTTCTAAACTTCAGTTTCTTTATCCACCAAATGGAGAGATCATAGCACTACTACTGTGTTCAGCACACTGTAAAAATGTGGTCCATTTTCATTAAATCAGAGGGGACCCTGGATCTAGGTTGATTATTTGTAAAAGGAGGAACTGGCCAGTGTTTGGAGCACTTTCTACCTGCCAGCTCTCCCCAGCCCCAACAGATACCACTGCTCAATGAAGGCATGCTTCCCAGCCGAGCTTAGGGCAGCCTCATTATTCTCCACACAGCAACCAGAGCTGGCAGTAAAATGAAACCCATTGGGTGACCCCAAAGGAACTTTCAGTTCTCACATTCTGTGGGTTTGATACAAGCCTACTTAAAAAGGATTGTAAATTAGGGATAAGATGGTTGGATCCTGGAAAGATAAGCTCAGTTAATATACGATGGGAATGAAACCAAGAATACTGAACAACAGACCTCTGAATTTTCTTCTGGCGATCTGTAACCTGGAGTTGTCTACAGGAACAACTGTTTTCTGGTTATACCCCTTAGACCCATAGTGTAGGAATACCTGGGGGTGCAAACTACTGAGCATCTTTGGAAAGGCGGGGGAGGGAGGGAAGGAAGGAAGGAAGGAAGGAAGGAAGGAAGGAAGGAAGGAAACAAGGAAGGAAGGAAACAAGGAAGGAAGGAAACAAGGAAGGAAGGAAAGAAGGCAGGCAGGCAAGCAGGGAGGGAAGAGAGCTTAAGTCATTCCTTCTTCTCTATCAATAATTCCCAACCAGGGGCGATTTTGCCCTCCAAGGGACATTTAGCAATGCCTGGAAACATTTTTGGTTGTCACAAGATGGAAATGCTGCTGACGTGTATGGGTAAAGGCCAGGGACATCTTACAATACACAAGACAGCCACCTGCAACAAAGAATTATCCAGCTCAAAATGTCAAGGTGCCAAGGTGGAGAAACCCTGTTTTAGAGAGAAACAACTCAAAAGATGACCTTTTGTGCAGGGAGCCCCATGGTTCCCTAAAGACAGGTGATAGCAGTGTAGTGTATGATGGTGTGGGTTTCCCAGACCAGACCTCTCCAAAGAAGCTTCACCTTCACACTCCCTTTCAGTCAGCACAGTAGCATTGGGACAAGGACACGGCAGGGACCTTCTCCCCCATTCTTACCTGACAAAGACACTGAGGCCGAAATTCCTGTGATTTCCCCAAGATCGCACAGCTGAATGTTCCAAGAATGGAATTGGACCTGGGTCTCTCTTAGCCCATGCTGTGTGATTTTGCAACACAACCCCACATAATAAATGTGTCTCCTGGCTTGTACCAGTAACCCAGCAGAGGCCTAGAGTCTGTTGAAATCCTGAAAGGCTGGACCAAGCCTATTGTAAAAGTACTCAGGATTTGTTTTAGTTAAGTATGGAAAGATGACAGAAATAACTTACATGAAAGATGAAGTTCATTGTGTTCATAGTCCCCTAAAAGCAGGAGGCATAGCTTGCCACGTTTGGGGACCACATGAGGAAGCACCATGGCCAATCAGGAGGCAGAGGGAGGTAGGCGAAAATGTGGGCAAGAGCCTTTATTATGGATTTGCAGGAAGGAAAGGGCTAGCAGGGCAAGCAGCCTTAGGACTGACGAGTTGGAATAATTTCAGCAGGCTCTAGGGTGTAGGGGGCTGTCCCTGATTGTCTGGAACCTAGCCTTTGTTGGTCTTAGAGCAGGGGGATAGTGGCCTGGAGTGTGAGAGCCTGGTAGAGCAGGTAGTTAACCCCCGGGCTCTGGATTGGTTTCGGCTTGCATTTGAAAGACACTGTCTATGGAGAGTTGTTTACCATCTCTAGGAATTGGCTAACCGGGAGAGGCAGTCTTTCCAGGGTCAGCAAGTCCTCAAGATGTGAAAACATCAGAATATAGAAAATAAGACATGGCTAATACACCTGTCTAAGTCCCAAGCCTCATCGCGCTGTAGTTTTTTTCATAGTATTTATTTTATTTGAATTATTTTTAACGTTTATTTATTATTGAGAGAGAGACAGAGCATGAGCAGGAGAGGGGCAGAGAGAGGCGGAGACACAGAATCCAAAGTAGTCTCCAGGCCCTGAGCTATCAGCACAGAGCCCCACTCGGGGCTCGAACTCACAAACCATGAGATCATGACCTGAGCCAAAGTCAAACACTTAACTGACTGAGCCACCCAGGCGCCCCTTTTTAATAGTCTTTTAAAAACAAACTCTTTTATTTCCAATTAAATCTTATATAAAACCCCCAAATTTAAGCAAATTAAAACATAAAAATTACTGCTCTGTTTGATTCATAGCTGGAAAACCCTGAATCCTTTGAACCTCCAGAAGGTGACTAAGGCCCCTCCTTAGACTGCCTCTTTGGAGGTAATTCTCCTGCTGTCGTCCTACCATGACCTCCAGGCCTGCTGTTCCCCTTGTCTCAGGTACTGCTCTGGGTTGCAAGAAGCCTAGTGAAGTAGCTAAGAGCAGGGACCCTGGAGCCAGACTACTTGTGTTCACCTGGTCTGTAACCTCCCAGCTGTGTGACCTTGGGAACTGCATGTAATCTCATTGCACCACAATGCTCCCAGGTATAAAGTGGGCATAATAATTAGACGACCTCCCTTAAGTGGTTACTGCCCTTCGAACAGTGCCTGGCACATAGGAAGTGCTTAAAAACTGTGATACATTTTAATCCTAATATAAGTATAATTAATGATATGAAATCATAAATATCATTATTATATTGCCACCGGAAATACCAATTGTATTCCTACAGCTACCTCATCTAGTCCTATTACAGTTACTTTTGTTGGTGCTTCTCCAAAGACTACAGTCACTGATTCTTCTCCTTTAGCCTTTGTTGCTGCTGCTTCTCCTACTTTTGTTCCTACCGGGATAAACCATTTTCATAAACCATTGGGCATTACTACCGCCAAGTGAAAGTAATGTCAGCCAGGTTCTTAGAGTTAAAGCAGGTGTGAAGGTGTAGAAAAAGACATGAGCCATCACTGCTGGGCCACCACAGACACACTCATCCTGTTTCCCTTCTACCTTTGTCTGTATTCTCCTTGCTGTTGGTTTAGAGGGAGTTATTTATGAAGTCATGTGGGCCACCGATGAGGTTGTATGTGTGATTCTAAGCTTATGAGGTGTTTTCCCTGAGCCTGCAAAGTCAGAAATGACCCATTAAAATTCTTGGTAGTGCCTGACATGTGTGTGAGTGCCATTGTGAGTCAGCAGCTCAGAGGGCCACTCTGCTCCCTGGAAGTGGGCAGAGAACCCTCCTTTCCTTGGCTTCTTGACATGGAAATGCCTTGACTGCAAGTGGCTCTTTTCCCTGACACTGTCCCTTGCACTCCCCATTTGGGGATTCAGTTCAGGTTGGCTCTGAGCCTTATCTGGATCATGCTGTCTTGGAACTACTGTGGCCTCTTGGGAAGACAATGATCATCTGAGAAGATGAACTTGGCCTCTAGAAACAAGAGTCCCTATTGAGGAAAAGGAATCAAGGAACAGCTCCTTTGCAAGGAGAAAGTGGCCCTTGGGCTCCCCCTTTCCTGAGCCCCGCCTTACTTTGGAGATATTTCACAGTGGAGTTTTGAAGGGGTGACTGGTTCATACCAAGCTGCCTTAAATGCTTGGAGCAGAAGCCTATGGGGACTTGCAAATCAACCCCGGGAAGAGAAATTAGCTATGTCTTGTCTCAGAACTCCCAAAGCCTGCTCCAAAATAAACACATAAGCTGTGCCGGCAGGGAAAGCTTAGGCCTTTTTTCTTCTTCATTTTAGAAACTCCATGTGTGCATTATTTTAAATAGGCGCCAGCACACGAGGCCCTTTTAACAAGATTGAAAACAGATGGGGCCTCAGGCTGTTCAGTAGCTCTCAGAAACGAACATGGGAAGTGCTAAGCCATCTCGTGTCCAGGCGACGTTCATCTTCTTCTTGAAGCACAAGTCCGCCAGGCCTCTCCTGCACAGAGAAAACGAATCTGCTTCCTGCGTCAGGTCTGTCAGCCAGGGGAAGGAAATCTCTCCTTTCACTGCATTTACCCGTGTTTGCATTTACTTAACCCTTTGGCAGCTTGGGAGAAAGGAGGATGGGGCTACCCTTGGAGGCCCCATGCCTCTGGAGCTGGGAGCTTTGGGTTTACCTTCCTTACTATAAATGGGATGATGACCTTTCATGGTTCACATCTCTCTGAAGGCTCCCAGGCTCACTCCAAGTATTAGCCAGAGGCCTTCCCACAGCTATAGGCCCTACGTGGTTAGACTTCTCTGGCATTCTTCCTGCCCTTTCCTGCCTTGTCTTCCTTGCTTACTCTGAGCTAGGCATGCTGACCTTCTCACTGTTCTCTAAAATCCAGTGACAGAAAACAAGTGTTGGGGAGGTTGGGGAGAGATTGGAACCCTCCGTGCCTTGCTGGTGGAATGTAAAATGACACAGCCGCTGTGGAAACCAGTGTGGCAGTTCCTCAAGTTAAACACAGAATTACCTTATGACCGAGAAGTCCCACTTCTAGGTATATGCCCCAAAGAACTGAAAGCAGGGACTCAAACAGATGTTTTTAAATCCATGCTCACAGTGGCATTATTCCCAACAGCCAACAGATAGAAGTAACCTAATGTTCATTGACAGACGAATGTGTAGACAGAATGTGGTCTATCCATATAATGGAGTATCAGCCTTAAAATGGAAGGAAATTCTGACAGATGCTACAACATGGACAAACCCTGAAACCATGCTCAGTGAATTAAGCCAGACATAAAAAGACAAATACTGTATGATTCCACTTCTATGAGGTCCCTGGAGTAGTCAGATTCGAAGACACAGGAAGTAGGATGGTAGCTACCAGGGGGAAGGGGACTGGGGACTTCTTGTTTCACGGGTATTCAGCTTCTGTTGGGAATGATGAAAAAGTTCTGGGGATGGACGGTGGTGATGGTTGTACAACAGTGTGAATATACTTAATGCGTCTCAGCTATCCGCGTAAAAACCAGTTAAAATGGTAAATGTTATGTTTGGGTACCTTTTACCACGATGAAAGCAACCTTCCTTGCTTCCAGCCTTCCTCTTGGGGAAGTGGAACCCCCTTCCCCAAGGCGTCCTCACTGTATTCCTCACTGAGGTGCTTTGTGCCAGTGTCACCTCCTCAGCAATGCTTGGCCACTCTCCCTAAAGTGACACTACCCCTGCCTCCATGCACACTTCTCAGTCACTCTGTATCTCTTCACCGGCTTCATTCTCCTTCACAGCATTTAGCACCCTGAGTCCTGAAATGCTGATCTTCCCAAAGTATGTGGCACCAAGCTGGAGCTGCCTTAGAACAGCAGGGCCTCTGTGTCCAGGGTTCAAACGTCACTGTGTGTCCGGGGGCCCCTGTGGGAGGAAGTGGCAGGTCCTCATCTCTGGGTGCAGACTGGATTAATTGAGAGAAGGTGAGACACAGGGAGACAGCTGGGAGGCAACTCTGGGGAGAGAAGGGGAGCAGTGGGTAGGAAAAGAAGGTTGAATGCTCTTTTCTTTTAATAAAGTTTATTCATCTATTATTTCTGAGAGAGAGAGAGAGTGTGTGTGCACAAGTGGAGGAGGGGCAGAGAGAGAGGGAGAAACAGAACCTGGGGTAGGCTCCAGGCTCCGAGCTGTCAGCACAGGGCCCAGTGCGGGGCTTGAACTCATGAACCGTGAAATCATGACCTGAGCTGAAGTTGGACACTTAACTGACTGAGTCACCCATGCGCCTCTGAATGCTCTTTTAATTTCTATAACCCTGAAAATGGTTTTGTACCTTCCAAATGAAAAAAAAAAAGTGCATGAAGGCAGGATAAGAGCATTTGGATTTCTCAGAGCTTTGATGGATAAGACGTTCCTGCCATCACATTACAAGTTTCAATTTGGAGAAAGAAACTATAGAAATTAAATGCCATCAGCCTACTTAAGTTCTTTCAGTGTCTCCCCTGGGTTGTTCAGGGTCATGTGTGCTATGACATGTCAGCTCTTCTGACCCCGGACAGCCCCTCCCGGAGCTCCAGCCATCCAGTTTCACACATGCCTGTGATACAACTGGACACAGCAGCTGCCCAGCAGTGGCCTTTGCTTCCACATCCCAGTCTCCAAGTCCCCAAACTGTCCATCGTCCCTCTGGAGAAATGTGGGGAGACTTTCACACTGGTTTGCTTAATCCTATAAACACACTTTTCTGAACATTCAGCCAAATAGTGTTCAAACGTGTGGAGCCAGCTCGGCCAGGAAAAGAAGTAGATGTCAAGCGGACATTAACCATCATTTTTTTTCTGTGTAGTTAAGGTGTGGTCTTAGAATTTCTGAATGTTTGCCCTGATCTGTTGTAGGTAGGAAAAGTTTGTTGCAGGTGGCAAAATTCTTTCCTAGGTCTCTCAACCTTAAAAGCTTTGGAGGCTATGGTGGTCCCACCATTTTGTCCCCCTAAAGACTTCCCCTGCCTCTCCTTCCCTTCTCCGCCTTTCCCTTCCCTTTCTCTTTCCTTCCCTCCTCTCCTTCTTCATTTCCTTTCTTCCTCCAAGACATTATCAAAAGCTCTCCTCACCCTTAAAGCTGACCTAACAGAGGGAAAAAGACAATGGATGCAAAGGATGTTTTTCTTTGATTCTCAGTTGCTGTTGTTTCTTGTGGGTACAGCTTCCTTGGGAATCTGAGCAGGAAGGGGTGACTGTCAGGACAGAACTAGGGCATGCCTCCGTGCTCCGGCTTAATCTCTACCAAATGTACATCTAGGCTCTGGAGAACAAAACCTGGCTGTTAAAAAAATTCCTTAAAAGTGAGAGTGCCACATTTATTAGTGATTTTTTGCAAACTTGGCTTCTTGAGTTCTCTCATTGCCAAATGTGATGGCGGTGGTGGTGATAATGTTGGATCTTCATCATGATCTTCATTGGCAATGTGAAGATGATGATGTTGCTGAGGAGGATGGTGATGGTACTAACATCTTAACCCTCTCATCCAGAATAAAATCCTTATCATGATGGATCCACTGTCCCCTCTCTGACCTCATCTCCTTCCACTCACTCTTCACCAGCTCTTTTCCAGCCACACTGCCTTCTTTGCTGTTCTTTGAGCTCTGCACATATACTCCAGCCTCAGGGCCTTCTTCCTTGCTATTCCCTCTGCCTGCAAAGCCTTTCTCTCTCTTACTATATGATTTGCTCCCTCACTTTGCTTATAACACTGATAAATGCCACCTTCCCCTGACCCCCCACCCCCTTATTTGACATAACACCTCCCAGCACTTTGTCCTCTTACCAGAAGCTATGTTTCCTCCCCTGACATATTGTTTATTGTTAATGGTCTGTCTCCCTACTAAATACAAGTCCCATAAGAACAGGGAATTTTGCTCCATTTGCTGCTATGTCATCAGTTCCTGTCCTTGACATAGTAGTTGTTAAGTGAATGAATGAATGGGTGAATAGAGTCAGGGTCATAGCTCTCTTGCTCAGTAATTTTGTGATCTTGGCTGAGTCATTTGTTCTCTCTGCTCTTCAGTTTTCTTGTCAGCTGATGAAGATGCTAATACTTAACCCTCTTATCAAGAGGTTGTTGTAATGATCCAATTAAATACCGTGATAGGTAACATTCATTATGTACTTATTTTCACTTACATGCCTTGCTAAGGTCTTTTATTTTATTTATTTATTTTTGAGTAAGGCCTTTTTAAAAAATTTGTTTATTATTTATTTTGAGAGAAAGAGAGAGAGAGAACCAGTTTGGGAGGTGCAGAGAGAAAGGGGGACAGAGGATCTGAATTGGTCTCTGTGCTGACAGCAGAGAGCCCAATACTGGGCTTGAACCCACAAACTGTGAGATCATGACTTGAGCCCAAGTCACACACTTAACTGACTGAGCCACCCAGGCACCCCATTGAGTACAGGCTTTTAAACTGATTAATTCATTTAATGCTCACATCCACCCTTGGAAGGCACCATTCTTAGCCTCATTTTACAGATGTGAACTAAGGCATAGAAAGGCTAACCTGCCTAGAGTTGTACAGCAAGTAAGACGTAGAGCTCAGATTCAAACTTGTAGTCTGGTTCTGAAAACCACTCTATACCAAACTCTTTGTAAACTGCAAATCACTGTTGATGATTTGTTTTGTTTTGTTTTTAAAATGTGGCTAACTCCACCTAATTTTGGATTTTCCATTACTTGAACAGTTAAGAATGTAGGTTTGTCATTGCAATCTTTTTCTATATTTTTATATTTGTTTTGACATGTTTTTATGTATTTATCGCTCCCTGCCCTGCCTTCTCGCATGCACGCATGTGCACACACACACACACACACACACGCACACACACACACACACGAGTATTATGATGTTTTGATGAGCAGAATATGTCTTTGCATCTACCTGTCATAGCTGGGTGCTCGGCACAGCCTGACCCAGTGGCCCAGGCCTTCACTGAGCACTGCTCCTGAGTGAGATTTCCTTGTCTGGAAGGGGCCACTCAGAGAGTCTGCAGACTCTCAAAGCCTCTTTTGTCTGCAAGGTGAATCTGAACCCATAGAAAAGACTTCAGATGCCAGCCAAGGAAGTCACTGAGCCCACGGGGCCCTCAGAACTAAAAACACAGCCTGTGCCGGGAAATCTACAGGAAGCAGTTCTTGCCGACAGCAGGCCTTGGGCCACCTGCCAAGTGTTTGCAGCAGCGGGGTATTTGGAAGAGGCAGAGTGGTGAAGGAGGGGTAGGGGCCCGTGGGCTTTGCTGATGGACGCCGCACACTGATGTGGGAAGGTATGAAAACAAGGGCGGTCACAGCACAAGGAAAGCCCAAGGCTGGCAAGTCGCCCTTTAATTGACCCAGCTCTGTGAATTATAACACGCATCATCTCCAGTGAGCCACTTGGTGCCATGTGGAAGGTATCGGCCTGGGTTTGGGTCCCAGCTGACGTAATTACCAGGTTGTAACTTTGGGAAAGGTTGTTTGCCTCCCTGGGCTCACCTTGGACACCTACAATAGGCATTCACGTATTTGAGCATTGTGCTATAATGCAAGGTACTGGTTGGATGCTGAGATAGAGCCAGGAACGAAACAGACATCCCTGCCCCCTGGAACTTCTATTCTGGTGAGAGAGCTGGACCATTAAATATTAAATTGGGATGGATGTAAATCATGTCATATGCGGACAAATGTACAGTTTTGTCAGTGGGGATGAGTTCAAGCAAGGAAACAGGGCAGGGAGTACAGCAGGTGCTCTGTAAGGAGGTGCTACTGGGGGCTCCACTGAGCAAAGCTATGAGTGGAGTGAGGAAGGTGGGCTTGCTGCCATCTCCAGGAAGCTCTAGAGGTTTGGGGACTGGAGCAAGCCTGGAGCTTGCTCAGTGTGTTTGACAATGGAAAGGAGGCCAGTGTGGGGCACAGGGGATGGTGTCAAAGAGGTCATCACTTCATCAGTGTCTAAATCACACAGGATGTTAGAGGCCAGGCAGGACTTAGGTTTTCTGTATTTAGTGCTACTTTATTAGTATTGTTGTTGTTGTTTGTCCTTCTAATGAGCCTCTTAGACCCTGAGAGACTCTGTGAAAGAACTTAAGATGTGAAGATCACAGCACTTGCAGAATGTTGATTTTTTTTTTTTAAGAATTTGTTAATGACACAGTTTTGTTCCCAAGAGTAAACATAACAGTCTGTTAGGGATTAGAGTGGAATTTTGATGATAACTTGCTGGAGGATGCAGGAATGCCCTAATCCTACCTTGAAAATCACTACCAGCACCCCTGTTCTAGGTTCCTAAGGTAGCCAAATACACAGGGAGGAATAGCAAATAAGAGTAGAAACACCACTGAGCGTTAGCCGGCCTAGGTCCCCCAGCCCGAGGGCAGGGCTCTCTGCCAGAGCTGGCGTGAGTCCTATAGATTTGTGGATGTTACTTACTAAATATGTGGCTGTTATCTCTAAACAGTTCCAAGGTACAACAAACACGATTATGAAAAGAGAGAGCAGGACATCTGGGGCTTCTGGGAATCCGAATTGATGGTTGCCAACTCATGGAAGAGAGAGCAGCAGAGGGAAAGATGGGTGCTGAGATGAACCCCTTTGAGGAGCTACAGGCAAGGGAGGAAGTTGACATGATGACCATGCAGACCAGCAGGCACTCAGCTACAGAGAAGCCAGAATCCCACGCCGTTGCCTGCCTTTTCAGCCTAGCAGTGACCCTGCCTGCTGTCAACTGTAGCATTGTGATGTCCTGACCCATAGGTTAACAGTTCCTCTTTATGGGGTGTAATATGAAAGGTTGGAGAACAAGGCTGAGTGTCAGAAGTTGACCTAGCATTAGAAAAGGTACTGGATGGAGACTGCCCACCTTCTCCTATACACTCAGTATCTGTCTGTCTGTCTCTTTCTCTCTCTCTCTCTTCTCCTGAAAAATCTATGGAATACCTAAGGCTGTACAAGGGGGCACACTCTGAGGGTTTAAGAGTACAGTCTGGGCCAGATAGATTTCACAAACTGACAGGAATTTCTAGTATCTTATCAGCCACCCTCAGATTCCAGAACAGTCTGTCTGCCAGAATCTTGCCTTTCTCAGGACTCCGGACAACATCTTTTTGTGTCGAAATCCTCCTTTAGTTAGGCTTCATGGTCAAGGCGGATAGCTGCTACCTTCACATTCCCACACATTCTTGGTTTCTTGGGTACATTCTTGTCAGTCATCCAAATCCAAACCCCATTTTCAGTTTCTTTCCCATTGATCTGTTGACCTAATAGCATTCTTCAGCTTATCGTAATTATGATTACAATCACCATTTCCATTCTGTCATCAGATGTCATTATCATCACAAATGCAATTACTAGTAACTAAACATGAATACCCCATGCTTTCAGTAATATTATCTACTTGGCATCACATGCTCGCCAGGTGCCAGTTCCAGTGACAATGCAGCCAAAGACCCTACAGGAAACTGAATGCATTCCATCCTGTGTGTGTGTGTGTGTGTGTGTGTGTGTGTGTGTGTGTGTGTATGCATGCACGCACCTGCGTGCATTTGTGTTTTGTAACTGGATGTGAGTTTAATTATAAAAAGGTGCTTCTATTGCCTTCTGATCTAGGGGGCTGTTGAGGACATTTTGTTAGTGGATATGATTCCAGCCATATCTAGTACCTATAACAGCTTGGAAATTAGAAAATTCTGCAGAAATATTTGTTGTTAAATATGTAACCACTCCCCTCATCTGCAGCCTTTCCTGTTTCCCAGTAGCCCTCCAGAAACATTAATGCTTAGAGCCTGTGAAAGTGATACTCAAAAGGGACTCTGTAGATGCGACTGTAGTTATGTACCTTAAGATAGGGAGAGTGACCCTGGTTATCCAGGTGAGCCCACACAAGCCCTTAAAAACTGAATTTACTCTGGCTGGAGACAGAAATGTGGCAGGAGAGGAAGTTAAAAATGTTTAAAGAATAAGAAGGATTTAATGTGCCATTACTAGTTTGGAGATGGAGAGTCCTATGTGATGCTGAATGCAAGTGCCCGTAGCTGGCTGGGGGAGGCTTCCAGGGGACACCAGAAAAGACAGGACCTCAGTCCTACAACCACAAAGAGTTGAAGTCTGCCAGCCACCTGTATGAGCTTGGAAACAGTTTCTTCCCAGAGTCTTCCAGTAAAAGCTTAGATGCTTAACAACTGTGATTTGGGCCTCGTGAAACCCAGAACAGAGAAACCAGCCGAACTCACGTGGACTTCTGACCTACAGAGCAGTGAGATAATACACTTGTGTTGTTTGAAGTTATTTACCTTGTGGTAATCTGTAATGAAGTAACAGAACTATGAGTAACAGAAGATAAAATGCACTATACAGTGAAATTCATGTTCCTTCACAGAAAGTTCAGGATCCTCCTGGACTGGTCTCTGACCTACCTTTCTAGCTCTTTTTCCTATTCTGTTCCTCCATTAACTCCATGCCCCAGCTACTAAAGACATCTCACCATTCCATTGACCCGATAGCCCTGTATTTTTTACCTGTGCTTTTGTTACTAGCAACTTAGATTGGGCCTTTCCCCTCCTCTGTGCCTGGAAACATTCTCCTCAGTTTTGTGGTCTAGTGAATCTGGCAATGGACAGAGTTTCATAAGGCATGCTGCATAGCATGCATAGGTATCTGCTCATCAAAAATAAAAATAACACTTTATTCAACAAATATTTTTGGATACCTACTGTGTACCTAGAACTGTGTATAAAGCAGTGCCCAGCTTTCTAATAAAAATATTAGTGCATGGCATTCCTTTTTTTTAAATTAATTAATATATTTTGAGAGAGAGAGAGGGAGGGAGGGAGGGAGGGAAGAGCAGGGAGAGAGGGAGAGAGAGAATCCCAAGCAGAATCTGCACTGTCAGCACAGAGCCCAATGCAGGGCTCAAACTCACAAACTATGAGATCATGACCTGACCCCAAACCAAGAGTCAGACACTTAACAGACTGAGCCACCCAGGCACCCCAAAAATAAAAGTAACACTTTATTTAACAAAATTTTTTGGATACCTACTATGTGCCTGAAGCTGAGTATAAAGCAATGAACAGCTTTCTAATAAAAATATTAATGCATAGGATTCATTTTTCATAAGATGTGATAATAGATTTTGCCTTCAGTGATAACTGGGGAACACTAATTGAGAAAGGAAGATATTGACTCTATTGATAATGCTTTCATTTACTTTTTTTTCTTTTTTTTTAAAGTTTATTCATTTTTTTTTCTTGAAAGAGAGAGAGATAGTGAGTGGGCAGGGGGCAGAGAGAGAGGAAGAGAGAGAATCCCCAGCAGGCTCTGCAATGTCAGCCTGATGCAAGGCTCAAACCCATGAACTGTAAGATCATGACCTGAGCCTAAGTCAGATGCTCAATCTACTGAGCCACCTAAGGCTCCCCTTATAACTCTTTCATTTTAAAGTCAAAGGGAATACAAGTGGAGAGTGAGGGGTCTGCCTGCAGTCATTGTTATTGGGTCAAATCCAAGGTTTAGGTCAAATCCAAGGTTTAGGTCCCTGGTCCCTAGACTTAAAGACCGATTCCTTTTCCACTATTCTTTGATTCCTCCATGTACATGTTTTAAAAAGTCACAAATAGGAAAACTCAGATAATCCAGCACTTTCAGGTATCATTGAGGTCAGTGACAAAAACCTCCCATACCAGGTACCAAAAGTAACAAGAGTAACAAAATCCAAAGTCCCTATATGTGCCTCATATTGCAAAAACCTACCTGTCTTTAATGATGTCTAGAGAAAATCTCCCACGAATGTATAATATGACAGTTTTCCCTCTCAAAACAGAATCTTGACAATCAAAATTACACACAGCCTTTCTTCATTATGGTGTTATTTTTTTCTGTTAAAAAGAAGGGAAAGAAATTTCTTAAAATTCCCCCTCATAGCAGCAGACAGGGAAAAATAATGCAGATGAGATAGCGGGCTTGAGCTTTCAATAGGGTGTACAGAAGCTCAAATAAAAGATGATGTTTAGACCTGTCCTGAAACCCTAAAGTTCATTTATAAAGCCAAGAGAAATTTATGGGAGCAGGTGAATATGGCAATAGAATGCCACAGGCACCATTTCTCAGTACAGGTAAGACTCAAAGTCATGGAAGTGCTTGCTTCTCCATTTATTAGCCTCTCAGCTGGCCTGCCACACTGACAAAGCTGAAGGGGCTGAGATCTTGATTTGTTTTTAAACCTTTAAGAGAGGTGGGAATCCCCTGAGGAGCTCTTTGAGGGGTCTGGCCATGATGGTGGATTGCAGTGTGAATCAGAGGATAGAACACATTCTGTTCAACCAATCACATCACTAGGGAAACATTCAATAGGTTTATTCAGGATGGAGCCTTTGAGGTCACCTCGTTGCCCAGTGACTGTATTTTGGAGTGGGTTAGTAGGAAAACTTTCAATCTGCTTCAGCAGGTTGAGGAGACAAGAGGTGTGGTCTTGTCTTTGAACCTGTTATCACTGGAACCTAGTTGGGCTGCTTCCCTCTTATAATATTATACTACTTGATACCAAAACTCACTGTAAAGCTGCAGTAACTGAGACAACTTGGAACAGACTCAGAGATAGACAAATAGATCACATGTGAGGTGACTTGATGTCTGACAAAGGCACCAGCGCAACTCTATTGGGCAAGAAGAGTCTTTTAATCAATAGTGCCAAAGTATTTGAATAACCATATAGGAAAACTGAACCTTGGGTCTTACCTCCGATCTTACACAAAAAACTAAAATTCTAGATGGATTACGGATGTAAATGTGCAAAGACCCAATTTCCAACAAACCCACATTTGTGGGTATCAGGGCTTAGGATGTGGCCATATCTTTGGGGGGAGATAATTTAACCTACTACAGTTTCTGTGAGAGTTCTGAGGCTCTTCAAAAGCAGCTGCTCTTTGAGATTCTCCTCTCAGTAGAATCACTACCTTGAAGGAGAAGTGCTTGGATACCTCTGAGTTCATTTCCAGGTTTTGTTTATTGAAGTTTTTAAAAAGTAAAATACAGAAGAGAGCCCTTTCTTCACTACCCTCTCTGTACTTGATCCAACAGATGCTGGCTACCCTAACAACCCAGGTATTTGCCTCCTGTAATTACTCATAAACATAATTAGGAAATAATTCTAGACACCTTGCTCTGAACACCATGAACTTCTAACTTGTATATCCAAGCCTGAGTGTGTCTTTTATCCAGATTATCTCTTTCCATTTGGGCAGCAAGACAGCCCCTGGGGCTTGGCCACCTCGAAGTTGGAGATTCTATGATTCAAGATTCTTATTTGCTCCCTTTCTTCAAGTTTTTGGTGCCCAACTGTTCTGTGTTGCAACTTTCTTCTAACATCTTTTTCTCCTCACACTCAAGCAACAACTTTTATTGCTAATTCTTCTTTGTAATCTCGCCAGTGGAGTATCTTAAACATGATGGGACTGAATTTTTAAGACATTAGACTTAATAAACAGGTCATTACCACTATTTACTAACCTGGACTCATTATCAGAGCTCTTTGCTTTTCACCTTGCCACAACATAATGAGGCTATTAATTAAAGCAAGAGACATAAGCACTCTGGGTTTCCTTTAATGCCATCTAGGGAGATGACTAGGTCTTTGGTCATAATTCTGTTAGATGTTTCCAAGGGGATACATTTAAATCACTATGAAATGATATTTCCTTTCCATATAAGCTTGGTTTTCTCTTCAAATGGACTATTTTTAGGTCCCCAAAATTCCCAGTTGTAATCCACCCAGTGCCTTATTCAGCTAAACAGTGGGAGGAGTGGGGTGTAGCAGTCAAAAGCATAGGCTGGAACTGGACTGCCTGGGTTTAAATCCTGGCTCTGCTACTTACTGTGTGATATTGTGCAAGTTATTCAGTCTCTCTTTGCCTTGTTTTTTGGTTTTTTTTTTTTTTTAATCTGGACAAGTGTGAGGATTAAATTAATTCATACATGTAAAAAGCTTAGGACAGTATCTGGCACGTAGTTGAGTTTTTCATATGTATGAGAAGTTATTTTCATTCATTTAATCCAGAGAAATGGTTTTTGGCATTTACTGTGTGTATGGCACAGTTTGTTACTATGCATTTTCTAGCATGGGGTTACAAGTTGAACTGTGCCTCCCCAAGATTCACACGTTGAAGCATTAAGCTCCAGTCCCTCGAATGTGACTTATTTAGAGAGAGGGTCTTTAGAGAGTTACAGTGAGGTCTTTCGGGTGGGCTCTGGTGCAGTATGACTGGTTTTCTTATAAAAAGGGGGTCTTTGGATACAGAGACGCGTGTAGAAGGAAGACAGTGTGATAAGACATAGGGAGAAGGTGGCCATCTGCAAGCCAAGGATAGAAACCTGAAACAGATTTTACCTCATAGCCTTCAAAGGAACCAACCCTACCAACACCTTGAGTTTGGTCTTCTAGCCTCCAGAACTGTGGGAAAGGAAATTTCTGCTGTCTAATCCACCTAGTGCTGGTACTTTGTTATGGCCACCTTAGGAAACTAATACAGATGATTATAGTACCATGGAATCACTATCCCCAGGGAATATATAATCTGGCAGGAGGGATATCTTCCATAGGACTCTGGTCACAAGCAAAAGAAATGTAGCAGATCTTGCTTAAGCAAATAAGAAAAAAAAGAAGATGAGTTTATAAAGATATAGAGGTATTACATAACACCCAAGGACAGGATTGTAGCTGGCACATAAACATCAAGAGTGTTCCCCACCTCTTGCCTCTCTGCACCTCTCTTAGTGACTGTGACATCCACCCACCCCCACCAGTCCCCTTGTGTTCTATACTTTCCCAATCTAGATGGCAGAAAACATGGTCTTCAGTTGTACTCAGGTTCTATGTATTAAATACAGCCCCTAGAAGGAAACTGCATGAATCACTCAGCAGTTCCAAATTCTAATACAAGGGGACCTTATTCCTCCACCCTGGGTCAGGTGCCAACCCCATCAGCTGTGACTGAGGGAGCATTATTTCAGTGCACAGACATGGTGCTTCTACTGTAACCATGTAGGGGGGGTGAGGAGAAGGGCCATGACCAAAAGAGGTAAGAGTGGGCAGAAGACGAGGAAGGCTCCATTAACAGTGATAAGTGATCACACACCTGAAGCTGGAGAAATCTAGGGAAAATGTCATACTGAACAGCCTCTGGCCTTGTACAGTGCTGAAGCTAGAGTTACTTCTTCCACTTTCAAGGAAGTAGAAATTAGAAATGGTTAAAAGCATAGGTGCTTGAATCAGAGACATGTAGGTTTCAATCCAACTTGGCCTTTTATTAATTATGGGACGTGGCACCATGCCTCTACACCTCAGATTACTCACGTTTCAGAAAAGGAAGTAAATAATATCACCAACTTCCTAAGTTTCAGGCAAAGTATAAATGTGTACTTGGCACATAGAAGTACCCAATAAATGTTAGCAGTTTTTAGCATCGTTAGTTTTTGATGAATCCTTTTTTGTTTTCCTTTCTCCTTCAGGCTGAATTCTCAGAGTTGAACCTAGCTGCCTATGTTACTGGGGGCTGTATGGTGGACATGCAAGTCCTGAGAAATGGGACCAAGGTTGTGAGGTAAGGAGCACTGAGATACAGAAAACCGTCATTTGAGAGGCGTGTGTGGGATATCTCACAGAGCTACCCTCTGTCTGTTGCCTCTGACCCAACTCCTGCACTCCATGTACTTTTACATACCAAGGGTTACTTCCAAAGGGTTTTAGGTATCGTTGCGATACGAGCCCTGGGCTTGCAGAGAAAAGACCAGGTTCAATTTCTGTCTTTGTGACTCTATTTGGGTGTATTATTTAGTCCTTCTCACCCTCTGTTTCTCACCTGCAGCGGGATGATTGCAGCACTCAAGTAAGAGTCATGTATGTGAGAGTGAGTGCCCTATTTCTTCTAAAGCACCATAAAATGTCAGGGTTTATTAGAATGAGCTACTGCTTGCTTCCAGCATATGGCAGCCTAAATGTTCAAAGCCTCCCCTCTCAGGACATCAAACCTAAAAGTACTGCATATAACATTTTCCAAAGAATCTGTTTAGAATGTATGCTGAGCTTGAAGGGGAGTGAGGGAATTCTTCGTTAGCTGAGAAAAGTCAAGAAAGTGCAAATCCACAGAAGAGATAAAGTATTGTATTAATATATTTCTATCTAGTTAAGCAACCAGAGTAACACAGATCAGGTCTTGTGAGGGTTTAGCTGGGGAAGAAATAGGATTCAGATTTGGGGAAGTAGAGAAAACAGGAAGAATTTTGAGGAAGAGGTGGCCTTGGTTCTAAGCCTTGTCAGCGGTGGAATATGGGCATTCTGTGCATCGTAAGAGTAGGAAGCAGTCTTTGTAAATGCAGACGGGCAAAAAAAGAGCATGTTTGGGAAATTATGCTAATTCAATTTATTGAACCATTTTTGTCCTTTTTTGAAAAATGCTTATTTTATTTTTGAGAGAGAGCACACATGTACGAGCAGGGGAGAGGCAGAGAGAGAGGGAGACAGGGGATCTGAAGCTGACTCCATGCTGACAGCAGAGAGCCTGATGGGGGGCTCAAACTCACAAACTGTGAGAAGATGACCTGAACTGAAGTCAGATGCTCAACTGACTGAGCCACCCAGGCACCCCAGCCTTATAAAAAAATTTTTTTTTTAAATTTTAGAGAGAGAAAGGAAGAGAGAGACAGCAGAGGAGGGGCAGAGGCAGAAAGAGAGAATCCTAAACAGGATCCACACTCAGCATGGAGCCTGATGTGGGCTTGATCCCACAATCCTAGGATCATGACCTGAGTTGAAATCAAGAGTCAGAAGCTCAACTGACTGAGCTGCCCCAGCACCCCTTATTTACTGAGCCATTATTTACTGAGTACCTACCATGTGCCAAGACATATGTAGCTTTCTGTTTCTAATAATGATGGCCTAGATGATTTAGACCATCTTTTCCACTGAAAACAACTTAAAAACTGGTTTTAAATAATGATCACCTTGAAAGCCTTCAAAGAGTTGGCATGACAGTAAGGAATTACGAAGAAGAGAATGATGCGGAAATGGAAACCCAGAGAGATGAATGAGTACAAAAGTTACCTTTTTCCTAAGAGTATTTGCTAAGTCTGGCAAATTTAAAAATGGTTTGATAGCCTAGCAGGAGCAAAGGAGAAAGATATGAATGTTCAGGGACACTCAAGGTGGGGAACGTAATGATAGGCTCTCTCCACAATAAGCTGAGACCCAAAAGGACCACATCTTCAAGGTGAATGTGTTTTATAAGTAGATGAGCCCTCACAAGTATTTGCAGCTTGAATTGCAGTTTGATTGCTCTTCTGGGAGCCTCAAGCATTAAAATTGGTTTATGGTGATCCCAAACATGCTAGAAGTGAAAGGAAATCCTATATAGAGGGAGGTACTTTCATCCTAGGCTTCAAATAAATTTTTTTTACAATAGCTAGCACATAGTCAAAGATAACCAGGCACAGACACCATGAATGAGAAGAAACAGAAACAATAGACAATAGAGAAAACCCAGAAAGATATCACATATTGGACTTATCAGACACCAATTCTTAAAAAAAAAATAATTATTAAGTAGAAAAAAATCAGGTTTGAAGGTATCTTCCAGAAATAGAAAACAATAAAAAGTGACACAACCATTTTTTTAAGAAACCAAATAGAACTTCTAGAAATGAAAACTACAATCACTAAAATTATTGGATGTGTTCTATTTAGCAGCATATTACACACAACTGAAAAGGTGCTAATGAAGTGAAAGGTAGAGCTGAAGAAATTATCATAAATAAAGCACAAAGAGAAAAAGCTTGGAAATGCAGAACAGTTGATTAGATTTTGTGAGAAAGTAACATTTAAACAGACTCTTGAAAAGAGAATGGAGCAGAGGCAGCATTTTAAGAAACGATGGTTGTGAATCTTTCAGAAAGATACCAAACCACCAAAACCAGAAGCTTAACAGATTTCAAGCAGGATCGATAAAAAGAATTATACACCAACACGCAATAGTGTCAGTACAAAAAGATGAAGAAAAACATCCTTAAAATAGCGAGAGAAAAAGGCTGATTAATTTTATTGGAGTAACAGACTGACGGATCACAGACCACAGTAGTAGAATGACATCTTCAAGGTTCCAGAAGAAACTAATTGCCAAGCTCTAATTCCATCTTCAGGGAAAATTTTTTTTATGAATAAGGGCAAAATAAAAACATTTACATAAAATGTTTTTACATAAAATTTTTTTTTACAAATTTTTTTTTACTTAAAACATTTACATAAAATTACATAAAATAAAAACATTTAGTGAGGAGAATACCCTTACTAAGGAAGATTGTAAAGAACATGCTTTAGGCAAAAAGACAATGATTCCAGAATAACATAGAGCTGCAAGAAGATATGTAAGACAAAGAAGGTGGTAAATGTTAATAAACACTGTCTCCAAATAATAATAATAACACCTTATAGATTTAAAAAATACATGAAGAATTAAAATGCATGATAGTAAGATAGTAATGGTTGGGAAGAAATGGAATTAAGGTGTCCTGAAGTTTTTGTATTGTCAGGGAGGTAAGTAAATGTATTGATTAATAACAGGCTTTAAAAAGTCAGAGATGCATGAGGTAATTTCTAGGGTAATTACTAAAAAAAAAAAAAAAAAAAAAAAGAATGTAGTAAAACTTAAAAGCTACAAGAGAGGGAAAAAAAT
Organism: Neofelis nebulosa; assembly: GCF_028018385.1. NCBI lineage: Eukaryota > Metazoa > Chordata > Mammalia > Carnivora > Felidae > Neofelis > Neofelis nebulosa. Next base: position 14,430,323 of record NC_080789.1, read on the forward strand.
AGTAAAAGACATGAAAGGAGAGAAAAACCAACATCGAATGGATATTACAAATAAAATAAGGTGGTAGATTTACATCCAAATGTATAAGAAGACTGATAATCATTCTAAATGACTTGCACAGTAGTACTGGTTATTAAAATGTTGAAAATTTTCTATACAAGTTGGTAAATAGCTTCTGCCCTGAGGCAAATGAATGCCCTCAGCTACTCATAACCCATGGATAGGCATGACCATTGGATTGCTCTTTTGTCCCCCAGTTCACCAGACTTCTGTCCCCCAGCCCATATCCTTTGTTCTTCCCGTAGTCAGAGAGTGCCCAAACATTGTAGGGGATGCACACCTTGGGAAGCAATGGTGGAACCCCAGAGAGAATGTGCCTGGTTTCCTCTGTCCCTTCAAAGCTGTAAATGCTTATGAGTCCACTGGAGTCGCCCTCTCATGGTCACTTGTGAGAACTACAACCTCCACAAAGTAGAGCTATGAGTTGTTAAGTATTTATCATCACCAATATATATCATTACTTGCATTAAGTGTAAAAGGACTGAACACTCTACAGAGCATTTACATTGAATTTTTCAGAGTAGATTTTTAAAAATCCAGCTATATTCCATTCAAGATACTCATCCAAAACATAACAATATAGAAAGTTTGAAAGCCATATGTATACGTATACACACATATGTATATATGTGTATACGTATATATATGGCTACTGGTCAAAAGAAAGCTAGCTTATGTAGCTTACTAATATCAGGGGGAAAATAGACTTCCAGGTAAAAAGCATTACTAGGGAAAAGAAGATAATTCATTATGATAAATATAAGGAAAAGATAAAGATTCTAAATTTATAAGCACCAAACAAAACTGCCTCAAACTATACTTCAAAAATTATCAAATTTATTTGTGCTTCTGTCCTGCTTCTTTATCTGGAAAAGGAACCAAATTGTCTTATTTTGTAATATATAGAAATGAGAACGTCCATCCCATTAGTCTTCAAATTTGGCTACAGATGAGAATCACCTGGGAAATGTTTTAAAATCCTGATGGCAAGGAAATATGCACGACCAATTTCATTAGACTCTCTGAAGGTAGGATTTGGGCATCTCTAGTTTTAATTCTCCAATGGGCAGCCTGATGGAGAACCTCCCGAGATAGCTATCACATCATCCCTGCACTGGGGCTGGATCAGCTGTGCTGGGTGTGCTGCCTGAGCAAGAATCCCCTTGCAAAATAGATATCCCCAAGCCTCATTCCAGACATGCCATCTTCTTCCTGAATTTGCAAAATTGTTTGCAAAAATAAATTTTCAAAAATGTTCCAGGTGTTTGTTAATCAGCTAGTCTCCCAGCGTTTAGGAATGGCAGGCTTTGAAGACAGTTGTTTTGGGTTGAATTGTGTCCCTCCTCAGAAGATGTATTAAAAAGTCTTAAACCCCTAGTTTGTTAGAATGTGGTCTTATTTGGAAATAGAGTTGTTGTAATTAGTTAAGATGAGGTCACACTGGAGTAGTGTGGGCCCTTAACCTACTATGACTGGTGTACTTATAAAAAGAGGGAGATTTGGGACGCCTGGGTGGCTCAGTTGGCTAAGCGTCCGACTTCAGCTCAGGTCATGATCTCGTGCGATCCATTGGTTCAAGCCCCGTGTCAGGCTCTGTGCTGATAGCACAGTGCCTGGAGCCTGCTTCAGATTCTGTGTCTCCCTCTCTCTCTGTCCCTTCCTCACTTGGGCTGTCTCTCTCCCTCTCTCTCTCCCTCCCTTTCTCTCTCTCTCTCTCTCTCTCTCTCAAAGATAAATAAACATTAAAAAAAGAAAAAAAGAAGAGAGAGATTTGGACACAGAGACACAGGGAAAGTGCCATGTGATGGTGAAAGCAGATTCAAGTGATGAGTGTACAAGCCAAGGAATGCCAGTAATTGCTATCAATAAGCTAGGAGATAGGCATGGAACAGATTCTCTCTCAGCCCTCAGAAGAAACCAGTCCTGCCAACACCTTGCTTTCAGATTTCTGTCCTCTAGAATGGTGAGAGAATACTTTTCTGTTGTTTTAAGCCATCCAGTTTGTGCTACTTTGTTTAGGCGGCCCTAGAAAACTAATACGTAGTGCTTTTCAAATTATAATGTGCATATAAACCCCCGGAAGATCTTGTTCCACTGCAGATTCTCATTCATCAGGTCTTCAGGTAGGACCTGAGATTTTGAATTTCCTATGAGCTCCTAGATGCTGCTGGGGGTGGTGGAAGACCTTACCTTGAGTAACGACAGCCATGAGAGCAGTGCCAATTTAGCCAGAGACCTGGCATCAGGGGTCCATGAGGCTGCTGAGATTTGTTGTATCCATGCCCAGAATGGTGCTTACCATCTCACTAGATAGCTTGTTCTGGCAAGCCACAAGTTACAGACCTGGGAGAATGTGCACACAAACCATGTAGTTCCAGCCCAACTCACAGTGTGTTCTACAGACAGGGTGTCAGTAAGAATCTTCCCCAGGCAGGTAGTGCTGTTTTGAGCCCTAGCCATTGGTCTTCCAAAGTAGGAATGATGAACAGTGTGCTTGACTTGCAGTATATGCTTTCAAAGACACTCAGGTGTTGCACTGACAATGCCCTTGATCATTTATTTCCAAGTTTGCAGAATGAGCAAGGCCTACATCTTCTGAAGTCATGTTCGTAGGAAGTTCCTTTGTAAAAGTTGACCAGGATGTGTGGTAGAGCAGACCACTGCTGGTCTTCCCCAACATTCATTTTTTCTACTTTGGGGAACGGGACCTAGATTCTCCACTTGGGTGACCCCTCCCCAACTTACGGTCTGTGTGGTGTCTGGAGCTGATGCCAGCTGGTGTCAGACCGAATCAGAACACTGCAGTGGGATGTAAGCCAAACCAGGGAGAATCCATTGTGAGATTTTTACTGGAACCCTTGGCTGGCAGAAACATGTGTATTCTGCTGGGGCTGCTGAGCTGGTGGGATGGATACCTGGAGCTGCTGGTTGCCATCTCTTTTTCCCCTTGAGGGAAGGCTTTGCTGAGATTGAAGCCGAGGCAAAGGGAAACATGGCCAAGAGAGAGACAGTGAATGAATGACCTGATGATGTTATTCAAGGCCCTGGATCCAGATTCATCTCCAAACATTAGCCAAAAAAAAATCCCTTGTTGATTAAGCCAGCTTGAATTGCACATACAAAATTCATGAATTTTTATTTATTTAACAAACACTTTATAGCATTTCCTACGTGCTAGGCACTGCTCCAAGCACTTCACATGTATTGACTCATTTCATCCTTTCAACAACTCTATAAGGTATGTACTATTATAATCCACAGTTTCTAGATAGGAAGGCTGAAGCACCAATGAGTTGGGTGATAGAATCAAGGCCTCCAGCCGGTAAGTGGCAAAGCTAGTGTTCAAACCTAGGCAATCTAGCCCCAGAGCCTGTGTGGGGCACCACTGCCCTGGACCACCTCTTTAACAAAGGAGAGACTGTCTCATAGTAGGAGCTGCTTAAAAGGAGGCAGTAAGTTCCTCATTAGGAGTGGTGTGCAAAAGTTCGACAGCCATTTGGTAGAAAATATTGAGGGGATCCAAGCACCTGACTTTTAGTCGGTGGGAATTTAGCAAATGGAAGGATACTAATTAGTAACTTGAAAACATACGAAAGTATAAAATTCATTGATAAAGGTTAAGTATCTGGTCAGTTGTAGAATACTGTAATTGTGTAATGGTGGTGTGTAAATCACTTTTAACTCTAGTATAAAGACAAAATACTTTTATCTTTTAAATAACTATAGAACTGGGGCGCCTGGGTGGCGCAGTCGGTTAAGCGTCCGACTTCAGCTAGGTCACGATCTCGCGGTCCGTGAGTTCGAGCCCCGCGTCAGGCTCTGGGCTGATGGCTCGGAGCCTGGAGCCTGTTTCTGATTCTGTGTCTCCCTCTCTCTCTGCCCCTCCCCCGTTCATGCTCTGTCTCTCTCTGTCCCAAAAATAAATAAAAAACGTTAAAAAAAAAAAAAAATAATAAATAAATAAATAACTATAGAACTATGAAATAACTATGGCTATAATGATTTGCTAATGAATACAAAAAGATGGAAATTGCGACATCAAAAACATAAAATGTAGTGGGGGAAGTAAAGGAATCTGTATGTGATTGAAGTTAAATAAGTATTAGCTTAAAATGAACTGTTATAACTCTGTTTTATGTAAGCCTCATGGTAAGCGTAAAGCAAAAACCTATAGTAGATACACGAAACAGAAAAAGGATTCAAAGCATACCACTACAGAAAATCATCAGATCACTAAGGAACACAGCAAGAGAAGAAACAAACAAAAGAACTACAGACCAGCCAGAAAACAATTAACAAATGGCAATAGTTAGTCCTTATATATTAATAACTACTTTAAAAGTAAATGGATTAGGGGCACCTGGGTGGCTCAGTCAGTTGAGTGTCCAACTCTTGATTTCTCCTCAAAGTTGTGATCCCAGGGTCAGAGGATAGAGCCCTGTGTCAGGCTCGTTCTCTCTCTCTCTCTGTCTCTCTCAAATTAAAAAAAACAAAGTCAATGGATTAAATTCTCCAAAAGGCATAGAGTGGCTCAATGAATTAAAAAACAAAACAAGAAAAAAAAAAAAAACCAAGATCCAGCAATATGCTACCTACAGGAGACTTTAAAAACACTTACTTTAAAGACATGCATAGGCTGAAAGTAAAGGGTTTCTTTACTTTCCTATCCTTAGCAAGGATATTCCATGCTAATAGAAATCAACAGGGAACAGGGTCACTATACTTATACCAGACAAAATAGACTTTAAGTCAAAAACTGTAACAAGAGACAACAAAGGACATTATATAATGATAAAGGGATCAGTTCATCAGGAGGATATAGCAATTGTAACTATATCTGTGCACCCAACATCAGAGTACCTAAATATATAAAGCAAATATTAACAAGTCTAAAGGAAGAAAAAAGCAATACAATAATAGTAGAGAACTTCAGTACCCTACCTTCAACATTGGTTACATTGAGACAGAAAATCAGTAAGATAACATTGGACATGAATTACACTTTAGATCACATGGACCTAACAGACATACACAGAACATTGCATCCAATTGCAACAAAGTATACATTCTTCTCAAGTGCACAAGGAACATTCTTCAGGATAGATTATAAATTACAAAATGAGTCTTAGCAAATTTAAGAAGATTGAAATAATAATATCAAGTGTCTTTGCAGACCACAATTATATGAAACTAGAAAAAAAATATAACAGAAGGAAAATTAAACTAACACTAAGAAACTCTTGCACGGCGAAGGAAACAATCAACAAACAGAAGACAACATACAGAATGGGAAACTATTTGCAAACCACCTGTCTGATAATGGGTTAATATCCAAAATATATAAGGAAGTCATACAACTGCAGAGCAAGAGACCAAATATCCAATCTTTTTAAATGGCCAAAGGACCTGAATGGACATTTTTCTTTTTTTAAAAAAAATTTTTTTTCAACGTTTTTTATTTATTTTTGGGACAGAGAGAGACAGAGCATGAACGGGGGAGGGGCAGAGAGAGAGGGAGACACAGAATCGGAAACAGGCTCCAGGCTCCGAGCCATCAGCCCAGAGCCTGACGCGGGGCTCGAACTCACGGACCGCGAGATCGTGACCTGACTGAAGTCGGACGCTTAACCGACTGCGCCACCCAGGCGCCCCTGAATGGACATTTTTCTAAAGAAAACATACAAATAGCCAACCAGCATATGAAAAGATGTTCAACATCACTAATCAGGGAAATTCAAATCAAAACTACAGTGAGATATCATCTCACACCTGTTTGGATGGCAAAGAATAGAGAGCGTTGGAAAGGATGTGGACAAAAGGGAACCCTCATGCACTATTGGTGGGAAGGCACATTGGTGCAGCCACTATGGAAGACTGTATGGAGGTCAAAATTTTAATTAAAAAAAATTAAAATAGAGCTATCATATGATTCAGCAATCCCACTTCTGGGTGTATAGTCAAAGGAAATAAAATCACCATTTTGAAGACATATGTACACTCCCGTGTTTATTGCAGCCTTATTCACAGTAGCCAAGATGTGGAAACAACCTACATAATTGTCAGTGGGTGAATGGGTAAAGAAAATGTGGTATATATACAATGGAATGTTATTCAGCCTTAAAAAAAAGAAGGAAACCTGCCATCTGTAACAACATGGATGAACCTAGAGGACATTATGCTAAGTGAAGTAAGCCAGACACACAAAGACAAATACCACATGATTTCACTTTTATGTGGAATCTGAAATAGCTGAACCTAGAGCAACAAGGAATGAAATGGTGGTTATTAGGGGCTGGCAGATTTGGGGGAATGGGTAGACTTTGGTCAAAGGTACATGCTTTCAGTTATAAGATGAGTATGTTCTGGGGACAATGTACAGCATAGTGACCATGGTTGATAATAACGTATTGTGTATTTGAAATTTGCTGAGCACGTTGATCTCAAGTGCTTTTAGCAGGAAGAAAACTGGTTAACTATGTTTGTTAGATGAAGGATATGTTAATTAACTTGATTGTGGCAAGGATTCCGTAAAGTATACATATATGAAAACATGTTTACAGCTTAAATATATGCAATTTTTATTGGTCAGTCACATCTCAATAGAGTGAGAAAAAAGGAAGTGGCAGGCAGCATTTGGGGATTTGAACCCGGGTTTCTGGTTCTATGCCAAATGAGTTTCCAAATGTCTTTAAATCCTGAGATTTTGTTAATCTCTTCCTCACTTTACCCCTGTCCACTCCATGGCATTTGTCCCTCTCGAGTCCACCCCAGGCTGGCATGCGTGGACTCAGAGTCTGTACAGCGGGCAGCAGGAGTCAGAGATTTCTCCAGGGCGCTGAGTGTGGTACAGGCTCATCCAGGGTATAAGATGAGTGTGTTTTGCTCTCCCTTAGAAAGTCATTGCTCAGATCTGAGAACTTACCTCTCTGTGCCTTTACTTGTTTATCTGTAAAAGGTGATCATATTATTTTACACTGTTTTTGCGAAAAGTTTGCTCATTCATTTCACAAATATTTATTAAGGGCCTGCTAGGTTGCAGGCTGTTTTCCAGACATGGAGCATTGTATCAGACAGGGGCTAGGCAGAAAACAGAATTCATCCCCAAATGGTTTATATAAACATTTTTGTGAAGGAACCACTTAACAGAGGAGTGTGTGGGGCTCAGGGAACATGATGCATCCAGCATCTAACAACAGCAGGAAGCCATTATCATCCCCAGGGATGAAGGGGTGGGAGAGGAAATAGAATTAGTAGATTTAATCTAGTAGGGTTCACCTAGACTTGAGCAGGACAGTTAACCTGCTTGAACCAGCAGTGGTGGGGGAACACAGCTACCTTCAGAGTCCTAGTACTGAAGCAGGGTGGGCACTTTTGAGAAACATCACTACCTTTCCCTCCCCTGCCCTCCAGGCTTCTGTTGGGGCCTCATTTTGGCCAAAGCCAAGTAGAGATCAGGGAGAAAGAGAGCCGAGTCGATGCCATCTACAGATACCCCACAGAATGGGGGCAGGAGGCACAAAAAGAGATTAACTGTCTTAGGAAATTACCAGTGAACAAAGCAGATCAAGTCTCTGCTCAAGGTCAGATTCTAGCAGTGTTTTATAAATAGCAAAGTATTGCACACAAGTTGGTTAAATCATCAGTAATTGCAGCAGTTAAAATGATAGAGTCCCTTACTCTGGTTTCTGTCACACACCCAAACTAAGGGTGCACTGCCAGGCAGCTCAAGGTGCTTAAGAGCAACCCAGACATCCAGGTTCTCAGTAAAGTTGCAAAATTCTATTTAGAAAGCAGAGCAGGGGCCATCCCAGGGCATGTTAAGATTCATGCTTTGTGATGGCCGTGGCCATTCTGGGCCCAAATTCAAGATTGGCTCCACAATGGAGTGATAAAAAAAAAAAAAAAAAAAAAAAAAAAAAAAAAAAAAAAAGCAGTCATGCCTATACAGACAGATGGGATTAGAAATACAGGACAGGAGAAATCAGGAATGAAAAATACCCAAGGAGGCAGACGTTAATGAGGCCCCAGCCTAATTACACAAGTCCTACTCTCAGTTTCCAGCATTAGGCAACACTAAATTACAGGCACCCGTTCAAACCACAGAGGCTGATAATGTGCATCCGCTCATTAGAAGGTCAGACCTCAGAGTGGGTTGAAGAGAGGGAGCCAGAAAGCATAAGTAACACAAGACCTTGAGGAAAGCATCAAAGGCTCAGATATTCCCCCTGGTACCCGCCCCAGTCTTACCGTTTCCAGGGAAGATATTTGGGGCAAGTTGGAGATGTGTGGACCTGTCCCAGAGGAGAGGATATTTTATAAAATCTTAGAGGTTCAGAGTTAGAAGAGTCCCTCTTCCCTTTTCTGTGTGTCCCCATTTTACAGATGGGAAAATGGTGGCCAGGGAGGCAGGGAAGAGGGTGACTTTTTCAAACCTCCTAGCACGTTAGCTCCTGAGTCACAATCAGCTGTCAACTTCCCTGTCTCTGTCCTGGGAACTCTCAAACATCCCATCAGAGCACATTCTAAAATAATGTTCCTTTACTCTTTATTTTACACATAGTTTCCTAGAGTCTTCTGAACTTCATGAACCTGGAATTTAAAATTCCAGATATTCACTCATTCAACAAACATTTATTGAGCAAATTCATAGTGCCAGGCACACTCCAGCATGTGTTAGGAAATGCAGTTTCTGCTCTCACCCCAGTGCCTGTGTCTGTTCGGAAGAGTGTTAACCTCCCGAATGGTTACATACCCATCGAGCTCTGCCTGCTCTCTTTTCATCTCTTCACTAAAGATGTGCCAGGCACAGAGGATGCAGCAGTGAACAAAACAGACGATAGCCCTTGTGGAACTGAGGTCTAAATTGCAGAAAATGGAAAACAAACAAACAAATGTGCATTCTAATGGCAGGTTATGAGAAATGGTTGAAGCAAAAGAAGACAGAGGGACTGGTATCCGAGGAAGGGTGAGCAGGGAAGGTGACTTAAATAGAAATCCAAACAAACAGAGTGAGCCCTGTGGATTTGGGGGAAGAGCGTCCCTCTCTTTTCTCGTGACTGCAGGCAGGTGCACAGGTAAGGGACAGCCTTGAGGCCGGAAGAGGCAGAGAAGAAATGCTGAAGCCTCCCTTGGCTTGGTGTGCTTCCCATGTCCATCAGAGCCATGCTCCCACATCCTCTTCTCTGCCTTCTGCCCTGCAGTTGAATTCAACGCCCTCTGTGCTCACAGCATCTAGGACTTGCCTGGGTAGATGGCATGGCTTTCTGGTGGAGAGCCCACCTATCCCTATAAGAAGCAGAGGAGACTACCTGGGGTGGGTCCCAGGCCCATATTCCACAAGCCTCAAGTCCCTTGATAAGTCTGTGTACCTTTGTAGCTCTTGGTTTCCCGCATCTGTAAAGAGGGAAGAAGAGTGATTTGTACAGTGTCTGACGTACCATCTTTGTACTGGCTTTCTTTGTCCTAAAACACTTCTGCAGTTATTACCATGCCTTAACCCTCTGACTTCCTTTCAAATTTCTGATCAAATCCTGCCTCCTCAGGGGGACTTGCCAGAACATACTATCTCTGCCCCTGAGGCTCAGCTGTGCATTTTTTGTTCTTTAAGCATTTATCACTGCTTGAAATTATGGATGGATGATAGGTACCTAGCTATCTAGCTAGCTAGATAATCGGTAACTAATATAAATATGATGCAGTCTATTTTATTGTATTATTTTCTACAACAGAAAACTATGTAGGCAGGGACTTTGTTTTGTTACCACTGTGTTCTCAGGCCCTAGAACAGTGCCTGTCATATATCAGGTTCTCAATGTCTATTTGTTCAGTGAGTGAGGGAACGAACCAGCCCTTAACCCATCATCATTGTTTACTTCTCATGTCTCCCACTGGACTGGACCTTCCTTGAGGATCAGGTTAAGGACTGTTTTTCTGAATCGTACCCCTAGTGCCTGGCACAGTGCCTAAATCTTTGCTGAAAGCATTCAGGACCAGCCGACTCTTCGAATGAATAAGAACCCCACAACTTTGCAAAGTAAAAAGCTCAGGACTGAGAAGACTCCAGCCGTAGCTTGCACCGGGCGCGGACTTGCTGACCGGCACACCACCCACTGCCTCCTCTCCCTGGGAGGGGATGGGGTCTGGGAGGCCAGGGACAATGAATCATTGAGGGTCCCAGCAGAGCAGCCTTGGAGCGGGGAGGCCCCAGTCTATCTCTTCGCCCAGGGCCTCTGCCCTCACCACTGCAGGAAAAAACAGGATCCCTGGAGACTTGCAGAGGTGGGGCGTGGGAACGGGAAGAAAGCTGTACAAAAAAGAGACAGTGAGAGTCTGTAAAGAAATGCCAGGCTCTGCTGCCCATGCGTCTCCAGCCAGCGGGCCAGCGACAGGTCTGCCAGCTCCCCCAGGAGAAAGAGCGGCACTCTGACAGAGAAAAACAGTGTGGCTCCTGATTCCCAGAATCATAGAAATTGGGGTTGGGAGAAACCTGTGAGACCACCAGCCAGCCCTGCAGCCCTCTGCTCCTTCCCACGTGCTGTAACCACTCCTGGGAACAGCTCCAGCGCTGGGTTCCATTTCCCATTCCCTCGGGGGACTCATTCTCGACCTAACACAGTCCACTGTGGAAGAAATTGCCCCGATGGTCACTTCACCCTTTTGACTTTGGCGTCCTGGCCTTTTTTCATTCCTAACCAATTACACTTTACTAAAAGGCTACTGGGTACCCAGTACTTCTCAGTGGTAGGTAATTCCATCCCCTTTTGAAAGACATGGACACTTTCCAAGAAGGGGAATGCCTAGTCTGAGGCCACACAGCTAACGAGTAGAGGAGTGGGGTGCAAACTCCCCGTGATTTCATATCACACTATCCTACCACCTGATTGGCACGTCTATACTGGGAGAAACTCTAGGGCTGGAGTCACACAGTCCTGGGTTCCAATCTTCACTCCCCACTTGCCCTTTGTGCGACTACACAAGTAACCCCACCTCCTGATTCCCAGGCCTTTCAACTGTAAAATGGAAATAATGCCTTCTTGGAGGACAAAAACAGGGAAAGCCCGCCAGTGCCTGGAGCAGTGTCTGCTCTCCAAAAGTCCACTCTGCCCCTTCCTCACCCTGCCACCCCACCACTCATCTTGCACACGTCTTCCCTTGCTGGCCTCCAGGACAAGCCTGGGAGGGGGAGGAGGAGACTAGGACCGCTTCCCCACCCCACGCAACACGGTAGAGCAAGAGCCCCAGAGCAGGGATGCAGTGATTCATTTACTTCGCAGTTAAACTGTTTTCAGACCCTCCCTTCATTTAAACGAGTCCATCTGCTTCCTGAGGGTGTGTTGATCCACCAATTCAGTGACTTTCGAACTTTTCCATGAAGGCAAACAATTTAGGAACCTCCTGTCCTACTTACTAAAATACAGAGGCCCCATTACCAGAAAGCCTAATCTCTGGGTGGAGCCCAGGAATCTGCGTTTTGTTGATCGCTATCTTCAAGATTCTGATGCCAATTTCTTGGACCCCACTTTAAAAACCATTGCACAACTAGGGGCGCCTGGGTGGCTCAATCGGTTGAGCATCCAACTTCGGCTCAGGTCACAATCTCACAGTTCATGGGTTTGAGCCCCACGTCGGGGCTGTGCTGACGGCTCGGAGCCTGGAGTCTGCTTCAGATTCTGTGTCTCCCTCTCTCTGTGCCCCTCCCCTGCTTGCACTAAGTCTGTCTCTCTCTCTCTCTCAAAAATAAATAAACATTAAAAAACTAAAAAAAAAAAAACAACCCAGTGCACAGCTAGCCTATGGAGAGGAGCAGGAGGCAGGCAACTAAAACACAGTATGTAGTGGTTTTTTTTTGTTTAGTTAGCATATAGTGCAACAATGATTTCAGGGGTAGATTCCTTAATGCCCCTTACCCATTTAGCCCATCCCCCCTCCCATAACCCCTCCAGTAACCCTGTTTGTTCTCCATATTTAAGAGTCTCTTATGTTTTGTCCCCCTGTTTTTATATTATTTTTGCTTCCCTTCCCTTGTGTTCATCTGTTCTGTGTCTTAAAGTCCTCATACGAGTGAAGTCCTATGATATTTGTCTTTCTCCAACTGACTAATTTCACTTAGCATAATACCCTCTAGTTCCATCCATATAGTTGCAAACGGCAAGATTTCATTCTTTTTGATTGCCGAGTAATACTCCATTGTGTATATATGCCACATTTGCTTTATCCATTCATCCATCGATGGACATTTGGGCTCTTTCCATACTTTGGCTATTGTTGATAGCGCTGCTATAAACATGGGGGTGCATGTGCCCCTTCAGAACAGCATACCTGTATCCCTTGGATAAATACCTAGTAGAAACACAGTATGTAGTTTTAAAATAAATGTAGAAATTTTAGTGACATATACTAAAAAAAATTTAAATTTGCTGAGAGAAGTTACAGGTTCAAAGTGTAGCTCTACCCATTTCCTGCCAGTGGGGCTTTAGAACGTTGTTTCCTCTGTGAGTTTGTTTCCTCATTTATACATGAGGATGGACGATTGGTAGAATCAAAGGAGGTAATACGTATGCACATACCTGATAAATTACGCAGTCGTGTATAAACAGTAGATGTTATATTAAGATGAACTTTTTTTTTTTTTCCGGGGCATTTTTCCATTTTGCTAATAAATAATATTTCTGTCCCGTAACCCTATTTTCTGGCAGTCTGGAATGTGTCTTCTGTGGTGTTTATCCTGATGGAAGTGACGTGTCTGACAACCAAGTCAGCCCTCAGACAATCGGTCCTTCCTCGAAAGAAGTAGCCTCAGAGAGGGAACCAGTGCCAACACCATGGGGGGTGTAGGGTCTCCACAGCCCAGAGTTTCTCCCACTGGCGATGATGATGATATGTGTGTAACTTTCTCTTGCCTGCATTTTCTGATTCTTCCCTGCCGTTCCTTCCATAGGCCAAGTCACCTGTCTCTCTCTCCTGGATTTCTGCAGTCCCCTCCTCAGTGGTCTCCTTGCTTCTGCCATTACTCACGTCTCCATTGCCATGTAACAAACTTCCCCAAAAGTTAGTGGCTTAAAACCACAACTGTTTTATCTGCTTCCCGTCTGTGGGTCAGGAATCTGGACAGGGCCGGGATGGGCAGTTTTCCTGCTGTGTGCAGCTCGTGGCTTGGCTGGGCTGGAAGGTAGGCTTCGCGCTCATGCCTGGTGTGTCAGTGTCCCTCCACGTGATCCCTCTTTCTTCATGCGGCTGTTTCACTTCCTTATAGCAGTGTGGTCTCAGGAGAGTCAGATGGCAGCTGGTTTTCAAGAGGGCAGGTTACAAGAGGGGTGGAAGGTGTCAGTGTGTTAAGGCCAGAGTTAGAAGGTACACAGCATTACTTCTGCCACGTTCTAATGGCCAGAGACAGACATAGGGGAAAATTAGATTTAAGGAGACCACACGTCTCAATTAAAGGAGCAGCAGAGTTTGAGGACACGTTAATCCACCATGGCCCCCTTCAATCCATTCTCTGAATGGCAACCAGAGTGATTCTTCTAAAATTAAATCAGATACCAAGCCCATGTTAAAACTCCTCCAAGGACTTCCCATCCCTCTTAGAGTGAAATTCACAGTCCTAACCATGTCTGCAAGGCCCCTATGGAAAGTGTTCCTTGCCCATCTGCAGCATGAATATTTAAGTTCTTTGGGTACAGGGATCTCATCTGCTTTGCCAATCACTATATCTCTAAAGAATGGTGGCTGGCACTATTTTGGTTGAATGAGTGACTGATTCTTACATCCTGCCTTTTGTTTATTTTCTGCATTTGAGCCTACCTCCCTCCCACCACACTGAGAGGTCCTCAAGGGCAGACATCATGTTTTTTTTTTCATCCTTGCAGCCAGCAGCACCTAGCATGGTACTTGATAAACATTAACTGGGTGTTGGTTGGGTTGGAGCCTCACCCCTTGTTTGAAGCCCTAGGCTTTACTCTTTCAGAAATTCCTATTGTCCTCCTTTGCTCTGAAACATATATTGCGCTCTTAACTATTTTCATATAATGTGATAAGTTGTGAGTTACATGCATTTTATCATTTAATCATCAAAACAATTCCACATGATGTGGCCCGTTACTATCCCCCTATTACAGATGTGAAAACTGAGTCAAAGCATAGCTAAATAGCTTGCCCAAGGTCACACAGAAAGTGCAAGAGCCAGGATTTAAACCCAGGCAGGCTAATTCTAGTGCCATGCTCTTAATAGCTATACCGTACTGTTTCCCATGTGATTTAATCTTTAATCATAGCTAGTCTGTTTTGTGCCATTTTAAAGCTGGTTTCTGCTGGCACAGCCTATTATTTCCCCGGTTCACTCAGGTTTGCATCTTTTGATTCTCTTTTAAGCCAGCTGTCACTAACATTGGGCAGACTGATGAACTTTCCCATGACTCAGTTTCCCCAGATACAAAACAGAGATAGCAGCAGTACCTAACACAAGGCCTGGTTGAGAAAACAAAATGGGCTTAATCACATAAAGCAGTTACAATGATACCTGCCACATAATTAGCACTCAATAAAACTTAGCAGTTACTATTATTGATTGCCCCCAAAGCACAAGAACACAGCGTCAGCCCTGGGGCATGCATTCTGATAAATACTTTTGCCTCTGCTAATAAACAGTGAGATTTTTTTTTACCTACTATGCAGCTACCTGTGTTTTACCATCACAGGATGTCTGCTAGCCCCCACCGAGACTTTTTGTGTCCTTACACATTTTGCATTCTTTCCATGGCCACCCTCATTCTTCCACATTTAGCCAGTGTGAACTGAGTGCCCACCTTGTGCCAGGTTTTCTGTCAGGTGTTTCCTATACACTGTGTCACTTTATATGTTTGTCCCCATATCACAGATGAAAACCTGAAGTTCTCAGAGCTTATGTAACTTGCCCCAAGGAACTCAGCAAGAAAACAGAAAAACCTAACTTGTCCGCCCCATTCTCCCTGCCCACCTCCAATCCATTCTCCACACAGCAGCCAGTTTTTTTTTCTTTTTTTTCCTTCCTTTCTTCCTCCCTCCCTCCTTTCTTTCTTTCTCTCTCTCTTTCTTTCCTCCATCCCTCCCTCCCTTCTTCCTTCCTTCCTTCCTTCCTCCCTTCCTTCCTTTGCTTCTTTCTTTTTTTTTTTTTGTAATTAATAGACTTTACTTTTTTTAGAGAGGTTTTAGGCTCACAGCAGAATTTAGTAGAAGGTACAGAGATGTCCCAAATACCCACTGTCCCCACACATACACAGCCTCTGCCACTATCAACATCCCCCCTCCCCCCAGAGTGGTATATTTGTTACAACTGATGAACCTATACTGACATGTCATTATCATCCAAAGTCCGTAGTTGACATTAGAGTTTACTCTCGGTGTTGCCCATTCAATGGATTTTGACAAATGTATCATGGTGTGTATCTACCAGTATCCTACAGAACAGTTTCACTGCCCTAAAAATCCCCTGTGCTCTGCCCATCCATTCCTTCCTTCCCCTTTCCACCCTTGCCAGCCACTGATCTTTTTACGGTCTCTATAGTTTTGCCTTTTGCAGAATATTGTATAGTTAGACTCATGCAATGTGTACTCTTTTTAGAATGAGATTTTAATACTCTGATTTGATCATGTCACTCCATCAGTTCAAACACTTCCTGTGGCTTGCATGTGCCAGTCCTTGCCCACCTCCCTGGCCTCCACCTTGCTCTGAGTCCGCCACATCCACTTTTCCTTAGGTCTTCAATCCGCTCTTTCCTACCACAGGTCCCCACATATTCTGTGCTCTCTCCCTGTAAAGTTGTTTCCTCCCTCTTTCACCTAGAAAATTCCTGCCTATCTTTCAGATCTTTGCTCACGTGCCATTCCCCTAGAGAAACCAGCTAAACCCTCCTGTAGGATATTCATTCTGCCTGGTCCTCAGGGGCTTGCAATCTTCATTAATTATGTGAAAGAACTGATTTGTGTAGCTATTTTAAGCACTTACTATGCCTCAGGCACTATGCTGGGCACTTTGCATTTGTTATTTCTTTTTTCTTTTTTTTAATGTTCATTTATTTTTGAGTGAGAGAGACAGAGCACGAGCTGGGGAGGGGCAGAGAGGGAGACACAGAATCGGAAGCAGGCTCCAGGCTCCGAGCTGTCAGCACAGAGCCCAATGCAGGGCTCGAACTCACAAACCGTGAGATCATGATCTGAGCCAAAGTCAGATGCTCAATTGACTGAGCTGCCCAGGTGCCTCTGCATTTGTTGTTTCCAATTCTTACATCCTTCCTGCCTGGTCAGTATGACAAGCTATATTTTAGTAGTCGGGAAATTGAGACTCAGAAGAGGTTCAGTATCTAACCCAACGTCCAACAACTCGCAGGGGGTGGAGTTGGTGTTTGAATCCAGCTCTGGCTGAATGTAGACTATGCTCTGACAACTATCCCACACCCCCTGCTTTCCCTTAATGCTGGAGCCAGTGCTTGGCCCTCTGTTGGTGGCAGGGCACAGGGGCTCTCTGGGTGGGTGGGCTGGTGACTACCCATTTCCATGGGTCAGGGGTCAGGGGAGAGGTTGTTGCCATTTTAATAACACGCAACAGCAGCTCTGCAGTTGGGCAATTGGAGCATTTGTTCACCATATGACGCTTTGGCTCCCATTCAGCTCCCCAGAGAGAGCCATACAGCCATCTTTTATTACTACCCTCCATGCTGAGAGAAAGAAACATAAAGAGATAAAGTGACTGTGTGGCTTGCCTTTGCTTTGGGCGATCAAACAGAGATTCCTGACTACACAGCCTCCATGCTCCCTCCTCTCATCCGGGACTACCACATGCATCAGAGCAAGGCAAGAGACCATTCTTTATTTCTCACCCAGCCAAATTTACTTAAGAGTGAGGGTCATTGTGTAAGGGTATGCAGTTTGTGTACTGCTTCAAAGGCAGATGGTACCCTCCAAGTGGGAGCCGAGAGTCTGGTATTCTCTGTTCACTTGTAGTCTACCTTGGGGCTGCCTCTTCCCTTTTCCTAATTTACATGAAGATGTCTTATGTGTCAGTAGGAAAGGCTGGAGAATGTGACTTGGAGAAAGGACTGTCAGTAGACTTGGGCTCTGGCAACCACACACTTCCCAGTCTCTGCTTGGGACTCGCATTCACTAAGATGCCCAGACTCCAGACGCTGTGATACCAAAACTCCTAAGCATAAATTACCATAGTCATCATTAACTTCCCTTCCACTTAGACTTAGAACTTAAGTAAATTACCAAAACCAAGACCCTGACCTCTAGGGTCAAGAGCAAAGCAGTTTCGTCTGTGTTAAGACCACAGGCTGTGCAGTTGAACAAACTTGGATTCAGGTCCTCCTTCCATCATTTCTTAGCCGTGTGACTTAGGAGCACTCCCTTCACCTCTCCATGCCTCAGTTCCCTCATCTGTGAAACAAAGTCGTGCTTATAAATATTACATTTAATAATTTATGTAGTAATGATAAAATGGCAAACATCAATTGCTTACTATGTACCTGCTGCTGTTCTAGGTATTCTTACAGAGATTAGTTTCTTTAATCCTCTGAACAACCTGTTTTCCAGATGAAGAATCCGAGGCATAGAGAGGTGAACTAACTCGCCCAAGGTCACAAAGCTCCTAAATTGCTGAAGCTGGGATTTAAGTCATGGCTGTCTTTGAACTCTCAAAGTAAAGCACATCCAGCCCCTGGCACAAAGAAAGTTCTCAATAAATAAAAGCCATTACTTTTATCAGCAGTGGCAGCTGTAGCTACCAGGGTCAGAGGCTTCCAGGACATGAGATTCTGTAGATCTGCTATCATGTCATGTGTGTTTTTTATTTTTATGTTTTGAACCCTGTTCCACACAGGTACCTCCTAGTCTTTTTCAGATTGTCCGGGGTGGGGGCTGAGTGGACACGATTCCATCTCCCCCCTTCCCACAGCCACCGTCTTTACCCAGAGAATCAGTTCCACTTTTATCTATTTATATATCAAAATTCCAAGTGAAACTTTGTTTGAAAAAAAGCTCTGCTGCCAAGCAAGAGTTTAAAAACACACGGCCCACCTTAACCCATTTGTTTTTAAGTAAATATGCCATAGGGAGGGCAAGTATCTTGCTCAAAGATACACAGTGAGTGAGTTGAAGACCGTGCCAGGGCAGAGCTGTTTCTTGATTCCCAGAGCAGTGGCCTTTTGCTGAGCCTCTTTCGGGGTCTTGTTTTTTTCCCCTCAAGTGGCAACCTGGAGAATGCATTTTGCTCCCATTTCCCAGAGCCCCTCATTCCAATATGCCTCCTCACTATCTCTGAGTACACCTCCCATGTCTGTGTCTGACCTGGGCGCACCCCCTCACGCAAATGCTGACAGGTGCCCCCCAGTCCCAAGCAGACTGACCCTGGCACCACCCTGCTTCTCAAAGGCAAGTCCAGGAGGCTGACTTCACACTGCTGGCCCCATCTCTCGCTGTGCAGGTCAGACCTGAGCTCAGAGAGGAGGGAGGGCTGACAGGTTCATAGTGTTAATGGGATACATTTGAGAAATGCTAAACCGACAGTGTTTGGAAATCCAGGCCAACAGCCAGGCACAGAGCCGGCCAAATTTCAGTTGGGGTGGGAGGGGGTAGTTTTTCTGAGGCAGAATTAGTGTCTTTTAAAAAACTGGATGAAGACATTGTTTATTCAAGACCTTGGGAGCACAAAGATAAAACATGCATAATGGATTTGGGGTCTTTTAGCAGACAGCTCTCCCAAACTGTCTCCATCACAACAAAGAATTGCAGCCATCCTCTGAGGCCTACTCAGTGGCCTGTGCTTGCTAGCTATGCATAGATTCTTCCCCTGCAATGAATTGTGTGGCACAGCTTGGGAGGCTGAAGTTCACAGAGGTGAAGGAACGCACTCAAGGTCACACCGCTGATGGGTGAGAAGGAGCCAGGATTTAGCCAGGTTTTTCCAGCTCCCGGATCCCCACTCTTGATTGAGACAAGGTCCTAAGACTAGGACCCTGAACTCTAGTGCCGAGGGCACAGCAATTTAAGTTGAGTGTTTAGACTAATGATTATATTTCATTGGAGACCATTGAGATTCTCTAATCTGGGATGGACAGCATGCTAGGTACAGATAATGAAGACATCCTCAGAACACTTTAAGCCTACCAATCCATTTAGGCTATTGGGACAGATTACCATAGCAACAAGACCTCAAGAGTCTTGGCTCCTAATGGAGATAATAGGAAGACTGGATATTCCCGGGTAGGATCCGTCTAATTGTTTCTCTAGGCTTGATCACAATATAATATCCTAAGACTCGACCATTCATTCATTCAGTGAACATTTGTGGAGCACCTTTCCTGGGCCAGGCACCATGGTAAGCTCTGGGAAACAAGGAGGCATTGGCATTCATGGGGGAGTACATAACCAGGCAGAGATTGAAAAGTAATGGTCCTCAGAGACACAACTGGGTTCCTATCCCATCTCTGTTCCCTTCTAACTGTGCACATAACTTTACTCTCTGAGCTTCTGTGCTGATCACAGGTTATTCCATAGTACGTAAGGGCAGCGGTTATCAGACTTTTTCTGTTAAGGGTAAAAATAGCAAATATTTTGAGCTTTGCAGCCCATATGGTCTCTGTCACCACTACTCTACTTTGTCGTTGTGGCATGAAAGTAGACCTACACAGTACATAAATGAGTGAGTATAGCTGTGTGCCAATGAAACTTTATTTATAAAAACAGATGGTGGGCTGGATTTGGCCAGATTTGGCCTGTGGGTTGTAGTTTTACATATATACTTATTCTTCTGGTTAAGAGTATAGCCTTTGGAGTATGGCTGTCTGGTTCACATTTTAGCCCTGCCTTTTACTGGTTGTATTGACCTTGGACAAATTATAAAACTTATTTGTGCTTTACTTTTACCATATGTAAAATGGGGATGATGATGACCCTTTCTTTACAAGGAGGTTGTAAGGAATAAAATAATATTTGTAAGGTACTTATAAAACAGCATCTGGTATGTTGTCAGCCTTTATAATCATTAACTTTTATAATCATTAGCCACCCATGGGGAGGTTAGTGTAGGTGAAACAGTAATGATATTAATACCTGCCCTTTGGGGCCATTGTGGTAAAGATCGGATGATATCATTCATGTGAGCTCCATTAGGGTATGAGCGTTTGAGTGTTTTTTTTATATTATCCCTCTCTAATACAACTTTATTTACAAAGACAGGTGGCCAGCCCATAGACAATTTCTCGATTCTGGTTCTTTAAATATTGAATTTAAATATTATTTACCTTGGTTACTGAATTTTGGGTCACCTCTCCCTCAAATTTTGTGCCCAAGTTGAATACTTCACTTACTTCATCCTGGTCCCGGCCTGGCCAGACCTTGCTTTGAACAACAGTTCCTGGCACATAGAAGACATTCAGTGAATGTCTGTTTAATGCCCGAAGTGCCTGGGCAAGGCATCTGGCACCAAGTGGGTCTCCCATAAATGGAATCTCCCATAATGCTTGTGTGTCATAGGGGTTAAGAGCTCAAGTTTGAGAGTCAGATCCTGGGTCCATATTTGGACCAGCCACTTACTGTGTGACTTCTTAAAGTTTCTTACCCTTTCTGTGCCTCATTTTCTTTATATGCAATATGAAGCTAATGATAGTACTAATCTTATAAGGAGGCTGTGAAGATTTTAAATGAGTTGATCCATCTAGTGCTTAGAAGAATATGGGACAGATGATGAACACTCAGTAAAAATTAACCTTTTTATTATTTTTCTCCTGGGGTTAAGGATCACTGATGGACAAATTGGCAGAAATGAGTAGTGCATCTAAGGAAGAACTGGGTGTAATTGTTTCAGAGAAGTGAGGATTTCAGTTGTTAAACGTTGGTGAGCTTCAGAACCATCTGATGAGTTATTCTAACATGCAGATTCCTGTTCCCCCTTCCCAGGGATTTGGATTCATTATGTTTGTGACCTGAGAATCCCCTTTTTCCAAAATGCCAGGTGCACATGATGCAGGGGGTCTCAGGAGCACGGATTGAGAAATGCCAGATCTTTGGTTTCCAGGGAATGGCTTCTCTCAGGCCTTGTGGCTTCCTGAGAACAAGCAGATCAGCCACTTCCTGTCTCCTTCCCTCCCTCCTTGTCCCTGGAGGGGGCTCTGCTTCCAGATGGGGTCAGTTCATTTCAGCTGCTCCCAGGCCTTTCCCCAAGGCCTCCAGCTGTGCAAACCTCTGGCTCTCTTGTCTCAGGGACTTCTCAGCATGTGTTGGGGGCTATGCTGAGGATGCCTACCCTGCTGCACCCCTCAGCTGAGAATGGGACCTCTCTGCCAGGGGTGCCCTGCAAGCTGAGGTCTCCCCAGGGATCTGGCTTTGTCACTCTTGACCATCAAAGGGCAGGATGCCAGCGTCTCTTCTTTAAGAGCTGGAGAAGCCAGAACAACTGGAAGTTTGGGACAGAGGAGGGCAGAGACACAGGCCCTGCAGCCACACACACCTGTTCAGATGACCTGTGTGGGGGCCCTGGGCCTGTACTTAATATGCATGTGCCTCTTGTGTCCCTCCTCTTTGAACACGGACAGTCATGCCCTCCTGGCAGAGCTCCTGGGAGCGTGAAATGAAACATGAAGACAAAACACCCAAGCAGCGTCTGGCCTGCAGCAAGTGCTGAGTGCAGTTGTGTCTGTAGAGAATCAGTGATTGGAGGTGGGCGGGGCGAGGTAGGGTAAAGCTTTCCCCCCCTGCTACCTGACCATCTAGACTCTGCTCCCTACTCTCTACCATGTTTCTGGGTTTTGTATGTGTGGTTCTTGTCTTCCCAGCCAGGTTGTAAGCGTAGTGAAGTCACAAGCTCACATAATACTCTATGTCAGTTTGCCACCTACCTGGACCTTACTGAATACCAACTTCGTGGAAGGCAGCTGGCAGTGAGGAGTTCCAGCTGCTCTTTTATTCCCCCTCCCCCCAAATCTTACTCCTCTTGGTTTCACAACTGAATGAAATAATGTGGAAAACCTGTCTGACCCATCCTAGAACCAAAATATTGCCTTTTTTTTTTTTTTTAATGAGATTATAGAAAGTTATAGCTGGCCAGAAATTCTCAAGTTCATCGGATTCCACCCTGCGGTGTTAACAGATGAGAAAACCAAGACTCAGAGAAGGGAAGTGCCTTGCAGTTGGGGGAATCCTTCTATGAACCACAGCACACAGAAAACTCTGTGAATGTGTACTTTCACAGTTCTTCCAGGCCTGGTACATAACTTGTACCATTATAGATGGACAAGAGAGAAGTTAGTTCATTACATACAAGGGATGCCTTTGGATTTGGGGGCTTAATTTTGTCCCAGAACTAGTTGAGAAGGGTACCTGCTCTTGGGTAATGGGTGCCAGAGCTGTGGCTAGCCCCCACACCTTACCCCATTTGAAAACTTCCCACAGTGGGTGATAGTTACATCCCGGCGGTTAGTGGTGTGGAGGAAGAGCCTGGCCCATTACTTGTCCAAATGCTTTGTAAAATCCAGAGACCCTACAAACATAAGGGGCTTTGTCTGCTTGTTTGGAAAGAGGGTGGAAAAACACCAGGTGTAGAGGCCAAATGCCTCTAAAATCCATGTCCTGGTTTTACTGTGTATGTTAGGGTAGGCTAATTGTGGGAAAACAGCCTTGGTGGCCTGATACAGAAGAAGCCCATTTCTCACTCACTTAAAGTTCCATGTGGCAGAACTTCATGAGTTACTCAGAAGCCTAGGTGGGCCCCTTGCATCTTGTGGCTCCATCATCCCTAGGTCCTCAGAATCCTCTGCAGGCTGTCTGCATCTGCTAGCCGATAAGAAAGAGAGGAAAGAGGATTACTTGGAAAGATTTTTATGGGCCAGGCTTCTTCATCATTCTCACCAGTATGGCACGTGTTCCATCGGCCAGAACTCAGTCACATGCCAGCCCCAACCACAAAGGCTGCTGGGAAATGTAGTCCAGCTGGGTACCCAGGTGGCAAAGGAAACAAGTTTGGCCAACAGGTATCTAGTTTCTGCTGTGCTTGGTAATTTCCGCTGTTACCTGTCTTTACCCAGGAAATAAGGCCTGCTTGCACCGTAGGGTTGTGCCAAGGATCAAGAGAGATAATTGTTGTTATAGTGTGCAGAAGCAGTACAGACAGGTGAACTTCATTACCTCCTAAATGCCTGGCCCAGAGCCAAATATATAGTAGGTGCAAAACAAACCATTGTGCAATTGATGGTCTTCCCACCAGCCTCCTGAATGCACGCTTTGCCTCCGCTAGCTGGCATTTGATTCACACACACATCTTTTCGACAACTCACCCATTGCAATCAGTCATTACCAATTGTCTCTGCCAGCTATGAGCTGGAACACAGGAAGGGTTTTATCTGAAGCTTGAGACATCCTGAAAGGATGAGGCCTCCCTTCTTGGGTCCCTGGAAGACTGCCCGTGGCACCTCACATTCTTTTCAGCCTAGCGGCCGGTGGTAACCATGAGCTCACTGAGGGGCTTTTGCAGCCAGCTGTGAAGGCTGCTGCTGATGCATGAAGCTCGTGGCTTGTGGCCTGGAGATGTTGGTTCTTTTCCCTGATCCCTCCATGGACCCTGTTGTTACTCAAAAGGAGGAAGAAGAGGCTGCAGAGATGCTGTGCATCAGGGTGTTCCTAGCTCACCATACCATATTTAAGTGCGCATTAAGACAAAGTCATTGGTCAAATAGTAACAATAGTAACAGCTTACACTTATATAATGTTTACTGTGTTGTAGGCATGTTAGTTTCCAAGATAATCCTATGAAGTAGGCTTAATTATTATGCCCACTATACAGAAGATAAAAATGAGGCACATGACATTTGCCGGCCTTACCCAGGATCAATCACGGAAGCATTCCTTTAGTTAAGGCATGGACTCTGTAGTTCACCATAGTCCCCACTACTCCCTAATGTCTCCCAGACCTAGAGGCTGAGTGTCAGTTGCCATTGCTCTGTACAAAAACAGTAGAGAATGTGCTGCTTTAAGACCATGGACGTTAAGTCCAGACCAGCTTTGCTTAAATTCTGGCTCTGCCACATTTTAGCAATGCAAACTTGGGAAAGTAATGAACCACTCTAAACCTCATCTGTAGAGTTTGTCTAAAATCACTGGTTCTTGGGATGCCTGGGTGGCTCAGTCGGTTAAGCGTCCGACCTTGGCTGGGGTCATGATCTCGCAGTTTGTGAGTTCAAGCTCCGCGTCAGGCTCTGTTGCTGACAGCTCAGAGCCTGGACCCTGCTTCGCATTCCATGTCTCCCTCTCTCTCTGCCCCTCTTCTCATGCTCTCTCTTTCTCTCTCAAAAATAAATAAACATTAAAAACAAATTTTAAATCACTGGTTCTTTTTGCCTCCAGGGGCTGTATTTAATTCAGGCCACTGATGTGCAACTTCTGACTTGAGGCATAGTCAGATCTGCTCTGTTTGCCAATAGAAGTGAAACTGACCCTGAGGCAGATGCCAACACATGTGGAAATTGGAGCTCAGAAAGTTCAAGTAGCCTTTCCCAAGCACGGTCAGTGACAGTACCAGATCTTCCATTAGAAGCTGGGTCTATAAGGGTCTCTAAATCTGCCCACTAGCGCCCTCACCCTTTGATGTACCTGTTTCATAAAAGCTTCTATTCTCAGGTGTGGATGCTTTGGAACAATTACTTACTTGCAGAGTGACTTGAGCAAGGTGCTTCCTGAGCCTTCATTTTCTTATCTGAAAAATGGGCTAATAAAAACTATTTTCCATAATAAGGCTGTGGCGACGGAGGTGTCCGCCATTCTTGCCTGAAAAACCTGTTTTGCCACCTTCAGAGAATATGCTTGGCATGGCCAACTCCCACCCATCTTGCTCATTCCCTTCTAATGCTTGCGTTTAGAAGCCTCACTGTACGTTCTCCTTCAGTCAGCCCAGCCTGGGACTTGGGAGCTGCATGGGCTACCCTCACAGCACTGTTGTGAATGGCCCGTGTCCTTGCTTGTCTCCCAACACCATCCTGTACTCAAGGGCAGCAGATGTCTTGCTCAAGAATTTATCTCTAGCACCACGCCCTATGCTCATGCAAAAGAAATGTGTGTTGGGAACAGCAACAACCCAGAGGGTGGCGTGGGATGTGCCTTCTTTCCCTTCCCATTGGTGGGGAGTTCTGGGGAATTCAGAGCAGAGCTGGAATACCCTCTTTGACTAAGCCGTACAACCTCCCAGTTCTTATAGGGGTCTACGGGCCTCTCCTAACAGCTGGGCTGCACTATTACATGTCTCTGCTCACTTCAGAAGAACAGAGATGCTGGGAGGCAGGAGCCCACTTGTCCCTCCCGTAAGCAGTTTCAGCTCAAGCTGGCAGGGCTGCGCCTGGCTCAGAGAATGATTAGTGGACCTTGTGAGGCAGAAAGTCAGTGTGGCCCTTGGGTTCCAGAATTCAGCATTCAGTCAGACTGCCTGGGTTTGAATCCTGGCAGGACCACTTCCCAGCTGTGTGCCCTCAGCAAGTTACTGAAATCTCCTGGCCTCAATTTCCTCATCTGTAAAATGGTAACTGGCTGCAGAGGGTTGTCCTGGGAACTAAGGAATTAAAATCTGCAAACTTCCAGTTACAAGATAAATAAGGACTAGGGAGGTAGTGTACAACCTGATGACTATTCACCACTGCTTTGCACTATATATGAAAGTTGAGAGAGTAAATCCTAAGAGTTCTCATCAAAGGGAAAAAAATTTGTATTTATATGAGATGAATTTATTGTAGTTACCATTTCATGGCATATGTGAGTCAGGTCATTATGCTGTACATCTTAAACTTATACAGTGCTGGATGTCAATTATATCTCAATGAAACTGGAAAAAAATCTCAAGCATTTAGAATAGAATATGGTACATAATGAATATAATAAAAATACTTGTTAAATAAAAATCTAAACAGGAAAAGTAGGGTATATGATCAGTCCCTGTGAGAGAAACGAAAGTAGGGACAGTTAAATGGGAGCTGTGTGATGATAAAAAGAAAAAAAAAAAAGGTTTGCTGAGACAAAGGAACTTGACTCAGGGCTGGAGGATGTTGTGGGTCTGCTTTAATGGCAGGAAACAGTAAGAGCTAACACTTGTGCACCTTCAACTAAAAGCCAGACACTATACTATGTGCATAACATGCATTTGCTCATTCAGGGCTCATGTTTCCAATGAGGAAACAGATGTTCAGGTGGGTTAAGTATCACCCGAAGACTCAACTCAGCTGGTAAGTAGCAGAAATGAGATTTGAACTGAGATCTTATTGGCTCCAAAGCCCATTTTCTAACGTTTAATCTGTTAGTAGCGAGAATGCAGCCCTTTGTCGTTCACCGCCGTTTTAGCTGACTGTCAAGTGCTTGTTACTCTCCTGGAAGACCAGCTCCCATTCATAAGTGCCTTCTGATAAGCACATGGTATCTACTGTGCTTCTAGGACCCGCCTAGACTGATTCGCACTGAAGACTGCAACTCGCATGATTTTGCATCTCCTGAGTTTGCCCCTCCGTTCCCCAGTACTCATTCATTCAAATGTTTGAGTGCTGTGTGCTTAATACCTATATCAGATGCTGTTGCTACATCAGTAAACTAGACAGACCTATCTTTTGCTCTTGTGTAGCTCATAGTGTAATGAGCAAGGGGAAGATATTAATCAAATAATCAAACATGCCATCTTAAAATCTAAGTAGAAAAGTATTAGGTACTGAGTCTTGTCCAGAAAAGATACTCAATACTTAATAAATGTCAGTTTGTTGTTTGGGATGGAGTACTAATGACGGCATTATGTGCTCCTGGTTCTTTATATCATCAGGGGAAAAAAATGTATCAAGTGTACACCATCTGCCAGACATTCCAATGGAGAACTAGGGATGAAGGAAGGAGTATATATAGCCATTGTCCTCATAGAGTGGACAGTCTAATAGGAAGGCTGACGTGTAATTTAAAGCCTAATTGTGTAAATACAGGCGTCTGTGCAAAGGGCTGGATAGAAAACACCTTCCACATTAAAATAATAGGGCATAGATTGTGTTTTGTTCACTGTATAGCGTTTAGAAGAGTGCCTGGCACATAGTAGGTATTCAATAAATAGTCACTGAATGACTAAATGTCTGTGATAACTACACTGGGGTTTGAAGGATAAATAGAAGTTTGTGAGGAAATTTGCCTAGAACTTGGCAAAGACCAAGATGTAAGGGATTCCATCAGGGCTGAAAGATGGAAGAGGATCTTCTCAGAACAAGGATCTATGAAGAGGCCCTGGGCTGAGGGGCTGCTTAAGATCTATTCCATTTCAACCCTCTCTTGATTCAAGTGCATCGTTATGTACTGGTCTGGGTTTTGATTGGAAAGTTCCATCAGAGACAGAGCCAGAGACAGGAGTCACACCCTTCCAGAATATTTTAGCTAAAAAAGGCCTCAGAAACTGTTACATATCTAACTTCCTCATTTCACCTATAAAGGGACTAAGGCTCAAAAGGGGAACTGACTTGTTCAAGGTCTTGGGCTGGTTAGTGACAGGGCCAGGACCAGAAGCCAGGTTTTTAACTCCAGGCCTGTGTTCTTTCCATTATGTGAAGGATTTCCAGGCCTTTTAATTTTATTTATTTATTTTTATTTTAAGCAACAGAACCTTTTTTTTTCCTAAATAGAAGCTCATGTGGGTAAATGCAGAGCTGCCCTGGATAATGCCTCACGGAAGGCCCGTGGTGGACCCATAACCTCCATCACAGACCAGCTTTTCCCTTTCTACAAGCACAAGAGACAGTCAGCATTTTCTCTGTCTTCTGAGGGTATATGTAAATGCTGTCTCGATGCCCTAACCCCGTCCCTGCTTACAAAAAGACTCCTTCTCCTAAGTCTCACTTCAAAACCAGTGCCTTGTTTTAATGAGAAAGCTCTTACTGCAGTACCTGGCACAGAGTAAGTACTCAATAAGTGTTCATTATTATAATTTTTATTGTGCATTTGGCTCAATCCATACAAATCAGAGGAGTGGAGAAGGGAGCTGCCGTGTGTGGGCCACCAGCTAGGAAGTGGGTGCAGGACTGGATACTTACCATACCTGTCTTGGTTGATCTTCCTAAGCAGGTCAGTTCCACCGTCAACATTTTACAGTGGAGGGCTCTGAAGTTCAGACAGGTCAGGTACTCACTTGTGGTCACACAGGTAGTAAGGACTAGGCTAGGAAACCAGCCCATGTTTCTTGAGATTCCAAATCCCTCTTTAAGACACACAGAGAGACCTAAACACACACACACACACACACACACACACACACACACACACACAGAGTGAAATTAGGATTCCTTGTCAGACCAGACTGCATCTTATCGTTTCATTCAGTCCTGACAGCAATACCATTCCTCTGTCAAATGAATGTGGAGCACCTACTATGTGCTGAGCACTCTAGTCAGCCCTGCTGCGGGCATATGCAGCATGAATGAGGACAGACATCAGATGAATAATTACAAGTGTGATGACTATTACCAAAGGGAGAAAAGAGAGTGAATTCAGCATCGTGTTATTACTCCCCATTATACAGATGAGGAAACTGAGGCTTCAAGACCTGCTCAAAATCACAGGACAACAATTGCTGAAATTCATCATGTGCTAACTACATGCCAGGAAGTTTTCATGAACTCACTTAAGCACTCTTAACAACTCTATGAAGTACTGTTACTCTCTTCTGAGTCACAGAGCATGAAAGTTACTTGCCTAAAATCGTAGGGCTCGGAAGTGGCTAAGTGGGAATTTGAACCCAGGCAGTCTGGCTCCAGAGCCTACTTGAAATCCAGGTCTGATGGACTCTACTGCCATTTCTGCAGGAGGAGGGAGCTAGAAGTAGTTTCAGAGTCCCCACCCTTGTGGGCGTCCAAGTGTCACCGTGTAATTCTCATGACTGAGAGCTCTGCTCCTGGAAAATAAGGATGCCCTTTCCTGGGTGAGACAGCTCCAAAACAGCATCCTCCAGTGCAGCCTGGCCCGTGAAGCACCTCCTTGAATAAGTGGTGCTCCCCAAGGGTGGGCCTCAGATCGCAGGTGTTTAGAGGTAGGTTCATGCTTCAGGAATCTGAGACTTTAGAGGAAAGGAAAGCGATGCCGTCAGTGCACCTTTACCTCACACTGGCAGGCGCCAGGCCCAGGCATTCACATTCCTGAAGGGCACGGTGCTCAGAGGTGGGGCAGGCGGCTTGGCTGAGGTGGGGTCAGATCAGCTCCTTCACAACCTGCCTGAGAGAGTCTAGAGACCCAGAGAGAGCCAGAGAGAGTTCTCTGTGAGAGAAGTGTGTCAACAGGGCCCTAGGGAGGGTTGTGGGCCCCTTGCAGGGGTCTTGGAGGGGGGGTAGGAGTATAGGTTCCCAAACATCACTGGAGAATGTATGATTTCTGAGCTACCACGTGTGATAACCTCACACATTTTTAAACACCTGTTTTTGAAAAGTTAGAGTGTATTCACTTGCTACATCGCACGTGAGCGTCACAGTACCCCTGTGGTCTCTCATCTGTAAAACCAGAATTATGTTCATTATGTAATGCAGTGAGGATCAAAATTTGAGACCAGGTTTGGAAAGAATTTGACATAGTAATTGCCCTTTCCAAACACAATTGTTCAAATTCATGACAGTGCTTTAAAAACTGTTAAAAAATGCTATAAAGTATTAGTTTTTGCTATTTAATATTGTCACAATTAATGTCAAATCCTGAGGTTATCCCCAAATGCCTTGCTTCTTTTGTTAGCACATGGTTATGGTTTTGTCATCCACCAACTTATCAGAATCTTCCTTGAAGGCCATTAAGGTTTTAGCCTCTTCTGTCTCAGGATAATGAGCTGCTAGGTTTACTTTAGAGTGGAAGAAGAAAAGGGATTCTCCCTTTTTTTTTTCAATTGTGAATGTTCATCTTTAAAGTTTCTGTGTCATGTTTGTATGTGTGTGTGTTTCTTGACTTCCAAACTAAACTCCAAACCCCCAAGGGTCTGACCCATGTCTAATTCTTAGCTACGTGCCAAGCTTTGTTTGAGGTGCCTTCCATGAATTCAATGAATCCTCCCAAGAACCCCATTAAACAGTTCTGTTATGATCCCTACTTTACTCCCGAAGAAACTGATACACATAGAGACTAAGTAATGTGTTTAAATGGGTGGTGGAGCTAGGCTTCCAAGCCAGGAGATCTGGCCCCAGAGTCCCCACTCTTTGACACTAATGCCTTTGCCTCCCTGAAGCCCCTTGCTCAGAACCCTGCATTCGAGGGCACTGGAAAATGCTGTGGGTTTCATTTAAGGCCATTCCCTTCCCCTTGTCTTACTCTGTGTAGCTGAGGAAATGAAGCTCAGAGATGTGAGATAATTGGGTGGGTCAGGAATGCTTTCACCGCATGTAAGAGAAAACTTGACATGTAGCAGCGTAGGCAGTAAAGACATTTTTTTTCCCCTCACATAATCAGAGTCTAGATGGAGGTGTTTCCAGATTGGGTGCAGCGAGAGATTTTGCTGTCAAGGATCCAGGTGCTTCTTGTTTTTCTACCCTGCCATACTTAGCATGTTGGCTTTTTATTCTCATGGGGGAACACCTCAGTGTCTGCATTAGTCCTGGTTCTCTGGAGAAACAGAACCAATAGGAGCAATATGTAAATATGTATAATACATATATTAAATATTACGTACAAATACATGTAGATTACAAGGGTTGACTCACATGATTTTGGAGTCCAAGAAGCCTAAGATCTGCAGTCATCAAGCTGGACCCAAGAGAGCTGATGAGGTAGTTCTAACCCAGGTCCAAAAGCTTGAGCAGCAGGAGAGCTGATGGTAAAAATTCTAATTCAAGTCCAAAGCCGGGAGGAGGCTGGTGTCCCAGCTCAAAGTCCAGCAGAGAGAAAGCATTCTTTCTTATTCAGCCTTTTCTTCTACTCAGGCCTTCAACAGATTGGGTGAGGCCCACCCCACACTGGGGAGGGCAGTTTGTTTTACTTAGTTTACAGATTGAAAAGTTCATCTCATCCAGAAACACACACCCACACAGACCCCCCCCCCAAAATACTATTGAACCAGACATCTGGACACCCATGACCCAGTCAAGTTGACACATAAAAGTAACTGTCACAATTTGTCACAACTTGGCTGCCTGTAGTTGGAGGAATCGTGTCAATGTTTGGGTCAGGAAGAAGAGGTCCCAGGTGGCCCTTCTCCTCTCATGCCTCTTCTGTTTAAGGGAAGTAGAAACACCCCAGAAGCCCCTCCCAGATTTCCACTTTTGCCTCATTGGCTAGAATTGGGTCACATGGCTAGAACTAGCTATAAGGGAGGTTGGGAAAATTGAGGATCTGACTTTTCAGCCTCAACAATAGAAGGCCAAAAGAGAAGGCTGAGTTGTTGAGGTAACAACTGGCCATCCACTGGCCATCTATCATGGCAACCTGTGCCAGGGGCACAGGATCAATAACGGAAAAGTTCAAAGTAGGACCTTGGATCATTTCCTCCCCCTTTCTATATAATATGTAAAGGAGAGTAACATTCTATTCTCTAGACTACAGTTTTGCATCTGAAACCCTCACTCCACACTTGTTTCAATTTCTGTTTCTCAGCAGTGATTGGCCAGCCCCTACCTCCCAGCCTGTAAGTGTTACAAGATGAAACTTTCAGAGGGTAAATACACACAAGCAGGCCAGTAACAGGGGCCCAGGATCTAGTCTCACTCCAGAATAAGACTCGTCCAGTTGAACAAACACTTACTGAGCACCTACTATCTGGCTGTCACAATAATGGGCTGTGATAATGTTGCAAAAGAGAAGGTACTCTATGTACGCTGGACGTGTTTCCAACTGGTGGGAAACCAAGTTGTGAAATAAATGTGCGCCACCGGGGGGCTGAGGGCCATGAGGGAGAAGTGTATGAGATAACAGCGGAGCACAGCAGAGAGAGGCCAGCTCCCCTGCAGGGCTCAGGGAAGGCTTTCATTACCAGGAAGGTAGTATTTGAGCCAAATCTGAAAGGATGAGTAGGTATTTGTCCAGCAGGCCAGGCAGAGGAGGCCAAGGCAACAACATATGTAGTACGGGGTGAACCTGTCAGGTTCCCCTGACTCTGGAGTGAAAATGTCCCCTCCCCACACATGTATAATCAGGAAGCTACAAAATGCTTACACTTGCAGTCTCTCCCCACAGTGTCTTAATTTCTAGTCTCCTGCACTTAAGCACCCAACACACCCAATTTTTAAGACTCTGCTTAAGGGTTGACTCTTTTAGGAAACTGTTCCTGGCTGATGTAGGGCTCCCTTCTCTGGGCTTCTGTGTTCTCTCTGCCCTTTCTTTATCATTTTAGCAGTATAGGTGTATATGGGGGTCTCTTCCAATGCTCCCTGAGCTCCTTGAGAGCAAAGACTGTGCCTCGTTCATCTCAGTAGCCCAGTGCCCGGTGCTGCGTCTCGTACCAGATGAGCCAATAAGTAGCTGAGGAATGAAGAGAATGGGCAGCCCTAGAGGTGGGCATAGCAGACACGCTTATGCCCTCAAAGAGGGGAAGGAGCTGAGCTTCAGAGCATTAGGCCTATGGCCTCAGAGGTGGTAAGTGACACAGTGGGACCAGAACCTAGCTCAGCTGATCCAGTTTTGTTCTATTTCACCATGCTGCTTCCTGAAGGAAGTAGGGCCCAGTTTTCATTTTGTGAAGACCAGGAATTGATTCTAGGTTATCAGAATTCCTGGCCATTTCCCAGTATCCCAAGTACCTGCACCTTCTCCCACATGTTTCTCTAAATTCCAATTTCTCCAGTTCTCTAAGCTTCTCCTCTCCTTTTTCCTTAAACTCACCTCTCTGAGTTGTTGCCACCCAGTCATCCCCCAACCCCAACTCCACTCCAGCTCTTCCCAGGTAGTCTCCAGTCCCTGAGAAGTTGACATTCCTGAAGCACCCACAACCCGAGGGCAGAGAGCTCCTCATCATTGTCCTGGCCAAGACCTGCATTTCCACTTTCTGAGGATCTGACTTTCTCATCAGAAGGATAGATATGGATGGGCATGGGAGATGGGGCGGGAGATGATTCTGAGGGCTTAGGGTGGCTGGGACAAATGATCCTAAATGTCCAGTTATCAGAAATGAATTCCTAGACCACTTCTTTTTTTTTTTCATTCCTGATGGGTTTATTGAGATATAATTGACAGCATCGTGCAAGTTTAAGGTGTATATTGTAATTATTTGATATGCGTGTTTTTGTGAAATGATTACCACAGTAAGGTCAGTTAACACCTCCATCACCCTACATGGTTACTATTTTGTGTGTGTGTGTGTGTGTGTGTGGTGAGAACACTTAAGATCTACTCTCTCAGTAACTCTCAAGTATATAGTACAATATTGTTAGCTGTGGTCACCACGGGGTCCATGGCATCCCCAGAACTTAATTGTCTTGTAACAGGAAGTTTTCCCACCCCTATGCGAGCATCTGGTTTTCACTTCTTACAGACCCCCAACTATTTCCTTCATAGCACTCAGCACTATTTATCATTGTATGTGTGTGTTCACCTGGGTTGGTGTGCCCACCCCCTCTGCCATAAGAGCAGGGACCACATCTATCCTGTTCACCTCCATAACCTCAGCTCCCAGCACAGTACCTGGCATATAATAGGTATACAGCGAATCCTTGTTGAATAAGGAATGACTGTGTATTGTGTGGCTTTTGTTCTTAGCTAAGAAGTAGTCTTCAAGCAATGCCTGGTTTTAGGCCTAGAATTTACTTCCAATTGTACTGTCTCCTCTGATGGTCACAGCAATTCTGAAAGGTAGTTATTAGAGTCCCTAGTTTGCATGGAAGAAAAGTGAGGTTCAGAGAGCTTAGTAACCTGCCCAGAGTCATGCTAATACAAGGAAAGACAGCTCAATGCATTATATGGAGGAAAGTACTGGGTACCTGCTGCTTATCTGAGCATGTATGGCTCTGAGAACAGTCCCCTGCATCAGGTGTTATCATCCCTATGGTATGATTTTTACAGATAAGTCAACTGAGGCATCTAGAGTGTAAGCAACTTGCTCAAGCAGGAATGTCTGAGCCAGGATGTGAACCCAAGCACGATGGCAAACTCATCCTTTTCCGTTATATCACTTGCAAGGAAATCCACATATAAAGAATTACATAAAGCCTTAGAGGATGCTAGAGACACTGTAGTAAACACCTGCAGAGAGGAGGGGTGAGAAAAATCGTGAGCAAGTACAAAGAAGTGGTAGGATTTAGAAGCCATGGAAGATACTGGAAAAATCTATTGGAATTCAGTGCTGGCAACAGAAAATATTGTAGGAATTTTTAAGCAGAA
This sequence comes from Neofelis nebulosa, assembly GCF_028018385.1. Taxonomy (NCBI): domain Eukaryota; kingdom Metazoa; phylum Chordata; class Mammalia; order Carnivora; family Felidae; genus Neofelis; species Neofelis nebulosa. The sequence continues at coordinate 14,464,682 of NC_080789.1, forward strand.
AGGAGCCGGCTATAGGAATTTAGGTATGTAGACGACCATTGACAGGAATGGAGAAGTAGGCTCCAGGCTGGGCCTCTGAGAAGCTTCTGGAGTACCACAGAAGTGACCCACCAGATGTTTCCATTCAAGAGCACTCTGACGTCACTGGGATTCAGAAAGCCAGAATCTGGAAGCTTCTGCCATCTCAGCGGCCTCTCAGCACCCAAGAAGCTGGAGAAGGGCCCTGGAGAAACCACATTTATGCCTCCAGAAACTTGTCTGCCAGCAGAAAACAGACAGAGGGGGCAGGGAGATGATCACCACCTCACTTCTACTCTCCAGATTTCAGCAAGTGCTTCCAGTTGGCCAAATCTGATTTATATTCAGAATCTTAGCCACAAGAGAGTCTGAGAACAGAGTTCCCAGCATTTCGTCCTCTGCAGGACAAGAAGACACTCTACAAGAGGGTGGACTGCAAGTTGTGTGAGCATCCACCCCCAGTGGTACAGAGAAGCTCTGATACATCTCACACCAGTGGGACAGTAAGGGCCAGTAAAGTTAACGTGCCTCCTGGCTGCTACCATGGACCTCTCTGTACCCTCAACCCCATAGCTCCCTCGGGATAAAACCGCCTTTTCAGAGAAAATGATAGATGCGGAAAAAATACTGCAAACTATGACAAAGGATGACTACTCCCATATTTAAATAGTTCTTATAACTTACTAAAGATGAATATCCGAATATAAAAATAAACAGTGGATATAAACCTAATTCGTTAAAAAGAATGGCCTATGAACAAATAGGTAAAAAGATGCTAAATCTCGATAATTATCAAAGGAAACATGAAGGAAACTAGGAGACGTGTTTTTCAGATTTAAAAAGATTAAGAAGATTGATTTCATGTTACTGAGGGTAGAGGGAACTGGCCTTCCAACTAACCGTTCATATAAGTGAAGATTAATATGAGTTTTCTGGAGGACAGTATACACTTAAATGATCTTTGACCTGTAAGTTCCCTACTAAAGACCTTTGGTAAGGAAAAAGTTAAAAGTCCAAAGAGATAGAGTAATAGAGGCATTCTTCCCAGGATATTTTTTTTGTAATAATTTTTAATAATCTAAATAGGCAGCAAGTATACTGTGTAGTCAACAAAAAGGTTTAGATGTTTACATTTTGGCATGCAAAGATCTCTGTGCAACAGCAAGTGTAAAGAAAGAGTGCAAGATAGCATGTTTGTATACTTCCATCTTAGTTAGAAATATGTGCATTTATAGGTATGTTTACATATTGGAAATATGGGAGGAAATACTTTGGAATGTCAACATTGTCTCTGGATCTCGGGGCTACTATATTCTCTTACCCTGTTCCTTGCATGTTGCTGGGCTGTGGTTTTTTTTTTTTTTTTTTTTTTTCTTTTCTTTAAGCACATGTCACATTTATTAGCAGAAAAGTCCCTATAAAACTTTTTTTCTCCTCTTTGAGAGAAAATTTGGGCTTTGAGAAGCTTGTTTGGCACAGTCATTGCCTTTATTGCCTTCTCCAGATGCTTTAGAAAATCAACCTTCTGAGGCCCCTTGAAGCAAGGATGTTTAGATCTGAGGCCTGGAGCTTGGGGCCATGGGATTAATTAGAGCTGGGGCAGGAGGAGCAGTGAGGAAGGAGATGTGCTAATTTTAGCATCTCTGATAGAGAGTTGTTCCAGGATTCCTGTGATGTCCCCTTGCACGTGCTTAGCTCTGTCCTCCAGCCCCCTTCCCAGTGACTGCAGGGCCAACACACAAAGTAATACACTTTAGCTTGCAACAAAATGATCAAAATCTCTGCTGCCTTAAATAGTGGTATTTGGAACCCTTTGGATGACAGGTCAGGGGGGCCCTCAGCACTCACCCCAGTTTGAGGCTCTGCAATGAAGCCCCTCCGATGCCAGCTTTCCCTTCATCCCCAACATCTTTAAGACAAAGCTCCCCCACCATCCCTAAACTGGACAATACCTCCTGCCCATAAAGTCATCCAGCTCAAATCCTAGGGGCTCTGGCATTTCTGCTCCTCCCCCACTGTTACATAACCTCTTTCACTCTTTCTCCTCTTACCCTTCTTCAGGACAAGGATTTAGAATATATTATTAAAAGTATACTTTGTGGGCTCTTTATAGAATCATAGAGCTTTATTTCTTAAGTGTTGTTAAAGATAGCATAAGTCATAATAGCTTTCTTTTATTTGGTGTCTATTAAATGCCAATCACATTATATATGTATTGCTTTCTTAAAACAAGATGTTGGGATGGCAGTATCATAAGATTTAAACAGGTACTTGGCATGGGGCACCTGAGTGGCTCAGTCGGTTGAGCTTCCGACGTTGACTCAGGTCATGATCTCACAGTTCGTGGGTTTGAGCCCTGCATCGGGTGCTGTGCTGACAGCTCAGAGCCTAGAGCCTGTGTCAGATTCTGTGTCTCCCTCTCTTTCTGCCCTGCCCCTACTCACACTGTCCGTCTCTCTTTCTCTCTCTCAAAAATGAGTAAACATTAAAAAAAAATTTAATCGGGTACTTGGCAAAAGAAGATATATTAAAAAATGGCTAATAAGCCCATGCAATGAGGCCAGACATTTACTGTCAGGAAAACGCAGATAAAAACTATAATGAGATATCAAATTTAAAAGACTGACAATGCAAAAACTTTTGTCAAGGATGCAGAACAACTAGAACTCTCGTACATGGCTAGTAGGAGTGTGAAATGGTGCTGCCTCTCTACAGAACAGTTTGCCAGTTTCTTGTAAAGTTAACTATATGTCTCATATAATCCATCCATTCCCCTGCTAGACTTTTCCCCAAAGAGAAATAAAACATGTCTACTAAATGACTCATACAAGAATTTTCATAGCAACTGTATTCATAATAATCCCAAATTGGAAACAATCCAAATGTCCATCAACCGATGGATAGATAAACAAAATGTGATACATTCACATAATGGAATGCTTCTCCGTGACAAAAAGGAACAAACCACTGAGAGATACATATTAGTTTTCTACGCTGAGTAGCAAATCCCCACAAATATGTTGACTCAAGATAACACCTATTTATCATCTCACAGTTTCTGTAGGTCAGAAGTCTGGGCACAGTGTAGCCATGCCTTCTGTAAGACTGCAATCAAGATATCATCCAGGGCTTGGTTCTTATCTGGCGGTTTGACTGGCAATGGAACCACTTCCAAGTTCATGCAGGTTGTTGGCAGAATTATTTTCCTCGTGGCTTTAAAACCAAGGCTTTTTGCTGGTAACCAGCCGAGGCCACCCTCAGCTCCTGGAGGCTGCCCACAATTTCTTGTCACATGGCCCTTTCCATAAGCCCTTAAACAATATGGCAGCTTGCTCCTTCAAAGCAAGGGAAAAAGAGAGTGAGTCTGCTGGCAAGACAGAGACTTATATAATGTAATGCTGTCTCGAAAGTGAAAGCCCATCACCTTTGCTGTATTCTAGGAACAAGTCCCAGGTCCTGCCCATATTTAGAGAAGGGGATCATATAGGTGCATGAACACAGGAAGCAGGAGTCATGTTGGGCTATCTTCCGGTCCATCTTCCATAACACGTAACACAGAATCTCAAAGATATTATGTTGAGCAACAGAAGCTAGACACAAAAGAGTAAATACTTTATAATTCCATCTGTGTGAAATTCTAGAACAAGTCTAAGTAATCTATAGTCACTGAAAGATCAATGTTTGCCTAGGGAACAAGGGAATGGAGGAGGTTGACTACTGAGGGCACAAGGCAAGTTTTCTAGTGATAAAAGTATTTATCTTGACTGGCGTGATGGTTATATGGGCATATACATTTGTCAAAGCTCATCAAACTATACCTTTTAAATAGATACATTTTATTGTATGCGACTCATACCTCTGTCTTGTTTTTTTAAATAATTTTTTAAATGTTTTTATTTTTGAGACAGAGAGAGAGAGAGAGCGAGCGAGCATGACTGGGGGAGGGGCAGAGAGAGAGGAAGGCGCAGAATCTGAAGCAGGCTTCAGGCTCTGAGCTGTCAGCACAGAGCCCAATGCGGACCTCGAACTTGTGAACTTGAACTTGTGAGCTGCGAGATCATGACCTGAGCTGAAGTCAGATGCTTAACTGACTGAGCCACCCAGGGGTCCCACCTCTATCTTGTTTTTTTTTTTTTTTTTTAATTTTTTTTTTCAACGTTTTTTATTTATTTTTGGGACAGAGAGAGACAGAGCATGAACGGGGGAGGGGCAGAGAGAGAGGGAGACACAGAATCGGAAACAGGCTCCAGGCTCCAAGCCATCAGCCCAGAGCCTGACGCGGGGCTCGAACTCACAGACCGCGAGATCGTGACCTGGCTGAAGTCGGACGCTTAACCGACTGCGCCACCCAGGCACCCCTCTATCTTGTTTTTAATGGCCTTATGAATCTCACATTTTTATCACCATTAACCTATGAGGAAAGTGAGATCCAGAACTTTCCCATAGTCACACAGCTAATGAAGCTAGAATTCTGAGCCAGGTCCAACTGCAAAATCCATTCCTCTTTCCTCTGTCCATAACATCTTATTTTCCTCCAAGCTGCCAGTTTCACAAAGGAGAAAAGCAGAGGCTTGGGGGGCCGAGGAAACATTTGCTAGGTCTTGCCTAGAGTGGCAGAGAGTCTCAAACTTGTGTTTTCTGATTCCAAGTCAAGAGTTCTTTGTACCACTAGCTCTGCCAGACTTCATTAAAGCCTTGTAGCAGATTTTAAGCGTTATTAATGCATTTTTAAATTTATCCATATGTGTCATTGTAAATACACTTAATAATATTGTTCTCTGAAAACACATAATCCTATGAGCCAATTCCTTGAGAGAACAACATATGGTCGTCCATGAAAATAAAGTTTTCAGAAGATATGCTGTATGCTATTGGTTTCTTACCTTCTTTCTTCCCTGTCAAATCCTGAGTCTGTTCAGATGTTTGGTGGCCATATGTTTCAAGGAAACATAGGCCCCTCTCTGGTGCCAGGGGATGAATCTTGATTTCTTTAAGCCAGTTGTGGTCATTCTGTTCCCACTGAGAGAGATGTGTTTAGGTAAGAGCCCAAGATGCAGTTCCAACCAGTGAGGTCTGAGAGGCATCTGCCAGGGGATTCTGGAAAGTCTGTCAAACTTTTTAAAAGCAATACAAGAAAGGGGCCCTTTCCTGCAAGCACAGAGAGCTTGGGTGCTCACTGATAACGTGAAAGGGCAGTACGAGGACTAAAGCCCATCCCTAAGAATAAAAGGACGAAGCATTTAGGTCCTTGAGGATGGTGTTGAGCCCCTGATTTACTCACTTCTGTGACTCCCTCATTTCAGTGATATAAGTAATACACTTTATTGACTTTGTCATCGTTCTTATTTGTAGCCCAAATCATCTTGCATACAGAAGATATAAGCAGATACTGTCAAAAATCTTTTTCTTGCACCCAACTCCATGACACATAAAATTCTTATAAGCACTGATTGGCACTACATTACATTCAGAGTTGTATGGCAGGAGGGACATCTGGGTGGCTCAGTCGGCTAAGCGTCTGACTCGATTTCGGCTCAGGTCATGATCTCATGGTTCGTGAGTTCGAGCCCCACATTGGACTCTGCACTGACAGCATGGAGCCTGCTTGGGATTCTCTCTCCCTCTCTCTGTCCCTCCCCCACTCATGCTCTCTCTCTCTCAAAATAAATAAATAAACTTAAAAGTTGTATGGCATACATTGTGTGAATTAGTTTCATTCTCAGAAGTGTTTTTTGATAGCTAAAGATTAGAAACAACCTGTCCATGTGGATTGGACAAACAAATTAGCAAAAAGCCATGTAATGAGATACAATTAAAACTAAAGAAGTATATCCACTTGTACCGATATGAAATGATTTCTAAGGTGTGCTGCTATGTAGAAAAATGAGTCAGAGCAGTATAGAGAAGACTGAAGTCTCTGGTCATGGGAAAGCATCTGAAGTTCATTGCCAGGACTGGTGGTATAGGCAAGGAACTTGGAAGGTAGACACGACCCTAAGCAGAATTTTCACCAGGGATGGGACCCTGAGGTCCCCGAGGTCCCTGAGGTGTTAAGTGATAATGGCACTGTGAGAAGCATGTTACTAACAACAGCAGGAAGTCTGTGAAACCCACGGGTGGAGCTATAACATGGAAAGAGCTGGCAAGATCAGCTTCTGGAAGGCAAGCCTCAGGGACTGGGCGGGCACATAGCACTGTTGTATGTGTCTCATGTACATGAATTTTCTATGTTTAAGGTATTCGAGAAATTTTTTAACAAGTCATACTCATAGAAACTCTGCCAAATGTCACAAATGCTACCTACCTATCAGCATCAATGTTTAGCTAAGATAACATTTAAAAAAATTTTTTTTGAAGTTTCTTTCTTTATTTTGAGAGAGAGGCACAGAGAGAGGAAGAGAGACAATCCCAAGCTAATGCCAGGCTCGAACTCATGGAACCATGAAATCCTGACTTGAACACAAACCAAGTGTCAGACACTTACCCGACTGGGCCACTCAGGCACTCCCAGCTGACATAACATTAATCAAGGGCTCTCTATGTGCTGGACTGTCAGCCTCAACTCTATCTGAATTGGCTTCTTTGATCCTTGTAGCAACACTGTGAGATGCATGCTATTATTATATCCTATTTTTTTACAGCTGGGTAAACTGAGGCATCAACTACTGTTTCAGGATCACACAGTTGTGAAGTGGTAAAAGCAGGAATTAAGCCCAAAGTCCATGCCCATAACATTCCACTTATTGACCTCTAGGGTTATTGGAGGGTTTAAATGAGCTCATGTGTGCTTAGCCAGCATTTGCCTTAACCAGACATTCTCAAAGAGTAGTCCATGCAACAGCAGTGTTAAAATTTTGTTAGAAGTATATTTAAATACTTAGATACGTCGCCCAGGTCAGCCAGACTTGGCTTTATGTGATCACTGCATGCCGACATGTCGTCTCCTGAACAACACTGAGTATATGAAGTGCCCCCTGCCCCCCAGAAGCCGGGAAAAGAATAAATCCATGCCCCGCTGAACCTTGAGGAAACATACCTAAGGATTGTATATATAGTTACCACCTTGCTTTCTTGTTCCACTGCCACTTACTGACCATCACTATGGACTCAGCAGGGAATTATCCTGTGGTCAATCAGTGGTAGCTGATGTGGTCTCAGGAGGTACTCAGACCCAACCATTCCTAGTCTGGCTTTGTGATCTGTGCACACCAAAACTGGCTGAATAATTCTTCTGCTTTTTTTAGCCACTCCATGGGACAGAAATCTCAAACTCCTTCCTTCCTCCATGCCTGTCACATAATAGATGCTGAGTTAAGGTGCACTGAATGAAGGTGCCTTCACAGCTCACCTAGTGGCAGCTGTCTTTTTTGCGAAGAGCACCCAACAGTTCTCAGCCCTGGCTGCCCATGATATCAACCTGGAGAGCTTCTAAAACCTTCCAGCCCCAAGCCAAACACACCAGAATCTCTGCAGGTGGGGGGAGGGGGGCTGAAAAGAGGGAAGAAGAGGTGTGAATGGTTTTGAGAGCTCCCCCAGGTGATTCCAATGTGCAGTCTGGATCGAGGGCCCCTACGCCAGAAGGAAGAAGCCTCCGGCAGCTGCCAAACCAGCAGAGTCACAGTTTGAGATGCAATGGGTAAAGCCCAGATGGCTTCCTCGAAAGCTGCTTCTACCCTCTACGTCTTTGATGGGCGTGTGAGCTGGGCTGGAAGCAGCCAAGATCCTGTCTTAGGAAGTTTCTGTGCACAGAGAAAGGTGCAGCTGGAAGCATTTATGCTGGAAACCCTGACTGGGTGATAGTCCTAAAAATCATTGCCATATGTCTCCAGCAGGGAGGGCAGGGCCCACGTTTGTTCCCTCCACCCTCCACAGCGTTGCCTTCATCCACTGCTCAGTCCTCACCCAAGGGGGCCCCTGGAGAAGCTTCATTCAGTTTAACAATTTTATGGAGCATCTAGATTGCCCGCAGTAGGCCAGGCCCTGGAAATACAGATATAAATCCAACATCACCCCTTCCCTGGTGGAGTTCACAGCTCAGAGGGAGAAACGGGAAATAAATCTACAGCTCAGATAGGGTATGATAAGAGCCATGAGGGGGGATAGTACAGAGAAGAGAGATTAGAGGAGGCGGGTTAGGAGGGGGCTTGAGAAGGCTCCCAAAGGCTTCTGAGAAGTAGTAACGACACCGAGGGGTTTTTTTCTTTTTCTTTTGAAATATTCATATATATTTTTCAAAGTTAGGAATAACTTTAAACATGGATAATTGAACACCTCAATCTAACAAATATTAACATTTTGCCATGCTTACTTCAGATCCTTTAAAAAAAAACAATTCTAGGAGTGCCTGGGTGGCTCAGTCAGTTAAGTGTGCAACTTCAGCTCAGGTCATGATCTCACGGTTCGTGGGTTCAAGCCCTGAGTTGGGTTCTGGGCCAACAGCTCAGAGCCTAGAGCCTGCTTCGGATTCTGTGTCTCCCTGTCTTTCTGCCCCTCCCCTGCTTGCACTCTGTCTGTCTCTCTCTTTCTCAAAAATAAACATTTAAAACAAACAATTCTAAAGCATTTCAAGCATTAAAAAAGTACAGAGAGGGGCGCCTGAGTGGCTCAGTCGGTTAAGCGTCCGACTTCAGCTCAGGTCACGATCTCGCGGTCCATGAGTTCGAACCCCGCGTCGGGCTCTGGGCTCATGGCTCAGAGCCTGGAGCCTGCTTCTGATTCTGTGTCTCCCTCTCTCTCTGCCCCTCCCCCGTTCATGTTCTGTCTCTCTCTGTCTCAAAAATAAATAAACGTTAAAAAAAATTAAAAAAAAAAAGTACAGAGAATAATATAACAAACACCCATATACTGAGGTACACCCATTTTGAAGCCAGGCTACCTGCCTCTGCAGTGTGACACTGGAGAAGTTACTTAATATCTCTGTGCTGCTGTCTTGTTTTTAAAAACATCTACCTCAAAAGGTAATTGTCAGCATTAATTAAGGTCAATCTTTTAAAAAGACAAAAGGTCCTCACACACACTATGTGCTTAATAAACAGTTACCTGTGTGTTCTTGACCCTGCTTGTTGGAATCTTAACATTCTGCTGCATTTGTTCTAGATTTTTTTTTTTTATAAACAGAGGTATCATATTATAGATACTTTTAAAGAACCTTCTGTATACCCCTCCCTGCTCTGACTGCTAAGATAGAATAAATGTTAGCTGGGAGGTCAGCGTGGGCAAGTCCACGGCAGGGCACGGGGCAGGGGAGACCCTGGCTTCTGAGGACCACCTCCAGTCGGGTCAGAAAGGAAGGTGGGCTATGGTCAGGGGAGGAGACTGGAGAGATGGCCGGGGCTCGGAGGACCATGAAGAGCCCAGGTGTTGTCCATGAACCCTACCTGGGAGCCCATTTCCCTTCACAGACCTCACGTCCAACTCTCTCCTGCTGGGAAATCCTCAAGGTCCCTTTTAATGGCTCCCTTCAAAACATCAACAAAAGACAAAAGATAAAGAAACCTCAGCCACCACTCTTGCTCCCCAATCTGGGAAGTTCCGCCATGTATGGGCTAGCTTTGAGGAAAGAGGGGAGATCCAGGGGAGCAGCAGGAAGGGGACTTAGCCTTCCTGAAGCCATTGCCACCTGAGTGCCCCGGTGGCAGGAAAGAGTGATTTAAGGCTGTAGCCCAGCCAGGAGCATCTAGCTTCCCTGGGCCCCAAGACTCTTGCCCTGAGCAATTAGCTTGGGGAAGGAGGCTTCCTGGGAACCGTGTGCCCCACCAGGTGGATATTTCATGCCGAGCGAGCTGATGAGAGGGCCCCTGACTTGTTGGATCGTTAACCTGACAGAAGCACATATGTGGCTTGTCAGGCATGGATATTTGTGGAGAAGCCTCGGGTACAAGTACTCACTACCGCCCAGCCCGGGTTGCAAATGCGTTCTCCCGTCACCTCCCCGAAGTACCATCATTTTTTATCTCAAAATGGGCTGCCCCCACCTTCCCCTCCCCTCTGCTTCTCCAGCATCCGGTCCGGCCGCTGCAGAGGAACAGCTGCTCTGAGGTCCGTCTCTCATCAGCTGCCTTATCTCCCTGATGAATAATGTTCCCCTTCCCTGAGCAGCAGCCTGGCAGGAGGCCCACCCCGCATGGAGCAGGCCGCTGACAGCCGTCGGAGCCCAGGCAGCTGTGGGAGAGCGGGGCGGCCCCCTGGCCCCTGCATGGGGTGAGGGCCGAGCCCCCACCTCACAGACACATGCCGCCCCGGGGCCCCCCAGCACCAGCGAGCCGCAGCTCCCAGACTCCGCCATTCCAAGCACATCTCAGTCCCCAGTCACCGAAAACACAGGCACATGCATCCTGCCCCTCAGGGGTGGGGACTGTTTATGGTAGATGCAATTTGTACCTAGCAGTACAAACCTCTACACTGCATAGTTCTGTGACCCTGGGAGCATGTTTAGTCACTGCAGGTCTTGGTTTCCCGCATCTGCAGAATGGGTTAATGACAGTGATGTGTGGACGCTGTGGTTCTCTGCTCCGACCCACTTTGCCAGCCAGTGCTCCCATCCCCCAGCACTGTGAGTGCCATGGTAACAACTGTGCCACCAGCTTCTTCAGAGCCTTTGGCTGAGGGCACCTGTATCCCTGAGAGAGCCCAAAGGCTGACTCCCTCTGTTACCCTTCCCCCTTTTGTCAGGGGACTTGGTAACTGAGTGATACTGAGGGCATAAAAACCCAGGCCTCTCTCCTTAAGGTGGGACAACTTCAGAGCCCTGGAATTAGGCCAAGACTGGACTTTACCCACAACTACACCTCTCCTTGGCTCCTTCCCCTTCCTTTCCCGCTTCCCTCACTCCCTTACAGCTTTGCCTCAAGAGCACACCCTCCCTCCGTGAGTCATAGATTTTTGGAAGCTTGTTTTGGGCTTGGCTTCTAGGGGACCCAGCCCTAGATAAGTACCTACTTCACAGGGGCTTTATGTGAGGATTTGATGAGATAAGGCTTGAAAAGCCCCTTGGAGGTGCCCGGCACTCAGCAAGTACTCAGTAGCTGGTAATCTCGATTCTTACCAACTACTGCTATGTGACAGAATGTCCCAAGAGAACTCAGACAGACACAACAGAGGGGTGGGTGTTGAAAGCCTTGGTTCTGAGTCTGGAATTGGAGGCAGCCACCCCAGGAAGGGCCCTCAGAGGTCGCTTAGCCCAACTTCCTTTGTTCCAGTGAGGACGCTGAGGCCCAGAGAGAAGCAGCAGGTTCAGAGACCCACAGCAAGTCAGGGGCTGATCGGACTCGGTGATGTCTTGCTTTCTCCCCTCATTCTGCCTGCCATTTTGGCATCTTCACATCCTTTTCCCCTACTAGTTGCTGAAGTGTTGTTGACTTTAGATGGTCCAGAACCCTGAGAAGTGAAGTCAGAGAACAGCAATTTTTGTGGATCTCTTTAGCACCTACTATGTGCCTCAGGCACTCAGGGAAGGATCCACAAATGTCTACACCAACCGCTGGTTGTGGCAGAGAGCTCACCTGTTTTCACATGTGTATTTGGGGGGGGGGGGTGGTTAACTCTAACTTTCCCAAGAAATGAATAATGCCAGCCCATTCTACAGGGGAGGTATTATTAAAAGAGCAAGCTTTGCAAGACAGTAAGAGCAGGCAGGTAGGCAAGGGTATTTCTGGACTTGCTTTGTTTCCATTTTAAACACTTAGGAATATTCTTAATTTCCACAGTGCTCTCTCTGAATGCCACTTTGACATCCCCTTCCTTTTCCCCAAGTCTACAGAGTTACAAACATGAAACAGATCATGTCTTCTCAGGGGCAACTGTGGTCCCATGTGATTGGAGTATATAGTACCCCAGGGGACGGCCCTAGTGGAACTCAAGAAGTAGACCAAAACCACAGCGGATGCAGGACTTTCTGTGTCATTCAAAAGTATTTGGGCTTCAGTCTACAAATAGCGGGCAGCCTCCACAACCCTTTGTCGAGGACAGTGACACACTTGGATGTGGGTCCTACAAAGATCTCTCTGGGCACTGTGAAGAGGAGACTTGAGAGGCAAGGTGAGACCTCTGTCCCCAGAAGGAGACACCCTCAAACAGGTGAAGAGTTTGGTAGGAGGCCACAACTTGTGAGCTGCCAGGAGACACCATGTGGGTAATTTCCACATGAGTAAGACGCCCTGGGGGTGCTAGGAATGGAGGGTAAGGAGAAATCACTGAGGAATTTGGGGAGGCAGTTCCTGAGCATGGGGAGTGGCATGGACAGAGTGTACCATGAATGGATGGAAGATGAGTGTGGGAGGCAGCCGAGCCAGTGGACTCGTGCAGAGGAGATGGAGCTAAGAGGAGGCCCAGGCGACGTTCAGGGGGAGCACTGAATGCCAGGTGAAGAAGTAGGAACTCCCACCGGTACGCAGTAGAAGCCACTGGAGGGTCTTGAGCAGCAGAGTAGTACGAGGAAAGCAGGATTTGAAGATCAGTCCAGAAGAGGCATGCAGAAGAGATTGCTGGCAGGAGAGCTACCTCCCCAAGTTGGAAGTCATGCACTGACCACTTACAGGCCACACGCTCTGTCCAGACAAGTTGGGTTTGCCTACTCAAGGTGGTCAAGTACTTTTAAAAAGGGAGATTTCATGTGAAAGATTTCACATGAAAGGCAGGTTTCTAGCTTCATTTGAAAAACAGGATTTGGTAAGACTGGACCAAGTATTTCTACAGGGCCATCACCTGCTAGAGTTGGGTCACCATGGTCCCTTTAGGTACTGCTTTGAGTTCCATGAGAGTTTTCCCATAGAAATCCTGCTTCATTTATTTTTGGTGCCAGTCTGCATGGTGATTTTTAAAACTTCTCTTGAATGAGTCATCAAAATTTTAGTTTTTGAGAATTTCATATAAATATCCAGATTTGGGCTTTAAAAAAAAGTCATTAGGGCCATCTGGGACCTCATTCCTACGTGGCCATAACAACTAGAGCCCAGGCTGTTCTACCATTCACCAGCCCTCTCCATTCCCCCTGGTTCTCTACAGAGACCTGTGTTAGCTGCCATTTATCTAAGGGGTTGTCTTTGCCTACAGAAGAATGAAATGTTTCTTGAACTCAAGTCATTATGAAAAGTGGGAAAATGAAAGATGGAGTAAGTTGTGTGCAAAACAGTCCAGAGACAACATTGTGGAAATTAATAATAATCCTATGTGTTTACTACGGAAACAGAGAATATTAGATGCCACCGAAGGTCCTACTAGAACAGGCTAGCCCACTTCATCCAGCCCTGAGGTCACCCACTTGGGCCCTGTGGCATTTAACCTGGAAGTCCCTGGGGTAGAGGCAGGGAAAATGAGTAACACTCAACAGTTTGGACTCTGAGCCGGGACCTGTGCTACAGAGAGGAATAAGGTAAGGGACTGTGACCCCAGGGACTAGGAACTGAGGGTCTATTGAGATGTCCTGGGAATGAGGTAATGAGAGGAACACCAGAGGGAGAGGGAAACTCTTCTGGAGGGGAGAATCAGCAACACTGGTGGCTCTTTGCACAGCTGGTGTCAGAGAGAAGAGTTGCAGATGACTTTAGGGCGACAGATCCTGGGCTTCTGGGAGCATGGTGGGTAAGAGAGAGAGGGAGAGAGAGATCCCATTTTGAGGGAGGCTGATAACTTGAGGAGCTGAGTATTCAGGTGAGTGGATGGTGCTGGTTGCGGAGTGCTTATGCACGTTGACTTTGAATCACTCAAGTCTCATGTGGACCTTGTTCTTGCTGTGCTTAATCTCTCTGTGCCTTAGTTTCTTGAAAATACTCTCCTCCAAGCAGGATCCTGGTGGGGATTAAAGACAGCACAATTAAAAGCTTCAAACAAAAAAACCAAAAGCTTCCTCCTGGCTCAGAGGAAGTTCTAGGTAAATCCAAGTCATTTTCACTCTTGCCTGTGAGGACAAGATGGCCAACCCACTGAACGGAGATGATTCCACGGGCAAAGAAGCAACATGGAGACTTGGAGAAGAAGCACAGGAAGGGAGAAGATGGTGAAGTGAGGGGCCAGGAAGAAGCAGCTGGGAGAAAGGAGAGAGGGAGGAAAAGGTTTGGGAAGGAGGAGCGAGATCATGCTACAGAGGCCACTGAGGAGCCTTATAGCAGGGGTTCACCACTGGAGGAAATTTGCTCCCGAGGGCTCTTGACATGTCTCCAGACGTTTGTGGTTGTCACAACTGGGCTTGGGGATGCTATTGGATCTAGTGGGTAGTGGCCAGGAATTTCCAAACACCCTACACTGTACAGGACAACCCCCCACAACAAAGAATTATCCAGCTCTAATCATCAATAATGCCGAGATTGGGAAACCCTGCTCTAGAGCCAGGAGGCTATCGGATTTGACTCATGGGTACACCACTAACAGATTTGTGATCCTGGCAAGTTTTTTAACTGCTCTGTGCCTCAGTGTCCTTATCTGGAAAATGGGGGTGATGATAATACATACCTTGTGGGACTGCTGTCGGACTTACATGAATGAAGATATCCACAGGGCTTGGAATAGAGACTCATAGTACATTAGTGATTATTAGAAATCAGGAAAAGGGAGGGCATAGAAGCTTCATCTCACTTTGGCATTTTGGAGTGACCTCAGTGCAGTTTCACGAGGTGGAAAGAGGCTGGGCCAGATGCAGAGGGTTTTGGAAATGGTATATGGGAATTGGGGCTAGCAGGTATAGACTTCCCTGTCTAGCAGTTGTAGCAATGGAAGGAAGAAGGGGCTAATTATGACTGCCAGGCCAGTGTGGTTCACATCCATTTATTTGTTGATGCCAACCTAAAGTTTTGATTAATGCCCAAACCGTTTTATAGTCAACTCCTGAACATAGAGGGTGTTACAGGTGCTGATCCCCTGCACAGTCCAAAATCTGTATATAATGGTTGACTCCCCCAAACTTAAGTACCAATAGCCTTCTGTTGACTGGAAGCCTTACCCAAATAATATAAACAGTCAATTAACACCTATTATGTATGTTATATGTATTCTATGTTGTATTCTTACAACACAGTAAGCTAGAGAAAAGAAAATGTTATTAGGAAAGGAAGAGAAGATACATTTACAGTGCTGTACTGTAGTTACTGAAAAAAAAAACCTGTTTATAAGTGGACCTGAGCAGTTCAAACCCATGTTGTTCAAGGGTCAACTGTATAACAAAAGTGGAAAATTTCAAAACAAATCACCTGCAGCCTCACCACCTTATCAAATTAGGAATTTTCCATCTCCTCTTCCAGGACCATAATTTTTACTGTGTTATGATGGTCATAACACAGATTCCCTTTTCTGTTGTTTTATGTCACATGAAATTGTCCTATAAGCATTTTCCATGATGTTACATCATTGTTATATTTATCATTTTTTCCAAGATGAAGATAGCCTCATTGTTTTTTCCTGGTTGTAAAAATACTCTGTGCCTTTTGTCTTTTTTAATGCCAAGAGTACCAAAAAGTCTGAAGAAGAATATGATAACCCCTGTTTTCCATCCCACTCTTCAGAGATAACCAGGGTAACATTTTGATAAACATCCTTCCAAGCAAATCTCCATGCATTTATTGATGTGTTGATTTGTTCATTCTTTTACGTAAATACGAACATTACTTGTCAGTCCATCTTTAGCCTTAAAGTGGAAGTTTCTTTTTTGTTGCTGAGTAGTATTTCATTGTGTGTGTGTGTGTGTGTGTGTGTGTGTGTGTGTGTGTGTGTGTGTTATATATATTATATATATATATATATAATATATATACCACATCTTCTTTATCCATTCATCAGTTGATGGACATTTAGACTCTTTACATAATTTGGCTATTGTTGATAGCGCTGCTATAAACATTGGGGTCCATGTGACCCTATGAATCAGCACTCCTGTAATAAAATCTTGCCATTTGCAACAACGTGGATGGAACTGGAGGGTATTATGAATAAGCTAGTCAGAAAAAGATATCATATGTTTTCACTCATATGTGGGATTTGAGAAACTTAACAAGACCATAGGGGAAGGGAAGGAAAAATAAGTTACAAACAGAGAGGGAGGCAAACCATGAGAGACTCAAATACAGAGAACAAACTGAAGGTTGATGTTGGGGTGGGGGGGTTGGGGGAGAAGGGAAAATGGGTGATGGGCATTGAGGAGGGCACTTGTTGGGATGAGCACTGGGTTGTTGTGTGTAAACGATGAATCCCGGGAATCTACTCCCTAAGCCAAGACTACAGTGTATACACTGTGTGTTAATTAATGTGACAGTAAATTATTTTAAAAAATAATAATGGACACCTGGGTGGCTCAGTCAGTTAAGCGTCTGACTTAGGCTCAGGTCATGATCTCACAGTTCATGAGTTCAGGCCCCTCATTGTGCTGTGTGCTGACAGCTCAGAGCCTGGAGCCTGCTTTGGAATCTGTGTCTCCCTCTCTCTCTCTGCCCCTCCCCCCCAAAAAAAATGATAAACATTTAAAAAAAATTTTTAAGTGGTAGTTTCTTATTGTTGGGTTGGGGTTGGGGTTATTGTCTTGGGAAGTGGGGAGGCAGCAGGGGATAAGCACATACAAGAGCAAAGGAGGCCAGGAAGTTCTGAAAGTGGCGAGGAGGAGGAAATACTGGCGATGGGCAGTGTACCCATTTCCTGAGGCTGCTGTGGCCAAGCACCGCAGGCTGGGTGACTTCAGCAGGAGAAATGAATCCTCAATATGGTGATGGAGGCTGGAAGTGTGTGATCAAGGTGTCAGCAGCACCATGTTCCCTTCTCAAGGATGTAGGGAGGGTCCTTCCTGGCCTCTTCCCAGCTTCTCGTGGTTACCACCAATTCTTGGTACTCCTTGGAGTGTAGACCTATCGTTCCAGTCTTTGATTCCTTCATCACATGGCGTTCTACTCTTCCTCTCTGTGTGTCTGTATCCAAATTTCCCTCTTCTTCTAAAGACACCAGTCATTGGATGAGGGCCCAGTCTACTCCAGTATGACCTCATCTTAGCTTGATTAAATCTGCAAAAACCCATTTCCAAATAAGGTCACGTTCACCAGTAACAGGGATTAAGACTTCAGTGTACCTTTCGGGGGGACACAGTTTAACGCATAACATGTGGGGTTCCCCAGAGTGACGGAAGAGGAGGGTGGAGCAAGGAGAGAGCAGCAAGGACTCCTTCTCTGAAATGAAATGAGAGGGCAGGACAGAGAGATGGAGATTCTGAGTCTCAGAAGGGAGATGAGGAAGCCCACTTCCTCCAGCAACTCACGTCTGTGTTTTATTAACCTCCTAATGGTTCACAAAGGGGGCCACGGGATTCATCAGAGAGCCCGGCCGTCCAAAAGCCCCACTGGGCCCCTTCCCCACCATCGTTATGCTGCGCCGCTGGCAGCTGCCGTGCGGGCCCCACAGCCTCGCTGCAGCATCCTGTTGTCCTCTCCTTGCCAGACTGTTGGTTGGCTGCCACCTAATTTCTTTTCAGCCTGGACTAATTTCTTGCAGTCCTCAGGCTGGTGGGAAGCATCCCTAACTCCCAAAGTCCTTCCATATGGCTCTCCGTCTGCAAAGTGTGCACATCCTCTCTGTTCTATCCTTGTCACAACACGGTGGTCCATAAACACTCAGGGGTATGCAGACCATTTCAGTGTTTTGAACTCCCCCTGTCCTTTTTCTCTGGACACCTGTTTCTGCTGGTTTTTATCAGTTCTGTTGGTCTCACTTCTCCAGATTTGGTACCCAAGGTTGAGTTTTCAGATAGAGAAGGATTAAGGAGTGTGGAGACACTCCAGAGGGAACCTGAAGCCTCTCTCTGCTGGTGAACACCTATGTCAGAAAGTCTAGAGCCTTCCCAGGCACAGTTGAGGTCAGATCTGGGCGTGATGGGTCAGCATGGCCGAAATCAGCATCATCATCACCCTTTGTCATCCTGACCCTCGGGGAATGAGGGACCGTTACAAAATTGCAGTCAAGTGGCTGAGATTAATGAGGCTTCTGCTTATTAACTTAGGTCCCAGGCACAGCCTAGCCAAGATCTGTTCTTGCCACCACAGTTTCTGCATATTTGAGGAAATCATTACACTTCTTTGATGGTTAAAAGTCACTCAGGCTTTGCCGCCTGCCTCCTGACATTGCCTGAAGCACCCTGTAATCTCCCAGCAGTGCATCACCTGTCCCGTCTCTACCATTTATTTATATGTTGTCCTTGGTTTTCCTCTCCAATACTGACAACCACTTCTGACAAAGCTCTGGAACCAGGGACCCAAGTGATACAGCTCATATTAAGTCTAAAGCTGAAATAACGAGAAAACCCAGGCATAGGCTACAGCTGGGATGTGCTGATTTGTATGGTATTGAAGGAGGCCGCCTTGCCCAGGCATGAAAGATGCAGGGCTTGGACCCAGTGGGACCGTGGAGACAAGGGGGCAGGAAGGGGCTCATGAGAGCCATTGAGACTTTTTACCCAGCCTCATCTCTTGCCAACACCTCCTCAGACCTTATATTCCAGCCATGTAACCAATTGCAAACTTTGCCATTTCCTCCCAATATTAGAGCAAGAGTGATGGCAGGCAACAGACCCAAGTCAGGCCAGTGTAGGCATCAAAGGGAACTTAATGGTTCATATAACTCAGAAGAAAAAGATGGTTACAGGTGCCATTCCCTCTACCTGGAATACCTGCAAACCCCTGCCCACATGGCAAACCCCTACTTTCCTGTTAAGACCCAAGCCTCCCGGTACACACTTATCCACACCCACCCCCAGACAGAGTTGAATACACCTTTGGTCCGCCTTCATACCTTGTACATGCCTCTATTATTTCACTTACTCATGGGTGCATTTCGTGAGTCCTAGTCCTTTAGAATTGCACTCAACTCCTCTTGGACTGTGGGTTTCCTGAAAGCAGGGATCATGTCCCTGTCATCTCAGGGTCTCCGGCCTCTACCGGGGACTTCAGCCCACTGTCAGGGCCTGAGAACTGCTGGTGGCCACATTCTTGGATGTTGGGGTGACATCAGGGCATGGCCATTCCTTGACTGGATAGAGAGGCTGAGGTGCTGGGTATGGAGGGCAGAACTTCATGCCACAGGTCGCCTGACTCAAGTCACTAATTTCTCTGCATTCCTTGCAAATCCCTCATACCACAAACTGTCAGGAAGGACCCTGTGCATTCTATGTAGCAATGATTGGCAGTATTCAAACCATAACATGTGCCTGGTTTGCCCAGATATATCACTCATATTAAGTGTTTGTTTTTCCACATATTATACTTGAGGATGTTAAGAGGTCATGGGGTCCATCTTGAATTCCCTGGGGTTAAAACTTTCTTGATGATGCTAACATATCTCCAGAAGTATAGAACATGTTACCTTGTAAGGCAGTCCCTAGTTGTTAGGGGCCACATGCTATCTCCTGGAAATTCTGGCTGTCAGTCCCAGTTCTCTTCACTAGGACCACAAATAAAGAGGTCCCTCCCTTTTCCAGTGATCAGTTCACCTCGTTCTCATTCATTTGTTCACTCATTTATACATACGTTCATTAATTCAGTCATTCATTTAAAAACATTGGTATGGTCTATTTTGTTCAAGACAAGCATGTCCTCTGTTCTCATTGAGCTGTCATCTTTAGAGGGAAGAGACAGCAATAAAAGACTAAACAGATAAAACAGGAGAAATAAAGTTGCCACAAGAGCTGTAAAGAAAGGAAAATAGGGCAATATGGGGTTTGGGGCAAACTTCAATAGAGTGAGCAGGACAGGTGTCTTTGAGGAAATGCATCCAAGCTGATGAGTAAGTGAGGAGATCGAGGCCCCCTGGGCACCACTTGGGGAGGAGCATACAGGGAGAGAGTTAGAGGAAGAGAAGGTGTCAGTGTGGCTCAGGGGAGGTGAGGGAGGGAAAAAGGTAGAAAGTGAGGATGGAGAGGTGAGCAGGGGCCTTGTTGCCATGGTAAAGAGCCTAGGATCTGTTGTCAGAAAGAGGGAGCCTTCAGAGGGCTTTCAGCAAGGAACAGCTGTATAATTTTGAAAGAGCACTTTGAGTACATCTTGAGGTAGGTTTCCAAATCCTTAAAGACAAAGAGGAAGTGACCACTACTTTTATTTCAAAGAATCAGAAAGATTCCAATTTAGAGGTGAGTTCTAGAAGTCCTCGAGAGAAAGTGCCTCATAATATCTGGGACTGGAATTGGAGTCTCCCAAGATAGGCCCTAAGATACTCCTCTTGGAAGATGATCTTGGAAGGGCACCCTCTTTGTCTAGAGAGCCAGATCTGCTTCCCAACCCCAGCTCCGCCCCACTAGGCTATGTCTCTCTTACGAGTTCTCCACAAACAGTGAAAAACTGGCAGGCTAGCCAGCATGAGACCTTTAATTATTTCCTCCTGGGCAGAGTGGAGTTACCCCCAGTAAGACACCAAGTTTGCTGCCACTGTTTTCTCTGGGGAAAGTCACGCTGCTGGGTATAAGAGGTGTCTCATTGTGAGAACCAGGGCCCTAGAAGACCCTCTGATCATCAAAGCAGAGAAGTAAAAAACGGAGAGACTCATAGTTTTGACTAAGAGGAAATAGAAAATGAATTTATATGGTTTTTTGAAGGTGCGCAGCCATTAAAAAAAAAGGCAAGCAAACAGCTAGTAAATATTTTGCCACACAGGACAGTGTGATAAAGGGCAGCATCCTATACACAGAAATCACGTCAGTAAAGAGATGTGGGCAGAATTTTACAGAAAAGAAAATGCAAATGGTTAATGGAAGTACTCAAACTCACCTAAGTCAGAGATATGCAAGGTAAGACAGCTGTGGGGATACAGAGTATCTTGGGGAAAGTTGCTTATCAAATTTAAAACATGTATTTTTTTTAATGTATCTTAAAAAAACTGCTGTGCTGGTGGAGCTGCCGTGATATAGACACTGTCATGTACAATAGGTGGTATACACGTTTAAAAGATTTGGGTACGTTTGGGTACTTTAAAAAAATAATTCATACCCTTTGAGCCCATAATCCCACTTCTTAAAATCTATCTTAAGGAAATCGTTAAAAAGGAAGGCATTGATTTGTGTGCAAAGATATATGTGTGTGAAGTATTGGAAGTAGCCTACTTGATAATAGTGGATGATAATTTGACTTAATTATGGTATATCCATTCAGTAGACGGTTAGGTGGCCATTAGAAAGGATATTTTTGAAGATATTTTGTTAGGAGAAATGCCTACACTATAATATGTGGAAAATAGGAAAGTAATAATTAATAGAAAGCATGAAGTCAATTATGAGTATGAATGCATATTATATACATTAAAAATAGATCATTGGATTGTAATGTACATATAAGGAAGTACATACAAGGTTATTAGGGATTTTCTCTGAGTTGAGAATTACAAGTAATTCTGTTGACATTTTTGTGTTTTCAAGGGTTTTTTTTGTTTGTTTCACACAATGAACATGTGTTACTTTTACAATCAAATGAAAGCAGAAAATGGCTATATTTTGTCAGTGCTCTCTATTGTCATCAGATCCCTGTTAGAGACCCGCCACTCGCCCCTTCTTTCCTTCCCTCTGTTGCTGTAAGAGCCAATTAAGTGGAGCACAGGAGCAGGAAAACCAGAGGAGGGACCTGGGTGCGACCTCCTGCTCTGGCATGGTTTTGCCTGGTGTCCTGGGACACATCACTGCCTTGCTATGGGCCTCAGTTCCCCCATCTGTTAAATCCATTAGTTGGACTGGTTCAGCTCTAAGAATGCAATAAGGATATAGGCGTAATAATTCCAAGCCTCTAACCCAACTACAGAGTGATGTGATTGACCATTTCCATGAGCCCAGTGTCAGCCATACCCAAGATGTCACCATCCACATGTCTCCTCTGGGATGAGTTACAACTTCATGGGCGAGACCCTTGCCATTTCCTTTAGGGACGAGGAAGTAATATTCATGTACATCATTGATTCCTCCAACACATACTTACTACACCCCATGTATGCTCCATGGTGCCAGGCCCTGGGGTGTACAACGAGACCCAAGCTCAGAACAATTTGGGAAATGTCTGCACCTGCTGCACGTTCTTTCCTTCTGTCTCCACTGGGACAAGTCCTTCCATTTGACGGTTATTTTAACTTACATTTGAATTATTTTAAAGAGAAGCAGTTTATTTGAAGCTAAGTGTCTTAACTCTGGGTGAGACAAACAGATCATACCATTTTGAGTGTAAACCACCCACCCATTGGGAAGCTGATTATCTCATGTGAGCTAGAAGTGAGGAATCTAGAAATAGATGGAACCTTGGCAGTGTGAGCAAAACAGTGTGTGAATCCACCTGGAGCTATGTGATGGAGGGAAGAAGAGTATATGGACTTGGAGCGAGATCACCTGAGTTCACACATGGCTCCCCTGCTTCCCAGCTTTGTGACTTGGGGAAGTTTATGACTTCTCTGAGCTGTGTGTTCCCATCTATAAAGTGGAGAAATAGTCCCAACCTTACCCAGATCTGCTTGTAAGTGCTAATCAGGATCACGTCTCCAAAGGGGCCCAGCAAAGAGCCTGGCATGTTCTTGGCCATCATATTAATACTCTTGCTGCTTTCCAGAGGTTGCTACTTGAAAGGGACATGTTTGAAATATACAGGGTATATATAAATATATACATATTACGTATATATAGGTATATATATATACATACCATGCTGCATGGTAGTTGAGAACTAGGGCCATGAGGTTACACCTATCTGACCCTGCTATGTACCTGCAGTATGTCTTTTTGAGCAAGTGACTTAATCTTTGTGAGCCTCGGTGCTATGCACATAAAATGAGCAAACCTTTTGGAAATTTCTTTAAAAAAAGAGAGAGAGAAAGAGAGAGTTTTGTTCGAGCCCCAGTTACGACAGCTGCCAGGGACACACGGTTTTTAGAAACAGGAGAGTGCTCCAGTAAGGAAACATTTGATGGAGAGCTATATGCTTTTTTTTTACATAAAATTTACAAATTATTAGACAAAGAACATTTCAGAAAGTTGCAGACTTTATCTTAAGTTTCTAATAATTGCAGGGCTGTATGACTTTAATCTTACAGAAACCAGGGAATTTTCTTACTTTTTCCTATCTTTTGTGTTTAGAATGCTCCTTTTTTTGATTATTTTCTTTAACAAAGCAGATATACACAATGTGCACTCAGGACAGAAACAGATCCCATGCG
This sequence comes from Neofelis nebulosa, assembly GCF_028018385.1. Lineage (NCBI taxonomy): Eukaryota > Metazoa > Chordata > Mammalia > Carnivora > Felidae > Neofelis > Neofelis nebulosa. The sequence continues at coordinate 14,487,833 of NC_080789.1, forward strand.
TTGAGGTTTTGCTGAGTCATTTTGACCTTGGTAAATGTTAAAGTATAGCTTCCCTGGGAGCCTGGAACACACAAACATAAAGGTGAAAATTCCCTTTATCGGTGCTCATCTGTACAATGCAGTTGCTGGCAGCAATGCCCGCGTCCTTGGGAAGCTATGAGGATTCAGTGAGGCAATACATGCTGCCTAGTAAAAACGGCAGTGTATTCACTGAGTTATTTGATCCATTTTCCTCTGATTGTAAATGAACATTTGTTCAACGTAGAAAATCTAGAAAAACCACCTAAAAAAGAAAATGGATAAAATGTGAGTTGTTTTCAGCCCTTTGATTCTGTAGCTGCTGTGTGTTTGCATCCAACTGTCCCCCTCCACACTCCCCCACCTCCTCCCCATTCTGACCTGAGAGCTCCCTGCTGGCAGCAACCAGGCCAGGTCAGTGCTATATCCCCAGCAGGCTGTGGCCTGATGCCCTGGCCTTCCGTCAGTACCCAATGTGGTGACACTACTGCCAGCTCCTCTCTTTGCAGATCCTTCAAGCCAGACTTCATCCTGGTCCGCCAGCATGCCTACAGCATGGCGCTGGGTGAAGACTACCGAAGCCTGGTCATTGGCCTCCAGTACGGAGGGCTGCCTGCTGTCAACTCCCTCTACTCCGTCTACAACTTCTGCAGCAAGCCCTGGGTGGTAGGTGATGGGCCAGGCTGACCTGGAGTGAGGTGGGCGGCAGTGGGTGGCGTCCCAGCCCTGAAACGGGCCCGTCCCATCCTTCAGCATGGAGGCCTCAGTAATGAGTCTTTTTTAAGCAACTCAATAAGCAGGCCTCTTCTTGTAATTGTTGCCTAAGGAATACAATATAACAACATGGTATGATACAGTGTTATCTTATAAATAACATTAGTGGTACCATTAAGGTACCTTACTGTTCTTACTTATCTTAAATCATATCACTTTTGTTAACAGTAGGCATTGTTGAGCACTTACTGTGTATTAATCTGAAAATTGTGCTGCCTGGTGCTCAAACTATGGCTATCATGTGAAGTGGACATTACTTCATTTTACAGAAAAAGAATCTCAGTTTCTGAGCAGCTAAGGAACTCACCCAGGGTCATGTAGCCTGGGAGGGGTGAAACCAGAACTTGAAGCCATGTCTCTTCAACCCCCAAGACTGATTTTCCCTGCTTTGTATTCATTAATTTCATCTGTCCCTTGATTTATTAGTCTTCATTCAAATGTTACCTGTAAAAGAGGCTTCTCCGAGGATACCACTCCCCCAAATACTCTCAATTCCCTTACCCTGCTTTATTTCCCCCCAATACTTATCTCCATCTAGGATGATATATTTATCTATTCTTTTGTGTATTATCTGTTTTCCCTACCAAAGTAATTCATTCATGCAACAAATATTTATTCAATGCCTACTATGTTCCAGGCACTGTTCTAAGTCCTAGGAACATGGCAGTGGGCAGATCAGACCCAAATCCCTGCCCCATGGATCTTATATTCTAGTGACCAGGGGCACATGCAGTCTATTAATAAATATGCCCAATATATAATATGTCATAGAAGTGGTTCATAAGGGAAAATTTTTGAAATTTTGAAAATTTGAAAAATTTTCAAAAGGGAAAATAAAGCAGGGTAGGGAGATAGGAAATGTGGAGGCTGGGGGTACGTACTGTAGTGTGCTCTGTAAAGCTCTAAGCCATCTTGTCTCTTCCTTTATTTCCCTCTGCTTGGCCTCCTGGTGGGAGGGCAGTGGTCCAGAACATGGGCTCTGGAGCCGGATTGCCTTAGTTCCAGGAGCCTCAATTTATGAGCTGTATCATCTTGAACAACTTGTTTAATCTCTCTGAGTTTATTTTCCATATTTGTAAAATGATGATAATAATAGGGTCATCCTGGTAAGGTTGTGAGTTAATACAAGTGGCTGCCACAAAGTACACTCTCAATACATGGTGACAATTATTATATTCATTCAGTAAATAGTGAATGCCACAAGGTCTCTGCAGAGTTGGCGCTCAATATTTATTGAATGGATATATACATTAATTTAGTAGATATAGATAGTTTTTAACCACTGCTATCATGGCTCTGGTCTCTTTATTCTACCCTGAGATTTTTGGCCTATGGCATCCCAGATCCTGGAAAGGGACCTAGATAGCATTAGCCCACACCCCCCACCTTGTTTTTCCACATAGACATTGTGATGGTAGCAGCTACCATTCAGTAGCACTGTGTGCTATGCTGAACTCTTAACATACATATTATATTTGATCTTTAGAACCACCCTGATGAGTAGATTTTGCTAATGTCTCTATTGTACAGATAAGGAAACTGGAGCTGGACATCTCCAAAATTCGTGTGCTTGATCATAGAGTTACATATTCTCTCTAGATTTCAGCACCCTTATCTGTAAACTGAGAGATCCTCCATCATTTCTCATATTTCTGAGATCCCTCAAACCCTCTAACTGGACTCCATGTTGCATCACACCTGCAGACTATACCCCAGGAGTTTGCAGACCAAGTCTAGTTGTAGGAAGTTCTTAAGTTACCCATTCTCTCTGAGCCATTAGTGTTGACTTACTCCCAAGTCAAGTCTGGTACAAGACTTGGCATGCCTTCTAGCCATTGGACACCCACCATAGGCCACAAATTGTAGCATTCTTAATCCTGATTAGAATTTTCCATGCCCTTCCGACTTATGTCCACCAGGAGTTCCCTTTTGCTTTCTGGATAAATTCCAAGGCTCCCAGGGATCTGTCATGGATCACCCTTCGTCCTCCTCTCTCACTGTCCCCTGGATCCAGGGCCACAGCTATGACAGCCACTGAGGGTCTCCAGTGCATACCTGAAGTGCCCTTCCATCTTCTCTGTGTCATCTCTCCAGGGAGTCATCCTGACCCCTTCTCTGTTCCTCTTCTAGGCTTCTCAATCCCCTTGCTTTCCTCCAGCAAGGCATTGTTATCTCAACCATCTGCCCACGTTGTCTCCCCTCAAGGCCTGGTCTTCCATGCTTAGCTTGTTATCTCAATATTAAAGCACAGTGCCAAAAACAAAATGAGCTCCCAAGGGTGCTGGGTGGTGTGGGCTGATGGAGAAAAATTTAAGCTCAAGGCCTGCCTTTCAGAAGCTTACCACCCAGCTCTGGAGATGTTAGCAACCTCTATGGTGAAACCAGAAAGTGTTAAAGCAAAAGGAGCCAGGTGTGGAAGGGATGCGGCTCGAGCTGCTGGAGAAGAGCATGGTTGTAAAAACAGAGAAATCAGAGATGACCCTAGAACAATGCAGGAGTTGGAATGCCAACTCTGAAAATCTGTATAACTTTTGACTCCCCTCCCCAAACTTAACTACTGATAGCCTACTGTTGACTGGAAACTTTACCAATAATATACATGCTCAATTAACACATACTTCATATATTATATGTATTATATGTTGTATTCTTACAATAAAGTAGGTGAGGGAAAAGAAAGTGTTATTAAGAAAATCATAAGGAAGAGAAAATACATTTACAGTACTGTACTGTATTTATCCAAAAAAAAAAAAAAATTTGCATGTAAGTAGACCTGCACAGTTCAAACCCATGTTGTCCAACGGTCAGCTGTATTTATGATAAATAATAATATCTAACATTCAAGTGCCCCTAGGGACCAGGCACAGCTTTTAATACGTTGCATATTTAATCCTTACAACATTGGATCTCTTGCTTTCTCCACTTACAAATGAGGAAACTGAAGCTCAGAAGCCTGGAGCAACTTTCCAGGCTTATGGGGCTAGTTAAGTGGTGGAAAATTTGAATCCAGAGTCTACACCCTAAACTGTTAGGTAGTACTACCTCTCTAGAAAGAAAGGCTTTGCAGGCTGGAGACATGGCATGGGTGTCAGCACGTTGTGCTTGTGTGAAATGTTGAGGGGGTAGTAAATGCTCGTCAAATGTAAGCGAGCTGAACTCAGCGGCCTGGCAGGAATGAAGGGCCTATGCAACCAGATAATCGAGAGGATGAGATTCCAGCCAAGGAATCTGGTCTTCATCCTGCAAACAGGGAACAGCTACTGCCGCTCAGCTCAGAATAGTCTGATACTGGAGGTCTGGGATCAAGTGGGAAGTTCCACCATACTGGATAACAAAGATTGACCAATGTTCTTTCCTCTTCTCTCCTAGTTCTCTCAACTCATTAAGATCTTCCATTCTCTGGGTCCTGAGAAGTTCCCACTTGTGGAGCAAACGTTTTTCCCCAACCACAAGCCAATGGTGAGTGCCCTTTTTGACTCTGATTATCTTAATGATATGGAATGAAAACAGATGTCCATGTTTTCAGTCCTGTTGGATGGAGGAGTGGGCTGAGGGCCACTCCCTGATTGCCTGGGCTCTAAGGAAGAGTTGTGATGTCCTGTGAGAATACCTGGCTTTCTTAGGGAAAGAATAAAGTCTTCAGGTGAAATTTTAGGTAGCAGGACAAATGACAAAGGTGGATGGCGTCCCTTGGGATATTGGGAATTTTCAGCAAATTCGGGGACAACTTGAGCTGGCATTTTGGAGCAAAACGCTGGTAATAAAGATAAAAGATGTTTCAAAGGTTGGATGTTGTTTCCCTTGAGCCCTGGGCAGAACCTGGTTCCAACTTTTATTTTGATAAAAGCTGTTGTATTTTGTTTGCATTGATCATCGAAGGGCACTTTCCTTGTGTGTTCCCTTTGCTTTCTGACTTATGGATGTACCTGAGGTTGTCTCTGGGAAGTGGTTGGAGCTTAGCTTGGAGCACATGGTCAAGCCCATTCATAGGATAGCTGGGTGGGAGGGGTGACATCTTCCTGAAAAGGTGGAGAGCTCCTTATCCCACAACCAAAAGAAGTTGGGTGGAAAGAGTTCTGGGCAGCTGGAAATAGCCTGTGATATATCTGCTTGTGTGTTTGGTGGTCTTCTTAAACTGGTCAAAGGAATGCAGGGCCATGTCCCCATGCTTGCCATGTAAGGAATGTGAATCTTGGGCAACAGTGTAGTTAAAAAGGTATCCGAATGTCCCAGCTGGGGACTGGCCTGTTCGTAGAATCCCACGCTCAGGCTGCTGACCTGGAAATTCTACCACACGAGTGGTAGGACTGCAGGCCCCAGGTGGGGGCAGTCTAAACAGGCAGAGAGGTTTTTCCATTGATTATCTTTCCCTTATATCTGATCCAATGAGAGTCATAGAATCCAAGATATGCTGGTTGGAATAAGAAGGGTAAGTGGAGGGACGCCTGGGTGGCTCAGTCAGTTAAGTGTTCAACTTTGGCTCAGGTCATCATCTTGCAGTTTGTGGGTCCAAGCCCTGAGTTAGGCTCACGCTGACAGTGTGGAGCCTGCTTGGGATTCTCTCTCTCCTTCTCTCTCTGCCTCTCTCTGTCTCTCTTTCAAAATAAATTAATAAAATTAAAAAAAAAAGAAAGGTAAGTGGAACCTGGCATATTCCAACAAAGTATGAACACTATAGAGAAAATTCAGGGATTATCATCAAACCAGAATTAATTTAAATCCTAGTCTGCCAGCATACTAGGTCTTGAGCAATGAGTTAACCTGAGTCTTGGCTTCCTCAGCTAAAAACTATGGATGATAATGGGACAACCTCATTGGGTTGTGGAAATTTAATGCAATCATGTGTGTAGAGTGCTGTGCCTGATATATGATAGGTGATCAAAGTAGATTAGCTTGAAATAGGGGCAAAAGCTATACCCTGGATGATTGTCAACAATGGGATGAAAGTTGGGTGAGGGGTCTGCAGCCAACCCAACTCATTGAGGATGACAGGTCCAGCTGTAAGCTCTGGGAGGGGCTCACGGGTATAGTGGGACCTCTCGAGTTCCTAGCATTTCCAACTAGGCCAAGCCATACTTGGAATTTCAGGCAGGTGTTTGGCATCAGGCACTGATGTTTGCAACCTTCCCCTCTCAGTTTCATGGTGTGAGATTCTTAGATGAAAACAGGGAAAGCCAAGTCAGGGCTCCAGTCTGGGAATACTTGAACTACTAATAGTTAATTCGACAGGAATCCAGATTCTATAGAGCTATGGAGAACCCTGGCCATAGAAACAGGGAGCAAGGTCAGTGCTGGATTAGCAGTTGGGGGGAAATCTAGAATGCCTGCTCCTACCTTGGGAAAGGACTGGGGCAGGGTGGGCTCAAGCCCTAGAAGTGAATGAAGGGAGGGGAATGTTCATTTGCCTGCAGCCAGGACAGGTGGGACCAGCTCCCAAGGCCCTCTGCTGTCTATATTACCCCCAGTGGCAGTCAGGATATAAGGAGGCAAGGGACTACAGGTGTGTGATAGAAATAAAACCATTTTACTGTTTAGAATAAAGGACACACTATAAAAAGTGAACATTATGCAACATTACAGACAATATACATTCACGGAATATAAAATTCATAAATAACATGGAGGAAAACTGTAAACAGTGCTACAAAATTTAGCAACAAATACATTCCTTCCAGACAGGGTTTTCTCTGGTTGGTTTCTCTCCATCACTTCTGGGTCTCAGGACAGCAGACTGGCTAAGGGGAAAGGTGAGGGCATGGGAGGATCTGTGAAGCCCTTCCCCCGAGAGCACGAACCGGTCTTAAATTCTTTCCCTCCTCATGTCTCCCAAATGCTAATTTTTGGAGGCTGTTGATATCCACCTCCCCTACATTCTCACACTTTGTTTTGCTTCTATCATCAGATTTTTAAAGTGTTTTCCTTGTGTAAAACTACTGTAGTGATATTTTTACTTTTGGTAGCCAGGAGCCAAACTCTTGGGTGCCATCTTGGGGTAATCCATACTGATGATCATCAAACACAAGATGAAAGGCTGGGCAGGGGAGGGTACTTGTCTCCTAGGGGCCACAGTGTTTCTGAGACAGAGCTGTTCCAATAAATCATTTGTTTCTTTAACTGTTCAAGAACCATCATATGAAAAATGATATTCATGGGCTGTACCATGACTGCCATGATGTAGGTCTGGAGCTGGGTGATGGTAAAGGATGGGAGTCTCTGGTATTATCTACCCAGACAGGTGGAGCACAGGTCTGAGAGGAGAGAGCCCCAGGTATAATGCTTTCTGGATAGGGAGGCAGAAGAGATGGCCAGATGAAGCCAAGAGGTCTTGGAATCACAGCTCCCATGGCCCTGGGTTTTTAGAAGAAATCATGGCTTCCCAATTGAGTGGTCAAAAATAAGGGGGGAAAAAGAATGGGAATGACCAGCAGACTGCCCAGTGCCAGTTGATACAGAGCAAGGACATGGATGTACTTGCTGTTTTCCCTCCTCCTTCCTACTCCAGAAAGCACTGGGATGCTGATGAGGAGGAGGAGGGATTAGTGTCAAGTGGTAGTTCCTTCTCATTTCTCCAGTTCGCCAGTCTAGCTGCCTGCACAGTAGAAGTATTTTACCCTCCATTCCACTTTAGAATTTGATTCAGGAAAATGGCGGCATGTGGGTTTCATTTTTTTTTTCTCTTAAACACAATGTACACATATTAAAGCCTACACATGACACAAGATTTAGCAAAATAAAACGCTCACGATATGATTGAAATACGGAAGTGTCTCAGCTACATAAATGACTTTAAATTATACAGTAAGTGAACAGGTGAAATAAACAAAGCTATAGCTTATAGAAAGCTCAAAAACCGCCCTCTGCCAACATCGCTTTGCAAAGGACCCTTCTTTGCCCAGGACCTGCTATTCTCTTTGACAGGGCCTGACAGATGGGACTGTGGTTCCACCAATATTTCTACAGGGAAACTTCAGATGATTCATGCTCAGGCCTCACCCCAGGTCCCTCCTTGTGTGAGTGGAGGTGACCCCATGAAGGACCAAGAATGGCCAATGCTTCATAGAGGGGATGCTGATGTCCAATTGTGAGAGGGCACTTGTGTGGTTGGGTCAGGGGTTCCATCTTGTAAGACTTGGAGGTTGAAATCAAGAAAATCTCAGAACACCAAGGACTTGGGCTTACCCTTTAAAGACCACTGGTCCGCTGACCTCAGCTCCTTTTGCTTACACAGCTGCATTGAGAGGGCAAAGCCTCCTGTTTCCCACCTGCCAAATGGCATGACCATAGGGTGAAAGGTACAAGATAATCCAATGAATACCATGGAAACTGGATGCCTGCACTGCCTTCCCACTCAGGAGTTCTGCCAAATACCTTGCCTGGGTATTTGCGCGTGTGTGTGTCCGTGTGTGTGTGTCTGTGTGTGTGCAAGACATCACAATGTGTTGTCTGCTTCTTTTTTTAAATCCTGTTTCAATTGGCAGCTCTGTTTCCTAAAGTGGAATGAACTGAAGATACAAATACTAAGAGGAAAATAGCCACAATCTGAAAGAAGAGACAGAGTGATCATGTTAAATGTCACCATCCTACCACCCCCAACTCTGTGAAATATCCATTATCACCTACTCTTGGCATCTCACTTTCAACACTTAAACTGAAAATAATTTTATTTAATCAGAGAACTTATATTATAGTTTTATTTCAAAAAAAAAAAAAACAAAACAAAAACACAACAAAAACCCTACAGCTGATTGCAGAGTCAGGCTTCCCTAGTGACCACCGATTTTAATCCCATGAGGTGAGGACCTCAGGAGAGGGTGTTGGCCCACCAGTGAGCTGGGAGAAGAGCAGGCTGTCCCAAAATCCAGGAAAGTGGCTGTCTAGCCAAGGCAGCTTTCCCTCCTGTGCCCAGGCCCCTGACCCACACTAACTCTCATTTCTCATCTGAGCCAAGCCAGTAAGGCAGTTAAATGAAGGCCCCAAACATGAAGCAGGAGAAAAGGAGAGGGACAGAGGTCAGATGACCCCAGTTAAAGGGATGTCGAGGGTGTTCAGAATTTCAAATTTTAATTAAAATGAAAAAAAAAGTCAACTTGGAATGTCATGATTTTCTTCAAACAAGCAACGACAACAAAATAGAAGAGATTATACTACTGGCATATTTAACAGCATTGAACAGAATTCTGTGTCCTGTAAAAAATTAGCTTATATCCCCGTGTGGGTATATGCAAATGTGTATACAAACACATCCCCCTAGGTGAGCTAAACCCTACTTTGGAAATAGTATTCTCTACCCAGCTCTACTTGACTATATCTGTGGATAGTGTACGATGTGTGTATTCCTCCGATTTACATAAAGGCAAGCTCCCGGCCAAATCTACCAGAGTTTTCCAGGAGGAAGTCTTGTGGGAGATAGAGAGAGGAAAGACATTCATCTCAGTCTTTCACCTGAGCTTTTGTACAAGGCAGGCAAATTGCCTCCTGACCTCAGGCAGATGTTTAAGTCTTCATCAACTAAGAAAGTTCTGTTATTCTGTCCTGGCTGCTTGCCGGACTCAGAAACATCTGGTCAACCCCAGCATCACTGGGCTGGGGGGAATTGAGTGTGCTGCACCCTCTCAGACCCTCTCCTGCAGTTTCTTCCTTCCCTCCCTCACTCTTACGTGCAGACACAGACAGACATAGTCTGGTTGGACAATGCAGTAGCATCTCCTCAGTGTATATGGTCTTCTGCGTACCTTGAGTCTATCTGCTTGCTGCCCTGGACTCATCCTCAAACAGTTGACCTTTCAGCAACTTCCTTGTCTGTGTCTTTTATGTACTGGGATGGAGGACAAGGGTCGAGGGAAGCGGGTCTGGGAGATGGTGAGGTGGGGGAGAAGAGAGAGGGGTAGGTGTTACAATGCCCAAATGGGGTAGTTTTTCGGTTTCTGTTTTCCTAAAAAAATAGATTATATCATCACGAAGAAGAGGAGTGTGCATTCCTCATTCTTTCTGGCATGGCACCAAAAATTCCCGCGTGGAAATGGGTGATGTCAAAACCAAAAAGGGGCAGGGTGGGGCCAGGAGGATGGTTCCAAATAAACTCCATATGACAGCATAGACTTTTCCTTAAGTGTTCGAAGTGCTAAATTTGCAAGAAAACAGGCACTAATGTCATTGTCATCATCTGGGAAGAGTTAGTGTCCGAGGGAAGCTCAGCGGGAAGGGAGGGAAGGGTGGGGAAGGGTCTGGTGCTCAGGGGTCTGTGGCATTGATGATGCTTTTGTCTGGGGGCGCCCATCCTCGGTACCAGCTGCAGTAACCACCCTTCTGCCGGATGCAGGCATAGTGTTTGGACTGGTAGCCAGGGTAGCCGAAATTGGAGAGCATATCGGTCCAGAGGCACTCGTTCTTGGAGGTCACAAAGCAAGGCAGGTAGTAGCAGGATTTGATCTGCAATTAGATAACAGCCAAAGGTTGGTGGGCTCTGCCATGGTGGCCCCAGTCCTGATGCTTGCTCCAGTCTGGATTCAGAGCACTGCAGGTGGAGCCCAGCCACATCAGTCCCTTGGTGAAAATAATGTAAGTAACACCCACTAACACCTACCGAGTGCCACTGTGTGCTAGATATCCTGCTAAGTGCTTCTATGCTATTCTCTTTAGTTCTCATAACAGATCTATCTCCCTTTACAGATAAGGAACCAGAGGCTCAGAGAGGTTAAGGAACTTGCTCTGATTTACACAGCCAGAAAGTGGTGGAACTAGACATTTGAGAAAACTCTTCTTTCTCAAGTGGTAACAAGCAAGGATGAGAGATCTCAGCTGTTGTGGAAACTGAGGAATTAGAAAGATTAAAGCATAAACTTTGGGCATCTAGCTGCCATCGACTAGAAATCACATGAGCTGTGTGAAATCGGGGAGCTGTGTGACCTAGGGCGTGTTACTTAAGCTCCCTGAGCCTCTATTTTCTTATCTGCAAAATGAGCATAGTAATAATAAACACTACACAAAGTTGTGAGAATTCAGTGAGAGAACTGCCCAGCTCCCTCCCACAGCAGGCAGGCTGTGTGCCGTGGCATGAACTCTGTGCTTGAGTCAAGGAATTGGCCCTGGTTAGACCTTCTGCAGCATTTGGTATCAGTAGTCCTGTGCCAGCTTGCCCATCAGTGAGGCAGCTGCCCTGGTGAACTCACTTGGGACTGCTTGCAGGACCTGCCACTATAAGGATCTGGTACCAGCCACAACCTTGAGCCACAGGAGAGGCCAGGGACACTGAAGAGTCCTCATGCCCCAGCTGCTGCCAAGTGGGCAGCCTCGGGTGGACAGATTATAGCAGAAAGGCATTCTTCCCCCACCTTCTTCACCACTCAGCCAGGGGGCAACATTTCTCACCACCCCTGTTCACACCCGACCTTCTGCTCTGGCCCGACATGCAGACCCTTCTCAGCACAAGGGCCCAGTGCCCAGTACAGCAGGAACTGATGTTTCTGGGGGCCGTGAGCCAGCACCTCCCCTGCCTGCCCTCTCCAGGGATTACCTTGCAGTTACAACCCAGGTGATACCGGTAGTTGAGCCCCTTGCGCTGGGAGAGGGTGAGCTGGTCCCACCTCTCCACGAAGTTGCACAGTCCTGTGTACATCTTACCGTCGTAGACGCGGCCTAGAGGAGGAAAGAGGACAAGAGGAGAGTTGTTGTGTCCAGAGCCCAGCCACAGGGCTGGTAAGAAAGAATTCTCACCTACTGAGAACCCACCTTAGACCAGGTACTGTGCTAAATACTTTCCAATCCTGTGATTTTACTTCATCCTTCCTGATACGTTTTAGGGAAAACTGTGTCCCCATTTCCCAGGTGGGGAAAACAAAGCTCAGAGAGGTTAAATGATTTGCTTCTTAAACCCATGAAGCCCTAGAGTTGGGATGGAAATCAACCCTTCCCATCCCCATCAGTGGTTTCTTGGTTTTGTTCTTGTTTTTTCCTTTCCTACACTGACTGCCTGTAGGTGGGTAACTTTCACAAACAGACCTAATAAATAGGTTGACTGTGGGGGTATAGAGGAACAGGTCCTAGCAATCCCTTTTGATTTATATAGTAAAGCTGAGAATGTGTCAAACTAGACAAAACTCCGTTTCCGTCACAGGGCCGGTGGCGGCGTCCACACTAAAACCCAGCTCAGTGTAGAGCCTTGAGCTCCTACCATAGGCCAAGCCAAGTGCACTCAACACCAGACAGTCCTTATAATTCATTGGGTGAAAAGCCAAAGTCCTAAGGACACTTCTGGGTCAATCACTCCTTCTCTAGCCTTCTGAAGTGAAGGACTGCTGGACCTTGGCCAAACCCTGACCTAAATGCTAGAGTTGGCTGTTACCTGTCAGCAGGTACTGGTACTTGTTGACTTCTAGCTTGAGGCCACAGAGACTTTCAGAAGCTTCTGTGTGGATGTACTGCACGTGGGGCATCTTGGTGAAGCCTCGGTACATCTGTGGGCAGAAGGAACATCATGAGAGCAGGACCAGGGCTCGGAGAGCCTGCTGTCATTTGTTCTATGGGAATCTGACTCCCTTAATCCACTATCGTGTGGCCACTGACCTCCCCAGCCATTTCTCCTCCTCTTGTCTGAGCCACGGTGGTGCCATCCTGGAGAAACCTTCCCATACAGCCAGTCACACCTCCCATTTCAACACACCCACAGCACCGCACCAGACATATGCTCTTCTCAGATCCCAAACCTTTCTAGAAATCCATACAATTTGCTGTGAAAGGGGTCCTTGCCCACCTCACCAACCTTGACCCCCATGTTCCGAAAAGGCAGATGGCCAGCATTCTGATGACACCTCCATGACATTTTTCAGTGTATAAAAGCATTCCATTTACATTCCCCTCACTGTCTCCTCCTAAGAACCCAAAGAGGTAGGCATTCTTGTACCCATTTTACAGACAAGGACTCAGAAATTGTGTTTGGTTGGTGGAAGTTGAACTCAGGGCCAGGGTTCTCCATGCTTTTATCTTTCTGAGCATCTGTTGAAAGCACTGGTTTCCTTTACCCCAGGCAAAGCCTATAAACATGTATACAAAATTTCTAGATTTTTAAACTAAACACTTTATAATTGTTAAGTTGAACTGTATGAAAATGCTGATATCTGGCCATTTTTATCTACAACATCCTCTAAGACGGCGGTTCTCAACTGGAGGCAGTTTTATCCCCACCTCAGGAGACATCTGACAGTGTCTGGAGACATTTTTGATTGTCACAAACGGGAGGGGGTGTGGCTGCTATGGGCGTCTGTGGGAAGAGGCCCGGAATGCTCTTAAATATCCTGTAATGCATGGGATAGCCCCTGCAGCAAAGAGTTATCTGGCCCCAAATATCAGTGGTACCAAAGTTGAGAAATCCCACTCTAATATTAACCCCCATAACGTCCCCATGAGACAGGAACTATTTATGCCCATTTTATAGGTGAGGATCTTGGGCCCCAGGCAGGTTAAGTGGCTAATCTAAGGCCTTATGGTTGGCAAATGGCAGAAGCAGGACTCCAGATGGGCACATCTGCTCCAGAGCCCATGCTCTTAACCACTATCCTATGGTCTCTCTTCCTGTGGCCTCACAGAGTCATGCCCAAGGGCCTCTGATACAGGCAAATGCTATTTATGGCTGTTGCACCTCCTTTATGTGCATGTGCTCAGAGCCACTGGTATGACCGTAACGAGGCTGGACCCACTTGGTGATTCCAGGTCATGGCCACGAGTCTTACATGGGTTCAGATCTGTCAAGGAATCTCTGTTAACTGTGTGAGTGTGTGAAGGTAGAAGGGGGCAGTGAGGTGTTGCCCAATCCCATTATCCTCCCAGCTCTCAGAGCACACAGGCCCTGGATGGCTGGTGGTCTCCAGGGGTTTACAACAGGACAACGTCTCTCCTTTAGCTCCTGGCATGCGTTATTAATTTACTTATGGTAATTAATAAAAAGCTAGACATCGCCTCATTGGTGTCTCATCTAAGTGCCTCCCATTTGTACTAATGGGCCGGGTTTTCTCCTTACTTTCTATTAAGTGGGGACTGGATGGTGGGGGTAGGTGGTCCACGAGGACCTCCACCATCATAGAGTGTCTGTTGGACCCACAGAGTTTGGGAGCCTCTGCCTTTTTAAGGGGAACGCTGCCCTAATTGTGTGCAACCATCAGTGCAGATGGTTTTAATTTACCTGGCCTCTCTTTTAGCCCTCTTCTCCCGTGAGGCTCACCAGCTGAACAAGGAAACGCAGCCAAGCACTGTGAGAAGTGCTGTCCACACTCAGTTTTCAATTATGCCGTGGGGGAGCAGGGGCGGGTCAGATTGTACCCCCCACTTCCTCAGTGATGGATGGTGCCTCTCTGGCTTTAACAGGAACCATGCTTAAGAGCACTGCTGTGTGCATGCCATCCAGTGTGGCCTTCCAAGAACATTCCCTGCACTCCCCCTGTGCCCATCAGCTTCTCCTCTGGTGTGGATGTTCCTTGAGTTCCTGGCAAATGTTTCAACTTAGTCCTCGCTCTGAGATATTGCAGACCCAAGGCCATCAGAGCCTCAGTACATCCTTGTTGGTATTTCCCCTTCATCTCCTTTCTGCTTTATGAGTGAGGATCAGTCCCTGTCTAGGGTCCAGTGACTTCAGCTGCCCAGTTCTCACTCCTTTGGAATTTGAAGGAATCTTGATTTTAACAGGGCTTGTAGCACTTGCAAGCAGTATCAGAACTTTACTACATCGTAAGTGATTGGGTCTGACAGACACAGCACTGCCACTTAGCGTCACTTTTGAGTGTGACAATATGGTAAAGGCAGATGGTACTCATTTCGTTATCTTTTCTTTATAATGATCCCCTCTTGACCTAAATATTGATCCCAAAAGTATCATTAGGTCTATATGCATAGAGACTGAGAATTGGTTTGACAAATTTAGGAAGACTGTAATACATTTGTAGTGTCCTGCAATCAGAGAATCAGAGAATCTGAGAATTGGAAAAGATGTTAAAGGTAATCAAATCCAGTCAAAGCACTGGAGGATTAATGGTAAACTCTGGTTCTGGAGACAGACAGCCAGTCTGATTCTTGTCTCTGCCACTTATTAGCCATTTGGAAAGCTACTTTACCTCTTTGGGTCTCAGTTTCTTCACCTGTAAAATGGGGTAACGTATTACTCCATAAAATGTTTTTGAGAATTAAAGGACTTAGAATCGTGCTTGGTGCACATTATTCACTAAAAGTTTGCTTAAAACTAGTTCTACTGAAATTTCTATCAGCAGAGGGAAAGGTTTGTTCCTCTTCTTTCCATGGCTCTTTGCCCAACCTTATCTTTTAAAGCAGAGATTTAAAGCTGGATTGAACTTCAGACTAGGCAGGTTGTTCTCTCTCTCTCTCTCTATCTCTATCTCTTTCTTTCTCTCTCTCTCCAGCTTTAGTGAGGTATGATCAACAAATTAAAATGCATATATTTAAGGTATACAGCAGGCTGTTTTGTTATATGTATACATTGTGAAATAGTTACCACAATCAGGATAATTAACACATCCCTCACCTCCCATAGTTACCTTTTGTGTGTGTGTGAGAACACTTAAGATCTGTTTTCTTAGCAAATTTCTAGTATTCAATCTGGTATTGCTATTATTATTTTTAACGTTTATTTACTTTGGGAGAGACAGAGGCAGCGATGGTGAGAGAGAAAGGGGGAGAGAGAAAATCCCAAGCAGTCTCCACACTGCCAACACAGAGCCCGATGTGGGGCTTGAACCCATGAAAGCATGAGATCATGACCTGAGCTGAAACTAAGAGTCAGTCACTTAACCGACTGAGCCACCCAGGTGCCCCTCAATCTGGTATTATTAACTACAGTCACCATGCTGTACATCAGATCTCCAGAACTTATTCATCCTACAGAACGGAAAGTCTGTACCCTTTAACCAACATTTTTCCCCATCTCCACCAACCCCCAGCCCCTAGTGACCAGCATTCTACTCTGCTTCTGTGAGAGGTTCAACTGTGAGTTCAGCTTTTTTAGATTCCACATAAAAGTGAGATTATGCTCTATTTGTCTTTCTGTGTCTGGCTTATTTCACTTAGCGTAATGTCCTCCAGGTTCATCCATGTTGTCAAAATGAAAAGATGTCCTTTTTTAAGGCTGAATAATGTTCTATTGTGTGTAGACACACATCACATTGGACTCTATGAGCCTCTGGGCCTCCCCTCTTGGTAGTATGTACACAAAAGTTCTAAGAAGTTAGCTTCCCTTGGGGTAAAGAGACAAATAATGTAAGAAAGAAGTTTCTGGATCTGGGGCGCTTTGAGTATTTCTTATGGAATGCCTGCTCTTCACTCTACATTGACAGCATGAAATGTCATCACTATGTCAAATAATTCTGGCTTGGCTGCCAGAGATGAGAACTGTGCTGGGTGCTGTCTTACATCATGAACTCCTTTCAACCCACAACTTATTCTCCTTTGCAGACCAAGAACCTGAGTTTCAGAGACATTAGATGCTTGACTGAGATACCAAGTGTACAGCCTTTCTCTTACAGAACAGGCTGTCTAGCAAGGGGTGGGGGGCAGAGCACATGACAATGCAGGCAGTCTCTGCTGAGGGCTGGACGAGAGACCCAGACCAGAAAGAGTTACAGGCATTGAGAAGAGAACAGTTCCCTGTGGGCTGGAGGGTCAGAGAGGCTTCCAGCTGGAGCTTCAAAGGCGAGACCTTGCTATAGTGCTCATTTGATTAGACAGACCACTGAAGGAAGGAAGTCCCAGGGGCCAAGCATTCCAATTGCCCAGCAAATCTGTCCTGCCCAGAGTCAGGACATGCAAAGCACATGACCAGTGGGCCTCCCCATGGGACCCTCCCGGGACCAGCTGGGACATAATGTTCCCCACGTGCTGTCCCCCGCTGCGCCAGCCTGGGAGCATGTCTCCACTGTACAGACTGCAGCTCCTGGCAAAGCAGACCGCTTTCTCATGGTCCTGATGGGAGATAAGGTCCCTATAGATTAGAGCGACCAATTCTGGAAACTTCCACCTTTGCACTACAGCCCAGTGCCTCTGCTCCAGCTAATCTCCAACCTTAGGCTTGCAGTAAGCCCCCTTAACATTCAAACGCTCCCCCACACACACACCTGTGGGTCTCTGCACACTCAAGAGGGGCCTGCAAAGTGGGACCAGAGGTTCTGGAATTAGCATATGGGAGAGGGTCTGCCTGCCTTTCATCTGTGTAAGAAGTTCCAGGGGAGGGGGTGGGAACTCTGAGACAGAAGAGAGAGGTTAGACAGGATGGCTCAAATTCTCACGTTCTCAGAGTTCCTTCAGTCCTGCTCTAAGGGAGCCCTGGCTCACCCCGTCTGACTCTCTGGGGTAGACTCTCTAATCCACTAGTACAAAGCCACCCAGGGACCAGTGCCAAAACTCATGCAGGCTCGCCTCCCTGGCCTCTCCTCCTTCCCTCCTACAAAGAGTTTTCAGTACACCCTTTGCAGGATGTTGCAAGTCAAGAGCTACACTGCTGGAAGATAAACGACAAAGCCAAGCTAATGTCTTTTTGTTCCCTGGGGGAACTACATACAACTGGGGTGGGGGTGGGCAGGAGTGATGAATGCAGCTTGGCTGTTCTATAATCTCCTTGTTGGCAAAGGCTCTATAGCTTCCCTCCAGTCTGCCACTTTCTAGTGGTATGAACTTGACTATTACATGACCTTTCTAAGTCTCAGTTATCTCACCTGTAAAATAGAGAAAAATGTGTGTCTGCTTCACAGGGCTGTTGTGAGGACTGATCCATGCAAAGGCTTAGCAGAATGCCGGGTACATAGTAAATATTCAAAACATGTTATTTGAATAGAGTCTTATTTTCGTTATAACAAACATTATCTTTGTATCCCAGGCCTGAAGCATAGTGTTCAGCACAGAGAGAGGTGAGAAGGCAGGGGGAGCGGCGAGGGACAGTTGGATGAACTACTCCAGTTCCTACATCCCACACCTGATTAGCCAACTGCTACCTGGAGACCAACAGAATTCAGTGGCCTCTCAGGATAGAAGGGCAATGACCCTTCCAGGAGTAATCTAATATTGGGCTGGTAGGAGGGGCAGAGTTAATGAAAAGGCATTAGACAGTGATCAATGATCAAAGCGACATGGCAGGGAGATTTGAGGAGTCATGTAAAGAACACACAGGATTGGGAAGGAATCCCAACACCTTAGCTTGGGAACCAGATCTGTCTTTAATTAAATGCATGACTGGGCAAGTCATTTCCCCTTTGAGCCTGTGTCAGAAGTAAAACAAGGAATTTTACTTTCCCATGTCTAGCACCCTGGTTCCATGAACCTGGGTGAAGGATAGTGAATGGACAGTGTGACGCCACCAGCCCAGGAGTGAGTGTGTGCTCTGAAGCTGATGGGTGAACAAATGTAACTTGGCCTCTGAACACCCCGCAGAGGCCGGCCTGGCACCAGCCAGGGGGAAGTGGGACATTTTGCCCACAGGAAGGGCCTCTCATCACCCTGGCATCCGGGCCCTGAAGGAAGTGGGGAAGCTGGGCAAGCTTAGGAACCACTGCCTCTCAGCTTTTCCCTCAGATCTGCTGGCCACAGAGCATCCACAATGTGATGGATTGTTCCAGAGCAGGAGGGGGGTGTTTCCTGAACCTCTGCTTTGCCTAACATGCTTCGGCGTTTGCTCACTGGCTGCCGGGGGCTATACAGGGGGGTTTCTTTGGTTGTTGTTGATCTCGTTGGTTCCCCCCCACACACACACTCTTCTCTCCCCATGGCCATCTGAAGACATAAGCTGGTCCCATGACCAGGCTTGGGCAGCCAAGGGCACCTAGCCAGGGCTGACTCTGGACATTACATAACCAGAAGGCTGTGGATGTTTCCAAAGTTGAATTGAAAGCAACAGGTTCCACAAACTTAGTACATCAAACCTCAGGCCTCAGGACGCAGGAATAACGAGGCCTGGAGGTCTGCCTCCAGAATGGTTGGGTACCCCCCACAGGCTATCACTACTCTCATTCAGTTCTACTCTGGGGCTCAAAGGCTTGTCTCCTCTGGGGAGTTTTCAGGCCAGTAGAGTCCCACCCTCATTTCTCCATTAGATGGATAAACATCCACCAAGTCCCTGATGCGTGTCTGGTCCTGCTCTAGTTTTTGAGGACACAAATATGGGCAGTGAGTAAAAGGGCTGGCAGTCCCCTTGGACCTGAGCACACCCCACCTTGAACTTCTGCTTAGTCACGCACATGTGTCTTCTCTCCCAGCCTGACTATACTTCCTAAACATGGGAACCCCATCTTTCTCGTGGCCTCCAAGGCTCCTGACACAGAGTGCTGCACATAGGGAGGTGCTTACAAAGGTGGGGTGGTGGACCAGCTGTGCTCTTCAGGGTGAGTAAGTGCCACCAGCCCTCTCTGCGAAGGCAGACATAAGTACCCCCTTCTGGCACCCAAAGCAACTCCTCCTTAGATGTAATACCACCAGTGTCCCAGGGCACTTAGAATCCTGAAATGCCTGAGTTGGAAGAGCTCTTAGGGGAACCTAGCCCAACCCCACACTGTTAACAGATGGCAAAACTGAAGCCCAGGAAAGGGTGGTTCTAAGGGAACCAGGCTAGTCAGGAGTGGAGCTGAGACAAGGAAGCAAGTTTTGTAGGTTTCAAATCTGATGTTCTTTTTGTTAAGATGGACCTCCTTAGTGTGCTTCATGGTGCAAATATGCTCAGGAATATGTTCAGTTATATGAGGATGCTTAATAAACAGTGCTAACCAGCTGGGAGGCATGATCTGGGAAAATAGGGAAAGTGGGGGCAGTTCCTACACCAGGATAAGGTTCCTGTGATCAGCAGAAGTTCAGTGTAAAGATTCGAGGACTTAAACATAAGTTGTAACCTCAGCAACTGCATAAGACTGGTAGGAACTTTTGAAACTCAAAAGTCAGAGCTCAGAAGAACCTGTAAGACAAGCTAGTCACATCCCCTCATTTTACAGATGGGAAGACCAATGCCCAGAGAGGGGCAGTGACTTGGCCAAGGTCTCACAGTTGCCAGGGAACAAGGCTGTCTGCCGTGTGGTTCCAGAGTGGAGCCTCTTAACAATGGCCTCTGAGGGACTCCACCTGTGCTGGCCCTAGGGTGAAGCAGCCACCCCCCGTCCCCGCCCTCACCTCCTACCCATCCCTTTCTTCTGCCTTAGAAACACCCTCTCCAGCAGTGGGGAGGGGCTACATACACCCACCCTGCCTCCCCTGGCCAGGACTCTTCTGGCAAAAAAAAAAAAGACAACAACCCAGGAACTCTCCTGGTACGGGCTTCCGTCACTCACCTTCATCTGTTTGATGGTGTAGACCAGTGTGCCAAAGGGCCCCTCCTTCACCAACTTCTTCCCGACCACCTTGGCCCGGATCACTGCAGAAAAAGGCAAGATGCAGACAGGAATGAGGTTAGGGAGGCTTGAACCACATCAGGGACCATGTCTCAGGTTGGGCCATCCAACCCCCAGGGTGCCTGGAATTGCTTTCTTACCTCTGGGCCAAGTTGAATAGATGATTGTGTTTATAAAAGCAAGAATTCAGATGAGAGACACTGGGGGGGTGGGAGAGGAATGGAGGAAAGAAGGCAGGCAGTCATCATTCAAGTTAATTATCCCAAATGTTCACAATTGCCGACCCTGGAAATTCCTAGGCTGCACTCACTCCCGGAGGAGTTTCTTGACTCTGTGGTTTCACCGTAATCGAAAATCTACTTCTCTTGTTAGAGTCTCTTGCCTTTCCTCCACTGTCCATCTAAGCATTGCATGGTCTCCCAGACCTATTCTCTCCTACCAATGCATCTTTCTGAGTGCTGTCTCCTTTGGGGCTCTTCCTCTGCATGTCCTGGCATGCCTGCAGGGTTGCAATGCATGTGCACCCAGCCTCCTTCCATGCCCAGTCAGCATTCTGAGCGGGCCCTGGGTACCCAGCACTTAGATGGCATGGCACAGTTAAGATGTGGTGGGGGATGGAGCATATGGGAAAAGGGGGTGCCCAGGAGCCGACCGAACCGTTCTAACCCCAGCTCTGCTTTTATGGCTAGTAGGACTGTGGACAAGTAACTTTGTTTCTGGCCTCCGATTTCCTCTTCTGTAAAGCTAGGATGATAATGGTAGCAATCTCTTTAATTGAAAGGATCAGGTAAGATGATGCACATGAAACGCGGCACTGTGTCTCAGACATGGTGTATGCTACATAAACATGATTAATATCATCTCATCATCATCATCATCATCATCATCATCATCATCATCACCAAAAGCGGAATGGGCTGACCATGGAAGGATTGCTGCCATTAGAAGTCACTCCCATTTGTCACACACCGACTGTGTGCAGTAGTACACCTCATTTATTTACTCTTCATGACTACCTTTCAGGGACAGTATTAGCATCCACATTATACAGACAAGAAGACAGAGAAGGGAAGCCACCTCCTTTACTGAACCCCAATTTTCTCCTCTGTAAAGAGGGTGTGACTCTACCTACATTGAAGAATTGGAATAAGGATTCAACAAAAGATCTTCTGAAATTTCTTAGTACAATGTCTGGCAGAAAGGAGTTGCTCAGTAAATATTAATTGACGATGAACAAGAAAACAATTAGACAGACCCAGTGTGAGGAAGGCTGGAAGAGAGGCATTTACTACATGCCCTGAGAACACAGAGAGGGAAGGGATTTACTTTGAGATTATAAGAGGCTGTGTGTGCTCTTTATATTTTAAGTGAAGAAGTACCCAGAAGCTGTCTTAAAGTATTTATAGAATGGGCACATGGAGAAATAAATGGAGAGATCTTAAAGACACTACAGAAATTGCAGAGAAGTTGTATTCATTGACTCAACCAAAAATGTTCTCTAGTAACAAAACTGGCAACAAGAGATGGGGAAGCTTCCTTAGGGACAGAGAGTGTCTCGATCAAGGGAGTCTGGATGCTCTCATGCTAGGACCTTGCCCACGATGGAATGGATTTTGCACACATTAGCAGCCACGCGTTGAGCCACAAATTGAACCCTTTCAGCCCTAAGATCCTGTCACTCTTTCTTATCTCCAGTTGTACTTAGCCTCCCAAAAAAATAAGCACTCAATAAATGTCTGTTAAGCAGAATACCTTTCACACACACACACACACACACACACACACACACACACACACACACAGCCCTGCCCATTCTGGTAGTTCCATTATCCTCCATTTTGGATGTCCCACAGTGTTTCTCAATTCATTTGACTCTAATCTCTTAAGTTAAAACAAAATAGAACAAAACACCTTTATTAGGGACCAATCTCCCCCATCTCAACTGGATTCTGTCCTGTTCCTCCCCAAACAAATTTGGATCCTTCTCTCCCAGTCAGACATGAAGTCAGGACCCAGATGAACCAACAGACCCTCTAGACCTTCTTGCCAGGGAGGGTAAAACACAGAGCCCATTGGCAAAGTTAGCAATTTAGCTGAGGCAGTGGGAGGAGGCGAGTGTCTGTTTCCAAGTCTGCTGTAAAATAAGAGGTTGGCAAGATCCCAGGCCAAGCAAGCTCCCTCAAGATTCTGCTTCCACCTCTGTGTCTAACTTTGTTGCAGCATCCTCGGCAGGGAGCCAGCCTCCCAGAGGCCCAGGGACTATTTCCTCTACAGTAACTCCCACAGTCAGGTTGTAACAGCTTAACTGTTGGGCAGAAAGCATATCTGCCAGGACTTTACTATTGATTCTTCCTGAATTGATTTGGCTCCACCTTCTCCTGCTTCATTAACACAGAAGGTAAACTAGCAAATGAGTCTTTGCCTTAGGGGGGGGAGAAATAGCAAAAGGGGCTCCTTTAAATAGTAACGTCTACCCTTTCCTGGCTCAAAAATGGCTTGACTTCATTTAAACATAACACGTCATAAGCAGACCTGTCCCATAAAGGTAGGTACTTCTGGAAGCTTCTGCACACACAGTGAGCCAGTTCCTTCCTTACCCTGAAATGGCCTGAGCTTGGAACATTTTCATCTGAGAATAGTTCTTTGAAAAGGGAGTAAGTTTTTGCAGTCAGGAAGCCACATTTCAATTCCACCATTACCGTGTGGCCTCAGGCAAACCCCTGTGGACTGCCCTCCCCACCTCTTTTCGCCTAAATATTTCTGATTGTCTTGGCCCAGTGCCCATTATGTGGCTTACAAGTGATATACTTAATTCTAGTGGAGCAGCAATATGGCAAAGCACTGAACAGCCAGGGCTCTGGAGCCTGACTGCCCTGAGTTCAAATCCCAGCACTGGTGCTGCATGGCCTTAGGGAAGTCATTAAACCCTTCCGGGCCTTCATTTCTTAATCTATAACACTTCCTCCTAACCCTCATGCTGTGAGGGTTAAGTACAAACACTGAGAACAGTGTGTCTGCTGTCACTGCTGTTATAGTACCACCACCACCACCACTGTGACTTCTGTTCTTTGTCTATCTGAGCATCTTCAGCTTCTAACATACACTGTAAGCAAAGGCCTAGGGGTTCTCTCTGGGATGGGAAGAAAGGCAAGCCCCTCAAGATATCATGCAGAACTTCATGGAGATGTGGGTGGACACACATAAACTGGTCAGAACAAACGTACAAGGTGTTTTTAAGTCTGGAGTACCCACCTCATCGCAGGTACCTATCCTGTCTCATCACCCACATGTAATCCAACCGCAGCCAACCAGGACCAAATGAGATCACATGGTTATGGTCCAGAAAGACAAGCAGAAAAGGCCCAGCACAGAGACCACACCAGTGTTTTCTTTATAAAAACAAAACTGCACCCAACTGGACTAAAATTAAGTAACTTTCTGCTCTCCCAAAGAGATCCACAAAGTTCTTCCACAGCAAAAACACCAGCCAACCTCAAATCTGCCTATTAGGTCTATGAATTAACATGTCTTTATTTGCTTCGGTTTCTCTCTCTGCAATGCAAATGTGTGCTATTTTGTACTTTCTTGTTTGGCATTAAGGGTGCTTCCGAGGCATTCGCTGGCCTGGGGGCCACAGTGGACAGGGGAGGTGTGGGAGGTCACGGTTCTCCAACAACAACAGAAGACAGTTTCCAAACTTAGAGCTGGCAGCATGTGGGCCGTTCCTGCCACCTTGGTGTAGTGGCTGGAAGCCAGATTTATAGAGGGGCTGAGCTAGACACAGGTTTTCTTTATGCTCCTTCAGGCTAGAACATAGCCCCACACCGTCTACCCAGCGTCCCCCAGCAGCCAAACCAACATGGGTGTGAGCTGGGTTGGTGTGCTGGCGGGGTGATGACGAGAAATAGAAATCCCATTTCCTACCTCCACAGAGCACACCTAGTGGGAAGACAAAGTTTAAAAGTTCATGGCTAGAGGGCTAATCTCCAGGGTATGAAGGCATCAGTCAGAGAAGGGGGGAATGACAAACAGCCTGACTCTCAGTCTTGGAACCTCTTATTTCCCCTTGTGAAAGGAACCTGGGCTTCCAGAGGTATGGAGGTCAAAGGAAAACAGAGTAAACAGTATTTTCACTTAACGTCTATAAGAAGAAACTGACCAGGCTATGTGTGCTTATGTAATTGGTACATAGATCTGTAAACATATGTAGGGCCCTTTTAAATATATCATACACCTAAGGATCCAGGGGTAAAGGTAATATCTCTATATCATATTCTTTCTTTAAATAATTTTTTTGTGGGGAGGGCTAGTAAGAGCTTGCAAAAACAAAAGAAACAAGGCACCTCCCTTCCAGAAATATAATTGTGTGCCTTCTGCCCCCACCTCCATCCATAGTAATGTAGACCACAAGTGGCACAAGTTTTGAGCAAAAAAACAATTCCAGTGGCAAACAAGATTCGGCTTCTATTGCAGCTTACTGCTTGCTGTGTCCAGAAACTGCACATCCGCTATTCATCAGCATAGTCAGAGGGGGACAAGACACCCATGAGAAACCCCCTGCCTCACCCTCTCCTACTACCCCCCATCCAACCATCTTCAATCAAATCCAGACATTTCTACTCCGATCTGAGAGTTGAAGTTTCCTACTAGTAGGTTGGAACACTGAAAGTTTGGCTGGATTTTGGATCAAGGATCCCTTAACTGAATTAATGTATACCAACTTAAGACTATGGATTCTACCCATGTTAGGATCCTGTTGAGAACACTACAAATCCTCCCCACGGTAGAGGAGGTGATTCAGCCATCTAGTGAGTATGATACTTCCAGTGCCACACACATGCACACCCCCCACACACACACACACTCCCATTCCTGTCTCTCTGAAGGCCCTATAGAATGATTTTCCTGGCTTAAGGTATGATTTTTAGGAGGATAGCAGGGCTAAGGAAGGCCCACCTGGCCAGCAGCTAGAACGAATTTCTCCAAAAGCAGAAGTCATTGTTAGTGTCAACCCCAGGGAGGGGAACATTCTTCTGACAGGACCCTAGCAGGCAAGGTCTAGGTAAGCAGAAAGGCCTGTGCACTGTGGGCTCACTTGCCTTCCCAGACTTGGACTTTCCTTCCAGGGAAAGAGGGGTCAGGACGTCTCTGATACTCATTTGATGGTTATTTCCTGGTTGCCATCCACAGGGCCTTTCTGAGGCCGAGAGCTCCTAACAAAGACAAGCAAGGGACCCACCGCAAGGCAGGCCCACAGACCATCTGGCTCAGCCCACTAAGCAATTCCCTGGTCCTGTGCCCCATGGAGATGCTGCATTTTAGCTTGTCCAAATAGGGCAGGGTCAGGCTCTCTTGCTTCTCCAGCTGCCCACCCACTCATTAACCATCAGCTCCCTGCATTTCGTTGCATCACACCAGTAAGTGTAGAGGAGAGGGAGGGTCTAGAACACACTGATAACAACAACCACCATTTTTTAAGCCCCTCCTGTGTGCCAAGCTGTGCATGCATGCAGTCTTGCTCTATTCTCATGATAACTCTATGCAGTGGCTATTGTTGTCCCCCTTTTCCAACTATGTAAAGGAAGTCAAGTCCCCTGAGGCTGGTTTTGCTTCCTAGTGGAACAAAAGTTGGTGAGTCTCCCAGGAAAGCAGACTGCCTGAAAACCTTTTCATGGGATTTATACTGATTGAAAACCAGTTCGTAATTTCCTCCACCTCCCCACACCCTGTCAGGTCTGCTAAGGATCAGAGAGGAGGATTGGTCCCTAGGAGGAAGGCCCCCTGCTAAGCCCCCAGTGACTCCCTATCCTTTGGACCACACCACTACTCTTTCCCAATCACTGTCACACACAGGCCCTCTGATTAGTAACAAGAACCTGTAAGTAATCACCGTCAGCAATATAACAGAATATCATCTGTTTAGCATACTATGCTCCTCAGCAAGCTTTTAAGGAAGAAAATAAAATAATTTAGAAACCACAAAACCTGATGATCCCTGAGGTTTCTCACAACACCATGAGTCTGAGGTTAATTAGGCTGATTAATTAGATGAGACAATGTATATATAAACAGGCACGCTGTAACCCTGAAGCTAAACAGATGCTATACTGTTATGTTGCTGACGGTGATTACTTGTAGGCTCTTAAATGTGCTAATCAGAGGAAGGCAGCAAGAGACCCGACTCAGCATCCCCCCTTGGGAATCTTTCATATCTACCTCCAGTGACCCGTTTCCGAGTTCTTTTCAATTACCTGCTGCCTCTTTGGGGACGCTTTGATGATGTCCACGTTTGAGGAAAGGGCCTCAGGGATTAAGGGTGGAGGGCAGAGACCTAAAGGCTCTAACTGGGTCACCACAACCTCAAGCCCCAAAAGCCCCTCTACAAAAACTCCGAGGCTGAAAGGGCAGATCAAGCAAACCCCTGGAGGAGTGGCCATGATACACTGGAATGAACAAGCACGGAGCACGTGAGACCTGGATGCAGTCACTGTCCTGTCAGTGTGTAACACTGGGCAAGTCACTTCCCATCCCGGCTTACAAATTGGGGTGATGATTGCCAACCTTGAAAGCTTCTTGCCATGACCTCAACTCCCTCTTTCACTCCACCAAAGCAGCTTTCGTCAATGCCACCCATGACCTCCACGGTGCTCAATCCAGGCAGTGGTGGTTCCTCGTCCTCCTCTCACTTATACCCAGCTTGTGGCTTTATACCATCTGTACAGCTGGCAGCTCCCCTTTTTGCAACCTCCATCCCAGAACGTCCGCGACACAAGTCTACACGTAGTATACGTTTATGCTTGGAGGTCTAATAAGACATCTCCAACTCAAGCCATCCAAAACTGAGCTCCTAAAAATGCCCCTCACTCACCCCAGTCCTATTAACCCTCCTGCCCTTTGGAAACGGCAACTTGCTCTGCTCTGGGCCCCAGCCCCCTACCCCTTGTTCACCTCCCCTTTGCCCTTAAAGTTCCCCCACTGGAACACCCTTCGGTGGCCACAGGGCTCCCTCCCTCACCTCTTTCGAATATCACCTGGTCAGGAGGCCTCCACGATCCCCCATATCCCATCCTCATCCATTCCCTATAGCCCCTGGCCAGCCTTACTGTGCTCCACAGCACTGGCCGTCATCTGACATAGCCTATGTCCCTGTGCTTTTCACTAGAATGCAAGCCTCACCAGAGGGCAGGTTCTTTGTTTTACTAACAGCTATACCTGAGCAACCAGAGAGCCAGGCACAAAACAAGTCCCTAATATGTAGATGCTGAATACATGAAGCGGGAAGTGCCACATACGTGGAGGGTGATTTAAAAAAAAAAAAAAAAAATTAGATAACTCCTCTGGGTAAGCTCTGGCCTATGACCAAGTCTTTCTGAGCTTTATTCCATCAGAAGGGGATAATAGCAGTTCTCAGTTCACAGGGCCAGATAAACATCTGTTCAACAGTCATTTATGGAGTACTGTGCTAGGCTCACAGGGACGCGGAGATAAATGAGGCCCTGAGGAATTCAGGGGCCAAGTTTAAAAAGGCAGGCAAGGAGATAGGTAAATGATATTCAAGTATAGCAAACACAGCAGTAGGAGCAAGAACAAATTGCTGGCATGGCACAAAGAGGGGGGAGGTCTGTCCATGGGGAGAGGCATCTGGAACTCCCCTAGAGGCTGAAGCGGATCTCGGCCTCAGCCCATCCCGGAGGAGAGACTCCGTTTGCTTTATCTGAATCCAGAGGAAGCAGAAGCCTGGACCAGATCTGGTGGGGAGGGTCTACGGAAGGAGCTGGGAGTGAGGCAGAGTCCTGGGGCTCTGATGGGAGCCAGGACCTCGCCTTTCCAGGAAGAGGGCTCTGGAGAACATGAGGGGGGCAGGGAGGGGCAGCCTGTTGGAGGAAGAATGCCCCTTGGCGAGGTCTCACAATAGGCCCTTCCTGCATCCTACTCTGAGGGCACTTCTCTAGGTCAGTTTCAAAGGGCTTTTTCCTTGCTGTGGAAGCCATGGCCAGACAGTTAAGATGCACTCCCAATCAAGATAGGGAGTCTCCAGTTCAAAGCCTGTCCTGACTAACTCTTTCCGTTAAGTAAAAATATTAATCTTGGTTTTATTTAAGCAGGTTTTTTTGGCAAGGAACGAACCCCTGCGGCTAAAAATAAACCCAAATACACACACACACTCAGAAAAATCTGGAGAGCTGCAAATCATTTCAACCCAAGTTTCCATCTCAGGGAAAGCTATTAAAGGCAGGAGGATATTAAAACCTCTCTCTGCACAGAGCCTCTTTTCTCAGTGCCCGCCTTGTGCCCTAGGGTCCTCAGACAAGGCTGGCCGGGGATGCCCTGTCCTGGACCTCCTGGCCAAGGGGGAGGAGGGGCACGTGCCGGCTCCTAGCTCCCCTCACTCCAGCTTTCTGCTGGAGCAGTCTAGGAAACATGCTGGGGCCCCAGCTGACGTCGGTTATGTATGAAATGAAGGGGCCCAGAGAGATGAGCAAAGGGAACACAGGCCCAGAAAGGTCAAGTTGCCTGGAACTTTGAGATTATCCAAAAGGAACACAAGCAAAACCCACCTCTCACTCCCGCTTTCCCGTTTTAAGTGGTGATCTCAATTTTAAACTATTAAAAGACGAAATTTAAGAGTCACCACCCAGGCATACATCTGGACTTGGTATTATTACATTTCATTCGCAGCATAACCACTTTTAGAGTCAGCTACCCTCAATTTCTTCCTGTAGTCACAGCCAGCTTGGGACAGAGGTGTGGATCATTTGACCCAGGACAGGGCAAAAGTCGTAGGACTGGCTGGTTCCTGGATTCAGGACTGACTTAACTTGGGGAGTGAGGACCTTCTGAGAAGGGAGGTGGTGTTCCTGTGGTCCAGGTTTCTAAAAGGCTGGTAAGGCAACTGCCCCAAAGTGTTCACCAAGCATGATTAGAATTGCTGAGGCTTTTTTTTCTGCAAAGGGTGGCCAGAAGGGGAATGTCAGCACCCCAAAGCACAGGAAGTAGGAAGGGAGATCCTTTCCCCATATCCCCCTCGTTCTCCCAGGAAGAGATAGAAAGAGCAACCCTACCCACAGCAGCTCCTCCTCAAGCCTCCCCTGGTTTTGCAGCATAAGAAGATTACTTTGAATAGCTCAGTGACGTATACAGGGCTCTCTGGGGTTCAGGCCTCATCTCAGGTCCTACAACTGCAAAGCCCCCCCACCTCACTACACTATCACTCCCCCCCCCCCACTACACTGACCTGTCCTGTGATGCCCCTTGTCTCAGTAAGAATGACTTTCCCCTCAGTCATCTGCCTACATGTCTGTTTCCCTGTAAGACCCACCCAGCTAAAATGCCACCTCCTTCAGGAAGCCTTCTGCCCATCCCAGGCCTCACTAAATCTTTCCTGTCTTCTTGGCTTCCTTTCTTCCCAAACACGTTCTACCTTAATGGTCAGTTCCTTAGCACTCATCAGCCTGACTTAAAGACAATAGGACTGCATCTGTGACCCCTAGCGCCTGGCCGGTGCCTAGAATGTGCCAAGGGTTCTCAAAATGTTTCTTGAATGAAGGATGAGGCTACAGGAGGGAATCGAAGGTAACACAATAAAGGGAGACAGAGATGGTTTCCTGTTTAGCTCTTGTAGTGCAGGTCAGGAGTCTGAGTTCCTAAAGGTCATCCAGAGAAGAAGAGGGAGGCAGGTAAAATGTGATCTGAGATGCTAAAATGCAACCCTGATCTCCATATGCTGAAAATTCATGTCTAAAAAGGTGAGTCATGGGCTCTTGTTACAAGAGGCCTCAGTTCATAAATGCCTGTGGAGTGACAGCACCCATACTCCACCAACAGATGACAAACCCAAGGCTCAGCATCAGAAAGGAGGTCAGTGGTGCCACCTCCTTATTCTCCTCCCCCTCCTCCTGTTCTTCCTCCTCCTTCCTCCACCCTCCTCCTCTATCCTTGTACCTCCTCTATCCTCCTCCCTGACCCTCTTCCTTTCTCTTTCTCCCTGACCCTCCTCCTTTCTCTTCTCCCCTCCTCCCTCTCCTCTTCCTCCTCCTTTCTCCTACTCCCTCCTCTATCCTCCCTGACCTTCCTCCTCCTCCTTCCTCCTTCTCCTTCTCCTTTCTCTTCCCTGACCCTCCTCCTTCCTCCTCCTCCCTCCTCCTCCTTTTCCTCCTTCTAACATGAGTACTTAGAATTATTTCACTCATTCACCATTATTTCACAAGTGTTTGACTACATGCCTCAGATCCTGTGCTATGTCTTGGGGATCCAGTAGTCAGCAGGTGGACAAGGCCCTACCCTCAAGAAGCTTATTTCTATCTTAAGAAGATAAATGGTTATAGCCCAGGGAGCCACCGGAGCATGTATCAGACACACCCAACCAAGCTAGGCACTTTCTGTGCACTGGGGTGCTGACATTCCCTTCCTGATCACCCCCTGTGGAGCAAAGCCTCAGCCATTTTAATCACGCTTGGTGAGCACTTTGGTAGCAGAAGTTGCCTTACCAGCCATTTAGAAGCCCAGACCACAGAAACACCCTCTCCCTTCTAAGCTGGTGCTTACTCCCTAGGTAAGACCCTGGGGGTGCTATAGATGCGTGTTGTAGAGAGACATCCTGCCTAAGCTGGGATCTGAGAAATCACAAGTCAGCTGAGAGAGAGTGAAAAGGCCTTCAGATGGGGGAGGGAGCAAAGGCAAAGGCCTGGGGGCTGGACAGCCTAGCCCATCAGAGAAACAGAAAACAGAGTGTGTGACAAGGGGCAGGGGAACAGTGGAAGCCAAGAGTAGGCAGGGATACCCAACTTTATATAGGCTGGGTCTTGCCCCAACACATGACATTTCTCAGGTGGGCAGTGATAAACTCATCACTTTGTCCCTGCCAACAGCCCTTAGGATGATATCTGCCCAAATGGGTGCCCGACTGGTCAGCTGATTGGAGGGTGCCAAAGCCACAAGAAACCCCTAGAAACAAGTCCAGGCCTTGTTTGCCCCACTTTGCCCGAGACCCACCAATGGTCCAATTCCAGTTCACATCCTGTTTCTGATCTTCAGAGTTAAGATTTAAGGAATCCCTGTCTCCTCCAACATCCCCCTCCAAGCCCCTTAACTTCTCGCAGAGGTCTTACCTTGAGTGTTTTGACTGGCTCAGCTCAGCATGTGCCAGAGCCTAGGAGGCATGATGACCTCTAGAAGGCTCTACTCCACTTGGTTCAGAGGCACTGACCTGCTCACTGTCATGCAGGCACACACAGGTCAGGGGTGCTCAGAACACCCCCTGCTGAGCTCTCCAGCCCTCCCCAGGGGCCCATGGGAAACTTTATCCCACACAAGAGGCCACCAGAATAGCAGCCTGGTCTTCAACCATGGCCCCTTTGAAGCAGTGCCCAGAAAAATACCGTGCCGACGAATGGTTCTCAGAACTTAGAGCTTTCAGGTCAGGTCATTTTTGTGAGACCAG
This sequence comes from Neofelis nebulosa, assembly GCF_028018385.1. NCBI lineage: Eukaryota > Metazoa > Chordata > Mammalia > Carnivora > Felidae > Neofelis > Neofelis nebulosa. Next base: position 14,519,423 of record NC_080789.1, read on the forward strand.
AACAGCTGGCAACATCTCAGGAGCTGTCTGTAGTATTTTATTTTTCTACTAATTGGGATTTTGTTTGCTAGGAGAGCCGAGGGACTCCAGGATAGGTCCAAGAGTAGGAAACCCAAGGAACTGTTAAGCAAAAGGACTTCTTCACTCGTTTGTACAGCAGACCTGCAGATGTGTCTTTGCAGACAGACAGCAAATCTGTTCTCAAAATGCAGCGAGGATGGGTGGGGGACTTTGTTGTGGTTTGAATAAGAAGTAACGTCCACTCTCTGTCTCTGGGGATTATATAGCACAGATGCCAAAAAGAACGTGGTACATTTGTAACTTACCCTTTGGGTAGCTTTTAAAACAGTCAAGACTCCCCCTTTCTCTCTTTAACTTCCCTAACGTCAGCCAGGAAGACTGTGGACACCAGGTGGACACAGCTCAGAGGCTCTTTTCGAAAGCAGTCTCCGCTGCTTCTCCTCTGCTCCGCTTACTCAGAACCTTCCAGTCAGCTCAGGACCTTCCAGTGGGCACTCAAACAAAAACAGGTATGAAGAAGAACAAGGCCAGACTATAGATCTTCAAGCCCCGAGGCACTTATCAAAGGTAGCTAATGTTGAGAGTGTGGAGGGATGGCTGGAGATTAGATACAAGTGCCTTTTAAGGAAGCCAACCTTTGTTTTAAGAAAATAAAGTGAAGAATGCTGACGGCTGCCCTCTTTGGTCAAAGTGGGTAACAGCAGAATTACAAAGCTTATGTCTGGTATTTTCGAAAGGCCTGCCCTGACCTGACAGTGTCATAGGAAATGGTGTCAGTGGTAAAAAGGAAAAGACTGCCTGCCCGGGGAACACCTTCTTAACGTAGTCCATGGTGCCTGAGCCTCTCACACATTCAGTAAATGTTTCTTGAGTGACTATTATGTGCCAGGCACTGTGTCAGGGTGGTAGAAACATACAGTAAGCAAAACAGACACACCATACAAATATTATAGCCAATGCTTAAAACTAACTTGCAAGAGCACTGTTTCCATTGGGTTGACCAAGAAAACAAGACTCTGGATAGGTAAGAAACGTGTCACAGGTTACACAGCCAGAAATTAAATCCACATATGCCCTGCCAGCCTGCCTACTACTTGACATTTTGTAAATCTGAAACAATTAGCCAAGTCAAATGCATCAGAAAGGCAGAGTAAAGGAAAATTCTCAAGGCTTAATTATCGAGGACTCACATAAGCCATAGATGGTGAGAACCTTGAGGTGAGGTTAACTCCCCAAAACTGAGAAGTCCAGCAATCAGCCTAAAGCCCCATGGTTTAAGGGTAGAGAGCACAGGCCTTAGAACCAAGGAGAGTGACAAAGAGGAAACAAGTGAACTTTACTGGACACCTGATTGGCAGCTCTGGTTTAACTCTGCTCAAGTGCAAAGCCTCAGGGCCTTTGAACATGTCATTCCCTCTGCATAAGAGCTTCTTCTGCTCCTCTTTACCTAGCAACTCCTATTCAACCTTCACATTTCAAGTCAAAGGACACTTTCTCAGAGGAAGCTTTCCCTGCCCTTCCCTCAACATCAGACTAGAACAGGACTCCTGCCAGATAGTCTCATATTCCCCAGTTTGTAAGTTTGTTTGTGAATTCAGTTGAATAATGTCTCATTTCCCAGCATTACACACTAGACTGGGATCATGACTTGTTTTGTCTCACACAGTGCCTAGAATGTAGTAGGTGCTCAGTAAATAGGTGTTGGATGAAGAAAGAGGTCTTTTCCACCCTGGCACCCACTGACTGCCTCTCAAGAGCCTCCAACTCCATCTTCCTTTCCTGCACAACTGCTGCACCCACTGTATCTAGCTGCAGCTGTCCAAGGCCAATTCTATTACCATGATCTGACCAAGAAGAAATGTGTTGGGTTTGAACATGGAAAGAAAAGAAGGGGGATATTCTAAGCTGTGGAAAGAAGCTAAGCAAGGCCATAACAAACTGAGTCTGGAGTGTGAGAGGTCATATAGCTAATGGACCATGGAGACCCCAACTGGCAAGAGCAGAGAGGCCCATTAGCTCATCCTAACCCAAGCAAATGTCAAGTTTCCTGGGTGATAGGAGCTTCAATGGGGGGACTTTTCATGACTGTCTCATGATCTGGGTCTATAGACAAAGATGCTGCTTCTCTGTACCCGGGATTCTCAGCCCCCCAATACCCTGCTTGGTCCAGTTCTGATAACCTTACACTGGCCATACACAGGCTCATGGGGGTCTTAGAGAATGGACTTCTGAACCCAGCCCACTGACTCATCCCAGCTGGGCAAGATGGTTCAACTCTTCAAGCCTCATTTCCCTCATTCTGAAAAAAGGTGATTATTATATTTATGAAGATGAAAAATAATGAAAATGGAAACAACCTAGCACAAGTTTTCCAAAATAAACCCAAGCGCCGATTTCCCTTATCCTCCCAGTTACTTCCCAGTGTGCAGGCTCCTTCCCTCCTAACAGAGTTGCCCATGAGCCCAATGCTCCTAACACTGTTAGGAACACAGATGACCCCAAAGACAGTTTCCACATCTTGTGGGGACCCCTATCCAGCTGCTGGGATGGCACCCTGCACCAGACCAGACTCGAGTCATGTTTTCTGGTTCTAGAACCACCCAGAGTGCGCCTCTCCCGACAGAGTAGGGGTCCGGCTGCACTCCACAGCTCTCCTCCTCTGAAGATGTCTGGCCAGATAAACAGTGCTTGTGCCTGGCAATAGCTAGCCCTGTTGCTGCATGCTGGGGGGCCCGCAAGGCCAGTTTCCGTGCCACAGAGCATCTGCAGAGCATTCCCAGCACAAACGACCACCCCTGACCACTTCTGCCGTACATCTGAGGGCTGGCAGGGCTTTGCAGAGTGACCGCTTGTGACCCCGAGCTTCTTAGTCTGTCCACGGAAAGCTCATACTGAAAGGTGGGCTGAGATAGTCTCTGAAGCACAGCCTCAACCAGTGCCCATAGATGTTCCCAACTGGAATAACACAGAGCCAACAGGGACATGTTATCCATGCTCTCAGAGAATAAGTAATGAGAATATCAGAGATTAACACATTTGGCCAGACATTGCCACAAAAAGCGGAATGGTCACTGGGGGCAGTGCCCACCTTTCCCTATTGATAAAAATACTGCTGTCATTGACTATAATGCTGATTCTAAGGATGTCATTAATTATAGTAGATGCCATCATCTAGCAAGCACTTACTATGCACATTCAGTGCCAAATGCTTTACATGGATTATTCCATTTGAGCTTCATTAAAACCTTATAAAGTAAACGCTGTCATTAGCCCCATCTCGTAGAAACTGAGGCATGTAGAGAGTAAGTGACTTTCCAAGGTCATGTAACTAGGAAGTGTTGGGCCCAGCATGCCGGTCCAGGGAGCCTGACTCTGGAGCTGCTGCTTTTCCCCAGTGGGTCCTATCTCCTTTCCAGAGCACACATTTGACTTCAGTGCGGTGGGACAGGCTCAGTTTGCAGGCTTGAGGATCTAGGTGGAGTGGGATCTTCATAGCCACTCAGTATAACCTCCCCTGAATTTCTTCTACAGTCCCAGCCCAGGATTAATCTGGCAACTATGCAAACATCTATGAGCCAGGTCAGCTTGTTCCATGTTGAGCCATATTTTGACTATACCAAAATTCTTCATACTTCCTCTCTGTGGCCTTCCCCCAACCGGTTGACATCTTAGGCTTACACAAAATGAGGTATTTGAACAGTATGGTCATGTTCCCTAAACCATCTGTAGAATAAATATTTTCATCAATGTTGATGGTCCCTTCCCCACTGTGACACACGGTCCCAAGCCTCCTTCCATCTTCGTCTCACTGGGGACCCCTAGCTCTCTAATCTGTTGGTGGGGATGAATGCAAGTTTCCTGGGAGTGCTGCCCAGCGTACAAAGTTGAGAGAGATTCACCGTCCTCCCTCCGGATCCTTTTACTGCTGGCAGTGCAGTCTAAGACTCTGCCACCATCCATGAGAACCCCTAGTATTTTCAAAACAGATTCTGTCTTTCAGCTTTGACATGATTTAATAAATTACCTACTCCACTAAATAACGGTACTTATGTGGGTTTGGAAGTAAAAGAGGTTTTTTAGGAAAAAGCGTCTTATTATATAGAAAGTATTGAGTAGTAGGAGGTTATTCTGGGCCAGGAGGTGGGAGCTGGATTTTCTTTCTGGTTTTCCTTTCTATCCATTTACTGGGAGTTTGACAAATCACTTCCCTCTTCAAGCCCTAGTTTTTTATGCTGCAAAATGGAGAAGTTGGACTGGATGTGTTCTAGGGTTCCTTACAACCTAAAGGTCTCCTTCTCCTTCATATGTTTCCCCCAAGTTCTACTTTCTCTTCATCAGCAATGATCCAGGAGGTCATGTTCTCCCTGCGTTCTGGGTCTCCAATCACATCTCTGAAAAGTTAATCAAACTTAAATAAGTGATTAAGGTGCTTCAGGTGCCTCCTCTGGCCCTGTCTTAAGGGTCTTCCGTCATAAGCGCCTTCCTGATGTCTGTCTGTCTGATTTGCAGTTGCCCAAACTGGCAACAGCAGCAAGTACACAGTTGGCTCCTCAGTCACCCCACCTGGTCCATCAGCTGGACGGCTTGAGCAAGCCATCTGTTTTCTTGATCAGCCACTGTCTGTTGTTGCTGTTGTTCCTGCAGCAGCAGCAGCCACAGCAGCAGCCTGTTTTTGAGGCTGGCAGTCCAGCTAAGAGTTCATTTCCCACATTTAAACAAACCTGGGATAATCTCAGTGGTTACAGCACAGTGTATGGGAGCACTGGACGTTACTGGCCAGGTAGGGTCTCCTGCTCGGCATGTCCCCGTATCTATCTACAGGAGAGTTCTAAAGAATGCCAAGCGGAGGGCTTCTGTCTGTAATCCCCCGATTGTATATTAATCCGAGGTAATAAAAATGGCATCTCCGTAGGGACTATGCTCTAATAACCTGACACATACCAAGTGGGGATATGCCATATGCTTGAAGATAAAATCCAGCCACCCTTGCCCTGATGAGTTAGTTTAACAGCAGCTAAGACAGTGATGGAAGAGCTACATTGATTCTCCAGCCCACTCCAGTGCTCTGAGTAGCTCGAAACCAGTCACCTCCACTTCTCTGGGACAGGGCGCCCTCTGCGCCCATCATCCCTGGATGGCTTATCTCAAATGCTCCTTGAGCTCCTCAGGAAAAGCTGAGTTTTAAAACAGGAGGGATCTCTCTTTTCTTCCCAGGCTTGGCCCTTATTACCTCCTGAAGGGTATACTTTGAGGTATAAAGGCAAGGCCGCCACCTTGATCCCAAACTTCAACCACAGCCCAACCTGAACTTGCCAAAACGCATCCCAGCCCCAGAGGTTTCTATCTTTGAAACAGAAGTAATAGTCAATATTTTTCACTCTGTCAATATTTTTACCTTCATTTGCCTTCTCCTCCCTCCTACCCCCATGCTCCTGGTTGCGGGGGGCGGGAGAGGGGGAAGGATTTTTTTAAGGCCAAACAAAAACAAAACTTGGTCCAGGCTGAAGCCAGCAGATCGTGATGTTCTGGACGGATTTTGCTACGTGCCAACAAAGACTGTCAGCAAGATCTACAGGAAACACCTTGCAGAATCCATCGGGGAAAGCAGAGGCCACCAAGAAGTGCAAGGCAGATATACTCTTGGTCCGTGTGACTGGCTTTCCAGGCCGGGGTACAGGAAGTGGCTGTGGGATTCCAGGCCTTGGGAGGGCAAACACACAGCTGTGGGGGGCCTTGCAGGTCCCTCTGGTGTTTTCCACTGGGAGTTCCTTCAACTCCCATCTGAGTGTGCATGATTGATGCTGAGGGGACCGAATAAGAAAGGTCAAAGGCAGCTTCTCAAGGGTTCCAGGGTTTAGCCAAGCCACGTTCTCTGTGAAAGAGGGATGCACAATGCAGTGGCCAAGAACATGAGGACTTGGGCACCAAAGAAGCTGGGATTGAATCTCAGCTCTGACTTGTCCAAGCTGTAGATTCTCAGGCAAATCATTTAACCCCTATTAGACTTGAGACTGGAGATGTGATCATCCCTGCCTCAAACGTGAGACACCCACGGTAATCTCTCAATAAACAGTGGTGATGATTATTATTTCATGACAGCCCCCACCCCTTTCCCAAAGCAGTGAAGAAGCTAGAGGGCAGTAGGAGAAAGAACAAAGCAGTTCCAAGAAGAGAGAAAAGAAAATGCAAAGTACTAGCTGGGACCCATATGGGGCATTGCAAGCTCCCGGCCTGGCTGCCAACCTTCTCCCCTCGTGAAGTGTCGGCTGCCCCACTTACTCTTGTTCAGGGCATTGCAATTTCAGGTCAGGTTGAAGCGAAGGACATTAACTGGTATCAGTCCAAGTGGAATGAACACCCCAGAGCAGTGCAAGAGACAGGGAGAGGAGGCATTGCTAGAAATGCTAATAAATAATTAATCCTTTCAGGATCACATCTTGGTCCCTTTCTACCCAGAGACAAGGAGAGTTTGGATGGGCCCAAAGTGGTCTGTCAGAGCGTGTGGGTGACCCTCCCTAACCTTCCTTGCAGAGAGGCCATGGGTATGGGAAGCCAGCCCTGATGTGCAAAGTGAGGATTGAGAGCCATGGAGTTGGCAGGCCTGCCCGGGTCCGGGTCAGCGGCCAGAGCCCGGCATTGTTCTGGCCGGAGGAGGGAACAGCCAGAAGCCAGCATTCTGTGGGGGGGGCCATGGTAGAGTGAAGGCCAGATGCAGTGCAATTAGGATATGATGGAAACCAGGGCTGTTTTTCATGAAACAGGAGGCGGGCGGCCCTGCCATGGTGAGCATGCTGGCTAGAGGGAGCATCTCATTAGCACCCATCAATCCCCAGGTCAAGCAGCAAACCTACGTGTGTGTATAAATGAAGTGCCAGGGGCACCCTCCTATCCTGTTATAATGAAGTGCCAATTGGGAGCCAGTGGGGCAAAGGGGGCATGTTTCCTTGCTCCATCCGCTGTTTGGTAACGATTATGGGTATTCTTTCAGCACTACCAGGAACAGTAAGCTGGGGGAATTCTTTGAACCACCAGGGATGATCAAGAAAGGAAGGTTCAGATCAAATAGGGTACCGGTTTTAATGTTCAACATAACTTGTCCCTCTCTGGGTTGGGACTGGAGTCAGTATTGGTGGTAGGGGCTGCTAAGCAGTGCCAAGCTGTATTTAGCAGTTCCTTTTTTATCCCTGCCCCCTCTTCTTCAGCAGTACACTCTGGCAGGTGGAAATGGTGCCAGTCTCAGTTGGTCCCTTACACCAGTTCAAGTCCACTATAGGGAGCAAGTCAGTGGTCTCCTCCTATCCCCAAGGCTACCTCTGGGGCAGTGGGCCAGTAAGGACTGATTTGCCTCAGAGAGCCTTATTTTTTTCCTCCGCTTTCCCATCATGGGGACCCCTAATAAGATAGGAAGAGTGTGAATTTCCTTATGTGACTATCTCCCTCCAACTTGGCCAATGGACACTTTGGCCCCAACACCACTCCCCTTCGTTGGCCCCAGTGTTCAATCTGGGAAGGCTCAATCCAGTGTGCTGATGAGCCAAACACATGGAAGCAATGTACGGAAGGGTGATGTATTCTGTCCCAGGGCCAGCCCCAGCAAGTCTGAAGCGGGTAGACAAGAAGTCTGGCTAAGTCAGGACACCTTGGTTCTGGCCACCTGGACCACTAAGTCATGGGGTAGCCTTTTGGGCAAGTTACTTCCCCGTCACTGGGAAGCAAAGAGATTGAATAAAGGTCCTTAAAAAATCTGTGAGTCCATATGCCCCTCTCTGTGGTCAAGAAAGCTTATCTAGATGGGCAGGAAAAGTTTCTTTAAATTCTGGTCCTTCCTTCCTGGATGGGCACCATTTGGCAAGTGGCTGGATTGCTGACCTCCTTCTGAGGCTCTCTAACACATCAACCGACAGATGGCAGAATCTCCCAGAGGCTTGTAGCACTGAAAGATCTGCTGCTTCACATCAACATAAAAGAATGTTGCCCTGAGAGGCTGTCTGCTCCTAAGTGGCCCTGGAAGAACTTTCCTTCTTGGGTTTCACCCACTGTAGGCTGGAACATAGGAGCTAAGTTGGAGTCCAGCATTGCTAGTCACTAGCTAGGTAAACTGGGACAAGACCCTTCAGCAGTCTGAGCCTCAACTTCCTTGTCTAGCAAAGGGATTCATTCATACATTTAACAAATATTAGAGTTGCAAACATATTCTAAGCAGTAAGTAAGACAAGTGATGTCTCTACTCTCTTGGTGCTTAAGTAATGATGTACAAGGCATCAAAACAATAAACAAATACCCAATTTGATGTCAGGTGTTAGGAGAAAAAAGGTGATAGGATTGGTGTTAGTGGGTGGTGATATTTAAGATAGGGTAGCCAGGGAAAGCCTCTCTGGGAAGGGGACAGTCAAGGTGTCACCATCATATGACAAGGAGCCAGCCAGTGAAAATCTGGGGACAGTGTGTTCCAGGGAGAGGGGGACAGCAGGTTCAAGGGCTGTGAGATAGGGACAGACTTGGAGACTGGAGCATTCAAGGAACAGGTAGAAGGCCAATGTAGCCAGAGCAGGGCAAGAGGAGACAGAGGCCAGATCCCATAGAGCCTTCTAGAACTCATGTAAGGAGCTGGGAAGCTTTGAGAAAGGCATTGAGAAGAGCATTGCTGAGATCTGAATGACATTTTGAAAAGGTCACTCTGATTGCTTTTTGGGAATGGACTGGAGGGGGGTGGCTGGAGTGAAAGCAAGGGAATTCATACTAGTCACAATCACCCCTTCCCTGCCCACCACCCAGGGTTACTGTAAGGTTCCCATGAGATTCATGCTGACACCTAGAGAAGTCCAGAGGCACGGGAGGAGGTACATATCCTCACATGTTTTTAAATCCACTTCTACAAGTAGAAGCTTGCAGAGCCTGGCACCAGCTATTTGGAACTGTGTTCCTGTATGGATTTCAAGGAAACAGGGTAGGGCGGCAGATTCTTCCCTGCCTGAGCTATGCAGCTGTCCAGGCCCAGATGAATTCACGTATTTAAACCCGGAGCCACGCCTGGCTCTGCTCTTGCTGCTGGTGCCGGACGGCGGTAAGCTAATACCCAGCAATGTGGAGAAGCTGACCCTCCACGCAAACTCACTCGCTGAATTCCTGGCAAAAGTTCATCTCTCCTGGCCCCACTTGTCAAGACCGGGAAGGAAAGAGCAAAAGAAAGGGAGATTCGTTCACTGAGGGACTTTTTATTTCAGAGTGGCCCCTTGCAAGGACCATGGTCAGCCAAGCCCTGGCACCCGAGAGAACGCATCCCAGCGCTCACAGCAACAGGCTTGAAAGCGGGATGGGTTCCAGCCCACTTCCTTCTGCTGGGGTTTGGAGCACCAGCTTGGAAGCCGGAGGTGTGGATCCAAATCCCATCTCTGCCTCTAGGTTTCCTCAGTCGTCATTAAGACACAAAGTCCAGCAGCAGCAGCAGCCTCTGAAGGCTGTCGTAGGGACAGCAAACGTGAGAAAGCCTGGCTGAGTGCCTGGCTCCATTCACTCGTGGGCTTCTTCCCAGTGACAGGTTTGGGACTGAACAGTGCTTAGTAAATGTTTGGGGCATCTGAAGATGCACAGGAAATTGCATTCCAGCTAAAACGTAATACTATCTAAAGTGCCAGGAAGCTCACAGAAGAGAATAATTAACAGGGTGACATGTACCAAGTGTCAAGTTAAAAAAAAAAAAATTGTTAACTTCTCAGAACCTCAATTCTCTGTCCTCTCTAGAGGAGCGATGTGGAAATCTAAGGCCTCACAGCTGGAATTTGACAAAATGAGATCAAAGTGTCTTTTTTTACTGTACTTCCTGGTCCACACTCTACCTTTTTGCTTTCTGGGACTTTCTCTATGATTTTTATTTTCGTGTGTTGTTTCTTTTTTACACAAGTAATCCAACTTTACTTAAGGAAAGTAAGTTGGGAGGGGCACCTGGGTGGCTCAGTAGGTTAAGTGTACAACTTCAGCTCAGGTCATGATCTCACCGTTTCTGAGTTCAAGCCCCGTATCAGGCTCTGATCCTCTGTCTCCCTCTCTCTCTGCCCCTCCCCTGCTTACATGCTCTCTCTCTCACTGTCTTTCAAAAATAAATAAACATTTGCATATATATATACATATATATATATGTAAATATAAGAAATACATATAAGAATGTATATATAAAAGAAAAGTAAGTTGGGAGAAAAAAGTGCTTAAAAAAAGAAAACTACATTTTAAAAAAATTGTCTAAATTACCTAAATTCCTACTACCCACTTATAACTATGCTCGTACTCATATGTCACCTTCAAGACCTTTTTCTGTGCTTACATATCCCTGTAATATATAATAGGGTCACATTCATATAGAACATACTTGTTGGCGATCCTGGGTTTTTTCACTCCTAATTTGTTCATATAGTCCTGCCTCATTCCCTTGAATAGCTGCATTATTTTCAATTGCATAGGTACACAGCAGTTCGTTTGACTTTTTCATAAATAACTCTGTGATAAACATCCTTGTGTGTTTGTTTACCTACAGCATACACATATATAAATGTTCGTATACACATACATCCAAAAACACATTATCATATCCATCATACATCTTAGCATACTTTCCTGATCATTTCCTATGGATCTAGAATTTTCAACACTTTTTAAACCTGCCATTTTAATATTAATTGAATCCAAGTCAGCAGACCCTTCCACTCATGAGCCAGGTAGCTACTCTGGAAACACCTAAGTTTTGCACTAAGCATAACTGATGAAGCATTGGGCAGTTTCCTACAACTTACTCCTACCTACCCGCCCCCCCCCACAACATCCTCCCACCCACAGCCCCTGTTCCTACCCCACCTAGGCCAGCTGGTGATCAAGCCTGAAAGAAATTCTGTTTGCCTGAGTTCCATCCCTTTTCTGCCTTACTGGACCCAGGCTGCTATTTCGGTTTTTACAAGGTCTGAGTAAACATCCCAGGACAGCCAGGACCAAGAGGAGCCCGATCTTTTATGTCATAAAGTCACTAGTCAAAGCCTCCTCCCCAAACAAGGTCTCTTCCTGCCTCTATGTGCCCCTTTCTACTTACAAAAAGTCTCGCTTGTAATGGGCAGTTTTAGTATGCTGTACGGGTAGGGGGCATCCCTTTTCGTCAAAGAGTGAATGCAAACTGCCTTCCCTTCTCTGTGCTTAGTATCAAAGGCATTTGCCTCAGACACTGGTCCTGAAGCAAAAGAATGACATCGAAAGGAGAGGAAACAGATCAGAATGTTTTTTGTAAAAAAAAAAAAAAAAAAAAGCTATGAGAATAACACATTCAACTAATAAAAGTAACTTCTATATGTGTACAGGGAATTTACACCATACATGCACACCTTTAACCAGTCTGAACTCAGTGATTCTGTTTGGCATAACTTAAATATATTTTATTGGAAAAAAAATATATATATATATATAATACCTATTCTCAGTTTTAAAAGGTCTGGCCAGTTCCTCCCACCCCTGATTTCTAAGTGAGCTCTGCCAGGGATCCTCTGCCTCAGTGGTGGCGGACCCTGTATGGCCAAGGAATTCAGAGACACAACAAGTGATTATCTTAGGTTGTGCCCTTCCCTCCCATCCCTCCAGAAACAACCCAGCCCCTCTATCCGAGGCTGAATGGTGATTCGTGCAAATGCTGAAGGAAGAGCTGGCTCAGATGGAATTATTGAAAGATAGCACTGTATTTTAGAGGGATTGAAGGGCTCTCAGACTTCCTAAATGTAGCTTTTTGCCTATGTGGTGACTTCCTAAGGCATCTCTCCATTACCTCTACATCCATAGGTGCCAGAAGACTTTCCCCTACCATCACCTTGCACACAGGACTGTAGGGACACCAATTTCCTAGGTATGGAGATGGGAGCTCTGAGGTAAAGTGACTTGCCTAAGATCCCATGGACAATGGAGGATTTCATTATTTCTTTTCCCTTTGAGTGGACCATTCACTCCCTGCCCCTGAAAGCCTAGCAAGTCTCTTCTGGCCTCAGCCGGTCACCAGGCTGCATGTCCAGAGCCCAGCCCTTATGGCCCAAGTTTCTCTTGGTGATGCTTCTCCTTCCCTCCAACTCTTCCTCCTGCTGGTGGTCGCTCAGCCGGTCCCAGACCCCACCCTGCCATGCTTGGCCAGCTCTGTGCCAGCCCATGGCACCCTTGCTGTTTCTGGACTGGGACAGGGAAAGTCCACTGCATCCTGGTTTCTCAGAGGTTGACACTCTGGCAAACCCCCAGGTGCAGATCTGGTGCATCTATTTAGAAGAGAAGTAGAGGAAACCCACCCTGCCCACAGCCCACAATGGGAACACCCCCTTCCCACATCCCCTTTGGCGAGTGCCAGCAGCCCTGCTCCCACCACCACTGCAGGTCACCCAGAGACATAGGGAAATCCAGCACAGGTCCCCGAAAGCAGGACAGATGAGCGGTAGGGGCTCCCAGGGAACCCATGAGGACAGAGTGGCCCCCACCCCCAGGAGCCAAAGGTGAGCACCCAGGAAAGGGGCAGGCTGCTACTGGCTTCCCACAGCAGTACTCTAGACCCAGTCGAGGGAATCAGCTGAGTCCTTACTTTCCCACCATTGTTTTTTTTTTTTTTTATCTCATTATAAAAATAATGTGTCACCATTGTGAAATTTCATTTTCCTGAAAATACTGGTCAGAATTAAAACCACCCCAGATCCCACAACTGAGAGGTAATGAGGGCTGATATTTGGTATATAGACATTCAGACTTTCTTGTATACATCTGTACTCATATTCATACCTTTTTTTTTAACTGTCTTCTGTTACCCAAAACTGTCTTCTATTACCCAGCAGCATGGAAATATTCCCACATAAATATTTAGGGACTACTTCAAGCTATTTTATGGCTAGCCAGTTGTCCACTGTATGAAGGCACCATAATTTAAGCAATCCGTTTGTGATAGACATTGAGATTAATCCTTTGTGTGTGTGCAGGATGAACAATGCAGCCATGGACCCCATTGCTTTATTAGTCCTTTGGACTTAATCTCTAGAAATGAGACTGCAGGTTAAAGGGTATGCACAATTCTGAGATTCTTGATTCTCAAGGCCACATTTTCCACCAAAGAGGCTACACCAGTTGCTTTTCTCATCAGTAGCATGAAGGTGAGAGACCAAACTCTATGAGGGTAGACAGTACAAGTGCCTGGATTCCCCACACCACTGTGCCCAGTCCGGGGACCCTATCCAGACATCCCTAAAGACATCAGCACACGAAACAAACTAGATGCTGGCAGTCAAGGAAAGGACAGGCAGGAGGGGCTCCAAAGTGCTGGGGGGCCACATGAGGCTCCAATTTTCTCCCCAAAGTGTCCTTCCATTGGGTGGGGCATAGAGTGACAAGAGGGACTCCATGGGGCAGTGAGATACCTGGCTCAGAAATGTAATCACCGGTAGCTGCCTCCCACTCCTCAATCAGCCCTGTGACCCCTGGGAAGGGCCTCACCTCTCTGGGCCTCTGTTTCTCCATCTGATCTGTCTGACATTCTTAACTCTTTGATCTCAGAACCAGCTTTAAGACTAGAGCAGAGGTCTCCACCCCATTTTCTCTCCATTCACCAAGTCATTTGCCTTTCTTTGATCTCTTCATTATACCCATTTATATAAACTACCTCCATGAAGAGCCACACCAACGTTTTTTGGCTTCAGTTTTTATTAGCATAGTATGGATGACATCTCAGTGGTTTGCAGGAGAGAGAGAGCAGCTCTTCATTGAAAAGTAAAGAACATGCTTTTCAAATTCAGCTTTAGCTCAGCATTTGCTGAGAGCCCAGGTACCGCTGACGGGGCTCACCCATCTTCCCATCGGCCCTGCATTGTAGATGGGGTTCTTCCCCTTTGCAGTTGGGAAAACCAAGACTCAGAATTTACATTGTGATCAAACTTATCCCATGAGTAAAAGGCAGAGCTGAGATTCAACCTCAAGTCTATTTGACTTCAACTTCCATCTCTTTCTAACGCCTTCCACTGCCTGTCCAACCAGCCCTATGGAAGGTTTCTTCATGCTCAGAAGTATGAAATTCTCTAGTGTAGGGCTGAAAGCTGGAAAAGCGTGAAGTCACCTGGATTTCTCAGATTGGTCATGCTTGGCTCAGGACCTCCAAGCCAATTAACGTGTCTCTCCTTTCCTTTTATCATCCATAAAATGAGCAGTGAGAGAATTAATTAGCAGTGTCTGGCAAAACCTGTTCAGCCTCTTAACCCTTCATGTAGTACTTCTCATCCAGCAAGTAAGCAGGAAGCCTCCTTTCCTCCTTCCAAGAACCAGCATCTACAGCCCTGGATTACAAATAGGTGTTCCAGCCCTGGATTACAAATAGGTGTGAGCAAGCTTCTGTGATTTCTACCCCAGAACAGAACCCAAACCCCAAAATCCATTCCTACCCTGGTCCCAGGTGCCTCCTGACACCTGGAGGTAGCCAGGTCCTGGTGATGCCAGGACTTGAACTCTCTGGGGACTGTTTTCATCTCTAAGCAAGCCTGTTCCAATGAAATAAGAGTCAGGAAATCTCAGGCTGACTCTGAAGACCATCTCTTATCCTAAAAGTAAATGGGGTGGATTAAAAAAAAGTCAACAAGTTAGATGCCCATTGGTCCCTTATGCCAGGCCTTGTCCCCGGGCTCAGCTTTCTCCGGCCACCAGGTAGTGCCAGGGTCTGCAGTGGATGGGGCTTACAGGCAGAGCAGACACATGTGTGTGTGTGTGTGTGTGTGTGTGTGTGTGCACGCGCGCACACACACACACACACACACACACACACACACACACAGTGGAGAAAGAAAGGAAGACTGGGGAATGACATGTTGTCATGCTCAGAAGGAATGAGGATGGCCTTGGGCATAGAGCCAGCCTCAGAGAGGGCCTGGCCAGGAAAGAGGTCTGATTCATTGCCCTTGTTAAGCCAGGAGCAGCACGTACCCTGTACCTCATGTGAATGAAGAAAAGGCACCCCTCTAGGTGTCAGCAGCCTGCACCCCACACCACCTCAAAAAAATACTTCTAAGGTCCAGTGCTCTTGGGATCCAGAAAAAAAAAATAAGTTTATGGTTTCTAAGGGAGCCACATGGTCAGATGGGTACCACAGAAAACCACTGTGGCGTGGTTGCAAGAACTCTCCATGGGCCCGTGGGCAGAAGAGAAAGTTGGGCAATGAGTGGGCTACAAGAGAGTTGATACACTGGCTGCTCCAGAAACCCCTTTTTTTGTTTGTTTTCTGAAAACAAAAGATGTGGTGGGAAATGGGGGCCCTTGAGCATGCGTCCTGCATGTCTTCAGTTGTCCAACCTGGAGCTGCGGGGAAGGGAGGGCAGAGCCACAGCAAAGAGGAAACAGGCCAAGCTGCAGCCTTGGGATGGGTCATTGGCCTATTCACCTGTGTGACCCTAGTACCTCTCCCTGTGCCTGGTATATAGTAGATACTCAATAAATCTTTGCTCAAGGAATGGATGTGCCCAGAGCAAATGTTTTCATGGGACCTTTACACAGTCAGGGAAACCATGTGCCCAGCAGGGCAGGAGGCAGCCAGATAGGAAGATGATGGTGATGGAGGCCCCGTGCCTGGTGTTCATAATGAATGACGTGGCTGATGGTTGAGGAAGAAAGTAGAAATTGGGACACAGATTTCTGCGTGTTTGGCCTCCCACATGGGGCCAAGCTGGGCTTGGGAAGGAGGCTACAGGTCCTGCCAACATGGCACCCAGCCCTCTGAGTATCCTGAGATGCCTTCTCTTTAAGCCTCTCCAAGCCCTGTGGCCCCGGCATCTACAGCCTAGACAGACAGCTCCTTGCAGGCGTAACCCAGCACCGGCCCAAGGGAGGTCAAGCCTC
The DNA here is from genome assembly GCF_028018385.1 of Neofelis nebulosa. NCBI lineage: Eukaryota > Metazoa > Chordata > Mammalia > Carnivora > Felidae > Neofelis > Neofelis nebulosa. The sequence continues at coordinate 14,535,311 of NC_080789.1, forward strand.
CTCAAGCCAACATAGATTATTTCCTCTTTCACTACCTCACTCATGAGTGGAAAAAACAAGAAAACAAAATTCCCCGGAGCAACCTGAAACCTTGTGACCCTCTGGCTAAGTGGCAGGACCCGGCTCCACCCTCGTCCCCTCCACTTTCCTCTGGCACACCTATGCTTAAGCCCAGAGGCCAGCCTTGGAGGTTATTTATAACTGTGTCAGAGGAGAAGGAGGCAGGAAATAGGAAATTATGAAGGAGGGGGCGAGGAGGAGTGGCAGGGGCCAAGTGACCCCGCTGGCTTGGATCCTCTACCCGCCTGGCCTGTGGCATCATGGCCCCATGACAGGGATTTTCCCCACACTCCCCTGGCCCTACCTGCTTCTCTCTGGACAGACACTTCCCTCTCTCCAGGCCCAGCTGGAAGCAGTTTCATCCTGAGGCTTCTCTGTCTAGCCACAGCCCCATGGGCTTTTCCAACTAGAGTTAAGGATGCAGGGGCTGGGGGGTCAGTCAGGAGGCCCAGAGCTGGGCATGGGTCAGGCTTTTGCCTTTTGGACCCAGCCTTTGCCTCCTCCAGCCCCACCCTGCTCTTTCCTTCCCTCTCTTGTTTAAATACCTTGAAAGCTAGAGTCTGAATGAATGGTCAAGGCTCAGGACCCAAGACTTCTCATTAACTGCATCAAGGGGCCTCAAAGTGGAGGTGACTCACCCAGAATCACACAGCCAGAGGGAGCAGAGCCAGGCCTGGGGCCCTATTCCTTGGGGGCACCAACCCCTTTTTCTATATCCCTATGCTAGCCCCTAGGACCCCTAGCCAAGACTCTTCTGGCACAAATGTGAACATACTTGATGTGCTGCATAGGCTGGGAGTGTCCATACTTGCTTAGCCCAGAGCCATGAACTAGGAGATGGAATCCCAGCTGGGGGACTCAGATCCTGTGTGGACTGAGGCAAAATATTCAACAATGAGTTCATGCACCAAAACATTCCAAGCAACTGTTGAATTTGCGGTGCCACTAACTTTCAGACAATTTTGGATTAAGTTAGGTTATTCTTGTTTTGTTTTGTTTCTTACTTTGTTACTTTGTTTTAACACATCATCATCAACTTAGTGATTTTCGAAGACAAGTGTTCTGAACTGGGTGGATGGGAGATGATTATAGATGGCCTTCAGGAAGGTGTCAGAAACCCTAGAAATTTGTATGTATAGCTTTAATCAGATTCTCAGAGATGCTCCCATCCATAAACTGATTAAAATGCCCATCTAAGAGGGGTGCCTGGGTGGCTCAGTTAGTTAAGCATCCAACTTCAGCTCAGGTCATGATCTCACGGTTTGTGGGTTCAAGCCTCACATCAGCTCAGAGCCTGTAGCCTGCTTCGGATTCTATGTCTCCCTCTCTCTCTGCCCCTCCCCCATCCACACTCTGTCTCTCTCTGTCTCTCAAAAATGAATAAACATTAAAAAAAATTAAAATGTCCATCTAAGAGAAGCATAGGCCAAGGAAGTGAGAACTCAGGCTAAGACCAGGGGGGTGGGAACCAAGGATAGGGACACATTGTATAGCCCCTCAGCTGCCCATTACCTTCTCTCCACAGTACTTTTCCCCTGGACTTTCAAGTCATAAATACCTCACATTCACACCAGCTACAGTTACCTTCCATAAAACCCCTAATGGTATAAATAAGATATCAGGATTTAAAAATCTGTAGCGTGCCCAGAACTGAGCCAAGTAAGATTGTAACACAAGTCACGAACTGAAGATCGATCCTTAAATCTGACCAATGTTTGGCCTTGAAGGTCACTCCTCCCTTCCTCCTCCTTCTTCCAGCACCTATAAAGGGCCCACTCACTGATGCAGCCATTCTGTTTGGCATCCCCAGATGAGCCACTTCCCTGTGCAATGCAAACAGTCTCACTTTCTGGAGACTTCCCCCCTCAGCAATCACAGTCCAGGCAAGTGGGCAAAAGTAGTTTCAAGTGGGCAAAAGTAGTCCTTACCTGGGCAGGGTCTCACCAGTGGGGCTTAGAGATGTTTCTGGCAAAATTGGTCCCTTGATCAGGGAAGCACTGGATGAAACAGAACTAAACAGGTTGCCGCACAGCAGGACTTCGCAGAGCCTTTACTATGCTAATGGTCATTGTGCATCTCCAAAACGGAGATACAATAAACAGCTTTCCTAAATGTGTTGGCTGAAAGAACATCTCTTAGGACTGGTGTTCAGAAGATCACACCCTGGGAAACACTGCTGTAGGCTTTCCCACAGTACATGGAAACCTTCCTTGCCCCTAACCTCAGAGCTCATCTGATAAATTACCAGAGGTGGCGTTGCTGAATTTCTGCCAGGAAAGCAACCTCAATTCTTCTGAGCCAGACAAAGAGGTAGCCAGCCTTCAGGAAGGACCTAGGAACTCGGTATCAGAGAATGGATAACAGTCTGATGACAAATTTGGAGGTTCAAGTCTTGAGGCTCCAAGGAACTAGAATCTGCAAAGTGTTCCAGAGAACACTAAAGTCATGGTGATAGAACAAAAGGAAGGAATTCACATCTTTCTAGCCTGGTGGGACAGCAGGCAACCAGCAAAGTGAATTTGTCTTTCTCTGACATTCTCATTGTCTGTTGTTTTCCTGGCCCAAAATAAAAGACATTGGCCTCAAGACAGCAAAAGTAGACAAGTAAAAGTAACATAGGTCTCCAGCCTGCAGGGAGACCCAAATAACCTAAGTCTGAAGTTCTTTTTATATAGAGCACAGCCTCACTGGCCAAGGCCCCCCAACCATGACCCGTTTTCAGTATTTGTTTATTCCTGTAGTTCACCCGCGTTTATTGAGCACCTACTAGGTGGGATGGCCTGTGGTCAGGAATACCCATCAATTTCCCGGCAGCAAGGCTATTCTTAGTTTTCTGGTGTCTATTTAAAGAGCGCTAATCCTCTCTGCCTCCCCCTCTGCAATTAGACACATACCACTTTCCAACCTGGTACGCTGACCTCGCCCAACTGGGAAGGCAGAATGGACAAGTGGCCTCATGCACCCTCTTCCCACCCTCATGCCCTGGGCCAGGAATTCGGCCTTCAGGGGCTCAGGCAGGCTGGGAATCAGCCAAGCCAGAGGAAACATGTGCCTGCTTTGGCTGGACCCTCAATCGGTGCTGGAGTCCAGAGCCTCCCTGTTCTGGTTCTCACTGGCAGCACAATGAGGCGGAAAGTGCCAGGAATCAAGAGGAGTATGATGCAGGCAGTAAAGCAGGGTGAGAAAGAAAGACTCTGGACCAGGGAACAGATCTCTCTGCTCAAATATCAGCTTTGCCATTGCACAGCTGGCTGACTTTGGGCACAATTTGTAATTGAGAGCTTAGACTCTGGGCTCAAATCCTGGCTCCATCATGTACTGGCTGCGTTTTAGGCACGTTACATAGCCTCTCTCAGCCTCTTTCCCCATCTGTAATGTGGAATGACAGTGACCATAATGATGATAATTCCTAATGTGTAGGTTTATAGTAAATAATAGAATTAATGTATATGCATATGAAGTCCTTAGAATAGCTGTCAGTAAATATTAGCTGCTTTAATATTTAATTCCTCTGAGCCCAGATCTCTTTATGTACAAAATAGAAATAAGAGTGCCTTCTCATTGGGTGGTTATGAGAGTTTAAGGAGATAATACATGAAAAAGCTCACGTAATACAAAAGTGATTCGATAAGTGTTAGATATTTTATCAGATACTATTATTTTTATTGCCTTTCCAGCTCTCTTAGGCCAAACTACTCCACCTCTCTGGACCTCAGTTTCCCATTTTGTCAAGTGAGAGAGAGCACTAAATCACATGGCTTCTCCAGTATCAGAGCATAGGGGCCCACTGAACTGGGGGTTCAGGGGTCCCCTGAACTGGGGACCCATGTGGCCTGAAAGTCACTTGCAGCAAAGCATGAAAGTCACTTGCAGCAAAGCGGAGTCAGTAGCCTCAGAGCCTTGATTGGCCCAATGCACCTCCAGTTCCCCCACATTTCTGTGCATAGCTCATTGAATAACTGGAAGGAGAAAAAAAGATGCCTTGCCTTTGCACGTATTATCTTGACCTGCACCATCCTATTAACACAGTGGCCCTTAACCACAGGTTCAGCACTCGAAATTTGACTAGGCCAAACTTAGATGAGCTATGGGTGTAAACTACATACCGAATCTCAAAAACTTAAAGATTTTAAAACCTTACTATACTTTTTTAACTGACTACCTGTTGAAATGATAATACTTTCGGTATATTGTGTTAAGATGGCATTAAAATTAATTTCACCTATTTTTTTACTTTTTTTAATGTGGCATTTTAATGAGAAAATTTAAGATTACATACATGTCCTGTGTTTGTGGCCCTCGATATTATCTCTCCTGGTTGGTACTGGTCTAGCCTTAGCTTCTCTGTCTCCCTACTTATGAGTTGCCTAATAAGAAATTCTTCTCCAAGGGACGCAGAAGGAATTTGAACTATTTGGGGTTAACTTTTTTAAAACAAAATAAAACACAGATGTTGACTATCCAGGTGGGGCATTAAATTTTAAGAGCCTCCAGGAATCTCCTCACTTAAAGGGGCCCTGAATAAATATTAAATCCGCCAAGCCGCCAAAGCATCCCAAGATGTTAGCAGACTTATGAGCACCTGAGGTCTGACATCTGGACTCTGGCTGCCCAACCCATCTCTTGTCTTCTCTGTTGGAAAAGGATGGGCAACAGCTTTGGTTTCCTTTTAAAAGACAGTCGCCACTGTTGAACACGCTTAGCGGTGTAGGACGGCTTTTTCTTACGGAGCCGGTCAGCGCTTAACATGTGAAACCAATTTCTCTTATCTCTGTCTCTCTGTGATACACCCACAGAGCTGGGTGCACTATTGCCTGGGAAGGCTGGAATGATATCTTCTTCAGATGTCCTCATTCATTCAAGATACTCTTATCTCATGCCTACTACGCGTCAGGCAATGAGCTGGTAAGACATGACTCTCTGTACTCCAGCTGGCTCACCATCCAGGAGGGAGGCACCAAGTAATAATAATCTGATGGTTGACATTTATCAAACCCTCACTACATGCCAGGCAATGAGCCAAGCCTGTGACTCCCATTATCTCAATGAATCCTCCCATAACCCTATGAGGTTGAGTACTGTTACGGTGTGGTCCATTTTACAGCTAAGACCAATGAGGCTGAGGATGACTGACTTGCCCCAGACACACAGCGAGCAATCAGTGGAGCCAAGGTTTGAACCAGGCATTCCAGCTCCAAACCTGTGCTTTGAACCTCCTCAGAAGCTGCAGAAATGTGATAACAAACATATAAGCAGTGTTCTCTGTAAAACAAGAGAACAGGGTACATCATTTTGCCTGAAAACAAATCAGTTGGTCTTATTCACCTAGAGATCCTGCAGTTCAGATTATCTAGACTCAGTGTCACCAGCTGGTAACTCACAGGGCTGAACCTGGCCCAAGGACGTTTTGTTTGCCTCACACACATGTGTGTGTTTCTCTTTAATTGTGCCAACATTTAAAAATCAGAAGATTTCACATTAAAATTTGGGGTATCTAGGGGCGCCTGGGTGGCTCAGTCAGATGAGCGTCTGACTTCGGCTCAGGTCACGATCTCGCAGTCTGTGAGTTTGAGCCCCGCATCAAGCTCTGTGCTGACAGCTCGGAGCCTGGAGCCTGCTTCCGATTCTGTGTCTCCCTCTCTCTCTGCCCCTCCCCTGTTCGTGCTCTGTCTCTCCCTCTGTCAAAAATAAATAAACATTAAAAAAATTTTTTTAATTTGGGGTATCTAGCTTCTCTCCTAGAAGACTGGCAATCTGGTGATACTAGGCTCAACATTCTGAGAGACTGGAGCACCAGCTGTCCCTTAGAGAAGGCACATGGACACTTCAGCTCACCACAGTTGCCACTGTGCTCTATTGCCTTCCCAACTCCAGTACCAATGATAAACTGCTACTAAACATCACATTTGTCCACTGCTTTTGCTGTGGCTTATAATAAAGAAATATTTTTAGTACCAAAGTGGGAAAACAAGAGACCAGGTAACCCCATGTACATTTTTTTTGGTACAAATGAGGCATGTTTCCATATGTTTCCCAGGCAGACATCAAGCTTCTGTGATGGGTGTCTTTAGGCATTAGGGTTTGTGATCTGACCTAGATGACAGGTAGGAAGACCTAGGCCAAGAGAGAATGAACGAACAAACTGGAACTCACACCTACACTTGCCTGTTTCGGAGGTAGCCTTTTGCCATTGTACTCATTTGCTTAGAAATGTACCCCAAGAGCAATATGGATATTGGGGCTCTCTTGCATCTCTCAGTACTTCTGGTAAACATTTGTAGCAAGAAGCTACAGTCATGGGAACCTGGGGTCTCTGTCCTATTGTTGGGGAGGGGAGTGGACTATGATTGCCCAATAGGGCACATGTTTGATCTGGGTCTTCTTTATTTTTTTTATGTTTATTTATATATTTTGAGAGAGAGTGTGTAAAAGGGGGAAGGGGAGAGAGAGAGGGAGACAGAGGATCCGAAGTGGGGTCTGTTTTGGCAGCAGAGGGCCGGATGTGGGGCTCGAACCCATGAACTGTGAGATCATGACCTGAGCCAAAGTTGGACACTTAACCAACTGAGCCACCCAGGCGCCCCTTGATCTGGGTCTTCTAAACCCCTTCGTCTTTCATATAAACCAAGTTCCATCAGATCGCACACATTTGAATCTCAAGTCTTCATCTGAGCCAGGCTTTCCCAAGAGAACTCTTCTCAGCTACAGAGGTTTGAGCTGAGCCATTAGCCACATTTCCTGGAGCTCAGGTAGACTGTGGATCAGGAAGACCTTATTTTGATGTATATTGAATCTAAATCCCACCTCTTTTCTGTCAGCTCCAGTGGTGGTGTTAGTGGGGATCAAAAGAATTTTTACCAAGCTTTCCAACCATCAATGACAGACACCAAAGTGACCTTGATTTTAAATTCCAGCCACCGACTAGGTCTGCAAGGTTGCTATCTGTTTGGCACATCAACTCTTCTCCAACAGGAAGTTTGATGGCCAAATATGTCATCCGATAAAGCATGTCAGCTCATCAGCGGTTTTGTTCAGTTGCAGCCCTCATCCGCTTTTACAACCACAGAGATCCTGGCTCTTATCTTAATAGACCATATTTCTAAAGAAGTTACCTCCTGAAAGGTGTTGTTGATGGATTTAGGTGCCCAATTATTCAGCCAGACTAGAGAGCCCCCTCGAAGGGAACTTGACACGTAGTAAGCATTCAGGAAAATACCATTACTAGAAGTATTTGCGGAAGAGATGCATACATACCACAGAGAGCCAATCCTGCTATTTTGCAGAGAGAAGCCTAAAATCCAGAGATGCTGACATCACCAAGGTGTTTCCAAAATCAGGTGGTGACCCAGATCTAGACCTCAGGTGTCCTGATTCCAGTGCTCACTCCTGTACACTGCACATCTCCCAGCCCCAGGATAGACGGGGGTAGATGGGGGCACAGGATATGCACTCTACATCCAACTTCAGTGCCACTGATCCATTTCCCAGGCCTTCCCATTGGCCACCCCAGCATCTTCTACCTGTGCCTGTCAGAGTCTAGGAGTATAGGACTTGGCCTCCCAATTTCACATGCAGGCTGTGTGGCCAGGTTCTGGAACCACACCAGTTCTGACTATCCACATCTGTTTAATTGGAACAGTGACCCTCACCATCCTGTTTTCCTGGGTGGGGTGTTGTGATCATCAAATAAGATCAGGTGGACTTAAGACTCTAAAGTAGGGAACTTGGTTGTTCCTCTGTTTTGTGGGAGTCAGTATGGTTGAGTGGGAAAGCATTAGACTGAGGAATAGGGGCCAAACAACCATGGTTTTGAAACTCAGCTCTCTGTATGTGACCCCAAAAAACATCTCATCTCTCCGAGCCCCATTTTCCATACCAAAATTAAGTGAGAACATGCATTCTGCCATATAATATAACAACACTATAACTAAAAGTCAATATTTATTGAGTTTTTAGTCTGTGCTAAACATTCTCCTTGAATTATTTCACTTATTTACCAACCCAGTGTGGTACTATTATTCCCCCTCATGAGGAAATTGAGGCCAGAGAACTTACCCAAGCTCAGGAACAGCAGAGCTCACAAGAGCTACTATGTTTCCAAATCTTAAAGGCTATGAGTCTATTCATGGTGATCAAGTCTAGGTCAAAAGGGAATCCCTCCTAACTTCTGAACCACAAGCACTTCAGCCAAACACTGATGATCCTTCAAGTCACAAAACCATGTCCTCATGAAGTCTGACTCGGGTTGCCAGGCTCACCTTCCCACGCTTTAATCTGGGGGATTACAGAAGCCCTGAATTTCTGAATGAAACCATCCTTCTCTGCAAGCAACTGGGCTATCTGATGCCTAACACCCTCATTCTGAGACAGATCAAAGATGGGAGGAGAGGAAGAGGGGAGGGAATAATTGTCATGCACTATTTAAGGTTTCTGGTTCCAGAATGGTTCTCGTCTGCTCAGGATTTCCTCTCCCTCCATCCCCCGCCCCGCTGCCCATCCACCCCCTGTCATTCAAGGGTTCTGTTTTTCCATTGGCTGACCTTTACCTTGGGCTTTCTGAGGCCAAATCTCACAGCTTTCCTTCGCTTCCCCACCCCCACAAAAAGCCAGGTGGCCACAGGCCTGGGAATACTTAGCGTCTCTCCTCTCTGTGCCGTGAATGCCACTGTTAGGGGATAAGGTTTACATGCACATAAATCAGAACTGGGTGTTGGGCCACATGGACCATTCTTTCTGTGGCAGCCAAACCATCTGGGGCTCACAGATGGCTATAAGTGCATCAGGAGAGGTTCTTTAGGTCCCCTTCCCTCCTCCAAACACTAATATTTTAGCCACTGAGCAAAACATCCTCTTAGTTCCACCATGGCTGAGATGGACACCTTGTAACCTCCTGTCAAACGCTATTTAATGAGTCCCTTTAGCTAGAATCAATACCTACCGGTCTACTCCAGCCTGTCAGAGATTAACATAGGAAAACAGATCCCTGAACCCATGTAACCTCTGAGAGGGTATACAACTCACCCAGGACGTGCTAGTGACCTGCCAGCTCTTCCAGCCCACTCCTAGCACTGTGGGTAACCAGGAAGATGGTAAGGGTAGTGAATGCATGGGCCTGCCCACATGGAGAAGGGATGGCAAAGTGGTGTAAAACTAAAGAACCACTCTCAGAAGAGTGAAGAATAGTGATCTGCTATGGTCCATGAGCTATTTTTAGCACTTCAGTAAGCCAACCCAAATCATACAATAAATCATCCAATAAAAAAGCTTCTCAGGCTTAAGAAGACACCAGGTTTCTTTGCTTTGGGCTGCAATTAGTTTGTGTGTTAGCTAATTATGTCAGAAAAATGACTGGCTGGCATCAGCCATTATAAATATCTTTTAACTGGTTTTTGTGGAAAAATAATTGACACACAAAAATGGGATGGTTAATTTATCCAAATATGGAATCCATGGAGGGAAAGGTAATAAAAATAGTCCTTGGCATTGACAAGGCTGGAATCGCTGGTTCAGTGGGAGGAGCACTGGCATAGGGATCAGACATAGGGTCTGAGGCTTGGTTTTGTTAGGACCATACGGCAATAAAATCGGGGGCAGCAGGGGAGGACAGAGCTGGCGAGGCTGGCTATGGAAGAAAACCAAAGAGAAGCATCCCGAGGGGAACCCTGGCAGCAGGGAGTCCAAAAACCCACGTGGAGGAAGTTGCAAAAGGAGAAGCTCCAAGGCTAAGGAGTCCTAGCCCTTGGTCTACACCGATTCAGAATACAACTTTTGCATAGACTCCATTTCTTAGAGGTATGATCTTGGACAAGCAATTTCATGCCTCTAGCATCAGATTGCTCCCCAGGCAGCTGGGATGGGTGGTATCCACCTCACAGGGTGACTGATACGCACGCAAGGATTTTGGTGCAGTGCCTGGAGCATAATACATACCTCTCAGGGAAAGGTAGCTGTCATTTTTGGTGATCCTCTTCTGAAGTGACATTTAGAGTCTCCAAGCTTTTTTTCCTCTGGAAGCATGATGGAGCATCATGGTCAGAAGATGGGACTGGACTTAGCAAGTAGTGCAGACAGCCCAACAGGTCCTTCCCCTCTCAGAGGGGTTAGATGTGTCCCTCTGGGTGGTACACAGCCCTTAGGTCTCTCCCAGCTCAAGAATGACTCACTCTGGGAATTTCCCATGCAGCTTTGGAGAATTTGATTTTTACTAAAGATGGTGTTTTCAACATGTTCACAATTTGGGCAAGGTGTGACTATTTTGCACCAGTGCTAGGGAGTGGGCAGGGAAATGGGACCAAATGAGACCTCAAGAACGGGAAGTTTGGGGCGCCTGGGTGGCGCAGTCGGTTAAGCGTCCGACTTCAGCCAGGTCACGATCTCGCGGTCCGTGAGTTCGAGCCCCGCGTCAGGCTCTGGGCTGATGGCTCAGAGCCTGGAGCCTGTTTCCGCTTCTGTGTCTCCCTCTGTCTCTGCCCCTCCCCCGTTCATGCTCTGTCTCTCTCTGTCCCAAAAATAAATTAAAAACGTTGAAAAAAAAAAAATTAAAAAAAAAAAAAAAAAGAACGGGAAGTTATTGAGGGTGTTCAAAGCTGAGGGGACAGCATGGGGCAAGACCCAGACAGAATCTGAACAGCAGGAGCTAGAAGGGCGTGGTGAGAGGGTGACGAAGAGGGAGGCAGGGGTAAGACTGGCCCTCTTTGGAAACATTTATGACACTTCATCCCAATAGTTCAATGAAGGGTTTTAAGCAAGACAGTGAAACTATCTCTTAAATCAGCACTTCAAGCTCCCATACTGACCCCAACATGTTTCTTGACTAGAACCCACCATGCTTGCCTCTCCGCAGTCCATCCATTCCCAGCCACGCACCATCCAAATGCACCAGCAAGGGCAGTACGGCGACACAAAGGGAGGAGTTCTCTCAATGTCACCATGAGTCTGGCCAGGGCCAGGCAACAAGGGGACATCTTTGAGGCAGCACGTGTCTTCAACATACAGCCACATGTGTCTAGACCTGAGCTCATGACAAACCCCAAAGCCAAGCAACTTAATGTGATGAAAGGCCCCTTGCTTACTGTGAAACCAAAAAAATAAAACCATCTTCAACTGAATGACTCCCAAGCTGCAACAAGTCAAGAGCCATGGCTTTTGGGGGCACTTAAGCCCTTCTCTCCCTATAAAAATGCTCCCATCAACTTGGTCCAAGTGGCCCTAGTTTCGTTCCCTTTCAGAGGGACAAAAGGATAAGCAAAAAGGAAAACCTCAGACAATCACTAAAAATGATAAACTGTGTTGCCATTTGAGAGAAGCATGAAGTCTCTCCAGCACAAGGCTGTAATAGTTCTATCCCTTCGTGTTGCACATCTGAAAAGAACCATGTGAACAAAGCCACTCGGGAGGGCAAACTGGCAGGTGCTGTTAAAATGTAAAATGCACCTACCTATGTCCAAGAATTCCAGTTGCACATCTGCCGTGAAGAAATATTTGCACACGTGAACAAGAGAATGAGACAACTATCTATTGCAGTGCTTTTTGTAAACATGAAAAGTTGTTAGAGGGGCGCCTGGGTGGCTCAGTTGGTTAAGCGTCCGACTTTCAGCTCAGGTCATGATCTTCCCGCTCATGAGTTTGAGCTCCACGTCAGGCTCTGTGCTGAGAGCTCAAAGCCTGGAGCCCACTTCTTTTTTAAATTTTTTTTTTTTAATGTTTTATTTATTTTTGAGACAGAGAGAGACAGAGCATGAATGGGGGAGGGGCAGAGAGAGAGGGAAACACAGAATCGGAAGCAGGCTCCAGGCTCTGAGCCATCAGCCCAGAGCCCGACGCGGGGCTCGAACTCACGGACCGCGAGATCGTGACCTGAGCTGAAGTCGGCCGCCCAACCGACTGAGCCACCCAGGCACCCCATCCCACTTCTGATTCTGTCTCCCTCTCTCGCTGTCCCTTTCCCACTCATGCTGTGTCTCATTCTCTCAAAAATAATTTAAAAAAATTTTTTTAAACATTGTTAGAAACCTAGACATCTGTCAATGGGGAAATGGCCAAACAAATACATCCTACAGGGATATATATTAGAGTAATATAATAGTATACAGTAATATATAACATATAGCATGACAAATGATATAATATAAGGCAATTAGCATATAGTATAGTAGTTGATTATACTTTAGAGCCAGGCTGCTGGATTTTAAATACAGGCTTTGCTACTATCTTGAACAAGTTACCTAATTTTTCTAAGCCTCAGTTCCTCATCCGTAAAATGGAGACGACAGAATAGCACACCTGCCTCATAGGATTATCGAGAGAATTAAATGAGTTAATGCACGTTACCTCCTTAGAATGGTGCCCAGCATACAGTAACCACTCTAAGCTTGTTAGCTTTTTAATTATAATTAATTACAATCCCTTGGAATACTATACATAGAAGAAGCAGATCTATATGTACATTTGCTGAGAATAAGACCTAATACATATTGTTTGGTTACAACAAGCAGAATGCTATATGCAATATTCCACTATTTATGGTATTCTACTGTTCCTGTGTCTAAGGGAAAAACTACTATAAATTTTCCTTGGGTACCTACATATGTAAATGCATCAGGAGGAAAAGATCCAGAGAAGCTAGAATGAGAGAAAGTGCTCAAAAAGGACGTTACCCTTATCTAATTTTAGACAGATGATAGATGATTAGATAGATAGATAGATAGATATGGATGGATGACTGGCGATGAATGGACGATGGATGGATGGATGGATAGATGGAGGGATACACATGTACACACAGATACATACATACATGGATGTAGAATGTATTCACATAATACTTGTGACTTTTAAAATGTGGAGAAAAAAATTAAAGGGCCAAGGTGTTGCAAATTATTATTCCCCTTTTATAAATGAGGAAACCAAAGCTTAAAGACGTCCAATAACATGCCTAAGTGCACACCACCAACAAGCCCCAGAGGAAGGATTTAAACCCAGCTCTGCCTGCCGCAAGGCCTTTCCACCACCCCAGGCTGCCTCTCAAGGCCACCCAGGAGGTGACGATGACAAAGGCTAGAAGAAGGGGCCTCCTTGTCCATACTGGCTGGAATGGTAAAAGCCAAATGCAATGGAGAATTGTGTTGTTGTTTTTGTTTTTAATTAATGAACCTGTTGGAATGTGCCATTCAGCAGTGGAGCTGAATAGTTCCTGCTGTTCCTGCAAAACAAACAAAAGTCCCTCCACCCAAGCCACTTCTGTGGCCACTTTTCTAGCCTTATCTATCCAGGGACTGTGAAAGGGACACAGAACCATGGGAGAGGCACCTTCTCCAGCCAGCCAGGACCCAGTCTCTGGTGTTCCTGCCACCACACCAGCCATCTACATAGAGTGGGCACCTCATCCTGGGCAGCCCCAACTCATCCCCATCTAGAAGAGGAAGGGTCATAAAGCCCAAGATGTCTGGTCTCCATTAGCTTTACTTCTCCTGGGTCTCGGGGTGATAAACTGAGTCATTACTTTACTTTGACTTGGTGGTTTTGAGGGTCTCTTTCATAGCCAAAGAACATTAGAAATTTTTCTTTATTTTTCTCTATTTATGCCCTAAAATGATAACAATAATAACAATAACAACAACAGTAATAATAATAATTTCTCCCTCCTAGAAGATGATGTTTACTTAAAACCTCAGGTCATTCTGGCTCTCTTCATACTTTTTTTTAACTTTTCTCTCTTTTTTAAAAAATTATTTAAATTCAAGTTAGTTAAAACACAGTATTGTACTGGTTTCAGGAGTAGAACCCAGTGATTCATCACTTACACATGACACCCAGTGCTCATCCCAACAAGTGCCCTCCTTAGTACGCATCACCCATTTAGCCCATCCCCCACCCACCTCCCCTGCAGCAACCCTCAGTTTATTCTCTGTCTTTAAGAGTCTCTTATGGTTTGCCTCACTCTCTGTTTTTATCTTATTTTTCCTTCCCTTCCCTTATGTTCATCTGTTTTGTTTCTTAAATTCCATATATGAGTGAAATTATATGACATACTTTTAATGACAACTTCCCCAAATTAATAAGTAAAGCATTCTTCAAATATTAACCCTTCATTCCACTTCAGTCCAAGGAAGGGTCGTTTGCCTTAGAATATCAAGAGTAAATGAAATTTGAAAAGGTTTTGAAGAACTGCATGACTAAGAAGGAATTAGCCTTAGCATTTAGTAACTGGGTGACCTTGGACAAGCACAACCTTTCCCAGACTTGATGTTTTCCATCTGAAAAAATGGGTGGATACCTACTCTTAAGGTTGCTGGGTGGATGAAAGACACAGGATCTGTGAAGTGCTTGCACCTAGTAGGGGTCTGGGAGATGTCTCTTCCTTCCTATGTAGTGCAGTTCTCCTCTTTCTAGAGTTCCCGAGATTCAGAAAGCCTGGGTCCTCTCCCCAAGTGGCTGGCTCCTCTCTGAAGTCTGAACCTTTTTATTTTCCTTAGGTCACAAAGCCCAGTGTGGAGTGTAATTGTGTGTGTGTGTGTGTGTGTGTGTGTGTGTGTGTGTGTGTGTGTATGAGAGAGAGAGAGAGAGAATGAGAATAGATCTGGCTTCTTTGAAAATGGCTTCTTTGCTAAAACCACAACCTCAGATCTGATACCAAAAGAATCTGCTGGCATTGGTCCCTGTCAAAACAATTTGGAGATATCCAGAGACTGTCCTCCAGGGCTGGCAGCGGGCCCCCAAGCTGAGCCTCACTCTTGAATTCCCAACAGTCTCAGGAGGCAGGCCCCCAACACTCTATGGCACAGCCCCATTCCTCTATGCAAAGGAGGCTGGAGAGAAGGGCTTGGCATTCTGAAGCAAAATTCTCTCTCTATTGCCCGCCTCCTGCAGAAACCACACACACACACACACACACACACACACACACACACACACACACCAATTTTCAGAAGGCTCTTGGCACTGCCTGCCCCTTCCTGAGCTGGACTGAGCTGCTGGAGCAGGATCTAGCCAGCCAAGGCTGCCTTCTTCATTCCCAGCCCCCTCCTCTCCCTCCTCCAGAGTCAAGGTTTTGTCAGGAGTTTCAGGGGCAATGACTGGTGGGGAGGGGGCCACAGACATCCTGGCTGCTGCCAAGTCCTTTTCTTTCCCCCACAGTATGTTTTATAAGCCAGCATGTAGTTTATTCTTCTCCTAAACACTTCACTAGGGTGCAGGGCCTGGAGTTGCCATAGAAACACCTTTTAACTCCTCCCCACCCAGAAAGCAGTGCCAATCCCCAGGGTTTGGGGGGAGAAAGGCAAAAAGAGACACCTGTGGATGAGGAGAAAAAAGAGGGAAGACCATTGGGGGGTTCTTTAGACAGGGCCAAGTCAGGCATGCGGCGCCCTTTGCCCGGCAACGTGGCAGCCGGCCACAAAGAGAAAACAGCCAGGAAGGTTCTGGAAGAGGAAGCTGGTGGTCTGGCTTGAGCGTCTTTAATGGGCTACAGCGTTGATTAGTGGTGTTGTAAGGGTCAAGAAGGATGGGGAGCTTCTACACATCTCCTTCACTGAGAGGACAGGCAGAGCTGCAACCCAGACTGGAAACCAGAAAGGCCACAAGCAAGAAAAAACTGGGAGCCACCTACTGGACACCGGCAGAGTAGTGTAAGGCAGTGGAGGTCAACAAGCAAGCAGCCCACATCCACACCTCCCATTTTTAAAAGCATTATCTCATCCCCACCACTAGTGCAGTGCACCAAAGCTAGGCAGGACGATTTGGAGTGGTGCCAGCATATCGAAGATTTTTTGTTTCTTTTTTATTTTTGCTACCACAATGTTCTGGTATGTGGGTACTTCCTGGCAACTTAGCTTTTTCTCTGGGCAGTTTTTTGAGGGAGGAGATTTCTTGAAGAAATCCAGAGAAATCACAAGAAACTTTCTGCATCAGCCCAGACCCACAGCAGGAAATCTAAACAATAAACAGAGTCCATCGGCACAGCCATTAAAAGCAGGGTCTCCTTGCTGCTCTTTCCACTGTTTTCTGGTGAACTTGCAGGGTGAAAACCCAAAAGCCAAGGGCAAGGGGGAGGCATGAGGTTCCCCTCTCCCTGCACACCAAAAAATCCAAGTGAACACACCCAAACCATTGTCAAGCAGAAGAGGACGCCCTGACTCCACCTGTCAGCCTCCTGGACTCCTCACTAACCCAAACCAGACCCCACCAGTGGCAGCAACAGTGGCTTCCAACACTACCCAGGTGGGAATGTCACCAAAGGGGTGAGGATGGAGGAGGGACAAGCCAAGTGGAATTTGGGTGGGGGCGGTCAGAGGAGAAAGAGGAAAACCTTTCAGGTCTCAGGCAGCCCGAAAGAATCCTTCAGGCAATCCACAAACCAAGGGGCCAGCCAGATTCCCCGGGGAATGGGAAGGGTGCACAGCATGGGCCCCAGGAAACTCTAACAAGGGTGACCCCAGGTCACATAAACACCCATGCCTGCCAACTGGACTGACCTTCTGGTCACCACAGCCACCTCCCTGACTTCTCCTAGGCTCAGCGGGGCCCACCAGCAGTGCCCCTCCCAACTCTAGCTGCCTCCCTTGCCAGGCTCCTGTCTCCTCCCCCTCCGCCCCTGCAGCACACTTGTGGAGGCCCTCACCCAGGACCCAGTGGAAAATTTTCCTTCTTCTTTATGACTTAAAACACACACGCTCCATTCTTCACCTCTGAATCGACACAGGCAGAGGGCAGCTAGACTGTGCCCCACCCCATCCCAGCCCAAGTACACACACACACACACACACACACACACACACACACACACAGCAGGGGCCACTGGACTTGCATGCTTTATGAGCTGGAAAGGAGAAGAGAGATGTTTTCCAGCTGCTACTCCACCTCTGGCCATCCAAACACAAGTGTCCCAAAACACTCCCAAACAAGTTCTCCCAGGACACTCGAAAGGCCCTGGATAGAAACTGGTTCTACTTCTTACTGAGTCTCTAACCAAGACACTAACTCCAGTTTGGAATCATCACCATGATGTGACCCTTGGCATCTTTGTTCTTTTGATGACAAATCTGTTTCCCACTGCTCCTTCTCCCCCTCCCCACACACAGTCAAGGGGGAAAAAAAATAGCCTTCCTGTGAATTCTCACAGCTATGTGATAAGTGATCCCTCACACACGCCGCCTCCTGCTTGCTATCAACACTCTCAAATACAGTTCCTCCAGGGAAGGGTCAACCCCACAGCTTTCTTCTCATTTTCCCCCCTTAAATCCACTGAAACTTGGCAGTCCAAGAAGCTCGGTTAGCAGTTGCTTGGGAAGTGGGAGACTGCGTTGGGTCTCAGTGAAAGGAATGAACTTCATGGGTGCAGGAGAAAATGCAAACTCAGAAAACTTCAAGATTCTCCTGCAACTTTGTGCACATGGCTGGCAACTTTTTTTCAAACTATTGAACATCCCAATACTTTAGTTGGTTGGCATTCCAAGTTTTAGGAATCCTCTCCCACCCTTCTCCCCCAGCACTGCCTCTCGTGATAGTGAAAAGGGAAATGTTCCAGATGTCAAAAGGACCAACAGGAGAGCAAAGGCTGCAAGGGGTTCCCTCAGCCACCGCGGGTTTTCTCTGCAGGGCATCTGCGCCTTCAGCCATGCCAGGTCCTCCGACTGAAGAAACTGGGTTTTGCCACCCCACCCCAAGCTCAGGCAGAGAAAAGGAGCCGGGCTCGCCATGCCACCCGGAGCTGCGCCGGGGTCAGGACTGCAGCGCGAGAGCGGGCACCGCGGGGGCTCTGGCGGGGACACCCGGAGCGCTTACCGATGTCAGAGTTGCAGAAGGCGTCCTGGGGGTGGCTGGGCGAGCATGTGCACGCCTCGGCGCCCCAATCCCCCAGGCTCCAGCTGCCCAGGAGCACGACTAGCCCGAGCCAGGGAGTCATCGCCGCTGCCGCTGCTGAGGCTGCTGCTCGCCTCTCCAAAGTTGAAGCGCGCGCCGCTGGAGGGGCCGCTGCAGCCCGAGCTCGCCTGCCTGGCCGTGCGGGGCAACTTTGACCTCGGGCGCGCTGCCCTCGGAGTGCCCACCGCACGGGATGGGGTGCAGCGAGGCTGCCTCGGAGCTGGCGCACGACTCTGCGGGCCGGCGGTCTCTCCGCGAAGGAGCAGGAGCTGGGGCGGAGCAGAAGGAGGAGAAGCCGTCTGAGCGCCCGCCCGCTGCCCGCTCTGCGCCGCTGCCGGGCGGCCGAGTGATATAGCGCGGGTCCCCCGGGCACCCCCTCTCGGGCACTCGGGGCCCGCCCCCACCGACCAATGGCAGAGCCGCATTACCTCATCGGCCCTCCGAAGGGGGCGGGGCCGGGGGCGCGGGCCGACGGGGCGGGGCCGCCCCGGACCGTTCAGATCCTTATAGGGAATAATGCGGCTGTGGGCACAAGAGTGGGTGAACCGGAACGCGCTCGGGACCTACGCTTCGCGGAGGGGCCCCCGGAGCGGCGCTCGCGTGTCCCATCTCTCTGGTACCCTGACCACACACCCACCCTTCTCTCTGCGCACTTCTGATCCAAACCACGGTCGACTGCCACCAACCCGTCCTCGGGTCAGAGGCGGTCCTGGCCTTGGAGACCCTGACTGTGCCTGGTGGAAAGGAAAAAGGCCAAATTCTCCGCCTTCTCTGGAGAGAGCAGGGTCAGAGGGGAAAGAGCCAGCTGACGACCTACGCCCCCACCCCCAACTTTCCTGGATGTGAGGAAGCCATCTGCCCTTTGGAGCTGGCTATAATGGACTGTGGTTTCTCCAGGCTCACCCAGAGTAAACCGTGAAGGCATTCAACAAACACTGTTCTGGATGTTGGAATGAACAAAACAGATTCCTTGCTTGCATGAAAGTTGCAGGCAATGCATCAGTGAATTCACGAATGCATTGGGTAATGTTCTATGGTGATAGTACCATGAAGAAACAAAACTTAGTAATGGGTTAGAAATCACTGGGGAGGGCACCGCTTTCTATGTGCCAGTAAGAGAAGGTATCTCTAAGGAGGTGATGTTCTAGCTGAGATGTGAGCAGGGAAAAAGGAGTGGGAGGAACTCCTGTGGAAATCTGGGAGGAGAGAACACCAGTCAAGGAGAACAGCAAGTGCAAAGGCCCTGAGTTTATTTGAAAAGTAGTGAGTAGAAAGGGCAGGAGGAATGGTAACCCCACCAAGGCCAGACAAGTCTCCATCCTTCAGAAAGGAATTTGGGGGTGAACTGATCCCACCCTGCGGTAACACCAGATTCTGGAGAGCTATCCAGGATCCTAGACTACTAGCTGTAATGGATAATTGCCGATAACGAATACTATAACTATCCTGATTATTGAGTAACATCTTGATTCTGCCTTATATTTTCCATGCCACACCTTGTTATCTCTCACAAAATTTCTTTTAGATAGGAAAAGCACAAAGTATTATTGACACTTTCCAGATGAGGAAACTGGCACAGAACGGTGGCATGACTTGGCAACCAGCCAGGAACTCAGTTCATTCATTTGCACCGAAAGAAAGGCTTGATTTCCCTGGACTTCATCAGTAACTAGCTGTCACCACGCAGATGCCCTTTTGCAGCTGGAGTCTTCTATCTTTCTCTTCGTGCTCCCTCTCTCCCTTTCTCTCCTAACTCATTCTGTTTAGAAAGACACTTGAATGTTTTGGCTATAGAAATGCTGAAAATTTGGAACAAAATAAGGACCGGGAATACTCCTCAGAAATGCAAGTTCAACTTCTTTCTCAGAAACCCTATTACATCTCAGAGAAGTGATACTGGGATGACAGAAGCAGAAAATTTCATTGAAAATGGTATTTCCAAGAACATTTTTTAAACTCCTTCATCCCCTCCCCCTTAAGAATTGTAGCTATAAAGAAGGAATCGAGTTTTCTACATTTTTCTGCCTTATCCCCTCCCCAGCTTTTAAGCCTCTTCCCACCTTAACTCTAGCCATGGCCTGGCCCAGATAGATCTTTCCCCTCTTTCAATGTTTACCTCAGCACTTGGCTTACAGTTTCATGGAATATAATTGTATCATTTCCCCCAAGCACACTAAAATATTTTGAGACCTGAGATATTTGGCCACACTGTTTTTTAGCCCTCTGAACACAATAGGGTCCCGGGAGACTTGGGTGGGGGTATGGCCAGCAGCCCATTGAGTCTGGAGCAATGGACACTCCAGAGTCCACTCCAAGGATCCAGGTTGAATAAGGGCATACTTGGTGGGATTTGAGAGTTTTACTTAACCTTGCATGATGCCAGTCATGTGGAAGGTTTTAGAAGCCTTTCCAGACCAAGTCCACTTTGGATAAGCATCTTATGTGATAAAGGCCCTCTCTTCTCTTTTTTTTTTTTCTTGTCACTTTATGGTTTTGTCCAAAATGCCAATATTTTCTCCAAGGGAAGACTTCCCTCGAACACGAGTATCAGGCAGGTAACTTTTGTTGAACTTCAAGCAGTAGATTCCTTATAGGAAGAATCTGAAGCATTTGATTATGGCAGGTACTTAATTACGTAAGCACCAAGAGTAATCTGATTGTTTTTCCAGCTGAAAGGTAATGAAATTGCCTTTTGGTTTATTTCCTCCTGCTCCCTATCCTAAGCTGGTTCACACAGCCTTTGGAGTTCAGCTTCCCTTTCAGTCAGGAAGTTGCCCATAATGTCGAACTCCAGGGAACTCCCCTCAGCCCACCCATGAGAATTCAGCTCAGTCCTCTCCCCGAGGAAGAGGTGCCTTACTGCTAGGGTCAGCCCCGTCAGCAAGCAGACCTCACAGGCATCAATCTAGATATCATGGTGTCCATAGACCTACGTAATAATATGTAAGAATTACTTTTTCAAGACTGTTTTATAAGCTAGACGGAGTGGACCTGCGGCTGGTGGTAACAATGACCATACGGGCTCACCTACTTTCTCTTAACAGCAAAGAACAGTGATAGATTTGTAAACCTTGAAAGAACTGCATAAGTCTCGAAATCTCTCTGGCCTATCCTCAAACTTACCAAGCTTACCTGATATCCCCTTTCCTGGAACTTTTCCAGGGAAGGTGGGTCCACGTCCACCCCCTTAAATCAAGTTACAGGATGCTGGAATCTATGAGAAGTCTCTCACAGACATTTAGAGGTCCTATAAAAGGACCCAAGAGACTATCTATCCTAATTTTATAGGTGGGGAAGGTAAGGTGATTCAGACAGGTGAAAAAACCGCCCAACCTATCACGGTCAGCTAGTGGCACAGCCAGAATTGGGTTACAGCTGCCTAATTCCTTACCTGGCTCTCTCCCACACACTCATGGGTCTCAGTTCCCCCAATCTGCAGCACATGACCTAATGCTTACACCCTAGTCATCAAAACTCCAACCACTCGTGGTCCTGAATCTGCATTTCAGATCTGTAGATGAGTTTCTTTCAGAGTCTCAGAGACTCTTTGCACAGTCTGTAACATGTGGAGAATTCCTCCTGCCACGTGCACTGGCTAAATGGTTCTCTATTATGATAATAATCATCTCTGAGCCAATCAGAATGCATACCGCTCTGTTCTCCCCAGAGGTTTATGTCTTGTGTGTTTATTTTTTCCCCTTTCTGTATTATTATTTAATACTTTTTGAAAACATTCCAAACATATTACTGCAAAGAAATGCATGAAACTTTATTTCTGGGGGACAAAGAGAGGCTGGGTGGAAGAAAAAAAAAAAAAGCAAATGATGTGAGATTGGTTCCAAAAGTCACTACAGAAGGACAGGTGTGTGTGTGGACAAGTCACGTCACCTGTCCAGACCTCAGTTTGTGTGTTTATTGGATGAGAGCTGTAACTTAATGGTCCCCAAGGTCCCCCTTGGCTCAAAAAGTCTAAGATCTCTTGGGAAACTCTCAAGGACAAGGAAGGGAAGATAGATCTTGCCATTTAAACAGGTTTGAGACAAATCAAATGTGCCCAAGACTGAAGCACAACCATCAATCTCTCAGTCAACACTTATTGAGTTCCTATTCTGTGCTCTCCTTCAAGACTCAGGCTGAAAACAAAGATGGTGATGGTGAAGTCATAGGAGAGACCGAAGCTCTTGTTTCTGACAGGGCCCCGTGTAAACTACTTGTTTATCTGTCTGTTTACCTCTTAGATGTTAAGCATGAAAAGGTCAGGAAATATGTCTCTTATTGTCTCTATACTTTATTTTCAAAATTCATTGAACCACTGTTGCAGTTGAAATGTCACCTCCTCCAGAAAGCCTTCTTTTTTAAATTTTTTTTTTCAACGCTTTTTATTTATTTTTTGGGACAGAGAGAGACAGAGCATGAACGGGGGAGGGGCAGAGAGAGAGGGAGACACAGAATCGGAAACAGGCTCCAGGCTCCGAGCCATCAGCCCAGGCCGTGAGATCGTGACCTGGCTGAAGTCGGACGCTTAACCGACTGCGCCACCCAGGCGCCCCCAGAAAGCCTTCTGTAATCTCCTCTCCCCAGTCTTCATCAATCAAGTGCAGTGTATCCCCACAGCACCCTGTGCTTTCTTTCACACCAGTTAGCTGACTACAGTGTGATTGTTTACCATCTGTTTCCCTTCCAGGATAGAGGAAGCCCCTTGAAGACAGTGTTAATAACCAAGACGTCAGCAAGTATTGGTTGAATGAGTCAAAATGCTTGGCCCCACTAACCCCTTCCCACTTTTCAGATAGGCAGGTGGTAGCTCCTTGGAGAGTTCACAGAGCCCTATCCCTCCGGCCAGTGCTAGGGGGCGCTGTAGGCCAGAGAACACCCATTCCATAAGCCCGCAGTCTCTGCCAGTCTCTGAGAAGGCGGGAGAGGCAGTTCCACACTAGTCACCCACCTTGAGTGGGTGAAGCTAACCCCTCCCGTCTGCAAGGGCCACAAAGCTGTCAGTCAGCATCCCATCTGGGTCCGCAGCTGCCCTGCTCCTCCACCCCCGAGCTGACCACATGTCAACCCAAGGGAGATGTGCTCTCAGAGAGCTACATACTTGTGAATCATGGGTTTGGAGAGATCGGGAAGATCTGGGAACACAGCAGACAATGCCACGATCCCACTCTCTCAGGGCAAAGCTAGCCTCTGAAAATTAAACCGGGAGAAGGTGCTGACAAGACACGTGTCGTTTCTGTTGCCTCATAAGGAAACACCTCTTTTCTTCCCTTCCCTTTCCCCTCTAGACCCTAGCCACAGTGCCTTCCCCCAAACCCACAGACCTCATCTGAAAGTCATTACATTCAAAATAGCCTTTTCCAAGCAACAGACAGCCCTGGTCCACCCATCGCCATGAGCCCTGGCCAGACCCTCAGTGGGGTTGCTGCCCAGCACTGGGAATTATGAACCTGAGATGGTAAGCACTTCTGGTTCTCTGTGTCTGGCACCGGCTGGGAGTAAACACCTTTTCTTATTTCCATCTGGAGCCAATTTCATGGCAGTAAAGTTGCACAGCGCCTCTTACCCCCGCTCCCCACTAGTCCTGTCATGGAGCAAAGACCCCCTCAGTAAGAGTCTCTGACTGCATTCACCTGAATCCTCAGCTTTTCACATTTCTTTCCACCCCCAGCTACTCCAGGGATTTTTAAGCCAGAAAACACATGTGTGCTATAGAGACATTTTGTGCCCCATGTTTTCTGGTGGTGAGAGCTGGGGAACAGAGTTAATATTCTAGCTCTTGCTTTTAAAAATTATTTTTTATTTTTTTGAAATGACTATGTGCTTGCTCGGTCAATTATTTCTGTGAAAGGTAATATTAAGTGGAGGGAGACCTTCTCCTCCTCGACCCTGTCTTAATGTCTTCCTTATG
Source organism: Neofelis nebulosa (assembly GCF_028018385.1). Taxonomy (NCBI): domain Eukaryota; kingdom Metazoa; phylum Chordata; class Mammalia; order Carnivora; family Felidae; genus Neofelis; species Neofelis nebulosa. The sequence continues at coordinate 14,559,135 of NC_080789.1, forward strand.
CCAGTGGAGTTCATGTGTTTTTCCTTTAAAAATGAGTAGCTCCTTTGTGGTTTCTTTGAAGGTTGCATGTGCAGCTTCACAGAGAAGACACATGTGAGTGTCTGCCGGGTTCTCTCGTGGCTTGGAGGGAATGGGGTGGACGTATGGCCAGTCTTCTGTCCGACGGGGCTGGAGATTCAATTTCTGGAAAGGCACTTGAGCTCTCCTCAGCAGAACCTGCTAGAACTGAAAACGACCCATCCTGTGTGGCGGGGAGGATCCAAAGAGCATTTGACGCCATTGACCACATCCTTCTTCAAACTTGGCTGCTGAGACTCCAGTCTCTCTGGGTTTTCGATTTCCACCTCTCCAACTGTACCTTTCTCAGTCTTCTTGGCAGACCCTTTGGACTCTTCTTGTCACTAAAATGTAGGTGTTTCCCAATTTTCTGTCCCTGGCTGCCTTCCCTTCCCTTTTAGCCTCCACACTCTCCCTGGCTAACTCTCCCCCCTGGGTTTAGCTACCAGTCTGCTGTGTGCACAGGAGTGGACACTGCAAGCAGCAATATCCCTCTGAGTTCCAGTCTATATCCAGCTTCCCCCTTGGATAATTTCATTTGGAGGTCCCATCACCTCCTCAGACTCCACTGTCTTTTCCCTGCTATAGTGTTACCCATCCCTGCTAAGGGCACCACCTTTAACCAAGTCCTATAAATTCTCACTCCACATATCTCTTCTTACCCTCTCTTTCTCCCCATGCCCACCATTTCTGCCTTGGATCAGGCCTATATAGATTCTTTCCTGACAATTTCAATAGTCGCATAATTGGTCACCCTCTCTAGAGTCTTTCTCTGTCAAATGCAACTTATGCCCTGCTGCTTGTGTAAAGTTTTTCTAATATAAATCTGAAATCATGATGTCCTTTGCTTAAAATGATTATTTGTTTCCATGGATTAAACTCCAAAAGAAAGGCATACAAGACCCTCTGCTGTGATCTGGCGCTTCCCAGGGCCCCAGAGTGGAAAAACCATTCCTGTAGAACACAGTGTGATTGCAACAGCAGACCCTGCTAGCTTATCTCTCCAAACCTATGCCCTCATTCCCATCTTCCAACCCAACATGAAGTTCCAGCTATCCATTTCCTGCCTCTGAGCTTATTCACACTATGCTCTTTGCCTGGAATCCACCTTCCACTAATGTTTTCCTCCACCCTTCTCCATCTCTTCTGTAAGGATTCTCTTATCTTTCAGGATTCACCTAGAGTCACCACCTCATGGATGTTTTTCTGAGTCTCTCTTCCTGAACAGAATTGACCACCCCTCCTTGGCCTCTCCCCCCTCATTCCTTTCCCAGATTTACCCAATGCTTCCCACACTCTGTTGCCCCTAGTGGTTAATATGTCTTTCTCTCAAAAATCTAGCACAGAATCTGCATAAGCACTTACTAAATATTGAAAGAATAAACTAACCATTGAATGGCAGGGAAACAAAGAGGGAGGTGATCAGAATATTTCCTTTACAAACTTACCATTACAGAGGTTCTGGAATGTAGCTTCTTAAATACAGAAACTCAATTAGATTCAGTTCCCAGACTTGATCAGTCCCAGGGATACTATGATTCATAAGAGACCAGTAAGCCGGTCACAATTCCATTGTCTTTGCTTCCAATGAAATATTTAATTGTGACATAGGTTAGCACATTTATATCAATGTGCCCCCCATGTTTTCCTCCTTAGAACCATAGAGAGCTTTGTGTGAGGCTAGTTTCTCATCAGAATGTTGCTTTGGTATATATGGAGTCAGAACACAGGGACTGAGGTCATCATAAGTAAAGTCTTTCAGTTGAAATGCTGTAGAACTCTCCTGACCGAGGCAAAGGCTTTTCTAAGAGAGTAATGTTGCTCACAGTCACTAGCAAGAGCCCCTCTCATAACAATGCCAGATACACACTGCCAACTTTGGACTCTTCGGTCTTCCCATTTCTCTGCTCCAAACAGGCCACTCTTCTCTTCTTTCACCCAGACTTTTTTCTTCACTGGGGATATTATAATCCGTTTGGTTTCTGTGTTTTAGATTACAGTCACCACCAATGATTACCTTCAGGTCAACTAGTTTGGGTTCTAGATTTTGAATGCTTCCTTTACTGTGTGTTAATTTGCTACCACAGATGGCCAAGCACTTGTGTGGTGTGTGAATTTATGGCTTCAGAGCTCAGTAGACAGATAGCCTTCTTTCCAAGTTGTGGGTGGACTCTTCATTATCATTGCTCCACCAACAGCTTCTATTTGCCTCACAACTTGTTTGTCCCAGTGTGATTATCAATTCTTTGGAAGAAAGGAACAAGATTGTCCCCTTCCATCCCTGCTTCCTTCAGATATTCCCCCAGATATTGACTAAGCGTCCACTGCTACATGGTAGGCACTAGAGATCTGACAGTGAGCAAGGAGTGCCCTCAAGGAGTTCCCAGTCTAGTGGGAGAGAAAGACATGAAAACAATAGTGGCTTGTACAAACTACAGCAGGAGGATCAAGGGTGCCAGGAGGTCGTAGCACTGGGTCACCCAACGAGGGAGTGGGAAGGATGTCTGAGAACCCATATCATGGTAAGAGCTAGCAGAGAACTGTAGGTCACCAAATCCAACCCTCTCGTTTTACAGATATAGAAAAAGGCCCAAAGAGGTGGGCTTTTATATGATCACATGGGATTATTGGCAAAGGCGAGACAAGAAATCAGACTCTTTAGTACTTCATCGTCCTCCCATCAATCTAGGCTTCTCTAATTTAATGTAAACAATTATTTCCCTGCCCTGTAACACACATCAACCTTGAGTTGGTAAGCTGAAAAAGATTTCTAAGACAAGAAAAAGGGAAAGGGACTCACATTAGTTGTGTACCAACCATGTACAATTAATTTCCAATCAAGTATTGTCTTCAATCTTCACAACCCTTAATAATAGGTACTATTTTATTTTATGTCTGTTTTATAGTTAAGAAAACTAAGGCAAAAACATTAACTAAAAAAAATATGCACGCCTATGTTCATTGCCACATTATTTACAATAGTCAAGATGTGTAAACAACCTAAGTATCCAATGAGGGATGAATGGATAAATTAATTGTGGTGTATATATATGATGGAATATTATTCAGCTGTAAACAAGAAAGAAATCTTGCCATTTGCGACAACACGAATGGACCTTGAGGGTATTATGCTGAGTGAAACAAGTCAGAGAAAGACACCTAACCATATGATCTCTCTTATATGTGGAAGTTAAAAACAAACAAACAAAACGAAACAAAACAGCTCATAGATACAGGTAATGGCACATAGATATTGGGGGATGGGAAAATGGGTAAGAGGGGTCAAAAGATAAAAGGAAAGAAATCTGAGACTCAGAGAAGTTAAATTGCACGTCTAATTTCTTTCAAGCAAGGAAGAAGCAGAGATGTGATTCAGACCCCGATATCTCTTTCAAAACCATTAGTATTTCTAGAGACTGAAAGTCACTATACCCTTAGGGTCATCAGGATATTGGAAGTGCTAGTGATTTCCTCTTTGTCTCTTGGGTTCTCTTTGAGGGCTCAGAGCTCTTGATCATTGTTGGAACCAAACAGAGGGAGTCACAGGACCTCCCACCAAGGACCAGAGAGGGAGCTTTATCAGCAGGCAGGTGAGATGCATCCCTTGTTTTTCCTGGTTAGCAGTGGAGAGAAGGCAGGAGCTATCAGAGAGCAGGCAATTTCTGGGAGCGTAGGTGTGCCCTTCCTTACTCAGGATTTGGATGGATGCCACAGGAGCATTACATTTGTATTACAAAGAAAGGGCCCACAATCCAGAAGCAAGCTGATAGAATACTGATCAGTACATTTTTAACAGCTATTGAGTATGGCTTCATTTCCTCTTGAAATTTCAAGCATGAGATTGAGTCAATGTACCAGGTTTTTCTTCTAGTTCTGCAACACAAAATATCTGGGTGACCATGAGTAAACCAATGAACCCCTTTTCTTCAAATGTAAAACCAAGGGGTTGGACTTTATGATCTCTCAAAACTTCCCAGTGGAGTATTTTGGAAGCAGACTGACAAAGGGGTCAAGGACCAAGGCCTGTGACATCAGTAAAACTGGGTTTTAATCCTTCACTTTTTCACTATGACCTTGAACAAGTTTCTTATCTTCTCTGAGCCTCAGATGTCTAGTGGTAAAATGGAGGAGAGGTTCATACCTCATTGGATTTTCTTAAGGATCAAAGGTATGGTGAGTGAGGCACTTGGCTCAGTGCCTGGCACATAATAAATTCTCACTGAGAACCTGTATGTACCAGGGTGTGGCCCTATAGGTATAGAGGTGAATGAGGCCTCTACCTTCCAGCAGCCTATAGTCTAACGATCTGTGTTGATTAAGGATGAACATAATCCCTTATCCCCTTTGACCATGTAAGTAATACCCAAAGAAGGGATGGGGTAAAAGGAAGAGGAAAACAAAACAAAACATTGATAATAATTGTTAATTCTTATTGCTACTAGGTGCCAGATGTTATCTTAAGCAGGTTGCATATATTAATTCATACAAAAACTGTGAGGTAGATGGAATTATCCTCACCATCCGTGTTTTCTTCGGATTTGGAAACAAAGATACAGAGAGCTTATGTAACTTGCCCAGGATGACATGGTCAAGATGCTGCAGTGCTGGGTTCGATGCCAGAGCCCATGCTCTCAACCACCCTGCTAGCCTCCCTCGTCCCGGAGAAGGGGAGCTCACAGAAAGTAACAAGGATGCAAAAGGCAGATGCCCTTGCCTGTCACCAGTGGGTCTTCTTTCCCAGAACACCTTGTGCCCTCAGATCAAGGAATGTCAGAACATGAATCAGATGTGGCCCCTATCGGAGGAAAGACTCAGTGAGGGCAGCGAGCACCTTGCGGGCCCTCCTGGAGTGTAATACTCAGTAGGTTCACTGTGATTTCCAGCCCTCAGGAAGAGCACTGAAGCTAGTGAATCAGACCTCTTGTTCAAGTCCCATCTTGTCCATCTACTAAGTTTCTCTCTAGCTTGTAGTTATTCTCTAAAAAGGGAAGACAAACATCTAATTTGCAGAGGTATTTTCAAGGATTAAGCAATAACTAACATTGAGCACTTCTTACGTGCCAGGCCCTGTTCTATGTACTTTAGGGATATAAATCTATTTAATTGTGCCAACTGTACAACACAGGGGCTGTTATTATCATGCCCATTTTACAGAAAGGAAAGCTGAGGCACAGAGAGGTTCAGTAACTTGGCCAAGACCACACAATTAGTAAGTGGTGGAACCAGAATCCAAAGTTTAGTGTTAGACTCTGTGCTTCTCACCACCTTTCTGGACTCTGATGGATGGTCAGAAACATTTTGTAAACACTAAATGGTATTGTTGCTCAATTCTCATGTCTGTGTCTTAGGTCTTTGTGCTGTTTCCTTGCCCTTGAGTGCCTTTCTTCCTCTCACCTAGCTGCCTCTTACTTGTACAGAGGGGTAAAGAGAGGGCTTCTGATGCCGGCCTGCTGGAGCTGGCTCACGCTGGCCTATGAGCGCCTGGTTGTTAGGTTTTCTAGGAATTTTCAAGTCTGTTATTAAACACAGCCATTATTAAGAATTTAATTATTTTAACATATAATCAAATTGTATTAATAACGTGGTAATGAATACGTGGAACTCATCACTTCCTAGTGACTTCATTACATCATATTCTCACCTGTGGTCTTGAGGCTCTTCCCAGCTATTGTGTCTGCGTGGGGGGGTGTTGTATCATGGTGTGCTGCTACTCGTTCTTCCCAACTCTGCACTCAGTGACATCACACTGGTAACTTAACGCTGGCCATATTGGGAGTATTTATACCACAGCATTCGGGAGATGGCACCAATGAGGCTTCTTCTCCTGGACAGCTAGGTGGTAAATACTCAGCCACGTGCCACTGCCATTTCTCGACTGAGATCTTGGACAAGTGATCTTCCCAAGCCCCAATTTTCTTATCTAATAACGTAATGACAGCATTAGTACATTAGCATATCTCACAAAGTTGTGAGGAGCAAACAAGGCGATACGTGAAAAGGATTTAGCAGAATGCCTGGCATAGAGTCAGCCATCAATGCATGGCCACTGTCAGTGTTAATATCAAGACAACGTTATTAGGAGGTATCATCTCCTACACGTAGCTTTTCCGTCCACCCAAGCTGGGTGAGCTCTGACTTGATAGTTACCACACTACATTAGGTTGTCTGTTTCTGTAGCATTTTCCCTCTTCAGAAAGTGAGCTAATGACAGAGGCTAATTGAGTTTTCTGAGCACTTACCACAATGCCTGACACTCAGTAGGTCCTCAGTAAACTGTTAGATTAAATTTTGAGGAAAGAAAGAGTTCAGTAGTGCCAAAAAAGATCACTAAAAGTCAAAATTAGGGAGGCACCTGGGTGGTTAAGCACCCAACTTTCACTCAGGTTGTGAGCTCACGGTTTATGAGCTTGAGACCCGCGTCAGGCTCTGTGCTGCTGATAGGTCATAGCCTGGAGCCTGCTTCAGATTCTGTGTCTCCCTTACTGTACCCCTCCCCCATTCATGCTCTGTCTGTCTCTGTCAAAGTGAATAAACATTAAAAAAAATTTGAAAAACAATAAATAATAAAAAATTAAAAAATTGAAGTCAGCATTAGGAAACTTGGAAGCTTCTCTAATCACATTACAAACTTTTAAGAAGTTCTCCATATCCAAGCATCAGTGGAGTATTCTGTTTGGGGTTCATGCCTTGGAGTACCTTATAATGAGACCATTTTGGAATTTCCAAAACTAAAAGCCCCCTACTTGGTGCCCAGACAGACCCACCGCACACTGAACTGTGTTTTACAATGAAGTTCTCAGTGTGTGTGATATGGAGCCCCTATGACAGTCTCAGTGTGTCAGTAGGGATATGACCAGTAACTTTCCAAAGCACTTGAAGGTAGCTGGAACTGCTTCTGCCTCAAGTATTTAGGAGAAAAAAAAGATCTTGATGTCACATCAACAAACTCTGAAAGAGATTGCACATACCTGGAGTGCTTTTCAAGGCCTGGGAGCCAGTGATTGGAGGCGATTTCAGGGGGAAAGGAGGGGAGAGGCTGAAGGCATGTTGAAAAATCATTTTTTGTCTGTTGTTCCTTTGTGTGAACCGGTTGCTGGCTTATGCAACGCCCAGTAATTAAAATGGCTGGAATGCTTTGCATTTTTACAGCAACGTGAAGGCGGCTCGGAAGCCTGCAGCTAGAGCCAGATGGAGGGGGGCCCAGTGATCCTACCCTGGCTGCCCCTTGGCTTGGCAGAGGTGGCTGGCATCTGCCTTGGGGTGGAGAGGGTGGCAGGGAGGAGGGAGGAAGTCAAGCACTTAGGAGTAGCTCCCACTACTCTCCCCCTCCCCTTGGCAGGCGCATCCAGGTGCACTGCCTCTAGAATGAAGATATTCACTGGCCACCCACCTTCTAGAAGTCCATAATGATTAGTGGTGCTGCCTAGGAATGATAAACAATGATAAAGCTTTCCTTTCTTAAGTGTCTACACTGTACCAGGTCCTGCACTAACAACATTGCATACATTATCTGCCTTCACACACACACAAAATCAGATCATGTCACTCTTCTGCTTAAAAGATCCCTAGTGCATTTAAAATGAATTCTAAATGCCTCACCCTTGCACACTCAGTGTGCTACAGTCCCTGCCGTCACGGCCCTTATATCCCCTGCTCTCCCTCAAGCTTACCGTGTTCCCATCACGCTGGGAACATGCTTTCACCAAGCTGATCTCACTCCCTTCTCCAGGGCTGCCCTAGACCCTTCCCTAGACCTTCCTCATGTCTTGCCAACACCGGTTTCTTCTTATTCAGCTTCCAGCTTAAATGTTTGTCAGCTTCTCAGAGACTTCTGCCATAGCTTCAGTAGCACACCCATCCCCAGTCACTCCTGGCTCCCATCGTGAAAATTTTTCAGATTTTTTTTTTCAGTACTTATTACTATCTGGAAAACCCTTGTTTGTTTTTATGTGTTTTCACTGCATTTTCAACTAGAATGGAAGGTCCTTGAGGGCAGAGCCTTCATCTATTTTGTCCAGTTCTGTATCTATAACACCTAGATCAGTGTCTAATAAATATCTGTCGAGATAGTAGATCTTTACAACAACCCAGAAAGCCAGACATCATTGTCCTCATCTTCCAGATGCAAAAACTGAAGCTCAGGAGGTTAAGTCACTTGCCCAAGGTTATCCCATAGGAATCGATGTCACCAAGGTCTAACTCCGAAATCCCTGTTTTAGGGTAAGTGTGCACAACCTTCCCCCATGGACATCTACTTTAGAAAATAGTGGAAAGATGGTGTATTTCAAGAGAAGGAACCAAGACTCAAGGCTAACTATTAGCCCTTTAGTAGTATAATGAAGACGGCACCAAGAAATAAGAATGTAAACACTTGATGGAAACCCACAACACTGGTGTTCTTCTAATCTCAGTTCTGCCACCTGTGTGACCTTAGATGAGTTAATTACCCTCTCTGGGTGCTTTTTTGGAATGTGCAGAGAATTTGTTCTTCTGTTTCCCCAGGGGACAATTACATGACAGTGTGTGAAGCCCCAGCACTCAAATGTCCCTCTCCTGTCCTGGGATGGAGAGGCTGGTGTGTTGTATGGATCACTAGAGCAGAAGTCATACCTTGGGGGAAGGATGCTTTCCCTGACCATGGGCATGAGCTGGCCTGGGGGTAACTTCAGGAGTAAGCAGCTGGATTGAGAAGTTGGCTTTTAAAGCCTTGGGGAGTATTAGAGGATGGGCAGGCAAGGTTAAATGACGATGTCATCACCACTCCTATCACTGTTCAAGCATCGTCTCCCTGAGAAAGCCTGACTGCCCAGCCTGGCCTTTTAGGTCCCAAAGTCTGCCCCAACATAACCCCTACCCTGACTTTGTTCTCACTAAGCAGGATCTGTACCTTCCTCATCATGATACAAATTGCATCTTCTTCCCACCATTGGCTTTTTTTTTAAGTTTATTTATTTATTTTGAGGGAGAGAGAGAGAGAGAGAATCCCTAGCAGGCTCCATACTCAGCACAGAGACAGATGTGGGGATTGATCTCATGAACCGCGAGATCATGACCTGAGCTGAAATCAAGAGTCAGACGCTTAACTGACTAAACCACCCAGGGACCCCTACTATTGGCTCTAAAAAATTTTTTTAATCCTTATTTATTTTTGGAAGAGAGAGAGAGAATGAGAGAGAGAGAGAGAGAGAGAGAGAGAGAGAATGCAAACAGAAGAAGGCAGAGAGAGAGGGAGACACAGAATCCGAAGCAGGCTCCAGGCTCTGAGCTGTCTGCACAGAACCCAACATGGGGCTCGAATCCATGAACCATGAGATCATGACCTTAGCCAAGGTGGGACGACTAACCAACTGAGCCACCCAGGCACCCCGACCCACCATTGGCATTTTAAAAGGCATTTTATGGGGCGCCTGGGTGGCGCAGTCGGTTAAGCGTCCAACTTCAGCCAGGTCACGATCTCGCGGTCCGTGAGTTCGAGCCCCGCGTCAGGCTCTGGGCTGATGGCTCGGAGCCTGGAGCCTGTTTCCAATTCTGTGTCTCCCTCTCTCTCTGCCCCTCCCCCATTCATGCTCTGTCTCTCTCTGTCCCAAAAATAAATAAAAAAACGTTGAAAAAAAAAATTTAAAAGGCATTTTATTTTGATGTAATTCCAATTTACAGAAAAGTTGCAAGAATACTTCAAAGAATTACCAGATACCTTTCACCCAGATTCCTCATTCATTAACATATACTGCATTTCCACTTTCCCTACTTCATTTCTCCCTCCTCTTTCTCCCTCCCTCTCTCTCTCTCTCTCTCTCTCTCTCTCTCTCTCTCTCTCTCACACACACACACACACACACACACACACATAACTTAAGAGTAAACTGCAGACTTGATGCCTTTTTACCTCTGAATATTTCAGCTTTCATTCCATAAAGGCAAGGCCACCATCGGCTTTGGAAATGCAGAGCAGCTCAGTCCCTAGGGCTTGCATTCCAAACCCCAACTCTGCCTGTTACTAACTGTATGCATTTACGCAGAAGATTTCACTTCTCTTGACCTCAGCTTTCTCATCTATAAATTGGGGACACTAAGAGCGACTAACTCATAAGGCCAATGTGAGAATGAAATGAAATACCCCATTTTGAGGGCTCAGCACTGTACTTGGAACATGAAAAGTGCACAGTAAGTAAATGGGACTGTGTTTTGCTAGAATGCTTTCTTTCTTTCTTTTTTTTTCCTTCTTTGAAGTGGTTTGGATTCTTCTTGTACTTCTTCTCCTTCAGACCAATTCTCATAGGAAAAAGCAACACAGGTTCTATCATTTCATTCACCCCTTATTTACTAAGCACCCATGCTGGGTGTGCCCCTGTTCTGGGTGCTAAGATAGGGCAGGAAACAAGACAGGTGTAGTCCCTGTCCTTAGAGCCTGTCTCTATGGCAGAGACAGAGAGTAGACATAGAAACAAATAGATGAACCATTTCAGTTGTTAAGTGCAATGAAGAGAAAAACCGAGTGGGAGCAGGGAGCATCCAGGGAACTCCTTTGGTCAGGATAACCAGAGAAGACTTCTCAGATGAGGTAAAACTTCTACTAGATACTTTTCATCTAAGAAAGTGCCTTCTGGGAAGATGTCAGACACAATTCAATTGCTCAATAGATGTTTTCCTCATGATCAAGTTCATGGTGGGATGCATGAGAGTTAAATATTCCCATAAGAACATAATAATAGGAGCATGCCCTTCTCTACCACTTGTTTGGAGCCATGCACTTTCCATATATTATCCCCTCAGCCTTCCTGAACTCCTGGTGAAGCAGGTGTTGTTAGCCTCATTTAATAGATGAGGAAACTGAGGTTTAGAGAAGCAAGTTCATCTGCCCAAAAGCAAAGAGAAAGTAAGGAGGGGCCCTCTGACAGCACATAGCTCCAGAACTCCACAGTGTCAACCTCTTACTACTCTCAAGTGAGAAAATGAAAGGTTTTAATTTGAGAAAAGAGTGCTGCACTAATGTTGGAAGGCATGATTCAACCCTGGCTTTTATTTATTTATGAGCAGTGGAGTCTTGGTATAAGCCTCCATAACACAAAGAGGCACTGTCTGGTCCCTCATGTCCCCTCCAGCTGTCACAGGGGAGTCCACCTTTTGTTCTTTTGTTTTGTTTTCTGTTTTTTTGTTTTGTTTTGTTTTAGTTCTTCTGACTCCTCTTTAAAGGAGAAAAGTTACACAAAGAGGGAGGAGAATTAGGAGGAAAACAGATGAGCTGCAGGTATCACCTGCCCCAGGTAATCACTCCTGGAGCCAGAAGGCGGGTTTGCCTTGGAGGGTGACGTGACTCCTCTACCTCATGACATCCAGCCCAGTATCTTCACAGTATAGGCTCAAGGCCTGCTCTTGTATGAACAGGTACCTTTGTTCTCTTATGCCCGTTAGAAAAGCCGTGAAGTTATTTCATGGCCACACCTCATGCAGCATGCAAATGATGCCCCCTGTGATATGCTGTTCTATTTCAGGACCCTATGTCAAGTAGGCCACTGACATATTAGAGGTTTCCAATGTAGGGTGAATGTGGGAGAACTACTGTTGTGACTAGTTGACTGTTTTAGTTGTCTGTTGCTGTACATTATCCCACACTTAGTGGCTTGTTTAAAATGACACTCGGGGCGCCTGGGTGGCGCAGTCGGTTAAGCGTCCGACTTCAGCCAGGTCACGATCTCGCGGTCCGTGAGTTCGAGCCCCGCGTCAGGCTCTGGGCCGATGGCTCGGAGCCTGGAGCCTGTTTCCGATTCTGTGTCTCCCTCTCTCTCTGCCCCTCCCTTGTTCATGCTCTGTCTCTCTCTGTCCCAAAAATAAATAAAAAACGTTGAAAAAAAAAATTTAAAAAAAAAAATAAAATGACACTCATGGATTCTGTGGGTCAGGAGTCCAGGCCTGGCTCTGCCGGGTCCTCTGCAAGGCGGCAATCAAGATGTTAGCTGGGGCTGCAGTTTCATCTGGAAGAATCCACTTCTTTGCTCACGTGATTGTTGGCAACATTCAGTTCGCAGTTTCTTTCTGGCTGTGGGCTGGAATTCACCCTCAGGTCCCTGCCATGTGAGTCTACAGGCAGCTTACTGTATGGCAACTTGCTTCTTCAAAGCCAGCAGTAAAGCATCTCCTCCCAAGATGGGCATTGCAGTCTTATACAATGTGGTCACATGGACATAATCACGTACATCCTGTCACCTTTGCCATATTCTGTTGGCAGAAAGCTTTTCATAGGCCCTGCCCACACTCGGGAGTGGGGAGGGATTATGCAAGAATGGGAATACCAGGAGGAGGGGATCATGGGAGCCACATTGGCTCATCCTCCAAACAGAGTGATCAGAATGTTGAAAGCCCTAGAAATCACGGAGTATGGAGAACACTTGAGGCACTTGAAATGTTCAACCTGAGAAAGAGGAAAATGATATTAACAAACACTGAAGATTTTTCATATATTGGTTCCCTTAGCCCTCATACAACCCTATAAGGTAGATACTATTATCGTCCCCATTTTAAAGGTTAAAAAACTGAGGCACAGGTAGTTCAACCAACACCTCAAGGTGACACAGCTACTGCATAGTATTGCTGGGAGTTGAACCCAAGCAGCCTGCCTCTAGAGTTCATGTCTAGCAAGGACTGTCAGTCCTTAGAAGATGAGGTTGAGTTTCCCCCAAAAGACTCTAGGACCAAAGGCTAATAGCTATTAGGTGATAGATTAGGGACTTATGATGATAAAGAGCAAATAAAGCTATGAGTTCAACACTTTTGTTTTCTTCTTCTTCTTCTTTTTAATGTAATCCACAAATGTTCAGAAAAATTCAGATTTTTAGCTTCTCCTGAAAAACCAGAAGCTCTGAGTCCACACTTCCAGGGCATAAGTAGCAGGTGCTGAGGAGCACCTATCCAGGTTAAACTAGGCAAATGTGCACACCACAATCCCCACCGCTCCCTGCTGTATCTTCAGCTGAGGCTACAGGTCTGTTATTTCTCATCCTGGCTTGTTTCAGGACCCCAGATGGCACCGTAAACTCCCAGGCCAGGCATTCAGGGAATCTAAACCATGGTCACAGGAGGAAGCAAAGAGGAGGTAGGCCTTAGTGACTATGAGAAGCTCAGCTAACATACAAAAGTATCAGGGGCTCAGCCTCTGCTGGGAACTGAGACTAAGCTCCTCACTTCACTGGGTCCTTAGCTCCCTTACCTGTATAATGGGAGACAGTTCTGGTCCCACAGGTCCTTGGGAAGATCCAGTGAGATCCTGAAAAATAGGACTAACTCCTAAAACAGCCTTTGGGGCCCAGATCCATAGCCTAAGGAAAGCCAGATTTTTTGTGTGTTAGAACGACAAGACCTGAAAACCCATTTGTTTTCCTTCTTATTCTGGAAATTTCCTTCAGAAATAGTTATAAAGGGGGGGAGAAACCCAACCTTTGAGAAAATAGGAAGGGGAGGACTCCTAGAGAGAAAACTTCACTGTGAGGTAAGGAGTTCTTTGCTGATGCTTTTTTGTTCTGTTTAAAAAAAGAAAGCTATTCTTCAAGAGAATGAAAAGGGAAAGGAGGGAGAGAAGCATTTTCTGCTGCAGATCTATTCAGAACTTTAAATCTCTGCCCAAGAATCCCAAGGCAGCCCCTGGAGAAAGGAAAATGCATGAGAAAAGGAGCTGGGAAACCCTTAAATAACAATTGTCCCTTGGGTCCACCTTAACCCAGCAATAACAATAAAGATAGCTGACACTTAAGTAGCCCTTACTATGTGCCAGGTACTAACAGAAGGACTTTATTATTGATTCTTTAGAGCTCAGCCCAGCTCTGTGGGGCAAACACATTATCATAATCCCATTTGGTAGGTAGGGAAATTGAAACTCAGAAAGGTTAGGTAATTTGCCCAAAGCCACACAGCCCATCCGTGGCAGAGCCAGGATTCCAATCCTTGTAGTCTTGCTGTAAGATTTACGCTCTTAACCACAACCTGGTTGAGCACTGATTGAGCAGGTGCATGGGAAAGGCATCATGCTAGGTACCAGGGGGGTGAGAAGGAGGAGGAGGGAGACACGAGGAAAGAGCAAGACCCTGGTTGAGTCTTCTGAGGCAGTCCACTTTCTGGCTACGGGACCCAGGCAAGACTGTGAGCAACTGGGTCTTGCAGGTCTTAGTAGTTTCAGTGCCTTATACAATTAAAAAACAGTTTATGGAAGGAGGGAGTAAGAGAGAGGAAAAAGGAGGGGCGGGGAGGGAGAAAGAAAAGAAATAGAAGCAATAACCAACAATAGCAGCCAGGTCTTATCAAGTGTTTATTAGGCCAGATACTGCTAAGTGCTTTTACCCACATTGTATCATTGTATTCTCATAATAATGCTCCTATGGTTAATATTATTACTTCCATTTGAGGGATAAAGAGACTGAGGCATGGAAAGCTCAGTAGCTTGTCCAAGGTCATGCAGCTGGTAAGTTGGAGAGCCAGGATTCTGACCAGGCAGTGTAATTGTAGTGCCCAGACTCCTAGCCGGTAATGAAAACAGTAAATATTTGAGGTCAAGGTGTCATTCCTCCCACTTGCAGGGTACTTGGTGGATTACAAAACTCTTGTGGCGAGGTTTCCAAGGGTGGAGATATGAACAGAAATTTCCGGCAACTTCTGGCGAGACTCCACCAGCAATTCGTAGCTAACATTCAGGTGCAAAATGCCAAGGCTTGCAGAGATGTGAAACAGAAACCAGAGCAGCCGATGGCGCACTGCTCAGAGGCCCACTAGTGGCCTTGTCCACTCAGGCACCGGCCCGTCTTGCACAGCAATACTGTGGTCATCTGTAGTTTTTACCCTTCAGGACACACTCTTGAGATCCCATCTCATTTGCTTCCTCATCCCCCCAGGACCAGCTGCAGCCCAAGCAATTTCAGCCCAGTTCAGCAAAGCACAAACCAGTTGCAGTGTTCCACACTAGTGAGCAGGCAGCTGCTTAATTTGCACCCAAGCAGGTAGGCAGAGGAAAACAGAATTCAGGGCAGAAAGCTTTAGGAGTTCAGTCACGGCACGCCATTCCCTTCCCATGTTGGACCCGGCAATGTTAGAAGCTGAACACTGAGGCATGCGCAGCCTTACCTGCAGAGGGAGCTCTGTGTTCCGACTCCCTCTGCCATGTTTCATTCCTCTGCCCTGGTTCTCCTGTTGCAAAATGGAGCCACCAGTACTTGCCCAACCTGATCATTGCCAGTGCTGAGGATTGAAGGGGTGGACAGAGATGACACCACAGCTCTAAGCTGCAAAATAATGGCTGGTAATACAGCTAATAGCCTTTTTTCCTATTTAGTGCATTTCCTGGAGAGGCAGTGTGCCTTGAGGGGGGAAGCACAACGTGAAGGTCACACAGACCTGGGTTTGATTCCCAGCTCTGCCAGTAGCCAGCTCTGTGCCCTTGGGTAAGTCATTACGCGTCTCTGTGCCAGGGTTTCCTCTCTTGCCAAGTGGGAATAATAATACCCACTTCAAAGAGTCACTGTGAAGATTGGCTAAGACAGCACCCAGCTCTTGGAAGAAACTTAATGAAGAGTAACTAGTAGGTCCTTGCCTCACATCCCTAGTTCTCTACCATTGTCCTCCTCTTAGGGCAGCCTTCTCTTACCTCCAGCACCAAATCACAATCCACTGTTACAAGCCAGCACCATATATCAGTTCTTTGTAGTATGCATCACACTGTACATTTATTTGGATGATTATTTGATTAACATCAGCCTCCTTCATTAGCTACATGGAGGCAGAGACTGTATCTATCTGTCTTAGGCCCTCACCATAACCCCACTGTCTAACACAGGCTTGGCACACAATAAGTGCTCAGTAAATATTTGCAGAGTAGATTAATACTATTAGTATCCCAATAGACTGGTGTGTTCCATTGGTTTGCAAGGGAGTGTTACAAATAAGTTTTTGTTAATAATGAAAGTCCCACAGTTTTCTGCTTATTTCCTTTTTAAGAAATAATTAAAGCATACTCAAGATTATCTGTATAATGGTGTCATCCTCTTTTGCATTTTTTTGACCTGTTTTTCTCTCGGGTGGGGCTGCAGTTAAATGCAAGCCCTGGGGATTACATTCCACCCGGCGTAAACCCATGAGAATGTCTCCCATGGGAATGTCATTTGTCATTGGGTCTGATGGAAGCAGAAGGTTGAAAAATGTGGTCTTACATCACAGATCCCCTCCGCTTGTAGTCTCTAGAAAACTGGTCTAGAAAATTGGAGACAAGAATGGCCTCTCTCTCCCTCAGATGGCGGGAACATTGAGAAGTTAATGCTTCTGAGATCCTGGGGTGAAAGCATAGAATTATCTGCTTCCTGCCATAAAACTTCCTGCCTTGAGATGCTGCTTATCAAACCGTTAACCCTAATGTGTCTTGACTAGCCGTGACCTGATAGGAGAAAAGCATTTTCCTCTTGATCTGGCAGCCTGCAGACCTCTAATGTAGCACGTATCACCCTCCTTTGCAATAATTTACTGTTTCCCACGTTTTAGGCAGTGTCCCCACGAACTTTTTATCTTACAGTTAACTTTTCAGCACATTATGTGGCATAAAAAATTTAACTAGCAAATTAAATCCACAAATTCATGGTATTGCTTAAATAAACCCAGAGCTGGCACATAATGAGAAAAAAAAAAATGAGTCGGTTCAAAGAAAATGCTAAGTAAATATTAATAGTAAACTGTTACAAGTAAATGGCAGAAATAAATGTGAAAAGCTAATGTGTGAGTTTCAGGATTGCTGCAGTTATTTACTTATTTGCCTCTCTTCCTGTTAATTTATGAATTTCTTTGGGGGAAGAGACTGTCTTTTGCTCTTTACATCTCAAGCACTAGCACAGTCCCTGACACATAGGAGCTCAACAAATTCAGTGAATGTGGGATGCATGGATGACTGAATGGTAGGACAAGCTCGGCATCTTGGGCCGAGTGACAAATTCACTGAGGTTGGGGTCTTCCCGGGGGCATTGGGAGCAATAGTATTTGTGTGTGATAATGATCGGTAGAAGAGTGTTGGGCTGGCTCCAGGCCATGAAATGAAAGCTAACGTGCCCAAATGCCAGCTTACCCCCTTCTTGGATTCTCCCCACCAGACAGAATTCCCAGCTTCCTGGAATGAAGGAGGAGCCACGAACATCAAAATCCACAAGCACTTTGGACAGAACACACTTGCTGTGTGGCCTTGGATAGGTCACTGAATGTCTACTTCTCTGTGGACTAAAGGAGTCATTACAGTGAATGAAACTGTATGATTCTGGGAGGGGTTGGTCTCATTTTGAAAAATTCAGAGAAGGCAAGTCAGAGGAGATACTAATAAGCTTAAGGCAGGGCTCAGGCTTGAAAAACTGATGCCTTGAAGTCCAGTGATCACCTGCAGGGTCGGCATCATGGGGGCTTTGGGGGTGACATCTGTGAGGTCACTCATGGGCACTTCTGCCCATGGGTCTAGAAACTTCCCTGTGTATGTTCCAGGGGGCAGGGGGTGGCTTCCACTTCTGGGGGCCCCACCTACCTCAGAGCAGTGTCCAGAGCAGCCTCGCCAAGCCCAGCCAGTAAGCAGATTTGCTTCTCCTTTGAATTCTTATGCTTCCCCCATGACTGCATTTTGTAGTTTACCAAACACTTTTCCTGTCCGCTGTCCCATCTGATCCCCACAGGACCCCAGAGGAGGCCACTTAGTTTACTGCCACTTAGGAAAGTGGGAATCAAATGCTCAAGGCCATGTGGTTCAGTAGAAAGAGCGCCATTGTGGGCAGGGAGCTCACCACAAGGTGGCCCAGGACGTGGAACTTGGGGCCAGACCTCTGTGTTCAAAGGCCAGCTCAACCAGGTGCCGGCTGTGTGACCTTAGAAGAGTTAGATCTCTTCTCTGGGCTACAGGTTTCTCATCTATAAAATGGGAAGATAACAGTATCTGCCTCCCAAGGCTGTTGTGAATACTGAGTAAAAACTCTCTGGCACATAATAAGTGATCAGATTTTATTACCTCCTCGTTACTTTGAGGATTTATTAAGATTTATTTATTATTTATTAAGATTTATTAAGATAATGGGTATGTTCATTTCCTAGAACTCCCATAACAAAATACCACAAACTGGTGGCTTCAAACAACAAAAGTTTGTTCCCTCACATTTGTGAAGGCCAGAAATCCAAAATCAGTGTCATTGGACGGGAACCAAGGTGTCTGCAGGGTTGAACTCCCTCTGGAGACTCTAGGGGAGAATCCCTTCCTCACCTCTTCCAGTTTCTGGTTGTCGCCAACATTCCTTGGCTTGTGGCCACATCTGCCCAACCTCTGTTTCCGTCTTCACGTGGCCCCCGGGGGAGGTTGCACACAGGCACACACGTGCTCGTGTGTGAGTGTTAATCCTCCCTCTGCCTTCCACTAATAAGGATCCATGTGATGACATTTAGGGCTCACCCAGCTAGTCCAGGATAATCTCCCTGTCCCAAGACCCTTATAACTTAGTCACATCTGCAAAAACCCTTTTTTCAAATAAGAAACTACAAGTTTTGGGGATTATGATGTGGTTATCTTTGGGAGACCATTTTTCAGCCTATCACATGGCCCTTTAAAAAGTTTGCTGACCCTGTTCTAGAAGGATAGGGAAGCCACTCCCAGACTCGTCAGCTCCCACCCCCTGATCTGCCTTCTAAGGCCCCACATCTCATCCTACATCTGCATTTGGCCCACATCAGGGTTCGCCATTTTGTAAACACTTCCAAGGACTGCCTATGTCTTCCTCACCCCTGCCGCCACCCTTTGCAAAAAAATAATAACAAAACAACGCCAACATCTGCAACATTTTTTGATCTTCGGGTCCTACTTTTATCTCTTCTATGGCCCTACACTGTCTTCAGGCACAGAAAGAATGAGAAAGGTCTTTGGCAAACAAGTTCTGTTTTCTAGTATAGGACCCTTTCTTTACCTTATTTTGCAGGCCCGATGGCCTTTCCAGATGTCCTAGGAGGATTTTGCCCATCCTCTCTGGGCTGAAAGTTCTCTCTAGACATCCTAGTCCATCCTTCCCAGCAAACAACTACCCTTCCCACGGTGAACTTTCTCAAGCAGCAGCTTGCTAAGAAATGTACTCTACTTCGCCTTTCATTGTCTGGTCATGGAAACAGATGTTAGTTTCCAGTGACCTCCTTGGCTGCTAAAACTAGCACAAGCATGGTGATCAGTGAATGTTTGCTGTGGGAATAAATGAATACCTCACAAGCCCACGGGTTCTGCTTCATGTGGACTGGGCATCCTTTTTGCACACTCCACAAGTTTGAAAATGAACAGAGGACATTGTTCATCTTTCCGTGGGGTATTTGAAATGGCTAATCATGTACCCTGAGTAGGGGCATCCGTTCTGGAGATCAGTATGTCATGTGATCCTCCCCTGCGAGGAGGGCAGACAGATGATATCTTCATTTTACAGAAGGGAAACTGAAGCTCAGAAAGGTCGAGTAACTGGCCTAACATCAGTAGGTGGCAAGCATGGTCCTGGAGCCCATTCCCCACTTAGTATGGTTTCTGCTGGCCTGGGCAGGGTCCATGGTATAACAGGCAGAATGGAGGGTATCCCAGGAGGGTGGCCTGGCTTGGGAGTTAGAAGGCTGCTTCTGGTGTCTTGTCCATCACTAATTCTGTGGGTGAACTTTTTCTCTCTGGTACTCAGTTTTCAGAATTTTAACATCCATGTGGGGAACAACTTAAGGAGGCCAGACTAGTTGTATAAAATAATAATGATAATAATAATAATAATAATAATAATAATAATAATAGCCATCATTGAATTGAGCCCTCATTATGTGCCAGGCACTGTTCTAATGCTTTACATGGATTAGCTCTAATCCTCACAGCATCCTTATGAATGCTCTTATTATAGTCAGGGGAGAAAACTGAGATGCAGAACACTTACTTAAGAACCTTGATTCAGGCCACACACATAATAATTGGGGAATATGAAATGTCAGGAATAAGGAAGTTGCTGTATTGTATAGGAAGGTGAGGGAACGTCTCTCTGATGAGGTGGGCACATGAATAAAAGCAGGAGAGAGCTGTGTGAATATCTAGAAGAATTTGTAGACTAAGGGACTATCAGGTGGAAAGGCCCCGAGATGAGGGTGTTCTTAGTGTGTTCAAGGAGCAGCAAGTGAGCAAAGGGAGTGAGAGGGAGAGTCGGGAGGCGAGATCAGAGATAGGATGGGCGTGAGGAGTGGCAGGTTGTATGGGACCTTGTAGCTCATGATAAAGAATTTCACTTTTGTTCAGAGTGAGACGGGAAGTCATTGCAGGGCTTTGAGCAGAAGAATGACATCCAACTTATGTTCGAAAGCAACACTCTGTCTGCCCTGAGGAGAAGAAATCGTGGGATAAGGGCAGAAACAGAGAGAGTGGACAGAGGTGATTGCAGTGATCCAGGAGAAGTGGTGGTGACTTGGTCCAGCAGGGGTTTGCAACAGATATGGTAGACTGTGGTCAATTCTGATCTTACTTTGAAGGTGTGGCTTATGGAGTTTGCCAATGAATTTGATGTGGGGTATAAGAGAAAGAGAAAAGCTAAGGGTGACACCAAGGCTTTGGGGCTGATCAAATAAAAGGAGTTGCCATTCACTGAGATGGGAAAGTCTACATGTCAAGCAGTTAGAGAGGTTGGCTGCTACCATATTTCACTAGCAATGCCTTTTGGGCATCTGAGTGGAGATGTTGAAGACGTTGAACCTGGGGTAGAGAAAGAGGATTGTGTGGGGATACAAATTTGGGGGAGTCTTCAGTATGTAGGTGATAGTTAAAGTCACAAGACTGAATGAGATCACTATGGGAAGGAGTGTGGAGTGAAAAGAGCATAGACAAGAGGACTTCAAAACTTAGAGATCAGGAAGATAAGGAGGAATCAACAAAGGAGATCAAGCAGTGGGTGAGAATCAGGAGTGATGTACCAGAAGCCAAGTGAGGAAAGTGTTCCAGGGAGCTGGAGTGATCGACTGTGTCAGATGCAACTGCTTGGTAAAGTAAAATGAGAGTTGCAATTTGGTCATCACATTTAGCATCACATTTAGCATCAGTGGAGGTCATTGAAGACCTTGACCTGTGGAGGGATGAGAGAGAGTTCAGGAGAAAATAGAAGAGGGGAAGCAGAAGTAGAGATTTTGCTATAGAGGCAAATAGAAAAATAGGCTGGTAATTGGAGGAGAATATAGGGTCAAGAAGAGGGTTTTCTGTTTAAGGGAGATACTACAGTAGCATGTTTGAATGACAACCGGAATGTTTCAACCATAAAGGAAAGGTAGATAACAGGAGAGAAAGGAGAAACTGGTGGAGCAGTGTCCTAAGATTGGTGAAAGGAAGTGATATCTGGGGCACAATGAAGAGTTCCTGTTGGTAGGAGCACAGAGTTCATCCAGAGGAACCTAAGGGAAGGCACAGTGTATGGTGACAGGTGTAAGGACAGTGTAAGGTGAGTAGAGGTGGTGGTGAGAACTTCAGCAGATCTCCTCTGGTTGCTTCTCGTGCAAAGCAAGGTCTTCATTACTGAGAATCTAGAATGAGAAGATGCTAAAAGTGTGAGAAGAAAGGGTACAATGTTAAATAGTTGCCTAAAAGAATGGGACAGTGAATGTTCTAGGGAGTATACTAGGATGACAGCAGTCCTGAGTCCTCAAACTAATGGTCTTATTCCTCTCCAGACGTGTTCAGACGTGGTATATTCAAATCGCCTCTGCAGCTGAGACCAAAATCAGATGAAACAGAATGACATGTGTAGTAGGAAGGCAAGATCAGTTTTGAACACGTTTGAGTGCCTATGGGTTTAAATGGCCACGAAACAGATTATATGTGTGATCTGGAGCTTAGGAGAAGGCATGGGATAAAGGTAGAGGCATCAGCAAAGAGGGAGTCATTGAAACTGAGAAAGTAGGTGTAAAGTCCAAGAAAGGAAGTATAAAGAGAAAAGCATAAACTTGGGAAACATTCCCATTTTAGGGAGTGGAAAGAAGAAAGTATTCATCAAAAAAGTCAGAGAAAGGTGCTGAAAAATTAAATGAAGCATATTCTTCCTGAAGCCTATAAATGAGACAGTTCAGTGAAAAGGAGGAAAAATCATTCAGGGAGGTGAGGGAGAAGGAGAAATACTTCTGGGTATGCCCAAAAGGAAGCCAGTACTGGATTACCTCAGAGCACTTAGTAGAAATGCAAAGAAAAGGAACTTGTGAGCAAAATATAAGGGGCATGAAAGAAAAGACCCAAGAGAATTATGTACAAATAATAGGAGCTTTGGAAAGAGAAAAAAATAGTTCCTGGAAGAGAAGGGATACTTTAAAGATAAAATAGAAGAAAATGTTCCTGAACTAAAGAAAGCCCTGAGTCATCTGATCAAAGGGGTTCTCTGAGTCCTCGAAAGATTGACAAAATAAATACAAAGACAAAATCTGATGATAAGTCTGAGCTGCAGAGTAAAGAGAAAAACCTGAAAAGTATTCAGAGAAAGAGAGATTACAGGCTACTTACAAAGGAAAGGGAAGGAGACTGACAATAGACCACTCGTCTGCAGCGCTGGCATCTCAAAGGCAGTGGAACAGTTTTCTCAGACTGAAAGAAATGTGCATTATACAGTATTCCCTTGCCCGGTCACAATGTCATTCCTATTAGAGGGGCTCTAACATGCAAGGACTCAAGGCATACCATCCGTATACTCTTTCAAAGGGAATAACTTAGGGATGTACTCTAGTGAAATGAAAATTTAACCAGAACAAAGATCTCAAAATGAGGAAAGAACAAACACGCAAATAAATGTGTATGCGTGCGTGCGTGCCTGAGTGTGTGTGTGTGTTTTAAAAAGTCACCAGCAATTCTTTGAGAGCACAAACCTAGAAAAGCAGTTGGATCAGAAGCTGGGTTGCAGAGGGTTGTAAAAGCAATAGTGAGAGAATACTCATTGAAGAAATACGGAGATAAAACAAGAAGGGAAGATTACTTAAGGGATAAAAAGAATACTTTGTTTATAAAAGCAAAGCTCAAGTATGTTTGTAGGCAGAGGAAGAGGAGTTGTGAGCAGGCAGAGGTGGAAAGTGTACAAATGTGGGACAGTCCTGAAATATAGTAGGGACTAAGTCATTGCTGATGATTTGAAAATAAGATCCCTTCTATTATGGATGGCACATGCCTTCCACTAGCTTGCATTTGAGAAGGAGGGAGAGATACTGGAATGGCCAGAAGAAGGAAAAAAGGAAGAAAGGGTGGAGGAGGGCAGAGAGGAGAAAGAAACCATTTTCTACAAATACCCAAAGATCTATCAGAACTGCATGCACAAAGCATGTACATAAAACCTTAGATTGCAAGTAACTTGTTCTGTGAGTGTTCTGCAAGACAAGCAAACATTTCTAACAAATTTTAACTTGATAAACAAGCGATGTCTTACTTTATGAATAGTATGTGATGCTGAATGTCACGTGATCACAACTGAGCCAATGGTTCTTGAAATTCGCTTTGATACACAAGTGCTTCGGATTGCAAGCATGCTTCCAGAATGAATTATGCTCACGAGCCAAGGTTTTACTGTATTTTAGTATACATGTATTTAATTCTGCAGTCTATGAGTGTAGACCAGTTAATGCATCATCCAGCTGGGATTATTACCCATAGCCACATAGCTAGAGTGACCTCTGAATGAAGAGTACAAAGGACTGATCAGTGTTTTGTTTGTTTGTTTGTTGTTTGTTTGTTTGAGGAAGGATTAATTAAAGCATATCTGGAAGTCGTGGACTAGGTTGGGTACCTGAGGAAAAGCATCAAGACATTTGGTTCTCAGTGGTATGGCAAAAGTGTGGGAGCCCCATGGAGGCTAAGATGGGAACCCAGGACAAAATCGCTTAACTTTATAAACAGT
The DNA here is from genome assembly GCF_028018385.1 of Neofelis nebulosa. Classification (NCBI taxonomy): domain Eukaryota; kingdom Metazoa; phylum Chordata; class Mammalia; order Carnivora; family Felidae; genus Neofelis; species Neofelis nebulosa. The sequence continues at coordinate 14,583,089 of NC_080789.1, forward strand.
ATAGCATAAGGATGAGGCTGGCTATGTGATGCGTTGGGCATGACCTTATGAGCCGCAGGGATTCAAACCTTGACTCTTACTCGCTGTGGGAGCTTGAGATATATATCATATATCTATCTATATCTATGTATGTATATGTATGTATGTATCTATATATATATCTATATATATATAGATATATAGATATATAGATATATATCTATATATATATAAAGAGGATATAATACAGGCCTTGCAGAGCTTTTGGAAGATCACATCCACTCAACAGTTTGTTTTGGAACCATGTGCCAGGCATTATTCCCAAGGGGATACTTTAGTAAAGTAGACATTCTGTACTTCTCCTCAGAGTTTCCATTCTAGGTGATTGTGAGGAGGAGAGCAAGAAAAGCTGCCTTTGGCATGAAAAGGGCAAAAGGTGCTCAATAGATCTCACTTCCACCCTGTCCCTTCCCATAGAGGCTTTCAGAAAAGCTCCATTGCTCACCCACACCCCTAGCCCTTCTCCCCATGGCTCTGAATACCTCCCCCAGTCTCCATACCACAAAGATGCAAGATTCCCTGGGTTTGAGCAAAAATCCTTGGAAACCAAGCTCTCCCATTTGGACAAGGAGCTGGAGGAAGAAGCCTAGTGCTTGGACCCCCTGGAACTCCAGGTCCCGAGTCTCAAGCCTAGCTTGTAAAGGATCACTCTACCGATTGCCTCTCCTGGACATTCTTCCCCATGGCCTGCGATTGGTACATGAGCTCTAGTCACTTAAAAATACAGGATCACACACTCACTAGTGTATGGTCTTTTCCAAAACAAAAAACAAACAACAACAAAGAAAACCACCCAATTGTATGTATGCAAAGGGGTGCACACAGCACAGCCCCCAGTTTCCCCCCCCCGCCCCTTCCTCAAGCTCTTCTCCAGTCTGCTGCCCCTGGTCAGTGTGCCTGCTGTCACACACGTGCCCAGCTCTCCCAGGGGGCCTTCCCGCAGGCCCTCGTTGCCATGTGACCTTCCTGCACTGTCACCCCCCCCCCACTTCAGTGGGCCTGTCATTTTCTCATTATGGTCACCACCCCAGACCCGAACTTGTCCTCCTCTTTCCTGTTTCCAATTAAACCTTGTCCTATCAGGGATCCTAGGCCACGTTGTTCTGCGGTCTCCAGAGAGGAGAATGACAGCGTGGGAGGAGAGTGGGGGGGATTCCCACTGATTGGCCTGGTGAGCCAGGCTGGAGATATTTTGGGGGTGGGTTAAAAGCTCTAGAGACCCCAAGGCAGATGGCGTGGGCGAGCAGTGTGCAGTGGGTGTGGGCAGGGTGCATTTTCCTTCCTTGTCTCGTGCTTTCTTTTCACAGCTGCAGTTCCTTGGAGCCCTAACATTCCAGTTCCCAGAGCTAATTTTAGGTTCTTGGGACTGGCTTGTTCTAAGTGACCCTGGCCCCCGCCTTTCCCCTTTGCTCGGCATAGTCATTCCGGACCTCTGGCTCACACAAGCCACGCTCTCTTGCTGGCTCTGGAATCAGTGAAGAGCAATTGTAGTCCCGGTCCCCCACCAGCTGAAAGACCCTCAGGAAGCAGGAAACTGAATAGGGGGGCGTGGAGTGGGAGTCCTGGGAGTGGACAGAAGAGGGTGGGGGTGGGGAGCAGCTTCCTGCCTCCCAAATAAGGAGATGATGTTCATCGCAGTCATGAGCTCAGGACTTCTGTAGAGCCTCTAAGAGAGAGCCTTTAAGAGAGAGGACCAAGGAACAGGAATGTGAATGAGGCCAGACAGATGGATGCCTGCCATTGCTTCGTCCACCACCAGTGCCCATTCAGTATTCATGCAGCAGGTGAACCTGGGCCTCCTGGAGTCACCATGTTCAGAGTCTCACCAGGTTCTCCACTCACGACATAGACATTCATGGAATTTTAAAGTGTAAGCCACAGATGTCATCTTCTTCATGCCTCTAATTCCACAGTGGGGGGATCCACAGCCCAGAGAGGAGATGCCACTTCCCCAGGGTTGGGCATGAGTACCAGGTTCTGTGAAGCCAGAGGTGGGACCAGGACTTGAACCAGGGCTTCCTGCCCTCCAGCTCAGAGCTCTTTCGGGCACCAAGCTGCCTTCTGCTGTGGTTCTGTTCACTTCCTATCATTTGGGGGCAGGTCGCCAATTCTTCCATCACCATCAGCGGTGGGGCAATTGGGTGCCTCCCAGACTTTCTTTCTCACCCCAGCCTTGGCCTGCCTCTTTACTGAGGGTGTAATGGAAGCTCTGGGAAGCAGTGCTGTCCCCAGGGAAATGAGTGCCACCTGCTCAGGGTCCCAGGTGGGGGGACCATGCCCACTTAGAAAGGGACAAATTCCATTTCTGAACTTGATCTATGGCTCTGCCACTTCACCAGAACAGTTGATCAAGAACTGGATTTTCTTTTTTTTTTTTAATTTTTTTAATGTTTATTTATTTTTGAGAGAGAGAGAGACAGAGCATGAGCAGGGGAGGGGCAGAGAGAGAGGGAGACACAGAATCTGAAACAGACTCCAGACTCCGAGCTGTCAGCACAGAGCCCAACGTGGGGCTCAAATTCACAAACCATGAAATCATGACCTGAGCTGAAGTCAGACACTCAACCGACTGAGCCTCCCAGGTGCCCCAAGAACTGGATTTTCTACATCAAATTTTAGAGCTATCAGTCATCCAAAACCCTCCCTGGCCATCAGCAGCCATTATCCCCTTGCTTCAAATCATTGCTTCTACTGTGTGAACTGCTCCTACTGCTTGAACTTGCTTTCCTAAGACTAGTTCTGCCTCCCACTTTCAGCTGCATTCATTTCCTTGCCCTCTGTTTCAGACCCTGGGCTCTCCTCACCTGGGCAGGTGAATACTAAGTTCCCTCTGAGCCAGAATCTTCCAATGGCCTCTTGGGGACCTCTCAGTCTCCCAGCCACTCTCCAGCCACTCTCTTGATGGACTAGATCCCTGAGGCAGTACCATGTGGCTATCAGCATGCAGTGTTTGCATCTCAGTGTGCCCCAGTTTCCATATCTGTAAAATGGGAATAAGCAGTGTAAGGTTCTTAGTGAGGATTCAGTGAGTTCACATGATATATACAAATGTACAAATTCATGAAGCAGTACTCTTAAGATGAGAGCACTTTATTTGCTGTGTATGTGATATACTTTAAAAAAAAGATTGAGTTTATATACTTAAATTAGTTTATACATTTGCACTCAGGGTGGCAGAGTAAACCCTCCATAATAATACTTGTTATAGTAGCTGCTATTATTTAAACTTGGGCTCTCTGAGGACTAATATTTCTTCCTCCTAAGTATTAAAAATTTTTTTAATGTTTATTTTTGACACAGAGAGAGAGAGAGAGAGAGAGAGAGAGAGAGCATGAGCAGGGGAGGAGCAGAGAGAGAGGGAGACACAGAATCCAAAGCAGACTCCAGGCCCTGAGCTGTCAGCACAGAGCCCGACATGGGGCTCGAATTCATAGACCGCAAGATCATGACGTGAGCCGAAGTCAGACGCTCAACCGCCTGAGCCACCCAGGCACCCCATCTTCTTCCTAAGTACTTAGAGTAATGATACCTCATATTTTTCCCATGCTTTCCCATTTATGAAGCACTTCCTTGTGCATTCTCTCACTTCCGGTTATCACAACAGCCTTTGAGATGGCTATTTCCCCCCATTTTGTTTTATTTCTTTTAATGTTTATTTATTTTTGAAAGAGCGAGAGAGACAGAGCATGAGTGGGGGAGGAGCAGAGAGAGAAGGAGACACAGAATCTGAAGCAGGCTCCAGGCTCCAAGCTGTCAGCACAGAGCCCAATGTGGGACTTGATCATGACCTGAGCCCAAGCCGGACGCTTAACCGACTATGCCACCCATGTGCCCCTATTTTCCCCCATTTTAAAGATGGGAAAGCTGAGGCTCAGAGGTACAGAGTTGACTTGCCCTAGATCATGCAGCCAGTAGTGGAGAGATGGGACTCAAGTCTGAGTGACTCTTCGGCAAGGACTTCCACCCCACCTTGCTCTGCCCATCAGCACCTCTGTTCTCAGATCTACCCAGACTTCCTGCTTACAAACACCAGGTTTCCCTGACCTCGGGCATTTCTGTGTCCTTCGGGAAGTGACCTACACAAGGTCCCATGGCTTAATAAACCAAAGCTGAAATAGAACCCACATCTTCTGAATTTCCAGTCTGGCACTGTTTCCTCCACAACCTTTTATCTTGTTGGCCCGATTCCAATTTAGATGCATTAAAGACTTTTTTGTTTTTCCCACTGAATTAAGGGAACCAAAGCATTGCCTCAAGAATTAGGATATTATAGCATGGGTGAAGAACATACAGACACAGGCAAGAAGGTTCCAATTCATATTCCACTGCTATAACCGTAGTGCCTATCACTCAAGTCACTTATCTTACACTGTAGAGTTCAGACCCCGACCCATTCCTTCTTCAGGAAGATGGCCCCCTCTAGAATCTGCAAGGTGGGAGAAACCAATGATAAGCCCTTGCTGTGGAGAAAAGGGACGGGCAGCTGTTGAGAGTCCTCACTCCAATTACCTGAGTCCTTCAGGAGCCCCCAGGACTCTGCCTTCAGGTCTCCTTCCTCCACCACCCCTCCCTGGACAATCTCCTGATGCAGTTATTTTAAGGAAAGTTCCACAAGGCAAAAACCTCACAGGATCACTGATATTTGAAGGTTTGGTTCTTCCTGCCTCCCAATGGAGACTGGTTTTGAGGTTGTTTTGCTGAATCACTAGGCAAAGAGTAAATAAATAAATGGAGGAAGGAAATCTTGCTCAAAAGGAATTCTGTTGGTTCTCCAAAAAAACAAAGCATCTGTCATCATCAAAGGAATCTGTAGGACCTAGCCTCTCTGGGACTAGACTTCATCCTAGGGGTTCTGAGGCACCCCCACCAGAGAAGAACTTGTCCAGCCCTTCTCAGCAGTGCTCAAAAATGATGCCAACCCTCAAGGGCAAACTGGCTACATCCCAAGGCCTCTGGGTGGCCTGACCTTGCTCTTGTCCTCTGTCCCCCACCAACATAGGAGAAGAACCAGGAGTGAACTGCCCCTAGGGCCTGATATTCTGTAATGTGCTGCCTTTCCTTTGGGGGTCACCACCTCTTCTGGTGCATGTGGCTTCCACCATCCACCCCTAGACTCTAGCTCATGTTTTGTTACTTCTCTGGAAGCCTCACCCCCATAAAAATAAAAGGAGAGCTCTTGATAATCCATTAGTCTAAGCCCATCATCTTGCTGCCGTGGAGACCAGGGCCAGGAGAGCAGCAGCTGACCCTGGGACACATAGCACCTTGTGTGCAAAGTCAAAGTAGGAATTGAAGACAGAGAGTCAGTGGACCCCACCATCTAGAGGCTGGCAGAGCCGCCATACTCTGGATGGGAGAACTGGCTGGGCCTCCCTGTCCCCTGGGAGCTCCCAGAGTTCCTGCTGGAATGAAAGAGTAGGGAGGTGAGAGATTGAGAGAAACACTCAAGGAGAACCCTCACAGCCACCTGACCAGTTTTGAAGTCTCCTGGTTCATCACTGGTGGACAGAGTCTTCTTAGAGCATCTCACTGAGCATCTTTTGCCCTGCTTGAGATCTTTCATTGCCTTAGTCCCAGTCCATCCCCATTATCCCTGGCATTCAAGGCCTTCTGACATGTTCTGACATCTTCTCTCCCAGTCCATCTTAACTCTGTGCCTCTGAACCTGTGGTGAGGAGCAGAGGAACCCCACTCTGTGCCTGGTAAATCCCAGGAGCTGGGTAGTGGGAAGTGGGCAGCCTGGGTGGACATATCCACGGTGCTCTACATGAGCCTCTGTCAAGCTGCCCCACTGTGATAGAAGGAAAGCCAGCTCAAGGAGGCACCACCCCACACTCACTCTAAGACCCAGGGCAAGTCACTCACCATCTCTGAGCCCCGGTCCCTCGTGCGTGGGACATAGCTCCCCACCTCATCCCAACTTAAGATCTAATGGCATAACTTAGGGGAAAATACAACTTCTGGTATGTAGGATGTGCTCAGTAAATGTTTGCTTCTCTCCTTCACCTAAACAACAGGGTGGAGGAGTAGAATGGAGGAAGCTCACTCTCCTGGAGTGTTTGGAGGGCCTCGGGGATGTGCAAGGCACTGGCCTGTGGTGGGCAAGTGTGGGTGGCAACGTGGCTCCTCACCACCGCCTCTGTCTAGACAAGGGCCTCAGAATTGCTGAGTCTCAAGGTTGAAAGGAACCACCTATCCAAAAGGTCAAGTAGTCTAGTCAGATGCTGATTTGAAAACACTCATCTGTTACCTTTTCCGTGATCCAGAATTTCATCCCAGCCACATCATAGCAGGACTTTGATTTTTATTGTCAACTAAATAACAATCAACAGTCAACAATGTTGTTGAGCTCATTCTACACATCTACAGGCTTTCCCCTCTTTGTTCATTTAATCTTCTCAAATTGAAGCCCCACAGTATGACCAGCATTTCATTGTGAGGGCATTGAGGAAAGTTAAAAAATTTTCCCAAAGTCACACAGCTAATAATTTCATTGCACAGATATTTGTTGATCAGCCAGTATGTACCAGATAGACCTGGAAACACAGCAGCAAGCAGTGTAACATGGATTCCTAACTGATTCTGGATCTTTCCACCTTCTTTTGCTTGCAGCCTTTTCCATCCAGATCCCACAGCTAACTCCAGGGCTTGAATACCTTAGAAAGATATTAAGAGGTTGGGATATAATCTTTGAGTAAAGCTTAAAAATATGATCATTGGTTCTCCACGGGGGCAGTACTGTTCCTCAGGATGCAGTTTGGAAACTTTGGGTTGGCCCTTACTGGGAGGGTGCAGGGATGTGCCTGGGACAGTCCTGTACCCCACAGGGCCATTGACTATCCCACCAGACACCACACAGATGAAAACCCATGTATAATAATCTAAGCCTAGGACTGAACTCCACATTATTTTGCACACAAAGCGTTTGAACAGGGAGCAGTTTTAATATATGCTCCCCTGCAAATGCAACCACCATGTAAATTCAGGGCAGACTTCACTTTGTGTTGTTGGAATCTTACCAAGAGTTGTTTCAACAAATCATGTCACCAATGGCAACCCCACTCCTGGCCTTTGAGTTGCTAATGAAACATCCAAATCAGTCCACATTTGTAGATGTTAAGATCATGGCTATTTTATGCATAAATGCAAGCATCAGACTATTTCATTATGTCTTCCAGTGTAGTTTATAAATGGAATCACAGGAGTGTTTATAAATGGAAACATGTTATTTTATTATAAATTATTGTTATTTAATTTTTATTAGGAATTATTTCTGCTTGATTTCTCATATTATATTTAGGGCACCCTATTAATTTTTTTTTAATTGTGCATGTAGGTTAACCAGGAATTTCATTTCCACATAGTAAAAGGGCATTGCACAACATTTGTTAAACAAACAGCATGGGTCTGAGAAGGTGGGGGTGGCATGCTACAGTGAGAGAAGAGTTACTATCTGCAACAGAAGGGCCATGAGCCCTTCCTTGCCACTCTGTCACTCCATCATTCCATCAAGGGCAGAATGGCAGCTGTGCTTCCAGAACTTGGAGTAGACTTGGGCATGATTACCTGGCCTTGAAAGCTGTCTGTTGTTAATGTAGATAACTGAATGGAAAGGGCAGAGATTGGTGTCAAAAGAGATGAACCTGAATCTTGGTTCTGCTATTTCCTGAAAATGAAACCAACCAAAACCTCCCTGGCCTTTGTTCCTACATGATGGAGGGAGTACTTTGAACCAGGATGAAGGTATCTTGTGGTATAACATTCCATGGCTCCAGGATCAGTCTTTGAGGGCTCTCAAGGTTCCTTATGCTTCTGGAAGAGTGCCTCAGTACAGTGGGTCTGGGGGCAGAGGTGGGGTGGAAGTGATAAGACATCTACCAGGTTTGAACCTGGATATGCCACCTTTGGGAAATGCCAAAATGACCTGTGATATTTTTTTTCTCTCTTAGCTTTAGTCTCAGTAAAATGGGAATTAGAATGGTCTTACCTTTTGAAGGTTAAGATGACAGTTGGGGTGGTAACAGATAAAATCTGCAATGGGTGCTGGAGCTCAGTAGTTCTCTGTAAATGTTAGATGTCAGTTCCCTTCCTCCAACCTCCACACCTTCCTCAGCCTCCCCAGACCAGTTCCCAACCTCTGCCCCCTGCACTGTTCTTCTGTCCCTCCCATCCCAGGATAGGGCTGGGAAGGGAAGGGAGTGGAATTGTGCTGAGTCTCCATCTTGTCCCTGCACAGAGAGTAAAGGTTAGAAGTCCCCCCACACTAGGGAGTTTCCACTTCCCTCTCTGGCCAGCTGTGGGGTCAATGGGGAGAAAAGTGACTAAGACAGGGAGAATTTCTGGAGTCCCTCTGGCCCTGATTCAAGACCTCACCCACTGGGAAAAGCAGAGGAAAGTAGTTTCTCAGCCTAGAGATTCTGGACAAGGGGTTGGCCGATAAGAAATGGAGACTCTCACCTCCCTTTCAGCCAATGTTCAAGGTGCAAGGCATCGAGGTGTAAAACTGTATTGTATGCTCAGAGAATGTTTGAGAACTTGCTGGAATGTATAATGTAGATGCAAGGGAGGGAAGGGAGATCCAGGTGGAAGAGCTGAGATAGGCCAGATATAGAAGAACCTTGTTTGGTCAGAGCTGGAATCTTCACATGGCAGGAGGTCTGTGGCAGCAGAGGATGGCTCAGTTGGCCATCTGGGACTGGGGGGAAACTAAACTGTATGGAAGGGGAAAGAAACACAGCCACCTTCCCCAGACAGCCCCTCTCCCACAGTGCTCCCTAGAGGGCATCCTTGGCAGCAAGACCTTCAGACAGGAGCTCCTCCTTACCCAAGCCAGCTCTGGAAGACTTGTTCCCGTGGAGGTATGAGTGATTCAAGCCAGCTCCTCCAGAAGCCACTTTATTTCAACAGGCACCAAAACTTTCTTCCAGGGGACTGGGTTTCCAACTATGCCATGCCCTGGGGAAGCATCTCAGGACAAAGGGGAGGTTGAACCGACAGGCCCTGATCCTCTGACCCAAATCACATTGGACATTGGTGACTCAGACCTGAGGAGACAATGGTGCTCACAGGGGCCCACCTTTCAGTAGAGACCAACAATCAAAGAAGGCCATGAGCAACTCCAGGCAAGGATATGGACCTGAGGTGTCTGGAAGTAGGAGGGGCACCTCTGCCAGCCCAGGGAGGAGGGGGTGTTGAGGTGGTGAGGAAGAGAAGGAGGTGAAGTTGAGAAAAGCCTGGAGGAACAAAAGGGGATCAGCTGGTTAGAGAAGAGGTAAGGAGGCCATTCCAGGCAGAGGGAGCTGCTCATGCAAAGCCCTGGAGGTATGACTCACCACCACGGTCTAGGGGCTTCAGGTGGCTACAGAAAAGTATAGGGATGGAAAGAACTGTGTTGGAGTTAGGCGTGTCCGTGTTCAAGTCACTGTTCTGCAGCCCAACACCTCTGTGAGCCTCAGTTTCTCAACTGTAAAACGGGGATGATTCCTCATCAGAGTGTCCATGAAGACAGGCACCCTATTGCTCTTGTTTGCCCAAGGCCTAGAACAATGCCTGGACCAGGATGATCCCTCAGTCTGTGTTTGCTGAATGGATGAAGAACATAATGCCTGTGAAGTGTCTGGCATAAAATAGATGTTCAGGAACAAGGATGTCTTTGAAGTTGGGGTCATAGAGCATAAGGTTGTAGATAAGAATGGTAAGGTGGTGAGGACCTTGGATGCCAGTGATCCAGACTTTTTTGGTAAGCAGTAGGGGCAGTGGAGGATCTGATGGGCCCCAGGGTCACTAGTCATAAGCCCCTGTTGGGGAGTCTGATTGTGCCTGAGGCCCTCCCTGAGGTGGAGCCAACCCTTCCCAAGACCCTTCCCCCGGGAAGCTCTCCATGATTCATTGTCACAGGGTGGTCAGGGTCTTCCAGAAGCTCCTCTGGAGACAGCCTGAGTCAGGGATTGGGAATTTCTGGATGTGATCAAATACTAACCCCTGCGGTTGGTCCTGGGACTCAGAAGAAGCACCCACCTGCCTGACTTGAATGTCACACACCGCAGGACCCATAACCTTTGACCCTTCCATGCACTCTGACCTATTGACCCTGCCTGGCTCTAATGTTTGGTTTGCTTTGCAGAAGGGAGGGCTTAGGCTGAGATGGAGCAGGGCAGTTCTGCCCCCTATAGCATGTCTTACTCAGGGGTCCAGAGGCTCCTGTTGGCCTCAGCTGGAGGTTCTGGGACTAGGCTCACCACCACCATAAGGAAATCTGTGTTGTTCAGGGCTTAAACAGCCCTGATTCCGGGGGAGGCCATGACTTTCCCCAGAGATCGCGACTTCTCCCTTGATGAGTCCTGGGGCTTTGGCTCACCTCCCTTCGTATCTCTGCTCCCCCCTCTACTCCTCTGTCAGCAAAGCCAGCTCGTGCACTTCCTACAGCAAAACATGGCATCCACTGCCCCTGGCACATCAGCCATGCCCGTGTCATCTCTGTCTCAGACCCTGTTCTAGATGCAGAAGAGATTGACAATGGAATCAGGACTCCAGAAGGAATATAAATTATTAGGCAAAGGTACTGACTGCTTGGCTGTCTGTAAGCTAGGAATAATAGAGCACTTCTGAAGGTTGCCGTGAGGATTAAGTGAGACAATGAAATACTGGGAAGAGATAGTGGAGAGCTAACACATGGCAAGCACTCAGTAAAAAGACAATAGTAGTAGTAGTATTTGAAATAGTAGAAGAGGCAGCCACAGCAGTAATGGTGGTGGTGGTGGTGGTGGTAGTAGTAGTAGTAGCAGTGATGGTGGTGGTGGTAGTAGTAGCAGTAGTGGTGGTGGTGGTGGTGGTGGTAGTAGTAGTAGTAGCGGTGATGGTGGTGGTGGTAGTAGTAGCAGTAGTGGTGGTGGTGGTGGTAGTAGTAGTAGTAGTAGTAGCAGCAGCCGTAGTAGCAGCAGGAGCAGGGATAGGGGTAGTAGTAGTAGAGACAGCAGCAATGGTAGTAGTAGTAGTAGTAGCAGCAGCAGCAACAGCAGTAATGGTAGTAGTAGTAGTAGTAGTAGTAGTAGCGGTGATTTTGGTGGTAGTAGTAGTAGCAGAAGTGGTGGTGGTGGTAGCAGTAGTAGTAGCAGTGATGGTGGTGGTAGTAGTAGTAGTAGCGGTGATTTTGGTGGTAGTAGTAGCAGTAGTGGTGGTGGTGGTGGTGGTAGTAGTAGTAGTAGCAGTGATGGTGGTGGTGGTAGTAGTAGCAGTAGTGGTGGTGGTGGTGGTAGTAGTAGTAGTAGTAGTAGCAGCAGCCGTAGTAGCAGCAGGAGCAGGGATAGGGGTAGTAGTAGTAGAGACAGCAGCAATGGTAGTAGTAGTAGTAGTAGTAGCAGCAGCAGCAACAGCAGTAATGGTAGTAGTAGTAGTAGTAGTAGTAGCGGTGATTTTGGTGGTAGTAGTAGTAGCAGAAGTGGTGGTGGTGGTAGCAGTAGTAGTAGCAGTGATGGTGGTGGTAGTAGTAGTAGTAGCGGTGATTTTGGTGGTAGTAGTAGCAGTAGTGGTGGTGGTGGTGGTGGTAGTAGTAGTAGTAGCAGTGATGGTGGTGGTGGTAGTAGTAGCAGTAGTGGTGGTGGTGGTGGTAGTAGTAGTAGTAGTAGTAGCAGCAGCCGTAGTAGCAGCAGGAGCAGGGATAGGGGTAGTAGTAGTAGAGACAGCAGCAATGGTAGTAGTAGTAGTAGTAGCAGCAGCAGCAACAGCAGTAATGGTAGTAGTAGTAGTAGTAGTAGTAGCGGTGATTTTGGTGGTAGTAGTAGTAGCAGAAGTGGTGGTGGTGGTAGCAGTAGTAGTAGCAGTGATGGTGGTGGTAGTAGTAGTAGTAGCGGTGATTTTGGTGGTAGTAGTAGCAGTAGTGGTGGTGGTGGTAGTAGTAGTAGTAGTAGTAGTAGTAGTAGTAAGTAGTAGCAGCAGCCGTAGTAGCAGCAGGAGCAGGGATAGGGGTAGTAGTAGTAGAGACAGCAGCAATGGTAGTAGTAGTAGCAGCAGCAGCAACAGCAGTAATGGTTGTAGTAGTAGTAGTAGTAGTAGTAGTAGTAGTAGCAGTGATGTTGGTGGTAGTAGTAGTAGCAGTAGTGGTGGTGGTGGTAGTAGTAGTAGTAGCGGTGATGGTGGTGGTAGTAGTAGTAGCAGTGATGGTGGTGGTGGTAGTAGTAGCAGTGATGTTGGTGGTAGTAGTAGTAGCAGTAGTGGTGGTGGTGGTGGTGGTAGTAGTAGTAGTAGTAGCGGTGATGGTGGTGGTAATAGTAGTAGCAGTAGTGGTGGTGGTGGTAGTAGTAGCAGTGATGGTGGTGGTAGTAGTAGTAGCAGTAGTGGTGGTGGTGGTGGTGGTGGTAGTAGTAGTAGTAGCGGTGATGGTGGTGGTGGTAGTAGTAGCTCCATAGTTTTGCCTTTCCCAGAATATCATATAGTCAGAATCATTCTGTATGTTGCTTTTTCAGACTGGCTTCTTTCACTTAGTAATATGCATTTAAGGTTCCTCCTCATCTTTTCATGGCTTGATAGTTCATTTTTTTTTAGCACTGAATAATATTCCATTGTCTGTATGTATCACAATTTATTTATCCGTTCATCTCCTGAGGGAGATCTTGATTGCTTCTAAGTTTTGGCAGTTATAAATAAAGCTGCAATCTGTGCAGGTTTTGGAGTAAACGTAAGTTTTGAACTCCTTTGGGTTAATACCAAGGAGCATGGTTGCTGGATCGTATGGTAAGACTACGTTTACTTTTGTAAGTAGTCACCAAAGTGTCTTCCAAAGTGGCTGTACCATTCTGCATTCCCGCTAGCAATTTGTGAGAGTTCCTGTAGCTCCACATCCTTGTCAGCATTTGGTGGTGTCAGCATTCCAGATTTCAACCATTCTAAGAAGTGTGTAATGGTATTTCATTGTTGTTTTAATTTGCATTTCCTTGATGACATATAGTGTTGAGCATCTTTTTACACGTTAATTTCCCATCTGTCTATCTTTTTTGGAAAAGTGTCTGTTCAGGTCTTTGGTCCATTTTTTAATCAGGTTGTCTCTCTTCTTACTATTGAGTTTTAAGAGTTCTGTGTTTGGGATAGCAGTCCTTCATCAGATGTGTCTTTTGGACACTTGCCTCCCTGGCTCTTCCTTCTCAGTCTCCTCTACTCTTTCATTCACGCTGTCTGGGGTCTGGGGTCTGTCAGGACTCAGTGCTGACCTCCTCTTTTCTCTACCTGAACCCACGCCTCTATTCCTTTGTCAACCTCACTTAGTATCATGATTCTAAATGAGTTCCAGACTCATGTATCCAAGACTGCTATGCATTAGACATCTCCTCAGGACATCCAACACTGATTCAATTTCACATGTCAAAACTGAACTCTGGTCTTTCCCCCAAATTTGCCTCCCCTCAGCCTTCTCCCATTTAACTTGGGAAGCTCCGTTTTCAACCTCAAACCTTAGGGTCTTCCTTGAGTGTTCCCTCCTTCACTACCCCTTCTCCCTCCTAATCAATCCATCAGGAAATCTATAATCCTTACTGTCAAAATCTATCCGGAATCCAGAATCCTACCATCTCTCACTTGGCTATTGCAGTCCCCTTCTAACTGGTTTTCCTGCTACTGCCCTTGCCAACTTTCAGTGTATTCTCAGCAGAGCAGAATGGTACTACAAAATGTGGGTTCACCCTCAGATGAACACAAAGGAAGGGAAGCAAAAATAATATACAAACAGGGAGGGGGACAAAACATAAGAGACTCTTAAATATGGAGGACAAAAGGGGGTTACTGGAGGGGTTGTGGGAGGGGGGATGGGCTAAATGGGTAAGGGGCATTAAGGAATCTACCCCTGAAATCATTATTTCACTATGTGCTAACCAACCTGGATGTAAATTTAAAAACTAAATTAAAAATATGTGGTTTCACCCTTCCACTGCTCCAAACCCCCAGTGCTTCGGGCTCTGTGCTGGATGTAGAGCCTGCTTAGGATTCTTTCTCCCCCTTCCTCTGCCTCTCTCTCTCTCTCTCTCTCTCTCTCTCTCTCTCTCTCTCTCTCTCTCTCTCCCTCTCTCTCTCTCTCTCCCCTCTCTCAAAAACAAAAACAAATAGATGCCTATTTGGCCCTGACTAGCTACCCTCAAGAAAAGCTCAACATCCCAAGTTTAACCTGGGACCAGTCACTTTGCGTCTGTCTCCAGCCAAATTTGAAACCCTACCAAATTAATGTTTATCATTTTCCAGAGAGAGGCTAGGATGGTGGTTAGGCCTATAGTATTGCAAAGCAAGGATCTTTACATAATGCCAAAGTGACAGAGTCCAAGAGAGATAAGCAGGGATAGCTATTTGGAGAGGGAATTAGGGGGAGGGTACAAAATGTTCCAGAGGTTTCAATAAACCATAGTGCATGGAAGCTCAGGAAAGGGAACCCAAGAGTGTCATCCTAATAGAATTCTGGTGATCCACTAAGCCAGAACAATCCCATGGAATGGCTCAGGGAGGCCAAGGGAGACAGGGGCTATGAGTATTCCTGGGGAGCATCTGAGCCAAAGAGCAGGGGCTGCTGATGTTCAATTTGAGGTGGCCCCATGACATCTAAGCCTCTGTGCTGGTGGAGAATAAGGCATGGGTCTGCTTGCCTACAGCTGTTCTGTTCCTTGCTTGGCAAGGGCACTTGGCACATAGTTCAGTCTAAGCACCTTCCAAGTTGTATCATGATTATATCTACATGGCAGTCAGTCTTCTCCTCAAAGTAGGGAAACCCTCAGAGCTCATTTTGGTATTCCCGGGAATAAGCCCAGGAGCTGTAGTGTAGATTCCTAAATGTTGGATGCATGAATCAGTGAGTGAATGAATAGATACACTCATTTCCCACTCCAAAGAATGGAAAAGGGAGAATCAACCTTATTACTGTTGGTGTTAGATGCTCTTCATTGAACTCTGATTGTACCCCAGTTCCTGTTTCACAACAATCCCTCTGAAGGTAGTTGCTGTCATCCTTCTTTTATTGATGAGAAAACTGAAGCTCAGAGAAGATGTCATCTGCCCAAGGTTACACAGCTTATCACTGGAAGAACAAGCATTTGAAATCAGAGCTGTCTAACCCCAAGCCCCATGCTCTTTCTCCTGGGCCACCCTCTCTTGAATAAAGAATTATTGAGTGTCCACTGTGTGCAGGCTACTGCCTTAACACACCTCAGGTCGTTTGCTGTGTTTGGTCTCCATATTATGAGACTCATATTATCATTTTTTACGAATGGGAAACCAAGGGTCAGTAAGTTTACCCACCTTGCCCAAGCCCATCCAGCTGCTAAGTTTAAGTGATGGATTGGAACCCAGATTTGACTCCAACATTAAGTCTTTCCCCGATGCCACAACGCACAGCATGCAAGGCAGTGTCCAGGCTGGTTGACTCCTAGTGATGGGCACAAGTTGTTGAGAGAAAGGCTTCAGTTTGCTTCTTCCTTGTGCCTGTTAGCTTGGGGCTGTCCGAGCTGTGCGAACTGTGGCCACTATACCCTCACCCTGGCCAGGGCCCAGGAAGAATCACAAGGATCAGTAGTCAGGGCAGGTCCAGGACTGTCAGTTTCCATGTCTGGGGAAACAGAACCAGCACCATGCCTCTCCTCTGACAATGGCTCCTGCAGGAAGCTACTTACTGCGTGATTCCTCGTTAGGTGCTGAGGATTAGATCTTAGCAGTATGGTGGGTGATTAAGAGCTCAGGCTCTAGAATCCAAGTTCTTGGGTTCAATTATAGGCTACTCACTGGCTGTCTGATCTTCATTTGGTTCTTCATTCATTCTGAGCTTCACTTCCATCATCTGTAGAATGAGGTTAGAAGTAGGACCTATCTCATAGGGTCACAGGTTGGGTTAAATGAGATAACGTGAATAATATGCTTTGAACAAAGCACTTTAACAAGGTTCCATCAATGACAGTCCCACTTACAACCACTTTTTAGTACACGTGGGTTAAGAAAAACTGAACAATTCATTAAGCCACAATGAACCACAGAAGTAATCTAGACTTCTCTCAGATATCACCCCCCACCTTTATCTTGGTCTTAGAAGAACACTGGATTCAAAGTCCAAAGATTCAACTTCAGATCTGGCTCTGTGGCCTCCAGCAAGCAACCTCACCTCTCAGCCTTGTTCTACTCATCCAAAAAAGAGAAACAGTGGTATTAGAACCTGCCCTACTTAGCCTTAGGATTCCCGTGAGGTTTAAACAAAATAGTGGATGTGGAAATATTATGTAAAGCGTAAAATGCTGGAGAAATGTTAGCTATTGTGTTAAGACGGCTTTTCTTTCTTGTCCCCCACCGCACCCAGGCTCTCCCCAGCCAGGAAGTCTACCTCCCACCCTTTCTGGCTCTCAGCTACCCTGGAATCTCAGTTGGCTCCCAGAAAGGATTCAGAGCACAGCACAAATTGTCCAAAGGTTGCTTCCAAAGCCTCCGGCAGCTAAGCCTGGCCCCAGCCCTTCCTCCTTGAAAATGTCTGGCCTAATGGGAAGGAATGTGGGCTGGCAGTTGAGTCTCATTCATATCCACAAGCATCCACGGAGTGTCTGCTCTGTGCCAGGCCCTGGGCACTGAGGACCCAGTGGTAGAGCAGGATGGTCTCTGCCCTCAGAAGCTCATAGTCTAGTGGGGAAACAGTCACATCACAGATGAAGACAATAGGATAGGGTAGCACTGTGTCCAGAAGCCCAGAGGAAGGCACTGCGCATGATATGGGAGAACCAGAGAAGGCTTCCTGGAGGGAGGGGGAGCATCCAACAGGAGCTCAACCCCCACCAGGTCACAAGTGAAGCCTTCACGTCACCAGTGCCTCCTCATCTTGGTGGTCACAGATTTGTCAACACTCTAAGCCAGAAGAAGTTTTAAAATATTCTTTCATTCAGCTGTCATTCTTAAGAGGCCCAGAGAGCTGAGTGGCTTTCTCAGGTCATCCAGGTAGGTCTATGGGACACATTAGGCAGCTTTTATGTGAAGATCAGTGTCTCTTGAGCACCCATTTCCAATCAGATCAGCTCCCTGGAAAAGGACACCAGCTGGTCTTGAAAAAAAAATCCAGAGGGGGATTCTTAGAGCTTCCTTTTCTTCTGCCCATTGTCTTTCCACAGCACTTTATAGTTTACACAGCCTACCATATGCCTCTCAACCTTCCATGTGAAGCCACTATCGTTTAACATATTTTACAGATAAGGAAACTGAGGCTGGACAACAATCCCTAAAATGTGATTCTGGGGCTGGGAAATTGATTTCAGAAGTTAGGGAGCCCTTAGTCAACATCATGATTTGACTTCTAAGTCCATTTTATTACTAAAAGTATGTAACTATTTCCTTGCCCTCTTCTCTTTTCTCTTCTTTTATGACATTGCCTTCTAGAAGCAGAAATTACTGGTTGGCATGCGGCTGAGTGTCGTCTCTGGACAGGTTCTATCCTTTCTGCCTTCTGGCCCTGCCTCTGTCATCCTGCTCTCTCTCTCCATAGCTCACTGTCCTCCTCTCTATGTCTCTCTGAGTCTTTCTCTCCAGTACTTCTCTGTCTCGCTCTCTGTCTCTGTCTCTTTCTCCCCTATTCTCTTCTCCTTCCCTTCTCTGTTTCTCTCTTTCCCCCTCTCTGCCCTGTCTCTATCTCTGTCTTCCTCTCTGCCTTTCTCCCCTACTCTCTCCATCCCTACTCTGTCTCTGTATTTTCTCTCTGTGGTGTCTGTTTCTCTCTCTTTCTTTCCCTCTCTCTCTGCTCTGTCTCTCCAATGCGTATATGTCTGTCTGTGTCTGTCTGTCTGTCTGTCTCTGTCTCTGTCTCTCCTTTCTCCCCTCCTTGCCCCTTCCCCTGTGCAAGAAGGCTATGCAGGTACTCAGAGGCACCACGTAGCTTTGCTCTGACTAGCCCAGGGCTGCACAGCAGCTGACTCTTGCAGACCTCTCTGGGTTCCCAGCCTCCAGTTCCTGGGCCAGTGGGAGGAGATGCTGCTGAGAAATCTGACAAAGCCCCTGCCCAAAGCTGCACATTCTCTTGGCAAGAAAGGAAGAAGAAGTTTCAGAGAAGAGACAAAAAGGAGGCATCAGTCAGTGACAGTCCCTCCCTCGAACTTGTGGTTTGAGGAAGGGTGGAGTCCACCCCTCCAGATGTGCAGCAGTTTGCAGGAATAGGCAGTGACTTCACAGCCAGCGTAAGTAAGGGGAACGGAGGGTGTGGATGGGGAAACTGGAGTCAGGATTAGTAAAAAAGCAAAGTCCATGCTGTCTATCTGCTCTGGATGAGGAGCTGGGTGCTGGGAGCTCGGGGTTTAGAGGAAGTACTTCTCTGTCTCGCTCTTATCCCCACTTAACTGGTTCCAATACTGGGTCCTCACACTGTCCTTTTCTGGCTCTTAATTCCTTACCCATCTGATGGGAACCAAGTTTCTTCCCTCATAGAGCAACCATAGCAGTCACTTCTCTAAAATACTTAGCACAGAGTGTGGCAGGGACTGGGCACTGGGAGCACACCAGTCCCTTCCTCCACCTTCCAGAAAGTCTTCCTGGACAAGCCCAAGTCCCACTGCAATCCCGCTGTCTGCTCCCTCCAGCCCTTTGTTGATCTGTATGGCCCAGCAGTCTCCCGCCAGACCTCCTTGCCGCAGCACAGGCAATAGCGACACCATCATCGTCACTGCTATTCCCATTGCTATCGTTAGTCCTCAGACTGTTGTCTGCTGACACCTTGTTTCCTCGCTGACACAGGGAGCCATCACTTCTTGGTGACGGTGTGGAAAAGGAGGCATTCACCACAGAGTATTGGGTGAAACCGTGGACTTTAGGGTCAGCTAGATCCAGGCTGGGATTTGACCTTCTCTACTTCTTAGTCATGTGCCTGGGCAATGACGGAACCTATAAAATGGTCATAGTGACAGCAGGATTGGATTCTGAAGATTAAATAGATGAAGAGCTTAGCACAGCAGGCACCCAGTAAGCCCTCTATGAATCAGGGGTCTGTTTGAACTGTTATTACATGGCATTTTAGCTCCCTCGGTACCTAGCACAGTCCTGAGTACAAAGTGCTAGGCATTCACTAAGTAGACATGGAAAGAATGGAACAGCTGTCAAAGAGCAATGACTTCCATTGGTGACTTTGCTATTACAGTTTAGTTTGGTGGGGGGGGGGGGGGGCGCTGCTGGGAGTGCTCGTAGTCTCAAACTCAGAAGGGTTTCAGGAAGCAGCTACCCATTTCCACATTTAGAAGGAAAAGATGAGACCCCAAAGAAGGAAAGAGATTTGCTTAAACTTCTGATAAACATGTTCATAGACTTGCTTGTTCTCTATTACAATGAAAGGACATAGCATCTGGAGTTCGCTGGTCCCTAACTTTTGAGAGTAGGGGAGTGATGGACAAGCCACTCTCTGACAGCTGGTTTGCACAGAAGAGAGGGAGTGGCCTGGGAGGACCCCAAGTGGGTCACCTCATTAATAATCCCTTCGCCACACTGGCAAAGTATATCCTAGTCTTCTTTTGCTCAAGATCACACAACTGGGGTTGCTCACAACCACACAATTCAAGATTCCAGCTGGTGAGTCAGGATTCCAATCTGGGTATGTCGGACCTCAGAACTGGGTTTTTTATGATACCTACTGCCCCTGGATACCACCTAGTAGGAAAGGGGCCCCAAAGGAGAGGCTTGGACCCCAGGAAGACCAACTCACTGCCTCCCACACACACCCAGGGGTGCCTCAGGTAGCTTGAAGTCCAAGAGGGAAGGAGCAGGGCAGAGGTGGGAAAGGTTGACAGTCCAGCTGGGCATTCAAGTTCACCTGTGTCAATTGGTATCTGTGGTGAGGAGGTAGCTGAAGACTTGTCACCTGCGACCCAGGGATGCTGAAAGCCCTCTATCTGCCTGAGGTGGGATAGTGGTTGATCTGCGCAGCTCTTATTTTCAAACACATGAAGACTTTGGTGAAATTCGTGGAACGCATGAGGTTTACATCTTTCCAAACAGGTTGGCAACAACCAACAACAGCTGGCTTAGCCATCAGCTTCTCTCTTCCATCCCTCTCTTTCCCTAACACTCCCCTCCCTCTCCTCTGCCTTCAGTCATGCTTCCCTGTGTGTTCTGCCCCCGGTGAGAAGGGGATCCAGGCTACTAGCTGGCTTGGGGCACCAGGATAGCTCAGAGTTGTCTGCAGAGGCCAGCCAACGATTGTACTGCTGATGAGATTTTTCCAAAACAGAGCTGGCATATTAAGCATTAGACCCTGTGACTTCCAACATGGGCCCCACCCACCCAACACCCTCCATCAGCCCATAGGAATCCATCAGCAATTTCCTATATTTCCCAAAGCCACATGTGAGGCATACCTTTATACTCATGCAGGGGGTCACTGAAATAGCCTTAAAAATACTGATCATCTCAGGGGCCTGGGTGGCTCAGTCTTTAAGCATCTGACTTCAGCTCAGGTCATGATCTCATTGTTCATGAGTTCGAACCCCACATCAGGTGAGCACCAGCCCCACTCTGGGTGAGCACGAGCCCCACTTCAGGTGAACATGAGCCCTCCTTCAGGCGAACACGAGCTCCACTCTGGGTGAGCCATGCTTCTCTCTCTCCTTCTCTCTCTGTCCCTTCTGGGATTCTCTGTCTCTCTGCCCCTTGCTCACTTGTGCCCCTTCCCTCTGTCTTTCTCTCTCTCAAAAAAAAAAAAAAATACTGATTATCTCATATTGATTAACTGATAGATGATTGTAGAAGTCTTTGATTAACCCAAAAGGTTTTATTGACTTGCAGTTATTCATTATTATTTAATAGGCAGTCCGATGTTACTTTAGGTAAGTTACTTAGTGTCTCTGATTCCTCCTCTATAAATGGAAGTTATCATACTTCACAGGGCCTTTGTGAGGATTAAAGGAACTAATACTTGTAAAATGCTTAGATCACTTCCAGACACCTGGTAACTTTCCATTGCTAGCTGTTTTTGTGGTTAGTGTTGCTGTTAATGTCATGAGTAGATGGAGTATCTTAAAGCACACTATGCATTGTGGGAGAGTTGTCAATAATGTAGACTGCTCAGTTTGCAGATGAGAAAATCAACCCAAAGAGATGAAATGGGCTTTGAAATCAGGTAGAGCTACATTCTAATCCCAGCTCACCTGTTTCCTCACTGGGCAACCTTCAGTGGCTTGCTTTTCTTCTCCGAGCCTCTGTGTCCTTATCTGTAAAGTGGCATAGAACATGTCTCTGGCTTGGTCCAAGAGTAGCATTCAAACACCTTCAAACAGCTTCCATGGTGATGATAATCACACCACTTCCCATTCCCCCTGACCTTTCTCCCTTTCCTTCACTGCTGAGCTAGCTAGACAGTTTGCTTTGACCAGGTCTTTTTCCCTTTCTGTGCACTGCTTTTCTGAAAGTTTCTGGAAGATCCCATGAGAGTGCAAGCTGAGGCATAGGAGCCATTGTGGGCTGTGTGGTCAGGTGCCTAGAGCTTTAACTTCCTATCTGGTAAAATGGAAGTTTTAAACTAGCAAGATAATTATGTGGCTTAAAAAACTAATTTCATATTTGCTTTATCATATTTATCAAGTAAGAGTTTGGAACCCTTGGCTTGGGTCACTGCTATCATCTGGTTATTACAAACCTTGGAGGGGACACCTGGGTAGCTCAGTCGGTTAAGTTTCTGATTCTTGGTTTCAGCTCAGGTCATGATCTCACGGTTTGTGAATTCAAACTGCATCGGCTCTGTGCTGACAATGTGGAGCCTGCTTGGTATTCTCTCTCTCTCTCTCTCTCTCTTTCTCTCTCTCTCTCTCTCTCTCTCTCTCTCTCCCTACCTACCTACCTCTCTCCCTCTCTCTCTGCCCCTCCCCCACATGTGTTCTCTCTCTCTCTCTCTCCCTCTTTCTCTCTCCCCAAAAATAAATAAACTTAATAAAAAAATTGTAATTAAATAAATAAAATAAAAATAACATACCTTAGAGAGGATGTTCCCTAAAGAGACCCTGTGAGAAATCCACCCATAAAGTGAATTCCATCTCCTGCTAATTTATCTGTGGGCAAATAAAGGTCGGTACTAATGCTGAGAGTTCTGTTTAATAATAAAAAATAGAAGCCTGTCCCACAAGGGCAGAACTCACACTATTGTGGTACAGTAGTTAAGAACTGAGCTCTAGAGTTAGAACCCTTGGGTTTGAATCCAAGATCTGGCACTTTCTGCAAGTTGCATAACCTCCCTCTGCCTCAGTTTCCTCATCTGTAAAATAGGCACAGTTTCAGTGTGGGGGCTGAATGAGCCAACCAACATAAAATGCTGAGAACAGTTACCATGTATGTACCAGCCTGTCATTGTCACCTCTTCTCCATGCCCCTCCTCCCCAGTGAAAGACATTTGGAACCTATTCTTGATTCCCAGAATAAAGACTAGACTCTCCCTTGTTCTCAGCCACATGGAAATAAAATTAGCGGAAGCCAGAATGGGAACATTTATCTACAGAACCACCATAGTGGGTCCAAACCTTCTCTTTCCATCCTTTGCTACCCCTCCCAGGACTGTTATCTTTAGTTCTCAGAAAAGCCCAAGGTTGTAGTGGATTATCAAGGCCATCACATCTGACCACTTTGGTTACTGGGTTGTGTTTGCTAACCTCCCTTCAAAGCCACCCTCCCATTGGCCCTTGAGTGCTTTCAATGACAATAATTTGTCACAACCTGCCCTTTCCTCATTCCCCTTGGGACTGTCTCCTTACTCCTCAGACCCCCTCACATTGTCTCCAGCTGCACCTCTATCCCACAAGCCTTATATTCCAGCCACAGTCCTGGTCTCATTGTAAATGTTGCACTGTTTTCTGGCTCCATTACTTTGAATGTGCTATTCCCTCTCTCTTCCATTCTCTGACTGACAGCCTCCTACACATTCCCTGACTCTGATCAAAACCTGTCTCCTCCAAGAGCCTTGCCAGGTCTCCCAATGGGCTTCAGGGTTTCCGAGCTCCATTCTCCAAATTTCTCCAACACTTCTGTTTACTTGTCTGTCTCCTCCATTAGTGGCAACCTCTTAATTACTTTCAACATTGTTGGGGCGCCTGGGTGGCTCAGTCAGTTAGTTGGGTGTCCAACTTCGGCTCAGGTCATGATTTCACGGCTTGTGAGTTCGAGCCCTGCGTCGGGCTCTGTGTTGACAGCTCAGAGCCTGGAGCCTGCTTCAGATCCTGTCCCTGTCTTTGTCTGCCCCTCCCCTGCTCACACACTGTTTCTCTCTAATACAAATGAACATTAAAAAATAAAATTAAATGAAATGTATTTTCAACATCGTACGCCCCAGCCCCCAGACCTAATTTAACACCTGCAAAGAAGAGGTACCTGGAAACTATTTACCCAGTGACCACATGAGGGCTGAATTGGTTGTTAAGTCCACCAATTGGTGCAAATTCCATCTCTCTTCACACAGCTGCCCTTCAAATATATGAAGATAGTCCTCCAGGTTCCTGTAAATCTTCTCTTCTCCAAGTTGACATCCCCAGTTCTGCATTCCTTTCTTTATATGATGTCGTTTCAAGTCCCCCTTCAACCCTGTCACTCTCTTCTGGACAAATTCCAGGTCTTCCCTGTCCTTCGCAAGTCTGTCTTCCAAAGCTGAACCCTAGTCCCTGTGGTGACCTGGCATGTGCAGGGGTGGCAGGACTGTTTTCCCATGTCTGGGTATGAAGCGGCTTATAGTGTGAAAGAGTACAGGCATTAGAAACAGTTGGATGTGGGTTCAGACTCTGCCATTGGTATCCATCAGCCATGTAACCAGGCTGATGTAACTCAAAATATTCAACAGCTGGCATGGCCCAGGAATTCACCAGTCAACTATAGCTTTATAGAGAAGGCAGAAAGCCCCTGCTGTGCCTAATGGTATTGTTTTAGCTTTTGAACCACAGGATGGGAGTGAAGACGAGGTAGTCAGAGTGGTAGCTAATTAATAACCGCTACAGAAATACCTAAATAATGTAACAGTTAGTACAGCCATACCTGCGTGTACCAGGTGGCTGTGAGTTCTGGCTGTCAGCAGATTCAAATGACTTCAATGCTCTGAGCCTTGGTTTCTTCATCTGTGATATGGAGTGGGAGCAGTACCTATTTTGGGGTCTCTGAAGGGACACAAAAAGTAACACCCCTCTTTTCTGACAAAATTCAGGAGTAATGAAGGAATAAGGAAAAAGAATGAGCAGATAGCAATGAAAATATCACCTTTACTACTCTGAGAATGGCTGGAAGGTTGGGCTTGTATGCGCAGGTGAGCGGGCTCCTAACTGACCCTAGGATTAGACCCATTCACCTTCAAGGTTACAGGCTGCACCAGACCAGGTTCAGCCTCCCCCAACAGTGCAGCCACCACCTAAGACTCCAGCTCTGCCTCTGTCATACCTTATGCTCCAGCCACACTGAGCTTTCTGACAGTCTCTAAACATGCCAAGCCCTCTAAATAACCCCATGCCTTGCCTACTGTTCTTTATGGAACGTTCTGTCCTTCATGTCTCTGGCTAACAACCTCTTATTCACTTATTAATACTAGCTTACATGTTCCCTCTTCCAAAGCCTAAGCCTACCTATAAACTTAAATTGGGGGCTCTGGACATCACACTTCATCCTGAGTGCAATTGGGAGCAAGCTATTCGGAATAACCTGATGGGATTCGTTTTTTACAGGAGATCAGATTCCAGGAAGAACTTTCTTCATATTCATCGTCATGCAGCAAGAGCTTCCTTTTGGCACCCTGCATTTACTAATGGGGAGGGAGAGAAGAAGTCTCCTTGGGGCCCCTTTTCTTTCCCATCCAGTACATTTAAAGGCCTTTCGATTTCTATTTCCCATGTGAGCCCTGTGTTTCTTGCCCCTTGATGAAATAAGTGTGGATTCTACTTTCTTCAGACTTGTTCAAATGTTTGTATTATCTCTGGTAAAAGAATTGCTTAGGCCTGAGAATTCTGCCTCCAAGGGAAAGTCTTTTTGGCTCATAGGTCATTAACAAATCCAGAGCCCACTGGAGCCTGCGTATCTCTTAAGTATGTAGATAAACTAGAAAGGTAAGAAATTTGAGGAACTGTCAGATGTGAGTGCTTAGTGCACAGTGCCTGGAGCAGAGTAAACATTAAATGGCATTAGTTGTGGTTATCATTACTGTATTAGTCAGGACAATTGATGTTCAAATGCTACAACAGACTAACTCTTGAAATCTCAGTGGCTTACCACAATAAAGACTAATTTCTTGCTCATGTGACCTCTGATGTGGGTCAGGCAGTTCTCCCCATCTGGTAACTACACCATGTAGAACAGGTAGTCTCTACAGTCACCACAATAGGAAAGAAGGGAGAGATGGAGGAGGTACCTCAGCTCTTAACTGTTTCCACCCGGAAGTGATGTCCCAAACCCTCTGCGCATAGTCTATTGGCCAGAACTGGTCCAAGGCCCCAAGCCTGGCTTCAGGAGAGGATGGGAAATGTGGGGAAGCACTGGGGTATTTGATGGTTAATAGCATCTCTGCCATAATTATTTAGGTGGGTTAGAATAGGTTGTTTCCTCACCCCATTTCAAGGACGATTTGGGAACAATGAGACCATCTATAGAAAAGATTCAAAGGGCTTTACTCAGTCACGGTACTTAGCCCCACTATTCCTTAGTTTCCTCTTTGGCAAAATGGAAAATACTAAGAGTACCTACCTCAAGAGATTGTTCTGGGTGATGAATATGACAATATATAGGATGGGGCTGACCTATAATGATTGCTCTGTAAAAATATCAGTTGGGTCTGGAGCTCGTTTTGGGTCTGTAACATCATTGAATGTGTTAAATTTAGCATACACATAAACCCAGAACTGTTGTTTGCAATTCTTCCTATGCTTCTGTAGCTGTTTTTTTTTTTTTGTTTTTTTTTTTTGGGGTTTTTTTTTTTGGGATCCATTGATTTATTTCCAGAGAGCTATGTCTGCTTGCTTAATGATGTGACCAGGGCCTAGCACATTGCCTGGCCCTAATCTGGTAATCAGTACATGTTTGAGTTTGGCATTAAAGAATGCACAGGCTTCAAGCAAGTAAGAAAGGGACTGGCTGGGTCTTTGAGCCTCTTTCAAAGGAGGCTACATGATATGCTAGAAATCTGGGCCCTTGGGTTCCCAAAATATTAAATACTCTGCTTCTGACTTGCAGCATAATGCTGACCAAATTGCTTCCATTCCTGCCTCTGTTTCTCTATCTGTAAAATGGGAGATAGTAGAGCATGATTCTCAAGACATAGATTCTAGAATCAGACTGCCCTGATTCAAATATTTGTTCCAACTTTTACACTGTGTTTGGAGGCAATTACATGATCTCTCTTGAGCCTCAGTTTTCCTATCCATGAAAAGAGCGTACTAATAGTACTTATAAGATTGTTGTGGGAATTTGGGAAGAAAATCTGTACAAATTATTAGCATTCTGTACAAATTATTAGCATGTATTGTTTTATAAGTATCCAATAATGTTGGGAAATATTATTAGAATGAGGGGGGGAGGTATTCTATACTACAGAATACTATTCAGCAACAAAAGAGAATTAACTATTGATACAAGCAACAATATAAATGAATTTCAAAAACTAGGCTGAGCAAAAGAAGTCAGATGCAAAAGTACAAACTAATTCTATTTTTATGAAACTCTAGAAAAGACTAGCCTAATCTACTGTGTCAGAAAAACCAGGTAAGTGCTTAAGGCCTGGAGTATGCGGTCTGTGATGATTAATGCTTTGTGTCAACTTGACTGGGCCAAGGGATGCCCAGATAGCTGATAAAACACTCTTTCAGAGTGTGTCTGTGAGGATCTTTCCAGAAGACATTAGCATTCGAATTGGTAGACTAAGTGAACAAGATCCCGCAAAAAGGCAGAGGAAGGGGGAATTTGTTCTCTTTACCTGAGCTGGGATATCCTTCTTCTCCTGCCCTCCTCCTTTGGCACTCCTGGCTCTTGGACATCCAGAATCGGATGGGGACTTATACCATCAGCTCCCCATGTTCTCAAGCCCTTGGACTTGGGTTAAATTACACCACTGTCTGTCCTAGGTCTCCAGTTTGCAGATGGAAGGTTATGAGAGTTATTGCCTCCATAACTGCATGAGTCAGTTCCTATGATGAATTTCCTTTTATGTCTATCTGTATATATCCTATTGGTTCTGTTTCCCTGGAGAATCCTGACTAATATGGGGTCTCACTGTAAAAGGGGCACAATGGAATTTGGGGATCATGGAAGTGTTCTATATTCTGATTGTGAGAATAGTCACATGGATGGATCCATTTGTGGACACTCCCAGACCTGAATACTTAAAATCAATGCTTCTCTCACATGTAAATTGTACTTCAGCAAAGTAGATTTTAAAACTAAAATAACAAAAAACTTTAAACAGTTGGGCTAGATGAGTTCTAAGTCCAATTCTCGGAGATCCTGACAGGTATGGCCCTGTTCCATCCTCCAAATAGGACTTGCAGGCCAGGAGCCCTTTTTCTCCATCCTCCCTTCCTCTGGGCCACTTTTGCACATCTTGGTCCCATTCCCTGCCCTCAGGTCAGCCAACTGCAGCTCTCTGCTGTTTCAGTAAACCAAGATAAGGATGCAGGCTGGAGCAGTATGAGGCCTTAGACATGAGTCGGAGACCCAGCTATTAGCTCATAATGGTGATGAAAATGTTTGCAGCCCCTACTCACCAGTGGGCTGGGGGACCCAGTGACCCTTCTGGCTGCTAGAGTCTGCTGACCATGATTCACGAGCCATCGTGGGAGGCAGCAGAGGAGTCAGCTGATGGTGACACTTCAGGATCTGGCCTTCTTTTTCTGATCATTAGCAACTATGTTGGGAATAAGACAGGGCCCCGTTTAGCTAATCAGAACTTCCAGGGCTAGATATGGAGAGAAGCGAGAAAGGAGATGGGAAGGTACCAGCCTGTGCTAGGTGATTTACACAAATTATTTTGCTTCCCACTGTGACATTATGGGTTTGAACTACTAATTGTAGTAATCATAATAACAGCTAGCATTAATTGAGGATTTACTTTGCGCCAGTCCCTTCCTTAAAGGACTTTATATTCATTATCTCAAGCTAACTTATATAACAATTATATGGCATAGATACCATCGTTATCCTCATTTTTCTGGTTAAAAAATTGGGTCAGGTTTTGGGTCAGGGCACAGAGAGAGGGCACTTGCCCATCTCACAGCTTTTAAGTGGCAGAGTTGGGACTTGAACCTACTTCATCTGATGCCAGAGCCTGCAGAACGCAGATGCCTTGATGTCCTATCCTTCAGCACATACAAAACAGGTAACCAGAACCAGAGTCCTCTGTGAATGCTTCCACAGAAAGATACAGGAATGTGGCCTTCCCCTGCTTCTGCCTCCCAAATCTTGTACAGGTGCACATAATCAGGGAGACCTAAACCACACTTAGACTCTAGCTCAAAAAGATGTCTATGGATATAGTTTTAGCTTTTCCTGATTCTTTCAGAACAAGCAAACACATTAGAATGAACGTGGAATGGATACGAAAGACCCTATCTACCCTGAGAGTCAACTTTGAGTGCAACTTTGAGTCAAAGACCACAGAGGAGATGCATGGAGTATTAGGTGGGACTCTTGGATAAGAAAACACAGAAACCAATGTAAGGAAGCATGCTTAGTCAGAGATTTAGCCTAAGACGCATAGGGAGTATCTCATGGAATCCAGAGACAACAATAAGTTCAGAAATGGTCTAGAATCAGGAAACATTCTCGCCTCTGGTCTCATCCCTGCTCTGTGCATTTGCTTTATCCTTCTTCTACCTTGAAAGATGGGCTTCCTCTGCTTCTCAGATCCATGCAGCATGAAGCATGCCTGCCCTTGCAAGGCCAGCCTCATACCGTAATTGTCTGTTTGTCAGTCTCTCTCTCTCTCTCTCTCTCTCTCCCTTCCTCCCTCTACCAATTCCAAGTGCCTAGAGTATTGATTTGGTTGAGCTTGGGTCAGTGCCTGCCCCTCGTCATATGTATGAAAGCTGGAATAGCTGGGAATATATTGTGTATAACAGCAGCTGCCCTTCCCCTCTCCCCACCTATTCCCTGCTTCTGGAGATAAAGGTGGGCAGTTAAGATGGTGGGGAGGGAGAAGTTTTTGGTCTTGGTTTGGCTACAAACACTCCCCAAAATATATCTTACATATATGTATCCACTATACACCATTCACTGGCCTAATCAAGGCTCAGGGATTTTTTAGATTACTCCTATGTGAAAAGATGCCCCCAAGTTGTTGACATTGAGACACCAGACAAGGGATTATATCTATTCACCTAGCTCAGGCCCTTTAAGGCAGCAGATTCAGCCACTCTGTATACACCCACAGACCATGGCAGCAATAACCCTAGAGAATCTACGTTTATTTTTGGACCTTTTCTCATTCAAATGACATCTCTGGAGTCTTGGCGCTTTACTCAACTCAATCCTGGCTTCTGGCCCTTTAGACTAATTGTCAGTTTTTGGTCTCCACACTGTACATTTCTGTTCTCTCAACCAGGCTTTGACTAGGCTTGGCCATGTGCTCCTATAGTGTCCCTCCATGTCCAGAGTGTCTCCAGGAAAGCCATAGCCCACTACCTTAAAACTAACCTCCAGCTCTTGTTGTCCAGCAGCCTGGCTGGACCAGTCTGAGATGCCCAGGTTGAAGACCTTAAGAACATCCCATGGGCTTTGGCCATTTGTATTTAGCCAAACTCTTGGGCTTTGGTTCAGCATTCTGTGAGTTTGAAATCTACACCAAACCCTGTGCCAGATGAAGGAACACAGAGATGAAGAATATAAGGCTGTTGCCTTCAAGAAGATCACAGATATGGCAAAGGTGGAGCTCCAGCAGGCACTGACCATGTTCAGCATTAAATAGCAACCAAAAGGAACTGCTCCCCTGTGCCCAGACAGCCAAAGGAGAACTCATGAAGGCCCAGAATATCAGAGATAATTCTGATTCTGGCATAAGAAGCTGGAAGATAAGAAGTCTTTGTTAGTTCCTCCTTCATGGGTACAATGAGGTATTCATGCTATTCCCCTCGGGACTTGGGAAGTCTTTTAGGCCCAAGAAAGGTCTGTGCGTCATCATAATTGTGTAATATGGCTGCCCTCTTTCCGCCCCACCCCTTGACATATCCTGGTCAGGCAAGTTAAAGTTCTGTTGATGCGCTAACTGTTGTGGCCACCATCAATCACACTTCCTTCAGTGGTCTTTGATATGGCCTTCCAAAGACCTGGAAATCTGGGGACCACTTCCTTCCATCGATCTCACCCCCTATTTTCTGCCACCATGTAAAGGGATTGATTCCATTTAAAGGCATTGTGACATGAGGACAAGGCACAGCCTCAGAAGTTTAACTGCCCTGAGTCTGAATCACTTACCAGCCATGAAGGCTTGGACAATTTTCTTAACCTCAGAACCTCAGGATTTTGTTTTGTCTTGTTTTTGTCCAATGTGGAAAATAAGACTTATGGAACAGCTTCATAGAGTTGATATCCAGATTAAATGGAACAGCATAGGTAAAATCCCCAGCACTTTACTGACACCTAGCCGATGCCCAATAAATATAGTTGCCATTTATCGGTTCTAGGCAGGTTTGGTGAAATAAATGGACATATCGAGCCCCACGTTGGGCTCTGTGCTGACAACATGGAGCCTGCTTGATATTCTGTCTCCCTCCCTTGGTATTCTGCCCCTCCCCCACTTGCCCTCTATATCTCTATCAAAATAAATAAAAATAAAACTTAAAAAAAAAGAGAGAGAGAAAGAAAGAAAGAAAGAAAGAAAGAAAGAAAGAAAGAAAGAAAGAAAGAAAGAAAGAAAGAAAGAAAGAAAGAAAGAAAGAAAGAGAGAGAGAGACGTGGTCCCCACCTTTGAGAAACTTAGGGTCTTTTCTCCGTATTTATGACTCTCTTCTGTTTTGTCCCCCTCCCTGTGTTTATATTATTTTTGTTTCCCTTCCTTTATGTTCATCTGTTTTGTCTCTTAAAGTCCTCATATGAGTGAAGTCATATGATATTTGTCTTTCTCTGACTGACTAATTTCACTTAGCGTAATACCCTCCAGTTCCATCCATGTAGTTGCAAATGGCAAGGTTTCATTCTTTTTGAATGGGCTAAATAAGGGGCGCTAAGGAATCTACTCCTGAAATCATTGTTGCACTATATGCTAACTAATCTGGATGTAAGTTTTAAAAAATAAAAAATTAAATTAGAAAAAAGAAACTTAGGGTCGTTATCATAAAGATAGGTGGTTCCTTATCGTAAATATGAGTGATTAGGCCCACCTGTGTAAAACATCCCCATCTGTAAATTGGGCAATAAGATCTACCTCATATGATGTATAGACACTGTTAACCCCCACTTTACCAATAAGATGATGAAGCACAGAAAGACTTAGTGACTCATCTGTGGTCATGGAGCTGGGAAGCAGTAGAGCTAGGATTTGAACCTGCTCTCTGGCTCCAGAGCCCATGTTCCTGCCACTCCATTCTGCTACCTGCATCATCTTACTGAGCTAAGTGAATGGGAGGAGTCACCAGGAAGCCGAAGGTGGTGGAAAGAGAGTTGGATTTGCAGTCAGGAAGGTTGGAATCTGACTTCACAATGATGGTAGCTGTGGGCAGATCACTCCATTTCCTTATTAGCAAATGACACGAATAACAACTTATGCCTGAGAGTTCCTACATAGATCTCATTAGACCCATTGGTTCAACACATGGTTGTCAGAAGCCTGCAGTGTGTCAGACACTGTCCTAGGTGCTGGGGATGAAGCTTGAGCAAGAGACAGGAGCTGGTCTCAGATCAGGTCCCTGCCCTGCTGTCTAATGAGAGAATAAGATCATGTGCTTGGAAGTGCGTCCTAAACACAAGTTTGTCGTTAGTGTTAAGCAAGTGGAAAGTGCTTGCAGCTCTTCTGATTAAAACAAAACAACAATAACCCTAACAGGTACAATGTATGAAGCATTTTCTCTGCACCAGGCACTATGTTAAGCTCTTTGTGTGGTTCTTCTACAGCAGTCCCCTCAAAATATCGCATGAAGCCATCATAATTGGTTCCCATTTTACACAGGAAAAAACCGAGGCCTGGAGAGGTTATTAATTAACAGCCAGTTAAGCACTGGAGCTGGTTTTCAAACATAGGTGGTCTGCCTTCAGAGCCTCTAGTCCTAAATATCACATCATGTGGCTTCCACTTCATGTTACTGCTGCTTCTGGTTATTTGTATCTCAGGAATATATTTAGAAACATCTGGAAGTCTTGTAAAGGGCTTTATCGTTAAGTATGGGGAATTTAGCCCACAAGCCTCCATCGTCTAGTCAAGCTTGGCCTTGATCCTGCACCTACTTTAGACATAAAGACAGATGCTCAGCTGAAGGGCTGGGGAGCAGAGCGCCATGGCATTCACTGGCGAGATCTCCCAGCCTTGGCAGTTACCTCACCACTGGCCTTTACATCACTGCTGGCCAAGCCAAGTGCCTGGGTTGTGTCCTGAATCTAAAAGCCTGACCATAGGCTTTTATGAAGCTGTATCTTGCTGAGAACTTCCTGGGCATTACCTCACTTGTCCTCTATCAACTTCCCCAGAAACTGTGGCTGGCAGCCTCATCCTAGATTTATAGATTGTGGAGCAGTAGGCTCCAGAAACAGGAAGTGACCTTTTCAAGTTGTCCTCGTACAGGTGGGTACAGGGATGTGACTCTTAATCCCCCAAATGTCATCCACAGCATTAATGGCCAGAGACCTCAGATCACACCACTAGGGGCAGCAGAGGTCAGACAGGAAGTCTGTGGAAGCCTTTTAATCCAAGACCCTCACCCTGCATGGTGTTGCATTCATTCTTTTACTGCACAGATATTTATTGATCACCTACTATGTGCCTCAGTAGGCACTAGGGATAGCAAGGTGGATAAGGCCGATGCAATTCCTGCTCTTATAGAACTCAAAAGGCCGGCAAGGAATAGACCTGGTTAACGAGTAATTACAACTGTGATGGATATTATGAAGAGAACAGCACAGAGGGCTCTGGGACCACACATTAGGTGACATACCTTGTGCAGGACATCAGAAGAGACCATCGTCGAAAGTGGTGTTTGTGGTGACACATAGGATGAGGGTGATTGTTTCAGGTGAAGAGGAGAGAGAACTCCAGGTACTTGAATATGCATCTTGAGAGAGATTCATGGAAGAAACTGAAACATAATAAAAGTGGCAAGAAATGTGACTGGTGTGGAGGTACAGGCAAGATGAGGAAGGCTTTGAGGTCTGTATTAATTTCTGTGCTGCCTAACAAATTACCACACATTTATCAGCTTAACACCTTATTACATCACAGTTTATGTGGGTCAGGAGGTACCAGAACCTCCTGATTCTCAGAACCAGGTTCTGCAGAACTTATCAGCAAACCCTAAACAAATACACTATTCAGGTGTGGGTTAACATGTTAACCAGACTCACAGCATTATTGTATAAAACTGAAATGAGAACCATATAGTTAACACTTAGATCAGAACACCCTTGAAGACATCATCAGTTCATCTTCTTCCATCAAAATATGTAGGAAATTTAATTGTAGTCATAATGCCAATCTATTGGGGCACCTGGGTGGCTCAGTCGCTTTAGCATCCAGCTTCGGCTCAGGTCACCATCTCACGGTTCATGAGTTCAAGCCCTGTGTCAGGCTCTATGCTGACAGCTCAGACCCTGGAGCCTGCTTCGGATTTTGTGTTTCCCTCTCTCTCTCTCTGACCCTCCCCCCCTAATCATGCTCGCTCTCGCTCTCTCTCTCTCTCTCTCTCTCTGTCTCAAAAATAAACATTAAAAAATTAAAAATAAAAATAAAAGAACTCCAATCTATTAATTCATAATGAGAAAATCCACTGAAATGATAAAAATCCTGGAATCTTCATGTCTAGCCCATCCTCTGAAAGCAGAAACACATGGGAAGCCATAGCATACTCAGGTGGCTGTTTAGCCAAGTGTCTTAGAAGTATATGAGTGAAGGGAATTAGTTTGATAGAACCAGACTAAGACATCCTGTTGCAGCCACTTTGCAGTAGATTCAATTGGGCCAATGGGATGGAACATTTTGGAGGTATACCCTCAGTAAATGCCAGCCAATAGGACAATGACTATTCTTTGTCTTAATATCACTGTCTAAGGACATTAAGTTCCCTTATGGTGCTAATGTGCTGTGATTCCAAAGGCAACTATTACTTATCCTGGATATAGTCCAGAGCCTGAGCACACATTGCCCTCCTGAACAATATAAGCCTTTACCATCATCATCATCATCATCATCATCATCATCATCATCATCATCATCAGTATGGAGAATGATCATTGTCTAGGGACTGATGCCTACATTTAGGACACACTACTAAGTGCTACTGGTGTTTTCCTATTGAATCCTCACAATAACCCTACTGGGTAGTTGTTCTCACTCTCAACGTGCAGATGAATAAAGAAGAAACTGAGGTTCAAATAGGTATTGTTGTTTGCACAAAGTCACCAAGCAAATGGAAGAGAAGGAATTCCAACTGCATTTAGCACACTGCTGTTCTGCCACACAGATAAAGTGGATCATGCTTTGCATGCCTGCTGAACAAATAAATGCATGCTGTAAATTCAGCCTCTTCCCTCCCATTCAAGAAAGTAGATTGTATTGAAAGTCTGTGAGAATGATGTCACTATAGGGGTAACCTTGAACCTACTTTAATTTATTGAAAGAGGAAGTGTTTGTACAAACATTGGTAATCTTACTAATATGATGACTGCTGGCTTAAAAGTTCCCAAACACCTGGTAGTCCCAATAGGTGTAGTCCCCAATTATTCTAGAGGGTCCCTCAAAGATACCTCACATCTACCAATAAAACAGCATATTAACTGTTATCATATGTGGGTATCAGTTACCTTTTTCTCTCTGTCTCTGCCTTCTACTTGATTATGTCCATCATCCACATGGCGACCTGGAGTCAATTTCCTACTGAACCAAGACCATGCTTTTGTACCAAGGTCATGTATCAGCACTTTCATTTATTCATTCATTCATTCATTCATTCATCCATTCAACTAATATTTACTGATGCTCTACTTTGTGCCAGGCACTGTTCTCAGACCTGGGGAAAGAATGGTGAATAAGACTAATAGGTCCCTGCTCTTGTGTAGCTGATGTTCTAGTTTGGGGTATGAAGAATAAACAACAAATGGGTAGCTGAATAAATAAGAAAATTTTAGATAAATATAAGAAATATAATGAAAATAAGACTGCCAGGGTAGAGAAGCACTAGATAGGATGGCATAGAAGACACTGTTGAAGCCCCACCCCACATCTTCTTGGCCCACCTTGACTTCACTAGCAACTGCAATGGTCAACTACCAGACACACAAACATTATCCCACATGCCTCTCTCCATCTCTCCTTCTGAGGGTGTTTTCTGGTGCCGTAGGAGTGTGCCCCAGCCACACATAGAGATTGTCCCCAGGCCAACCTTTAACCAAGGAGGGCAATAGCCAGTGGATAAATACTTCAACTTATCCATCTCTTTGCAGGACAATTCTGAGGCATGTTCTCCATGATATCTCAGAGGTCTCCAGTGGGACCGATCCTCGGTTTCCTGAAGAAGTAACCAACTCAGTAACACACCCTGCCAACATTCCCATCTCTGTCGTGACTCCCTCACTTAAGATCACCTTGCAAATAAGTCACCAAGTCTGTCTTTGTGTCTGGTTGTAGGGAACCCAACCTGAGCCATACATTCAAGGACAGCCTCACTGAGAAAGTGATGTTTGAGCTGAGACCCAAATTATGTGAAATAACCAAGATGTCAAGATCTGGAGGAGAGAGTTTTCCAGGGAAAGGGAGGAGCAGGAACCAAAGCCCTAAGACATGAAGGAGCTGGAAAACTTGGGGAACAGAGAAGGCTAGTGTAGCCTGAGCACAGGGATAAAGAGCTGGTAGGAGATGAAGTCAGAGAGGTAGGTAAGGGCAGGCCATGACACGGAGCTTGGATTTCACTCCAAGTTTAATCGAAGCATTGGGAAGGAACCCCACCTGATTTGCATTTTTGGAAGATTCCTCCTGGTGTGTTGTTGAGAAGAGGTTGTAGGATAGTAGGAGAGGGAGCCACAGCTGCTTAAGAGGCTGGTTCTGCTGTGACTAGAGTCTCAGAATCACTCTTAAATGGTTCCATTGGGGTTTGCCTCTAACACCCCCTCTCCTTTGAGGATGCAATCCAGACAGACCAGACAACCCCTTGGATCTTTAGATCTTTTGTTTTCCTAACCATGCCCTTCCCCCACCCAGTACCCTCCACCTTGCAAGACATAAGCTCCCATCTATGAGAATGCAGACTGACATAGGAGTATATGGTGGAGGAGGGAAATGTGAGCTGTATCAACAACAGCCAAACCACAATGTCTCATGTATTGTTAACCTGGGTGTCACCTACCTTTCTTCCAAGTCCTGTGTCACACACTCTGCTATCATGGCTGCCATACATGGCCCCATGATGGCAAATGACATATGACACTAAGGTCAACATGGATACAGACTTCAGAGCCCCTCTGGATATCTCAAAAGAATCCACATGGGCTTATTAGTGAGAAATATAGACTTCATTGAATATCTCATGGGAAAGGTGGAAAAGAAAGCTCACATTGCACACCTGTGTATTCCTGTTTCCCCCCAAGACCCTGTCCTAGGATAAGAGAGAGGTGAAAAGGAGACAGGTGCCAGGGAGGAGCCAGATCATGCAGGGCCTTTTATGTCATGCTCAGCAGCACTTGTGTTTTGGGGAGTTATGCTAAAAATAAGACCCAAACCACATATAACAAAGGACAAGGCTGAGGTGGCCAAGGTCACGTTAAAGCAGAATCAGGGCAAACGTTGACTACATGTATGAGTTCCTTGTGGCTGCTATAACAAATTACCACCAACTTAGTGGCTCAAGCCAACACAAGTTATTGTCTTGCAGTTTGGGTGGTCAGAATTCTAAAATAGGTCTACAGGGCTGGTTTCTTCTGAAGACTTTAAGGGAAAATCCCTTTCCTTATCTTTTCCAGCTCCTGGAGGCTACCTAGATTTCTTGGCTTATGGCCCCTTCCTCACATTACTCCAACCTCTGCTTCTGTCTTCTATCAGTCTCTGCTTCTGACTCTGATCCTCCCCGTATCTGAGGACCCATATCATTACATTGGGCCCATAATCCACAATAACCTCTCCATCTCAAAAATCCTTAACTTAATCACACCTGTGAAATCCATTTAGTGGTGGAAGAATGTATTCACAGGCTCTGGGGATTAGTATGTGGACATCTTTGTGTGGGGAGGAAGGGGCATTGTTCCGACTACCACCACACTAAGTGTGTTTTTAGGTGTAGAACTGGAACCTAAATTTTGTGCTGTGCTTCATAAGAAATAGATTCTGGTTTTGGCCTCAGATGGCATCCCAGCACTAGCCAGACAGTCAAGGTAGCAGGCAAAAAGAATAGGTCTGTGCAACATGTCCCCTCTCCTGGGAAATGAAGACATCATATTCAAAAGCAACAACAACAACAACAAAACATATAGTAGTGGAAAGAAGCCCCTGGACCTGGGATCTATACACGTAACACATGTTTGGCAAATATTGGCCCACTCTCTTCTCGGGGTCTGCCTGCTCTGTGGGGTCAGGACCTCCACCTGGGTCATGGCATCCTGCTTTCTACTATCAACACACTTTTAGTAATATATCAAAATTTACTTTCCTGTTTCTCCCACTTGACTGAGCATTTTGGGGGGAAAGTGGGTACTGCTAGGTATTTAATACATTAAAAATAAAAACTTTATTAAGCTCTTACCATTTGTCAGGCACCATACCAAGAGTTTCACCTGGATTATCACATTGACTCCTTCCAGCAATCCTATTAGATAAGTAGTCTTGTTATACCCAATTTTATTTACAACAGCAAAAAACACCGAGGCACACAGAGGTTAAGTAACTTGCTTAAGATCACCAAGGTAAGAAAAGGCAGAGCTGAGGTTGAACACTGGTCTTCTGACCCACAGTTTATGCTCTGGAACCAAGGACACTATTAACAGAAGGGGTGAATGAGTATTGCACAAGAGCAGAGAATTAGGTACTAGAAGATGTAAGCTCTTTTCCTGCTTCATCACTCTTTGCTGGGTGACTTAGGAAAGTTGCCTCCCCTCTCTGGGCCTCTGTTTCAACAGATAACAACACGAGGGGTGTGCAAAGAAAAGGGCAATTTTGCTCAAACACTAGCCTTCCATGTTTCTAATGCTGGTAGCCCATCTGACCATCTCACCTTGATTTGACCTGAAAATATCATGCCCACAAGACATGGCGTTTGCTGTCACATGGCCACATACGATCAGCAGCACCAGGGCCAAGCTCCTGAGGCCCCTTCACGTGGCGTGGCCAACATCTTCCCTATCCCCGGGGCCTCGGGCAAGGATGCAGGCAGCAGCCGGCAGCCGCAAGCATGTGCTGTTGCTGTGGTTTCTACTTAGAACAGTTTCCTATTTCAACCTGCCAGTTCCTTAAAAGCATTAGGCTGAGGTTTTGCCGAATGACTCCACTCTATTTTCATAAAGGGGTGGAGGGGCTCCTCCTGGGAGCCAAGCCCAGAGCAGAAATTCCACATGAATTAAGGGTATAGAAAGCTTGGAAGTCTGACTCCTTAAGAAAAAAAAAAAAATAGCCTAGTGGGTGGTGACTTTCAGAGAGTAAAAAGGGTTTTTCCACCAGCCAGGTTCATGGACCCAGTTTGCTTAGGTGGCTACCCTCTTCCCTTCTCTGGTCCTCAGTTTCCCTGTTACATGAGGGGCTTGGGTTCTCCCTCTAGGTTCTAAGCACCCCCAGGTCTCTCGGTTAGACTGTTCAGTATAGATTAAGGTAATTTTAACAATAGTAGTCAGCACTTCTATGGAATTTTCTGTGCTGTTCTAAGCACTTTGTAAGTATCATTTCTCTTAGCACTCATAATAACCCTCCAAAGTGGGCACTTTTACTATCCTTATTTTTTATATGGGAAATAGAAATAAGGTTGACAAGTCAGGATTTGAGCCCTAGCAGTTTAGCTCCAAAGCCCATCCTGCTAGTTCTCTGAAAATAAGGCCTTTCTGGAGGCAGACAGCTTAATATTGGGAAGAATGCAGTCACATCAGTCTCAGAGGGCCCAGGTTTGAGTCCTGGACCCACCATGTGGGTGGCCTTGGAGGTGTTGCTAAATTCTTTGAAGCCTCAGTTTCCTCATCTGTAAAATGGGGCCATTGACCCCACACTGCTAATCTCCCAGAGTCTGTGAGGAATTTGAGATGATGATTATTCATCAAGAAGCTCAAGAACAAGATAAGCAGTCTCCTAGCAGAGGTTATTACCATTGTTATTATTCCCATAGAAGTCTCTACCCACCTGTGCCTCCACCCCCACCCTCACGTAGGGCTGCCTCTACTTGGGAGGGCTGGAGGGGGATCTCCAGGAGGAAGGCCCGGTTGACATCTGACCGTTCCAAAGCCCCCTCCCCAGCCTGGAGGTGGGAGGGGAACAGTGTCTTCTCAGCAGCCTTGAGTCAGAGTCTACAGCCCTGTGAGGGCCGGGCATCTTCCCCAACCCTCTGAGTTTATGTACAGGCATCTGTGTGTGTGGGTGCCTGTATGACCAGCCTTGGCCACTGACTCCAGACATCTGTCCGTCTGCCTTCTGTCTAACAGGCATCTCCAATTTAATCCACCCAAACAGAACTCTTGATTTCCCTCTTGAAATTGCTCCTCCCAGTCTCCGTCTTAGGAAGTGCTCCAACTGTCTACGCAGACTGCTCAAGCCAATTAACACCTTCCAGCCCTTTCTTCTTTCAAAGCCCATATCCAGTCCACAAGCGAATTCTGTTGACTCTTTGACTGTGTCCCCCAGTGTGCCCTGACTCTGCCCTATCCTGTCCATCGTGATACCACCACCGTGGGCCAGGGAAGGCATGGTGGCCTCTCTCCATCTCGTGTTTTGTCTACCCCAGTAGCCTCCAACAGGCTTCCCTGTGTGCACCTTGCCCCTGCCTCTTTTGAATCTGTTCTTGACATAGCCAGAGGGATCTTTCTGAGAACACAAAACACTTTCTGTCAGCCTTAGCTTAGAACTTTCCTCCTCCATGGCTTACATAGTCAAAAATGAAAGTTCTGACATGATTTCTAGGCACTTTGGGAGGTACTTAACTATCTGGCCTCATCCTGTACCACTCTCCCTCTTCTTATTCATTCATTCCTGCCATACTGTCCTTCCTTCTGTTTCTCAAACAAGCCAAACCCGTTCCCACCTCAGGACATTTGCACAGGCAGTTCCTCTGCATACAATGCTCTGCCCTCACATGTTTCTGTGACTGACCTTTTGCCTAGATTTCAATTCAAATGCTACCTTCTCAGAGAGACTCCCCCAACTACCTTGTTTAAATGTGTTTCCTGCTCCACAACTACTCCTCTCAGAGAGGTGCCTCTGTTGGTTTTGTTAGAGCATTTACCATCATCTGACATTATTGGGTTTATTTATTTATTCATCATTTACCATCTGCCCCATCACTAGAATGATCATGAAGGCTGAGGCGTGTGCATTTTTTTGCAGTTGTATCCAGAGTGAACCTCTAGTAGGAGTGGGAATGGGGATCTGGCATGTGAAAAGGACTCAAAAACTATTTGTTGAATGAATCCAGGAGCTTGCTGTATGACCTGGAACAAGTTAACTTCTCCACTTCAGTTTCCTCATCAGTAAAATAAAGGAGAAGGAGACATTCTTAAAAAACTGTTTTTAAGTTAGGGCACCTGGGTGGCTCAGTCGGTTGAGCATCCGACTTCGGCTCAGGTCCTGATCTCACAGTTCATGGGTTCGAGCCTCACGTTGGGCTCTGTGCTGACAGCATAGAGCCTGGATCCTGCTTCGAGTTCTGTGTCTCCCTCTGTCTCTGCTCCTCCCCCGCTCATGCTCTCTCTCCTTCAAAAATAAATTTAAAAAATTTTTTAATTGTTTTTAAGTTTATTAACTTAGAGAGAGACAGGGAGAGAAAGCAGTTTAGGGGGAGAGAGAGAGAGAGAGAGAGAGAGAGAGAGAGAGAGAGAGAATCCCAAGCAGGCTCCGCACTGTTAGCACAGAGCCTGATATTGGGCTTGAACTCACAAACTGCAGGTTCTTGACCTGAGCCAAAGCCAAGGGTCAGACACTTAACCAACTGAACCACCCAAGTGCCCCCATTTCATTTTCTTAAAAGATTATTTATTTATTTTGAGAGTGAAAGAGAGCATGTGTGCAGGAGGGGCAGAGAGAAAGGAGAGAGAGGATTCCAAGCAAGCTGCACACTGTCAGTGCAGAGCCTGACATGGGGCTCCTTCCCATGAACTGTGAGATCATGACCTGAGCTGAAATCAAAAGCCAGACATTTAACTGACTGAACCACCCAGGCGCCCTGAGACAGATCATTTCAAAGGACTCTCCTGGTTCTGACTCTGGACTCTCAAGTTCCCATTGGGATGTATGGATGATGAGTGGTAAGTGGATGGATGGATGGATGGATGGATGGATGGATGGATGGATGGATCAATGAACAGGCAGATGGACAGACAGATGGATGATTTCTGGGGTTTTATTAAAGCCACCCAGGACAAAGAAAGTATCAGGAAGAAGATGGGGACAGGGAAAGAGGGAAAGTCCAGTGGGACTTTGCTTCTTTTACGCCAATTGAGAGAGGAGCGTGATCCCCTCCTTCCTTTCTTGCTCACCCTACAGACCACCTTTGCTCATGGCTGCCCTGGGAAGATGGCAGTGGCAGCAGCCGCCTGCCCAGAGCTCCACCCAGGAGATAAAAGGAACCAGAGGAATGTGCTGGCAAGGCTGGCGTCCCTGTCCTCTCAGGGGTGTAAATGGCTTTCCTGCTCCCACAGGTTCAAAGAGCACTTCATTTCACAGCAAAAGTACAGCTAATGAGAAACAGATTTTCTGGCTCTGGCCACAGCCCTGAGAACCCAGGAGGCAAAGGAAAGCCCCCAAGAACCTGGCTATGAACGTCTGTACTGAAGGGCCTTTTTCCTCTCTCTCTCTCTCTGGGGCCATGGAGCTGTCTCAGCAACAGAGGAAAGGGGCTGTTGATAAGTGGGGGGTGGGGCAAGAGCAGAATTCACATATAGGTGGTTGAGAAGGGCCCTCAGGAGAAGGGCTTTTGAACTGTGGGCCTTCCAATCATTCTTTTCTTTCTAGGTCTGGAAGCCAAGTTGGGCAACACCTAATAAGAACAATAGCTTTCTTGTTCTGGGGACTGCCAAGGTGCCAACTGCAGGGTAGCCCAGTAGGAAGGCCATTGGGTTGGAGGCCACAAGACCTGGTTTGTGGACTCTGGGCCTTAGTCTTTTCAGCTGTGCAATGAGCACACTGATGGTGATCAGTGAGAATCCCAACATTGCTATCTATTATACAGTGAAAATAGCACTAAGTTGAGGCCCAGAAGACCTGGGTTCTAGTCTTGGTTCTGCTGGGTGTGGACTTTGGGCAATGCAGGCTGGGACAGTAAGTCTTGGATGATTAAAAAAAAAAAAGAAGACCTAAGTTCAAATTCTGGTTCTTCCTTTCACTTTGCCAGTAGTGCTTGGGCAAGTCACTTGGCATCTCTGAACCTGTCTTCTCATCTGTAACCAGTACCAATAATATCAACCACATGGGCATGGGGTGAAGATTAAAAGAGAAGAGACACAAACTACTAGCACTAAATAGGTGCTTAAGGATAAGGGTGGAAACTTAGTTGCCCAAAGACCTTAGGAGGAACAGGGAAATCAGTGACCAAATCAGAAGACTAACCCAGGCTGGACTCATGGCCAAGCAATACAATAAAGGTAACAATAGTAGAGTGATTTCAATGTCCCATGCTCTGTTCTCAGAATCTTAAGTCTCTCCAAAACAACATGTGGGGCTAGTACTACTGTTTTCCCCAAAGAACTAGAACCAGGACTTAAAGAAAGAAGGTTGGGGGTGCCTGGATGGCTCAGTTGGTTAAGCGTCCAACTCTTGATTTCAGCTCAGGTCATGATCTCACAGTTGTGAGTTCAAGTCCCATGTGATGGGCTCCATGCTGGGTATGGAGCTGGCATAAGATTCTCTCTTTCCCTCTCCCTCTGCCCCTCCCCCGCTCAAAAATAAGAAAGAAAGAAAGAAAGAAAGAAAGAAAGAAAGAAAGAAAGAAAGAAAGAAAGAAAGAAAGAAAGAAAGAAAGAAAGAAAGAAGAGAGGGAGAGAAGGAAGGAAGGAAGGGAGGAAGGAAGGAAGGAAGGAAGAGAAAGAAAAGAAAGGAGGAAGGTTGGTTGGACTTTAGAATATATGCCAAGTCACACACCTATTCTTCAAAGTTTCTTCCTTGTAGCCTTCTCCCCTCTTCTCTGGGTGCCTGCCTGCCTCTGGGGGCCCAACCTGTGTCCAATCTTCAGTGGGCACAAAGTTCCCAATCCAGATTGCTAGCTGGTCTCTTTTGCCCACCTTCCTCTCCAGGGTATTAGAAGGAGTGTTTCCCTCCTTTAACAAAAATTTTCTGAACACTTGTTATATTCTGGGCATTTGAGCCACAACAGCAAACAGAACAGAAAAAGAAA
Organism: Neofelis nebulosa; assembly: GCF_028018385.1. Classification (NCBI taxonomy): domain Eukaryota; kingdom Metazoa; phylum Chordata; class Mammalia; order Carnivora; family Felidae; genus Neofelis; species Neofelis nebulosa. The sequence goes on from NC_080789.1 coordinate 14,626,741, forward strand.
ATCCCTGTCCTCATGGACCTTATATTCTGGAGGGGTGGTGGAGTACAAAAAGAACAAATGAACAAATAAAAATATTAAACATTAAGTCACAGTTTCACTGGTATGAGTTTACTAAAGATTAGTAAGGTACTCATCTGTGGGGTCCTGAAATAATTTGGGTCTTGCATTATTCACTACAATATTTAATAGAGACTATGTTCCAGGCATTATGCTAGGAACAGGGATTTAAAAAAAAAGACGAATAACACATGTACCTTGCCTTTGATGAAGGTCTATTCTAGAACGAGAAATTGAAGTATTAAACAATTGCAATACATGGTGCTAAGAACTGTCTTAAAGAAATTCCCCCCAGTGTTTCAAAAGAGATGAGGAAAGAAACAGGAGAAGCCTGAGGAAGGCTTCACAGAGAAGGTAACCTCTGAGCTTGTCCTTGAAAGACAAGGATGAATTCACCAGACAGAAATGTAGGGAAATACTTCCTGGAATAAGGACAGTCATAGAAGCAAAAATATGCACAGCATGTTTGGGAATGCAGAATATACATTCCTATGTAGATAGAGCAGAGGGTGAATGCAGGGGAGAAATGAAACTGGAGACAATTATAGGAATTTGGGGTACCAGCAGGTAAACAGTGAAGAGTCATAGGGGATTCTCTATCTCACACGTGTTTTACTTACTGTCTTCATGATCACTAATCCTTTCTTCAGCTATGTCTAAACTAATGCTAAGCGTATCTTTTGGGTGCTTCAAATGGGTTATTTCATCTTTCAGTTCTAGAATTTCCTGTTGATTTTTTGTCAGTTTCATTTCTCAGTAGAAAGTTTTCATCTTTTCCTCTATTTTCTTAATATATTCATCAGTTATTTCCCAGTCTGTGGCTGATAACACCAATATATGGATCACCTATAGATCTGTTTATATTGCCTACCTTTGTTTTTTCAGTCTTTTGGTCTTGTCTCTTAGAATGCTTGGCTGCCTTCGGGTCAAGTGTCCATCAGTAATCACCTCTTGCTCAAAGAAGCAGCCTAAAGTCTTTACATTGGCAGACCTTTGAGGACAGAGTAGCATTCCTCCAAAGGGCATGGTGGACATAGCAGATACCATGATTGACATATTTGGTGGGGCAGAATCTGGAGAGATTCTTATGGGGAGGGTAGGACAGCAAGGAGGGTTCCATAAAGGGGATGTGGAAGTATGTGGGTGACAAGGGTGTGGACTCTCCAGCCTGGGCCCCCTCCATAGTAATTGCCTACCAGCCAGACTGGGAGTAGTACAGCATCAATCACTTTACCCTCCACCCTGCTCCAGCTGGGAAAGACATCCTGGCTGTGTAAACTAACCTTATGAGTCTAATTCCAAGAAGGCCAAGGAATTTGACAGGAAACAACACAAGCTAGTCATCTTAGATCTCTGTCTGGGCTTGACGTGATTGGGTCTGAAATAGCTACAGAGAGCCTCCTTATTAAACGTTTTGAATCCACAACGATACACACACGTTTGCATGCACAAACAGGAAGGTTTAAAATGAGGCCACCAGGGGGGTAAGGCCATAGAGGCCTCTGCACAGGAACTGAGACCAAGGCTTCAATTTCAAATCAGATCCCCAGTGGAGGGTGTTTGACAGGCCTTGTCACTCAGATTCCAAAAATCCATCTCCACAGCCAAGAATCCTTCATCTCTGTCCCCACTCTCCATCTTGACTATTCTTGTGCGTTGCAGGCGGCTCAGAGGTGGCTGTTTTCAAGTACGGAGCGAGCCATCTCTGCCAAGAGCTTGTCTTGCCAATCACTTCCTTGGCCTGGGCCCTCGGCTTGTCCAAGTCTGACATCACCCTTAACCCCCACCACCACCCCCAGAATAAAGAGCCACCTCAGAGGCTGTGACTGCCAGACACAGTCCCAATCTGCCCCAGACATTTCTAGCTGACAAATCTCAGAGAGACAGGATCCCTCCCAGCCATATGCACAGCTCTCACTGATCAGGGTGGTCTGAATACTCCAAATCTACTCTGCTGGGGGCTTGATCATCTGATATGGGAGGGATGGATGGTGTCAGGTGCTGTTCCCCCACAGGCTGAGGGGTTCTAGCCCTCATGCACCCAGGAGCCTCAAGGGGCCTTGCGGGGATGTTTTCTCTTGCTGAGTCTGGGGTGAGTGCAGTCTTAACCCTGAGGGAAATTAGGAGGTATCACATCATGGGTTCAGAGGTCAGGTCTTGCTGACTTCATATACTGGTTTTGCTGTTCCTAGCTCTATGGCCTTGGGCAAATTGTGTAACCATTTCTTCATCTTTTCATTATGTAAAGTGCCAATAGTTACCTTGTAAGGCTCCATTATGATGAAAGGAGTTGATACATGTAAGTCTCTTAGAACCGCGCCTAGGATCTAAGGAGTCGTCAGTAAGTAATGTCAGGAGAGGCAAAAGGGGAGTCGGTAGTTAACAGGGACAGAGTTTCAATTTGGGGAGATGAAAACCCCTGAAGATGGATGGTGGTTATGGTCACACAAGGTGAATGTACTTAATGCCACTGAACTATAAATACACTTAAAAATAGCTAAGATGGTACATTTTATATATGTGTATGTTACCATAATTTTTTTAAAAAGTAACAGCTGTTATTATTCCTTGATGGGGCTACCTTCAGCTCCTCATGGAGACAGACCTAAGGTAAACATGGTATTTTTGCCCCCAGGAAGGAAGAACAGCATTCTCCTCCAGTATGGAGTTTAGGTTCCTCACTGGGCTCCAGCACCTTTTCCCACTGAACAGAATTAAACTCTCAAGTCCTCCAGGGGTTCCACCAAGGAACTTGGTTACCTAAGAAGCCCTCTGAATTGCAGACAGTTAGACACGCATACACACAGACATATCAAAGAGATGGACACACAGAAACATGCCCAAGGAGGCAGACAGGAAGGGCTGCGAAGAGATGAGGTAATCTAAGAAAGGACTTTGGTCTCTGGAGATGGGTGCTCCAGGTAAGACCCTGAAGGAAACTGGATGAGGTGCAGGTGGGGAAACCAACCACATGGTCATTACGTTGTCCAGGCCTTGGTTCAGACTCTGCCTGCTTGGAGCAGCCACTCTCTGATCCTCTTCAAACTCTTCCAAGCCCTCCCATGCTCTCAGCCTTGGCCAATGGCTACCTCCAGCAGAGCCCCCCCGCCCAACCTCCCCACTTCTCTACCCTCCTAAGGGCCCATTCTCTGTGCTCAGCATCAAAGCCTCAATGTACTTCTCAGCTCTGGCTCAGCTGTTGTTCACCAATTATTTTGTGTATATGTCTTCCTTAAAGATGGGAGCTGTGGCTTTTCTTCTCTGCACTCCTCTGCTTTCACACTATACCTAATTGTGCAGACTTCACTCATACTTTTTTTAACTGATGGCATATTGATGAATTTGTTTTCGAAAACACACAAGCACGTGCGCGCATGCACACGCACACACACACACACACACACACACACACATCAGTAGTTCCCAAAAGAATACCAGTTCTGTGGGCTATCAAGAGGTATTATGAGAAAAGAGCATTCCATAGTCTAATATATTTGGGAAACAATGACCTAAGTTAAGTTAAACAGGTTTATTTATTATAGGGCATATCAGAGACTATAACATGCTAACAATTATTTTAGTAGTGTCTTGGGGCTGGCTCTTACCAGCTCAAGAGAGCCAGTTCTGTACATCTCTTCCCGATTTCACAATCAATGATGTAACATTGGTAACTTGAATCTGCCATGGTGGGACTATTTGCACCACAGAAATCAGCAAACACTACAAGTTTGGGGTTTTGTTTTTGTTTCAGAAAGCTGGCTTACCCGCACGTTACTAAATACCACTTCAGGAAGAGACTATTTCATGCAGGTTTTCCTAATGTATTTGACCATAACATTCCTTTGTCCTCCGGTGGGAAACATCTTGGGGGAAGTAATGTTCCACAGAACATTTTGTGGGGGAAGTTGTCTTATGCAAAAGTACTTTAACCAAATGCCAAGGGAGATGATTCAGAGGGACTTATATTAATTAAGCCTCTGCTGTGTGCTCAGCAAGATGTTGGTGCTTTTTGTACATTATCTCATTTAATTCTTACAACAACGCTGGGAAAGCTATAAATATGACCCACATTTTTAAAATGAGAAAACGAAAAATCAAAGAATTTTCCCAACTTCACACAGCCAGGAATTGGCAGCACAAAGCCCATCTCAATCAGGGATCACAATGTCTAATGGGGAAGTATTTGCAACAAGACTTAAGTAATTTTAGAAGGGTTTATTAAGTGATTAGTAGACAGGTCATGAGATATACTTAGAATGTAGTCATCTAGAATTGCCAGAGACACTTCTAGAAAATAAGAGAAAAGTTACTCAAAGTCTCAGCTGGCCCACATCTTGTCTTCTTCCTACTTGTCATCTGCCATGGGCTGACACTGCAGAGTATCCCAGATTTCAGAATCTCCAAGGAATTTAAGGAAAAATTCCAGTACCTGAGCTCCACCCTCTCAAGGGAATTATAACCTGCAGTCAGGATTGAGAACACTGAAATTAATATGGAAAGGCCCTTAGAGACCAGCCAGATTAACTCTCATCTTATATATGGGGGAACTGAAGCCCACAAAGGGGAAGTAGCCTGTCCAGAGTCACACAGCAGTCAGTTGCAGGACATTAGACCGGAGCCTGAGCTTCTTGGCCCCTGGGTGATTCCTTTTCCACTAAGCACAAAGGTCTTCAGAACTCATTGCCTAAAAGAGATATGTCAACTAAAACCCAAACTTACTTTTGATAACTGAGGGTTGGTTACTTTGCCATCAAGGAAAAGCTAACCTTATCAGCTAAGGATGTTCCAAGGGCAGTGGGAAGCCACTGAAAGGTTTCAAGCTGGCAAACCACACCAGATGTCCTGAGGAAATACATCAGAACCCCAGATCACAGCTTTATAAGCAAAGGAGCTCACACCTGGCTGCCTCAAACTGACCATGGTAAGACCAACCCACCTTTGCTGCAGTGACTTTTCTTCCCATCATTAATTAATTAATTCACTCAGTCCATCAGTACCTGCTCACCTGGGAGGCATTGTCCTCAACAATGGGAATACGGTGAGCAAACCATACCAGAGAAATCCCAAGGAGCCTATATCTAGTGGGGGAGACAAACAATAAAAATTAATCCTATAATATGAAATTGTAGTAAATTCTACAGGGAAAATAAAACAGTAATATTATGAAGGGTATATGGGGAGGTAGGGGGAGGAGGAAGACACATCAAGTGAGCTGGTCAGGGTAGGCTTCTCTGAGGAGCTGATATCTGAGTTGAAACCAGAATGAAAAGAAGCCCCTGGCCATGGGGTAAGTAGAGAGTGCTCCCAGCAGAGGGAAGAGCAAAGACAGCCCTGACTGGAGGGTCAGGCTGAGGTCCTTCCTGGTCAGCTACTCTGAGTGAGGTTATCAGACTGGGGTTAAAAAGCCAGAAGGACCAGGAGATAGGACAGGAGCCCACATGACCACAGTCAAGTCACCAAGCCAGAGTCCGTGCTGGAAAGGGGAGGCAGGTTGCCAAACTGAAGAGCCGGTATTGAACACCCATCAGAGGATACAGAAATTCTTGTCCCATACCTTATTCTTCACCTGCCCCTGGCCCACAAACTAATTTCTAGAAGCATGAATTTCTAAGAATGTGTTCAAACTTGGTCTTATTCAAGATATGCAAGTTTTAACATAATTAAATGAGAAGTCCATTTTGGTCAGTCAGGTTGATCGAAGATAAGAATGATGGGTAGTATCCAGGAGTATTGAACAGCCCCTCTTTGACTTGCAAAGAACTGAGATTCCCTTCAAGAGAGTTTCTAAGAGGGCATAAGCTATTATTGTGAGGATATTTGCACAGGAACTGAGAGGAGAACCAGAAAGCCCTGGGAAGTACAAAAACATTGAAGAATCTTGTTTCTTTATTAACACCACACAATGACTCTGCTCCCTTCTCTGCCTCCTACAACCATTAGTTTCTTACTCCTACTTTTTCCTCCCACATTACTTTGGCTGGTGCTTGGCTAACTCACCCTTTTTGTCCACTCGTTAGTTAGTGAACTTTCAGACCTATTTCCCACTATTCACTGATACATTCTTTCTCTATTCCCAAAGCAAATTCCCAAAAGAAGTCTGATTGGCCTCAGATCATCTCTTCGTGCCAAGTGATTAGATGCCCTTGGTCCAGGTGTCCACTCCTGGCCCAATCAACTGTCGCTAACCTCATGACTAGAACCATGTGGGCTCTCAGAAAACTCCTGACTGCACAGCTATCCAGTGTGTGGTGACCTACTCATCCTAATTTTCTCAGGACTTTCCAGGCTTCAAAACTGAGTTATGTCTCAGGACCCTCCTCAGTTCTGAACAAACTAGGACAGTTAGTCACCCTATGGTTGTGGGTGGGATGGTTCCCTTTGGAGTTCCTGGAAGGGCAGATAGAGTAACAGACATCTTCAGCATGTCAGTGGTAGACAGGGTATGAGAAAATCAGTATTTCTTACCCACTGACGGTAGGAGGGAAAATTGTTATGACCTTTCTGGGGGAAAATCTAGAAATATTTATGAAAAGTAAAAAATAAGTATATTCGTTGACTTAGAAACATTTTGATGATTTCTCCAAAGTAATCAGACCAGAGTGCAAAGATTCATGAGCAAAGCTATTCACCAAAGTGTTATTTGTAAAAGTAAAATAATGGATGTACCCAAGTAACTACAAATAGACAATTAAGTGAAATAAACCAGGATATGTCCAGTGAATACTTTGTGACCATTAAAAATAATGATGTGGCTTTCTAAATATTGATGTGGAATCTTTCTATGAGTTATTCTTAACAAAAAGGAGATTTATTATTCCATAAATAATCACATGTATGTAAAACAAGGTGGGGGGGAAGCACATTGAAAAATGTGGAAATATTCCAGTGGTGAGATTGCACATGATATTCATCTTTAAGCTGTTTCACTTTTTCTGAATGCCTTTCAATGTGTAATTATTATTTCCATATTTGGATTTTTTCCCATTTTTTAAAAAACATAAAACATCCTGGTCCAACAAAATCTGATGAAATGGTGTTTTCATTCAAAGATGTTTTTATTTTCCAATTTTGTTCTGGTCCATTAATTTTAGGACACACAGAGGTTTGATTCAGGTTCCAACTGATCCAGTTGGGTTTGGTTTTATTTAAAAACGAAAACAATGTTGATTCCATCTGAATTGCATTTATAGAAAATTAATATTGGGGTTTGGTTTAGGATTCAGCCTGTCGAGTAGTTGGTTGCTATTCTTGGTTTATAGTATATGTAGTTCAAGTCACTCCTCAGAATCCCCACAAGAACCTTGAATAATTGGAGTGAAGGCAGAGAGAGGTTTGGAAGCCTGAATTATCCAGAAAATTGCTGTGTCTCTCAGCCTGGAAGGGCCTGCAAGCAGCCATTTCCCAAGGGCACAGAACAAAGCCACAGCTGGGACATTTCCAGGAGGTCTGTTGGCCCTGACCACTATGTGGCCAGAGCCGTGCTGCCCCAGGACTTTGGTGTCACTGCAGCTCTTACCCTCTGCTTACTCCCATGAGGCAGGAACTGGCAGGAACAGGCAGGAACTGGCCCCACTGCCCAACAGTGCCTAGGGGCTTCCCTCTTCCAGGCCAGGCCCTTGCACGGTCACCCAGATAACTTGATCTGGGCTGTGCAGCCTGTGGTGACATTCCTGCAGCATGAAGCCATCCTTCAGCCAGAGCTGCTCAGACCAGGACATGGCTTCCTTGAGGACAGTGTCAGTGGTGACCAGAGCTCCTCACCAACAAAACCTCCGTCCTGCTCCTTTTTAATGCTTTTTTAAAGGTGGGCACCCTGGCTCTGTGGAGGACTCTTAGAATAAGCAGAGGGAGACAAACGTGGTGAAGACAAACTACTTCCATGAAGTGGGCTGGGGCAGCACACTCACCCAGCCACCAGACAAGCATCCCCAAAGGGCTCTGGTAGGACCCCGCTCCTTTGTGCTTTCCTAGAAACCATCAAAGCCTCACCTGGGATGGTTTTAGAGCCATACTCCCTGCAGCCACTAGGTAGGTGACTTGGGCAAAGGATCTTCAGCTGTACCTCGGTTTCCGTAGTTGTGAACGAGCAGAGAAGCATACATCTCTCCCGGTTGGCATGAATGTTATATGAAATCATCTTCCTGGAATTGCCTGCTCCACAGCCTGCCACCCGTCGAGCCCAAAGAGCAGGGTGAATGGTCCACCTGGGGTGCAGGCTAAAAGGGGCTGCAGTGCCTGTAGATAACTCACAAGCCATTATAAATCTGGCTAAAATCTGGTCTGCCTTGTATCCCCACACATCAACATTTCTAAACAACGCCAATGAGAAACACTCTGCATGTTGACTGCTTCAGTCACCCCCAACCCGGGCACACCATTGCCTGCCACAGGGGGCGCACTCCATGAATGGCACACATGTATTATTCGATGTTAGGAGCAACTGTACATAATTGGCTCTCATTCATATGCAAGAATAATCCTTTTTTCAGATATGAGTACTGAGCCAGAATATGATAGATGGAAGAGATCCTGAGAAGATCATCTAATAGTCCTAAATGTTAGTTTCTCTGCGTTGCGGAGCACTGGCCACATACAGAGTGTTTTCAAAGGCATAACCCCTCCTAATGCTCACATGGCCCTTTGAGGTAGGTGCAATTGTGCCCATTTTACAGGTGAGACCAGCCCAGGAGCATTTATGGAGATTAGACACAGTGCCTCCAAGCCCCTTCCCCACCAGCCCTCTGTGGGGCCCAGGGCTTAAAGCACTGTCCCCAGAGATGATCAGTAGGGAGAGAACAGAACAACCATAGCACTCGGAGCTAACTGGTAAGAGAAAGGGAAAGCACTCCTGTTTCCTACAGGGTCTTCCCATTCATCTCATTTGGGCATCACAGAAACCTCAGGGGCAGGTCCGGTCTCCCCAGTTCACAAGAAAGTATACCACATCTCTGGAAGATAAAGTTTACTTCCCTGGGGTCGCACAGACAAATAAAAGTCAGAGCCCAAAAGTGAACCCTGGTCAATGTGAAACTAATGCCTTCCCCCTCCCTCTTATCACCCCCCTGCCCCGGGGTGGGGGGGGGGGGGGCTGAGCAAAGGAAGGGCCTGACAGCATGGCTGACCGGAAAAGAGGTGAGGATTCTGAGCTTCTGAGCAAGGAGTATCTGGGAAAAGGGATGCTAAGTCCCATGCTTCTCAGAATCAGTGGTTCCGAGATGAGGGCTAGGGGCAAAAGGGATGACTCAGGTTTTCTCCATGTGGCCTGGGTTTTTCCTGCCTTACACTACCACAGGTCCCAGATCAGTTGCATGCAAGTGCCCGTAGCTCCCAGGGAGGCGGATGTTAATGTCCGCATCCACTCACAGATTCTTTTTTCTCTGATGTTTATTTATTTTGAGAGAGAGAGACAGACAGAGCATGCAAGTGGGAGGAGGAGCAGAGACAGAGGGAGAGAATCCCAAGCAGCCTCCATGCCGTCTGTGCTGAGCCAACAGAGGACTTCAACTCACAAACTGTGAGATCATGACCTGACACTCACAAATTCTAAACTTGTATCATTTGAGAGAGTCTGAGACTGAGAATCTTCATTCATTTGTCCATTAGTTCATTACCCGTCATGGGTTTTTATCAACAATATTATTATTGTTACTATTATTATTATTAAAGTAATATATGCTCATGTTAAAAGTTCAAAAGATACCTGAGGTGCCTGGGTGCCTCAGTCAGTTATGTGTCCAACTTCGGCTCAGGTTATTATCTCACAGTTTGTGGGTTCGAGCCCCACATTCGCTCTGTGCTGACAGCTCAGAGCCTGGAGCCTGCTTTGGATTCTGTGTCTTCCTCTCTCTTTGTCCCTCCCCCACTCACACTCTGTCTCTCTCTCTCTCTCTCTCTCAAAAAAGAAATGAATAAATATAAAAAAATTTTTTTAATTCAAAAGATACTGAAGGGAGGACAGCAAAAAGCAAGTCACAGAAGGAGATCGTCTTAAAGGGAGAGTGAGCATTCCAATATGGGTGGATGGCAGAGGAAGCAGCAGGAGGAAGATGGTCTCTTGGAGAAGTGAGGCAGGTTGGGAGAAGGGTGCAGACCTCCAGGGAATGACAGGGTCCAGGGAAGAAGGTCAAGGGTCAGTAGAGCTATGAAGTGAGTGATTTTGGAGAGGAGAGGAGAAGAGGGAGCAGGTTTGGGACCAGATGCAGGACTCTCCTGGAGAAGGGGCAAAAGCAAACAGTGGGGGTGTGATAAGAATGACTGGTCAGAGGCCAGAGAAAGCCTCAGCACCAAGGGCTCTAAGTCCATGAAATAAATGAACATCAATTTGCTGCAAATTAACTCCTTCTCAGTCTCCCTGCTCAGATCCTTCAGTCTTTCGTTCAGTCTCTTTTTTATCTCTTGGTCTCCCTCTTCTGCCAGAAGAACTTCCTTTAACATTTCTTTTCATACAGATTTGCTTATTAATGAATTACCTCGGCTTTTGTTGATGCGTAAAAGTCTTCGTTTTGCTTTAATTTTTTAAATATATTTTTGTTAGGCACTGAATCCTAATTTGACCATTTTCTGTTTCAGCACTTTAAAGACATTGTTCCATTCTTCTGGCCCACATGGTTTCTCTTCCCATTTAGCTCTTCATCCCTCTGTACTGAAGGTGTCTTTTTGCTCTGCTTCTTAAATGTCCTCTTCTTCACTGGTTTTTCTGCACTTTGATTAGAAGTTCCTCAGTATGGTTGTCTTTATGGGTTTTTTCTTTTTTTTAAGTTTATTTCTTTATTTTGAGGGGGGAGGGGCAGGAAGAGAGGGAGAGAGAGAATCTCAAGCAGGCTCCACACTCAGCACAGAACCTGACATGCAGGGCTCAGTCCCACAAACCATGAGATCATGACCTGAGCTGAAACCAAGAGTCAGACGCTAAACCGACTGAGCCACCCAGGTGTCACTGTTTTATTTTGTTTGCCTTTTTTTTTTCCTTCTATTTGAAGTTCATTGAGTTTCTTGTGTTTAAAATTAACATCAAATTTGGAAAATTTGTCTACTTATTTCCAAAATTTTTCCTGTACTCATCTCTTCTTCTGGGATTCCAATTGCACATATGTTAGACTGCATGATACCATTCCGTGGCTTGCTGGGGCAGTTTTCTTTTTCTCTCGGTGCTTTAAACAGGATACACTCTGTTGCTACATCTTCAAGTTCACTAATATTTTCTTCTGCAGTTACAATCTTCTCTTAATCCTTTTTAATTTTTTTTTCATTTCAGATATTTTATTTTTTACTCTAGAAGTTCCAAGTACATCCTTTTTACATCTTCCCCTTTTGTCTTCATCACATTCATGGTTCTTTTTAATATCCTTGGACATATATAGAAGACTTATAGCAGCTTTTTAGTAGTCCTTCTCTACTAATTCATACATCTCTATCATTTCTTTATCTGATTATATTGATTGGTTTTTATCCTGGGCACAGTTCATGTTTTCCTGCTTCTTTACTTATCTGGTAATTTTTTTACTGGATAATTGATATTGCAAATTTTTTTAATTGGGTGCTTGGATTTTGTTGTATGTATTTCAAGAGCAATGGATTTTGTGCTGGTGAGCAGTTAAATAACTTAGGGTCAGTTTTGTCTTTTAGGGGGTTTAAGTTTGCTATGACATATCCAGGTCAACCTTTATTTGGGGACTAATTTAGTTCTCATTATTAAGGTGTTACACTTTTGAGGACTCTATTCATGCCTCTGAATTACAAGGTTTCTCTGTTCTGGCTGCCAGGAACACAAAATATTCCCATCCTTGTGTGAGCTCTAAGAATTGTTTGGCCTACTGCTTTCCTGTGTCTTTTCCCCTAGTATCTGGTAGCTTCCTCTCATGTGTGCTCAAGTCAGTATTCAGTTAAAGACTCAAGGAGATTCCTTTGAAGATCTGGGGATTTTCTGTGTTTCTCTCTCTCTCTCTCTCTCTCTCTCTCTCTCTCTCTCTCCCTCCGTCCCTCCCTGTGTGTGTGTGTGTGTGTGTGTGTGTGTACAGTGTCCTCTTCTTCAAGTATTCTGTCCATAAATTCTAGCCTCAGCATCCCCTAACTTCACTCTCTGTCTCCTTAATTCAGTGAGACTGTCAGGTTCTGTTCCAGTCCCCCAAACCCTGTGCTGCAGCCCAGTAACTGGCTCCAAGCAGTAAACTGGGACAATCATATGGCTCACCCTCTTTGCTTCTTTTTTCTCAGGGATCATGGTTCTGTGCTGCCTATTGTCCAGTGTCCGAAAACCATCATTTTATATGTTTTGCCCAATTTTCCACTTGTTCGTGGAGTTGCTAGAGCAATTCCCATATTGATTTAAATCTTTCATGGGTGGAATCACAAGTCTCCACTGAGACTTATTAAGCAGGAGTGTGACCAAATCAAATGTGTGTTTTGAAAAAAAAATCAGTCTTACTGCTCTGTGGAGAGTGAATTGGAAGAAATAGTGGATTGTAGATGGCCAATTCTGAGTCTGTTGAGGCAAGAGATTCTGTTGACTTATACTCAGGGAAGCAGCAATTGAGATGGGACAATACGTGCATATTTAAAATGTTTTTAATTGATAGGACTCAGTGATTAGTTAAATGCAAGGGGCTGATGAGGGAGAAGCAATTATCAAGAATGACTCCCATTTCTGGAAAAAGCAACTCAGTAAATTATAGTGTCATGTACTCTGATAGAACAATGAAAATTTTGGGGTGAAAGACCAGGAGTTCTGTTTGAAAAAGTTATGTTGTCTGTGAGACATTCAAGCAGTTGATGCTGGTAGAGTCTGGAGTTCAAAAGAGGGATCTAGGAGCTGCTGGAGGATGGCAGAGACGTTTTTCACTTAGTGCCTGGGAACGTTAGCCGTATGAGTGTTTATCTAATCCACTTAAACTGTGAGGTTTTAGGGGGCAGGCTTGGTTTATTTTCTACTTTGTATCCCCCAAAGTTCCTGGTACATTGGTTGCACGTGGTAGAAGCTTAGTTGGTGTTTGTGAAGGGGACAATGACAGTCAGGGACTCCTTCTTTCATGCTTTGAGCTTCCCATTGCCTCCTTGTTATCTAAAAGGTTGCCTGAAGTTTCCTTGTCCCTGTTTGTTTTGCTGGTTGCAGGCAGATTTTTCAAATTAGCATGTTAGTCATCAGTAGAGGGTCGTGACTCTCTTGTTCATAATAAGGATGGTGTCATGTCAACTTGGGTCTCATGTCCTATCTTGGAACTGAAGTTGGGACCAGTTATGCAGAAGGCCACATTCTTTCCAGGGTGGCTGCTGTCCAAGGTTTGGGCTGCTTGGGGGAAATCTTCTGGAGCCCCAAGGGACACTTATGCTTTGGGTTTCACAGATTTCACATAAGCCTAAGACTGTCAGTCTCTTTGGTCAATCTGAGTTAACCCTGAAAGTTGCCCAATGGAGGAAAGAGCTAACCTCATTTTAAAATATCTGAAAGCTTTGGAATTCAGCCTTGGAATTGCAGAAAACTTCAACTATTAAAAAGTTTTATTTGGGGATGAGAGATTCTGAATTCTCGGCCTGCGATTTGTTGTATGATATTGAGAAAATAACTTCCTGTCTCTAAACTCCAGTTTCCTCATCTAAGAGGAAAAACTGAAAAGATTGGACTTGATGACATCTAACTGACCCTCCATTTCTAACATTCAGAAGAATTCTGTGTGCTGGGCAGTATGAACCATAGGCCTTGCTTCAAGATGCTTAAACTCCTAAAATTGAATTGAGAGGCAGACTGTCCCTCAGATATCTGAATAAGATATCCTATCTCCTACAAATATGCTTATATAGAAATCTGGAGAGGACTTGTACATTGAAAACAAAAATCTCATCTTAAACTTCACAACCAAAATAGCTCTTAGAATCTTAGAACTTTATCCTGAAATGAATCATATGTGTGTGTGTGTGTGTGTGTGTGTGTGTGTGTATATATATGCATATGTATATGCATCTATAGGTATATGCATATGTATACGCATCTATATGCATATATGCACGTATATGCACATATACATATATATGATTCATATATCATTCATATATGTGTGTGTATATATGTATATGTATGTGTACACACACACACACACACACACATATATACGCATAATCTATACTCATATTTTGAAGATGAAGAAATATGACTTGTCCAAGGTCACACAGTGAGTCTGTGATTGAACCTAACCCAGCATCCCTTCCCCTCCCCTAAATCCCACAAAGCTGTTTCTCCACCACCCCCTCCCTTTTGGCACCACCTCCTGTCTCTTCAAGCTCTGCTGTCTCTGCAGTGGAACATTCCTGCACATAGGGGATTAAAAGAGCAGGGGTGGAATGCTAAATCTCCCTGCCCATTGGCAATAGCTTCTCTCCTGAACTGAGCCCAGCGGGCCTTGGCTCAGGGAAAGCCACCAGCCCATGTGCAGCCCTGGGTTGTCAGAACCAACTTCAGTCCACATGCCAGAGGCTGTCCATGCACTGCCCTCTGTCAGGTAAAGCCCCCAAAACAAGTGTTCTGTGGTGGGGGCACTGCTGAGTTTGGGTGTTGTCCTGGAGCCTTTCTGGGCCAACTCTGTCAGGGTGCCCCGCCAAGCTCAGTGGAGCCATTGGAGACCCTGGGCCAAGCTTTGTGTGAAGGCAGGCCAAGTTTCAGAGTGTCCAGCGCTGAGGCTCAATGTCTGGTTCAGCAGAGAAAGTAAGAGGTCCAGATACTTGTCTCCAGTTGACCTCTTATTGGCTTTCTGACCTTGGACCTCAATGACCTGTTGGGGCCTCATGACCATGTGTGGATAAAATGGATACAATGTCACCTTGCAATCTTAGAGCACATTATCCATATTACTCCATCTTATGTCACAGAGTATTTACGTAAGTGTAATGTCCTATATCTTCCTCATGTGCACAGAAGATAAATAATGTTTACACTTCATAGTTAGCTCTCAGTTACCCATTAAAGAGTAGTATTGAGGATATGCTCTAAATTTTTAACAATAACATTGAGTATTTCCAAACCCATTTACTAAGTGCCTAAAATGATCCAGGAACCTTGCCTAGCTAACCTTAGCTTAGCTTCCACCAAGGATAACAAAATTAATAATGCACCATCACTGCCCTTGAGGGGCTTCCTAATAATGAAGAAAATCAAAGAATATTATTATTTTTTAATTTCTTTTAATGTTTATTTATTTTTAAGAGACAGAGACAGATCATGAGCAGTGGATGGGCAGAGAAAGAGGGAGACACAGAATCTGAATCAGGCTCCAGGCTCTGAGCTGTCAGTACAGAACCTGACACGGGGCTCGAACTCATGAACTGCTAGATCATGACCTGAGCCAAAGCTGGATGCTTAACCAACTGAGCCCCCTAGGCACTCCAAAGAATATTATTATTTACAGACCACTGGCATCTAAGGAGGATAGTTCCCACAGACAGAAGAACTGTGCCAGGTACTTAGGTCTGGAATATGTGGAACAAATCCAAATTATTCTATGGAAGGGTGGGAGATTTTAGGGAAAGGATGAACAGATGGGGAAAAGAGTAGCTATTACCTGGCAGAATAGTGTCCTGTGTGAAAGTAAAGGAGAAACTTTGGTTAACATTTCAGCCAAAGAAACAGGAAAGAAACCATATTAAGTGGAAACTCATGATGTGATGTGATGTGATGTGATGTGATGTCACACTCTCTTTAGACTTTCCCTTGAAATCCTCAGTTAAATCTACCATAGGATTTTTTTTTTCTGAGAGATGTGAAGAGGTACAACTTGAGGCCAAGACAAGGTATATCAATTATCCATTGCTACAATAATAGTGTGTAACAAACCACCCCCCCAAACCTCAATGTACAATAGCAATTGCTTATTGCTTAGCAATCTGTCATCAGCTAGGCTTTTGAGGCCCTTTTGATCTTGATTGTTCTTGCTCACACGTCTGGGTCAACTAGGTGTGGGCTGATTTAGAGTAGCCTTGATTGAGTGACCAGAGCATCTTGGCTCTGCCCCACATATCTCTCTTGCTCCAGCAGGCTAGTTTAGGCATGTTCTCATGTTGATGACAGAGTTATAAGAGCTCAAGAAGAAATATACAAGTGCTTGTTCAAGTCTCTACTTGTTTCAAGGTTCTTAACATCCCATTGGCCAAAGTAAGTCAGATGACCACACTCAGAATAAAGGAGTGGAAAATATACTTTGCCTATTAATGGATAGTGACTGACAACATTCCAGGTGGTGCCTGTTCCACTGGCCTGAGGATTACTTGGAGCAGAATCCCCACCTGACCCTCTGTGGACATGTAGCATGAGCAAGAAATAAGCCTTGTTTTTTTAAACATATGAGATGTTGAGGTTTTGTTACTGCAATAAACCTACCAAATCTAGCCTATCATTACTGATATAATCATCTAGTATTGATTGCTTATAATGTGGTACTATGTTAAGAAGTTTAGGTGCATTTGGTATTTATTCATTCAACAAATATTGAATTTCTCTTTCCTGTCTAATATTGAACTCAATTCATCTTCATAACAACCCAGCAAGATAGATATTATTTTATTAATGTTATAGATGAAGAAACTGAAGCTCAAAATTGCTTAAATAATTTGTCCAAGTTCATACATACAGCCTGTAAATGGCAGAGCAGGATTTAAATAGAGGTGTGTTGGATTATAATGATCAAGCTCTTAGCTACTCTATTCTACTATTTTTCTGTTAATGCCCCTTTCTGGGGACTGTCCACTTTAAAAAACAAGAACTTGCTATGAGGAAGTGGATTTGAATATATTGGACCACGTAGGTCAGGGCATTTAAAGCAGGGAAGAGTCATTTCTGTGGTTAGTCTTTTTCTCCTCACATATGTTTGATCCACACCCTAGCCCCACTTAATGTGCATTGACTTTTAACACCATCTGGAGTGGTAGCACACCTGGTGTCCTCACCAGAGAGTTATGTTTCCCCAGACAGGGAGCTTTTCTTTCCCCGGCGTCAAATCTTACAGCCAAGTTGCAAGGAAACACATTGTTAAACATTGCCTTGGCAGAAAGAAGCCTGCTGAGCCACAGGCCAGGCTCTAACTAGACCTCACCCAGGGGAAGGTTGAATCAGTGCAGGGAGACAGGAGACACAAGCCTTGAGCCAAACCATGAGGGGAAGGGAAAGTGGAGAAGAGAGAGTGGAGCAGCCCTGAGAACAGAGAGGGCGTAGGAAGATTAAGTTGAGAATAAGGAAGATAAAAAGAGCAGTTTTCACCCAGACAGGAATTCATTTTTCATCCAAGAAGCATTTATTGAGCATCTACTCTGTATCAGCCATCATGCTGGGTGCTGGAAAATATCAAAAGTCTAAGTCATGGCCCTTATTTAGAGAAGATCACAGATTAGTAGGAGAGATGGATGTATAAACAAGTTACAAGATGTTTACTGTACTCCCTTCTCTGAAACCCACTGAATACAACACAAAGAATGGAAATAGTAAAGAAAATTCCATCTTCAATTAGGAAATCACTGTGGGGCTGAGATGATTATCTGCTTGCCAGAGTTCATTCTTGTCTTTCCATAATAGAGAAGAGCGGGTGGGGAACGGCTGCCTAGGCAGAGACCACATTTCCCATCCTTTCCATTGCATTTCATTGAGCCATGTGACTAGTTCTCATAGTTAGAATATGAATAGAAGTGATCTGTGTCTCCCTTCTGGGCCAAGGTGGTTAAGATCCCTTCTCTTCTCTTTTCTCCTCTCCCTCAATCTCTCTCTCCACCTCCCTCTCTCTCCCCTTCCTCTTGCTGGATAGAGGGTCCTATAAGACCCCACTGAATAGAAGGAGCCCATGCCCCTGAATCACCATGTGGCAGGCTGCCCACTGACCAGGAATGTCTGCAGTGGACTCTGACACAAATAAGAAATGAATTGGGATATCTGGGAGGTTCAGTCGGTTGAGCATCCAACTCTTGATTTCAGCTTGGTTCATAATCCCAAGGTCATGGGATCAAGCCCTGCATCAGGCTCCATGCTGAGCATGGAACCTGCTTGAGATTCTCTCTCTCCCTCTGCCCCCCTCAAAATAAAAAAAATTAAAAATTTTTTAAAAAAGAAATGAACTTATGTTAAACCATTAAAAATGGGGGGTAAGGTTGTTGTTACAGAACGTTATTCTAAATAAAACAAGCTAAAACCCATATCTACCACATTCAGTGAAGCTTGGACTTCACTAAAGGAAGACAATAAAAGGAGTCACATACGTTGCCAGATTTCCTTGAAAGTAAGAAAGAGGATCATTTGCTGGAGAGCAAAAGAACAGAGGTGAGGGTGGTCCAGGGAAGAGTGAGGTCCCATATAGTGACTCAGGTCCACAGGTGGGAGGGAAGAGGAAGGGGAGAGAGAGGGAGGTGGAGAGAGAGATTGAGGGAGAGAAGAAAAGAGAAAAGAAGGGATCTTAAACACCTTGGCCCAGAAGGGAGACATAGAGCACTTCTATTCATAGGGCCAAAAGAGGCTCTATGTAGGTAACTAGTATTATTCTTTCATCCCTGACTCTCATTCCTTAGATGTCTTAGAGGTGAAGTAGAAGAGAGAGAGAGAAGCAACAATTAACCTTGCAGCCAATCACCAGAAGAGATACATAAACATAAAATGACCAGAGGATCAGTGAACTTTGGTTCTTCCTCATGACCCACACTGACCTTATCCATGGAGGGATGGTTGAAACCCCAGGATAGATGCATTCCCAGGACAGAGCATACTTGGGTAACAGATTCTAAGATAAGAAACTCAAAGGTAATCTGCTGGCAGCCCCAGCTCACTCCCCCATCACACCACATTATATCCCTGAGAAAATAACAGACCACACTAAAACATTTCCAAAGAAAAACTACAAATAAGCAGATAGGACTCAATGGAAAGAAAATTGTTAAATAAGGGAAAAAACTAGTATCAGTAGGATGTGGAATTTATTGAGAGAAGAGCCAATAATATAGAAGGTAGGGATAAAAGAAAATGGAAGAAAGGGGGAAATAATAAAGACAATAAAATAAAATAGAAGGTGATACCTACAAAATACAAAGGATATTCAAATATGCATACCAGGCATTCTTGAAGCAAAGAACAGAACAATGGGCTACAAACATATTCAAAGAAAACTTCTGAACTAAAGAAATGCCTCAATCTATAGAATAATTAAGGCTATTAATATGTCAATGGAATTTTGATGGAAAAAAATAGTAAAATTAGGAAATATTCCAAAGGAAAAGTCAGGCTGGCCTGTGACTTTATCCTTTAGCCCCAAAAGACGGGGTAGCAATGGGTACAAAATTCTGAAGGTAATGAGTTATGTTCTCAAATTTGGTAGCCAGTCTGGTTGTCTTTCATGTATAAAAGTAGCTGAAAGACATTCACCAACACATAGACTCAGAAAATGGCACAAAGCACTCAACTTTATGGGGAAGGTCAGGAAGTAGGGGACTTGATAATGAAACCTAGTCCCTCCTCAAATTATATCAAAATCACCAAGTTAGGAATGAAGAAGATGAAATGCGTGAGATGGTGGTGAATATTATATTCGTTTAAATATGGAACTAAGGCTGAACAGCTGTGGAGATTATGGTGACAGCACAGAATGTAAATGTTCCAAACCACAGGAGTACACAAGGAAAAGTTAAGCCAACAACAATGGCAGAGAAAGGATGCGGGGATGTATACATGCCCCAATTTCTATATCTTTTCGTGGTGGAGAGTATGTTGATTGGATATGGAACAAGACTGATAAATCCAGATGTTTATGTATACTGGTTAAAGTTATAAGGGTGATGACTTCAAGGATTAAAAACAGACTATAAACTTCCCGAGCCATTAGAAGAATAGAGGGGATAAAAACGTCACAACTAAAAACAGGAGTGGGGAACAGGGGGAGGAGGAGAAAAGAGAGAGGAAGAAGGAAGGGAGGAAAGAAGAAAAAGGAAGAGATTTCATAGCAAAAAAATAAAAAACAAAGTAAACGTATTAAAATAAATAAGATGACAGATTTTAGGTCAAATATATCTGGTAAACCATTAATGTAAATAGTGTTTTTCCACAAAAATAAAGATGTCCAATAAGGGAAAGGTGCAAGTTGCAAAGCAATAACTATATATGACCCATTTTGGATCAAATAACTAACTATACATCCCCACATCCTCATATATGCTTACTTCTAGAAATTTCTGGAAGCCTTCCAAAGAAATTGCTAATAGGGATTAGCTTTGGGGGAAGGTACTGGAAGGATGTGGGGGGGGTGGGGAGGGGGGTCTTCACTTTATACAGAAAACATGTGTGAGATCTGTGTTTTAAAATGTAACTTAGGGGCGCCTGGGTGGCTCAGTTGGTTAAACGTCCGACTTCAGCTCAGGTCACGATCTCGCGGTCCATGAGTTCGAGCCCCGCGTTGGGCTCTGGGCTGATGGCTCAGAGCCTGGAGCCTGCTTCTGATTCTGTGTCTCCCTCTCTCTCTGCTCCTCCCCCGTTCATGCTCTGTCTCTCTCTGTCTCAAATATAAATAAACATTAAAAAAATTAAAAAAAAAAAGTAACTTAAAGTCAAGCAAGTAGAATGCAAGTAGAAATGCCATCATGGCAGAATGTACAGAGGGCTTTGGGAGGTGACAGGAGGGAGGAACCAATTACGCCTGGAGTGTTGGAAAAGGCTTCAGAAAGTGGATGACCTGTGAGCTGGGCCTTAAAGAATGGCCATCATTTTTTGAGTACAGATCAAGCAGACAAGGCAGAGGTTGCCGAGTCAGAGAAGTGCACATATTTTTCACAAATGAGGAATTTTCCTGGGGTGGTGGGAGCTCACTGTGTGTGGGTCAGAGCTAGGGTCTGCTCCTCCAGGAGCCTGAATGCATGCTAACTGACAAGCCGTGTAGAAGTCTCAAAAGAGAGCAACAGAAAGAAGGGGCAGCTACCCAGGGAGGTGGAGGCCAGCCATCCTCTGAGCTCTGGCGGGAGGGCAGGCATGTGGAGGTGGATTCTCAGGGCCTCGCTGTGCCCTTGGCTGCACCGCCCTGCCACCCTCAGGAGCAGGCGAGCTGTGCAGCAGTTTCTGAAGGGGAGGACCCACTAACTTGTGTATTTGGTCAAACTCTTGGTTGCAGGTCTGCTTCATTCTTTTCTCTCAGCAACAGCTTTTTCTTATTTTTGTCTATTTTTCATTATCATTTTAATTTTTTCATTTTCATTTTATTTTATTTTTGCTTCTCTGTACCAAGGGCAAAAAATGGCCACTCTTACCCACTAGTTTTGCTGGTTTTGTTCCAACTTCTCAAGAGGGACTATCTGATGGACCAGTAGGAGTCAAGGATCCAATCTGGTTCAGTTGGCTATAGCCAGGGGCCTAAAGCCCAGGGAATAGAAATATGGCCCCAGGAACCGGCTCTTTATGCATGAAACTGAGGAATGGTTTTTGAAGTGAGGGCCTAAATCTGTCTTCTAACTCTGTCCCTATTGATGGGCATGTTCACAGGTGGCTACATCCCTTCCTATTTGGACTGGCTCTCTGACCCTGGCTGCACTTATGTTTAGATACCCCTTTACTCTCTCAGACTCACGCCTGGCTCACAGCATTCTGGAGGCAGCTTAAGCCAAGCGTTCTTCCCCCACAATTACCTCCTACTCTCTTTGTCCTAGGGTTTCAAGTGTTCCTGCAAAGTCTCCCTGTTCCTGGCTCTGCCATCATTGGTATCACTGAGATATCCTAAGATTATGAGAGGGTGGATATAGACATATTCACGCTTTTCCAAAATGCAAAAATCTATTTCCCTTGTGTTACACATGACCTTACCTATACCTTACCAGACATGTGAACACCTGGCTTCCTTTTAAAGTCTCCCAGAAAAGAACAGCCCATGGCCACCCATTTTGGGATGCATCCACTTCTAACCAGTAATTCAAGAGGGTCACTAGCTGCCTCTAGTGCTGCCTTCACAGTGGCCTCCTCCTGACCACTCTGACAAGCACAATGCTGTCCTGGAAAGAGTTTTCTTCCTGATTTTGAATCAAGCCATGTTGATGTTCCACAGAGTCCAGAATATGGGTTAAGGAGCTGGAGCCTCCAGCAAGGCACCCCTTGTCAGACTCATTGAGACTGCAGGAAGTTGGGGGGAAATTCTGGAGGAGACAGAAGAGGGCACAGCCATGGGCTGAGAAGCCAAATGTTAAGGAGGGGCTCATTCCACTGGTGCATCAACCACAACCTCCCTCTCCATCACCATTTTGGCTTTCCCTGCAGTCTGAGCACACATCTTCCCCATTTGGTGGGGCTCAGATTTAGTACCACGTCGTCTTTGCTGGAAGTCCAGCCTTCTGTCTCTGTACAGTTGCACATGTGGGTGTCTCTGTCTCCTTTGGAGGGAGCAGCCACATAAGCCCTCCCACATGGGCAGAGGAAATGGAGGTACATAGCCTCTGTCCTGAAATCACAGCCTTCCCAGGTGCCCTTCGCTGATAATCTATGACTTCTAACTCCCTGCCTTCCTGGGAGTGCCTGATCTTCCTCTGCTTGCCAGAGCTCCCACCTGGTGGAGGAATGCATGGAAGGTAGAGAATCCCCTCCTCCAAATCCCTGCTTGACATGCTGGGGATAGTGCAGAGAGTGAATCTAGGACACTGAGAGCTGGAAGGGGCTCCCAAGTGCAGGACCATAGTGAGACTGCTGCTCCCTCTGTGAGTGGCCAGAATCCAAATAAGGTCATAGCAGCTGGCGTGAGCCCATCTGAGCCCCAGGAATCCAGGAAATCCAGACCAGTGAGAATGGGGTCAGACAGGAGGTTGGTGTGGGGGAAAGCCAGACAGTCCACTCCCTCATCAACCTGCTTGGTGACCTTGGGCAAGTGACAGTCTCCAAGTTTGAGTTTTCTTCCCCTATAAAAAAGAACTAAGAAGACTTGGAACTCAATAAAAGGTAGTTGCTGTAATGTTTGTTCTTTAGGAAACAGGGAATGCAGGTAGGTATGGATCCCAATTCCTATCTGTGCCTTGCCAGGGAGATGCCCTGAAACAGGTTCAGAACCAGGTGGCCCCCAGGCCTTTAGGGCGGGAGAAGACACCAGAGCAAGGGTCACTGGGCAGGATGAATGGCTTCCTGTATATTGGCTGTATGTTTGCTCCAGTCCTCATGATGCCCTGTGACATGGGGATCATTGTTCCTATTTTACAGATTCATCAACTGAGACTCAGACCAGCTGACATGCAGTCACTCAGCTATTAGGTAGCAGAGCTGGGCATTGAATCAGGTCTGTCTAGCTCTAATGCCCAGAGGCCATTAACTTTCTGCCACCCACTGGCACTCAACACCCAAAAAGGGTGCCTTCCCTACTTCCCTAGACTCGACGTCTCAGCTGCCTGAACTTAGCAGAGACCCTCCCTTCCCTAACCCATGTCTCTATCTTTTATCTCCACCACCCACCCATCCCCATCCCCAGCCCTACCAAACGCTAGAGGAGGAAAGAAAATCCTTTTTTAGTGCCTATTATTTGCTGGGTTTTTCTACCACTAGCCCTAAAGGAGATATTATTATTCCCACTTTACAGTTAAGGAAATTGAGGCCTAGGGCCTTAGGTCAGTTGCCCAAGGCCTCAGCATTAACACAGGAAGAGCAAAGACTCAAAGCTGGCTTTGCTCACTCCCAGGCCATTATCTGAGTCTGCCTCTCCTGGGACACCAGCCCAGGTACTTCGCCTGCTGAGGACTGCCTCAGGATACACACAGGACTGAAAATACAGAAGCAAAGCCCAGCATGGAAACAAAGGGAGGCTTCCACTCAGTGAGTAAATTGGGAGGCAAGCATGGTTAGACAGTCCCCAGGTGGGGAATTGAGAAGGAATGGGGGCAACGGGGGACAGGCATCTGCCTGAGGACCAGGTATAAAAAGTCTTTCTGAAAAACTGGGTATAGAGATTTGGGGATAAAACATGGGCTACCATCCAAGCCTCGGGATTTAGGAGTTGTTTTCCAAATTCCTATCAGAAATCCCATAATTAAACAGGATTGAAAACAGGTCATTACATTCAAAGCAGCAGACAGTGGGGATCAAGAGTTTTCAGGCTGCCCAGAGCCAACTAACAAAGGGGAAAATAGTTCTCTTTCCCCAGATGCTAACCAAGTAGCATTTCCCCAGGGCAAGACTTCCTGCCACTGAAAACAAAAATGTGTATGTACATATGTACCAATTCTGAATCAGGACATAGCAGAAGTCAAAAATCTATCTAGCCATCAGAGCCAGAAGCACAGGAAAAGACACTAGGCTAAGGACTTAGGGGTAGGGGGGGATTATGTTCTCATGTGCCACAGACCATGGAGTCATTTATTGGCCCCATTGATCCTCAGTTTCTTCATCTGTAAAATGGGCAACATGGAAGTGGTATTGACGGCTCCACTGGATGTTCTGCTGGATACAGGTGTACAAATATAAGCAAGTATTTACTCAGCATCAGTGAGTAAATATTTATTGAATGCTATATGGACTCTGACAGTCACTGCAGTAAGGAGGTGAACAAGACAGGCACATTCTTTGTTGTGGGGGTGCTTGAAGTCTCATGGAGGGGTTAGATAAGAAACAAGCAAAAGCAGTTTGTTACAGAACTATGATTGTACTATGAAGGTAAGTCACAGGACAAGCTGACCAGGGAAGGAGTCCTCGAAAAGGTGGCATTTGGCTGAGATGATAACAGTGAAAATCATAATAGCTGTTACTTATATAGTACTTAGGGTTGGCCAGCACTGTTCAGAGACCTGGAAGATTAGTTGGGATTAACACCAAGAAGGAACATGGAGAAAGAGTTCCAGACATATGGAATGGCGTGGACAGAAGCCCTCAGAGGAGAGGAAAATGGCGGGTTAGAGGGGCTGAAAGGCTGGAGGAGAGAGATCCAGATTAGGGTCAGAGAGGGAGGTGGGGCCATGCTGGGTCTTATAAAACTTGGAAGGCAGAGGAGAGATGAGATTAGAGAATAGTTAGGAAGCTACTGCAATGGGCTCTGCAAGAGATAACAAGGGCTCAGACTGATGGTAGCAGTGGAAAGGGAGAGAAATAGGATGGATACAAGATGTACTCCAGGGGAAGACTTAATTTAGGGTCTTCATGCTTAATCCGTGCCAAGGATAACACCCAGCCTTCTGGCCTTGGTACCCAATGGGATGCTAGCGCCAGTTCCCTGAGTTGGGAAAAGTGAGAGGAGGCCTGGGATGGTAGTGAGAATCCCATTCTGTAACAGCATGGTCTGAGAATCAGAACTCCTTTGCTCTGGTTCTGGCTCTGCGAGATTTAGCTGGGTGGCCTGGGGTTAGTCATTTCACAATATTGAAGTCATATGTAGCAATTGGTCTAGATTACCTGCCACTGTCTTTTCCAGTTCTAATGCCTCATGGTTTTTCAGCAGGCATTTCAAATGGGTAGCTTGGGGGCTGGGTTCAGGCCACAGGAGTGTTTTATTGGGCCCACAGATAGTTTAATCACTGGTAAATTCCCATCACAATCCAGATTTCTGGCTTTTCTTGAAAAAGAAAGAAGATCCCCTTCACTGAGTCTGAATCCCCATGTGGTGACAGTGAGCCAGAGTTGAATGGCAGCTACCACTTTGGAGTGCTTGGGCTCTGCCTCTCACCCAGTGCCCAAAGGTCCTGTCCCACTCACTCAAATGCATAGGCTGCTTCAGGACTCAGAGCTCAAGGATCATAATTCAGTGCATTAAAGTGCAGGGAAGTTCTTTGTAAAGTGCCTTGTGCTATAAGAGTCTTAATGGCAATATTTAAAGATGATATGCTTCTTTTTGAAAAAAGCTTGATGATGATGGAAGGCAGCAGAATTCATAAACACTTTCAATAGAAAGTAACAGAATATTCACCTCCAAGTAGTTGAGAGTAAAAGGAAGTTCACTTGTTCCTGTATGTCAGAGGCTCAGAGGGTAATGGCATCAGGCACAGCTGGATCTAGGGCCTGAAACCATGTCACGAGGGTGCTGTCACTTTCCCTTCTCTCTACTCTGCTTGTCCCTCCATCAGTCTTTATGTGGCAGACCAAAGAGTCCTCTGCCAGGCCCAATTGAGTTCAAACGAAAGGGAGACACCCTTATGGGGCACCTGGGTGGTTTAGTCAGTTGAGCATCTGACTTCAGCTCAGGTCACGATCTCTCAGTTAGTGAGTTCGAGCCTGGCATCAGGCTTGCTACTGTCAGCGTAGAGCCCACTTCAGGTCCTCTGTCCCCCTCTCTCTGCCCCTACCCTTCTCATGTTCTCTCTCGAAAATAAATAAAACATTTTTTTAAAAGGGAGATACCCTTTTGATACCCTATTTCAAAATTTTACAGAAGGACTCTGATTGTCCCTTCTTGGGTCGTGTGCCCACCACTGGATCAATTATTGTGCCCAGGGATATACAACACTCTGATTGACCACTATTGTCAGGAAATCTTCCATCATGCTTGATGCTCCATTAGGATCATATGGGGTAGGAAAGGGCTTGTTCTCCTTGGGAATGAATAATAGCTACCAAAAGACCACTATAGAGAAGGACATTGTTATGAATTGAATTGTGTCCTCCCAAAAAGATATGTTAAAGTCCTAATTCCCAGTACTTCAGAATGTGACTTTATTTGGAAATAGAGTCATTGCAGATGTAACTAATTAAGATGAGGTCATACTGGAGTAGGGGGAGCCCCTAATGCACTATGACTGGCATTATTATATCATGGTCATGTGATGCACCCCAATGTTTATCACAGCACTATTGACAATAGCCAAAGTATGGAAAGAGCCCGAATGTCTATCGACTGATGAGTGGATAAAGAAGATGTGGTGTGTGTGTGTATGTATGTGTGTGTATGTATATATATATATATATATATATATATATATATATATATATATGCCATGGAATATTACTCAGCAATCAAAAAGAATGAAATCTAGGGGTGCCTGGGTGGCTCAGTCGGTTAAGCATCCAACTTCGGCTCAGGTCATGATCTCGCAGTTTGTGAATTCGAGCCCCACGTTGGGCTCTGTGCTGACAGCCTGCTTCCGATTCTGTATCTCCCTCTCTCTCTGTCCCTCCCCCACTCACTCTGTCTCTCTCTCTCCTTCAAAAATAAATAAACATTGGGGCGCCTGGGTGGCGCAGTCGGTTAAGCGTCCGACTTCAGCCAGGTCACGATCTCGCGGTCCGTGAGTTCGAGCCCCGCGTCAGGCTCTGGGCTGATGGCTCGGAGCCTGGAGCCTGTTTCCGATTCTGTGTCTCCCTCTCTCTCTGCCCCTCCCCCGTTCATGCTCTGTCTCTCTCTGTCCCAAAAAAAAATAAATAAAAAACGTTGAAAAAAAATTAAAAAAAATAATAAATAAATAAACATTAAAAAAATTTTTTTAAATAATGAAATCTTGCCATTTTCAATAATATGAATGGAACTAGAGTGTATTATGCTAAGTGCAATAAGTTAGAGAAAGACAAATATCATATGACTTCACTCATATGTGGAATTTAAGATACAAAACAGATGAACATAAGGGAAGTGAAGCAAAAATAATATAAAAACAGAGAGGGAGATAAACCATAAGAGACTCTTAAATACAGAAAACAAACTGAAGGTTGCTGGTGGGGTGTTGGGTGGGGGGATGGGCTAAATGGGTGATGGGCATTAAGGAGGGCACTTGTTGGGATGAGCAGTGGGTGTTATATGTAAGTGATGAATCACTGAGTTCTATTTCTGGAATCATTATTACACTATATGTTAACTAACTTGGACTTAAATAAAAAAATAAGTTCACAATTCATTGGGGACACAGATATGTACAGAAGTTATTGTGCAAGAGGCACCTGGGTGGCTGAGTTGGTTAAGCAACCGACTCTTGATTTTGGCTCAGATCATGATCTTACAGTTTTGTGGGTTCGAGCCCCACATCAGGCTTCATGCTGACAGTGCAGAGCCTGCTTGGGATTCTCTGTCTCCCTGTCTCTCTGCCCCTCCCCCACTTGCACTGTCTCTGTCTCTCTCAAAATAAATACATAAACTAAAAAAAGAGAAATCAGTGTGATGGATTAGTTTTGGACCTAAATGCTGTTAAACTTGAAAACATGTTAATTACTTTAAAGAAAAGATGGCCATGGGAAAACAGAGACACAGGAAGAACACCACGTGGTGGCAGAGGCAGAGAGCTTGGAGTGATGGAGCTGCAAGCCTAGAACACCCAAGATGGCTGACAAACCACGGAAGCTAGGAAGAGGCAAAATTTTGGACTCTCAGATTTCAGAGAGTATGTGACCCTGCCAACACCTTGATTTCAGACTTCCAGTTCCCAAAACTGTGAGATCATAAATTTCTGCTCTTTTAAGCCACCTAATCTTTACAGCAGCACTAGGAGAATATTATAGTCATTCGAAGCAGAAGAAATGACTTAAGTAATGGTTGAGGGGATAAAAAGTATGGCCATAGAAGCCTTGAGAAGAGAGTGCTCCAAGAAGTAGGGGCTCAGTCAGCCGGATCATCTACCCTAGGATGTGGAAGGTGATAAAGATGGGGGAAAGATACATTAGCACCAGTCCTCTCACCAGCAGAGGCAGACCAGGACCATAGTATTGATGTGACCATGGATTATGCCATTGGCATGACTAAGACAAGTTCACTCATCATCACCACTTAGTATGAATCACTGTTCTGGAATTTTATTGGCTCGGCTTCTTGCTCTCCTGCAATGCTCTGCCACCCCCCCCCCCCGCCCCGCTTATATCTGCTTGTCTGATCTTGTATGTATGACCTTTCAGTCTTTGGAGGAAAGACCCTAATATAGACATTTTCAAGTACTTGGCTCTGCTAGGAAGAATGGCATCAACTCTTTGAGGTGCCTGGTGCCAGTGTCTATTCTTAGCAGAATGTGTAATAGCCTCATCAAGACACCTCCCAAGGGCATGTTTGCTGAATGACAACATAAGGGGACCACAGGAGAGTTCCACCTGGGTGTCTCCAAAAGGTTTTTTCATGTGCCTCTGGAAGGGCATGTGCCTAACCTACAGCCAGGCCTCTACTCTCTTGGTAGAGAAATAACATCATCCAGAACAAATCTTCTGAATGGTCAGAAAGTGTGAAATAAAAACATTCTCTTCTTTCTGTTCAAACCCTTGCTTGCATTCAGGGATGTGAAACTAATTAGCTCCCATCTAAGTGTTGGGGCTAAGAAAGATCAGATGCAGTGTAAAGTGATAATGAACATGAAAGGTTGGCACCCTCTAGGTGCTCAGTAGTGTTACTTCTTTTTTACCTGGCTTCCAAGACCTGATACCCTAGAGGGGGATGGGTCACCCCAGGGATGTGGTAGTATGGTACCTTGTCACCATACTGGTATGGTGTCACCTCCAGGTTGGTCTCCCTAGTAGTCACCAGGGGTATGGTGGTCACCTCCAGGTTGGTCTCTGCTTCCTCCCTTGCCTCTTACCCACAGCCTATTTATTCTCAATACATCAGCTCCTTTCAAAGTATAAATCAGATGTCACTCCTGTATTCAAGATCCTCAACAGATGCTTCGTCTGACTCATAGCAAAAGCCAAAGTTCTATAAGGCTCTGCCCCAGAGTTTCTCAGTCTCAACCCTATTGATATTTGGGGTGGGATAATTCTTTTTTGTAGGGTGATGAAAGGGCTTTCCCATGCATTGTAGGATGTTTAACAGCATCTTTGGCCTTTGTTCACTAAATACCAGTAGCATCTACCCTTCCAAAGTTGTGACAACCAAAAATGTTTCCAGACATTGCCAAATGCCCTCCAGGGTCAGTATCACCCCTGGTTGAAAACCACCATTCTACACAACTGCAACCCTTGTGGCCTCATCTCCTATACTTTTTCCTCATTCCACCACACTACATTGGCCTTCTTGACATTCCTTGAGCCATCAGGCGGGCTCTCAGCCCAGAACCTTCGTATCATCTGCCTGTTTGGAATGCTCTTTCCCCAGCCTGAGTTCCTCAGACTCTTTTCCCCCCATGACTAACTCTCTTACATCTTTCAGGTCTTTGCTTAAACATCGTCTCAATGTAATTTCTCCTCAACAACTGTATTTTGAAACTGGATTTACTACCACATGCTCTCGGGACTCTTTAGCTCCCTCCCCCTGGTATTTTTTTCCATACCACTTTTTACTTTCTATTATTTTACACCTTTTTTATTCTGTTCATCATTTTTGTGTATCTCCCTCCACTAGAATATAACTTCCATGAAGGCAGAGCCTCTTGCTACATTCACTTGTATATTGACTCCTTAGAACAGTTCCTGTCACATATTGAGATGTTCGATAAATATTTGTTGAATAAAGTGATGTGCCACTGAGAACGGTGAATTGAGTCAGCAGCTGTGACAGCTTAATAAAGTAGGAGTAGCACAGTCTTCCCAGTCAGGCAGAGATGAACTTCAATCTTTCCCTGGTTGCCTCCTAGTTGGGTAACTGTGGTCAAGCACTTCTGCTTCTGTGAGTCTTGGTTTTCTCATATGGCAAATGGGATGCTATGTAAGTTCCATGGCTGTTGGGACGATCAGAGATTGTATAGGTGAAAGCATTTACAACAAGGTCAGGCACATAGTAGGTGCTCAATTATTGCAAAGATTATTATGACAAAAGTGATAAGTGAAACATGGAAAAGACTACATTGTGTGGAGCCCTAAAGGGTAAGTAGAATTTAATGAGTGAAGATGTATGGAAAAGCAGAGGAACCATATTTAGCTGAGCTTCACAACTTTCTTCTAGAAAGGGAAGGAGTTATTTTGCCCAGCCTCTATGTCTGGAACTGGGATACTTGATGTTACTGATAGCCTAGATATGTGGAAGGAACCTGAAAAGAGGAAAATTAAGTTTGGAAACCCTTCAGTTCTTGACTTTAGATGTTGATTTTGAAATGTAACATGAGCCAAGAGAAAGCAATGAATGGAGTTGGATTTGTGGTTTGGACATTGAAGTTTACAACTCTGAATAAATAATAAAATCTAAATCCAAAAGGATGAAAACCATCTAGCAAGTTGAGTAGAAAGTATTGCCTTCTGGAACAGGGAGTCAACTTTGACCAAAGGAGGCTTTGTTGGGCAAGGTAGGTAAAGGAGTTGGCCAGTCTACACAAGCAGTGCTGTGAGGGTGCTGTCAACCATATTCCATCCCATTCAACAAGGTACATTGAACTGAAATACACAATGAGCTCAGTGCTTGGAGGATACAGAGAGAAGTAGAACATGGCCTGTGTCGTCAAGACATTTGCCATCTGGTAGTGGAGACAAAGAAGGAAGTAACATATTCTACTGTTACATAGAATTAAAGAAGTGCAATAATTCAGGCTGAGGCAAAGTTTTCAGGAACATGGAGAAGGGAATGAAAAATTCTTCCAGAAAGAATTAAATAAGACTGCACAGAGAAGGTTGCACTTGAGCTAGAGCCACAGAAAAGCAGGAGAAATATTTGAGGACTTGGCTGGGATGAGAGATTTGTCCAAGGAACCACAGGGAGCTATGGTTTAGAAGTAGGTAATCCTAACATCTCCCTTCAGACATAGATAGAGCTCAAGGGTCATGTTTTCATTTATTCGGTTATAAAATATTTACCAAATCCCTCTTATGTGTAAGCACTGAAGTACTGAGGATAAAGTGGCAAATAAAACAGACTGGGGCCCTGCCCTCATGGAGCTTATATTCTAGTAGAGGAGAGAGAAAATAAAGATGTGGACAAATGAACAAGATAATTTTGGAGAGCAGTATGCATCAAGAATACTACTATGGAGGCTGAACTCTTCTCCCAAGCTCTCCAAGTAGCATTTCTGTAGGACAGAATTAGGAGTGGGGCAAGAAGCTCATAATATTCCAGAAATGTCCCTCCTTATGTCAACAGGAATAAAGGAGAAACATTCTTTGGCCTTTCTCACAAAAGACTAGATAGGATTGCCTGGGGAGAGTGTAGAGGGCTCATGATCATATCTAAAGCCGCCAGTATTAAGATTTCAGATAAGGAAAGAGAAGCCAGCAAATAAGATCAAGGCCAGTGTGAGAGAAGAAAATTCGGGAGAATATCCTATTATGTAAGTCAAGAGTGAAAAGCATTTTCATGAAGGAGGGCATGACCCCTGAATCAAACACTTCTGAGGGAAGAAGGAAGAAGAAAGAGAAAGTCTTTGGCTGACATCGATGATCTTAGCAAGAGCTCTTTCAATAGAGCAGTAGGGACGGAGATGTGGTTGTAGCTCATTGTCTTGCCTGGGCTAATTGTTAAAGGATCTTTCCTGGGTATGGCATGAGTATCATGTGGGATCTGGCACCCCACATTTTGAGAGATTTGGGAATAGTAAAAGTCTAGAGAGGGGAAGAAACTCTGGGAGTCCTCAGTGAGTCCGTGCTAGAGCCACAAATGCCCAGACTCCTGGACATTTCCCCTACTTCACCACCCGCTCTCTCATTCTAGGTCCAAATTAAGTTTCAACCCTCTCTCTACCACTGACCATTGCAACACCAAATCCTTGTTGGAACCTTGAGTCTCCCCAGCTCAGGCCAATGCCAGAAGATGTCTGTCCAATTGCCAAAGTAAACCCTAAACTCCAGCCACACCCGCTTTTCAACTCCTGGGAACCTCCTGCTTCCCACTGAGGGCTCGCCTTCCTTATGACACTCAAGCAGAACTGAGCTCTTGGTAGTTCCCCTAACAGTGGTTTACATCTCCTTGACTTTGACCATACTCTGTCTTCTGCAAGGAATGTGTACGGATATGTGTGTGTGCACACACACATTCAAAACACTTCTGCAACTTGCTGTTCACCCAACAAATCTTACGTCATTGTGATGTAACTCTAACCCTCTCTTTTTAATGGTTTCAAAATACTCCTTGGTGTGATTGGACCACAGTTCATTTAGCCATTCTGCTACCAATGAGCCTCCCAAATCTTCTGTGAACAAGGGTGCAGTACACATCCTAGAATGTATGTTTCACACACTGGTACATTTGGAAGGTACTTCTCCTGGCACATTTCTACTCATTGTTCAAAAGTCACTCCAAGAATCTCTGCTTCTGAAAAAAGCATCACTGATTACCCAGAAAGAGTGAATCCCCACTCCTCTGCTCCTAGTCCTGTATGCTTACATCTCTATCGTGTTTTCAGGGGTGTGTTGACATTTCTAGTAAAAGTCTATGTGACAGGAAGCAAATGAGTGCCAGGACAGTGCTATTTATCTCTGAATCCCCTGAGGCTGGCACAAGATGCATGTCTGATAAGTATCTGTTGAATTAAATTGCAAAGAATTTGGGTTTTTGAAACCAGACTGGCTGGAGGTTGAATCACCGTGGTTCTGTCATGCACTAGTTGTGTCGCTTAGCCTCTGAGCTTAGTTTTATCATCTGTGTGTAAAGGGGAAAAATCTCCAAATGTGTACAGTTGCTGGAAGGATGAAATGAGATCACGTAGCACTCGGCCTGGCGTATGGATGGTGTTAAAAAATGGGTGCCTGTGGGTGGGGAGCACCTGTGTGGCTCAGTCGGTCAGGCGTCCAACTCTTGGTTTCAGCTCAGGTCATGATCTCACGATTTGGTTCGGGAGATCGAGCCCCACATCAGGCTCTGCACTGATCCTTGGGATTCTTTCTGCCTCTTTCTCTCTGCTACTCACCTGCTCACGTTCTCTCTCTCTCTCTCAAAATAAATAAATAAACCTTTTTCAAAAAGGATGTTATGATTGTCCTTGAGAAGGAAGCCAGATTGAGATTGAGTTGGCACTGGGCCCTTTCCATGAACCTCCAGGGTTTTCAGATAGGGAACCTCCCTAGAACACGTTGACATTTCCCTGACAAATGTCCAGATAAATCTTGCAGGTGCCAAGCTGTCTGGAACCTGTTGCCTCTACCCGTTCTTCTAAATACTGAAGCAATAAATACCTAGGTGGAGATGACTGGCTTCCAATCCCCGTGGCACACCTTGATGGGCAAACATTGTGGACATGACCCAAAACTTCTCTCCAGGCCAACACACTGAGCTGTGAAGAGGGGGCAATCAGTATTGTTTTTGGTATAGGCGTAACTGGGGCAGGAGCTGGGGAGGGGTCCTCAGGGGAGATCTTAGGCTGGTGCAATCTAAGATAACTGTCAGGTATCGATTCAGATGAGGCTTTCCGGTTTTTTTTCCTGTTTCACTCCACATTTTCCTTAGAGTCTATTCTGGGGGCTTAAGAGTATCCTGGACCATTGAATAGGGATTGATCACACAATGGCAATTTGGATCAGAGCTGAACAATGTCTTGGGGACAAATGTCTCCTTCTGCTGGACAATGCACCTGGGTCCTCATGGAACAGCAAGATAAGGTTACCTGAACACTGATTCAGCTTCTGACCCCTCATGGGGCTTCCAGGGTAGAGGTGCCAGTCTGCCTTCCTCCCTGTCTGTGGTCTCACTTCTGTCCTCATCACTGTCACTGGGAAGTTTTCATCAAGTCTGCAGTAAGAACAAAAAGAACACAAGCAGGCAAGTGAATGTGTCAACCTTCACTTAACTTAGCCATCTTTTAGCTTAATACTCATAAATGTGGCACCTTCAGTCTCGGGTTCCATAATAACCCTCTTCCCCCAAAGATGTGACTCATCTCTGCAAAAGGTGTCCTTGGGTGTGAGAGAAGAAGTTCAATGTTCTGGGGCCAGAGTGAGGGTGGAGAATTATGTGAAGCACACTGTTTATAACATCTCCAGAGTCGCCCCAGCCTCAGCTGCTGGACAAGAATTCCAAGTGATCGCCCTGTGATCCCTGCAGAGAATATCCCAGGCACCTGCTCCTGGCTCTCCTCAGTGGGGTACTCAGAGTTAGAGTGGTTTTATAGAGAAACTAAGTGTTGTGTTAGGTGAGGGTTTCTTGGTGTTTTGTCAGGTTTGGAAACTGTATGACAAGGCCTGCATGTAATTTCTTGATAAACAAACCAACCAACAAGGTGCTACTTTCCGCTAACTGCTCAGATGGGCCAGGGCCCAAGCAGATTTCTCCAGTCTAGTTGGACTTTAGTAAACCTAGAGTTCTTTTGGGACATTTCAGGGCGTTTGCTCTGCCCGTAGTCTCTGCTGCAACCATATGTATATTTTTGTTTCTTACCTGAGATGGGAGCTTGGATTAGGGGAAAGGTGGCCTTAGAATCAGAGAGACCTGTGTTCATAGCAGGATCTACTCTCTTGAGCTACTCTAATAATTGAGATCATGTATATAAAGTGCCTATGAGTTTGGTTCCTGGTGCACATGGAGGTCTCGGTCAAAGCTGGGGATGGTGTGGTTGTTGTTGATGGCAATGATGCTCTTACTCAGCTATCACTGTGTGCATATTTACTTATTGAATACCTGGGCTATGTACGGCATATGCTCATTTGTACATACAAATGCCACCATCCTTGTCCTCCTCTTGTTCATTTCCCCCATCCTGGCCACCCTTTGATTAAAGAGAATGATGAAACCAGAGTCATTTTATGACATTTCTGTGACATCTCAAAGGAGTCCAATAATTTCATCCCACTAATTGGAATGGCAAATCTCCTGACGCTGTGTCTGTAGCCTCCACCATTTTTCCACTGAACAAATATTTTTTGTAAGTCTCCTATGTGCCAGGCATTATTCCAGCAACTGGGATACAACAGAGAACAATACAAAGTCTACAGTCATGGTGAGAACATTTTAGTGGGGAAGACAGATGATAAATATGTAAACCATAGTCTAGTCTTAATGTCAGGGCCACTGTCTTTATGGGAACATCCCTTCCCCTGCTCCCAACCCCAACCCCAGCTGCAGAACCATTCCTCAGGGACTCATGAGCTGCAGACTTGGCTTCATCAGAGCTATAAAAGTACAATTCACAGCTTGGAAATCCCAATCTCTACTGAGCCAGAAACCTGGCATCACCTTTGCCTCCCCTTTCTCCCTCCCCATCACCCTCCAGAGCCAGACTCTTCCTTACCCAGGGTCCAAATCCCACTGCCACTGACAGTTTATGTAATGCTGGGATGAGTCCTGAGCTCAAGTGGCATGGTAAGACATCTGCCTGGTCAGGCCCAGGTTCGTTTCTCTAACATCTTACCATCTTTCCTTGACTCACCTAGAGTGAAATCTTCAGCCATATTGAACTCCTGGAGCTCAACTTCTTTCTCTCACCACCAAGCTTTTGCATGTGCAATTCCTTCTTTCTAGAACACACCCACCCCTTGTTCATTTGACTAATCCCACCTCATCCTTGAACTCTCAGATTCCTCCCAAACGCCTCCCTGGTTCCCCCAGTCTTGAGGAGGCTCACCTGCTAGGACCTGCACAGCACCCTGTGCTCCTCTATCATGGTGCTATATCATGTTTGCCTGTTGGCTCATCTGCTTTCCCTACTGGACAGGGAACTCCTTAATTCAGAGGAAATCTCTCTCTCACGTATTGTGTCTGAAACATGGAAGGCAGACCCAGTCATTTCATCCATTTGCAGTGACAAAACAGCCAGTGCTTTGCATCAAGGCCCATGATGGTGAAGGTCTTAATTTGACAAACAACCCTTGACTCATGTTACTGGGTCCCTTTCAGGAGGAGGGGACAATGATGAAGGAAAAACAACCTGGCTCCTCTCTCTCCATTTCTGACACAGTGTCCTATATATGGAGATCTCCTGTCTTCTCTTGCCCTCACCAACTCTCCATAGAGCAACCCCCTTTCCAAAACATGATCCCCACTTTGCCAAAGAACATCCCACCCACCCTCAATCCCAAGAGATTTTGTTTGTTTTGCTAAACTTCCTCTACATCCCTGGAGGAAAAAGGAGTATTTTTTGGTTATTTTACATCACTCAGGGAGCCACATCAGACTCTCCATGGAGGTCCATTTCATGCCCCCACTTACACACTACCCAAGGCCCTCAAAAGGGGATTGTGCCCCAGCCTAGCCAAGTGATAAAACAGCCAGCCACTTTTCTCTGCCCCCATCAGTGTCAGGGGCCAATGAGTCTTGGCCTGATGGGAGGGGGCTCTCTCCACAAAGCTCTCTTTCTCTGGCCATTTCTGCATTATATAGAATTCCCAGGGAGGGGCCTAGGTCTGGCTCTTCAACCAAGGCCAAAGGGCTCCCCAGGCCCCACCCAGTTTCTCAATGTGGGAACCACCCAGCTGGCTGCCTCCCTGGCTCACAAGCTGCAGAGAGAAAGAAAGGGCCCTTGAGAGTGGCTTTGAGTTCCCACGCAGGAAGGTGCCAGCTCAAGACAGCATGGCTTTGTGCTTGAGAGAATCTGTCTTCTTACCAGGCAGAGGGGAATCATGTCCTGTGGAGGGATCAGAAGGATCAGTGAAGGATGGCAGGGCCACCCCTGCCCCAAGCGACAGACAAACTGGAAACATACCTGCTTAAGGGAAGAAGACTCCTGACCCAAAACCTAACTCTGAGAAAAGCTGTTCCCAACCTTCTCCAAGACAATCAAAACCCCACACACCAGAGTTTCTCTACTTTAGTTATTGTTCACTCAGAAAATAGCCTCAAACTAAAAAATACCATGCATCTTAATTTTGTTCCTAATCTATATATATTTAAAGGTAGAAATAAGGATAGAGATACCCATAGATGAGCAAGATACTGTGTATAAATAGGGCTTATGCAGACCTTTTTTTTTTTTTTTTTTTTTTTTGGTGAGTGCAGCTCCTCAGGGATCTACAGATTACACTTTGCCTTCTGCCTCTAGTGAGAAGACACAGGCTATGGCAAATAGGAAAGCAAAAGCAAAGGAGAGTAGAAAGTCCTACACATGTGTTTGAACCTTCATAATTATCACTTTTCTTTGTATCAACTGCTGTTCTCTAGAATTTTAGGTTCAAAGCCTCAGACAGTTCCCACTTTTATAGACTCATGAACATTTAGAACCTGTAAGGGACACTTGAGGTCATCCAATCCAGCAAACTCTGAAGGACAAACATGATTCATGGTTCACCATATGTGTATGTGTGAGTGTATGTGTGGGGTAGGGGGTGTAAGGTGTGCGAGAGTAAGTACACATGAGTGAATGTGTTAATGTGTGTGTGGGAATGAGGATTTTGTTTTTGCAGGGAATGGAAAGAAGGCCTAGTGAGGATCCCAAAAAGCCCTAACCAGTACCCCCAAGAACCTCTGTAAATTAAAAAACAAAACAAAACTTTGAAAACAAGGGAGCAAATTGAAGCTAATTTAACCTCATCACTTTATAAATGTGGAAACTGCAACCCACTGAAGAAAGAGATGTGCCAAATAGCTTTATATTGTCAGGGCTACGAACCAGGTCTCCTGACTTCCAGTTGGTCTACCATGCTTTGCTCCATTAGCAGAATTACTCTCCCCATTCTTGAACATCTGCAGTGGTCACCCAAGGTGTGTGCTGTCCAGCTTCATCTTTTTAGAAAGTGTGCCCACTCATTTATGCCTTCCTACTCCCCACTCCCTACACTTATCTCACTGCTCCAAAAATTTGCCTCATCGTTCATTATGAGAGTAACACATACTCAGTTGTGTAAAATTCAGTCTCCACGTTGTATGAAATCCACATATACACATTCTGCAGTTGTGGTTCTCTTGCATAGCATGCTTTCTGACAATGAGTCTCCAGGGAGAGCAGCTGAACCAAGATGGGCCAATCAGGGTTCCTCCCTGATAGTACTGAAAACAGAATGCAGAGGGTCATCCCTTTCTGCTGTAAGCTGTGAAACTTGTCTTGTGTTAAGAGTCAGTCTGCAGCAAGAGACTAAATCTGAAATACAGAGAAGTCGGGTTAAAAGACATGAACAAACCCTGTTTCCAGCTTTTCTGAGGTCCAGTTTCATCTCTGGGCATCCTGTAGCTTGAATGTTTAACCTTCCCTTGGATTTTGTGAACCAGTACACTCTCCTTTGCATTTAAATTAATTGATTGAAGGGAGGTCTCTTACCCCTTGTTACCCAAAGCCAAAGAACAACAGTATAACCATATCCCCTCAACCTTTTTGGCATTCACTTCTCAAATCTCCATTCTTCTTTTAATCAGATATATTTTACCATAAAAATCAATGCATGTGAAAATGCTATATTTAGTTCTAACTTCCAGGTTAGGAACAGGAGAACTTAGAAGCATATAAGAAAACAGAGGGAAAAGTGGAAATAAAGCAAGTCTTCTGACTACCAATGTAGACTCTTTCAAAGAAACCGTGATGATGTCTATTAATTGGTATGAGTAACAGAGAGCCAAAACATTATGCCTTAAATATGATGAAGGTTTAATTTTCTTGTGCATTGAGGTCCCAAAGTAGCCAGTCCACATCTGGATGGCTCTGCTCCATGAAGACCTGAGGACCCATCTCCTTCTAGCTTACTGCCTTCGTTCCACTCTTAAGTTTCCTTATCTGCAAAATGTAGATATTGATATATTATGGCCCAAGATGGCTGCTTCTGTCTCTACCATCACATCTGCATTTCAGCCAACAGGAAGGAGAAAAAGGTTGAAGAAGAGGGAAAAAATATTTGTGTCATCTCCCCTTAAGGAAGTTTCTCAGAGGCTGCCATATGATTCTTTCACTTAAATCGCAGTTGCCAGAACATAGTCATATGGCCACATCCCATTTGAAAGGAGCCTGGGAAATATATCCTTGAGTCTGGGCAGCCATATATACAACTACAAATTAATAGTTCTTTAACCATGGAAGAAGAGACTGGATATTAGAAAACAATGTGCCCACCATTATTGTTATAATTCTTACGTTTAGCAGTTCTGCCATTTTTCTAGAGGTTACTCCAACTGTTGCCAAGTGGAAAGCGTGGTTCTCTCAGAACCTGTTCTCTCCCCACTGTCCTCTTTACACATACTTCATCTTTATGACTCCAAGTGGTTTGCAGAAATGGGGAAAGTAGAGTGAACCTCACTTGGAGTTTGGGGCCAAATGGATCTGTTAAATAACTCTGGAACAGAACCTATGGTTCAGTTTGTCTCTTTCCCAAAGAATTTTGGCCCTAACCCTAGCCAGCCTGCCAGCTCACAAGAGATGACAAGCTAGAAAGTGTGAATGACTCAGTTCCTACACATGCTACTCCCACCCCCATTTTATTAGAGAAATATCTTCTGACAAGACTTTTTGTAAGGGCAAGTCTGATCCACTCATCATTCATTTATTTATTCAACACATAGTTTTCAGAAGCAGGATGGTGGTTAAAAGGACTGTCCCTACAGTCTATCTACCTGGCTTCAAATCCCAGATCTACAGGCTCAGAGAAATTACATAATGTTTCTACAACTGGGTACCCTTACCTTAAAAATACAGATTTATGTACCTGTTTCATAGGATTTTTGTGAAATTACAACAGGTAACCCAGGTCAGGCATGTAACAGTAAGAGCTCAATAAATGTTGGCTATTTTATTAAGTGCCTACTATGTGCCAGGACTGTGTTAAGAGTATGGGAAATACAAGAGTGAGTCCTTGTAGTCATGTGGTTCCTGGAAACACAGGTACCATGAGCTTGGACCCACTGGATCCCATGGGAGCAATTGGTAGCAGCGTCTGAGCACTGAGACCTTTAACAGAGCAGAGAGCAAGATCCTGGAGGGCAGAGGGATCATAGGAAGCAAAACCCCTACTTCCTTTTTCTTTTCCCTGCCCTCCTCCCAAAATAGATCACCTAAAGCATTTTTGTGCATTGTGTGTTGTGTTGGGATGGTCTTAATTCCATGCCCAGGAAGTCCCTTTACATCAGTTCTGCAAGGGTCTTGCTGCCTCCTTGAAATACTAGCAGCTTCCAGCAACAGCAAAAGCCACAGAAAGGAAAGAAGGTACAAGAGAGGGAGAAGAGACAAAGCTAATTGTCATTTTCATTGAAAAGCCAATAACAATTAACAGTGCCCCTTTTACCCCCATGATAAACAATTGATTACTTTTTTTAAAAAGCTAATTTAGAATCTTGACATATACTTTATTTTCTGCACCTACAAGGTGATTTTTCAAACATTTATCTCATTACTAATTATAAAAGTAATATGTGCTCATATAGAATTCAAACACTGAAAAGGAAGAAAAGTAAAGCAAATGACACACACATACATACAGTAGTCACACCAAACACATATTTAATGTGCTCAGAGAAAAGAGACAGAAATGGAGAGTGACAGAGACAAGCACTTTACATAGTGCAGGAAGTTCCTTCCCCATTTCCCCTCAATGAGCATACACTCCAGAGGAGGCCCAGGAAGAGAGATGCATCCCTGTTGTTCCCACAGGAACTGATACCGACTGAAGGGCATTTAGCATTTTACAACACAGTGGGTAGTTCTCATGTAGCATAGACCCAAAATACAGTCTAATAATTACTTTATCTGTGGTCAGTGGAAAAACAAGGACTCTGTTCCAGTATTGGAGGAAAGCATTGAAAGATGACAGAACTTTGATACTGTCTCTTATAGGTCATAGTAGGGGTTTTCTAGGGTAATTTTCACTATATGTATCATTTTTGTCTTATACTTTAGAATCAAATTCTACAACATACAACAGAACCAACAAACAATCCCTTCCTCCCTTCCATCTGCCTGTCTGTCCTTTCTTCCTTCTTTCCTTCTTCCCTCCCTCCTTCCCTTCCTCCTTCCTTCCTTCCTTCCTTCCTTCCTTCCTTCCTTCCACCCATCCTCATGCCCTCTCTTCCTTTCTTCTTTCCTTTCTTCCATCATGCTTTCTTTAATACCAGTGGGATAATGTCATGCATAGTGTTGGGCAGTTTTCACCTCACAAATATCTTGACATATTTTTCCATCAGCATGGAGTAGTCTATAGAAGTAAAATTTATTAAACCAGCCCCTGCTGACATACAAAAGTGCTACAAAGTCTTTGCACACGTATCTTTGTATACTTGGTGAGGATTTTTGTAGGATAAGTTCTTTGAAGTGCATTGCTGGATCAAAGGCTATGCACATTTTAATTTGCTAAATGGCCAGTTGCCTTCCAGATATACACCAGTGTATACTTCAGTGTGTATTCACTTTCTTCCCCATAAACAATCATATAAAGGCTATTCACCTGTTTCTTATTTTGCTTACTTTTCTGTTAGAGTGTAGTTAAATCAAGGTGAAGGAAGGTGAAGGTCAGGGAGGGCTTCTAAGAGGATATGACTGTTAAACCAAACCTTGAAAGATGGCCTGATTTTTCAACCAAGATAAATTGGCAAAGGACACTCCAAGTGGAGGCGAGAATAGGAGGTCAGAGAGGCTCATGGGGCATGGCTGAGTGCTCCATTATATCTGGGTAAATCATTGGCCGTTGGTCATCTATGACTTAACTCTCATGGCAGGTTCAGACACTTGAGTAAAATGCACAAAAACAGACAAATAAGCAGCTACATTCTAACGAGAGAAAACAGAAATTCCATAGCATATAAAGCCAACTACATGGCATGATAGATGGTGATAAGTGCTACAGGGAATAAAGACCAGAGAAAGGGACAGAGAAATGTGCCTACAGGCTTCAGTAGGTGATCAGGGAAGGCCTTGTGAGAAGGTGGCATTTAATAATAACGTGTAGGGAGTGAAGGAGTGAACCTTGCAGATTTCTGGGGAAAGAGCATTCCACAGAAAGGGTACAAAAGGAGAAAGGCCCGAAGGTGGGAGAATCTCAGGTGAATTGGAGGAAGAGCAAGGAGGCCACATGACTGGAGCAGAGCCAGTGACTGAGGGGGATAAGTGAGGGCTAAGGTCCAAGAGGCCCCAGGACTGGATGCTGGCAGGTTCTGCAGCCATTATAAGGGTTGGGCTGCTTTTCAGCATTAGATGAGAAACCATCGGGAGGTTTTGAGCAAAGGGGTGACACATTCTGGCATATGGTTTAAGGAGATCATTCTGGCTAAAAGAAAGATGAGGGCCAAAATGGGGAGACCAGTCCAGAAGTTATAGGAATAATCCAGGTGAGTGATGATAGTGACTTGGACCTCAAAGCAAGGCAGTGGGGTGGTAGGAAAGGGTAAAATTCTGGGTATATTTTGAAGGCAGAGCCTTTAGGATTTGCCCATGCATTGGACATGAGATATAAAAGGTTTTGACCTAAGCAACTGGAATGATTAAGCTGCCATTAACAGAGGTGGGGAGCACTTTTTGGGCAAAGAGGTATCCAGGGGTTGATTTTTTGTCTTAAATGTGTGATTCCTGTTAGACATTGGAGTGGAGATGTCCAGTAGGCCATCAGATATGTTGGAAGGAATTCAGGGAGAGGTCAGGGCTAGAAATATAAATAGATGAG
Source organism: Neofelis nebulosa (assembly GCF_028018385.1). Lineage (NCBI taxonomy): Eukaryota > Metazoa > Chordata > Mammalia > Carnivora > Felidae > Neofelis > Neofelis nebulosa. The sequence continues at coordinate 14,669,999 of NC_080789.1, forward strand.
TCATTAGCATGTAGATTGTTTTAAGGCTCATTAGACTAGATGAGATCACTAAAGGAATGAGCGTGGACATAAAAAGAGAAAAGGTCAGAGAACTGACCCCTGAGACACTTTAATGTTACAAAGTCAGGAAGGTGGAGACTAAGGGAGGTGGAATGTGGGAGGCCAAGCAAAGCAAGTGTTTGATTGAATAGTGTCTGCTAAGTCAAAAAACATGAGGACTCAAACACTGTCCACTTGATCTTCCCTAGAACACAACATCTTACTTTTAACCAAGTGCTGGTCCAGTCTCCCTGGCCTTGGATCAAAACCATATTAGTTTGCATATCAATCCCCATGTACTGAGCAGATGGTTTGACCTCCATAGGAGTATCTTATTTCCAAGTCCTAAGGTAGGATTCCTCACAGACGGAAGAGCACATATCATGTGCAGAACACTAGACTTAAGAAAAGAATGGGGTTGGGATGCCTGGGTGGCTCAGTCGGTTAAGCGTCTGACTTCGGCTCAGGTCATGATCTCACAGTCCGTGAGTTCGAGCCCCACGTCAGGCTCTGTGCTGACAGCTCATAGCCTGGAGCCTGCTTCAGATTCTGTGTCTCCTTCTCTCTCTCACCCTCCCCCATTCAGGCTCTGTCTCTCTCTGTCTCAAAAATAAATAAACGTTAAAAAAAAAAAAAAGAAAAGAAAAGAATGGGGTCATGTGACCTGAGTTCTAACCCTAGCTTAACCATTTGCATCTCAAGTGACCTTGAGACCACTTCTGGCTCTCAGCTTCTTCAAATGCAATATGGTGGGTGATGAACAGAGAAGGCCTGACCAGGGGACCACTGAGATGCTTTTCATATCCACTACTCAAAGCCAAAACTCAAAGACACTTCCCTCTCTCTCAATCCAGGCTAACTACATAATTTGCAAGGTCCCTTGTTCAAAACGCAGGGGAGATGTACCATCAAAGGTACTAAAATATAAAGCTTTTCCTTTTTCCCATGGTCTCTCTCTTTCTCTCTCTCCCAACTTGTATTTTTTTTTAATTTTGCTATTTAATAGCATTCTAACTACAAAAAGTTAATAAACAAATTTTTAAATCATAAGCATGGATTTTACCACTTGCTTTTAGATTGTGCAATGCCAAATTGATAGGAAAATGTAAGAGCATTTAACTCACATACAGAATCAATGAAATTCATATTTCATAGCCCACACATGTGTATTTCCTTTTTACCAGAATAGTAGAAAGGCATCACAAAACCAGACATTTTATTCCACTTCTCAATATGTGTGCAGTCTACCAACATTCTCTACTTTTGGCTTATTGATGGGTAGGGAAAGACTGGAAGGAGGAACTGTGGGTTGTCTTATCTTTCTCTTTCCTTCAGCATAAGTTTTTGGCCAATAGGAAAGATAAGGAGAGGACTTCTTGGTTGTTTTTCTTAGGACACCAGTGCCTTCTTTCTGCATTTGAGGCAAGTGCTGGTTCGAACAGCAAGTATAGCACTTCCTACTTACTCAGCTGTAGATGTTACAGACTTAACTTGTGCTTGCTATGAGTGTCAATGAACTCCCATGTGTCACAGGCCCACTGGGATTCCATTCTCGTGGGCTGTAGGAGGCTGTCTGTGAATGGGATGGCAAGGAACAGCAGAGGACACACACATTGCACATATCTCCTTTCCTAATGTACATGCTCCATTATCACCACTTACTATACACAATCTCACAGTCTCAAAGGTGAGATTATTAAGTACTTCAAGGTGGCAATAGCATAGAATTAAACCAAGCGGGGGGCCCTTTTGAGTGTGAGGCTCTGTGCACCTGCCTAGGTCATGCATCCAGGAAGCTCACCCTACTGTCAGTCTCCCTCTGCAAACACCATCATGGCACTGATCACATTGTCCATGAGGCTTGTTTTTTTTGTTTTTGTTTTTTGTGTCCATCTTCCCCATTAGACTGTAAGGCATTTGGCTCAGTTATAGTGCCAGTATCTAGCACAGTGCATGATACATAGTAGGTACTCATCAAATGTTTGTGGGATGAATATTACTACAAGTCATTCTCTAATGCCCTAGCCCACAACCACTAGTGGATCTTTTCCTTGACAGTTCCTATCTCCTCTCATGTTATTCATTCATCATCTTCAGAAGCTCACAGTCTGGAGCAAGAATAGACATTGAAATAGAAAATTCATTCATCCCTTAATGCAATTCAGTACCAAGCACAGTGCCTGGCACACAGAACATGTTCAATGAGTACTTGTTATGAGTAAGACACAGTAAAGTCTAATGGAGAAGGGAGATAATTCAGCATTGAAAATGGAGTCCAGTGAGTTATGTTACAGAAACTTATTGAAGGCACCATGGAGACACAAGGAAAAGACAACTAACTCAGCCTTCAACTTCCGAGAAGGTTTCTCAGAAGAGGCATCTTCTTACAGGATAATGTGCCCTGAAAAGAAAGGCCTTGCAAGCAGAGCAAGAAGCACATGGGAAGACCTCAAGATATGTAAGAATGTGGCTATCTTGGGCACTTGTATACTGTTGGAGCCGAGTGTGATGGGAGAGGCAGTGCGAGATGAGGGTAGAGAGGGAGCTAATTAGGACTCAGTGTATGCAGTAGCAGTGGAACAAAGTGCTCTATAAGAACAAAAGAATGAGCTGCTAATTTCTCTTAAGGGCAATGACAGTTGGACTCAGTCTGATGGGTGAGTAGGAGTTTGCCTGAGAGAAAGAGTATGAATAGTATCCTAAATGAGGAGAATGGCCTGGAGTAATAACAAAAGGGCCTTTTGTCTTTAGGAAATGGTAAGGATTCAGTGTGGCTCAAGTGGGGAGTGTGCTGAGATGCATAATAAAAATAACAGCTCACATTTATTGAGCATTTACTATGTACCAGGCATTGTGCTAATGCAATTGAATTAACTCATTTCCTCTTAATGGTAGTCTTATGAAGTAGGTATTTTTATTATCCCCATTTTACAGATGGGGAAATTGGAAGGTTAGGTAACTTGATCAAGGCCCCATAGCTAGTTAAGTGGCATATCTGGGAGTTGAGCCCAGGTCTGTGAGATTCCAAGGCACATGCTTCAAAGCATTAGCTATAGTCTTCCCATCTTGCTTGGCAATAAAGTCAAAGCGATCAAAGAACTTTGGAGGAAAATGGTGAGTTCAGTTTGGGGCATCCAGCAAAGATGCTGAGAAGGCAGCTGTACATACGTTTGTAGCTCAGATCTGGGAGTCATCAGCTAATTTTTAGGCACTGAAACCATGAACATGTTTATGGGCCTAGGACAGAACCTTCTGCAACTTGGACGTTTGAGAGCCAGATAGGGAGCAAAGGGTGCTGAAAAGGAGAAGCTAGAGAGGTAAGAAGGCAAAACAGAGGGGTGCTGACTGGAAGCCAGTGGGCACCAGCGTCACATACTGCAGAGACAGCCAGTCAGTCAAGGACTGCAAAACGGCCTGTAGATTTTGCAAATGACCTCAGAAGTGACCCTATACAGGCCAGTTTCCTGAGACTGGTAGATAAGGGCAAAGGGACAATTGATAGATTTATAATGAAACTTAGTATGACTTCTCATTTTTCACTACTCATGAAAAAAAAATCCATCCTTTGTCAAACTACATTTCCTGATTTGGGGTAGAGGAAAATGCAGTCACTGAAGCAAGACGTCAGATATAACTTGGCTGTGGGATCTTTGGCAAGCCTCTTCCCTTCTTGGGGCCTCAGTTTCCTCATCTGTAGACAAAGGTATTGGAAGAGACATACGCTAAGATTTTCTCCCGGGTCCAAAATTTGATTCTCCTCCATTCCAGATGGCCTTTGGGGATGCTGGTGTTGATAGGGAAGGTGAAATAGGACTCAGGCACAGGAAAAGAGAAGCCCCCTCCCCCTTAACCGCTGCAGTCCTCTCGTGGGACTTGTTCCCTCTCGGTCTTATTTTCTCCCCAGTCTTCCAAGGCAGCTATTGGAGCCAATGATGAGAAACACATGTTTCTGGGCAGCCCTCGTGTTGCACAGTGCCGCCATGGGGAGGGCAAAAAAGAAAGGAAAAAAAAAGAGGAAGGAAAGAAAAGAGCTTTGGTATTCACAGCCTCCACAGACAATTCCCCCATTGATGTGCTGTGAGTCACGGCGGGCCGCCAGGCCATCGCGGTTTCTGAATCACTTCCTCCAAGAGGGGCTCTCCACTTGTTCCCGGGCTGGCGTTGGCCAGGGCGGGAATGCAATGGGCCCTTGGGAGTGCCTCTGACTGCTTTCCTCTTTGCTGGAGCTCCAGCAGCAGAGGCAGAGGTGCCAGGAAGCAGGGGTCAGGGCCTCGACGGAAGGTGGCAGAGAAGCAGGTTGAACCTGCTCGTTCCAGTTGGTGGACCCTCTTACAGTGCTAAAACTCATGCCTCCCTCCCTGGGTAGAGATGTTAAGTGAGGCAGAAACCCAATTTAAAGGCCACACTTTTCTCCAACAGGCACCAGAGTCAACCAGATCTGGATTTTCCATCTTCTCTACCTAGACTTTCTGGCTATGGGGACAAGGCTGATCTCTTTTGGGCAGAGGTAGATGTAAAGTTGATCCTGGCCATTCCCCCAACAACTCACATTAGGATATTTTGGACTGTATCTCTTGGTCTCCCATCTTTTTAATTTCCATTTTTGAGGACAAGGATATTAATGGCCCAGAATGCCCTCACTAAGGGTCATGGTAGTCAAGTGAGAGTCTGTTTTAAGTTCTTGCTTAGGATAAACTCCATTCATTCAACAGAGGTTTGTCTTCATTCTGAGCCAGATTCTGTGTAGGCATCAGGTGTTCTGATAGGAAATGGATATGGTCCTAGCTGTACAGAAGATAAAGACTGATAAATCAACAATGCAAATTCAATATGGCAGGTGCTCTGGTGGAAGGGCCCAGAGATCATCAAACACAAATTTAGGGATGGGGGAGCCCAGGGAAGGCGTCCAGAAAGATCTTCTGGATTGAATAAAGTGACATTTAGTGTCATTTTCCTTTGTCAGCCACCATTGCTTCCCGTCCCCCCCAGGACTTTCCAGAAGGTCAGTACTTTGACTGAACACTGGAGATGAGACCTACTCTCAATCCTTCTAAGAGATGAAGTGACCTCTCTCCTCCACGTCAACAGAGGGCACTGTTCCCCAATGGCCTTAGCTGTTTGGGAATTTACTAGAATGCCGCCATCTTGTGGGCACACTGAGCCATATTCATTTTACAGCTCTACTGCTCCTGGGGCACTTAGAGATGGGTTGACCCTGGAAGCAATACCCAAACGAAACAGGGTCCGGTATGGCTACTTATCTAATTGTAAACAAGATCTTTTAAGTAGTCCTTCTGTCCATATTTAGCTGGCTGGTCTCCCCTTAAGGAGGTGGTTTTGGATAAAAAGCTTCTTTAGAACAGGCACTGTATCTTAACCTTCTCTATGTCTCTCATAGCTTCTACAAAAAGATCAGGAAACTAATAGGTGCTGAGAACATAGATGTTAAATGGAAACAATTGCTGTAAACAATCATCCTGAATGATGGCAAGGGCTGTGTCTGTCTTGTACCAGTGTGTCCATAGCATCTAGCACAGTGCCTGGCCCTACAAAAATACGTTGAACAAATGAGCAAAATCAGACACGTGAAAGTAAAGTTCCAGAAACAGCAAACATTGTTTGCTGGAGAATGGAGATACTGTCTACATTGTCTGATAGAACCCCCTTTTTCTTGGGTGCATCACAGAAAGGTACAATGCCTTGACCAAGGTCACACAGCTAGTCTCAGAGCTGGGACTGGTGGGCATGTCAACTGACTTGCCACTATGGTTGTCTGGCAGGCTCAGCCCACGCTTACATGAGGAACAAAGCAAAGCAGCCCATTTGTCTAGACCAGGCACTTGTCTAGAGTTATACCTGGTGGAAGAGCTTTCCAGGGAGAATTCTTGAAATACCTTTTCAAGGACTCTTATACTGGCCCATGCTTCTGGGGAAATAAGGAATCCTAGATAGTGTGCTGAATATAGAGATACAAGATGTCTGGCAATCCAAGGAATATAGAAACAGCTAAAACACAGTCACTGGACACAAGAGAATGTGATGCAGAAGGTGCCACAGCCATATCTTAGGGTCACATGTGTCCCTTGCCTCCCAGGAGAGCTTGTGAAATAACATAACCCATGTGCTGATGGTGTGTGAACTTGAACTTCAGGGTAGGTGGTGGTCATCCAGATGGAAAGAGCAGCCTGGTCCACATATAAGAACAAAGAGTCTGGCTGTCTCCCCAACACACCCCCAGTGACCTCATTCTCTCAAATCCACCCTCTGCCTGGTGCCACACTGATTTTTCTGACAATTCCCTGCTTAGACCATTGGTGCCCCCCCCCCCATTGCCAGTAGGATAGAATCCGAATCCCTTTGCCTTGCTTTATCATTTGGCCTCACTCCACCCCCCTAGCCATATGTTTCCTCCCTAACTGCCTAGCCCTTGACACCTTGATCACACTGTCTGCCTGTCTTGAGTGGATTAAGTGGAGTCCTAGCCTCACCACTCATTATCACTGTTACCTTAAGGAAATCACTTAACTCTCTGTGCCTCCATTTCCTCATCTGTAAAATGGAGATCCCAATAGCATCTTCCAGACTGGGTCATTGTGAGGATCAATTGAGTTCAGCTTGTGAAGCCTCTAACCAGTGCTTAGCACATGTGTGTTGTCAGTATATGTTAGGAATAGTTACTATTATTATCCCTAAATCCACCACGCTTCCTCATGCTCCCATCCCTTTGCACATTCTATTCCCTGTGCCTGAAAGGTCCTTCCCTACCCTGTCCCTCAGATGGACAACAGCTCATACTTCAAGAGCCAGCTTAATGGCCCCTTTGTTAGCCACAGATGAAGTTAACTTCACCCTCATCATTGTATACACTCTATTGCTTGTTCATCAGAAATTCCATTGACACCTTGAAACTCCCCATCAGTCACATGGGGTAATGGCACCTGTGGATCATGATGCCTCGTGGATCAGATGGATGACTCCGTAGTCATCCTACAGGCTGTGCAAATTACAGAGCCCTTGACAAGCATGAGAGATGTATGTTTTTGTGATTTCAGAAGGGATGTCAGCTGCCCTGCTTCTGACCTGCCATGGCAGGACCAACCAGTCCCTCACTGTAGTGACCCAAGCCCCAACTTCCAGCAGTGCCCCCTCCCTCTGCAGCTCCCTCTGCACTCCTGCTCACCCACACTTGCTTCCCAGGCGCTGGCAGCTCCTGCCCACCCTTCCAAGGAAGGCATAGGCTGGGGAGCCCTGGGGACCCAACATGCTCCTCACCCACCTACCCCCTCTGGCTTCTCCCCAACTCTGGGAGCCACCCTGACTGCCCTCCTCTCTCCAGTAAGGCTCTGCCTTAACTTTAAAAAGTAAATTCTGCTGTGTTTACCATAATAATGTAAAGGCCCCTTCCTGGGTCCCCACTAGCTCTCCCTTGTTCCTCCCTCCTCCCCCGCAGCTTGCTTTAATGTCCTCAAATCCATCTCAGGGCCTTTAGCAAGCCTTCCTCCATGCACTCATCAAGCATTGTGTGAGGTACTTACTCTCTGCAAGGAATTGTGGGAGATTTAGCAATGAATAGATGTAAACACCAGGCTGGGGGACAGAAGGGGATGGCAAACATGTGTTGAGGGTCTGCTCCTTACCAGCATAATGTCAGATACTTAGGTTATTCCCCTGAATTTGCACCCCTCGGGGTAGGTTCTATTACATAATCCCCACTTCACCGTGGACACAGCTGAGATTAGGGAATTTACCTAAAGTTAGTAAATTTTATCTCTGCCTACTCACTGGCAGAGATAAAATTGAAAACCTGCCTCATTTCCCTAAGCCATGCTCTCATACAGCAGACAGCACATGCAATACACTGGTAAGTGGGATACAGAGCCCAGTGATAAGCATTCTGAAGGTAGGATCAGGGCAGATAGGATCTTTGTCAACTGTCATCACACATGCCCAGGATTGCTGAATGTCTCCCGTGTTCTTTAGCCCCAGACTTGCTGAGGTAAACTACAAATCTGTCATTTGAGTTGTATGATGTCTCCCTGTTCCCTAAACCGGATACCAGGGGACTGGGCGGCACAAAGAATGCTATAGCAAAAACTTACAAAGAATGTGTTACACGTGAGAGTTTCGTCTTTATGTGCACTAACTCAGTGCCACAACCTGATGAAGTTAGTACTGTTGTTATCATCATTTCAGTGATAAAGACACAGGCACAGAGAGTGAAGGAACTTGCCTAAGATTACACAGCTAGAGGTGGCTGAGCTGGGACTTGAGCCCACAGAGGCTGGCTTTGGAGTTTGGGATCTTAGTGACTTTACTGTACTGCCTCTCAATGATTTAAGATGCAAATACCCTCTGGGCAGGACACTTGCTGTGTGCTGGACGCCATGCTAGATGCGGGGGATACAGTGGCAAGGAATTTTGCATGCTCCATGCCCTAAAGTAGCCCAACTTCTGAGGAGGGAACCAGGAAGCTATAAAACTGGCAGCTTCAATACAGTTCTGCCAGTGTCCTGGATGCCAAGAGGTGCAAGATTAGGAGTGGGCTCTAAATTCTGTCCAAGTTAGAATCTCTGTTCCCCCACTTCCCAGCTGTGTGATCTTGGGCATGTTAACAAACATCTCTGTGTCTCTATAATGTCAGCATCTATACCTCAGAGCATCACTCTGGGAATGATTACATGAGATAATATGGACAAATGGGTTACCTTAGTATGACATACTGCTTAGGTTTGATTCCTGATTCCATCAATTCCCAGCTCTGTGATCTTGAGCATGTTACTTCTCTGTGCCCCAGTTTCTTCATCTATAGAGTGGGAACAATAGTATCTACCTCACAGGGTCCAGTGTAGAATGGGTTAATGTAAAACATGTAATCTGAGCACTCATTGTAAAATAACTGTCATTAATAGTTAAGACTCTCTCCTCCCAGGTATCACCAAGTGTTACCACTAAGTATGCCCTGCTTCCTCATGCTTCCATCTCTTTGCACATGCTGTTCCCTATACCTGGAATGCCCATCCCTACCTTCTCTCTCAGATGGACAATGGCTCATTCTTCAAGGTCCAGCTCAATGTCGCCCTTTGCTGCCTTTCGTAGCCCTGGGGAAGTTAATTATCTCACCTTTGCACATACCCTTATTTTCACCATCCTCCTTTGTGCCTAGCAAAGAGATGTGGCTAAATTCTGAGGAGTCTGTGACACTTTTTTTCTATTTCTGCATTGAATTGTGTTGCTTAGGATCACAGAGGACTGCTGGTGGACTCTAAAGTTTAGTAATGAGCTTAAAAATTAGATGTCATATGAGGGAGTTATCAGAGACTATCCCCAAATATAGTGCCTATCTATACTGAATATGCAGTTTAATCCATATTTAATATTACCATTAGTCTACTGTGCAATGTTATATATTGGCTAATGCTCTAAAGCTTGTTGTTTTCTAACACACCTCATGTGTATTCTGCTGGGATGTATTTTGTTTGTTCCTGAGACCCTGAAGAAAGAATTAAAACAGGTATTTAGTAGGAACTGAGAAACAGTCTTACAACGAATCCTACATTCTTTCATGTGTACTCATGCTTGCATCCGTTCATTCACAAGGACTTTTTATTACTTCTATAACACAAGGTGCTATAAACACCTTTTCTAACAATTATATATCAGGCTGACAGGCTTTAGCTACACTCAGATGTACAAAGGAATTGTTCATTACTTATTTTCTAGAATTTCATAGGCATCCTCACCCCACGGATAGTGGGTAGAGAAACTTAGACTTGTCAATTAGTAATATCTCGGCCTATTATGGTTTGGATAGTCTCCTTTCAGTTTATGGGTTCAGTCTATCACAGGTATAACTCCAACAGAGCTGGGCTAAGTGGTGTCTTTGGGATGACTAGATCCCTTTGGATAAATACTCAATCTTTCAAATTCCCACCTCGTTCCCAAGACATGTCTGGGTATATTGGGGCTTACTGTGTCTTTGGGGCAAGGAAGGAGCAGGGGGAGAGAAGGTGGGGGTCTTCTGACCTCATAATGGTCTTTGGCTAGTCTGCACTGGGGGGTGGGGGAGGGCTGTGGGTCTGAACTTGGGCCATGTTTGGTTGGCAACTGAGGCAATCTTCCTCAGCAAGAGCCCCAGCCAGAGCCTCCACTAAGTTCTAAATGCCCCTCAGGTACTTATGGAAGCCCCTGGTTCCTTTCCACGTCACAGGAGAACTGAAGGTATCTCCAGAATGCGGACTCAGGCTCTCTCAAGCTGAGGCTGACAGAGTGGGAGTGAATGGGGGTGGGGAGGATGCCCATGAGGGTGTCTCTTCCCGGAAGTCCAAACGAGAATCAGGCAGAAGCCCCTTACCTTCCTCATCAGCTTTCTCCTCAACCCAGAGAGGTCCTGTGAGACGGCACTTGAGCTCAGAGGCGATGTTGGCACCTAGCTTCTCACCAGCCCCTCCTTCCGCTTCTCTCTCTCCCTGTCCTCCACTCACAGACCCTTGAAGTGGAGAAAGCCAAGTTTATTCTTCCTCCTCTCTGGAATTAACACATCATGTCATCCTCCCGCAGGCATTTGCCCTTGTGGTTCAGCCCCAAAAGCAACCTATACACAAGTAACTACAATATGAGGTAGAAAGTATAAAAGTCAAGAGAGGACAAGGGACAGGCACTGGGAAGTTCCAAGGGGTGGACCCCAACCCCAGCACAGAGAAGTAAACAGACGAACAAGTAGGAGAGAACTAGGCCCGGGGTCTTGGGAGAAGCATGCTTTACTGGATATTGACCTATGATCAGAGGCCCTTCTGAGAGCGACACAGCAGGGCAAAAGCTCATAGAAAGGCATGAGTCAAGTTTTCCTTTTGGATGGCATGTGGAGGACATGATGGGGGCCAGATCACAGGAGGTTTTGAATGTGGAGTCCAAGAACTCGATTTGGGGGTCCCTTTTTTTTTTAACATTTATTTATTTTTGAGAGACAGACAAGGAGTGGGGGAGGGGCAGAGAGAGAGGGAGACACAGAATCCAAAGCAGGCTCCAGGCCCCGAGCTGTAAGCACAGAGCCTGACACGGGGCTTGAACTGACAAACTGTGAGATCATGACCTGAGCTGAAGTCAGACGCTTAACCGACTGAGCCACCCAGGCGCCCCTGGGGGTCCCTTGAGGAGGTCACCATTGACAGATACATTTTCTAAATCAGGTATGACTGGAGCCAGGCTTTGAAAAGGTGAGAAGGCAGCAGAGTGAGCAGGATGGAGCTGAGACTAATAGCACAGTCCAGACCAAACATAGGGTGAGGGGAATAGATACATGGTAAGGAGGGATGAAGAATATGAAACAGACAATAAGAGCTCTAGGCAACCAGGTGGGTCCAGGCTGCTCCTCACAGACTTACCTCATTGCTGTGACCAGTCTTATCTCTCAGGCCTGGGCCTAGCAGCAGCCATCTGGGCAGTGTAGCCCCCAGTAGGGTCCAAGGAGCTGGCATTAAAGCCAGGACAGAAAGGTCCTCTGCACAGTCTAGGCAAGCAGTTTCTAGAAGAAGTCATGGGCAAGGTCGGGCAGGTACTGAAGGTTCAATGTCACTCGTTCACAGAAAATACCTATCTCTTATATTCCATGGGCCAGAGATCAAAGGTGGGGGTGGGGCACCTGGGTGGCTCAGTCAGTTGAGCATCTGACTCTTAATTTTGGCTCAGGTCATGATCTCACAGTGGTGGGATCAAGCTCCGAGTTGAGCTCCATACTGGGTGCTGCAACCTGCGTGGGATTCTCTCTGTCTGTCTCTCTCCCAAAAACAAACAAACAAACAAACATCAAAGGGTGGGAAAGGAAGCAGGGAGGTGGAGACGTATGTTTATTGAGCACTCCCTCTAATCTTCAGGTACTATTTGAAGATTAAAAAAATTGAGGCTCAGAGATGTTGAGCAATTTTCTCAAGGTCACAAAGCTAGCAAATGGCAGTGTAAGAATGTGCACCCAAGTCTTTCTGACCAAATTCACAGAGTATACTGTCTTCTCTAAAGCACACTTTCCCACCTCCTGACCCCTAACCTTTCTCTCTGTGTCTCCTGATTGGAAGCTGTCTGCCGTGTAAGAGCAAACTAAAATTGTCACCTACTGGAATACCCCCATAAAAACACAGCTGCTCCCTAAAGACAGACCCTGTGCCAGGATTTGGCTAGAATTAGGGTCCCAATATTTGTGTCATAACTTGTTTTCTTACCTTCTTCTTACTTTTTTCTTACCTTGTTTTTTAAAGGAGAGAGGGAGAACATGTATGGGGCTTGGAAAAAAAACAGTGGCGGGAAGGCAACTTGATAACTGATGATTTTCTGAGTGCTTCAGCCTGAAGGAAACCAACAGCTGCAACATATTGGTTACATGGAAATCATTAAGTCATTCTGGGAAGGAATGACAAATGTGTGTGCCTGTGTATATATGGTAGACATGTGTTTACGTATGGAGCGAGGCACCCACAGAGGGAGTTGCTTCAATGCTCTCTCCAGGCCAAGAGAAGAAAAAAGAAATTCAATTAAAGCCCCATTGCAGGAGATGATTCTGAAAATCAAATTCTTGTTCAGTGTGAAGCTTGAACTTAAAAGTTAGGTGGAAATCATCTATGCCTTGGCATCTAATCTGATAGGGACTCCCTTTCACAAGAGGCGTCATGGTGGGGTAGAACCAGCCTGGACAGGGTGTGAGGAGCCCTCAGTTGTGACTTTTCTGTCACTAAGATGTGATGCTGAGGAAATTTATCTTCCCGTTTGGGTCTCCATTTCTCAAATATAAAGTGAGGGAGTTTGACAAGATGGTCTCTGACATCACTTCTTGCTCTGACATTCTGTCAATGTGCAATAAATTTTTGTAGCATAAAGTCTGAGATTGAGCTACCGCTTCTTAGAATAGAGCTGCCTGTCCCCTCACCCACCCAAAAATGTGTTTCGTTTAGTAAAACCAGATTTTTATATAAATCTCATTTGCCTAGTTGAATGTACCCATTTACATTCACAATTATGTTATGCCCCAAAACTAACTCCTCAGGGTATAAGATGATTAAAGCAAAACAATTAGTTACTTCCAGCAAAGGGGCTCACATCCCAGACTTGGGTGCATAGAAGGGCTGGAGGATGTCATGGCTCATGGGACAAAGAGCTAGTTTCTCCAACCTTGGCCTCTGAACTAGTAACACATGGCCCTGGAGGCATCTGAACCCACACGAGGTCTGTCCCGGTGGCTATGGAGAAATCTGGCTGTCCACACTACTTTAAATGTGTGTGTTGGGGACTACAGGGAGGAGAGGGTAGGAGCTAGTTGTTGGCCAGACCCAGTTTGATCCCCTTGACCTTGAAGGTAGATAAAATTTTCATCTCTGTCTTAAAGTAACTGGCAGAGGCTGGACCCAAACCGTTCTCCTACATTCCAATAAATATACTCTTAACCATAACACTCTTATGCCGGGTCTCTCAACCTCAGCATCATGTATATTTTAGACTAAATAACTCTTTGTTGTGGTGTGTTATGGGCTCAATGTTCGTGTTTCCCCAAAATTCATATGTTGAAGCCCTAACCTCCAATATGATGGTATTTAGACATGTATTTGGACATGGTATTTGAGATACCCTATGAGATAATTAGGTTTAATTAGGTCAAGAGGCTGGTACCTTCATGATGGGATTAGTGCCCTTATAAGAGGAGAAAAAGAGAGATTTCTCTCTCTGTTCACACTCACACCTGGGAAAGCTCACAGGAGCACACAGCAAGAAAGCAGCTATCTACCAAGCAGGAAGAAGGCTCTCACCAGAAACTGAATCTGCCAGCACCTTGATCTTGGAGTTCCCATACTGCAGAACTATGAGAAATAATGGTCTGTCGCTTAAACCACCCAGTCTACGGTATTTTGTTATAGTAGCCCCCGCTGACCAAGACAGGGGGCTGTCCTGTGCATTGTAGAATGTCTAGAAGCATCCTTGGCCTCCACCCATTAAATGCCGGTATCAATCTCCCTAGTAGTGACAACCAAAAATATATCTGGATGTTGCTAAATGTCTGCTGAACAGGAAAACTGTCTCAAGGTGAGAACCACTGTTGTAATGTCAGCCCATGGTAGGAGGAGAAAATGGCAGCCACGAGGCCCATACAGCACCATGCTCAAATTCAAGTCTAAGGAATGAGTCCAGAGTTACAGCTGGGTGTGGCATCAGTAGCAGTTAAGAAAGCATGAAGCAGGTTGGGCGCCTGGGTGGCGCAGTCGGTTAAGCGTCCGACTTCAGCCAGGTCACGATCTCGCGGTCCGTGAGTTCGAGCCCCGCGTCAGGCTCTGGGCTGATGGCTCGGAGCCCGGAGCCTGGAGCCTGTTTCCGATTCTGTGTCTCCCTCTCTCTCTGCCCCTCCCCCGTTCATGCTCTGTCTCTCTCTGTCCCAAAAATAAATAAAAAACGTTAAAAAAAAAAAAAGAAAGAAAGAAAGCATGAAGCAGGTCAAAAATAGGGCAGGCAGGTCCACAACTTCACATATGAACAAACCGAGATATCCAGAGCACTTCCTTGTGATAAGATATTAAGAACGGCTGAGTTGATGGAGCACCTGTCTGGCTCGGCATGCAGCTCTTGATCATGGGGTCATGAGTTCAAGTCCCACATTGGGCACAGGGCCTCCTTAAAACACACACATACACACACACACAAAGAATGGCTGAGTTGGCATACATCTGCACAGGCACTGTTGACCCTTGTTCAAAGCCCATTCATTGATTCATTCAAGAACCATGTGTCAAAGGCCTACTCAGTTGCATACACTGAACTGGCCTTGGGAAGCCAAGATAAATGAACAGTGCCTTCCAGAAGCCTGCATTCCATAGAGAGGGAAAGGAATGTTAATAATGGCATTGGTAATAACAACCTCACCCAGATGTCAGTTGGAGATCTCCTGATCCTTTAGGATCTAAGGAAAATTCCTTGGCCTCCTTGGGATTTTTGCTAATCCCTAGTGGGCTCATCTTCTCTAATACCCAGTCTTTGGGAAACTGGCATCTCCAGGGCCATCATCCGACAGCACATCAACTGTAACATCAAGTTCAGCTGCTTCTCCTGCTCCCACCACAAACAACAATCTCTCCTGCTGGGCATGGTCTGTTTAACAAGTGCACTGACAGGGCGCCTGGGTGGCTCAGTCAGTTAAGCATCCGACTTTGGCTCAGGTCATGATCTCGTGGTCCGTGAGTTCGAGCCCCGCGTCAGGCTCTGTGCTGACAGCTCAGACCATGGAGACTGTTTCAGATTGTGTCTCCCTCTCTCTCTGACCCTCCCCCATTCATGCTGTCTCTCCCTGTCTCAAAAATAAAATAAACGTTTAAAAAAAAAATTTAACAAGTGCACTGATGACCTTAATCAGGTCCCAGGAAGGGGTCTCATCTCATGACAGAATCCTCCTCTATCTTGTTGCTCTTTCTTGCCCTCCTATCTTCATCCTCAACTCGCTCCAGTTCACCAAATCCCTGATTTCTTCTCATCTTCCTGTGCAGGGCATTTCCTGCCATGAGGCCTTGGTTCCAGCTGACGCCAGCTCCTGAGGTGGTTCATCTTCCATCCCAACCACTCACTGAAGTATTTTCCCCACAAAAAATTCCCCCCCTAAGGAGAACTATGGAAGCAGCTATTAGAAGGTAGTAAGTAAATTCATATCAATATAGTAGGACTTGGTATTAATAAGAATATTTGGGGATCTCTCCCTAATGTTGGACCATGAGCTAAGTGCTTGACGTGCATTATCTCATTTAATAATAGAATCAGATCATTACAAGGCTATGCAGTAAACACGCGGCATAGTAATTCAGACCCTACCCTACCCTCCAGCATTAAAATCTCAGCCTCTCAATAGCTGTACGAGCTTGGGTTTTTCACTTCACTGTGCCTTTTTCTTCTTCGTTTGTAAAATGAGGATAATAGGAATATCTCCTATTCCTATTAGGGTTATACGGGAGACTGAGAGAGTAAACAAAGGTGTAAAGTGCTGAGAACAGTGAACAGTGTCTGGCACTTAATACGTGTTCTGTAAATGGTTGTGATTTAATCACTGAAGAATGAGAGAGGGATTTGAGATTGGCCTATGATAGGGACAGATCTCATGGCAGGGGAACTAGGAAAGAGTTCTAAAGGATGAGCAAGAGTTTGCTCCCAGGAACATGTGATGCCTGAATTTTATGAAATCAAGCCCTGCTGGCCATGCCTTCTCAACCTGGTCAGCTTTCCCTCTCGGCTTTCCCCATCAATTTCTCATTCCCACAAGGCTCCGTGAGACACTTGGGAAAATATTTTCCAAAATAAATTTCAGTCATTATTTGACCCAAACCACCCCACTTTGCGACCCAGCCCTGTCTACTAATGTTACCACCCTGTCCCTATTTAGACTGAGGTTTTATAACCGCCCAGCCCTTCAGCAGGGCTTCCCTGTCCTGCCACCTCCTGTCTGAATCATCCTGTGATGTCACAGTCCTAGATTTATGATGTTGGCCAACATGGTCTCAGGGATGACTATAGATGGGACCAGCCTTTGACCAGGCTGTGAAACCAGTCACATTGTGTTCTACCTCTCACCATCCCAGTCTTCCATGAAGTAGTGAAAAGAGCACATTCTTGAAGTCATGGTTGCCTCCAAGTTCTGCTCTTTTCTCTGTGCAGCCGTGGACCAGGAGGGTTTTCTCCAAGCCTCAGTTTTCTCGGCTTTCTCCAAGTCTTAGTAAATGGGGATGTTTGAGGATCAAATTAAACAACTAAGAAAAAGCTCCCGTACAGGTGCTTATTAGTAGGGGGTCACCAACACCAACACAGTTATCGTGCATTAAAAGCCACCCTATGGGTGCATGAGTGGCTCAGTCAGTTAAGTGTCTGACTCTTAATTTCAGCTCAGGTCACGATCTCAAGGTTATGAGATCAAGCCCTGCATCTGGCTCAGCGATGGGTGTGCAGCCTGCTTAAGATTCTTTCTCCCTCTCCCTCGACCCCTCCCCCACTAGCACGTGCTCACTTGCGCTCACTCACTCTCTCTCAAAAAATAAAAATAAATAAAAAAAAATTTTAAAGCCATCCCCCCCCCAAAAAAAAAAAAAAAAAAGCCATCCCAAAACTCAGTGGCTTAAAAAACAACCATTGGGTGGTTAGCTGATGCAGACTGGGCCTAACAGGGTTTGGCTCCACAGAGACTAGCGAGCTAGCCAGGCAGTCCTCCACTGTCCTGTCTCCTCGACAGAAGAGCCCCCACCTAAGTGCACAAGCATATATTACCCCACCGTTTGCCTCATGCCAGCTAGTATTCCCTTGGCCAAAGCAAGTCACATGGCCACGCCCAAAATTAAGGGCAGGGGATGTGTACTTCCTTCTGTAGTGGAGGAAACTACAAAGGCACCTGACAAAAGGTATTGATACTGAGAGGGGTGAAGAATTCCTAACAACAGTGCAATCACCTCACTGACAATATATGGCCAGGAAATGTTTGTTTCCTTATTTCCCACTCTCCTCCACACCCAAAGCCTCTTGGTTTCATTTCATGCTCATCAAAACTCACGGGGGGGGGGGGGGGGGGGGGAGGGGAGGGAGAGGCGGTGGGGAGCAAAATAGGTCAAAGGGACTGAGCCATACAAACATCTAGTTATAAAATAAATAAGCCACAGGGATGAAAAGTATAGCATAGGCAATATAGGCAATAGTATTATAATCATGTTGTATGGTGACTACACTTATTGCACTAACTATTGTGTAATGTATAGAATTGCCCAATCACTATGTTGCACACCCAAAACTAATATAACACTGTATGTCAACTATACTTCGATTTTAAAAAAGGTTTTAGGGGCACCTTGGTGGCTCAGTCGGTTAAGCATCTGACTTTGGTTCAGGTGATGATCTCACAGTTCATGAGTTCGAGTCCTACCTCGGGCTCTGTGCTGACAGCTCAGAGCCTGGAGCCTGCGTCAGCTTCTGTGTCTCCCTCTCTCTCTGCCCCTCCTCCACTCACGCTGCTGTCTCTCTCTCTCTCTCTCTCTCTCTCTCTCTCTCTCTCAAAAATAAATAAACATTTAAAAAAGGTTTAAAAAAATTCACTTTGAGGAAAGAATGCAAAATTTGTGCTCATCACATAAGCAACCAATAAAGGTTGGGTAGCACCTCAGTGTTTGAAGGTGCTTTCCTTTTTTTTTTTGGTTTTTAGTTAGTTAGTTAGTTAGTTAGTTAGTTAGTTATTTTGAAAGAGACAGCACAAATAGGGGAGGGGCAGAGAGGCAGTGAGAGAGAGAATCCCAAACAGACTCTGAGCTGCCAGCCCAGAGCCCGAAACGGGGCTCAAACCCATGAAATCATGAGCTCATGACCTGACCCGAAACCAAGAGTCAGACATTTAACCAACTAAGACACCGAGGCGCCCCCTAAAGGTGCTTTTCTAACAACAACAAAAATCATAATTGCTCACCTTAGTATTTAGTGCAGCCGGCTCTGTGTTCAGCCTCTGCTTTGTGTGTATTATATCATTTGATCCTTGCAGCGACCCTATGAGATAGTACATTCTGAGTTTATAGCTAAAGAAACCAAGCCTTGAGAAGTTAATCAGACTTCCCCAAGGTCATGCCCCAAAGAGGCATGACTCAAAGAGTCAAGTCTCAAGTGCATATACGTTGCACCAATGCTTCCAATATACCCTTGAGGGCAGAGTTCTTACTAGGGACAACTTCTGGATGTCCCCAGACTTCAATCATCAGTTACAACCAGTACAATTTTTACTATATTTATTAACTTTCTATAACTATAATTCACATAATTATTGGTTCTTCTTTAAATCTCATCCATTTTAACTTAAATGTATTTTAAAAGAAACTCTATATGACTACCATACATGGAAAACCAATGCCATAAACAAAAGAAGGTAACCACAAAAATGTTTACAAAAACAAAGCAACATTAGGAAATTCATGCTAGAGACCTTTGTCTACTATGAGCTCCAAGAGCAAGTTAGAATTTGGCAGGTGTGGGAAGGCAATAAAGGGCACCAAGCTGAGACTGTCTTTGATGGAATCTGAAAGCTGGACAGTTACTTTGAAAGGGAGCAACCCTCTCATGATGTGTTCCAGTCTATTAGCTACTATATCCAAGCATCACTGATATCCTTGCAGGGGCCACCAGGAACTCCAGCTCAGCTTCATATGCCTGCAGCCTTCCAGGAAGAGCCCTCAGCAGGTTCAGAAAAAGACCACCAAGCAACCTTCTTACAGGTCCTTTGATCCCTTTCCTGCTGACATTGGGTTTGGTCTCCATAGACCTGGAGAAGGGGCCTTCTTGATGGGGTCTTCCAAAGGCAAAGGCCAGTTTCCTCATTACATTGAGAATAAGTGGAAGAGACAAAGCCCAGACAGACGAAACAGGTGACCAGACCAGCTGCAAGCCTGTAACAGTCCCAGGGCTATGCATACCTGAGCTGATTCAAGTCCAAGAGGGGTCCACTTGGCTGCCCAGCCACACAGGGCAAGGACTTCAGGGAAGTTAGCCCTTGTCTTCCACCCTGAGGGCTTCTTGCTGTCCATGCAGAACTGCTCACCAAAAATCCCTCCCAAAAGCCCAGAGGGTCTCCACTCGCACCACCTACTCCAGCTGAAATACCCACCATTAGCACATCTCTGAAATGGAACCACAAAGGGAAAGGGGCAGAGGTATGTGCTGTCCCTGTTTTCCTCCAGTATCCACCTCCATTCTTTGATTCTCAGACTTTGCTCACAAAGTGCAGTCCCATCAGAGTGCCTTTCACTCAAACCTGGGAAAACCTTACCCAGAGTTTGCAGAGCCTGGGGGAGACCTTCTCAAGGTCTTCCTGCTTCTGTAGCACTGCATTTGCAACCCTCCTGAAGCACCTCTTATAATACATTCTTCTCTGTCTTTATTTATCTATTATCCCAAAAACATCTAGCACAGAGAAATACTCAAGAAATGTTTAAAACTCAGATGTAAACCTTTATTAAAACTGCCAACACTAAGCAAGCATGTGAGTATGAATCTTTTCTGCACCATCCCAGAATGATTCAGATGTAAAGAAAGGGAACTGGATTTTTCTAGGGTTCAACTTATTTTCTATTTTCTCTTTCAAGCCCTGCCATGGACAAAACCCAGTCAATTTGTGGTTCCCTCTCATTCTCCTAGAGTTGTGCCAAAGTTTGGAGCTTCAATTAGTTCCAAGTATTGGGAGGGAACAGTCAGTGTCAGTGTCATTGGTCCAACTGGCATCCACTGAGATGTCTATCACCTTGTGTCCTGAGTTAACAGTCCACACGGGCTGAACCAAATCAATTCCATCCCTATGGTCCTTTTTCAGGTCTCTCTGCTGCTTCTGTGTCCCTTTTGGATGCACAGGAATCTTTCTGCTCTTCTAAGACCTCTCATTAGGCACAAGAAATTCTGCTGGAGGCTCCATCTACCTAGACATTTCATGCAACCATTCCCTCTCTGGAGTCTTGCTGCCTCCCCAGTGATATTGTTCTGCCAGAAAAGAGTATACAGGTCCCTCTGCACCTGAATCCCACAAAACTTCCTTGGGAGTTGCCACCTACTCCAGGGCCCATGCTCTGGAAACAGGGTACGGCTCCTTTTTCTCTCCCCACAAAAATCCACATTTATGGTTTTACCTCTTCATCTCACCTTTCCCCCAGACAGGGGGATTCTTTTTCTCATCTTAGAGGTGAGATGCTTTGCTCTCACTCGCCCTATTTCTCCCAGATCTATGGCCTACTATGCCAAGAGTGGTTTGGGTTTTCCTGAGGACTTAAGCTTTTGAAACTTAAAGGCCAGAAGACACTTCCTTTCCTCTGTTTTTTACCGTCACATCCCTTTCCTGAGGCAGTGACCACAGAACAGCCAAATGTCTCAAATCAGGGAGGATCTCAAGAGCAAAAGGAAAAACCAGAGCAAAGAAAAAAAAACAGTTAATTTTTCAGAACTATCATCCAGCCTCACAAACATTAAACAAACATGAAAGTGCATATTACTTTTACAGCAAATAGTTTAAAGCAGCCAAGTTTAAGATACAAGGAGGTATTTTTCTGCTATTCCTAGACACTTTGCTCTCTTTTGACTCTTCTTTGGTTTTAGGAAGAATCCTGGGTCCCTTGTATTTGACTCTTAATTTCTTTTTTTTAATGGTCTTTATTATTTTTTTAATTTATTTTAGAGAGAGAGAGGAAGGTGCAGAGAGAGGGAGAGAGAGAATCTTAAGCAGGCTCTGCTGTGTCAGCGTAGAGGCTGATGTGGGACTCGAACTCTTGAACCGTGAGATTATGACCTGAACTGAACCAAGAGTCAGACGCTTAACCCACTGAGGCACCCCTTGACTCTTTGATTTCTAATAAAAATGTTCTAGAGGAAGCAATGTCACTGTCAAAATACCCCTTTTTACCCCTGAGCCCTTTCCCAGTTCTGCTCCATCTGTATTTTCTTAGAACTGGAAACCTCTTCTCCCCACCCCACTTTGCCATCTTCCTATCCCCTAATGGTTTCACACCCTGACATTGGAAATTATTCTCAAGAATCGAGCTGGGCTCAAGTTGTGAGGCTCAGAGGTACAGAGGCTCAGTGATTCTGGAGACCCGAATCAAGTTCTCCCTTAGTCTTGTCACTGGGAGGCCCCCAGGCAGCCTCCCAAGAAAGGAAGGAGAGAGGAGGCTAGGGGTGGAGAGAGGCTATTCCTGAGCGGATTTCTTCACTTCCTGGCAGGCTCCAGGACACAAACGTGTTTGTTTAGGCGAGAAAGGAATGTCATTGATTGCCCCATGGTGGTGATGAGGGGAAAACAAAAATAATCTGCCCAGCAGTTCGCTCTACTTCCTGTGCATGTGTCTGTCTATCTGTTTGCATGCCTGGCAAACTCCCTGCTTGTTTGGGCCAGGAAGGATTCATTTGGGAGCATTAAATGGAGCCAGGGTCTGCTGAAAAGGCAACCCCCAGGTACCTGACACTCACCTGGAGGACAGCTCCTCCTGGCACCCAGGAGATGGATAGCTTCTGGGAGTGGAGGAGGCACCTCTCTCCCCCTCCTCCATTCTCCCCGCCTCCTTCCCTCCACTGTCAGCATCTGGATGCTGACCCGCTCTTTATGTCTCTTATCTTCCCTGTAAACTGTAGCCTCCCTGAAGGGTAGTAATTCAGTCGAATTCCCTCCGTATCTCACTCTGGGCACTCAGTAGGTTCTGGCACACAGAGGGTACTCAATATATGTTTGAGGAACTGAACTTGGTTTCCTACCTGCCTCCTTTTGTTTCTTCAATGGCATTCTCCCAGTTAATGCTCTGCACAATCCTGTGAGGTACTGTTATCCCCATTTTACAAATGAAAAGGCTAAGCTCAAGGTCGACTTCTCCCAGCTAGTGAACTATTGGAGCTTTGAGACATTGGGATGTGGACATGAGTCCTTCTGATTTCTTCAGCTAGAGCTTTCCCCGTTAGGCCCTCCTCTGATCTCCAGTTGTCCCCCCCCACATTTTTTTTAACGTTTATTTATCTTTGAGAGAGAGAGAGAGAGAGCAAGCAGGGGAGGGGCAGAGAGAGAAGGATACACAGAATCTGAAGCAGGCTCCAGGCTCTGAGCTGTCAGCACAGAGCCTGACGCAGGGCTTGAACCCATGAACTGTGAGATCGCAACCTAAGCCAAAGTCGGATGCCCAACTGACTGAGCCACCCAGGCACCCCTCCAGTTGTCCTCCCTTTATGAGCCTGACCTGACTACCCACACATATATCTTTAATTCCCCTCCTAAGTATTCTTACACACCTTGATTGTTGGTTTCAAAGACACTCTGGACCTCCAATCGCCAGGACGAGATTAGGTGGCAAGAAGAAAGTGTGAGCATAAACTTCATGTAGCTAACTCAAAGATTTCCCTGTTCCTTTTCAAACACACCTTTTAAAATGTAAATTGCATGCATATTTGATCATGCTCACAATGGATCTGCATAGTAATACAGGTACAATTTTTAAATACATAAACACAAATAATGTCATACATTGAGATATATGTGCAAATTGTTTTCATTGGGCATCTGATCAAAACAGCTTGGGATGGAACACTGACCATGGTTCCAGGCACCTCACAGCTTTGTGCCTCAGATTACCCTTCTAGAAGATGGAGGAAATCCTTAACTAGAAGCACAGGGAGAAGCTTTCCAGAGGAAATGCACTGCAAATAGAGGTTCCCATCTTTGGAAACCAAGGAGGAGCAGTCCATACCCCTTGAATCCAGCGCTGCTTAATTTGGGAAACCAGAAAAGGGTTTCTCAAACAGTGGGGGCCCCCCCACACTCCCTCAGAGGGTGTTTGTATGGCTCTTCTTCTAACAACTCTATGGGGATGTAATTCACATACCAGATAAGTCATCCATCTAATGTATGCCGTTCAGTGATTTTTAGGACATTCACAGATCTGTGCAACCATCACCACCTTCACTTTAGAACATTTTCCTCACCCTGAAAAGAAACCTCATAGCCATTAAACTCTCTGCCCCTCACCTGCTCTTGCTTGCTCTCTCTCTCTCTCTCTCTCTCTCTCTCAAAATAAATAAATAAACTTAAAATAAAATAAAACAAAATAACTTTCGGAATCACAAGTCAGAAGGAGGCTTGCCCTGCCTGCCATTCTGTAATTGAATCACCACTCACCGATGTTTGTGCACAATTTATTTATGCTTTTCTTATATGTGATGATGCCATGAAACCAACTGGTCTGAGAGACTAGTATGATTGCCCCCAGATTGCTGTAAAGAGACAGATGAGCCAATGCCCAGGCACAGCTAGCTATAAAAGCCACAGTGGCAAACCAGCGCTTCCTGACTTGAAGTCCCGTGCTTGTCCATAATACCTCTTCTGGCTCTGTTTTCTAAACCAAGGATGAACGCATGTGCTCTGACGGGTATGAGTGTATTTATGGAGACTGTGAGGGGCTAGAAGTCCTACCTGCTCAACCCCTTCCCTATCCCATCAGTGGCCCCTGCAGCCTCTTAATGGAACCCCTAGTGCTCTGAGGAACACAGTTTGAAAACCACTGGTCTGGGAATTCTAAATCATCCTTCAAGGAGGTTTTAATATAAATGAGATAACCATTTTATTAATTTACTAAACATTTTTAAACAGCTGCCTTGTGGCAAGCACTGTATGTAGTAGATTCTGGGCACATTAAAAAAAAAAAAAGTTCCCAAGGGGCTAGCAGGGGATCAAGTAACAATATAAGTGATAAATTTGTGATACCAGAAGTTCATACCTGGGAGTATGGGCAGAGGAGGCAGCTAACGTGGCCTGGGGATGAGAGGGAAGGCTTCCTGGAGGAGGTGAGGCCTGAACTGAGACTCAAAGACAGAATGGTCCTTCACCATGCAGAAGAGTGCTCTGATTTCCTGGATGTCTTTATTTCAAGTACAGCAAAACCTTGGTTTGCAAGCATAATTCGTTCTGGAAATATGCTTGTAATCCAAAGCACTTGTATATCAAAGCAAATTTCCCTGTAAAAAATAATGGAAACTCAGATGATTTGTTCCACAACCCAAAAATATTCATATAAAAATGATTACAATACTGTAATATAATATAAAATAGTAAAGAAAATACAAAATATTAAGAAAATGAAACAAATTAACCTGTGCTTAACCTTTGAAAACCTTCGTGGCTGGTATGAGGGAGACAAAAGAGGAGGATGATTGTATAGGACGACTTTCACTATCACTAACACAATCACTGTGATCTATTAGCTTGATGGAATCTTTTTCTACTTGGGGGCCATTGTATATGCTCATGCGGATGTTGACTACAGTACAGTATAAATAAACTCTTCTCATACACTGTACTTAATGCAACTGGCAATAAGGCAGCAGAGGAAAGGGTTTAAAGCCTGACCTAGAATGAAGCAAAGCATTCCTAAGCTTATTCTTGGATGGAAAAGCAAAAGACTGTGCATAGGTGCTTTGAAGAGACAACATATACACTAGTGCCAGTTGTGGGCACCTTCCAATGTTCTGAAAAATCATTGATTTCTGCCAAACACCATGGCCCGAGACCCAAGCATGGGAGATGATCACCCACAATCGTGCAGAGAGAGAGAGAGAGAAAGAGAGAAAGAACCATTGGCTTAGTTGTGATCATGTGACATTCGGCATCACGTACTATTTGTATTGCAAGACATTGCTCATTCATCAAGTTAAAATTCAAGTTATTAGAAATGTTTTCTTGTCTTGCAGAACACTCACAGAACAAGTTACTCGCAATCCAAGGTTTTACTGTATTTGGCTTCACTGTCTACAGATATGCCCTGATTTGGGTTGAGAAGATGAAAGTCAGTGGGGTGAAGCAATATCACCTATGATTAAATATCTCTATCAGAGTCACTGGGAATTCTGGTCCATTTATTTCAGCCAGTATCTATGGATCCCCCAATGTGTGCCAAATACAGTACCAGATTCTGAGGATGAAGAAAAAGAAGATGGAAGATAGAAAATAGGTGGATAGAAGATGGATGGATGGATGGATGGATGGATGGATGGATGGATGGATGATTGATAAATACGGAGCACAGAGTTGAGAATATGTGAGCACTCCCGATAAACATCATTTCTGCCCAAGGTGTGGGGTAGAGGTGGGCAGATAGTTCAATGGCATCAAAGAGGAGCCATGGAACCCAGCATGAGGAAACCATGGAGGGCTTCCTGGGGAGAAGGCAATGCCTGGGGGCAGTCCTGAAAGATGAGTAGTAGTTAGATGAGGGAAAGGGAAAAAGGAGAACAGATGAGCAAAAGCAAAAGCCATGAAACCCCTTGGGGTAAAGAGGAAACCACCATCGCTTCTGTTGTTGGATGCTGCCTGGTGAATTTAACAAGGGAGTGAAGCGGTCTGGTTTGTATTTCAGAGCCTAGCCAGAAATCCCTGTCAGGGATGTCTGTGTCACCTCTGTGAACAGAGATTCACAGTATTTTTACTCAATTCCATAGCATGTAGCAGATGCTGAGAATCATGAATTTATCTGGATAATCACGCTCCTATTGAGTTGGGCTATATAGCATAGTGATTAAGAACATAGATTCTGGTGCTAGACTACCCACCCAGGTTTAAATCCCCGGCTTCTCTCTATTCATCAGCTATGTGGCCTCAGGCAAGTTACTTTTTCCTTATCTATGAAACAGGGATAATATCAATCCCTATTTGATAAAGTGATTGTCAGAATTTAATAAGTAATTATCTATAGGCTGCTCAGAACAGTGCCTTATAAACATTAAGTAAACGTTAGCAAGTGTTGCTTCCATTCTTGTCTCCTGCAATTTTCTTCCAAGAATGCTCTGCCCCAAGTAGCAGCACCTTGCATGCTGTCTAAATAGGCTAAGTCGTTCTTGAAGTCAGGCCTTCAGTATTGTCAGCTCCCTCCCATGATGCTCTTTCCTCTCTTAATGCCATGGGTGTCCAAACCTGCTGTCTTCAGAGTCCCACCCAGGGCCTTCCCCAGTCACCAGGATCCCCCTGCTTTTCTTAATGCCGAAGCACTTGTTCTTGGGGACACTTCATCCAATACTGCCTTATTATTCCACAGAGAGGTCAGGGCCTTGGAGGACAGTGAAAATGGCCTTGGGTTCAGAAACTGGGGTATTGAAACCAAGGGGCTCTGCCACTTACTAACCATCTGAGCCAAAAACAGGGGTAATAAAACCCTGCCAGCTTGGCAGAGTCAATAGGTGTGTGAAATCAAAAAATGAGTATTAAAGGGCGCCTGGCTGATTGAGTAGGTAGAGCATGCGACTCCTCATCTCAGGGTTGTAAGTTCAAGCCCCACGTTGGGTGTATAGATTACTTTAAAAATAATAAAATCTTTAAAAAAGAGAGAGAAAGGAAATGAATAGGAAGTGTTTTGTATAAATAATATCCAATACATTAGATATTACCATGGGCCTATGCTAAATGCTTCACATGATGTCCTATCAATTAAGCCTCACAGCAGGCTTATATGCTATGATTGCTCCCATTTCACAGATAAAGAAATGGAGGTACAGAGCAGAAGAGATAATTGGCCTGAAGTCATACACCTCTCTGTGGAGGACCTGGGATAGAACCAGAGGGTTGTAGCTTCACAGCCAGCACTCTTGACCACTGTATAAACTGTCAAGTGCTGGCCGGGGGACGGGCTTCATATTATTATCCATAACTACTCAGTGAACAAATGGAAGTGAGTGCCAGAGTCATCCACGGCAGTCCGTTACTCTTGCAAGTCCTGCATGCATTACATAAATAGAAAATGAGATTAAGAAAACACAGTGAAGCAGTGATTGCCCTGGCCTCTTGGTTTATTTCTCTATCAGTAATATAATCAACCCTTGAGCCAAACTGAGAAATAGGAAGAAGGTTAAGGAGGGTTGTTTTGTTTTTTTGTTTTGTTTTGTTTTGTTTTGTTTTGTTTTGCCAGACAGCTGTTGAATGGCTTGAGAAGACTTTTGCCCCAGCACTGAGCTTCCTGCCCCAAACCCCTAAGCACAGGACTGCAGATTCACAGTCATAAAATCTTAGCGCAGGAAGGAACTTTGGAGATCATCTGGCCCTTCCCTGATCACAGATTAAAAAAACCTAAGGCCTCAAAGAGAAGGTATCTTGCTCAAGGTCACAGTGCTGTTTCCTACTAATTTAGGACTAACCAAATATTGCACACACATAAATATAGTCACATTTACAGATGAGACCCTGAGACTCTGAAAGAGGAAGTAATGTGCCTGAGGTCACATAGCTACGAAATGTCAGATCTGGGAATCCAAATGATCCAGCCACCGTAACACACTACTCAGAGCAGAACTGCACGTCCAAGTTGCCATTTCAAGTCTCTTAATGCCAAAATGCCACCTCCAATGTCCTGAGAGAGCCACCACTCCCTATTCCTCCCAAGTCACAGAAGCCAGCTCTGGAACACCCACAGCCCCATGATGTGCCTCATGATATGGGAGCACTCCCACTCACATACCCCAATGCTCCCACACTGTGCAATGATCCCATCCATCCAAGTGATGCTGTAATACCTTTATCTATCCAGGGCAGCCCCCATCTGCCAATCTGCAACATCTCTCTGGTGCCTGGTGAACCAACAGAAGGGGTGACATGATCCTGGCCCTTCGCTATCTGACTTGTTTTTGTAAGAAGTAAAAGCAAGAGCCAAAAGCAAATGCCTCACTTCCTAGACTATTCATTCGCTGCCTTTGGTGGCATAAAAAGGGCTCTGACTTGGGCATAGCAGGCTTTAGAGTGGAGATGCTGGAGTCTGATTACTCCGGGTTCAAATATTACATCACCTTTTGTTGCTGTGTGACCTCAGGCAAGTCACTGACCCTTTCTGGGCCTCAGTGTCTTCCTCCATAAAACAAAAATCTTAACAGTGCCTACCTCATAGCGTGGCAGGAAGATTAAATGAGATTATGAATATAAAGCATGTTGATGCCTGGCACATAGTAGCTGTTCAATAAGAAATGTAATGACTACTGAATCTTAGCAAAGACTCAGTACCTATAAGATTGCCCATCTTTGAAAGCCTAGGGTTGTGTCAGGTGGTTTCCAATGGTCCTTCCTGCTCTAAGGATCTGTGACTTACTTGACTCCAGGTAGATTTTAAATCTCTTCTCCTTGCCTCTGGAAGAACATCAGGATCTCCAGTCTTAAGCCTGAAGCAGAGCTATGCAGAAGATGTGTTCAGATGACTTAAGGGCCCAGAAAGCTAGGGATTTCAAAATAGGTGCACAAAAATCATCTGGCCTTTGAGGGCATCTGAAAATGCTCTCCAGCTAGGGTTAGAGGTAGGATTGGGATCAGTGTTGCTGTTGAATTCAAGGTCAAGTTCTGCCTTAAGAGTCTCAGCAGTGGGATATGCTAGACAGAGTAGAGTTTTTAGGCAAAACATACCTGTATCTGGCTTCAGACAGAAAGGTAAGGGATATACCCGCAGCCCAGGAAGGAGCCAGGACAAAGAAGTCTGATCTTTATCCTGGAAGCAGTAAAAACCTATTGAAGGGTTTTAAGCAAGAAAGGAGGTTCTAAGAGGGAACTTTCTGGAGTGCTAGAAATGCCCCATATCTTGATCAAGTGGTAGTCACACAGCTGTGCCTATGTAAATGTTATGTGCACTCTTTAGATATATTCCTTTTACTGAATGCAAACTATACATCAACTTTTTAAGAAAGAAAAGTGCCCAGCTAGTAAGAGGCAGAGCCAAGACTCAAATCCACAAAGGGCCAGGATCAGGGTGAGGCAAGTGAGGCAGGGTCATACAAATACAGGGTCAGATTCTGCCTTTATTTAAAATGTCAGTGTTTTGTTTGTCAAGGAGTTACTTGCATTGAATTTTATTTTTAAAAATATTACACTACATTTTTATTTTGGTTGCTGAGTTTGGGGCACCCCCTTACACTTTGTATCTGAAGCAAGTGCCTCACTCTCCTTACACTAGTCCAGGCCCTGATGGTCCAGCTCTGGCCCTCTCCAGGGTGCATGTTCTTAGCCACCCCACGGGTGGCCTCCCTTGCCTGGTCAGCCTCACTATCATGGTTGGAGGAACTTTGAAGAAGAACATGCCAAGAGATACTTAGACTGAGGAGCTGGTCAAGAAGGAAGATTGCAACAGAGGGACATATACAGAAAAACATTTAGAAAGTATCTAAATAAACCTGTGGATGACAGAAAAGAAAGTGAGAGGCAGAGGAGCTGTTTAGAGCCAGGCCGGTGGGGGAAGGTTAGCTGCTCAGGAAACAAGTGAACTTCCACTGGCCAGTACCTCCCACGCCCCCCGCCACCAACCCCCACATCATGCTCAACAAAACCCAAGCTGGGGGCACCTGGGTGGCTCAGTCAGTTAAGCGTCTGACTCTTGATTTTGGCTCAGGTCATGACCTCATGGTTTGTGACTTCAAGGCCCGCATTGGGCTCTGTGCTAATAGCTCAGAACCTGCTTGGGATTCTCTCTCTCTTTCTCTCTTTCTGCCCCTTCCATGTGCTCTCTCTCTCTTTCAAAATAAATAGATAAACTTAAAAAAAAAAAAAAAAAAGGAAGGGAAGGGAAGGAAGGAGGGGTAAGAGGAAGGGAAGCAAAGCGAGGAAGGAGGGAGGGAGGGAGGGAGGGAGGGAGGGAGGAAGGAAGGAAGGAAGGAAGGAAGGAAGGAAGGAAGGAAGGAAGGAAGGAAGGAAGGAAGGAAGGAAGGAGAAGAGGAAGGGAAGGGAAGAGAAAGGAAGGGGGAGGGAGGGAGGGAGGGAGGGAGGAAGGAAGGAAGGAAGGAAGGAAGGAAGGAAGGAAGGAAGGAAGGAAGGAAGGAAGGAAGGAAGGAAGGAAGGAAAGCCAGCTAGAGCTGGCTGTCCCAGGAATCTGACCCAGGGAGTCTGCCTTTCTGACCCAAAGAGTTCAGCCTCTTTCCTAGTTAATGTTCATTATTGTCAACCACTCAACCCAAACATTTTGAGGATGATTTTTGTGTGTGTTAAACAGGATAGAAAATGCTTCTTTGCATTACACAGTGCTTTAGAGTGTGTAGATGCTTTGACACATGTTGCCCAGATGTTGGTGGGGCCTCTTTCCTTGCCTCTCTGAGATCTAGATGTAATTTTCTTGAACCTCCATCTGCTTCACAACCTCCCAGGAGATTTATACCCTGGAGGACCAGGGGTGCTACTCTGCTGACACTGAGCCAAGGCCCTCACTGGAACCCTAAGCGATGCCTGAGTATACTGGCCGTCACCAAAGAGTTGAGGGGCACCCTGGAAAGGCTCACACCTGGGGCCTTCATCTTCCATCTCCCAGGCCCCACCCTCCCAGGCTTCCCAGATTTCCTGGAGAGCTCCAGATTCTCTAACAGGCAGAGCCATGACTCATCTGGGTCTCATCCCCTCCCTAGAGGGCCCCATAGCTCCCCTGGGCCTCTCTTCAGGGAGAAAGGAGCCTCTTTTTCCAGAGAAAGGCCCCCTCTTTTCCATTTCAGTTAGAGAAATGGAGGGCACACCAAAGCCAACATTCCCAGTGATAACACAGGTTTTAGAAGGGAGAGTCAGGCATCTCTCAGCTGGTAGTTAAAGATTCGAGTGACTTTTCATTTTCTCTTCTCCTTTTGTCTTCAGAGAGGTTGTGAAGCCCACCCCTCAGGTCTTCTCTTCAAGCTTCTTTTCTCCAGCCCCTTTGGGGCTACACTTGATCAGCACAATGAGAAATGTGCATGAGCTGGCTGCTCCAACCAGCCCCCGAAACCTCCTCCTCACAAGGCCTCCTCCTGCCTATCTCCTCTCACCTCTCCTTAATCATAAAGAGTTCACTTTGTGAAAAAATCATAAATTAAATGAGGACACTAAGTAGGACATTCTAAGAAACACAAATGCTACAGGGAAAGGGGGAAAGGCAAAAGGACTTGCTTTCTGCACCATGGAGCCTTTGGAAACTGTCTTGCCTGCCCACTGTCTCCAGAGGGCTGAGGCCCAAGGCTGAGTGAGCAGCAGGGGTGCTGGGGCAGGAGCTGCTGATCTCCTGTCTTTACAGGGGCAGGGGGCCAGCAGGCTCCCCTGCCCCTCAGAAAAATATTCCTCCATGTTTGTACAAGGGGTTCCTAGGGAGTAAGAAGAGATAAGTGTGTGTGTCTGTGTGTGTGTGTGTGTGTGTGTGTGTGTGTGTGTGTTCAGTCTGTGAATCTTTCTGTGAAAATGGCTAGCTCAGAGTTTCCCAGTGAGTCTCTGTGTCCGTGTGTCTGGATGTCTTGTGTATCTGGTGTGTGTCTCAGTGCATAGGGATCTCCACGTTTCTAGGTAGATGTGTGTATGCTTTCGTTTGCTGTCTGCATGTGTAGCTGTCCCTCCATTGTTAGGGAGGTGGTGTCTACATGTGCAGAAGCCTCAGCTTCTGGGAAGTCTGTGTCTCTGTGTGCCTGAGGCAGGTGTAGGTCAAGGGATGTGTGTGTGTCTGGATGTGCAGATACGCACATGTGAACAAGGACAGGAGTGCAATAGGACTTACAGAAGCCACAGCAACTGTACACGCTGTCTTTGCAAAGCAAGCCATCTGTTTTCCTGGTTTTGTTTTTCTCCTCCCCGTGGGCTCCAGACCCCACTTGAAAACAAAGGGAGCTTAAAAAACGCAGCCCTTCCTGTGTTCCCAAATGTTCAGAATGCTGCGGTGAGCTCAAACGGTGCCAGCTCGGATGCCCAGCCCTGCCGCTGCTGCAGGAAGTCACCAGCCTGCTGGGCTGCCACCACCCACTTACATAACCCTCCTGGGAGGAGAGTGGGCAGGAGGGAGGGGGCACACCTCCCCTGTACCCCAACTCCTGAGCCAGCACTAGGGCCCACATGGGAACTGACAGCCCACGTCGAGGCATAAGTATCTATGGGGTCTTCATCCAAAGAGGAGGGCTCCCTGGGAATGGTGGGAGCGGAGACACATGGAAATTTTTACCAAGCAGGTGTCCAGGGGCCTAACTTTCCCATTCACCAGGTCAGTTCTAGGCCGAAATCAACATTTTCATCATTCCAACAGACATTTACCAAATACCTACTATGTGTCAGAAACTGTGAAAGAGAAGACTACTCAGTTTTGCACTTTCAGGATTTGGGTCCCCCACTCCCCCTCCCCAGGGCCCTCGGCGTCCTCCAATGTAAAATGAGGAGGTTGAGCCAGACACCTCCAAAGCCTCTTCCAGATGGGAAATGCCATGATTCTTAGTATGGCAGCTTGATGACCATGCTCCCATGCTGCTTCTCCTTTCACCGTTCCCTGGTGCCCTTCCCTCCCACCTCTGCCCAGGTGCCCATCTGCTTTCCTCCCTCCCTTCCTTCCTTCTTTCTCCAAAACAAGCTGTCAGTCCTTCACTTGGAGGTATGAACTACTGGGATGCCTCTCCCTTGTCTACGCTTTCATGGGGCTCCCAACCTTCCTCTAATCAAGCTCCTGCCAGGGCAGTCAAGGCCTTCTCTGGCCTGGCTCCAGCCATCTTTCCAGTCTTAGGTCACACGTCGCCTCCGACCAACCTCTTCTCAATCCAGTCCCTTTGCTTGCCCAGAACACTCCTTCTTCCCCACTCCAACCAATTCCCATCTTTTGAGATTCTAGTGATCCTTCAAGTCCCATCTCAAACACTTTATCCTTTATCAGGCAGCTCCTGATCCCTCCTGTCCCTTCCCCAGCAGATGGGAGCTGTCCTTTTTGAAATCTTTCCTATGATGTAGCATTTTTGGCCTTCACTTTCAGTCATCCGTGTCACTGTCTATTGCTCACAACATGACCCAGATCCTTGAAACAAAAAGTCAGAACATGTGTCTCATGCTTGAATCCCCACACAGTACTTATCACAGGTGTCGAGCAAATGTCTACACAGTGCAGTGGTCTGGATGTGGCACTTGGCCACAGAACATCAGGAACTGGGTATCCTGGACGGAAAGAAGGGCATTGCTAGGGAAGGGGGTGGGCAGAGAGGAAGGATAGGAGCCTCAGAAATCCTAGCCTGACAGTCAACCAAAGACTGTCTCTGTGACGGGCCTGAGACCTTGAACATCTCCCATACCCAAAACAGCCTGAATTTGGACAGAAAGATCATGAATGCTAAAGTGGCCTGATTATTCTATCCAGATCACAACTTTTCCAAGGAACAAAAAGCAACTGAGTGTCATGTGGCAAGAAGACTCTGGGCCAGGGGTGGTGAGCCGAGAATGGTGGGCCAAGGGTGGCAACCTTGAGCACCTCTGGGCCAGCAGATGACGGAAGCCAGCTGGAGAGATGGGAGTGGGTAGTGGCAAACAGAAACACATGCCCTATCTAAAAGGGGCTGGCCCTTCCTGCAGAAACATGGGCACATACATGGCCAAATCCCTAACATTATTCAAGAAAAGCCTTGTATCCAAGTTTTTATACAAGATCTCCCACTTTGGCAACTTATTTAATTTTTAAAAATCAACAACACCGAGTGGGCCCAATGAAATAGATCTGCAGGCCACATTCAGTCCATGCGCTGCCAAATCGAGACCACTGCCGAGGCCCATGCCAAGTCGCTGAGTAACGTGATTATGACTGACTCCCTGCTGAGGCGAAGTCTCACACCCACTCAAGCTAGAGAAAATGTCTACTGTTCTGCTAAACTGACCATGGGTGCAGAAAGGGAGCCAATGATGGGTAGAAGAATGCTTGGAATGTCTTCAGGCTCTTTGAAGCCAAGATATTTGCTTGCCTCGGGTGTCAGGACGATGATACCTCCTCCTTTCCACTGGCATCAGTCTCTGATGGGCTCCTCTGAGCATTCAGGTTTGCTGTCCCTGCCCCAGAGTTTTCTCCAACATGGCACCATCTTTCTTTTTGTTTGGGAGAAAGTTGTGCTCTAAATGGAATATATAGACCACCTCACTACCTGTGATCTCTCTCCCCAAGTTCAGGCCCTTTGGGTTACCTTGGGTATCATAACCTGAAGGACAGACAGAAGGCTTGGATCAGTCACCAACTTGCTATGACTTGAACAAATGAGTTCCCCCCCCCCCCTTCTAAGCTGCAGATAGATGACTTCTGCACATAGAATGGACTGGACTAGAGCATCTCTAAGGTGCCTCCCAGCCTCAGGCAGAGGAAGTGTTCCCCCTTGATTTCACAAGGACCGGGCCCCACAGTGGTGAGAGGGAATTCCTGTTAGTGGTGCCCAGGCCCTGCCCCAAACTCACGTGGTCATGTGTGCCTACAGGTGTCTGGCCACCAACAAACCAGCCAAAGTCCTCACCTCCCTTTGCAAGGAGTAATAGCCACACTTTATCTGTAGTGTGGCACTGGCATCAGCCATCAGAGGGCTGCTGGCCAGGGCCTGGAGGTGCTCGGTGGCAGGAATGGTGAGGAGTTGGCCCAGGGGAGAAGCCAAGGCATCAGGGTGGCAGGGAGACACCCCAGCAAATGATTACCAACAGGAATGAAAGTTTCCCAATATTTTAACAACTGGTGTAGCCAGACAGGTGCGCATCTACTGATACGTACTCAGCCCTCATCAGAATGCTGCCCTTCCTCTGCACAGCAAGGCAGACCCAGATGCCGGCAACAGATTGGAAAGTGAATCCTCCTCCCAGCCTCTGGGGACCTCACGGAGTCCACTCCTCCCTCACAAGCTTGCTTCACTCCAGGGCCCCCACCCCAGGCCTCCCTGGGCATTGGCAAAGAGCAGGCACCATTCCAAACCCTGACTTCATGCTGACCATCAAATCCCCAAGCCAGGGAGGGAGCAATGATGTCATTGTCCCTGTGTTTCAGAAAAGCAATAATCAGACTCAGAAGAGGATCAACTTTCAAGGCAGAAGGCCAAACAGTTTATCTTGGCAGAGGCCTCCAAGGATTGCCTCATAGAAAGAAAGGGCTGGCATGCTCATGAGCATCATTTATTATGAGCTGGGAATCTGCAGTGTCCTTGGAGTCAGGAAAACCTCGGGGACCCTTTTGAGATGGAGGATGTTGAATCTTAAACAAATGACCATTAGTGTCATCTCTTCCCGTCAGAACCCTCTCTTGGGGAGGGAGGGGGCACCTCAAAGCTCAAGGAAGAGCCTCTTTCCACAGAGCTGTGCCACCGTACCCTGGGCTGGAGTCCCCTCTTATTATTACAAAGATGTCACTGGTTTTCTCAACTTGAACAAGTTCCATGAAGGCAGAGACCTTGTTCACTACCATATCCTGGCATCTGGTATGGGGTTGAGAAATCAATTCGTAGTGGCTGAATGAAGGGCGAGGAGGAAAGAGCAATGAATTGGGAAGTAGCATTTCTGGATTCCAGGCATCCGGGTGCATATCCAGGTTCACCAGCTGGGCTTATGCGGGCAGGTTGAGGAGGAGGGGTTTTGCCATTGATCAGTGCAGGTATGTGTTATATATTTTAAAGTATTTATTCTTTGACGACCTTTGACTCCCTTTACCCCCTGGATCATAAATCTTGTCTTTGCACTTCTGCTAGAGTCTTTAAGCTCACTCTATAGCTATCTGGTTGACACTTTGTGGTTAAACACTGTGGAAAAGGTCCCACTTTGGGCAAGTATGTTCAGGAAGAACAAGTCTCCCCTACCACCAGTCCCAAATTATACTTCTTCTGGCCTGTAATCTGAGCTCAATCACTTCAGTGACCTTGAACATGACATTTCCTCTTTCTGGGCCTCAGTTTCCCCTTCTACAAGAAATACAGATAAAGCAGAAGTGTTCATTGTACTTAACTTAAAGAGGGGCAGTGTCTCAGCCGCCTTTTAGAAACAGAAGAAGCCCATGGAGTCTCTCCTTGAAAAAATGCAGTTCTCACACTTAGAGAGGGACATTTTTGCACCTAGTTTCTGGAGGTCCACAGCCCCCTTGCAGCTGGTGAAGGAGCCCAGGGTCAGAGCCTTTTGGACTTGCTGAGCTGTAAGTCCCTCCTGGCTCTGACTTCCTGGAATGTTAACCCAAGTGTGGCTGTGGGAAAACACATTCCAGCTGCCCTTCTCCCAGGTCACCTCGAGTCTCCCTCTGAGCTGCCCCTCAGGAATGAAGAAGCTTGGGCTTCACTACTGGCCCCCAAAACAACCTCTACTTCCTCAACACCCAGGCCTCAAATCAATAAAGGTAGGCCTCAAAGAAATGAGGCAGGAAGCAAAAGGAAATCCAGGCAGCTCAGCCTAAAAGGAATTTCCTCCTCTCTGCTTCTCCTTCCGATGTGGACTTTCAAGAGTTTGACAGAGATGGGGATGGGGGAGGGAAAAATGCTGAGATTTTTTTTTTTTTTTTTGATTGAGGCCCTGAGAAGGAGGTGGAGACGGGCCGCAAAATAGAGAGGTCAGTCATGGGGATACAGGGCAGGGGGCACTGACGAGAATGGGTGGGGCCTCAGCACATTCTCCAGGACAAATTGGACTTTTCCAGCCCACTGATTTCTGAAAGCTATTTCCGAAGCTGGACTAATCCAGCCCAGCTGTGAGATGATAAGTAAACAGGGCCTTTTGTGGAGGTTCAGAACACCGCTTCTTGTACTTACAGAGCTCACTCCATCCTTTCTGCAGAGAAGGCAATGAGGTGTCAAGGTCACGCAGGTAAAGTTGAATCTGAGTCCAGGACTCATCCCTATCCGTCACCACTCTCAAACCTGGCAGGTCTCACCTGGGCATCAGGATGGTCACACAGATTTGAGTCAAGATGCCTGCTCCCCTACCCATTAGCTGGGTAAACTTAGGTGTGCTTCTTAATCTTCCCGAGCCTCAGTCTTCCCGTCTGCAAAATGGCCATAGTAATACCAACCTTGTAGAGTTACAGGACAGGATAAATGAGGAAATAAAAGTGAAAGTGCTCAACCCAGAGTTGGTTCCCAGGAGATGTTGCAAGGCTCTCTTGACCACCCCCATAGCCCCTATATCCTTCTCTCTGGAGTAGAGATTAACATATGTGGAGACCTTGAGTGAATTAGGAAAGAGGCACCCCCTATGCAGGGTCGGGGCGGGGGGGTGACTTGGAAAAGGTTGCATTCCTTCAAGCTGAAAAGCAGTCCCCACCCCCATGTGCATGCATGGCTTAGCAAATGGAACATGGGCTGGACTGAGTCCCCATTCTTGCCCCTCACAGCCCCCCACAGACCACCACTCACACAGCTGTGTGTGAACAGCAACCACAAAATCCAGCTGTCCTGCGGCACTTGGGCTGAGATATTTTTTTTTCTATTAGAGCTCCAGGCCTTTAGCTAAGTCACTGATCCCCTTTTAAAATTCCTGGCAAGGGTTAAAAATGGAGAAAGGCATTTTCACCTTGGTATGAATGAGTTCTTGGTTCCTTCCTGCCCTAAGAAGGAGGCAGAAAAAGACAAAGGTAGCCAGAACCCAGCCTTACCTGGCCCTCAAGACAGAGCTGCCCATCTCACTATCCTGAAGGATAGTGACAGCACCTGTCCTTGAACACCAGGGGCACCCCAAGGGAAAGCCTCCTGCTTCTCACATGCTGAGCCCGAGCACACACGGCTCAGGACCCAGCGTCATTTTGTGGCCCTGTGTTGGCCAAAGAAAGTCACAAGCCCATCCCAGATGCAAGGGGTGTGGAAAAAGAGTCCATCTCTTGCTGGAAGGACCTGTAAAGTCACATTGTAAAGGATGTGGATGCAGGGAAGCCATTAATTGGGAACATCAATGCAATCGATCTGCCATCGAGTTGGGACTGTGTCTGATGCTGCTGGAGCCTGTCTTTTCTAAACCTGAATTTGAGATTTAAGGGTTGATAATGTGACACAGTAGTTCAGAGGGGGCTGTCTGGGAGGCATGGTCATGCGTACACCTCCACATCACCCAAACACAGCCTGGCCCCGTAATCTCCCCTAACCACATGTTCACTGGTTACCTGGCCAGTTCAAAACCTGGTATTTTAGAACAGGGATGGAACTTTTGGGGGTCAAAGACTGGTATTTGTTAGCAGGACTTGGACTTTATAGGACTTCAGATCTAGAAGCCATTTAGATTAATACCTTTTATTTTATAAATGAATAAAGTCAAGAGGTAAAGTGACTTAGCCGAGATCACACGGTCAGAGAAACCAGTGTTCCTCAAACCTTAACATGTAGACAAATCACCTGAGCCAAACCTTAACATGTAGACAAATCACCTGAGCATCTTGTTAAAATGCAGATTCTGAGCAGTAGGTCTGGGATGAGGCTGGGGTTCAGCATTTCTCACAAGGGCCCAGATGACACCGAGGCCACTGGTGCCAGAACCACACCTTGAGCATCAAAGCTCAACACATCACAGATTCCAGAGAGAGGCAAGCCACAAAGAGATAGGTAAACACCTGCATTTAGGTCCTCTTTACTCTTTTGCATTCCTTCACTTAGACCCATTTTACCAATGGGTAAACTGAAGTTCAGAAAGGAGGTATCGGCATTGGACCATCTCCCTGAGACTTTGCAGAAGAGGACCCACTTTCCTCCATCCGTAAGCAGCTGTCAGAGAGGTGAGCTCAAGGAAGTGTGGCCCACTTTGAATTTCCAGTTCCTCGAGGTAGGGGTGGGTGTTCTTCCCGGCTGAGACCTCGGGCTGTGGGCCATCTTTTCACTTGTTGGGGACTCATGGTGCTGGCCCTGGGATCTCTAAGTCCCAAGAGCTGAGATTGTCCTGTCTGGTTAGTGATTTAGGAGCTTGGCAGCCTCTGTTGTTCTATTATGTGGCCTGTGAACATTCCGTCCAACGGCCCTTTGGCACGCCACGCATTTTCTAAATGAAAGGAGGAAAAAATGAACATTGCCCTTGCTCATTTGCCTAATTTAAAAGCATCAAGAAGCTTTTTTTAGAAGGGGGAAAAACACCATCCATCTGAAATGGAGGAAGCAACCCATCAAGGAGCCAAGAGAGAGATGGAGACATAAGTTTCAAGGGCTGACATATTAATGGGCAAACCCTGTGCCCGGCTTGTTTTTTCCCATCCCCTTTCAGCTTAGAAACCACGGCCTTTTTGGAAGCTCTTGTGCTGGGAGGAAATTGCTTTCTCCTAAGGGGAGATCTGAACTGTCCTCACCCACCTTGGGCACCGGTGTCCTGCAATTTCACATCAGTTCAGACCAACCCACAGACATTTGCTGAGGGGTTACCGTATGTCAGGTGCTGTGCTGGATTTATTCGTTCATTCCTCAGAGATTTAGTGATCAGAGACAGGCCCGTGCTGTACAGTCATCCATTCACTCAGCAGTTGGTGATTGCCAGGCATCGTGCCAGCTCTGGGATAAGGAGGAAGATGGCTTGGTCTGGCTATACCTAGTCTAGCCAGGGAGACAGTAAGTAATACTTATTGGCCGATTGCAATAAGTAATTACTTGTTGTGACAAGGAGCCACAAGAGAGCCCGATGCTGGGGAAACAAAGTTAAAAGAGGTCTTGCTCACATCCATCTCTCCTTTCTGTCCCGTGGCCACTGACTTAGCTTGGGTCCTTCCTGGTGGCACGGGCTGGGGACAGTGTGAAGGGGAAGCTGACCTGCTGTGTATAGGCCTCGGGCTAGGGCCTCCACCTGCCCCCATCTCTTCTCCCCAAACACACACTCATACCTCTCCATCTTCTAGACACCAGCTTTCCCAAATGCAAATCTAATGGCGTCAGTCTCCTGTTACAAATGTCTTCCTGGGCTCCCTGTCATTTGCAGGATTAAGTCCAAACCTCTCAGAACAGTTTATGAGGCTTTAAACAATTTGGCTCCAATCTACTTCTCAGCCCTTCCCCTTCATTCATCCTCTCTCACGACAAAGGACATCCAAGGAGTCCCCAAGACCACTCAGAG
The DNA here is from genome assembly GCF_028018385.1 of Neofelis nebulosa. Classification (NCBI taxonomy): domain Eukaryota; kingdom Metazoa; phylum Chordata; class Mammalia; order Carnivora; family Felidae; genus Neofelis; species Neofelis nebulosa. The sequence goes on from NC_080789.1 coordinate 14,710,296, forward strand.
TAAGGGAGGGGAGCCTCTCTGAAATATATTGGTTTTATTATGGAAATGTTCAAACATACACAAAGTAGAGAAATATGATGAACATCCATGTACCCATCACCCTACTTTAGTACACACCCAATCTTTTCACCTCTACATCCCCATCCCATGTTGGATTATTTTATTTTATTTTATTTTATTTTATTTTATTTTATTTTATTTTAATTTATTGTCAAGTTAGCTAACATAATGGTGTATACAGTGTGCTCTTGGTTTTGGGGGTAGATTCCCATGATTCATAATTTACATATAACACCCAGTGCTCATCCCAACAAGTGTCTTCCTCAATGCCCATGACTCCCACATTGGATTATTTTAAAGCAAAGCCAAGATATGGTGTCCTTTTATCTGAAAATACTTCAGTGTGTATTTCTGAAAGACAAAGATAGTCCTTTTTTTTTTTTTTTTTTGAGACATCAGGTTTTTTCTTTTACTTCCAGGACAGGGTAACCAAATTTGTGGTGTAGTTTTAATGTGTACATTTAAAAAACATTGTTTTGGGGTGCCTGAGTGGCTCAGTCAGTTAAGTGTTCAATTTCAGCTCAAGTCATGATCTCACGGTTCATGGGTTTGAGCCCCGTATCCGGCTCCATGCTGACACCTCAGAGCCTGGAGCCTGCTTCTCCACAGGTTCTCCACAGATTCTGTGTCTCCCTCTCTCTCTCTGCCCCTCCCCCACTTTATGCTGTCTCTCTGTCTCTTGCTCTCACTCTCTCTCCCTCTCTCTCAAAAATAAAACATTAAAGAAATTTTTTAATAAAAAATTAAAAACCATTGTTTTTAACACACGTGCATACACACACACACACACACACACACACACACACACAACAACAATGACTGTGTATATCCTCATTTGGAGAAAGCATTAGAGATCCCAAATTTGAGGTCCATCTTAAATGTGAAGTCCTGGCCAGCCCTCTTATGCATTTTTCCTTGTGGACACTTCTGCCTACAAAGTCATTTCCTCTACCTGGAAAACTTCTGCTTGACCAGCGAAGCCCAGTGCAAATGGCCCATTGTCCGACTTCTTCCAAAAATCCCTCTCCCTCACAGATGACACTCACTCTTCCTTGCTTCTACAGAATTTTCCTCATAATTTTCTTGAATGTTTACACTGTTGGATTGAAATCACTTGTTTATAGATCCATGTGAGCCCCCCACCCCCACCCCGCTAGGGCCTGGGTGCTCTCTGTGTACCCGGAACTGATGGGAAAGACAGTGTGGTCCAAATCATGAACTCTGGCCTCAACCAGATGTTTACAGCAGTCTTGGTTTTCTCATTGGAAATCAGAGATAATAGTCGCACCATGACAGGGCTCTCATAAGGATTAAATGAGATGTGTCTATTCAGCTGCTGTGGAGCCTGTCTCGTGTAGACACTGAATAATTGTTGGCCTCTATCACGGGTGGCCAGCATGACTCCTTCCTTAAAGGGGGCCCTACATCCAGAGACATGTTTTGCCCTTTGGCTCAGGTCCTGATGGTGGTCCCCTCTGGGAGAGAGGGTGGAAATTTCCCTGCTCATCCTGACCGATGGGCCCTGCAGTGAAGGGCTTTGTAACAGCTCCCTGCAGTGCCGGCCTGAGCTCCTGCTCACCCCTCACGTTCTGTCTTTCCACGCAGAAGAACAAGTCCTGGGAACCCTGCCCCTTCCCGCAGGGTCCCCTCCGCCTCCCAGCTGGGTGCAAACCAGTGCTCCCTCCTTCTCCCACTTGCCCAGGATTCTCATCATCCAGCATTCCCTGGAAACCTCAGGTCCCAGGAATTGCCATCTTGCAGGCCAGTCGTGACCCTGGATGTCTCTCACAGCTTTGCCTTCAGCTGCATCGTCTTGTACACCTTCAACAGAGGGACTTATGGAGACTTCCAGGCCCTATTGCACTCTCCCAAAAATCGTTGAGATGCTGTCCCAGTCCTGCCTGGGCACCCACCCCTTCTCCCGGCACCCCTGAGAGGTGTGAAAGGGAGGGTGAGAACAAGCCCCAGAAGGGCCCTCCCCTCCCCAAATCTCCACTCCTGCAGGCAAATGGACGTGGAAAGTCCACCTTATATCTTCTCTGAACACTGGGGTGACGTTATCTGGGTTTAAAACTGCCTAAAGGCCAGTGTTTGAGACCAAGATCATTCCTTTATCCGAGTGAGTCCCCTTCCAACACTCCTCACACAGAGCAGCGTTTCCACCTGGTGGCTGTTCTCACTTCCTCTGGAGCAGGCAGAGCTGGATGGAACCGTGGCCCTGTGATCGCTGTGCCTGTGACAGACTCTGTTGTCTCACCCCCTTCCCTGTCTGGCTGCACGTCTTAAAGGTTTTTGTTTGGCTCCAGTGGGAAATGCACATCAACACAGAGTATCTGTCTCTGGCAACTCTCAATAAAATGCAGGCGCAGTTTTAAAGCTTCCCACCATTCTTCCTCGTGGAACAGTATTTTTTTTTCAACATTTGTCTGAAACTTGCAGAATGAAAGTCTCCTTGGAGGCAAGAAGCTGCTTCCCTGCGGCAGGCACGGCATGTGTTCCATAGAAGAAACTTTTTTTTTTTTTTAAGTGGAGAAGGCAGGGGCTGGGGCAGAAATACCTCTGAATTGGCTAGAGGCCTCAGCCCAGAGTTTAAGGCTTGGTTTTGTAGCCTTGGGTAAGCACCCTCTCTCTAAACCTCAGCTTCCTTATTTGTAAAGCAGAGGCAATTGCCTCCACCTTTTGCATCCCGTTAATAACCACGGAGGTCAGAGCAAAGTGGGGATTGAAGGGTGTTAGCTGGAGACATGACTCTGCGCAGGGTCTCTGCCTCTCTGACCTATTTCCTCATACAATGAAGGAGCTCTGTTGTGCTGAATTGGTCCCTTCCCACGTCTGACCCCCTTGGGTAGGACAAGGTTCCTGTCAGATCAGGCAGGAGATGTGGTATAGCGTGATGAAGAAGAGTGGGCATCTTGGTGGCTGGGGTGACCCTCAAGGGCAGAGCTCCTGACTCTAGGCCAGGAAAGGGCTAGAATGACACTTGTTCATCTCTGTATTCAGGCTGAGTCATCACCTCAGGACATCCTTCCCCATTGCCAACATACATCCATGGACTGCAGAGTTTGGGCATTGTGGGTAACTCATGAAACCCTTGCCAGCCTTTACCATGGAAACCTAGATTCCTCTTGGCAGGTGTCACCTTGGAAAGCCTGGAGCAGTGAGAGAGGAAGACACAATGGCTCTTGGAGAACAGCAAGAGGTTAATAATAACACCGACAGCCAGCATGGTTCTGGCCCCTCCCCACATTCACAGCTAAGCACTTTACATATATTAACTCACTTTAAACTCTGAGGCAATCTATGTGGAACATAATCTTTTTAGCTGTATATACCAATGCAGAAATTGAGGCACAGAAAAGTAAAGCAACTTGCCCAAGGACACAGCTCGGTGATGGTAGAGCCCAGTTCTCAGCCCAGGCAACTGTACTAATGCAGCCTCCTCCACAGATGGAAGGAAGCAGGGTAGAGAAAAGGAGGGTGCCCTGGTGGGGTCTGTACAAGGACAGAGATACCAAGAGAATACTAGGCACGGAATGACGGGGGTTCAGTACAGGGGAGAGGGCGCCTCTACAAGTGGCTCAATCAGTACATGATGATAACGATGATCGTGGGTCATACTGATAGCACCTATCATTGACACAGCTCTCAGCACTGTTTCTACATTCGTGCGGTGAATTCTATCAACAGATGCTGGATACCTGCTGTGTGCTGGGCCAATAATGAACAAAATGAATACTGGCCTTGCCCTCATGGAGCTCAACAAATAAACATGAAAATAAACATATAAGGGCAATCACAGTTTTAGCTTTGTTGATAGGATTATAAAATCCACACGTCAAGGCTTCCTCTCTGAATGGCTTCAAAGTTAGTCATGAGCATTTGGAAAAAGAAGGTCATTTTCAGAAGGGAAGCGATAATGGTCTGGTAAAGGGGAAGGAGAACCAGGGTTAATCTCTCTTATTCTGCTCAAGGATACCCAATACCGGCATTTCTTGAAACTTTTTTCTTTGACTCCCAAACATTCCTCTATCTCAGCCCTTGTCTTTATCAACTTGTTTGTGGGACAACAAAGTCAGTAAAAATGTTCTACAAGCTGAGGTCTTGCTGTCTCCAATGATCTGGCTCAGGCCCTGTGCTTGCAAGGGCTGAAGAAAGAGTGGGGGTGAAGCAGACAAGGTTTGATCCACCCAGGAGGCAGATGCCTGCAAGCTACTGTTGGCTTGCCAGTAAAAAATCCTCTTCCCTTGCAAATAATTATAAATTCATGAGATGCCCAGCTGGATAATTCGTTCTGATCCAAAGTATTATCCTTGTTCATTGAAACTTGCTAAGACATTCATTTGCCCTCGTGGTTTGCAGTCCCTGGAAATACACATCCAGGCCATTCCAAGATGTATGGGGGCGCCTGGGTGGCTCAGTCGGTTAAGCATCTGACTCTCGATTTCCGTTCAGGTCATGATCTCACGGTCATGAGATCGAGTCCCACATGGGGCTCGGCGCTGAGCATGAAGCCTGCTTCGGATTCTCTCTCCCTCAATCTCTGCCCCTCCCCTCCTTGCTCTCTCTCTCTCTCTCTCTCTCTCTCTCTCCCTCTCTCTCTCAAAAAATAAAAATAAATAAATAAAGATCAGGCACTGACACCTGATGGATGAACCTGAAAACTATGATGCTAAGTGAAAGAAGCCAGTCACAAAAGGTCACATACTGAATGATTCCATTCATATGACATTTCCAGAACATGCAAATCTATAGACACAAAGCATTGGCTGCCAGGGACTAAAGGGAAGGATGCCTGGGGAGTGACTGCTAATGGGCATGGGGTTTCTTTTTGAGTGACAAGAATGTTCTGGAATTAGATAATAGTGATAATGGTTGCACAGCTCTGTGAATATCCTACACTGAATTGTATACTATAAAATGTGAATTTTATGGTCTGTAAATTGTACCTCAATAAAGCAGTTATTAAGGAAAAAAAAAAAAAAAAGCCAGGCACTATCACTGCAGCTATGATGGGTCAGATCTCACTGTTTGTTTGTTTGGTTTGTTTGTTTGTTTGTTTGTTTGTTTGTTTGTTTGTTTTTGAGAGAGAGACAGAGCACAAGCAGGGGAGGGGCAGAGGGGCAGAGAGAGAGGGAGACACAGAATCTAAAACAGGCTCCAGGCTCTGAACTGTCAGTCCAGAGCCTGACACGGGGCTCAAACCCACGAACCATGAGACCATGACCTGAGCCGAAGTCAGATGCTTAACTGACTGAGCCGCCCATGTGCCCGCAGATCTCAGTGTATTAAACAGAAAACTATGTAAGATTTATAGGATAAAAAACAGGCAGCATGCAATCATGAGAGGTTGAATTTATTTCCGCACAAGAAAATAAGTATATAGAGTCATTCTTTATATAAGGAATATCAGAGTGACCCATTAATCAATTTCATGATAATTTGTAAGTAATTTCAAGGCAATTTTTTTACAATAAATAGTACAGAAATGAAAAATTAAAAAAAAAAACTTCATAATTGCATCCAGTGGTAATTAGGGATTGTTTTCTTCAATTGATTTTAAATGAATGCTAGTTCAAATGATCCCTGGAGAATTTCTGGCTGGGATCCAGCTATAGGTAGCATGTAGTTGACATACAAACTCAAATCTTCACAATTATTTATTTATTTTTTTTTTCAACGTTTTTTATTTATTTTTGGGACAGAGAGAGACAGACAGAGCATGAACGGGGGAGGGGCAGAGAGAGAGGGAGACACAGAATCGGAAACAGGCTCCAGGCTCCGAGCCATCAGCCCAGAGCCCGACGCTGGGCTCGAACTCACAGACCGCGAGATCGTGACCTGGCTGAAGTCGGACGCTTAACCGACTGCGCCACCCAGGCGCCCCTCTTCACAATTATTTAATTGCTGGTGTGCCTCTTCCCATTTACAGACAAAGCAGCCAAGACCCGAGGGGCTAGGAAACTTGCTCGAGGGTGCACCTGTAGGAAGTGACACCAACAGTATTTAAACCCTAGTCTGTCTGGCTTCAAAGCCTGAGTTCCCTCTTCTTCCTTCTGCTGTGTATGGCATTCCCCAAATACAGCTTCCCTGAACCAAAGAAAAGAGTACCTCCCTTTGCTTATAGCCCCAAGTAAGCAGTACTTATTCTGGGTGCCAGAAGTGTACCTTTAGCCAAAACTTTAGGTTTGTCTTTAATCTTAAGACATTGCATTGTGAGCATGAACTGAAACAAAGAAATGCAGGTACTAGAACTGTGCAAATACGATATTTAGCTATTTTCTGAAGTGACTAAGAAGAGGAACAATATTCAGGATCGTCAGACTTGTAACGGTCCCACCTAGAAATAGAACCTGGAACAGCCTCGAATGGAAGAAAATTACACAGAGAGGCCAGGGGGTTGGAGCTGCTGTGGCAGCATGTGTCCACGGGATTCAGAGTGGTCTTAGACACTTTGAGCCATTCAGACCATCCCAGAGTCTCCCTGGGGACACTGTCTGAGCGGTGAGCAGCGCCCAGGAGAATCCTCACGGGAGACAGGCTGGCGGCCGGAGCCTGTTCTGCGCCATAAACATCACAGGGGCAAGAACAAGAAAAGCCTATCTGCGGACAAATATTGCCATCCTATCGCTTTGTTTATTTTTGACGATTCCGTTTCTCAGGGAAACAGGAAATGTAAGAGAAAGGAATGTTTGTATTTTGGTAGGGCAGGTTTAGTTAAATTCTTCTAAATATGCCACCAGTATTTTTCCAAGACACAGTAACTGTAGGAGGACATGATGCAGAGGGTTCAGAGGTGGGATTCCAAGGGCAGAGAGCGTTAAGCAAGGGCGGTGAAACCACAGACCTCGCTCAGCAAACATTTCCAGGGCCCCTCCTGTGTGCCAGACCTGGGTCTAGGGCAGTTGTGAGAATGAAGAAGGCAGGCGGGGCACCTGGGTGGGTGGTGGGGCCACTGACTGAGGTCAGGAGAAGAGGGTATTTTGGAGGGGAAGTTTATGAGGTTGCTTGGAAATGTTGAGTTGGAGATGCCTGTGAGACCATCCCAGGGCTGGGTTCAGGAAGCAGGTTTATAATTCAGGAGAGGCCTGAGGGTTCAATGATAAGCAACAACAGACACAGACCCACAGCTCCTTATGGAGCTTATAGTCCAGTGAAGGAGTTACACATTTGTCCAACAATTACACAGATAAGTTTAAAATGGCAGAAGTGCTAAGAAAGAGAAAGACATGAGCAGGCCATGACTGAAGCAGGGAGGTGGGAACCAACTTTTTGGGTAAGTGACATTAGAGATGAGATCTGAAGCATGGCTCGGAGGAGCAGCGACAGTGTTCCAGGCAATGAGAAGAGCATGTGCAAAGACCCTGTGGCTGGAAGGAGCAAAGCCAGTATCAGGGTCAGAAAGAAATCCAGCAAGGCTGGGACAGAGAGGCTGATAGGGGAACATGGGTGAGATGGGGATGGGGAAGAAGACAGGGACCAGAATCCTCAGAGCCCTGTAAGCTGTTGTCCCCGCTTGTTTCAGTCATCTGGGTGGTAATTTATGGGTTTGTCACAACATTATAAAATTGGAAAGGACTGTCAAAGGTCATCTTATCCATTCTCCTCTCTCCAGACAGGAGTGTCTTTGTGTGCAGTGCTTAAACTCCGAGGAGATTCCATCAGATACTACATACCAAGGTTAAGATTATCAAGCAGCTGTTGGGATATTGCTACTCTCTCACTTGAATGAATCTTTTTTTTTTTTAATGCCCAAAACAAACCCCATTTCTGTCAAAGTCTTCATCATGCCCCCTACTCACAACCTGGGCATCAGGCTTCCCTCCCCTGTTTTCTCCCCTTCCTGTATCCGAGGACTGACTGAGTCCTATCGATCAGCCTTTGACATCCCCCTGCCCAAGGACCCCCCAAGGTCCCAGATGTGAAGGGAATAGGAGCTTGTGTGGTTTGCTGTCCTATGTTCCAGCTTGGACATCTCCTAACTCAGTGTAAGCCTCTTCACTGGCAGCAACTGTTTAATGACTGACATCTGTTATAATGTCAGTTCCTCGAGGATCTTCCGGTTTGGCGGATGAGCAGACTGAGTCACAGAGTGGTCAGTGACTTGCCCAAAGTCTCACGACCGTAGGTGCTGGAGCTAGATATGAACTCTAGGGTCCTCTGGTGCCAAAGCTCATGCTATCCCTGCATGCTCTGTACTGCTTTGCTTACTGCAGTAGCAGGCTGCTGGCCCCTGCCCACCCACCCGGTCAAATCAAATGAGCGGACACAGTTCTGGGCACATGGGAAGCAAGCACTCAATGGTGCATAGAATGATTATCCAGAAGCAGCACCATGTGGAAGCAGGGTGATGGGTTCTGACCAAATCCTAGCTCACCTGCTTTCTTGTTGAGTAATCCTAGTCAAGAAACTTCACTTCTGTTGGCCTTCATTTCCTGGTATGTAAAATGGGGCTAAAAATAGGAGCTATCTCAAAGAAGCGTCAAGATACTTAAATGAGGTGATATATGTAAAGTACTTAGCACCATGCTGGCTACATTCTAAGTGCTGCAAAAGTGGGAGCTGCTGTTACCATAGCCTCCAGAAGAGTCTTTCTAAACCTGTATATGTCTACCCTCTGCACACAAACCCTCAATGGCTGCCCAGTGCCCTCAGAATGCATCCCAACCTCCTCCCTCTGGTGTAAGGACCCCCAACCTTGCCACTTCCCATATTTCCACCCTCTTTCCCACTGCTTTCCCAACAAGGCTCTGCTCAAACCAACTTCATCAGCAACTTGTGCCCAAAATCTTTCTGACTCAGCCCTTCTGCACATGACATCTCTCCCTGTCGTGGGAGGCTTTGTCTAACACCCATCCGACAATATACTGCATACCCAGCACCTACTATATGCCAGTCCTTGTGTGGAGCCTGGAGATACGGTGGTAAACAAAACAAGCTAAGCACCTTGTTTCGTCAGAGCACCTACAGGGGAGCAGAGAGAGGGACACAAAGGAAATAAACATATAATCACAGTTGCTGCCTAGCACTATGAAGGGAAAGTTTAGGGTGTGATAGAAAAGACAACAGGAAGCACCTACTCTAGACCAGTGTCCAGGGGAACACTCTGGGGACAGAGAATTTCAATTGAGACCCCAAGTATGAGAAGGGATTGGACTTGTCTTAATCTTATGTGTGTCCTTCACAGCACAAAACACAGTGCCAGCCTCATAGTTCTTACTCAATTAGTGCCCACTGAATTGATTAGAATTAATATTATTTTATTGATCATTAGGTAGAGTCTTTTAGAGACGGAGATCAGCATGTGTAAAGGCCCTGTGGTTGGAGGGAGTGTGGCCCATTCAGTAAAGAACTGAAAGGCCTGTGGGGTGGTGCATAACTGGTAGGCAGGGGTTGAGGTGGGGAGGAGGGAGAAACACAAGATGAAACAGAAGAAGTAAGCAAGAACTAGATCAGGCAGAGCCTTGCAGGCGTGGGATGGAGGTCCATCTCCTCACTGAAATCTTCCCAGACTTCTTTAGCCCTTGATTTCCTCCCCCGGACTCTTCCAGGACTCGTTGTCTCCACTCTTAACCAGGAACAGACACTGAACGCATTGAAATCTCCAGAGCATCATGAATATAGAGGGGATTTCCTCCTTCAGGGGGAAGCTGAACCAGACCACTCAGGCCCCAGCTCTCCAACCCCGTGGCTTGAAAGTGAGGTTGATACAGCGCTGATCTGGACTCACTCTGCCCTGACTCCAACCCCCCAAGAGAACGGCCAGCATGAGCTCTAGGCCACCCCCACTTATTCTGGCTTCTTGGGAGACTTTTGAATAGGGCCCTTATCAGGGTGGGGATCTGTGGTTTCAAAAATTGATCTGCCCCTTCTAACAGGATGTCGGGCCTCTCACGCCATTGGACAGTGCTGAACTCTGGAGCACCCGGGGCATGTGAGCGGGACAAGGAGCCTGTGAGAGGCTGGTGCGGCCTCCCATCCCCAAGGGGACTAAATAAAGCTATTGTTGGGAAGGGAAGAGAGAAAATAGCCGACAAGATGTTTTTTGTCCTCTGTGACCTGTCTGTGTTCAGGGGAGGGGCTGGCATGTTGCAGATGAGTGGAAATGGGAATGGCCTCTGAAGCCCATTCGAACAGCTTGGGAAGGGAAAGATGGAAAGGGGAGGGAACATGGGAGGCGGTGGAGAAGCCCCACCAGTCCTTACCTGTCTGACCCTGGACGAATGGCTTGCCTCTCATCTCTTCTCTGTCTCGTGGGGAGGGAAAGATGCTGCCATACATAAAGTGCCCAGCACCATCCCTTGTTGTTACAAGACACTCCATACATGCAGTCGTCATTAGCCTGGGAGATTATATGGTGGGCGGTCTCAGCCAGGATGCAATACCATGGCACCACCTTCATTTCCTGAGCTCTTGGAAACCACTGGAGAAACCTATCAGAATGTCTCCATATTCTGCTGATTGTCCCCCGTGAAAAGTTCTTGGCCTGGCCTCTAGGAATGAAGACACTGGTTTGTAAGGACACCTGTACAAAGATATTTGGTGCTCTTGCCTGCAGTAGCAGAGACACAGAGACAGAAGCAGACACACGGAGAGAGAATGTTACACAAATGTCTACTAACAGGAAAGCGGCTGATTGTGGCACTGTGTCCTGTAGAATATTGTGAAGCTTCAAACCATTGGGTTAGGGGTGTACCTGCCATCCTGGGAGAGGGAGTGTGCATGGCGCGATATTCAGCGAGGAGAGCCACTTTTGAAAAAAAACAAACATCAGCCTCAACCATGTATGTCCATACGTGTTTACAAACCTGAGCATGACAAGCAGTGGGCAGGAGAACACATTAGATACACCAGGCAGGTGAGATCAGTTACCTGGGCTGGGGAGTGAGGGAGGGATAGGAGAAAAATAAAAAAGATTATGGCAAAGTAGGAAAAAACTTAGAGAAGACAGATGCAAAATTCTATCTCTAAGATGATTGCAGAATATCCCATTTTTTGTTTTTTTAATTTATTTAAATTCAAGAATATCCCATTTTTTAATTGGAATTCTAAATGAGCTTTATAAAGGAATAAGGACCAGTACAAACATTGATTTGGTTGATTTCTATGGTCATTTGAAGGCTATTATTTCAACTTTTTAAAGCATCACTTTATTTATTTTTAATTTTTATTTTTATTTATTTTGAGAGACAGTGTGAGCAGGGGAGGGGCAGAGACACAGAGAGACAGAGTCCCAAGCAGGCTCCATGCTGTCAGTGCAGGGGCCTCAAACCCACAAACAGGGAAATCATGACCTGAGCTGGAGTTAAGAGTCCAATGCTTAGCCCACTGAGCCATCCAGGCACCCAGAGAACCTTCCTCTCTTACGGAGACTTGCTCATGACTCCACCCACTCCAGACTTGCCCACCATGCCACCCTGTTCTGCTCGTTCATTGCACAGCCCACCCTCTAAAACAAGAGATCTTGTCTCAATCTTGTGTCCTGCACAGCATAACGCATAGTGTCACCACTTCGTCCTCACTCAATTCATGATTTGATTTGATATTATTTTATCGGTCGTTATAATTAAGAGAAAGAATTTATTGCACTCTAGATATGCACGTGGTCCCCAGAGACGTGTGCCTTGATAGAGAGGGTGCTTGACTGAGAGCCTAAACTCATGGCCTTGACTTCTCGTTCTGTTGTATGGCATGAAAACAATCACTTTATACTCTTTGGGCCTCAGTTTCTGGGAGGACACACACATGTGTTAGTTTCCTATTGCCACGCTAACAGATCAAGCACCTGAAAAGAACACCTCTTTATTACCTCACAGATCTGTAGATCAGAAGTCCGGGATGGCATGTCAAGGTTCTCTGCTTAGGGTCTCATAAAGCCAAAATCAAAGTGCCAGCATCCTGCATTTTCTTCAGGAGCTCAAGATTCCCTTCTGAGCTCATTCCTGTTAGGGCAGAATCCATTTCTTTGCCACAGTGTGCCTCTGGTCCCCACTTCCTGGCTGCCTATCAGCCAGGGGCCACCTTCAGCTCCGGCAGGCTGCCCACATTCCTTCTCAAGTGACCACCTCCATCTCAAAGCAGGAATAGTGTGCTGAGACTTTCTCATGCTTTGAATCTGTCTGCCTCCCTCTTCTTCCACCGGCCTGCGATGGTTCTCCGCTCTTAAGGGCTCATGTGATCTGATTAGGTCCTCCCAGATAATCTCTATACTTTAGGGTCATGTGTGCCATATGATGTAAAACAATCATTGTAAGACTTCATTTGATGATCTCATCAGCCTCCAGAGGTTAGAGGGGGACATCTCGGGGAGAATTCCTAGAAATTCTACCTACCACCACATGGCACATGGGGGTATACAAGATGATTGCTAGGTTCTTCCAGATTAAAAGTGCCACAGCCTTTAATTACCTCTGATTATTCCCTCTGGCGTAGCCCCCCCCCCCCCGATTTTCCTTTGTTGGATTTCATTTCCCCCTCTGCCAAGCTATCACATACTACCAAGCAGCAGCCTCTAGCTCTCCTTCCTCTTCCATCAAGCCTTCCTTCATCTCCTTACCCCACAGAGCAGGTGTTAGCTCCTTCCTCTGCTCAGTCCTACTCTACACTTTGAGTTCGAACCTCCCCTTGACGCTAAGCAGTTTTACACCCCTCATTTCATTTCTTCTTCCCCCCACACAGCCACATGAGTTAGGCATCATCATTCCCACTTTGCAGATCAGAGAGCTAAGTTCTGAAGAGGTTAAATATCTAGCCCCAGATGAGAGAGTAAGTTTAACTGCAACATCCACATTCTTTCCAGTACCCGTCAGTGTGTGGGGAGATAATCAGGCCAGGAGAGGAGGAGGGGGAGACAGAGCACACCCGTTCCCCCTCACCTCCCACTCCACCTTACAATGACATGGAGATGAAGCCCCAGTAGTGACCTGGGCAGTTCTTGGACTGCTGGAGGTCTCCAGGGTCTGTGAGTGGATGGCCGGGTGTGACAGCTCTACTGGGGAACAAAAGCCACTTGGTGAAAATGCATTAATTCATTTTACTTCACATCCCTCGGGTTGGTAAAATGCAGGTCTTTCCAACCTCAAGTGTTGGGAGCTCTTTCCCTGCCTGTGAGAGCATAGTCAGTACAGCCACTTTGGCGACCAAATTTGGCAATATTTGGCAAAAACGAGAGGAGCATTGCCCGGCCCCAGCAATTCCAGTCCTGTTACCCCTGCCCCAGAGAGACTCCCCTGCAGGTGCAGAGGGGATCGAGTTCAAGAATGTTTGTACTAGTCGAGGGGCACATAGGTGATTCAGTCGGTTAAGCTTCTGACTCTTGGTTTCGGCTCAGGTCATAATCTCACAGTTCGTGGGTTCAAGCCCCGCATCGGGCTTTGTGCTGACAGCACGGAGCCTGCTTGGGATTCTCTCTCTCTCTCCCTCTCTCTCTGCTTTCTCTCTCTCTCTCTCAAAGATAAATAAACATTAAAAAACAAATGTTTATACTATTATTATTTATCATTGGAAAAATAGAAATCGCCTAAACGTTCATCAGCAGGAAGTGAACAAATGGTAATGTGTTCATAAAATAGCAATAAAAATCCACACTAGATAGATGGGCACACGTGAATCTCACAAACATAATGTGCGAAAAGGGTTGTCAAGAATAGATTCTTTTGATGCCACTTACATATAAGGTTTAAAATTGTGGAGTGTGTGTTGTTTGAGAATCATATGTAGTAATTAAAATATGAGTAAATGCAAGGCAGTGATAAACATAGAATTTGTATAATGATTATAACCTCTGGGCGGGAGGGAGGGAGTGTGATAAGAAGGCATATCAGGGGCTTCATCTGTGTGGGCAGTGGTTTATTTCTTAAGTGAGGGGGTGTCCATGGTATTGCTCCCTAAGTCTTTTTTCATCTGTGAAATATTTTATAGTAACTATTAAACTATCAAGTAATCACCACGGGGAAGATGGTTATCACAGAACAGTAAGTGGCAGGAACAGGAAACGAAATTGGGTATTCACTACACTCACAATGTAGAGCAAATGAAAAAAATATATAGATTTATAAAAAAGAAGATCAGCAGATAATACACGTCTGAGGGTGATTTTTATTATCTTCTGTGTAATAACAACATAACACTTTATTATATTTTCCAAACTTTTTATAGTGAGTACATATTGCTTTTGGACTCAAAATCAAATATTGCTCTTTAAAAAAAAAAAACATGAATTTGTTCTTTCTAGGCACCAAGATATGCTCAATGGTAGCCAAAATTAAGAGGGAAATTTTTTTATTCAACATCTACTGCAGGAAGTCCTGAGCCAGATCTTAGGGGAAACAGTTCACATCAGGCTTAGAGGTCTGACAGGCCCAAGTTCAGGTCCTAATTCCACCCTTTCCTAGCACCTACCTTGAGTCTCAGTGTCCTACCTGTGAAATGGTGATTTAAAAACATACCTCCCCTGCTTGCCTGATGGAGCCCCTGCATGGGTAAAATAAGACGAGGCCCATCGAATGGCTCTGGGACCCACAGCAGACCCTTCCATGGCACCTACAGCCTCACCTCCAGGTCAGACTAGACTCTGGGCACCAAGAGAGAAGAGCCAGGTTCCTCCTCTCAAGGCACCCAGAGGGTCAGGATGGACAGCACTGTCAGGAGACAAGCCAGGACAGAATGACCAGCACCAGAACAGACAGCACAGAGAGTAACATGATCACCCCTGGCTGGGTTGATCCAAGTAGGGGGAGTGATATTATTACTAAGTAACTAAAAGGGATGACCTTTGCCCTCAAATACCTCCAAACAGACTTCCCGACACCAAACAAACACATCTCAAGCAACATAGGAACAGAATGAAGGAGGAGATGCCTAGCCTGGGTTTGAACCTAGTGCCCTCACTTCCCAGTAGAGTGACCACAGGTATGGATAGGTGAGCACCTAATGTTTGGAGTGCCCTGTCTTCCTCTGTGTCATAAGGAGAAGCATGTATGCCTCTAATAAGTCTTGCTGAGAAGACTGGGCACCTTCCCTGGGTCAGGCAGTGTTCTTGGAACTGAGGATTCTATAGGGAGCCAACTAGACAAGTAATGTGGCTCTCTAAAGGAGATGATACAGGACAGTCACTCAGAACAGCGCCCAGCACTGTGCGGCCAGTAAATGTGTGTGCCCATGTGGGCATGACCACTATGATTAAGACACCCCCTAGGGTGGCCTGGATAGGGACTGGGGGAGGGAATGAGTGTCCAGATACTTGAAGGTTTTTTTCAAGGATAATGTAAGGCAGAACTGTGATGGAGTAATGAAGCTTTCATTCACTGAGTACTTACAATGTCAAGATTTCCATGTAATAGCTTGTTTGATTCTCACAGTAACCCTATGGGATGGATACTCATCATCCCCATTTTACAGATGAGGAAACTGAGCCACAGATCCTTGCAGAGCTTGTCTGTGGTTGCACAAGTGGTAAAGCCAGGATCTGAAAGCTTCCTACCGTCTCTCCAGAATGGTGGGTGCCCCAGGCAGGCTGGCTTTAAATACTCAGAGCTTCCTTTGGAAGCCCAGTTCGCTGGTATGTAGGGTGTTTGAGCGGCAGCAGAATGACCATCTGTCAGAGCATTCTTGTGGGGATTCCTGGTAATAGCGGATGACTGAATCTTTCTCCAGAACAGGTGGTGCCCAGAGTCTTGGTGGCAATGCTTTGGGATGCTAATGAGCGATTTCCTCTGGTCTCTTACAGCTCACAGCCCCACACTTCCCCGTGGTGGTCAAGCTGGGACACGCCCACGCCGGAATGGGAAAGGTATGAGAAGCAGCTCTTATGCTCACACTAATACTCACACAGCCTCCCCAGACTACTTGTTCCCCTCTTCCTCTGTCCCTCTCCAGCCCCACCTTAGCTCAGCCACCCAGAACAGTGTTAGAGGAGCCCAGGATGCAGGAGGCACCCCCTCCTCCCCACCCCACCTTCCTCTGAGCTTGGAGCCTCTCTCCAGCTCGGCCTGTACCTGCTGAACCCTACCTGGATTTGCCAGCTTAATTGTTTCCTGTGATGGTGCATTTGGGGAAATGGATGTGAAGCATATTATAGACGATGATGCCTTTGTTCCGTCATCATCTCCACAGCTGCTCTCTAAGCTCATGTCTTAGTCATCTCCCTGCCACTTACAGGGCTAGTACCTAGAAGGAGGCGAATATGTATGGCTCCGTGGAGGAAACCCCTGGAATCACTTAGCTTCTGCAACAGTAAATCATATATTGGACACAGTCACAGCTGACATAGCATGACAAACTATATTGGTCAGATTCTTTCAGCTGCAAGTATAGAAACTCAAAATCAAGAGGCAAAGGATAATTCATTGGTTCAAACCACCAGGAAGTCTGGGATAGTTCTTGATAGGTTCAGGCAGAGCTGGATCCAGGAGCCCAAAGGATACCATCAGAGCTCAGTCTCCTGTATTTCTTGACCCTGTTTATCTCTGCCTAGTATTTACTTCAGGTAGTGAAGGTGGCTGTGGGTGGCCTACCCTGGTCGCCAAGCTCACTGTCCCAGAGGAAAAAGGACCTTGCCTCTTTCCAGCGTCTCTGTATAAATCCCATGGAGGGACACTGGTCAGCTTTCCCTGGGTTCCTGAGCCTAACAAGTGCATGTGGAGATGTTTGCAGCCCCACTTGAACTGTGTGGATCAGGGTTCCCACAGGAAAGGGAGATGTTCTCCTAAATAAGAGGGGTGGGAATGTGGGGAAGTGTGGGGGCTACCACAGGCCACCTCTCAAGACTCTGGCTCAAATAAATACAAATCTTGATCTGGGTGGGCCCAGCCCAGCCATCAATAATCCTGCACCTGGTACCTTTATTCTTTTCCACCCTATTATGTCTTCTGTGCCATCTGTTCCCACCTAAAGTCCACCTCCTTCAGGCAGCAAAGAGTGCGAAGGGCCAGATGGGTCAGGGCCTGACCCACGGCTCTGACATTGGTGTGAACTTGTACCAGTTGCCATCTGACCTGTCTTGGCCTTTCTCTGTCAAATGGCAATGATCCTAACAACCATCCTTAAAATGAGTCCTCCTTCTAAAATACTACATCTTCCAGGGCACCTGGGTGGCTCAGTCGGTTAAGCAACTGACTTCGGCTCAGGTCACGATCTCACAGTTCGTGGGTTCAGGCCCCTTGTCGGGCTCTGTGCTGACAGCTCGGAGCCTGGAGCCTGCTTCAGATTCTGTGTCTCCCTCTCTCTCTGCCCCTCCCCTACTTGTGCTCTCTCTCTCTCTCCCTCTCTCTCTCTCAAAAATTAATAAAATGTAAAAAACAATTTTTTACATATTTTTAAATAAAATAAAATACTACATCTTCCTGAAAATACACACCATGAGCGCAGGGATATTGCCTATGTGTCCACTACCATCTCCCAGGGCCCAACATGGCCCCTGGTGCCCAGTGGCCCCTCAGCTTTTTGGGCAAGTGGATAGATGAGTGACTCCCTCTTTAGACACTGCCCTCCTCCCGATCCCTCCTGCACCCCTGCCACTGGCTAGAGCCCCTCCACTCCACTGAGACTGCCCTCACCATAGTGCTCAGTGACCCTCTGCTGCTGAGTCAGCGGGCACTGTTCTGTCCATATAGGAGCTGACCTCCCTGTATCACTTAAAGCTGCTGGCCACCCCTTCTGTCCCAAAACTCCTTCTCCAGTGGCCTCTGATCCATGCCCCTCTGTCTCCAACTACCCCTCACAGTCTCCTTCATGTCGTTTTCTTGCTGCACCATCTTTAATGTGTCTGTGCCCACAGCACACGCGATCTGAGCGCTCATCTGCTCTCTCAGCTTCTGCGGCCACCTGCATGCCAACAGTCCTCTGTCCCATTTCCCAGCCAGAGCCCAAGCTCTTATATCCAGTTCCCTCCACTCCATCCCCACCTTGTCTCCTGTGGAAACCTCAGGCTCTAACTGTCCCAGCAGTGTGCTCCCTGTCCTGGTCTTTCCCCTCTTCCTCCTCCTCCTCTTCCTCCTGGGGCCGTCTCTGCAGCAGGAATTGCCAGCCCCTCTGTTGTCTCAGAACAGAAATCTTGGAGTCATCTCCCTCCTCCATTTCCAGACGGTTGTCAAGTCTTGTCATTTGCCATTGTTAAAGTTTCTCAAACCCGTCCCTTTCTTTCTGCCCACTGCCACCATCTTGGACAATTCTGGTAGAGTTAGAGACTTCCCAAGAATTAAAATTTTTTCTAAGACTTCAAATAATCCCAGACAGGAAATACTTAAAGACACTGATTCAATGCTTGGGGGAAGGGGTGCTCTGAGAAACTCAGGCCCAAAGGGATTCCCAAAACATGGAAAGGAAGATGCATACATATCCAAGGATAAAAAGTGCCACCAGCTAGAATAAACCAGGGTTTGCAGAAGTGCTGACATCAAGGGAAAAGGGCTTTTCTCCTTCAGTTTGGAATGAGAAAACTATCGGGAAAGGCCTGGACATGCCGACTGAGCAGATGATGTCATATTCATGTCTGAGAGGGAGAAACACAAAATTGGTACCTTCTGTGGTAGTTTGACTTCTCTCAAGGAAGAAGATTGTCTTCCTGGTGACCAGCAAGGAGAACATTCCTAAGAGGAAACTGGTAAAGAGGTTACCAATGGACTCAGTGTTGTTGGAAATCCACCTAGGTCCCCACTGACCCATCTTCAATTATATTTTGCTCCTTTGATCATATATATTGATTAGCACCTCCTCAGTGCTGAGAGTCAGAAGATGGACAGGACCTAGTTTCTGCTGTCAAGGAACTGGGGAGACAGGCACCTCAATAGGTAAAATGTGTGTTGCGAGTCTGATAGAAGGGTGTGCAGTGAGTATGGAGATTGAAGAAGAGAGCTTAATTCCACCTAGAGGATGGAAAGGTGGAAAGAAGTCCTCTACCTGGGGAACTGTACGTGGTTTGCTGTGCATGGAAGTAAAGGGAGTTCTAACAAACAAGACAAGAGATGGACTGGTACTCTCTTACAAAGAATAGAGGCTGTCACAAGGCACAGAAATCAACAGGTAGTGAAATGCTATGCAGTCTGGGGAGCATTCAGGTAGGAGGTAATCATGGGGAGCACCCTGAGTTCTTTAGAAATCAGGCCAGACCAGTGGTTCTTATGGGGGAGGGGAATCCTGGCTCCCAAGGGGCACTTTTGGTTGTCACAACTGGGAGCGGGGGCGGGGGGGGGGGGGTGGTACTACTGTCATCTGGCATCTACTGAGTAGAGACCAAGGATGCTGCTGAACATCCCACAACGCCTAAGACAAGCCCACAACAAAGAATTACACAACCCAAAATGTCAATAGTGTCAAGGTTGAGAAACCCTGGACAAAACTAATTTCATTTCCTTTGTTGAAATCTTTACCAGTCCAGAAACCAGAGGAAGCAGTGGTTATTACACAGTTCAACATGCTTCAAAGTCTGTTGCAAAGAATTATAATTATTCAGATGTTAAAGCCTATTTTGGTCAAATAGGCTTGGAAAATGCTGTGTTAAAGTAGGTTTTTAGTGTGGAACTTAAGAGTCATAAATTTGCTTATATACATTGTTGTGGTAAAAGAACATGAAAGGCGTGCTGAATTTCCCAGACGTACTTGACCCCAGAAACCTTTGACCATTTTTTGCATTGTGTCCTTTTGTTAATTTGTAAGAACTCTTTACTTACTCAGTACCTTAATCTTTCTCATACTTTGCAATTATTCTTCTCCATTTGACAGTTCCATGCCCGTTTTATTATTCAGTTTTTCAGCATTTTTTTAAGTTATTTTTTAACGTAGCCAAACGTTTCCATGTTTGGGAGGCCACGTGTTATAGTGGCTAAGGGTATCGATGTGAATCTAGGTTACACACCTTGTTATGAGACCTTAGGTAGGTTACTTAGCCTCCCCCACCTTAGTTTCTTCATATGTATAATGAAGATAATAACAGTAGCAACCTTATAAACTGGTTGTGAGGATTAGGAGACATTATGCATGTCAAGCACACAGCTCAGTGCCTTGGAACACAGTGGGACTCAATAAATTGTAGCTGTCATGAGTATTAAGAATGTTTAGGGGTATCTGGCTGGTTCAGTCAGTAAAGCATATAACTCTTCATCTCAGGATCATGAGTTCGAGCCCCATGATAGAGATTACTTAAACATTAAAAATTAAAAAAAAAAAAAAAAAAAAAAAAAAAAAAAGAATGTTCAGACCTGCTCTGGGGACCCAAAATCCAAATGAAGTCAATAAAGGAGATAAGAGTAACCAGCATCATCTGTCAGGGACTCTATTTCATTTGGCTGTAATTTCGGTATGAGTCAGATCAGTAAGGAGTTGCCGAGTTGCCAAAGCCTCTAATCCATAAATGGACAATAAATAGATGAAAACGGGCTCACCCTCATTAGTCATTAGGGAAATGCAAACTAAAACCGCAGTAAGATGCCATTGAATGACCACCAGAATAGCTAAAGTTAAAAAGATTAATAATGCTAAGTGTTGGCAAGGACATGGGAGAATTGGAGCATACACACACAGCTACTGAAAGGGTGAATCTGTACAACTGCTTTGGAGTACGGGTTGATATCACTCACTGAGAAGTTACGTAAAAGTTCTTCTTTTAGGGATAGCCAGCTTAAATGCATGCATGTATACACCAGTGTTTACAACAGCTTGTTCATAATTGCCAAAACCCGGGCACAGCCCATCATCCATTCATAATAGATTAGATAAATAAATTAAAGTATATTCAAGACAAATAGAAAGCTACCAGCAATGAGAATGAATGAACTACAACTATATAAAACAGCACACATACATCTCACATGCTTATTTCATTGAGTGAAATAAGTCAGATACAAAAGAATGCCTATTTACATCCTTCCATTTATATAAAATTCAAAAACCAGGGAAACCAAACTGTAGTGTTAAAAGGGGCACATATTTAGATTTTAAATTTTTTAAGAAAATTATTACCATAAAAGAGTAGAAGTTACCTTTGTGGAGGACGAATGAGTGGTATTGGAGATGAGGCAAGAGTGGGCAAAGTTCAGGGCCTTGACTTGAGTGATGGTTATGTGGATGTGTGCTTTGTGATAGCTCGTTGAACTGTTGCTTTTGTACTATGCAGTTCTGTGTATATGTGGTGTATTTCTTTTTTTTTAATTTTTTTTTAACGTTTATTTATTTTTGAGACAGAGAGAGACAGAGCATGAACAGGGGAGGGGCACAGAGAGAGGGAGACACAGAATCTGAAACAGGCTCCAGGCTCTGAGCTGTCAGCACAGAGCCCGATGCGGGGCTCGAACTCACGGACCGCGAGATCGTGACCTGAGCCGAAGTCAGCTGCTTAACCGACTGAGCTACCCAGGCGCCCCTGTGGTGTATTTCAAAGTAAAGTAAGGTTTAAAAATTGTAATCCACTCTTAGGACCTATTAATGGAGACCTGATACCCAGAACAAAGGGAGAGTCCTGCACTGCCCTGGTCAGTCCATGGCCAGAAGATTGTATTGGGTTCTGGGCTGTACCTCCATTCTGGATGTTTGAGAGAGCCGCTGAGGAATGAGTGTGTCCTGGGGGGAAATGAACTCAGCGGTGAAGGCAAGGGGCATCTAGCCTGTCACCAGCATCTTCAGAAATGTGGAGAATTGTCATGGGAAGATGGATGGGACCAATTCGAAACCGGGATCAAAGTTAGGAGGAAACAAACAAATGTCAATTGTGTCAATGATGCAGCTTTGTGAGCATTAATGAAATGGATGGTCCTTTAGGTAAGAGGTTCCCATCAATGCAGAGTCGGAGCAAGGATGAATACTTACTGGGAGGTTCCAAGAGAATTTAAACATCATGTGAGATGTTTGAAACCCCTGAAATTGAGTCAGATCTGTGTATATGTTTGTGTGCAGATATGGTACGAACTTTCTGGGTGGGAAGGGGTCCATAGTTTCTTTCAGCTTCTCACCCTTCCAAAGGTTAAAGCACCTTGAGATGATTCCTACATACCTTCCAATGATGAGAATCGGTGGTTACTGTCAGAGGATTAGAAGTCAACTTCAAGGCCAACTGCCAGTATAATGTGGGGGTAAAGTTTATAGAATCTGGAATTTTGGGTTTGGGTCGAGATTTACCGTTTCCTAACTGTGTGTCCTTGGGGATGTGTTCAATATCTCTGTACCTCAATTTTCCCATCTCCAGTATGGGGACAATATCGCCCTCCTGGAGTTATAATGAGGATAAAATAAACCAATCAAGCCTTGGAAGGGTGCCTGATAAACACTCAGTCGATAGGAACTTTTAAAACCCACTACAAATATAAACTGTTATTCTGATTACTTAACTGCTTATCTCGGCAACATCCCCTGGAGAGGCCAAACTGACACGCTAACTCCACCCTGGGACTTGCCTTACCCTCATTTCATAAAGTCACAGACTCCCATGGCTTGAGTCCTGACACCTCATCCAGAAGATACGAATGTGGGGCCCCAAAGAGAAGCCTCTTGCCCAAGGCCACACAGTGAGAGAGCATCCCCAAGAACAGAACAGGAAGGGGAAAGACCTTTGAGATTCTTTGAGCCTGTTCCTTATTTTAGAGATAAGAACAGTAATAACAACAGTAACCTAATAACCATAATAATGATAAAAGCTAATGCTTTATAGAGTTTACTCTGTGCAGGCACTGTTCTAAGTGCTTCTTATATATTCACTTATTGACTGTAGTCCTTAAAACTACCCTATGAGGTAGGTACAGTTGGTATCCCCACTTTACAGATGAGGAAACTGAGGCATGGGAAGTAAGTGGTGGAGTTGGGGTACAACCCCAGTCTGGTTCTAGCACCTGAGTTCACAGAGGTGAAGGACATTGACCAGGTCATAGGCTAATAAGCCCAGATATTCTAACACTTCCCCCAGTGTATACAGAGTTTGCTGTCCTTCTAATTCTGGAGTGGGGAGTGACAGGGTTGAGGTGTCCCTGCATCTATCTGGTCTGGAGGATCGAGGTGGCAGCTCCTAAACTTGAGGCTCCCAGCAGTCAGGCGGCTTGCACACCCCTCTTGGATACGGCTGCTACTGTCTGCAGCTCTGAACAACCAGGACTCTGGTATCATCTCTCGGGCTGACTCACTCAGTAAGCTTCCCCCAGTACCATCCACTTTTCAAGTAGGAGTAGTGGGCCAATAACACTGTCTGGAGAAGGAGGCTAGAAAATGAGCAAATGGACAAATGGAACCCAGGGGAACAGTTAAGAAACCAGAAGGTTCCCCAGCACCTGGGAGACTGCCAGAGAGCTCAGGAGAAGCCAAAGTGGGTGTGAGCAGGGGAAGGGAGCCAGCCAGCAAGGTGTTCCAGGGAAGGAGTGTTCAAGGTCCCTGCCCGACTATGAAGGGGGACAGGGAGGGACCCTCACCCACTCCACTGCCCTCCCTGTCAACTCCCACCTCCCCCATATCCTCTCTTACCTACCCTGCCACTCCCTTGAGACAGCCACTGGCTTCATTTATTCTCTGCTTCTCTTGAGCAAAATGGGCCCTTAGCAGAGGGTCTGTCAGTCCTTTTACACCTGAATAAAAATCTCAAGCACCGAGCTCCTTCTCACAGCCTCTGGCATGAGGTTGTCCTCTCGACAAGCACAATATATACCGCCATTCTCATTATTCATGCATTCCATGTGTACAAATTCGCCCACTCACTAAAATTTATGTGTAATCCCAAAATCAGTTATCATGGCACTTTCATGGTCATTCACAGACATGTGCAGAGCAGCAAATAATGAGCTCAAACAAGGCAACACTCTGCCTTATTTCAGTTCTGGTACTGTATACAAATGTCCTCTTCTCCATCTATTTGGAGCCACACTTACACAATCTTACACTTTTTCGTAGTGATTTCATTGTTTAAAATACACCCCCCCCACACACACACACACACACAAGTGTAGGGCTGAAGTGCTGTCTAGTGCAAGAAGTCCTAAGTTCAAGAAAGCTGTGATGTTTCTTATTGGGGGAAAAGAAAAAGTACGTGTTAGGTAAGTTTTGTTCAGGCACGAGTTATAATGCTGTTGGCTACTAGCTCAGTGTTAATAAATCAACAATATATGTTAAATAAGATGGTTTTAAACAGAAACACACATAAAACAAGGCTATGTATTGATCAGTTGATGAAAAGGCTTGTGACCAGAGGCTTTCAGGAACCCAGTATGTCCCCTAGGAGCGAAGGTTCAGTATTCACTAAATCAGTATTTGCTGCAATGTTATAGAACATAACTACCACAAATAATGAGGTTCAACTCTGCGTGCCCGTGTGTGTGTGTGCGCGCGTAGTATTTGTACATACATGTGTGTATCACACACACATACATATATATTCTGTAGAGTCCTAAAGTCTCTTCTTTTGGATGCCAAAATGCCAAGATTCTGAGCACAAACAGAAGCAAACTAAAACAGCCATTTTATGACTCTGTCTACCCTGACGTTTGTCATGTTGAAGGCAAAGTCACCAGGGTTATCAACTCATTTTTCTCATGAGGGCTTAAGGCTTAGATCTCTACTGGTGGCATTTCCCCTGCCAATTCCCACATCCCTGAATTGCTCTTGGTTGGCCTGGGTCCTCCAGTCAGCCCGCATTTCTGAGGCCAGCAGCATCCACCTGGGCAAGTCGTTGAAACACATAAGTGCTGTGTGTCAAATATGTGAAATAGTCCTGATTTTCCTCACCCCATCACTTGGAAGAGCTAGTGAGTAAAAGCATTAAAAAGTAAGAAGCCTCGTGTAAACATGAGATGGGAAGGTATGCAAGGGAGAGTATGGGCTTTGAACTTGAACTCCCTTGGGTTCTCATCTTGACTCTGCCATTTGCCAGCATTGTGACCTTGATCAGATTATGCGATTTCTCTGGGATTACTCGTAACTGACTAGGCGTGAGGATGGACAAGGATGAGAGAGGGGGTATTAACAATTCCAAGTGCCCCTGAGCCAAGTTATGTGCCTTTAACATCTCCTCTGATCCCCAGAGGCACCCTGAGAAGTATTTCTGATCCCAGCTTTGCAGAGTTTCCAAGAGTTGTTTTGCCCAAGGTCACTGTTAAGTGGTGAAAGCAGGATTCGAATCAAGGTCAGCAGGCCCTTCAGCCCTTTCCTCCAGGCTGCCTGGGACAGTTGGGAACACGCTGGTGGAATCATCTCTTCCCTTTGATAAGGCGACCCGCCAACTTAATTGGAGAGTTGATTTATAAAGAATTTCACAGGGCTCCACCCAAAAAACATGTCAGTACCTTGGAGACCAGCACTGACCTTTTCATATGAACTGCTCTTGTCTGGTGGACTGATCTCACCCCAGGCCCAAAGCCAAGACCAAGGACACTGATGCAAGACAATGAGGAGAAAAAGAAAACTATTACTATTACCAGGACTGTGTTTTAAAGACAGCGTGCACCCCTACCACCTACAAGACCCATTTTGTCAAGAGGGACAAAGGCCCAGGAACAGATTCATCTGGTAAGAATCAATTATCTGCTCTCGTATGCACTCACCACACAACTCCTCCATGAAAAAGCAGAATATTTTTGGACTGGCAAACATTGAGAAGAAGTAAGATTTCTTTTTTTTCTCTTCTCTGTTTTCCTGGTCCATTGACCATTGTCCATTGACCCATCTTGATATTGTATGTAACAAAGATCAGAGAAGTCATCACCTGAGGAGCCCCTCAGAAAGAGGAGGCCTGTTGAGGTGGGGAATGCTCTGTATAATTTACCACAGTCTGATTACTTGCTCCTTACTTTTCCCCCAGTATCAGACGGTCACATACAATTTATAAAATACATCCACAATGGAGGCCTGTTCAGGCTCCAGCAGTCCTTTGAGGTGGATAATGCTACCATGATACCCATTTTTCAGATGAGACAAGCAGAGATCAAGGAGGCAAAATTGTTTGCACAAGGTTGCACCCAGCATGCTGCGAAGGCTGCATATTCTTTCCACTGTTCCTGGCACCCAGGCCAAGAGGACACTGCCTCCAGACAGTTCCACTGGGAGAACAGCCTACGCATCCACTGAGGCCTCCCTCAGCCAAAATGTGCAGGTGCAACCTATTCTTACTATCACAGGCAAGACAAGCAATGTCTTGAGGCAAGCGGAGGCTGCCTGCCTCCCTGAAGCTGTGGCACAGGGCAGTCTCCCACCCAGCTTCCTGGAGGTGAAACCAGCCACACCTCTGCCTTCTTGGAAGTAGGTCCGTTTAGGGGAGCCGGCATTGCTGCTGACAGGTGGCAACAGCAGGGCTGTTTGTAAGGGAAAGCAAGCGAAGGGTGTAAACAGTGAGCTTAGTACATTTTGGAGTGTGCACCTTGTGTGTGTGTGTGTGTGTGTGTGTGTGTGTGTGTGTGTGTGTGTGTTTGGGGCAGAGTGAGCAGGCATCTTAAACACAATTTTCAGCAGTCTCTGTCAGCTTGGCAGACCGTATTCTCTTACCTCAACTCCTGGCCTCCAGTTCCAAGAAACCTTCACACCAACACCCCATATTCCAGGATCAAGGCCAGAAGATGCTACTAAGGAGGCAGTGTGGTGGGACTGTGAATGCTCTTCATGCCTTTTCATGTCGTGATACTTGTAGGAAATGGTTGTCGTTAGAGGAATCAGTGGAGTCAAGAGCAGAGGCTGCTGGCAACTGAGGAAAAGGGCCGAGGGGTTCCTGCCACCCTAAGGGACAAGGGAGCAGAAGCGAGAGCACCTGTCCAGATGCTCTGGCTGATGGACCAAGTGAGTGTAGCCCTGAAGTCAGGCCTGAGCTCCTCAACAGCCCAGCTACTCACAGTGGACTCTCTGGAAGGACTGGCAGCTTCAGCATCACTTGGGAGCCCCTTAAAAACAGAACACAGGCCTGTCCTCAGACCTGCTGAATCAGATGCAGCATTTTAACAAGATGCTCAGTGGTCAGTGCAGCTCTGTATACCCAGAGGATGCAAACTCAGATGCCCACTGGCAGTCACCAGAATGAGTCAAGAGCCCAGCTGGGGACTGTAATGACCCAGAAAGGCCAGGCCAACCTGCATGAGCAACCACAATTCAGCCCCAGCAGGAAAGCCCTGAGATACCATGCAGCCAGGGCAACCTGATCATCTGATTCTAATTCTCTGGGTCTCTGATATGAATTCCCTTGATTTTAAAATATTGGCAAGTAATTTTCAAATATTTGAAACACCATGTAGGCCAAATAAAACTTATCAGTTGGCCACTGAACACCGTGGAGCACCAGTTGGGTGCCTCCAACTTCCGATGGTGAGTGGGCTCTTGCCCTCTCTTCACTGGGGGCCATGGAGCCTAATAGTTAAGACCACAGGTTATGCAGTGGACCCAGAAGTTCATCTCAGTTCAGCCTAGGTATATAACTTTGGTTGAACACTTCACTTGGAGTCTTTGATTTCTTTTCTGTAAAATGACCTTAATATATATCTCCCTAGTGGGTGAGGGATTCCCCTGCTGACCGCTTGAGATAAAGCACTTGTAAAAGTTTGTAGATACTTGGGGCGCCTGGGTGGCTCAGTCTGTTAAGCATCTGACTCTTGATTTCAGCTCAGGTCATGATCTCACAGTTGTGAGATCGAGTCCTATGTCGGGCTCCGAGTCAGGCTCTGCATCAGGCTCTGTGCTGGGCAGAGAGCCCACTTAATATTCTCTCTCCCCCTCTCCCTCACTTGCAGTTTCTCTCTCTCTTTCTCTCTCTCTCAAGAAAAAAAAATATGCATAGATACTTAAGATATTGATTCACTTCCACTAGCACCTAAATGCTTCCTACATTTCCAGCTGCTTACAGATCACTTAGGGACCTTACTAAAATGTAGATTCTGATTCACTAGGCCTGGGTGGGGCCTGTCCGGGAGTCTAACAAGCTCCCAGGTGATACCAGTGCTGCTAGTCTGTATCAACTAGTCAAGCTAGTCAGGGCTCAGCAAACTTTTTCCATACAGAGCCAGATGGTAAATATTTTAGGCTTTGAGGCCATATGGTCCGTTGTGACTACTCCCCTCTGCGCTTGTAGTACGAAACCAGCCCTAAACAATACGGAAATGAATGAGCATGGCCGTGCTCCAATCCAACTTTATTTATGGACACTGAAATTTCAATTTTATGTCATTTTCACGTGTCATAGAATATCATTCTTCTTTTGATTTTTTTTTCCCCAACCACTTAACTGTCCTATACTCGGGGGCCGCACAAAAAATTGGCAGTAGCCCTCAGGCTGTGGTTTGCAGGCTCCTGTTCCGGGTCCTCTTAAAATCTGAACCAAAGCAGCTTCCCCTGCTGGATTATAAACTTGCCGGGCGCTGCACCCATGGACTCCACCTCCCCTCCCGGCCGAGGCTGAAGCCCTGGACAGTGGCAAGTCCCTGCCTTCACCCTGTGCAATGCACGAGAGCCTGGGAAGCTGAGGTGTGCCCTTCAGAGCTGACACTTGTCAATTGCCTCCCTTCCCTTCCACCCAATCTCACGGTCACACTGTTACTTTATAAACATGCAGGCCAAAGAATCAGTGACCTGGGAACTTGAGAACAACAGAAGGAGTTTTGATTTATTACGGGGAAGAGCAAAGGAAAGGGACCAGCCAACTGATAAGCAGAATAATTAGGCAGTTGCCTAAACAGCCCATCACTTGTTCTCATCACTTCCCACCACTCCTTCTGACCCCTGGCAACACATGACCCAAGCCAGCTGAGGCGAGGACATCCTTTGGGCCCTGGGTCTCAGCCTTCAGAAGGATTGGAGGAGGGGCAGAGGCTTTCGAAAACTTGAGGCCAAGGGCTCTTGTATTCATTCAACAAATGCTAATGGATTTGGTGCTCAGCTGTTCTGAGTTGGGGACTCCATAAATGTTTATTGAATATTCTGGCAAATATTTACGAACGTGTGTTATGTGCAAAGAGTGGGCTAGATTCTGGGATGGACGACTCTTGGTTAAGATCCAGAGATGAAACTAAAATAACCTTGTATGTTAACTACACTGGGATTAAATTTTTTTTAATAAAATAAATAAAAATCTTAAAACAAATAAATTTTTTAAAAAGACCCTGGGGTGTGGGGCACTTGGTTGGCTCAGTCGGTTAAGCGTCTGACTCTTGGTTTTGGCTTAGGTCATGAACTCACGGTTTGTGAGTTCAAGCCCCACATCGGACTTCATGCTGATGGTGCAGAGCCTGCTTGGGATTCTCTCTCTCTCCCTCTCTCTGCTCCTCCCCTGCTCTCTCTCTTTCTTTCTCAAAATGAAATGAATAAACTTAAAAAAAAAAAAAAAAAGACCCAAGATGAAAAAGACTTGGCTTCTGAGTGTAGGGAATTTATACACAAAACACATAGGCTCGCACCAGACTACAGTCTAATGCAGGGCTTGGCAAACTACCACCCACAAGCCAAACCCAACCCCTGACCTGGTCTTTTCAATAAAGTTTTATTGGAACATAGCCCTGCCTACTTGTGTACATATCTTCTATGGCTGCTTTCATACTACAACATCAGAGTTGAATAGTTTTTATGATCTGCAAAGCCTAAAATATTTCCCATTGTACTCTTCATAGAAAATGTTTGCCAATTCCTGGTCTAACGCAATGCTTTTCCAAAAATTGGTATAGCAAAACATAGTAAGTAGTAGATTTTGTCTTGCCTACTGATTCCCAGATATTAAACATATATTGCAATAAATTTGAAAGAATAAAACTTGCTCTATGTGCAAGGCATTCTGATACATATTGTTCCAGTCTATTTCATTTTTTCTTTTTTTTTTTTTTTTTTTTTGAGAGAGTGTGAGCAGGGAAGGGGCAGAGAGAGAGGGGACAGAGGATCCAAAGCGGGCTCTGTGCTGACAGCAGTGAGCCCAATGTGGGGCTCAAACTCATACACTGTGAGATCATGACCTGAGCCGAAGTTGGACATTCAACTGATTGAGACTCCCAGGTGCGCCCCATTTCATTTTTTAAAATGTTGTTTGTGACCCATTAAATTCATAACCCATTTCAACCCACAATTTGACAAGCCCTCAGTCACTGGAAAGCTCAGCATGTTTATTCATTCATTTATTCAAGAAACATTTATTGAGTGCTTTCTACATGCCTAGGACTATTCTGGACACTGGAGATGCAGTAATGAACATCCCAAAGTCCCTGTCCTCATGAAGCTTACATCCATCCTATGGTGGGAGGCAGACAATAAAAGAAGAAGCAAAACTAGGACACATCAGGTGATGAGAAGGACTCTGAAGACAAAAGAAACAAGATGAGCATGATGGTGGTATTATTAGGGAAGCCTTTCTGTGAGTTGACATGTAGAGGAAGGAAAGCATGAGCTATGTGGGTGTATGAAAGAAGAGCATAACAGCAAGAGAAGAGCACATACAGAAGCCCTGAGGCAGGGCCTCTGTGTGGTCCAAGAATGGGCAGAGGGCTAATGGGGCTGGAGTGAGTGCTTGAGGTGACAAGTGACAGGAAATAAGTCCAGAGAGTTGGGGAGAGGTGGTGGAAGGTCATGTAGACAGCTGACTACAATCCAAGCTGAATGAAGTAAACCCTACAGCAGAAATACCAGCCAAGTGCTAAGGAGGGAGTCCAGATAAAACTGAACAATGATGTAGGGGGAAATTTCATTGATCTACTCATTTGTCCTAAAAACCAGACATGTGTAGGCACTGTGCTGAGGCAACAAATAAACATGGACCCCCTTCAGGAAGCTCCCTTTCTAATAGAGATGACAGCCAGCTGATGAATAATTAAGTTGTGATTGAGGGAAATGTCAGTGGGAGTGGGAGCACCTGCATGGGGTACCAGGAAAACTTCCATGAGGCAGGAGCTATGTTGTGTCTCAAACGATAGGGACACATACAGCAGGTGGATAAGGCTGAGAAATACACCCATTCCAGGCAGCAGGACCCACACACACAAAGGTGTGATGCCCAGGAGAGCATCACAAGCTGCCAGGTATGGTGGGGACAGTGGTCGCCAGGCTTAACAGTGCCTTGGAAGCACCCAGGAAGCTCTGAAGTTATACCCTTGCTTGGGGCCAACTCCCAGAGACTCTGCCATGATTGGCTGGCATAGGGCCCAGGCACTGGCAATTTTTGATCCCAGGTGATGCTAATGCAAAGGCCAGTATTCCAGAGCTCTGGGCTGGAAGAGTAGGTGAGGCTGGGGAGGAGATAGGGCCAGACCCTAGATGTACTTTCTGCTGCTCTCTAGAATTTGCACTTTATCTTCCAGCTGAAAGCGTGCACCACTGGTGGGCTGTAAGCAGACAATGGGCATGTTTGGATTTGTAAGGCAGCAGTGTGAGAACAGAGAGGAGTGGGGGTGAAGAGGGGGAGATCAGTGCCCCTGGGATCCATTAGGAATAAACTGTAGCAGGTGCAGAGAAGAAATTAGGGGCTGAACCCAGGCGGGAACCAAGGCAGTGAGGCATGAAATACAGATGTAGGCAAGAGAAATGGGAAAGCAGATTTGGAAGAATGTCCTAAGAGACTGGATGCTGGGCCGGGGAGGATAATGGAGAATATGATGATTCCATCCAATGAAATGCAAATTTGGGAAGGATGAGCTCAGTTTTCAACATTTTGAGTTGGAGGTACCTATGGAAAAGAATAAGGGTAAGAATGGCCTCACACCATTCATTGAGCCCTCACGAGTGCCAGGCCCTGTGTTTTATTTGCATGTCTTGTGTGATTATCACGACAGCTCCATGAGGTGGGCAGTCTGATTATCTTCATTTTGCAGGAGGGAAGACTGAAGCCCAGAAAAGCTAAGTCAGTGGGAAGGTGATGCTGTCTGTGATTGTACACACATTCCACTCCACACTGAGCTGAGCACACGCTGAGTGCTCAGAAAACGTCACTCTTACCAATTATTACTATCTCCTCTCCCCCATGGGAAGGAAATGCAGGTCAAGTCTGCAGAGAGGGGAGCCAGTCATATTTTAGAACCTGTGTGTGTGTGTGTGTGTGTGTGTGTGTATATATATATATATATATATATATATATATATATATATGCCTTAGTGGGTGTATATATATCACTAGACCCATACCCAGTCTGTTGCTGCTTTTTATTTTTGGCTCTTTAATTAGGCATCTCAGATGCTTCTTGATCTTACTCATTTTCAAGCTCTATCCCATGCCCACCCCATAATTATTTTTTTTTTTTAATTTCTTCTCCCAAAGTTAAACTCCATCTACTCACATTTGTTCTGTTCTGTGAGGGAAATTGTGTGGCTGGCCATGCAGCCGGACTATGTTTTTTTCTTGTGGAGAGAAGGGGAACTTTATTTACTTTTTTAATATAGCTCCTCTCGCCTGCTCCAGCGCCAAATAAACAAAGCTGCTATTCATTTCAGCATCTCCCCATCTCTGTCATGCCCAGAGCCATTCTATCAGCAGAGCCCCTTGGGCATCTCTCTGAGAGCCTGGAACAGCAAATAAGAATGTTCTCGAAATGAGTGCTGTGAAAATAGAATCCCACTTAATGAGGCCACCGAGAGCAGGACTGTTGCTTTCTCGGGAAGGGCTGGAGCCAACATTATGTTTAAAGTCGTGGTTGGAAAATGCTGTGGCCTCAGCAAAAAGCCTATCACTAGTTTGTGACTCAGGGGCAAAGATCTGAGACAGCTGAAAGAATTAACTTAGAATCGGGTCACCACTCTCCCAAAGACCCCCGTCCTCATACCTGGGACCCCCAGATGATATGTCTGCCATGTCCTGCTCTTCCTGCTAGCACCCCTCAATATCACCGCCCGTGTCTTGTTCATGAACCCCTAAGTATCAGGTTTGAAGGTCTGGAGCCCAAGCTTCCACCCAGATGACCTGGCCTTGCTCTTTGGCCTCTGAGCCTTCTGTCCAATGAATGATGAAAACACTCAATATATAAACTATTTCCATGTGGGGCCATGAGGATGAAGGGATGAGATCTAGAGTCCTACCCAACTAGTCTCCTTGTATGGTCCCATCCCCAAAGAAGGGGCCCCCAAAACTTCTCTGTGGTGTCCAATTTGAAAACCACTCCCTTAGGTCAAAAGAGTGTTCAGAGACCATCCATTTGTTCATGTATTCATTCAGATAATAGTTCCCAAACACCTACTATGTGCAAGGAGCAAGGGATATGGTAGTGAATCTAAGAGACAAGTCCCTGCTCTCTTGGAGCTTCATATTTTTGTAGGTGTTATAGACAACTACAAGATCATTTGAGACCATAAGTGCAAGGAGAACACAAGCCAAGGTGATGTAATAGAGTATGACCAGGGAGTGAAAGAGCTGCTTTTGGTCAGATGATCAAAAGAGGCCTCTCCAAGTAAGTGACAACAGAACAGACACAAGAAGGTGCCAGTGATATGACTACAGAGAGGGCTTTGCTGACAGAGGGACTAACAAGTGCAAAGATCCTGGGGCAGCATTGAGTTCAGCAAGTTCTAGGAACTGAAAGAGGCAGGAAGCAGGTGTCAGGAGATGAGGTCAAAGAGGTCAGCAGGGTCAAGGCATGTTGGCCCTTGTAGGTGCAGACATGGGTTTACTTCAGATGTTTTTGGCACCCACCATGATGGTGATGTCGTCCCCTGCCGAGATAATGAGATTGGGACACATTCCCTTGTCACAAAGCAACGATGCTGGATGGGGGATCCAAGAGCCCTAACTCAGAAAATCCCTTTCCTCCCTTCCAGGTTTTCCTCTCCTCCTTTTTCTTTCTGGGAGCTGCACCACCAGAAGTGAACCTGTCCCTCTGGGGGCTTCAGTTTCCTTTTCTGTAACATGAGTTGACTGGGTGACATCAGAACTCTCCTTTCAGGTGAAATCCTATGGAGAGCTTGAAATTATAACAGACACAAAAGTAGTATTGTATTAGCTATAATTTTATTCTATAACTTTTAATTTAAAACATTTATCACCACATCCATCAGGAGAACACTGAAGGTCTTTCGATGAACTTAGTCTGTATCAGCCTCGGCACCCAAAGTACCTTTATACTTTGTGTCCTCACAGAGCACAGTTTTGAGAAAATCACCGGCCTCATGCCTGCTGCTCTGCAATCTCAGGTTACGTTCCAAATAGACCAAGATGGAAAGAGAAGTCTTACTCTGAGGGCTCCACAAAAAACAACTGCCCAGACAGCCCAAGTAAATGTATATGAAGCATCCGAGTGTGCTTTTTGCATGCTTTAAAACCAAACTTTTGAATATTTTACTTTAACCAAACAGTAATCCAGTGTTGATTGCAACACTCCAGATCCTTCCATGGGACACTGAAAGATGGTCAGCATAAGCTGTCTTCCAGCATGCTGGCAAACCGATTGTCTCAGGGGGTCGGGTGGGAGGTCCCTAATTTGTAGTGTCTGCCAATTTCTGGGGTGTAAACACTTCCACTGTGGACAATTTCAAGCTAGCAATGGTTTAATCACTGGCTCACAATATTTGTATTTAACAATTGCCTCTCATAAGCCAGTATGAGTCAGCTCCAGGACACCACCACTCCCAGCCCTCATACATAGTTGGTGTTTCTGAGTAGAGTAGAGCCCCCTTGAATGCCATCACCCCAAAGTAACACCTACAGCGGCAGGCACACAAGACCCTGAGGCCTTGGGCTGGAGCCCAGGAGGGGCAGCTAGAATAGTGTGGAAATAAAAGAATGGGAAGCCCAGGAGGCTAGTTTTTTGTCCGAAATGACTCAAGTATGACCCCAGGGACAGGCAGAGGGACACTTCCTTAAGTCAAGTCCTCCCAAGCCCACTTGCACTTCATGCATTTGAAATCATACATTAAGATCTCTCCCCCTTGGGACTCATGCTTCTAGGCTTGGCTAAAGCAACTTCTCCTCTTTAAAGCCTTCTCTGTCTTGCTCAAGCATGATGACTTCTGCCCTCCTGCCCTCCTGCCCTCCTGCCCTCCTGCCCTCATTTGAGCCAGCTCTAGACTAACACAGCTCTCTGTCATTGTGCCATCTTGCAGTCCTACAGTAAAGGTTCTAGGCTAGACCTTGTCAGTGTTCTAGGCTAGACCTTGGAGCAGAAACCATGACTGGGGCCTGACTTTTTGTTAATTTACTGAATAAATATTGATTGAGCCCCTTCTATGTGCCAAGCAGTGTTCTGGCCACTCTCAGTGTTCTCTCAGTGGAGAACAAATGAAAAGTCCCTGCCTTCATGAGGGTTTTGATTCTAGAAGACACTCAATACACATTAAATTATTTTCTCATAGCCGTCTATGATCACTGCTCTTAGGAAGACTAGGAGAGGAGGGATTTCGTTTATTTTATCTTAACCCCAGCAGAGAACTGGCACAGAAATTGGGGCCACCCATCACAGTCTTTTTAAATAGACTTGATTTTTTTACAACAGTTTTAAATTCACAGCAAAAGTGAGCAGAAGGTACATTTCCCACATACCCTCTCCCCCCACACATGTATACTCTCCCTCCACAATAAACATCCCCCACAGGAGTGGTACATTTGTCACAATTGGTGAATTTTATTCAGTGCTAAAAAGAAATGAGCTATCAAGCCACAAAAAGACATGGAGGAAACATAAATGCATATTACTAAGAGAATGAAACCAATCTGGAAAGGCTACATATTAAATGATTCCAACCCAATGACATTCTGTAAAAGGCAGAGCTATAGAGACAATAAAAAGATCAGTGGTGTCAGGGGCCAGGGGGAGGAAGGCATGAAAAGGCAGAGCACAGAGGATTTTTTAGGACAGTGAAGTTTTCTGTATGATGCTATAATGATGGATACATGTCATTATCCATTTGCCAAAACCCATAGAGTGAACCAACAGTGAGCTCTAATGTAAAAACTATGGACTCTGGGTGGTAATGATATGTCATTTTAGCTTTGTAGTCTTTTGATTTTATTTTTTATTATGACTTTGGGATATCTGAAGGCTATTAATGTACCATTGTCATAGACCAGGGTTTGTAGGAGGAAGCTACTGATTACATATTTACCCACTGTAACCCCTTAATATCTTACGCTGGGTTGCTTCACAGGTTAGGCAGCTCTGGCAAGAAAGCAGATGGGGTCACCTTGAAACTCCTGGAGACAGGACGAGAAAAAGGCCCCAGGCTCTGCTCCCCAGCAGCCAGGACCCTGTATGAATCCCAGCTCCTGGAATGGGGAAAGCTCACATATTAGCCCAGGATCAGCCGTTCTCACTGCTCACTGGTTATTCTGGGCATTGGGGATCAGAAGGAAGAAGACAAAGTAAGGAAGGTGAAAGTATAATGATAAGATGTTAGGTGGTGGAGAAGGGAATATAGGGGGTGGGGGCAGGAGCAAGGATTTGCCCTACACAGACTAAAATTACCAAATTCTAGGAGAACCTAAAAGGGTCTCCCAGTCTTCTCCCTATTGTACCATAAGCTCTAAAGAGAGGGTGGACTATAGTCATGATATATAACAACCCTACTGGTTACCTCCTGTTCTGTTCCTTATCCAACCTTTTAAAAACAACCCCCCCCCCCCAAACACACACATACTCTCTCTTTACTCAAATAAATGTATTTTTAAATGACATTTTATATGGGGACACCTGGGTGGCTCAGTCAGCTTAGCGTCCAAATCTTGATTTTGGCTCAGGTCACAATCTCAAGGTTCATGAGTTCAAGTCCCACCTCAGGCTCTATGCTGACAGTGTGGAGCCTGCTTGGGATTCTCGCTCTCTCCCTCTCTCTTTCTCTGCCTCTCCTTGCCTCTTTCTCTCTCTCCCTCTTTCTCTCTCTCTCTGTCTCTGTCTCTCTCTCTCTCTCTCTCTCTCTCTGTATCTAGCTAGCTCAAAATAAATATATAAACTTAAAAATAAAAAGAATTAAAATATTGAATGACATTTTATATGACTAACATATATTATGAGTTTTATGGGCCATATAATTTTGCCTAATATATATTGAAACAAATACCTGTTAAAATTTAAATGTTCATCTGTGTGCCCTCTAAGGCATCCTGTGGACCACCAGTGTCATGCACAGTGCCCTGTGACACAGCTAGTAGAAAGAAGTCAGCATCCCTGGTGCTCTGCAGACTTGGAGCCAGTCTTGGTCTTTGATTTATGAGCAAACCATGGGAAAGTCACCTGTTCCCCCCTGTGTGTCCACTGTTTCATCTATAAAATTAAAGAGTTGGCCAGATGCTATCTCAGGTCCCTTCACTGAGGCTCTGAGTGGTTCACTCCATAAGGGTAGAGTCAGAAGGTGGCATGCCTTGCCCTCCCCCCTCCCTCTTCGGGTTCCCACCACCACCCTATCATACCCCCTTTCCCTACTACAAGGCAGATCTGCATGGGAGACAAGCCTGCACAGATCCAACCCCCAAAATTAAAAGTAAGTTGTTAAATTAGAAGAAAAACACTCCAGATTTTCCAAACCTCAGCACAGCCCTCTTACCCCTTTAAATTTGGTGAAGTGAATGACACCCTTTTCCAGGGAGGCACATCCCAACCCACACAAAAGAAACCTCTTATTGTTTTTGGAAAATGTTTACAATGACCTTTAATATCTCAATATTTCACAAGAGAGCCAGACAGACGAGGAGTCTAACCATTCCCAGCCAGGACCCCTACACTCAGCATCCTCCTCCACTGTCTGGCTGTAGACAGACACACCCCCAAGTCCTTCAGAAAAGCCAGCACATTTCAAAGCCTCCCTAAAAGGGCAGTGTGTGGAGGGAAGGGGATTAAATACCATGTTTAATCGACCACAGAATCTGCACATGAGCAAGATTAGGTATGGCGTCACTATACCTAACACGCCCTCAGCATAGCCCCTGTTAAAACCTCTTTACAGACAGCTGGGAGAGAGGCCTCCACGCCCACAAAATGTGAGCCACCAGGTCCAGAAAAGTATAAGGAAATAGCTTGAATTCTATTAGTGTTTATCGGATTTTACGAAATCTCCAGATACGTTATTATCCATGAAAGTCCTTATAGTCAAATGACGAGCAGCCTATACGCATTGCTTTGTGCCAGGCTCTGCTGAAATTGTTTACAAAGTTTATTTCACTAAATTTTTGTAGCAACTCTGTGTAGCACGTACTGTTATAAACCCATTTTACAGACATGAAAATCAAAGTGTAGGGAATTTAAGAAATTTTCCAAGATTACACATAGCTAGTAAATGGTAAAGCCTGACTCCCAGACCCATGCTTGAAGCAATTCCTTGCATTTGTGAGTCATTTTGTATTTTTTTAGACCTCTTTGCATGTAATAGTAACCATCACTTAGAGAAATTGGTGGATTTTAGATTAATAGATTAAGACAGATATATAGAGATAATTTCTGATCCTCCCGATCCTGCAAGGAAGGATATAGATAGACATTATCAGCTTCGTTTTACACATGAGGAAATTGAGCCCCAGAAAGATTGAAAAACTCTTTCCAGGTCATGGCATTTATAAGTGCTTAAGCCAGGATCTGAACCTAGATCAGCCTGACCCCATAGTTTGTGCTTTGGCTATACCACCTGCAGAATTTCATCTGATTTTTTTAACAACTTTGTAACTTATGTAAGGAAAATAAAAGTGTGGTTTAGTAAAGCCCAGAGCCTATTAAATGGAATTCTATAAACCTAGCCTGATTGATCAGCTTCAGGGGGTCCCTAAAAATTCAATCAATACCCATCTTCTATCACCTTCTGGCTTGTGTCTTTCAAAACACCTGCACACTAACTGCTTCTTACCTGCTTCTTACCTGTCTATACATCTATCTAATATCTCTTTATCTGTCTGCTTATTTATTGTCTACTTCCCCAACTAAAATATTCCCTTGTATCTGTCTTATTTACAACCATCTTTCCAGCTCCGAGCACAGGACCCTCAATAAATATTTGGGGACTAAGTGAATGAGCACATGCTCAGAATGAAATGACTAGGAAGTACCCCCCAAATGGTATAGAGCCCTGTGAGAATTCAGAGGAAGAAGAAAACCCTATGAATTGGAATGAACTAGAAAGGCTTCCTGAAGGAGGCAATAGGTTTTGGGGCTTTGATGGGTGAATAGGTATTAGGTAGAGGATCAAGGAGAGCATTCCAGGAAGGAAGGAGACCAGAGCAAAGGCACAGAGAGAGCAGACTGGCATCATCCAGGACCCTGAGACAGAAGTGCCTCCAAGAAGCTAGAAACAAAGTCTGACCATCCTTCTGCCTCGGTAGCCCCAGGAAGACCCTAACAGCCTGGCCCTTACCATGAGAAGCTTGAATCATTCAGAAGGTTTCTTCACCTCTCACTGTCTAGTCCCCTCTGGAACTGGGGATCATCCTCATTAGCAAGCTTCCCCCCACCCGACCTCCATCTGTGTATAAAATGGCATGGCTCTGGCCCAAACCAGGGTTGGGAAGGGAGGGAAGAGGGAACAGGGAACCCATGTCAGCAAGGGACTCAACAAACCTGTTCTTCCTGGGGCTTCATCAATTTGGGAATATGGAAAAGTAAAAGCAGCAGGCTCTGGGCCCAGTCTTCCCACTTACTATGTGACCTCAAGCCGGTCACCTGCCCTCTCTGTATCTTGTCAGTCCCATCTGGGGATCTGGCAATGGCAATCCCTGCCTCCATGACTTCAGGATCAGGACCCACTGTCCAGAGCAGCCACCTGCTCCCCCGGTCACAAAGTGGGCCACATCAACTCCACATGTGAACTGTTCAACTTCAGTACATCCCAGTCTTACGTCAATCACACTGAGACCCAACACCTAACACTTCTATTTCCCTTCCATGGGAAAAACCAACTGAGAGTGTGGAGAGAACTATTCCCATCACACACCTCTAACTTCAAAGACTTACGTGCAGAAAAGGAGAGCATAATGAATCTCATTACTAATTTTCAATAAAGGTTACACCTGGAAATGATAAAAAAAAAAATTACATATGAGATTAAATACAGTATGTTCTTAAAATTAATTTCATCTGCTTTTATTTTTTTCCTTTTTAATGTGGCTAGAAAACTTAGAATTGCACACATGGCTGTAGGGATAGCGATGCCTTAGACAATCATGTCCATGCCCATGGGCCCACCTATATCACAGGGACGCCCAAGGCATTTCAGCATAGTGATAAGAAGTGTGGTCCAAGAGCTCCACCATTAGGTTTGAATCACAGATCTACCACGTACTAGCCTAATAACCTTGGGCAAGTTACTTGGAGCTATGCCTGCATATGGAAAGCACTCGATAAAAGTTATTTATTCTTACAGAGAGACAGCCCTGTGCAGTACTTATAGCCGGGAGCTCTAAAACCAGACTGCTAGATGGGCATCCTTCCTTGCTTACCAGCGGTGCAAACTTGAAGTTACTCAACCCTCCCTGGGCCTCAGGTTCCCCATCTGCAACATGGCAAGAGTCCCAGTGTGAATGACTCCCAGCCTCAGCTGCCATGTGGTCCGCATTCAGCAATCGGTTCTGTGGTCTGACTCCCCCATGGCCCCTACATCCACCGAATGCACCTCCTGCATTTCCCCGCCTCCTGTCTCTTCCCACTGCCTCTCTTCTGTCTAATCTGCAACAGTCACTGTCTAAATGATCTCCAGCCTCCTGGTTGGCCCCTTCCAACCATTTCCACTGTAGCTGCTAAAGCGCAGGTCCTAAATCCTAGAACTGGCTACCTCACTCCTCTGCTTAAAACCCAACAGTGGCTCCATGTTGTCCACAGGTAAAGCCTGCGAGATCCACCAGAGTCCACCAGATCCTCCAAGCCCTCTCTCAGCATGTACCCCTTCACACCCAGGGTTCTGGCCACACATAGCCCCTCTCTAATCCCCAAACATTCCAGGCTGTTCCAGGCCTCTCTGCTTTTCCCTTCTTCCTGTATCTTCCATGAGTGCCTCACACTCACGTGTCAGCCCCATCAAATCCAGACTCAGCTCAAGTTCAAGAGTTTCCTGAACTCCCAAAGCCCCTCAGTGGATGTCACATGCCCTCCCCCAACTTTGTGCCCATGCCGTGTTCATGCAGAATTCTGCCCCGCCTTGTCTGCAACCCACTAATGCACTTTCAGTTGGCATTCCTGACTTCCCATGTAGACAGACGGTAAGAGTCTTAGGAACACTGGTTATGATCATGAACTTATTGACAATATGCTCTGTGCCAGCACTCTGCCTGAGGACCAGACATGGTTAACTTACTTCACTTACCTATAGCACCTCTCAGTTGGGTACTAATTACCACCTTACAGTTCAGGGAACGGGAAGACAAAGAGATGGAGTAAGCCCCTGAGTATTAGGTGAGTCAGAGTTCAAAGTCAGGTGACCTCACTTCAGAGACCACACTCTTTTTTTTTTTTAACATAATTTATCATCAAATTGGTTAACATACAGTGTGTACAGTGTGATCTTGGTTTTGGGGGTAGATTCCCATGGTTCATCGCTTATATACAACACCCAGTGCTCATCCCAACAAATGCCCTCCTCAATGCCCATCACCCATTTTCCCTCCCACTGTCTCTGTTTGTAAATATTTTTTCCCCTTGCCTTTCCCTATGGTCTTCTGTTAAGTTTCTCAAGTTCCACATGAGTGAAAACATATGATATCTGTCTTTCTCTGACTGACTTGTTTCACTTAGCATAATACCCTCCAGTTCCATCCATGTTGCTGCAAATGGCAGGATTTCATTCTTTCCCATTGCCAAGTAGTATTCCACTACACACACACACACACACACACACATATATATATATATACACACATGCCACATCTTCTTTATCCATTCATCAGTTGATGGACATTTAGGCTCTTTCCATAATTCGGCTACTGTTGAAAGTGCTGCTATAAACATTGGGGTACATGTGCCCCTATGAATCAGCACTCCTGTATCCTTTGGATAAATTCCTAATAGTTCTATTGCTGGGTCATAGGGTAGTTCTCTTTTTAACTTTTTGAGGAAACTCCACACTGTTTTCCACAGTGGCTGCACCAGTTTGCATTCCCAGCAACAGTGCAAGAGGGTTCCCGTTTCTCCACATCTTCGCCAGCACCTACAGTCTCCTGATTTGTTCCTTTTAGCCACGCAGACCAATGTGAGGTGGTATGTCAGTGTGGTTTTGATTTATATTTCCCTGATGAGGCGTGACGTTGAGCATCTTTTCATGTGTCTGTTGGCCATCTGGATGTCTTCTTTGGAAAAGTGTCTATTCATGTCTTCTGCCCATTTCCTCACCGGATTATTTGTTTTTCGGGTGTTGAGTTTGGTAAGTTCTTTATAGATTTTGGATACTAACCCTTTATCCGATATGTCATTTGCAAAAATCTTTTCCCATTCCGTCAGCTGCCTTTTAGTTCTGTTGATTGTTTCCTTTGTAGTGCAGAAGCTTTTTATCTTGGTGAGGTCCCAATAGTTCATTTTTGCTTTTAATTCTTTTGCCTTTGGAGATGTGTCGAGTAAGAAATTTCTGTGGCTGAGGTCAAAGAGGTTGTTGCCTGTTTTCTTCTCTAGGGCTTTGATGGTTTCCTGTCTCACATTTAGGTCTTTCATCCATTTATTTTTGTGTATGGTGTAAGAAAGTGGTCTATTTTCATTCTTCTGCATGTTGCTGTCTAGTTCTCCCAGCACCATTTGCTACAGAGACTGTCTTTTTTCCATTGGATACTCTTTCCTGCTTTGTCAAAGATTAGTTGGCCATACATTTGTGGGTCCAATTCTGGGTTCTCTATTCTATTCCTTTGGTCTATGTATCTGTTTTTGTGCCAGTACCATACTGCAGAGACCACACTCTTAACCTCAGTGTACTTTTTTTTAATTGAGATATAATTGACATATAATTGACATTGTGTAAGTTTAAGGTGTATGATGTGTTGCTTTGGTATATTTTGTATTGCAATATAACTGCCACCACGAGGTAGCCAAAACCTCCATCACATCACATAATTATCATTTCTTTTTTGTGGTGAGAACATTTAAGATTTTTTTCTTGACAACTTTGAACTACTTGATATAGTACTGTGTCTATAATCGCTATGCTGTGCATTAGATCTCTAGAAATTATTCATCTTCTAGTTGCATATCGGTACCCTTGAACATCTCTCCAGTTCCCCATACCACCCCCAGGCCCGAATAACCACCATTGTACACTCTATTTCCATGAGTTTGGCTTTTTAAGATCCTACATATAAGTGAGATCATATGGTATTTGTCTTTCTGTGTCTGACTTATGTCACTTAATGTAATGCCCTCAAGGTCCATCCATGTCACAAAGGGCAAACATGTCCTTCTTTTTCCTAGCTGAATAATTCTCCAGTGTGTGGGGGGGAGGGTATGTGTGTGAGTGGTGCATGTGTGTGTGTGCTGTGTGGTGTACGTGTGTGTGTGCACACACACGTGCACAAAACATCTTTATCCCTTCCTCCAAGGACGGACACTTAGGTTGCTTCTGTAACTTGGCTATTGCAAATAATGCTGTCCTCGCCTTGCTTTTCTAAGCTCAGCTAGCATGGTTAATTCTTGAAGCCAGGAGTCCAGAGAGGGAAGGTTACTTGTCCAAGACCACCAGGGAGATCCCCTCCCAGTCAGAAGTGGGGTCTGAGCGTCGCGGTTCTGAGTGTTCTTATTCTCATTTTTTGATTGGCCACGTGTCCTTGCCAGGAAAGCCCAGGCTGATGCACCCCAACAACGAGGAGGAAGGACCCTGGGTGCTTGCCTGCAGACGTGGCCTGAAGCAATGCAGTGTCCACAGTGAGACTGAATAGTAAGCACAGCGGAGGGGGCATCTTCTTTGCTTGCTTGGCTTGGTGTGTTTTCATTACAAACAGTCTGGAATCTGATCCCGCCTGGGAGGCACAGAGGCTTCCTTTATTCTCCTGTCGGGCAGAAAAGAGAGTAGGGTGGAGCAGCTTAGCTAAGAAGTGCTGACAGGGAGGTAGAATGGGTCAAGTCCAGGGTCGGGGCCCTCCCTGTGGAAGCCCAGACGGAGCAGGGGCTGGGCAGAGAACCCTGGCAGACAGGCTCCCTGTCAGGGCCTGTCACTCAGGGGGCTGATCATTTCACGGTGAGTAATGCCCCTCCAAGCCAGCTGAGATGATGCCTTGCCTGAAGGTCGAGTCCTCAGGCCCCAAAAGGGAGATTTACTAAGCATCACGTTGGGCAAGAAAAGAAATCAAACCTTAAAGAGTTCTGAGAGAGAGGGCCCCGCTGCCTTCTCCTTAGCCCAAAAAGCAGGGCAAACAAGGAAGATAGGAAAGGGCAGGAGGTTCCAGTTGGGCCAGGGGAACTTTTGGAGACTTTTATAAAACCACTGGTAATAGCTCTATTTGTTATTCATTGTGCAAGCTCTCTTCTGAGGAACCACTAAATAAATGCCTTTCAGAATCAAGTGTTAGGGGACAAAAAAAAGTTGTCTCTTCCACAGGACTGGGCACTTCCCTTTGTCAGATAACAGAATCTTCGGGTGTCAGACTGGAAGAGACGTTAAAGGTCATCTGCCCACCTCATGCTTGACCTTGCTCCTACAACCAGTCAGCCATGTTGCAGGCTCTGTGTGAGGCATTGGGGTATAGTAAGGAATTTGAAAAGTAAAATGTAACACCTTAAGAGGAATAAAGATATCAAAGAATGTGGCTTTAGGTATGCAGACAAATGGGTTTCTCATTAGTGAACCCCCAAATTGGGCTTACCTGTCAAACACAATGTGGCTTCCCCACAGGGGAAGTTTTTCAGGGACCTTGCCTGAAAAATATGATCTGGGAAACATGCAGCAAATATGCTGTTTGTAGGAAAGACAGCTCCCAAAGAGAAAGGAAAGGAGAATGGGCTGGGCTCCGATGTTTGCCCCATTTCTCCTCCAAACTCTCTGATCAGAGTAGGTCACTCCCTGTGAGGAGGGGTGAATGACCCAGGGCAGAGGGGCCA
Organism: Neofelis nebulosa; assembly: GCF_028018385.1. Taxonomy (NCBI): domain Eukaryota; kingdom Metazoa; phylum Chordata; class Mammalia; order Carnivora; family Felidae; genus Neofelis; species Neofelis nebulosa. The sequence goes on from NC_080789.1 coordinate 14,755,163, forward strand.
CGGGTGTTGCTCCCTGCACACGGAAGGAAGCCGCAGTTTGGAAATAAGAGATTTACACACACACCGACTGCTTTCCCCCACCGGAAGTATACTCTGCTGCTAAAGAAAAGAACTCAGGGGCCCCAAGTCCCTTCAGAGTGAAAAATTCTCCCTCAGACAGGAGCTTCAGTAAGAATACCTTCCCTCAGACACACCCACGGGCCAGCAAAGCAGGTTTGGGCAGCCAGTAGCCAGTAAATGCATCCACCCAGTATCAGGATTATTTTGGCAGCAAATAGCAGAAAATTCTACCTCGATCTGATTTAAACACTCTGAAGGCCTGGGGTTAGCATCTCGGTGAAGGCATCAAGGTCCTAGGCTCCTTCTGTCTGTGCCAGCTGGCCTCAGGTTCAACTTCCTTGTTGGACATTTCCCGCGTCCCATGCAGGCGCCTGCGGCCTTCTGAGTTATGTATTTCCTGCTTCCCTGCTCACATCCATCATGGAGTAGGATGTTCTCTTGTGTCGGATTGGGCCAGGTTATTCACATGTCCATCCCTGGGCCACTGAGAGCGGAGGACTGTGTTTTCTGATTGACTTAAGATAATCAGTATCTGCCTTTTGTGTCGAGAGGAGGGTCAGTTCTGCTGAAGCCCATGGCTGGCTGGAGAGAGTAGAAACCTAAACAGAACTGGAGTTCTCTTAGGATGGAGGAAGTGGGGAAATGGATGGTGGGTAGAATCTGAGGTGGGAATTGAATACCGGTTGTTTATTGGGGTCTGTTCTGGGATTAGTCTGCACCTGGGAACCCCAACTTGAGAAGTGAGGGAAGTAGGATGGGGAGGGGAGGGTGAACTTCAAGGCGGTGACAAGAGGGACCTCAGCTAATCCCACAGAGAGTTTTTAGAATGGTCACAAATCGTGGCAAGAAAGCCAGGCCTTTGAACTCCTGCATCAGTCAGTCACTGCACATGGACTACCCTGGGAATGTGGTATAATCTTGGGCAAGACCTTGCCCCTTCCTGGAGAGTCACTCAGCCACGAGCCACACCAGACAGCTGGGGGAATGAGCACTTCCATCCTGGAGGGGGGGTCCCAGTAGCACACCATGGCACCCAGCGCAGAAGGCAGCCACCACCGTGGAGGACCTGTCTTGGCCTTGCTTCTGTCCCTGCCGGGAGGGAACCCAAGATGGAGTCTGGGGATGACATGGCAGCCCTTCCCTGATGTCCTGCTCTGAGCACCTCTGGCTTGTCCTCAGCAACCTCAGGAGAGAATTGAACAGGAAGGTGCTTTGTAAACCACACGAGCACAAGAAATTCTAAGCTTCTGGACCACTTTTTGTTAGGATTCTTATCCTAACTGATTTCAGTTCATTGTTTCTGGTCTGCCCCTTTCCTCAACTACATTCACCCCCATGCCTAACACGGTGCCTATCACAGAGGAGGCATGAGGGGGCATAAGAGAAGGTGTAACCCTGTGTTTGGTGAAGCAAGGCAGGGGACGATGAAGGGTGAAGCAAGGTAAGGGGCGGGGAGAGAATGGAAGGAAAGGGTGAGAAGGGGGCAGATGAACGATCGCATGGCCCCTGAACGGCCACCCAGACCCGTTCTCCTGGACAGAAGTTAATGGCTCTGGGGTCCCTAAGCCCTGCTTGGCTTTCCAAACAGGATGGTGCTGCAGAGAGCACTAGGGCTCCTAAGGTTCTCCTCCTAACCCCTTTGCCATGCCTCTGCTAGTTCCCTCTGATGTCCCCAACCTCTAACTTCTGGATCCCCCTCCAGATCTCATCCCTCTCCATGGACTATTACGTTCAGTTCCACAGCTTTCTGTACCACCTGCACATCCATGACTCCTGAGTCTTCCCTTGTGAACTCCAGATTTGTATGTAGAAGTGTCCACCAGGACATCTGACAGTGGACGCAACTAGGCCCTCAGGTTTTCCATAGCCTTTCCCATCTGAGGAGGGAGCAAAGGGAGAGTGGGGACAGGGGGATCCATCCTTCCAACTGCTCTAACCGAAACCTTGAAGCCATCCTTCAGTCCCGCATTCCTCTGGCACCCCACATCCTACCCAGCAGCAAATCCTTTCCTCTCTGCCTTCAAAACCGTTCTAGAAACTACCACCCTGGTTTAAGCCCTGTCATCACTGTATTATTAAACTAGCTTTTCAACAGATCTCCTGCCTTCTTAGCCCTTGCGTTGGTCTCCTCATAGCAAAGTGATCCTTTGAAACCATAAGTCAGATCATGTCATCTCCCTACCCAAAACCTTCCCTGGGGCCCCATGGCATTCAGAGTAAAAACTGAAGTCCTCACGTTGGCTCTGAGACCCTACGTGTCTTGTATCCCTTCCCCACTGCCCTGACCTACATCCACCCCTCTGGCCTCAGCCCGTTGGCTACAAGCACACCTGCCTCCTCATGACTCGTCAAGTACACACAGTCTCAACCCTTGCTCTTCTGTGCCCAGGGTAGGCTTATGACTCATTCCTTCATTCCCTTCAGGCCTCTGCTCAATGCCACCTTCTTAAGGAGGGCTCAAAAAACCTCTGTGTGAAATAACATCCCCACCCTAACCTCCAGTAAGCCCTACCCACCTTAGCTTCATTTCTTTTCCCCGTAACACTTGTATCTGCCTAACATGTCATGTATTTGTCTATTGATTTCTCACCCAGCCTCACCATTGTAACAGTGCCTGGCTTGTACTAAGGGCACGAAAAACATTTGTCAAATGAATGGCTGGGCTTCGGAGTCCGAGAGACCTTGGTTGGTATCTCAGCTCTTCCACATGCCAGCCCTGGGTCCTGTAGCCAATTACATAACCTTGCTGGGCCACAGTTTTATCATGTGTGAAATGGGGAAATCATCGTACGTACTGCATAGGATTGTAATAAAGACTGAGTGAGTTAATACATAGTTGTTAGAATAGCACCTGGCACGTAAAGCACTCACTAAAGGTAGCTGTCATTGTGCATTATTGTTGTTACTACAATCATCATTATTATTTATTCATAGGATGAGACACACAATCCCAGCCCAGGGCCCCACCCCAGCCCCCCAGACTCTTCTTTCCAGCCAGAGGTGGAGCGGGTGATTCAGGTGGTGGCAGACTGCCCTGTGACTCAGCCCTGAGCCTCAGCCACACCGGGGTCCCCTGGCATGGGCTGCCTTGGCCAGAGGGCTCTTGGGTTGAATCATCAGGACCATGGTTCCAGCTGGGGGATACCTTGGCTGTGGAGTTTGGCTGGTAGAGCTTGCCCTCCCTGGGTCCTTCCAGGAAGAGACTGGCCATCTGCCCCACTGTGCTCTCAGGAACTGTACTTTGCCAGCCCAAATGCATCTGTCAGTAGAACTTGAAAAAGAGCCAGACAAGGATAAGTGGGGAAAGGAAAAGGTAGGAAAAGAGAAAAGTCGCTTCAATCCTTTACCATTAAGCAGGGCAGGGCAGTGTCATGAACAGATCATGGGGTTCTGAACTCAGCAGGCCTGGATGTGAGTGTCCATCCTTCCACTTACAAGCTGGGGAGTCCTGGACAAGTCGTTCACTTCTCTGAGCCTCATCTGTAAGAGGGGGAGGACAACATCTCCCTCTCAAGGTTACTGGGTGGCGGGGGCGTGGGGTGGTATACAGTGGACACATGCAGTCTTCAAGTTCCAAATCCTTCACGAACTTTTCAGGAACTTTTGTAAAAGGAGAGGAGGAGTTCCTTGTGTCTCCATCATCTTCCTCCTAACTCCCTGATCCCCCATGTCCCCCCAGGAAGGGGAGGGGACGATCTAATGTGTCCTTCCTCCTTCCCTTCCTTCTTCCCTTTATTGAACACCTGCTGCATGCCAGGTGCTGTGCCAGGTATAGAAGTCATGAGCTGGAACAAGAGGCAGACAGTATATAAATGAGCAGGTGATAGCTGATTGTAAACTGTACTCAGTACAAGGCAGGAGACCAGGCTGTTAAAAAGGAAACCAACATGGTGGAGCTCTCAGAGAAGATGGAGGTGGCGCCATTTAAACAGGGGCTTGAGGAATGGCAGCAAGCCAGCCTTGCGAGAGGAACACAAGGAAAGAACCTTCCGTGGTGGGAGAACAGCATATGCAAAAGCCGAAAGGCAGGTCGTGTTTAGGAGGTGCCAGGAGACCCTGTGTTGGAGCGTCGCGGGCCAGTGAGAGTAACAGATGAGGCTAGAAAAGGGGCCAGGAGAACATGGGTGCCCCCTCTGACTTTCCCTTCTCTCAGGGACTGCACCTCATTAGTACCTATTTCCACTGCCTCAAAACAGTCGCCTCGTACATTTTTTCTAGCTTTATATGTCTTTACAGAGACAGGGCTTGTGTGGCTACATCATGGCCAGACGCCCTTAGGGTTGTTTTTCTTTTTTCTTTTTTTTTTTTTTTACATTTTTTTATTTATTTTTGGGACAGAGAGAGACAGAGCATGAACGGGGGAGGGGCAGAGAGAGAGGGAGACACAGAATCAGAAACAGCCTCCAGGCTCCGAGCCATCAGCCCAGAGCCTGACACGGGGCTCGAACTCACGGACCGCGAGATCGTGACCTGGCTGAAGTCGGACGCTTAACCGACTGCGCCACCCAGGCGCCCCAGGGTTGTTTTTCCAGAGCAAATGACATAATATACGTAAGCTTTGTAGTACCGTTCCTGGCACATAGTTAGTAGTCATTAAAAAATAGGTAAGGTTTCTCGAAAGACTGAGTGATACAATATGGAGATAAATAAAGCCCAATAACAATATCACTGTGAACTGTTATTTTGCCATTTAAAAAAGGAGACAAGAGGCACCTGGGTGGCTCAGTCAGTTGAACATCTGAATCTTGATTTGGGCTCATGTCCTGACCCCAGGGTCGTGGGATCAAGTCCTGTGTGGGGCTCTGTGCTGAGCATGGAGCCTGCTTGGGATTTTCTCTCTCTCTCCCTCTGCCCTCTCCGCATCTTGCTCGCTCTCTCTCTCTCTCTCTCTCTCTCTTTCTCTCTCCCCCTCTCTCTCTCTCCCCCTCTCTATACATACATGCATACATACATAAAATAAAGAAGACAAAACTTCTAATTTAAACCCAAAAGAAGATAAAACTTTGAACTTAAACTCATCCTTCTCCCCATGATCATTACAAAGAAAGTCGGGTGGGTATCCAGCCCCTCATCTGGGAAAACTTTCCTGCCCCACTCACCCCAGAAGGCACCCGGGTCCCTCAGCTACACGCCCAGGGCAGCCCTCTGTTGAACTGTCCGTGTATCTGTCTCTTCCATGGACAATGAGTTCCTCAATGACAGGGACTAGGCCTTAATTATCTGTTTAATATGGCCTTTGGATGACATTTTATTTTATATCAGGTATGTTTAAGGACTATTCTAAATAACAAGCTTACTCTAAACCACCTTTGCACTAAGAACATGGGCCTTTTGAGCCAACATACCATCTTAAAAAGTGTAGTACCCTTTTAATTTTCCTAAAGCGTGGACTGGGTTGAAGTATAGGTTGGTTCATTGGATATTTCCACCCCCATTGGTTTCTCAGACCTCCATTTTCCATGAGAAACAGGCAGGCTTTCACCAGGGATATTGCACCAGAGATTTGTGTTATTTACTGCTGGGGAGAATGCCAAAAGTAGTAACATAGGTCCAGAGATCCCAAACCCTGCATTCAGACGCCCTGGGGCAGCACGGTATATTTTGAATTTTCAAGGGAACAGCAATTCTCGACATTTGTCAGACATCATGCAAATTACTAGCCAAGGTAGTTCGCAATTTCAACATCAGATTACAACATGTTCTGTTCAGTGACATCACGTCTTTGCAAAGCTGGGTTTTTGGTGGTGGTTGTGCTAAAAAAGCAAGTACCATGTGAACATCAGTGTGGAACAGGAAATGACGGTAATGGTGTCCGATCCAATTCCAAGGTTTGAGGATTTGTGCAGTGCCCAACAAGCACACATGTCGCATTAATAAGTAATTGTAGTTATTTTAAAGGAAGTAAAAACATTATGTGTGTTTTTTTCGAACCATTACCAAGTTGTTAGGAAATAAGTACTTAGTAAGCTGTTTATCTCTAAGTACTTAATAATTAAAAGTGCTTGGTATTTCTTTTGGCCTAGGAAGGTCGTGAAATAGTTCCTAAGATGGAAGCCATGAACCCAGAAAGTCTGGGAACTTCTCCATTAGGTTATAGCAACTCTTACCTACCTCTTTTGAGCTTGCAGTGCCTACCTCGGGAATTAATTCCGAGCTAACCTGTAAGCGTGACCTGACATTAGCGATACACTCACAGAACCTATACTTAATCCTGCCTCAAGAGTCCAGGAGCTGCAAGACTGGTAAAAATTTACTGGGAGGGAAAACGGAGATTCAGCCCATCCCTCTTCACCCCATCTAACTAGTTTCTTAATGAGTGAACGCCAGTCTGGAATGAGCTGGATGTATGCCTTCCTGTTATAAACACAGAAAAACAAGCATCCATTTGTGTGCCAGGTTACGGTTTATTATCTTAAGCTAGGAGTGGCCTGAATGTCCAGCTGGCCCTGCTAGCTGATCATCGCCAAAAAGAGAGACCACAGAGCAAGTGTTCTGAAGCTACAGTTATTACTTCTGGTAGCTTTCCTTCCAACTTTTAGCTTATTCATAAATGACCTGGTTCTGTAAATTGCCTCATGTAGTTATTTATCTTTGTTTGAAGAAAACAAGCTGGTCTGGGCCATCATACCAGGAAGAAGCATGTTCCACACCGGGCCTTCTATGGGAACTCAATGGAGATGGATCTGGCCGGGGTGAGCCCCTGGTCACATTTGCCTGAAATGTTTTCTAGGCTATTGAAATAGGGCAGTAGACTTCAGTCGCTCATGTGTCTCGGGTCGATTCCAGACCATTTTCTGGGAAGGGTCAGGACCCCATTGTTTGTGTTCATCTGTATAGGGAGATGGGATTGCCCCTGTTCAAAGCATGAAACCCTATTAGCTCCCAGCTTCCACAAGAAGATGTTAAGGCCCAATTATCTGTTGTTTGTGAGTCTCTTTTCAATAGGTACCATCAGCCTCAGGGCTATTGCACTTGCTTTTTCCTGCTGCCTAGACTCCCTTCACTCAGCTGTTACCATGACAGGCCCTTCCTTTGCTCTTTCAGCAAACATTTGTTGAGTTCCTACTGTGTGCCAAGCACTATACTGGTTGTCAAGGGTACAAGAGGGAATGATAATAATCATAAGAGCTTAACATGCATTGAATGCTTGTGAGGGACCAAGCATTCTTCCAGATCATTTACATGTGGTATCTTACTTAATGCACAACAACAATCCAATCACGTTCAATAGCAATCTGGCGAGTGATCCACATTTGAGGTGGAGTGACTACTTTACATCAACAAGTTATCCAACATTTTGCTGATAAGGAAAGTGAGACAAAGACGGGCTAAGTTACTTCCCCAAAGTCACACAGATAATAGATGATGAAGCTGGGATTTGAGCTTGCATTTTATATATATATATATATATATATATATATATATATATATATATATATATGTTTGTTTTACTTTTTTTAATTTTTTTATTATTTTTTTTATTTTTTGAGAGAGAGAGAAGCTTAAGCAGGCTTCACGCCCAGCGTAGAGCCCGACGCAGGGCTCGATCCCACAACCATGAGATCATGACCTGAGCTGAAATCAAGAGTTGGTTGTTCAACCGACTCAGCCACCCAGGCATCCCAGAGTTTGCATTCTTGAACACTGTTATATTGTCTCTCTAGCCAGACACAGAAGGTCCCTGGTCTTGTTGGTTTACATCTTTTGCAGAGGGGAGAAACAATAAACACAATAGCAGATAAGTAATTTCAGATAGTCAAAGATGTTAAGAAAAGAAGTAATAGTAATAAACCCAGGTAATTTGGTAGAGACTTCCTAGAGTGGGCAAGGAAGGGGTCCGCTTTACGTCAGAGAGTTGGAAAAGCCTCCACTAAGGGGTCATCTGGACTGAGACCTGAAGAGGCAGGCCATTAGAAGGTATTCAGGAAAAGTGTTCCAAGAGGAGGGAACAGCAAGGACAGAGGCAGTGAGGCAGGGACAAGTTTGGCTGGGTGCAAAAGAGAAATAAGCAGGACCCAGATCACATAGTGTCATGCTTTGCGACCTGGGCTGCACACAACTGCCTGGGGAGCTTCCAGAAATACTGATGCCTTGGCCCACACCCAGAGATGCTAAAGCAATCGATCTGAGGTTTGGCTTGGGCAAGAGGAATTTTAAAAGAAGATGACTACAGTGGCCCAATGAGGTATGATGGTGGCTTGGACCAGGGTGGTGACATTGGAGGTGGCAGTATCTCCTCTTCAGCCAGTGCTCCCTCCATGCAGGATTTTAAATGGCTCAGGGCTGGCCCTTCTCCCACACAGCTCACCTGTGGTTAACAGGAAGCACTCATTTTCTTAGCCTGGATACAGCATCGTCTGGGATGCTCAGCCACAGGTGGCCTGGGAGGGCATCAGCTCCAACGCACCAGCCCTGTCTTGCTGCTAAGACACATATCAGGCTTGCTGAGCATCCCACTGCTGCTCTTACCAGACGTATCAAGGGAGTAGTAGGCTGACACAGCTTTCTCCAAGGAAATCATCACCTCACAATCTTGACTCTCTACCCACCCAACCTTGCTATATCAGTGTGGGTAAGTCTACCCTATTGTTGGCCACAGAGGTCTCTGCCCCAGCTTACTTTGGAAGGTGGCACCTTGGTCTCTTCTTGCTTCAGCTGTAACTGAAACAGTGCATTTGTCCAGAGAGACAGAAGCAATAAGAAGTGTATATAGGTAGACAAAGAGGTTTATTTTAAGGAATTTGTTCACACGATTGTGGGGGATCAGGTAAGTCCAAACTCTGCAGAGTAAACTGGTAGGCTGAAGATGCTGAATTTTGATCTATTCAGGCCTTCAGCTGATCAGATGAAGCCCACTCAGATTATGGAGGGCAATCTGCTTACTCAAAAGCCCAGCGATTTAAATGTAAATCTCCACATAGTATCCCATTGTGTATATAAACCATATGTTTTCACTCTTATGTGGATCCTGAGAAACTTAACAGAAGACCATGAGGGAAGGAAAAGAAAAAAAATAAAAGGTTAGAGAGGGAGGGAGCCAAAACATAAGAGACTCTTAAAAACTGAGAACAAACTGAGGGTTGATGGGGGGTGGGAGGGAGGGCGGGGTGGGTGATGGGTATTGAGGAGGGCACCTGTTGGGATGAGCACTGGGTGTTGTATGGAAACCGATTTGACAATAAATTTCAAATAAATAAATAAATAAATAAATGTAAATCTCAACCAAAAGCCCCTCGCAGAAACACCCAGAATAATATTTGACCAAATATCTGAGCACCATGGCCCAGCCAACTTGACACATAAAATTAACCATCGCAGACAAGAGACTCATCTTATAGCCTCGTACACTATTCTATTCGTAGAATATTTCCAGAAGAGTACAAAGAGATCTTTTCACCAGGGGGCTTGGGGTTTAGAGTAAAAGACATACTTATTTTTTCCCAGATTTCATTTTTACATCTTTGACTTTTATTTATTTATTTATTTATTTATTTATTTATTTATTTTGCTGTGTGTGTATATATGTACTAGTTTTTCAAATAAAAATAAACTATAAAAAAGGGATCAAACCGATCATTGGATTGCACTTATTGGCCATCTGCAAAACTGCTTTCTTCAAACCACACTTTAAGATGACATAAGCACATGAGCCTCCACTAAGGGGGATCATAAGAAACAGCAAATATCAAGAGAGCGCTGTTGACGTTTGTTACACATCACAGCGCCCCCTATAGGAGGACCCCAGGAGATTTCACCTGGACTTTAACTCCAAGAATGGCTGTAATTCTCTCAGGCACCTGGTTTCCTCTTAGGGAGACTGAATTGAGTAACTGGCCAAAGTTTCCTACAATGAACACAACCAAAGGGGGTCACACACCCCTAGCCAGGTATTACCATATGGCTTGTAACCTCATTTGAAGCACAATTTTATGTTCTCACTTTTTGTCTTTCTCTTTTAGTCCTGCTTTTTTTTTTTTAAACACTTCATTGCAGAAATTTTCAAATACACATAACAGAAGAGAAAACGGTAGACTGTATCCCCCCTGTACCAATCACCCAACTTCAACCATTATTCACTAATGGTCAGTTAGGTTTTACATACCTCTCTACACTTCCTCGCAAATGCCACTCGATACTTTTTCCTTATTTTAAAATGAGATATAATTCTCATTCTATAAAATTCATCCTTCTAAAGTGTACGATTCAGTGGTGTTGAAGTATATTCACAAGGTGGAACCATCACCATCATAGTTCTAAGAAGTGTTTATCAGCCCATATCCAGCAAAAGTCATTCCTCATTCTCCCTTCTCCTCAGCTCCTGGCAACCACACATCTACTTTCTGTCTCTATGGATCACCCGATTATTATTTTTTTTTCCATCCGAATTCAAGTTTTATTTTATTTTATTTTATTTCCCAGTCAGCTTTATTTTTTTTTCAATATATGAAATTTATTGTCAAATTGGTTTCCATACAACACCCAGTGCTCATCCCAAAAGGTGCCCTCCTCAATACCCATCACCCACCCTCCCCTCCCTCCCACCCCCCATCAACCCTCAGTTTGTTCTCAGTTTTTAAGAGTCTCTTATGCTTTTCACCAGATTATTTTAAAGCAAATCTCAGATATCACATAACTTCACCTATAAATATTTTAGTATGTGTTTCCAACACATAAGGACTCCTTTTTTTTTCCCCTTTAACAAAGACAAATACCACTAGGATACAAAAAAATTAGTAATAATTCTTTAATATCATCTAATACATAGTCAGTGTTCAACAGTTCCCTGTTAACTGATTTATTCTCATTGTATCCAAACAAGGCCTTCATACGTGATGTGGTTGGTATGACAGAAGTCTCTTTTGATCTGTAACAGTTCCTTTTCCTGTGGTTGGTTTGTCACTTATTTATAAGGAGGAGGGGGGAGCTCTTTTCTCTGTAGAATTTTCTACAGTGTAAATTTGGCCAATTATAGATCCATGGTATTCTCTTATTGTCTGTATGTCATATAAACTGGTGGTTGAATATAGAGACTTGATCTGATTCAGGGTCTGGGTTTTGACAAGAATATAGCTGGTAGTGGGTGTATCTCTTCCCTATCTCTAGACACAGTCATGTCTGTCTTTTGAGATTTAAGACTGATCTGTGAGTTCAGGTATTGTCTGCCTGATCCACACATTAGGAAGTTCCCCATCAGCCTTTCCCAAAGGTCTTGCCTTGATCAATGTTGCCTAGATCCATTATTGCATTAGGGAGATCATTGCAGAAGGATGATGTCCTAGTTCTGCATTAATTAGCTAGAATTGATCTGAAAAAGACTTTTCCTCATCAATTTGGGTGATTATACAGGAGATAGATCTTGTAGCTGGATGAATAATTATGTAAATAACTATATAAAAAAGTATTGATGGTTCAATGTCAACAAAGAATCACAATGATTATTTAATTAAAGAGAATGGTCTTTTATTGAGTACCTACTAGGTGCCAGACACTATGCTTCGTAGGTCCTTTGACATTCATACTTTCATTGAAAAATCATAATCCGAGGCACCTGGGCAACTCAGTCAGTTAAGCATCCAACCTCAGCTCAGTTCATGATCTCACGGTTCATCAGTTCGAGCCCCGCGTCGGGTTCTGTGCTGACAGCTCAGAACCTGGAGCCTGATTTGGATTCTGTGTCTCCCCCTCTCTCTGTCCCTCCCTGCTTGCACTCTGTGTCTCTCTCTCAAAAAATAAATAAACATTTAAATAATTATTTTTAAAAAATAATAATAAATCATAATAATCCTGCAAGGTAGTTGTTATCACATTTAACAGATAAGGAAACAAAAGCTCAGAGAAGTGACTTAAATAAGATCAAACAGCTGGATCTAGGTGTGGGAAGGGTGCACCAAAACCATGAATGGAGCTGAGAGGGATAGTTAGCAGGTTCAATGACAGAGTAAATATTAGAAGATGACGGGATCGATGAACACATGAGAGCCTTACATTTACAGCGGGAAATATAAAGTCCTGCTCTGGGACTAAATCCACTCGAGTACACGCTCAGAGGGATGTGAATGATCAGGATCTTGTGTTTTAAAATGACCTCAAGACATTAGCTTAGAACAAGCCCCATATGGATCTTAGAAAAACTAACATTGTATGAAGGTACATTAATAGGAGCAAGTAATGAATAGGCTCAAAGCTCCATTTGGATAAAAATCATAAATCTCTTTTTCCCTATTGTACCCTAGCCTCCAGCATAGTATCTGGAAAAACAGTCAGTAATGATCTGGATATAATGGGCACTCCACACATATCTGTAAACACTTAGATGTAAACAGTTAGATTCAATCATTAACCGAATCTATCGGGGGCTTGTTGTTCCCTAAGTGCTGTTATAGGTGCTTGAAATCCAGCAGTGCTCTTGCAAGGCTTACATCCTAGTAGAACAGTAGGGAAGAGAGACAACAAACAAATAAATAGATAATGGTGTGAAGTGTGGTGGAAGCACCATGGACAAAAATTAAGCGAGCTATGATGGATGACAAGTACTGGGTGGGAGGAGTCACCCCACATCTGGTGGTCAGGGAAGATAGCTCTGCACAGGTAATGTGCAGCAGAGACCTGAATGTGAGGGTGTGAGCCATGCAAGCAAGGCACGGCAGGTGCAAAGGCACTGAGGCAGGAGTATGCCAGATCTATTCCACACAGAGGGAGGTACAGTCTTAACCAATCTCGGCTGGTGATTCCGGGCACCACGTAGTTTAAGACATTGTCAAATGAGAGCATTTCAAGGTAGTAAAAGGCTCTGGAACCTGCTCACATGAAGGTGAGTTAAAGAAGAGTGACTTTGGCATACCTGACTGGCTCTCCTCAAGTGCATGAAGACCAGACACAAGGCTGAGGGCTGAGAATTACCCTGTGTAATCAATAACTGGGACCATTCATTCACTCTGGCTGTAATATACCGTAGAACAAGTTCCCCCTTGCTCAGTAATGAGCTCCCTATTATTGGAGGTGTTCAAGCAAATGCAGACAATCTACCAAAGATGGAGAAAATGACTGGCCCATCTTAGGCTGGAATAGGAGACCTCTGAGGTTAAGCCCATCAAGGAGATTCAGAACTGTACCCTGACCCCCTCTCTCCAGTTTCCCTCCCTTTCCACCCTCTCTGTTTCCATGCTCCCACTTTGCTCACCCTCAGGATGAAACAAATGCATACACACAAACACACAACAGCAGGTAGAGCAGTGTAGGGGAGAGAGAGCAAAGACCAGGAAGGCAGAGAAAAAGGGAAAGAAGAGAAAGGACAGGGAAGGGAGAGGAGGGGAGTGGGAGGTGGGGACGTGGGTGTGAGGCTTCAGAGTCAGGGAGTCCATGGTGACCCCACTGCAGGTTCCCAGAGCAGCAAATGGGTAATCTTGAATCACAGCTCATTTAGGACTTCCTGTTTTCAGCTTGTCTCTGTGAATATTTGGAGGGGTTTCCAGCTAGTAAATAAAGCGGAGTGCCAAGACTCCCTCCCCAGGCCAACAACCATTTCACCATCCCTGTGGCTGCCCGTCCTCAATTCCCTCTGACCCCGCCTAGCCTCTTGCCTGAGGACCATGCCAGAGTCCCCTCCAGCACCCACCCACCCGGCTCCAGGCCCCCTGCCCACTTCTCCTGAGGTTCTGACTCAGTCAGGTTCTCATGACAGAAGGACAAACCTCGGAGAGTGCAGGATCCAGGCCGAGCATTTACAGAAAAATTCACCTTGAAAAAGATACGTGTTCCTGAGACACATTTTCTTGGCCTTTTCCCAAGCTCCCACATCCTTCCTTCCATTCTCCTGCCCCCTCCCAAGTTACAAGTGGATCTTTATCCAGCCTTCTTTTTTTCAACGTTTTTATTTTTTTTATTTTTGGGACAGAGAGAGACAGAGCATGAACAGGGGAGGGGCAGAGAGAGAGGGAGACACAGAATCGGAAACAGGCTCCAGGCTCCGAGCCATCAGCCCAGAGCCTGACGCGGGGCTCGAACTCACGGACCGCGAGATCGTGACCTGGCTGAAGTCGGACGCTTAACCGACTGCGCCACCCAGGCGCCCCTATCCAGCCTTCTTAAATGTGATCCCGCAAACATGTTTGGCACATCTGTAACGTGCCAGGCACCTGTGTTATGACTGGGAGGGAGACACGTCGTCTGTCCTTCAGAAGCCAACAGTGTGATGGGAGGCAGACATGGGTGGAGCCAGGGGTAGAGCTGAGCTTTTTTGGGGCCCAGACATCACACAATTCGGAGGCCCTCTGTTAGGAAAAGACCATAAAATGGCAAGGCACATCAGGTCGGGGCTTGTCCTTGGGTGTTAGAAGAGCCCATATACAAGAAACCTGAGTTACATCCTCACTCCTGGAGAGGGGAGGATGGGCATCCCCCACCCCGAAACACTCAAAAAGGAGCACAGGAGGAGGTTGGGCTGACCATTAATTAGCTAATTAATTAATTAATTAAACCCTTATGTCTACACTGTCTCTCTTTGTGCTCTTTTGTCTATCCTGTGAATAAATGAACGCATGCTTGAAGCATTCAGCAAATATGTACTTATATTATGTACTGTAATAATTGGGACAAAGTTCAGCTGTGTAACAAAGACCTAAGGTGGCTTCAGTAATCCAGGACTTTCTCACACAGTGGTCTGGGCAAGAGCAGCCCAGGGTTCCTGTGGAGCTTCCCTGGTTTTAAGGACCCAGGCTCCTTCCATCTTGTTGATCATGCGCTCCTGAGCTGTTGCTTTTCAGCCACAAGGTCATAGATGGTCCACACTCCAGCCAGCAGGAAGAGGAAAAGCCCTGCCCTTCCCTTTAATGATAGGCCTGGAAGTTCGGACCCCACTTCTGCTCACAGAAGCAGAAAACATGATCACATGGGCACACACAGGCGCCAGGGAGATGGGGAAATGTGATATTTATTCTGTGAGAGGTCATATGCCCCCAGGTTGGGTGCTTCATGACTGTAGAAAAGAAGGGACATTGTGGACAGCTAGAAGTCTACGAGACACTCTGCAGTGTATGCTGTGCTGTCTAGGAAACCGAGGAGCAGAAGAAGTTCTGGTTCTTTCCAGAGCCACCCATTGATAGAACTGAATTAAACAAGCTGTCTCCCACCCATTGTTTTATGTTGGTAACTTTAATTCTTTCTACCGGATCACAAATGTTGGCTGAAGAGGAAACACTCTGATCCTTAAAGGGGAAGTTGGAGGAAGAGGAGGCAATAAAGTGAAGAAGTTGGTGGGAAAAAAGAGAACCAGAAGAGAGTAGTGGGGTAGAAACCGAGTTTCAAAAAGCTCAGCAATTTCGGATGTCATGGAATGCCCAACGGAATGCCAGTCAAAAGAACACTATTGTATTTGCCAGTGAGGAGGTGACAGGTGACCTTTGCCAAATCAGTTTCAGCGGAATGGTAGGGAATGAAATCTGAAGACGGTGGGTTTAAGGGTGAGTGGGAAATGTGGAGGGACACACCGAGGACAGTGAGGCCCCAGGGTATTGAAAAGCAGGAACAATTCAAAGAGAATCTATGATTCCCATGATCATGTCGACCCAAAGGATAAAGCATCATCAGAGAGCCAAAGATAAAGAAGATAAGGCAGGAATGTAGTGTGACTGCCTCAGCAAACACCAACATAGCAGCGACTTAAACAAGATTAAAGTCTACTTTTTCATGTAAGAGTCTGAGCATGCTCAGTCAAGGACAGATTTGGGGACTCCATGGTGTTGGGAATCCAGGTTCCATCCACCTTATTACTCAGCCATCTTCAGCATGCAGCTTCCATCCTGGGGTCTGAGATGCCAGGTAGAAGAAGGAAAAGAGAAAGGGGAGATTCCCTTTGTCATAAAGGCAGCACTCAGAGGTTGCTCACAGCAACTACCACTCACGTGTTCATTGACCAGACTCTGAGACTTGGCCATATCTACCTGTGAGGGAGACTGAAACAAAGCTGTCTTTAGCTGAGAGACTAGATACCCAGATGAGTTTAAGGGTCCTCCTGCTGCAGGAGGAGGGGCCAGTGAGCAGTCAGTCTAGGAAGACCTAGAACAAAGGACAGGTTCAGCCAGGGTTGGGAGGCGGCACACAGCCACCTGGAGGAAGAAGCAGAAAGCTGGTGAGCTTGGAAAGGAATAGAAAATAGGGAACTCTTGCTTGGCCACTTTTATCTTCTCTGCAAAGTGGGACTCAGAGTCATGGCTGCGAGGCTGGGACTCTCCAAGAGCCAAAAAAAGGGAAGGTGCACCAAGCCTCACTCCCCGTCATTATTTCCCATCTGTGGGGGTGCAACAGCAGGTATGCACCTGTAGATACCCTGAAGATGGTTTGAAGAACAGTTGTGCTCTTGGAGTCCCGAGCTTCCTTCCCAGCTCTGTGCTTAGCTGCCATATAGCCTTAGACAAGGCAAGAGATATGTTTCTGTATCTGTTAAATGACCATACTAATGCCCATGCTGCCCACCTCGCAACCCTATTCTGTGTCCCAGGAGAGAACTGTGAAGCTTTTTTGTAAGTTGTGGGCTGTAGGTGGGCATTGTCCTGGAGGGATGGAGTTGTCAGGGCACTGGTTGAGCCTTGAGGAGAGACCGTAGGGACAGAACAGCCCCCCACAACCTTCCCGGCACTTGGCCAACCCCCACCAGGGAATTTGGGCTCCCCCTGCCTCTGGCCCAACATCAGAACCCTCTGCTGTCCAGGCGGAAGTGACACGGGAGGGGGCGGCCCTCCCAGCTGTTCATAGTCAGTTGCAGTCAGCCTCTGTTCTGTCTTGAGAGCACAAAGAGCCTTGGCTTGGTCCCCTGCATTTGGCCTTGGAAGTTCTCCTGGGATCTCTCCTTGACCCCAGGGCCCAAATTCGTGTTCCTGGCCTCAGCTAAGTAAACAGTGCGAGTTTCTCTCCCAGGCCTTAGGCCAAGCACAACTAACCTTGTCCAGTGTATACACACGCATGCACACATGCACACACACTGCTTGCACACACGAGCACCACATACAACACACATCTTACACATGCAAACACACCAAATACACCACAAACACTGCACCTGTGTGCCACACACATGTCCCCCACACGCTACATGCATGTCTCCCACAAACTACACATACATACAACCCACATGCACACACCCGGCACATACATACCATGTGCACATATACATACAGTCCCTTTTTCCTAACTGGTCTCTATCCCATATCACATTCAACCCTCCATTCAACCCACTATATAACTACTTGAGGGATTTTTCTAAAATACAGTGAGGCTACTTTCTTGTTTCAACTCCTCCAATTCTTCCAGTGGTTTTCCAGACCCTTCAGCCTCTTACCAAAGTGGCTGAAGTCCCCCAAGGCCTGCTTCCTGACAACCCACTTCAGCCATCCCTCACCATCCTGCCCTGTCGGCCAGTCTGAACCACTTGCCCATTCCTGCTCCCCAGTGGCTCCCCTGCCTCTGCTTTGCCCTCCCTCTCTATCCTCCAGAGAAATGCCCCTCCTGAAACATGTATTTATTCTTTCAAACTCTGTTCAGAGCTCACCTGTTCTATAAAGATTCTCCTGACCAGCCAGATGGAATGTTCCCTTCCTCCTCTACATTCTAGTGGAATGACTAGTTTCCCATGTCTGTCTCTTCTGCTAGGCAGGTGACTTTCTCAGTGTCACTATATACGGAACCCTGGGTCTTGGCGTTGGGTAGGTGCTCCATGAACGTTGGGCAGGTGGCACTCACCCCCTCATCTTCCCACACAGATCAAAGTAGAAAACCAGCATGACTACCAGGACATCACCAGCATGGTGGCAATGGCCAAAACCTATGCCACCACTGAGGCCTTCATTGACTCGAAGTACGACATCCGCATCCAGAAAATTGGATCCAACTACAAGGCTTACATGTGAGTCCCTGGGTGGGGGTTAGGGGGCTGGGAGGAAGGATGGGAGGAGAGTGTAGGAGGAACAGTGATTAGAGATACATGTTCAGGCCAGTCTCCTCCACCCCAGGGCAGAGACCCTTCAGCACATCATTATTCTCCCTTTATGTCTCCTTACTGCCTTCCTCTCTGGTCAGTACAGCTAAGCATCCCAGGGTAGACATCTGTCTACCCAAAAAGAGCTGTTTCTCCCAGAGCAAGTCAGACATTTGGCATGTTTGAGGGAACTTTGAGTATGTATGGGATGTAAGCCATAGGAGACCAAGCTGAAAGAGAAACCTGGGGACAAATCAAGGAGGGTCTTGAATGCCGTGCTGAGGGCTTGGGGCTTTTGTTCTATTCTCTTCTGAGCAGAGAAGTGGCATCATCTGACCTGTATTTATAAAAAGATGGTTCTGGAGCCATGGGCCACAAAGGGGTTCTCTGGAACTAATAAGACTAATTAGGAGATTACACCAGATCTCTCCAGCTGCAGGCAACAATAACCACATCTGACTAACCTGAGGGAGTTTTTCAAAGGAATTTTATTAGAAAACCATGAATGATCAGAAACTCTAAAAACAAAACCACGAAACTATCAATTTCAGAAAGGTAAGGATCCAGGGCAGCTCCAGGAATCTGGGTGGCCAGAAGCAACAGACAATCTTCATGGCACCCCCACTGGGACATGAATCTGCCCGAATCATTTTCAGTGCTTAACTCAAGGTTGTGATTCCATGGAAACAGTGCTGATTAATCCAACTTAGGTCACATGCTTACTGATTAGAGAAAGGCAGAAAACCAGTATGGAGAGTCCCACCAAGATGAATGCCATTTGGGTGGGGTCATTCCCCCAGGGGAAACTGAGGTGCCATGACAAAGGAAGGAGGAATGGATGCCAGAAAATCCAGCACACGTTCACCCCAGGGGTAGTTCTGGCAAAGGATGACTCACACTGGAGCTGATGCGGTCATGAGTCCTTAAATAGGTGGGAGGTCTTACCTGCTCCAAGGCCTCTCTGGGTCTCACTTTGGAATGTGGTTGTTGGTTCTGCTTAAAATGACAAGACCCCAGAGAGCCAACCAGTGCCGGGTTGCCAAGCATTAATGGAGCGCTGACTGTGTGCATGGCTCCATATGTGAGGACGACAATGGCTAGCCATGGACAGTTGGAAATCTCTCTGTATGCTGCTATACAGTGGAGCTTGTGCTCTAGGCCAGGGTCAGCAAACCACAGCCCACAGGCGAAATCCAGCTGCCACCTGTTTCTGTAAATAAAGTTTTATTGACCACAGCCAGACACATCCATTTATGTATTACCAAGGGTTGCTCTGGCACTACCTGGGTTGCCTAGACTAGGGGTCAGCAAACTTTCTGTGTGAAGGGGCCGGATGTTAATTTTAGGTTTTGTGGGCTGCACGAGATGCTGGCAGTTGACCTGGTAAAGAAAGATTCCCAGAGAAGGGATGGAGCCCGTTCTCCAGGAATTCTTTTGCTCTTTCTTCCACCCATGAGCCAGGCCAGACCCGTCACTGCTCTCAGATCCCTCAGGGTGATAAGATCGGCTCTTCCCTGCCCCCTCTGAGTTGGGGAACGTTCCAGTGCAGCAGTCCAGGGCATTCCTGAGGCCTGCAACCAATCCGTCATGATATCACTTCCCTCCTCTCCTCATTGTTCGCATTTCCACTTGACATTGACGACACCTTGTCCCAGTTTCTCTTCTTGAAGATTAGCTCATTGCCGCATTCTTTATGCTGAGCCTTTCTGCCCTGGCAGCTCCAATTTGTCATTAGTTACGGCTTTTCCTGGACCCTGGGTTGGCCCCGGTCCGAGGGAGGGGGTTCATGTCAGACCTCAGCATACAGCATCCTCTCCGCCCCCAACCTCCTTTCTGGCCCACTTCCTGCCCTGCACACAGGCCTTTGCCTTGTTGCTACTGGGCTGTCATTGTTTCCAAGGCCTCTCAGCAGACAGAGCTAGGAAATATACATGTGTCCCTTAACCCCTGTATGCTCACATATCTGTAATTATTTCTATATATAACCAGCTCTATCTAAAGCTAGAGAGAGTTCATGTCGATGTGTCTGACTCTCATCTAGTACCACATGAATCATCTCAGCCTTCCCAGATTGCTTATCTAGAACTTCCCCCCCCAAATAGGGAAATACCTGGCTCCTACCATCTGCCATCTATTTACTTATTTGTTTGATCCCAATACAATTGCAGAACCATTAACTTGGAGCCCTGTGGGAAAGAGCTTCATCCAGTGCAGTACAGTGTTCATGTATGGCTCCTTTTATATCTAGTCATACAACCTCCACTCACAACCAAGGTTACTTGGGGCCGCACCTTACCACCCACCCCCACTCTCTTCAGCAAGGGAGTCAACATCATACATTTGGAATATAGGTAGATTCTCCTGTCGAAGTCCTACATTCCAGCAGGTGCATCACATCTGGACCAACTGACTCTTTTCCCCTAGCCTGTGATGGGTTCCACCATGGAGAGTCATGGTGCAGAGCACGGAGTTTCTCATATATGGTTTGGTGGCTTCTGTCACTAAGTGGGAATGATAATAATAGTAAGTCTTCCTCATGAGGTTTTGTAAGCCTGAAATAAGTTAGTGCTTATAGAGACCTTAGACCCATGTCTCAGACATAGAAAGCACTCACTGAATAGCAACTCTCCCTATCATTGTCTTCTTGGAAGGAGAGCAATCTGGCTTGTGTTTCTGCTCCTTCTGGCATTGCAGTGCCTTCTTCTTGTGTCTCTGCTTACTGAAAAACTATAGTAGCACCCACTGTACTAAGATATTTATGGGAATATTTCCTTTAGCCCACACAATATATCGGGATGGAGATCACTCTCATTTAAAGACTCAGAGATATGCATGGTTATGCAGCTAGAAAATGCTGGAACCAAGATTCAAACTTGCATCTGTCTGACCCACATCAGTTCTTACCTTCTCTTACCACCATACAGATCCCACTATACTAACCCTACCATCCTCCAAGGCACATTCCGTGGTTACCTTCTGGGGTCACATTGAGTGAGTCTGGTTTCTCCTTTGCTTACCCAGGGCTCCCCGCTCACTCCTCAGGTACACTGCTAACCTTACCACCCCTCCACTCTGGTTTCAAACTAGTCCACCCTTCCAGGTAGAGACCAGCCTTAGGATGGGGTCATCTCTGCACACTGAGCCTAGTCCAGTATCCAGGACATAGGGTGGCCCAATGAGTGTTTGCCAAATTGAATTGAATCAAGATGGGCTGAACTGAACTGGCATAAAGGTTTTCGATGTCACTGCACCCCTTAGCAATTCTAGCTTCTGTTGGCCATTATAAATTCTCAGCATCTGTTGTCTTCAGATGCATTTTATTTTCTTTTAGAAGGGTATATTTGTGTAGCAATTCCTCCTCCCAGTTCACCCTTTCACTTTAACCACATGCCTTCCCTTGGCCACAAAACAGAAAACTTCACCTCTGCTACCTTGCTTGCACCCATTTAGGCTTTACTGAGTCCAGATCAGCCCCTGGATATCATTTGTCTCGATTCTTCCCCAATATACACAGTTCCTCACCCAGCAGTTAGTTACTGGGTACCTACTACATGCCGGGTCCCGCTGGACACTGGGGGGAAAGGGGATGAGTCAAATATGTCCCTGCCTCAGGGAAGACTGGACATGAAAGCAGTCATTCCAAGTGAGATAAGCATTACTAAACTTTGGTATAGGCATGTCTACTCTTGTCAGGGAGGTGGATAGTTGGGAAGCCACATACCACGAAACATGAAGGATGAGTAGGTTTTAGGGAGGCAAAAATGGAGACAAAGACTGGATCAGGCAAAGGGAAGAATATGAGTAAAAGCCTTGACAGGAGAAATCTGTGGCATTGGAGCACTGCAAGGGAGGTCAGCTGTTGCTGGAGCAGAAAAGGCAAACGAGGGGCGCTTGGGTGGCTCAGTTGTTTGGGCATCCAACTCTTGATTTTGGCTCGGGTCATGACCTCATGGTTCCTGGGTTTGAGCCCCATGTCTCATCAGGCTCCACACTGCCAGCACAGAGCCTGCTTGGGATTCTCTCTCTCCCTCTCTGTCTCTTCCCTTCTCCAACTCACACACACATATGCACATTATCTCTCTCTTTCTTTGCCAAAATAAATAAGTAAAGTTAAGAAGAAGAAGAAGAAGAAGAAGAAGAAGAAGAAGAAGAAGAAGAAGAAGAAGAAGAAGAAGAAGAAAAGGCAAACAAATAGAGAGGGTGTTGAGGCCACGAGGCCTTCCTGCCCTTCACTATGAAAAAGTGATCACTTCTCTCCATGGATCATTTTTACTACATTTTGGAGCCCTCAAGAAATTCCAGGATCACTAATGGCTCTACTACCCTAGTTCTCCTTTACAAAACCAAGAGGCCAAGTTTTGGGAGATTTCATTTGATGGTGTAGGCATTTTTGAAACTTAACTCTTAGATATCAGAGGTGGCTTAGAAGAAGACAAATAAAGTCCAACAAGTAAAGAAAACAACAGCATAAAGGAAAATTTTAAAAAGGCAAATAAAGCTGGGGACAAGATGTGTACCTAATAATACATGCCATCATGTGAGCCACATATATGAATCGGTGCCTCCTAACAGCCAAAACAAAGATGGAAAGCAGAGCAGTGACAGGTGTCCTAATGCCCTCAGTGTTATTTTTCTGCTACAGGAGAACCTCCATCTCTGGAAACTGGAAGGCCAACACAGGTTCTGCCATGCTGGAGCAGGTGGCCATGACAGAGAGGTAAGAGAGGAAGGAGGTGTAATAGGGCGATGCACCAGCCACAGCAGGAGGTGGGTGAGGGATACAACAGGAAGTCTGTAAGGAATGCCACCTCACCCTCTGGCCAGTGCCTTGCCACGCACAGAGCACTTTCCTGGGCACAACAGCTCTTTATTGCACAACAAGCTGCAGGGTAGATGTTTTATAATCCCACTTTACAGATGGGAGAAGACAGTTCAGAGAGGGAAAGTGACTTGTCCAGGGTCACAGAACTCATCAATGACAGAGCTGAGAGGTCTCAACCCCAAGTCCAAGGGTCTTTCCAGCCCTGCCCAGCTACTGCAGAGATAGCAGGGAGTCCTCACCAGTCCCCTCTGTGCTCTCACAGGTACATGAAAGCATCCTTATTAGGGCACCAGAGCTACTGGAATGTCCACTCTTCTCTCTGACTTATCTCCATCTCAGTGTCAGGAGGGAGAGGGTATTTCCAGTGAATCATGAATGTGGTATGTGCACTCTGGCTGAAGGTCCCTCAGGTCTTTCTGCCTGTAAACACTGCTGGGAGCTCCCTTCAGCTGAGGAAGGGCCAGTCACCTACGACCAGGGCCAGCAGCACACACACACGTTCTTTCCTGCAAGCCAGCTGACCTGCGTGTAGGCATGCAATGAGAGTGGATAGAGTGTGGGCTTTGGGGTCAGAAAGATCCATTGAATGAACACTTATTGAGTGCCTACTGCATGCCATGTTGTGCCAAGCACTGGGGAGGCCAAGATGAAAAGATCCAGCCCTTCCCTTTAGAGACTGTGTGACCTTGGCAAGTGTCAGAACACAAACATCATTTGTCAGAGACAGGGGGATTTGTTGACTTGTGGCAATGAAAATTCCAGAGGTGCAGCACTAGGTAAGACTTTAAAGCTCATTCTACACACCTCACTTCAGCTTTGTTCTATGTTGGCTTCATTCTGGACAGTACACTCATTTGGTGGCCCATAGTGGCTCCAGGCTCCCATCCTGAATGTCAAGTCCCACAGGACAAAACTCCTCTTTCTCAGACATTTCAACCGAAAACTGAAATTGAGCCTTATTCACTGATTGGCCTGCCTTGAGTCACATGACCATCCCTGAACCAGTCCCTATGGCCCAGAAAACAACACCGCTGTGATTCAATAGGCCTCTGTCTCCTCTCTGCCCCCTGGAGATTAGGGTGGGATCAGGTGGCTATAGCAGGAATGACTGGGGGAGACAGGAAGGGGTAGGATGCCAAGGAACATCAGGAAGGATAGGAGGGAAAATGAATGTTATGCAGACTAAAACAACAGTCCCGGCTCCCCAATCAAGGTAGAGACAGAGTGTGGTATGTCAGGGTGGAAGCGAGCTTTAGGTGCTTGCAGAGGGAGCACAGAGAAGGGGCACCCAATGCAAAAAGGGGTGAGATCAGGGAAGGCTTCCTGAAAGAGGTGGAACCACAATCCCCTGTAAAGAATGAGTAGGAATTGGGAGGCTTTCCTTCACTTCTCTGTCAGTTATCCATTGAGCACCAGCTGGGAGCGTTATTGAGCTAGGCCCTGGGAAAATGGTGGCAGACAGATGGACATGGTCCCTGTCATCATGGAACTTATGGCTCTGGAGCTCTAAGAAGAAGCAGGATGTGAACAAAAGTGAGTGGTCCTGTCCCTGCCAACTTATGTTCCCTAGGGTAAGTTAACTAACCTCTGTGAACTTCTGCAACTGTTCAGTGGAGGTAATAAGCCAGAGTGCTGAATGGGAGGGGGTTGTTCTGTACCTAACACAGAAGTGGCCCATGGCAGCCCCAGGTGGCAGTTGCGGCCTTCAATCTTGGAACCCACCTGTGCCAACTAGTCTCAGGGAAGGGGAGAGTGTGCTCATTACCTTGCACAACTGAATCATCTGGTCTGAGGCAATCATTTCCTTCCCCCAATGAGCATTCATGGGACATCATGGTCCTTTTCTCCGTGGCCTTTCCAGATCGTGAGCCCAGCCTTTCGCCATGCCTCATGAGCTGCTCACAAATCACTCCAGAAGGCCACCATATCCCTAACTGCACAGTTCCAAGCCACTTGAGCTATTCCTTCAAGAGCCTACAATAGGCATGAGTCCACTTAGGCCTGAATTCACTTTACCTTCTGTAAAGCCATGGGCAGTACTACTCCCAGAACCTGGGACAGAACTCCCCAATCCCACCTCCACAGGGGAAAATCTCTGGGGGCCCATAAATTTCCCTTGGCCCTCTTTCCACCTGGCCTGTTTGCCAGGTAGCCTGACTCCTTGGCAAAACCAATAATATGGCTTGGTTGGTGCTAGTCCCACCTGTCTGGAGGGGACTATGGACCCATGTTCTCCAGGCTCTCCCACACTGCCCCACCCTTGAAGTCCCTTCCTTGGACCTGGGAAGGCGGGGAGTGGGGAGAGCTGTGCCCCATGGGATGCGGCCAGTAGCTATTCCAGAAATTCATCATTTGAAAACAGCCTCTAGAAACCAGTTTTCTACAGACTGGTCTTGGTCCAGACTTCCATCTTCCTTTGAGAAGACACCTGATTTAGGAGTGTGTCTTAGGGCACAGGTCTTCCTAAACTGGAGTTAGCCATTGGTGCCAGATACAGCAACCCTGGTCAGAGAGCCCGGGGAGCTCTTAGAGCTCTGAGGACCAAAGGTTACCCTCAAATTGGGGCTGCACATGAGAATCATAGGAGAAATTTTAAAAACGTATAGAGATTATGCTAACGTAGGGCAGGGCCCCCAAATCTGAATGTTTACTCTGTGTTTGTGTGCTCAACTCTCCTGGCGACTCTGATGCACAACTAGAATCATACCTAGACCTTCCCATTTTTCAGATAGGGAAACTGAGGTTTCAAGAGGAAGAGGCTGACCCAAAACTATTGAGGAAATTAATAGCAAGACCCCAGGTCACTGGTATCCCATGCTGAGGGAGAACAGGCTGCAATGTGTCCCAAGGGAGAGGAAGGGTGGCTTGCTTGGACTGTGAAATCAGACAGACTCTAGGTTTGGAAGCCAGTACAGTGGCTGATTAACCTCTCTGAGCCTCAGTTTCCTTATCAGTAAGAATGGGCTAAAGCTTCCTGACAGAGTTGTGGTTGGGGTTAGAGAGAGAAAGAAGGGTCAACCCCCGCAGAAGGCCTGTAGGGGCTCAATAGCCATGAGTTTCCATCCTTCCTTTTCTTTCTGTGATCTCACATGCTCCTTGCTACAGCTGGATGCAAAAACTGAGAGCTAGGAGCCGGGAGATCTGTGTAATCCTGGCTCTATTACTGTCTTGCTGTGTGGCCTGGCCAAGCCACTCTCCCTCTCTGGGCCTCCATGGGCATTGGCGGTTAAGATGAGAGAGTTGGTTCGAAGAGCGCTTCAGCCATGATCTCTCCTCATCCAGGCCTTTTGGCTCAGAGACACAAATAGATCTCAGAGCAGGAGTGCCCCGTGTGACCCTGGAGGGTGAGGAGAGAAGCAAGAACATTGACACAAAGTCCCCTGTGACTCCCAAATCCAGCCACCACAAGGGAAGCCAAGTGCAAGCCCGGGGAAGACTTCTCCAGATACAACCATCCCCTTGTTGCAGGGTCAAAGTCCAGCGTTGAGATCTTTCCCCTGCAAAGCAAACTGGCCTTGCAGCCATCAAGTGGCTGGAAAGGGAACAAAAGCACTGGGTCCGGAGGGCCAGGCCCCAGCCGCGAGAGCAGCCTGCCAGGCTCCCCTGTCTGCCCGCCCCAGGATCTGGGGAGAATGCACCCTTTGTCCCCCCTAGGCTCTCATCTAGCATGGTCGCCGGGGCTTGGAGGGCGGCCTGGGAGGGATTGCTGAGCCCTTCAAGCAGCGTTCCCAAGGGAAAAGGGCTGCAGGAGTAGATGGCTCCGGATGGAGACCGGGTAAGCTCTCCACTACAAGGGAGCCAGCAAGGTCCTGGGGTGGGGGCGAGGGGCAGGTCTCTGAGATCTCCCTCACCCCTCATTCCTTCTTACCCTCATTCTTCCTCTCTCTTGCTTCCTGTCTCCCTTTGTATTCTCTCTCCCTTTCTCTGTCCCTTTCTCTATCCATCTATGTCTCTGCTTTTTTTGTATACCCATTCTGTCTCTCCCACTGCCTCTCTGTCTCCCTCTGTGTCTCTGCCTTTGTCTCTCTTACTGCATCACTGTCTCTTGTTATTTCTGACCATCTCTCTCCATCTCTGAATGGATACATATGTGTCACTGTCTGTACTGGGACCTATTGGTCCATGTGTCTCTCTGTGTCTCCCTATCTGTCCCTGCCTCTCTCTCTCTGCTCCCTCTTCCTGCCCTCTCCCCCCACACTCACTGTCTGTCTGTCCATCCCTGCAGGTACAGGCTGTGGGTGGACAGCTGCTCAGAAATGTTTGGCGGCCTGGACATCTGTGCTGTCAAGGCCGTCCACAGCAAGGACGGCAGAGATTACATCATTGAGGTGAGGGATGTCCTCCTGGCCTGGTCCAGCTCCTGGGCCAGAGTGCCAGAGGGAAGGAATCCAAGTGTGGTCTCCAGCATGGTTGGCTGTGTCCCAGCTCATGGCCTGGGCACATGTGGCTCCAGAGGCTTCTCCCCCACCAGCCTCACACCCCTCCCCATCTCCACCTGCAATAGCGTTTAGAGTCTCTGTGTTCTGGACATGAAGTTTGACAACCCATGGGCCTCATGGTAGGGAAAGAGCATTACCAAGAGTCAGCAAGACTGTGTCCCATTGGGTCTCTGAAACTCTCTATGTCCAAGCATATAAGAAGGACACACTCCCCTCATCACCATGCAGAGAGTCCATCGTCTGTTCGCTCAACAAACATGTCCTTAGGGGCTCCCCAGGGCTAGGCATGGGTCTGGTTCTGGGGACAGAGCTGTGAACCAGACCGACATGCGGTGTCCAGGCTGGTGGGGAAGAAGGATGAGACACAAGCAGTAGAGGACGTTGAAAGTTAGGAAAGGGAACTCAGGCCTGCGGGCCTGTGAGTGAAGGAAAGACGTAGGGAAATGTCATTGTCAGAGAGACGCTGGAGACCGGCTGCGGGTTCCAGAATCTGTCCCACAACCCCTGCCGCCCTCCAGGACTGTCACCTACCCACATACCTCTGACCCCATACTCTCCTTCACCTCCGACTTCCTGTCCATGCCTCCCCCAATCCACAATCCCCTCTCTCATGCAGGATCCTCCCTGCCCCATCCCTCCGGGTCCCACAGCCTCCCCCTTCACCCCACCTCCCTCCCCTGTCATGCCTCCCCCCGACATAGCTGTGGCTCTCCACTGCTTTTCCCTGAAAATGCCCCTCTGGCCTCAGAGTTCTCCCTTCTCTCCCCAACTGCTCCCCAACATCTCCACATTCACACTCCCCACAGCCCCTTCCAAGGCTCCCTTTCCATGGCCTTCTCTTCAAACCACAGCGGATGGGCGGTGCTGACACAAGGCCAAGACACGTGAGGGAGAGCCCTGCGGCCACCCCCTCCCCGGGTTGTGGGCGGCTAATGGGAAGCACATGGCTGGGGTGACCACGGGAGCCAGCCAGTCCTCCGGGCCCACGTGCCTGCCACTCCCCCGGACCCGCAGCGCGGCAGGCCCAGGTGACCCCATGGGTGGGAGTCCCGCTGTTTACTGCCAGCCGTGCCAGGAGGGCATCCGCACCGTGCCCAAGGAGTGGCCACCCTTGGAGGTGAAGGGGAGGGAGTCCAGGATGGACTCAGTCCCTCCACCCTCCCCGGAGAGGCCAGGAAGCTCCCAGGATGAATTGCGTCTATATTTGCAGGTTCCGTCCTGCTCCGGAAAACAGCTCTTCTCAAGTCCAGGAACTGCTTTCCCTCCATAGCTGAAACTCCTCCAGTAGCCCCTTCCCAGAGGAGGCCTTGGAGGAGTCAGGAGCAGTACTGGTGTGCAGACTTGCTTCTGAGCCAGGCTGCATCCGGGAGGAACGAGTGCCCCGCCTTCCTGCGGGTGCCCTGGGAGCTTTGGACCAAGGGTGGACGAAGCGCCCCCCCACCCCCAGCCTGAGAATTTGCATCTGTTGAGACCCTTCCTGTCCCTCCTGCCTCTGCATCAGCTCACAGGGACCACCAGCCATGAACTCAGCAGTGGCACTCAGTCATTCATCCATCCTCCGCTATGGAGCTTCTGTGCGGGGCGCGAGACCCCAAGCCAGGTGATGGGGATAGAGCAGTGAACATGGTAGCAGGGACCCTTCCTCCTAGAGCTTCCATCCAGAGAGGCGACAGCAATCGTGGAGGAAGGACTCCTTGGCTCCCCTCCCCTCCCTCCTGTGAGCGTAGCCCCTTTTCTCCCGCATTCTCTCTGCCCCAAGAGCTCTTGCCTATCTTGAGTTTCCTCAACTTTTGTTCTTAGGAAACAAAAGTCTGTACTCGTGGGCCCAGGCTCCCTGCCTCCAGACATTCAGAGGGTCAGGGATGAAAGCCCTCTTACATTTTTTTTTTTTTAAAGCAAAATTAGTGGGTTTGGACTTTAAAAAACAAGAAAACAACTTCTCACAATGTTCCAGGAGGAAAAAAAATCAAAACAAAACATGACTTTTCAGATTGTTTTTTCTCTCAGAAACATTGCAGAGTTGTTTCCCTTGCTTTTGGGTTTACAGTGGGGTCAAGGGAGACGAGGAACTCTGCTACCACGGAGACAAAAGGTATTTTTCCCCAGTCGAGAAAAAAAAGGCAGAAGAGACCCAAAACACTGTTTGCTTCAGCCACCTCTGTGGTGAGAACGTGAAGTTTGTACTTCATGTTTTATGAAGATCCTCACAGTGAAACACTTGGGGGAAAGACCCTTGAACTTGTCCTCCATGGCCTGTCCAGGGAATGATATTGCTCGCTGGAAAAATGTTTCCCTGGGGAGACCAGAGTGTCCACTTCCTTTGGCTTTGTCCACCATGGGGATTCCAAAATGCTCTGACCTCAGGTTCCTTGTGGCGGCTGTTTTCCACTGCAGGGAATGTAGGAAACAGAAACCAGAACAGAAAAGGGTGGGTAGGGTCAGGGGGAGAAAGGACAGGCCTGTGTACATTTAGACAGACTCCACAGTTAAAACTCAGTTCAGCCCACATAGACCGAGAGGCTGTCTGTGTGCCGGGCACTGAGATCTGGGGTGCCAAGAACTCAGGCCCCAACCCACAAGGAGCTCAATTTGAGGACAGTTTTCAGGACTGTGCTAGAATCAACATACGCATCCTTGAGTTTGCTTTTCAGCTTCCCAACCACAGTGGGTACTTTACACACAGAGCCCTAAACGTCCCAGCCGGAAGCATCTTCACAGACCCCTCAGTTTACAGTTGAGGAAAACATGGGCCCACCGAGGAAAAGTGACCTGCCTAAGATCACACAGCAAGTCGGTAGTAGAACATAGGATCGGATTCCAGGTTCCCATCCTGATTTTCACCCCAGAGAGCTAATTCAGTGCTCAGTGACAAAGGGAAGGACTGTGGCTTGTTAGTCCTGTGTCCTTGAACTTAGTACTTCTTTGACCCTCAGTTTCCTCATCATTGTGATGCAGATACTAATAGTACTTGCCTCCAAGAGCTACTCTGAGATTTGTATGAGATCCTCCACACCCGGTGCTTGGAACAGTGCCTGACACATAGTAAGTGCTTAATAAAACATAGTACTTATTAGTATACTTATCGTGATGAGCAGGACTTACTGCAAGGATCTTTCATCCCTCCACCGTAGTCGTTATTGAGGGCATATCTGTGGAACAGGACACAGGGCCCATCCCTGACCTCAGGGACTCACAGTCCAGTTGGAGAGACACAAGTAACCAGGAGATGTCAGCACTGTGGGTGAGCTCCCCACCGGGGCAGCCAAAGTGAGGACAGCGGGAGGACAGATGAGCAGCTGGTCAGAAGTTACTCAGAGAGAGGAAGGGCTTAGCTGGGTGTTCCCTGAAGAATGAGAAGGACTTAAGTAAAGAGTGAGAGGAGAGAATGGTATACACAAGGACCTGGTCAGAAGAGAGAACCTGGTGAGTCCAGAGCTTGGGAAGAGGGGAAACAATGCAGTGCATTTGGTGGGCATGGGATGAGTGAACAGGCTAGATTCCTACAGTGGAGGAAGGGAGAGAGAGCCCACCTAGGCCTCACTCCCCTTCTAGACCTTCTACAGCTGCCCGTGCCCAAGGAATCACCTAGATGGTTGGCCTGTGTGACTTTGGCCAAGTCCCTTCCCATTGCTAGGCCTCAGTTTCCCCATCTGCAAAAAAAAAGCAGGATGAGCAAATAGGATCTCTCAGGACCTCTCTCAATATAAGCACTTTGCTTCCTTTGAGAAGGCCATTCCCTCCAGGCATATGTCCTCCCAGAGCCTCTGAAAACAGGCCTTTCCTCATTCCTCTTCTCTCTGAACCCTGGGTCAACTCCAGCCCATGTCATTTTTTGGTCATAATTGAGCCCCCACCTTCACTGCTTCCGGCCTTGTGAAAGCCTTGACCTTGGGCCAAAGTTCAGGAGGTCGGCCCCAAGCCTGGGCAGGAGCCAAGGTGGGAAAAGACGGGGCGGAGACTGGCTCCCCAAAGAAAAGAGCAGAAAAGGTCAGCAAAGCCTTCCTGGCCCTTGGTCACATTTCTGTAGCCCAACAAATGTAGGCTGAATTGAACTGGATCCAGAGAGTTGATTTAGACTGAACTGCAGGGATCTGGGTGTCTCCACAGGAATCATTCCCAGCTGGAGGCACTGGGCTGGGTGTTTGCATGGACAACATCACCATCTAGTGGTCCCTTCTGTCCTGAGCCGTGCCAGCCCTTCTGGGACGCACTGCCCCAAGCCTCCTTTCTCTCTGCAGGTGATGGACAGCTCAATGCCCTTGATTGGAGAGCACGTGGAAGAGGACAAACAGCTGATGGCCGACCTCGTGGTCTCCAAAATGAGCCAACTCCTGATACCAGGGGGCACAGTGCCCTCGCCCCTGAGGCCTTGGGTGAGGTTTCCGGGAGC
Organism: Neofelis nebulosa; assembly: GCF_028018385.1. Taxonomy (NCBI): domain Eukaryota; kingdom Metazoa; phylum Chordata; class Mammalia; order Carnivora; family Felidae; genus Neofelis; species Neofelis nebulosa. The sequence goes on from NC_080789.1 coordinate 14,786,842, forward strand.
GCAGGAGACATCATGGCCATGAGAAATGCTGGGCTGTCTGGGAATGGGGAGCCCCTGGATCCAAAGGAGATCCCCTAGAATGGAAGCACTCTGGGGAGAAAGGAATGGGGTGTGGATGGAGGCTGGGCTTGGACAGCTTGCACCCTGTCCCGGACAGGGGAGTTTGGGGGGGCTCCGAGGAGACCTCCCCCATCCACCATCAGAGGGAGGAAAGCCTTGTCACAACCGCACTGGTGGGCAGAGATTATGAACATAAGAAGCCAGTTGTCCCTTCTGTGCCCTCATTCCTGGGCCTGCGCAGGGAGCAGCGGGCGCGTGTGGGTGTGTGCGTGCACGCACGGGTGTGTATACACACGTGCCCTTTGTGTGTTCCCAGGGCCCCGGTCAATAGAGACTATTGTGTCTTCTGTTTCTCCTTGCCCCAACCTCGACAAGCTCCCTCGCTCATTCTCCAAAGAATTTGCTAGCTCTCAGCTTTCTGGAAAAGCAAATCTCAAAACCTGCTTTCCCCCACCTCCACCCCTCCCCCACGAAAACAAATCCATGATAATAGCTGTGGGAAGGATGGTTCTACCGGAGGGGGTTGCTGGCTGGGAAGGGGCATGGGGTAGCCGTCTCCACTGGAGGTTCTGTCCTGACTCGGGTGGTGGTTACACAGATGTATACACATGTAAAAATCCGCTATGCTGTGCACTTAAGAATTGTGCACTTTATGTAAGTTTTACTCCAATAATAAAAAGATCTTTATAAAGCCTGCCCTCCCACCCGGGAAGCAAATGGCTGCGGCAATCCCAACAGGCCTCTCTTCTCTCCTGCTCTAGGCTCCACAGATGAAACCAGCAAAATCGCCGGGGCCAGCCCAGCTGGGACCTCCACTTGGACAGCCCCAGCCACGCCCACCCACACAAGGTAAGCCCCATGACAAGTCAGCAAGAGAAATTATGCAGTGAGGATGTCCAAATGCACTGAGGGATCCATGTGTGATTTCCAGAAGGTACTCTGGGAAAATCCATCCTAACACTTTATCCACAGAGTATGTGTGCTCACTCTGTGCGCAGAATGAGTGAGAATGTGAGGTCTGTCACCCCAATAAGTCAGGAATGAAGAAGGGAAAGACAGGTGAAGTCACTGAGTGCTTCATAGGTGCCAGGCACTGTGCAAGGGACTTTCCCCTCTATTTTCCTTTTTTTTTCTTTTTTATCTCCCAATCACTCCCCAGTGAAAACCATCAGTATTTTCTTTTTGCAGAGGTGGACATTGAGGCTTTGCCCAAGGAAGCACGAGAAAATGCAGGTTTACAAATATGGCCTTTCAGATCTTTGAACAAGTATCTGTTTCTTTTTTATAAAAAAAAAAATGTTTTAATGTTTATTTTTTGAGAGAAAGAGAGAGACAGAGTGTGAGCAAGGGAGGGGCAGAGAGAGAGAGAGAGAGAGAGAGACAGAATCAGAAGCAGGTTCCAGGCGCTGAGCTGTCAGCACAGAGCCCAACGCAGGGCTTGAACCCACAAACCGTGAAATCATGGCCTGAGTCAAAGTTGGACACTCAACTGACTGAACCACCCAGGCGCCCTGCAGGTTTCTGTTTCTTAGCCATCAGTGGTACCTGGTTGTAGATTTATGAGCAACCAGCCAGAGTGAGAAAGAAAAACGGAATATTATATATAACTGTTTATTGAAATTATTCTTCCTCAAAAAATATTCCAGCATTACTGTCTAAATGTTGCCATTTATTAGAGAATGGGTGAACTATTGATGAGTTTATGAAAGGAAGCCGTGGCAATAACTGTGTCACAAAATGTCGTGACCTGGGCGTTCTCACCTGCGGGGCCCGGAGAGAAGACCTGCCCACCGCCTCTCTCGCAGTCAGAACCTTCCAGACGCCAAACGCGTTCACTGCTCTAGCGCCAGCTTGGCTCTCCGGGGCAGCTCTACAGCAAGAAGCCCGCCAGGCAGTTTCACGGCAATCTCTTTAAGAATCTGCTAGGAACCTACCAGAAGAAAAAGCTTTACTCTCACATTTTGTGGCCTTTCCAGTCGCTGTTACTAAAGTAACATATTCACTGTTTCTTAGAAAAATCGGCCTTGGGCATTAAATGGCTTCCTCTTCCACAGGTCTTAAAGCACCCCATCCATCCTTCCTGTGTCTGCTTCTCTTCCCAGAAAAGCAGAAGGTATTTAAGAAAAGGGAAATTGTGTAACTTACATAACCGTGTAAATGGACATGGGGTTTCTTCTCTAGGCAGATAAATGTGTTTTTGTTTTTAATGTTTATTTATTTTTGAGACAGAGTGTGAGCAGGGGACAGGCAGAGAGAGACAGGCGGGGGTGGGGGGAGACACAGAATCAGAAGCAGGATTCAGGCTCGGAGCTGTCAGCACAGAGCCCGGCGCTGGGCTTGAACTCACAAACTGCGAGACCATGACCTGAGCCGAAGTCGGACACTTAACCAACTGAGCCACCCAGGCGCCCCAACAAATGTGGTTTTGAATCCACCTCTACGTCTCAGTACCTTTGCGGTCTTAGGCAAGTTACATTGGTTTCCCCAGTGATATAACACTCCCTCATTTAGTTATGGGCAGCTGTCCAAGACATAATGTAGGTGAAGCACTTAGCAAGGTGTCTGGCACAAGGGAATGCTTAGTAGGTGTTAGTTCTTACTACTAATAGTTTACTATTAATAACTATGTGACTTTTACTGTTAAAAACTTACTATCAAAAACGTGTCTTATTAACAATTAAAATATACATGCTGCTCTTAATGATCATTACCATTAACAATCCTTATAAGCAGCCCAATGCCCTCCTGCCTGGCGATAATTCTATCATTATAAGTGTTCAAAAATGATTTATTCATCCCGCTGCCCGGCTCCTGGCTGTGCCTCTGCCCTGCCCTCTCCTTTCCCGCTCTGCCCCAGGACTTACTTTTTAAAACACATTTGAACAGAGCACTTTTAAAACAGAGAGCTACTGTATTCTGGTTTCCTCTCCGGCCCAGAGTACAGACATGCTTGATAAAGAGATATTATTTTAAGGGACATGAGGCTAAACACACTATTAGTGAGTTGAAAAACAATCCATTTAAAGCCAATTAAGATAATTAAAGCAAACGCTCATTGGATTAACACTCAGATTAAAAATAACAAGGCTAGTTAATTAACTTGTTTTGAACTCACCGTAAAAAGTGAACTTTTCTTTTAGTGAACCTCATAATTTTTTAGCACCAATCCTGTGCTTCGGCAAATACTTTCTCTGTATAAGTCAGTGGTTTTCTGTATGTGCTGAAATGAAAAATACAAAATTGTTTGCTTTGCCAAGAAGCTGAAAGAAACAAGTACAGTGTCTCCTGAGGAATCCCAGGTGGATAATAGGGACTCAACAAAGAGTTAATAAATGAATGAACGAGGATCCAGATTTTCCAAGATATTACTGGCCCTGGGGTAGGAGAGAGGACAGGGAGAATTAAGTTAAAAGTAGAAAACAGATGTTTTCTTTGACCTGCAGTGGGGTTATTTTTATGTTTATTTATTTTTGAGAGAGAGAGAGAAGGAGGGAGGGGCAGAGAGAGAGAGAGAGGGAGACACAGAATCCGAAGCAGGTTCCAGGTTCTGAGCTGTCAGCACAGAGCCCGACGAGGGGCTTGAACCCACAAACCGTGAGATCATGACCTGAGCTGAAGTCGGACACTTCACCGACTGAACCACCCAGGCATCCCCCCGCCCAAATTTTTTTTTTAATGTTCATTTATTTTTGAGAGAGAGACAGAGGGTGAGTCGGGGAGGGGCAGCGGAGGGGGGTCGGTACACAGGATCTGAAGCAGGCCCCAGGCTGAGCTGTCGGCACAGAGCCTGACGCGGGGCTCAAACTTACAGACTGTGAGATCATGACCTGAGCCAAAGCCGGACACCCAACCGACTGAGCCACCCAGGCACTCCTAACCTGACACAGGTTTCAAACATAGAAGAGTAAGCCAGCATTTAGAAACCAGGAGGTTTTGCACAAATATTTCCATTCCCAGGTTCTCTAGATAGAGCAGAAGCTCTAGAAACAACGTGCCTGTGTCCCTCCTCAGCAGCTGCCTGCTGACTTGCAGTCACTGGGCTCCCGTGAACGACAGGACTCTGCCATTCGCCTCCGGCCCTGCTCCTCCCTGTTGTCTCTTTCACAGGGCTGTAGCATCAAGTGCAATTTTCTTCAGCTTGCGCCTCTTTAGAGTTCCCTGAACTGTGTTTTTATCTCAAGGAAAAAATGTTAAAGCCATATGGTTTTTTGGACACCTGCCTGCTTCATTTATTTATGTACCTGCCTGGCCCTATAGGTGTTTGAGATCAATGGGTTCTCCAACCCACTGGGACATACAGCGACAAAAGCGGCGAACAGCAGATCAAGGCCACGTGCAATCAGTTGCTAAATCGATACTTCAGTTCAATCCAACGTAGAAAGTGCCGCATCAGCCTCGCAAGAATGTTCACATGGGGCCGGATGTTCGGCGGCTGGTCCGAGGGCCTCATTTTACAAGCCAGGGCCCAGGAACCAGAGAAAACCCAGTCAAGTTAACGCAAGACAGGAGTTAAGAACTGGGGCTCCGGGAGCCAGTATGGTGTAATGTGCCAGCTGCGATGATTGAGGGCAGAAGTCAGCGGAAGTCAAGTCCCCCCTCCTCCTGCACCTGGCTCAGAGATGTCCTCCCCTGGAGGAGAGCGCCTTTTTTCACTTGCACAAAGATGTGAGGACTCAGGGCCACCCTGCATAGCATGGTTTTGTGATTTTTGTTTGGGGTTTTTTTGTTTAAGGAAGAAAGAGAAAATGAAACAGTGCTTTTGAGTCAGAGAGATGCAGGTTTGAATCTTGGCTCGTCCCCTTACTGGAAGTGACACCTTGAGCAAGTTGCAGCATATCTGGGACTCAAGTGGGGATGATGATAATGCCTAACCCACAGCACTACTGTGAGGAGGCCGAGCCCAAGGCCTCAGACTCAGGTGTGCTCAGTAAGACTTGTAGAAATCAGCATGAGCAAAGGGCCACAGACACAGGCTCCAGCCCCTCTGAACTCCAGTCTCCTAACCTGTCCACAGTGATCTCAACAAGCACAGCAGGGAGAGCCACGGGGTACCCCGTTCTCCCAGGAGCAGGTCCCAGTCTGTTTTGGCAAAATGCAATTCACAGCAGCCCTGATGCTCAGGCTTCGCAGATGAGGAGAGAGCGCCTTGCTTGGAGCCTTGGAACCCTGCTCGAAGTCATTTCTGGGTGGCTAAAATGTCCCCAAGCCTGTGATGCCCCTTTGCTTGTAGGTGAAAGTCTCCATGCTCTGTGCAGTGAGAGGGAAAAGCCAAGACCCCTGTGAGCTCTTTGCAGCTACTCTTTTCTCGTTAGGAGACCTTGAGGAGGCTCAGTTTCCAGCTCTATGTGACAAGAAGGATGGTATCTTCCCTACCAGCCTCTCTCTAGATCAAATGACATATTGCCTTTGAAAGTTCTTAGAAAAGTTTAAAGAGCTATCAAAAGGGAAGGAGTAATCTATTGTCTCAAGAGTAATGCATCTTCAGTGTGGAAAACATCCGTGAGCGAAAGAAAATTAACCCCACCACTTTTGTAATCATTCAGCACTGACTCATTACTCAAAGCGTGGTGAGCAGAAGCATCACCTGGGAACTTGCTAGAAATGCATAATCCCAGACCCCACCTGGAGCAGTCTGCCTGGGTCGCCATAACAAAATGCCACAGAGTGGCTTCAACAAAAGACATTTATCTTCTCGCAGTTCTGGAGGCTAGAGGTCTAAGATCAAGGTGCCAGCAGGGTTGAAAGTTCTCTCCATAGCTTGCAGACAATGCTTTCTCACTGTCTTCTCATGGCCTCTCCTCTGTGTGGCCCCTGGGGTCTCTGTCTCTTCTAAGGACACAGGTCCTATTGGGTGAGGGCCCCACCCTTATGACCTCACTTAACAATAGTTAGTTCCCGTAGGGCCCTGTCTCCAAATACTGTCACGTTGAGGATGAGGACTTCAAAATATGAATGTGGGGGGGGGGGGGGGGATGTGGGGGTACACAATGCAGTCCACAACACTCTCCCGGACCTACCGTATCCTAATCTTTATTTTAACAAGATCCCCCCAGTGATTCATGTGCACGTTAAAGTTAGAGACACACGGTTTGAGTGGACAACTTTCCAGTCTTTATTTTTTTAATTAATTTTTTAACGTTTTTATTCATTTTTGAGAGACAGAGTGCTAGCAGGGGAGGGGCAGAGAGAGAGGGAGACACAGAATCTGAAGCAGGCTCCAGGCTCTGAGCTGACAGCAGACAGCCTGATTCAGGGCTCAAACCCACGAATCATGAGATCATGACCTGAGCTGAAGTCAGATACTTAACTAACTGAGCCACCCAGGCACCCCTCCAGTCTTTATTTTTTACATAGCTATATACATATGTGCTAAAATGGAATAAAACCATATGTTGTTTTGTAAACTGCCTTTTCTGTTTAGCAGTATGTATTTAGCATATATTATCAACACTGTTCTATATCATTTAATATATGATAGCCACAGGGTATTCCATTACATGGATGTGTCTTAATGTTCCTGATCAGTTCTCCGATTGGGCACTTACACTGTTTTCAGCTTTTCGCTGTTATAAAAAAACTGCAGTGAACATCCTCGAAGCAATATTTGTGCACAGCCATATTTATCTCAAGAAAAACTTGAACGTAATCATTTTTCTCCCTGTAGGGGGCCCTCGCCAAACTCAGTCTCCTCAGCCCCCGCGAACCGGGAGCCCCTCCCAACAGAGGCTCTCCCCGCAAGGCCAGCAGCCCCTCAGCTCCCCGTCGGGGTCTCCACAGCAGCAGAGATCGCCAGGCTCACCACAGCTGTCCCGGGCATCCAGCGGGAGTTCTCCAAACCAGGCCGCCAAGCCAGGCGCTCCCCTCGCCTCACAGCCCCGGCCCCCCGTTCAAGGCCGCAGTGCCTCCCAACAGGGGGAAGACTCCAAGAAGCCAGCACCACCCCACCCTCATCTCAAGTAGGTGCTCTGGGATCCGGCAGGGTAGAGGGTGGGGTAGGGGTGCGGGCAGAGCTTGGCTGACTCAGGGGCTCAGAGACCAAGGAAGACCCACTGAGGCCTCACCCAGACTGTCAGTGGGTCGGAGGATGGAACTTGGATGGCAGGCAGGGCCCAGGAGGTCAGAGTACAGCTTGGCTCCCACCACGACCCTCCAGATACATACTCATCAGTTATCTCTTGCCACATAACAAACCTCCCCCAAAACCGCAGCTTAAGCAAACGACCATTTTCTTCGCTCATAATTTTTGGTCCAGCAATTTATTCTGAGTCTGGATCAGCTGGGAGATTCTCCTGCTGGTCTCTCCTGTGGAGTTGCCAGGTAAAATACAGGAGGCACGGTGAGATTTGCATTTCAGATAAGCAATGAATAATTTTGAGTATAAGTATACCCTCAAATATAGCATGGGAGATACTTATACTGGAAAAAGGATTTGTTTTTCAACTGAAATTCAGATTTAACTAGGTATCCTGGACTTTTATTTACTAAATCCAGCAACACTACCCTCCTGGGATCATTCAAGTGGCTGCAGTTATCTGGCATCTTAACTGGGGCTGGATAGTCCAAGATGGCCTTCCTTACCACACATCTGCTGTCAGCGGGGCCTGTCTCTCCACGGGCCACCAGCTCCGGCAGGCTGGACCCAACTTCCTCGCATGGTAGAATCCCATCCCAGAAGAGCAAAAGTAGAAGCCTCAAAGGCCTGGGCCCAGCTTTGAAGCCACACATGTGTTTTGGGTCAAAGCAACCTATGTGGCCATATTGACTCTTGGTAAGAGGGCCTCCAAAGCACATTGCAAAAGGCTAGACCCCAGGAAGAACCACTGCCGTCACGTCATGTCTGTAAACGACACATCACGACACACACCCGTCCCCTTCCCTCTGAAGCCCATCTCTCGCTTTGAGGTCAGAGAGTCCCAGCTGTGTTTTCTTGGGAAAGCCCCTCCCTTCCTTCCTTCACCGTCAAGCACTAACGTGCAGAAACAGAGCCTCGCTCCTAGCACCCACTGTCCGCTTACCACCTGCCAAGAACTTCACTTGGTTGGGGTTTTTTTAATTCTCACAAGCATAGGGGTAACTATTACTGTCCGCATTTTACAAACGAGGAGGAGATGAATTGCCGAAGCTCCACTGTTGGTGAGTAGAAGAGCTGGAATTGAACACAGGGCACTCAGCCCACGGATCGGGCTAACCAGGATGCGTCTGAATGGGTGATGCATTCACACGGTTCAAAGATCTACACGACATCAAAGGTACACACTGAAAAACCTTCCTCCCATCTCATTCCCGGCCAGTGCTCTCCGGCCCCCTGCTCCCCAGGGGTGACCACATTTGCTAGTTCCTTGTGTATTCCTCATGCAAGTACAAAAATGTATGTTGCTTCCCTCCCCCACTTTTGACAAACGGCAGTACTTTCTATCCACACCATTCTCGCTTTTTACATTTAACAGTAAATCCTAAAGCTCGTCCACTGCGTCCATTGACATTTTCCCCTTTTCACAGCTGTATCGTATGCCACAGTATAGTTGTACTGTGATCGAACCCACCACAAAGAGAAATTTGGTTGGCTCTTACAGAGAAGCCGGCGGCAAACAACCCTGAACACACACTGTTTGTCAGGTGTATAGGCTCAGCTGTGGAGAAAGCACCAGCGATGATATGGTAGGATCAAAGGATGAATGCATTTTCCATTTGATAGATATTAGCAAGTGTCCCTCCAGGCAATATGGCATCGTGGTTGACAGCACAGACTCGAGTCAGACTGCCTGGGTTCCAATCCCAGCTCTACCACTTAAAAGCTGCATGACCTCAAAAGCATTACACAACTTCTCTGTGCTTCTACCTGTATGGTGATGGCAAGACCATGTGTGGATCTCTTAAGCTTGGGGCCTATGTGTATCACCTCTTCCTGTGTCTATCACCTCCACTAGAATGTGAGCCTCCTGAGGGCAAGGCCCGAATCACATCCCTCTCCACAGCCCTGTCACCTAGCACTAGGTTGGCACAAAGGTTCAAACAGTGGACACCTTGAGAATCCCGAAGCAGGCCAGAGGCTTCAGCAAAGGCTTCACGGGAAAGGCAGGAAGTGAAGCCCAGAGTGACAGAGAAGAGGCCTGAGGGTGGGCTAGACCAGCCCTCCGTTTTTAATAAAAAATTTTTTAATGTTTATTTTTGACAGAGGGAGAGAGAGAGAGAGAGCATGAGCATGAGCAGGGGAGGGGCAGAGAGAGGGAGGGAGACACAGAATCCGAAGCAGGTTCCTGGCTCTGAGCTGTCAGCACAGAGCCCGATGTGGAGCTCAAGCCCACAGACCGCGAGATCATGACCTGAGCCAAAATCGGACGCTCAACCGACTGAGCCACCCAGGCGCCCCAAGACCAGCCCTCCTTTTTACCGATGAGGTGAAAGAGGCCCTGAGCAGTACGCCACCTGCTGAGGCCAGAGGGGTCAGATGGCAGGGTGGGGTCCAGAACACGGGCCTCCTGATTCCCAAACTCGTGCCAGAAAGTACAGGAGGAGCAGCCACCACCCAATGCTGATACAGCACTTTACGGTCGGCCCCACAGGTTTGTGCGCGGAGGCACGAGAGTGGTCAAGCTGCTGTCTAGTAACACCTGCCAGCGAGCAGCCCGGCTTGCTGGAACGAATGTGATCCTCGGGCACTCCCCTGCTACTCACTGAGAGCCCCAATTTCTGTACCTAAAATTGGAGGATACTGATAACCACCTTGCAGGTTAAAGAATGTGTGTGATGCAGTCAGCATCATGTAAGCGTTGGGATGCCAGGTTTCCGGTCATCCTATCATCGTGATGACTGGGCTCACCCAGCTTGGCTTCCGGGCAAGCCCTGTGACTCATTTCCCAGGCCTTGTCACCCCCAACCCCCTTTGCCTTTCTGTTTCAGCAAATCCCAGTCCCTGACTACCAGCCTCAGTACATCTGACACCTCTCAGCGCGGGACCCCAAGTGAAGACGAGGCCAAGGCCGAAACCATCCGCAACCTGAGGAAGTCCTTTGCCAGCCTGTTCTCTGACTAACCTTGTCCGGGCTGGGACAGGGGAGTGCTGTTACACTCTCCCTTTCCCTGCCTCTCTTCCTTCTCGGCCTTGGTTCCCGATGGGAACAGAATGGAGGGCCTGAGAATATACTCTCTAAATGCCTTTGATCCAGGAACTGAGTATCTATATGTGTTCCCACCTCCCTTGACCATGACATTCCAGCATCATCGTCCGAGTGGTGGGCCTTTGAGAGCCTCCAGGTTCATCAAATAAGGCCCTAACGGCATCACATCACCCTGCCCACCCAGATGCTTGCTCCCCTGCCTCAGATAACCAAGTGAAATGTCTGTGTGTGGCTAGTTTTCACATTTCTTGTTAGTGTTTTGCTCGCCTTCAGGTGAAGGTCCCCTCCAGGCCTTGCCTCACCTCCATCAAATGCAGACACTGTAGTCGGACCTCAGCAACATAGGAGGCAATAATCTTTTGACCATGTTTTGCAAACAAAAGGAGAAAAGCCCAGCCAGGGGAACATACTACCTACCCATGCTAGCTCCATCCAGGCTCGATCACCCCTCAGACCAGAAAGGCAAAGGTCCATCACATGTGGCTCCCGGTGGGATCTTAAGAACAGTGGAATGAAATCAGATCCTGTGTAACAAGTGGGGCCTTTCAGAGCTCAACAGAAATGGAGAGGAAATCCTGAAGTGCTGCTCACCCCCAGATTGGACAGCCAAGAGCAGACGACAGTTCTACGAATCATCCCTAGTTCCCAAAAGAAGATGCCCTCAACTTCCCAAGGAAGGAGTCAGGTCAGGGTTTCTCCACCCATTCTGTGTTACACCACCAAGAACTCCCCGAATTCCCGCCAGAAATGTTGTTCCCTCCTCAAGGACATATGAGGAACCGGAGAGAATCAGGAGATCAGTAACGCAGGCTGAGAAAGCGAAGTGGTGGTAACTTCCAGGTTGGCATTTCACCAACGGTTTACAGCAAGGCTTTGGTAGGTGACTCAGGTACAAAAGGGTCCCATGGTCAAACATGTTTAGGAAATACTTTGTATTTCTTGTTTTGAGATGGGTAGTACACATTACGTGTCAAAGGCTCTTGGAATTCCTGCAGTGAAGAAACGAGATTGAACCTTGCTTAAGCCAAGCTTACTTCACAGAACAAGTGGGCTACAGGGCTGGGCAATGCCGTGACTCCCTTTCCAAAGCTTTTTCCCTACATCGGACTGCTTCCCATGACCAGATGGGGTGCAGGGCTGCCCCCAAATCACCACGTGCCCGGTGCTAGAAACATTGTAGGTGCCAGAACCAGCCCCCTGGTCCCAAAAAGAGCCCAGGACATTTGAACGTAGCCACCACACTCTCCCCTTACAGCCTACATTGCGACTTGAGGCATGTCTCTCCCTCCCTGGTCACAGAGGAGAGAGGGAGGTAACAATGAAAGTGTCCGTGGCGTGGAGCTGCATTCTGAATAAAGGAGCAGGGACAACTTATAGGGCAAGGTGTGACATCATGGAGGCATGTTTGGGGAGATCAAGAGCATAGAAAACACCTAAGGCAGCCACTGCTCTTGTACATTGGAGATTAAGGTCGGAAAAAGTCAAGGTCACCTGATTCTCACATAGTAATAAAACACAACTGGAAACACACAACAGAGTGGTCATAGGCTGGACAAAGTTTCTCAAAGCGTGGGCACAGCTAGCTTCAATTCAGAGCAAAGGAGGCAGAATTCTGGTCATGAGGCCCAGACCCTTGTCTTTGTCAGTCTCCCCAAGTATTTTGCATGCAAATTGAAGTTAGACCAGCAGCCCTGAACTGAGCTCAGTGGGAAGGCCCCCTGCATGAGCTCAGTATTGGTATGGGCTCTTTACAGCCAGGCACCCACTCCTTCGCTGAGCAAAAATTCGTGGCTCCGCCAACTGTGACTGCGCGGCTTACATTTTCCCACTTTCTTATATTCTGTCCCTTGTCCCTAAAAACTTCTCAACATTCAAGCTGTAACTCCCAGATGCTCCCACTACAGTAGCACAAGATTTTTTTTTTTTTTTTTAATCAGGCCAGGCATCCTGATATTTATAACCGTGCACACATGTGATCCATGACATAACACTAGTTTATAACCAGCACATTTGAGTCAATTTCCCCACTGGTCTGAGTATGAATGTAGAGAACAGGAATGGTCTTGCAGAGACCATAGACCCCCAAAATGGACTGTTGCCACACATAGGCTAACACGTGTTCCTTCCAAACACTTAACCTTTAATAGCTGTGACATTTTTGAATGGGAAAGGGCAAAAAGAAGGGAGTAAAGGAGTCACTCTATAGAGATTCTGACAGGTGGTTTGGTTTTTGCTTTGTTGCACAACTTTGACCCAAAGAAAGGCTGGCATTTTCCCTCCAGGCTGACTTGGTGAGGCTGAACCATGGGTGCCAAGGGTGTAGCACAATGAACGGGGATTTAAGGATGCAGCTTCAGGGGACACTGCCACCAGCCAGAGAAAATAACTCGGTCCAGGTCTTCCCCCTCTCACCATGGCGAAATGGTGCTGTAGTTTAATTAGGTGTGAAGTCAGCTTTCCAGGGACACTGAATATGCATATCCTCGCTCTTCCATGGCCTCTCTGTGTTCTCTCCATTGTTACCGCACTCCCTCCTGACGTTCAGTCCCTGCTGGTGGGGCAGGGAGGAAGGGCCTTCACTCACATGGTAACAAATACAGTGGCACAGCTCAGGAGCCTAAACACCAGCTACCTACTGAAGTTTTCATCGGAGTCTGCAGTGGAAGGAGTTCACGGGGTAGGCAAGCCGGCATGGGTGTCTCGTGAATTTGCTACGTGAGTCAAGCACAGGGCACATTCCTTGGCACACAGGTGTTCAGGACATGTTTTAGGTTGGCCTTCCTAGAAAACTAATGAAATGTACACAAAGTGTTCAGGCTGGAGAAAAGGGCAGTCTTTACAAGAGTGTCAGTGTGAGGAAGTCACTTGCCCAGGAACAGAAGTGAACCCATATAATAGTAAAATGAGATAAACTGAAGAAAATCTACGGCGTTTTTTTGTTTTGTTTTGTTTTTTTAAGCCTCAGAAAGAGGTCTCAGATTCTAAACTGAGTGTGAAAAGGAACGGAGGTGAGCAGAATCAGGGGGGCCATGAGGCATCCCCCGTAGTGCACTTGACCATGGAGGTGGGGGGCCTCAGAGCCGCCACGGCTGGGAGCCAAACATCAGCCTCAGTCAGAAGAGGCTGTGGCATGGGCCAGGATGATGCCAAGGCTTGTACAGCAAAGACCCAGGGCCAAGGAGCCCCTTCCAGACACGGCACACAGCATACACCAGAGCTTCACAAACAGCCCTGGCCCGCAGATACACCGCCTCCTTTCGGAACCCGGCCCCTCCCAGGTCTGGGGAGCAGACAGCTGGTGTTTTATTCAGCTACATAAAGCAGGTCAGTGGTTCGTTCTGCTTTCAGTGCTTAGCGCTGGTGAAAGGTCAGAGTCAGGGTTTAGGCCGGTTAAGTCAGCCTGGCAGATCCAAGCAGTGGCTGAGTTATATGGAGGAGTAGCTCAGGGCCTAAGAGCACTTTTCTCATATCGCATGTTTTTCTTTATCCTGGAGAGCACGCCGGCTGGTTACTAACTGTCCCCGACTCCCACACAGTCACTGATAAAATTCAGACTTTGAGTCTAATATTAAGACTCTAAGAGAAGGCAGCCACTTGGAGTTTGGTTGGAGACAAATTGGAAGTTTGGGCAACAAGCAAGTCAGATCGGTCCATTAACCAAACACAATGCATAAAGGGCACAGAGCCTCCCTTGTGTTTCCGCAGACAGAATATGCAGCCCAGCTAGAGGAGACTGGGACTCTTAGATGCTGGGTTCAGAGCTCTCTCTCTCGATTGGCCCCAGCTGAGAGAAAGATGAAAATGGCTGGGACATGGTTCTTGAAGTCAGGGGGGTGTCCCTTGAAGGGAAGACCAATCAAAAACTGAATGCTCCTTCTATAGTGCGTGTGCGTGAATCTTTTAAAATCCCTTTTGTTTCCCATCGTTTGTGTTTTGATTGGTCCTCCTGCTTGTAATTTCCGTTTCCAAACTCCTATAGTTGAAGTATTTGCTGTCTACGGTCTTTATGGAGTCTAGGGCAGAAGCAAGTTGGCTCTTGGCAGCTACTGCCCAGGGAAGGAGGAAAGCCGACCTTGGCCCCGGGACCCCAGCACAGGGAGCAGAGGGAGGAGTGTCCAGCTCCATCAGAATAAGAATTACAGAGATACGGGGCTAAGCAGTGATCGCAGAAACTGGAGCACCAGGCCAGACAGAGAGAGGACAGAATGCAACTGCCTTTACATGAGGAATCCCAAAACCTTACACTGGAAGGAGAGGATACCTCCTCCCATGATTTGATGTCCAGCCTTGCCAAACCATAGCTTTCACTTATAAAGAGAAGGGGGAGAAAAAGGGCAAGCTCCCATTAATAAAAATAACTAAAGGGAAAAACACGGGGCCACAGAAAGCCGTTAAGGCTACAAGCCAATGGAGAACCGCATCTTCCCAAAACGCTTACCGCGGCACTCTCAACGAGCTTGCCTCCACAACATTCTCAGCGATGGTCACAGAGTCGCGCAGGGGACGTGCTGCTGCCAAACCATGACTTCATGCTCGTGACGCACCAGCAATATATAAAGCTCCACAGTCTCAGCCTAATGAAGAGAATGTAGGGTTTTACAAGCTTCTAACCATAACTGTAGGTGTCCAAGAGGAAAAGCTTTGAGGCTGTCTTAAGAATTTAGAACAAACTGCTGGAGGATTTAGGCGTGTGGCACACACTCTCAATTAAGAGATGTGTCGCACTGGCCAGGAAGTCCCAGATGAGGTGTCAGAAAGCAGCACCCACATCCATGGGACACCAGCAGTTCCCAGACCTCTTGAGAACCATTCAAAAAGGACACTTGGCAGACTCATTGTTTTACAGGATTTGGTGCTTCTGGTCATCACTACATCCTCCCGCCGCACACATACCCACACAGTGCAAACCTAACAGCACAGATGGCCACGGAGGGATGTAGAAGTAGAGAAGGGTGGACTTGGGCCCACCGAAGCTTCAGGTGATTCTTTCAGCCCAGACCCAGTTAGAGCCACACAGCATCTAGTGGACACTGTTTGAAAAGCTGTCCTATAGCTCAGACATTACAAAATACCACAGAAAGAAATGTCAAAGCCCCAATCCTTTGCCTATATACAGTAAGCTACTAAGGGTGACATGGCCTCTAGAAAATCCTAGTACTGACTGAATTTTCTTCACTGTGATGGGAATAAAGACTGTATGTGTAGCAAAAAAAAAAAAAATACCTTCACGTATATGTAGGACTCAAAATATTCTTGCAGCATATAACATTCCAAGCCATTTCCTTATATGCAAAACAGATTTTTTAAAAAGGAGGAAGACATCGGCAATATTCCTAAATATTGTCTGCAGATATAATAGTGTTTTATTCCTGGGTTGCGATTCAGATTTTTATTTGTCATGATAGCATGTTTCTATACTGTAAGATAAGACATTTGTGTTTGGCCTTTTTCTTGTATGAAGAATAAATCTTGAATTTTGTGTATTTTAAATCTTAAAAGCAAAATGTTCTTCCAATAGAGTAGTTAAGAGGCAACTTTGAAGAGCACTCAAAGCAGGAAAACTTTGTTGAAAGAGGTCATCTATTTAGATTACAAATTAGGTACCAAGCGTTGCAAACACAAGGAAAAAAAATCGTAACTCCACTCCAGAAGCAGCCAGAAACAAGAGTCCCCATAACCCCACAGTTGTCCAAAAATGCTGCTTCAGAGCCCAGAAGTTTCATCACAGAGCCCAGGAAAGAGCTGCAGAGAAAGGAGGTGGGTTGAGCAGGTGGGTGTCTAAGCACCCACCCTAGCTTGGCTTCTATTCATTTTATAAATCATGCTTCTGCAAACAGTTTTGTTTGGAGAAAGGGTGTAACTAAAAAATAATTTAAAAAAAAAAAAAGTGCAACAATCTGATGACCCTGAATAGGTGCTCTATCATTCTGAAATTGCCAAGTAATGTTGTGAAGCTGTTCTGAGTATTTTATCCCATTATCTTTCTGTAATAAAAGTCAAGATTGCCATATAATTTATACTTAATTTTTTTTAATCTGGTACAGAACATTATCAGTGAACAACCTTCATCCTAGAGGGAAATTCAGAGGGGGGGAGGTCAGTAGTCAACTATTTCCAAAGCCAACCTGGTCATACAGTGACCTCTGGGCCCTACCACCTCTGGAGCTTTAGATATATCTACCGAAAGGCCACTGTGTGCGTTCCTCACCATGGCACTCAGAACACACTAGAGATCAGCACCCCCAACAAGATGACATCTGCAGTTTTAAAAAACAAAAACCAAACAAGCCCCAGAAGTGAGATTACAAATCAATCACATGAATGGCAGCCGGCTGTCGGTGGGCCAGCCCCTACTGGGTCTTAAGGGAAATCTGTCACCGGGGCCACCTCGCCCTGGCAAGATGGGATTAGGTCCTGGCAGCGGGCCAACTGGATCAAAACGTGGTCTGAGTGGAGGGAACTGGCTGGGTGTCTCCCCAGGCCCAGGGATGAGTGAGTTGATCGGGTCCCCGACATAAGGAAGGGTTAGTCTTTCATCATATTCACCACCAATAATTCCCGGAGGAAGGAGCGAGCTGGGAGGAAAAGGCCTGGGGTGCAAGGGGTTGGGGTAGAATGGGAGGGGGTGGGGCGACGATGGAATGAACATCACATGCCGCCCTCTCTGAGCTTCTTTTCTTTGTTTGTACCTCTTCCTGTACAGCTGTAGAAACACAAGAACAAGATATGGTAAGCGATCTGGATGTTTCCCCAAAGTTCCAATTTGCTTCCACTGCTTTATCTACACTTTCCTCTTCCCACACTATGGAGCAAAGACACCAGTGCACACAACAGAAATTTTACCAGTTTCCATCTGCACGACTAAGGCAGTAGCTCTGAACACAATGCCGAATGAACTGTACTCTTTAACCACACTGCAACTGAACAACTGTGCCAATTCAGGGAAATACTCAATCCAAAGGAAGGATAACTGAGTGGAATGTGCTTTCAAGGCTGCAATCGACAGCTCTTGAGCTAATATGCGATTTTAGGCCCACCTTTCTTGAAAGTGGAAAATTTAAATATCTGTTGAGAAAATCAGGCCACATAATATAAAGTTAAGGTACTGGGGGGAAGGGGAGCAGCATTTAAATTCACTTCTTCACCTGAATCATGTTCCTAAAGGATCTCAATTTAAACAGCAACAAAAAATAGAAGCCCATTTCAGAGGACAGAACATCTTCCTAAGGAACAATGCTGTTCACTCAGGACACATTTGAGGACCCTTCTCTAGTCCACCCCGTTTCTCAGTCCTGTCAGTGTCTTTTAGAGTAGGCGTCTGTACATAAAACAAGCATGCACTGTTCCAACTAGCTGGACAGCTGAAGACCACTCTCTCACAAAAACTCAGCTTAAAAATTGTTTTGCAACAGAGGAAGAAAGAATGTTTTATATTAAGTAAAGTCAAAAAACAATCGCTGTGTTAATAAGACTTCTTTTCCTGTGTAATTACACAAGAAAATAAGGACTGAGTCTAAGATGAAAGTTAAAAATATTTTCACTTACTGAAAATTAGCAATAAATTTAATAAAAGCAGATTTCATTACATCATAACAAAAATGATAATATGGCTTTAATGTATTAATTCACTAGTTGCTTCGGCGCTAATACTAACATTAGCCTTGATATTTTAAAAATACCTACTTCTTTCCAATCTGTGTCTCGAACTCTCGCAGTACCATCTACAAAGAAAAAACAAAAAATAAGAATTTAAAATGCTTCATTCATCCAGGTTAAACAGCAATCTTGCTTCTGACCTAAGGAAACTGAAGCTTACACATGACGCACACGCAGGAACAGGAATCCTTTGTTCACAACACGCTGCATCCCTTGTAACCTTACCTCCTGCACCGACGCAGACCTCTCTTGCTGGCAGAAGGCAGCTGCTGCCGTTCTGTGCTCGTGAGGACACCAACTGGTGACCCCCTCGGGAATATGGAGGACCGGGTGGCCGCTATCTCTTCCTCAACTGCCCCACGCTGCACTGCGCCTCCTCCGCCAGTCTCAGCTGAGAGTGACAGCTCCTTCTAACCTCAAATCTCTGCGACACTGGGTGACCATCTCTTTGTATTGCAGCCCATCGTTACTGGAGGTAAAGCTGACTTGAAGTTCTCTTATTTGGGTTGTTTTCTCCCAACTTTCATCAGTATGACTGCAACAACTAAGTATTTTTTAATATACTCATTTACTTGAAATACATGAAATGAGGAAAGAGAAACCTCTTCAACTTAAATCTAAAGAAGAGTTGAGATAAAAGAGGTATCTTCCCTAGAAGCTATTATATGGGCATGGAAGGAAGATTTTATAAAAGCTCCTATGACGTTACATCCATAGGGAGATTCGTTATAAGATCTGAACAGCTTACAGATGAGCTTGTGGACCATAATCTGGAAATGAGAGAGAGACTGACTGTATTTTAAATCCAAATTTGAGTATGTAAGTAAAAAGGTTTTTATGCCTATTTTTATCATAGCCTGTTTTTTGGTTCATTCTTCTATATACTTTGGTCATTTTGTCTTTTCATTTCGACTACAATTTTTTTTTTTTTTTTCAACATTTTTTTTTTTTTTTTTTTTTTTTAATTTATTTTTGGGACAGAGAGAGACAGAGCATGAACGGGGGAGGGGCAGAGAGAGAGGGAGACACAGAATCGGAAACAGGCTCCAGGCTCCGAGCCATCAGCCCAGAGCCTGACGCGGGGCTCGAACTCACGGACCGCGAGATCGTGACCTGGCTGAAGTCGGACGCTTCACCGACTGCGCCACCCAGGCGCCCCTACAATTTTTTTTTTTTAATTTGAGATGACACTTGCTGCCTCCTAGAACAAAATAACATTTGAACTCTGCAGAGGCATAAAGGAATCAAGGAGGAATATGAAAGACCAGATCATTCACTTCTTCTATCTGAGGTTTTAAAGGAAAAAAGTCTTTAACAATCCTAATGACTCTACTTAATATTCTTATTAAAAAAAAAACAACAACGAAGGGGATCTACCAAGATTTTTACAGTTCCCAAGATGTTATACATAGCACATCAATTTTTTTTTGATGTGAACCACAAGTATTTTTTTTACAATGCAATGCAGTATATACTTACATATACATATACTGAAATAGAAGTTTACTCCTATTTTGTAAAAAAAAAAATACTGATTTTTTTTTTTAATGACCCAATATATTGATTTCATGACCCACTCCAGGGTCAAACCAGTTTAAAAAACAAAACAAAACACTGATACGCAGAAAAGAAATTCTACAATCGGGCACTAGGCTTCTATCCGGAAATCTTGATACAAAAGGCAAAGTGCTTGTACATTTGGGGTAACTTCTCTCCATCCCCAAGTCCCACTGCCATCACTGCTGCAACAATCACCAGGTCATCATAAATGTGACTATACAGAAATAAAGCTTCCCCAGCAATATACCACAGGGTAGCAAGCAGGGCGCTCCTAACTGGTACACTGGTCACAGCCATGGACATTGTTTAGAAATACAACAGACTGCAGAGTCAGATATGGAGGATGGTCTAAGAGAATAAACCTGAAATTTTTCTATCCTGAACTATTCTCAGTCTACGGGGATATTTGCGTTATACAGAACACAGAAATGAATGCGACGTTTTCGGGATATAGGCACAAGTATATGAGGCTTAGCATCTCCTTCCAAAAAGGCTGCAAGTTATGATTACTTGAAACTCTTAGACAAAGAGCCTACAACTAAAAACTTTTGGCAAGCTGAGTAATTAAGACCTCAGTAAGAAAGAGTCCTTTTCCTGTTAACATGTCACTGTGGCAATTACCTCGAAAATCCCGCAGATATAAACACCTCCACAGCAGTTGGTCATTTGAAGCAATAAAGAGATCACGACAAACTGCAGACAAAGACAGAACAGAACGAACATCCAAAAGTCGGAAGATCCGCAGTTTCAGCTCCAACGGCAAGACCACCAACCCGAATACATCCGGTAGGTTCAGCGCTATAAAGAAAAAGAGAACAGGTAGTGAGTAAAGAACATCTGGCTTTCCCCACATATTTAACGGAAGTTACCAACTTGTTCCTAAGTGACAAATTAGATGGTAGTCTCAATTACCCAAGTATGCATCACCTACAACAAAATTTTAACCCCAGGTTGGCTATATTGCTCTACTACTAAGTCCCTTATTCCCTCTATGTTTTAGGGGAAAGACAAATACTTTTTCATACAAACCAATGAATTGCTATGACAACTTCCAAATATTAGCCAATGGCCTTTGTTTCGAGCAGTATTCGATGAATGCAACAAAAACTTCTGTATTCAATTACAGAAAATGGATGCTTTGTTGGCTTTTAAAACTGGTTCCCAATGCTGCTACTTATTAGCTGTGTGCCTTTGGACACTTGGATTACTTAAACTACCATTCAATTTCCTTACCTGTAAAATGGGTTAGGAGTACTACCTAATTCATGCAGTTGAAAATTAAGTGTGTGAATATATACAGAGTGCTTAGAACAATGTCTGGCACATAACAAGCACTCAAGTGTTCGCAATTACTATTCTCTGAGGTCTAGCAGGCTGAAAAAAAAAAAGGGAGGTAGATAAATATCAGAGGCAAGCCAAGAAGGAAAAATAATAACATATAATCAAATGAGATTTATTAGCTCCTTTAAATATCTGTGATACTAATCTCCACTAGCTAAGACCATCAAAATCCAATAAAGCATTTTAAAATTCACATATTTCCCTTCCATCACCGGCACATGAAGAAGAAAACTATGGTGACAGCAGCCTAGGCACATGCAAGTGGACACCTAAAATACAAGATCCCTACACACAAATGGCAAATAAAAGCCACATATCTATATGTATAAACCTGAAGTTCTTCTCCAGCTAAGGGATTGTGGTAGATGAGGATTCTCATTTTCTAGCTTATAGTTGCGCTTCCCCTGATGGCCACACTGCCATCAGGCTTGGCCATTTTGTTGCGTCCAATAAAATGTGAGTGGATGTAGCGTATCATTTCCGAGCAAAAAAGCTGTAAGAACCCTCTGCTCCAAGGAGACCATGTCCTGAAGAAGGACTACTCCTTCAGCCAAAACTCACCCCCCCACACACACACACACAGCATGCATATGAATGAGAAAAAAGTGCTTTAAGTCATTGAGATTTTAACATATTTATTACACCACAAATAAGAGCCAACATAAGAATTCTGAATGAAATATACACCTCACTGAATTAGTTTCATCATCTATAAAATGAGGATGAAATCCCCTTCAAAGTTGTTAGCACTAAATAAAGATGCATGTAAATATCCAAAGGAGCTAGCATAGAACCCCAAGAAATAATGTTAAAAAAAAAACAAAAAAACTGAGACCTAATTTACAGACTATACATTACTTATATATTTGTCAAACACCTATTATGGACCAGACCCTATGTTAGGCCATGAGAATAAAGTGGCTAAGACATAGTCCCTGCTTCCAAAGTTATCTAAAACCTTAGGAGGTGGAAAGAATGCATATCAACACTTATGATACACTGGAAGAAGAGTTACAACAAAGACATGCCCAAAATGTTGTTGAAATACACACAAGAAGTAAATAACACTTGAGGAATTAACATTAAAGCTTAGTTTTAAAAGAACATAACTTCACTAGGGGAAAAGAGGCAAGAGTCATATGTCAGGGTCACAAGCATAAGACATAAACTTTTACTATTCTTTCCAGCCATCTGACCTGTGATCATTTGTCGTCTCTCACCTTGTCGGGTAAAAGCCAGAAGAGGATACACCAGCTGGTCTTTGAAGAGACGAGAGAGCTTCTGAAGATCTTTGTAGATCTTGGCCACATTTTCCCCTAGAATATTTTTTTTAATGAAAACTCAGAACAAAAGTGGCAAAACTTGAAATGGTAACCTTTACTTCTGCCAAACAAATCAAAGTTGTAAATTTTCATAAGTAATTCTTATATAGACAGACGTGAACCAAAGTCTCTAGTAGAAGCACTATATGCTGTGTGGCTCTGAAAACTCAATCTTAGATGTAAAGATAAAAATCTCATGATTTCAAATTAATAGAGCTGTACCCAACCTATATGATTCACAGACTACAGTTATAGTAGGAAAAACTGTGGTGAGAGAGCTGTACACACACCATGATTTACTGAGCACCTGCCCAAAGTGTCCAGGCACTGGGGGTACAGTGGGGAACCACTCTCCAGATCCCAGCAGAAGTAGAACAGTATTTGTCACATGACGACCAAGTGTCACCAAGTGTATTAAACATTCTTCAAAGCTTTCTTTCACATCAATGGTTCTCCCTAAGAGAGACATACTCTGACCCCCAGTTTAAAAACAGGACAAGATAATGGAAGCCCATCCAAAGCTTCAGAGTAAGTGGTAGGGCAGGGTACAAACCTAAGTCTGGCTCCAGCACACTCACTTTAGCCACTAAACTGCTGCTCAGACTGTGGCTCACAGATCACCAGAACTGACATCATTTGGGAACTGTTCGGAAATACTGAATCTCAGGCCCTACCACAGACCTACTTAATCAGAGCCTGCAATTTCATAAGATCCCCTGATGATTCACCTGCACCGTGCAGCATGGGAAGCACTGCCCAATACGACCTCAAGTTCCCACTGCAATTCCGCTGTACTGTGACCAGGTGTATGACCTTGAACCCTCGGATCCGCACCTGTTTGCTCACCTGTATCAAGGGGATACATACTACCCTGCACCAAAGAATGGTTAACGTAAAGCACCACACACAGTGCCTATGCCCCATTCTGTAACTAGGTACTCCACTGAGAAACAAAACACTATCACCTGACTGATAACAAACAAGAAAAGAGATGCAGCTAAACTTTAAATCCTTGTCACACGAACTACAATCTTGACTTGAAGTCAAATGTCAAGATATTTAAAAAGTCAATTTGGATATGGCCTTTTTTCAGTGTGAAAAACGATTTTTTTTAACAAGTTTTTTCTTTCGGTTATCTATTACAAAAGTAATCAGAAACTTACAAGAATAAAAACAAATAAAAACCAACAAATATGCATATAAATAAGTATATACTAGGTACTCTACTATAAAAGCCACCGTATAAAGTAACTAACATTACTTGTCAAATGGGCAGCATAACCCTACCCAACATAAAAATACTGTATTAAAAATATTTAATACAGCCCATAAACTTACTGTAATAGAACAGTATGAACTTTCTTCTTCCTTTCACTTCCCTTCTCTTTATTTAACAAAAACCACATAAAGAATACGAATCTGGGGGCGCCTGAGTGGCTCAGTCGGTTAAGCGTCCGACTTCAGCTCAGGTCATGGTCTCACAGTTCATGGGTTCATGCCCCTCACTGGGCTCTGTGCTGACAATTTGGAGCCTGGGGCCTGCTTCATATTCTGTGTCTCCCTCCCTCTCTCTGCCCCTCCCTCACTCATGCTCTGTCACTCAAAAATAAATACAGGTTAAAAAAAAATAAAAAAGAATACGAATCTAAACTACGTTCCTATAAGTTATTTTTAAAAAATAGTCTGAGGAGTCAAATCTATTCCAATTCTAGATTCCACCATTTATTAGCTCTGTGACTTTGAAGCACTTTAACCTCCTCTAGACTTGTCTCGTAATCTGTAAAATGGGCATCAATAACCTCCACTACTGTGGAGTGGAGTGTATTTCTAGCCCCCATAGCAAAGTACTCCCTAGTGTGGAGAGAAACAGTGTTGTGGCCAAGAATTTCAAGTTTTCCTGTTCCCAATGGTGAGACATCTTTACACATTTATCAGTCTAGTTCATGCTCCTCAAGAGGGGCAGTGCCACCCACAATGGGACAAAAACTGGTTCTCGGAAGGCAGAAACAAAACAAACCCTAGCTACACCATTGGTTTGTGACCCTCCAAAGGGCCACAGTACACAAATAAAAATGCACTATATATCTACAGTATTAAAATTTCATGGAAGAGAATGGAAGGGGGACAGATTTTCTACAAAGGTTCCTCAAGGGATGGATAAGAAAACGAAGGTTAAGGGGCGCCTGGGTGGCGCAGTCGGTTAGGCGTCTGACTTCGGCCGGGTCACGATCTCGCGGTCTGTGAGTTCGAGCCCCGTGTCGGGCTCTGGGCTGATGGCTCGGAGCCTGGAGCCTGTTTCCGATTCTGTGTCTCCCTCTCTCTGCCCCTCCCCCGTTCATGCTCTGTCTCTCTCTGTCCCAAAAATAAATAAAAAACGTTGAAAAAAAAAAAAAAAAAAAGAAAATGAAGGTTAAGAAACACTGGTGCAGTATGATGTTAAATGTCCAGAGATCATTATAAATATGTATCCAGATGTCCCCATTTCCCATCAGTTTTGGTTCACGGATGTTCACAGAACTCGGCCTGATCTGCCCGGGAAACTAACAAGAGTCAGTCTCTAGGCCTTCAAAGCAAAGACCTAGCTCTAGGTAGCCTTCCCTTAAAGACACCACTGCCAATGCCACCACCCCATGACACCACATTTAGATTTTAAAACCCTCCTAAGTTACTAGAAAGACGAAATGGAATAGCATCTGTCAAGGCACGTGTCCAGCACAAAACAAGCGCTTAGAGATGTGAGTTCTCTCTCCACCCATCTCCTCTCCTTCAACCACCTACCTGCTTCTCATACTTTGAATTTAACTAAAAAAATAAAAAGGATAACTTGTCTTTGCATCTATTAGTAATCTTACAGAATACAAGCAAAACCATGTCGTGGCGCCTGGGTGGCTCAGTCGGTTAGGCGTCTGACTTCAGCTCAGGTCACGATTTCGCGGTCCGTGAGTTCGAGCCCCGCGTCGGGCTCTGGGCTGAAGGCTCAGAGCCTGGAGCCTGCTTCTGATTCTGTGTCTCTCTCTCTCTCTGCCCCTCCCCCATTCATGCTCTGTCTCTGTCTCAAAAATAAATAAACGTTAAAAATTAAAAAAAAAAAAAAAAAAAAAAACCATGCCTAGAATGTAAACTTTTGGTAAATCTGATCAAACAGCAACCAAATCTATGTTGGTTTAAACTAACATTCTGAGTGGTTTTTCCTCCAATAATCTTCAATAATGAAGTTGCACTGTATGGTTTCCACAAAATGCAGATCCTCTCCATACTGATTAAATACGAGAAAAATCCAAAGATTAATTCATAAATTATGAAGCATCAACATCATAAGTAATGAATTACATACTAGTGTCGTTCCATAATGGCAGCATAAATATAATTCAGCATTCCAAGAGGAAAGCAGGAAAGAAACAGATACTCTGCAACACTGTCTTAAATTTGCTTTACTCTCATTCAGAAATTTTCAGTCACTCAAACATTACCATTTAGTTTTGTTAAAGCAAACTTCTCAAAGCTTCATCCCAAAAGTTCAACCATACTTATGTTACCTGGTTCTGTTTTGCAAATAAATGACTCTGGCAGCAGCTGCAATCTGTTCACACTTCTGAGCTCACTGTTAATCTTTAGTGTAGCTGTAAATAAGCAAAAGAGAGACAAATCATTTTTGTCAGTTCCTCAATTGCCTTCATTATCTAGCATGGGCTTGCACTTCCCTGTCCCAACATACGAAGGACACACTATACAAACTGCTCTACACTCATTTCCTTCCCTCACAACAAAGTCCAAAGTGGAAACCTGCCATCACATCAAGTAAAATCACTCTAAAACAAACACCTCTAAAAACTAGAGTATGCACTTCTATATAAAATCCAGTAGGTATTACCAACAACAGTGTATTACTCATTGAAAGATATGCAGCAAGGTTAGTAGGAGACAGTTAAACATAATAAAACCATTATTTCCAACAAGGTCACCAAAGACTCCATTTATTTTTTTTATTTAATCCTTGGCAATGAGTTTTGCCTTGTTTACTAAAAGAATCCTGCTAGTTTTCACAACATCATCTCTTTCTAGACCCAAAGGACCAATATTCTTGACACCACCAGAAGGTTCCATTTTAATCATATATACAAAGGCTCACTTCATCTCATGCCATGAAATAGCCAGTGACGTGCTCATGCACATGTGCGCTGAGCAGGAGGTCTTGGGCGAAGGAAAAGACTTAAAGACACACCGCTCCTTTTCAAAGAACCAAGCCTGGAATGGCTGGCTGCCACACAAGTCTGCAAGTAGCTGATCCGCCAGGAGCAATAAAAGAACAAAATACCAGAAACCCAGATATCTTTGAGACATTTAACAGCCGTTCTCTTTATGTTATATATCTTGAAACTAGTAAATAGAGATTGTCACACGCATTGTTAAAGTGCTTTTGTAAGAAACGGAGGCAAAAATGAAGTTGGTAGCTTCAACCTCGCACATTAGGATGTGACGGGGCAGGACGCCTGCAAGGAGGCAGAAACTGCTGGCTCTCTGTGTGTAAGAACACCCAACCGAAAGGCGTGCCTGCTAACTGTGATGAGTCGCTGAAGACACGTGGCTAGTCCACCTGCCATCAGACACATTCTGACCGGCACAGAGTACCACCAATACTGGTAAAGCTGAAATTTGAGACTTTTATGGAACATCGCAAGGAATCTAGTGACTAAAAGGAAATACCACAAATCACATCGCAGGGGACATGGAACCACCTTTCACTTCAAAGATCATGACCATGTATGCGAGTGGCTTTCAAAGTAAATTTCTGCAGAACAAACATGTTTCAAACAAACTCTCAGAAGGGACCCTGATAATGCAACAAAGAACGTGGTGCCGCTCAAGCTGTATGCGGCAATACACGTTCCGTGAAGGCTCCTCACTCATCCATCCTGGAGGAACCAGGGCCACAGAGCACAGGAAACCACGAGGCATCAAAGCAACTGCCTTTGCTACACAAAAGGTGAGCTGCACTGAAAAAACAAAAATGCAGCCATTGCAACCCCACCATGCTGTCTTAGCTAGCTGAAGGATAAAGAAATCAAAAATCAGAACAGAACGGAAATGAAAGATTCTAGTCACTCAAATGGCTCTCTAGAACACGTGATTATGAGACTATTCCATAGACCACTGGTAGATGTACAGACGTCTGGGTGGCCTCTGAGCGAAAATGAAATACACACAAATACAGGCACTGCTATCCCTGTGAAACTGCCACTATGAAAGAGAACTAGAAAAAGAAACTAGTCAGAGTGACTTTCCTGCAGGTCGAGGGATCAAGCACACACATACTACAGCGGTGCTTAGCAGTGTTTCTATGCATTACTGTTCAGACGCCAAATGGGATAAAAAGTGACCCCAGCTCAATCTCACCTCTTACCATCTCTCAGTTCGAGATCTCTGTTAAAAAAAAAACATAAAAAAGTCACCCACAGGCACAAAGTGGTCGAATGTAATAGATCATCTCACTTCAAAGATCACAACACTCCCCACAGCAATAATATCGCAAGGTCAAGACAGCTGAAGGCTACGGCTGCCCGGAGAGAGAAGGCTGCCAGCCTAAACATCTACCCACACATTCTACAACCTTTCAGGCTCGGGGTATCAGCGGCCTAGAGACTCAACAAAGTTGAGAAAGATGCAACTGTATCACGAGAGCCAATCACTGAAGCAGCTATAGTCTGGAAACATGTCAGTGTTGGTAAACCGACAGCCCTCCATTACCATTTATGACAATTAGGTTTCCCAAAGGCACACAAGTGAGAGCAGCAGAGCCGCCCTCGCAGAGAGGGTGTGTATACTGCAGCTTATACACACCGCCCGACCTCCAGTTCTCTGGCATGGACATGGCTTTGGCCTCAGGCCCCTGGGGAATGAAAGGAAAGAGAAACAAATAATGAAGAGAAGTGCTACTCTCAAAAAGGATTAAAAATCCAACAGGCCCCTAACTTGTCTGGAAATAAGCATTCCGTACAGTCCCCTTAATAAAATCTGTCACATCATTACTACAGCTAGTAATAAAATTTTGATAGAAAAACGTTTAAATATATTCTCCTCCATCAAATGTTCAAATGGATAAAGTCACATCAGAGACAGGGATTGATTTCTCTCCTCAAAGACTTACTTCTCTGCCTAGCAAAGCAGTATCATTATTGAAGACCATACCTCAAATAACAGTGCATTTGTGAAGCCTTTAAAAAAAACTCCCGTTTGTCATTCCCTCTCTTTTATCCCCTAACATTCTGTTCTTATTTCTATTGTTACACACTTCTATTGTAATACATTATAATTTTCTTTTTATCTACTTCTCTCCCCCACTTATGGACTCCTTAGGGACAAGGACTTGTCCCAGTATCTTTATATCCTAATTCCTGGCTCAGATCATGGCATGCTGCGGGTATTCAATGATCACTGCATTGTTCTACATCTTTGTTACTTATAATGTGGCCCACAGACCAGCAGCATTATTATTGTGTAGGAGTATCCAGAATCTCAGGCTTTACCCTAGACTTACTAAATCAGAATCTGCATTTTAGGAAGATCCCCAGGTATTCTTAGGCAAAGGTTTGAGAAACTCTAATTGTTCTTCTCCAGGACTCTCTGGCATCCCGTATACATATACGTCTCTCCTAGAATTTAACCAATATACTGATGGTTCGTAGACTGTCTCTCTCCCCCACTCCTGGACTAGAAGCAACCTGAGAGCAGGGACAAAGCACCGTACCTGTCAGTGGTAGATACTTATCAAACAGAGAATAAATGAATGAAGGGAATAATGTCCCTCTTCCTAACTGAATCTTACTAGACTACTGACAATTCGAAGCCATTAACATAAAAAATAATCCAGTGAGCCGTCCCTCTAGACATGCCCACCCCACACTCTTGACCACAGTTCATTTCATATTATCATAATCTTTTTACCATAATTGCCACCACTTCTATAATACAAACTGACAAAACTGACAACAGAAATGAAGGGAAAAAAAGAGAGAGGGAACGCTTATTGACCGCCTACTGTATACCCATCACTGCATTCAGCACTTTACATTTAACACTCAACTGCATTTAATATAGAGATCTAGAGTTCCACAACACCCTAGTGATGTTTGTTAGTACACCCCCATCCCCAATGGGAGGCTGAAACCCCAACACAATGTATTCTGTTTGTAGCCTCACCTGAGGTATGTAACCTGACTCCAGCATGAGCAGATGTATTGACACTATCAGAGCATCACTGGGACTGGAACAGTCGGCTGAGTGATACAGGACCTCTAATGAATGTGGCACTTGCCCCTCCACCGACTCACTGCAGAGCATCGGTTCTGAGGGACAGACACCTGTGCCCTCTTCCATAGCCACAACATCCTGAACTGACTCAGTTTCAAAAGTCTGGCTAGGCCCCGACTGAAAAAGATAACAAATCAATGAATTCATTAACGAGACTTTTATTTTTACAGTTTATTGTGTATCCTGAAGTGAACTCGGATTGGTGCCCAAAGCCAAAGCATGTTATTAGCTTCAGAAATGGGACACATTTTAAGTGAGCCTTCCTGAATAAATAAGCTGGCAATCTATTCCCCCATCCTGAATTCCTTATCTCCGTTCATCCTGGCCAGTATGCCAAAAACCTGGAAATCAACCTAGCCTCCTCCCTCTACCTCACTAAACTCTACTTTCGTCGTGATCAAAGTTCCACTGAATCTAAAATCTGCCCCTACTACCCCAGTGGTACTTTAGACTCATTTACCTCTTCACACCAAGGATCCCTGACTCCGTTTCGTCTTCCAAGACACCCACTGCTGCGAGAGTTTCTGACAATTAAGAATCCAATTATGGGAGGGCCTGGGTGGCTCAGTCGGTTAACCATCTGACTCTTGGTTTCAGCTCAGGTTATATATGATCTCACAGTTTGTGGGATCAAGCCCCGTGTTGGGTTCTGTGCTGTGAGCAGAGAGCCTGCTTGGGATTTTCTCCCCCAAACGATGCTTACATGGGCTCCCTCTCAAAAAACATACATACATAATCTTTTTTAAAAATCCAATTATGTCCCATAACCAAGCTTAAAACTTGCCAGTATTTCCCCAGTGCAGATCGCAGCATTCCCCTAAATTGTGCCTTGGGATGTGACCCTAGATGTCCTCAGGAAAAAAGAGGTCTACAATCAATTAAGTTTGGAAAATACTACATGCTATAGCCACCGAACCTCACCCTCCACATTCACAAAATACATCGTGGCATTACAGGGCTCTGAGAAGTCCAACAATAATAATGTGTGTGTAATATTTAGCCAAGAAACACTACTCTCCTTCCTTAGTACCCAGCATCCTCAGAACACTTACTTATAATCTAAGGGAAGAAGTGTTTCATAGAGGACATGCTGTGAGATGCAGGCGTAGAAAATGAAGTCCCAACTCCTAAACGCCTTAGCATACGAGGTCCTTCATCACTTCATCAGATCCCTGACTCTCAAGCCCACTTCCTGCCAGCCCCTTCCTCTCCACGCCAGTGTTCCCCACCTCTGCAAAAGAGGCAGTACAGACAGACTACCACCCTGACTTGCAAAGGCCTTGACTACTGCACTTTCCTGATTTCACACCTATATCCTACCAGGACTGCAAGCTTAGAAAGGAACAGAGTAGGGATGCCTGGGTGGCTCAGTCGGTTAAGCGTCCAACTTCAGCTCAGGTCATGATCTCACAGTCCGTGGGTTCGAGCCCCGTATTGGGCTCTGTGCTGACAGCTCAGAGCCTGGAGTCTGCTTCAGATTCTGGGTCTCCCTCTCTCTGCCCCTCCCCTGCTCACACTCTGTCTCTTTCTCAAAAATAAATTAACATTAAAAAAAAAAAAAAAAAAAAAGGAACAGACTACATGTCACACACTTTTCTAATCCCAATACAGTACCTGGCACACAGCAGGTGCTCAACAAATGCTTGTTGAACCAATGCTTAAGAACAGTATCTTAAAATTTCATAATTTGGTTTTGTTTTCAGTGTCTTCTCATTTGTACCATAAAAAAGTCTATAAAACAGTAAAGTCAGATGATGTTCCCTTTTCATACATGCTGTAACTGACTCAGATTAAGTAACACAATCAAGGTTACCAGCTAATAAAAACCTGAAATGAACCAAGATCTCCAGACTCACAGTTCAGGCTTTCAGACACAATACACTGCTTCAATAAAACCATGTTACTTGTATTAATTTTGCTCAGAAAGTTTGTCTCCTAAGCATGTGCTCAACTCTTAATGCAAAACACATGTTTCTTCAAGATCATCGTTCCATTAAAGAAAGGGCAGAGGAAATTAAAATTACATAGGATAAATGAAAGGATGGAAAAATATAAAAAAGCAAGAGGCAGTTCCTCCAGAATCCCTGAGGACATAGCCCTTATTGGCTTATGAAAAAGATCCAAATTCACATGTTAAAACCTAGAGGCCAATGACAATTCATACTACCAAAAAAAGGAGGCTCCATAATACTTCTAGGCAAACAGAAACTACTTATTAAAACCACTTATCACCAAAATTATGAAGCCTATAAGCGCTTTGCATCTTACTTATCTACTATACCTAACTTTGGGCTATTTGCTACTATTGACGGTTGTGTGGGAGAGAATCTATGTGAAGAAAATATTTTTAAAAAGAGTTACTCTAAACTGATAAAGCCATGGGAGCAAGGTATCAGAACTCCCTGGAGAGCTTATCAAACCCAACTCCCACTCCATAACAACCACTAACATTCTGAGCCATTCTGATAGGATATGAAATATCTATGATATTCTTCATACATGTGGAAATCAGGAGGAAAATGCTCAGCACCACCTCTTTATTTTTTTAATGTTTATTTATTTTTGAAGGAGAGAGAGACAGAGTATGAGCAGGGGTGGGGCAGAGAGAGAGGGAGACACAGAATCCAAAGCAGGATCCAGGCTCTGAGCTGTCAGCACAGAGCCCAATGCAGGGCTCGAACCCACAAACCGCGAGATCATGACCTGAGCTGAAGTTGAGGCTTAACCAACCGAGCCACCCAGGCACCTGTCTATCTTCCTTTTCTAATACATCATTCTACATTTAATGAGCAGATCATACTGTTTCAAGTACTTGAAGCACACTTAGGAGATTTCAAGCTTACTTACTTCAAGATTACAAGCTTAGTCACCCTATACAAGTCTGAGAATACAAAACAACACGCGTTTAGAACTAGAATTACTAACTTGAAGCAATATTAATTTCTCAGAATTTTTCAAAAGGAAACTAGTAAAGTAAGTATCACATATATTATGAAAAGTTCCATCTTACTGGACAATTTTATAAGTATACAGAAATAAAAGGAACGGACCCTTCCACTAGAATCTCTGAATGCGTCTATCAACAAAGATGATTCAGAAATATAATTTAAATATGTAGCTAAGTATTCTTACTTATTCCCTAAATTACCTCCATGAGACAGAAACACAGAGATACATAACACTTCCTAAAAAAAAAATCATAAAAATACTCTGAGCTTTATAAAGCCTTGTTAAAATTGCTTAATTTCTCTATATACTATTACTAAAAATCTCAACATATTACCAATCTATTAAAAAGCATTTCTTCTTAGTAACTGTCTATACTTATTGAGATTACAGGCACAATGAATACTTATATTCATAAGTGTTTAAAGCCTGAAAAAAAACCAAAATAACAACTAAGCTTAAGTAGTAAGTATACACACAAAAAACAATTAACATGATTGCATATGTATTAGTATTAAAAAATTCAGTAATAAATTTCATCATTTGTGCCACACAAGAAATCAAAAGGCAGGGTAATAACTAAGGGGGTGTTTACAAGGCAATACAGATGATCGATAAAGAAATTAAAGATGATCATTGGGGCTGTGGCTAGCAGGGCCTTGGAAGATGGGCAGAGACAGGAGAGGGAGGAAAGGCCGTGCATTCCAGGCTGGATGAATGGCAAGAGCAAAGACCTGAAGCAGTCACCAGTCTGTGTGTGTGTGTGTGTGTGTGTGTGTGTGTGCATGCGCAAACACATGAATGTGCTGGCTGGCACAGGGAAAATGATAAGGACTCTGATCTGACTGCAGGTGACAGTTTACTGAGGGAAGAACAGAAACTGGCCCTGAAAAGCCTTAAAGACTAGGGACAGCATTTTCTTCCTCTGTAGCATGACAGGGTTAGAAATATTTGGACTTTTCAGCTCAAAAATTGTAAGCACTGGTGTATCAAGGACACACAGCTACTACAGAACAAGGGAACAACAAAGTCAAAACCGTGTCAGGAAAAGATGAACGCAGAAAATAGACTGAAGGACAGACACTGGAAGCCTGGAATGGAAAGGAAACACTGACAGGGCTTGTTAAGGGGCTGGATATAAGTAGACAAAAATCATTCCAGGGTTTTAAGCTCAGGAAAACAGTGGTGCCACTGAGAGAAAGGGCAGCTAGTTTGGGAAAAGAACATTAGTTCATATTTCCAAATTTATGTTGGCACAGAGTCTGAAGTAACAACGTTTAAAATCCAGGTATAAATGTCCTGCAAACAATTTGGAAATAACTGGACTCCATATATCCTTAATGGGTGGAGCAGACCAGAGAAGCTAGGCTGGGAATCATGAACTCAGAGGCAACAACAGGAGCCAAAGGACAAACCATCTGAAGGAGTGAGTGTCTGAACAAAATAAATAGGTAAACACTGGGCTCTTCGGATGGTCCAACCATTTAGCAGTTTAAAAATTTCTACAAGAGGGGCGCCTGGGTGGCTCAGTCGGTTAAGCGTCCGACTTCAGCTCAGGTCATGATCTCGCGGTCCGTGAGTTCGAGCCCCGCGTCGGGCTCTGGGTTGATGGCTCGGAGCCTGGAGCCTGTTTCCAATTCTGTGTGTCTCCCTCTCTCTCTGCCTCTTCCCCGTTCATGCTCTGTCTCTCTCTGTCTCAAAAATAAATAAACGTTAAAAAAAAAAAAAATTTTTTTCTACAAGAATACGATCCGCAATCTACTAACAATAATTACCCTGATACAGAATTCAATCGAGGTGTTCAGTATCCTTTATCAATTACCCCTTTTCTCATCTTGATGTTAATACCTACCATATTTTCATCATTCCTGACATCAGTTTGGGCTGCCTGTCCTTGGAATGAATCACTTGGTTGTTCATCTTGTACGATGGACTGATTGGAGCTGGCGGCCAAAGAGGGTTGGTCATTATTCTGGAGTGAGGAATGCTCTGAATCTGTGGATGAAGGTAAGTTAGGTGCTGGAATGGCATCTTCAAGAATCAAACATATCAAGTCCCCAGAAACAATCCCATATGAAGCCAAGGTCTCTTCATCTCCAGTGAGGGCATCCTTGTTGTTCAATGTGATTGCAAACCGGGTATCAGAACTGCCAAGAAAGATGGATAAGGATAGTAAGAGCTACCTACCATTACCCATAGCTACCATTACCTTCAATACACTAGGAACATATATAAGATACATGGTATAGTCCTAGAAGAAATAAGTAACAAAAACAAACCAAAAATAAAAAGGAAGCCAAAGTTTTACAAAAAATATCAAAATTATTTGTTATCACCAAGTGCCTAAGTTATAGATTTCTAATGGCTACAATTCTAGCCTGGGTGATAGGATACAGTAACTCTCTATCATTAATCCATGTTTTCATCAATTCTAAGATACACACTTTACATCCTTTGTAACTTGGATATCTTTGAAACAGGGATGCTTCTTAAAACTCATAACACATCACAGCTTAACTGACATTTTTTTCCTTTAGTGTTACATAAAACAATACGCATCTTAAGAATGACAGTATCTGAGAGTCAAGGAAATACTCTCTTTTGAAAATTATGAGGGGTGCCTGAGTGGCTCAGTCAGTCGAGCATCCAACTTTGGCTCAGACCATGATCTCGTAGTTTGCGGGTTCAAGTCCCGCAATGGGCTCTTTGCTGTCGGCACAGACCCCGCTTCAGATCCTCTATTTCCCTCTCTCTCTGCACCTCCTCTGCTTGCACTCTCTCAAAACTAAACATTTTAAAAATAAAATACAAACTATGTCACATGATTCCTCTGCTCAAAATCCTCCTCCAATGGCTTGTATCTGAACTTGGAATGGAATCTTTAACATGGCCTCCAAAGCCCAACATGTGACCCCTACCCACTTCTCCTATCTCCTCCAGCTTCTCTTTACTGTTCCCTATTAACATAAGCTTTCTATCCCGTTTCTCAAAACAGATCAACCTCATTGCAACCTCTGGGCCTCTGCATTTACTCTTCCAGATCTTCAAAGGACTGACTCTCATCATTCTGTCTCAATTCAAATGCCATCTCTACAGAGATGCCTTCTGCCTAACCTCTACCACTCTACTCCATTTTATGTTTTATTTTTATTGTAACACTACTATGTGAAAATTCCATATTTATTGACCATCTCTCCTCCACCCCCACCACCAGAATTTAAGCTTCATAACATCAGGTATCTCATCTATCTAGTTCAAAACTGTATCTCCAGCTCTTGGCAAATAAAAGTATTAATGGAATAAACGCAACCAATAAAGAGTAGTTGGGAAAATGAAACTGAAATCGGGGTTACCTAGTCAATGTTCTTACAGGACAATCAGCTTATATCTGCTCCAAAATACTAGACCCATGTCTTAAATGAATATTCACAATCACAAAAAGATGAGTACAAATACATCCCTCCTGCTGATAAATACAAGGTCACCTTTCTTACTGATAACCTTTTATAGTAAGAATAGCACAAATCCAAAAACTCACTGCTAAACAAGCTAAGAGCTCAAATTAGCCTGAAGCAATGAACTCTCATCCCTTCCACATCACAGACTACCTGATTTGAAAGAATAACCATCATTTCACCACAAAGTGGTGAGGGGTAATTAACAAACTATTGCAGAACTTTTTACAAGACATTTACACTCAGCAATGCTGACTTCATTAACTTTTTGAGAGGTTAACCAAGGATGAAGTTCTTTGAAAATCATGTTCTATTTATTCTTACAATGCTGCATTTTCACAAATGTTCACAATTCATTTTTCTTTCACAAGTACATTTTTTTCTTACCAATTAAAGTACCTTTGGTAGAGAAATTACTGAAGTTCTAGAACCTACTCCTGCTTATCAGAAAATAAGTAGCTGTGTTTCTGTTTTCAAAGAATGCTGAACATCTGCCAGATGCCCCAAAAAACACCATCCTGACTTCAGCAGAAAAAAAGAAACACACTTCAAATGAACTATGTTCTTATGGATCTTCTGTCACAGCAAAAGTGTGGTTTTTTTTTTAAATAGTATCTAATACTCATTCAAACATCTCCCTGTAGAAAAACTAAAGAACTGTGTCATTAATAAAAATGCTGGCCTTCCCCCCACCCCAACCTTTAGAAAAAGGGAAGAGCTATTTCTAAAGTAACATAGAGCTTTCCAGGGGAGGAATTAAAAACTGGTGTTCTGAAACTGAAGAAATATTTAAATCCATCAGGAAAAGCCATCCTGGAAACAACAAGCCTTTTAAAGGTATTTTATGGCAATCCCAGATCCACTTGCTCAGAGAAGACATTTTAAAAATAATAATGTCACAGGGACGTATTTTAAAACTGCCTATTTATTACAAAATACTTTCAGAAGAACAAATTTACTTTCACAAGCTGAAGCTTACATTCCTTCCAGTTAACCAGCCTCAACTGTAAAAACAAACCCAAAGGAGAAACTAACTTGGGCTCTTAGATAAATAGTCTTTTCAAGACGGTCTCTCCTAATTAAAATAATAATAATAAATATACACATATATATGAAAAATCTTTTAGAAAGAAGTTACTTTTGAAATTGTCTGGTGGGCTAATGATACCAGCATACAAAACGCTTAGGTTTTAACACCAATAAATAATAGGCATGTCACTTAACATAATGTTCAAAAGTTATTATGTCAACACCCTCATTTTTAATTTGGAGAAAAACAGCCTTACTTTTAATATGGTGTTTTACCCTGAAAAATGAAAGGGTGAGAAGTTCATAATATGGCCTAATTTTACTGAATTCCCCCCAAATGAAAGTATGTAAGTCTTATAAAAAGGATCCACTTAATTAAGAGAAAGGTCTTATTATGAACAATTCACCTAAAAAGCCCCAGCGAACACGTTTATTTTTTCTTAGCACACTCAAATTCCAAATCTGCTAGCTCAGCAAGGGAAAAGGACTACCCTTATTTCTGTCCCTCTACTCCCAGTTTACTGTCCCCAGAAAATTCTCCCTTGGAAGCAAAGCCATCTCGTTCACAACCTCATAATAGCAAAATCTGATCCTTAATTTCTCAATGTCACTGTCCCCAAACTGCAAGCTCTCCAGGGACATCCCAAGGCCAACGTTTATCTTAGTTTTGGCAAAAACACAACATCTCGCCCAGGGAAGTAAAAGGAGATGACAAATGCCGACCGCCCGCAGTCTGTAACTCTGCGGAGGGCAAGCCAAAGTGCTCGCCGCAGCCCAGCACGTGAGCACTCAAAACGGCCTCGAGGTTACCGCGGCCCCAGCAGCGGCCCGCTCACAGGTGGCCTCGACGGAGGGCCGGTTTCTAACTTCTAGAACTTTCCAGACTTTTCCCTTGGAATACTGCGACAGCTGGGGACGGTGAACTTAAATCCCAGAGAGCCTGGAGAGGTCTACCCCACACCAAACCCCTCATTTCCAATTTCACACTTTAAAAGGGCGCGAGAAGTCTGCGCCCCGGCACGTCCCTGGTTTCTTCTGCACCAGAAGCGGAAGCGAGGGCTCACCCTGCAGGGGAACGGAGCCCCCGGGACGCCGGGCCATGTCCTCCGCGAGCCGGGAGCCGGCGAGCTGCAGCCCCAGCGCCCGCGCCGCGCCCGGCCTGCGCGCGTCACAGTCCCGGACCCGCTAAGCCCCGCTGTCGCCCGGCATCACGTGACAGCCCGGGGCGGGCGCGCCCCCCCACCCCCCGCCTACCTGAAGCCCCACGACGGCAGCAGGGCCTGGCTGAGGTGCGCGCGCAGCTGCCCCAGCGTCGGCTCCGCGTCTGGCATCTCCACCGGCCAGGTCCTCCTCTGCAGTCGGACCCGTAGCTTCATGGCGGCGGCGGTAGGGCCCGGAGGCCCGGACGCGGTGGCGGCGACGGTGACGACGGCGCGGCGGCGGGCCCGGAGCGGCAACCACCGGAGCCGTAGGAGTGCCGAGGAGCAGCGGAGTGAAGGCCTCGCCGCGGCCCCTGCCGGCAGGTCTCTAGAACTTGAGCGCCCCGCCCCTCTCTTGAGGGCGCCCCCTGGAGCTCACCCGGCGAGCGGGCGGCTGGCGGCCTGCGCCAACCCAGGCCGCTGGGCGTCATGCGATCGATGACTCGGCGCGCAACGGCGCCGCCTGGGAGCGGGAGGACCACAATGCGCAGGCGCCGAGACTGCCGCGGCGAGCGAGCTAGGCGAGGGTAGCCGCTATTCTGCGGCCGGGCGGTGCGGACCCCTTCCGGGCGTGCGTGGAGAATGTTAGCGCCGAGAGAGAGGCTGCACAGTATGTGACTCGCCCCTCCGCAAGGCCCAGGCGTGCCTGGTTCTTACCGCACTTCCTCCGTGGCGCCCAGCTCCAGCGGCAGGCATCTGTTCTGAGAAGCCTTAGGTTGAGCCCAGGCTCTGGTAGTTTCCTCGTGTTACTGCAAAATATGAAACAGCTTTTAGTCCGTCACCTAAATCAGAGGGTATAGTAGTAATCTGCTGCATAGCAGTCACCCCAAAGCTTAGCAGCTTAAAACAACGAACAGTTATGGTCCTGTAGATTCTGTACATCAGGAGTTTGGGCATGGAGTGGCTGGGTGGTTCTGTCTCGGTCTCTCGTGACATTGCAGTCAAGATGCAGGCCAAGGCTGCATTTGTCTGAAGTCTTGACTCAGGCTGGAAAACCTGCTTGCAGGATAAGCTCACTCACAGTCCCGTTGGCGGGAGGCCTGTTTTTCATGGCACGGACCTCTTGAGTGTCCCCAGGATATGGCATCTGGCTTCCCTCAGAACACGTGATCCCAGAGAGACCAAATCAGAAGCTACAATGTCTTTTGTGATGCAGCCTCGGAAGTCACACATCACTTCTGTCATTCTAACCAACCCGTCAGTGTGGGAGGATCAATCCAAAGGCATGAATACCAATAGACAGGGATCATCGGGACCCACGTGGGAGGCCCACTACCGTTGAGGGTCTGACAGTGATGATGATGATGATGATGATGATGATGATGATACCTTGGAGAATCTTCAGATCTCATCTTTGTGTGATAGCCGGTTGTCCAAACTATAGTAAGAGTCAAATGAAGTTTCTTCCACTAGGTGGCAGTACTTGTCCACATCCTGACCTTCATTAAATAAGCACGTCTTGGACACCGACTTTCTGACAGATACTATCCCAGGTGCTGGGGTCTCAGAGAACGGAAAAGGCATGTTCCTACCGGTGCAGAGTTAACAGCTGAGTGAGTCAATTCTTGTAGTAGAGCATAATAAGTGTTTTGTTTATGATAGAGATCAGAACAATGCTGGGCACAGGGGTACATAGAGAGGGGTTGTGCCAGTAGGGTTCTTGATTGGCAAGGAATATGAGATTGAGGAAGGGTGGCAGGACCAGGGTGGCTCAATGTGGCCAGAGAGAAGGACAGTGTGTACATCTCAGATAAAGAAGAGCCTTGAACTGAGCAAAGGATTTGGGACACATTCTAGAATGTTTGGTAAGTCAATGAAGAGTTTTAAGCAGAGGATTCTTTATCAGACGTTGCTTACTTCTGAGCAATAGAGACTAGCTTTGGCTAAGAAGAAAAGGAACATGTTTAAAAGGATTCTGGATAGCTCAGGGAATTTGGTGGAGGACTAAAGAAGTGGTTCCTGGATAATTCCAGAAATGGAACTCAACCACGCTGCAGAACTGGCCTGATGAGGAAACTATCATGACTGGGATTGCTGCTGCTGCCCCACCCGGCCCCGGAGGAAACTGTCACCCTGACAGGAACCACTGTGGAATGGCTGCCACCCTCATATGCCACATGTTTTTGCAGCCTCCTGCACCAACAAAATGCCAGGTTTCCAAAAGAACCTGTTTCCTCACTTTGCTCACTTCTAAATCAAAGGCTCATAGGGATGCATCTGCTTGAGGGAGATCGAGTCCCATGTCTGAGTCCTGGCTACAAAGGAGAATGAGATTGAGAGTCTGAACTCCTTCCTTGGGAAGGCAAGACTTCAAATAATTGGAATTTCTGCCAAGTGTAGACAGGCCATTCAAAAGATGATAGGAAGCCATGAGTCTGAATGGTGTACACCACAAGGGGCATAGGTCATATCTGAATTGTGAATCTATCGCTGGTCAAGTACGGGGGATATATATTAGATCAGAGTTCCTCAACCTTGGCACTGTTGACATTTGGGGCCTCGTAAGTCGTAGTTGTGGAGGACTATTCTGTGCCTTGTAAGATGTTCAGCAGCATCCCTGGTCTGTCCACAAATGCTACTAGAAACCTCTCTCTCAGTTGTAGAGCAAAAGATGTCCTCAAACTTTGCCCCATGTTCCCCAGAAGGCAAAATTGTCTTGAATGTAGGGACCAGCTCAGTTAGGAGACTCTTTTGGTAACTGAAAGAAGAAAGCAATTAGTGGGATGACAGTAAGAATGTAGACGATGGGTGAGCAGGGGTGATGTTACAGAGATAGACATAATAGAAGTTGGAAAATGGCTATATTTGGAGGCCTTATTGGTTAGGATACAGCTTCAGCTACCCTAACAGAGATCTGAATAGTAACCTAAGAAAGATAGAAGTCTGTTTCTCTCTGAGATACCATTTTTGGAGAAAACAGTGCAAGGCTAATATGGTGGCCATCTTTAAAGACCATCTACCACAGTCCACCTCTCGGTACTGCGTAACCCTGGATAAGTTACTACCTATAAAAATGAAAATAGTAACAAGAATGTATCAGACAGCCGTGTTGTAAAGGTTAAGTGAGAGAATACCTTTGGTTCTGTCTTTTGTTTTAAGCCACTACATTTGCGACCATTTGTTAAAACAACGGAAAACTAATCTACCTGGGATCCTTGTCTCAATCCTTTGCCCAGTAGGATGTAACCACCGGCATGGCAGAAGTAATCCAATCACAGGGATTTAGCAGGGTCCTGGAAGAGAACCAGAGCATCTTCAAGGCACTGCCAAGATTTAAGGTATTCTAGAGGATGATCATCCAAAACCTCAAAGATCCATGACAATGATCTCTCAACTATTTCTCTCCTTGAGAATTTTTTTTTTCTCTTACAGATCCCACTTTAATGTCTGCAAGCAACAGTTACTGCAACTTTCAAAGAGTTCAGAAATGTAAATTTCTTTTTTTTTTTTTAATGAGCCATTTCATAGAATACTACAAAGGGATAATGTCACTCTTCTGTGGGAATACATTGGCTCCCAAGGCTTTCTTTTTTTTTTTAATGTTATATTTAAAATGGTTTTAGGTTTATGGAATGATTCTGAAGACTTATATACCACATACTCAATTTTCCCTATTAGTAATATTTTAATGTTTATTTATTTTTGAGAGAGAGAGAGCACAGTGTGCAGGGGAGGGGCAAAGAGAAAAGAGAGACAGGATCCAAAGCAGGCTCTGTGCTGACAGCAGAGAGCCTGATGTGGGACTCAAACTCATGAACGAACCATGAGATCATGACCTTAACCAACTGAGCCACCCAGATGCCCGGTTGATGCATTTGTATTAACCAAAGTCTATACTTTATTCAGATTCTCTCTGTTTTTTCCTAATCTCCTTTTTCTGTTCCAGGATCCCACCTAGGAGACCACATTACACCTAGTCATCATGTCTCCTTGGGCTTCTCTTGGCTGTGACAGTTTCTTAGACTTCCTTTTTTTCTTTTTTTTTAAATGACCTTAACAGTTTTAAGAATTACTTGTCAGGTATTTTGTAGAACATCCTTCAATTTGTCTGATATTTTCTCATGATTAGACTGAGGTAATGTGCTCCTGGGAGGTAGACCGCAAAAGTCCAGGTTCCATTCTCATGTCAACAGTGCATACTGTCCATATAACTTCTCACTGTTGATGTTAACTCAGATCACTTGGCTTCTCCACTGTAAAGTTACTCCTTTTTTCTCCTTTTTATATTGTATCCTTTGGAAGAAAGTCACTGTGTGCAGCCCACACTTAGAGTGGGAGTTATGCCCTACCTCCTTAGGAGTGGAGTATGTACATACATTATTTGAATTTCCTCTATACAGGAGATTTGTTCTGTTTTCTATTTATTCAGTCCTTTATTTATATCAGTGTGGAGTTACATTTCTTTTATTCTTTGGCTTATAATCTAATACTACTTCATTTATCTGTTTTTGCTCAAATTGTTCTGGCTTTGACCACTGGGACATCTTTCAGTTGGCTACTGTATCCATTTGATATCACTGTGGATTTTTGTTCACTTCTTCTGTGTTTTCTTTTTTTTCTGGTTTTGAGCACTTTCTTATTTTCTGTTACTATAAGATGCTTTAGGACAATTTTGTATATTTCCTGCCCCAACCTTAGAATCAGCCATTTTTCCACAGTGCCCCAGTTCCTTTTACTGAAGAGTGGTATTAGAAACCAATATCTGGGGGGCGCCTGGGTGGCTCAGTCTGTTGAGTGTCCGACTTCAGCTCAGGTCACGATCTCACTGTCTGTGAGTTCAAGCCCCGCGTCAGGCTCTGTGCTGACAGCTGGGAGCCTGGAGCCTGTTTCGGGTTCTGTGTGCGTGTCTCTCTCTCTTTGCCCCTCCCCTACTCATGCTCGCTCTCTCTCTCTCTGTCTCTCTGTCAAAAATAAACATTAAAAAATTAAAAAAAAAAAAAAAGAAACCAATATCTGGGTGCTAGGTGTGCTCATTGCTGTTGGGGTATTATTGCTTCTAAGCCTTCTCAGCTGACACATCTGAGAGATATGTATATGTACATTTTCCATACATAACCATCTATATCTATGTATGAAGCTGAGCATGAGTTCATTCTCATGTTGCCAACTCTAATCCATTGCCACATGATCATTCTGGTCACCTTCTTTGCTTTGTCTGTAAATTCCCAATCCAACTGTGACAACTCTAGCTCCACCCCATCCACCATCCATTTATTTAATCATTCGTTTCCAGTATCTAGCAGTTTCACAGTTCTTAACCCATACCCTTGTCAAAAACAGACTTGTCAACTGCAGTACAATGCTTCATCAACAGTGCGTGTAGCCCTTCGTCTTACAGACTCCATTCTTTCCCAAACTGACCCAGGTCACCATCTTGTTCCCCAATCCCATTCAGCAAGGTTGTTTCATACATTTATAATACATTTAGATTCTTTTCTCACATTCTGCATTCTGTCATGGACCTCTCAATCTCCTACGTGATTTTTTTTTAAGTTTACATACATTAAGATTTACTCTTTGACCCGTAAAGTTTTATCAGTTTTGACAAATGCGTAATGTCTTGTTTCACCAACCTGAAACATCCCCTGTGCTTCAACTTACTTCACCACCACTCTTACGTGCCCCTCCCCCCCGCCACCAAACCTCTGGCAATTACGGGTCTCTTTACCATCACTTTACTTTTGCCTTTTCCAGAATGACATGTAATTGGAATCAGAATGTGGATAGAATTTTCTGGCTTCATGACTGGCTTCTTTTACTTAACAATATGTGTTTAAGATTAATCCATGTCTTTTTTGGCTTCATAGCTTATTTCTTTTTCATGCTGAATAACATTCCACTGTATGGTTGTATTATAGTTTATCCATTCACCTATTGATAAACTGGTTGCTCCTAGTTTGGAGCAATTGTGAACAAAACTTCTATAAATATTTGTGTTTGTGCAGGCTTTTATGTGGACCTAAATTTTCAAATCAGTTGGATAAACACCCAGGAACACCATTGCTGGATCATATGGCAAGACTAGGTTTAATTTTGCAGGAAAGTGCCAAACTGTTTTCCAAAGTGGCTGTACCACTTTGTATTCCCATTAGCAGTGAATGAGACTTGCATTAATTTGTATTGTCAGGT
Organism: Neofelis nebulosa; assembly: GCF_028018385.1. NCBI lineage: Eukaryota > Metazoa > Chordata > Mammalia > Carnivora > Felidae > Neofelis > Neofelis nebulosa. The sequence goes on from NC_080789.1 coordinate 14,830,965, forward strand.
TGTTTTTCATTTTAGCCATTTTAACAGATGGTGTCTTGTTGCTTGATTTTGCAATTCCTGATAATGCTGAGCATCTTTCTGTATGTTTATTTGCCATCAATACATCTTCAGTGAGGTGTTTTCAGCTCTCTTGCCCACTTTTTAAAATGTAATTTATTGTCAAGTTGGCTAACATACAGTGTATACAGTGTGCTGTTGGTTTTGGGGGTAGATTCCCATGATTCATCTCTTACATACAATACCCAGTGCTCATCCCAACAAGTGCCCTCATCAATGCCCGTCACCCATTTTCCCCTCTCCCCTGCCTCCCTCCATCAACCCTGAGTTTGTTCTCTGTATTTAAGAGTCTCTTATGGTTTGCCTCCCTCCCTCTCTGTTTGAAACTGTTTTTTCCCCTTGCCTTCCCCCATGGTCTTCTGTTAAGTTTCTCAATTTCCACATATGAGTGAAAACATATGATACCTGTCTTTCTCTGACTTATTTCACTTAGCATAATACCCTCCAGTTCCATCCACATTATTGCAAATAGTAGGATTTTATTCTTTCTCATTCTTTCTCATTCCATTGTATATATAAACCACATCTTCTTTATCCATTCATTAGTTGATGGACATCTGGGCTCTTTCCATAATTTGGCTGTTGTTGAAAGCACTGCTATAAACATTGGGGTACATGTGCCCCTATGAATCAGCACCCCTGTATCCTTTGGATAAATTCCTAGTAGTGCTATTGCTGGATCATAGGGTAGTTCTATTTTTAATTTTTTGAGGAACCCCCACACTATTTTCTAGAGCAGGTGCACCAGTTTGCACTCCCACTAGCAGTGCAAGAGTGTTCCCATTTCTCCACATCCTCACCAGCATTTGTTGTTTTCTGAGTTGTTAACTTTAGCCACTCTGACTGGTGTGAGGTGGTATCTCAATGTGGTTTTGATTTGTATTTCCCTTATGATAAGTGATACTGAACATCTTTTCATGTGTCTGTTGGCTGTCTGGATGTCTTCTTTGGAAAAGTGTCTATTCATGTCTTCTGCCCATTTCTTCACTGGATTATTTGTTTTTCAGGTGTTGTTAAGTTTGGTAAGTTCTTTATAGATTTTGGATACTAACCCTTTATCCAATATGTCATTTGCAAATATCTTCTCCCATTCCATCGGTTGCCTTTTAGTTTTGTTGATTGTTTCCTTTACAGTGCAGAAGCTTTCTATCTTGACAAGGTTTCAATGGTTCATTTTTGCTTTTATTTCTCTTGCCTTTGGAGATATGTTAAGCAAGAAATTGCTGTGGCCAAGGTCAAAGAAGTTTTTGCCTGCTTTCTCCTCTAGGATTTTGATGGTTTCCTGTCTCACATTTAGGTCTTTCATCCATTTTGAGTTTATTTTTGTGTATGGTGTAAGAAAGTGGTCCAGGTTCATTTTTCTGCATGTTGCTGTCCAGTTCTCCCAGCACCATTTGCTAAAGAGACTGTCTTTTTTCCATTGGATATTCTTCCCTGCTTTGTCAAATATTAGTTAACCATACATTCGTGGGTCCACTTCTGGGTTCTCTATTTTATTCCATTAGTCTGTGTTTGTTTTTGTGCTAATACCATACCGTCTGGATGATTACAGCTTTGTAGTAGAAGCTAAAGTCCGGGATTGTGATGCCTCCCACTTTGGTTTTCTTTTTCAATATTACTTTGGCTGTTCAGGGTCTTTTGTGGTTCCATACAAATTTTAGGATTGTTTGTTCTAGCTTTGAGAAGAATGCTGGTGCAATTTTGATTGGGATTGCATTGAATATGTAGATTGTTTTGGGTAGTATTGACGTTTTAACAATATTTGTTCTTCTAATCCATGAGCATGGAATGTTTTTCTATTTCTTTGTGTCTTCTTCAATTTATTTTCACAAGTTTCCTATAGTTTTCAGCATATAGATCTTTTACATCTTTGGTTAGGTTTATTCCTAGGTATTTTATGGTTCTTGGTGCAATTGTAAATGGGATCGATTTCTTGATTTCTCTTTCTGTTGCTTCATTATTGATGTATAGAAATGCAACCAATTTCTGTACATTGATTTTGTATCCTGCAACTTTGCTGAATTTATGTGTCCGTTCTAGCAGCTTTTTGGTAAAGTCTTTAAGGTTTTCCATGTAGAGTATCTTGTCATCTGCAAAAAGTTAAAGTTTGACTTCTTTGCCAATCTGGATGCCTTTTATTTCATTTTGTTGTCCGATTGCTAAGGCTAGGACTTCCAACACTATGTTAAACAACACTGGTGAGAGTGGACATCCCTGTCATATTCCTGATTTCAGGGGGAAAGCTCTCAGTTTTTCCCCATTTAGCATGATATCAGCTGTGGGCTTTTCATATATGTCTTGTCCAATTTTTAATTATATTTTTCTTATTGTTGAGTTTCCTTTAGTTTCCCAAATATAAATCAAATTTCTTTGCATGATAAAAACCCTTCATAGTCCAGCTGGAAACCACTTTCTTCAATCTTCCCAATGATCCCTATTCACACTGCACTAATCCAAAATACATCCCCCCTGGCCCCCCACTTTACATCCTCTCCCACAAGTAAGTTTGTATGCCTCTGTGATTTTGCACATGCTGATCCTTCTACCCGGAATACCTTCTTCAAAGAAAAGTGTGTTGCTCCTTCCTTTTGCTCCAAGAGCACTTGGAACATACTTTTGAATGTTATCCATCATATTACAGTGCAATTATTTGCATATCAGGCTTTCTCTAGTCTTGGGTTATGAGTTTCTTAAGAGGACAAGGCAGGTTTTATCCATCTTCAACAACATCCAGTCCCCACCTCCATTGTTAGGCCCGGTTAAGCAAAATTTAAAATGGTATAAAGATATTCATGCTTATCTCTGAGTTCTTGGTATATCTGTTTGGAAAGTATGATCTTCATTCTGTCTCTACCTGAGAATGCCAGATTGGGCTTAGTTTGAGTGTTTACTTACAAATCCAATACATTTTCCAGAATCTTGAGCTTTAATTTGCACAGTTTCTAATTTAGTAGGTCTGGAGAAGGGCTTGAGAGTTTGCATTTCTAATGATTTCCAGGTGGTGCTGCTGTGAAACTACACTTTGGGAACCACTGGTCTGGACCATGTGATCTTGCTGTGGTTGTTTTGGGTTGTCTTAACAGTACGAAGCACTTTGAGGTAGGTGTGCTTGGTAAGAAATTGAAATGGACCTTAAATAAGTGTTGTGAGATGAAATTTGGACCATGCAAGCTAGAAAAAGCATCTTCAGAAGCTGTTAAGATGATTAAAACCCTATCCAAGGACCAAATTAAGATATATGGAATCTGTTGAAAGAAACAAAATAAAAATATAAAAATATTCTTGGAAAGCAAACTAGAAGGAAGCATACAAAAGACAGGGATAAGGGATGGGAGGAGCCCCAAGGATTTTCACCATTTGCTATGTAAACTTCAGTCTTGTTTGAATCTGTCACCTCTGTCACCAAGAGAATGTTTTCAAATATGTTTTGGATAATTAAGAATAATATTATTAGGAATATTAGAATCTGGCCCTCAAGAGGAGCCATGTTCTATAGCAAGGGCTAGATAGAATACTTGAATATACTTTATTTTCTTGATTCTCAACCAAGGTTGTCCAAGGACATTAGACAGGTATAGACTGGAGATATTTTGGTCACAACTAAGGTAGGAGAAAATGGTGCTACTAACATCAGGGCAGAGGCCAGGGATGCTGTTATATGTCCCACAGCACACAGGACAGCCCCCACATGAAAGAATTGTATGGCCCAAAATGTCAATAGCACTAAGGTGGAGAAACCCTTGTCTGTGTGATGTGGGCTCACACTGATGTTTCTCAGACATTTCAAAGTTGTATTACACTATCATGAGTGCTTGGTTCCACAATATCCCTCATGTCTCATAAGGGTCATGTATGTACATTTCAAATTTAACATGAATTTAAATTCACTTTGAACCGCAAATAATAAAATGTAGTTCCCTTTCACACAACTGATAATAAGTAGAGGTAAGTGGGTAAGTGGATTTGTTTATTTTTCAAAACCAGGAGGGAGATAGTGCCATAAACCATTCCAGAATGTGACTGGTGGGAGGGCCATGGTCTAGATAGATCAGTCACCACAGGCATCAGGAGAGGGTGGCCTGGAACAGATCTGGGAAGAGAGGGGGAGATGCTTCCAAGTGATAAGATGATTCTGCCAGATGTCTCCTCAGCCCTTCCAGGGTGAACTGTAGGGTCACTGATCTCTCTTGAGAGCCACACAAATTCCAGACAGCTTCCTCTGGTCAGTAATAGGCTAGCAACTTCAAACAAACACATGTATCTGTGTCACTGTCACAGATTCAGTTAGCAACTTGGAAAAGCAGATGTATTAACTAGCAACAGCATCCTTCTCTCTCCTCACCTTCCACATCCCCTGGGCTGTGGGCTGCCCTTTAACCACTTCCTGAAGAAGCAGTTTGGCATAGTGGTTAAGAGAACAGACTCCGGGAGGTAGGACAACTGGGTCCTGAGTCCTGGCTCTACAGCCTTAACTGTGACACCTAAGCTTAGGCATATACTTAACCTCTTAGTTTCCTCATCTATAAAATTTAGATAATATTAGTACCTCATACAGTCTTGGTGGGGATTTAATGAGGTAATATATGGTTGGTGCCCAGAGCATAACAAAAAATAGATGTTAGCTCTTATTTTTTCCTACCTCCTATTCCTTCTTCAGGGTGTCCTTTTAACCAGATTTCACCAATACAGAATGTTGGCACACCCCCCCCCCCAACCCCATATACAGATGATCCCTACCCCTCTCACTTTTCTCTCCTGCAAGAATAATATGATTTGTCTTCCAAGCTCAAATGAAGTCTGGTATTCAGATAGCTTTTTTCTATATGGGAATAGCGTGGACATTCTAAGAAGCAGGATGCTCAGTTCCTTAACACTGTTAAGGAACACTAACATCTTGACCTCTTTCTTTAATGAACAATTATTCTACCTAGTTAATTATAATGTTTCTTTGGAGTTTTAATTAAAAGCATCCCTTGATCTGTAGAGACTAACAGCAGTCAGCCATTAGTAAGTGAAATAATTAATCTTACCTTCTAGATTGCCATCGTGGGTAGGCTGGATAATCAGGATTTCCCAGCAAATTTTCAGTTAAATCTGAAAAACTAAAATAAATAATGAAACTGGGCACAGTGCTACTGGCTTTGTCATGATGACAAATTCAGCAAATTTACCCTAAAGCAACTCCTTTAGCAGAAAGGAGGCTAACTGAGCTGACTTCCCAGGTCCCTTCCAAATAAAATAAAACACACTAGCTGCACTCTCTTCTTCCATCTTTGTTTCCTAAACTTGAATTATTAGAGCCTCCTTTTCTAGCATTATTCCATGTCCCACCTGAGTTGCACCATTATTTCGTTTTCCCCATAAATCAACCCACTTCTTAAACTATATGTACATTTGTTTAAAAGGGGAAGCTATATAAACGGAAAACATACTCATTTCCAAATAGAGAGTAAATGTAAAAAATAAATACCATAGAAACTAAACTTTGTATGTTTTTTTTAAAGTAGGCTCCACACCTAATGTGAGGTTTGAACTCACAACCCCAAGATCAAGAGTCTCACGTTCTACTGACTGAGGCAGCCAGGCACCCCAACTTTGTATGTTTCTCAAAAGTTGTTTAAAATATCTTTTAAATTATTAATTTAAAATAAAAAAGAGAAAATATAGTAGTAACGCATCTTATTAACACTGTATGAAAAACTATGTGCTAGCTCAATCAGCTTAATTGCCTCAGCGACTCTGAAGTGTAAGCATGGTCTCCACTTGTACACAGGATGGTGGAGACCCAGACAAGTGGAGTACGTTGTCCGGGGTGCCGGGTGGGGTGGGCAGGGCAGGTCCCTGTAAGGCGAGAGCCCTGGAGCACTGCAGGACAGAGACCCCTGGTTCACTTTCTCCAGGCCACCCTTCCAGAAAACTCTCCTCAAATCCTGCACCAGATGCCCCAGAATACACAACAGTGACTCAGGTTTCCACCAGATCTTCTAGGACAAAAGGAAAAATTAATACTTGCGTCAGGAAAAGTACTGCTGTTTTACAACGTTCAGCTTTCCTGTAAGTCTAGCAGATCCTGTGCAGCTGGTTAATGGACAGGAGAGGCACATAGGAGGCCGAGTGGACTGGGGATCTTTGCGACAGAAAAAGAATGGGGCAGCAGGGGATGAAGGTGAAGGCAGGCAGCCGCTCTGGGCAGGAGAGATGGGAGGAAACCTGGGACCGTGAGGGAAGAGAGAGAGAAAGAGGAGAAACAGGCACTGACACCCAGGGAAGATTCTGAGGAAAGGACAGAAATATGAATCGTTTTCCATGTGATGTGTGATGTCACTCCTCTTCTCCCATGTCTACTTTTGTATTCTTTTTCCTCATATGCTAAAAACAATCACAATAAAATTTCAAGTGTTTAAGTTTCCAGCTCCTGAGATGATCCCACATCCCTCCAGTAGCACATGCACCACGGGAAACCGCCTCTCACATGCACCTGTCCACTTCTGTGGCTTTCACTTCGCCTCTAGGATGATGACTTAGAAATTCGTTATTTCCAGCAGACCTTTCCCCAAACTCCAACTCCCCACGTGACACCGCTGTTCGGATGTCCAGTATTTCTGCCCTTCCTACGTCACAGACGCACAGCCCACCTTTGCTGTTCCCTCCACCCATTCCCTTCTGTGCTTTGCCCACCTGGCTTCTTGTGCTTAGATCTCAGCTCAAATATACCTCCTCAGAGAAGCCCTCCTGGACCATCTTGCAGAGTAAACATGCCTCCACCAGTGACATCACCCTACCAATTACAAGACAACCACATTCCCTATTTCCTTCATAGCACATGTCACAATGTATACATTTTTATTTTGTTTACTTATTTATTTTGTGTCTTCATCTAATAAACTCCACATGGACAGAGATTCTGTCTTTTTTACTGAAGAGATCTTTGCACACCGTAGGTGCCCAATATTTGTGAATTTAATGCATGGAATCTGTGATGACAGACAATAAAAGATTCTATGAGGAAAATGTCTTCGGGCTTGTATCACCATTGATAAGGCCACATACTAATAAATAAAATTTTACAGCACTTTACCATTTTAAGAGCAAATTCTTACGGCTTATTGCTATGGTCTGAATGTTTGTGTCCCTCCAAAGTTCATATGTTGAAATGCTAGTCCCCGAAGGTGATAGTATCTGTAGGTGGAGATTTTGTGAGGTGCTCAAGTCATGAAGGTGGAACCCTGACGAATGGGATTAATGCCTCATAAAAGAGGCTCCAGAGAGATCCCCGCCTCCTTCCACTGCGTGAGGACATTGGCAGAAGGTGCTGGCTGTGAACCAGGAAGATGTGATCGTGCTGGCTCCTTAATCTTGGACTTCCCAGCCTCCAGAACTGTGAGCAATACATTTCTGTTCATACACTGTAGCAGCCCAAACAGACTGATGGCTGACAGCACTTTTTTTCACCAGAACCTATCAAGGTAGATACTATTCTTACTCCCATTTTGTCCCTAAGGAAACGCAAGTTAAAAAGGCAAATGTAACTGGAGGCACACTAGATGAGAAACCTGGAAACGTGCCTGTTCTTATTAGGGTTCCCAATCTCCTCGGTTTTCCCAAGACTGCCCTGGTTTTCGTACGGAAAACCCTGCATCCTGGGGAACGACGGCAGTTTGGTCACTGTATCTTACCCTGAAAACTGTAAGTAAGATGTTAGACACTTTATACAAGCAGATTCCCTGGCCATGTAAAATGTAATGAGTAAAATATGGGGATGGGAGTACAGACGAGGTTTAGAACCTACAGATGTGAAGTCACATGGTGGTGGCTGCACCCACCCAACCTACCTCAAAGGAATGCTGGGAGCGGAAGGCACTAACAACCTGAAAAGGAACAGACACTTAGAGATATCATCTGTGCTCCTACCCTGCAAGATAAAGGTGGTAACTAGATCAGCCCGGTTACCAAGCCTCATGCTGTCAGACTGAATCTGATCCACCAAAAGTCCAAAAGGTATTGTGAGCAGTGAGGGGCCACCCACTGCAGGGACCCTGACCAGGAGAAACTGGCTTATTTTCCCAGAGAGGAAAATTCTTCCTCTTCCAATTCAAAACAATTTGACACCTTTTCCAGTATCCTGGAAGTCTCAACTTAATCATTCTGGTAATGTAGTCGTAATAATTTCATGTGTGTGTGTGTGTGTGTGTGTGTGTGTGTGTGTGTGTGTGTTGGCAGGGGGTAATCATTGCATGGGTGGCATTGTCTACTCATCTAGGTAGAGGCTGTAGTGTTCATTCATGTTATTGGGCAATTGAAGTGTAGCAATTATACATTACATTTTGAAAGAGGCAGTTTAAAAAATCCACCACTAGATGATTCAGACTTAATTATCTTGTCTTTTCAGCAGCTGAGTTCAAGGCTCAAGTGGAGAACACATAGCTTCAAAGGCAGAAGGAATCAAAGGTGCTCCCCAGCGTTGGATGCTTCCTCCACTTGAGGTAAGAATCATGAACAAACTTCTCTGCCAGCACAACATCTCCCAACAGGGATTACCCTCTTAATGGAGATGCCCCGGATCTGGTAGAACACCTTGGACAGTCAGCTGTCACATAGCCTGAGTCCTTACTGTCTGCCTAGGTTTTTCTGTTTTGTGTTTGTTTTCCTGTCACTCATGCCTCCCCCAGAAGACTATGAATAGGCCTAAGAAAGAAAAGAGAGCTTGTTTGGAGGATAAACTTAGTTTTGCATCATTCAGCAATGTTGTATTAAGATGGTCGCTCAATCGTCTGGACTTACTTATGCCTTCATTTCAGTGAGGAACCCAGCTCAGTGGCAGAAAATTCTAGCTTACCTCTGAACTAGTGCGGATGTAGGAGTAAGGAATTGCTGTGATCTCTGTGCTTTGGGGCCAGGTCTTAAACCACATCAGTGACCTACATCTTGCCAGAGCAAAGGACACTCCCACTTGCCCGAATTGTTTAACCTGTTTGTGTTAAGTATAGAGTTTGGGGAAGACTAAGTAAATTTTCAAGGCCTTGTCATTAGAGATCTTGGTAAAATCAGATGTGTTGGCTGAATCCCTTGAAATTAGTCCCCAGTTCTGCCCATATTCAATACCTGTTGGTTTAGACTCCTTACACTCATTTTGTCTTAACCATTAAGTTGGAATATTCTGACAGCCTAGGCTTCTTTAAACCAATTGGCTTAATTTTTCAACCTTTCCCTTGTTTTAAAGGCTACATTTAATTCATTTATCACTCATTTAACTGATTTTTCCAAAGTCTGTCAGAGGTCCCCTCTGTGAATACTTATGGTAAGTCAACCTGTCTCAGGAATTTTCTAAGTTGTCCTGGAGTTTTCTTATTTCTGGTCATCAGAATGGCTTAGGCAAAGGTCATCTAATATATTTGTGTTTTTATTTATTAAGTTTTAACTTTAATTCCAGTTAGTTGACATACAGTGTTATATTAGTTTGAGGTGTATAAATAGTGATTCAACAATTCTACACGTCACCCAGTGCTCATCACAACAAGTGCACTCCTTAATCCCTATCACCTATTTCACCCATCCCCCCACCCACTTCCCTTCTGGTAACAATCTGTTCTCTTTAGTCAAGAGTCTTTTTCTTAGTTTGTCATGTACATATGACATATATATTATATAATATATATAATCTTTTTTCCTTTGCTCATTTGTTTTGTTTCTTAAATTCCACATATGACTGAAATCATCTGGTATTCATCTTTCTCTGACTGACTTATTTCCCTTAACATTATACTCTCTAGCTCCATTCATGTTGTTGTAACTGGCAAGATTTCATTCTTATTTATGGCTGAATGATATTCCATTGTGAGTGTGTGTGTGTGTGTGTGTGTACACCACATCTTCTTTATCCATTCATCTATCAGTGGATACTTGGCTGGTTCCATAATTTAGCTGTTATAAGTAATGCTGTTATAAACATAGGAGTGCATGTATCTCTTTGCATTAGTGTTTTTGTATTTTTTGGGTAAATATCTAGTAGTGCAATTACTAGATCATATGGTAATTCTATTTTTAACTTTCTGAGGATCTTCCATACTGTTTTTCCACAGTGGCTGTACCAGTTTGCATCCCTACCAGCAGTGCACAAGTGTTCCTTTTTCTCCATATCCTTTGCCAACACTTGTTGTTTCTTGTGTTGTTGATTTTAGCCATACTGACAGGTGTGGGGTGATATCTCATTGTGGTGGTTTTTTTTAAATTTTTTTTAATGTTTATTTATTTCTGAGACAGAAAGAGACAGAGCATGAGTGGGGGAGGGGCAGGGAGAGAGGGAGAACACAGAATTCGAAGCAGGCTCCGGGCTCTGAGCTGTCAGCACAGAGCCCGACGCGGGGCTCGAACTCACAAACCGTGAGATCGTGACCTGAGCCGAAGCCAGTCATTCAACTGACTGAGCCACCCAGGCACCCCTCATTGTGGTTTTGATTTGCATTTCCCTGATGATCAGTAATGAGCATCTTTTCATGTGTCTGGTTGGGCATCTGGATGTCTTCTTTGGAGAAATGTCTATTCATGTCTTCTGCCCATTTTTTAATTAGATTCTTGTAAGGTTTTGGGGTGTTGAGTTGTATATGTTCTTTATATATTTTGGATACTAACCCTTTATCACATATATCACTTGCAAATATCTTCTCCTATTCTATAAGTTGCCTTTAGTTTTGTTGATTGTTTCCTTAACAGTGTAAAAGCTTTTTATTTTGAAGTAGTCCCAATAGTTTATTTTTGCTTTTATTTCCCTGCCTCAGGGGACATATCTAGAAAAATGTTGCTATGGTAGGGCCATCTAATTTAGAAGTGTTATTCTGTCTGTTCATTGGTATAGTAATTTAATGAGGTTTTGAATCTTGGAAAGAAACAAATCCTTAGAACCAAAAAAATAGGTAACTAGTTGGCAGGGTATATAAGTCATCTTGGATTCCTTCTTTTAGGGCAATTTATCCTGCCCTTACTTGTCAGCCAAATTACTTAACCTTTTAGGACTCATCTCCTTGCTTGACAAGGTTCCTTCCCTCCCCTGTCCATAAATTATCATCCTAACAAACAATTCAACTGAAAGTTACATACAGTCTATCCTTTTATAGCCCAGTAATTTCATTCACTCATAAAATTTCCAGAGGAAAAATGTTTTTCTATGTGCAGTTTTGAGTTCCTGGATCTCCATCAAAGTAGACCATTTCAGAAACGTCCTTTAACCAAGAAGATAAATAGATTTTTGCTGCTGGAAAGGAATTTAAAATTCCATTTGTGCCCAAGAAAATACAAAAGCATTTGCACTTTGGTGCTTGAAAATTTCCAGATGCTTAATGATTTTTTTTCTACATAGAAAATGGCATCATATAACTCATATTTAAAGTTCCCAGATGAAGGGTCGCCTGGGTGGCTCAGTCAGTTAAGCAACCAACTTGGGCTCAGGTCATGATCTCGCAGTCTGTGGGTTTAAGCCTCATGTTGGGCTCTGTGCTGACAGCTCAGAGCCTGGACCCTGCTTTGGATTCTGTATCTCCCTCTCTCTCTGCCCCTCCCCAACTCACACTCTGTGTATGTCTCTCTCTCTCTCTCTCTCTCTCTCTCTCTCTCTCAAAAATAAATAGATGTCAAAAAAAATTAAGTTCCCAGATAAAAATGAAAAATCTAGCACTTATCAAGTAATTAAATTCATAAACACTAACATTGGGAGCCAGAAGAGCAAGTTGTGATTGCCAGGTGCCTGATTTACTACATGGTCTCAGATAGGTCACCAGACTAAGTCTCTGTGTCCATATGCCTAAGATGGAGGTAGGATAATAGCAACATCTACCTCCAAGAATTGTTGTGAGTTTTGTAAATGGTAAAAAAAAAAAATACAAATTTATTATTTTAGTTGTTACTCCATTAATAAGTAACAACTCTGCTTTGGCTTATTATGCTCTTTTACTGTAGTAATGAAGAACTATTTAGATGATGGTTTGGTTTTCTCATTTTTTTTCACACTTTTCTAGAACCTTTCTTAGTTAACCAAAATCTTGTAAGCCAGTCAGTTGGTCAGTTAGAAAATATTTATTGAGGTCCTATTATGTGCCCGGCAGAGAGATCATTTCAACCTTAATCTGGATACAGTGGAGTGTGTATAGAATTTTTGGTCTAACATTTTTTTTTCCTTTTGCTTTCCACTGCTTTGAAAATGTTTCCCTCTTTTTAAAAAATCCCTCTCGTGCCTGCCTGGGTATATGGCACATCCATTTACAATTATTTGCCCACAGCCATGTCAGTGTGCCTGCACATCAGCATGGCTTCACCATTTGTTAAAATGTGGAAATACTTTCATACTAGTTGGTGAATAGTCATTAACCTCAGCCCCAGGACTGTTCCCCTCACCCCCATAGCTTCATCCATCTCTGCCTGTCCCCCTCTCTGAGACCCCTGGACAACAAGGATCAAAGAGGGCCTAGTGCAGATGGTAATAGGACCTAACCCCTGCGTCCATTCTAACTGAGTATAAGATGTTGATATCACCATGCTCCCGCTTGCTTGTCCTACTCTCCACATTTCCTCCAACTCTCTGACCAGAGATCAGTCCCCTACTCGAGTCCCTCCCCCTTGGCTCTTACTGTCATTGCTCTGTGCTTCCCTTGGTGTCTTCTGCATCCTGACTATCCCCAAGCCACCCCTCTGTAGCCCCGCCCCCAGCACTGCTGCCCCTTTCTGCACATTGTCCTGTACAACCAAATCAACTCTATGGGGATGAAACATCACACGGAGTGCATAAGGCCATAGCAGTGTTAAGATACTGAAATGCCTCAGTTTCTAATAGTAAATAGTCACTGTGAATCCCTCACCCTATCCCCAGTACCCCAACCACACTGGCCAGTCCATCCAAGACTTCTCCTGTCCCCATGATCCAGTACCTACCCTCCCAACCCTGCCCCCAGACTGTGGCCAACATCTGTTTTAATGGGTGCATATGCTTCACTAGTGTACAAATGCTTTGTTAATCGCCTCTGCAAAGAACTGTATTATAATTCAGAGCGAGGTAAGGACTCTTCCTTCATTTAGAATTCATTGATTCATTCTACCAATGTTTACCCATCACTCTGTATCTGAGACACTAAGCTGGCTCTAGGACCTCCAAACCAGATGAGGTCTCTGCCCTCATGGCACTTACATTTTGGTAGGAGAGACAGACAATATGTGAGAAAATAAATGTACACACATGAATAAATATATATATTGACCAAAGATTCCTTCTCATTCAGAAGGAAATGAGATTAATTAACTTAGGGAAGTCAGAAATGCTTCAGAAAGAAGGCTGTGTTTAAAATGGACCTTAAGGAAGGGCGCCTGGGTGGCTCAGTCGGTCCGACTTTGGCTCAGGTGGCTTGGGTCATGATCTCGGAGTTCGTGAGTTTGTGCCCCACATCGGGTTCTGTGTTGACAGCTCGGAGCCTGGAGCCTGCTTGGGTTTCTGTGTTTCCCTCTCTTTCTCTGTCCCTCCCCCACTCACTCTCTGTCTTTCTCTCTCTCTCTGTTTCTCTCTCTCTCTCAAAAATGAATAAACATTAAAAATTTTTTTAAAAATAAAAAAATATAAAATGGACCTTAAGGATGCACAGGGTTTCTGCCGGCCTAAGTGAAGAAGAACAGTATAAGCGTAGGCATTAGGCATGAAGCATGGTGGGTGTTTAGGAACCAGGAGTCCAGTTTGTCTGGACAGTGGGGTACATGGAGAGGGCTCCTGGGAGATTGGGTGAGAAATGTAAACATGTTGACTGAGCCAGGCTCTTCTCACACCTAAAGGTGGACTTATGCACCACAGAACAGAGAGGTCAAGATCCCAGTTCTCAACCTCATGGCCCTCCAGCAAAATACCCACATGACCAATCACTAATCTGAACATAGGTCCTCTGTGTAGGTTGGGCAGTTTGTGCACTAGACAAAATGCCAGCCTAAGGGATGGGCGGGGGGGGCAGCTCCTGCTCTCCCCACCAAGCTGGGCACACTGGTGTGGGATTTTCCTAAAACATTTTCTGCTGGCCCCTTTGTGCCAGAAGCCTGGTATATCTCCAAAGGGCACCTTTTCCCATTCCAAACAAAAGACCAAGGTAGGCTAGCAACAGCCTTGCTTGGACACTCCTTTCCCTGGTCAGACTGCTCTGTTCCTCTCAAGTAAATTCTCTGGAATACCCCCTTTGTCTACATCATTCTATTCCCACCTCTATGGCCTTCTCCATAAAGCCCACACAATCCCCTTTATCAAACCTCTTGCTTGTCTTGGCCAAGCACCCCACACACACCCCTCTCAATGATCTTTTCCTTCATGCAGATTGCTCCTGAATTCTAGCCCTTCTTTAAATCCTTCCCTGCTCACCTGTCCTGACCCCTCCCTTTGCATGGCTCCCACACCTTCCTCTTCCTTGACACCCCCACAAATGCTTCCCTGGTTTGTTTCACATTTGTATGCTAACTCAGTGGGTATCTCTCACCTGTGGGTCTTTGGCACATATGAATGCAGCAATAGTCGCTCAACCAGATTGTAAACTCCCAGAACTAGAAACAAGACTTATGAATGTATTACTCACTCTGCTGTCATTAAAATAAACCCATGTCACTGTTGCTGTTGGTAACCTGTGCTTCATTCATCAGGAAAATGGGCTGGCATTAATTAATTGAGTCCATTAATTAAATAAGTATACATTGTATATTTAATATATGCCAAGCAATAGCAATATAGCAGTGAAAACATGTGGTCCCTCTCCTTGGAGATGTTGATTTAAGATTTTTTTGTGTGTATCTTCTATGTGCCAAGCATTGTACTAGACTCTGGGGTAAGCCAAGCATGTGTGTTAAGGAAGGAAGTCAATGAGGAAGTAGAGGTGTAGAGAAGGGCAGGGCCTTGCGGCTGGCCTGCGAGCTTAAACCCTGTCCTGTGGGCAACAGGGAGTCATTAAGGGTCTTCAAGCAGACGAGTGATTGTTTCACACCCACTGAAGCCACCTTTCTAAACTACTGACTCTTGTTCTAAAACTGTCAAGTATCCCGAATCCCCACCCCATTATCCTTTCCAAGGCATATCACAGTTGTTACATTTACGGCAAGGCTCTTGTGTTGCATTGCATTATGTTGTGTTGAGTTATAATCATCTGTGTGTATGTGTGTGACTCACCCACTAGTCTGTGGGAAGCAGAGGTTGAGAGCACACATAGGTCATCTCTGCATCCTCAGCACCTAGCACGTGTTCTGGTGTGTTCAATAAATGACTACTGAATGGGTGGATGGATGGATGGATGGATGGATATATAGACAGATGGGTGGGTAGAGTGAGTTTTGGAAGTAAGCAATGAAACAAGAAATCATAGAAAAGTTGGATGGAACTGACCAAAAAAAAGTCAAGAATAATAAAGGAACCATAAATGTTGGTTGATTGCAGATGCATACAAAGACAGTCGGAGTCCTCTGGGGATGTTTCTTCCTGTGGAATCTCTACACTTCATCCGCCCAGACCATTTACCCTGGCATCAAGGCTAGGGCTACTCAGCGGGCTCTGGACTATGGTGAGTGGGGTGCTCTCAGCCCTCCAAACCTGAAAGCTCATACTAGACTGTCTCATGACTGAGGCAAGCTTTACTGCAGGTGATCCAGCCCCTAATACAGAGGCTGCTAAGATGGCTGGGAAGGAAGTGGTGTCTAAAAAACAGTCATATTGGGGCGCCCGAATGGCTCAGTCGGTTAAAGCATCCGACTCTTCATCTCAGCTCATGGATCTCATGGATCGTGCATTCGAGTCCCACCTCAGTCTTTGCACTGACAGGGCAGAGCCTACTTGGGATTCTCTCTCTCCCTCTCTCTCTGCCTCTCCCCTGCTCACATATATGCATGCTTGCTCTCTCTCTCTCTCTCAAAATAAATAAATAAACATTTTATAAAAATAAAATAAAAGGACACCTGGGTGGCTCAGTTGGTAAAGCATCCAACTTCAGCTCAGGTTATGATCTCGCAGTTTGTGAGTTCAGGTCCCGCACTGGGCTTTCTGCTATCAGCAAGGAGCCCACTTTGGATCCTCTGTCCCCCTCTCTTGCCCCTCCCCACTTTGTGCACTCTCTCTCTCTCTCTCTCTCTTAAAAATAAATACACATTAAAAAAAATAAAATAAGACAGAAAACAATCACCTTGATGGTAGACCTATCCAAACACAGCCACAGATATTCATTCTCTCCCCTCCCCCACCTCTACCCCCCATGCACATACAATGAACATCTCTGCTCTAAAGGAGGATACATCATAGGACAGAGGGGAGGAGATGTGAGAGTGAAAGAAATAGCTTAGAGCTTCAGAAAGGTCTTGATCTCAAAAAGAACTTAGAGTCCCCTAAAACTGTGCCAAATTTAATGTGGATGATGATCATGTATTTTTCTTGAGAGAAGCTCCTTGCATTCATTAGATGCAAAAAGGGGCCTGAGATGCTGAAAGATGAAGAAAAACCCCTTCAGAGGTGTTTATAAATGTTGGGCAGAGCTGGGGCGAAGGCAGATTGTGTACAGCAGAGGGACTGCAAAATCAAAATGTGTAGGCCGATTTTTCTCCTATAAATTTTGGCCTGAGGTTAGCTGAATACGGGCAACAGAAATCTCCATCCCTTCTTAACTAAAGCACTGCTAGTCTCACTCAGAAATAGCAAAGTGTAACCAGGAAACTCCTCACCTGCAACACCAGAAAAGAAGTACAAGAAGGATGTGGGTGCCTGGGTGGCTCAGTTGGTTGAGCGTCTGACTCCTGATCTTAGCTTAGGTCTTGTTCTCAGGGTTGTGAGTTCAAGGCCCACACTGGGCTCCATGCTGGGCATGGAGCACTCTTTAAAAAAAAAATACAAATGATGGAAGAAAGGAAGGGAGTGATGGAGGAAGGAAAAACTGAGTTTGTGGCAAATCCTTGTCCTTCCTTCCCCCAGTACCTCATGTGGCACAGGGAATCTTAAATTATCCATCTGGTACGATTGTTATAGGAGCTGGCTATAATGAGAATTACATACCAGGTATTCCTGTGTGTATCCACATGTATATATGTACATATATGTGTATCTTGTTACTCTATTAATATGCTAATATGCACAGAAACAGATATCTTGAAACTGTATTAAAATTGTGAAAATAGCTTATTCCACCCTCGAGATCAGAGCAATTAAAAGAACAGAACTAGTCATCCACATGGGTATGAATCTCATTCAGTTCTGCCCCTTTCCTCAATACATAGTGTTGGGCCAGTGGGTTTTCTCCTCTGGAAAACAGGATGGGGGAATGACAACAATGGTGCCCCCGTGTAATAACATGAGGATCATGTGGGGTCATCTGTGGAAATATGGCATAGAATCAAGAAGGACAGGCTTTAAAGTCAGAACCATTTCTTGGCTATGATTTCTATCAGAACCATTTCTTGAGCCTCTATCATAGCTAGGCTCTTTGATATGTGTGTTATGGGCTCTGGGTTGATTTAATCCCAACAACCACCCTACAAAGAAGGGATAGTCATTTTACAGAGGAGGAATATGAGCCTCAGAGGGGCTGAATTAAATTTCCCAAGTCACACACCAGTAAGGGGGCAAGGCAAGATCAGATCTCAGGTTTGCTCTGCCGATTTCAAAACCTACACTTTGTTCTCTGCTCCCTATTCCTCCAAACTGTCAATAATGACACTAAGTACCTGTGAGCTCTTGGGCAAGCTGGTGAACCTCTCTGAGCCTCAACTGCCTCCTATGTGAAATAGGGATAATGATACCTATGTCACTGGGTTGCCATAAGGATCAAAGGAGAGAATATGTGTAGAGTATGGACAGTCCTGGCACATATAAGCACACAAACTAGCTATTCTTATTAATTCATCAAATATTTATGTTGCCACATTTTTCCAGAAAAATGTTATGTCCCTATTATCAGTAGTACCTTCAAGGTATTTCTTAAAATGGTGGTGATAATAATAGTTCCTACGCATGGGGCTATTGTGGGAAACACATGAATTGACATAAATTTTGGAAGAGGGTCTGGCAATAGCAAATGCCCAACAAATATCAATTACTGTTATTTTCACATGTGTGAACAGAAGCTTCCACAGTTACTAATGTTCCCATATTACAGATGAGGAAAGCAAGGGACAGCAAGATTTTGTAAATTGCAGAGTCCTGCAATGCTAGTGACAATGTTAGGATTCGAAACTAAGCTGTCTGATAGTGCCTTTGGTTCCATCTTTGTATCCTTTACACTCTACTCCTACATCCCTATATTACAGTATTATTCATGGTATTATAGAAGATAAAATCTGCTCTTCTCCATCTCCACAAGGACAGCCTAAGTGGAAATGAGCTTAAGCTGTAAAATAAGGCATAAGGGCAAAGCTTCCTCCTTAAGAAGGTTAAAATGAAGGGGTGCCTGGGTGGCTCAGTCGGTTAAGGGTCTGACTGGCTCAAGCCATGATCTCACTGTTCCTGAGTTTGAGCCCCGCATCAGGCTCTGTGCTGACAGCTGAGAGCCTGGAGCCTCCTTCAGATTCTGTGTCTCCTCCTCTCTCTGCCCCTCCCATGCTCATGCTCTGTCTCTCTCTGTCTCTCAATAATAAATAAACGTTAAAAAAAAATTTTTTTAATAAAAATAAAATTTTAAAAAGAAGGTTAAAATGAAAATCCTGTTCTTCATTTACTATGTAAGTTACTTTTCTCAAGCTCTTTATGTAGAAAAGGGCTCTTTCTCTCCGTGAACTCAGAAAAATGTGTCCTGGGATACTACCATGTAAACCTGGGACAGGTTTATTCCTGAATTGCACAAAAGCAGGGCTTACTAAGGACATTTTGGGGGTCCCGGGATCTTTTGAGAGTCTGAAGCAAACATGGACCCTCTCCCCTGAAATATGAGATACAAATGGACACATACACACACTACCTATTCATGGTATTTTACTGGAATTTCAGGAGGGTTACGAGCTCCCAACAGCCCATGCTGTTGCTGAGCTTAAAGAATCTAGGGGAAAAGGGAGAATGTGAAATAACTACCTAATAAGGCATGGAGTCTGGAACCAAACTGCCCAGATTTCACTCTTGGGCTCCCAGTTCTTGGCTGTGTGAATGAGGTGCGAATTCATGCCTTTTAGGTTCAGTTTGTTCATCTTTAAAATGGGGATAATAATGATAATAATTTTGTACTTTCCCCCTCACACTGCCTGTAGTAACAGGCCTTTAGTCTTGGCTACATAACGAGAATTTCTCATACAGTTAGTTCTGGGGTCCTGGGGTCGTCACTAGCCTCTCTGAGGACCAGTGCTTTCACCTGTAACACAGGGACAGTAACATCCACTTTGTAGGGTTGCTGTTTTCTAAGTTTCTAAGAGCACGTACTCTGTAAATTTCATGCGTATGTTTAATGGCGCTATGCCATTATCATCTCTGGCATGATCAATAAATGCTTTCTTTGGTTCCTTCATAGGCGTTCAAGCTGGGATGGAGATGATTGAGCAAATGCTTAAGGAAAAAAACATCCCAGACCTAAAGGGTTCTGAATCTCTGGAATTTCTGAAGGTTGATTATGTGAACTACAATTTTTCAAAGTAAGTAAAAAAGAACATTTCTAGCCGTGAAATTAATCTTTAAAACCTTAGGGTTGTGGATATGCCACCACGTCTTCTGGTGTGATACCAGGACCTGCACAGTAGAAGGTAGACCAAATTTGGTAAGAGGCTTATCAGATGAATGACCCAAGAAAGAGGGGTCGTGAAGCTGACAAAGATTGTGGCATTTGGGTCAGAACACCTGGGTCTAAGTCATATCCCTGCTGCACACTAGTTTTGTGTGTTGTGTCTGATGAAAATGGTCAGAGTCCCATGTCCTTGCCTCTTTCCTAAAATGAGAACTCCTTGCCCCTTGAATTTCTAAGTGAAATTCTTGTCCATCCTATTGCTGACCCCACACCCTAAACCTAGATGTAGGATTCAACCATAGTCTCAAAAACAAATCTACTCTCATCAAGGCTTTCCTTACTTTAGTAAAGTTTGGTTAAGGTTTCAGAGGTCGTAGAAATAGGCCACACATAAGAAGCTCAAAAGTAAGACTAGAGAAATCCTTTGGAAGTCCCATGATTTCATCAGAACCCAGGCTTCTTGTATTTCTCTGCCCCACCATCCTTACTTCTGGCTTCTGTCCTCAAAGTTGTCTCACGGTCCAGTATGGCCACTGCAGCTCAGCCATCAAATCCGTTTGTCAAGCCTGAGAGGGAACAACAGGCAAGGGTGAAAGTGTTCTTGTAAGCTGGGTTAGTCTCTTCACTGAATTTTTTTCTGAAGCCCTGCTCTAATAATACTCTGCCTATACAATAATAGAACTTAGTCTTATGGCCATACTTATTAGCAAGAGGGACTGGAATATTCATTTTCTAACCAGACACCTTTGACATCCTGAACAAATTCAGGGACGGTTAGGAAAGAAAGGGAAATGGCTGTTCAGACAACAACCGGCAACCTCTGCCGCAGTTGCCAACAAAAGCCCCAAAGACGGTGTACAGAGATGATGTCTTTGTCCATCTGGAGGTCAGTCTTAAAGGTAAAGCAGAGAGTCAAGATTTTATAAGGAATTATCTGTGATTCACAATTTGCCCCAAGGCTTTATCAATCCACTGATAATTCCCTGCTGGCTCCAACCCTTTGGAGTAATAATTTCCCTGCTATCAAGGATAATATTCTATAAAATCATGACTTTTTTGGGGCATAGGGTAGGGAAAAGGATGGTAATCTAGGTAAAGCTCCTGGCAAATGCTCTAGTTGTTAATAAAGGAAGCCATTCGACAAGTGTTTATTGAGGACCTACTGCTAGATACCAAGGCTTTGTTTTACTGATTGGGGATATTACAGTGAATGACACAGATATATCTCCTGCCCTTCATGTCCAGTAAGAGAGATGGACATGATATATTTACAAAATGAATGATTTAATTACAGTGATGATAATCCCACAGCAGAAAAATCCAGGGTGAATCATATATTATGAAGTGTGGTGAAGATGAGGAAAACAGGTATCCTCATGTGTTGCTAGTGGGAGCAGGTGAACTGGTACAGTACTTTCAGATCTGTGCTCCCCACACAGGAGCCACTAGCCACGTGTGGCTACTGGGCACTTGAAATATGACTAGTGCAATGAAGGCACTGAAATTTTACGTATTTAATTTCAATCAATTTTAATTTAAAACTTGGTACTCAGTTCAGTTATTGAAAAGCTTTTAAGTATGTGTGGGACAATTTGCGTATGTAAGTTTATCAGTTGAATATTTTATCCAATCAAATATAGGTCAAGTGTTTCTGATAACACTTGATAATTCTGATAACAAGTGTTTCTGATAACACTGATAATTCAGTGTCCACCTTGAGTCACATTATGAGTGTAAAAATACAGACCATAGTTTGAAGTTATTTTGAAAAAAGGAAAACAAAATATCCCATTAATCATTTTTATATTGCCTATGTGTTGAAATGATACCATTTTAGATTATGTTGGGTTAAGTAAAAAAAAAAAAAAAATACTAATAAAATCAGTCTTACCCATTTCTTTTCCCTTTTTAAAATGTGACTACTAGAAATTTTTAAATTACATATGTGGCTCACATTCTATTTCTGTTGGGCAGTGCTATTTTAAAAGGTAATTTACAAGGACCTTTTTTTTAATGCATGCCCTTTGACCTACTAATCCCACTTCTCAGCATCACCACTAGAAAGACACACACGTAAACAGCATGTAAGAATGTTCTGTGTGGCATTGTTTATAACACAGAAATACTGGAAATAACCTACGTGTCCACCAGCAAAGAAATTATCTCTTTCATGATACATCCATAGCTTGAATATAAAGAATGGGCTAGGCCCGGGGCGCCTGGGTGGCACAGTCGGTTGGGCGTCCGACTTCAGCCAGGTCACGATCTCGCGGTCCGTGGGTTCGAGCCCCGCGTCGGGCTCTGGGCTGATGGCTCGGAGCCTGGAGCCTGCTTCCGGTTCTGTGTCTCCCTCTCTCTCTGCCCCTCCCCCGTTCATGCTCTGTCTCTCTCTGTCCCAAAAATAAATAAAAAACGTTGAAAAAAAAAAAAAGAATGGGCTAGGCCTATAGGTACCAAACTGAAAATATTTCTAAGATCTGTTAAATGAATCTCCACCATCCTCTTCGCACAGTGGGACTCAGGGTGTGTGACAAAGAACAGGTAGGAAAGGATGCAAAATACAAGAAACAGTAGATAGGCATTTGTTATCAGCTATCACATGTATCTTTTACATTTTTCCTAACCTTGGTTCAGAACAATGTCTTTCTCCTGTGCCACAGTTATGCATAGATGATCTCATTTTGTCTTCTCAGCCTACCCATGAGTAAACCTTCCTCTGAGTGATTGCCTGAAAGAGGTTAAGTGCCTTACCTAAGTTTGCATGGCTGGCACAAAACTCATCTCCAAGTTGAGTGCCCCTTGCAGAACACATGAAGTGGCATAGCCCGGTGTTCAGCACACAGTCTGAAAACAGATTGAGGAGGGCTCCAGGTCTGGTTCTACCACTTACATATGACTTCAACCAAGTGCTCATGACTTCCTTATCCTCTCATCTCTGAATTGCAAATTGCAAAACCAGCAACAGCTTCATGGGATCATCATGAGGACTAAAATGAGCTAATGCACATAAAGTGCTTACCATGGTGCCTGGCATGGAGTAATCACTCAACACATGAGCTATCTACCTATGTAGATTACTTGTAGCCCATTGCCTCTTACGCTCAGAGAATCCTAGGGGAAGTTAATACTCTAACTAGGGAAGATTCTGCTCTAACTAGGGAAGACTCTAACTTTCTCAACTAGGGAAAATTCTGTCCATATAGAGGGCATCTGGGAATAGGAGAAAGGCACCCTTGCGATTGTCCAGTGATGGGGGAGGGGCACTACTGGCGTGTAGTTGGTACATATGCCAGGTACCCTAAAATGTATATAAAGTCCAGGGGCGCCTGGGTGGCGCAGTCAGTTGAGCGTCCGACTTCAGCCAGGTCACGATCTCGCGGTCTGTGAGTTCGAGCCCCGCGTCAGGCTCTGGGCTGATGGCTCGGAGCCTGGAGCCTGTTTCCGATTCTGTGTCTCCCTCTCTCTCTGCCCCTCCCCCATTCATGCTCTGTCTCTCTCTGTCCCAGAAATAAATAAAAAAAAAAAAAAAAAAAAACAAACAAAAAAAATGTATATAAAGTCCTCTCCAAAACTAATTGTCCCACCCAAAATACTAATTTCCCCACCCTGTTGAGAAGCACTGGAACAGCTGAAGGAAAAAATAATGATGGCGATGTTGTACTCGTATTGTATTGTCTTTAATGAAACTAAAGAAATGTATTATTTTCACATTTGTTTCTAAACTTGCTCACTTCCCCCTCAATTAGAAACAAAGGGCTTCCTGGCAAGGACCAAAGGGGAATTAGAAGGCAATGCCCAGAGGCACCGCAGACCTGAGGTTCCTTCCTCTACAGGAATTAGGGGTTCCACAAACTCCTTTCTGATTTTTGCCTCACTTAGAGAAGTGTTAGAAGATATGCACTGACCTCTCTGTTTCTTGTTCTACAGCATAAAAATCAATGCCTTTTCATTTCCAAATACTTCATTAGCCTTTGTGCCTGGGGTGGGGATCAAGGCACTGACTAACCACGGCACTGCCAACATCAGCACCGACTGGGAGATCAACTCTCCACTCTTGTGAGTATCCCACTGAAAAAAGTCTGCCGCCATTCTGGGAAGAAGTGGAACAAAAACTGGAAGTACATAAATTTGGTGATGTTTTTGACATTAGGCTTATTTCCCTTAGCCATTAGCAGTCTTTCTCAAGAGCATTTTTTTTTTCCAAGAGAGATTTAAATCAGAATTATCTCTGTTGGGGGCTGGGGGGGGGGAGGTTGTGGGAGGACTGAAAAGCATCCATCCCCTGAAGGCAGAGCAAAATGTCATTTAAGATTTCCTAAGAGCTAGAAGGAATGAACACGTACTCAAGATTTCAGACCTTCAGTGAGTCTGTAGGATCTCAGGTGATTCCACATACTTCCCCATCCACAGGGGCAACTGATTAAGAGATGGGACCTTCGTACCTCACAAGGAGGTAAGAGGATAATAGTCAGCTGGAGCCCAATTGCACCCTCCTAGAGAAAGGAGGTATCACATTCAAGGTACGCTTGCAGACCACCTACTACATGTCTTGGGTGTAATGTTTAGGTCTGTCTTGGTTGGCATCCCAGAATGGCACATTCACTCATCCACTTGGTCATTCAACAACCATTTATTGAGTGCCTACCAAGTACCATTTATCCCCATCTCAAGAACTCCAATCCTGTAGACTGTAGAGGAATGATATATTCTGCCATAAGTAACATAGATTCAGGGTTCATTCATTTCTTCACTGACTCATCAGCCACCTATTAAGTGCTTATTCTGTGTGCTTATCCTGGAGACAAGGGAATGAATAATATACACTCCAGTCCCTCAGAGAGTTCATAGACTGCATCTGTCACATCCCCATCAGTGCCTGTCCTAAATAAGGCTATCCAGTGTTCTCTCTCTCCAAGCATTGTATACACATAGTGCTTGATAGGTGCTCAGCCACTGTGGGCACCAGAAAGCACTCAGAATAAAAAAGCTAAACTAACACTGTCACCACTGACATATTCATTGCTTCATTTGTTTAGTAAATCCATTCAGCACCTACTCTGCTCTGACCCATTATTGGTGCCAGGAATCCAGAGGTGACAAAGCCCTCCAGGAGCTTAGAGGCTGTGAGTAGTCAGAGAAATGATCCCTCTCTCCCCTGCCCAGGCCTGGGTAACCTTGCACTTTTTCTGTCAACAGCCAAGACACAGGAGGAGCTGATCTGTTTCTCTCTGGGGTCTACTTCACCGGTATCATTGTTCTTGCCCGAAATGACTTTGGTCACCCAATCCTGAAGCTCCAAGACTGCTACGCCCAAGTGAACCATGCCCACGTCTCATTTTCCGGAGAACTCAGGTGAGTGATAGCACCGTGGTAGGCGGTCGCTAGTCTGGGGCTGGATTCTCCAGCAGCGCAGGAAGAGGTTTATAACCGGCAGATAAAGTTCCTGAATAAGCCCATATTTTCTTTCTTCCCCAGTGTCCTGTACAACTCCTTCGCTGAGCCCATGGAGAAACCCATTTTAAAGAACTTAAATGAAATGGTAAGTCTTTAGAGGTGACATGGCCACAGTAAAATGCTCAGCAGCAGTTCTGCCATGCTTTACTTACTTCTTACTCAATAAACCTTTATTGAGCACCTACTGTATGCTAGGCATCATCCAAGGCACTTTCACACACATCCTCTGCGATTTAAGTTTCGCAAATGCCTAGCATGTCCTGTGGTAAGTGCTGGGGATGCAGAGATAAATAAAACAGCATTCCTGCCTTCAAGCGCTCACCACAGGATGTGGCAACAATCAGCAAGAGTTTATTTACTGTGTACCTACTGCATGCCCAGCACTAGGCTACAGGCTGTTGGGAATGTAAGAAAGGGTTTTAGGAAAACCCAACTCAGTCTTGTGGAAAAATAACTGAATGAGTATTTGAATTTAATACATAATTACATGATCAGTAGATTGAACCTCTTCAGAGGTTCAATTGATTGAACAGAGGCTGTTCAATCAACAGCCTCTTCAGAGGCTCAGAGAAATGGAAAGATTACATCAAAAGGACCTGAAAGTTTCCTGGGGCGGGGGGGCGGGGGTATTCTTTAGAGGACGGAGGACTTGAACTGGGCCTCGAGGTACACGTATGATTTCGATAGGTAAGGAGTGGGGGAGAAGAATGGTTATTTCCAGAAACACTATAAGTGACAAGGAGGTGCTTAATGAATGTTAGTGAGGAAATCAACATGCAAACACATTCAGCAGCTCGTCCAAGGGAATTACCCAGCTGGTCGAGGGACTCCGAAGTTTCACGGTCTTTCTCCACCCTCACTTGACTGGTGCTGAGTGCCAGCGCACATGTGTGTTAGAGAGTGACTGGGAAAGTGCTGTCCCGTTCACAGGCCCCACACTCCCCATGGTTCCCCCGTTCGAAACAAGACATGGTTCTTTGGCCTCTGACGGAAGCCACTAGTCAAGCCGGCCTGGAGTTTATGTATGATTTAGAGACCACGGATGCTTTGCTTCTAGTATTCCCTCTGTGCCATGGGAATATAGAAAAGAATGCTCATGCCACAACTATCTAGGTTTCCAATCCTAGTAATGTAACTCCTGGCAACTCCCGGAGGCTCTCTAAGCTTTGGCTTTCCCATCTGTGAATAGGCAACAGTGGCGCCCATCTCTCTGCACCATTGTGAGGCAATGGGGTTGAAACACAACAGCTGACATTTACTGAATACTTGCCATGTGCTGGGCAATTTTACGTGGATTACCTCAATTTCTACTCACAGCAACATTATTGAGTGGGTACAATTATCATCCCCATCTTCCAGATGGGGAAACTGTGGACAGAGTACAAACAACTTTGCCAAGGGTGCCAACCCCAGATGGTCAGGCTCCTGAGCCTCTGCTCGTAACCACCATGCTGAGAGCTTGGCACACGCCTGGCACACGGTGGCTTCGTAAAGATGAGCTTGAGTCTGATTCAGGATTGATTTGCCAACCAGAGGGATCTCAAGCCAGCCAAGTAGGAAAGTGGAGGCCCTGGCTGTAGCCTCTCCCAGCAGAGCACGGCACAGCAGGAAGGCAGCTGTTCCAGCAGCAGGTTTCTCAGGTGTGACCGCACTAGCAGGCACCAGGCACATGTCCCATCATGCCTCAGAGAGAAAAGCCAAGGCCTCATTCTTTTATGGGGCTAACTGGGTGTCGTCCTGGCTGCTCTGAAGTTTAGCCAGCATTCAATGACATGCCAGCCATACGTACGTAACGTGAGGCCCAGGGGCATCGACTAATTTCAGGAAAAGTCCCGGTGACCAAAGGGAGAATGTCTCCTAACCAGAAGGCCTTTGTTTGCAGGGCCTAAGCCATAAATAGAGGTTTCAAGTGCAATATGATAACCTGCAATTTTTTTATTCCTGTTGTGGCCAGCTGTGTCCCATTATCATGAATGAGGTGGAAGCCCTGAATGCCAACCTCAGCACGATAGAGGGTGAGTCCTAGAACTGCCTCTTTGGGATGGGTCTCTTCCCACCTTCACACTCTGGTGCTCTCCAGGTTTGCGTTTGAATGTGAGATCCCCCAGCTCTCCTGCCTGCTTTACGCTCTGCAAACTTGAGCCACGGGAAGCCTGTGTATAGGGCCTGCCCTTTTCTTTTTTTATATGTAGTTTTTAAAAAGTTTTATTTACTTTTGAGACATAGAGACAGAGTGTGAGCAGGGGAAGGGCAGAGAGAGGGGGAGACACAGAATCTGAAGCAGGCTCCAGGCTCTGAGCTATCCGCACAGAGCCCGACGCAGGGCTCAAATTCATGAACCATGAGATCATATCCTGAGCCAAAGTCTGACACTCAACCAATTGAGCCACCCAGGTGCCCCAGGCCTGCTCTTTTCTGCTGCTAACCAACTTCAGAGCAGGAGGCAGGGGGCTGCTGGCGACTAGGTGTGGGTCAGAGAATTAAACTGTCTCAGGCTTCAGTCCCAGCTCTGGCACTAAATCCATCCTCTTCAGGAGGATTAATGCCAATCTCCACTGAGTAATACACCCCTGACCCCGTTCTAACCCCTTCAGTGGCTCCTTTCTGCCTCCGGATCAAGTCCAAATGCTCTAACATGGTCTACAAGACCTGCCCACCATGCTCTGGCTAAAGTTACCTCTCTCAGCCTCACCTTGCACCTTTCTCTGCTCCAGCAATCAAACTGCTTCTACTGTCCCCGAGGCCCTTGCTTGGCTCACACTAACCGCCCCCCCCGCCTTCCCCTCCCCTCCACCCATTTATTCATTTAATATATATTTATTGAACACCCATTTCTTTGCTAGCACTGAGCTAAGCCCTGAGGGGTCTGGTCCCTTCTACTTGCTGCTCCTGAGCCATCCCTTATCCTGTCCACTCCTTGTTATCTTTTAAGGCTCAGCTCAGACATAGTCTCCTCCAGCAGGTCTTACCTGATAGCCTGTACCCCAAGGTTTTGCCTCCTCTATGCTCACATGATACTTTGGGTGTATCTCTCTCTTTGCACTCTATTTGTTCATTCACCAAAGTTGTCCTGAGAACCTGTTACAGGCTGGATGCTGTTCTTGGTGCTGGGAATGCAGCAGTAAGCCCAGGAGATAGAAATCCCTGCCCTCTTCGGACTAGTCAGAGGAGACAGACAGCAAGATGGGGACTAGTCAGAGGAGACAGACAGCAAGCAAGATAACAAGTAAAATCTATGATACTGATACAATAAGTGATAAGAAGAAAGATAAAGCAGAGAAGGAGCTGCAAAGGCATTTCTGTTAAAAGAGCTTGGCCAGGAAAGACATCACTGAGCATGCGACATCACAGTAAGAATTTGAATGGAGTAGGGAGTGTGCCACTCCCAGATCTGGACAGAGAACACTCCAGGTAGAGGAAACCGCAAGCACAGAGGCCCATGTGGGAGCATACCAAGTATGTCGGGGAAACTACGAGGAGGCCATACTGGGAGTAGAGGGTGTGGGA
This sequence comes from Neofelis nebulosa, assembly GCF_028018385.1. Lineage (NCBI taxonomy): Eukaryota > Metazoa > Chordata > Mammalia > Carnivora > Felidae > Neofelis > Neofelis nebulosa. Next base: position 14,859,662 of record NC_080789.1, read on the forward strand.
GGGAAAGCAGCCAGAGATGAGGTCAGAAAGGGAGAAACCAATGGTCAGGTCTTCCAAGCTCTGCAGGTCAATACAAAGGCTGGCTCTTAGTCTGAGATGAAGATCTTTGGGAGAGTTCGGAGCAAGGCTTGCATGACCCGACTTATATTGTAAGAAGCTCACTCTGGCTTCCATCTATTAACAACAGACAGAAAGGGGGCAAGGGTGGAAGCAGGGAGACCACTTAAGAGGCTCCTGCAATGACCTATGAGTAATGATGGCAGTTGGCCTGGATGGAGTAATGAAGACATAGGACACATTCAGGTTCTGGATGTTCTTTGAAGGTAGGGACAGTGGTATTTGCTGACACCCTGAATGTGCATCATGAAGGGAGTCAAGGACAACCCCAGGTTTTCACCTGAGCAACTAGAAAATTGGAATAGTGGAATGGCCATTTGCCAAGGTGGGGTAGACTGTAAGCATAAGTCTGTAGAGGAGCTCGGTTTTAGACCTGCTCTCACTGTATTGTAATTTCCTGTTCATATGTCTGACTCTTCCCTCAGACGATGAGGTCCACAAGCACAGGCACTCTCTGACGATGTCCCCAGCACTAGGAATAGTGCCTAACCTGCACTCGGTGAATGAATATGAGGCCAATGAAGGGATGCATGGTGGTTGAACAAGTGGATCAGAGTGGGTGCAGATGGATGAAGATTGGGGAGGTCAGGAAAGAGAAAGATGTAGTAAGGAAAGAAGTGGTCAAGGACTCATGTTCTAGCTTCCCATGGGCAAGTTTCTCTATTCGTGGGAACCTCACTGTCTCACCTGTAAAATGGGCATGGTCCTGCTCCCCTCCTAGCATGGTGATGGGATCTGTTCAGACTGTGAATTTAAAAGCATTTTAGAAACTGTAGTGACATAGGGCAGCATTAGGCCCTCACCTTGCAAGTCCCTTCATCTCTGCTTCTTTCTTATCACCACCCATGGAATAAACCAAGCATGGCGCGCAAGAGGAGAAGATGTGGTTCTCAGATGCCTTCCTCTGGAACAGGGAGGGGGTCTTCGTATCACAGAACACAAGGTGGTGGTCAGGAGAGCAGCTCTCCCAGGCCAGGCTGGAACCCCGAGCGCCACACCCCTGTGTGTACAACCCGCCTCAGACTCTGAGATCATGCTTCCTGCGAACCCCACCTACTATCCCCTGGTCCCCTGGCCTTCTGCTGTGCTCTGAAAATTATAATACAAAACATGAATTGAATTAATAGATTCTGCATGAAAATTTTCTTGGCCTCTTTAACTTAGGGAATTTTATTCCTGTCTATCTGTCTCTCTCAATATTTCTTTCTAAAGATTATTTCTAATTATAATAATAATACATATTCATTGTAAAAGCTTAAAGTTCTAGCTATATAGAAGGCTATAATATAGAACTTGAAAGCCTCTCTTTATACCAGCCTAATATATGCAGTTTAATATTAATAAGTGAATTTTATTTGTCTAATTTTCTTTTTTTAATGTTTTTTTTAAATTTTATTTATTTTGAGAGAGAGAGAGTGAGCGAGCAGGGGAGAGGCAGAGAAAGGGGGAGAGAGAGAATCCCAAGCAGGCTCCATTCTGTCAGCGCAGAGTCTGATGCAGGGCTTGAACTCACAAACCACGAGATCATGACCTGAGCCGAAATCAGGAGACAGACGCTTAACCAACTGAGCTGCCCAGGCACCCCTGTCTAATTTTCTCTTTTAAAAAGAAGTATATATGCATTGTGTTCGTGTGTGTGTGTGTGTGTGTGTGTGTGTGTGTGTGTGTGTGTGTATAAAAGGCTATACTTGGGGTGCCTGGGTGGCTCAGTCGGTTGAGTGTCCAACTCTTGACATTGGCTCAGGTCATAACCTCACCATGTTGGGGCTCTGCACTGACAGTGCGGAACCTGCTTGGGATTCTCTCTCCCTCTCTCTCTCTCTCTCTGCCCCTCCCCTGCTACTGCTCACTCTCTGTCTCTCAAAATAAATAAATAAACTTAAAAAAAAGGCTATCCAACAACATTTTACTAATGTTTCCTTCAGTGTAATGTGATTAAGAAGGGTTTTTACTTTCTTCTTTTGACTTACCTACTTATCCTGTGTTTTGAAAAGTGAGCATGTATTACTTATAAATAAGGGTAATTCATTATTTTGAATAACAGAGAATTAAAATTATGTTGTTCTGGATGGATAATAATCATTTGCCATACTATGCTTTTAATATAAATTTTATTTTGTATTTGTTTTTTAGTTTTAACCAAGATAGACAACTATACTCTCCTGGATTATTCCCTAATCAGTTCTCCAGAAATTACTGAGAATTACATCGACCTGAATTTGAAGGTAACTTTATCATCATCAGAATTCTCATCCTGGCTCTCAACCACCAATATTCGAAGAACAAATATTATGTGCAAAAGGAAATATAACTACATATCTTTCATATAATTTAATTTCCCTTCAAGCAATTCCCTCATGTTTATGCTCTTTCAAAAGACTATTCAACATTTTCTTGATTGTATTACCCAACACATGTCTAGTGTTGGGTATCATGGAAAGTATCATGATGTCTTTGTTTCTGGGCACAGGTCTGATGCTAAGGGGAAGGAGGTAGAGTGGTTCTATGTGTATCAGAACTTAATACATCAGTAGATCATATGTATCGATACTCCTATTCCTGACCGGTTAGTCAATTTAACTGAGGGATGTTGACCTTGGTCAGGCCCATTCACAGATGAAAATGGTGTTTGCTGATTCTGGAAAAGAGATTAATTGTCTTTATGTTTAGTTTTGCCCCAAAGTTAATATCATTGTTTTCTTAAGCGCATATTGACTTTTATTTCAATTACTGAGAGTCATTCAAATCAGTTAAATGTTACTCAAGGCATATTTTGTGATAACACCACATAGCTAATGAGGGCAGCATTAGGAATGCCACAAAGATGCTTTAACCCATTGAGAGTCCTGGGTCCTTCTGAGTCTCACTGTGACACCCCAGATGCTCGCTAGTCATAGAGTTTGAAGGTGGAGGGTTTGGTATCTCTACGTGGCACCTCAGGAACTATGCAGAGCTGTATATCCAGTTAAATGCACCTGCCTTCCTTTTTCTGGGAGAAGGTCACATCCCAGGATGGACAGACATGTCCATATCTGCTCAAGAAGTTAGCAGAGCTGCGAAACCAAAGTCGCTGGTCAGGGAGTCAGAAGGCCTTGTCGTCTTTTAATCCCCAGAGAGTTTCTGGTATTTTCCTGATTCTGACATGAGTGGACCCATTGTCTTTAGTGCTGTATGTCTGAGTCTTCACCTGATACATTGATGATCTTTCTCTCTGTTTTCCCACAGGGCGTAGTCTACCCACTGGAAGACCTCACTGACCCTCCCTTCTTGCCAGTTCCCTTTGTGCTGCCGGAACGCAGTGACTCTATGTTGTATGTTGGAATCTCTGAGTTTTTCTTTAAATCTGCATCCTTTGCTTACTTTACAGCTGGAGCCTTCAACGTCACTCTCTCCACGAAAGAGGTGAGGAGAGTTAATGGATAGTGACAATCAGCGCCAGCATTTAGTCTTATTATAAGTAGCCCGTTACAGGAATTTTAAGTCATAATTTCTATTTCCTGGGCCTTTTTAGACCCTCAATCCTACCAGCACATGAATGAAGTAATTGTTAATTTAATGTTTTTATTAACTGGAAGTTGTTGGGTTTCCAGTTCTGCTATTTTCAGTTTTGTGTGATACCAGGCCACTGTTCTAGAATGATCTTAAATAAGGCCAGGACTCTCCTCACCACTTATGACCTGTGACTTCGGGCACTTTCAATTTATTTAACTTCTCTGTGCCAGAGTGTCATCATTTGGAAAATGGGGATAATAATAATTCCATTCTCCTAAAGTTGCTGTGGACATTAGGGAGGTTTAAATACACGTAAAGCATTCAGAGCAATGCCTAGCACAGAGTAAGTGTTGCTTATTATCTTTATTGTTATTATGGCTTGTGTTATGCCTACACAAAGAGGAGAAATTGTTGGTAATTGCAACCGATTTATCTATAATGACTGGTAATAGTACACATACTCATGGATTCTCTTTCCCGTGCCCCTCCCTTTTATGATGAGAATACTCTCTCCAGTCAACCAACAACTTTTATCAAGCATCCCTTACTAATCTTTTTATTCCATGGGTCCTAATTATACAAATGGTTATAAAACTTGTGTTCAAAACAGTAGGTGTGGCCACACCAGCTACCATAGAGTGCCGAGAATTAGAAAGGTTTAGCTTCAGATTTGAAAACCATTCATCTGTGAAGATAAATTACTTAAGCATCCTTTGTCTCGGTAATCTCTGAAAAGGTGGGCAATAATACAAGACTTATTGTTAACCACTGTAGAATGTTTACACATGGATCATACATGTATGACATACACAGTGTTGCCAAAGTTAAAAGGCACTCACTCAAAAGGAAAGTAATTACTCCAAAGGAACGTACTTCATGTGTGACCTTGGACAAGTCACTTTATTTCTCTGGGCCTCAGATTTCCTGTGGTTGGGCTATAAAGTGATAAGCTACCTTTAAACACTAATCATTTGTTGGTATAACAACTTCATGATTCCTAAAAATATAAGGAAATCTAGGCTTTCCCTGAAAAGAGAACCCAGGTAAAAATCTTACAGTGACATGATGGTCTTGATTTTCCAGATTTCCAACCATTTGGTTCAAAACTCTCAAGGTGTTGGCAACGTGCTCTCCAGGGTGAGTGCTGAGGGTTCAACTCCTAGATAGTTCTGGAAGGTTCGTGGGTTCTTTCTATTCCTTTCTGGTCCAAACCTGAATCCATTTTTCCATTCTGAAGAGGTTTTCTTTTCTTTTAATAAAATTTCCACAAATATTTATGAAACAAGTTAATATTAAAGGCATTATAAGTTTACAAAATAAATCAACTCTCCCTTCCATAAGGTTCCACCACACATCTGAAATAATTGGCTTAAATGGGAAATGAGGGAATAGTGCCCATGTTTGTACCTTTCGTGAAGCAACTATTAATCTCGTGCCTTTGTAGCACCTGCATTTGGACATAGTGTACTGAAAGGTTCAGGTTTGCTCTGAGAACAGAGAGATGTTCATAGAGCATCCTGGCTTTAGAGCAAGGATCTTGAGTCAGACAGTCCTAGATTTGAATCCCAGTTCTTCACTTGGAAGTTAAGGAAATTATTTAACCAAAGAAGACTCACTGTCTTCAGCTATGAAACAGGGATTCTGATAAAACCTGCCCACAGGGACTTTGTGAAGATTAAACCAGATAATTCTGATATGTTCAGTGAATGTCAACTGCTGGTATTCTTTGTTTTTTGTGTGGTATTGTTATAATTATTGAAGAGATTTGTTCCTAACTGCATGATGTAAGATTTAATCACCCCCATGCCACCCTGAACTGGTGATTTTCCCTCATCAACTCAACCCCCTTCTCCACTTCTTTCCCTGGACATGGGCAGATCGCAGAGATCTACATCTTGTCCCAGCCCTTCTTGGTACGAGTCATGGCAACGGAGCCTCCCGTGATCAGTTTACTACCGGGTAATTTCACCCTGGACATCCCTGCCTCCATCATGATCCTCACCCAGTCCAAGAACTCAACTGCTGAAGCCATCGTTTCCATGGACTTTGTAAGCCTGTGGGGGCAGGAGGGCAGACTGTGGACACAAGTCATGTTCCTACAGTGGGCCACTGACCAGCAGTGTTATACTCATTGTTTAGGGGCATGAGATCTGATGCGTCAGTTAGTGGTGAGGACAGGAGTGAGACTGGGGTGGGGGAAGTGTGGGAGGCCAGTGCTCATACCCCCTATGTGGTAAAATAACCTCTTCCCTTCCTCAGCTTCCTGTGTGCCATTCTCTCACTTCAGCTACATTGATAGCTGACTTTCTTTTTTCCCCAAAATAAATCAGGGTGGAAATGAAGGTTATTTAAGTAGATGAAGGCCAAATGCAACCCAATGGAAAGGGACTAATACACTGAATCCAAGTGAAATGTCACGCACACACACACACACATATACACACAAACACACGCATGCACACACAAACACACAGTACATGGAGAAGAGAGATTGGGGGAAAATAGAAAAATAATTTAAGAGAGGTCCCTAAAAAGTCTTTATAATTATTTTTCCTACCTGCAAGACAGCATTTACAGAGCTATTTTTTTTCTAGTACCTCTAGGAATGAAAGGGAAAGTAGAGCTTACAATATTTCCATTTCTTGTTTCCAAATAAGAAATGATATTTGTGGCCAAAACAGACAGATTCAGTTCTCTTAGTGATGAATGCTTTTGTTATCTCCAGGTTGCCAGTACCAGTGTTGGCCTGGTTATTTTGGGACAAAGACTGGTCTGCTCATTGTCTCTGAACAGGTAAGTTTAATTGATTTGAGTGTTGAAATCCTTAGTAATAAGTGAGTCAGCAGACCATAGAGACAAAGTGAATATTAACAGAGCAAGTGAAGTTACCATTGGCTAGAACATGAATCACACAGGCACTTCTCCTGTAATGACCCAGATAATTTCAAAGTATGGGCTTCACTAAAAACTGTGCTGTGGATTTTTCTTTTTCCTTCCCATTAGATAATATTCAGATAAAATAGGGAGCCATATAATTGTAAATATAAATCCATAATATAAATTCACATTCTAATGGTACACCAGTATAAATTAATGTTCCTCTTCAACCATTTCAGAAAGCATGCTGTTGAGGAAAGAGCATGAAACTTTGAGGTCAAGGAACAAAGTGTCAAATATCTGGTCATTTGTTCCATCACCATGATCAAGTCTGTTAACGGCTTTGAGACTCAGTCTCCTTGTCTGTAAAATACTGACGTTGGACTGGGGCATTGCCGAGGTAGTTTCAGTCTCTGAAACTCCAACCCCATTACTAGAATGTAGAGTTTAACAAAACCATGCCCCATAGCCTAGCTGGCTCTCAAATGAATGCCATGCAGTGTGAAAGGGATTCAGCAGGTCATATACATAGACCATTGGACAGTAATTCCCATTTGGAAGAACTGTCTGCAAAGCCCATTTTCCTCTGCCCTGTGAGGCAGATAGTTGAAGCCATGAATCAAACTTCCTGGGGGGAGGGGACATGATATTTGGAATGATTAGAGGGCCCAGACTAAATCCATGGAAGGAAGATGAAAAGCTATAAACAGGCCAGAGAAAGCAGAGTCTGGGAAGAACAGGAAACCGACAGAAGGGAAAAGTAAGTCAATAACCATAAGTCAACTGGATGGTTATGAAGACTATTGCAGAAACATAGTAGATGCTTTCAATAAAATGACACTAAATGGAACAAACAGAATACAAAACTGCATAAACACAGCACTCAGCTGTGTAAAATAACTTTCCATCCAGACAAGAAAGTGAATCACAGATGTAGAGTTATGTTAGGATATGAGATTGAGTGGGTTTTTCTCCTTAAAATTCTCTCTGTAACTATATTGTTTTCGCAATAAAAGGAACAACAACAAAAAAGGTAGTATGGTTTCCCAGAGAGAAAAGATTTCAAAAAGGCTTTATTATGTTTTACCCAGCTCTGCAATGCAGGACTAATTTCTGCATTAGTCTCAAAAGGCACAGATCCTAGAGCCCATGGATGCCTTAGAGACCCATGAAAATGTTTTGATATATTTTGAAAGAAGAATTAGAAAATGAATACAATCCAGGTTGGATTATACTTATCTTTATAACAACACGGTCTTCAAATATGATTTTTAATATTTTTTTAGGGAGGGAGGGCTCCTGGAGGCAAAAGTGCCTGAGGGCCCCCGAAGTCATAACTTGGTCCTGTCTCCACAAGGTCAAGGCTGATGAAACTCTAAACCTTGATGGGTCATCTTTGAAATGGCATCTTTTAATAGCTGAGGGGCTGGAAGCCAGAGAGCAGGAGAGGAGGAGGGGGAGGGTGGCAGCTGAGGGGTAGGAGCTAGGCCAGGAGAAAAAGCAGAGAATTCGCACTTCAGTTTGCCTGCGCAGCACTGCCACAAGTATTGGGGAGCCCTCCGTCTGCAGCCTGAGGACAGGGCTGCTAGGAAAGGGGGCCTGGAAATCTGGGGGAATGGGGAAGAATGGGGGCAAGGCCACTAATTGAGGCAGCAAGCTCTTGAGAAGGGAGAAACCCCATTTGTACTTGAGCAGGACTTTGGTTTACCGACAGGATTTGGAGGAAGGATTTAGTAAGGATGGGGCCTCAGGCTTGTGGCAAGAGGTAGGACAGACCTTAAGGAGCAGAGAGACTAGGTTCACTTCTCTGCTTAAATCGTGCTGACTCTCATCTCCAGTGTTCCTACTGGTAAGAAACTGCACGTTCAGAGGACATTAGGTTTATTTATGGGGAATAACTGCAAAAATGGATTACAAACTGCTAAGTTCACATCATCCAAAGAAACATGTGGATCCATTCTCCAGCTTCCTACAGCCCACAAGCGAGCTTTGACCTGGCAGGCACAAGCTGAAATCAAGACTCCTGCCTTCCTGGAGTCTCACCTTCCTCCCCACCTACCTCCCACCCCCGACGACCACCCCATTCCCCTGCTATCCCTATTAGATTTTCCTGCTGGGGAGGCTTCTTGCACCTTAGGCTTCCTGAGGCCTTAGTGGGGTCTGAGCAGAACTGGATACATAATTCGCAAAGCCCCACACAAAATGAAAATGTGGAGCCCCTTTCCAAAAACTTATGAAGAATGTCCAGATGGAGACAGCAAGGCATTAAACCAAGTGTGGGCCCTTCTGAGTGAGGCACTGTCCCACTGCACAGGTCACCAGCATTGAGTCTGCAGGTGGCTCCTGCAGGGGGTGCCATGGCAAACCTGGGGCAGTCAGAAGACAGTGGGCAAGGCAGATGGGCCAGGCATCACTCAGTCCCAAGGCAGCTGATACAAGGCTTTGCAGAGGAGCAGAGTCTGTGCTGAAGGAGTGCCTTGGCCTTTGGCTACGAGAATGGCAGCCCGACCTCCCCCACGACTGCCCCAGCCAGCGCCTCCTCTCCCGGTTCCACAAGCAGTGCTTTTCCAGATGGAAGGCCTGATTTGGTCTTAGGTGATTTCAGAGAGACACAGCACCGAGAGGTGTAAAGGAGGTAGAGATCAGTGAAGCATCCCTGATAAGAACCTGAGAAACAGGGTCTACAAAACAGGCTCCCAGAACACCAACCCCCAAAACATCTTTCTAAACATCCCCTGCCTGAATGTGTCTCCTTCTAGAGCTGCTCACTGCTGGCTACGTAGACAGGAGACACAGAAATTGAGGCGAATCCAGTGTGGTGAGTTTAAAGAGGCAGTGAGAGGGGTGCCTGTGTGGCTCAGTAGGGTGAGCATCCATCTTGGGCTCAGGTCATGATCTCACAGTTCGTGGGATTGAGCCCTGCATCAGGCTCTGTGCTGACAGCTCGGAGCCTGGAGCCTGCTTCGGATTCTATGTCTCCCTCTCTCTCTCTGCTCCTTCCTTGTTCACTCTCTGTCTCTGTCTGTGTCTCTGTCTCTGTCTCTCTCTCTCTCTCTCTCTCTCAAAGATAAATATGCATTAAATTTTAAAAAATAAAATAAAATAAAATAGGCAGTGAGATCACGGGCTTTGGAGTCAGACTAGTTAGTTCAGATCCCCACCCTGCCATTCATTAGCTGTGGGATCTCAGGCAAGTTACTTAACCTCTCTGAGCCTCCATTTTCTTCTCTATAAAATTAGGATATAATGTAAACCACTTCAGGGAGTTATTGTAAGGAATACATGAGTTAATACATGTAAAGTGCGTGTGAAGTGTTCAAGAAGGTTGGCTATGGCTATTATTTAAAATTTGGGGCCGGGGCGCCTGGGTGGCGCAGTCGGTTAAGCGTCCGACTTCAGCCAGGTCACGATCTCGCGGACTGTGAGTTCGAGCCCCGCGTCAGGCTCTGGGCTGATGGCTCGGAGCCTGGAGCCTGTTTCCAATTCTGTGTCTCCCTCTCTCTCTGCCCCTCCCCCGTTCATGCTCTGTCTCTCTCTGTCCCAAAAATAAATTAAAAAAAAATAATAAAAAAAATAAAAAAATAAAATTTGGGGCTGGCCTCAGCCAGGGGAAGGAGGTGCTCAATTATGAAAAATCATTTAAGAGTCAGGAAACACCTCATTGCCCTGTCTCCTGACCACTGATGGCAATTGGAGAAATTGCCTTTTATTTTACTATTCATGGTTACTTTTTAAATTTTTTTTTAATGTTTATTTCTTTTTGAGAGAGAGAGACACACAGAGCACAAGTGGGGAAGGGGCAGAGACAGAGGGAGACACAGAATCCGAAGCAGGCTCCAGGCTCCAAGCTGTCAGCACAGAGCCTGACATGGGGCTTGAACCCACAAACTGTGAGATCATGACCTGAGCTGAAGTCAGATGCTCAACTGACTGAGCCACCTTGGCGCCCCTATGGCTACTTTATTATTGAGGCTTTGCCATCTACTGGTCCCAGGCCAACAACTTCACCTGTATTACTTCATTTAAACCTCACAACCCTGTATCTCTAGGAGCTGGCACAGTGTTCAATTCATGTCTGAGACTGAATGAATAGACCTGGAGGTAGCTTATCACCCTGTTTTACAGTTTGTAGAGTTTCACAGGTCACAGAGCTATTAAAGAGCAGAGCCAGAACTTGAACCTGGGTGAGCAGTTTTCACACCCATGAGAGTTCAACTTAAGACATTATACTGCCTTTGATGTGGTGCATAGCCAAGACTTAGAAGATTTAGACAGCAAATACCCTTGTCCAGAAGAGGAACCCATGCGTGTGGAGTCACACAAAATTGAAGCAGGCAGTGTGTCCTTTCTCAAAGTTAAGAATTGATAACAGAGAAGCCGCTGGCAGTGGGTGACCTGTGATGGAAAAAGCACACCACCCTTTTCTCACTGCATTGAGAAATGGAGTGAAGGAAAAAATAAAGAAAGCAAAAGCAGGGATTACTAAGTAATCAACTTGACCTCTATGGGTATGTCTAATTAAGAGCACAGCCCCGTGGTCAGGCTTATCTGATTGTGAATTCCACCTCAGTCATTTGCTAGCTGTGTGACCCTGAGCAAGTTAATTAACCTCTCTGTTTCAGTTTCCTCATCAGCAAAACAGAGCACCTATCCACAGAGCTATTGTATGGGTAGATGAGAACCCATTCAATGAGAAAAACACGATGTTCTGCACATAATTGGGACTCAAGAAATATTCGTTACTACTAGTGGTGGTATTCTATTCTCTTTCCACCTTCTAAGATCACATTTTGACCAAATAAGAGGGAGAAATTGATCCCAAGAGACATGACAAGTCAGGACAGCCTTAAAAGCTATAGAATTGGCCTTCACAATCATAAACCAGATTTGTACCGGTCCATCTACAACTGAGGCTTTTATTCCAAACACAGTTCTATTTCAATGCTTTTTTTTTTTTTTTTTTTGGTCTCCATACAGGTGACTTAATTCTAACCCTTTTTCTTAATCACATGCAAAGCTCAAGGCAATCAGGTATACATTATTGTTGAACCATTTAGAACATTGGAAAAATTTTGACATTGACACGACTGAGGCATCGGACTCTCCCAAACTGCACCTCACACCAGTAATATCAAAACACACACACACACACACACACACACACACACCCCACCCCACCCCACAACCCCTCCCAGCCAACACCATCAGAGAATGCAAATATAGCTGGCCACAAGCAGATAGTGTCACCACCCAGTCCTACCCCTCACATCTGGGGCAGATAAACATTTCCCAATGTGAGCCCTCTGGAGAGAAACCCAGAAAAGAAAACAGGTCTGGAAGGATGGATTCAGTTTCTGTTGGAACAGTGCTTTCAACAGTCCATCAGAGCTGGGGCTTGGCACCCGGGCTGACCGCCATCGCCACCCTTCCTCTGAGGTTGTGGGGAAGCCTGGGCACAAGAGTGCCATAGGAGGACACCCTATCAGAGGAGGAAACCCCAAACGACTCCTTCCCCTTCTCCCAGACTTGTTGGGGCAATTTCCAGTCTGCAGAAGGCAATAAAGATAAAACATCAGGGAACTCTTCCTCATCAAGAGCGTTCTACAATACTGGAATGGGCTCAACACATTCCTCGCTTTAAAATCTTTCATTGTTGGGTTAAATCCACAGCCTGGGGTTGTCAAGCTCTTCAACGACCTTCCAAGCCAGCCAATCTTACCTCTCACAGCTCCTTAAAATGAACATTCTGCTTTAGACTGGCTCATCCTCAGAGTGACCCCAATTCCAATAAACAATTCCCACCCATCCTTTATCTGCTCATTTATCTATAGTCAATTCAATGAGAATTTACTGAGCACCTATTATGTGCTCTACACTGCTCTTGATACAGGGAGTAGAGAAAAAGGCAATTGTTTCTACCTTCCATGTCCATAGCCTGGTAAGAGAAACACTCAGATTAAAAGGCAAAAAATGGGGGTGGGGGGTGCCTGGGTAACTCAGTTAACCATTGTTATAAGATTTTGAGTGCAAAGATTGATTTTCAATGTCGGCTGTGGCCACAGCGTTGGAGGACTGGCATTGTGAGTGCCCGTACTTTGATCCACTTGAACTTCATTCTGTCCTATTTGCTATATCGACCCAGATCACGACCCCACCATCATCTGACATGCTTAAGAGTTTGCACTTTTGCTCCGGTTTTCAATCAGGGCAGTAAACCTTCTCCAAAACTTTTTAAATAGGCTCTACCCTTATATGTCTGCAAGGTAGGGCTATTTGAGCTCCCTTTCTCCCCAACTCTGTGGTTCTGTAATCGAACGAGTTTCTAGTAGGGGCACCTGGGTGGCTCATTCAGTTAAGCCACTGACTTCCTCTCAGGGCATGATCTCACGGTTTGTGAGTTGGAGCCCCGCGTTGGGCTCTGTGCTGACAGCTCAGAGCCTGGAGCCTGCTCCAGATTCTGTGTCTGCCTCTCTCTCTGCCCCTCACCCGCTCACGCTCTGTCTCTGCCTCTCTCTCAAAAATAAATAAACATTTTAAAAATAAAAAAAAAAAATTAGTTCCTAGTAGTTGTGCTTTAAGCAACAGGTTAGGGGCTCCCTACAGAATGAAAGGTCAAAACTGTGAACTCGGTCGCCACCTAGTGGCCGTAGTTGCGCTTGCGTGTTTTTCGGAACGAGGGCCCAGCGTTTTTGCTCTTTGCTCCACCTGTTTCTCTGCAGCTAGTAGGACGTGTCCATTAGCAAACTAACCTGGTAAGTATGCCTAGAGAACTAGGAAGCAGATAGAAGAAAGATGGCCTTAGGAGGAAAGGGTAATCAGTTCATGGGAAACTCCAGACAAGCTCTACTCACAGCAGGTGATCCTGAGACAGCCAGTCGTGGCTTGAAGTTGTGATGACAGAAATTCCAAGTGTGGAGCTCCTGGCTGGCTCAGTCAGATCATGCAACCCTTGATCTCAGGGTTGTAAGTTCAAGTCCCATGTTGGGTATAGAGATAACTTAAGAGATTACTCAAAAATAAAGTATTTAAGAAAAGAAAGAAAGAAAGAAAGAAAGAAAGAAAGAAAGAGAAAGAAAGAAAGAAGGAAAGAAGGAAAGAAGGAAAGAAAAGAAAGGAAAGAAAGAAAGAAAAGAAAGAAATTTACAGTGTTCCACCTCTCAGTCAGATGACTTTCTAAAACCTGGCCTAGGTTGCCCATCATAAATGGCAGTTTGGCCAAGAGGAGACACTTCTCCTCCTCACATTTCTCTGGCAATGCCTTCAAGTGTTTGTTCGACTGCTCACCTTCCTCCTTTAAAGATGCCCTATACTCTGGTTTCTCTTCAGATCGCATAAATCTTTCGCCTTTTACTAAAGATGCCCTAAGGGTTCTGGTCTTCGCTTCCCACTGAGATCCACTTGAGCCACGGTGCCACTGATGCCATCTCTGATCCCTGTCAGATCCAACCGCCTTTTTTGGTTGTTACTCTTGCCTGTCACTTTGAAGCAATCTCAAAACTTAATTCATAATAACAGGATATTGGCCGATAACAAGCAAGCTTACCTCTTCTATTAATATCTTTCCGCTCCTTAAATGTAATAACATAAAGATGCCTGGCAGAAGTAACACCGGAATTAAATCTTAAGCAATTAAAAGGAGTTAACCAAAGAAAAGGGGAGGGCCAACTTCAGAAAGAGGGAACAGCATGAGCGAAAAGCATGGAGGCCAGAAACATGGAATATGCAAGGAAATACTTTACAGTTGTTTTAAGATCTTTATGACCTTATCTACTCTAATTTTGGAGAATCCAGCCCAAAATATGTTGCATATATTCAAGTGCATTATTCCACATTTAGTATCTTCTAATTTTACCCATGAGTGGAGTTGAGTTAAAGTGCTGAGTGGCCATAATGTTACTGGTTGTGGGCATGTGTTAATTTTAGTTATTCACGATTTTTTGTTATGTGTTCTAAAGCCAATATATTTTTTTAACCTCAGATATATGGTGCCTGATTAATAAAACAGCATAGCACTAAGCAGTTCAGAGTTCTTGAATATAAAGTTCAAGGTGGAGAATGAACAGAAGTGAGAGCAGAGAGACTACTGGACACCAGAAAACAGAAAAGCTTGTGTGCCATATAAGTGAGTTGAATTCTATCACAAGCCATTAAAGAATATTGAACAGGAGCGTGTCCTCATCAGACATCCCTGTCATATAGCTGACTCTGGGCATGGTGTGGAAGACAGATTGGAGATCAGACTGGAGACAGGGAGAGGCATTAGAAGGCTGATGCAGAAGTAAAGCTCTGTACCTGGGCAAAAGTGAGCCATGGAAAGCTAAGGGGAAAAGCAACGTAAGACAATATCCTACAATGGAAGGGAGGTTTGGGATGGCCATCCAGAGATCTGAGTTCTGGTCCTAAATCTGCCATTAATATTTCCCCTCTTTGGGCCTCAGTTTCCCCATCTTTGAAATGATGGGATCCTCCCTGTTGACTACTGCTTCATATTACTATTACTATGCACAGAAAATCAAATGTGTACTCTGGGGGTTCAGACCAAGAAATTGTGCACACTATTTCTCCCCACCAAGTACTGACCAAGCCCCACCTTGCTTAGCTTCAGAGATCAGATGACACCGGGCACATTCAGGGTGGTATGGCTGGAGACTGAAAACTGTTTCTGAAGATTGTGCTGCATTAGAGTTGCCATCAGTAAGTCCCATATAGCAAATGCACTTGAGAAATCCATCCTGGTTACAAACCTAAGCCTTCTGCTACTCCTGCTCTGCTTCTTAAGTAGCAAATACAGGGATAAAGATGTAATAGAACATTATATCCTTACAAGTCTGTGCATCTTTTTTTTTAAGTAGTGGCTTAGGGACCTTAAAAAAAAATACCCTTTCCTTTTTGTGCCTTTCTACTGAGGTGGTCGTTTTTAAATCTTCCATCCTTTAAAATTTTCCTGTTTGTTTTGTTTTGTTTCAGATTCCGCCTCTCTTTACCAGAGTCCAATCGCAGCAACATTGAGGTAGGAGTCAAAGCTCTCAGGGTTCTCTGTCAAGGGAAAACTGAGAATTTTCCTATATTGTAGCTGGATGACTGTTTTCTAAGCCCCTGAGTACTTAGTTTCCCCTTGAACATAGGTTTTAACTTTAAAATTCCTCGTGTAGCTACTTGTCTACCAACTCCATTAACTTTTAAACAGGACAGGAACTCTCCAATTCACTTTTATCTATTCAGAAAGACTTAAAATAACTTTTTTAAAACTAAGACCTATGTAATGTGGGAGAAAAAAAAACAGGCATTTTCAGGGACATTTCATTGTTTGGATAAAGAATCTTTAAGAATTAAATATAAGATCCAAACTCCCAAAGATGAGGCTATCTGTAAATTCTTAGGCCATGATTAAGTTTGCTCTTTGAAGCCTTTCTAGCCATCTCCTAAAATCGTATCAAGGCTGGTCGTGCAGATACCTTTTTGGGGGCCCCAGCCTGGTGACCTCCTGATTGGAAGAGTATTATCTCATGGAAACAAGCCCCTCCCCAAACTTCCGGGAGATCATCCAAATCACTAATTGATGTCCCTATGCTCATGGTACACATAATCCAGAGCAGTGGTTCTCACCTAAGTCCAGTTTTGCCTCCCCCGCCCTGGGGACATTTGGCAATGTCTGAAGACATTTTTTGGTTGTCACAATCTGGGGGGTGTTATAAGCACTTAGTGAGTAGAGGCCAAGGATGCTGCTTAACATCCCACAGTGCACAGGACAACCCCCACAGCAGAGAATAATCCTTCCCAAAGTGTCAATACTGCCAATGATGGGCAGTCCTATTCTAGAATGTACGTGTGTGAGTGAGTGAGTGAGTGAGTGCGTGAGTATGCGTGTGTATATGTAAGTGAGACAGGGGTAGGGTGAGACAACAAGCAAATTTATATTGTATGTGCTGAAAAATATTATAGAGAAAGACAAGTCAGGGCAAGAGAGTGGGATTATATATGGAATTTATTTAGCGCGTTGAACACATGGCAGGTATTAAATAAATGATGGCCATTGTTTTTACAAAAGTTCATTTCAGTTACTACCACCTCTGTGTCAAGGGGCAGTATAGCATAACGGTTACCTATACAGACTCTGAGACCAAACTGCTAGAGTGAACTCCCACTTATTGGCTCTGTGGCCTTGGCCAGGTCGCTTAACCTCCCACAGGGCAGTCCTGGAACACAGTAAGTACTGAATTTATTACCATGTTCACCAGAAGCAGCCGCTAAGAGAGAAATAGAACTGCGGAAAATAGCGAAGAAACCAGAGAATTTATCCAGGAGACCAAACAAGATGTTTGTTTGTTTGTTTGTTTGTTTGTTTAATTTTATAGGAGCATCCTGATTTTCAGGTTGGGAACATGAGGAGCCAGTGGCAGCAGTGCTGGAAATAACATCTTTCATGCCAGACACTGAAATTTAGAATACCAAGATTGTCTCATACACTGTGGGTTAGCACCTCCGTGGCATAGCTCTTTGGTAGAAGACAAACTATAGTCCGTGAGAAAGTATAGCTGACTTTCTCATAAATATTTCCTGAGCCTAGAGAAGGCAAATGAGTCCCAAGTCTTCTAGGAAGACCCCCCAAAAAACTGCTTAGGATCAACAACAGAGAATGCTAACAATGACATTTCTGAAACAAATGACAGTGGTTAATACTGGACATTTTACATAATATTAACTTTTTAAACATGAGACCAACCCTGTGACATTCGTGCTGTTTATCTTTATTTTACACTTGAGGAAACCAAGACATAAAGAGGTTAAAGACTTTCCCAACATGACCTAAGTGGTAAAAACAACAGGTAAACCTAGGAAGGCAGCCTCAGAGCCCTCCTTGCTAGGCTGCATAGCTTGCTTAAGCATGTAGGATGTTCAAAATATTTTCATTGAGTGAATCGATGTTCATCATGTCCATTTATTTTTAATACCTGAACCTTCCCAGGAGCTGACACTCTGGTAAGATTTACTACCATAGTTTACTCAAGATAAACTGGATGTTCTGGTGAGACTGTTAAATATGGAGCATAACATAATGCAACGGACCTCAATTAGGGCAGACTACTTACTAATTGGGATATTTATCAATTGTTTAGATGGTCTTACTTGGTAAATATCTTAATTGCCATGTTTGCTGCCACCGTGTGGTCCCTCTACATTTGTTGTCACCATGATCTAGCATACCCAAGGAGCAGAAATGTCCATCCTCAAGGAGGAAAAAAGATTGGGAAACTGTTTAATATGCTTTCCTGCAAAATAGTGTTCAGTGTCTGGAAAGCGAGACTGTCTCTATGGGGAGATTGTAACTATCGCCCTCTGTCATGATAAGGTCTGGGGAAGTGCACATCCAGACCAGGCATGGTACTTTCAAAATGCCAGGATTTGGCAACTGATTTAGTATCCCCTTTCATTTTAGGTCTTGAGGTTTGAGAATATTCTGTCCTCCATTCTCCACTTTGGTATCCTCCCACTGGCCAACGGTAAGACATTCTGGGGAACATGTGACTTTGAGGTAATCAAACATTGGGGATTGTTTGGGACTTTCCACCCCAAGGCCTGTACTTGTAGCACGTTATTTTGTAAATCCAGACCAATGCCAGAATTTACAGTTTGTACCATCAATGATGTGATTGCAAAATTAGTTATTCCAGTCCAAGCCTTGTTAACAACACTACCTGCAGAACTCAGCAAGAACAGTCAAAGTCTGGTTGAGTTAAAGAGATTGAAACTGCCCTCCTGAGGCAGTAAAGAATCTCCTTCAGGTCAGGCAGAAATGAGACTATTCTCCCTAGAGGGCATCTCTGTGGTTTTATACACAGACCACCATCTGGATAGACAGTTTTAATGAAGGACAATCCTAGTCCCTCTCCCTGTATGCAACCATTCACAAACTGCAACATCTTTTTTTTTTAAAAATTTTTTTTAACGTTTATTTATTTTTGAGACAGAGAGAGACAGAGCATGAACAGGGGAGGGGCAGAGAGAGAGGGAGACACAGAATCCGAAACAGGCTCCAGGCTCTGAGCTGTCAGCACAGAGCCTGACGCGGGGCTCGAACTCACGGACAGTGAGATCATGACCTGAGCCGAAGTCGGACGCTTAACCGACCGAGCCACCCAGGCGCCCCATAAACTGCAACATCTTGAGTTTGTCTTGGTTAAAATACACTTTGTATCAGAGACCAAATGTTCTCAGACCTACAAATTACGGAATTTTCAAAATATAAACTGGACAAGTTGCCAGCATTTTTCTGCCATCCAAATGTACATAATTGCATGTGCATTTTTATTAAGCACTTCGTTAATTAAGTAAGCATTCATCTAGGAAAATGCTAGGGACAAAGAATGAAAACACAGAAATCAGGAAGAAGGAAAATATATATTATTTAAAAGCTGTTTATTTGTCCTTTACTAAAAAGTTTGCTAAAACTGCTATGTCTGTGCCTAGTTATCTTACACCTTGTTCTATATTTTAGCAAAATTGCAGCAAGGATTTCCGCTGCCCAACCCACACAAAATCTCCTTTGTCAATTCAGATATTGAAGTTTTTGAGGTAAGAATGTGAATATTCTCCTAACTGCCCAATTTCTTTCATACTAGAATAAGCCTCTTCCTAATTTGCTTCCTCTGTTTTACGCTGCTTTGTTCTGCTTCGTGTGTTTCCAGCCCACATTTTACAGACAAAACATTTAGCTCTTAAAGTTTGCAGTCAACTATGAAAAGCATTTAAACTTGAGTTGAAAAATCAACCCGAGTCTGATTTCCTTTCACAGCCAGACCTATTCACACCACAGTACGAGACGGTACACTGTGGTGTGTCTGTTTCATTTATTCTCTCATTGAACTTTGGCCTGAACCAAAGACCCTCCTCTAGGTTCAGGATCTGTTGTGAGCTATTTCTTCATTAATCGTGATAAACAAGCTTCAGAACACCTTTTTTCTTCCATTTTGACACTTCTGGGGGGGGGACGGGGGTAGAAGTAAGATTCTGATGGAATTTTCCAATCCTGTACACTATTGCCCACCCCCTTCCCTCCCCACCTCTCCTTCTATAGTCGCTTAAGTCTCATAAGGTGACAGTTATCCCAAGTGGCCTGCTCCTATGTCTGAGGCACTCACAAGGGGATGGGGGCGGGGTGGGTTTGACCCAGAAGAACCCAATAAAGAGACCATCTCTCCCTCACTCCTCAGCAAACTCGGATAGCCCATGGCTGCCGGTCCACAGAGTGTGATGTTGTCTTCACCCTTGCATCCTTTTCAGGGTTTCCTTTTGATTTCCACCGACCTGAAGTATGAAACGTCCTTAAAGCAGCAGCCAAGTTTCCATGGTTGGGAAGGTCTGAACTTCATAAATGGACAGTGGAGGGGGAAGCCAGCTGCTTGATTGCCTGTTGGGAGTCCACTCCAGGAAGTAGATGGCCCTTAATCCCACAGCTACTGTAAACCCGGAAGGGGCAGACAGTACACACTGGGTTGTAAGCCCTAGTGAAATGCTTAAACTGACAGTTTTCTTTCTCAAACCCTCAGGGAAGAGGGAGGCAAACCGGGTTAAAGAGTTAAATCAGGGTGTGTGTCTCCACATGTATGGAGGGGTGGGTGTTTGGATGTGTGTTCGTGTTTGAATGCACATTTGTGTGCTCCTGTGTTAATAAGGTGCTGCGGCCAAGAGCTAGCCCTGCACTTCTGAGGAGGTGCCTGAGAAACTCTGATTTGCTTGACAGCTCCCTTGAGCTCTTTCAGCAACCCAGGGTTTCCCACACTTCCCCGCATATTGGATTTTATGTTTTATATTTACTGCTACTGTCCTCTGTTTTTAATTAAACTTGTTTTCTATCAATGTCAACCCTGTCTTTTTTTGGAAAAATTCCCTGCCTTGGATTTTTTTTTAAATAAAATAAGACAAAGATGAGAGAATTAGCAACCTTAAGTTGATGAAAAGTGAGATTGTGCAGATTTCAAGGTTTGAAAAAGGAATACTTTAGGGGGCCTGGGGGGTTCAGTCCACTAAGCATCTGACTCAATTTCAGCTCAGGTCATGATCTTACAGTTTGTGAATTCAAGCCCCTTGTCAGGCTCTGTGCTGATTATGCAGAGCCTGCTCAGGATTTTCTCTCCCTCTCTCTCTGCCCACTCACACTTGCTTTTTTTCTCTCTCTAAAAATTAATAAACCTAAAAAAAATTTAATAAAAATAAATAAAAGGGAATACTTTGCCTCTTAGATGTTTCTGGTGAGAAACAGTGGTCATAGGAGACTCTGTAAGTTTAAGTTTTAGGCTGTTTTTCCTGCCACATTAAATGAAATGACAGTGCAGAGTACCAAACTTAGATCGTTGGTAGTTGATGATATTAAATTCTTAGAGACCTAATCATCGGGTGAAACTGAGGCAGAAAAGGAGGAAAGGAGAACCCATATGGATAACTTAAGAAATGAACAGAAACCGCAAACTTCGCCTTTGTGGCTCTGATAGTCCAGCCGAGGTGTGGAAGAGAGCCCTTTCGTGGATTGCCTACCACACCCCGTGCTGGTTACTCCACAAGTGTCACTCATTTCACAGACACTCTCAAGAATTGTGGTCCCATTTTACAGATGAGGAAACAAAGGTGAAGAGAAATGAATCACACAAGGCTGGTAAGTGGCAGAGGTAGAAATTGAATCCAAGTCTTACTGATTCCAAAGTCACTGCTATTTACGTGAGGTAGGACTAGAAGCCATAATCATGTAAAGATCACTTACTACTGCAAGCAAGTGACACGCGTATAAAAGAGCATGAGCATAGGGTCCCTAGTGGTCCCAGAAGGGAAGCCTGGCTGTCCACAGGGGCTTGGATTTACTCATCTTTGTCGTGCACATCGGCCACAGTTACCACCCTCATCAGTGTTTGGTGGAATAAATGATAAACTGTCACTTTCTTTCTTTGGAATGTGCGTTTCCGACAGAAAAGTTACTTCATTTGCATCCATAAATTCATTGAAACATTACAAGTCTCTAGATATACTTGTTGAAACATGTTTCTTTTTTTTTAAATTTTTTAAATGTTCATTTATTTTTGAGAGAGAGACAGAGAGAGTGTGAGCAGGGGAGGAGCAGACACAGAATCTGAAGCAGGCTCCAGGCTCGGAACTGTCAGCACAGAGCCCGACGCGGGGCTCGAACTCACGAACTGTGAGATCATGACCTGAGCTGAAGTCGGACACTTAACCAACTGAGCCACCCAGGAAGGAGCCCCAAGGGATGTTTCTCATGTCTAGATATTTTCTTCCCCTCTCTGCTGGGAATGTAAACCCCAGGCAGATATTCACTACAGCAGGTGGGCCCGATCCCGACAAGCACTTCCAAAACGAAGGATGACTAGATCTCACTTAAAACGACTGCATTTAGATTAGCTTTAAACCTGGAAGAGAAGGACAAGTAAATATCCGAAAAGGTAAGCACTAGAGGGCAGTCTAATTTTACGCGAGGAAAGCGATTGTTCCCACGAGTTTCGAGCCTCTGCGCTTGCCGTCGCCGGTCCTGCGACGGAGCCGGCCGCGCCTGCGCGTGGACTGCGCGAAGGTGGTACTTCAGGCTGCGGGACAGCGCGGCAGTAGCTCTTCAAAGCGGCGCCGGGAGTTTTCGCCACCGTTGCCGCCGCCATGAGTCGCAGCTATAATGATGAGCTGCAGTTCTTGGAAAAGATCAATAAAAACTGCTGGAGAATCAAGAAGGGCTTCGTGCCCAACATGCAGGTGAGGCGGAGAAGCAGGAGCCGGTGGGGTGGCGGGGCCTTCTCGCCTGGGGGCCCGCGGCGCCTCCCTGCCCACCCGGCCCGGCCTCCCCGTCGCTCTCCCTACCCCTAGCTAGCGCCCGGGCCGCCCCTGCCCCCCGGCAGTGTTCCGACCGCCCCCACCCCCACCCTCCGGCCGGCCCCACCTCCCGGCCGGAACGGTCCCTAGGCCACGAGGACCAGCAGAGCGGAGCGTGTCTGGGAAATGTACGTGAACACGAAATCGGCGCTTGCGAAGCGCTTTGACACAGAAGTCTCAAAAAACGCCCCGTAAGATGTTACACTCCCGAGCTTCAGAGACGTTAGTGGGTTGTTTTTTTTTTTTTTTTTTTTACCCGGTGGCACAGCCGGTCCGGGGTGGAGTTGCTGGGACACGAACTCCGTTCCTGAGTCATGCTGGTCATCTGGGTGACGTTTACAGAACGCTGAAGCGAGTTGCTAGCCTTCACTGTTCTGTGTGGGTTTTTAATGAGACGTTTTTTGTGTCTCAACAGTTTAAGTTCACAGATCAGGGTAGCCTGTTTTTAATAATCACCTCGCTAAGGATCGGGTGGTGACACGGCTTCCTCTACCCCCCCCCCCCGCCCACCCCACCCCCCAGCAAGAAGCCCAGCCAGGACTCGATACCCATTTTACTTCGCTTTCCTCTGGCGGAGTGATGTATTCCCGACGGAGACTTGGGGACCCAGTCCCAGGGAGTGTGAAAGCCCGGGCTCAACTGTATTTCTCGGCCTTCATTGCCATTTGTGTCTATTATCTTCCATTAAAGTGAAGGAAAAAAGGCATTTGTAAGCTTTTGGTGCATATGTTATTAAATAGCTTCTGAAATCCCTTAAGGTGCCTTGTAAGTGTATTGAAGGTTTGTGATTTGGTAAAAGTTCCTGATAGCCATTTCACTCTTTTACTCAACATCAAAACTTCCTGAGTGTCCTCCATTGAGCAAAGCACCTAGCTAGTCGCGGAGAGGAGAGAAAAAGCTCCGGTCCTAAGATTCTTTTTGGCTGTTTTCCATTTAGCCAGTTCCTGTTGATGGAATCTGGTTCCCTGAAAGAAGGAATAGGAACTAACCATGGCATGATCATGATAACACACTGTCCGTGTCTGGTAGTGATTCTGGCTTGACCTGGGATACACACGCGGCTGCTGATTCTGCCCAGGAGCAAGTCTCATTTTGCTAGGCACTTGTGGTTTAACTATTTGTACAACAAACACTTCACCACCACTTCTCGCCTGAGTTGAAATCTCCATATACTGCTCCTAAAAAGATACAGATTCTGCTAACCCTGAATTGTATTCCCATTCTCAATGAGATTAGTGACTTCACAGAGATTGCCCCATCCTACTTAATCTCCATTCCTCCCTTAAGACCTCTGGGCTGCACTAAAAATTCCTCTTCCCTAAAACACCCCCCTCCCACCTTTGTCATTATTGTGCCTCCTTTGTCTCCTAAGCTCAGGTCATGTCCCTGTTCTTTGAACGCTAGTTCAAACAGTGAACACCCGTGAAACCTCCGCGGTCTCCCTAGGCTGCTGAACCACCTCTGCATCAATTTCTCCCATGGGACGCGCCTGTCATGGCAATTGCCTCGTGGTACTCTTAATTTTCTAGTCTGAGCTGCATCCTGGACTGGAAATTCCTCAAAAATGGGATCTTTCATATTCTTTGTTTCTCCCCTAGTGGCCCAGTACAGTGCCTGAAACATAAGTCCTCGGTAAATGTTTGGTAAATTAATAAATGTGGCCCTTATGGGGCACCTGGGTGGCTCAGTCAGTTAAGAGTCCGACTCTTAATTTCATCACAGGTCATGAGCTCACAGTTCATGAGTTCGAGCCCTACATCGGGCTCTGCGCTGACAGCAGAGGATTGGGATCTCTCTGACCCTCTCCAGCTTATGCACATGCACACACACACTCTCTGTCTCTCAAAAATAAATAGCCATTAAGATATATGTGTATAAAAATAAATGTGGCACTTAGAAAATTGTACTGGAGACATTTTCCTTCAACTAGTATTGTTATTCATGGAGAAATCCTCTTATAAAAGAAAGAGATTTGTCCAGATGATTAAGTGTTAAGTCTTTATCCATTATCCATTAGTGGGCAGCTCCTTCATAATATTTGATCTTTGATAAAAATGTTCTGGCCTTTGGTGTTACATAATTATGTCCCCCATTGCCTTTTTATGTTCTATTATCAAGCTTTTTTATCCTATTAAAACTAACTATATAGATTATAGAACTAAACACACAGCTGCATAGCTACATGTTAAATTTTTGCTGTTTACCTAAGTATAGATCTGTAGATCAGCATAGGACACAATAAAGTGTAATGTGCTATTGTCTTAAGCACAAACAAAGTACACTAAGGTCAGATGACTGCATTTTTATGTTTAGAATCTTTTGGTTTTTTTTTTTTTTATTCATCTATTTATCAAGACCCACTGATTTTTAGAAGCACGAGAGCAGTAGGACTTTTGACCTTAGAGCATAGTTGGAAGACTGTGCTTTATCACACATGCAAAAAATATTTTACCTGTTGAATTTTTTTTTAACATTTATTTTTGAGAGAGAGCAAGCAGGAGAGGGGCAGCGAGAGAGGGAGGATCTGAAACGTGCTCTGTGCTGACAGCAGAGAGCCCGATGCAGGGCTCAAACTCACGTACCCTGTGCCCCTCACGAACTATGAAATCATGACCTGAGAGGAATTCAACCAACTCAGCCACACAGGCGCTCCTACCTGTTGAATTCTAAAATATGACTTCGAGAGTAGGAGAAAAACAAAATAATTTGTGAACATTGCAACATTAAAATATATTTAAAGATAGGAACATCTTATAGTCTTTGGAAGTTTTCTGCTTGCTTAAGGTAATGAGAAAGTGTTTTATAAAGAATAAAGCCAAAGTAAGTATTATATACAGTATTTATATTCTATCCATTGCCTAGACACTGGGCATGTGCTCAGACATAGTTTTTCCTTTTCTTTGGTACCAGGTTGAAGGAGTTTTCTATGTGAATGATGCTCTGGAAAAATTAATGTTTGAGGAATTAAGAAATGCCTGTCGAGGTGGTGGTAAGTACATTAGAATTTTACGTGTGGCCACATAAATAGTGTCTTCTCTGTGGTCTGAAAATAGTAACTCAGTGATAATTTAAAATACAAAAGTATTGTAGCTGATGATCAAGACTTAAATGAGACCAAAACCTGTTACTTATTTGTGATCACATTGTTAGCCACCTGGCTTTCTAGAAACTATTTGGAGCTGGGTGGATCTGGTTGGTTTCGCAGCTAACCTTGGGCAATAAAAGCTACCATTTATTGTGCACTTACTGTGTGCCAGGCAGTGTACATAGATGACCTCATGTAATTCTTAGAGTCACTTTAAGAGGAAGATGTTATCTCCATTTTACATATGTGTAAGTCGAGGCTCAGTGACATTAAGTAGTTTCAATTTGTCCAGGATTGCAGAGCTTCTTGGTAACAGAGCCAGAACTCAAAGCCAAGAGTATCTGATTCCAAAGTCCATATTCTTAACCAGTACACTGAGTAGCCTCACTGAACTTCAGCTAATCTCATCTATAAAAGAGAATTTTATTACATTTATCTTGCAGAACTGCAGTAATGTTTACAGATAAATGTATAAAGCTCTAATATAA
This sequence comes from Neofelis nebulosa, assembly GCF_028018385.1. Lineage (NCBI taxonomy): Eukaryota > Metazoa > Chordata > Mammalia > Carnivora > Felidae > Neofelis > Neofelis nebulosa. The sequence goes on from NC_080789.1 coordinate 14,885,585, forward strand.
TGCTTTAATGGTGATGATATAAAAATGGAACCTAGTTTTAACCCTTTTATTTTCAGCTCGACAAACCAAATCCCACTCCTCTCCCCACCAGGACATCCTGACTTGCCTACAGTGACACAGCAACCAAGTGACAGAGCTGGGCCTAGAGCCCCCTATCCCCTGCCTCTCAATCCAGTGTTTTCCCAGCTTGTCCACATTGCCCTTCTTTGTCTCTTACAGTAAATCCAGTGTTGATTTTTTTTTTTTTTTTTTTTTTTTTTTTTTTTGGTAAATAATATAAACTGTTGAAAGAATACATTTTTTTTACATGGGCAACATAAAATTTAATAGTTGTTTTACATTTCCCAGTACAGTGTTTGCAAGTACCCTTCTCGTGGTATGCACAGAACACTGACGCCATGTTTCTAATCCCTGTGATTGACCTCACTACCTTCCTTTGTGTGTGCTGCCTTCCCCCTTCATCTCAAACATCCTTTCGTGTTTTGTTGTTCTGGTAGTCCTAACCACTTACCCTTCATTTCATGCAAGCTAGAAACATATGAATATCCTGAATGCTAAAAATCAACCGTGTCTCCTTTTCTAATACTGAATTTTTGTCTTCAGGTGTTGGTGGCTTCCTGCCAGCCATGAAACAAATTGGCAATGTGGCAGCCCTGCCTGGGATTGTTCATGTGAGTCCATGTTCAGAGTTTTAATCATTTATATTTCTCTTCGTCTAAAAACTTGCTGAGTGGGCGACTGGCCACATATAACTGATAGTGGTGTCATTTAGATAGTGACTTTCAAACACGTAGAAATAACCATGGGACTTAAGTCATTGAGTCTGGGTAACATCTCAGTTTCGGTTCCCTTTTGCTAGAATCTGTAAGCATTCAAAAACCTTTGAAGTAGTGTTGTTTTCTTGTTTCTTTGTCACAGTCCATCATTATTCCTGGATCAGTGTACCAACATTGAAAGTTTCACTCTGGCCCCATTCGAGAGGATGACTGGAGAAAGAATGGACAGAAGTTTCAGGGTTAGGACTGTGGAGCAGAAAAAAGGACAATGTAGCTGTTGTAGACGTGACTGGAAAAGGAGGGTGGTGGCGGTAACAGGGAGGCCCGGTGGAGCTCCACGTGGGGCCCCCTCCATAGTCTGACATTCAGGTTCCACCATCAGAAGAAGATATTAAGTCCTTACAACAGACTTTTTTTGAGGTCTTTATACCATTTTCTGTGCTGGCACTTGGCTTGTGTGTTTTTTAAGTGTGTAGGTGTCTCCATATGTCCTGACCATGTTTGACCTGCATTCTTCCTGGATCAAGGCTGTTTCCAGGCCCCAGATATAGACAGTATACAGTATTCCTACCATCAAATGGATTATATTTTCCTGTGATTGCTTAAGCACTAAGGATCTGTATAAATCAGATTATTTCCCTTCATTTAGCCTGACATGACCACAATTTGTCCGTGTCTAAAGATTATCTTTAAAATGTAATACTACCTTAGGGGCACCTGGGTGGCTCAGTCGGTTGAGTGTCCAACTCTTGATTTCAGTTCAGGTCATGATCTCATGCTTCATGAGTTCAAGCCCTACATCAGGCTCTGTGCTGATGGTGCAGAGCCTGCTTGGAATTCTCTTTCCACCCCCTACCCCGCCCCTCCTGCGCACTCTTTCAAAATAAACTTAAAAAAAAAAACAAAACATAATACTACCTTAAAGTTAGTATGTGGCCATCCTATATCATGTTACATTGAGGCTTTTCTGTTTTCTGTTACCTCAGTTAATGGTCAGAGTTTACTTTTTTTTAATTTTTTTATTTTTTTAACGTTTATTTATTTTTGAGACAGAGAGAGACAGAGCATGAACGGGGGAGGGGCAGAGAGAGAGGGAGACACAGAACCGGAAGCAGGCTCCAGGCTCCGAGCCATCAGCCCCGAGCCTGACGTGGGGCTCGAACCCACAGACCGCGAGATCATGACCTGAGCCGAAGTCGGAAGCTTAACTGACTGAGCCACCCAGGCGCCCCGGTCAGAGTTTATTAGAAAGAGTTTTTCTTGCTATAGCTAGCTTTATGATTAGGAGACTTTACACTTCTTTCCACCAATAGAGAAGATTTCCTGAAAACAGAATCTTGATTTGGGAAGACTTTGGCCTATAACCTATTTGAGAATTAATATGACTTGTCAGGCAACCAGAGAGCCAGGTTGAGAAAGCTGGATTTCATTTTCTGATTCTCTTTCAGCGATCTATCGGGCTTCCTGATGTCCACTCAGGTTATGGGTTTGCTATTGGGAACATGGCAGCCTTCGATATGAATGACCCCGAAGCAGTGGTATCCCCAGGTAAGGTCACACTGTGCACGTCTGCCATCAGGTGTGAAGCATAGCCCTTCTGGAACAGTATGGACATCTCTCAGTCTCATCATGTTCTGTCCTTTCTTGTTTTCTCATTTACTGAGGGAATTAATTGTGAGCACTCAGAAGCTATTAAAACATCAAGTAAAGCATACATTTATTGAAAATTATTTGGGCTCCTCTGTGCCAGGCACTTTTTAGACATTGGCTACAGAACGAACTGAAACACTTCACTGGCAAATTATGTGTCTTCTTTGTGTCCCAGTTAACTTTTGGGAAAATGGGAGCCAGTGTTACTTCCACGTAGCATCACCGTGAGGATTGAATGAGTTAAGCTGTGTAAGATACTTAGCACAGTACCAAGTACGTAGGAAGTGTTTGGGACGTGTTTGCCCTCATCATCATCATTATGATTGATGTCTAGTTGTATATATCTTTTCTGGTGTGGGGTGCTTTCACTGAAAATATGTCACACCAGATAATGTCTTTGCTTTCAGAGTCTGAAAAAGAAATGAAAGTTTAAATTATATCTGAAGAGTTCTGCCTTTTGCGATGGTGGATAAGCTTGTTTCCGAGCAATCCTCTGCCAAGAATAACAAGAAAGGCTGAATAAAATTTTTAAAACAAAATAAGAGAGAAAAACACATCTGATTGGAAGCGTAGGAAAGCTTTTGAAACAATAAGAATTTGTGAGGCAAAGACCAGAGAAAAAGTGCAAATATGTGAGCGCTGCATTTAGCTCTCTTTTTCTCCTGAGGTAATGGCAGATTTCAGTCAGTAAGGATATAGATTTGAACAATCCAGTTAGCAAACTTGACGCCTTGACCTCTAATATGTACGTGTGGTGTGTGTGCACACATGTCACAGTGCATCCAAGAACTGTGGAATACACATTTTTCCAAGTGCACACAGAATGTTCACAAAATTGGCCACACTGCTGAGCCGTAAATCGGGTCTCAAATTTTAAAGCATTGAAATTAACAACAGTTCTCAAACTTTTTGGACTCGACCCCTTTATCCTCTGAAAAATGATTGAGGGCTGTTCTCAAAGGCTTTTATCAGTATTTACCTTACCAGAAATTAAAACTGAGAAATGTGTAAAACAGTAACACACAAGTACGTGTTTCATTATCCATCATCTTTCACGTAGCCTTTGGAAAACTGCACAGAAGAGAAAAGTTTAAAATGTAAATAATATGTTAGCATTATTTTTTTAAGCTTATTTATTTTGAGAGAGACAGCATGAGTGGGGGAGGGGCAGAGAGAGAGGGAGAGAGGATCCCAAGCAGGCTCCGCACTGTCAGCATGGAGCCTGATGAAAGGCTCAAACTCACGAACCATGAAATCATGACCTGAGCCTAAATCAAGAGTCGGACCCTTAACTGACCAAGCCACCCAGGGGCCCCATAGCATTAATTTTTTTTAAGTAGGTAGGCTTTATGCCCAGCATGGAGCCCAGTATGGGGCTTGAACTCATGAACGCGAGATCAAGACCTGAGCTGAGATCATGAATTGGATGCTTAACCAACTGAGCCGCCTAGATGCCCCAGCATTATTATAGTTACTCTTACAGACCTTAAAGCTTTCCTGGACCACGCTTAAGTACTCCTGGTACCAAAGGTATTACTTATTACAGTGGAATTAAGTTAGAAGTCATTATCAACAAAAACTAGGGGGAAATCTCATATATTTACGAAGTAAGCATGTGTGTTTAAATAACCCACAGGTCAGGGGCGCCTGGCTGGCTCAGTTGGTTGAGTGTGTGACTCTTGATTTTGGCTCAGGTTGTGATCCCAGAGTTGTGGGATCAAGCCCGGTGTCAGGCTCTGAGCTGAGTGTGGAACCTGTTTAAGATTCTCTCCTTTGCCCACCCCTCATGGGCATGCATTATCTGTCTGTCTCTCTCTCTCTCTCTCTCTCTCTCTCTCTCTCTCTAAAATATAAATAAATAGGGGACCTTGGGCGGCTCAGTCAGTTAAGCGCCCAACTCTTGGTATTGGCTCAGGTCATGATCTCACAGTTCGTGAGTTCGAGCCCTACGTCAGGCTCCGTGCTGACAGCACAGAGCCTGCCTAGGGTTCTCTCCCTCTCTCTCTGCTCCTCCTCCACTCTCTCTCAAAATAAATAAACTTCTAAAAATAAATAATAAAATATAAATAACCCATGTGATCAAAAAAAGATCGTAATGGGAACTACAAAATAATTGTAACCGATGTTAATAAAAAATACTGTCTAAAAACTGGGTTATTATTAATGCCAAATGTAGATAGAAACACATGGTCCTAAATGTACAAATTAGAAAAGAAGAAAGGCTGAAATGTCAGTAATCTAAGCATTCATCTCAAAAAGCTAAAGAACAACAAACCCAAAAAAGGTAGAAAGATGGCAATAATTAACAAAATTAATGAAATGATATATAGTAGAAAGGATGAACAAAGCCAAATATTGGCCCTTTGAAAAAGCTAATAGAATTCATAAACCCCCAACAAGAATGATACACAGAAAAAGAGAAGCACATAATTCCCATTTTAATCTCTAGATAACACTCATTGCTCATTACCACTTTCCTGGCCCACCAAGTACCGGTAGTATGTACATCATTTTAAACATTTTGATGCCATCAGACTTTACCTACTTTGTGGGTTCCTTAAAAAAATAGTTAACCTTGGGGCGCCTGGGTGGCTCAGTGAGTTAAGTGTCTGACTTCAACTCAGGTCATGATCTCGCGTTCGTGAGTTTGAGCCCCGCATCGGGCTCTGTGCTGACCGCTCAGAGCCTGGATCCTGCTTTGGATTCTGTGTCTCCCTCTCTCTCTGGTCCTCCTCTGTTCGCACTCTGTCTCTCTCAAAAATAAAGACTAAAAAAAAAATGTTTTAAGTTCACCTTTGAAAGAATAGCTATCTTTCACACCCTGTATTAATGGTGAGAAACCACAGGTAACATTGTTCAACTACCTGGTTTTGCTGATCTTTGACTAACTTTTCTCTATTTTATAGGTGGTGTCGGATTTGACATCAACTGCGGTGTCCGCTTGCTCAGAACCAATTTAGATGAAAGCGATGTCCAGCCAGTGAAGGAGCAGCTTGCCCAGGCTATGTTTGACCACATTCCTGTTGGGGTGGGATCAAAAGGTGTCATCCCCATGAATGCCAAGTAAGAAGACAACTTTCCAATAAATAGAGTGAGAAAGAAAATAACCACAATGACCCTCGAATTCATATCTAATGTAGGACGCTGAGGAGATGGGGATTATTCAGTCACTTTTTAGGAAGTGGTAATGCATTATTCTTTTAAGCATGAGGTCCTGCCTATATTTTAGAGACATTAGTCAACAGATGTTCATTAGAACAGCTTTTGACATACAGAATTTATAATAGAATAATACCAACTGACAGTTATTGAGCACTTCCCACATGGAAGGCGCTGTGCTATAGCGTATGTATATCCTGTCGTTTCATCTAGATAGTAAACCTGGTATTATTCCCAATTTACACGAAAGGAAACTGAGGTTTAAAGAGATCATAGTAGGGGCGCCTGGGTGGCTCAGTCGGTTGAGCGTCCGGCTTCAGCTCAGGTCACGATCTCACGGTTCATGAGTTCGAGCCCCGCGTCAGGCTCTGGGCTGATGGCTCAGAGCCTGGAGCCTGCTTCCAATTCTGTGTCTCCCTCTCTCTCTGGCCCTCCCCCGTTCATGCTCTGTCTCTCTCTGTCTCAAAAATAAATAAAAACATCAAAAAATAAATAAATAAATAAATAAATAAATAAATAAATAAATAAAATTAAATAAAATAAAGAGATCATAGTAAGGGTGCCTGGCTGGCTTAGTCAGGGTCATGAGTTTGAGCCCCATGTTGGGTGAGCGTTCTTAAATAAATAATTTTTTTTAGAGTGTATTTATCTTGAGAGAGAAAGGGAGAGAGAGAATCCCAAGCTCTCTATCCTGCTGGCACACACTCTCACTCTCTAAACAAAAACAAAACAAGCAAACAAAAAACAACTTAAAAATTCTTAAAAATAATAAAACTATAATATCTCTTGTATGGCACTTACTATTTTTTTTTTTTAAATGTTTATTTATTTTTGAGAGAGAGACAGAATGCAGGTGGGTTAGGGGCAGAGAGAGAGGGAGACACAGAAGTAGAAGCAGGCTCCAGGCTCTGAGCTGTCAGCACAGAGCCCGATGCAGGGCTCGAACTCACAAACCGTGAGATCATGACCTGAGCCAAAGTCGGATGCTCAACCAACTGAGCCACCCAGGCGCCCCGACACTTACCATTTTATGTTGCAATTATTCATGTAAGTGCTTTCCTCAAAATACTGGAATTGCTGAGAGCATAAACTTTGCATCCAGCACAGTGTCTGGTACGCAGGTGACAGATAGTAAATGGGACTGCTTCCCTCTACCCTGTTGAGATGTGGTCATCGTAGCTTTTGCTCTGCCTTGGCTGTGAAATGACCAGACCTTATTACTCGCTCAGAGACTTGGAGGAGGCCTTGGAGATGGGTGTGGACTGGTCCCTGAGGGAAGGCTACGCCTGGGCTGAAGACAAGGAGCACTGTGAGGAGTACGGAAGGATGCTGCAGGCTGATCCCAATAAGGTCTCCGCAAGGGCTAAGAAAAGAGGCCTTCCTCAGGTAACACTTCGGAAGAACAACATGCTCATTTTTACCATATATTTTTGTTGAGGGCAAAAGTTGTCTTCTATGTGGCAAATATAATCCCCAGGTTTTTTTTTTTACAGTATATCAAAAAGAACACAAACTTGTTTATGTTTTGTTGTTACTCTTTTGGAAAGGTATTAGGATCTCGCAGATGTTCATAAAATAAAACAAAGTGTGCTGAATTAGAAATGAATGTGAGAAAAGTGGGATATGATTATAAGGCTTAAAATGTATTCCCAAATTGCGTATGAACATACTTTGACAATCTGCAGATTTGGCTGAATTTTCTGGAGCCTAAAGTGAGAAGACATACGTTGTCAATTTATGGTGTTCATGAGATCGTAATATACCACATGTTTGAAATCTACAGCTAATTGGGATGGCTTTCCACTAATTCGCTGTGACTGTGGGCAAGTCTCTTTTGCTTCTCTGGGTCGGTTTTCTTATCTGAAAATTGGAATAGTTAAAACCAGACACCCTCTAAAGACTCTTTCAGCACTTCTGTTCCATGGTCCCTACATTTATTAATTCCAGTTATGGAACATATTCTTTCAGTGGTGGATAGTGGTAGGTGTCAGTGAACTCATTGATGTTTCAAAAAAACATTTGAGGGGCGCCTGGGTGGCTCAGTCGGTTGAGCGTCCGACTTCAGCTCAGGTCACGATCTCACGGTTCGTGAGTTCAAGCCCTGCGTCGGGCTCTGGGCTGATGGCTCAGAGCCTGGAGCCTGCTTCCAATTCTGTGTCTCCCTCTCTCTCTGCCCCTCCCCCATTCATGCTCTGTCTCAAAAATAAACAAACATTAAAAAAAAATTATTTTTTAAATAAAAAAAAAAGGAAAGAAAAAAAAATTTGAATTTGGACCTTGTGTAGGAGTCCACATTCACCAGAGTTCATCTCAAAATTTGACCTTTCTCTCCACGATGTTTAAAGTGTCCTATGAGCCCTTTAATGGTCTGAGTTTTGGTTTATGAAGCTTTTTATATGTGCATACCTCAAGCAGATAATGATATACTAAACTTCAAGAACTACTGTACCATATTTTTTACTGTGTATTGCTTTAAATGCATGAAGCATTTCTAAGGCTCAGAAATGTCTTTGTTATATAAAACATTGTGATTATTTTTTGTTACTGGTTGTTTTTACCTATTTGCTTTTTAAATGGATTTTTTTTTAAAGCAGAATTGAAGCTATTTTTATCATTCTTACTTTTGCAGTTGGGGACCCTGGGAGCAGGAAACCACTATGCAGAAATCCAGGTTGTGGATGAGATTTTCAATGAGTACGCTGCTAAGAAAATGGGCATCGACCATAAGGGACAGGTGTGTGTGATGATCCACAGCGGAAGCAGAGGCTTGGGCCACCAAGTAGCCACAGGTATATTCTGGACCTGAGTTTTGACTTAGTGCTCAAACATGCGTTTATGGAAATAGAGATTTAAGAGAAAGCTCTCAAACTATACTGTGTAGGTTTTACTATTTCACGTCATGTTGAAGATTAAATGAAATAGTATATGTAAAGTGTTTATACATTTATGACATATACAAATATGTCTTACGTACCTATACTGCAAGATTAAGTATCATGGTGGATTCACTGAGGAAATGGGCAAGGACCTGCCCTCAAATTATCTCAAGAAAGCGATGTCACGTTCATTAAAATGAAAAGATAGTAGTTGATAAAATGCTGTAGAAGAGTCAGAGTCTGTAGGAAAAAGATTTTGGGAGTGGCGTGAACACATACTATTGCAGTTTGGACAATCACGCACAAAGGACATTCATGACCGAAAAACAACGCGGACAAAAGAGGAGGCAGGGGAATAGCACAGTCTCTTTGATGATAGTGTGTGTGAAAGGATTTATGAATATGTGGAAAGGTATGTAGACACATGGAAATTATTACTAACCTTAAGTTGCATGTTATATAGTTCATCCTTCTATGCATGTTTCATCCTATGGGAATTTAGTAATTTGGGCCAGACTGACCCATTAGAATCTTTAATCTAGCAAATATATGGAGCATTGACTAGTAATACTGAACTTTCTACTGAGTATTCTGAGCACTTCGTCGTGAATTTGGTTTTTCTGCAGTTCTAGCAACCTGTCTCCAACTCTTTTCTGTTAAGTCATTGAAAGATTATTTTTAAAAACCGTGATGGTAATAAAGTGTACTTTACTGCTTCTATTCATACATTCTCATGCCAAGAAAGGAATAACTAAGATCATATTGTTGCTGTTTGAGTACACATCTCATTCCCCTTAAAAAGTTCCTGGAGGGAAAGTGTTGTCTTCGTAGCCCACATAGCTTCTGTCACACAGCTCTGACAGAAGATGCCTAATAAGTATGTCTTGACCAAGATGAACTTAGAAACACTTCAAAGGGAAAGTTGCATTTTGCTTTTCAAAGAATGGGCTTGAGTGTAGCCTGCTTTTCTGCAATCTGAATTACAAAGGGAAAACTGGCTGGTTCAGACTTGCTTCTCTCTTGTCCAGATGCACTGGTTGCTATGGAAAAAGCCATGAAGAGAGACAAGATCATAGTCAACGACCGGCAGTTGGCTTGTGCTCGGATCGCTTCCCCAGAGGGTCAGGACTACCTGAAGGGAATGGCAGCTGCTGGGAACTATGCCTGGGTCAACCGCTCTTCCATGACCTTCTTAACCCGTCAGGTACAGTTGAAGTTGCTCTTCTGTTATTCACGGTGAAGTTTAAAACAGAGCTTACAGAATTTGGTTTTCAAAGTGTAACAAATATTGGAAATATTGGGAATGTCCAGGCTCTTGGTGTCTCCTCGAACCAAATCAGCAGGGTATCAGGCATGGGGAATGAGGGAAGAAGAGAGCCAGAATTGTTCCTAGAGTTTGCCTTGAGCAGCAGAGAGGATAGAAGTGCCATCCACGAAGACTAGAAGGCTGAGGAAGAAGTTCTGAGGGTGGGATCAAGAGTAGCCCAGCAGCTTTTCAACCAGCATTGGAATTTACAGAATGGAATTTGCGATGTGGTGTAAAACATAGTTTTTGTCTTTTATGTGAAGATTAATAATACTGCTGTATTTGAGCTCTTAAACCCCTTACTCCCTTCAGAAACAGATGAGCTGAAATCAGTTAGGTGAGTTCTAAAAAGCTGGTTCTGGCTGCTTTTAACTCAAGCTTTTCCCCTTAGGCTTTTGCCAAGGTCTTCAACACAACTCCTGATGACTTGGACCTACACGTGATCTATGATGTTTCTCACAATATTGCCAAAGTCGAACAGCACGTGGTGGATGGAAAGGAACGGACACTGTTGGTGCACAGGAAGGGATCCACCCGAGCTTTTCCTCCTCACCATCCCCTTATTGCTGTTGATTACCAAGTATGTACTAAGCCATTTGTGGTTTCAAGCCATGGGGGCATGATTTAGGTGGCTCTAAACATGGGTGAATTTAAACAGAAAGGCTGGGGTGCCTGGGTGCTCAGTCAGTTGGGCATCCAACTTCGGCTCAGGTCATAATCTCACAGTTTGTGAGATCAAGTCCCGCATCAGGCTCTGTGCTGACAGTGTGGAGCCTGCTTGGGATTCTCTCTCTCTCTCTTTCTCTCTCTCTCTCTCTCTCTCTCTCCCCCCCTCTCTCCCTCTCTCCCTCTCTCCCTCTCTCTCTCCCTCTCTCCCTCTCTCCCTCTCTTCCTCTCTCTCTCTAAATAAATAAACTTAAAAAAAATAATAAAGAGAAAGGCAGCAGTTGTGAAAAGAAAACCTGTCATCCATGAGAACAGTGATTTCCAGTCTTCTCTGAAGCAGTGACTCCCCCTATCATCTGCTTGCAGTGGGCTGTATAAAACGTCCTGCATGGACATTATTTTACTCCATAAAGGTGATCTTTTCAAGGCCTTTGAATGATTGGAAAGCAAGATTAAAATTAAAAGAAAAAAAATTTTTTTTCTTCTTCTCTTGCTGTCTGGCTGTGATAGAGGTAGAAGGGCCCTTAGTCTGCTCCCATTGTACAGATGAGAAAACCAGAGCTTGAAAAGGGCAAGTGCATTCCCTGGGATGGTTCTTCCTAATAACACTTCCCCAAATGTTTGGATTTGGCTTTGCTCTTACATTGTGTGTCTTCTGCTGCCTTCCTGGCCCTCACATTTTCACTCCCTTCCACTTCTCTCTTGATTATCAGAGAGTTAAAATAATTTCATAATACAGTTGTGAAAACAATGTATTTAGAGGCCCAGGTTTTTCCCACAGTCCTACAATGTGAGAGGAAGTGTAAATCTCAGGCATAAAAAGCTCATGCTTTTCTAAATTATATTTGATTTGTGTATCCTCAGCTCACTGGACAACCAGTGCTCATTGGTGGCACCATGGGCACCTGTAGTTACGTTCTTACTGGCACTGAACAGGGCATGACTGAGACCTTCGGAACAACTTGTCACGGAGCGGTAAGGAAAACAGAAACTTAGGTAGAAATGCTCTCTTCCATTTAATCGTCTTTTTGCATTTCGATAGGTAAATGTGTTTGAGCATTAACAAAGTTGAAGTTTGGGTCTGTCTTGTTTTCTACCTGAATTTATTCCCATAGAATACACTGTCTAATGAACTGACTAAAGTCACCTAGTGTCTCTACTTTAGTGAAGTCATTGTAGCGCCAGGGACTGTTCCTCATCTCTGCAGGTCTATAAAATCCAGACTGAGAAATTGTCAGACCGGCACAACGGATATAACTTTAACTGATGCAAGTTTACATCAAAGCTTATCTCAGTGATTCACTGGACCTAGTCATTTGCATAATTTGCTCCTTACTAGATAGGTCCACTCAAGATTTGGGGGATTTGCAAATCACAGCCCAGGCATAGACTGCATACACACCTATTTACCATATCTCCTCTTTCATTCTAAGTCAGGTGTCGGTAAACTTTGTAAAGCATCAGGTGGTAAGTATTTTAGACTTTTGGGCCATGGGCTCTCTGTAGTAACTATTCCCTTGTGCCATTGTAATGAAAAAGCAGCCGTAGACAATACATAAACAAATGGGAATTGCTGTGTTCCAATAAAACTTTATTTACAAAAACGGGTGGTAGACCAGATTTGGCCCACAAACCAGTTTGCCAACCCCTGTTCTAAGCCATGAGAATGCTTAGCTCATGATGGAGTAGAAAATGGAAACTAAAGTATCTTTTATAGGACAGACCTTCACAAATAATATTTAAATCCTCCTTTTTCTCTGATCCTTTCTCATGTCCAGCTGCCTCCCAATTCCTAATTTTAACCCAGTGATCAAAACCAGCACATCTTACACCATACATTAGCAACACCTGGAAGCACATTTTTAATTGTCACAGTGAGGGAGAGTAGCTTTGCTGCTGGCATTCTAGTACAGGCCAAGGATGCTGCTGAACGTTCTACACAAAGAAGTATCTGGTCCAAAATGTCAGTAGTGTTGGGGCGCCTCGGTGGCTCCGTTGGTTAAGCATTCACCTTCAGCTCTGGATCTCATGGTTCGAGCCCTGCTTTGGGCTCTGTGCTGACAGCTTAGAGCCTGGATGGAGCCTGCTTCGGATTCTGTGCCTCCCTCTCTCTCTGCCCCTCCCCGCCCCTCCCCCGGCTCATGTTCAGTCTCTTTCTCAAAAATAAATAAACATTTAATAAAATGTCAGTAGTGCTGATGTTGAGAAACTGTTTTAAATCACAAAGCATAAAGTTTTTGTGATAATAGACATACTGTTTATATTAAAATCAATGTATTTATATTGAATTAATAATAGTAGTTAGAAACACAAAACTGAATCTTTAAATACTGAATGTTTTGTATAGGTGGAAATTTGTTTTCCCGAAGGATATGATGAGATTTGTAACAATAGACACCTAATAAGGTTAAGAATACAGAAAAAGATTGTTTGTTTATTTATTTATTTATTTATTTATTTATTTTAATTTAAAAAGAAGTCAAGGAAAAGGCATAGAATCCCAAGGGCTTAAATAATTGCTGGAATTGAACATAAATTGTAGCTCAGAATTTATAAAGTGAAGTTCATTCTGTCCCCAATCCAGGGCCGTGCATTATCCCGAGCAAAATCTCGACGTAATTTAGATTTCCAGGATGTCTTGGACAAACTGGCAGATATGGGAATCGCAATCCGCGTTGCCTCGCCCAAACTGGTTATGGAAGAGGTAAGTGAAATTTTGATAAATATTCAGCATAAAACTGTCTCTGATTTATGCCACTACACAGAACAATTTTTAGTATTACTGTATTACATTTGTTTGTTTTTAAATAACCTCAGTTATAGTTTATCTTTGTCTTTTGTGTGGAGATTAATTATAAGCCAAATACATAAGAATGATTCTTACCTTTCTACATGTTAAACTTTAAAAATTGTTTGAGCTGACTCATTTTAACTTTTCTTTTGCACAGCTGTATACTTAAATTTGAAAGCTGGGCACCTGGGTGGCTCAGTCGGTTAAGCATCCAACTCTTGATTTTGGCTCAGGTCATGATCTCACAGTCATGAGATCAAGCCCCACATTGAGCTCCGCGCTGGGCGTGGCGCCTGTTTAAAATGTTCGTTCTCTCTCTCTCTCTCTTTCTCTCTCTCTCTCTCTCTCTCCCTCTCTCTCCCTCCCCCTCTCTCTCTCTCCCTCTCCCTCTCCCTCTCCCTCTCCCTCTCCCTCTCCCTCTCCGTCTCTCTCCCTCCCTCCCTCCCCCCCTCCCTCCCCCCCTTCCTCTCCCCCTTCCCATGTTTGTGCACACTCTCTAAATACATACAATACATAAATAAAATAAATTTGAAAGCACATTTGAAAAGGGAAGGGTAAGATGTTTAGGGAAATAGTTTGGATTCAAAAGGGAGCCAAGATTTTGTTTAAATTATATGTATGTTATGTACAGATATGTACATATTGGAAATAGAAACAACATAACTTTTTTTTTTTTTTTTTTTTTTAATTTTTTTTTTTTTTCAACGTTTTTTATTTATTTTTGGGACAGAGAGAGACAGAGCATGAACGGGGGAGGGGCAGAGAGAGAGGGAGACACAGAATCGGAAACAGGCTCCAGGCTCCGAGCCATCAGCCCAGAGCCTGACGCGGGGCTCGAACTCACGGACCGCGAGATCGTGACCTGGCTGAAGTCGGAAGCTTAACCGACTGCGCCACCCAGGCGCCCCAACTTTTTTTTAAACATTTACATTTTTTAACTTTATTTATTTTTTATTTTTTTTTTTTTAATGTTCTTATTTATTTTTGAGACAGAGAGAGACAAAGAATGAGCAGGGGAGGGGCAGAGAGAGAGGGAGACACAGAATCTGAAGCAGGCTCCAGGCCCTGAGCTGTCAGCACAGAGCCCGATGCGGGGCTTGAACTCACAGACTGTGAGATCATGATAGGAGCCAAGGCCAGACGCTCAACCAACTGAGCCACCCAGGCGCCCCAACTTTTTTTATTTATTATTGAGAGATAGAGCATGAACATGGGAGGGGCAGAGAAAAGGGGAGACACAGAATCTGAAGCAGGCTCCAGGCTCTGAGCTGTCAGCACAGAGCCCAACATGGGGCTCGAACTCACAAACTGCAAGATCATGACCTGAGCTGAAGTCAGACGCTCAACTGACTGAGCCACCCAGGCGCCCCATAACTTTTTTTTTTTTTTAAGTTTAAAAGAAAGGTAGTCATCCAGAAACTCAGTGCCCTAACACAACTGTTACCTCCTTTTTTAGGATGCTGACTGCCATTTTTTTCCCTAAATGCTTTTTTTAAAACTAATTATAATCATAGTTTACAAACATTTTGTAGTCTTTTTTTAAATTTAGCACATTACTGTAGTATTGCTTGTAAGGATAAAACAGTTATTAATGATTGCCAAATCATTAATTAATTAAGTTATTTTAATGATCAAATTAATAACTTAATCATTAAAATAATTTAATTAATAGTTGCCAAATAGTCTCCCAGTTAAGTACCATGAGTTTCTGCCCATATTTGACATTTAAGTGACTTCCAGATTTTGCTATTATAAATTAAGTTGTAATGTGTGTTTTCATGCGTGAAGCTTTTTTCCAGCTGTTTTAATAATTAGAATGAAGTCCCAAAAGTAGGTTGAGTCACAGAGTATTACAAAGCCTTATTTTTTAATAACTATTAATTTTTTCTGATTTTAAGAATAACACCTGTTTAATTAAGAGATTTTGGAAAATGCAAAGAAGAAAACAAGCCATGTAAAATTCCACCAGCCAGAGATAACCTCTATTAACAGTTGGTATTTTCCTTAGTTGCATGTTTTGCGTATGACTTTTTCATTGACTCGGGAAACACTTATTAAACATCTGCTATAGTTAGGTGCTGCTCTAGGTGCTGCAGAGAACAAAACCAACAAATCCCTTTCTTGTGAAACTCAGCACACAGTAAAAGATGTAGTGTGTTGGATGACAGTAAGTGCTATAAAGTACAAATGGGATGGGGATAGGGAAAAATCAGAAGTGGGTGTAGTTTTAAGTAGGGTGTAGAGGGTGATACTTGAGTGAAGACCTGAAGGCAGTGAGGGGGTGGGCCGTGTGGGTATATGTGGGGATCTAGGGGCAAGCTTTCCAGGCACAGAGAACAGCCATGTGCAGAAACCCTAAGGCGAGGTTATGCTTGGGTGTTCGAGACATAGCAAGGAGGCCACCGCGAGGGAGATGAGGTCAGAGAGGCGGGGGCACCATATCATGTGGGTCCTTGCCTTTTCCTTTACAGAAGGACTTTTGCTCTTCTTACTCTGAGTGAGATGATGGGAAGACATTGGAGAATTTTGAGCAGAAGAGTAACAGGGTCTGGCACCCTGATGAGAATATTCTAGAAGAGAAATTGATAATACAGGAAAGCAAGGGGAGTTACTGGAGCAGTGTCCTTGGGTAGAGGAGAGGAGATGGAATCGGATGTGCAGGTGGTTGGGCTTGGTTTTGCTAAGAGCTCAGATAATGAATTATTAATGAAAGGACAGAAGGTAGGATGCAGGTAGTCAGGGAGGATATGGTGAGAGTTTGTGGAGATTCTATTCTGGCTGTTTCTCTTGTTTTCAGTGTATAGAAAGTAGTACCAGCAACTAGGAGTAAGGCTGCAGGAGAAGGTAGGAGATGACCATTTAAGAGAAATAGTAATCAGCCTGGGGAAGTTTTGGGTGGTTGCCAGGACAGCAGCAGGCTCCTACTTGAGCTAAATTCAGTGATGGGGCGTTTTTCAACTACATTCAGCCGTGCAGGTGCAGGCATGAAATAGATGTTGAACTAACTTTAACCAGGTTTGCAAGTACGGTGCAGTGGGAAAGAAGCAAGGTTGTTATGGGTGTTGCAAAAGGATTATAGGTCTTGTTGGAGATGAAGCACAGGAGGGGAGTGAGCTGGAAACCTAGCTGTCGTCACCAGCATGACATGCTTGAAATTGAGATTATGGAGGAGTTGTGATCACTGGTAATGATAAGTTCTGGGGTATGGCCCTGGGTGGGAGTGAATGGCCAAGGTAAGCACTGAAGGAGCAAAACTCGGAGCGCCTGGGTTGCTCAGTTGGTTAAGCATCTGACTCTTGATTTCGGCTCAGGTCATGATCTCACGGTTCCTGAGATTGAGTCCCCACGTTGGGTTCCGTGCTAACAGTGCAGGATTCTCTCTCCCCCTCTCTCTCTGCCTCTTCCCTGCTTGTGCGTGCTCGCTCGCTCGCTCTCTCTCTTTCTCTCTCTAAAAATAAACTTGAAGGAGCAAAACTCAGGGAACTAAGAAGCCAAGATACTGAAAGGATCCTCTTCCTAGATACTGAAATCCTTTGGAATTATTAGCAGGAGAGAGGGACACTGAGCCAGGATCAAGAAATCTTCAGGTAATGCTAGGGAGTGATTCAGAGTCTAGCAGGGAACTACATCAAGAAGGGGTAGGAAAATGTTACGACTGTGAGACTCAAAGCTGAGAGTACTTAGGGAGAAAGGAGCACGAATGGTCTGGAAAGAATCAAGAACAACAAGTCTGAGCCTAATGATAGGACCCCATTTAGGAGGGAAAACAGCTACTACTTCAGAAAGTTGGAGGTGGAAGTAATATCCCTAGGGGAGATCTGTGTTTCAGCAAGAATGGGAAGGTAAAGGGAATGTTCAGAGAAGAGGGGAAGAGGGAAAGGATTCTGCACATGACTCTCTGGAGGGAGTTCCAGAGGCTGTGGTGGGGAAGTTAGAAGTTGGCAGGGAATGGGACATGAGCTAGAAAGGGCTATGTGCAGAGCCCTGTGGGAGTCAGCGGGAGGCCTGAGCGTCTGTGCTGACATGACCAGGAAGAAAGGGTATGTGTAAGGAAACTGGTTCTCATGGTGGCAGGACAGTGACCAGGTGGGAGGGGTGGGTGGTGGTTTTGCTGGCAAGTCAAGAGATAACAGTGTGTGTGTACATGTGTACACATGAATGTGTGCACATACACTGACAGTAATATACATGCATTGAACAGAACTTTCCCTTATTGTGAAGGTAGTATATGTGCGTTCCAGAAATTTTGACAACTGCAGAAATATATAAAGAAAGAAAATCAAAATGGCCAGTAACTACCATCCATAGATAATTACCACTAACAGGATTGTTTGGTGCGTGTCTTCTCTGTCGGGTATTGGTGTATATGTTTATTCAATTACTGCTTTTCCTAGTAATACAAGTAATATATGTTCTATGGGGAAATTATGAGAACTACAGAAAAAATATAAAACAGGATGGAAGTGTTTATCTTACCATCACCCTTACCAACACTGAGCTCGTTCATCATTTTAATCCTTATTTGACAGACAAAAGAATACTCAGTATTACTTTAATGTGCATTTCTTTAATCCCACATGAAGTTTAATGCTTTCAATGATTCCATTTTAATAGACTTTGATGATGTCTAACTCCTCCCTTGCAGGCTCCAGAGTCCTACAAGAATGTGACCGACGTGGTGAATACCTGCCATGATGCTGGGATCAGCAAGAAGGCCATTAAACTGAGACCAATTGCCGTGATCAAAGGATAGAGCACTGACCGAAGCTGCCAAACGCGACTGCCTCTCATGGAATGGAGGTGGACTGAAATGCTCCTCAGACGCCAGACTCGAGACCTGACGGGTTCCAAATTGTGCAGCTATAACTGCCTGTTGCAAAGTAGCTGGCGGGCGGCTGCTGCTTTCAGGAGCCAGTGTTGTAACATTACCTTCTGGGAGGAGTCCCACTGCCCTCCTTTGGAAAGGGTGGATATACTTCCTCCCTGATTGTCCCCCAGGTTTTAGGAAAATCTGTTGAGGGGTGCAGATAGGCCAAGATACTGCCTGACTCAGTCCTGTAAGTCTTTATTCATCAGAATGAACCTGTTTACACCAAGTTCTGTTTATATTCTGAGAGGTGTTGTGAAGAGCATCCTATTAACTAAGAATTTTGAAATGTTTTCCTTGCCCTCCTCCTGTTGTCAGTTTGTCCATTTATCCACACATCTTCCCCCTTCCCCTGAACCCAGCAAAACCCTGAACACCGCTCTCACTTGGAAAGTACCCATGGAGTCCTATGTGGATATTAGATGAATGGATAATGGGACACATTGAGCAGGGAGTGTGTATGGAGGTGTAGGAATAGGAGCCCAAAAGAGAACATAGTTTTTCATAGACTTGCTACTTTTCTCATTCTAAATGTGAGGCGGAGTTTTGACTTCCCTGCACAGTGGCACCTGCTGGTATCTGTCATTAATTAGGCCTGGTCTAGTAAACTGTTGTTGGGTGATGCCTTGCACAGCAGCAGCAGAGAACCCTCACATAATACTGAATGTCTTATGTTTGTGATTGAATTATTATAAAAACATGACATGACCACAGCTGCGATGTCAGTGGGTGCCGTGTGACAGGTTGACTGGTCTTGTGCCACCCAATCAGATTTTGTGTTCTGTACTGTGACACCTGAGGTGTTAAAGTTACAGGTTACTAAGGCCTTTCTTTGTTGAGTCCAAACAGCCAGTAAAATAGAAAAATCTAATAAAGTTACAATATGTTGTTTATATTTTGTGCTTAGTAGTTTATAGCCTAGGACAAGTAGTATTTTTGCTTGATTCACTTGGGTTAGCGTTGCTGTTCCCTCATTTTTCTCGCAGGTTACTTTCAGCAACTCACTCCAAAATATCGTATCCTAAAACTCATCCTTCAACTTGTAATAAAAACCCTCACTAGAGTATCTTGTACATGCTGCCGTTTGGAAGGCTGGAGAAGGTAGACATCCTCTGAAAAATGGATGTTCTGAAATAGCACGGCATGTCTTTACTCAAATATTTTGATGGTAGAGTTTGAAAATAAAGCAGTTAGGAATCTTAATGCAGTAATTCTAGGTTACTGATGCCTTCAGTCTGGCCTAGCCACTGTTGACAAGGATGCAGGTTACTGGTGAGCACTGGAGGGCACTTCAACACGAGGAACAGGCTTCCGGCAGGCGCTAGACTCTAGAGGTGAGACCATGTTGGAGTGGAGACTCCCTCCCTCTAACCAGGCCTTGCTTGGTGACATGTCATTTGAAACTAATTCAAAGCAAGATCACCTCCCAAAACTGATGTCATTGCAAGAAATGCTGTGCATCATCTTAAATACGTATGTTGAGTTTTATTAGATGCTTTGAAAGTTACTCTTCAGAGAAGTAAGAGGAGGAACAGGTAGGAGAACTACAGAGAATCCTTTATGCGATGGCATTTCTGCTGTATAAGCTTTTCTTGTCCGCCGCATTTGCAGTGAGCTTAGCCCTGTTAATGACCATAGGGGGTAATGGTTAATATTTTGAGTTCAGAAAGAAAGACACAGATACTGTTTTCCTTGTTCTAAAGATGTTATTTTCCCATTTGAGGCAGAAAGCCACTTAAAAATAAATGTTCAAATGAAGCGGACATTACCAGCTGTTTCGCCCTGAGTAAAAATACCCTAGGCCCGTCCCGTGCTCAGGCACAGCCAGAACACCCTTTGATAAGGCACCGTGTGGCTCCTTCAGGCATGGAGAGGAGTCATTAGCACTGCACATCTTGGTCCCTCACTGTGGACCTCTGAAGTCAGTCTGTTTATAACTAATATTCTCAAAACCTCACATTGGTTGTGGTGTATATTGGTACATCCCTGTCGTCAGTATATGGTTGGGAAAACCATTTCATGGGATGTAAGCAAAATAGGAACAATCACTAATTTTCTAATGTTACAACTTTCCTGGGGCAGCAAAGAGATGAAGGTTTAAATACTGAATTCATCTTGCAAATCCCACTTTGATCTCCAAATTATACTTCATATAACCTTCAAAAACCACTGAAGCACAGTGTTTTTTTTTTTTCTTTCAGCTTTTCCTGTTTTTCCTGCTTGAGACTGCATATTTTTTCCCCATGTTCATGATAAAGTTTTCCTCCCTCCTATTTCTGAAAGCTCCTCGCAGACCTCACCTGTGTTGCTGAGACACATGCCGCTCCCTGTGCCTATAATTCCAGCACACAATTCACACATCTGTACTCACGTCTTAACTTCCATCATTCTTTTTGCATCTGCTCCAGTGCTCAACTATGTGGGATTTTTAGATCCAGAGAACATGATCCGTGGCCATCTGGATTTGCTGATTATGAAGAGGCTGTTAATCACCAATCAGGCACATCGGGAATACTGCCAAGTGGTTTTAATAGATCTGGATCTTTAAAAGCTGTTGTTCTAAAACTGGTCTCTGCTATGTGAAACACCAGTGATCCAAGGAGAGGAGAATGTTACGGGAGAGGGTCATGTCCAGAGAAGTGAGTGGTGATTTCAGTTGTACCTCACAGAGAGTGCATAAACCAAGTGCCACGCATATAGTAGGTACTTAACAGGTTAAAAATCACCATTCCTGCTCTGTAGTTAACCCAATGCTTTTATATAAAGTTTTAGTTCTTACTGAATGAGGAAAGAAAGGATGATTATGTGAGCCATTCACTGGAGTTTAATGAGGTTGGCAATGTAGGTATTATCCCCTAATAACAAATTAGAATATGGCCTCAGAAAGGTCTAGCAGCTAGCCCAAGGGCACCCAACTAATGACAGAGGCATAGAGAACAAGGTCTTGTGACTATCCTGTTTATGCTGTTTTCCTGACGTCACACTAGCTCCTAGAACCATTTTGTGCTGCTTTTCCTATTCAATACTGGAACCAGCCAAGTCCAGTCTGGAACTTTTAATGTGGAGTACTCACAAACATCTCTTAAATGGGATTGCTCAGCCTTGCTGAGGCAGGTCAGAGATTCTGACCACCATTAAGGATTCTGTGATGAACTATAAAGGCTTTATTCTGCTGGATGAATGTGTGAAACAGTCCTCTCCTTTTGCCTTGTTTTATAGTCCACATGTCCGTAAAATACAGGGAGCCTCAAAATACCAAGCACCTCCAGGGACTCCAGCACCGTGGAACCATGTTCCCACTTTTAGAGTGTCAGCTTTAGAAGGTCTTCTGGACTTTGCCCACCTCAATTGCTGCACGTTTCTTTCCCAGGGTGGAAGAAAAACCGGGTAGTCTGGCATCAAGACAGGTTACTGATGTAAGGATACCCTTTGCTCCAGTTCAAAATTCGTGTTTTATCAATCGACAAGCATTGTATTTTTACTGTGCAGAGTACCATTCTTGGTCCTAATGAAGTTCATACAGTCTAGGGGAGCCTGGGTGATTCAGTCGGTTGAGCATTTGACTTGATTTTGGCTCAGGTCATGATCTCACAGTCACGAGATCAAGCCCCATGTTGGGCTCTGCACTGAGTATGGAGCCTGCTTAAGATTTTCTCTCTCTCCTTCTGTCCCCCCACTTGCATGTGTGCTCACTCTCGGAGAGGAAAGAAAGAGGAAGGAAGGAAGAAAGAGAAAGGAAGGAAGAAAGAGGAAGGAAGGAAGGAAGAGAAAGGAAGAAAGGAAAGGAAAAAGAGAAAAGAGAAAGAAAGGAAGAAAGAAAAAGTGCGAGGAGGGAAGGAAGGAAGAAAAAAGAAAAAAAGAACTTGGTCTAGTTGAGAATATAGAACAGATGTGCATATGCTTGAAATAAAAGGTACTAAAAGCAATTTAAGTGTGGATTGATAACCACAAAGAACGTGTGCTTTAGGGGAAAGACATTGTATTCTGGCCCATCTTCCATCACAGCCAAGCTCCTTCAGAGGAATACCTTTGCCCTAAGCCTGTGCTTCCTCGGCTCTCATCCCATCCTTGATTCTGCTTAATCCTGGCTTGTGCCATTACCATTCCAATGCAACTACTCACCAAAGTCACCAGTTATTTTGTAGTTGCTAATTAGATGGACCAATTTAGTTTTTATATACCTTCTGTAGTATTCGAGGCTGTTAACCACTCTTGGCACACTCCTTAAAATGTTTTCACTGGGCTAGGTCTTCGCCGTCTTCTCACTGTGGACATTACATTCATCATGGCTCATTTTCACCCATTTCCATGACTTACCATCACCTATGGCTGGTGACCCCACGTTCATCTCCAGCCCACATCTGCTGGACATTTCTACCTAAGGATTCATAAACCTCAAACTGAACATGTAAACTCAGTCATCACTTTTCCTCCTTTAAAATATGTTCCAGGTCTGGGGAAAGACGTTACCACCTACTGATCACCTAAGCCAGAAATTAGTGTCATCTTGGATTCCTGCCTCTCTCTCACCCTCATACAAGTTTGTCAGTTCTAACTCCTGGATATCTTTAAGATGCTTCTCTTCGCTTTCTGTGCCCACATCACTTACCTGTTCAGATCCTCATCTGCCATCTCTCAGACTGTGGCAGGTGTCTCCTTAGCTGGTATCCTCCCCCACATAAGTCCTCTTTGTTCCTGGTGACAGACCCATATGTTTCTCAGACAACCACTCCACCCCCAGTCTCTGTTCATGTGGTTTGGATGAATCGACTCCACTGCTAGGCCCAGACCTGGATACTCAGCATCGCTTCCTCCACCTCAAGCCCCCAGCCCCAGAAACTGAGGAATTTGCACATGATCCAGTTAGAATAAAAGCTAATCTGAGGCGGGGTTTCTGTATTACCCGACAACAGGGTGCTCTCTTTCCCCTGGTGTTGCTAGGAGGATGTGATGGAAGCCCGGACTTGCTGACAGCCACCGTGCCACATGGAGCAAATTTGCCTGAGAATGGGACCCACATAAAGGAAAGCAGAGCTGAGGGGTAGAAAAGCAGGAGCCCCTGTAACTTTGGACTGGAACTCCTGGACTCATCTGTGTGTGGAAGCAGGATATCCTTGGATTTCCCAGTTATGTAATAGCCTAAGCCAGTTTGAGTTGAAATTTCTTGCAACCAAAAGATTCCTAGCTCATACTGCAATAAGACGACGGAAGTGTAGAAAGACAAGTTGACAGTGAATCCAGGATTTTGTGCCCGGGGTACTGAACACAGGTGGTCCCCCTCTCAGAAACCAGGAAGTGCTGGGAAAAATTGATTTCCTAAGGGCTGTGAGTTTGGAGTTAGACCTGTTGAATTTAAGATGTTACAGGACATCAAGGCGACAGCTGAAGTTGTATTACAGGAGCTCAGAAAAGAGACTCAACAGATCATTGGATTTCAGAGAAAACGAGGTTTGCAGGAGAACCAGGTTGGAGATGAGTCTTAGGGTACAGCTCTGCTTACTGAGGAGAGGAGAATGAGAAGTCAAGGCCAGGACACAAGACTAGCAGAACTATCTCTGCCTTGGTGGTGCTCTCAGTCCTTCGGCAATTCCTGAGAACCACAATGAGCCGGACTCTGTCCTGATTGCTGGGGCTGGTGACCTGGTTCTTACCCTCAAGGCTCAGTCTGCAGGGACTGAGCAGGAACAGATCTATAGACTATTATAAAACAGCGTGGCCACAGAAATGGGAGCAAGTTTCTCAGTTAACCTCGTTCGGTGCTGCAGAGAAACGGAAATCTGAGAGTTGTTGGACTTAGTGACCAGCAAATCACTAACCAGTTTCAATAGGATATTTGGGCAAGTGACTATTTTGATAGCAAAACAACAGCTACCATTTCATAACATTTGCTGTGTCCCAGGCACTGGTGACAGACTTTTACATGTAGTTACTCCCTTTCACCTGAGAACAACTCTATGAAATAGATACTATTATTCCCATTTTTCATACTATTCTCATTTTATTCCCATTTGCCCTAAGAAAGTAAATATTCTCCTACCAAACTTGGAAGAGCGTGTGCTGCAAAGATCCTCAAAGTAACGCTTATGTGATTCTCACATGACTTATGCCCTTAACAAAGATTTCATGTCAGTACAAACCCACTGAAAATCCCCAGGAAGCTTAACTTGCTCAATGTAGGTTCAACTAAAGAATACTTTTTGGTGACTCATGGGTGCCTCAGTCAGTTAAGCACCCAACTCTTGATTTCCACTCAGGTCATGATCTCATGGTTTGTGAGATCAAACCCCACATCAGGCTCTGTGCTGACAGCATGGGGCCTGCCTGGAATTCTCTCTCTCCCTCTCTCTCTTTCTGTATCCCTCCCCTGATCACATTCTGTCTCTCAAAATAAATAAACATAAAGAATGTTCTTTGACTACTTTATGCCTCTATTTCTTTAATTGAGGTATAATTGACATACAAAACCTATTAGTACAAATCAAAACTACAATGAGATACCACCTCACACCTGTCAGAATGGCTAAAATTAACAACTCAGACAACGACAGATGTTGGTGAAGATGTGGAGAAAGAGGAACCCTCTTGCGCTGTTGGTGGGAATGCAAACTGGCATAGCCACTCTGGAAAACAGCATGGAGGTTCCTCAAAAAAATTAAAAATAGAACTACCCTACGACCCAGCAATAGTACTACTAGGAATTTATCCAAAGGATACAGGTGTGCTATTTTGAAGGGGCACATGCACCCCAATGTTTATAGCAGCATTATTGACAGTAGTCTAAGTATGGAAAGAGCCCAAATGCCCATTGACAGATGAATGGATAAAGAAGATGTGGCATATATACGGCATATATATATATATGTGTGTGTGTATGTGTGTGTGTATATATGTATATATGTATGTGTGTGTGTGTATACATATATACACACAATGGAGTATCACTAGACAATCCAAAAGAATGAAATCTGGCCATTTGCAACAACATGGGTGGAACCAGAGTGTATTATGCTGAACAAAATTAGGGAAAGACAAAAATATCATGACTTCTCTCATATGTGGAACTTAAGATACTAAACAGATGAACATAAGGGCAGGGAAGCAAAAACAATATAGAAACAGGGAGGGGGACAAAACATAAGAGACAAATATAGAGAGAAAACAGGGTTGCTGGAGGGGTTGGGGGTGGGGGGAAGGGCTAAATGGGCAAGGGGCATTAAGGACATGTGTTCGGATGAGCACTGGGTGTTATATGTAGAGAATGAATCACTGGATTCTACTCCTGAAATCATTATTGCACTATATGCTAACTAACTTGGATGTAAATTTAAAGAAGGAAGGAAGGAAGGAAAAGAAAGAACGAACCTGTTAGTATCAGGTGTACATCAATGATTCAATATTTTTATACGTTACAAAATGATCCTGATAAGTCTAGTTGGCGTCTGTCACCTTACAAAATTATTATAATGTATTTTTACCATACAGTATGTTTCAGGTATACAACATCGTGGCTGGTTTGACAATCATATACATCATGCAGTGCTCACCACGGTAAGTGTAGTCACCATCTGTCACCATAAAAGTTCTTACGGTATTATTGACTATATTCCCCGTGCTGTAGTTACTCCCATGACTTATTTATTTTATAACTGGAAGTTTGTACTTCTCTTTGTTTTGTCTTCCCCAGAAGAATGTGAACACCATGTAAGCAGGATGGTGCCCGCCTGGTTCACTGTGTCTGCGCTGTGTGAGTACTGTCCTGGGTCCTGGGGACCCAGCGGAGGACAAAGGCAGACGAGGTCCCTTCTCTCAAAGAGGAAACAAGTTTAAATGGTGTTCTTCATTTACACATGGGAACAAGATAAACATTTGCAAAGTCAACTATTGCAGGAACTAAATAAGGTAGAGTTACATAATACTGACTGTGACAGCCCATAATCCAGCTGCCTGTGACACATGAGGAAACAAAGCTCAGAGACCTCAATTAATTTGTCCAGTTTCGCACAGCAAGTTGCTGAGGGGCTGGGGCCAGAGTGAAGGGCTCTCATTTTTGGTTGAGAGCTTTTCCTACATTTCACATTGTCTTACATTTGACAGCAACAGAATGCCTAATCCTGCCTGTAGGAAGCTTCCAGTAAATATTCTGTGAAGTGTGATAAAGTGAAACGAACCCCACCAAACAATTCACAACTCACTGAAGATAAAACCGCACACGCTCTGGCCTTTCAGGAAAGAGAGAGCAAAATCGTCTCGGGTGTGGGATGTGTGGAAGAACACGTATTTTCCGTCTTAACTGAAAGAAACTAACCACTGACAGCCTAGGGGACTGGGAGGGAGGACACTGAAGCAGCCAGGACCATCTGGATAATTCCACGGGACATCTTCACATGCCAGGGCTGTCCCGGTGCTGTGTTGCTGAGTTCATAACACTGGAGAAACCTCTATTTGGGGCACAGTGGGAAGTAACACCCGCCTCCTCGAGGTCCAAGTGGCAACATTTTTTTTTCATTATCTTTACTTCACTAAGTTCTACAACCAGTTGGACTGGAAATTCCACTAAGATACTCAGGACTCAGACTCTGAACGGTCTAGCCCCCCACTGCCAGCAGAGGATCCTCCCTCACAGTCTTAACAACTAACATTCACTGAGCATTTCCCATAAGCTGGAGACTGTTTTCAGATGGAAGTAATTAAGGTAGCAAGAGGGCTAAAGCCCCTCCAAGCTGCCTGATGATAAGAAACCTGAAAAATGGCTGATCTGATAAAATCGCTAGGAATTCCTTGAGGTATTAGTGATGGTTTTTAAATTTTCAGAGGTTGGGGACCTTCTCTGAGAATCTGATGAAAGCCAGGCTCGACTCTCTCCCCAGAAAAACGTACACTCACACAAACGTTTGCATGTCATTTGTGGGTTTTAATCCTTGTTAGGTTTGTGTGTGTGTGTGTGTGTGTGTGCACGTGCACGCTCACACGCATATGTGTGTGTGTGTGTGTGTGTGTGTGAGAGAGAGAGAGAGAGATGAGAGTCATCTTGTACCGGAAAATAATCAAATGCTCAATTAATGACAGGACATGTCAAAAGGAACCAGTTTGAAGGGGCTCCTCCTCCCCCAGTCAAATTAGAAACAAGTTCAATAACTAGAAACAATATTTGTCAAAAATAATAAGATTAATATGTTACAACCCTCTGGAATGAGTCCAAACTGATAAAAATAAATGAGTAAATTAATAACAGAGTAGGGGAAGCCCTTCTTTAGAGAAAGCCCTTTATAGAAGAATGCCAGCTAATAAGTATGGAAGGACTAATGGAAATGGAGAATCATCATTTGACAGCCACTGTGGGGATGACTGGGGCAAATGGGAGTTATCATTGAACACCAAGGCTAATTAATTGATGGGGGTCTGGTGAAGAACAAGATATTGGCATAATATTGGGCTACCTCTCTCTACCCAAAAACTATTCAACTACAAAGAAGAAGAAGGTGAATTTGAGGTACAGAAACCAGAGCAGACACCAACATAAATAGGTGGTCATGGTTAACATGGCCAACGATAGGACTAGTCATATCTCCTGGCATGAAGCACTGGGAAGGGCACAGCAACGTCTCTGAGATGTTCTCTGCAGCGCATGGCCCGAGTCTGGTCGTGAGCAAACATTAGATGGACCCAGGCTGAGGGTCCTCCTACAGAATGAAGGTATGTACCCTCAAAACTGTCAAGGAAATGAAAGACAGGGAGAGGCTGTTCTTCAGACTGAAGAAGTCTGAACAACATGACAATATGTATTCCTGGATAGGATCCTGGACCAAAAAGGAAAAACTGACATCCTTGAGGCAGTGGTGAAATTTGAGCAGAATCTGTAAATTGGTCAGTAGTGACATATAAATGTTGACTTCTTGATCTGGTGTTTATGCATGTTAGTATCCTTGTGTGGGGTTATGATTTATAATAAGAAATACATATTTGGTCTCCATCCTGGTTTCTGGCACAGAGCTCCTAAAACCTTTGGAATTTCCTAAGACAATTGTGATAAAGGGGTCTGTTATTCACAACAAGCCCCTTTCAATCACACCTAGGTTTATGAGGGGACTTTGGAAAGCCCCAAAGGACAGGGGTGGTTGCCAGAGGAACCATCCAGATGATCAGAGGGTTGTAACTTTCAGCCCCACCTCTGATGTCAGGGAGGGGAGAATGGCTAGAGATTGACTTCAATCACCAATGACTGATGATTTAATTAATCATGTCTATGTTATGAAGCCTCCATAAAAACCCAAAAGGACAGAGTTCAGAGAGCTTCCAGGTTGGTGAACCAGAAAGCAGCCACATGTCAGGAGGACGGACCATCCCAAACTCCAAAGCAACAGAAGCTTCTCTGTCTAGGACCCTTCCAGACCTCTCCATGAATGTTTTCATGTGGCTGTTCATTCATATCCTTTAATATTCTTTGTAATAAATCAGTGATCTAGCCAGTAAACTGGTTTCCCAAGTTCCATGAGCCACTCTAGCAAATTGATTGATGAGAAGAGGAGGGTCCCCCTCTGAAGAGAGGAGTCAGAGGAACCTCTGATATACAGCCAGTGAGTCAGAATCACAGGCAACAACCTGGACTCACAGTTGATATCTGAACTGGGGGCAGTCTTGTGGGACTGAGGCTATCTCCAAGTAGTTAGTATCAGAATTGAGTTAAGTTGTAGGACACACGCTACTGTCCATTGAGAATTGGAGAATTGCTTGGTGGTATTGGAAAAAACACACGTGAGATCTCATTTGGGAAAAATATGTACTGGAGTGCTGAAGGGTGCTGGGACATCATGTTTGAAGATTCCAAAAATGACTAAAGATTATTAGCACGTAATCAGAGTGGGCAAAAGAACAAATGCAGTAAAATATGAACAATTAGGGGATGTGGGTGAATGGAGGTATGGGAGTTCTCTGTACTGTTCTGGCAGTATTAACGTAAGTCTGAAATAATTTAAAAATAGACTGTAATGACATATAAAAGTATTGGTATGACATATAAAAGTAGGGACGTCTGGGGGGCTCAGTTGGTTGAGCGTCTGACTCTTGATTTCAGCTCAGGTCATGATCTCATGGTTGGTGAGATAGAGCCCCACATCAGGCTCTGTGCTGTCAGCTCAGAGCTTGCTTGGGATTTTCTTGCTCCCTCTCTCTCTGCCCCGACCCCACTCGTGCACACTCTCTCCCCCCGCCTCCAAAAAATACATAAATAATAAACATTTTTTTTAAAAAAGGTATGTGTGGTAGGTCAATTACCAACATGGCCATGAAAATTTCTCCTACCCTGGACACCTCTCTGCAGTCTCTCCAATCTGCACTGGCTTTCTGACCGGCTTCGGCCAAAAGAATGCAGACACTGTGTGACTCCTGAGCCTTGGCCTCCAATGCCTGACAGCCTCCATTCTCCTGTTGTTGCTCTGAGATGATCATAGAGAGAAGCCCAGACTTCCTCGAGGATGAAGGACCACACGGAGAGAGGCCGTGCGGGGCCATCGGCAAGTCGGGCTGCATTCTGACAGCAACCGTGAGCCTCAGGGAGACCAGCAGATGAACCTCCCAGTCAATCCCACAGCCTCAATGGTGAGAGATAACAAGTTGCTGCCATTGTTAAGTCTAAGAATGGCTCATTATACAACGTTAGAAAACCTAGTATGTCACCATTTCCATCATTCTACTTCAGAATCTCATCAACCGACTTTATGTTGAAAAGAATTTTCCTCAGAGTGGATAGAGTAGCTGCACTTCTCTGCGAAGCTATCCCTATCTTCCAGAGAACGGACTTGCATATGGCTAGTGATGACAGCACTTTCTAGTTTATAGGAACCTTTCACTTATGTAGACTCATTTCCCCTTTACCACAGCCCTATGGGATGGAATAGGTTCTCATCCTTAATTTTACAGATGAGGAAAGAAGTCCAGAGAGGTAACGTCTCTTGCCCAAGGAAACACAGTCAGTAAGCACTGAAGTTAGGACTGGAATCCATGTTCTTTCTACTCTGTCAAGGTGAAGTCATGGGCCTTCTGTAGAGAACACTTTGCTCTCCCTTCAGAGCTCAAACGAAAATACAGGGAAATGTTCTACAGCCCCGCATCAAGCGTGGTGGCTGTGAATGTGAATGGCGGCTGACTGGGATCCCCTGGTCAGGCAGGATCCCAAATACACTTTGCTCTACTTGTCCCTCATTATTATTCTTTTTTTTTTACATACATATTCAGCTGTATGGTAACTATGGGTCTTAAACAAGAAGAGTTTACTTAATGTCAGTCTTCAGATTTGCTGTTATGATTCAAAGTTATCCAGTCGTTTACATCTGCACGGCCCTGCTTCAGGGCTGTGAAGATGTGTCTCCTGAACATAAGGATGCAAAGTAATTGAATTACAAAAATCTTTGCTCTATTTTTCTTCTTAGTCATTATCACCACCTGAAACATATATTCACGTTTGTTTATTGACTCTCTTCCTCCATGTAGATAATTGATGTTTGCTAATTGATGAATGGATGGATGAAGATGGTTTGCTACCACTTTTCTTTTTTTTTTTAATATGAAATTTATTGTCAGATTGGTTTCCATACGACACCCAGTGCTCCTCCCAACAGGTGCCCTCCTCAATGCCCATCACCCACCCTCCCCTCCCTCCCACCCCCCATCAGCCCTCAGTTTCTTCTCAGTTTTTAAGAGTCTCTTATGCTTTGGCTCCCTCCCTCTCTAACCTCTTTTTTTTTTCTCCCCCCCCCCCCACCATGGTCTTCTGTTAAGTTTCTCAGGATCCACATAAGAGTGAAAACATATGGTATCTGTCTTTCTCTGTAGGACTTATTTTACTTTGCTACCACTTTTCTGTGTACGTTATTTAACCTCTGAGCTTCAGTTCCTTGCCTTTTTAAAAAAAAATGTTTATTTTTGAGGGAGACAGAGCGAAAGTGGGGGAAGGGCAGAGAGAGAGAGGGAGACACAGAATCCAAAGCAGGCTCCAGGTTCCCAGCTATCAGCACAGAGCCTGACGTGGGGCTCGAACTCACAAACTGCAAGCTCATGACCTGAGCAGAAGTCGGATGTTTAACCGACTGAGCCACCCAGGCACCCCATATCACTTCCATTTTAAAGATGAGGAACTGGGGCCCCTGGGTGGCTCAGTCGGGTAAGCATCAAACTTCGGCTCAGGTCAGGATCTCATGGTTTGTGGGTTCAAGCCCCGTGTTGGGCTCCGAGGTGACAGCGTGGAACCTGCTTGGGATTCTCTTTCTCCCTCTCTCTCTCTGCCCCTGCCCCCCCCCCACCAAAATAAGTAAATAAACTTTAAAAACATAAAATGGGAGTGATATACAATACATACCTCGTAGGATGATTGTGATCAGGTGAGAATACTACATATAAAGGGCTAGCCTGCCATCTAGGAAGGCCCCCAGGAAATGTTAGCTGGTGGAGAATTTCTGTCAATTAGAGGTCTTTTAGGAGAGAAGAGATACGCTTTGACCCTGCACGGTTTAATCCTTCATTTCACTAAAACCCCCGGAGCTGCATCAGGACATTTTCCAAGGCTCTTTCTAGTCCCATGACCGGGGAGATAGGATTCCTCCTTCAGAGAGGTTTTTCCCCCACTGTCAGGGAAATGAGAAATGTCTTCAGGAGTGGCCCCCCTCAAGGCTTGCTCTGGAGGCAAAAACCAGTTTGGAGAGTTTTTATCGTCTGGACGCACTTCCCTCTGCAGCAGCTGTGGTTTCACTTTGGCCATGGTTAATGACAATGAGTAACCCAACATGAAAAGGCTGCTGACAGGCTTTCACCAGAGGACACAGCTAAATAACTACGGAAGGATTAAAAACCCATCTCACCACCCAGGGAGCCTGCCAGTGAAGCTCATACACAACACAGCGATAATAATCACAGAGCTAGAAATGGTTCTACGGTTTCACGGGCCAATAAGGAAAACACAAAGCCCTTTTAGGCACCTCTGCTGTCTCCCAGCAGCCTGTGTGCCTGACGAGCAGATGGCGGGGTTGGCGGTGGCTGACAGAGAAGGGTCCAGAGAGCTCGCCTAGGGAAAGAGTCTGCCTTTCTAGCGATCGCTCTGCAGAGAAGGACTCCACCAGTCCACATCTCCATCAGAAGTCTCATTGCCACCCATTTTTGGAGATGACAATGATAACTTTGGAAGCTCTGAAGAAAACCTTTGTCTAGACAGAAACAGCTCAAAAGCTTTTGAAAGGCACCATCTGAAACCTTGCTTGGCTTGGTTGTAGCTGGGTAACGCTGACTCATCCCATGAAATGCTGTCCTTGGCCTCGTGGGACTTTGCTCTCAAATTCCACTAAGAGCGGAATAACCCCTGGAGTCAAGACAATGAGAGGTAGGTTCAGGTCGCCAAGGTTGACTTTATATTCCCCACAGATCAAAAACTGTTGGCCAAAAGAGCAGACACTAACTCTACGCATCTGGGTAACTGAAGGGCATCCCAATTCTACTCTCCAGACTCTGTTCTTTTTCCCTAGGCTATTTTTTCTTTTTTAATGTTTTTAAATGTTTTATTTTATTTTTAAGAGAGAGAGAGAGACAGAAAGCTTGAGTGGGGGAGGGGCAGAGAGCGAGGGAGACACAGAATCTGAAGCAGATTCTGGGCCCTGAGCTGTCAGCACAGAGCCTGACATGGGGCTTGAACTCACAAACTGCGAGATCATGACCTGAGCCCAAGTTGGACACTTAACCAACCGAGCCACCCAGGAGCACCATCGTTGACTTTTTTTTTTTTTTTAATTTTTTTTTTTTTAATTTTATTTTAAGTTTATTTATTTTTGAGACAGAGAGAGACAGAGCATGAATGGGGGAGGGTCAGAGAGAGAGGGAGACACAGAATCGGAAGCAGGCTCCAGGCTCTGAGCATCAGCCCAGAGCCCGACGCGGGGCTCGAACTCACGGACCGCAAGATCGTGACCTGAGCCGAAGTCGGACGCTCAACCGACTGAGCCACCCAGGCGCCCCTCGTTGACTTTTCTTTTTAATGTTTATGTATTTTTGAGAGAGAGAGAGAGAGAGAGAGCGTAAGCAGGGGAGGAGGAGAGAGAGGGAGACACAGAATCTGAAGCAGGCTCCAGGCTCTGAGCTGTCAGCACAGAGCCCAACACCAGGCTCTAATTCACAAACCGTGAGATCATGACCCGAGCTGAAGTTGGATGCTTAACCAACGGAGCCACCCAGGCGTCCCACAAATATCATTTAAAGTGTTATGTCATCACAGAGGATTTTGTGCAACTTTTTAACCAAGTCGTTAAACACCATTATCTCAATGCTTTTAAAGCCAGGCAGTACCTAAGGATCAATACTAAACCCAGTGTCCTACTTCCACACAACCTTCTTCTCATTTTATTTGCCATTGCCTACACCTATTCCATCTTTTGAGAGACGTAAACACCTACCTTAGTCTTAACTTGTCAACTTCCAACCCCCTGCCCTTCCAGTTCTTCAATCTTCTTCCAATTCCTAGGACCCTCCCCTTACTTGAGACTCCTTGAAGCCTTGTCACCTATGAGCCTCTGAATCGACTAGAACTCTTTCACCTGTCAGACCGCAGGCTCAGAGCTGCCTTTGATACACCATCTTTTCCTCCCTTGGCTTCCCCTTTACATCATTCCAGCTGTGTTTTTCATTCGCTGAGAAGCATCTTGAAAGGGCGGGCTTCAACCTCACCTCTGCTTTCTCTTCCCGCCCCTGTTATGCCCTTACAAAGGTTTCTAGCCATCTTCTAGTGGCCGAATCCAATCAGTGCCCCTCACACCTAAACTCCCTGACTCCTCTGATTTATAAGATGCTGTCAGCCACTTCTTCCTTCTTATAAAATGATGCCTGCTTGTAAAAAAAAAAAAAAAAAATGACACCCGCTTGTAATTGCCGTGATCTCACACTAGCTTGGTTCTCTGTCCAACCTCTTAGTCCTCTTCAAAGCCGTTTCTTCTTCTGCCCCTCCTTCGGTGAGACCTGCCTCAGCTTTCTCCTAATGTTCCCCTCAGTCTCAGCCTGGGAGCTCGAAGCCACTCCTCTTACTGCCCAAAGGTGAATGACTCCCAAATCCACAGCTGTCTTGGTTTTCCCTCCCGACCTCGACACTGGCATTTCCAGCTGCTTGCAGACAGAAGTAGCCTGTCGGTGTTTGTAATCCAGCATCTCCAACAGACAACTTTTACCTTTAAAAATTTTTTTTTTTCAACGTTTTTTTTTTTTTTTTAATTTATTTTTGGGACAGAGAGAGACAGAGCATGAACGGGGGAGGGGCAGAGAGAGAGGGAGACACAGAATCGGAAACAGGCTCCAGGCTCCGAGCCATCAGCCCAGAGCCTGACGCGGGGCTCGAACTCACGGACCGCGAGATCATGACCTGGCTGAAGTCGGACGCTTAACCGACTGCGCCACCCAGGCGCCCCCAACTTTTACCTTTTAAATCTTCTCCTCTTGGGGCGCCTGGGTGGCTCAGTCGGTTAAGCATCCGACTTCGGCTCAAGTCATGATCTCGCGGTCCGTGAGTTTGAGCCCAACTTAGGGCTCTGTGCTGACAGCTCGGAGCTCGGAGCCCGGAGCCTGCTTCAGATTCTGGGTCTCCCTCTCTCTCTGCCCTTCCCCCATTCATGCTCTGTCTCTCTCTTCTCAAAAATAAATCAACGTTAAAAAAATGTAAAAAAAAAAATGAATAAATCTGCTCCTCTTTCTGTGTTCCTTGTTTCAGTTGATGGCAGCTCACAGGAGTTATCTCTAACTTCTCCCTCTTCCCTTCCCCCACCCCCAGCCTCTGAGGGGCCACACCACATCCCCTCCCAGCCCATCCCTCCCCCCCATTTCCAGGGCCACTGTGTTGGCAGAGACCCTCCCTCCCTCTCTTTTCATTACTGTAATATCCTTTTGGTCTGCTGATTCCTGCCACCAGACTGATCCTCAACCACAGTACTGAACAGTTCACCCTCTCTCCAAGAAACAAAAAATTCAATAGTTCCCCATTGTCTAAAAATTAAAGTTCAGCCTGGATTTCAATGCCTTCTAGAATCTTCCTAGTCTCCTGTTACTCAGCTTCTATTCTCCAAACATAGTTCCTGCCTCCAAGGCACCTGTTTCCTTACCCTTGGATCTTCTGCCTATAATCCTCATTCCGTTTCACCTATCAAGTGCTGCACCCCCAAAAGCATCTTCTCCTAGTTTTCTACTCACTTGAAGCTGAAATAACTCCCTCTCTTCTCTGTATCCTGATAACATTTTTCATTCTTTTTTTTTTTTTTTTTCCCAAGTAGTCTCCATGCCCAGCACAGGGCCCAGTGCAAATCTTGAACTCATGATCCTGAGATCGAGACCTGAACTGAGATCAAGAGTCAGATGCTTGGGGCACCTGGGTGGCTCAGTTGGTTGAGTGTCCGACTTTGGCTCAGATCATGATCTCTTGGTTCGTGAGTTCAAGCCCTGCATCGGGCTCTGTGCTGACAGCTCAGAGCCCGGAGCCTGTTTCGGATTCTGTGTCTCCCTCTCTCTCTGCCCCTCCCCCATTGTTCTCTGTCTCTCAAAAATAAATAAAATGTAAAAAAAAAAAATTTTTTTTTAAAGAATAAAAAGAATCGTACATGTAACTGACAGAGCCACCCAGGCACTCCTGTACCCAGATACCATTTTTCATTTTGGACATCAGATATACCACGTATAACTTTTTTCATACCACTTTTCCCTCCAGATTGCAAGGTTCTTCAAATTCCATTCAACAAAAAATTATGTAGTTTTTGTTTTGTTTTGTTTTGTTTTGTTTTGTGGCATTGTAACAACAACAAGGACTCAGAAAAGAGTAACTGCTGCTCTGGATCTGGATTTTTCTAGCAGGAAAAGATGATACAGAAACTGTCCCCGCACTATGTAGCAGGAAGCAGGCATGTCTTGCCGACACTTGTTTCCTCAAGTCCAGACCTGGCACATGTTAGCTGAATGGCATCCTAGAGCTGGAAGAGCCTAAAAGATCATGCAATCTAAACTTCACGTGTCCTAGCATAGAGAA
This sequence comes from Neofelis nebulosa, assembly GCF_028018385.1. Classification (NCBI taxonomy): domain Eukaryota; kingdom Metazoa; phylum Chordata; class Mammalia; order Carnivora; family Felidae; genus Neofelis; species Neofelis nebulosa. Next base: position 14,921,707 of record NC_080789.1, read on the forward strand.
CTGAGACCACGGAAGTCAGGGGCTTGCCCAAGGTCACCAGGCTGGTGATGGCAGTGCTGAACCATGCCACAGGCCAGGCACACTCTGCCACAACCCACAGCCTCCTCCTTTGCACCCTCAGGGTGGTATGCTGTAGGGTGTCACAGAGATTCGACTAGTCAGAGTTACAAACCACAGGGAATATTCTAGAAGAAATACAGTATAATCAATGGGTATGTCTGGGCTGAGTGGCAAAAAAAACAAAAACAAAAAACAAAAAACAAAAAAAACAAACCCAGGAAAGATCTTAAAGGACATGTAAATGTTTCTTCTTTTGTGGATCCACTGTTTCCATAAAACTCTGCTTACCACATTGTTTCTACTTAACTTTTTTGTAATCTATTTTGTCCTTGTTAAGACTCAAATTGTCTAATGGTTAATTAAGCATTCATCCACAGGAAAGGGGAAGATTGAACATATTAAAGGTCTCATTCCTGGGGCACCTGGGTGGCTCAGTCGGTTAAGCGTTCACTTTGGCTCAGGTCATGATCTCACAGTTCGTGACCTCGAGCCCCACATCGGGTTCTGTGCTGACAGCTCAGAGCCTGGAGCCCACTTTGGATTCTGTGCCTCCCTTTCTCTCTGTTCCTCCCCTGCTCATGCTCTCTCTCTCTCTCCTTCAATTTTTTTTAAACTTTTTATTTACTTTTGAGAGAGACAGAGTGCAAGCAGGGGAGAGGCAGAGAGAGAGGGAGACACAGAATCTGAAGCAGGCTCCAGGCTCCAAGCTGTCAGCCCAGAGCCCGATATGGGGCTCGAACCCACAAACTGTGAGATCATGACCTGAAGACACTTAACTGACTGAGCCACCCAGACACCCCTGGTTTTTCTTTTAGAGAGAGAGAGACACAGAGCAGGGGCGGGGGAGGGGGGCAGGGGCAAAGAGAGAGAGACACACAGAATCAGAAGCAGGCTCCAGGCTCCAAGCTGGAGCCTTCAAAATAAATAAACATTCAAAAATAAACAAACATTCAAAAAAAATTAAAGGTCTCATTCCTGGATTAGTGCTCCTCCTATAAGTCATCAGGAAGGTTCCAGAAAAATGGCCTGATTTTTTTTTCTCTAAAAAAAGTTTTATGATTTTGATGGAATTTTATTGCTTTTTTTTTTTTTTTTCCCCAAAAGGCTTCTCAAAGTCATTGCCTTATTCTCAGTAGGGCTTTGAACAAAACCACATTAAAAATCTTGGGGCGCCTGGGTGGCGCAGTCGGTTAAGCGTCCGACTTCAGCCAGGTCACGATCTCGCGGTCCGTGAGTTCAAGCCCCGCGTCAGGCTCTGGGCTGATGGCTCGGAGCCTGGAGCCTGTTTCGGATTCTGTGTCTCCCTCTCTCTCTGCCCCTCCCCCGTTCATGCTCTGTCTCTCTCTGTCCCAAAAATAAATAAAAAACGTTGAAAAAAAAATTAAAAAAAAAAATCTCTCAAGGCATTTTTATCCACAATAAAGTTCTCCTTTAAAACTGCCTTTGTCCTTTTCTTTATAAACCGCTCATCTCAGCAAGGTATATTATATTTATTCACACATTTTACACATTTATTTTAGAGATGTGAATGAAGAAAAATCTTTATTTCATTTTCCCACATTTAAAAGCAACCACGGTATCCAGATTAAACAAAACATACTCTTTTATTGTTATTATTCCTACTGTAGAAAAGAGAATGTCAAGATGCTGATCGTGGCTAGAGCAGAATAAAGGAATGGAGAGTGTTATTACTGCTCATCGAAGACCCCTAAGAAGTTTCTCAAGGTTATGAACAACTTGGTTAATTAGCTGTTCCTCCAATCAAGCCAGGAAGTTTTCCAACTCCCCCCCCCCCCCCCCCCCAGTAGTAAATATATCTCATTTGGTCTTGCTTCACTGAAACCTTTATATAGAATAAGAACCTGCCTGGAGACCAAAGCGGATATATTACAGGTGTTGAGAGGCTGTAACTAAGTAACGGGTAAGAGCAGGGTTACATCTTGATCCTTCAAACTAAAAGACTCCATGTGGTTCTTAAGAAAAAGTAAAGTGGGGCGCCTGGATGGCTCAGTCCATTGAGCATCCGACTTCAGCTCGGGTCATGATCTCACAGTTCATGAGTTTGAGCCCCACATCGGGCTCTGTGCTGACAGCTCGGAGCCTGGAGCCTACTTCAGATTCTGTGTCTCCCTCCCTCTCTCTCCCTCCCCCACTTGTACTTTGTCTCTCTCTCTCTATCTCTCGAAGATAAACATTAAAAAAAATTTTTTTAAAAGAAAAAGTAAACATTTGTTGTGAATCACTGCAAAGCATTTATCTGTGCAGCCAGAAACACAGACACCACTATAACCCATTGTTACAAATACTAGTAATTACATGTTTTAACATGGATTCAGTTTCCACAGGTCAAGTCTTGTCCCCCGGAACCTTGCAATAGAAGGTAAAATCCTAATACAATGTGGTTACTCTGTCCTCTTTCTGACACACTGAAGAAATCACACTAATTCCACCTAGAGGTCATTGAAAAAAAATTTTTTTTAGGGGCGCCTGGGTGGCTCAGTTGGTTGAGCGTCCAACTTCACCTTGGGTCATGGTCTCGCAGTTCGTGAGTTTGAGCCCTGCGTTGGGCTCTGTGCTGACAGCTCCGAGCCTGGAGCCTGCTTTAGATTCTGTGTCTCCCTCTCCCTTCCCTGCTCATGCTCTGTCTCTGTCTCTCAGAAATGAATAAACGTTAAAAAAAATTTTTTTTTATTTTTTTAAATGTTAATTTTTAAGAGAGAGAGAGAGAGACAGACAGACAGATGGACAGAGCATGAGCAGAGAGAGAAGGAGACACAGAATGTGAAGCAGGCTCCAGGCTCTGAGCTGTCAGCACACAGCCAGACACAGGGCTTGAACTCATGAACCGTGAGATCATGACCTGAGCCGAAGTTGGACACTTAACTGAGCCACCCGGGCGCCCCCACCTAGAGATAATTTTTGGTCAGGCTTTACTCTCCATAGAACTGAGTAATAGTATTTTCTCCAAAAGATGATAGATACACTACTAACTTACCATTGATTAGTACCTTGCAGACTACCAAGGTATTCTATACCTTCTCCTGTGAAACAATACAGAAGAGGAAACTGAGTTGCTCACAGGTTAAGAAATGTTTGCTCTGTCACTCAGCTAGCAAAGGAGGGAGCAAGGGAGGGTATAGAAAGGGACACAGCAAGCCTGGGCTTTAGGGTCAGACAAACTCAGCATTCACAGCTCAAGTAACCATGTCAACACAAACCTGGACAAGGCCTCATTAAAAACAAACAAACAAACAAACAACAACAAAAACCTTTATTATATATTTTGAGAGAGAGAAGGGGCAGAGAAGGAAAGAGAGAGAGGAAGAGAGAGAATCCCAGGCAGGCTCCATGCTGTCAGCACAGAGCTCAACCTGGGACTCAAATCTCAGGACCTGTGAGATCATGCCCTTGAGGCAAAATCAAGAGTCGGACGCTTAACAGACTGAGCTACCCAGGCGCCCCTCATTATTTTTAACCACAAAATATGTGTAATATCCACCCCCAGATTTATGAGAATTTAAAAGAACAACATGTAAAAAGCACACACACACAAATTCCTGGCACATAAAAGATACTCATTGAACATTAACTTCTCTCAGTTGATACATCTGTAAAAAGTTGATACATCTGGCTTACCTCATGAGCCAGTGTGGGGGATGAAATCATACCCAGTTTTCTCTGCTTCCTGTGTCCTGGCCCCACTCCCCACCACCATACAGGACTGCCTCTGTGGAAAGGTCAATCCAAGTTATTAGAAAAGAGCTTTAGGGGCGCCTGGGTGGCGCAGTCGGTTAAGCGTCCGACTTCGGCCAGGTCATGATCTCGCGGTCCGTGAGTTCGAGCCCCGCGTCAGGCTCTGGGCTGATGGCTCGGAGCCTGGAGCCTGTTTCCGATTCTGTGTCTCCCTCTCTCTCTGCCCCTCCCCCGTTCATGCTCTGTCTCTCTCTGTCCCTAAAAAAATAAAAATAAAAATAAAAAAAACGTTGAAAAAAAAAAAAAGAAAAGAAAAGAGCTTTAGAAGGGCACCTAGGTGGCTCAGTTGGTTAAGCCTCCAACTCTTGGTTTCAGGGCAGGTCATGATCTACCAGTTCGTGAGTTCGAGCCTTGCATCAATTTATGAGTTCGAGTCTTGCATCAGTTTATGAGCTGTCAGCACAGAGCCCGCTTCCAATCCTCTGTCCGCCTCTCTCTCTGTCTCTGCCCCTCCCCTGCTCGTTCTCTCTCTCTCAAAATAAATAAATAAACTTAAAAAAAAAACAGCTTTAGAGAGAGGAAGTTTATCTTCATAGATCAACAAGCACTTGACATATCTACTTAAATCATAATAGTTTCTAAGACAAAAATGACCAGAATTAAATGTTCTTCAAAGACTTTTGAGAACAAAGCCAAAGTCGCTGGGTAATTCCAGTACATCTAGAAGCCCTCATGGGGATGAAAGTCTGAGAACATACCAACTTCAGTCCATCCTCTTCCACCATCTATGCATTTCTTTTTTTCTTTCTTTCTTTCTTTTTTTTTTTTTTTTATAAAGTCAGGGATGTCACTTTAATTTAACCAAAGGTTAGGTGGAGTGAGAAGTGGGGAGGGGAAAAAGGAAAATGAAAAACCAGTGGACAAAAACAACGGAGAGGAAAATAAGTTTTTATACAAATCTGAGTTCTAGCACACTAACATATGTTACTATTGCCTAAATGCTACGAAGTTTCCAAATGGCCACTTTAAAAAGAAACTTTTTTTTTTAATGTTTTTTTTTTTTTTAATTTTTTTCCAACGTTTTTTATTTTTATTTTTGGGACAGAGAGAGACAGAGCATGAACGGGGGAGGGGCAGAGAGAGAGGGAGACACAGAATCAGAAACAGGCTCCAGGCTCTGAGCTGTCAGCACAGAGCCGGACGCTGCGCTCGAACCCACGAACCGCGAGATCATGACCCGAGCGGAAGTCGGACGCTCAGCCGACTGAGCCCCCCCCAGGCGCCCCCCAGATGGCCACTTTCTGATAAAACCGGAAGTATCAAATTCAGCACGTGGCCCGCACCACCACCAGGCACGAACTCGGTCCGCAGCCTGCGCTGGGCTAGCAGCGGGCTCTGTGTGGGTGCTCAAGTGCCGGCTTGGAGTCCCCTTCACCCAAAGTGACCGTGTCAATTAAATCTCAAATACAACTCCCCAAGGAAGGAATGCAGGAAAAACGTTCCTTTCGTCTTAAGGGCTGTCTTTTATTTATTCATTTTTGGGATGTTCTTCGGTGAAGGTTGGCTTGAAGTCAATATTTATGTGCATAACGTACCCACAGCGCTGACTGGGAAATTCCAATCGCCCTCTGGGTTTTTAGAGTGAGGTGCTCAGGATCCGGTACAGTGTGCATTTGAGAAGTACCGTTGGAGAGTTTCCTTAATAAGCACCTTTAAGTCTGCAGGCACATACCCAATTGGGGCCTGGGTCGGGGGGCGGGGGGCGGGGGGCGGGGGTGGCAGCCAGAAGGTCAGAAGACACGTTCCCCGCCGGAAGACACGCATTTCTTTTTCCTAAAATTTAGCCCTGGATTAAAAAACCAGCTCAAAAATGCAAACCACCCTCGGAGGGGCTCCAAGGCTGCAGCGGGCGCGGAGGGCCGGGGCCGGGCCGGGCGCGCGCTAGCTGCCCGCCTCCTCGGCCTCGCTGCAGGGCGAGGGCGCCGACGAGGCCTTGGACTCGCCGTCGCTGTTGCACTCGGCGGCGCGCGGCGGACGGGTGCCGGCGGGGCCCTCCTGCCCCCGGGCGTGGCGCTCCAGCAGCTCCTGGAGGTGCTTGATGTAGCCGATGGCGGCGCGGAGCGTCTCCACCTTGCTGAGCCGCCGGTCGGCCAGCTCGCGGGGCAGGTGGTCTCGCAGGCGCGCGTACCCCTCGTTCACGCAGCGTACCCGCTGCCGCTCGCGCTCGTTGCGCCGGCGGAGGAAGGCGGGCTCGAAGGCGCGGTCCAGCGGCAGCGGCGGGCACGACCGCCTCGCGGCGCAGTCCCGGGGCGCCCGCTCCCAGCACGCGGCGTCGAGACGCCACGAGACCCTGAAGGGGTCCCCGAGGGGGAGGCGGGGCAGGGACCCCGGCAGGTCCGGGGGCTCGCCGCGGAGGTAGCACGACCGCAGGGGCAGCAGTTCGGCCGGCTTACGTTTCTCCATCCCTCGCCGGGAAGCAAACAAATCACCCAAGAGACCGATCTCTTGCAAGACGAGACTTCAGATCTTCAAAGCGTAGGTGCTGGTGCATTCAGACAGCCTGGCACAGCCGGGCTTTTAATTTCTGGTTCCAGGACAGACTGCAAGGAAACTTTGCATGATTTCCTAAATTCATTGCACTACTCGACCATTTATAATGATCCAGGCGGAGGTGATAAGCAAAGATTTAGGACCTCCTAATCCATACTTCAGATCCTGTCTTCCCCTCTGATCTTATTTCAAAAGGTGACAAAAGGGGTTCCTCTGCTCGGTCCCCTTAGCCTGGAAATGTGAGCGCACACCACACAGAGTAATCTTTCAAAACCACCCAAGCTTTTCAATTACCGTAATCCACCGCTCTGGGTCTTCGAGAGTGTAGGAATCTTCGAGGTTTCAAAAGAGCCCCTCCCAGGAACCAACAGGTCTGGCGGCTGAGCGAAAGTTTAGCGAAGGCTTTCCCCTTGAAAATCAAAACTTGACTGTCCTTTGCGGTTTCCGGCGTCCAGGGCTAATGGAAATCTCTTTCAGACGGTGTGCAAACTTACGCTTGTTCTGCCATTTCTGTGGAGGTGGAGGGAAGACCTCATCAAAGGAAAGACTGCTCCCTTGTGGTTGTAAGATGTGTCCAGCAAAGGAGGACCTCCGGGCAGGCTTGAGGGTTTTCTTCTCCAAAACCAAATCTTTTAAAAGCCCAGTTAGACATGTTTTGAAGAGAAGAGGAAAGGACTATACCTTAGCAACGAGTAGATGGATTCGAATGTTGTGTTCCCGCTTAAGTTGATCGCAAGGCGTTTTATGGATTTGTGCTACTTTTTAAGAGCACATCAAAAGGTTGAACAGTAACAAACACTTTCAGCCAGTTATTTCTCACAGTGCTTACTGTAAACACAGGTTAAACACTGCTTCCCGACCTCTTCTAATCCCACCCAGGATAGAAGAACATTTTTCCATAGTGCAAAGAATGTATTTCTATTGTGTTCTTTTTGTCTTCAGAAACAAAGATGCAATTTATTTTCTCCCTTGGGGGCAGGAAAGCAACATTTGAAAGGTGGAGATCCCCAACTCCAAGGATCAAGGATGATGGCTTTGAAGACTTGTCTTTTTAACACACAACCAAAAAAAAAAAAAAAAGAGAGAGAGAGAGAGAGAATAATTAATCCATCCGTGTTGGTGAAGGGCTTTGAAGATAAAAGTGTCATTAAAAATCCAACAGTGGTTAATGTCAAAAAATGCGTTATCACGCTGAAAATCAGATCTCTTGTTCCGCAAACCAGCACATTAAAGGCAGCCTCTACTTTTAAAAGTCCAACTTAAAAACAAGAGAAGCAAAAACCCCCTACGTTTACGATCAGACTTTCTGCCTGTTCTTCAGGAGCTGGGGTGTCGCCCTAACATGTTTTTTTGACAAGTGCTGCGCTTACCTGTTTACCCTAAATGATCTGCCCCAAGCAACTGCAAAAACACCTCCATCAAGGCAAATAAAATAGAAATAATGATTCCTTTTAGGCATTAGTTAGTCACATTTTAAAAACTCCCTGGGAGGCTTGTACCAGGAAACAACCTAATGTGTCACCTTGATTTCTCAGTAGAGTTGAGAACAATCCATAGAAAAGTCCTTCCTGTTGGGAGACAAGCCCACCATAGAGACAGAAAGACTATTAGACCACAAGATGCTTTGGGCCATGTTAAGGATTTTGCCCTTTGTTCTAAGAGTGAAGGGATATAGGGGCGCCTGGGTGGCTCAGTCGGTTAAGCGTCCGACTTCGGTTCAGGTCATGATCTCGCAGTTCGTGAGTTCAAGCCCCGCGTCGGGCTCTGTGGTGACAGCTCAGAGCCTGGAGCCTGTTTCAGATTCTGTGTCTCCCTCTCTCTGACCCTCCCCCGTTCATGCTCTGTCTCTCTCTGTCGCAAAAATAAATAAACGTTAAAAAAAAAATTAAAAAAGTGAAGGGACATAAATGATGTATTTTAAGCAGAAAGGTGACATGGTAAGATTTTGATTTTAAAAAACATTACTCTAGGGGTGTCTGGGTGGCCCGGTAAGTTGAGCATCCAACTTGAACTCAGGTGGTGATCTCATCACTTGTGAGTTCAATCTCCGCATTGGGCTCTGTGCTGACAGCTCAGAGCCTGGAGCCTGCTTCAGATTCTGTGTCTCCCTCCCTCTCTCTGCCCCTACCCTGCTCTCTCGCTCTCTCTCAAAAATAAATAAACATTTTTAAAAAATGTTTTAATTACTCTATTTGCAGACTGGAGAATAGACTAGAAATGAGGACAAGAGAAAACAGGTAAGCAATACCATTTTTCATCCTCAGATTGGAAAATGTAAAAAGATTGTTAACATCCAGGGCAGGCAAGAATTTGGGGAAGGGGCAAAAGTGTAATTGCTACAAGCTTTTGGGAAAATAACTATTAAAATTAATAGCATATATCACATGTCCTTTGACCAAAAGATACTACAGAAATAAATGCACTGGTGTGAATTTACCTGCACAATAATATCTATTGCAGCATTGTTTGTAGTGATTCTTAAAAGGAAAAAAAAAAAAAAAAAAAAGGAATAGCCTGAATGTCCGCCAATAGAGAGAGGGCTGGGTGTGCCTGGGTGGCTCAGTTGGTTGAGCGTCTGACTCTTGATTTTGGCTCAGATCTCACAGATCAAGCCCCATGCCAGGCTCTGCACTAATATTGTGGAGCCTGCTTGGGATTCTCTCCTCTCTCTCTGCACCCCCCTCCCCGACCTGTCTCTCAAAATAAATAAACATTTTTTTAAAATAGTGGGAGGACAAGGCACCTGGGTGGCTCAGTCGGTTAAGCCTCCGACTTCAGCAAAAGGTCATGATCTCATGGTTCACACATTCGAGCCCTGCATTGGGCTCTGTGCTGACAGTTCAGAGCCTGGAGCCTGCTTCAGGTTCTGTGTCTCCCCCTCTCTCTGCCCCTCCCCACTCACATTTTATGTGTGTGTGTGTCTCTCTCTCTCTGTCAAAAATAAGTAAACATTAAAAAAATTTAAAAACAAAAAAAAATAGAGGGCTAATACTTTAAGAATATTATGCTATTATTAAAAATAATGAACTAGAGCTATATATAAGAACTTGCAGAGCTATACATAATGTGTTAAGTGAAAAAAAAACAAATTAAGGATAATATATGCGGTGTGAATTTAAAACAAACTGTTCTACATGATATATATGTCTTTATATGTGTTTATGTGCACACAGAGAAGTGGAAAGATTCACAGTAAATTTCTGTCATTCGTTGCCAAAGAAAGGTGGCTTTGGGGAGAAGGGGTGTTATGCATTTTTCTTTATGGATCTTTCTACTGTTTAATTCGTTACCAAAAGCACATATTACTTGTGTATTTATCATTATAATGTAAAGGTCTTGGGCCAGGTTTTCTGGCTCCTTATAAATTCTGTCTCTGAGGAATAAATACCTACAAGACTTTTTTTTTTCTTTTCTTACTGAAATGTCATCAGAAAAAGTCAAATCCTGGTTCTCTACTCATCCTTAATAGGGTCCGAATACTGTTATGAGTTATGGATGTGGTCATGAAGAATGCTTAGTCTTCCTTAGGGTTTTTGAAGGTGCAAGTGCATTTGAAATAGGTAGCTTCTTCAGTGAGAAAAACGTTTTTTTGTTTCACAATGTGAAGTGGGGAGGGGCTGCGTTCTTGTTACATAAGAGATCAAAAGAGGAGGTTCTGACTCCCCATCTCTCTGGTCAGTTTTGACCCAGACAAATGTTTTCTCCAACTTTAAAGATGTCTCCCATCTAGATCAAGTCTAGGTATGTTATAGTCATGTCTAGATCAAGGGACTAAACACTAAACCTCCAAGGACAGTTGAAACTATGTTTGGTTGTCCTACTCGGATCTGCCTGTAAAAGGGGAAATGGAGATTCACTGAAGATCAGGCTCAGCAGATTCAAAGGTATCTCTAAGGCCAAGGTAGACTTCCACCCCTAAAATTCAGGCGGGCTCTTGCCACCTGCTTGAAACACGTGAGATGAAGACTTAGATCAGCTCTTCTTCCAAAATGTTTGATATCACATTATAGATTCTATTTTCCTAGGCTGGTGGCACAGAGGTATTACATACCTGTCTGTCCCCATACCTGCAGTCTGCATCAGCTGCCATAAGGGGACACAGAGAAACATATGTTATGACCTCATGATAGAAACAGGTGCAGATAACCATGATCAAACTGATCACGGAATCCGATTCTATTCCGTTGGTCCTGTTCTACATAGCTCAGGTATAAGCTATCTGTATTCTCATGTGCAACATCCTCGAGGGGTATTCTTAGATACAACTAAACACTGAGACTCATTAAGACTATGGGGGGGCCACATTTGACATCAGATTTTCTTGGAAGGATATAGATCAGGAACAGAGCTTGGAGCAGAGCAGAATTAGGCATTCTACCTCCCCAGGAGTCCTTGCCATAATCCGTGCAGCAATCCACGCAGGCGCTCCTCCCAAACCCCCTGGAGCCAAGTCTGTGCAGCAATCCACGCAGGCGCAGGCGCTCCTCCCAAACCCCCTGGAGCCAAGTAACAACTCAGATGCAAGGAAAGAAGACTCACATCAGACCCATGTGGCCAGCTGTCCTGACTTAGAAGTCGCACACCCCTCAGGAGCCAGTATTTCTTGTAACGACCCCACAGGTATAGCTTCCAGGGACCTCTCACGAGGGGCCAGTGGAAGAGGCTTCACATTCCGAAGCCCAGAGCTATACTCCCCCATCCGGTATTTATAGTTGTGCCAGTCCAGATGCAATCTACCAATCAGGTGATTGCTTTAATATAAGTTAAGGTTGCTTAATGACATAGCTGACATTCTCTCTTTATCATGTTTCAGAGGGCCAGAAAACAGAAAGTTAACTGAAGGTCAAATTGTCATCCAAAAGGGCAAAACTTTCATGTATCCTTTACCCACACCATTCCATTCTATTTTAAAGATAATTTATAGCAAGAGGAGCGCCTGGGTGGTTTAGTCGGTTAAGCCTCCACATTCGGCTCAGGTCATGATCTCATGGTTCGTGGGTTAGAGCCCTGCGTTGGGCTCTGTGCTGACAGCTCAGAGTCTGGAGCCTGCTCCGGATTCTGTCTCCCTCACTTTCTGCCCCTCCTCCGCTTGCACTCTGTGTGTGTGTGTGTGTGTGTCTCAAAAAATAAATAAACATTTTTAAAAAGATAACTTACAGCAAGATTTAAAGAAATGCAAATATTTAGGTACAATTTATTCCCAGCTTTTCTGTCCTTCTCAAATACTATTTGCATGTTAACCTTGTCTATGCACTCTTTGGTCATGCAACAATGTAATATTTTGCTGTAGTCAAATACATTCATCCTTTCCTTATGGCTTTTATCTTTTTTCTCTTCTTTAAGGCTACCTTCTCCTGCCCCAAGTTTCGCAAAGCCTTTTCCTTGTCTACGTCTGGCAGCTTGGTGTGAATTAGAGAAAGGGGACAAGCACAAGACTTGGTGAATAGATGGCTGACCGCCCAATTCATTTGGAGGAACAATTGTTGAACAGGAGGTCTAAATCTGGAAAGAAGAACAGAGAAGGTAACATGCAATTTTGACATCTGTAAAGAGACACAGAAACAAAATTTGGGATTCTAATTGGAATTGTGTTAAATATATGAATACGTTTGGAGAGAAGTGACTTTCTGAAACATTGACTCCTGTATGAACATAGTACAATTCCATTCATTCAGGTCTTCTTTTTTTGTCCTTTAATAAAGTTCCACAGATTTCTTAGTGTAGATCTCTTTTTCTATGTATTTTTTAATGTTTATTTATTTATTTTGTGTGTGAGAAAGAGACCAGGTGGAGGGGCAGAGACAGAGGGAGACAGAGAATCCCAAGCAGGCTCTGTGCTGTCAGTGCAGAGCCTGAGGAAGGGCTTGATCCCATAAACCTGGAGATCATGACCTGAGCCAAAATCAGGAGCTGGCGACTTAACCAACTGAGCCACCCAGGCAGCCCCTTAGTGCCGATCTTATGTGTTTCTTATTACATTTATCTCAAGACATTTGATAGGTCTGGTTGCTATTGTGAATAGAACTTTCTTTTCTGGTTTTCAAAGCTATTGATTTATTGCATGTTAATCTTTTTTTTTTTTTTAAGTTTATTTACCTATTTTGAGAGAGAGACAGAGAGAGAGAGAGAGAGAGAGAGAATGTGTGAGTGGGGGACAGGGAGGGGCAGAGAGAGAAAAAGGGACAAACAATCTCAAGCAGGCTTCATGTCACCAGTGCATGGAACCTGGCAGGGCTGGAACCCACGAACTACGAGATCACGACCTGAATGGAAATCAAGAGTCCTACACTTAACTGTCTGAACCACCCAGGCGCCCCTGAATGTTCATCTTTAATCCAGTCAGTTCACTTATTCTCTTATTATTTCCACTGGTTTTCGGTTGAGACAAAATCTACATACAGTTAAATGTACATACATTAAATATATAATTCAATGAGTGTTGATAAATGTGTTCACTTGTGAAATAACATCCCACTTAAGATAATTCTAATGGTTAATTTTATTTTTTTTTAATTTTTTTTAACGTTTTATTTATTTTTGAGACAGAGAGAGACAGAGCATGAACGGGGGAGGGGCAGAGAAAGGGGGAGACACAGAATCGGAAGCAGGCTCCAGGCTCTGAGCCATCAGCCCAGAGCCCGACGCGGAGCTGGAACCCACGGACCACGAGATCGTGACCTGAGCTGAAGTCGGACGCTTAACCGACTGAGCCACCAAGGCGCCCCCAATGGTTAATTTTAAAAAATGATTTTCTAGGATTTCTTAAACTATAATCATATTGTCTACTGACAATGATAGTTTTGTTTCCTCTTTTTAATGTAATTCACTTATTTTCCTTTTTTTTTTAAGTTTATTTTATTTATTGGCAGGTGAGGGCAGGGATAGAGAGAGAATCCCAAGCAGGCTCTGCACTGTCGGTGAGAAGCCCGATGCAGGGCTCGAACTCATGATCCATGACATCATGACCTGAGTTAAAGTCAGATGCTTAACTGACTGAGCCATCCGGGCACTCACCCACCCCACCATTTATTTTTCTTATTAAATTTCACCTCCTGAGAGACCCAGTCCAATGCTAATCACAGTAGTAATAGTTAACATCCTTGTATTTTTTATGGGAAAGCTTCTAATGTTCCACCGTATAGGAGATATTCTTTATCAAATTAAGGACATTTTCTTCTATTCTTAATTTGCTAAGAGTATTATCAGTATTTAATGCCTATTAAATTTCATCAAATGAATCTACAAAGATAATCATGTATATTTTCTTCTTTATTGTTGCCATGAATTATGACAATAGATTTGCTATGGTTGAGCTGTCTTGCATTCCTAGGATTAAACCTTATGGGGTCATAATTCTTTTAGTATACTGCTGGATTCAATTTGTTAACATTTCACTGGAAAAATTTTTTCTACAGTCCCAAGTCATATTGGCTCATAGTTTTATCTTCTTATGTTCTCCTTTTCTGGGATTTTTAAGGATTTTCTAGGATTATTTCAAACTCTTAAAAATTTTTTTGAATGTTTATTTATTTTTGAGAGAGAGAGAGAGAGAGAGAGAGAGAGAAAATGAGCGGGGGAGGGGCAGAGAGAGAGAGGGAGACACAGAATCTGAAGCAGGCTCCAGGTTCTGAGCTGTCCACACAGAGGCTGACACGGTGCTCGACCACAAACTGTGAGATCATGACCTAAGCTGAAGTCAGACGATTAACCGACTGAGGCACCCACGCGCCCCATCAAACTCTTAATAAGTTGAGTAGCTGTCCCTCTATTTCTAGGCTCTGGAACCATTGGTAAATGGTGGAAATTATTCCTTGAAGATTTGGTAAAACCCATATTAAAAAACCACATGGTGGAATTAAGCCTGGGTGGCTCAGTCAGTTGAGCATCCAACTCTTTGTTTCAGCTCAGGTCATGATCCCAGGGTCATGAGATTGAGCCCTTGCTAAAGATTCTCTCTCTCTCTCTCTCTCTCTCTCTCTCTCTCTCCCTCTTTCCTTCTCCCCTGCTCTCACACTCTCTCTCTCTAAAACAAAACAAAACAACCCCCCCCCCAAGCCAAAAAACAAACAAACAAAAAACGCACGGAACTTCTTTAGAGCTAAATTTTCAGGTACTTTAAAATTTTATTTTATCATTACTGTTGGAATTTTTGGAGGTCATTAGTAATGTTCTTATCTATTCCTCCCCAGTTTCCACCCTCCTTCAATGGCAACTATGACTCTTTTGTGTATCACCCTAGAATCACAGTCTAGTTTTTGCCCCTTAAAAATCCATAAAATAGGGGTACCTGGGTGGCTCAGTGGGTTGGGCATCTGACTCTTGATTTTGGCTCAGGTCATGTCTCATGGTTCATGTGTTCGAGCCCTGTGTAGGAGTCTGCGTTGACAGTGCAGGGCCTGCTTGGGATTCTCTCTCCTTCAATCTTTGCCCCTCCCCTGCCCTCTCTCTGTCTCTCAAAATAAACAGATAAACTTAAAAAAAAATCTCTAAAATAGATCAGAACAATACATTAGTTAAATGAACCCCAGAGCCTGGTGTGCTAGGGTTAACTCATTCCTGAATCTTTTCCTTTCTCTAATGGAGACCATTCCAATATAGCTTGCTGGAGGTTATATAATCAAATAAATCATCAGTAAGAGAGAATACTGCAAATTTAAAAAGACATCTCCCATTATCAAATTGCTAGGGATAAATTAAAACCCAAAGTTTAAATAACCTTAGCCTTACGCTTATAGGTTAAAATTTGAAGGTAACATCAAAATTTCTTCGGTTAAACTCCACAGATCATTCCCCCCAGTTTCTTCTTCTTCTCAGGCTCACCTAGAAGGGTCTTCCACCAAAGCCTGGGCAGAGTCAGGGTTCCTTCATCAGGCACAGCCTAGATGTTCCTGCACTGAAACTAGTAGAGTTCTTTCAGATCTGAGAAATTGAATTCGTTCAGTGCCACATGTGTTCTGCTTCTGAGGTCTCAAGAGTTAACAGAACACATAGGATTATGTCAGCTCCAGTTCTGCATCTGCTACCTTTGGAAAATAAGTCATTCTGCACGTTATAGAGTACCTCCAAGATCCTGCGGGTTCAGTTCCAGACCACCGCAACAAAACGAACATCACAATAAAGCAAGGCAGATGAATTTTCCCCAGAGCTTATAAGCGTTATGTTTACACTGCAGGCTAGTAAGTTTGCAATAAACAGCATTGTGTCTAAAAAAAAACCCAATGTACAGGGGCGCCTGGGTGGCTCAGTCGGTTGAGCGTCCGACTTCGGCTCAGGTCATGATCTCACGGTCCGTGAGTTTGAGCCCCGCGTCGGGCTCTGGGCTGATGGCTCAGAGCCTGGAGCCTGCTTCCGATTCTGTGTCTCCCTCTCTCTGCCCCTCCCCCGTTCATCCTCTGTCTCTCCCTGTCTCAAAAATAAATAAACGTTAAAAAAAAAACAAACCCGATGTACACACCTTAGTTAAAAAATATGTTATTGCTAAAAAATGCTAACCATCATCTGAGCTTTTAGCGAGTTACAGTCTTTTTGCTGGTGGAGGGTCTCGCCTCAATGTTGATAGCTGCTGACTGGTCGGGGCAATGGTCGCTGAAGGCTGGGGTGGCTGTGGCAATTTCTTAAAATAAGACAACAGTGAGATTTGCCACGTTGACTGACTCTTCTTTTCATGAACAGTTTTCTCTGCAGCATGTGATGCTGTTTGATAGGATTGTAGAACTTCTTTCAAGATTGGAATCAGTCGTGGGGCAGCTGGTGGCTCAGTCGGTTAAGCGGCCGACTTCAGTTCAGGTCACGATCTCGATCTCGTGATTTACAAGTCTGAGCCCCATGTCGGGCTCTGCACTGACAGCTCAGAGTCTGGAGCCTGCTTGGGATTCTGTGTCTCCTTCTCTCTCTGCCCCTCTCCCACTCACACTCTGTCTCTCTCAAAAATAAATTTAAAAAACATTTAAAAAATTGTTTTAATAAAAAAAAAAAGATTGGAATGAGTCCTCTCAAACCCTGCTGCTGCTTTGTCAACTCATTTGATGGAATATTCTAAATCCTTTGTTGTCATGTTAGCAATCTACATGGCATCTTCATCAGGAGTAGATTCATCTCAGTAAACCACTTTCTTTGCTAATCCATAAGAAACAACTCCTCCTCCATTCAAGTTTTATCATGAGATGGCAGCAATGAAGGCACATGTCCAGGCTCCACTTCTGATCCTGGCTCTCTTGCTATTTCCACCACGTCTGGGGTTACTCCCCTCCCTGATGTCTTGAACCTCACAGTCCTCCATGAGAGCTGGAATCAACTTCTTCAAACTCCTGTTCATATTGATGTTTTGACCTCTTCCAGTTACTCATGAATGTTCTCTTAGTGGCATCTAGAATGGTGAATCGTTTCCAGAAGGTTCTCAATGGACTTTTCCCTGATCCATCAGAGGAATGATTGTTTATAGTAGCTATCACCTTACAGAATGTATTGCCTAAATAATAAGAATTGAAAGTTGAAATCAAAACTTGGCCCATGGGCTGCAGAAGGGATGTTGCATTAAGCAGGCATGAAAATAAAATTAACCTGGTTGCCCATCTCCATTGGAGTGCTTGGGTGACCAGGTGCATTGTCAATGAGCAGGAATATTTTGAAAGGAATATTTTCTTCTGAGCAGTTTTCAATAGCGGGCTCAACATATTCAGTAAACCACGCTGTAAACAGATGTGCTGTCATCGGGCTTTGTTTCTCCACTTATTGAGCCCAAGCAGAGTAGATCTGGAACAATTCTTCAGGGCCCCGGGATTTTTGGAATGGCAAATGAGCATTGGCTTCAACTTAAAGTCACCAGCTGCATTATCTCCTGACAAGAGAATCAGCCTGCCCTTTGAGGCTTTGAAAGCAGGCTTTGACTTCTCCTCTCTGGCTATGAAAGTCTTAAATGGCATCTTCTTCCTTCCAACATCAGGCTGTTTTGTCTACACTGAAATCTGTTGTTTACTGGAGTCACCTTCATTAATGATCTTGGCTAGATCTTCCAGAGAACTTGCTGTAGCTTCTACATCAGCACTTGCCTCCTCACCTTGTACCTTTATGTTATAGAGACAGCTCATTTCCTTAACCTTCATGAACCAACCTCTGATAGCTTCAAACTTTTCTTCCAGAGCTTCCTCATCTCTCTCAGCCTTCACAGAATTGGAGGCTTAGGGCCCTGCTCTGGGTTAGGCTTTAGCTTAAGGGAATGTTGTGGCTGGTTTGATCTTCAGTCCAGACCACTCGTACTTTCTCCATATCAGTGAAAACTTTCTCCATATCCACTTTCTTACCATTTGTATGTTCACTGGAATAGCGTTTTTTAATTTCCTTCAAAATCTTTTCCTTTGCATTCACAACTTGGGTAAATGGTTCAAGAGCCCTAGCTTTTGGCCTGTCTCAGCTTTCGGTATCCCTTCTCCACGAAGCTTAATCAATCCTAGCTTTTGACTTAAAGGCAGAGACGTGCAATTCTTCTTTTCACTTGAAAACTTAGAGGCCTTTGTAGGATGATTTATTGGCCTAACTTCAATATTGCTATGTTTTGGAATAGGAGGCCCAAGGAGAGGGGGAGAGAAGGGGGAAGAGCTGGTTGGTGGAGCAGTCAGAACATATAACATTTATCAATTAAGTTTACCATCTTATATGGGTGAGGTTTTGGCCCCCAAAACAACTACAATAGGAACACCAAAGATCACTGATCACAGAGCACCATAACAAATATAACAATAATGAAAACTTTTGCATATTGGGAGTATTACCAAAGTGTGACAGAGACACAAAGTGAGCAAATACTGTCAGAAAAATGGCACCAACTGACTGACTGATACAGGGTTGCCACAGACCTTCAATTTGTAAAAAACATGGTATCGGCAAAGTGCAATAAAATGAAGTATGCCTGTGCTTGAACATTAACCCAAGAGAAATAATGTTCCAAATACTAGAGCTGAATCTTTCATACCCATGTAACAGTTTCCAAAGATCGTGGCAGAAAATCAGTGGCATCCAAGAAAAGGAAGCCAGCCTCCTTCAGAGTGGCCACCAAGTTTACTATCCCAAGGCTCAGTAGCTTAAGACAAGGAGTATTTATTTAGTTCTTGAGCCTGAAGGGCAATGATTCAGGCTGAGTTCTAGTAAATGTCTAGTATGGCCAATCAGAATCAAGGGGCAGAAACAAAGGATTCTACTTGATACTGAGATGAGCTGTAAAGTCACCTTGCAAAGGGCGTGGTCTCAAGGAGGAGTACAAAACTGGAGCCATTAACACAGTGGCTCTATTTTACTCTCTTGCCCTAAAATAATTACACAATTTGAACTAGGTACATTTTAGGGGCTTAATAACCACATGTGGCTAATGGCTGCCACGTAGGAGGTACAATTCTAGGGTCATTGGCATTCTTGCAATTCCTCAAACCTGCCAGACATTCTCTTGCCTCAGGGTCTTTGCATTTTCCCTTACCTCGGACTGAAACTCTCTTCTTCTAGATGTGCATATGGATCATTCTCTCACCTCCTTTGGTTCAAATTTCACCTTTTCAATGATGATTTCTCACTCTGTGTTATTTTAAATTGTAGCCCCTATCTGCCAGCACTTTCTTCCCTACCATACTTTTTGTCACGGTATTTATTGCCATCTAGAATGTTATATGTTTTCATTAGTTACTTGTTGGTTAGCTCTTTAGAGAGAGGCATTTTTTCCCCTGTTTAATTCACTGCTGTATCCCCAGTGCCCATAGTAGGTACTCAACAAATGTTTTTTGAATAAATTCTAGCTTTCCCATGCCTTTCTGCAAATATTAAATAAGGAAATGAGTCAGTTAGAATCCGATACAATAAATTATAATTGTTTCAGGCATATAGGGAGAATCTCAAAAAATGTCAAAGAACAGGTGTATCCACATAAAAAGTCATATTTCCAGACTGTCCCTAACATGGGAGGTCAGTAACAGGGCTTTGTACCTTAATTAGAGTTAAGTGAAAAAAGAGATAATCTGAGCAGCCCAATCCAGGCCCCAATTTACCCATTCTTGTCCATATCTTTAGTGATAGAAGATAATGTTTAAAGTTAATTTGCTTTCTGCCCCTGCCTTTTCCAGCAGAAATGTGAATGGTTGTTATCTTGTCTCTTCTTTTTAAAATTTTAATGCTTATTTATTTATTTATTTATTTATTTATTTAGAGAGAATGAGAGAAAGAGCATGAGCGTGGGAGAAGTAGAAAGAGAGGGAGACACAGAATCCAAAGCAGGCTCTGAGCTGTTAGCATAGAGCTCCATGTGGAACCTGAACCCACAAACCGCAAGATCACAACCTGAGCCGGTCAGATGCTTAATCAACCGAGCCACCCCAGGGCCCCATCTTGTTTGTCTTATATACACTTATCTCTAGGGTTCACTCTGTGGTTGCAAACCTACGTTTTTGTTCCACAGTCTTTTGAACACTTGGGTCCTAAAAGAACAGCTACACTCTTCATTTCTATTGATCTGATAGGTCAGTAATTCTCTCATTGTTTTTATTGCTTTACTGGGTCCTTGCTATCTCCTTAAAGTGACAAGTTACCTTAAATCATCTCCTTAGGCAACCTTTGGGCATTCATTGCTTTGG
Organism: Neofelis nebulosa; assembly: GCF_028018385.1. NCBI lineage: Eukaryota > Metazoa > Chordata > Mammalia > Carnivora > Felidae > Neofelis > Neofelis nebulosa. Next base: position 14,941,620 of record NC_080789.1, read on the forward strand.
GCATCGTCCCAAGGAAGGCGATATGCAAGTTAATAAGCATAGTTTAGGATTATGCCAGTTTGACTTTCATTTATTAATCAAATATTTACTGAGCACCTAGTATATGTCAGGTATTGTATTATCTCATATAGCATTAAATCAGATAGATATGGATCTTGTTCCCAAAACTTAAAATCTACTTGGCAAGACAGAAAATGAAACAAGTAATTACAATCAAGATAAGAATGATGAGAGAGCACACAGTGAGTGAACCTAATCTAGTCTAGGGAATAGGGTTAGGATCCTTCAATTTTTGGTGACCAGGACTTACTTACTTACTTACTTTATGTATGTATGCATGTATGTATGTATGTTTATTTATTTTTGAGAGAGAGAGAGAGAGAGGCACAGTGCAAGTGGGGGAGGGGCAGAGAGAGACACACAGAATCCGAAGTGGGCTCCAGGCTCTGAGCTGTCAGCACAGAGCCCTCCACGGAGCTTGAGCCCATGAGCCATGATTTCATGACCTGAGACGATGTTGGATGCTTAACCAACTGAGCCCCCCAGGCGCCCCATGACATCATTTTTTAAAAGTTGACTTTTTGAGATATTTTTACATACAGTAAAACTCACCAATTTTAAGTGTGCGGTTTGACAAATTGTTATGAGTGGACGCAGTTGTGTAACCACTACCACAATCAAGATAATTTCCATTGCCCCTAAAAGTTTCCTCATGCCTCTTTATAGGCAGTCTCATCCTTCCCACTCATCCCCAAATCCTGACAATCACTTATGTGTTTTCTATTACAATAGTTTTTCCTTTTCTAGAATTTTATATAAACGGAAACACAGAATAGGTAGTCTTTTGTGTATGAAGGATGAAATTCATCCACATATCAATAGCGTGCCCCTTTTTACTGCCAAGTAGTGTTCCACTATGGAGATATACTCCAATTTGTTTATTCGTTCACCAGTTAATAGACATTTTGGCTGTCTACAGTTTGGGACTATTATACTATCAAAGTTTCTATGAGCATTTGTGTACAAGTCTTTGTAAATCTGCTTTTATTTTCTCTTGGGTAAATACCTACGTATGTGATTACTGAATCATATGGTATACAGAATTGCTAAGTTGTTTTCTGATATGGCTGTAGCATTTTGCTAGCAAAGTGTGAGAATTCCAATTATTCTGTATCTTCACCAACAGTTGTTATAGACTTTTAAACTTTGCCCATTTTACCTTATTGTGTTTTGATTTGCATTTCCCTAATAACTAATTCTGTTGGTTATCCTTTTGTGTGCCTAATTGCCATCCACTTATCTTCTTTGGTAAAGTGGCTATTCAAATGTTTTGCCCACCTAAAAAATTTGGGTTGCTTGCCTTCTTATTATTGAGTTTAAAGGGCTCTTTATATATTCCAGATAAGAGTCGCTTGTCAGATATTTGTTTTGCAAATATTTTATACACATTTCTGGTGTGACTTTTTATTTTGTTAATTGCATCTTTTCAAGACAAAAAGCTTTAATTTTGATGAAGTTCAATTTGTCAATTTTTTAGTGGTTCTTGATTTTGGTGTCTTATCAAAGTTACAAAGATTTTCTTGTATATTTTCTTCTGTAACTATTACAGTTTTAGTTATATGTGATCATGTATTATATGTAATCATGACTTTTTACACGAATTTTACATCTCTGAAATTAATAAAACTGTTCAAGGGGTGCTTGGGTGGCTCAGTCGGTTAAGTGTCCTAGTCTCAATTTTGGCTCAGGTCATGATCTCCTGGTTTGTGAATTTGAGCCCTGCATTGGGCGTCACACTGTCAGTGAGGAGCTGCTTGGGATTCTCTCTCTCCCTCTCTCTCTGCCCCTCCCTCCCTCAAAAATAAATTAATTAATTAAAAAAAAAAAAAGAATAGGCATGGAAAACCAGAGTGAAATTATTCAGCCTTTTATAAGACACATCATCAGTCTCTAGGTCCCAGGTTTGAAGTGGCATTTTACGGAATACTGTGTCTCATACACTTGTGATATGATAACTTTCCTGATTTAGACTTCTATTTGTTGTTACCAAGAGAGCAAAACCAGTATGACCTGTCAATGTTAAGTGCTTAGTTTCCTCATTTGGAATGTGTTTTCTTTTTATGAGAAGGTAAAGGACACATTATATTGAGTTGAGACCACTCCCACCTCTCATCCAAAACATTGTGCATGCCTTTGCCCTTTACCTGGGATTATATTTTCAAAACCCACCAGTCTCCACTAGACTACAAACTGTTCAAGGTTAAGACCTAGGTCTTATTTTGTATTACTATGTTTGAGATGAAACATTCAGTAAATGTTTCCTGAATGAAAGGAGGAATTCCTGGGTCTCTGCTGCTCTGCTGGTGTGGAAGCTACCAGGCTGCTTGTTTGTAGTTCTAATGTCAGTGCTCATGAACTTGGCTTTAGAGAAAAACTGTCCCGCCTCAGTATTCCCGGATTTAGCACAATGCTTGGGATGCAGGAGAGAAGAAGGGCAAAGAGACAAGGGGAAGAAAATTTGTACAAAATCCCACACACCCCTATTTATGACTTGAAGCAGGGAAACTGGGCAACCTTCAGGTGTAACATAAGGTGAAAACTGTTCAGGATAGAGTCCCAATTCCTCCTGGGCAACAGCGCCAACATCTTTGGGCTAAGTCCCTTACTTCGAATCTTTTGGGCTTGCGTGGACCCACGCTTCCCTAGCAGGAGAACGCTACGAACACTGAAACCGAGTCTGAGGATTTAGGGGACTCAGAACCCGCTCAAAACATGCTCTGCAGCGCTGGATGCCTAGCAACTGTGGGTCGATAGCTCGGCGCTCGACGCAATCCAGCAGGCCTGAGACGCGACGCTCCCTCCGGAGCCTCTCCGGGCCCCGCACCCCTCGGGCCTGGGTCCTCTCAGTGCGCACGCGCGGAAGGGGCTCGGCTGGGGGAGGGGCGCCGGAACGCAGTCGCCGCTAGCGGGCCACGGCCGGGAGGGGCGCACGCACGAGGGGCGGAGCGGCAGGCGCCCCGAGTGGCTGAGGAGCCGGAAACGCGCCTCGGAGGGTGCGGCCCTGAGGAGTCGGCGGGCTGGGCCGGGCCGGGCGGGAAACGTTAGGCCAGCGGCCCCCGGGGCGCGGGGGTCGAGCGGGCGGGGAGGGCCCGAGGCAAGCTCTGCCCGGATGAGGAACAAAGCGGTGGGGCAGGCGCGCGCGCCCCCCGCGCGGCCGGCAGGTGGGCTGCGCGCGGGCCCGGCCGGGGCTGGGCGAGGGCGGCTGGGCCTGCGGGCCTCACGCCGGCGGGCGGGCGAGTCAGTCGGCCGCCCCTGGGAGGCGGTGTCCAAAGCGCCCGGGCGCGCCGGTGGCGAGGGGACGGGGACTGCATCCACTCCGTCTTGGTGACCGCCCTTGTCCTCTCCTCCCTCCCATCCCCCAGGTTGGGCAGCCCCCCTCCCGAAGCTTCTGGAGGAAAAGCCCCGGGTGTCCCCCGGCATGCCCCATCTCGCGGCGGGGTGCGCGGCCGCCGGCCCTCGGGAGAAGTTGGGCGGCCCCGGGCGGCCGCGGGGCCGAGGGGCCGCGTTTGTGCAGCGGTTGTAAGCAAGATGCGGTAGCACGTGACCCTGGAACGCAAACCCTGATGCCGGTTCCCCGCCGCGCCTGTGTTCTTTTCTCTGACACTTGGCCCCAAGCAGATGCATCACAGGTGAGTGATGGGCCCTGTGCTGGTGACATCTTTGGGAAGCGTTTGGCACATCAGAGTTCAGAGTGCCTTTCTTTGGTTTTGGTGCCGCGAGGGAGGTTACAGGTGCGATTTGCAAATGGATTTATGTCCCAAAGGAGACCAGAAGTCCAGAAACCAGAGTTGGGTTGAATCCAGCCTCATGCAACCAAATTTACTCCAAATGCGAATCGTTCTAGATAGCCACACGTTAATTTTTGGCTCATTCACACCTTTTCCCTGTGCCTTTGAGTTATTTGAGCGTTTAATATCTTGATCTGGATTCTAGAGTGTATTTTTAGCTTAACACCATGCTTCACCTTGAATTTTGCTGGTTACCCTGTGGCTCAGATGGTAATGTGGGGGAATTAAGTTCTTAGTGTTGCAGGTTTCATGCAAATATTTCAGGTACTTTATGATACCATGGCAGTACAGATCGGTGCCAGATAGAGTTACATTTGGCTGTTGTTTTGGGACCCTTTCATAGGCTGTATGTTTAGGATGAGGAAGACGAATTCACTGAAGTTGCTGAACCTGTCCATGCCTTTTGCAAAGTGGGTGCATTTCAGTTAGCTTTTTATATGTCATTCTAAGAAAAAGTTGTAAGATTAGCAAGTGGCAAATGGTTTATTCTGTAAGTCAGTTAGAAACACACACACACAAACTGCAGAAGTGTGAAGGAAAGGATTTTACCAGGAATGAGTAGGAAAGAAGAGAGAGCTTGGTATCTTGATTTTTAGCTCTTCTTCCAAGCTTGCTTCCTAGAAACCCGTATGAGAAAGGTAGGTAGAATAGAATTGCCCTTTAGAATGAGAGTCTTCGGATCTTATTGTAAATTCCCTTCATCTGCTTGCTTTCCCTGGGATATTTGTTACCTTTGGTTTATGGCTGCTGAGGTCATCACATTTCAGTGACTCACGACAAAGCAGAAATCTGCTGAGCCTCACGCTAAACTCTGGTTTGAACTGGTTTGAGAAGAAGGCCTAGGAGTCAACCCAGAAACACCATTTTGATTTTTATCTGGAGATTAGGTACACAGATTAAATTCAGGAATTTTTAGACTGAGATTTGTAGCTATAGACTTTTAGCTTACTTAAAAAAAATATCGTAGCCATTTGTTACAGGTTATTACTGCTCTGGTGGTTGTAGAGTTTTAATTACATTTATAGCTGTAAGAAATTACAGGAAAAGTCCATTTTAAACAAACTCACCTAGAAACTTTCAGCATTACAGGTAGCTGTTGTTTCTTTAGGCTATAGGATTTTTTTTGCATTCTTTTATAGCATAATTAAATACTTGTACTGTTATTAATGTGTTGTCCTTGATGCACCTCATTTATCCTATGCTTCTAGTTGCCTTTCTAGTACGGATGAAGATGCATTGCGTCATCCAGATCACATATTTCAATTTTTTTTTTTTTTTTTTTTTTTTTAACATTTATTATTGAGAGACAGAGCATGAGCAAGGGAGGGACACAGAGAGGAAGAGACCCAGAATCTGAGGCAGGCTCCAGGCTCTGAGCTGTGAGCACAGAGCCTGATGCGGGGCTCGAGCTCTCAAACCACGAGACCATGACCTGCGCCAAAGTCGGACGCTTAACCGACTGAGCCACCCAGGTGCCCCTCATTATTAATAATTTAATTCAGACCCAGTATCGCTATAACTCCTGTAAAAAGAATTAGTAAAAATTCTTTTAAGTGAATTCAACCAAACCATCTGGAAAAGTCTGGTTTGAAGTAATAGGCCATTTGGAGAAAATACTGTGAAAGAAAAAGCTTCGGTATTTAAAAAAACAAAAACAAACTCTTATTGCCATGTGCTCTAAGGATTGTGCTTTGCTTCGGGTAGTGTGCGTAGGGTTTGAAACAAAGCACACCTGAGTTAAATCATATTTTTGCTTTGTGACGTTGACTGAGTTAACGTCTCTGAATCCCAGGGTTTTTATGATTAGAAAGAATATGACATTCGCTGAGAGCTGTGAGCATAAAAATGAATTAGTAGTTGGTCCGCTCTCATTTCCCTATCCTGATTGCCTCAGGTTGTGCAGTACCTTAAAACCGAATCACTGAGTTACGATTTTGCCTAACTCGTGTGTGCTCTTTCCTAGGATGAATGAAATGAACCTGAGCCCAGTGGGGATGGAGCAGCTGACTTCATCCTCTGTGAGCAATGCCTTGCCAGGCTCAGGGAGTCACCTAGGGTTGGCTGCCTCACCCACTCACAATGCCATCCCTGCCCCAGGTGAGTGGGAAGGGAGAGCGACTGGATTTGAACACTTAATTGTATTATCAGTTCTAAATGGAGCCTGCAGGGGGTCAAAGCCCCTTTATGAGTGTGAAGGGGAAGCCAGGCAGGTGTGAACAGCAGTTCCACGAGTGGCAGCATAATGGAAGGAATGTTTTTGTGGAGTCCTGGAGTTCTAGTGGACAGGAGTGGCAGCTTTTTCTGATTAGTCCTCTTATGGGGTGGGTGGCCTGTTACCTAGAGCTGTAATTTGCTTGGCATTTTTTCTAGGATTACCCATTCATCTGGTTCACTCCCTTGGCGCTCTGTCCCTGGGTTAATAGAAGAGAATGAAAGTTACTCTATTAAGCATTCTCAGTAAATAGGAGGAATTGAGCTTTATTTTCTATTACATCCAAAACCAGGAATAACCGCAAATGCATGAGGCTGAGAATTATAGGAGGGGATGCCAGAGATGGAGCTCCCAGGTAGGGCTCCCCGGGAGCCTCAGTATCCAGAGAGGAGTTGTACAGAAAAAGCTCCCATTTTCTCTATCGCTGTACATTTAAAACCTTTTTATCTGCTTTATTTTCTTTTTTCTACTGAAATAGAAAAGAGATAAGCTGTTCGTTCTTACAGTGGTAAGCTAGTGGTCGTTAAAGATTTGTGACATCGTAATGGACTTTCTTTATCGAAATAAGAATTAATGTTTAGGGTATTTTTTTCCCTAAAATTTATTTAATGTTTTTAAAATTTATTTTAGAGAGAAACAATGCAAGTGGGGAAGGGGCAGAGAGAGAGAGGAAGACACAGAATCAGAAGCAGGTTTCAGTCTCTGAGCTATTAGCACAGAGCCTGACATGGGGCTCGAACTCACAAACCATGAGATCATGACCTGAGCTGAAGATGGATGCTTAATCGATTGAGCCACCCAGGCACCCCTAAGGATATTTTAAATCTATAAGTTGTTTAAATAGTTCTCTGTAGGGAATTACCTGCTTAATTACTACTGTGCAGCAGTTAAATAAATTCATCTGAACTAGGGTCTCCACATTCCTTTCAGTGTCCACAAAAGAAATTAAACAATTTATTAGTGAGTTCATTTGATTATCTCTTAGGCATTCCTTTTAGTGAACACTCTCGTTAAGGAGGAAAAGCCTATTAAAAAATATTGCCATGGTCGGGGCGCCTGGGTGGCGCAGTCGGTTAAGCGTCCGACTTCAGCCAGGTCACGATCTCGCGGTCCGTGAGTTCGAGCCCCGCGTCAGGCTCTGGGCTGATGGCTCGGAGCCTGGAGCCTGTTTCCGGTTCTGTGTCTCCCTCTCTCTCTGCCCCTCCCCCGTTCATGCTATGTCTCTCTCTGTCCCAAAAATAAATAAAAAACGTTGAAAAAAAAAAAAAAAAAAAAAAAAAAATATTGCCATGGGCAAACATAAATCACTGCTCAAGTTGGTCAGTATTCATTATTATACTTAGGTACAGTAAGAGTCGTTTCCACACCTTGCAGATATAATCCAAGATAGATACAATCTAAAGTTTGAATTTTTTTAAATCATGAAATACAGCATATGTACAAAAGACTGTATATTTGTACAGTTTTGCACTTCCAAGTAGAAGCATATCTAAGAAATTTTATTTAAAGTTTTTTTTAAGTCTATTTTGAAAGAGAGAGAGCACGTATGCACGCACAAGTGGGTGAGGGACAGAGAGAGAGAGAGAGAGAGAGAGAGAGAGAGAGAGAATGCCAAGCAGGCTCCATGCTGTCAGTGCAGAGCCTGATGTGGGGCTCGATGTCACAACCTGTGAGATCATGACCTGAGCCAAAATTAAGAGTTGGATGCTTAACTGAGCCACCCAGGCACCCCTGTAAGAATTTCCTTTTTAATTTTTTTAATGTGTATTTATTTTTAAGAGAGAGAGAGAGAGAGAGAGACATAATGTGAGCAGGCAAGGGGTAGAGAGGGAGACACAGAATCCGAAGTAGGTTCCAGGCTCTTAGCCATCAGCACAGAGCCTGACTTGGGGCTCGAACTCATGAACTGTGAGATCATGACCTGAGCCTAGTCAGATGCTTAACGAACTGAGCCACCCAGGTGCCCCGGCTAAGAATTTTTAAACAGTAAAACATTCTCACCATATAAAATGGTAAATATAAATAATGAGGTTAAAAAAAATCTGTAGGGGTGCCTGGGTGGCTCAGTTGGTTAAGTGTCCGGCTTCAGCTCAGGTCATGATTTCACACTCTGTGAGTTTGAGCCCCGTGTTGGGCTCTGTGCTGACAGCTCAGAGCCTGGAGCCTGCTTTGGATTCTGTGTCTCCCTCTCTCGCTGCCCCTCCCCTGCTCATGCTCTGTCTCTCTCTCAAAAATAAATAAAAACATTATGGGGCGCCTGGGTGGCGCAGTCGGTTAAGCGTCCGACTTCAGCCAGGTCACGATCTCGCGGTCCGTGAGTTTGAGCCCCGCGTCAGGCTCTGGGCTGATGGCTCGGAGCCTGGAGCCTGTTTCCGATTCTGTGTCTCCCTCTCTCTCTGCCCCTCCCCCGTTCATGCTCTGTCTCTCTCTGTCCCAAAAATAAATAAAAAAAAAAAACGTTGAAAAAAAAAAATTTTATAAAAAAAAATAAATAAAAACATTAAAAAAAAATTAATAATCTGTAATATCATTACTCAAAGACTACTCCTGTGAGCTTTGGTATTTTTTCCCATTTTTATCTCTGTATGATTTATTCTTTTAAATTTTATTTAAACTAGGTTTTTAATTGTAATTAAATGTTTTAGTACTTGAAAGCAATACAGACAACTGGAGGATCAACTTGGCCATTTTAAAACTAACTTGAGAACTAACTTTAGGGCCTGTTTGTGGATATTTGCACAACACTTCCTGTCTGGGGATATAAAGGGCTTTTAGGTGAGATTTTTCCCCATTTGCAGAAACTTTCTTGAGTTTAGCTAGTGATTATTGAGAGAATTTTTAAGTACTTTCTTTTAATTGAGAAAAAAAACTTTTTTGTAGGCCTGCCAGTGGCAATTCCAAACCTGGGTCCCTCCCTGAGCTCTCTGCCTTCTGCTTTGTCTCTGATGCTCCCAATGGGTATTGGGGATCGAGGGGTGATGTGTGGGTTACCCGAAAGAAACTACACCCTACCTCCACCACCTTACCCCCACCTGGAGAGCAGTTACTTCAGAACCATTCTACCTGGTAAGTATTATAGTTATTTGGGAAATTTGAAGAAAGAATAGAGCCTCCTATTAACTTCACTTCTTGAAGACTTGAATAACCCTATTTCCTGTTTGTCAGTATTAGATATTAATCTCTAGGTGGGGAAAAAAATCTTTATATGTTTTTGTACAGATCACACATTATTAATACAGCAGTTTGACTAAGCATAATTTTTTTTTTTTAATTTTTTTCTTAACGTTTATTTATTTTTTGAGACAGAGAAAGAGTATGAATGGGGGAGGGTCAGAGAGAGAGGGAGACACAGAATCCGAAACAGGCTCCAGGCTCCGAGCTGTTGGCACAGAGCCCGACGCAGGGCTCGAATCCATGAGCCGCAAGATTATGACCTGAGCCGGAGTCGGACGCTTAGCCAACTGAGCCACCCAGGCGCCCCAGACTAAGCATGATTTCTTAATGACAGATGAACAGTTTTTTTCCTTTCTCCTCCAGTGTTTCCTTGATTGAATTTTTATAATTTTGCAGTTGTAATTCCTGTCAACCACACGTCCTGCTAGTGTCACTATTTATTATAAAGTAAGGTTTATTGGTTTTAAGTTTATTGACTTCTTATTCTCAGTGTATGTTTCAGAAAATTTAGCAAATGGGGAGAAGAACCACCAGTAGTCCTATCATCCATCTTCTTGGTGTACTTTCTTCCTGTCTTTTATTTTGGTATATAGATTTTTACTGTTTTTCATAACTAAGACTGTACTTTCTATATGGTTGTGTGTCCTTTTTTCCACTTAATATTTTCCTGTGTTTTTACATAGTTATTTTTCCTAACTTCTGCATGGTTTTTGTAATTATTCTTTTTAATGCTGCATTACAATCTACTGAATGGATATTCCATCGTTTGTTTATTATATCAATCTTTATTGTTGGACAGTTTGGCTTTTTCCAGGTTCTTATTACTATTATAGGAAAGTCTTTGTGTATAATATTTATGAAATGCATTTAGTGAAGATTACCATTAAGTGGAATTTCTTGTGCAAGAGCCTATGAAAGTGTTTTTGGGGTTCATATGCTCTTGCACATAAGTATATGTATTAAGTATGTATGTACTTGTATATATTTAATTTTATATATATATCTAAAAGTATATGTATACTTTTATATATTAAGATATATATACTTTCCAAAGAGGTTTTAGTAATTTACATTCCCACTGGCAGTGCAGCAAGTACCATTTGACCACATCCTTACAAGCATAAGTGTTTAAATGTTTCTTTCGGTTTTAATAAAGCAGATACAATTGTGACTTATTTTGAATAGACCATAATGTGTTATGATAGTTTAATAACTTAAAACTTAGTTGTATTTAATTAAATTTTATTAAATTAATTAACATTTTCATGTGGAAGATCTGCTTTTAAATCCTTTTACCTTTTAACTATAATAGAGGAAATTTCAGTATCTTAGGTTTCAGGAATTCCAACTATATACATATTAAAGGCGTCATTTAAATGTTCAATTTCCAGTGACTTCAAAGGAACATAGTTAATTTTTTTTTTTTTTTTACAATTTCTGAGTTTCACAGGGAAAACTGAATTATGGTATATGAATGTTGCTATTTATAAGGTATATATCAGTGAAACCAAATAGGTAGGAGATTATTTTATGGCCTATTTATGTTGCTATTTTTAAAGTTTTTTTTTTTTTTTTCAGTTTTTATTTATTTTGAGAGCCAGAGCAAGCATGAGTTGGGGAGGGGCAGAGAGAAAGAGGGAGACAGAGAGAATCCCAAGCAGGCCCTGCTCTTCAGTGTAGAGCCCCAACACAGGGCTGGAACTCATGAACCATGAGATCATGACCTGAGCTGAAATCAGGAGTCAGATGCTTAACCAACTAAGCCATTCAGGCACTCCTGTGTTGCTATTTTTATAAAGCATATATGTTAATTAAACCAAAGAAGTAGATAAGAGATTAATTTAGTTATATTTTTAAGGAAAGTAGCTTCTAAGATTTGGAATTCCTTATATTTAACAATGTACTAAAAAGTCTCTAAAATCTCATCTTCTTTTTTCAGGCATTTTATCTTATTTAGCTGACAGACCACCACCTCAGTATATCCACCCTAACTCTATAAATGTTGATGGTAATACAGCATTATCTATCGCCAATAACGCTTCAGCTCTAGATCCCTATCAGTCCAATGGAAATGTTGGATTAGAACCAGGCATTGTTTCAATAGACTCTCGCTCTGTGAACACACATGGTGCCCAAAGTCTTCATCCCAGTGATGGCCATGAGGTGGCCTTGGACACAACAATCACTATGGAGAACGTCTCTAGGGTTACCAGCCCAATCTCTACAGATGGAATGGCAGAAGAGCTTACAATGGACGGAGTTGCAGGCGAGCATGCCCAAATCCCAAATGGCTCCAGAAGTCATGAACCTCTGTCTGTAGATTCTGTGAGCAACAACCTTGCAGCAGACACTGTAGGACATGGTGGTGTGATACCCATTCATGGGAATGGTCTGGAGCTCCCTGTGGTCATGGAGACAGACCACATTGCAAGTCGGGTCAACGGGATGTCCGACAGTGCCCTCAGTGACTCCATCCACACCGTGGCCATGAGCACCAACTCTGTAAGCGTGGCACTCTCTACCTCACACAACCTCGCCTCCTTAGAATCTGTTTCCCTCCATGAAGTTGGCCTAAGCCTAGAACCTGTGGCTGTCTCCTCCATCACCCAGGAGGTTGCTATGGGGACAGGTCATGTAGATGTATCTTCAGACAGTCTTTCTTTTGTACCACCTTCACTGCAAATGGAAGACTCCAATTCAAACAAGGAAAATATGGCAACCTTGTTTACAATTTGTGAGTGTGCTTAGCCTTTTTCTTTTGGAAATATTGGTAGAAAGGGCTATCATCTCTAACAGATTTAATCACAAAGTCAGGTGTTGATTAAGGGAGTATAGAAAGTAATAGACTTTGGAATTTTTCTTTGTGCATTGTCCGTTATGTTAATGGCTTTTTCTTAAGTAAGTCAGATGACATACAGACATTTTGTTGGTTCTTACAGTATCCTGAAGTAATGAAACCATAGTCATTTCCTTCTGTATTTTACAGATACTCTCAGCCCAGTAATCAAGATCTATCCCTGTGTTTCAAAAATAGAGTTAATTATAGAACTGTAGTGAGGTGTTCTCTGAGGTATTCTGTGTGTCAGGTTGTGTGCTTTTTCAACATCAGATTTATTAGATCACATGTACTTCTTTATCCCTATGGAAATAGTAGGTAGATACAAATGCAAGTTTTATTTTTGCTCAGATTGCGTATAAATTACTGTAGTTGGGCATGTAAAAGTTCTTTTTATGGGTCAAGAATAACAAAAAGCAATAGAAAAACTGTTGGTTTGTTGATGTCATTACATGCGTCATTCATGCAGGAAACATGTTGAGTGCTTAGTATATGCCGGCCTCTGTGCCAGACACGGGGTAGAAAGCAGTCTGCAGCAGAGGACAGCTGCCTTTAACGAGCTTGTAATCTGATGGGAAGCGTGGGCAAGTAAAGGGGCTGTCGAGATATGGTATGATAAGTGGGAAGGTGGGGTTAAGTGCCAGGTCTGAAGGAGCCTGAGGTGGGCATCTAACAACGCCATGGAAGCAATAGGGAAGACTTATCAGGGGACACTGTGTATGTGTTAGCACAGACTCAAAGGACATCAAAGGTGTTGGCAGCAGAGGATCAGGAAGAACAGCATCCCAGACAGGAGTTGCCACCCATAAGTGCCTAGAACTAAGAGAATGTTACATGGTTCAGAATTGCTGAAGCATAAAATGGGGGTGATATGAGAAAGAAGTAGGAGCCAGAACACAAAGGGTTTTCTAAGACCAGTCAGGGATCTGAAGGAGTGAGGTTTGGGATGGGGGTTCTGCTGCAAGGTGAGGGCTAGTTTGTTAGAGGCAAGTAGCAGGTAAAGGAGATGATGCCATAATTTAAGTGAAAGGTGATTTTCTAACCTAAAATAGAAGGAATGATGGTGAGGAAAAGTGGGGTATATTTACAGAAGTTGGGAGAGAAAGGTTAAGGAGATACCCCTGGTTTCTGGCAGGAGACTAGGGGGTAGTGGTACCACTCCTTAGGATAATGAATGGCGGAGGAGGACTGTTGTTTTTTATTGTAGTTTTCTATTTTTTTGTTTGTTTTTTTGAGGAGTGATGGTGAGTCTGGTTTCAGACCTGTTGATTTTAGTGTCTATAAGATACCCAGTAGAGGTGTTTAGTGAGAATATTAATCTGGAACACAGAGATCTGTCTGCAGATATTTAGGGATCCTCAGCATTAGGACGTTAATCACAGCCATGGAAGTGGAGTGAAATTAGCTCCTAGTGCAAGTATGGCATATAAGAGGGTTAGGGATTTTAAGATGCGATGGCAGAGGAAGAGCTTCCAAAGTAGATTGAACAGGAGGGTCAGAAAAGTAGGACAGAGCTTCTGGTGCCTCAGAAGCCAAGCAGTGAGGAGGACTTTTATGTTAACCTTTTAAAGTCTGAAATTTATAATTTTGAAATAATTTAGGAATGTAGGCTCATTAACTTAGCAGAAGTTAAGAGGTGGCCTAAATAAGCCTATTGATCCTTTTTTACATGGGTATGCAGAACCTCTTGCTCCTATGTGTTTTTTTTTTAATTCATATGTACATTTTAAATTGTACAATTTAGTGGCTTTTAGTATATTGACAAGGTTGTGGAACCAGCACCACTATCTTATTCCAAAACAATTTTATCACCCCAGATACCCCACTAGCAGTCACTCGTCATTCCTTCCCTTCTAACCCCTCCTCCCCTCCTCCTTTCCCTGCCGTCATTCTCAGGCATCCATTAATCTTTCTATAGATTCACCTATTCTGGACACTTCATATAGTGGTAGCATACAACCTGTGGCTTTCCTTGTCTTGCTTCTTTCCCTTAGCATAATGTCCTGGCTCGTCCATGTAGCATGGATCAGTACCCCATTCCTCTTTATGGTTGAGTACTACTCCATTGTGTGGTGATAACCACATTTTGTTTATCTACCTTTCATTCTCGAACATTTAGTTTCTACTTTTGACTATTAAGAATAATGCTGCTATGAATATTCATATGCAAGTTTTTGTATGAACATGTTTTTAAGTCTCTTAGATACATGTTTAAGAGTAGAATTGCTTTGGGATGCCTGGGTGGCTCAGTCAGTTAAGCGTCCGACTTTGGCTCAGGTCATGATCTCATGGCTTGTGAGTTCGAGCTCCTCATCAGGCTCTGTGCTGACAGCTCAGAGCCTGGAGCCTCTTCAGATTCTGTGTCTTTCTCTCTCTCTGCCCCCGCCCCCCCCCCTCCCCCCCAACACTCTGTCTCTCTCTGTCTCTCAAAAATAAATAAACATTAAAAAAAAAAAGAGTAGAATTGCTTTATGTTTAACTTTCTGAGAAATTGCCAGATTGTTTTCTGAAGTAGTTGCACCATTTTCAGTTCTCAACATCCGTGTATGAATGTTTTAATTTCTCCACATCTTTTAAACACTTTCTGTTGTAGCCATCTTAGTGGCTGTGAGGTGGCATGTCATTGTGGATTAGATTTGCATTTCCCCAGTGACAACAATGTTGAACCTCTGTCCTTATTTGCCATTTGTGTATTTTCGGAGAAACCTTTAAGCATTTTTCTGGTATGAAATCTGAATCTCATTTGGAGATTTAACATGGATTCTTCAGTGCAATGGAGAATCAGTTCTCACCAACTGTAGGGGATCTTTAATATTCAAGGAATTTTTAGTCAAGTAGTAGTTGAAGTAAGATATTATCTCTGCTTTGCGTAAATATGAAAACTTTGATATTTTATGTCATATAAGTGGAAATGTGTAATGATTGCTTAGGAGAAAGACACTTTGATGGCTGTGGTCCTAAGGTTTATGTATTCCAACTATTTGTGGACGAATTCGGAAAGTTTGAACATAATCATTGACTAAAAGGGGTCATGTATGCTCTTCCTTAACAGAAATAAAAAAGCAGAAGATTTACAGAGAATGACACTTGTTGTAAAAGTGAAGTTACAGTAAGCATAGAGATCAGTATATAAAGGCAGCACCCTTTCTGACAATGCAAAAAGAAAGACAGTATGAACAGTAAGAAATTAAGAATTTTAAGCAAACATGTCTGCAAGAAGCTGATTCTACCTATCGTCCCAAAGAGCATTTTTTGCCCCCCCGCCTTTTTTTAAAAAGAATCTGTTATCAAAACCTGGTTGACCAATTTGTTGATAGTGAAAGAAAAGTGAACAGAGGCGCCGCTGTCTCTGACTCTGTTGACCTGTATTGTCCTCTCCGTTTTGGCCTTGCATGACAGCATTTCAACTCACTGTCCTCATATAGTTGGGTAGAGTTGGAATCTTGGGACTTTAGATATATGTAAAGGTATCTACCTAATGTAAGGAATAATGTAATTCATTTTTTAAATAATCTAGTGTAATCTACTTTTACTAGTGTAAAAAGTAATCTACTTTTCAATCAGTCTCTTATGGACTGAATAGTAAAATTGTCCTGTGGGATTAAAAAAACAAAATTCAGATCCTGTCAGAGATCTAAGACTGGGATATGTATTTTAGTGTAAGAAAGTGATTGATCAGAATATTTTTATTAGAACTTTGCTTCTTATTGGTTATGTTTTAGTAATAGCATTTAAATTAAAAAGCAGGTGGCAATTTAGGCTGCTTGAACTAACCCCGTTTGTATCTCTCAAATTTCCCATCCATAGGGTGCACGCTCTGTGACCGAGCCTATCCCTCAGACTGCCCTGATCACGGACCAGTGACTTTTGTTCCTGACACTCCAATAGAGAGCAGGGCGAGGCTTTCTCTCCCAAAGCAGCTTGTTCTTCGCCAGTCAGTTGTGGGAGCAGAAGTTGGTAAGAACCTTGGAACTCTCAAAGCCCATCAGTTCTCTTCTTTCTCTGTTAGTGTAGAGTTGTAAAAGTGGATAGGTATAATTTCATCATTATTTGGTTGATCAAAAGTTAATTTATGGCTTAAGCCTTCTTTTAGGAACATTTGTGTAGTAATAGCAATAAATCAAGTTGAAACTTTATTGAGAAAATTCCCCTTTCTTAGAATCAAAATTGAATAAAGGAGAAACTCTTGGCCTGAGTCTGAAGACTTTGATTCTTGGCTGTATCATCCTCTAACAATTATGACAAAACATTCCTCGAAACTTAAGTTTCTTCTCTAAGACATGGAAAATTCACCACTGATAACTTTTTGTCACAAAAAAAAGATCAAGTGTTTTTAAATTTCCTAATACTCCTTAGGAGAAAGGACTGCCAGAGTTGGGTTACCCATATTTGAATTTAAAATGGTTTCTAAATTACTGTGCCTTTTTGAAAATACCGAACTAGGTTCATGATTTTTCAGCTGTAGTTTGGGTATGAGTCAGTTGAAAGCATTAAAAAGCTTAGATAACATAGAGCAGTGCTTTAAGCACAGATGATTTCATAAGTTTGACTTACTGTAATTGGTCTTTGTTTTTATCATCAAGTAATGTTCTCTAGTCATTTGGGAAGGACTTGTTTTGGTTCCTTGTGTATAAAACTGGGTTTAGGAATTTCTGATAGTGGTTCTTACTCTGCATATTTCTTCTGAGTTTCCTTTAATCTGTTGATTACATTTTCCATATTTATAGGATAGAACCCATGAAACTTAGCTACCTCACTGTGCTGGAGTGCTGGAGTATCAGTTCTTAGGTTCACTGAGGATAAGATTCTTTACGTGAGCTAAGCTACTGTCTCTTGTATATCCTATTAGGTGTTTAAATCATTGACTGGGTAGTTGGTGTCTTTCCCCTGCTAGGTGTATGGACTGGAGAAACCATTCCTGTGCGGACTTGCTTTGGGCCTCTCATTGGCCAGCAGAGTCACTCCATGGAAGTAGCAGAATGGACAGACAAGGCGGTTAACCATATATGGAAGGTCAGCGTTCATGAAGTTCTTCTGTGACTTTTGGATGTTTTTATTACAGTGATGTAGTTAAAAGTGTAAAAGCAGTAGAAGTGACGTAGTAAAAGCCGAAATTGGGCAAGACTCATACGGTGCCATTCACCTGTCAGTCATTTGTTTAATATTATGTCCTTTTTGTTCTTTATAGCCAAATTGTAATATTTAGCAAAATACCAGTTATTGAATTTAGAAGGTAAACTGTTTTTAGTCTTTCTTTTGTTAGATAATCCAGTAATTCTTCATTCTAATTAACTTGTGGTAGCTGAGGCCATGGACTTTGTTTATATGATGAAAGTCTTGTTTTGTAATCAACGAAAACATTTCTCAAATAGCTTGAGAAACAGTTCTGGGATTGGAAGCTGAGACCATTTCTCTAGTTTTCTAATGGGAGGGGCTGGAAATGCAGGGTTTTGACATAAATAGCTATTCCTGTAACATGTTTGTAGAGATTCACTTGTAATCAATAGATTGGGAATGATGCCTGCAGAATTGGAGTGAGAGGAAGGTTGGTCTTGTGATCAGTGGAAAGGTATGGTGTTGCTGGCACTGGGGACTTGAATTTTGGTTTCCAGAAAGAACACAGAAGAACGCTAGGTCCAGTGGAAAAAGAATGAGAAGAGATGGTTCTCTGACCTTTTTGTCCATTCAGTGATCCACCTCCACCATATGGTAGGTGATAAAGACAAGTAGACTGTTTTGTGTTTTCCAGTCAAGCCAAAATGTGAATAATCAAGAGCAAGGTCATTCTATACCTTGAGCACTGTCAGTCTCTGATGGTATTTATGACGTTGCTGGAAATGGGGGACTGGTGGAATGACAAACGTGTGAGAAGGCAACCATGGATTTCCACACTGACTATGAAAGCTGAGATCTACTGCAGAGTAAATGCGATTGTTGCTAGCCTAAGTTTAATAGCGCTTTGTATTGTCTGTTAGTTCATTTGATATGTATGTTTACCTTCTGTTGACAGATATACCACAACGGTGTCCTAGAATTCTGCATCATTACAACTGATGAAAATGAATGTAATTGGATGATGTTTGTGCGCAAAGCCAGGTAAGAGTAGTCTGGATGAAGAAATAGTTACGATTTGAATGTTTTTCAGTAGGAAGCTTTGCATAAAATAGGGAAGAGTCAGGGTCCAGATTATACTGCTGTCTGAACATATGTTAAGGCCTAAGGCTTTTTACCTTCTTTCCTCCAGTAGTTGCTGATTAATGGCAACTGTAAGTCAAAACACAAGAAACTATCCTTTTTTAAACTAGTTTATTTAAACAATAAGGAATGATACAGTTATCATTGAATTTGCAAGTGGGTACCTTCTCTTTATTTCCACTATTAATCAGCCCTCAGGCTGTTGTAGTTCTTGTTCAGTTCTCTATCTCTGTGTCTTTGTCATATGCTCTTAATATTTCATTTTACTAACTTTCTTCTGGTGAAAGACTCTCTAGTGTTTCTGACTATAAAGGGCAATCAGCTGATGTACACAAGTATGAATTTTGTTTCTATATGAGTCCCTCCTAATCACTAGGGTAGGGAATTGGAAAAATAACCTAAAGAAAATAGTTATGTCTAAGTATTCATGTAGAGTTTTGTTCTAGGGATATGATGTGTTTAGCATATATTTCAAAATTGATATGCTTGATCTATTAAATGTGATAACTTAGGAACCGGGAAGAACAGAATTTGGTGGCTTATCCCCATGATGGAAAAATCTATTTCTGCACTTCACAAGATATCCCTCCTGAAAATGAACTGCTTTTTTATTACAGCCGGGATTATGCTCAGCAGATTGGTAAGTTATGATAAGACTTATTTCTCCTGAATCTAGCATGGTAAAAACACCAAGGACCAGAAGTAGTTTTGGTAATGGTTACATGTTAGGTGAACCAAATTACATACGTTCATATATATAAAAGTAGGATATTATCCTATGTTAGAAGTGTTAAAATCTGTGAGGTTCTTCATAAACTGAATGTTATTGATTAAGCAGTATTCATATGAAAGGAACTTTTGTGTTAGGATTTTGATTTGGGGTATTGGAAGTTCCTGAGGCTGCTTTTTGAGCCAGTACCATTGTAATTTAAATTCATAAAAAACAGACAATCTCCTTTAATGGATTTAATCTTCATAGTCTTTTCCTTTGCCCTGTGTCATGACAAGTTTAAAAGTTTTTACTGCCAAAAACATTTTTTTTAATGTTTGTTTATTTTTGAGAGAGACAGTGCGATTGGGGGAGAGGACAAGAGAGAGGGAGACACAGAATCTGAAGGCTCTAGGCTCTGAGCTGTCAGGACAGAGCACGACATGGGGCTTGAACTCACGAGCTGTGAGATCATGACCTGAGCTGAAGTCAGATGCTTAACACACTGAGCCACCCAGACGCCCCACTAAAAAATTTTTTTTGCCTGGGAAAGATGTATTATAATCCAGTGTTACCAAGTGCTTCCTTTGTGTCTGGCATGCTCTGTGAGATGCTGGGAGTATTGAACAAGACATTTTAGTTTTACAGGTAATGGACAAGGTGGAAATTTTGGTAGAACGGAGAATGCAAGCAACATTATTAATACCCAGAACGAGTTTTAAAATTTAACTACGAGAAGACATTGAGTAATTTTTTTTTTTTGAAGGTGTTCCTGAACACCCAGATGTGCACCTCTGTAACTGTGGCAAGGAGTGCAATTCCTATACAGAGTTCAAAGCTCACCTTACCAGCCACATCCATAACCATCTTCATAGCCAGGGCCACAGCAGCAGCCATGGACCAAGCCACAGCAAAGAGAGGAAGTGGAAGTGCTCCATGTGCCCCCAGGCTTTTATCTCTCCTTCCAAACTTCACGTCCACTTTATGGGTCACATGGGTATGAAGCCCCACAAGTGTGATTTCTGTAGCAAGGCTTTTAGTGATCCCAGTAACCTGCGGACCCACCTCAAGATACATACAGGTACGTTATATTGGACCATCAAAATGGAATTTCACGACAATTAGAAATTGCAGTAGTAAAGAAATTGCAACAAGATAGTCTTGCGGGTATAGAATTGAGATATTAGAGAATGAATCCAGCTGGCTCTCAGCAGGACTTCATTGGGTGATAAATCTGGGTGGAATAATTGTGCTTCCTCAGAGAGTGTTACCTCCAGTTATTACAGTGTTCCCCATTCCAGGTCCCCCCTCCCCACCCCATAGTGTGAAGGTGACTGGGAAAATGTACTGAATTAGAAAGGTGATCCATGTTTGGACTTTTTTTTAAGTTTATTTATTTTTGAGAGAGAAAGAGCATACTCGTGCACAAGCAGGGAAGGACAGAGAGAGAGGGGGAGACCCAGAATCCAAAGCAGGCTCCAGGCTCCAAGCTGTTAGCACAGAGCTCAGCACAGGGCTCAAACTCACCAACTATGAGATCATGAGCTTCCTGTGGAGCTGCTTTTTAATAATAGGCATGAAAAGAAAGATGTCTTCACTGGCTCCCACCATGCAGCTCATCCTTCTTCTAAGCCAAAGTCACTTAACCGACTGAGTCACCCCGGTGCCCCTGCGTTTGGATGTTACAGCAAAGGGAATTCTAAGGAAACACTCTGAGCCTTCATGAGAGCTCACTCCTAGACACCAGCCAGAACCAGTTTCTCTCCTGTGAATGGTGCTCAGTAAACACTGCCAAGTTCTATTTTCTGAGGTTCCGTTTTCTAAATTCCATGTAAACCAACCCCTTTGTTTTAACACTTTTTAAAATACATACTACAAAATATCTGATGAAGTTTTAGTTTTCTTGTCTGAGTCATTGGTTTTCCAAATCTTTGAAAGTAAAATTCTTTCTTGTCCTTTGCATTAAGACTGAGTAGTCATAACAGAGACTGTATGGCCCACAAAGCTTAAGATACAGACTAGACTTTAGAAAAAGTTTGCTATCCCCTGACTTAGAGTAATCTTATTTCTGCATTCTTAGTATTTTATTTCATCCCTGGTTTATGAGGTCATATGTTTAAAAAATGGAAAACTATAAATTTAGGTTGTAAAAGTATATTTGTCGACAGTGCTAGAATTTATGAGGTTTTTTAAACATAGTTGAGTTAGGTTGGTCTCTAGGCTTATAAGTAGTTTTTTTTTTTTTTTTCAGATTTTATATCCTGTGTCAGCTATAAACAGTAAAAAATTATTTATATACATCCAGGTAAGTGGTCCTAGAAGGAGGTCAGATTTATTAGCTTCCCTGGCTTTAGTCACAGAATAGAAGTTCATATTCTCTGACTGGTTCTTGGTAGATAGCCCTAGAAAGTGATGTTCCAGTTACCAGTCAGTTCTTTCATTTCTGCCTCTGCCACATGCCCATACATGTGCCTGGTCTTCTTGGGAGTGCTAATGATTGTGTTAGTCACAGTGTGGCAATTTGGGTTCATGTGCAGGTCAGAAGAACTACAGATGTACTTTGTGTGACAAGTCTTTCACCCAAAAGGCTCACCTTGAGTCCCACATGGTTATCCACACGGGCGAGAAGAATCTCAAGTGTGATTACTGCGACAAGTTGTTCATGCGGAGGCAGGACCTCAAGCAACACGTACTCATCCACACACAGTAAGTCCTCCAACAGCCAACACGCCCCTGGGGTGGTGAACTCGAGTGCTCGCTCGCACTGACCCGTTGTGTGCCTCCTGGCTTGGCACCCTGGTAGCCACTGCTTGTGTCCACACAGCCAAGCAAAGGTTGGAAACCTAAGTTTTTGGTTTTATCCTGGAAGGTTTTACTTGTTTGCTTTATTTTTCTTATTTTTCACTTCTCTGTATTTGCTTTTTTCCAACACATAGTGTGATTTGGTTTAACAAATATTTAAGTATCTCCTTGATGTCCAGCATTATGCCAACTGGTGAATACACAGAGATAAAAGACACAGACCTTGTCTTTAAAGAGCTCGAAGTCCGGTAAGAGAAGCAGAACAGTACAGCACTACCATACCATGCTGCAGTCAGAGTAAGCATCAGATCCTGAGAGGCTGTGGAAGAGGGTCACCGACCCGGCCAGGCTGTCTGGGAGAGCCTCCTGGTAGTCTGAGCTAAGTAGTAAAGAAGATTAAGTTAGAATTATTTAGGGAGGCAGAGAAGGATAAAGGATGGGAATAGTATTCTAGACCGAGGAAAGGCATATTTAGAAATACATGTACGAGAAGGACTGTGGAATGCAAGTGGTTCTTTACAGTTAGAGCACAGTGTGCGTGTGAGAACAATGGAGAGAGAGGCGGCAGTAAAGTCAGGAGCCTTTTATCCAACTAGGAAAATTAAATTTCATTCTGGAGGTAATGGGGAGCCACTGAAGGATTTTACCTCCCCATGTCGCAGGCACCGTTCTGTGCCGTGTGTGTGTTTTAATTATGGTAAAAACACATAAAATTTACTGTCTTAACTACTTTTAAGTGTACGGTTCAGTAATGTTAAGTGTATTCACACTCTTATACAAGTGTTGAAGGACTTTGAGGAAAAATGTCAAGGTGAGATATTCCATTTTATAAAGGATTGAAGGAGAAGGTCAAATATTAGGAGACTCCTTAAGAATTTATTGCATGAGGGGCACCTTGGTGGCTCAGTTGGTTAAGCATCGAACCTCGGCTCAGGTCATGATCTCATGGTTCATGGGTTCAAGCCCCATGTCTGGCTCTGTGCTGACAGCACAGAGCCTGGAGCCTGCTTCAGATTCTGTGTGTGTCTCCCCAGCCACCCCCCTCACTGCCCCTCCACTCCTTATGTGCGCACGCACGCGCCGTCTCTCTCTCTCTCAAAAATAAATAAGCAAACATTAAAAAAAAAAAATTTATTGCATGAGAGGCACCTGGGTGGCTCAGTTGGTTAATCGTCCAAGTCTTGGTTTTAGCTCAGGTCATGATCTCACAGTTGTGAGATTGAGCCCCATATCAGGCTCTGTGCTGATAGCATGGAGCCTGCTTGGGATTCTCTCTCTCCCTCTGCCCCTCCCTTGCTCCCACTCACTTGCTCTCTCAAAATAAATAAACTTAAAACTTTTTTTAAAAAAATTACATGAATCCAAGTGTAATTAAATGCCTGGGCTTTGTTAGTTACAGTATTGGTAAAGAGAAGAGAACAGATTTTGTGGTCCTGAGCTTTTAGTAAGTGTCAGAAGAAGGAGAAAATATTAGCTTATATTATGGGAGGTACTATTTAGAAAGTTATGTTCAATGGAAACTTGATATTCTGATAAGGCTTAGCAAAGATACTAGCTCTTTTGTCTGATTCCTAATCAAATGCAGCCTGAGACACTAAAACAAGGAGTCTAGGCCTACATTTATAATGCTCAAAATGACTTTTTAAAACAAAGTCTTCATGAAATAGTTTCATTATTAGTGTGAATTTTGGAAATTAGACACACTAATTATCAAATACTGTATAGAATATACATACTAGCACTGAAAGAGATCTCTGGCGTCATTTAATCCAGCTGCTTATGTTAGTCAGCTTGAGCTGCCATAACAAAATACCTTCTGGAGACTGGAAACCCAAGATCAGGGTGCCAGTATGGTTGGGTTCTGATGAGAGCCTTTTTCCTAGCTTGCAGATAGCTGACTTCCTGCTCTGTCCTCACATTGGGGAGAGAGCAAGCGAGCTCTGGTCAGTTTGCCTTTTCATGTGACACTTATCCATCATGGGGGTCCCATCCTCGTGACCTCATCTAAATCTAATTAACTCTCATAAGCCTCATCTCCAAATACCATAACATTGTGGTTTATGTCTATAACATGAATTTCTTGGGGGGTGGGGCACACAGACATTCAACCTGTAACACTGTTCATACTAATCACTTAGAAAATGTGAAAACCAGTTGGTGCCAGGACCCTACCTCCAGGGATTCTAATTTAGTTGGTTAGGGGGAGAGCCCTGGACTTTATTTTTTAAAAGCTCCCCAAGTGACGCTGATGTCCAGCCAGGGTTGAGAGCTACTGAGTTCATCCAAATGCTCCCCTTGTTTCCACAGTGTTTCTGACAAGTGGTTAAATAGTTTTTTCTTGAATACCATACAACTGATATACTTTGAGGGAAAGTTTTGCTTGAATCAACTTATGTCAGCCTCCATTCATGCTACATCTGTCTTCTGGAATGATACCCGTAAATTTAATATGTGTTTTAATTCACAGACTTTCATACTTGGGATTGCTGTCATGTTCCCTTTAAGCCCTCTTTTCATCAGCCTCCATGCCTCTAATTTCTGCAACTTTCCCTCATCACCTGGTTTCAAATTTGGTACCCAGAAATGAACATTAATAAAGTGGACTTATTTTCTTCATTGACCTTGACCTTCTCTTCTTTCACGTGATGCCTGAATTTGCACTTGCTTTTTCTGTAGCCATTTCACAGCATAATGCAATATGTAAAGTATTTTTTTAATGTTTGTTTATAATTTTTTTTAAACATTTATTTTTTCAGAGACAGAGTGTGAGTGGGGAAGGAGCAGAAAGAGAGGGAGTCACAGATTCCAAAGCAGACTGCAGGTTCTGAGCTGTCAGCACAGCTCCTTTCCTAGGGAGGTCACTGGTAAAATTTTCAGATGTTTATATTTTTACCTTTAGACATTTCAAAATGGATATAGTACTATTAGAATGCATTTTATCTTCTTAGAAAAAAACCCGGCTACAGCCCTAAAGCCAAATGCAGGAGGAGTTCCCTCCCACAGTGTGAGGAGAGTGTGAGGCACATAGCAGAGACTGACTTTGCCTGTCCTTTCAGAAAGAGGAACTTGAGAACAGGAGCAGGGACACTTACTCCCTAGGCCATCTTCTTAGTCCCATTGGTTTTTGGATATCAGCTTTAAGATTTATATCTCCAACCTTCTGTATCTAACCAGTCAGCATCTCTGAATTTTGGATGTCCACCAAAGCAACTCAAAGCTGATGTGGTTCAAAACTCAGCTCTTAATACTACCTCCACAAACTTGATTTTCCCCCAGTGTTCACCAGCTCGGTACATGGTACCACCACTCATCCTAGTGGCTCAAGTCAGACACCTTGGAGCCATCTTGAACTCAGTCTTCCATTCTTCATTCAGCTTTACCCAGTCCAGACCACCAGCCTCTTTTGTATGGACCATTTCAGTAGTCTTCCAGCCACCCTTTCTGCTCCTGTTCTCTCCTCATGCATTCCCTAACACAGTTACCCAGGCGCACACACACACACACACACACACACACATAAAAACACTGTATTCTGTCATAGCAGCCAGAGTGATCCATTTATTTAGCTTATTTTTATTTTTTTAATTTATTTTGAGAGAGAGAAAGTGTGAGTTGGGGCGGAGGGGGGAGGGTAGAGAATATCCCAAGCAGACTCCTCGTTGCCAGCACAGCCTGATGCGGGTTTCAAACCCACAAAGTTGGTTTGAAGTTGGATGCTTAACTGACTGAGCCCCCCAGGCGCCCTTGGAATGATCCATTTAAAACACAAGTCAGACCGTTAACGTTCTTTGCTCATAATTCTCCGTCGTTCCCATCATACTTGGGTTAGAAGGTTTTTACCATAGTCTGGAAGTCCCTTCATGGTGTGGTAGTGCCGTGTCTCCCACTTCATCTTTATTACTTTTCTCCTCATATTCTGCAGTAGCCACATTGCCTTCCCTTTGAAGATACTTCAGCATACTAAACACACTTCAGTCTCGGGGCCTTTGCACTGAACTGTTTGTGCCTAGACATCCCCCCACCCTAGATATCTCCCTGTCTTTCTGTCTCATTTCAGGTTTTGCTCAAAAATGTTGTCATCTCAGAATAGCCTTTCTTGACTACCTTATCTAAAATAGAACTCCATTGCTCTTACCTGATTTCATTTTTTCATAGTACTTTTTACTGTTTGGTATCATGTTTCTTATTTTTGTTTATGGTATAACTCCTCTATTAGAACATAAACTCCTTGAGGGGTGCCTGGCTCAGTCAGTTAAGTGTTAGACTTCAGCTCAAGTCATGAGCTCATGGTTCGTGAATTTGAGCCCCACATTGGGCTTTCTGCTGTCAGCACAGAGCCTGCTTTGGGTCCTCTGTCCCCCTGTCTCTCTGCCCGTCCTCCACTAGTTCTCTCTGTCTCTCAAAATAAATAAATAAACTTCAAAAAGTTTTTTTTTTTTTTAATTTATTTTTGGGACAGAGAGAGACAGAGCATGAACGGGGGAGGGGCAGAGAGAGAGGGAGACACAGAATCAGAAACAGGCTCCAGGCTCCGAGCTGTCAGCACAGAGCCCGACGCGGGGCTCGAACTCACGGACCGCGAGATCGTGACCTGGCTGAAGTCGGCCGCTTAACCGACTGCGCCACCCAGGCGCCCCACAAAAAGTTTTAAAGAAAAGAAAAAAAAGAACATAAACTCCTTGAAGGCAGGGACTTCGTTTTCCATATCCTGTAGCTACACAGAATCCCTCTTTGCCCTCTCCTGCTGGGAGAAGGTGGTAGAAATGCTAACGGGCTCAGGCTTCAGAACTTCTCATTGCACCCTACCTTTTCGAGGATCTTAACCTTCTTTTATCTGTTTTGTATACTGAGCCTTGTTAAGCTTTGTTCAACTAGAGTTAAAAAATTCCAGGTTTTCATGATCTCTGTTTTTTCTCTCTCAAATGTCTAAGCCAGGATTACTCAAACCTTGATACAACTGACAGTTTGAGCTGGGTAATTTTTGTTGTATGGGATACAATTAACACCATAGTGAGATCCCATTATGTATTGGCCAGGTGGCACGAATGTTCAAATTTGAATCTTCCAGCTGTTGAGAATGTGGGGCAACAGGAGCTCTCAAGTGGCTGTTGATGGACATGTATATTCGTACTACCACGTTGGAGGGGCGCCAGGCTGGCTCTGTCGGTAGAGCATGCACCTCTTGCTCTGCCACAGCAAGAGTTGTAAGTTCAAGCCCCATGTTGGGTGTAGAGATTATTTAAAAATAAATTATTACTGTTTTTTCTCTTTTTTTGAGGGAGAGCTTGTGAGAGTTTGCGCACAAACACTTGAACAGGGAATAGGCAGGGGGGGAGACGGAGAACCTTAAATAGGCTCCTCTCCCAGTGCCTAGTGCGATGTGGGGCTTGATCTCATGAGCATCATGAGATCATGATCTGAGCTGAAATGAGGAGTTGGATGCTTAACTAACTGAGCCATCCAGATGCCCCTAAAAATAAAATCTTAAAAAAAAAAAAAAAAAAAAAAAAACCCACCACAGTGGAGAAGAGTTTAGCATTATTCAGTAAAGCTAAGGATGTGCATATCCTTTCATCTAACTCTAGCGCCCTGAGTACATGCCCTAGAGAAACTCGTGCATATGCAGAACAACATGCGAGTGTAAAAATATTCATAGTACTGTTGCCTGTGATAATAATTGGAAAGCACCCAAACATCCATAAACAGTAGACAAATCCAGTACCACAGAGAAGTTGTGGTATATTTGTAAGTAGCGCACAGCAGTGGAAAGGAGCAAAGTACTCGTTCTCACAGCAGCTTGAATGCATTTCATAAACATGAAACACAAAGGAGATACATACAGGTAGGCAGAATCCATCTCTGCTGTTTAAACTATACAAATGTTTTATGACTCTGCTGTTTGCTATGAAAAAAAGCCTGATTTCCAGAAGAGTAGAGCTCCTCTAACAAAGACGTGAGGTTGTGCAGAATAATTGTGTGCCTCGGTTGTCATGTGTAACCCCAAGTCAAAGGTTTTTCCTTGTGTTCCTCTTAGAGAGCGCCAGATCAAGTGTCCCAAGTGTGATAAGCTGTTCTTGAGAACAAATCATTTAAAGAAACATCTCAATTCTCACGAAGGAAAACGCGATTATGTCTGTGAAAAGTGTACAAAGGCTTATCTTACCAAATATCATCTCACCCGCCACCTGAAAACCTGCAAAGGTCCCACCTCCAGTTCATCAGCACAAGAGGAGGAAGAAGAGGATGACTCCGAGGAGGAAGAGCTAGCAGACTCTGTGGGGACAGAAGACTGTCGAATTAACAGTGCTGTGTATTCGGCAGATGAGTCTCTCTCGGCACATAAATAAAAGCCAACCATTTTGGATGGAAAATGCAAAAGGGAAAAACGTACAACTAGCTATCCACTACAGTGGTTTTTGTATAAAATGGTTTCTGATTTTTTTCCAGCCGACAGTCAAAGCAGACTGGGAATGGATAAAGCACTTATAGAAGAGTATCCTAATGAAAACACTTTAGAACAGATTGGGAAAAGAGAGCAGGTAGCCTATTTTTAAGTGATGTATGGGGAGGAAAGCGTCAGCTTTTGAAGTCTGTTCTTTATTTGCATGGGAAACTAGGTGGTGCATTTATACCTGAGTCAGAGCTGTCCTCTGCCCAGACCAGTCAGATTTATTTTAGATTCTTCCATTGTTCCATTTTCCTCCCAGCCCCATGACTTGGTCCCTGCCTCACAGCCATCCTGATTGCTGATTGTGGTTCTGGTGTTTCGTTTTATGTAGACTATCGCGACTTAAGTCATCCCAGAGTGGATTGGAACACGGCAGTGTAAGCTTGTTACTTTGCAGCTAACAAGGTTAAAGCAACACCTGCCTTAATCTCTCTTGGCTTCTTGGGAATTTAGGGTAGACCTTGCTTCCCAAAATTTCAGCAGATGCCTAGAGAGGGCAGATTAAAAAGGACTAGCCAGGCAGCAGGCAATGGTGGAGAAAAGAAAAGGAGAGACACTTGGGCCACTGTCCAGAAAACTAGCTTTGGCGGAAGCCAGGTTGAGCCACCTGGTTATTATTCCTTAGAGATCCTTGTAGGTTCAGACATGTGTCTGTCTCCAGTAAAGCCTCCAGCCTCTAGACAAAGGGGACCCGGAGGTGTAGTGAGCCAAGTAATGCCTGCTGGATAATCTCCTGACAGCAAGCACATGTGGACTCAGCTGGCAAAGTGGTATCTTGGACCGTGGAAGGAAGGAGGGAAAGATCCTTTATATCTGATTTATCCTATGAAAAAGAACAAGACACCATGAAAATGTTGCCAGCACGGAATGACAAATGATTCCAAACACATTGGGGCATTTGCAAGGTTAGACCTCAGTTGTCCGTGGTGAAGGATCTCCTCTGTTAAGCATGGCAGGTGCCGAAGGATTTTGAAGGTATAGAAGGCTTAATGGTCACCACATGGGTGTGTTTCAGGATCCCAGCTTAGTTCATCCCTCCGGTCCTTCACTTGGTCTCACATGCGTACCCTGTTTACACAGCAAGAGGCAGACACATCCCTGAGCTGACGGTTGCTGGAACGTGCGCCTGCTCTAAGGTGCAGCCTTGGGGCTGGAGCAGAGAGGACTCTGGTAGGAAGGTTTTGCTGCTAATGTATTTATGGAATGAATGTATTTCATTCAAATCTGTATTCCTCTAGGAAGGATTAAAATAAAAGCAAATAAAAGCCTTTTTTAAAATACAGGATTCTGCTTGTAGTCTCATTTTGTGGAGGAAGAAGAATGAGTCATTTAGGGAAAAATCAGGTATAATTTTTTCCCCCTAAGGTTAGAAGTGGAGAAAGTATTTCCTAAGTAGTGTAACTTTGAGATCATGTATTTCTGCATAACAGGGCTTGATCAAACTATTTTTCCTGTGTTTCCCACTCTCCTCTCCTGCTTCTTTCCTCCCTGAGGGTCCCTGACTATGCTGCCTCCTTGGAGAACTGTGGCAGGTCTACGGTTGAGGGATGGGGTGAGGGCTGGCTGCTGATACTGGCTCATGAAGCCTCTGGCAGGCAGCACTGGTGGGACTGGGGCAGCTCCAAACTCAGCCTTCTGCTGAAGGCATCCTGGTGGCCGGCCACCTCTGTTCTCAGGAAACTGCTGGTGCTGGAACTACAGGCCCCCTTGCTCCTTCTGTCTCGGGAGCTCAGGCTGGGTTAAATTCCTTCATTTCCCAGCACTGGTTGAAATGCCATCACAGATAGTTAAGCCTGGTATGAAAACAGGAAGCCTGGAAAATAGTTTGAGAATGTAGCTGTTGCTTATTTTCAACTGTCTCTTCCATTTTTTACCTTTTTTTTTTTTTTTTTTTTTTTAATCTTTTTAGTTTCTTTTGAGAGAGAGCATGAGTGGGAGAAGGGCGGAGAGAGAGGGAGGAGGAGAGAATCCCAAGCAGGCTCTGCATTGTGAGCGTAGAGCCCAGTGTGGGGCTCGAACCCATGAACCGTGAGATCTTGACCTGAGCGGAAATCAAGATGCTTAACCAACTGAGCCACCCAGGAGCGCCGCCTCTCCTTTTTTACCTCTTCGATCTCAATGGCATGTTCTAAGTTGTTCCCAGAAAATGAGCCGCCTGGTAACTGCCCTTTT
Organism: Neofelis nebulosa; assembly: GCF_028018385.1. Taxonomy (NCBI): domain Eukaryota; kingdom Metazoa; phylum Chordata; class Mammalia; order Carnivora; family Felidae; genus Neofelis; species Neofelis nebulosa. Next base: position 14,972,016 of record NC_080789.1, read on the forward strand.
GACAAGAGTTTACTCTGCCTTCTCTACCTATTAAAGGTGGCTTCATCTGTTGCTGCTGTTGGGGTCAGTCTGTTGTTGGAAGATAGTCACATTGAGAGACAGGATAGGAGTGTGGGCTCTGGAGCCCTGCTGAATGTCTGCAGCGTGGGCCTTGCTGCATGATGGTTCGTATCCTTAGCCTAGTTTTGCAACCAGTTTATGCCTGTTTACTTAACTGTAAATAGAGAATAATAAGAGTTCCCATTTTATAATACTGTTCGATGTTAAAGTTATTTAATACTAATTACTAGTTATTTAATGTAAAGGGCTATTATAGTGCCCCACATACAGAAAGCAGTGTTAGCTAATAGTCTTTCAGTTTTGTTTTTTTTTTTAATTTTTTTTTTCAACGTTTTTTTATTTATTTTTGGGACAGAGAGAGACAGAGCATGAACGGGGGAGGGGCAGAGAGAGAGGGAGACACAGAATCTGAAACAGGCTCCAGGCTCCGAGCCATCAGCCCAGAGCCTGACGCGGGGCTCGAACTCACGGACCGCGAGATCGTGACCTGGCTGAAGTCGGACGCTTAACCGACTGCGCCACCCAGGCGCCCCAGTAGTCTTTCAGTTTTAAATTAGCCACACATAGATTTCTAGCCTTAAAGTCTGTCGTTGACTTGGGGCTCTGTCTCTCTCTGTCCCAAAAATAAATAAAAAACGTTGGGAAAAAAAAAAAAAAAAGTCTGTCGTTGACTCGAGATGCTCCAGGTTTTAGTGAAACCAGTAAAACTGGCATGATTGGAGCTGAAAAAAAAAAAAAAAAAAAGTCGTTGACTCAAGATGCTCCAGGTTTTAGTGAAACCAGTAAAACTGGCATGATTGGAGTCTTCAAGGCCAAGCCTAGAAGCTGGTTTAGTTTTCTTGTACGTGAGTGTATATAGTACTTGGTGTTTCCTTCTTTAAAAGGTGAGCTGCTTATAACCTTGTGTGTGTGAACTCAGGTCCTTAGCACATCAAAGGGCAAAGAGGTGACAAGAATTTGTTTCCTTCAACCTCTTCAGCTTGTTGGCCTATATATACACTTCCTCTTTTTTTGCTTTGTTTTTGAAGTTTGTTTTTGAGAGAGAGAGAGACAGCAGGGGGACAGGCAGAGAGGGGGAGAGAGAATCCCAAGCAGGCTCTACATTGTCCATGTGGAGCCTGATACGGGGCTCAAACTCACCGTGAGATCGTGACCTGAGCCGAAATCAAGAGTCATATGCTCCACCGACTGAGCCACCCAGGTGCCCCATACACGCTTCCTAGTAAACCCTCCTTTGTGTCTTGAGCGTACCAGAAGTGGTCAGTCTCTCATCAGGTTTGTAAACTTACGGTATCTGATCAGCAACGCTACCCCGTAGAGTCAAATACTCAATGAGTCTTCAGGTATACAAGTGATTACTATTATGGGTTGAATTGTGTTCCTCCAAAATTTCATACATTGAAATTCTAACCTGTAATACCTCAGAACATGAGCATATTCGGCAATAAAGTCTTCAAAGAAGTGATTCAGTTAAAAGTGAGTTCCTTCATCTGGTATGACTGATCCAATTAAGAAGAGGAAATCTGGATACAGGGAGACCGTGTGAAGACACGGGAAGGAAACCACTCGTCTGTAAGACAAGAAAAGAGACCTCAGAGGAAACTATGCTGATCCTTTGATCTCGGACCTTTGGCCTCCAGAATTGTGAGAAAATTAATTTCTGTTGTTTCGGTCCCCAGTCTGTGGTACTTATTGTGGCAGCCCTGGCGAGCTAGACACTGTCCACCTGAAGGTATCACCTTTATGATGGATGCTGAACAAACAGCTTTCAGTACAGTGATTGTAACTGTAACCTTAGCTTTACAGTTTATCACTTGCAACGTGAATGGCAGCGACAGTTCGTAGTGGAATGTATTGCCGCTGGCAGGTTTCTGTACTTCTGAAAGGGATAGCATCACTTCTCAGCTGTGTTTTTGTTCCTTCATTTTTCTCGCGTATACACACTTGAGAGTCCTGGAGGCCCCCAGGCCTGTGTAGTCCTCACACAAGGACAACTTTTCCAAAACCATTTATTGGGGCGCCTGGGTGGCTCAGCTGGTTAAGCATCCGACTCTTGATTTCGGCTCAGGTCATGATCCCACGGTTCATGAGATTGAGCCCACACATGGGGCTCTGTGCTGACGGCATGGAGCCTGCTTGGGATTCCCTCTCTCCCTCTCTCTGCCCTTGCCCTGCTCATGCTTGCCCTCTCTCTCTCAAGTAAACTTTACAAAAGTAAAAAAATAAAAAATCTTTAAAAACAAAACATTTATTAAGCACCAGCACAGTGTAAGGCTTTGTAGAGGACAACAGAACAGCCAGGACTCTGCCCTTGCCACCTGGAACTCAAAATTTTAGAGACCTGATTGCACAGTTGGCTCACCTAAGGAGCTAAACAATGTTGAGTGTCTGGGTCAGCCCCAGACCTACTGATGAGTCTCCTGGACTCCCCAGGTGATCCTGAACCCGTCCGCAGGAGTCTTCTATTGGAGACCACAGAAGATACAGTTGTAGACGTCTGTACCTGATGCAAGCCATACCATGGTGAGTGTTACAGGTATAAGTATTATTAAAATCTAAGAGCAAGAGCGAAAAAGTCGTAAGAGAAGCCTAGTAAAACGGGGGAGAACTGGGTCTAGGTGTAATAAATGAAGATGGGGCGATGCATTTGAGATCCAGGACTAAAAATTTTAGAGAATACCTAGCTTACCAAATCAATAGCTGCTTTTTGATTATTTTATTTTTGATTACAGTGATACTGTTTCCTTGTGGCAGGCATTGTTCTAAATGCGTTAGAAATAACATTTACTCTGCACGGTGACCTGTGATGATTTTTACGTAAGAAGAGGCTGAGGTGCAGAATTATGTGGCACACGGTTCCACGGCTAGTAAGCGGTTGTGTGTGCCTTGTTGGTTCTTCAGCAGTGGCTCGGTGAAAGTTGGGGTCTCACCATGGCATATATCCAGGTTACAAGTCTTGCAAGGAAATCACAAAATCTAAACTATTCTACTACACAAAGCATATGTGTATACACGAATTAGGGAACTCATGAAAAGCATGCTTTGGTCTCTGGTCTCTGCTGGAGCACCTCCCCCTGCCCTTTTGTCCTGGCTGCGTACCTGCTGAGGCACAGGCTGGAAGATGGGCTTTGGGGTAGGACGAACATATAATCAGTTTATAGCCAGAATAAGAGAAAATCACTTAAGGAGAAAGGTACTAATGTTAGGAAAAGTTGGTCAATAGACAACTTACAGCCCTTCTTAGCTAACATGGACCTAGGGCATTTTGACACATTTACTTGTACATCTAGTGTCTAATAGTGCTAGTGTATTTTATTAGGTTTTTCTTCAATGTTTATTTCTGAGAGGGAGAGAGAGGGAGAGAGAGCGAGCAAGCGAGCAAGCAGGGGAAGGGCAGAGAGAGAGGGAGACACAGAATCTGAAGCAGGCTCCAGGCTCCGAGCTCCAGGCTCTGAGCTCCAAGCTATCAACACAGAGCCCGACACGGGGCTCAAACTCACAAACTGTGAGCTCGTGACCTGAGCTGGAACTGTGAGATCATGACCTGAGGCTGAAGTCGGATGCTTAACCGACTGAGCCACTCAGGCACCCCAGTAGTAGTAGGCTATTTTAGTTTAATGTTTGTTTAGTCCTTAAGGAGCGTTATGAAAGTGGGTTTTATCCCATTTTATAAATGGTGAAAATGAAGTTCAGAAAAATTACAATTTTCTGCATTTCATATTCAATGATTTGCTACCTGGGAGCATTTCTTAAAATGTGTATATTTCTCTTCTAGCTTCTTTTTCATGTTAATCTGATGATGTGACTGCTCATTTCAGTGGGCATCACACTCTCCCTGTAGTAGTTGTATGTTTACCCTGGGGTTGTGAAATGCATTTTTATAAACAGAGAATGCCTTTGTGAGCCACTGTTCTTAATTGGCTTAGAGAACTGGCACTCTACGAAAGATGAATTATTCAAAAGCGTGGGAGAGGACACAGTGCTCTATTAGGGACTTTTTCAAGATGACTGACTCAGATATGCTGCAGCAAAAAGAAAGTGAACCAGGCTATTTTGTATCTGAAATTCCCCAAATGCAAGTAAGCGTGTCAGCATATATTCTCTTTGGGAAAGGAACATGTTAGACCTTAAGGGTGGCAAGGGGAGAGGTGCATGTGTAAGTAAAAACAATGGCTCTGACCAGGAAACCCAATTGCAAGCTTCTAAAAAGGAAGGAAAAAACAAAACGTATGGACAGCATCCTAGGCCTTTGTTACAGGTGTGTGGTTAGGATGAAGAACTACATCATTGTTTTAAACAGTAAAGATGGAAGAAACCTAAGTATCCTCCAGAAAGGTGATGTTGAGTAAGTTATGGCACATCCATATGAAGCATTACAGTGCTGCTATCTAAAAGGATGACGTAATCCATATGTTAACATAGAATTATCTCCAAAATATATTAAGTGAAAAAGTATGTTGTCTAACCTTCTATTATCTATCTATCTATCTATCTATCTAATATTTAAAAAACCCTGAATTGTATAAAGAATATACTATAGATTGTCAGTCCCGTTTTATACTTTCCTGTGCTATGCTAAAGCTAAAACCTGCTTCCCAGACTCCTCCAGAGCTAAGATGCCAAACAAAACCAAAGTTCCTCTGATCAGATGACTTGTATGAGATTTTGATTCAGAACTGAGTTAGGTGGGGAGAGAAGCAAGGCCTGAGGCATCTGTTTATTATGCAGGCTTGGCTCTTACCAAGGGTGATGTGATCTGGGAGCTAGTGGCTGTGATGGATGGAGGTTTTCTGACGTGGCAGGTAGCTCCTTGGTCATAAAAGCAGCTGTTGCGCCTGGCGAGTTTACTTCTACAGTTATGGGATTGGGAGACATTCCTAGAATCCAGCCTAGAATCCTATCGAACGTTTTCAATGATACTGTGAGTTTACGATACTGCTTAAACTAGATTGAGGAGATTCTGTTGTTTGAAAATACAAATATTGATTAAGTAATTGGTATCAGAAATATTGCAGGAAACATATCCTCAAGGAAATGTGATCTTAGTTTTAGTTATATGAGCTGGGTGCGTTTCAAGGCAGCGAGAACCCAGCTACTGTTAGAAGATGGGACACAGAATTGTGCTGGAATGGTGTTAGATCTTCACCTTTGATCACTTGCTATGAGATGTACTCAATCAATTCAGCTTGATCTAAACTATGTTTTTCTTCCCCTGGCTTAGTATCCTCAGAATTTTTTTGACATGTATTCCTCAAGAGCTAGAAAGTTGTTGCAACTCTCTTAATATGTCAGCCTTCTTTTCCAGGGTTTGGCTTAGTCAGAGGTCAGAGGCAGTAAGAGGTGTATGAATGGCAAACGAGAATTGGAATTTTATTTGGGTGTGGTCATTAGAGGGTATTCAAGAAAGTCAACCATTCTCATTAGATAGGGGAGGAGGAGGAGCTCCTGTTGGGGTACTTGGAGTTACACTATTGGAATTCTCTCAAGTATCACCATTCCCTGTTTCGGGATTGTACTTTTCCCACTGAAATATAATAATTTTCATTTAAGAAATCTGTTGAAACTGTGAGTCCAACACAGTCCAAACTGTGTGCTGTAAATCAGTAACTGGCTCAGACTCTGCTTCTGGCTACCAGAGGGAAGATACTAATCGGGACAGTCATGGATAATTCCTGGTTCTCTGACCTAGCGTATATGTCTGTTAGGCAGTTGGATAGGAATATGAAGTTTGCCTCAATATTAAGGTTTTCCATTTTTTCTTGTATCAGTTCTAGTAAACTATGCTTTTCTAGGAACTTGCCCATTTTCTAAACATGTTCAGATTTAGTTACGTGCAGTTCTATATCTTATCAATGTCTATAGGACCTGTAAGGTCCCTTCTTTTTGCTCTTGATGTTGATAACGTGTGTTTTTTTGTGATCACTACAGCTCATAGGTTTATCAATTATCTTAGCATTCTAAAGTATCTATTTTTTGCTTTGGTGATTTTCTGTAGTGTATGTTTGTTTTCTATGACATGATTTTCTTCTATTATTTCCTTCTCTCTACATTTTTGGATTTAAATTGCTGTTCTTTTTCATCTTACGAGGACTACTGAAAACTGACTTTTCTAATAGGCATTTGAGGCTGAAAGTCATCTCTTTGATACAGTTGTAGTTACATTCTACAAGATGTTACGAGCCTTACGTTCATTGTCATTCAGTTAAAAATGTTTTCTAATTTCTGCTGTGCTTTCTCCTTAGACAGTCTACTTAGATTATTTATACATGAATTCCTGAATTTCCAAATTTTCAGGAGTTTTCTAGTTTCTTTTCAAATTGATTTCTAGGTTAATGCCATGATCAGAAAACATACTCTGAATAATTTCAGTTCTTTAAAATTTGTTTATATTTGCTTAATGGCCCTGTATTGGGACTATTTTGGGAAATGTTCCTTTCATACTTGAAAAGAATGTGTGTTCTGTTATTTTGGGGTACATTGTTCTATGAATAGCTGTTAAGTCAACTTGATAGTTAACTTGATAATCAACTTACTTTTTTGTTTCCTTGTTAAATCAGTTACCAAGAAAGGTATATATTAAGTTCTCCCACTCTGATTGTACATTTGTCTATTTCTCTTTTTCTGTCATTTTTGCTTTACATATTTTAAAACTATGTTTCTGAATGTTTAAAAATCTAGAAATGTATCTTGTGGGACCAATCTTTTTATTGTTATAAGAAGGATGCTGTCTTGGGGTGCCAGGGTGGCTCAGTTGGTTGAGTGTCTGACTTTGGCTCGGGTCATGATCTCACAGCTCATGAGTTTGAGCCCCGTGTTGGGTTCTGTGCTGACAGCTCAGAGCCTGGAGCCTGCTTTGGATTCTCTCTCTCTGTCCCTCCCCCACTCTCACTCTGTCTCTCTAAAAATAAATAAACATAAAAAAAGAAAATAAAAAGGATGCTGTCTTTATGATGTGTCTTTCCTTAAAGTCTATTTTGATAGCAAAATAGCCATACCACATTAATTTTGGTACTTGCATAATGTATATTCCTCTACTCTTTCTTAAGTTTTTAATTTTAATTCCAGTATAGTTAATATACAGTGTTGTGTTAGTTTCAGATGCACAATATAGTGATTCAACATTTATACAATTACTCGGTGCTCATAATGATAAGTGTAGTCTTTAATACTCATTACCTATTTCACCCATCCCCCCACCCATCTTCCCTCTGGTAACCATCAGTTCTCTATAGTTAAGAGTGTGTTTTTGGAGTTGTCATGTTTTTATTTTGTTTTTGTTTCTGAAATTCTACATATGAGTGAAATTGTATGTATGGTATTTGTCTTTCTCTGACTTATTTGCTTAGCATTATACTCTCTAGCACCATCCATGTTGTTGCAAAAGTAAAGATTTTATTCCATTGTGTGGTAGAATATTCCACTGTATATATGTATACCTACCATATCTTCCTTATCCATTCACCTATCAACAGACACTTGGGCTGCTTCCATAATCTGGCTATTGTAAATAATGCTGCAATAAACAAGAGTGCGTATATCCTTTAAACATTCTTTTTAAAATATTTATTCATTTTTGAGAGACAGAGACAGAGGTGAGCAGGGGAGGAGCAGAGAGAAAGGGAGACAGTATCCCAAGCAGGCTCTAGGCTCTGAGCTGTCAGCACAGAGCCCGACGTGGGGCTCGAACCCATGAACCATGAGATCATGACCTGCCTGAGCCGAAGTCAGATGCTCAACCGACTGAGCCACCCAGACACCCCCATATATCCTTTTGAGTTAGTGGTTTTTGTTGTTTTGTTTTGTGTTTTGGTAAATACCCAGTAGTGTGATTACTGAGTTGCAGGGTAATTGTTAACTTTTTGAGGAACCTCCACTGTTTTCCACAGTGGCATTCCCTACAGTACATAAGGGTTCCTTGTTCTCCACAGTCTTGCCAACACTTAACTGTTTCTTACGATTTTGATTTTAGCCATTCTGACAGGTCTGAGGTGGTATCTCATTTTAGCTTTGATTTGCATTTCTGTGATGATGAGTGATATTGAGCATCTTTTCATGTGTTTCTTGGCCATCTGGATGCCACCTTTGGAGAAATGTCTGTTCATGTTTTCTACTCATTTTCAAATTGGATTATGTGTTTTTTGGGTGTTAAGTTGTATAAGTTGGTTATATATTTTGAATACTAACCCCTTATCAGATGTGTCATTTGCCAATATCTTCTTCCATTCAGTAGGTTGTCTTTTTTGTTTCATTGATTGTTTCCTTTGCTGTGCGGAAGCTTTTTATTTTGATGTAGTCCCAACAGTTTATTTTTGCTTTTACTTCCCTTGCCTCGGAGACATACCTAGAAAAATGTTGCTATAGCCAATGTCAGAGAAATTATTGCCAATGCTCTTTTCTAGGATTTTTACGGCTTCAGGTCTCACATTTAAGTCTTTAATCCATTTAGAGTTTTATTTTTGTATATGGTGTAAGAAAGTGGTCCGTTTTCATTCTTTTGCATGTAGCTGTCCAGTTTTCCCACCCCCATTTGTTGAAGAGGCTGTCCTTTTCTCATTGTATATTCTTTCCTCCTTTGTCAAAGATTAATTGACCATATAATTCTGTGTTTTCTTGTCTGTTCTATTGATCTATGTGTTTATTTTTATGCCAGTACCACAGTTTTGATTACTACAGCTTTGTAATATCTGGCTTCTTTTTGCTTTTTCAAGATTTCTTTGGATATTTTGGGTCTTTGGTGGTTCCATACAAATTTTAGGATTGTTTATTCTAATTCTGTGAAAAATGCTGTTGGTATTTTGATAGAGATTGCATTAAATCTGTAGATCGCTTTGGGTAGTATGTCAGTTTAACAATATTCTTTCAATCCATGAGCATGGAATGTCTTTCCATTTTTTTGTGTGTACGTTGTCTTCAATTTATTTCTTTTTTTATGTTTATTTATTTTTGAGAGAGAGAGAGTACGAGCAAGGGAGGGGCAGAGAGAGAAGGAGACAGAGGATCTGAAGCAGGCTCTATCCTGTCAGCAGAGTCTGATGTGGGGCTCAAACCCACAAACTGTGAGAGCATGACCTAAGCCAAAGTAAGATACTTAACTGACCGAGCCACCCAGGTACCCCATCTTCAATTTCTTTCATCAGTGTTTTATAGTTTTCCAAGTCTTTCACTTCTAATTGGTTAAGTTTATTCCTATATATTTTATTGTTTTTGGCATAATTGTAAATGGGACTGTTTTCTTTAAAAAACTTTTTTTTTACATTTATTTATTTTTGAGAGAGAGAGAGAGAGAGAGCAGGGGAGGGGCAGAAAGACAGAGGGAGACACAGAATCTGAGGCAGGCTCCAGGCTCTGAGCTGTCAGCACAGAGCCTGATGTGGGGCTCGAACTCACAAACCGCGAGATCATGACCTGAGCTGAAGTCGGATGCTTAACTGAGTGAACCACCCAGTTGCCCCTTAAAGTCTATTTTGTTTGGGGGTGCCTGTCTGGCTCAATTGGTAGAACATGGGACTCTTGATTTCAGGGTTGTGAGTTCAAGCCCCACACACACTGGGTGTAGAGATTACTTAAAAATAAAACCTTAAAATAAGTATTTTGCCTGAAAGAAGCATTGCTACCCTGGTTTTCTTTTGACATCCATTTGCATGACAAATGTTTCTTCATTTCCTTACTGTCCATCTGCAGGTGTCTTTAGGTCTGAAATGAGTATCTTGTAGACAGCATATAGTTGGTCTTTTTTTTTTTAAATATATTTTGTCACCTTATGTCCTTTGATTGGGGTGTTCAGTCCACTTACATTCAAAGTATTTTTTTCCACTATTTAATTTTTTTAAAAAGTAAGCTATACACCCAACATGGGGCTCAAACTCTGACCCTGAGATTAATAGTCTCACGTTCTACCAACGGAGCCAGCCAGGCACCTCAAAGAAATTGATAGATGTGTATTTATTGCCATTTTGTTACTTGTTTGTGGTGGTTTTTGTAGTTGTTTTTTTTCCCCCTGATCCTTCTCTTGCTCTCTTTCATGGTATATGGGCGTTCTTTAGTGATATATTTGGACTGCTTTCTCTTTATTCTTTGCATATCTATTACTGCTTTTTGATTTGTAGTTAGTATTAGATTTGCATACATCTTCTGCATATAGCAGTCTATATGAAGTTGATGGTTGCTTAAGTTTGAACCCATTCTTTCCTCCTCTCCCCTACACCCACGTTTTAGGTAGATGGCATCATATTTTACATCCTTTTATTTTATGAATCTCTTGACTGATTTTTACAGAAATGTTTATTATTCCTGCTTTTGTGTTTTTTTTACTTTTCATACTCTCACTTATGGTCTTTCCATTCAAAGAGTCGCCTTTAATATTTCTTGTAGAGCTGGTTTAGTGGTCATGGACTTGTTTAATTTTTGAGAAACTCTCTCTCCTTCTAATCTGAATGATAGCCTTGCTGGATAGGGTATTCTTGGCTGCAGATTTTTCCCTTTCAGCACTGTGAACATATTCTATCATTGCCTTTTGGCCTGCAAATTTTCTGCTGAAAAAAATCCACTGAGAGCCATATGGGATTTCCCTTGTATGTAACGGTCTCCTGCTACTTAAATTTTTGTCTTTGTTACTGCTTTTTGCCATTTTAATTACTATGTGTCTTATTGTGGATCTCCTTGGGTTTTTTTGTTTGTTTGTTTTTAGGGTAATCTCTGTGCCACCTGGATATGAATATCATTCCAGATTAGGGAAGTTTTCAGCTATTATTTCTTCAAATAAATTTTCTGCCTCCTTTTCTCTCTGTCCTTCCTATAATGCGAATGCTATTATGTTTAATGGAGTCACTGAGCTCCTTAAGACCGTTCTCAATTTGCATAATTTTCTTTCTCTCTCTCATTTGCTCAGTTTACTTTCCATTACTCTGTCTCCCAGGTCTTTAATTTATTCCTCTGCTTCCTGTAGCCTGCTATTTATTCCATCAAGTGTATTTTTAATTTCATTTATGGTGTTCATCTCTGATTGGTTCTTTTTTATCTCTTTGTTAAGGATATCACTCATGTTCTCTACTCTTTTCCCAAGTCCAGTGAGTACCTTTACGATTATTACTTTAAATTCTCCATCAGGCACGTTACTTATATCTGTTTTGCTTAGGTCTTTTGTGTGATTTGGTCCTGTTCTTTCATTTGGGACATACTCCTCTGTCACCTCATGTTGTCTACTTCTCTGCTTCTGTGTGTTAGGAAATCAAAAGATGGAGATCTTTTGCTCTTGAAAGGAATGGCCTTATGAAGACGAGGTCCGGTAGTGCCTTGCCATGCAGTGTCTCCTGTTCCCCAGTACCCGGCACTTCAGGGAGTGTCTCCCGTGTGTGTTGCGTGTGCCCTGCTGTTGAGTCCTGGCCTCTTTTTCTTTCAGCCCAGTTGTCTGCTGTGGCTCTCTTTGCCTGTTGTGGGCAGTGTTTGGTCGCTGGCTGCGTCGGGCCTGTTTTAAAGGAGTATATTGGCCTGCTTGTGAAATACAACTTGCTGCCACCACTGCTGCCAGAACTGAGGCCACGCAAAAGGCCTGGGTCAGGAGACGGGGTGTTGCTTGAAGTCATATTCCTGAATCACACAGGAAATATTAATGGTTCATGGACTGATAGCTCTTTTATCTGACTAAGTTAGGATCGGGTCCCCTAAGAGAACTTTTGTCCCTTAGCTAGAGAGCAAAGACTTTTCTTATTCACACTGAATCTCCCGTGCTCTATATGGCAGTAGGCACAGGATAGGCATTCGGTGTTTGAGAATGAATGTACAGCCTGTTTTTTAAGGTTTCCATTTATGGATTTTTTGTGCCACAACAGAGTTAAGTGTAGTGACAGATGCAACTAGATAGCTAAAAGGAATGTCTACTTTTTGGAAAATTTTTGGAACTTTGCCAACCCTGGTTTTAGGTCAGAGTAATCAGGAAACACCTTATGGCTAAGTATACTTCTGGGCATTTTCATTCTTTGGTTAAAGGTTTCTCTTTATCATAGAATTATTTTTCTTTGGTATATTTTAATATTTGCCTGTTCCACTTATTCTGATGTGGGTCTCCTAATAGGAAGTACTCTCATTTTATTTATCTGAAAAAACTTTCACTTGTTTTCATAAAGCATACTTTCACTTAGTATTAAAATTTGGCTGCTATTTTTTATAGCACTTTGAATCTATACATTATCTTCCAACTTCCATAGTTTTGTTAAGAAGTCATCCAGGAGTTGAATTGTTGCTCCTTTCAAGATAATACACTCCTTCGTGCCTCACATGGCTGTGCCTTACCTTTGCTTTAGCTTTTAGTTTACCACAGTACGTCTAGATGTGGTTTTCTTTGGTCTGTTCTGTTTGGGGTTAGTGGTTCTTCCAAATCTGGTTTGATGTCATTAGTTTTGGAAACTTTTTAGCCAGTATTTTTACACATATTTCTTCTGTACTATTAGCTTTTCCTTCTCAGAGAAATTACATGGCCTTTTGCTTCTCTTTTGTTTTATCTAATTTGTTGTTAATGCCACTTACTGAGTTTTCCATTTCTCATATTATATACCTTTTAGTTCCAGATTTTCCATTTTAAGATTCAATTTCTAGTTTTTGGTCAAAATTCTCAATTTTTAAATTTACTTGACCATATTGCAAAATATGTTTCTGGTAGGGCCTTTATTTAGATCTCTTGTATGTTCCTAGTGTCTGTATTTTTCAGTTTACAGTTGTGTTTTATTTCCTTATGTACATGGTTATTTTCATGCCCTGATTAGTACATGTCAAAAATTATAATAAAAGTGTGTGGCCCAATATGACATTTTCTTCCTCCAGAGAAGATTTTTTTTTTTTCAACGTTTTTTATTTATTTTTGGGACAGAGAGAGACAGAGCATGAATGGGGGAGGGGCAGAGAGAGAGGGAGACACAGAATCGGAAACAGGCTCCAGGCTCCGAGCCATCAGCCCAGAGCCTGACGCGGGGCTCAAACTCACGGACCGCGAGATCGTGACCTGGCTGAAGTCGGACGCTTAACCGACTGCGCCACCCAGGCGCCCCCCTCCAGAGAAGATTTACATTTTTGGTAGGCAGCTAAGGGTAAGAGTAATCCTGGATTACAGTAATGAATTATAATTCAGAAGATTTAAAGCTGGACTTCGGTTTGTCGGAGGAACAGTTTCTAGTTAGTCATTAGCTCTAGGCCAACTCAAAGCCTTGGGGAGGGGGGGCGGGTATTCAAGCACCACCTACTTGATCCTTCTCGATACCAGTTTTGTTTCCCACTAGCACTGCATGGTTAAAAAAAAAAAAAATCTATACTTTTTCTCAGGCCCTTAGCCACTTTCTGGAATCCACAATATTCTTAAGGAATAAATTGTCCCAAATGCCAGGTTCTTTTCTGGGTTTTAGGTTTTCTCCTGACTATTGGTGCGTTATTTTCTCAATGACTTCTTTCCTCAGTACCTCTGGGCTTTCTATGACCTGTATTTCCATCCAGCATCTGAGGAAATAGATGTTGAACTGTGTAATGGATGCTGGGATGTACCACCTAGAATCCTTTTCATGAATAAGCTCTTTCCAGAGGTACCACATACACTGGCTAGTGACTGCTCGCAGCTGAATTTTTCTCTGGAAACGGCTCAGCTTATGGCAGCTGCCTTGCCTGGGAAGATAGCCTGAACTAAATGATTAGTTGAGATGGGAGTATGTCTCAGCCACAGTGACTCAATTAGGACTTCTATGAAGGGTCATTTCAGGTTTGGAACTAGAGATCTGCAAGGGACATCTGTTGAAACTTCATAATGGTTCAGCTCTTCCCTCTGCCCGGTTCTGCTTTTCTGATTTCCTTACAGGTTTTGTTTTAGAATACTTCCCAATTAATCTACTGTAGAGTTCCCGTCTGTTTCATTTGCTTTTAATATAGTCATCATATACAATTTCTTTTTTGGTTATATTTAACCCCTTTGGGGGGAGAGGAAGTTAGTGTTGGAAGAAGTAGTTCATTTGAGAGAAGTAATATAGTTTGACCTTGACAGCAGCAGTTAAGATATACTGTCTTTTGCTTCAGAGAGCAATCTTTACTTTGTTTCACATTCACTGTTTAAAACTGAGATATAATTGACATATAACATTATACTGGTTTCAGTTATAGGACATTAAGATTAGATTTTTGTACATATTGTGTGCAATGTTCACAATTCTAGCGAATATCAATTCACATACATACTTACAAATGTTCTTGTGATGAGAACTTTCACAGTCTACTCTTAGCAACTTTCAAATATACAATACAGTATTATTAACTATAGTTACCATGCTGCACATTACATCTCCATACTTTATAACTGGAAGTTTGTACCTTTTGACCGCCTTCACTCATTGCACCCAACCCCCACCTGTAACAACCACCAATCTGGTCTCTGTATCTGAGCTCAGATTTAAAAGAAAAATTAGATACCACATACAAGGGAAATCATATGGTATTGTCTTTCTCAGACTTACTTCACTTAGCATAATTTATGCCCTCAAGGTCCATCCATGTTGTTGCAAATGTCAAGATTTTTTTTTTATGGCTGAATAATATTCCAGTGTGTGTGTATGTTATAAAGCTGTTATGAACATGGTAGTGTAGACATCCTCTTGATTTAGTGTTTTTGTTTCCTTTGCATAAATACTCAGAAGCAAAACTGCTGGATCATGTGGTAGTCCTATTTTTTATTTTTTGAGGATCCTCTAATGTACTGTTTTCTATAGTGGCTGCACCAAATTACATTCTCATCTACAGTGCACAAAGAAAGGTTCCCTTTTCTCCACTCTTGGAACCTTTATTTCTTTTTGACAACAGCCATTCTAATGAATGTAAGATACTGTCTCACTGTGGTTTTGATTTACATTTCCTTGATTAGTGATGGTGAGTACCTTTTCATGTACTTGTGGCCACCTGTGTATCTTTTTGAAAAGTGTTCAAGTGCTCTACCCATTTTTAAAAAGTTCTTTTTAACATTTATTTATTTTTGAGAGACAGCAGGAGTGAGGGAGGGTCAGAGAGAGAGAGGGAGACACAGAATCCAAAACAGGTTCCAGGCTCCAAGCTGTCAGCACAGAGCCTGATGCGGGGCTCGAACTCACGAACTGTGAGATCATGACCTGAGCTGAAGTCGGACGCTCAACTGACAGAGCCACCCAGGTGCCCCTCTACCCATTTTTAAAGTTTTCTTGCTATTAAGTTGTGTGAATTCTTTGGACACTAATGCCTTACCAGATGATTTGCAAGTATTTTTTTCCCATTGTGTAGGTTGTGTTTTCATTTTGTTGGTTTCCTTTACTGTGCAGAAGCTGAATTTGATGTTATCCTATTTATTTTATTGTTGTTGCCTTTGTTTTTGGTGTCAGATCTAGAAAATCATTGCCAAGACCAATGCCAAGATTACCACCTATGTTCTAGTTTTATAGCTTTAGGTCTTACGGTCAAGTCTCAATCCAGAGTTGGTTTTTATATGTGGTAGAAGATAGTGGCCCAGTTTTTTTCTTTTTTTGCATGTAGATACCCAGTTTAACCAACACCAATTATTGAAGAGACTCTTTTCCCCATTGTATGTTCTTTTCTGTTTCTAATTTTTCTATTCTGTTTCATTGATCTGTATACCTGCTTTCGTGCTCATACCATATTATTTTGATTACTGTAGCTTTGTAATATAGTTTGAAATCAGAAAGCATGATGCCTCCAGCTCTTGTTCTCAAGATTGCTTTGGTTGGTGGCTCCTGGCTGGCTCAGTCAGTGGAGTGTGCTACTCTTGATCTTGGGGTTGTGGGTTTGAACCCCATGTGGGGTGTAGAGATTACTTGAAAATAAAATCTTAAAAAGATTGCTTGGGCTATTTGGGGTCTTTTGTGGTTCCACACAGATTTTAGGATTCTGGGAAAAATGCCACTGAAATTTAGAAAGGGATTGTACTGCTGTAGGTTACCTTGGGTAGTGTGGACGTTGTTGTAGTTTTCGGTGTATAGGTCTTCCCGTTTGGTTAAATTCCTATTTTGTTCTTTTTGATGCAAATGTAAATGGGATGAAGAAACTTCTCTGCTAGCTCATTGTTAGTGTATAGAAATACAACTATATTCTATTCTGTGTATTGATTATTGTACACTGGAACCTTACTGAACTTTATTAGTTTCAGGTTTTTTTGGTGGTCTGGCCTGGTTGTTTTACTTTTTCCAAAGTCTAATTGCTCTGGTAAGGGCTTTCAGTACTATGTTGAATAAAAGTGGGGAGAGTGGACATCTTTGTCTTGTTTCTGATCTTAGAGGAAAATCTTTGAGCTTTTCACTGAACATATCACACTTGTGATATATGGCCTTTATTAGTTGAGGTATATTCCTGCTAACCCACTTTGTTGAATTTTTATAATGGCTATTCAATTTTCAGATATCATTTCTACATCTATTAAGATGACCCTGTTTTTATCCTTCGTAATGAGATGTATGATTAATTTGTAGGTATTGCACCACCCTTGCATTCCTGGAGTAAATCCCACTTGATTATGATGTCTGATCCGTCTAATGTTAAATTTTGTTAGTGTTTTGAGGACTTTTGCACCTATGTTCATGAGGATATTGGCCTATAATTTTCTTGTGATGTCCTTTTCTAGTCTAGTACCAGGGTAATGCTGGTTTTATCAAATGAGTTTGAAGTATTCCCTCCTCTTCAATTTTCTGGAAGAGTTTGAGAAGATTAAGTATGCTTATTCAAACGTTTGGTGGAATTCACGCGTGGTGCTGTCTGGTCCTTGATTTTTGTTTACTGGGAGGTTTTTGATGACTGAGTTGATCTAACTAGTAATTTGGTCCCTTTAGATTTTGCTTCTTGATACAGACTTGGTAGGTAGTATATTTTGAGGAATTTTCCATTTCCTCTAGGTTGTCTGATTTGTTGTACTATAACTATTCACAGAAGTTGCTTATGACCCTTTGCATTTTGGTGGCGTATCAGTTGTTAACTTCCTTCTCGTGTCTGAGTTTGCATCCTTTTTCCTTACCTTAGTCCAGCTAAAGGTTTGTCAATCTTTTCAAAAAACAAGCTCTTGGTTTCATTGATCTTTTCCTGTTTTTGTTTCACATGTTTCCTCCCTGATCTTTATTCCCTTCCTTTCTACTAACTTTGGGCTTCATTTTTTTTTTTTGTAGTTCCTGGAGTTGTAAAACTAGGTTGAGAGTTTCTTTTTTTGATCTAGGCATTTACTGCTGTGAACTTCTCTTAGAGCTGCTCTTGCTGTATCCCTGAAGTTTGGGTATATTGTATTTCCATTTGTCCCAAGGTATGTTTTAATTTCTTCTTTGATCTATTGGCTGTTCAGTAGCCTGTTATCTAATTTCCACATATTTGAAAATTTTCCAGTTTGCTTCATGTAATTTTCTAATTTCATACTATTGTCAGAAAAGATACTTGGTGTTTCAATTTTCTGCAATTTATTCTCTGCCCTAGTGTGGAAATTATTTTTTATTAAAGCTTTCTGTGGTACATGTGTTGTGTGCACCTGGGAAGAATGTGTATTCTGTTACTTCTGGAGGGAATGTTCTGTACATGTCTGTTAAGGCCAAAGTCCCCTACTATTGTTGTATTACTATTTCTCCCTTTAGGTCTGTTAATATTTGCTTTATATATTTAGGTTGTGATATTTTTTTTTTTTTTTCGTTTTTTATTTATTTTTGGGACAGAGAGAGACAGAGCATGAACGGGGGAGGGGCAGAGAGAGAGGGAGACACAGAATCGGAAACAGGCTCCAGGCTCCGAGCCATCAGCCCAGAGCCTGACGCGGGGCTCGAACTCACGGACCGCGAGATCGTGACCTGGCTGAAGTCGGACGCTTAACCGACTGCGCCACCCAGGCGCCCCATAGGTTGTGATATTTACGGATGTTCTAGCCTCTTGTTGGACTGATACCATCGTAATGTTGTGCCCCCTGTCTTTGATAACAATGAATACCATGCTGGGGGGCGGGGGGAGGCAGGCCACTTTTAATTTAGTGATTAAACTTTACGAGTAGCATAGAGAACACTCCTAAAATCATGAACATTAACTGGAGAACAACATCAATCAACTCAGGAAGAACAATTCCTGGGTGTTCATGGCTAGTGTGAAATCTTGGCCAAATCACTGTTCTTCTAAAATTCCATAAATGACTATTTTACAAACCTAGGTTACCTATGACAGATGGCATATTTAAGGAATTATTTTTTAAAGACTTTTTTTGTTTTTATTACCCTCTTTAAGAAATGCAGTGGGAGCCCTAAACACCACATTTAAAAGGCAAGCACAAAGATCAACCCTGTTTGTGCTGCCCCCATAGCTGCAGGAGAATGTCTGGCAGTAGGAGATGAAATTTGTTTCAGTCACTACATGGCTGTAGCCATACATGGATGTTTTTAGGCTAGCTTTTTAAAAAACGGAGTTAAAGTAGTAAAAAGTTTATGATCCTCATTAAGACTCCATTGGTGTGTCTGAGCTCCTGCTCCCAAAAGGGCCACTAATAGATGAACTTCTTGTATTGCCGAGAACAAGCCTCTCTCGTCTTCCAAATGCTTCATTTACTAAAACACAAATAGTTAAGAAATTACCAGATCAGAAAATTAAGAACCTATAATATAAAATAGAGATGTAGAGATTAACAGTATGATTCTCTGCCCTAGTGTGGAAATTAGTTTATGAAAATATATTTGATGCTTTATAAATGGGAAATGAAATTACCAAGAAGTCTAAGGTAACATTCTGAATGATGTTAATCGTGTTTTAGATTGGTCTACCATTTATTCTGTGTTTTGTCCTGGATTATGTAATCCACCTTGATAAAGTGTTTCTTCTTTCATCTTTCTCTGTATCATAACCAGCAGAGAACTTTTTATGGATTTAGGACCTTTTCTCTACATGGAAGATTCAGGAATCAGTGGAACTATGTCTTCTATGTTTATAGGACAAACCAGATTAACTCCAAATAATAAATAAGTGGCCAGGTTCCCCTGAAGGGAGGTGAGTGGTCTCTTGAGGAAGGCAGGAGTTTGTACGAAGTAGTTGAGAAAAGGCAGATGATTCACACTGGGAAGAGGAGGGCTATTCTTTGAGACCATGTTACATTTCCTTCCAGCTTTTCTAGAAATTCAAATTTTGTCATAAAATATTTTTAAAGCAGTTTACATTTAAATTATGAAGACAGATTTATTTGTGAATATGAACATCTCCAAATTAAATGTGATCTTGTCTATTTCCCAAGCAGACTATATTACAGGATGAACACTGGATCTACCGAATATACTCAAGCCACACACTCTGTGTTAGCCCACAGAGAACTCGTTCAGATAAAGGAAATTGAGATTCTTACCTGATGAGACTGTGCTTATGTCCCAGACCCGAAGTCCTTCCTTCTGACCTCCAAAAGCATAAATAAATGGCAAATCGGGGCAACAGGAAGAACAGAAGAGAACTCCCTGGGAAGAAGAAAACAGAAGGTTAATGATTTCAGTCTTTCCAAAAAACACCAATGTAAAGGCCTGTTCCTATCTATATGAACCTATCTGAATGGTAACAGAAAACCAATTCACCAGTATCTCTTTTAAGCCTATGAAGTAGTTCAGAGTCAAGGTGGAAGGAATATTACAAAATGAAGCCAGACAAGTTCGGCATGATACGGCTATTCTGTGAGGATATGTGCACTCTGACCACTCAGGTCTCTAATCTGCTCAGTATTCCCAGAAACTTTATTTTCCCTTTTAAGCAACGATGTTACTATGGGTCACCATTGAATCATTTTTTAAACTTCTAATTTTTTTACCTTTATTACTAGGTAATGCATATACATTATGGAAAATCTAAACACGAAAAAGTATAAAAATCACTAAGATAATCACCATCATGTTTTGGGACAAGATCTCGTAAGGACTTAAGCATTCAAATATAAGCATGGGATAGTACCATGTAATTGTGTGTGTAACCTACCTTCTCACATACGTTTGTAAACATCTGCATATGCAATTATATAACTCAGTGCCTGGCATTTAAATATTTGCTAAATGAATTCTGGTTACTTCTGAATTTTTCCTACTACATGCTAATCAATTTCAGTGTAGTCAAAACTAGTTATGCAAAGAGGCAGTGCTTAAATAAGCTGACCCTAATAGCTGCAATGCCCTAACGGTCCAAGCTTGCCTGGATTTTAACTCCTCAATTCAGAGTTAAAAAAAGAAAACCGTGGCCATTCCACTTGAGTCCCAGACAAGCCTCTTTCCACTCTTCTTACCAAGCAACTGTTAATCATGTCAGGTGGGAAAGGAGCCAGATAGGGGAAATCAAAGATTAAGTCATAAACCTGGCACCAAATTGAACTAAGCTCAAAATTAACTTCCCAACAAATCCACATTCTTTAATGCAGTGATTCCTAGGGAAAGATGACAATACAGGTCAAAAGCAGAAAAAATGCCCAGAGAAGAGTCTTACCATTTTCATGTCTCTAGAGTGAACCAGACTTGGCCTGTCTCCTAATATGTCCCAGATTTTCACATATTTGTCTGCTGATGCTGTCACAAGACAGCCCTTGATTTGACTACTTAGATCAAGACCTGAAGGAAGATAAAAGATCAGTTCAGACTCTGACATAAAGATTTACTTTATCATTAAGTTAAAAGAAATGAAACACTATTCTTGCTCACCGGAGATTTCATCATTGTGTGCATTGAGTGTAAAAACTGGCTTATCTGAACGTGCATCCAAATTATACACAAAGCCATCATCTGTGCTGGCCTGGAAAGAGAAGATGGGCAAGATCATGCTACATGGCAATAAAACTTAGCAATGGGTAAACAATGTAAGTTATAATGAAACCCAGCTATTACCTGAGGAGCTTATTACAAAATTTACTTGTGGACAAGCTGAATTTGTTCCTACGTGAACTAATCCACCTCTTAGACAACTCTGCAGTTGGGTATGAGGACAAAGTGCTGGTCATGGCATGGACTACAGTTAGAGATGTGGAAGCAGAGGTGAGATCCAAGAGAACAGAGGCCTGGGGGTGGGGGGCGGGTGGGCACAGTCATTTAAGGTACATGTTGAGGAGGAACTCACAGAAGAATCAGAGGGAGAAGGGCATAACAAAGGTCAGAGAAGCCAAGGAAATTGTGTTTCTGAAGAAAAGTGATGAATGGTGTCAACATTTTGGTGGAAAGGTTTAATCTGCTAAGGACTGGAAGGCAGCAGGGGGTTGTTACACTTCCAAGAAAGGGACAGGAAAGAAGGAACCAAGAGATAGACCTAGTCAGGATGGGAGAGACTTGAGCCTATATATGGGCTGAGGGCAAAAGAGCCATTAGAGGAAAAGGAGAAAAAAAGGACAAGTGACTCAGTCTTGAAGCCAGGGCTGCGGAAGGGGACAAAAACAGAAGAGGACAGAAGTCTCATCCTTGGGAGGCGTGGGAAGGTGGTTACACCATTTTATTGTAATCCCTTCCCATCTTCCTAAATATTTGTGATTTTAGTACCAATGACAACTTGTCAGCAAATAACCTCAGGAAATGTGTGCTGGAGTGTCGAGAGCCAATGTACAATACGGCATTCAAATACAACCGGGACCTCACTCCCGATCACAGTTAAGTGGAGTCTGGCTTTAGGTAACAGCTGGGAGCGACACTGCACCTCTGAGCACCTTTGAGATTAAATGTTCTCAGAATCACTGTTTCAGGAACCTTATTAAAACTGTCCACATATTTAAGAAAGCGGTTGTTCTCTCATTTATAAAGCACTAGATATGTACTTTACGAAAGTTAGGAACTATATGGATGTGCCACACTTTCTTTAATCTTCTGGATGAAAGCTGGGATGTTATTTCTCCATGGATTGAAATGTCAGTGGAATGTTATTATTTTTATCTTTAGATCTAAATACTTCACAAGATTAATACAGAAAAACAGGGCAGGCTCAGCGGGCAGAGCATGCCAACTCTTGATCTCAGGGTTATGAGGTCAAGCCCCATGTTGGACATGGAGCCTACTCAAGAAAACAAAACAACAGAAAAAGCTTTTCAGAAATTCTCTCTACAGTGGAATTAAAATGAGTCGTTACTAAGGCGCCTAGCCTACGTGGCTCAGTCAGTTGAGCGTCCGACTCTTGGTTTCCACTTAGGTCATAATCTCAAGGTTCTTGAGTTCAAGCCCTGCATTGCATTAGGCTCTGTGCTGGCAGTGTGGAGCCTGCTTGGGATTCTCCCTCCCTCGCTCTCTTTCTGCCCCTCCCCCCATAGTCTCTCTCTCTCTAAATAATAACCTTAAAAAAATAAGTCATTAGCAACCTGGATAAGCAAAACAGTAGTATGTAGTCTTACCAAAAAATGACAAGGTGAAAAGTGATTCCAAGTCACTCTCTCAATCTGCCCACTGAAACGCCACATCCGATGGCTTTCATCTGGACTTCGGCAGTCATACAAAGCCACTGACCTGAACACAGACAAGCAAAGTCAGGGTTTTAAGAGTTCAATTCTTCTATATGTTGTATGTTTATTTATAATGAAATGGTAATAAAACAACCCTGCAAACTCGAGATCCAATTATTTACAGACAGTTTTAAGGTTCTAAAAGCAGAAAAGAGGAATTGATTTTCACTAACTGGCAGACTCTGGTTCTATCACTTGAAGGCACTGGTGGCTCTGGATATCACAGTAGCCTTAATTGTCTCCAGGCTGAACCCTCCACTTACAAGATGAATCCTATCTGCAAAAGACAGGACAACTTCTTAATTTCCCCTTTCCCAGCAGTGCTCAGAGCCAGATAACCCATGTTTGAGCTACATTTACTCTCTACAAGTAGGTTTCTGTGCTGGGGGAAGCTAATGGATACACCTTTGTGATTCTGAATGAATCCCAACCAAAAAATATAAACCTATCACTCTTCAAAAAAATAAGAACCCCGGGGCTCCTGGGTGGCTTAGTCAGTTAAGCATCTGACTTTGACTCAGGTCATGATCTCTTGGTTTGTGGGTATGAGCCCCACGTCGGGCTTCACGCTGATAGTGTGGAACCTGCTTGGGATTATCTCTCTGCCTCTCTCTCTGCTCCTTCCCCAAGTACACTTGCTTGGGCTCGCTCTCTCTCTCAAAATAGATTAAAAAAAAAAAAAAGAAGAAGAAGAAGAAGGAATCAAAGACTGCTAATTGGTTTCTGCTTCTATTAGCTATCTCTACCTTCAGACCCAATCCATAAAAAGATGCAGACACATGACTAGAAACCCTCCGTGATGGACTGTAATGGGTCTAACTCTTCAGCTGTCCCTAAATCCATGCCCTCAGTCAATAATGTTGGAATCCTTCCATAAAGGCAGAGTTCATTTCCTGCTCCATGTGATCTCGCTCGGCCAAGAAAGCAAGACAGAAGTATACTAGTTCTGAGCCTAGATCTCAAGAGGCCTTGGTATCCCTGCTTAAACTTCTGACCTCAGCCTGAGAACATGTGTGGGCTAGCCCACTGGTCCCACGAGGATGGGAAACACAAGGAGAGATGAATCTTCATGGCCCTACCAAAACAAGCCAAGATTAGCAGACCTCCGATTGAATCTAGCCTAGATTAGCTCAATGTTGCAGTGGTATAGGAAATACATGTTTATTATTTTAAGTCACTGAATTTTGGGATAGCTTGTTTCGTAGCAATGGGTAACTCATACACCCTCTAAAAATCAAAGTAGCTGCTAGTTAGGAACTACATTATTATGACAAAAACACATTCCCATGCAGACTGAAAGAACCAAAGTTCAAAGGGAAAAAACTAAGTATTACTAAAAGTTTAAACACTCAGTAATATATTCTGAGCATCAAGTGATACTTTTTAAATCATATCAAGAGGATAAAAACAGTAGGGATAACTCCTACAGTATTTTCTTACTTATCATAGGATCCAGAAATCAGAGTCTGTGCTTCAAATGGATGAAACTGCAGAGTCTGGACCTAAAAGAAGGAAACATAAAAACAGATCTATGTTTGTTTGGTTTTGGTAAAACTGCTTAATACTCAACAGAATCAATTTGGCAATGTTTCCATAAATTTTTCCTTTGAAACGTAGTACTATTTAAAGAAACAAACGTACTACATAGTCAAAAGGACAAAACACATTTTCAAATAAAAGCAGTCACTTAAAAGACATAATGCAGCATTTCTCAAGTTGTGTTTCACAGAATGCAGATGTCCCTCAAATGCTAAATATGTGCAGAACAAAACAGGGAGTGGCCAAGCTTACCTGGACAACTCCACACACTCCGGAAGCCCCACAATGTACACCAGCACATTAGATCCCCGAGTTCTGCAGTAACACATCTGTTACATTCTTTAACCTCATCTGGTGACTGACACCCCTGTCTCTTTTTAGGGTCTTGGTAAACATGCTATAATGTACTAGTGTTTCCAGTCACTTCATCTTTTTGTCTTCATGTCTGCATCTCTAAGGTGGGTAATTAATTATATCATACGGGGCTCTGTGAGGATCCACTAAGACAGTATGTTAAAGCATTTTGTAATTCACAAAAAGCCATACATAAATGTTTGGGATTATTTGTAGCCAATATGTGTCCCAGATTTTTTTAGAATCCATTTTATCCACTCAATCACCATACCTTGTCTGTGTGTACGGCAAGGCTAGCTGCTGGTTTCCCCAAGGACATATCCCACAGAATTACAGTGTTGTCAGCTGATGCACTTGCCAACACGTTTCTGAGAAAGGGAGGAGAAAAATCAGGTAATCTTTTTTTAAAGTCAAGAGCACTAAATGTAAGAATTCCATTTTCAATAACGACAAAAGGAATGAAACACATAAGAATACATTTTAAAAAAGAATTCAAAATTTAAATACAAAACTAAAGATTATTGAAAGAAAGAGTATCTAGATGAATGGAAAGATATCCCATGTTCATGGATTGAAGACAATGTTGTTAAGACAGAAATTCTGCCATCTACACACTGATCTAGGTTCAATTAATCCCTTTCAAAATCCCTGCAAACTTTTTTTTTTTTTTTTTGGCAGAAAATGAACAAGCTGGTTTTTCAATTCATATGAAAATGCAAGGGACTCAGAATAGCCAAAATGATCTTGGAAAAGAAGAGCAAAATTGATAAGCTCACAGTTTGGATTTCAAAATGGACTGAAAAGCCACAATAATCCTAACAATATGCTACTGGCTTAAGGACAGACACACAGGTGAACAGAATAGAATGAAGAATAAACCCTCAAATTTATGGTCATTTGTTTCTGACAAGAAGGTTCATATTATTCACTGGTCAGTGGGGAAAAGAACAGTATTTTCAACAAATAGTTCAGGGACAACTGGATATCCCCACACAAAAGAATGAAGTTAGACCCCTATCTCACACTGTACTCAGAAGAGAGCATGGACCTACCAATGTAAGAGCTAAAACTATAGAACTCTCAGAAGAAAAGAGGTATAAATCTCTGCACCCTGGGTTAGGCAATGGTTTCTCAGATATAACACAAAAAGCCTAAGCAACAAGAGGTATAAATAAAACATCAACATGAAAAACTTTTGTATTGCAAATGATACCATCAAGAAATTGAAAAGACAATCCACAGAATGGGAGAAAATATTTGTAAATCATATATCTGATAATAAAGGACTTGATTCTAGAATATATAAAGAACTCTCAACTAAATAGAAGACAAATAACACAATTAGAATATGGGCAAAGAATATAAACAGACATTTCTCGAAAGATCTATATAGCTGGTGAGCATGTGAAAAGTTGTTCACTAGGGAAATGAAAACATGGGATAGCATCATACTCACAGGATGACTATAATGAGAAAGACAAACAAGAAGTGCCAGCAAAACAAAAATTAGCTACCTTGCTGGTGGGAATGTAAACGGTACACACATTACCCTATGTCCTAGCAATTAGGTATATATCCTAGAAAATGAAAACACAGGTCTGTGCAAAAGTCTGTTCATGAATGTTTACAGTAGCATTATTCATAATAGGCAAAGGGCAAATACAAGCCAATGTCTATTAACTGGTGAATGGATACACAAAATATGGTATATCCACACAAGAGAATATTATTCAGCAATAAAAAGGAATGATGTACTGATAAATGCTACAATAGGATGGACCTTGAAAAGATTATACAAAGTAACAGAATCCAGACCCAGAAGGCCACATATGGTATGATTCCATTTCTAGGAATGTCCAGAACAGTCAAATCCATAGAGACAGAAAGAAGATCAGTGGTTGCCACGGGCTGGAAGGACAAGAGAATGAGGAATGACTGTTAATGGTTTGGATTGCTTTTTGGATAAAAATGTTAGGGAATTAGACAGTGGTGATCATTGTACAACTTTGGGAATATACTCCAAATCACTGAATTGCACACTTTAAAGAGTGAATTTTAGGACATGTAAATTTATACCTCAACTTTTTTACAAAAAAAAAGCATTAAATGCTATTAATAGGAAAAACCAATTTGCCTATCTCTTAGGGATCAAGCACTAATAATGTAGTTCTATAAGTGAACACAGGCTTGGAGCCCAGGAAACCTGAGACGGATTTCTGGTGCTGCCATTTATTAGCTATAAGACTTAGCTAAAGACTTAAAAGTCAGTCACACCCCCTTGCCTACCAATGAGAATGCTACAATCAATTTAAAGTTATTACTATTCAAGCACATGGCTGAATGACCAGAATACAGTAGGCCCCTGATGTTAGTTGCCTGCCTTTTCTCCTTGTAAAAATATAGATATTCCTGAAATTGAAAGCTCATTCTTCAATATCTAGTTTGACATGGCTTGATACAGAATCAAGTCATTAGTGATAGTAGTTATTTGTTCAGAAAACTAGTATGCTGTTAAAATGTCAATGGGTTCATTTTTGGATATTATTTCCTCAAGAAGTATTTCCATTATACAAACTGCTTTCAGTTTTATTACTCCCATTTCAGTGACACGGGTAGGGTTCTCTTTAAGATGATCATGTGTATTCAGATCATGTTAGCTTTTTCCCCTACTCAATGAATTTCAAACCTTCTAACATTAAGTCCCATAAACAAGCCATTAATGTTTTAAGTCCTCGGCATGTCACAGACTAAATGTTAAATTCCCAATATTTTATTTATATTCAATGATTGCCAACAGCATTGAAAGTTAAGAATTTTATGGTACATTTGTTTCTCATCCTAGTCCTTTCTCAAACATCTGAGATTCCTTCCACATTAAAATTCTTCTTGTATGAGGCTTAAAAATAAATACCCTCCCCACAAAACTCCCAATTGCTACCCATTCCCAAGAAGGGCACTCTTCAATAAGAGTACGAGCAGAGAACATGCATTTGGTCACTGGGAGCATTTTAGGAGAAACCAAGGTCTCCAACGAAGACAACATCAGCATGTTGTTCTTCACCATGATCCCAAACCCTCTGCACCAGAAGATGGAAAGTATTTAAAAGCATTCTGCAGGGGCGCCTGGGTGGCTCAGTCGGTTAAGCGTCCGACTTCGGCTCAGGTCGTGATCTCGTGGTCCGTGGGTTCATGCCCCGCGTCGGGCTCTGTGCTGACAGCTCAGAGCCTGGAGCCTGTTTCGGATTCTGTGTCTCCCTCTCTCTCTGACCCTCCCCCATTCATGCTCTGTCTCTCTCTGTCTCAAAAATAAATAAACGTTAAAAAAAAATTAAAAAAAAATAAAAAAAATAAAAAAAATAAAAAAAATAAAAGCATTCTGCACCTTTTTGGTAAAGAAAGGGCAAAGGAAGACCCAGGCCTAAAATAAGATGGAGAAAGCAGAAGAGTTTCGGGATGAAGACACAGGAGGCACTGCAGTGAGGGAGACGTGAGCGCAGACGGGGCGGGACAAGAGCAGGGGGGCTGGCAGTATGTGAGCGGGAAGAGGGAGCCACCGTGGCTGGGGACAGGGACTGTGGAATCGACTTGATGATGAGGGGCTGTTCCATCAGAACAAACTTCCAGTTACCCAAAGTAACACCTGCTATATAATAAAAATTTAGTTTGTGTAATTACTGTGACAGCTCAGATCTGTAAATGAACAGGTTCCTCAAAGCACGGTACACTCATATTTGATCTCTTATTTATCTGCCCATTCATCAGAACAGGCCCAATTTAGACAAAGCTTGGAGAAGCTTTCAGAAACAAAATAAAACAAAGCACAACAGATTTTTGGTCCCTTGCTCCAGATCTGACTCAATCTTGAGAGGATGAGAGCCTAGGAACTGGTACCTTAAAGGGTCACCCAGAAGATTCTGACTGGCAGGTTAAATTTGGGAGATACTAACCTACATAACTTTCTTGGGTCCATTTCACCAAAAGGTTCTAACTCTGAAGAGGTCCGAACACAAACGAGATGCAGATGTCCCTTGGTAAGCTAGCACGCTGGGATTCTCCCCAGAATGCTCACAATTCCAAAGTATCCTGTGTAATAGAAATGCTAAGAAAATGTGCCTCGGACAACCCAGTTTGTTTTTACCCCTCAACCTAATGCTTACCTTCTTTGCCTTAGTAGCCCCTCAAGCCGACTATGCTATTAGGAAAATGGTCTTTTGGGGTAACTGTTAACGATGAATATAAAGGATATGCAGATGAAACATGCAAAAGAAGTAAGTGGAACTCTTACCTTAAACCGTGTGTAACAATTAACTCAAAATGGGTCAGACACCTAAACCCAGAGCTAAGACTGTAAAACTTTTTTTAAAATTTTTAACGTTTTTATTTATTTTTGAGAGAGAGAGAGAGAGAGAGAAAAATGAATGAGTGGGGGAGAGGCAGAAAGAGAGGGAGACACAGAATCCGAAGCAGGCTCCAGGCTCTGAGCTGTCAGCAAAGGGCCCGACCCAGGGCTCGAACTCGTGAACCGTGAGATCATGACCTGAGCCGAAGTCAGACGCTTAACGGACTGAGCCACACAGGCGCCCAAGACTGTAAAACTTTTAAGGGAAAAGCTTCATGACAAGGATTTGGCAAAGACTTCTTGGGTAGAACACTAAATGCACAGGCAACAAAAGTAAAAATAAATGGACTACGTCAAAATTAAAAACTTCTGTGCATCAAAGAACACTATCAAAGGAGTTAAAGGCAATCCACCAGATGGGGGGAAATATTTGCAAATTGTAAATCTGATGAGGGATTCTATCCAGAATAAAGAATTACAACTCAGTAAAAAAAACCCTAACAACTCAATTCATAAATGGGGCAAAGGACTTGAGTCAGCATCTCTCCAAAGATATACAAGTGGCCAATAAGCACTTGAAGAGTGGTCCTCAAAAAGGTAGACAGAATTGCCACATGATCCAGCAATTTCACTTTTGGGTATATACTCAAAAGAATTGAAATCTGGGACTGAAAACACATATTGGTACACCCATGTTATTTACACCAATGTGCAAAACAGCAGCATTATTCACAACAGCCAGGAGGTAGAAGCAACCCAAGTGTCCATAGACAGATTTATGGACAAACAGAATGTGGGCTATATGTACAATGGAGTATCATTCAGCCTTAAAGAGGAGGGAAAGCTGGCCACATGCTACAACACGGATGACCTCATACTAAGTGAAAGAAGCCAGTCACAAAAGGGCAGGTACCGGGATTCCACCCGTATGAGGTAATCGGAGGAGTCAATTCAGAGACACACAGTAGAGTGGTGGGTCGTAGGGCTTGGGGGTGGCCAGAATGGAGAGCTGGTTTCAAGGGCACATAGCTTCTGTTTCGGAAGACGAAAAAAGTTCTGGAGTTGGATGGCGATGATGGCTGCATAACAATAAACCATACACTTAAAACATAGTTAAAAATGGTAAATATTATGTATATTTTACCACAATTACATAAATTTTAACAAATGTGGGTGAGATTTTGTGAAAACTAAATGAAGTGAGGGCAACGTCTCCCAGGAGGAGATACAGTTTGGCACCGTGGATGCCGCAACACACACAATTTTCCAGTGGTGTTGGAGAGGGCACCTGCTCGCCACGTATGTAACGAGCCCGAACGCCCACCAAGCGTAGAGCTGGCAGGTGGTGTGGGGGCCGCAAGGATACAGACAACAGAGCTCTTGCCTTCAAGTGGACATACTGCAGGAGAGGGAAAGAAGACATGGACACAGAGACCCCCAATGCACAACACAGAGACAGGTGTAGGCATGAGGTGAGAGGACAGTGGTTACAGTCTCTAACAATCCTCCAAATGTTATTGCTTTTTACCTGATCAGCTTATTCCAAGAAAGGTCCAGGACAGCATCGGTATGCCCCTCTGCTGAGGAACTCTGTAATAATTGTTTAGTTACTTTTTGTATTAAAGTGCCCCTGTAATTGATGGGTTAATTTGAAAGATTCTTTCAATCTTAAGGTTATTGTTCCATCTTAAGCAAACTTGCTTGAAGACCTAGATAAAGAAATACCTTGTCTTCCTATTAGAGACCCATGATAAATACTCCTTACAGAAGAGAAACTGTAGTCGTTCTTAATCTAGGTGGTACAGTTCTATAAATATCACCCCCCACCCCCAAAGTCAAGTTTTCAAAGCTACAGGAATTAATACCATGGGTATTTGGAATTCAACATACTAAAGGCTAAATAGAAATTTTTCAAAAGTTCAAAACCAGCATATTAGCACGCATAGTTACCACCTATCAAAAAGGATCATAACCAAAGAGTAAGTAAACTGTTTTGTGTAAGGATGTATAATGTACCAATTGAAGTTTTGTGGGAATCAGAGATCAGTTTTTTCTTGGATGGGCTTTTTGAAACCAGAAACCACAGTAACTTCATAACTATCTGTCCTGTTCCACCGAAGTGTCTAACTGAAAAAGTGTATGCTCTCTTTGTCCCCCCAACCAGTAAATTTATCTGTCGTTGGAGTTTTAAGTAATTAACTTGTTTACCTTCTTTCCTTTCTTTTTCTTCTTTTTTGACAGTTTACTTCCAAGTGTGAAGACTGGCTCTAAAGAGTCCACTATATCAAGGTCCCACACTTCAATAACAGGAGTCATATTTCCCACAGCAATGTAATTTCCTACAGGAGGAAACGAGGTGTTTGATTTAAATAATTAAAAATACTGTACTGCAGACTGAGTAACGGCTCAGAGTAGTTTCTCTCAGACTTCCATATGCATGTGTTACCACCTGAATATTTTTAAAATCCATATTCTGTTTCAGAAATTCTTGAGCGGGGGGCCCTAGGTCTGCATTTCTGACCAGTTCCCAGGTGATGTCAATACTGTGCTGCTGGTCCTTAGACAATAATTTGAATAACGAGGGCTCAGTCTCTTGGCCCAGGGTCCTCACTTAAGTCAGGAGAACAAAAACCCTCTGCCACCTCCACCCGTGTTGTGAGGAGGAAGATCTAATCAGATCACGAATGTGAATAAGCTTGGCCAACAAGATGTAAGGTAGGAGTATTACCAGATTTCACCTTTCTTAGGGAGAAGGGGGTGCAACTAGCAATGTGCAGCTGTGGCCAAAAACACCAACATGAGAACCTAATTCTCTCTTCATTTTGGTTTTACCTGATGCTTTCTGAAAACAGTCACGCCATTAAACTCCTGGACACTTCATGCTATTTTATGCTGGGCTTTTTTTTTTTTTTTTTTTTTTTTTAAACTTCACCCAGTTCTACAGAGGCTAATGCTGTCAGGCCCTGTTCTTCTGCCCTCAGTGGAGCAGCCACCTCTTTTTTATCTGACGTCCAGACACATGCAGACTCAAAACAACTAAGTGATTATGTTTTAAGAACTATGTAACTTCATAAAGTAACATTAACTTCATAAAAAATCATCAACTGTGAAAACATTCACACAGGACACATGACTTACGCTATGGAATCACATACAGGACCAGGAAACACTGAGCCATCTGAGTTGTTCTAGTTACCTGTAGAATCATCTGGGCTAGGATCAAAATTCAGCCATTCCACGCTTAGAGGGTATGCAGACAGCAGTATATCATGATGCACATAAAAAGAATCTTCTTCCTGATTATAAACTGAAAATATTGGGATGAGACTTTATCGCATGAGAATAAGAAATCACATCCCACTGAACAGACTCTCCCTATTAAACCTACCGGAGCCATGGGCTTAAAGTGAGACACATTTGATGGCATTAAAAGGAGTCTCCAAAGATGTTACTGCTCAGCAAAACTTGTGCAAATCTCATATATTCCTGTCATCTGGTGCGCTCCAAGGAGCCAGGAGCAAGGACAGAGAATGGACATCTGCCTGAGCACTCTGCATGCGCACTGTTCACACAGTCCTACCTTCCGGTCTGCCCGCTACAGAAAACACTCATAAGGGCTCCGTAGGGAGTACTTCATTACGATCTTTTAGAGTTCTATCTGCTTATAAGAAGAAACAGAAAATAATACTGGAGAGAAAGAACTCGTACTTAGAAATCTCAAAGCTTGTCGAAAATTACTTACTTTTATTTTTTAAATTGCTTCTTTAATATTTAGAGACCAACAATGTAAATAAAGCTCTTGAGACTACTATTGGAATCAGACAAGTAAAAGAATCAGCTCCTTATCATTCTCAGTTATACTGTTAAGGAGCACAAAATACCATTAAAATCAGTGACTAAAAAGTCTTTCAAAAATTATATAATGAAACACTGATAAAATAGAACCCAATCAGAAATTCCTCCAAATATGCTTTTATTAGAAAGAAGCATTATTAAGAGAGGCCAAGGATTTTTTAAAAAGATTACTCAGACCACTTTCTAGGTATGTCTCCAGAGGCAAGGGAAACAAAAACAAAAATAAACTACTGGGACTATATCAAAATAAAAATTTTCTGCACAGCAAAGGAAATAATCAACAAAACTAAAAAGCAGGGGCACCTGGGTGGCTCAGTTGGTTGAGCGTCCAACTCTTGATTCTGGCTCAGGTCATAATCCCAGGATTGTGGGATTGAGCCCTATGTTGGACTCCGCACTAAGAGTGGAGGCTGCTTAAGATTCTCTCTCTCTTACCCTCTCCCCGCTCTTGCCCTCTCTAAAAAAAAAAACAAAAAAAACAAACTACAAAGCAACCTACAGAATGAGAGAAGGTATTTGCAAATGACATATCTGATAAAGGGTTAGTATCCAAAATATATAAAGAACTTATAAAACTCAACACCAAAAAGCAAATAATCCAAATTAAAAATGGGCAGAAGAGATGAACAGATGTTTTTCCAAAGACATCCAGATGACCAACAGACCCATGGAACGATGCTCAACATCACTGATCATCAGGGAAATGCAAATCAAAACTACAATGAGGTATCACCTCACACCTGTAAGAATGGCTAAACAATGACGTAAGAAACAACAGGTACTGGCGAGGATGTGGAGAAAGGAGAACCTCTTGCACTGTTGGTGGGAATGCAAACTGGTGCAGCCACTCTGGAAAACAGTGTGGAGGTTCCTCAAAAAGTTAAAAATAGAGTTACCCTACTATGATCCAGCAATCGCACTACCAGGCATTTACCCAAAGAAAACAAAAATACTAATACAAAGTGATACATACATGCACCCTGGTGTTCTGTACAGATGTTGTGTGACTTACGCATTTCTGCCTGGAGCCGCACATACACAATCATGGGGGCTTAGTTGGCTTACACTCTGTATCCGGCCTCAGGATCAAAACTGGCCCTTCTGTTCCTGACACTAAGAGGGATTAACGTGCCTCACATTCTTCCCTGAGCCAGACCAGCCTGTCCCCCTGGAATGGATCAGGGAGGGAAGAGGAATATGCAGACACCCGGGCTCCTAAGATTGTTGATACCATAAGAGAAACAGGAAAAAACAGCTTACTTGGGACTGCACTTAGGCAAACTTAATGACTAAACATAAATCACACCCGAGTGGTGTATGTATATGTGTATATATGTATATATATACATATATACACATATACATACATATATACATATACATATGTATACACACACACACACACACACACACATACATATATTGCCCCTAGGGAGCAGCTAGTTGGAAATCTCACCTGGGGGACACTCTGCCCAGGAACCTCAATTGGGACTCCAACCAGGCTGTTCGCCGCTGGGCTTCCCCAGCCGGAAGGCTGGCTATTATAAGTACCCGACTTGATGTATTAAGCCTTCTCTGTTCTCTATACCTCTCCCTCTTTGTTTACTGTAATTCTCTTCCTCTTGTTTACTTATACTTCCTTTTCCTTATAATTAATAAAGTCTTCCTCCACGAAACTGAAAATGCAGCTATGGTGAATTCTTATTTATAACACCTCTTGTTTATAGCAGCATTATCTACAATAGCCAAATTATGTAAACGGCTCAAGTGTCCATTGACTGATGAATGGATAAAAAAGATATGGTATAGGGGCACCTGAGTGGCTCAGTCGGTTGAGAGTCTGACTCTTGATTTCAACTCATGATCTCACATTTTGTGAGACTGAGTCCCCACAGAGGGCTCTGTGTTGATAGCACGGAGCCTGCTCAGGATTCTCTCTCTCCCTCTCTCTGCCCCTCCCTCGCTCAAAATAAACTTAAAAAACCCAAAAGATGTAGAGTGTGACACACAATAGAACATTAGCCCACCATAAAAAAGAATGAAATCTTGCCATTTGCAGTGACATGGATGGAGCTAGACAGCATCATGCTAAATGAAATATGTCAGATGGAGAAAGACAAATACTGTATGACTTCACTCATACGTGGAATTTAAGAAACAAAACAAATGAGCAACAGAGAAAAAAGAGAGACAAACCAAGACTCTTAACTACAGAGAACAAAGTGATGGTTAGCAGAGGGGAGGGGGGGTGGGGAGAAAGGGTAAAATAGGTGACGGGGATTAGAGTTCACTTGTGGTGATGAGCACCAGGTATTATATGGAAGCGTTGAATAACTACATTGTATACCTGAAACTAATATTATACTGTATATTAACTGGAATTTAAATTAAAAAAGAAAAAAGTCCTCAAACTTCTGCATCTGGGATAGATCCTGGGATCAGCAGATTCCATGTCATGTGACTTCCATATGACTTCACATTGAGACATATGTTCAAAATGATAAGCTTGTGATCCTGCAAGAATCTCAATTATGGTCAATGTACTCAGCTTACATTTTAGATAAAAAGGATAAGGATGCTTCAAAACAATCTTCTTTTAGCCATGTCAAATCAACATTCAGATCAGCTTTAGAGTGCAATTTTGAATTCTTTTTTTTTTTTAATGTTTATTTTTGAGAGAAAGAGAGCACATGTCCATGAGCAGGGGAGGTGCAGAGAGAGAAGGGGACAGAGAGGATCTGAAGCAGGCTCTGCACTGATGGCAGAGAGCCCACTGTGGGGCTCCAACTCACGAACCACGAGATCATGACCTGAGCCAAAGCTGGACACTTAACTGACTGAGCCACTCAGGAGCCCCTTGAACTCATTCTTGATTAGAGATATGCTGAATAATTTGGAGATCCAACCAAATCCAAAAAAAATATATATCCTTATTGACCTAGCTTAGAAGGAAGGGGGAACGCAACTGCTTTATTTAACTTAACTCCTGATACTAAATTCAAAGGAATGACTCCAGTAAGCTCTCACAGAATGTATAAAAATCGATGGCAAATGCAAACAGTTTCAATTTTCTGAAATTAGAATTGGTCTTAAAAAAAGAGAGAGAGAGATGGCGAGATATAGCTGCACAGAGCCAACATTAAAAAAAAAAAATGGTCTTTTAAAAATTTTACCAACATGGTTTTCATTTGAAATACATAAAGATCAAAGATCATTAGAAGAATAACTTCACACTGAGGTATCTGCTATTTAAAGCCTTTTCATTTTATAAATAGATCTACAATGGGCTAGGGGATTAAAATGGCTTAATCTACAGGCTTCCTGCAGGCAGCCTTAAAGAGTTCCAGAAATCCAAGCTACGAAATCGAATAAGTGACAAAGTAACCTAGAAGATGTCAAAAAACATTAAACATAAAGATCTTAATTTTTAAAAAATATATATATTTAAAAATGTTTACTTTTGAGAGAGAGAGTGAGGGAGAGCATGTGCATTCAAGTGGGGGAGGGTCAAAGAAAGAGGAGAGAGAATCCCAAGCAGGCTCTGCGCCATCAGCACAGAACCCAATGTGGGGCTTGGACTCACAAACCGTGAGACCATGGCCCGAGCCGAAACCAAGTCAGACACATAAGTGACTGAGCCACTCAGACACCCCTAATTTTTTTTTTTAAGTTAGTTAGTGTGTGTGTGTTTATTTATTTACTTAGAGAGAGAGAGAGAGAGATGGAAGGGCAGAGAGAGAGAGAGAGAGAGAGAGAGAGAGAGAATTCCAAGCCGGCTCTGTACTGTCAGTGCAGACCCTGAGGTGGGCCTTGAACTCGGGAACCGTGAGATCACGACCTGAGCTGAAACCAAGAGTTGGATGCTTAACCAACTGAGCCACCCAGGTACTCTGAAGATTTTAATTTTTGAGCTATGCAGCTATATTTCCTATAATAAAAGGCCTTCACCTAATAGTATCTGTAGAGCTTCGGATTTTAAAGACAGATGAATAGAAGACTGTTGGAGAAGGAAAGACATGTCTGAGGATGTGTGCACGGGAAAAGGGGCAAGAAAAACAAAAGGGAAAATCTAGAGGCAGAATATTGTAGACATCTTGCAAGGTCTATTTTTTAGAAAACAGTTATTTAATGTTTGTTGAATAAATATCAACATTAAATACATCTGATACAAAAATCCAAATGAAAATGAAAAATTCAAGTCAGTGCCTACTTCAGATTCAAAGCGTTCACCTCTGGCAGTGGTACAAACATTCCTTGAACTGGGAAAGGTGACCAGAGGAATGGAGACCTTAGCATTGAATTATTGTGAATAAATAACATGTTTTGCAAAAAGGGAAACAGTTGAATTGACTGTGGAAAGCAGGATAAAAACCTGTCTTTTAAAGGTAATCTTTACCACATAGAGAGAAAATACCCAAAAAAGAGAATGCAGTAAAAAACCAGGGCAACAAGTTACCGTAGGGTAATGAGACTATAATTGTTTCCCGCATTTTCATTCTGTTTTACTTCTAGGTTTTCTCCAGTGGGGGGTGGGGGGAGGATGGGAGGAGGGGAGTGAAAAACTGGCAAAAATGTTCTGATAAAAGATTTAAAAACCCCATTAGCACCTTCCAGGAAACCTATTTCCATAAATAAAGCCAGATACCAAAGTGACAGACCAGACCACACACGCCCAGGCACAATGACCAGAATTTCTGTAGACTATATGCAATTAACCACGTAACTGAAACGAAATCTAGTAGGACCTGGCACCTAAAAACTCATAATAGCAACTACTATAGTGATTATTTTAATCTTAGAGGACCTTTCTGCAAGCGATGTCCCCCACTTACCATGCACCTCTAAATTGCACTGGTCTTGCTCAGCTCTGCCACAGACTATGAGATTGTCACTGGGCTTGATCAAGAAATCTTCACGTTCATATTGTTCCTAAGTGGGAAGAAAAAGTCATTAACTAGAAGCATATATTTGGTAAGGTTCCCAAAGACTTACTAAGAAGCATAATTAGAAAAGCCATGTAAGTATTTACCGTATCCTTCAGAGTAACATAAGGATCTTGATCATTACTTCCATAGACTGTAAGACCCAAAAGAGACTCACCAAGAGTTTCAGTATCTGTAAAAATTCATAAATTGAAACCAGTAAGTCATTTTGACGAAAGCATTTTCCTACAGTATCCAATATTTAGACTAAACTCCAACTGTCTATTTCATAACTAACTGGATCATCCTTAGTCAGGAAAGGAAATACTGAGTAATCAACAGGAATTTAAAAGCCATTTATATGTGATCTTGGACTGCGTATCTGATAGTCTTGGTATTCACAATGTTCCAATAAAAGAATTAAACTGTGAAGCTCTCTCTTAGAAAATATTACAACTCTGCTCAGATTCTCTAACTTGCTCCTTGTAGTCATTATTAAAAAGTGCTACAGAGAGGTGGCCTTGAAAATGTGGAGATAAAATTACCCTAAAACACTAGAATTGATACAAATAAGGGTGGCCTGGTCAAATCAAATTTAAAAAATGGTGAGTTTCACAAAGTTAAATGGGCTTCTTTATTGCAAGATTTCTGAGAACTGCTGATATGCTAATTTGCCATATGACTCTGAAAGAACCACTACTGTGCCTTTTCCACTAAACGTACTTCCAACTGGCATTCTCTTATGGCATTATCTGCAAGGGTGACACAGAGTACACCCCAAATAATGGAAAACTCAGGAGAAGAAAGATACTCTAATTGCTGGGGGAAGCTACTTTAAGGAAGAGGACGATTCAGTCTTGAACATTTGTCCGGCAACAGACATGGGAATTTCAACTGGATGCTAAAGAGCCAACAGTCCACATAGTGTGGGGATAATGAGGAAGCAGCTTCTGAATGCCATTTCTGCAGGTTGGGTTAGCTCTTCCTTTCTTTGTATTCCCATGGCACTCTGTCCTAGCAGGATGGGAGCAAGGTTAGGGGCCCACAACCCCGAGTCCGAAGGAAAACACTATTCTCTGCATCTAATGAAGTACACGGAGAGAATAAAGGCTTTAGAGCAAGAGAATGTTCAACCCTCAGCTCCACTGTTCAGCAGCTGTGTCACACTGGTAATGTTACTTCATCTGTGTAAGCCTCAGTTTTCTCTGTAAAATGGGGGTAATAACTCCTCTCTCATTAACACAAAGAGAAACGAGTTACAGATTAAAACAATTTTTTTCTCATTCAGGTATAGTGGAAACACAGTATTACGTTAGGTTCAGGTGCACAACACAGGGATTTCCCATCTCTTATACATCATGCCATGCTCACAAGTGTAGCTACTGACGGTCAGCATACAATGCTATTATAGTACCTGCGACTATATTCCCCATGCTGTAACTTTCATCCCCCTCCCCATGACTTATTCATTCCATAACTGGAAGCTTGTACCTCCCACTCCCCTTCACCCATTTTGCCCATCCTCCAACCCAAGTTACAGGTTATATTCACTACTTACAATAAAATATATGATACTGTGTTTTTTTTAGATTTTAAATTAGTGGGTTAGCTTATTTTCTAAACTAGTTTAGGAAACACACGATCTTCCTGAGCCTTGAGCCAGATTATTTAACTGGCATAAAGGACAACGAAATCTCACAGTAAAGGTCTGCAACACTAGAAGCATGATCTAATACACGAAGCTTGTGATTAAAAACCAGAAGAAGTGAGTGAATTCTAACCTGGGTCACCTTCCTCATCGTATTTATCTAGGTCATACTCAGCCAGTTCATCGTCATCCAACGTCCTGTCGTCCTCTGGGTCACCATCTTCCAGGGGTTCCCTTGGTCGTGCCTGGGTACGTGCACTCTGCATGCCATCTTCCGAAGGATCGCCTGTCTCCTCTTCATCACTGCCACCTTCTTCTCTATGCCAAGGGAACAAAAAGATAAAGAAATCACCCAAATGGTACCATTCAATAACAAGACCACCTGTCATCACTGTTTAAGACTTCCACTTCACCTAGACTTTAAAGTCTACCTAAAGTAGATTATCAACAATCTTTTTATTTTTTTTTTATTTTTTATTTATTTATTTATTTTTAACATTTTTTATTTATTTTTGGGACAGAGAGAGACAGAGCATGAACGGGGGAGGGGCAGAGAGAGAGGGAGACACAGAATCGGAAACAGGCTCCAGGCTCCGAGCCATCAGCCCAGAGCCTGACGCGGGGCTCGAACTCACGGACCGCGAGATCGTGACCTGGCTGAAGTCGGACGCTTAACCGACTGCGCCACCCAGGCGCCCCTCTTTTTATTTTTTGAGAGACATAGAGACACAGAGCACAAGTTGAGGAGGGGCAGAGAGAGAAGGAGACAAAGAATCCGAAGCAGGCTCCAGGCTCCGAGCTGTCAGCACAGAGCCCAACGCGGGGCTTGAACTCACAAACTGTGAGATCATGACCTGAGCCGAAGTCGGACACTTAACCGACTGAGCCACCCAGGCGCCACAGATTATCAACAATCTTAAACTTACTGTAATTTTTCCTTTGCTTCAGCAATGAGACGTTTTACTTCTTCTTTACTAAGCTCTACCTGTAAGAGAGCAAACATTTCATTGAGACATGGCTAAGGAAATCATTCTAAATCTCTGAATTACAAAGAAGTTTGCAAACTAATGTAAAATATAACTTCAAAAGACATCAAGAATTAAACTTCAATCTAGACTCTCTAAATTCACTGTAAATGGGAGTTTTCACATGTCTTTATGTAATTAAATCCTTTCCTACCTCAAACTGTTAAAAAAAATTATGCTCAGTCTACCTCTTCCCAGACTTTCCAAAAAAGACTGACTTGCATAAACTGACTTCTATGATAGCTCATCTCATTTCTTTTAATTATTCTGTTTTCTTCTTGGTTACTTCTCATTTTCCCTGTGGGTATTCCTAAACAAACCATCCTTGCCTTGCTCCTCTGCTCGTTTTCTGGTTCTCACTGCCAACGATTCACTCATCATGCTGTTGCTTTCTTGTGAAACTCATTCATTCTGAAGACTAAAACTACTACTTACAAACTGATTACCCCAAACTCCCCCTTCTCTAGCCCCACACTCCAGTTCCATCTTTCTAGCTGCCTTTAAGACCCTCTCCACTTGGGAGATCCTGTACAAAGTTGGAATCATTCTCTTCAAAACTGCACCTTTCGCCTAATCAGTGCTTCAGTACCTTTTAAAACACCCCATCAGTGCTAAACTGTAAGCTCCCTGAAGACAGAAACCCACTTGTCATTGTGTGTTTATGCATATAGTTCAATGCTCAGCTTATGGTAGGGATCCTTGATAAAAGACTATGAATCAGTCACTCACTCAGTTTGCACTAAACCACCTCTAGTAATATGGAAATCCTCGAGGGGTGACATTCCATTGTTCCAGAAGCTAAGGGTTTTTAAGTTTAAAAGATAATTCTTTTTCTTTTTCTTTTTAACGATTATTTATTTTTGAGAGACAGAGTGTTAGTGGGGGAGGGGCAGAGAGAGAAGAGATGCAGAATCCGAAGTAGGCTCCAGGCTCTGAGCTGTCAGCACAGAGCCCGACGAGGGGCTCAAAAACTCATGGACTGCGAAATCATGACCTGAGCTGAAGTCAGACTCTTAAGGGACTGAGACAGCCAGGCACCGCCCCCCCCTCCCCTTTTAAGATACTTATTTTTCTAATTATTCTCATTGATCTGGGTTTCTCTGGAATTTTGTAGCATAAACTCACCTCTTCTTCCTATAAACTCTTCAAGCAGTTCCCAAACATGTTGGCAATTAGAATCACATGGGGGAAATCTTTTAACACTCCAAACCAATTACATCACGTATTTGGGAGTGGGGCACAGGCATCGGTATTTTTTAAGTAAGCTCTATGCCCAATAGGGGGTGGGGGGCGCTTGAACTCATGACCCTGAGATCAAGAGTCGCATGCTCCACCAATTGAGCCAGCCAGACATCCTAGGCATCAGTATTTTTTGAAGCGCCCCCAAGTGGTTCCA
The DNA here is from genome assembly GCF_028018385.1 of Neofelis nebulosa. Classification (NCBI taxonomy): domain Eukaryota; kingdom Metazoa; phylum Chordata; class Mammalia; order Carnivora; family Felidae; genus Neofelis; species Neofelis nebulosa. Next base: position 15,013,601 of record NC_080789.1, read on the forward strand.
GTATGTAGACATGTTTGGAACTCATATAGCCTTTAAAAGCCTATATATCCCTTTTTACTAACAACTATTACCTCTTTCAATAACTCCTAATGAGATCATTTTCTGGCCCCGCTATAAATATGCACTGGAGCCAAATACTGGTGAATAAAACAAGCAAGTCTGTGCCTTAGTGGAATTTACACCTCCCGGGGACTATTCCAATCCCTCATTCCTGTTAATTGGACGTCCCCGCCACTTACATTCCTATCACTTCTCATCTCTGGTCATCACGGGTCCAATTACATTCAATCCAACGCCCCGCCCCTTCCTTTACTCCCACTGACATACTTGCACTTGTCAACTCCATAAAGGATGGGAATCTTTCTGTTTTGTTTATGCCTATCTCCAGACCCTGAACAATGCCCAAAACGCAGAAAGCACTTGTCAGTATCAGTTGAACAATTTAAGTCATACCTCCACTACAAACTCATTCTGTAACTTCTGTAGGTCTTTCCTTCATAATGTGTCACGTTTACCTCTCATCCCCCACTGCCGCATCAACATCTCACTTGGATCGCTGCAGGAAATTCCTCATTCAACTCCAGGCCTCACGGCATCATGGTCTCCACACCAGTTTTCCTACCCTACACCTCTCATCCCGCTCACTCCTCCGAACGCAGGAGTGGAAAGTGGTTTTACACACGTGCTCCCTCTTCCAGTTATGCCTGAAAACGCACTGGGGTGTGCGCGAAGCCAGGGTGCTGTCAAGAAGGCTTTGGGGAGATTTCCCACTCTGAGGAATACCCCGCCCTCCTCCCACCGAAGAGGTCCACGTGCCGGCCAATTCGGGGGTGGGGCTGGACTCGGGGGAGGGGACCGTGAGGGGGCGCGGCCCCCAACTCCCAGGCCCGGGGAGCCTCAGGCCTCCTCACGACAATCAGGCCAAAGCCGGCCTCACCCCGTCCAGTCACAGCAGCCAGGCCAAGGCCGCGCGTGTAGAGGGTCCCGGTTCTCCAGGCGGGGCTGACCGAGGATGCTGCAAAGAGGCCGCTCCCCCTACCTTCCAGTGACCAGGCCTCACCTTGTCCGGAGTCTCTTTGGCCACGCCGCAGCGGACCCAGGCCACGCACGTCACCTGGCGGCTGCGGTTCATGGTCTTCAGCTCAAGGGCGCCTCACGCTACAGACTCGCCCCCAGCAGCACTGGGACTCCCGCCGACTCCCAGCCGGCACGCTCAGCGCACAAGCCCCGGTGCGCTGCCTGCGCACGGCGCACGCGCGGGCTCTGGTTTCCGCGAGTCCGCGTCCACTTCTGACGTCATTCCAGGGCGCCGAATAGGAAAGGGGCGGGGAAAGGGGTGGAAGCGGAAGCAGCCGGGAGGGGACTCCACGTGGGTGGGTCGCGCTGTGTGACTTAAATGGGCTTTTTAGGACTGTTCCGCGTGGGACGGTCTCTGTAGGCTTCATGGAGGCAATAAATAAAACTGGAACTGTAGGGGTCAGAGGCGGATTTTCATAGGTCTTTATTTTGCCTGAAGTTCCATAGTCTTAAAGCTGACAAATGGTAGAAGTTTGTGGTTTTCTTCTTTTAAATCTTTCTCCAAAACGGATTTGTCATTTCAAGGAGGTACTTCCGCCATTACATCTCACCACATTCTTGGGTGTTACTTCCTCAGCTTAAAACATTTAGCACTTATTATATACTTAAGTACACAGTAGTGGTTGTAGCAACGGCAAACATAAAACGCTTGTTATGTGCAAGGCACTTTTTAAAAGCGTTCTGTTAATTTGCTTACTTAGCCCCATGTGGGAAGTCTTATTCCCACTTTACACATGGGGGAGAATTGATCTTTCCTAAGGTCACATAGCTGATGTAGTTAGAGTATAAACCCAGGCAGTGTTGAGTGGGGAAAGGGTTAACATTAGGCTGGGCGATATCAGGGATCTTCAGGGAGGCAGGCTGCAGCTGCAAGCGGGAGGCTGAAGAAGAAGCGGGGTTTGGGGGGAAAAAAGGGTAAAAGTATTCCAGACCCGCCATGCATGGAGTCTCACAAACTTTCTGATAAGGTCCCCATAGAGTCAGGAACAGAAATCCTCTGTGGCTACCTACTTGGGACCCTACTTGGGCTCTCACTCTAGAGCTTCATACTTTCCCTCAATAAACTCATCGCTTTGCTCACTCTGTTGTCCGGGAGATTCATTCTTCGGCTCCATGAGACGAGGACCAGCATTTTGTCCCACCCTCCTGTAACTGTGTGACTCTAGAAACTTGCTGTAATCCGTGTCATGCTTCTCAGCTAAAGTCAGAGTCACCTGTTGTAGAAAATGTCAGGGGCTGGGGCACTGTAGGATGGCAAGTCTTCGCATCCCAGAACAATCTGGGTTTTGACCTTTGTGGGCTGTGTGACTCTGTTTAGGTCATTTGCCCTCTGTGAGCTTCCATCTGCCGCTCCTATCTCTGAGATGGGCAAGCAAAACCAGGAGAGGGGCTGCAATTGGAGAGAGAGGTGGCAAAGATAAACGGGAAATACATGGCCTTCACCTGTTGCATTGCTAAAGTGGGCTGTCCACCTGGGGGTCAATTTGTGGGCATTTTTGCAACCTACTTGTCTTCACATAAAATATTTTACTTGGTTCTCACAACAACACTGATGAAACATGATCAAGAATTACCTCCATTTTAAAGATGAGGAAGTTAGAGTTCTCGGGGGTGAAAAGCCTTACTAGCCTGAGATTACACACAGTTGGGAATTGATGATAGAATTGCAACTAGACAGGACCATCTCTCTCCACTCAGCCTAATGCCCCGGGTGCTCTACCAGCCTGAGGAGAGATCCTCTCAGGACTTCATTTCTCAGACTATGTATTCATTAAGGCCTCTTCCACTGCTATTTCTCTAAACTGATTCTTCTGTGATTTCTTTGCTTTTGACACATTTAAAAAGGTGATTTGGCAGATTGTATTTTTCCAGAAATGGATGCAACAATATCTTCCTTCACACGTGTTTTCCTACAATGTAATTTGGATAGTCCCCCAACAAAACACGGAGTCTAATTCTTACCCACCTCCTAACCTTGAATCTGGGTAGTTTTATGGTTGCTTTGAGCAATAGAGTATGACGGTAGTGACATGTCCAAGGTTAGGCCATAAATGGGATACAGGTTTTGCCTTTCCTTCCTCCCTTTTCTGGAATACTCATGTTAGGTGCTCTGAGCTATCCTATAAAAAGTTTCACTACCCTGAGGCCACTATGCTGTGAGAAAGCCACAGATGAAGAGGCCATATTTGGGTGCTCCAATAGACAGTCCCTAGTTTTTGAGTCAACCCAGACATGTAAATGTCAGAGCCTTCAGATGATGCCAGCACCCAGCCACTGATTCACCCACAGCCTTCAAGTTTTCCTAGCTGAGACCCAGACACCATGGAGCAGAAATCAGCTGGCCCCACTGGGCCCCACCCAAAGTTCTGACCCCCAGAATCCGTGAGCTTAAATAGTTGTTTCAAAGTGTTAAGTTTTTTTTTTTTTATCCTTCCCTAGGTTTTTTATTATGGTAAAATACCATTTTAACCTTTTTTAAGTGTACTATTCCGTGGCATCAAGTACCAAACCACTAAATTTTGAGGGTTTTTAAATGCAGCAATAATAACGAACAGGCAAGAACCTGTGCCAAATTTAGGATAGGGCACATGCACTGATTTATTAGTAGAGGCTGATTTATTAACACTTGGCTGGGCTCAGTCAGGTGTGTGCATGGGAATACAAGGAATGGGTTTATGTTTGAATATTTGCTTCTGGATCTATTCCCTCTGGGGGCTGCACTCTTAGGAGCCAGCTGCTGCTGTATGATGGTGTTTGGTGCAGAGTGGGCACTTGGTAAATATTTGTTAAGCGAATGAGCAAATTAAATCACAGAAGGTGGACTAGGTCTCGGGTTATTTTTGGCCTGCTAAGCTTACACTCATATACTGGGCTTATTTAAGCCTGACATTCTGCCACTTCAACCCAAGTTGTGAATTCCCTTCAAAAATAATCCAACTGTGGTTGGCATTATTAATTCTTTGGGTTTTTTTTTTTAAGTTTATTTATTTTGAGAGAGAGGGAACGTACTTGTGTGTGAGCAAGTGGGGGAGGGGCAGAGAGAGAGAGAGAGAGAGAGAGAGTCCCAAGCAGGCTCCATGCTGTCAGCACAGAGCCCATCTTGGGGCTTGATCTCACGTTCGTGACCTGAGCCAAAATCAAGAGTTGGATGCTTAACCAACTGAGTCACCTAGGCACCCTGTCATTAATTCTTTGTAACAAGAAATGAAAGCAATGGAGCTTAAGTACCTCTGTTTCCAAGCCTGATTCTTGGGAACACTGATGAGCATATTTGACTCAAAAAAGTCTCTTTGCCAGAGGCCAGAAAAAATGCATGTTGACTATTCTTAGAGCTAAAAGTCCCAAAGGATCGGACCCAGGCCCAAGCAAGGCTCTTATACACTCTCTAGCTCGGTGCCATGTGTAATTAGGATCATAAACATTATATCCAATTGGCTGTGAGTTCTGGGAGGGAAGTGAAGTCTGGGTGCCCTCCTCCCCATTGTACTAGGCCCTGTTTCTTGCCCCTCCTCCAGCTCACCCCACGATAGTAGCTGATGAGGAGTGGAAAGAATAATAACCCTTACCAGTTACCAAGTGCTAGAGGCTTGTGCCACAAACAGATTTTTACAAAGTCAGGTATGCAAAATGTAAATTTTCTTTTCTAGGAGTGAACTTCATTTCCATTTTCATGAGAACAGGAAACTTACCACAGAAGAGTCAACACCTAGCATGGTGTCTGGCACAATTAATGCCAGTGAATATTTGTTGGATAAATTAATGGTTTCAGAGTTCTAAGCTGAAGTCCAGAGTCATCAGGCAACTTTCCCAGCATCACACAGTAAATGGCGAGACACTGTCTTGGCTCCCAGCGCAGAATCTTTCCTCTGTGCCAAAGTTTTCTGGTAGATTCATTCATTCATTCATTCATTCATTCGTCAGGACTGTTTTGGATGCAAGTGACAAGTAATTCTAATTGTCTTAGGCAAGAAATGGAAATTATATGCTCATATAATTCAAGAATCCAGTGACACAAACGGCTTCTGACTCAGCTGGATCCAGGGGCTTAAACCATGTCAGCAGGACTTGACCTCTCCCATCTTCTGTCTCCGTTTTCCACTGTGTTGGCTAATTCTAGGCCTTCAGCACCTTAAAACCTGCAGCATCCTTATGTCTTGCAGCCTTAGCAGAAGAGCACTTGTCTTTATCCCCACCTCTGTCTCCTTTGTCTCCTCGGTTCTGGAATGGTCACTTGCCCATTCCTGAACCAGTAAGTGTGGTCAGGAGAAAGGGATGTTTTACCTGGCTAGCTCTGAGCCATGTGTCCAGCTCTGGAGCCAGGGAGGGAATCGGCCCTTATGTGGAGCACAGGGGTGAAGGTGGGGAAGGGAGCACGCCCTAGAAGAAAATTGGGGTGCTGCTACCAGGCATGGCTGGCGAGAAGGATTGTGGCTCACAACGCTCAGCAAACGTTGTCCCTGCCATTTTTGTGCAGAGTTCTGTTCAGGAAGACAGGGAGCTACGAAGGAGAACGTGTCACAGGAGTTTAGACTCTCACAGAGGACCAGACCTGTAAGTTCAGGGAAAACCAGATAAGATGTGCAAGCAAATGTGGTCACACCAACCTGATTGGGGACTCACTCACCTGTTCACCATCTAGCTACGGGGCAACAGCTGAGGTTTCTGACCATTTAGCTTCCACCAGAAACAGCGTTTCTGCAGTTCTCTGCTCCTTCATGCCACCCCCATCTCCTCCTCTTAGAAAAACTTTTCTCCGCCAGGTTCCAGGAGTAGTTTCCTGTCTCCCCTAGCTCCTGGGTACCACTTCAGTGTTTATCTTGAAGTGAAACTTCATAAGCTTTCTGGCTCAGGTTCTGTCTTGATTTTTGGCTCCAGTCTCTCTAGAGATGACGAGCTGTGTGGTCCTCGGGTCACAGTCCCAGACTTGAGGCTGGCACAGTGTGAACAAGGGTAAGACAAACAGAGAGGTGGCGGGGAGCCAGACGGTGCCCAATCTTGCAGTTCGTGGGAAGGAAGGTGATTAGGGGTATGTGGCAGATGAAGGACTTATGTTTTCGTGTCATTTGATCTCCTGCGTGAAATGCACATATATTGGGGGCAGAGTGACTGCGGGAGAACCACTGGCAGGCTCCTTATGGCTAATCCAGGGGAGATGATGTGGTGTGGATTGGAGGATGGCTGACTCTGGGATCGAGGCAAGTGGGGAAAGACACCATCTCCTGCTGGGAAGGTCTGTAATTAACTGATGCCCATATTTAGGCTACCGCAGACGAGAAGACTGAGGCCAGAAAAAGGATGTGACTGATTCATGACCATGCGTCATGTTGGGCTCAGAGCCCGGGCCTCTCAATATTGGTCGATGTGGTTCCATCTACACCCATGCAGACTCTCATGGCAATATTGGTCTATGTGGTTCCATCTACACCCATGCAGACTCTCTTGGAAGGGGAGGCAGAAATGTGTGCCTAGGGAAGAGTGCACGCTTTCGTGTAATCCACTTGTAATGAAGTCAGTTTCATTCTTGCCATTTCAAGCCTCACTTGGGTGGCACTAACAGAGATTTCTGAAGTGAGGGGGACAGCAAATTGGAGCCAATTATTGACAAGAAGCAGAGAAAGGATCAAAGGTTTTGATCTCCCCCTTCAGGATGCCCAAGAAGAAAGGACATGAGTTTATGTTAAAGGATGTTGAAGATGAGTTCTGGGCTCCTCCAGCCAGCCTTTGCAAGTATCAGTCATCCTACAGGCCATGCTGACCACACACTAGCCACATGCCTGCCTCTTCCATTAGACTGTGTCTGATCTCCCTTACGGTTCCCAGAGCCTGGTGGAGAATCCATGCCAAATAAATATTTTAGGAAGAAGTGGGAGAATGACATCACTGGTCCCCTGATCACAATGGAGTGAATGGAAGGATCAAGTTGTTGCCTGGCTATGAGATTCATTACAGAAGCAGAGAAATTGTCAGGTTCTAATTACACTGTCCATAGCTACAGTGTTTATGTTGTATCATCGTGCGTAACACAGAGTAGGTGCTTAGTAGATATTTACTGAATGAATGAATGACTGAGCGAATGAGTGAAACCTCAGTCCCTCACTTAAGTGCCAAATTCACGCTTATCTAGAAGTTTGGGCCTCCTTGAATGCAGCAGTGTGGCTCCACCTAGTGGATTACGTTTGGAATTTAAACATTTTTCCCCACTTTTTTTTTTTGATGCTTATTTATTTATTTTGAGAGAGAGAAAGAGAGAGAGAGAGAGAATGAGCGAGCAATCACGGTGTGTGTGTGTGTGTGGGGGGGCTGGCATGTGGGCAGAGAGACAGGGAGAGAGAGCATCCCAAGCAGGCTCCATGTTGTCAGCATAGAGCTTGACTTGGGGCTTGATCTCACAAAATGGGTGATCATGACTTGAGCCGAAATCGAGAGTCAGGAGCTTAACCAACTGAGCCACCCAGGCGCCCCTTTCCCCACATTTTTTGAACTGTGTAGCTTCTATGATTACTTACTCCCATTCGTCCAGTTTGGCACAGATCACCAAGTATGACAGCATAGCCCTGCAGGTGAGAGGAGCCTATCTGGAGCTCTGAAATGGGCGATTTGAGAAAGACACTTAGGGGATGGAGGGGGCCAGATAGATGAAGTCGCTTAGAGCAGCTGATGTGTAAGGAACACTAGGCCAGGTATTCAGAGGCCCGTCAGTACTTTGCTGTGTGGCCTTGGGCAACACACTTGCTCTCTCTGAGCTTCGGTTTTATCATCACAACACTGTGTGCCTCTTGTGCTCCTGGGATAATGCACAGATCCCACCACAGTCTCATTGGACATATGGGGACACCACACTGCAGCTGAGGAAAGTGGCTTTAAATTAAGGAGCCCAGGACTCACAGTGAAGGGTCCAAACCAGAATTTGAATTCAGAGCCATATGATTCTAACACCTGTCCTGTTGGCACTGCATCTCCTCTAGATGCTTTCTAAAGCCCTTTTATGGTGCTACGCACACATCTTCTTGAACCTGTGTCTCTCTTTTTGAGAGGCTGTATATCCACAGAGTTACAGTGTGGTCTCTGGAATCCAACTGCCTAAGTTTACTTACATGACCGATTCCACTCACATATCTAGTTATAAGGTATGTGACCTTGGGCATGGCTTCATTTCTCTCCATTTGGGTTTTCCCATCTGTCCAATGGGATTAACAACAACAAAGTATTGAGATCACGTATACGTGTGTGTATGTATATGTATATTTAAAATTTTTTTTTAATGTTTATTTTTTTTTTTGAGAGAGAGACAGAGCATGAGTGGGGGAGGAGCAGAGAGAGAGAGGGAGACACAGAATCCGAAGCAGGCTCCAGGCTCCGAGCTGTCAGCACAGAGCCCGACGCGGGGCTCGAACCCATGAACTGTGAGATCATGACCGGAGCCAAAGTCGGACGCTCAACCGACTGAGCCACCCAGGTGCCCTGTATATGTATATTTAGATTATATATATTATATATCATGCACACACACACACGCTCATAATACTACCCAGGACAAGAACATCCAATAAGTATTTGTATGTTTTAACTATAAGTAAGTAGTTACACATATATAAAAATATATAAGTATTTCTGTGTTTTAACTACTATGCCTTGCCTTTGGACTTTCGCTGCTCCTTCTGACATAGCCTCAGAAAGCTGTACGTTTAGATCTTTAATATTATTCCAAGTAAGCCCTGTTCATAGTCACAGGGACACACTGGTGGGACTGCAAAAAGGAAAGCTTTCACTGTGCCCTTTCCAGGTTGAATCCCATAACAGGACCACCCTGCCTGTAGGGCACTATGAATTAATATATGAAATTTATAGATACTGCAGTTATATTGTACAAATATATTGATTCCATTATTTGGGGGTGGAAGTATTAATTTCTCATTTGCAAATATTTAAAACAAATTGAAATTTTTATAATCTTATTCTTGCCTTTCTTCATTTTTATACCTGGAGCTTCCAAAATAGACGTGACCTTGGTGGGTTTCTCCTGACCTCCCAGAGGCCAAAGTGCTCTATGCTAAAGTACGAAGGCTGGCAAAAGAGTAAATCTTGGAAATCCCCTGGAAGATGAAAATATAAAGCGGGCTCTGCTGTCTGAGGAGGCCCATGATCACCCAGCTGGATGCGGCTGGACTTGGCTCCGGGAGGAGGAGAATCTGAGCTCATTGCTAGAGACTGTGTTGACTTTCCTGTGATCCAGGAAACTATGGGGAAGAAATGCTGACCCAAATTCCTTCCAAACCACCGTGCTGAGCAGTGACTGGAGACCCAAACCCATCTCCCCAGAACAGAGCTTCTCAGCCTTGGCCCTGCTGACACTCGGGACAGGGTAATTCTGTGAGCCAGAGCTTCTCCTATGTACTGTAGGATGTTTAACAGCTTCCCGGCCTCTGCCCACTAGATGCCAGTAGCATCTCTCTCCCTCGGTTGTGACAACTACAAATGTCTCCAGACGCTGCTAAATGGCTCTGGGGGCAAAATCCTTCCCCCTCCCCCCCGCACAAGGCAGTGGCTTGCTAAACCAAGTCCTAGTCATGTGGTTAGTGCCCCTGGTCAGATATTTTTGCTGAAGGCCATGATGATGGTTTGTGTACAGAGAGGTAGCTGAAGTGGGAGGTTGGCCTTGAATTATCTAGATAATTGATCAATTCTCCTTCTCTATGCTGCATTGTAGGTAAAGCCTTGGTCTCCTTGGGATGAAAAGGTCACGTTTCATTAATAGGGATGTAGAAACAGAACCTAAGGACTGAAGTCCTAGGAGTTTGGGGCACTCTGTAAAAATCACAGTTTTTTCTTATAACCTTCATGCTCTCAAAGACATTTCTGAGAAAGCCATCTCAGACTGCCACATGGTCCCCTCCGTGTACCATTCAAACATCGTTTTTCAAGCCTTCACAATTCTTTCTGTCTACGCTCTTCTCTATTCCTGCCCGTCGTGGCCTGTCTGTCCCACTTGGGACACAAGCTGCTTTTGGCACACCGGACCCAAGTGTATGTGGTTTTACAAACAGCCCTTAACTTTCTGTTAACTTTCTGTTAACATTTTCCCCCAGAGTGGAATGACTTTTATCTAATGCTTGATAAAGAGTGGAATGGTTTTTATCTAGTGCTTGATAAAGAAGCTAATTCCTAAAGTTGTCAGCAGAAACAGGTGGCCGGAAATAGTGATTGCGGGCACACCGTTCCAAAGCTTTTGACACAACGTCCCCCCTGGTGAGAGACAGCAGGAAAGAAGCGGCAGAGGGTAAGGTAATTCACCAGACATTCACCGGCAGCTGGAGAAACACCTCCCACGTCTAGTCAGGGGAGAAATTGTTGGCGGGAGAAGAATGCACAATTGAGTCTCTGAAACTCTCAGAGAACATGGCAGTCTTAAAGTGACTCATTATGGCCTAATGCACAAAACAGCCTAAGGATCTTCTCCCACAGCCCACCCCGCTTCTCCCCGGGTCCTGATCCTCTTTTCAGGCATGTTTTCAGTGTCCTTAGGAGACAGAAGGGCCTATGGCAGTCACAGCCTTTCTCAGACCCTCCGTGTGCTCAGCAGTCGTCTGGGCCTCCGGTTAAAATGCAGATTCCAGGGCAGGAGGTCTGGGGGAGGGGGTGAGATTCTCCCTTCCCAACAAACTGCCAGGGAGGTCGATGCTGCTGTCTGTGGACCCCACTTTGAGGAGCAAGGGAGCAGAGCACGTCTCTTAGGAAAGGCCACAGATGCTTACATGGATGGAGGAGTGGCGGTGGAGCAGAGAGAGTGCCTGCCTTGCCCCCAGGTGCCAACAACAGCGAGGGCCACTGAGACGTGGGGCTGGCGCTTGGTTCCTGAGCCAGGGTTCAAGTCTCTGCTGGGCTGTTTCTCTTCTTTGAAATAGAAGAGGCCCCAGAAGGAGCAGCAGCTGGGCTGTAGCCTCTTCGCTGGACAGTTTAAAGGACTTTACCCAAACAGAGAACTCAGTTTGTGTCCCATCCGACCTACCGGCTGCCTACTACTTGGCTTTAACATGTGCGTATGTGACATCGGTGCAGGGAAGCGACCCCCACACGACAGATTCTAAACAAGGCCAGATGGTCTTCCTCAAGTCTGACGCTCCCGAAAGCCACACGGCTGACCCTCCAAATCCATGGCCCAGACCGTATGTTGTTCAATGTCCTGACTTCCCGCTGCCTCGACGACACCAGAGCTAGCTACCTATCTCCTGGTTTTACGAACACAAAACAAAACACAACCCAGGTCTGTCCCGGGCTTTCTCAGTCTGCTCCTGTGCTCTGCTCCCTTGAACATACCCACGGAAGGTGAAGATGCTGTGTGCATAGTATGAGACGGGAGCAAACAGAACCGGGTTGCAGCTCAAACTGGCTCATTAAAGAAAACACAACCCGACAACCCTGGAAAAACTGAGGGTCCTGAGCTTGAGGACTTTCTGGTGGCTTATTTTTGTGCTTCTGGAAGGTTGCAGCTGAAAGTGAAATTTGTTTCTCTAGCACCGTGGCAGGAGAAAGCAAACAAACATCTTGTCCTCTGTGGGGAGGCTGCTAGAAGAAGCCGGGTCCATGCACTGCAGGCAGAGGCCACGGGGTTCACCTTCTTCCCCCTCAGGAGCGAACGAGGGAGGCCTCGCTTTGCAGGCTCTGGGGGCCTTTCCTCTTTTAAAAAGCTGGATGGGGGCGCCTGGGTGGCTCAGTTGGTTAAACATCCGACTCTTGGTTTCAGCTCAGGTCATGATCTCATGGTCCATGAGTTCGAGCCCCGCGCAGGGCTCTGTGCTGATAGGGCAGAGCTTGCTTGGGATTCTCTCTCCCTCTCTCTGCCCCTCCCCTGCTCACATGCATGTGAGCACGTGCGTGCTCTCTCAAAATAAATAAATTAAAAAAAAATGCTCTATGAAGTTGTTGAGTGTTTGAGGTCCTTCTCAGCTCTAACAAGGGACTAAAACACAAACCTCCCACATTCAGATTATTCCCTGTGGTTGTGTTAATGCTGCTCCCTGCATCCCGGGTTGACAGAGCACGGATCTGGGAGGCCAGGAGATGCCCCCTAGGTGTGTGTGTCCCTGGTTCAGTGATGCCCATCACTGAGCTGCTGTTTGCGGGCAAACTCAGCCATTAGGAAACCTCCCCCTGATGCTGTCTCTACTTATCAGCAAAACAGAGGGACCCAGGCTGGTGGGAACTTGGCCCCATAAAAGCGAAAAACCTGAGACAGGAAACATGTGGACTCAGAGGCGCGATGGACCAAACGTGTCTCCTGTCTGACTCCTGGCCTCACTGAGCATGACCTTGACAATCAGGGCCCATCTGCCAAAGAGGTGTGGGGTTGGTGGTGGTAGGGGTGGTGGTCACTTCACACCAGGAGTCGGCCAGGCAGCAAGTCTGTCCCCAGGCTGTGTCTGTGTGTCTGTGTGTCAGGTCCCCTCGAGGGACCCAGTTACCTCTGTCCCCAGTGACAGTCAAGACCCATTAAATATTGGCCCATCTGAACTGAACTCAACACCCCTGTCTCGCCCAAACAAAACTCACGCACACACAAAACTGCATGTAGAGGAAGCTGACCTTGGCATAACAGCTCACCACAGATGCGCACGATTAACCTTCCCCTGAGCCCGGAAAGCTTTTTCTTCCTCTTCTGAATATGTGTCTGAATGGTCATTTTTTTTTAAAGCAGCAGAGAGGAGAAAAGCATTTCATTCCCCTACCTCCCTGGAAAGGAAGCATCTTATTTGTTTTTTCAATTAAAATTCTTGTCTTCCTTTTTCAGATTTTATTTTTAAGCAATCTCTACACCCAATGTGGAATTCGAACCCACAACCCTGAGGTCAGGATTCACATGCTCCATGGACGGAGCCGGCCAGGCGTCCCAAAAGGAGGCATTTTAAACAAAGAGGATGGTGAAGGGTTAGAGCTTGCTCATTAGTCAAGCTAACACAGTCTGCACTCAATCCCAGCACTGCATTTACTTTTCGCCTTGCCGTCTGCACCTCAGCTTCCCTATCTGTAAAATGGGAATACAAATCCCTATCATAGAAGAGGATGGAGATAATAATGCATACAAAGCGCTGGGTACAGTGGCTACCACATGATAGATGCTCAATAAACGTTAGTTCTCACTGTGATGTCCGAGTCAGAGCAATGTTGGATTTTACTTGTTTTCATATTTGTATACACTGCAGGGTGTCTTTCCACAGCAGGTATGTACAGGATTGAGCCGTGGCGGGCCTTCATCTGTCAAGATATCATTCTCTAAAGCCAACCCTGTCCTTACCTGCCAATTTCTGCCCTCATCGATGTAAAAGAAGGACTGGAAATGACATTTCAGTCAGAGAAGCATCTCGAAGCAGCACACAGAGGTATGATGCTCGGCACTGTTTCCATTGCCTCTGGGACGAGATGTGGCAGCCGGCTGACAGTCACCTAGTAGAATAGAATTCCCTACCGGAGAGCTCAGAGCAGGAGATGAACAAAGGGCTGGGGTCCCTGGGGGCTGCAGGGAGTGAGGCTGTCAAGGCAGTGTCATGAATTAAACTGGACCCTAGTGTGGTAGAAGGGGAGCTGTTCGGCTGCCGTGGGCAGGATGCTGACAGAACCTCTGCTGGCCTCCGGGGACCTGAGGCTGCCGGTAAGGCTGAGGTGGGGTAAGCCAATCAGCCTTGAGACTGGTGGCAGTCGCCCCAGGGCAGGAGCAAACCCAGCTTCCCTCCTGCTTCTCCCTGCCTGGTGAACAAGGTGTGCTGCGTTTTGACACAGCCCTCCCTCTCACATGGCTTCAACCACGCCTCCTCTCTCCCACCTGCTGTGGCAACACAGTGACATCCCCATTCTATAGGAGGGAAGACGGAGGCTGGAAGGGAGGGGCTCACTCACCAGGCACCTGTGGCCAAACTAGTGCACGACTCACGGTTTTTCTCTGTCGAGTCTGGTTTAAAAAATGCACAACGGATGCAGGGTTGACATGTGCAATTTCACATACCTGGGTTTCATTCTACTGTCAGAAATGGCCCTTCCCTAACTTGATTGCTTTACTGAAATCCATTTTTTTTTTTGCCTTTATAAAAAGAAGTCCCATTTTTCAGTAACTGAATTGCTCCTAGCTACTTTTTCTCTCCCCCAGCTGGTGAGGTTTTGTAGACCATTCCTCTTCCTCCTGTATTCGATAAGTAAGAGTAGTGAATTGATCAGCTGCCTCACTAACATGATGAGGATAAATGGGGTGGCAGGCTTTAATAAAATGCAGCAGTGGCAAAAAATGAAGGCAGGGAGGTCATCACAAATTCTACGTAAGGAGGTCATCACAAATTCTATATCAAGATTGATTGGTTTTCTGAGGCCAAATAGATGGATTAATATCAGAGGGAGAGAACTGATAATGACAATATCTGAGTTGTAAGGACCTTTAAATTCTACCCCCCCACCCCCGCATTTATTGCTTGAATCTCTATCAAGTGGTTGGCCAGTGTTTTTATTGAATGCTTCCTGTGGTGGGGAACTCACTACCCCTGTGTCATCTCATTCCATCTTTGGAAGGCTTTGCTCTGACTTTTAAACGTTCTTATTTATGCTTTGATGAAATCTGAATCGTTGAAGAGTGCATCATTAGAACAGCTCTAATCCCTGCAGCCATACTGAGTGAGGCTAATTCTTATCTACAAAACCTCTCTGGTTATTTTCTTCTGATGAGTCAGTGACCTTCATCAAGTGTAGGGGACATCTGTCAAGTTCATGGCTACCCCTCCTCTTTCTCCATAGGAATGCCGTGGTATTTGTCCTGTCTCCCTAATGCAACAATAAGAACCGAAGCCCCCAGCCACGCCCACAGCTAAGCACAGTCACGTGACTGAGGTTCTGCCAATCGGATGTACGGGAATGAAACTCTGATTGAGAAGCAGCACGGTGAAGGAATAAGTGGAGGTGGAGGCATCGCTCTTTGTGGCCGTTTGAATTCCTGAGCCAGGAATGGTGTTGGTGCTTGTGGCAGGAGCAGTCACGGAAATCAAGTTCCTGGTCACTGTGGAGCTGCCATCATGGATTTCTGCTTTCGTAGCATTTGGTGGCAGCAGTGACTTTATCGGGCCTTTCCTGTGTCATGGCTTGTAAGTTATTCCTAAAAGCCCTGCCTTTATTTGAGTTTTCTTTTTTTTTTTTTTTTAAGTTTCTTTATTTTGAGAGAGAGATCAAGAGATCGTGAGCGGGGGAGGGGCAGAAAGAGAGGGAGAGAGAGAATCCCAGGCAAGCTCCACACTGTTAGCGTGGAGCCTGATCAGGACCCCATCTCAGGAACCATGAGATCATGACCTGAGCAGAAATCAAGAGTCAGATGCTTAACCAGCTAACGCTCTGCCTTTAACATGATTTCTCTAGCCCATCAACAATTGTATGAGTTGTCTAATATCTTTGAATAAATCCCCTTTCTTCTTAAATTAGCCACAGTTGCTTGCTGCTGGGAACCCTGACTCATACAGGCCCTAAACCGAATGTACCACTCCAGGAGGGATCTCTGCAGTGCAGAGAGGAGCACCATCACCTCCTTATTCTAGTGATCATGCTCCTATTAATGTAGTCTATAGCTAAATGAGCTCTTGTAAGCAATGATATCACATAGCTGATTTTCATTAAACTCCCTGGTCAGTTGAAACCCTCACATGTCAGGAGTACAGACAGATTCATTCCCTTGTCTAAGGAATTTCTAGAAAAAAAAGACTTTATGTACTTTCTTATTATTTTCTTATTATTTGTTCAACAGAAAACAATGTCTGAGCGTCCCCCAACGATATTTAATGTGTGAGGGTGACTCCTTTGAAGTACTGGAAATGCAGTCATTCCCTTGACAAGGAAAGAGTAATTATGGATAAAATCTGCCCCTCTTTCTTCTTGCCACCCACTCATTCCCCACAGCAAACGACAGACAAGTCTCAAGGTCACCCAGCAGCCATTTCGAACCAGATGCTTCACTCATCCCATTCCACCATCAAGGTAATTTTCATGAAGGTGGAAGAGACAGCTGTCTTTGATTGTCCCTTCTTGATCCTCCTGTGTGTCCCTGCCACTCTCAGGAGGCCTTTGGGAGTGCAGAAAGAAGTCTCTTAAAAACAGTCTTACAATAAACAAGAGTTTTCTTCTTTGCTTCTCTGGCCAACACAGTAGGGAAAATGAAAACCAAAGCGGGAGAGGTTGGGTGCTTTAAGTCATAACAGGGAGGCGGGTCCCACATCAGTAAACACCCGTGAAATAAATACATTTGATCTGGACTAAAAGCAGACCAGGAAAAGTGAAGGTGGAGTGTGTGAATAATTCCTTAGGTTTGTGTGAATAATAAACACTCCACCTAGGAAAATAGAACTTGAAATGATTTCCCCAGATGTATTCCTTATTTATTTTAAAAGTTTTTTCATGTTTATTTTTGAGAAAGAGAATGAGAGAGAGCATGAGCAGGGGAGGGGCAGAGAGAGAGGGAGACAGAATCCGAAGCAGCCTCCAGGCTCCAAGCTGTCAGTCAGTACAGAGCCTGATGGGGGGCTCGAATCCATGAACTGTGAGATCATGACCTGAGCTGAAGTCGGATGCTCAACCGACTGAGTCACCCAGGTACCCTCCCCCCCAGATGTATTCCTAAAATGTCTTCATGGTCTGGGATGAAAGGAAAGGCTCATAACAACCCACAAGGTTGAGATTCCAAAGAGGCAGGTGACAAGATGAGAGCCACGGGTGAATTCTGGCAGCAGAAAGGATTGGAGATGAATCTGTGACTTCCATCCTTGACACCTTTGCTATGGGAAGGGTGGTCCCTGGATGGGCATCATGAGCACTGCCTAGATGCTTATTGGAAATGTGGCAGCACAAGCCTGACCCAGCCCTAGTTAATCAGAACCTGCATTTCAACCAGATCCCCAATGATGCGCATATAGAGTGAGTCTGAGAAGCACTTCCCTACACCATCCGTGAGATGTTTGGAAAAGTCAGTCAATGGTAGAAGGACCTCACTGCACAGCTGAAAGACCATTTAGACCAAGTGAGAGCGGTGGTCCTCCATGATCCATCACTGACACCGAAGTGCTGGACTAACAGCACAGAACGGTCGCACCCGGATGCTGCAGGATGAGAAAGTCCTGTCCAGCTCTCAGGAGACGTCACTGTTTTCTGGGAGCTATGGATGGAGAATCAGCTGCCAGAGCCAAGCTGTCTCACCGCCATACTTCCTGACATGCACGTGCATTTCATTAAAAGGAGAGGAGACACTGGGGAATACAACTCAGCAAGAAAAAGGAACCGACCCCTGATACACGCAGCAGCATCCTTGGATGGATCTCAAGGGCATTGTGCTGAGTGAAGAAAGCCACTTACTCTACAGTTCCATTTATAGGACAGAACTATAGAGGTGGAGCTCATATCTGTGTGGCTGCCAGGGGCTGGGTTGTATGAGAGCAGGAAGGGGGTGGGTGTGACTAGGAAGGGGTAGCACAGGGACACCTTTGTGGTGTAGAACAGTGATTGTGGTGGTGGTAAAATGGATTTATACATGTGATAGAATGGCGTCGAACTGGACACACGCATTGTTGCCAATGTCAAGCTCCTAGTTTTGATATTGTACTAGAGATCCTTAAGATGCAGTCATTGACAGGGAGTGGGTGAAGCGTACAAGGACTTCTCTGTACTATCTTTGCAACTTCCTATGAATCTGTCATTATTTAAAAACAAAAAGTGAAAAGAACAAAACAAAAAGGAGACGGTGGTCATGGGGCTATGATTTGGTGAGATGCATCCTCGTAGTAAAACATCCTTGGGGCCTTGTTGTAAGGCTTTTACTGGGTTTCTTGCTTTTTTTTTCTTTTTTTTTTTTTTTACCCCAAAGACATTGTACACTGAGCTCCCTTTTCCTAAGTCCTCCTGGATGCCATCTGGAATGTTTTATCACCCTAAATGGTGTTACCACAAGGTTCTGATACGTGAGCGTAGCAAGAAGAGTGTGACATGTCCAGTCTAGGCTCACAGAACATCAGCTCGGAAAGACTTTCATTTAGAGTTGAAGAGACAGGTGCAGAGTGGAGAAGAGGCCTGTCCAAGGTCACCAAGTAGCCAACAGCAGCAACAGGACCAAGGGCAGTATCCGCTGCCCAGTGCAGAGCCCCTTCATACCACCACCCCCCTCTCCCCCGGCAACTCTTCATCCCAGAGGTTCGAGGTGGCATTAAAATTCAGAACTCATCCGAGGTTAACTCTGAACAGCAACATCCAAAGAACGCATCAACGGCATCAGGGCATCTCTTTTAATTGCCTATTCACGCAGACAGATTGTCTTTTCATTTTCGGAGCTAAACTTGGAGGCACGTCCTTTCATAGGGCACTTGTTATCCCACTGCCTCATCAGTAATGGGAACTAATGTGCAACGTGATTGCTGAGTACAAATTCTATTTTTTCCTACCAAGCAGGAAGTTTAAAATCTGCGGGGTTATTTTTAAAGGGGGTGAAAAAATAGGCATCGTACCAGCTTCCCAATGGTCCTGTCCGAAGGCACCTGCTGCTTTATTCAAGGCATTGGCCAGGTTGGGAGGATGAAGTTTCACCAGGGGGATTTCTGGGTGGAAGGGTAGGAGAGGAGTGTCCACACACTCAAGTGGCAGGAAAGGATGTGGGCTGGCTGCTGGTTTGATGAGGACAGCGACCCCAGATTTTTCTGGAGTTGACATTCGGTATTGGTTTCCTTTGGGGATTTGTGGCTACCTACCTTCTCTTCAAAGAGCCAGGGTCCCCAGCCTTGGACTGAGAGTTGGGCCAGTAGGTCTGTCGCTGCTTGGTCATTTGTGGGACAGCCTTGGACTTATGCCATATGAGTCACAGAAATGTGAGTCTCACGTTTCTGAGTAGATGAGGAGTTTGAGGAGAGCGAATCCCCACAACCCTAATATTTAACAAATATAGTAATAACATGAAAGTATTTTTAGTACTAACATTTAGTGTTTACATGAAAATATTTTGTGTGAAATATTTATAGTACTTATATGAAAGAAATCAAGTTGAACTTGGCTTCCATTGACTTAAACATTTCTTGATCACTCACTTTGTGTGAGGCACCATGCTAGGAAGTAGGATTGCAATCGAGCTGTTTTGGGGGGAATTTCTCCATATCCCTTGGAATAAGTAGTACAACCCTAGAGATCACACACCTCCGTGGGTTGCTGCAGAATGGCTACAGTAGAAAGTTCTAGAAACAAAGGGCAAAATTCTTAACCTTCCCTTCCTTGTGTGAATCATCAGTTTCTCCTTCCCTCTGCTTAGTTTTAGAAGTTTGGGAATTACTTTCTCTGCTACTAACTGTGTAGGACCTGTGCAAACTGTCTCGCTTAATCTTTCCAATGACCCTTTTTTAAATATTTTAGAGAAAGAAACGTGGGTGGAGGGGTAGAGAGAGAAGGAGAGAGAATCCCAAGCAGAATCCACGCTCAGTACTGAGCCCGACACGGGGCTCGAACTCATGAACTGTGAGATCATGACCTGAGCCGAAAGTAAGAGTTGGATGCTTAACGCTTAAC
This sequence comes from Neofelis nebulosa, assembly GCF_028018385.1. NCBI lineage: Eukaryota > Metazoa > Chordata > Mammalia > Carnivora > Felidae > Neofelis > Neofelis nebulosa. The sequence continues at coordinate 15,033,227 of NC_080789.1, forward strand.
TGACTGAGCCAGCCAGGTGCCCTGAAACCAATTTTTCAAAAGAGAAGAACAAAAACTAGATGGAGTGACTCATCCAATATCTCGGTTCCAGTCAGGGGCTGTACTGGCTTCGTTATGTGAAAGTTTCCAGACTTGCATCGGAGCCTGAAGCCTGGCAGTGGTGAGCATCTCCCTGACTTGAACCCTCACGCCAAGAAGCCCAGGAAACGGTCTTGGAAAGGGTGTCTGGTAGGGCTGGTCGGAAAGGGAGTCAGAAGTGGTGGGAAGCGGATACTTCCGTGCCTGTCCACCTGGGACTCAAGCTAGTGACTGGCAAGGCGAGGGGAGGAGGGAGCGAGTGCTGAATTTGAAGAAGACAGGGAACCCAGGGCTGGTGAAATAAAAGTTTTTCTCAAGCTGCTGTCTGGGACGCTGACCCGATTATCCATCCTGCCAGCGCACGCTGCCTGAGGTCAGTGAAACACTGCTCAGCCACAGAGCCTTGATAACACAACCCTGGATGAGACGACGCCCGGCTGGAGTAACACTTTTTGCCTCGGGCTTCACAGGAACAAACAACGTGAGCAGGAGAAACAGAATCCCAGAACTACAGACTCTCAGGGGCGGAGATCTTAGAAGCCCTTCCTCTAACTGGACCCTGAGGTGTGCCTACGCTGTCTTCCAGCTTCTGCCTCCTATGATGGGCGCTCCCACCTTGTTCCCCCATTTTGGGTGCATGGGTGACATTTAAATACAGTACAGAGAAAACGAATTACACGTGTGCGCATTGGGGGCAGAAGCCAAGTCGAGGCCCTTGTGTTTATTCAAGTGGCTGCTCAACCACCCTCCTTCCAGTTCCTCATTGTAATGGAAGCAGTAGAAGGAGCTTTGTGGCTGGCTCCTGTCTCCCACAGGACTCATCCTGTCTCCCCCCAAGATGCTAAGGGCCTCGGATGCGACAGGCTTCACTGAAGACCAAATGACAACGCTGCCCATCGACAAGTAAAAGACAAACGTGGCAGCATACGCTTTATCTTTGCAAAAAGAATAAATCAAATGGTGTACTCACCCTGAGGCTACACAGGATGCACAAAAATAAATCGACCTTCTGTTCTCCCGGCCTCAGAGTTCTGGCCCCTGGCACACGGATGCTTTGGTTGTTTCTTAAAGAAGAAATGGAACTTGGCTGCTAAGCAGGGCTGGGCATTCTGGGGAGGGGCTCGTGATGTCAGTTGTCTACCGGGCCTCACTGGCCCAGGTCTCCCCGCCCCAGCTTCCCGTAGTCCCTGTGGATGATCCAGGGGGATTCATCTCCACCCAGACCTGAGCTGGGCCCAGGCTGGGTGAGGAGCCAGAGTGGATCAGGTGGGGACTTGGTTTGACCTCAGTGATGACAATACCCAAGGGGAGAGCCGCTTGCCCTGCTGTGACCCCCACCCCAGAATGCCACCACCATCCAGAAGCATCAGGTCATGCTGGCCCTTGATGGGAGCCAAACCATGTGGGCAGAACTCGTTTTTCTCCCATCTTCCCACCCCCACAAAGCTTCCTCGTGGCACACAAATGGCAGCCAGAACTCCACTCTCTGCAGGCGAATTAGCTCTCTGCATTAGGCAAAGTGGCACCTGTCAAGTCCTCCAAGGGTGGCACCCGGAGGTATATGCAGACCCAGGGGACTCGAGCCTGCACAGCCAACCCCTGGTTGACGGAGTGGACAGGTGGCGGCCCCTACCTTTTTTACCTTGTATCTCCATTTTCCTCGACTTTTTCTGCACGGCCACCTTTTCCAATCTTTTAACTGAACGAAGTTCTCAGGCTCCCCCTGTTGGGTAAAGAGCTCACTCGTACCATACACACGATGCACGGCTTGGGAAAATCATTTAATGACAGAGAAAGCACACCAAACTAGAACAGAAGCCCGTCAGGACTGGCCGCTGTACAAATCGAAGCCCAGAGGCCCCAAACTAGCACTAGACATTCACAGGGGGAAGTCAGTCGTGGTGAAGGGAACATCACGCAGCATTTCTGAGGACACAAAGGAGGCAGGAGGCAGCAGAGACTCACGCACGTGCTGTGTGTATCTGTAACTTGGACTCCTCTGCAGGCAGTTTTTTCCTGTCTTTTTTTTCTCCCTTCTTCATTTGATTGTAGGGCCTGCGGTGGTTTGCAAATGACCAAGTTGAAGAGAGGCCTCATGTATCCAAATCACGTGAGAGCCGATGTTGGAGGCAGATGTGGCCCAGGAGCTGCTCCAGGGATCACACCCATGTAACCTGGCCTCAGTCCTGTGAACAGTGGCTCAGGGAGCATGACAGCAGCTCTTTTAGAATCTGGGGTCTGTGCACAACTTCCCAAAGGCATGCTAGGAAATAGGGTTACCAAAGAAACTTTGCCAACCCCAAAGGGCAAAAGTCATTCTCGTTTCTATCTAGGTTTCCAAGGAAAGGACAAGAGAAAAAGGCAGCAACTGAAAAACTATTTGGAATATTGTGGCACTTCACCAATCTCTTTTGCTTATAATATATGGCAGAGAAAACGGAACCCTGTCGATAGGAACTTTCATCAGAGATAACCCTATACTGTACATTCTCAGAATACAGAAAGAATCCTTCCTATCATACATATTTCATCTTTAAAAATAATCTAACATAGTCATATTCTCTGGCTAGTAGCAAACTATTAACATCTTTTGAGAGTACAGAGAAAACTTTGGGATTCATAGTAAATTCTTGGACGTGCGCGCCCCTCCCGCCCCTGATCAGCATCATCTATGAACACATGTCTGCTAAAGCATCCCAGAATCATTGTTAAAGGAAAGGAATATGTTACAGTTTCACCGAATGGATTTTTAGCAAGAAGTGATGAAACATTTTTACCTTGGCAAAAATGAAGCACAAACATAATGTTTCACTGGCTCGGGCCCATGCAGATGCATGTTTGTTACGTGGGGCTGTTTTACTGTCACCCCGAAATCACAATTAGCATGCAAGTTGTTTTCAGCTATTGAGTTAGAGATAATTATTGGCAGTGCACCTCTTTTGTGTAACCATGATCACTAAGGCAAGATTATTATTTCACTTTGTATAGAATATCAGCAGTATCTTGTCAGATGCATGTTTATACGGTATAGACCTGCGACTTACTGTTTTTTTTTTTTTAAAAAAACCAAAACTCAAAACACAGATCCCTAAACACGATTCAATTGAAAATGAACTGTTGCGCTTTTAGAAATAGATTTTTAAACTACAAGGCTGCCCTGTTTTTGTTTTGTTTTGTTTTTTTATGAACATTTTAAAAAGTTCCCACCCCTAAAAATTTGCCAAATTATTTCTTCATTATTGGTAACAGTCTCACCAATTTGCTACCACGGTTGACTCTCGTTGAGCTGTAGCTGCTAAGGTCCTTGATGTGAGCACAACACTCTCTGGGGTCGGAACAGTTCAGTTCTCCAACTGTCCACCTGCAACCCGAATGACCTTTACTCCTCAATTCATCCATTTAACAGTGGTCCCGGCAACGGGCATCCAAGGGACCCAGGGGTGCTTTCGGATGGGGTTGGCTTGGCTGTCCCATGTTGACCTTCAAGCCCTGGACCCCACTGCAGATCTGATCTGCAGACCAGTGGAATGTCCTTTGTTTCTCAATAGGAACACACAGGAGCTGGAATTGCTTATTCAAGAAAAGCTCGGGCAGGAGAGGCAGCTCCTTGGCCTAGCCAAAAACAGATGCCAGGTGAACTTTGTATGTGTTTGTGTGAAGCCAGTGCAGCAGCAGAACTGGAAAGTCCCCAGGGGACTGTTCCCTGCGCTGGACGTTTCATACAACAGAACCTTTGGAGGATGACAAGTGGATTGACTGAATCCTGATGGCCAACGTCCTCTGTAAGTCCTGGAGCACATCCTGGCCCGTCCCTTCACCATTTTTGTCATAGAGGAGCTGCTTGAACGCTTCGTTTTCGATGAGGACCATCATGTTTTTGAGAAAGTAGCCTTCGCAATACGCGGAAAGCTCTGTGACTCCAAGAAACTGTGGAGGGCAAGAGGAAGCAGGAGACGGTTATGTTTCTGAAATGCACCTGGCTGCCTGCACAGCTAATAATGGTGAACACCTATTAAGGCAGATTGACTACAAAAATGGCCCCGATTCTCTAGCCTTTGCTGTATTCACCCTCATGGGACAAGACTTGGCAATTTCTCTCATGAGAGGGTTGGAGTCCATTTCTTCACTGCTTGGCCTTGTGACTTGCTCGGGCCAACAGAACACGGCAGAAGCCACAGTTGCTGATTCTGAGCTACCTTCAAGTGGCCATGTCTGTGCTTCTGCACTCTTGCTCAGAAACCTGCCTCTGTCACGGGAGCAAAAGCCCTGGTTAGCCTGCTTGGAGGGTTGGCGGCTCCATGAAACTGAGAAGAGAGAGTGACAGGGTCCAGCCACGGTCAACAAAGCCAAGCACAGCTGACCAGACAGCTGATGTCAGAAGCAAGGCCCATGGAGACCAGAAGAAACTTCCAGCTGTCCCGTTGACTCATGTGCCGAAGAAGGGTTTACTGTTTTATCCCCTGGGTTCTACGGTTCTTTGTTGTGGCTGTAGACAACTGGGACATGAATGGAGTTGCAGACACAGCTCTATGCTCTTGGGAGTATTGTTAACCTGTTTGACTGTCACAGCAACCCCGAGTGGGCACTGACTACCAATTCTCTGTATTTAGAGCAGTGGTTCTCAACCAGGGGTGATTTTTGCCCAGGGGACGTTTGGAAAAGTGTGGAGAGGATCTGACTGTCACGACTGGGTGGTGGCGGTGATGTGTGTACTATTGGCATCTAATGGGTGGAAGCCAGGGATGCTAACATGCCACGATGCACAGGACAGACTCTGCAGCAGAGAATCCTGTGGCTCAAGCTGGCAGTGTTGAGGCTGAGACACTGATCTAGAGATGGGGTTCCTCACAGACTGAGCCGATAAGGAAGGGATTACGTTGACCTAGCTCACCTTTATAAGCCCAAGCAGAGGGCTTGACAGATGGCAGACACTTGGTAAGTTGTTTGTTGAATGTATGAGTGAGCAGTTAACTCTCAGAATAATGAACAAAAAGTGAACATTTACTGGGGGCTTACAATGTGCCAGGCACCTTGGTAGGCACTTCAAGTACATCATCTCCTTTAATCTTCAACTTCCCTGAAGGAAGGCAGATTACCACCTCCAATTTACAGATGAGGGAACAGACAAGAGTGTAGGTTACAAAAAGTCACACAGCGTGTCAAGGGCAGAACCAGGAACTGAATCCTTAAGGCTGTGTGCTTAACCATTAAGACACTGCCCCCATTCTGACACCATTAATCAGAGGCCAGGTATTCAGCCTCATGTGTGCGTGGTGGAGGAACTCACGTTCGAAGCAAAGAAGTAAATGCGTATATGTGGGCTGGCTGTCTTCAGATCTTTTCTACAGTTTCCAAAGTCCCTCTATGGCAATGAACTGGAAGCTCAGAAGTTCTTAAGTGCTCCTTGAGATAACATCCCACTGCTTTATTTAAATGTTGATTTATTTAAATTATCCAAATGCTGAATCATCCTTCTGAACTATCCTGTCCTTTAAACAAGAGATGTGGAACACCTGGGTGGCTCTGTCGGTTATGTGTCTGACTCTTGACTTCAGCTCAGGTCATGATCTCGCGGTCCGTGAGTTCGAGCCCTGCGTCGGGCTCTGTGCTGACCGCTCAGAGCCTGGAGCCTGTTTCAGATTCTGTGTCTCCCTCTCTCTCTGACCCTCCCCCGTTCAAGGTCTGTCTCAAAAATAAGTAAACGTTAAAAAAAAAATTTAAAAAAACCCAGAGATGCACTTAATTGTTAGATGGGAAATGATAATGAGGCAGTGCTAACAGGGCTATGGTGGAACGAGCTGGAACACCTGGGTTTGAGTTGGGGCTCACCCACCTCCCTCAATATGTGACCAGGACTGGGCCACTTGGCCTCCAGCTTTAGGTGCATCATTTTCAAAATAAGAATTATGACACCTGCATCCCAGACCATGATTCTGCCGTTTGTCACACTTAGGAGAGATAGGTTAGGAATGTAGTTAAGGGATGGGCTTCTGGCTTCTGGGATCCTGCCCTGCCCCCCTCCCTGCCCCAGATTTACCACTAAGCTATTGGCTGTTGGGCAATTTATACAATCTCTCTTTGCCTCCAAACTCCTATCCATAAAATGGGGTTGATGATAATACCTACTCAACAGTCTGTTGTTGCGATTAAAATGAGATAATGCATGGAGTGACAGAACAATGGTCAATTGGGAGTCAGCACTCACTCAATATTAGTTGTCATTATAAATGTAAACTATTTATCACTCTCCTTCTCACCAACTGGTATCCAGTGACCCTCATGCACAAAGTAGGTGGCCAGGCTGGGAAAAAGGGAACTGACTGTGTCTATAGAACCTAGCCCAGCTAACGGACCAAGCTTGTGGCAATGAACTCACTGACACCATTCATTGAGCCAATGGCAACTGTATGTATAAAAACCACGTGCAACCTTGGGTACGTGAAATCACTTTTCTGTGCTTCAGTTTCCCCAGCCACAGAATGAATGGCGTGACTCAGAGGGTACCATGATCTTCAGTGCATTTAGGAAGCAGACACACCAGGTAATTATGCAGTCTCTGAGAAACTTAGAAGACGTGGTGAGGTTTATCAGGCAAGAGGGCTTGTTACCACCCAGGGTTCCCATAGCTGCACAGTACCCTGAAGTTGGGAGAGATCTTAGGATTGCTTTCATTCTTTCAACATGAACCCTGACATTAGAGTCACAGAGTACAAGCCCTCATCGTACAGGTGGGGAAACTGAGGCTCAGAATCGCCTATCTTTGATTCTGTGGACACAGAGAGCACTCCCCTTGACCACACCTGGCCACTTGCTTTGTATATAAATGTCACTCATCACAAGTTAGTGTAAGTAGAGAACAACAAGCACAGTAAATACTTACATTTATATTTGGTGATATTTATTCAGTGGTGACTATACATCAGACCCTTGCCTACCTCCACACAAATAATGACTGACAGAACTGGGGTGGGAACTCTCATCTCCTATGCCAACGATTGACAAACTACAGGCCTGTGGGCAAAATCTGGCCCACTACCTGTTTTTGTGAATAAAGTTTTATTAGAACAAAACCACACCCATCATTTATGCATCATGTATGGCTGCTTTTGCATTACTATGGCAACCATATGGCCTGTGTGAAAATATTACCTGGCCCTCCACAGAAAACGTTTGCTGGCCCCTGTCCTAGACTGTAATTTTTGCAAGAGCAGAGCTCATGTCTTACTAATTTTTTATTATATTCTGATGAATACAGTTCCTGGTAAATAGTGGGTGCTCAATAAACACTAATGAATGAATCCCTAGGTTTTGCAAACCTGTGTTCTTTCTAGCACAGTGCATGGTTGGGCTTATTGCATTAGCTTAGATTCAATTTGATGAACCAGCCTCTTCTTTTTCTCAGGTTGAAAGGGCCATCAGAAGCTTCAAGGCCCCCTTTTTACGACTGAATAATTTGGGACAGATTTACCAGGAAAAAAAAAAAAGATGGTTAAGCCATGCATTTATGGGATGGACTTCTCATCTGTATAAAATTCCACAGCTGTCTCAAACAGTTAGATGTAGTATAGAGGTAATGTTGCCAAGGTCTTGTTGACATTTGGGACACTGTTATTAGCATATAAACTCCTGTGTTTCCTGGGGTTCTGAACCAAGAGTTGGTTTTTTTTTTTTCCGTTTTTACTAAACTCGCCTCGATGTGCAGTACAATCTGCCAGAAATATAATCCACATGCATGTGCTCGTTAGTGGTGTTGCAGTATCTGTAGCACAGGGGCAACAGTATACAGAACGGGGAAAGGGCAGGGCTGGCTGGCTTTGCCTTGTTTTCTATGCAAATGTCACGAAAGGCAGACTTTTGCATTGGAAACACACCAGGATGTGGCCTGGGAGACCGAGGCAGAGTCTCGTGTCTGTAAAAGGCAGAGCTCTGGCTGCAAAGTTACATAAACAGAAGGGGCAGTTTCCTGCCATAGGTATTCAAAGCCCATAGCACTAATGTATTCCCAACCTGGGCTCCTCTTGCATCAGGCTGCAGTATTAAATACAATAGCTACGGAAGCTGCCTGCCGAGGAGCCTGAAGTGGTTAAAATGGATTGCTGACAATATGATAGGCCATGGCAAAGCCACTTGTGGATGCTGGGTTCACAGGACAATTGGAGTGTCTGTGGCCAGGAGAGGGGGAAGGACCACAAGATTCATAATCAGGCTCTCTTCTTGGGTAGAGAGCAGTCTCTGGATGCTTTTCTGCAGAGTACTCAGTTTAAAGATTAAAAAAAAAAATGTGCTGTGTCCTGAGAGACCAGATTTTGGTAAAACCCTCATTTAACCAAAGCACCTAGTGTGTGTGTGTGTGTGTGTGCGTGCGTGTGTGTGTGTGTGTAGTAAGTAGTGTGTAGGTTTTGATTTACTGATGACCAATGAGAAGATCTCTTCTGTGTATCAATGATTATTGCAAATATTTCAACCATTTATTAGGCCAGAGAGCAAGGTTAAGAGCCTGTGCTTTGGAGTAAGACAAATCTAGGTTTTCCCATCTGGGTATATACCTCAAACCCCAAAGAACTAAAAGCAGAGACTTGAACAGATATTTGTCCTGTGTTCACAGCAACATATTCACAGTAGCCAAAGGGTGGAAACCACCCTAAGTGTCCACTGATGGATGACTGGATAGACACGATGTGGTCTCTCCAGACAATGAGATATTATTCAGTCTTAAAAAGAAACGAAATTCTGACGCATGCTACAGCGTGGATGAACCCTGAGGGCACTGTGCTACCTGAAATAAGCCAGTCACAAAGGGCAAATACTGTACGATTCCATTTATATAAGGTCCCTAGAGTAGTCAAGTTCATAGAGACAGAAAGTGAGTGGTGGTTTCCAGGGCCTGAGGGGAAGAGAAATGATTCCCAAAGTTTCAGTTTGGGAAGATAGAAAGTTCTGGAGATAAATGGCGATGATGAGTTTACAACAATGTGAATGGGCTTATGCTGCTGAATGGTGCGCTTAGAAATGGTTAAAATGGTAAATTTCATGTTATGTGCATTTTACCACACACACACACACACACACACACACACACACACACACACACACACACACAAATCTCCATAGTAGCTGTGTGACCTTAAGCAAGTTCCTTCCCCTCTCTGTGCCTCAGTTTTCTCATTATGATATGAGACTAATGATAGCATTTACTTGAAAAGGTTGTAGTGAGCATTAAAAAAGAAGGTGTAATACACAAAAATAAATTCAAAATGGATGAAAGACCTAAATGTGAGGCAGGAAACCATCAAAATCCTAGAGGAGAAAACAGGCAACAACCTCTTTAACCTCGGCCGCAGCAACTTCTTACTCGACACATCTCTGGAGGCAAGGGAAATAAAAGCAAAAATGAACTACTGGGATCTCATCAAAATAAAACGCTTCTGCACAGCAAGGGAAACAATCAACAAAACTAAAAGGCAACCGACAGAATGGGAGAAGATATTTGCAAACAACGTATCAGATAAAGGGTTAGTATCCAAAATCTATAAAGAACTTACCAAACTCAACACCCAAAAAACAAATAATCCAGTGAAGAAATGGGCAGAAGATATGAATAGACACTTTTCCAAAGAAGACATCCAGATGGCCAACAGACATGAAAAGATGCTCAACACTACTCATCATCAGGAAGATACAAATCAAAACCACACCGGTCAGAGTGGCTAAAATTAACAACTCAGGAAAGATGTTGCCAAGGATGTGGAGAAAGGGGAACCCTCTTGCACTGTTGATGGGAATGTAAACTGGTGCAACCACTCTGGAAAACAGTGTGGAGGTTCCTCAAAAAATTAAAAATAGATCTACCCTATGACCTAGCAATAGCACTACTAGGAATTTATCCAAAGGATACAGGAGTGCTGATTTGTAGTGGCACATATACCCCAATGTTTATAGCAGCGGTATCAACAATAGCCAAATTATGGAAGGAGCTCAAATGTCCATCAACTGATGAATGGATAAAGAAGATGTGGTATATATATAAAATGAAATATTACTCAGTGATGAAAAAGAATGAAATCTTGCCATTTTCAACAAGGTGGATGGAACTGGAAGTTGTTATGCTAAGTGAAATAATTCAGTCAGAAAAAGACAGATGTCATAGGTTTTCACTCATATGTAGAATTTGAGAAACTTAACAGAAGACCATAAGGGAAGGGAAGGAGGCAAGCCATAAAAGGTTCTTAAATACAGAGAACAACAAACTGAGGGTTGGAAGGAGGCAAGCCATAAAAGGTTCTTAAATACAGAGAACAACAAACTGAGGGTTGATGGGGGTGGGGGATTGGGAGGGGCAGGGAAAATGGGTGAGGGGCATTGAGGAGGGTACTTGTTGGGATGTACACTGGGTGTTGTATGTAAGTGATGAATGACAGGAATCTACTCCTGAGGCCAAGACTACACTGTATTTTAGGTAACTTGACAATAAATTATTTTTAAGAAAAAGTAGGTGTAATACGGATCTTAGCACAGGCGCCTGCACACTAAAAGGGCTCATTGGATGTTGGCATAAGACAGAAAACAACATCTCAAATGCAACCTGAGTTTTCAGGATGGGCAGTGAGAGTGTAATGCACGTCAGTTGTCACTCTACAAAGCAGCGGGTGTGGGAGATGTCTCTTGAGCTCCACTTACTCAAAAGAAGACTTTTTTGTTCTAAATTCCTGATCTCAACTCATTTCACTGTTTCTTCCTAGCAAATGCTAATCTGCCCATCCTGAGCACATGAAACAAAAATAAAATGGCACCTGGACAAATTACTTGACTTCTCTCGGCCCCAGTATCCCTACATGCGAAATGGATTGGATGAGATGAGGTCAGTGGTTCCCAAAAATTGGAGTCATGACTGGCCTTAGGACTGAAGTCACAACAGTAGCCTAGGGAGCTTATTAAAAATACAGATTCCTGGGTTCCACTGCAGAGACCATTGTGGGTGGGGGGCTAAACACATTCAGGACTCTCCCCAGGTGATTCTGATTAGTCTACCTGACCAGGAGAATTCCTTGGGGGTCTCCAGGGCTGGTAATCTGTTCTCAACCTTGGTCACACTGGAAATCACTCGGGAAGCTCTGGAAAACACCTTTCCCCGGGCTCTACCACCAGAGGTGAGTTTAATTGGTCTGTGATAGGTCCCAAGCATAGGGATTTTAAGTGAGTGCCCAGATGATTCTACTGCACAGCCAGCACCAGGAACAGAGTTCTAGAACAGTGATTCTCGCCCTTGAGCATGCATCAGAATCACCTGGACGGCTTGCGAAGCCATAGGCGGTGGGTCTCTCCCCCAGAGTTTTTGATTCAGAGTAGGTCTGGAATGGGGCCCTAGAATATACATTTCTAACACGTTAGAAGATGCTGACGCTTCTGGACTGGAGAACACTCTTCGACAACCACTTGCTACTCAAGGTGTGGCTTAGACTAGCAGCAGAGGCTTCACCTGGGGCCTTGTTAGAAATGCAGAATGCAGGGCCCACCCTGGACCTGCTGAGTCAGGGTCTGCAATATGATTCGTGTTCACGTTAACATTTGAGAAGCACTGTCTGAGAACAACTTTGCTTTGGGAACTTCTGAGTTCCTGCTCTCATTGTATTTGGGAGGGGTGACATAAAAGGAAGGCATCTTTTCTAGAGCAGGAGGCTGATGGTGGGAGGGATGCAGGGGTGGCTCAGCCTGGAGCAAGCGGGTCAGCACCAGCTCTCTGCCTTGACTCCATGTCTGTGAAGGAAAAGCCTGACCCATTTCAGTACACGGCGCATGCTCAGGGCAGCCAGAGTGGGACTGATTACCTTGGCGTGGTTGTAAATATCCACACAGTTGTCGGTATTGATGCTCTTTGCGCAGATAATCTCACAGTGTCGCTGCAAAGCCTCCAGCTGGAAAAATTTAGCAGCAGACAGAAGCTAAAAACCATAAAAAGAGCCCGTTAGTGGCTGGGAGGTGGAAATAAAGGGATGACAATCATGGGAAAAATCCTTATCTTCCGCAGAAGTGTCCCAAGGTGAAGGGCTGGGAATATAGGCATTGGTAATGTCACTTTAAAGCCCAAAGGAAACACTAGCCACTAAGAGTGATCGAACTCTGTTGCGGGGGAAGATGGCAGAGGAGAGGGGTTTGAAGTGAACCAGATTCACATCTATTCTAGCAGGGGGTCGAGCAAAAATGCCTGAAGTTGTTACGTCCAGAAATATGGGTGAACACCATTAGTCAACAAGATGGATTTCAGCGCGGCTCACTCCCTCTGTTCATCCAGGTGTCCACACAAATGTCCCCTCAGAGAAGCCTCCCAGACCACCCCGCCTCAGGTCATCTCCCTTCATCACTGTCTGCCTTCCTTACCCTGTCTTAGTTTTCCTTAGAGCCCTTCTCTCCCCAGACATGATGTCATGCCTGTCGCCCTCAGTCCATGAGGGCAGAGATCTCTGTCCCTTTGCATTACTGCTGTAGCTTGGCCCTAAGTGTTCAGAGGGATTGCCTTTGGGGAAAGGATGGGGGCACGGGGGAATGAGGGGGCCTGGGTGAGCTGCTTTTTGTGACCAGCTCTTCTGTATTATTTACATGACGTACATGTATGTTCGTTATTTTGATTTTAAAATAAAAATAAATGTTAGAGAAGAGACTGCGTTCTCAGATGGTAGCTTGGTCCTGAGGTAGAGAAGTGTCAAAGGAGTGGTCCAGAGAGGCAAGAGAGGAACTGTGGGTGGGTGGGTGGGGATGACGATGGAAGGGTTCTCAGAGTATGATGGGAAGGATAATCACCTTATTGAACATAGGAACTCTTACAATCTTAAAAATCCAATGAGATAGACAATTATTCCCATTTCCAGGGAAGGAAACTGAGGCTGAGAGAGGTTAACTAACATGTCCAAGATCACACAGCTCAGAAGGGACAGAGCCTGGATTTAAACCAAGTTTGGTTCCGACTCCATGTTTTAACCCCTGTGTGGGGTCACCTTTTGAATGACTGATAGTGCTCTGACATCTCTAATCAGCCAGGCACCCTGGACTCTACAGACACCTGAATGGATCCTGGCTCCTTTGCTCAGGATTATCAGAGTAATCTTGGCTTCCGGTTCAAAGCTTCCAGTTTTGAATAGGAAAACCAACAAGGGGTCCAGGTTTAGGAAAGAGCAGGGACTCTTGGCTTTGGGCAGAAGGGAGCAGAAACAAGGCCCCTGGATTAGGGAGGGGAGACAGGCTTAACGGTGAGGTAGACAGCAGATGGGGGACAGCCAAGGAGACTCAGGAAGGGGGGATGGTCATCCTCAGCTGGTTGGGATGCTCCTGGCTTCTGTATCAACAGACGCACTGTGATTTGGGGAATGTTTTCCAATGACAGAAGTCACAAGGGTAGCTCCTGACGACGGTATCTGAGCCCTAGTTGTACCTAGAGTTAGCCTCCGCCTCCGCAGGCAACTTCCTTTACCTGCCCCCCCTGCCCCCCACCCCAAAGCCAATTAAAAGTGGATTTCACGGAGCTCCTATTGCAAGTGCACTGAGCACCCTGGCCTTCCGGAAGGGGCTCTGATGCAAAACCCTTGGGAGGCAGGACCCCAAACCCTGCACCCAAGTGAAAACCCAACACAGGTCCCCCCAGCCACCGCCAACACCTGCCAGTGACCTGAGTTTACAGAGGAGCCACCGACCCGATGACACAACAGTTTCCTTACCTCCATTATCTCGTTGTTTTTAATGAGAAGTGACTCTGGGCCACCGTAGTAGAGATACTGCATAACCAGCTGGAAGAAAGGATACAGCGAGCAAAGCATCAGTCAGTGTCAGCACACAGACACCGTCAGCTTACAGCCGGGCAGTCTATCGGTCCCTCTAGGACACCTGTCCCCAGTGTGGCCATTCCCGCTTGATCACTGCCTTGTAGGAGAAGTTCCACTTAGGATGCTTCTCCCGGCTGGATGTTTTTCCTTATGGCATGCTGACATTTGTCTCCTTGTGATTCTGCTGGGTTCCAGTGCATCCCCGGTATCACATTAAACAATTCTGAACAATTCTCTGTTCTCCATCTACAGATGGCAGTCGCGGCTTGTCTTTCCACCTCCCATGCCATCAGGCTGCCCCCAAACAGGCAGTTTAAGGAACCTATGGTAGGGGTCGCATAGGTTGGCATGGAAGCATGGCCCAGTTTGACAGGATTCTTAAGTCCCAGGGGATGACTCTGGGCTCCCATGGGACCACCTGCTCCTCATTACAGCTTGACAAGACCCAGGATGAAGCCATTAGGGGTACACAGTTTCAGTGTTTCACTGATGATGTGAACAGTCTGAGCCAGGCTGTTCTTTGTTCATGTATTAAGGAAGCCTGAATGGTGTGCAAAGTCCCAGAGCTTTGCAAATTGGTGTCCCTTTAGAATGAGGCCCCAGATGTGTAGAACTGGCTGTCACTACCTCCCATGAAGCCATTAATTTTTTCTTTTAATATTTTAAAAAATTTTTTATTTTTTTAAAATGTTTATTTTAGAGAGAAACAGAGCGCGAGCGGGGGAGGAGCAGAGAGAGAGAGAGAGAGGGAGAGAGGGAGGGAGGGAGGGAGGGAGGGAGACACAGGATCCGAAGCAGGCTCCAGGCTCCAAGCTGTCAGCAAGGAGCCCGACGTGGGGCTTGAACCCATGAACCATGAGATCATGACCGGAGCTGATGTCGGATGCTTAACCGACTGAGCCACCCAGGCGCCCCAAAGCTTTAATTTTAGGTGGTGAACATGCTCTTCTCCACCACTGTCTTCTGCCTTATGACACATGGACTATACCTGCCTCACCCCACGGCAGTTGTGCCGGAAACATCTATAGACTGGTTATGTCCCATCTTTGGACACTTGTAAAATGAGGCGCTGGGGCTGGGCTGTCCTCCACAGTCCCTTCAGGCTCCAGTGGTCTGTGACCAACATACGGCAGTGGTTAAGAGCAAGGACCCTGCACGTGGGCTCCCTCAGCTTCTGAGCAGCCCTGCCGCTTAAGATCTGAGGGACCTGAATTGAGTTAGGTTCTCTGTGCCTCAGTTGCATCATCTGCAAAGTGGGGATAACATTACCTACCTCATGGGGTTCTGAAGAGGGTTAAATTATATGTAACAGGCCTAGCAGGGGCCTGGCACATGGCAAGAACTGAATACATGTTAGTTCTTCAGTGTTCTCTGAGGTGGAAAAATCTTTCTCCGGTAGTGCTCTGCTGTGCACTGCCACGTTTTTATTCAGGCCATTCGAGGCCCTTTGTGACTGATCTCAATCTACCTTTTGCACGAGTGTTTAAAAGTCATCATTTAAAAAATATATATATATTTACAGCTTTATTGAGGTCTATTTTACATAATGCAAACGCATCAACTTAAAGCATACAGTTCAGTGGTTTTTAGTATATTCACAATGTCGTGCAACCATCACCACTCTCTAATTTTAGAACATTTCTAACACGCCCAGGAGAAACCCCGTACGCATTACCAACCCGTCTCATTTCCTCCTGGGCCTGTCCTGACAACCACGATGGATTCGCGCATTCCGGACATTTCCTATCAGTGGAATCACACAACACATGCTCTTTTGTGTCTGGCTGATGACACTTAGCGTAATATTTTCAAGGTTCATTCTTGCTGTCACTTCTCTCTCCTACATTCTTTATTGCTGAACAATGTATCACGTTTTGTGTATCCGTTCATCAGCTGAGGGACATTGGATGGGTTCCACTGCTTGGCTGTTATGAATACTGCTGCTATGAATCAATTTACTTTTTCAGATCTCCTCTGTCAACCAAACCTTCTCTCATCCTAATCTGGACAACATCTGCCTTTTATACTCTGATCACTCCCACCCACTTGCCTCTAACAGAACCTACCACTTCTCTTTCAGTTCCGCACTTTTGCCCATGCTGTTCCCTCTGCTTGGATGCCCTTCCCTTCTTCTCCACCTGTTGAACTGGGCCCCCTCTTTTGGGATCTCAGTGGTCACATGTGTGGAGCCTTCTCAGATGTCCTAGCTGTAACCCCTGGCTGGGCACACATCATCCACAACTGCAGTGTTACTTCCCACGAGAGCTTGATGGGACCGTCTATGTCTTGTCCTTCTCTGCATTCTCGTGCCTGCACTCAGCAAGCGCACTTTAAACAGGAACATGAGCCCTCGCCTCACCTCCTCTTTCGTGTTTGAGTCTCCCACGGACTGACTTTGGGCTTCTGTGCCCACCTGCCTCGTCACAGGGATGGCGGTGCATTGATGGTGGTGGCTGAGGCTTTGGGAAATGATAACACAGCATCGTTTACCCTCCCCTCCCTCATCCTGATGGGCCACAGGCATCTAACGTATCATGTCAGCGAATAGGGGGATCCTGGCCTTATGTAAATCAATGGGTCCCCCCAGCGCCTCTCTTTTACAATGGCCAAACCGATAATGACAACAATACGAGCCGTGACAATGACTACCCCGAATACAGGGCCTCTCCATTTACAAAGTGTGCCTCCATCATATTAGCTCATTCATTAGAGGTCGGGCTGTTGACTTAAAATGCTGCTCCTTAGCAGATGCAGATCCTGGGGCTCATGGGATTTAAACTGGGCTGTCCCTTGCCGTCAGACTCTGCCAACACAAGCCTTTTCTGCAAAGGGGGCAAAACGAACCCTTATTAGGCCAAAGGGCCTGTTTATGGAGTTGTTTTCCTTGGCAGCTGTCAACCTGCACGGAGCCGGGATTTAAATGGCATCCACGGCCTCACAGAGGCCCCCACTTCCACGTGTAGCCTCAGCTGCGTCCTGCTCTTGCCCGTGTGTGATGTTAAACAGTCTTGTGGGGAGGAAACTCAAAGCAGTCTCATTTAACTAAAATTCTTCTGTCAGCATGGAAGTGGAGTGAACAGGCTCCTGGGAGCCTCCTTCTGGGTCGGATTCAGCCCTCCTTGGCCTATTTCAAGCCACAAATGAGGCTTTTCTTCTTTTATGGGGAAGGGACAGGCACACAGAGAAGTCCCCAGGGCCTGCTAAATCTTCCTAACTCATTACAGTAACTCCAGGCTAATGTGGCCAGGAAACCTTCCCCAGGCAAAAGCAATTACAGGCCTTGGATTCCTCTGGGGCCACGCTTTCCCACGTAGGTCTCTCGTTCAATGAATCCGCACAGCAAACATTTATTGAATGCCTACTACAAGGTTCTTATTACAGGAACCTCCCCAATTAGTTCCAGGCTTTATGGCAAAAGCGCCCCCTTCACGAGCACTCAGGAGAGCTGGGGAGGCATGCATTTTCCAGCACTTAGTTCATACTCAAACTCGAATGGGCCTACGATTCTTTCTTCAGGGCCGGGTGATTTTTTTTTTTTTTTTGGCGGGGGGGAGAGGGGTGGGAGGGCCCAAGTCCCTGCAGTTGGGGGGCAACTAGAGATCAGGTCTGGAAGTCAGTCAGGCCCGGGTCTGAACCTCAGCTTGGCTGTGATGAGTAGCCGGAGCTGGGGCCACTACCTTCCTCCCTCTGGGTCTGTGTCCTGGCTGTAGGTGGGAGAAGAGCTTCCCGGAGGGGCGGCTGGAAGGACTGAAGGAGATGATGTATGGCAGTGGTTCTCACAGTGGGGTCCCTGGACCAGCAGCATCAGCACCACCTGGGCTCTTGTAAGAAATATAAATTCTAGGACCCCACCCTAGGCCTACAGAATCTAGGACTCTGGGGATGGGGTCCAGGAATCTGCATCTCAACAAGTTTTGTGTTTTATCGAGCAACCCCCTTCCTCCCCTGCCCTGGAGATTCTGGTGCCTGTTAAAGCTTGAGATCCACCCTAGTGCAGAGCACTGTGTCTCCACCTTGACTGCATGCTGGGACAATGGCAGATGCTCCAAAATACTGACACCTGAGCCCCAGCCCCTGTTCTGATTGGTAGCCTGGGTGCTGGGAATTTTCAAAGCTCTCCAGGTGACTCCAATGTCCAGCAGAGGCTGAGAAGCACCAGCTTTGAGCCTGACACATAGCTGGCGCTCAAGAAATGAGCACTGTTATGGGGCATCTGGGTGGCTCAGTTGGTTAAGCATCCGGCTCTTGGTTTTGGTTCAGGGCATGATCTCATGGCTTCGTGGGTTCAAGCCCTGCATTGGGCTCTGGACTGACAGTGTAGAACCTGCTTGGGATCCTCTCTCTCTCCCTTTCTCTCTGTCCCTTCCCGGCTCTCACTCTTTCTCTCCCTCTCTCAAAACAAATGAAAAAAAAAAAAAAAGAAAGAAAGAAATGGGCACTGTTATTATCACTGTTCCCCTGTAGAAAGTGTATTCTAGAACCAAGCATCCAGGCTTTGGCACCAGGAAGACTGGGCTCCAATCCTGGTGTCACTAAAGTAGCACTAAGACTTGGGGCACGTCATTTAAGTTTTCTGAGCCTCAGTTTATTCATCTCTAAAAATGGCAAGAAGTATCCAGATAACCAAGCAAGCAGAGGTTAGTGCCTCATTCATAGCTGGAGCCCCACAGAAGTTTGTTCTCTGCCCTCCCAACTCTAATCCTAAAACAAAGCAGCAGTTTCATGGAAAATTTCAAACTCAGAAGTCACC
Source organism: Neofelis nebulosa (assembly GCF_028018385.1). Classification (NCBI taxonomy): domain Eukaryota; kingdom Metazoa; phylum Chordata; class Mammalia; order Carnivora; family Felidae; genus Neofelis; species Neofelis nebulosa. The sequence continues at coordinate 15,051,866 of NC_080789.1, forward strand.
ACCATTCTAGAAAGGGCTGTGGCCACTTTGCTCTCAGTAGAAAATGTGGTGAGGAATTGGGGTGAGAGGCTGGGTCTGGGGGGGCATGCCAACTCCCTGGTCCCACACTGGGGATCCAGCTCCTCTCTGCCACCCCCACCCCAATGGGATGGCTCCCCCAGACTGGCCTTGTCCCTGGAAACTGCTTTAATCCTTTCCCCAATGCTCAGTCCATAGTAACCTATCCTACAGGGTCTTGTGCTTAGTAGGGAGATGGTTTACCAGTTACGGGTTAGAAAAATAACCCACTTAAAAATTGCCAAGTTGAGGGGCTCCTGGGTGGCTCAGTCAGTTAGCCGTCTGACTTCAGCTCAGGTCATGATCTTGCGGTTTGTGAGTTCAAGCCCTGTGTCGGGCAGGCTTTGTGCTGACAGCTCAGAGCCTGGAGCCTGTTTCAGATTCTGTGTCTCCCTCTCTCTGTCCCCGACCTCTGCTCATGCTCTGCCTCTCTCTCTCTCAAAAATACATAAACATCAAAAAAAAATTTGCCAAGTTGTCCTACTTGCTAATCTCTTCAAGAACCCATGACATAGACAGAGGTGATATTAACTTGTTAAAAATGGAGAAAGTGAGGCTCAAAGAAGAGTGTCTTACCCATAGTTACTTGGGAAGGATTCTTTCATTTGAACTTTTAACATAACCAAAGAAATACATCTCTAATGGTGGAGATGCAGGTACCTCAATAGGCTTTAGGGGCCAGTGTGAGGGCATGGTGGCTTCCTCTGAACATCCATGGCAGCCCTCTGGACAGCAGGATCTGAGGGGCCAGGGAAAAGCCACCATCTGGCCTGCTTTCTTCCCACTTGGCTCATACTGAGTGGTCCCAGTGTCTTCTCAGTCTCCAATATACCTTAAGACCCGGCTGAATAGACTGATAATCACTTTCCCTCAAACACACCCCATGATTTCCCACTTTTGTCCGTTTGCTTATGCTGTTCCCTGCCTCCCACTGCAGTTTCCCCTTTCCTATCCACCAGATGAACAAACTGAGGCTTAGAAAGGTTGGTTCTTTGCCCATCATCATGTGATAGACACCAATTTTAAATAGGAGAATGCAGCATTTTAGTCCTGGGCTGCAGCTCTTTCCTTCCAAGTGCAGATTGGAAACCTGACCCGTGGCCCTGGTCATGGCCAGCCTTGTCTCCACCCCTCACCGCCCCCCCCCCCCATTATCTCTGAGTTGTCTCAACAACCCTCTTAGAGCATGAATCCCTGGCACACCTGTCTGAATCTTATCCACTCTTACTGCACTCCTCCCAAGGCCCTACTTCCTGAACTGAACCGCAGGAAACAACGTTCTGTTCAGAATTCCACGATCCCACCCCCAGGTCACCCACGTCGGGTCCCTGACCCTGGCTTGTGGGAGGACAGCATGGAGGGAGTGCAGTCGTTAAAAGTCCACTGGCTCCTGATCACATTAGGCTCAACCATGGTTTTGGGACTTCATCCTTGCTGTTCTCTGCCTAGAATCTTCTAACCCCCTTTTTAAGCCTCGAGCCTTCCTAGGGTTCCCCAGCTTCTCTTAAGCTTTCACTATTTCAGCTGACACCTCATAGGAGACCTTCTCCAACTTCCCTGGTCCTAGTTGTCACAGCACATCGCCTCCCTGCCCCCTACCGGTACCTCCCCACATTATATTGTAAGTGACTAATTATTCAGTTACCCGCTCTATCCTGTGACGCCCCAGGGGAGGAATGTCCTTTATCCTTGTGTCCCCAGGTCCCAGCAGAGGGCTAGGCAACCAGTAGGTGCTCAACTAATGCTGTAGGGATAAAAGGATGGTAAGCCGGAGGGGGTGTAAGGAGGGGCCCAGTGTGCAAGGAATTGAGGACTCTGCAGTGGCTAACCCACAGGTGGATGACCAGCACAATGCCCTAGGTCACAACTGGGGCTCACCTGAAAGATGGGGTACTTCACGTAACCGATCTCTATGCAGGTGCTGTCATTTGTTGGTTTGCTGGAGAGGAGTGCTTTGAACCTGAAAAAGAACACAAGAAAGGAGATAAAAAAGACCCACACACACATCCACAGTTTGTGAGAAACACCACTCTAATGAGAGAAACATGTAGTATCTTGTATTCCCCGCCCCCCACTCTGAAATACATCATCAGTACATCCACAGATGTCATAATGCAATGCCACCCCAGTAAGATACCATATTCAAATCTGAAGTTACAACTTTATTTTTTTTTAAATTATTTTTTTTAGGGGGCGCCTGGGTGGCTCAGTCGGTTAAGCTTCTGATTCGGCTCAGGTCATGATCTTACAGTTCGTGGGTTTGAGCCCTATGTCGGGCTCTGTGCTGACAGCTCAGAGCCTGGAGACTGTTCAGGATTCTGTGTCTGCCTCTCTCTGCCCCTCTTCTGCTCACGCTCTGTTTCTCTCAAACATAAATAAAGTTTGTTTACTTATTTGGGTGTAGGTAATCTCTACACGCAACGTGGGGCTCAAACTCACAACGCTGAGATCAAGAGTCGCGTGCTCTTCTGACTGAGCCAGCTAGGTGCCCTGAAGTTAAAACTTTAAAGTTAAAAATAGTAGTTTGAACTGTTATTTCTCAAACAGGTGACTGGAACAGAACAAATACCATTTAAAAGCCCATCTGTCTGTCCCACAGGACTTATCACGAAGGCTGCTTCCTTCATGGGGTCCTCTGATACCCGTGGTGCTCCCCATCTCCTGTGCACCTTTGCTCCTGGAGGGCAGGGACTCTGCCCTTCTGCTCTGCTGCATCTCCAGAGCCTGTGCCCTTCCAGATCTGCTGCATCGTAGGTAATCAACAACTGTTGACTACCTATCGACCTCCCCACGGATGACCTGCTGATGGGCTTCAGATGTGCTTTCCTGCGATCAACAAAACTGTAAGCTCCTAGTGGGTACAGATCCAGTCAACGGAACACCCTGACACTCAAAACATTTAGGCATAAGCTGTGTTCTTTTCTTCAACTTATAGTTTTGAAAAAATAAGATTCGCAGAACAGTCATAAAGACAGTACAGAGCTCCTGGATGCCCTCTACCCAGCTTTCCCGGATGTTAACATCCTACACAGCCATGGTTGTCAAGACTAAGAAATCAACACTGGTATGATATCTATCCTGCTTTTCTATGGCATCATAACCAAGAACCGTGTAAGGCATGGCATATTCCTCTTGTTGTGGCAAAGCAGACATCTGGGGGTTTGCATGTGATTTTGGGGAGAGGCAGTGGAGAGTCCAGGATGCTTTTAGGAACCCAGGAAGTGTTGGTCACATACATTCATTAGCAAATGTCCTGGAAGTGGGTTCTGTTTCTGGGTACCCAGTGTCCTGATCACTTTGTTCATCCTCCCCCCGCCCCCTCTGTTCCCAGCAGCCTGCCTCATTTCAGCATCCTGCCTTCCTCTGTGCCAGAGCTTTGCTGATCCCAGTTCAGCGCTTTGGATAATGCGGCTCTAAACAGCCAACTTAACTCCAATTGAAAGCAGAGAGAGCAGCAGCAGAGGAGGGAGTGATACCACTGTCAACTCCATAGTCAAGGAAAAGTCAGGTTCAAGACCTGTAAGTGTGGGATGGCTTACGCCAGAGTTCCTGGATATTTGGAGGACAGGCCATTCCAGGCCGCTTTGTACGACATTTCAGGTTGTACACTGCGTGAGGGCGCTGGGCTGGGGCAGCTAAAATCCAATTCACGCTCTGCTCTGAAGCCCTGGGCCTGGTACACACTCTGTCTGCCCAGAGGACCGGTGCCCTTGCCTGAGTCACACAAAGGCGCTGCTGTTTATACTACTGGCTGCTCTGTGCTTAAAAAAACAATCTCCAGAACTTGCTCTGTATCCATGGAACAACTCCCCCACCTTCCCCTGCCCCCGGCCCCAGGCCACCCATCCTACTTTCTGTCTCTATGAGGCTCACCACTCTTGGTTCTGCACATAAGTGGAATCATACAGTGTCTGTCTTTTTGTGACTGCCTTGTTTCTTTGCATCCCACCCCCAAGGTTTATCAGGTTGTAGCATCTGTCAGCTCTGCCTTCCTTTTTAAGGTTAAATAATATATGTATATACCACATTTTGTTTGTCCATTCGTCTCCTGGCGGACACCTGGGATGCTTCTGAAACCTGTTGGCTGCTGTGAATAATGTTGCTGTGAACTTGGTTGTACAAATGCACTTTGCTCTTGAATTCTTGATTTTGAAAAGATCATCTTCCAGTCCAGGGAAGATCCCACCAAAATTGAATTTCAGAGACTAGTAACAGCAACAGCCACACTCATAATTCAGCTGCTTTCAAAACTGACCATACATACCTCGGAGAGGCGGTAAATAACAGCACTTTGTGAGCGTAAAATGGTCTTCCTTCTACCAGAAAGGTAACATCAGACATTTCTTTATTGTTAAGGAAATGAGGATCTAGAATAGGAAGGGGAAAAAGGGTAGCTTTAGTGGAGAGAAGGGTGAAGTTTACATTTTTCTTCTGGAAAGTGCCAAGAAGAGCCGACAGGGGAAACCATGGTCATAAAATACTCACTGGTGAGACAGAGGCCAAACAGGAGACAGAACCAGTCAAAAGAACACTCAAATCACTGAAATTCAGTTTTTTTCATAGGAAATCTCCATAGCTTATTTGTGATTAGAAGTAGCATTTCCCCAGAGGAGACTCAGCCATGGCCTGATGCACATGATTTTCTGATGGGAAAGGCAAATGTATGCCCACCTCCCCTTTGCTCCTCCTACGTGGGCTCGGTGCTCTCCCTGCCTGATGGCAAAGGGGTCTAGAAACTCTGCCCCCTTACCACCGTATTCCAGGTGGTTCAAAATCCAAGCCCCTCTCTCCCAGAATCAGAGGCACGTGAGCCAGTCCCCTGCTCTCATCAACAGTGACAACAAAGGAGGTATATCACCACTCGCTGAGCACTTACGACGTGCCAGGCGCTGTGGAAGCTGGCACGTGCACATGCAAACTCATTCGGTCCTGGCAGACAGGGACCATCGTCAGTTGTGCAGTTAGGAAACAAGCATGCAGAAGTTTGAGCCAGTGACAGGTGCAGTAGCCAGGATCTGAACGTGGGCTTTGAACTTTGAATTCGGATTGGAGGGTCTGCATGATTAAGCACTAGGATCCCTAGCTCCACCCCCCTCGCCCCCCAATTTGTCTGTCCTTTTAGCCACTGAGACCTAGAGCTCCTGAAGGTGCCAGTCTGTCCTCAGCTCAGTGCTTTTGCTTGTTGGGAATATCCACCAACATCCCTGCCCCTACTGGGTTCTGCCCCGCTCTGCTCCTGAGTCAGTCTGGACCCCTGCACGAGGGCAAGGTGGACCTAACCTCTGGTGGGGCTTCCTATTACGTCACCCGCCCTGAACTGAGCTGCGGGGCCCGGCGGGGGGGGGGGACCTTTAGGAGTCTCTAAATGGGAGATTACCTCTCTGCGGTGTCTGCACCCAAGATTCTGAGTCTGAGGATACACGACGAACTGCATTCTCAGCTCACGTGAGAAAGATTCTTCCTTGCCTGTGGACGGCACCACCATCTACTGGTTGCCCAAACCAAGGATTCGAAGGCAACAAGACACCTTCCTCTCCTGGGCTTACCCAGATCTAGTCTATCACAAACACTGTCCCCTCTTCCTCCTAAGTGTTTCTCGATTGCCCCATTTCTCTCCATCCCCAATGCCCCTGCCCTTGCTAGGCCACAAGATCTTTTGTCTGGGGACCCGCAGGAGCCTCTGTTGGTCTCTGCCTCCAACCCGATGGTCCACCTCACCACAGTCATTCTTACTAAAGGCAGATCTGATCACGCCCCTCCTCTGCTGTAAACCTTTCCATAGCTCCCTAGCGCTCCCAGAATAGAGTCCAAACTTCTTAACAAGGCTCCTTGTGATTAGACTGCTGCCTTCTCTGGCCTCTCCCTAGTCACATCCCCCCGTCAACCCGCAGTGTGCTCGAGCTACACGAGTGCCACATACTCCCACCTCTGGTGCTTCACCTGGGACACTTCCAACTCCTTCCAAACCTGGTTCACCCCATGTGGGCTTCAAGATTCAGTGCAGACACCTTCTATCAAGAAGCCTTGCCTGACTCCCCCCACCCTCCTCAGACTGACCAAGCATCCCCTACCTGTGCTCTCATAGCCCCCTGGTGTAGCCTCATTTGCTATAGAGTATTCACTGTTACTTTGCCTCCCTGTAACTTTGCTTGGGAGATCAGGACCTTGTCTGTTCTTTTCACATCCTTGCTCTGTGTCTAGAACAGAAAGGTGGTAACGCATAGGAAGAGTGTGGGCTCTGAAGCCAGAAATCTCAGCTCTATGACCTTAGGCAAGTTATTTAGCCTCTCTGTGCCTCTGTTTCCCTTTCTTTATAATGGAAATGGTAATATCCATTATACATCTACATCATTTACAGTGAGCATTAAATGAGTTAATTTTTGCAAAGCACTTAGCAACATGGCTTACACACAGTACTCCTCAATAAACATGACTATCATAGTAGATGCTTAATTAATATTTTTCTGAATGAGTGAAGAATGCCTTGACCCTTGTTCTACAGTCTTGTTCTTAGATCCTGCCAAGGACATCAGGCTCCTTCTTAGCCTGGGGACTTGCTTGTTGATGGGCCCTTCCCCAGGGGTTAAACAGTTGTCCTGAAATAAAACTCCAGCTGCTTCTTTTGGCTGGGTTTAGGCTGTCCTAACCATTAAGAGTGGGGATCAACCCCCTGGATATCTGGGGGCCATAACCCCAACTGCTGGGCACACCCTGACAACTCTATCTTGGACTCCTGGCCGGCTCCATTTTGCCCAGACCCTGGACCCAGAATTTGTCTTCTAGGCCAACTCTCCTCTTCCAGCCCCTGAAGGTAGGATGGCCCCTCAGCCCCTGTACTGCCCCAGATGGTGGTCCTCCATTCATACTTCTGTCTGTACGTATAGCTACCTCACCTCTTCCCATTAAAAAAAGTTTTAATTTAGAACATATCATAAAAGCATAAAACAGTCAAAATCACTTACAATTCCACTATCATGAAAATATTTTATGAAAAAAAAAACCCCTCAAATTTCTAAACAATCCAGACGAAGAGAGAAGAGAGGCCACAGAAGTCCTCAGAGTTGACTAAAATTCACATCTCCGCTTGCTTTAAAGACTAAAAGTTTGGAGTGACATTCTCCCTCTTTTCAGCATCCACTCCCTCTCACTCTCACTGCCTACCTCCAGATAGCCATACTCCTGTTTCCCAAATTGCTAAAATCTCCTGCCTGTAGCCCTTTGAACCATCCTCTCCCAGAATTCACTGGGAGGCAAGAGGACAATGCGTCACAAAAAAATCAGGCATGTGGTCTCCAGTTTGCTACAGTCCCCACCACTCCCTATTGTCTCACATGGAAGCCATTTCACTCACTTATATGACCTGCCTGGCCCTTGTGACTGATCATTCATGTCTTCCCTTTAAAGCAGGTCCTTAAAGAATCACTATTTGACAACTTAGGAGTTACCCTAGATTGAAATGCTTTATTGAAGATGCCAACCCTACCTGGTTCATGCTCCACCTATTCATAAATACGTTCTGCCCCTTTTCTTCCATATTGTGAGCTTTGAGCTTCTCCAGTCTGCTCTTCTTCTGTTGATGCTATAACCCTTGGAATTCCAATGCTTGGCCTCAAAAACTAGGCCCTTTTGATTGCTGAAAGAAAGCTCAGCAAATCTGGAAGGAAAAAATGTTCCCTCCTCGCCTATAACTACAGGAAAGGAGATTTTATGCTGTGTCATTGAAACAGCCCTTACAAATGTTTGCTCTAACAAGGGTGTCTGTTAAGGCACCGAGATGTCAGATGTTGCTATGGCCTGGGAATGTAACGTTCAGTCTCCAAAGTCTGTTAATTTGCTTCGTCTTTGTGATGTGTTGCTCTGACAGCATTTTAATTAATACCTGTTTTCTACAAGGTAGAAATATTTGCGGTTTTGGTACTTCCTACTTTGCCCACATGAATGGGCAGAAAGGAAAACAGACAACATTTGACGTGGCTACTCGGGTTTTCACTTCAGCAAAAAGTTGGTGTCATTTCAATTAACAACTTTTTCACGACAGGAGCAAGAATACTTTACAACAGTTCCACGAATTCAGCCTTTTCACTAATTTAGATTAGCTCACCTGTTCCAAACGTAGTGATTTTGTTAAAGGATAGCATTTTCAGATGCTTCCATTTCTCAAATGTTTCCCAGTCTTTGCAGGAAACAATAGCCAAGTAGGAAAGTCCCCAACCTTCATCATAAAAGGATTTGTCTGTAATATTTTATCATTCCCCAGGAAGCAAGGAGAAAGGCCCTTGCAACAGAAGGCTGGTGTTTCGGGCTTCAAGGCAGTGAAGCATTTCTTTGCTTTATTTCCAGACTGATCAGCCAGGTTACGGCAGCCCCAGGATCCTTGGAATGAAATAATTGCCTGACGGAAAGTTTTCTCCTGGAAAATTCCAGAAGCTGGGACTGTAGAAGGAGGGAATCATGGCTTTGGGAGGAGGCGGGCAGCTCGTGAAGTGAATCTGAAGGCAGCACAGACCTTCCCTTTCTTCCGCTGAGATGTGGGGGGACTTGCAGTGCCTGCCTCCTGGGGCGGCCTGAGGGTTACCTGAGACGAGGAATGTCAAGTGCTAGGCTGGGGCCAGCCCAGCGCAGTGTCCAACCAGAAGAAAAAGTGATTCCTGGGACTCTGATGGCATTTCAGAGTGTCCAGTCTCTTCAGCTCGGGTGTGTTCCCCTCACTTGTGTATCTGTGTGTGTGAGGTGTGTGTGTGTTGCGGGGGGTGGAGGGGTCAGGCACTTATTTCCTCTCCTGGGTCCCTGCAGAAGGACTCCATTAGAAGAACACTGCGGGCCTGGCACTGTCCCCTGCTTGTTCCTCCTCAGGGAGGAAGAGGGACTTCTTAGAGGGGGAGCGGTGGGGGCAAAGAGCTGCCTGCACAGCTCTGCCCTCTTTTGGAACCAGAATCTACCTGCCTGCAGGAATTGCATGGGCTCTGGGGCTGTCGTCCCTGCGGGAGAAAATCCCTCGGTTAGAGGGACTGGTGGGTCTCCTTGTCCACATTTCCAAGGTATAGGCTCCAGTTATCATGTGAGGATACCCTGATCACTGTATCCATCTTAGACGTCCTCCGGTACTGTTCTTTTGGGCATTTGCTACCTCCGTGTCCTCAAACCACAAGGCAACAGCGAGGGGCAGGGCGCGGTGAGGCACTCACCCAGGCGCGAGGTCTGCTTGCGCTTGATCTCCGTGAGCTTGGGGATGGGGTAGGGCCCGTAGCAGTGAGTGAAGATGACCGACAGCTGCTGGCTGATGACCTCGTTCTGCGGAAAGGAAAGCACAGGTCAGGCTGCCAGGCCCTGGGCGGCCTCCTCCAAGCTGTCAGCAGGAATGCCTGTCCCCGGGCGAGAGGGGCCCACAAACTTCTTGCAGGTTCCAGAAGCAACCCCCCACCCCCCACCTGGACCTCACACCTTGAGGTTGCTGTCTGTTTCTAGTGGGTTCACTGGTGAAAGCTTAATTCGTAAATAAATCCTTCTTTCTTGCCCTACTCACATATCATCCTTTGGAGAGCAAGTTCGTAGCTCAGAGAATGGCAAGTAAGTTTTTACCCCAAACACACCTTTATCAATACTCCAGAATTCTGGAAGCAGCGAATTACCCTGAAAACAGCAGCAGGAAGCCCTTTTGATCCTGTGACTGTGCTCTCCATTACCCAGACACAAATGCTCCTGATTCAGCTTTCTTACGAATTTGATTTTGGTGCTGAAGCATTTCCGGATCCAGGAATGCTCAGCTGAATCACTTTCTCCAAGAAAAAAAAAAAAAAAGGGTGGGGGGGGGGGGTGGGGGACGAGTTCTGTAACAGCTGCCTCTGATTGCTCAGGGACAAAGGAGTGTTTCTGATCGCCCCGTGTCCTTCACGTTTTTGCCTCTTTCCCCTTGGGACCCACTGCTGTTCATTAGTCTCCCTTCAACTGCAGGTGTGTGGGAGGGAAGCCACAAATCACAGCACTTGATGCTTTTTATTGGGTGAAGGGGGCTGAGAATGAGGATGAGGTAGAAAGACATTTATAATATATTAAGAAAAGTAGGTTACAACACAGTTTGTACCATGTATTTTTGGAAAGAAAACCCCACATATATACTTGGATTGACAGGTATGTATAGAAAATGCCAGGGAAAACAGAATAAGCTACCTTTGGCTGGGATTACAATGTTTTCCCTTTTCTTTTTATCTGCATTTTCTACAACAAACGAGTGTTGCTTCTGTAATGCAAACAATAAAGCTCACTTTTCATCTTAAAAGATGGGTTTGGGAAAACTGATGATGTCAGTGGTTCGAGGTATTCTTGAATGTGCTTCACTGTGCTCCCGAAGCAGAAGGATACAGCTCAACACGTGAAAAGGAACTGACCATTTGATGAAAGTGGAGGAGATCCCACGAAGCAACAGGTTACCTCGGACGAGAGCCACAGAGGTGCCCACAGGTGCAATGGATATCGGACACAGGGACTCTGCTTTCAAAGATGACGCCTTATGACCTTATGACCAAATGGTCTTAAGTGTTCCTCCCAACACTCACAAAGTGATTGGCTGTCTCAATGGCGTTGTGTGGCAAAGGAATGAGAATTCGGAGAACCGCCGCACGAAGCCGTGAGACAGACCAAGTGTGGTCTCTGGACCAGCAGCCATCAGCATTGCCTGGGCTTGTTGGAAATGCAGATCCTCAGGTCCCATTCCAGACCTTCTGACTCAGAAACACTTGGAGAGGCCCAGCAATCTGTATTTTATTTAACATGTTTTCTGGTGATTCTGGTGTGGTTAGGTTTGAGAGCCACAGTTAAAAAAATTTTTTTTAATGTTTCATTTTTATTTTTGAGAGACAGAGCACAAGTGGAGGAGGGGCAGAGAGAGAAAGAGAGAGAGAGAGGGAGACACAGAATCCGAAGCAGGCTCCAGGCTCTGAGCTGTCAGCACAGAGCCCGACCCGGGGCTCGAACCCACAAACTGCGAGATCATGACCCGGGCCCAAGTTGGTCGCTTAACTGACTGAGCCACCCAGGGACCCCGAGCCACAGGTTTTATGTACTGATGTTTTTCTCTTGAGTTTGACCTCTGAGCTGGGGGCTGTAAATTTGCTACCCGTGGTCTAAAGCCTGCCACTCAAAATGTGTTCCCTAGACTACCAGGAGCAGGATCACCTGAGAGCCTGTCCGAAATGCAGACTCTCACTCCAGGCTCACTGAATCAGAATCTGCAATACGGTGCCCTGCAGATGATTCCCATGTACACTAATGTTCGAGAAACACTGTATGGTAGGCACAGCTATGGCCCCCTGGAAGACTGCATCCCCCAAATCCCTGGGACTGAGAATATCATGAGATACCGTGCCCGTGAATACGTTACATTACGGGGCAGAAGGGGCTTGGCAGGAATAATTAGGGATACTAACTATGGTTTAAATGGACCTTAACATAGGTGTATTATTCTGGATTATCTGGGCAGGCCCAGTGTAATCACACAAGCCCTAAAATTAGAGACAGGAGATGAATTCAGAAGGGATGGAGAAGAGGATTTGAAGCCTGAGAAGGACTTGATGTGCTGTCACCAGCTTCGAGATGGAGAAGACCGTGCGGCAAGCTAGAGGGGGAATGCAGGCAACAAGAGTGGGAGAAAAATGGGATCCCCAGCTGGCAGCCAGCAAGGAAATGGAGCCTCATCCTACAGCTATAAGGAACTCAATTCTACCCAAACCTGAATGAGCGTGCAGGTGGATTCTCCCCTGGAGCTTCCAGGAAGGAACACAGCCCTGTTGACGTCTTAATTCTGGGGCTCTGTAAGACCCTACACAGAGAGCCCAGTGAAGTACTGTGCCTGGCTTCCAACCCATGGAGACCATGAGATACTGAGCAAGTGCTGCCTTGAGCCTCTACACTGTGGTAACTTGTATAGCAATAGAACACTACTACATCCCATCTAGAGTCTGCCTCAGGTGGATTGCATTTCACCATCCTCGTGACCCCAGTCTGCCAGACGCACTGAGCATGCTCAGTGAGGACCTGCAGCTCACAGAAAAGAGGCGGCCCGTGTCTGCGAAATGTGCCGCACAGACTGGGTGATGAATGACGCTGGTCTTGCTCACTTACAGTAGGGGGCGTCTAACCACCTCGGGTGGGGGGATGAAGATCCACTTCCTGTGAGAGAGGCCTGAGCAGCCCATGTTCTTCTGTGGAGACTGACTGATCAACTCAAAAGGTACTTAGGAATCATCCGAGCAGTGTATTCAGAGTAACCCAAGCCGGCAGGGCAAGACCCCTCCTCTTGGAACCCACAGTTGGCTCGTGCTTGGTAACTTCAGTATGTGCTGTACCACCTGATGAGGTATAGGTAAGGGCTGACCATGTCTGTTCCAAAGTGACAGTCCCCAAATACTTACAACTTATCTGGAAGAGTGTCATTGCCCACCTAGCTAATGGCTGCACATAATGACTTGATTCCAAGGACAGCAGTTGGGAAAAGGGGGAACGAGTAAGCCTGCAGCTGAGGAACTTGGCAAGAGCCACCAGAGGCAGGTGATGAAGGTCACCTCCCATAGTGAACACTCATGTGGAGAGTGTGTGCCCTTGATGTGGTGGGAATGGCATCTGACCTCTGTCTGTAGTCCTCCTTCCCAAACCATAACCCCAGTCTAACCATGAGAAAAACACCCCGAATTCCGCTAGAGGGCATCCTACAGTAGTATGTCTGAGAAGTATTTCTCAAAATTTGTCAAGGTCACCAAAACCAAGTCTGAAACGTGGTCTCAGCCAACAGGACTAATGTGGTATCCTGGATGGGATCCTGGAGCAGAAGAAGACATTAGACAAAAACTAAGGAAATAGGAATGAAATATGGAATTTAGCTAATAATGTGCCAGTGTTGGCTCTTTAATTATAACAAATGTACAATACTAAGGTAAGATGTTAACAATAGGGGAATGTGGGTTAGGGGTTATATGGGGGAACTCTGTGCTATCTTCTCAATTTTTCTGTAAATCTAAAACCATTCTAAAAACCTGAAGTCTCTTCTTGGAAACAATCTGCCCAATAAGGAAACAGAATCATTATGATGGAAGTATTAGAAGTTCAGGAGAAGGGGAAAGAGGGGAGAGTCAAGGATCAAAGTGGACATCAACAGTTCTCTGGGTTTTATTTGTTGATCCCCTAAAGGTTTCATGAATGTGAACTTTACCCCATTTGCTAAGTGAGGCAGCCATTCGTGACTTAATTCCTTCTTGAAATATTTATTGGGCATCTGCTAAATACCGGACACCATGGGAGGGTTGTCAGTGACGCTCCGAATGTCAGGGTCCAAACTGCTGCCTCCTTTCCCAAGGCTTTCTGGCTGCCTCTCTTTCAGACACCGGAGCCCTAAGAGGAAAGTCTCCACTGTGTCCTTGAATTCACCTGTGTTTGTCAAGGTGTCTGCTTTGTGCCCTTTCCTGTGTGTTTCCTCCAGGGAGGGGGGACTATGGGTATCATTCACTCTAGTTCTCCAGCACCCAAAATGAATTGGGTCTCCAGGAGGGCTCCCCTAAGCAAGAAGGGGTGCTGTAATTAGTATCGGTTAAGAGCTCTAGTGGGGTGAGACCCGTTGGGTTAGATGGTCAGTTTGGAGCAGTGAACTGGGTTATTCTTTGGGTTTGGTTAGCTCTGGGCCCAAACCTGAAGATGGCAGATTGGAATTAACCAAACTTGAGGCTCAGTCTATTTTGGAGGCATGGGTAGGTGGGGTAGTTGTGCTGTGATAGGTACCTATATTCTCCTCTGAATTGTACATTTAAGAGAAGTGCTTTTAGGTAAAGGTGCCACAAGGCTTGACTGGTCTGTGCACGCCAGTCTGTGCCTGCAGGCTCTGAGCTGGGAGGCCAGAGCAAGTCCAAGGAGGAGGCGTGGGCTGGGGATGGGTGGGCATTTGGCTGGGCCCAGGTACATAGCACCTGGTTAGCGGTTGTCACTGGCACGCTGCTGGGTACCAGCCACTCAGGTCTCTCATGGAAAATGCTGGGTGTGCACATGGGGTGAACTCAGGTCCTCAGGACTCAGAACCGTGTGGCTACAGAGAACCAAAAGGGAATGAAGTTCTTAATACCACAGTTAGCAGGAGCCTCCTGAGATAGATTTCTGTGGATTCAGGGCTGACATCTTTCCTCTCTTCCTCTGACCCTCACTTCTCTCCTAAAAAGATACCAGAACATTTTCTTTTCTTCAGAAAGGAATGCTGGGATTGATCCCAAAGGTCCTTTTCAGGTGGGTTAGGCAGGGCTTCTACCCAGTGGTAAAAACATAGACAGCAGGGCTAGATGGTGTTGGGCCCCAGTCCTGACTCCTCACATACTAGCTCTGTGCCCTTAGGAAAGTTACTCAGCTTCTCCGGGTCTCTGTGTCCTCTTCCGAAGTGGATTAAAAATATCTGCTTGGTGAGGTTGCTAGGAGAGCTAAAAAGGATAGCGCATCACAACATGCCATTAGCTTGAATTAAAGGAAATTGCTGAGATTTGACCATTCTTTAACCCCCAAACAGCAATTTCCTATAATTCAAACCAATCTTTTTCTAGATTCTAAAATGTCATACAATTAATGACAGCTTTTAGGAAGAGAAAAAAAAACCTCACTGCATTAACAAACATTCATTTTTAAGACCCATTTCAAATTGTGAAATGCTAAAAGGTGAAAAAAGCCGCATCTCAAAATCAGGAGATGGTGGAAATACAGTTACTTTCTGGGGATACCGGCAGTGAGTTCTCTGCCTCAATCCATCATGAACAGTGGTTTGTTTTTAGACTGGCCCTCCTGTGTAGGATATGCTGGGCTGACCTATGAGCAGTGAGCCTCTTTTTGCTGTAGTACACCTGGAAAAGGTAAAGAGATGGGAAGGGCACCAGACAGAGTCCCATGAGGTCAATGCACAGTCCCACGTCTGTCACTGGAATTGTGTACAAAATGAAATTAAACAGATAATAAACTGAAGTGCTTTTAAATAGTCATCCATGTATTTTGATATGTACTCTCTATTCATTGCAAGTGATGTGGGCCTTCTGTTTATGGTAATACTATAGCATTTCCTTTCTAAGTACATTTAACATATGGTAAGGTGATTTAAAGGAAAATATCAAATAAATAACAACCAGTGAAAGTATCTCTTAGGAATGAAAGGGAAGCCAGACATTCTCAGATGAAGGAAAATTAAGAGAATCTGTCATCAGGAGACCTATCCTAAAAGAATGGCTGAAGAAATTTCTCTAAATTGAAAGGAAAGGATAAAAAAGGAAGCTTGGAACCACAGGAAGACATAAACAGTAAAAAAAGTATGGATAAAGATAATAGGCTTTCTTTCTTTCTCCTTTTGAGTTTAATTATGTTTGGTTGATGCAAAAATTATAAGAGTGTCTGATGTTCTAAATGTGTGTAGAGGAAATATTTAAAAACAACTATGTCATAAATGGAGGAGGATAAATGGGCATAAAAGGAGGTAAGATTTCTATATTTCACTTGAACTGGTAAAATGATGACACCAGTAGACTGTGCTGTTATGTATATATCATGTAATACTGCAAGCAACCACTAGAAAAGCTACTTGAAGCTATAGAAAAGCTATCAAAATACTACAGACAAATAAAAATGGAATTAAAAAATGTTCAACTATCCCACAGGGAGGCAGGAAGAAGAGAAACAAAGGCAGAGAAACCAAACAGAAAATAAAAAATAAGATGACAGGAACACCTAGGTGGCTCAGTCAGTTAAGTGTCCAACTTCAGCTGAGGTCATGATTGCACAATTTGTGAGTTTGAGCCCCACTTCAGGCTCTGCCCTGACAGCACAGAGCTTGCTTCAGGTCCTCTGTTTCCCTCTCTCTCGGCCCCTCCCCCAGTTACGCACATGTGCATACTCTCTCTCTCAAAAATAAACTTAAAAAAATAAGATGGCAGACTTAAGCCCTAAAGTATCAATAAAATGTGAATGGTCTAAATACACCAATTAAAAGAGACTGGCAGAGTGGATGACAGTATATGCTGTTTACAAGAAAATAACTTCAAATATAATGAAAATGGCAGCTAGTAAGTATAATGGTCCAAAAAAATCACAAAAACATTAATCAAAGGAAAGCAGGAGTGGCTACTGTAATATTAGATAAGGTGAACTTTAGAGCAAAAAAAAAAAAAATGAACAGAAGCAGAGAGGAGCATTGTATAATGATAAAAGGGTTAATTCACCAGGAAGACATTGTAGACCTACATATATATGCACCAAATAACAGAGCTGCATAATCTGTGAAGCAAAAACTGATAGAATTGAAAGGAGAAACAGACTAATCCATAATTATAGTTGGAGACTTAACACCCCTATCTGAAATGATAGAACAAGGAGGCAGAAAATTTGTAGGATATGGAAGAACTCAACAATACCATCAACCAACAGAATCTTATGGACACTTATAGAACACTTCACTCCACAATAGCAGAAAACTGTGTTTTCAGGTGTCCACAGAACATATCAAGATAGACCATACTTAGGGCCATAAAACCAACCTCAAAAACTTAAAATAATCAAAATAATACAGAAAGTATTCTCTGACCACAATGGAATCAAACTAGAAATCAAGAGCAGAAATATAAGAAAACCTCCAAACATCTGGAAACTAAACAACACACTTTGAAATAATTCATAAGTCAAAAAAGAAGTTATAAGGGAAAAATAAAAAGTTAACACTGAACTGAATGAAAAATGAAAATAACACATCAAAATTTGTGGTACACAGCCAGAGCAGTGCTGAGAAGGATATGTACATTATCAAATGCATATATAAGAGAAAACAAAAAGTCTCAAATCAATAATCTAAGCTCCTACTCAAGAACCTGGAAAAAAAAAAGCAAAATAAACCCAAAGCAAACAAATAATGAAGATAGGAGAAGCAACCAATGAAGGTTAAAACAGAAAAATAGTAGAGAAAATAATGAAACACAGAGTTGGTTCTTTGGAAAGATGAATAAAATTGACAAACCTCTAGGAAGACTGACAAAGAAAAAAGGGGACACAAATTAACAAAATCAGGAATGATACAGGGGTTATCATTATATCAGAAGAATAATAAGGGGATTATGATGAGCAACTCTACTCACATAAATCTGTTAACACAAATGAAATGAGTTTTTTCCCTGAAAAAAAAAAAAAGAGCAACTCACCTAATATTAAATAGATAATTTGAATAGCTGTGTAAAGAAATTGAATTCATAATTAAAAAAAACTCTCCCCAAAAGAAATCTTCAGGGCCAGACTGAAAAGGAAGAAATACAACTATCTTTAAAAAAATTTTTTTTTTCAACGTTTTTTTATTTATTTTTTTTGGGACAGAGAGAGACAGAGCATGAACGGGGGAGGGGCAGAGAGAGAGGGAGACACAGAATCGGAAACAGGCTTCAGGCTCCGAGCCATCAGCCCAGAGCCTGACGCGGGGCTCGAACTCACGGACCGCGAGATCGTGACCTGGCTGAAGTCGGACGCTTAACCGACTGCGCCACCCAGGCGCCCCACAACTGTCTTTATTTGTAGATGACATGACTACCTAAGTAGAAAATTCCATTGAATCTACAGAAAATTCCTAGAATAAACAAGTTCAGCAAGGTTGCAGGACACAAGATAAATATACAAAAATCAATTCTATTTCTTTGTGCTAGCAATGAACACATGGACAGAAAAATTAATATAATATTTATAATTTCTTAAAAAAAAGAAATATGTATATGTAAATCTAACAAAACAGGACTTGTATGCTGCCAACTCCACAATATTGATGAAAGAAACCAAAGAAGATCTAAGTACATGAAGAGACATACAGTTCACAAATTGAAAGATTTAACAGAGTAAAGATGTCAATTCTCCCTGAACTGATATAGAAGTTTGACACAATTCCTATCAAAATCTCAGCAAGATTTCTTTATTGTTGATAAAGCAAGTTTATTCTAAAATTTATATGGATGGGTGCCTGGCTGGTTCAGTCACTAGAGCATGCAACTCTTGATCCTGAGGTGATGAGTTTGAGCCCCATATCAGGGGTAGAGTTTAGTTAAAAAAATATAAAATTTATATGGAAAGACAAAGAACATAGCTAAAATAATTTTTAAAAGAAGAATAAAATGGGAGGAATAAGTCTACCTAACTTCAAGATTTAACTATAGCTACACTAATCAAGACTGTGTGGTAATGGTGGGGGGACAGACATATAGATCAATGGAACAGAGTTGAGAACCCAGAAATAGACCCACACAAATATGCCCAACTGACTTTTGAAATGTGCAAAAGTAATTCAGTTAAGGAGAGACAGCCTTTTCAACAAATGGAGCTGGAAAACTAAACATCCATTGGTAAAACAAACACACACACACACACACACACACACACACACACACACACACATCAAAAACCTTGATGTAAGTTCCACACTTCACCTCAGGCAAGATGAATCACAGACTTCAGTGGAAAACATAAAACTAAAATTTCTAGGAAAAAAATATGAGGAAATATTCATGATTTAAGGCTAGGCAAGAAGTTCTAATACTTGATACCCAAAGCATAATCTCCATAAGAAGAAAAGTTGATAAATTAGATTTCCTCAAAATTAAAAGCTTTTGCTCTGTGAAAGACTATAAAGAGGATGAAAAGATAAGCTATAGAATGGGAGAAAATATTTGCAGGCTGCTTATCTGACAACAGATTAGTATCACTCAAAATTCAACAGTTAAAAAGCAAACAACTTCATTAGAGCACAGACAAAAGACACAAAGAGACATTTCACTGAAGAGGATAGCCAGATGGCAAATAAGCTCATGAAAATATGTTCAACACCATTAGCTATTTAGGGAAATGAAAATCAAAAGTACGAGATATCACTTCCACATCTATCAGAATGGCTAAAAGAAAAAATAGCAATAACACCAAACAGTGAGGATGTGGAGAAACTGGATTATTCCTACTTTGCTGGTGGGAATGTAAAATATAAAATGGTGGGAATGTAAAACTTTAGCAGTTTCTTTGAAAATGAATCACACAGCTACCATACAAACCAGCAATTACACTCCTGGGCATTTATCCCAGAGAAAGGAAAACACATTCACACAAAAACCTGTGCACAAATGTTTAGAACAGCTGTATTTGTAATAGCTTGGACCTGGAAACAATTCAGATGTCCTTCAGTGGATGAGCACTTGTACAAACCACGGTATATCCATGCCATGGAGTACTGTTCAGCAATGAAAAGAAACAAACTATGGGATCATCCAACAATCTGATGAACCTTCAGAGAATTATGCAGAGTGAGAAAATCCAGTTCTAAAAAGTCACATACTGTATGATTCTACTGAAAGTACAGTCTTGAAAATGAGAGAAATGGAGAACAGATTAGTGGTTACCAGGGGGTGATAATGGAGTGAGGGCAGAAGGGAAATTGGTTTGGCTAGAAAAGTGCAACATGAGGAAATCCTGTGGGTGCTGGAAATTTTCTGCATGTTGACTATATCACATCAGTATCTTGGTTGTGATATTTTATGGTACTCTAGTAAGAAATTGCCAATGGGGGAAACCGAGTAAAGGGTACATACATAGTGCTATCTCTGTATTTTTTCTTACAACTGCACGTGAATCTAAAATGATCTCAAAATCAAAAGTTTAAAAAACTAAAATATTTCAATTAAAAAAGTGAGAAAAAAATTAAAAAGTGTACAAACCACAAGAACCCCCCCCCCCCCCAGATCATGTCTTGTCTCTGTCTAAAACCTCCAGGGGTGTTCTATTCACTGCACGTGGAGGGAAACCCAAGCTTTTCACCATGGAGAAAGACTCCGTGCAATCTGATTTTTATCTCCTATGCTTCTCCCTTTGTCCCACTGCACTGGTCACATTGCTTTTCTTCCTGTTGCCCCAACACACCAAGCACGTTTCCACGAAGAGCCTTAGCTCCTGCACTCCCTCACCTGGAATGTTTTTGCTCCAGACCTCTGCATGGCTGGAGCTTTTCCTCACTTCAGTGGTTGTTCAAATGCTACCTTCTCAGAGAGACCTTCCTTACATCTTGTCTAGATTAGGCCTTGGCTGCCCCATCCTCAGAGAGACTATATCATTTTCCAATTTCACTTTTTTTTTTTCATAGCATTTATCAAGCTCTCTCTCTCTTTTACTGATCCATTTCCTTGCTTACTGTCTGTCTGCCCCTCCCCTGCACATAGCAAGCTCCAGGAGGGTAAAGGACATTTCTCTCCCATAACCATTGCAGCATAGTGAGCACGTGTGACTCCTGAATGAATCAGTGCCCTGGGGAATTATGTGTGTGTGTGTTGGGGGGGGGGGGCGGGAAACAGGCTAGGAACTTTCTTGAAACAGATGTATATTGGGGCGCCTGGGTGGCGCAGTCGGTTAAGCGTCCGACTTCAGCCAGGTCACGATCTCGCGGTCCGTGGGTTCGAGCCCCGCGTCAGGCTCTGGGCTGATGGCTCGGAGCCTGGAGCCTGTTTCCAATTCTGTGTCTCCCTCTCTCTCTGCCCCTCCCCCGGTCATGCTCTGTCTCTCTCTGTCCCAAAAATAAATAAAAAAAAGCGTTGGAAAAAAAAAATTTAAAAAAAAAAAAAAAAAAAAGAAACAGATGTATATTAAGAAATGACTATATTGTTTGGCTCCTGGGAAATCTAGAGATGCTGAATTCTTTTGAAGTTAAAATTTAGAGAAGGGAGCAAAACACATCTGCAACTAGATTTCAAGTAATGTATGAATGAACACAAGTCAAGGATGGGAAGGCGTATGCTTCACTTCATAGTATAGCTGTATTTCTGGGAGTTAACGATAAAGTGAATTTCTTTATTGCATTTCTATGTTCTTATGCATTATTACTTATCTATCTGATGAAACCAGATACCTGCCCACACAGAACAGCAGATGAAATCTGAACAGGAACCCTTTAATGGACGGAGAAGGAACTAGGCTAGGCAGTTGTGTGATGTGTGGCTACTACTATCCTCCGATATGAAACACTGGAGGGCACAGCTTTGTAGCACTTTCTCAATACTCTGAATTTCTCTGCCATCATCTCTCTCTAGTCTTCTTTTGACCACAAGAACATCACTCATGCTTGGGGAATGCTTGGCTTCACATGGCAGCCATGGGAAATTAATCACCTCTTTTTCCTCCCACCAGGAATGTACATGATGTGTAATACCACACTTCACCAGTAGGGGTTGCCACTGGACCCTTATAAGGGCAAACCCCACTCTTGAATGCACTCTTCCCCAGACTGTCCTTCTGACAAGGAGCTGCTTCCTTTCCCTGGCTCCCTCCATTCTTGAAGATCAGTACAGCTGATGGGGGTGGGGTGGGGTCGGGTTGGGGGGAGATTCTAGTCTATATCTCCTGGCAAAGGCTCCTCCCTTCTTCCCAACTCCCAGCCACTGGCTGTCCTTTTGGGGGTAGTAGCTGAGTGGGGCATAAGGGGCCTACTGGGGTGCTGGTAATGTTCTCTTTCTTGGCCCGGGCGCTGATCACACAGGTAGGTTTAGCCTGTGAAGATTCACTGGGCTCTACGCAGTTATGATCTGGGCACTTTTCTGTACACATATCATACTCCAAAATTCCAGAACACAGTTTATTTAAAATTAAAAAAAAATTTTTAACATTTATTTATTTTTGAGACCGAGAGAGAGAGAGAGCATGAACAGGGGAGGGTCAGAGAAAGAGGGACACACAGAATCTGAAACAGGCTCCAGGCTCTGAGCTGTCAGCACAGAGCCCGACGCGGGGCTCGAACCCACAGACCGCGAGATCATGACCTGAGCCGAAGTCGGACGCTTAACCGACTGAGCCACCCAGGCGCCCCAATACAGTTTATTTTAAAAACCCATAGATTACGTTCACTTAATACACAGGATGCCTCAGTAATTTCTGGAATTCCCACTATAGTCTGAAAAAAGGAAACAAAAGCCAAGAAACCAAAAACAAGTTTGAACACCTAACCCTGGGAACAGACTTAGGAATGTTTTTCACTAAAGTGGTTGCTTAGGTAATTGCAGGTGAAAGCTTCATTCATTCATTCATTCGTTCGTTCGTTCATTCATTCACTCATTCATTCATGTTAGAGGGATGAAGGGTGAGGGGCAGGGAGAGTTTGGTTTTGAAATGCTTCCACAGGGTTTTGCGCTCTGTGGAATCACTGAGGCTCATTACCCAGGAGCTGCATTCTTGCTCCCACTTTGGGTCCTGTGGTGGGGCCTTCATCAAGTGCAAATCCAGCCTGCAGGGGGCCCTGAGACTCTGGGCCAGGATAGGCTGCTGAGAATACCTAAAGAGAGCTGCTTTGCACCCCAGGCCAGGTGTTCCGAGGCTCAGAAAGCAGACAGGCCCGGCCGTGTCGCTGCTGCTTTGCTGTGGGGCCATCCCTGCTGTCAGAGAAGGTGGCCCCATGCTTCCTTCTTCACTCTTTGGGAAGCCTGTCAGCCCAGCCTGGTGGGGGAACCCACGGTACCCTTTTAGTTCACAGGCCCATTTCTCCTGAGACTTCAGAGGTTCCCGTGTCTTAGAGGGACCCCAGACTTCTGCAAAGTCTGTTCTGGAGCAAAGGGGTAAGAGGCTGGTGCTGGAGCCAGGCTGCCTGGGTTCAAGCCCAGGTCTGCCACTTACCAACTGTGTGACCTTGGGCAAGTAATCACCCTCTCTGTGGCTCAGTCAACCCATCGGTCAAATGGGGGATAAGAACATCACCTCCTTCAAAGGTTGTGAGGATTAACTGAGTTAATCCTTATGTTGTGTTTAGAATAGTGCCAGGCATATAGTAAATATAAAAAATACATATTTTAGCTTAAAAATCCTCATTTGTGTCTTGAGACAGTTCATTATAAAAGGGTTCCGAGGTTAAATGAGTTCGGGAAACGCTTGATTGCCTTTGTGAATTAGGGTATTCAAGGCTCTCCGGGCAAGAAATTGGAGTAAACCAATGTTAGCCTGTAGAAGGAGCTGAAAGCCCTGCTCTCAGGCCAGTATTCGGGGCTGGTTGGTATGTGCACTGCAATGGGGTGTTAAACACTTTGGTACCAACCCCGCTGGGGGAATGGCTTTTACAGAACACCCTTTGGGAAATACTGGAGGTGCGTCATACTCCGGTGAGGCCAGCTTCGTGACAGGGTCACTTGTACGCACTCACCAAGATGCAGAGCCAGTTTGGAGGGCACGGACTCATTTTATCTTCACACCCACCCTAAGAGGTCAATATAGTTATTGTCCCCATTTTCAGGTAGGGAAACTGAGGCAGAGGAAAGTTAAGTAACTTGAGTGGGGTCATAAGGCTAGTACGTGGCATAGTGAGGTTTGGATCCCTATAGTTTGGCTCCAGAGTCCATGCTCTGACCCACTGTGCCATATAAATATATATTCATTCCCTCGTGGCCCACTGGGGAGCCCTCAGGTACGCGGTAGTTGATGCACAGACTCCTCAGAGCCTCTCAAGGCAGCCTGGCCACCCCTGGTGTTTCCATGGCCACAGTGGTGGGGCATTTGTCACAGTCTCCCCCTTGCCCTTGGCTCTCCACCCTTGATAGGATGGCTGGGGGATGGGCATGCCATGGCTGTCCATTCTCAAAGTTCTCCAGCAACACACGCAATGATGCCAAAGGCCCCCTGGCAGGGACGGAACATCTATACTATATCATCAAACAAGTGGCCCTGAAGAGATTTTTAAGAACTGATCTCATAATAGCATTTATTTCTCTGTTGTAGGAGTAAGGGGACCCAGGAGGAGGGGGGGGGGAGACTCATCTGATCTTCTGTACCTGAAAAATTTTCTCCAGGGCCCGGCTTTGTGGGAACCCTGGAAGGGTCTGTATCCCATGGATCTTGGGATCCATTTCCCTCTTCCCGCCGGATTCCTATCTGTCCGGCCAGGCCTGCTCACATCTCGGCACCTCCCTGACACCTTCCCTGACTGACTCACACCCCTCAGAGCCCATGCCACCATTCAACATTGTTTCATAAACCTCAGATGCCCTTGGGGCACATGTGTTGGCAGCATCTCCCCAGCTTTCCTGCAAATTCCCTGGGTTATTAGAAGTGTCTTGGGACATAGCAGGTGCTCAGTAAAACAGCTGCCCACAATGACTGCACAAGTAGCTTTAGTCAGCCACATACATATGCCACCAGTGGCCATGACTGCAGGATTCGTATCCAGAGGGCAGGATCAGGCTAAGGGGCCATTGAGGTCGGGGACCTCCCCGCTTGTTCTCTGCCGCCGACCGACACCACAGCGTTAAACTCCTCTTACCTTGCTCGCTTTCAAGATCTCGAACATCAGGGGCAGGCCTTGAGTAATGAGCTCCTCTGTGTACTCCTCCTCCTGAATGGTCTTAAACTCCTTCAACAGGCACTGGATAAGAGGCCTGCGGTGTTGCTGGAAGGCGATCCGCAAAGACTCCAGCCACGTGTGCAGTGTCCATGGGACACCTGAGAGAGGGAGGGGAGGGCATGGAGGGGAGGAGAGGGCGAGACAGAAAACAACCACAACAGAAGGTGTGTTTTTATCTGGAAGCTGGCCTTTCCCCAGGACATCACCAAACTACGAGACCAAGAGACTGACTTGGGATGAATACAGCCAGGGTAGTTTGTATTTTTTTTCTCCCCCCTGACGACTTGCAGATGTTGAAACTAAAGATCACAATTCAATTCCCTTAGCTATGGGTGTCCACCTCTGCATGCTCGTCACATTAGCGGGGGCTGCATTTTACAAGCTAGAACCACCGTGTAGAACGTGGAATTGTCACACGCTGCTTCTGCCTACTCCATACTTCTGAGTCCTGACTTCATTCACCTCCACCCCTTCTGCCTTCCGGGGAGACAGAAGCCCAGGGAGGGAAGTGTCTTGCCCAGGATGAGATAGCACCAGGCGAGAGCACAGAGCTGGTGAAACCCATCGGTGGACTTTGTCATCTACCGCACTGGCCAGCACGGACACGTATGTCGGAAAAAGACCCGGGAGGATTCTGCCGCTTCTCCCCTGTGCAAAACAACTTTCCCATCTGTGGGCACTTCATCAGGTTCTTCCTCCTTTAATAGAAACCCCTCCAGCAGCTGATTGCTGTGATTTGCTTCTCCCCTGTCGAGGTGAGGCACAGAGGAAGAATGCGTCTCACTACTGTTTATAACGAGCAGGCCATTCAGAGCCTGGAGCGTCATCATTATGGTAAACAGGCTCTCTGGGCAGTGGCATAAATATCCCACAGAGGGGCGCCTGGGTGGCTCGGTCGGTTGGGCGTCTGACTTCGGCTCGGGTCACGATCTCGAGGTCTGTGAGTTCGAGCCCCGCGTCGGGCTCTGTGCTGACCGCTCAGAGCCTGGAGCCTGTTTCCGATTCTGTGTCTCCCTCTCTCTCTGCCCCTCCCCTGTTCATGCTCTGTCTCTCTCTGTCTCAAAAATAAATAAACGTTAAAAAAAAAAATATCCCACAGACTGAACAGCTACCCTGAGAGAGGGGCCCACGTCCAGACCAGCAGCAGGGGGCCTCTCCTCAGGCCCTCAGCCCACCTTGACCTGCCACTCCGTGTGTTGAAGGTCCAGGCTAGGTCCTGCTGTTCTTGTGTGGGGCTGTTACCTCTAGACCGGGGAAGACTGGGCGAGCCTGTTCCCTGGACGCACGGAAGAGATGGGTGTGAGCTCGCTCATTCAAGGAAGAGCCACCCCCAACTTTTCCCGAGAGTGGCTTTGCCCCCGAAGCTCAGTGGGTGAGCCTGGCAAAGAGACGCCCTTGTCCTAGCTGTTGCCTGGCCGCTGCTTCGTGATTTGGGTGCTCTAAGGCAGTGATTCCCCAACCACTGGGAGCCACCTGGGATGATTGTTAAACATAAAGATTTCCGGCCTTTATCCATCCAGACCCTCAACAGCAGAGCCTCTGGGTGTAGGGCCTGGCAATCCGTATTCAGACAAGCTCCCAGGTGATTCCAATTCCTAAGTTCTCAGGGTCCAGAGTTTGGGAATCATGAGAAAATGACCCGAGGTCAGGCGTTTGGGGCTGGAAGGGTGATGCTGTCTTTGGGGATAGCTCGGGCAGTTTAGCCTGGAAGGGCTCCAACCAGCAAATGCGAAATTCCCTGGGCCTCTGTGTGTGTGTGTGTGTGTGTGTGTGTGTGTGTGTGTGTGCACACGCGTGTGTGGGTGTGTACACGTGTGTGTGAGTCACCTAGCACTGGGCAGTGATGCTGTGTCCAGTGGCGGAGGGTGCCCAGACTGACCTATGCTCCTGATATCAATTGTGACATCCACGTAGCCATGCTCAGCGCTGTGATACATGGCCTCCCTCAGGGCTCTCAGTTTGGCCTTGCTGTTGCGGCTGGCACAGAGGGGAGGCGGGGCTGTCTCCGCCAGGTCAGTCCCCTCGGCCAGAATCTCCTCCAGGGACAGGATATCACTCTTCTCCTTCTCTGGCTGAGCGAGCAGTTTGCGGAACACATTCCTGTCAATCATAAACCCAGAGAGGAAGACACTCAGAGATGGAAGGGTTTTGCCGGGGCAGGGATGGGGTGTGGGCAGTGGGGACACCACTCGTGTGAGACAAGGGAATGGCAGGAACAACTCTGGAGTTGTGGCTTCAGAGGCCTGACCACGGGTGCTATGTTTTAGGGCTGGGTGGAGGAGACGGTGGAGCATGACTGGCTTTGTTTCCTGGAGGACAACCTGGAGCAGCTAAATGCTTTCCACAAGTATCCAGAAGGCTCTAGAACTGTGCTCTTTTAACCATCAACCTGCACAGGGTCCCACATGAATTTGCTTTACATGGGGTTATGTGTAATAAAATTGGATGGGGTAAAACCTGAAGGCCATGTGACAAGAAATAACCAAACACGAGGGGTTTTATTATTTTTTAAATGGATCCTTGTCACTTCATGGCAGCTGATGTGACGGGCTCTGACCAATGCTGGCAAAGAGTGGCATCTCTGTGAGGCAGAAGCTGATCCGGGAAAGGACAAAGCAAGGCAGTCTGAGTGGATGTGCGCTGCACGAAGTTGGCTCTGAGCAGAAAGCTGGCAGTGAAGGCCACTGTGGCCAGGCCTGGTGTCTGGCCTGCCTCTGGGCCCCACATCCAGAGATATAGTGGGTCTGGGGTAGGCCTGGGAATCTGCATTTTTAACAAGCACCACTTGGGACCTTGTGGCTTTGGCCCATCCTAGCCTACCTGTGTCCGTGGGCTGCGGCCTGGCTGAAAGAGTTCATATCACCCTGGGGGGTTGTAGAAATTCCATTCCTGTACATGGTTCCTATCAGGGGATCCGCACCACGCTCCAACAGCAAACTAACCAGCTCAAAATTTCCTGCAAGCCCAGAGAAGGGGGGTTTATAAGCGAATAAAGCAAATACACGGTCATAGACACAGCGAGGGCCGAGGTGGTGGAGACCCTTGGCCGGGATGAGAATCAGCAACTCTTACCTACGGCAGCAGCCAGCTGGAGGGGCGTTTCTGAGTAGTTCTCCTCGCCGTGCTCCACGGAACCTTCCACCTTGGCCCCGGCGTCCAGGAGCAGCTGCAGAGGAAGAGTGGCCATTGAGACATTTAAAGACATGTGCTGTGAGGACACATCAGGAGAGCTGGTGGAAGTCAGCACAGTGCCAATGTTCCTGCCCTCCCTCTGGGTCAGTGGCCATGTGCACAGGGTGAGGGCAACTGTACCTTGGGGGATGAACTGATGGCCCCTCGAATCTACTAGAACCTCGGACTATCAAAGTGTGGTCCATGGAAAAGCAGCATCAGCATCCCCTGGGAGCTTTGAAATGCTGGCTCTCAGGGCCCACCCCCGACCAACTGAATGAGAGTGTTTGCATTTCAGCAAGATCTCCAGGTGATTTATAAGTACACTGAAGTTTCCAGAAGTGCTGACTGAGCAGCTCATGGCAGCAGAGTGCTGGAAGACTCCCTTTTCGGGTCGGTTACACAAAGCCTCGGAGAGAGCATTAGAGGGATCTCTTAGAACCACAGAATCTTGAGTTCTGAAGGACTCTGGAGACCACCTGGGCCAATGAGGGCAAGGATGCCTTCTAGAACACTCTGGATGGCTCTGAGTATAGTTTAGCCAATGCTAAATTTCCTGGCCAGCAATTAATAAAGAGGCAGAGTGAGAATCCAGGAGTTTACTCCGTTCTGTGCATTCCTGAAGGGCTTCTTCAAGATGGAGATTCTGTCTGTGCCGGATCTCACTCTCAGTGAATGTGCTCTCAGGACCACCAATGGAAAATGGGGGGGGGGGGCAATCTACCTTCTTTGTTACGTATCCAGGGCTCCCTCAGGGCACAGCCAGGAGAGGGCTGACTCCTGGCATTCCAGGACCTGTGTACCTGCAGTGAAGAGGTGGCCTGACTTCTTTTTGGGTTTGCCTGGCTGCCCGCTGCTCCTATTCCTGATTTAAAGGCTTGGGGATGCCACTGCATTTTAAGGGTGGCATTTGTGTCCACTAGGCCACCTCCCTATCCCTTCTTTCTTATATTCCTCTACCAAGAGTGAAGTGGGCAGAAGTTTCAGCTCTCAGAATAACACGTCATATTCTCAACCTCCTGAAACATGACTTTGGGTCTGTCCTAAGGAGTCCCATGACTGAGGAAACAACAAAAGATTCCTGTGGATTTCCAACATTGCCTCATGGTCCCTGGAACACTTATTTCCTGCTCTGTAAACTTCTAAGACGCTTGGAGCACATAAGAGCAAGTATTCCTGATGTACCCACAGCTCAGCACCATGAGGCCAGGTGTGATAATGGACCTGGATGCTGAGTTCTTTTTTCCTGATGAAGTGAAGAGCAAGTTTAAGATCTAGAATATATTTGATGGCTATTTGTTGAATACCAACTGTACAAGAGCCAGAAAAAGTATAACCAATACATACTTAAATGCCCAACGGCCCTCAGATGAGGACATCTCTCCGTACTTGGGGAGCCTTGGGTAGCTGTTTCAGAAGACACATCCAAAGGCCTTACTCTAGACCTCTTGGATCAGATTCACAATAATAGAATCCAAGCAAGTATCATTTAGAATCATTCCCTTGGCAACTTGGGGATGCTTCTTTCCACTAGTTAGAAACCACTAGATTCTACACAAACACCAGGGTCACACCTCAGGGGAGGTTCTAAGGTCTCACACCATCCAAGTCTTACGATTCACGTTGCGACAAGCAAAATGAACACATCCACAAAATTGCAGCTCAGGCCCCACCCCCGAGCAACCAGGAACAACTTCATAAGTTTGCCACTCTTCTGTGTGAGGCTGCATGTGGGTATGTGATCGTTTCATATTGGTTAAGGCCAGGCCATATAGATCATTACATATGATATTTTCACTTATATGATATGAATGTGCTATATTTAGTTGCAATTAACCAATATGAATCTCTTAGGGAATATGCATGCTGGGAGAGGTAACAGATTTGCATGATGGAAGAGGGTAAAATTAAAGGTCAGATGTGGATAGGGAAATACATTAATATACCTGAACTACAGGAATATGTCCATGCAACACAGCAAAAGTCAGAGCCGTCCAATGGCGGGTCTCAGGGTGGACGGATGGATATTTATGAGGAGTACTGACAACCTATAAACAAATTGAAGTTATTTTCAAAATGTGACCTTCACAATATTTTGACTAGCAAATCTGACCTATCTGTGGCTGGGCATGTGGGCTAGAGATGTACAGAAGGACATTCTGGAAGTGCTTTGGGAAATGTCGGTAATAGTGGGGTAGTGACTTTATGTTCTCTGTGCCTCATAAGGTCTCCTTTGCTTCTTGTCTGAAAGGAATTAAACCGATGATTTCTGACTTCCTCTGAGGTGTCTTGGAGAAGCTGTAATGGCAGCTACCACAAGCCAACTCCCCAGCCTGTCCCCTCTTTCTGCTTAAGGGTGGTGGTTCTGAGAGCCATAGGGTGTCAGACAGCATGAGATGCCATATCATTACATTCGCACCTTTAGGGGAAATTCTCAGCAGCAGCAAACCCCAGGCAAGGCAAGGTCTGCTTTGAGTTTTCAAGCCAGGGAAGACCACTACCCATCTGATGGAGTCACATTCCCATCTGGTCACAGCTCACCCTACCCTGTTCTCATTTCACTGTTTTTCTGGCTTCTCAGTTGACAAGGACCCTCATGCTACTGGAAACCTGGGCACAAAACCTTCCCTGGACATACCACGAGTGAGCAATCTGATACTGGTCCTTCAATATGGGGGGCATCAAAACACTAGGCCAAAAGAGAGGCAACAGGGAAGCTGAAGGTTGGGGCCCTTCAGGACTGGCACCCACACATGGCTTTTCTCCCAAACACCCCTGGGACCAAACAGCTGTGATGTCTGACTCATTCAGAGCAGCTGAATTCACTCGTCACCTGTCAGGGTAGGCCTTGAGCTGGCTAAGAGTCATGGAATGGGCTAGAGAGGATCAGAGAAGCCCACCAGGACCCAAAGATGAGGAGCCCTTGCAGGGGTCTGCATGGTGTTGGGGGATTCATAACAGGCAAGAAAATCCCCAGTACCTGAAACTTATAATATCCAAAATGGTCTGGATGCAAAACTAGGTCTATTGCCTGTTTTCCTCAGATGAATATAAAACTCACTAATTAAAAAAAGCACAGTACTAAGACTACAAGAACATCTAATTTTGAACTAAAAAAGTTTTATAGGGTTGCTGAGTTAGGACTGTAGCATGCCAACCTTCCTAGCCTCTGGGGCTGCCAGTTGCTGGCTGCCAGAAAGACAGGATAGGACGTGGTCAAAAAGCGTGATTTCACCTATCACAAGCCTCGTGGTGTGTGTGCGCGAACCAGTATTGACTAAGCCCCAAACTTATGCTAGGTCCTCTTTGTATTTATTTCTTCCAGCAACTCTCTGAGATGGGTGTGATTATTCTCCCCCTGTTGTGGATGGGGATGCTGAGGCTCAAAAAGGTTAAGCCACCTGCCCCAGCACAAAAGCAAGTTACTAAGACTCAGCAGTTTTGGAATTTGAGCTTAAGTGTCAAACTCTAAAGCCTGCGGGGGTGCACTTCCCACGATAAATACACCACACTGCCTCACGGAAGCTTTGCCATTAGCTTTAGGACCTGTGGCTTCAACTCAGCCAATAGGCGAACCAATCAGGATTTGGTTGGGAGGGGGTAGGATCTGAGGGAGCTACACCTTAGGTCAGGGTATGCGGAGCAGCTCTGTCTTATGTCCTGATGGCTCAGGAGAGAGCTCCCTGCCCTGATCCCAGAAGGAATGGATCAGTAATAAGAATCAGACTCAGTTCAGCTGAGATAAGGGAAGGCTGGTGCTTCATTGGTTGTTTTTAAATGAAACATGCACGTGGGCAGCTCCCTGGGATTTGGTTGGGCTGGGGCCTCCAGATGGAGGAAATCTACCGGCTGATTTGACCTATTTGCTGGACTGACCGCCCCCAGTGGTGGCTCTCAGGAGAAAAAGCCCCCCCCCCCCTTTGCTCATTTTCCCTGGGGGACTGCCAGGCCCAGGGGCCCTGTAGCCCTCTGCACCCTCACCTCGACATTCAGGTCAGCTCCGGCATCCAGCAGCATCTGAACCATTGCCTCGTCCCCACGGACGCAGGCATACATCAGGGGGGTCATGCCCTGTGGTGGGTTAAAAACCAGAGAATGGAGAAGGTTTACAAGGTAGCTGTGTCACTGGACGATAGCAAATGGAAAATCTTACTTGTGTGTAGGTGGCTATGTTTGTACTCAAAATCCAGCATTAAAAAAATAAATGTGCTGCCCTTATGACTCATAAAGTCACAATCCTCCCTATTTTGAAAACCAAAATGAAGGCAAAAAAAAAGGTGGGGGGTTGCCGTTTTTGCAATTATCTTTGCTTAAGTTGGAGTATTTTCATTTGTCTGTCCTAAGGTGCAAGAGACCTAAGGGGGTTTGCTAAAACACGTGGCTGATTTCAACTTACAGGTCTTGGGAACTTTCTGGATTCTGTGGTATCAGTCCTAAGTTATCTAACTCATAAACACTGTTTCCTTGACATTTTTCTCTTTCACAATGTAAGTATCATCTTTGCTCTACACAGCTGCTGGCCAGTGTCAAGGGAAATTGGATGCCTCTGAGCATGCCCCCATCACTGATGTCTGGTTTATCATTTACAAGCAAAAGGCAAGTGAATGAGGAATGGTTTTTAGGAATTCCATATTTGCCAGTGACTCCTGCTTATTTTGAAGTTCCACAACCATTAGAAGGAAGGGATGGATTTTTCAATAAACAGTGTTGAGAAGGTGGCTACTTGGGAAAACGTGCAAGTTAGAGCTTATCTCGCACCATCTAACTGGATCTGTTTCTAGGTGTAAAAGTAATGGAAGAAATCATGAAGGAAAAGCATTACGGTGTTGAGGACCTAAAACCGAAAGCATAAACAAAATTGAAAGGTAGGCAATAAATTGAGACATATTTGTCATAGTATAAGAATGGGTTTGGGGCGCCTGGGTGGCGCAGTCGGTTAAGCGTCCGACTTCAGCCAGGTCACGATCTCGCGGTCCGTGAGTTCGAGCCCCGCGTCAGGCTCTGGGCTGATGGCTCGGAGCCTGGAGCCTGTTTCCGATTCTGTGTCTCCCTCTCTCTCTGCCCCTCCCCCGTTCATGCTCTGTCTCTCTCTGTCCCAAAAATAAATAAAAAACGTTGAAAAAAAAAATTAAAAAAAAAAAAAAAGAATGGGTTATATGCCTAATATGTAAAGAGCTCTTCTAAATAAAGAAGACAATAAAAGCTCCAGTGAAAAACTGGCAAAAGGTAAGGAAAATATTAATAGGGAGGGGCACCTGGGTGGCTCAGTCGGTTAGGCATCTGACTTTGGTTCAGGTCATGATCTCACGGTTCATGGGTTTGAGCCCCGTGTCCGGCTCTGTGCTGACAGCTCAGAGCCTGGAGCCTGCTTCGGATTGTGTGTGTGTGTGTGTGTGCGTGTCTCTCTCTCTGCCTCTCCCCTACTCACACTCTGCCTCTCAAAAATGAATAAACAGTTAAAAAAATTTTTTTAAAGATTGATGGGGAAACACATATGTTGTTGGAGGGTGTGTACAAGGAAACAAAGTCTCTGCGAAAGTCAATTCAGAAAGGTTGATGTCTATGAGCCACTACGTCCACTTTTAAGAACTTCCCTAACGATGAACGCAGTGTAACGTACAGGATTGCAGAGTCACTATGTTGCACACCTGAAACTACTGTGTCAACTATACTTCGATTAAAAAAAAATTTCCCTAATGAAAAAAAATTCCCTAACGAAATAATCAGGGATTTTGAACAAAGACTTGTGTAAATATGTTTAACTCAGCATTATTGATATAAGTAGTGAGAAGCAACCTAAATATCCAACTGAGGTATGGTTAACTGAACAAATAATAGGACCATTTTATGTAGCCATTAAAAGTGATTTTAAAAAATAGTATTTATTGATATTGCAAAGTACCTATAATATAAATTGTCGAAAAAGGCAAGATATTATAAATCTCTGTTTTAAAAAAATATAAATGTGTGTGTGTGTGTGTGTGTGTGTGTGTGTGTGTGTGTTAGGGATCCTTGTTGCTCAAGAAAATTCTTAGCTGCTATTCCTTCCCTGGAACTCACTGCATGAGCTGCCCATATGAGAAACAGCTCCATCTGTCCCTTGTGACTTTCCATCTGGGGCTCACATTGAAAACTGCTGTTTGTTTCTCTGTCCATGACACCTTCATTCACATGGTGTCTCCCTGACTGGTAGATGCACGAGCTTCTCCCTGTACCTCAGTTTCAGGGACTTGGGGGATAGCTGCCTATATCTCTGAGGTGCCTCCCAGGGTTCCCCAGAATGACTTTTGTGTATCTCAAACATACCCTGAAAGTTTTGTAAAAATACTCCTGGAGTTGTTCTGTGATGCAGTAACAGACAGGCAGGCAGAGAACTAATTTTAACCATGCTGAAAAAAGGACTTGAGGGACACATACTAAATATAAATGGTGGCTATCTGGGTGATGGCATTATTTCCTTTCTGGAATAGGCCTATTTTTCTCAATTTTCCATTTCAGCTGCAATGATCATGTGCAATTTCTATAAAGATGAACAAGGATATTTTTATATTTTAAAAACCGAAACTAACTAAATAAATAAAAATCACCCTAAGTCACCAGCAGGGGGAGTGTGTGTCCAGTGCCTGCTGTTGGCAAAGTCGTGGGGCAGCGTACCTGGCGGAGGTTGGAGGGGTTGCCTGTTCAGAGACTCGGGCCCTGTACCTGTTCGCTCATGGTGTTGATCCCATCCGGCCCTAGGAGAGACACCGCCTGCTTCACCAGGTCCGTCCGCCCACAGTTCAGCATCCGGAAACCCAGGTCCTGTTTAAACTTGGCTTCGATGGCCACAGCGTCCAGTTTCCGAGAAGCACAAAAGCAGTCGTCGGCCCTAAGGAAGGGAGAGACGATCAGTGGGGTGCAGTGGCTTCCCCAGGAACTGGTCCTTGAGGACCAGTGAGAGTTAGAAAGCACCAAGGATCCTTTGCCTTTGTTTTTCATGTCAACTGCCTGTTCCTAGGCTCCAATTAAAATCTGGATGTCTCGATCCTTTGTCCTTTATAACTGCTGCTGATCTGTCTTCCTCTTTGCTTCCGCAGCATACTGAGCTAAGCATGGTGATAGCTAATATTTACTGAATGTTTACTGTGGGCTAGGCCCTCTGCTAAACTCTTCACATGAATCAGTTTGTTCGATCCCCACACAACCTCAAAAGGCAAGTACTATCACTACCCCTCTTTAAACCCTGGGGAAACAGACATAGATAAAGGAGTTGCCCAGGGCCACAAAGCCAACAAGCTGGAGTAAACACTGCCCCAGAACCTCCTTTCATCCCCTCCCCTTGCTAATTCAGAGAGTAGAAACTGAGGAAAGGAGCCAGGTGTTCAGAATTCCTGGTTCTGCTTCTCCCTAAGCCAGTCTGTGGCACAAGGAAAGGTTACGTTTGTGAGGGAACTACCTTCTTTTTTATCGTTGGAGGAAATGAGAGGG
Source organism: Neofelis nebulosa (assembly GCF_028018385.1). Taxonomy (NCBI): domain Eukaryota; kingdom Metazoa; phylum Chordata; class Mammalia; order Carnivora; family Felidae; genus Neofelis; species Neofelis nebulosa. The sequence continues at coordinate 15,086,940 of NC_080789.1, forward strand.
GCTATTGTTCCAGAAAGTTTACGGCACTGAGGCTCCCGTTCATCAGTAAGGCTAGGAGCTGGGGGAGAGCATTTGAGGGCTGAACCACAAAGGGAGCCTCAGGAAGTGGGGGGGGGGGGATAGGTATGTGCTTGACTCTTCATTGAGTTTCTGATATATCATTCATCTCTTCTGGCAGCGGAACCTTGGGCAGAAGTCTACCCTGAAATATAAACCTAGCTGTAGGAGATACAAGGGCTTGGACAGGAGACCATAAGAATTTGCTTCTGGCCACCAGGGGGAGCTGATACAGTGAAGATAGAAACCAGAGTAAAAGACTGGAAGCTTGGTGTTGATATGGGGTCTAATCTGCATGCCCACCTGAGCAGCTGGGTGTCAGGCTAGGTCTCCAACAGCCTATTTGTACAAGCACAGTTGCCCAGGACCCTGGACTCCGGGGTTAAGACCTTTTCATGGCAGGCAGGGGAGCCAAGACCACCCAACACTGTTGGAGGACTTTCTGGGCACGCCTGAGGTCTCCCCAGGTGGTGGGAGAGGACTGAAAGACCCTGGGCCTCAGCATCCAAGATGCAATCCCCTAGGGCAGAGAATGAAGCTATGCCATAAGGCATGGTACATGGGGCTTTGGACTTGGGACTCTTACAGCGAGGGTGGCTAGATTTAGCAAATCGAAGTGTGCCGTAGCAAATGTGGTGTGGAACAAATCTACACTAAGACACTGCTTACTTGAAATTGAAAGTAAATGTGTGTTTTTTTTTTTTTTTTTTTTTTTTTTACTTGGGAAAGGGCAGAGCCATCTGTCATGATTTGAAAAGAGTCTGAGGACTTAAAAACTGAGAACAAACTGAGGGTTGATGGGGGGTGGGAGGGAGGGGAGGGTAGGCGATGGGTATTGAAGAGGGCATCTTTTGGGATGAGCACTGGGTGTTGTATGGAAACCAATTTGATAATAAATTTCATATATTAAAAAAAAAAAATGAAAAGAGTCTGAGGAGAGACCATGGATCCCAGCATCTCCAGAGTTAGAGGAGAAACCCCAAGTGGGGTGGCAGGCTTCATCTGAGTTCCCTAAAAAAGTGGTTAAGAAAGAAGCTTCAGGCCAAATGGACAAGACAGAGCAAGGCGGGTGAGGGCAAGGTGCTGGGGCATACAGCAGAGGCTTCTGGAGGGGGAAAGGTGGGTGTTTGCATGTGTTGTGTTGACATGTCTGGAGCCTTGAATGGGTCAGGTGCATGTGCAGATCTTGGGGAGGTATCAGATTTGACTAATTGTAAGGAAAACTTTTCTTCGAAAAGACCATTATCTAGTTCAGAAAGAGGTTGGTTTGTGAACTCAAGAGCCTCCTTCTTAAGAGCAAAGATGCTATGAATTGTCATTGTCAGTGAATTTGCAATCTCCTCTCTCCTGTCTGCGTTGAAGTCCCTTCTGCTATCCTCCATGCTTGACTGATTCTCTCAAACAAGCATTTTGTTTTTTCTCTGGAGTCAAGCTGAATTCCACGTGACTGGCTAAATGTAACTGAGCACCTACTGTGTGGGGGCACCATGGCAGGGGGCTAGGAGGTGGAAGACACAGACCCCGCCCCGTGTTCCCCGAGCGCCCAGACTCATAAACCAATAATTCCAAGAACATCAGGACAAGTGTTTACCAGCTACAGAGGTCCTTGATTTTAATTAGAAAGAGACAAATGGCAAGAAAATTACTGTAGCAAAGATGATGAGAATTGTTATTATAGGAAGCTAATGTTTACTGAATTCTTGCTTTTGAAATCTAAGTTCTTTCTATGTATTAAGTCATACAATCCTCACGACAAGCCCATGACATAGGGGCCCCATTCCAGAGGTGAGAAACCTGCCCAAGGTTCATCACGACAAGCCCGTGACATAGGGGCCCCATTCTAGAGGTGAGGAACCTGCCCAAGGTTGACCAGCGATCTGACACCCCAGTCTGACCCTGCTCGGTGGGACCTGGCACTTTTCCATTGTGCTGGTGTGCCCACATATAGAGGTGCCTTCTGTTTTTTTTCTCAAGTGTTTATTTTTGAGAGAGAGAGAGACAGACAGAGCAAGAACACAAGTGAGGGAGGGGCAGAGAGGGAGGGAGACACAGAATCCCAACCAGGCTCCAGGCTCCGAGCTGTCAGCGCAGAGCCCAGCGTGGGGCTCAAACCCATGAACTGCAAGATCATGACGACCTGAGCTGAAGTCAGACATTTTATCCAACTGAGCCCCCCCAGGTGCCCCTATACAACTGCCTTCTTGAGCGCATCTCCTGGATGTCTCCCAGGGTCCTCACATTTAGTATGTCCAAAATGCAACTTGTTCTTAACACGTCCACCCCCTGCCCTCCCAACCTGTCCCCCAGTCATCCTGTCTCCATGAATGGCACCATTGTCCACCCAGGTGCTCAGGCCAGAACCTTCTCCCACACTCATGTCCATTCCATCAGCCGTTGATTTTGCCACCCAAATCCCAAATCCGTCCACTGCCCTCCAGCTCCACTGCCCACATACTGGTTCCAAACCCCAGCCTCTCTTGTCTAGTAGTGCAGTGGCCTCCTCACTGGTCTGTCACTTCTATTCTTTTTGCCGTCCAAACCAGTCTCTTACACAAGGCAAGAGTGAGCTTAAACTGTAAATAAAACTGTGTTGTGCCTCTGCTTAAATAAGACCTTCCAATGCCTTCCCATGTACTGAGAATAGAATCCAGCTCCCCCAGGATGGCCCACAGGACTCTGCAAGGGTGGGGTCTGTCCTGCTCTCCCACCCTTCCTTTGGCAGGGGCCACTCTCCACTGGCCAATCTCTCTCCTGACTTGAGGACTTTATTCTTGCCCTTCCCCCTCCTGGCCCCTTCTCACCCCTCAAATAGGAGCTTGAATGTCACGTCCAAAGGAGGCCTTCTATAACAATTTCATCCTTCCTTTTGTTAGCACCTTTTACAATCTGTGACTACTCTCTATTCATTCTATCTATCTATCTATCTATCATCTATCTATCTGTCTATCTATCTATCTATCTATCTATCTATCTGTCATCTATATATCTTCTTATTTCTTTTCTCCATGAGGCTGTCAGCCTCCTGGGGGCAGGACCACATCTATCTTATGCCTGTGTTATGTGCTTAAAGCATGTGGTATTAACTGATAGGTAACCCATGCACAGCCTGCCCTTTATTCGTGACAGCAGGCCCCAGGAAACACCTGTTTTTCAAGAATTCCTCAGTCATACAAAGTAAGTAATGATTCTGGTTACTGAATTTTACTGGCTAAAGCAGGTAAGAAACATCTTCTATAAAGGTTTCTGTTCAACTGGTTTGTTAGAGAATTAAACTCTGCCAAATTTAAATTCCTGCAGCATTCCTGTAAACACGACTCAGAGCTCGATTTACTGTCTCTGGAAAGCCTCGGAAGGATCTACCACCAAAGACCAATAGGTCCCCCTGTGCCTGCCTAAGTGTGGGACTTATTTATGCAGAAATCTACTAAGCCGGTCACCCTGGGGCTTCACCAGAAGGTGATCAGCTTTGTGGTTTCCCTTCCAGTGGCTTTCAACGATGCCATGAAAAAATCTGATCAATTTAAATAAGAGGTCAGCTACCGAGGTAGTCAATTTCTCTGATTTCTCAAGGGCCCTGGCCCCAAGAGACTGGCTCAGTATTTTCCACCACTTCAAGAATGTGACTTCAGAAAGATGTTTTCCAGGAAGCCTGCAGGCCTGAGCACACACACACGGCAAGTAATCGGGTTTTCTCCCCTAGGAAGGAGTCGGCATTGAGGCGGGATGTTGGTGCATTCTGCTGGTCTCTTGATGCACTCCCAGTGACGAATGGGAGCTGGTGAGGCCTCAGACACATTTTACTCACGTATGAATTTTTAAAGCTAGCACACATAGTAGTTGTGAGCATGAACTCTGATTCTCAGTTCTATTTAGCAGCTGTGTGATCTTGGGGCAAGTCACTTAACCTCTCTGTTTTTGTCTTCTCGTCGGTAAAATGAGTTTAGTAATAATACCTTCCTCACAGGATTTTGGGTGTGGATGAAATGAGATAAACCATGTATAGTGCTTAGAAGGAAACAGAGTTTAGCACACAACTCTCGTTAAATGTTACAGATCTCCTATTACGATCATTATTGTAAATCACCAAGCAAGGTGCATACTGGAGAGACCACACTGAATTTGGAAGAAGCAAATACAGAGACTCGGAGACTGAAGAACACTGTAATAACAGTGTTTCTTAAGGTCTCAAATAGACACCACATCTAACCATTTTCACCAGAATAAAGGCAGTCCTTCTCCCAGTGGGGAAACCCTGGCCCCCAGAGAGACTGCCATGCCCCAGCATGGTTTTGCCAGCAAGCTGTAAGGGAAGGAAGGGGGAACGGGGGTCATGCCTGATGAAAGTCCAGTTTCTGGAATAATTCAACAAGCAGGAAATGGCAGAACAGAGCCACTCAAGGTACTGTGGGCCTGCCCGGCCAGGCTTCCAGCCCCTCTTTTCTTTCCCACGACCTGGACCAATCCTGATCCCATGGGTGCTAGAAAGTGCCGGCGGTTCCCAGGCTCCCTGAGCGCTGACTCTGGGCTAACTCTGGGAAGCCTGTCCCCAAGGGTGTGGGCTCCGAAGTGTGACTGCCTGGGCTTGTCACCTGGCTCTACCTTCACGAACTGCTTATGCTGTGCACCTAACCCTGCACAGGTAACTTAAACTCATTTCATTTTCTCACCTGTAAAATGGGGACACTAACATTTATACACATTTTACTGATTTAATAAATATTTATTAGTTCTTACCATGTACCAGGCATATTATAAGCTTTTTTTTTTTTTTACAAATATGAACATGTTCAATGCTCACAATAACCCAGTGAAGAAGGCATTATTGTTATTTACCTATTTTATAGACAAGGAAAAATGGGGCAGAGATAGGTTAATTAACTTGCTTATTGTCACATAGCTAATAGGGGTCAGGATTTAAAGCCAGGCAGTCTGGCTCCAGAGTCTGTCCCAATAACCACTCTGTACAGCCCAGGTTTTAGCAATGTGCTGGCAATCACAGGGCATCCATGCATGATTCTGGGATCTGAACCTCAAAGGCCCAAACAGTCCCCTCAACCATGACCTTCCCTCATCAGTAATAAAGAAGCCACCCTTTAATGCATAGCTCACTGTGTGCTAGGCAGCATACTAGGTGCTCAATTCCTCCCACTTCAACTGACCTCTCCTTGAAGGTCTTATCATTATTCCCTTTCTACTGACAAGGAAACTGAGGCACAGGGCTGAGTGCTCGACCCCAAAGCCTGTCTCCCATGGGGCAGACGGAACCCAGCGCTCAAGACCAGAGTTCATATCCCTTTGTGCTTCATACTTGAAACCCGGGACAGGTGGCTTAACCTCTCTGGGCCTGTTTTCCCATCTGCAAAGCAGGGTTGACAGCAGCACTTCTGTCCCCAGCAGCTGTGACAAGGATCCAGAGGTCGTACTTTTGAACCACCCAGCACAACTGCCCGATACGGAGAACGCACCATTTTGTAATTGTAGGTCCTCTTTCCAGGGATTTAATCAGGCCATCTGGAAGTCCCCCACCTCCCCATCCTCCAACACCACACTTCTCCAGTCCTTTCCTTGCCCCCGAGGCCCTTTCCAGCTGCTGTGGGGCCCAGTGCCTCTGAGCGTGGCCCTCACTGCGACCCGACTTACAGAGCCTGAGACAGTTCTGCCGTGGCTCTCACGGCTTCTCACTTCCCCTTCAGGTTTTTGTTCTTGTTCATCTGGGTCTTACCAGTAGGCTGGCAACCCGGGACAGAGCAACTTCCCAGGCCTTTCTCAGAGGCTGTGGCCAGAGGTCAGCTTGGGAGGGGAGGCCATGTGAGGGGTGGAGTCACTTTGCTCTGCTCCCATGGAAGATACCAGTGCCCACCATGGTGGGGCACAGGCGGAGATATTTGGCCGCTGTGGGGATCACCCTGGGAAGGTGCAGCCCTCCTCTGCCCCCCGGACCCCAGGACCTGTGATTTGGCATATAGTACGGTTCCCAAGGGCTTGAGATCACATAAGTTGCCTTGGAACAGAGTAAAGATATTAATAGTAGTCAGAGAAATAGTGAAGATTTACAGTTTTCCTAACACATTCTAGTCAATTCTAATAAATGGCATTGACAGGTAGCTTTCCCTATGCTAACCATTTCCCATGTAATAGCTCACCTCATCCTCAAGATAACCCAATGGACTGGGCCCTGTTCTCTTTATTTTACAGAGGAAAAACCTGAGGCATGGAGGTTATGTCACTTGCCCAAGGTCACATAGAGCATAGGTGGTAAAACCGGCATTCGATCCCCTTGGTCCGACTCCTGAGCCCACGCTCACATCCTGCTTAAACCCTCACAGGAGCCCCCAAAGCAAGCATCCGTACCCCCATTTTACAGACGAGGAAGCAGAGACCAAGAGGAGTTAAGCATCCTGTCCTAAAGTCACTTGGCTCCTTCCACCTCCATTTCAGCCCAGACCTGTCTCATCTCAATGTCAGACTTGGGTGTGTGTGTGATCTCCCACACTCTGTCAGCCGAATTCCACAGAATCTGACATTAACGAATGCTTACTGTGTGCCATGCACAGTGGGGGGTCCAGAGAGCCCACCTGGATGAGATTTCTGCCCCGAGAGACTTGGAGGCTAGGGGACATGCCACGATTCATTCATTCCCACATACCGTTCACTGAACACCAGCAACAGGCAGGTACAGGGTTAGGTGCTGGGGTCCCGCAGCAAGCGAGCCAGATCAAGCCCTGCCTTCTCAGGCTACACGGACAGAAGGATACTGAGCAAGTTGTTGGCTCCACTGGTGACCACGTAATTGAAAATGGACGTGTCTTGGGAGAAAAATGAGAACAGAACCCTAACTCAAAGTAGTAACCGAGAATCGAGTCCCTGGCCTTTCCTGTTCCTCGGGGGGGATGCTAGAGAGATTTATGATGTCGAGAAGGAGACAACAGGTGCTGATTTCATTATCTGGATCTTCAGGAACTCACTGAAGGGTGGTGGAGACAACTAGTGATGTTGATGTATATGTAAATATAGCCTATTTCCTGGCTGCGTAACCTTGGGCAAGTTCCCCCATCTCTCTCTGGGCCTCCATTTCCCCACCTATAAGATGGGGAGAACCAGTACCCGTGTTCAGGTTTTGTGAGGAATAGGTGAGACAGTGCATACGAATCTATTTTGGCTATTCTGGAGGCCCTGTTCAAATACAGACACGTGGCTAGAGGATGTGGGATGTGGAACCCTGGTACAGACTATGGATTTCTAGATGTGCACATATTTCAGCCACCTGAAACACAGCACGCACATTACAGGCACTCAGTGCCCCTAGTACCTCTATGGGAACTAGGGTAATATGTTGGCTATGAAGCAACATGTAAAGTAGGCATGGAAAACAGGGTTAATCTCAGGCTCCAACTCTGATTCACTAGTGTGGCTGGTTGCAGTATGGTGTGGTTGGTTGGGGTATGGTGTTAAGGAAGATTCTGAGGCCATGTCAAGGCTTTGCCAGGAAAGAGGGGCATGTAGGACCCAACAGAACAGTTCTGAAAGTAACTGGTAAGGCAGAAATAGGGCCAAGATAAAGGCTCAGATGAATGTGACTTTAGGTCGTGGCTGCACCACCCATCAGCTGTGTGATCTTGGATGAATCCCATTTCCTTCAACAGCCTCAGTTTCCTTATCCCGAAAATGGGGGTGTTAGGCTGGTCAAGCTCTTGGGTGCCTCCAAGCATGGACATTCTCTGAGTTTATCCCATGTTTTCTGGTGCTCATGTATTATCCCTTACTAGGCAACAGCTTTCCTCCCTGGCTTCATCCCACCATTTTAGCTTCTCTGTCTTTGCTCTTATTTCATGCAAACACTTATTCGTGGCCAAGGGGATCATCTGGGAAAGGAATGTGTCGCAATGACCACCACCTTCCAGCATCCATTCTCCACCCCCTCCTTATAGTAATACAGCATCTTCTGCCCTCACTGAGTTTTGGCATGGCACATGGCTGTCCGGTTAGAAATTATATTTCCCCTTGTGGTCAGTGACAGCCATTTGACTAAGTTCCATTTCCCCCTCCCCAGCTGATAAACAGACTTGCCCATGTCCCAGCTCTGACTGTGCAGGTGAGCCCAATGCACTAAGGCAGGGCTGGCAAAGTTTTTCTTTTTCAAGTTTATTTATTTATTTTGAGAGGGACAGACAGTGTGAGTGGGGGAGGGGCAGAGAGAGAGAGAGAGAGAGAGAGAGAGAGGGAGACACAGAATTCCAAGCAGGCTCCGTGCTGCCAGTACAGAGCCCAACGTGGGGCTTGAACTCATGAAACTGTGATATCATGACCTGAGCTGAAACCAGGAGTTGGACGCTTGCTTAACCAGCTGAGCCACCTAGGTGCCCCAAGTTGGCCAAGTTTTTCTTAATGAATGAGGTAGCCGCTATTTTAGGCTTTAGGATAGATGGTCTTTGTTGGGACTACTCAGGTCTGCTGTTGGGGCTTGAGGACAGCCAGAGGCAACAGGCAAACAAATAGGTGTGACTGTGTTCCCATAAACTTTTGTTAAGAAAAAAGCCAGGCTGACTTACGGGCCATAGTTTGCCGATGCCTGCTCTAAAGGAATTGCAGAGCAACAAGATGGAAGGAATTTGGGTCTTCAGGGGGATCTTGTGAAGCAGAGGTGCCCCATGAGCTTGCACTGGCTGATCTATTACACGACGGAGAAATAAACATCTATTATAGTTACGTCACTGTACTTTGAGATACTCTTATCATTTGTCTAACTAATATAGGAGCTAAGAAAGTAACTGCCCTTTATGGCTACTCTCCGAATACATCAGAATGGAAAAATACCTTTCCTAGAATTTAAAGGGCCAGATTGGGCTGCCTTCTCCCATTTCCTAATTTCTGTGTCTCTAGATAAGAATACGAGAGTCTGTAGGTCCAAGGCAGGGGTTTACTGCTATAGAGTATGTAGGAGAATAAGGTTCTTGGGTTTCATTTATAAGGGTCTGGTGGCCCCCAGGATAAAAGCAAGACAATGTGCTCTCAGTGTGCCAGCGGCTGCACTGGCCAGGCTGCCTGGGGGGATCCTGAGGGTGTACCAGGGCCACAGGTGCCCGGCCCTAGTTTCCCAGTTTATTGACCTCCTACCTGGAGAAGGTCAGCCTGGGGGAAGTGGGGGATGGGGGCACAAAGCCAAGAATTGGCTGGTTTACACTTTTATGGAAAAGCAGCCCTGTGGTTCTCAAAGAGCCACGAAGACAGCCACGTTCTGTTCCTGCTGCAAGGCACAGGAGGTCTGACTGGAAGAGAGTTTCAGGAAGCAGGGAGAGGTGCAGGGTGTGGGTGCAGAGGGGCAAACTCTAGGCCAGGGCAGTCCTAAATTCCATACTGCTGGCCGGCACAGGGTTTGGAAACAGCCTGAAAACTTTCATGTGGGGAACCCACGTGCCCAGTCCTCTCTGTGGTCCTTCATCATGCTGGGTCCACTCATGTGTGTGCCCTGCCTGGCCTCGGCCTCAGAGTTTGGACCCGGGCCTAGCTAAGGATGAATGCGGTCAGTTATAGATATTAAGAATTTAAGATTTAAGAATTCTTCATTAATTCATTCTGATCACCTATTACTTGTCAGGCAGTGTGCAAGGCACTAAGTGCTTCCACACTCAGAATATTTTATTGGTTCCCTGGGGCGCCTGGGTGGCTCAGTCGGTTAAGTGTCTGACTCTTGATTTTGGCTCAGGTCACGATCTCACAGTTTGTAGGATTGAGCCCCCCGCAGCGGGCTGTGCACCTACAGTGCAAGGCTGCTTGGGATTCTCTCCTCTCTCTCTCTCTCTCTCTCTCTCTCTGACCCCACCTTGCTCATGTTGTCCCTGACAATAAGTAAACGTAAAAAGTATTTTTTTGGTTCCCTAATAATAATAATAATAGCAAACACATATCATTTATTGTGTGCCAGGAATGGTTTCAATTTTACATATATATATATATATATATATATATATATATATATATATATATCCTACACACACCTGTGAATGAGTGGGTGTCTGTATATACATGTAAAATATGTATGTATACACACACACAGATACTCATTCATATATATGATCTTACCTAATCCTTACTTTAACCCTACACAATTTATCTTCAGCTTTCAGAAGAAGAAACTACAGCACAGAGAGGCTAAGAAACTCACCGAGGTCACAGAGCCACCAGGTGGTAGGACTGAGATTTGAACCGGGAAGGCTGTTGCTGGAGCCCAGCTCTTATCGCCCCAGCCCACTGCCTGTGGGTTCTAGTAAAGGTCTTCCACAAACACATAGATTCTATGCTGACGCTGCCTGGGTCACTGCTAGATGCCAGGTGCTGTGCAGGATGCCAAAGAAACATAAATTCCCACTCACAGGCCTCAAACTCGAGGCCCTCTTGTAACCGCCCCTCCTGAGAAGTCCCCATCACCCAACCATTTCTTCTTTTATTTTTTACTTATTTTTTTTTAGTTTTGAGAGAGGGCCAGCGGGGGAGGGGCAGGGAGAAAGGGACAGAGGATCTGAACTGGGGCCTGCGCTGACAGCAGCGAGCCCCGTGCGGGGCTTGATCTCATGAACTGTGAGATCATGACCTGAGCCAAAGTCGGATGCTCAGCCAACTGAGCCACCCAGGCGCCCCCATTTCTTCTTTCTCGCCCTTCCAGCCAATATGGCCTGCCGCCCACTTGGCACACAAGCCTCCCGACTGCTTTCTGGTCTGCATGCACAGTGTGCCCCTCGCTTCAGATCCTCTCCCCGTATCCTGCTTTCCTTCAAATCCTATTCCAGATACAAGTCCCACCTAACAGCTTTTGGCTTGCAGCATCCCAGAATGTCGGTGCTGAAAGAGAGCACTGGGGCCAACTCCTAACCTTCCTAAGATCAGGAAACTGGAAGCCTGAAAAGGGTTAACTAATCTGAAGCAGTTACAGATGCATTTAGGAGCAGAATGCACGTCTTCGGCTAGGGTTATTTAGCAAGTCTCTCTATGGATACCTGTAGGCTTGTGTAGGGCAGCGATTCTCAATCAGGGGCGCTTTTGTCACCCAGGGGACATCTGACGATGTCTGGAGACAGTCTGGGTTGTCATGAATAATGAGGTGCTCCTGTTGTCTCGTAGGTACAGGAGACTGATGCTATTGCATAGGACAGCATCCCCCTTCCCCAAACAAAGAATAATCCAGCCCCAAATGTCCACAGTTGAGACGGGTTGAGGTTGAGAAATCCTGGGAGAGGGTAATAACATTTTTTTTTTTTTTTGCATTGTCTCTTCTATATCAAGCGGTTCCCATTACAGGATTCTGTAAGCGTGACAATAAAATGGTAGCTTCAGAAATGAATCGTGAAATGACAATTCAGAAGACGACAGGCCTGACTTGGATACCAGCCCCTGGCCCCCCTCCTCAACACACTTTCCCAAAAAAGCCACATTCCATTTCATAGGCTTCAAGTCCCCTAGTGGATGAGTTTTTCCTTTTCTTTTGGGTAGCAAAAAGATGAACAAATTGAGACTGTTCTGTGCTGAAGTAAGTCACACCAAGTTCTCTGTGCACCTTTCTAAGGAAAAAAAAGTATATATTATTGCAGCGAATGGAACATGTAACAGTGCAAAGTTCCTAGGAGAAATCTTTGTCCAAAAATGGTGTCTACCTGCTGTTTAATGCTGCTATACCAAAGTACAGAGAAGGGCCGGCTCATTAACCTGACTCGGATAAGGTAAAGAAAGTGTGAGTCCACGTGCTCCTCCCAGCTAATCTTTTCTGCCTTGGGAGAGATCCCAAGGGGCCTGGAACCTTTCTCCTCTTTAGAAGTAGATGGCCAGTTAGTGGCAAAACCCACTGTGTTTGCCTCCCTGCAAAACAAATTCTGGGTCCATTCAAATATGTGAAAAAAGATGTCTCTCAAATGCAAGGGCTACAAACACCCAGGAGAATGAAACTAGTGTGCTCATTTCTGAATGTGCTGTCATGTGATTTTGAGTAGAAAATGACGAAGCATCATTACACATCTCTTGCTTTGGCATCATGGCTTATTTTAAAAGAGTCGAAAATAAAGCCTATCCTTTAGAGAAAAGAGTCACCCCTAATTTTGGCAAGGCCTTAACGTATCCCTTTTTGGCAGAGACTGGTTATAGTCCCTCAGAGAGTTCTTTATCTCCTTCATGTATTGTTATAGGACCTGAATTTTTAGCTGCCCAGAGAAAGACGATAACTCCCCAGCTTCCTGACGAGCAGATGTGGCCAAATGACTAAGTGCTGACCAACAGGAAGTAAGGGGAAGTGATGTGTGCAGTCTCTGGGGTCTGCTCTATCCTTCTACTTTTCCTCTGCCCACGAGGGAGAGAGGAAGTCCCGGTGGGTGGAACCAGCCATATGGCACCACGCAGAGGAAGGTAGCACCTAAAGAATGGTGGAGCAACAAGAGGGAAGGTGCCTGGTTCCCTGAGGTGGAGACGCCATAACAGCCCCGACTGCTTATGCCTGGATTCTGGTACGAGGGAGAATTTTAAACTCCTCTCTTATCCAAACTACAGGTATTTTGCATGTCTGTTACACCTAATGAATCTGTATGCTAATGAATCCATTCCGCAGGTTTTTAAATTAAAATCAGTTCAGGAAAGCACGCAGCAAGTGCTAAGTACCCGCTACCTATTATGTTAGGTGCTGGAGATTCAAAGAGAAAAGCACACACCCCATCCCCCAAGGAATCTAGAAAGAACTAGTGGTCTTCTATTTAACAGTTTTCACACACACACACACACACACACACACACACACACACACACACACCTATTCCCGTGGTATGAGAGCAAAGTTTGAGTGTTACAATTCCAACATTCCCAGTGACAATAGCCCCATAGGATGCTCTATGATGGGTGCACAAATGATTTCTGTAAAAGGCCGACTAGGAAATATTTTAGGCTTTGTGGGCCATACGGTCTCTGTCATAAGTACTCAACTCTGCCACTGTGTGAAAGCAAAGTGTGAAAGCAGCCACAGGCTATAGAATAAGCAAATGGGTATGGCTGTTTGTCCAGGCAATTTTATTTGTAAAACTAGGTGGCAGACAGCTCTGGTTTGCCAACCCTCGTTCTATGGTAAAATATTTAAACAGGATAACCTTCTCTTTGGGATTTACAAGAAACACAGCATGTTAAAAGCATGGAGAAAGTTTTTTTTTTTAAAGCCTATTTAATTTTACTTTGCCAGTGTTCCCCAAATTTGAGCCTCTTAACACTTTTTTTTTTAAATAATGCTAATTAATATCCCATAACTGGCCTTCTAAATATGCTGTTGCAAACACTGGCTAAGTAACTTTTATTGTTAATAAATTAATTTAGGCACACATAAAAGAAAAAGCAATACAATGACCACCTATATGCTTACCATTATAATTATATTTATAAATATATAAAGCATTATAATTACAAAGTCCCTTAGACCCCCCTCCTGATTCCATCATTTCATCTACTTCCTGAGATTACCCTATCTCATCAGTTTGAATGTATCATCCTCATGCATGCTTTAGATGTTTTACTGCGTTTATTAAATTCCTGATAATATATAGACTGTTTTGCATGTTGGTAAACTTTATGTAAATGTTAGCACACTACACAAATCCTGTCTCAATTTGCTTTTTTTTTTTTTTTTTAACACAATATTACATTTCTGGGATTTGACTGTGTAATAACACGTAGATCTGGTTCATTTATTTTCCTTGCTACTTGGTATGCCATTGAATGAACATTTACTTCTTCTCTTGTAGACAGCTTGTTTCTTTTCCTCTTTCTTCATTTTTCAATTATAAACACAAGATGAACACCTGATTTCCATGTGGAGGAGATTCTCTAGGGTATAAACCTAAGAGTAGAATTATGTGTTTCCAAGTTTCCTTGAAAGTGGACTCAGAGTCCCCTTCAGTGCTGTATAGGAGTTCTGACTGTTCTAGATCTTTGCTCAAATCTGGTATCATCAGACTGTCACTTTTTTGCTGACCTGATGGGTGTGAAAGGCATGCCTAGGTGTGGTTTTTGAATGCACTTCAGGATTATAAGTGAGGCTCAGCCCTCTTCATAGATTTCTGGACCATGTGGTAGCATATTTCCACGTTAAGCCTTCACAGGCATCTTTGGCACTGGTCAACGCTATGTTAGATTTGCACAAGAGGCTGCCATGCACCTGAATTTCTTCTTCTTCTTTTTTTTTTAATGTTAGTTTATTTTTGAGCGAGAAAGAGAGAGACAGACAGAGCATGAGTCGGGGAGAGGCAGAGACAGAGAGGGAGACACAGAATCCGAAGCAGGCTCCAGGCTCCGAGCTGTCAGCACAGAGCCCAATGCGGCACTCGAACTCACAAACCTTGAGATCACGACCTGGGCCGAAGTCGGACGCTTAACTGACTGAGCCACCCAGGCGCCCGGCATCTGAATTTCTAAGAGATTCTAAGGCTGGAGACTGTACGAGGTGGGCCTCATTTAAAGTTACTTTCACACTTCCAGATGTTGATTCTTTGACTGGAGCTACCCCCTTCAGCAGAGAGAACGGGGCTTTGGAGTCTGTAGACAGACTTGGTTCAAATCCAAGACAGGACACATTCTACATGTGATAGTGGGTAGGTTTATGAACCTCCTGGAGCCCCAGTGTTCTCAGATGTGCAAAGGAAAATCGAGCCCTTTCAGAGAGCTGAATGGAGCAGAGCACGAGAAGCACCCAGGACAGTGTCTGGCCCAGGCAGGTTCTTGATTGTTAGTTCTTCTATCATCTGCTAACATACAGGAGAGACCATGAGCTGAACCTCTACCTGTTTCTTTCACCTTCTGCATGCCTCAGTTTCCCCCACAGGTAAAAGTGTCATTCCCATGTGCACGCCTAATGTTAGGCCACAAGATTGAATAATCTTCAGGGCTAGACAGGCCTTTGGAGATCATCAAGTCTGGTGATTCTTAATGTTTTATAGAGAAATTTAATGAGCTGATGAAAAGGAAGTTCATTCTGGAAAAATGGCACAGACAACAGAACATCGTGGTGCCTAGAAACTTGCTGAGTGATTGGGACCCGCTCCTTCGCTCTTACCCAAAGCACCTTTGTTGTCATGGTTTTGAACAAAGTACTTTGTACTAAGTACATGCCTTTGAATCAGTACCGGTTGCCTAATTGCTAAGGGAAGAGAATATTCCTGTGTTAAGTATTATTTTAAACTAGAATTTGAGAGATTTGCTAGCAGATAAGTAAATAAAGCACCCTGGACAGAAATTTAACAGACTCAAGAGGAGGCCAAACAAAACAAAACAAAAAAAGGTCCCTGTTCCCAGGAAGCCAAATCCCATATGGCAAACAAAGTACACACCCTCACAACTGCCAGCTGGGATCGGAAGCTCCAATTTGGAAGCGAGCCCCAAATGCCATTTAAGATGTAGTTCTCTGTGTTGCCGTGAAGCATCAACTGTGTTTCTGTTTTGCTTTTAACACTTGGAAAGCTCAGAACAAATTCCAAGTGTTGGCAAACTGTCTGTCGCCTGCAATATGGTTTCTGCCCCCGCCAGGCTGCAGAAAGCAAAGGGTGCTGTGCTCCCCTCACCGGCATGCCCGGTGACATCCTCTCGTCTGCATCTTCTGTGCTGGCACAGCAACCTGGGGTTCCGGTGAGCCCTCTCCGTCTCGGTTCCCTTGGTGACCGCTGCCTCTTCTCTGGCCTAGGGCCTCTCTTCCCTCGTGTCACGGTGAGGCCTCTTCTTGAGTCCCTTCCTTGGGACGCTCTCACCCGCACCTGTGACATCAGTGGCCACCCATCTGCCAGCGTTGTCCCCAAAGGCCTCCTTAGTGCGACCTCTCTTTGAGGTCCACACTTGCTTACCCACGTCTCCCATGTCGAAGCCTGTTCTCATCTGTGTCAGGCCAGGAAAAGTCTTAGTCATTTAGTACAGTAGCAGCACAGTAACAACCTTCTGCATCATTCATTCGTTCATTCATTCATTCTACTGGGCCCCAACTAAGTGTCAAGCTCTGTGGTAGGCCCCAGAATTCAGGTATCTGATTTCTTCTTCTTCCTCTTCTTTTTTTAAAATGTTTATTTGTATTTGAGAGACAGAGAGACAGAGTGTGAGTGGGGAAGGGGCAGAGAGAGAGGGAGACACAGAATCTGAAGCAGGCTCCAGGCTCCAGGCTCCGAGCTGTCAGCACAGAGCCCGATGCGGGGCTTGAACCCATGAACTGTGAGATCATGACCTGAGCCGAAGTCGGATGCTTAACTGACTGAGTCACCCAGGCGCCCCTCAGGTATCTGATATCTGCCCTAGCCAAGTAAGCCAGCTCTCTGAGATAAAGTCCATGCTGCAAGACCCTTTCTTCTAGAATATTCTATGCCCCCTAACCTCTTCCCTAACTTCTGCTCACGTGGGGCAAGGCCCTGCCAATGGGGAGCCATATCTGCCACATACATTCTCCTTTCCTTCTGCTGTCTCTCCTCACTACTGACCCCACCTTAGGTCACAAATGCAGCTGGTGACGGGCGCTCGATTGCTTTGAAGAAGTGTGGTTGTCTAACCATTGATGGCCTTCAAAATCTCCTACTTGTCACTGGGGTGTGAGAGTGTCCCCCTGGCCGGTTGGGCAGGTTGAATCTCTTCCTGCACCCTCGGGGGGCTGGCTCACCAGCAGAGAGAGGAGGGTAGAGGCCTCAGCCTGGGCTACAAACCATATCCCAGATGGTATACTACCACATGCATTGAGACACTTATTTCCGCTCTCTACCAGAGGAAGCTGAGGCTATTGTTTTTGGTAACCAGGAGGTAACCTTCTGGGTCCAGAGTGGAGAAATAAAGATAATCGCTAATATCCGATGTGCATTTACTATGACACAAGTATACTATGTGGTTTACATGCTACATGGTGCTAATAAATACATATTATTTTACCTGATCCTTCCTACAACTTCATGAGGTGGGCATATGGTTGTCCCCATTTTGCAGGTATAGAAACTGAGGGCCAGAGAGGTAAGCAACTTGCTTAAGGTCATATGGAGAGTAAATGGTCAAGCCAGGACTCAAACCCAGGTAGTCAGGCTGCAAGGCCTACACTCTTAACCACTGAGCTCTGCTTCCTCTCTGTTAGATGCTCGGGGAGCACCTGACTCACTGGCAACCTTGCTCTGGTGGAGAAGCCCTACATGGACTCTCTCATTTCTGCAGACAACCAGCTGGCATGGCAACTTGTCTTTGACATTTTCAAAACTGAATCCATTATTACTTAGCTCATATTGTCCTTGTCCTCTATTTGTTAAAAGCATCCCTAAGCTACACACCCTCCCAAGACAGAAACCTCAGGGTGAATCTTTAATGTAAAAAAATTTGGTGAGGGGAATAGGTTACCACATGCTACAGAATGCAACAGTCACATGGGTTTCCCTGCCGTCTCTGTCCCCCAGTGTGATGGGTTGAATTATGTCCCCTTTCAATATGTTGATGTCCTAACCCTCCACCCCTTTACATGTGAATGTGACTTTACTTGGAAATAGGGTCTTTCTAGACGTAAGCAAATCAAGATGTGGTCACGGGGGTGGGTCCCAATCCAACATGACTGGTGCCCCTATAAGATAAAAATCTGGACAGAGAGAAGGCCATGTGAGGAGGAGGCAGAGACTGGGGTTGTGTTGCCACAAGCCAAGGAATAGCTGGCTTTTCTAGAAGCTGGAAGAAGAAAGGAAGGATCCTCCTCCAGACAATCTGGAAGGAACATGGCCCTTGATTTTGGACTTCTGGCCTCCAGACCAACGTGTCTGTTGTTTTAAGACGTCCTGTCCATGGTATTTTCTTACAGCAGCCACAGGAGTCCCATACACTCATTTTCCAGTTCTCCTCCGCGAGTGTGGATATGACCCTGGTTAGTGGCTTCATATCTACCCCTCCAGCGACAGCCCAACATGGATAGCAAATACATGTGCATACTTCACACAAGGGTGACACCTTAGACACTATCTTGCATCGTCTCTTTCATTTGGTAACACACGACAGCCATTGAAAGAAATTGTGGTCAAATATATATAACACTGATTTACCGTTTTAAGCATTTTAAAGTGTGCGCATTCGGTGGCATGAAGTACATTCCTATTGTCATGACACCATCACCACTGTCCGTCCTGGGGACTTGCTCATCTTCCCAAACTGGATCTCTGTCCCCAGGAAACACCAAATACCCCAGCCCACGGCTGCCAGAGCCATGCCTGATACCCCTCACTCCCTCACCCCACATACATCACCAAGTCCTGCTGCTTCCACCTTCACTGGGTCTCCGGCCCTCCCCACCTCTCAGTCCGGCTGCCTGCGGCTCTCACCTGGGTTCCCGAAACAGCTTCTGGACTCTGGCCCCACCCCTGCGCGCCTCAGCCCATTATCCACACAGCCACCAGCCCTTCCTTCTAAACTACAAATCTGATGTCATCTCCCTGCTTAAAAGTCTGTGACGGCTCCTATGTCCTGCATATACAGTCAGATGAGCTCAGCCCTATTTTCGGTGCCTGGTCCGGAGCCTGGCCTGCAGGAGGTGCTCAGGGGGGTGGTGCTTGAATGGTGTGAATTCCTTAGGTTTCCTCCAACCCGAGCTCCAACGCTGAGGACCCCTGTGTGGTCCCCTCCGTGTAGACTGACTTCCCTTCCTCTCCTCTCTTCACTTTCTCCACCTGATCAATCTGTTCATTCGTCAGCATTCAGATTGAAGCTACCTCGTATGTTTCCAGCTCTCCCGGAGCCAGATCTTTACTGCCCTATAACAGTTACCAGAATTTTCTGTAATTACTTGGGGACATGCCTCTCCCCCGCCTGGCCATGGGGGACACACATGGGATGTCAGCCACACAGAAGGTGTTCGGTCTGTGCCCGCTGACAGCAGGACAGCCTTGCTAGCTCAGCTCTTGGAGCAGGCTTCATGGCCTGTCCCTGATACTGTTAGGGGAGAACAGCTAGCCTCACCGGGACTCTCCTGGGATCAGGGAGAGGGCAGTTTCCGGTCTTCCAGGAGGCGCTAATGCACTGACATCAGTGTGGGGACAGCAGTGGTTCCACCAGGTCACCATGGAGCCTGAAGCATAGATTTAATGTCCGCTGGAGGTGAGGAAGGGACTGGCATTCTGTGGCTGCCCTTCCAATGCCAGCCCCTCTGGAGAGGCCGTGGGGAGCTGCAGGAATTTTCCAGAGCCAATCAAGGACAAGGGCACTCCAAGGAAGAAAAGAGAACAGCTCTTGACTCGGTGAGAGGCTGGGGAGCCTTCCGGGGCCTACAGAGCCATGCCAGGGCCCAGGTGCTCCACTTCCACAGGTGACCTTCTGAGGGAGGGAATGGGGAGGCCTCCAGGTCTGGATTCAGAGGTGGATATGGAAATGACTGAGGGAAATGGCTGGCGTGGATGTGGCTCCGGATGGAACCCTTTCCCCCCAGTTTTTTTCCCGCTCTTCTGCCTAAGATACCAAGTGTACCTTTAAATCAGGAGTGTGGCACTGTCTTTCCCCCTTTGGGAGCCCAAGGTGCTCTCTGAATACCGACCGTCCGCCCCTCCCTCCTCAATCCCTATCTACCCCACACTGCTTCCCTGTCTTTGCAACACTCAGACTATGTGAGATCATCTTGCCCATTTGTCACTGCTGTTTATTGCCTGCATTTCCCCAGCGGTGCCTAAGTCCTGGGGTCCTTGTCCCCCCCCCCCCCCCCCCCCGCAACCCCGAGCCCAGAACAAGGCCTGGTTCCATACAGATGGGTGGAGAATGATGGAGAGCATCTCTCCTTCTGACACAAGGGCTGGAAGTCCCCTCACGGGGCGATACTCTTCTTTTTTTTTTTTTTTTTAAATTTTTTTTTCAACGTTTTTTATTTATTTTTGGGACAGAGAGAGACAGAGCATGAACGGGGAAGGGGCAGAGAGAGAGGGAGACACAGAATCGGAAACAGGCTCCAGGCTCTGAGCCATCAGCCCAGAGCCTGACGCGGGGCTCGAACTCACAGACTGCGAGATCGTGACCTGGCTGAAGTCGGACGCTTAACCGACTGCGCCACCCAGGCGCCCCAGGGGCGATACTCTTCTTAAAGGGCCACAGATGTTCATGGGAAAGAGAGCCAACAGCTCCAGCAGCACAATGCCTGTCTCCTAGGTGACTCGGTGATCACCAGATGCTGTGGCCCTGACGTGGCCTCCCTATGCCTCCCACAGGGCGTCACGGACCACCAGCACCCCCATACATATTGATAAACAAACCTGAACCTCCAGCTGTCATTAGAGGCTATGTGGGAGGCACCAGGATTTTAGGACAGGTACTGTTGGGGTGCAACCTTCACCTTAGAACCCAGTTTGACCCAAACTGGACAAATGGCAAAAGCCTGTTAACCTCAAAAGGTGTCCAGGAGACCTGAGAAGGGTTAAAAGCAGTAGATCAGGGGCGCCTGGGTGGCTCAGTTGGTTAAGCATCTCACTTTGGCTCAGGTCATGATCTCGAGGTTCATTGAGTTCGAGCCCTGCATCGGGCTCTGTGCTGACAGCTCAGACCCTGGAGCCCGCTTCAGGTTCTGGGTCTCCCTCCACCTCTGCACATCCCCAACTCGTGCTCAGTCTCTCAAAATAAAAAAAAAAAAATATTTTTTTAAAGTAGAGGTCAAGCAGGGTTCAATTCATTAAATTCATACTCGGCTCCCTTCTGGGGTTCCCCACCTCACGAAGCAAACTTGTCCTGTGAGATGGGCGAAGTCACCTGTTACACAGCAGCAGACCCAGATGAGAGCATCGAGAGTGTCATTTGGCACCCAGTAAGGTCTCAGTAAATGTAACAAAAGAGGGAAGGAAAGAACGTAACGACCCTGGTCTCCTGAATCCCATCCTGATACCCTTCGCACCTTACTGCTCCCTAAACTTATCCATTCTGGGACAGCTCAAAATCTGTTTTGACTTTAAGAAATACTTGCAAA
This sequence comes from Neofelis nebulosa, assembly GCF_028018385.1. NCBI lineage: Eukaryota > Metazoa > Chordata > Mammalia > Carnivora > Felidae > Neofelis > Neofelis nebulosa. Next base: position 15,107,935 of record NC_080789.1, read on the forward strand.
AAGTGACTGTTTCCTGGAGTGAGCTCATCGTTCTAATAACCCCTAAATCCTGTTGGTAGATGCTGTTGATCAGCTAAGATAGGATTTGAGAACATCCCTTATTATCATTATTTTAACACAGCCCCACTCTGGAGCAGAAAAATTGCCTCTTACAAATACAGGGAAATAAACAGGATTTACTCTTTGTACTTCTAAACTGTTTCAAGACCAATTATTAATAAGAAAATGTAAAACCCTGCCCGCATGTATTATTTGTTCTTTCTTTTATTCTACGGGCCCCCTCCCCCACCTCCCAAAGGAGAGGAAAAAGAGAAGAAATAAAAGGCTGAATTTCCCAGGTTTACATTATCTGATATTTTAATTAAGGAAGAATAAATGGGTCACCCCTGTCAGCTTACAAACTGCAGCCGCATCAAATGGTGTTCCTTTTGAATAAACCCCATCACCATGGTGAGGCTTTACTGTAGCCGAATAAAGACAAAAGCAGAGCTCCAGCAGCATTTGGCCAAGGTCACTCTGAAAATCAATGGCTGTACTAGCATCAGACCTGAGAATCCTTGACTCTGGTTGCTCTGTCCCAGCTGGTATCCAGGCTGCCTCCCACCAGGAAACCTCGGCCAGCTGGTAGGTAATTATACGTGCTAATAGTCACTGACACTCTAGTCACCAACACCGAGATCCCAAGTTCCTGCGTTTGTTAGAAGCCCCAATGACCCGCACTTTTCTAGGGCTGTTTTACTTAGAGAAGCGGGCTCAGCTGGGCTGGGCTCAGAACCTGGAGCCTACCTGGCAACTTGGAAGGTGAATGTCTGGGAGTGGGGGGAGGGGAGAGAGCCAAGGAGACACTGTTGTTACCTCCACTGGCCAGGTCCTCCATTCTAGAACTCATCTGCCTCACAGTAGCTGTGTGACTTCAGGCAAGTTCCACTAACCTCCATTAGCCTCAGCCTTCCTATCTGTAAAATGGGATAAAAAAGTCTGCCTTGCACAATTGTTGGCGACTGTATGCCACGAAGACAGTGCCTGGAAAGTAAGGTGTCCAATACCTTACTTTCCCTGACACCCAGCAGACTCAGGACTGTTGCAAAGAGAAGAGCTTGAGCCTCAAGGTCAAGTCAGATTCCAGCTGGTGATGGCAGGCAAGGGTGGTGGGAGAAAGCAGACAGATAAGGTGCCACCCCGAGGACACAGGGAGCAGGGGAGTCTAGTGGGCAAAGGATGGGCTTTGGAGCATGAGCCACAAGGATCCCACCCCTGCTACCTCCATCTATAAAGTGTCCCACCAACAGCCTCCTAATCTGTAAAATGGGGAGAGAACTGGCACACAGTAGGTGCTAAATAAATAGCCGCCCCTTAGCATCTCCCCAAGACCTGCCGTTATTCTAGGTGACAAGGTCATCCCTTATGGGAGCACAGTGTAGGCAGGAGCTGCCTAGACAGAAACCTGAGTGGTTAGAACTACGGGCCTGGGGGTCTGGGGCACCTAAATCCACGTCCTGGCTTCACCACTTACGAGTCCTATGACCTGGGGCATGTTACTTAACCTATCTGTGCCTCGGTTTCCTTATCTGTAAAGTGGACATAATAACAGTATCCACTTCGTAAGGTTTGGAGAATATTAGATATTAATGAATCTGTGTAAAGCACTTCAAACAGTGCCCAGAATATGGTAAAGCATTTAATAAAGGCCAGCAATGGTGACTTGATCAGCCCCCCGTATGTTCCTGGGCCAAGGGGCATCTCTGGGGTCTCCGGGGTGGGGGCGGGCTCTGTTTTATGCTGTAAACCCTCTATTTCCTGGAAGACCCCAATCAGATCAGAAGGGTGGAAATCTCTGTGGCCTGGTCACACGATTGGGCCAGATGGATTTCAGAGGAAGGGCAGTTTCTCATTGGGTGCACAGTGGGGATTTGAAAATAGTGACTATGTATGAGTTCAAAGTCTTTCACAATGTGTGTTCAGTGTGTGAAGTCTCTAAGCTCTTTGAGGGTTTGTGTTCCAAGTTTGAATCTGTGGCCTCTGGGCTTCTGTATTCAAGGTATGAGGTCTGCAAACTCATTACGGTGTGGGTTTCAAAGTTTGCCTCTGAAGTATCTTGAGTATGTGTTCAGGGTGTGAGGCCTCTGAAATCTTTGAAGATGTCTGTCCTAAGGTGTTTTCTAAATTTATTTTTATTTTTTGAGGCATGACCGATGTATTATATTAGCTTCAGATATACATAATACAGTGATTTAACACTTGTTATACATTGTGAAATAGTCACCACCATAAGTGTGGTTACCATCTGTCATCTTACAAAGTTAATACATATTATTATTATTATTAAAATTTTTTTTATATGTTTATTCATTTTTGAAAGAGAGAGAGCACAAGCAGGGGTGGGGCGGAGAGAGAGGGGGACACAGAATCCGAAGCAGGTTCCAGGCTCTGAGCTGTCAGCCCAGAACCCAACGCGGGGCTCAAACTCACGAACTGTGAGATCATGACCTGAACCGAAGTCGGACACTCAATTGACTGAACCACTCAGGCGCCCCAGTTAATACATATTACTGACTATATTCTTCATCCTTGTGACTTACTTATTTTATAACTAGAAGCCTGTACTTTTTTAAAAATTGTTTTTGAACAATTCATTTTTGAGACAGAGTGTGAGTGAGGAAGGGGCAGGTTGAGAGGCAGACACAGAACCCGAAGCAGGCTTCAGGATCCCAGCTGTCAGCACAGAGCCTGACGTGGGGCTCAAACTCACAGGCCGTGAGATCATGACCTGAGCTGAAGTCAGAGACTTAACCAGCTGAGCCATCCAGGCAACCCAGAACCACTTAATCCCCTTTACCCATTTTGCCCGCTGCTCATTACCCTCCTCTGGCAGCCACTAATCTGTTTTTTGTATCTATGAGTCTGGGTTTTGTTTTTTTTTTTTCCCTAGATTCCACACATAAGTGAAAGCATGTGGTATTTGTCTTTCTCTGTTTGACTCATTTCACTTAGCCTAATACCCTCAAGGTCCGTCCATGTTGTTGCAAACCAAGATTTCATTGGTTTTTATGGCTGCATCGTATTCCACTGTGTATAAACACCACATCTTGTTTATCCATTCATCGATCGATGGACATAGGTTGTCTCCATGTTTTAGCTTATAAATAATGTGCAGTAAACATAGGGATATGTATTTTTTCCAATTCGTGTTTTTGTTTCTTCAGCTGGATACCCAGCAATGTGGCATTGCCGCATCCTGTGGTAACCCTAATTTTAATTTTTTGAGGCACCTCCATTACCGTTTTCCACGGTGGCTGCCGTAGTCTGCATTTCCACCAACGCTGCATGAGGGTTCCTTTTCCGCCACATCCTCGCCGACACCTGTTTCTTGTCTTTTTGCTAATAGTCATTCTGACTGGTGTCAGGGGATATCTCCCTGTGGGTCTGATTTACATTTTCTGGATGAGGAGTAACTCTTTATGTGCTTGGTGGCCATCTGGACGTCCTCTTTGGGAATATGCCTATTCAGATCTTCTGCCCATTTTATAATCAGATTGTTTTTTTGTTACTGACTTGTATGAGTTCTTTACATATTTTAGATTCGTATCTTGAAACACAGACCACCAAAAAGTTCAGAAACTCCACTCTTCCTCACAAATCCCCAATAGCAGATGGATGTGAAACATTTAACAAACAACTCAGAGACCTCAAACTCTGACATGAAGACCCTCAAACTGCTCAACAACTCACACCTCGGACAAGACACCCAAATGTCTCAGAGCTCTCATACTCTGAACAAAGATGCCCACACAGCTCATAAACATAGACCTGCAAAGACCTGCAAATGGCTCAAGGGATTCACTCTATCGGACGCACATACCCAAGTGTTCAGAATGCTATACTCTGTGTGCAGACTGGCTAATACTTCAGAGACCTCACAATCTGAAAACAGATACAGAAACAGCACAGAGACCTACAGATGGACATATCTTGGACACATACCTGAAGCTGCCTTGCAGATCATATACCGAGAATACAAACTCCCATATAGCCAGAGACCTTACACCTGGGGAAACAGCCAGCCAGTTCAGGGCCCTCAAGAACAAAGGCTCCAACCAGCCAGTAGATCTCACACATTGATACAGACCCTTTAAACAGCTCAGAGAACTCTCACTCTGGGTTCAGAGTCCACACATCCAGGATGCAGAACCCACAAAGAATCGAGGGACTTCCAATCCTGCGCGGGCCATATTAAATGGCTGGGAGACCCCAAATCTGGGATACAGACCCCCAACAGCTCAGAAACATTACACTCAGGGACACAGACACCCAAGAACTCAGAGACCTCACACACTAAGGGGAAAAAAAACCCCAAACTGTTTAGAAACCCCACATGCTCAGGAATGCAAATCAAAATCACAATGGGTTATCAGCACACCCTTGTTAGAATGGCTAGCTATCCAAAAGCTAAGAAATAACAAGTGTTGGTGAGGATGTGGAGAAAAGGGAACCCTTGGGCACTCTTGGTGGAAATGTATATTGGTACAGCCACCATTCCATGATAGAAAACAGTGTGAAAGTTCCTCAAAAAATTAAAAATAGAACTACCATGTGATACAGTAATCCCACTTGTGGGTTGATATCCAAAGGAAATGAAAACAGGATTGCAAAGAGACATCTGCACCCCCACGTTCAAATACAGCATTAGCCACAATAGCCAAGATATGGAAACAACCTAAGTATCAATGGATGAATGGAGAAAGATGTGAAAAAAAATATATACGTACATAATGGAATATTATTCAGCCACGAGAAAAAAGGAAACCCTAGCGTTTCCATCAACTTGGATGGATCTTGAGGGCATTATGCTAAGTTAAATAAGTCAGACAGAGAAAGGCAAATACTGTGTGCTCTCATTTATATGTGGACTCTAAACAGAGCTGAGAGAGACGGAGAGTAGAATGGTGGTTGCCAGGGGCAAGAGGGTGGGAGACATGGGGACATGTTGGTCCAAGGGTGCCAACTTCCTGTTATAAGATGACTAAGTTCTGGGGATCTAATGTACAGTATGGTGATTATAGCCATTAATACTGTATCATATACTTGAAAGTTGCTATTGCTAAGAGAGTAGGTCTTAAATGGTCTCACCACAAAAAGGAAATGGTCATCATGTGATGGAATGGAGGTGTTAGCCAACACTCTTAAAGGTGGTAATCATGTTGCAATATATAAATGTATCAAACCAACACCTTGTACACCTTACAGGTCCACAATGTTCTATGTCAACTATGTATTAATAAAGCCAGGGGGGAAGAAAGAAAAATAGAAAGAAAATAGTGACAATGACCACCCGGAAGACAGCACACATATGCATACACACCTCTGAGCTTCCTGCTTTTTTGCATTTAGACCCAGGTTTTGACTCAGCTGAGTGGTTTATTTTCTTTCTTTTGCTTTGGATAAAAATGAGCCCCCATGCACGGGGGGGGGGGGGGGTCCCTGAGTGGCCCAAGAAAAATTCCCACCCTGATGGGGGAGAGACCTGGTTACAGGCGCGGGAAATAGAGGGCTCCCGCCATCCCTATGGATGTGAAAAAGCAGAGATGTGCTTTCACCCAGCCAGCAATTTTACTGTGCAAGATTTTGTTGGAAAACTACAGGAAGACCATAATTTCTCTTTGGAGTGAGGGAAGAGGGAGAGAGGGAGGGAGGGAGAGGGAGAGGAGGAGAATGAGACTGAAAGAATGTGAACAGAAACAGGCAGGCCGGTAACTGGTCATCGAAGAGCGGAGCGTTCCCAACACGCCTTGCTCCCGTCCTCCTCCATCCCTGGAAGTGCGGGGACCCGCTTATCCTCAAGCCCGCGTCTGTCATTTCAACCGTCTGCGGGGCGCACGGCGGGCGCCGGGCGGGGCTCGATCGGCGGTCCCGCTCCCCCCGGGGAGGACGCCCCTCGCTGCGCCCCGACCCGGCCCTACCTGAGCTGGCGCGGCTCGCAGTCCACGCCGGGCAGCAGCAGCCGGGCCGCCTGGCGGACGTCGTCGCTGTCCATGGAGAAGCTGCGGCGGTGGCCGGCGTGCGCCACGGCCACCCGGATCCACTCCATCAGCGGCGGCAGCACGAGGAAGGGCCTGCGCGGGAGGACGCGAGAGCGTTAGGGCGGCAGGGTGGCGGGGGCTGCCGGCTCAGCCCCACCTCCTGCTCGCCGGCCCCCACCCCCCACCCCCGCCCCTGAGCCCCCCCACCCCCACCCCGCTTTCCCTGGGGACCCTGACTCTGAATCCCCGTGTGGTGGGAGAACCTTTGGAGACATCCTGATCGCACGGGTGACCGCACCGGCGACCCCGGGGCAGACTCTCCGGAGTCTTTGGGCCTCAGTTTCCTCATCTGCAAAACAGGGATACCGTGTGACTATCCTGCGAGTGTTATCGCCCTCAGAGATCATGTGAACACACAGGAGATGGCTCACTTAAAGCACCAAGCACAGGGGCTGGCACTTAGTAGAAAACCCAAAAAACGCCTGGGGTTATTGGTACTTGGGACTCCCCATTCTGGATCCGGCCCTAAGGTGTCCTCCAAATCTCCCCTCCCATCTCCCCTAGCTCCCCTCGTGGAGCTCTCCCAGCCCCAGCTCTGCCTGAGCACCACGCTTCCAACAGCAAAGATCCAAGACCCCACGCTGTCTTCCCGGAGCCAGGTGGCTCTGCCCAGCACAGCCAGCACAACTGCCGGTGCCTGGGGGCCTGGCCACACCCCCTGACGCTCCGGGAGTCTCAGGTTCCTCACCAGCTAAGGAGACCACAGCAGGGGCCAGCTTGTTGCAAGAATTAACTGAGACCCTGCCCCTGGCTGACCGTACTTTTGTAAGTGTAATACATTTGTGCCAACTTCCTGTTTCTTCCAGTGATGATTACAAACTCTGTCCTCCCATTAGGATCGCTGGGTTGGCCGGGGAGCCCTATCTCAGGGATTCTGATTGAATTCATCTAGGATGGGGCTGGATACTAGCAGTTTTTACCACCCCCCCACTCCCAACCCCCCCCCCCCCACCGCCCAAGGGGTGACTTCATTGCACATCAAAATTATCTGGAGGGCTTGTTAAAATACAGATTGCTGGGCCCCACCCACAAGGTGTCTGATCCAGTAGCTTGGGGAGGTAGACAAGAATCTGCATTTCTAATGAGTTTCTGTGTGATGTAGATACTGCTGGTTTGGGGTCACACTCAAAGAACTTCTGCTTTATGGGAATGCAAGCTGGTGCAGCCACTCTGGAAATCAGTATGGAGGTTCCTCAAAAAACTAAAAATAGAACTGCTCTAGACCCAGCAATTGCACTACTAGGCATTTATCCAAGGGATACAGGTGTGCTGTTTCGAAGGGGCACATGCACCCCCATGTTTATAGCAGCGCTATCAACAATAGCCAAAGTATGGAAAGAGCCCAAATGTCCATCGATGGATGAATGGATAAAGCAAATGTGGCATATATACACAATGGAGTATTACTCGGCAATCAAAAAGAATGAAATCTTGCCATTTGCAACTACATGGATGGAACTGGAGGGTATTATGCTAAGTGAAATTAGTCAGTCGGAGAAAGACAAATATCATAGGACTTCACTCATATGAGGACTTTAAGACACAGAACAGATGAACACAAGGGAAGGGAAGCAAAAATAATATAAAAACAGGGAGGGGGACAAAACTGAAGAGACTCATAAATATGGAGAACAAACTGAGGGTTGCAGGATGGGTTGTGGGAGGGGGGGATGGGCTAAGTGGGTAAGGGGCATTAAGAAATCTACTCCTGAAATCATTGTTGCACTATATGCTAACTAATTTGGATGTAAATTTTAAAAAATGAAAAATAAAAAAAATAAAATAATGCTATTATTATCACACACACAAACACACACAAAGAACTTCTGCTCTAGGGTTGGTGGAGGGCCTGGGAATGTGTGTGTGTGTGTGTGTGTGTGTGTGTGTGTGTGTGTGTGTTAAAATGCACACCCGCCCCACCCACCTCATCTCCAGAGATGCTGATTTTGTCAGGTCCACCAATATAATTTTTTATTTTTTTATTTTTATTTTTTATTTTTGAGAGAGAGAGACAGACAGAGTGCAAGTGGGGGAGGGGCAGAGAGAGACAGGGAGACACAGAATCCGAAGCAGGCTCCAAGCTCTGAGCTGTCAGCACAGAGCCTGACGCAGGGCTCAAACTCATGAACCATGAGATCGTCACACCTGAGCCGAAGTCGGACGCTTAACCGACTAAGCCACCCAGGCATCCCCCACAAATATAATTTTAATAAGCAGCCCCTATGATGCTGATTTAAGTAGACCAAAGAACACACTTTGAGAAATGCAGATTTCACACAAACCTGCAGACCAAAAATGTTTCCTGTATTCGGCAGAACCATGGTTAGGCTGAGGCAAGCAGGGCACTCAGGGTGCAAAATTGAAGGAGGCCAGGTCATGCAAATATGTTCTAGGCACCTCTCCTGCCTCACCTTGACCCCAGTGCTGCCATTCAGTCCAGCATGGCTGCCACGGGGTGGAAAAAGGGTCTTAAATGGAGGGTTGCCAAGGCAACAAACTGCTCACTGTATACAGGCATCCTGAGCTCCCTACCAAGTTTTTGGTGGCGAGTTCCAGTTTGCCTAGAAAGCAAGCTGTATATCCAATGTTAACATTCAACAGCTAAGCTTTTTACAGTCGTTCTCAATTAATCCCATTCATGATCTCATTGAAATGCTTAGGACCAACCTATAAGCTAGTTGTGACTACGCCTATTTTCTCCATCAGGAGAATGACGTTTATTGAGGTTAAGTAGCATGCCTTGGATTACAAGGTTAGCAAGTATGAGAGCTAGGAGTCAGAGCCAAGATGCCTGAGTACACAGCCTGTGTGCCATAACCCCATGTGGTACTGACATTCTCTTGTCTAACTTCCCAAAATGTGCTCTGTTACCAGCATGCACCTGTTGCCCCAGAAGAACGAGCTGATCTGGTCATGGAATTTCGATGGCACACCATTTTCATTTCCGGCCATGCAGCTCAGTCCCCTGTCTGTAAGGCCTCCAGCTTTTTAAAAATCCACACCCCACTTACCCTTCCAACTACAGAGCAAGTCCTACCCTACCCTAAACATTCCTCCTGATTATCCACTCCCAGTGGACCCCTCCTATAATAGACCCCATTCCACTGACCTTACCCACTGGCCTTGCAGATGCCCCAGTAGAAGAATGTAAACTCCACTGGGGGCAGGGACATGGGCCTGCTAGATTCACTGATTCAGCCACGGCCCCAGGACGGCCCTGGCAGGCTGGAAGCACTTAATAAATACTTGTTCACCAGACAGACAAAGATTTACCGATTTCCTACCGGGTACAATGGATACAATCGAGTTTCTGGACCCATGGATCTGGGAGGCAGTCTCCCAGGGAATTTCTGCCTGAGTCAGCCTGCTGCTTAGGCTGTCGCCCTCATTCTCTCGTTCTCTCCATCACCTAAACTGAATCAGGCACTCAATAAACACACACTGACTTGGAATTGAATTGGATTCTACTGTCTCAGGTGAGCCGGACTTATTTTTGTCACCATGTCTCCGTCGCTGTAGAAACCAGCCCCGAGCGCTCAGAGAACTCTCCTCTGGGTTGTTTTTCCAAGGCAGCCGCCATCCCATCTGGCCTTTCCTTTGCTCGGTGCCCCCCAAGCGCAGCCCAGAACTCTCAGCCCCTGGGGGGCTGCGTCCCGTCTCTACTGCAGACTGCCCTTCGGCTTCTGCCTTTTATGTGAGGTGCAAGGCCCAGGGCACGCCGCCAGCTCCTGACGAATACTGAAGAGGAGAGAAAGAGACACTGCTGTCTTCAAAATAACACCTGTACCAAGACAGCTGGCGAGCACCAGAAGAAGAAACCTTGAACCCTAGGATTCCAGCCTGCTCTGGACTTTTCTCTGTACCTACTCTCCTTTCACCATTGCCTTCTCTCTCTCCGTCACCCTGACCTCAATAGTTTATAAGCGCATGAATTCTTTGCCAGCAACTCATTTAAAAATCTTCTTATCCTGTCTACTCAGAGGGGGGAAAAGTGTTATTTTGTGATGTTTCTTTTGGAGGAGTTTGGAGACGGGAAAGAATTCTAGGGCCTTGAGTTAAGGAGAGGATGCAGGAAACGGAAGGAGAAAGGCTGCATTCTCCTGATGTATTTTTGAAGAGAACCGTGTTCCATTGACTACCGACTTTGTTCTGAAGTTGTCTGCAGTGACTAAAGCCTACAGGAGGCTTGTGAAGCCCATAGCTCAGTGAAGTGGTTAATCTTAGACTGTGTGCTCCACAACAGAATCACGGGGTACTGTGCGTATGTCTGAAAATTCTCCAGGCCCTGATTCACCCCCAGAGTTTTGGTTTAACAAGTCTGGGGTGGGGTCTGGGCATGTGCATTCTAAATTTTTTTTTTTTTTTTTTTTTAGCATTTATTTATTTTTGAGAGACAGAGTGAGACAGAGCATGAGCAGGGGAGGGGCAGAGAGAGAGAGAGGGAGACACAGGATCTGAAGCAGGCTCCAGGCTCAGAGCTGTCGGCACAGAGCCTGACGCGGGGCTCAAACCCACAAACTCACGTGAGATCATGACCTGAGCTGAAGTCGGACGCCCAACTGACTGAGCCACCCAGGTGCCCCAGGGCATGTGCATTCTATTTTTTTTTAATATGAAATTTATTGTCAAATCAGTTTCCATACAACACCCAGTGCTCATCCCAACAGGTGCCCTCCTCAATGCCCATCACCCACTTTCCCCTCCATCCTACCCCCCATCAACCCTCATTTCATTCTCAGTTTTTAAGAGTCTCTATGGTTTGGCTCCCTCCCTCTCTAACTTTGGGCACGTGCATTCTAAATAAGCTCCTTCTGGGGTTTGACAACTCCAACTGGGTGGCCTGAGGTGAACAGAGGGAGGGCACGGTCAACTCAACCAGGGCAGTGGCCATTGAAATCTTTGCTGTGGTGTTCGAAGAGAAGGTCTGTGCGGTTGGGACCAGGGATTCTAGAAGGGAAGAGAAAGCCTAGGGGTGGGCTTCTTGTAGCATCAAGAGAGCAAGTCGGTTAAGGAAGGTTGTTGGGCCCCAATTCGAGTGGTGGGAGATGGAGAAGATACATGGGTGGGGCCTTTCTGAGACACTGAAGAGAGAGCTGGTGAGGAGGGTGACCGCCGAGATTTGAAAGGGAGTTTGGGCAGGGAGGGGCTGGGCGCTAAGGGGGATGGTTGGGTATGTGGGAGAAGCCTGGTTTGTCTGGGGTTCGGCAGAACCGGATTCTAGCCCTGAATCTGCCAGAAGCCCACGGCAGGATTCTGGCTCTGGTCTGAAAATAGGTTCTCAGTGTTTTCATCGATAAAGTGGATGGGCTTGGATCAGATGGTCTGTTTCAGGAGTCAGCAAACCTTCTCTGCACAAGGCCAGATAGTAAATATATTAGGCTTTGTAGGCCATAGAGTCTCCGACTCAGCCACTCAACCCGGCCATTATAGTGTGAAAGCAGACCCCGACAATACATCAATGAAAGAACCTGGCTGTGTTCCACGAAAACTTTCTTCACAAAATCAGATGGCGGGTCATAGTTGGCTGACCCTGGGTCTATTCATTCAGTTCCTTCCTCCTCTAAAATTCTTGGAGTATATTGAAATATAGCCAGTTTCCTGGGGGCTGAGGAAGACGCCCTGAAGATGGGCAGAAGCACGTGAAGATCTCAATGATGGGGACAGAAAGCTTTGGAGAGATTAGAAAATAGGGCCCTCCCACAAGGAGGTCATGGTTGCATTTGGGGAATACTGAACCACAGGCATCCCCAGAGGCAGTACCTCAAGAATCAGGTCAAGAATACAACCCAAACCATGTCAGGGGTGTGTAACTGATGAAATGTCCTCTGTTAACGTCACTCATTCATCCAACAATCCTTTAGAGAGCACCCATGCTGCAGGCACGTTTCCAGGAGCCGGAGACAGAGCAGAGAACAGGACTTGTCAGGTCCTTGATCTCACAGAACTAACAGTCTAACAGGGATAACACAGATAAGGAACATATAAACCAACAAGTCATAAAGCAATTACAAACGCTGATCAGTGTCAGTGCTGGGACAGAGAATAAACAGGGTTTAGGTGGAGCAATGTGAAGGCCTCTCTGAGGAGGTAACAAAACCTCAAAGACAAGAAGGAATTGGCATATGTGAATGAGTGTGTAAAGACATGGATGTTCCAGGCAGCATTAACTGTGCAAAGGCCCTGAGGTGGAAAAAACCTTTGCAGCTCACCAAGGGCTTTCACTCATGCATCATCTCCTGTACTGGCCCTCCAGGGATGACAGGAGTGGCCAGGACATGAATGAGGAAAACTCATGGTGGTAGGCTGAATAATAGCCCCCAAGATATCAAGTCCTATCCCCTGGAACCTGTGAATGTTGGCGGCAAAAGAGACTGCTGATGTAATTCAGTTAAGATTGTGAAAAGGGAAGAGTACCCTGGATTATCCAGGTGGGCTCTACGTGCAGTCATCGGGGTCCTTATAAAAGAGAAACAGGGAGATTTGGCACAGGTGATACTGAAGCAAGATGCTCTGTTGCGGGCTTTGAAGATAGAGGACGGGGGCACAAGCCAAGAGGTGTAGCTCTAGAAGCCGGAAAGGTGAGGAAATGGATTCTTCCCTCAGAGCTTCCGGAAGAGAACAGCCCTGCTAACACCTGGAGAATAAGTGTGTGTTGTTTTAACCCACCAGGTTTGTGGGGACTCATCACAGCAGCCAGAGGAAACCAAGAGGATCACAAAGCCGGGGGACCGATAGGGTCGCAGCGGGTTAGTGTGGAAACAGGGTGATGAAGAACGAAGCACCAGCATTTAAGCTGAGAATGAAGGTGTCCACAGGGCTCTGGAATTCACCTCGGACACATAAACTGCCTTGTTTCTGAGGGCAGAGAATACCTCTGCATAAGGGCTGCACTGTATCCCCTCCAAATGCTTATGTTGAAGCCCTAATTCCCAGCGCCTTGGAATGTAATTTTTAAAATGAGGCCATTAGGCTGGGCCCTAATTCAGTATGACTGATATCCCCATAAGAGGAGGAGATTAGGGGACACCCGGGTGGCTCAGTTGGTTAAGCGTCCAACTCTTGATTTCGGCTCAGGGCATGATCTCATGGCTCATGGGTTCGAGCCCCACATCGGGCTCCACGCTGGCAGTGAGGAGCCTGCTTGGGATTCTCTCTCTCCCTCTCTCTCTGCCTCTCCCAGCTCACATGCGTGCTCTCTCTGTAAAAATAAATAAGCAAATTTAAAATTAAAAGAAGACGAGATTAGGACACAGAGAGACACCAAGGGTGTGTGTGCACAGCAGGGCACGATGTGAAAAAGGTAGCAAGAGGCAGCCATCTGCAAGCCAAGGAGAGAGGCCTTGGGGAAAAAAAATCAAACCCGCTGACACCTTGATCTTGGACTTCCAGCCTCCAGCACTGTGAGAAAATAAGTTTCCTTTATTCAAGGCGCCTAGCCTGTGTTAATTTGTTACAGAAGCCCTAGAAGACCAATACACCTGTGGTTTGACTTAAGTCCTGCCTTGCCCTTGAGGTTTTGGTCTGTGGTAGACAAATTTCACTTGGAAGCTCCAACTCTTTAGAGAGCTGATGGTTTTCAGTTCATTTCCTTGAACCTACTGACAACAGCGGGTGAGTTCAAAGTCATCTGGAGGCCGTGCAGGGCAGAGGTTGGAATTAGAACCTCGGGCTTTAGAGAGAAGCTGACCCAGAGCTGGATTCCAGCTCCACCTTCTGGCTGTGTGACCTTGAACAAGGTGTTTCAATTGTTGTGCCTGAGTTCTCTCATGGGAAAATGGGACAGTAGCTGCTCAACAGGGTGTGGTGGGCTGCATAATCCCCCCAAAGATGTCTCCCTCTTAATGCCTAGAACTCGTCAATGTTACCTTATCTGGCAAAATTGTCTTTGCACATGTGATTATAAGTTAAGGATTTTGAGAAGAAAAGGCTATCTGGAATCATCCAGGTGGGCCCTAAATGCAATCACAAGTCCTTAGCAGAGAGAGGAGAGAAGGTCAAAGAAGGGAGAATAGGACACCTGGGTGGGTTATGCGTCTACTCTTGGTTTTGGCTCAGGTCATGATCTCACGGTTCCCGAGTTCAAACTCCGTGTCCGGCTCCACACTGACAATGTGAAGCCTGCTTGGGATTCTCTGTCTCCATCTCTCTGCCCCTCCCCTGCTCTAACTCTCTCTGTCTCTCTCAAAATAAATAAATAAACATTTCTTAAAAACTAGAAGGGAGTAGGAGATGTGAGGACGTGAGAAGTAACTGGATGAATGGAGGAAAGGGGCCATGAGCCACGGAATGCAGGCGCCCTTCTGAAGCTACAACAGGCCAAGTGATCCTCCCCTGGAGCCTCTGGAAGGTACCAGCCCTGCTGACACCTTCACTTTAGCCCAGTGAGTCAGATTTCGTACTTCTGACCTCTTGAACCGTAAGACAATAAATCTGTATTGTCTGAAGTCTTCACGTCCGTGGCATTTTTTTTTTTTTAACAGCAGCCACAGGAAACTAAGACAGAGGGTACTATCAGAATTGAATGGATTGGTGTATACAGCCGGGCACCAAGAAATGTTCAGCAGGTGGTATCTTCACTCATCAGCATCACTGGGGTGGTTTTTAGCATCACTCAAGTGTTCTCTGGGCTGGCGGAGGGAGAACCTTGCTACACCACTCCTGTCTTTGCTTTTTAAATCAAGGCGAACCTCTGCAGTTGCTAGGCCTTTCCTTTATACATTGTGTGGCCTTGACTCTACATCTTTGTTATTTGTTAAGTCTTAGGCTGCAGAGAAATTTAGGTGTTCGAGTGTGATTTAGGAGCTCATAATTCCAGAGATGCAGGGAGTGAAGGAAAAGCAGCAAAATTGATAGCAGACAACATTCAAGGTTGGTTTCCATAGCAATATTCACTGTGATCTCCGTGTACTTGTGGGCACGAACGCTAGGAAGACGCCGAGGTCAGAGGTGGCCATGGCTCATTTGCTAGAATGACAGGGTCCCACTGTGCAAAGTACAGTTGCACTGCCCCCGAGGGTGGTTCTGGCAGAGGGTCTGGAGTGGGAGAAGCCAAGAGGGTGCTGTAGGTCGGTGCTTCTCGAACATGAACGTGCACATGAATCGCCTGGGATCTTGTTAAAATGCAGATTCTGATTCAGTGGGTCTGGGGCAGAGACTGAGATTCTGCATTTGTAACAAGCTCCCAGGTGATGATGCACCTGCCAGTGTATGGACCACATTTTGAGTAACCAGGCCCGAGGGCAGTATTATGACTCAAGCCAGAAACCGGGAAGGTGAATTCTCTTACCATGTTTAAGGAGGAGAAAGTGAGTCCAGAAGTGAGTCATTTGCAAAAGGGGGTAGAGGCCCAGGAGACAATGGAAGGGAAGAAGGAGCTCTTTTGGATCCAGACCTCCTGAGGCCTGTGTGAGCCTAGTTTATGAGCCTGTGCCAAACTGCCAGGGAGGCTGGGAGAGAAGGTGTCTGGCAATTTCTGCTTTTATCCTGGGAGGTGGGTTCTGCCTCCCATCAGGATTCCCCTTTGGTCTTCCAACAGTCTTACTAAACGAAAGTTCTCAGTCTCAGGGAGTTTGTTCTGACCCAAATACCCATCCCACTGTCTGGTAGGAATTTTGTATTCATGACAGTGTTTATCATCATCCTGGGAATGTATCCTATGTGTGTATTCTTATTCAAAAGAATATACCTTATGATGATTAATTTTACATGTCAATGTGGCTAGGTCACAGTACCCCCATATGTGGTCAAGCCTAGTCTGGATGTTGCCACGAAGGTATTTTTTTTAAGACGAGATTAACATTTAGATGGGTGGACTTTGAGTAAAGCGGATTATCTTCGTAAAGTGGGTGGGCCTCATCCAATCGGCCGGAGGCCTTAAGAGAAAAAGGCTGACCTCCGACCACCAGGGGGTTCTGCCCGCTAACCGCTTTCAGACCTGAGCAGACCTGCAGCCTCCTCCTTCTGTGCTGATGGGGGAACCCCTTCACCGTCACCCACAATCACCAGGGCAGGGAGGAAGCTTGGGTGCTGGGTCACACAGAAGACTGCTTCCCAACACCCGAGTGTGTAGACACATTGCCTGGGGGCTGTGAAACAAAGGCATCATGGGTAGGTTTATGCTTTTCGGGAAGAGCAAGCCATTTCACACCCAAAGGACAAGCCCTTTGAGTGTGGAAGTCAGCCCCATCAAGGGGTGATTATATAAATTCCCCAACATGGGGCAAGGGCCAAGGGTCCCTGAGTGAGGAGGCTGACCTCTGCTAATCATGCCAACAGGCCCCTGTGGCTGACCTTGGAACCTTCTTTGGCTTTCCTGTCACATATTCTGAAGCAGGTGATGTAGGGGGCTGGAGGGCTGCAAACGGAGGGTTGAGGTACCAGCAGGTTCAGGCAGAGCAAATATGATATATGAGTAACAACTCAGGTCCCCTCCCTGCACCCTCGCCCCGCTTTCAGCTCCCCTCCCATCCTGGGGAGGAAGGTTCCTCCTCTGCCTGCCTCCCTCTGCTTCCTGTGGGGAGGAAGCTCCATCACTTACCTCCCTGCCCCCTAACTCAGCGCCACCCCCCATTCCTCTGCACTTTCCCACCTGCATCTAAGCATCCAACGTGCTCCCGTCTCCCACCGTTTGAACAGGAGAGGAGCAAAAATGGGGGAGAGGAGGAATCACAGCTCTCCTGGAGTTTCAGTCTGCACTCTCCGTCTAGTGCTGCATCTTGGTGGTGGCGGGGGCCTCAAAATCACCCGGGGAACGGACTAAAATGCATATTCCTGCCTTCCTGCCTGATTGCAGGGTGCGTTGGTTTCCTGGGGGTGCTGTAACAGAGTACCACAAACTCGGTGGCTTAAACAACAGAAGTGTATTCTCTCACCGTGTCCGGGGCCAGAAGTCTAAAAGCAAGGTTCCAGCACAACTGTGCTCCCTCCAGAGGATCTAGGGAAAAGCTCATTCCTTGCCTCTTCCAGCTTTTGGTGGTCCCCAGCACTCCTTGGCTTGCGGCTATATCTCTCCATCTCTGCCTCCGTGTTTACATCATCTCCTCCTCTGGGGTGGGTGTCAAATCTCTCTCCCCTCTAAGGACACGTGGGATTGGATACAAGGCCCACCCAGATAATCCAGGATTATTTCCCCACTGTTAGCACCCAAGACTAAATCACATCTGCAAAGACCCTTTTTCTTTGTAAAATATAGGTTGCAGAGATGAGGGCCATTATTGAGACAAGCACCCTGGGCATCTGCCTGGTTTGTTCTCTGCAGGGGTTCTGATGCCCGCTCAAAGGGAGCCCGTCAGGTCTAGAGGATGCCGGCTCTGAGCTGCAAGATGCATGACAGCCCCGAAGTCCTTCCTCACACACCACGCAGGGACCAACAGACCAGCCTGGACCTCCCCACTCTGGGCTGCTGGCCGCACCGAAGCCAGGCCTGGCTTAGGGGCGCAGAGCCTCTGTGGTGGGAACCTGATCTCAAGTGGCTGGGATGATGGCAGGGCCTGGGATATAAATGGCCTGGGAGGGGAGCCGGGGCTTCAGAAGAGGGGAAGCCACAGGCTGTTTGAGGTGCCACAGAACCTTCCTCACAGCCTTGGGCACAACAGATAAACACTTGGGAGGTGGCAAATGATACGGGGACTCACATCCCAGGGGCAGTGGTTCCAGAAGCCTAAAAGGGCAGGGCTTGGGCTGTGGCAGGCTGAGAGGCAAAGGCCAGGGATGGGCCCACAGGGATCACCTGGGCCTGCCCCTGCTCCCAAAAGGATTATCATGAAAATCTGTAAAGGGAAGCACACAGCCTTAGGAGGGAAACCTTTATATGTGGCGCTGGTGTGGTGGGAAGGGCACCCGTTCTAAAGACAGAAGGCCCTATGTTGGAGCCCAGGCTCCATCACTAGCTAGCTGTGGGACTTGGGCAAGTTACTTAACTTCTCTGTGCCTCAGTTTCCTTGTATGTAAAATGGGAGAAATAGCAAGCATTTGTCTTTCATTGGCTCATTTGATAAGGACAAGAACTGTAAAGTAAGTACTATTATTATCCTCATTCTGCAGATACTTAAACAGACACAGAGAGGTTATACAGCTTGCCTAAGGGGACACAGGTATAAGGAACAGTACTGGGGTGTATATGTAGGCAGTTAGACCCAGAGCCAGGGCTAGTAGCCACACATACTATCATTCCAGGCAGAGGATACAGCATGTGCAAAGGCCCAGTGGCAGGCTGGGGCATAGTGCTTTCTGGGAATTCAGCTTGGTGTGGCTGGAGCTGAGATGAAGGAGAGAGAGTAATGCAGGGGAGGGATGGTAGGATCACACTGGAGAGATGGGGGGAAACACCACCTAGGGCCTTGTAACTTCTGAAATAAAAGTGTAAACTCCCAATACTTTACTTTTTCCCCAGAACTGCAGTGGGAAAACACAAAATCAGAAAAGTATTCGAAAAGAAATGTCAAGAATGGATCTACAAAAACACCTCTGAGAATGCAAAATGAAAGGTTCGCTGTAACTGTTCACAAAGTTAACAGAGAATATTTTTATACTCTGGCAGAGACCACTGGGTATCCCTCCATATGTGTTTTCTTCTTTTTCCTTAGTAATAAAACCCCCCACTAGTTAACTGGGCTCATAACCACCTGGCACACATTTTTCAGTCTCCCTTGTAGCTAGGGGACTGGTTCTTATGATAATATAAGCAGAAGTTTCTTTCTTTCTTTTTGTTAAGATTTGGAAGAATAAAGATTATTTTTAAGTTTTTATTTATTTATTTTGAGAGAGAGAAAAAGAGTGCACACAAGTGGGGGGGGGGAGAGGGACACACACACACACACACACAGAGAGAGAGAGAGAGATAGAGAGAGAGAGAATCCCAAGCAGGTTCCATGCTGTCCGCGCAGAGCCCGACGTGGGATTTGATCCCACAAACTGTGAGATCATGACTTGAGCTGAGATCAAGAGTTGGATACTTAACCTGCTGAGCCACCCAGGTGCCCCTAAGCAGAAGTTTCTTGTGAAACTTCTAGAAAGGTCCCTAAAAGGAGGAAGCCCAGTGTTCTCTGGTCTATGTCCATTCTGCTGGCAAGAACGTAGACACGATGGCTGTTGCTAAATCAGAAAAACTGGACAAGGAGGTGGAAGCCACATGTAGATGATGACAGAGCAGAAAACCTAGAAGCACTTGGATTTCTGACATTTGCTTAGGTGGCCACACCTGGTCCTGGATTCTTACTTCCAGACTTTTTTTATATGAGAAATAAACTCCTATCTTGTTAAATGCCTGCTATGTGGGTTTTCTATCACTCATAGCCAAATCTAATTCTGACACTAATATCCTTTCCCATACTGTTTAATGTTTATTTTTTGAGAGAGAGAGAGAGAGAGAGAGAGCGAGCAGGGGAGGGGCAGAGAGAGAGGGAGACACAGAATCCGAAGCAGGCTCCAGGATCTGAGCTGTCGGCACAGAGCCTGATGCAGGGCTTGAGCCCATGACCCGTGAGATCATGACCTGAGCCAAAATCAACAATCAGATGCTTAACCGACTGAGCCACTCGGGCACTCCAACTTTTCCTTTTAATAGTTATCGTCTGAAGACTACAAACTTGGAAACGTGAAACTATCTGTTCCCAGAAACCACATGTATCAAAATACTTGTTACAATGAACTGTTTGTTCATTTAAAGCTGTAAACTATGTCATAGGAAATGGAGTTTATTAACCTTGTGAAAATATACTGACAATGGCTTTGAGCTCATTATAATTAACGTAACCAATAAAAATAATAACACAGATGCTTTTGAAGTCAGAAACATATATCAAAGTCTTTATCCTTGCAAACGTTCTCTGGCAAGGAAACATTACACATTTAAAATTAACAAATCAGGTTTATTTTATTTTAGCTATTTCCCCCCAGCTTTATTGAGATGTAATTGACATGTGACATTGTGTCAATGCGGGGTGTACAGCGTGATGATTTGATACATATGTATTGCAAAGTGATTACCAGGGTAGGGATAGTTCACACCTCAGATCTACTCTCTCAGCCACCTTCAAATATGTAAGACAGTATGGTTAACTATAGTCGCTGTGTTGTACGTTATGAGATTCTCAGAACTTACACATCTTCTAGCTGAAGCTTGCACCCTTTGACCAGCCTTTCTCCACGTGCCCCCACCTCCCCACCCCTGACAACCACCGTTCTATTCTATCAGTTGAGCTTTTTTAGATTCCACATATATACGAGATCATACAGTATTTCTCTGTCTGACTTATTTCACTCAGGATAATGCCCTCGAGGTCCATCCATGTTGTTGTAAATGGAAGGATTTTCTTTATTTTTCTCATGGCTGAACAATATTCCAATAACAGATCAATTTTGAAACACCACGCGGAATCTCTTTCTTCCTTACAAAAAAGGAGGATAGGGGCGCCTGGGTGGCTTGGTCGGTTAAGCGTCCGACTTCGGCTCAGGTCATGATCTCATGGTTCATAAGTTCAAGCCCCGCGTCAGGCTCTGTGCTGACAGCTCGGAGCCTGGAGCCTGTTTCCGATTCTGTGTCTCCCTCTCTCTCTGTGACACTCCCCCGTTCATGCTCTGTCTCTCTCTGTCTCAAAAATAAACGTTTAAAAAAAAAATTAAAAAAAAAAAAGGAGGATAAAAGGGCGAGACCGAGCATGGTCCAGAGCCTCCCCTATGCCCTCCTCGGTGTCTGTGCCACTGGGCTATGGCTTTGAGAAAACGATATTCTTGTGCTCTTGTAATAAACCCTTTGAACTCATATTACCCTGCATTTGGCAGTAAGACAAGATGGATTAAATTCGTACTCCAGCCCTGATCAATCCGAACCCTATGGAAACAGACTTAAGACAGCTGATTCTGCGGGTCTTCTGGGCCACCACAGAGTGACTGAGTCGGAAGCGTGTTTTGGACCAGCTGTGACTTGTCTCCCCTTGAGGCTCTGTGGGCCTCCAGGGAACTCACCAGTAGAGTTAAGAGAACCTTCTCATGTAGCTTAGAAGAATAGTGTAATATTTTGAAATAAATACATAAATAACAAAATACTGACATCAGGAAGTTGCTGGGGGGTGGGGGGAGCCATGAAGGCAGCTTCCAGCAGAACTTTCTGCTATGATGCAAATGTCCTGTATCTGTATTGTCCAATACAATAGCCACAGACCACACATGGCTACTGAACACTGGGAATGGGGCTGGTGTAACTGAGCAGCTAAAATCCTAATGATATTTACTTATGTATGTATTTATATTTTAATTTTTTTATTTATTCTTGAGAGAGAGAGGCAACAGAGCATGAGCAGAGGAGGGGCAGAGAGGGAGACAGAGAATCCGAAGCAGAGGCTCCAGGCTCTGAGCTGTCAGCACAGAGCCCGACGTGGGGCTCAAACTCAAAAACCACAAGATCATGACCTGAGCCGAAGTCATTAACTTAACTGACTGAGCCACCCAGTTGCCCCTAACGATATTTATTTTTAATTAATCTAACTGTAAATAGCCACTGATGGTTAGCAGCTACCCTGTTGGGTAGTGCAGTTCTAAGGGATGTGGTTCAGGTCGGCATATAATTTCAGATAGGAACCCTGGTATAAGGGGGTAATGGAAAGAGGGCTACAGTAGATATTAGGCAACCTAAGTTTTGATCCAGGTTTTCCATTATCATGGTCTACGTCATCACCATCATTCTCAGGATTTTACAGCACCCACTATTTCTTGAGTGTTTACAATGTGTCACGCTCTGTGCAAAAAGCTTAAACATACATTATTGCATTTAATTATCAAAACAGCCTTGGAAGGTAATTATTATTATCATCCCTATTTACAGAGGAGCAAACTGAGGCTGAGAAACTTCAGAAGCTAAGTAACTTATATAGCATATTTAGATGGGAGATAGGATACTGTAGCTACTGGGCCAGAGATTTGATCTCAAGTCTGCAAGAATCCAAAGTGCACGAGCTTAGTCATTATATGGGTTGTCCAAAGAACAGTGAGGCACTAAGTTACCAAACATTGAGAAGCATCAGTTCCTCATCTGGGAACTGAAGAAGCTAGGCCAAATGAACTCTAAGATCTCCTTTTCCTCAAGGAAATGGTCATGATTTCATACTTGCTTTCTGGGGTGGGGTGGAGGGCACTTTATGTAATGAGTGCTATTATTTACAAATGGGACCATGTGACTCGAAAAGACCCTGACTGACCTGAGAAGAGTCAATAATTTCCCTAGATGTAACCTAGGTGTAGATCTTGTTATAGAGTGTTTAAAAAAAAAATCCCAGGTGACTGACTCAGATCACCAGAAAGATCTAAGAGTATTATTAGCCTTGGATAGAATGTGCTAAAGTCAGAAATAATTCTTCTGTGAACAGTTTTTTTTTGGTAAAGATTATGGTGTGTGTGTGTGTGTGTGTGTGTGTGTGTGTGTGTGTGTTTAAATTAGATGATGAGAGCTTTATAATGCATGTTTCCTTTTTTTGCCTTGGAGGCCAGGAAACTCAAAGCTGAGTTTTGCACTCAATTGCAGTAATAAACCTTAGGAGAGATTTTCCGGTATAGAGGTGTTCTTTAGTGTTAATAACATATATATTTTTTTTATCGCTATCCTTGTTTTGTGGTTCTGTTATGTCTAACTCACACTGTGAGTCTAGCTCAAATCCTTTTCAGAGTTAGATTACTTAAAAATTATTATTAGACAGAACATCATCTGTCTCAGATTATACCAAAGCCCCAGGAATAACTGGAATAATAAAGAAAAAAAGAGAGTGTCACCATGTAGAATGGGGAGGTCCTTTGAAAAGGTAGGGGATGGAAATAGGAATTTCCCAGTAAAAAGAAAATAGAAAAGGAACATGGGGAAAGGAAGAAAAGAAAAGAGAGATTCCCAGAGAGCCTTAAAAATCAAGGAAGAGACTAGGGTAAAAAGAGGCACTTTTGGTGACCACACAAAACAACCATTTGGCCTTTTAGCAGATTTATGGGACCTCCACATAATGAGAAGAAATCATATGTGCAATTTACTTCTCTAACTAAACGTTACCAATTTTCCATTTTGCTGAATCTGGAAGTGAGAGAGGACAGAAACCAGAAAAGAAGCTTCTGATTTTAACAAAAGGAAGTGCAAAAGGGCTATTTCGTAGGCTGGACTTTGGTACTATTTAGGAAAGGACTCCTTGTACAGGGCAGTGCTCCAGGGTGACCCTCTCCGCCTACACTCACAGAACATTCAGGGATGCTAATCACGTAGGTGGCAAGAAAACTGGGTGCGTCTATTACCTACCTACCACAACCTGTCCAGCCCCCCTCAGGAGAGGTCCTGCAGCCTGTCTCTCTAAATCAGCAGGTGAAGGGGTTGAGTTCTAGGGCCAGCCCCAGGGCAGGCAGAGAAATTACCAACCAGAGGAACCAAAGCACATCGCATTCAGGGATAAGCCTGGGCCAGGAAGGGAGGCCCAGGCATGCGGGGGCCGCCTTTCTCTGAGTTGGAGGAATGCAGGGTGGCAAGCAGGGGAGGATGTCTGGATTTGGCTGGGGTGTGGGTGCTGGTTCTGCATGGAAGCTGGGTGCACAGCGAATGGATGAGGCAAAGATGTCATCTAGCCCTTAGATCTCTCTCTCCTCTGAGGAGTGACATTAATGCCCACTGGTCCTTCCTCGTAGGGCCACTCAGAGCACAACAGGCAACAGGTGTGGAAGTACAATTATACGGAAGATACACATTCAGGCATCTTCATGTACATCACGCATCTAACACATTTAGTCTGAGTTGTTACCAATTTAAACATCAGGTTCAGAAAAACACAACTGGAAAGGTAAGTCGGCTAACAAAACCCTCACTTTGTCAGGGTCTTGTCCTTTTCCCTTAAGCCCTCCAGCCTAAGCTGTAGCAATACCACAGAGTGCCTAAAGGGGGAGCCCCTGCACACATGCTCAGTGCACAGGTTCTACTCCTGGTTTTTCTCATTGGTTCCTTACACCTGTCCTCATTTTGTTTCCAGGTTCTCAGTCTTGCTGTATTCCTCTCTGCTCACCACTGGGTTGTGTCCAAGTTGAAAGCTTTGCTTTCCTTAAATCTGATTATACACACTGGTCTCACGCCTTCCACCTTTCCAAGTAGATCTCCCTCTCGTGTCTTCCCAGGATATAGCCCTCTTCCCCCAGCATGGACTCTGTGGTGGTGGCTCCTGCTTGGGGCTTGTCCCAGTGCCACCAGCAGAAACTAGGCCCATGCAATGGACCAAATGTAAAACACCTCATCAGCTGCTTCTTCGGAAATAGCCACACCGCAAGCCCAAGCTAAGTACACGTGATCACAACACTTGGGTGTTGACTCCATTGTCCAAATCACTAGAATGGGGAGCCCTGGAAATCAATAACCATTTCTATCTACATTAGGTTACCCCTTCTATGTTACTGAGGACAGGGATTTTCATAGGAGCAGGTGCTAAGTAAATGTTTGCCAAGTTAAACTGATAGCTATTTCCAAGAGTGCAGGGCTCTGGAGTAGGACAGCTTTGGGTTTTTATCCTGGTGCTGCCAGTTAACTAGGTCAGTGGCCAAACCCCAGCAAGTCACATGAGCCCCTGGTTCCAATCTGGAAATCGGGGGAATACGTGCCCTGCAAACTTGCCTGCCACACAGAAGACGCTCAGTAAATTACAGCTGTCTTTAAACGGTGAAAAGTTCCATCTGAATTAGGAATTGGACGGATTCTAGAAGCCCCAAGGAGCAAACAAAGTAGTGGTGGTAGCTCCTGGGAGCAGATTTCAGCTCCAAATAAGTAAGACCTCAGAAGAGTGTGAGCAATCTGAAGCTGGAATGGGAGGGAAGTCTCTAGGGCTGGTGCCTTGGTTGGACAATCCCGTGGGGAGGATGTTAGGAAGGAGACACAAACATCTGGGGGATGGTTGGGTTAGAGACTCCCAGTCCTCCATACCCTATGAGTCCCACACTCCAAATTTAGCCAACTGGCTACCTCTACACAGACTCTTTCTAGATTGGACCACTGCATTGTTTTCATAACAATTTCCTCATTCTAGTTGTTCTCTCCAATCTTTTCACATTGCTGTTGAGATGAATGTGCTAACATGTAAATTTCGTCATCTGATAAAAGTATAAATTCCTTGGCCTGGCTGTTTATGAACTGGCCTCAACCCATGTATGTTTTCATTCTCTGATGCTCCCACTCCATGCCTGCCCAACGTCATGTGCTCCGGCCACAGGAAATGACCAGTCTTTTCTGGAACACCCGTGCGTGCTCACATCTCCCTGCCTTAGCTCTGCTCTCGTCTCCTCCTTCTTTCCACCCTCTCCATCCAGTTAAGCCCAAAGAGACTGATCAAACGTCACTTCCTCTGGGATGTATTCCCCAAGAGCTCCCCATACCCACAATATAGTTAGCTACTTGTTCTCATCGACCTCCATACAGCACTCATTCCATAATGCCCTGTTATCGGCATACTATGTTTAAACGGTATTATGACCCCAACCACATTGTAGAGGCATCAATTGTTCACCTTTGTACCCCCCAAACTTGCACGTAGTAGAGCTTGCCACTACTCGACATGACATTTTCTATTAGTGTCCTTGTTTCTTCTGTCTCCTCCATTAGATCATCAGCTTCATGGGAACAGGGGCTTATCCAGTGCTTTGCTATATCCCCAGTACTTAGTATAGTGCCTGGTTCATAGGCTCTCAACATTCTTTGAATGAATGCACAAGTGTTTATTTGCTTAGCTTAAATTCTGGTGGGTTTCCCATTTTATTGTGGGTGATGGTTCACTGGAATGTTTTCATAAGAACCAAGCAAAATTCTAAAAATAGCTAAGTGTGGTTTATTTTCAGTTGTGTTGAGGGTAGGAATCCACATAATTAAGATTCAGTGAGAACCAGGCTTGGGTAAAAACTATGCTAAAAGTCAGGTCCAAAACCCTGGCCAAGGGCCCAGAATAAATCCCAGTGACCCTTGAAGACTTCAGACTCTAGGAGAGTCAGAAATGAAACAGAAACGATGGGCAGGCATTAGCACCACATTGGTCTTGAGATTAGATGTTTCCTGTACCCCCTCTGCCACTACAATGAAACTAGTGTATGTGGGAGGGGCTGGCAAATGTGTCCCTGTCCACAAGGCTTTTGGCACAACGTACAAGACCGTGCCGGCTCCCGAACAGGTGAACTCACACACTAACGGGTTTTAAAGTTGCTAAAAGTTATTCATAGTGCTTTCCCGTTTGTAGGTAACAAGGACAGACTTGGGATATTGCGTTGTTCAGAAACTGTATGCTGTCCATACTAAGATGAGACCCAATTCTGTTCAGTTCAGTAAAACCCAATTCGGTTCAGTTCAATTCTTGACTCAACTCAAATAATTCTAGACATCTATGGAACATGTCATCACATATGGAATAGAAACCAAACTACGTCACGTGCCCAAAAGACTCTGCAAGATTTGAGTCCATATGACTTCATCTCCTACGCTCTCCCTGCTCACTTACTCTGTTTCAGTCTCACTGGCCCCCTTGCTTATCTTGCATGGCCAAGAATGTTCCTGTCCCGGGGCCTTTGCACTTACTATTCTCTCTGCCTGGCAAGATCTGTGTTCAGATATTGACATGGCTTACTGCCTTAAATGCAACCTCCTTAGAGGAACTTTCCCCGACCACCCCAGACCATATAAGTTGAAACAGCAACTTATATGACTTGTATGTAGTTTGAGGACCTAGTTTTATTTTTCTTTATGTTACTTATCCATGACTGATGCTTTATTATTTATGCATTTGTTCCCCATCAGGCATATGGTAGATGTTCTGTAATTGCTGAATAGATGAATAAATAAATGAGTGCCCGCTATGTACCAACTCGTACACTTGGTGATACTGCAACAGTCCCAGCCCTTAACAAACTCTTGGTCTAATGCAAAAGAAATGTGAAAGGAAGCTACCTAAAAAGCTTTATGTGCAAAGTCTTATGGGAGAATGAGTCAGAATAAGCTGCAGTTAAAGGGGTGGGAATATGTTGGGAAATGCCATCTCGAGCCTGGGAGCAGAGAGAGAGAGAGAGAGAGAGAGAGAGAGAGAGAGAGAGAGAGAGAATCGTTCAGAAGAAGACTCTAGGCAGAGGAACTTAGTTGAAGAAATGCAGGGCAAGTTCAGGGGAGTCTGTGGACTGAAGTGGCTGAAGAAAAAAGGGAGTAGGCGATATTGTGCACGCTGCTCACTTAACCTGTTCCCTGTTTGTTGGCCATCTTCTTGGAACAAGGGTCTGTGCCGAGTTTTGTGGAAGACATAAAGGTTTAAAACCTGGACCCTAGTGTTGGATCTAGCAGAGGAGTTTAGTGTGGGCACACATTCCCATCTTCCAGGGCAGCCTTGAATGCTAAAGTCTGTTTAACTGTCCTTAATTATCCTTGTATATTTGTTTGATTGGTCTTTGGATTGGTGGACTGGAGCATAAAGTGGTCGGCCATCAGGCAAGGAAGGACAGGTAACTATAATCCGAGGCCAACCGTGGAAAGTGCCTTGTGAGATGGTCTTATAAGGTCCTCTAAAGAGGGACAGTGCCTCCAGGGAAGGATTTTGGAGGCAGTGGAATATGCCATCAGTGTTGGTGTTTTCAACAAGTTGGTCCTTGGTTTTACCTATTTACTGGTTTCCTTTTTTCTTCACGGAATGTTCTTTCCACACTCTGCTGCCACAGGGTCTCCAAGTAAGGGGTGAGATTCTGCGTAAGGAACTAATAAGGGACAGTGTGACAGAAGACTGCCACAAAGGCTCACTCCAGCCTGGGAGTTTGAACTTTCTAGTGAAACAGAAGCCTGGGAAAATATCCACCTTCTTTTCTAGCATATTCTGCCTAAATTCCTGGGCAGGCCAGAACCTGACGGGCTGAATCTTGAAAGAATTCCTCACGCCAATCTGAAAGAGCTGAAGAAGCCCTCATCGGCAATGTTTCTTATACACAGGGAAAACAAAAACAGAGTGGTTTAAAATCCAGGATAATAAACAAACACGACCACCAAACAAGGGACTCCTGGAATTATGGAGACTTCCTAATCTACGGACATGGCCAAGGGCATACACAATGAACTTTGTGCATGGGGCCAGCTCAAAACTTGCATTCTGATGATGCTGTGTTAAGGCTTTCCCCCATTCTATTTTATTATTATTTTTTGAAGTTTTTTAATTTTTTTGAGATAGAGTACAGAGTGCAAGTGGAGGAGGGGCAGAGGGAGAGGGAGGGAGAGAATCTTAAGCAGGCTCCATACTCAGCACTCGATCTCACGACTGACTGTGAGACTGTGACCTGAGCTGAAATCGAGAGTCAGATGCTTAACTGACCGAGCTATCCAGATGCCCTAATGCTCTGCCCCATTCTAGAAACAGTATAGGACACAGGGTGGGGGTTCACCAGAGATTGCCCTGAGCAGCCCTTATGGTCTCAACGTGGTCACACACTGCGTGGCTTTGGGAAAATCTCATGACTTTACTAGAGCCAGTGTCTTTAAAGTTGTGTCTGGTCTTCCCACTCCCAGAATCTAGGGAGACTGTATGTGTGGAAGACCCTGGAAACCATGAAGTTTCAAGAGATCTTGATAATGACTGTGGCCAGAGACCTTGCAGACCAGGTGGAGGCCACTTCTCACATTTCCCATAAGGTGTTTCCTCCTGGAAAACACAATGACATGGGATCTGGGATTGGGCTGGGTAAGCTTTCCATCCAGAGCTCTCCTTTTCTGTAATTTCAGAACTCAGAGGAGCCATCAGAAGCCTCACGAATTAACCCCTAGGTGCTCTACTCCAAAGAGACTACTTTTGTTTTTTTACATCCATTCCCTCTCCATTGATGTTTTAGTCATGCTACTGTGTGTCATTTTAAAAGAACAGCAATTCACCAACTGGAAAGATCCAAATGACCAGCAACCTGGGAACTGTTAGGCAAATTACAGTGCATTCACAAGATGGAATATCTTGCAGTCATTAAAAGTGATGTTTATGAACGTTCTGTAGTGTACCAGGAAAAAGGCTTGTGGCATATTAAGTGAAATAAAAACAGATATAAAATTATATATACACAGTACAACTATTTTAAAAAGCCTCACTGTCTGCATTGAAAACAAAGATGAGAACAGGAACCCAACAATCATTTCGGTAGCAGAATTGTAGAACAATTTTAATTTTCTTTCTTATGTTTTTCTGTATTTACCAAAGTTAAAAAAAATGAGCAAAGGAACTTTTTGGTAAAAAAAAAATATATAATATAAAAATTTGACTTTATAGCACCTTGTATTACAGTTGTTAAAAGACGCAGCCCGTGAGGAGAGCAAAATGGAAGGAGGAGAGAAGGTGATTAAATCAATGAAAACCTAGGACGAAGGTCTACTAGGAGGCATGCAGACATGTGTGGGGTTCATGTGGGAAATCAGACTTTGAAGAATGCAAGATCAACTCAGATGCTAGGTCTCTTAGGCGAATGACCATATTTCTACTGCCCTGCTCCTTTCCATAACGTGTGAAACCCAGGTATGTGCTGGAAGCTGTCAATATCACTGTTTCTGAAAGGATAAAACAGAGTGGAAACTTGGCACAGGGCAGATGGTTTGAAAGCTGGCTGAACTCGGGGAGCGTTCCCTCTTGGCAGGCCTTTCTGTTCCCAGGCACCCTGGCTGCTACTGGCCCTTGCCATGCTGGGCCAGCCCCCAGTTTGCACTGGGCAGCTTCAAGGGCTAATTTTCACTAATGTTCTTTAAAAAAAAAATTTTTTTTTTTTCCCTGTAGCGCAGAACATTCAAGCACACTGTCTGAAGTCCCAGACATAGGGTATGCAGAAGGCTGGCAGTTTCAGGCAAATGAGGAGGCACCAAAAAATCCAAGGAGGCTAATATAGCTTCCCCTGGGATTGTTCAGGCAAAGGGAGGAGGCCAGTTGGTGACCTCTCTTGCTGGGGGACATGGGACATGGCACTCGGTCAAGCCACACGCTCGGGGACTCTTGCAGGAACCTTCCAACCAGCCCTCTGCGTCAGGCCCGGCTCCATGTTCCTGCTGCCTTGCACTCAGATTGGTCTTCATATCCCCACCCGGCTGTGCCAGGCCCTGGCTGCCTGCCAGAGAGAGCACGAGCTGATCAAAGCCCAGTCCCTGCCTCTGACCAGTTCAGTCCGGCAGTGGAGACAGACATGGAAGAAAAGAACGCTGCCGCGGCAATGGCCCCAGCCTTTGCCTCCCACGCGGGAGGTGATGAAGAGGACACGGGCTCGGGACTCACCCTGCGTGGGCTTAACTTCCAGCCCGGCCTCTCTCAAGCTTAAGCCGTGTGACCTCGGGCAAGTCCTTGAACTCTGTCGGCCTCACTCTCCCCATCTGATCTGAAACGAGGCAGAACTACAGCATCTCAGAGGGTGATGGGGACGTTTAAGTAAGGCAATCAGAAGCGGCGCTCATCCCAGGGCCCGGCACACGATGGCTCCGGGTGTTGTTATAATTGGGCGGGGGGGGAGGGGGGGGGGTTGTCCTGCTCGGGGTGGGGTGCGGCACAGGTTCCACAGCAGCAGTGAGGATGCAGCTGTCCCGAAGGCTGAGCAGGACGTGGCATCTGGCTAAGCCTTCTCCCTTTGTTCCAACCGTCACACGAACCCCACCATTGATGGAACAAAGGCCCAACACCTGTAGGACATAATTTGCTCCCACACACTTCCAACTCAGCAGTGACATTCTAAGTATTATTTAACTATCAGTAAGGCCCAGGCACCGCCTACCTCCTGTGGTCTTAATACAGGCAGGCCCCTCCCCCACCCCCGTGGACCTGGATGCCTAGCTGCAGGCACTGGACGGTGGGGACGTGGGGTGGGGGCATTTGGGGCAGTGGTTCTTTACCAATGCATCGAGAAGTACTCAGCATTTGAACAGCTGGCGTAACAGCTGTACCTCTGTGAGCCAGCTGAAGGTCAGCTGGCCCCTGCCGCGGTCTCGCTCGCTGCTCTATGGTACTCGGGAGACTTCCGACCTTGGAGCCACCTGGATTGCCTGATCTCATCCATGCCTCCGTCTGGCCCCAAAACTACCTTCCCGGATCCCCTTCGGGTGTTGATCTGCATGTCCCTTCTGACCCTTTGCCCTTTCTTTCTCTGATGGTAAATGAGCTGCATAGGGCAGGAGCCATGCGAGGTGCCCTGGGTCGCCCCCCTCCCTGGCATAGGGCATGGCACACAGCAGCCACGGGTAGAGGTTAAGGGAGTGAGCTCTGTGGCCAGGCTCCTGGGCATGAATCCCCACGAGGCCACTACTGAGCCCTGAGACCTCGGGCAAGGTACTTCTCCTCTCTGACTCATTTTCCCCATCTATAAAGTGGGGATGACAATAATACCTACCATCATGAGGTCATCCCGAGGGACAAATGAGTTCATTCATGTAAAGTACTTAAAATGGTGCCTGGCACATATAAAAACTGAGTCAACACTGGCTCTTCCTATTACTATGCTCGGGCACTCAATTCATGTTCGTTGAATAAATGGATGAAGGATGAACAACTGAATAAGAAGTTCAGTGATAAATGAGTAAGTTTTGGGGGGCCTGGGTGGCTCAGTCGGTTGAGCATTTGACTCTTGATTTTGGCTGAGGTTGTGATCCCAGGGTCACAGGATTGAGCCCTGCTTAAGATTCTCTCTCTCTCTTCCTCTGCCCCTCATGCCCCTCTCCCTCACTTGCTGTCTCTCTTTCTAAAAAATAAAAAAGCCCACAAGTTTTAAAAATTAAATAAAAACTGAAAAGTTCAAGTAGCACTGAGATGAAGACTGGAGAGGTAGGTTCTGGGTTTAAAGCAGTTCGTTCCAGGAGATAAACATGTTTCTCAAAGATGTTTAACTGCTGTCTAATCAAATGAAGTGATTTGATTATCATTATTCCACTTATATGAGCAATATTTATTGAGGCCTCAGCCAGGGAAAATACCAGAAGGAAAAGGGAAGAGGAGGGGGAAGCATATTAAAACAAGAACATTCCCTGGTTCGAGATTTTCAGGTTTTTAACCTTCAGAGGGACACTGTGCACTCCCCTTGGGACCCCCTGTCCTTCCCGTCCCTGTGGCATGGCACACGGTTGAGAGCGTGAACTCTGGACTCAAGCTTCCTGCAAGAGTCTGCCCCTGACTCGCTGTGTAACCTGGGCGGGCTACACAACCTCTCTGAGCTTGACCTTCTTCAAGAGAAGGAAGAGACAGCAATAGTGCAAGGGTGCTAACATGCTCATGACATTCTGCGAGGACTCAGTGAGCCAACGAGCTTAGAAGAGAGCCTTGCACGTCCCAAACACCTTATAAAATTTGGGGTGGTGATGGTGATGGTTGCTTCGAAGCACTTTGGCTCCAAGGTGATCAAAATAAGAGGATGCGGAATGCCCTTCGGCAGGTCAGCTGGTCCCTGGTCTCTTGTAGAGACTGTACTGCTTTGGGAGCGCGGGTTTCCATGGGCTGTTTTTCTATTTTTTTTTTTTTAATTTTTTTTTTTTTAACGTTTATTTATTTTTGAGACAGAGAGAGACAGAGCATGAACGGGGGAGGGTCAGAGAGAGGGAGACACAGAATCTGAAACAGGACCCAGGCTCTGAGCGGTCAGCACAGAGCCCGATGCGGGGCTCGAACACACGGACCGCGAGATCGTGACCTGAGCCGAAGTCGGACGCCTAACCGACTGAGCCACCCAGGCGCCCCCATGGGCTGTTTTTCTAAAAGGGAAGTGCTACCAGCCTTGAGTCTCCCATTCAGGGCTGTCCAAGAGAAGTTTCTGTGATGCTGGAGACAGCCTATCCGGGCGCTCTGTCCAGAGCGGGAACCGCTCGCCACAGGCAAGTATTGAGCATTTGAAAGGAGGACAGGGGTACTGAGGAGCTGAAGCTTTAGTTCTCTTTAATTTTTATTCATTTAAATTCAAACAGCCACACGTGGCTGGTGGTTACTACACTGGATAGTATGGTGCTAGCTCCCCAGTCTCTGTGCGCGAAGGTGAGGTTTTCCTTCTTTTCCAATAAAACAAAGAGAAGGTGTGTCAGAGCAGAGCGGACTGCTGGGGCAGCCAGTTAACCGGGGTTCAGAAATGGCCTGGATATTCAAACGAACAAGTGCAGTGCATGCATCTGATCAGACTGACGCTGCATGTTGGGAGGGAAGGTTGTTCTTAAACTCGAGTCCCTCAGCTTGTCACCTGTGGTCAGGAGCAATCTCTCTTCCTTGGCTGGAAAAAACT
The DNA here is from genome assembly GCF_028018385.1 of Neofelis nebulosa. Taxonomy (NCBI): domain Eukaryota; kingdom Metazoa; phylum Chordata; class Mammalia; order Carnivora; family Felidae; genus Neofelis; species Neofelis nebulosa. The sequence continues at coordinate 15,141,234 of NC_080789.1, forward strand.
CCTGAGTCGAGGGGCGCCTGGATGGCTCAGTCAGTTGAGCCTCCGACTCTTGATTTCTGCTCAGGTCATGATTTCACGGTTTGTGAGTTTGAGCCCCACTTGGGGCTCTGTGCTGCCGGCGAAAGCCTGTTTGGGATTCTCTCTCTCTCTGCCCCTCCCCTGCTCATGCTCTCTCTCTCAAAATAAATAAATAAACTTAAAACAACAACAACAACCAGGAAACTCCTGAGTCGAAGCCATTTGGCAGGCCCTGGAGGCTGGAGGTGTTCAACAGTGTTAAGCCGGTGAGCATTCAGATTTGCCCTGCTGCCTCTCTCCAGACTGGACACCTGTGAAATCCCGCCTCACCTTTCCCTTGCACGCTTGTCGCTAATTTGCTATCCCTGAGCCACCTTAGAGGAGCCACCTTGTTAGGCTGAAGATGATCATTATATTCAGACACTCAGTGTCTTTCCTTGGCTGTTGCAGCCCCAAAGTTCTGCAGGCTGGCCATGTCTGACCTCTGGGATCTGCTCATGTCGTCAAATGGCACAGGGATCCAGCATCTCATGAGGCTCAATGCAGCCCCCAAAGCCTATTGTGTGCCAAGCTCGACCAGAGAGACAAAAATCGCCATAAAAGCTTATTTCTTGCCCTTATGTAACTTAAAAATGGGGGGTGGAGTAAGTTGGGGAAATGAATGACAAACACACAGAAAACTACGATGTGTTGTTATTCACAGCGTGGCCCATGACCAGCAGCATCACCTCACCTGGGAGCTTGTTAGAAATGAAACATCTTGGGCCCTCCCCAGACCTATGGATAGAATCTGCATTTTAATGAGATCCCAGGGGATTCCAATGCACATTAGTGATTACAGTTTGAGAAGCCCTGTTACATTGTATGTTCAGGTTACAAGCACCATGACAGAATAATAATGGGCATTATCTATAAAGAGCCTAATGTATGCTGGACTTTAAGTGCCTTATATAGATGAACATATCTATAAGACGTCAACCTGAATTAAGAGAGTAATAATCCCCACCATTTATGGATTCTCTGCTATGGGCCAGTGAGTGTATATGGCACTGACATAAGTTAGTTCATTAGTCATCGAAACAGCCCCATGAAGTAGGACTTATTATTTGTTTGCAGCTGAGGAAACTGAGGCCTGGAGCATGTGAAGCGTATAGCGGGTGCCAAGCTGAGGGCTGCCTGAGTTGACACTGTCACCACAGCTCTCTGGGCCAGAAGTTGGAACACATGGGTTTCAGACCCAGTTCTGTTCAGTTCTGCAAGCATTTATTGAGCACTTACTATATGCTGTGCACTGAGGTAGGCCCTCAACACCTACATGGCCTGAGGCGGTAGGGAAGGGTTCCTGGGGGAGGTGATGCCTAAAATCAGTACTGAATGATGAACTGACTCAGTGAGCCAGATGACAGAGGGGAGGCAGTGTTCTGGGAAGAAGGCAAAGCATGTGCAAAGGCACTGAGGCACTGCCTTGCAAATCCACTGCAAGTGCATTTATGACCCCAGACAAGTCCACTCATCCCGCTGGGGCTCAGTTTCACCTTCTTCATCATAAAACATGTTCAACATGCCTGTTCTTGGAGTTCTCTCAACTTTAAATGTCCAATGATGGAAGAGTCCCTTGAAAAATCATGCTTTTGAAGTCTACTCGATGACATAGATCAACAAAACTGCAGGTACTATATGGTCCTTATTTTGTGAAATAACAAAACAACTTGGATGTAGATACAGAATATATACCCTATATGGTCATGGTGCTTATGGGTGATTCAAAGTGTCTTTTTAATTTTTTTTGTAGTTACCATGTTTTATTTAATGCATGTACATATTAGTTTTATATAGAATAAACATTCATGAAGATGATGAACCAAATTCTAGGGATTAGGGATGAGGCTTCCAAATGTTATTTCTTCTAAATCAAATCCCATTGGTAGCAGAACAGCCTAATGAATGTGAGCACAGACCAGCACCTGACTCCAAGGGTTCAGACACTAGCTCTACAACTTTAGTTACATGACCTTAAGCAAATCAATCAACTCTAGTTAAATTCATATAACTTAAAAAAAAAAGTTCCACAAAACATACTTACTTTACCTCATGAAAACTTTTTTTTCCCCTACTATAGTTCATTTATTAAAAATTTAGGTCACAACCCACAACATTAGGGGTCAAAAAAACTTTTACTGGAAAGGGCCAAAGAGTATTTTCAGCTGTGTGAGCCATCTGACACAGCTAATCAAAAATGCAAAAGCAGCCATAAATAATATCTAAACAAATAGGTATGGCTGTGTCCCAATAAAACTTTATAAAAACAGGCAGTGGGCCAGATTTGGCCTTTGGGGCATAGTTTGCCAATCTCTACACTGCACTGATTTAATGGCCCATTAAGAGGCTGTAACCCACAGTTTGAAAAATATTGGGATTAGAGTTGCTTTCACCTTGTGCCAGATGCAGCAATGCTCAAGTTACGAATGGATCCTGTTTTAAAAGTTTGTCTCTCCAGTTAATTGTTTAGTATTCAACATGCATGTTTTCCCTCTTAGAACCATTTATATGGGTATTGGGATTCCAGGCCAATCCACCAAAGCCCACATACAGCGCTGCAAAAAATAGGTCTCCCCCTCTCCACGTGTCTCCATTTGTCCATTGACTCTGGATTTCTCCAGGACTCAGCAGCACTGGGCTGGGCATTTGATGGGACTTTTGTGCTGGACATGATAACTGGCCTTGGGAAGATGAGGAAGCAGCATTCCTCCTCTGGGAAAATGCATTCTGCATCCCTGCTTAGGATGTCAGGAACAGTCCTCTCTCCTCCTTGCTATCAAGGTTCCCAGAGTGTTAGGCTAAGGAGTCCTAATGTTGAGGCAGTATTTTGGTTCTCAGTTGTGGCGTGTAAGCCAATCAGTTGTGAGATGTGTGGCTAAAAATGGTCAGAAGTACTCAACTGAACACGTGATTCACTTGTGTGTTATTTATACAAAAACAAATAAATTAGAAGAGTGTGGTGAAACTGTCAAATTTTGCGGCTGCCTGGAGACACTGATGACCTTACTGTGTTTAGAGAATTTCCCATATTATTAGTCCGTGGTTCAACAAGGTAGAAATTCAACTTCCCAGACTCCTTTGCAGCTAGGGTGCAGGCATATAACCCAGGCACCGCTGATTTGGAAGCAAGTAGTATGACATAGATAGAACATGAAGCTGACAAGGGTGTTGGTAGAGACATTCAGCTTTCATGGGTAACTGTGACAGAGATCCTGCCAGGAGTGTCCAATGCCCAGCCTTGGTGGTGTGAGGTATCTGCTGAAGCAGTCCTGGGGTACAACTTGGACACTGCTCTAGGTTGTGCAGCCCCAAAGCCTGCTTTTCTGGCTTTAACACCCATCAGAAGTCTTCTTAAGCTCTACTAAACATTTAGATTCATGGGACTATCATAAGCCACACATGGCCCAGCAGGATAGCATCAGATGTTCCTTTCAGTAGGAGTCCTTATAGCAATTCACCCATCCATCCTAGAGCTATCTTCTGCCCGGGTGACACTCAGGTGAAAGTAGATGAGATCTACTTGGGTGACTGTGAGAACTATCCTGGTTTATGAACCCCACTATCTCTTGTAGCAACTCCACAGATATAGTTTCCAAGGTCCATGCAAGGACACTGTCAGCGACAAGAGCCAATGAAATCAGGGAGGCCCAAAGCTCTGGAGATTTATCAAATATTTATAGTACTAGCAGGTTAGATCAATTTTACCAATCTAGAGTTACTCTAACCATAAGCAATGCTGCTTAGTAATGTAGTTGATACTGAAATTTTTATCATATTTCCAGGAGAAAAGAGCTAGAGAATTAACCCAACGTCTAATTCTGATGCGGAAGAGGAAAGGATCTACCTAAACTGGGCCTCCCAGAGGTCATCTTTCTGCTTTAAGCAGTCATAGTAGGTTTAACCTTTGCAACACAGTATTTTTACTAATAATGCTGTTTGTGTCAAGGATATCTCTGTCCACTTGCATTCTGATATACACTCCTTAGCGGGAAGGAATGAGGAAGAGTTACAACAGAGTGCTTGGAATTCTACACAACCCTGGATATGTCCACTGGAGTATGTTAACCTTAGACTATCACCTGTCATATATGCCACAGATGAGAAAGCATCAAGAACTGATGTGTTGGAGTGATCCTTTGGTAGGGTGAGTGTCTTGGAAGATGTATTCGGGTACCATTAACTTCTAATGTCTGTTATGTTTGCTTTATTAGCTCTGTTTCTTCAAGTGTAAATTCTTCATTTGTTAAGATGGTTTCATTTCTTTCAAACAGTTGGTGATTGGTGATTATATACTCATGTTTTAGGTCCAGCTTCCCTGGTAGACAGTGAACCACATCTGTTTATACAGTTCTGCTTGCAAAAGGGATTGCCTAAGTATATGTTTTTGTTTGCTTTCAGTGAGACTGGGGGAGGACAGAACTACCTAATTGTCTAGTCTTCTGGTTAAAACACATCTCTGTACCTCTCAGGCATTGCCAGCTACCTCAGGCAACAAAATAGTCCAATTTATCCTGCTATTTTTTTTTTTTTCATTTTTTGGCCATTACTGAAATCATCCATGGCCAAACACATCTAGGAATCACTGATATTTCCAGTAATGATATAGGGGAGGAAAACCTTGTCCCAGACTTAAGATGATTCTATTTAAATTCAGTAGCCTCAGATCCTAGTTTTTTACATTTACATTAAGATGTTTACACTTATCATTACTAAAATAAATACTGCCTAATCATAAATCTTACAAAATAAACATTGCCTTATCATAAGTATATAATTATATATAAACATATAATAAAACAAATATTGCCTAATCATAAATCTTACAAAACTTATCTGAGTTTTTTGAGTAAAAATATCTGAAGTACCTGAAAGATTTTATTTATTGATTGATAGTATGATATGTTTATTCTGATATTGAATTTAAATTATTGAAGATTCTGTCCTAGGAAAAAATTAAGTAGAATTACCTATTTCTTAGAAAATTCTTCAAAATATTGGATAAATATTGAATAAATGAAAGCCAGAAATAAAGATGACATCTGAACTAAGATTTCTTTGTAAAACATCTGATGCTCCAATACAAAACAGGCTTTGTTGATGACATTGGTTGTATTTATTTTTAACTAACTTAACAAACACTTGTTAAGCCTGTGTAATGTCCCAAAATACTATGTTGGGTTCTAGAAAAACATATAAGAGGCAGATTGTTTCCCTCAGGGAGCTTTATTATAAATTGAATTAAGGGATTAAAAAAAATTAGGTCACAAACTAAGGCTGGGTACCATAATTAACAGCAATTTATTTTTTTCGATGGAATCTGAAGCTACTGTCTTCCTGGAGGCACTTGGAAGGTCAGCACTGTATTTCACAGAGCATCATAAATCTCCAGTGACCAGGCTTTGGCACATATCAGATTTAGTGATATCAAAGATTGGATTCTCCTTGATACAGAATGTTTTCCTCCTCTTCCTTCTCCACGTTGAATTTGCCAACACTTGACTTGAATAAGATTCTAAGTCTGACCTTTTAGTCTTAGTCTCTACTCCATGTGGTCTGGGTCATGCCTGTCTGTCTCACTCTGGACCTCCAGCTCTTTACAGGACCTGTTCCTGGTACATGCTTCCAGTGACCCAAAGAGCTGCTCGGAAAGATTTTAGAAGCTCAAAAACTAGTCGCCAAAGTTCTGGAAAAACTTAAACTATAGAAATTTCACACTGGCACGGAGCTCCTTCAAAAATCCCGCAGTGAAAAATGAAACTATCCAAAACAAATGTAGCAACTCTAAAGCTATGCCCACATGAAAGAGTAAAATAGTGCATGTAGGCCTACTTCCAAATACTCCAGCCAAGGAAGGCTCTTTTGACAAGCAGAGATGATTTGAGGTATAAAACAATCCATATTTCAGTCAACAAATGTTTCTGGCTTTCTGCTGGGCATGGACAAAAGCAAATAATATTCAGTCCCTTTTCTGAAGAATATAGTCTAGTGAAAAACCATATAAGCACCATGGCCCTACTTGACATTGCCAGAATAAAAATAAAGAGTTAAGGAAATGTTGTTTGATTTTGGGAGTGAGGAGAGAGAAATACAGAGAGAAAAACAACTCCAAATTAGAGTCCATATCCCACTGGAAACTTCTTATTTAGAAGTTTTGGTATGGAGCTGGTGTAAACCCTTCACTGAAAACAGAAGTCATCTCTCCTCTGAAGCCCTTCCATGTGTGATTTCAGATGCTAAATGCCAAGGCCTATTCCATCAGGGAGCAGGAGAAACAGCTTTCTGTCTAGAAGAAATACACACACAGGTTTCTGCAGGGACAATGGTAACAGCATTTTGGAGGCTCCCCCTAATAAAAAGATGTATGGTATCAGCTACTCTTTTGGGGGGTGAGAGGAGAGCTCCTTTTGTGCCAGCCATGGCACCAGAGTCTTAGCTACAATTTTGAATTCACTGCTTACACCAGTCCCATGAAACTTCTGTCACTCTCATTTTACAGTCAATGAGGTTCAATGAGGAAGGATGGCTTGTTCAAGGTCTCAGATAATCCAGTGAAGAAATGGGCAGAAGACATGAATAGACACTTCTCTAAAGAAGACATCCAGATGGCCAACAGGCACATGAAAAGATGCTCGATGTCACTCCTCATCAGGGAAATACAAATCAAAACCACACTCAGATACCACCTCACGCCAGTCAGAGTAGCTAAAATGAACAAATCAGGAGACTATAGATGCTGGAGAGGATGTGGAGAAACGGGAACCCTCTTGCACTGTTGGTGGGAATGCAAACTGGCGCAGTCGCTCTGGAAAACAGTGTGGGGGTTCCTCAAAAAATTAAAAATAGATCTACCCTATGACCCAGCAATAGCACTGCTAGGAATTTACCCAAGGGATACAGGGGGCACTTGTACCCCAATGTTTATAGCAGCACTTTCAACAACAGCCAAATTATGGAAAGAGCCTAAATGTCCATCAACTGATGAATGGATAAAGAAGATGTGGTTTATTTATACAATGGAATACTACTTGGCAGTGAGAAAGAATGAAATCTGGCCATTTGCAGCAACATGGATGGAACTGGAGAGTGTTATGCTATGTGAAATAAGTCAGGCAGAGAAAGACACATACCATATGTTTTCACTCATATGTGGATCCTGAGAACCTCAACAGAAGACCATGGGGGAGGAGAAGGGGGAAAAAAGTTACAGAGACAGAAGGAGGCAAACCGTAAGAGACTCTTAAATACTGAGAATAAACTGGGGGTGGGGGGGAGGTTGCTCTTGGTGGGCAGGAGGGGAAAGTGGGTGATGGGCATTGAGGAGGGCACCTGTCGGGATGAGCACTGGGTGTTGTATGGAAACCAATTTGACAATAAATTTCATATTTTTTTTTTTTTAAAAAAGGTCTCAGATCCAGAAGAAGCAGGGCTAGAATGCAAAGCCAAAGCATCCCAAAGCCAAAGGTCGCCTAGTTTCCAAATCCATATTCTTTCCAGAGGACCAAAGTAACACAACTCAAAAAATGTCAAGTTCCACTCGGCATTTTGTGATGACCTCTGAAAAACCAACCAAAGAAGAAGGGAAAGACGGAGACAGAAGTGACTCCATAGCATTTTGGGCCATCTTCTCTTTACTCTGTTCTCCCTCAAAGCTCACGCATCTTCACATCTTGTCCCAGAAAGTCTGGAAACCTCAGAAGGTCTCCCAGACTTATAGCCACTCCAGCTACACTCTGAATTCTGAAAGGGATTCCAGAAGAGAAGGTGGAAGCCGTGTAAGGGAAGATGTAATGGGGCCATGCACGGGTGTTGTGTGGGGGCAGGGAGTACATTACATGATGAGATTCCTATTCTAGAAGTTTCAGTCTGATGGCTATGAGGACGATGGAGCTGGTCAGAGGATATTAAGCCTTACTTCCTGGGAGACCATTTAGAAATCCAATGCAGTACAGAAGTAAGAGGGAACAAGGTACCCAACCACACAGTGGCAGCAATCTGGGAAGGAAGGGAGAGAGCAATGAGAGATGTTGCAGGTGTGGCATCAGTAACACACATTGACCAGTGGCTGCAGGACGGGGTGAGGGGGAGGAAAGAGTGTGGGGCGAGGCCCACTTTTCTGGGTTGGTGGTGATGCCACCCTTAGAGATGAGGGAGAAAGGAAGGACAGCTGGTTTCAGAGAAAAGATGATAACTTCAGATGTGGGGTAGTTGTGAGCACGCACAAAGGGACACGTTCCACGGGCAGCTAGGTCGATGGGTTCGTTCGTTCTCTCTACAAAAATTTACTGACTCCCCACCTAGCACCAGATGTTGAGCGTGGCATTAGGTGTGGAGGGACAACCAGAACAGATGTGTTCTCTGCCCTCATGAAGCTGACGGGCAATAAACGAACACGTAACGAAATTATGATTATCAACTGTAGTAAGTGTTATGTGGAAAAGAATAAGGTGTGATGAGAAGAACCAATCTGAGAGTGTGAGACTTGATGGGGAAACTGAGGCTGACTAGGACAAGGAGGTTCTGGAGCTCAGAGGAGGTGCTGTCTAGCTGGAGTTGGAAGGGAGTCATCTGGGGGTCAAGTGCATGTTGGCGGGAGGTAAGTCAGAGATGCTCACTGTCCCACAGGCTGTCAGGGGGGTATGCCTAAGAGCTAGATGCCCCACAGGCCGAGGCTGCTGGCTCCCATTCTCTCAGCACTAAGGTTGCACATTCACAGAAAGCACTCCTGGTGTCTCTGACTGAAGTTATTTTCTCCCCAGGGACAAGGAACATTTGGCCCCCTGAATTCGGGCATCTTCGGCATGTGGAAATACATGTAGGGTACCCACTGATTTGGCCTAGACCGTGGGATGCCTGATGAAGCTAACTCCAGATTGGATTGAAATATTCATGCTAACTTGAGATTCTTAAAAACAAAACAGGAACAAAAACTCAGCAACTTTTGTCTAACTCGTGCTCCATTCTCTTCCCTGAAATGAAAGCCAAGAGACGTGGTTGTAAAAGGGAGCCCAAGTAAGCCCCAGTCCACTCCTGCAGCAGCAAAGCAGCCAATGAGCATTTCAAAATTGCTTGGAACCATTTAACAGAGAAAAGAAAATTGCATTGAGTCCACCAAAATGCAGATAGTATCTACAACAGAAGCAAAAGTGAACCTTTACTGAGCATTTACCGTGTGCTGGGCACTGTTCAATTCACTCACTCCTCCAACAGCCTTTTGAAGGATTTACTTTTGGTAGCCGCATTTTTCAGATGAAGAAACTGAGGCATGGACAGGTTAGGGAACTTTCCCAAGGCCCTCCCCGTCCTCTGACTTTTAATTGGAAGAGCCAGGATTTGAACCCACTCTCTGGATCACTGAGCCCACTCTCTTAACCACTCTTTTGATAAATGGGTCACTACGAGAGTAGTTGCAGCAAACAGGCTCATGTGGAAGCACAGCCCGACTTGTGAGGTGCTGTGGGGAGATGGGCTCTGTGGGGTGTTCCCAGTGTGGTTTCTGATGCTCTGCCTCTGAGAGGGTGAAACCGTCCTGGGGCTTTCCAGACAGAAGGGGACCTGGGAACAACTTAGTTCAGCCACTGGTTTACAGAAAGGCAAGTTGAGGCACAGAGAAGTGGAGGGAATGTGCTTGGGAGGGACAGAAGCTGTGTCTGAGGAAGTGTCCCCTCCCGGAAACCCTCCCTTCTTCCCCTTCCCTTAATTCTGCTTGAGCCAGCCAGTCTCCTGGCCACCTCAGGACCCACTTCAGCTGAGCAGGTGTTTACGGTTCCCCAAGGGAGTCCCCAGGGCAGCCAGGAGGAAACGAAGACACCTCCCACCCAAGGAGCTGGTCTCCCCCGTAGCTGCCTTCACAAGGGAGCCACCCTGCACAGCAGAGTCCTTTACGCCTTCAGAATCTGCAGATCCACCTTTCTGACCCAGGCCGTTTTTAACCCAAACTGGATCAACCCTACGCAAACCCATTTCAAAGACCCCACCTGGGTCTCAGACACCCCTTGGAGCACAAGATTCCAACCTGGACCCCTCCAGCGAGTTTCTGGGCACTGTGCAGTTGTGACCACCAGCATGGCTCCCCTCTGGTACCCCTCTGCCACTCTGGAGAAAGCACCCACCCACTGCAAGGCGGTGTTGGCCAGAGGAGCTCCTCTCTTTGGCCATCCGGAGCCAAGGCAGATCTTACCTTTCCACCTGGAGGTTGACTTTGGAAGGCTCCACGTTGGGATTTTCCCATTCCATTTGCGGGCAGTGCATGAAATAGCAAAGGGTGTACAGGGCCTCTGGCTCCCAGTAGAGCGCCCCCTGCTTGTGGTGCAGGGGGGTGCCGTTGCCATGGTGCTTGGCATTGAGGGGCTGCAGGTGATGCATTGCTCGGGACACCAGGTCACCTGTGGACAGAAGTAAGATTTCAGATCCTTGTCAAGGCAGCCATGACTTGCAGAGAAGATGTGCTGAATATCTCTGCAGAGATTCCTTTTTTAAAAAAAAATTCTTAATGTTTATTTTTGAGAGAGAGAGAGAGAGAGAGAGAGAAAGAGAGAGGGAGAGAGAGAGAACAAGTGGGGGAGGGGCAGAGAGAGGGGGGAGACAGAATCCAAAGCAGTCTCCAGGCCCTGAGCTGTCAGCACAGAGCCCGATGCAGGGCTCGAACCCACAAACTGCCAGATCACCCTGAGCCGAAGCCAGATGCTTAACTGACTGAGCCACCCAGGCGCCCCTCTGCAGAGATTCTTAATCCTGGGACTCCCTCATTCAACTGGAGTGGTCCTCTGGGACCTCCAGGTCTCACATCGAGTAGAGAGGAAAGCATCTGTTCAGTCACCACATGACTGTCCCTGCTTGCCAGGTTTGGGCTGCACTTGAAGCACAGAGGGCTGCTAAGATAGAGTCCTGCCCTTCTGGAACCCACTGCTTCTAACAAGGCACAGGAAGCCCTTTGTGTACATCACCTTGGGACACACCTTCTGTCACATCCTTTGCTGTAGCCAGTACTGTCTTCCCTGCAGTCACAAGTATAGCCATGGACTACACTGTCTCTTGCCTCTGAGCCTGTGCATATGCTATTCCATCTATCTAGAATATTCTTTTTCTCCTCCTCTCCAGGCTAATTCCTACTGATCATCCAGGTATGAGCTTATGTATTAACTTCTCAAAGAAGTCCTCCTGGAATCTCCCCCACTCCCTGTGTGTTTATCACACTATACTTTCTTATCACAGCATTTAGAGCACTGTGTTAGGATTGCCATTTCTTTGTCAGTCTTTCCCAATGATAGAAACTCAGTCTTAAATGACACTTACTATATTGTACTTCAATTAATCCTCATAGCACCCTAAAGTGGGTACCTTCATATACCCATTTTACAGATGAGGAAACAGAGGCCCAAAGAGGTCAAACAACTTTTCAAGGGTACACAGCAGCCATACGTGGCAGAGCCAGGATTTGAACTCAGGTAGTCTGGCTCCAGAATCCATGCACTGAACCATGCTCCTTGAGGGCGGGGGCTTTGTCTTACTCTTCCCAGCACTAGCAAGTCCTGGGAACACTCTAGTCTTTCCCCTGCTTTCTCCAAAGGGAAGGAGCCTTTTCCTTCATCAGACCAATCTGCATGCCCCCAGGCTGGCCGCACAGGGAGGATCTTCCTGTGGGGAGGCTGGCTGGGTCTGGAATTCCTGTCTTTTCTAGGCTGAGATGGTGTTCCCCAAACTTGGGCCATTTTATACCACCTTCTCAAGTGCAACTACATCCAAGCATCATCTGTGCCATCATTTACTTAATTTTAAATGGATTCATTTAGTTTTTTTAAGTATGGGTCTGAAGGAAATGTTCTGTCACTTATAAATGGATGATCAGTATCCCTTGCCATAAACGGAAGATCACTATAAAAGTTAATTCAACGAAAACAAAACCATGTAATTAATTTATAGCTGAATTCTCATACTGTTTTTTTTTTGTTGTTGTTATAAACAACAAGTGTTAGAGAAGTGTTAGGAGTTCATACCAAATAGAGCCTTTCTTCTTGAAGCAAGGAGAATTAAAACAGAATTTTTCATTTTTTATTTTTTCCTCCAAATTTTTATTTAAATTCTAGTTAGTTAACATGTAGTGTACTATTGGTTTCAGGAGTAGAATTCAGTGATTCATCAATTACGTACAACACCTGGTGCTCCTCACAAGTGCCCTCCTTAATACCCATCCCCCATCTAGCCCATCCCCCACCCACCTCCCTCCATCAACCCTTAGTTTGTTCTCTATCGTTAAGAGTCTCTCATGGGGAAAAAAAATCTCTTACGGTTTGCTTCTCTCTCTCTCCTTTTTTTTTCCCGCCCATATGTCCATCTGTTTTGTTTCTTAAATTCCACATACGAGTGAATAAAAAAGAATTTAAAAGGATCACTCCATGACCCATGTTATTGAATGTACTTCTCTGTTCCACTCATCCAGTAGCATGTGTTGCACACTTTGGGAAACACTCAACTGATATATTTGCGATGATTAATTTTATGTGTCAACTGGGTGAGGCTATGGTACCCAGTTGTTGGATTAAACAGTAATCTGTAGGTTGTTGTGAAGGTATTTTTCACATTAACCTTTAACCTTTAAATCAGTAACTTCTGGGAAAAGCAGACTATCTTCCAAAATGTGGGTGGCGAGCCTCATCTAATCAGCTGAAGGCCTTAAGAGAAAAGACGTTGAAGAAGGAATTCTGCTCTCACACTAAGACTGAAACATCAACTCCTGCTGGAATTTACTGTCCCTCTACTCTGTCCAGGCAGCCCCTAGTGAGGGAAGGAGATTGTCTTCCCCATCCCCAATCCTTCACTGCCCAGCTGAAACCAGGCCTGCAGAGTCTATCACTTCTTTGTCATCCAGCTGTATCTTTTAACATGACACTTCGACCTAAAGTCCAAAGCCAAGAAAGTGAGGCCACTTCCTCAAAAGATTGACAAGAGGGCCATTCACCCCCCTTAGGGGAGTCAACTATGGAGATGAGGTCTCAGCTAAGGGTAGAAATGGCAAATATTCCCCTTTCCATTCCATGTCCATGGCAGACGTGGTTAATCAATTGCAGAGCTCTCATGCACTAAGTGTAGATGTAGCCTCTAAATCCTTCTTGAGACAAGATTCCAAGTGGCCACTATTTCTTATAGGGGTTTTCAGAGGAAAAGAAACTTCCATGTTGTCAGAGTCCTGAGGCCTTAGCAGGTCAACCTAACCAGAGTACAACCCACTATGCTTAATATCTGGACAGCAAGCAGATGCAGGGGTTGAACAGAGAGTAGTGGGGGGTCGCTTCCCTACTCCCCCCTGCATCTTACCATGCCTAGCTCAGAGCCTGACCCTCCTGTCTCCATCCACTCCCCACAGCAGGAAAATATGCCCAAGAAACTGAAAAAAAAAAAGAAAGAAAGAGTCAGAGAAGGAAATTCTCTTTTAGAAGTAGGTGGACAGGGAAGACCCCAAGGGGACCTGCAGGTGGAAAATATGGAGAACCAGTGCTCAAAGTTAGGTAAGAGGCAGGGGAAGGGATTCAAATCCCAGCTCTGCCACTCATCTGTGCACAGCCCAGCAAGTTGCTTAACCTCTCTGGTGGGAAGTGATACGCCCCCATCAGGTGGTTGTGAGGGTCACACGCAGAATGAGGAAATGCCTGGCACACTGTTGGCACCAAATAAGCAGCTCTCTTAGGCTCACTGCTCTTCCTTCTCTCTGGATGGCAAGACGGGAAGGTGGGTGCCTGGGACATGCAGGGACAGTCCAGCCCATGCCCTGACCCAGTGCCTGACTTGCAGCTTCATGCTGGGGTTGACATCATTAGGAATCAATGCTACAAAGCTGCTCACCCCAGGCATGTGTTTGGGGTGCAGTTAGGTCCTTAACTGCTTCTTCTTCCCTCTTCTGTCTACCCTTTGATCTTTTAGAAACAGGCTCCTCGGGAGGGAGGGAAAAAGGAAGCCAGAAGCCTGCTTCTAGGCTGGTCATGTCAGTCTGTCTCATAAGAGGCGGCTCTAAGCACTGGCAATGTAAGAGCCCAGTCGGCCAATGCTGAGCAGGAGTCTGGAAGAAAACAACAGGATGGCAGGTCCAGGGTGGGATTGGGCACAATGACAATGTGTTGACTTTTCTGATGAGGAGGATGATATGAGGTAGATGGAAGTGGCAGCAAAACTGGGAACCACGATACATTGAGAACCTGCTACCAGGCCACTTATACACTTTCCAGTTTAATTATGGAAATATAATTTCCATATGGGACATATGGGACATACACCCACTTCAGAGATGGGAAAATCAAGGCAAGGGGCAATTGGCCCAGGTGTCACTCAGGAAGTAGCAGGCTGTGACTCCAACTAGGCCTCCAGGGCTCATGTTCTTTGTCACTACACCACAGTCCCTCCATAAAGGCACTTATCTAGAATCTACCTCGGGGCGTGGCCTTTGAAAAACTCTGGTGAAGTGTTTGAGGGCTAAATCCCAAGTCTCCCAAAACATATGCCATTGCGGAGTCCATGGGCCGGGGCTCAGGAGATTGGTCAGCCTCTGCTGACAGAGTAGAGCTTCCAGCTGAGGGGTCTCAGAGTCCGACTGGTCTGCAGGAGGGTGTGGGGGCTGATGGGTCAATCCGCATAAATGACCCCGCAGCCTCTTGGAAGATAAATTGCCCTAAGGGAAGAGAGCCTGGAGGGGCACATAAGTAACCAGCAACGTATAGGCAGGAAGCTGGTTATGGAACCAACAGAAGCCTGGTCTCTCAAATCAGAATTCCAGCCCAGGTGATGGCAGAGCTGAAAGAGCTTTTCTTGGAAAGCTGTGAAAGTGGGTAGAAGCCAAGCAGCTGGGCTCTGGGGCCAGAGGATGAGGCTCTGATGGGCAACAGCAGACAGACATTTGGTGCTCCTGTGGGCACGACACTTCTGAGAGCTTTATACACATGATACCCTTTAGGTGCCACACAACGCAGTGAGGTAGGTCCTGATAGCATGTCTATTTTACAGTTGAGGAAGCTGAGTCCAGGGAAATCATTTGGCTAAGTCACACTGCTACTGAGTGCAAGAACTGAGCTTCAAACGACTCTGATTTGGGCCTCTTAGCCACTACATCACACTGCCTCCATGATGATAGGAGAGAAGGGGTCTTCATTCACTGGTAGCTCATCAGGAGCTCCAGAGATCATGGCTGACTTGGATACATCCAGAATTTTGGCAGAAAAGCTTAGCCCATGTTTAACTGGCATCTGTCAGTAACCACATCCTTGGTGGGCACAGAGTGGGGACAAGCACAGAGGCCATGGCAGACAGGGTCAATGGCCAGCAGCTTTGGAAAGTATTGCAGACTTCCCAGTTCTGCCCTTGGCTGTGATGTCAGGGTCCTTAAAGGTGGCCCTAGCTGTGGGCAGGGGCAAAGTGTGAGGTTTCACACAGATTCATGGGAAGCCAAGATTTCAGAGTGAGCCACAGCAAGGCCGGAGGAAGGGATGGCTATATGTGAGATGCTACCTGGGGACTCTCAAAAACTGCTGGGTGATTCTGTTGCCTCTGGTGATGTGTCTAGTAAGAAGTTGTTATGGCCAAAAGTCAAAGAGCCTGCTGCCCGTGTTCTCCTCTAGGACTTTGATGGCTTCCTGTCTCACATTTAGGCAGAGGAAAGGGAAACAAAGGCAAAAATGAACTACTGGGACCTCATCAAGATAAAAGTCTTCTGCATAGTGAGGGGAACAACAAAACTGAAAGGCAGCTTACAGAATGGGAGAAGATATTTGCAAATGACATATCTGGTAAAGGGTTAGGATCCAAAATCTATAAAGAACTTATCAAACTCAACACCCCAAAAAACAAAGAATCCAGTGAAGAAATGGGCAAAAGACATGAATAGACACGTTTCCAAAGAAGACATCCAGATGGCTAACAGACACATGAAAAGATGCTAAGCATCACTCAACATCAGGGAAATACAAATAAAAACCATGAAGAGATACCACCTCACACCAGTCAGAATGGCTAAAATTAACAACACAAGAAACAACGAGTGTTGGTGAGGATGTGGAGAAGGGGGAACCCTCTTGCACTGTTGATGGGAATGCAAACTGGTGCAGCCACTCTGGAAAACAGTATGGAGGTTCCTCAAAAAGCTAAAAATAGAACTATCTTATGACACAGCAATTGCACTATTAGGTATTTACCCAAAGGATGCAATAATACAGATTCGAAGGGGCACATGCACCCCAATGCTTATAGAAGCACTATCAACAATAGCCAAACTATGGAGAGAGCCCAAATGTCCATAGACTGATGAATGGATAAAGAAGACTGTGGTATGTATATACACTGGAGTATAACCCAGCCATCAAAAAGAATGAAATCCTGCCATTTGTAACAACATGGATGGAGCTAGAGTCTAAGCAAAATATGTCTGTTAGAGAAAGACAAATACCATATGATTTCCCTCATATGTGGAATTTAAGAAACAAAACAGATGAACATATGGAAAGGGGTAAAAAAGACAGAGGGAAACAAACCACAAAAGACTCTTAATGGTACAGAACAAACTGAGGGTTGATGGAGGGAGGTGGGTGGGATATGGGCTAGACGAGTGATGGGTATTAAGAAGGGCACTTGTTGTGAGGAGCACTGGGTGTTGTATGTAAGTGATGAACCACTGAATTCTACTCCTGAAACCGATAGTGCACTGTATGTTAACTAACTAAAATTTAAATAAAAAGTTAAAAAAAAAACCCAAAAAAACCTATTGGGTGAACTTTTCAGAGATGCTGGATTTCCAGTGAGTTTGCACTTAAGAGGCAGGGTCTGAGGGCCCCCCTCACTCCCAGGGGGGGTGCAGGTGGAAGGATTTGGGCTCCCCAATAACTGACTCAGCACATCACTCACAGTCCTTCAGGAGGAAAGCTGAGCTGCAAACAACAGGGGGGGCGGGGAGCAAGGGGGAAGAAATGAAGGGAGAAAGGCCCCCATTAGGAAAATCTGAGGAGCATTTCTGTTTCTAAATCGTAGGATGCATGGTAACCTCTGGAAGGAGAACAGTAAACTGCTGGGTGCTTGGCTAAAGAACCAAAGACCCAGAGACTCTGAGAGTTGGGTGTGGCCTCCAAGCTGATCCTGGGTGTCCTCTTGGGTGTCATCTCTGTAGCATCCAGTGTGGGAAATGTCACTGTCACTATTGTTATGAACAGTAGTAACTGGTGCCATTCACTGAGCACCTACATTGGGCCAGGGACAGTGAGTAAGCACCTCACAGGCACTGTTTCTAATCTTCATGTGCTCTGCAAAGCACGTGTTATGTTAGACCAGTTTTACAGCACTAATCTTCAGCTGGGGGGATTTTGCCTCCCAGAGGACACTTGTCAAAGTTTGGAGACATTTTTGGTTGTCATACCCAATGGCCTGATACTTGGTATCCTATGGATAGAGATCAGGGATGCTGCTAAACATCCTACAATGGACAGGACAGTCCCCACAACAAAGAACTTAGCTCCAAATGTCAATAATGCCAAGGATGAGAAATCTTATTTTACACATAAGGAAACTGAGGCAGAGACAAGAGTCCAATCTGGGTCTATCTGACTCTAATGCCTGTGCCCTCACCCTACATCCTACTCTTCTTCCAGAGATGGCCCAATGCAGCTGTGGTCAGCTCCAAGTCCATACCGAGGCAATCCGGTTAATGAATGCTCCATGCCCTGATTGAGTAATTCCATTTCTGGGAATCCTTCCCAGTGTTAGAACCCAAAATGCAGCAAATCTTTATGCACAAGGATTTTAACCCAACCTTCTTTATGGGATCCAAAATTTGACAAAGAAATCTATGTTTAAAAATAGCAGCATGGTTAAATAAGCTCTGGTACATCCATGTGATGAAATAATAAATGGATGCAGTCATTAAAAATGTTTACACAGAACTGAAATAACACACAAAAAAAATACTCCTGTTAAGTAAAGTTGAAAAACAAATGAAATTCACAATCGCATACTGTGAGATCAGGATTATGTTATTTATTTATATTTTATTTATCATTATTATTATTGTTTTTTAAATTTATTGTCAAGTTAGCTAATATACAGTGTATACAGTGTGCTCTTGGTTTTGGGGGTAGATTCCCGTGATCGCTGACATACAACACCCAGTGTTCATCCCAACAAGTGCCCTCCTGAATGCCCATCACCCATTTTCCCCGCCCTCCATCAACCCTCAGTTTGTTCTCCGCATTCACAAGTCTCTTATGGTTTGCCTCCCTCTCTGGTTGAAACTATTTTTTCCCCTTCCATTCCCCCATGGATTACGTTATTTAAAAACTCTGCACTGAGTAAACATCAAAAAAAAAACAAAAAACCCAACACTCCAAACAACCTCCAAAATATTGACCAAAGATTCCTCTGTCTAGTGGGATTGTGGGTGGCATTCCCTTCTGACTTGTCTATAGTTTCTGAATTTTGAGTTACGGCATGCATGACTTGGCATTATCAGGATAATAAGCTTACCAAGATGATATGCTTTCTTTCGTATACCTTCTATCTACGTCAGGCTGGAGTATCATCTTTCCATACATCTTTCTCAAAAGCTCTCATGAAAAAGTTCAGAACAAGAAAACTCACAAGGGAATGAAGAAGAGAAGGTCCATGATTTGGATCCCTGTACCACCTTTCTAGTTCCCCAAGATGCTGGGGCACCTCTGACCTTGGTTGGGCTAACCATCTCCTCTGAGCATCATTTAGCTAGCCCTGCACTTCCAGGTTCCTTGCTTTTGCTCCTCTTTTCTCACCTTGGAGTGCCCTTTCCCTCATTCTCTCAACTACTGAAGACCTTTAAGCTGTGATCAAGTATTACTTCTTCCATGCAGCTCTCCAGGATGCGCCCAGTCAGCATCCCCCCTGTGTACCCACAATACCTGCTAATAAAGTCTAACATGTTACTTGTTTCTGTCGTGTTTCATGGTTAATTGTTTGCACAGTATGCTTTCCCTACTGAGCCTCAAGAGCAGAGACTGTGCTTCATTCATTGTCCTGTTCCTGGAAGGGCAGGATGTGTGGTGGCTAAAAACATGCTGTCTGGACTCAGACTGCCTGAGTCTGAGCCTCCAATGTGCCACTAACTAGTTGCATGACTTTGACTGAGTTATTTAACCTCTCTGTAAATGGGGATTTTTATAAACTAATGGATTTATTGGGTGGATAAAAATAGTACCTACCTTATAATATTAAATGAAGTAATGCATATAAATCACTTAAAACACTTGAAGTCTAGCATATCCTAAGTGCTTAATAAATATTCAGCACTATTTCTTTTTTCTTATCACCATCACCATCACCACCATCATCGCCACCATTACCATCACCCTTACTACCATCATCTTCATCACCACCATCACTTCCATCATTAATGTCATCATCATCATCATCATCACCACACCATAACACCACCATTACCATCATCATCGCCACCACCACCACCATCATCACCACCACCATCATCATCACCATTACCATCATCATCGCCACCATCACCACCATCATCACCACTACTATCAGCATCGTCACCACCACCACCATCATCACCACCACCATCATCACCATTACCATCATCATCGCCACCATCACCACCACCATCACTTCCATCATTAATGTCATCATCGTCATCATCACCATCACCACACCATAACACCACCATTACCATCATTATTGCCACCATCACCACCATAATCACCACTACTATCACCATCATCACCACCACCACCATCCCCACTACCATCATCATCACCATTACCATCATCATCGCCATCATCACCACCATAATCATCACCATTACCATCATCATCACCACCATCACCACCACCATCACTTCCATCATTAATGTCATCATCGTCATCATCACCATCACCACACCATAACACCACCATTACCATCATTATTGCCACCATCACCACCATAATCACCACTACTATCACCATCACCACCACCACCACCATCCCCACTACCATCATCATCACCATTACCATCATCATCGCCATCATCACCACCATAATCACAACCACCATCACCACCATTACCATCACCATCATCACCACCACCACCATCATCACCACCACCACCATCATCATCGCCACCATCACCACGATAATCACCACTACCATCACCATCATTACCATCACCATCATCACAGCCACCATCACCACCACCACCATCATCACCATTACCATCATCATCGCCACCATCACCACCACCATCACTTCCACCATTATCGTCATCATTATCATGACCATCGACATCATCAGCCTAGTTCCTGACTGGAGGCCCTAAGGTCATCTCTGAGGAGGTCTGGCCACGGGAGATGGAATTGGCACGAGTATTCTGCAATCACTAGCCCCATCTCAACCACTACCCTACACGTATGTAGAGCACATATCTGTTGCTTCACCTGTCAGCTTCAGGAACTGAAAATAACAAACACACTTGTCACTAGCTGCTCTAAGTTTGGGCAGCTGCAGTTGGTTCCAGACACCTTATAGAATTCAGTTATAACCAGGTTTCTCAAATGTCAGCCATGGGGAAATCACCATCAGGACTTCTCTCATATCTGTGGGCTGCAGGTACAATTTATCTACTTAATGTTTTTCTTTAAATTAGCTCATTCTTTCACTCATTGTAAAAGGAAGCTTCATATCAGTGCCATAAATGGAAAACCAATATTTTTCTAGTGCTCATGAAAAATTCATAGCAACTAAAAATAAAAAGTGTTTTGTGTATCACCTATGATCATCTCCTGTCCCACCCTTGGGAAATGCTGCTGTAACCTGCCAGACTCAGGTTATCAGAGAAGCTCCCACTAGCCGTCCCCCTGCATGCCAGATGTGATCTCCCAGGACAAAGGGCTATACATTCCAATGGTAGGCTTCTTTTGACCAGAAGACAGCAATGGAGACAGCAACTTCACCTTCTTCTTTCCGCTCTGTCTCATCCACACTCAGCTGCCACTTACTACAGTACGTTTTCAAAACATCCTATAACCCTGGGAGAGAAAGTATCGTCACCCTTTTTCCATAGATGATAAAACCAGAGATCAGTGTGACCAAGTCACTTGCCTTATGTTACACAGCATGGAGGAGAAAACAGAGGCATTCTCCAGCATCATAAACTGCTGTTTAACCTGCCTCACCCAAACCCCTTCCCTTGAAAATGAAAGAATGAAAAGACCACGTGTAATCCAAGTCATTAGATGCAACAGAATACTGAACTCTGGATTCAGCAGGAAACTTACCATTCATTCACTCATTCATTCATCAAATATTTAGTGAGTCCTACTGTGTGCCAAGCATCGTTCCCGTCCCTAAGGACAGTGATATTAAAACAAAAATCTCTCAGCTGTCATGGGTTTACAGTTTTAGTGGCGTGGACAGAAAATACATAAATAAACATACAGTATGTCAGGTGGTAATAAGTGCCACGAAGAAAATTGGAGCAGGAAGAGTGTATAGAGAGCAGTCAGGGAGGGGGAGGTGGGTGGTCACAGGAGGACCTCTCTGAGGAAGTGACATTTGAGCAGAGGCCTGAATAAAGTGACAGAGGAGCTTTGTGAATATCAGGGGAAGAGCTTTACAGGCTGAAGGGGCAGCAGTGCAAAGGCCCTGTGGTGGAGTGGAGTATTTGAGAAATACCAAGAGGCCACTGGCCACTTTGCTACCTGAAAGGGTCACAGGTGCACCCCAGGGGCTAGAGGCAGCACGACTCTCTGAAAAGAGCCCAGCTACATTCCAAACAAGGAGAGAAACCCTCTTGTCAAAGCAAAAAGGACTGAGCTTTTTTTTTCTTTCTAGTGATACTGAGGAGAGATAACCCAGAAACTCTTTTTACTCACTGTTGTAAATTAATGGCCCCATTTTGACTGCCTCATTGAGTGGAAGAGACAAGTTCACAGTTTAGTGTGAAAAGACAATAAAAAGAGGCATTTTACAATGAGGCTCTCATTTTCTCCCCTTTAAACCACAGAAAGCAAACACTGTAATTAATGACTTTCCAATGGGGTTTCATTGAGAGCTTGTGGCTAAGGCTGGGACATCAGGCAGAAGAAATGAGGTAAGACCTCAGAGGACACAAATGTGGGATTGAATGGAGCCAAATGCAGAGGCAAGCTGATTCAAAAGTAAGACGATCCAGGACTTCTGCTTTTCCCATGGCCTTACTAGGAGAGACTGGATGGACCCAATTCCCTCAGATCTGCTCACCGGTTCAGGGAAGGAGTGCCTGAAGGAACTGCCCACTAGTCTCTAGGTCAACTGTGATGTTCAGTGCATCACTGTGTAAATTTTCTAGGGCTCAAAGTTAAAAAAAAATCCCAGCCTGTGTTAGTTTGGGCGTCTCTTAGCATCCTAATTTAGCTTTGTACTCAA
The DNA here is from genome assembly GCF_028018385.1 of Neofelis nebulosa. NCBI lineage: Eukaryota > Metazoa > Chordata > Mammalia > Carnivora > Felidae > Neofelis > Neofelis nebulosa. The sequence continues at coordinate 15,163,679 of NC_080789.1, forward strand.
ATATTTTAGACACACGTAGGTTTAGTTCCAGGTCTCTGAGATCAAAATCCAGTTCCATAGAATATTTAATATTCGAGTGGACCTTCATCAAGAGTTCCCCTCATTTTCTTCGGATCTTTTTTTCACAGAGTCATTCGCTGTGTGCCATCCCGTTATTCACTGACATGCGACAGCGATTTCCCACACTAGGAGTGATGTGTTAGGTGTTCGTGATGCGAAGCTGAATTGGAACACAGTGAATCAAGTCAGAGAAAGAAAAAACTGGGTTTGAATTATCACTGCCACTTACCAGCTATGTGGCCTTGGGCAAGACACATATCCTTCCAAGTCTCAGTTTCTTATCTGTGAAATGGGAATACCTTTAATCTATTTCAGACACTTGGCACACGGTAGGTGCTCCAGAAAGAGTGGACGTATTTTCGCCCCAAGCCATAATAGGCTGGACAAAGATAAGTGCTCTGGACATCCTGACTGATTGATCAAGTTCTGAATTTTAATGTGATGCTCTGAAGCTATAGGCAGGGTCTGAAGCTATAGGGAGAAGTCTCAGCCCACAGGGTGGTCCCCATCTGGATAGAATCCTTTGTGACTTTTTGCACCTCCGATTATGTTTAGAGGAGAGCATCCACGATGCATCCTACAGAGCAAATGGCAGATCCTCAGAGCTGGAACACAGCCCTCACTGCACCTGTAACATGTAGAAACATCCAATGGGCTTCTCCCAGAGGGAGGGCAGTCTAGAGGCAAGGCGGAAAAGCTCAGTCCCAAGCCCTCCAGCTCATGGGTATGGTTGATCTTAGACAAGTTGCTCATTCTCCTCTTGCCTCCATTCCTGCCAGTGTGGACAACAGTCATTACACTGGAAATAACTCATGTGGATTTATCATAGTTCCCTGGTTCAGTAACATCAGCTGCTGCTATTATTATTACTGACTACTGAGAAGGCCATGGGTAGGGGCTCTGCCCTTGACCCTGGGCAGCCTGATTCCAGAAGAGCAGGGATGTCTGGGAACGAACTCACTGCATCTCGCCCTTGCAGAAAAACAGTAGTTTCTACAATCCACACTGGTAGGGTAATCTCTGAATATGAAGAACGGCTCTCTATGTACACAGAGACAGCAAGGCTTGTATTGATTCAGACCACAGAGCAAGCCACTCTAAATTACAGTCAGATCAGAAAAGAAGGCAATTTTATTACCTCCAGTTGCTGAGGTGGCTTATCAATGTGTTTCTGCACACACGTTCTGTGGGGCTGACTTAATGAATGTACAAAACCCCTTTGTAATTAGCAGCACCCCATTTGTATGCCAACAATTCGTATGTGAAAGTCAACATTCAACGAGAACGACAGCGTCTAGTGTACAGAGCAAATTGTCCTTAAAAACAGTTCATGCGGCCAGCCGCTCCTGTAGGCTGCCTGCTTTGGTGAAGTACAGATTTATTTAGCAAATCCTTTCTTAGAAGAGTGCCAGAAGTCGGTAGGGCCCCAGCCCAGGAGCTAGACTCCAAGAGGGATCCTTAACGTATCCCAGGAGAAACCTTTGGGATGCCAGTGCAGAGTCAGTGAGGGAGCTCTTCCCAGGTTATGTCCACACAGACACCACCCCACTCTGGGGGCCGCTTGGACCCGCTGCCACCAAATCCCTGGGGAGCTGTTAAAATGCAGACACTTTCTTATACCTTTCCAATTATTGAAGATTTCAAAATATCATTCACACACGTCACTACTTCAAAATAATGGACTCATCAAAACTGCTGCTAGATCCTGGTACATAATGTGCTAATAAAACTGTAGAATGACTCCATTGCAATTTTGATTAAAAAGATTTAGGGGCTGAATTTTACTTATTCATTTTTAATGTTTATTATTTTGAGAAGAGAGACAGAGCATGAGCAGCAGAGGGGCAGACAGAGGGAGACACAGAATCCGAAGCAGGCTCCAGGCTCTGAGCTGTCAGCACAGAGCCTGATGTGGGGCTTGCACTCACGAGCTGTGAGATCACGACCTGAGCTGAAGTCGGCTGCTTAACCGACTGAGCCACTCAGGTACCCCTCAATAGCTGAATTTTAATATAATCAGCCTCCATTGTAAATGTGTCCACTTATTTCATGCATTTAAAAATATTATTCTGAGGCAGGGTCCACAGGCTTCACCAGACTGTCCAAAGGGTCCGGGGCACCCAAAAGTTTAAGAACAACAGCCAACTGGTAGCTGGAGACCCTGTGACCGGTGGCATCTTGTGACTTCTGGGTCTGATAAGAATCAAGCACAATTTCCAAATTCAGGTGCAAGGAAATCAGCTCCCTAATGACCACAGGGCTCACAACGGCTTCAATCAGCTACGACTTCTCTTTCTGGAGGGGCAAGCTATGTGCCTGTCCTGTGTATACAGGAATTCCTTTGGGAAGAGGTGCAAGTTGCCTTCTGGACCCTGAATCTTTCATGGTTCAGAACTGTCTAGAATTTCACACCAACTCATACTTCAACATAATCCAGCATTTCTGACATCAATGCTCCGGTCCCATCAGGAACACAACAGTCAAGTAATTTGGCAATCAACGGAATCGTAAGTAAATACAGTTTTATTATTTTGTTCTGAATGGCCAGACTCAAAGAGCACAGCCCTGAATTAGAGGGTGCATAAACATGGCAAATCACTGCTCAAACTGGAGACACCCAACCTTCCTGACAATCCCTCCCTTCTCTCTGCCTTTCTGCTCCTCTCTCTCCCTCCCTTCCTCTCTTTCCCTCCCTCCCTCTCTCTTCCTCTCTTTCCCTCCATCCCTCCTCCTTCATATTTCTTGAAGGCGTACTATGTGCCGGGCAGTATTCTTGGCATTGGGATTACATCAGTGAACAAAATAAATATCTCAACTTACTCTCTGTAAGAATATATTCAGAGATAAATAATTTTAAAAAAGGAAATGAGTAAAAATATAGAGTGTGGCTAGATGGAGGGAGAAGGCAATGATTGCTAATGGTTATCAAGTTTCCTGTTGGGGTGATAAACACTGGTGTTCTAAAACTGATTGTAGTGATGGTTGGTATACCTTAGTGAGTAACTAAAACCCACTGAATTGCACACTTTGAAGAGGCAAACTTATCTCAGTGAAACTTTTGTTAAAAAACAAAAAAAAAATACAGGAGGATAAGGGTCTTCAGGGTATCATAATTTTGTGTGAGACTTGAAGGTAATGAGGGAGTCAGCCATATGGCTATCTGGAGGGGGAGTGGTTGAGGAAGAGAGAATAGTAAGTGCAAAGGTCCTGAGGCATGCCTGCTATATTCACGGGAAAACAAGGGGCCAGGATGGCTGGGGTGGGCCTTGGGGGAGAGTGGATGAATAGAAGGGATATGTGGGGTGGCTCAGAAGCAATTCTAAGGGCTTACTTTAACTTTTCCTATGGGTCTGATGGAAAGTCAGTGGAAGATTCTGAACAGAGGAAAGATGTGATCTGACATATGCTTTGTATAAACATTTTTTAAATTTCTTTTTTTTAATGTTTATTTATCTTTGAGAGAGAGACAGAGAGACAGAGAGTATGTGTGTGGCCGGGGGGGGGGGGGGGGGTGGGGCGCAGAGAGACAGGGAGACAGAGGATCTGAAGAGGGCTCTGCGCTGACAGCAGACAGCCTGATGCAAGGCTCAAACTAGTGAACCGCGAGATCATGACCTAAGCCGAAGTCAGCCGCTTATCCGACTGAGTCACCCAGGCGTCCCCCGGACATACGCTTTTAATGGATCTCACTGGAAATCGACAGTGACCAGCCACCCTTTATAGACCATTTACTGTGTGCCAGCCACCACGGCAAACCCTCTCTATGGGCATTAGCTCATTGAATCATCACAACTATACTATACTTTAAGTTAGGTACTATTTTTTCCTTTATTTTACTTTTTATTAAAAATTTTTCTAAGTTTATTTATTTTTGAGAGGGAGAGTACCAGCAGGGGAGGGGCAGAGAGAGAGGGAGAGGTGGAGCGGCGGGGGGGGGGGGGTGGTGGTGGAGAGAGACAGAGAGAGAATCCTAAGCAGGCTCCGGGCTGTCAGTGCAGAACCTGATGTGGGGCTCAAACTCACAAACTGAGATCATAACCTGAGCCGAAATCAAGAGTCAGACACTTAACCAACTGAGACACCCAGGCACCCCTATTTTCTTTATTTTATAGAAAAGGAAACTGAGGCTCAGAAAACTTACAACAGTGACAAAGCCAGGAAATTTACCAGGCCTGTCTGACTCGACCCCTTGCCTTCCCCACGCTATCATGGCACCGTTTTGTGCACACAGCATGTGCTCAATAAAAGGTGTCACCTGGTTGGTTACAAAGCACCATCCTGAGGGCAGTGGCACCTTGGGCACAGAGAGAGCCAGAGAACGGCATCCACTTACTCAGCTCTGCGATGCTGCCCACACGGGTGGCCAGCAAGGACTGTTCGATGGTCCTCAACTCCGACTGGCTGAACATGGGCATTTCCCCCGGCTTGTTCGTCCGCTGAGGGTCTCTGTGAAGGTTCAGGCTGTCTGGCAGGCACAGCACCCCTGCAGCGGGTGGGGAGAGAGAATGAAAGAAAACAGGCCGTTATTTTTCAGTTAAGCAGAGGAGGGGCGCGAAAGCCTTGCACAAGCTCAAACCACACCAGAGTTGGTACCGCAAAGCCAACACGGGGACCAGGGCTCTGAACTCCTTTTAGAAGTGATGACTAGTTATTTTAAAAGATTTCCTGAGAATCCTGACCTGCTGATTTTAACAAACATGTGGGTATTCATCTGCATGCACACATTGCTAGGGGACACAAAACAGAACACTCTTTCCCCCTCCAGCCTGGCTTCTATCCACTCAGAGATGCCTTTTGAGAAGCCAGCAGTCACCGTCCCATTCTCCCTCCCAGAGGCGGCTGCCATCCCTGAGCATCCCTGAGCAGCCTGCTGGCAGTTGCTATTTGCCCAGAAAACTTAACTCTGGGTGGTTGGGCTGTTATTCGCTAGACAAAACTCTGGCTTTCTCTGTGGAGATACATGTCAGGAGGTAGGAGAGTCCCCATGGACATTTATAACTGTATGGTGAAAACCTATGGGAAATCCCTGGAATCGAATAATTTCTTCCCTTCTTTTCCATTACATGAGCATTTAGCAAGAGCTTGAGAACTTAATTCGGTTTCTTATTTAGAAATATTCACTTCTCCCTTCACCACCCAAAAGTTCCTATGCAAAGCATGCTTTCTTGCTCCTTGACTTTGGGCTTGACGAACTGACTTACTTCGGCAGAAAGCATATGAATGCACATGATGGAACCGAAGGCCTGAAAGTGCTTGTATGGCCAAGCTTGCTCTCTTGTACCTCCGCCGTCATCGTGAGTGGAACATTCCCTTGCTAGTCTGCTAATCGAAGGGCGGTGAGAAGACACATGGAACAGATCTAGTGCCTCCCTGTAGCTTCGAGCTCCTCCACAAAAACAAACATGTATTTGGTATGCCTTTGAGGTAGTGTGGGTTTTTTTACTCCGCATTGTTTTGGTGATAACTAACAGATACAACTACCAAGTGCAGATCAAATGGGCAAGGCAGGCAGGTATTGTGCTGTGCTAGGGATTGAGGATTCGGTGATGGATAGAATACACACACTCTCTGCTCTCGGTGGGCTCATAGTCTAAGCGAAGGAGAAGACCGTTAACACACATAACCATGAAGCCGTATAGTACATGCTCTACTGTAGGAGAACAGGAGGAATGAAGGGGTGTCTTAGCAGGGATCTGAACAATGAGTAGTTGTCCATAAATAGGAAGCATTTATTGAGTGCCTACTCCACTCCCAACCCCGTTAGAGGGTTGCATTTTGGAGCTACAGAAGCAGCAGAAGACATATTCGAATAGTGCATAAACTAACCAAGGAGACAAGACTGCCAATGGGAAAATAACATGGGAACGATACAAGTGTTAATATACAGGTGCTGAGGGACTTAAGCCAACTGGTAGGGGGAGTGGAGACAGAATGCAGAGGTCAGCAGTTCAAGCCCACTGCTCACCCTGCTTGAACTACAAAGGCTCAGCAAACAAAGACTCCTGCTTTGCAGATGGGCAGGTGTGAGGTGGTACCAGTCACACACCAGTTCTGACCCGTGTTGCCCAATTAGTGACTCCAGACACACTGAGCCAGTCACTTGTTCCTGGGTGTTTCCCATTCACACCTAACAGGATGACACAGCGGAGAAGGCCATGCCAGTAGGTGATTTTTGGATGAATCCCGAAGAAGTGGATGAACAATGAAAATAAACGGTCACTGGATTTTAATATTTTTACAATCAGGAAACTGATCAATAAGTGTCTTTCTAAAATTTTTCTCTGTTATTTTTCAGACATTTGATTGTGACTCAGGATAAAAAAACCTTTTATATCACAGCCCAGTGTATACACACACACACACACACACACACACACGCACACCCCATACATACTTTGCATGTTTCCCACGAAAAAAAACCCCTCATGATCCTTACTATGTAGGACGCACGGTCATTTTTTCCCTTTTCACTTCTCTTCTATCTTATTAATAAAAATGCTGGTCTGCAGCCCCCAAAATGATCTCATGACCCGCTAATGGGCCATGATGAGCAGTTTGGAAAACACTGTGGACTGTCGTAGGACACAACTCGGCATTAAGTGGACAATACAGATTCACTGGGCACTCCTTAGTCCTGTGCGGAGCTCCATGTGGGATGGAGACGTGATGGAGAGCTGATCCCTGCAGTTCAGAAACCCTCAGCCTTGCAGGGAAGATAAGACCTTCACGGAGATGTCCAACATCCAAGGCGGGCCTCCTGCCTGTCTCCCTTCCCTCAATAGATGAGTCATCTTCCTGTTCACCCCAGGCTGGGATGCCCTGAGTCATCCTTGCTTCTTCCTGCTTGCTCACCTGCTGAGACATTTGGTCAGAGGCCAAGTTGAGTAGCCGTTGCCATGGCAATGAATGTTGGTCCAATCCCTCATCGGATGTCCTCAGTGTCCCTGCCTCTTATTCAGAACACTACTACCTGTGGAGAGCTCACTGCAGATGATCATGACCTAGTGTGGTAAGTAGCTCAAGGTTCCAGGGGATGAGGTGGTGGTCAGAGGGCTTCACAACAAAGGTGACCCATCTCCACAAGTGAGCCCTGAATGTCGGGGAGGACAAAAGTTTTCTAATTTCTAGTACAAGTGACACTTACATGCACTCAGAGGATTGCTTTCTTGGAATCTGCATTATAGGCAGCAAGTTCTCATTTCAAACATCCATGTGAAACATTGCTTCACACACTGCTTGAGGTATAAGCAACTGGGGTGGTCTGGAACCCAGAGAGCTTCAGTCCTGGCTCTGCCACTACCTATCGGTGTTTAACTTTGGCCAGGTCACAGAGCCTCTCTGGACCTCAGTTTCCTCTTCTGTGACGTAGAGGTCATAATGATGGCCTTGTCTCCCTCAAGGGGCTGCTGTGGGCAAGCAATGAAATGGGATAATGTGTATTAAAGCATTTTGCATGTGCTGAGCAAATAATAGGGGGTCAACATATGTTAACTGTGATGAAAATCACAGTTAATGTGTATAAACCCAGCTTTGGACTACTTTAGGCTTTATAATAAGAATAAATAATTTCCCTTGGAAGTTTTCCTCCTTTTTTCTTAGAGGGTTATCAAATTTACATGTGAAAATAGAATTATTCAAAGAAGCTTTGAAATCTAGATTACTAAGATTTAATAAATCTATAATGATCTATTATGCAAAGATCATACACCAGGGTTTTCTTTCTTTTGGAGGACTCTGTATGGGATATACACATAAACTGGAATTATTTGTTTTTTGTATAAAAATGAACTGGGTCAATAGGAAGGTCCTAGCATGTTATTTTAGTGTTATTTTAGTTAGTACAGGCCAGAGCTTTGGACTACTCATGAATTTCCATTACTGGAGCCAAGGATAGCCACAGCCTGGTGCTTGAGACTCAAGTTCAAAGACAGGGGAACCAACATTCAAACATGACTTCTCTGGATCTGGAGGGAATAACCTCCTTGGGGAGCAGGTGATCATCAGCTATGGTCAACAATGAGTGTGAAGGGGTTATGGTCTCCCTGAAATTCTCTTACCTTGGGGTGGGTTGTACATTTGTCTAAGAGGAGAAGTTGGTTCACTTTCTCAAAGGGGTCTGTGGGTCCTAAAAGATGATGGCCTTTGAATGTCCATCCTCCCAGCTACAACCAGGTCTCTCTGCTTTGGGACTGGCTGTAGGTGGGGTGCCGTGGTCTGGCACAACCATGAGCTCCAATCCCACAGCAGCCTCTGTGCAACCTGGACAAAGAACTTCCCAGGTCCCCAGATTCCATGTCTGCAAAGAGGGGTTAAAATATCTCCTTCATTGGTTTATTGCAGTGATTACACAAGATAATACGTATCCTTAAAGCCTCTGGCCTATAGTAAGCTCCTGCTAAATACCCTGTTCCCACAAATGTGCAGTTTTGTTTATTTAATGTCTGGATTCAAACAGTCTTGAGGATCATCTTTCCAAAATCTTGTGGGACTGGAGACAGACAACCTTTTGGTTAGGTTGCTTAGAACATAAAATATGAGAACTCCTCCCCTGGGCCAACCACATGGGCATTCTGTCTCCAATGGGGACAATCAGGGCTGCATTTCTGCCTTCCTACATGCCTACCTTCCTACATGCATAGGAAAGCCCCTCAGCAAATATAAAGTCCCCTCCCCCCATCCCTTCTCTCCTCTCAGCTTTTCTCCAAGTTCCATTCTATTATTGGATCTGGATGCCATTTACCCACCAAGAGAAAACCAAATAAGACAGCCACCAGCCCTCAGCCATCTTCCCCTCAATGACGATGGTGACGACAGTGATGGAGGAGTTCAAGGAGATTATGCACATCTTGGCACTCAGTACACAGGCTTGGGTTCTGCTTTGTCTGTCTGGCTGCAAGAGGAGAGAACAAACTCTCCAAGCCTCGCCTGCCAAGCTAGACCTTGTTTGCTGCTCAGTTATACCCAGAATTTAAAGTGGAGGGTCCTGGCACCAGGACCAGCTTTAAGAAACAGGAAGGAAGCAGCTGGCGTTCAGCAGACCAACCCTTGAACGGGTACCAGCGAGACCTGGCCAGGTTCAGATTTCTGTGGTGCCCAACCCCAGCTGTGTGGCACAGGGCTTGCGACTTGGCTCTTCTGAGCTTCTGTTTCTTCCTCTGTAAGCAGTCTGATGCTATCTACTGCCTAGCATGGCTGGGAGGCCATAATGGGATAATATATATGGACAACCTGGCACAGAAAAGGGGGTCGATGAATGTTTGCTAATAATCCAAGTGAAGTTCTTTGAAGCTAAAGATTTAGGAATTCAATAACATGATGCCAGAAGGCTTTCTTTTACCGTTAAACTTATTAAGGAGCAAGATAGGAAGTTATCAGATTTTTAAAAATATTTGCACAACTGGCTTGAAAACCCCTTTTTCCTTTAAGATACTTGGCAGTGGGAAACAAATTCAGGGCTGGCTTGGCGAACCCATTCATGTGTGACAGGCATGCCATACTCCAATTAGAATAAACCCAGACCATGGTTCATTTTTCCTTCATAATGAATTACATTCAAAGGGAAAATTCTTAGGACTTCTGAAGTCAAACCATCAAAAGAAATACGAGGTAGAAAACACAAAGATGGAGAATTTTCAGAAACGGGTTCAATAACATGCCCATAAATGGAGCCTGAAGTACTTAAATGGAATAAACATGCTGACCTTGAAAGAACATGAAGATACTTAGGGATAAACCACAAACATTGAGCCCCACAAGGACAACAGGACACATTTCTGCCCTCAAAGGCTCCTGGTTGGCAGGAGAGACAGACCCAGCACCAACGGAAACACTAAGAGGGATGGATTAGGGCAGAGGCGTGTATGAGGTCTCACTAGGGAGCACAGTGAGGTGAGCACACATTGGACCAGGAGTTTCAGGGAAGTTTCCCAGGGTAGCTTAACATGGGGGCTGGGACTTGGGGAAGCAGACACCCTATAGCTGTGGAGTGAGACTGTGGAATCTGGAGCCCAAATGAATACTTAGGTTGAATTGAAGCTCTGCCACTTTACAGCAATGTCACCCAAGCCTCCCTGTACCTCAGTTTCCTTGTGAATAACACAGGCATGGTCATAGTGCAATCCTCATAGGGCCACTGGGTGATCAAATAAGTAAACACATGTGAATCTTGGCCATATAAATAGCTCAGTAAATAGCTCACTATAATAGCTCACGATTGATGATGATGATGATGATGATAAGGACATTCCAAGGAATAACAAAGGCCCAGAGGCATGTGTTCTGCATGTAAATGGCTGGAGAAGAGGGAACAAGATGGAAACAGAGTGTGCAGGAGGAGGGACTGGGAGACAGGGACGGAGGGCCCTGGGTTACAAAGGGTCTAGATTTAAAAACTAAACCTTTGGGGCGCCTGGGTGGCGCAGTCGGTTAAGCGTCCGACTTCAGCCAGGTCACGATCTCGCGGTCCGTGAGTTCGAGCCCCGCGTCAGGCTCTGGGCTGATGGCTCGGAGCCTGGAGCCTGTTTCCGGTTCTGTGTCTCCCTCTCTCTCTGCCCCTCCCCCGTTCATGCTATGTCTCTCTCTGTCCCAAAAATAAAAAATAAAAAACGTTGAAAAAAAAAATTAAAAAAAAACAAAAAACAAAAAACTAAACCTTTACCTTCCAGCTACCGTGTTTTTCTCTCTCTTCCCTTGCACAGACAAAATCCTAGAAAGAGTGGTCTGCACCAACTATCTCCATTTCTTCCTGGTCCTCAGGATCAGACCTAGACCTAGTTATTGCCATTTCTGCTAAGTGCCCAGCAAGTTCACATTCAGCCTTCAAGGCCCAATTCAAATGTCACTTTTGAGATCCTAAGACTCAAAAAAGCTACAGGCCCTGTTCTTAAGGGAGTTCCCAGTCCAGAGAGGGAGATCCTGAGAAATGATGAAACCACAGCTTATTGTAGCTGGTATACCTACTGCATGCTGAGGCAGAGAGAGGCAGGGACAAGGTAGGGTCACAAAGGAGGAAGTGGCCCAAGGTGACACCATAGCCTGCCCTCCCCATATGAGCCAGGTGCAGCCAGCTTTCCCTAGCAGTCAGCTCAGGAACAAGGGAGCTAATTAGAATCTGAGTTTGGGTGTGTCAGCCTTGAGAGCAGGGCACAGAGGCAGCCATGCTGTTATTAAGGCACTGTGTGTGGTACGAGGCACACCAAAACAGTGAGGCGACACTAAGAGCATAAATAAGAAAATCAACTTGTTACAGGACTGTGAAGAAACAAAAGCAAAATATTCTGCTCATTCATTAATTCATCCATTCATTCAGCGAGTACTGGTTCAGCACCCACTAGATGCTGGGGTGCACTTCTGGGTACTAGGAATCCCGTACCAAAATACTGGAAGCCCTTGCTGTCTTGGTACGTGTGTTCCAAATATGTAAGTAGAATATGTAGCTGGTTGGCTGGTAAGTGCCATGGAGAAGAGAAGAGAGGGAGGATGGGGAATGCTGGGTCCGGGAGCAGGTCTGTCCTACTAAGAAGGGGGCATTTGAAGACAGACATGAAGGAAGTGAGCATGGGAGCCAGGCTGATATCTTGGGGGAAGAGCAAGCCAGCAGAGGGGATCATAAGGGTAAAGACCTCAAGAGGGGTGAGGTTTTCTTGCTGGAGGAAGGAACAGAAGGTGAGGAAGTAGTAGGCAATCGAGCCAGAGAAGTGCTGAGGGCAGTTTGGGTTGAGCCTCGTGGGCGACTCTAGACTTTGGTTTTTACCCTGAGGAGGATGGGAGCCACTGGAGGATTCTGAGTAGAGAAGCGATGTGCCCTGACCTTTCTGGAGGGCTGGTGGGTGGAGAACAGGTTGTAGGGAAAGGCCAGGGCAGAACCACAGTAGTAACAGCGAAGATGGTGCAAAAGTGATTCTCCACACGATGCGAAGGTAAAGCCAGTGGAGTTGCTAATCGGGTGCAGGGTGTCAGAAAAAGAGAGCAGCTGAGAACAGCTCCAGGGTTTTTGGTCTATACAATTGAATGGATGGATTTGCCATTTACCAAAATGCGAACATCGTGGGAGGGGCAGGCTTACGGAGAGGATCAAGAGTTCAGTTTTGTTCAATTTGAGATATCTGCTGGACACCCCAGAGGAGATGCTGGGCAGGCTTTCTTGCTGTCTCTCCTCACCTCCCATGAAGCAAAGCCTCATCATGTTAAGCCCCATGGTGACTTACAGCTTTCCCCCCATGTTTCTTCTTCCCTGTCCCTAGGGAGCATTATTAAATATCCTTACAAGATTGTTGGATGCCCCCTCCGTCCTCCCTCCTCTCCCAGCGTTCTCCCTTTATCGCATTATCCTTGCAACTTCTCCTATAGAGTCCTGAGCCACATGCATCTCATAGGGGCTTAGAAGGAGAAGGAGACTCATCTTCCCAGTGTCCTTGTCTCTGTAGGGATGAGCGCCTGGGTCCCTGCAGGGCTTGTGAGCAAGCCCAGGAGTCCCTGACTTCTCCTAAAGGGCATTTTAGACCTCCAGCTAGGTCTTGGGTAGCTGTGGAAATGACAGAGGTCAGATTTTAGAGATCATCTGGTTCCCAGGACATGGACTGTGGCTTTCTGGAAGTTCTCTGAAAAACCTCTCCCTTGCTCACTCTACAGCAGTGATACTAATGGGTATCGAGTCACATGGTAGTGATAAACCTCAGCTCTGGGTGTGACTGACAGGGAAGTTGTGTGTTAGAGTCTTTTGAGTTAAAAACTGGTCTCTGATGTTTCAATAAACACGTGGCAACAGGCCAGAGTAAAATAATGAGGAGACAGCTTTATGGACAATGGAGACTCTCTTGTCTTACATCAAGGTGCATGTTGCTCTTGAATACTTATAATGCAAATTCATCCACCAATCTATCTGCTCAACCATCCATTTATCCATCCATTCAAACTTCTGTTTATGTAATGAATCATCATTTAATCAATTAAAGGGTAATTAATTAATTAAGCTTTTTTCTGAGTATCTACTATGTGCTACACATTGTGCTAAGCAATGGAGATTCAGCAGGAAACAAAACAAAGTAGCAGCTCTTGTGGAGCTTAATTTCTATTCATCTATCCCTCCCTCCCTCCCTCCCTCCCTCCCTCCCTCCCTCCCTCCCTCCCTCCCTCCTTCCTTCCTTCCTTCCTTCCTTCCTTCCTTCCTTCCTTCCTTCCTTCCTTCCCATATAATCTGCCAGATTGGATTACAATGAAAAGTAAGACACAGACCCTGTCCTGAGATGTTATGAGAAACTCATAATCTAATGGGATAAGTACACATGCTCATGAGTGTCACAGGTGCTATAAGAGAAGTCCATACATGCTACACAGATGACACAAATAAAATCGGGATATTCCCCACCTGGGTGGTGTGTCAGGAAAGGTTTCATAGATGAGCTGATGTTCACTAGGTGAACTGGATTAGGGGTGAAGGAGAGAAGGGCAAACCAGACAAAGCAGCAAAAGCCAAGGCATAGAGGCAAGAAAACTCCTGATGCACTGTAGGGACTACAATCAGCTGGGGCGCTGGACTGAAAATCACAGTGAGGTGGTAGGGAGGTAGTGGAGACTGGATCATGGATGGGCTTGAGTGCCTTGCTGAGGGGCTTGTACATCATGAGAAGGGGGACAGTTGAGTCCTCTGGGAGGTAACTCTGATGCCTCATTTGTTGCCTCCAGGAGGTCAGGACTCATTGCTGGTGTTCTGGACAGAATAACCATCAAACACCCAGATTCGTCCATAGTCAGTGGGAGATACGACAGAGGCAGAGAATGGCATCCTGCTCAGGCTGCCACCAGACCGAGATCGACACGTCGCCCCATACCATTCTTTGCCTCTCAGATCTCCTGGACTCAGAGTGCTGCCTAAGGGTCTTTTCTGGCTCCGTGGGTGTCTCAAATTTGACCTCTGGCTTTCCTGGACCCTTGATACCCACTTGATCCTTCTCCGTTTCTGTCCGAGCCTCAAGATCTTATCCAGCCCCTTGGTGTGGCTGAGCAGGGCACGTGGCTGGATTTCCTGACCCCTCAGCACTGTGTTGACAGCATCCCACCTAGGCTGACTCTTTGCTTCCTTATCAACATATTGAGATAATGTAGGAAGTTGGAAGCTTGCCTCCATGCATCCTCTGTCCACTCTTCATCTTTCTCCCATCTTAGCCATTCATTAAAAAAAAATGTAAGCTATGTTAACTAACTTGAATTTAAATTAAAAAAAAATGTAAGCTACCTAATTTCAAAGCATTAATTAGAAAGCTATCCATGCCCATTTCAAAAACTTCAATGCTAAGAAGGGGATAAAATGGTAAACTGAAACCAACCTCCTTTCCTCTCCACCAGTAACCACTGTTCTCTGTCGTGTAAGTTTTCAGTCCATTCTCATTTATTGACTTATTCATTCACAAATAGCTACTGAGCCCAGACAATGTACAATTTGCAGACAAGACAAACAACACACAAGCCCTACCCTTACGGAGCTCAAAGTCTGGCTCCAGTAATCCCAAATAAATGTACAAGTGCAACTGTGTGAAGTGCTATGAAGAAAAAGTACATGTGTGTGCACCATACCCTAACCAATGTGACAGCTGAAAAATTGTGTCTAATTTGATCTCAAGTAATTACGAGCAAGACAACTTTTTCACAGCTACTAGCATCTGTTTTCCTTTGTTTGGGAAGTGCTTTTGCATACTTTTGCCTAGTGTTCTATAGAAATATCAGATCCTTACTGATTCGTATAATTCTTTCTATAATAAGGAAATCTGCCCTTTGTCTGACATGCGCCATGCACACATTTTCTTAGTTTGTCACCTGCCTTTGAGTATTTTTCAAGTAGGATTGTTTTTGTTCAACACAGGCAAATGTATTAGTCTGACTCTCTTTGAGTTCTGGGTTTGGGGTGGTATATTTTAAATTTAGGTGGCCCCTATTCATTTCTATTTCTTTCTTCTTTCTCACCACCTCCCCTTCTAATAGACTTTATTTTCCAGAGCAGCTTTAATTCACAGCCAGATTGAGCATAAAATACAGAGACTTCCCACATGTCCCCTATGTCCACTCATGCATAATCTCCCCCATTATCAATATCTCCATCAGAATGGCACATTTGCTACAATTGAAGAAGCTACACTGACACATCACTATCATTCAAAGCCCACAGTTTACATTAGGCTTCACTCTTGCTGTTGCACATTCTATGCATTTGGAAACATGCATAATGAATGACATGCATCTACCATTATGATGTCACACAGAGTAGTTTCACTGCTATTCAGTTGGTCCTCCTCCTTCATAAAATTAGTGCTGTACCTATTCATCCCTCTCTCCTCTTAATCCCTGCCCATCACTGATCTTTCAGCTGACTCCACAGTTTTGCCTTTTCCAGAATAATATAGTATTTAGCTTCTTCAGATTGTCTTCTTTCACTTAGTTCCTCATGTATTTTCATGGCTTGATACTCATTTCTTTTTACCGCTGAGTAATATTCCACTGTCTAGATGTACTACAGTGTATTTATCCATTTATCTAGTGAAAAAAAATCTTGGTTGCTTCCAGGTCTTGGCAATTATGAATAAAGCTGCTAGAAATATCCATGTACAGGTTTTATGTGAACATATCTTTTCTATTCCTTTGGGCAGATACTAAGGAGCTCAATGCTATATTAACCTTATATCTTGGAACTTTGCCATTACTGCTTAATACTTCCAGGAGTTTTTGGTCGGTTCTTTTGGATTTTCTACATAGATAATCACGTTATCTGTGAATGAAGACAGTTTTATTTCTTCCTTCCCAATCTGCATACCTTTTTATTTCCTTCTCTTGTCTCATGGTATTAGCTAGGACTTCCAATACAGTGCTGAAAATCAGTGGTGAGAGGGCACATCCTCACCTTCTTCCTGATCTTAGTAGGACAGATTCAAGCCTTTCACCATGAAGTATGATGTAGCTGTAGAGATTCTGTAGATATTTTGTCGATAGAGAGTTTTATCAAGTTGAGAAAATTCCGCGCTTCCCTAGTTTACTGAGTTTTTGTTATGAATGAGTGCTGGATTTTGTCAAATGATATTCTGTATCCATTGATGTCGTTATGTAATTTTTCTTCTTTAGCCTGTTGATGTGATGGATTACATTAATTGACTTTTGAATGTTGAATCAGCCATGCATACCTGGGATACATCCTACTTGATGTATAATTATTTTTATACATTATTGAGTTTGATTTGCTACTACTTTGTTGAGGATCTTTGCATCTATATTCATGAGAGATATTTGTCTGTAGTTTTCTTGTAATATCTTTGTCTGGTTTGGGTATTAGGGTAAGGCTGGACTCACAGAATGAGTTAGGAAGTATTCCCTCTGCTTCTATTTTCTGAGAAAGCTTGTAGAGAACTGGTATAATTTCTTCTTTAAATGTTTGGGACAATTCATCAGTGAATCCATCTGGGTCTGGTGCTTTCTGTTTTGGAAGACTATTCTGACTCAATTTCTTTAATAGATATAGGCCTATTCAGATTGTCTATTTCTTCTTGTGTGAATTTGGTAGACTGAATCTTTCAAGGTATTGATCCATTTCACTGAGGTTATCAAATTTGTGGGCATAGAGTTATTCATAGTATTCCTTTATTCTTCTTTTAATGTCCATGGGATCTGTTGTGATGTCCCCTCTTTCATTTCTAATATTAGTAATTTCTTTCTTTCTTAGTTAGCCATTAGCTTGACCAGAGGCTTATCAATTCTATCTTTTTCAAAGAAACAGCTTTTGGTTTCATTGATTTTCTCTATTGATTTCCTGGTTTTAATTTCATTTACGTCAGCTCTAATTCTTATTATGTCTTTACTTTTGCTTACTTTGGATTAATTTGCTCTTCTTTTTCTAGTTTCCTAATGCAAAAGCTTAGATTATTGATCTTACATCTTTCTTCTTTTCTAACATATGCATTCACTGCAATAAATTTCCCTCTAAGCACTGCTTTCTCTGCATCCCACGCATTTTGATAAGTTGTGTTTTCATTTTCATGTAGTTAAAAGTAGTTTTAAAATTTCTTTTGAGATTTCTTCTTTAACCCATGTGTTATTTAGAAGTGTGTTATTTAACCCCCAAGTATTTGGAACTTTCCAGCTTTCTATTTCTAGTTTAATTCCACTGTAGTCTGAGAACAGCCATTATATGATTTTTATTCTTTTACATTTGTTAAGGTGTGTTTCATGGCCCAGCGTGTGGTCTTACCTGGTGAGTGTTCCATGTGAGCTTGAGAAGAACGTGCATTCTGTTGTTGGATGAAGTAGTTCACAGATGTCCATTTTTGTCCAGTTGATTGATAGAGTTTTATCATTTATATTCATAACGAAGGCCCCCAAGGCCTGTAAGATCCTGAATCACCCAAGAAAGATTAAATCATGTTCAACCAAGCTTTAGTGTCAAGTATATCTAATTGTGTTCTAAGTCTTCCAAGATGAGTTCAACTGTGTCCTTACTGCTGGATCTGTTCATTGCTGATAGAGGGGTGTGAAAGTCTCCAACTATAACAGTGGGTTCATCCATTTCTCCTTGCAGTTCTATCAGTTTTTGCCTTTTTAAAAAAGTTTATTTGAGAGAAAGAGAGAGAGAGAGAGAGAGAGAGAGAGAGAGAGAGAGAGAATGAGAGGGGGGGAAGGGAAGAGAGAGAGGGAGAGAGAATCCTAACTAGGCTCTGCATTGCCAGCACAGAGCCTGATGTAGGACTCAGTCCCATGAACCATGATATCATGACCTGAGCCGAAATCAAGAGTCAGACCTTTAGCTGACTGAGCCACCCAGGCACCCCTTGCCTTTTGTTTTTGAAAGGTATGTTGAGGCTATTTTAGCTGTTTCTTTCCCATTTTAATTTTAACTCTAAATCTTGAG
This sequence comes from Neofelis nebulosa, assembly GCF_028018385.1. Lineage (NCBI taxonomy): Eukaryota > Metazoa > Chordata > Mammalia > Carnivora > Felidae > Neofelis > Neofelis nebulosa. Next base: position 15,181,623 of record NC_080789.1, read on the forward strand.
CATCTGAATATGATTCAACTAGTGAAGGTGGTCACGCTAGAAAGCGAAGGAAGGAGATGATGAATAGTAGAGGTGGAATGGAGGCGTATCTATTTACAAAAGCTTCTGGATTCATTATTTGCAGATGCGTTATGTACCCTGAAAAAAAATTTAGCTTTACTGCCTCTTGCCAATTCCCCACTTCTACTGTGTTTCACTCAGACTTGCTCGATAAACATTTACGCATTGAATTAATAAGTGAGTCCTGGGTAGAGTTCTTGATGGAAAAGAACGGTAAGTTGTAAAGAAAGGTGTTAATGATACATTAGCACCCCACTGAGGATTTCTCTCTGTTAGAGAGATAAAAGGGGGCCGCAAAATGAATTTCATACCAGTTGCCAGAGCATTTTATGCCAAGGACAAACATCCACAGATTTGTTATCCCCAGGATGTCTAGAAACCACTTCCAGGTAATTGTGAGGGTACCTTCCACGGTGGAAGCCCATGTGCTTGGCAGGTTTTCAACTAGAAATCTCTTTCCAAGGGAGCTTCTGCAAAGTAAGAGCATGAAGATCATTTATATTCATAACGAAGGCCCCCAAGGCCTGTAAGATCCTGAATCACCCAAGAAAGATTAAATCATGTTCAACCAAGCTCTAGTGTTAAGTATATCTAATTGTATTCTAAGTCTTCCAAGACTGATTATCTTTAATTAAACAGCCTGGTGACTATAGACTTATCACCTATTTGATATGATATAGTGAGGAACTATTCACTAGGATGTTTAATCAGTTGAAATACCCTATGGCTGACCACACAGAATGACAGAGGTGTGTGTGTGTGTGTGTGTGTGTGTGTGTGTGTGTGTGTGTGTTTACAGGCACAGAGGAGATTAGGCCAACATTCTGAGATCTGGCTAAATGCTGCTGTTAACATAGTGTAGATGTTAATGGCACATAAAAGCATAAATCTGCCATTCACAGCCTTCCACGTACACATTGATATAAATAACTAATAGGGCTTTCACAATCCATCCAAAATACAAAGATTACTAAATTGGCTTTTAAAAACATTAGAATCCCATTAGGTTAAATTCAGCAGCTGATTGCTGAGCAAAATAAACCACAAGAGGACTCTAAATTCTCCTTTGTTGCTGCTATTAAAAGGTATTGCACTTTGGAAGAGGCCATGGACCCCTGGGGAAGTGAGCACATGGTTCTTGTTGGCGAAGCAGGGCCGCATCCAGCTATACATCTGGATAAGGATGCTTCCAGAGAGAGTTCTCCCCCAGCGCCTGGTCTGGGAGTTCTATCAGGAATATATGAAGTAGCCCAGATGTCACTCAAGGTTTCTCACCCTTTTAATTATTATTATTATTATCATCATTATTATTATTTGTTATTATTCCCTTCCCCTCAATAAGCCTTCTTGGACCTTTTCTTCCCTCCCTGTCCCCCACCTCCACTTTTATTTTTGGTATTCTGACGCTCTGACGTCTGGGGCCTAAGGGACCATAGAGGGTCTGCCCCTCCCTTGGATAGCCAGTTCCTGACAGCAAACTACTTGCCAGTGAGAGTAATTTTCAAATGGGAACCAACCAGTCCAGAGCCCACACTCCTTAATTAGGCTCTCAAGCTCCAGGTCACTGTCCCCCTGCCCTAATCATCCCGGGGTCAGGTATCAGACAGCCAGGCACAGCCCCTATGCCCCAGAGCCCACTGAAATTCTTTAAACCAGTCAACCCTAAATCTGCTTCCCCTGCCTCACCAGCTCCTTCTAGTGGGAACCACAAGAAAGACTCATTTCAAAAAATTAAAAATAGATCTACCCTATGACCCAGCAATAGCACTGCTAGGAATTAACCCAAGGGATACAGGAGTGCTGAGGCATAGGGGCACTTGTACCCCAATGTTTATAGCGGCACTTTCAACAATAGCCAAATTATGGAAAGAGCCTAAATGTCCATCAACTGATGAATGGATGAATAAATTGTGGCTCATATACACAATAGAATACTACCTGGCAATGAGAAAGAATGAAATACGGCCTTTTGTAGCAACGTGGATGGAACTGCAGAGTGTTATGCTAAGTGAAATAACTCATACAGAGAAAGACAGATACCATATGTTTTCACTCTTATGTGGATCCTGAGAAACTTAACAGAAGACCATGGGGGAGGGGAAGGAAAAAAAAAAGGGAGGGAGGGAGCCAGACCATAAGAGACTCTTAAAAATTGAGAATAAACTGAGGGTTGATGGGGAGCGGGAGGGAGGAGTGGGTGGGTGATGGGCATTGAGGAGGGCACCTGTTGGGATGAGCACTGGGTGTTGTATGGAAGCCAATTTGACGATAAATTTCATATTAAAAAAAAAAGAGACTCATTTCCCTACATCTCCCCCTTCCCCTCTGCCTCCTGACCTGTCCTGGTGTACCCCATCCTGCCTACCCACCCACAGGGTGTGATGTGCCACACACGTGCTCTTGGGGACCGAGAGTAACAAACTGTCTTCTCAAACTATCTGCCTGATCTGTTGGCCTTACTGCACCTCAGATTTCATATTAATATACTACATTTTTAAACACCCCACCCCATGGAATTTTAATACCATAGATACACTGGTCCTTTGGAGGGTCACAAACCACTGTAATACTTAAGGGTTAATTTGTTTCCCACGAACCAATTTTTATCCCCTTGGCACTATATTGCCCTCACTGAAAACCTGGCAGTTAAGTAAACCCTTGCTACATGTGAGAACAATTTGGGGAGTTTTAGAAAGTGTCTACACCTGGTCCTCACCCCAGACCAATTAAACCAGAACCTCTGGGGACAGGGCCAAGGCACTGGTATTTTTCAGCATCCTCCTGGGTGATTCTAATCTGCATCCAGGTTGAGAACCTCTCAGTTATAACCCAACTCACAACTGCTGGCCCCCCCTCACTGAGCCTGGCCCCCATACACCCCCATCTACCTTTACAGATGAGAAGAGCCACAGGAAAAAAACAGCTGACTCAGGGCTCCATGCCACTCCCACACTTCTGGAAGCTCTATCCCATCTGATTGCAAGAATTTGGTGTTCAAGTGCAGACAACGCGCCAGACTATTGTTATAGCCACTTGTAGTAGGTTGAATGATGGCCCTGAAAAGACACATCTGTGTCCTAACCATGGAGCACCTGGCATGTGATCTTATTTGTTCAAAGGGTCTTACAGATGTAACTAAGGATTGGAGTGGACCTAACTCCAATGGCATGTGTCTCTTAGAGAAAGGCAGGGGAGGATCTGAGACACGGAGACAGGTAGAGAAGAAGGAAGCAGAAACCGTGGTGATGTGCCTACAAGCCCAGGAGCACCAGCCAGAAGCTGGGAGACGCATCGCACAGATTTACTCTCAGGCCCCCAGTACCAACTGACCCTGCGAGCACCTTGATTTCAGACTTCTGGCCTCCAGAGAATACATTTCTGTTGTTTCCAACCTCCCAGTTTGTGGTGATTTGTTTGGCACAGCCATAGGACTGATTTCTCCTTCTGCTTAGAGCAAAGACTTAAAGCTCATGACCACCCTCTCGACTACAACAACCGTCAGTGGCTCCCCACTGCCTGGAGGATACGATGGAAACTTCTCAGCCAGGCATTTAAACCTCCGTGACCTTCACCCTACCTAGCTGTCCAAGCAAATGTCCCATGACTTTTAAAGTGACAGAGGGGCTCGCTTCCCTTGATATGGCTCTCTATTTGCATGCCTCTGCTCACGAGATTCCTCCACCCAGAATGCCTTTCCCTTGGCCTCTTACAGGGAGCTTTTCCACTTCCCTTCAAGGCACAGCTCAAATGCTACTTCCTCCCGCAAGCTACTCCAGATTTCCCCAGATGGCTAGGATCCTTCTTTTTCCCACAGCAGGGTGACTTATGGAAATTCCACATCCGTTCAGCATCGTGTCAAGATAATAACAATGATGAAAAACAATAGTTAAGGTTTTGTGGCACCTGCCATCAGCCAGGCACTATTCTAAGCATTATGCACGTCTTAACTATTTTAATCCTTACGACACCGCTTTGCATTTGACATTGTTATTATTATTATATTAAATATAATTTATTGTCAAATTGGTTTCCATACAACACCCAGAGCTCTTCCCAACAGATGCCCATCACCCACTTTCCCTTTGGCATTATTATTATTAATGGTTAGACTCAAGCATGTGTGCATATGTACACACACACTTTTTCACCCTCTGTGTGTATATACATATACATGTTTACATACATATATATACACACACACATACACATTTATAGTGTCCATCCATTCATTTAATGTGCGTGTGTGTGTAATCACACACTGTAGTACAAAGTTTGCCCTGTAGTACAAAGATTTGTGCCACATAGAAAACTGACACACTTTCTGCCTAGGAGGAGTTTCTTGAGAGATATGAATACCCATTTTGAAAATTCGTGTTTTTTGTTTAGAACTGTGAGTCATGAAAGCCTTGAAATCTGGGAGGGCTTAGACGCCCTAGGTCCAGCCCCTGCCCCCGAGTCAGCACAAACATTTCCTGAGCACCTCTTATGTGCCAGACCCTTGTCAGGAGAGATGGTGAAGCCATGGCCACTCATCATGAGAGCTTACAGTTAAACTCTTAGTTTTGGAAATGAGAAAACAAAGGTTTAACCAGAGAGGTTAAGCGACTTTCCTGAGGTCACACTAAGTTGGTTGAGTCCCATTTCTGGGTAATAGAAAGCCACTTCCAATTCCAGGCATGAATTACTGATTAAAAAAAAAATCAGAATGCAATCCTATATTCCTAACATTGTGTGGTAGGCAAAATAATGGTCCCCAAAGATGTTCACATCCTATCCCCTTGAACCTGCAAACATGTTAAATTACCTGGCTGGGAGAGGGGGAACGGGAAGGGGGGATTAAAGTAGCAGACGGAATTAAGGTTGTTAATCAGCTGACTTTAAGATAGGGTGACTGTCCTGCGCTATCTAGGTGGACCCAACGTACTCATGTGAGTCCTACACATGGAAAGAGGCAGTGTCTGAGTTATGCAGTGCTCGACAGACTGAGCTGACCATAGCTGGTCTGGAAGATGGAAGGGGCCACCAGCCAAGGAATGGGGGCAACCTCTAGACACTGGAAGAAGCAAGAAAGGGGATTCTCCCCTACACCTTCCAGAAGGGAACACAGCCCTGACGACACCTCAATTTTACCTCAGTGAGACTCAGTTGGGACTCTGATCTCCAGAACAGTAAGAGAATAACTTATGTTGTTTTAGGTCACTAAGCTTGTGATTTGTTACAGCATCTACAGGAGACTGATGCACCCTATAACTTTAAGGCTGAGCCTTACAAAGCTCCTCAGGGGGCCTGATGGAGTCATTCTGAAGTGAACATCACTTATCTTTCTAGAAGCCCAGACAGCAAGTCTCACTTTAAATCTTGGGATCTGTCTGCAGCCAGGAAACTTGACTTTTTCCTCTCTAGGTAAATTCCAGAGTTTAATGCAGAAATAGAGATGACCAAAGAATGCCATTTTTTCATAATTTTCTTTCTCACTTCTTCCAGACACTTCTCTCTTTGCCTCGAGATCACGGTCTCTGTCATTTTATTTTTAGAAACACTCTTTGTGTTCGTTCCTTGCAGCCCACTGAAGAAGGGATTTTTTGTGGGCCCTGGCTCAGATTCTGTATGGAGACTGACTTCCGCTTTGGGGATGTGCCTGAGATTCCAGGCCCTCCTGGTGTGGAGGGAAACAAGAGGGGCTTACGGAGCAGGGCCAGGCTCCATGTTCTAGCGTGAGGAGGGGGAATCACTCCTGCCCACTGCGCCAGAGGGTTGAGGTGGGAATGAACCACTTCCAGGAGAAGGAAGGATGCGGCTTGCTTCAGGTTCCTAATTTGGCTTCTCCCCAGTTCTCAGCATTGAATTGGGAGTCCTTCCTGCCTCCATTCTTGCTGCCATCGTGGACACTAAAGTCCTGATTTCTGATTAAACGTGGTTTCCTATTTTGCATCTCGGTCTCTCCCCAGCCAAGGAAGACTTCACGTGACATTTGAGCTGAGATTTTTGGAGTGTGCGATTTTAAAAAGGGAAGGGCATTAATAATAAAGGGGGAAGGAGCTGGTCCAGGTAGAGGGAGAAAAGGGGTAGAGGGAACACTCCTGGTGGAAATTCTGGGCAGGAGGCTGTGCCCGAGGAGAAGACAGGAGCCTGGGGGGCAAGATGCAGAACTATATATGAAAAGTCTTGACCCCCACAGTAACGTTTTAGAAGTTCAATGGGAGACCACTGAAGTTTCCAAAGCTTTATAAACTTGGTAGCCATAACGGATATCCTACAGGGTGGTGTTTATCCCAGTGGGAGTATTAGTCCCAGCTCAGATAGTGGCTGCAGTAATAATGGAATTAAGAGTAGCAATAATAACAACAGTAGTAGCATTAGTACTGTAGTAGTAACAGCAGCTGTAGCGTAGCAGCAGGTGCACTGTGGGGACTGAGACATCTGCACCATCATTGCTACAATTAACTGTCATTTCATACTTACTCTGTGCCATTCTAAATACTTTGAGTCTTATCTCGTGGGATCTGCACGGTGACCAGAGGAGGTCACCACTGGTATTATCCCCACCTTACAGATAAGAAAACAGAGGCAGGGGAGCGTGATGTGTCCGGGGCAAAACCGCACAGAAACCCAGACACCCAGGACTCAGGCACAGTGAGAAGCTGCCCTGGCTTCCCCAGTGGGAAATGGATGTCAGGAACAGATAGCCCACGAGTCAGCACCAGCTGGGGACAGGAAGGGCTTCTCCAAAGTTCAGGGAGCACTCACGGAGGAGAGGCCCTGAGATGGGATTGTGGGGTCCTGGCTAAGCCTTGGAGGTAGGTGGTCATTGAGGGGGCAGCCAGTCCCAGCCTCTCTGATGCCCATCTGGCCTCTGACAGGGATGGGGCCCCAGGATGGCTGTGATTAGCCCACGGGGCTTCTGGCTGCCCCCTCTTCGGGCCTTTCACCAGGTGGGGCTGGCATGCCCGGGCCCATCACCCCCAGGGTGTGGAGTCCAAGCTGGGCCCCAGAGCCCCACTGCTGCCTGCCTGGAGTCTGGTGCACCTGCAGAGCACAGGTGCAGAGGAACACCACAGTGTGGCTAAGCCAGTACAAGTGGGCCTGCCTTCCCCCTGAAGGCCGGACACTGGCCAAGTGGTCCAGCGGGAGGCATGACTAAGGCAAAATGTAATTACCTCAACTGCAATTTAGCTCTGCTGCTGGCAAAACATGGCAGGTTCCCCCATCCTCTCCCCCTTCCCAGTCACCAAGGGAGAGGGGGTGGCATTCCTGTGAACAGCAAGCCTCAGTTTCCAAATGCCTCAGAGAGAGGACCCTGGGGCAGGTGGGGGTCCTGGCTGCCCCCTGCCTTCCCCTGGGTCCTAAGAAGCGACTGCCAGTCTGCTCCCTATCTAGTCGTTTCCCTGGCTCTGTTAGTGACAGCTCCCCTGTGTCCTCCACGATCCCCCCGCAGGAGACAGAGCTTAAAAGGCCTGCTCTGCAGGCTCCAGGGGGACTGTGATGCCATCTTTCCGTGCCTTGATTAAGAATGATCCTGGGGCCCTGCTGTAGGACAGGCAGACTCCCCTGACAGCACCAGATACAAGAAAGGGGGAGCGACAGTGCAGAGCAAAGGGGGGTGCTGCCTGGGGACAGCTGCTCAAGCTTGAGGGAGGGGGCAAGGGGAGCGGGAGGGCTATGGGGAATACCTCGGCGATTCTAGAGCAGCGGGGGAGAGGCACAGGCTTTGAAAGCCTGCAGAAGAAGAACATTAAAGAGAGGGAGGGGAAGGTTCCCCCAGGCCTCTGGTGGACACCCCAATGACCTCTTGGCTCTTGGCCCCTGCAAGGTCAAGCCTCAGAGCTGGGGCCACTCGGCTCCCTGGCCACACCCAGCCTGGGCTGGGAGAGTCTTCTGGCCCCTGGCCTTCGGTCAGCAGGCTGCGGGGCTCCCTCTGATGTCTGGTCAGCTCCCTACCTCTGACTTTCCCAGACACTTCACCAGCGACTCAGCTCGGAAACCCTTGGGGCTAGTCCTGCCTTTTCTTGCCCAGCCCCCACTATCCTGGGAGAAAGGAGGGACTTGGCAGGACTCATTCATAGGGCCCAGAACGCCTAGATGCCTAGTGCTTTCTGGGAATCTCACAGTACTTCTCAGATCCCTTTTCCTTCCAACCAAGATCCAGAATTCAATGCTCAAGATCCTATCATCTGTGTGTGTGCTTGTCACCAAACAGGGCTGGGCTCATATCTGCCCCCTTTCCTTAATTACGGTGTGGCTTTGAACAAGTCACTTGACCCCTCTGAGCCTCAATTCCTACATCTGTAAAGTGTGCATAACAATACCTCCCTTTGCAGGCTTGCTGTGAGGTCTAAGAAGGTAAAATACGGTTTTACTGTCCTGGGGCTGTCATAACAAAGTACCACAACCTTACTGGCTTAAACAACAGACTTACTGTCTCACAGTTCTAGAAGCTGAACATCTGGGATCATAGTGCTGGCAGGTTGGTTCCTTATTTATTTATTAATGTATGTATGCATCTATAAATTATTTTAGGGGAGAGAGAGAGTACAAGCAGGGGAGAGGGGCAGAGGGAGGGAGGGAGGGAGAGAGAGAGAGAGAGAGAGAGAGAGAGAGAGAGAGAGAGAATCCCAAGCAGGCTCCACACTCAGTGCAGAGCCCGACATGGGGCTCGATCCCACGACCCGGGGATCACGACCTGAGCCAAAATCAAGAGTCAGACACTCAACAGGTCGAGCCACCTTCTAAGAGCAAAGACAAAGAATCTGTCCCACGCTTCTCCCGGAGCTTCCAGTGATTTGCTGGTTTCTTGGCATTCTTGGAATGGAGAAATATCACTTTCATCATCACCTCGAGCTCTCCCTGTGTGCATGTGCATCTGTGTTCAAGTTCCCCTTTTTTGTAAGGATCCCAGTCATGTTGGATTAGCAGCCCACCCGACTCCAGGATGACCCCATCTTTAGCTAATTACCTCTGCAACAAACCCATCTCCAAATAAGGTCACGTTCTGAAGTACTGGTGGGGGGGTGTTTTAGGACTTTTGAGGGGACACAATTCAAACCATAACCACTATGTAAAGACACCAAGCTTGGAGTAAGTTCTCAAGAAATGCCAGACCCCTTTCCTTCCCCATAACAGAAGCTAGCCTCAGGGGCTGAGAGAAGTTTCCAGCATTCTGGGCTGCTTGGCTGAGGATGCAGATTCTGCTTGGAGGGAAAATGCCGCCCACAAGTGCCAGGGGTCTGCCTTCGTGCTCTGGCCTGACCTTCCCGTTAGGGATGTCCTGCCTGGAGAACACCTCCTTGTTCCAGGCTGAGACTGTCCTCGGCATGATTGCTCCACCCACCTGAGACAGGGAAGGGACAGGGGAGGCCAACCCCGCCTCTCTCTTTCTGTCCAGGCTTCCCTGCAGGGACCCGGGGTTTAGAGGCCCAAAGAGCTGCCTCAAGCCCCAGGTTACCCCTCTGGGCTAGCGCTTGGCCGTTTCCCTCTATTTTCTATCAGGAAGAGAATTCTTTTCTCTCCTGCTTGGCCCTGGGGAAGCAGAGCTCCTCTCTCCAGCACTGCCTGGGGGTTAACGTGCTTCCTGTTTATCTGATATCATTTTGATCTTAACAGCGGCACTGTGAAAACAATACCAACTAAACACTGATGCTGGGTGGCACTTAGTAATGTGGAGTTGCTTCCCGATTCTCAGCTTTCTCTGCACCAGCAGCCGACCTCGGCTGGGTTATCTCCGCTGGAAGGCGGACGGCAGCCCAAGGGCACAAAGCTAATAAATAAACGGAGAAGTCAGCACAAGGTTTTTCCCTGCGGCTGTCCCCAAATGGGGCTAGCTTGAACTGCGACACTGTTTCCTTTGGTTGTGTTGAGGGTGGTTGGTTGGCTTCTTCCAGAAGGACTGGGCAGACCTCACGGTGGGGAGAGGGAAGCATCTAGGAGGGAGGAAGAAGAGAGGACAGCAAGGGAGGCAGGGGACAGTCTGAGGGCCTGACGCACAGGACGGGGAAGTGGGTGCGGGTGGGGCTTGGCCACTGTGGCTAAACTGTGGCTGGGGGCACCTGTGCCACTAGCCTTGTGAGAGGTACTGGCTCTGGTGGGAAAGAGGCCAGCTCTGGAGCCTGGATGAGGCGAGTGAACATCCTGCCCTTTTGCCTGCCTTCCTGAGGGCACCTTGGGCCAGGCCCTCTCGTCTCTGATCTTCAGCCGCCCCATCTGTAAGACGGAGAGGGCTGGCACATGATAATTGGTAGCATCACCCCCATTTCTCAGATGAGAAGATGGTGCATGGTCAATGAATTATATTAGCAGGTGTGAACAGGTGGACATGAAAGGAAGCTTCCAGAAAGGGGGGGGGGGAGGGGCGGCAGGGAGAAGGGATTCTTTCTACTCTCAAAATCTCATTTCTCATCCAAGGGCTTTAGAAACAAAGTCTCCTCAGAAAATTGCTTCTTTTTACAGCCCTCTCCTGCCAAAGCCCCTGGACCCCAACTGTCAACAGCACCACGACTCATCCCATCATTGCATGAAATGGTTTTTCACTGTTAATCCTCTATTCCACCTGTTGGGCAAGGAGTGGGTTCCATTCCGTTTGCAGCTCCAGTTCTTAGCTCAAGGTCTGGGAAAAAAAACCAAACATCTTGCTGATGTTTGTTGAATGAATAAATGATTGAATCTGTGAAAGAAAGAATGACTGCCTTTAAAAGGAAACTGCGGAAACTGCCCACTTCTGTCACCACAGTCCCTCCGGTTTATTAATGTTGTGAGCAGACCTGAAGAACAGGGTGTGAAGACAAGGACTGTGCACCTGCTCTCATCAACAGGACACTGACATGCTGAGGCATGTAGCCAAGGGGTTATTCTTCGTGTTATATTATGAACAAATGACAAGCGTGGAGAGCTGGTCTTCTTCTCCACGGTCTTGGGAGCACCTGATTCCTTGGCCACAGGGGCCTGCCTACTCCGATGTATATAGTTCTATTAAGAGGCGTCAATGACTCTTGTAAAGGTGTGGCCCCAGCAGGCTTTGGAGCCAGGGAGATCTGAGTTCTAATCCCAACTCTGCCTCTCTCACAAGCTGTGTGGTCTTGGCCAGTGATTCAGCCTCTCTGCGCCTCTTTCCTCATCTACAAAAGGGGCTATCAATAGCCAAGTGTGGCTGTAAAGACTGAATTTAAGTGAGGCAGTTATTTAAAAGCTCCTAGCCCAGTCCCAGAAACACTGAGTGGCTAACATATGACAGCACTCTTTCTCCCCTGATCTTCGTTGTAGGTCAAGAAAGCAAATTGCTGGGGCGCCTGGGTGGCTCAATTGGTTAAGCATCTGACTTTGGCTCAGGTCATGATCTCATGGTTTGTGAATTCAAGCCCCGCACTGCTCTCAGCATGGAACCTGCTTCAGATCCTCTGTCCCCCCTCTCTCTGCCCCTCCCCTGCTTGCTCTCTCTCCAAAATAAATAAACATTAACGAAAGAAAAAAAAGCAAACTGCTTTGCCCAACTGTGCCTCAGTTTCTCCCTCTGTGAAGTGGGGCCAGTCACATCTGCCCAGCCTCCTTACAGGACTGTTGTAAAGAGATGAAGAAAGTAAAAGTGCTCTATAAACTTTATAAATGTACCAAGGGAAAAGGACTTTTATTTTGTAGTTAACTCCTATTGGGCATTTGTTCCAATTCAATTCCTAAGGGCGTGAGAGCTTCCTGGGCTGGCTTCCTCCTGGTGAATATCCACATGCTTCTCCCCTTGACACTATCATTTCTGATCCTGTCACCTAAGAAAGCTGGAGGCAGTGCTATGCCACCATTTTCCCAGTCCAGATGGAATAATATTCTTATCCAAGTGCATAGATGATGCTCCTTCCAACCCTTTTCATGGACCACTTTTGGTCTCAGTGATGACAGTCGGGCTATCACCCAGGATGGGATTGTCCACTATTTGCCCGCGATATCCGCCCTCTCAGGAGCACAGACTGGCCATGGGGACTGGAAATTCTCCCTAGGCAGGCCTGCTTTCACACAGTAAGCCACGGAAGGTGGAGGAGGGCTAAGGAACAGCTCCCTTCTTGCAGTCACTGGAATCTGGGGGTCACTCCCTCAGTCATGTCAGGGCAGCCAGGACAAGATTAGGATATTAGGAGTCTGTGGACACAGCTCCATCCACCTATGAGGGGACTTTTGCAAAGGGCCAATTATGCCCTGATTGTTGCATACAAATATAGTTTGTCAAAGCATAACTTAAATGCCTCAGGGTACCTCCCTATGCAATGGAGCCCTGCAACACATTAAAGGAAAAAATTTTTAAGGGTTCAAAACCTTGAACTGTTTCATTAGGTGGGGACAGACAGTCAGGTGGCTTCCACTTGGGAGCTATTACTCAAAATCCAACAACATTAAGTTCATGGATATCAACCCACACACAGCTTCTCTGAAGTCTGGATTATTCTGAGGATGGATTCCGGGAATTCAGAGCACTGGATCAGGATAAGAACCATTTTTTTAAAAGGCTTTTAACATGTATTGCCAAATTCGTTTTCTAAAGGTTGTACCCCAAGTGATATACGTAAGTGACAACTTCAGCATACTTTTACCAGCACTCTGTGTTATCAGGACCGCCAGAATCTTAAGCCAAATAATATGCTATAAATAAAAGTATTTCAAAGAGAGCTTGAGATGTCCTTTTATTTCTTTTTTTTTAATGTTTTTTTTTTTTTTGAGAGAGAGAGAGAGAGACAGAGCATGAGTGGGGGAGGGGCAGAGAGAGAGGGAGACAGAATCTGAAGCAGGCTCCAGGCTCTGAGCTGTCAGCACAGAGCCCGACATGGGGCTCAAACTCATGAACTGTGAGATCATGACCTGAGCTGAAGTTGGTTGGTTAACTGAGCCACCCAGGGGCCCCTCCTTTTATTTCTTCTTGGAAATTACAGTCATCTTTGATGCTTCCTTCTTCCTTATACAATTATTCACCAAATCATATGGTTTCTTCTGTGCTAAGTTCTCTTATGTATTTTTTCCATCCCTGTAACATCCCTGCATGCACAGTTCCAATGACCTCTCCAGGGGCCACCCGTGAGTATCTCTCTCCTCTGGGTCATCCCGCCTAATTCCTCTCTTAAAAACAAAATTTTGGATGACAGTGATGATTGAACAGCATTGTGAATGTACTTAATGCCACTAATCTGTATACTTTAGAAACGGTTAGGACGGTAAATTCTATGTTATGTTTATTTTACTGCAATTAAACAAAAAACCTTTTGATTTCTTCCCTGGTTAGAAAGCTTTCGAGGCTCCCTCTGCCTACCAGACACAAGTTCAAAGTGTTCAGCTTTGCTTTTAAGGTTCTACACAAGCATAACATAACAGTACTCCTAACTGACACTGAGCCAATACTGGGGTAAGCGGTTTACAGGCATTGTCCTGGTCAACCCTCACACTGTTCCTATGAAAGACGGACGACCAGATGAGGAAATCGGGGCGCAAAGAGGTCTTTTCCTTTTAAAATCAGCTATATTGTGGAATAATTTACTGACCACAAAACATCCATTTTAAGCATACAGCTGGATGAGTTTTGACACAGCTACAACTTGCGCAGTAGCAAAGACCCCAAACGAGTCATAGCCCATGTCCACCATCCCCCAAGCACGAAGAGATTTAGGTTGCCAGACAAGGATATACAGCCACCAAACGTAGTGGCGGAGAATTGAAGTCAGGTCTGATTCTGGAACCATGCTCTTGGCCTCCCTGTCCCCCTTGAATCTCCCAGTACTTTCCAGTTATAACTCCCCAGACGCGTCTCATTGATGGCAGCCCCCTGTACCTGAACCATACCGTTGATCTCCCACCTCTGCCCTGGGATGCTGTCCCTCCTCCTCTCCTTGACTGAATCGCATGCCTTCCTAGGAGCTGGCCTCTAATTTCTCTCCTCCACGAAGTCTTTCTGCCTTGCCCCAGCCAGCCCAAGGGCAGGCCCCCTCTCCCCTGAATGCCCATCACCTTGTAATCTGTGTAACCCTTTGGGTGCTGCTCAAATACTCAACTGATGGTGATCAAACACCATTTTTATTTTGGGGATTAAACAAAAATTGTCCTTTACCTCTCATGGACCAGATGATCACTGAGTCTTTCTGGCAATGACCAGGATTTTGTGACTGCAAAAATGTAGCCGGGGTCTTTGTCAATCAGTGGTTTTCCTCAAAGATCAACCCCACTGGAATGAAAGGAGTAAAATTACATGTGCCGACATATTTCCTGGTGCCGGCAGAATTTCATGCAGACATACTCCTCGTGAGCAATCAGTGAGGCCTTTGAAAATGTGGCCAGGTCTGAACACCAGCGAACGCGGCAGGTGACATCCCTTCCTTCTCCTGGCAATGCCTCCCAGCCAAGTTAAACAGATCCTGGCACAGAGCTTTGGCCAACCTTTCCCAGCCAAGAAGAATGAGGAAGAGCAGAGGCAGTCAGAGGAGGGCTTCCTATTCCCAGAAAAACTCTCCCCTCTCTCACCCCTTTGCTGAACCCACTTCTTTGAGGCAAATTCAGTGCTGGGCACTGGAGCTCCAGTGGTATATATGCTGACCTCCCTGGCCTCGAGGAGCTCACGCTCCAGAAAGTTGCTCCCACCTTAACCTTTAGTCCCTGAGCATCTCCTATGTGCCAGGCACTAGGGTGTGGGGTGAGGAAGAGCGTTTCTGCCCTCGAGGAAAAACTGTGAAGAGATAGACTTGGATGTACTTTACCATAACACAACAGAATGTGTGCTGTGTAACAGTCTCTGTTTTCCATCTGTAAAATGGGGATAATAACTACCTGTGGCAACATGGTGAACAAACTGACCTCCGAAGACACACTTCCTGGGTCTAAACTCCGACTCGCAGTTGTGGGACTATGGGAAAGTCACTTAACCTCTCTGTGCCTTGGTTTCCTCATCTGTAAAATAGTGATCATAAAGCACGTGACATGCTTAGAACAATGTCTGGCATGCATTGTTCCATGAAAAATGTCTATTTGCTCTTTGGAGCCCCTTGCGGGGCCTGAGAAGGATATGGTTAGCTTTGTCTTGGGCCTGGGTGCTTTAAGAGGTTTCTAGGCAGACAGACTACTTAAGCTGGATCTTGCAGGATTCACAGGAGTTTGCTAGAGAGAGAGAGAGAGAGAGAGAGAGTGTGTGTGTGTGTTACAGATCAGCCAACTTTTTTTTATAAAGGGCAGACAGTAAATACTTTCAGTTTTGTGGGCTGTATAATCTCAGTGGTAACTACTCAGTTCTGCTGTTGAATGAGTATGGCTCTGTTCCAATAAAACTTTATTTACAAAAACAAGGCCTCAGGCCATAGTTTGCCAGCCTCTGAGTTAAGAGGATTAAGGGGACACAAACCCGTATTTATGGCAGATAAATATGTCATATTTTTAATATGCCATGGTCCTTTAGATTAATGCTTTTGGGTTTTGTTGTTGTTGTTGTTGTTGTTTTGGTGCAGAACTGATCCTCAGGCTCTTCCACAGCGAAGTTGTAAACATTTCTTTAAAACTTCTTAAGACTAACTAGAGGGGAAATTAATGCACAGATAATCATCCCTTTATTAAAGCTGTGTGTGTGTGTGTGTGTGTGTGTGTGTGTGTGTGTGTGTGTGTGAGACAGAGAGAGAGAGAGAGAGAGAGAGAGAGAGAGAGAGAGAGACATAGAGATAGAGAGACAGAGAGACAGAGAGACAAAGAGGAAGAGACAGCATAGCTACATCCCAGCCCATGTCAGAGACAGCATTCCAGCATCTTCCCCTCCTGACTGACATTCCTGGGGGCCAAGAAATTTCAAGAAGAGGCAGCTCTGGATGGCACAAAGCCTGCCTCTTCCAGAAGTCCTCAATGTGTGCCACCTTAAGGAGGGAGGTAGGACAGACGCTGGTGCTCTGAACCTGCCCCCCTTCCCCCCCGCAGCCGTTCATGTCCCAGTCGGGTCACCGGACCCTTACATGGGTTCTACCAGGAAAGGCTGGGCTGGTGTGTTAAGGCCCATGTCTGTCAGCATCAGGGCCCTCACTGTGTCCCCTGACCCCACACCTGGGTAGACTTTTCAAATGTTGTCCGTGTGGCCAGGATGGAATTTACAAATGTGGGGTACTAAAAAGAACATGGGCTTTGGAGCATGACCGGGGCTCCACCCTGAACCCCAGTTTCTTACCTGTAAAATGGGTTGCTGTAAGGATTTTATGAGGCAATGGATACTAAGGAGCCATGTCAAGCACATTATTGAGCATCCGAGAATCTTGGTTACCTTTTTGCCCTCCGCACAAACTCCCAACCAGGTAGTTTTCCTGCTCCAGGCTTGGACATCTGTCCCCCCTCCACAGCTCACGTGTTCTGCTATTGAGAACACAAATCAGAAAGACTCTGCCACTAGGCATGCATCAGAGAAACACTGAAGGAGTCAAATGGATATATGAAGTCATTTCTTCAGATTAACCACAGAGATAGAGTTTTCTTTCATGAAAATAATTTCATCCCTAGTTTTGTGCAGTCCTGGAAACATCGCTTTCCAGACAAAGTTATGCTGTATGTCAAGAGAACATGGGGGGAAAAAAAAGAAGAAAGAAAACAATGATCTCATTTATTGCCTTGCAGGTGGATCCCCCCTTGGGCTGGTAGAACAGCTGATTTATTTGCAAGGTTGGGTTATTCGTCTTACGAGTCCAAACATTCACCCATTTTCATTGTTCTGGCCTCCAAGGTGCAGAAACACGCACAGATACACACAGACAGATACACCCAGGGTCCCCTAAAGAGGTCCCTCTTAGGAAGCAAAGGGCAGAGAGCCAGCAGAAAGAGGCATGAAAGAAAAAGCATCACGTGAACGAGATGGCCCTGTTGCTCTGATCTTGGGAGTGGTACCTGTGCCATTGTCCCCCACAGCCCCTGCCTGCCTGGGACACAGCAGTGGCAAGGTTAGGACTGGGGCCTGGAGCTGCAGATGGGGACTCTCCTCCCTTAGTGGGGACAAAGGTGATAGCGTTCACTGGTTTTCTGTTTCTCCACTGGCTTTTTTAAAAACATTTTTAATGTTTATTTTATTTATGAGAGAGATAGAGACAGAGCTTGAGTGGGGGGAGGGGCAGAGAGAAAGGGAGACACAGAATCCGAGGCAGGCTCCAGGCTCCGAGCTGTCAGCACAGAGCCCGATGCAGGGCTCGAACCCACAAACCATGAGATCATGACCTGAGCTGAGGTCAAACGCTTAACTGACTGAGCCACCCAGGCACCCCATCCACTAGTTTTCAAATCTCTTGAAATCCTGGGGGAGCAGCATGTGGAGAGGAAAGAGGAAATGGATTTGAAATCAGAGGGGCTGGGCCTGCTTTGCCATAGGTACATCCTGTGACTTTGGGCCAGTTACTTACCCCGTGATCCTCAGTCTCCTCATCTCTGAAATGGGCATAATCTAATCTACCAGCCTATGGTTCTTGTACACATTAAAGGAGAGAACGTGTATGAAGGTATTTCTGTAACCCCTAGAGCAGGCCTCCTGCAGGCTTCCTCGCCTCGGTGGATATGCACCGGACATCATCACTTGCTGTTAAAGGCATCTCACACTGAACATGTCCCATACTGACCTGTTGACCTATGGCTGCCCCAAATCTCCTCCAGCGTCTTCCTTGTGCTCCAAGCCCAAACCCCCCGAGCCTATCCTCAACTCCTCGGTCCTCTTATATCCACATCTAATCTGTCTGTTGCCTCTTCTTCAGAATAAGCTCAGAATCCCCACTGCCACCACCCTGGTGTCGCCATCCATCTCTGACTGGGACTATTGCCATGGCCCCAGGAGTGGTCTCCCTGCTTCCATCCCTGCTCCCTCCCCCACCCGGCTCTATTCTCAACGCAGCAGCGAGGTGATTCTGTCTTTAAAAAAAGTTGCTCAGGTCCCTTCTCTGTTCAAAAGCCTCCAGTGCCCCGCCACACTGGGGTAAAGGCTGAAGTCCTCACAATGCCTGGGTGTGTGGGGGTCCACGACCCCTGGGGCTCGTCTGCCCTCTCCCTCCCAGCTGGACCACTTCCATGTACCATGACCCGGCCCCTTCACTTCTCCTTGAACATGCAGGTAGACTCCTCCTTCGGCTTACCCTCCGGCGGGACCTGGACCTATCCTCTGCCTGGAGCCTCTCCCTGGACATCTCCCGCTCTCTCCCTCCCCTCCTTCAGGTGTCCCTGCAAATGCCACATTTTCGGAGGCTCTGGAACTCCTGGCAGAAGCCACAGCCCCTGCCCCTGGCATTCTCAGTCCCCCAACCCACGCTGTTTTCTCCCCAGTGAGCTTTTCTGATCTGACATACTATCTGCTTGACTTCTTACATATTCACAGTTAGCTCCATGAAGGCAGGGGTGGTTGTCTCTTGTGTCTCCTTCGCCATCGTCAGCACCCAGAATAGTGGATGGCACAGAGAAAGCACTCAATGGACACCCACGGAAGGACTTCCAGATGGTTCTCTACAAGAGGCACACTCGATATTCACGGTGTGTGTTGGATTAAAAAGAAACAGCCTGGGTCCATCTAACCAGCCATCTTGTCTATATCTGGAAAGAGCTTTGGGAAAGCAGTTTGGAATCAGACCAACCGCTTGTTCAGCTTTTAGCTGATGCCAGTAAAGGAGTTTCCAGAGATCTGCTGGGGAAGAGGAGGAGACTGCAGGGAGAGAGGCTGGGGGTGCCTGGGAAGGGCCAGGGAGTGTCTGCTGTGCAGGGTCTGACAACCTGCTGGTCCCTGGCAAAAGCAGGGGCCAAGGCATCCATATGGTGAGAGCCATCCTCTCCACACACACCCCCCCCCCCCATGTGCCCTACGATGAAATGGGATTAAAGTAAGCATCAGAGGGAGCTCGGGGTGGGGGTGGGGGGTGGGGAGGTAAGGGGTGTGTGTGCGTGGGGAGTCTCAGGGAGGAGATACCCTACACTCGACCCGTGGCCTGGAGTGGGAACTAACGAAGGCAATGTACATGCTATTCATATTTACCAGAGGGAAGGCACTAAGGGCATTAAGTCATTTCCCAAGTCCTGGACCCAGGCTCTTCTGTCCTCCACCTCTGAGTCACTGGCCAGTCACTGGGCTGAGCTCTCAGCCCTGGGCCATCGTCTCCCAGCTCTCCCCCACCTCTTGTTCCCTTGGGCCGGTGACAAGACCAGGGTGGGACCTTGAGAGGCAGCAGCTCTGCCTTAGGAGGCTGTGGCAGAGTGGAAAAGGCAGGATGCTTACCAGCTGGGGGTGGTGGCCATGTGTCCTTCTGGTCCACCCAGTGTCTACTCCCCCTGCTTCCAGCAGCAGCACCCCCAAATTCCCTGTGAAGGACCTTCCCCTTCCTACTCCCTCCAGCCAGAGAGGCAATGTGGACTCTCTGTCTGTTCTGGGCTGGTCATTCCTTCCAGCACCCGGAGGCTGGATCAGCGGTGGACATGTTCCCCAATTCAGAGCCACAATGTGCTTTCTCGGGGACCACAGGCAGAGAGGTACTTTATGTCCTCCTTACTTGAAGCTGTGAAGGTACAGCCTGGAAGGCCAGTGATTATCTTGTCTGCAAGAAGGGAGGCAATGCCCCAAGGAGAGAGCAGAGTTGAAGACAGCAGAGCAGAGTCAAGAGGTGGCGAGAGGCAGGATCTCATGACACTGTCAGTGTCCCCCCATCCAGCTGTGCCTGAGCTGAAACCTGGACGTTTCGGTTACTGAATGAAGACACTTGGTTTAATCTAGTCTGAGCAGGCTTTCCACTTGCCAGAGGATCCCACGTGGATACACACCCCCAGGCTTGGGCAAGTCAGCTCCTCTCCCTGGGTTTCAGTGCCTTAGCTCAACATGGGGGTGGGGGGAGGATTCAGTGAGGTCCCAGGTCTCCTCCAGGGCTGTGCTGTGAGTCTGCACTGAGGGCCACCACCTTCAGCCAACTCCAGAATTCCTGCTAATGGGAAAGAGATGCACCCTGGTGTCCAGAGAAAATCAGGCCAAGTGAGTGCCGGGCAGGGCTTCCTGGGTCAGACCTGGATCCTCATGGTCCCTTTTGTACTGAGGGTTAAGGGGTATCACGAAGCCTTCCATGCACCTGCTCACCACACACAATTCTATCACTCCATAGGATGCTAATTAGCCCTCAGCCTCTTCTGGAAGCTTAGCAATAGAAGGCATGCAGCCAGTAGCCCTGCTCAGCCTCTGTGCACATCCATAAGGCGGGACTTCCTTTGTTCTCTAAAGCAGGGTTCTGCATCCTCAACACTACTGACATTACGGGCCAGATCATTCTTGCTGTTGGGGGGCTGTTCGGTGTATTTCAGAATGTTTAGCAGCATCCCTGGTCTCTAAGCATGAGACGGCAATAGCATCACCCCTCACCCCCCAGTTATGACAGCTGTTCAGACACTGCCACGTGTCACTGGGGGGCAAAGTCATCTGTGATTGAGAACAACTGCTCTAAAATACTGGTTAGCCAAGGGGACAACTCTTTGTTCCTAAACCTGAAGTGTTCATTTTACCTCTATCCTTCCCTCTTCCCACCAAAATCAGTCAATTGATTTCTCTGTTTCTCTTTAGTCTTGTTTTTTGGTTCCAGGGATTGCCCCTGCAGAATTCTGGCCTTCACCTTTGGGTGTGATTCTCAATGCATCACGGTCACAGACTCATCTAAGATGCTGATGAGTGGGCCATCTCCTGCATCAAATGCCACCGGGGCACAAGGACACATGTACACACCATTCTGCCTACGATGTCAGAACCCTCAGACCCCTTATGGCTAGAGCGGCAATCCTTTCAAGTTCATGGGGCTTAACCCTTTCAGACCTTCTCATGGGTCTGAGCAGAATGAACACAGAACTTGGGGTCAGAAGACCTGGCTGGAGTTTGGGCTGTATTACTTAACTGGCCGTGTGACTTTGGACAAGCCATCTGAGCTCACTGAGCCTCGCTTCTGGAAAACTGGGGAGACCTCACTGCCTTAGGGCTGCAAGGAAAGTAAGGTACCATCAGATCCAATGATCTCCATTCTCTCTACTGTTCATTCCACCTGACGTTCCCTCTGCCAGGTTAATTTTCCTAGGGCACAGGTATGCGCGTGTTCTCCTCTGCTCAAAAAATTCCTTGGCTCCCTATTTCCCAGAGGATTGCATCCTTTTTCGGTTACCCAGTGCTCTTCACGACTAGGTCCTGTTTCAATTTTCCACCCTAGCTAACTACTTCAGTGCTTACACGTTTTCTGAGGTTTTTACCTATAAAGCTTTGTTCATGCGGTTCCTGTACCTGAAATGCCTTTCTCCATCCTCACTTCTATTTATCCTCTTTGAGGCCCGGCTCACAAAGGCCTCCTCCTCTGGAGGGAGACACAACCTGTGCCCATCCTGAGTTCCTGTAGCACCTGGCATCATAGGTTCTGTCTGTATCCCACAGCAGCGGCTTCGGACCCAAGGCCATTCCTCCAAGGCCAACCAGCGGTTGAGAGCCGGTTGAGTCCGCGGCTGAGGCGGACTATCCTGGATCAAGTCCTAGACACCACTTGCTTCCTCAGTTCCTCTCTGGGCCTTCTCTTCCTCAGCTGAAAAATGGAGCTAATAATAGTGCCTCCTTCCAAGAATTATTGCACGCATTAAACACAGTGTCAGGCACTAAGCCAGGCTATAGGATCTCATATGGGCTTATATATGTCAAATATATATCAAATGCTTATATCACAGTGCCTGGCACAGAGGAGGTGCTCAATAAATTTCAGTACCATCACTGCCATCATTAGTAGGCCCTGGGGAGAGATTAAGAAAAAAGACTTCCACAGGGCTGAGGCAAATTGATAACGACCAATTACAGGCCATGGACCAACTTCTAATTCCTTAGTGGCCTCCAGAGGAGGGGATCATTAGAAATAATAACAGCGAACACCTACTTTGTGCTCAGCAGGTGCCAGGCACTGTCCTAAGCATTTTATATGCATTTGCTCTATAATTCCCACTGCAGCCTGGAAGGCGGAGTCAATGAGCTCTCTTATAGAGACGTGCACATTGAATGCAGAGAGGGCAAGTAACTCACCTGAGATCACACAGCTGAGCTGAGCTGAGACTCAAGCCCAGGCCACCGGGCTCTTGAGCCCCTCTACACTTCTACCCTAACAGGGTATGTTTGTGACATCTCTCAAGGCAGAGACCCTGGGTAGTCCTTCAAGGGGCATCCTGGATCCGGAGAAGACAGTGGCAAAGCCCACACAGGAATCTAAAAGGTGCCTTTATGCGGGGTTATCTGTTGTTTAGTCTGAGCTCCGTCCGCAACCACCTGGGATTGGCTACCACACTGCAGGCCCAGAAAACATCTGGAGCCCAGATGTGTCTGCCATTCCCTGGGCCAAGAAAATGTATGCACAATTTTCAAAACTTGCTGGTTCTCAAAATATTTTAAAATCCTTTGTAGGGAGCAGGGAAGAAGTTGGGGGGCAGAGTTAGAAAGAACATCCCTGAGGAAGGGTCTCAAACAAATCCCATTTCCCCTATCAGTTTCAAATGTCTGCAGGTTCAGGGGTTCAAAGGCTAGCACTCCTGGTTCAGCGTGTATTAGGGCGTACTTAGGAGCTGGTTGGGCCCGAGGCCATTCTGGGGTGTCGGGGGCTGAGAAGGTGGGAATCTGGGACAGCCAAGGCACGGACTACTCTTGGATTCTAGATTATGATGAGACTAGAGTCCTCTCTCCAAGATATGAGATGAGAAGGGTGTCAAGGCCCCTGTACCCCAAAACACACTAGTTATATAAACTATAAAAATGGAGGGATGAGACTGAATTTTTACCTGAGATGATTTAAGTCATTGTCTCGTTATTCAAACTCTTCAGATGATGGAAAAGGAAAAATGGTTTGGCAGTGTCTACTCTCACTGTCTTAACATGGATTGATTGATTCTTTTCTTTAAACATTCATGTATTTGCTTATTCAAGCCACATCTCATCCCATTCATTCACCAAACGCCTACCATGAGCACCTACTGTGTACCAAATACCCAACTAAGCATGGGAGGCACAGCAGTAAACCAGAGTGATGTGGGGGCGCCTGGGTGGCTCAGTCGGTTGAGCATCCGACTTCGGCTCAGGTCATGATCTCGCGGTCCGTGGGTTTGAGCCCTGCGTCGGGCTTGCTGCTGTCAGCACAGAACCCGCTTTGGATCCTCTGTCTCCCTCTCTCTCTGCCTCTCCCCGACTCATGCTCGTTCTCTCTCTCTCTCTCTCTCAAAAATAAATAAACATTAAAAAAAAAAAAAAAAGAAAACAGAGCAACGGGGCCCTCCCTTCATGCCTGACCGTGGGGCCTGGTCAACAGGATCCCAGCCCCTGTATTCCCTTCCAGCTCCTCTCCAACCAACACTCCCAGCTTTCAAAACTCAAATAAGATCATGACTTTTTAAAATTTTTTTTTTTTCAACATTTTTTATTTATTTTTGGGACAGAGAGAGACAGAGCATGAACGGGGGAGGGGCAGAGAGAGAGGGAGACACAGAATCGGAAACAGGCTCCAGGCTCCGAGCCATCAGCCCAGAGCCCGACGCGGGGCTCGAACTCACGGACCGTGAGATCGTGACCTGGCTGAAGTCGGACGCTTAACCCACTGCGCCACCCAGGCGCCCCAGATCATGACTTTTTAAAAGCAAACATGTATGGCATATAACTAAAGACCAATTTAAAATCACTGCATATAGTTTCAGCTCTGGGACAAGAATCCCCATGCTAAACCAACCCAAATAATTAGCAGGAGCAGCATCTGTGCTTTGGGGAAGGCCTATGCTGAGTTATTACCACAGCAGACGAGCTATTTGACACAACACCAGGCTCTCTGTAAGGATTTTTCTAGGGAGGCTTTTCTTCTCCACAAAGGGTTCAGAGGAAATCCCTTCAGGTCATTTTCAGCCACAGTTTTGCTTGTTCTGATCAACGGTCTTGTTTGATTGCCACTGGGACAGTTTAACTGACTAGGTTCCCCTTTTCCTAATGCCTTCCAGGAAGCTCGGAGCCCTGTTTACGGCTCACCAGAGCAAGCATATAGAGAGTGGTAGAGTGTTCATTTCTAAATTCATCTCATTTCTGGCTCTTTTTTGTGTCTTCACCTCTGTTTTTCTTTTATTTCTGTCACTGAGTTCACATTTAGTTTATCTTTATATAACCTTGAAAGCAAACTTTAATCCTTTTTGGAACATGGTGGTAGATAAAACAGAATTAAGAATGGAATGAAATAAAATAAAGTAGAATGAAATAAAGTAACAGTTTTGAGCTTGAAGTTTTGAAAAATTCCAGGTCTGCCCATATACCAAGATGACATATATATAAGCATTCACAGTAAAATACAAAGAGTACATTCCAGCATCGTTTTTCCAAAGGCCTACCAACATGGAAATAGATTGATATTCCCATCCCAACTGATGCATCTGGCAGAAACAAATTTAATTGCCGGTGTGTCTGCTAATGACCTTCCCACCCCAAGAGAAAATCGCTTTCCCTGCCACCTTCCACTAACAAGTATTAAGAGGTGGTCAGCCTTCCATTCCTTTGCTTTTCACAGTGATGTCTCTTGACCTATTTGTTGAACTTTGTATCGTGGTCATGTGCAAAAGGCAACAGCAGGCCTCTCTCAGGCCACAGGCCCCCTTGGCCTTGCTTCAGTCAGAGGTGAGAGACGGAAGCGGCCTCGTGCCATCTTTCAAAGCGCGAACACCAGTGCCTCGAGTTTTAAGCACAAAGAACCAACACGCTCAGAGCCAGAGCACAGACCTATTTAAATGCCCCTCATGAGCCAGCACAGAGCACTGGCAGTCCTGGGGACACAGCTGATGTGGATTTCCTCGGAAGGCTGGACCCCCCAACTGGAAAACAAAACTGCCTTCCTTTAATTCAACTTAACATGTCTTTATTGAGCACCTACTATGTGAACAGCATATTAGGCACAAGTATACAGGCATGAAATGAACAAGGAGTAGGTATGTGCATTTATACATGCACAAATAAGCAAATTAGCAAGCAAGCAAATGCACGCACGCAAACTTCACGCATGCCCTCACACGTATATGTTCCCTGCCTTCAAGGAGCTCACAGTCCAGCTGGGGGTGAAGTTCACCTGGCCTACAGTCCTGGCTCACTACCTTCCACCAATTTCTACGGAGACTCTACAATGTAGCTTAAGCATCACCTCCTCTGAGAAGCCTGTCCTGATCTCTCTCCAGCCTGTGTCTCCCCAGGCAGGTCAGGTGTCCCGGGTGTTACTAGGCCTAGTAGCAGTACTGATGCTATGAGATACTCACAACACCCAGGCTGTGCTACATAAATATCTGCAGAACGGAAGAGGGGGCAAGGGAGTGAATGAATAAATGGGTAAGTGGACGATGTTGCTGTTTTCCCCAGTGAACTGAACCAGGACTATCGACTCTGAGCAGCTGCTGTGTGTCAGGCATGGTGTTAGATGCGTTTCACATGTTATTTACTTCTTCCGAGAACCTTACGATGGAGGAACTGTCATTATCTCCATTTTTCAGATGGCAAAACTGAGACCCTAGGAGGTTGTCTGCCATGTCTCGATTTCACCTTCAGGCAAAGGAGGAGCCAGGATGAATCCAGGCCCCTTGACACCCAAAGGGGAAGATGAGGGACAGATAGTTAGGTGATTTCCAAGGTGCTCATTTTCCACTTTGGCAGTGTTAGGATCCTTGGTTTTTCAGGACGCTCAAGTCTCTGGGTTACAGTTTAGAAGGAGGGCGTAGGGTGGTAGAACGCAGCTTGGTGGCTGCTGGCTCGCACCTGGCTCGCCAGGAATCGTCACCAGGGAGGGGCAGGCAATGGGCTGAGCGGCTGGAGTCAGCCCTGTCTCCGCCTGGACAGCAGGGGCCCCGGCCAGCCAGCCCGCCGCCTCTGCCCTTCCCCTCCTCCAGCAGGGCCCCTTCCTTTGCTTGTCTCTCTCCCCACCCAGTCTGCTGAAGGAAGTGGCGGTTTGATTCTGCAAACTAAGCAAATCAGGGCCCCAGCTGCTGGAGGAATGTTTGCATCTTGCCCCATCCGGCAGAAATGCAATCTATTGCTTTAATCCCCAGCCACCAAGAACCAACATCTCGATGCCAACACAGTGGCTCCAGGGGCCTGGGGAACTGTAAAGATGTTTTCTGGCCAGGCCAGACAGTCCTATCCTGAGGCATGGTGCAATCATCAGCTGGCATGGCATGCTGTCCTGTCAGACATTTACCCGTGGTGCCCGGGGGAAGGCCAGAGAACAAATCGGTACAAAGGAATGAATGTGGGCTTTGGTGTAAGATGCCCTGAGTGCAAGGCCCAGCTTCATCATGACTTCTTTGTGCCTCAGTTTCCTCACTTTCAAAAATGAGGACAACAACAGTGCCATCTGGTTTGCTGTGTGGAGGAAGTGAAACTGCTCGTGTAAAGTCCCTACATCCCAGGGTCTGGCACAGAGATGCGTACGATTCACCGTAGATCTCTTGAGGGGTCGCAGTGCAGGAGGGTCTGGGTCAGATCTGGGCTCTACTAGGATCCCTCTGTGCAGAAGGACTGGAGGGGACAAGACTGCAGCAGGGCTCCCAGGCAGGAGGCTGGGGACAATAAGCCCCGGGCAACAGAAACGGTTTGCACTCACCCTTGGGTTCCTTCTGTTACTGGTGCTCTGAGCACCCAACCCATCAGCTGAGTCATGCTCGGTCCCTTATGTCCACCATATCCTTCGGTAATCACAACAAATGAATCGAGGTCTTATTATTATTTTCCAGGCTGCAGGTAAGGAAACAGGCTGGGAAAGGTCAAGGTTTAGTCAGACTTCCATTGAGCCCATTAGCACACAGAGACTGCTTCCTGATCAGGGACCTGGGGTGAAGCTGTCCCTCAAAAGGCACCAGAGGTCAGTGTGAAGGCGTGTTGTTTAAAACCAAGCTGGGATGGACATTCCAGCAAATCCATTGCTGAGTGGAGTTAATGCTGCAGCCAGATAAGGTGCATGGGAAAAAAATGATCCTGAGAAGCCCGGTGTTGGGAGAGCCAGGTAAGTCAGGGAGTGGGCCAAGGCTAGGAGTTGTGAGTTAAGAAAGCTGAGTCCCTTTTTGATGGGGCCCAGCGCGGGTCAAAGAGGCTGGTGCTTTTCAACGGTAGTTTCCAGACCTGGCCAGGCATCAGAATCACTACTGGGGTTCGTACAAAAGTACTGTTTCCGTGGCCCCAGCCTGGGAGAATGTGATTCAGTGGAAGGATAAGATCTCTGTGTTAAACTCCCTCAGGGGCGCTTCTGCAGCCCTGGGGGGCTGGGAACCAAGCACTGTGCTGAAGGTTGGTAAAATGTGGTACCAAAGGCAGGTTTATCATATTATTCACCCTGATTCAATGTACGTTTGGCTGTCCCCTCCTTATCTGTCCTAGCGCCAAGGACATCCTAATCTCAAACCTTTCTGATTTCTCTAATGCCCTGCCTCCCTGCGTGGCTAACCACCTCCTTCCCAACATCACTGGTCCAGCGACAGGCCCACAGTCCCAGCCTGTCTGCCCCAAGGCTGAGCCATTTCAGGAGACAGGCTCTGATTTCTTAATCTTTGCTCAAGCATCCCTGCTTCCCATGGCTTTTAATCACTCGCAAAGGGCCTGCTGTTCGGAGCAGTTCTCCCTTAAATGTGTCGATATCTTGTTATAAATCTCTCACGCTGCTCCTTCCCAGGGGCCTGACTCAGGGTCACAACCGCATTAGAGAGACAGCGAGCTGAGGGGCTCCTGTCAAGCCTGATGCTGGAGGTCCAAGCACATAGAAATCAGCCATCCCACCCACAGTAATATACCCAACAGGACTGTGGGCAAACCATCACCAAAAACATGCTCTAGAATGTTCACAGCAGCACCATATATGGTAGCCCCCACCTGGAAACAATCCAATGCCCATCAATTGTCAAATGGATAGATCCAAGTGGGGTTTCTTCATGGAACATAATAAAATACAGTTATACGCAACAACGTGGCTACATCAAGTGAACATAATATTGAACAAAAGAAGCCGGGCACAAGAGTATATACCCTGCATGCTTCCATTTATGGGAAGTTCACAAACAGGTGCACTATGCTGCAGGAGTCAGGATGGCATTGCCCTGGGAAGGGGCAGTGACTGGAAGAGGATACAGGGGAGGAGCGGTCATGCTCTGAGTCTTGGTCTGGGGGCTGATCACACAGGTGTGTTCCAGCAGTGAGAACTCGTGGAGCTGTATACTTCTGATGTGTGCACTTTTTGTACGTATATTACACTTCAAGCTAAAAACAGTCTTGCCCCAGAGATGTCCATGAACGGAAACAAGAAAAAAAAAAGGTACGAGACGAGGGATCCAAAAAACTGCCACATGGGACTCCTCTGTCCTCATTCAGCTACTGGCTTGCTGTGGCCTCACCTTGATCCCTGGACGCACTGGAGTAGGATGGCCTCTGTCATCTGGCGGGGCCTGTCTCTGATGATGGTGCTAAGGGACACGCAGAGGCAAAGGTCATATCCAAATATCTCTGACTTCCTCAAAGAACTCCATGGAACATCCCCAGAGTCAGCTAGACCTCTCTCAGCGCTCAATTTTGTCGTTACGCCCTATCTCACCAGCCTGTGAGGTCCTCCGGGTAGCGCTCCTCTTTTTTGCCATGAGCACCCAGCCCCAAGTAGAGGAACAGATCAACTTCTGTTGACCTGAACAGCCCATGTTCCCACCAGGGGCAATAATGACAATAGGAAGAGCCGATGTTTGTACAACCTTTCCTGTGTTTGTGCCCAGCCTTGTTCTAAGCCCTTTCCAGAAGTATCTTATTTAATTATCAGAGCAGCACTGCGAGGCAGGTTCTATCCACTAGCCCATTTTATAGCTGTAATCTGAAGAACAGAGAGCCCAAGTAATCTGCCTGAGGTCACACAGCTAATAAATGGTAGGGCAGGGTTCCAAACTGAGCAGTCTGGCTCAGGATCCATGTTTTTACCCTCTCCCTAAAGATGTGCTTTGATTTGTCCTGGCTTCTGGCAAGACAGGGGCGTCTACTACCCTGTGTTTGCTCTATCTACCTCTTCCCTTTGACATTTTATAGGGTTCCACCTTAGCCTTTCTTGGCCTTAATCTTCCTGGATGGGAGAGGCCTTTGAGGTTTATCTGTTCACATCCACGGCAGCCACTCACAGCCCTTCGTCAATTTAACTGCCTTGCTCTGGACTTTTCCAGCCTGGATCTGCCTTTGCTGTAGAAACAACAGGGATGGATGGAGAGTCTGGGCTCTATCACACAAGACAAGTTCAAGAGCCCCGTGGTGTTTTCTCTTTGGTTCCCAGTATCCTTCCTGGTAATGACTGGCTACTTTACTTCTAGGTTTAGGAGGTGTTGAGGAGCCCCCAAACTCCACTGGGCCAGGAGCCGGGGTGACTAGTCACCCGAGTCCCTGTTCTAAAAAGCGGGGAGATGATGCTGTTCTGTCTACTCCAGGGGGCAGGGTTATAACCAGGTCCAAGAGGAAGGTGTGGGAGCCTCAATGATTGGAGCCCACGTGCAGTTGTCTAGGAAGAAAGCCTTAAGGCAAGGGAGCCAACATTTCAGAACTCCAGGCATGAGGGGTAATTTGGCACCCGCCATGCCGGTGAGCCTCACAGCTTCATGAGGGAGGCGTTCTGAGTCCCATTCTGTAGATGAGGATACTGAGGCACGGAGAGTTCACCCCACCATGGACTTCAGGATGGATGAGCCCACAGAGCCCCGCTGGCCCATCTTAAAGCCCGAGCTTCTGGATCGCAGACAGAGAAGCTGCTGCTATATTTCCCTCCCAGACTCCAGGGCCATTTGCAACGAGTCCCATTTGTAAAGACTACACATTGGGAACAAAACTGGAACAAACCTCTCGGTGCTACTGCCCTAAGGATTAACTAAGATGACACACCTCAACGGCTCAGTACAGAACTCGGCACACAGCAGGGAAATGGAGAGCAGACCCTGTAGTTTCACCCAGATAACCCCTCTAGTCCCAAATCTTGTGATCTTTCTCTCATCCCTAATACTCCTCAGTCCTATGACTTCACTCTGGTTACTTAATTTGCCTTGGTTTCCTCATTCATAAAACAAGGTGATAAAATCTTTCGTAAAGTTCTTACGAGAATCCATTGAGTTGCCATGTATATCTATATCTATCTATGTCTATATCTATATCTATATCTATATCGATATATACAAATGCTCAGAGTAGTACTTGACTCAATGCACCATGTAAGGATTTGTATTATAATTATAATCTACATATAATTATAATGTATGTGAAAAAACGTACTGAGCACCAACTGTATACATACAGTCCCATCCACCTATGCATCTGGCCATTCAACAATTTATTATTCATTGACTGCCTCCTTCATGTCTGGCACGCTGGGTCCTTCACATCTGTTCTCTGACAGCAACAATTCTCAACAACTGTTCTAAGGTGCTGGGGATGCCAGGGGGATTAAGACTTCCACACCTCACCCCCCCCCCCTTGTCTCTCCCCCATTAGACCAAGCTCTCATTTCACCCAGATGGCCAGTGAGGCACCCAGCTAACTCCAGCTTTCCAGATGGCTCAGTGCCTTCTCCCCTGAGTTTCCATTCTGGGTGGGTTTCCTCCTCTCTGGCCACAGTCCCAAGAAGCAGAGACAGCCCCTCTCAGCTGAGGTCCAGCCAGTCAGAGGCAGGCACTGGGAGAGGTGCCACCAGACTGGGGTCGGTTAATCTTGCCTTTAATTAGCATATGCGCTAAGTGACAAGGCCCAGGGGTGACCCCACAGATGGTAGCCTGCTTGGCCGCGAGTGATAAATTGGGTGTATCCAGTTCTGTGAAAGGCCGTGTCCATGCTGGTGAAGTCACTCTTCCTGTGACTGCACCTGTCACACCTGCTGCTCGGGGGGTACCATGGCTGGCCCAGGCCCTCCTCAATGCCCAGGGCCAACACCCAGGGCAGCCAGAGGAACATTGGGCCAAAGTGGAGGTAGGGAGGGTGGGAATCTCCATTTTCCCTGGGCCTCCAAGATTGGCTTAGTCCAACCAGACTTTTGGAGGAAGGAACGAAACATTTATTGAGTCCTTGCTAGAAGCACCTTGCTAAGAAATAGTAATAACTCCTGGGTCAGACCATATGAAATTGCCATTTCTGTAAGTCAAAAAGGAACTGGATACTGACAATCCCATACGGTTCAAACTACTATTATCTATCGAGCACTTGCTATGTGTCAGGCATTGTCCTCATATTAACCAGGTGAGTCTTTATAAGCTCACTCTTGCTGGTGGAAGGACCTCCTCTCTCTGGCTTTGTGCTTCAGAGTAGAAGGCTTTGATGGCAATAGCCAGCCTGTCACCTCACTGTTTCCCTCCTGGTATGTTCCAGGCCCTGTCCTAAGTGACTGACATGTGTCACCTCATTTACTCTTCACAGGAGCCCTATGAGATGGGGGCCAGTGTCATTCCCATTTTAAAGATGAGAAACTCGAGTCCCAGAAATGTCGAGCAGCTTGTTCAAGGTCATCATAACTAGTAAAGGGCAAAGCCAGCACTGGAACCCAGGCTATGCCGTGTTGGTGGTGAAGAAGCTCATCTCCTTCCTCTCTCCCTTCTTGTCTGTTTCTGGGAGTGAGTGGCCTACAGGAGACACAGATTCTGCCTGTGGGATCCCTTTATGTAAAACCTCACAGGGGTAGGCTCTGTGCCTCCGGGGGAAGGTCAAGTCTGTCCGGAGCTGCCAAGGGCTAGGGTCTGGCGTTAAGAAGCCCCCTGTGGCTCCACAGGGAAGCCACCTTCAACCCAGCCTCCCCCCATCAGAAGGGCGATATCGTTATCCTTGTCTGCCTGCCTAGTTGGCTCGCTCTCCCTCTCTCTCTCTCTCTCGGAGAGAGAGGGAGTATGGGAAGAGAGGTGTTATTTATTGAACCCCTAAGATCCCCACACGAACCATCCCCATTTCACAGATGAGGAGGCTGAGGCGTGGGAAGGTTGGATGACCTGGATGAAATTCTCTGAGGTCAGACAGCCCTGCTCATGTCTGCTGGACCCTGTTTCAGCAAGGTCACCTGGGTCTAGTGGCTCCAAGCCTCAACTATCCTGAAGGTGTCACAACAAAAACAGAGCACGGAGTGGCCACACTCTGTGGCCACAGGTGAACAACACCAGTCAGATTATAGAGTGGCCATGAGGATTAAATGTGATAAACCACAGGTTTAAGACTCCTAGAAAAAAATGTGTGGTGCAGAGTCAACACTCAATTAATGTTAACTATTAGGTCAAGAGCAGCAGGGAGAACACCCACCTCCTTCCTACTCCCATATTCTGCTTTTTTTTTTTTTTTTTTTTACCTAGCACTTATCCAAATCAGAAATGATAGTATTTATGTATTTGTTGACTTTCTTATTATTCCCCACCCCCCCCAACCAAAATGTAAACTCCACGAAGCTTACATTATCTTGTCTTCATTCTCTTGTTCATCACTGTATCTCCCTTGCCTAAAACAGTGCCTAACACATCGTACATGCTCAATAAAATATTTGCTGAAAAACCTAGTATATTAATACCTGATGGCTTCTTTCCCTTCACAGAGTAGGAAGAACCACTCAGCCCACAACCCATAACCCAGGGGCTGCTCCTCTTTATAGCTCGTCCTTCCCCACCCAGCCTCACCCACAGAGGACCTCTGAAGAGGCACCATTCATTTTCATGGTCATCTTCAAGGTCTCTCTCCCCCGCCTGCAGCCCCCAGCAATGTGTCGCTCACACTCACATCCCTGGCTCTCTGCAACTTCCACGGCCTCAGTGGCCCCTGCCAGAAGGCAGAGCCCCCTTAAGCCCTACCCGATCACAAGGCCACTGCCTGGCCAGCTTCCCTCTCTCTCAGCATAAAGGGGGAAGAAGCCCTTTTCCCGGTCAGGCCCACAGGAGTGAAAAATAAATATCCCACGCTGCTGGCTGACTCCAACTCTACCTTCACTGCTTCCAGGGAGCCCTTGGTCTTCAGATTTTCCCCTTTTTGGCTTGATTAACACAATGCCAGCTCCCTGCTGCCCAGCCTTCTGAGAGGCATGCTTTGCTTTTAATTCAGCTGACCTGCAGCTCCTGCAGGAAGGGCTCATACGTGAAAATCCAGGGGCAAAGGATGGGTCTGGCATGTCCCGGTTGTAAAAAGCACGGGCAAGTTTTGGCAAAGCCCAAGAACTTTTCAAGTCAAGGCAAAGACCAGGGGGTCTCTGCAGGCATCTCCTTTTGCCTCTTCCTGCACGTGGCTGGGGACTTCTGGTCCTTCAAGTGGATCACATCTGGAGGGATCGGCTGGTGGCCACATCTGGAGCCCTCTGAAGCCAGCCACGCCTCCGCTCTTTGTTTACCAGCCGATGGCAGGCAGCAGAGTGGCTCCAGAAAGGGGGAAAAATGCATAAGGAAACCGTTCTTCTCGTACACAAAAGGTGGGGTAACCTTTGGTGTAAAACAAAGCATTTTCTCCTTGTCCTTTCCCTAAAGTCCCTTTCTCTGAAAGAGAAAAGCAGGAGAAAAATGAGTGCCACTTCAGGAAACTGGTTTCTCCCGATCCCTGAGTGCATCAAAATACAGACTGGATCTTGGTGTGCGTGTGCGTGCATGTGTGTGTGTGTGTGTGTGTGTGTGTGTGTGCATGTGTGTCTCAGGGCTGCACACGAATGCAGCATCTTAAGCAGGTCTAGAGTTAGCATCTGCTTAGAGTCAATAGATGGGATTCAACTCAGTGAACAGTTATCGAGTGCCCCAGCTGGCGCTGAGGACGAGAGGGTGACAAGACAGCTCAGGCTGCCAGGAGCTTGTAGGCTGTCTGTACCACGCCAGGCTGGGCTGGTCTTGCTGCGGGCACAGCATGCCCACAGGGAGCACTGGCCAGAAGAGGGCATGACGGCTGCTCTCCGCAATTGCACAGCACAAAGACCCACTTTTATGTGGTCCCAGCTAAGCTGAGGCCGGCCGTCACGCAGATGGCTTCTCTACCCCACCTGGCTGTTCCATTCGCGGCCCCCCAACTCTGCAGACAGTGAGCTCTGGCTAAGACTCTAGCTCACAAAACTAACTGCACGGACAGCTGCCCTTTACTGAATGTCCACCATGTGCTGTGTGGCACTGTTCTAAGTGCTTTACTTGATTTTTATCTCCCTCCACAACCCTACGAGATTGACACTAAGGACACCCAATCCCTTTTCCATAAGCCCTTGGGGCCAAGACGCGGTTCAGAATTAAGAGATGTTTGCATTTCAGAAAGATGATACAGTGGACTGCTGTATGTTACTGACACACACAGAGGATCCAGGAAGAAGCCCGTGATCAATCACCTGCACACATCTGCAACAACTCGTAGGGATAACCTCACTTGGAATAATAAGACTACAAGAGCCCTGTGTCCTATGGGCCAGATTGAGCCACCGAACCAATTTCTGCCAATGTATGGAAAAAACGCCTCTGGTTTCCAGAGCTTTCTGGGTTTTGGAGTTGCAGATAATGGAGTATGAAGCCCTACTCTGCAGAGAAGAGTGACATGTGGAAAGGTAGAGCTGGGGAGGAGAGGCAGGCTTTATCCCCAAGCCAACCACCTCCCGAACTGGGCTCTCAGCCCCTGCACATCGCACAGCCTCGCTCATGCATATGTGGGAACTTCTGAAGAGTTAACCTCCACGGATGCAAAGACCTGCAGACGCTGCTCCCAGCACACCTCCCCAGACCTAGTGGTGTTCACCTAGTGGTGTTCACACGCTTTTGTTCCCACCCGAGAGCCAACCACGCAGGCTACTGAACACACCGGGGGCTTTCGTTCCTGTGGCTTTTGCAAATACTGTTCCTTACTGCCTTGAATGCCCCCCAATTCCTGTTACTGTTTGGCCAACTCCTATTCATCCTACAGAAGCCCTTCCTCGGTGAGGCATGTACTGATCCCAGTGGGCTCAGAATGAATTGCTGTGTCCCTCTTGGTCCTGCTCAGAGCTGCGAGGCTCCTGGTTAACTCTCTCGGGGCACTTTCCACTGAGCATTTGACCAGATGCTAGCAGACCCTGCCTGTTCTTTGGGATCTGGACAAGCCAGGCACCAGCTCCCAGTTCCACGCCCTTCTGAAGTCAAAGCCTCCCTCAAGTTGTCTGGAGATCGCAGAGTCCGCGGGCCTCTGCAGCCTCCAGTCTTCTTCCTCTGGGCTGTCTCATTCACACAAGGACCAGCACCTTCTCAAGGCCCACCACCAATCCGGCTCACAAGCACACATCAGCAGAGCAGACTATCCTAGACACGTGCAGTTGGGGTGGCTGGAAGGGAGGTGATGTTTCCACTGTAGAAATACAGCCCATCTCAAACTAAAGGGAGGGTCCTGTTCTTAAATGTCCCCCACGGGATGATGCCTTACTCCTCTACCCTTTGGGGTCCCAAGCCTCCGACCATCTCACCCCCCACCCCATCCCCTGGGCCTCAGGCTCCCACCTTCTACCGCAAGCTGCTCACCCAGACTTTTCCCCACAGCAGGCAGCATCCTTCTGGGGGATCGGTTATTTAATAGCCCCGTATAAAATGGCTCTGCTTATTACAGTTGTTTACTGTCTTCCCTGTGCTGTCTGTTTTGCCTAGCAGTGTCCTCTGTCTCTAGCACAATGCTGGATGCATAGTAGGGCTTTGATAAGTGACTTTGTGGAATGAATGAATGAATGAATGAATGATAAGCGAATAGCCCTGAGAGGCAGTACAAAATGCAGAGAAGAGTTATTTCCTACAAGAGCAGGGAAGACATAAACAGAGGAGAGTGTGTGTGTGTGTGTGTGTGTGTGTGCACGTGCATGCACATGTGTGTTTTCTGGGAGTGGGGATCATGGATGTCAGGCCTGGGAATACGTAAGGTAGGAAGTGACAAGACAAGCCCATGAGATCAGGTGGACAAGCCCAGAGCCTGAGGCATGAGCCACCAAGAGCAGCCTAGTGATCAAGGGACAACAGTGGTGAGCTTGACCTCAGCACAGAGCTCCTGGTTGTAACTTTTCCTCCCAGGCATGTAGATGAGGGTAGGCCTCACCTATCTGTCCTCCTGCCCTCTCCGTTCCTAAGCCTCCTAAGCTGGATGCCTCCACTTTCAGAATGAAGGGACCGAATTTTTTTTTTTTAATTTTTTTTTAACGTTTATTTATTTTTGAGACAGAGAGAGACAGAGCACGAATGGGGGAGGGTCAGAGAGAGGGAGACACAGAATCTGAAACAGGCTCCAGGCTCTGAGCTGTCAGCACAGAGCCCGACGTGGGGCTCGAACTCGCAGACCGCGATATCATGACCTGAGCCAAAATTGGCCGCTTAACTGACTGAGCCACCCAGGCGCCCCCGGAATTTGTTTTTAAATTTTTTTTTTTTTTCAACGTTTTTTATTTATTTTTGGGACAGAGAGAGACAGAGCATGAATGGGGGAGGGGCAGAGAGAGAGGGAGACACAGAATCGGAAACAGGCTCCAGGCTCCGAGCCATCGGCCCAGAGCCTGACGCGGGGCTCGAACTCACGGACCGCGAGATCGTGACCTGGCTGAAGTCGGACGCTTAACCGACTGCGCCACCCAGGCGCCCCGAATTTGTTTTTAAATCTGCGTGCCCGTTTGCATATAAGAGGCCATTATTGAGTCCCTACTATGCGCCAACTCCCATGCTGGGTGCTGGGGATACAAAGGTATTAAGGGGCTCACAGGTGTGGGGGAGGAACAGAGACATACACAGATGATCCTAACACAGAGAGTGGAGCCTGGTGACCGTGAGCTTGTGCTCTGGAGCCAGACTGCCGAGTCAGATCCTGGGCTCTATCACCTAAACATGTGACCTTGTGAAGGTCACTGCACCTCCTTGCCTTGGGTCCTTCATCCCTAACATGTGGATAGTAATGGTGTCTACCTCTCTGGGGGGGTCATGAGTTTTAAATGAGTTAATATGTACCAAGTCTTCAGACACTATATGGTTTGCAGCATATTCTGCGTGAGTTTGATATACTACCGCTACTGATGATTATAGCCCTTACTGTCACACTGTGACAAATGCTACTGCAATCCTTGCCATGGTCCTTGGGCCCCATCTAGCCCCTCTCTGACCTCAACTCTCAACACTCTCTCTCCTGCCCACCCCTCCACCCCTAGATCAGGGTTTCTCAATCTGAGCATGACTGATACTTGTGATCAGAGATCATCTTTAGTGTGTGTGTGTGTGTGGGGGGGAGACTGTCCTGTGCACTGTAGACATTTAGTAGCATCACCACCTCCCTCCCCTCACCCAGCTGTCATCTACAAATATTTCCAGACATTGCCAAATGTCCCCGAGCAGGTAAAACGGCCCCTGATTGAGAATCACCACTTTAAATACACTGCTCTCCTTGCTGTTCCTCAAACAGATAAGCCTACTCAGACCCCAGGGTCTTAGCACCTGCTGTTCCCTCTACCTGGTGTGCTCTTCCCTCAGGCAACCACATGGCTCAGATCCTCCCTTTTTTTCACATCTCTGCTCAAACGACACTACCTCATCAGAGATGCCTTATCTGACCACTGCAACATGCAATGCACACACACACACACACACACACACACACATACAATCCACATACCCATTTCATGGCCCTCAAATTCCTTTTCAACCTTCACCCTGTAGCTAACTACATCTGACCAGAGTTTGCACTGGCCCCCCTCAGAAGGCTGTGGATCCGACACAATGTAAGACGCAAAGCCAGACTGCAACTGTCCCCAAATGTGGCTCCACCAGCCCCTTGAGCCTGTGCTTTCCCCGCTGGGCAGACTCAGATGAACTGTGGCCATCACCTGGTCTCCCCCTTATTTTCGGATGCAACAGCAGAGGCCCAGAGATGGGGGCGGATCTTCCCAGCGTGGCAATGTAGGGACCAGAATCCCCATCTCTGCTGATGCCAGGCAGGGATGGCATTCTTTAGAAGCAGAAACGGAAAGGGAGGCTGGCTGAGGCCCCTTCACACAGCATTAGGGCAGGCTCTTTATCTGCAAAATGAGGGTAAGCCCCTTGTGGGGTTGTTGAGGAGATTAAACGAGAATGTTTATGAGGCACCCAGCACATGCCTGGTGCAAAGTAGCAGCTTAACAGATCACACCTGTTATTGCTGTTCTTATCATTATTATTGCAAGTCCTTATCGCATACCGAGTTTACGTGGCTTAGGTACAGGCTTTGGAGTCTGACTGTATTAGTGCAAATCCCAGATCAGTTGCTTACTGGCTGTGTGATTCTGGGCAAGTGATTTAACCCTTCTGTGCCTCAGTCATCTCATGCCTAAAATGGGGGGAATCACAGAACCTCCCTCATAGGGAGCTTGTAAGGATGAAACGAACTCATGTATGCAAAGTGCTTAGCACTGTGGCCAAGTACATAGCTGGTGCTCACTGAAGGTTACTAACACCAGCGTCCTCAAGGACCATGACAATGACCATCGCCACCGTCATTGCCTCCGCCACTGTCCCCAGTGCTACCACCATCATGTTCTCATTGTTCCAAATTGCCCATGCAGTGGGGCACGATGCCAGGCCCACAGGAGGGCTCCACAAATCTCCGTGTTGATCGGCTTTCACATTTCCACCCCTTAGTTCCCAGGGAAGCTTCTGCTTCTCCCAAAACACTCGCTCAGAGGATTTCTCAACTCTCAAAAACTGTTCTAACTACAAGAGAAATCACAGGAGGGCCCCAAAATGCACTCCAGACAGTTGTAGCCATTGAATATTAAACCAATATTAAAATCTCACTTCTTTCAAAGGTGTTAATGAAAATAAGACTTCAACTTTTCTGCAAATAAAAAGTGCAAAATTTACAGATTCCCAGGATCTGCAAAGCCCCACCAAACGGAAGCTGATTTAAGCCTTGCAATTTTCCCAGGGATCCTGAGGGCAACAGGAAACAGAAAGGGGCTCGGACTCCTTTCTCCCATTCAGACCATCTTCTCTTGGGGCACCCACTTCTTTGCCCCAACCCGAGATGCAAAATCAGACGGAACTCTCCAGAGGAACCATGGCTCCGGTTGGCCCTCCTTATTTATTCATTAGCAGCTTTAAGTCTGGCCGATGTTGGGATCGTGCCAGCAGGAGGACACTTGATTCGGCAGAGAGCTTCCCAGCTCCAGGCCTGGTTTATTTTCTTTCTCTGGAGGCTTCAGGGCTGCTGTGAATCTCTGAGGTTTGGGTTTCTGACTCCAGGCTTATCGGTGTCCTTCACCCCTCCTGCTTTCCTACCCTCAAAACCATCTTTTCTTTTTCAGGGCAAATGGAAAGTAGGAAGTTGATTATTCGGAAGCCTTAAGAGGCAAGGACTTAAAAACCAAAGGGGAGGGGTGGGTATTTGGTTCCCAGGGCTGTGGTGACAACCCCCCCCCCCCCCAAACTCGGTGCCTTAAAATAACAGAATCTGTTCTCAGAAGTCTGAGATTAAGGTGTCACCCTAGTTGTTCCTTCTGGGGGCTCGGAGGGAGAATCCGTCTCAGGCCTCGCCCTGCTTCTGGTGGCTTTCGGCAACTGTAGAGCTCCTTGGCTTATGGCTGTATCCCTCGTTTCTGCCTCCATCTTCACGTGGCCTCTTCCCCCGGTGTCTGTTCTCTGTGTGTCCTCTTTTCTTTTTATAAGGACACCAGATTAGAGGCCCACCCTAGTCCAGCATGACCTCATCTTAACTAATTATATCTGCAAAGCCCTTCTTTCCAAATAAGGTCACTTTCCGAGGCTCCAGTGGACACGAATTTTGGGTGGGGACAGTATTCAACCCAGT
This sequence comes from Neofelis nebulosa, assembly GCF_028018385.1. Lineage (NCBI taxonomy): Eukaryota > Metazoa > Chordata > Mammalia > Carnivora > Felidae > Neofelis > Neofelis nebulosa. The sequence goes on from NC_080789.1 coordinate 15,221,419, forward strand.
ATAGGGGGAAAGGACTTAAATTATTTAGTACTTCTCCCCAACCCGTCCCTGGGACCCTCTCTCAGTGCCTCACGGAGCCCTCAGTCCCCCCAATGTAGCATGGGAAAGGAAGCAACACTGTGGCCCCTATTTGGGAGCACTTGGAGATTTCAAACCATTTTCCCAGCCAGTATGTCAGTGTAATCTCATAATGGCCATGGAGGGAGATGGAGTTTCCTCATCTTCCAATGAGAAAACAGCTCAGAGAGGTTAGGCCACTTGTCTAAGGTCACACAGCTGCTCAGTGGAGAGTGGGGCCTAGATCCCAGGCCTTCTCCCCCAAATCCAAGGCTCTTTCTGTCTTTCCATTTTCTTACCAGGGAAAAGGCAGGGGCTGGTGAGTTTGCAACAGAAAACAGGTGGCTTGGAAACCTGTTGGGGGTTTGGGGAGAAACTGCGGCTGAAGGCGGTAAGAAGGAGTAAGGGAGTGTCCCGGGACACAGGTGCAGGGCCCCGGCAGGGTGGAGGGAGCCAGCTTGTTTTCTCCCCAAAACGAAAACAATCAAGAGAAGCCTGAGTTTGTCGGGTCCCTCTTCCTGCAGTCCCCCCACATAAGCTCCCCGCAGGCTCCTCCCAAAGACTCCTGGCGCTAATTCCGTCTTCACCGCAGGCCCTGCGAGAGATGAAAGGGAGATGCGGTTGGGCGGCTGGAGCGCGGGAGGGAGGAGCTCAGCCCGCCTGCAGGGGGCGCTCGGAGGGCCGGGCCGCCTGGAAGGACATCTCAGCGTTCAGGGTCGGGGGGGGGGGGGGGGGGGGGGGGTTGGGGAGGGAAAGCGCAGGCAGAGCCTCGCCTGTTTGATAAATGGCTATAAACTAGAGTTTGATAACTGGCCTCCTTGTGCCTATCCGCCTGGGGGCTGCCGCGCACCTGCTGTTCCCTCTGCCCAGAACATTCTTCCCCAAGAAGGGCACATGGGCCTCACTTCAAGCCTTTGCTCAAAATCAGCTCATCTTTGAGGTTTTCTCTGACCAGCCGTCTTAAAATCTGACCCCCCAGCACTCTCTAGCTCCTTCCCTGAATCTTTCTCTAACATCTTATGTATTTTAGTTTTTATTTTATAGCCTATCCCTCTACATTGTAAGGTTCAAGAGAGTAAGGATTTTCATCTGTTTTGTTCACTGCTGAATCCCTAGTGTCTGCCATGTTACCCAGACCTCAATAAATATTTGGTAAATAAACTAATACATGAATGGGTGAATTTACTACAAGATTCAGCACGGGAACGTGAGGCTCTGGATTCAGATTTTCTAGAATCGAATCTGCCTCCTCACTGCCTGGTGTGGGACCTTCGGCCTATCACCTAAGTGTAGCTGGGCTTTACTTTTCTCATCTGTCAAATGGGGATAGATAATAACAGTGCCTAGCCCGTACGGTTGTGAGGAGGTCAAGTGAGTGAATCTGAAGTGCCTGACACATTGCCAAACTTTCACGTATACATCAGATGTCATTATTATTATTGGATTGTTATTATTATTTGGGAAAGAACACTGCAAAGTTCTGCAGGAGATGAGGTAAGGGAGACACGCCCCCTACCCTCAGGGTTCTTAAGAATTCCAAGGCATCCACCAAGCTACCAGCATCTATCCCAGTGCGGGGCACAGAGTGGGCAGCAGATAAAGGGCAAATGCCTCATTCTCCAGGGCCCCTGACAAAGGATGGTTCTATGTTCCATGGCCTCATTCATGGGAGGCAGCAGAGGGGAGGCGGGAGGGTGGGGCGTGCCCAGATGAACTGGGCTGTCTGCTGGCTTTCCCTCACCTTTGCCCGGCCACGGAGGCCCCCTCAGACATCTGGAGTTCAAGTTCTGGCTCTGTCCCCAGCTGGTTGCATGGCTCTGGAACAAGTCACTTGACCATTCTGGGTCTTGGTCTCCCCATCAGAGGCATGAGGGAGTAGAGCTCCCTTTCCCCAGCTGGTTGCATGGCTCTGGAACAAGTCACTTGACCATTCTGGGTCTTGGTCTCCCCATCAGAGGCATGAGGGAGTAGAGCTCCCTTCTAGTGGTGATGCTCTTGGGTCTTTATCTCCACGGGCCTGACCAGGCCAGGTTTCCACCTTGAGGACTTGCAGAGGGAGACACATCCCACCAGATTCCGTCCTGACCCATCAGATCAGCATCGATGGGGCTGCTCTTCTGGGTCCAACCGGACTGCCAAGTGCCTGAAGGGTGTGGATCTTGGTCTTAGTACCAACTGGGCTCCAGCCCCAGCTCTGCCCCTGCTTGCGTGACCTTACGTGAGCCACTCAATTTCTCTGAACCCATTCTCTTCATCTGTCAAATCACAGTAAAACCCCTTCATCCCACAGAGAGGTGTGACCACGAAATAACAGAGCCTGCATAAAACCCCCACAGCAGTGCCTGGCACACAGTAGGGGCTCAGTACACTGTACCCCCCCTTCTCATCCGGCCCGCAGGAAGGGGGAGATGAGGGGGAGGAAGGCAATGAAGACAGCAGCAGGGAGCAGTTACCACGTTCTCGCAGCCAGTGTTGTGCAGAGTTAGATGCATCACCTGTTTCAATTTTCACCACCTTATTATTCCCATTTTACACGAGAAGAAACTGGGGCTTGGCAAGGTCAAGCAAGCTGCTCAAGGTCACACAGACGCTAATGGACAGGGCAGGAACTCAAACCCATTTCTTTGTGTTGCCAAAGCCTTGGTTGTTACTGTAGTGCACTGACGGCCTCTCCCGGCCAAGCACTGAGCCACTGGCTCCCTTGGCCCACCCGGCCAAGCAGGAAAGTACAGGCAGAGGAACGGGGTGTGAGGCTTGGCACACAGCAGGCAGCTGAGGCCGTGCCTCCAGGGCTGTGGGTGACACTGCAGCTTTTTATCAAGTTCTTTGGGCCGTGTTCTCGCTGTCTGCCCAGAAAGGCTCTGCTCCTAGGCTGGGAGCTGAGACAACTCTGCTCACAGAATCCTTTCTGCTCTAACTAGATTGAACACTGTGTATCTGTACCCAGAGACCCCATCCATTAGTTGATTAAAAGCCATAGATCAGCTTGCCTGGGACCCGCCAGCGCCATTATGAATAAGAAGTTATCAGGAAGTCTCTCGGCATAACCAATGTCTTCGAAATTGCCATGGTGACAGTTAATAAAACTTCGGAGTCTGTCTTTCGGTTAGCCAGCTCTGCTGGCGGGCATTAACATTTGGGATAGCCTTTGAAACCATTTGTATTTAAATGAGGCTGTGAGTGCCATATCTCAAAGTTCCACACCCTCAGATTTAAAACAACCACTGCCATCAAAAATGAGCTTGTCAAACAATTATTCCCAGCCAGCAGAAGTGGCTCTGAACAGTCTTAAGGGCTGCCCAGGATTAATGAGAGGCAGTAAGATTACTGCAGTGGCCTTATTTATACATGATGACTAGAGCCAAACTGCTCAAGTTCAAGTTCAGGCTCCACCACCTCCTACCTGTGTGAACCTGGGCAAATTACATAACCTCTCTGTGCTTGTTTCTTCACGTATAAAATGGGGATAAAAAGCTTAGTAACTGTTTCAGGCAGTTAGTATCAGGATCCAGTGTGTTAATATTGATTACTTTATCCTGGGTGACTTATAAACAATAGAAACAAAGCTCACAGTTCTGGCAGCTGGGAGGTTCAAGATCAAGGCACTGACAGATTCAGTATCTGGTGGGAGCCTGCTTCCAGGTTCATAATGCTGGCTTTTTAGTATACCCTCACATGGCAGAAGGAACAAGGGAACTCTCTGGGGTTTCTTTTATGAGGGCACTAATCCCATTCATGAGGACTCCACCCTTCCTCAAGGCCCTGCCTCCAAACACTACCACGTTAGGGGTCAGGCTAAATAAATTTTGCAGGGGACACAAACGATCTCTAGCAATGGCAAAGGCTTAGACTGGTCCACGTGTTGAGTGCCTATTCATTTACCTACTAAACATTTATTGTACACTGACCGTGTCTCCAGTGCCTCAGGCCTCTCTGACCCATACTCTCTGGTAGTGCCCTTCCACGCTGACTCTGGGCCGGACCCCGTGACTTCATTTGGCCACAAAAATGCAGTGGATGTGACGGTGCTCCAGTTCTGAGCCTAGACCTACAGAAATCTCGTCAAGTTCTATTCCTTTCGTGGGGCCCTAGCGTGGCGACGTGAATGAGCCTGATTCGCCTGCTCCAGCCTGACGGACTGTGGGGGAGAGCCCAGCCCAGAAAACAGGACTGACTCCCTGACCTACACCTGACTCAGAGGATGCATGAGAAATCCCAGCGGAGACCAGAAGAACCATCCAGCTGTGCCCCCCCGAAACTTGTGAGTATTAATAAATCCTTATTGTTTACGTGATTTGGGTTTTGGGGTGGTTTGCTCTCCAGCAATACCTAACTGACACAGGACACACAACATACTGAGAACTGAGTGCGATACTGCTCACACCTCCAGGGGTTCGAGGTCCCGCAGAAGAAACAACACCAAAAAATAATCCCATCACAGCTGGGCCTTGCGGGGTCACCCACTGAGTGGGAGAAGGGCACTGCAGGCAGAAGGACCAGCATGGGCAAAAGCCGGGAGGTGTAAAAGGAGCGTGAATCTGACTCTTCGTTGGGTTTGGGGACAAACCCAGACGTTCAAGTATTTCTTCCCCACCTATTGCCATTCTCCGATGAGCAGGGGATCTGAGCATACGCCATCCCTGAACCAGGAGGCATTACATGAACCAAACAACCTTCCCCACGTCAGACACAGGAGACTCCCGTAATCATCTCCACCACCGAAGGAGGTAAGAGTTTTTCAAAGCGGTGAAGAGACTTGCCTAAGCCTCTCCCAGTCATGCGGCCCCCTGCCCCAGCTTTGGAAGCAGAGGGACAGCAGTTCAAACCACTCACTGGGTTTTGTGGGGGGTTTCCTGCCCCTCACTAGCTGTGTGACCTCAGGCTAAATACGACCCACTTGTAGATAAGGTGACACACTTGCCAAGAGCTCAGGACATTTGCTATTACTATTCATTATAATTCAAAGTAACCTAATTTAACAAAGGAGGAATTGAATGTTAACAAATATTAGAGGGAAGTGGGGAGTAAAGGAAAGCAGTGAAAATGCATCCCTTCCCCCAGCATGGGGGCCCTGGGGTCTCCATGCCTTTGGGGCCTGGAGTTTAGAGGTCAAGGGCTACTGCCTCCTCCTGCCCCAGGAAGGACACCAGCCCCTTCAGGGCCTGCCTTCCCACCCCCAATCCATCTATGGCCTGCTGCAGCATGGCCTGCCCTGGGAGGCAGTGAGGACACGTCACCCAGGACAGATGCACAGCTGAACTGCTCCCCAGGACACGCAGGCTGGGCTGCTCGCGTATCTGGGCTCCTGCTGCCTCTAAGGAAAGTTCTTCAGACTTTATCTCAGAAACCCTGGGTGGACTCACATTCACCTGCAAGAGGGAAGCTTCCTACTTAGGGGCAGGACCGGCTCCTGTCCCACAGCACCTCGTGCTTGGCTGAGGCTCTGCCGATACTGACTTGAATTTCTTAATACTTTAAAAAAAATTTAATGTTTATTTATTTTTGAGAGACAGCGAGAGAGAGAGAGAGAGAGAGTGAGAGAGAGAGAGAGAGAGACAGAGAACATGAGCAGGGGAGGGGCAGAGAAAGAGGGAGACACAGACTCTGAAGCAGGCTCCAGGCTCTGAGCTGTCAGCACAGAGCCCAACACAGGGCTTGAACCCACGAACCGTGAGATCGTGACCTGAGCTGAAGTCAGATGCTTAACCGACTGAGCTATGCAGGCGCCCCTTACTTCTTAATACTTCAGGGGCCCTGCATTGTCGTTTTGCACCATGGCCTGCAAATCACTTAGACTTTCCTGCTTGTGGACTATTCAAGTGTGGGTCCTTTGCGTATCCCCAGTCAGATCTGCATCAGCAGGGATCAAAACCGAAGCCCCCTCTGGTCAGATGGACTTCGATATGTACTCATTCAATAAGCATTTCCGAGCACCTGCTGTGCCAGGCACAGGGCTAAGTGCTGGGGGTCATGTGCAGGGAGTGAGGCATAGCTACCTGTAAGAACTCTGCGCATTCTGCCTGCACTCTTGACTTCCCTTCCTCCTGTCCCTGTACTCCTCCCACTCCGTGAACAATGCTGCCATCCCTCAATCTCTCCAGCTGGAGATCTGGGAGTCCTTGTGATCCCTCCAATGCCCCACCCCTGTATGCAGAACCACAGCAAGTCCTATGGGTTTTACCTTCAAAGCTTAGCTCTAATCTGTGCGTGTCTCTGTCCCCACTGGTACCCCTCCTCCAGGCCACCAACCCCTCTCATCTGGGGGCTCTGACAACTCTCAGCTGGTCTTCCCACCTCCATCCTTGCCCCATCCCATCCACTCTCTCCTTCCAGAGGAATTAGATGTAAATAAATCATATCACTCTCTTGTTCAAAGCCCTCCAATCACTTCCTAAAGCTCTTAGTATAAAATCCCTGCTCCTAACCTTGGTGTCAAGCCCCAGTATCTCCTAATGTCACCTGATGCAGCTCCCCCTTGCTCGTGATTATCTAGCCAACCGGGCCTCCTCTCAGTTCCCTGAGTACGACAAACTCTTTCCTGCCACAGGGCCTTTGCACATGCTGTTCCCAAGACCAATTTCCCCATGCTGTTCCTTTCTCTTCTTTTAGTTCTGAATATAAATGTCATATCTTCCAAGAAGCTTTCCATGACACTCTGTCTAAAGGTGTTTCAGCCCTTCCCCATTATCCTGTATCCCATCTTGTTTTGTTTTTTTTTCAACCATCACTTATTACAACCGGTGATTATTTTGTTGACACATTTTTCTAAATTTTTAAGAATCTCCCCTCCATGACCCACCTCTGAAGAGTTCTGTAAGCTCCATGAGGGCAGGGATATTTTCATCTGTCTGAGTCACTCTTAGCCCTAGTCCCAACATAGTGTCTGTCACACAATCGGTGCTCACTAATGACTGAATTCGTTTGCATGCCAAATGAATGAATGGGTGAATGAATGAATGAATGAGCTCACAGTCCTGTGCAGGAGGCAGAGAAGTAAGTCAATAATTATGATCCAGTCTATACCAGGGATGCTGCAGGAGCACAAAAGAAGCACATCTTTATCAAAAGGAGGGATCAAAGGCTAATAATGGTTTGGCCGTGAACACTCCACAGGCAGAAATGTATATAAAATGCTTAGCTCTGTGCCTGGTATCCAGTAAACACTTAATACCTATTGTTGGTTGTTGGCTATTGTTATTCTAGTAGTGTTATTCTTACCCAATATGTTGATAGTTGAGCAGAGTCTCAAGGGGCAAATGGGAATTAAACAGACAGCGTGGACATCCCAGCAGAGAGGTCGTGGAAAGCAGGGAGGCAGGACTGAACACGTGCATCTGGCTGGCTGGGAGGAGCACTGGGTGGGTGGAGAGAGCCCAGAAGGATGCATCTAGAGAAGCAGGCAGGGGTCAGATCCTGAAGACCTTGTCAGTCGTGCTAAGGGGCCCAGACTTTGGGGGCAGTGGGAAGCCCCTGGGGAATTTGCAGCAAGACTTGATCCGTTTTTGATAGTGCATTGCGGCATGTGTGCGGAGGATGAATTAGAAGGGGCCAGGTGAGGGGCGCCTGGGTGGCGCAGTCGGTTAAGCGTCCGGCTTCAGCCAGGTCACGATCTCGCGGTCCGTGAGTTCGAGCCCCGCGTCAGGCTCTGGGCCGATGGCTCGGAGCCTGGAGCCTGTTTCCGATTCTGTGTCTCCCTCTCTCTCTGCCCCTCCCCCGTTCATGCTCTGTCTCTCTCTGTCCCAAAAATAAATTAAAAAAAAAAAAAAAATGTTGAAAAAAAAAAAAAAAATTTAAAAAAAAAAGAAGGGGCCAGGTGAAGACAGTCATTTATGAACTCCAGGGAGCACATCCTTCCGTCTCACGCAGCCCTTCGAAGGGCTCAGCATCCCGAAAAGCAGCGGGAGGGTGACGGGGTGTCACAGACAGCCCTGCCTTCAACATGCTGCAAATGGGCTCACCTTTGGAGTCTCAGCCTCCAGCTGAAATAGAAACGAAGCTTCCACCACACGTTTTGCAAGGAAGAGGACAAAAATCCATCCTCTGTGGTGCCATATTCTTCTGTTTTTAATGTCACTTCTATCAAACCTACCAAAGCGAAGTGTGCTGTACATGACAGCCGCATGATATCTTGGGGGCTGCTCCACAGAGTCCATCCTCCCTGCAAAAGGGCACCATTTTTTTCTAATGTTGAATTCCTTGATCTGAGAATATTCAGAATTATTTCAATACTCTTTTTTTTTTTTTTTAATGATCGGTATCTTAACCCAGTGGGGGAATTTGAATTTTCTTCTGCCTTCTTATGGAGATAGATGAAAATGGGGAAGGAAGGAAGGAAGGAAGGAAGGAAGGAAGGAAGGAAGGAAGGAAGGAAAAGAAAGAAAGAAAGAAAGAGAGAGAGAGAGAGAGAGAGAGAGAGAGAGAGAAAGAAAGAAAGAAAGAAAGAAAGAAAGAAAGAAAGAAAGAAAGAAAGAAAGAAAGAAAAGAAAAGAGAAAGAGGAGGGAGAGACAGTGGGAGTGAGGGAGAAAGGAAGGAGAAGTAAAAAGTGAGGGAGGAAAGGAAGGAAGGAGAGGAGGAAGAGAGGGAGGGAAGGAGAGAGGGAGAGAGAGAGAGAAAGAGAGGGAGAGAGAGAGAGAGAGAGAAAGAGAGGGAGAGAGAGAGAGAGAGAGAGAGAGAGAGAGAGAGAGAGAGAGAGAGAGAGATCTGTAAGAATAAGATAGACCAGAATAGTGACTCCCAAGAAATGCTTCAAATCACTTCCTACCCATCCCGATGGGCTGGTCATGACTCAGAAATCCAGCAACCGTACATTAGTCATTTGGACAGCAAAAGTTTGCTATTAAGGGAAGACAGAGCACTGACATTTATTGAGCACCTACTGCATACCAGGCACGGTGCTACACTTGCCATCTCGGTTAAACTTAACATCTTTTCTTCAGAAATGACTATCTTATTACCCTTATGTTCAGACGCAAAAACAGCACACTGAAAAATTAAGCGATGTGGCTCAGGGTATGCAGACAGCACACGACTGCTGACGCTATCAGGCTCCATGGCCAACACAGGGTGGCGCTTGGAGAGATTCCAAAGAAGTAGAAGGTGGGGCCATCCCTTGAGAGGCTCGGTGCCCCCTGGGCCAGGGAGGAAGATGTAGGCAGTGCCACGAGAGGCAAAGGAGGTTCCCTGCAGCCTGTACTTTGGGACGTCCATTTGTTACTTGTCCCGCATGCCATGTGGAGACAGGATGCCGACGCGGGCAGCTTAGGTATCAGGAGTGCTGCTTCACTGGAGTGCACCGGGCCTGTCTGTGCTCCGACACAGGCCCACCAGCAGAGGAAGAGAAATCCAGCCGCAGAGCCTCTCCCTGGCCTGGGCCTCCTGGAGCCTTGCACACTGGCTGTAAAAGCTCTGGAGTCTAGCCGGCCCCCACTTACAACTTTACCAGTGGGAAACCTAAAGGCCCAGACACACGAGTGCCTCGCCCAAAGTCACACAACTGGCAAATGGCAACCCCAGAGTGGTCCCAGGTCACCTGGCTCAAGCCAAGGCTTCCTTGTACACCTCCTCATGCCTCTTACCAATCAGTACTAGGCTTCTGCACGATTCTCCAGATTCTGCTTGGATTCGTTCATTCATGCATTCATTCAAGAAACTTACTCTGTGTGGTCCCGAGGCCCCACAACGAATAAATGTAGGCTCTGCCCCGGTTCACAGATGCAGCTGACTTTGGGTGCTTTGCAGGCCCTGCCTTGGGCTCCGTTTGGAGTTCTGCTTTAAGTTTAAATGATCTTGTTCCGCCCTCTTCTAATTTCTTTGGAAACTGCCCTCTTTTGGCTGCCAACTACAGTGAAAGCAGTTGGGTTAGAGCTCCGACTCCGAATGGCGCCTCCTGGGGGCAGAGCGTGGAACTACAGGTCCGAGACTCTGGCTTCACGGAACCCTTCTCAGGTGGGATTTAGGCAAATCAGCCAACCACACAGATGTCACTCAGTGCAATTCCCACCATTCCACACTCTCATTCATTTACTCCTCACAGCAACCCCTGAAGTCAGTAAACGGTCCTCATTTTTGCAGGTGGATGAACGGAGGTTGAGAGGGTCACATTCTGTGCAAGTCACTGTCACACAGCGCACCCTGTGGGGCAGAGCCTGGCTTGGGAGATGGTTGCCAACTCGGGTTAGTCAGATTCTGGCTTCCATCCGGGCCTTGTTCTTCCAATCTCCAACATGGGGATTGCAGAACTTACTTTTACAGGGTTGCCCTGAAGTACATTGAAGACAGTTCTGGAAAAGTCTTCCACCCGTGTTTAGTTATCAGCTCTTTCATGAATACTTGTGAGAGAACAACATCCGAAGCCTAAGCGGAGCATGGGGCCCCTGGAGCATGCCCTGGCCACCATCACCAGGCCCATAGGGATGCCGGTCAGAGGCCAAGGCTCCATTCTCTCTTGGCCCTAATAAGCAAGTTCAAAATCACAATTTTTAGCTTGCAGGAGTACTTAACAAAGAGGCTGTGCTTGGTGCCTCTGGTCTCCCTCTCTCTCGGCAGAGGAGACTGGGGACGGGCCCATAATTCACAGGGACAAAACCAATACACGGGCTGACCCATGAGTTCCATCGTGAACCTTTCTCCCTGGTCATTGTGAAAGTTAATACAGTCTGGGGAAGTGCAGCAGCTATTTAAATTTCAAATGTGGCCGGCTGCCTGAAACATCCTGGCGTGCAGATCAGGGTACATTTCACTCTGTCACTATGCCTACCCCCAACCACTGGCTTGGGGTACAGGTCTGGGGGACTCGGATTCTCAGGTAACCACCAACACGAAGAACCAGGCAGGCCTTAGGGAGGTGGAGACAAGGTTTAAAAAGTCAACCTAACGGTCTCCATCTCTTCTTAGCCAGGGAGCAGAAGCCTGGGACCATACATTCTATTACCACTAATGTTCTGGAACAGACTGCTCCAGAACACAGAGTTAACTAAGAAGGGCTACGAGATCCTGAGTGGATGACCACCTTTCAAAGAATGAGACTATGCTTTTTAAAAAGTCTACTCTTTCAAAAATTACAAAGCTCTTTTTTGGAAGGCACTTTTCAAAGCATTACATCATCCAATCTCCTCACAAGTTATTATCCCCATGTTTCAGATGAGGAAACTGAGGCGCTGAGAAGTTAAGTAAACTTGCCCAGGGCCACTGTCAGTTTGGCAGCAAGATAGTTGGGATCTGGACACAAATCTTCAGAATTTGAGTCCAGCCTTATCCTGCCACCCCAAGTCTATCGGACACTGCATTTGGAAGGCAATTCTTTTCTCTGGGATTAGAGACTTCACCGGCGTCACGGGTCACTCTGGGGACAGATACAGAGGCTGAGGGAGCCTGGGATGAAGCTCTTTCAACCCACGAAGGACAGAGGGGCTTCTCTGACTTTCATATGGTCACCTGCAGTTTGCCTCCTTGCCCACACAGGGAGGGACACCAGAGGAGGAAATGACCCCGGTCTTTTGAGGTGTCTCATTTATTGAGTTTGGTGTCCCTGCTCTAGTGCACATTAGATTTCCAGTCTCTGTCATTTTTAAAACCTGACCCAAGATGTGCCTCTTCCCCATCCCAGTTTGCATGGTGCAAGGCCCTCCTGTCTCCAAACCATGCCCCTCATGAACCACCACTAACAAACACACCATTCAAGTAAAGACAGCAGACCCGACAGAATATGGCAGCTTTGGAACAAGTCCCCAGCCCACCTTTCTACCCAGACTAACCCCCAGCCCCTTCTATCTAGGAACTCCAGAGAGCCAAAACCCACTTCTCACCTAGGAGGGGAGCCTTTCTGAGGATGCATTCACACATCACCAACACTGCATCTGCTGTGCTTTAGTTAAAGCACTTTTTCCTGTCTGGGATGCCCTCCCATCCGTGGGAGGTAGAATAATGGCCCCCAAAGATGGGGCTGGAGCCTGGGAGGATGTCACCTAACACGGCAAAAGTGACTCTGCAGATGCGGTTACATTAAGGACCTTAGGATGGAGTGATTCTCCTGGATTACCTGGGGGGCCCAATATAATCACGTGGGTCCTTGTAAGAGGGAGGCGGGAGGATGAGGCACAGAGAAGGAAATGGGATGACAGAAGCAGAGGGGCAGAGAGAGATCTGAAGACACTATGCTATCAGTCTTAAAGATGTAGGAAGGGCCCGCAGGCTGAGGAACACAGCTGGCCTCCAGAAACTGGAAAAGGCAAGGAAGTAGATTCTCCCCTAAGGCATCTGGAAGTCACACAGCTCTACCTTGACTTTAGGGCCTCTGACCTCCAGAACTGTAAGAATCATAAACTAGTGTTATTTTGAGCCATTAAATTTGTGATGATTTTTCATGAGAATCTCTGTCTCAGAGGCGGCTTTTCAAGAACCCAACCCCCCACCAAAGCCTTTGCTCAAATGAAACCTTCTCAAGGACTTCTCCGGTCCCAGCAACTCTCTGCCTCACCTATTCTGGCTTTTTCTCCATAAAACTTATCACCATCCAACATGTTCTGCATTTATTTACTTATTTACCCAACTACCTATTTATGTATTTATGTATACATTTACCTTCTGTCTCCTCCCCTAGAATATAAGCTCCAAGAGGGCAGGGACTTTGTCGTGTTCATGCTTGTATTCTTTTCTAGATGCTAAGGCTAAGGGCAATCAACAAAACAATGCAAGGGTTGACAAACAGCTGTGGAATTAGTGCATTAATAATGAGTGAATGAGTGAGTGGCTTGTCCTTCTAATCACATGCTTCCTTGGTTGACTCCTCCAGTTTCTGGCGTCCCCACTGCCTGTTTCTCCCTGATGGCCTCCCACGGAGGCCAGTCCCTCTGCCAGGCCTGCTGCTTGGTCTTTCCAAGCTTCCTCTCTTGCTCTTGAGGAACCCAAGAGAACAAGTTATGCCATTCAATTTCCCGACTTCTGACCAAATGCATCCTACCCTTTTGAGGACGTGTAACAGAAACATGGCTGCCCTGGGAATCATGTACATCAGGTGGAGGAGAGAAGACTCCAGGGCGGCAAGCAGGCCAAATGCCCCCAACCCTTTCCTCTGCGCTCTTTACTTAAGAGTCTCCCTGGGCCTCTGGGAAGCACAATTATGTCACAGGATTTACATGCTTTATGCTTTTCATGAGTCCCTTACCACCTATCCTGGAACCATTACCAGCTGGGAGGAAAAGAAAGGAAGGAAAAATGGGAGAAAGGGGAAAAAAAAAAAAAACCTCATAGACCTCTTCCACTACTAAATTTCCACTACTCCACTTCCTAAAATTTTGGAGCCTGGTGACAAGACACTAGCAGATATTAAGATATTTGGCAAAATAAATAATAAGCCTTCAAAATCAATGCTCTGCAGTTAGCAGTAGGCAATTCAATGGCAACTAAGAAAATGTTTGGCTTCCAAAGGGCCCAAAAAATGAAGTGAAATCTGTAGTCTTCTCTACTTTTCAAACACAAATTAGGTTAGAGTCCAGAAAGGAGGGAAGTGACTGGAGAGAACATTCTATTAAATTGTAACAGGACCTGAATTACTTTAGAAATTTCTACCTTAATTGGAAAACAAGGATCCAAATTGAAAACCTTCACTCATTCATTCATTCACTCGTCTGTCCACTTAGGTAATGTTTACTGAACACCAGTTATGTAATCCATGCTGGACCCTATAAATGCAATGAAAGGACGACCCCTCACTGTCCTCAAGAATAACAAGACTATAGACCAAGGATGTTAAAAAGAAAAATTGATTCCAGGGCTCCCATTCCAGAACTACTGAAATCAGAACTTCTGGGGTGAAATCAGAATTCTGCATTTTAAGTAAATACCACAGGCGATTCTTAAGCTCTTAAGAATCTCAACTTGAAGTCTGAGAACCACTGGCTTATCATCCCCACAGGATCAGAGGCTGGTTCTGGCTCTTCCTCCAGCGCCCAGCTTCCAATTCAGAGTGTCATTCTCCTCATCTGTAAAAGGGGAGACATACTCAAAACTTGTACAGGTCATTGTGAGAATTTAAAGGAGACTAAACATGTCATGCCCTTGGTTCAGGGTCCAGCATGGTGTAAGCATCCACTCAATATAGCTATCATCGTTATTGTTCTCATACTGCTGGGGGCCACCCCTTCCATGCTCTTATGCTGTCTCTTTCTCCTCTTCTTCCTTTCCCTGCCCCCTTCTTTCTCTCTTCCATTTGAGAAATAATTATCATGTGACTTGTAGGTTCCCAGTGCTGTGTTAAGCAGTTGGGAAGTTCAAATGTGATCATCACGGACATGGATCCAGGCCTGATGGAGTAGACATTCTCCATGCAGGAGAGTTGATAATAACATGTGAGCAAACAAAGTAATCAAGACTGCACCAATTTCTATGAATGAAATAAAGAAGGCACCGAGATAGAGATTTAGGGAGGGACCCTAACTAGGACGCATGGTGAGGATGTCACCTCTGAAGTGGCAGCTGGAAGGATGAGAAAGGCTTGGAGACTGGAAACTCCCAGGCAGAGGGAATAACATGGGGAATTTTCTGGAAAGCAATAGTGAGCCTGAGGTATTTGGGAACTGAAAGAGATCAGTGTGGCTGAATGGAGGAGGCAAAGGGCTGAACCTGGAGGGGGAAGCTGGTCAGATGAGGTACAGCCTTATAGGCTGGTGATGGTCAGAATAGTTCACAGGCCTACACAGCATCCAAATGGATGTTGACCGTGGTGCTGAGGCAGGGGCCCCCAAGGCCCCAAATGCTCCAGGTGTTAACCCTTTGCTGATGGATTACGAGGAGCTGTGGGGTGGAGGGGTTCCTAGGTCATGAGCCAGACAAGACTTCTAATAAACCATATGGCCCTCCCAATGAATACCAGCTAAATATCATGCCAGCAAATAAGTCATATAAGGGCATTTAGATTTTATTCTAGGCACAACGGGAAGCCACTGATGGATAAAGCAATAGGGAAATAACGGCAGCAGGATGACATTTAAAAAACCCATTCTGTTTGCTCTGTGTAGATGAATGGGAGGGGCCAGAGTGTGAGGGGAGGCAGGGAGGAGACCTCTGTGCTGGTCCAGGAGAATGGGGGGCGGGGAGGGAGAAGCAGAGGATGAGGAGAGGTGGGGCCAGTTGGTGGTCTTAGCCCCTTCTGTACGGTCCCCAAGGCACACGGGAGCCCAGCCCACCGATGGGACCCCAGGCATCTCTAAGGGCTCACCAGAGGGGAATGTATAGCCCAAGCATCCCAGCCAACAACCGCACAGACAGGTAGAGGTGAGATTTCTGACCTGCAGATCCCTCTCTGGGAGTAAGAGGCCCAAGTTGAGAAATGAGAAGCTAATTGGTCTGAATGCTTCCTTACTCATTCCAAACATTCCCAGAGCTAAAGTTCAGACCCAGCTCATGTCAGATGGAGACAGCCAACCTTATTATTAAGCCAGGCATGCCTGGCTAAGGTTAAATCCTGGAAAAAGAAAAAAAACGCAGACATCTGAAGTGCTATTATCTACGAATTATAGCACCATTAAAGACGTGCAATTATTAGCCCTTCGTGTGTGTGGGTGACTGTCTATGTTCAAGTAACAAACAGTTTGTTCTTCAAGAGACAAATGTTAGCCACACTTCTATGGCTGTTAACAACCACAAGAATAAAATAAAATGTGTGATGCCTTATGTTTGCAAAACACATTACCATTGCTAATTGCCTAATATTGGCACAAGTAGGAATGCTTTCTTCAGCTAAACTGATATTAGATAAGAATTTTTTTGAAAGGTGGTGCGATTCATTGGCATTCAGAGCTATTTTACCTAGAGGAACTGCCCTCTGAGAGGCAAGCAGCTGTAGCCCCCTGATGCTGAAATGTATTTTTTCATCAAGATAATCATTACAAAGGACCTGGTGCTAATGTGCCATTTTGTCTCATCTTTGGTGAGAACTTGGGGGTCGCTAAATTAAATGGCTCCCAGAAGTCAAGGGGGAGTGGGGGCAATGATATGGCTTATTGTTAAAACAAAAAAGAGAAAAAGGGAGATGTTCTCAGAGGGCTGATGCCTTTTATCTGTTGGAAGATAGGTTTCCAGAAAGCACAGGTATTTTGCGTTTCCTGAGGATCAAGCACCGAGCATGTAAAGAATATCCTCGTGTCTCTCAAGGCTGCAGCACACAAGTTTCTGACTGGCTTAAGACAGGGGAAGAGCAGGAAAAGGGCAGGGTCCAGGTGAGGGTTCAAACAGCTCCATTGGAGATTTGAAACCACACTCCAGCCTCCATCACGAGATTCTGCGGAGTTGGGATAAGACTTTTTTGTTTTTTTTTTTTTTTTAAGGCAAACTCTTTTCTGTGGCCTGGAAAGGCACAATTTGATGGCTCTCCGTCCTCAGGGGAATGGCTTTCAGACAGTCCCCTCTACACCTGCTAATGCATGAAAAGGGGGGTGCTGTGTGAAACCTGCCCCCCCAGCCCCCCCCATCACGTTTCCAGAAAATAACATTCTATGGTGTTCACTGTAACCCAGAGAGAATCTGTGCCTTGGGGCCTGGTTGTACCACCTTAGAGCTGAGCTCAGAGCAACTCAGAGTTCCTGGGTCACCTTTCAATGGCCTCCCCGTTAAAGAATATCCTCCGGAGAGGCCAGCTGTGGTTTTCACTGAGTGGCTCCAACCAAGGTCAAGGCTGTTTGGGGGTAGTACTGGGACAAGGGTAAGAAAAGGAAAACAAGCCCTCGTCCCCAAAGGGGACAGTAGTCAGTTGAATGCTGCCCCCACACCACACACAAAGATATGTCCACATCCTAATTCCTAGAACCTGTGAATGTGACCTTATTTGAGATGTGATTAAATTAAGGATCTTGAGATAGGGGATCATCCTGGATTATCCAGGTGGGCCTCAAATCCAATGATTAGTGTCCTGATAAGAGAAAAGCAGCGGGGAGACTGGAGATAGACAGAAGAGGAGGAGGTAATGAGACCCTGGAGGCAGAAGCTGGAGGATGTGGCCGCAAATGAACATACGACTCAGCTGCCAGAAGCTGGACGAGGCAAAGACCCGATTTTCCCCTAGAACCTCTAGAATGACTGCGGCTCTACCAACGCCTTGACTTTGAACTCCTGGCCCCTGGAACTGTAAAAGAACAAATTTCTGTACTTTTAAGCCACCTAGTTTGCAGTAATGTGTTACTGCAACCGGAGGAAACTAATACACATAATCAGAAGATCTTACCCAGAGGAGCTGGGGTACTGCCTGGAGCCCAAGCTTTCTCAAGAAGGATCCATGGACCCCTAGATGCTCATCAGGGGATGGCTTTCCACCCCTGAAATCATACACAAAAATCTCTGTGACTGGGCACTTGGGCATTTTGGGGGGGGAAAGTGTCTGCTGTCATCAGCTTTCATCAGACTCTCAAAAGGGACAAGGACCCCCAAAGTACCAAACACCACAGACCTCCACGAAGGCCCAGAGCTGTCCAGGGTCACACAACTCATCACCCATTCACTCATTTATTCTTGCAATCATTCTGCAAAGATTTGTAAAGCAACTACTATGTGCCAGGAGCCCAGCTGTGTGCTAAATAAGCAGAACTAGTAGATTTCCCACTATGCACTGTGAAAAAAATAGAGAGAGACAATTCAACACCTGGAGTCTCTACCCACTAGGTCCAAATTCCCTTAAGCCTTGCCTGCTTGTTGCACCTGGAAGACTGTGGCAGGCAGGATAAGCCTCCTGGATGCTCTGAGTCAGTCATCGGCTTGACTGTGTTGCCATGGGAAACCCTCACACCCTTGCAAGTTACAGAAATTCCAATAGGGCAACCATACTCCTGACTGCCTATCTCGCCCAGAAGTGGCCCCAAATCCTTGTTTAGACCACGTGACCACATTAGTGGTGTAGAAAACAGTCCCAGAGCTAACTGCAGGTTATGCTCAAAGCCCCAAACCCAGCCTGTCCCTCCCTCTTCAGTACTCCCATTGGCCTTTGATTAGGCCTCTTAGCATTTGCCACCTCATTCCTGAAAGGAATCAATAAGCTGTTTGAGGGCAGAGGTTGAGTGTTACTTTTTTAAAAGTGTTTACTGAGGCGCCTGGGTGGCTCAGTCGGTTAAGTGTCCGACTTTGGGTCAGGTCATGATCTCCCTGCTCTTGGGTTCAAGCCCCACGTGAGGCTCTGCACTGACACCTTGGAGCCTGGAGCCTGCTTCTGATTCTGTGTCTCCCTCTCTCTCTGCCCCTCCCCTGCTCATGCTCTTTCTCAAAAATAAACATTACAAAATTTAAAAAAAAAAAAAAAAGAAAGATGACAACCAAAGAGGCATATTAGAAATGATGTGATCATTAAAAAAAAATTTTTTTTTTCATTTATTTTGAGAGGGGGAAGGGCAGAGAAAGAGGGGAAAAAGAGAAGCCCAAGCAGGCTCCACATGGTCAGAGGAGAGCTGGACACAGGGCTCGAACCCACAAACAATGAGATCACGACCTGAGCCAAAATCAAGAGTCAGATGCTTAATGACTGAGCCACCCAGGCACCCCAAGTGTCACTTTTGAATTCTCTTCTCTGAGTACCACATCTGACACCTTGGAGAGCATTTGGTAGGCATTTCCTGAATGAAGAAATGAGTCGGTGATGTGTCCCAGGTTCCCATTCCTTACACTGTGGCTGAGAAAAAACCATGAAAACTCCGTGTGGACAGACATGGGGACACGGGTGCGTGGGCGCCATGCTGCGGCACAGCAGTTGGCTGCATTTTGATGAAGATGCTCTGGAAATACAGAGAAAGAATCTAAAACGGTCTGTACCTGTGCTGTCCCGTGTGGCTCCCACTCGCCACAGGGGGCTACTTAAATTCAAATGAACTAAAAAATTTTTAAAGTTAAAAATTCAACTTCCCAGGCACACTAGCCACGTTTTAAGTACTTAATACGTGGCTAATGGCTGTCATAGCAGACGGCACAGCCATAAAACATTATCGTCAGTGCAGGAAGTTCTGGACAGCCCAGGGCTATGCCCTCTGGCCCCATATCTCCACTTCAGGAATTATATTCTAAGGAAATAATAAAGGAAGACCAAAGTATCTCGTAGAGAGGGCATCATTTAAAACAAGGGAAGGCTGGAAACATCCCAAATGCTTTTACACAGGAGACTGGCTGTGAAAGCTATATTAACAACAAAGGGAAAAATAATGGCCCCTCACATTTGTGTTTGTGTACGCACTCAACAAATATTTACTGGGCACCTACTGTGCACCAGGCCAAATGAGGCAGAAAGGATCTCTATCTTTGTGGTTCTTTCATTCCAGAGCGTGGGAGGCAGATGATAAAAGTCCACGAATGCATAAAGAAGATTATTTCGAAATGTGTTAAGTATCATCAAAGAAATAAAAAACCCTGAAACCACAGACGGTGATGGGGAGGGGGGAGGGTGCTATCAACAAAGGGTTCTCATGTGCCTGGGGTCCCTAACCCTGTGAAGACAACTTAGCTTCTCTCAGAGCATTTGGATTAAAGTTACGACCCAGGAATATGCACACACAAGTGTTTCGTGGAAGCAGCCAGGGAAATGGCCGGTGTAGGCCAATGACATTTCCATAAGAACACCTGTACGGGGGGAGCAACAGACGTTAGAAGAGAATCCAGACGCCTTGTGTTTAAGCCACATTCAGCAAGTATGGTTTTGGTTTGTTTGCTTTTGTAACACACTCAAAGCTCACGCTTTCAAAAAAGAAGCTTCAGCTAAGTTAGGGGCACACGGATATATTTATGGGGGACAAGGGGACCACCTAGGGATGGTGCTGGTCACACTCGAGAGCCACCTTGTACCTCCTAGGTTACCCATCCTGAGCAGAATTAGTTATTTTCTCTTCCACGTCTCCGTCCGCTTTTATTCCTAATGCAGAAATGGTTCCTGGACATGGAATTATAGTTAGCATCTGAATCCTGGGTCTGTCTGCTTTAAGTATTTTTGGATGGAGTATCTGAGGCTGATGGAAGCTGGCATATAAATACCCCAGGTGCCTTGCCCCACAGGTAGGATAATTCTGAGATGTGTGTTCTATGCTGGCTGGAAATAAGCTGTGGTCACCCACTGGTAGCTGGCTTGCTCACACATTCCTCATTGGTTCTCTTCCCTTCCTTAAGTCGTGTCTCCACTCCTCTACCTTCACCTCCCATGTAAATTTCTAGCACTCAAATTCTTTTTTTTTTTTTTTTGAGAGAGAGAGAGAGAGAGAGAGAGAGAGAAGGAACACAAGCAGGGGAGGGACAGAGAGAGAGGGAGACACAGAATCTGAAGCAGGCTCCAGGCTCCGAGCTGTCAGCACAGACAGAGATCATGACCTGAACCGAAGTTGGATGCCCAACCGACCAAGCCACCTGGGCACGCCCCTAGCACTCAAATTCTTGCTCAGAGTCTGCTTCTGGGGGCCTCAACCTAAGACTAGGTTAGGTCAGACACCTACCCTCTGTAGGGCTGTTATGAGGATTTAAAGACAAGAATAGGTATGTATCATAAACCCAGACTGGCACCCAGTAGGCACTTGGCAAATCGGACGTCCTTCCACGGGGGCTGCTCCCTGCTCAGGTTTTCTACCCGCTCCCAGCACTGCCTTGCCCATCAAGCCCTGTAGGGCCTTCCTAGGCTGCCTATGTCCTGCTTTACTATTTCCCCAACAGCTGTTTGGGTAATTACAGATTCTAATTATAACTCATCTTTGTGATTTGGATAAATCCATTAGAGCCACCTTCAACAAACCTCCATTGCTCTTCTTGTCTTGAACGTGTTAACCCTGCTCTGCCGTGAAGAAGAGGCAGGCAAATAGGTGTGCTTGTTAATGAGTGGGCTGTGAACAGGAAGCTTTTCATAACAGAATCTCATTAAGAATCACCACCTAGCGCCCGGGTCTCAAATTAAAGAGCGCGTCAGAACCTTTGGCGGGGTGGGGGTGGGGGAGCTTGTTAGGAATGCATATTCCCAGGCCCTTCCTGCAGAGGTTCTGATACAGAAATCTGGACAGCGCTCAGGCATTCGCATTTCAACAACTTCCCCAAGGGATCCCCCACAGCACACACTCAGAAACACCCGGTCCTTTTGTTCCTTACTTGCGATGACACTCACTGGCCCAGTGCTTGGCTCCCAGTGACCCCCCCATCCATTCAGCATCTCTCAGCGCACACCTCTGTCCCAGCCACAAAGCTGGGAACCGGGGCCACCATGAAGATTTGCCAAATGAGAGCAGGGTCCTACCTGCTACTTTCAGCACCTTGGAGGCCTGCTCTAAACACACAGTAGGTCCTTTGTGAAGACTTACAGAATGCCAGGGCCTTCCTAATGTAAGGGGCAGATGGTTCATGCCTCCACGGGAATTGAGGGGCCACCTCATTGAGGACCCCATAGTTTGATGGTGACTCCAAGACCCCAGGGTCTTACACACAAAATCAGCGTGCAGCCCACTTGTATCCTACCCTTTACCCTTTTCCCACAAGCAAAAAAGGTTCTGGCCCTCTCTCCCGAACCCTGTCAGCCTCCTAAGCCTGAGAGTGACCTCTGACCTCTAGGGCTTTCCACCCAGTGTACCACCTGGCTACACAAGGGAGGACGGAGTGGGTGGAGGGACATAATACAACCTCAGTTGCGGCTGCATGAACCTGACCTACATACTTGTCCAGGGGAAAAAACGTCACAATGTGTAGTTCTTTGGGTTGACTACTTAAAGTGCCTACTATGCGCCCGAACTCTCAGGAGTGCCGAAGTGACTAAGCTAATAAGTCCACTTATGAATCGGAATGAGCGTTTTCCTCCCACTGGTCAGTGTTTAACAAGAACAGAAATCAAATCGAGTGAGTCATGTTTCAGCACAGAATTGCAGCCTCCACCTTCCGTTCATCCAGGTCAGACAGACCCTGACTCATTTACTAGAAATATCCAGCAGGAGCACGAGCACTTACATGTTCATATGTTTATGGTGTGTGTTTCTGAGAATGGAGAGCCAGGAAGCTTCTCCGTGTATTTTATAAAGTTAACATAAACTTAAACCATATGCAGTGAGGGGCGCCTGAGTGGCTCAGTCTGTTAAGTGTCTGACTCTTGATTTTGGCTCATGATCTCACGGTTCCTGAGATGCAGCCCCATGTGGGGCTCAGCACTGGCAGTGAGAAGACTGCTGGGGATTCTCTTTCTCCCTCTTTCTCTGTCCCTCCCCTGCTCATGAGTGTACTTGTGTGCTCTCTCTCTCAAAATAAACAACCATTTAAAAAAAGAAAACAAGGGGTGCCTGGGTGGCTCAGTCGGTTAAGCGTCCGACTTCAGCTCAGGTCACAATCTCGTGGTCCGTGAGTTCGAGCCCCGCGTTGGGCTCTGGGCTGATGGCTCAGAGCCTAGAGCCTGCTTCCGATTCTGTGTCTCCCTCTCTCTCTGCCCCTCCCCCATTCATGCTCTGTCTCTCTCTGTCTCAAAAATAAATAAACTTAAAAAAAAAAGCTGCTGAGGATTCAACTCAGTTTGAAAGAAAGAAAGAAAGAAAGAAAGAAAGAAAGAAAGAAAGAAAGAAAGAAAGAAAGAAAGAAAGAAAACAAGAAAACCATATGCAGTGATATCTCCTAAAAATTATAATAAATCTTGACTAAGGGGATAGTTCATTCTAATAATAAAATATGGCTCAATATTAGGCAAAGAATATAGTTCAATCACACTGATAGATCCTAGGAGATAAACAAATGATTTTCTCTGTACATGACAAAAGATATTTTCATAATTTGCTCTAACATTTGAAAACCCAAGAGCATAGGACATTTTCTTACTGTTGTGGGCAGTGTGTCTCTAACTAATAATCAACATCATACTTAATGATGTAACTGTTGAGATATTCCCACTACATTCTAGTACAAGGAAAAGCGACCCAGCACCATTACTTGTCAACATTATTCTGGAAGTTGTAGCCGATACAATGAGAAAAGGATGAACGGATAGATAGGTGGAAGCAAGACAAGTATTGGAGAGAAGGGGCCCAAGTCGTGAATCTACTCTGGTGGTGACCATCCAATCCAGAAAAGCCAAAACTGTGAGGAAATGGGTGCTCCTGAACACTGATTATTAGAGTATAAATTGTGCAGCATTTTCAAGTGTAGCATTTAAACAACAAGCATCAAAAGCAAAAGGCTTTTTCACACCTTTTAATCTAGTAATTGCCCATCTAGAAACGTGTCTTCCTCAGAATGCCACTTCCTCAGAAATAATCTGAGATGCATGGGCAAATGTCCTGTTCAAGCACCCCAATCATTTTGCTATTTACAAAAGTAAAAAAGGAGAAACAACTTAAATGTCCAGCAAAATGTCCAGTAAATAAATAATCTTCCCTAAAAGTTGGATAAAATCTAAAACAGTACTTTAAGATGGTATTTTAGATAAGCAAGACTTACTGCAAGAAAGAAGGCATCACATCCTACTAAATGAAGAAGGGAACGGTACAAAGAGTGTGCTCCCTATAACCAGATTTTCTAACTAATAGCTCTAAGCATAGAACAGACTAGAAAGACTCCCACACAAACGTAGAAACTTACTATCTTGGTGTTTTGGGTTACCTTTTCTTCATGCTTATGAGTAAGTAGAAAAGTATTTAGAAAATACAATGTGCTATTTAAAGATTAATTAACCAACACTTACGAGCAGTAAGTGTGGCGTGCCATACTTGGTAAGGACATGCTTGTATCTCACAGGCCGCACCTGCCATGGGTACCCACTGCCAGAAACGGCAAGGCCCGTCCATGGACCAGTGACAGGCTAACAGCTTTTTATGTATTATGGCTGATTTGGACCATGTATATCTGTGAAGAGAAACCACAGGTACACAACCATGAAACAGACTGTTTTGTGCCCTGAGCTCCGGACAAAACCTAACTCAATGGCCGAATCTCTGAGAAACCCTCATTCGCTGAGGAGTAATGAGAAATGAGCAGTTTTTGCGAAGCTGACCTTGTGGTTCAAACCTGGCAGGTGAGGGCAAATGCCAGAGCTCCAGAGAGCCCAGCCCACAGGGTAAGGACGCGTTCGGCCCAGGTGAGCGGATGAGACAGCTGTGATTCACCACACACTCCACTTCCCTACCTCCCAGGGAAGAGGCCAGAACAGGCATGAGAATGAAAACTTAACCACTGGCGTGGGCTGACAAGTGTAGTCGGCCAGTTGTCAAGGCTGACGGCAGAGTGGTTCTCATCTCAAGCCCAGAGGAAGGAGGAGACAGAGGGGCTACTGACCTGGGCGTCCAGGTGGAGGCCCGGTGGTGGGTGGGAGGAGGTGGGGTGCAGCCCAGGGTCAGCTCGGCTGGTCCCGCCCCTCCCCTAGGCACCGCCCAGGCTGGGGCAGCTGACTCAACTCTGATGCAGAAAGAAGGCAGTGGAGGCTGCCAGCTGTTGCTGAGAAAAGTCCAGAGCTTTTCCTGTGCTTTAAACCACAGAAACAACTCCACACCTCCTTCTGCCCTCACTCTGGCAACAAATCTTCCCTTACCGATGGGCCTCCCCTCCCTCTCTTTCCCCTGGACCTCTGTGCCCTCTGCCCTAGGTGCTTGGATTAGGGAAGCAACGTGGCAGCTACGTGACTGGGAACACATCTCATCCCCTCTTGGTTCTCTCATCTATAAAGGAGGACCGACAGTAGCACCCGCTTTACAGTGCCTGGCACCTAACAAGCTCTCAGTAATGTTAGACTTTATTATTTTAACCCGATGCTGCCTCTTCACCATGTGTACTGTTTTCGTTTGGCTTCTCCAAAAGCAGGTCCTCAGGCAGGGACTTAGGTGGGAGTTGATGATTTGGGAGGTGATCCTGGGAGGCACCATGAGGAAGTGGGGAGAAAAGCCCAAAGAAGCCTCGATAAGAGGGTTACACTATGGGTAATTGGGGCTCAGCCTTGCTGGGAACCCTCTGAGAGGCTCTGAGCACACCCCAAAGCTGTCCCACCAAGGAGGCAAGGACAACGGGTGTTTTAGCCACCAATTCCCACCCTTCATTGGCAGAGGGTTGCTCCTGGGGTGTTAACTCCCAATACTTCCACCAGTCCACCCGGCTGCGGGCTGAAATGCCCCCATGGCCAGAGGACATGCAGGGCAGATATGCAGGAGTATGTGGGAGGGGACCAAGGACAGGGCCAGGTCACTGACAGCACCTGTCATCGGGAGTGAGAGGTGTTGGGCAGTGTTGATTATGCTAAAATCTACCAGGAATTTCAGGGCTTATTGGGTCAGCTGGTCTTCCTTAGTAATACATTAATTTGTTCATTTCTTCCATCTCTTGTTCAGCCATTCACCAAGCAGCTACGGAGCACCTCCTGCCTGCTGTGTGCCAGATGTTGCAAGAGTCAGAGGAAAGAGTTTGGTCTGAAAGGCAGAGAAGGTCAGGAGGGGAAGTCCAGGCACTCAAGGGACCAGCACAAGCTTCCTCCGGGAGAGAGGGAAACTTCGTCATGCCGAGGAGGGAGCAAGTGGGGTGGCCTGGCTGGACCTGGCACCCTCGGAAAAAAACGAGGTGGAGACAAGGAGAGTCAAGTGGGTTAAGGGTGTCCTGGGGGACTCCTACTCTCATGGGAAGGCGCTAATGTGCTGGGTGCAAGGTCAACACTCAGTCCATTGTGAAGGTTAGAATTAGACTGTGATCTGTAAACAATGGAGAGCCATCTTTAATTTCTAAAGAGAGACGTGGTGAGTATTTGAGGAAGCCGCTGTGGTGGGCTGAATAAGGATGCCTCACCAAGGCTACCTACATCCTTATCTTGGGAATATGTTACCTTGCAGGGCAAAAGGGACTTTGCAGAGGTGATTAAACTCAGGATCTCAGGATAGGGAGATGGTCCTAGATTATCTGGGTGGGGCTGATGTAATCATGGAGATCCCTAGAGGAGGGAGGCAGGAGGGTCAGAAGTCATGGAAGAGAAGGCAATGTGATGATGGAGGAAGAGACTGGAGGGGTACAGCCACAAGCCAAGGAATGCCAGCAGCTTTTAGAAGCTGGAAGAGGCAAGCAACAGATTCTCCCACGGAGCTTCCAGAAGGTACCAGCCCTGCTGAGCCTTGTCTGTAGCTCTGTAAATCTCACTCTGGATTTCTGCCATCTGCAACTGTGAGAGAATGCGTGTGTGTGTGTGTGCGGCTTTAAGCCACGAAGTTACAACGGCAACACGAAAACCACCACAGTGGCTCTGGGGACAGCAGGGAAAATGGATGACGCTGAGAGAGCAGCAGGAGAGTAAAGGGCCACTGCCAGGTCACAGGGGATGGTGCCCTAAGGGTGGGGCCACAGCGGCAGGCATGAGGGAGTGACGGATTAAAGAGGAATTGCCAGGTCAGAACCCCCAGAACTTGGCAGAGGCGGGAGTGGAGTGAGGAGGGGGCGAAGCTTTGCTCAGGTTTCTGGTTTGAGTGATGGAGCAGAATATGATGGGGGAAGAAGGCAAGCCTGAGCTCCAGGCCCTCTTGCCTCCCAGGGTCAAGGCAGTGCTGACCCTGCATCTCCATGACAGCTGCCTTTCTCCACGGGCTGACCCTCAACAAGGCTAGCGTGTGCCAGTGAGCTAATCCCGACAACCCACCTCGTCAAGAGGGGCAAGAGAGCCACCTAGGGGGCTGTAGGGGCCATCTGGATGTTGCCTTGGTGACCAGGGAAGGAAGGGAAATCGAGCCGGGTGGGCAGGAAGAGAGGCCAGCAGCGCCCCCTGCCTCCTAGCTTTGGAATTGGTGCCGCCTTAGCAGGGGAGGAGCCCACTCCACCTGTGGATTTGAGGTCCATGTCCCGCCAGGGATGGGGAAGGCCACCTGCTGGGATCCACACAGACTCACAACAGGCTGGCAGCCACCACTGCAGGTTTGGAGTCACCCCTCCCCCATCCTTGTCCCTATCCCTCCACCTACAGTCTGCACAGACACAATGGGGCCAGCGGGCCACTACTGGGCTCCAGTTCTGTCCTCCATCAGTCGAAACTGCTCCAAAAGAGGGACGTGGCACTGCTGTGAAGTGCTGATGGCACAAAATTGGAGGATAATAAATAAAAAGGAAGCACCCAGGAGAGGAGCCGAAAAGGAGACGCCAGCATTTATACAACTACGCCCAGAACTGTGAAACCCCCCCCCATTGGGGGTGGGAGGGAGGTGGGCCAGGAAGCCGTGGGGGAAAATGCAAAGGCCTTCTGCAGCCCAGAATAGTCCCCCCTGGGAAGAATGAACTGCCAGAGTCTCATTAGACAATGATAGGAAGTCAAACCCAAGTGGGTACAGGACTCCCCCCATCTCTAGACCAGGAGGACTTGAAAGCTTACAACCTTCCCGGAAGACAAGGCAGGGTGGAAGGGTTAACACCATCTGAGATGCCCCTGCATGCCTGGACCAGCGCTAGCTCCAGAGGGTGCAGGCTGGATAGAGCCGGATGGATGCTCTCAAGGAGCTCACAGGCCGCTGGGGGCACAGATGTGGAAATAAATGAGTGCAGCGAAGTCCTGGGGGACATCTGATGAAAATCTAGATGGCATATGGTGGGCACTGGGGCCGCTCTGGCAGAGGGGTCTGTTCCACCTGGATGATTCAGAAAGTCTTCTTGAACAGGCGACTCTTTTTGTTTGTTTAATTGAGGTGAAATTCACATAACATAAAATTAACCATCTTAAAGTGAACTATTCAATGGCATTTGGTATATTCCTAATGTTGTACAATCACCACCGCTATGTAGTTCCAAAACATTTCATCACCCCATAAGGAAGTTTTAGACCCACTGGGTGGCCCCCATTCCCCCTACCCCTAAGTCTCTGGAAGCCATCAATCTGTTTTTTGTCTCTATGGATTTACCTTTCCTGGCTATTCCATATAAATGGAATCCATACAGCATATGGCTGCTTGTGTTTGCTTTTATTCACTTAGAGTAATATTTTTGAGGTTCCCCTGCATCGTAGCATGCATGTGTCAATACTTCATTCCTTTTTATGGCTGAATAATAGAAGAGGTGATTCTTGAGCTGATCTTGAAGAATGAGTAGGTGTGTGCAAGCCAGGGAGACAAAGGCGGAATGGTGTTCCTGGGAGGGGGGGATGCTGGCAAAGGCACGGAAGCATGGAACATTAAGGTCTCCTCTGGGGACCTCACAGAGGTCAGGATGGCCAGAGGGCTGCAGGGCAGCCAAAGACGAGACTGGACTCTAGGAAGGGCCTAGCAGGTTAAGGGGGCTCTGTGCTTGGCTAACGGGAGCCACAGAAGGCAAACCAGGGCGCAATATGACTAGATCTGCATTTTAGAAAAGATGTTCTGGCTGCCGTTTGGACCAGCAGAGAGATGAATTGGATGCTCCTGGGAGGTGTTTGGGTCAGGACTAATTTTGGAGCCATAGGGACACAGAGGAGGGAGCAGCTGAAACCCGACAGGCTTGGCCCACCCACCTTGGGTAACAGATATATAGGAATCTTGGATAAGTTCCAGGAAGAGATGCCTTGAGGGTGGAAATGGGGGAGATGGGCTATCAGCTCTGATGGGTGAATTAAGTTTTAGGGTTCTGTGGGTCATTCAGGCAGACCCCTCCAGCAGCAGCTGGTGGTACCTCAGACTAGGCCAGGAGAGGTGTCTGGGCTGAAGAGGAAGGTTTAGGAATCTTGCTTCATGTAATTTTTACAGCAGTCTACGTCAGAGAATGGGTATGCGCCCATTCTAAAGATGGAGAAACGGAGACTCCCAGAGATGAAGCCACACACCTAAGGCCACGTAGCTGATTAAGTTCCGGAGTCAGGGTTTGAATCCGTGCTTGGCTGGTTCCAAAGCCTCAGAGCTTTCCGTTAAGCCAAACAGCTTAAATTCTCTCCTTGCACCTTCTATCCCTCTCCCCAAATCCTAAATTCACCCAGCACTTCCATGGGAAAAGGAATATGGGCCTGAACGTGCCACAGAGCAGCCATTCTGCCATCTTGATGTTCCACAGCAGGGGGCCGAGAGGGGAGAGGGAGGGAGGGGGGGCGTTGTTTTCCAAGTAAACACTTAAAATTCCTGAGGATGCCCTGGAGATACTGCTGAACCTGAATTAGACCCTAGCATCCACAGGGTGCAGCGGCCTCAGGTAAGGTAGCGGGGGAGCTGTCCCCAGGGCGGGGAGCTGGCACCGCGTGTGTCTTTTGGCAACACTTAAGGGCCCCCTCCAGCCTCTCAAGGTAATGGCATCAGCTGATCCCTCTCACATCACGTGGCCCAGCTTATGGTGCCACGGTGGGAAGGAAGATGCAAGTTAACAATTTCACGGGCAAATGTGGGGCTTTGGGGAGCTTCTTAACTGGCAAGAATCAACCAACCCCAGAGGCAAATGAAATCCAGGCAAGAGAAAAACTACCCAAAGCAAGTAACTCGGGGATGTGATCAGATGTCATTCTAAGCAAGAGAGGCGATGGAGGAACCGTTATTTTAATGAAACGAAAACAGCACCTTCTCAGAATGTTTCTTTAAACGAGTCCAGCTTGCATTCTCAAGGCCAAACCGCCTGAGCTGCTGAGGACAAGGCTTGGAGCTGTACCACGTTGTCGTAAAACTTGTGTCTGTGTAATTCAGTGTGACTCAGCCACTCTTTTTCACAGAAAGCCTGATGTCCAGAGGTCATTACACATCACTGGCTCGAAATTGGGAGCTCTGTGCCAAGATGGCCCACTGTGCTCTGAGCCGCCTCCTCTCCCGCCCCGCACTCAGCCCACCTCCCTGCTATTATGATTCTCCCTTCTCCACACACAATAGCTCCGTACAGTGTTCTGTCCCTTCTGAATGTAGGGAATATTGTGCTTCTTTCTGCTTTCACTGGGCTCATCGGGTGGCTAGAGAACATGTGACTGCCAGTTTTTCAGGCTCAGGTTCCTTTTCTTGGCATGCAGATATCATGTTCTGCAGCTGGATAATGTGTGGGGAAGTACTTTCAAAACCGGTATCCAGAACATTGTAGTTTTCATCCAGACAATTACTTTTTGTGTTTCTGGGAAAGCACGTTTTGTGACACGAGAAAAAACGAGAAGGAAAAATTCTCATTTAGTACAGAACATTACTTATTCCTAGGTGTTATAAACCGGTATTTTTGCCTACTCAGCACCCATTTTCCATCCTCCTAGGAATGCACAATTATTTTCTGGAGTGGGGGAGGGGAAGTATGTTTCTCCCGATTCCAGATTGGTTACATGGCAAGTGTTGCCAATCAGTGTATTCTACTTCCTTGGACACAGGGATTGGGTTAGGTATACCCAGCTGATGTAAGGTTGATGAACTGTCCATTTTATTGAATCCTTTAAGGAAGACCTATCCTTTTCCTACGGCAATTGCTAGCTGTACGGTTCATTTAAGGCTGGAGCTGCTGGGGGCTACCATGTGAGAAATGAAGCCAAACTAAGATATGAAAAGAAAAGTGACTAAATCCTGAAGGTAAGATCTGTGCTCCTGGAACCAGCCATACCTGAAACCTGTGTATGGCTATACTGTTTAGTTATGGGAGCCATCCTGAGTTGGGTTTCTGTACTTACAAGCAAAAGGATCCTGATTCCTGTAACCTGACACTATATTTTGTACAAAGGAGGTTTCAGAATTTCTCTTTTCATTTTTTAAATGTTTACTTATTTTTGAGAGAGAGAGAGAGAGACAGAGACAGAGACAGAGACAGAGAGAGACAGAGCATGAGTGGGATAGGGGCAGAAGGAGAGGGAGACACAGAATCCGAAGCAGGCTCCAGGCTCTGAGCTGTCATCAGAGAGCCCAACATAGGGCATGAACCCACAAGCCGTGAGATGATGACCTCAGCTAAAGTCGGACACTTGACTAAGCCACCCAGGCGCCCCTCATTTAATCTACTTGCAAATCTTGCTGGATCTGCCTTCAGAATATATCCCAAATCTTACCACTTCTCATCACCTACACTGCTACCATCAAGGTGCAAGCCACCAAGGCCTCTCACTTAAACTACTGGTTTCACCATTTCCCTGCTTATCCCTCATAGCTGATTCTCCACTTAGGCAGGCAGAAAGATCTTTCTGCAGTTTCACTCAGACCAGGTCACTCTTCTCAGAACCATTCAATGGCTCCCACCCCACTTTGGATAAAATCCAAAGGCCTTCCATCTGGCCGGCTCCCTGTCTGACTCCTCTTCCATTACCCCCTCTTCTCTCCCTGAGCCCTGGGCAGGCTGGCCTCCTGGCTGGTCCTTGCTTGCGTCAAGGACATTCTCACCTCAGGGCCTTTGCACCTGCCTCTCCCTGTCTGCAACACTCTTCTTCCCATATTTTCCTGCCTCTCTCTTTGCTCAAATTCCACCTCTTCAAGGCCTCCCTTTACCATCCCATCTAAAACAGCCCCCTCACTCTCACCCCCTGGCCTTACTTTATCCTGTCGCCTTTTCTACCACCTGACATTACATGTATTTCCATTTGTACACTGCCTGTGTTCCCCCACTGGACTGTAAGTTTCATGAGGACAGGGCCCAGCACAGTGCCAGGCATGTCGCAGGCACTTGGTAAACATTTGTTGAGAGTCCGAGTGAGGGCTGAGCAGGTAATGAATGAGCTTGGGCGATGCGCAGCTTCTTTGGCTCATCCATTTTCCCATGTGTGAAGGAAGCGACGGGACAAGATGTATGGCTTTCAAAGTACATTTCAACTTCAGGCTGAGTGGGGGTGGGGGGCACTTCGGAGCTGCCTCCCTGCTTCAATAGAGCAGCTCAACGTTTATTTTTAGACACTGGGGTTCCACAGAAGAAGCAAAGGCATACTGCTGTTAAGAGGTGGCTCCGATGGTCTTCTAGGTGACTTCAAGGCTAAGCTTGCAACCTTCCTCCCCCTCACATCATTCTGGCACTTTTCACATTGACTCTTAGCAGAAGAGCCTTGTGGTCTTTCTCCCTTTGCCTTAAATCCTGAAAAGTCTGAGCAGATTCTCTTTCTCTTCATTAAAGAAGCACAGAGGGGTTACTGTCCTCTGGCACCAATATATTATCTGGTCAGTACTGCCCTGGAAGACCCCAGCAGAGCGGTCCCCATGCTCTGCATGTTTAAGGGAAATCCCCTCCCTCCTCCTCACTTGGCAACAAATCTCTCCTTTTTCTTTTACCGCATGCAATTTAGAGAAACTGGCAGATTTTCTCTAAAACTACGGAGATGTTAAGTTTTAACAGGAAGGGAAAATCGATGCGTGTATGAGGCTAATTAAAAAAGCTCTCAGTAGGACTGTGCTTTTGTCCTATTCTTGCACCTTCTCTTGGAGCCAAAATTTTCCTCCGTAGACTCAGCATATTGAGAGATTCACCTGGGGGAGAAAAAGGCTCAGAGTAAACCTCAGACAGTAACCCTCCAGTGGACCTTCCCCAGGAAAGGGGCTCTGAGACCTCTCTTCTCTTTGAAAACTGGCTTAGAAAGTTGATAGAAGAGACAAGAAAAATTGGTAGCCAAGGCTTATGTAATCTGAGCAATACTGATTCAGGCAGCTCCACTGCAGGATTCCTACCTGTAGGGGCAGGAGGAGAGATGGAAGGCAGGAAAGAGAAGACATGGGTGTGGCAGGGGAGTGGCCTCGATGCCTTTAATTAACCGCAATTCCCAGGCAGGTCTTTTAATCTGCAGAGTACAAAGGAGCTTCTGAAGGTGAGTTAGCAGCCAGTCTTGCCTGAGACTCAACAATGGAGACCTCAATGGAGCCCTGGTTCCAAATCAGGAAGGTTCTCTCCAGCACACTGCACTGCCTCTCAGGACTTCTAGTCAGAGTCAGAGAAGCCAAGGGCGAAGAGACTCAGGAGGGACGGTGTGGGCAACGGTCAGGTGCGGCAGAAAGATCAAGAAGGACATCACCTTAAACCTCACCACTGGGTTGGCAAACTGGGGGCCCCTGCAAGGGCAGTTTCAGTGAAGTGATAGGGGCCCCTTGCCTTGGGCTCGACCCTTGTGTGGGGAAGACAGTGCAAGGTGGTTTCTCTGACATGCAAATCTGACCACTCTTTCTCTGCTGGAAACCCTTCACTGGTGTCCCTTGGCCAGCCTTCCAATCTGGCCCACAGGGTCTCCTGTGACCACCCACTGTCACCTCCCTCCTCAAACGGATGCTCTATTGCTGCCGTTCTGCCCGGGTCTCTCCGCTCTCCATGCTGTGTCTTGCCTTTGTCCCTGAGGCTCCCTCTGCCACGAACGCCCTTCCCCCAGCTCCTCCCCAGACTCTGTTCCTTCATCGGGTCCTCTCGTTCTTGCCGCAAGCGTGCAAATGAGTGTTCTCTGAGGCCTCAAGTGCTAGCAAATCTAGACCAAAAGTTAATGAGGGTGATAACGAAGTTCACTAACATTTACCCAGCACCTCCTCTGTGCTAGACTCTGGTCTAAGTATTCCTCGTGCAATAACTCACTCCTCCCATCCCATATGGTAAGGCCACGTCAGCCCACAGGAGAGAAGCCAAGGCACAGAAGGGGTAAGGAGCTGAGGGTATAACAGGACAGCGGTGGCGTAGCCACAGGGAGTGTTAGGGACTGAATGTTCAAAATTCATACGTTGAATATGTTGAAGCCCTAACCCCAGTGTATTTGGAGACAGGGCATTTAAAGAGGTAATTAAGGTTAAGTGAGATCATAAAGATGGGGTCCTGATCTGACCGGATGAGTGTACCTGTAAGAGGAGACACCAGTGGGCTCTCTTCCTCCACGCCCCGCCACACTCTTACCTGGACCACCCCCTCCACCATCTATCTGATGCCCAGGAAGAGAGCTCTCACCAAACACCAAACTGGCTGAAGCCTTGATCTTGGACTTCTATCCTCTAGAACTGTGAGAAAAATTAATTTCTGTTGTTTAAGCCACCCGGGCTATGGCTTTTCATTATGGTGGCCCAAGCTAATTTAGGGAGCAACAAAAACAGAGTGTTCCAGGCAGTTCTTTCCAACGGGGTAATCTTTCAGCTGAGGCCTGCAGGGGGTGGTCATAGGAATACCTGGTGGTGGGGAGACCAATCCAGGCAGAGGAAGTAGCAAGTGCAAAGATCCTGCGGCAGGAACCGTGCCTGCAGAGTGGAGAAACGGAAGTGCAGTGAACAAAGGAGGCTGGTGCTGGGAGGGTCTGGGGAGGCAGGCACGGGGCAGAGCGTGGAGGGCCTCTTCGGCCAGGAAACAGGATCTGGATTTTATTCTAAGTGCCCCCCACTGGCCTGCACCAATCTTACAAGGAGACCAAGGAGGACAGTGCCTAGAGGAGTGGCGTAAGAGAGAAGTTCACAGAACAAACATCTCTCCCTGGCACACAGGCCACTCACTGCACACAGCCATGGAGGCCGTGTTCCACACAACTCCATGGGAGCAGTTCACCAGGGCTCTGTTGTAAATGTAGCCCCTCAGGCTGTGTAACCCAGTGACCCTGCTCATCCAGCCCTCCAATTTGCTTCTAAGAACAAGCGTTCTCAAAGTGGTTCTGTTTTATAATTAAATTCCAGCAACCTGCTCCCCTTAACTGCATTAAATTACCAGGCCATCTGCTACCTGGGAACAGAGGAGCAAGGAAACAGCCTGGGTTGGGGGAAGCAGAGTCCCCAGGAGAGGTCTAGGCACCACCTCCTAAAGGCATTCCTCCTTATGCACATCCAATCGCTCCCGCCCAGAAGCACAGGGAGGGAGAGAAAAAAACAATCTGGAGAGTGCGGGCAGGTTTATTGACAATTCTGGTTGATGTGCAGACACCTGGGAATGGGTATGAGATGAAAAATAGGAACCTGTAGTTCCCATGGGCTCAGCTGTCTCCTGGAGGTGAGTATCTCAAGCCCTGGGTATGATTCTGTTCCGTCAGGGTAGTTCTGACAACGAAACCACTTTCCAATCCAACACCTGGGTGAGGTGTGGCTTCACTATGCAGATTGGAGGCCACAGGACACCGTCAGTGTCTCAGTATCCACTGAGCCCATGTGCTGCACCAGGATGGGGTCAGTGCTGGGCTTCATTAGAAGGGAAAGCATGTTTCAGAGGGAACAGAAGAGCATGGTGGGGGGTGGCACTTGAGATGCCTCTGGAAGGAAAGACAAATGCAACAGATTCCTCAAATATTTGACTATGGAAGACACTGAGTCCCAAAGATAATAAAGTCTCAGCATGCCGCTTACAAAGGGCTCACATTCCGCCAAGGGAGCAGGACCATGTTCAAGTACCAAGTACCATAAGAGCCGGCAGTACATCTGTTAACAGAATGATGCCCAAATGCCACGGAGTGAAAGAGATATGAAAGAGTAATTCTGTCTGGGAAACATAAGGGATGCTATGGACAGGAGCAAACATTTGACATGTCCCCAGAGGACTAATCCAATCCCTGTAAAAAGACAGGTGGGGTGGGGTACCTGGGTGGCTCAGTCGGTTAAGCGGCCGACTCTCGATTTCGGCTAACAGTTTCTGAGTTCGAGCCCCACATCGGGCTCTGTGCTGATAGTGCGGCGTCTGCTTGGGATTCTCTTTCTCCCTCTCTGCCTCTTCCCTGCTCATGCGCGCTCTCTCTCTCTCAAAATAAATAAACTTAAAAAAAAAAAAAAAAAGGTTGGGTAAGTGGAATAATGGGCCTCTAAAGATACCCATGGTCTAAGCCCTGGAACCTGTGGATATCTGACTTTACAAGGCAAAAGAGACTTTGCAGGTGTAATTAAATGAAGGATCCTAAGATGAGGAAATTATCCAGGTGAGTTCAGTGTAATCATAAGGGTCCTTATAACAGGAAGGCAGGAGGGGGAGAGTTAGGGAGAGAGAGAGATAGGATGTTGGAAGCAGTAGTCAAAGCAAAGCCACTTGGGAAAGACGGATCATTGCTGGCTTTGAAGATGGAAGAAGGTGCCACCAGCCAAGGAATGTAGGAGCCTCTGAAAGCTAGAAGAGGCAAGAAACAGATTTCCTCCTGGAGTCTGCAGAAGGAACACAGCCCTGCTACCCCTCACTTTTAGCCCATTAAGACCCACCTCAGACTTCTGACCTCCAGAATTGTTAAGATGATAAATTTGTGTTATTTTAAGCCATGGAGTTTGCAGTGATTGGTTACAGCAGCCACAGAAAACTACTACCGTGGGGAAGGGCATTCCAGACAGGAAGAACTGTGCACACAGAAGCACAGAGGCCTAATAGGTACAGCTGGGTTTAGAAAACCAAGCGGGGGACTTGGCCACATAGTACATGCAGGTTACATGCTGGAGAGGATGTTGAAGAGTAGTGGGGGCCTTTGAGGCCATGACTGAGATCTGGGAACATGCTGTGTAGACATTAGGGAGGACACCAGGGATGTTTAAGCCTGGTTAGGTGGGTGGGGGTGTTGGGGGGGGATGATCAGATCTATCTTTGAAAAAGACAACTCTAGTGGTGGTAGGGAAAATAGTCTGAAGGAAAAATGAGAAGAAAAGAACTAAATTAGCACCAGGAACCCCAACACCCATAACTTGTGGGTCATGGCTCACATCCAGCAGAAGTCTTGCTCCTGACAGGCTGTGGAGGCCAGGCCACAGCCCTGCAGTGATGTCCACCTGCCCCCGTCCCTGTCCTCCCAGTCCAGGGCTACCAGGGTTGTGGTCCCCCTGAGGCTCTGTGGGGGGAGAGTGCTGCGATGGATTAGTCATGTCTGCTCTGGGCCTGAGTGAAGTCCAACGTGGGCCAGGATGTGACCCCCTTCTTGTGGCTTCCTTACACCTACCATAAAGTCCACAAAACTTCCTGGAGTGAAGGGGAGTTCTTGAGAGAGAAAGAAGGGGGTGGGTTCTGGATCCTGAGACCGAGGAGGTATTGGCAAATGAGGAAGCAAACGCAGACACTTGGAGAAAATCACGGAGCAGCCACTGACCCTGAACGGGGGTAGGACTGGGGACAGCAGCTTTCAGTGGACACTGGGCTACACAAAATGGGATTCTGGGAAAGGTTTAAATTTTTGTTTTGTTTTATTTATTTTTGAGAGAGAGAAAGACAGAGCATGAGAGGCGGAGAGAGAGGGAGACACAGAATCTGAAGCAGGCTCCAGGCTCTGAGCTGTCAGCACACAGCCAGACACAGGACTCGAACTCCTGAGCCATGAGACCATGACCTGCGTTGAAGTCAAATGCTTAACTGACTGAGCCACCCAGGCATGCCTCTCTAGGAAAGGTTTTAAAACCTTTACTGCCTTTTTGTTTTGTTTTGTTTTAAATTAGAAAACTACTGCTCAAAACCAACCCCACAGATCTCTAGCTGAGTATCTGGGCCTTAAGGGAGCTCAAAGTCTTGCCCAAGGTCATAGGAGGGAAATGAAGGGCAGAGATGAACACTCCTGCTAGCTCTCTGTAATGCCAGCTTTCCATCACGCCAACTCCCTTCCTGGCTGCCTGGTTTCTAGGCCACAACATGCCATTCACTGCCCTTAGAATGTCTGCACCCCTGTCGCTCGTGGAATACCTACTCTGTGGGGGATAAGAAGTGTCCTCATCAATTCCAAACCCTGAGAATAAAAAACATGATGGCTAGGGTAGGTGGGCTGGCAGGGGTGGGAGGACAGGATGCGGGACCAGAGCGCTTTCCAATAGCCAGGCACTGATTTCTTCTATTTCCCTGAAAGGTCTCCTAGGATGAGCTGAGGAACTTTCTAGAAGTGTTTTCACAACTTTTCCCCACTGGTGGGTCCTTCCATACACATTCCGGAGAGCTAGGTTCTGCTGGGTACTCGCATAGCTGGTTAGGCCTCAGGTGGGCCTAGGAATTAACAGGTTCTGCCAGCTGTGTCATAAGGGGAGGGGTCTCACTTCTCAGGGGATTATCCTGCGAGCTCAGCACGGGGTCTTAGCACATGGTGGACACTCGGTGAGGAACAGTAACTGCCACTGATGGAACAGGAGCTCTGTACGGGCACTGATAGGGTTTTCCACATATTACCCCTGTGAGGTTTAGAATAGAGGCATCTCCATTACACAGGCTAAGATACTGAGGCTCATAGAGATTTAATAATATGTCTAAGGTCATACAGTGAGTGGAATGGTGAAATCTATGAATGTAGAAAGAGTCTTTGCAGATGTAATTAAGTTAAGGATCTTAAGACCATTCTGGATTATCTGCAGGGGGAGGATACTAAACCCAATGACAAGGGTCCTTATAAGAAGAGAAGTGGCCATGTGAAGACAGAGGCAGAGATTAGAGGTCTGCTGTTGAGGCTCCTGGGTGGCTCAGTCGGTTAAGCATCTGGCTTCGGCTCAGGTCACGATCTCGTGGTTCATGAGTCTGAGCCCCGTGTCGGGCACTGTGCTGACGGCTCAGAGCCTGGAGGCTGCTTCAGATTCTGTGTCTCCCTCTCTCTCTGCCCCTTGCCCACTCATTCTGTGTCTCCCTCTCTCTCTGCCCCTTGCCCACTCATTCTCTGTCTCTTTCTCTCAAAAATAAAACATTAGAGGTCTGCTGTCAGAAGCCTGGAGCCACCAGGAGCTGGAAGAGGCAAGGAAAGATTCTCCCGGAGAGCCTTCAGAGGGAGCACACAGCCTTACTGTCAACGTTTTGATTTTGGAGATCTAGCCTCCAGAACTAGGAGACAATACGTACATTTCTGTGGTTTCAAGGTCCTGAGTTTGTAGCAATTTGTTCCAGCAGCCCAAGGACACTAATATAGGTCACAAGGCCGGGGGATGGCCAAGGTGGGTGGGTCTGTCTGACCCCAAAGGCCGCACTTTTAACCATGAATGAATGGATCCACGGCTGGATGGATGGATGCAGGAAATCTCCTTATAGCAGAACATCGATACGGTTTCAGTGACAGGATGGGGAAGAGGGAGATCCAGCAGGAACAATCAATTGCTAATTTCTTTGCCATCAGGTATCACATTTAACCCTCTTAATTCTGCCTGTTCATTCGTCATTAGGGGTCCTGTGCTCAATAGGAAGGGGAGAAGGGGCCAGCAGGCCTTGCATGAAGAAGCCGTGCCGTGAAATGAAGATGGAAACACCTGCCTGAGCCAGACAAGTAGCTGTTTGTCAGCTCTAATGTGAGCGGGTCACTCCCAGAAAGAGAACAAGAGGTAACACAGGGAGGTGGCCGGTTCCTTAACAAACTATGCAGCAAAATGAACGATTTAGTCTTCAAAAGGTCATAGGGGTTCATCCTCTTTTCTGGGGACTCCTTGCCCTCCTACCTCCTTCCCCAGGCCCAAGGGATGGGTGTGGTGCCTTCATGGCAGAGGAAGGGCCAGCTAGTGGGATTTCCTGAATTTGCTAATAGGTTCTCACACTACAGGTGCTCAACAGAAGGCAGGAAGAAATTGGACATTCTAGATCTCTTTAGGCATTAGTTCTTTTTTTTTTTAATTTTTTCTAATGTTTATTTATTTTTGAGACAGAGAGAGACAGAGCATGAACGGGGGAGGGGCAGAGAGAGAGGGAGACACAGAATCCGAAGCAGGCTCCAGGCTCTGAGTTATCAGCACAGAGCCCGACGCGGGGCTGGAACTCACGGACCGCGAGATCGTGACCTGAGCCCAAGTCGGACGCTCAACCGACTGAGCCACCCAGGCGCCCCTAGGCATTAGTTCTTGACATCACGCTTCAAAACCGCACAGGCAATGGAAGGGGGCTGAAGGACCCTTTTTCCTACTACAATAAACACATCCACTCTGGTGGATCTGCTCAGATTCTGGGCTCCGTTAGGACATGTGAGCCAAGCACTTCCCCAGGCTGCATTCACCTACTGCGGTTCCTGACCACAGACTTTTCCAATTTGCAGCTGGGCCTGCCTGAATTATTTCAGGCTCCGGAATTTTTCCAAACTCCCATTACTGACTGGCTGTGAAACAGAGCGTAAAATGCCAGTCATTTTTTTTCTTTCAAATTCCATAGTCATCTGACATCATAACAGATTTCAAACTCAAACAGTCAGTCTGGATTCAAATACCTCTTGGCCGGCTCTAAAGGACAAGAGGCAGCTGGGCATGATGCAAAGCCCCTTGAACTTGAAGTCACAAGGGTTAAAGATCAAATCCTAGCTCTGCCATTTAGGGACAGCATGGCCCAGGCAAGTGCCCTAACCTCTGAGTCTCAGTGTGTGTGTTCACCCAGTAACTAGCTACTGAGCTCTCCCACTGTGGCCAGCACTGCTTTTCTGCCAAAGGAGGCAGGCTACCAGCAAGAAAAAAAATATCAGATGGTGATAAGTGGTACTCACACCATTTAAATGGGTAGTGTCAGAGACAAAGGCCGATTGCAGCTTTAGATAGAGTGGTCACGGAGAGCCTCTTGGAGGAGGTGACATTGAAAATAAGACCCGAGGGGCGCCTGGGTGGCGCAGTCGGTTAAGCGTCCGACTTCAGCCAGGTCACGATCTCGCGGTCCGTGAGTTCGAGCCCCGCGTCAGGCTCTGGGCTGATGGCTCGGAGCCTGGAGCCCGTTTCCGATTCTGTGTCTCCCTCTCTCTCTGCCCCTCCCCCGTTCATGCTCTGTCTCTCTCTGTCCCAAAAATAAATTTAAAAAGTTGAAAAAAAAAAAAAAGAAAATAAGACCCGAGTGTCAGGAAGCCAGCCTTGCAAAAGCAAGGGGAAAAGCATTCCAAGAAGAGGAAAGGGCTAATGCAAAGGTCTGAAGGCTGAACCACGCCTGGAGATCCAGACGGAAAACGTGTGACCAAAGCATAGTGTGTGGCTTAAGATGGTGACAGATGATGCTGAAGAAAGGCAGGCACCAGGCTGTGCAGGATGACCAATAAGGTGCAGGAAAAAATGTGACAACTTTTAGTTACATCTACTTCTGAATCTAAAGGCAGAAGGAAATCAAACTCAATCTCACCATATTATTGCTACTAGTAAAGGTATTTAATTTCTAAATGAACATACACAGAACGAGGGTACACGCTAAAATTATTTTCGTGGGGGAACACAATAAAAAAAGTTTAGATGCCACTAATTTAGGACTTTGTAAAGAGTGAGCAGTGGGATGGTGAGACTTTAAGGAGCTCTAACTGGGAGGGCAACAGGAGCTGGTTGATATTTTGAAAGTATCGCTCCCTACAGAATGGAGCT
Organism: Neofelis nebulosa; assembly: GCF_028018385.1. NCBI lineage: Eukaryota > Metazoa > Chordata > Mammalia > Carnivora > Felidae > Neofelis > Neofelis nebulosa. The sequence goes on from NC_080789.1 coordinate 15,262,441, forward strand.
AACTTCCCTGGTCCATGTGACCCACACAGGGTGTTTAGAGCCCCCGCTAAGATAATGCTTGCAACACTGTTTTTATTGCTTACAGACCGGCTGTCTGCATAGCCTGAAATGTGTTACGACTCTTACCAAATACCATATTATCCCTATCACTCAAAAGAGTCTTACAAAAACTGATGCTCACTGGAATTCAAAAATTCTACCGGCCGCCGAATTTCACGCTGCCCTCCACCATTGGTTGCCCACAGCGTTAATTGTTGTGTCCCCCCCGGTACAGTTTGCATCTCTCTGGGCCTCGGTTTTCTCATTTGCAAACTAACAAAGAGATCTCCGAGGCCCTGCCCAGACCTCCTACATCTCCGTACTCCTCTGCTAATGCAATTTCACGACTGGCATTGCCACGGGAGACACAAAACACAAATGGCTCTCCTTCACTGTCTCTTTCAACCTTGCGAGACTAAGGTGTTCCTGCTTGGATATATAATATCCAATGGAAGTGTGTGGACTCAGGCATCGGAGCGAAGCTCAGACCATGAGCTACGTGGCCAGGAGCATCTTATGCTGAAGTTGCCAAACCTCAGCTTCCTCATCTGCAAAGTAGGGAGATACGTCATTCTGCCCACCACTCGGGCTGTTGCAGGAATAAAACGAGGCGTTGTATCCAGTGTTAGCGCCGTGCCTGGCATCCAATAAGAGTTCAATAAATGTCTGCTGTTGATGGCGGCAGTAAAGGAGAGTAATACAGGGCCGCCCTATAAACACTGTCAACTGTTGTCATAAGGCCAACAGGTCCCAAACGACACTGAAGTCGCTCATCTGTCTCAAGGAGTGAGAGTTCACATCCTCCAGGCAAGCACAAACTGAGTCACTGCCTCTTCAGCTCTCAGCACAACAGGCCACAAGGGAACTTACTCCCGGCCCTCAGAAACACTGGCCGAGCGTGGCTGGATGGAGCTCAGAAGTTCATAAACCACTCCATCCATTCATTGAATTCAATCTCGCCCCACAAGGCACAGCAGATCAGTCCTGCAGGGCTGAGGAACACAGTGAGAGGAGACTGGAGTCTGCACAGCTCCTTGGGGCCCTTGGGCTAGTGGACCCTTGACTCAGAGACGACGGGTCCAAGGCTCACAGTCCTACAGATGAGAAAAGCGAGGGCCGAGGCGTCCTAGCATTGAGTCCAGGTAATATACCCACGAGGTAGGCAGGAAATCTACACAAGACCGAAAAACCAAAGCTCAGGCAGGAGCCTGGGACCAAGGCTGGCTTTGCCACTCAGGAGCTGCATGAACTTGGGCAAGTTATTTAACCTTCTAGTGCCTCATTGCTCCCATCTGCAAAATGGAACTCACGGGTTTAATGTAAGATAAAATACATGTGTAAAACACTTAGAAACAGTGTCCATCACTCAGTGCTCAGTAAATATTGGCTATTCCCAGGTCTCCCTAAAATCCAGTCTGGCTCCCGTCCCCCCGCCCCCACCCCCCCACACACAATCTTCCCAGAGATGAGCCCTTGTCACTAACAGTCAAAGAGCTCCCCAACCATTGCCAGTGTTTAAACCATTTCCTGACTATCTTTAAATTTGCAAATTAGAAATGTCAACACATGCCTTGAATGAGCCAGATAAGGATGGGACAGGAATCCCTGGACTCCAGATTTTAATAAAAGAAAAATAACCAACAATATCAATTTCTTAAAAAAACACCTGCTGTACAGTTTCCAAATTCCTGCTCTTTGCATCTCTCCCCTCTATGCATGTTGCAGTTAAATTACCTTTCTCAGAAAATCTCGGCCACACAGAGCACGGTTGTCTCCTTACAAAGCTGCACACATTTTTAGCATCCACTTGGGGTTTTGTTGTGGAGAGTACAATACACAGCAAGAGACAGTTTATCATATTTGGTCGGCTTGCCCCTCATTTTTCCAGCTGACAGTTTTATTTATTCCATTGCAAGGACAGATTTCATGGAGGGGCGGGGGTGGGGAGAGGCATTCCTGGGCTTTGCCATCCAGCCCTCCTGCGCTCATCCTTCATTTTCCCACAACATTCCTGGGAAGAAAATCCCCTACTATGTCCCCGGGGCAATGTGGGTGCAGAAAGGAAGTCATCTTCTGGAGCAGCAACCCAATGAATGTTTCGGGGCTACTGTCCCCACGATATAATCGAAAATACCTACCCAGGGGTGCCTGAGTGGCATGGTTGGTTAAGTGCCTAACTTCGGCTCAGGTCATGATCTCGTGGTTCGTGGGTTCAAGCCCCGCGTCGGACTCTGTGCTGACAGCTCAGAGCCTGCAGCCTGCTTAGGATTCTGTGTCTCCCTCTCTCTCGGCCCCTCCCCCAATCCCCCCCCCCTCAAAAAAAATGAATAAGACATTAAATTTTTTTTTAAGGAACAGAAAAATGATACCTACCCAAATCACTGCCCCTCACTGCAGTTCTTACACTGGCCCTCTCCTGGGGCTTCTTGGGAGGCCCAACCGACCCCATTAATGCCCCTGATTCTCTCTCACTCCTGCTTTTACTCACACTCCCTTTCGTGTGACTTTGCAGTTCCCGCCACTGAAGGACCAGAGTCTATTTCTCTACCTCTTGACTTTGGGTTTGACCATGTGATTGCTCTAGCAACAGAATGAGGTGGAAGGGACAGTACTGTCCCAGCCTAAGCCTTAAGAGGTCTTGCATGTTTGCCCTCCTGCAGCTCTGCAGTGCAGTGAGAAGTGTAGCTACCGCTCTCTCAGACAGGTCCCAAGACAAAGACAGATGAAGCAGAGCCAAGCCCAGACCTCAGCAAGGAGCCACATCCTGCTGGACCCCCAGCTTAAAACGCACAGTGGCGTAGTCAAGCCTAGAGTAGTTCTGCTACCTCCCCTGACTCTCATATACGGAAGCAATTATAAATTGTTGTTTTAAGCTACCGAGTTTAGGGTAATTTGTTACTCAGCAATAATTAATCAATCCAAGAGAGGAGGAGGAGCATCTGATCCATGCTAAGCCAAGCCTTGTACATACATCATCACATTTCAGCCTTCCAAGTGTCCGTATGAATTAGGTACCATTTTATGCCCATTTTACGGGCAAGTAAACTGAGGCTCAAAGAGTAACGTGTTCAAAGTCATACAGGGGTAAACACTGTTCTCAATGCTTTACATTAACTTATTTTTATTTTTTTAAGTAGGCTTCACACCCAGCATGGAGCCCAACACGGAACTTAAACTCATGAGACTGAGATCAAGTCCCGAGCTGAGATCCAGAGTCTGATGCTTAACCAGCTGAGCCGCCCCGACACACCTACTTTGCATATATTAACTCCTTTAATCCCCGTGACAGTGCTAGGATGTGGGCAATGTTATTTTAAAGATGAGGAAACGGGAAGGGAAAGGCTAAGCGACTTACCCAAGGTCAAGCAGCTAGAGAGTTGGTGTAAGTAGGACTCAAAGCCCACGCCCGACTGATTCCAGAGCCCGAGTACTGGAGTAACGGAGTGAGGGCCTAGTTTGGGGGTGCGACTCAGAACTCCTGCAGGAATACAGCAGGACTTTAAAGATCAGGGAGTGTCAGCCAGGAATGGGGGTGGTGGGCATCAGAAAGTCACCTATGGTTGTTCCAAAGCGACGCCTGGAGATTCATGCTTACGCTCCGCTTGTTTATTGGTTTAGTGTCTGTCTTCCCCCATTAGGCTCTACACTCTCTAAGGACAGGGAGTCCTACCTGTTTTGTCACTCACATACGTCCAGCGCCTGGAACGGTGCCTGGCTCCTCACAGGTGCTCACTAAGCAGGCTGAATGAGCAAATGGAGGAGCGCTCCGTGAACGGCGGCTGTGGATTGGCTGAGGCGACTCTGGCGCTCTGAGCTGACTTTAGGCTGGGGAGGCTCCTGGGCTTAACAGCAACAAGACCCCGAATCCTGGGGTGATGGGCAACGTTAAAGAGCGGGTGGCCAAGTCACCAGCTCCATTGGTGGAGCCCCGCTGGTGCCAGGCACCATACTGAGCACTCTGCATGTATGAACTCAATCCTTGACACAACACCCTGGGACAGGTGCTATCACAACCCAACGGCCAGCCCGTTTTACAGACGATGAGACTGATACCCAGGGAGGTTAAGTAACTTATCCCCCAGCTAAGAAGTGGCAAAGTCAGTATTGGAACCCGGGAGTATGTATGACTCCTTCCCCCACCCCCCACCCCGACTCAACCACTACCTGACCCTGCCCCCCGCCATACACAAACCAGAGAGGGGAAAGAAGAGAACTCCCAGGTCATCCAGAACATGCCCTCGTTCGCAGATGGGGAAACTGTGGTCAGAGAGTGGAAGCATCACGCCCAAGGCAGGGAGCTGGACCCACACCTGGATCTCTAACCGCCCAGTTCGATCCCTGCTTCCCAGGACGTGCGGAGAGCAGGCCCGCGGAGAGCAGGGCGACGGAGGAAGCCGGCTCCACCAACTGCAGGCAGGGAGGCCTTCCTTGGCCGGGGTCCATGCCAGCGCGTGTGTCTATTTACAGCATGCCCCCCCACCCCCCCCCCCCGGGACTGGCTTCCCTTCCCGGTGTGAGCTGGCCGGTCAGACGCCCGCCTTGGCTCCGGCCCAGACTGGAGGATTTCACGTGTCTGCCATTAACACTGCTCTCCTGTGGCCGCATGGCCAGACGAGCCAGGCAACTGTGCCAGCACTGACCCCTGGCCAGTCCCTGCCACTCGGATGGTGGCTGCCTCCGAGAAGGGATGAGGCTCAATAAAGGACATGTGCCTAGATTTTTTTTTTTTTCAACGTTTTTTTTTTTTTAATTTATTTTTGGGACAGAGAGAGACAGAGCATGAACGGGGGAGGGGCAGAGAGAGAGGGAGACACAGAATCGGAAACAGGCTCCAGGCTCCGAGCCATCAGCCCACAGCCCGACGCGGGGCTCGAACTCACGGACCGTGAGATCGTGACCTGGCTGAAGTCGGACGCTTAACCGACTGCGCCACCCAGGCACCCCGACATGTGCCTAGATTTAAAGGAAAATACAATAGGGACCACTGCCACCCTTTAATGACTACTTACTATCCGATCCTTACGAGGACCTGGATAGGCTGCTGTTATCATTATCCCCATTAAACAGACGTGAAGAGCCAAAGTCATGCTGCTTAAGTAATAATCAGCCCTTAGTGTAGGCCAGGTACTGGGCCAAATGCTCTGCATGTTTTTTGTTTTTTTTTTAAATTTTTTATTTTTTTAATGTTTATTTATTTTTGAGACAGAGAGAGACAGAGCATGAACGAGGGAGGGTCAGAGAGAGAGGGAGACACAGAATCCGAAACAGGCTCCAGTCTCTGAACTGTCAGCACAGAGCCCGACGCAGGGCTCGAACTCACAAACCGTGAGATCATGACCTGAGCTGAAGTCGGACGCTTAACCGACTGAGCCACCCAGGCGCCCCGCTCTGCATGTATTAAGTCATGACAACACCACGAACACACCCCACTGTCACCCCCACCATCCAGAAAGGGACCCTGAGCTCCGAGAGATTAAGTACCTTGCCCAAGGCAGCAGGTAGTAAGTAGAAGAACTAGGCAGCCTGATTCCTAACCATCAGGCTCTCTTGCACCACAGATGTGGCAAAAATCATGGCTTAGTGCTCTGATTACTAGAATTTGGGAAACACTGCCCTGGTCCATTGTGGCCACTCTGGTGACCCCACCTCTCAGGATGACCCTGAGATCTGCTCTGTCCCAGCCCACTCATGGCTGACTTCTTTGGGGACCCTCTACCCCAACACTAATACAACCCCAGCACACAGGTCCAGACTCTCCTGGGGCTTGCTGGTGGGGAGTTCAGGGCTACTCCTCCAGACCTTTGGTAGCCAAAGCTGGGAGGCTGCCTAGTATCCAGTTGGAGCATTTTTTCGTGTTTACTTTTTTGTTTATTTATAACCGCCAGAAGCCTTTAATCAAAGTCTCCCACAGAAATCTGATAAACAGAACAAATAACAAGGTCACTGTTGTGGGGTCATAGGATGCCAGGAGTCCGTGGAACCCACTTTGAAAACCCTTGCTCTGTGCCAACCCCTCACTTTAAAGACAAGAACACCAAGGTTCAGAGAGGAAAACTGATTTGCCCAAGGTCACTCAGCAATGAGGAACCCAGCGAGGACCAGATCGGGACCACCTGGGCAGGGGGGCCAAGAGCAGGCTGGCAAAACCCCAGTTGTAGCCAGGGGGAAGCACGAGGGGCTAATGACCAAGGAGCTGGGCTCTGGCACCCCAAGCCTGGGTCCAGATCACAGCACCACTGCTTCCGGTGGTACGTCCTTAGAAGAGTAATTCCCAGGGCTTCATTTTCCTCTGTTGTAAAATAAAATTAATACCACATACGGTTGTTTTCAGGGAATGAATGAGACAGAGCATTTCCCAAGACACCGTTACATAGCAGGGGTTCAAGAAACATCAGACCATGGGGCGCCTGGGTGGCTCAGTCGGTTGAGCAAACGACTTCGGCTCAGGTCATGATCTCACGCCCTGTGAGTTCCAGCCCCACATCGGGCGCTGTGCTGACAGCTCAGAGCCTGGAGCCTGTTTCGGATTCTGTGTCTCCCTCTCTCTGCCCCTTCCCCGTTCATGCTTTGTCTGTCTCAAAAATAAATAAACGTTTAAAAAAAAAAAAAAGAAACATCAGACCTTATGATGCCCTCTGAGCCTGAGGCCTCTCAGGATGGAGCCCATGTACACTCATCAGTTAGCTCAGGGTCTGTCTGTCTTAGTCTCTGTCTCTCTCTCGCGCACACACACACACACACACACACACACACACACACACACCCCTGTGGGCCAGTTTAGCCCACCCTCTGGGGAAGAGACTGCTTCCCCTTCACAGCTTCAAATGGATCCTTTGGAAGCTGTGATCCTCAGCTTTCCGGGCCAAGAGACTTAGCTCTATCTAGAGGAATCATCAGTATTCTGGAAGGGGCCTGCCGCCCCGCCCATCTGCTGAAAGATCTGGCTGCAGTGTGGCCCTCGCCTCTGTCTTTTTGCAGGGGCTTCTGATATCCCTGACGTATGCAGTTTTCCATTTTGCCAGTCCTCTCACTTCACTCCTCCTCGAGACCCTGAAGGCCCTTACAGCGGTATGCTATCACCCCAGCCTCTGGTCCTGTATCCCCTCCCTTAAAAAGAAGCGAAGAGTGAGCCCCCTTCAGATGCTCAGCTATTGTCACCAGCACTGGCTATGCTCCACACACACCCTGGCAGAAGGGTCTGCAGCAGCTGTGTGCATCCTCAGAAGGGCTGGCCGTATGAACTTGTCACAGTGTGTGCAGAGTGTGATGGGCCCTCCCTGCCCAGCGCTCCTGGACAGCAGAGCATGGCACGTTCACTGCTTGCCCGGTCTCAGCTGGTGCTCCTGGCTGGTCTGCCCAGCCCCACCCTGGGACACACACTTGGTTTCTTCCATCCATGTCAATCCTCATGGACACTGGCGGGTAGCAGCCTCCTCGAGGCATCCGTGGACTGAATGTCAGGCTTTAGGTGACCCAGGTCTGAGAGGCCCACGATGTTGGCTGGTGTGGCCCAGGGACAAACAAGGTAGGAGAGCACCCCTATTCCATGACTGTCTGTGGCGAGGCTGGTCAGGCACGTGTTCTTTGGGAAGAAGAAAGGAGCATCTTTAATTAAGTGGATTCACTCACCTCCCAGAGGCAGCCACCACTGGCCAGTGGTATGAACACAGGCTCTAAAGTCACAGAAATGTGGGTTCAAATCCTACCTATCAGTTTCATGTCCTTAAGCACGGCACTTGGCATCTCTGAGAATCTCACAGAGCCCCAGGAAGATTAAGAGAAATCGCGGATAATGGGTATCTAGCCCCTGGGACAGAGCCCGGCACCTGGTGGACCCTATCAGATCATAAACCCTAGTCGTCTCATCACCCTTGGCAACAATCCCTTTCATGCTCTTTGCCTGAATGCACAGAAATATCAGGGGCAGCATGAAAAAGAGAACATGCACAGTAACTTGTACATGATTATATGTACAACATTATTCTCAATAGCCCAAAAGTGAAACAACCCAAATGTCCATCAACTCGTGAATGGAAAACGAAGCGGTGGTCTAGCCACACAGAAGAATATTATTCAGCCATAAAAAGGGGTGAGGTTCCCAATACATGCTACAACACGGATGAACCTTAGAAACAAGTGCCAGGAGGAAGAAGCCAGAAGCCAGAGGCAACATGCTCTATGATCCCACTTGCACAAAATGTGCAGAATAGGAAAATCTAGAGAGACAAAGTAGATTAGCGGTTGCTAGAGGCTGGGGGAGACTTGAGATGAAGATCGCTAATGAGCCTGGGGTTTCTTTCTGAGGTTATAGAAATGTTCTAGAATGGGACAGCAATGGCTGTGAACATGCTACAAACAACTTAAACGATTAAAAAGAAACCAAAAAGAAGAAAATGAGGTGAAATAAATGATGACAGTTTCTATTTTAAAACAAAAAAAAAAAAAAAAGAGGGGCACCTGGGTGGCTCAGTTGGTTAAGCGCCTGACTTCGGCTCAGGTCATGATCTCACAGCTCGTGAGTTCGAGTCCTGCGTCCGGCTCTGTGCTGACAGCTCAGAGCCTGGAGCCTGCTTCAGATTCTGTGTTTCCCTCTCTCTCTGCCCCTCCCCCACTCATGCTCTCTCTTTCTCTCTCTCTCTCTCAAAAATATATAAACATTAAAAAAGCAACAACAGCAAAAAAAAAAAAAAAAAAAAAAAAAAGAAACATCGTTATGTGCATCAGGTGCAAAGCTCCTGCTGTTAGGTGACCATTAGGAGGGCATTAATCTACCAATTCAACTAAAAACACAAACCATTTATTAAAGTTCTACCATGTGCCAAGCCTTGGGCAAAGCGGACTGAGAGGCAAGGTCAGACCACCTGGAGGGCCCTCAACCAGCTCGGAGTCTAGTGGGGGGGACACTTTATCCAGTGCCATGGCTGTCACATAAATGTAGTCATGGGCCATGTGCTGTGAGAGATCAGAGCAGAGGAGGGGGAGCTTCCCCCTGGGGAAATCAGGGAAAACCCCATGGAAGAGGCAGTACCCCGCTAGACCTTGTAAGTAGAATCCAGACATAGTAAAAACGTTGACGGTATTCTAGGCGAGTAGAGGCCCCGAGGTCGGAAAGGAGGAGGAATCTATGGGGAAAGAAAAGCCATTTGACTGGGCAAGAGGGTGTTGGGGGTGACAGAGACAGCGGAAAGCCAGGTTGTGCAGGTTACAAAAACAACAGCACAGGGGTGCCTGGGTGGCTCAGTCGGTTAAGCGTCCGACTTCGCTCAGGTCAGGATCTCGCGGTCCGCGAGTTGGAGCCCCGCGTCGGGCTCTGGGCTGATGGCTCGGAGCCTGGAGCCTGCTTCCGATTCTGTGTCTCCCTCTCTCTCTGCCCCTCCCCCGTTCATGCTGTGTCTCTCTCTGTCTCAAAAATAAATAAACGTTAAAAACAACAACAACAACAACAGCACACACACGAGCAGCCACCATTCATGGGGTGCTTACTGTGGGCCGTGATTGTCACAATCACTGTATATAGATGAACTGTAATCGTTGCACTAACCCTCGGAGAAAGACAACGTTCTCATTCCCTGCTTTATAGATGAAAAAACTGATGCACAGAAAGGTTAAGGATTTTGCCCCAGGTCACGTGAATGAAAAGTGGCAGAGCCAGCTGTCCAACCCAGAGCTGATGAAGCAGTGTGTACTCTCCTGAGCCCCCCCCTCTGACTAAACAGCTGAAAACAGCTAGGATCCCAGGGCTGACATTATGGCTGTGCAGCTTGTGCACTACACAATCCTAGAGGGCACCATGCACATAGATCACACTGTGACTGGTACCTTCTAGAGTTGTGCAGTGCACAACCTGGCCAACTGCATGCCACGGCCCAGACAGAGGTGCCTCCTAAGGCTGATGAATCATATCAACATGTGATCTACTCCCATCATTAACTTCCACTACTAACATCACTCCCAAGATCTGCTCGCCAAAGCACAGTGTTGTGGCAAAACAGCAGGGCCCCAGCTTCACACCAGCCCGGGTTTGCACCCTGGTTGGATCTGCCATCTCATGCTAATGTGAGGCCTGGGGAAGTAATACCAGTGCCTTCCTTGTGGGTGGCTGTGAAGTTTATACGAGCTCAGACACACAAACGATTCCTCAAACACAGCGGGCATCTGGCACATTGTAGCCACTGTGATGAATAAGGCTTGCAGTGGGGAGAGGGCGCCCCGATCTAGGTCGCCCCAGCCAGGGAAGAGGCGGTGCCATCCATCAGGGCCGGCAGTGGCAGTGAAAAAGCGCCTGCCTCCGATGCGCGTCACAGCACCATTAATCAGTGCTCCCCAAACCGGGAGAAAAACTGGGTAGGCATTATTCCTAGAAGCCAGAGGAAGTCCCAGGAGAACCGAAATCCAGCAAGTTATTCACAAAACACTCCATCTTTCAGGATACTATGTGAGCTGCTAGAGTTGCTTTCAAAGGCAATCTTGAGCAGATCTGTGTCTATTATGCATTTTAAAGAGATTGGCGCAGTGACAGGGAGGAACTCACGAGAGGCAGTGGGGCGCAGGCACAGCTGCTACACCGTCTTGAGGAGAAGCTCTGTCTTCACGGGGCCAATTCCAACTGCGGCATCGCTGGTTACTCTCCCTCTGCTCACGACAATATGGAAAGATTCTGCCGCAGAAATGAGTTCTTTCCAGCAGACGGGACACGGATCATTAAAATAAAATCTGGTTGCCACTGAATTTGTTTTCTACACCAATTCCAAAGATTCCGGGCATTTTATTGGGCCCCCTCTGTCTGCATACTTCTGATTTGGGGAGGGGGCCGGGAAAGGGTCATCTCTCGCTGACGTCCTTAGGGTTCCTACTAAACATGCTTGTTAGGCACTGTCTCTGCACTCTGGGATCTGGGATCACAAAGGACTCTCTATGAGTCCTCACAGACCCCAGCCTGGGCCCCTAGAGAGCTGTATTTTTTTTTTTTTAAACAAGAATGTAGCTACATTGATGGAGGGTTTTGTCAAGGGTACGGGGAATAACATTTTTTAAGCATCAACTGCTGGTGAGCATTTTGCAGACACGACCTCATTTATTCTCCCTACAGCCCTAGGAGGTATTAGTAGGTATCAGCAGGCCCATTTGAATAATGAGAAAACCAAGGCCCACTGGACAGGTGAAGGCACATCTGGGCAGAGGTAGCTGGTAGGCAGGTGGTGCCCGTCCCCCAAACTTTCCATATGGATTCTGGAAACAGACAGCCTGCTTAAACAACCCACCGCATTTCTGGCCTGTGTTGTGCCAGGCACAGAAATATCTAGAACCAGGAAGGCTTCGGCAAGTCCAGATCTGTCAGTAACAGACTACGGGTGATGTGCACATCTCTCCACCCTCACCAAGCCTTGCTTTGCTCGTCCACCAAATGGAAGTTAATGGGACCCACCTCACAAGCACTCAGGAGGATTTGCTTACATCTGTGATCTACAGACCATGCCTGGGACATGCCTGGGGCATTACAGGTGCCACACTGAAGGTCATCTGTGTAAGCAGAACACGTGATTTGCATCCAAGGCTCACAGGAGCTCTGGAACCTGGAACAAATTGAGACGAAGGGGCAAGGATCCATGCCTAAGGCATGTTGTGGCTGGGGTCCACCCACCCTGCTTCCCCTCCCAACACAGCTTGGGAAGGGGTGAAACGTGGCAAATGAGAGACTCAAGAGCCACAGCTATCATCCTAGAAACTGTTGGCCCCACATTTCCAATCCATGGGGCTGGCCATGAAGATGCAAACCCAGAAAGAGGAGGTATTTAGGGGTTAGTAGAGGGAACACGATGTCACTAGTTAGGAATTCTGTCTGCAAGGCCTTGGGGTAAGGTAAAGCAGGGGTGGGGGTGGGGTGGTAGCAGGCACCCCCACCTCTCGCCAATCAGAATCCTGGGGGAGGAGGCAGCAGCTTGGGGTGCTGGTCGTAACTTGAGAGAGGTAATAAAGCAACGTGTGGGGAAGCTGAAGCTCAGCTGAATCACTGTGAGAAGCAAGCTACAGGAATAGTGGTAAAGAATGGCGGTAAAGAAGTCCCAGGGGGCCATTCGGAGCCCAGCGGGTGTGGCCCGGTGAGGAGAAGGACAAGGAGATACCCATCCGGAGGGCCTTCCATTACCTCACTTTATCCTCAGCACATCCGGGGGAGGCAGCTGTTACAAGGACCACTTTACAGATGAGAGAGCAGAGGCTCGGAGAGGTAAAGATGTAGCCTGTTAAGTAGTAAAGGTGGGCTTGGAATCCAGGCCTACCTTTCTCCCTGGCCATGCTTTATCACGAGGGAGTGTAGTTAGTAGTTAAGCACATGGGCTCCACGTCAGGCTGCCTGGGTCTGCCTCCCAGCTCTGCCGTTCAAAGCTGTGTGGCTTCGGGTAAGTGACTTAACCTCTCTGAGCCGCACATTTCCCAACTGTAAAACAGGGATAGTATTCATAGTACCCCTCTCCCAGTATTGTTACAGAGACTCAGTAAAGTATGTCAAGTAGTTAGGATGTCAGAGGAAGGCTGCAGTTGATGGTGGCTGTTTATTTTTTATTTTTATTTAAAAAAAAATTTTTTTTAATGTTTGTTTATTTCTGAGACAGATTGAGACAGAGCATGAGTGAGGGAGGGGCAGAGAGAGAGGGAGACACAGAATCAGAAGCAGGCTCCAGGCTCTGAGCTGCCAGCACAGACCCCGACGCGGGGCTCGAACTCACAAACCATGAGATCATGACCTGAGCTGAAGTCAGTCTCCCAACCGACTGAGCCACCCAGGTGCCCCAGATGGTGGCTGTTTAATAGTGACTTTCTTACTCTTATCCTCACCAAGACTGGCTTAAGACTCAAGACAGGGCCGAGCCAAGGCTCCCAAGGACCTGGAGAGCAGATGGGGAAGTAAGGCAGGAGGAACACAGGCAGGTGTCTCTGAGCGGCTGTCACCTACTGTGTAAAGAGAAGAGGCCGAGGCTAAAACCGCTATGCATGTGGGATTAAAAAAGGAAAGAAGAACCCTTTTATACCACATTATTCTGTTTATTAGGTTATTCTTTTATAGAGAGAGCAGTGGTTCTCAGACCCTCGGATTTCAGAGATCAGGAATTTCTCCCCAAAGTAGAGAGCAGTATCAGGGACCAACTTTGAATTATATCAAAATGACAGAAGCAACCACTAATTAGTATCACCATCGTTTTGGATTTTTTAAAGGACATTGTTCACATCAGCTCAAGATCAAGCACCAGCCTTCAAACTGTACAGATTTTGCAGGTTGTTTTTTTTTTTTAACCTTATTTCTGTCTCATTTTGCCACAGACGGTGGAGACCCTTGGGCAGGGACCCGCGTGTAGGCCAGCGATGGGGCGTTCCTGGTATTGAATATCCTCATCCCGCCACTGGGAATACTGGTGGCTACAGAGGTGTCTATGTCCTCTAATTACTGAGTGTTAATGTAATCACCAAAGCGGAGAGCCAGCTGGAAAGGATGGAGTCTAACATCCCACAAAGACAGACAGCTAAATAAGTCATAGGGTTTGCAGACAGCCTGGCTGCCGGGGTTATGTAATCACCTCCCCTTGGCTCCCCTTCCGTTGGTCTATTTCTCCATTTGGCCTTTTTTGTGCTTTTGCTTTTGCCTTCTGAGGCTGAGGCTCTACAATAGGCAGAGAAAATATTGGACATGAAAGAGAACCCATTTGGGAACATGGTACAGACAGCCACCTCATTTGTCTTCAGGCTCAGAACCAAACCCCAGGTTTCCATGGGAGCCGGGATGCGGCCACAAGAGAAGGCCTGGCTCTGCGTGGTCCGGCATGTGAATGTGGCATGGGCGGCCACGGCCTGACACACGGCAGGCAGGAGGCAGGGGATGGGCCTTCCCAGATGGCTGGTAGCTCCTTGACAAACTCAGTTAATGCATTTTAATTTGACCAGGGCCTTTCGAAACAGGGCTGCGGAGGGAGGCAGGAAGTAATCCATTCTCTGCCAATCCATTTTCCTCTGGGCACCGGATCTACGTGTAAAGAACCAGAGAAAGGAGTTCGGCTTGAGCACATTCCCAGCAGTCAACTGGGTAAAGGCCACTCCACCAGGTAACACCAGTGCAGGGGTGTGAGTCTCTCTGTGTGCTCCGTGCACCCCCAAGTAACAGTAACGACAGTAACAGCGGGAGCACTGGCCACTTCCCAGGTACTGGACATGCCACTTTGAATACTTGATCTCACTGAATTCTCACCCACCCTGGGAAGTAGATCCTGTGACCATTCCCCTTTCACAGAAGAGGAGACTCAGGCTCAGAAAGGTTTGGTCCGGTGGGGTTTGCATGCAAACTGACACAAATTTCACCATACCAGCTCAGCGAAGGAACGAACAAAGACAGGGAAATAATGATTCCGCATGTCCAAAACCCATCTGTATATAAGGGGTGCCTGGAGTGCTTATTAAAAACACAGAGTACTAGGGTGCCTGGGTGGCTCAGTCTGGTTGAGCATCCAACTCGACTTTGGCTCTGGTCATGATCTCACAGTTTCATGGGTTCAAGTCCCGCATCAGGGTCTGCACAGCTTGGGATTATCTATCTCTCTCTCTCCCTCTCTCTTTCTGTCCTTCTCCCACTTGCGCTGTCTCTCAAAATAAATACATAAACTTAAACCACACACACACACACACACACACACACACACACACACACACACATACACACACACACACACAGAGCCTGGGCCCTGACCCAGATCTACTCAACCAGAAATTCCAGTGGAGGGGCTGGTAACCTGTCTGGTTAAGTAAGTGTCCCAGGAGATCTTATCTGGGGGTGCACACTGAGGTGTTTATTACACACATATTAGCAAGCAAGTTAATGTATATGAAGCATTTAGAATGGTGTTGGACACATCGTGTTAGCTGCTGGAATACTAGTGATATGATGACTAGTGTCATTTTGGGCACAGGTGTTTCTGCTCAGTCTTCAATCGATGAGCTCATGCCCAGAGTACAGGGGAGATGGGCATCTTGAGTCTGCTGCTTCCTCCAGGGATCCCAGCAGCTCAGACGGTCTCCTCTCTTGGCCCTGAGTATGAGTCCACTGTTCAAATACAGAGGCAGAGCCAGATTCTAACACTGGAGGGAATGGGTTTGGGGGTGGCGAGCCATGCCCCTGCTGGGGAAGCCTGTTTCCACATGGCTCCTTTCTTGATGGTCTTAACAGGCCACCGTGTGACTTAAATATTGTTGAAAAAAGTCACTCTCAGAGCACGTGCTCAGTGGGCACCTCAGCACCCCTCCTCCCCAGCCAGCTGTGCTTCTGTTTAAAGAGAACTGGTTTTCAAATGCATCCTCTATACACACACCCCACCTACTTCATCTGGTGCTCAAGCAAAGAAACAGCAATCTGCTCCAGCGACGGAAAAAGCTAGCTGTGATGGACCTGTTTTGAGAATGTTATACCTGTACATTTTACTTTACAGACAAATGCAAGGGATTTTTCCAGGATAAAACGGACTCTCACTTAATACATTGATGTTAGACTTAATCTCCGTCATCCCCACCGCATATAATATAGGCCTCCACTGTAACTGGTCTGGGATCACAGAAGTCAATGCCAAGTCTGGTCTGCAGAGTCCAGCATGTTAAGGTTTTACTGAGTGTACTGATTCTTAGAAGGTACTGGGGAGCCAAACTGTGCTTTGTAAATTGCACAGAGCTGTGTGGAGCCCCCTGTTAAATAAGTTCTGTGCTGTGTGAGTTTAGACCCTCTGCATAAACTGTAAACAACCACCTAGTTCTAGTTCCCCCAGCCCCGATTTATTGGTCTCCCAAGATGCACACACTGTATTTTAAAGACAGACTGAGCAGCATGGGAACTTTTCAGCCACATCCTGAAATGCAAGAACCAGAAGAGGAGAATGAAGAGACGTTTCTGAAAGCCTTGGAGCAGAGGCAAATGCTGCTGCACAGGGAGATGGCAACATGAAATGCAGTCCCTTGGAGTGGCGCAGGCAACCAGAGTGCTTGCTTTTCAATGCATGGGCTCTGCTCCTGGCCTGAAGAGAACCCATCCTGGGAATCTACCTCCAGCCTCCTCTTTCAGTCGGAAAATGCTAATCGGTCCTGCCAATGAGCTTGGAGACTCTAAATTTTTTTCTGGGAGCCAACTTGTGCTGTTGTGCACATGCATTACCTAATCTCTGTGTGGATGGGCCTGCGGCCACGTTGAAATTGCTCTGAAAAATGGCTCTATCCCAGTGAAGGCAGGCGTGCATAAACACCAGCTTCCACAAACAAACTTGGGACTTGCCTGCACACAGCCACCCACAGTGGTGTGGCATCTGTCACTGCTCAATGAGTCAGGCTTTCTTCTCCAAGTGGGTGCCCACCCCAGCCCCAACCCAGTGCCAGGGCATACAGTTCACACAAGGCAGCCAGGCTAGATAGTAAAAAGTCCATAATTCATATAAAAGCCAAGAAAGCAGCAGAAGAGAGACAGCAAAGAAATGAAAGTCCTGGCCAATGACCCTGCTGTAAGTTCTCACAGCATCCTAGGCTTTTCTATCATAGCATTTGCCACAATTAGGATTCAGTAATAATTTATATCCACGGAAAAACAAAACAATGAGCCTGGAAAAAGACCCACATATACGTGTCAAATCAGTATAGAACAGAACTTGCATTATAGAACAGTATGGAAAAGATGGGCTGTTTAAACCAAGGTATTGGGACAAATGGCTTTTCTTAGGGGAAAAAAATTAAATGAGACCCCTACCTCACACCACACACAAAAATAAGTTCCAAATCAATTCACCATCCACATGTGACTCTGAAACACAAACTTCAAAATTATAAGAAGGAAATATAAGAGAGTTTCTTTATGGTCTTAGGTCTTAACCAAGATAAGAAAATTATAATCATAAAAGAAAAGGTTGACCAATTTGACCATGACAAAGAAACCCCTAATGTATAAAGCCCAATGATAAGCAGTACACTGGGAAAAGGCTTTTGTAACATACGTAGTGGATAATCAGTCCCCAGGATTTATCAAAAAATTACACACACACACACACACACACACACACACACACACACACACACATATATAGAGTAATAAAAGGGAAGCATCCCAGTAGAAAAAAAATGGGTAAGGAATTTGAATAGGTATTTTACTGAACAGAAGACCTAAATATCAGAAAACTTGGAATAATATTCAACTCACTAGTGATCAGAGATATGCAGGTAAAGCCAAGTATGAGATGCCATCCCACACCCAATCAGATTAGCAAAAACTAAAAAGTCTAGTAATACCAAGCATTGGTGAGAATGTGGAGAAGCAAGAACTCTCATACGTTGCTACAGTAAATCAGAACAAACACTTTGGAAAACAAGTCAGCACTGGCCAGCCAAGCTGCAGACATGCACACCCTATGATTCAGCAATTCTACTTCTAGGAATACCTCCCATGGGAGCCCAAGGAGAGGCTTATCAGCTGGATCACTGAAGCCCTGGGGGATACCAAAGGTTGGGAATTTATAGAATAGCATGTGGCTATCAAAATCAATGAGCAGACTCAATGTTTCAACATGGATATACTGGAAAAACAATACTGGGTAAAAAAAAAAAAAAAGAGTTGCAGAATATCACCTACAGTTCCATGTTACACATGTAAACGTAACACGAAATAGACCATCTGAAGGGCGCCTGGGTGGCTCAGTCGGTTAAGCTTTGGGCTTCAGCTCAGGTCACGATCTCCCGGTTTGTGAGTTCAGGCCCTGCATGGGGCTCTGTGCTCACAGCATAGAGTCTGGAGCCTGCTTTGGATTTCGTGTCTCCCTCTCTCTCTGCCCCTCTCCCTCTTGGGCTCGATCTCTCTCTCTCTCTCAAAAATAAATAAACATCAAAAAAATTTTTTTAAAGACCATCTGTCATTTATGAACACACAGAGAAAGCAAAATATAAAGACAGACTGTAAGACTTGCCCCAAATTCAAGATGGCTGCCTCCAGGGAAGGAAGGAAGGAAGGACCAAGGGTGACCAACGGGGAATTTCAGCTTTAACTAAAATGTTTCCCTTCTTTCATTTCAGAAAATCATGCAAATATGTGAAATTCTTAACCACTGTTAATTCTAGTAGGGGGTTTTATATTCTCTGCACTTTTAATTACTGAAAAGAGAATTAATCCCCCAAATTAAAATTCATCACATGAGAAAAATCATCCAAGTCACTACTGATTTCAGGAGTACATCCCCCCGGGCAGATCCTGGGACCTTGTCTTGTCCAGTGCTCTGCACGCCCACCACAGTCTATCTGTGCTGAATGAATGAACCTTTCCAATGCGTTACACCTCATTCAGTCCTCACAACATTCTTAGAAGTGTCCCCATCGTACAGATGAGAAAACTGTGGTTTGGAAAGGTTAAATGACTTTCCCAGGCTCACAAGGCTAGCAGATTTTGAACCTGGGTCTACAGACACGGGTGGGGCAAGTTCAGGGCACACGAGAGAAGCAGGAATTTCGGGAGAAGGTGGGGCAGAGTGCATGAGTTGCAGGCATTGTTTTCCATTCTCCATGCGGATTAACTCATTAAAACAGCACGGCGACTTTATGAGGAATGTATTATTATTAATGTGCAGAAGACAATGAGGAGACACAGAGGCAGACTAGGCTGGGTTGCATAGGGTCTGCAGTGCAAGGGCTGGGCACACTTGGCCCTGGACCTCCCAGGTTTAGGCAGGGCAGTGCCAGGAGGACCTGAAGGGGTCAGGAGCTAACAGGAAACATGTGTTTGCCCCAGCCAGGGCCACACCTTCAATGCTTATCCCCACTGTGGGACGGTGCCCAGGCCCTGGTCCTATCACCTTGGGCATCCTTCCAGGCCCAGCTTCCTGGTGCACATCACACCATGCTCCGAGTGTCTCTGGTCACCACCCTTCTGTGAATTACTTATCCTGTACAGAAATGGTCACTCGGGAGACGGTGGGTGGGAGAGGGGAGGCAGCCAGGAATGAACAGCTGTAGAGTAAGGGATGTGACCCAAGCTGGCCCCTGCTTGTGGAGGGGGGAGGGGGGGAGATGTGACACTCTCACAGCACCTAGGGAGTGTGGCCAACGTGGGAGGCCATGGACACACCCAGAAAGATCCTCTGATGGGGTGGGTGGCAGCACCCACCTGACCAGGGTTGAGTGGGGGGTGCTTACAATGGAGACAACGCTTAGACACACTTGGCACAGGAAGCTGGCCTGGAACAGTGCACAGAGCACTGCTCAACACGTTTAACACAACTCATTTGGAGCTACTGGCTGGGGTGCCGGCAGCACAGGTGAATGCCCAGATGGGTGTGTGCACTGGAGGGAGGGGGTGCCAAGGTCAGAGGCAAACAGCCTGGACCCCTAGACAGCATTAGCAGGGAACCTAAATGCCAGGTCAGGAAACCAAGGCAGGAGCCCCAGCCTAAGAAGGAGCAAACCCAGAGGCAGCAGGGTAGAGAATAAAGCTCAGTAAGAGTGCAGGTAGGTGTTTGGGTCTGACAGGTGAGGACAACGAGAGAACTTCCAGAAGCCACCTGCTAATGAGGGTGGCAGTGGGCTGCAAATGCATTGGCTGCCTTGGTCAGACAGCAGGGGGGGACAGGTGTGCAGGTGGGGGTGCTCAGAACTCCAGAGAGAAGCCGGAGAGGAGAATAAGGACCCTGGTAAAAACCCCAGGACCTCTGCACAGAGTGGCCCTCCAGGGCTGGCCGCAGGGTTGCACTGGTTCTGCTGGGAGTCCCCAGGCCACCCTGACGGAAGTCCCTGGCCTGCCGCTATTTAGGGGAATAATGTTTTTGATGATGATCATCATCCTGGTGGTGATGACAACAGCTACCACGTATTGAGAACGTGCTCTGTGCCAGGCACCGTTCTACACGCTTCGCAGGCATGAAGTTCCTTCGGCATTACGATCACCCCATGAGGAAAGTGTTACCTTGCAGGGAAAGAAGATAAGGCACAACAAGGTGAGGAAACATGGCTGGTCTCAGAGCCGGGAAGTGAACCCCATCGTTTGGCTCTAAAGCCCATCCCCAAACAGGCTGTGCAGACCAGCCCACAGGTGAACCTAAAGTGATGCTGTACCCTCGTTATCACGGTGGCCGGGACCAGAATGGACAGAGATGGCGGTGCCAGAGGAAGTACAAAGCCAACAGGATGCAAAACTCCCTAATGAAATGTCTTTATAATTCTTAGTTCGACTCCAGAGCTCTGTCATCTATCACTCTGACCCCAGCTAAGTTGGTCATCTCCTCTGAGCCTTAGTCTCCCCCTTTGAGAAATGGGCCAACATGAGACATGTTCAACATCTACTGGAAGAATTATGTGAGATGCCCTGTACAAACTGCCTGCAGAAGACCCACTTTTGGGGGTTATTTGCGGGGCTTTGAGAAGCATCACTGGGTAAGTTCTATGCAAAAGGGCTCAATAAGCAATGGTTAAAAACCCTGGCTTTGGAGTCAGGCAACCTTGGGTGGGAATCTGGACCCCGCTTAGCTGTGCAACTCTGGAGAAGTGAATTCACCTCGCTGCGCTTTGGTTTAATCATTGGTTCAACAAACGTTTATGGAGAGCCTACTATGACCCAGGCAACAGGCATGACTCTGTAAAGTGGGGCCAGGGAGGGGGCTGTGGTGAGGATTAAATGGCATCACCTCTGGGGAGGGCATCACCTGGTGCCTGGCCACAGTCACTGCCACTGA
The DNA here is from genome assembly GCF_028018385.1 of Neofelis nebulosa. NCBI lineage: Eukaryota > Metazoa > Chordata > Mammalia > Carnivora > Felidae > Neofelis > Neofelis nebulosa. The sequence goes on from NC_080789.1 coordinate 15,283,200, forward strand.
GCAGCTACCGTAAGTGCTAGAGCTCAGGGCCCCGTCGTTATTTTTTGTCTCCTGTCTACACTGCTACGGAGCACAAGAATGGCAAAAGGGAGACTCCGGATGCTTAGGGATCCTCATTTCCCTGACTCTCCCTGGCAGCCCCTGCACCCTACGCACCTCTGCCGAGATGTGAAATGAGACCCAGAGATTGCCTCCTCAGCCCTGCTCCCTCTTCTTACTAGAAAGCAGTGTTGTTCCTGTGACCTCATTAGAAAACCACAAAAGATTTATTTTTAAGATGGGAGCTGATGATTGCATTTTGCAGAGCAGGAGCTCCTGTCACTGCCTGATCCCCCCGCCCAGCGCCCCTCAGGGAAGCATTTCCTGAGTTCCCCCCCCCACCCCCCCACCCCCCATGCCAATCACCAGCTTCTTCGACGGCTGCCGCAGAGGCACCGCCGAGGCCCGGGATGGGCACGTCCAGCACACCTGCTTCCCCTGTCGCCTCCCCAACGGTTCTTGATCTGAAGACTGCACCCTGAAGGAGCCAAAACGCCTCCTGGTTCCCCATCTGCCTACTTCCTCTGGCCTTTTAGCGATCTGTCCACCGTGAGTTTGTCAGGAGCTTCCACAGGGAGGTAGAGCTTTCCTGAGTCAGAGAAAGCTCTGAGCCCATAAAAAAGGCTGTGCCTTTTCTCTATGAACATGACCTCCACTTTTCACTTCAATTCAGTGCCTACTGTGTACTTGACGCTGGGCCCGGTTCATCGAAAGAACAGGATTCCTGCCCTCATGGGGCATACAGTCTCATAGAGGAGACGGGCTCTAATTGGAAACTAATCGGGCACCACTTAAGCACTAGTTAATGTGGAATGTTAACTAGTTAACTAGGAATGTTGTTCATTCCTCCCCCACAAGCACCCAAGGTTTTGGCCAAACGTTTTTGCCTGATATCCCCCCACCCCCACCCCATGAAGAGCTCCTCAAAATCAGCCCTCCTTCTGAAGGCTGGTAAAGTCACTCAGGAGCCAGACTGCCTGGCTTTGAATCCAGCTCTGCGACTTTAGGAGCTGTGTAAACTTGACCAAGTTACTTCAGTTCTCTGTGCCCCAGTCTCCTCATCTGTAAAGTGGCAATAATGATGGCACCCAGATCTTTGAGTTGTTTGAGGGTTAAATGAGTTAAATTAAAACTGTAAGTGCCCTGTGTAGCACATGGTATATATTATACAAATTCAGAACTCAGACTTTTTTCTAGATCCCAGTCACTTTTCAAGGTCCACTCCCTCCAAGAAGCTCTACCTGAGGTTGCCAGCCGTGGACTCTCTCTCCATCCTCAGAAGAACCAACCATATCGGCACGAACCCGCTTCACTGTGGTGGCTGGTCTCCAGAGGGGGCACTGACTGCTCTGATCCCCCTGGGGCCGTGCCTTTGGTTAGTCTCTGCCCATGTTGCGTCTGGACAGGACTTTGGCTTGGCAGCTTCTGCTTCTGAGCTTTTGGGGTCCCTGAACCTCCACGTAAGAAGGCCAGCTACCATGCTGGAAAGACCACGTGGGGAAACCACATGGAGAGATATATAGGAAAGGCCATGTGAAAAGGAAGCAGCCTTCTACCAGGGGAGGAGGACAGACACACGCTCCCAGGAGCCTCACTGTCCTGCCTGACCTCAGACTTGGCAACCCTCTCCCATGAGGACATCAGCCATGGCAGTGAGCCATCCTCAACGTGCCAGTCCAATAGAGCCTGAGCTGTCTCCAGTCCCAGCTGACATCACTGGAGACAAGAACCACTGAGCTGAGCTCCATCATTACCCAGAATTCCAGGATATAAGACGGTTGTTGTTTTAAGTCACTATGCTTCGGGTGCTTGGTTACATAGCAATTAATAACTGATATATTCACTCTGAGCCGGAGTATGGGAGGAGACCCAACCCAGGAGTTTGAGTAACCATGCCAGTGTCAGAGTGCAATGTAAAGGAGTTCTTGTTGAGGGCAGGATGTCACTGTGGGGCAGTGTGAGGCCTCGGATGTCAAATGGCCTTGCTGTGAATCTGGGTTCTGTCAATTATAAGCCACGTGATCCTTGGGTATATTCTTGTTGATACCTGTTTTCTTATCTGTGAAATGGGATTATAGGGGTTGTTGTGGGCTTAAATGAGATGAAAGATACGAAATGCCTAATACATGAGAATTAAGCATTTTGAGCTACTGCGGGGGAGAGACTGGAACAGTCTGAGTGATACAGCTTCCTCACAGAGTTCTGTTTAATTAACTTTTCCCCCCAAATATTGTTGCAAATGTGTCAAGGTGAATCGCATTAGCCTCTGGCTCCGTTTCCAACCCCAAGCATTCTACAAAGCTGGCTTGGGGTCCCCCAGGGGCACAGGTATAGTCCCAATTACCACAGGCCAGTTCCCTGCCTCTCACGTTGCTTCTTTGAAAAAGGAAATTTAAAAAATTGAACTCTGATGTTCAATGTTGATTCATTCCAATATGGAAAAACAAACTCTAAACGCTCTTCCTCCAAGGAACACAAAATCTGAGCAAACCCATCTGATCCTTGTTAAATTAATGTATCCACAAAAGGAAGGAAAAGCATGGGTCCTAATAACCCTCCCCATTGTCACCAACACGGTCATGAGCACCCTCTGTTTCTGAGCAGTGACTAGCACTCTACAGCTGTCACCAGAGCCTCGGTGGGCCCAGGTATGGAGGCTAGGGCATAAGGAACGCCCCAACAGAGGAGATACTTCGGTGTTATGCAGATGACACTCACGCGGTCCCCAGCCCAGGACTGCAAGGAGGCTGAGCCAGGGCTCAGGCAGGAGGAGGAGCACAGGGGAGGAGGGGAAGGAGGAATAGGAGGAGAAAGAGAAGGAAGGGGGAATCTCAAACTATTTGGTGAAATAAGGCCCTAAATCACAGGGGACAAAAAAAAGCAACAAAGCTCCCGTATGAGTGAGATGCTACAGGGCAGGCAGGCATCTTTTTCGTCTTCATCTGCCCATAACTTAGCCAAGTCCTGATATACTGAATGTTCTTGATATGTGTTTGTATCGGCACTAAACCGAAACCAATTGGAATAAGCCAAGAGCCCCCAAATCCCAGATGGGAGGGGCAGGTGTTGTGGGCCATTCAGAGGAAAGTCACTTCTGCCTGGTGGTCTAGGAAGGTTCCAGCGAGGAAACGCGCTCATTAACCTAGCACCCTGCCTGGCACAGATGCTTCTAGGTCCTTCAAGATATTGTTGAACAAATAAACAAATGGACTTTAAAATGAGACACCTATCCTGTCCCCATCTTTGCAGCACCTAGAACACATGTTGCCATGTCATTACTACATCTGCTGGTTCATTTCACGTGTCTCCCCACTGGACAGCTTGCTTTGCAAGCTGGCAAGGACCCTGCCTACAGTGTCACCACTGAGTCCTCAGCACCTAGCCTGACATTGGGCACACAGTAGTTGTTTGACAAATACTGACATCGGGACAGACTGACCAAGGGACAGAGCCTGCCTACTGCCAAAGAGAAGCAGGAGGGACCTGTCTGCAACAGCAGGCTTGTGAATGTTTAAAGTGGGCTTGGAATGCAGCTGCCTGTCTTATCCACACCATCCCCTTCTGCATTCTCATTCTCTCTCTCTCTCTCTCTCTCACATACACACACACACATACACACACACACACACACATACACACACACACACACACACACTTCCCACTTCCTGTGACTTCTCAGCCACCCACCTGGGGAGGCCCAGGCTGCTGTGACACACCAAGGATATCACTGTGACATGACACAATTAGAAAGCTGTGTGTGGCAACCTCAGGGAGAGGCTGAGCAAGTCAGTCTGCCAGGGGCTCAGGAACACCTGCTCTCGCCTGTGCTACAACAAAGGCCAAGTAATGATCAGTCAGGATTGTTGGCTCCCTGGGCACAGTGTGACTCAAGATAGAGCCGGGCAAATGCTCTTTCGGGTTCTAGAAGAGTTAACACAAATCTCTGAAGAAGCTGAGATGCTTCCCTGGGTGAATGCTACCATCCCGCTGATCCTAAAACACGTCCCTTTTATTTAGTGCTTTACATTTATAAAGGTCTTTACTTGCACCATCTCATTTGAATAGTCGTTCAGCAACAAAAATTTACTGAGCATCTATGAAACACCAAGCACTGTGCTGCATGTTGGGGATATAGCCACAGACAAGCTGACAAGATGCCTGCCCTCATTACGGCCATATAAGGATGTGCGAGACTCCCACAAATGTCAACTGACCGGTGACAAAGGGATGGAATATAGCCCTACATAGGCTGGTGAGAATGGATAATGGGGAACTGACCTGGTTCGGCAGGTGTGATGATTGACTAAGACCTGAAAGAGAAATGGAGTCCATTAGGTTAAAGGGAAAGGGGTGAAGAAGAACATTCCAGCAGATGGAAGAGTCTGTGCAAAGGCCCTAAGGCAGGAGAGAACCCGGAGAGGCAAACAAGAATATATTCACCTAATCCCCACTCTATAGAAAAAGGACTAAGACCCAGAGAACCACAAGGCAGAACCAGGACTGGGCCGAGCTCTGGTCACAAAGCTTAAACTCTGGCTTTGTGAAACTCGATGGAATCTTCAAAGCCCCCAGGGTCCCCTTCCCAGCCCCTGCCACGGGTCTAGCTCAGGCTGGGCTGGGCATGTGGGTGGAGACGGCAGGAGGGTGGGGGCAGGGCTGTTCTCACAAGGACTTGCAGGCCTGCAAGGAAATGGCACCACGTGATTGCCCAAGTTGGGGCAATGAACTTGGATTTGGGGGAGGTGGTCAGCCATCAGGCTCCGCGAGCTGTCATGGTGGCAGAGTCGATCTGATCCTCACCTCTACGGTATCGGGTCAAGCACCACGGGGGTGGTTTTCCAAGGAACAGGTCAACCCCGCCAGGCAGAGGCCAGCACACCTCAGGAGGAGCCGTGTGGAACCCCGCCCCAGCCAGCAGGGAGGAAAGACAGGCTCCTCAGCCCTGACCAGGGCATTTAAGCCAGACTGTCAGTTCACACAGCTGGTATTTGTCATACTCTAAGAAGGGACGTGAACATGTGGCAGTCACTGGCTCGTGCCCCCGGGAAGCCCCCCAGTGGCTCTCTCAACACCTTGCTGTGTCTTCATCACAACGCTCGTCACCACCGGAAATTATCCCACGTGGCAACATGTCTGCTGTCTGTCTGTCTGTCTGTCCAGGAGACGGCACACTCCGTGAGGACGGAGCCCATCCGTGCCCACCTTCTCGCTGCTCTATCTCAGAAGCTGGCACTCACTAAGTAGCGGGGGCGGGGGGTGAGTAACGATGAAAAGAACAAATGACCTCCTTCAAGGAAGGGAAAAGGAACTAGTGGGGTGTCTCTAAATGCACCAGAGCCTGGGCTGGGAGCTTTATTCTTCATCCTGCTAACTTCTGTCACCTCCCTGAAAGGCCAGGCTCATTCCCATCGCCCAGCACGTGAGCTCCGGAGCCTAAATGCAGCCCAGGAAGGGGTGCTGAAACCAGGACGGCAATCACAGATACACAGAAGGAGAAGCAGCCTGACAGGTGACGCCACGTGGGGGCTGAGAGAGAAACAAGGTCCTAGCTCTCACCTAGGTTCCTGGTTATGACTCCTGATTCCACAGTGATTCCATAATGACTCCACAGTGGTTAAAAAAAAACCCATAAAATTGGTCACAGTCAGCAATGCCTCGTGTAGTGGAGACTGTGGGGCTTCCTCCCACGGCTCTCTGGTTCAAGATACTCTGCCCCCAGAAGCTGAGTCCCTTCCTAGGAACTGCTCAGCCTAAGGGAGGGTCTTGCCCCAAGTCGCACACCGCCCTCCCCCAGGGACAGCTGTGTCTAATGGCGGGTCCATGTGGAGCTACAAAGGCCTGGCCCCCTTGCCTGAATTGAAGACAGGTCTGAAGGGACATTCCAGACTCAGAGCCACCCCCACCCCCCACCCCGTGTCACTGGCTGAGGCCTCTGTTGCAATTCAGCCACTCCCTCTGCTGCTGCTGCTCAGAGCTGATCCCAGGAGTTCCCTCCAATAATCCTCCTGCGTGCAAATCTCAGAGTTGCTTTTCCAGGAAGCCCAACCCAAGATGCCTCCCAAGATGCACCTTGGAAGCCAAGGAAACCCAACCAGGATCCCAATTTTGGGTCAGTGTCCTTGGCTTCCAGTCAACCTGTTTCACTGAGACTTGGAGAGCATTATTGTTCCTGGCTAGAAATGGCCATGTGCTGGTTAAGGATGTTGCTGGCTCTCGAGCTGGGCTGCCGGAGTTCAAATCCCAGCTCCACTCTCCCTAGCTACAGGGCCCCAAGCAAGGCTTCTTTTCTGTTTCCTCCTTGGTAAAATGGAATCCTATCTCCCAGGATGTGGAGTATCACAGACGTCAATACACAGAAGTCTTCAGAACACGACCCTGCGCTCTGCACGAGCCCCTGACCCATCAGCCCTCAGCCGCTGCTGATCTCACAAGGTGCACACTCGTCCTCTCTCGCGCGGGGACCACAGTGTGCAGGTCTGCGGCCCAGCAAGCCCAGCAGAGCCTGGCCCCGATGTGGATCGCTGGATGGACGGGCAAATGGGGGCATGCCTGTCTGCACTTGGATGGGGGCTCCCTTTCTCCCACCTTGCCTAGCCTTCTAGAAGCTTTCAGAATGAGGGACCCTGAGCAGATGGAAGACACTGTTATTATCTAAACTGTCTGAAACTTGCTTACCACTAATTCAGATCAACCAGGGACACACCATTTCCATAAATCAACCAAGCACACAATAGGCCCACCCAGCAAAGCATAAGATGACAATAATAATCATGTGTATTTATGCAGTGCTTTTGTTCTGCGAAGCTCCAAACAGTCGACAATCATTATTCCTGTTAATACTACAGCCGTCTCGGAGAGGCGGGCAGCGAACAGGCGCCTCTCCCCTTGAACAGGCAGGAAAATAATACTGATAGTAACAGTGAATACTTATTGATCCTTTATTCTGCGCTGGGCCGTATTTCAAGTGCTTTATAAATATTAACTCACTTGTAACTCTGTGAGGTAATTACTATTATTATCCTCATTTTACAGAGGAGGACACTAGAATGTAGAAAACGGAAAAGGAGCAGAAGAAGCAGGATGGCACCCCGTGCAGCCTGCCCCTGGAGCCCGCCTGCTTAGTCCCTAGACCAAGTCGGGGCGCCTGCGTGGCTCAGTCACTTAAGCGTCCGCCTTTGGCTCAGGTCATGATCTCGCGGTTTGTGAGTTCGAGCCCCGCATTGGGCTCTGCGCTGGTGGTGGGGAGGCTGCTTGGGATTCTCTCTCTCTCCCTCTCTTTCTCTGCCTCTTCCCCACTTGCACTCTCTCTCTTTCAAAATAAGTAAATAAAACTTAAAAAAAAAAAAAAATCCCCACACGAAGCTGCCACCCAAAACCCCAGAGTCAACAAGGCACGAGGGACAAATGCAAAAGTCCGAGCTGTTGGTAGAAGGCATCTCAGTGATGGTGATAGTCCTAGACTCGATAAGCGTGTAGGGAGAATGGGCAAGGCCCATGTACCCCGACTTCAGGAGTGGGTCTGCACCCCAAATGTGGCATATGCTTGCTAGCTTATCTCACCCCAAAACCAAGGGCCACCAACTAATCTACAGCAGTCATTTGGAACTTTGCCTGACTAAGCATCGGAGCACGACATGGGCTGGGGAGACAACATCTGGGCACTGGTAGCAATGGCAGACGAAGGTGCCACCCCGGGGCGGGGGGTGGGGGGGGTGAAGGAACTGAAGAACAAGGAAAGAGATAAGCCCAACTCTTTCTCCATCTCACCTTTCCCTCCTATTCTGCCATGAGTTCAGACCGTGCCCATGGGATCTTTTCTTTTTTTTTTTTTTTTTTTCATGGGATCTTTTCAAAAGGAGCCAAATCCCATCACTGCCTAAACCCTTAAGTGCCTTTCCACCCAAACCCCTGACCCTGGCAAGACCGGGTCCTGACCTACCTCTCCCGAATCATCCCCTTCCTCCCCTTTCCCTGCTACACCCAAACACACGGATTCTTTGGGGCCCTTGCACACTCCCAATCTCACCACAGGTAAGTGACCTCCTCCGGGAGGCCCTTCCCGGATGCCCACCCTCCCAGGCACCTCTACATATCCCTACTCCAATTCTCTTCCTAGCCTTCTCCCCGTATGATTTGTTCTTGTTAACTTATTTATTCATTTATCATTTTTCCCCCTGATTAGAATGCAAGTTCCATGCCAGTGTGGTTTATGTATGATTTGGTCACGACTGTATCCCCAGCCTGGAGAACAGCATGATGCTCAATTAATATCTGTTGAATGAATTATAATAAGTAACACTTGCTGAGCAGTTATCCCACGCCAGGAACAATCTCTGTGATTTACATAAATTAGCTCATTTAGTCCTCACAACACCCCGCTGAGGCTGCTCCCATTACCATCCCCATTTTACAGATGAGGGAGCTGAGGCAGAAGGGGTTAAACACTATTCGGAAATGACAGAGACAGGAGGCAAATCCAGGCAGCCAGGCTGCTAGGTCCTCACTCCACACACCACACTGAAGACCAACCTGTCCTCCCTGCCCTCGGGATATAGCCTCAATTCCTGAAAACAATGAGCAAGACTCTGGTGACCAATCTAATCTCCTTTCTTGCACCACTCTCTGATGCACAGACCAAGTTCCAGCCCTCCAGACCCTTCTGGAAGACCCTGCCCTCTCCTGCCTTTGCCTTGCTGTTCTCCACCTGGAGCTCTCCTCTTTCTTGACCACCTCCTTTCTTACCCATCAGGGTCCAGCTCAGGCAGCTCCTGCCTAAGAAGCCTCTCCTAAGTCTTGGGTCAGACACTCCCTCTCTGTCCCTTTAGCATCCTGCACTTGCCCTAACCTTGTATGTAGCCCACCGTGATGGGCATGTGTATTCACCCACCTGCAGTGACACCTGTCCACACCCATTCATTTGTTTCAGCAAATATTTACTGCAAGCCCACTGTACGGCCAGCCTTATAGGTGCTGGAGAGAGGCCTCAGCAGGCAAATCAGTCTCCAACCATGTAGAGCTTTCTAGTGGGGGAGGCAGACAAGAAACAAACAGAAATACAAGGTAACGTCAGGGAGACTCAAGGCAACAAGAGGCAGAGAGGAATGGGGTAAGATAATGAGGTAGGGCTAGCCTAGCCAGAGCGGTCAGGGATGGCTGTGCATCCATGAAACCAACAGTGTCCAAATGTTTTTTAATCACACACCATCCCAGTATATGGATATACAGTTACATTTAATTATAGACTATACCTAATCACTGCTGCACTCTTTTATCATATAGTTATTTATAAGATAGATACAAAATGTAGAAATACCAAAAAGATGAGCAAACAATTACTAGGAAGGGATGTTCTAGAATGTTCTTCTTGCCCCCTGGTGCATCACCTTACACACTCATGCATGCGCTCTGATTTAGAGACCATTGTGCCCGAATGTCAGCTCGGCTTAGTGTTAAAGAGGAAAAGTGCAAACAAAGAAACAAGGCTACTCTCGGATCCTAGCTAATCACACACAGCAGGTACCCAAAAATAATTTGTCAAATGACTTGGGGGATGGTGTTCAGTAGGTGTTAGCTAAGTCAGCCCCAGACAGATCATTTCCTAATTCTTGGTCTCAGTTTCCCCATCTGTAAATAGAGGGTGTGGTCTAAATAGCCAATGGTATCTGGGAGTCTACACTGGCACAGAGACTCAAGCTGCAATTCACTCAGCCTAAGCCATGCCACTGCTTCCTGAATAAGAAGGGGGCCCAGGGGCGCCTGGGTGGCTCAGTTGGTTAGGCGTCCGACTCTTGATTTCTGCTCAGGTCATGATCTCACGGTTCATGGGATCCAGCCCTGTGTTGGGTTCTGAGCTGACAGCATGGAGTCTGCTTGGGATCCCCTCTCTCTCTCTGCCCCTCCCCCACTCACGCTTGCTCTCTCTCTCTCTCTCTCAAAATAAATAAATTAACTTTAAAAAAAAAAAAAAAAAAAGGGAGCCCACTCTGTGGAAGTGTAACGTGCAGCCGACCTCTGGTGTGAGCAGGGCTTTCCTTTGCTGGCCTTTTGGTGATTTTCACTGGTTTGCACAGAAGGAAAAAGAATGCAAACAAGGAAACAAACGCACTCCATCTCCTACCCGAGCCAATTATGCAGAGATTCAAGAGAGTAATGAAAACCATAAAGCATTCGCTGAAATAAGAGCTCCCAATCTTCCATAATCTTTGGTGATAAAACGCAGAACAGCAGGCCAGTGACACCCATTCATAAATCCCAGGTCCGTTTACTAGTGCTCACTTCGGAGCACGCGTGCCAGTGCCGAGAACCCATTCTGTTGTTCTGCACGCTGGGAGTTAGAGCAGGTCCGCTAGGGTCACACAGGACTCTCAGCATCCTGCAAGACCCGGCAAGGGGCCTGAGGGTTCTGTGGCCACAGGCACCTGGATGGCGAGAGGACGCTTCCCCTCTGGACACAGCAGCCACACACACAGCACTACCAGGCGTTTGTGCGGATGGGAGCGAGCCTGCTGCCTGGTGAGGGAACCCGGGGCTCAGAGAAATCAACTTGTCCCCGAGTCGCAGGCTAGGAGTGGAGCCCAGCCTCAAGCCAAAGCTTCCTGGCAGCCTGATCCATGATCCTCATTCTTCTGGAAGGTTCTATGAACTCCTCAAAGTTGGGCCCTTCTTTGTCAATCTCTGTCTCCCGCTGCCCAGGCACAAGGCATTGTGCCCGACACTGAGGAAGGAAGAAAGGGAGCGAGAGAGGAAGGGATGCAGGGAGACAAGCGTGGGGAACTCAATTCATGGCTTGTCTGCCAATACTGAAACAATGCTGGAACAAAGACTGTTACAGAGCCTTTACTCTGCACCAGCTAGAGAAACCCGCGCTTTAAATGCAATGTCTCATACCTTCTCCAAACCAACGACCTATAGGGGAAGCCACTGGTGTTATTCCCATTGTATAGAAAGGGAATTGGAGGCTCTGAGAGATTCATTAACTTGCCCAAGGTCACTCACTAGGTAGGTGGTAAATCCAGAATGTCAACTTTGACAGCTCAGGTACTTCATTAACCACCACCCCACACTGCCTGCCACTGGGAACAGAAATCAACTTAAAAAAAAAAAAAAAAGCTTACTTATTTTTACAGATTCCTTTATTTTTAAGGGCTTTTTTAAAATGTTTATTTATTTTCGAGAGAGAGACAGAGTGCAAGCAGCGGGGGAGGGGTGAGGGGGTAGAGAGAGGGAGGGAGACACAGAATCTGAAGAAGGCTCCAGGCTCCGAGCTGTCAGCACAGAGACGGATGTGGGGCTCAAACTCACTAACCATGAGATCATGACCTGAGCGGAAGACATATGCTTAACCGACTGAGCCTCTCAGGTGCCCCAAAAAGTTTATTTATGTTGAGAGAGGGAGAGAAAGTGCACATGTACACACACACATAAATGGGGGAGGGGCAGAGAGAGAGAGAGAGAGAGAGAGAGAGAGAGAGAGAGAGAGAGAGAGAATCCTAAGCAGGCTCCACACTCAGCACAGAGCCCAACGTGGGGCTCAATCCCATGGCCCTGAGATCATGACCTGAGCTGACAACAGGAGTCAGACGCTCAACCGACTGAGCCACCCAAGCGCCCCTCATCTTAAATTCTTTCTGGCACCTTCTGTTACTCTGTGGAGTAAAGCAGGAGTGACCCTCACATCAGTGGATGCCACACCCTAGTGACTCCCATTTTACACCCTCCCGAGGACCCGGATGCCTGCCCACAGGGCAGGGTGTGCAGCCAAAGCCCCGTCATGGGCATTTTCACAAGTGACAGAAGATCCATTCTCGTTCCCAAAGGCAGAAGGAGCCAGTGCAGTTGTAGATTTGGGCATTAACAGTCAGGATGAGGACGAGAAAGAAGACAGAGGGAAGAAGGACCAGTATGTGGAGGCAGAACCAGGAAGCTCATGGGGAATGAGGGCCCCGCTATGGGGCATGTCAAGGTGCCAAGGTGGAAGCCAAAATGATGGGAAGGTGGGCACCCCCAGGTGGAGAGCCACCAGGAGAACGGGCTGTGTGGGTAGACAGTCCTGGCTCCACCATTTACTTCTACGAGACCTTGGACAAATGATCCTCCCAGAGCCTCCGTCTGTAAAATGAAGTTAATAATAGTACCTGCCTTATAGAACTATTGCAAGGATTAAATAAAATGGTGTATATAAACTGCTTTGAGCACAAGGCTTGGTGTATGGGAAACGCTCTGGTGGTAACACAGCCAGGCTGACTGATGTGTAAAGTAAGGGAGGTGGGGGTCCAAGGCATGAGCGGGTAAGATGTAAGGAGCGACCATCACATCACCCGTATCTCCTAGTAGAGCAACGTTAACAGACCATGTCTGAGTACAGCCAAGCCAGAGAAAGTGGTTAAGCGACGTGCCCAAGGCTGAGTCACAGCATTTTCTGGGCAGGGACCAGGCTGAATCATCTGATATTCCAGCCCCTGGCATCGGCTTTGCACAGGGTGGGCACCCCACTGATGGCTGAGAAAGCTACATGTGGCTGAGTCTCCTGAAGTCTCTAATGAGATTATACTCCCTACTTCCTCCCTTCTCCTGCTTCCTGCCCCTCCCCCCGGTGATTCATTTATCTTCTTCCACACTTCTTGACCATCTACTACATTTCATGGTCCTTCTGGAAACTAGGAGGGTATTGAAAGAAGTCCAGGGCAGGGCTGCAATTAAAGCAACCAGACATAAACAGTGAACAGGCAGAACACAGATTATGTATTAGGCTTGGCCAATGTCCCAGTACCTACCCAAAACAAGGTCTTTCCCTTGCCTGTGTGGGCTATGGTGAAATCTGAAAAGGGCGATCCTATTCTGTCTTTCCCTTTTCAGACCATCCAGTCCCCAGCAGGCCTTTGCCTAAGGCCACAGGGTGGGCTTACAGTGGCTCAGCAAAGACTTATCTCAGCAGTGGAACATCACAACTCAGAACCACAGCGAGAACCATATGGAGCCTGATGCTGGCCAGTCCCCTTCCTCTGGACATCACTGCCAGAAAACAGTTCCAGACCTTCAACCAACACATGCTGGCCCTCCGAGGCCCAAGACATTTCCAACGGGATGCAGGGGGGAGGGTATGTGGCAGGCTGGGTTCCCTGAGAAGCAGAAGAGGGGACGGATATGAGCATGCAGATTTACCTACATAGAGGATATCTATTTCCTATATATCATCTATATGACATCATATGTATATACATACACACACACAATATGTACACGCAGAGGAGTGCTCTTGGGCTTGACCCCTGGGTGAGGGGAAGGTGAGAGGCAGGACAGAGCAGAGGGAGAAACTAGGATAACTCTTCAGAACTGTCCTAAATTGGTGAGTGGGGACTGGCTTTTATATCCCTACGTTAATTGGTCACCGAGTATGGGCTGCCTAGGAAGGGCGCATGACTTCACCCCAGGTGCTCTCTTGAAGTGAGGCCATTTCCAAAAAGGACAGGAGCCAAGGGCTGTACCATCAACATGGAGCATCTTCAGGCCTGAGGGGGTCCCCACAGCTCCTCTCGGTGTCTGAGACAGTCCAGGTAATAGCCCTTGACTCTTTTTCCCCATTAAAGAGCGGGGAAAAGAAAAAGAGAAAGTTTTTATAATCTAAAAACACAAAAACAAAAAACAGAGCAGGAAAACACAAGGCCAGGGTTGAGATGTTGGCCTGAGCTCCTGTGGAGCACCTGTCCCTTACCCCTCTAAGCCCCTCATCTGTAAAATGGGTCCACTGATAGTATCTCGCACATCAGCTCCTATAGGCGTGACTACAACACCCGTGCCTGGCATCCGGCAATCACTCAATGGAAGGCAGCTGTGGCCTTTATTACACACCGGGCACAGAGGAGGAAATGGCTTGCCTCAGTCCACCACAGTGAGGTTTCCGTTTCTCAGCTCTACCCTAACACAGGTTGTGTATAGAAACATTTCGGGAGGTTCCTCGGTCATGGCAAGCAAGGTGGCAGTTGCTAAACAGTTTCTCTGTGTCCTCTTAGAAGCCTCTTCTGTTCCAAACACCAGGGGAGGCCAAAAAGGCTTAACCTCTCCCCAGAGGAACCTGTCCTCCATCCCAAAGCACTTACTCGGGGCCCAGGAGAGAAAATCAGTGCCATTCTCGGAGGAGTCTGGATACCAGGGAGTGTGGAATAATCAGATCATTCACCATGAAGGGAAACTACTCCTAAAGCCTTCAGCTGGGTGGTGGCCACAGAAAAACATGAGAAGATTCAGGGCCATAAACTAAGAGGCCACCAGCTTGAGTCTTAAACTTCTCCAAGGCCCGGGAAGCAAAAGCTGTCCTGGGGCTCGCTCTATGTACCTGAAGCATCGCCAGCGGGCAGGGAGGCCAAGAATCCTGTCCTGGCAGGCTCGGGAGGGGCTGCATCTGTTGGGGACAAAGAATGCAGCTCCTTTGGAAAAGGCCAAGGAGAACGGTGGCTGGAGAAAAGTGCCTCCCCCTGGCCCGCCAAAGCGCAGAGATGTGAAAGCGGGATCTTGGGTTTGGTGCGGGGAGGGTCCCAGTCTGGGAGGTTGAGGAGGCAGAGAGGACACCAGCAAGGTCTCAGAGCCCACCCGCCCTGTAGGGCAGGGTAGAAATCTCTGCAGCTCCAGGAGGGGCCTGGCCAGCGTGAGCAGCAGGGGAAGGAAATGTAGGTTAGACATCTAGGGCACTTCTGAAGCTGGGGCTGTGTCTGCCAGGAAGTCAGGCAGGGGCGGCACGGGGTGGGAAGCAGAAAAGGCAAAGGACCAAGCGAGCCTCAAAGCCTCCGATCTGGAAAAGGAGCACAGGGGGGAGAAGAAAGAATCCCTCTGATGAAGGAGAAGGGGGGGGGCGTTCTGGGGAGGCCGGCTGAGGAGGGGCACAGCTGACGGCAGCCCCCTGCTCTGCCCGCTCCTGCAGCGGACGTGGGGGCTAAGTGAGACAGTCCCCTTGCCGCCGCGGGGACTCATGGAGACCCGATCTCGGGCTCACCGGGCCTCTGCCCGGGAGACTCCCGGTAATTCCGCTAACGTCCTCTCTGCCAGAATGAACGTCTCCCTGCGGCGCGTCCTGAGTTCTCTGCATGGACTCCACTCCAGCATTTATCCTTGTCTGACTTTTATTTGCTGGGTTGTGCACTCAATTCTTCCACCAATATTTACTGAGCATAAATAAGGCGCTGGGCCGGGGGCTGTGTCAGATCTCCCCTCTCTCGAGGACTGCAGGGATCCCAAGGCTGATGCCACCCTCACTTGACCTCGGGCAATTCCTCCTGCTGTCTCACCTTCAGCTCTTTATCTACGAAAGGGAAGGGCTTGGGTGTGGGTGACAACACTAAAAGGGCAAATGGGGGTCAGGTGAGAGCCTCTGCATAATCATGACTGCCATTTATTAAGCACCCAGTACGAAGCGTCTGGAACTGCTTTAGAGGCTTTATGGCTATTATCACTAAACCTTACGACCAGCCCACAAGGTGAGAACTGTTCCACCCGCACACAGATGCAAACCTTGCCCAGTGACTGGCACATGGTGGGAGTGTGAATAAATGCTAACACCTGTGTTTACTCCATGCTAAACATTTCTAGGCCAGTGGTTCTCAACCAGAGGTGATTCTGTCCCTTCCCCAGAGGACATTTAGCAATGTGTGTGGGGGTGAGGCAGTGGTGCTGACATCTAAGTGAGGAGAGGCCACAGATGCCTCTCCCCAGCTTACAATACACAGGACAGCCCCCCACGATGGAGAATTATCTGGTCCAAACTGTCGGTAGTGCTGAGGTCGAGAAACCCTGCTCCAAGACTGAGGACCCACCAATGCAGCAAATGGACAATGTCCCTGGAGCTCACATTCCACAACAGTGGACAGTGAACAAATACCAAGGACATGGATAGATGTCTGTTGGTGCTAAGTCCTAAGGAGAAAAATAAGTAGGACAGGAGAAAAGAGTGATGGAGTCACCGGGGACAGAAGGTGACATTTGAGAAGAGACCACAGGGAAGTGACGGGGTGAACCAGTGGCTGCCTGATGTGATGAGAGAAGGCCCTGGGCAGGACACGGGCTCATCCTTAGGTGTAGTGGTAGGTCTGTGTGGCTGGAATACAGTGAGCATGGACTGAGTGGTCAGAGACAAGGTCAGAGAGTTACTCAGACAACTGAGTTAGCCGTGTGGACACTCTTTGAGGTGGTACACTCCTTGAGGACACAAGTCATGCCCTCGCACGCAACCTCTCGGCGCCACACATTTGCTGGAACTAAGGGGAAGAAGACGCCAAGTTGAGTTGCATTTTGGCTCAGGGGAGGCGGTTTCCTGTACCGCAAAATTTACATGAGACAAATTGTCCCCGCTTTGTTCTAGTTTTGGGCAGGAAATGGGTTTAATGTGCTGTCAGCTTTTATTGTATAATTACTAGTTGGCTTTCATTCATTTTAGGAGCAAGAGTATACAATGATAACTGAATCTCTGATGCTTGGTATTGTTAGGGCTGTTAGTACGGGTGCCAAGCGAGATGCCTGTGCACAGTGTAGACACACCCTCTGGTGATACGAAGGGCAACATATACGGTATCATCCCCCAGGGTAAATACCTAAGCCAGGGGTGGCACAGGTTCATGGGGGCCAAACTGCTACCATGTTGTTACTAAATGAGTATCTGCCAGACCTACTGCCTGCGAAATATTTGTCTTATGGTCCCTGGCCTTGCATTGCTGATATCCCTTCCTGCTGTGTCAGGAAACATCTCCCTGATGTTTCACAATCACTCTGACTGTCGGGGGGTCTGCAGAAAGGACCTCTTTACTGGGCCACTGGGGAACCCATATTTTCCTTGGTCTTATAAGTATGTCAGTATTGCTGCTGTGGCATCAGGATAAGTACCACCAAGAAGAGGGCAGCAAGACTTAGAGCTGACTCTGAGAAGAATTTCAACACTGTCCTCTTAGTCTCAGTGGGAAGGCAGTCATTCGTTGGCCCGACAAATAATCATTGGAGATGACCATAGGGCAGAGCTGGGATGATGCAGAGAGGAGTCAGGTACAGATTCTTTTCTCGAAGGACGTACGGTGTAGTAGTGAAGTCAAACATATACCTAATTAATAACGTAAGGTACAAAGTACCAATTGATAATTAACAAAGGACTGTGAAGAGGATGACCATTTGTCAGGCAGGACAGCATGAAGATTTCATTTCATACGACAACTCTGATCAACAGTGGTTGCCAAGAAGAGTGTTGAGGATTCTGAAGTCCCACCTGAGCTCGGTGAGAATATGTCATACATTCAATTAATTGTGTCTGCCATAAACAATGAAACCAAGAGGTTTCTTGGTTCAGAGACATATCAAGTCTCTTTGTCATCCAAGCTTAAGTAGAGACCAACTAAGTAGACATATAGCTTTAAGAGTGAATTATGTCCTTCCTTCTAACCTTGAACATAGAAATATAGTAGCTATGCTCCACTATTAAAGTGGAAATGGAAGAGAAGTAAAAAATGTAATTGCATAATGTTAAGTGTGTATTTATTTACCTCCTTAACTCTAGAAGTATTTAAAAGGCAAGAGAAAGAGACTCAGCCAAGGTGCCACCACTAGAAATCAGAGGGTGACTGGCTCTGAATCAGGGCAGCACTCTGGGCCAAGGGCCCCTCCCCTGCCCCAAAGCTCCACCAAGGCCATCCTGGGGAGCCTGGTAAGGGAGCGGTAAAGTCTCACCCTAGAACTGTATTTGCCAGTCAAATTCTCCCTTCCCAGGGACTGGATAGGCATAATGAAATAAACAGGAACCTTGGGGTCAGATGAACCTGCGTTCAGTCCTGGCTCTACGACTTTCCAGTCATGTGAACTTGAGCATCTTCTTCAACCCCTCTGAGCCTCTGTTTCTTCATCTGTAAAACAGGGATGGTAACACGTACCTCCTTGGAGTGCCCTAAGAATTGGGACCCTAGAGAGGGACCCTAGAGACCCCAGTCCTTCAAGAGACTGTTCAGCAACAGCTTTGGGGCAGACTTCCTGTCTCCTTTTGCGGGGACCTTGCCCACCACCGTTTTGTAGGCTGTTTGAAGAACCCTGTGGGCAAGGCAGAAGCAACCCAGAGAAGGGCTTGAGTCTCATTCTGACACAACAAAGCTCCAGAATGATATTCCCACTTGCTAGTCAAGCTTCAGTTGAACCAAAACGAGCACACAGGTCTCAGAATCCAGAGAGGAATAGAAATGCTTTATTAATATCACAAAGTGGAGGGGGGGGGCGGAAAGAGTGTTCTGGATTTGCTGTGCTAGCAGTGCTTCAAAGCACAGTGATTAGGGAGGAGAAGAGGAGGTGGGTCAGGGAGGTTCACACCCTGTGAGGGCCACCATATCAGGAGGAGGTGGTGGCCCTTCCTGGCCAGTGTGCTGTCAGGAGGAACGGCTATGTCCTCTCACCTAGAATGACAGTCCTCCAAGACTCAGGGAAGAAGGTAACAGAACAGAACCACAACCGAAGGAGCAAAAGCTTAAATTACACACAAAAAATTTTTTCAAGGCTTTTTTTTGAAAGACAGCCAGAAATGTGTCTTTCCAGAGCCAGCCAGCTTTGTGTGGCCTTTAAACCAAAGTACTACCAGCATCATAGGCTGAGCAGCCCCACCAGGCTGCCCATCCCAGAGCCTGGTCATAAAGTCTCTGGTACTTCCTTTACACCTGTGGCCCAGAGACTTGGCGTTATTTTGTTTTCATTTTTATTTTCACGTCACAGAAAAGGGATAGGGGTGGGGGAAGGAAGGCAAAGCAGAAATACTATATGTTTCTAAAGCCCCTGTGCAGAAATTGCAAGGCAGCAGGAAGATTCTGATGACTCATTCAACATGCTGAGCTAAGCACCTACCATGGGCCAAGCCGTTGTCTCCAAGCCTCATACCGCTCGACAAAGCAGGTGCCCCATGGAAACCTCAGCAGTGCCATGGCTGTGCTGGTGGGAAGGCCAATGGGAAGCTTTCATGAAGCCACGTGGGCCACCATGGGGACACCCAGAAACAAGTGAATGCAAGTGATGGAGGCAGAGGTAAGGCAGGTAGAGGTAAGGCAGATAGAGGTAAGAGGCAATGACATCTGGGGAGTTGGGGTAATATATACCTACAGCTTGGTGAAGCCTGGGGAACTGGCTTAAAGTATCATTATAGTTATTGTTGGAACATGATGATCAAAGAGGAAATAACATTTATTAAGTGGTATGCATTCACATATATTACAGCATTCAATTCTTAGGACACTCCTAGGAGGTACGTGTTACCATCCCTGTTTTACAGATGAAGAAACAGAGGCTCAGAGGGGTTGAAGAAGATGCTCAAGTTCACATGACCGGTAAGTCGTAGAGCCAGGACTGAACGCAGGTTCATCTGACCCCAAGGTTCCTGTTTATTTCATTATGCCTCACCACCTCTCAGCATTATGGGAAATCATCAAGGCTCCCCTACTCAAAACACACCACACAAATTCTGCAAAACAAAGCCTCCTTCTGCCTGTGGATGGTAAAGTTCAGAGCACTCACTAGAGAATCAGAATCTCAGAAATAAACCCATACAGAGAAGAAATGGATTTATGATAAAGGTTGTTCCTCATATCGGTGGAGAAAGGGATGATTCTCTAGTAATGTTGAGAAAACTGGATCACTAAATGAATTTGGATCCTTCCTGTACACCACCCATAAAGGTAGACTCCAAATAGATGAAAAACCTAAATGTGAAAAGACAACTCCAAGGCTAACACAATAAAGTATGAGACTATCTTTCTGAACTTAGGGTATGGAAGGGCTTCTTAAATAAAATTCCCAAAGCACAAACCACAAAGCAAAGTAAGTTGATAGATTTGATTACATCAAAATTAAGGGATTCTGTTCAGCAAAAGACACCGTGGACAAAGGTAACAGGGAAATGGCAGAGTGGAGAAAGATATTTGCAATGTAGCTGCAACACTAGAATGGCTTAATGGTAATGCTGAGTTGTATAGAGTGTTCGGGGAGGGATATGGGAACCCACATGCACTCCAGGTGATGGTTGAGATCTATGCAACCGTTCTAGGGACTCATTTGGTAGTGATCACTGAAACCAAGTACATATAAATCCTATGACCCAATAAACCCACACTTAGAGATAAAGCCCAGAGAGAGATTCTGTGCAGGTTCCTAAGGGGACAAGTAAGAGGGTATTCATGACAGCACTGTGTGTGGTAGTGGAAAAGTGGAAGCAACTAGCTATCCTTAAATGAATAAATACAATATATGGTGGGTACCTACTATGTGGTAGTTGTTAGCACCATTCATCAATTATTCAGTCTTCCTCCTTCTAGATTCATGGTAGGGTTACAGTTCCCAGCGCGTTTGAAGGTAGGAATGACCATGGGACCTATTTGGACCACTTCTGGGACCAGTGTGCTGTTTGCCACCTCTGTTTACAAGCCAGTGGGTGGCCACCTTGTCCTCACGCTGCTGTGGCAAAAGGAGGAGGCTCTGTCACCCAAAGTCCCCGAGTGAGATGTGAAACAAAGCTCTACTAACTGGACAGACATGGAGTATGGCCAAACAGTAAACCTTTATTATTTTAAGGCACTAAGATTTTGGTGCTATTGCTGCAGAATAACTTAACCTACCTTGAAAGATGCCCCTATGCAGCTGTTAGAGGCAATAAAGCAGATGTACAGCCAACCACAGGGATAGATCTTAAAACCATGGTGAGAATATGGCAAAACGGTCAGTACAGAAGAAGCTCCCAGGTGCAGTATCATTTCCATAAACACAAACACACAGCAACAACACATGTTTTATAGACACATACCTGTTCGAGGGTCTCAAACACCTTAGAGGGGTCCCTTTAGGAGAGGGAAGATCATAGAGGAAAAGAAAAAAATTAAGAACGAAAACAGGAGAGCGCCTTGCACTAAGGTTGATGAAACTTCCATGAATCTGTGAGCATGAATAACTCAACTCTCTATTCTATCTAAGATCAAAAAGAAAAGGAAAGAGGAAACAGTATAAATAACTCTCCTGGGTTGACTTAGTATGCATTTGAAAAAAATTTTTTAATGTTTTTATTTATTTTTGAGAGAGAAACAGAGCATGAGAGGGGGAGGGGCAGAGAGAGAGGGAGGCACAGAATTGGAAGCAGGCTCCAGGCTCTGAGCTGTCAGCACAGAGCCGGACGCGGGGCTCGAATTCTTGAACCACATGATCATGCCCTGAGCTGAAGTTGGCCGCTTAACCGACTGAGCAGGTGCCCCGACTTTGTATGCATTTTAAATACTGCATGCCAATCTGTCTTCTACTAGCACAGTGTATCCCTTTTCCCCACCAAGTTTTGTGTTTTTGGTTTTTTTGTTTTTTTTTAATTTTTGAAGCATAGCTGGGGAACCCTCATGCACTTTTGCTGAGAATGTAAACTGGTGCAGCCACTGTGGAAAACTGTACGGAAACCCCTCAAAATTTTGAAAGTAGAAATATCATAGGATCCACTAATTCTACTACTGGGTATTTACCCAAAGAATACGAAAACACTAATTCAAAAAGATACATGAACCCCTGTGTTGACTGCAGCATTATTTACAATGGCCAAATGATACAAGCATCCCAAGTGTCCACAGATGGATGAATGGATAAAGAGTGGTGTGTGTATATATATATATATATATATATATACACACACAATGGAGTATTATTCAGCCATAAAAAAAGAATGAACTTTTCCCCAAGTGTTCATTGACCCAGACAGGCTTCACCTCACAATCTCTGTAGTTCCCACACCTCCTTGGTACGAAGAGATAAACTACAGCCACAGCAGCTACCACCAATCTCCCCTTTCTCTGTAATCTGGGGGAAGATGCCTCCTGAGGGAACAGAGCAACAAGCAACCTGACTAGAGACACACAACGGAAATACACCAACAGTGGCAAACTCCAGGCCAATCGCTTTGATCAGCTGTATCCTCCCCAGTGGGGAGCAGTGGTGGCTCTTGACAAGATGTGAGCTGAGACCAATGGCCAGCTCAGGCCCACACCAGCAGGAGATGACACAAGGCTCTTAGTCAAGTGCTCCTGGCAGTCTGAGTTGGCTGGGTCCCAGGAGGACATAGGGTTCAGGAGGAGGAGGCTGAGATGGAAATCCACTCCCTCGCCACACCACAGCAATGACTATGCACAACACACTGAAAGACAAACAGCTCAGCTCAAACAGCTCATCAGAGAGGCTCACTGCCATCATTTTCCCTCCTTGGTGTGGTGCGAAAGGGCTGAGCCCGAAGTCAGGCAGACCTGAGTCCGAGTTCCCTGCCCGTCGGCATTGAATTAATTCAGGGCACTGAGCTATTTATCTCCATGCCTGGTATTGGATAAGGCACACAGCAGAAGCTTATAAATATCTGTTGAACTGAACTGTTTATGTGCTTCTTAGTTACTCTTTTTCCTCAAGAAACCACCAACTTCGATAAGTATATTCATTTTATTTGAGGCACCCCTGCCCAGAATGTAAATAATAGTAATTCCTTTCAATTATCAAACATGTGATACAAGGTGCTTGCATATTCAAGATTAATCCTTATATCAATTCTCTTATGATGCTCATTATATAGAGAAGTAGGCTAAAGCTCAAAGAGGGTAAGTAATCAACCTACGGTTTTCTGGAATGCAAACTAATCAATGTGGAAGGAACAACAGAATTAGAAAACCACCATGTTGCAGTCCTCAGCATAATAATCAGCTCAGGTAAGGATCAGCAACAGAGGCAAAAGACTTCTTTCTGGGAGAAAGACAGTTGGGGAACAGGATGTTCACATGCTCTCAAAGTATCACTCGCGAATTACTGAATAGCTACAAAGGGAGAATGAGTCTTTACAATGGAAAGATCTTATAGTCATCACCTTTAACCAAGACGTCTAACAGTGTTTCCAATTGTGAGGCAGCCAGCTATTAAATGCTCCCATGGGACGCAGGAATAAGTACACAGTAACACCTGTGGGTATTCCTGCCAAGCATCTTTCACGTACTATAACCGTGAGGAAGCCGTCAGAAAGCCGTCAGACAAATCCAGAACGTGGGATTTTCTACAAGACACGTAGTCCGTTCTTCGAGAACAGTCATGAAAATGTAGAAAGGCAGGGGAGCTGTTCTAGATTAGAAGGGACTAAAAAGATATAGCAGTCAAATGTAATGCATTGCTTTCTAGATGTTTAAATAGTTGTAAAAGTCATTCTTGGGACATTTGAGGAAAATTACAAAAGGACTGAATACTAGATGGTATTATTGCATTGGTACTAATTTGGGGGGGATGTGATAATATTATTAATGCTACATCTCTTGATTGTGATAATGGTTTTGGGATTATATAGGAGAATGTCCATGTTCTCAGGAAATGCAATTGAAACATTTGTAGTAAAGACTGGGGGTAAACGTATCATGATGGCTGAGACTCACTTGTAAACGGTTCAGCAAAACCAGAGTATGTGGGTGTGCAAAGAGAGAGCAAGGCATGGAGAGCTTGCAAATGAGACAAAATACTAACAGCTGGTGAATCAAGGTAAAGACAAAGGGTACACAGGTATTCATTTTCCTATTCCTTCAAATTTTCTGTAGCTTTAAAATTTTTCAGTTGGAGCAGCTGGGTGGCTCAGTCAGTTAAGCGTCCGGCTTCAGCTCAGGTCATGATCTCACAGTCCATGAGTTCAAGCCCTGCATCGGGCTCTGGGCTGACAGCTCAGAGCCTGGAGCCTGCTTCCAGTTCTGCGTCTCCCTCTCTCTCTGCCCCTACCCTGCTCATGCTCTGTCTCTCTCTCCGCAAAATAATAAATAAACATTAAAAAAAATTTTAAATTTTTCAATTAAAGTTGGGAGGAAAACACAGGTGTTCTGATTTTAAAGCCAAGCATCACCCAGGACCACGACCCACCCCTCTAGGAGGCTTCTGGTGTGTAAGCAGTGTCCCTCGTCCCTGTCCCTAGGACTGCCATCAACTCCTTTTCGAGCCAGAAAGAATAATCGATCATTCAGATATAGGGGGTTACTTTTCTTCTCATTCATTAAAAAAAAAAAAAATACTTTGTTGAGAGAGAACCAATATATACTCAGTACGGATTATAAAATGAAGTCTATTTTCCACCCCATTTTCATTTTAATAGTAAAACACATTTGCTAAATGTCCCAATTAAAAGTTGAAGAAAAAGCCATAGTTCACTGTTTAAGCTGCATTTTCACTAATTTGGCCGCTGGTTAAGGGTTTAGGAGAGATGGCAGCTGTCAGGCAAAGTGCTGTCCTCCTCCCAGCCCTCTCCCCAGCAGGCATGACTAATCAATCACCGTGTGCTTTCCCCCTAAGCCTGAACCTCTTCCGCAGACTCACATGGTACCCTGCAGTGCTTCCTGGTGGTAGAGTTTTCCTTTTTTCCTTGGCTTTTCCTTTATTTTTTTCTTTAAAGGCATTAGAAGAGAAAAATATGCACTCTTCCCTTCCCAGGAGACGCACATCCAAAGAGCTTATGTAAGAAGTTTTCTCTGGAAAACAGTTATTTCCAAGGTCCCTGATTTCCTCCCTTCATTATTTATTCAACCATCATCTGTTAACTGCCTACTGTGTGTTAGTGTCTTGGGTGCCAAGATGAACGAGGTCCAGTTCTCTTCCCGAAGACGTACCAACAGATACTGACAGAAGTCCACAAAGGGCGCAGAGCAAGGAATGGCCAACGGGCTGGGAAGGGGAAGAAAAGGCCTCAAAGAGAAGGTGGCACATTCTCAGACGCCTTCTGGAAGAGGGCGTGCGGCTTGAAAGGTGCTGGTGGCAGCGATGTTATTATCAGGGACGTATGGCGTGTTCTCATGATGCAGTATCCCTACTGTGGCTCATCATGTCCTGCAGGCACCATAGCTGACTGTCGCTGGATCCCAGCATGAGGTGGTCGTTGGCTGCCAGCATCCCTTTGCAGGTCGTCGAGTTCCTTGAGAGAGGAAAGCTACTCTCCCGTGAGTGCAATGTACCTTTAAGTTTGCGGTGGGTAGGTTCACTGTAGCAGGTAGAACGGGCAGTTCTCTGTTGGGGTTTGTGCAGTGCCCAGCTGGACCCACCTGAGGTCGTGAAACACCTCCCTCCCCGATGTCTGGAATTCTATGTCATCATGTGAATAGTGCTCTAGCAAGGAGAGGACATGGTGGGACAGGGGGAGGGTGATGGAAAACAACATTCACTGAGCAGTTACTATGTAACTGCTACGTAGGTGTTTCCATCCACTCACTTACCTCAACAACACTGGGAGTCTGGGAAAGGGTGAAGAAGATAACCCAGAAGGCTCCCTTCCGGCTAGCTCAGGACCAAAATCTGACATAATTAAGAAGCAGGTGGAGAGAAAGGGAAAAAAAATTTTTTTTTTTGGTGTTTACTCTGTGTATTAAGTGTCCACGTATGTGATGTGAAAAGCTCTAAAAGTATTATTATTATTCCTATTTCGCAGATGAGCAAGCTGAGGGTGCAGGAGAGTCTCTTAGTCATCACGTTGCTATCACAGCACAAACAGCAGGCACACTTATTTTGTATCAGGCTCTGCAAACACTTTATATCCATTACCTCACTCAATTAGCACAGCAACCCTGTGCCACGAGCATTATTATGACCACTTGAGCCGTGAAGACACTGAGTTAAGGAACAGTTCGATCACCTTTCCTAAGTCAAGGACACACTCATTTAGTAGGTGTTGGTCTGGAATTCAAACCCAAGTCCATCTGACTCTACGCCGGTGTTCTCGAACACTGCTAACACGAACTCTCAAACGTGTGCCGTCTATCAAGTGCCAGAGGGCTACAGCAGCCACCGTGACAGTGAGCTACCCCCACTGCCACCCAGGGGAATCTATTTGGACCTCTTGAAGTGTGTGCAAGCTATTCTTTAGACCCAATCTAAAAAGAAAAGCAAAGCAGCCTCAATAGCAATTAAAATTATATTTTGGCGGGAGGAGCCTTCAGCAACAAAAGCTTACGCGTATTTCATGCTTGCTACATGCCATGCACCGTTCGAATAAACACCACACATAAGGTGGTGGACACAGCACAGCTCACCCATATTCCTGGGCTTCTGGACCGTTTCTGCCATCTTGAATTTATGCACAGCCATGCAGTTTGCTCTGGCCAATGAAATGCAAGCAGAGTGATTCGTGTCACTGGCTGTTGAGCATTTGAAAGCCAGTACATAATTTCCCGTAATCTGTCTTCTTCGCTGTAGCAAGCATGAAAGCACAGTGATACGAAGGGGCTGTAAAACTGAAGCAGCCTGGAGGATGTTGAGCCAACACACGGAAGGCAACTGCACTGGAAGTCGTCCAGATCTTTGGAAGATTTTGCAAGAGTAAGAAATAAACTTTGGTTGCAACAAACTTCTGAGATTTAGGATTTGTCTGTTACTGCAGGGTAAGTAGCATAAGCTAGCCTGGTTTGACTAACAGTCAACAAATCCTGCTATCAGTTCTATGATGTGCGTGCTATTATCCCCAGTTGACAGACACGACCTACAGCACAGAGGGGCTAGGTAACTGGACAAAGATCACACAGCTAATAAAAGGTAGAGCCAACTGTGAACCTCACCAGCGGAGACTTCAGAATCCATGCTCTTTATCAGTACCCTGTATTTCCTCACTAACATTTTTAATCAGATATACTAGTGCATAAACATCGAGGTCTATAAGTTTCTTGATACATCTTAGCCAATGATTAAAGAATAAGAGAATTATAAGAACATCTAATTAAAGAAACACCAAAATTGCCTGCTTTAAAAAAGAAAAAAATAAAACCAGCCTAGCTTCTGCTTGTAAAAGCAGTTAAAACTGAAAATGGGTTACAACAGAGGTGACTGTTCTTTGGAGCATTGCCTGGAATGGGGGAAAACCACTTAAAGAAAAACTCAGTTTCTCTTTCTTTACCCAATCCCTTAGAGGTTACCCCAAAGGGCCATCGGCACAATTAAAAGTATAATTAGGGTTCTCACCCACCCCCCCCAATACATGTTTTTTCCTAATTAAAAAAATATATTTAACAGATTCATTAGATTCTTCCTAAATCAAAGCAAATCTTTAATGAGTTGCTGAGATCCTCAAGATAAAATGGAACCATCAGAAACCGCACATTGTGAACTCGAGTGTGTCTCTCTCGGCCCTCTTTGAAGCAAGGACACTTGTCAAGGTCCCCTCCGTTGTGTGCAGTCCGTTATAATCGCTGCTGGTTGCAATTTAGGACACTTGGTTAAGTGGTTCTTTCCAAAGCAATTAATGAATTTCATGGGAACAGGGCTGGTCAGAAGGTCTGCGGAATGCTGCGAGGGGCACGCCATTTCACCCCAGGGGCCCTGACGAGCTGGCCAGTCTGGCTCTTAGCTGACTCTTCCCTTAAGTTTAGGGCTTGTCAAACCTTTCAAAAGTGGGAGGATGCTGATGATGAGAGAAACATTACTAACAACTGAGAGAGAGTGGTCTCTGGAGTCAGCTCTTGTGTTCGTCCAGCTAGGAGATCTGGGACACAGTTGCTTAATCCTCTAAGCCTCATTTACAAGACAGGAATGGCCAAAATATCCATTTCATTGTTAGAAGGATCAAAGGAATAAATGCATGCAAAAAAAGCCTAGCATAGTGCGCCATACAAATTAGCTGTCATTTTAATAATAATTATTAGAGAACACTTATTGCCCTCTCCTGTTGTTTCCTGCCATGCAGGGGGACATCCATTTGTATAACACTCCTCGCTTTTCTTACCCTCTTACTCACTCCTTCCCTGGGGAGTCAGAGTGATTCATCTGGTGAGTTTGTAGGGAGAGCTGGGCAAGCACAGCTCAGCCCATCAGCTCACCTTCTCCTTGGAAGCGGGCTGCCTGTAGGAAGCAAGCATTCTGCTGAACTCCTGCATTGCCATAGCTTTCCGGGGGGAGGGCTGCCGTTTTCCAGCACGGTCCACGAGTAGGTACTTACGGCTGATTGGTTTCAGGGTCCAGTACTAGGAAGGGCATTGTTTCTGCATATCGAAGCCATGTTCTCCAAACTAGTCTTTATTAGGTATAAAAGCGATATTTTCATCTCCATCTGCCTGGCATATCCTATCTACATCAGCTGTATTAGAACTGGGGTAGAGAAAGGAGGTGTTATTTATTGGACTGCCTCCAACCTCAGTGATTGTTGTAGCAATCTAACTGGCAGGCGTTCAAGGCCTTTTATGAGCTGGCTGGTCCAACCCCTGCAATCCCACGTTTAGCAATTTATCCTTAGGATATAACCAATCACATATGAAAAGTTGTATTACAGGGTAATTCACTCCAGAGCTGTTTATAGAATCAAAAGAATGGGATACAACCTAAGTATCCAATATTAGGGAACTGACCATAAGATAGAACACAGTACAATAATTGAAAATGATGTTGCCAAAGAACATTCATGACATATACAGATGTTCATAATCTGAAAAGTGAAAAAGGCAAGCACAGAACAATATGTACTATTTTGTAAGGAAAATATTAAGCGCCTACAAACATTTGGAAAAAATATACAAGCTGTTAACATTTTAGGTGGTGGGATGGTGGGTCACTTAAATTTTTCATGTATTGATTATGTAAAAATGCTCCAATTTCTCCCTGATGGACATGTATTTCTTCTAAAGGGTATTTTTCATTTCTCAACAAGCCAGGTGCATGGTGGCTGATGGCGAGAACTCCTCGGAAGGGTTCGACCTCTGCTTCTTGCTTCTTTGGAAACAGAGCCATTAGGTCAATATGACTGTGTTCCTACAGCCATGTGTCTTCCCTGACTTCGCAGTTGAGGGTCTGGTCGTTCTGTCCTGAAAGAAGTTAGGTCAGGGTTCTGCAGGGCCCAGGAGCCCCCGCAGGACTGGTGTGCTGGCAGGCGAGGGGAGGTGATGACCCAAGCAAGGAGCCTGGAACAGCCTGGAAACAACTAACGGGAAGTGGGCACGTGGGGCTCGGGGGGCTTCCCTGCCAAAGGTTAAAGTCCCAACCGCTTGACATAGCATTTGAGGGCTTTCTGATCTGGCTCTCATACTTATCCCACTGGCTCCGCTCCTGACCAGCAAAACTCCTGTGACTCTTCAAATGGTCCACGCCCTGGTCCCTCAAAACTCCTGATGAGGTGTCTCCTCTCCCCCACCCTCCTCCAACCAGCTCTCATCTCTTTGTGATGCTCTCCTATACCACCAGCGTCCCATACACCTGCTTGCACTGCCAATGTCCCCTACGCCTACTGACCCCACCACCATCCCCTACGCCTACACCAGCAACATGCCCTACGTTCACCGATGCCACCCACACCCCTACGTCCACCTACACCCCCGACATCTGCCTCCACCATCAACACCTTCTACAGCTACCTACACCACCACCAGCTACACCACTAACACCCTCTATGTCTGCCTACACCACCACCATCACCTACATCTATCTAGTACCAGTGTTCTCTAGGTACTACAAAGCTCTCAGCCTGTGGGCACAATCTGAAAAGGAGCAGGTGCTTAGAAGTCCAGAGGACCCACAGGGACTCTACATGTATCTACTTAGGAGTCATTTCCCCCTTTGTAGGCTTTGGTCTTCTCTGACAAATTTGAAGCCAGGGTTGGGTGTCCTCAGGGTCTCTCTACTCTGACAATGATCCCACCTCCCGGGCATCAGTCCATGCACCCCTGCCTCTCGCCTTTTGTCCCCCCCAGTTTAAGCGTAGGCACAGCATCTGACCTTTTCCTTTTAAAAAAATTTTTTTTAACGTTTATTTATTTTTGAGACAGAGAGAGACAGAGCATGAACGGGGGAGGGTCAGAGAGAGGGAGACACAGAATCTGAAACAGGCTCCAGGCTCTGAGCTGTCAGCACAGAGCCCGACGCGGGGCTCGAACTCACGGACCGCGAGATCATGACCTGAGCCGAAGTCGGCCGCTCAACCAACTGAGCCACCCAGGCGCCCCTGACCTTTTCTATTAGTGTGAATATCAACTTCCAGAAACTAAGATGATGGCATTTCTTGAGGTCAGGAGGTTAAGTCAATGATGACTGCCCCTTCTGCCTTATCTCACCCACCAGAGGGAACATCGGACTCTGAGGGATGGTTAGGAATAGCCTAGATGTTTGATAACAGTGGATCTTACATCAGAATCCCCACAGGAGGGCTTGTTTGAACAAAGGTTTGGATCCCACCTCCAGGGTTTCTGATTCAGCAGATCTGGGGTGGTTCTGAGACTAAATTTTGAGAACCATTATTTGAGACCTTCCAAGGTCTGGCCCCTACCCCCATTACTCGTCTGAACTCATCTACACTTTCCACTTGCTCAACACACTCCAGCCAGACTCCTCGCTATTCTTCAAACATACCAGGCACATACCTGCCTCAGGGCCTTTGCACGTACTATCTCCACTATCTAGAAGACTCTTCCCCTGTTATCTGTATAGCTCTTCCCTAACCTCTTTGAAAATCTTTACTAAATTGTCACTCTCTCAGTGAGGCTTTTTCCCTGCTTTATTTTTCTCTGTAGGACTTATCCTCACATAGCATACTATACATTTACATCATTGGTTTTGTCTCTGTCTCTCTGACTAGACTGTAGGCTCCATGAGGGCAGGGATTTTTCTTGGTTTTATTTACTGCTGCATCCCAGAATAGCATCTGGCATACTGTAGGTAATCTAATATTTGTGGAAGAAAGAGAGAGAATGACAAAAGCATGGAGGGAAGGGAGGGAGAGATGGGGGGGGGGGGAAAGGAAGCAGAGAGAATGGGGAAGGCAGAGGAAGCAAAGAAGGAAGGAAGGGATTTTACAGACAAGTAAATTCTTTCAATAGTTGTAAATCAACAGCACGGGTGCCAACTTTGCTATTTTGCCAAGTAAGAGTTTTAAAACCTCAGAAACTTTGGCGTGCCTGCACGGCTCGGTCAGTTAAGCTTCTGGCTCTTGGTTTCTGCTCAGGTCGTGATCTCACGGTTCATGGGTTCAAGCCCCACGTCGGGCTCTGCACTGGTGGTGTGGAGCCTGCTTGGGATTCTCGCTCCCTCCCTCTCTCTCTGTATCTCCCCTGCTCACTCGCTCTCTCTCTCTAAATAAACTTTTTTTTTTTTTCAATCTCAGAAACTTCAATTACCATCTCCTACCCCATCAGGGCCCTGCAGGGTGGACCATAAGCTGCTGCTGAGCACAGGGCAGCCTGGATGAATGGCGGCCTGGCGTTGGATGACACGCAGCCTGTAAGGCACCAGACGGTGCTCTGAACACCGTTTCGGGAAATAAAGGACATTTTAGCCCCACTGCCTTTCAAGTAACGGAGCAGAGGCTTTAGATTTCCCTTCAGATACCAACTCGAATACCTGGCACATTGAAGGATGCTGAGGCCATCTCCAGGACACCTGCCATGGAATAGCTGGTAGGGGCAGAAGCACAGGTGTGCCAGACATTTGCTGCCCTTGCAAAAGACGCTCCATAAATACTGGCTGAATTCATGAATGACACTTGCCTGCCTGTAATATGCTGGCTGTCTAAGGGTACCAATACAGTGACATTTCAAGACACTGACAAACGCACATGCAACTTCCCAAGCTGTAACTCAGGAAGATTCCCCTGGATCCCCTGAACTCCTTGAGGGCAGGAACTTATTATCTGTGTATTCTCAAGAATAAATTCAAATTCCACCTTGGCAGGGCTTCAGTAAATATTTGCCCCCCCCTTTTTCTTTAATGTATTTGTCATTTCTGAGAGAAACAGAGAGAGACAGACAGAGGGCAGGGGAGGCACAGAGAGAGAGAGAAGAAGGGAGAGAATCCCAAGAAGGCTCTGCACCGTCAGTGTGGAGCCCGATATGGGGTTTGAACTCACAAGCTGTGAGATCATGACCTAAGCCAAAACCACGAGTTGGACAACTTAACTGAATGAGCCACCCAGGCATCCCTGTTTTTCCTTTTAAGCTCAGAAATCAAGTTCTGGCTTCAGTGCCTATGTCTAGAGGGTCTGATTCTAAAGTATGAGAGAATTCATGAGAGCCTGGATGGCTCTGTCAGTTAAGCATGTGACTTTGGCTCAGGTCATGATCTCGCAGTTCATGGGTTTGAGCCCCATGTCAGGCTCTGTGCTGACAGTTCGGAGCCTGGAGCCTGGAGCCTGCCTCGGATTCTGTGTCTTCCTCTCTTTTTGCCCCTCCCCCTCCTCTGTCTCTCTCTCTCTCTCAAAAATAAATAAACATTAAAAAATAAAATAAAAAGTAGGAGAGAATTCAGGGCCACTGAGCCCAGTGCTTGGCACATAGTAGGTCCTCAATAAATGCCGACTGATTGGTTCACTACAAGATCTCCCGACTTATCCAAATATGGAACACAGCTCTGTGGTGTGGACTGCTCCTGAGACTGCTGCTTTGTGCCCTCCTCAGAGGAGATGGTGTGGAATCTGTCTGGAGTGTCGTCGGACTTGGCGAGCACAGGTGGAGGAGGGAGGAAAGCAGCAGGTGGCACCCAGGATGGGAAGGAAGATCTTCGACTTGAGAAACAACCAGCTACTGGCTGACTTCCCCACATTCAGGGATCAAAGTGGGAAGGACAGTGGTTGAGATGAGAGTACCCACAGTCCCACAGGCCACAAGCGAGGGGGGCTGGATGGATGTGTTGCCAGCTTCCCAACATTTCCACCATGGCTCAGGCCATCATTGCTTCTACGCACCCCCCACCTCCCTGGTGCCAGGACCCAGCTCCCTGCCAGCCTTCCTTTCTCAAGGCTCAGGGAAAGAGGCTTCCTTCCAGTCTTCTCAGGAAGGAAGGGGGACAAGCCACTCATTCTTCACTGTGCCCCTCTTCCTCCCTTCCTTCTGTTGCTGAGTCATTAATGATGTGGCAAGTCCCAGTGATGGGTCTGTTACAGTGCCTGGTGCTGAGGATACCACGATAAAGAAAACACAGGCCCAGCCTACTTGTAACTCCCTGTCGAGGGAGAAAAGACCTGTAAACAGCTCATTCCACACCACGCCGTTTGCTTCTGCCAATGTGGCCGACCTATCGCTGGTGGACGTGAGCTGGTTTTATGTGATATGCAGATAAACACTTTTGTTCTGGGTTATGTGTTTATTTTCATATATATTAAAAAAAATACAACTAGCACATCAAACCCTCTGTGTCACATGCATTTGTGCAGTAGATGTGTATTTGAGAAATAAAACCTGTTCGTGAGTCGTTGATTACAATAAAAATGTGAGATAAAGCACAGGGGGTAGAAGGAACTCATGGAGGTGCCATGCAAATGACTGAGGTTTCAGACACACTGGTAGCGAATGAAACACTGGGGGTTCAAATCCCGGTCCTGCTGCTTACCAGCATGGTGACTCTGAATGAGTTATTTACTCACCCGGGGCCTTGATTTCTTCCTGCATAAAGTGATTACGTCTACCTCGTGGATGCTGATGTAGATAATTAACCTTGTAGGTGCAGATTCCTTGTCATTCTATTATCATGCCATCCTATTCTCCCTGTGCCTGTAATGGATGGTTGGAAAACTGCTGCACTTTTGGTTTGGGGGGGGGGGGGAGGGAAGTGGCAAGTGCTCAAAGCCCTGAGTGGAGAGCCAGCCACGAAAACAGGTAAGGGAATGAGAAGATGGCTTCATTTATGAGCCCAAGGAGCTGCGTGGGGGGAGGGGGGGGGGTGCCTGATGAGACAGGAGGCAGCCAGACAGCGGAAGCCCTGGCTTCCAAGCAGCAGCTGTTCCCGGGGCCCCAGCCCCACCGATCTCACTGGGCTGCAGCCCACCCGTGAAGGCACCGCACCTTGCCCTGAGCGGCACGTCAGAGCCACAGCACAGAAATTCTAACAGGCTGGGTCTCTTGTAACACGGAGGGCCCAGCAGGAGGGCCTCTGAGACGACCTCCAAACTCCAAACACCCCTGGCAAGGGGAGAGACTTAAGTCTTTGATTCAGGTGGGCAAGGGGGTCCCTCCAACTTTGCTGTGCATAAGAGCAGGGGCTCCTAGGGTGAAACATCCATGCAATGGAATGGAGCTCAGCGATAAACACAGCAACACGGATGAATCTCCAATTATGCGAGGTGCGTGAAGCAGAAGCAAAAGGCAGCCCCATGTATGGTTACAGCTCTCACGTTCCAGAGAAGGCAAAAACAAGAGGGCCAGAGACTAAGCCAGGGATTGCCTGGGGTTAAAGGTACGGATGTGGAGACGGTACATGGAGACATCACTTCATAACCATAAGCCTGGCTGTCATCAAAAAATACAGATAATAACAAATGTTGGCAAGGATGTGGAAAGGGGTCCTCAGACACTCACTGTGGATTTGAAAAATGGTGCTGCCACTGCAGAAAACAATCTGGCGGTTCCTCGAAAGGCACCCCGTGACCCAGTAATTCCATAGGAAAACACACGTGCCCACAAAAATGTGTATGCCAGTGTTCGTAGCTGCATTATTTACAATAGCTAAAAAGCAGAAACAACCCAAATGTCTATCACCTGGCAGATGGATAACCAAAGACAGCACATCCACACAATGGAAGATTGTTCATAGGGCGCCTTAACTCAGTTAAGTTCCGACTTTGATTTAGGCTCAGATCATGATCTCACTTCCTGCTGGGGGATCAAGCCCCGGGTCAGGCTCCGCACTGGGCGTGCAGCCTGCTTAAGATTCTCACCCTCCCCTCTCCCTCGCCCCCTCTCCCCACCAACCCCTCTCTGTTTCTCAAAACAAAACAATGGAACATTATTCATTCATAAGAAGGAATGAAGTACATATAAATGCCACGACACAGAGGAACCTTGACTTGCTGGTCAGTGAATGAGGCCAGTCAACAAAAGCCCAGACTGTATAGGATTCCACCTGTACCAAATGCCCAGAATAGGCAAATCCTAGAGACGGAAAGTACATGACTGGTTGTCAAGGGCTGGGGCAGGGGAGGAGGACACAGGAAGAGGGAACAGACTGAGTGTAGGGCTTCCTTCAGGGGGGATGAAGATGTCCTGAAACAGACTGTGGTGATGGTCATACAACCCTGTGAATATGTGCGCTAAAAACCATTGAATTGTATACCTTACACAGGTAAATTGTGTGGTATGTGAATTATATGTCAAAAAAGCTGTTATGGGGCACCTGGGTGGCTCAGTCAGTTGAGCGTCTGACTTCAGCTCAGGTCACGATGTCACAGTTTATGGGTTCGAGCCCCGCATCGGTCTCTGTGCTGACAGCTCAGAGACTGGAGCCTACTTCAGATTCTGTGTCTCCCTCTCTCTGTTCCTCCCCTGCTCGTGCTCTCTCTCTCTCTTCTTCAAAAATAAATAAAAACATTTAAACATTTTAACATTTAAAATGTTAAAAAACATTTAAATTAAAAGCTGTTACAAAAACCAAGAGATAATAAATTACCCCAAGTTAAAAACAATGTATGGGGAAGTCTTAAGTACAAAGGGATAAAACGAGGGAACTTGCGGGGGAGGTTACTAGAAGAGTCTCTTGTCTGGGGTATTGGTTACCTGACCATGCATTTGTCAAAACTCACAGGACCATACGTCAAAGATGCAAATAAACTGGCCCATCCCAATCAATATGAAAAACGGTTACCCTCTAGTAGACACTGTGCTAAGCCCTGTACGTGCCTTGAATTATTTAATCCTTAAGACAAACTACTAAGTATTCCTCTCTGCATTTTACTTTCCCCAGTTTACTCTGGGCAAACGGAGGCTCAGAGAGGTTATGTGACTTGCCCGGGATCACAGTTAGGAAGTGTTTTCCGAATTTGAACCGATTCTGTCTGACTCCAGATCCCACGTCAGTAACCACTGTGCTCTGCCTTCCTACACACTGATCATCTGGAACATTCCCTGGGCACCTCTCTCAGGCAGTCTTCAATGGTCACCTGTCTGCTCATTACTGCCCCACTGGTGAGTTGCTTGACGGCTGAGACTGTGCCTTAGGGTGCTCTATCGCTCAGAGCCAGGCACTTCAACAGGCACTCCACAAATGTTTGGGGGTCAGGGTATAATGAAAGAGAGGCAGGGAGAAAGCCATTTGGAAACGCAGACGAGCAGCCTAAGATGAGCTGAATTCCTGGGTCTCCTGACTCTTGGCCTCCAGCCTGGCCAGGATCAAATATCTGAGCTGGCGCTCTCAATAGCCTGGGGGCAAAACACTTATCCTCCAGGCTGCATTCCTCCAAGATTCAGTGTTTCTGCTCCTGAAATAATTTCCTCATCTCACTAACTCACAGGAGGCAATGAGAACCAGGTGGTTCATACAGGCCACAGCCTTCCTCCGTGTCTCTCAAACCCATTCCCTTCTCTCCATTTCAGCTGTCTCCCCAGGCTACCATCATCTCATTTCTGCCTACAGCCTCTGCCAGTCTCCTCCCCGGGCCTGATCCTTCACCCAAAAAGTCCCACAATCAGAGAAAAGGCTTGAAAACAGGAATCTGATCACATCATTCTCCTGATACCGAGGATAGCGTCGGCCCTTAAGGCTCCTTGATGAAAATGAGAAAAAGGCGCCCTCCTCCAGGCAGGCATAGGCCCTGTCCTGGGGCCCATGCCTTAGTGAGTTGAGGCACCCCCTTAGTTGGCACCCTTGTACAGGACACAACCTGGGTAACTGTACAGGGCAATCCTGACCTTCACTATCTGCCCACTGCTCTGAGGACAAACACTAACCTCCTGCCAGGGGCCTCTAAGGTCCTGCTCAACATGACCCTGGTCTATTTCTGCAGGCCTCTCCTCCTCCGGGCTATGCCCCACCCCTCGCTGTGCCCTCCCCCTGCCGCCCGCCCCCCCCCCCCCCCCACCTCCCACTGCACTCCACCCTCTGTCCAGACAGTCGGCACTGTTCTGGATTCCCTAAGGGTTCCATGTGTGCCCTCTCTTTGCGCAAACTGCTCCCTCTAAGACTATGCAACGCCTGCACCTCTTTCAGCTCTCACCTTAGATGTCCCTCCCTTCACCAGAGCCTCACCTGACCCCACCATGCCAAACACATGCCTCCCTCCTGATACCCTTCTTCGCCCTGTACCATAATAGCCTGTTTACTCAGCTGTCTGTCCCCTGGACCCCAAGTTCTGCAAGGGCAGGAGCCAGCTGCTTCTTCGCCAGTGTTATCTGGAGCACATATCTGGCATGAGGGAGATATTTATTGAATGAATGAATCAATCAATCAATCAACTAATGAAGAGGTGAATGAGTAGGACACAGAATTTCAGATCGGGAAAGGGCCCCTGCTCACTCAGCTGGACCACCATTTTACTGAGGAGGAGGCGGATGCCCATGACTTTCCTCAGCTCACACGCATGCGGTCATTAGAGGCCAGGCCAACCCTCCACCCGCTACAGCAGGCAGAGAAAAAAAAAAAAAAAACCCGCAGCAAAAGGGATGCTCTTTTAGGAGAAAGTCTGATGGCAAAATGCGGTGGAACACAGCGGTTAAGCCCAGGGTTTTGCATTGCAATCAGAAGGCCCAGGGCTACTTACTAGCTGTGTGGCCGTGGGCGGGTGATTCAAACACTTTGGGTCTCCAATCTGTAAAATGGGAACTGGGGGAACATACTGCATGACGTGTGGGTAGCGATGAAAGAGACTCAGCATGAAAAGTACTTAGCACAGGGCCTGGCACTTGCTGCTCAATTAAAATGAGCTGTGAATCCTGTAACTGAATAATGCTTCATATCTCCGTGATGCACCCTCCTTCCCCTCCCTGCCCCCATTAGGCCCCAGGCCCGGGCTTTCCCCTTTGCCAATCTCTTCAGCACAAATCCTACCTCTGGCTCCCTCCCATCCCTCGCTATTGTGCAAGGCACAACTCAGATCTCACTAAAAGCAAACTGAGGACTTTCAGGGCTTTCAAACAACCCCCCTCAATCTAAAATATCCCCTTCCATGTCTGGGAAAGAAGAGGGAGGCTTTAATAATGCGGATCAGACCATGTTCAATACCAGGTCATTCATTTGCAAGGGAAGACCAGAACGTCTGGCAGATAGCACCTTTTTAAAAATATTCCCAACCTGTTCCCCCAGTATCTTGATGCTTGCAGCTCTGGGTAGGTTTTATTTTGGAACCAAAGTCTCCAATTGTGTTTCTCCTTTTAGATCTCTGGGTGGCACGTCGCAAATTTACCTCTAGATCTCCAGGGAAGCAGAATAATGAATTATTAGCATTTTATCTGAGGGACGCACATCCCATAAAGTCGGGGAACAATGTGATTTTTTTCCCCCAAATTAATTTCATTTTATTCTAAAATGGCCTATAGAAAAGGAGTAGAAGAAATAGATTGTCTGTTTCCTGATCAACAAAGATCACCCTTTGCTTTGAGAGGAAAGAAAACAGTTCATTTTCCTGGATTACTGGATGGAAAGCAAACAGGAACTCTACCTCACCTAATGTGCATGCATTTTGTGCTCTCATGGCTTTAATCCCACAGTCACTGGGGATGGTCAACAAGCATGCCAGCAAGAGTGAGTCTGGATGTTTTTCTTAAGAGCCTGAAGGGGGCTGTCTGTGTTTCCACAGCACTCTGTCTATACCTCTGACATGGTACCTCTCACATTGCCCTTCACTGCAATTCTGTTCTTCATGCTTGTCCCACCACTAGGATATGCTTCTCAAAGTCAGGCATCTCCCCCTGCATCTTTATCCCCAGGTAGGATTGCCAACTACAATACCAAGTGCACCGTTAAAACTGAATGTTAGATACGCATGCAATATTCAGGACATAACTTACAGTAAAAAATATTCCTGGGGCACCTGGGTGGCTCAGTCGGTTAAGTGTCTGACTCTTGATTTCCGCTCAGGTGATGACCTCACAGTTCAGGAGACAGAGCCTTGCCTTGGGCTCTGTGCTGACAGCACAGAGCCTGCTTAGGATTCTCTCTCTCCCTCTCTCTCTCTGCCCCTCCCACATACCTGCTCTCTCTCTCTCTCTCTCTCTCTCTCTCAAATAAACTTTAAATAATCCTTATTTATCTGACACACAAAATTTCTTTGGCACCATTTTTTTAAAAATTTAATTTAATTTAAATTTTAGTTATCACACTGTGCAATGTCGGTTTCAGGAGTAGAATTGAGTGATTCATCACATACATACAACACCCAGGGCTCATTACAACAAATGCCCTCCTTAGTACCCATCACCCATCTAGCCCATCTCCCATCCACCCCCCTCCATCAACCCTCAGTCTGTTCTCTATCATTAGAGTCTCTTATGGTCTGTTTCCCTCTCTTCTCTTCCCCCCCATATCTTCCCCTATGTTCAACTGTTTTGTTTCTTAAATTCCATATATGAGTAACATCATAGGACATTTGTCTTTCTCTGACTTATTTTGCTTAGCATAATACACTCTAGTTCCATCCACGTTGTGGCAAATGGCAAGATTTCATTCTTTTTGATGGCTGGGTAATATTCCAGTATACACACACACACACACACACACACACACACAGACACACACACACATACACCACACATACATACACACACATCTTCTCTATCCATTCGTCAGTTGATGGACAGTTAGGTTCTCTCCACAGTTTGGCTATCGTTGACAATACTGCTATAAACATTGGGGTGCACGTACCCTTTCTAATCTGTATTTTTGTACCCTTTGGGTAAATACTTAATAGTGCAATTGCTGGATTGTAGGGTATCTCTAATTTTAGTTTTTCGAGGAACCTCCATACCGTTCTCCACAGTGGCTGCACCAGTTTGCATTCCCACCAGCAATGCAAGAAGGTTCCCCTTTCTCCACGTCCTCTCATTGGCACCCTTTTTATTTGCTAACTATGGCAATCTGAACCCCAGGGTTTCTTCTCAATTCATCCTCACGACTCTGAAAAATCATACCCATGTTTCCATTTTATAGTTGAAGAGACAGAGAAGCTAAATAACCTGCTGAGATTACACAGCTAGCGGTGGTAGATCCGACT
Organism: Neofelis nebulosa; assembly: GCF_028018385.1. NCBI lineage: Eukaryota > Metazoa > Chordata > Mammalia > Carnivora > Felidae > Neofelis > Neofelis nebulosa. Next base: position 15,323,131 of record NC_080789.1, read on the forward strand.
GTGAAATTCTACCTTTCCATCTACGTGCTCCATCCATGTTGGGGATTGAATGAAAGAAGGCATGCATGCATGCAGACGGTGAGCGGCCAGGGAACCCGCTAGGCACCTTACTCGGAGTCATCACTCCCTCCCTGGAATCCCAGCCACACTTCCTTCTTAGCGAGATTGCTGCCCCACATTCTTCTTCTTGGGAAAGGGCCAGCTTCCTGGGAACAACACTGATGCGGTAGATGAGACCGGGTTCTCCCTAAGTGAAAACAAATCTCCTGGTGCCAGGAACAGCGGGGGGGCGGGGTAGGGGACTGGACAGAGCAGGCTGCTCACCATCCTGAGAAACGGTGGCGCTGGAGCTCAAGGCCTGGACACTGACCACCCGCACCTGCAGCCGCCCTCCTCTGAGCTCAGAGCAGACAGAGAGCACAGGGCGGGGGGTCCTACCTCCGCTCCAGCCCTGTGACCTCAGAAAGCTCACAGGGCAGCGGTTCACACCCTGGCTGCTCCCTCCGCCTGGTACTCTCGGCCCAAACCCCTCACTTCTGCTTGAGGGTCCCCACCCCCAGCGGCCTCCCAGCCGCCCCCTCTAAAAGAGCACCCCCTGCAGTCTCTACCTGGGATCACCATCCATTTGTTTACTGCAGGTCTCCATCACAGACCTGAAGTTCATGAACAGTCTCTCTTGTTTAGTGCTTTTGTTTCCTTCACTACTACAGCCATAGCGCCTAAAACACTCTCTGGCATACATTAGGTGCTCAGAACATACCTGCTGAGTGAAAGACTGAATGGAGGTCTCTGTTTAAAACAAAAATAATAAATATATATGGACATGGATACACACACACACACACACACGCGTACACACACAACATAAAAACCCAACTAAAATTAAATACAAGTAATGAAGTGCAGGGGCGGGGGGTATTTCTAGGTAAGCCCTTCAAGGACCCCACCACACGTCTTCACACATATACTATTCCCTCTCTCTGAAATGCACAAACCATTCATCTTTCACAGCCCAACTCAGTTGCCTCTTTCCCGCAGAGGATGTCTCTGACCATCTCCCCCTGCTTCCCACCCCGCTAGAGAGCCCATTACCCCACCCTCTCTTTTGACTCGCTAGTGCTGTTACGGTTGGGGTTATGTTCCCACATTATAATTTGTTAAATCACACGTTTTGCTGTCCTTGTGGCAGACTGCATTTTACCAAAATGGCTGCAGTCATCTGTCCCATGGCATGTGCTCCTCTGCAACGTGACCTTGCCACTCCCCCACCTGGATGTGGGGCTCCTCCCCATCCCTCGGAAGTGGGCTGTGTGCTGTGCCTTTTGGCCAACTGTGAAAGTGACTCCACACCAGCCTGGGATGTAGCCATTAACTGAACTGGAAGCTTCTACCTTCCACCTCTTGGAAGCCAGCCACCATGGCAGAAGGGCAATTACCCTAAGACCTCCATGCTGCGTTTAGTCCAAGCCATGTGGAGAGGCCCCAGAAGACAAGATGCTGTGTGGAGATGGGTGGAAAAGCATCAAGGCACCAAACTGTGTGTGTAAGGAAGCCATCTTGGGAGTGACTCCTCTAGCCCACCTCTTGGCAACCCCAGGGATGTGCAAGCCAGACGTGTGCATCGGAGATGAACTGCCCGACCGAGCCCTTTCCAGATCCCTACGCACAAAGCTGAGAGCAAAATCAATGGGTTGCTTTAAGCCACTAACTGTTGGGGTAGTTTGGCTTGAGCACTAGTTAATTGAAACACCCTTGAAGACAGGAACTCTATTTTATTTAGTTTTACATCCCCTAATCTAGAACAGCGCGAGGCTCACAGCTCAATAAAATTCTGCAGGGTTGAACTGGCTCAGATTGAATTTAATTTCCCCCAATTTAGAAGGACTACTTTAGTAAATAAAGCCAAAATGTCCTGAGTCATCAGCTGAAGGTACTACCTGGCCCATGTGAAAAACGGAAGGGTAGAGTTTACATGGAAATTTATAGAATATTACATGCTACTCTAGACAAAAGACTTTTACAGGGATGAAATAAAACTACGATTATCCCCAGTAAGTTTTAGGAATATTGCCGGTTATGACAGTCACTGTAAAAACATCGCATAAAAATACTCCAGTTTTGTGTCTGGTGCCAGGGAGCCCTGATGTATTTTTCTTCATTCCCTGCAGGACCAGAATGGGGGTGTGATCCTGTGGCCTTGGCTATTTACTCTCAGGCACCCGGGGATAGAGTCTGGGAAGCCAGCATCTTTGTCTTTAGTAAAAATTGCATTTACTTTGTATTGTCTGAAATTTAGGAGCAGTCTCAGTTTGAAGGACTTTCTGTTCTGTGATATTTCCTGTAACTGAGATCTGGCTATGGGATACCTTCATAGGACCGTCACAAAGGCCATTCTTGGGTCTGGGGTGCCCCTTCATGTACCTCCTAGCTTTCCTCAGTGGGAGTGCTTCTCCAAAATCCTCTCTGTCTTGCTCCCACCTAACTCTAGACCTTCCATCTCTCCCAAAATCATAAACTCAGACCCAAAGGGATCTCAGAGTTACCAATGTCATGCCCCGGTCAAATCCCTGCTCCAGAGCAAAGGCCTTTTTCTTCCACTGTGCAGGGCAGTTGATTGGGAATAGGTACGAACCACCTCAAAAGCCCCAGGTGTGAGTCATGATTCCACTATTTATAGACAATGAGACCTTAGACAAGTCACATGACCTCACTGGGTCTAATCAGGCCAAGGACACTCATGGGACTCCCATGAGGACTGCATGAGATATGTGTGTGCTGTGAATGAAAGAACTGGATGAATGGGTGAACAAAGGAATGAATGAACATTGCTGATGAGGACTGAGACCAGTATTAACCATCCATCAGCTTCGGCCTGGAATAATGGCTTTCTTGCTGCAGCCCCAGGAGCCCCATAAAAACTCCCCTCTCTGTCATTCTAGATCCCACCTTCATTCTCTGGAGTTTCTGGATGTTGCAACTGCATGGTTTCCAGCTTTCTGGGACCACCCTGCTTCTGGAAGAAGCCTCATTCTGGCATGGGCAAACCTTCACCTTAGTGACTGGGTCAGGGATGGGTTCCACCAACATGTGGTCAGAACCAAAGCGCATAGGACGTGTTTATGAGGAAAGGAAAGTGCTTTCTCGTCTCCTGATTTAACAGGAGGAAGTCAAGTCTGGGGTAGCGACAGCCAACTGGCTGGCACATGAGAAGCTGAGCTGAAGATAAACCCACGCAGGGAGGAAGCTACAGCTGAAAAGGGCAAGGGGCAGCTGAGGTCTGAGGTCATGATGGGAGTCCTCAATCAAGCAGCTCGTGCAGCCAATCATGTTCCTGGACTTCTCATTTACACGGGCCAATACTTCCCTTCTCTTTATGTTTACGTGAAGTCTGGGTTGGATGTTTTATCACTTGAAACTAATACCAAGCCCTTTCTCTCCACAGAAAAAAATCATTTCTCACAGAAGTCTACCTTCATGGAGAGTTCTAAAATCAGAGAAATGGGGCTCACTTAGGCAGCACACATACTAAACTTAGAAGGATACAGAGAAGATTAGCATGGCCCCTGTGCAGGGGTGACACACAATTCGTGAAGCTTCCATACTTTTTTAAGTAAAATAACATAAAATCAGAGAATGGAGCATCTTCTTGGTCTTGGGCCTTAAAGATGTATTTTTCAGGCCCACTGAAGTGTCCACTTATTTATAAAGGGTCCCTCTGTTCCCCTTCACACTTGACTTTGCCCATCTTTTCAACCCTGAGACAGTCCATGGTGATTCACCGACAAGATACTTCACACTCATCTCCAAACACTAAATATCCTGCAAACAGAGGCAAGTAAAAAGGGACTCCCCTTCCTGACAGACAGAACCTCCTGAGGGTCAGTAAAAGCAAGAGAGGTATCCGGCTGAAGCTTCTGGCAAGCCAGGATAAATGACCAGGCTGGAAGACCACTGTCTTCCATTGGAAATAAACAAGGTCTGACCATAAAATCACGAGTGCTTTTTAGAGCAACTGCAATTTCTTTTAGAGACCTTTTATGTACTAGAGTGATTTTAAAAGCAAATCAGTCATTTTTGAAAATCAGAATTTACTCTTATTAATATAATCAGGTTGTTCAATTAAAACATACAGAAATATTAAATCTGTATTGAAGCTCAAAATTGTGTGGAATCAAGATTATGCTCATTATCAAGTACAGGGACAATGGCTTTAACACAGAAGGCATGGCCTGTCTCCATGTTCGCTTTAGCAAATCTTTAAAGTGACCCAGAACACCAGGACCATTCCTCAGTGCTAAAGGATGAGCTGGCCATGACAAGAGTGTCAGCCATCACCCCTTTATGAGGCCAATTACATCCAGTGGTTTTGGGGGCTCAGGGTGAATCATTCAAGAAATACTCATCTGAGGATGAGATCTCAGAGAAACCCAACCTCTGAAGTCCTGGGATTCACTGGCAAAAAGTTGCAGGCATGAACTGGAAATATCTGTTGCCTTTTTTAACAGGCACTTCTTCAGCCTGAAGAACAACAGGTGCCATTCACCAGCTACAACGGGCACTGCTGGCTGCCAACCCAATCGATATCCCTTCCTGTTCTCTTCCATAGTAAGAGCACTCTGATTGGGTAGTCATGGTGGGAAAAATATGTCCAGCTAAAGAACTGAATTTCTCAGCCTCCCTTGGAGAAATGGTGGCTGCAGAGGGGCCAAGCGTTGGTTAAAGAGATATAAGCAGAATTAATAGATGGGGCCAACAGTGAGGCTCCTTAAAAGAAGGGCTTTTCTCCACCCTTCCTCATTCTTTATCATGCTTAAAATGCAGAAATGATGACTGGAGCTGTAGCAGCCATCTTGGGGCCATGAGGTACCTTGAGAATGCAAACCATGTCCTAAAGATGACAGGGCAGAAAGACAAAGGAACCTGAGATGCCGTAGAATCACCTACCTGACCTTGAACTGCCAACCTGCTTTGGGCTCTTATAAGAGAGGAAAAACAACTCCTTGCCTTGTTTAAAGCCAGTTAGTTTGGTCTCTGATACTAGCTACCAAACACAATCTGACATCAGATTGGCCAATTAAAATCAAGCTTATTGGTCAAGAAAGGCACCTTCAATTCTGGCCGCCTTTAGCAATCGGAATGCTCTAACTGGATACTACATAGGTTTGTGCTCTAATTCTGGAAGCTTTGAGCAAGTAATATCTTCACTGAGCACAGGGCAGGGAAAGGGGCAAAAGAACTGAAAGGTCCAGACTCTGCCCTCGAAGAGCTTATGGGTAATGGGAGATGCAGGTCAAAGCCACAGCAAAAGATTTCCAACAAAAGGACCCACGTGATCCACATATGAAGCATTTCAGACAGCAAAGGCAAGTGTTGTGGGATTTCAAAGAAGGGAAAATCTGCTTGTTCTGGGACAGCCCCAGGAAGGATGTAGGGCTTGACTTGCAGCCATGCAGCTGAGAGGAGGGGAAGAAAGAAGCCATTCCAGGTGGACACATTGCTCGAGCAGAAGCTTGGAATTAGGAACGAAAGTGTTTGGGGGAGGATGGGAGTAGCCTGGGAAGCTATAGAGGTTCCACTGAGACAGGTATTAGGATGTACCAGGATGAGAAGCTTGCACTTGACTCTGTAGCCAATAGGGAAATAGTACTCAGAGCGCGGCTGGGGTGCCAGGAGGGATGGACTGAACAGGAAGAGCAAGACTAAGGTGAGGCTCTAGTAAGGAGGCTGACTGTGGTCTGTATGGTCCTGAGACACTCTGGTCGGAGATGGGGGTCAGTGGCTCTGACCCATGTGGCATGTAGAATGATGGTGGCAATGGTACGACCACAATCCTTGTAGCTGAGAGTCACTCTGAATGGTGAGAGAGACAGAGCAACTGACCACGTGTCATCCCTCCTCCCCTCTCCTGCAAGCAGGCTTCTCGGATGGAAGCTTCAGCACTTAGACTCCTCCCATCCCCCAAAGGAAAACAGAACATGAATCTGGCATCCATAGGCAAAGAAGGATGATAGCTTCAGTCGATGGGTAGTTCGGGATTCCAGACACAGGATCATGATGACTGGGAATGGAAGGGAACTCACCTGTCATCAAGAAACCCCAGAATTCTAGAATAGCGTGGGCTCCTGGAAGGTTCCTCGGGGATAATCTCACCCACTGATGTTCAAACTGGGTTCCATACGGGAGTAGGGTCCACTATTCACAACAGGGATAGTGATCAAACAAAAACAGATCTGCTTTTTTGTGTTTCCTATATTTAGATTCCCAGAAAGGCTGCATTCCAAACCTGAGGGTTGCTACCAAGTCTGAAATCCACCAGCAACCCAACTCCCTTCCTCATCTTACAGATGAGGGTAATGCTGTTCCCATTCACTGAGGGATCCTCAGCTCCCAGCACAAGACCGGCCACAAGGTAAGTGCTTTAGAAACACCTTCCAAACAGAGCTATGAATGAAAGTGGTTACAGGTGGCTTTCAGTGGCAGGGCCCCAGTGACTCAATCCCCATCACGCCTTTGGCTCAGCGTGGCCCAGTTATGCAGGGGCTGAGCTCGGGCGTGTGCTAACAGCATTCTTAGCTCCTCTGCTCACGGAGTTCCCAGCTACCGGTGGCTTGGGAGTCTGCCTCCCTGCCCCCCATGTGGCCGGCTGTCTCCAGCCTCCACTGCAGCTCATATCATCCTGCACCTGAGGAATCGCACGAGCTTCCCAGGGGCATCAAGTGCGTCAAATTCATGGTTGTCTTTCCAGCCCCCAGCACTGCCCTTCTTCTCCTCACCAAATTCCTGATTAAAAAAAAAAGAAGAAGAAAACAACCCTGGGCAAGTCTTTGAAGACACACTTGGGAACGTGCAGACCGTTATAGTGACTGAGCTAGGGAAGGGCTCCATCCTGGGAAGTCTCTGGTGAGCCTCTCAGGAGTGTTTTTTCTGTCTGGTGCTCATTGTTCTTCTAAAATGGGAAGGTTGGCCGCTTAATCAGCCCCCCCCAAGGGCTGTGTCAGTGCCCGTGGAGCTGTAGGAAAAGGGACCGGTGAATTGTACAAGGAAGGAAACACACCGCAGGGCCACACCTCTAAGCCCAAACACCCATGGACCAAATTGCCTGTCCTGTCCAGATTTGTAGACAATGCAAGGCACCTTCAGCAGCGAGCAGGGAGAAGCCGGAGAGGGATCACTCTTTGGTTTTGTGCTAGATTCTAACTATCTCAACAACTGCATCACAGTATGAATGTGAGTGTGTATGTGAGACTGGGTGTGAGTGAGTGTGCATATGTGTGAGATGCGCAGTGCAATTCTCAGAGTGGTCTGAGGCTGATCTCAACTCGGTTTCTTAATGTCACCAGCACGGGATCATTTTTTCCCACTAGGCAACTCAGTTCCTGGGCCTCTTCTTGGGCCTACAAAAATACCCAAAGCCTTAAAAGTGAAAATTGTCAGCTCCAAAACATGAAAAGAAAACCGCAAAGCCATAATGAATAGCTGTGTAATTAAGTGGCTAAAACCTGTAACATGAAGTCAACATCATGAACTGCTGACGTCAACATTCATTACAATTTCATTACATTCGCGGGGGGGGGGGGGGGCAGGAAGGGCTAGTTAGATTTTTCTCATTTTGCAAGAATTCCTGAGGATATCAGAGCCCACCGAAAAATGAGATGTACGTGTGGCAAAACAATTCCAAAAGCAAAATCATTACAATTTTTTTTCCAGCCATAATATAAATTTGATAGGGTATGTCTGGGCGTGATGTGGGACGGTGCCTCCAAAGGCAGGGAGGCTGGAATAAGGAAGATGTTAAAACTACCTACGTGACAGTCTGCCAATTTTAGCTATCAAAACTCAACTAAGATCAGAAGCCTTGGCAAATGCCCGATTTCTGACAAGTCTGCTGGACTAATATAGGCCCGCATACACACACACATGCACACACACATGTGCTTGCACACACACACGCGCGCGCACACACACGCGCGCGCACACACACACACACACACAATGGCTGCCTGTTTTCCTGGTACTGCTGAAGTTAATAAACACTTGCCCTCACTTCTTCCAAATGGAAACAAACTGAAGCTTTCCTTGATATATGATGTACTATCAATAACCTCCTACTTCTCCTTTCACAGAAAACTCATTTTACTTTAAGGAAAACATGATGAATGATTAAGATCCATAACAGAGACCCTGTGCACAGAATACGTAAGGATTTCTAGTTGTGACAAGGCTTTGCAATGGAAAACTTTTGGCAAACTGAAAACCAAGGCAAGAAACATGTCCAGGAGCGTGTCTCCCACTTGGGCACGCCCCCTCTTTCCAAGTGCCCAGTGCAACACGGAGCAACTTCTTGTATACAAGAACAGGATGGATTATACAGCTGAGCTAAGGCACACCAGCCTTCGTGAGCCTCTGAACTTGTGCTTTCTTTCAGAAAGAGCTTGTTCAGGCTGGGCCATAGATTCCTCTAGAAAGTCCACAAGTGGAGAGGCTCTCATAGCCCATTCTTTCTGGGCCCGTGGGAAGCTGGCTAAGGGGCTGTGTCCTGCAGTGCACAGCAGGAACCCTCCTCCTTTCTGCGTGGACACCCCATGGACTTTGTGACCTTCAAGCAGCAGCATCTGAAGCCCATGAGAAGCCTCTTGCAATGGCTGAAGATGTAAAGGTAGGGGCCAAGGTCAGATTCAAGGCTCCATTGAACCTTGACCTGACAGGCTGCAGGGGAGGGGCACAGTAACCCCATACCTCCAACGGTTAGGAGGGCCAAAAGCTGGGGTAACCTCCAGATCCTGGTTAGTCTTCAGATAGGACCCCTATGTACTCTTCCTCCCTGCCTTGGGATATTCAGTCCAGTTTCTCAAAACTCTTGAGCACCCACAGGGGCGCCTGGGTGGCTCAGTCGGTTGAGCATCCAACTTCGGCTCAGGTCATGATCTCGCGGTCCGTGGGTTCGAGCCCCGCGTCAGGCTCTGTGCTGACGGCTCAGAGCCTGGAGCCTGCTTCAGATTCTGTGTCTCCCCCTCTCTCTGCCCCTCCCCCGTTCATGCTCTGTCTCTCTCTGTCTCAAAAATAAATAAACATTAAAAAAAAATTAAAAAAAAACTCTTGAGCACCCACAATGCACAAAGGGCCGACTTGGGATGCACAGAAAGAGCACCGGACTGGGATTCAAACAGCTGCCCCATGCTGCCACTTACTTAGCAAACTTGAGCAAGACAGGTCACCTCTGGCACCCTCAGAGTGAGGCCACTAATGCCTCCCACCCATGCTAATACGCAGGGCTGTTAGGAATACTGACAGAAATAACTGATGGAATTTTGTAAACTGTGGAGGCCTAAAGAATTAATAATAACAAGCACTGTGGGGTTCACAATTAGTTAGTGCAACCTGAAAAACAGCAAACATTTCCTCCTCTCTTCCAGGGGCCCCTTGCTTCAATGCTACTCAATTGGCAGATGAATTTGCTCCCTGAGGAAGGGGGAAGACGACACAGACCTGAGTTAGTCAATAGGAGCATCAGGTTAAACTGGCTCAGCTTAAGTATTTGAATCAATAAGTGTCACACTGTTCCAGGGAAAAAAGTGGTCCTGGTCTTTGTAATCACAAAACTGGACTATATACTGGTAGCGACGTGTGCTTTTCCTCCTATACCAGTGCCTAGTGTTTTGTAGTCGCTGAACTACTTCTCAAATGAAGGACAAAGAGAGATGGAGAGAGACCAACAAAACCACAAACACTGAGTCATGGTGGGGGGTACTGGGGTGGGAATAGATACACGGTTGCTTTCTCTTTACAATTCCACATTGCCAATCTGATTAAATTGATTATTCGTCTAATCGCTGATTCTTTTTTTTTTTTTTTTTCCCGCTGTGGAACTGACCAGCTGTCTTATCATGGTCTAGACACAGTCTTAGTGTTATTAGAACATTTAAGGAGTTCTCATGGGTCACACTGCACCCTTGTTGCCGACAGCCAGCATGGGTCACAGGACAGCCTGCCAATGGCCCGCCAGGTGGCCAGGGCGGGACTCCCAGCTCCTGCACCCTGACAGCACGGCTCTCAGTGGGTCTCTTCAGCCTCTCTGACTCAGTTCCCCAGGCTGTGCGGGGCAAACTAAAGATACCGACCTCATCGGTGGGGCTGGAGGGACTGAGCTGAGAGAATGTCTGGAGACTGCTCTACACTGATTCCGACCATGGTGGACCTCAATCAACAGGACAAAGGGTTGAATCACAGTTGAGTAAAGGAAACAAAGCCTTGTTTCTTTTTCCCTGGGGCAGCATGGCAGCATGGACGCCAAGCTGGGATTCAGGGAGCTACGGCCCAGGTCCAGCCGTGAAGTGAGGACCTTCCACTTTCTCTGACCCGCTCATCTGCCAACAGTGGTGCGGCCCCACACACATCTATTAATCCCCCTGGCTCTCAGATGTCTGGTTTGCAAACTCCACCTGACACCCATCTGAAGGCAGCAGGGCTATACCAGGAGCCTTGTGTGGCTTCTTCCAGTTCGAAGATCCAAGAGTCTATATGCAGATACAGCTTTCAGCTTTGAATGAGAGCAAGGTGCCGTCTCACAGGAGGAAAGTGGGTATAAAGGAATAATGAGGAACCATTCTTTTTCTCTTCTTCAAAGAGAGAGGCAAGCTTTGAAAAGGAGAGTTTTTCAGGGCTGGGAATTTAGAAATACAGGGGAAGACTCCCAGCCCGTTGGCCAGTGGTTAGCTCCAGGCTCTTGGTTTGCCTGTTAGTGAAGTTTCATTGATCCATGGCTCATTTCACAGACTACAAAATATTTACTCAGTGCCCACTATGTGTGGACACCGTTCTAAGTCTCGGGGTGATGGTGGGGAGTGAAATATACAAATACCCTGCTCGCATGGAGCTTGTGTTCCATGTCCTCATTCATTCATTGAACAAATCTGTGTAAGTGCCAACTATGTGCCCACTAGAGACCCAGAGATGAACAGGAAATCGCCTGGCCTATAAAGATGGACAGGTAAGTGGACTGTTCACAGTATAACCTGATGGGTGGTACAGTAGAGGTTTCAGGGGACTAGGGACTGAGAATTTCAGTAATAATAGCTGTCATGTGTCAAGTGCTCACTGCCCCACACTAAGTGCTCATAAGTATCATGGCATTTCGTCCCAGCCCCAAAACATTCCTATGCGCGGGGCGGGGGGGGGGGGGGGGGAACCTAAGGCCGGGAGAGAAGAACTCACCCAAGGCCACCAGCCAATAAGGGATGATGCCACGTTGTGAACCCAGGCTGTCTGATCTCAGACGTTTGGCTACATAGCAAGATACACCATACAGACTCCTCCCCAGAACATCAGCCAGATTAGACATTTTAATGAGCAAACAACTTAAGCCATAACATCCCAAAGCCCCCATCTTCTACACTGGGGTTTAGGAATTCAGGACTGATCCTTTGGTTGATGTAAAACTGATTTACTCCCAGAACTTATTAGGAAAAAAATATACATATTTCTTTAATACAGAGGCAAGCCAGCTTTAAACCTCAGACCTTTGAGAGCCATAGGTGAATGTAGCAACACTGACAAATGAAAGCAAGCACTTTGACCTGGAAGGTCGGGACGTGTCTGGCTGGACAGGGTTACTTTTGGTTCAGAGATGACTTTGATGAGTTCCACCTTTGCTCCCTTGTATCAAAAATGGCACCCAGGAGGTGAGGATACAACAGTGAAGGGGGGATAAAAAGAAGAGCTTTGCATCAGGAGAAAAGCAGAATTGCAAACAATAAGGAGGAGGGGGAGAGAGGAGGCATCTTAGACTTGGAAGCATCTAATTGGACCCTGCATGCTACCAGTTCTGTTTGTTGCCAATAATGGTTCTTCTTCTTTCTTCCATCCCCTTGGGATCCTGGAGCTCTACAAGGTTCCAGGCACAGCACCTACCTAACTCTCCCTTCCCTATTCCACTTGGCTCAGTGCTTCTCCCAGCCCCGGGGGGACACACCCTCCTGATCTCCACAGCCAAAGCCAAACAAAGCACAGAAACAGGCACAGGGTGGCATCCCTGCTCCCTGAGTAGCTGAGCCTCCTAGGATGTCAGAGCAGGAAGGACTTGCTAGTCTTCCAGACCAGTGCTTTGCAGACTCTATCTGGCAACAAACAGAATCCCTTTCTCAAATGCATCTTATGCAAAAGTCAAATATACTAAAACAGATGGAAGGGTAGCAGCTCTGGTGAAGTGAGTGTGCAGGGTGGGACGGGAAGCCTCCCCACTTGAATGCCCTTTAGAGAACTTTCAGACCATGAGAGTCCAGTCTGAAGTCAGTGATTCGGTCTAATCCCCTCAGTTTATAGATGACACACTGAGACCATTTTGCCTCCGTCCCTTTGAGAAAACATACCAAACATCTTCCTGGTTCATTATGGTTAGTGTGGTCCCCATCAGGCACCTTGATCCTGCTTGTTTTCTTCGGGCCCAAAGTGGTCCCTGGGGCGGCAGGCGAAAATACCCCCACAGCTCAGGATATGATGGTGGTGACTACCTCGCAGGCCACAAGGCACAGATGAGCCCTTCCTCCTCCTGGATGCTTTCTTCCATTGACCATGAGGACATTTCTGTTCTTTTTACTGGCTTCTGCTTCTCAGTGTCCTTTGCTGGCTCCTCCTCGGCCTGGCCCACGGAAAGGCCCAGCCCTTGGCCCACCTATCTCTTCTACACTCATTCCCTAGGGGACTTTGTCATGTCTCATGGCTTTAGAAACCATCTATATGCTTCTGACTCCTAAGTTTATACCTGCAAACCAAAGTCTTTCCTGAATGCAGCCATGATTATCCAACCACATAGCTGACATTTCTACCTAAGGATCTCAAAGCCTCCTTAAGCTTCGCATGTTCCAAACTAGACTCCCAATCTCTCTGCCATCTGCAAACCTGTTCATTCCCCAGGCTTCCCCGGCTCAGTTTATGCAATTCCATCCTTCCAGTTGTTCAGACCAAAAACCCTGCAGTTATCCTTGACTCCTCTCCTCTCCTGACCGCACCCTCCACCCCAACCCCCCCACTCCCCTGCAATGTGTCAACAACGTCTTGGTGACTCTTCCTTTTCATTATGACCCCAATCCGACCACTTCTTAGCCCACCTCCGCTACTGACACCCTGGTCTAGTGCACCACCATCTCCTGCCTGGGTTGTTTTAAGAACCTCTATCCGGTGGTCTTCATTTCACTCTTCCTCTTCTACAGCCTGTTTTTCAACCAGCAACCAAAGTGATCCTTTTAAATCGTAAGTCAGACCTACAAATCCTTACTGAAAATCCTGTAATGGCTTCCTGTTCACTAAAAGTAAAAGCCAAAGCCTACAATAGCCTATGAGGACCTGCCCAACCTGGCTTTCTATAATTTTCTGCTTTCACTTCTTATTCCTCTTGGCTCACCCACACTTCTCTGCCACAAGGGCTTCTTTGCTACTCTTGCCTCAGGGCCTTTGTACTGGCTGTTCCCCTGCCAACAGCACTCCTTCCTCAGGTACTCACACAGTTTTGTTTTGTTTTGTTTTGTTGTTTTTTTAGTATTTGCATTACCATTTTTTAATTTTTAAAATTTTTTTTGTTGTTTATTTTTAACAAAGAGAGAGAGTGCACACAAGCTGGGGAGGGGCAGAAAAAGAGGGAGACAGAGGATCTGAAGCTGGCTCTGTGCTGAGAGGAGAGCCAGATGTGGGGCTCAAACTTATGAACCGTGAGATCATGACCTGATGAAGTCAGATGCTTAACCAATTAGGCCACCTAGGCGCCCTGATTCTCACACAAAGTTCTCACCTCCTTCACCTGTCTGCACCAATGTCACCTTCTCAGTGGGACCACCCTAACCACACTATTTATAATTACAGCTCACCATCCCAGCCCTCCCAATCCCCCTCACTCTGATTTACCTTTTCTATGGCAGTTATCACTTTCTAACATCCTATATTTGCTTACTTACGATTGTTTAAGGTCTCCCCCAACTAGAATTCATGGTCTATGAAGGTCTTTGTCTGTCTGTGAACTGATATATGCTAAGTGCTCAGAACCATGCCTCCTACCCAGCAGGCCCTCAACAAATATCTGTCGAATGAATGAATGAATGGACAAATGATTATTTTGTAGTTTACAGATCGCTATCATAACTGATGATCCTTTGAGCCTTGAAACTCTTGGGATTTTTTAGACAAGAAGACAAGTCCAGGGGCTCCTGGGTGGCTCAGTAGGTTAAACGTCCATCTGACCCTTGGTTTCAAGCCCAGGTCATGATCTCATGGTTCTTGGGTTCGAGCCCTGTGTTGGGCTCCACACTGACAATAAATACAGAGCCCGCTTGGGATTCTCTCTCTCTCTCCTTCTCTCTCTCTCTGCTCTACCCCAGCTTGCTCTCTCTCAAAATAAATAATTAAAAAAAAAAAAAAAAGCCCAGGGGCACCTGGGTGGCTCAGTCGGTTGAGCCTCCAACTCGGCTCAGGTCATGATCTCACAGTCTGTGAGTTCGAGCCCCGCATCAGGCTCCATGCTAACAGCTCAGAGCCTGGAGCCTGCTTTGGATTCTTTGTCTCCCTCTCTCTCTGACCCTCCCCTGTTCATGCTGTGTCTCCCTCTGTCTCAAAAATAAATAAACATTAAAAAAAAATTAAAAGGAAAAAAGTCCAGAGAGGTTAAATCACTTGCCTGAGACCACACAGCTTGTTCTACAGTGGGCTTCATCCCCTCTTCTGTTTTTAAACCCTTAAGAGGATGGTATTTGACCACACTGGTGCTGATCTCTCCAAAGCCCAGACCCCATCCAGCACTCTCCGCCCTCCCTAAATTCGCACCCAGGCTTGCTGAAGACCACATCTACAGGTACAGTGCACAGGGTGCTAATTTTTCCCCAGAGGAGCATTTATATACTTTTACTCAAATGAATGTATATCTTGTCTCTAGGGACCATGTGACACAGATAGAAGCTTCCAGGCCAACTTCTGACCCTAAGACCCTCCTCCAGAACACAGGAGGGACACTGATATGCTGCCCCATCCCTGGCCTTCTGTTTACTCACATACCACAACTGGATGTTCGGTAAGGTGTGGGGGGGGGAGGGGGGGCGGAACAGACAGGGGAGAGAGACCCTTTGCAATCAAGAGGAGGCTCTCTTTGTTCTTTCTTAACAACTATGGGCTGAAATGTGAGGTTGCTAAGTGCCACTTAATAACTGCTTCTAGCCTCCTGCTGATAAATTTCGTTCAGGCCTAAATTGCAGGAAAAGTTACAGCAGCTAGTTTATTTCTGTCTCATCCATCATACTGTGAATTGTGTTATCTGCTCACGATGGCTCTTTTCACACAGGCCACTGGGAAGCTAAAGGGCAGCAAATCCTAGTTCTCAGGCCTTCGGACTCCAGGGCTTACACCAGTGGCCCCTGGTTCCCAGGCTTCAGGATTTAGACTGAATTATACCACCTGCTTTTCTGGTTCTCCATCTAGCACTGGCAAATTGTGGGACTTTCTGGCTTCCACAACCATGTGAGCTGATTCCCATAACAAATCACCTCATATATAATCTCTATATATCCTATTGGTTCTGTTTCTCAGGAAAGCCCTAATACAGTGATGAACACTCCGTAAATGTTACCTTTTCCCATTAGTAAATTCCAGGCTTTACTGTTTTCCAAAGTGTTGCCTTGTTTGACACTTATGGCAGCATGAATACCAGAACCTAGTATTATCATTATTTCCCATTCTTATAAGAAGAAACAGGTTCAGAGAGGTCAGGGGCCTGTCCCAGGCCACACAGCATATGTAAACCCGGTTAGGCCTGAGCCGAAGAAGCCCTCCTACTTGCTAGAGGGTTCAGGCACCTTCCTGCACCCCCTCCCTTTCGACCACCAGCCCCCACTCTGCAGGCTCCCAGCTGCCCCAAGGGGTTCCACATGCTGAGACCACCAGAGGTTGCAAAATTGCCAGCTTGCTCCTGGTCTGTCGCTCTTTCCTCCACAGCTCTCATGCTAAGGGAAAGGAAAACCTGGAACAGCAAGAGGGTCAGCGGCAGCAGCAGGACCAGGAGGGAAGGAGCCCGGGAGATGGAGAGGGGAAGAGAAAGAGGGGGCGCCCCACACCTGGCCACTTGCTTAGCCTCCCACCCACACCAGTCCGCCCCAGGAATGGGAAGAACAAGCATCTGGAGACTCAGCATCTGGCCTTGAAAATGGCAGCTGCAGAATGGAGAGAGTGGGTGGAGGGGCGGGGTAGGTTTCTAAAGAGAGTGGGGCACACACAGAATTCAGAATTGAGAGAGGAGATTCCCAGCTCCGTTCCCGGCCCCGATGACATGGCTCCAGGGTGGGAAGGTAACCACGAATCTTAACCCCCAATCCCACCCAGGATCCCCGGAGGTCTGGTATCCCCAGTCACCCCTGGAGGCACACAGGATGGCCAGCTGGGCCTCCCCAGACTTCACCCCACAGTCTGAGGAGACTCTGTCCTACAACCCTGTGAACCTCTGCCAAGGAGCTACGGTCACGGGCACAGTTTTACATTTGGGTGATTATCTGTGAATAAACTAAACCTACTTCAGGTCTGCAAGCTTCTCAGGGCAGGACCATGTCCATTGTTGCTCACAAGGGTGAGCCCAGGCCCTAGCCCTCAGAGTCAGCAAAGGTAAGGCTGCAAGGGGTAGGAGGGGCAGGAGGCCAAGAAAAGAGGCCAGAGGGGAGGCCGAGGAAAGGAAACGCTGTATCTGTTCCCCAGTATTTGAAATTCTCTGAGGCCATTGAGAGAGAGAGAGAGAGAGAGATTGGTAATTTGTGTCTGCCTACGCATGCACATCCTGACTTCTGGGTGGTGCTATGGGCTGGGATTAGGAAGAAACAATGACACACGCCACCCAAAAGAACCCAGTTAATCCAAGCACCCTCAACCTCTGACACGAGCATTGTTTTTTAAGGTATCAAACTGCCTCTCTGATTCGCTTTTGGATGTTAACGCACTGGGGAGCGCCTAATATGGTTCCGCATGGAGCATGCCTGATCTTCACAGTCAGTAACTGCTTCCGTGGGCTCAGTCGCAAGCGAATGGGGAACCTCCCCCATGCTCCTGGACTCGCATTTCTTTTACTGTGATACGCAGAGTAAAAGCTGGAGATGGTGTAGCCTGGCTGTAAATTAATCTCCAAAACTGCTGTCAACAACGCAGCTTCTCAGCCCTCTCTGCCCCCAAGGAGCGAGCTGGTCTGGAGGAAGCAATGCATCACAGAGAATAGGAGACGGGCTAAGAATCCAGAAGCCCGGGTACTGGTTCCAGCTCTGCTGTAAGACCTTGTGACGTTGGGCAAGGGGAGTCTCACTCTGAGCCTCAGTTTCCCTACCTGTAAAATTGTGAGGGTTGAACGGAATGCTCCCCAGGAATGCTACCACATGGGTGGGAGAAAGGGAGAATCTGGAGTCCCTCAGACTTGAGCTCAAATCCCCACTCTGCATTCATTGCCTCAGAGACTCTGGGCAAGTTACGAAGTGTCTCACAGCCTCAGATTCTTCTTGGGTAGGATGGGGCTGGTAACAATATCTAACTGGCCTTCCCACATTCACCTTTCCCTTCCTTCCTATCTGTTCTCAGGACTGCAGCCTACATGAGCTTCTTAGACCACAAGTCTGATCATAGCGCTGCCCTCCTTAAAACCTTTCAAAGGTTTTCCAGTGTCCTTGGGAAAAGAAGACTGTTTAATCTGGAAGATGGCTTGGTCCAACCTCCACCCAGCTCTCCTCACTTTGTTCTCCCATTCCAGCCATCCTGGCTGCTCTCCTCCTTACCATGCTCCCTTCTGCCACAGGCCCTTTGCACATTCTGCTTGCATCATGGAGTATCTTCTACCTTTTCAACCAAATGGGTCATTCTTCGACTTCACTCAAGCCTCACATCCTCATCAAAGCCTTCCCTTACTCCTGACTACCCCAGGTATCTCTCCTTTGTAGCAACCATCACAGTTGTATACCTACATGATTATTCATGATGAAAATAATTCACTACAGGCCTGCAAGCTCCATGAGGTCAGGGACCATGTTACTTAACATCTAACATAGTGCCTACAGAAAAAATCATAATGAACATAATAAAACAACACCAACATTTATCAAGCAATTTCTACATGTCAGACACTTCCCTAAGAATTCGCTTTTATTATTATTCTCACCTAACAAAGGGGAAGAATGAGTCACAGGGAGGTTAGGTAACTTGTCTGATATCATACAACCAGTTAAGTGGTCAAACCCCGGAAGCCTGGTTACTGGTAGAGTGTTTGAAGGTTTTTCCTCAATACATGAAGCAGGGTTCAAGAAGCAGAACTTTTCTGCACAGCAAAGGAAACAACCAACAAAACTAAAAGGCAACCAACGGAATGGGAAAAGATATTTGCAAATGACACATCGGACAAAGGGCTAGTATCCAAAATCTATAAAGAGCTCATCAAACTCCACACCCGAAAAACAAATAACCCAGTGAAGAAATGGGCAGAAAACATGAATAGACACTTCTCTAAAGAAGACATCCGGATGGCCAACAGGCACATGAAAAGATGTTCAACGTCGCTCCTCATCAGGGAAATACAAATCAAAACCACACTCAGATACCACCTCACGCCAGTCAGAGTGGCCAAAATGAAGAAATCAGGAGACTATAGATGCTGGAGAGGATGTGGAGAGACGGGAACCCTCTTGCACTGTTGGTGGGAATGCAAATTGGTGCAGCCGCTCTGGAAAGCAGTGTGGAGGTTCCTCAGAAAATTAAAAATAGACCTACCCTATGACCCAGCAATAGCACTGCTAGGAATTTATCCAAGGGATACAGGAGTACTGATGCATAGAGGCACTTGTACCCCAATGTTTATAGCAGCACTCTCAACAATAGCCAAATTATGGAAAGAGCCTAAATGTCCATCAACTGATGAATGGATAAAGAAATTGTGGTTTATATACACAATGGAATACTACATGGCAATGAGAAAAAATGAAATATGGCCTTTTGTAGCAACGTGGATGGAACTGGAGAGTGTGATGCTAAGTGAAATAAGCCATACAGAGAAAGACAGATACCATATGGTTTCACTCTTATGTGGATCCTGAGAAACGTAACAGAAACCCATGGGGGAGGGGAAGGGAAAAAAAAAAAAAAAAAAGAGGTTAGAGTGGGAGAGAGCCAAAGCATAAGAGACTGTTAAAAACTGAGAACAAACTGAGGGTTGATGGGGGGTGGGAGGGAGGGCAGGGTGGGTGATGGGTATTGAGGAGGGCACCTTTTGGGATGAGCACTGGGTGTTGTATGGAAACCAATTTGACAGTAAATTTCATATATTAAAAAATAAATAAATAAATAAATAAATAAATAAATAAAAATAAAAAAATAAATAAAAAAAAAGAAGCAGAACTTTAAGCAAGGAAGCTGGCACCTCTTAAACATTTGATAATAATAATAATTGCTACCAGACATTAAGTGTTTGTGATACGTCCAATACTGCCTATTCTAGGGACTTCTACATGAACTAACTCATCCTCCCGATGACACCATAAGGACGTACTACCATTATCGTCATTTAACAGATGAGGAAACCCAGGCTCAGAAAGGTTACCTGGCTTTCCCGAGGTCACCAGAGTTTACACCTTGGTCCACTAACTCTAAAGTCTGAGAAAACTCCAGCCCTGGGATTCTCAGGGGGGGCCAGAACAAATTCTCCATCATGCCACAGATTTCTGCACTCAGTTCTAGTGAGAAGGCCCGCCCTCCTTCTGGCACTGAGTCTACTGACCCAGCTAGGCAGGGTATGGACAGAGCTGTCCCCTGGAGACCACAAAGCCACCCACCGCCCCGAGGCCTCGGCTGAAGAGGCTGCACAGCAACCTCACGGGCAGCCAGGATGGGGAAAACCCAGCACGAGCTGAGAAAAGAGCTGGGATCACATATTACATGAAGGGCAATCCTCAACCAGGAGCACCAGCACCAAGGCAAGCTGTGCCTTCCACTCCACACACCCCTTGGGCTGTTCTGGGATCCCCTCAGAGGCTCATCTTCACCACGGTGCTTGTAGCCCTTCAGAGAGCACAGGTTCTGAAGCCCAAACCCCAACTCTACCCCTCAGTACCTGTGGCAACTCAGCCAGCCACTGAACCTGTCTGAGCCTGGGTTTCCTCCCCAGTAAAACGGGAAGAGGAAACACACACTTCACAAGAATGGGGTGAAGACTGCGGGAAGTATTCTGGAACGCCCTGCTAGCACACTACCTGGCCCAGCAAGTGTTAGCCCCTCTGCAAGGGGTGCTGGAGGGGAAGAGACAGGTACGTAATACACTTTTCCGAGGGCACCCACTCGTTTTGGATTCATATTCTTCCCATGCCTAAAAGGTTCATACTGATTCACCATGAATCCACACCACACCCCACTTCCGGATTAGGATGACAGTAACAATAATAATAAACGTAAAGCATGATAGGTATAAAGTATTTACTTACCATGAGACACTGGGAAAGACACTTTGTATACACTGTGTCATTTCTTTTATATTATTTTAATCTTCACAAATATCCTAAGGGGCAGTCCAGAGCCAGACTGCCTGGGTTCAGATCTGACCCAGCCATTTGTTAGCTGTGTCACCTCAGACAGATTCTTGAAACTTTTTGTTCCTCAACTTTCTAATCTAGAATTGTAGTTGGGAATGGCTACCCTGCCAGAGACCATAATTCCCAGCCCCCTCGTTTCTAGGTGAGGCCATGTGACTGAGCTCTGGTCACTGGAATGTGGAAGGAGTTGATATACTCACATCCAGACTGTCCTATAAAAACCTCCTACACTCTTCCACACTCCTGTTGTCCCCGAGCATGGAAGTTCTGGGGAGTCAAATGTTCCAGAAGGCAGAACCTCCGTCAACTTCTGTGGAACAAAGCACTTCCCTGCCCTGGCATCAACTTTTCTCAACATGAATGAGACGACCACTTTTCTTGTGTTTAGCCACTAAGATGTTATGGTTGATCTGATCTAACAGCTACCATCACCCTGACTACTAAAGAAATTGGTACCAGAAGTGGGGTGCTTAAATATGTGGTCCTGGCTTAGAAGTCAGATAGTAGAACCTGGGAAACTGGACAGCCTCATGTTGGACAGTGGTAAAATGTTAACTGTCACCTAGGACGACTCAGAGGCAGAAACTGGGCCAACTGAGCCTATAGGCTCTAGAGAAAGATGTTTAGGAAAAAAAAAAAAAATGGTAATAGTTTGCTTTATTGCTCCTGGCTGAGTTTAGCAAGGCATTAATAAGAAAGAGGAGCTGAAAAAGACAATGATTTCTAGACCCCAAACAATAAGAGTAAAGACTGAGAAGACTTTTAAGTGAAACAAATGATCAGATTAAGGGTATAAGCTTCCACATAAGCCTGATGGCTGCAAGGTAGCTGTCATTAAGGGGAGATAAAGAAAGGTATCCAGGTAAGAAAGTGAAGAAATAATCCAGTTTGATAATTAGCTCTAGGAAATGACTATGGGTGTGGCTATCGGCACATTCGATGTCACTGATGAAAATCCTACTAAGTTGTTAAGAGAACTGCATTGGCAACATCTCTAAGCGTGCATTTTAAAAATCTTTTACCGTTACAGCATTAAAACAATCCTTGGGCCCCTAGAAGTTCAAGGGCAGGAAGGAACTAGGTTACAAAAGATTTAGAGCTTCAGGTTGGTCATACCCCTCAGGACCTGCTTCAGGAAGGGCCAAGAAAAAAAAAAATGGACAAAGACAATCCTCCCACCACAAGGCAGAGCCAGGAGCATGGAGAACAAGAAACCAGGAAATTTCTCCCAGAAGCAGACTCAGGGCTTAAGCAAGGAACATCACCCATTTCCAGGGCACAACTACACAGTGCCTGCTTGCCAAGGTTTCAGAAGAACTAACCCAGTGACCTGTGTGTGTCTTCCACTACTGCTTTTTCTTAATGGGAATTTTACTGAGGTTACCCTGCCCTTTCCAATGTGGGAATATGGATGCAGAGGGGCAGATAACATGTCTCTGTTGGCTCATGGCTCCCTGGACCATGAGAAGCCATACGCAATCCAATGGCTAGAACTCAGCTTCACCCAAAGATCCTCAACTTTCCTCTGCAAGCAATGACTGCACAGAATATTAGTGTCCTCCCTTGGGAAGGGGAACATGTTTTAAGTGAGAGAAGAAGGATACACACAGATATTTGGTGGCTGGAGAAACCCTGGCACATCTGGCCAAGGATATATAAGCACAAACAATGGAGATCCCTTTCAGGCTTAGCCCGTAACACCTTTCGTAAGATCTCTACTCTCTCCTTTCTCTACCTATTGGCTAGATGAATGTCCAAGTATGGCCCTGAAGGCCACATACTAAAAGGTAAAGAAAGCCAAACACATCAATCTTGGTACCTAACTGACCTTCCTTCTCCTCCCCCATCACTCCTCTCCCAATCAGACTTTAGCAAGTAAGAAACAACCTTCTATTATGTTAAATTCCTGAGATTTGGGGGTTGTCTTTTATAACGGCGAATGTGATTATAATGATTATAATAAAGAGAAACCATGCCTGGCATGTAATAGGCACTACATAACTGTAGCTATTATTAGAATACCCATTTTACTGATAGGAAAGCTTGCAAGTTATGGGTGTGCCTGACTTCGAAGTCAGACCTCTCGGTAGACGATAATCAGACCAATTTTAGAGGTGATTTTGGTGCCTGGCTCAAGGTCACTAATCATGATAGACCCAGAATTGGAGGTCTTCCTCCTATTCAAAAGCCATCAGCATGCGGCTCCTGACACCAGGTCTCCGGGTTGATCCCTCCTCATTTTATTTTGCTGTTATTTTTATTTTCTGTTCCATGAAACACCCTACTTGCAAATGCCCCAGCACTGAACTGGCAAGTCTGCATAGGAAACCAAATAACCCTCCACTGACCCAAATTCCAAGTTTTCATTTACATTCAGCTAGTTAATTAAAAACGTGCTCTGTGAGCACAGACGCTGCCGTGGCTGACTCTTGAGATAGTTTTGCTATTCTTTGGAAGAAGCTAGGTTTCTTCTGTGACATTTTTGTCCAGCACAGCAACACTGCACCATGGAACAGTATGACCAGATAGGGGACAGGAAAGCTGCTGAGTAAGCCATTTAGTGCACAACAGAATCTAAGGGGGCAACGGCGAAGAAAAAGACCTGAAAACCATCCTACCCACCAAGCCAGTGTTGCCGGGGCTGGGGCCCATGTTAATTAATGTTTATAAAGTGATTTGGGATTCTTGAATGAAAGAGACTATTCAAAATCAGCAGCCTGAATAATCAGTTTTTTAAGGAAGCCATTATTGCTAAGTGCCTACTATGTGACAGGTGTTTTCACATACTTGATCTGATTTAATCCTTTAATCACTGTATGTGGTAGATTTGGATTTTCTTCCCTTTTTTTTAATGCCTTTTTTGTTTGTTTTGGTAATCCTCACTGTGCAGATGAGAAAACCAAATTCAGCAAAATTAAGTCATTTGCTGGAAAGCAGCAGAGCTGATATACGAGGCTAAGTCTTTCCCAGTATAAAGTCCTTATCCCTTTCATCACACCACACTGCCTCTTCCAGTCTTCCCTTCAAACTCTCTGCATTACAACAAAATTTCAGTCAAGGACGTCTATCTTTTTTTTCTTAATGTCTTTGTTGTTTGTTTTTACTAAAGTACATTTTAAAATATAGTGAAACACTATACAATGTTTAAATTTACAATGCAATGCCATTTCAACAAATGCATATACCTCTGAACTCTATTACCTGGAAAGTTCCCTAGCACTTCACTAAGCATGGCTTTTTAAAAATAATACAGCTTATTTAAAAATAAGGGGTGCCTAGGGGGTTCAGTTGGTTAAGCAGCAGACTTTGGCTCAGGTCATAATCTCACCATTTGTGGGTTCGAGCCTCGCATCGGGCTCTGTGCTGACAGCTCAGAGCCTGGAGCCTGCTTCGGATTCTGTGTCTTCCTCTCTCTCTGCCCCTCCCCTGCTCACGCTCTCTCTCTCTCAAAATAATAAACAAACATTAAAAAAATAAAAAATACAGCAAATAAAATAAGCTACTTTCTTTTGACCAAAACAATCTTTTTGTGACCTTGGCAGTGGGGGCTGAGCCCATGGAGCCAATCCGTGAGATGGGTGCAATGAATTATTTGACTTTGGGAATTTTGGGAAGGGGGATCCAAGTAAAATCCTGTACCTTGCTGGCTCTGTCCACACCAGAGAGGAGTTCATTTGGATGAGATAAAGATGTGTGATACCACTGTGCCTGGATTATCACAACTACCATGACCATTTTGGCCCCTACCATGTGTCAGGCACCAGAGTGTAATGCCTTTATACACGTAATCTCATTTAATCCTAATGATTACCTCTATTTTACAGCTGAAGAAAATGGGGCTCAGAGAGGTTAGGTAACATGCCTAAGAACACACGGCTAGAACAGGACACCTTGAAATTCAAATCCAGGAAGTCTGACTTCAGAGGCCTTTAGAGAGTTGATTATAGATGCTGATGGGTAAATTTTAAATCCCAAAGATTTAATGGGCCTCTTACATTCATTCAACAAATAGTACTCAGCATCTGCTAATAGGCCTCTTACATTCATTCAACAAATAGTACTCAGCATCTGCTAATAGGCCTCTTACATTCATTCAACAAATAGTACTCAGCATCTGCTATATGCTAGGTGTTAACAGACATCTAATAAGCTCCAGCTGTGTACCAGGTGCTCCCTTAGACTTTGGTAGAGATTATAAAAATGTAATAATCTAGCACGGCCCAGTTCAGTTTGAAAGAAACAACAAGAATAATGTGTTGGGACAGAAAGACTGTCAAGCTGTAAAGGGTCTCTGTTCAACTGGGTTGGATGGCCTAAGAGCAAAACAGTTAGGTTCCTTGTGCCTCAGTTCCTCCTCTGTATAATGGGGATAACAGCAGTAGCTTTTCAAGGGAATGTTGAAGATCAAATGGGTCATCTGAATAGCGCTGGATATATGTTGGCCGTTATTACCTGTGTACTGCATATTTGCGCAGTCCTTAAATTTACTAACAGCTCAATAAATATTGACGAATAAATGAATTCACAAATGAAATAAGTGATGCTGCGGAGTTAAAGGGGGAAAAAATCGATCATGTGAGGACTGGGCTCCTTAACAAGGCCGGCAGAGCAGAAAGACTGCCATGCAAAACAGTTTAATAGGTTTGATGTTTAATGTATGTTTCAGATACCTAAGAAATTAATTGCTCATTCCTTTCTCTTCTGCATAAATGACCTGCCATTTTGAACAAGCTCAAAGAAAAGAGATAGATCACAGTGAAATTACAGTATATCTCATACTAAGAAATGGCTGAAGGGGCCCTGACACCCAGGAGTTAAACTCTGTGGTGTGGTAAACGCCAGGATGGCTGCAAACCCCAATCACCACACACTCACCCTGCCCAAAACCAACTCTGTGGTCTTCTCCTTCCTTAAATTATACTCACTCCGAAAAGATAAACACAAACACTGTCTTTAAAAGATGTTATAGATCATAAAAGTAAAACCAATTTGAAAAAAATTTAGAGGTTACTAATACAGACAGAGCTACAGGACGCCCTTATTTTACAGATGAAGAAACTTGAGGCCCAAGAAGGAGAGTCAGCTAAAGTCTTAACTTCAAGAGAATGGCAAAGACGCGGGTGGAGCAGGTTGCCCAGATTCCCAGATCCCAAGACTGGCGCCCCCTAAGGGGAATGCTCCTTACTCGGAAGGAAACACTGTGAGAGATTACTAAAAGGAAGGTCCAGTCCCAGCAGGGGGCTAAAGGTTTGATGGGCCAGTAAGAATTAAGGATGATTGTAATGGGAGAGGTACGATCCGGGGAGGTGGGCGCACCTGGTGGGAGGAAAATTAAGCCCTTCTGTGTTTTGTTTTGTTTTGGGGGGGGGGGGTAGAGTTCCATACACAGAGCAGTCCAGTCCACAGGTCCCGGGGTTTTCAGGCGAATCCTCCCCCTTCTGAAGAAGCTTATACAAAGACCAATCAATAATAACCTTCTCCTGCAGGTTTCCGCCTCGGTCAGGATTTCATGTGTGTTTGGGGGGGAGGTAAGGGGGAGCCTCTGCGCCCTCGACTGGCAGCAGAGTGGGAAGGGCTCTGGCCAGGAGATCCTCGAGAGTCTCCAGATCAACGCGGAAGTCGCGATCCCGCCCCTCCCCCACCCCCACGCCCACTTTGCTCCTTCCCTCTCCTCCCCCAACGATGATCAAAACCAGGTGAAAGGACCGAGAGCTGGAGGGCCAGTTTCCAAAGGGCTTTTGCTGGAGCCCCGCGCGCCTGCCCTCTCCTGCGCACACTCACAGACACATTTAACATACACACGCACACACTCACAAGCACACACTTGGCACCCCCAGAGGCCGGGCCGCGCCCGCCGCATCTTTCCCTTCAGCCCCCGGGAAACCGACAGGCAGCAACATGAATGAAATCTACCCAGAAAGACTGCATTTCAGCTCCAACCACGCAATCTCCGGCCAAACCGCCGAATATGTAACAAAGTTTTATTTCGCTTTTAGAGTCTCCAGTTACGCTTCTACCATTTCCTGTGGAAAACTGAAGCTTTGAAGTGTCTAGCTCTGGCTTTCGCAGACAGGCAGGACCGCCAGCTCGAGCTCTCGAAAACAAGAGCCCCCGGCCCCACCCCCTCCGCCGCCAGAACTGCAGGTTCAAACCCACCCAGCTCCCGCCTCCAAAACGGGGGTTGTGGGAGGGGATGGCCGAACCTGCTGGAAACGACGCCCTAAACTGACAGCCCCCTGCAGAACCCCGCCCCACTCCCATCCTGCCCGGGTCTCGAGTGGCGCTCCTTAAGGCAAGTGGTGACAGCTGCAGCTCCCCGCCACAGGGAACGGAGAGAGGCAGGAGCTGGAAGGTCGGATATTGAGGAAGGGGGTGTCCGTCGAGCAGCACCCACCAGCTGTGCGCTCTAGCCTCCAAAAACTGCCCCGGGAAAACTTGGGACCTAGAAGTCTTCCCGCTCGACCCTCTCACCACACACACCTCTCCCCTACTGTTTCTAGGCCAAGCGATCTCTCCACTGTTCTGCCTTGACGGCCGCGGGGCCTCTCCTACACCCGCGCCCAGATAGGGTCCCGGAGGGCGCAGGGAAGTATGAGAACTGGGCGGCAGTAGGAGGAATGCACCTCTTCCGTAATTCCAAGCAGCCAAAGTCCTGCGCCCGAGAATTTGGCATCTTCAAGGTCAAAAACAAAACCAAACAAAGCACAGGGCTATGGCAGAAATACGTACTAGGGGCAAATGATCAAACCTGTGCCCCCATATGGTGATGGGTTCTTCCCACAGTCAGCAGGCGGCAGCCGCCGCCCCGCCCTGCAGTAGGGGCAGAACTGTGCTCTCCGGGACTTCGGAACCTTAGGAGCCGCGCGCGTAAAGTACGCGGATTCCGAGCGCGGGGGTGAACAGACGAGTTTCGGGCCGCCTCCAGCTCTGCGGTCCTCTCAGAGGCCTGGGACAGCAGTGGGTGGCCAGAATGACGCGGGGGGGGGGGAGGGTGCGAGGCAAACTTGCAACCGGAGTTGGAGGGGTTGGGTGGGAGGAGGCGGCACCCGCTCGGCCACTTACCGCTGGCATTCTTCCCGCAGATGAGGTGCTGGTAGGGCTGCAGGAGCCCCCAGATCTCGGAGTCGTTGTTGACTGTGTGCTCCAGCGTTTCCACGGTGAACCTGGGCGCCTCGTGGAGTGCGTGGTGGTGGTGATGGTGGTGGTTGGCGGCTGCTGCCGGTGGGGCTGCGGCGGCAGCAGCGGCGGCCGGCGGGGCGCAACAGCTGCTGCCCCCGCTGGCGCTGCTGGCTGCGCTGCAGGCGCCGCCGCTCGCCGCTCCCCCTCCCGGCGCCTCCCGCTCCTTATCCGCCGCGGGGGCCGTGCCGGGGCCCGAGCTCGGGCCTGGGCCGGAGCTGGAGCCCGGGCCAGGGCCGCTGCAGCTCCGGGGCAGTCCGGAGGCCACGACCCTCAAGTAGATGTCCCGGAAGAGGCTCTCCATGCAGGCTGTCAGGTAGATGGCGGCGTGTTCGTGGATGCGCAGCGCCACGCGGCTGTCCACCATCCAGCGGTACACGCGGCCCACAGAGAAGGTGAGGCCGCATCGCGCAGACTTGCCGCGGCCCAGGCGATCGCCGCCGGCACTGCTCATGTTGTAGAGGGACAGCGCGGCCAGCGCGGCCGCCGTGCAGTGCGCCGCCAGGCCCCAGGACAGCACGATCTCCATGGCGCTCTGGATCTCGTACTTGGTGCACTTAGCGAAGCGCAGGCTCAGGCGCTGCGCCTCTTTGGCGATGCGTACCAGCGCCCGGCTCACCAGCGTCGACAGCTTGGCCAGCGCGTCTTTGGGCAGGCCGCCGGGGGCCGCCGGGCCTGCCCGGGGATCCCGCGAGCGCAGCAGCAGCGCCTCCAGCTCCTGGAGGGTCCAGGGGACCTCGTCGAGGTCCGGCAGCAGCCGCGAACAGTGCTGGCCGGCGCAGTCCAGCCCCTCGGAGTCTTCCACCAGGGCAGTGTTGACGGTGTCAAAGCTGTTGTGCCGGCTGTGCATGGAGTCAGCTAGAGGCGGCCAGCAGCTCCCGCCATACGGAGACGCCGGGTGCGAGTCGGAACAGCACAGGGACAAGTTGGAGGAGCGCACCGAGTCCGCCGCGCCACCATAACCCGAGTCCAGCGTCAGATCCTCCAGGGTCCGCACCACAGGCTTCTTACCTCTCCTGGCCATCGCTGCGCCACTTCATGCTGCGGCCGCCAGGGAAGGAGCAGCGAGAGCAGCGGGAGCCGGCGCGCGGGGAGAGCCGAGTCCGCGCTGCTTCGGTTCACTTTTCCACCAGCCGCTACTACCAAGTGTTACTACTTTCGGCTGCTTCCCCGGGCCGCCGCCGCTGCCGCCGCCGCCGCCGCTGGTAGACACCGGGCAGACCCCGAAGTCATCTTCCAGAGCCCGGGCGGGAGCTGGGGCGCACTGGGGAGCGAGCGAGGCCGGGAGGAAAGCTCACGCCGGGACTCGCCCCTTTCTTCCAAAATAAAATAAAAAGTGTCTGACCCGCTCCTCCCTGGGCCCTGCTGAGCGCAGAAGCCGCCGGACGCCGGACTCAGTGTTCGTAGGACGGAAATGGACTCAGATGCCGCCGCAGCAGCAGCTCTGCCGGCAGCTGGCTCCGGGGTCCAGGCTCCCGGTTCCCGGCTCCCGGCTTCGGGCTCCCGGCCCGAGGTTCGCTAGAGCGCCAGCCCGCCCTGCACTGAAGCGCAGCAGTTACCGCGGCGGCTGCAAACCCTGCCGAACCCCGCAACACCCTGGCAGCCAGCAGGGCGGGCGTATGTAAAGCAGGGCCGACGGAGAGCCAATGGGATTAGAGGATGCTAATTACCTCGCCTTTTTTTTTTTTTTTAAAATTCCTCTGCTCCACGTAGCCCCGCCCCTCACACACGCCCCCGGCGGTGACCAAGGCTGCAGGAAGTAGGGGGCAGCGGCACGGCAATTACGGGGGGTCTGTGGGAACGAACAGCCGCGGATACTGTCCCTCTGCTGCTGTCCCTGCCCCTCAGTCTCCTGGCTTTGGTACCAGGACGGGAGGGTGGTAGGTTGGGCAGGTGACCCCCACCCACCGAGGTGTGCTACCCGCCAGTGGTTCACAAAGTGTCTGCCTGGGGTCACTTCCTGCCCCTGAGTTTCGGATTTCACTTTGTTTTTTTCTTTCATACGCAAAGCCTGTTTTTTTCTTCCTCTGCCCTTCCCCCACCTTTGGGTCCCCATACCAATTAATGCGGCCCTCTTTCAACCCTAGTTCGCCTCAACGTGGAGGGAAGGTTAGAAACAGGGCCAGCTAGCTGAGAGGCCAGGGCGATGGATACCACTAGAAGGCTGAATCTCAGGACCTGAGCCACCTGCCACCAGGGCACATGAACTAGGTTCTTTTCAATAGCCAGAAGGACGACCCTGCGCCCATCCGTCAAAGGCCCGGGTGGTGGTCGGCTGGAGGGAAGGCTCCAGTCCCACTTTGCCATCATGGTGCATGTAGTTCCAGACAGCTCAGCCTTAAAAGGGTAAATTTGCACGGATGAGAGGTTTGGTTTTTGACTAAAGAAAGATATCACATGTATGCATGACTTAGCTGCAGTTGTATCAAATGTCATGGGCTTGTTTATTTGTCTCCACCCACCAGGGCAGAATTGATACCCTTCCCACCAGGGGATTCCCAGCTCCCACACAATGTCTCTGCCTGAGGTTCGGGACCGTCTTCCTTCAGCTTAGAAGTCCCCTCCTACAGAAAGGTAGTCCAGATCCCCCAGTACCCACCTGGGGACTTCACCTGTCTACCCCCATTCTGAAGCTGTTGATTTCTGGGCCCTTTTAACACTAGGTGGTTACAATATGATAATGTTTCTAGATTGCACACTGGCCAAGGGGTTCACTGTGCATAGGCCTGTCACAAAACAGTCACTCAGTAAATGTGTGCTGTAAATGGGTGGATAAAGGAAGGAAGGACATGCGTTCGAACTGTTGGTTCAAATGGACTTTCCCAGATAACCCCATAGACCGTCTGATGTTTCTCCTATCGATCATCCCCAATCCACTCATCCCTTCACCCCCAACAAACCACTACCCTCTGTAGCTACCATCGTAGTACATGAGTACATATACTCATCACTTTTCACTTTGACTATTATAATGTTCTACCGCCTGTTCTTCTCTCCTGCCTCTTCCTTCTCCAAACCATCCAGTCCAGGATCTTCCAAAAGCCCATTTCTGACCTTGTCATTCCTTTCTTGAAAAAAAAAAAAATTCAAAGGCTCCCCATTGCCTTCCAGATAAATAAAGTTTGTACCAATTAGCTGGCCTTCAGGGATCTCTCCACTCTGTTTCCAGACTCTCTTTCCATAAAATTCCAAACCTTCTATAAAGGATTATGATGATTTTATGTGTCTGTCAACTTGAGCAGGCCACAGGTGCCCAGTTTAAACATTGTTTCTGGGTACGTCTCTGAGGGTCTTTTCAGATGAGATCAGAATTTGAATCTGTGGACTCAGTAAAGTAGATTGCTCTCCCCAATGTGGTTGAGGATCGTCCAATCCAAATAGAAGAAAAGGTAGAGGAAAGAGGAATTCACTACTTTCCCCCCCACCTCCTTGATTGAGCTGGGACGTACATTCTTCAGCCCTCAGACAGGGATTTACACCATTGGCTCCCCTGGTTCTCAGGTCTTTGAACTTGGACTGAACACCACCAGCTTTCCTGGGTCTCTAGCTCACAAACGTCAGGCTGTGGGACTTCTTAGCCTCTATAATTTACATGACTCAATTCCCCATAATAAATCTCTCTATTTTTTTCTCTGTTTTTTCAAAGAAGCAGAACACCAATAGGAGATATATATAGATATAGATATAGATAGATATATATAGATATATCTGATTCTCTGGAAAACCAACTAACACATGGATACATAGTCTTTAATGAGCTGAACCCTGCCCCCTGCCTTTTTCTCCAGATTCTGTATCATCAGGCTAACTTCCTAAGCCTATATTCACACTCACGTAGACACACAGATACACTCACACATGTACACAGAGACATGCAAAGATACAGACACACTCACACACATAATCTCTATGCTCAGCCATACTAAAATCACTTGCTGGTTTTCCAAATTACCGTGTTATCCCTTGCATCCCGTATGTTTCTGCAGATGCTGTTCCCTTCCTTTGCTCAGGACACTTGGCTCCCTGTTCTCCAGCTAGCAAACTTCTCATCCTCTAAGATCCAGCTCCAAGATTGCCATCACTGTGAAAATTTCCCCATGCTGCCTGCTCTCCACCCTGTCCAGACCTGGGAAAGCATATCCATCTTTATTGCTTGGGATTTGTTCTCAGGTCCTTTTTACTTCCCCTCTGCATGTTTCCCTGGTGATCTCACCCACTCATATGCCTTCAGTTAGCACCTATGTGCTGATCATGCTTGAGTGAGACCCACCCAGTGGTGCAGGTCGCAAGAAGACCAGAGAAAGCTACATGCATAGGGGGAAAAAGAAGCTGAAAGAATGAGCTTAGCACTAATTTATTTTCTTCTGTAGCACCAGGCCAACTTGGGTTCCAGTGCTGCCTCTGCCAATTTCCCAACCACGTACCCAGTGTTCACTCATTTAATCTCTTTTGTCCTCCCTTTCCTTGCCTTTGAAATACACAAAGTCATCACGTCCAGCTTTATAGGGTTTCTGGGGGTTAAGTAAGATTTTTTCCATATAAGAAATTAACACAGTATCCCACATGTGACAATAACCCTGTAAATGTCTGTTATCTTCCACATTTTCTGATCCTCCGCAATAAACGCCTGTGTCTTATAGAGTCAGAGGGGAGAATGACAACTGTTACATATAAAATCCAACTTCTTCCAGGATGGGCTGAAATACTGCCTCCTGTAGAAGGTTTTCCCGTATCTCAGCAAACGTGCTCGTCTCTCTTATGCTGTAGATGTTGCTCACAATGCCTCCTCTCACCTTCCAGGGGCACACTCCTCAAAAGCCAGGATCTGGCCTCTAATACAGTGCCAGCACTAATGGGCGTATTCCTTAGTATTATGGATAAATCAAAGCATATGTCCGTTTTGTACACTGAAATAAATCCTTAATGATAATGTTAAACATCTGTGGGTGAATGACCTCTAGACAGTGAGAATAGTGAATGCATCAACCAAGTGTTAAATATTAGCTCCATATATTAGAAAATTCACTGTCTGCAAAAATGTGTAAGGAAGAAAATTTAAATAATCCAAAATTCCACCTTACATAGGTCATCCACATTAACAACTTCTTGCATTTCCTTTCTAGTCTAATTTTTTCCCATCTTTCTTCTTCTAAACATATGTATTTCAATAGAGTTGGAATTTTCTGTAAATTATTTTGCATTTTGATTTTTTTCCTGAAAAAATTTCCTTAGAGCACCTGGGTGGCTCAGTCAGTTGAGCGTCTGCCTCTTGATTTCAGCTCAGGTCATGATCTCCTGGTTCATGAATTCGAGCCCCACATCGGGCTCTGTGCTGGCAGTGCAGAGCCTGCTTGGGATTCTCTGTGTCCTCTCTCTCTGCCTCAACCCCGGTCATGCACACTGTTTTGCTCTCTCTCTCTCTCTCTCTCTCAAAAATAAATAAACTTTAAAAAAGCTCCTCAAACTTTATAGTATAATCATTTCCACATGCTATTAGATATTTATCCAAAACATCTTTTTTTGTGTGGCTACAAAATATTCCAACACATGTTTGTATCTTAATTGGTGTATTGATTCCTCTCTTGGTTGTTTCTAACTAGTATAAGTAATGCTCTGATGGACCTCTTTGCACAGAAACAACTCTCTTCTTTGAAACCAGAAGTCTTACATAGGTTATCCTCTAAGAAATGCCAATAGACAGTAAACATATACTGAAGATTAAAGAATAAACAAAAAAAGCCCCCCAAAATTAAATTACTGGGATTATTTTGCCTATCAGATTAAAAAAGATTTATCAATTCAGTCATGATGAATGTGTGTCACGGTGGGGCATAAACTGGGGCAATCTTTTGGGAAGGCAGTTTGCCAATATATATCAAAATGTCAATGTGAATTCCTTGTGATTTCCCAGAAATCGTATCTTCTGATATTACCCAAAGTGATTCTTGTGAATTTTTCAGAAGTATACAGGATGCTCTTGGTAATTTTTTTTTCACATAGGACTTTGGGAAACAACCTAAATGTCCTTCAATTGGATCTGGTGAAATGAATTATAGTAATTCATACACGGGAACACTAAACACTTGCAAAGAATAATGGTGGTGGCCTTTATTTCCACGCTGTATTGGAGTGAAGAAGTTTTTGAAAATGGGTTTTGGAATTGCATATATAATATGATCCCATTTGTGTAAAATGCTTTGCGTAGAGCTAAATATGTATATAAGTATGTAAATTTGCCTAAAAAGATGGAGATAACAGCTATAACTAGTTTGGTGGATTTCTGGTGTTTTTTTTTTTTTTAAAGGAGTTTTATTTACTCTAGTTCTGTCCATTTTTTCCTTCTTTTTCTTTTTTTTCCCATGATTTTTAACTTTCCTCTTTGTATTTCTGAACTTTTTATGACAAAGACATATCATTTATACCAGAGCCAGAAAGCTATTTCCAAAAGAAAATTAAAGTATTTTCTGCGTACTGTTCTGAAGCCTACCTGTTAATCAATGTAGTAATATAATCCTTTGTCCTTCGGCATTCTAGAAGCCAAACAGCAAGCACAGCAACTGACCCAACAACCATAATGTGAACCAACCTCATTCAGCTGGATTCACACATGTTGGGTGCCTTGTCACACGCTCCCTACACATCTACTGTGCATGAGCTGCAACGCCACCTAGGATTGAAGCTGGCTCTGCTACCTTCTAGCAAATCCCTTGGCCTCTCCATGCCTCGGTTTTTCATCTTTGTTTTATTTTATTTTTATTATTTTTTTTTAATGTTTATTTATTTTTGAGACAGAGAGAGACAGAGCATGAACAGGGGAGGGTCAGAGAGAGAGGGAGACACAGAACCCGAAACAGGCTCCAGGCTCCGAGCTGTCAGCACAGAGCTGGACGCGGGGCTCGAACTCACGGACGGTGAGATCATGACCTGAGCCGAAGTCGGGCGCTTAACCGACCGAGCCCCCCCCCCCCAGGCGCCCCTTGGTTTTTCATCTTTAATTGGGGATAATAACAGCACATGCCTCAATGGTGGTCTGTGATGATTGAATGGGATCATTAGAGCAGCGTCTGGCCCCCCAAATGATACAGTTATTATTTTCCACCTGAAAGCCTCCACCTCCTAGACAGATTATCTGATGGGGGTCTCCAGGTAGTAACTCTAGGGAAAATGGGCAGACCCTTTCTTACCAGCGGCGTGTTGCTGCACCAAAGTCCTCTGCTCAAATGTAAGCTCTGCAAGGAAAGGATCACTGCTATATGCCCAGCACTTACTTGGCACTCAATACATGGTTGTTGAATGAATGATGAATGGGTGTGTGAAAACTGCACTGTAACCCAAACAAAGTACCAGGAAGACAGCTCCTTCCCCTTCCTTGTGTGTCTTCTTTCAGATTTCCACACAAGGATGCTAATGAAGATTATCGTTGGGATCCAAGGCCAAGATCAATCAAATCTTTCTTGAGTGATTACTGTATTCCTCCTCCTGCAATTCTAAAAATGGAGAGGTACAGCCCTTGTCCGTTAGGAACTTCTGCTTCAGGTGGGGGGGGGGGGATCCAGCCAGGAAACAGACACCACTCTATGTGTTTCCATCTGAGGGGATCTAATACAAAGAATCAGTTACAGAGGAAATGGGACAGCTGAGTAGCTAAACAGGACAGGAAGGAGACAACCGGGAAAGTAGCATCAGCAAGAAGGTGCTCTCCAACCCTGGAGGGAATGGGAGATAGTGTTACCAGAACTCAGAAACCAAGCCTTTGGACAGGCTCTAGAACCACAATGGAGGCAAA
This sequence comes from Neofelis nebulosa, assembly GCF_028018385.1. Taxonomy (NCBI): domain Eukaryota; kingdom Metazoa; phylum Chordata; class Mammalia; order Carnivora; family Felidae; genus Neofelis; species Neofelis nebulosa. Next base: position 15,358,663 of record NC_080789.1, read on the forward strand.
GCAGGAGAGGTTGCTGCATGTTGGGAGGGGCTACCTGGCAGGGTTTGGGCGCATGAATGAGACACAGCTGCTGCCAGGAACACAACCTGAGGCGGACAGATAAGGATTAAAAAACTCTGGGCTCCAAATGTCCATCGATGGATGAATGTATAAAGAAGATGTGGTATATATATATATATATATATATATATATATATATATATACATATATATATGTATATATATATATATAATGGAGTATTACTCAGCAATCAAAAAGAATGAAATCTTGCCATTTGCAACTACATGGATGGAACTGGAGGGTCTTATGCGAAACGAAATTAGCCCATCAGAGAAAGACAAATATCATATGGCTTCACTCATATGAGGACTTTAAGACACAAAACAGATGAACATAAGGGAAGGGAAACAAAAATAATCCAAAAACAGGGATGGGGACAAAACATAAGAGATTCTTAAATATAGAGAACAAACAGAGGGTTGCTGGAGGAGTTGAGGGAGGGGGATGGGGGTAAGAGGCATTAAGGAATCTACTCCTGAAATCATTGTTGCACTATATGCTAACCAACTTGGATGTAAATTAAAAAATAAATAAATAAATAAATAAACTATTTAAAAACAAAAACAAAAACAAAAAATCTCTGGGCTCTTCATGAACCCTCATCCCCCATCTTCTGCCAGTACCAAACCCACCAAGAAGCTGGAGGGTGAGGGAATTCTGGGAAAGGTAGTTCCTGAGATACAAAGTAGACAAAGCCGATCAGGAGAAGGGCAGGGATAGATATGAGTACAAACAAGTAAAGGACCAGTTCAGTCAGATAAAAAGATATTTCAAGACACGTATCTATTATGGAGTGTCCCAACATAACGCTACCGACATTCAGAAGTGGAAGCTTTAATTTGTCCCCTCTTCATTCCCACTGTCCTAAACCCGGTAAAATCATTCATCACCTCCTGTTAGGACCGTCCAGGAGCCCCGCACTTGGTCTCCCTGGTGCCACTCTCATTTTCCCATCCACTCACTTCTGTTCTGCTGCCTGGGATATTTTTCTGAAACAATTCCATTGCCATCAGAAAGGAGTAGTGTTGGATTCCGTCCAGTCTAATCTCATTCACTTCCATCTACCCTCATTACCTACCTACACACTCTCTACAAACTAATTATACTTTCTTAAGTTCACTATGTGTCTTCCTCATTCATGCTATTCTCTCTGTATTAAATGTCCCCCCCCCCTTTTTTTTCCTACTGGTCTCCTATGCATCCTTCAAAGCCCATCTCAAATGTTGCCACTTGGTAAGAACTAACACACTCATCCTGTCCTGCCCTGTAGGACTAGTCTTTCTCTTTGCTCTGCCTCTTTAACATTGAACATGGACTTCCATTAACCCTTACTGAAAACCATTAGCTACTGATACCATTGTCAGGAGCCGCAACAGCCTTCTGTTCTTTTCTCTGTGCAAAAGACTAGTAGTTAAGAGTGTGGACTTGAGGTCATAAAAATTCACGTTGACCAGTGGCTGGTTGTGTGGTTTTTAGATAAGTTTTTAACTTCTGAGTTTCTGACTATTAATTTTTTCTATCAGGAAAATCATAATGCCTCATAACTTTGTAGGGTTTTAGCTACATGAAACAATGCATTTAAATACTTAGCACAATGTCTTGCACATAGAAAGGCTCCGTCCAATAAGTATTTATCGGGGGTTATATAACAGCTACTGCTATAGTAATATTACTATTATTATTATTATTATTACATTGCATATATTGCTTTGAAAGCTCCTTTTTCTCTAAAACGTATCACTTTTCTCTGTCCCTAAGTGTTTTTTGCATTTTCCCAACTTTTAATTTGAAAAATTTTAATCAGAGAAGTTAATAGGCAAACACCCAATCCACCCTTCACCCAGATTCACTATTTCTAACATTTGCTTTCTCTCGCTCTTTCTCTCTGTGAAAGGTGTATGTGTGTGTGTGATATGTTGTTTTTTTTCAGAACCTTTTGAAAGTAAGCTGCAAAGATCATCACATTTCAGCATGCCTCCCACCGCATGTATATATACCACATTCTCCTACAAAGAGAACCATTATCATACCCAAGAAATAGTACTGATATATTAACATTATCCGACATACAATTCATATTTCACTTGTCCCCCAAACATCCTCTGTATTGTTTTTTCCATTAGCTCATCTGACACCTACAAAGAATTCTGAATGGATGTCCAATAATTTGTTCAATGAATCTATTATTTTTGGACATTTAGGTTCTTTCCAGGATTGCCTAATTGTACACAGCTCTAAAAAAAAAATCATTGCAGCTATTTTTAAATATATTTGACTTACTTCCTTGGGAAAACTTCCTACGGTGGAATTTGGTCCAAGGCAGTGCAACATTAGAAAAGCCTGATGCATGATGCTAAGTTGCCCTCGGAGAAGATTGTACCACTTTATACCCACTAACAGTGTACAAGAGTGCATCTCCGCTCCTTTGACACCACGGCTATTATCATTTCTATATTTATCAATTTAATAAGAGGAATAATAACTAACATTTATACGCCATTCCAAATGTGTAAGGTGCTATTCCGAGCATATGACATACATCACCTTGCCTCACCCTTGCAATCACTCTATAACCTTCTTGTTACAGATGAGCAAAGAGCTTCAGCAGCTTGCCCAAGGTCACACAGCTGGGGAGCAGCAACCCAGGGAGCCCTAATCCAGAGACTGTCATGATCTACCTTCCACTATTACCTCTCAAGAGAGTATCTAACACTTATTTGAATAATTTTTCATTTAGCTGAATATTTTTCACATATTTGTCTTTTATAGCTTTGCTTGTAAGAATACCCTGTTTACATCATTTCCTTTTTGGAGGGGGTGGTGTGAGGTAGATCCTAAGATATTTGTCTTTTTCTTAATAATTTTTAAGAATGACTTCTAGAGGGGCGCCTGGGTGGCGCAGTCGGTTAAGCGTCCGACTTCAGCCAGGTCACGATCTCGCGGTCCGTGAGTTCGAGCCCTGCGTCAGGCTCTGGGCTGATGGCTCGGAGCCTGGAGCCTGTTTCCCATTCTGTGTCTCCCTCTCTCTCTGCCCCTCCCCCGTTCATGCTCTGTCTCTCTCTGTCCCAAAAATAAATTAAAAAAAAAAAAAAGTTGAAAAAAAAGAATGACTTCTAGAATAAAAATATAACTTTCTCTGTAATGCAGATAATTCCCCATTGCTTATCATTTTTCCTTTTAAACTTGTGTAGGTATTTATATATGTGTCTATCTAGCATAACGTTTTTATTTTCTTTGTGGCTTGAATTTTCCCTTTATTTTTTAAAAAGTTTTTATTCATTTATGCACTTAAGTAATCTCTACACCCAATGTGGGGCTCGAACTCATGACCATGAGAGCAAGAGTCGCTTGCTCTTCTGACTGAACCAGCCAGGCACCCTGACATTTTCCCCCTTTTAATTCATTTGTTTATTTATTTCCTTGTCTGTTTATCTATCTAGCATAAGATTTTTCTTTTCTCATAGTTACATTAGTCAGTTCTTCCGTTTGAGTTTGCCAAGTGAAAAAAGTCTGCCCTATTTTCTGGCGGATAAATATTATCCTATATTTTATCTTATTATCTTCACATTTTATTTTGAAACCCCCAATCTCATTTCTCTGCACCTTTGCCAACACCAGCATTGCTTTAGCTCTAGACCAGACCTCAAATACCTTCCAGGGATAGAAATGGGACATTGTTTGCTGAGAGGTGGTCCCGGGACATTTACTACTTTATTAAATCTGGAAATGCCACGTGCATTCCAAGGGACAGTGCACCAAAGACAAACGAGGATTTCCATTTCAATCTTTTTCCTAAATGAGCTACCCCTCCTGCTTTCCACCCCAAATATGAAACACTTGGTCCATGTTAGATAGTTAAGAGAAAAGCCCTGTTTCCCTGGCCTTCTCTGAAGTGGGCTGTATGGGGACAGCAGTGGTAGTTGAGGGAAAAGCATGCCAAGAATTCATTTCACTTTGAAAGACCTTTTCAGGGCTTTATTTATTCCAAGAGTTCTTTAAACACTTTAAATACAGTCCAATGAAGTGTTTCAGGCACTAGTTCAATACCAATTATGTCTCCTCTTCTTGAGGACAATGCCTTGCTTCAATACACATTAGTGTTTTCAGCAAACCTTTGATTTTACCATTAGCCAATCCCATTCTTACTTTCCTTTGCTCTTTGCCCAAATATTGTGGCTGAAACCATTACTCACAAAATGAAACAATTAGTGAACTTCCAAAAATACTTCATTAGAAATACAGCAACCCCATCACCCAAGCAACAATTTGGTGTTCTCAGTGCCTTACAACACAGTAGATAATCAGTCGATGTTTGCTAAGCAAATTAGCAGAGTGTGCATGGGGTCCAGGGAAAGAATAGCTATTAAGCCTATAATGAACAAAAAGGGGCATACTCTGAAATTTTTGCAGGGGAGCTTAAGCCTCTGAAATTACAACTTTAATTCATTTACTCATTTAGCTAATAGAGAATTTTCCAATGTGTGTTCCATAAAACATTTGCCCTATAAAATGCAGAGGAAAAAGAGTTGAAAAGCTAGAGACCCATTCTCCCTCTCTTAGAGATTCATGATGAACATTTGCATATTAAAAGCTCTGTCTATTCCTACAACATAGAAACATGTTTAAATGAACTTAAACCCCATAAGGGCAGAAGTCAGTTCTGTTGTGCTCACTAATGTGTCCCAAGAGCTTCATATAATGCTATTAGATATTTATTGAATAAATGGAAGAATGTTCTAGATATCTATGGCTGATAAAGAATTACCCCAGGGGCACCTGGGTGGCTCAGTCAGTTGAGCATCCAACTCTTGATTTCAGTTCATGTCACGATCCCAGGGTTGTAGGATCAAGTCCCATGTCAGGCTTCATGCTAAGCATGGAGCCTGCTGAAGATTCTCTCTCTCTCTCTCTCTCTCTCTCTCTCTCTCTCTCTCTCAGCTCTCTCTCTCTCTCTCTCTCCCTCTGCTTCTCTCCCCACTCTCTCAATCAATCAATCAATCAATATTTTTTAAAAAAAGAATTACCCCAAGTCTCAGTGGTTTAAAACAACAAACACTGACTACCTCACAATTTCTATGGGTCAGGAATCCAGGTACAGTTAATGTGGGTCCTGGGCTCAAGATCTCACAGGCTGCAGTCATCTCAAGCCTCATTTGGAAAGGACCCACTTTCAAGATGACTCATGTGGCTCTTGGTGGCCTCAGGTCCTCACTAATTATTGGCTGAAGACTTCAGCCCCTTGTCACATGGGTAGCTCATAAAATGACAGCGGGTTTCCCTCTGAGCAAAAGGGCAAGAGAAGGTACCCAAGACGGAAGCCATAGTTTTTTTAATAACCTAATATCAGAATTGACATCCCATCACTTCCGTTATATTCTGTTAGATGTGAGTCAGTAAACCCAACCGACACCCAACAGTGTGATTACTGAGAGATAGGATCATGACCACTTAGCCTGTCTACCATAAAGAATGACTGACTGAACCCAGGGTTATCTGTTCTTATTTGGCCTCCTAACTTTTTTTCAAGTAATAGCTTTTAATTTAGAAAAACACTTCAGGAAACATGTAGAACTAAGATGTATTGAGTGCTATGTCCTAGGGCATAAAAATAAACAAGGCACAATTAATTTATTAATTTATTATTTAAAAAAATAAATATATTTTGAGTACCTAGCACTGTCTCCTTGAAGACCTTCAAGTTTGGGGCGCCTGGGTAGCTCAGTCGGTTAAGCGGCTGACTTCGGCTCAGGTCATGATCTCACGGTCTGTGAGTTCGAGCCCCAAGTCGGGCTCTGTGCTGACCGCTCAGAGCCTGGAGCCTGTTTCAGATTCTGTGTCTCCCTCTCTCTGACCCTCCCCCATTCATGCTCTGTCTCTCTCTGTCTCAAAAATAAAAATAAACGTTAAAAAAAAAAAAAAAAAGACCTTAGAGTTTAGGCCAAATCTGAGAATCCCTTTCAGAGGTATCACCTTAGGAGAAGCACGCTTAATTGATTCGCAGTACAGATTATAACAAAAAAAGAAAGGGGAGCATTCTGTCATGTTTGTGGTCTTTCAACTGACCAACATGTGCCCTCCCTCATGTCCCTCCTTGACAGAGCACTCACTGGACATGACCTAACTTTGGCTGGAGGATTGCTTCTAGCAGGATTTTGAACTTTTTTTTAAGTGTCCTCTATACCCAACATGGGGTTTGAACTCACAACTCTGAAATCGAGAGTCGCGTGCTCTACTGACTAAGCCAGCCAGGCACTCCAGGATTTTGAATTCTAAATGAGTCGCACAAAGTGCAGAGCTAGTGAGCAAGCATTCACGGTGGAAGTGGCATTGGAGCACGTGAAATCATCAAAGCTGATCGTAGATATAAAAAATTCTTAATCACGGCACTTCATAGAATTGCATTTCCCAACCCTCCCCTCCCCACCCCCAATACATTGGGCATGGTCATATGTCTTGCTTTGGCCAGTGAATGTGAGGGGACGTAGCACGCTACTGCAAAAAAGCTCTAAGAGCTGATTAAGTTGGTGGGCTGCAATTATCCTTCTCTGTTCCAGATTCTGGAATCATGGAAGCACAAGGCCTCCATTGGCTTGGGCCCTTGACTGACTCTGATGAGCAGAGTCACCCTGTCCACCACTGTAGAAATATAATAGAAATGCGAAATGAATCTTTGTCATTTAACACATTGAGATGCTGGGGCTGTTTATCACTCCAGTGTGGTACAGCAGTCGATGTTCAGCACCAATAGATCGAGTGTCCAATTGTGGTGGTGCCAGTGGTATCAGCCTAAGAAGCCATGACTTTTGCTATATTTTTTCCAACCTCTTTTTGTTCCACCTATGCTCTGAAGCTGGGTCTTTGAGCTTTCCCCTCCCAAATTCCCACCAACAAATCCCTCTCCTGCATAAATCACTCTGGGCAGGTTTCTGTTGCGTTCAGCCCCAAACCTTGCCTGATACTAATTCTGTTTCATCAAAAAGGTATCTATTGAGCCCAGTGTGGCCATCACTGTCCTAACTGTAGGCAAGCTTAACACTGAAACTCGGTAATAAATAAGACCTAGTCCTTCATCCTCAACCTCCAGGAATTTATAATCTCGTTAAACAAATAACATGCACATGAATGAAATCCATTGAGAAATTTAAAATAAGTCACATGACACTGGAGGCACAGGGGTGAGTTCTTTGTCTAGAAACTTTCAGAGGAAACACACAAATAAAAAGAGATAAGGCACATATATTTTAATCTCTTTGTATTACCCTTCACTGGTCCAGCGGCCATACATGTTTCAATTTGAAAAATATTTTCTCAACATAAGAAATACGATTATTACAACAGCACTTGGTACACTGGAAGCAGCAAGTACGTATTTGTTGAATGACTAAATGAATGAATGTGGCCAGGAGCACATGGGCTTTAGAACCAGCAACCTAGTTTTCAAGTCTTGCCCCTACTACTTGTTAGCGGTGTAGAGCGGAACACATTCCTTAAGGCCACTAAGCCTGGACACAGAGACTTCTATAATCCTCACCACAGAATGGAGATGCTGGTATTGGTTTCCCAGGATTGTTGGCAGAATTGAATATATATGATGGTATATAGGAAGCCTGCAATAAATGGAATATAGGCATTTAGACGCTCACATATATGTATCTAAGTGTGAAAATCAAATGCCCGATGTGGCACATGCTATAAGTCACCTCTACAATATCCATCTCTCCTTTCTCCTACCATTAGAACCTTGATTTTCTTCAAGATAGTCACATGTCCTGCTATAAGACCACGTTTCTAACCTTTCTGGCAGCTGAGAGTGGCTATGGGGCTCAGTTCTGGCCTAAGAGATGTAAGCAGAGATCTGTGAGGTATTTCTGGGGAAGATTTGCTTTCTTTTTTTTTTTTTTTTTTTTTTTTTTAATTTTTTTTCAACGTTTTTTATTTATTTTTGGGACAGAGAGAGACAGAGCATGAACGGGGGAGGGGCAGAGAGAGAGGGAGACACAGGATCGGAAACAGGCTCCAGGCTCCGAGCCATCAGCCCAGAGCCTGACGCGGGGCTCGAACTCACGGACCGCGAGATCGTGACCTGGCTGAAGTCGGACGCTTAACCGACTGCGCCACCCAGGCGCCCCAAGATTTGCTTTCTTGATGTATCACCTCCTCCTCGCCATCACTTCCTTCTTTCACCAGCCTGGAACATGAAAGGGAGGCCGGAGGTGAAGTGAACATCCTATGCCCACAAGGTCACCATGGGGAAAAGAAAGCCACCCATCAAAGATGGCAGAGAGGAAACCTGGAGGGGCTAAGGGGGCCCTGATGGCCTTGTGAGCCACCTATTGGCCTGAATGAGCCAACATTGTTTGGGTCTTCTGTGAGGCAGCAGAATTCTGAGCCTTTAACGTTATGTGCGATCCTTTGACAAACATTTATTGAGCACATACAATGTACAAGATACAATTCTAGGCCCTAGGGATACAGCAGACCAAAAAGATACTGAGGGGAAGAATATTCTCACAGAGGGACCAGCCAGTGCCACAGCCAAGGTGGAAGGATGTGTGCTGAGTCAGAGGAATAGCTTAGGGCTGAGTGTGGAGTGAACAAAGTGAGCAGGGAGGAGAGTAGGAGGAGATGGGGTCTGACAGGTGACAGTGGCAATGGGGAATTGAGGGGGATTAGGGCAGGGGTCAGCAAGCTTTTCCTGTAAAGGGTCAATAGATCTGAGCCTTTGCAAGCCATGTGGTCTCCACTGCAAATGCTCAACTGCTCAAGAAAGCAGCCGAAGACACCATGTCAACAAAAAGTGTGGCAGTTCCAAACCTTTATTTACAACAGGCAGCAGGCAGCTGGGTTTGGCTGGAGGGCCATAGTTTGCAGAACCCTCATGCAGGGCCTTGTAGATCACTGTAAGCGTCACTCTGGGCATTGGGTAGAGAATAAAAATAGAGGGTAGAGGGCATGACGGAAAGCAGGAAGACCAGTTCAGAGATGGCTGCAATAATCCAGGCTCGTGTCACATAAAATATTTCCTTGGTCTCCAAATCATCGACAAGAGTATGACAGCGTTCCTCAGATGATTTATTCAACCTGCCATACCCCGTGCATAATTAATGACACCCACCTTCCCTCCAGAGGGGAGGACCCCAAGTGTTTTGCAACCTGATTTGCCAAGCAGAACTTTTTATCTAATTGAAACAGTGGGGGAGATTTTAAATAGGCAACAAGCAATTAGCCAAATTGGAAGAGACACAGGACACCAAGGTTCACACACCCACAAAAATCAAAACCAAAAGCAGCCCAGCCCCCAGCTCAGGTGATCTACAGAGAATGAGACCTGGGATCTGGGCATTTTGTTGGCTTCACGGTCGAACAGGCTCATCACAAACATTGAAATTTGGATAGCAATAATGGAGAAGGTGTTTTCCTCCTGTCTACTTCACACATTATGCTGGCCTTGGGCACAGGGAAGGCTCTTGATAAAAAGCAGCCATGTCTGATACAGATAAAGCTGAGATGGACATGTTCAACAGCCACCTGTTGGTACAAGAGCCACGTAGGGTGGCGTGGAGGGAGGTCGGCAAACACTGTTGAGGCCTCCCCATCACCATTCCTTCCTTCCTTCCACTCAGAGGAATCCTCACTTTGTTCTCGCTGCTCTGAGTGGCCAAGTCCCCAGGCAGGCCCCTTCCCTGCCCCAGGGATGAATCCTTATTGGTCTCTGTCAGTCAGCTGTGGGGTTCTCATTCCCCTTGCTAAATGCAGTGGCCGTGAGAATATGCCTCTGAGATTCCCCTACTGTAGGGAGTGTAATTGGACATCAGCCTGTCTGCCGTGCTCGAAAATCCATCCCTGCTTTGGCCATGACTCACATTTCCCTTGGGCTGCTCTCAGCCAATGACAGAGTGTGGCAGGGATACTCAGGCAGGCTTGTTTCTGGGAGTCACAGGGCTCCTCCCACAGGAGGACCTTGCCGAACATTCCTTAGGCTACACTGCAGTGCAAGGTGCTTTCACCCAACCTCCCGCTTGCTCTCTCTCCTTCACCCAGGGTCAGACCCACGTTACTGTCTGCTGGCTCCCCTGTGCCTTCCAGCTCCCACCCATTTTGTCTCACAGACGTTCCCCCTGTTGCATTTCTAGCATGCTTTATCGTACCCCAGCATCTGCTTCTTAGAGGACCTGGGCCAACACACCAAGTAATAATTACAGCACGAGCATGTGATACAGTTTGGCCAATGAGATGCAAAGGGGAGTGTTGGGAGGGGAGCTTTTAGGAAGTTTGTCTTTATTCTTAGAAAAGGGACCCAAGTTAGGACAGGTTTTTGTTGTTGTTGTTATTGTTTTGTCTTTGGTGTGTTTTGTTTTGCTTTGCTTTGCTTTTTTTTTTTTTTTTTTTTTTTTTTCTGTCTCAGGACCAGGAATGGGTCCATATTTTGTGGGACATAAAGCGTATATAATTTGAAGTACCTTCTTCAAGTAAAAGAATGCACATACAGTTTCTTTCCAAAAATTTCGCAAAGGTGTATGGTCACCCGAGGACATTGCTGGGCTTTGAAGGGACCTGGGAAAGTGAGAGACCTTCAAGCTCAAGTTTTATTAGCTTCATGGAAATCTTCCTCTGTTTTTGATGTTGCCAGCAGCATGTGACGACTGGAGCTGGGGCAGCCATCCTGGGGTCATGAGCGAACACACTGGAAGGAAGCTGTCCTTATAAATGTTGCTGAGCTACCCAAGTACCCAACTCTGGAACTGTCCTACTTCTGGATTTAGGCTTATGAGAGCCAATGAATGAATAAATATCCTACTCTTTAAGCCAAACTTAGTTGGATTTTCTTTTATTTGCAGCCCAAAGCACTTTGACTGATTTCAGGTTTATTCTGAAAAGGTTTCTTCTGCCAGCCCCTTCCCAGGTTATGTACTAGATGGTGAAGAGTGATGTGGGATGAGAAAAGAAAGGAGAGGTAAGGTAGCAACTGCATAGCAATGGGGTCCCCACAGCTGATGTGTCCTTAGAAAATCCAGAAATTTTTCTAAGCAGACACTGTGAATGAATGTTAGAGTTAGAGAATACACTTGACTGTAGGGAAATGGTGAGTGTCCTGACAAACAGGAAAACGTTCTAGACTTTGGTTGTGGTATGGAATTGAGTCACTGGAGAGACAAGGGGGAGTACTTAATCACATCAAAACCCCTGAGCTGCCCCAGCTGTATCACCGTGAAATATAATGAGAACTTCTAAAGGGGCAAAGCACCAGCACCGAACCATGGAGTTTCACAGCGCATGTAAAATACTTCTACTTAAGCCAACAATATTTTAACCAAAAAACTGGTATCTTTGTAGCCGTCACCTGACAGCCATGTTTTGAGCCCTGGCTTTATGTCAGGCACTGTACCAGCACTTTACATAGAGCGTTTCATTTAATCCTTATAACAAATTTTATGATAGAAGAACTAGTATCCCCATTAACAGGTGAAGAAATTGAGGATCAGAAAAGTTGAGTAACTTGCCCAAAGGCACACAGTCAGGAAACGATGGAACCAGAATTAAATCTTAATAGTGTAGATCTAGCACTAGGTTTTTCTTACGTCATTTTTCTCATCTTCAAGACCTTCACAGTTTTCTCCAAACGTTTTTTTTTCTTTTTTTAATTTTTTTAAACGTTTTATTTATTTTTGAGACAGGGAGAGACAGAGCATGAACAGGGGAGGATCAGAGAGAGGGAGACACAGAATCGGAAACAAGCTCCAGGCTCTGAGCTGTCAGCACAGAGCCCGATGCGGGGCTCGAACCCACGCACCGTGAGATCATGACCTGAGCCGAAGCCGGCCGCTTAACCCACTGAGCCACCCAGGCGCCCCTCTCCAAACTTTTTTTTAAGTTTACTTATTTATTTTGAGACACACACACACACACACAGAGAGAGAGAGAGAGAGAGAGAGAGAGAGAGAGAGAGAGAGTATGAGCAGGGGAGGGGCAGAGACAGAGACAGAGAGAGAGAGAGAGAAAGAGAGGGATAGGGAGAGAGGGAGAGAGAGAACCCCAAGCAGGCTCCATGCTGTCAGCACAGAGCCTGATGTAGGATTCCATCTCACAAACCGTGAAATCATGACCTGAGCTGAAACCAAGAGTCTGACACTTAACCAACTGAGCCACCCAGGCGCCCCTCCCCAGATTTTTTATATAAAATGCCAGATCGTCAATATTTTCAGCTTTGTAGGCTAGAGAGTTGCTGTTGCAACTACTATTCCATGCTGCTGTTGCCACGCAAAACCCACCCAGACAGTAGGTAAATGAGTGAGTGTATCTCTGTTCCAATAAAACTTTATTTGCAAAAACAGGCAGTGGACCTGGCTTGGCCTGTGGGTCATGATTGCTGACCCCTGTACCATGTTATCACTCACTTAATTCTCTTAGCATTCCCATGCTTCTCCCACCCCTGATCTGCAGTGCTCATTGCTGCTAACATACAGAGTCCAGCTGTTCCATTTTGGCTGTGACAGCACAGGTGGGTTACCGTGAATTTGCTGAGGCTTCAGCTATGTAGGTACACATGTACACCACTCATGTGCTGGGTGAGCCCCTAGCAATGGGACTGCATATAAATGAATGAATGAATAAGGAAATATTTAATTTGCCTAAGGAAGGCATTTTTAAAGTTGATTTATTTATTTTGAGAGAGAGAGAGAGAGAGAGAGAGAGAGAATCCCAAGCAGTCTCCACACTGTCAGCGCAGAGCCTGACTCAGGGTTCAACCTCACAAACTGTGAGCTCATGACCTGAGGCAAAATCAAGAGTCAGACGCTTAACCGACTGAGACACCCGGGCACCCCAAGGAAGATCTTTTAATAATATTTCCTCTCTCTCTCCTATTTTCCTTCATATCAGATGGCATTGACATGGTCATGGGCATTTTGGAGATGTGGTCTAAGAAGAACCATTTAGTTTGGATCGAGTGGAATGTTATGCTGTTCACAGTCAGTGATGCGTATGGTTAAGCTATTGCTTGCCACCCCATTGTGGAAATGGCTTCCAGAGCATTCCTCCAACATACTGTGACACTCATCCCTCGTAACCTGAAGGTGCATGGCTGGTGATGGCACGGTACTATGAAACTGTCCCACAGAGCCTGGTACTGGAAGGGAGTGGGTGCTGAGGGAGAAACAAGGCTTAAAATGTAGGGAAACAGAATCCTGTCTGTGGAAAATTCCTTTCAGCCTCAGACATGTAAACTCCTAAGTGGAGGATTGGGTTCTCATCCATGCCTAATCAAAACAGAATTTCTCTCTTTTCAGGAAAATACTTGATTATGCCGCATACATGATTATGAACGAACTACACATTTTTTATGAGTCCTGCACAAAATAGTAAGGCACTTAAAGAATGTTAGCTATTTTATTTCATTTTCCCTTCATTGTTCTATAAAAATGAGTGGAAAACAGAAAATTGATGACATTGATATCAGCACTAAGAAATATAACTCTCAGAAATGTAACACTATTAAGAACCAACAGGGAGAACATGGAGTAGACAAATCAGCCCACTTTTAGCTTGAATTGGACACTTACTGATATAATCTGGCCAATCATATTCATTTGCGAAGGAAAAGAACAAAATGAAAAAATATGTACCAAGTACAGGAATCATATCATCAAAGACGATGCATAAGTAGGAATTCCAGTGTTTGTAACAAAGAAGACTCCCCTCTTTTGTCTCTTATAACATTTGACTTACACACACATTTTTCAGTAGCTCATTTGTATAAAAGTCAGACACTGACTAAGGACACTTCATGTCCCTGAGCCTTAGTTTCTTGATCTGTAAAATGGGGATGATACCATGATCATTGTGAGACCTCCATTAGGAAATGTTTGTGAACGTGACTGGCAGAGGGTCAGGCTCCAGTGAGGGCTAATACATTGAGCTCTCTTTCCCCCACCAGTTTGTTGGACATGGAGTGATAAGTTACGCAACGTGGAAGGCCTTGTTCGCCAGTGTTTGCCAATGTCTGCACCATTTCCCAGTCTGGCCATCGGCTTAGGGATATTGCTGAGTAACATCCTACACTTGTTCAGAAATGATTTCAGCCCTTGGCAGTAGATGCAGACCCGTGGTCTGAAATGAGAGTGTCTGGCCACCCTGTGCTGCTAGGAATTGGCCCGGAGTGATGTGCACTCCAGAGGAGTGTGAAAAGAAAGACAAGCACCTGGAAACTGTTTAGGAAAGAGGTAATAATGGAGAACCCGTCCTTATTGAACTGGCCTGAACTTGGTCCTCTGAGAGATGTGCTCAACCATGTACATTTCACCTTCATATCAATTCTATAAGCTGGAGATCATTACTCCCTTTCACAGATCAGGAATCTGAGGCACACAGATTCCAGAGAACTTGCTCAAGAATACACAGCAGGATAGTGGCAGTGTAGGTCGAGAGCCTCAATTCCTTGAATCCATCTCTTGTGGTCTGTGACACTTAACTCCTTCCCCATCACAGATTCCATGGCTCTCCCAAAACTTTGGGATGGCTTGCTGGTCCTGCTCTGCTCCTACCGCCCACTGCCCACCAAGCAAGTGGAAGGACATTCTGTAATGTTGCTCTTACCGATAAGCCAAGCATCTAGAAATTCTAAGGTCATGGAGATGCCTCTGGGGATGCCAGACTAAGAATTCCAAGTCCAGAGAGTTCTATTTTTAGTTTATCTGCAAGAAAAACTCTATCCCTGGGTGCCTAGGGGGTTCAATTGGTTGAGCGTCTGACTTCAGCTCAGGTCATGAGCTCACAGTTTGTGGGTTCGAGCCCCACATTGGGCTCTGTGCTGACAGCTCAGAGCCTGAAGCCTGCTTCGGATTCTGTGTCTCCCTCTCTCTGCCCCTCTCCTGCCCATTCTCTCTCTCTCTCTCTCTCTCTCTCTCTCTCTCTCAAAAATAAACATTAAACATTAAAAAAAGAGAAAACACTCTATCCAAGATCCTCATTCATTCATTCATTCATTCATGTGTCAATTGAGGATACACTATGTGTTAAGTGCTGTGCTGGGTGCAGGGAAATAATGGTGAATGGAAAGATATGGTTCCTTGCTTTCTGGACCTTACATTACAGTAGAGAAGACAGGTAAACAAATAAAGAATATTACTGCAAAAGGGGATAAGGGCTAAGTAGGAGTCCAAAGTTGAGGTAGAGACCAAAACTTTGGGTCAGGAGTCATAGAGAGTCCCCTCTGAGGAGGTGACACTGAATCCGACTCCTAAAGGATGAGGAGGGGGCAACCAAACAAAGGGTGAAGAGTAGGTTGGGATGAGGAAGCTTTCCAGGAGAAGAAAACAGCATGTGCCATGTCCTGAGACAGGAAAGTTGGGCCTGTTGGAGGCTAGTGTGGCTGGAGCATGGAGATAGCTGGAGAGAATGGTCAGAGTTGAGTTTTGGAGAAGTTGTCAGGGGTCAGGCAGTGGAGAGCCTTGTAGTCATGGGAACAAGCTTGGGTTTTACTCTGCCATGGGAAGCCACTGAAGTTGAAAAACATTGTCTTCTAGCTGCAATAGTCAGTGGATTAGTCAATCTGTAGAAATAAGAAAATCTCAATCTGGACGTTCATCTCCAAATGGTAGGCTGACCACGTTAGTGGTCCCTATTCTCTCCTCTCTATATTCATTCCCTTTGCCATGTGACTTTCCAATTTTCTCAATAAAGATTCACTTAGAATATGGACTGGATGTAAAGCATAAGAGACTTGTAAAAACTGAGAACAAACTGAGGGTTGATGGGAGGTGGGAGGAAGGGGAGGGTGGGTGATGGGTATTGAGGAGGGCACCCTTTGGGATGAGCACTGGGTGTTGTATGGGAACCAATTTGACAATAAATTTCATATATTGAAAAAAATAAAATAAAATAAAATTTTACCTCAATTTACAACAACAAAAAAAGAAAAAAAGAATATGGACTGGATGTGTGACTTTACTTTGGCCAAAGGACTGTGAGCAAATGTCATACAAGCAGGGAGTTGAAAAAACACTTGCAGGTTTCTACTTCCTCTGTCATCACCATAAAACATATCTGGCCTAGCTGGAAGAATAAACACACAGACCAGAGCTGAGACCCAGCCGTCTCATTTAAGGCCATTCTGGATCAGCAAACAGCAAGCCAACTCCCACACCTGTGAGTGAGCACAGGTAAATCAGCTAAGCTGATTATCCAAAATACACCTGATCACAGGCACAGGGGTGAGCCCCGCCAAGATCAGCCCAGTCCAGAACAGATGGACCATGCAGACTTGGGAGCTAATAAATGTTTATTTTTCTATGCTGCTGAGGTTTTGTGGTTGTTTGTTACACAGCATTACAGTGGCAGTAGATAACTGGTATACATTCAACTCAAAGTGCTTAAATCTAAACTCCTGAAACCTCAAAATCCATAGTTGAGATGGAATGTTTGAATGGCTTAGTTCCTTCTAGCAAGAACTCTGGAGTCTCAGAATCTTGGATTCACATCTCAGCTCTGCAATGTATTGCCTGTCAGTGCTTGCACAAGATAGTTCACTTCTCTGAGTTTCAGTTTCCTTATCTGTGAGATGGGTTTTAATCCCCATGAGTGGGGTTTCCCACCCCGTAAGGCTGTTAGAAGAATCAAGGAAGAAAACATTTTGTAGATAGTAAATATTCTCTCTGCAACTATGAGTTGTAATCATCATCTATATGTGTGGAGAAGAGAGAATAAAAGTGAAAAAAAGGAGCACCTGGGTGGGCTCAGCTGGTTAAGCACTGACTCTTGATTTCAGCTCACGTCATGATCTCATGGTTTGTGAGATCGAGCTCCGCATCTCGCTCTGCACTAATAGTGCAGAGCCTGCTTGGGATTCTCTCTCTCTCTCTCTCTCTCTCTCTCTCTCTCTCTCTCTCAAATAAATAAATTTAAAAAATTAAAGTGAAAAGGAAATAGAAGCAGCTATGGAAAGCACGGCATGGGGAAGGCGTATAAGAGCCTTCATAGAGCCTTGAGTTGAGAGCCGCTGTGGTTAGTAAGTTGAATCTGCTGTAAGGAAGGACCAGAGGACAGGGTTATCTGGGGCACAACATATTTTGGTTGTAAATCACTTTTCAGGTGGTGCATTAAAAAGGATAACCAGAAGTTAGAAAACTGTCAGGCTAGTGTTACCAGAGGCTCAGAGGGAGCCTCCTGGCTGGCACTTCCCAGGGGTGTTGCTTTTGGCAAATATAAATGGTCAAGGTGTCCTACCTGTTAAACACAGTCCTGAGGCCAACAGTGGCTGATTTGGGTGAAGATCCCGCTCCCTGGTCAGGCAACACTTGAGAGTATTTCCCTTTCCTGTGTTCTGGTCCCACCTTCTCCTTCCTAGGAGGCCCTCCCTCATTGATTCCTCTTCCTGCCCCTTAAAGCCCTGCCTGACACCGCATCCTCCTTAGAATACAAAGTGCAGTACAGATGTGCTCAAGCCTCCCTATTCTAAAGTCCTCTTTCCCCTGCCAGTCTCTCCCCCTTCCTTCCTTTGCAGCCACCCTTCTTCACAGTTGTCTACACTTCCCATTCCCTCACTCTCCATTTATGCCGTCACTTCCAGAAGCATTCAGTTCAAGTTGTTTCTTGGCCCCCAGCAATGAACTGCTTATAAAATCCCAGAGACTTTACATCCTTGGTATCACCCACTTCCATTGTCTCCTTGTTGTTCTGATGGCTATGACCTTGTTTGGATATCTATTACTTTTGATTTAGAAAATTACAGCAATCTCTGGTCTCTCTCTTTGCATTCCAGATCATTTCTGGACTCTTCTCGCTGAATCATAGCTCTGAGCCTGGCTCTCTCTGGCTCCAAATCTCTCAGTGGTTCCCCATTGTGCACAGAAATAGTTTAAACTCTCTCAAGTGCTTCACAAACCTTCATGCTTTGGTCTTATCCAACTTTCCACTTTTATTTCCTACCAATCTCATTCATGAATCCTACGCTCCCATGAAACTTAATTATTGGTCATTCATTGTACATATTGAGTACTTTAATACCTTCATTCCTTTGCCCATGCTGTTCCCCCTTCCTAGTCCATCCCCACAATTTCTATACACCTAAATCATACCAAACCTTCAAAGCCCAGCATAAATACTTCCTCCTCCAAGAAGCTTTATTTTATCTTCTCAGAGGAAATAAATCTTCCTCTTGTCCTTCCCTGGAAATTGATATTTTAGGGACTTTTCATAGAATTTTTGTATATATTATATCTCCCTTATTGTACTGAGGACTTTTTGGGAACACCATTCATTTTTGTGTCACCATAAATGCCCAGCACAGTGCATTGCACACAGCAACTACCCAATTGGCATTTTTGAACAAATAAACAAGTATATTTCAAAATATCATTGGCATAAAGATGATAGCCATAAATCGTAATCACCAACAATTATACCATGTACTAAAGTCATGTTTATCATGCTAGTTAAGGCAGGGGTTGCAAACTTAAAAGACTATTAGGGCCAGGCAAGTAGTGTAGACGGTAAAACAGCCTTGGGTAAGTACAGAGGCAAATGTTATAGTGTCTGTCACATCTAATGGGGGCAGCTGATACTCAGCACCAGAAAATCATTGGCAGTTGGAAATATGGGCCCAGCATTACAGGTCATTTGATTATTACAGAGATAGTAGAAATAAAAATATTTATATTCAAATATAAAATCTTCCAGTTTTTACATTTTATTTAAATTTTATAGACAGGGCACAAGTGGGGGAGGGGCAGAGCGAGAGGGAGACACAGGATTCGAAGCAGGCTCCAGGCTCCGAGTGACGCGGGGCTCGAACTCACAAACCACGAGATCATGACCTGAGCCGAAGTTGGACGCTCAAACGACTGAGCCACCCAGGCACCCCATTTTTTTTAATGAATCTTTTTTTAAAGATTTTTTTTAATGTTTATTTTTGAGAGAGAGACAGAGCGTGAGTGGGGAGGGGCAGAGAGAGAGGGAGACAGATCTGAAGCAGGCTCCAGGCTCTGAACTGTTAGCACAGAGCTCGAAGCGGGGCTCGAACTTGTCAACCGTGAGATCATGACCTGAGCCGAGTTGGAGGCTCAACCGACTGAGCCACCCAGGCGCCCCTAAAATCTTCCAGTTTTCAAAAGTTGGCAACTAGCTCAATTTTTTAACAGCTGGGCTGCCAATTTGCAAGTTCTGGGTTGGAGAATGCTATATTCTGTTTAAATGAAAACACTAGTTAATTGACTTACCAGATACAATATACCCAGTCAAAGATGGATGGCTCTCTGAGAATCAGAGCATCCCTACAATGCATTTAAGGCTGGCTCCATGGTTGATTCAGAAGGCACTTTGTGGCTTTGCCATGTCTAGGCATCTCATTTCCAACATCAGTCATCATCAAGGAAAACAGAGCTTTCTGGGAACTTAAATCCTCTGTTTGTCTGTATTCTAGAGACAACTGCATTGCTTTTTTATGACTGCATCTATCTGCAAGCCTGTTCTCATTTCCCCTCGGTCTCCTGCACTGGGCAATCGTCTCCTGGCCTCTGGGCAGGTATCAGAGAGCTCCAAGACCAGGTCTCCCAGAACTTCAGACTTCATATAACCTCAGTGGCTTGGCAGGGCCCAGAGTCAGGTAACTGAGGGTCAATCAGGAAACCACCATGCCCCCAAAGCCCCAGATCATCTGTATAGCAGCATTCTTATAGGAATTGTCAATAATCTTTTTTTTTAATTTTTTAACATTTATTTATTATTGAGAGACACAGAGTGTGAGCAGGGGAGGGGTAGAGAAGGGGAGACACAGAATCTGAAGTAGGCTCCAGGCTCTGAGCTGTCAGCACAAAGCCCGACCTGGGGCTCGAACTCACGAACTGTGAGATCATGAACTGAGCCGAAGTCAGTCGCCTAACTAACTGAGCCACTCAGGCGCCCCAGGAATTATCAATAATCTTGATGGTAACAATGACTATGTATTGAGCCCCTAAGCTAAGCATTTGATAAGCTTGCTGAACTGTCACAACAATCCTGCAAAGTAGATAACTGCATGAATCAGGAAAGTTAATGGCTATAACAAGACAATACCCAAATCCCAGCGCTTGAACACAAGGAAAGTTTATTTCTTGCTCACTTCACGATCAATGTGGTTTGGGTTAGGCAGGGGGAGCTCTGCTCCATCCAGTTATTTGGGGACCCAGAATCCTTCCACCTTGTGGCTGGACCCTCCTCTGGGATCTCAGGATTCTCTCTATTCAGCTGGAAGATGTGGAAAGAGAATAAGGATTGCACATGGGAGATTTTTGTCAATTGGTTCTAGAAAAGGCTTCCATCATTTCTTCTCCCATTCTATGGACCAGAACTCAGTCATGGGGCCATACCTAACTGCAAATATAGTCAGGCTCAGTGCTCAGGAAGAAGAGGGGAACCAGATATTGCTGAGCTCCCCAACCATAGTGGTCACCCCTATTTCCCTGCTGAGAAAAACAAGATTCCAAGAAGTTACATCATTTGCCTAAGGTGCCAGACCACTGCATGGCAGAGCTGGGCCTCAGTCTGGGCTGGCCTGGCACCGATGTCCTTTTTTCACTGCTCCACTTGGTCCTCTTTGCATCTCCCATTCCATCTTGTACTGCTGGCATTAATGAATGTGACATACTCCCATAAGACCACTTGCATCTGGAGAATGTCTTGTTGGCATATCCCTGTGGGATTTTGAGCTTTCCTAAAGAGGCAGACTCCTTTCTTCTAGGATAGAAAAGTATAAGGTGTGGGCCACAAGTGATGTGCACCTCACCTGTCCATCAGGGTTTACCCAAGACACTCTTAGACTAATGATGTGCCATTTCATATTGTTAGTTTGCCTGTATATTGCTTCCCCTGCCCCCAGGGCTTGAGAGCACATTGAATCTCATATTTCCATACTTATCAGTACCTATTCATGTATTTTTGTTGCTTAATTTCTCAGAGTTAAGGTAGCTTAAAGGCTCATACAAACGTGACAGTGTTAATTATGTGACAGAATTCAAGAGTAAAATTAATCAGCTACAGATAGGGAGCCTGAGTGTTACTCTTATCAAAAACAAAAACAAAAACAACTAGACCAGGTGCTCCTGTTACATACTCTCCCATCACTCTGTATTCTCATGACATCATCACAATTACAATTATTAAAGTTGCTTGTGTAATCACAGGTTTAATGTCTGTTTTTTTCTCTACACTATAAATTCCATGAAGGTAAAAATCATGTCTTTTTCATTCACTTGTATAGGTCAGCTAATGCTGTGTGATAAACAATACCCAAACTTAGTAACTTACAACAATGATTTATTATCACTTACATATCCACAGGTCGGCTGGGGTTTGACTGACTGAGGCTGTTCTTCACTGAACTTAACTCCAAGCTGACAGTGTTTCTTATTCTTTAGAGCCACTGGCATGTTTTTCTCATGGCAATGACAGAAGTGCAAGGGGCAGTGAAAGCAAAGTTGCTTAAGGCCTAGTCTTAGAATTGGCCATTCTGTCCACACTCCATTGACTAAAGTGAGCCACATGGCCAAGCCTGATCTCAGTGGAGTGGGAACATACACTCTGCCTTTAGCAGGGGCAACTGCAAAGTCACACTGCAGAGGGTGCAAATACAGGGATGGGTGAAGACCTAGGGTCAATAATGCAGTGTTTCACATGGCTGTATCCGCAGTAGCAGGCACACTGCATTGTATATCAGAAATGTGAAATAAATGTTGCTCAATAAATGTAGAGAGAATTCCTGTAAATTAATCTCTCTGGGTTGAATCCTACTGGTTGGTAAAGACTGTAGAAGGATAATATGTTAAAAGATTGATTTGTATTTGTTCCTCCCAAATTTTTCCCTTCCTGCAGTTCAAGCGGGGAGCTGGGAAGACTTGAGTGCCTGCTTCTAGGGAGGAAGAGTTGAAGAACCTGGAACCAGTTTTTTCCATCTTTTGTCCAAATATCAGCCATTTGAAGAGAAAATGTCAGTCTCCTCCTAAAAGAAGGGAGGGTAGAGAGACTTTTGAGAGAGGAAGGACTTAACCAGACAGGAAGAGGAACACTGACCATGGAATGTGGCAGAGACCCACAAACTGCTCCGTGGCCAATTCTGAGAACATACAAGAGCTTCTGGGAGGACAGCTGATCAGTGTTCCTGAGACAGAGACCCTGAGACCCTGGGCCCATCCAGCAAGATCCCCAAACCCTGTGAATGGCCCAGAGGCAAGTATTTCCCCTCAGACTAGGACAGTGAGAACACCTGACCACTTGAGCTTCCCAGATCCTGTTAAAGTTTGTTCATTTGTTTGTTTGTTTGTTTGTTCATTTATTTTTGAGGGAGGGTGTGTAGAGACAGAGGGAGAGAGGGAGTCCCCAGCAGGCTCCACACTGTCAGCACAGACCCTGATGGAGGTTCGAACTCATGAACTGTGAGATCATGATCTGAGCTGAAATCAAGAGTCAGATGCTCAATTGACTGAGCCACCCAGGAGCCCCTCCCAGGTTCTATTAAAACCCTGGGACCTAAAAGAGTCCGCAGTACAATCTGAGACTAAATTTCCCACAACCCAGTGGAATAAGGGCCCAGTGTCATAATTAAGGTGATTTAAAGAAAATAAAGAAAATGCTATTTCCTATACACGTGATTTAGAGAAGAATTATTTACACTCATTAAACGATGAAAATTGTAGCTGGGAGATGGCAAACCAAGGCTCTTTGAAAGCTTAATGTAATAATAGTATTTCAATATTTTGAGGACATCGGTTACCGTTTTCCTATGAAAGCTTACAGATCCATACAAAGGCCTGCAGAGAACTAGGGGAGAGATGCTGATAATAAACTAAAGGACCTTTTCCCCTACCGTGCAGCGTTTGAGGGCTCTTTTGTAAAAACCCACACAATCCCAGACTGTGAAGTTAGATTAGCAATAATGTTTAAATTATGCAGGCTCCCAGCTGTGCTGTGCTGTTTGCACACTTTCTAGGAAGTGACTAATTATAATTAGTGCTTAAATACAAAAGACATACCATCATTAAAAGAAAAGGAGAAAATAAATCTTACATGTTTAGATCCTGGTCTCCCAGCACTGGCTCTTTTCATTCGCTTATGCTGGGATTGCTAGCTGAAGGACAGGAGGGAAATGTTGGCTTGTGCACTACATGTGAGGAGATGGATTTAAATGTTTGTGGGTCAAGTGAGGACACCAGACACAGAACAATTCCCAAGACTGAGAATCTGATGTCAGCTGGTCACCTCACCAGGAAGGGAGGGAGGAGCAGAAACAAGGAGCAAGCCATCAGCAGAGCTGAGTTCTTATCCCGGCTCTGTTCCTTGTCGTTTGTACGAA
This sequence comes from Neofelis nebulosa, assembly GCF_028018385.1. Taxonomy (NCBI): domain Eukaryota; kingdom Metazoa; phylum Chordata; class Mammalia; order Carnivora; family Felidae; genus Neofelis; species Neofelis nebulosa. The sequence continues at coordinate 15,382,041 of NC_080789.1, forward strand.
GGTCATTTGTTTCTCTGGGTCTCAATTTCCTGATCTGCAAAGTGGAACCAACAATGCCTGCTCTGGATGTTTGGTAAGGTGTGTGTGTGTGTGTGTGTGTGTGTGTGTGTGTGTGTGTGAGAGAGAGAGAGAGAGAGAGAGAGAGAGAGAGAGAGAGAGAGAGAGAGAGAGAGGATATTTTTTTCCCTGAGACAAGGGCCATTATTTTTTGAGGGCTTATAAGGTGCCAGGCCCTGGACTGGATCCTGTGGATTTGAGGGTATAGAGCAACACAGCACCTCCTGTTCCCTGCCCCACTAGACTTCCTACTTACCTTTATTATGGTGGTTTTCCCTTTCATGTCTCCACTACCCTTTCACCATTAGGGACAGGATTCAAGTCTTGGTCCCATCCTCAGCACCTACCATTGTGTCTGCACATAGTAGACATTCAATAAGTATTATTTGGAAGAAGAAAGGATGACATATTGTCTCATAGTTATAGAAAATGACTTAAATGTGTTAGTTTTGCCTTATCCGCACTGTAAACTCTTTGAAAACAAGGGGTGTGTCTGACATTTCTTCTGATTTACTACAATGCACAGTGATTCTGTGCATGCAAGTGTTCATACATTTCCACAAATACTAATTGAGTGCCTACCCTGAGGAAGGCTCTGTAATAGGTACTGAGGGCACAGCACTGAACAACACAGCCACCCATCCTGACTCGTGTGATGTAAATTAGAAAGGTGGAAAGGAGAAGTCAGATTATTAATGAATCACAAAACCAAGAAAGACTCAATGGCAAATTGTGAGCAGCAAGTAATGCATCAAAACAAACATTAGTAGCTGCCTATTGAAGACCATCCCCCTTCTTTCTTTTGCTAACACAACCCTGAATTTGGTTGGGGGCCATATCCCTAGTTCCAAGTGACTCAACAAAATTTAGGCAAGTTGAACTAAACTGTCAACATACTTCCATTTTGCTCTGCCAGTCACTGGAATGGAGTGGACGTGTGACCCAGTTCTGGCCAATAGGCCATGAGGGGGAGTCTACTGGTGGCTTCTGGGAAATATTTTCCTCCCTGATAAAAGAATAGCCCTTTTGTCCTTTTTCCTGTCCTTCCTGCTTGGGATGCAGTCATGTGACAGTGTGATATTTGCAGCTGTGGCAGCCATCTTGTGACACTAAGGGACACTCTGGTCACACACATGGATGACGGCAGAGCAGCCATAGTTGGGTTCCTGATGGCATCATTGGAGTCTCTAAAGAAGCCCAATGAATAGCTTCCCTTTTCCCATTCTGAGTTCTGAACAGATTGAGAAATCAGATAATGGAGAAGGATGAAGGGGAAAATCTCATCTTTGGCTGCTGCTAAGTGCTAGGTATGGGATATAACTTAATGGGAGAACCAGTTAGGTTTGAGCCCCCAAGTTAGGCAGACTTGGCACTACAGATCACACCCAGAGCAGCAGAGAATGAGTGCTGCATGTGGCAAGCTCTGCCACAAGAGGAGCTTGACCAAATCTACCAGAGAAGCCACTCTTCCACCCCAGGGACAGAGACAGTAAAGGAGAATAAAGAGGCCAGGAGTTACAATGATTGAACTTCCTCCACATGGAAGGAAACTTCAGGGAGCACAAAGCTGCCCTCTCTCACCCCAACCACAGAGCTGAGCCACTGCACCAATTCTAGATTTACCTTCAATCCTCTTATTAAATGAGACTCATAAACCTCTATTATTTAAGTTACTTTTAGTCAGGTGTTCTGTTTATTACAGCTAAAGCATCTTAATGGATCTAAGCACCATAAAGGAAAAGTGGGGGATAGCGAAAGGGATTATGTAAAGGGGAATATCATCTTTTGGACAGGGGTGGAGGTAGTCATGGAAAATCATCTCCAGATTAGTGATGTTTAAGCTAATCCTGAAGGATGAGGGAGTGAAGGCTTCACAGACAAAAGGAACAGAAGTGAGCAGACCCTGAGGCATCAAAAGAAGGTCCATGTGGCCAAAGTGGACTCAGTGAGAGGGAGATTTATAAGATAGAACACCAGAGGGGGAGGCAGGTGCTGGATCATAGCTTTATAGGCAGGATGTGGCAGGTTGGACTCCTAGAAAGCAGGAACCCAGATGTTTTACATGCAAGGATGTTTATTAAGGAGTACCTTGGGACCTTTCAAGTGTGAGAGAGAGGGAGGAAAAGAAGCAGATTGAGCACAGATAAGCTGAGCTGTGATGCAGGCTCAACAGCAGCTTCTGTTGAACCTCTGGGGAGTACTAAATATAGACTAGCCCTTCATAGCTATACCAAGATAGGTCAAGCCAACCAGAACTTTGTACCCCGACCCCACATGGATCTGTTATTGCATGTGTGTTACCTAGGAAAGGTGGCACTGTAGCTGGGACAATGCCTGAAGGGGCTGACCACTGAGGGGGCAAAGTTGCCCCCATTAAGAACCACTGTTGGAGCCACAGATATTTGAATAATTACCTAAAATCAAAGGCACATCCTATATGGCCTTGGTCTAATTGTTCAAGGTGTTTGGGCTTCTACTTGGAGGTAGGGTGGGAGTTGGACTTAAGGAATGCTTAATGACTTCTTAGAGGGAGGATTAATGATTCCAGAAGACTTGCACACATTGAAAACCTGCACAAGTACAAACAGAGGCCACCTCCACTGTACTTTAACCTACTCACAAGCTGATGATTTACTAGTGCTTGATGAGTTTTGTGAATAAAAGCAAGATCACAGCTATCCGGTCTTTCTGCTCTCTTACTAAACCAGTTCATTGTCTTCCCTTCTGGGATTTTCCTTAGGCTTCTTATCAAGGCTGACTCAGCTATTGCCTTCCTTCAGAATTCTCCACCTCGCTTTGGACTCTTTGAATCAGGCCCCAGCACATATTGTGTGTCTTTACATACATTGTGTGTATGTAAATGTATGTATGTCTTTACATACTGTGTATGTCTTTACATATTGTGTGTCGTTACATATTGTGTGTCTTTAACATGCACTATGTTAACTTCTGTTCCTGAAAAAAAATTAGCTACTCAATTTTTGAGCCACTGCCTCTGTGATAAGAAGAAGCTCTCATAATTGGAAGGGATGCCTTACAGCAAAGACACTTAGACTTTGGAGACTGAGTTCTGTAGCTGGCATCTGATGGGTATTTGGGGGCCTCCACAGCTCCACCTTCTTCAACTGATAACTGTCCCTCCCATGTTTTGGGGAACAATCCTTTGGTATATGTTACCAGTCATGTTCCATACTATAGCCTCTGGGGTTGCCATGGTCACACAAGATGGACCAATAAGAGGGTCAATTTCTGCTGGTCATAGTGATTGGTTCAATGATGACCATGTGGCCTCAGCTGAACCAATCACTGCTCAGCTTCTTCTATTCTAGTCATGGATTTGAATGAACCTGGAGTTGCTGGTGGCCATCCACCCCACCAGAGGGTGAATAAAGCCCAGACAAGGAGAGATAGCAGAACAAGGAGTAGAGAGACATAACAGCATTTGAGATCCCCTGTGACAGACATCCTGGAAGCCAACCTGTCCATCCATCTCCTTGATTATGTGGGGCCAAAAATTCCATATCCCTTCCCTACCCCATGCTTTAAAAAAATTCTTTTAATGAGTTTGAATTGAGTTTATGTTACCTTCAGGGAAAGATTTGTGACCAATACAGATTAATTAAGCCATGACCCTGATATCTGTAGCCATATCAGATATTAGCACTGAAAGATTCATTTATTCATGTGATCATTCAAAAAAATATCTATCAAGGGCCTACTAATTTGAGAAGATATAAAAATAAAAAATAAAAAATAAACACAAAGAGTATCAGCAAAATATTGTAGAGAGCTCTATATCACCTAAGTCAGCCCCAGCCATTTTCTCTGCTATGCCTGTGCTGTAGGAGACAGTAAGTTTCTTTTCAGTGAGTATCCAGGCAGAGAGTGAATGGCCATCTGGCAGGAGAAAGATGCTATAGATATTTTCAAGCATTGGTGGAGAACCAGATTCAATGAGTTTTAGGGTTTATTTCAATCACAACATTCTAGGGTGGAGGTTTCCATGTCCTTTACCCTTTCCATTAGAGAATATTCCCAAACCAATTCTGATTCTGTCCAGTCCCAACTTATGGAATGAAGGTATTCTGCATGGCAGCACACAGTGGGTGAATAATGAAATGGTGGATAAGTGTTATGTGGGAACCTCCTTTCCCCATTGCTTCAAGTTTCCAAGTGGAGGGACTGCCATTAGAGTAACACTTTTGCCCTCTTTCACCAGAGGAGGAGTACCTTACCTGATGGGTGGATTTAAGCTGAAGTCAACATCGTCAGTTTCATCTTTCTCCCTCTCTCTCTTTGGGGGCCAGAGGCTCACAAAACATTCTCATCAGCTCTAAGCAGATCTGTCCCCACAGGAGAGGCCTACGTTTTGGGAATTAAGTTCAGTACCAGGAAGCATCAGCAAGCAATTTGGCCGGATCTAAGCCATGCTTATTGTTTTATCAGCAGTAAAGCTGACATTTTTATCTCCATATGCCTGACTCTTTGGGGTTTTTCTTAATTAATTAGGAATTCGGGTAGGGAACAGGGGTGTCATCTATTAGTTCCCTAAATCCCAACAGAATTCTCTTACTTGTAGATGAGTCCCACCCACCTTGTTGGCCTCATTCCACACTACCCCTTGCCCTCCTTTTCATCCTCCAAAAACTGTTAGGGTGCTTGTCATTTCTTTCATCTTCTTGCTATTTCATGCTTTTATGCCTTTGCTTGTATTATTCCTTCTGCTGGCATATCTTCTTACCCCCACCCCACTGCCTCATCAGCTAATGCTTATCCATTATCTGTCCATAATATCTCGTCTCAAGGAACACCTCACCCAGGAAGTCTTCCCTGGCTGGCACCTTCCCACCACTCCAGGCTCAGTTTGATGAATACATCTGCCATATTGTTTTAAAATGTCAATCTCTCACTGCTAGATTATGAGCTTATTGAGGTGGCTACGACCTTATTATTCATCTCTGAATCCCTCAGAATTCAGAACCTTTTGCAGAAGACATGCATGGTAAATGTGTGTTAAATTGATGCATAAACTCGCCAATAGTGGGTAATACCCATTCCTGAGGCTAGGCAGAACTGGGAAGTGTATCTATACCAGTCAGAGGTCAGGAGCAGAATGAAAGTTATAGCCAAGGAGACAAGGCCAACCATTTAGTCCTCAGGGCAAGGCAAAGCCAGAAATGACAAAGTGAACAGAAGTAAAAACAGACAGGTGGAAGAAGAGGCTGAAAAGGGATGCAGTACAAGGAATGGACCAGGGCAAAGAGTACATAACTAAGGCTGTGAAGGACAAATGAGCCTGGTACTCATCTATTACATGGTGCCAGGTGCATGGTCAAGGGAAGGGATAGAAACCCCTAAGGTCGCAGGTAAGAATTGGACAGTGGAGTGCAAGGGAAAATCATAAGAGCAGAAGAATGTGGAGCCTGGTCCTAGCTGTGCCACAAAATACTCAGGTGAGCTTGGACAAATCACTTCCTTTTCCTATGAAAGAATCTCCTCATCTATGGACCTGAATAGCGTGTCCTAGATCACTTCTCTCTTCTCTTCCAGGTCAAATGTATTGTGATTCTTCAAATACTATTCCATAGTATGATTGCAGAGGATTCCTCTATTACATAAATAATATTTAGTCACCATGTTATCCTTTATATTCAATCAATCAAAAGTACTACCTGTATTTTGATCTCAGTTCTGAAATCAAGATTAGACTGAATTATTTCAATTCAACTATAAACATTACTATAAAACAACTATAAAACATTTACTGTGCTATAATTTTCTCCATTCATTGAGTGCATACTTCTTGCTCTTCTCTGTGCTTGGCACTATGATACTCTCTGTTCTGAATGAATTTATAATCTAGTTGAAACAACAAGATTAACATCTTCAAAAGATTAAGAGAAAAATCCAAAAATCCCTTTTATAACTTAATGCTAAATTATGTGTTAAAGACTCCAAGGAATTAACAGAAATGAAAAGGATTAAGAGGGTTTGAAGATATCAGGGAAGATTTCCTGGAGGAAGTTGCCTGCAAAAGTGAAGAAGACATAGATAGGACAAGGGGGGATCAAGACAGACAGATGGATGAATGAATGGATGATGGATGGATGGAGGATGGAGGACATTCTTAAGAGGCAAGGAAAAGCAAGAACTTAAAGATGATCATGAATTTGCGTGGGGCTCACTATGGAAACCTGCTAGAGTAAGAATAAGGAAAAGTGATGGAAGGTAATATTGCTTGTGCTTCTACTGTATGCTGGGTGCTTGTAGCTGAGATGTCTGGTGTCTGCACTCCACAGGCCCTCTCACTAGGAATCACCCCCATCCAGAGCTGAGGGGGTGTGCCTACAGAGGGCTATGTTTATACTATGGGATGGGACACTGGGCCTAAACTCAGTCAATCCAATTCTTCTCCCAGAAATACGGCATTGGACACAAGGAAACTGAACAGCACTTTCTGTGGCAAGACTGGGGTGTAGAAAGTTCTAGAGAAAGGGTAAAGAGTGAGAGATGGAAGGGAACCCAGGAAAGCTAAGGACGCCAGGCTGCAGAGAACAAAGAGGAGAGAACATGCACAGAGGAAAAATTGGGACATCATAAACCGATTTGGTGGCCCCTGGGGATGAGGGATGTGCCTGGATTCTGAAAATCCAGTTCCTAGTTCCTCTTCCTGAAAATTCTGTACTGTATTTCCTGTTCCTTCATTTCAGCTGAACCAGTTTAAGTGGCTTCCTATTCCTTATAATGAAAAGAGCCTTGACTATGACAGTCTGTCCACAAACGTTTTTCCCACTTAATCCTCCCAACAATTTAATGAGATAGGTATTATTCCCACATTATTAATGTGGTTATCAAGGCTTAGAGAGGAAACATCACCTGCTTAAGCGCTCAGCTTAGTAAGTAATTAAACTGGGATCTGAACCCAGACCTGTCAGCCTCCAAAGTCCTTCTACTTCACCACACACTGTCCTGAGGGACATTTCACAGTATCAGAATCAACACATGATCTCAAGAACACTCTCTCTGTAACCTGCACAAAACATCTCCACTTTGAGGAGTATGCCGTGTTTACTCACAGGCCAGTTCAATAACTTTCCATAATTCTGAGATTCTCCTGTGGTGGCCTAGAAAGCCTATTTGAAATACACTAATTCAGAACTTATGAAAAGTCAGACACTGTTATTTGTGACTCTTATGGAGTCAAATTCAAAGCAATCTTGTTCTCTGAGAATATCCAGAGTCTAGTGAATAAAGAGAAGCTGGTTAAAATTAGTGGAATTTTTCCAAACCAAGAAGATTAAGAATTTCCTTAATTTGGGGGGTCATTCATTCTAAGCAAATTCCATGGTAGCCATGCCTAATTCTTACATTTTAATGACCCATTACAAATACACCTTCTTCATTCAGTCTACATTCTAGTCAGACTCAACTCTTATAATCCTCTCAAATACCATATTACTCCAACCTCTATGCCATAATATGTGTGAAAATTCATTTCCTTCTTCCTGTCCATCTGGAAAACATCCATTCTTCCTTCAGGATTCAGCTAAAGAGTCACCTCCTCCACTGAGCTGTCCTTGGCCACTAACTCTCTGCCCCATGCAGGTCAGATGTTTCCTCTATGACCCAGGAAACTCTGACCTTAACTCTCATCCTTCTATGTTGTGATTGTCTCTTTGCTGATGAAGGAAGATTTTCTCCCTCCCATGCTGAAACCATGCCCCTTAGGGTTAGTAAGGTTGAAACTAGCAGAAAAATTAAAGCTTGTTTTTCAGAGAACTGTATTTCCATAATCACCTATTGTGTCTTTTCAAACCCTACTAAGAAATGCACTAGCTGTCTCTGCAGAAGCCTGGATTTAAGGTCAACTGATATGGTTCCAGCCTGTGAACAAGCAAGGCCCTACATTCTTTACTGGGGATAATGAGCCCAAGACCCCATCCAGTTTATAGTGGCTCTTGGAGCATGCTCATAGTCCCTTCCCTTTGTCCTAAGATAACTTCCTGATGTCAGGGAGCTGAATCTTGCCTCATTCTGACGTTAAGTCTCCACCCCAAAGTGAACATAGGACGTATGTCACATATATGTTTGTTCAATGTTCATGCTCTATCCTTTCTCATGAGCAGTTATGTTTCCCTGCACTTTTCATCAATATGTATGTAATCTTGGGGTTCAGTTGGTTAAATGTTCAACCCTTGATCTCAGCTCAGGTCTTGATCTCAGGGTCATGAGTTCAAGCCCTGCATTAGGCTCCATGCTGGGCCTGAAGCCTACTTAAAAAAATGTATGTAATCTCAACCTCTATGATTATTTAAAAAAAAACAAAACACCTTGTTCTTTACTCCTGCAAGGAGGCAGATTTGAGGCTTTCCCTCCTGTCACCTCATTTGGCTGCCTCTCAAATAAACCCCTTCTTTGCTGCATACCTGATGTCTCAGGAATTACCTTTGCTGCACACTGGGCAGACAGATCTAGGTTCGGTTACAATATCAGAGCACCTCTCTTTCCTTTCCAATTCCTTCCTCCCCCACCCCGTCCTCCACCTAATGGGAAAGTAATTGCTAATCTGATGCACCTGAGAAGTTGATTGGGCCACATGTCATTAGTGAGTGAGGTTGCCAGGGTCAAGACCATTTTATAGGTGGTCAGCAGGGTTAGGATTTTCCTGGGCTTCCCCTGCCATCAACAGAGGGTCTGGGAAGTGACCCGGGCAACCTTCTTTGTCTTCCACTTCTTCTCTTTGGAAAGTTCTGGCAAAGTAAGAGAATACACAAACATGGGTATGGCAGAGACCAGGCGGCTCTACCCTTGGGCCAGCCATCCTCTCTTCTCTCTGCCAGCGCCCCAACCTGTGCCCATGTAGGTAAGCTGAGTGGGGTGTGCTCTGTGGGCTATGCTATCTTTTTAGGGGAAAAGAAACAGGAAGCCCTACTGGGGTTTCCCAGCTGAAGTCCATTGATCCAGCTCTGCTTCCAGGGAAGCCCTAATTTGCATGAGTGGTGGTGGGGTAATTGGACACCTGGTCATCCATTAATGAAGTACAACTTTGTTTTTGATTTACGTCTTTTCCCTCGTGTAAATTCTAGACTCTTGGAGTCAGAATTCTGGGACTAGAAGACTCACAGAGCAAGGCTTGGCACTAACATCTCACCCCACCACCCCTGCAACACTCTTCTTCATGAAATATTCTAGTCCAGTGATTTTCAACCCTGGGTGTGCAGCCAGGAAAACCAACCTTGCCCACCAGAAATTCCTGATTCTAATGGGCAGCTAAATTTGAGAACCATTGTGGGGCACATCGGTGGCTCGGTTGGTTGAATGTCCAACTTTGGCTCAGGTCATGATCTCACGATTCGTGAATTTGAGCTCCACGTCAGATTCTCTGCTGTCAGCCTGTCAATGTAGAGCCTGCTTTGGGTCCTCTGATCCCATCTCTCTGTCCCTCCCCTACTTGCATTTTCCCAAAATATTTTTTTTAAAAATAAGTAAATTTGAGAACCACTGCAAAGAAGAGTTGAACAATTTCTTTCACCCTCCCTGACTGAGTTCTGCTATGAGGCAGTAAAATAAAGCTTCACGAATCAGTAGATTTAAGTAGAGCTTTGAGTGACCTTGATTTCCTGTACCTCCTGTCCACACACCCACCATCTGTAAAATAAGAAGTTTTACTGAGAGCTCAGCTTTTAGCATTCTGGAAATAATGGACACCTTTGAAATTTTCATTGAAAACCACGGACATCTCCCCAGGAAAATGACCATCCGCCCACACTCATATATTTGCATACAGCTTCTGGGGAGCTTGGACCCCCTGAAACACTGGCCTAAACAACCATTTATCCAGCCCATAATTCCAAATTCTTCAACTCTTACTAGGTAGGAGCAGTGGGCCAGCCCCACCTCACTCCCTTTCCACGGTGGTTCAAAACACACATCTGTATCAACACCAGCCTCAGCAGGACGCTCACAGAAGGGGCAGTGTACAGTTTCTGATGACAACAGAAGGAACGGCAGAGCCAATTTTTGGTCACATAGTCATTGAGACCTACTAGGCACCAGGTTCTAGGGGTATAGTGGTGAGGAAAACAAAATAGATTTAGGGTATTTATATCCTGTTGGGGATTTGTACGAGTTCATATGTTCATTGAGTGGAATTGCTCACCCTACTTAAAAGCATGTCTCTGTCTCTCTCTCTCTAATGACTGAAAAATACATAGGTGGCTTTTTGTAAGAAAAGGCAATATTTTCCTTAAAACTGGACAAGAGTCTCTACCCTTGACCCCAACTTTTGTGGGTCCCATTCTGAGCCTCCTCTGCCCCTGCCCCTCTACACAGAGTGAGGAGTCCATGAGGCTAAGGATATATATTTACTCAGAGGTTTCATGCCATCCTCCTACACTATGCTCTTATTACCCATGACCTATACCCCCTACAGTAATGTCCCTGAATCTGTTCCCAGGGCTTTGCCGCATTCTTCTCTAGACCCAAAGCTGGACTACACCCTGGGTGGCCCCAGGGAAGCTGTTTGCTGGAGTGTGGAAGAAGCTAGCATGTGCAGACTAGCATATCCACGGGAATGTGTGAGGCCCCCTGAAGAGATCTGGAGATGGTAAGAGAGGTAGGGTGAGTTATGGGCTGGGGACGGCTTTCTCCAGGCTGTCACTTGATAATTCTAAACTTGGAGAGGACTGAGAATTCTAAATTCTAACCTGGCCTTCCAGGCAGTATAAAGGCATATTTCTCAGAGTAGAAAATAGAACATATTCTAGTTAATAGTCTCTTAATTTATAACTTTTAAAGTATTTCTTTGAGAGAGAGAGCTTGCGCACAAGCAAGCAGGAGAGAGGGGCAGAGGAAGAGAGAGAGAGAGAATCTTAAGCAGGCTCCATGCTCAGTGAGGAGTCCTATGTAGGGTTTGATCCCATGACCCTGGGATCATGACCTGAACTGAAATCAAGAGTTGGATGCTTATAAGAGACTCTTAAAAACTGAGAACAAACTGAGGGTTGATGAGGGTGGGAGGGAGGGGAGGGTGGGTGATGGGTATTGAGGAGGGCACCTTTTGGGATGAGCACTGGGTGTCGTATGGAAACCAATTTGACAACAAACTTCATATATTGAAGAAAAAAAAAAGAGTTGGATACTTAACTGACTGAACAACCCAGGCACCCTAACTTTTAAATATTTATATAAATGGTATTTGGGCCTCTATATGCATCCTTGTCCCAGGCCCCTGAAATGTTAGGGGAGGTTTGAGGAAACACACATATGGTATGAATCCACCCAAGCCACTTTGGTTTCTCATGGCCTTCCTTCACCAGTCCCTCATAATAATGGTGATGATGATGATAATAATAGTTAACCTTTTAACAATAAAATTGTTAAACTTATGTAACATTGTATGTTAACTATACTTCAATAAAAAAATAAAATTCTTACTGAAATGTAACATACAGACATACAATTCTTATTGAAGCATAACCAACATATACATAGAAATGGACAATCATAGGGTAAACACCCTTGTAACAACCAACTGGGTCAAGACACGGAACATTACCAGCATCTATGTCCCCTTCCGATGACTACTCCCTCCATCTTTCCCAAAGGTAACCAATGTTCTGTCATACTTTTGCCTAGTATTGAACTTTATATCAATGGAATCATATCATATGTATTCTTTTATGTCTGCCTTCTTTCCCTCAATATCAAATTCATGATATTCATCCATGTTACTGCATGTAGAACTTGTTCGCTCATTTTCCTTGTTCTCTAGATTTCCATTGAATGCATATACCCCTCTCATGTACTCATCCCATTGCTGATGGACATCTGGATTATCGTCACTTGGAAAAGCTAAGAATAATGCTGCTATGACCATTTTTGTTCATGTCTTTTGGTGTCCATGTAGACTCATTTATGTTGAGTACATACTCCTAGGAGAAGGGTTGCAGGGTCTTAGGGTATGTATACATTCAGCTTTACTAGATATGGCAGAAAGTTTTCCCAAAGAAGTTGTACCAATTTCCATCCCTACCAGCAATGTATGGGAGTTCCGATTTCTCCTTAACCTTGACAAGGACTTGATACAATCAGCCTTTTTCATTTTAGGCATTTTGGTGGGTATATAGGGATATTTTGTTGTGGTTTTAATTAGCATTTCCTTTGTGAATGCTATTAATATTATTAATTAATATGCAATAATAATGTTTTTGTATATTCAGTAGCTATTTGAAGGTCCTTCTCCTTTGTAAAGTTTCAGTTTAAACATTTGGGTTCTGTGCCTTTTCTTTTTGATTTGTAGTTCCTTACGTATTCCAGATACAAGTGTGTTGTTGGTCGTATCTAATACAAATATATTTTACTACTCGTTGGGTTGCATTTCACTCCCTTAACAAAAGAGATAAACAACAATTTAGAAACTTTAATTAGAAAAATCTTTAGATAAACAAAAATTCTTTATTTCAATATAGTTCAGTTTATTAATCTTTTCTTTTATGGTTAGTGCCTTTTGCACACTGTTCAAAAAAACCTTTGTCCAAAAAACCCCTGAAGAACAACAATAACAAAAAACCTTTGTCCATAAAGACCATTAAGGTCTGAAAATATTCTCAAATGTTATTCCCTAAAAGCTTTGGTTTATCTTTTATATAACCCACCTGTAATTGATTTTCATGTGAGGTGGAAGCCAAGATTTTTTATATGCATAACTCCTTGACATAGCTTAACCATTTATTGAAAAGCCCTTCTTTTCTCTACTGAACTGAAGTGCCACCTTTATCATAAATCAAATGCCCACACAAGTGTGGGTGTGTTTCTGGATCATTTTTGTCTCTTTCATTAGTCCATTTGTCTATCTCTGTGCCAATTACTTATTGTCTAACTACTGTAGCTTTATAACAAGCCTGAATATCAATGTTGTTGTTCTTTGTCAAGATTGTCTTGGCCATACCGAGCACTTTACATTTCCACATACATTTCAGAGTCAGCTTCTCAAATTCCAGAAAGAAAAAAATACCCTGCTGAGATTTTGATTGGGACTGCATCGATCGACTTTCAGAGAATTGGCATCTTTAGAAGAATGAGTTTACCGCTTCATGAAAAGGGAATATCCTTCTATTGGGGCATTGTTTACTTTCTTTCAATAGCAGTTTGTACTTTATAGCAGAGAGGTCTTGAACTCCTTTCATTTCACTTATCCTTAGTATTGGATATATTTTGGTTCCATTGTAAATGGAATTTTAAAAAGTAATTTTTATCTGTAGTAAAATATATAGAAATACAATTTATATTATATTTATATGTACTACGTTCAATGAACTTGCTAAATTCATTTTTTGGTGTTTTTTTCAAAATTCTTTTGTTAATTCTAGGAGCTTATCTGTAGCTTCTTTCAGACTTTCTATGTTCATAATCTTGTCATCTATGAATATGACAGTTTCTTTCTTTCCAATTCTTATACTGCTATGTATATTTTTTCTTTATTTTTTTGTCTTTATTTTTTCTTTTTCCAGACTTGTAGTTTGTGTTGAATAGGAGTAGTGATAGGGAACATCCTTGTTTCATTCCTGATCTCAGAGAAAGGCTTTCAATATTTCATCATTAAGTATGATGCTTGTGTAGAATTTTTTTAATAGATATCTTTATCAGATTTAGGATGTTAACTTCCATGATACATGGTACCAATTATTACTCCTGTGGTAAATGAATGTGGTAGAATCCATACCTTTGCTACTGTTGCAAGGAAAGCAGAGTGCATTCCCCACCTCCCTTGGATTTGGGGCTGACCGTGTGATATGCTTGGGGTTGGCCATGTGGGATGCCTTGACAAAAAGGATGTTAGTGAATGTGACATAGTCAGAGACTTAAAATGTGCTTGTGCTGTGAGCTTGTGCTTCTGAACCTCTGCCATCACCATGAGGAGAACATACCTGGGTATCCTGAGCCATAGAATGTGACAAGAGAGGAAGAGACACTTCAGCTAATGCACAGACCCATAAATTTAATCATAGCTGCTCCAGTCAACCCTCAAGTTCTTGTTCAATGTATGGGCAAGAAATAAGTGCTTATTGTTTTATATCACTAGTATTTTATGGTAGGTTGTTATCTAATAATAGTTGGCTGAAACATCTTCTATCCCTAGTTTGCTAAGAGTTTTTAACATGAATAAGTGTATAGAAGCAGATTTATAATACAGCTAATAAGGCTTCAGCTTCAGGATTCCTCACTTCCAAGGACGCTCTTCAAGGCTCTGAGAGAGGTCCTAGCAATGTGTTTACATGAACAGATGCTTTGCTAAACGTGAAAAAGATATACTTACTACATTCAGTTAAAATCACTGTGTTTTTCTACCCCAGCTTACTGTGATTTTACTTCTTTTTATGTTATATAGCATTTAAGTGTCCATGAGCATTTTGAGGGATCTAATAAAGGAGAAACTAAATTGGGAATACAGTTGGTTTTGTGTTCAGTAGGAGATACTTATGTACTTTTCAATCATGTCCATGAGTAGTTGAGTTATTGCTTGCTGTCCTATTGTAGGAATGACTTCCATGAATACTCCTATTGATTAATGAGTGTCATCAAAATTCAAAGAGTACTTAAAAATAGCTACAAGAAAATTTTATATGCTTTGAAATGTTAGAGCTCACATATGAAAGAAATTTGATAGATTTTTCTCCAAATTGAAAACAATCTGATTTACATTTCATTACCAATAACAAGCTGTGAAGATAAAATATATTTTTCTAATGTATGTCTAAATATTTAATAAAATTTAAAAACAAATCATGCTAGAAAAAAGACCAAATTATCTTTTCATTTTCTCTATAGAAAATATTACAAAAATAATTGTCAGAAAAAAATAGTGACTGAAGGCTCATTCAGCAAAAAAAAAAAAAAAAAAAAGTAAGGAAAAATATTACAGAGTTAGGTCAGACAATTAAATAATAAAAATAATTTGTTATTATTTTGGGCTCTAGAACCCTGTGGAATTTATCAGATTTTTACAACTCGTAATTTGTTGGAATTTCTTATACTGAATAAACACTTACTTCTGTGCCTTTTGTATTTTGCATTGAAAATTTTGCATAATTTTAATTAATGAATTAGAAATTGTATCAGCTTCATGCCTCACAAAACCTTGATGCGCTTCTAGATATTTTAGCAAAGATTCCCTCAATATCTATTTGATGCTCCTATGATTTTCCCCCTTTATTCTGTGAATGTAGTAAATTACATTGATTACTTTCCTAATGTTAAATCTAGCTTTCCTTCCTGGAGCACCATAATATCCTTTTACTATGTGGCTGGATTTGGTTTGCTAGTATTCAGGTTAGGATTCTTTTAGTTGTGCCTAATGCCTTACATTACATTCACATTTTACTTGAACGAACCCGAGTGGGTTTCTGTCACTTGGAATCAAATGCTTTCTGACCAAGCTCTTTGGACAAGCCACCACTCCCACCAACATGCTTCCTTAGAATACAGTGCACTAGTATCTTTTCCCCAGCTAATTATAGTTTTTCCTCCCAGAGCTTCTCATTTGTTAACATCCTCATAATCTCACCTATTTCCTTTTTTTTTTTTTTTTTTTTTTTTTTTTTTTTTAATAAACTCCCTGGACAACTCCTTCACAACGACGGTTCCAGCAAACCTACCTATGAGAAGTCAAGGGCATATTCTGGTTAAAAGTAGGCAGCGGCGGTGAAGGAACAAAGTCTTCTAACAAGGTCAGAATTCCACCAGGCTTGCGTTCCAAAGCCCAAAGCACAGTTTGAACAGGAGAGGTAATTGAGCCAGCTGCTGAGAGGCAGCAGCCACATTCCCCAACTCATTAATCTGCCTCCCTCAGCTAGGAAAGGGACCCAGGGCTTCTACTGCAGCAGCATGAGGAAGTGCACCATTTTCATGCACCATTCCATAAAAATCCCCCCCTGGAGCACTTACCTAAAAAAATAAAAACAAAAATAAAAATAAAAATACTCGAGGAATCAGTCTCTGCAGTTACACAGAGGTCTTTATTTAGCAAATCTGACCTCACAAAATTTATCTAGTTGTTACTTTTTCCTCTCTTGGCCAAACATAGTATCCAGTGGTGGGTCCTTTTGGTCCATTCTAGTAGTCCACACTGGGGCCTAGACTTCAGGAAAAGGCTGTAGAAAGGTGTCTGCCTGGGAGGGAATTGGAGGCAAGAAGAAAAGTCTCTGTAGGGAGAATGACCCCGCACCCAGGGTGGAATCAATTCCTCTGGGTCAAGACAGAACATGGAAGAGAGTGACAGGTATTCATCTTGTCCAATGGATCTGCCGTTCCCTGGTATTCAGAAATAAACCTGAGTTTCCTGGGAGAAAGGAAGTAAGAGGCCAGTAAGAATTTAGCAAGTGCACCAACAAGAATTTAGGCTGCTTGTCTCATGATTCCAACAGAAATTCTCCCAACTCCTGTCCTAGTGTGATGATGATGATGGTGGTGATGATGATGGTAGTTCATTTGACTGGCTGTTATGTATCAGATGATTTGTACATATTATCTCTAACCAATTTGGAAGGCAGGGTTTTTTCTTTTAATTTTGCAGAGGAGAAAAAGAGATTGGAAAAGTTAAGTAATTTGCCACAAATACTCTGTAAATGGCGAAACCGGGATCCTAAACTAAAGCCCATGCTCTTTTCAAAACATCACCCTATCTTCCAGCTTTGCTTGACTGTCACACCAAAAAGGTAATGAATACTGAAAAATGAGATTGAATCTGCGTTACAACCAAGTAACTATTCTCCCACAGAAAAACAAAATAAATACTCTCAAACTATTAACGATCATTGACAAGAATTGACAACTGAGAGCGAAGAAATGTTCCCAATACCCAACCTTCTAAATAGAGCCACAAACAACTGGGCCACATAACCATCTGGAACTTCACAAGAGCAGCAGAAGGACTGGTTCCATATCAGGAGGAGAGAGGTTGTGGGGGGTCTGGGTAATCACAAGCCTAGTGGGTCCTACTGCACTTGGGGTCAGAGCCTTTTTCTTCTATAGTAGGGATGCTTCCCTACTTCTTAGCATAGTAGTTCTCAAAATTTTTAGTTTCAAGACCCCTTTACATTCTTAAAATTTTTTGATAACCCCAAAGAGCTTATGCTTATGTAAGCTCTATCTAGGAACATCCACAGTATCAGAAATTAAAACTAGAAATCTTTAAATTATTTACTTATTAATGCATTTAAAAATAATAATAAACCCATGACATGCTAGCATAAATAAAATTTTAATGAAAAATATATTTTCCCAAAACAAAAAATTTATGATAAGAGTACCATTGTTTTATATTTGTGTTCGTGTGTTTCTGATTCAGCAACATTTTCTCATGATAAAGCATACTTTTTTATAGTATAGTATCCTATGATTTGATATACCAAATACCTACTGCTGGACATTTAGATAATTCAAGTCATTTTTCTTTCTCTCTTTTTTTTTTTAATTTAAGTTCAAGTTAGTTAACATATTTGTTTTACACTTTTGAAAATTTCCTTAATGTCCATTTTAATAGAAGACACCTAGATTCTCAGGTCTGCTTCTGCATTCTGTTACATTAGGTTGCTTTGATCAAGGAATATGAAGAAAATCTGGCCTCACACAATTATGCATTCAGAAAAGAGGAATATTCTAATAGCTTTTTACATAACTGGAAATATTCTTCTTTGATATTATACCAAAAGTCAACAAGTGGTAATTTCTAAAAAACAAACAAAAAGCAAATAGTAACTTCGAAGGGTTATTTGCAAAGTGGAATCTGAAACCAAACTAGTCTTTTTAAATGTCTTTTGTACTTTGTTATATTAAAACCCATCAGTCTGTCTTGTATTCAGAACAGATCTTTTACCCATATCTTATCACATCATTCATTGATCAGTCATTTGGAAACATTAGTTCACGGAGTTAAAGAGCTATTTAAGTTAACATACTTCATAATATCACCACCCACGGTGCCATCAGGAGAGTCTTCAAATATAAGAAGCTATCAAGCTCATGGTTTCGAATGCAAGTCTTGCAAAATGCCAATTTCTGTTTGAAAATTCAACTTTTACCAATGGCAACAAATCCCATCAGCTATTTTTCCTGGAAGCAACAGGCTTGGTACATTTTCAAGAGCTGCCAGATACCCAAGTTGGGCTAGCAAGTGTTTGCATGCCAGTCATTCTTTTGAGTAAAAATGGTGTCCTATGAAAGAAGTGACTAAGTTCAACCTATGACTCAGCTGCGAATGTGTTTTCTGAAGACAACCGTCATACTTCAGCTTGGAGAGAAGTGCTTTGTGTGTACTTCCCACTTTGTTGCACAGAATATTATTATGAAGACATATATCAAGGATTGGAGATGGCTAAATTTAATCATTTTTACTATTTCATCCAGACTTTCTTAAGTGACACTAGAACTTTTTCTTGTCCTGGTGAGTGTGCGGTGGTGAAGGATCCAGTGACTGCTGGTACCCTCAGGTGCCACCACTTTAATTCATGCTCAGGTGCCAGCAGTTCTACCCACCAATTATTTCTGTACCATCAGTGCAAGTGTCAACACAGTGAAAAAAAAGCAAATAATAATTTTTTGTGAAAATATTTTTGACCTTGTGATTCCTTGAAAGGGTCTTAAACACCCCATGAATCCATAGATCACACTATGAGAACAGCTATCCTAGAAAATTGAGGGGAGGTAAAACTAAAAAAAAAAAAAAAAAAGGGGGGGGTGCCTGCAAGAAGAGGAGACCTGTTCTCTCTCTCTCTCTGGATGCTTATGGAATTGCAGCCAGTATTCATACCCTGAGGGGATTCTTGGCCAAACTTGACATGTGTACCCCAGAATTTGGGAAAGCCACAGCATAGGATTGTACATCTTTGCCCTGCATCAGGATGCCTGGTGGAGGGGGTGAATAGGGGCTGAGGAGCAATGAGAAAGGGGAACTTTTTGGTAATTTGTCCACTCAGAGGAAGTGCCTCTTAATGGTCTGCAAAAGGCAGTGTATACTTAGTGGCAGCTCTGTTTTGGGGTATGCATGCACCCAGAGGCCTCTCACCTGGAGGCTTGTAAAGTCAAGAGTCTTGTTGGAATAGTCTTTTAAAAAATTTTTTTAGAAGTTTATTTATTTTTGAGAGAGAGAGAGTGCAAATGGGGGAGGGACAGAGAGAGAGGGAGACACAGAATCCAAAGCAGGCTCCAGGCTCTAAGCTATTAGCACAGAGCCCTATGCAGGGCTTGAACCCATGAACTGTGAGATCATGACCTGAGTTGAAGTCAGACGCTTAACCAACTGAGCCATCCAGGGGCCCCTTGTTGCAATAGTTTTGACCAGAGGGAGAGAAGGATCATGGATAATGTGCTTAGGAAGAAAATGATGCATCTTCCACCCTAGCCCAGTTCCCTGCAACCATTTGAGAATGTCAAAGAGGAAGTCAGAGATTTCCAAGGCTCCATGTCATGGAGCAGGGGGTTAGAGGAAGAGGCAGGAGACATGGGTAGTCCAAGTCTGCCAAGAGATGGGATGTTCCGTCCCACAAAGTGAGGAGCCACTGGCAGGGGATTAAAGGGTCATGGACAGCAGGGGTCTGGATGAAGCTCAATATTGCCCCCAGAAAACCATACATGTCATCTACACAGAGAGCACCTCATCAAATAGAGGAGACCAAGGGCATTTCCCCACCCCCACCAGCTCATCTCCTGTTCCTGATTCTTAATATCCTATAGGGAATCGTCCCAAGAAAAGGAAGGGGAAGGAAGTGAACCAGATGCTGCTCAAGCCCTTCTCCCCTTTCCCCCAACCTACCCCACAACTCCCAAATGCAAAACAAACAAACAAACAAATGAACGAACAAACAAAACCAAAACAAAAAACAAAAAAGGAAGAGTAGCAGCTCACAATGCCCTTTTGGGAAAGGGCAGCCAGGGAATTTGAAATGGACATTCAGAGCAAGAGTTTTAAATTGGACTGAACTGAATTTCAATCATCTGATGTGTCAAGGAAATTATTGGATCAGCTCATGCACTTGATAACGGATCTACTACCCAGTAGGGAAAAAAGATTTAACACAGTATGGCTGGGGACAGTGAACAGAATAAATAAAATTGTTATGTGCGTATTCCCCCAAACAGCTGAGACTCCTCAAATCAGTCACATTTAAACAAAACTGACTGAAAGGAACGACCATGATTCCTTTCAGCCACACCCTTAACGAACCCATGCAAATAAAAACAAATGTTTTTTGCTCTGCCTGCCATTGGCTGAAGAGCCTCCATGAAGTAACGGTGAGAATACTGGTTAAAATGAAGATACACAGCTTCTGTCCTCCCTGCACCCTGTTGTCCATTGTCACTGTACAGACTCCATCTCTTCTGATGCCAGTAGACTGTCAGTCACACTGCCTTTCTTTCTGATTACAAGAATGGACATGCGATTCAGTCTCAGCCAACAATGACACCCCATCTTGCTACAACAACTGGTATAATGGGGGAAGGGGAGAGACACATGACCAAAGCAGGCCAATCAGACCTCCTCCAAGTAATTTGCTCTACGGTTGCTAGGAGAGGTAGTTGTTCTCTGTTATTTCTAGAATCATGGAGCTCTAAGGATGGGCTAGCCTATTGCTGATAGAGTCCATCCTTAATGGATGAAGCCTACAGAAGAATGACGAGCTGAGAAGCAAACAGAGCTGAGGGGAAGAGAGACAGAGACAGAATGCTGGACCTCCTGAGGCCAGCTGTACCTAGACTGAAACCCACCCCTTGGACTTCCAAGATGGGGCCATATTTTTCTCTCTTTGACTGAGCTAGGCCAACTTGTTTTTATTCTCATATAAGAAAATATTGTTTTTATTGTCACATATGATCAAACAGAGTCTGAATGCACAGGATTCTAGATTTGGCTGTTTCACTTACAACATTTAAGCCTGGGTAAATTATTAAACTGTCTATTCATTCTTTCATGTATTCACTCATTCTCTTACTCAGGTGGGAGACCCTGAACTTGGCATTCAAGGATGAAAGATGGAATTATTTGATCCTTGTCTTTAAGGAGCTCACCGTCTTCTGGGAAGACAAAAATTGGGGAAAAAATAACTACAAAAACAATGAAAAATTGTTTTAAAATTCAAGGGGCATATACAGAAAGCACATAAGTCTGTCTGGAAATATCAAGCAATGCTTTGAGCTTGAGAGTTGCTGCCAGAGACAAGGGCATTCCAGACAGAGAAGAGCACCCGCAAAGTGACGAAGGCAGGAGAGGAGTAGGCACAGGATGACTCTAGCACAGAGTGTGAGGTGGGGAGTGTGCCTCCATAAGTCAGGACAGGTGAACAGGGCCAGGTCATGAACTATGTCATGCAAAGTATTTTGGTCTTGGTTCTAAAAGTCAGGGTGAGCCACTGAAGGATTTTCAGTATGAGAGATGGGATAGGACTTGAAAATTTTAAAAATCCAACCAATAAACAACAAAAACAATTCCAGACAATTGAAAGAGGTCAATATGGGAGACAAAGAGTTGGAGTAGTGGGAAGGAGGTGTCGGGGAGGTGGTTCTTGAAGTGGTCCAGGTATGAGAAGCCTAAGGTCATAGATACAGCAATTGAATAGACAGATCATGGTGGTTCTTTGGATGTGGATCAGCAAGGTGAAGATTGTTTCTGATGAGAATAGCTCTTGCACTTCTGAGATACTCAACATTTTGGTAGTCATGGATCCCTTCATAGGCTTTTATGAAATCTATATACTCTCTTCTCAGAAATATTAACATGCATAATAACTATAGCTAACATTTCCTAAACACTTACTATGTTCCAGTCACTGATCTGGAAGCTTTATTTATTTAGTCATCACAGCAAACCTAGGTAGGTATGAACTTAGGTTCAGCAACTTACCCAAGTCACCTAGGAAGCAGCAAGGGCAGAATTGGAACCCAGGTAATCTGACTCAAACTCAGTGATTTAATGGCTATGCTTCACTGTTCTTCATACAGGCGTACCTAGTTTGTGCCTACAATTCAGAAGGGTCCCAGATTCCTTCACCCAAAGCTCATTCACTATCACTTAAAAGTCCACAGACCTAGAGCTAAGAACACCTGCCATATATGAAAGCCCTTGGTAAATTCTATAAAGGAAGATCAGTGTAAAGGATTCTTATCATTGATCTTGGGTTGCCTCAAACCCACCTCATCTCACTATGGCCAGAAGTGATCAGCTTTATGCCCTACCCCAGTGTTATTATGGGCCTATCTAAGAAGAATTTGAAACATTTTTTCCCCTCATAGATTCCCTATGAAATGTTAATAATATGGATATACTACCCATCTACTTATGTGCTGTGTGTATATCTGTGCTTTATACATAAAATACAGGTAAGATATTTTCAGTCCTCCCTCCCACCAAGAATCCACTTTTATCTGGTTGAGGGTGTACTGCCCCCACCGAGAATACACACCATAGCCTTAACTACCCACCCATCAGAGTTGTGCCCTGGTATTCATGCCCTTGTGTTCATACATTCATGCCCTCTTTTAAGTGTAGACTGACTTTTTCCTTTCATTTAAAAAAAATTGTGGTGGGGCGCCTGGGTGTGGCTCAGTCCGTTGAGCGTCGGATTTCAGCTCAGGTCATGACCTCGCGGTTTGTGAGTTCAAGCCCCGCGTCGGGCTCTGTGCTGACAGCTCAGAGCCTGGAGCCTCCTTCAGATTCTATGTCTCCCTCTCTCTCTCTCTGCCCCTCCCCTGCTCATGCTCTCTCTCTGTCTCAAAAATAAATAAAACATTAAAAAAATTTTTTTAAATTGTGGTAAACTACACTTAACATAAAATTCATCAATTTAAGCGTACAGTTCAGTGGCATTAAGTGTATTCACATTGTTGTGCAACCATCAACACTATTTCTAGAACTTTCTCATCTTCTCAAAATGAAACTCTGTACCCATTAAAAACTAACTCCCCAATCCTCCTTCCACATCAGCCCCTGGCAACCACTGTTCTACTTTCTTTCTGTCCCTATGGATTTGATTATTCCAAGTACCTTTAATAAATGGAATCACACAATATTTGTCCTTTTGTGACTGGCTTATCTCATTTAGCATAGTATCTTCAAGATTCATCCATGTTATAGCAGGTATCAGAATTTCGTTCCTTTTTTAAGGCTGAATAATATTCCACTGTATGTGTATGCCACATTTTGTTTATCTGTTCATCCATCAATGGACATTTGGGTTGTTTTCATATTTTGGCTATTGTGAATAGTGTTGCTATGAACATAGATGTATAAATCTGTGTTTGAGTCCCTGCTTTCAATTCCTTTGTGTGTATACCCAGAAGTGGAATTTCTGGATCCTATAGCGATTCTATTTTTCATGTCTTGAAGAACCACCATACTGTTTTCCACAATGACCGTACCAATTTACGTTTCCACCAGTGGTGTATAATTTCTCCTAGGCTGACTTATTGATTTGCTTCTAACAACTAGAATAAGACAGAAGTGATGGAATGTCACTTCCAATATTAGGTTGTAACAAGGCTTATCCTCTTGGTTTGGTGGCTCTAAGGGAAGCAAACTACCATGTTGTGAGCTTCTCCATGGAGAGGTCCATGTGGCAAGGAACTGAGGTGTCTACCCAACAGCTGACAAAACATGTGAGGCCTGCCAACAGCCACGTGTATGTGCTCGGAAATGGACCACATTCCCATGGAGTTTTGTAATGATTGCCTTCCCAGAAGACAACTTGACTGCAGCCCTGTGAGGGAGTTTGAACCAGAGACACCCAGTGAAACAACGTACAGATTCCTGACCCACAACACCTGTGAGATAATAAATGTTTGTTGTCTTAAGCTGCTGAGTTTTGAGAGCGATTTGTTATGTAGCAATAGATACCTAACACAGTGAGGCTAGATACAGTTTTATTAAGAAGAAAGAAAGAAAACAGGTTTGCATGCTGTTATGAATGTCCCTGCAGAGGGGGGAAATCCAGGACAGAGAGGAGAGACCTGCTGAAGTGATGCCGCTTGGTAGAGGGAATGCAATCCCATGTGCAGAAGGAGGGCTTGCCTTCAGATAGAAGCGCAGTTCATCTGCACAGTGAGAGATGCATTTACTGGAGAAATATCATGTGAAGTCTGTGGTCACGAATTTCTAGTGCAACCAGAAAGAAGTGTGTGTGTGATTTTTCTCCAGCCATGTTTAGTTGCTCAAATTTGGACATGGAGTCAGCGGTGCTGGATTTAACTAGGGCTTCTTTTTGCCAAGAGAGGATGACATAGCTAGAGGGGACAAAGGTGTTGAGGATATTCTTAAGGCAATGTATACTGTATGCTATAAAGGCTGTAGTACATATAAGAGTATGTAATATATATAGTATATATGTGTATAGCATAAACATACCACATATGTGGTATACAGTATATATATATACTATTATGTATCTATTATAGTCCTATAATGGTTGGCCATGGATAGTGACATGGTAAGATCCATAAACTGGAGGTCCCAGTGGGGACAGGATTGTTGCAGTTGGGGTACTTTAGAGAAAGACACTAGTAGCTAGAGAGTGGACATAAGAAATCAAGATTAGGGATGGATGTGGCTATGGGGTACAATAATGGAGAGATGGTGGAAGAGAAAGTCATTGAAGGAAGAAGTTCAAGAAACTGAACACCAAGGTGTCAGGTGGTGGGGAGGGGGGTGGATCACCTATATTGAAATTGTAATATTGAGAGATAGTAGGACTACGCTGATAGGTTATAAATAAGGAGGCCATTAGCGAATACGTGTATGTTAATGTTTTTTATTTATTTTGAGAGAGAGAGAGAGAGAGAGAGAGAGAGAGAGAGAGCGAGCATGGGGCAAGGGCAGAGAGAGAGAGGAAGAGAGAGAATCCCAAGCAGACTCCATGCTTTCAGCTGCAGAGCCTGATGCAGGGCTTGATCTCACAACCGTGAAATCATGACCGGAGCCAAAATCAAGAGTTGGACGTCTAACCGACTGAGCCAACCAGGCACCCCATGAACATGTGTGTTTTATTGGTGAAGGCATTTAAAAAGTCTAGAACCAAAATAGCAAAAGACAAAAAAAAAAAAAAATCTTAATAATGGCCAACACTCTGTTGGGCACTATTCTAAGTGCTTTATGTGCATTAACTCATTTAATCTTCAGAACGACTCTGAGAGGTAGGTATTGTTATTATAGTATTCTCATTTTAGAAATGAGGAAACTGGCACAGAGAGCTTAAATAACTTGCTCCCAAATCCCATTGCTGGTAGGTGGAACAGTTGGGGTATGAGCCCTAGCAGTGTAGTCTGGGGTCCTTACTTTTCATCCTTCCCTCTCTTCTCCCTGTAGCAATTCCTTCTTCTCTAGACAATTCCTAAGGCACCAGTATCAGTACCACACAACTTGTCACATAACCACATGCTGTCATGCATTAATCATCATGCTTGTGTGTTAGTCCAAACTAACAGCTGAGATACACGTGTAATTCTCACTGTCCTCCTCCTCTGATCCTACATGCATGCACACACACACACTCACATGCACTCACACGCACTTGGGTATCCCTCACACATACAGAGCTGGATTCACAGTCGAGTGCCTTCCTGGGGAAGCTGGAGGAGGCAGTGATGTGAATGGGCTCTGCAGCTCTATATTGGCTGCGTGTCCTTGGGCAATCGTTTTGCTTGGCTGAGCCTTGATTTCCCAATTGTAAAATGGGAACTCCAATAGCCCCTTCCTCATAGAGTGGTTGTGAAGATGAGTAGGAATCATCTATCTAAGCCAGTGCCCAATACAAGTTGTTGTTATTGTTAATGTTGTTACCATTACCATCATCTCCTTCATCTCCTATCACTCTTTCCTCCCAGGTTAATGGTTTTCTGGTAATTTCTTGAATATGTCAAGCTCTGTCCTGCCCCCAGGCGTTTACACTTGCTGTGTCCTCTGCCTGAATCATTTTTGCTCTGCATTTTCATGAGGTTGTCATGAGATTTCATGTGATTTTCGTGAGATTCACTTTCCTTTGATTCAGGTCTTTGCCCAAAGGTCACCTTATCAAGGAGAACGTACCTAATTATCTTATCTAAAGCTCATATGCACGCACACACGCACACACACACACAAACATTTCACTCTTTAACCTTTTATTGTTTGCTCATTACTATCTGAAATTATTATATGTGTTCATTGTTTATTGTCTGTCCCCCTCCCTAGAATATAAGCTCTAGGTAGGTAAGAACTTTGTATTCCTCGTTCATGGCTATAATCTGGTGCTGGGTTTAAGAAAATGGTAAATGATTCTTTGCTGAATGAACATCGACTGAGTAATAGCCATAACTGCTTATAATAAAGACCATCATAAACTGAGTGTTTACTCTGTGCAAGACATTGTGCTAAGTACTTGATGTAAATGGCTTCGTTTCTTCTTCACAAATAGCCTAAGAAATAGGTATAATGGGTCCCAGATTTAAATAAGACATGCATGAGGGGCAGAGCAGCTAAGCGATGTGCTCAAGGTCACACAGTAGGTGAACGGAGGAGGCTTCGAATCCACCATTCTGTAGACAAAGCCGGCAGTCTTGACCACCATGAATTTCAGGTAAAAGACTCTCCTGTCCTTCCTTGCCAGAACGTTCTTGCATTCCAGCACAGCTGCTGATCTGGCCCTGAGACAGGCTGCCTTCAGATCCACCAGGGAGTATCTTGGGAAAAAACCCAACTCAGCTCCTTGGAAAGGAGCCCCAGCTGTGCTGGGATCGTCAGGCCCTGAGGGACCACTGCTGGCTCACACCCTGCCTGCTGGTGTCTCCACACGTCAGTGATGATTCTAAGCCACCAGGTAAGGGAGTTGCTGATCCAATGGTCTCAACAGGCTCCTATCCTTCGTAGCCTGCCTTTGCTGCCCCCCCTGCCTTCTAGATGCATCAGAATATTTGGTATTTCGAGAAGAAGACAGGCTGCATCTCTACCCTTTGCCTCAGAATATTCTGCTCCACTGCCTAGAATTCCCTTCCTGCCTCCTTGTCGCCTATCAAACTCCTGCTCATCCTTCAAGACCCAGTTCAAGAGTCACCTTCTCTGATCTTCCCCAGGTGATGTGGACTGCCCTTCCTCTGACTCCCCCCTCTGTGCTATAGAGATGAGGGGTTAAGCAGGTGGGGCTGGAGCCAGGCAAGTTAGATTCACACAATTTGCTTCTCTGCTGGTAAGCCTGTGTGACATCAGACTTAAGCTCCCCAAGCTGCAGTTTTCTCATCTATAAAATGGGGACAATAATAGTACCTACTTCATAGTGTTGGAGTGAAGCTTAAATGGGATGACATATGTAAAGCATCTAGCACATGCCTGGTGTATATTGAACCTTCAATAAATAATAGCAACTAGTGTTATGAATTCTAGAGAACCTCCAGTCAGGATTGAAACCTGTGTGTCCGCTTATCTCCCTCACTAGACCAGAATCATGGAGACACCACCTCATATCCCTAGCCTTGCACTAGGCCTTGAAATACTGTGTGCTCCAAAAAGGTTTGTGGAATGAATCTATCAACTTTTAGGAAGCATATGCATTGAGGGAGGGGAGGGGAGAGATGTCTTTATTCAGGCTTGAGAAGCAATAGGATCATAACTGATTTTTCTGTCTCATTTTTGTCGTTGTTGGCAGGGCCAGGTTGTCTTGTTGGGGGTTGAAATAGTAAAGATGGGATGGAATGAGGTGGCAAATAGCCCAACCAAACCCTGTGGCCTCTGTGCCCACCCTCAGTCTACAGCCTCAGCTTCCCTCATCTCCTTAGGCATCGAATCTATATTGGGAAAATCTTGTTGAAAGATGGTTGCTGCAGACACCTCAAAAAAACCCAAAGCCCAGAGAAAGTTTTTGGCCCCTCTTTGCCAGGGTCATGTGCCCCAGATTATTTCCTGAGGATTTCCTGAGGATGTGTGTAATCAGATCCTTGATTGCCCTGTGCTGGGAGACAGGAACAACGTTCACCAACAGGCTAATACTGGGGCTCAGGTTTCTTCTTGACTTCCTGTGCATTTGGTGATCGTGGCTTAACTGGCGATGAATGATCCCATGACTCAGGGTGCACATTACAATGGGGCTCCCTGGGCTTAGAAGGGGGATCCCTATTCCACACCCCTCTCCTCATCTCCCTCCCTCAAGGGGCTAGTGCCCTGACTGTGGTGTGGGCATCTCCTTTCTACCGTTTTTTCCCCATTTCTCCCGCCTCTCCTTATGTTTACTTTACTTGAAGAGAAGCCCTACTTGGATCCAAAGTGCTTTTGAGAGAACTGCTCATAAAAAATACCCTACATTAACTTAGTACATTAGAGTCTTTTTTTCTTTTAAAAATAATCTTCCTATTATAGAAATAATAAATGCTTATTATAGAAAATGTGGAAAATGCAGGAGCATTTTTAAAAGAATATTTAAATCTCCCATAATCTCAGAGCCTGAGAAAACCACAAAGAGCATTTTTGCACATTTCCTTCCAGACTATTGTGTATGCTTACATATACATTTGTATATAATTAATGCCAGACTATGTATTAAACAGAGATGTATGCCATACAGTTTGCATATATTTAGATCTCATGGCTTTCTATGATATGTTCCCATCATTTCTTTTCCCCAGGCCACCATCACCAAAAGGAAAGCAGATGTTAGTGTCCTGGGATTCAGCATCCAGGAAAGCTAAGACCCAAAGAAATAAAGTCACTT
Source organism: Neofelis nebulosa (assembly GCF_028018385.1). Taxonomy (NCBI): domain Eukaryota; kingdom Metazoa; phylum Chordata; class Mammalia; order Carnivora; family Felidae; genus Neofelis; species Neofelis nebulosa. Next base: position 15,410,816 of record NC_080789.1, read on the forward strand.
TCTCAAGGTCACACATATTTCTGGCACAACTGGGATTGGAGCACAGGTCTCTTGGATCATGGCCAAGGCTTCTTTCCACTGGACTGAAAAAAGAATCCGCCCCAGGGGTACCAAGGAAGAAGAGTCTTCAGTACTGGTGCCAAATTCATAAAATGTAGGATCAGAGTTCTTAGGTTATTTACATTTTTACCCAAAGTCCGAAGATAGAAAATACTGAAATGCTTTTACGAAGCAAATCTGAAAATGTGCTGTGGTCACTGAAGGAAGAGAGAGACCCCCTCTTGGCCCTGACCTTGGCATTCTCATCTCTTTTAGTTAGGGTTTTAATTTATGAGTTGAAACATACGTACTCCTATTTTATGCAGAAAAATTATTTGAGGATATTAGGTACCTCACAGAATCTCCAGAAAGGCTACAGAAACAGGTTTGATGGCCATGTGGCCAGAGACAACCAGACCTAGTGGTGATTGTCAAATATTTGACAACCATGTGACACGGGCTTCAATTAATCAGAATAGTATAAAATGGCAAATAACCTCTACAGCTCTTCTGGGGCAGATTCGCTGAATATCAGCCCTACCCGAATACTATATAAATCAGGTTTCCTCTTTGATAAGCCACATAACAACAAATTATCTCCAATCTCAACAACAAACATTTTATTTTATCTTCATGGGTCAGTTGTGGTTTGGCTCATCTTACCCGGGCTCAGCTGAGCTTAGTTGAGGTTTGGGTCCAGAATTTAGGCTAGGTTCAGGTCTATTTCAGGAATCTTCATTCTAAGGCCCAGGTTGAAGGGACAATGGCTACGTGTCACATGTTCTTCTCATAGTGAGTGTCGAGACTCCAGTGGGCTAATGGAAACTTTGGCATGCTTCTTAGACTCTCTGTCTAGATAATACTGAGACACTGTCCCTTCTATCTACTTTCTATGTCTCAAAATAAATTATACAGCCAAGCTCAAGGTCAATGGGTCTGGAGTGCAGACTCTGTCTACTGTCATGGGAGGCATTGGAAATCACATGTCCAAAAGCATGGCTTCCACTGTAGGGAGAAAGTGAAGAGTAAAGACAGTTATTTAGTCTACATGCCCCTACTGCTGCTACTCCTACACACAGCCCCTTCAGTTTACAACACTAATGTTGGGCCCTAGATGCTACTGCTGGAGCCTCTATCTCTACTTCTTATAAACGGAAGTGTTTGCCAGCATCTTCCTCAGAATGGATTCTACCCAGAAACTGCTTTTCTGCTTCACTAGTTTCCAGCTCATTTTCCAGAGCAGGTGCATCCCATTGACTGTATCTTGGCTACCAAAAAGTCTAGAGAAGCAAGTTTCTGGCTTCATTTAGAATGTAGATGGGGAAATTGATTCATTAAGAGGAGAACTTCTCAAACATAGGAAGGGGTTTCAAGGTATTGGGTGGCCAGAAAGAATGGCAAATGTCTGCTGCACCCACCCTCACAGTCAACCTTAGGGAGTTCAGGGAGATGTGAAAATCCAGCACAGCCCTTAACTAAGTGATTCTTCTACAACTTTCCTTACTTACATGCTCTCATCTCCCTGACTGTCCAGCTCTCTGAATTCAAATTTTCTCGCTCTAACTGCTCTGCCTCCTTTACTCAGATGACTATCACAGAAACTGCTGTTTCTGCACAATACCCATTCCCCTCTTCTTCTTTCCAGTAGAGAAACCCTGTCCTGTAAGGGACAGTTACCTGAAGACTACATTCCCCAGCTTTTCCTGAAGCAAGTTACGGCCTTTGAATCCTGACTTTGCCAATTACTAACTTTGTGACTTTTGGCATATTACCTCAAAAAATATTTTTTATCTCGACCTCTCGATCCTCAGTATTTTTATCTGTGAGATAGGGTTATACTATCTTTATACCAGCTTCATATAGTGGCTTAGTACAGTGGCTGGCATATAACTGTACTAAGTTAGTATAACTTAGTACTAACAAGTGTTCCTACTACTTGAGAGTAGAGTTTGGACTTCGGTTGCAAACATATAACTCATACATGTGACAGCCAAAAGCCTATTTCAACAAATTTTTCACTTACTTTCTCAAATCGTTATTAATTTCTGCTGTGTATAAAACATTCTCCTATATAATGTGGGAAGTACAGACTTAAATAAAGAATAATACAACAAGAACAGATAGAATTTAAAGTTAAAAACACAATTACCGTTATCACCACAAAACATTAAATACTTAGGTATAAATTTAACAAAATATACCTAAGTTATATATGAGGAAAATTATATAATTCTCATGAATGATATCAAAGATTAAATAACCGGAGAAATATTCCATGTTCATGGAAAGGGAGACTCAATATTGTCAAGATGTCAGTCATTCCCAACTTGATCTACAGGTACAGTGACATCCAAATAAAAATATCAGCAAGTTATTATATGGATATCAACAAACTGATTCAAAAGTTCTTGTGGAGAGGCAAAAGACCCAGAATAGCCAACACAAAAGTAAAGGAGAAAAACAAAGCAGAGCACTGATGCCACCAGATTTCAAGGCTTACTATAAAGCTAGAGTAATCAAGACAGTCTGGTATTGGTGAAAGAATACACAAATATACCAGTGTAACAAAATAGAGAACCCAGATATAGACTCCCATAAATACAGTCAACTGATATTTGACAAAGGGACAAAATCAATACAGTGGAGTAAAGATAGCCTTTTCAACAAATGATGCTGGGACATCCACATTGCAAAACAGTGAATCTAGATACAGAATTTACACCCTTCACAAAAAACAACTCAAAAATGGATCCAAGACCTAAATGTAAAATGCAAAAGTATATAATTCCTAGAAGATGATATAGGGAAAAGCCTAGATTATATTGGGAATGGTGATGCATTTTTAGATACAACATCAAAGACGTGATCCATGAAAGAAAGAATTGATCAGTTGGACTTCATTAAAAGTAAAAAGTTCTACGCCGCAACACAATCTCAAGAGAATTAGAAGACAAGCCACAGACTTGGAGAAAATATATGCGAGAGATACATATGATAAAGGACTGTTATTCAAAATATACAAGATTTTTTAACTGTTTTTTTGAGAGAGAGTGTGTGAGTGGGGGAGAGGGCCAGAGAGGGAGGAAGAGAGAATCTTAAGCAGGCTCTATGCTCAGTGCAGAGCCTGACACAGGGCTCAATCCCATGACTCCAGAATCATGACCTGAGCTAAAACAAGAGTTGGATGTTCAACTAACTGAGCCACAGGTGCCCCACAAAGAACTCTTAAAACTCAACAATAAGCAAACACACTGTCTGCTTAAAAAATGGGTCAAAGACCTTAACAGACACCGTCCCCAAAACTATAGACAGATGGCAAATAAGCACATGAAAAGATGCTTCACATCATCTGTCATCAGAGAAATGCAAATTAAAACAATGAGACACTACCGTACACCTACTAGAATGGCCCAAATCCAGAGTACTGATGACACCACCAAGTGCTGGGGAGGATGTGGAGCAACAAGAGCTCTCATACATTGCTGGTAGGAATGCAAGATGGTATAGCTACTTTGGAAGACGCTTTGGTGGGTTTTTGGTTTTTTTTTTTTTTTCAACGTTTTTTATTTTTTAGTTTTGGGACAGAGAGAGACAGAGCATGAACGGGGGAGGGGCAGAGAGAGAGGGAGACACAGAATCGGAAACAGGCTCCAGGCTCCGAGCCGTCGGCCCAGAGCCCGACGCGGGGCTCGAACTCACGGACCGCGAGATCGTGACCTGGCTGAAGTCGGACGCTTAACCGACTGCGCCACCCAGGCGCCCCTGTTTTTATTCATTTTTGAGAGGGAGAGAGAGAGAGAGCAGGGGAGAGGCAGAGAGAGAGGGAGACACAGAATCTGAAGCAGGCTCCAGGCTCCGAGCCGTCGGCCCAGAGCCCGACGCGGGGCTCGAACTCACGGACCGCGAGATCGTGACCTGAGCCGAAGTCGGACGCTTAACCGACTGCGCCACCCAGGCGCCCCTGGTGGGTTTTTTACAAAATTAAATATACTCTTACCATATGTTCCAGCAATCTCACCACTTGGAACTTACCTAAATGTTTGAAAGTTTATGTCCACACAGAAACCTGCATTTAGTTGTCTATAGAGCTTTATAAATGATTGCCAAAACTTGGAAGCAACCAAGATGTTCTTGAGTAAGTGAATGGAAAGACTGTGGTATATCTAGACTATGGGATATTATTCAGTGCTAAAAAGAAGTGACCTATCGGGGCGCCTGGGTGGCGCAGTCGGTTAAGCGTCCGACTTCGGCTCAGGTCACGATCTCGCGGTCCGTGAGTTCGAGCCCCGCGTCGGGCTCTGGGCTGATGGCTCGGAGCCTGGAGCCTGTTTCCGATTCTGTGTCTCCCTCTCTCTCTGCCCCTCCCCCGTTCATGCTCTGTCTCTCTCTGTCCCAAAAATAAATAATAAAAAAATGTTGAAAGAAAAAAAAAAAAAAAAAAAAAAAAAAAAGAAGTGACCTATCAAGCTATGAGAAACAAGAAAGAATCTTGAATGCATGTTACTAAGTGAAAGATCTGAAAAGGCTACATACCAAATGATTCCAATCATATAATATTCTGGAAAAGGCAAAACTATGGAGACAATAAAAAGATCCGAAGGAGGGTAGGGATGAACAGGCAGAGCACAGAGGATTTTTAATGCAATAAAAATACACTTTTTGATATTATAATGAAAGATACATGTCATTAAACATTTGTCCAAACCCACAGAATACACAATGCCAAGAGGAAACATAATGTAAACTATGGACTTCAGGAGATTACGATGTGTCAATGTAGGTTCATCCTTGGTAAAAAATGTACCATTCTGGTGAGTGATGTTGATAGTGGGGGAGACTATGCTTGTGTGAGGGCATGAGTTATACCAGAAATCTCTGTAGTTCACTCCTTATTTTAATGTAAGCCTAAAACTGCCCACCCCCAAAAAAGTCTTTTTGAAAAAGGAACAATACTCAAGTATTCAGTATTGCACTCAAGTATCTTACAATTTAGTGAAAAAAGAAGGAAACAGGGACAACCAACTAATCCATGACAGAAGAAAATAAATGTAAAAAAAAAAAAAAAAAGAGTGTAGGCAAAATGCTGGGAACAATTCTGCTCCAATGGGAGTAGAGTTACTGGATAAAAATACAAAATATCCAGGAGCGCCTGGGTGGTTCAGTCCGTTAAGTGTCTGACTTCAGCTCAGCTTATATCTCATGGTTTGTGAGTTCAAGCCCCAGTTTGAGTCCCACGTCAGGCTCTGTGCTGACAGCTCAGAGCTCAGAGCCTGGAGCCTGCTTCGGATTCTGGGTCTCCTTCTCTCTCTGCCCCTCCCCCTCTCACAGTCTGTCTCTCTCTCTCTCTCTCTCAAAAATAAATAAACATTAAAAAAATTTTGGGGCGCCTGGGTGGCTCAGTCGGTTAAGCGTCCGACTTCAGCTCAGGTCACGATCTCACGGTCCGTGAGTTCAAGCCCCGCGTCGGGCTCTGGGCTGATGGCTCAGAGTCTGGAGCCTGCTTCCGATTCTGTGTCTCCCCCTCTCTCTGACCCTCCCCCGTTCATGCTCTGTCTCTCTCTGTCTCAAAAATAAATAAACGTTAAAAAAAAATTAAAAAAAAATTTTAATACAGAATATCTAAATACATTTTTAAAATAATTTAAAGTTTATTCCTTTATTTTGAGAAAGAGACACAGAGAGCACACACACAGGGGAGGTGCAGTAAGAGAGAAAATCCCAAGTAGGCTCGTCACTGTCAGTGAAAAGCCTGATGTGGGGCTCTATCCCAGGAACTGTGAGATCATGACCTGAGCTGAAATCAAGAATCAGATACTTAACAGACTGAGCACCAGGCGCCCCCTATCCAAATAAATTTGACTTCCAGATAAACAACAAATGAATTTTAAGTATGTCCAGTGAAATATTTGAGTATTATAAATTATTCATTGTGTATCTGAAATTCAAATTTAATCCAATATCCTATATTCTTATTTGCTAAATCTGGCAACTCTAAACTTGAGAGGATCAAGGGAGACTTCAGGGTGGAATTGGCACTTGAATTGTGCCTTAAAGGATAACGAATAGGATTTCAACAGTTGGATTTATTAATGCTATTCCAGGCTGAGAAGACAGCAAGAACAAAGGATGAGAGATTGAAAATGTCTGGAGTATCTCAGTAACTATGCATTACAGCTTGGCGATTCGTCTAATGTAGCTATCATTTTGGTGGAATCTAGTTCATATTGAGCCTAGCGACAGATACAGAGAAATGCGCAGCCATATCGCAAAATTCAAAAACTAAGATCTAGGACCCTTAGCACAGTAGATGTCCTTAATTTTCAAAGTACAATTAAACCAGAAAGTGGAGAATTTCAAGGAAGGTATTGTGTTAGTGACATGTTATTATAAGAACAGGAATTGCCACCCAGACCTTTTTTTTGCAAGACAATCATAGTATGTACTACCTGAAGCTTATGCTCAATTCATAAGGACCCTAGTCTGCCTCCTCACGCACAGCAATGAGTCCCAGGAAGCCATGTATGTTCTATGAGGCCTCTGTCACCCTACCCAACGTTGATTGGCTGACTATAAACATATGACTTATGCTGAGCCAATGAGAATCCATATCCAGGGTGTTTGGAATTGGTACTAGAAGATTCTAATTCATTTTGAATTCATCTCTTGAAAGGAGGAGATTCACAGTTATTAACTGTAAATCATTGACTATTACAGCAAAGTCTTATTTCCACAATGGCCTCAAGAATTCTGCTCACTGGATATGATAAGGCTGGAAGCCTGGAAACCTGGAGACTCTTCTGAATTTGATGATCGTAAGTTGGAAAAGTTCTCAGCTTCATGCTAAAAACTTATATGGTATCATACTCTGAAGTGTGCAAATAGGCTGATTATTTCCTTTTGTTCCCCACTAATTATTCCTCAGCCCTTGTCAGGGCCTGGACCCTTGGTCAAGATGAGGCCCCTTTCTCCATATTTATTTATGGAATATATATATATATATATTTATGGAATAGGAGTAGAGATGTATCCTGATCCCTAGGAGTTCTCTGCTCCATGCCTGCTCTAAGCTGTGAGGGCTGTGGTTTGCATTATTGATAAGGAGGCAGAGAATCTGAAAGGTCAACACAGCCTGTTTCTAATACCTCATTCAAGCATGGGCTTGCACACCACACCTGGCCTCATGATTCTAGTTTAGTGAGTTTGGGATTTAATGAGACTCATGGGTTTGAGCTGGTTTTGATTTGTTCCTTTCGAATTCCCACAGAAAAGAATTTTTTTTTTTTTAACGTTTATTTATTTTTGAGACAGAGAGAGACAGAGCATGAATGGGGGAGGGTCAGAGAGAGGGAGACACAGAATCTGAAACAGGCTCCAGGCTCTGAGCTGTCAGCACAGAGCCCGATGCGGGGCTCGAACTCCCGGACCGTGAGATCATGACCTGAGCCGAAGTCAGTAGCTCAACTGACTGAGCCAGCCAGGTGCCCCTGTCCTTTCTTTTCATGTTTGTGAAAAGAGCTGGTAGTTTTTTTTTTTTTATGTTTTTTTTTATTTTTGAGAGAAGGAGAGAGAGAGAGAGAGAGAGAGAGAAAATGTATGGGGGAGGGGCAGAGAGAGAGGGAGACACAGAATCTGAGGCAAGCTCCAGGCTCTGAGCTGTCAGCACAGAGCCCGACGCGGGGCTTAAACTCACGAACCCGGAGATCATGACCTGAGCCGAAGTCGGACGCTTAACCGACTGAGCCACCCAGGCGCTCCCCCCCCCCCCCCCCCCCCCCCCCCCCCCCCCGCCAAAAGAATTTAACAGACTTATCAGGTGAGTTGTCTCTGAATAGAATGCAAGTTAATTGGCTACAGTGCCTTGCATTCACGCATAGTGGTCAGGAAAGAAATTGCTAAGGAATTAACACTACAGGATGATTTCTCTAAACTTACTAGCTAGATGTGGCCTTGAGCCCCATCAGCTTTGGTGTAATTGTGGACAGAGGATGCCTTGAATTGAGAAACAGGAAAAGACCATAAAGAAAGGATTCACTAGTTTCCCGAGGCAGGGAGGAGGGCCATAGGATGTCTTTCTCCTGACATTTCTCTAGCATTCTGTTGAAACTGTATCCTGTTTCAAAAGTCCTGGCGAAAGAATCTCATTTCAGTATGGTTTACAGTAGAAACACCAAACTGGGGAATGTGTTACCAATCTTCAAATCACCCAAGGTGCTAGACAGAAATGTTTTTCATGGCTGGGGCCTACAAAAGGCAGAATCCACAAAGCCAGCAATCCCGTCATATAATCAGCTTAACCAGACTTGCCAAGGTGACATGGGCCCTTACCTAACTTGCTGGCAAAACCTGAGAGTGGCTTCATGATGAAAAAGGCAAAATATCAACAACAACAACAAAAAGGAGTTGGGGGGGGGGGGGCGGGGAGAGAAAATATCTTGTTGGTAATAACAATGAAATCTGTTGTACGGAAAAAGCCCCAGTTCTCTGAACCAAAATAATCTTTCATCAGTGTCCATGTTTAATGCCTTTCTGGGACGATAGGGATTTTTAATACTTTGTATTTCATGTGTGAGATTAATCTGATGTTCCATTTCTCATACCAGGCTCTAGGGAACAATAGTAATTTTCCACTTTGTAAAGATTTCTCTCACTTTTCATCCCACTCAAAGGCAGATGTTCTAAATTTTGAGCATCTTTTGTATAACATGGGGATTCCTAGAACTATTATGAATGGATTTTTAGAAAAGGGTATTGTCACTTAACTCTGGATACACCAGAGAAATTGTGTTATTATGCAGAGTTACATTCCTTCTGAGAGCCGATACTCAGTGTTTTATAGACACGACCACAAACCCTGCACTTAATCAACTGTCCATTATATGCCTGCACATTAGACAGTAAAGCCTTCCAAATTATCAATAAATCACTAAAACAGAGCAATGCAGAACTGAACCACAGACATTTTATTCATTCATGAGTTCCCAAAGAGAGGAATTTTGCAAGAAAATGGCCCAAAAAACTCCCATGGGTAAAATAACCCCAAGATATCCAGAGGTGCTACTCCTCAGCTTAGGAACTAGCTACAAAGTGTAAGAAGAGGCTCCTGGAAGCACAGCAAGTGGGTAGATGGTTGTCTTACCTAACTGTGCACATCAAGAGTCAGGCTAAAGACAGGCACATCTGGGTTCATGTCCCAGCCCCACCACTTACTAAGTATGTGACCTGAGACAAGTTATTTAACCTTCCTCTACCTCAGTTTCCTCATCCATAAAGTGAGGATGATAATAACATCTGCCTGATAGAGTTATTGAGATACAGTTAAATGAGATAGTAATATTAATATCAGTGGCCAACTCTTCCATCCAGGAAACATAGACCACCTGAGTCTTCCAATCAAAAGGAATTCAATATAGGAAATAGGTTATACAGGAGACAATAGAGCTAAGACACCAAACAGATGCCCATAAAGATGCTGTTAGGGTTGGAAAGACAGCAGGGGGCTGTCCTGCAGGAGCTGAAATTATAGTAGGATTTGAGCTGGAGCCATAGAGGAGATGCCACAGGATGCAGAAAAAAGAGGAAGAAATACTCTGGCCTTTCCCCAAACCCACCAGAGCTTCCCATGGCTGAAGCTTCCTGGGAGCTATAGGGTCAAGGAGTCCAGGAAACCTAGTTCCCTCAAATACAGAGTAGAGCACAGGAAGGACAGGGATGGATGGGAGTGCAAACAGGCAGTCAACCAGCAAATGCTGACACATACTGAGCCCTACCATGAATACGGCACTGGGCTGAGGGCTTAATAAGGATTAATTCATTTAAAACTGCAACTAACTCTCAGAACCAGGGCTTGAAGTGCCAAAATAAATGTTACACCTATACTGAAGTACTTGAATGTTATTAAAGCAACCCAATGAAAATAATGGCATGTGGGTGCATCTGCTAGATTGAAACCAAATTGAGGGGAGGAACCATGTCTTACTCGTCTTTTGGTTCTCTGAACATTGTGAGTACCTTACCCACAGTGATCCCTTGGTTCATATTTGTTAACCTAGATGAAATTGTGAGCGAGGAAAGTATGAGTCAGTGAAGTGAGTCTCTAGTAAGTAGAAGAGTATCTCCCATCCTTGCTAGGAGTTTGCGTTTTGTGGTTACTGCACCATCATCACCACCTCCCATCAATATTTTGACATCTTGCTTCAAAAACTATGAATATTTCATAGCCAAACCCGGTAGTATCGAGCGTGCCTCACACCTCTATTGTGGGCGCTAATTGTTACTTCCCAGGAAAGGAACAAGGCTATTTGGAGAGACGGCTGATTCTATGTCTGAGGCAAGAGATATATAGATGAGTCTGGAACATTTTGTAATGCCAGAAAGCAAGAAATCTACCCAAATCAAAAACAACTGCACCATGTCTAAAAGGGTCGGAAGCCAACTTTAAGAGCCTCCCACTAGTTAAAGATGGGACAATTTAAGCATCAATAAGAATAAAAAATAAAAACTATGATAGGCTAAATATATCAAATCTGTTAAAATCCATAAATTCATATGGATACTAAGGGGCAAAAAAAGTCCCTCATTGGTTGTCTGTGGAGAATGCCTGGAAACCAATTGTTACAGGCTGACTTGTGTACCCCTAAATTTCATGTGGAAGTTCTAACCCCCACTATCTCAGAATGTGACTGAATTTGGAGATAGGGCCTTTAAGGAGGTAATTAACATTAAATGAAGTGGGGGTAATTAACATTAAATGGGGGTGAATCCTAATCCAGTACGACTCATATCCTTATGAGAAGAGGAGATTAGGACACAGACACACACAAAGGGAAGACTATGTGAAGACACGGGGAGAAGACAGCCATCCGCAAGCCAAGAAGAGAGGTCTTAGCAGAAAGCAGTCCTGCCGACACATCGACCTTGGGCTTCCAGCTTCCAGAACTACAAGAAAGTTAATTTCTGTTGTTTAAATCACACAGTCTATGGTACTTGTTGTGGCAGCCCCAGCAAACTGGTACACCAGCTCATCGTTCTGAAATTTGTAAGTAAAGGGAAAGACATTCTTCAGGGTAACCAAACAGTTGATGAGGATAAGTTTCTCTTTATGGAATATATTCCGTCTAATAAAGAAGGGATGAGATAATTTTTTTAAAATCACTGATTTGCAAACCCTGTAAAGATACAATGGTTCTAGGCAGTGGTCATCAATAGCAGTGATCATCACAAAAAGAGACAACTAGATAGCAAGGCTCCTAATGGAAATATACATTGTCATCTGTCAATTACTTTTTGCCAAAACTCAAACCTGAATCAGACCAGTTCTCTAGATCTAACTAATAATTCACAGAAAATATATGGGACAGAGGAACGTGTTGAGCAACAAAGGGACGCAATCAGCAAAATTCAGGAAATGGCAAATTATATATGACAAGTGACCTAGTTTCCTCAAAAAAAAAATTACAAAAACTAAAAAAAGGGAGGATAAATCTATAGATTAAAAGGGGCTTAAGATACACATCAAGCAAATTCCATTTATAGTCCTTCAGATTCTACTTCAAACAAACCAATTAAAAAAAAACATTATGAGTGGGGCGCCTGGGTGGCTCAGTCAGTTAAGCATCCGACTGCAGCTCAGGTTATGATCTCGTGGTCCAGGAGTTCGAGCCCCACATTGCGCTCTGTGCTGGCAGCTCAGAGCCTGGAGCCTGCTTCAGATTCTGAGTCTCTGTATCTCTCTGCCCCTCCCCTGCTCATGCTCTTCCTCTCAAAAATAAATAAGCATTAAAAAAATTAAAAGAAAACATTATGAGACAAGTGGGAAAATGAACATCGACTGGATATTTAATATTAAAGAATATTTTAGGTCTTATAGTGATTTTATGCTATGTTTTATAACAATGTTTATTTTTTATAGATGCATACTAAAATATTTATGGGGGAAATGATGCGATACCTGGGATTTACTTAATCTAATGCGAGAGGCAGAGTAAGCAAGTTATAGATGAAATCCATCCATCCATGGGTTGGATGTCATGAAGCTGGATGCTGGGTACATGGAACTTCATTAGAGTATTCTCTCTACTTTTGTGAATACTTCAGGTTTCCAATTATTAAATATTTCTTAAAAAGAGAATGTTCAAATGTTAGAGGTTATCAAGCAGAAGCAAACATGCTCACTCTTACTAGTAATTCAAGAAATGTACAGAAAAATACCTTTTGGCCCATTGAATTAGCAACAATTTTATTTTAATGGTAATTCCTAATAGTAATTTCTAAGGTTATGTGAAAAGACACTTGCATGCATTGTAACAGGAATATAAATTGGTAGATATAACGCTTTTGGAAAGCAATTTTGTAGTATGTAGTGAGAATATTAAAAGAAACATTTCTATCCTATTTAGAAGAGAGAAACCTATTTTTTATGCGCATATTCTTTAAACCCGTAATTTCATAGGATAGTTCCTAATTCCTAATATCCCTAATTCTTGAAATAAAGAAGGAAAAGCTTTATAATTAATAAATATGTCCATTGTACCACTACACCATTATTTATAATAGAGAAAAAACTAGAAACTAAACATGGGTCAAAAATAAAAAAAAATTAATTAGATCAAAATATGATCAATTAAAATGTTTAAAGAGGCCAATCAAAAAGGATGGAATCTTGCCATTTGCAACAACATGGATGGAACTGGGGTGTATTATGCTAAGTGAAATAAGTCAATAAGAGAAAGACAAATATCATATTATTTCACTCATATGTGGAATTTAAGAAACACAACAGGCTGGGGCACCTGAGTGGCTCAGTTGGTTAAGCATCTGACTTTGGCTCAGGTCATGATTTCATGGTTCTTTAGTTTGAGCCCCATATCAGGCTCTGTGCTGACAGCTCAGAGCCTGGAGCCTGCCTCAGATTCTGTATCTCCTCTCTCTCTCTGCCCCTCCTGTGGTCACACCCTGTCTCTCTCTTTCTCTCTCTAAAAAAATAAACATTTAAAAAATAAAAAAAAAAAAAGAAATACAACAGATGAATATAGGGGAAGAGAAGGAAAAATAAGATAAAAAGAGAGGGAGGCAAACCGTAAAAGACTCTTAAATACAGAGAACAAACTGAGGGTTGCTGGAAGGGAAGTAGGTGGGGGGATGGGCTAGATGATGATGAGCATTAAGGAGGGCTCTTGTTGGGATGAGCAGTGGGGTGTTACATATAAGCGATGAATCACTGGGTTCTACTCCTGAAACCAATACTACACTGTATGTTAACTAACTGGAATTTAAATAAATAAATTTTTTAAAAGAGAAATATTTGCAACTTGACTATGTCTAGAATTTTATGTTCAAAATCAATCCCATTCTACCTTTCTAAACATTATCCACTACCATTATCCTATAATAAATTTCTGTTTCAGCCAAAACAAAAAATGTTTAAAGGGTTTGTAACTTGAGGCAAGGTTTATATTATAATAAGTTGTTTTTAAATATAGGATGAAACATTTTATGATTATAACTTATGGTGCAATGGACTTTTCAAAGTTGGAGAGAGAGAAAAAGACAGGCAGGTGGGGAGGGTGGGAGGATGAGATGAGCGGATAGGTGATAGAAGAATGGATGAATAGATACTTTTGTCTCAATGTGACACTGACCCTCCTCCCTTGGTGGAGTTTTGTAACTTCCTCTACCAATAAAAGTGACAGAAGTGCTGCTATTGACTTCCAAGGCTAGCTCATGAAAGACTCCTGCCATTTGTCTTGAGACAAACGGCTTTGGAATCCTGAGCCACCCTACGGATGTTCACCATATCCCCAAAAGACTACGTGGGCAGACCACAATGAGAGAGATAAAGATACCTGAGAAGTCCCATCTACTTGAATCCTCAAGCCCAGGCACCAGACCCAAGTGTAGAAGCCACTAAGAAGAGTCTAGCCCCAGCCTGACAGCAATCACATGAACCACCCAGCCCAAACTCCCAGCTGAGCTACTCTTGAATTCCCGACCCATGAATGATAAAATTGTCATTTTATGGCACGAAGTTTTGGTGTGATTTCTTACGCAGTAATAGATTGCGCGCACACACACACACACACATATATATATACACACATACATGTAAAATATATAACTATATAGAGTAACACAAAAAATATATTTAAAAAAACACCACAAAATATTAACAGTGATCATCTGGTGGGATTATGTGTGTGTGTTTTCTTCTCCTACTTTCTGAATTTTTTGAATGATCATATATTTCCTTGAAAAACAAAAGAATAAATTTTATGTTGAAAAGCATTTCACTGTGAGTTTTTTGGTTTTTTTTGTTTTTTTTTTTTGTTTTTTTTTTTTGGCATCCAGTCTCCTTCAACCAATTTCAAGGGTTCCCACCAGGGTTTCTGGAGGAACGTGTGCAGGTGCATGAAATCAAATACAGCCAAAGCCTTGAGGGATACTGGAGACCATCTCATCCAATCCCCCAGCTGCTCTAAGCCTCCAGTATGCATGCCCATGAGACAACTATTGTTCAGCTTTTCTGTGAATTAAATGTTCCTCCATGACAAGAGATTTATCCGACACAGAGCTAGTTATTTCCACCTTCAGGTTCCAATGACAGGAAGTCTTTCCTTCTAATGAACTGAAAAGTGTCTCTCTGGAGTTTCCACTCACTGGCCTTACTCAGGAAATATTCATGAAGTTCATAAAGCACCTACCATGGGCCATGCATTGTTCTAGGTCCTAGAATACAACAGAGAACAAAACAAAGTCCTTATTCCCAGGGAGCTTAGATTCTGGTGAGAGAGGTGCACAATTACTAAGATGTGTATGTATACATGCACACACACACACACACACACACACACTCAAATATAAAGACAGTACTAAGTGCTATGGAGAAACTAAATCAAGGTAAGGGGAGTGAGAAGAGTACAATTTAAAAAGGTTGGTCAATGGGGTGCCTGGGTGGCTCAGTGGGTTAAGCGGCTGACTTCGGCTCAGGTCATGATCTCGCGGTCCGTGAGTTCGAGCCCCGCGTCGGGCTCTGTGCTGACAGCTCAGAGCCTGGAGCCTGTTTCTGATTCTGTGTCTCCCTCTCTCTCTCTGACCCTCCCCCATTCATGCTCTGTCTCTTTCTCTGTCTCAAAAGTAAATAAACGTAAAAAAAAAAATTAAAAAAAAAAAAAAAGGTTGGTCAAGCAAGGTCACCATGAGGAAAGGACCATGAGGCCTGACTGGAGTGAGGGCACCTTGTGAATGAGGGAAGGACATTCTAGAAAGAGGAGCATCAAGGGTGGAGTCCTGAAGCAGATGCCTGCCTGGCATATCTGAGTAACAGCACGAAGGTGGGGGTGGCTGGTGAGTGGTGAGTACAGGAGAGAAAGGCTGGAGAGCAAGATCAGGGAAGAATGTGAAGGCAGACAGTAGAGATATTGAGGGCCATGCCAAGGACCCTGGATGTCACTCTAAGTGTAATGGGAACCCACTGGAGGCTTTCAAGCAGAGGAGTGATGTGAGCTAATTGATGTTTTCAAAGCATCACCTGGCTGCTGTGTGGGAACAGAAAAATGGCAGAGAAGAGGGAGAGAAGAGGGAGAGAAGGGAGACCAGTTGGGAGGTTAATGCACTAGGCCAGCCAGCAAATGGGTTAGAAGTAATTGGATTCTGGATATATTTTAAAGGTAGAACCAGCAGGACTTGTTGGATTACATGTGGGTGTGAAGTGAAAGGAAAGTCTAAGACAGCTCCAAGTTTCCTTATTTATTTTTTAAAGTTTATTTATTTTGAGAGAGAGAGAGTGGGGGAGGGACAGAGAGAGAGGGAGGGAGGGAGGGAGGGAGGGAGGGAGAGAGAGACAGAGAGAGAGAATCCCAAGCAGTTTCCACCCTGTCAGCGCAGAGCCCAGTGCAGGGCTCACACTCACTAAATGTGAGATCATGACCTGAGCCCAAGTTGGACACTTAACTGACTGAACCACCCAGGTGCCCTGCCAAGTTTCTTTTAAACAAGCAGCCTTGCCTCAATAAATATTTGTGTAAGATGGAAGGGATATACCTATGATTGGTTTGCATGCTCCCCAGAAAGAGAGACTGCCCTTCCCAGGGCAGTTTAATATATTAGATACTAATATATTAAGGACATTGTAGTTAGGATAATGTTAAAATGAATATACCCAGGAACCCAGAAAAGGATCAATAAGGGCTTCCAGGGGGAGAAGTGCCTCTCTAAGGCTTGGATGACTAAGCATAGACAGGTGAAGATCTTTCCAGGGGTGGGACCAGCCTGCCTGACACCTGCAAGCAGGCAACTCAGGGAGGTATTGAGGAACACACCAAGCACCGGGTGTCACTAGAGGTTAGCATGCAAGATAGGACATGGAAGGAACTCAGGATGGAAAAATCTGCAGAGATCAAACTGAGAAGGATCATGGTCATTCTAAGGACCTTGGTTTTTATCCTGAGGACAGTTAGGGCCACAGATATGTGTGAAACCAAAGAGATCTTTGGTAAGACATGGGCCTCAGAAAGATGATTCTGGCAACCAAAGTGTGGAGGAAGGAGTCAAGATCAGACTGGAGGCCAGGAGGCCAAGATGAATGCTGGAAGGCTAGTTCAGGGAAGAAATGCCAGGAGATAATAATGCTAACAGTTGATAGAGGCAGAGAAAGCAGAGGGAAGATGTATTAAGGAAACAGAAGCATTATGCTAAGTGAAATAAGTCAGAGAAAGACAAATACTGTACACTCTCACTTATTTTATTAAGTGTTTACTTATTTATTTTTGAGAGAGAGAGCACAAGCAGGGGGGAGGAAGAAAGAGAGAAAGAGCGATACAGAATCTGAAGCAGGCTCTAGGCTCTGTGCTGACAGTTCAGAGCCCAACGTGGGACTTGAACTCATAAACTGTGAGATCATGACCTGAGCCGAAGTGAGACGCTCAACCAACAAAGCCACCCTTGCACCCCTGTATGATCTCATATGTGGGATCTTTAAAAAACAAAAACAAAAACAAAAACAAACTCATAGATACAGAGGACATATTGGTGGTCACCAAATGTGGGGCTGGGGGTGGGCAAAAACGGGAAATGGGTGAAGGTGGTCAAAAGGTGCAAACTTCCAGTTACAAGACAAAGAAGTCCTGGGGGTGTCATGTACAGCATGGTGACTACAGTGAATGACGCTGTGTGATAGATTTGTAGGTTGAGAACAGAGTAGATCTTAAAAGTTCTCATCGCAAGAAAACAAATGTGTAACTATGTGTGGTGATGGAATTTAAACTTACTGTGGTGAACATTGCACAAAATACACACAAAATCATTATGTCATATACCTTAAACTAATATAATGTTATTTGTCAGTTATATCTCTATTTTTTTTTTAATTTTTGAAAAAAATAAATAGAGGGTAAAATGGGCAGGTCTTAAGGACTGACCAGATGTTGGGGTGACTGACTGTGGTATAGGATGGCTCCAAGTTCCTGATGTGAGAGATTGAGGTAGAAAATTAGGGGGAAGACAATGGGTGTACTTGGACTTTGGAGGTTGAGTTGCCTGAAGGACACACGCAAGTGACTGGTCCAGCAGGCGGTTAGATATAGAAATCTGAAGCTCAGGGGAAATGTCATGGCGGGGAATAGAGACATGTCCATGTCATTCTGTCCCTTGGGGCTCTACAAGTCAAATCTGATTTGTTTTTCACATGGAGGCCCTTTAAATACTTGGGGACAGTCATGGCATTCTTCAACCCCACCCCGCTGAGCTGCCTGGAGGCCAGACGCTCTTAGTTTCTCCCAACACCACTCACTTTGGGGGCAGTCAAGTTGAGTGGTGGGAATCCTTGCTACTCAAAGTGGCTTAAGGACCTACAACATCACCTGGGAGCTGTGAGAAGTGCAAAATCTCAAACTTACCCCAGATCTCTGAATCAGAGTGTGAGTTTTATTTAGCAAGATCTTCTGGTGATTTGTGCACCACGCTGGTTTAAAGTACAGACTGGATTCACACAGCCAGGGTTTGTACTCTGGCCCTGATGCTTATTAGTTGTGTGGAGACAGATTATTAAGCCTGTCTGTGCCTCAGTTTCTTTTTCTATCCACTGGGAATGATTTTAAGACTATTGCATAGGGATGTTATACAGGCTTAAATAAAACAATCCAGGTAAAGCACTGGATTGTCAGGCACAGAATAAGTATGACTTTATTATTGCTGACAGGGCTCTAGCCCCCTTGTTGTACTAACCAGCCTTCTCTGAAATGCCTCTAATTTGCCTATGCCGCTTTTAATCACCCAGAGCCGAGAACTACCGCTGACTGTGGTCTGGCCAGCCTGAGTAAATTGGACTAAGTTCCTTCTGGAGGCCCACTGTTATACCTGCTGCCTTCAAGTACCGTAGAACAGAGTATGTTGCACATAGGGTAAGAATTAAGCTAGGGAGCCAGACTGCCTACATTTGAATCCTGTCCCTATAACGCTGCAGCTGGGAGGCCTGGCACAAGTACTTTAACCCATCGGTGCCTATTTACTAATCTGTAAAAATGAGATAAGACTAGTACCTACTTTGGGGGCATCTGGGTGGTTCAGTCAGTTAGGCATCTGACTTGGGCTCAGGTCATGATCTCACGATTCGTGGGTTTGAGCCCTGCATCGCGCTCTGTGCTGAAAGATTGGAGCATGGAGCCTGGTTCAGATTCTGTCTCCCTCTCTCTCTGCCTCTCCCTGACTCACATTCTCTCTCTCTCTCTCTCTCTCTCTCTCTCTCTCTCTCTTTCTCTCAAAAATGAATAAACATGAGAGGCAGGAGCTGAGGTGCATCACCCAGGCCCTGTTCAACGCTCTGTGTGGGAGCATCTTCTGCACCTTCCACAGCCCCACCTACTTCCCAAGGTGCCTTGTGCGCTTCTCTGACATCTACATGGCCTCCCTCCGGTTGTCTGTCGACTACGGTGTGGACGTCACCTTCTACGCACACTGCACGCCCCAGCAAAGGAGGTGCTACTCTGGATGGACCAGCTTTGCACTGGCTGCGTGAAGACGCCCTTGCTTGGTGACATGGCCCCCATCCGCAGAGGGTACCTTTATTGTCCAGAACAGGTCCTAACCCCTCCTGCCCCACCCACACTAGGCATCAGTCCAGGGCAGGCAACAAAATGGTCTCCCTCCTGAAAAAAAAAAAGCAGCACTTACTTCCTAGAGTTATTTTGAAATTTACGTGACTTAAAGCATTTAGAATAGGGCTTGTGGCATATAAAGTGCTCAATAAATGTAATAATCTGTAAAATCTTATATCGCACCTCACATAATCGTGACATTTTAGAGGTCCAGAAAGGTTAAGAGACATGCCCAAGCCACACAAGCTTGAGACTGGCTCAAAACTCAGGTCTCTTGACTCCTATCTGTGACCCCTCCTCATAGCAGGTACATGACAGGCTATGTGAGTGGCATTCTCACTTTGCACCTGCTCAACCTAACAGTTGTGTGTGGTAGATCTGCCCTCCCCTGTGTTCTGAGCATCAGGACCTAGCTGCTGTCCTGTGGGCTATGGAGGGGGAAAGGGACCTACTGTCTACGCTCACGGAATCTTAATGTCTTTGGATTTCGCTTTAGGTAAGAAATGGGTTCTATAATTATGACTTAAATCGTGGAGTTAATTTCAGTGAGAAATAATCTTGATTTTTTTTTTCCCCTCCCTATTGCCTTAAGTCTTAAAAAATGTTGATGGCAAGGACTTTGCTCAGGAACCTGGTACTGAATGTATTCATTTATTCACCTTTTCCTGTAAGTGCTGGCAAAGTGACAAAGAAATCATCACCTTTTTGGGTCTGGTGGTGAGCTGGAGTCTTGTTGTTTTTGACTGAGTTGCCACCAGAGAAACAAGGTGCTAAGCCAGGGGCAATGGGTCAGCCATCAGTGAGAGTGACGACAGGCTTGTGGATCCCAAACTCTCATGAGTACTGGAGCTGTCATGCCCAAGGCCCTCCCCAGCAAGTTGACTCAGTAGGTCAGATGGGGTCCAGGAGCTGGCATCTGAATAGCACCACAAGTGACTCTCATGAAGAACATTCACACTGAAGCATAGTGCACATTAAGAGAATTGTCCTTGGATTTGGACAAGAGTCAAGTTTCCTCGTGAGAACCTCTCTAAGCTTTGGTTTCCCTCAGCATTAGCTGATGAGTGAATCCACCTCACAAACTTGTGGGAGTTAAATGAGAAAAAGTGGATGAAACACTTAAACTTTGTGCCTTGATAGTCTGTGAGGCTCAACAAAACTGAAGTCAACTATTCTTGAAGTAGCAATTTAGCTTTGGGGGTATAAGCACAGATACTGGAATGCAACGCATCTGGTCTCCCATCCCATGCCACCATTTACAAAGTGTGAGACCTTGGGGCACCTGAGCGGCTCAGTCAGTTAAGGGTCTGACTCTTGATTTCAGCTCAGGTGATAATCTCACGGTCGTGAGATCCAGCCCTGTGTTGGGCTCTGCAGTGAGTGTAGAGCCTGCTTAAGATTCATTCCCTCTCCCTCCCTCCCTCCCTCTCTCTCTCTCAATCTCTCTCTCTCTCTCTCTTCCCCACTTGCATGTGCTCTCTCTCTAAAAAACAAAACGAAACAAAGTGTGATACCTTGGTTTCTCACACTATTTTAAAAAAATGGGCCTGGGGGCGCCTGGGTGGCTCAGTCGGTTAAGCGTCCGACTTCAGCTCAGGTCACGATCTCACAGTCCATGAGTTCGAGCCCCGCGTCAGGCTCTGGGCTGATGGCTCAGAGCCTGGAGCCTGCTTCCGGTTCTGTGTCTCCCTCTCTCTCTGACCCACCCCCGTTCATGCTCTGTCTCTGTCTCAAAAATAAATAAACTTAAAAAAATAAATAAAAAAAAAATGGGTCTAACCCAGCTCCTCCATCAGGGACTTGTTAAGATGGAGACAACATGAGTCAAGAACTTAACACAATGCCTGGTATGATCATTAGTGCTGCTCCCCAAATATTTCTCCTCCTTCCCAGCACAGGATAGGATTGCACCTTCCCAATTTAAAGTTAAATATGACCATGTGACTTGCTTCGGCCAGTGGGATGTAAACAGAACTGATAGGTCACTTCTGGCAGAAGTTTTAAGAGATGCCGTACAATCGGCCACATCCTCTTTGCTCTGCTGGGAAGACTGTGGGGGCACAGGTCCCTTTGACAATCTGCATCCTGAGAGTCCATGTGGAGCAGAGGCTGCCCAATGATCCCAAAGGACGAGCACACTGAGCAAGGAGAAAACTTTTGTTTGGTTAAGCCACGGAGAATCTGAGGTCATTTGTAACTGCAGCACAACCTAGTCCTCCCTGCCTGATAAACCCTCTTGCTACACAGTAGCCTTTCAAATTATCAGCTGTGATTATTATAATTATTGTCCTTGAGTGGCTTACAACTCATGTAGAACAGAAGAATCAAGAAAAATGAAATGTTAGGGATGCCTGGGTGGTTTAGTCAGTTGGGTGTCCGACTTCAGCTCAGGTCATGATCTCGCGGTTCTTGAGTTTGAGCCCCACGTCAGACTCTGTCCTGAGAGCTCAGAGCCTGGAGCCTGCTTCAGATTCTGTGTCTCCCTCTTTCTGACTCTCCCTCACTCACACTCTGTCTCTTTCTCTCTCTCAAAAATAAACATTAAAAAAAAGAAAAATTAAATATTAAATTATAATTTTCACTGCCTATAACAAAGGCTAAATAAATGAAAATTTTCAATCTAGTACATATTCTAGAAAATAGTAAAGAGAATGAGACTGTGGCCTACAATCATAGAAAAGGTCTGGTTTATATTAAACCCACGTTTACTGAGACTTTAATTTTTGTTCTAGCTAAAGTAAAAAGTAGTTTAATTCCTGATGTGTCTTGTCATATACCCTAGACCTTGAGTTCTGGGAAGAATCTTGAATTGAATATTTAAGCAATTATAACAACCAGGGGCTCCCAAAGTGTTACCTGCTTTTATTAAATCTCAATTTCCAAGACAGATGTCTTCCCTTTTGGCTTTTCATTAAAGAAAAAAAAAAAAAAAAAAGGAAGGAAGTATAGCAAATAGCTATGGGATAAATTGGTGCCTGTCCTTTCTTACTAACGGCATTTCTTCCCTTGATTTCTCCCTGGTTTGAGGTGGTTGGTCTAGGCTCTTGTCTGCTGTCCAAGTTGCTAGCATTCTAAGGTCTAGGCAGTAGGACTGGAATGACTAGGCTGCCATGGGGAACCAGGGACCACAGCTTTCAGCACCATCACCAGGTACCCAGCCCAAGTGCCAGAGCACAGAGCCTCAGAGCAGAGTCAGGGCTGTGAGCCTAGGGCATGAGCCACAGCCACAGCCACAGAGTGAGGACACCACGCCTGCACAGAGACCTCTCCCTTATCCACGGGGCTGCCTCAGTTCCCCCTTACACCCAGATGCCATCTTCTGCAAGGGGTGGTGAGAGAAGAAAAAAAAAATCCCCCAAAGGAGTGTGAACTCAGAATTGATAAGCTGATGAGATAAAGTGAAAGAGACTTCCCCCCCACCCCGAGAATGGGAACTGCAGAGCAAGAGATCAGTTGTAGAAAACTAAAGTACTGGCGCTCGGTCAGTTAAACGTCTGACTCTTGATTTCAGCTCAAGTCATGATCTCACAGTCGTGGGATCAAATCCCTTGTCGGTCTGAATGTGGAGCCTGCTTGGTATTCTCTTTCTCCCTCTCTCTCTACCCATCCCCTGTTCACGCTCTCTCTTTCTCAAAATAAATAAGTAAACATTTAAAAAAAGAAAACTAGGGGCGCCTGGGTGGCTCAGTCGGTTAAGCGTCCGACTTCGGCTCAGGTCACGATCTCGCGGTCCGCGAGTTCGAGCCCCGCGTCGGGCTCTGGGCTGATGGCTCAGAGCCTGGAGCCTGCTTCCGGTTCTGTGTCTCCCTCTCTCTCTGCCCCTCCCCCGTTCATGCTGTGTCTCTGTCTCAAAAATAAATAAACGTTAAAAAAAAATTAAAGAAAAAGAAAACTAAAGCACTATTTTTCACACCTGGGTAAATTTTGACTCCACCATATCTTTATTTATAATCATATGCAGTGAAATTATGATGATTGTACACTACTCGCATTTGAACGAGGGTGAAAATACTAACCCTCCAGCAACGTGGCACCTTTCATGAAAGACCCTAAAACAGCATTCACGAATCCAGTAGTTGTCAAATTTAAAGCATGCATTAGAATCATCTGGAAGGCTTGTCCCAATACTGATTACTGGGTCAACACCCAGAGTTTCCCATTCAGCAGATCCGGAGTTGGGCGCTTAGAACCTGCACCTGTAACAAGTTCCCAGGTATGCTGATGCTGAAGGTCCATGGACCGCACTTTGATAACCAGTCCACTGATTTGTCTAAGTCCAGCATTCAGCTAGGTCTTCCTTCCTATGGTTTCTCAGTTGATACTACACACTGGCAGATGAAATACTGCATAACCCAGCTGGAACCACTGTGTTGTCACAGCCACCATCATCACTATCATCTTTATCTTCTCCATTGCCGTCAATGCCACTTACTGAGCATTTACTGGGAGCCGAGCCCCGTCCTAAGTACTTTATACAGCTGATCTCATTTAATCCTTACAAACTTAATCCCCACAAATACCATTCCTTTCATTTTCCAGGTGAAGGAACTGAGGCTTCAAGAAGTCAGGGAACTTATTCCAAGTTCTGGTCGTGCCAAGTGACACAGCTGTGTCTCACACTGGGCAGCCTGGACCCAGAGTCCAATTTCCAGCCACCGGTGCCACACTCTTTCTCTTGAATAATGGTCTTTATAATGGGGGTCACTGAGGGGGCCACAGAGTGTCAGAACAGATTTTAAAAACAATAACAGGGGCCTGGCTGGCTCTGTCTGGTAGAACATGGCGACTCTTGATCTCATGGTTGTGAGTTCAAGCCCCACATTGGGCATGGAGCCTACTTAAAAAAAAAAAAAAATACTGAATATAAAAAACTATTCTAGGTGTCCTTAAGCCACCACAGACACTGGGACCTTCCACCCGCCTTTTTCTAGATCATCTACACTTGCCACCATTTCACTTACTTTTATTTATTTATTTAATTTTTTTTTATTATTTATTTTTGAGAGAGAGAGAGAGAAAAAAAGAACAAGTGGGGGAGGGGCAGAGAGAGAGGGAGACAGAATCTGAAGCAGACTCCAGACTCTGAGCTGTCAGCACAGAGCCCAACGTGGGGCTCGAACCCACGAACTGGGAGACCATGACCTGAGCCAAAGTCAGAAACTTAACCAACTGAGCCACCCAGGTGCCCCAAATTTCACTTACTTTTCAAAACCCCTTCCTTTCTCCAAGCCCCAGAATTTCTATTCATTTTGCTGTCAGAGAGTTTAGCTCTCTCTGCTTTCTCCTCACTTTCTCAACCATCCTTGGTAGAGGGTGCGAGGGGGCACAGGGAGGGGTGCTTGCTTGAACACCTAATTAAATTGAATTGTACTAAACAAAAAGCCATCTCCTCTAGACAGAAATTATACCACCGTTTGTGAGCAGAGCAGCTGTCAGCAATTGTGTCTTAAATAGTGATTTAAATAGATTTGTTGATGTGCATAATGTATAAAAACTCACTTGCACAGAGAAGCAAGTCCAGTAATGGCGGGAGCAAGATGGACGTGAATAAGAAAGTCCATGTTAAGTCCACCTTCTGGGACCTGTGCTAAATCCGAAGGGTATTTATCACTGTCTCCCTTTCTGCCAGCCCCACGGCTGACTGATTTTTGAGTTGCCCCTGCCCATGTGGCAGGTGGCCTCAGCAGTGTGAGCAAACTTCAAACCCATACTTTAAAAGAATCCATCAGGGCATGAATTTCACATTAGTCAGCTGCCAAGACCGAGCTCCTCAGGTTTTCTCCGTAAGAATTCCCAGTCTGAGTGTCACGCAGGACAAAGTCCTCTTCCAAGTCCATCTGAGCAAGAGAACGTGTGTGTTCTTGTTCCCCAGACCTGACTCATTTCTGCTGCCTGGGGACCGGAGGGGGAAATCCTGAATGGAAACCCCACTGCTCCTCCCTTCTTCTCCTCCTCCCCCAGGGTCAAGGGCACATTCCAGCAGAGTGCAGCTTTGCCTAGGGTGAGGGAGGCAACCTTCCCAAGGGTCAGCTGGGGTGGGGGCAGGCTGGAGGGGGAGGAGGAAAAGGGGCGGAGGGAAGAGGAGGGAAGTGGAGGAGAGGGGAGCCACAGGGGAACAGCCAGGGTGGTCATTCTTAGTTTCTGGCTTCCAGGCAGAGCCTTTTGCACTCTCCAAGAGAGAACTGGAAAGCATTTGCTCTTATCTCACACCCTGGCACTCTCCCTCTTACACACATTCTCTTTCCTCTTTTCCTGAATGTAAAAGAAATACATGCTCACTGGGGGGAAAAAAATGAGGAAATCAAGATCCTCCCATCCAAAAATAACCAGTTATCAACTTTATGTATCTCCTCCCAGATATTTTTTCATGTATCTAAATACACAACTTTAAAAATAAAATTGCCCCATACCATAATGTACTGTTTCCTGCTTTTTTCCCACCTCATAATAAGTTCTGGATCTCTTTCAGTGTTTATCAGTGCGCATCTATGTCATTGTTCCTGGTGGTACATTATATGGTAGACTATTATAATTTATTTAATGGTGGCCTCTTGTTGAACTCAGCGCTGGAGGAGGATCCTCCTTCCTCCCCATCCTGCCTCCAGGCAAACTCTTTGAGCTAGTCTCTCCCCACAGCCTTACTGGCTCTCACTTTCCCCCCTGCCTTGGGGCTCTTGGGAAATCTTGGGTCTTTCTCCTGTGTCTCCCCCACTCCTTTTTTTTAAGTTTTTTTTTTTAATGTTTAAGTTTTGGGTTTTTTTGAGAGAGAGAGACAGAGTATGAGCCAGGGAAGTGGGCGCGCGCGCGCACACACACACACACACACACACACTCTCTCTCTCTCTCCGAAGCAGTCTCTAGGCTCTGAGTTGTCAGCACAGATACTGACTTGGAGCTTGAACTCACACATTGAGATCATGACCAGAGCTGAAGTCAGACGCTTAACCTCGTAACCACTGAGCCACCCAGGCTTCCCTTCCCAACTCCTTATAAGCTCCTTGTGGGTGGATCCATGACCTCTAGACATCTGAGATTCCTACAGCCTTTACAACACTGCCAGTGACTGACTGACTGCAGGATGGATGGACTGACACTTAAGTCACTTCTCTCCCATCAAGAGATCTCCTCCACCTGTGCTTTATTCACCTTCCCTCTCTCACACTCATTTTAAGTCCTTCTGTACCCCTCTTGCCCCCTCTTCAATTTTACTTCTGACACACATTCTAGAATTCTTTTTCGTTCTCTCCTTTTATTTCTTTTCCTCTGTCTCAGACAAAACACACACCCAAATCATACCCACATCCCCTTCCAATCCCCCCAAGACACACACCCTCTCAGACACATACTCCTAAAAGGAGCATCTACGACACATAAACGAGGGCCCTCTGTGTCCCTCCTCTGTTCTTCATCTCTCCTCAGTGAAGAAAAACCAGGCTGAGCAGACCTATTGACAGCCTGCCTGTCTGATTGCTATGCTGTTGAGGGCTGTTTCACCCAGACTCTAGAGCTCATGGAATTCCTCCAGCCCCTCAAGTACATTGAATTTGAGCTAAGAAAAGAAGAAAGGACAAAAAGCAATGTCATCCTGGGTCCTCATGGTGCTAATGGATATGGGAATTTCTGAGGCATGGAGTAACCCTTTCATGTCAATGAGCAGACCAGACAGCAAACCTGGTGACGGGGAATGTCTTCAGGGGCGTCAGGAAGATTTATAGGAAGCGTGGAAATTACGAGGAGTGATTTTGGAGTGCTTCTACTGGTTTTCAAATGAGCATTACTGTGCTTTATCTAGGTGGAAGGATTTGTCTGTATTTTGATTTGCCTCACCATTAATGATTTTCTAAGGAAAAACTTCAGAGCTTCTGAATCTTTCCAGATGTGTTGTTTGTTTTCTTGGCATTGCCCTCCAGCAGGAAAATGGCCAAGGAAGGGGCTTAGGTGAGGAGGGACTTATATTCATGGGGTGGGATGGAAGAAGGACACCCGGGTTCAAGTCCCACCTTTCTTAATATCCCAGTAACCCTACACAAGTCATTTACTTTGCACCCCAATTTCCCCATCTGTAAAATCAGAAAATCATTTTCAGCTCAATATTTCTGTGTGCATAATGACTTTTCCTTTGGTGGGCAGAGAAGAAATGAAAGTGAAGAGAACTTGTGAAACCCAAGAGACAGCATCCATTTCTCAGCCACATATAAAGCAAATGGCAAAAAGACAGTCTGGCCACTGGTGGGTGAATGCTGACTCATAATAAAACTCAGTATCAGAAAGACAAGAAATATTCCTGGGGAACTGTGATGAAGTCTGTAACCATTCCCTCGAGACTGTCTTCTCCTTTAAAATTTTTTTTAAATTTATTTATTTTTGAGAGAGAGAGAGAGAGAGAGAGACAGAGCGCAAGTGGGTAGGAGCAGAGAATGAGAGAGGGAGTCACAGAATCCGAAGCAGCCTCCAGGCTCTGAGCTGTCAGCACTGGGCCTGATGCAGGGCTGGAACTCACAAAGCATGAGATCATGACCTGAGTGGAAGTTGGAGGCTTAACCAACTGAGCCACCCAGGCGCCCCTGTCTTCTTCCTTTTTAAGTAATGGAACCTCACCCCCATCCAAACAAGCACATGGAGTTTTAGCTGGGCACCTGATCACCCAGCCAGAGCTAAAATTTGCCAGGGTCCCTTGCAGCCACTGAAGAATGCGAGCTAAAGGTCCATTGCACACAATGATATATGAGCCGTGGTGACTAGTGCAACTCCTACATCTCTACTTCCGAACCAGTAAAGTTCACTCAACTCTGGACTTCACATGAGAGAAAAAAACAAAAAACAAAGAAAACAAAAAAACTCCTTACTGCAGATTAACCTTTAGCCTGACCAACATGGAGGTCTTCAGATAAAGGTCAAAAAACTTAGGAAGTGATTAAAAATGCCATCAGGAAAAAAGAAACAGCAATGGGATTATACTGAATTGAAGGAAGACCGTCTAGAGAGACTGACAGGCCTGGGTTTGAATCCTGGCTCTGTTACTTACCAACTGAGTGACCTTGGACAGATAATTTCCCTTGACTCTGTTTCCCCATCTCAATAAAACAGGCAAATGCTATCTTGTTTAGGGTTATTGCAAAGACTTGAGGTCAAGATAGGGAAGTGCCTGTATGCTCAATAAATGGTAGTTGAGGTTATTATTCAAAAGGCATCCTTATAAGAGCCAAGCAAAGAGGGCATATGCGTTGAACTCTAAGGAGGAAAGGCTTTTTATTATTTTCATTTGTGGGCCAATAGCTCTCAGCTTCGGGGTTGCCAGTATTCCCAAGTGTCGCCTAATGTGAGAGAGACGGCAGTTAGCAAAATGATTAAAAGCCCAAAGGGGACCTGGAAAAAGAAATACCGTAACATAAAGTGCCACTTTTGTGGGGCTGGGATCAGGAGACATTTCTTTCTGGTCCTAGAACCAAGAATTGTGCCTAAAAGGCACTGTAAATTGTGTAGCTGATCAAGTCTTACTCCCAGCCCTGACTGCTAGAAAACTGGAAGCCAAACATGTGGCTTTCCATCTAATAACAAACAGGCTGGGAAGACAGGCCCTTTTGTATTTGCCTAACTCCTGACTTCATTTGCTCTCTGTAGCCTGGCTTATTATTTCTCTCTCTTGCTTTTTCCAATTTGTGTTCTCTTGTGGTATTTTATGAATTCCTAGAAGACCTGTAAAGTTTTCCTTGGAACAAAGAGTGAACGGATGGATGGATACAAGAGTGAATTAATGACTAGAATCTCAAATTAGGAGAGGATCTTAGAAACCATGTAATTCAATTCAGGTGTTTCCTCTGTAACATCTTAACAGATGGTCAGTCCAAGTGCCTCATCTTGATTTTGCAGTGATTAGAAGTTCACCACCTGATAAGATAACCCACTCCAGTTTTATTAGAATATCACGGTTTATGGAGAGTTGACATCTGCTTCCAAATAGGAAGTAAAATTAATATTCATAGCAAGAGGATGTAAATTTTTTAGTAAGAAAAAGGCAACAGAAGGACAGTAAGGGTATAAGAACAAAATGAAATGATGTTAGTATTTATTCTCAGTGAACCCATATTAGCTTTAATTTCTAAATACTCATAAACCATCTGTGTTTGTGATTTTGCCAGTAGGCTTAACTAGTTCTGTTTTGTAAATAAAAATGAGATGTATGCCAAGGAAGTGAAAAGATGACCCACGGAGTGGAAGAAAATATTTGCACATCATGTACCTGCTCAGGGATCTGTATCTAGAATACATAAGGAAATTTAAAACTTTACAATGAGGGGCGCCTGGGTGGCTCAGTCGGTTGGGTGGCCATCTACAGCACAGGTCATGATCTCGCGGTCTGAGAGTTCGAGCCCTGCATTGGGCTCTGTGCTGACAGCTCAGAGCCTGGAGCCTGCTTCCGATTCTGGGTCTCCCTCTCTCTCTGCCCTTTCCCTGCTTGCTCTCTGTTTCTCTCTCTCTCTCAAAAATAATAAACATTAAAAATTTTTTTTAAAAACTTAACAATGAAAAGATGCATAACCCAATTTAAAAATTGAGAAAGGATCTCAATGACATTTCTCCAAAGAAGATCTACAAATGGCCAATAAGCACATAAAAGGATGTTCAATATCATTAGCCCTTAGGGAAATGCAAATTAAGCCCACAATCAGATACCGCTTCACAACCACTAGGATGGTTGTCATAAAAAAGATTAGACAATAACAAGTGTTGACACGGAGGTAAAGAGGAATCCTTATATTCTAACTACTGAGAAACGTAAAATGGTGCAGCCCCTTTGAAAAAGTTTGGCAAGTCCTTAAAAGGTTAAACATAGATTTATCATATGACCCAGCAATTCTACGTCAAGGTGTATACCCAGAACATATGTCCACGCTCAAAAAAACAAAAACAGAAAAACTCTGACACAAATGCTCATAGCAGCATTATTCATAATTGTGGAAACAACCCAAATGTCCATCAACTGATAAATGGATAAGTAAAATGAGGTATATTTACACAATGAAATGTTATTCAGCAATAAAAAGGATGAGGTATAAAACCATACAGCATGGATGAACCCTAAAAACTTGAAACTAAGTGAAAAAAGCCAATCACAAGAAACTACATAATACAGGATCCCATCTGTATGCAATGCTCTCAATGGGCAAACACACAGACCGAGAGTAGGTGAGTGGCGTCCGGGACTTAGGGGTGGAGGTGCAAGTGTAGCTGCACCTGTAGGGAGTGACTGCTCATGGGTAGGGGATTTCTTTAGAGAGTGAGGAAAATGTAAAAACATTGTGGTGAGGGGCGCCCGGGTAGCTCAGTCGGTTAAGCGTCCAACTTTAGCTCAGGTCATGCTCTCCCAGTTTGTGAGCCCCAGCCCCAAGTCGGGCTCTGTGCTCACCGCTCAGAGCCTGGAGCCTGCTTTGGATGCTGTGTCTCCTTCTCTCTCTGCCCCTCCCCCACTTGTGTTCTATCTCTCAAAAATAAATAAATGTAGAAAAAAAAAATTTAAAAACCGATTGCAGTGATAATGGTGCAATTTTGTGAATATACTAAAAACCATGGACTCCTACATTTTAAGTAGGTGAGTTGTAGGTGAATAATGTCTCAACAAAGATGTTATTTTCAAAATGGGGCGGAGATGTTGAATCGATCGTTGCTCTTGGTTGCAGACAAATAAATCTATTAATGGTTTCAGGAGAAAAGGCGATGTATTAATGTTATTAGGAATCTCATAGTCTCCCCAGGAGGGTCAGGATGTCAGTCTCCAAACCATACCTTGGGGATTCCTCCAGTGTAAGCCACCATTCACCATAGAGTCTACGCAGAGCTTGCACTGATGAGGTTAGGAACCGATGTTAGTTTCCCCTCGCTGTTACTTGCCAAGATCTGGGCATCTTTTTCACTGAGGTTTACACATAGCTTTCTCATGATGGTCTCCCCTGAAAAGAAGTCTAGAGGAAGGCCATCTGATTGGCTGAGCCTAGGTCACATCTAAGCTGCAGTAGAAGCCTGCAAAATGACTTCTGGTTTGTCTTAAGGGGCAGGTTTATATAATGTGAGAAATATTCCAAGAAAAGGAGGAGATTTCTATCTTCTTTTCTTGCTTTCCATTGGACTGGGTGGCTTTTCTTCTGCAGGTTTAAAGGTTATGGATTTTATTTTTGTAATGATGACTGCTGTTAACACCGTTTTGTTGTTTTCTTTATATCATAGTATGCTGCCTACACCTTATGCACATCTACTCTCTTCATTCATTGGCTTCACCTTGGTAGCTTGAAATCTATCATGATGGGAGTATTTACGCCATGAAAACTGTCAAATGTTACAAATCACTTCCTCTGCCCCCACCAAGAACCAGTAGTTAAGCATTTACTACCATGCAACTGTCTTTATCCCTATTGATATCTAAATTGTCACTCTAACGAGACAGTAGTTTAGTACAGTCCTATCCATGGAACTATGCTGGTCTTCCAGCTGTGTATTATCAGCCTGCAATAAATACAGAAATTTAGAGTAATTTATAGCAATTTGAAATTGCTGTGACATCCACATGTGTAATTTTTCTATTTCACAAAAGCATCAGTCTAAGATTGGTCCATAACCACAGATTGTTTGAGCTGCTTTAGTCTACTTTCATGGTTCTTTGTTCTACACCTCTCTGTTCACACAACAGGAACTTTCCCAGGCATGGAAAGTCCCATTATCTAATATAGATGGATTCTTCACCAGCTTCTTACCTTCTGGCCTTTGAAAATTGATTCTGATGTCTTTGCTCGGGTTCTGCTGTTCTGACTTCTCCTTAGCAGCCTCCTGTCCCAGCTGAGGGACTAAAAGATTATCGGAGTTTAAAACAAACAAACCCACCTGGATTACAACATAGCTCTTCCTCTTTTCCCCTTCCCGTACATAAAACCAATTAGTATATGTACAAACTCAGTTGTCTTTGGGTGATGAGACCGTAGGTAGAAGTGTGTTCTTTTGCGTATCTGAATTTCCTGTATTTTCTACAATGACTGTATACTTTGCTATAAGGAGAAAAGTCCATGCCTTCCATCTCCAGGGTTTCATGGACTTTCCGTGGATTTTCCTACTTATTCCCTTGTTCCCTTCGGAGGAAATGCTGAATGAACTTCAGCATTGCACACATCATTCCTGGAAAGTATTAGGACGCTGTCATAGAACTGTCGTCTTGACACTCTCAGATATTAAGTCCATGTCAGAACTGTCTGCAAACACCTACTTTCCAGGTGGAGTTGTGCTCTGTCTTCCCCAATTTCCTACCAAATCCTGTATTTCCTGCATTTACTGAGAAATTATTCTGACTTTGGTCTTCTGGAACATCATTGCTAATATTCCCCCAAAGTGGGTATGATACCTGCACTAAACCCTGAGTTCTCCATATATAAGGCAGGGATCTTACTGGGCTTATCACAAGCATTTTGAACACAAGGATTTGTGAGAACTATTTTGGTTTGCAGTCAAATTTTAAGCATTGCAAGACAGTAATACATGGCTTGCATTTCTATAAAAAATTTTTTTTACATCCAAAGGATTTTAACACTTACAATATCATCTCATCCTTTTCTCAAGTAAGATCCTTGAAGTAATGATAATTAGAGAGGTTTAAATTAAGCCCACAGTGTGGTAAAATTTTTACCTATAAATTTTGATAGATTTATTTAATGCTATTATCCAATCCTGAAAAATTATGGGGAAATTGGTACTCTCATATACTACTTATAGGAGCATGAATTGGTATAATCTTTCTGGAGGGCAATTTATTTCTCTGTATCAAAAGTATAAAAAATGCATGTGCAGAACTTCTTGCTAGGGCAGACAGAAGATGTAGGCAAATTCTTTTGCCCCCCCCCACTATAAAATTGGACAAAATTGTTAAAAAAATGATAGCTTCAGAACTGTGGAAATTGAGCAAAGGAAAACACAAAATTGAAACCTATTTACTCATGAGAAACTGCTAAACTTCGGTTAAGAATCAGTCTTACAGAAAGAGTCTATGGCATTCTTGCCTGGAACTACTCCCATCCCTCCACCTAACTCGTGGCACAGAGGTGCTTTCAGGGCAGGGCAATCTGTGAATAGCAGTAGCTTTGCTATTGGAGGGGTCTTGACTTGGAGTGGATGCAGGAAAACCCGTGCCCAGCAGTATTGTCAATAAAAGTAAGAAACTTGGTAGAAAACAAACAGGGAAAATCCACAGTTATGAGAGTTTGAAGTCACACTGCTGGTTGGGGTGAGTGGCAGAACGGAGGAGTAGCCAGAAATTTAATACGGAGATACTGGACATGAGAGAGTCATAGGAGCTAGGTGAGTAGTCCATGAATGTCTATCTACTTAGGAGCCTGCATGCTTTAATCTGTAGGCCTGAAGAGTTCAACAACCCCTATGTAGGATGGATAAACACAAAGACAGTCTAACCTAGACACTTAATAGTCAAAGCTATCGAATGCCAAAAACAGAAACAAAACCTTAAAAGCAGCAAGAGGGAAATTACACCACCTATGGGAAAACACCATTTGATTAATGGCTAACTTCTTTTCAGAAACAACAAAGGGCAGGGGCGCCCCTATTAGGCATCTGAAATGGTGTATAAGTGCTGTGCTTAGAATAAACATAATTAGGAGTTTGGAGGAAGGTTGTGGAGATAACCATGAGTTTTATTAGGGATTATTCAGCTGAAGGTAATTAAAAACAGATGATCAGAGAGAGAGAGAAGTTCATTTTCTTGGTTCCTCAGAAATCTGGCATAATCGTCATGACACAATAGATGCTGAGATGAGTGTCCTGGAAGGCTGAGGACTTAAGCCTTCAGTCGATGATCCACAGGATAAAATCATTAAAATGGGAAACTAAGGTACCTTTGGTGGCTCAGTTGGCTAAGCATCAGACTCGTGATTTCAGCTCAGGTCATGATTTCATGGTTCACAGGATCAAGCCCCGAGTTGGGCTTCATACTGACAGCCTGCTTGGGATTCTCTCTCTGCCCCTTCCCCTGTTTACACACACTCTCTCTCTCTCAAAATAAATAAATAAACTTAAAAAAAAAAAAAAGAAACAAACAACAAAGGGCAACAGGGAGGGGAATGGCACATTCAAAGTGCTGAAAGAATAAACTGCTGAAAAAGAGTTCTATATCCAGCAAAGCTATCCTTCAAAACTGAAGGGGGAAATAATGATGCTTGCAAATAAACAAAGATTGAAGGAGTGTGTTGCTAGGAGACCTGTCCTAGAAGAAATGCTGAAGTCCATTAGGCTCACAGAGAAGGGCACCAGGTGATAACATGAATGACAGAAAGAAGTCAATGGTAAGCATGTGGGTAAATAGAAAAGACTGTATAAACATATTTTGTCTCTTCTCTTCCCTTAATGTCTTTAAAAGACAGAAGATTATATAAAGCAATAATCATAACACTGTATTATCTGGTTTACAATATATGTAGATGCAGTACATATGACAATGGCACAAATAAGGGCTAATAAAACGAAGATATATTTGAGCAAAGTTGCTATGTTTCACTCAAATTAAATCAGGAATAACCTCAATTAAAATGTGATAAGTTAAGATACATGATTGTAATTCCTAAAGCAATCACTAAGAAAACAGCTAAAAATATAGTTATAAAACATGATCTCGTTAGGGAAATACAAATCAAAACCACAATGAGATACTGCTTCACACCCACTAGGGTGGTTATAATAAAAAAAAAAAAAAAAAGAAAGAAAGAAAGAAAGAAAGAAAATAGTAAGTGTTGGTACAGATTGAAAAATTGGAACTCTCATAAATTCCAGGTGAGGGTGTAAAAAGGTACAAATGCTGTGGAAAGCAGTTTGGTGGTTCCTCAAGAAGTTAAACAGAATTATCATAGAACACATCAATTTCACTGCTAGGTACATACACAAAAGGTATATCCTCAAACAGGGATTCAAAGAGATACTTGTACACAAACGCTAACAGCAGCACTATTTGCAATTGTCCTAGGATGGAAACAACCCATATGTCCATCAATGATTGATGGATAAACAAAATGTGATGTGTATATACAGTGTATTACTCAGCCTTAAGAAGGAATGAAGTACTTGTACATACTATAACGCAGATCAATCTAGAAAACATGTGAAGTGAACGAAGTCAAGTACAAAAGGTCACATCTTGTATGATTCCATTTATATGGAAGACAGAAGAGGTAAATCCACAGAGTAAATGGTTGTCAGAGCCCAGGGTTTGGAGGGGGAAAGGGGGAATGACTGCTTAATGGGCATGGGGTTTTCTTTTAGGTGTTATGTTTAAAAGTAAATGGAATTGGTGGTTGTACAACAACGTGAATATACTAAATGACACCTAACTGTACACTCTAAAATGGTTGATTTTATATTATTTAATTTTGCCTCAGTTGAAAAAAATATAAATCCTACATGTAGAAAATCCTAAGAAATCTGGGCTTTCTGGATGGCTCATGTGGTTAAGCGTCCAACTTCAGCTCAGATCATGATCTCACTGTTCCTGAGTTCGAGCCCCGTGTGGGGCTCTGTGCTGACAGCTCAGAGCCTGGAGCCCGCTTCAGAGTGTGTGTCTGCCCCTCCGCCACTCACACTCGGTCTCTCTCTCTCTCTCAAAAATAAATAAACATTAAAAAAAAAAAAAAAAAGGGAAATCCTAAGAAATCTACCAACATTTTTTAAAAACCCCACTACAAGTAATATATGATTTTAGCAAGTTTGCAGGAAATAAAATCAAACGCAAAAACCAACTGTATTTCTGTATACGGAAGCAAACAATTCAAACATGAAACTAAGAAAACAACTCCATGGGGCACCAGTCTGGCTCAGTCAGTTGAGCATTCAACTTCAGCTCAGGTCATGAGCTCATGGTTCCTGAGTTTGAGCCCTGTGTCAGGTTCACTGTTGTGAGTGCAAATCCCACTTCGGATTGGATCCTTTGTCCCCCTCTTTCTGCCCCTCCCCTGCTTGCACTCTCTCAAAAATAAATAAGCATTAAAGAAAAGAAAATTGAGGCGTCTGAGTGGCTCAGTCGGTTAAGCAGTCAAGCATCCGACTTCATCTCAGGTCATGATCCCGCGGTTCCCGTGTTGGAGCCCCATGTGA
Source organism: Neofelis nebulosa (assembly GCF_028018385.1). Taxonomy (NCBI): domain Eukaryota; kingdom Metazoa; phylum Chordata; class Mammalia; order Carnivora; family Felidae; genus Neofelis; species Neofelis nebulosa. The sequence continues at coordinate 15,447,070 of NC_080789.1, forward strand.
GGCTCTGTGCTGACAGGTCCGAGCCTGGAGCCTGCTTTGGATTCTCTGTCTCCCTCTTTCTCTGCTCCTCCCCCACTCTGACTCTGTCTCTCTCAAAAATAAATAAACATTAAAAAATTTTTAACAAAAAAAGAGAAAAGAACTCCATTGGGGCGCCTAGGTGGCCCAGTAGATTAAGTGTCTGACCGAGCCCCACATCAGACTCTGCGCTGACAGCACAGAGCCTGCTTGGGATTCTCTCTCTCTCTCTCTCTCTCTCTCTCTCTCTCTCTCTCTCTCCTCCCCTGCTCATGTGCACTCATGCTCTCTCTCTCTCTCAAAATAAATAAATAAACTTAAAAAAAGAAAGAAAGAAAACAACTCCATTAACCACACCATCAAGAACAAAACACCGAAAGACAATGAAAAGGTAAGCTATAGACTGAGACCAAAAATATCTGCAAATCCCATATCTGATAAAGGTCTTGTATCCAGAATACATAAATAACTCCTGCAACTCTAAAAAAAAACCCCTGAAAACTGGCAAAATATTCAAACAGGCATATTACAAAGGAGATATACAAATGGCTGATATGCATCTGAAAAGATGTTCAACATCGCTAATAATTATGAAAATGCAAACTAAGACTCTAGTGAGATGCCACTACACATCCCTAGACTAGCTACAATCCAAAAGATTGGTAATATCAAGTGTTGGCAAGGATGTGAAGAAACCAACGCCCTCATACATTGCTGATAGGAATGTAAGATGGTACAGCCACTGTGGAAAACAATGTGTAGTTTCTTATAAAGTTACAAACAAACTTATCTTACAGCCTAGTAATTCCATAGTTAGGTATTTACTGGAGATATGGAACATATGCCCATGTCCACACAAAGACTTGTACGTGAATATTCAGAGCAACATTTTTCACAGTAGTCAAAAAGTTGAGACAACTCAAATGTCCATCAACTGGCAAATGGAGAAACAAATTGTGGGGTATCCATACAATGGGATATATTCGGCAATAAAAAGGAATGAAGTAACTGATATATGCTACTAGATGAGCCTCAAAAACATTATCCTAAATGAAAGGCAGCCAGACACAAAAATCTAAATATTGTTTGATTCCACTTATATGAAATTTCCAGAAAGGGCAAATCCATAGAACAAATCAGTATTTGCCTGGAGTTGGAATAGGAGTGAGGATTGTCTGAAAATTTGGCATGAAGGAACTTTTGGGGGGGTTGACAGAAACATTTCAAAACTGAATCATGGTGGTGATTGTATGACTCTATAAATTTACTTAAAAACCATTGAATTGTACCCTTTTGGTATATTTTACGGTATGTAAGTTATACCTCAATAAAGCTGTTTAAAAGCTATGTATATTTTAGTCAGTAATTCCTCTTCAACTTACTTTTACAATCATAACCATTGACGTGATCAAAGCCTTAGCCCTAAGGATGTTTATCACAGCCTCAATTATAAATAGTAAACAATTTGAAGTAAATTACACGGTTCAACACTCAACAGTGATTAAATAGAATGTGGTATAGCTTTACAGCTATAATGCTATACAGTAATACAATATTATACGTTTTTAAAAAGTATGGAAATACATTTGTTAACAATAAAAGATACTCAAGACATTCTGTTAAGCCAAAAAAAAAAAAATGAGATCATAAAACAGTATGGGATGATTTCATTTAAAAAATAAACACAAGCAGAAGCATACAAAAAATAAAATAGGAGCACCTGGGTGGCTCAGTTCGCTGAGCGTCTGATTCTTGATTTCGGCTCAGGTCATGATCTTACGGTTGTGAGACTGAGTCCCATGTTGGGCTCTACACTGAGTGTGGAGCCTACTTAAGATTCTCTCTCTCTGCCTCTGCCCCTTCCCCCCATTTGTGCACTCTCTGTCTCTCTTAAAACTAATGATAAATAGATAAAATAAAATAAATATAAAATGAATGCAAATACATGCCTGCGTGGAAATAAGTCTGGAAGGGTTACACTAAAATTATATCTGGATGACAGGATTCTGAGTGACTTTTCTAGTTCTTTTTTGTCTTTGCTTACCTGCATCTTATAATTTTATACAATACGAGTATTTATGAAACAAGAACGAAGTAAGATTTAAAGGAAAGCTCTGCAAAGTAGGGATGGCCAATCAGTACAGCAAATAAGCGCAATAAATTGCCCACATAGGTCTCCTGGTTCACCACCTCAACAAGTGAACTGCCTCATAAAAATCCCTTCCATTATACCATCTATATCATTAATTATTACACTTCATACTTGTCTAATATTTTGTAGGTCACAGCATGCTTTCATGACATGTCACACTCCATAATTCCTTCTGTCCTTACAATAACGCCATAAGCAATGAGGAAGAGTATACATGCATGTGCACATATAAATAAAATAATTAATATAATATATGCCAGTATGTATATATTACATGTATATACTAATAATTAGTATGTACTTATAGTATATACATGTAGTATATATTATACTATATACGTGTAGTATATAGTATAATTAATACGTATTTATATATACATATACATTTTTCATTTAGTCCTTATAACAAACTCTGAGGTAGGTATAATTATTCCCATTGTGTAGCTTGGAAAGAAAACTGGGTCACTGTTAAGGGGCTGGCAAAGTTACATTATTATCCCCACTTCAGAGATTGGAAAACAAGAACTGAGCTTCAGAGAGGTTGACGTATGGCAAAATCACACAGCCAGAAAGATAGAGAACCAGGACTTAACCTTTCCATAAGAAGTGATCACCATTATGAGGTCCTGCCCGGAATCTTCTGTATTGTTTGAATGCTGACCTTCTTTGAAAGTGGGAAAATAACAGGCGTCGGCACAAACGGATTTATTTTAGTGCCAGTAGCAAGTAACAAAAGTTGAAAGAAATGGTGGATCCTTTCCAACCGGTTGTCCAGTAGGTGTTTGGCCTACTTTCTCTCTTCGTGGAGTTTGGGTCTTTAAAAAGGTGATTTTCTTTCTTCAGATTTAGACCTTCATTTGGATTTGAGTAAGCACAAGCCACAGTGTTCTGCTCATATAAAGGGCTTAATACAAATGGGTCAAGTCAGTTTGGTGATGGATTTTTTTTTTTTTTTAACATTTTTTATTTATTTTTGGGACAGAGAGAGACAGAGCATGAACGGGGGAGGGGCAGAGAGAGAGGGAGACACAGAATCGGAAACAGGCTCCAGGCTCCGAGCCATCAGCCCAGAGCCTGACGCGGGGCTCGAACTCACGGACCGCGAGATCGTGACCTGGCTGAAGTCGGACGCTTAACCGACTGCGCCACCCAGGCGCCCCAGTTTGGTGATGGATTTAAGGCAAGAACTGCAATGTTAAACATAACAAATGGAAAAGCACATTCTTTTTGGAAGCCGATGCTCCGAATATTAAAACACATGTTTGAGTGGATTCAACATCTTATAATGCCTTTTAGGAACCAGGCACTATAAATATGTGCATGTAGTGTTGTGAGCAGTCAGGAGAAGTGAGAACAGGTAGTAGTTGCTCATGAATCCAGGGTTGTTTTTACAGCCGCCAACACTCAGGAATAATAATATCTATTTTTATGGAGTGCTTACTGTGTGGCAGGCATTGGGCTTAGTGCTTTCTCTGCAGGATCTTACAAAATTTTCCTTCCAACAACCCCATGAGGAAGGTACCGTTTTTAAAATTTTTTTAACGTTTATTTATGTTTGAGAGACAGAGCACAAGCAGGGGAATGGCAGAGAGAGAAGGCGACACAGAATCAGAAGCAGGCTCCAGGCTCTGAGCTGTCAGCACAGAGCCCGACGCACGGCTCAAACTCCCAAACCAGGGGATCATGACCTGAGCCAAAGTCAGATGCTTAACTGATTAAGCCACCCAGGTACTCCCAGGAAGGTACCATTTTTATTCTCTTTTTATGAGGACACTGAGGCTTAGCTACAGTAGCAACTTACTCAAGGCCACATGGCTAATACTTGGCATAGATAGAACTCAAAGCCAGATCTGTTGGACTCTTAATTTGGACTGTGCTCTAAAGTAGACTCTTATTCATTGGACCTTATACTGCCCTCTCTGAGAATAGCAGTCACAGGTACCCCTCCTCTTTGCATCAACTAGGTGTATTCTCAGAATGTTCCTGAAGACCTCTAAAGTAGTAAGAAATACCACATTCGTACATTATACCAATTTTAACAAAAGTCTCTAAGCACGAGGGAGATAACTACATCCTGAAGTTGGAAATTTTAATTGGCTGGTAAGGAATAGAATGAGAGATAGTTAAAATTTTTAAATGTTTATTCATTTTTGAGAGACAGAGAGAGACAGAGGGACAGATTGAGAGGGAGACACAGAATCCGTAGAAGGCTTCAGGCTCTGAGCTCCAGGCTGTCAGCACAAAGCCCAAAGCTGGGCTTGAACCCACAGACCATGAGATCATGACCTCAGCTGAAGTCAAATGCCCAACCAACTGAGCCACCCAGGCACCCCTAATGAGAAATACTTAAAGTCCATTAATTCATTCAGCTCAGATTTCCAGGTGACTATGGAGGTGACAGGCCTTTTTTTGAAGCCCAGAGTATCTGGATTTGACTGTACACAGTCCTGACTTCAAGGAGCTCATGTGTAGTAGTAGATATTTGAGCACCGAAAACTAACTGTCACGCTGTATTAGAGGTGTTATAGTGACATCAGCGTAGTGTTTTATATTTTTAACCTCTAACAAATGTAGGCACTGATCAACCAGGAAGTTTGGACCCCACCTGTAGACTACTGGTGTGACTGTGAACTCCTTCTAGGAAATGTCAGCTTTGAAAAGTGATGTATGGAAGAGAGGGAACGCCTAAAGCAAGGTAGTAGTCAATGATTCAAATAGAAAAATGAGTTGTATTTCACTAGGTTAAGAAAAGCCAAAAGGGCATTCTACAAAAGAACAGTATGAACAAAAGAAAGGCAAGGAGGCCAGAAGGTGCCTGACCAATGGGCCAGGGATGCTAGGAAGTGGGTGCCTAATGGGGAGAGTAGGAAACACACTGGGAAAGGCTGTCAGAGCAACATTCTGAAGGGCCTTGAATGTCACGGTGAATAATTTGACCTTCCTTTGCAGGGCTGGCAATGTGGAGCCTTCACAGTATTTTTGAGCAGGAAAATGATACAAATATAAACTGGTAAGAATCATTAGAAATGTCTTAGTCCATCTTCCTTAAAAATGCAGGTGTCTGTCTCTGAGAATTGATCAGCCAACTGCTCTATGAATATGTTCCAGAATAAGCAACTTATCCTTCTTAAAGTAGTCTGTTTCTTTGCCAGGGGAAATACTTTCTCAAATGCTTTTTTAAGGAAGATACACTTTGTTTATGGTATTGAATGAATGAATGGATGAATGGATTTTGCTATACTGTCTCTGCAGAATGAAATACACAATAACTCTCCATTGTTTCCAACGTTTGTAGTTAAATTTGTTCAGTAATCTCCTTTGTGACCTAAGATTCCCAGCCCCCTCCACTATTTTGATTGCTCTCCTTCTGAATATAGTACTTTAAAAAGTTTTTAAGTTTATTTATCTTGAGAGAGAGGAAAAGCACGAATCAGTGAGGGGCAGAGAGAAAGGAGAGAGAGAATCCCAAGCAAACTCCACCCTGTCAGCAAGAAGCCTGACGTGGTGCTCGAACTCACCAACGGTGAGATCATAACCTGAGCCAAAGTCAGAGTTTCAACCAACGGAACCACCTTAGTGCCCCCTGAATATAGTACTTTTAATTTATTATATCCCTGTGATGTCCAAGGCTAGACAACAGACATCCCATACAATCTATCTAGGACATTCCTGTTCTTCCTCTGGAAACTCTCCTTCAGCCTCAGTTTTTGTTAATCACTACTTTTTTAAGCCTTTAAGATTTGCTTACTTCAAGATTAATACAATGCTCATTATAAAATAAGTCAGGTAATACAGTGTATATAAAGTGAAAATATAGTCCTCTCTTCCTCCTAGTTCCACTGCTGAAAAATAACTACCATGAGCTTTTTTACGTGTCTTTCTAGCCTTTATCCATATACTAACACAATGTGATTATTCCATTATTAGAATTTAATTCAGATTTTTAACATCTGGCTGACCTTTGTCTCTGCAAGCTCATCCAGAGATTGGGGTCAGCCAAACCTCATCTGTCCCACGTTGGGGAACTTTGCTGGTTCTGTGACTAGAAGCAGTGCTTTATTACTACTATTTGTTGGATTTCATCACGCTGGTTTGGGCCCATTGTTCCAACATGTAGCAGTCTGATTCTTTGCTTTATATCACCCATAGACTTAATAAATGATCTCAGCAGGGGAGCCCTGTTGGCCCATCCCTATTTAAAATCCTTTGGTGTCTTCCCACAAAAACTCTGAGCTTCCATTTCCTCATCTGTAAAGGTAAGGAGAATGATCTGATGGTCTTTGAGATTCCTCTCTGCTTTAGAAGTCTTTGGAACTGTTGGAGGTGTGACATGTCCTGCTAAGTAAGCCTCCTTCTAGCAGTAGCCAATGCTTGATGACCGAGGGAAGTCCATGTTTCCAAAACATATTATAGAAGGTGAAGACAATTATCCTGGGAAGCTAATCAAGGACAAAGCAAACAGCTTTGAGGAAATTATCCAGGCTTCAGTTTTGAAAGATGGGACACCGTAAGGTCAACAGGATATGAAAACATTTGCAGCAATTCTAAAAAGAGGGACCTAGCTTAGTACTGTTTCCAAGTTTAAGTGCTGGATACATTTTTTTTCTGGAGGGGGGGTTTGAGCTTTTAAAAAAAAATATCAAACCTGTGTGTTATAACTGTGGCTCTGGCTTCCACAAAGGTCAACTGGAAGTTAGTAACTTCTGAAGGTGACTTAATTGCTTGGCTAGGCAATTCTTTTGGATGGGAATCTTTGCCTAACCAGCCTTGTGAGACTTTTCTTGAAATGGAATTTAGTTCTACCTCAAAAACCTTGTCCTCACTTAACCCTGGGGGAAAAAAGGGAGCCCCGCAAAGCAGGGCAAGGAGAGCCTTGAAGTGTAATTAATGTATGAGTACACTTTAATTATTTGGCTGAAATACATTATGGGAATAATTTTCATTTTTTAAATGATTTAATTTTTCCTCTTCTAATGTAAAGGATTTAGCAGTTCCTAATTTTTTTTTTTTTTTCTCAAGGGCATATTTGCAGGATTCTGTTATGACCAGAAACCATTGTTCTTCCCTCCACGCCACATACCACAGTAGGGAATATTGCTGCACTTGGCCTTGACTGATTTTAGGGAACAGAAGTACAGAAGGGCTTTTAGGAATAGGGGAGGTGGTAGAAAGGGAAATCCATTGCATAAGTCACCAAGATGATTAGAATTAAGTGAAGCTACCAGAACAGAAGGTGTCCAAGCATCATTTGGCAAGAGCAAGGATTCTGGAGCCAGACTGCTGAGTTCAAATCACCCACAAATGTAGGGCCAACTAATCTTTGACAAAGCAGGAAAGAGTATCTAATGGAAAAAAGTCTCTTTAGCAAATGGTGCTGGGAAAACTGGATAGCAACATATAGAAGAATGAAACTGGACAACTTTCTTACACCATACAGAAAAATAAATTCAAAATGGATGAAAGACCTAAATACGAGACAGGAAACCATCAAAACCCTACAGGAGAAAATAGGCAATTTCCTCTTTGACCTCAGCCACAGCAACTTCTTGCTCGACACGTCTCCAAAGGCAAGAGAAATTAAAGCAAAAATGAACTATTGGGACCTCATCAAGATAAAGAAACAATTAATGAAACTAAAAGACAACCGACAGAATGGGAGAAGATATTTGCAAATGACATATCGGATAAAGGGTTAGTATCCCAAATCTATAAAGAACTTATCAAACTCAACACCCAAAAATCAAATAATCCAGTGACGAAATGGGAAGAAGACATGAATAGACACTTTTCCAAAGAAGACATTTAGATGGCCAACAGACACATGGAAAGATGCCTAACATTGCTCATATCAGGGAAATAGAATCAAAACCGCAATGACATATCTCCTCACACCTGTCAAAATGGCTAAAAACAAAAACACAAGAAACAAGTTTGGCAAGGATGTGAAAAAATGGGAGCCCTCTTGAGCTGTTGGTGGGAATGCAACCTGGTACAGCCACTCTGGAAAATAGTGTGGAGGTTCCTCAAAAAATTAAAAATAGAACTATCCTGCAACCCAGCAATAGCACTACTAGGAATGTATCCAAAGGATACAGGAGTGCTGATTCATAGGGGCACATGTACCCCAATGTTTATAGCAGTGCTATCAACAACAGCCAGATTATGGAAAAAGCCCAAATGCCCATCAACTGATGAATGGATAGAGAAGATGTGGTTTCTATATATAATGGAATACTACTTGGCAGTGAGAAAGAATGAAATCTTGCCATTTGCAACAATGTGGATGAAACTCGAGGGTATTATGCTAAGTGAAATAAGTCAGTCAGAGAAAGACAGATATCATATGTATCATATGTTTTCACTCATATGTGGAATTTGAGAAACTTAACAGAAGACCATGGGGGAAGAGAAGGGGAAAAAATAGTTTCAAACAGAGAGGGAGGCAAACCATAACAGACTCTTGAATACAGAGAACAAACTGAGGGTTGATGGTGGGGCAGAGGGGAAAATGAGTGATGGGCATGGAGGACAGCACTTGTTGGGATGAGCACTGGGTGTTATATGTAAACAATGAATCATGGGAATATACTCTGAAGCCAAGAGCACACTGTATACACTGTATGTTAGATAACTTGACAATAAATTATATTTAAAAAAAAAAAACAATAAGACACACACACACAAATCACCCCATACCAGTTGCATGACCTTTGTCAAGTGTTACTTAACCTCTACGTACCTGCTTTTTCATCTATAAATTTGAGATAATAACGCCTGCTTCAGGGAGCTGTTGTGCACATCAAATGAGTTAAGACATGAAAAGAGCTTAGGGTAGTACCTGGCTCAGAAGAAGTCTCAATAAAAGTTTTACATACAATGTGCACAAGTTATATGCATATTTGTAATACTTATTCAAATACTAATGAGACCTTCACACGTATTAGGATAACTATTGTTTCAATCAGCGTTCAGAAAGAGGATCAACAGGAAATTATATATTTAATATCTATTAATATACATAAATTATTATATTTATCATATATTTATTTATTATAAGTAGTTGAGTCAGATGGTTATTGAGCCTGGCAAGTACAAAAATCTCCAGGGTAGACCAGAAGGTTGGAGAACCAGGAAGAGTCAATATTCCAATTCTAGTCTGAAAGCCAGCGGCTAGGCAATTCCACAACTCAGAAGGGTAAGTCTTTTTGTTCTGCTTAAGCTTTCAACTGATTGGATGCGCCCAGTCACGTTATGAAGGGAACTCTGCTTCAGTCAAAACCCATTGACCTAATTGTGAATCTCATCCAGACACATTCTCACAGAAACGCCCAAAATAATGTTTGACCAACTCTCTGGGCACCAAGGCCCAGCTAAATTAATACTCAGAATTAATCGTTGCAGCTATTAGCAAATAAACAGAAAACAACAAGGGTTGACAAGGATGTGGAGAAAATGGAACCCCTGTACATTGCTGGCAGGAATATAAAATGGTGCAGTGGTTGTGGAAAATTGTATGGCAATTCCTCAGAAAATTAAACAGAATTACCATTTGATTAGCAATTGCATTTCTGAGCACATACATAAAAGCAGGGACTGGAACAGATCTTTGTATGCTCATATTCGTCATGTTCAGAACAGCATAATTTACGGTGGCCAACAGGTGAGAACCTCCTTCCCCAAATAACCTGTATCCCTAATATCTACTCCAGTCAGGGGCAGGGCAGCTACCTGCCTTGGAGCCTCACCCTGGCAATAATCACAGACTTGCAAATCCTGATGATGATGATGATGATGATGATGATGGTGGTGGTGGTGGTGGTGGTGGTGTCGGCTGCAGCAGCTAATACTTACAATCTGGCCCACTTACTATGTAATAGAAACTTAGAGTTTCTGTGTTTCACACGTCTTATCTTAATGAAATAGTCCTATGAGTTAAAAACTGCTACTATCACTCCTTTTTACAGGTGGGAAAACTGAGGCACACGCCAATTTCACATACCAAGAAAGTGACAGTCTGGGATTCCAACCCAGCCAGTCTGACTCCAAATTCCATGCTCTTCACCACTGCACATTATTCCCCGAAGAGGCTTAGTCAGGTGATTCCCAACCTGTGACCACAGGGTGGTCATGGAGCTAATGACGCACGGTGCCTGAATCCATATGGCCGGCAAGCATGATCTGTAAACAAATATATAATGCCTGAGACGGTGGTGTACAAATACTTTTCAAATATAGATAGATGCTGCTGTGATGAATAAAATATCAATTCAGCTTAAAATATTGAATACATTGTGACTTTTACTCATTATATAGTTTCTTTATCACAGATAAAAGGGAGAAACAAAGCCCATCGTGATATATTCAATTACAGTTTTCTTTTCACCTTATTTTGAGACACTGATAGATTTGCTTTTTCCTAATGTTTTAGAGAAACAAATCAAAGGAATAAACAAGTATAAATTCTAAACGAAGTTGACTTAAAAAAAATTTTTTTTATCGAAGCATAACATCTATAGAGAAGAGTGCACATACGTATCAGAGAGAAATAGCTGGGCGAATTTTCATAAACTGAAACCACAATGTAACCAGCACCCAGATCAGGAACAAGAACATCACCAGCATTCCAGAAGCTTCTTCCTGCTTCTTGCAATCACTATCCAACTCCCTTCAAGTGTAACCCTTTGTATCAGGTAGAATTGTGTCTCCCAAAAAAGATATACTTAAGTCTTAACCACCAGTACCTGTGAAGGGGATCCTATTTGGATGTAGGGTCTTTGCAGATGTAATCAAGTTAAAATGAGGTCATCCTGGATTAGGGTGGGCCCTAATCCTTAGTTTTCTCACATTTTCTTTCTGGAGATCTCTGAGAAACTTGTTATGGAGGTAAATTATCTGTGCTTTTCCTGTGCTGGTTCAGTGAAGCAATTTACATGCAATAATAAACAAATAATAAAATTATACTTGGAAAGATGAAAAGCCATGAGAGAAAATGATTTTATTAGTTTGCTAGGACTGCCATAACAAAACACCACGAACTGGGCGGCTTAAACAACAGAAATTTATTTACTCACAGTTCTGGAGTCAGAAAGTCCAAGGTCAAGGTGTCTTATGAGGTCCCTCTCCTTGGCTTGCAATGGCTACCATCTTGCTGTGACCTCACATGGTCTTCCCTCTGCACATGCTTGTTTGTGTCCTAATATCCTCTGATAAGTCAGATGGGATTAGAGCCCACCCTAACAGCCTCATTTTAACTTAATTCCCTCTCTTTAAAGGCCCCATCTCCACATACACTCACATTCTGAGGTCCTCAGGGTTAGGGCTTTAACATACAAATTTGGCTGGCGGGGGGGGGGGGCGCGGTGGGGAGCAGGGACACAATTTAACCATAACAGTGATTTAAAATTGTTTTCACTTGAAACTTCTAGGCTCGCTCTGACCTCACAATGGAGGACTTTTGCATAGCAGGTTTTAGACAGTAAAGCCTGAGCCAAGGAGATTGTGGGTGGGCAGCCCTAACACAGAGACTGTCTCTGAGGCCTCAGGATCAGATGTCATGTGTTGTTGTTGTTGCTGTTTTTCTTTTCTTATGTAAAGATGTTCTGGTTTTTAAATGGGGAAGGAAATACCAAGTGAGGTTTTAAATCATCTTCCACGATGAGATCTGACACCAGTATTTTCATATGTAACAGCCGTACTGCCCGTGACGGACAGTGATTACCTTAGAAGGAAACTTTCCCAAGCTTCCCTTTTCTTAACGTTTATTTATTTTTGAGACAGAGAGAGACACAGCATGAACGGGGGAGGGGCAGAGAGAGAGGGAGACACAGAATCGGAAGCAGGCTCCAGGCTCTGAGCCATCAGCCCAGAGCCCGACGCGGGGCTCCAACTCGCGGACCGCGAGATCGTGACCTGAGCTGAAGTCGGACGCTCAACCGACTGAGCCACCCAGGCACCCCCCAAGCTTCCCTTTTCAATGAGGGTACACACTTTCCAAGGTTATGACGCCTGACCCTCACTGTTGTCGTTTACATACTGTATTTTGTTTTGTAGTATTTCATTGACAGGTTTGTAAACAGGGGCTTTTGTCATCACTTAGGAATGAAAGCAAATGAGTAAATGCTCCCTCATTTAAGGAGCCTTGCTGAGTGCTCACAACGTGCTAGTCAGTCTGCTATATGGCGTAGTGGAGGAGACAAAAGAGGGTAGAGATAATTTTCCAGGAAGCACGATAGGTGTTGTGATATGGTTAGCCAGAATGCTTTCAACCCAGATGCTCATTTCTCTGAGAATTGCTGCCTTCTGATCCACAGGAATAGGACCTGGCAATGATGTGGCACAGTGGTCCTGCCACTTGGCTATAACAGATGAGCTAAGAGGTGGACAGCTATCCAAACTCGGTGAATTATGGTCCATCTCTTTTGGAATTGTGGTTCAGGGATGCTCATCATCTTTGCTGATGACTTGAACTAAGGCCACGTGAAATCGGAAGCTGTGGGTGGTCATCTGCTGCCGCTGCTTGGCCAAATAGACAACCAGTCTATAAACAGGAGAGAATAAAACTTACTCTTAGATGCAAAGATGGAGTACCACGTGAAGGGATAGAGAGAGAGAGAGATACTGAGACAGAGGAGAGAGGGAGAAAGACGGGCACTATTGGTATTTAGGGCAGGATAATTCTTTGTTGCTGGGGACTGGCATGTGTACTATAGGATGTTTAGCAGCATCCCTGGGATCTACCCACCAGATGCTGGTAGCACTCTCCCGTTGTAATAATTGGAGATGTCTCCAGACAGTGCCAACTGTCCAGTGGGAGTAGGTTGGGAGTGGAGGCAAAATCATACCTCCACGGAGAACCACTGTGCCAGAGTGAGTGAGGTTCTGTTATTTGCAACTGAAAGGGCGCTCACTGAGACCCTTCCTGGAGGAGGTTAGGCTCTCTCCAAGCATCTTGATGCTCGGACAGAGGAGAGGCAGCAGAAAGGATGCTTGGACAGAGGAGCTAGACAGGATGTTGGTGCCAGACTCTTTGAGAAGACAAACAATTTAGAGAAGCAAGGTTTCTACTATTAGAGGTCACTACAGGGAGAATGATATGATTTTCAATTGAACAGCTCTTTAACATTTGAAGCATAAATACGGTAAACTCTTATTTTTCTAAATTGAATTTAAACTAGCTGGAGCACACATTTACCACATTATCAGGAATAATCACTCTTTTGGTTCCTTTTTCCACCATGATTATCTGAAACAAAGTCTGGAGCTTAGACAGCTCAAAAGGGAAGTCAATTCTACTTTTAACCCCAAGGGAGAGAGAACATTGGTTCTATGCAGAAATCTTCAAACTCTATTGTTGGTGAACTTCTATCAGTAAAGCCTTATTGAGGTTGTCTCCCCAGGGTATGTATGTTTGTATGTATACATTTGCTTATTTATAAACCATAGTCCTTTTATATTAATATATTAAATTTTATACTAGTATACTATGTTATATTATAAAACACGGAAAACACTAACATTTTAAAATAATTAAAAATCCATATAGTCCATACAATGGAGTAGTATTCAGCCATAAAAAGGAATGAGCTACAGGTGCATGCTATTACATGAATGAAACTTGAAAACGTTATGCTAAGTGAAAAAAGCCAGTAACGAAAGACCACATGAGATATGATTCCCTTTATATGAAAGTTCAAAATAGGAAAATCTATGGAGACAGAAGGTAGATTAGTGATTGCTTAAGACTAGTAGGCATACCAGGTAATTAGGAGGATAGTACCTAGGGGGTTTGGGGTTTCTTTTTGAGATGATGAATTGTTCTAAAATGGCTATGATAATGATTGCGTATATTTGTAAATATACTAAAGCCATTGAATTGTATACATTAAGTTGGTGAATTGTATAGTGTATGAATTTGATCTTAACCAAGCTGTTTTTTTCAACGGATACAAATGAAAGTTCTCTTGTATCCCCTTACCTCTTGGTTTGTGCTCTTTTGGGGAAGCACACCTCACTTGGGAGAGCTCAGGGGTATTGGATCAGACCCATTCTGGCAATGGCCTTCCACTGCCACATTCCAGGGCTATGAAAAGCTGGTCATCCTTCCATTCACTCAATATAATGACTAAGGTAAAAACGTTTCAGCACCAAACATTGGCAATGATGTTGAGATGCTGGTGTGGTGAAGCTGTAACGCTCATTCATTCTTTGTGGGAATGTAAATTGGCACACCAGTTTACTGTTAAAACCTCATATATGCATTCCCTACATCCCAGTAATTTCATATCTTGGTATTTACTCAACAAAAATGCAAACAAAAGAGATGTGCTAGAATGTTTATAGTAGTGTTGTTCACAATAGCCCCAAACCAGAAACAACCTAGATGGGCATCAACAGTAGAATGGGCAAATAAATTACAGCATATTCATACAATGAAATTCTAGCCAGTAATGAGAATGTGTGAATCTTCTACACAATAAAGGAATGGATCTCATGAAAATAACTCACGCAAAAGAAGCCAGACACAAAGGAGCATGTACTGTATGATTCCATTTAGATGAAGAACAGATAAAGCTAATCTTTGTTGTCCAATTCAGGCTAATGAGGACTTTTCGGGATGGGGCAGAGGCTAATGACAGGCCATGAGTGGGAGGGTTCTGGGTGGCTGGCAATGTTCTATATCTTGACCTAGGTGGTAGCTACATGGTTGGGTTCACTTTATAAAAATTTGTCGAGCTACTGCAATTAGATTTTTGCCCTTCTCCCTGCATGTGTTATACTTTAATAATACATTTAACTTGAAATAAGTGAAGTGAAAAAATGTAAATAAATAAAGTTGAGGCAGAAACTGCCAGGGCCCTGATAGGAATAGGTGGCTTACTCTAAAGTTTTGCCTCTATGACCCAGCTCAGCTCCCAGGACAGAAGGCTACCAGGGTCCTCCAAGTGATGCCAGGCCACACCCTCTGCCTCCTACACACTGTGCAGGATCAAGGAAGCCTCCACCTTCCCAAGTCCTCAGCTCTTTCTGCCCCTCACACAGCCCTTTCCACCCTCTTCCCCACCTCCATGGGCCAACCACCCAGGAGGGTTTTATGAGGACTATTTAAACATCATTCTCTTTCATATCCAGAACCACTTGCCCTTTCCTGGGAAATGCAGAGGGGTCAGACCAGTTCTTTTTCAACCTTAAACAAAGGATTGATTTCCCAGTTCACACCATTTCCAGTCAATTGCAGCTATCTACTCGCCCTCTCGTGAGAAACTCTCCTCCGGACTCAAGGGAGCTGTGTGTCTACCTCTCTGAGGGAGTCTCTCACCCTGCCCTTGGCAATAACTCTTGCTTATGGAGGGCTTTCTCTTCATTGCATCCTGTGCTAGGTGCTTTCGATGCATCATCACATTTAATCTTGGGAGGTAGGTACTATCACTTTCCAGACAAGGAAGCAAGAGACAGCAAACCATTTGCGAAGGCAATTCATTCCTGTAAAACAGCTGCACCAGGGATTCCAACCTTCCAGTGGTTCCCAGGTGAATTCATAAAACATCTCTCAGAAGAGTGAGGGGGAAAAATTGTTCTTGCTAAGCATCTCACTTCAATTACAAATTATATAAATACAATGACATGAGGGAAGTATGTTAAATGCCAAAGAGAGACATAAACAAAGGAGGGGTGAGATATCATCACACAGAGGATGGCAGGACACACGGCCCTGAGGAGGTGTTGTTGGCCTCAATGATTGGGCAGGAGCTGGACAGGCAGAGGTGGGGGGACCCCACTGGACCAATGCAGGGAGAGCTGGACATGATTGGAATGCAACTGGAGATCCAGAGTGAGGTCCAGAGAACGTGGAAGAGTAATTGAGAGGTGGGGCTAGAAAAAGAGGCGGGGTACACCCCACTGTCGGTGTGTTGGTGAATTTTATGTGCCAGCTTGACTGGGTGTTCAGATATTTGGTCAAACATTGCTCTACATGTTTCTGAGAAGGTGTTTTTGGATGAGTTCAACATTTAAATCAACAGACTGAATAAAGCAGATTGCCTTCCCTAATGTGGGTGGGCTCCATCCAATCAGTTCCAAAATAAAGCAAAAAGGCTCATGTGATTATGGCAGGTGACTGGTCTTGGGATCTGAAGGATGAGGCAGCAAGCTAAAGCCCCAGGAGACCCAGTGGTGTAGTTCCAGTCCAAAGGCCAGTAGGCTCCTGACCCAGGAAAAACCAATTCGATTCTCTCTCACCATCAGGTCTCTGTTCAAAGGTCTTCCCAGAGTGGACTTCCCTGACCACCCTAAAGTAGCCACCCCCCACCATCGTCACTTTTAATCTAAGTATCCCTTTCTGTGTTCTTTACGGCACTTGCCCCTACCTGAAACTGTATCTTTGTTTTTTCTCTCTCCAATAGCACATAATCTCCATGATTATTATTAAGAGTTCACTGCTATATCAACAGCTTTAAGAATAGCAGCTGACACACAATAGATGTTCAATAAATATTTGTTGAAGGAAGGAAGGAATTTTAACATTGCATTTGTCCTTATTATGGGAGGTACCAGTTCTCTTGGGCTCATCACTGTGCCTCCATCATCTTAGCACAGTGCCTTGCTAAGGAGAATTTAGGAAAATACACTGGCATGAGTAACTGCCTGGATTCTGGTTATTTCTAGACTTGCTTCTCTTCCACTCTGAATTATAAACTCTCTGAAGGCAGGGACCACCTGTCTATGCCCCATCACCTGTCACAAAGCTTTGTGCATTGTAGGCCATGAGTGTGTTGAAGCTGATTGAATCAAGTCTCTAAAGTGGATAGTAATTGCTATGCACCTACAAGGGACTCCATCAATATTTTTAAGTTGCTACTAAACATTTCCATTCAAACCTTCCATTATTGGGTTCCTTATGAAGAAGGAACACACAAATTAAACAAGAGAATGACCACTTGGGGAAGATTTGGCCCTCATTTTGATTCATTGGATGGTTTTATGTCTACAACACTGGCAACCTGCTATTTGTGCCACAATTATTTTGTTGAATATAGGAATGGATCCACTTACAGTGTGATTGGATTCTCCTTAAAGTGCCACTTTTGCCATTTTTAAAGGATGCATCTCCAAACTACCATTTCTGGACATAGTGTTTCGGAAAGTTGCATCTTTAGTGAAATACAATGGCCTTGATGAGAAACGCTTTTTAGAATAAGCAAGTGAAGGAGAAAAGAGACTTCTTCTTTTGATCGGAGGGTCACAAGAGAATGGAATTGTCAAACTTTTTGCCCCCGCGAGAGAGCTAAAGTCCTGAGCTTAAGCTGTTTCATTACAGGGGGAAGTGAAGAGTGGAAAGGAGAGGAGGGAAAGAATGTTAGTGTTATTTAGTTAATTTCCTATGGAAAACTCTAAGCATGCTATGCGAATGATCTCGATCTGCAGTGTCCATCTGGAGCTTGGCTTCTTCAGTTGGGTCAGGGCTGTGTGCGGGCACCGCAGCATGGAGATGATGCAAGTTCTCTTTTCATCCACACCTTCACTTGTTATATGCAAAGCTCAGGAGAATTTGTATTCTCTCTGATTCTGGGGAAATCAAATTTAGAAACAGGACAGAAAGAGAATTTTCTAGAATCTAATGATTCCCATTATAAGCCAAAGGCAAAATGTTAGCTCAGGGCGGCGTGATAATGAAGCTGGTCATTAACAGCCAGGAAATACCATTCCTGCAGATCGTGCTCTGGTGAACCACGTGAAATGGGCTGGAAGATTACAGATTGCCAATATATCCTGCTCTCCCTGATCTGTCGCACGGTGAGAGTTGAGGGTTGTCACAGGTTGCCTGTTTGTGTGAAAACAAAAGAAGCTGAATAAAGCTGGAAGAAATCTGTAAAAAATCTGGAAACAATATGGAAGGGTGATTTTTTCAAAGGTGATCAGATTCCAAGGGATGGAACAGGATTTTTTATCCATAAGGAATGTACATAATTCCAAATGAAGAAAAAAAAAAAAAAAGGTAACCCCCTACTGCAAAGAATTCAGTTCCCATAAGAAACTCAAGCTTTTTTGCCAAATGGCTATGAATCATGCACCAAGAGAAATTTTATCTTTATAACTGATAAGTTTTTTAAAATTACCGTGGAAAACAAGTACTATATATTTTAAATTCTGGTAGAATATGCAGACCCCAGTTTAAGAAATACTGTGTTGAAGAAGGTCTGGCTTCTGTCAACTTTAACTCCTATCATATGGTCACAGGCTGATAACTGACATTTCTGGAATAAGCCTAAAAGTATGTTAACTATTACTTAGAGGTAAAAGAGAAAATGCATACAAATTTAGTGCATTTCTTTAATATGACTTTGCTTCTATTTCTGTGAGCCATGAAACATCTAGTTTTACAAGCATGTCTTCCCCCAAAAATGGTTTGTTGGGTTAGTATTACAGGTTAAACCCTTCAGTTTACCAGAACACTCAGGATACATGTTGTTCTGGAACTTTGGTGATCAGATCCTAAAGACTAAGAGCAAAGATCCATACAACTCCAAGGCAGAGAAGCAGAGAAGTGCTGAAGTTGCTAATACAGGCTCTTGAAGGCCGATTGTTAAATATTCAGGAATTTTATAAACTAATTGATAAAGTGATGTTATCTTGAAATCTGCTGTGGTAGGACTATTTACACCATGGAAATTGGCACACACTACATATCTTAGCTTTTTTTTTTTTTTTTTTAGAACCATTTTACCAGCACACTTCACTACATAGAAGGATTTTTGGAAGCAGGCAAAATCAGAAGCTGGCAAGTTAAGCCCAAGAGTTCAGTCCAACTGAGAGGCATGTGGTGGTTAAGAGCATTGGCCTCAGAGTCAGGCAGACAAGGTTCCTGATCCCAGATTGCCGGTCAGAGTTGTATGACCCTGGCCAACTCAGTTAGTTACCCGAGCCTGAGTTTCCTCGTTTGTAAAATACGATGATAGCCACCTCGCATGTTTGTGAAGATTAGGTAGAACAATATGTGTATAATCACAACCTCACCTGGCACATAGTAGCCACATATGGGTTGAATATTAAGTCAATTCCAAGCATACACTTGTCAGCTCAATTTCCTCATAGACCTCTGGGTCCAAGCCACTTCTTATCCAATTCTTACCACACCTGAGGTCTCATCTGGCCTCTCTATGCCTTGTCTTTAAGCTCCTGTTTGCCCATGCTCTCTTGTTCTCTTGCTCTCTCTCTCTCTCTGTCTCTCTCTCTCCCTCTATGCCTGACTTCCAGGGCCTCATGGACTGGCAGAAGCTGGGGTGGGGGGCGGGGTGTTGGGGGAATGGGGGCTGTCTGTAATTCACATGTTGAACAAGCATAACATGTGACATAATCAAAACACAATTTCATATTTGTCTCTCACCATTTCTTTTTTTTAACATTAAAAAAAATTATTTATTTATTTTAAGAGAGAGAGCTAGTGGGGAGGGGCAGAGAGAGAGAGGGAGAGAGAATCCCAAGCAGGTTCTGTGTTGTCAGCTCAGAGCCTGATGAGGGGCTTAAACCAACAAACCGAGAGACCATGATCTGAGCCAAAACCCAGAGCTGGATGCACAACCGACTGAGCCACCCAAGCGCCCCCTCCCCCCATTTCTTTAAAAGTGATTCAGGGGCGCCTGGGTGGCACAGTCGGTTAAGCGTCCGACTTCAGCCAGGTCACGATCTCGCGCTCCGTGAGTTCGAGCCCCGCGTCAGGCTCTGGGCTGATGGCTCGGAGCCTGGAGCCTGCTTCCGATTCTGTGTCTCCCTCTCTCTCTGCCCCTCCCCCGTTCATGCTCTGTCTCTCTCTGTCCCAAAAATAAATAAAAAATGTTGAAAAAAAAATTTTTTTTTAAAAAATAAAAAAAAAATAAAAGTGATTCAGTGACCACTCCGATGGTTCCTCAAAAGGTTAAAACATAGACCTAAGTGTATACCTGAGAGAAATGAAAACATGTGTCCAAACAAAAGCTTGCATACCAATGTTCATAGCAGCATTATTCATAATAGCCAGAAGTGGAAACAGTCCAAATGTCCATCATCTGGTAAATGGATAAACAAAATGTGATACATTCATATAATGGAATATTATTGAGCAAGAAAAAGGAATGAAGCCCTGATACATGATATAGCATGAATGAACCATGAAAATATGTTCATATTTTCCCTTGTGGGGAAATGGGGAGTGACTGCTAACGGGGATGGATTTCTCTTTGGGGTGATGAAAATGTTATAAAATTGACTGTAGCAAGGGTGGCGCTAGGCTTGGGGTAAAGGAGGTAGAACTGCCTGCCCTCCTCGGGGACAGAGAGGACTTGCACGGCACCTGCCCAAGGAATCTTTTCCACAGATTCTCTCTTCCACACTCTGACCCCGTGATCTGGCTCAGGAATTCAAGGGTCACAGAATTGTTCTTGGAAATTTGCTTTGTAAGTTCTGCAGTTGTAAATGTGACCCCTTGGTCTTGAACTATGTGGGCCTGCTAAGTACAAATACCATACTTGCTTGTCACCTGGCCTGGTTCCTGGGCAGTTTCTGCTCTCAGGGGGCAGGCCACTCAACGACCAGTCTTTAGATATGGTGAGAGAGCTAGGAGACTTGGCTGCCTTCTTGAAAGGATAGCCACAAAGATTTCTGGGTTAGCCTGGCCTTTTCACATGGAAAAACAGTGAGGATGGAAGCAAATCAATTTACTCCTTTATCCAACTGCTTAGAATTAACTTAAGAGCAGAAGTTTAGTGGGCAAAGAATTTAGTCCACAAATCTAGGGTGCAAGATATGTCACAGTACCTCACTTCCTGAAATCAAATGTAATTTGCTGCAAGCTCCCACTTTCTCTTGGCTGGCAGGAGATATGTTGGGACCTGAGTAATCTGTATGGTGGGGAGGGTGGGTAGAACTCTCTCTTCCTCTTCACTGGGTAATTCAAGAATTCTGGAATTAGTGAGGCCAGGAAATTGGATAGAAGGTGATTCATCATGTTGTAGTGGTCACCAGGTTTGCCTCTGCCCCTTCATGCTTTGTCTGCTGAGGACTGGGCTCCACCATCCATCTCCTCGATGCTGGTCTGCAAAACAGCCCAAGATAACCTCTCAACAGTGGTCCCCATGGTGCAAGGACATGGCATCCTGCAGTCATCCTCCAATCTGCGAACCTATCTCCACCCTTCTCCCCACTCTTGGATGACCACTCCCACCTTCCCTCCCCACAATCTCCTCCCTTCACCATAATTTTCTTCAGTGGGTCTTTAGAACTAGTGTTGTTGGCCTTATTTCCTGAGGGCAGGTGGGGAAAATAGATGCTAAGTTAGCTAATCTGTGTGTGTGTGTGTGTGTGTGTGTGTGTGTGTGTGTGTGTGTGTTAATAATTTTTCCTGTTACCGAACCTCAACAAACCCTAAGACTCAGCACCCAGACAGACTCATGACATGTTCAATAGAATAATTCTAGACATGTGGACACCTCGGTGGCCTCCATAGGGGAGCCAAATCATAGATAACAGAACAAGCCCATGAAAGAAACATAACAAGGAGGTTTCAACTTCTACTCTCCAGCCAAGTTCTCTGACTACCCGGAGGCCCTGCCCAGCTGGACGGCTGGGATTGGCCCCTGTGAACATATCTACCATCCCCCTGTCCCCAGTCCAGCCCCAGGCTGTGTCTGGAAGTTGCATACATGCCCCAGGAAGGTGCAGACATGTTGCTGGTCAAGCCACAGCAACACAGGCCCCGGTACAAAGCCAGCCATTCACTGAAATAAATTTCAGATTTAGAATTTTGTGTAGGAAGACAACCATGGTTTTGATTTGTATTCTCTGAGCAAGAAACTAGACAGGCCTTTGCCCCACTTATATTTTATTAAAAACCCTCTGCTCTGTCAAAGCAGTCTGTGTACTGACCTCTGAAAGCCCATTACATCCTCTCCTGGGAATCTCACCATCTTCCTTCCTGCCACCCAGATGTAATAAGGCCCAGCCCTCTCCTGACTATGTCTGGGAAGCCTGTGTTGGCCACATTAGTCTGAGGGGCTCTCACCCCCTCTGAATCCTGACATCACCTCTCTCCGCCCCTCCCTGGCACTCAATTCTCATTGGCTTTTATTGTTTTCATGTTTTATACATTTGTCTCCTCAAGGTCATAGACCGTGTCCTCTGCTTTGGCCTTCCATCTCTTCTGGCACATGGTGGTTTTGATAATCATTGTTATTTTATCATTATTTTGTTATTTTGACAAATTTTTGACGTTGTACTATGTTGATTATTATTATTGCTACTATTCTTAGAGCTAACCCTTGTCAAGGACACATCATGTGACAAACACTAAATCGAAGTGTTCACATGCACCTCTTTATTAATCTTGATGGCGACCCTAGAAAGTAGGTACCATTATTAACCCCATTTCATAGACCAGGAAACGTGGGCTCCCAGAGGCTGAGTCACCAGCCAGAAGCAGCAAAGCTGAGTCTTAACTTGGCTCCATCTGACCCCAAACCTGCATTCTCAGTTTCCCAGGGTTACTGTAGGTCAGATTGCAGAGCAGCAAGTAGAAGGTAAGGATTTCTTGTTTACTATTTCTTTTATAGATGAGCAATCATCCCAGACAAGTCTGGAATTCAGAGAGAGGACTTGCCCCCAGCGCAACAGCTTGTCCAGGGCAGAGAGGGGTGTTAAGGCAGGAATCCCGACCTCCCAAGCCAGCACTCTTTCTTCCACACCCTGGAGCTCTGTTATAGGACAGAAATACTCTTTTTGGAAACTTAGTCTTTTTGTACTTCTCTACTGTAGAACAAACCACCCTTTAGCAAAAACCAAAATAGTAATTTTCTGTGGAGTGGATAATCACTCACTCCAGTAAACTAAAACAACATATTGTGGTTAGAGCTGTAGAAATGTGAAAAATCTTTTGCTTTGTTTCTCTCTGTATATAAAAGTGTATATGTGTGTCTGTGTATACACTGCGTGTGCTTACTTTACACCCCACCTAACTTATAAATAAGAAATGCTCCTGGTCTGGCCACCCACCCACTGCTGCTCTGAACTCCCGTCACAGATCAGAACAGAGACAAATAGAACATCAGTTTCTGTAACTACTATTTGTAATCTTTAGTTTTAAAAATCCACATCCTGGAAAACTTCTGAACAGTGTGGCATTGACGAAGCATGAGCGACGGTGATGGGAGAAAGGGGAGGAGAAGTCGATGAGGCTGTGCTCTACCCAGACACCCCTCCCAGCACTTTTCACGTTTTAATAGAGGTCAGTTCGTCAGACGTTTACTGAATGCTTATTACCTGCCAGACTCTGCTAGATGGTGGAGATGCAAAAAGGAATAAAACTTCATCTGCAGCTTCAAAGACTCCTAGTGACGGAGTAAACAGACATGTCAGAATAAACACCCTTACACAGATAGGGAAGATTAAAAGAAAATAAAGAAGTCTTCAAGTACTAAAGGGATCATCTTAAGGAAGAAATTGGGGCGGGGGGGGGGCACTATGGTATACACAGCAGTCAGACCGTCAGCCTGGGTTTACATTCCAGCTCCATTACTGAGCTCTGAAAAATGGGGGTAATGTCCATAGCCGTACCCTGAAGTTGTTGCCATGATTAGAGAAGATGATGTATATCAAACACTTATTGCAGTGCTCAGCTTGGAATAGTACCCAATAAATTGCAGAAAAATAAAATGTCAGTTAAAAAATAAAAGAGGTGAAGTACCCTGTAACTGGAAGCATAAACGCAGATAGCCACTTAGGCAGAGATGTGGAGGGACCCACCAATCAGATCAGGGCTCAGTAACTTGATGATTTCTAAGGGACCTTCCATCCCTGCGTGCTAGGCTTTTGGGAATACTCCTTAAGCATATATGTTGTGCGTGTGGATCCAAGGTGAGGAGGGAAGCACGAGTGGAAGACACAGGGAAAAAGCTAGACAAACAAAAAGGCAGTATGTGATAAATATTCATTGAGTAGCACAATAAATAAATCCATTGATTCACCAGTAATTTAAGACATGAAGCCAAGCTATGTAAGATGTTTTTGGTCAGATGAGCCTTCTGACATTTCACAGACTTTAAAAATTTTTTTACGTTCATTTATTTTTGAGAGAAAGACAGAGAGAGCAAGAGGGGCAAGGGCAGAGAGAGAGGAAAAGAGAGAATCCCAAGCCGGCTCTGCACGGTCAGCATGGAACCCAATGTGGGGCTCGAACTCACAAACCGTGAGATCATGACGTGAGCCCAAACCAAGAGTCAGACGCTTAAGCGACTGAACCACCCAGGTACCCCTACAGAATTTTTCATAAAGCAAGTATTTGTATAGACCTATTATGCATTATGCACTGTTGTCAGCACTGTGCAGATATTAACCAACCTAATCCTCAAAAGTACAACCTGATGCCTGTGTGCCTCTTCTTAGCCCCACTGGACCGATGTGGAGAGGATGAGGGACTTGCTTAAGGCCTCACAACTGGCAGGTGGGGAGAAGACCTTCAAGCCCAGCCGTCCTGCTCTGGAACCTGCACTCCGCACCTGTGCTCGTGGACCACAGGGGACCAGGCACAATGCAAGGGACAGGCGCTTCAACAGTGCACCCCGGTCCTGACCTTCTCAGAGCTTACATTCCCCTGCAGGGAGACAGCAACAGACAAGCAAACCAATAACCATAGAATACCATGGGATTGTACTATGAAGACAAATAGAGCAGGATAAAGGGCTAAATGAGAATGGGCCGGAGAGCTTATTTGTAACACAGTAGTTGGGAAGACTTCCCTGAAGATCTGAGACCCAAGTGAGGTGAAGGAGGAAGGTATGGAAAGTGCACCCCAGGCGGAAGGGCAGAAAGCGCAAATGCCCTGAGGCAGCAGTGTATTTGTCTTGTTCAGGGAAGAACAGTGGGCTTGGAGTTGGAGACGAGGGGATGAGTGGCAGGAAGATACTGAAGAGGAGGCCAGGGGCTAGATCTATATGGAAATACTTTGGCTTTTGTTACAAGCGTGATGGACAGCGATTCACAGGTTTTGAGTAAGGGAGTGAGACAGGGTGCTATCCACGTATGTTGCTGGGTGTAAAACAGACATCAGGGAGCCAGGCATGAACACGGGGCACCAATTAGGAGGCTGGCTGGTTCAGTAAGCAAGGCCAGAAATGATGGTGGCTTGTGTCGTAGTAGGAGGAGAGACAGTAAACATGGTCAGATTTGAGACATATTTTGAAGATGCTTTTCACAGGATGTGGTGCCAGGGTATTCGTTTACTTGTTTATTTATTGTCCATTTCGGGCAATAGAAAATGACCTCTAACAGGGCCAGAACTTTGAGTTTTTGTTTTGTCTGACTCTTCTTTTCGTCATTTTATGCGCAGTTCCTAAAATAGTGCCTACCGCATAACCAGTATTCAATATATATTTGTTATGTATTTGTTTAATGAATAATACATTGAATATGAGGTGTAAGGAAAAGAGAGGTGTCAAAATGACTCCATCTCAGGCTGGATCTGCCCATATCCTGAATCATTATGAGATCAGCTTTAATCCTATGCCCTGAAGACATATACATACACATATATGTTCACCTACTAATCACAGGACATGACCTTGGGAGGTCATCTAATGCAGCCCTGTGCCCTCAAATGAATATAAATTGTCAATCTCCTTTGGACGGACGAGGCTAACTGAGGCACAGATAGCTGAAGTGACTTGCCTGATAGAAATTAAACACAATGATGATAATAGATACATTTATTTTGCATTTACTAGGTGTTAGGTCCATTGAAAAATGCTTTATAATTTTCACACTTACTCACAGAGGTAGGGACTATTGTTATCCCCATTTTACAGATGAGGCAAATGTGACACCATGAAGGTGAAGCAGTGAGCCCAAAGCCACACGGCCAGGAAACCATGGAGCCAGAACTCAAGTTCAGGTTTAGTCTTGTGTGAAAGCAACAATTTCATGGAGTTTCCCAGGGTCACATAACTCATTGTATTATAACAACCTATGTTGGTCTACCATCCCCTTAGGTGTGATGGGTAAGAACAACAATAAGAGGTCATGAGTAATTGGCTTCTGTGAATTCCTCCACTGGCTTCCTCGTTCTTGTGTCCTTTTGGACTTAGCTCCTGTTAAATTCAGGAGGTGCTTTTCTCAGACCCTGGTTTTAATCTCCCACAAATAGATAGTCTTTAATGAAATGTATAGCAGGTTAGCTTGAGCATACAATGCTGTGTGTGATTAAAACAGACTGTGAAGACCTATGGAATTGATTCCTATCGTCTTTTCAAAAGATTCAAAAGCTGTTATAGTTTACTTTCCTTTTATGTCTGAATCTGTTATAAATGGCATAGGAGTTAGATGACATTTCCATATACAGCACTGGTGGTCACCCGTCATCTTTTCCATGTTCCCATGCATTTAATGACTTAGTAATTAAGACTGTTATTCAATCTCTGGTACTTACTTATGAAATGTTTTTATATGAAGCCAATAGCTAACACTGAACCACTAACTAAGAAAAGTCATGGCATAGGTTGAAAAATAAAAACTCAGGGCGCCCCTGGGTGGCTCAGTTGGTTGAGCATCCAATTCTTGATTTCAGCACAGGTCACGATCCCAGGGATGTGAAGTGGAGCCCCGTGTTGGGCTCTGTGCTGACAGCATGGAGCCTGCTTGGGATTCTCTCTCTCTCTCTCTCTCTCTCTCTCTCTCTCTCTCTCCCTCTGCCCCTCTCCCCCACTGGCACTCTGTCTCTCTCAAATAAATAAATACATTATATATATATGTATATATATATGTATGTATGTATATATATACACACACACATATATATGTATACATACATATACATGTATATGTATACATATCTGTGTGTGTGTATATATATATATATATATATATATATATAAAGAATTTATATAGGAAGAAAAACTCGAAGCATTTCATGATACATTAAATTTGTGAAGGCTAACAATTGGTATTTTCTTCCACTTTTATGAGAACGTAGTTTTTTTTTTCAGATAATTAGTAGACGGCTTTTAGAAATGATTGAACACTTTTGAATACTAGAACATGTGGCATATTCACAAAATAAAATTTCATATGTATATGTATCAAGAAGCAGGTATAGAATTTTAATACATGATTAATTATGGACCTACTGTTTATACCAACTGGACAGACAGTTATAAAACATGTCAAGAGTAACCTGCATATACAAAACCAGGACAAAGATTTTCCCATTTTCTAACAGAGTACTCAAAAGGGCCAGTGTCACTTAGCCTCTATGAAGTCATGATGGCTATTTGGTGCTATGCTGTCTCATTTGAGAAAGAGATGTAATTAGGCCACAGGAACTTAAAAATATAACCCTAATAGCTAACATTTTGGGGTGCTTAACTATGCTAAGTACCATTCTAAGCACTTTAAATGTATTAACTCAATCCTCATAACAACTTTGTGAAGCAGATAATATCATTATTGTCATTTTGCAGATGGGGACAACGTGCAATGTGAGATTGAGTGAATTATACAGGATGATGTAACAAGTAAATGGCTCAGCAGGGATTCAAATACAGGCAGTCTGACTGCAACGTCCAGGTTCTTAACCACTGCACTCTGGTGTTTCTCAACAATAATTTAAATAACATATTTTTTTTCAGCTCTTAGTATGTGCTAAGTAGTATTCTGAGACTATCTTTTTTTTTTTAATTTCTAATGTTTATTTATTTTTGAGAGAGAGAGAGAGAGACAGTGTACGAATGGGGGTGGGGGGTGGCAGAGAGAGACAGAGGGAGACACAGAATCCTTAGCAGACTCCAGGCTCTGAGCTGTCAGCACAGAGCCTGATGCGGGGCTCAAAACTTGTGAACCACAAGATCATGACATGAGCCAAAGTTGGATGCTCAAGCAACTGAGCCACCCAGGCGCCTGTATTCTGAGACCATCTTTTTTTTTTTTTTTTAATTTTTTTTAATGTTTATTTATTTTTGAGACAGAGAGAGACAGAGCATGATTGGGGGAGGGTCAGAGAGAAAGGGAGACAGAATCTGAAGCAGGCTCCAGACTCTGACCTGTCAGCACAGAGCCTAACACAGGGCTCAAACTCACAAACTGGGAGATCATGACCTGAGCCGAAGTTGGACATTTAACCGATTGAGCCACCCAGGTGCTCCCTGAGACCATCTTATCTCTTATCTCCTTTAATCTTTCCAGCAACCCAATGAAGTTGGGTTTGCTGTTGCCATTTTACAGATGAAGAGTCTAGAACTTTAAAAGCCTTAGGTTTACCTTCTTACCAGTTTCTGCTTTCTTTTTCTTCCCATTGAGCTGCACGTGTTAGGAGGCAGAAATAGAATGAATGCTTCAAGCATTCATAAACATAAAATCTCAATACTGGAAATAATAACAAAACACAACCACTGATATGAGCCTTCTCCACCATCTTTGACTGGGCCTGAACCTCCATTAACAGGGTTATTAATTCTGAATCTTTCTCTCTGGATAGAGAAGTTGAATTCTGTTTCAGATTTAAAAAAAAAAACACACACACACCTTTCTTCATTTTAAAGAAGCTGAAGTAAAACAAGATGAAGCTATTATTTAAAGGGAATCCATGACTTTTAAAAGTCAAAAAGCTGCAAATTCAAGACTAAGTCCAAGGCTGTCAGTTTTCTAAACCATATAAAGCTGTAGGAGGGAAAGGTGGAGGGACTGTTTGACAATCCAAACCACAAGCAAAATGACTAGTAGAGATGCCCTTGCTTTAACCTTGAGACCCCTGTAAAGGGCATATAGGGTCTTATAGCCAGGCTGGAAATGGCATAATTACTTCTGTTCACATTCCATGCCAATCACATGGTCCATCCTAATTGCAAAGGAAGCTAGGAAATGGAGTCTTCCTATGTGACCAGGAAGAAGAAAATAAAACAGGACTTGAGAAATGTATAGTTTATCTCTGTCCCAATTACGATGATTTCTACAATTCTACCCTCCAATTTCTATTTAATATTTGAGGAGGCAATTATGAAAATGAACCAGATGAACTCTATCCCTTGCACCTAACACTAATTCCTCACATATTGTAGGAAAGCACTAATGAATGAATGAACCTCACAGATTTGCACATGACAAGCTCATCACCCTA